>NC_044244.1:2637994-7437994 GCF_003957555.1 Calypte anna
GAGGGTTTCTACTCATCCTTTGTACAAGGAGAGATTGTGTGACTTGGCGATTTTATCTTAAAGAGAGATGACTGAGAGGGTTATAATACAGCAGACAATAGGGGTTGAATGAAGAAGTGAATAGGGATATTACTCACTATTTCTCATACCCAAGATCTAGGGAACTTTAGATGAGATTATCAGCAGAATATTAAACAAACAGAAGAAAGGACATTTTCATATCATGTATCATTCATCTGTGAACATGTGAAGCACATTATGGAGGCCAGAAATACAATTGTCTGGAAAGCAATTAGACAAATTAATGAAGAAAGATCTGTTGAGAGCTGCTCAGTACAATGGCATCACTGCAGGCTCAGGTTCAAGCAGTCCCATGTCACTGCTTGCTGGGAGTTTAACAGGAAACTTTCCCTCTGTAATCTCTGTTTATTATTTTTTTTTTAAACAGTAGAAATTTCACTCTATAATCTCTGTTTTTTTTGTTTTTTCTTTTCCACCAATTATCTGCTAGATCAGAAGCAGAATGAATGGGTGTTTGGTAAATGGGATTTGGGCTGAGCTGGTAGAGCCACTTCTCAGTCCCTGTGTTTCCAAAGGTTTTTGACCATGAGTCTGCTCATCTCTTAAAGAAAAGTCACCTTACCTGGGGCAGGTGATGTAAAGTGTGATGAGTAACCAGGCAGACAGGGACCTGTAGGAGTCCAGAGGATGCCACAAAAATGGTCAGAAGGATGGAAAGCCTCTACCATGGAGAAAGGCTGAGGGTGCTGGAGAAGAAAAAGCTCCAGGGAGACCTTAGTGTGACTTTTCAGTACTTGAAGGGGGACTTTCAATATTTAGTGTAATAAAGATGAGGACAAACTTTATAGCAGGGCCTGTAGTGATATGACAAAGGGTGATGGGTTTAAATTAAATGAAGTAGACTTAGATAGCTGTTAAGAAGGAATTTTTTTACACTGAGGGTGGCAAGACAGTGGCCCAGGTTGCCCAGAGAGGTGGCAGAAGGCCCATCCCTGGAAAGATTTAAGGTCAGATTGGATGGGGCTCTGAGCAACCTGATCTAGTTGAAGATTTCCCTGCTCACCAATGGAGAGTTGGACCTTAAAAGGCCCTTTCCAACCCAAACCATTTCATAATTCTATGATTTTGTGATCTCTCTCATGCCAGGATGTGTCTGAAAGTAGTCACTAAATTGCTCTTCACCCTTCAGCTTGCCTTGTAGTTGTCTTTGGCTCTTTGGCAGGTTTGGCTCTTTGGTGTGGTGTTGGAGAAAGGCAACATTTGGCAATTACCCCATGGAGGGGAGGATTGTCTCCCATTTCAGCCATCCTGGGGTCCTGCTCAGGAACTCCATCTTCCTCTTGCCAGCTGAAGCTTTTGTTGGACAGGAGACCAGGGCTGGGCTGAATTGTCTTTGATTGACTCAGGATCTGCATGAAGGGGAAGCCAAGATTCTTGCAGAAGCAGCAACAGCAGGGAGTCCAAATGCCCATGAGAATGTGCACTCAGCTCATCTCCAGTCAGTCATTTTTTATCTCTTCCTCTGGCTCATCCCTTTATTTTTTGCCTTTGGTTGCAGTTGAATGAAGTTTCTATCAGTGTTGTCAATGGTGAGTCTGTCATGAAGTTGTCTTTTCCCTGGGGACCAGGCATGAAGGTTCCTGGTTCCTCTTTCAAACTCTGCCACTGAGGCTGGGCAATGAATGTTTCTCCTGTAGATTTCTTTTCTTTTCTTTCTTTTCTTTTCTTTTCTTTTCTTTCTTTTTCTTTTCTTTTCTTTTTTCTTTTTCTTTTCTTTTCTTTTCTTTTCTTTTCTTCTTTTCTTTTCTTTCTTTTCTTTTCTTTTCTTTTCTTTTCTTTTCTTTTCTTTTCTTTTCTTTTCTTTTTTTTTTTCTTCCTTTCTTTCTTTTTCTTCCCTTCCCTTCCCTTCCCTTCTTCCTTCCCCTTCCCTTCCCTTCCTTCCCTTCCCTTTCCCTTCCCTTCCTTCCCTTCCTTCCTTCCCTCCCTCCCTTCCCTTCCCTTCCTTCCCTCCCTTCCTTCCTTCCCTCCCTCCTTCCTTCCCTCCCCTTCCCCTTCCCTTCCCTTCCCTTCCCTCCTTTCCCTTCCCTTCCCTTCCCTTCCCTTCCCTTCCCTTCCCCTCCCTTCCTTCCCCTTCCCTTCCCTTCTCCTTTCCCTTCCTTCCCTTCCCTTCCCTTCCCTTCCCTTCCCTTCCTTCCTTCCCTTCCTTTCCCTTCCCTTCCTCCTTCCCTTCCCTTCTTCCTCTTCTCTTCTTCTCTTCTCTTCTCCTTCTCTTCCTTTCTTCTTCTCTTCTCTTCTCTTCTCTTCTCTTCTCTTCTCTTCTTCTTCTCTTCCTCTTCTCTTTCTCTTCTCTTCTCTTCTCTTCTCTTTCTTCCTCTTCTCTTCTCTTCTCTTCCCTCTCCTCTCCTCTCCTTCTCTCTCTCCTCTCCTCTCCTCTCTTCTCTTCTCTTTCTCTTCTTCTTCTCTTCTCTTCTCTTCTCTTCTCTTCTCTTCTTCTCTGAACAATGATGACTGAAAAGTTTTGCTTCCTTCAGGCAGACAAGGGGGACATGTACTGGATTTATTGATTTCCACTGATGTGTGATGGGTGATGCTTTAAGGGTGGATTTTGAATGACAACTTTATCCTCCCATCTAAAGGATTCCAGGGTGAGGTGTGTCAATGTCACAGCCACATTCTGCTCTCAAATCCAAGCTGCCACTCAATGTGACACAGTGGTAAAGAGAGAGGAGGGAGGAGAAATCCCTGAGTTATGCACAGCCTTCAGGGAATTACTGAATGGATGCTTCTGGATCTGTGTTTTATTTCCTCCTGGATTTGAGAAATACCTGAGGATGGATGGCAGTGCATCTTAAAATCATGGAATCATGGAATAATTTGGGTTGCAAGGGACCTTTAAAGGCCATTTTAGTCCAACCCCCCTGCAGTAAGCAGGGACAACAAGATCAGGATGCTCAGAGCCTCCTCAAGCATCACCTTGAATATCTTCAGGGATGAAGCCTCAACCTGGACAACCTGTTCCATTTTTCCACTACCCTCATGGGAAAGAACTTCTTCCTAACATCTACTCTAAATCTATTCTAATATAAAACCATTGCCCCTCATCTTATCACTCCAGGCCCTTGCAAACTGTCCCTCCCCATCCTTCCTGTAGGCTCCCATCAGATATTGGAAAGTCTCACCTTGTCACATGAGAGCTGTTCCTATGATGATGGGCAGACTGGTTAAGTTGGTGGGCACCCATTCTGGTCAGACTGGGAATAGGGGAAGAGGTATTTTAATTTAATTTTAAATTTCTTGTGGTAAAGAGGGATCTGCTCCTGCTGGTGGCTCCTCTTTCACTGGTACCTCCAGACACTGACATCTTGCTCCTGAGGATCTCCTTTCTTTGCCTGTGATAATTGCTAATGATTTGAGTGTGAAACTAAGGAAAGAAATCTATGAAGTAACACAAACCCAGATTGAGCTGTGTCTGAAAGGGTGGAGGGAAGGGGGAAATTAAAAAAAAAAAAGAAACAACAAACCCTACTTGGTAGTAGAATAGAAACAGACTCTGACTGCTCCGAGCACCCTGCAGTCCTAGCACTGACCTTCATCCCATCTAATAAGAAAAGCTCCCTACCTGGGATGTGTTTCTCAATTATTGCTCCAAAGGAGTTAGATTTTAAATACCTTTGAAGCTCTCTGACTCTCTCTCCCCTTCTTCCACCCTTCCAACCAGTGCTGTTGCCCCCCCCCCGATACACTGATTTCTACTTTGAATTTTGCAGAGCAGGTGTTTGTGTCTAGGGAAAGAACTAAGATTCCCTTTGACTGAGCCTCCAAATTCATCCATTTCCTCCTTTGCAATGCCATGGCCAAAAGTCCCTAATTCTTTCCCCTAAACATCAGATCACCCATGAAAGCAGAGGGGGAACAGTTCAAGGTTACTGCAAAAAGACATTTTTATTTCAGGAGCTGTTTGCAGGTTAGGAGCTTGCTGGCCAGGAACAGGGATTTGCCCTCTCACAAAGCTCTGGTCCAAGTGATGCCTTTTTCAAGCAACACCAACAAATCACTACATGGGTGCTGTGCATATTTTAATTAGATATTGAATCACTGACTGGAAATGAGACTTCCACATCTATCTGAGGTCAGCATCCCCCACCCGGTGTGCAGGAGCTGCCTGTTTCAGCAAAGGCAGAAGGTCTGTACCTGCCCATGACCTTCTTCTAATTATTTGGAATCCATATTATGGACCTTGCTGCACAAGACAGCCAATGCCAGGTGTTCAAATTAATAAGCTGAACCAGGTTTTCTGATCAGTGCTCTGGGCTCTTTGCCATCCCCCTTTCTCTTCGACATCTGATAAAATAACTCAGGGCATTGGTCAGAGGTATTTTGCATGCATGCTGTTGATAGCACTTTGGAAGTGTTTTGCTGTTTGTTTGGTTTTTTTTTTCTGACTAAGATATAATAATAATAAAAAAAAAGATGCAGAAAACTGCATCAAGTCAGGCAGTTGGTGTTGGGAAAAGACATTTGGTAAAGAGAATTGCAAGAATCCACTGGAGATCAAGGTCTGTTTTACAGCAGATCTGGTAATGTGTAGTTCTAGTGAGCTCAAAGAACAAGCAGATTTAGTTCTACCAAGATTTGAACCTATTTTGGAACCCCTCCAGCCATGGGATGAGCAAGAATGGCTTCAGCTATGAGCCACTTGCCCATGAGTCTTAATAAAGTCCTTATTTACTAGCAGGCTGTGCCTGCAGGAATGTGTCATCATTATGGCCAAAGTAGTTAAATCCACAGGTTGTAGGGCAAGACAAGGGGTAATGGGTGCAAGCTGGATCACAGAAGGTTCTGTGTAAACAGGAGAAAAAGTTTTTTCATTGTAATGGGGACAGAGAACTGGACAAGGCTGCCCAGTGAGGTTTGGAGTCTCTTTTTGGAGACATTCCAAACCCACCTGGATTTGTTCCTGTGTGACCCTGTTCTGACAGGGGGGTTGGACTGGATGATTTCTTGAGGTCCCTTCCAACCCCTAATTTTCTGTGATTCTATGATTTTATGGAAGCAAATAACAGGTGAGTGGAGGGAGGTGCAGTGTGGGACAGGGATGCTGCAGTGTGGCTCCTTGGAGGGAAAATGGCAATAACCTGTCACCTGAGCCTGCCATCAGGGAAATCCCTGACATGGGGATTCCTTTGTTTGTGGAGTATCCTTCCTAATAGAAGAAGAAAAAACACATCAATAAGGCATGTAAGAGAGGACCAGAAAACAGCCTGTAGAAGATGCTTGAAAAACATACACAGATGGAGGGAGTGCCTTGGGATGTGTGTCCCACTTGTGTATTTGTTGGTGAAATCAGTACCTATGTCAGTCCTCATGGTACCTAGAGCTAAAATATTTGGGCTGGACCTATTGTGTCATCAGCTTTCTGGAAGAGCTGGTAGATGTGTTTGGAAAGGCTCTGAAGTCTTGAGCAGTAGCTTGAGGACCAGCTTGGCCATCTCTGCCTCCTGTAGAGGAAGATCCCAGTTGGCCTCACTCTGTAGAGCCCCCCCTGGGTACTTTCCATGTATTTTTCAGCAGGGTTTTGTTTCAGAGCTGGAGATTGGGGGGTTATTCCCTTCTGTCTGGATAAGCACAGAGATCTCTGTGTGCACCTTGTGTGCATACACAGATATAAACCCCACACATTAACTCTATTCCAGTGCTATGAAAACTCACATCCTCATGTTTTGATGCAAACAGGAGCACTGTGGATGATTTCTTCTCCATCCTGACCTCTCTTTCCTTCATACATTCATGGTGTATCTGGAGTTTCAGCCTCTTTATGGCTGTTTGCTCCTACTTCATTCACAATCATAGGTCAGTTCTTGATTCTTCTACTTCTCTGCTGCACAGTGATTTCCTTCTTTTTTTTTTTTTTTTCTTTTTTTCCTGCATCAGGGCAGGGGACAGTACCAAAAATAAGTCCTCTTTTTGAGAAGGTAATAGTTTAATAGTTGTTTCAAAATGTCATGGAGACCTCTGGAAGAAGGGTCCTGTTGTGTTTACTCCGTGGAGTCTCCCATACGGACTTTCCTTCCTCATCCTCTTCAACAGAAGCTTGTTTCTTAGATTCAACAGCCTTGGGCTTTTTGGATTTTTCTGGCTTTTTTTATTACTACACCTACTGCAAACAAACAAGTTTGAGTATATTTGCCAAAGAAAAAAAAAAAAGCAAACAACCCAGAGGAATGACAAAGATGGGTTTTGCCTTTCTGTTGGAGCTGAGGGAGCGGAAAAGTTCCCAGTCCTAGATAAAAGGCAGCCTGGGAATAAACCAGAGCATCTAGCTATCCATCCTTCCATCCACCCACCCATCATAGAATCACAGAATCACAGAATCCATAGGCTAGAAGGGACCTTAGAGATCATCATCATTGCGGACGACACTAAGCTGGGGGGGAGCGTGGATCAGCTGGAAGGCAGGAGGACTCTGCAGAGGGACCTGGACAGACTGGAGAGATGGGCTGACTCCAATGGGATGAGGTTCAACACGGCCAAGTGCCGGGTCCTGCACTTTGGCCACAACAACCCCGTGCAGTGCTACAGGCTGGGGACAGAGTGGCTGGAGAGCAGCCAGGCAGAAAGGGACCTGGGAGTCTGGATTGCCAGGAAGCTGAACATGAGCCAGCAGTGTGCCCAGGTGGCCAAGAAGGCCAATGGCATCCTGGCCTGTATCAGAAACAGCGTGGCCAGCAGGTCCAAGGAAGTGATTCTGCCCCTGTGCTCAGCTCTGGTGAGGCCACAGCTTGAGTCCTGTGTCCAGTTCTGGGCCCCTCAGTTTAGGAAGGATATCGAGGTCCTGGAGCAGGTCCAAAGGAGGGCAACCAGGCTGGTGAAGGGACTTGAGCACAGACCCTATGAGGAGAGGCTGAGGGAGCTGGGGGTGTTCAACCTAAAGAAGAGGCAGCTCAGGGGAGACCTCATCACTCTCTACAACTCCCTGAAAGGAGGTTGGAGCCAGGCAGGGGTTGGTCTCTTTTGCCAGACGACTTTCAACAAGACAAGAGGGCAGGGTCTTAAGTTGTGCCAGGGGAAGTTTAGGTTGGAGATTAGAAAGAATTTCTTTCTGGAGATAGTGATCAAACATTGGAATGGGCTGCCCAGGGAAGTAGTGGATTCTCTGTCCCTGGAGATATTTCAAAAGAGACTGGATGTGGCACTCAGTGCCATGGTCTAGCAACCGCAACGGTGATTCAAGGGTTGGACTCGATGATCTCTGAGCTTCCTTCCAACCCAGCCAATTCTATGATTCTATGATCTACTCCAACCTCCCTGCCATGGCCAGGGAGCATCACCTTGAGGATGCTCAAAGCCTCATCCAACCTGTCCTCTTCCACTAGATTTCAAATTTCAAATTTATTCAGCACGCAGGGAAAGTTACTGGTCAGCTCACCATTGTGTGGATGCTCTAATAGATGATTTTTTAAATTTTTTTTTAATTGCACTTTCCCCCTCAGCCATCCTAAGGCTGCGTTCCCTTCATCAGTTCTTGGGACTGCTAATGCTGATGCTCAACTGTTTGACAGCCCCCATTAAGACTGGTTTGCCCCCTAATATTAACAAGCAGTGAAGCTTTGTGCTGATGGAGAAAGAGCAGTGTAAAACCTGATTGGAATCAATCAGAGTAATTGTCTGGATGCGTGGTGGTTAATAGGAAATGTCCTGCAGATTATTGGCTGGTTTGTATAGCAGACAGATTAGCTTTCCCCTGCCTTTTGTGGCTCATTGAGCCACTGGGGGAGGTGATGGATCTGCTGGGAGGCTCTGGAGACACCATCCTGGCAGGAGACATCCTGAGTCAGTCAAGGAGCCACAGAGCTTGGAGAGGAGCCCTGTATTTCATATTTATCTCAGTGACTCTTCTGTATTTATTTACAACTGGGCAAAGGGAAACTGTCAGCCCAGGATAGGGTTTTTTGGGGGGCAGACACCCAAGCAGAAGACCTCTGAGTCTTGTGTGTGTGTTTCAGACCCCCACATTGGCAATTAAAGAGAATATAATATCTGCTCATGTCAGCTTGGTGTCCCCAGAGCTGATCTGCTGATCAGAGACCCACCAAGAGCCTGTCAGCCCCCAGCACCTGAGTCTTGGACCCATTTCAGACTCAGAAGCAGCCAAGGAGGGCTGAATATCAGCAAATACCAGGGACCAGAGCAACCCAGCCTGAAAGAGGCTTCATAGACAAAAATAAAGCACTGTGAGATGCCACTTGCACCCCAGGAGGACCAAGACCCTCTCTGGTCAGGCAATCTAGAGCTGGGCTGAAGCCTCTGTGGTTGCAAAAAGAAAATGGATCATAGGACCTGGTATATTTACACATGGAAATCCTCTTTTCCAGCATCCTCTTCTTCTGGAAGAGGCTTAAGGCATGCAAAGGTCACAGTTTCCTTATCAAAGCATCTTCCCAGTCACCAACCACCTGGCAGCTCTGGGTGTACCCTACCCCAAAATCCTACTGAGGGTGTTCTTGGAGGGGATCAGAAGCTCAGGAAGGAGAAGGATTGCTCAGGGCAGTTCTTCCCAGGCAGGGAACTTCTTTGGTTGCTTAGAAATCTCAGCTTTCTCCCTGCCATAAGGGTTGGGTGTTTTAGTTGGGTTTTTTTTGTTTGGCTTCTTTTTTTCTTTTTTTCTGGGTTTGTGGGGTTTTTTTTTGGGGGGGGGGAGGTGGGTTTTCTTTGTTTGTATTTTGTTTTGTTTTGGGTTTTTTGGCTTTTTTCCCCTCTGTTTTGGTCCATTTATTGGTAGTGAGGAGAATAACTGCCCACAAAGCACAGGAATCTTATCACAAGTAAGGGCCTCACTCTTGCCCAAGGTCATGAGCAGTGCCTTTCATTTAAATTCAGCACTAGAAACTTCTGCATCCCTGGAAAAAAAAAGAAAGAAAAAAAAAAAAAAGAAAAAAAATTGATCTTGCTTGCAAACTGCAAAGAGTGGAAGGGAGGGAGAAGAGGGAGAGCAGCTTTGCCTAGGAGAGGCCAAGTCCCTTTGGTGGTCAGAGCCCTGGGTACCATCTGACGGGCATCAGGTTGGGATCCTAATGAAAGAGCTTTTCAAGCACTCCTTTCTTCCCTCAGTGAGTAGAATACTATTAACCTTTAAGGCAAAATTATATTTGGTGCCTCTGGGAAGCAGTAACATTTTACTGAGCTGCACTGGGGAATCAGGTAAACAATTGTTTAACTCTCTCCAGCCCCATTTCAAGGCCATTTCTGGGAGGTGGTTTTGTGTGTGCAAAGCTTGCTGAGCAGAGCTCTGTGCTCAGGGGTTCCATTGGATGTCCCAGACTCTTTGGTCGTTAACAGGTGTTGAGTTAAACCCATGGTCCTTGTATCTCAGGGTTTTGCACTGTTATTTTCCCATTTCCCAAGTCCACCCAGGTGCTGGGACACAGGTCTGTCTTTTGATGGTCTGTCAAGAGTCAGGCCATGGGACACTCTTGGGGACAAAGCAGCTGGATGTGGCACTGCTCTTAAATAATGTCAAGGAGGGGAACCCTGCTGCCTCTAAATTGAATATCCAGCTGTGCTGAGAAGTTGCTTCACCCCCCAAAAAACCTTGTTGTAGCTGTGACAGTCTAGAGACTCTGACAAAGCCCTTTCTTGTCCTTGGGCAGTGTGTGGGATCCCAGGATGGCAGATAAATACTCAGTGGTGCAAGGATTAGCTCAGCATTAATGATCAGAGAGTCACAGGAGTGGTTTGGGTTGGAGGAAACATTAAGGATCATCCAGTTCCAACCCCCTGCATGGGCAGGGACACCTCCCACCAGCCCAGGTTGCTCCAAGCCCCATCCAACCTGACCTGAGACACTGCCAGGGAAGGGGCAGCCACAGCTTCTGGGTGCAACCTGGGCACCCAGGGGCTCAGCACCCTCACCCCAAAGAATTTCTCCCTCCCTCCCCAAGAAATAGAATCCTGGAATGGGTTGGGTTGGAAGAGAACTGAAAGCTCAGCTCATTCCAATCCCCCTGCCATGGGCAGGGACACCTTTCACCAGCCCAGGTTGCTCCAAGCCCCATCCAACCTGGCCTCCCACATTTCTGAGGATGGAGCAGCCACAATTTCTCTGGGCAACCTGGGCCAGGGTCTCACCAACCTCACAGGAAAGAATTTCTTCAGAATAATTAATTTAAATCTATCCTTTTTCAGCTTAAAACCATTCCTCTTTGTCCTACCACTCTACAGCCTTTTGCCACCTCATGCCCTACTTGCTCTTTTCAAGTGCTGAGAAAAAAAAAATCCAAAAACCCCCCCAAACAACTAAAAAGGACTTAAAAATAAGATCATTCTTCCTTTTCCTTCCTCCTCCTCTGCCCCTTTCTCTTCCATCTTTCTCTTCCCCTGTTCATTCCTCCAGCTCTACCCTCACTTCCAGCCAGTGCTCTCCACCAGACCAGACCAGCAAACACTGGGTGCAATGGGTTGGGCAACCAGGGGTAGTGAGGGGGCTCTGAACTTCTGGAGCCTTGGCAAGGAGAAGGCAGGAGCCACAACCTGAGGATAAAGTCAGCAACTTGGGTGGAAAATGAAACCAATGAAGCAGCTTGAGCCAGGAAGCAAATGATGCAACAGCAGCAAAGCTGCCTCCCAAACTGAAATGTGTTTGCTGGGGATTGTCCATCAGCTTGGGGAGTTATGATTTCCATTTCTCTAGTTATGAATTAATTTTTAGAGAACTTAATCATCCCCTCCCTTCCCTCCTCCACAACCCCCTCTTCCCTTATCCTCCTAATTTTCCACTTGACTGGGGATTCTCTGACAGTGAAAATTCAGGCTTAGAGGAGGTCCATGCAAGCTGCTCCATTAGACAGGATAATCTCATTGGAACCAGTGGCTTGAATAATAACACCTTCACCTCCTGCTCTGCACCACATTCAAGTGATGCCCAACACCCTGGGCTGCAGGGATGGCAATGGCAGAGGAAGGGCTGGGTTGGAACCTGCAGCAAATCTTCTGGCAACACCAACCCACCCATGCTCCTGAGGACATCTCTGCAGGCTGAGATAAATCCTGGTCCAAGCCTCATCTGATGCTGATGTTCTCACTGTCAGGAGGAGAAGCATCCTGGATTTGGCAGCTCCCTGCACAAATGGAGCCCAGACCCACTCTGTATTGGGAGGTTTTTGCTGTCTCAGTGGTGTTACATATGAGCGAGGATGAAAATCCTTCAGCCTGTCCCACCAGCTGATGTCCTGATGACTTCTGCTTTCCCTCAGGAAAGTTGTGCAGGTTGGAGAAGGAGCAGTTGATGGCCCATGCACAGCATAGATCTGGCTCTAGATCCAATCTAGATCCAACTCTCAAAGAGTTCTCACCCTGTTTTATGACCCATCTCAGAGCACAAACACTCCTTGAGCTCCATTTCTGCTGCCTGGCCATTCCCTCACTGCACAGTGCCAGACTGAGTCCCATAAGATGGATGCTTTGGGTTCAAGATTCTGGACTGGACATTATAGAGCTGATTCTGAAGGACTCCCAGGTCTAGCAGGACTCTTTGGGTCTTTGCAGGTTGAGTTTTCCCAATCACAAATGATCATGATGAGAGAAGCTGTGTCTCATGCAGGTGGATCGTGCATGAGAGCCAACACCATGAACCTGCACTTGAATTCCTACATCTTGCAGCATCCTCAGCTTTCCTGCCTGGATCCTCATTATCACAACTTCATAACCTATGTCAGAACATTGCCAGAAGCAATAAAACCTTCTCATCACATCCCCACTTGGCCATCCTGCTCACAAAGGAGTCTCAGAACTGCCCAGAGAGGAGCACTGTGCAAATTTTCTCTAGAAATGACATTACTTTTAAAGGGAAGGAAACCAGAACAACCTGGGTGAGAGATGGACACCTGGAATGTATAATAAATGGCTCTATTGCCTTGCAGCTGACAGCCCAGCCTGCTGGAGGTCATTCACAGAGACACAGCAATTTTTCAGTGTTTAACCCATCCCTTCCAGCATGAAGAGAGGAGGGGGAATTCATACATCACATGCTGACAGCCTTCTCCTTGCAGGCAGAACTTTAGCTGAGATCCCCAGCAAAAACCACAGGTCAGGAAGGGCTTTTCTATTCCTCATGGTGTGATGGACAGACTGGTGTGGGATGTGGCAGCCAGGACCAGGAGCTCCTCATGTGTTTAAGAGGAATAATGCCTGAGGAATGGGATGAGGTAGGGATCATTTCTAGGCTTGTCTGAAGTCCTGGTCCTTTGTTTTCTTGTGAATTAGTTCTCTGTGGATCCTTCCTCAAGAGCTCCAGCTTCTCCTTGCTGAGTAGAAAACCACTTCAGAGGGATCTCAGGCTGCCTGGTGTGGCCCTTGGTGTTCAGAAGGGACAAAAAGCTTAGGAAGAGGGGAACTGAGGTTGCTCTCTGACTTTTTGGATGGGGCAGGTTTGGGTGAAGTGTGTGAGACTGAGATCAAAATTCTCCCCTCTCTATTTTTCCTCTTGCCTTTTCCTCGTTCAAGAGGGTGGAGGAGCTGAGCTGTGAAAGTCAGGATGATATACACTTTGAGCAGGATGTTTATTGTTATTGGGGTCAGAGTTGAGGTGAAATGCTGACTTCAGTAGTTGGGAAGCTCTATCTCTGCCCAAAAGCCTGCGCATCAGTTGTGTGAGGGTCTGAAACCTACCAGGTAACTAGGTTTTGTCCTTTAATTATGACTTTAGATCACCTGGAGAAGGCTGAGCATCCAGCTCAACCTGTGCTTTTTCTTTGCTCTGAAGAGACAGATGCCCTAAAGATGGATTTGGAACTTCAGAACCTGGCTGAGGTTGGTGACACTGAATAGGTTCTGTCTTCTCCAGGCAGCAAATGCCATCAGAGCAATGTCACATCACCTGGGGACACCCAAGCCTGGGCTAAGAAGTTCCTCAGCTTATTTTTCCCCAGGGAAGTTTAAATCCCATGTGGAGTGCCTCTCCTCTCCCATCAGAGCCATGGGGCAAGGTCTCCATGGAAGTGGGAGTTTGATCTAAGTGTCCCTGTGCTATTCTGCCCCTGTACTCAGCCCTGGTGAGGCCACACCTCGAGTACTGTGTCCAGTTCTGGGCCCCTCAGTTTAGGAAGGATATCGAGGTCCTGGAGCAGGTCCAAAGGAGGCAACTGGGCTGGTGAAGGGACTGGAGCACAGACCCTATGAGGAGAGGCTGAGGGAGCTGGGGGTGTTCAGCCTAAAGAAGAGGCAGCTCAGGGGAGACCTCATCACTCTCTCCAACTCCCTGAAAGGAGGTTGGAGCCAGGGGGAGGTTGGGCTCTTTTGCCAAATGACTTTCAACAAGACAAGAAGGCATGGTCTTAAGTTGTGCCAGGGGAAGTTTAGGTTGGATATTAGAAAGAATTTCTGTATGGGGAGCGTGATCAGCCATTGGAATGGGCTGCCCAGGGAAGTAGTGGATTCTCCGTGTCTGGAGATATTTCAAGAGACTGGATGTGGCACTGAGTGCCATGGGCTGGGAACTGCAACGGTGGTTCAAGGGTTGGACTTGATGATCTCTGAGGTCCCTTCCAACCCAGCCAATTCTATGATTCTATGATTCTATGATCCTGTGGATTTTCCAGGCTTTTAATTGCATTGCTGCAAAGCATGGGGAAAATTGGGAAAATTTGGCCCTGGAGGGAAGAACTGTCTCTGGCAGCAGCAAACACCAGAGCTACATCACATTATCTGGTGGCTCTGCTGCTGGGGGACATGGACAGACTGGGGGATGCAGGAGGAGGAGGAGGGAAGGAAGTGATGAGGGAAGTGAAAAGGGAGATGCTGACCAAGGTGGGGAGGGAGATCCTGGTTTGAGGAGTTCTGGGGGGTCACCTGTGCTCTGCACCTTTCTGGGGAAAACTCTTTGGGGCAAGGGGTTTCTAGAGGTGAAGGATTTTGATCAAGAGTGTTCAAAGCCAACAAGTCTATCGTGTGGTTTTCTCTCTTCTGGCTCTGCTTGCCCCAGTCAGCACAGCAGATGCTAACAGCAAAAGAGCAATTAAATTACATGCTGGCTGAGTCTGGCAGTGATTCAGTAGCTGTAGAAATTGGGGACCCCTTGCAGGGGACTTCCTGTGGCTTCCCAAACCTCCCTGCAAACTTCCTTGAACACAGCTGCTGCTGGGCTCTTTGCAGATTTTTACCCTGTTTGTTCTTTGAGAGGCACCAAAACCTCCCACCCATCTTTTAGGACTCCTGGGTCTCACTTTAGTCTTGGTAGAGACTCTTGAAGAAATCTTGTGACCACAAGGTCTGGATTAGCTCTGATCTCTGAGCACTCCACTCCAGATTTTAGCTTTCTGGAGGCATGAGCACCTCACATCATCTTCACCAACAGATAATTGGTCACAGTGAAAAAGCCAAGCACATGGAACTACTGCTCTTCATGAGACCCCCACCTGGAGTTCTGTGTCCAGTTCTGGAGCCCCCACCACAGAAAAAAAAAAGCCATGGAGCTGTTGGAGCAAGACCAGAGGAGGTCATGAAGTTGAGCAGAGGGCTGGAGCAGCTCTTCTACAAGGACAGGCTGAGAGAGTTGGGGTTGTTCAGCCTGGAGAAAAGGCTCCAAAGAAACTTTATAGTGGCTTTTCAGGATCTGAAGGGGTTCCTGGAAATACGAGGAGGGACTTTTGACAAGGATGTGTAGTGATAGGACAAAGGGGAATGGTTTTAAGCAGGGAGAGGGGAGATCTAGGTTAGACATTGGGAAGAAATCATTTGCTGTGAAGGGGGTGAGACCCCTGGGGGGTTCAAGGCCAGGTTGGATGGGGCTTGGAGCAACCTGGGCTGGATGAGAGGTGTCCCTGCCCATGGCAGGGGAGGTGGAACTAGATGATCTTTAAGGTCCCTTCCAATCCAAACCATTCTATGGTTCTATGATGTTGCCAGGCATCTGAATCTGGCCATGAACAAAGAGCTTCATCCTCTTTGAACAAATTATTTGCATCAGCCCTTGCAGAGGAGAGCATGCAGGAGCTTGGGAGAGTGTAGGTGTTATCTACCCAGGTTCTGGGGAAGACACTCACAAATATTATTAACATGAATAGGAAGCACCATGATAGGATGCTCTCTGGGAAAAGTAATTTTGTTCATTAATTACTTGCCTTATCTAGCCCCCTTGTTCCCTTTCTCTTGCTTTCTTCTTCTTTTTTTTAATTTTCATTAAAAAGACTGGAAGCGAATTCAGTGCTGGCAAAGTTATTTTACTGCCTCCTCAGAGACAGAAGCTTGTATTACTCAGGTAGCCTTCAGCTCTATCTTCAGGGGCTTTTCCCAGCTTTATTTGAAGCCCAAGTCTTTTATGGGGAGGTGGCAAAAGACATTTTCAGGCAGATTCTTGTGTTTTCTTTCTTGTAAACCACCTCAGTGCCTTGGACCCACTGGAGTTCACATGGGTGCCTTTGGCTTGAGGTCTGCTTGCTGCTTGTGATGTGCTCAGAGATTTTCCTCCTACCTTTAGCTTCCAGGCTTGTGTTGTGTCTGGTTAGTTCAGCAACAAAAGGAGTCAGAGGGCTGTGATTTAAGGAAAAGAGCAGCAGAGACCCCGTAGATTCAGAGATGTCCTTTCCTTCTGTCTTTGATCCTTGCAGGAGGTTGGAGAGGGTCAGTGGATGAAGGCAGAAGATTCCCATCCTCCCACCTGTCACATGCACATTGGATTTTTTATTTTTTATTTTTTTTTCAGAGGGAAAGAGTTTCCTTCCAGGGAGCTGTCTGTTTCCAGCACAACTGCTGCTACTCACTGCTTCAAGGGAGTTTGCAGTGTCAGCTGGGAACCAGGACAACCCAGCTGTGTTGCACTGGTCTCACTGGAAACTGGAGGCAATGACAATAGAGTTGCCCCAGCTGAAGTTCCCCATGATTTTCCATGGGAAATTACTTTTCCCATGACCTGCAACCTGAGGCTGGAGTCAATTCCTTACCCCAGAGTTGTTCAGGTGATGCTGCAGAGCTGGTTGGGGCTTTTTGAGATCTTTCTGATGGCTGTAAGGAGGGACAGAGTCTTTCTGGAATGCTGAGCAGGACTAGCTGAGGGATATATCTCCACACCACCTTCCTCAGACCCCCACCCTCATATCCCCACTCTCCTCCCCTTCTGCCAGCAAACAATTTACAATTTCTCCCTGGACAAAAGCTCCAAGTTTCCAGGGATTTGCATCTGAAATGTTCCCCTTCATCTCAGGCTTGAATGAGCCCACCAAATGCTCATCAGGGATCTGCTTCCAGAGGCTCCCACGTGTGTACACACAAATCACTTGGCCATGGCTTCACCCCAGAAATGTGGGAGCTGGTGTGGTCCTTGGGTCACCTCTGAACCTTTGTTCAACCAGGTTGCACTTGCTGGGCCAACCCAAATCCTCCCCCTTCCCCTCCCCAGGCCAGATTAGCCCAGAGAAAACAATCTGCAGCTCTGGAAAATTGGGGAGGGGGGCGAGGAGAAGGCAAAGGGGCATAAAATCCCCTAAAGCAGGGGGGAGGGAGGCTGTTTAGAGAGTGCTTGGCTTTGGAGGGCAGGAGATGGAGGAGTAAATCCCTCGCACACCCACACCCCGCAGGGCTCCAGGGAGGGAGGGAGAGGAAAAAGGAGAGGTTGGGGGGGTTTGGATTTATTCAATTGCAGAGATTGAGGGAGGAGCCCACCTGGGGACAGAGATAAGGGGCGGGCGGTGGGATTGCTGTTCTGCCGCATAAACCCCGAGAGTTATCAGGGCAGAAACTCGGCTTCTATTACCATGCATTAGAATAGATTAGCAGGCAGAGCAATTAGCAGCCTCCCTCTATTTGGCCAAGTGACAGGGTCGGTGGTGGCAGGCAGGAGGCAGGCAGGGAAGAGGCAGTGTTTTTCTAGCTGAAATACAGCTCAAAGATGGAAGGGACTCAGGGTTTTTCAGCTTAAAGCTGTCCCTGCTGGGGCATTGAAGTAGGGATGGGAGGGAGCTTTGGTTAGGGGAGGGTCTGAAAGTTTTTGTAGCTCGTGGTCCTTGAAATATCACCCTGGAGAAATGAAAAGCCCCAAACTGTGAATTTCAGCTCTCTTGAGTTACCTTTTCCATGCCTCTTTGAGAGAATCCACAGATCCAGAGGTTCCAAAATATCCTAAGTCAGAACCTCCACTGCTTTGTCTTCCCCAGGTTATCACTGTTGCCTTTTTACCATCTTTGCCTACTCTCATCTTTGATGCCCAAAAAGCAGATTATTCAGGGAGGCAAACCTGTTATAGTTAGATGAATCCAAAGATCCAACTCATTCCTTGGATGTGTCTGAATTTGCTGAGAAAGCTTTCCTGCCTCTCACCACCAGGACAGGTTTCCCAGGAATGATTTCGTGCTTGATCACAGCTTGGGTTTGTCTTTTCCTGCAGCATCTCCTGCTTTTCTTTCCTTAAGGAATACACCAGGCAGTGGATAAAATTTAACTCCTTCATGCCAAGGGGAGCTAAATTTCAGCTATCAGCCAAGAGAGACCCAGGGCAACCTGGAGGCCAGAAAGGATAGACAGGGAGGGATGGTTATTTGCCACATCACTACATAAAGTTTAAGGTCAATTATATCTGTGTCTCGACATTTATGACATTCCTATTCTTAGGACCCTGAGGGAACCTGGAAATGTCAAAACATTGCTAAAACTGACCTTAAACTTTACACGTGAGTGGGACTGAATCTCCTTCCTTTTCCTGACTCCAAGCAGAAAATTGCTTTGGCTCCAGGAGAGGGAAAGGCAAATTTCAGCTGCTCCCTCCTTCCCCAGCCTTGCTCCCCACTTGTGTTAAATTCATCCCAGGAGACACAAAGCTGGTTCTACACGTTGGTCAAACTTTGGTTAAAACAAACCTCTTACTAAATCCCCAGCTCTTTTTAATTGCTCCATTCCTGGCTCATCCTTCTTTTCGACTGGGAAACAGAAAACCTTTCTCCAGTTACAAAAATGAAGCTGTCATATTGCATCTCATCTTAAAAAGAGGGACCAGACTTATGAGACTGATTCATCACAACCAGATAGCTTGAATCTTCCTGGAAATGAAAGGCTCCCTATGCCCTGAAGTCCCTTTTTTTTGGACTCCTGGTCCCAGCCCTGGCTGAAATACCTTTAGGGAAGTTTGCACTTGGCTTCCACTGAGCTCCCTCTGCTGACCACCTTGAAAAAGGCATCGTAAACCTACCTGGCTAATGGAGTAGACCTCCCTTCCATCCTTTTTTCCAGGACTTTGGGCAGAACAAGGACAGGGAGTCTTGCAGTGATGCTTTGTGCTGGGAAAGGAGGTCTCACCACCTTTACAGGAAAAACTTCCTTCCTAATATGTAATCTCAGTCTCTCATCTTCCAGTTTAAAACTATTAACACTTGTTTTATCACTCCAGGTCCTTGTAAAAAATCCCTCTCCATCTTTCCTGTACCCTCTTGCAGGTGCTGGAAGGTGCTTCAAGGTATCCCTGTAGTCTTCTCATCTCCAGGCTGAACAAACCCAATCTTCTCAGATGGAATTCAAGAAGTGATTGTAGATGTTTCCCTGTCACTCCCAGGCTCTGTAACCTGCCCCAGCTTTTCTCAGGACACACAAATGCTGTTGAGGTAGAAAAGCAAAGACTTTGAGGAACAAAAATCCTTTCTGTTATTCCATTTTGGATGAAAATGCCCCTTCCCCTCGGGGGTAAAAAGAGCTGCTACCAGCCCATGCTTGCATCCCCTCTTAGCTTTCAGTTTCTCAGTTTGCTGATCTGTGCTGAGCTGGAGATGGGGGAACCTCCTCAGATCCTTGACAGCCAATTCCAAGTTCAGGTTGGCTCCCCATGGGCTGTTGCTGGGCTGGGAAATCTCAGATTTCCCCTTAGAAGTACAGAGTTTGAAGAAATAGCAAATCATTGTCTCTTGCCCTGTCTTCTTCCAGAACATCTGGAATCACCTGGGCTTCCCAGGGTCTTCAAATTGAGACCTCAATAAGCTTTGTCTGAAAGTTTTCCTTCTTCCCCTCTACTCTCCTCTATGGGAATTGTCCTGAACTTTCTCCCTGGATGTACTTACCAAACACACCTGGACAAAGGGACCACCAGAGGTGGCAGAAAGGTTGGAGCATGGAGTGTGGGAAGGGGTGGGAATGTTGTAGCTTGGACTCTTGGGGTGTTCACACCAGCCCTACCCATCACTCACTTCCCAGAGAGTCTGGGACACACAAGCTGGATGCTGGAGCCTTCCTCACCCCCTTCCTCCCCTTTTCCATAACCTTATCCCTGTTCCACCCAGGTCCATGTTTTCTTTCCCTATCACCTATTTTCTCTGGTTTTGGCACGAGGAGATTCAAACCTACATGACAACCCTTGTGACAAGACTCAAGGAGACAAAGAGACAGACAAAAGGGAAGGCTGTAAAACAGGGTGAATTAAAGGGGAAAAGCTGAAAAACATAAGAAAAACATGTTCCACTTGTGTCCAATCACAAAAACAGGCAACTGGGAAGGGGTGAGGAATGGGATGGGGCAACATCTCCAAGACAAAAAGCAATGAAGAAAATGGGGACCAAATGGAGATGCCAACATGAAGCTTGTGTCCTATCCAAATGTCCCATCCTGTCCTTGCTGGTGGGAACATCTGCCACCCTGCATTTGCCAGCACTGGTGGGAAGGTGTAAGGAATGGGTGACTGTGATTGTTCTGTCACAAGGAAAGGGAAATTTGTTGCCTACGGAAAATGTCAGCGTTTGGAATCAGAAATGAAAGCTGAAATGTCAAAACCTTTTGCAAAACAGGGATGTTGGTAAATTACCTGTTGGAAGGGGGTCATTTGGGTCTGCTGAGCTGACCCTATCACTGAGCTGGTTCTCATCTTGCTCCCCTCCACCTTTGGCATCAAATACAGATGCTTCACATCCCTTTTCTTCCCTCTGATCCCACCTGACTGGCCAGATGATGAGTTTTGTAATGCAAAAGCAGTCAAAAGAAAACTGCTGTGCATCCAATGGCAGGGCTTCTGCAAAAGGAATTAATCTGTTTGGATTTTCTTTCTATAAATTATTTTTTTTTAATGGTTTTGGGTTTTGTTATTGTTATTGTGGTGGGGGGGTTTTGTTCTGTGTAAAAAAATTGTATAATGTCCTAATTGCCTTTCTTGCCTACAAGCAACATGGAAAGGGCTTTTTGCACAGCTGTGTAGTGAAAGGACAAGGGGGAAATGGTTTAAAACTTGAAAAGGGGAGATTGAGGTTAGACATGAGGAAAAAATTCGCTCCTGTGAGGGTGGTGAGACACTGGGACAGGCTGCCCAGGGATGATGTGTGTGGATACCCCCTCCCTGGAAGTGTTCAAGTCCAGGTTGGATGGAGCCTTGAGCATCCTGGTCTAGTGGAAGGTGTCTCTGTCCATGCTGTGATTTTTCTCCTTTTTCAATAGCTATGGATATAAGAAAAAAGAAGTTAGGATTAAATGCTGTTTTTCTGACTGCACAATTTCCACTTCCCATCCCCTCCAGAAAAAAAAATATTAAAAATTACAGAAAATTCCTTCCTGTTTTCCTCCTCCCAGGATTATTTGTCTCTCTCTATTTTGTCAGCTCAGGGTATCACTTACTTTGGTCTCCAGCAAGGACCTCCAGATATGGCTAAGGATGTGAATTGGCTTTCCCTCTCTCCACCAAGCACCAGGCACTGAATGAGTCTGTGGAGCAGCTGAGCACCTCAGACCTTACAAGTCCAAATTCTGAGAGAAACTCATTGCATGGTCTTATTGGGGTTTTGCATGGCTTAGAAAATAATTACCACTAGATAAACCAGGCAGAAAGGACCCTATGTCTTTTGAATGCCTTGAAGTTGCCACACAAGTGATGCTCGGGGCTGCCTTGCTGGCAGGGTATGACTTAAGGAAAAAAGGCTGTAGCTCATGGATCTGTGAAGAAGTTTGACCATAAAGAATGGCAAGAGTAGAAGGCTGGAGATTTTGGTCTGTAGAGCCCTCAGTGCAGCACGTGGCTTCATCCTGATGCAAGAAATGGGAGCTGCAAGGGTACTCTGTCTGAGGTCCCAAGAGCATCTGCAGCTCTGCCAACCTCTGAGCACCCTGCATGGAGGGGGAGAGCAAATCAACACCTTCTCCTTTCCCTGCTGAGAAATCAGGAGCTCCCCAAAACAAACTCAAGCATTTCAGACAGTGATGGGAGGGAAAGATGGATTAGAAGTGAGAGGGGCAGAGGAAGACCCCCATAGGGCACCATTCTCCCACCTCACTCCTCAGAACTTAATCCTTGGCACCACAGCTCCCCTGCTCCCTTCCCTCTGCAAATAGCCTCTTTCCCTCTGTTTTCTCCCTCTCCATGGTCAGAAGAGATCCTCCTGTTTCAGTCACCTTAAACCAAGCTCCATCCCCAGCAGATGTAGTGATCACAGGCACTTTGTCACCCGTAGTCCAGGTCGTAGGAGGTCAGGGTGGCAAAGTGACAACCTTGAGGTGGCAGGAAGAGAAAGGGCAATGTTCCAGAGAAGTAGAAGACTTCAGAATAAACTGCTAAAAGAGGGATGAGGATCTGCAGGACTGCGTGGTGAGAATGCAGCAAGGTTCAGGACCCTTCTAGGGTGGGCATGGAAAAAATAAAGATGCAGCCAAAAAAAAAAACAAGATGAAAAATAAAGATTTTTTTTTTACTTGTTTGGTTTAGGGTTTGTGTGTGTGTGTGTGTGTGTGTGTGTGTGTGTGTTTTGCTGTTGTTTTTTCTACAACAGCATGGTGGAGATGTGTCTTCACTAAAAGGCAAAGGGAGATGAATCCCATGGCACAGACACCTCCTGCTAGGCTGACAGCCCTGTTTTCCTTGCTGTGCATGAGAAAAATGAAGAGGTAGGGGAGTACCTGGCTGAACCCTTCTTGTACCTGGTCTATCCAGGTGCATGGAGATCTTAGCTTTGTGCCCAGCCTCTCCAAAGATTTCCAGACTTCAGATTAACCCTTCTAACCTTGGATATTTAGAGACAAACTGTGGTGGAGTGAATCTGGGCTTTGTTTGACCAAACCTGAGCAAGACAAAAGAACCCTCAGCATCTCATTGCACCTTATCCCTCTGCAGCTGGTGGCCCTAAGATGCTGCTTCAGATCCTAGATGGCAGACTCAGGATTCAGCCATGATCTCTCAGGTCCCAAACCAGAGCCTTCATCTCATCTTTAGGAAACCTGGGCTTTGACACACATAAATCTGTGCCTCACTTTCCTGTCCCTGCTTGGTTTCAACCTCAGAGAGCTATCCTGAAGTTTAATTAGCTCCGGGCAAAGCCCTTAGAGATGCTCAGAGGAGAGATGCTGGAGAAGCACAAAGTATTAATTTAACATTATTCAAATAATTGGTTAGTGGATGGTGAAGAGGGGGTTAGTGTTAGCAGTATTTATTCTTAATGGGTGATGAGGAGGAAATAACATTCCTCATGGTTCAGTGGTGGGAAGGGTTTCTTAGTGTTTGCACTAATGGTTTCGACAGAAGCAGGACACTTGCAATTGTTACAAGGTAGAGCTGATAATGAAATAGCAGGTGTTATTAAGACATACAGAGAAGCACTGTGTCTACACCATAATCTCATGCAAATAAGTTGAGGAGTGGAATATGCTCTTTTTAGGTGTCTTCAGTGTAATGTGATGCCACGGGGTGGGAGTTACGCACCAGCTAATTATAGCCTGAATAGCACTGAATGAGGTTATATGGCAGTGGAAAATGATCTCCACGTATTGACAGACCCAGAGTTCCTGATGTTTTATTAAAGAGAAACAATTATTAGCAGTAACAGGTATTTTTTTTTTACTTCTGCACAATAGACACAGCAGTTGAGAGCACAGCAGAGTCCCAGCGATCTCCCAGGGCCCAGACTTCTCTCCAACTTTCAACAGAGACAACAGGAATGATTAGTTGGGATATTTCATCAACCCAAACCCATTCTCTGATTCTCTGATTACCCCTTTCACAGTCCAGCTGTTGGCTGCAGGCAGCTGCCTGCCAGATGACCACTTTTCTAAGGCAGGCTCTTGTGTCTGGAAGTACTTATTTATTAAAAGTCCTGTTTGTCTCTATTTGAAAATTTGCTGAACTTATTTTATGGGCAGCAACGTCCCCTCTGGGCAGGTGCCTTCAGCAGCTGGGTGCTTTGCCACATTTATTTCTGCCTTTCACCCAACACCATTCAGGGATTTGAGAGGCTGTTGCTGGAGGGCAACACTTTGCTCTTCACACGATGAAACAATTTTCTCTGCTCTTTCCCCCCCTCCCCCCTCTCTGTGGAGACCAGAACATTTTTGGTAGTGCAGAGGAAGACTTTTTTCCCTGAAAATCCACCACGTTTTCCTCCCAAAAACCTCAGCTCAGGGACAGACAACTGGGAGAGTGTGGTGTCTAAACCTACAGGATGCTCCATAGGCTCCAACATAGGATAGATAAGGTGGTCAAAGAAAAGGAGGTGGGGTAGCCAAAAAACTCTGGAGAAGAGCCTCCAAATCCTTGTTTCAACATGGACAAACCTGCAAAGCTCCCTGGCAGGCAGCTCCATCCCTTTAGTCTTGGTGTTCAGTAGCTGGGATCATTTACCTGGGATGAGTGACATTGTGAGCCTTAGGAGAAGAGATCTGTGATGGTGACTCCAGAGACTGAACCCTACTGGTGACCCAGCCCCCAGCTCAGTTTGCTTCATCTTGGCAGAGCTCCCTCATCATGCTACTCCAACACCAGGAACAGATGGGGGTGGTTTGGGTTTTTTGTTTGAAATGGAGAAATGACATTGAAAAAGTCAGACAGTCAAAGCCAAAAGTTAGGAAGTGGCAGAACTGAGGTCACAGGTGGGAAAAGAAAAAAAAAAAAAGAGGAATAATAATGTGTGATCCTGTAATTAAAGTCTGGCTCACAGTGTGTCAGTATGGGGAGCAGATTTGGGAGTACAGATGCTATTTTCAGCCTGGCAGTACCTAATTCCTGAGGGCCTGATGCTGCAGCTTTAGCATTATATTAAAACCAGGCTTAGCTTGGTTTGGTTTTTCATCATTTCATTATATGGATGGCAACACAACTTTCCAGTAGCTATAAAGGCTGCAAGACACATTAGTCTGATACAGAGTGAGGTTTTGGTCTGAAGAACTACATGTCTGAAGTATGTATGACCAGTGAAAAGCACGATAAGATGCTGATTGTTATCTTCCAGCTCAGCTGTGTGGCTGGAAATACAAACCAGGTTGATGCTTAACTGGTACCCATGTGTTGTCCTCCTGTGCTGGATGTGTTTGCAACCTTCTCTTCTGTTACTCTTGAGCTGGGTATCTGCCTGTTTCATTTTAGAAAATCCAGATATTCCTGCCACGCTGCAGATGGAGGAGATAAATGGGATATCTGGAAGAATTTGGGTGCTTGTGTTTTAACCTGGAGCTCAAAAGGGTTTCCTTCCAAGCTATTCTCAGGAGAGGAGTCCCCACACCCTGCAGATCTTCACTGGGACTGCAGAGTGTGTTTGTTTTATTGAAGTGCTTACAAAAATCTCAGGTCAGCATTTTGCCCTGGCTTTCATTCCACAATAGGAGACTTACAGTTTGGGGAATAGTTAACCAGCTATCCATCCAGCTCTCTGGAGAGTGCACATCTAAAATTCCTGATCCAGCAAAGCAGCTGAGCTAAAGGAGACTTAATGGGATGAAGGCTCCTAGGGAGAGGGGAGTGGGATATGCAATGATGCTCTTGCTCTTGAAGCTTTAGAGCAGCACATTGAGTCCAGCAGAGCTTTCCCTTTTTGGTTTCTGCCACTGGAAATACAAAACTTCCCTCTACCAGACAGATGGAGAAATCTGAGTTTGAATCCAGGGTGCTCATTTTATCTACTGTCAGCTGCTAGAGAGAAGCTGAGCCCTAAACTTTTAGGTCAGTCTCCAAACTTTGTAATATTCAGGCTCAGCCATATTTTGGGTTCTGAGCAGCCTGATCTAATGGGAGGTGTCCCTGCCCATGGCAGGGTGGCTGGAACTGGATGATCTTTAAGATCCTTTTCAACTCAAACCTATTCTGTGGTTCTATGACTCCTTTTACCTTAGATCTGTAAATCCCCAGGTAGATGGGGACAATCTCTGCTCTGGGGTGCAAGGACCTTGAGAGGGGATGTTGGAACTCACCCTTTAGCAGCCCCTGAGTGCTCACACAGCTGAGACTCTGAAGTCTGGAAGTGGGTGAATAATTTAACATCCACACTTAGTCTTTATAGCTGATTTTAATGGGGGGTAATAGCACTGCTAATAACAAAATCCATTGAAGATGCCCTGTGCAAGCCCATAACATCAGCTTAATGGCAAAAGGTAATTGGCATGCAGTTGGAAATGTCCTTTTGTATTAACCCTCTGGATTTCTAGGGATGCTTCTGCCTTGAAGCCATGGCCTTGGCAGGGCATGAGGAGTAAAATACAGATGTGTTTTATGCTAAGCAAATGTAAATTTGGGTGGAAACTGCTACCAATTGGTGTTGTTGGGTGTGTTTACACAGGGCAGACAAGACAAAGGACAGTGAGAGTGCTGAAAGCTCTGACACCAGTCAGTGTGTGGTGTAATATTCATAGGCTTGTACAGCCCTGGTCCTGTGCAGCCACCAATTCTCCTGAACTCTCACTGATTGGGAGCACCAGGGTTTTCAAGATTCAGCCCTGGGCACCTCTAGTCAGGCACTTTCAAACCAGATGCTGGAAAAAAAATGTTCAGCCTGCCTAGCAGAAGCTGCTGAGGGCTTCCCCTTCCCAGTAGGGAGGTACCAGCAGCCCAGAAACCCACAGGTTTGCAGCCCCATAAGAAGGGTCAAAGAACATGGACCATGCACATCTCCATCCTTTCCTAGGATGTCCTGGACAGGACAGTTGGCAGGGCTACCAAGGAAAAGTTAAGCTGTAGCTCTGTGGGTAGAGCTTCTCTAGAGCTGTGCTTCCTACCCCAGGGATGGAACTTTCACCCAACACTTTTTCTTCTTTCATGGTGTCCTTCCAGCTCTCCAACCCACTGAGCCATCCCATGGCTGTCGGCCCCAGAGTTGGAGCACTCCAAGGCATGAGTGTGGTTTTCCAGCTATCTGTGGTCCCAAATGGCTCAATGCTGTTGATTTGCCATCCCAAATGATTGCTTCTCACCCTCTCGACCTGACTTTGGGTTAAATGTGTCCTTCTCTTGTCCCTCTTTGCTCAGGTGCACGAGGAAGGAGAGATGCGAGCGCTCCAGCGAGCCCCGGAGATTTGCCTCGGAGATGAAGCAGTGTGTCCGTCTGACTGTGCATCCCAACAACATCTCTGTCTCCCAGTACAACGTGTTGGTGAGGAACACTCATCCCTCTGCCCTCCCCCTCAGGTTGAATGTCACAACAACCCCACGCAGCGCTAAGGGCTGGGCACAGAGTGGCAGAAAGGGACCTGGGAGCTGGGTTGACAGGAAGCTGAACACGAGCCAGCAGTGTGCCCAGGTAGCCAAGAAGGCCAATGGCATCCTGGCCTGGATCAGGAACAGCGTGGCCAGCAGGTCCAGGGAAGGGATTCTGCCCCTGTGCTCAGCTCTGGTGAGGCCACACCTTGAGTCCTGTGTCCAGTTCTGGGCCCCTCAGCTCAGGAAGGATATCGAGGTCCTGGAGCAGGTCCAGAGAAGAGCAAGGAGGCTGTGAAGGGATCCAGCAGAATTCCTGTAAGGAAAGGCTGAGGGAGCTGGGGGTGTTCAGTCTGGAGAAGAGGAGGCTCAGGGGAGACCTCATCACTCTCTACAACTACCTGAAAGGAGGTTGGAGCCAGGGGGAGGTCGGGCTCTGCTCCAAGGCATACATCAGCAATACAAGAGGCCATGGGCTTAAGCTCTGCCAGGGAAGGTTTAGGTTGGATATTAGGAGGAAATTCTTTACAGACAGAGTGATCAGGCATTGGAATGGTGAGGTGGTGGATTCTCCATCCCTGGAGGTTTTTAAGAAGAGACTGAATGTGGCAGTGCCATGGTTTGGGAACCATGGTGGCAGTGGATGTCAGAGGATCATCTATTGATTACCTGAGAGGTTCTTTCCAACCTGGATGATTCTGGGATTCTGTAATCTGCCCCTGCAGACTGCCAGACCTGTGCAACATGAGTGGGAAGGAGCAGCAGCTCCATGCACGAGGTTCTTCCTTATCCTGGTGCAGAGAAAGATTGGCCACAGGAGGATGTTTTGGCCTTGGTTATCCCCTCTTTAGATGTGTAGAAGAGGTCTGCTGTGAGCAACTGTGAGGGACTGAAGGGACTTTGTGCCCTTGAAGTGTTGTGTGCACAGCGTAGTTGTTTACTTCCTTGGGAGAGGGTTGTGTCTATGGCTGGGCATGGACTTTAGGCAAGGGACATTATGATGAAATAATGAAATTACTTTCTAGGATAGGGACAAGTCAGGGATATTGTTATTCCAGTAAGCTTCAACTTTTTCTCATCTTGGGTGGAAGTGTTTCTTTCTTAAGCCACCAAGACCTCCACCCTGTTGAAGATCCAGAGCAGAGGGGCAGGATGCTATGCAAAGGCACCTAAGGCCACCAAGGTTCATACTTTTTTGTGACCTTCCTCAGCATAAAGTTTAGTCCTTATGGCCTCCAGATACTCAAGTCAGTAGCCCACAAAGCCACACAGTGAGTGCTGGTGGAGCAGTAGATGATTGGATCATTTTCTGGGCTTGAGGAAAGAAATCTGAAGATCTAAGCAGTTTGTGATTTCTCTCCTGACCCATGACAGCAGCACCTTAAGTGGTCAGATCCCAGCACCCTCTGAGAATAAGGAAGAGACCTGTTTTATTCAGGCTACTTGGGCCCTGTCCTTTTGGACATCTTAGTTTGGGCTGGAACTGAGTTGATAATACAGACCCCAAAAGCTCCAGCTCTGAATGAGTTGTTCTCTAGCCCCAAACCCTGAAAAGTCTAAATGGTGTTGGTCAAGGCCCATCTGCCAGGCACCTTCCAGGTGACAGGTTTGGGAGTGCAAAGGTTTCTTCAGCAGTAATCACAGATATAATGAAGTGAAATGAAATCATAATGAAATCAGCCTTTCAAAGGCTGCATGTCCAATCACTGCAGCTTTTTTTTCCAGCCTCTTAACTTTGCTGTGACTTTACTTTCCTAGGCTTCAAACAAAACTGATCTGAGACATCTTGAGTCCTTTGTTCTTCTGGGAGTTCAAGGTTTCTTTTTCTTATTCTCTCAGTAGTCACTGAACTCTTTCATGTTGGAATAAATCCCGGGGGACTTACTGGCTCAGGGCGACTGGAATTGATAACAGAATAAAAGATTTTTCCCTCCAGGTTCCTCAGGCAGGGCAAGTCAACACAGAGCTGCTGGGATCAGAAGTGGCTGTTGTCTGACTCTTGCCCAGCAATTTGCATGAACATTTCCATGGGAGTCTCAGCTCAGTCCAGGATATACTGGTGTCCCAGCTCACCCACAGTCACCACAGATAGTCCTGTGGAGAGGAGCATCAATAAATGAGTAGCTGGTGGTGTCCTTACTGAGTGTCACTTGGGTTCTAAGGCTCAATGATGAGTTCTTGCCCACGGAGGCAGAGAAGGTATCTGTGTTGCCAGACAAACTTTCAGCCTTTGGTTACAAACAGGGGCTTGGAAAACTGTATCTGAGTCTGTTGCAGTGCAGGGATTTGGGAAACTGAGGTTGTTTCAGGTTGCTTTAGGATCTATGAGAAGAGGAACTTGCTGGGAAAAGGGTCTGTTCTTCCCTCATCTCAGCACCTGCAGAGAAGGAGGGGGGGATGTAGGAATTCTCCTCTGTTCAGAGTCTGTACTGGCTCATGACTCTTGTTGCCAAATTCTACTGATCTATCCATTGGGGTCATCTTCTGCATTGCCCAACTTCCTTCTGTATTGCCCATGTTCAGAGAAGAATAGTTATTAAGCAGAATTTCCACCCTCTCCATTTCTATCTATATTAATGAGCAAGGAGAATTAATTCAACCTGAATGCTAAATCCATCCAAAAAAAACCCCAAAGTTTTTTTCCTTTTACCCATCCAAAGCCACAGAAAAATCTTTCCTCTTGCCATTCCCATTGTCTGGAAATGAACACACTCTCACAGGGGCTTTCTGTCAGCCAGGGCTAAGGTTTATCTGCTCAGCCTTTCTCCCTGGTGGTGCTTCAAGTGATGAAATAACTCCAAGCCTTCTCTAAGTGAGGAAAAGAGTGTGAGGAAGCTGTAAGCATTAAGTTATCATCCTGTCTGGCTTTTGCCACCTGGACTCACCTCCTCTGGTTTTTGTGCTGGTAGAATCACCACTTCAGCCTGCATTTGTGTCTCTTTTTGGTGACTGTCAGCTCAGATGGAGCCTCAGATAACTGGTGGAGGAGGCAAGTGTGGAGAAAATCTGCATTTGTGGCTGGCTTTACTGGTTGGTCACAAAACCTCTAAATTTATACTAACCAGCAGGTCATCAGCAGGAGCTAGAAGTAGCCTGAGCTGACTCTCTGTGTTCAGACATGGTCTGGTGGGTTGGGCAGGGATGGAAAGTAGTGGTGCAGGACCTTAGCCAGACTGGGAGGGTAGCAGCATGAGCATCCTTCTCTAGAAACATGGTGGAAACCAGCAACAAGATTTCTTCCCTTCCTGACCACGGGCACTGACACAACAATGCTGGTGGGTGTTGTGAGCTCTGAAAACAGGGTTTTCAAGTTCTCCTTCAAACAAGTTCTCCTTCCTAGCTCTTTCAGGTTTTTCTACATGGCAGCCCAATCCAGCAGGTCCCCAGAGCCAACTGGTGGGATGGGCAGGAGAGCTTTGCTGTGCCTCTAAGAGACAGAATTTCTTTGTGGTGGACTGAAGGCTGTAACTAGACTCTCCTTACACAGGAACATGGGGACAGAGTGCTCCCCCATCTGCTGATGCTAGGAGAGCAGCCCGTAGAGAGTTAGACTGGAGCGCTACAGTTTCTCTGTAGTCTGCAGAGTGCCTCTTGTGAGTAGCTCTCACCTTCCTCAGAAACCGCCTGCCCTGGGGCCACCAAAGCCCTGGCCTTCACAGCTGGCTCCAAAGAATCCCCTGCCTAACCCTACACTTGCATGACAGACAGTGAGCACTCCCCCCTCTCCACTGGGAAGGTGTCCCTGCATAGCCACCCCCCACCTGTGTCAGCATCAGCATCTCCTCATCCCCTTCCCCCTCCCCACACACAGCCCTCTCCTCAGTCGCTGCTTTCTGTTGAAGGAGGATGCTCTCTCTAGCAAGAGGCTCTTTGTCCAACCTCTCCAGTGTAATTCTCTCCTGATGGCCCAGCTCCATTGGTCAGCTTAATATTCTCTCTTTTCTTTTTTCTTTTCTTTTCTCTGGTTTCCCTTCCTTCCTTCCTTCCTTCCTTCCTTCCTTCCTTCCTTCCTTCCTTCCTTCCTTCCTTCCTTCCTTCCTTCCTTCCTTCCTTCCTTCCTTCCTTCCTTCCTTCTTCCTTCCTTCCTTCCTTCCTTCCTTCCTTCCTTCCTTCCTTCCTTCCTTCCTTCCTTCCTTCCTTCCTTCCTTCCTTCCTTCCTTCCTTCCTTCCTTCCTTCCCTTCCTTCCTTCCTTCCTTCCTTCCTTCCTTCCTTCCTTCCTTCCCTTCCTTCCTTCCCTCCACCTTTGTTTGCAGCTGGTCCTGGAGACCTACAATGTCCCAGAGCTGTCAGCAGGAGTCAATTGCACCTTTGAAGACCTCTCAGAGATGGATGGTTTGGTGGTGGGCAGTCAGATCCAGTGCATCTCCCCAGCTGCTAAAGAGGTTCCCCAGATCATCACAGAGAACGGTGAGTATCCCAGTATCCCATAGCTCCTCTGTTGCACAATTTCCCCCTCTTTTCCCCACCCCACACCCTCTGCCTCTCTTTCTGCTTTCTCTCAAAGCAGAATTGGGCTGATGGCAGCCTGAAGGACAGGGCATGAAAAGCACAAGTAGGTGCTTTTAGGAGTAGGTGAGATAGTGTGGATGGTCCTGGCTGGAGGACCACACTGTACCATGAGTTTTCTCCACATGTTTGTGTGTGCACACTTGTGAAAGCATCCTGCTGCCATTCCAGTACCCATAGCAAGGTGCTTCTAGAGGTGACAGTGTTTTCAGACACCTATATCAAGCTAAGACAATAGGTGGATGGAGGGTATTTGCTCACCTTTTGCCCAGGAACACAATCCAGGCAATGAGGTTGCTCTCAACACATCCAGTCCCCTGTGAAATCCTGCAGACCTGAATGATCCTGACTGTAATTTTCATTCTGCTCTTCCCAGATTTGGATCTAGGTGCTCAGCAATTCCTCCCTGGACTTTACTGCCTTTTTCCTGTCTCTCCCTCCCAAAGTGATCCAGCAGAGAAAAATACCTTGTCCCCAAGGATGCTTCCCCCACCCACAGCTTCCTGCCCTCTTCTGTTTCCCTTTTCTAAGAACTTTTCTAGGTCCTATCAAGAGCACCTGCAGCTCTTTGCAGGGACTTAATGTAAAAACATCATCCTTCTGGTCACCCCGAGACATGCAGAGAGGATCCTGTTATTTTTGTCCTTGGCTTTATGGGGAATTTTACAGTAAAGTTTGTTTCTGACAATCCCCAAGCCATAGCAAACAACATGAAGCAAACTGTCCCCATCATCTTCTTCCTGCTTCCCAAACTACACACACCAGCAGTCCCAAAACAATCCCCCAAAGGCCTGGTACCATTTTCAAGTCTCAATGAGTTGTCTGTCACCTTTGCTTAACAAGATAGATGCCAGAAATTATTTGCTTGGTATGGACATCTCTCCCAGACCAGGCTATGACCAACCAGCAAACAAAAACAGCAGAGAAAGCTGGAGGCAGTAAAAGAGAGAATGATTTAGGTGAAGCTTGGTTTCCAGAGAAGATTTGCACCTGCAGCTTTCATCAATCTCAGCAGCTGATGCTCTGCACTTCTTCAAAGACCATGGTCCTCCACACACAGCACCAGAAGCTGGATTTGAACCAAAGGCTGGGAGGCTCTGCAGCACATCTGAGCCCTGGAGCCACCCAATCCTGTTTTAAAATATATGCAAGATGCTGGCAAAGTTGTTAAATATGAAGCAGTTAACAGAGGTGTCAGAGCAGATGGGCAGGAGTGTCGAGCACTGGCAGCAAAATGTGTTTGGTGAAGTGGGTGAGGTGTTCCTGAGTGTGTCTGTATCTGTGTGCTTGCACGTGGGTGATCATGCACGTGGGCACACGCAGTGACAAGATGTCACATTTGCCTGGCCCTGATTGATGAATCCATCCTTCAGGCAAGGAGGAAAACAGAGGTGAAAAGGTCAACAAGGCTGAAGTCTCGGATTAAACAGTGGTCACTTCCCCAAGAAATTACTGCAGTTGTTGCAGCCACTCATTACCAGGGGCTGATGGGTTCTAAATTGGGTTATGGGTTCTAAATTGGGGTTTTTGCATTGTGGAAGAGGTAAAAGTTGTCTGTCCTGAATGGAAGTAGTGAGAAGATGATGTGTAGAAGCTGAGGTGAAGGCATGGGGTCTGCAATGGAAATGGATTAATCCTTCTAGAAGTGCAATGGCTTCTGGATGTCCCTCATGTTGAACTGGGCTCTTTGTAACCAAAGGTTTGGGTGACTTGACCTTGGGGTGAACGTTGTGGAGTGAATCTGGAGGAATTACAGATCCTATGAGGAGAGGCTGAGGGAGCTGGGGGTGTTCAGGCTGGAGAAGAGGAGGCTCAGGGGAGACCTCACCACTCTCTACAACTCCCTGAAAGGAGGTTGGAGCCAGGGGGGGGTTGGGCTCTTTTGCCAAACGACTTTCAACAAGACAAGAGGACATGGTCTCAAGTTGTGCCAGGGGAGGTTTAGGTTGGATATTAGAAAGAATTTCTTTCTGGAGAGGGTGATCAGGCATTGGAATGGGCTGCCCAGGGAAGTAGTGGATTCTCCGTGTCTGGAGATATTTCAAAAGAGATTGGATGTGGCACTGAGTGCCATGGGCTGGGAACTGCAGTGGGAGTGGATCAAGGGTTGGACTTGATGATCTCTGAGGTCCCTTCCAACCCAGCCAATTCTATGATTCTATGATTCTATGATTCCATTTCTGGTCTTTATTTCCTATCTTTGAACTGGTTGAGGCTGCAGATAGGGATTCTCTGCCCTGTCCTCACTGCTGTCCTCCTTGCTCATCCCTCCATCCTGCTTTATCAAGATACAACATCTCTTTGGGGCAGAATCTGGAAATGGCCTTTTTCTGACACAGTTGTCCTGGATATTGGGCCCTATTCAGAATTAAATAACGAGGGTGAGGAGAAAGCAGATCTTTTTTTCTCCCCTCAGGAATGTTCATCCTCCAGGTAGTGTATGCATAGGGCACCAATGTCTGGGGACAGCAGTCACATCTTTCACACAGTCCTCTTCCTTCTGGGGATGTCAAATGAACAAGCAGAAAGGAAGAACTTTAAGGACAGTACTACAGTTTAACAACCTCCTAATTCCAGGCATCTGTATCCTCTTTTTGAGCTTAGTTTTTTTCTTATTTGATGACTTCAGTCACCACATTTTTTTTAAACTAGTGAAGTATGGTCTAGACCTGTCACCATCACCCAGCCCAGGATCTGATCCCAAGTATAACTTCCAGTGGTGAAAACGTACTCCATCATGCCAGTAGCATAAGAGGGAGAGATGTACCTGCTAGAGAACCAGGGTCTAGAAGGATCTTCTTGCATGTCCTACAGCTTTTGGGGGTGGACTAGCCAAGGTATCATGGAGCAGCTCCAAGGTCAGTCTGGTGGCGTGGCCAATGGGGCTTAACTAAGGTAACAAACCAGTCAGAAAGTGATGTGTTTGTTTTTTTCCCCAGGAGACCATCATATTGTCCAACTGCAGCTCAAATCCAAGGAAACGGGTATGACCTTTGCCAGCACCAGCTTCGTCTTCTACAACTGCAGTGTCCACAACTCGTATGTTCCATTTCTTTTGGTACCTGCTTTCCATTCCCTTTCTGGATGGCCACAGAACCCACTCCTGAACGGGTCACGTGTCACTCAGGAAACTGGTTAGGTGTGGAGGTGACCAGGTGTCAGGGTATGACCAGTGACATGGAGCCATTTGCATGATGGGCACCATGGTGGGAAGATGAAGAGTAGTACAGACACCATTTGTTCTGCTGATGGGCAAGAAAACTTTACCCTGGGAAGCTGTACTTCCTTATGTGTCCCTCAAGCAGAGGAGCATCACATCAGAGGGAGTCTGTCAGGAAAGGGAGTCAAAAGCAAGTCATGACCTCAGCAAATGGCCCACTCACCTTCCCATTAAGGAGCTTTTTGTAGCTGGATCCTTCTGGATCCACGTTGGATCCTCCAACCTCATCCATGCTGTTAGCCCCACCAGTAGGAGCCTGTCCCAGACAGTTAATATGTTCTTGGGCTCCCAGATTCAGCAAGAGAGGAGCTGCTAGTTTCTGCATGATGTGAACCATCAGCAGTCCCAGCTCATTCCCTTGAAACCATCCTTTCCATCCTGTGAGCTCCTGCCCTGCATCCCATTCTTCAGGGGTTTAGCTGGCACCCAGGGCTGCTCAGGATCTGCCCCATCAGAGCAAATCTCCAGTTTTCCTGCAGAAAGATACTCTCCTAGCAGCTTGATCCACCTCTGAGCAAGGCTGAATGGCTCTATCCCCACCACTGAGCCATCAGAAGTGCCAAAAGCAGATAATTACTGCAGCTCAGTGCTTCACAAGGAAAGGCAAATCCTATTTCCATGTTCCTGCTGCTTTGACAAACAGTGTCAGAAAGCAAGGGTTGGGGAGGGGAAGAGCAGGAGAGATGGTGCTGTTAAATATTTATGGCATGTTTGGGTTTCTTACTCGACAAACTATAATACACTATCCATTTTTAATTTGATGTATCAGAGCAAGCACTTGTTACCAATTTGAAGAACAGCTCTCTGTACCAGAGCTGAAAGGAGATTGGAGCTGAGCAAGTTTTCACAGAGACAGGGGAGAGGGGTTGTGTTTGCCTGCTGAGTTCAGCCAGGCTTTGCTGGAGGCAATTTTTTTTCCAATGGCACAGGAAAATTTGCAACCCCCAAGTCCCCCTCCAGGTACTTCTGCACAAAGGTCTCCGGGTGGTGTGAATGACCACAAGAAATCTCTCCTATTCACTGCTTGTTTTGTGCAGAGAGGTTGTTATGGCTCAGTTTGGTTGCTGGTGAGCAGATATTGTATTAAATTGAAAAAAAAAACACAATAAGAAAGTGTGATGTAGGCCTAAGTCAGTGTTGTAACACAGCCAGGAAAGGCTTTTGCAACTCTTAGCCTACAGCATCCATGAGGCATAGAAGAATAAAACCTTGTAAGATGGGGGGCATGGTGCTTTCCTACACCCTGATTACATGAATAGATACCCTCTGATACCCTCAGATATCCTCTGATTCCTGGATGGCTGCTACAATATTTTTTCCTTCTCTGCTGAGACAAAGGGAAAATGTACAGAGTAACTATATTTCCAGAAGCCCATCACCCTGAGCAGATCTTAAACTAATAAGCACACGGGACAAAAGAGGAGAAAATTAGAAAATTCCCTGCTTCATCCTTGGCTTTCTGACCTTGGTGCATCCCAGTTTGTGTTTGGCCTCTGTATCACTGGGAGAGTGGGAGGGTAAACCAACTGGGACTGGCAGTGCACAGGGACTGTCCTCCACGGGCATCACTCCTACCTTGGTAACTTTCTCCCCACGTGTTTGCAGATCCCAGGGCACTGGTACAGTTCAGTGTGGATGCAATGAGGCTATCAAAGTTTTCATCCATCCCCTGATCCTGTATTTTTGGTTACATTCACTATTTCATCCCAGACAAAAAGGGGAATGCCTCATCTACACAAAGCAGAGAACTTGACACTGAATAAAAGCTGCAGCAGAACAACCAATGTGATTATTATTACTCTGGTAATTATTACTCTCATCACAATGATATTAATACAATCTAAATTAGGTAATTAATTCAAGACACTTGTGATCACAGTGACAGCCAGCTCAGGCCATGGCAAGTTCAGCACCATCCTGAGACCTGATGGTGTTGGGTCAGTGGAAAGCCCACGGTCTCCTGCTGTTGATGGCAAAAAAAATAGTTTTCTGAGCTTTGAGATAAACTACCAGCCTCAAGGTGAAGGACAGTTGGCTGATGGGACTTGACTGGCCAAGTGACTACTCTTTCTCTCCATCTCCAGGTGTCTATCATGTGTGGAGAGCCCCTACAGGTGTCACTGGTGCAAGTACCGCCACGTCTGCACTCACGACCCCAGCTCCTGCTCCTTCCAGGAGGGACGAGTCAAGCTACCCGAGGTAGGCAGGGTCAGGGCAGATGCTGCCTTTTGGCCTGGATCAGACCAACAATCCACCTCCAGTCCCACTCTCTTCTTCTTCTGCTCACCCTTCAGTGGATCTTCACCCTTCCCTTCTGCTCTGCCAGACCCCCAGTAACCTAACCTCGCCCTCCAAGTTCATTACCTTGGAAAGCCACTGACACCTCCCAGTTCTGAGGGACTGGAAGGGATGGGAAACACTGGGCTTGCATCTCCTCCAGCAGATAAAGAGGTTGCCTCTCAGCAGATCCCCCAGGCAGTTGAGATTTGGGGAGGATTCTGTGCTATGTCCCCAGCATCAGTGGGCTTCAGCCATGCTTCCAGCAGCACTGGGGCTTGGTGGGTTTGGTGCAGCAAAGCACCTTCAGACAAGGCTGGGGAATGGCTCCTTGTCAGTTGTGAAGCTGAACTGGACCTTAAGGCTTAATGCAGAGCTGGCTGCTGCCCTGCAAATGCTTTCTGGTTTGTTTTGTAACTAATGAGCACTTGCAGACAAGCAGAATACAAATAGGAAGCCACTTAATTACTTCATGGTCAGGAACAGGCTGAAAGCATCCTGGCCTGGCTGGTAGAAATCCTGAGATGGTTGGTTGTTTGCTTGGCCCAAGGGACCAGTAGCCATGAAGAGATTTGTTACCTGCTGAATCACCCAGCACAGAGGTGGCTGCTGGAATCTCCAGAGGTGTGTGTTGAATTTGGAGGGTGAAATCCCCACTGCTCCCTGCACTGCCTGCTGGGTCTGGTGTCCCTAATGTGTCCCCCTAGTTATCCCCAGCCCATACCCCAGGCAAACACACATGTAGGAATTTCACCCTCATATGGCATCCCCCCTTCCCTCCCACCCCTTCCTTAAGTGCTGGTTGAGATGTCACATATGTGAGGTGTCCTGGAGCAGACATCCTGAACTGCTGTGGCACTGGGACAGGCCATAAATATTCATGATTCAGGGAGGCTGCCAATTCTTCATCTACTAGAATTCAGCATTTGCTGTAAACCTGCTGGAAAACTTGCTGGAAGGCTTAGAGACATAGAGTCATGGAATCATTTTGGTTGGAAAAGACCTTTAGTACCAAGTCCAGCCATTAACAAGGTCAAGGCCACCACTAAACCATGTCCCTAAGCACCACATCTACACATCTTCTAAATACCTCCAGGGATGGTGATTCAACCACCTCCCTGGGCAGCACATTCCAGTGTTTGATAACCCTTTCAGTGTAGAGGTTTCTTCTCATATCTATTCTAAACCTCCCCTGGCACAACCTGAGGCCATTTCTCTTTGTCCTGTTGCTTGTTAGCAGGGAGAAGAGACCACCACCCACCTCACCCCAGCCTCTTTTCAGGTAGTTGTAGAGAGGGAGAAGGTCTCCTCTCAGCCTCCTTTTTTCCAGGCTGAACACCCCCAGGTCCTTCAGCTGCTCCCAGTAACACTTTTTGTCCAGATCTTCCATCAGCTTCATTGCTCTCCTCTGGACTCACTCCAGCACCTCAATGTCTTTCTTGCAGTGGGGGGCCCAAAACTAAACACACTATTCAAGGTGTTTTGCTGTCTTCTGCACAGAAGAAATGCTCAGCCCTGGAATGATTGGCCAATATCTGCAAGAAAAATGGTCTTGCAGAACCCAAAATTTTCAGAGTCTTTTTCTGACTGACAATGTGAGAAATGCCCTGTATAGCTTCAGGGCCCATCCCATTGTCATCTCTGTGTTTGCAGCCCTCAAGGACATGAGAGATGGCATCAGAAGTGAATTCTGACAAGCACAGATTTACATCCACCCTGTGGTCATAAAGATTTTGACAAATGACACCTTGAACAACCACCTTGAACAACCACTATGTCCATCTCCCATGCTTCTCTTGAGAAACCATCTTCTCACTGACTCAGCTTCCTCACTGAAAATTCTGTTGTTTCTTTTACCTTTTAAGTCTCTCATTTTCTGTCCTGTACCCTTGCCTATTCACTGAGTGTGTTCTTTGATCTATAGAAACCATTTGATATCTTGAAGCCAAGCCTGGCTCTTCACTGCCAAGCCTTCCACCCAGTTCCCAGTGACATAATATGTCCCAGTAGGTTGACAGGACTGAAGGCCATCTCCAATGTCACATTCAACAGTTCTCAAAACATACCATTACCTGGAGGGGGCCTATTTTTACCAGACTTTCATGTCCTCCTGCAATTTGATCCTTTTTTTATTCAAGCATCCCCAGATGGTGATGAGGGGAGGTGTTTGCTACCACCCAGACATCAATACCAGCTAAACCAGTTATGTCTCAAGGAGGTACTGGTGGGAAACTGTACTACCAGTGTGAGACAGATCATCCCATTTGCTGCCTTTCCATGAGTCTGCTGAGCAGATTAACATGGATGGCTTCCAGGATTATATGGTCTGATTGCATCAAGGGATTCCTTGCCAAGCAAACAAATATTGGAGTTACTCAGTCATTTGGACCTGTGCCAGAAGCTCCCTCCCTCTTTCACCATCATTGCTGGCAAGCCAAGCCTGCTTCCCTTCCTCACACTATGACCTTCACCTTCTCTTGCTGATAAATCCACCTCCAGGTAATTTTTCTTTTGCTCTCTCTTTGTCTGAACAACATCTTGCCATCATGTGGGAAGAGGCATCCCACTCTCCAGATAGCCTGAGCTCTAAATGGATTCATTGGACTCAGACCCATCACCCCAGGCCAGTCTGTAGCACTTTGAAGAAAGTCTTGTGCTCTTGTGTACTTCTAACTCTATCTATTCCTTAGTACATCTCACAAGTTTATAGATGCCCATGGACTTACTTCTCTTTCTGTCAGGTCTTCTTCTTGTGCTCTGAGAGTATCCTGGGTTTTTTTACTGTTATTTTTTGGTGTTGTTGTACTATAAACTTCTGACTAGTGCATGATGAGTTTGAGATTGATCCAGTGGGACAGAAGAAAAGTCATGATCTCCTCTGTCCAAAAGGCAAAATGCTGTTTCTGTCTGTACAGTCTGTGATCTGACATTGGGGGAACCTTTGAATTACACAGAGGGTAACTGTGATCAGCCAGCCCCAAGTTGGGACAGGGTTAGGGTCCTACCACCACCACCTCCTGGCAAAACTAAACCAGAGATGGAAAATGGGCAGAAAAGACACATCCCTTGCTGTCAACAAGGAGCCAAGACTTTCCTCCTTATCACTTCTGCTCAGTGAATCAGTTCTGCCCAGAACAGAGCTCAATCAACCAGTTTGGGAGCCCTGGGAAAGCCCTTGTTGGTTCCTAGTCAAGAAACCCAGCATGGTCAGAATGCAACAAGAGTATTTATGATTATGGCATTGAACTCAATCAAAAAGGGTTGATGGTGTCTCTGGATGATTTGCAGCAGAAATACTTCACCTTGGCATATAATTCCCTTTTCCAGCAGCTTTTCAAAAGGCAAGTCTACTGGCTTGAAATATACTCAGTGACTTCTTGCTTTATAAAAGGGAGTTGATATTATTGCTCTTGAGGGCAGGAAGGGAAAGAATGAGGGAAAAAAAAAAAGACATTTTAATACTTAAGTGGATTTTTGTTGTTGTTTTTCCCAAAGAGTGCTCATGGCAAAAATGAGTCTCAAAGATAGAGAAGGCCAAGTTTCTGGTTTGTTTGGTTTTTTTTTTTTGAGCCATTCTGTCTCTGCTTTTGACATTTGCTGCTGACTGTAGCTGTGCAGGCTTAGTGTTGCACTTCCAAGCATTTCATTGCAGACTGGAATACCATGAAATGAACCCTTAGTTACTTGTCACAGTCACCAAGAGAGCTTGGTCATTTTCTTTTTGTCTGCTCAGTGAAGTTACAAGTGATAGGACAAGGGCTTGATCTGAGTTGTGCCAAGGAAGGTTTAGATTGGATGTTAGGAAGAATTTCTTCAATGAAAGGGTTATCAGGCATTGAAACAGACTCCTCAGGGAAGTGATGGAGTCACCATCCCTGGAAGTATCCAAGAATCATATAGACACAGTGCCTGGGGCTATGGCTTAGATAAGGACTTGTCAGTGTTAGGTTAAGGGTTGGACTCAATTATTTTGAAGGTCTTTTCCAACCAAGGTAATTCTGCGATTCTTCTGTAGAAAAGCAAGACAGTCAACAAGTAGTAGAGGGAAACTGAGGCATGGAGGAATAAAACTATTTATTTGAGGGTCTCCAGCATGATAAAAGCTGCAGAAACAGCACCTGCCTCTTCTGATAGCATCATCTGTCATGTCTTTGCACAGCCCTGCACTGATCTGGTGGGGTAGTTTTTATGTCAGTGTTTCACAGATGTCTGTACAAGGATGGGTGAGCTGAGGTAGCCTACTTGAGTTGATGGGATAAAGGAATTAAATCTTCTTTTGTGCCTTCTCCTCTAAGATGAATGCTATCTTGTTCCAGGCCTTGCAAAGATTTCAGCTTTAGGGGGGGGGGGGGAGGAAAGAGAGGGGAACAAGAATGGCAAAAGCCAAACGCAAGCTCAGATAACAAATCTGTTATCCACTGGGTTTAAAAGATGCATAATCATTTAATTACCTTGAAGGAGGTTTTCATCTTCCCCTGCTCAGCCTATTTGCGTGGCTGTGTATTTTCCTTCCTCCCCCAAACAAGCTTTTTATGAGGAGGATTTTCATCTGCTGCCTAAAAAAAGGGAACAGAAGAAAAGATCTCGCACCGAAGTGTTTTATGTCGAGTTGTACGTGCTAATGACAGCAAAGCCCACATAAAAGCAACAACTGCTTCAAATATTAATTTGTCAAAAGCAATAGAAAGCTTTGTGAGCTGCATGCTGGTGAGCAGCTGCTGAGGAGCTGAGTTCTGCTTTTCCCAGTGCTTGAAGGAAGAGCTGTACTGGTGGCCTTTCCAGTGGAGTGCACAGATTTAGCCCTGACTGGTGACTTGTTTTTCTTGTTTTTGGAAAATAGGAGAAAATGAAAGGGAGAAAAAGAAAGCAAGGATTGATAATGACAGCTCATCCTGAACTGACAGGCATCTGGACAATGCTTTTAATAACAAGCAGCAACTTTTAGCCAGTCCTGAAGTGGTCAGGCAGTTGGACTAGATTGTTGTAGGTCCCTTCCAACTGAAATATTCCACTCTATTCTATTCTATTCTATTCTATTCTATTCTATTCTATTCTATCCTATTCTATTCTTTCTGTTCTATTCTATTCTACTCTACCCTACCTTACCCTATCCTAACCAATCCTATCCAATTCGATCCAATCCTGTTCTATCCTATCCTATCCTATCCTATCCTATCCTATCCTATCCTAAGTGACAATGCCCCTGTTCCTCATCATGGAATTTGTTGGAAACTCATCTGTGTTCTTTCCCACCCTTCCACTGCATCTCAGTCTGGCTCAGGGAGAGCTTTGCCCCAAGACCTCAAAAAGGCAGATGGGTTTTCAGGCACCTCATATGTCGTGCCATGTCCTCTTTTCAAGGTGCTTGTAGGAAAGCACTGTCCCTCCCTCCCTCCCAGAATGGACCCTGGTGGAATTTCCAGGGTGGCTGCTGGCACTGGGGGGGAGGTAGAGGACCTGCTGGGTCATCATGGGCAACTCCTTGCTCCCTTGCATGGCCAACCCTGGTGATGCATCTTCAGTGTTGCTGTGGCAACCACTTGGTTTCTCTCTCACTCTTGTTTACAGCATCCCTTAACCCAGCCAGAGAGGCAGCTGCTGGAGGAAGCATCAGCACAGGGAGGAGGAAAAAAACCCATTTCTGCTCCAATTGAGGTCTCTCTCATTTCCCAGGGACTCTTAATGACAGTTGCAGCAAGGCCAACACCAGAGCACCAAATCCTTCCCTGGCTGTCGATTATCCACTCACTTCTCCTGGCTCCTGTCTGTCAGGAAGGGGAGGGGGGATGAGGTGTCGTTTCCATGGCAACTGCAGACAACCTGCTGCCTCCAAGTACTGGGAGCAGGCAGGGGGACCAGCAGGAGAGGCAGAGGGCTCAGGAGCATCTCTACATAGGCAGCTGCTGCAGGCAGCACCAACCACCCCAGGCAGATGGGATCTGGAAGAGCAATGCAAGCATTTTGTGGCACCTGCTTTTAAGCAGCATGGGGGTTTGGTGTTTATCATCTATTTAGCTCTCAGAAGTGTTTCCAAGCACATGTGATGGAGTCCCAGTGGCTTCCTGTTCAGGGAGAGGTAGGGGAGGGGGGAACCTGAGAGGAGGATGTAGTTGATTGTTTGGATCCAGCCACAGCTTAGGGTTCCTGGTGGTTTGGTATTTCAGGACAAAGTGTTTCACCCTTACAGCCCTTTCCAAGAAGTGGTGATGTATCCTGTAGTGGGTACAGTCTCTTTAGAGTGGATGCTTCAGATAATAATCAGAGGAAATTAAACACCAAAATTGCAGGCCAGGCAGCAGAAAGCTTTCCCTGTGATGATGGAGTCCTGTTAGGACATGAAAACACTTCTCAGAGGTAGCACCAGGCAGTGTGTGAGGTCACTGGTTTTATTTCAGTGGATTACAGTTTTATTCCTGGCTCTGAGCTGACTTGGACACATTCACCTTTATGTGTTCCTCATTCTCTTACACCCCTGCCTGACTGGGTGAGCACTTTCTGCTTGTGCAGTAAATACTTAGTACCTGGAGCTGTGATCTCAAGTGGGGACTCTTCATAAGAAGTCTTTGAGCACAGACAAACAAATGAGACCATTTGCTGCTGTTTGAGTCATACTGACTTGCTCTGAGATGAAGAAAAAAGATGGAAAGCCTGGGTGTGAAGTGGTTCTGTTATTTTGGGTACCCTTTGTCATCTCTGAGTCTTTCTACCCTGCAGTCATCCAGATGGCAGGAGAAAAAGTTGGTAACTTGCTCAGTTTCTGCAGTAACTTTGAGCAGAATTTCTGAATATTATGGTGATGGATCTGCAAGAAATCTGTCCCTGGTGCAAGACAGCTCCATCCTTGTCTCTCCTCCAAACAAATCATAATGAGAATGAAGAACTGATGGAAAAAAACTTCCCTGAAATCAGTTCATCCTACCTTAAAAAACACCTTTTTTTCTTGGAGCTCAGCTCAAAGCCACTCACTATATGAGCAACTAATCAAGGACTTGTTCATGTATCAAGGAGCAACTCAGGAAGATTAGTTTGAGGGGAGATGTAAGAAGCATATGACACTCAATCCCTGCTAAATGTTGCTTATTACAGTTGGGCTGCTCATTTTTGTAATGCAAAATTATTTACCCTGCAAGACAGAATGATCTCTGAATACAACAGGGTAATATTCATCTGTCCTCACCAACAAAGTCCCCTAGAAATAACCCTGGAAAGTTCTGATGTTGTTTTGATAGCCTGGCTTAGTGTCACCCACTGTCATGCCTCAAGGGGCTACAGAATTGTATGGCTCTCTGTATACCTTTAGGTTATAGTTAGGACAAAGTTAGGACTTTGTTAGGACTTCTAGGGTCTCTGTGTGTCAGGGTTTAACACTGCCCTGGCAATTAAACCAAATAACAGATGCTCTCTATTAATCTCTCTCTCCTCCCTGATAAAGGAAGGAGAGAGAATAAGGGAGAGAGACTGATGGGTTGGAAACTAAATTACACACGTTCCTCCCCCCACTCCCCCAATAACTCTCCCATCCCCACTGAGGCTGCAGGGCAGCCCTGGGAAAGTCCAGGCTGGAATCCTGGGCTCAGGAGCAGTTGGGAGCTGGAGGCAGGAACACACAGATTCAGGCTGGGATGGATCAGGAGCAGAGGCAGAGGAAGGGATGGAATCCTCCCAGGATGCTGAAGCAAAGAGGGAGAGGGGAAGAAGGGGAAGCAGGAAGGGGTTTGAGCCTGGTGATTCCTCCAATTTCTCCTGAGGATGAGGTGTATGGGATGGAATCCTCTGTTTGGTCAATTTTGGTCATTTCTCTTGTCTGTTCCTCCCCACAGGAGGGTTTCAAGTGTGACCTCTTGACTCCTTTTCTCCTTTTGGAGGGCCAAATGTTGCTCAGAGCTGAGCAGTGTCCTTGGCTCTGCAGCCCATTCTCCAGCAGTAACTCTAAACATGGAGTGGGATCAGTCCCAGCAGCAGACACTGCCTGAGAAACTTGCTGTGAATTTCAGCAAGTGCAGCTCCTGACAAGAGACTGAGCTGAAAGCAAAAGGACAAGCCAGAAAATCACCTTTATCCTGGCCCAAACCAGGACAGTGTGGCACCCTTCAATTTGAGGGATGAAAGGCAATTCCCTGTTCAGATTAGCCCAGGGGGATGCTGTGGTCCTGGAGCAGGAAGATTTTATTTTGTTCCGTTGTAACATCAGCTGCATTCACTGATTTGGGACATGTGAGCTTTTGGGATATGGCCAAGGGGAAACATTCTCAGGATGTTGAAGCTGCAGATAAGAGGTAACACTGGAATGTGTCTTATTTGGGGCATCTCCAGAAGGCTGAGCTCAGCCCCTCCTTCCCTGCCTTGTCTTTGTGCATGAGGCCATTTGCTTTGGCTTGGAAATTATCTCAGTGGTGTCACGGATCTCAGTAAGGGAGAGGGTGACAAGAGCCATGATATCAGTGTTCCAACCTTCCCACTGTGGAAGCCAAAGTATTATGACACTCTGGGCTTCTGTCCTGGTTTCCAAAAGGAAGCAGGATTGGGATTCCATCTCTTACTCAGTCTCCTCTGTTGACTGCTGAACCCATGACCATTTTTGGCTTTTTTAGTTGGGTCAAAGCCTGGAGCTCTCAAAAATATCCCATTCCTACTAACTTTGTGTAACTGAGCAGCTCTAGAAGAGAAATAGACTTTCATCCTTCCCTTGGGAATAAAGGAATGAGCTTGGGCTCAGTCCTTGGTAGACACCAGAAATCCCCATGTGAGAGAATTGTCATGAGATTCCCTGTTTCTTCTGAGGGCTTCTTGGCTGGAGAATCTCCTTTACACGTGCAATACCCACTTGTGGACACCAATTTCTAGGAAACAGCTTTACTGGGGAGAAACATGCCCACGTCCTTGGTACCCACATGGATGAGCAGTAAGGGGAAATATTGCAATGCTCAAACTTTGCAGCCTCACTGGGGTGCCATGAATGGATGTCCAGAGCCTTGATATTCATCAGAGGTCTTGTGAACTTCAGATGGAAGTCCTTAAAAAAGGACAGAAGTCCAGCTAGGTAGGAGGGTGCTGATTTTTATAGTAATAATTAGAGAAAAAACCTCATTACTGCTTTATAAGCTGCCTGTGCTCTGCTCCATCTTTTCCATGGCTTTGCACAATCCAGCTTTACTATGTGTGTGATTCTGAAGGGCTGTCCTCCCTCCCCAGGCTTTTCCTTCAACAGATGACAGACTGTCCCTGGAAACACATGCTTCTCTTTCCTCTTGCATATGCACCACCTTCCTCAATGCACACATTCATATTTCTTCCAATTTCAAAGCTCAGAAAACCCCAAACTGAGACTGCTTGCATGTCCCCAGTAGCCTTTGAGCAGGTGTACCTGGTGACAGGAACCATCTACTATTTTTGTCACTTGTCCCCTCCCTTCACCCAGTGACCAGAAGGCTCCTGCTCTCCAGATCATTACTTTTCCTTCTGAGCATGTGTCAAAGCAGCAAAGAGTTGAAATCAAGCTCACTTTGTGTCTCTATTTTAAAAGGATAAATGTGGTGCTTGGATAATTATGGCAGCCTGACCTTGATCTTTGTGAAGTAATGGAACAGCTGAGAAAGACTCTATTAATAAAGAATTAAAGGAGGGTAAAATCATTAATGCTGGTCAGAGGAGATGAGTGGACTGGCTTCAGAAGCAGAAGAGTCCTAGGTTGGAATCAGACCTGGGGCATTTCCCAGCACTGTCTGGTGGCCTTGGGGGAGTCACTTTGCTCTGAATCAATGGGAATCAGGAGTGAGCCATGTGAGAGGAGGTCAAATATTTTCATTTCACTTCTGCTTCTCGAGCATCCACTCTCTGCCTTGCTGCTGAACCTTCTCAACACTGAAGCCAGGGACTCAGAGAGGCAATGGGAGCTGAGTGAATGATCTCCTATTGATCTTTTGGGCTCCTTCCTTCCACCACTGCTATCTGTGCACTAACCTCTGCAAGCCACCACAGAGCTGTGGAGCTGCCAGAGGGCACAGAGCTTAAACAGAGCCACATCTCTTCCACAGCCTGAGCACCAGCATCCAGCACAACCACCTTTTCCCCAGGCACCCCTTGCAATGTCTGACAGAAGAGTGTTTGCTCCTGAGTGTATGGAAGACTTCACTAAAAAGGAGCCATCAGAAGTGACAACCATGCAAGGACTCAATTATTCCTTTGTCGTCTCTACAGATGTTTACTCTTCCCATAAATCCTGGTTGCTTTCTCCTCATCAGCTGCCTTTAAAGTTCTGGGCATTTTCTTCATGTCTTACTACTTTTGCTGTGCCAATATATAAGCACACCATCAATCAAGCTAACGACATTGTAAACTTAGGAAGTGCAGATAAAATATATGGTGCATTAAAAAATTCTTTGACCGGGTTGAGCTTTTTTCTAGCTGGTTTGATTGCTGCTGGTGCTGATGTAAATTTGGGGGGAAGTATATCCAGGAATTTATGGAGCTTGGAATCCTGCCTACAAAGCAATGACCTGATTCCACTTTATAACCTAATAACGTTCCCCAGCACTGTTTGTGTAAATTTTAAATATAATTTTATGAGGCTGAGAATTAGTGGTGTAATAATGTAAACACAACGTGGACTGTAACTCACCCCTTTCCCTCCCTCCTTGGAAATGCCAAGCTCGTTGCTCCTTCTTTTTCAAGATTATCCTGGGGCTGGGAAGTCGTGCAAGGGTTTAAAAGTGATTCATGGAAGGAACCAGCTTGTCAGCCCTGGAGCCCAAAGCTCTGTTAGAGCAGCACAGGGGAGCTGCTAAGCAGCCATCTGATTTTGCTCAGCTGGTGTCACAGCCCTGACCTAGGGTGATGGTGCTGAGGTGTGAGAGAGAAGTTCAGGACACGTATTCCAGGCAGTCCCTGCTGCCTCTCATCTGCCAACTTGTTCTTTTCCTGCTTCTTATCCAAGAAATCTGATTCCTCTAAAGTCAAAGCCTGTTTTTCCTCTCTCTCTCTCTCTCTTTTTTTTTTTTTTTTTTTTTTTTTTTTTTTTTTTTTTTTTTATTTCTTTCCCCTTCCTTTCCTTTTCTTTCTCTTTCCCTATTTAATTTTTTTCTTGGTTTTTTTGTTTGTTTATTGTTTCTTTTCTTTTTTTTGCTTTGATTTATTTTATTTTTTGAAATCTAATCTAACTAACAGAGCATCCACATGATGTGGTCTAAATACCTTTCTAAAAACTCACTCCTTGTCTCTCAGTTTTTACTCTCTTGACCTGATTACAGCACAGAGCAGAACAGTGAGAAAGCCATAGGGAACACAGGGAAAATGGTCCATGGAAGTTCAGCAGAGCAGATTAACAAAAGTTGTACTTGGATAACATGTGAGTAAATAACAAACTGAGCATCATTTCTTTTGGGATCCTGAAGAGCTTGAGTGAGTAAGTTGTGGTCCTCACTTAGGTTAATTTTGTGATCATGTTCCTTCTGGACAAGATGGCTTGGATGAGACACAAAGATAGAAAGTTGAAAAGGAAGTCTTTTAAAAAACCCTGAAGCTGAGGATTAAGAAATGAAGTTTGGTGTCAGGAGCTGGATGCTTGGACATGAGTAGTGGAGGAGCTGGTGGTGGTGGCTACATCTGGTCCTGAATGGAGAGGAATCCTACTCTTCTGGGAAAGAAAGGGTGAGAACCCCTTGCCAAGAATGGAATTTATCTTGCCAAACATGCCTACCATGGAGTCATCAACAGGTGACCTCTGGTTTCCTTCTGCAGAAAGTAAAGAGCCAGTAAATGCTACCAGGGAGCAACACGAAGGAAAAGCAGGAGAGATTCCCTCACCTGAGTGCTCTGGATGACAAGGGTGACACAGGGGAAGAGAAGGGAATTGGGATGCTCATATAAGATGGAATCTGTTGATAGGGGGATGGATCATTGTGCTAAATCCTCTGGGTTGCTCTACCTGTTCCCATATAGGATGCTTGCCATTCAAAATAGATGAGATGCTTTGATGAGGTTGGGGCTCATGATCCTGGCCAGAAAGAGACACAATGTGGAACTGTATGACATAAGGTTTGGAGAAGCCCCGTGCAATATCACAAGACTGGGAAAGATCCCTGCAATCTTCATCTTGGAGAAGAGAAAGCTCTGGGAAGACCCTAGAGAACCTTCCAGTACCTGAAGGTGCTCCAGGAAAGCTGAGGAGGGACTTTGGACAAGCATGTGGAGTGACAGGAGGAGGATCCACTGTTTCATGATGCAAGAGGACAGATTTATATTAGCTCATAGGAAGAAATTCTTTGCTGTGAGGGTGGTGAGACCCTGACCCAAGCTGTGGTTGCCCCATCCCTTGTTCAAGGCCAAGTTGGAGATGACTTTGAGCAACCTGGGCTGGTGGGAGGTGTCCCTGCCCATGCAGGGGGTTGGAACAAGATGCCCTTTAAGGTCCCTTCCAACCAAAACCATCATGTGATTTTGGGATTCTAAGATCTGTAGGAGAGGATGATAACTCAGACACTGAGTTATCTCCCTGTCAGTCTCCAGTTTTAACTGGAAACTAGCATGGGGAAATCTCCATGAATCATAAGTGTATATGTATGAAAGACCATAAAGGAACCAAACTATTTATTCCAGGGCTAAGACCACATTTCCTCAGAGAGGTTTCATCACCCTCCTTAGCAGAATTCTCATGGTGGCCCTCACTGGTGTTTCACTCAGGTTTTGCTGTGATGAGGGCCATAACACACGTGAGAGAAAATGAAAGAATGGGATCTCATATTTCTGAGACTTCATTATTTCTGCAAGCCATAGCAAAACACATTTACAGGCATTCTACAAGGAGTTATAAATAAGGGAAATTAAACTACCATCGACCCAAGGAGAGCAGCCCATCTCATGATGTGTTTGCACTAAAAAAGCTCTCGGACTTGATAACTGGTGATTTGAGGTGTGCATTGCTGCTGATACACATTATTGGCAAAGGTGGAGGACGTTATTTAAAGAGACTGACTCATCTGGAAGCATTTAAGGAACAGAATGAAGACATATATGTAAAAATACATAAAACAAATACATAAAACAAATCAACAAGAATCTGCTTTCAAATACGTTGCTCTAGTAGGGATTAAACTGGATTTTAACTCTTCTGGAAGCTGAACCAGCTCCCCTTAGGGTCAGGGGAAAGGCTTAATTTATTATGTACCAAAGAGAAAAGGGGTGGGATTGGGTCCTTCTTTGGGATGGTTGTTGGCAGTGGATGTTTTTCTTTCCCCTACAACATCTGAACACTGTGCTCTTCCAACCTGGGTGATGTCCATTAAGGAAGGGTGAAGAGATATTGCATTTACTGCAAGAAGTCCAAGATTTTTTAGGACCCTTCTACAGGGTCCTGCTCTGAGCGGGTTGATATTTGTGGGTTTTACCCTCAAAAAATATAAACCTAAGCAAGCACCCAAGGTTGAGTGGCTGGGTTTTGACACAGGCTGCAAAATGAGTGCAACGCTTGAATTTGAACCCAAAACCCAGCCCAAGCTCTGAGGTTTTCTGCAGTGCATCACCCAATGAAATTGCCTTTTCCCCTCCCTCTTTCAATTAGAAAGGACATGAGGTCAATCAGATAAAGCCACATTGGGAGGATTTCCTCTTTATGGCGCTTGCCTCTTCAATTATCTATAATGAACTTCCTCACAGCACTGCAAAGCTTTTTATATGCAAACGAATCCTGTTTTGGGGCTGGTGCAATCATGGCTTGTTAATGAACTTGAAACAAGTGTTATCAGAAAGGTTACAGCACCAGTGGTGGGGGAGGACAGGATAAAGCTAGAGAAGAAAGACCAGGCTGCAGAGCTGGGATTGGCCTGCAGGTAACATCATGGACTATCTCCAACCCCCATCCTCCAGTCCCCTTCAGAGGCTTTTGTGTTTGCCAGACATCAAGCAAAATGCCCACTCTTGGGAAAAGGCTGCTCAGGAGCAGATAGGGCCTTCCCATCCTCCTGTCCTACTGATTCACTCTGCCAACACATCTCTTTCTCAACTCCTGTAGCTGGGGAGGGAAAAAAAAAAAATAAAAGAAGAAAATGTTGCCAAGGTCTTTTCTTATTCTAGGAGAGAGGCTGAGAGATGATTCAGAAGGTTCAGGACATGTTGGGGAGGTGAAGGAGAGTGTTCAAGGGGTGTTGAAGCCATGCAGTTCCAAATGATTTTTCCACATGGTATCTCCTGGTGTGGTCAGAAGTGGAAAACTTCACTCACATTTTAATGTAGCCTAGACCACCACCTTTTAATGCCTTCTGGGTTTTTATAGATTTAAAGTCACCCAGGCTTAAATTATTCCTCAGTTACTCAAGCTGAATATCTTCTTACTGCTGCTCATCTGAATGTTGGTGTGCTTGATAGGGTCAGACCACTGATAGGGTAGAAAAGACTTTTTAAACTGTCAGACCTTGCCCTTTTGTCAAGATGAACACTTTTATGGCACTTCACCCACTGAGTTTCTGTATTAGGAGTTAGAGTCTATCATCATCCAGGGCAGGACAACAACAAGAGCAGGGTGTTGGAAAACAACATAGCTTCTCAATTGCTCTTGGGGGTCAGATACAGCTTCTTTCCATATTTTCTGTGCATGGTGGGGCATAAGGCAACTTCCACTTCTCACATCCTCAGCTTTCTGTGCCTCCTCACCCATGTCTCCTTGCTGAAGTGCTGCTCAGCACCAAAATCTCTGCAGAGAGACTGCAGAGAATCAAGGTGGTAAAGCACATCCAATCCTTACACCAACCAGCCAGCTTCACTTCACAGCCTGTAAAGCCTCAGTTCTTGGTTGTACATGGAAGACTTTGGGTGTGATTAGCCCAGAAAAGTTGCCACCAGACCCAAGAAGCTTCCTCTCCATCCAGCTCCAACCACCACGTGCTTGGCTCTCCTGGGTCAAACCCAGCTGAAGTCCATCAAGAACTGTCAAGTATTTACATCATGTAGCATCACCCTATAAGTGCAGATGATAAATGAAGTTGTCCCCAAGGGTTCTTCATTCTGGCACCCCCTCTGGGACAGAAGGACTTTATCTGGGGACTGAGGAAAGTTTCTGCACTTCACTGCAGTGACACATCTGGTGGTGACTGGGTTTCCTTCCTGCCTCTGGCCATGGATTGTCTCACACTCATGGTGTGATGATTGATGGCTCTTGTAATTCTATTCCTGGTTGGTGCAACTGCAGATGTTACACGTCTAATCCATTTCTTTATCTTCTTAAGTTATTTGCTTCAGTAAGATTCTCCCACCATCTGCTCTAAAAGGCTCCCAGGCTCTCATAAGTCATAAATTCCACTTTTGAGTCTTCCAATTTCTTTCCATCCTTTCCAGCCCTTGATCAACTCTTTCCCTTCTGCCATCAGATTAAGCTTTCACCTCTCTATGTAAATTCTATCTCTCTGCTTGTACCAACTGGACCTTTAACCTTGGGCAGGACAGGATGAAGGACAGGCAGGATGCCCAGAGAGGTTGTAGAGACTTTCCAAACCCCCCTGGATGTGTCCCTGTGTGGACTGCTCTGGGGGATCATTCTGTGGCAGGGGGTTGGACTTGATGGGCTGTAGAGGTCCCTTCCAACCCCTGACATTCTCTGTTTCTCTGATTCAAAGTGGTTTTGCCCACTGGGCTGGAGGTGGCAGCTGCACCATCACCAAACCATGATGCTCTACAGAGAGAAGGCAGTGTGCCAGATAGAGTGAAGAGAAAAAAAACAAGAGTGGACAGGATTTCCCTATGCCTTCTAGGAGCTGAAAAGCCTTAAAAGAGGGGGCAGCCAGGAGCTGACACCTCTGTGCATCTGGCACCTGTATATTCTGTAGCTTTGTGCAGTGGTTGTATTAGGGTTCCTGTTTCATCTGAAAGAACCTTGGAACAGACAGGCAAGCACTGCAGGAATTTCCTAAAGAATTGATAAAAACAGAGCTGAGAGCTTCCTAGAGTACATGAATTTGACAGCTTGTGGTTGTCTGATTGCCCTAGGAGGCAGAAGTGCAGAGCTGCTCTCACTAAATCTGGGCAAATTAATGAAACTTTGATTACAGCTTCAGGCAATCCCAGCTTTGGGTGCCCAGATCTCTACCTGTGCAAGGGACCCTACTGGGAGATACTGGATAAGCAACATCCCCCTAGCATGGTTCCTTTGGTGAAATGATGGCAAACCTTTCCTTTCCAAGAGATCTCCATGCACTGTGGAGACAGAGATTTCTTTAGAGATGGATCCATCTGTAATAAATATTCTGTCCCCTTCTAAGCCAAAACAAACTCTTTTTTTTTTGTTTGTTTGTTTTTTTAACAGCTCAGACTCTGTAGTTCACAACGTGTCTTGCTGGAGCTTTGTCCTTTGTACAATGGTGGCTTGGGAAGACAAGGAATTCTGCTCAGATTTTTGCTTTGTTCCCTGCTCATGTCATGGCATTGAGACCAGGATTAGTCCCTGGGTGGGACATGATTCTTTCCCACTACCTGATTAACAGAGCAGGTATTCAAAAGCACCTGAGAAAGCTTCCTTGGGTCCTGAGGGTTGAAAGTCTGCAGTGTGATAGGAAGGGATGATCTGTAAAAGAAATTAGAGAATCACAGAATGGGGTTGGACCTCTGAGCATCATTTAATCCAACCCCCTTGCTACAGCAGGATCCTTCCTCACCTGTTTATCTGAAGCTCAATGATAATGCTCTTTGAATGCTCTTTTAACAGGCTGAGCCCCAGGGAGATGCAGAAGCTTTTTAGTTGGCTGAAATGTGGAGTGAAAAGGTTGAGGAGCATCAGAGGGACTGGGAACCCCATGTGCTGATTTAACCCATGATCTCCTTTTCCCCCAGGACTGTCCCCAGCTGCTGCAGGCAGAGAAGATCCTGGTGCCAGTGGAAGTGATCAAACCCATCACTCTGAAGGCCAAGAACCTGCCCCAACCACAATCAGGCCAGAGAGGCTACGAGTGCATCTTGAACATCCAGGGCAACGAGCAGAGGGTCCCTGCCTTGAGGTTCAACAGCTCCAGTGTGCAGTGCCAGAACACTTCGGTGAGTGAGTTCTTCAGCTTAGGATTGGTGCAAAGAGCAGTGATGAGAAGGAGTCAGACCTGAAGTCATCACTACAGCCCTGTCCCAGTGGGATCAAGGTTGTGTTGCATCCCTTCTTCCTTTATTGCCCCCTCAATTCCAGTTGCAGTCAAGGAGAGGCTGGCTGGTAGCTTGCAACCTGTCCTTTTTACTTGTTAAGCTGGCTGAGGTCACCACACAGGAGTTGTTTCCGTCCTTGGATCCCAGCATTTGGCCATGCTGGAGCACCTTGGCCATGACCCACTGGGATTATCAGCCTACCCTGCCCATAGCCACAACGTGCCATATCCATTTCAACCACATTTTCAACCACTGGAAGAGACTGCCCAGGGGGGTGGTTGCATCACCATTCCTTGAGGTGTTTAAAAGATGTGTAGATAGGGTGCTTAGGAATATGGTTTAGTGCTACAACAGTGGAGTTTGGTTGGACTTGATGCATTCCTGTGGGACCTGCCCTGGGTGATCCTTCTTTAGCAGGGATGATCTCTAGAGGTCCCTTCCAACCCTTAACATTCTATGATTCTGTGGTTCTATGATGTAAAGAGTGTGGTAGATGCCAGCATGTCATGAGTTCAAAGAAACCTGAGAAGCTGAAGGCTTGAGTCCAGGTTTCCTTTGCCTCTTTTTCTCCACCTGCAGTGTAGGATGAGTATCCCTCCTTCCAGGGTGTCCCAGGGGTGTCACCTCAGCAATGCCACTCCTGGGGTCAACACTGCAACCTGCCAGGAGCCATGTACAGTGATGATCTAGCACTGCTTCTTCTGAGGTGTCTCCATGAGATTCACATCTCCCAGATAATGCCTTTGAGTCATTCTCATTCCTACTGCTCCAAGATGATTTATTAGTCAAAGAGCTAATTACAGGCACTTCACTGCAGCTCTGCCACTCCACGCAGGGCAGTGCTTGTTAGAATCCATCACAACAGATTCTGCTGCATTAAGCTGAAGATTACAGAGTTCTCACATTTTAGAATCTGTTTCAAACAAGGAAATTCTCAATGACAAGCTCATATTTGTTCCTTTGTCCCCATTCCTCCCCCTGATTCTCATTATTGGATGGGATCCGTGAGCATCCAGGTTGGAGGTTTAAGTGAAGAAGGCATTGCAGTCCTTTTGCAGTCTCCATGACCATAAAAACAAAAACAACCCCCAAATTCTTTTACAACAGTGAAAATCTGCAGCTAAATAAAATTATATGGACCTTGGCAGAAACTGTATGAATCTCCAAAAATCTTAGGAGGAAAGGCAGCATCCTCTCTTCAGAGTAAAAAATTCTCTGGCACAAATAGAATCATAGAATCACAGAGTGGTTTGAGTTGGAAGTAACCTTAAAGATAACTCAGTTCCAACCCCTCTGGCATGAACAGGGACACCTCCCACCAGCCCAGGGTGCTCCAAGCCCCATCCAACCTCACCTGAGACACTGCCAGGGAAGGGGCAACCACAACTTCCTTGGACAACCTGTTCCAGGCTCTCACCACCCCCAAATTAAAGAATTTCCTCCTCATGTTCAACCTCAATCTCCCCTCTTCAAGTCTGAAATCATTTCCCCTCATCCTATCACTTATATCACATGTCCTTAGGCCCAAATAGCATCAGCAGGAGGGATCCCAGGATGATTTTAAGCACCCCAGGATGATTTTGACAGTCCTGGGGAGTTTCTCTTAGCATCTGAATTTGTGCTATTCAATAAATGAGCCTAATTTTAAGGATGATCCTCATACTACCTGCATGCTCCAAGAAATAGATAATTCCTAGGACCATAGAAATGGTCTCCAATGAACCCCCAGGGGCATTTAGCTCATGAGATGCCTGAGTGCTGGGACAGCACCATGGTAAATTTAATGTGTGATTCTAAAACACTCAAGGCTTCTCCTGAGTTGTGGCAGGGTTGAGTTTCAGGCTAATTCCAAGGCACTCCATGATCAGGCTCTGTGTGGTGTCTGTAGGACTCCTGTCCCATGTTTGGTGGTGGCTCAGGTGGCCTCTTCCCTTCTCCAGGGAGAGGTTTATTTTGGGATAAACTCAGCTCTTTCCTATCCTGTTTTCTGCCTCCTCTCTCCCTCTCCCATTTCTTCTCCCTCTTTTATTTCTTCCCTTTTCTTCGGGAGGCAGTTTGGCTCTCCCATTTGAGCTCTTTCTTTTCTTTTCTTTTTTTTTTTTTTTTTTTTTCCTTTTTCTTTCTTTTTTTTTTTTTTCTCCCCTTCTGAGAAATGTTATTTCATTGTTGCTCTGAATTTGCCAGACACTGAGAGAAAGAGATGTGGAAGGGAGAGCCAGACAAAAGAGAGAAACATTCACACAGCTACAAAAAAAGGGAACAGAAGAGCCCTGGCTCTGTTTGAGCAGGTGGCAGAGGACACAGACAATAGGGGAGGAGTGCTGTAGATATGTCTCCATCATGATTATTTCCTTTCCTGCCAAAATTTGTATTCAGTCTGGAGCCCCTGTGATACAATGAGCCTCTGCTCCAAGGGTCACCTGGCTTTAGAAACAGCCCCATGAGCTTGTTTGCAAATTGAATCAACCCCCTTTGACAGAGCTTTTCACTCAGCAGAGTTGCTGGAGGAGATGCTGAATGTAGCACCTGCATTGCAGGCTTGGAGAAGGTCCAAAGCAGAGTGGGAGGATGTGTTGTTGCTGGTGGGTCCCTGAAGGGATGCCATCCTGCCAGCAGATCTTTCTCTTACTGATGCATGCTAGACTCAGCAATCATTCTTATAGAATCATAGAATCATAGAATTGGCTGGGTTGGAAGGGACCTCAGAGATCATCAAGTCCAACCCTTGATCCACTCCCACTGCAGTTCCCAGCCCATGGCACTCAGTGCCACATCCAGGCTCTTTTGAAATATCTCCAGGGACAGAGAATCCACTACTTCCCTGGGCAGCCCATTCCAATGCCTGATCACCCTGTCCAGAAAGAAATTCTTTCTAATCTCCAACCTAAACCTCCCCTGGCACAACTTGAGACCCTGCCCTCTTGTCTTGCTGAGAGTTGCCTGGGAAAAGAGCCCAACCCCCCCTGGCTCCAACCTCCTTTCAGGGAGTTGGAGAGAGTGATGAGGTCTCCCCTGAGCCTCCTCTTCTCCAGCCTCAACACCCCCAGCTCCCTCAGCCTCTCCTCAGAGGATCTGTGCTCCAGTCCCTTCACCAGCCCAGTTGCCTCCTTTGGACCTGCTCCAGCACCTCAATCTCCTTCCTGAGCTGAGGGGCCCAGAACTGGACACAGGACTCAAGTTGTGGCCTCACCAGAGCTGAGCACAGGGGCAGAATCACTTCCCTGGACCTGCTGGCCACGCTGTTCCTGATCCAGGCCAGGATGCCATTGGCCTTCTTGGCCATCTGGGCACACTGCTGGCTCATGTTCAGCTTCCTGGCAATCCAGAATCTTGGCTTGTTTTGCCCCATAAACCTGAAGATCTACCTCTTCCCATCAAACACCAGGCACCCCTGAGCTCAAATACATGCCTTGCAGAATAACTTCTGCAAAATGCAGGAGTTTTTCTGCTTTCACACAGGATAGGATCAGGAATAAGCCTTAACTCCTGCATTTAACTGCCTGCTCCCTCAGGATTGATACCAGGGTAGCTGAGACCAGAACCATCAAACCTTTTTCTAAGTGGCTCCAGCTTCAGTTAAGAGATGTTTTAAGGACACCCAAGTGGGACCAACCCTATCTGACTCTCTGTCACTAATGTTATATCCAGCTCTGATGGTACCTAGGTGCTTAGTCCAGTCAATAGCCAGCTCCATCTCTCCCCCTTTCTTTCCTGGAGATATTTCATTTGATAACAGCAATAAGTCACTGCAGGCAGCACGCTTTGGGACAATTATTGTTCTTGTCAAGTGGTTTGAGACTTTCAGCTCTGGGCTTTGTCCTCTATCACACCACCCAAGGCAAGCAATTATCACTCCAAGAGACCCTGCTTGCCATTCCTTATTGCACTTATGATAGCTCAGCCTGGGCACAGAGCGATGGGAGGAAATGAAAAGAAAGAGAGCCAAGGAGGCATATAAATAAGTAAGTAAAAACATCAGCAGCTATGGCTGAAATTGCTCCATCTATTAGGGCAGAGAGCCATCTCCCCAGTGGGAAAGCACTGGGATCCCCAGCACTTGTAATCAGCCCAATATTAGCAGCCTTGTGCACAAAGAATAGGGGAGTGGGTGAGGGATGACCCCCCCCTGGTCATGCCTTGATCATTGCCATGATTTGTTCCAATGTCCAATCCCACATTCCTGCTTGGTGGGATCCTGCATGCCCAGGCAGCACACGCTGGTTTCCAGCAGTGAAAATCCCTGCTGATATTTTGCCTCATGTTCTTCCCAGGTCTGTGGGTTGGGAAGGTATAAGGAGTTACAGCTGAAAGTGCTGTGGAACTTTGGGACAGGAAAAACAAATCCCTTGCATTTGTCAAATCATTGCCCAAAAGATCTCCGAGGCATTTGGCTCCTGTGTGGTTCACACAGTGGAGGTAGTGATCAAACAAAAAAAAACCCAAAACAACCCAAAACCCCCAGAACAGCCAAGAAGCCCAAAAAGTGAGAATCCATTCCCAGAGACCACAGAATCACAGAATGGTTTGGGTTGGAAGGGACCTTGAAGATCATCAAGATCCAACTACGTGGACAGACACCTCCCACCAGCCCAGGTTGCACAAGGCTTCACCCAACCTGGCCTTAAACACTTCCAGGGATCATCAACACCCTCCCTAGGCAACCCATTCCAGTGTCTTCCTACCCTCACTGTGAAGAATTTTTTTCCTAATATCTAGCCCAAATCTCCCTTCTTCCAATTTAAAAGGAGAACAAGCCCAGGGTTGGGAGATATACACACAACTTAATTATTGTGATGCATTATTATTATTTTTATTTAGAGAAACCTCAGTCATGGTGTGGGTTCTGTTGTTCTGGGTGATATCCAGATCTAAAAATTCAGTCCCAGCTGTGGGAAGCAGAGGCTGAGGGGATGAGGTGACTGTGAGTGAGTTCCTGGCTGTAAAACTGATGCAAGGAGGGATGAAGTCATTTGTGCAGCATCACAGAAGGAGTTAGTGGCAGAGTCAGACACAAAAATCAATGCCTAGGTCCAAATTCCAATCACAAGAGCTGGTTTTTATCCTGTCAGGAAAAACAGAGTAGCACTAAAATACTGCTAAAATGCTGCTTGTCTGCAGATGTTCCCCTGTTATTGGACATGCTTGGGGTACAAGGGCAGAGCATCATGTAACTGTTTTTTGGTTTATTACCTGCCTTGGCCCAGGGCAGTGGTGGAGTCACCACCCCTAGAGGTATTCAAGAGCTGTACAGACACAATCCTTAGGGATATGGCTTAGTTAAGGTCTTGTCAGTGTGAGGCTATGATTGTACTCAATGATCTTGAAGATCTTTTCCAACCAAGGTAATTCTGTGATACAGCATCCCAGAAGGATGCAGCAAGAGGTCAAGCATGGCTATGGATTTGCTCAGTGGCTCAGTGGGCTGTGAAGAGGAGATTTTTTAACTCTTTTTTAACTTTTAAGGGTACCCACAGAAAAAGATGCCCAGAGGAGCCCAGGATTTGTAAGATTTCTTAAATGCAAAGTATTCCACATAGGCAGCTAATGTTTGCTTTGCTGTTGCAGAAGTGAGGGTTGGGATTTTGCAGCCATCCTCTTGGCCTGAGGATGCTCAGCTTCCAGGAGACAAACAGGCAATGTGTTCACAGTAGCTTGGGGACAATATGTTCAACCAGGTGGCAAAAACTGGCCAAGTGAAGTGGTGGGCTCAGCTCTTGTGGCAGGAATATCTGATACTAGGAAAGAGTTTCAGACACAAAGAGCTGGTACCTGGGAGTTCATAGCACACTGTACTCTTCCCATTAATTAAAACAGCTTTTTGGCACTACCTGATGAGAGCCAGTCTGCCTTTCTGGTTCTGTCAGAACCTCTCTTTCTCAGTTTGGGCCTCTAAATTACCTCTAATTTTCTGCTTGGTTTTGATTTGCATGATTTGCAGGTTTTGCAGGCTGAGGGCTCAGATTTACATCTTCACAGTTTTGCCTGTGTTGGAGAAAGTTGTACCAGACCATGTATACATCCAAGCTCTAATGATATGAGTGCTCTTAGTAGGAGTATCCTAGAAGCTCTACTCTTAGTCCTGGAGATCAATACACCAGCCTTTTTTTTTTTTTTTCCTTCTTTGAAACATATTCCCATCTTATTGTTACAGCCAAGCGAATCCGTTTCAAAGACTCCCATGGAGTTCAGTGGGCTTTGAATAGGGGTCATGATGAGTTAGCAGCTCCTGTGGTCTGAAGGGGATGAAGCATTTGCTCACTGGTGCTTTGCAAATCACTCCCTTTCACTGCAGTGCAGCCCAGGAGCTGGCTGAGAGGGACCCAGGCACACCGAGCATCCTCTTCCCAGCCCCCAGCTGCCTTCAGCCTTGGAGCTCTTCCATGGGGATCCTCTTGTGGCATCTATTCCCAGTTCTGGATCAAATCTGCTGAGTTCACAGCCTAATATGTGTTTTTGCCCCTGGTGCTACAGATGGATAAGATCTAAAATCCCAGCTGGGTTCCTGCTCCTGGGGCTGGAATTCTCAGTGGGCTGAAAGGCTCTGGGGGCTTCCAGCTGCCTGTCCCTTGACAGCCCTGTCTGGGCTCTGCTCACAGCTGAATCCCAACACACACACGAGGCCCTGCTGAGGCAGAAAGCTGCATTTTCTCAGGCACCTACAAACTTCTGGCTGAAGGGTGGCTGGGTGGCTTTATACTTGTGCTCTGTCCCCTTCCCAATCAACATCTGCAAAGTGATGTGCAAAGCAAGAGCTCCCAGTGGCAGAGGATTAATTATCCTCTACTTTTCAAGACTTCTCCTTCCCACTCCTGCCTCCCCATCCTTGTTCCTAGCTCCAAAAAGCTCTGAAAAGCCAGTGGTGTGAGTCCAAGAGGCTCAGCATCATCTTGCATCTTGCTGGCAGGGACACTGAGCAGTGTCATAAAAATGCTAATAGTCAATGAGTCTGGTGGGTACAGCCCTATTGCAAAGGTCTCTGCAAGCCTACTGCTGCTCTTTAATTCCATGGTAACCACAAAGATTATACCCATAAAAGCCCTGCAACTAGATCCAATCTCAGGGTCCTTGCAGATTAGTGGCAAACTGTGTTTTGTTTGTCCAAAAAGAAACTGGCTGTGCAACTAGGAGTCACTCTGCTGCAATGGACAGAAATCACCTTCTAGGATTTACCCTGCAATTATTCAGCAGTTAATGGATACAGAAAAACCTAACTCCAAAGGCTCAGAGCTTTGGCATCTCTGTCATGTTCCAAAACCACATCGAGACTTGAGCTGATAGGGAATTCTTTAGTGGTCTCTAAGACATACCCAACCAAACCAGACAGCTTATTGTACTGTGAAAAACACCTATGTTTCTTCCCTTCCCTTCCCTTCCCTTCTCTTCCCTTCCCTTCCCTTCCCTTCCCCTCCACTCCCTTCCCTTCCTTCCCCTTCCCTTCCTTTCCCTTCCCTTCCTTTCCCTTCCTTTCCCTTCCCTTCCCTTCCCTTCCCTTCCCTTCCCTTCCCTTCCCTTCCCTCCCTTTCTTTTACCTTCCCTTCCCTTCCCTTCCCTTCCCTTCCCTTCCCTTCCCTTCCCTTCCCTTCCCTTCCCTTCCCTTCCCTTCCCTTCCCTTCCCTTCCCTTCCCTTCCCTTCCCTTCCCTTCCCTTCCCTTCCCTTCCCTCCCTCCCTCCCCTCCCCTCCCTCCCTCCCCTCCCCTCCCTCCCCTCCCCTCCCCTCCCCTCCCCTCCCTCCCCTCCCCCCCTCCCCTCCCCTCCCCTCCCCCTCCCCTCCCCTCCCCCCCCTCCCCCTCCCTCCCTCCCTCCCCTCCCCTCCCCTCCCCTCCCCTCCCCTCCCTCCCCTCCCCTCCCCTCCCCTCCCTCCCTCCCCTCCCCTTCCCTTCCTTCCCTTCCCTTCCCTTCCCTTCCCTTCCCTTCCCTTCCCTTCCCTTCCTTCCCTTCCCTTCCCTTCCCTTCCCTTCCCTTCCCTTCCCTTCCCTTCCCTTCCCTTCCTTCCCTTCCCTTCCCTTCCCTTCCCTTCCCTTCCCTTCCCTTCCCTTCCTTCCCTTCCCTTCCCTCTTTTCTTTTTTTTTATCTTTTTTTCCTTTCCTTTCCTTTCCTTTCCTTTCCTTTCCTTTCCTTTCCTTTCCTTTCCTTCCTTTCCTTTCCTTTCCTTTCCTTTCCTTTCCTTTCCTTTCCTTTCCTTTCCTTTCCTTTCCTTTCCTTTCCTTTCCTTTCCTTTCCTTCCCTCTCCTTTCCTCTTCCTCTCCTCTCCTCTCCTCTCCTCTCCTCTCCTCTCCTCTCCTCTCCTCTCCTCTCCTCTCCTCTCCTCTCCTCTCCTCTCCTCTCCTCTTCTCTCCTCTTCCCCCTTCCCCCTTCCTCCTTCCCCCACCCCCCTTCCCCTCTCTCTTTCCCTGCAGGAGTAAATCCTTTTCTGTGCTGTGATCAGTAACAGTGCAGCAGACATGAAATCTCTCCCCCTTCCTTTCCCTGTTCCCATTCCACCTTCCAAGCATCCATCTCCTCTCCAAAGATGCTCTTTGCCTTCTCCTGTGTTGGATAAAAGCTTTTGCTGGAGGTGGGAAATGGGACCTGAGAGGCAACTGGATGAACCCTGTGTAAACTGGCTCGTGATAAACCAAAGTTTAGCTGAAAAAATACAAAACTACACCAAACATCATGTGTCAGAGAGCTCTCTGAGTTGAGAAGACCTCTAGAGATCAGCTTCCACTTCCTTCCTCAAGGCTGGATGCCTGACAAGTGTTTGTTTAAGTCTCTCCAACCCTTTCAGAAGATCTGTGGCTTTCTTAACACATATTTGATGGACCCCTAATACCCCCTACTCCAAGCTGAAGCCTTTTTTGTTCTGAGAATGGGAAAAAAATTGCCTCCTGGGGCTTACATATGTAACCAACTTTATCTGCTACATCCCCCCATGAGATTTGCTTGGGGTTTTGGCAGATGTGTGGCAGTTACTGATTCACCATCTCTGATCTTCTGTGGTCCCCAGACCCTTTCCTGTAGCACTGGGCAGTCCCTTCTATTTTTATTTTTTGCATCAATCCCTCCTACTGAAGAAGACTCAGTGTTTGCTGGTATTGAATTGCACTTTGTTGATTCTGGCCCACTCCTACTATTTCTCAAGTTTGTTTTCAATTCTTAACACTGTTTTTGGATATTCTTGAACCCTCTCCCAGAGCAGTGTAATTCACAAAATCTATAGCCTATCAGCCAAGTCAGTAGTGAAAACACTGAACAAGGCCAGACCCAGGACAATATTCCATTTGAAACATCCTCCCAGCCTGATCCTGACTTATTTATCTTCTTCTTTCAGATCATATTTCCCTAGTTTGTTTATGGGAATCTCCTGTAGGACAGTAGCAAATCCTCGACTGAAATCAAGATAAATCACATCTGCTGTCTCCCCTCTATCCACAAAGGCATTAAGCCTGTCAAAAACAGAAATTAGACTGGGTTGACACAATTTGTTCTTGACAAATGTATGCTGGCTGATTTTTATCACCTTATCATCTCGCAGGTGCTTATAAATTGATTGTTTAATAATTTGATGTACTTTCTGGGAAACCAAGTTAAGCTGACAGGCCTATAATTACACAGGACCTCCATTTCCCCCCTTTTTAAGATATTTCCATGACATGCTCCTTCCCTGCTTTCTGAGATTTCACTCAGCTTCCAAGAGTTCTTCAAAATATCAGTAGTGGGGATAACTTTACATAAACACTCAGCATCTATGGAGTACACACCATGGACTGGTCTTGGATGGTAGACCCACAGTGCATGTTGTACACCTTGGAGGTGCACCCAGCAGTTGGGAAAATGTTCTCCAGAGCTGTGCTCAACATCTAGAAGGTAGATTTCCAAGATAAACCCCATCACATGAAAAGATGCTTAAATCATGGCCTATTCACCTAATGGCCAAGTAGACAATTAAAAGGGGCACATTTTGTCCCATTGAGAATCCCAACATTGAGATTATACCATGGGTTTTCTGGTAGGTAATGGTGAGTAGGGATGTGACATCTCTGCTTGGCTTGATCACAACTTTTGGCATCACTTCTTGGCTCAACCCATCCCCTCCCTGTTTCTGGCCACCACCTAAGTCTGGTTTTGTGTTTTGTTTTGTGTTTTTTTCCCCACTTCTAGTATTCATACGAAGGGATGGAGATTAACAGCCTGCCAGTGGAGCTGACAGTCGTGTGGAACGGGAATTTCAACATTGACAACCCAGCCCAGAACAAAGGTAAAGAGTTATTTTAACTTGTCCTTGGAAGTGGTAACCTTAGCAACAGGCCACATCTCTCCCTCCACTTAACAAAGCTGCCACCATCTCCCTGTGCTGTCTGGTGAATACTTCTTCTCTGCACTCTGCAAATTACCAATTTTTTTTTTTTTTGGTGTGTGTGTGTCCTTTCTATTCCCCCAACCCCACTTCTCTCTTTGCACCTGAGAAATCAGACTCTCCCTCCCACTTGTGTTTCTCTCTTCTTTCATCATCTTTGCCTCCAGCTTCTCCCCACATTTTTTATTTTTGTGGCTTGTTTTTTTGCACTCTCCTTCTCCAGCTGTTCTCCCCCTCTTTATTTCTCCTGATGCTCTTCAAGTTCACATGGCAGGAGATCAGGCACTCAGCTCAGAGGAGATGTAGTCATGAAGAGGGGAAGGGAGAGGGGGAGGAGAAAGGCTGCAGCTCACCATGGGAAAAGCCTGAACAGAATAAAATGATAATGGCAAAGGATGGAAAAACATCTCTTGCCCAGAGCCTTCCTCTGTTTAACTGCCACCAGGATTAATGTGCCCCTCATAGAGGAATATTGCACGTTCAACCATGACCTTGGGGCAGGCATTTTTGCTGGGGATGGATGGTCCATGGACATCTTCTGTCTTCTTGTCCATCAACCTCAGCCACCCTAAAGGCTTTTCCTGAGGCAGCCTCTCAGCTGCTCTTCATTTACACCTCAGACTCGTTGAGTCTCTTCTTCTCACATCATAGAATCACAGCATCACCTTGGTTGGAAGTGATTTTTAAGATCATCAAGTCCAACCATTAAATCACCACCTCTCAAAAGGTTTACCCTGTCTTGCTTTACCTTCTTGGACACCTTCCACTCCATCTCTCCCCATCAGGTATTCCCATGCTCCTCTCACACCATTTCACCCTCAGGCTGAGGGGTTGTGGATGAGGATTCCACCAACACCACACTGAAGCTGGAGAGCAATAAAGAAGGAAACTCTTTTCACCATTCAGACTCCCTCTTCTCCTTCTCCCTCTGTAGCCAGCTCCATGATGTCTTTCTCTGATGGGTGTCTGCCCTCTCTCCTGCTCTCCAAGCTATGCCAAGGCTTTACCAGAATGATGCTAATTTTCAGGGGTCCAAATGGTACCAGGGACCATGGTAGCCTTGACCACTGTGGGTTGGAGTTCTAGGTTTGGACTCTTGTCCTCCTGAGTTTTCTGCTACCATTAGAGCCTGAGTGTTCCTTATGCAACATGGTCACAACAACCCTTTTTTGGGGGACCCTTTTGAGCTGTCCTGTGTGAGGTAGGAGTAAGATCAATCTTTTCATCAAGATTAAAATCAAGACTGTGCCTTCAGTAATGAAATGAAATCAAGATTGTGCCTTTAGTAATGGAAACCAGAGCAGGGGGTGAACTCAAGAAACATCAACAGTGCTTGGTCTTTAGCTCAATCCCTTACAAGTTCTTGGGTTATTCAACCCCAAAAGGTTGTAAGTAATTACTGAGAACAATTTGGGAAGTGGCTCTGGCCTGTAGCTATCCCAAATGAGTAGTTTGGATGGTATCATCATGTCTGGGCCAGGAGGAGAGCTTAGGTACCTTGCTATGGATATACCACATGGAGGCATTCAACATGACACAAAGAGCATTATTTAGTGGAATAAATGTAGTGGTTCCAAGCAAACACAAAGCCCTGGCAGGGTTTTGCAGAGTGCTGTGAAAAAAAAGACCTTCTCAGGAAATCTGAGAGGTCAAGATAGAGGCAGGATTAGAGCCAGTGCCTTTCTAAGTGCAGTTGTGCTGGGGAATGTCACCTCCAAGCCACCAAGGTGCCACTGTTATAGTCAGCACCAGATGGGCTGGGCTGGTAGGCTGAAAACCTAAACTAAACCAAAATGCCTAAACTGAAACTAAACTAAAATAAACTGAAAATGCCTTTGGTGATCCTCACTGACAGCACTGCAAGCACAGCAAGTCAGGAAGTTTGAGGAAAACAAATAAAAAATAAGGAAAGGGCTGCATCCCAGGAGTTTGGCAGCTTGTTCTGATTGACAACTGTTTTGCAAGATGTTCTTGCACCCAACCTGGAGAAATTAAAAGTTCCTGAGTGTTTCCTTGCATTGGTCAATACTTGCTGCCTTCTGAGGTGCAGGTATGAAGAGACAGCCAGAACTTTCCAACACGTATATCCAAAGCCTTTGAGCTTTGGGATTCTGTACAGAACTGTCCCCAGACAGGACCTGAGTCACCAAGTGATGCAACAAAACAGAAGCACAAAGGGAGAATCCCCCATCATATAAAGAAGTCCAACAGTGTGACCACAAATACAGGAAAAAAAGAGGTAAATCTGAAAAGTTCAGCTCTCCTGTCTTCATCTTCAAGGAGGAGACTTCTGCTATCATCCCATTATGTCACTCAGATCATCTGTAAAAGAAGAATAAATAGCATGACCTTATTTTCATAGAATCACAGAATCATAGAATCCTTGGGGTTGGAAGGGACCTTGAAAGATCATCTAGTCCAACCCCCCCTGCCAGAGCAGGGCCACCTAGAGCACTTCGCATAGGAACGTGTCCAGGCGGGTTTTGAATGTCTCCAGTGAAGGAGACTCCACGACCCCCCTGGGCAGCCTGTTCCAGGGCTCTGTCACCCTTACAGGAAAAAAATTTTTTCGAATATTCAACTTGAACCTCCTATGCTCCAATTTACACCCATTACCCCTTGTCCTATCACTGGTCACCACTGAGAAGAGCCTAACTCCATCTCCCTGACACTCACCCCTTACATATTTGAAAACATTGATGAGGTCACCCCTCAGTGTAGCGGGAGGAGCCATTCTTGTTCCTGAAGCTCGACGAGCTGCTGGTCTCTTCCAGGACTCCAGCCACCACACAGCGCTTCCAGGGTAGAAGTGTGGCAGGAAGAGCCTTTCTTGCTCTAGAGGCTCGATGAGCTGCTGGCCTCTCCATGCCTCACACCAGAGTGAGCTAAGGTCTGCTCTGGGGGTGTGTGTCCCACCTTTATTGGCCCCCTGGTCTTGCTCATGCCCAATAGGGGCCTGTCCTAACCAGGCACAGGTGGACTCACACCCACTCACTGGCAATTCAAGACACCTGGTTCATCTTGTCTCTACACCTCAGTCTCCTTTTCTCCAAACTAAAGAGACCCAGCTCCCTCAGCCTTTCCTCATAAGGGAGATGTTCCACTCCCTTAATCATCTTAGTAGCTCTGCGCTGGACTCTTTCAAGCACTTCCCTGTCCTTGAACTGAGGGGCCCAGAACTGGACACAATACTCCAGGTGCGGCCTCACCAATGCAGAATAGAGGGGGAGGAGAACCTCTCTTGACCTACTAACCACACCCTTTCTAATGCACCCCAGGATGCCATTGGCCTTCTTGGCCACAAGGGCACATTGCTGGCTCATGGTCATCCTCTTGTCTACCAGGACCCCCAGGTCTCTTTCACCTACACTGCTCTCCAGCAGGTCAGCCCCCAACCTATACTAGGCCATCGGGTTGTTCTTCCCCAAATGCAAAACTCTACACTTCCCCTTGTTGAATTTCATCATGTTTCTCTCTGCCCAACTCTCCAGCCTGTGAGGACTGCAAATTGCAGGAGGACTGCAAAATTTTTAGGCTTTTATTTGGAAAAAAGAAAAAAAGCTCTGAGTGCTTCTAATCACTCAGCAGCCCAAGACAGAGCTAAGCATTAATCACTGCTGTCTGTATTAGAGGAAGATCAACTTAGTACTTCAAAGTGTAAAGCAAACTGAATTTCTGGAGGAGAAGAAAGAAGAAAGGCTGATTGTGAACTCCTGGATTCAGCCTCACATTGAACCATTGTGGATTTACAACCATCTGTTAGGATTTCTGTTAAGAAGGAAACCTGGATGGCATCACTTTTGCACTTGGATCTGGGTAATTTCCCACCAAACAAATCCCCAAGTTTAAGCTGTGGGTAGAACAGGTGAAAAATCATTTTAGGAATAGCTGAGGATGGGACTGGTTGTAAGTGGCTCAAATTCAAATAGAAAAAAAAAAGAAAGAGGAACTGAGGCCAAGTCATTACCCAAGAATCTTTCCCTCTGAGCCCCTGCTTGTAGTCCTTCACCCTTCTGAGGGCATCATCCTTTCTTCTGCTCCAAAAATAGCTCCAAGGGGAATGATCTCTGACAAGTCCTGTTTACCTCAAGAAAGATGCAAACATTTTTCCCCCATTATTTACTCCCCTGGAGAAGTCTCATCCTACCCCTGGGATGAGCAGTCCAGAACAGCTCCACACTCCTCCTCCTGCCCTCTGACATCCCACCCTGATTTCCCTCTTCCATGATTTCTGCATTTCTCAGCTCCTCTCTGTTTTCCTGTCCCTGCAGTTCACCTCTACAAGTGTGGGGCCATGAGAGACAGCTGTGGACTCTGCCTGAAAGCTGACCCGGACTTTGAATGTGGCTGGTGTGAGGGACAGAACCAGTGCACATTGAAACAACACTGCCCAGCCCAGGACAGTCAGTGGTTGGAGTTGTCCAGCACCAAGGGCAAGTGCACCAACCCCAAGATCACTGATGTAAGTTATGGACCTGCATGAAATTGGGGTATTCCCTCTTGGAGCTTTTTTTTTTTGGTTTATTTTCCTGATTTATCTTTGTGTTGGTCAAGTCAGAGCTGAGCTCTGTTGGGTCAGGCAGCTTTGGGGATGGGAGACCATGGTGGCCTTCAGAGGTAGGCACAGAATTTTGGGTGTCTACAACAGAGGGGTGAGAAGGGAGTCAGAGTTCCCACCATAGTACAAACAGAGGAACCCTGGAGCATCTGTCCTGCCCATGCAGGGCTGGCAGATGTGACCTGGAGTCTTTGGGAGCAACTGAAGTTGAGAAAAGATGCTCTGGGACATCTCAAATGGATGGTGTGAGGGTAAGAAACTGAGCCCAACCTATCCTTGAAATGAGCCTGGTTGAGAAGATGATGTTGAGTGATCCCAGAATGTTTTGGGATTTGCTGAGAGAAGGTCAAGGAAGAGGTGAAGTTGTAGTTCATGATTCCCAATAACATGACATGGACAAAGCCAATGTCCAAAACCAAACAAGGCAACTCCAGTGACTCCAGCAAAGGTCTTCTCTTTGCCTGGCTGATACTTCATGGACAAATAAGTCATTATAGAGCAAACAAAACCCTTCACAGTTGTCAGCTTTCCCCCTTTGAAGGCTCCAGGAAAAGACAAGACCAAGCATGGACAAAATGCAGCTTGGAACTGTTCTATTAAGTGGTAAGGAGAGAATGAGTGCAAGGTTTGGAGGAAAGATCTGCAGCATGAAGGTGTCTTTTAGAAGGTTTCCTATTGGATGTGTTGATTTGGGCAAAGGAAGAGCCAAGGCAAAGGTACAAAAAGGAGATAAGAGAATAGAAAAATCACAGGGAGAGGGAACAGAGGAGAGAAATTAGGCCTCCAAAGCGATTTTGGATAGCTTTGCCATAGTGATGGGCACCAGTTTCAGGGTCATAGAGCAGGCAGAAGTGAGACTTGAAACTGAGGGCTCCATCCTTATCAGCTGCCTCCTGCTTTAAGCATTTCTCAGCCATCACACTTTAGTTCATGTGAGTAACTCCACCACCACAGTTCAGTTGTGATTTAATCTGAATAATTAGGTGGGTTCTTTTCCTAGAAAGAGTGAAAGGCTTTTTCAATTGTATTTGGTTAAGAACCAGAAAAAGTGGGGGTGTTATGGACAATCCCTAAAGCAGTGTCCATTAAGGAAAGTTCTGTAAAAGCCAAGGCTGAGTAGAAGCTGTTTTTCTCAGATGCCACAGAAAACAACCCATCTTGCTGTGTTTCTATCTATCTCCCTGTCATTCATTAGTCCCCAGAGTACTCACTCAGTTGGACTGCTGAAGTGCCAGGCTCATTCTGTTGTTTCCAAGGTGAAGTTCTCCACTGCACTTTGATTTATCTGGGACTTATTTTGAGTCCACTTGAACCACTTGAAGCTTGGAAAACAAACCTCAGCATCACCAATGAGCAGCTACATCTGAAAGTTCAGTTTTCAGGCCTTGAAAATTATTGGGAGCTGGGAGAAACCTCTTTTGAATCTTTTCAGGTTCTCAGAACTTGGGAAAATTTTTAAAATTTTATACAGATCCATCAAATTTGGTATTGGGAAGCTGATGGATGAGCAGCTAAAGAAGAAGTCCAAAATGCAAGGACCTGGCCATGCAAGAGTATGATGTTCTGAAGGTTCCTCCCCATTTCTCTGCCATGCTTTGATCCCAATTCTTCATCTCTGGTCTCTTTGTGAAATTCAAAACCCTCTCCACCCTATAATTCCAGAAGGGAATTATTCCTAATTCTGCTGCCATTTCCTCCAACAGCTCCCAAAGCTCAGACAGATCACTGCAATATTCTCTCATGAAATATTCCAGCTGTCTGGTGCAATCACAAGTAGCTCTTGGAAACTCTTTTTCTGAGCCATTAGCATGGAAGGAATCTCAAGTGACTCTGGATATAAATTGCAGCTAAATGCAGTCTGGAGAGGTTGGTTAAGAGCATGTTCTGGTGAGGAGCCAGAGCAGTATCTCTGCAGGAGGAGGAGAAACAAAAAAATATTCTCACACTTGCACAGGCACAAATTTGCAAAGAGCTTCCCCTAAACCCATACTTACTGGCTTGCTCCCACACTGATATTATCACTTGGTGAAATTAAAGGACTTACAGACTCAATGAGCCACAAAAACTCCTCCAGAAGTGGCAAGTTGCAGCATCAGGCAGATTATGTGATCAGGGATCGTTCAGCCTGGAGAAGACTCCAGAGGGACCTTAGAGCTGCCCCCCAATTCCTGAAAGAAACCTCCAGGAGGGCTGCAGAGGGACTTTTCAGAAGAATGTCCAGTGCTAGGAAAAGGGGTAATGGTTTGAAAGTGCAAGAGAAGAGGTTCAGAGTGTATTTTTTCAAATTTACAGTCTTCTTGGTTACATAAGTTAGGTTTAAACCAGTAAGGTCCAGGTCAGTTCTTTGGTCCCGAAGCCAGTGAGTATGCATAGTCCTCATCCATACCACCTGTGATCTTTCCTCCTTCTAAGGAAGTTTAGTTTCACCTTTCCTGCTTCTTGGATAAACTCCTTGGTCTTTGTCATCCCTTGAACCATGACCAGGCATTGCCTGGGGCAGTGTTTCCACTTTGTCAGCATCTGGAGGCAGTGAGAGGATAAAGGGAAATGGTTTTAAACAGAAGGAGAAGTTTAGACTGGAAGAAGTTCTTCAGGAGGAGGGTGCTGAGACTCTGGAACAGATTGCCCAGAGAAGTTGTGGTTGCCCCCTCCCTGGAGGTGTTCAAGGCCAGGTTGGATGAGGCTTGGAGCAACCTGGTGTCCCTGCCCATGGTGTCCCTTCCCAGAGATGTCCCTGCCCATCGCAGGCAGCTTGGAGAAGATGATTTCCAAGGTCCTTTCCAACCTAAACCAATCTATGATGATAAGAGCAGAGGGTGTGAATTACAATGCAGCATCACAGCTTGGGGTCTTCAAGACAAAGCTGAAGCTTCCTTGAAGCTTTTGTTTCCCTGCAGCTTTTGTTTCCCTGCCTGAATTGTCCTATCCAATCCTGAGAGGTCTCCTTCCACATTTTTGCACCTATGACAGAAGCAAGCTCCTTCTCCCTTGCTCTGAACACCTTGCTGGTAACACCTTCTTCCTAAAGACATCTTTGAGAGTGCCATGAGCTGGGCTTAAAAAAAAGCTCCCACACACTCCTGGGAGAATCCCAGGCTTTCCTGTTTTAAGGGAATAAGTGAGATTTGAAACTGGATTTTAAAAATTGATAAATGGCACAAGGAGAGACATTGTCCAGCTCTGGAATCCTCAATATAGGAAGGACATGGACCTGATGAAACTGTTCCAGAGGAAAGCCACTTAAATAATCAGGGGGCTGGAATAACTTTCTTACGAAGAGAGGCTGAGGGAGCTGGGGATGTTCAGCGTGGAAAAGGTTCCAGGGATTCCTAATAGTGACCTTCCAGTATTTGAAGGGGCTCCAGGAAGGCTGGAGTGGGACTGTGTGCAAGGGCCTGGAGTGATAGGATGAGGGGCAATGGGTTTAAATTAGAGAAAAGTGGATTTAGATTGAAGGTTAGGAACAGCTACCCTGAGGGTAGTGGAAAAATGGAATTGGTTGCCCAGGGAGGTGGTTGAGGCCTCATCCCTGGAGATATTCAAGGTGAGGCTTGAGGAGGCTCTGAGCATCCTGATCTGGCTGGGGGTTGGACTGGGTGACCTTTAGAGGTCCCTTCCAACCCAAATTATTCTATGTTCTAAGTTCAGAAGTACTGGGCTTGCTTCATACCAGAAAATTTCCTATTGGTGCTTTTTTGAGTCAGAGCAAGAATTCTTAAAAATTTCTTTCTGTAGCCAGAGCTGGAAGGAGGAGGATAATTTGCCCATTGAGTTTTTGGGTCTTCAGTTGTGAACCTTTTGTCTCAAGTTCTAGCAAGATTTCACTTCTCATTACTATACCTTCTTTGATTAAGGGTAATGACATTGGCTACATGAGAAAAAAAAACCCAAAACAACCCTCTTTTGACTTGCTATGAGATGTACTTGTCCATACTAGCAAGTTCTTTCAAGCATAGGTGAGCTCTAATTAATAGCTTGCTAGATATCTACAGCATTAGAACAAGTAAAACCCATTTGATGGTGTTAAATACCACAAAATGGAACCAAAATATTCCACGGGGAACTCAGTTCTCTTATAAAGCATGTCCAGTACAGAAGGCAATCAAAGAAAATCTGGGGATTTTAATTTAACTTCCTTTTTTTCATTTTGAGCTCACTTTAGGTTGCATTTGGTAGGGTGATATATTCCAGCCTTCCATCATCATTCAGATAAAGTGTTTTATCAGGAGAGGATTACCTGACATCAGCAAAAGAAGTATTTTCAAACAGAAAACTGTGTTTGAATAGATATTTATTACTGATTGAGAATAAAAATATTTTGGAATTACCATTTTTGGGAAAATAGCTCAGGTTTTCAATGTTGAAAAGTGAGACAATCAGCAGTAGTTTCTCCTAGAATAGAAATTTCATTTTCATTCTCATTTCTTATGATACTTGTCCTCATTTCCTGCCAGATAACCACAAATGCCTCTCCATTCATTTCTCCTTTTCCTCCATCTTCTCCTTATCTATCAATCTCACCACCACAGACCATCCAAAGGTCAAATCTCCAGCCAACCCCAATAATCATTTCACCTGTCAGATTGATGTTGTGCTATTTTATTTTTAGAACTTGAGTATCTTGTTGGTTTTTGGAGTAGGAATAAATCTGCCACAGTTCTGATTTTCTTGGCTAAAGTGATATTTGCCATGGGGTTTGGACCTGATACAAGGCCACTGCAGGGATCTTGTGCTGTAGAGACTGTGTCTGCTCTACACAACTCTACAGATCCAAGAACTTGTCCATGATGATAGAAACATAGAATGGTCTGACTTGGAAAGGACCTCAAAGATCATCCAGTTCCAGCTCCCCTGCCTTGTGCAGGGACACCTCCCACTAGGTCAGGTTGCTCCAAGACCCATCTAATTTGGCCTTCAACACTTTCAGTGCATATACTATGAATTTATCAACTTCTGTTGGTTCTTTTTATGGTCAGGGCAAAGACAGACTCATTCAGGAGACGTTCCATGACATCTAAAATTAAACATCCTAAAATACAACATCCCCTAATGAGATCTCCCTCCTTTTATGAAAGATGGACCTTCTGAAAATTGCCCTGTGGATAGAAATCAGTCTAACCTTGGTGCCAGACTCAGCTACTCAATGCCAGTGCTTCAACTTTCCCTGCCAGTCCAACTGCTATGCAAGGATTTAGCTGCCAGCCCTATATTCCTGGTTGGCAGAGCCATTGGCTGGAGGGTACAGAACTCAGACAGGGAATTCCCCTTTCCTTACTCTGAAGAGAACCTTGCCAAAGCTGACAGATGGCATCTATGGTATCCTGGTTGGGCATCAGGGAAAACCCTTTTGTTTGAAGCCCCTTTCAACCAGCCAGTTGTATGGCAAAGCATTTGGGCACCCTGAGTAACTGGAAGGGTAGAAGTGAGATGCTGAAGGGCCAGCCCAAGTATTTCTGTGGGGTTTTGATGCTGAGGAGACACCTCCCACTCTGATTCCCACACCTGGTTCTGAACAATTGATGGATGCAATGCAGGATATTTTTCCACCTACACATCCCCTTGGCATGGGCCAGAAACGTTGCAGAGAGATGGAGAGGGTGATGCTCTGCAAGGAGAGGAAGACAGGTGGACATTTCCAGCTGAGTTTGTGATGCATGACCAATATCTACCCCTAGAGCTGTTAAAAAGCCATGTGCTTTGGGCTGGGAGTTTAGGATTTAAAGTGACACTGAAGCCATTTGTGTCCTTTGCTTTTTCTTTCCATTATTTCCCACTCCTGCCTTTCCAAGTCTCATATCTGTAAAATGTGGTGCTCAGCTGCACTACCTGAAACACCTTCTCCTACCCAGGAGACATCTCCTACTCATCTCTGGATGTTTTGCAAGGAGTCAAAAGAAAATAAAAGAGCTCTAGAGCAGAATTTTTGGGTACTCTGAGGTTGGAGCTTGTGTGATCTGTAATATATTTGCAAGAGGCTGGTCCTAGGCTTGTATCTGGAGTGGGTTTGTTCCCACACTGTTCAGCATTGATAATTATGAATATCTTCAGTGGTTGCAAAGAGATCTGGAATGTCTCCTCTTTCACCTGAGAGGCTGCTGATGTTTTGACATAGGTGGTTTAAATATTCTTTTCTTTCTTGGCTTGTTCCTGCAGATCAATCCAGTGACAGGCCCTCGTGAAGGAGGGACCAAGGTGACCATCCGTGGGGAGAACCTGGGGCTGGAGTTCAGAGATATTGCCTCTCATGTCAAGGTGGCTGGAGTGGAATGCAAACCACTGGTGGAAGGGTACATCCCAGCAGAGCAGTAAGTTGGGTGTGTGGCAGAAAAGTGGCCACAGCACTCCTAATAACAGCCATTACTACCTGTAGCATCTTCTAAGGAGCCCATTTCAACCAACTTTGGAAGTGTGGGATGGAAGATACCTTTTCCTCACAGCTCAGAAGCTAATCATTAATTTATTTGGGTTGCATATTATGGTAATGTTCATGGCATATAGACTAAAATTATCAATCATGGAATAGCCACCAGATGGATGTTCAGTTCTGGGGTTTGAGGCAACAGTCCCAAGAAGCAGCTTGTCTCATGCATTAAGCATCAAAGCTACAATGCTGTCCACCATCCAAAGAAGAGGAACCCCTGGGGTCAGACGTCAGCTCAGCATCTGTCTCCACACTGAAATGAAGCTGTGTTGATTTGGAGCCTATTTTGGTTGGAACTAAATGATCTTCAAGGTCCCTTCCAACCCAAACCATTCTATGGTTTACATTAACTGAGCATTTACCCCATCAAGTACCAACAGCCAAAAACCACCACACTCTAAGAAATAGCCACAATCTGGAGCCTGGATTGGATAGGAGAGAATAGGTTAAGTCTACAGTCACTTTCCCAACATTGTGGGCTTTAATTCCATCTTACCCATCCCTCAACCATCCCTCAAACCTTCCTTCTGCTTCATATTTTCTCTACAGGATCGTGTGTGAGATGGGGGAGGCCAAGCCCAGTCAACATGCTGGATTTGTGGAAATCTGTGTGGCTGAGTGCAAACCAGAGTTCATGGCCAGGTCTTCCCAGCTCTACTACTTTATGGTAAGCTCTGTGAGAAATTATCCTTGGTCCTGAAGCTCCTCAGGCTGTGGTTTGCTTTGCTGTGTTGTCCTTGGCCATTCTGAGCTCTTCTCTGCTGTCCCGAGCACACCAAATTGTTCCTTCCAATTTCCCTTTAAAATCCCACTAGGAGCAAAAATAGCTTGCCTAATTAATGTTTTAACAATCTAATAATAGTCCAGATTATTAGTCCAGTTTCAGTTACATGCAGTCATGGTTCAAATTAGTACAGAAAATCCTCATTAATAGTTAAAATTGCTGTACAGGAAAGAAAAAAAATTAAGGGAGAAAGGAAAAAAAAAAAGAGACCATGAAAAAAGGAAAAAATTTTCCTGGTATCTGACCTTTCCTGAGTCTGATGCTCACCCTACCACTATCACCCCAGATGCTAGAGATGAGGGCATCTATCAGGGGTTGCCACTCAGCATCAGCACCCTGAGGTCTTCAGCAGGATTGTGATGTTCATGGTGGGGTTTCTGCAGGAACCTGGAAGCTGGAGGTTTCCTGCCTCTCCATCCCCAAAGGTTAAATATGTCCAAAGGAAAGAGGGAAGGGATTTCAGTGGTCGGTGCTCCTTGTTTTATAGAGACTTCTGAGGCTTAAAAATTGTCTTGCTACACCTTCTGTCTGGGACATCAGCTTGAAAAGTAGACAGAGGGACTCTGAGCCTGGTTCTGGACTTCTACTGCTGCAAGTTCATCCTGAGACTCTCACTTTGCCAAGGAAGAGTTGTGAGGAGCTCAGCACACTCAGCTTGGTTTTTTGCTCCACTTTCCCCTCTTCTACCAACACTCCTTGTCCAAAAGACCAACTTATCCCTCTAAGGCCCCTTGCTGGGGAATACAAGCATTGCTTGGCCTTGATCTGTAAAGATCAGTGCAGGTTTGAGATGAGAGGCTCTCTTTGTTCCCATCAAAAGCTCTCAAATCCTGCAAGGGAATGGGTCTTTTCTGAAATTATCCACATGCCTGAGCAGGTTGGGTTTTTGGGGGTTTTTGGGTTGTTTTTTTTTAATGGTAGAGGTAACCAGTAATGAATGCAAATAGCTTAGATTTTCCTCTTGAACTACAGAAATTTCTCTGTGTTTCTTTATATTCTGTGATTCCATTTTCTGGCGTCACTCAGATGACGGGGGGCAAAGAAACACCTTGAAGAGATAACCCCCACTAGGCAGACAGAAGGATTCTTTCCAGGACATTACACTTCAGTGTGTCCCCTTTCCTACTTTGGAAATTACTGTCCAGTTTTCATCACCCTTGTCCACCCATGACAGCTTTTCCCTCTGCTTGTTGGCTTGCAGCCATCCCAACCATCCATGAGCGTGAAGCCAACGGGGTTTTCTCTGCTGAATACCTCAATATCTTTGTGCAAGGCAGAAAAAACCCCACAGATTCTCTCCAACCTGCCCATCATATGCCCTTCCCCATGTCTCTTGCCTTTGTAGCCAGGGTTTGTGTTTGTTGGCACATCTTGGCTTCCTCCCATAGTTTTTCCAGGGGGGTAGAGATGTTGTTTCAGGCATCACAACGTAGCTTGGAGTCCTGCAGTGGGGGGTGGCAGCATTAAGAGAAGGAAGATGTTTGAAAGCTAAGGAAGGGCATCACATGGGAGGTAAATGTTGCTTTTTGATGCATTAAAAAAATCCCTTGGAAAATTGCTTTTCAAAAGATTTCAAGCAAAAGAGGATCAAATTGGGCCAATAGGTTCAGTTTCGCTTCCCTGTCAGGAATTGCAAGAGGTGGTATTTTGAACTCAACAGAGAATTAAATTTCAGGGATTTAAAAAAGAGATAGCCTGGTTTAAGAGATGCTAGGACAGTTCTTCTCTGCATTTCTAACCAGATCTTTTACATTCAAAATGCTGTTAGTTTGTTTTAAGGTCACCTCTGATCAGAAATGAGAGTAGCATTGGAGAGTTCAAGAAGCCAAAAGGCAAACAAAGAATTTAATTGCAGGCTGAAATGAAACATATAATGATTTTAATAATTTTTAAGGTATTAATTTTGTTGCTATGATTATTGTCATGGTCTTTTAATAAAAAATTAAAAAAAAAATCCTTCATTTTTCAATTCAGATGCTGAAACAAGTTTGCTTTTATTCTGGCTTTGGATAAGAATATTATGAATCAGTGCAGGTGATGTGGGGTTCTCAGCATCTCTTTGGAGTCTGTTCCTAAAATCCTTGTCTCAGGAGAACATTTCCAATGTGTCTCCCTTCTTTTCCCTTCCATCTTTCCCTTCCTGCTCCTACTGTGGAGTTTCCAGAAGGGAAACCCAAGTCCACAGGTCATGTCTGAGTCACATCTTGTTCTGCCCTTGCCACCAAGAGGAATGAAGTGGGAACCAAGGTCTTGACATGCACCATGAGGTCAGTTTAGAGATGGTTTTGGTGGCAGCTTCTCTGTGGGACAGCTCGTGGGGAGCAGGCACTTGGGGAAAGATGGGGACAAACTTTTCAGCAGGGCCTGAAATCCTAGGAGAAGGGGTGATGTTTTTAAACAGAAAGATCCAGATATAAGAATGGATTTTTTTTGATGAAACACTGGCACAGCTTGCCCAGAGAGGTCATAGATGTTCCACCCCCGGCAACATTCAAGGTCAGGTTGAATGGGGCTCTTAGCAGAGGGTTTGGTCTATATGACACCTCAAGGTCCTTTTTAACCCAACCCCTTTTTGTGATTCTATGAAACCAAAGGGTTGGGGAGCAGAGGAAGGTAGGCAGGCAAGACCTCAAGAAGACACAGAAGATTTCCTGGCACCTTTCTCTCTCCTTGTCACTGTCTACTTCATCCTACTATAGGTTCTCTTAGACCTTCTTGCATTTTCCATCACCTTGCACCAGCAAGGAAATGGTAAACAGTCTGGAGGATGAGTTTTAGTGCAAACATGGTGTGCATTATTTATGAAGGCCACCCTGAATAATTAATGGTTTATCACAACTTAGAAAGCATAGCCACAAACCCTTTTGTAAGGTTGGCAGGAGTCACAGCAAGGCTTTGCCAAGCAACATTACTGGTAGAGTTCTGGTCTCCTAGGATCTTTGGAATGGCATGGACACTTTTCATACCTCTGGGGAGAGGGCAGGAAAGCTCTTTGGAAGTGGGATAAGGGATTTTGGTTTTTAACTCAAATGGTCCTCTCTGGTTTGTAAAGCAGTTTTCATCACATCATGGGGAGGTACCCTAAAAATGGAGCAGGACTCACCTACCCTTCCTGTGCCTTCTCTCCCAATGATACCAGCCAGAGAATATTCCCAGACAAGAATAAAAACCAGGGTGTTTCTTGTTTCTTAATGTCTTCTTTCTTCTTTTATGTCCTCCCCAACCTTCAGCGATTAATAAGTGAGGGACTTGAAGCAAAACCATTGCCAAACCATCATGTCAAAACCAATCAAGTTTAAACACAACAAGCATCCAGCCCTGACAACAGATTTGTCTGCTGAGCTGGATGACAGGTTTTGATGTTCAGCTCTTCCTCCAAGTCTTGGCTTCAGTGTTGGAACAAAAGCAAAGTGGAAACTTTGCTGCTCTTAGCTGGAGGGGGACAGGGAGAGAGAGGACTCTGCAAAACAGGGACCAGTGTTGTGTGTCAGGTAGTTTTATAAACATGGATTAATGGTTTGGAAAGCTCAATCAGGTGACTGTGTGATGTACCTGCTTGTTCAGAGGTGCTGAGCTTCAAGCATTTATGTCATCTTTCTCAAAAAGAGGGGGAAAAAATAATCTTCATTTAAATGCATATAGTAGCTTTTCACTTGGGACTGAATGGAAAGTTTTTCTATTAAAATGCAAATGAAAGAATAAACTGTAACTCTGAATTTCTCCCTGAAAATGGATGTCTCCTCTCTGCATTGTTGTAGCAGGGTGATCCCTGCCTTCAGAGTGCCAGTATTTTATCTTGATTTGGGGAAGAAGGGAGAGCAGGAAAGTAAGAAAAAGAGGTTTGAGATTTAGGGGCCCTAAAGGGACTGTGTCTCTTTTTTGATATATTATGTTTGAGAAAGAGGCTTTGGACAATCAGCAGGGAAAGGTGTTCATCTTTTGTGGCTTTAGGATTTCTGAATACATCTCAACATCACCATGCAGGACACTTGTGCAGCACTAAGCAGTCTCAGCATCCAAGCCTGATAAGGAAAAGAGAAAAGGTTTGGGGTCATGGAGTGGGCATGTGGGAAGAGGCAAGACATGAGCTCAGATGCTCTGCTGAATCACAGCACTCCTCTTTCCCAGGGAAATAAAACCCATGAGCAAAGGAGGAGCTTTTAGGCATCTCTCTGGAGCAATGTTCTGTTCCCTTCTCAGAACAACAAGGGTTACAGTAACTTCTTCAAGGACCCATCATTTTAATCACTTGTGAGCTCCATAGCTTGGAGGTGGAAAGTCCCCATTAAGACCCAATCAGCCAGCTCAAGACCTGGTTTATCTTGCAGAGGAGGTGCTGTATGATGGCAAAAAAGCCACCTGCTCTGGGTCAAACAAGCAGTGGAGATGAAAGATTGTGGCTCCAGCTGCTCCAGAGTATTGGAGCTTTGGAAGCACAGAGTATTTCTGAGCAGGAGCAAAGGCAGGGCTGATTTAGCAGGGGCAAGGAGAACAGAATGGAGTTATCTCTAAACTCGTTCCACCAGACTTGTTATTCAAGCAAAGTGCTTATGATACAACTCTTCTCATTCTTGATTCCTCTGCTGGCCAGGAGATGTGGTCATCTTCTAAAGTCCAGCTAACACATAGTTAAACCTGATTTAGAAGGGGCAAGAACAGACTGGAGTTATCTCTAAACTCATTCCCCCAGACTTATCATTCAAGCAAAGTGCTTATGATACAACTCTTCTCATTCTGGACTCCTTTGCTGGTCATCTTCTGAAGTCCAGCTAAAACATAGTTAACCCTGATTTAGAAGGGGCAAGAACAGACTGGAGCTAGCTCTAAACTCATCCCCCCAGACTTATCGTTAAAGCAAAGTGCTTATGATACAACTCTTCTCATTCTGGACTCCTTTGTTGGCCAGAAGGTATGGTCATCTTCTAAATGATTAACCCATGGGGGTGCCTACCTCTCTCCATGAGTAAATGAGAGAGGGAAGGTACCAACCCTCTTCTTTGCTGTTTTCAACACAACCTTTTTGCCTTCACAGACTTTGACCCTCTCTGATCTCAAGCCGAAGCGGGGACCAGTGTCAGGTGGCACCCAGGTGACAATAACAGGCAACAATCTCAATGCTGGCAGCAATGTCATTGTGACCTTTGGGAGACAACCCTGCCTCTTCTACAGGTACAGCTGAGTCCTTCCTACTTACTGTCCATGCTTGAGTCTTAAAGATGTGAGCAAGTAGGCAGGAGGTGTCTTCTGCAGCCCTGTCCCCCAAGTGCCTCCCTTTGCTCGTGCCCATTTCTATTCAGCAATGGGAGTTTTGCATTCTGCACCACGTGCAAACTTACTGTGTGTGTTTTGGGGCTGGAGAATAGGATTAATTTCATTGTTTTGATCGATATTTGATGTGTTTTTTTCCCAGGGACCCTTGGCAAATTTCACTGAAATTCTCCATGGTCCCAGGTTTTGCTACTTCCATGGTTTAAAAGATTCGTTCTCATGTCCTTGCTTTAGCAAAGGTGGCAAAGAAAATCTGACAAACTCAGTTCTGACTATTAAAACCCTTCCCTTTTATCTCAGGGTAGTTCTGTAGTGCTAAGAAATGGACGATTTGCAACATTTCAGCTCTGGGTTGGCTCCTGCTCAATCAAAGCTCCAAGAGGCTTAATGTCAGTGTTACCTGCTGAATGTTCCCTGATCCCTGTGGGAATCAGCCTGAATCCCATTCCCAGGAGCTCCTGCAGCTCAGAACTACCCAGTGCCATACATTTTGCTGCCAGTATCAACAGAAGCTGAAGATAAAGCTGGCACATTTCTCCCAGCATGTCCTTGGCAGAAGAAATATTCATTCACAGGAGACTCAGGACCACTGACCTGGGGCAGTGCCCTTCCCTCTCCTGGTTGTGAGGCTCCTGCTTAGCTGCTTTTCATGACTCTGGTGTGATTCAGCCTCTGTGATTCAGCATCTATAATTCAGGAGGGTGAAGTCACAGCTTGAGCTTTAAAAGGTCAAGTGAGAATCACAGCTGCTTGGAGATGTTTACTGAAGAAGCTGGAGGGGTTTTAGGAGGGGCTGGGGGATTGAATCTGGAAAGCACCTGGAGGATGCAGGCAGGGAAGGTGTGTGGTGCTCTACTGCAAGGGAAGGATGCACTCTGCACTTCCCAGGAAATGGTGAAGGTCAGGTTGGATGGGACCTTGAGCAACCTTGTCTGGTGGGAGGTGTCCCTGCCCATGCTGGGGGTTTGGAAATAGATGATTTTCCAACCTAATCCATTCTGTGATTCAATGAAAGCTTCATGCAGAATCCCCATTGGGTATAATCAGAAAATACTTCCCACTATATTAACACCTTCCATGCAAAGGTAGCATCCCAGGCATGCTGCAAACTGCACTAAAAAAAAAAGTTTACAGTTCTAATGCAAAGGAAACTTTATTATCCCAGGATAATAAAGCTGAGGTGCAAACACCCCTTTTTCTGAGCTGCTGCTGCCTATGTCTGCAGGCAGGCAGGAAGCATCCACCAGGTATTTAATTGCACAGGAATGCTTCTGGAGAGAGGGCTGGTTTTGGACTTCCCTTGGGGTCCAGTTTTCACTCTGAGACCTGAGAAATGATGGCCCTTGTGCTTTGATATAAAGTCAACATCACATCCTCATATAAATGTGTCACATTTTCAGCATATTCCTGTATCAGTGAGTTTCACTACTTCACAGTGCATAGGTTAAGGTCACAGAACATGAGAGCAAGTAGCTGGGATCTTTTTAGCACCATTTATTTTGCTGCTGACAGCTCCTGGTTTATATTTACTTGCTTCTACTCCCAGGAGATCCACCAAGCACATTGTCTGTAACACTACTGCTTCAGATGAAGGCTTTGAGAAGGTGAAGGTGTCTGTAAGAGTGGACAAGGCTAAAATACATCAGGAGTTGCAGTATGAGTATGTAGAAGATCCAACCATCCTGAGGATCGAGCCTGAGTGGAGCATCTTCAGGTGAGCATCCCATGGACACCTCCTGCCACCCTTCATGGTTATTTTTTCCTACCTCTCATGGTTTTCTAATGCATCCATCATGTCCTTGATGCAGAAAGTTCTTGCCAAGCATTGTGCTCGCTAAGAAATAGATTTGTGCAGAGCTACTTCCAGGAGCTCAAGATCATGGAAAGACCAAGAGGCCAACAGTGTGTTGTGTATTCCTTGTGACACCTTGAATTCTCAATGTGTGTCTGTACTGATGTGTACCCTGGGACAAAATGTCCACAGAATCTAGTGAAGGATGGGTAAGAGTGGGGCCCTTCCACCAAACCAGCTCCAGGTAGTCCAAACCTAAATGATCCTGCACCCAGGCTTCACTAGCTGAGCAAAACTTCCTCCCTTAGAGCAGTCAAATCAGATACCAATGCTTGCTTTGGACACTTCATGTTTCCTTGGAAAAGGGAGGTGCAGCAAATTTCCAGCCTAGTTTTGGAGCTTTTTCCCTCTTGACTGCAGCCCAGGGTTTATCTCCAGCACCAGGATCCTCCTTGTCTGAGCCCGGGGCTGGCTGAACTATTCAGCTGTGTCCCCAAAAAACTTGCAATTCCAACTGTTTCTGGTCATGAATGTTCTGGGATGGGTCCATAGCTTTGCCTGGCAGCAGAACCAGTCACTGCTATCTTAAACCTGGACAGAAACATCATAACTGTGCTTGGAGGAGTGAATCTCCCATGGGTTCCTACCTTCCCCACAGCCTTCATGGACTTGCTGGCTTAGGACTAAGCATTTTCGGCCACAATACCTGAAAGCCCCAGGGGACTTGCTGGTTTAAGACTAAACATCTTTGGCCACCATACCTGAAATCCCCAGGGACTGCCTCCAGAGGTGAAGCCCAAAGGTCCCTGCTCTATCAAACATCCTTCCTCCTCATTAGGCATCCTCTTCACCCCATTGATGCTGCTTTAGTGCATTCAAAGGCTTCACATGAAGGTATCTAAGAGAAGCATTTGCTCTGATTGTAGAAGGCATCTAAACTCTCAGGTTTCATCCAAATGCTCTTAGAAATCTGCAGAAATGACCTCAGGAAGGGGGAAATTGGTCATTAAATGCTTTGGTATTTCCTTGAGAAGATACAAAACAAGAAATCGTAGTCTCCTCTCATTCATCCATGAGAGCTCTCTGCTTTCCTGTCAAACTGGACTGATTGGAGTAACTGGGGATTAGGAGCAGGGCTTGTAAATCCCCCCAGTTCAGCCCTCATCCAGAAGATGTTTTCACAAATCAATTAATGCCTTTAATTACCAGGAGGGAATTTGCTGATTGAGCCGGACTGAATCTTTGCCTATTGGGTTTGAAGCTTTAGTGTCTGGATTTTCCATGTGGGGGTTTTATTTTCAGTCAGAGTTCAGGTTATCAGTGGAAGGAGAAATCACTTTACTCCCTCCCTTATGAAAGTGAATTTGGTGCCAGTGAAATTGTGCAAATCTGACAGCTTAGGAGAATGAATTCCCCTAATATATCCCCCAAGAAGTTGCAGCATGGGAACATTCCTAAACCAGGCTTCAGGTCTGGCTGGGAGGTGAGAGAAGTTCTCCAGAGCCCTTTTGCTCCTTGGTTTCTCTGCTAAAGCTTCCAGCAAGAGAGGAAGAAGCAGCCAAAGAGATGTTGGAGGTGTATTAACAAAGCTTTGCCAATCCTGGGGATGCAGGGACTCTCCATCCCATTGCTTGCTGCCTTGGATCTCCCATCTCACCTCCCAGCATAAAGGAAATTAAGAAAAGGTGCTTGTTTAGTGGGTGCCAGTTTACTAGCAGGGTTTCTGGCTGCTAGGATGGATGACCAAGGCTCTACCTGTCTCATCATTCAGGTATAGCATCTGAAATCAGAAAGCAACCACCTGAGCATTCACAGGAGTTTAATTTTCCCCAGACCTACCCCTTTTCATCCTGTTTTTGTGCCCTCATCCAAACTTGCATAACCTTGGAGGAGGGCACAGGATGAGAAGATACAATATCCAGGATTAATGCTGTGGTTCAGAGTGTTTGGGAACACTTTTTAAGCCCTATAACCATCATTTGGGGAGCATCATCCACATAATGGAGAGAAGCATTAGACTAAAGCTTTCACACAAAGCTCCATGAAAGTGCAGCCAACTCCAGCCCTGAGAATCAAGCAAGAAATAAGTTAGTCAAGACCTGTGGGTCTTGAGATAGGCTGAGGAGGCTGTCCCTCAATATATTTGTTATATGTTGCAATTCATTACAGCAAATCCACTGTGCTTCTCTGATCCATCACTCCTGGTTGTGGGGCTAAGCTGTTTTGAAGGGTAAGTGATTGCCACTAAACCAGCTTTGCAAAATTAGGGAATGAATGTACTGAGCCTGGCTTAAAATCTTCTCAAGTGCCATTTTCAGAGACAATAAAGAATAGATTACTGTTAATTTACTCAAAAAAAAAAAAAAAAAAAAAAAAAAAGAGTCATGCTGGGCTGGCAAGTAACTAGAATTTTATGAGGCTCTGTTAATACTTTTGATCTGAATTTGATTTGAGTTATGTCCAGGAATCATCTGAGTCTACAGAGAGAAAATTATGATCAGAGCTTTTGGGAAAATAAGGAGTGAAATTAAGAAAGCTCCTGGTCTTGGTACCTCTTTCTTTGCTGGGCAGAACCATGTCTCTGGGTTTTGAGCTGATCTGGGCAAAAAAGGCCATGACCAGGCATTCACCTGCAGCCACAAAAGGCAATATCTGATGGTTTTCATGCATAAGGAACAATTTTATTTACTTGGTTTGCAAGCCAGGGGGGGTTTGGGGGTGATTTTGTGTCTTCAGCAAACATAGCTGGATTTATTTATTATTTTCAGAGAAAATTCCCCTCTCTGATCCAGTGTTGTGGTTGTGGTTTGTAACTGTGGTCTGAGGCTGGAAGTTCAGTTTCCAAAATAAATATAGAATTTTTAACATGTGGGTTGAAAGCTGTGTGTAATTTATTGATTAAATAAAAGGATTTATTTCTACATACACACACTTGTATATCTGTGCATATGCACACACATTATACGACTGAAACACATAAAACCTTCAGCTGAGTAAAGATACAAACTCTTTCCTAGTTTGAATCTGCAGAGATTCATAATATTAATAAATTAATAATAATAATAATAATAATTATATAGGCTGGCAGTCAAAACCCCACTAGTAACAAGACAGTGGGGAAAGAATAACTTTGTTTTTACACTTCTGGTTTCTGGTGAGTGAGCTCTCTCCCTGGGTGATATCAGGAACATTTAATGTGATGCTGAATTTTGGGGAGAGGGTATTTTTTTTCTGTAAGGCAGAGAGGGAAATCTCTGTTGGAAGTGGATGTATGACTTCAGAAGAGGTCCTCTGTTTGTTAAAGAGAACTCAAGCATCCAAGCAGACCTTATGGAAATGGCAAAATGTGGGTTTGCCCCATAAGGTTTCACATTATGTATTTCCCATCACAGCTGATAGTTCCAGTGAGCAAGAACCTGAGGTATTCTTCTAAACTCAGGGTCAAGATTGTTTTAATTATGGATCAGTCTATACAGGCATTTCTTGAAACAAATGAACCTTTCAAAGACCTGTATCAGGAGCAGCGTGGCCAGCAGGTCCAGGGAAGGGATTCTGCCCCAGTGCTCAGCTCTGGTGAGGCCACAGCTTGAGTCCTGTGTCCAGTTCTGGGCCCCTCAGCTCAGGAAGGAGATTGAGGTGCTGGAGCAGGTCCAAAGGAGGGCAACCAGGCTGGTGAAGGGACTGGAGCACAGATCCTCTGAGGAGAGGCTGAGGGAGCTGGGGGTGTTGAGGCTGGAGAAGAGGAGGCTCAGGGGAGACCTCATCACTCTCTCCAACTCCCTGAAAGGAGGTTGGAGCCAGGGGGGGGTTGGGCTCTTTTCCCAGGCAACTCTCAGCAAGACAAGAGGGCAGGGTCTCAAGTTGTGCCAGGGGAGGTTTAGGTTGGAGATTAGAAAGAATTTCTTTCTGGAGAGGGTGATCAGACATTGGAATGGGCTGCCCAGGGAAGTAGTGGATTCTCCGTGTCTGGAGATATTTCAAAAGAGCCTGGATGTGGCACTCAGTGCCATGGTCTAGCAACCGCAACGGTGGTTCAAGGGTTGGACTCAATGATCTCTGAGGTCCCTTCCAACCCAGCCAATTCTATGATTCTATGATTCTATAAGAAGTGTCACAGGAGCACCTAGTAAAAGCTACAGGGGTGACAACGCTCTTTGAAAGAGCTCACAGCTCATTACTTCAAATTTACAGTCTTCTTGGTTACATAGGTTAGGTTTAAATTGGTAAGGACTTCATCCAGGTCAGTTCTTTGGTCTTGAAGCCAGTGAGCATGCATAACCCTCATCCATACCACCTGTGATCTTTCCTCCTTCTGAGGAAGTTTAGTTTCACCTCTCCTGCTTCTTGGATAAACTCCTTGGTCTTTGTCATCCCTTGAACCATGACCAGGCATTGCCTGGGGTGGTGTTTCCAGTTTGTCAGCATCTAGAGGTAGTGAGAGGATAAAGGGAAATGGTTTTAAACAGAAGGAGAAGAAGTTTAGACTGGAAGAAGTTCTTGAGGAGGAGGGTGCTGAGACTGTGGAACAGATTGCCCAGAGAAGTTGTGGCTGCCTCCTCCCTGGAGGTGTTCAAGGCCAGGTTGGATGAGGCTTGGAGCAACCTGGGCTGGATGAGACGTGTCCCTGCTCATGGCAGGGAGGTGGGAGGAGATGATTTCCAAGGTCTTTTCCAACTTCAGACATTCTATGATCTATGACCACCAGCCAGTGTTTGAGGTGCTGTCCTAGTCTCTTGGTTGATGGGTTGTGGGTACAACTAGAGGGGGTGAAGCACAGTGTGCGACCTGACAGCTACACTGCTGAGCAGAAATACAGATTTGCATCCATTCCTACTTCCCCCATCTGATTAACAATGGAAGATCAATGAGGAACAAATAAAACAAAGGTCAGAAGTAGGGAAGACCTCTTGACCAAGGCAGGCTTTTCCTTCTGGTGCATTTCTTCCCTGTTGTTTTCTCTTGCACTTGTTTCATCTTTCACATATGCCCAGGTTTACCTGGAGGCAGGAAGGGGATTCTTAGCTTTCTTTTCCCAATTCCATTCATTTCCACATGGCCTCCCCTCCCATTCTCAGTAGAGCACTCCAGGAAATAAATTGCAGCCTGGATGGTTGCCAAGGGGAATTACAGAGGCAGGTGCTGAAACTGAGAGGAGTACTCAGACTGGGAAACCCTCTGAGATGGGGCTGTCTGTTGATGATATTTCCTCCTCCTGCCCTGGCTTTGTGAGCCCTGACAGGGTTTTTCCTTCTCAGACAACTCTTCAGCCTTTGCATCCTCACCATAGTTCTGCAAAAGGAGAGCTCATTCTGGTGGAGCAAAGATTTTCCAGGCTGGGATGGCCAAAGCTCCCTAAAGTGAACCCTTTCCCTCAAGTTGAGATGAGGTTCAAAGTCACATCAGCTCCAAAAAAAATTAAAAAAAAAAACCAAACAAACCACAAACAAAAAAAACCACAACAAAACAAAACAAAAAAAAACCCACACCAAAAATAAACCCAGAAAACCCAAAAACTGCTGGACACAGGTGGAAGAGGAAGAGCCAAAGGGATGGAAAGAAAAGGGTGTTCCTGAAAGCTGTTTCCTTCTGGTGACCATGATTGCAGGGAATAAGGAGGTCTCCATTTACATCTGTATCTCCCCATCTCAAAATGGGCTGGAAGAGATGCTATAAAAGTAAGAAAATCAACCAGACACAGGGTTATGGTTTGTATGCATCATCTTTCTCAGGACATCTGTCCCTGCCTGAGCAAGGGGACACCAAAACTGGCAAACTCTTTTCTGTCATATGTTGGATCTAGCACACGTGGCAGAACTTACTTGATGGATGGAAACTGAGCAAATGGTTGAAGGCTGTAGGTTGAAGACTTTGGCTCAGTGTCTTCTAGATGCTGCAGAACCAGGTTCCTGGCAGCACTGAGGTGACATTATTCTATCCAAGCTGATGGTTTTAGAGCAGGTTTAATGTACAAGATGGGACTTGCCAAGGGGACTTTCTCAGCCAAGGAAGCCCTGAATCCTCAAGAGGTGGCACAGGACAGCATTTATGAGGGGGTTTGGGGTTTTCTTTCTTGACTGATCAAGGAGATGTAGTCTGTGGACCATTCTGAAAAGTCCCTGTTAAATTTCCCATTCTTCTTCTCCCTACCAAACTTCTTATTGCTGAGTCCTAACAAAGAAAAAACACCCAGATGCTTCTTGATGTGACAGTTTTAGCAACCATCTGGTTTTACATATTTGTCCTCTTACAAATGAATGAAAAAGTATTTGTTTTGTTTGGATTTTCCTTCCTATGGGACTATGAGATGTGGTCAGACACTTTAAAATCAACCTTTAGGAATGCAGATCACCCATTCCTGGTGCAAGCAGTCCTGATACCTGTTAGATGTCTTCATGCCTTTCTTTTATTTCCTCTTCTTTAGTGGCAACACACCCATTGCAGTGTGGGGAACTCACCTAGACCTGATCCAAAACCCTCAGATCCGGGCAAAGCATGGTGGAAAGGAGCACATCAATGTGAGTATGGCTGCTGGGATCAGAAGGGGCTCTGAATAATATTTTTATATTTAAAATAATATTTTAAATATTTAAATATCACATTTAAATATTTAAATATTTTAAATAATATTTTGATACCACTCTATCCACTTCCTGGGTTATTTGAGAACTTACAAGAGTCTACTCAGGTTCAACCAGTTGGATTTTCAGCCTCGTTAAACTCTTGGTGACCACTGAAGAAATAAAATCATCTCTGTAAAGGTCAGCAGGGTTTTACCAAGGTCTGGGAGGACAAGAGACTCAGAAGGAGCCACTTGCCAGTAGCTGATAAGCAGCTCTAGATAGAGCTGTCAAAAAAACCCCTTCAATTAGAAGACTTGGGAGCAGGCAGTACCTGCTTGTACCTACAGCAAGTTGGAGGATAGGGTCAAGAAACAGCATCTGAAAAGTGTAGCAGCACATACACACACACTTTTAAGGTGACCCCCAGAGGGTGAGATCTGATTGCAGGGTGGTGCTGAGGCAGCCTCTGCTATATATAAAAAACAAAAAAAAGGAAAAAAAAAGAAACAAAAAAAAGGAAAAATAGAAAGAAAAAAAAAAGAAAAAAAAAAAAAAAAAAAAAAAAAAAAAAAAAAAAAAAGAATTATCACTTTCCAGGAGTAAGTGAGGTTAGGGGGAGATGAGAAGATGCTGCCACTGGTAACCCCAGAGGCTGTGGTGTGGTCCCTCAGAGAAGAGGTGCAGGATGCTCAATCACAGTGCAGATTGCTTCACACACACCTACCCCAGCAAACCTTCCTAATTCCTTTCCACCTTGCTCGTGTGATGGGTTTGGGTTATGTTTTGAAGCAATGGAGCACCCTGTCTTATGATAACCAAGGAGTTAAAGCTTGGATGAGATGATCCATGAGGTCCCTTCCAACCTGGCATTCAATGATTTTGGCATTCTGTGAATCTGCTCCTCCCTGTCCTCATCAGTAGCTATGGTAGCATTTCCATGGGATGTATCTGCTCACCAGGAGGTATGGGGTCATTTTCCATAAACTCTCCTTGTGTTGGATTGTTTTTTCCAGAACTGTGAGGTACAGAACAGCACAGAGATGACCTGCCAGGCTCCAGCACTGGCTGTTGACCCCAATCACCAGTCTGAGCTTGCTGAACGTCCAGAAGAATTTGGCTTCATTCTTGACAACGTGCAGTCCCTGCTCATCCTCAACAAAACCAACTTCACCTACTACCCCAATCCAATCTTTGAGGTCTTCAATCCCTCAGGAATCCTGGAGCTGAAGCCGGGAAGTCCCATTATACTGAAGGTGAGATGGGGACCCCAAGCCTGAATAAGGAAGGACAAACACAGGGTTCCTGCTGCCTCTCCATGCCCACCAGCACCCCACACATCACAGCAGCATCCCAGTTGCAGTCCAGAAATTTCCTTCACTCATTGCATGTACCATACCTCACCATATCAGAGTCACCATCTGAGTCACCACTGAGCATCTGCCAATACCCATAATTGAAAAATATAAACTCCTGCTGCAGCTCCCTGTGTGCAGCCTAAATTTATACCCACGGCTGCTTGCCAGAGAAGAACATTTCCTACTATTGCAACAGGGCTGGTAATTAAATACCCACATCTATTTCTTTCCTCGGTTTTCAAAACCTTCCTCTCACCCCTGGTTAGATCCTACACCAGTCCTTTCTGTCATCTGGCCAGCAATAGAGAGAAGGAATTTTGTGACTGAACATTTCCCTATCGTGCTTGCTTGTGATGCATCTGCAAAGAAATCCTTTGCAGAATTTCCCCCCAGGGCTCTGTTTTTCTTGCCTGACTATGTTTTGTGAGGGCCTCTTGTGTATACACAATATTTCTCATGTAGTTCCAGAGAGAGAGGAGCAGGGCAGACTGTTCTGACTGATGGCAGCCTGTAGCCATCCCTGCTGTCCTCTCTGCACCACTTCCTAAATCAGTTTTTCCTCTCAGAGCTAGCAAATGGTGAATCACAAATGTCAAGTGCCACGTTAAAACTTATGGCACAGGAACAAAATCACTGAGGCTGGAAAGGACTTCTGAGATCAATTCCAGCCTATACCTAACACAACCACGTTGGTTAGACGATGGAACTGAGTGCCACATCCATCCTTTCCTTAAAACACCTGGAATGGTGACTCTATCACTTCCCTGGGCAGTCCATTCCCATGCCTCATCACCCTCTCCATGAGGAAGTGCTCCCTGATATCCAACCTAAACCTCCCCTGGAGCAGCTCCAGGCCATTCCCTCTCCTCCTGTCAGGAGCTGTCTAGGAGAAGAGCCTGACCCCCACCTGACCACAACCTCCCTTCAGGTACTTGGAGAGAATTATAAGGTCCCTCCTGAGTGTCCTCTTCTCCAGGATAAACACCCCCAGCTCCCTCAGCCTCTCCTCATCAGACTTTCCCCCCCAGTCCCTTCACAACCTCCTCACTCTCCTCTGCACCTACTCCTCAATCTCCTTCTTGAAGTGAGGGACCCAGAACTGGACCCAGCACTCCAGGTGAGGACTCACCAGTGCTGAGTACAGGGAGAGAATTCCATCCCTGGAACTTCTGGCCATACTATTCCTGGTACAAGTCAGGATGCCACTGGCCTTCTGGGCCACCTGGGCATGGTTCTGACTCATGTTGGTTGTCACCCATCACTCCCAGGTCCCTCTGTGCTGTATCACCCTCCAGCCACTCTTCTCCCAGTCTGTAGCTCTGCTTGGGGTTACTGTGGCCAAAGTGTAGGAAGAGGTGGAGAGTCAACTCCTTCCTGATGTTCTGTTTGTTTTTTGTTTTTTTTTTTTTTTTGGGGGGGTGACATTCCTTTCTATCCAGGGCAAGAATTTGATCCCACCAGTGGCAGGAGGGAATGCCAAGCTCAACTACACCGTGCTGGTTGGTGAGAAGCCCTGTGCAGTCACTGTGTCAGATGTGCAGCTCCTCTGTGAGTCCCCAAACCTCATTGGAAGGCACAAGGTGATGGTAAGTGGTGCTTGAACCTCATCAGGGTTTCATCCATGGGTGGGTTGGAAGGGCACACCACGGCTGAAAAGCTGTCAGAGATCACTCTGGAGTTTTCATCACCATTTGCCTTTCATAGATTCCATAAACATCAGAGACTTTCTTGATATTTTATCCCCACCAAGAATAATTTACAGGAGTAGAAGAGTCACCTGGAGGTCTTTCTGGACAGTGAGAAACATTTCTTAATCAAAACCTTTCATGGAAATTTACCTCCCTTCTGCTTCTGTACAGACTGTAGCAATCTCAGATGCTCACATGAGTTAATGGATGCAACAGATTCCCTACATCTAAAACTTTGTTAAATTCAGGAATTATGACCATGCTGGTGGTTGAAATTGACCTTTATCTAGGAGAAGAAAAAAAAAGAAAAAGAAAAAGCTGGACGTGGACTCTACTGTGACCAAGATTTGAAGTTTTAACCTCTGTATAACTTTGTATATTCTTGCACATCCTTCCTGGAACCTGTGAGAAATGGACCAACTGATTGGATTGGCTTCTCCTCCTCTCACTGATGATTTATTCACTTTTTTTTTTTTTACTTTCCCCTCAATGATTTGCATTCCTCAGTGTTGTTGCTTTATAAACAGCACATCTGCAAATCCATCTGAGTTGTACCAAGCTGTAGGGGAAAACACATCAAAAGCTACAACTGACAGGGGACATAGAGACAATCAGTGCTTCTCCTTCCTTGTGACCAACATTTTTCCACCTCTCTGTTGCCCTCCCAAAGCTTTATCTGTCACATATTTATTTATTTCAATGCAGTGAGGCTCAGAGACATCCATGAAGACACACTGCATGGCTTTTCTATAAAAGAGCTTTCTGGGGCCTTGTAGAAAATAGAGTTTACAGTGACCATTTTGGGTCTCATTTGTGACTTCTGCTGGGAGACCTCACACTGGCTACCTAACTTCTTTGTGCCAAAGTTTGTTATCTGGAAAATACAGATAGTAATCCTTTCCAGCCATGCAAACATACCATGGCTCTCGATTCATTGTAAAGCACATTAAGACACCAAGAGAAGAATAATGGAGAGATTTTCTCTGTGTGAATACCAAAGCTTTCAAACAAGGCAATGTGTGTTCCCTGTCATTTTCATGAGTATAATTAAACATATGGTTCATCAGAGATGGACAGAGCCAGTCCTGGAGAGGGAAAGCTCAAAGTCAGGTGAGCAATAATCAACCCCTGGGGATCAGGGCAGATGAACATCTGGTCAGGTCTTACTAATTGGGAAGACTTTCCTGCTCCTGCAGCTGGGGACAGCTTAAGTGAAGCCATTGAGAAAAAAAATAATCCTTTTTTGAGGCCTTGATCAAACAAGAAATGCTGCTGGAAACATAGGAAGATGATCATGTTGAAGCTTGTTAATGAGCATAAAAGTATTAGGAGCAAATTACAGATTTCTCACTCAACTGTGGCAATACTTTGACAGCATCTGGGCTGGGACCCAGATACAAAAGGTCACCTGTGATGGAGGCCAGTGCTCAAGGATGGACTTTGTATTTGGAGCTTACCAGGGGGACAGCTTGGCTGGGAAATACCTCCTCCAGCATGGCACAACATATCTGCTGCTTGGTTTGATACCAAATGTATCCCCATGTTTCACATGAATGTCACTTTGATGGTCAGGATAATTGACAGGTAGCTCTCCCAGGTCCTCCTCTGTTTCTGCCAACAATTTACTATCTGACCTTGAGTGAATTGCTGAACAAATCCTTTCTTGCAAAGCGAGGTGGCCATGATGTGAGAGGGGACCATGGGAGTGAATGAACCATAACAACACTGAGATTATTTCTTTGTGAAGCAACAGTGACAATGACACACATTGATGTCAACATGTTTTTGATCTAGTTCTGCTCTCTTTTATACACTGACAGAGTTATGTATTTGAAAAAATAGAAAAGAACTAAAAGGACTGAGCCATGGTATAAAAAGATTGCCTAAAACTCCAAGGAAAGCTCTTCTCCAAGGAACAAAAAGAGATATGAGGAAGATGCATGAGAAACTCTGTTGGAGAAGGTCTGCAATAAGAAGTGGAGCCCATTTGAAGGGTTGCTGGTATTTAATGTAGGCATTTAAGTATGGAAAGTCTCCCTGGACTCCTTGTGTAGTCAATGGAGAGATGGTCAAGTCTAGGAATTGGTGTTCAGGGAACAACTCATCTCATCCTAAGGTAGACATTCATTTATCTTTGGCCAGGGCAGACTTACTCTAGGAAAAACACTGCCACAGTCAGGTTTTGCACAACAGGAACTCCTGAAATGCCTTAGGGTCTCCCCTAAGACTTTGCTGGAGAAAACTGGGCACTGCTGTAGTTCCATTTAGAACAAATTCATGATTAATAGGTGTAGCAGGAGGACAATTTTTTGTTAGGCAACACAGAAAGCTCATGTTCAGTCTTCTGGAAAGTATAAATAGCTTCCTTTGGAAACACTCAGTGGCTCAAGAAATAAAATGAGGCTCTATCTAAATACTTGTTTATTTTTTATTTTAAATACTGCAGCACTCTGGGCTTTCTTCTTCAAGAGACAAATTCCCTCAGATCATGGCAGTTTGATTTCTGGACTGTGAGACCTTCCCAGTGTTGAAATCACCTTTAGAGAAGAACAGACCAGGGCTAACTCTGTTAGAGCCCTATCTCTAGGAGTTTAGATGCCCTTATTGCTAATGGAGAGAAATGAGAACTTCCACTGAATAAAATGTCTCATCCTCGTGTCAGAGGAAGGGTCAAAAGCACCTCACATAAGTCATATTCTAAAAGTGTTTTCATTTTTCCCTCTGTATTGACTCTGAAAGCATACTGTGATGTCTAACTCAGATGTGCAGGTCAAATAGCTGGTGAGATGACTCCCACCCATGGATACAAGATGTTCTGTGAGCTTTGAGGATGGACCTGCGCTGGGGCTTGATTCTTTGATTATGGTTGATACTCTGAATGGACTTGTCTGACTGCAGGGTTTAGGGGAGAAAGGTCACAGAAAATGAAATATGATTTATTTTAATTCAATAAATTAAATATAGTTTATTTATTGAGACACTGTGAAAGCAGGGAAATTGTGTAAGCAGATTTTACTGGGAGGATTTGGGACAGTAGTCCAGGGCAACAGCTTCCAGTGCATACATTAGCACATGAGGTGGGTAGTTGGTCTTCTCCACTGAGCATTCCACACAGCAATCCCAAACCTCTGTTTTGTAAGGGGGCTGGGCTTTGTGTCTTGAAATAGATGGGAAAACTGGTTAATTCTGTGTCCTCAACTTACCTGGGTGCTAGGTTGTTCCTTTGCCACTGAAGATGCTCCACAAGTCATCAATGTCATGCTTCAAGAATGGTCATTTTGAAATTCTATTAAACTGGTCAGATGAGTTTAGGCTTGGTTTAGTTTTTCATTGTGGATATTGCTGTTTTCCAGAATCCATGCCAAAATGGCATGAGAGGACCTTATGGATGGGAATCAAGTATTTGAGACCAACTGAATGGAAAACACAAACTGCAACCTAAACTGACATGTAGCCAGGGCATTGAGCCTGGTGAGATTTGTCTCACCACAAGTGCTTTGATGGTTGAGTTTTGAGTCACTCTGTCAACAGAGGTGTTTCTATAGGATCTTTCAGGTATTTTAAAGATCTTCTCTGTCCAAGGACATCATAATCATAATTTAAAAAGAAATTCTTTCCAGAGAGGGTGATCAGGCATTGGAATGGGCTGCCCAGGGAGGGGGTGGACTTTCCATCCCTGGAGGTTTTTAAGAAGAGACTGAATGTGGCACTCAGTGCCATGGGCTGGGAACCATGGAGGAATTGGATCAAGGGTTGGATTTGATCTCAGAGGTTCCTTTCCAACCAGGCTGCTTCTATGATTCCATGATAATCCATTTAGCTTGGGAGACAAGGGGAGGTCATCATTCAGGTCATCCATATCACACCTGGCTGTCAATGGGGTGACAGATGTTGCAGCCAGATAGCCCTCACATCCATTCAGCCTTAATCATGGTGCTCATAGAATCATAGGATGGTTTGGATTGGAAAAAACTTTAAAGATCACCCAATTCCAACCCTCCTGCCATGGTCAAGCCAACCTCCCACTAGACCAGTTTACTCCAAGCCCCATCCACCCTGGCCTTGAACACTTCCAGGGCTGAGGTATCCACAGCCTCCCTGGGTAACCTGTTCCAGGCTCTCACCATCCTCACCCTAAAGAGATGTGGGGCATCTCTGCATTCCTCCTTGCTCAGCAGCTTCAACTCAACTCTTTTCTGCCTTCCTTTTAGGCTCGTGTTGGAGGGATGGAGTTCTCCCCAGGGATGGTCTACATCTCTCCAGACAGCCCTCTCAGCTTGCCAGCCATAGTCAGCATTGCAGTGGCTGGGGGGCTGCTCATCATCTTCATCGTGGCCGTGCTCATCGCCTACAAGCGCAAATCCCGGGAAAGCGACCTCACCCTCAAGCGCCTGCAGATGCAGATGGATAACCTGGAATCCAGGGTGGCCCTGGAGTGCAAAGAAGGTAAGAAGATCCCTTGAGTATCTTACCATCCAGCTCTGGAGCCCTCAGCACAGGAAGGACCTGATGAAGAGGGTCCAGAGGAGGATAACAAAAATGATCAGGGAACATCTCTCCTATGACGAGAAGCAGAGGGAGATGGGGTTGTTCAGCCTGGAGAAGAGAAGGTTCCAGGGAGACCTAGTGGTGACCTTCCAGTATGTGGAGTCATATAGAAAAGCTGGAGAGGGACTTTTGGCCTGGAGTGACAGGATGAGGGGCAATGGGTTTAAATTAGAGAAAAGTGGACTTAGATTGGATGTTAGGAACAAGTTCTTTACCATGAGGGGAGTGGAAAAATGGAAGAGGTTGCCCAGGGAGGTTGTTGTGGCCTCATCTCTGGAGATATTCAAGGTGAGGCTCTCTCTGACCTAATTGAGGGTGTCCCTGCTTATTGCAGGGCAGGTTGGACTAGATGACCTTTAGAGGTCCCTTCCAACCCCACTTATTCTATGATTCTATAAGAAAGGAAGGCTAAAGCTGTGTCATTGTTGGTAGAGGAGAGGCATCCAGCCACAAAGCTTTGAGCCAAAATGTCACAAGGAATAAGAGTGCTGAACCCTGTAGGTATGGCTCAAGCCTGGTTCTACTCTGACTTTGTCTGTTTTCCCTGAGTCCATCCTTCCACCCTCTCCTAACTGCATTTTATAACTCAGGGTCCAGGGAGAGCCTTGGCACATGTGCCCAGAGAAAGGATGTGTTATAGGAAAGGTGAGGCTACTCTTGTCCACCTTTTTCATCTCCACCTTGCTTCTCCACTTGTACTTTGATGTTAAATGTGAGTTGGATGGCCTTTCCCATCACAATGAGAGAGATCTGGATTGTCATTGGGTCATCCCTTGTCTCCTGTCAGCCTTTGCAGAGCTACAGACAGATATTCATGAGCTGACAAGTGATCTGGATGGAGCTGGGATCCCTTTCCTTGATTACAGAACCTACACCATGAGGGTGCTATTCCCAGGCATTGAAGACCACCCAGTCCTCAGAGATCTGGAGGTAAGAAGTCAACATCTCCTGCTTCTAGCTCCTCTCGTGCCTCTCTCTTCTGTCCTAAATGCAAGAGAGATTTTTTCAGTGGTGGGGACATAATGGGCTCACCTTGCTGTGTCCTACCAGGGCCAAAACACCTCCTCATCATAAATCTATAAATTGAAGGGGAAGATGATCTTAGATGTTAAATTTTGCTTGGTCACCCATCTCTTTGGAAGAGTCTCACAGATTCGTGTGCATTAGGGCTACTGCATCAAACTTCTCCTTCATCTTCATCTTGCTGGGGTTTGTTTTTCAGGCTGGATTGATTAGTTACTGCTGTGCAGGGGACAGGAAAAAAAAAAGAAATTGTATGAGAAATAACCTGCAGCCACTGTAGAAGGTTTACCTCTGCTGCTCTTTGTGGTTTGAATGAGGTCAAACCCCACAGCATCAGTCTGCCCATCCACTGCTCTCATCCCCTCTACCCCAAATCTCTGGACCACAGCAGTGAGAGTACAGAGAAATATTGCCCAGCATTGTTGGGTTCTACACATAGCTTGTTTTACCCCTCTGGTGACAACAAGTTTGATGGAACCAGGGCTGAGGTCTCCCCATGCTGTAAAACTGCTTCAGGCATTGGCAGATGGAAGGGCTCTGCTTAGGGCCAGAGAAACAGGGGATGCACCATGGCCAAGGTTGTTGGCTGAGCTCTCTGCAAAGCCTTTGGCAAACTCTGAGCTTCAGAGAGGTTCTGGGCTAGTGAGATTGCTGAAGGCCAAGCCTGGGGTTAGTTGGCAGCAAGATGGAGCAGGAGCTGGCATGGGCTGTGCCATGCTTGGCTGGCTGTGTCATCAGGGGTTGTGTCATCTTTGCTCCTTCCCTTCAGGAGAGCCAAAATTCATCAAACTGCATGGAGAGAATCATTTAAAAGCCTGATCTGTCAGCAAGGAGGACATGTGGGGTGGGGTAGGAGGCTGAGTTACACATTGCCTCCTAAAATAATTACCTTAGGGGTGCAGGTTTGGAGGCCTTGAGCTGCTTTCCCTCAGGAAGGGCAGCTCAGCAGCTTCAGCAGATGAGCACAAGAGATGATGATGATGATGAATCTCTCTCTCACCTATGCATACACAAACACTTTCATCATACCCACAGCCAATTTGCATCCCTGCATTTGTTAACCTCAGCCAGCTGACCACAGCTGACCCCTACAGAGGTTTTAGCATGGATGTTCCCATATGTTGATACATGCAAAGAACCACAGAGCTCATGTTCCAATCTGCCACCTCTGATCTCTTCCTCCTTTCATTGCATTCATTTCCCCCCCCCCCCCCTTAATCCTCTGTAAAGCCTCAGCAGTTCTTTCAATGTCAATATCCTTGGTTCCCAACATATCAGGGAAGGCAGTTTCCATCCTGCTCCTTTCTCCCAAGCACCAAGAAGGATTTGCTATTTATTCTAAAAAGCCTTAGCATGGATCCTGCAGTGAGCAGGTCTTAACTTACTTCCAGTTCATTTGCTAATGAACTGCTTTCAGATGCACTACAAAATACTTTTCTTGGGTTTTGTTGGTTTTTTTTTTTTTTTCAATCCTCCATAATAACCCAGGGATAGACAATATTAATGTTCAAGCAAGTGAGCAAAAATAATTATTGGCAGGATGGGTGGTAGTGGTTGGTTGGTTTTCTCAAGCTCTTTACTAAGTAATTTATTTGCTGTATGCAAAGAGAATTAAGCATTCTAATTTCCAGAATGCAAAAGTAATGACTCTTTAAGAGGCCTTGCATTACTTGGTTCTTTAAGCATGCCAAGTTTTCAAAGTGCCTGATCTGGATGGTTATTAATACATTCCACAGTGACATGTGTTGCTCTGTGCTGAGACACTCCAGCTTCCAGGGAAGCTTCTTCAAGGGCTGGAACAGCTTCAGGAGGGATGAGTTTGGGGCTCTCCAGTTAGGCTCTATTTTTGTCTAGAGCCAGGAAGACTTTGGTAAATGTCTACTGTGGAGTCCAGTGCTGCTGTCCTAAATTGTTCTTTTTAAAAACTAATTCACCTGCCTCTCACAGCTGAGAAATATATTAGAGATGATTTATCAACCTCTCTGTCTCCAAACCATCTTACCTCCAAGGCCAGGGTACCTGATGGAGTGTGATCACTCATGAGGACAGTCATATCAGGACAGTCAGACACTGGAATGGTCTCCCAGGGGAAGAGGTGGATTCCCACACTTTGGAAAGCTTGAAGTCTCAGCTCAGTGGGTGCTGGGACATCTCAGATAAACAATAATATGAGAAGGGTTGGACCAGATGATCCTTGAGGTCCCTTCCAACCTGATATTCTGTGATTCTATCTCCAAAACAGGTCCCACCTCAGGATGTCTCCTCACACCTTCACCTACCTTCATGGTCACCATCTCAGCCACTTCCTTGCTGCATCTCTATCTCCTGAAAACCTCACCCCAGGCTCTCTTTTTTTCACTGTCTTGCTGCCTCTCCCTACCTTTTTTAAAACACTGCAAGCAGGTCTCTTACAGGGATGGAAAAGGATGTTTTAGGTGAAGATAAAGTTGAAACTTCAGTTTTACTACAATAAAAAATTAACATGGTTTGAGGCCACAGCTAGGCACCAGCAATCTCTTCTTGATATCCTGGTCAGAGAGGGAAACATAGGATTGGGAAAGAAACATCTGGCTGTATCTAGGAGGTCTCTCAGGCTTCCAAATAATTCAGTGGAGTATGAAGTCTCTTCCTTTTTTTACAGGACTGTCCTGTGGTGCAGAGGGAAGGACTCACCTACCTGCTAAATACAACATTTTCTTATTTTTATTTTAATTGCCTATGGTCTTTGAAGCACCTTTTCCTGTTTTTTTCCCCTGTCTCAGAACTGACTTCTTGCTGTCAGGGTGATGAGTTGGAGGGAGAAAGGTAGAGAAGGCAGCAAAGGTTGCACATCCCTTTGTGAACAGGGGGAATGAGGGAGAGGAGTAAATTTCCTTTCTTTTTGTGCAGGTCCCTGGCTATAGGCAGGAACGGGTGGAGAAAGGCCTGAAGCTCTTTGCCCAGCTCATCAACAACAAAGTTTTCCTCCTGTCCTTCATCCGCACCCTGGAGTCCCAGCGCAGCTTCTCCATGCGGGACCGGGGCAACGTGGCCTCCCTGATCATGACAGTGCTGCAGAGCAAGCTGGAATATGCCACTGATGTCCTCAAACAGCTCTTGGCTGACCTCATAGACAAAAATCTGGAGAGCAAGAACCACCCTAAGCTGCTGCTCCGCAGGTAAGGATGCTCGGAGCTGGAGTGAGCCGGGCTGGGCAATCCCTGCCCCAGTGTTTGACATCAGTATCTGGGTCAAGTTCAGAGGAAAGGGGCAAAGCTGCTTGGTTTTGGGGTGGGCAGCAGAGTGTGGAATCAGGGTGGGATGGCTTCATATGAACCTGTAGGGTTGGCATGAAGCTGTTTGTTGAGAAGTTTGAATGGGGCAAGTAGGACTGAATGAAGAACTTGCTCTCCTTTTCTGGTTTCCTGCTCACTTCAGACTTCCTGACAGGGCATCTCCTCTCTTAGAGGACTTTCCTCCTTCTTCCAGCAACAATTCTGCACTTCCTTCCCTTTCCACAAGCATGGGAATGGGATAGGTATGCAAGGGATATGTATGTAGTAAAGGATATGTACATCTGGCTCCACCTTCCTAGCCAAAAAGTAGTCAATAATTAAAAGCTACAGAACTAAAGTACCTCTGCATTTTAATGGAGATCTTCCAGATACCTTCATAACATCAGCAAGAATCTACATTTCCTGAATCTTATTTTGGACTCTTCATGCTTAAAATGTTAATTTTTACTTATGTTTCCTTTTAACCTGAACATTCCAAGTGCCTTGTGTAACTACAGCTTGTTTATATTCCTGGTGAGTAAATCAGCTGCTGCCATCTCCTTCTTGGGTCGTGGATTGTCCTGCTTTGTTTCTTTTTTATGAAATAACCATGGTCATGTGCAGAGTCTTCTTCAGCTGCACCATGGGATCTTCCATCTCTCCCTGGGCAATGGTGCTGAGAGATTTCTGAAGGCATCAGAAGAGCTGAGCAGCAGAGCAGAACTGGTTTCATCCAAGACCCAGGTTTGGTTGGTCATTCCTGGCTGGTTTGAAGGTGATCTAAAGATCACCTTTGTCTCCTTTTCACTGTCTGAACCAACCCTTCTGATTCAAAGACCCTGAGTAATGTTGTGTGTGTCTATCTTCTGGAGATAGACGGCCTTTGCCACTGCTCAGAGCCAAATCTGAGGAGTTTTCAGCTGATAATAATGGATGGGTTGGGCAGGGAAAAGATCTGTGGTGCCTTCTGGGAGGATTTTAATCTGGCACAAAGCTCACTGTGGAGAACCAGGGAAAAAAAGGAGTAGAAGACACCTCCTGGTATTCAAGGCAGTAATGCCAGGGGCAGAGAATGGACTTTGCTTTGGTGTCAGTTGACTCCTTGATGGGAATCAAGGCCTAAAGCCTGGCTGGTGACTTCCCTCTAGCTGTTTCCAGGCTTCTCTGTGCTTCTTCTCTGATGTTGGATGGCACTGCACCCTTCCAACTCTCTCATCCATTCCTATTTTCTTTTTTTCTTCCCTCTTCTCAATCTCTTTATCTTCCCTGGTTGTTAAGTCCTGTCTTGTCCCAAGCATCCCTTCTTTCCTCTTTCTCCTTCCAGCTCTTTTTGTAACTCTGGCTTTTTGTTGGAAATGAAATGTGGACTTTGGAAGGAAAGCCAGTGAACAAAGAAAGTCCTTCCACTGTTCCAGCCTCTGAAAACCTGTGGCTGGTGTTCCAAAATGGAGATTCTTCACTGAGCAGTATCAGTACAGAAGTTACTGATGAACTTGTGAATATCTTGGTATCTTGGGTCAGATGTTGGTCTGAGTTCCTCAGGCAATTATTTGGAGCAACTGGATTCAACTTGATCTTTACCCCCCCCCCCTCCCTATGAGTCTGTGGATGGGAGGGAATCTTCTGAGACATTTCTGCAGGATTGGTTTTGGGGGTATTTGGAAGAAAGAAGGAGATGGCTGGGATGATTTTCCCAGTCCACTGTTCATCCTAAATGACACCTACAGCCTCAAAGAGATCAAAATTGTCAGAGAGCAACAACAGAAAGGGATTTCAGTTCTTTTTCTCATGATAATGCTAAGTTTGCACCATGTGATAGGTCCCAGAGCTCCTCATCATTCTGGGTTCCATTCCCTTCAAGAAACTCAGACCACGACAAGAATGGGGACTGCTGCAATTGAATATCATCCCATGACCAATGGAAAAGAGTGATGCTGAGTGAGGGGAAACAGGACCATATGGATGGACAACACCTCAAGGCAGTGATCACTGTAGAGCAAGGAAACACAACATTAAGCTGGTAGCAAACTGGGACCATGTCACCTTTTTCTCTGTGTGCAGGCAAGGAAGGAGTAACAGAAAACATCTCTGTTGCCATTCCCTCCCTCACCAGCCTCACCATCTAAGTGAGGTTTACCCAAAAAGCAGAGAAATCCCAATGGAAGCCAGGTAAAGGGCAGCTAGGGAAGGGACCATCACTTGCTCTGTGCTGGTGTAACAGGGCACTGCTTTGGGGCAAGGTTGTTGACTTGTTTCACACATAAAGCTCCAGCAATACAAAGCCTTCCCCTTGCAAGTCTCATGCAGAGGAACTTTATGCTGAAGGGAATTTAAAATTCAAGCTGCAAACCTAAACAAGAACTCCTTGGCTCTGGTGAAAACCAGGATGAAGAAGATCCACTTAAATTCATCCAAAGATTCTTGCTTCCTTCTCGAGCAACCCCAGTGCATGTACTGGAGCCAAGATAAGTTTATCCCATCCTCCTGATGTCCACACCACATTTACAGGTCTGAATAGGTTATTCTGTAGGAAAAGTTTCCCCTGAAGATGGATTTTCTCTCCACCCTGGATTTTTGTTTGGTTGTGGAAAGTGTTCAAGGTCAAAAGGATGAGCTCTGTGAATGCACCACATTAAAGGAATATAATCACTCCCAAATGCCAGGGAGATAGTCAGTGCCAGGAAACTATTCTCTGGTGATTTAGATCTGTCTTTCCTGAGTATTTATATATCCTACTTGTCATACAGCCTAACTCTGAGCTTCTCACATTTGATGGATTTATCCCCCCTGAGCTCCTCCTAGAAGGTCCCCTCAAATGTTGCTGTCCTCCTTTCACTGGTGGAGAAACTGAGGAATAGATCTATAGGGACTTCTCCAGTCACAAGAGAATCAACAGGGTAGTAGGGATTTGCCAGCATCCTAAATCCAAAGCTAAACCAGGAACATAGGATGTGCTCAGTCCTGATCGTGTCCAGTCAGACTTTCTATGGGGCTCAGAGATCTTTGCAATAAGATGGGCAAAGCTGATTTTTAACTAACCCATTGATATGTCCAGCATGGCTAATTCACTCCCAATTTGCTTTTTCTCCCTGACTGTTTTTAGGACAGAGTCTGTGGCTGAGAAAATGCTCACCAACTGGTTCACCTTCCTTCTCTACAAGTTCCTCAAGGTAAGAGGAGCATCACTCCTGGATGAACTGATACCTATTTCTTCTTATGGAGGTTTAGTTGGAGCAAAAATTTCTCAGAAAAAAAGCTTTCTTCTTTAGAGGGAGCTCACTGCCTAATGGCAGAGGGGCTTTTCTGATCCATGGAGAACAAAGATGGGACTCTTATTTAGAGAGGTCTTACATCTGTACAATGGTGGGATTTAAGGGTCAGTGCTGAAACATGAAGGATTTCAGAGCTTGATGGAGACCTGCATTGAAAATGCTTCTCTTTTACTAACAGACTCAAATCTCCATCACGGGATGACCCACATTTTCAGTGCATAGTGGCTGGAGATCTCCTCCCACCCCAGTTCAGAGGCAGCACTGAGGTCCAGTGCCTCCCTCATACCCATCTGCTTTACTCAAACCAGAACCAGATTAGTTTAATTTAAGCCAGAGCCCAAATTCTTCTTGACATTAATCTGTTTCAAGCCTTTCCTGGGCATGACCATCCGTATCCATCCATGGACTCACCAGATAAACCTGACTGTTGGGAGAAGAACCCAACAAGGTCTGAAACTCCTGATCCTGATACTCTCCTTGTATCCCACTGGGAGGTAGCATTGGCTTTGCAGGACACTCATCAGCAAAGGAGTGAAAGGACTTGAAACACCTTCTGAGTCCTTCAGTTCCTCCTGGAGGGTCTCCTTAAGGTGGTGTACAGCAAAAAAGAGTCTTTCAGCCTTTGAGACCTGTCACTGATTGCTGGGAGTGGAAAGTTTCCTCTTGGGGACCCACACTGAGCCTCAAGCATGAAAATGGCCAAGGCACCAAGCTTAGAGGCAGCTTTTTGGGAAGGAGTTGGGCTCTGCACCTCTCCTCCACTCCAAATGCAGTTGCTAAATTATCTCACAGCCCCATTCATAGAGTCATAGAACCATAGAATGGTTTGGGTTGGAAGGGACCTCAAAGCTCATCCAGTTCCAACCCTCTGCATGGGCAGGGACACCTCCCACCAGCCCAGGTTGCTCCAAGCCCCATCCAACCTGACCTGAGACACTGCCAGGGATGGGGCAGCTACAGCTTCTCTAGGAAATGTCCAGCCTAGCCAAGGATGAACAGAATTATAGAATCAGGTACTTGCTTTGGTTGGAAAAGATCTTTAAAATAAACTCCAACCATTAGGCCAGCAATGTCAAGTCCACCACGTCTGAACTATGTCCCTCAGCACCACATCTCCATGGCTTTTAAATCCCTGTCCAGAGACAGTGACTCCAACACTTCCCTGGGCAGCCTGTGCCAGGGCCTGAAAACCCTTTCATTAAATAAAATTTTCCCAATATCCAATCTAAACCTCCCCTGGCACAATTTGAGGCCATTACTTCATGGCTGTGAAAGTTTTGAAGGTCTCTGGGAGTTAATTTCAGTGACTTCAGTATCAGATTCCTGCTTTCAGCTGAAAGGAAAGGATACAAGAAGGTGACTCTCTAAAGCTCTACTTTTATAATAGGCTTTTTTCCCCTCCATTCAGCTGCTTGTCTTCTTCCTTTAGCCTGAGCAGAGGCTTGATAAGGACAAGAGACAGACACCCAGAAGCAATATGCTGCTGGCAGATAAACTAATTAAGTGGGAGACAGGTATAGGAACTGAGAAAGGGGCCACCTGGCTTCAGATTAAGTTGGTTTGGGCTGGGATTTACACCAGATGAAAAGGACCTGAGTCCTTGAGTTAGGCCCCACACTGCAAGAGGAGAGGGCAAGGAGGGGAGAAAGGATGGAAGATGAAGGGGAAGGCAGGCAATGGAAAGAAGCACAAGGAAGGATGCATGGCAATGAATGTGCAGAGGGAAGGCAGCAAGGGGTGCTCTGATTTCCCTGCCTATGGGTTGCTTGTTGCTGTCCTGGGCATCTGACATCACAGATGCAACCATAAAAATCCAAGGACAACATCTTCCCTGGGTCATGGAACTGCTCCTGATCATCCTTATTTCCCTAGAACATGACAGTGCTCAGGGAGACTGCGGGAACCACAATCTATTTCCCTTTCAGACTTGTTTCCAGGTCTTCCTGTACCCATCAGCACATGCTCCAGTGCAAAGCTCTGGCCTGGTGGCAATCACTTGAATAGCTAGCTACTCTGCTAGCTCCAGCACTGCCAGGGACCACTGACACATTTGTCCCATGACAGGACCCTCAAAGAGTGCTTGATGTGGAGGGTGACCTCTTTTCCTGGGCTGTGTGGAACAAACAGATCCCATGGATGCATCTGCTCTGAGTGGCTGAGGATGGCAAACTGTGGCAAACTGTTGAGATGCTGTGTAGGTTGGCTTCTCACCTCTTCTCCTGTTTCACCTCATGGTTGTCTCTCCCCCCCTACAGGAGTGTGCTGGTGAACCTCTGTTCTCCCTCTTCTGTGCCATCAAGCAGCAGATGGAAAAGGGTCCCATTGACTCCATCACTGGGGAGGCCAGGTACTCCCTGAGTGAGGACAAACTTATCCGGCAACAGATTGATTACAAGACACTGGTGAGTACCCTGAGCACATAGAATGGTTTTATAGACATTGAATAAGCCAAGGTGGAAAGGATCCATCAGGATCAATTCCTGTCCCTGTGTAGGGCACCCCCAGAATCACACCTTGTGCCTGAGAGCATCATCCAAACATTTCTTGAACTCAGGCAGGTTTGGTGCTGTGAGCACTTCCCTGGGGAGCTTCTTCCATTGCTCAACTGCCCTCTGGTTGAAAAACCTTTTCCTAACATCTAAACTTTTTTTTTCTTTTGTTTGGAAGGGACCTTAAAGATCATCTCGTTGCAGCTGGCTGTCTAAGTGACACTTTCCACTAGACCAGGTTGCTCAAAACCCCATGAGCTTGTCCAGCCTCCTCTAGCAAAAGGGGATGGAGAGAAAATTATCCCTCTGTGACAATTTTTGCAATCTGACCAGGAAACCTTGTTGAAGACTGACACACATCCCCTAACACAGCAAGATCTGTGGCTGAGGCTTCTGCTAGGAAATCATGTTTGCAAAGACAGATGCTTCCAAGTGGCTTCCATTGTGCCCTGCCCCATGCCTAAAGCATCTCCAGCTCCCCAAAGGCATTGCCTGGTCTCTGAAATCATTTGTAATTGTTTCAGGCTGGACTGACAGGGCCAGTCCTGTGCCAGTGCTTGGATTAGATGAAGTCCAGGAGCACTGGAAGATAAGCATGAACCTTGTGGCATGAATATGAAGACAATAGACACAGGCAACTTATTCTGCTCTGTTAGAAAAAATACTTTCTAGTATCTACCCCTTTTTCCTGAAGTCCAAGGTAATCATCTTCCTACAACAGAAAGACAGCGTTGTCACTGCAAGTTGTCACCTTCCTTGGTAGGAGTGTGAAGTTCATGGTACAGTTTCTTCCTCCTCAAATTTGGGTCTCCTCCAGGTTTATTTTCATCCCACCTCCCTCCATCATCTGCTCTCTTCTCCCTGGTGGACCAGTGGCAGAGCTGTCCCAGCACCCATGACACACCAAGGGCTGGTGTTTGCTGGGCAGATCCTGACTGGGGTGGCAGCTCTGGGCCATTTGGGGTGTCCCCAGTGCTGAGCTCTGGCAGGTCAGGCATAAAACCTTTGCCCATGGGACACTTGTGACCACATGGGACACTCAGCTCATGGAATGGCAAGCCCAGAACCATCCTGACACCCTGTGGTGTTGAGTTAGTGCAAAGCCCTTTTTCTAGTAACAGCAAATATATTTTTATGAGGCTGTATTGGAAGGATCTTCTCTAGAAATATCCTCACCAATAAAAGAAATAAATAATAATGTGTTTCTTCAATGAAGATTTCAGCATCAAGGAGTGTGTTAGAAGAACCAAGTGGAGAGACTTATTAGATCTCATCTAGGGCTAAATGCAGCCATTCCTCTTGAGCAAGCAGAAATCAAAGAGAAAAGAACTTGATTCCAAGATTCCAAGGGGGAAAAAATCCCTGGTGCTGATTAATTTGCTTCAAAATGGAATTGTCTGCACGGTGAAAGATCCACATTGCATGAGTCCAGCTTTAGCTTCTGGTAGGAAATTACACCCTTTCCCCACTTCATTAGAGAGCATCAATTAAAGTGCATTAGATACTGCTTCTGAGTGCATGTGTTTGTGGGCTTCCAGTTTTTCCTGGATACACTAAATTCACTGAGCTTCCAAGACTCTGTGGGAGGAAGAAGACTTTCCAAGTCTTCAGTGATCTTTGTAATTCTGTATTTCCCATGTCATTGTTCTCAGAAGACCCCAACCCCAAACTTTATGATGATCAGACGATGCTCTGAATTTATGAGATTATTTTATTTTCACCTTCAGTTCAGGGACATTCATCTCACTTAACTTTAGCTGCCTTTGAGACCTGTGTCCAGCCCATGTTAGCTGCTTGAACTGTCTTAGATTGTAGTTCAGGTGGGCTGATGCTTTTTATTCAGTAACTACAGCCTAGAGCTGAGCTTCGACAGAATCCAAGTCTGATGAGGGGTTAGGCTTCACTCTTAAATAAGACCACAGTTTCATTTTGCATATTAAAAAAGTGATTTTCCTATTAAATCCCAAGCAGAGGGCTGATTTTCTGTTACGTGTGGTTGTCTAGCAATTTGGAGGCCTGATCTCACACAGAGAGAGGGAGCAGAAGGAAGAAAAATGCAGCCACGGAGCGATCGCTTTCACCAAAGGAAATCCCTCCGATCCTTTTAGGCTTGATATAAAGCAGCCAGCAAAGGGTAGTAATTATACATCAGCCTGAACAAAGCTCTCCTCCATTCTCTTTGTGTCGTTTGATGTTAATCAGCTCTCCCTCTTACATCTCAAGAGCAGACAAATATATCCTGATAGGAATCTCAGCAGATTTACAGAGATCAGCTTCGGTGAAGGAGATTAAGGAGCAGCAGAGTATGAACAGGATTGATCTTCTTTTCTCTTTATTTCTGCTTTATTTTGTTTTTTGTTTTTATTTTTCTGGTTTGTTGGGGTTTTTTTCCCTTCCTTAAAAAGCAGCCTGTCATCTTGTATTAAAAATACATGCTAATGAAACAAAGCAAGAGCTTATTCCATATTTGTAGCCCAGGAATTCCCTGAGTGCTTCCTGCTCTTTACCAAACACACCTGGGCAGTTTGCAGTGTGTGTGGCTAAAATCCACGGGGTTGTTCATGTTCCATGAGTGCTAGTTGACTGCTCGACTGAATTAAATCACAATTCCAGCAGTGTGGCACATTGAAACAGGCTGGTTATTGTAATTTTATTTTTTTTTCCCAGGAAGAGAAAGCCAGGGCTTCTTTTGGAAGGCATTTATTCTGTAGCCTTCATTAATCATGATCAAATATTTTAAGTCGTGGCTTCAAATATGGTTGGAGTGAAAAGCAGATCCAAAGAAACTGACTTTAGAGTAGAAATAAGACAGGGCACTTGCAGACATCTGGAATTACTGATTTTAAAATATACACCTCATTCACTAAATGTAGATTTGTTTTGGTTTGATTTCCTTCCAAACCAGATAGCTCCAGTTTGCTGCCTGCCACGTCCTACAGTTCCTCAAGGAAGCAGCCTCAGTGTCCCAGTCTGTAACCATTTCTGTGCTTAAAAAGGACTTTTTTAGGGTGCTAGGAACTAAGCTGGTTACAGATGTGATTTGCTAGAATAAATGCATTGCAACTAAACAGTATGTCTTCTCCCAAGCTCTGTACCTCAGAGAAACACCCTTTTGGGTTAATGTCCTCACTAGCAGTCATTGCTCACCACCTCTGGTCTGCAGTGTTAATAAAAACCCAGCTAGGAGAGACAGGAAGATCTCATCCCTATGGACTGCCAGCTGCTTTTGCCAGAATCCATGAGTTTTCAGCCATTCACCAGATGTGAAACCTGGCTCCTTACTGTCACTTCTCTGCTGTCACTGGGAGAGGAAAGAGCATCCATCTCCTTCATCGACTTCATTTCTTGATTAAAAAAAAATAAAAATGCAGGGAGTAAAGATCTTGATGTGTGTCAGAAGCTGTCAGGAGTCTTGGCTGAGCAGTGCTTGTGGGTGGCAGGTGGGAGCTGCCCAGGACACATTGCTCAGTGGCGTGGTCTGCATGGTCCCCACACACCTGGGTGTTGAGACCATCATGGGATCTCCTGACAACATATTCCAGGGAGATGAAGATGCTTTTAGATGCCTTTGGTAAGGGCTTTTCAAGGAATTTTGGTGGCAGGGAGGAGACCAATACCAAGATATGAAAGCTCTCCCATGCTTGGACTCTATGGGGGATCTTTCCCCTCCTTGTTCCCTGCCAAGCTTTAATGCATGCTACCCACTTTGGACCTTCCTTAGCCCTATCTAGAAGTGAGAAAAAGATCATAGAATCCTGGCTTAGGTTGGAAGGGACCTTGGAGATCATGTACTCCAACCTCCCTGCCATGGAGGGAGCACCCAGACAAGGATGCTCAAGATGTCTGTCCTAGGAACAGAAACCACAGCAATGTCCTGGTCTCAGAGAAAATCACTCAAACACTGCAGAGAACCCAGAACCAGGGTCCTCCAGAGCTGGGCTTTTATTATTTGGATGCCACTCACCCCTAGTGGGGGTGGGAGTTTGGCTGTGCTAAATACTGCATGTATGTGTACACTTAGAGACAGCTCATGGCTGGGAGGGCTGGCACACAGGAAAAAAAAAAAAAAAAAGCCCAAGGATGTAGAAAAAGGTCAATTAACACAAATCCAGACCTGACATGCCTCAAGGTCACACACAGTCAGGAGAGCAGAGCTCAGAGATTACTGTTGAGCTGACTCCCAGGTCCATGCCTTTCCATGGTGACCTCAAAACCGGGGCTGTCCTTGTGTGATGCTGTCACAGACTTCAAGGTGTGACAAAAGAACAGTGACAAGTGCTGGTGTCCTCCCAGGGCCAGAATGTTCAGCATCTCCTTGAGTGACACTGAAATCTCTCCTTCAGCCTCCTTGCTGTTTCTACCCTGCAGGGCTCAAAGGGAGGCAGTGGGTGATGGAGCAGTAGCAGTGGATACAGTCAGAAGCTCAGCATCCCAAAACTTCCCTCAGAGTGGCTGATCATGCAGGAACAGACCATGGGGCATCCCAGAGGTCTCTTCCCCACAGGTTGACATCAAAGTTTGACAGCACTGAAGGAGCAATGGGATTATTTCTGTGTCTTAGCCTGGTGGTTATGAAGCCAGTCCTGGTTGAAGCACAGGGCAAACCTTACTCTTCCAGTGAGACTTGGAGCATCTGAACTCTGCTAAATTGAGAAAGCCAATGCTTACACTTTTTTTTTTTTTTTTCCTGCTCACCTCCTGCCAGGGACAATCTCTGGGCAGAGAACAGAGAAAACCCTTGGTAGGATTCCCATAGGCATGGTTGGAATCTCTTTCTCCACTGCAAACACCTTATTATCCTGAGGAGCTTCAGTCTGCTGGGAGCACAGATTTTCAGTCTGGGGTGTTAGGATGACTTCTGTAGGGTCCCTGACAACCTCCAGGGAAGAACCACTCAGTGTGTGCAAGACAAAGGTCCAGCCTCTAAAATCCCTGAAGTCTTTGTACTGAGAAGAGTTTGGTGTTCCATGAGAGTTGGAAAACAATGATTGAGAGCTGATGGGAAGCCTGAGGCACCTCTGTCCAAGCTTCTGTGCTCTGGGGAGGGTGATGGTTTCTATAAGCAACGTCTGGGTTCCCTAAAATATTAAAAGTTGTTACCCCTTAAATGAGCCCAGAGGTTTGCTGCCTCCACCTCTCCTTGAGACCACCAAGAGCAAACTCCTCTCTGTGCAGCCCTTTGAAATAATTGCCTTCCCCACTCTTTCTTCTTCCAACTGAGCTGCAAAAGAGGAGAGCAAAGAGCATTTTAGTCAGGGCATGAATGATGGGGGCTCATACAGGCAGAGAAGAACAACCAAGTTTTAAGAGCAAATCACCTTTGCCAGCTTCCAAGGAGATGAAAATTCACATTGAATGGTGGGTACTGGGGTGGTGAACACTGCTGAGCACCTCCAGGAGATGTTGGCTCTTCTGGAGCAGCAGTTAAAGGCCTGGCAGGGTAGCCCAGGTTGTTTTAAATAGCCTTAAGTATCTTCATGTGGAGAACTGACCTGAACTCCAGGTGTCTGCATGAACCACACCACAGAATGTGTTCTGACTGCTATCAGCTGAGTTCAGATCACTGAGAGAGATCTGAAGAGTACTTTGGTCTGCAGAACCATGTGGGACCCCCACAAAACTCTCAGATAAGATGATTGCTTCATTTCCCTACCAATGTGCAATGGGAGTGGGGTAACTTAATAGCCTCAACACTGGATGCATTTCAGCAGGGCTTTTCATGTGTAGTTCTGTGATCCTTTGAGATGAAAGATGCCACAGAACTGTAAATCTGTGCCATTGTTATTATCATCTGAATTGATGTTTCTTCAATACTCCTGGAAGTGACATATAAATAATAGCATTATGATCTAATCAATATCTTGTATTTACATCCCCCCCTTTCATCCAGAAAGATCACAGAGCTCTTTGTAAGCAATATCTTCACAAGTCTCTCTTAGCTGAGCATAACAGCACCAAAGGGACCCTGGTGAGCCAATGCATAATTATATTGATATGATTTCACCCAGTTTCAGGCCACTTTCAGATCCCACTGACTTTAGCAATGTAAGATGGAAAGGGATGGAGAGTCTCTTGCATACTACACAAGGGAATTTGCAGTCAAGGCAGAACTTGTCTTAAGGCATCAAAACTGCCATGTCTGCACTTGTAAAAGGGGCACAGGAATATCTAAGGAGTGTATATAGCCAGGAGCACCACTGAACACTCCTTCCAAGTGCAAAGGTGTACCAAATTTATAAAAGTTAATAAACTTCACAGTCCTCTAATCAAAAGAGAGCAGAATGCTCGACACAAACCTGGCCAAGAGTTAGAGGGCAGTTTGCTGTGTGTGTTTAAGGAATTTCTCCCTCACCAACCCATATGCTTTGAATTTACTCTTGGACAGAATCTTTGGAGAAAATTAAGTTCTCCTCAGAAATGAGAGGCCTCTGTAGTTGGGTCAATTTTTGTGTTCAATATGTGAAAGCAAAAAAAAAGTTTTTGTTGCTTTTCTTTTGTGTTTCTTTCATTAAGATGCTCTACTTTTCAAAATAATGTAAATCTTCTGGAAGGGTCATCTTCTGCCTGGGGCTGAAGATGGACAAACTAAGATGGCTTAAAGATTGAGAAGACCTTTTACCTGACTTGTCAAAGGCAGGTGGCAAGGCAAGGAGAACACTGGTGAGTTAGGTCACCTTGCCAGCTCTCAAGGGAATGTGCAATTGGTCATCAAGGAAAGCACTGGACACCAAGGAAAGCAACCAGGGTCAGGCTTGATTGCATTTTTTGATGGTTTCTGTGAAAAGAATATATCAATCAACATTGTCTGGTACCATTTGGTATTTTTTACTGAAAGCACAAGAAACCGAGTTGGTATTCTTGGGCTTCATGGTATGAAGTCAAGCCAGGATGCCAAGGACATGGGGCTCAAATCTATGGGGATATTTCCACAGGTATAGTTGTTTCATCTCACAGTGGCAAGTGGCATGAGAAGCAAGCTTGGAAAAACCTCCACATCAGCCCCAAGTCATCAGCATCAGCTGGGAGGTCACAGCTGAGATCCTGAATTAGCCAAATCCTGAATTACTTTTCATTTACTGGGTTAGGGGATAGATGCAATCACCCCACGTGAAATCAGATCCCCATGCTAGGGAATAAAAGCATCCCCCCAAGAGGGAATACTCTTGGTACATATTTTTCCACTTATCACACCCCAGATCCCTCTGGCTTTGTAGGACCCAGGGACCTGCAAGAGGGTGGCTGCCTAAGGTTGTCCCCAAGGTACTTGTGCTGCTGTGAAAGACACAGAAGGTCTCATTGCCTCTCTCTCAGGTCCTGAGCTGTGTGAACCCTGACAACGTGAACAGCCCCGAGATCCCAGTGAAGATCCTGAACTGTGACACCATCACTCAGGTCAAGGAGAAAATCCTCGATGCCATCTTCAAGAACGTGCCCTGCTCCCACCGGCCCAAAGCTGCTGACATGGACTTGGGTATGTGAGGGCACACCAGACCCTGATTTCCTTGGGGCAGGGGGGAGAAGGGAGATGGGAGAGAGACAAATGTAACGTAAACACTCTTTGCTGGAGCAGGTGGATGTCTCCAGAGTGGCTGTACCCTTGGTACAGAGCAGCAGCAGTGGTCCGAGGGCAGGAAAAAAGGGATTAAATTGATGCCTATCCTCCTGGCTTATGAAATCTTTGGCCTTGAGGACTTCAAAAGACCAGTAGTCACCTTGCTTTTCTGCCCATAGAATTCAGCTTGGGCAAAGGTATGGAAAAGGCAGGACTGGGGTTATTGTTGTTGTCCTACCAAAGATTCTTGGGCAAAGAGCACCAAGTGACCAGGTTGGTGTTGTCAGCAGTGTTGAGGCTGCAGAGATTTATTCCTTTTCCTCCTCTGAATAGAGAAGGTTTGGGTTATGTTTATCTTCTTGATGAGGTAGTCCCAGCCCAAGTAGTGTTAATTACACATTGAGTGGGTCCAGGAAAAAAGTTGAAGCATCCTCCATTCAGTGACCTGCATCCATCTCCCCCCTGCCTGCTTCCTCCTCCTGCCAGCAGCAGGGCTGGGAGATGTTGCTCTGAGGTTTCTTCTCTGTAGAGGAGTAGGAGGTCATAAGGAAATATTAATCCCTCTGTTAATATATTAATAAATTCGGGGTTTTTTTGGTTTTGTTTTTGTTTTTTTCAGTGGTTTGCTCTTGTATGCATTGATCTGCCTCGAGGGTGGAAAGAGCTGTAGCAGCTTCACTTAGATTTTTAGGCAGTCATGTTTTTGATCTCTGGGACACACAGGTACAGCCCAGTGCCTCAGAGAGCAGAGTACATTTTTGCCCAGTATCTGGAGGAAGGATGCTGAGAGGAATGAAGTATCAGAAGTTAGGGTCCAGAGGCAAATGTGATACTGCACAGTATCAAGTGTGAAAGAATGTAGAAAAATCTGCTCAGAGGTGTCTCACAGGGAGCTGGGGACTGTGTTGTGGCTTTATCTGCCAGAATTTGCCCTCAGCAACCTTCAGGGGAAGAGATTTGAGTGGAAAATGATGGAGTTTGTAAAACCCATCAGAGCAGAATAGGAACCAAAAGGAGAAGGAATGGACTGATGCTGAGAAACAATTCACAGAGTAATGGAGGTGAGAATGGGAGGTTAGGTGTTAAAGTGTTCAGTGTGTGTGGATGTATGCAGGGAAGGAGGGGATTAGAATAACAAAATGAGCTGCCAGAACCAGCAGCAATAATGAACAGATCACGTGCATCACCCAGAAAGGACCCAAGGTGAGCAAAAGGGCAGCTCAGGCAAGGTGGCAGGGGACGCAGTAGACCAGAGGAGTTGTATTTCCAGCCAGATATCTTGACTTTTTTTGGGGCTGGATGGTGACCACAGAGCCAGTTATGTGCAGATATCAGGCTGGGTATGAGAGCAAAGTGTTTGTTCTTCTCTGGGGATGAGTACTGCACCAGTGCTGGGAGGCAGGAGTGTTACCTGCATGTTGCAATTGATAAATTAGACTTGGACCAGCAAGGTCCAGAAAGTAGAATCATCAGATCATAGAATCATCATGGTTGGAAAGGATCTTCAAGACCAATCAGCAGTCCTACACCACCATAACCACTAAATCATCTCCTGAAACACAACGTTTTGTAAAATAACCCCAAGGATGATGACTCCACCACCTCCCTGGGCAAACTGTTCCAATGCTTCAGCACTCTTTTGGTGAAGAAATTTTTCCTAATACCAGTTTGAGCCTCCCCTAGTGCAACTTGAACCTCTTTCCTCTTGTTCCTGTCACTGGGGAGAAGAGGTCAACACCCACCTCACTACAACCTCCTTAGAGGTAGTTGTAGAGGGCAAGTATTTATGAGTGTGTGCACTCTCAGGGGACAGAACTGTCCATACAGACTGGAAACTGCTTAATGGGATGGTGTCTGGCCAGTAGCATTGATGCAGTTGAAGAAGAAGAAAAAAACAAAACAAAACAACACACAAACAAACAAAAAAATCCCCCAAACCAGCAATCATTAAAATAAAACCACAAAAAAAAAAAAAAACCCTAATCTAGTAGAAGAGCCTTGCCAGCATCAATATAGTTGCAGACTCCTTTAGCCCAGCAGCTGACTATGTAAGAGGATCAGGGCTGGCATGGGTGATGCAGGAAGAAGCCCAACCCCTGTGCAGGAAAAGATGTTTGTTGGCATCTGAGATCCTTTGGTGACACTTGGAGGCAGCAAGGGGAGAGCAGAAAACACTTCTGGTTGTTCACAGAACTCTCAGGACCAACCAGCCCCAGGCTGGATGCTCAGATCTGCAAAGGCAACAGGATCAGCCCCATCAGACCCTGCAAAGAGTAGATCAGAGCAGATGACTGTAATCTGGCCTTGAAATCCATGGTTTACTAAACTGCAACACCATTTTCTGTTCCAATTACAATTTTCTGGGATTTCTGGCCGTTCTAAGGCCAGATTGCTTACATGGAAGAAAGGGAGCAAGCTAATGAGTTATTTGGAGTTGTTAAATGCTGGGTGGCTGCAGGCAGGGTGACTTGTCAGTGTCACAAGTGTCATAATGTTTCCCAGTTACCCAGACAACTCATGGAGGGGTTTGTCAGCTGAAAGCATTGATTTTGGACACCCTGAGGCTACATTTTAGTCCAAAACCCCAGTTGCAGCCCTCTGAGTAAAGGCTCTTTCTTCAGTGGCTATTTCTGTTATTGCTTTTTTTTTTTTTTTTTTTTTTTTTTAAGCATTCACCATAAAAAAATGCCCCATCTTTGGGAAATCATTAGGCTTTGAGGATCAGAAAACAGGAATTTAGCTTCATGTTGTTGCACTCATTATTCCCTGTGTTTCAGTTGCTTTTGGAAATGGACTGAGGTGATGGGAGCTGCTTGGTTGGTTCCCTGGCTCTCAATGTAGGCCATGTCAGGGCATCTTTCATTGCTTCATCAATGGTGTGGCACTGAGATGAGGGGTTCAGCTTTTAGAAACCATTTAAACTGAGTCTAACTCAAGTATTTCCACAGTCAGGCAGAGAGCTTGCATATAGGGGGTTAACTACCATAGAATCATGGAGTGATTTGGGTTCTGTCAGGGTTTAACACTGCCCTGGCAATTAAACTGAATAACAGATTATTAATCCACCTCCCTGCCCTGATAAAGGAAGGAGAGAGAATAAGGGAGAGAGACTGATGGGTTGGAAACTAAACTACACAGCTTTAATGGAACAGGAATGAGAAATGGGAAAAATATTACTAAATATATCAAAATCTACAGGAAAATTGATCCCAGGTTCCTCCCTCCTCTCCCCCAATAACTCTCCCATCCCCACTGAGGCTGCAGGGCAGCCCTGGGAAAGTCCATGCTGGAATCCTGGGCTCAGGAGCAGTTGGGAGCTGGAGGCAGGAACACACAGATTCAGGCTGGGATGGATCAGGAGCAGAGGCAGAGGAAGGGATGGAATCCTCCCAGGATGCTGAAGCAAACAGGGAGAGGGGAAGAAGGGGAAGCAGGAAGGGGTTTGACCCTGGGGATCCCTCCAGTTTATCCTGAGGATGAGGTGTATGGGATGGAATCCTCTGTTTGGTCAATTCTGGTCATTTCTCTTGTCTTTTCCTCCCCACAAGAGGGTTTCAGGTGTGACCTCTTGACTCCTTTTCTCCTTTTGGAGGGCCAAATGTTGCTCAGAGCTGAGCAGTGTCCTTGGCTCTGCAGCCCATTCTCCAGCAGTAACTCTAACCATGGAGTGGGATCAGTCCCAGCAGCAGACACTGCCTGAGAAACTTGCTGTGAATTTCAGCAAGTGCAGCTCCTGACAAGAGACTGAGCTGAAAGCAAAAGTGCACGACAGAAAATCCCCTTTCTCCTGGCCCAAACCAGGACAGGTTGGAAGGGACCTTAAACATCACCCCGTTCCAGCCCCCCCTGAATGGGCAAGGACACCTCCCACTAGCCCAGGTTGCTCCAAGCCCCATCCATCCTGGCCTTGAGCATTTCCATGGATGGAGAAACCACAGCTTCTCTGAGCAACTTATTCCACTGTCTCACCACCCTCATAGTGAGGAATTTCATCCTAATATCTAATGTAAATCTCCCCTCTTCTAGTTTTAAACCATTCTTGTACCCCCTTTTGGGTACTGGAAAGCCACTATAAGATCACTCAAGTGTTTCCCACCTCTGTGTTCTGGCATGAATTGTTTAATTTTTTCCCCAGCCATGGTGTTCCTTTCTCTACCCCAAAAAGCAAAGCTGAGCTTCTCTTCCTAGAGGTCCTCATAAACTTGACATTTACCCATTTTTTTATTTCCTACCCCACTGAGTTGTGTTGAAGCCTGCAGCATACAGAGAAAGGGTTAATTCTGCTATTCCCTGTGCCATCCTCTCATGTGGAAATTATTGGGAAGTGAAAAAACACTCCTAAAACTAAAAGCAGCCCACCAGCTCTTCCAACTTATCCTCCATGAAGAGGTATCATCAGGAAAGAGGCACTGGGGCTGGGGAAGCCCCAGTCATTTGTTCCTCATGCACCTGCTGTGCACAGACAGAAGGTTTCACAGCTGTTCCTGGGAGACTTTGTTCCTGGAGGAAAAGGGTGGGAAACACAGGGCATGGCATGAAGAGTTAACTGAAATGGATTGGATGCATCAGAATCTAGAAGTTCATGTTAAGGGTGGTGTGACTGGTGATGCTCAGCTCAAATCAAGGCACTTGGAGTGAGCTGGAAGGGCTGCCATCCACCTGACTATTTCAATTGCTCCTGAAATAAGTTCTCCCTGGTTCAATGGGCATCTTCTTGGTGGCATAGAGCAGAGAGAAGGCACAAGGGAGGTGTAACATTTTCTATAGGGGTGTAGGAGGACATGTCCCCATCTCCCCAGAGGGTCATTCCCCAGAGAGGCATTGCTACAGCTCAAAGCAGCAGCACCTCTCTCTCAAAGGCCTTTGGAATTTCCTTTTTTTTTTCTAGTCAGGTTGAACAGAAAGATTGTTTCTTGAAAAAAAAAAGAAAAAAAAAAGAAAAAAAGAGAAGAAAAAAAAAAAAAAAACAGAAGTAATTCCTGCGTGCAATAAAAAGATACACTATCTGCTGAATGAAATATAAAGGCTTCACAGCAGCTGTCTCCTGAGTTTGCATTTACCACTGCTCCTGATTGGAAGGCTTGATAAAGATAATGGGATTTTTTACCTCCCTTGCCCTCTCCCTCCCTCTCTCCGGAAGGTGGAAGTGTAACAAATTGGATTGGAGTCTGTCTGTCCTTTGTGCTGCCTCGCAGAGGAGTGCTCAGATCTGATGAGCAGAGGGATGGGTTCTGCCAGTGAGGACAAAGCTAACAGCTTGCACTGAGTGCCATGAATACGGATGTCAGGGTCACCTTTTCCTCCTTGGAACCCTCCCTTCCCATTCCCTTGCTCACAGCCACCACATTTCCTTGGAAATCAGTGTGTGCCCACTTGAGCTGGGACTGGTGGAGAGTGTGCAATGTTACTGGGTCCAGTTGTGGAGTCCCCAACATCAGAAGGACACAGAGCTCCTAAAAGGTGTCCAGAGCAGAGCCACTCAAATGCTCAGAGGGCTGAGCACCTCCCTGGGAAGCCAGGCTGAGGGCTTGGGGTTGTTCAGCCTGGAGAAGTGGAGGCTCCCAGGTGACCTTAGAGCAACCTTCCAATATCTGAAGGGGCTCCAAGAAAGCTGGGGGAGGGCTTTGGACATGGGGGGGTAGGGAGAGGACAAGGGAAATGGGTTAAAACTTGGAGAGAAAGGGGAGATTGAGGTTGGAGATGGGGAGGAAATTCTTGAATTTGAGGGTGGTGAGAGCCTGGCCCAGGCTGTCCAAGGAAGTTGTGGCTGCCCCATCCCTGGTAGTGTCTCAGGTCAGGTTGGATGGGGCTTGAAGCAGAAGGACACATTGCTCCTGGAAGGTGTCCAGAGGAGTCAGTCAAATGCTCAGAGGGCTGAGCACCTCCCTGGGAAGCCAGGCTGAGGGATTGGGGTTGTTGAGCCTGGAGGAAGCTCCCAGGTGACCCTATAGTAGCTTTCCAGTACCTGAAGGGTGCCTACAAAAAAGCTGGGGTAGGGTTTTTTAATTGAGTAGGAGGGGTAATGGTTTAAAACTTGAAGAGGGGAGATTTAGGTTAGACATTAGGAAAAAATTCTTTCCTGTGAGGGTGGTGTGAACAGGTTGCCCAGAGAAGTTGTGGTTCCCCCTCTCTGGAAGTCTTCAAGGCCAGGATGGATGGGGCTTGGAGCAACCTGACCTAGTGGGAGGTGTCCCTTCCTATGCAGGGGGGTTGGAACTTGATTATTTTTAAGCTTCCTTCCAGCTCTAACCACTCTATGATTCTATGAAAGTTCTCCTGTGAGTCTAGGAAATGTTGGGAGACCACAACCAGGGGTCTTTTCCCTGCCATTGCTCAGAGGCATGATGAAGTCATGTATTTTGTCACAGCAAACAGGCAGCAAGACTGAAGCCAGACACTCTGGCCTTGACACAAGTGACATTTATTTACTCCTGTCCCCTGGTCTACATAAACAAGAACAGCTTGGTCTTGGAAACAGCCACCTTGGAGCAAGAGCAGAAGCAGGGTGTAGGGTTAAGCTCTGGGAAGAATCAGGGTGCTAAAGCATCAAACCTTGCTCTGCTCAGCTTGGCTAATGGTTCAGCAGCTCTTTGCTTTATTGATCTGTGCAGAATTCACCACTGTTGCTGTGCCCTTGACTTGGACTTCTCATCTCTGTAGGCAACTGCTCAATGTTCTGAGCTGCATATGGCATCACTCTTTAAAGGGATGGGTGTTTCCTGTTCAAAAGTTGTTTTTAATGATTGCAACATCATTTTATCAAGAGTGAAGAAACCAGTGTGGATAAGCTAGGACCTGACTCTGAGCTTTGCCATACAGCTTGGATTTTTCCATACTGTCCTGCACCATCTTTCTGAACTTTTAATGGTTCATCTGTCTTTCCTCCAGAAAGATGACTCTGGACATTTATACATTTATATGTTGTAAATGCTTGGAGGCACCTGGCAGAGTGGATAGGCAATGACTGACATGGATGCAGCCTACAAATGTATAATTACATGGAGTTTCCAAGTGTCTGTCCCAAAAGACAGCTCAGAGAATTCGTGCAGCAGAGTTTTATGTTCTTGTTCTCCTTGCAGAGTGGAGACAGGCAAGTGGAGCAAGGATGATCCTTCAGGATGAGGACATCACAACCAAGATAGAGAACGACTGGAAGAGACTCAACACTCTGGCACACTATCAGGTAACTGTGCAGGAGGATGGGGAGAAGGTAGATCAGCTAAGAAAAGAGAAAAAAAAATGAGGATAAAGAATTATTCTCTAAGATGCAAACAGGGGTTGAGTGGGCCATAACTGGGCAGAGCCCCTGTGTTGGGTACATCCATCCTGTTCCACTGTCCTTGACTTCATTGCCCTGCACAACATTATGCAGCCAAGGGAAGAAAAAAAGTCCTCTGTCCCTCTCAAAGGAGAGGCATCCCTGGTGAGTGAAGGATGTGAAGAGGAGATGTGGTCATGAGCACGACACATCTTAATATTTTTCATGTAGACAGCAGAAAAAAAGCCCTTGAACTCCTCTTTTTTTCCAGTGTATTGAAGGTCTTGTAATGCTAGCAGAGTTCAGAAGGATGGAGAGAGAAAAATGGAAGGGCAGAAGAGTTAGTGGAAGGATTGAAGAGTAGCAGGACTGGAGACCACAGTACAATGGAGTTGTCATTGACCTAGGAAGACTTTTTTGCAGTCCCTGTCCTGGTTTAAATCATCTGCCTTGAGTCAGGGTTTCCCTTCATCTCTGCATGACCTTGAGATCCATAAGAAAGAGCTAAAGGTCAAAAAAATTATCTTATTTAAGTGGTCAAAAGCTCTCCCCACTCCTTCCCTCCCTTGCCAAGAAAAACCAACCCAACATAAAAAAATCACCTTGTAAAGTTTAATCCAATGCTGACAATATTGTAATTTCTCTCATTAATCTCAGCAATCTGTGCTTCATAACAAGATTTTCTTTTCATTCAAATGCTGACCTGAGGAGGCAGTAATCTGAAAAAGAAACAAAGCTTTTCACTTCAGATTGACCAAAACATTGCTGGTTGACTCCAATGTTTTTCAATTTTTTGTTTGGTTTTTTTTTTTTTTTTCAGGAGGAGTGGTGATGTTTTCTATTTAATTTTACCATTAAACCAGTCATCACTTTCTGTCCCTTCTGTGGTTTTTTTTTTTCAGTTGTTTGCTTCAGGCAATGAGCTCCCCACTATCCAGATGAGCTGGGGCAGAACAGGTCCTCAGCTGCCAGGGCAATTTCTACATCATTCACCCTCAATATCCTGAGAGCAGACATAGAACATGCTGGGATAGACACTGATATTCCTATTGCCTCAGTTTCCCCATCTGTAGTGTGGGGCTAAAACTACAAAGAGCAAATAATTGCCTTCTATGATTGTTGAGGGGCTATTTAATTAGTTTCTGCAGTGCTTTGAAGATGAAAAACTCTATGCAAGTGCTAATTAGTATTATTACACAGACAAGAGTTAGACATTGTTGGCAGGATTGGGGTTTTTTTTCACCCATCTCCTTTTTCTGATGTCTTATTTATCACAAATATTTCTCATATGGTTTCTTTGAGCCACTTTGTTAACATTTCTGATAGGGCACCCACATCACCCACATCTATTTCTGCCCAGCTGCACAAATAGAAAGTCCTGAGTTGTTTCAGTAAGCTCTGCTCTCTGTTGAAATCACAGAACCATAGAATGGTTTGGGTTGGAAGGGACCTTAAAGATCATCTAGTTCTAACCTCTCTAGCAAGGACATTTTCCATTAGATCAAGATGTACAAGGCCCCATCCAACCTGTCCTTGAACACTTCCAGGGAGGGGGCAGCCAAAACATCCCTGGGAAACGTGGGCCAGGGTCTCACCACCCTCATAGTAAAGAATGAAAAAGAAACAAAGCTTTTCACTTCAGATTGACCAAAACATTGCTGGTTGACTCCAATATTTTTCAATTTTTCTTTTATTTCTTTTTTTTTTCAGGAGGAGTGGTGATGTCCAACCTCAACCTTATGTCCAACCTCAATCTCCCCTCTCCAAGTTTTAACCCATTTCCCTTCTCCTCTCCCTACCCCCCCATGTCCAAAGCCCTCCCCCAGCTTTCTTGGAGCCCCTTCAGATATTGGAAGGTTGCTCTAACCTCACCTGGGAGCCTCCTCTTCTCCAGGCTGAACAATCCCAATCCCTCAGCCTGGCTTCCCAGGGAGGTGCTCAGCCCTCTGAGCATTTTTGTGGCTCTCCTCTGGACATGCTCAAGGAGCTCTGTGTCCTTCTGATGTTGGGAAATGCTACTCCATGACATCCTGGAGAACAGCCACTCCAAATCTGCTTCTTTCCCTTATTTGAGAGCTTCTGACACAGCACAGAGAAGGAAACTGTGGTGGTCACTTCAGGCAGCAATGCATCTGTCACATGGAAGGGGGAGATTGTGAGAGGTTGAGAGGACAAATCAAAGTTGAAAAGCATTGGAATCCAATTTTTTTTATAGCTAGGTACCTAGATATCACCTACAATTGAGGTGGAAGGAATAGAAAGCTTCACATCAGTGTTATTATCCTTATTGGACATCCCATCCCTGATGTTTCAAAGAGCTCAGGTGAAACTCTTCTCATGCTCCTGTTCTTCATAAGAGCTTCCTTGGGAAGAACTTGCTGCCAGCTTTATTAAGGTTAATGCAAAGACTCCACTTTTGTCACTGGGCTTTGAATCAGGACCTGAATGAAGTAGAGTCTGCTTTAATTAGTTGTCCTATTGCCCAAGTAGAGCCTTCTAGGGGTGTAATAAGAGATTTTGTGCTGTTTTGGTTAATAAACCCAGTGGAGAGAACATCTGAAGCTTTGGGCCAAAACTCTTGTCCTGCCTGAAATGACAATGGTTGATGGTTCAGTTTCTACTGTTTGAATTTCTGCTGCCCATGGCAAGCTCCTCAGGAAGGTTTCAGAGGTTTATTGACCAAGTCCCTTTTTCTCCACAGGTGCCAGATGGATCTGTGGTAGCTTTAGTGTCCAAGCAAGTCACTGCCTACAATGCAGTCAACAACTCCACAGTGTCCCGGACATCAGCCAGCAAGTATGGTAAGGATTTGTATCCTGATATGGAGTGAGAGAACACTGGAAAAAAGATTCTAAACATCGTGGTGGTTACAAGACACTAACACCAACAGAGAGAATGATAGGAAGATGACCTGCTGATAAGATTGCTTGAGGAAAGGCAGGAGGAGAGGATTTAGCCATCTAAAACCTCTTTGGCATCTTGTCCAAGCTGTTGATCCAAGTGGTTGGATTTCTTTTGGGAGGTATTTCTACTCCATCATCAGTGAAAGGAGGAGGCTGTATGATTAGCTGCCTACATTTTTAGATGACTGAATCTCATTCTTAGAACCTGCACAAGGAGAGGCAGGGGAGAAGCTCTGCACACCCACTGAGCTCAATCCTGTTGGTGGGCAAAGGTCTTGAAGCTTGGGCTGGTGTGAAGATGAATCTGGTGCACAGATCAGCAACTACAGTCTACATAGGGCATAGCTTGGCTACAGGTATAGAATCATGGAATCATCATGGTTGGAAAAGATCTTTAAGATCTTCAAGTCCAGCTCTGAATCCAGTACTGCCAAAGCCAGCACTAAACCATGTCCCTCAGCACCACAGCTACATGACTTTTAAATCCCTCCAGGGATGTTGACTCCACCACTGCCTTGTGGTGGGCTTGAAAACCCTTTTGGGGGAAGAAATAATTCATAATATTTAATCTAAGCCTCCCCTGGCACAACCTGAGGCCTTTTTCTCTTGTTATATCACTTGTTACTCAGGAGAAGAGAGCAATCCCCCCTCACTCCACCGTCCTCTCATGGAGTTGTAGAGTGTGAGAAGGTCTCTTCTCAACCTCCTTTTCTCCAGGTTGAAGACCCCAAAGTCCCTCAGCTGAGACAAGACATCTGCTGCAGACCCTTCCCCAGATCCATTGCCATCCTTTGGGCATGTAAAATGTCTCAGTGTGGGCGCTGTGTGTCCCACTCAGCTATCTCACTATCCCAAGGGAATCTGCACCTGGAATAATAATATCATGGGTTACTATCAGTCTATCTCAAGAGAGATCACCCTTGTTCCTACTTTGCCCAGGAGAGAACTGAGAATGAGACAACTGTGAAGTAGAGACCAGGTGGAAATTCTTCTGTAGAATCAGACAGAGACCTCCTGAGCTTCTCACACTGTCTCAAACCTTTCTCCTCTGTGTTAGAATTGCAGCCCAGAACCTGTCTCACCACAGTGATGCCAGCCAAACTCAAAACATCTCAAATATGCACCACCCTCCAACCTGGATGCAGCTGTCATATCTGTCCATTATTATTTTTGAATTTCTGAAAGCTTCTCCAATCCTTCTTGCTCCCTTTAGCTTGAGGGAAAGTCCAGAGGAACCCCCATTCCTCTTGTTTCCAAGGACATAAGGAATCCTTATTAATATTCATCCTCTTTGCCATGTTGTTGCAATTACTGAAAGACACAGTGACCTTTTAAAAGGGAGACCTAAGGGGGGTTAATTTCTCTTGGATTTCTTTAATTCTTTTGCCATTTGATTTTTTTTTTTCAGAAGGCAGGAGCAGGGAAGAATGCAGGGGGAGGAGAAGATGCAGTGGGTCAGGAGTGATTGTTAATTGCAATTAAGAAAACAGCATCCAGAGAGAAAAAAAAAGGATATTCCAGCTGATAATTAATATGTAAAGACTGGTAATGCCTTAGTGAAGCTGATTCAGATCTTGCTACAGAAAGGTGCAACACTCTTCTATTAATTATGGTTGGAAAAGACTCTCTGCAGCATTGCTAGAAGGTCAGGGAGAGGGGAATGCCTCGTGCCATCACTCAGAGGCTAAAGGAGGTGAAATTTGGAGGCTAAAGGCATCCTCAGAGAGGAAATTCATGTGAGCTTCACCTGGGCTTCTGGTTTCCTTTCTGTCTAAACCAGATTTTGGAGCAAGGGGTGAAAAGGATGACTGGGCAGGAGATACTGGATTGCTTTGATGCTAGAGTAGGAAAGGAAGGAAGCTCTTCCTCAGTCTGGGGATCAAGATGAGAGGTCATATTGGCTACATCGGTGAGATTCAGGAGAATAATGCCAAGCAGTATGGTAAAAACACAAGTAAAACAAGGTGTACTTAACCAGACTGGTTACCATGAGTAGCTGGTACTGTCCCCTTAACCAGTCCTGGGCAGTGTCCAACACAGACAGCACTGGTTGTTCCAGGCCAAAGCTTTGCCAGGGCATGTGATAGGAGGTAAAGAGGGTGAACAACTAAAAAACAGTGTTTAAACCTCCTTTAATTTAATAATATAGGAACTGACATCACAGCTGGCTTGGCTGACACCTCTTGTCTTTGCTGAACAAATCACTCAGTCAGAAGACAATACTTAGGTAGTAAGTCCTGGTCTATACAGCTACTCTGGGGACTTCTCCATCTCACATGGTAATTCCACCAGGAGATAAATCTGTGCTGGAGTATCTTATTAACTAATCAGTGGAAAATTAGTTCATACTAAAACTGAAACGCAGAGCCTGAGAAGCAGGGACACTACAGTACTGCCCCAGCTTGCTGACTTTGGAGGCCCAAATTAGCATCTCCTCAGGATGGACTCCTGGATGGATATCCTGGCCTGTATCAGGAACAGCGTAGCCAGCAGGTCCAAGGAAGTGATTCTGCCCCTGTGCTCAGCTCTGGTGAGGCCACAACTTGAGTCCTGTGTCCAGTTCTGGGCCCCTCAGCTCAGGAAGGAGATTGAGGTGCTGAAGCAGGTCCAAAGGAGGCAACCAGGCTGGTGAAGGACTGGAGCACAGATTCTATGAGGAGAGGCTGAGGGAGCTGGGGCTGTTCAACCTGGAGAAGAGGAGGCTCAGGGGAGACCTCATCACTCTCTCCAACTCCCTGAAAGGAGGTTGGAGCCAGGGGGGGGTTGGGCTCTTTTCCCAGGCAACTCTCAGCAAGACAAGAGGGCAGGGTCTCAAGTTGTGCCAGGGGAGGTTTAGGTTGGAGATTCGAAAGAATTTCTTTCTGGAGAGGGTGATCAGGCATTGGAATGGGCTGCCCAGGGAAGTAGTGGATTCTCCGTCCCTGGAGATATTTCAAAAGAAACTGGATGTGGCACTGAGTGCCATGGGCTGGGAACTGCAGTGGGAGTGGATCAAGGGTTGGACTTGATGATCTCTGAGGTCCCTTCCAACCCAGCCAATTCTATGATTCTATGATCCTATGACCCACCAAGCTGAGAGTCCTGCACCAGACCCCATGTGAACATCCCCTCCATGTACCTGCTACCGAATTCAGATGGGTCTTCTTCTTGCCTGTCTGATGAAAAACCTCTTCTAGGTGTCTTTCCATTTGCCTATTTCCTATTTGCCTATTTCTTCTTAATCCAAACTCCAGGGTTCCTAAGTCTGAGCCCCTTCTTCTCTCTTTGCAGAAAATATGATCCGTTACACGGGCAGCCCCGACAGCCTCCGGTCCCGCACACCCATGATCACCCCTGACCTGGAGAGTGGAGTCAAAATGTGGCACTTGGTGAAGAACCATGAGCATGGTGACCAAAAAGAAGGTGACCGGGGCAGCAAGATGGTTTCAGAGATCTACCTGACAAGATTACTTGCCACCAAGGTACATGGTGGGGGTGGGGAAGAGGGTGAGAAATGTCGGGGGTTTTTTTAAGGCTGCTGTAGAACTTCTTTCCTACAAGACATGAGAGGCTGCTCACAAGATGCGAAAGGGGGATGAGAGAAGAGCAAAAGGAAGACAGAATGAGAAGGGCTCCAAGCATTAAGGAAGGAGCTTGAACTTAGCAGAGTCAGAAAAAGGATGTTGTAGAACAATGAACCCAAGACCATGAGACTGGTGGGGAAAATCTTCACAGGAGTAGGTGCTGGGGTTGTTGATTATTCTGGCTTGTAGTTTGTACCAAACTTGAGCAAATGAAGAGCCAAGGAGTGCTCAGATCAGGTTCCAAGGATGTGTCATGCCTCACAGCCCAAAATGAGCTCCTATGCCAGAAAACTCTGAGTTTTGTGGTACTTCTCCACCTTTCCCCTGGGCCAACAAAGACTCTTGTGCTGATGACTTGGCAGGTTAAGCTGACTGTGATACAACTCTCCAAGGAGAGAAAGCAGAGTTAGATGCCCATCCCCATTGTGACATAGAAAGCTTGGGTTCTCCAAAGAGAAAACACACATGGATTCAGGTGAGGGCAAAGAGGAGACATCCTGAGCTACATCTCCAGACACATCTTCCACATCACAGCTCCTTCATGGCAAGGCTCTGCAGGGAGGGCAAAGACTGTGTTAGGAAGTTGGTAAGATCCCTCATGCTCAATCCAAATTCCCCAAACCACTGGAAAACAACCTCCTATGTGGGTGCCTGCAAGAGCCTGAAAAAATTATGTGGTGGACCAGTGTTTGGCACCACTGAGGATGAAGCACATCAGGAGGACACTTGCACAAGTGGAGATCATTCAAGCTGACAGGTCGAAAACCTACTGCAGAGGACTTTGGCTCTGAGACAGCCACAGAAAGTGGCTTAATTGCCATTGTCTGCACAGAAAGAACTCAGTGTCACTCACCACCCTATCCCTCCCCTGAAAAGGAGATGTCCAGGTCTTGCTGCACATGGCTTGCTCTGGCATTGACAAGAGATCTCAGCCCTTTCACCTTCTTTTAGAGTTACTGAGATTTTCCACCTCTAAAAGCTCTACAAGACCATGGGCAAAAGCAGTTGTCTGAGTTTACATTAATTTGCTCTTCCACACTGTAGAAGACACTTCTTCTTGGAGAAGTCTACATTAATGAAGATTCTGCAATGAATCTTTCCAGGGGCTATAAGGGGGAGGAAGGATGTAGCATCAGAGAAAAGCTCTTGCCATCCTCTCACAGCACCAGAACCTCTCCAATGGTTAAAATTGACTCCAGAGTTATCTCAAAGTGTCTCTAAAGTGAAACCCACAGGGTAGCTGTTGCTCAGGTGTGGCTGATCAAAGTTATCTCCCCCCTGTTCTGAGCAGGATGAGGCCAAGCAGTGATCCAACAGCCCAATATTCCTCTTTTTTCTGAATTTTTTACTATCTACTATCTATCTGCTATCCACTATCTATCTGCTATCACTTCTTGGCAGGGTGTTAAGAGGCATGGACACAATTTCATGTGTTCATGCAGATGTCATCTGATTTTGCCCATCAGACAGGTCCCCATCCCATGCTGAAATCCTTCTGTACATTTGACCTTACAGTTGTTCCTCAGCTCATTCTGCCCCTGATGTCTGACTCTCCACACATCCTCACCCAGGCTATCTGTGTTGCAGTGGGATTTGCAGATAAAATGGCTCTGTCTTTAGCCCCTGGTACATCACCAGCTCCCTGGCATTAAGATGCTTTTACAGATCACACAACCTAAAAAGAAAATTATGTTCCCCAGAGCCCAGCTGGTGTAAACCAGGGAGTATTGGACCAGTGCTGATTTATTTTGTCTGGGATACATCCCCTACCTCAGCACTGAATTGCTTTTGCTTTATATTCTGGATCACAAACTCAGTGTTCACTTTTTTGTCTTACTTTATCTTATGTTTTCTTTATCCTACTCTTTTTTTCTCTCTTCTCTTCTCTTCTCTTCTCTTCTCTTCTCTTCTCTTCTCTTCTCTTCTCTTCTCTTCTCTCTTCTCTTCTCTTCTCTCTCTCTCTTCTCTCTCTTCTTTCTCTTCTCTTCTCTTCTCTCTTCTCTTCTCTTCTCTTCTCTTCTCTTCTCTTCTCTTCTCCTCTTCTCTTTCTCTTCCTCATCTCTTCTCTTCTCTTTCTCTTCCTCTCTCTCTTTTCTCCTTCCTCCTTTCTCTCTCTCCTCTCTTCTCTCCTCCTCTCCTCTCCTCTCCTCTCCTCTCTCCTCTCTCTTCTCCTCTCCTCTCTCTCCTCTCCTCTCTCTCCTCTCCCTTCCTCTCCTCTTCCCTCCTCTCTCCCTCTCTCTCCTCTCCTTCCTCCTCTCCTCTCTCCTCTCCCTCTCTCTCTCTCCTCTCCTCCCTCTCTTCAAGAAAGCAGCTGTGAAACTTTCACAGCACTGGAGAGACAGTTTCACAGGTGTGAAACTTTTTCACAACTGAGGGGTTTTATTATTTCCCCTCTTGGGCTGACCAATTTTCTTTCCTCATCAAGACCATTTGAGAGAGGGGAAGAAGAGAGACAACAATTGCTGTTAATACAATCCCAGGGAATACTTAGTTAAACTGACAATGATTTTTATTCTAGTAAATTCCTGACCTCTGCAACCTAGAGTTTCTTACCTAAAAGCCTTAGAGGTTTTCTTTGTGTTTGTGTGGGTGAACATGTAGAGAACTCAGTCCCTCCAGAACCTGAACCTGAGGGCAGCTCTTCCATGTCAGACCAACAAGATTTATCTTCAGACATGTTCTGCAGGGCTTTATTCACCCTGTAGGAGTTCACACAAGAAAAAGGGACCTCTGTTTGTTTCCCAAGGAATAAATCAAGTGGTGAATCAGCAAGAGACACCAGCTTGCTAATTAAGTATTTGTTAGCACTATGTAAACTTGAGCTGCTCTGGTGGAACCTGATGCTTGGTTTCTAGTGAGGAGAATTTGTTTCCTGAGTCTGCAGAGAAGTGGAAGAGCTTTATTTTTGCAGCTGAGGAAATTTTACATGTCAGGAAAGGAGATCTGATTGCTTTTTGGTTATTTTAGCAGCCATTTGGGTTTTTTGTTCACATATCAATGCCTGTGAGCCCTAGTGGCAAGGCAGAGATTTGAATGTGAGCTAGAGCTCCCCATTTGGCAAGAGAAGTCTGTCCTGCCTGGTTCCTTCCCACCCAAAAATCCCAGTTTAGAGCTCAGGTGGTTATCACAGCTCCTTAAGTGTCCCCATCTCCAGGCCATGTCACCTTCTCCTATCCCATCTCCTTGCCAGCTGTTCTTGCCAGCTTGTCCAGGGTGGTTCTGCAAATACAGGATCTGGGATTCTCCTCTAGAGGAGCAGCACAAGGAGATCTCTGCAGTCTCTACAGTGGACATTACTGAGGTCTCCAGAGCCATACCTGACAAACCCACTCACTGCTTCTGTTTGCCTCTGTCCCATAGGTAGCAAAAAGTGAAGAGGCCTCTTGGGGATTAAGATGAAGTTCTTGTTATTTATTCTACTGCACATACAAAACAAACACCCCTCTGCAAGCACTTCTGTCTCAGTGACACCTTATACTCTGCTCTGAAGTCATCTGAGTTCTATTCCCAGCTTAAGAATTGCCCCTGGATGAAAGCCAGAATGCACCATGCCTGGTTTTTGTCTCCTATGTCTCATACCCTAAAGCAGCTGAGGCCAGGATACAGAGGAGAGGGATTTGTTGGGAAAAAACCAGGTCCTCTCCATCACAATATATCTGAGATAGGACAAGTTAAACCATCCCCCTGAGCTAAACCACCCTCCCTGGCAGGGAGTGCTGGTTGCAGAGAGGAAGGTAGCAGCTTGGCCTAGCTCATCTGGCCAGATGTGGAGGATACTGTGAGGATGCATGTGCTGCTTGGAAACATCTGTCTTGAAATGTACAACTTGTGTCATCTTTTTAATGGTTATTAGATGGCTTTTCAACCAGGCTCTGGGCTCAATCCACAGACAGATTCTATTTTCAGTTACCAAAATGCAGTATTTTATTTCTCCTTGGTATCTCACATCCTTCTTTCCTTCCTTTTCCCAACAGGGCACCTCCAGAAATTTGTAGATGACCTCTTTGAGACCATTTTCAGCACTGCTCACCGTGGCAGTGCCCTTCCCCTGGCTATCAAATACATGTTTGACTTTCTGGATGAGCAGGCTGACAAACACAACATCCATGACCCCCACGTGAGGCACACCTGGAAGAGCAACTGGTGAGTGAGAAAGTCAGGGCAGTCCAGTTTCAAGTCCTGGACTGAAAGAGAATAAAAAGAACATGTGTTTTGGGATCTGGCTGTGTGGGAAGAGCTGAGGAGCCTGGTGAGGGGTTCAGAGTCTTCCCAAGCTGATGGAGAAGTCAGAAGATCCCAGAATCTAAATGATGCTCTCAAGGATAGAGCACTTCACATAAATAGGTCCCAGTTTGCCCTGTATTACGTGGGGATGTGCTGTTTCTGAGGGATCTCATGAGGATATAGGAGGCAAAATGATGAAGCATTGAACTACTTAGGAATGTTTAGGGGGCATGGGAGAGGATTCAGCATCACTGTCTCCATCTAGGCTGGATGTCTGAATTCTCACTGGAGTCAGAAGGGGGATAGAGATCCATTTGTGTGCCCACAAGTATCCATGTGCCACCTGAGAGATTTCAAGGTATCCCAGACATCCACATGGGATGTACAGCACAGACAGGAGACTGGTACCCTCCTGGGCTGAAGGCCAGGAGAGCATCTCAGATGGTGATAAGCATTAAAAAGGTCTGGAGCTGGATGTGAGTTTCCTTTGGAGAGAGAGACGAAGTCAACATCAACATCAGCCCCCTGCCCCAGCTGCCAGGCAGCAACCTCTCCTTGTACATGAAATGGGAAAAGTGAGGAAAAGTCAGGAATGGTGAAGAGGAAAGATCTTTGCTGCTCCTCTCTGCTGAATCTCCTTGTTGGAAAAAGTCTCCAAGGGGAATAGCTCCCTCCTCTTCTCCTGTGCAACAAGAAAAGGCACAGAAGAGGAAAGCCATGGGGCTCCCAGCTCATGCATTTTTTTTCCTTTTACCAGCCATGCTGATGCAGATCCTCACAGCACGGTGACATAAAAAAAAAAAAAAAAAAAGAAACCCCATGCACCAAAGAGGTTTTCAACTAATGAAACATTAGCATATTATTAACATTATCTGCAGCACTAATCTAAGGCTGATTGCAGCCACTCTGGCTAAATGAGCAGGAGGTTTATTTAAGGGGGAGAGGGGAAGGCAGAGCTTGTGTGTCCATGGGAAAAGGGGCAGTATGGAGAAAAACTGTTCAATCAGATTAAATTAACTCAAAAGTCACATCATGGGCTTTGTTATTCCCAGTAGGGACATCAGGCCCCCCCAAGCCATACACACACTCATACACACATACATGAGCTCTGTCCTTGCTGTGGTTGTGTGTACCATCCAAACACCTGCAGAAAAAGTTCTTTGTGGGTCTCTCATCCACCTCATCCTTCAAAAGATGAATCCTCCATTCTCAGCCTAAAATATTTCCCTCCCCATCTCCCATCACTGCTCATTGCCAGCATCTCTTGCTTCTCCTGAGCTTCTACCCCTATAGAGGCTGCTTGGCTGATAGGATTTTTTTGTGTGAGGTTTTCCTTACATTTGTTCTGTGATTTTGATGGCTCAGGTGAACACGTGGTGTTTTAGGAAACTGTGCTGTCATCCCTCTATCAGGACATGCTAAAATGCCTGCTCCTACCCAAAATGGATCAGACTTGGAGATCACATTTTTATGGGGCTGTGAACACGTGGGAGTAACGAGCAAATTGAAGGAACTTGGAAGCTGGGGAGTTTACCCTGAACATCTGATGAATTTATTAGCTGAAGGAAAACCTCCTCTTGGGAAGGTGCAGACATTGAAGGTAGATTTAACAGCCTACCTGACAGAGAGACAAGAGTCTAACTCTGTGATCAGTGACACATCCCAGCTCCTAGGCCAGGATCATATGAATTCATTTGCCCTGACACAAAAAGGCTTGAGGCAATGGCTGGAGGTAGATACCTCAGGGCATTTCACACAAATGAATGGCTCTTTTGAGAAAGAAAAAAAAAAAAAAGGGAAAAAAAGAGTTTGTATTGCAACTGGAATAACATTTCCTTGGTTAGGGCAGACACATTTTCATTTCAAAGGTTGCAACACTTGTTCCCCAGTTTCTTTTCTTCCTGGAGGCAACAGAGATTTCCCTGCTGTGTACTGGCTGCTTCATGCCCTGGGTGATGGGACCAGATGTGGGTTTGGGCTTGAGATCATGACAATAGATGATGTCCACAGCACACAGTAGATGCCATAACCATGTCTGGTCTCCACCTGGAAGTTCTCCCTACCTTTCTTCCCCGTAGGATTGCAATGCTAATAGCCAAGTCCCTCAGTGACAAATGTTCACAGGGGGTTTTATGGATGCAAGGCCTATCCTGCAGCTGGGAGGTGCAACTTTACGTTGTAGCCTAAAGTAGAGAAGTCAGGAGTTGTTTTCATTACCTCAATTATGTTAGGAGTCATTGTCATCACCTCAATTATACTCCCATTAATTTACGTGCAACTTTAATAAGATGGCATTGACTTTATGATTGAAAAAATCTGGCTTGGAAGGATAACAGGGACAAAAGTCACTCCTGAGGTGACTCCACAGAAATCCCTAGAATCCTTTAGGGGAAGAATTTATTCTATCTCATATCTTATTCCAGAATCCTTATATCCACACCATGATCTTTGATTCCCATCCACCATTTACCATTGTAACCTCACACAACAGAGCCTGTGAGCCATGTACTGACTGATTCACCTCTTCTACCTCTCCCACCCCTCTTCCAGCTTGCCTTTGAGGTTCTGGTTAACATGATCAAGAACCCACAGTTTGTCTTCGACATCCACAAGAACAGCATCACAGATGCCTGCCTCTCTGTTGTGGCTCAGACTTTCATGGACTCCTGTTCAACCTCAGAGCATCGTCTGGGCAAAGATTCACCTTCCAACAAGCTTCTCTATGCCAAGGACATCCCCAGCTACAAGAACTGGGTAGAAAGGTGAGTTTTAATTCTTGAAATATCTATGAGATAAGAGAGTGATGCCATGAGGTCCTGCTTCCTGGTTGGAGGCATCATCAGTATTGCTTTGAATTGCTTTTTTATTTTGGTTATTGCCTAAGTGGAAAGCTCTGTGTCAACCTTTTGTTCCCAAGATGAAAATTTAATTAGAGGTGTGAATTAAAGGTGCTCACCATCATGGCTTCTCTTGAGAAGAAACTGTTGAGAAGTGAGAGATGGGAGGAAGGAAGGGGAAGTGATGATTTTGAGCCCTGTGAAGTACATGGGCTTCTAAGTCTTTCCACCCAGACCAGGAGTGATTTGATGTTCTCAGCATCCTTGTGACAGTGCCCACGCTGCCTAAATCCCAAGGATCAGTGATCTCCTCTGATTCTGAGTCCAGTAGCTTTCCTTGGAGTCTCTTCTGTGCTTTGAATGAGATGCCATAAGACTGAGAGGCTGTGACTGAAACTCTGCAGGCATTTTCTGAAAGGTCCAAGCATTTATCCACATCTGCAACACATCTGGCTGGACTGATCAATCAGCTGCAGTCAAGGTCATTGTCTGGCAAGCTGTTCTTCTATGAAGACAGGCTGAGAGAGTTGGGTTTCTCCATCCTGGAGATATCTTAGAGCACCTTCCAGTACCTCAACATGCAACAGGAAAACTGGAAAGGGACTTTTGACAGGGGCCTGGAGTGATAGGGTGAGAGGGAGCTGTTTAAAGCTGAAAGAGGTGAGATTTAGGTTATATATTAGGAAGAAATTCCTTGCTATGAGGGTGGTGAGACCCTGGCCCAGGTTGCCCAGAGAAGTTGTGGATGTCCCATCCCTGGAAGTGTCTCAAGGTCAGGTTGGATGGGGCTTGGAGCAAACCTGGGCTGGGGGGAGGTTCCCTGCCCATGGCAGGGGGTTAGAACTGAATGATCCCTTCCAACACAACCCAGTCTATGATTTGATGCTACTCTGCAGGGAAATTCCACTAAGCCAACTATTCCTGCAGTTCCTAGAGGCTTCAGCTTCTCTTCAAATGTTCTGCAGGACAAACAAACAGCTCATCTTTACTCCATTCAGCAGGAGGCTGTGTGCAAGAAGTTGATCTGTGCTTTGTTTTGCAGGATGCTACGCTTGCTTGGTGTTATTGACAGGTTTGGGAACTGCAACAGATGGAGAATGATTATTTCTCTGTAAAAACAGAGCTGGGTTTATCTCACAGATCATGCTGTGGAAATGGCTTCTCGTTTGAAGTGATTATTTGTCTGGGTGACTTCATAGCCACTGTCTAAAATTGATACCCAGCTTACAGGAGACCTCTGCTACTCCTGGCACACTGCTCTCTAAGCCCTGTGTTTCCTTTGATGGGAATGGTTTTCCTTCTCATTTCTGGAAGGAGAGCAGGGCTAATCAAAGAGATCTGTCCCCTCGACAGTGTGAGGTGACATGTTTTTATTTTTTTTTACAATAATTCTCTCATTGGTGTCTGATTTGTCTGGACAATTATTTTTAGATGTGGTTAAACATTACTGCAAATGTTGTTTCTAGGCAACCTGTAAGGCTCTCACAAGCTACCTGGATAATTATGACCTACTTTTGGTACTGTGTCCCAAGGTTTCTTAGCATGGATTGAGGCTGACTGCTGGATTGATCTGGAGAGGGGGATAGAGATGTTGGAGATTCATTTAGAACCCAGCTGGCAGCAACAGGGACCCAAAGGTGTCATATTCCATGACACTTTGGCAGCCTTGTGTGTAGTGAGTGGTTGGAATTTGTGGGAGAAACCCTTTGTTTTCCATATGACCCTGGATGCCTTTTACCTCTAGGACAGATTTTTACCTTTGGGATAGATTTTAGGGACAAACTGAGATATGGAGGTGAAGAATGGGGCATTTCCATTCTCTTTTTTTTTATTCCTGGATAAACAGAAAGCTGCAGTTTCCAGCTGTTGAAGTTCTTCTGGCTTCTTTTATTGGTTTGATTGGTTTGGTTTTCTGGAATTGATTTCACTTGGCAACTTTTTGGAGCAAAATCCTGTTACCCAGAGGTCTTCAGCAAGAGGAGCTGCATTTCCCTGGAAGTTTTTTTTTCTGAACAACTGAGTTTGCAGATGAGGTACATAACATCTCCTGCTGCTAGTAAACAGCACTGGATTTCTGTGCCCAGCATGTGCTGGGTTGTTGTCTGCACTGATGTCTGACAGCTTGAACTGAAGCCTAAGGGGAGGCTGAGGGTTTTGGAACAGAATTAGTGCTTCTGCCCTGCTTGTATTTTTGTGGGTTTGATCCACTGACTCAAGGCAGTGGCACCTGAATGCTATGGTAGATCAAAGGAAAAACATATCAAGGATGAATAGAATATAATTTCAATTCTACTCTGAGTTAATGAATTCCTTTTCTCCATTCTGCAGCCATAGTTGAGGGGGAGTTATTTCAACTCCAGTGGCTTCCAGTGCTGGTTGGAGCTATTTCTGCAGTCAGCATCAGCTGGAGACAGCATCCTTCAAGACCACTAGACTTCTTCAAAGAGCAAATCATAAGATAAAAAGAGATTTTAATCCAGAAAGCTTTAAGAAGCGGTTGAGTAAATCAGAAGCACCTGAAATCAAATGAATTTCTTTGATGAAGAAGAATCTATTGGAGTGCAATTAGGCCAGTGGTAGATTGGAACCCCACTTGAAGGCACTCTGGAGTCAAGACAGGCTCATGGCTTTTAACAGCTCTGGTGAAATGGTTGCTGAGCTGAATTACTCCAAACCTTCCCTTTGCAGCTCCTGGTTTCTCAGTGTGACTTCAGGGCTCAACATAACCCAAAACACAAGGAGTAAGCAGGTATGAAAATTCATACCTCTAATCCTTCCAAGACAGGTTTTCAACCTCTTTAGAGTGTGAATGCATCCTGGGGAGGGAATAGCTACAGATTCTGGGCTGATCAATGGTCTCCCTCCACATGGTGGTCAACTGGGAGGTTGATTTCCACATTTTTAATGCTGTTAGAAGCATTTCTTGCTGAAATGATCCTGCTGGGAAACCCTCACTTTTGGAGAAAACCAGACTCAGCATTCAAATTACACACCCAGGGCTCTTTCACTCTGAAAAGAGATCATAGAATCATAGAATCATAGAATAGGCTGGGTTGGAAGGGACCTCAGAGATCATCAAGTCCAACCCTTGATCAACTACCACCACAGTCACTAGACTATGGCACTGAGTGCCATATCGAGTCGCTTTTTAAATGTCTCCAGGGACGAAGAGTCCACCACCTCCCCAGGCAGCCCATTCCAATGTCTGATCACCCTTTCCGTGAAAAAATTCTTTCTAATATCCAATCTGAACTTCCCCCGGCACAATTTAAGACCCTGCCCTCTTGTCTTACTGAGAGTTGCCTGGAAAAAGAGCCCAACCCCCCCTGGCTCCATCCTCCTTTAGGTAGTTGTAGACAGCAATGAGGTCTCCCCTGAGCCTCCTCTTCTTCAGGCTGAACAGCCCCAGCTCTCTCAGCCTCTCCTCATAGGATCTGTGTTCGAGTCCCTTCACCAGCTTGGTTGCCCTCCTTTGGACCTGTTCGAGGACCTCAATATCCTTCTTGAACTGAGGGGCCCAGAACTGAACACAGTACTCAAGGTATGGCCTTACCAGGGCTGAGTATAGGGGTAGAATCACCTCCTTGGACCTGCTGGTGACGCTGTTTCTGATACAGGCCAGGATGCCATTGGCCTTCTTGGCCACCTGGGCACACTGCTGGCTCCTGTTCAGCTTCCTGGCAATCCAGACTCCCAGGTCCCTTTCTGCCTGGCTGCTCTCCAACCACTCTGTCCCCAGCCTGTAGCGCTGCATGGGGTTGTTGTGGCCAAAGCGCAGGACCCAGCACTTGGCCTTGTTGAAGCTCATCCCATTGGAGTCAGCCCAACTCTCCAGTCTGTGAGATGGCTCAAAAGTATTTAGGTGCAGCCATAACTTGGATTAGGGTGGAAGATGAGGCCAGACTGAGGCAGGAGAATCAGCCTAGGAAATGGGGACAGACTATTTGACTTTTGTTGAAGCCACGAAGAGACAGACTGTAGTTCTAAAACAAGGTGAAGGCTTTTCAGTTATCATTATCTGAGCCTATTGAAAAAAGAAAGAAAAAAAAAAAAGAGGAAAAGAATGGGAAAGGTAGACCAGATTCTCATCTGATTTCTGTTAGCAAAACTCCATAGGCTTTTGCTGAATTTACATTAGAGCAGCTTCAGATCTGCATCTTTTCAAGTTTACTTCAAATGTCCCCTTTGAGCCTAGAAATCTGGAGAACTTGGGAGCATTTGATGCGATCCCCAAGCAATACAAAGGGGAGCCTGTTTTAATTGGGACTGTCTCATTAGCATTCAACACCACACTGAAAAGATGACAAAGGGCTGTGGCTGACCTTTCATTTCTCTCCGTGCTGCCAAGCTTATGATAACACTTGTTTGAACTTCATTAACACCGTTTAATTGCCTGCATCACAATCAATACACTGTTTCCCCACCGATGCCTGGCATGGAGGCAGGGATGTGGGAGACTAAAAAAGGGGCAGAGCACAAAAAGAAGCAGCTGAAGAGTTTTTTCCATTGCACATTGATGCCCCAAATGCCTGCAGTGCTGCAAGGAGAGGAACTGGTGCTTTTTTTTTCTCAGCTTGGTGGGGACTTGGTCTCCTTTGGGCTGCTTTGGTGTGGATTTAAAAAGTAGCCCCTCAAAGAAACCTGAAAGTCAATAAAGACATTGCAAATATTCTTAATGCTTTGAGAATCCTTTCAGTGAAGACCATGCAAAATAGGTTTACTAGGTTTGGGACTAAAAATGGTTAAAGTGCCCTGCTCTGTGGCATTCAGAATCAGAACATCTGCAGTTTATTATGTTAAGCAGGGTACAAACATCATCTGACCTAGGGGATGATACCCAAGTCTTGGGTCTGTGCTCTCATCTGTTTCCCTTTCCTGAAGCAACTGTGATTTGCATGGCTTTAGCCTTTAGATGTTGAGGTCTTAACCTTGTCAGAAAATCCTGTGGGAATATATTTGTAATTTCAGAATTGAGAGACTGCCCACATTCTGGATCTAACCACCATCATTTTGACATCCTGGGGTTCCAGGACTCTAGTCAATAGATGGTCAGTGCAGTTCTTCTGATGTCTGTCAGCCACTTTACAGCTAGTTTTAAAAAGAGAGACAAATTGGACAAGTTCAATACATACACACACAGAGACACAATAAAAAAAAATATTACAAACTGCAGGCACCCTAATATTGTAAGTTATTGAGGTTTTAAACAGAAACATGAGGGTGACTCCAAGGGCTTTAAAAGAGAGCAGCAAATGACAGGTGCAAATCCTGTCTCTACTTTAAAAAAATTCAGTCTTTTGTGTCTGCTTTCCCTGCCAGAAAGAAAGCTGAAGATATAACATACCAAGGGTCAAGGTAGGGGAGTGTTGCCAGGAGAGATAATAAAACCAGTGCTGGAAGGGGCCTCAGGAGGTCAACCCAACCAGCTCTTGCCTGAGGGCAGGATCAGCTCTGTTTAAAGCCTTCCTGACAGATGCTTGTCCATTCCTTTCTTAAAGGTCTCCAATGACTGAGTCTCTGCAATCCATTCTGGTGCTTCCCTCTCCTTCCCATCGAGTGTTTTCCCTGCTGAGCAGCTAAAATCTCCCTGGCTGCAATTACAGCCCATGCCATCTCATTGCATCCCCAGGGCCGAGGGAGTACAGCTCATTCCCTGCCTCTCTGTTTTATCTTTTGGTCCTGGTTGATGACTATTTTGCTGACTTTTATCTCAAAAAAGATCATGATTTTTTCACATGGTGCAGGAGGTGAGATGCAAATCTATCTCTGGCACAGCTTCAGGCACACACATCCTCCTGCACTGAGATGATATGTTAGATGGTTTTCTTCTTCCCAGAGCAACTACTCAGTCTTCAGCCACTGACTGAGTGCTGTCCACCCATTCTCTACCATTTCATAACGAGATGAAAAGCAGCAGGAAAAGCTGTGCACATGCAAATACAAAAATGGCCCATCTAGGGGATGCCCAGGCAGACAGAATCGCTCCCTCAATTTCTTGAAGGAAAACTCTGGAAGAACTGACAGATCAGCAAGCCAACTTCGGGGCCAATACGTTTTGCTCAGCCATTTGTGCTACTCCTTCCAAAGTCCAATCAACATTTAACAGCCTGGTCTTGAACTCTTCTCCAAAATAGGATTAGTCTGGGCCCAATGCAGCTGAATCAGCACAACGGGTTCTGTGTCAACAGGAGGGCTGATGGACGCATCCTTGCACTGCTTCACTTCACCCCATAACTGAGGCCTGCTGCTAGGTTGTTCCCAAGCTTTCCTCCAGCTCTAGCAGTCCCCCAGCTCCCTTTCATGCATCTCTTCCACCATTAGTGGGTCTGGCTACAGCCAGCTATTCCAGAAACCCTAATTATGTTCTGGCTGTAATTTGCGTCTGCAGCACATGGATTCGTTACGAGCTTTTCATATGCTAAAATGATTATTAATGAGTGCAGTCCCAACCCAGCCATGCTACAACAACAGCCAGGACAAAAGAGCTTTTGGAAGCAATTAGCTCCGTGCTAAGCTGTCTAAAACCAAGGCACTGCTGGAAAATTTCAGACTGGAGAGGAAACACTGGCAACATGATTCGTCTCTTCTTTTCTGATGAGTTAATGAGTTAACTGAGTGGCAGCAGGCAGAGTCATTCTTGCAAAACAGCTCCACTAAGGAGCCTTCCTGTTGGGTACCAAAGGTGAGAGCACTTTCACCTGGCTAAACAGAGAGCAAGATGTATTCCCTGGTCACTGCCGTAGTGCTTTCCCTAGATAAATGAAAAAAGAACTGAACAGAGACCAGGCAATGAGGAGGATGTGAAAGGTACAAGAATATTATTTTATTACCTGTAGATAACCTACAGGAATGATGGAAAGGGACTTTTCATATGAGTGTCCAGCCTTAGGAACAAAGAGAAAATGGTTTGAAACTGAAGGAGAAGAGGTTCAGACTGGATCTCAGGAAGAAATTCTTCAGGAGGAGGGTGCTGAGACTCTGGAACAGATTGCCCAGAGAAGTTGTGGCTGCTCCCTCCTGGAGGTGTTCAAGGCCAGGTTGGATGAGGCTTGGAGCAACCTGGGCTGGATGAGAGGCATCCCAGCTCAAGGTAGGAAAGTTGCAGAAGATGTAACTAGGTCCCTTCTAACCTAAACCATTCTATGATTTCTATAATTTTATTTAGTGCAAATTCAGGCTGAGACAAGAATTCATCAAGAACAGACCTGAGGAGAAGGACTTTGGGATGTTGGTTGATGAGAAGCTCAACATAAGCCAATCAGTGTGAGTTCTCAGCTCAGGAAACCAACTGTGTTGTAGGCTGCATCAAAAGAAATGTGGCCATCAGCTCAAGAGAGGGGATTCTCCCCCTTCTGCTCTTGTGAGAGCCACCCTGGAGCTCTGTGTCCAGTTCTGGGAGTTCCCACAACAGAATCACAGAATGTTTAGGTTGGAAGAGACCTCCAAGATGATACAGTCCAACATTTGACCAACACCATAATCTAACTACTAAACCATGTCCTTAAGGACCCAGGTCCAAATGCCTCCAGAGATAGTGAGTCAGTGAAAAAATATTTCCTAAATAGCCTAAGCCTCTGGCACAGCTTACATCCATTTCCTCTGGTCCTATCACAGTTTACTAAGGAGAAGGATTCCACACTCCAAGGCCTAGCAGCTGGGTTTGCTTATTCAGACATGTCTTTTTTCCCCCTCTTTGTCTTTTTTTTTTTTCCCCATAAACACACTTGCATGATACCTCGGTTTTCAGGCTTAATGGGAAATGACTCCTCAAGTGTGTGTTGCCCAGGGAACTCAGGGAACTTGAGGACATTTTGGTATAGTGTTAGGTAAAGCCCACAACCCCAGAATATTGAGATCACAACCTGGGAGTCTGTTGTGGCTGGAGAGGCATCCAAGCGCTCAAAGTCAAGTTCTTGCATCCTGTCCTTCTTTCCAGGGACTATTTTGGGTTGGTTTTCATTGTTCAGATGAATCATGGGAGTGGGAAGATAGCCCTGCAGGGCTGGAAAGGGACTGAGAAACTTCCAGATCCTTGTGAGTCACAGCCTCAGGATCACAGAATGTTAGAGGTTGGAAGGGACCTCCAAAGATCATCAAGTCCAACTCTCCATTAATCATTGCTATCAAGTGAAAGGGAGACAGAAGAAACTTGGAGAAGCAGATGATACAACCCTTCCAGGGAAGAAATCAACCAATCTAAACCTCCCTGGTACAGCTTGAGTTCATTGCCACTTGTTCCTTAGGAGAAGAGACCAACTCACACCTCTCTCCAAAATCTTTTCAGGGAGTTGTAGAGCATGAGAATGTCTCCCTTTAGCCTTCTTTTCTCCAGACAACACCCTCAATTTCCTCAACCTCTCCTCATAAGCTTTGTGCTCAAGACCCTTCTCCATCTCTATTGCCCTCCATCCCCTCAATGTCCTTCTTGTCTTGAGGGACCCAGAACTGACCCCAGGATTCAAGGTGCAGGGCCCAACACTTGGCTTTTTTGCAGGGGGTTGACCTCAGCCCATTTTTTTAGCCTATCCAGGTCCCTCTGTTACATCAACCCACCCCTGCAAACCCCAGATAACAACTGAGACCAACCCATTGCTGTAAATCAGGATGAGAATTCAGAGCACAAAACCAGACTGGCCAAAGCTGGAGGGGTTTCCTCCCAGTGCTCTTTGCACTGTGCTGCCTTTCACAGGAGATTTCAGCAGCTGCTTGTCCCACTCTGTCATGGAGAGTATTTTCCCACTTGCCTTTCTCAAGGATCCTTATCATCCAGCACTTCAACGTCCAATTTCTCTGCAGTGGAAAACAGCTTCCATCTTAGCAGGTGTCTCAGAGCTGTTTACAGGACACCTGTCAGCTCTTTTGCCTCCCTGTCCCCTCTGCCTCCTAATTATGAAATTGTGGATTGCTGCAGCTCTGAGTCTTTTTTTTTTTTTTTTTTTTTTTCCTTGTGCACAAAATGTCAAATTGCAGAAATTAAAAATGTAAATGATGGTGTCTAATTAACCAGTTGACAGCAGAGCACAGCTGCGAGTGACAGTGACTGATTACCTTCCACAAACCTTGTCCTCCAAGACCTGCCTTACCCCTGGGGACAAAGGACATTGAAAATAGCAACTGCTTTAAAGAGACATTGCTCTGCTGATGAAGCCTGGTGGGCAAGGCCTCTGGGGGATCCATATTCTCTGGATCCACCCCCAGTCCTCTCGAGCTCATAAGGAATGGTGCTGACTTCTAACAAAAGCAAATTTTTCCCAGTCAGGGTGGGGATGGGAGTGTGGAAGCTTTTTGGTACTAAATGATACCAGGCCAGCTTCAAATATAGGGAAAAAGGGAGATGCTGAACAGCAGAGGAGCTGCTGGGATGGACTGGATTCAGTGGGAAAGGTGGATGATGTTAGCAATCATAGAATCATAGAATTTTCAGGGTTGGAAGGGGCCTTTGAGATCATCTAATTCCAACCACCCTGCCATGGGCAGGGACACCTCCCACTAGATCAGGTTGCTCAGGGCCCCATCCAACCTGTCCTGAAAAACTTCCAGGGATGGATGGGGCTTCCACCACCTCTCTGGGCAACCAGTTTCTCACCACCCTCATGGTGAAGAACTTCTTCCTAACTTCCAATCTCAATCTCCCCTCCTCTAGTTTAAATCCATTCCCCCTGCTCCTATCACTCTCTGACATCCTAAAAAGTCCCTCCCCACCTTTCTTGTAGCCCCTTCGGATCCTGGAAGGTTCCAATAAGGTCTCCTTGGAGCCTTCTCCTCTCCAGGCTGAATAACCACAACTTTCTCAGTCTGTCCTCATAAGAGAGGTGCTTCAGCCTCTGAGCATCCTCCTGGCCCTTCTCTGGCCATGCTCCAGTACTTCATGTCTTTCTTATAATAGGAGCTCCAGACTGGACACACTATTCCAGGTGGGGTCTCACAAGAGTAGAGTAGAGGGGGAGAATCCCTTCCCTTGACTTCTGGCCACTCTTGTCGTGATGCAGCCCAGGATCTGGTTTGCTCTCTGGGCTGCAAAAGGATGCAGAGGAACTCATGTGAATGGTGCAATAAAGCATGCAAGGGTTTTCTTTGTCTATGGGAGAAAAATCCTGAGCTCTCAGTGGGCAGCAAAATCAGTGGGACCACTCTGTAGGACTGGAGGAAGGGCTGAAAGCCTTGAAGGTCAAACAAAGGAACATTGTTAGATTGTATGCACTTCTTTGATGGCATGGAGGATGCTCTTTGGAGTGTCAGTCTCCTAGAACATCTAAGTGATTGCAACTGGCAAATCAGGAATATCAAATCAGTCCAATTTCTACATCTGGTTGTGTCATTTCCCTCACTATAGGAGAACATGCCCAGGTATAGCAGTGATGCATCAGAAGAGCCCGAGAGCACTGAACATGTCCTTTCTCCACATTGCTGCTGGTTTTCAGCTCTTGACTTCTTCTCTTTCCCCTCAAGAAACACCTGTATTTCTTTCTCTCAGGTACTATTCAGATATTGCCAAAATGCCAGCAATCAGTGACCAGGACATGAACGCATACTTGGCCGAGCAGTCCCGCATGCACATGAATGAGTTCAACACCATGAGTGCTCTTTCAGAGATTTACTCCTACGTTGGAAAATACAATGAGGAGGTAAGAGCCTTGGAGGGGGATGACAAGTTCTGCAGGACCATGGGATGGCCCATCCATTCCCAGAGCCCAGCATGTGTCACAGGTATCTGTCTTCATCCTAGAGAGGAGAATGATGGAGTTCAGGAGTGAAAAGCAAGTCCTAGGCTGGAAAGGAAAGGTCTTGGATTATCTGTCTCTCTAGTAATCTTCCATTTGGAACCCAATTAGTTTTATCACTTGTTATTGGTCATTCAGGTTCAGCTAGTTTGCAGTAGTTGATGGTCAGATGTTTGCTTGCTACAGAGGAGCCCAACATGAGCTCTCCCTCATATGTGGCCAAAAGTTTTTTAAGTATATGTGCTCAGTGCCATTCCATATACCCTAAATCACCCAAGAATGGACCTGAACAAAGCATTTAAAAGTGAACAACATGATTCTAGGTGTTGAAGACCCGGTGAGACCCCTTAAGGCATCTTGATTGGCATGGCAAGGTAATGAATAAAACTACCAAGGAATAAGAATCCAAGATAAAAGCCCATTTCACTGGTTGCAGTCTAGAGGTCTGCATTTAGACCTGGGACCTACCATGAATAAAGCTACCAAGGAATAAGAATCCAAGATAAGAACCCATTTTATTGGTTGCAATTTAGAGGTCTGCATTTAGACCTGGGACCTACCTAAGCCTGGGACCTACCTTAGAGAAATATAACCCTCATCTGCTGCAATAAGGTGCTGGTATCAGTCATTTGGGGCCAAAAAATATCAAAATCCCTCTGACTTTTTTCTCTCTTCTTTTCCAGATTCTCGGAGCCCTTGATCAAGACGACCAGGCTGGGAAACAGAAACTTGCCTACAAACTTGAACAAGTCATAACCCTCATGAGCATAGACAGCTGAGAACTGTCCTGCCAGGGACACCCTGGGAGGGATAAACCAAGTCGTGCCTCACTCAAGATCATCATCTTTACCAAGTGCAAGTTTTGATCAGCTGTAAGCAGAGTCACCTGATAAGAGCTCCTCTCTCTCTCTCTCTTTCTCATTTCTTTCTCTTTTGAAGTCTATGGACAAAAGACAAAGCCCCAGGGGTTAAAAGAAAAACTGCAGAGGAATCTTGGCTCTGGGGATATGAAGACATTTGGGGTGGAGCTCTCCTTTTCACAGCTTCCCCTCTGCCTTTGCCCTAGAGAAAAACTACTACACACACAAACACACACACACACACACTAAAAAAAACAAACAAAAACAAAAACCAACCCACCCTACAAACCCTCCCCATCATCACAGCATCACTCTGCAGATGGGAAATGGGGAGTTAACTTCTGTCATGCTGCTTTAACTGCCTTCCAAAGGCTGCTGTAGCCTCTGGAAAGGACATGGAAATGAACTCAGTGTTACTAAAAGTCTCCCCAAGGGGAAGGCAGCCTGGCTGCAGGGATCCTGGAGGGCAGGAGCAAATCAAGGTCCTCTCCTGCAGAGCCATTGCAACTCTATCTCTTGATAGTGCCCACTGGGAGAGGAACCCCAAGGCTCCCCCCAAAAATGCCACAGCTCCATTCAGAGTTGGACCACTGTGGCTCTTATCTGCCTGGGCAAAGAGTGGTGTAGCTGCTCTTTTGGGGCAGGGGAAGGGGTCAAGAAGGGAGGAGGAGACCAATGCTCTCCTGCCCATGTGTTTCATAAGCTTATTCTTATTTTTCAAAGAGACCTGTGTCCCCCTCCATCTTTCCCATTGTGTCCTGTTGGTCATAGCACTGCAGAAAAAAAATGCTCTCTGCTCAGTGGCATTTTGTGGGTGGTGGTTCTGTTCCTTCTGGCAATGGACAGTGCAGCATCTCCCTCCTTCCCACATCAGCTTGGAAAGCAAGAGCCCTAAATCTCATTTTGTTCCAGGCAGGGAGCTTGGCCTCAAAAACCAACCAGAGGGATTTTATTTTTTTTTTTTTTTTTTATCAAGCTGTTCATTCTTTCTATTTTGTTTCCTCAACTGAACAAAACTGTTGTTTTCTCATGGTGGAATTATCAGGATACTGAAGGGCTTGCCATGAAGGAAAGGGGTGCATATGATTGGTAGTAAAACCTTGCTTCAAAGCCACTCTGAAGAGGAGATGTCACACATTTTGGAAGGAAAATCTTGGAGGAAATCCAAATAAAACACTGCAAAATTTCTTCTACCTAGATACCCCCAGCTGAACTACATGTCTTCTGGAGGTCTTTGAACAACTCATCTGCCTTTTGATGCCAACTCTGGCCTCTCCTCCATTCCTGTAACCCACAGGCCTTGCTGAAGGCACAGGTGCTGCCTGGGAAGGATTTGCTCTTTCTTTGCACTTCCTATTCCTTCAGAGATCACTATCACTGCAGGACAGTTGTGGGTGATTCCCTTGTCTTATCCTCTGTTCAGAACCTCCAGAACAACATCCCAACCCGTTTCACAGCCAACCAAAGAGGACTGAGCTCCTGCATTTCTTCTGCATTTGGATATTTTGTTCATACAGCTGCCAGCCTGGAGAACACCATGGTTCAGTGTAGCTGTAGACCCTCAGGGTCTGGAGAACCTTGCATGTTGTACACCGTGGAGGCAAGAGCTGGGTCTACATTCATCTCACCAGAACCAAACAGAGTTCACTAGCAGATGGAGGAATGCCTTGATGCCATGGAGAAATCAACCCACATCCATCTCACACCATCCTCAGAGCTGCAGCCTGGATCTGTTTTGCACTTGGAGGGAGGAAGGGGTTAAAAAGAGGGTGTGTAAATCGATTACATGGTTTTGTTCATGCCTCTTGCTAGCAGACCAGAACCTCTTCAGAGTGATGGATTACGAGTGCATCTAACAGGGGATGGGGTGCAACCAGGAGTCAGTCAGCAAGTGGGTTTCGTTCAGCCAAGCAGATACACACACAGGCAAGTCTTTCTATAAACCATTTCCAGAACAACAGTCTAAACCTGGATGTGTCTGTGGGGAGAATATCACAAGGTTCACACTGAAACAGCAAACTTAGGGACACGTCTTGGTTTTCAAACCCCAGACATTTCTCTCTTGATTATAATTATTATTATTATTATTATTTTGTGCGTGTGTGTATCTGTGTGTGCGCGTGTGTGCATCCTTTCCTTTTTAATTTTGCTTGCTTTCTGTTTGATTGCTGAGCTGATGACTCATCACGCACCTTAAGGACATCTCAGCATTTTTAAGAGGCCTGGGGATGATTTGGGTTTGGTTGGTTCTGCCATGGTTTTGTTGATCCATTACTCAATGTCGGCGCATGTCCCAGATCCATTGATTATGGCTGTGAAAGTGGGGTGGAAGTCCCACCAGAGCCAGTGGTAAGAAAACTACAACAACAACACAAACACAGTATTTTTTATAAGTACATTAACAAAAAAAAAAAAAAAAAAAAAAAAAAAAAAAAAAAAAAAAAATTAAAAAAAAAAAAAAAGAAAAAAAAAAAAAAGGAAGAAACCAAAGGTTTTGACAAACAAAGTGCCACAAAGGATAAACATGGACCCTATTGTCATGCCTTGTACTCACAGCTGGATGGTAGGAGTCTTAAGGACAAAGAGCTGGCTTGGAGGGAAGTTGTTATGGGTGATGGGCTGTACTGCCTGGACATGCGCACATGAAAAGGAAGAAGAAGCTGTTTAAAAAAAAAAAAAAAAAAGGTATCAAAGTGAACTGATGTAATTCTGCACTGTTACTGAAGTCAGAGGAACACCACAGGGGAAATTTGAGACTCACCCTGTATCTTTTTGATGTTTTCAGGGCTGTGTTTTTGTTTGATTAGAGTTGTTTTCCATTGTTATTGTTTTATTTCTTCTTGCTGGTACGGGGTTTTTTCATCTGCAAGGTTTATATGTATTTTGCAACAGAAAACTTGAACACCTCAGAGACACTGAGAATGAAACACTTAAGGGAAATGGGAAACACCATGAGATTGGTGTCTTAAGCCTTCCCAAATTTCCCTTTAAGCATTTCCATTTTTTGCTGCACCCTCTTCTTTCCCTCATCCCTAGGATTTGATAGAAAAATCTATATTTTGCTTCTTTTTCACTTCCTCCTTATTTCCCTTTTTGGTTTACTTTGTTTGATGTTTGAGCTGGTTTTGGTTTTTGCTTGGAAAATGTGCCAGAATTGTGATGTGTGGGCTTCCTCCCTTGCTCCCTTCAGTGCCCTCTCCATTTCCAACCAGTTTCCCAGTATCCCCCAGTCTATGAGAGGTCTTGGCATCTTTCTTCCCAGCCTCACCTGCTGAGCCAACTATTTTTTAAGTGCATGTAAAAATACAACTAAAAACAAAGACACAAGCAGAAGAATGAGCCCTACTACAACATGGATCCTTTCTGTTCCTCTTCCTTTGGTTTGTTTCCCCCAAGCCTCCCTTTCCACACTTGACTAGAAATCCCCAATATATGGTATTTTCACTCTGGTTTTCAAGCCACCATAGAAAGAACTGGAGCCAAAGTCCCTAGAAGCAATGGATAAGTGTCTGATATCTGAAACGTGTCAGGCTGATCTTTCATGGGTATTTTTTATGGTATTTTTCAAACAATCCACCAGGTCATGAGCTTTTGCCAACTGAGCCTTCCAGTGTTGTGGGAAAAATTGGGTGTTATCAGGAAGAAGGTGTTAGATTTGTCAACACTTGAATAGGCAGCAAGAGGAGAGCTATCAAAAAAAAGGAGAAATGTAACCATCCAAAGGTACCTTCCTCTTCCAACACACCCCAGGATTTCTCTTCTCACTTTTCATTCTGTTCTCAACATATCATGGTCCAATCCAGCATACCTCAACCTTGCTCCACTGGGTAAAAGGGTTGTAGAAATTTTCTCATCTGTAGCTTGACCATTGGAGTTCTCTCCTGATACTTCTTCCACACTTGGAGACTCTAAAAAACATTCTGATGACATGGAAAGGTTTTACCAGCAGACTTTGGGTTGGTATTTGCTTTAACAGGAAAGAGGTTCCCAAAGTTTCCATATCTTGTCCATTACTCCACAGGAAGGTGTTTATCATGAAGGGAAAGAGAAGAAGTAAATCACATGCTTGTCATGATTATTTTTAATGAAGCTATTGAAAACTGATAGAGTTTTAAGAGTCCAGCAGCCAATCTCACTGTTCAGTCAGCCAACAAAAAGACTACAAATCCCTTCCCCATTTCCTGAAGTCTGGGATTCCTCTGATGTAACAACCCAGGCACAAACCACTAATGAATACCAAGAGGAAAATTGTTTAAAAGTTGGCCATACCACAAAATGTAGATCTTTCCTTCCCCAAGGTTTTAGTGAAAGGCTTTGGAAAGAGACACTATTATCTGGAAGACTCTTCCCAAAGGAAGATTGGAAACCTGGAAGGACTAAGTCCCAGGGCTCCTCTCAGTGGGGCATACATTTGGGACCCCACAAAGGGACCCTCAATCCCAGGACCATCTCACACTAAAAAAAAAGGTCTGGGCTGCTGAAGGTACTACTGCCCCATATCACCAAGGTATCAATAAATTAAGTCATGTTTCACCCTTCCCAGCAGCCTGTAGAGGGTTACTCATGAAAAAGATTCACCTGAGGGTTTGGAGATGCTCCTTGGCCCTGTAAAAGGAATGAAAGGGAGGGAAAAAAACTGTTTCTCCTTCCCAAGCCCTTGGGGGAGGCCCTAATGTTTAAGAAGTTTGCACCTTCATAGAAATTTGTTGCTATCTGCTGTGGCCACTGCTGATGGGGGAAGATGCCACGACCAGATAAACACTTGCCCAGAACCCCAGCAGTCCCAACAAGGTGCTTTAATTCCTTCTCCCTGGCTGAGCATTTAGCTACAGAAGCCAGATAGAAAGGTGCATATGGTCCCACCAGGTTTGGGTTTGGGGTAACTCCCCAAAAGTTGCATTCAGGACCCCAGTTTGTATATCCCCAACCCTTAAGTGAGGAAATCAGGCTAAAATCCAGCTGTCAATTCAGTGTTGTTGTTTAAACCCTTCAGATAACCTCCTCTTCTGGGATGACCAGGGGACCCAGGAATAAAGTTTCCCCTATTTCTCCCAAACTTCCTCCACACTGGGAAACATTCCCAGGATCATAGTAGGGTGTTTTTTATGTTGATGAATGCCTCACCATGACATCTCTTTGGTAGAAAAGTATTGGCACTGCCTCAGTAATGCCAGGACAATTTTCTCTGTGCATCTGATGAGCAGTAAAAAGTTATCCTTCAGGGCAGGTAGAGGTCTTGGGATGTTCTAGCTCTTCTCATCCAAACTTGGCATCCTGTGGAGGCAGGCAACTGAAGAACCCCATGAATCCCAGCATCATGGTGTGAACCTCAGCCTCCTGGCCACTCACAAACCAGAATTTTCCTGCTTTGCCCCCAGTGCTGTTCCCATTGCAGAGTATTTTCATTTGGTCCGTGGAATCCTGCAGTTTTCCCTCATTTCTACCACTGGGCAATGCCCCTTCCTCCAAAAAAAAGTTGTCTAATAGGGGTGACCTTTTTGTGGAGGAGGCTTTGAAAAGAGATCTCGTCATCCGTGTTTTTATTTGGGATGGCTCAGTTCACCACATCCTTAGAGAAGCACCCAAGGGGACACAAGCTTGCAGTGATGAATTAATTGGTAGAAAGATGTCATAAAAAAGGACAAATTACACTTGGAAAAAAGAAACCACCAAAAAAAAAAAAATACCCCAGCGAGGATATAAGCTGCTTAGTCTAATCCAACTGTAACCGTGTGTGATTTTTCTTGTTGTTGTGTTGTTTGTTCATTGGTGCTTTTTTGCTTTTTTTTTTTCTTCTTCTTCTTTTTTCCCTAAAAAATTGATAATCTTCTGTTCTAAAAATGGAGAGTTTACCTCAAGAAATTCTTTCTGCTTGGAAACAAATCACCCCAAAAGACACTCGCAGCAGAGAGCAGCATGCTGGGAAGCTCAGTAAAGCAAACCTGGGTATAGAAAATGGGGAAAACCAGGACATTTAAGCTCTTTCAGCATTCCCTTTCTCTTCCCCCATGTGGTCTGGCGTGGCTCCTTGACTCCAAGGACAACATTTCCAAGTAGGAGAAGTTGCTGTTGACTTTCTGGACATTGGACAAATCAAGACACATGTCCAAGCTTGTCGTTCTTTCTGAGGTATCAAAGAGAAAATTGGTTTTATTTAAAATTTCCATGCTGCTCTGTCTCCAGTCCCTGGAGAAAACCCACGTTCCAGTCCAGAGTGGGGTAAGGAAGCAGAGATTTTAGGTGCTAGCTAAATGCTCCCAGGGTTTTCCCCAAAGAATCAAGATGAGAGGCAACTGGATTATTAAATGTCATGAGCCAGGCCATTCCTAGTGTCTGACCCTGTGTCTTGGACACACACATGAGCCCAGAAGTCTCATTCTCTGTTTTGCTAAAGCTTCCACCTTAAACACAAAAATCAATGTAAAGACATATCCTTTCACCACAGTGTTACTAAAAGCCTCAAAGAGATGTCAAGACAGCATTAGAAAGGAGGTGGGATCTTTTTTCTTAGGTTGTTGTTGTTGTTTGGTTTGATTTTCTTTTGAATTGGATCCTAGTTACAAATGAAATAAAATCTATACTATTTAAAATTGGAATCCCATTGTTTACTTGGTAAAGGCAAAGCTTCTGTACCTTTGTTATAATTAATTGTATACCTGTGTATGTAAATATAAGGCATTCCTATTTTGCAGTCCAGAACAAAAAGAAAAAAAAAAACTTATTTGTAATATAGAATAAAGTTTATTAAAAAAAAAAATAAAGAAATAAAAATGTCCTGGACTGTGATTGCTGCTTCTTGTGGCCAAAAGGAGCCAAAAGGAGAGAATTCAAGGGGACACATGAGATTGGAGACCTTGTCCAGCTCTTTCCTTTGTGCTTCTTTCCTCCTTCCCACCACCCTCCTCTCTCTCTCCTCCTCTTTTCCTTCATTTCTCTCACACACAAGAGGCCATTTATTAGATTTATTAGAATTTTTTCTGGAGTTGTGGCATCCAGACAGGTTATCCCTTCCCATCTGCTTTTGGGGTCCCACCAGCTGTGCATCTGGAAGATGAGTGACCAAGTCATGAATTCAGGGATGGTATTAAAGATGCCCCTTGAAAGCCCTCAGTGGGAGCCACCTTGCTGACACCTTGCTCATGAAACCTCTTGTAAAGCAGCAATCATCACACTGGGTTTCAACCCTGGAAGAGTCAGAAGGAGTCCTAGATGGACAAACACCTCAGTCTGCTCACTTCTCTGTCCCCAAAATGTCCTGCCAGGCCTGTGGGTTCTGCTGGGACAACCCTTGCTTGCTGCTTTCATGGCTGGACATGGAAAAAGGAAGGAATAATCTGTCCTCAGTGCCTATATGATTTCCTGGAGGCAGAAGATGGATGTGTCTCCTAGCATCAGTTGCTGTGGTCCTATCTGCAGCCTTCTGGCTCTCAGGCATGGTCTCTCTTCTCTGCATGAACATTCAAAGCTGGAGATGCTCCCCAGACATGAGAAATTCAACCTCCCTCCTTCCTCTGTCTCCTCCTGCTTTCCTCCCACATGTGGCAAGAAGGAGTAGCTGGTGAACATACCCAATTTCTGGATAACCTAGCTTAAAAGAAGAGGGGAAAATCCAGTTTTTCTTTTCCTACATCTGCTCCTGAACTGTGTTCCCCTTTCCTGACCTTCTATTTATTGTCTTATAAGACTGTCTTTTGCATGGAAATGAGTAAATTTTTAATGAAGAAGCTCAGATTCCCTGGGTCTGATGGAAGGTTTGGACAAACCTGGGCCAGGTCTGCTCTGCTATGACCCAGGTCTGTGAGGTTGAACACAGCATCCTCATCATGCACCTAAAGAACAGGGAACTTCACCTGAGACTCTTCAGATGAAGGCAGCCTGGAAATAAAAGATTCATGGGGTAAATAAAAGATTCATGGGTGCTTTTCACTGTCCCTGATCTCAAAAAAAAAACCCCAATATAAAAGCAAAGCCAGGTCCCTTCAGAGGTGGAAAGGGGACATTGTGATGGGGACCACTGAAACTGCAATCTCTCATAACTCTCATGACAATGAGATCATAGAATCATAGAATTGGCTGGGTTGGAAGGGACCTCAGAGATCATCAAGTCCAACCCCTGATCCACTCCCACTGCAGTTCCCAGCCCATGGCACTGAGTGCCACATCCAGGCTCTTTTGAAATATCTCCAGACACGGAGAATCCACTACTTCCCTGGGCAGCCCATTCCAATGCCTGATCACTCTCTTTGGAAAGAAATTCTTTCTAATATCCAACCGAAACCTCCCCTGGCAAACTTGAGACCCTGCCCTCTTGTCTTGCTGAGAGTTGCCTGGGAAAAGAGACCAACCCCCCCCTGGCTCCAACCTCCTTTCAGGGAGTTGGAGAGAGTGATGAGGTCTCCCCTGAGCCTCCTCTTCTCCAGCCTCAAAACCCCCAGCTCCCTCAGCCTCTCCTCATAGGATCTGTGCTCCAGTCCCTTCACCAGCCTGGTTGCCCTCCTTTAGACCTGCTCCAGCACCTCAATCTCCTTCCTGAGCTGAGGGGCCCAGAACTGGACACAGGACTCAAGCTGTGGCCTCACCAGAGCTGAGCACAGGGGCAGAATCCCTTCCCTGGACCTGCTGGCCACACTGTTCCTGATCCAGGCCAGGATGCCATTGGCCTTCTTGGCCACCTGGGCACACTGCTGGCTCATGTTCAGCTTTCTGAAGGCAGAGGAAGTCAGAGCCATCCATGTACCTGTCCCTTCTTTGTTTCCTGCACCCTCCAGCAGACCCATGGCTACTGCTGCACAAAGCCACCAGCCCCCCCCTCCCCACAAAGCATGGACCAAGCTGTCATCCTCACTGTTCCCCCAAAACAGGGCATTTGGTGCTGGCAAACTCACCACCCTCCTCTGCCTTTGTATCCTCCTGGAATTTCCCATTATTCCCTTCCTCCTGGTCCTGTGCCATTTCCTTCCATTGCACTTGAAAGAGAAAAAAAGTGAAGCCAGGGTTGCAAGCCCAGAGCTGGTGCTATTCCTATCGTGTTAGGGCTGAAGCTCTGTCAACCATTGAGAATGAGAGAGCTGGAAGGTTGTATGGGGTTTGCAGACCATGGTGTCAACATAAGGTTTGTTGGAAGCAAATGACTTTTTGCTGAACTTGGATCTTCAAGACTCAGCTCAACAGAGCATCAAAATGAAGTAAGAAAGTGAGCTTCAGAAAAGGGGTAAAACAAAGTTCTGAGACAATCATAGAATGATTTGGGTTGGAAGGGACCTCTAAAGGTCACCCAGTCCAACCCTCTGCAGTCAGCAGGGACACCCTCACCCAGATCAGGATGCTCAGAGCCTCCTCTCCTTGAATATCTCCAGGGATGAGGCCTCAGCCACCTCCCTGAGCAACCTGCTCCATTTTTCCACTATCCTCATGGTAAAGAATTTGTTCCTAACATCCAATCTAAGTTTACTCTTCTCTAATTTAAAACCATTGCCCCTCATTCTATCACTCCAGGCCCTTGCACACAGTTCCTTTCCACCCTTCCTGTAGCCCCTTAGGATACTGGAAGGTCACTGTTAGGTGTCTCCACAGTCTTCTCTTCTCCAGGCAGAAAAATCCCAGGTCCCTCAGCCTGTCTTCATAGGAGAGGTGTTCTAACCCCATATCATTTCCCTAACCCTCCTCTGGACCTGCTCCATCAGCTCCATGTCCTTCCTGTATTGAGGGCTCCAGACCTGGATGCAGAATTCCAGGTGAGGTCTCAGCAGAGCAAAGGGACAGAATCAAGATTGACCCAAGTGAGAGAGAAGAGCTTTTGAAACAGCTTTCAACAAGTGTCTGGGTACCTGCAGGGGAAGAGCATAAAGTGTACTGAGAGATCAACCACGTTCAGCTGTGGAAGTGGGACAGCTCTGCCCAGGGAGCACCCAGCAAAGGGAAAGTCCTTGTCACCCAGATGGGATGGTGTCAAGTCTGCCAGCACCTCCCAGAAAGCAGCCAGTCAGTCACAGGCATGAGTTGGCTGTACAGACAGCACCCAGCACCCATCAGACCTCTGGGGCAGCAGGGTGATGGCAGGAGCTAATGTTAGAGGAGGAAAAAAGAAAGAAAAAGAAAAAAGAAAATGTTGTCTGCAAAGAAATACTTCAGATTCAGGTAGTCTGGATTATTTGTGTATTTATGGGAGAAAAAACAAAACAAAAATGAAAGAAAGAAAAAAAAAGAAAAAACAGAAAAAGAAAGAAAAAACAGAAAAAGAAAAAGAAAAAGAAAAAAAGAAAGAGGGAAAAAAGAAAAAGAAAAAAAAAAGAAAAAGAAAAAAAAGAGAAAAAAAGAGAAAAAAGAAAAAAGAAAAAGAGAAAAAAAGAAAAAAGGGAACAAAAAGGAAAAAAAAAGAAAAAAAGAAAAAGAAAAAAGGATAAAAAGAAAAAAGAAAAAAAAAGAAAAAAGAAAAAAAAGAAAAAAAAGGAAAAAAAAGGAAAAAAGAAAAAAAAGGAAAAGAACCAAAAAACCAAAAAAACCCCAACAAAAAACCCAAAGCAAAACCACAAAAAACAACAAAAAAACCCAACAAAAACAAGACCAAAACAAACAAAAACAAAAAAATCAATCAAATCAATCAGAACCAAACAAAAAGCAAAACCAAAACTAAACCAAACAAAAAAACCCAATCAAAACCAAACAAAAACCGAAAAGCAAAACAAAACAAAACCAACCAAAAAACTATCAAAAACCAAACCCAAACCAAAACCACAAAAATAAACCCAAACCAAACCAAAAACAAAACCAAAAACCCCAAACCAAACAAAAAAACCAACACATAAAACCAATCAAAATAACAAAAAAACAAAACCAAGGCAAAAATAATAAAAAACCAACAACAGAAAAAAACCCAAACTACCAACAAGACATCTAAAGAAAAGGATTATGAAGGCTTTCTGAGTTCTGATGGTTGTATTTTTAAAACCTATAATGAAATCCCTCACAAAAAGTTTCCTTCCAGACTAAGTGGTGACACTTAACATTTTCATGAGAGCTTTTCAGGCTGAGTCTCTACCAGACATTGTAGAAACAGAGAGAAAATGTCCCTGCAGAAATCACAGCTCCCAGGTCACTGAGACCAGACAGGAAAAGGAAGAGGTAGGGAGGAAACTGAGGCATGAGGAGGTGAAATCAGTTGCCTGCAATTCCACAGCAGCTCAGAGACAAAACCAGGGTTTTTTGCAGTTTATTGTCACCCAGCATTAGTGAATTCAGTCACTGCTTTTACAATTGAACTCAGTAGGGTATTTATTGCAGCTCTGTGACAATCCATAGTCAGGACCCAGAGTGTGATCCTGGAGCTAAACCTCATCTCTGATATGGACTGGACCCCCCTTTCCTCTTGTCTTTGGTGCCAAAATCAGGAAAAAACACAAGACTATTTTCACAAGAAAAAACAAAACAACCCAATCCAAGCATTAACCAGGGCTGTAATTACTTAGCACAACCAAACAAACAGATTCTGGGCTTGTGGTAACTCCCTGGTGACAACTGCAAGCTCCAAATGTTTGTTTTTAAGGGGATTACATGTGTGGGCTTGCTACTACTTGGTGGAGAATTTACCTGTTGGTTCCACAAGGGCTGCAAGAGAGAGAAAAAAATCCTTCAGCATGGATCTGTCTGTAGCAGGAAAGGACATCAGTCTGGTGCTTGCTGGGATGCTGGAGATCTTGAGGGTCCTCAGCTCAGGTCTTGTTGTCTGTATTTTAAAGTGCAGGACACAGACAGCACAAGCATCAGCTGCTTCTCATGGAGAGGGTGATCAGACATTGGAATGGAGGAGTGTCCCAGTTTAACAATGCCCTGGCAATTAAACTGAATGCCAGATGCTGTCTATTCTTCCCCCTCCCTGCCCAGATAAAGGAAGGAGAGAGAATAAGGGAGAGAGACTGATGGGGTGGGAACTAAACTACACAGCTTTAATGGAACAGGAATGAGAAATAGGAAAAATTACTAAATCTATACAAATCTACAGGAAAATTGATCCCACATTCCTCCGTCCTCTCCCCCAATAACTCTCCCATCCCCACTGAGGCTGCAGGGCAGCCCTGGGAAAGTCCAGGCTGGAATCCTGGGCTCAGGAGCAGTTGGGAGCTGGAGGCAGGAACACACAGATTCAGGCTGGGATGGATCAGGAGCACAGGCAGAGGAAGGGATGGAATCCTCCCAGGATGCTGAAGCAAAGAGGGAGAGGGGAAGAAGGGGAAGCAGGAAGGGGTTTGAGCCTGGGGATCCCTCCAATTTCTCCTGAGGATGAGGTGTATGGGATGGAATCCTCTGTTTGGTCAATTCTGGTCATTTCTCTTGTCTGTTCCTCCCCACAGGAGGGTTTCAGGTGTGACCTCTTGACTCCTTTTCTCCTTCTGGAGGGCAGACCAGGACAACTGCCCAGCGTAGTGGTGGAATCACCATCTCTGGAAGTGTTCATGATGTGGCACTCAGTGGTCTGGCTGATGTGGTGGTGTTAGGTCATAGGTTGGACCTGATGACCTCAGAGGTCTTTTCCAACCTCAATCATTCTGGGATTCTCCCTGTTTCAGCCTCTGAAATGAATCTGTTCTCCTCCCAGATGGGGTGAGCTGTGTATATAAAGCCAGGGAGCCATCCACAGAAGAAGAAGGAGCCATCCTGACATCTCTTCACTAATATCATTGGAGTTTCTCTCTCCACATTGGATTTTCCCACCCCCACACTAGGTTTCCACAAGAGGTAATGTCATTTTCCTGCACCTCAGTCCATCCTCAGCATCAGCAACATCCCCCAAGAGCCTCTCCAAAACCTGGCAGGGGACAGGGCAGGGGACAGGGCAGGGGACAAAGCTCTCAGGGGAGAATTAGGAGCTGGTCTGCAGCTCAGTTTCCAAAAGCAATCCCAGATGTCAGCTGGGAAGGACTATTTCCAGCAACCTGGAGAGCATTCAATTTGCCTTTATTATTTCCCCATTCCCTCACCCACTTTCTGACACTTCACAGATTTAGCTGCCTGTATCCCATTAAGCTCTTTTCCTTGCCAGTGTTCCTTGGGGGTTTTCTGGTTCAGCTGAGTATAACTCCAGCATCAGCTCTTTTCTGCCCACTGGGTACCACTTCTCCTTTTATCTTTGATTCCAGCCTCAGGTTTGCTACACTCACCCAAGTAGGGAGAGTGATGGGGACCATTGCTCACTGAGTTATCACCTGCAAGCTCCAGTGTCCAGGTGTGCCAGCACATTGCATTGGCAGAAAAGTGATTATGGGTCCAGGATGGTTTTATTCAGAGCCAGCCTAGTAAGATGGCTGCAAAAAAATCCCCTTTTCTTTTGCTGGAGATTTATGTGAGTGGCTGGGGAGGTTTTCTTTTCTGCTAGTTGTCCTGTATCCCTGCACACTCACCAATGAAAAACTGGGCTTTTCAGGATGAGACTCAAAAAAAATCACAGAATGGTTTGGGTTGGAAAGGACCTTCAAGCTCATCTAGTTCCAAATCCACTTCACAGACACCTCTTACTAGACCAGGTTGTTCCAAGCCCCATCCAACCCATCAACACTTCCAGGGATGGGGCAGCCACAGCTTCCTTGGGCAACTTTCACCAGGGTCTCAAAGCAAAGAATTTCTTCCTAATATCCAATCTAAATCCTCCCTCTTGCAGTTTGAAACCATCCCCCCTCTTCCTATCACTCCATGACCTTGTTAAAAATCCTTCCCCAGCTTTCCTGGAGCCCTTTCAGGTACTGGAAAGCTTCTAGAACATCTCCCTGGAGCCTTCTCATTGCAACCTTGATAGTAAAAATAGATTTGTGAAAACCAAAGGCAAATGCTTGTTTCCTCTTGCTGCCCCTCAGGAGGATGGGGGAAGTGAGCCCAGCTGTGGATGTGTCTTCCTAAAGCCAGGTGGGATGAATCCCACCAGTGGGTCTGCTTTGACCTTTCCCCTTGTAAAGGTTTTAGGGAAAGAATTGTCTCTTGCTGTATAGGCAGCAGAGCCCTGAACTCCTCTATGGTGTGTTGTATGTTCCCACAAGCCAGGAAGCACTTGGGAGGAAAGCAGGAATCAATTTGGGCTTTGCCTTCAGCTATGATGTTCAAAGAAAATAATAATAATAAAAAGGAGAATAACTGCTTTGTTTTTTTATTATTATTTGTTTCTTTGCATTTCCTGCCTTCTCATAAATCCTAATGGGATTTGTACTCACTGACCTAATAACTCCCCAAACTAAACATGATGCCAAGACATCTCCACAGGCCAGCTTTCCTTCAGTACACCATATGGGATGCAGCCCTTGTTCCCACAAGCCAGGCAAGCAGGTCACCCATTAGTCACAATTGGTGACACACAAACATTTTCTGGGTGGGATCACGACAAGCAGATAACACCTCCAGGCATCATGGTTTTCCTGGCTACATCTGTGCTAGTAAATAAAAGGAGGCCAAGGTGGAGCATCAAGCACTTTGTGGAGATTGTCTATGATGTTTGCATGTCCCCCAGAATAATTTTGGACAAACCAGCTCCCAGAGAATGCCCAGGCATAGCTTGGGAAGACCATTAACCAGGGATTTTTTAGCCTTTCTGGATAAAACTGCATCCAGTCTGTCTCTCTTTGCCCTGTATGCTCTTAGGCAGAGGTTTTTTTGGCCAAATACACAGAGTTAGACCAAAGAAAGGTGTATTGGCAAAAGGCTCTACTGGTCCAGGAGTTGTTTGTAATAAAACATTGGATGAGCAGCTGCTTTAAAAGCTCAGCCTTTTATGACTGTGAGATTTGATGCTGACCCATCCAGGGCTTGTAAGTGGAGATAGGAGAATGGGCCCTAAAAACTGCTTGTGGTTGGCTTTGGGGTCAGATTTGAATTTTGAAACACAGCCTTTCAGGACAGAGTGATAATGCCAGGGAGAAATCTACCCACAGAAACAAGTGAGACTTCCCAGGACATCCCCACTTTGTCCCTCAGACACTGCTGACTGGCATCAAGTTGGTCCCCTGCCCAATTTGATGAACTCATTTCTGGGGGAGCACCAGAGTACAACCCCAGAGGTACTCTGGGACCTGTTCTTCTTTGTGATGTTATGAGAGAGGTCTGCAGGGATGGATATGAGCTAAAACATGTCCTGAGTTAAGTCCTGTGGCCCTGAGTTGTGCCAGACAGCTTCCAGCCTCTTGATGTCACCAAATGGAAAACCTCCAGGGTTCAGGACACCAGGGTCACCTTGATGGCCCTGATGTGTCTCTGGTCCTATATTCTTCTTCCTTTTTGATGGATGACTGTGAATAAAAGAAGGCAGCAAGCAATGATCTGATTATGACAAAGTTACCTAAGTCTGCTCTTTGCTTTCACAGTACCCAAGCCAACCAAAAACGTCCTTGCCAGGGAAACTGTCTCATAAACCTGCCCTGCTTTGGATTAGCAAAAGCAATCTGATTAATTCCCCAGCAGGGGCAAGATACAACACGGAGCTCAATCTCAGCTACCACATCAGAGACCTCCAGTGAATTAGATCCAGAAGAGGCAGCTGTGAGTTATGGGGCTGGAATTCCATCAAGGGCTTCTGGGGAGGTCATAAACCACCAAACAGCTCTTGCAACCTTCCCCCCCCCTCTTCCCATCCACCATCCACAAATAGAATTATAGCCCCATAATTCAAGTGGGGTCTGTTTGTCTGCAAAATGACAAATGCAAGGAGCCATGTGTGGGGGTGTCAGGCTGTAAACCCATTTATTTTTCCTGCCATTCTTCCATCTCCCACTTCACAGGGTGATGCTTCCAAGCCTTCACCCAGCTCTCACTTTCTCTCCACCCATCCTATCTTCTTCCTTTTATCTCCTCCCTCCTTCCTTTCCTGCTTAACAGAGACATAAAAGCTGTTTTGCAGACCAGCCCACCAGTCAGCCACTCACATCCAATCCTCTTCCCTTCACCCTGGAGAGTAAAATCAACACTCAGTCTGCTCCTCACTCCTTTCTGGCCACAAACCATTCCCTAGCACGAGCCACGTTGCAAACATCCAACTCACTTTAAACTTCCTGAATGAAAGGGCTGTCCTGGGTCTTTTCAACTTGGGCCAAAATAGCTCGTTTCCCTTAATTGCATTCTTTGAGGTTTTGAGGGGATAAGGGCACTCCACCCCTTTATTAATTTTTGTTGGCATTTACACGCAGACATTCAGCCTGCAAAACAGAAAACCAGTCTGGAATATTTCAGTGTTACATATTAGAAAACTTAAATGATTCCAACCTGGGGCTGTCTCTGGGCCATTTTGGGCAGCCTGAACTTCAGAGGTGGTCCATGCTTCCCAAAGTTTGCTTGGTAAAGACCTAGCCTGTGAATCCCTTGGAAGTGAGAGCATCATAAAATACCTTCAGCAAAAGTTCAGAAAGAGGGAACTAAATCCTGAGTGAAAAGCTGGATCTTCCAGAAAGGAAGAAATTTCCTAGGATTAGACACAACGTGGGTACTGGAACTTGCTTGGGTGATGTGTTAGATCATACAACCTCTTCTTAAAGATCAGCTGGCCAGTGTGCTGAAAAACAAAAAAATGGGCTTGAGCCTTTTCCAATTATATCAATATCCACTATTCTCCTTCCACCAGAACATTGATAACTCACCTAATTTAGGAATTTGATGTGATCAAGAAGTATAACCTGGAAGTGCTGGAGATCCATACATGAACAGTAGCAGGGCACAGTTTCTCAGGGATTTCTGTGCCTTATCTGTCATATTCATTACTCTTCAGATATTTTATGATATAAATGATCACAAACACCCTTTAAGTCAGGAGGGAGCTGTACCAATGTCAAACCACAGCAAAAAATCTGTAGCATACTTGTCATGTTTATTTAAGCTGAGATGGCTTATGTGCTTATTAGAGTTTGAAGCTTAAAACCCAAAAAGGTTCATGTTGCTCTGACTTAGGCACCATCTCCAGATCCCATGGAAAGGTTTTCCTGACAAGAAGTGACAATTCTGAAGGTATCTTGTGTTATTCAGTCTCATAACTCAGTCTTGGCACACTTGAGAATGTTTTTCATCAAATAAAAATGCTCCAGTGCAAAAACACTCTCAGGGTCACACATGAGCATGAACATTTGATAAAAAGGGAATAGGCAACAACTTGGAAAAGAGATTCTGATTGCAAGCTTTTAACTATCCTCCTACAGCCTTTTTTTCCTAGTTTTTCCTTTTCCAAGCTGGCAAAGTTTGCCATCTGAATTTCTGCTTCCTTAATCAGATGGAGTCCTTGAGGGTTAGGAGTTGTTGGGGGATTTGGTTGGTGGGTTTTTAGGCTCTGTTTTCTGTCCATCTCTAAGAAGTTGCCTCTTATGACACCCCAGTGTCTTCCTGCTCCTTCCTTGAGGCTTATTGGATGTTCTTCCAAGCAGCCTCATGGAGATAAAGAGAAATCACACACTAAAATTTAGAGGGCAAAAGGAAGGAACAAGGGAGACAGAGAAAGAAATTGATGGGGAAAAGAAATAAGAGTCATATTTGGTACTCATTTCAGTAAAACCTGAAATGTTATGAAAGAAATATAAATAATATAAATATATAAATAGAAATATAAAAATAAATATAAAAATATATTCAAAAAACCCACAAAAAAACCTCAAAAATAAAACCAAAAACCAGATTAAAAATACTTCAGCCTTTCAGAAAAGCCAACTCATGGTAAAGCAACGAGTGCCTTGGTGAATCCCAGCAGAAAAATATTGTGCAAGCTGTATTGTGCTCCATGATGAGCATTATGGTGTTTCATATACATGTATAAATTCCTTAATTACTAAGATTACCTCATGTAATATTTGACAATTCTCTACCTTTGGGAAGTTGATTGTAAGGGAAAGGCACAAAACATTGTTCCAGCTTTCCATCCTGGGGTATTTCCTCAGAGGCTTCCTTACATTTATTTTTTTGTCTTGGTATTTCTTACCCTCTTTGAAAACTCTTTCATTATTCTTCCTAAGGACAGAGTTTCAATTAGCAGTAGGATAATGCTATCAGGAGTCACTAAATATCCTTGGAGATAAATCTAGCTGGGAGTTGTCAGTGGAGTATCTGAAATAGTCTGACAGTAGAGGCCCTGTAAAGCTTAGATTGTTCTTTAAGAAAAAAACCCCAAAAAGATCAGTTTTCCTTTCAGAAAGGGAATGAAAGGAGTGAAGAAGAGGTTGCTTATTGAATTGCTATGTCCAACCACAAGAGAGGATGATAAAAGAAAAGAGACAGAATATGAAGAACACCCAAATTGCTGGATCTGACTGAGAAAATGTCTAGAGAAACTTGCAGGTGTAGTCTATAACCACCTCTAAGCTTGGTAGATATTTTCATCAGATGACTGGAAGAGTTTCTTGTTGAACCATCACTCATGAGAGGGATGAAAAGGTTAAAAGAGACCCATGAAACTTACAGGAACCCATGCAGACTTAAAGACCTGAGACGTAGTCTAGAGCAGCCATGCCCTGACCACACAGAACCTTTCCTTTGGTCTTTTCCTCTCCTTAGAAACCAAGATTTTCAAGGCAAATCATCCTCCCCCTTGTTTGCATCTGACCCTGCTGATGGGTCACTTACGAAGCACCAACACATCTATGCTGACTGAATATATCAAGATGCAGGAGGACACTTGTCTAACTTTTTGTGGGTTTTCAGGTTCTGCCTGTGCTTCTGAACTCCCTGATATGATGGAAACTCTTCATTTTAGTCTTCTGTGAACTGTACTTCCACTGAAAGGTTGGTTATCTTCTTGGTTAATTAGGAGTGGGCTGCATTCCTGATATTACCATTGATATTAGATGTAGGGGAGGTTGGGGAAAAGAACACCCTAAAACTTCTGTATGGACTTCCAGGTGTGTTTGTGGGCTGGAGCATGGATACTTCCCAGGGAAAGGTGTCAGGAATAATAAAAAAAAAAATAAAATTGGGGAAACCAATAAAATTGGGTCATTCCTCATGAGCTATACTTCCCCTCCTTCAGTCCCAACCTACCTGAGCAGGGAGCACCTGGACCCTGTGTTGCTGTCACCCCTCAGCAGGGAGGGCTGAAAACATGGATATTTTATCTGGGATGAATGTTCTACCATGGATATTTTATCTGGGATGAATGTTCTACCATGGATGGGTCTATCTGGGTCCACTCATTGCTATCTTCCAGTGCTATATTGATCCCCAGCCCCCATTCATGATGCAACCAGAACCAAACAAGCATGGAACCATTGACCAAGACATCTTCTGTGAGCCTCATCTCAAGCCATGACAGTCCTGTGGTGCTTTGAGACCTTCAGAGGAATGAGGAGGAGCAGATGTCCTCTGATCAGAAAAATCTGAATTACACAGCTCTGCCTTCCCTTTCAAGATGCTGACCTTTCTCCTTCACCTGCCAAGCTGAGAATCCCCAGCTTAGATCCCCAGAAAAGATGTCAAATAAAGATCCTGGCATGAGGCACTGCAGGCCTGTGACTGCTGTTTGAACTCAGGGGAGGCTGGAGGAGCTATTGAAAGCCTTCAGAGATAAGACACACATGGCCTGAATTCCACAGGGCTCCTTTATCTGTTCACATCTGGTTATCTTCAACACAATTTCTGGTTAATTCCAGAGTGGCCTCAGCAGTGTTGGGGTTAGGGACATGCTGAGAAGGTCCCTACTAATCTATTCCAGAGGCTCAAAGGGGTTTGGAATGCTCCTTGCTGATGACTTCAGCTTAGTTTAGGCCATGCAAAGTCCAAGATGCCATCACCTTGCCAAAATGGTCTGACAGCAGGAAGCAAAGAGTCTAGGAAAAAAAGGTTGATCCCACCAATGAAACCACTGGGAGAGGTTTTCCCCAAGGGCACCACAGATTTTGTCTCCACTGAAGAAGAGTGACCATGGGGATGTTTTGTGCCATAATGTTAGAACTCAGCAGGAGGTAGAACTTGAGGTCTTAACTCCAGCTCCACAGGGCACTACAAAGACTCTGCTCTCCACCAAGGTTTTTCCTTTCAGCATTTTCAATTTAAATACAAACAAAAGTGATGAAAAAAAAAAAAAAAGTCTTTTTTTAAGGCATGGGCTGGATGTAAAACATCTGACAGCCAGTTTAGGATAGGTTTGGACTTTAAAATCATATTTCTTCAATCACTTTAGCAGCTGAATGGGCATTCTCACACTGCAAAGAATTGTCCTGGTATTCAATCCCTTCTCACTCTTTTTTTTTTATTAGTTAATTTGCTTTAGAGTGAGTCTGCACAAACTTGAATAACTGTGTTATGTCCTGTACATCCTTTGCTAAATATCTGCAGGATCTGCACCAGAAAAATGATGCACAGCATGGGCAGCTGGCCAATATCTTTCAGTATTCATAACCAGCAAAGGGAGAAAAAAGAAAAAAGGCTGTCCAGTTGGGAGGCAGAAACAACAATCATAATTAAAACATGCAGAACAAACAAGTCATCACTTTTCCCCAGCAATTCTGAACCTAAAAATCTCATTGACAGAAGTGCTGGAAAGAGTGGGACTAACAAATAGATGGTTAGGAACACAGCATCATTCACAGAAGGAATGACAAATGTTCAGTCTGTGGGATGAATTAAACTTCCAAAATAATCTGCTTAGTCATAGAATTCAAGCCTACAGGAGGCTGGCAGCAGTTTTTGCAGGATGAACTCTTCCCTGAGGCTTTTCTCGGGTTTGGCTTCTGGATTCCTTAGGAACAGCAGCTCAGAGGTCACGAGGTGGTAACCCCTCTACTTTTGCATCTCAGAAGAGCTGGGACAATATGTAACTAAAAAAAGTGGTGTCAAAGGGAAGGAAACCACTGTCTTCTCTCACACAAAGAGCTTCTGTCAGATTGAAGGCAAGGAAGGTTTTGGAGATACCCATAGGCTTGCTGACCAGGTCATTGGGATCCATGGGTTGCTGTAAGTCCAGCATTAAAACTTCAGACACTGCAAAGAGACCACACCACTGGAGCACTGCAATCAGTTTTGGTCCCTGCTGGACAAAAAGGATGCAGAGAAGCTGGAGAGGGTCCAGAGAAGAGCCATGAGGATGCCCAGAGGTCTGGAGCATCTGCCATGTGAGGAGAGGCTGAGAAAACTGGGTCTGTTCAGCCTTTAGAAGAAGAGAAGGCTCAGGGGAGACTTTATTACAATGTTCCAGTACTTAAAGGGGGCTACAAAGAAGATGGAGACTACCTGTTTACAAGGAGCCCCATGGACAAGGGACAATGGGCACAAGTTGCTCCTGACGAGATTCCAATTGGACACAAGTGGAAAATTTTTCACTCTGAGGACAGTCAGACATTGGAATGGTCTCCCAGGGGAAGTGGTGGATTCCCCCACTTTGGAAATGTTTAAGTCTCAGCTTGATGGGATGATGGAACATCTCAGATAAACAATAATATGAGAAGGGTTGGAGCAGATGATCCTTGAGGTCCTTTCCAACCTGACATTCTGTGATTCTATGATTGTTCCCTACTCCTGTTCCCTTGCTGATAAAAAAGTCCCCTAAGGGATGTGTGAAGAGGTGAAAAATCCCCAAACTCTCTCTAAAACTGAGAGGCCAGTAAGAGTTAGAGGAGAAATATTTCCTTTTCTAGTCACACCATAATCCTAGGAAAGAATTCCCGAGCTTTGCCTTTTTCCATCTGTACTTCCATTTCCTAGAGATCACTCTGGAAGTGACTCATGGAAACCACTATGGGTCAACTGCAGTGTCAACCTGGCAGAACCAAAATCCCCCATTTCTGCTTTCCTAACATTCATTACCTCTAACAGGATCACAGAATCATCCAGGTTGGAAGGAACCTCTGAGATCATCAAGTCCAACCCTCTATCCACTATGTCAAGGTTTAACACGGGCCTGGTAATTAAATTGAGTACCAGATGCTCTCTATTAATCTCTCTCTCCTCCCTGATAAAGGAAGGAGAGGGAATAAGGGAGAGAGACTGATGGGCTGGAAACTAAACTACACAGCTTTAATGAAACAGGAATGATAAATAGGAAAAATTACTAAAAACATACAAATAAACAAATATACAGGAAAATTGATCCCAAGTTCCTCCCTTCTCTCCCCCAATAACTCTCCCATCCCCACTGAGGCTGCAGGGCAGCCCTGGGAAAGTCCAGGCTGGAATCCTGGGGTCAGGAGCAGTTGGGAGCTGGAGGCAGGAACACACAGATTCAGGCTGGGATGGATCAGGAGCACAGGCAGAGGAAGGGATGGAATCCTCCCAGGATGCTGAAGCAAACAGGGAGAGGGGAAGAAGGGGAAGCAGGAAAATGAGCTTGACCCTTGTGATCCCTCGAATTTCTCCTGAGGATGAGGTGTATGGGATGGAATCCTCTGTTTGGTCAATTCCGGTCGTTTCACTTGTCTGTTCCTCCCCACAGGAGGGTTTCAGGTGTGACCTCTTGACTCCTTTTCTCCTTTTGGAGGGCCAAATGTTGCTCAGAGCTGAGCAGTGTCCTTGGCTCTGCAGCCCATTCTCCAGCAGTAACTCTAAACATGGAGTGGGATCAGTCCCAGCAGCAGACACTGCCTGAGAAACTTGCTGTGAATTTCAGCAAGTGCAGCTCCTGAGCTGAAAGCCAAAGTACAAGACAGAAAATCCCCTTTATCCTGGCCCAAACCAGGACAAGCTACCACTGTGGTTCCTCTCCTTTCCTTTCCATGAGCTCAACAATGATTGGAAACACCTTTCAAACCCAATCTATGTCAAGCCCAGGTAACCTGGATGGATTGCCTTGCTCTAAGACATCAGCAAATATTTCTGGGTTTATGAGTGAGGGCCTTAAACCTCAATTTCCATGTCAGCACTGACTTGTCCATGGAATTCAAACTTGAAATCTTTTAGCATCACATTGACTGCAGAGTGCAGGATATGCCTCCCTTGTAGCAGACACTTAGGGCCACACCAGTCACAAATTGTGCCTTGTCACAGTCATTTGAGGCCATCTCAACTGGAAGGAATTTCCCTGGCCCACCCTAGAGAAACCTAGATCAGAGGGGACCTGATGGTGCAAGGCAGATGTAGTTCACAGGCACCCAGATTCAGGAACCTGCCTTGGAGTTGTGTCTGAAGGAAGGAAAGAGAAGGTTTGCATCTGTTCCACTTGCCCGAGGGTGAAATTATGAGAGCCTCAGAAGCAGCAAATCAAGATCAAAGGGAGAAAATCAGGAAAAGAGAGAAGAATGGAGAAATGGGAATAGTTGCTGGGAGTGCTCCAGGGTTTAGTCTTCCTTGCACTGAAGCTTTCAAGTCCACATCATGCTGGGCCATGCCAGTTGTCTCCACTTCCTTGTCTTTTAAACTGAGCCCTTCTCTTTCCCCTAGCCCCAATCCATGAGATGCTGGAAGACAATTCCAAATATCCCTCCAGCAGTCCAGGGAAAGGGGTGATTCCTTGTCTGTGCTGGTCCTGGCTGCAGCCAGCATCTTGCAGGCAGGTAAGGGTGATGATCTCCCTTCTCTTTGTTGCCAGAGGTACCTGAGCTACATCAGTTTCAGACACGTGGTCAGGAAGAGAGCAATGGGAAGCTCCTTCTTCTATTTGCACATCACCTTGTTCCACTGCTTTTTTTAAATCTTTTCCTTTTTTTTTCCAGGCTTAGAGGAACCTGCACTCCTTTTTATGCAGCCTCCATCTGTACCTAATTTGTATGATCCTCCAAAGTTCCCTGAGATCAGAGGTGACCCTGTCCTGGCTGTGATGTATCTCTGCCTGCCTGCACTCCCTCAGCTGACATGGTACAAGGTATTTATCCTGGAATAATGGAAACTTGTCCTGTCTCCATCCAATAAGACCTCCTGAAGTCAATCTTCACCTTTTTGGAGCTTATTTCAAGCTAGCAAAGAGATATGGTGAACACTGGTATCCAACCTATCTTCTCTTTCATTCTGTGCTTGATTTCTCTGCTTCAGACTTCTCCTTCTGTTTGTTGGCCCTTTCTGTTCAGCTGAGACCCCATCTCTCAGCTCTTTGGCCTCCTTACACCATTATAAAGTGAACTAAAATGTGCCCTTGCTCTTGAACTGGGATCCTGAAAGCAGAGGGTCAATCGTTGTGATGGAACAAGAGGAAATGGCCTCAAGTTGTTCCAGGGAAGCTTTAGATTGGATATTAGGAACAATTTCTTCCCCCATAGGGTTATCAGGCACCAGAACAGACTGCCCAGGGAAGTGTTGGAGTCACTATCCCTGGAGTGATTTAAAAGCCATGGATGTGACAGATGAAGGACATGGCTTACTGGTGGCCTTGGCAGTGCTGGGTTAACAGTTGGACTTGATAATCTTAAAGGGTTTTTTTTTCCTAACCAGAAAGATTCTGTGACTCTATGGTTCTATGTCTCACATTGGAGAACTTGGTACATTCTGGCAGCCCTGTGACTATATCTGCTCTTGGCTTTGCAGTATTAGGGAGGGGTCACTGCTGCCACATCCCTTGCAGAAGAACAAGGAGATCCCAGGTTGTCGTTCTGACACCCTCTCACCTCCTCCTGAACACAAGAAGCAAGGATGTTCAGTTCAACGAGACTGATGCTTCAGCTGCAATCAGAGGTGACATCTGAATGCCAACAGCCCCTCACAGGGCTGGCAAAGGTGACACGGGACACAGATGGAACAGATACCTGTGGCCTTCTGAAGTCACACCTGGAAGCCAGGCTGAAAATCCAGGGTGTTATAAATGGTTTAACAAGTGGATTCCAAGAATTATCCCCATCCCTTTAGCCCTTGCCTCCCTCTTCTGGTGTGATTTACCATGAGAGACAGCACCAAAAAGGGAAAGTAAATACATTTCACACTACTCAGTGCTTTATACCCTGAGAAACAGACAGGGGATAAACAGCACCTTTTTGGAAGCAGAACAAAAAATATCCAACCCAAAAGGCATGGAGCTCAGAAGGCTACAGGGCACAAAATATTGCAATAAAATTCTGCTTCAAACTGCTTCAAATTTTGCCAGGTTCTCCCTTCAGCTTCCCACCCAGCTTTGCTCTCTGCCCAGGGAATGTGCACTGCAAGAGGGCTCTTTTTCTCACTGTAATGTTTGTTTTTTATATTGGAAACACTACATGCACTTTTACTCAGGGATCTGTCCTAGCTCAGTGCTCACAGTCCAGAAAAATTGCCAGGGATGGGTGACAAGAGAAAGAAGCCCCAAGGGGACCACGAAGATGACAGCAGTAATACTGAAGGGGGTCTGTTTGGCTTCCCAGTTCAGCCTCAAGAAGTAAAGACTGTTTTCTCCTCATAAACAGAAAAATCTGTTTATTTCCCAGCTGGGGAAAGAAGAAGAAGCAATTTAGACCAATACAGAAATGTTTCAGCTTTTGAAAAAAAAAAACAAACAAAAACCACAAAACTGGCTAGGGAATTGGCATCTAGAATGATCATAGACTTTTTAGGTAGTCCACAGGATTAACAAGGTCCCATAACACCCATGCACTCTCTGGCAATCAAGCAAGAGAGTTTCCCCAAGGACCCTGGACTCAGATGGAGCACAAGGAGAAGAAAACAGGCTCATGATGATTGCTTAAGCATTTTTATTAGTTCTGGGGAACATCAGCTTGAAGAAGCCCAGCTCATGGGCTTTGAGTCCTCCAATCTAGTAAGGAAAGACAAGGAATATCAGTAGTGAGGTGGATGTCAGACCTTTTTCCCAAATAACAAGTGATAACCCAAGAAGAAATGTCCTCAAGTTGTGCCAGGGGAGGCTTAGACTGGATGCTACAAAATATTTCCTCACCAAAAACATTATCAGGCAAATGGTGGAATCATAGATTCATAGAATGGATTGGGTTGGAAGAGACCTTAAAGCTCATCCAGTTCCTGACATGGGCAGGGACACCTCCCACCAGCCCAGGGTGCTCCAAGCCCTATCCAACCTGACCTGAGACACCGCCAGGGAGAGGTCAGCCACAAGTTTCTTGGGCAACCTGGTGGAATCACCATCCCTGTAGGTTTCTTAAAGCTGTGTAGAGATGGTACTGAGACACATGGTTTAGTGGTGGACTTGACACTGCTAGTTAGGAGTTGTACTTGATCTTAAAGGTCTTTGCCAGCCAAAACAGCCCTGGGAGTCCATAAAGGTGGAATCACAGCTCAGGTGTGGGGATGACACCTGATTTTCTCTAGCTGAGCACACAATAGTTTGTTGAGTGTTACAAGCTGGGTCTTTTGGATATTATTATTAGAATCCAACTCACTGGAAGGCACTTAGAGGGCTTCTAGTGGTGGATCCAGAGTGTTTTCCTTTTGCTGTCCACCAAGGAGCATCTTTCACACAGCTCCATTATGTTTCCTAGGCATTTCTCAGCAGGGGAGCTGCAAAGGACTGGATTTCTGGTTGCTGATTTGTTTGTTGTGTATCACAAGCAGCCTCCAGAGCTCATTTCCTGCAATATCTGATGTTTGGAGATGTGGATTACATAATATTTTCAGTAGTCAAGGGGATTCTGATGGCACAATCTGATGATTTCACAAATAGATAAACTCAAGTAGCCTCTGAAAATTTTTCAAAGAACCTTCCTTGCCTTCTCAACCATGTTTCCCCATACATATATATATAATTATAATGTATATGTAATTTCTCAGCTTACAGCTCTCTGAGTGCACTTTGCAGAGCTTTCAGGAGTTTCCAGTGCCACAAACTGTTCTCATCTTTTATTGTGCTCTCAAATTGGGCTCAAATGTTCCACATGCTTTTGAATTTACAGCACATCACAGGCATTCAGTTTTATAACTCCCAGGGCTTAAACCAGAATCAAATTGATAGAATTACAGAAATCAAGTGGGTGCTGAAATACTGGGTAGGAATGTATAAAACCTGACAACCCCAAAATTTCTGGTGTCAGGGTAGCATTATAGTATTTCAAGGGAGTAACAGCTTTTTGGTCTCTAGAGAAATGCGTGGTAAACCAAAAAATCAAGGGCAAACGTCACATATAATTTGGATAAAAATGAAAAATTTGGGGAAGATGCAGCTTTCTTGCTGATGTCAGGTTAATTACACCTTCCTGAGGTTTCACAAAAGAAGAGGGAGGTGTGAGAGGTGTATATCCTGCTTCTGGGGGGTTTCAGTCAGGAACCATCCTGTGTATGGCTTCCAGCACCGGTCCTGATTAGGACCTGTAAGTGCTGTAATTATCATTAATAACAATCAGGATCACTGAAACAGAGGAATAACAAGACTGCTGTTTCACTCCAGTTGCTTGCAGAGCGTGCCTTGTAGGAAAGGGAAGGAAAAATGATTTGCATATGATTCAAACATGTCTCACCACAAGGACATTGTCATTCTCCCTTTAAGAAGCCATTGAAGAAACAGAGGATTTTCAGGGGCAGCTTTAAGCAAAGTAGCTTGGCCTCAGGAAATTTCAGATTTTTGTATTTCCCTGCTTGCTAAAATCATTTTCAGGCCCTGTTTTCCCAAACTCTCCCCAGTCTGTATGTGTTAGTCAGTCCCAGTTTCTTCATAAATAAAAGAACCTAAAGGCTGTTCACTCAAAATAGCTCTTAAACCCAGAACTTCCCTCCACCTCCACAGCTCTTGAGCCCACATAAGGCTCAAATGTGGTACATTAAGCACTTGGGACTGGCAAAAGGACAATAAAAACAATAATTCCACCTTAATACCACCATAGCCAAGCACTATGTTAGGGGATGGCCTGGGGAGGGCTTCTCCAACCAATGTGGACATCACCTTCCTGCACCATGGCCACCTCTCCCTGGGGCAAACACCTTCAGCACTGCCAATGCAGCTGCATTTCTTTGGGTTTGTGGCTTAGCAAGATATTGCCACCTTCCAGCAAATTGTTTTTATCAGGCTGTGATATTCACCTGCCTTCCTCTTCCTCTTGTGAGGCTGAGATAGAGTCAGACCCATCATTTTAGCTCTACCTCAGTACCACTCCTCTTCTACCACTCCAGCCTTGCACTGTCCCCAGAATCCAGCTGGACACAACACTTACCCAGCTCCGCTTCATCCCAGAACCTCCAGCTTTCCCCCATGCCAACCCCCATGCCCTGTACCTCTAGCATCTGCCTGTATCTCCATCCTCTAGTTCACGGTCCTCCCTTCTGCCACCACCTCAAGTTACCATCCCTTCAGCTCCACAATATTTTGTAGCTGGTATCCATGGGTGGAAACCACCTGCAGTGGTGGTTTTTCCTCCTGGAGTTGTCTCCTTTCCCTGGAAATGTTTCATGCACTATTTATTCCTCCTCTATTCTCATCTCCCAGAGAAAACCACAGGAAGTCACGAGTGGGGAACCAGCCCAGCTCTGAATCCAGCCACCATCCATCACGGTGGCAGACAGGCTGGGGAAGGGCTCCATGGCACAGTGCCAGGGTTAATGACCTGAGACACTGCTCACTTCTGCTCTGAGCTGCTGGAGGGAGCAGGCACAGCTGCTGATTTTGTCTCACTCTGCCTCCAGTGAAGGCAGGAGGGAGGAGGGCTCAAAGGAGTGTAGAGATTTTTCCTGGTGGAGTTTGGTCCCACCCCAAAAAAGACCTGCTGAGAGCTCTTCAAGTCATTGCATAACCAATAACTTTGAAATCGCTCCTGGGTGCCCCATGAGAGCTGTGGTTTGGGGTCATGTTCCTATCCAGAGCCCTGGGATTTTCACTGGATGACCATGTTCCCTCCAGTGGTGGGATGGCCAAGCAGCAGGAGAAGCTCTTTGCCCTGGTTCAACAAAGGAGATGGAATTAGCACAGGATATAGGTCTGGAGTAAAACAACCTAGATCTTACTCTAAACCTGCAAATATCTCCCTGAGGTCAGACTTAACTGGTCTAAGTTCCACTGAAGAACCTGCAGTATTTCTCACTGGTTCTGGATACCTCTTCATCTCTGGAGACCTCTGAAGATAATAGGAAACACCAGTAGGACCAAGTAGGGACTGGCTGGCTGAATCTGGTCTTTTCCGTCTGCAGCTTTGTCTTCATGAAGAGTCAGATTGAAAGAGTATTCTGAGTCCTGTGTCCAGTTCTGGGCCCCTCAGTTCAGGAAGGAGATTGAGGTGCTGGAGCAGGTCCAGAGAAGAGCAAGGAGGCTGTGAAGGGATCCAGCACAAGTCCTGTGAGGAAGGGCTGAGGGAGCTGGGGGTGTTCAGTCTGGAGAAGAGGAGGCTCAGGGGAGACCTCATCACTCTCTACAAATCCCTGAAAGGAGGTTGGAGCCAGGGGGCGGTCGGGCTTTGCTCCCAAGTAGCTACCAGCAAGACAAGAGGGCATGGACTTAAGCTCTTCCAGGGGAGGTTTAGGTTGGATATTAGGAAAAAATTCTTTCCAGAGAGGGTGATGAAGCATTGGAATGGGCTGCCCAGGGAGGGGGTGGATTCTTTACCCCTGGAGGATTTTAAGAAGAGACTGAATGTGGCACTCAGTGCCATGGGCTGGGAACTGCAGTGGGAGTGGATCAAGAGTTGGACTTGATGATCTCAGAGGTTCTTTCCATCCAGGTTGATTCTGTGATTCTGTGAGTTTCTTTTCTATTTTATTTCTTTCTTTTACAGCCTTCAGATACAGACTGTTAGACAGTGTTTATTTCTTCAATGGCCTGTCTTGCAGAGGGGGAAATGATCTTGTCAAAACTGAGTAAAAGACCACTTTCACCATGGATCTGTGAAGCAGCAGAAATGTAAAGGAACTGTGAAATGCCATGGTATCAAAATATACTGTCTGCACAGTCTGGTCCTGCACTCAGCTCTATGGCTCTGCCCTCCATCATCTCAGTATCTAGGAGTTCATCTAATCATCAGTACCGGCACTTACCCTGCCATGTTTGCAGATGTATTTGCTGCTCCTCATTTTCACAGAAAAAATTGGTAATTCCTAACATGAGGTTGGGATTGATCCCTGGCAATTTCATCCTCTCCAGAGAGCTTAGAAAGGAGGAGTCTTTGATGGATGCCAACAACTGAGTGCATCTTACGTGTGTGAGGTGAAAACATGGTGAAAACCTTGGCCTTCCAGACAACACCTGTTGAAATCCAGTTATCTCTGATCTAGTGTAAAAATTATCTGAATGGGTCTAGGTCTGTGGGAGGTCTTCTGCATCATGGAGCCATCCCTGCCAGAGTCCAGCAGCCTTTCAATAGAAGGGACCATAAAACCAACCATCCCTTTCACTTGTCATTAGCCACAAGAGACTCTCCAGTAACTTCAGGTGACATTAAAAGCCTGTCAGGGTTTAACACTGCCCTGGTAATTAAACCAAGTACCAGATGCTGTCTATTAATACCCCTCCCTGCCCTGCTAAAAAAAGGAGAGACAATAAGGGAGAGAGACTGATGGGTTGGGAACTAAACTACACAGCTTTAATGCAACAGGAATGAGAAATAGGAAAAATAGTACTAAATCTATACAAATCTACAGGAAAATTGATCCCACGTTCCTCCCTCCTCTCCCCCAAGAACTCTCCCATCCCCACTGAGGCTGCAGGGCAGCCCTGGGAAAGTCCAGGCTGGAATCCTGGGGTCAGGAGCAGTTAGGAGCTGGAGGCAGGAACACACAGATTCAGGCTGGGATGGATCAGGAGCAGAGGCAGAGGAAGGGATGGAATCCTCCCAGGATGCTGAAGCAAACAGGGAACAGGTAAAGGGAAGCAGGAAAAGCAGGAAGGGCAGGAAGTAGGAAGCAGGAAAATTGGCTTGACCCTTGTGATCTCTCCAATTTATCCTGAGTATGAGGTGTATGGGATGGAATACTCTGTTTGGTCAATTCTGGCATCTATCTTGTCCATTCCTCCCAAAGGAGGGCTGCAGGTGGGACCTCTTTATTCCTTTTGGAGGGCCAAATGTTGCTCAGAGCTGAGCAGTGTCCTTGGCTCTGCAGCCCATTCTCCAGCAGTAACTCTAACCATGGAGTGGGATCAGTCCCAGCAGCAGACACTGCCTGAGAAACTTGCTGTGAATTTCAGCAAGTGCAGCTCCTGACAAGAGACTGAGCTGAAAGCAAAAGCCCAAGACAGAAAATCCCCTTTATCCTGGCCCAATCCAGGACAGGGACCATCTTAAATAAAGGGGCAGCAGGAGAGACCTGTGAATCATGAAGAAAATTCATCCATAGGCAGAAAACTGTTCCACAAAGCTCTCAGTCATGTAGCATGAGGCTGGGGTTTACCTGCAGACACCTGCCAGATGAACCTGGCTGATTTCCCTCCACTTTACTGGTGTTGGGCCAAGAGCTATGACCTGCAGAGGAGGCAGACATGGACCAGCCAACTTTCCCACGAGCAGAAGCCCTTTGCATCCCTGACCACTGAGGCAGCATCTCCTCTGCAGGCATGGGGAAAGCACGTGAGACAGAAATGTGTCCTCCTGAACCAACACTCAGTGGCTGACCCAACCCTGGGAGACTTTATACTTGCTGTAACTGCTTTTTCTTTTCACCTTTTCCTAAACAAGCCTTTTATGTGTGCCAGATCCCCCTTTTCCTCTTCCCTAGAGTCACAGGAGCACCAGAGGTCCTGTTGATTATTTTGCTCAGATGAAGCCAGCAGCTTTCCTCCCAGCTGTAAATTCTGTTTGCATCCATTCCCAGGCTCGGTTGAGGTTGGGACTGTGGAAGGGAGGGAAAAAAAACAAGAGAGAAGTTAGCAGCATTTAAAAACAATCTAACCAGAGAGAACAACTTTTAAATGAGGCCATTTCAGGCCAGAGCTTCCCAGCTGTCTGGGTGTCCCTGCTGAGCCCACTGCAAAACATGGTTCAGGACACCCCTGGCACTTACTGCAGGCTAGCAGGGAAGATGCCTCAGCCAGTAATGTCCAGAGAATGATTAATCTTTTCCTCTTCATTTTAATGCTGCTGCAGTTGCAACAGATGTTCAAGAGCCTTCTGGCAGTGACAGATCCCTGCATGGTCCTGACTCCTTACCAGGAAAGTAATGACAGGAGCCACAGATTCCCAGGGCTGTGTCAGCTGGTTAGGTTTTTGTGGCTTTTTTCCTTTTTTTTTTTTTTTTTAAACCCTCTGGAAAGTTCTGTGTGTTTTCTGGAAAGGTTCTTCATGAAATATGATGTATTTGAATCACACGTGGATTCTATCCCAGAATTCACATGGGTGGATCAGCACCTTGGGGCAAACATCCTCCTTTCCGAGCATCCCCAGCGTGGAGCTTCCTGATGGAGGAGAAGAAAAAAAGGTTGTGTCAGAGCAACAGGACCTTTGGCTGGTCTACAAAATGAGTCAGTGAAGCAGGATTCATACAATGTGACAGATACACGAGGATTGGAGCAGAGAATCTGTGATGTCCTCTGATCATCATTTGATTCCCCTTCCGTCCATATAATTTGTCTCTCTGCAACTGCTTGAAAGCAGAGTGTAGGAAGGGGTGGAGGAACCAGAACTCTGGTTCCAAGTGGCAGGAAGAGACAAAATTAAATCAAGTTGCATCAGGGGAGGTTTAGATTGGATATTAGAAGAAACTTCTTCACCTAAAGGGTTATTAGACCCTGACACTTGGGGCCAAGAAGGCCAATGGCATCCTGACCTGGATAAGGAACAGCGTAGCCAGCAGGTCCAGGGAAGGAATTCTGCCCCTGTGCTCAGCTCTGGTGAGGCCACAGCTTGAGTCCTGTGTCCAGTTCTGGGCCCCTCAGCCCCTCAGGAAGGAGACTGAGGTGCTGGAGCAGGTCCAAAGGAGGCAACTGGGCTGGTGAGGGGACTGGAGCACAGATCCTATGAGGAGAGGTTGAGGGAGCTGGGGGTGTTCAGGCTGCAGAAGAGGAGGCTCAGGGGAGACCTCATCACTCTCTCCAACTCCCTGAAAGGAGGTTGGAGCCAGGCAGGGGTTGGGCTCTTTTCCCAGGCAACTCTCAGCAAGACAAGAGGGCAGGGTCTCAAGTTGTGCCAGGGGAGGTTTAGGTTGGAGATTAGAAAGAATTTCTTTCTGGAGAGGGTGATCAGCCATTGGAATGGGCTGCCCAGGGAAGTAGTGGATTCTCCGTGTCTGGAGCTATTTCCAAAGAGCCTGGATGTGGCACTGAGTGCCATGGGCTGGGAACTGCAGTGGGAGTGGATCAAGGGTTAGACTTGATGATCTCTGAAGTCCCTTCCAACCCAGACGATTCTATGATTCTATGATTCTGTGACACAGGCTCCCCAGGCTGATAGTTGAATCATCATCCCTGAAGGTGTTTAAAAGATGTGAGGATGTGGTGCCTGGGGACAAGGTTTAGCACTGGATTCTATACTAAGGTTCAAGGTTGGACTCAAAGATTTTAAAGGTCATTTTCAACCCGAAGAGTTCCATGATTCTATGCTGCTGTTTTGCAGCAGAACAGTGAGTTCAATCCTTCACTGGGAGGCAACTGGGAGCTTTTCTTGCGTTGCCCCTGCTGAACACCTCCAGTGGGACTGATCCTGCACCCACTGGAAGGTTTCCATCACCATACTCCAAGCAAGAGGTGGGAGAAGCTTTTCCCTGGAAAGGGGCAGTGAGCAGCATTGCAGGAGGAATAAACTCTCAGTGGACCCTTCATTGCTCCCCTCTCCTGATTTCCCTGTTTCTAAACCCAGATGCTGATTCTCCCCAACAAAGCTGGATGTCTCAGCATTAAGACCAAGGGTACCACTGGGATCCTGTGTGACCTCCAGAGAAATCTGCCTGCTCACTCTCAGCCCTGGAGCTCGTGCATGTGGCAGGGAAGAGAAGTTTTTAGGGCACTCTATGTGTGAGGATCTCTAGGGCAGAACGTTTTGTTTTGATGATGATCCATTCTACCAAAAAAAAAAAAAAAAAAAAAAAAATTACATGTTTGGCTCTTATTTTCATTTTAAAGCTTTCCACCTTCTCCTTCCTACCACTGGATCTCATTTTGCTGTTGCCTGCCAGCTGCCTTCAGACATAGCTGTCAAGAGCCTTCAGTGGAAAATCCTGCAGTTTCTCCTCCTCAGATGCAATCTGTTTACAAATCAGTGATGAACTTCTGTGTTTAGCTTTACAGAGCTGCAAACCCTGCTCCACAGACAAGAAGTCACTCAATATTCTTCTCCCTTCTGCTATTATATTCAGCAAGGTGTATCCCACTGTCAGAGCTGAAATCTTAGCAGCAATGATGGGAAAAATTATTCCCCACACTGCACTGGGCATGCAAGCCTGAGAGATGTGACAAGTGTCATGTGGCTGTGAAGTATTCCTGGGATCTATGGGTGACATCTGGGTATGGAGAAAGGCAGCTGTGGAGCATAAGGGCTCCTCCAAGTCCTGTTTGCTGAGACTTTGGGAAAAAAATCCTTCTCTGTTGATGTTGCTGCCTTTGATTTCAGTCTTAGTTCTCCTTCAAAGAGGAAAATTACTGGGGTCACCCAGACAGATACAGGGAACATGACTGTCATGGGGACAAAGTCTTCAGAAGGGTTTGTAGTGAGAGGACAAGGGGTAGTGAGATTAAACTTAAATCCTTCTCTGTTGATGTTGCTGCCTTTAATTTCAGTCTTAGTTCTCCTCCAAAGAGGAAAATAACTCTGGGGTCACCCAGCCAGATACAGGGAACATGACTGTGTCATGGGGACAAACTCTTTAGAAGGGTCTGTAGTGAGAAGACAAGGGGTAGTGAGCTTAAAGTTCAAGAGAGGGGATTGAATTTGGGTAAAAGGAAGAATTATTTTGTTTTTTCCAATGAAGGTGATGAAACACTGGCACAGATTGCCCAAAGAGGTTTATGCCCCATCCCTGGTAACATTCAAGGTCAGGTTGGATGGGGCTCTGAGCATCCTGATCTAGTTGAAGATGTCTCTGCTCACTACAGTGGGGTTGGACTAGGTGACCTATAAAAGCCCTTTCCAACTTATTCTGTGATTATAGGATTCTACCTCATCCTTGGCACTCATTATAGTGACTTTTGGGTCATAAATTGAGAAGCCTCATTCACTCCACAACCAATAAAGGCAGCCAAGGGTGATCAGCCCAAAAAGAGGTGCTCATCCCACAGACACCCACATCCAGCCAGAGAAATTTCAGGCAGGTACTAAGGTTGCAGAGCCAAAAAAACCTGTGAAGCAGATGAAAACAGAGACAGCAGCATCTGCAGAGGGCATGACCACACATCTCAGAGGCACAGCTGTTTTCACTCATCTCAAGGGGTTGTTAACTCCAAGCTATGTTGCATGTCATGATTGTTGTTTCCATGCTGATTAAAATGTGCATGAAAGGAACTTCTGTGAGCTGAAGTTGTGCTAGCAGTGCTTCATGATGGCAGGAGAAACAACAGATATTATGCACGATTTTGGGAATAACATCCCACTTCTTCCATCTCTTTTCCACTCCCACATGCACCCTGATAGCTGCCTCTTCCTCTATCCCTGATGTGGAATTGAATTTCTTTGCAGATCAGCACAATCTTGTCTCGTGTTGGTAGGGAGGCAAATGCAATGTGCAATTTGGGACACCCATGTTCTAGAAATTAACTTATCCAGGAACAACTTAAGGGCTGATTAGATGCCTGAAGAGCATCAAAGCCTATTTTTGGGAGAGGAGACTCACCATGTTGGATTTCCTGAAGCAAATTATCACTCAGAAAAATTTCTCTGGGCTGTATGAAAACTGGGGAAAGTGGCAAAATCACTTCAAGTAGCTGACAGGCAGGGCAGGACTGCAGAGACCATGAGCATATAATGAGAAAGATCAGAGTGCCTGTGAATACATTTAGACTGAAAATTAGGAAGAAAGAGCCAAAGCACCACGAGCAGAAGGTTTAGAGGATGCTGACAAAGAAGGAGATAGGATAAGAAACCAAACTATTTAGATGGAACTCAATGCCTTTGATTAGGATGCTATCCAGCACAGCTCTTATAGCAGCAGAAGACTGAGGCATCTCACCTGGTCTGGTGTTGCTGAGCTCTGCTCCATCTTCTGCTTCTATGGAAATGTGCACAAGAAAGGCAGCAGAAAACCTACAGCAGCAAAACTCAGCCCAATGCAGAGGGAAGATTTAGCACTGAGGGTTGGGAGAAAGAAGCAGGTAGAAGCATCTCCCATCCCAGCCAATTACCTGATTAATGCTGAGAGCCTGAGGGAGTCAAAGGCAGGACTCCCTAATTCCTGGGTCACCCATCCCACGATCATTTTATACCCACGAGAGAAGGAATCCTTCTTTTTTCCACGAGGGGTCTGGCTGAAAAATGGAAGTGACAAACCAACCAGAGACCAATTAACTTTATGAGTCAGCTGCTCTCTTGCTGTGCCACTGAATTCATCATCCAGCCCAGCCCACAGAGCCATTTCTCCTGTCCTTGGCTGCTTGCAGAATAAATGTGCTTTCTTAGTGTCCTGTCAAGCTTTTTCTCAGCACCCTAACATTTGAAGCATGCTCCTGTCCACCTTGGAACATGACAGGGAGCTTCCCTGCTTGTTTCTGGTTATTAGAAGACATTTCTCCTTCTTCTGACCTCTGCTGTCCCAGCTCATTCATGCAGAGAAAGTGGATGAATATTCTGTTATCCCTTGAAGTGCTTTGTAGCCTGTGTGAAGGTTTTGGGCTCTTGGTAGTTTGTACCCAGTTTTAGGATTGCAGTAACTCTAAGGAGAGAGGGTTTGGATGTTATCTTAAGATTATTTTAACCTCCAGAAGATAAAGGAAGATATTTGTTTATTAAATCTGAACTAGATAATACAGCTAAAAAAACCCCAATGAACAGAAAAGCAACAAAAAAGCAAACCACAAAAAAAACCAACAAAGAAAACCACAACCCCCCCCTAAAAACAATAACAAAAAAAGCAAGCAAACAAACAAAAAAGTAAAATAAATAGAACAGGGAAAAACAAAAAAATTTAAAAACAAACAAATAAAAACCCAAACCACCTATTTACCTAGAATTATAATGTGTGAAAAGTATTCCTTTTCTCTGCATGTCTCAACTAGGAAGAGGACAGACATTCAGACATTTCCTTGACTTCCCACACATGTAACCTTTGCTTCTTGGAGGTGCCTTGACAAAAGCCTTTCTAGTGCTGAAGCCCACATCCACCTTTAGGGACAGTCGAATTTGAACTTTCCTCTTTCATCCCTCAGCTGAAGCATCAAATCTATTGCCTTTGTCTCATCTTGGGGACACTGAGATTTTCAGCTCACTCAAGTGCTGCAGACTTGAATGCAGCTGCATCTTGACTTGCTGCATCTTGAATGGTTTTGTGGACAGGGAGCAGAAAGTTTCAATGGGGTTGTTGGGAATTGTTGGACTTCATCTTGTCCTGGTTTGGGACAGGATAAAGGGGATTTTCTGGCTTGTGCTTTGGCTTTCAGCTCAGTCTCTTGTCAGGAGCTGCACTTGCTGAAATTCACAGCAAGTTTCTCAGGCAGTGTCTGCTGCTGGGACTGATCCCACTCCATGGTTAGAGCTACTGCTGGAGAATGGGCTGCAGAGCCAAGGACACTGCTCAGCTCTGAGCAACATTTGGCCCTCCAAAAGGAGAAAAGGAGTCAAGAGGTCCCACCTGAAAACCTCCTTTTGGGAGGAAAAGACAAGAAAAATGACCAAAATTGACCAAACAGAGGATTCCACCCCATCCACCTCATCCTCAGGAGAAATTGGAGGGATCACCAGGCTCAAACCCCTTCCTGCTTCCCCTTCTTCCCCTCTCCCTCTTTGCTTCAGCATCCTGGGAGGATTCCATCCCTTCCTCTGCCTGTGCTCCTGATCCATCCCAGCCTGAATCTGTGTGTTCCTGCCTCCAGCTCCCAACTGCTCCTGACCCCAGGATTCCAGCCTGGACTTTCCCAGGGCTGCCCTGCAGCCTCAGTGGGGATGGGAGAGTTATTGGGGGAGAGGAGGGAGGAACCTGGGATCAATTTTCCTGTAGATTTGTATAGATTTAGTAATTTTTCCTATTTCTCATTCCTGTTTCATTCAAGCTGTGTAGTTTAGTTCCCAACCCATCAGTCTCTCTCCCTTATTCTCTCTCCTTCCTTTATCAGGGATAGGAGGGGGAATAATAGACAGCATCTGGCATTCAGTTTAATTGCCAGGGCAGTGTTAAACCCTGACACATACAACTGACCTTGACCCATCAATCCAGCCAGTCCAGGTCCTTCTGTAGAACCTCCCTGTCCTCAGACCCATCACCACTCTCACCCAACTTGGTGTCAGCTGCAAACTTACTGAGGGTGAACACAATCCCCCTTTTCCAAGCTGTTGATCAAACTATTAAAGAGAACTGGTCCCAGTACTGGGTCCTGGGGGACACCACCTGTGAGTGACCATCAGCAGGATTTAACTCCATTCTCCACAACTCTTTGGGGTGGGCCAGACATCTTCAAAGCCATGAGCAGCATTATTTCCTCTTTCCTCTGATGTGAGGTTTACTCTGCTACCGTTCCATCAAGGTCAATGGTCAAAGTCACCTGCAGCAGATCCTGAGGTCTTCCCTGGAATGGCTCTGATGTCCATGGGGAAGTTTCTTCCTCCTCACTCTTGGGTTCTCCAGGGGTATTTTTATCCCACCTCTCTTCATCACCTGCTCCCTCCTAGCTGGTCCAGTGGCAGAGCTGTCCCAGCACCCAGGACACACCAAGGGATGGTGTTTGCTGGGCAGAGCCTGACTGGGGTGACAGCTCTGGGCCATTTGGGATGTCCTCAGTGCTGAGCTCTGGCAGGTCAGGCACAAGTGTTCTCTTGTCCATGGGACACTTGTGACCACAGGAGTCACCCAGCAGAGGGTCCCTTCCTCCTCACTCTTGGGTTCTCCAGGGGTATTTTTATCCCACCTCTCCCTCCATCACCTGCTCCCTTCTCCCTTGTCCCCAGGACCAGTGGCAGAGCTGTCCCAGCACCCAGGACACACCAAGAGCTGGGGTTTGCTGGGCAGATCCTGACTGGGGTGGCAGCTCTGGGCCATTTGGGGTGTCCCCAGTGCTGAGCTCTGGGAGGTCAGGCATAAAACCTTTGTCCATGGGACATTTGTGACCACAGGGACACCCAGCTCAGGGCATGTCAAACCCAGAATCCAGCTTTTTGCCTACAAGAAAGCTGGGTTAGGGCTTTTTACACAAGTGTGCAGTGAGAGGACAAGGGGAAATGGTTTAAAACTTGAGGAGGGGAGATTCCAGTTAGATATTAGGAAGAAATTATTTAATTTGAGGGTGGTGAGACCCTGGGACAGGTTTTCCCCTCCTTGGAAGTGCTGAAGAGAAGGTTGGATGAGACCTTGAGCAACCTGATCTAGTGGGAGATGTCCCTGCCCACGCAGGGGGGTGGGGGTGGAACCAGATGATTTTAAGGTCCCTTCCAACCCAAACTATTCTATGATTCTATGATTTATTTTTTTTTTGCACATAGAAAAGACTCTTTCCATGCTACATTTAGAATATAGCTGCACAGCATAATTTCCATTAGATTTTAAGAAAGAGAGAGAACTGAGATTTGAAAATAGCTCCAGAGTAATGTGGTTTAAAGATAGGTTCTCCATTAATGGGATTTTACTCACTGAAATCAAATTGTGAAGTCAAGCATTAGAGAACTGTAATCCTTTGCTTTATTTTCTACTTTTTGTGGTTTGTTTTCTGATAGAAGTTACTACTGTGACCAAAGAATTTACCGTTTTTTGTTTCAAGTTTACTCTTCAGTGAACTCATTACAGCATAAATTTCTTCTCATACAAGCTCAGATTGCTGACTACATGATTAAAGAAACAGAGAAGGAAAGAAAGAGAAAAAGAGATAGAGAGAAGGAGAAAGAGAAAGAGAAAGAGAAAGAGAAAGAGAAAGAGAAAGAGAAAGAGAAAGAGAAAGAGAAAGAGAAAGAGAAAGAGAAAGAGAAAGAGAAAGAGAGGAAGAGAGGAAGAGAGGAAGAGAGGAAGAGAGGAAGAGAGGAAGGAAAGAAGGAAGGAAGAGAGGAAGGAAAGAAAGAAGGAAGAGAGGAAGGAAAGAAAGAAGGAAGAGAGGAAGGAAAGAAGGAAGGAAGAGAGGAAGGGAGAAAGAAGGAAGAGAGGAAGGAAAGAAAGAAGGAAGAGAGGAAGAGAGGAAGAGAGGAAGAGAGGAAGAGAGGAAGAGAGGAAGAGAGGAAGAGAGGAAGAGAGGAAGAGAGGAAGAGAGGAAGAGAGGAAGGGAGGAAGAGAGGAAGAGAGGAAGAGAGGAAGAGAGGAAGAGAGGAAGGAAGAGAGGAAGGAAGAGAGGAAGGAAGAGAGGAAGGAAGAGAGGAAGGAAGAGAGGAAGGAAGAGAGGAAGAGAGGAAGAGAGGAAGAGAGGAAGAGAGGAAGAGAGGAAGAGAGGAAGAGAGGAAGAGAGGAAGAGAGGAAGAGAGGAAGAGAGGAAGAGAGGAAGAGAGGAAGAGAGGAAGAGAGGAAGAGAGGAAGGAAGGGAGGAAGGAGGAAGGGAGGAAGGAGGAAGGGAGGAAGGGAGGAAGGGAGGAAGGGAGGAAGGGAGGAAGGGAGGAAGGGAGGAAGGGAGGAAGGAAGGAAGGAAGGAAGGAAGGAAGGAAGGAAGGAAGGAGGAAGGAAGGAAGGAAGGAAGGAAGGAAGGAAGGAAGGAAGGAAGGAAGGAAGGAAGGAAGGAAGGAAGGAAGGAAGGAAGGAAGGAAGGAAGGAAGGAAGGAAGGAAGGAAGGAAGGAAGGAAGGAAGGAAGGAAGGAAGGAAGGAAGGAAGGAAGGAAGGAAGGAAGGAAGGAAGGAAGGAAGGAAGGAAAAACCACAAGAAAAAACCACCCCACAACCCAAAAAACATTTAACTTTTTGTGAAGGGAAATAAAATCAGTTTTCAGTTTCTCAAAATATCATCCCTATCTTCATCATCCTTCAGAACTTCGAAAATTAGAACCAAGCAATCTTCTTCTACCTTCATAGCTTATTTCTAGCAACTGGAAATAGTCTCAGGACCCACTCAGATGATGTAGCCATCCATTTAATGGTGATATTCCTCAGTGTTTTCATTTATTCTACAGTGATCACTAATATCTTCTGTCATTCTGAAACCCTTTACCAGATGATGAAAAGTGGTTTTCAACTTCGTTATATAACCTGCAGCACCCAAATGACAACTTATATATAGCACACTTCACTATATGGAACAGCACATGGACTTGGCAATTAGTCTGAAGCTAATATTCCTCTTATTTGTCATTAATGTGCTGACAAAATGGTTCCTCCCAAGGTTAACATTTTCATTATCATCTGCAAACGATGGGAGGTTGCCAAAGTTTCGAGCTATTTGAGTGCAGTGCATTTTTTACATTTTTAAATATTCCTAATACAGTTTTTATTGCTCTCTTGAAAATAATTAGGCAGAAAAATGGATTAGGGCTCTTTCAATGAACAACTATTGGAAACATTTTGAAATTTCATGCTTTCAGGCACCAGTGGCCACAGAGAGAAAAATGCCCTTTTCAACTGAGCCCTTAATTATTTTATCAATTGAAAGAGGAACTAATATATTGTTGGCAATACACAAAGCACTGTCCTCTAAATCTGTATGATTTTATCTATGGGGTAATCTGGAAAAATAATTAACTGCCCCAATCCAGTGATTTAGACAAAGAGCTATGAATAATATTCCAATGCACCTCTCTTGCTCCTCCAGGACGAAGCTGTTTCAAGAGTTTTGTTTTCAGAAACTGCAATAGAACTATTTTTATCATCTTCTGTATTTCCAGGCTGTTCTCTGTTTGCCAGTCCACACCAAGAAACTGGGAAACAATATCTGCCAGAGCAGGAGTTGGCCTTTTTCTTTCTCTATTGATTCATTTCCATTTGTTTGGGAAGAGGCAGGATACTGGCTGAGTGTGTTTTGATTTGCTGACTGATGGAGACCAATGGAATCGTGGTCATGATCCTTGTGGGGATATGATTCAATTGACTAATAAAAAACATATATATAGTACTCAGATCCAATGTGAGGTCATGATTAACTTTGCTTCCTTCGTGCCCAGTATGTGCTGGTCCAAAGCTTTCTAGAGAACATGCCACATCTGGACAAGATTTAGTGCATGATAAACATGGGAAATGAAGTTTTCTTTGGAGACCAAGGGGCTGGATGTTGAAGGCAACCCCCCACTGCCCTTCTTTCAGCAGACCTATTCTGCAAAGCACAGCTTTTTGCACTTTGGTGGAAGAAATCATTCCTGTGTTAATAGTTGGAGAAGAGAGAGGTGGATGCCTGCCTTTGAAAAAAGAAAAAAAAAAAATCAGAAACAACCAATTAAGCTTTATTTAAGAGATGGACAGTCACATACTGAGGCCTCCAGTGATCAGCCAGGCCACGAGCACTCCTGTATGTTTGGTTACCATGGAGACAGACACTTTTTTGTGAACCTCTTTCCCCCCAAATCACCCCAATTAGATCTGCCTTCATGCATCACATATGCTTGAACTGCTCCCTGAGGTTTCTTAAGCAATTGTGACTGATTCATTCTCCTTCCTGACATCTAAAGAAATCACCTTTACTTCCCACTTCCTGGCCCAAATTTAATTCCAGTATCATCTGTCCATAGTTTTGCCACAGCCAAAAATGGGTCACTTGCTGCTGTGCTCTGTAGTACTCTGAGTTAAAAAGCTCCAATTCAAAATTCCCATCCATGATCACCCAAGGAGAAACATCATGGAAAAGGACAGTTTTGAAGGAGGAGTTTGGGGAGGAGGAGCAATCATCAAGGTGTCCATCCCATGCTTCTTGGTGACCATGTAGGTTTGTTTTAACAAAACCCTGGTGTTTCACAACATGATCATGCTCAGCACAACAGTGGGAACACCAAAGAGTTTTATCAGAGACTGGGACAGGTCAGTTTTTTGCTTCCTTTTTTATTCTGAGTTCCTCAGTGATGCTTAGGGAGCATGAAGGTTGGGTATCTACCATCACCATGGCATTGCTACATAGCCCAAAAATTACCTTCCAGGATGCCCAGCATCTTCAGCCAAAATCTTGCAAGACTGGCAGGTCCTTCCATGATTTTCTAGAGAGAAAAAGGGGGGAAAAAATCTTCTTTGAAGACCCTGGGGTGGTTCATTGGATGGGATGTAGGCATCTGATACACAGACGTTCACGTGTGAGTTGGTTGTTTGGAGTCAGTAATTTTTGGAATGATCCTGGTACTTCCAGGACATGATTCCCCTCACCTGAATGTGGAGTTCTAGCTTAAGGCAGGTGCTTTTTTACTCCTGTAAGACGAGAATTTAGCTCAGATGGAGGTAATGACATTAAGGGCCTAACTAAAGTGACCCACAGGTCATGAATTCATTCATCCATGAATGGAGCCCGAAAGTGGGACTCTGCTCAAGATTCACCAGTTTGTATTGACAGTCAACAGTAATGTTTAGGGAGCTGTAACAAACAACACTGGCTTATTAAATTTTAAAGAGAAATGTTGCTTTTAGTGATTAATTTAGTAAATTGTTGTGGAATTCGTGGGGGGGGGGGGGGGCTGGGGGATAAAATTAACATTTTAGAAGGCAGAAAGTGCATTAAGTTAATTAACTGCAATCATAAAAGAAGGAGAATGCTTCTCCAAAAGATGTACTGTTCTGATTTACAAGGATTTCAGCTGATTCTGCTGAAGTTTTAAGGATGAAATTACTATTAAAAGCTTGCATTAAAGTATAAGACGATTGCATAACTGTATTAGAACCGGTTATGAAGAGAATAATGGGAGCTCTTCTGATGGCTGAATCTTTTTTATTATTAGTATTTTTTTTCCCAGATTTGATGATGATTTTGAAGCTGAATGCCACAGGATTATGTTGGCCTCTACAAGCTAACACACAATAGTCTTTTGACTACTCAACCTTGAGAGTCTGCAATCACATTAAGAGTTTCTCCACACAATAAAAAGATTCAAAGAACTCAGAAGGATTTTTTTTTTTTTTTTTACTTCTCTGTCTGGAGTCTTGTTATTTTTAATGCTTTATCAAACATGAGAACAAAAAAATTCAGATTTTAGAATGGTGATTTTAGAATCAGATGATGTTCTGTGCTTCACAGGAAGCTCTTCATAAGGTTGCATATTCCCTCCCTGTATTAAGGCAAGGCCAGAAAAACATCTTTTGCATTGTTTAAACCACCCAAGCCATAAGGAAGATTCTTAACTTTGAATTTATGAGCCCCATTAACTCTCCCAGGAAAAGTCCCTCTCTTATTAAATCATTCCCTGAGAGGGGACAACTGCACAAAGCATCCTCAGAGGAGTGAGGATACAGCACTGCTTTATAGAGTTCCAGATAAAAATTAATTTGCAAAACTTATTGTGTGAATTTAAGAGTATGCAAATGAAAGCAATTCTGGAGGCATGTGTGCAGACTGTGTTGATGCTGAATTAATTCTATATTATGCATAAAATATATAAATAGTTTACCTGTTTAAGGGAATATTAAGAGATTTGTGAGGTAATTTGGTACCATAATGATTTCATTAAATATACATATAGAGATACAAAATATTTTGTATCATTTATAGCATCGATGGGTTCTCCATTCATACCTCTTAAGGAAAAATATTTTTTTTCCATTTTTAATTAAGGCTTCACAGGTTGGATACTCTCAACACATTGAAGTACATTGTTTGAAAGTGAGCGAGCGAGGTGAACTTTATTGAACATTTTTTCATGCTGCTGAACAGGAATTACCTCCATGGGAATGACAGGCAGTATTTTTCCCACCCTGTGCTCAAACACAGACACTTTTCCATAGCTGGTAGCTGTTGATTTGTGGACACCCCAGGGACAGCAGTTACAAGGTGTGTGCACATTCACTCTTGTTCAGCCAAAATGTGATTTGTTGCTCAGAACACGGACCTCCATTTGCCTGCAAATGTGTTGTGCTTAAGATAACAACTTTACCTATTGCCAGGGAAAGAGAAAAGAGCAACAAAATTGTTGGAAAGAGTCCTGGACAATTACCCACAACCTGTCTGGCAAGGCTGGGCAGCAGCTCTGGCGTTAAGTGCTGCTGAGGTTGGATGTAGCCCAGCGATTGCAGCTGGAAATAATTTCATCTAACTTTAGACATCATCCTGCCATGAAGTAGAACCAGGCACCCCCCAGACTTTTTTCCAGTACATAAGACACAATTCCTCATTTTTCCTTGGGGTGCATGATGGGTGAAAGGTGTCTGGATGTGTTCTCTTCTCCCATTGCTTAGAAGGGTATCAAAGTAATCAAGCAAGGGTTGGCTTTGTGAGAGTCATTTCTCAATTAAACTGGTACTGATGGGCTCAGGTCTTTCTCTTGGTGCTGAGCTACAGTCCCATTGACTGTTGCTGCTGTTTGGGTGCTCAGCACCTTCTGAAATGAAGTATTTTTGGGGAATCTACCCCAGACTGGATAGACTGGGATGGCTAAGGAGTGAGCTACAAGGCTTGCAAAGCATATGGGCAAGGTGGGCTCAGTGTGTAGATGTTAGTGAGCACTCTTACCTGCTAGCAGACCTGGTTGCCATGGAATTGGGCTACAAATCTGTTCAGAGAGGTTACTTCTTCCCAGATTCACCAAACAAGCCCTAGTGTCCATCCCTTTCCAGAGCAGCATCCTTGCTCTGGAGTGGGAATCATAGAACGGAACCACAGAGTGGGTTGGATTGGAAGGGAACTTAAAGATCATCGAGTTCCAACCCCCTGCATGGGCAGGGACACCTCCAAACCCATCCAACCTCCCAGGGCATGGGGCAGCCACAACTTCCCTGGGCAACCTGGGCCAGTGTCTCACCACCTTCACAGAGAAGTTCTTCCTAATGTCTAACAGCTTCAAACTATTCCCCTTTTTCCTATCACTCCATACCCTTATTAGAAGTCCCTCCCCAGCTTTCCTTTAGCTCCTTCAGGTACTGGAAAGTCATTTAATGTCTTCTTGGAGCCTTCTCTTCTCCAGGCTGAACAACCCCAACTTTCTCAGCCTATCTTTAACCTATCTAAACCTCTGATCATCTTCAGAGATTTATCTGCCATTCATAGCCACACTCCCTGTGGTTGTCCAGGACTCACTGCATACCAATACCCCTTCAACCAACCCTGGATCAGTTTAAGTGCCTCCCAGAGATGAACTCCCCTTCCTTTTTTGGTCCTGAGCTCCTGGTGCACATCAGAAGGAGACCAACTCCAGATGGCCCAGAGTCACCAAGCTGAGATTCATCAAGATGTGTCTGAGCTCTGTCCTCATTGCTGTCCCCCATCTGCACTCTCAGCCTCACTGCCTTTCACCCCTTGCTGCCCCAACCATTCCACGTCTTGGCTGTGGATTTTCATTCCTTTTTTGTGAACCAGATCAAAAGAGATGGGGAAGGCAGGGACACCGCAGTGATGTAGGGAGACTTTTAGCCAGGCAGAACTGCTTTGTTCAGTTTTTAAGAGTGCTGAGAGAAAAGCAGCACTTCTCCCTTCAATGATGATGGTCTTAGCTGCTGCAGTGCTTGAGGGCTTTTAATGTCAGCCCTGGACCAGGGTCCAGCAGGTTGCTAATGTGCCATCCTGCAGAGGAACCATAAACCCAGTGTAATGGTTATCCATAAACTTGATGTTTTGGTTATCTCCCAGCATGAATTTCACATCTGCAGCCTGTGGGGTTGGCTGTTTTCAACCTCAGTGTGGCTGCTCTCCCCAGAGCTGTTAGATTTCACCTTTGAAGCATTTTTCTGGTTGGCCTCCAGGTGAGGACCTGGTCTTGAAGAAGGCATTTAACATCAGGGTTGCAGATCTCCTGCCATTATTTACACCCTGCTCCCACGCCAGCAGCTCACATGCTGGTCATAAAGTCATTGCACCACATCTAGAAGCAGGAGGATAAAAAAAAAAGGTCATTGTCTCTCAGTCAGGAAAATGATCTCAGTGATTTTCCAGGTCTTTACATTGGTGTCGTGTTCCTCATATGAGCTGTGTGGCAACTGCTCTGCTCAAAAGGTTTTGGGTTGGGGATGCTTTCATCAGACATCTGAAATGGGGGAAGGTAAATCCCATGGTTATTCTGCTTGGGCAAGTTGGCAATTAACCTTTTTTTTTTCCTTTAAACATTGAGTTACTGGTTTATATGATTTATATGAACAAAGAAGCGATTTAATGTGAATTATTTAGCCTAAATTATTACTCCCTGCCTTTCCATCATTTAACTCATGACATAGAACTGACTTACAGAGTGCACCATGTGTCAGCCTGCCCTCGGGCACCTTCAGTGTGGATCCTTTTCATGGAGAGTGAAGTCTGGGGTTACATTGCAGCTGGGGAGATTTAGCCCAAGGGAAAGAGTAGATAAAGAGATTGACCCCTTAATCCCCAGAGATGGAGGCAGAAGTTGGATGAACAATGGTTAAGAGCATGGTTCAAGTCAAGAGGGGTCAGGATGACCTTGTGGATGCCTGCTGACAATTATTCCTTGAATTTTGTCCATGTTGCCCCTGTTTGGCTTTTTTTCATGAACAAGGTCTTCCCTGATGCTGGAATTGAAGAGTTTTTGACACTCTGATCCACTGTCCCTGGCTCAGTTGCTGGCACCAGGATGGAATTTTATCACCTGCCTGTCCATGCACTCTTCTGCCTGGTGCTTGTGTTTCCTGACAAAGGAGTGACCATGGATCAGAACATTCTTCATTTCTCCTTGCACTTAGCAAGTGATTGCTAATCTGCAGGATTTTTAACCCTCTGATTTTCCGATGCTGCCACCAATGCCTGTGCAGATTCTCACCCTTCTGGCATAAAAATGAACTGGAAAGTGGACATCACAAGACACCACAGGACCTAAACTTGGGGTTTCCCCAAAGGGAAATAACATCACTGATTCCAAAACAGTACGTAGGAACCACCCCAGATGTGCAGAAAGCACAACAGTGAAGAAAGAAAAACAGGTATCTTGTCTATTTTCTTTTTTCAGATGGGAAAACCCAAAACTTATAAAAATTGCATGAGCTGAGTCACATGGAAATTCTTCAACAGAACCAGAAACTGAATCCAAATCTTCAAAGAGTCCAAAGGAGTTGTAATAATTTGGCTGGAAAAACTTCATTCCTATCCAGCAGCCACAGATGATGATCATGCATCCAAACAAGCAAACAATCAAAAAAACCCCCCTTGCTAAAATGCAAAACTATAAAAAAATCCCTTCCTGAGTCACCATGAATGGCCACTTGAAACCTGCACAAAAACCTGGGACAACAAATATGGAAATATTTAGGACTAGAAGGTTCCAGAGGAATGTTAAAGATCTTGCATGGGAGGTGGTGATCTGAGAGGTTTCCACTTGGGTCATTGTAGAGGTTCTTGTGTTCCCTGAGTGCTGTTTCAGAACTGGGGTTGACATCTAATCCCAGACTTGTCTTGCCTCCTGGTGGAACATGAAGATTACAGTGGATTTTCCCTGCTTGTTGCCTGCCAACACACCAGATGGTGCCCATATCATCTGATTTCTGTCCAAGAGCATTTTCAAGACTCCACAAACAGGGCCAGGTTTGGAGAAAGAGCACAAGTCCAGGCCTGGGAGAACCAAGAGATCTATGTCAGGGATCTATGTAAACCAACAGACTTCAGATCTCCTGAGGCCATGGAAAAACTGAGCTCTCACTAGAGCATCATAGTCTGCAACCTTTTGCACCCAGGCTTTGCCTTCTGGTCACTCCATTGTGGCCACAGCTATTCTGACATCTCTTTACAGACCCAAACAATGAGCGCCTATAATGGAAAACTCAAAACACATCCTCTGATAGAAAGCAGGGTAAAGCAAAAGTTAATATTGGTTTCCCGTGTGATTTTTATCAAAAGAAAGGGGATTAACAAGTAAGGGATGAGAAGTCTCCACTGCCTGAGCCATCTGGAAATTCTAGTTAACATAGATATAATCAGGAAGCTCTTTCTGCTCTGCCAGCCTGGGGGTTGGTGGGCTGGGAGATAATATCAGCAAAGATGGGTGTTGTAACCCTGAGTCCTACAAAGAGCTAGCCAAACCCTCAGTGCCTTGTTGAGCCCTTTTCCCAAGGAAAGAAACTGAGAAAACAACTCAAGCCAAGCCCCCTCCTAGAGACTGATTTATTCTAAGCTGTCAGGAGAAAAAAAAAATTAAAAAGAGGAGACAATGTTAACTCGGGACAAAAAATGCAATTAAAAGGAGAGGGGAGAGAGGCCTTCCTTGTAATCTCTGTTTCCTGAAGGCAATATGCTGTGGATTATAATGTCTCAGGCCTGGAGTGGAACCATATGGTGAAACTCAGTTCATTCAACATAAATCCTGGCATTTGCAGCTGTCAAGATAAAGCTGTTTATATGAGGAACATTGTAGTTTGTTTATAGGGAAATAATATGTAGCGAGTTATGATTAATCAAGGTGTCCAAAACCTGCTGCAGGCACTTGAAATAGATTGGGTTTCACAGCAGAAGCTTTGCCTCTTGAATTATTGACTTATTTTATTTTATTCTATTTTTCCCTTCCTCCTTCTTCTGTGTCTGCTGCTGTTTCTCCCTCCTCCCCATGGAGCTGGGAAGCCACAGACCTCACCCCCAGGCATCTCCCTGGTCCTGCTCCACTCTGCAGCCAGGAGGAAGCTAAAGGCAGAATCCACCCCCTATTCCCCCAAGAAATGCATAGAAACACAGGATGTCAGGTTGGAAGAGACCTCAAGGATCATCTGGTACAACTTTTCTCATATTATTGTTTTTGTGAGATGTCCCAGCACCCATTGAGCTGAGACTTCAAACTTCCCAAAGTGGGGGAATCCACCCTGGGAGACCATTCCAAGGTCTGATTGTCATCATGGTGAAAAATTTTCCTCTTGTGTCCAATTGGAATCTCCCCAGGAGCAACTTGTGCCCATTGCCCCTTGTTTTGCCCATGGGACTCCCTGTAAATAGGGATTCTCCATCTTTGTAGCCCTCCTTTAAATACTGGAACATTGTAAGTCTCCCCTGAGCCTTCTCTTCTCAAGGCTGACCAAACCCAGTTTTCTCAGCCTCATTTTTCTCAACCTCAAGTTTCCTTTAAAGGTCTTTAAGGTCTGAAGGCTTTAATTCATGGTATTTTTCATTTCTTGAGCTGCTGTCCATCCTGTAACTATCTGGGTGACATGTGTACAAAGCCACACATTCCCAAAAGTCAGTTTGAGCTGTCCTGTGAGATCCTGGAGTGGGACAGAAGCCCAGATGCCCCATTCATGTGAAGTTTATCCTAATACAGCTGGACTACCTCTGCCATATAACCTGATGCTGCACCTCATGGTCACCATATCCCTAACAGCTCTGGTTTGCTCCCTACTGTGACCAAACTCCATCTCTGGTGAGGGAAGAGCTGGCATGGTGGGGATGGCAGCCAAAGGTGAATTTCAGGACCTCAGAACTTCAGTCCCCCTGCTAGCTGGTGAGAATTCCTGAGCAACTTTTGGAAGTGGGGATAACAGCACAGAAACAGCACAAACTTTTAGTGTCCCCACATAAGTGAGACTGACACAGTTCACTGGATAAGGGTCTGCTGGATTCACCTCTTGGTGGGATGTTCTTGCCACGTTGGGTACAAACCTTTAAATACATTTGACTAAATCTCTTGCTTTTTAAGACATACCTAGCAGGAGATAGCAGGAAGTCCTTGGTGGAAAGATGAAGAGCAAATTCTGTCCCTGGTTATCCTTCTTAGCAGGGGGAAGTGGGGGACTATAAAACTTGATGATTTAAGGGCAGAAAATAGGTGGTTTCTAGCAGAATAACTCCATAGAGATCAATGCAGAGTTTCACTGGAAGATGTTGAATATTGTTCTGAGATCCTCCTGGGACAGGTTTAGCAACCAGCCTGTCCTCCCCCTGCCAGTTTCTTCTGCTTCAGCCTTCTGTTAGGACACTCTAATGACTGTCCACTTCAATAGGGCACCTAAATCTCTCTCTCTGACTTTGGACAAGGTTTTTTTGTCAAGCCTTGTATACAAGGAGGCAGGAGAAGCCTTGGATCTGTCTGAATACGTCACACCCTGTCTCAATAGCAATGCAACAGCTTTTTAATCTGCAGCTTCATCTATTATCCTCCCCCCACAAACCCCTGAGAAGATTTATCCCTCCTTCTCTGCCCCTCTCAACCCTTCTTGCTGATTAATCAATATTTTCAGGTTGATCCCTCAGAATAAGGTGCCTGGGAAACTCAATCACCCATTCTTCCTGGTGGAGACACTTAGAGGGAACAATCCCACTCCTCAGAGGCTGTTAAGAGGGGATGTAGGGAAAGTTATAGATAATCAATCCAGAAATCACATTTGTTAATGGCCTCTGTAGCTGCTTAATTAAGCACAGCCTTACGGACGTAGACATTCAGCCACTTTAAGGTCTATTTGTCTTCACAGACAATATCCCAATAATATATTTGCAATTCTGTGCTAACCCATCCTGATCTCACCTGCCTTTGCTGGATTAGCTGGATGAAGTGATTTAAAGGGCAGTAAGTAACTTCTGCAGAGGGTGTGGAATCAATGAGAGAGGGGAAGGAGTGTTTGCTTTTGATGCTCTGCTGAGCAAATTGTTTCTTTTTCCATTTTCCTGTCACCCTCTTGTAGTAGAGTGGGTGCTGCCCTCTTGTCTCAAGTAAATAACAATAGGACCAGAGGAAATGGCCTGAAGTTGCACCAGGGGAGGTTTAGACTTAATATTAGGAAAAATTTCTTTATAGAGAGAGTAATCAAGTATTGGGATGGGCTGGCTGCCCAGGGAGGTGGTGGAGTCACCATCCCTGGAGATATTCAGGACTGTGTAGATGAGGTACTTGAGGACATGCTCAAATGGTCATGGTGAGATATATAGGAAATAATATATATATAGAATGAGATATACATTATTTTATTTCAGTTTGGGGGGGAAGGAATGTTGATGGTTGGACATGGTGATCCTAGAGGTTTCTTCCAACCATGATAATTCCATAATTCTGTGATTCTGTGATCTACAAAACCCCCAGTCAAGAGGAATCTTTTCCTTCCTTACAGAGAGTTTGGGACATGGCAGGGAGCAGAGCATCAGCCAATTTACTCCTGCCACAAGGACAAGGGTGAAAAGGAAGTATCAGAGCCAGACAAGAAATTGTAGAAGGGTCATCGTGTCACAGCCACCCAGCAGGAGTTGTGGCGATGGGAATGGCTGCTCTGCTTTTTATTTTTATTATTTTATTATTATCATCTTTTATTACTATTTTGTGGTTTTTATTTTTAATTTATTTTACTTTTTTATTTATTTTTTATCATCATGATCTTTTCTGCAAAGATGCTCAAACTGGAAATGTCTTTAGTGTTTTGGGTTTTTTTCCCTCCTCTTCTGATTTCCTTTGCAATTCCTCATTTTTCAGTCCCTCTACTGCTTCCATCTCTAGGTAAATTCAGCCTTGGAGAGTGGGATCAGCAGCTCCTGGGAGATGAGGCTGTGTCTTGGGAGCACCCCTATCACCTCAGTGCCCTTTCCAAACCTCATCTGTCCTCCAGGTGCAAAACATTCCAAATCCTTCTCAGATTTCCAGAAAACCAACAGCTGGGACAGAGATAATAAACTGCAGATTTCCAGGGGGCAATCAAACATGTATCCCCAGCAAATCCCAAGATTTCCCCTTCTTTCTCTCAATTTTCCCACAAAGTCACAGCACAGATAGATTTTTTTCTGTGTGAATTTTGGTTGGGCCTAAAAATGCTGTGAAGAGGAGCAGGTCCAAAGGAGGCAACTGGGCTGGTGAAGGGTCTGGAGCACAGATCCTATGAGGAGAGGCTGAGGGAGCTGGGGGTGTTGAGGCTGGATAAGAGGAGGCTCAGGGGAGACCTCATCACTCTCTCCAACTCCCTGAAAGGAGATTGGAGCCGGGGGGGGGGGGTTGGGCTCTTTTCCCAGGCAACTCTCAGCAAGACAAGAAGGAACGGCCTCAAGTTATGTCAGGGGAGGTTTAGGTTGGATATTAGAAAGAATTTCTTTCTGGAGAGGGTGATCAGCCATTGGAATGGGCTGCCCAGGGAAGGAGTGGATTCTCCATCCCTGGAGATATTTCAAAAGAGCCTGGATGTGGCACTGAGTGCCATGGGCTGGGAACTGCAGTGGGAGTGGATCTTGATGATCTCTGAGGTCCCTTCCAACTCAGCCAATTCTATGATTCTAAGAGAGCCATGGTAGTGGCAGCCTTTCAGTGAAGAAAGCTGTCCTGACATTCTGGGATGACTTCAGCTTTCCCTCCTGCAAGACACTGTGAAATTTCAAGCCATATTATTGCAAATCAAAAAGCTGGAGAATTTCCAGCATTTGTGTGGCCCCATGGGAGCAAGCAGACCCTTGGATTATCTACAAATAGGTTCTGGGTACCATTGTAGAATATTGCATTCCCTTCCTGACCCCAGTATTATTTCTGAAGGGTTTAGGAGTCTCCTAGGCTGTGTCACATCTGTTGGCCTTGATATCCTGAAGCATCTCAAATGCCTGTGTGCAAAGAAATGTCTCATGCTTGTCTTACTCTGCCTGTGTGCAAGGAGCTGTATAAAAGCTTGTCTTGGTAGAAATAAAAATGCATTTTTTTTAAGACTCAAAGGGAGCTGCAAAACAAAGCCAGGTTGTGCTGCCCTACAAAGTTAGGTGTGGAAAACCCAAATGGTACCCAGATTTCTCAGCACCACAATTCCACCATGGCACAAAACCCTGAGAGCTGAGTTGATCTCATGGTTACTGCCTGTGATGGCCTTTTGTTTAATGAGCAAGGCTCATTTTTATCCCTAGTCCCCATCATTTGCTGTGCATCTTGGCAGGGTGAGGGATTGAGCCAGAAATCATGGCTGGGTCAGAGGGGTGGGTGGCGGTGGGATGGGGTCACGGTTCATCAGGCTGTGACAACCCCCTCTGCCCTCCCAGCTGTCATTAATCTGCTGGTGACAAGGGCACATAAAGCACTTGGTCCTTCTCCATCCTCCTCAGCCTCTGGGGAAGGAGGCAGAAGGATGAGGGAAGTTGTGCTGGAAGCAGCCAGACCCTGGGGTGGAGAAATCCAAGGCTGGGGTGGCCTGGGGACTGCTCACAGGTCCCCTGTCAGAGCAGGGGGACATGTAAGAAGGGTTAGGGAAAAGACTGGATAAAACATAGAGGGACAAAAAGAAATTTAGGAAAATCAAGGCAAGGGGGAGGGGAAGGAGAAAAAAAGGGAAGGGGAAAGAATAAAAAAGGAAGGGGAAGACAAAGGAGAAAAGGGGGAAGGAGAAGGAGGAGAAAAAGAGGAAGGGAAAGGAGAAAAAAGGGAAGGAGAAAAAAAGGAAGGAGAAGGGGAAGGAGAAAAGGGGGAAGGGGAAGGAGGAGGAAGAGAAAAAGAGGAAGGGGAAGGAGAAAAAAGGGAAGGAAAAAGGAGGAGGAAAGGAGGAGAAAAAGGGAAAGGGGAAGGAGAAAAAGGAAGACCAGAAAGCCATGGCTTTCCATCACCACTGTGCTTTTCTCACACTTTTCCTCTCCCAGGGTTATGGTTGGACTCAATGATCTTGAAGGTCTCCTCCAACCTTAATGGTTCTGATTCTGTATGAGAAGATGGGCACCAGAGAGGAACATCTCACCCTCATCTCCTTCCTTCTCTACAGGAGAACTGAGTAACCTCCAGCACTCCAAGGAAAATCTAGGACCAGAATTGTCCTGGAATTGTCCTAGAGGATGGGGTGAGCAAAAGTGTGGTTATGACATTTTTGGGTAATATCTACAGTCTGTGGTAAGTATGGAGTCTCTTCTACTGCTCCATCTCTCCCCTTATAACCTCTGAATCTTCCCCACTGGAGCCAGAAAAGTTCCCTTACAGTTCCCAGACTTTGGGGGTCACAAAGGGTTTGCAGCAAGGAGGGATTCAGTTTCTTCTCTGTGTTTTAGGCATTATTTTTCAGCCACAAAGCAATAGATGAACAAAGCTGCTTCCTGTTGAGATCCATTACTGGTCCCTGGCTGTGCTATACTGTACTTGAGAAGAGCAAATGGAAAAGTTTGCAACATCCACTGCAGAGGAGCAAGGAGCCAGAGCCAGGTGGACAGTGAGTACTCAGATTAACCTCTCAACAACCACAAAATTCCCTGTAGTGCCACAGGTGGTGAGAGCATGTCAGTTTTAGATCTCACTTATCTTTACTTTATGGACATGGATGTGGAATGTGTCCAAAAAAGGGCCAGGAAGATGCTCAGAGGGCTATGGAGCAGCTCTGCTGTGAGGACAGAGTGAGGGAGCTGGGGTTATTCAAGCTGGAGAGGAGAAGGCTCCAAGGAGACCTCATTGTGGCCTTCCAGGATCTGAAGGGGCTACAATTTGTAACAATTCCAGCACAGTTTGAATCTCTTTTTAACACTTTTTAAAAAAGCCCTGAAAAATCTATCACAAATTCTTTCTGAATGAAGTGTGCAAATCACACCAGTGGTTTCTGGAGGTGTGAAGGAATCAACCCAAGTGATTCTCCATCCCTCGTGTTCCTACACACCATCATAAATATCTTCACCTCTTTAGGGCACCCACCAGTGTTCTAAAATTGGATTCACATTATTTAGCTCCTCTTTGTATAGAAAAACTTGGGATGCAAGCTCAGATTTCATTTTTTTTCCTCCAGGTCAAGGTTCTTCTGTCTTAGAAAGGAATAGTAAGAGTTATAGTATTGCTGCAGGTGGCATTCAAGGGAGGTTCCTCCCATCTCTTTGCTCTTCTGAGTGATAAATTCCTGATGTTAGATTTTTGTAAAAGGCAAAGCATATTCCCAAGAATGTGAAATCTCAACTACCATAGCAGCATTCACAGCTCCAGGGACAGCAAGCAGGGGAGCAGTCTGCAGAAACCTGGCTGCATGGCCTCTGAAAAAGAACTTTTGTCTTTCTTCTGCAGGATGAAGTCACCTCCTCTCAGGACAAATCTATTTACAGATTCAGGAGTACTTGGAAGCCAAGTTCTAGCTTTTCTTAACTGAGGAGTTGAAGTTTCTTGTAGTGAGACAGGACCAGGTGCCCTGAGTTATTGATGAGTGGGTGTGGGTTCACCTGTGTCTGGCCTCCCTCCTGAGCATGTGCAGGAGCAGGGGGCCAATAAGAGAGCAGCTGACACCCACGGAGAGGGCTCTCACTCTTCAGTGAGGATGGAGAAGCCCACAGCTCGAGGAGCCCCGGGAGCAGGCAAGAAGGGGTAGATCCTGGAGCCCCAGGAACAGCCCTAGGACATTGTCCAGGAATGGGCTAAACCCCGAGGCCTCAGGATCAGCCCTAGGAGCAAGAAGGGCTCCTCCCGCTACAGTTTCTCCTGCAGGAATGAGATGGTTCCTGTCATTCCCAAGAATAATGAACAAGGGTAAACTTCAACAGCAGTTCAACTCTTCTCTCCCCCATCACATTAACTCCTTAAATCAAGTAATTAACAGACATATTAATACTTGTTTCTTGACCATACTGGTCCTAGAGGGAGGTTGGTCCATAAGTGAGAGTTTTTCCTCTGATTCACACCCTTAACCAATTCCTTCTCTATTTATCTATGTTTTTACTTATCTTAGCACTGTCATTTGTCTTGAGTACCTCTTCATCCTTACCCCAGGTGTGTTTAGAAAAATGCTTTTATAAATGGAACAAATCTGTCGGTTTTCAGTTTATTTCCAGCTGGGCAGGTGAAGGATGGTTGTGAAGGTCTCAGGTGGGAGGAAGATGGAAACATAACAAAGAATTCGTTACCATCAAAGCAATTCTGTCACAGAGAGAGTTCTCCTTCTCCCAAATACTTCTTCAGCAGATTCTGTCTGATATCTCCTATTTCTGGTATCACAAGGATGTCTAACAACCTCTGCTAGCCATGCAGGGCTATTTTCCTGCTCTCTCACATCTGGCTCTATGGATGATTCAGCCTTTAAGGTTTAGGATATAATTCTAGTTTTTCAACACAACCATTCCCCAGTCATAGAATCATAGAATGGCTGAAGTTGGAAGGGATGTTGGAGATCATCTCCTCCTCCAACCTCTCATCCAGCCCAGGTTGCTCCAAGCCTCATCCAACCTGGCCTTGAACACCTCCAGGGAGGGGACAGCCACAACTTCTCTGGGCAATCTGTTCCAGAGTCTCAGCACCCTCCTCCTGAAGAACTTCTTCCTAAGATCCAGGCTAAACCTCTTCTCCTGCATTTTCAAACCATTTCCCCTTCTCCTAGCACTGGACACTCTTCTGAAAAGTCCCTCTGCAGCCTTCCTGGAGGTTCCCTTCAGGGATTGGGGGGCAGCTCTAAAGTCCCCCTGGAGTCTCAACAATCCCAGCTCCTCAGCCTCTCCTCATGGCAGAGCTGCTCCAGCCCCTGGATCATCTTTGTGTCCCTCATCTCAACTCCCATTCCATTCCATGTCCTTCTGATGTTGGGAACTCCAGACCTGGACACAGAGCTCCAGGTGGGGTCTCAAAGGAGCAGAGTAGAGGGGGAGAATCCCCTCTCCTGATCTTCTGGCCATGCTCCTCTTGATGCATCCTAGAACAGGTTTTTGGCCTTCTGAGCTGCAGAACCATTGTTGGTTTGTGCTGAACTTCTCATCAAGCAGTTCCCCATGTCCTTTTCTACAGGAATGCTCTCAACCCACTCTGTACCCAGCTTGGAATTGTTCTTGATGCTGGAACTTCCTTACAAGGTTGTTAATCTAACTCCAAACATGGGTGATTTCCACGCTTGGCTCTAGTCCTTGGTGTGTACTCTGAACATGAGTGTGACACTGTCTCCAAGGCTGCTTGGGAGACCAAACACAGCCACCTAATTGGATTTTTCTTGGGACACTGCCCTGCACAGCTAATTGTGGACTCTGGGTTAAGCAGAGTGTGAGCAGCACTCTTCCACCCCAAATGACAGAATCACAGAATTGTCATGGCTGGGAGATCATGGCATCCAACTGTCAACATCAACCCCCTCTCAAAATAAAATGAAATAATTAAAATAAAAGTTAGAATAGAATAGAATAATATATATCACCATGTCACTAAAGCATGTGGCATGTACCTTATTTCCACAGTTTTTAAATACCATTCAAGGATGGTGACTCCACCACCTCCCTGGACAGTCCATTCCAGCAGCTGACTATTCTCTCAGTAAATAAATTCTTCCTAATATCTAGTCTAAACCACCCCTGGCACACAGATCCCATGGCACACAGAGCCTTTCAGCATCCATGGAGGAGAGAAACACAGAACAGATGAGGTTGGAGACACCTCTGGAAATTGCCTTGGCCAAGCATTCTGCTTAAAGTTGGGTCAGCAAGAGCAAGTTGATCATGCCCTTGGTTGGTTGGACTTTTAACACCTCTTGAGATGGAGACTCCACAACCTCTCAGAGTAACCTCCTCCAGCGTTCAGTCCCTCTCACAAGAGACATGTTTGGGGTTTTTTAAATTTTATTTTATAGTGGGTTTGTATTTAAATTTGTGTCCATGGCCTCTTGACTGTGGGGACCACTGAGAAGTCTGCCCCTGTCCTCTATCAGGTGTCAGGTATTTATACATGTTGATAATATTCTTTTCTTAAGTATTTTTGTCTCCAGGATGAACAGTCATAGAATCATAGAATTTTCAGGGCTGGAAGGGACCTTTAAGATCATCCAGTTCCAAACTCATTCCATAGGCAGGGACACCTCCCACCAGCCCAGGTTGCTCCAAGCCCCATCCAACCTTAAAAACTTCCAGGGATGGGGCTTCCACCACCTCTCTGGGCAACCTGTTCCAGTCTCTCACCACCCTCATGGTGAAGAATTTCTTCCTAATTTCTAATCTCAATCTCCCCTCCTCTGTCTTGAATCCATTCCCCCTGCTCCTATCACTCCCTGACATCCTAAAAAGTCCCTCCCCAGCTTTCTTGTAGCCCCTTCAGATGCTGGAAGGCTCCAAGAAGTCCCATCTCGTAAAATCATAGAATGGGTTGGAAGGAACCTCTGGAGATTGTACAGTCCAAACCCCTCTGCAAAATCAGAATCATTTGGGGAAGGTCACACAGGAAGAAATCCAGACAGGTCTTCAAGGTCTCTAGGGAAGACTCCAGAACCTCTCTGGGTAACCTCTTCCAGTGTTCCATCACCTTTACAGTCAATTTCTCTCATCTCCTCCTCATGCACCACGTGCTCCAACCCATTCCTCATGGTTTTGGTCCTCTGCTGGGCTCTATCTTTTATATCCATGTCTCTCTTGTACTAGAGAGCCCAAACTGGAGATAACCCTCCAGCTGTGCCCTGTCCTGGGAGAAGGAGAACTCACCTCAACCAACTGGAAATGTCACTCCTTACAAAAATTCCAGGAGACCTGGAAGCAAATCTGTGGGGTCTGAGAGCTGCAGCTGAGTGGTTTCCAGGCCCAGCACACATTTCCTCAGCTCCAATATTTTTCTTGCAGGGAATTCTGATAAAATCAAGATATCTGCAGCATTTTTAAGATTTGTTAGGATCACTCCTGCAGCAGTAAGCACTGAGGGAATGGCTTGCAAATAAATAAAAGGGAGAGGAAAAAGCACATTTTATTTTTGGACTGATAGTTAAGACCATTCAGGTAGCACTATTTCCTGGCTTTAATGAGCTGGGTATTGTGATCCAATCTTTTTCATTGCATTTTTGTCCCCCAGCCATTTTTATTTCAAAGGACACAAACCTGCCAACATTGTTCCCAGCCCTGCTTAAGGCTTCTGGAAAATAATAAACTATTTCTGGAGAGGATTGCAAAGTGGCAACAAGACTGGGCTTGTGATTTTTTATTTGCATGTCATTTAGAGAGCCAGAAAGTGGCTGATCACAAAGAGGAGATCCTGTGGGTTCTGTGTCCCTCTAGTTCTTGACCCTCAAAATCTTGTTACTGGTGAAAAGGACACATTATATCAGTAGAAAAGGAAAGGAAAGGGGAAAGGAAAAGGAAAAGAAAGAGGGAAAGAAAGAGAAAAAGGAAAAGGAAGAGGAAAAGGAAAGGAAAGGAAAGGAAAGGAAAGGAAAGGAAAGGAAAGGAAAGGAAAGGAAAGGAAAGGAAAGGAAAGGAAAGGAAAGGAAAGGAAAGGAAAGGAAAGGAAAGGAAAGGAAAGGAAAGGAAAGGAAAGGAAAGGAAAGGAAAGGAAAGGAAAGGAAAGGAAAGGAAAGGAAAGGAAAGGAAAGGAAAGGAAGAGAAAAAGGAAAACGAAAAGAAAACAAAAAAACCCACAGGCAAACAAAACCAGTCCATCCAAAAACAAAAAAACAACCAACCATAAAAAAAACCAAAACAACACCCCACCCTCTTTTTGTTAGCTAATTAAAGTATTCATAGTTGGATCAGAATATTATATTTATAATTAGTCCTCTTACACTAATACTAAATGTCCTGGTTTGGGCAAGGATAGAAGCAATTTTCTTCCTTGTAATTTTACTTTCAGCTCAGTCTCTTCAAGGTAGCTGCACTTGCTGAAATGAAGAGCAAGTTTCTCACTCAGTGTCTGCTTCTGGGACTGATAATGTTCAGTGTTTATAGTTACAGTTAGAGAATGGGCTGCAGAACCAAGGCCACAGCTCAGTTCTGGAAAACATCTTATGGTGAGATAGATATGGGTGAGAAAGATAAAGGGAAGAAGTGGGGAGGAGTGGAGCAGACAGGTGACCAAAATTGACCAGATGAAATACTCCATCCCATATGCCTTATATTCAGTATAAATTTGAAGGATCTCAAGGGTCAAGTTCTTCTTCACCCACGACCAACATCCTGGGAGGAGCAGAGCCGCTCAAATGCTCAGAGGGCTGAGCACCTCCCTGGGAAGCCAGGCTGAGGGATTGGGCTTGTTCAGCCTGGAGAAGAGGAGGCTCCCAGGTGACCTTAGAGCAACCTTCCAGTATCTGAAGGGGCTCCAAGAAAGCTGGGGGAGGGCTTTGGACATGGGGGGGTAGGGAGAGGAGAAGGGAAATGGGTTAAAACTTGGAGAGGGGAGATTGAGGTTGGAGATGGGGAGGAAATTCTTAAATTTGAGGGTGGGGAGAGCCTGGCCCAGGTTGCCCAAGGAAGTTGTGGCTTCCCCATCCCTGGCAGTGTCTCAGGTCAGGTTGAATGGAGCTTTGGGTGATCTGATTTATCTGAAGGTGTCCCTGCCCATGCAGGGGGCTTTTAACTAGATGTTCTTCAAGGTTCTGCCAACCCAATGGCTTGGGTTCTTCCAACCCAAGCCATTCTGTGCTTCTCTGATTCTCTGATTTGCAGTGTTCATATCCATGCTCTCCTAGCAGAAACATAGCTTACATAGAGACATGGTGACAAAAAGGGTTTTCTGCATAGGTGTGGCCTGGGAGCATCAAGACCAAGGACTTGTTTCTTGTTAGCATCTTCTCAAAGCTGATGAAGCAGCAAATCATCATAGTTCATGCTGCACCATCTGGATGCTCTGAGGTAGTGCCAGGGAGAGTTCTGCACCTACTGTGGCCTTCCAAAAGCCCATCTCCTGGAGAAGGATATAAGGTGGTCATGTTAATGGTCAGGAAAATCCATACACAGTGAAGAGGAAGTGGAGAAGAGAGGAGAAATGGATGTAAAGTGTTACTGGCTCTCACAGATGTGCCCTGCTGGTTTCTCTAATTCAGGTGGGGATGTGTTGAGACATTTGCTCAGTACCAGGCAGAGAAGGGCAAAACTGTGCATGGGGGGAGGGTTGTGACAACCTGGTGAGACCTTTCTTGAATGATTGCCAAGGCAGCAGCATGGAGGGCAGCAGCTGGGAGGTCACTGGAGGCTGCAGGGAAGAGAAGTAGTTCAAAAATTAGGAGCAAACTGATGCTGAGGGATGGAGGTTGCACAGCCTCAGCTCCATCTCTGAGTCCTGATGAGATGTGACATAGGAAACAAAAGCAGCTTTTTTAGCTTTTTTTTGTTTTGCTTTGTTTTTAGCTTTCTCTTTTTTTTTTTTTTTTTTTTTTTTTCTTTTTTATGTCTGTTTTTTACCATCTTGAAGGCTTCAGGAAAGCTTTTCTGGTGTTCACTTGCAGGGTACTGCTCCTGGTCTGGTCTTGTACATTTCTCTTTGTCTTATCCTGCTTCTTGCCTTACTCTGCTTCTTCTTGCCTTATCCAGTGCTGGCTGGCCCATCATGTAGCCCCTTTTCTCAAGAGCTGCATTTAGGGGATATCTCCCAGACCCATTTCACTTTCCTGCACCAATGGCCTCTACATTCTACATTTTCACCTTAACAGTGGAGGACCCTACAGAGAGATTTGATCTGGATGAATTAGGGACTGGTGGGCTTTGTTATCATAGAATCACCAAATAGTTTTTGCTGAAAAAGACCTTTAAGATCACCAATTCCAACCATTAACCCAGCACTCCCATGACCACCACCAAACCATGGTCCTCAGCACCACATCTCCAGGGCTTTGAAATCCCTCCAGGGATGGGGACTCCACCACTTCCCTGGGCAGCCTGGGCCAGGGCCTGACAACTTTTTCTGTGAATAAATTTTTTCTAATATCCAATCCAAACCTCCCCTGGTGCAACTTGAACCCTTTTCATCTTGTTCCATCACTTGGTACTTGGGAGAAGAGACCAAACCCCACCTTGCTCCAACCTCCTTCTAGGGAGCTGTAGAGAGTGTGAAGGTCCCCACAACCTCTTTAAACACCCCCAGGTCCCTCAAACTTCTGCTCCAGCCCCTTTCCCACCTCCATTGCCTTTCTCTGGACACTTTCCATCCCCTCAATGTCCTTCATGGAAAGAGGGGTCCAAAACTGACCCCAGGATTCAAGGTGCAGCCTCACCAGTGCCCAGCACAGAGGGACAATCCCTGCCCTGGTCCTGGTGGCCACACCAGTGCTGATCCAAACCAGGATACTACACCCTGATTAACTCCTCTCTAACCTTCAGAACCACAGTAGGTGTGAACCACAGACAGCCCTGGAAAATATACTGGTGGGTTTGGGTTCATTTTCCTTTTCCCCTCCCCTGTTTCAACCTTATTGTGACAAGAAAGAGAAGGGAAAAGAAGGATGGGTGGATGAATCCTCATCAGACAGCACCCCTGGAAGGTCACAGGAACACCAAATTGTGATGAGATTGGCACGTTTTTAATTCTCTCTCATTACAGCCCCTGTTAAAGCTGCATTACAATAATTGCTTTAGTTCTGCTATGGTATTTTCAGGTCTCTTAATGTAGCTGTCAGCTCAGTGTGCAGGGAGCTAACACCAGCCAAAAAAGAAAAATAAAATAAAAAAATAAAAGAAAGGAGAAGATACACTCAGATGAAAGCCTGGTAGAGAGGGCCCAGGGCTGAACCAAAGTTGGTTGAGAGGAAGGAGATGTTGAAATCCAGGGCTGATAAGGGTGCTGCTCACATCCTGCTGCTGAAGGACCCCTGAGAGGTGAACCCAAGGTTTGAATTCTGATATCTCACACCACAGATTCCCAAAAATCCATCTCTGGTCAGAGAAATGTTGAAAGTTTACACTCTGCAAAGCCTGGCACAATGGAAAGGGGACACTGCAATGGCCTTTTTTTGTTTGCTTGGGATGTTTTGAAGAACCCTTCACGGGTGACTATGGGACACTCATTCCTCTGGGCAGCAGCCTGGGATTAGGACATCTCTGTGGAGTCAGTGCAAGGCAGAGATTTATCCACAAGACACAAACTCCAAGTCTCAGTGGGTGGACAAGGAGGACGTGATCTCCATGATTTCAGCCTTGGTGCCTTCTGAAGCCACTCCTGACACTTTTGTCACCATCATCCAGTCAAGCAGAGCAGCTTTGTCTGCCCTCTCCATGCTGAGCCATCCCAGAGACCAGGGAGTCAGCTTTGCCACCCAACCCCTCATCCTCCCCAGCATCTTCAACACCCACCCCCCAACCTGCAGCTCCTCCTGCAAAACCTCCCTCCCACTGCCAGAGAAACACATCAACCTCTCTCCCCTCAAAAAGGCTGCCCTGACCACTGCTCACTTCAGGAAACTACCAATACCACACAGACCCAGCCTCCAAAAAGTAGACACTCCACTTCTCCCAATTTCTGGGAGTTGAAGATGATGATGAGGAGGATACAGGGATAGCTGATGATGATACAGGGACCACACTGCAGATGAGGGCAACAGAGCCTTGGTTTCCCAGCAAGATTTCCTCCCCACCTATGCTGTGCACTCAAAATCACAACCACCAGAAAGCTGTGATCCTTTCTTAAACCCACATCCACCCATGAATGACCCCATCATCCATGTTCTCACTTTCCCTGTTCCTCCAGCCATCCCTTGGTCACTAAGGTCTCCCTAGAAATTTCCAGCTCTGTGAAGAATGGTCCATAATTAGTTAACAAGAAAGAAAAATAAAGTCTCCTAAGCCATCAGCAAACCTCCAGAAACCCAGCAACAGATCTGAGCACCATTTGGTCTAATTAGTCTTGATATTTCACACAACATATTTCTCAGTTTTTTGGTGGAGAAGGGGATATATATAAAAAAATTCCCTCTGAGGAGAACAACAGGGGTATTTTATTTTTTCTTTTTTTGTAGAGACATTCAGCAGCAAAGCTGAAGGAAACTTAATAAACAAATGTGCACTTATATTCCTTTACTGAATCTTTCACAGTTACTTCAGCTTTCAGGAGAAACTTCTTTACAGAAAGGGTGGTAAAGCACTGGAACAGGCTCCCCAGGGAGGTGGTTGAGTCTCATCATCCTTGAATATGTTTAAAAATCACCTTGGAGCCATAGTTTAGTGGTGGATCATCAGGAATAGAGTAATAGGGTTAGGATGAGGTTGGATTCAATGATCTTGAAGGTCTTTTCCAGCCTGAGCAATTCTATAATTTCACCTCTATGGGTGGAAGATATGGGGCCAATCAACAGTTGGCATGAATTGAAGTGGATACTCAATACATAAATCTTAATTTTCCCTCCTGTGGTAAGATTGAAGGTTATGAGCAGCTTCAGATTGTACCTTCCATCCAGCAGGATGCTTGTTCTGTAGGTGGAAGGGTAGAAGGCACCATGACTGCCTCAGGACCTTCATTGATCTCTGTAGACTTCAACATGAGTTGGAGTCAAATCTACCTGAAAAAAATCCCAAAAAACTATTCACAGAAAGTGAAATCTGCCTCCACATCTCAGCACTTCCCCATCCACATATAGCATCTCCAGGGTTCCTCACATTCTTACAGAAGCCCTTGTTTTTTATGGCCCTTGGTCCTTTTTATGGTCCTTGATCCAGCTCTAATTGACCATAGTGATGGTGGCATCCCATGGGGTGAAGCAAATTAACAGGTTGTTTATTTGGGATGTGCAAGAGTGGAGTGACAGCATCCTCTCTGCAGTCAGTAAAAAGAGAAGGGGTACTCTCAAGGTGTGAGGTATCCAAGACAGAGGCACAGACTCATCTCCTGTAAGCTGTCAGTCTCACCAGTGATTGTGAAAGGAGTCTAGACAAGTATCTAAGGATGGTATCCAACAATTACAAGACAGAATCTGTCTCTGATCATGTCAGCCTCAGTTCTCCTTATCAGCAGAGACAGTTGGCGTGGGCACTGAAATTTAGTGTGATTCATCTCCTCCAAAGATGACATCTACTTTTTATTGGTTGAGTGACAGCTTAAACACCACTGATGGCACTGAAGCAAGCTCAGTTGGCTGCAAAAAGAGCTGGGACACCCAGCTCAGGTGCAGAGCTGCGCATGAAAAATACCCAAGGAGGAAAGAGGAATTAATCTGGGTAAACAAAGGGGTTCTGTGGCATTTCCAGTGCTGTGAACCAGGGTGGATGTAGAAAGAGGCCCCCACGTATGTTTGTGATGTTCTCATCACTAAAGTCAGTGAAACCCAGGGCTCACAAAATGCTGGAGTTTACTTTAGGGTGAGGTAAATTGTTTTTAGTGGGGTTACTTTTTGTTGTTGTTGTTGGAATTGCTGGGAAAAACATAGAATTCCAGACTGGTTTGAGATGGAAGAGACTTTAAAGATTATTCTGTCCCAACCCCCCTGCCATGGGCAGGGACATCTCCCACTAGACCAGGTTGCTCCAAGCCTCATCCATCCTGACCTTCAATACTTCTAGAGAGAAGCATCTACAACTTCCCAAGGTCTCACCATCCTCACAACAAAGAATTTCTTCCTAAGGTACCATATAAATTTCTGCTCTCAGATTGAAACCCCCTCCTCTCATCCTGTCACATCCATCTGACTCCATAACAGTCTCCAGCTCTCTGATCATCTTCATGGTCTCCTCTGGACCTGCTCAAACAGCTTCATGTTCTTCTTTCTCATGCTGAGGACCCCAGAACTGGACACAGCACTGCAGGGGGATCTCACAAGAGTATTGCAGAGGGAAAGAATCACCTCCCTTGATCTGCTGGATGCCCACAGCTTGTCCATCCTCATAAATGAGGACCCATGAGCTCACGTCTGCTTCTTGAAGATAAATTCTGATTTTTCAAGGAGTCCTTAGTAGTCTTTAGCAGGGCCCAAGTGGTTCTGTCATACAGCTCAGTGTGAATCCCTTTATCCTCTAGCTTCTTCCTGTGCCTGGCAGCAGCAATAAGGCTGGGTTAATGTTGTCCTTTCCTAGGCATGAAATTTGGTGATCTGCTAAGAAGTCAGAGTCTCTTTAGCATCCAGCTGGTTCCCACTCAGTCTGAAGGGTAAATGTTGTTACCATCTCACTGACTGACTGGGAGGCCACAGCTGGCTTTGGAGGTGGCTATGGGAAAACCAGCCCCTAAATAACTCCTGTTGGGGATGCAGACAGAAGACCTACAACCTCCCACCACAGGGAGACAAATACTCATCACCTAAGGCACTGCAAGATGGTTCAGTCTGTTCATCCTGGGTTCCTGTTCATCCACCCCAGCAATATTGCCACAACTGGAGACTGCTGCTCCCTGCAAAGCTTCCAATTACAGACAAGACAAAATGCATTGTAGAAATAAAACCAGCAAGAATGGAAGCTGGGGTGTGTGTGTGTGTTAACCCAAATCTAGATTTCAATCTCCTTCATCTCATACAGAGATTCAGAGCAAGGTGGGAGGGAGGAGGTAATAGACAGGTTTCTCAGCAGAGAATAGGCTTCTCTGCTTCTGCTTAATTGATTAATTCCTTCTTAGCAAAGTCATCTGTTTGATGTGCTTTGCCATAAAAGCAGTTCAGAAAGTTCAGGGGACTTAATCCAGGAAGATGGCTGGAGCTGCAAAGCCAAGCATCTGATTAAAGGACAAGGCGATCGCTTAGAGCTGAGCTGCTTTCAAAGTTGTTCCCAAAGTCTTTGCTAACCTTCATATTTCAAAGTTCATTGCTTGGCACTGGGGAATTTAAAGGGGAAGGTTTCTCTTTTTTCCTAACACCAGTAATATTATTGCAATCAAAAAGCTGGTAAAACAAAATCAGGGGAAGGCCACACATGGTCACTCGGGCACCAGTGAGAAGCAGAAGAAAAGATGCACAGGGAAGCACAGAGACAGCTCCTGTTTCACAGCCTGTTCCAAACAGTTTGTTCTGCAGTCAGGACATAAACCCACCACTCACAGAGAAAGGCAAAGCCATTACTTGTGTCAGTATTACCTGCCTGCATCCAAGAACTTGGAGGAACAAATAACCTTAAGCATCTCTTCTCTGTAGGGAATTCCATCACTGCTCCTCTACAGCAGCCTGGGCTTCAAGATGGAAAGGTGGGCAAGTAGATGTAACTCAGGTGTGTTGGTGCTGAGGGATGCAATCAAGTGACATAGATTTTTCTGACTGGAAAAGACCTTTAAGATCATCAGTTCCAACCCTTAACCCAGCACTGCCAAGTCCACCACTAAACCATGGCCCTCAACACCACATGTCCACAGCTTTGAAATAAGCTCCACCACAGCCCTGAGCACCTTCCAGTGCCTGAATTAAATCCTCTGATGATGCTGTGCAAAGCAGTAATGATGATATGAGAGATATAGAAGAATTGCAGAAGGATATCACACTGCTGAGTGATTTCCTAATAAAATAGCAGCTGAATTTCAGTGCAAATAAGCACAAGGTGGCACACCTGGGGGAAAAAAAGGCAATCTTAACTTTACATACAGTGATGAGCTTTGAATGGATTATTACTTAGGAATGATTTGGTGTTTGTAATAGGCAGCTCTGTGAATATGTCACCTCAGCACTCAATGTCAGTGACAAAAAGCAAATTGAATGTTAAGAATTAATAGGAAAGGAACGGAGATCAAAATAGAAAGCATTATTTTGTCCCTGGGTAAATTCAATGTGGGGCTGTTTTTTGAATGTTTTCAGTTACTCTTGGTGTCCCTTCCTCCCAGAAAGGGTGCAGCAGAACTGGAAAAGATATAGAAGAGGGCAATAGACTGATCAAAGGTACAGAACAACGAAGTACTCCAGGAATATTTCAACTGAATAAGAGATGACAGAAGCAGAGCATGATAATGGTCTATCAGATTATGAGTGGCATGAAGAGGATGAAAGAGAGAAAATACTTTTTTGTTTCTTTGAAAAGACAAAAAAAAAAAAAAAAAAAAAAGCACTTGAGATGATAGCAGGTTGGAACAAAGAATCTCCTTCACACAATGTGCAGTTAATCTGTTGCTAATCACCCCCCTCCCTTGCCAGGGGATACTGCAAGTCCTGAAAGTTTATTTGATCTAAAAGTTTTAACCAACTTAATGAGAAAATATTAATCCAATTCCTAATAAATACAAATATTGCTTAGGAGTGTTTATGAGTCTGTCCTCCAGAGTCTATAAAAATGCAGGCACTACTCTGTGTTTCATCTTATACTCTTCCATGTACTGGGCTAGTTAGATTGGATATTACCAGTTCTTGGTTTTTGTTAATGACTATTTTGGTCATTTCCTAGCTTTTCCAAAAGATGGAATCTTCATTCTGTCCTGGACAGTCAGCCCAGTTCTCCCCATCCTCATCATGGAGTTATTGGAATCAGCCTCCAGATATGTCCACCCTCCTTCCAGCACAAATATCTTAGGATGCTCCATCACATCCTATACTGGATCATTCCACAGCACAGCTTGCAGCCTTTGCCCTTCTTTTCCTTACCTTGTAGCTGTGTCCCTTGTTTTCCTGATAGGATGCTTGTGATTAAGGACTTGGGAACTTGTAGTGGCCCTTCAAGAAGGCAGAAATTTCTGGATCATCTTCAAGGCTCCTGAAGAGGCTTTTGCGCACTCATGCTTCACATTTACTCTGGGATGTTATGCAGGATTTGAACTCCTAGCACTTTTCTCAAGTTCTTGGGGGCACAACCATGAACCAAACCTCATTTATTTGCAGTTGTGCTGTGTCGCTGACATTGCTTTTCAGAATTATGGTCAAAGCAGGAGAGCAAAAGGATTTAACAGTGTAAAATAATGTTAAATATACAAGAATTCAACTCTACAAGGGACCATGAAAAGCTCCAGCAAACACAGAGTCCCAGGGAAAAGATTTCTTTGCCATGAGATCTGCACTGCTGCCTTTTCTCTATGACCTTGTCCATGGCACAACACCTTCTTTGTAGCTTCCCTACATATAACAAAACTTCCCTGTTTATGATGAAGCTGTCTCTTTTTCAGGAAAGGGAGTTAAAATTTGGCCAAAATTAATAATGCCATTCCTGTTTTTACTTGAGTATGGCTGCCCTAGTTTGGGCCAGGTTAGAGTGAATTTTCTGTCTTCTAATTTTGCTTTCTTCTAAGTTCTCTCATAAGCTGCACTTGCTGAAATGAACAGCAAGTTTCTCAGTCACTGTTTGCTTCTAGGACTCATAATGCTTGATGTTTATAATTACAGCTAGAGAATGGTCTGCAGAACCAAGGCCACTGTTTGGTTCTGAGGAACATCTTGTGCTCCAGAAAGAGAAAAAGAGTAAAGAGGTCACACCTGAAACCCTTCTTTGGGGAGGAACAGACAAGAGAAATGACCAGAATTGACCAAACAGAGGATTCCATCCCATACACCTCATCCTCAGGAGAAATTTGAGAGATCACCAGGGTCAAGCCAATTTTCCTGCTTCCCCTTCTTCCCCTCTCCCTCTTTGCTTCAGCATCCTGGGAGGATTCCATCCCTTCCTCTGCCTCTGCTCCTGATCCATCCCAGCCTGAATCTGTGTGTTCCTGCCTCCAGCTCCCAACTGCTCCTGACCCCAGGATTCCAGCCTGGACTTTCCCAGGGCTGCCCTGCAGCCTCAGTGGGGATGTGAGAGTTATTGGGGGAAAGGAGGGAGGAACCTGGGATCAATTTTCCTGTAGATTTGTATAGATTTGGTATTTTTTCCTATTTCTCATTCCTGTTCCATTAAAGCTGTGTAGTTTAGTTTCCAACCCATCAGTCTCTCTCCCTTATTCTCTCTCCTTTCTTTATCAAGGAGGGGAGGGGGATTAATAGAGAGCATCTGTTATTCCATTTAATTGCCAGGGCAGTGTTAAACCCTGACAACTAGAAATGCCAGAGCTCAAGTCCCATAGTCCATCTGGATCATGGAAATACTGTGGACAGGTCTTAGTGTCTTAGAAATTCCCTCTTTCCCTCCGCATCTCCCATGAAGCCTGGGCTGAGGTCGATGCCACTTGTTCTGCTGGATTCATGATGCCCCTTTGCAAGCCATGATGCTGTCCTCTTCACACTGGAAACACTCTTTATCTTCAGCCTCATCCATGGTGATGAAGGTCCACATGCACTAGGGAGCCTGCAGCACCCAGGCTTGTTCCCAAAGCATCTTAAAAACATGTGGGTTGGGTGTGAAGAGAGAGCAGATGACTGTCAATCCCCTGTTTAGACACATGGGGCCAGGATGTGCAAGGGGGTTCAATAACTTTAAGGTCACTCACCCAGTGGAAATTCAAGCCATGTGTCCTGCCTGGCAGTCACCAGATCTGTCTTTCCTTATTAGAGCATCACCAAGTGGGGCTGGGAACAGAAATTTGGAAGGGGTAACCTGTGGTTACTCCAGTGGGCAGGTGGACTCATCAAACAGGATTTATCATCTGTGGGCAAAAGAAGTGCCCAAAGGATCAGGATGAGTCAGTCTAAGGATGCTCTGGCTCTGACTAAAAATACCTGTGTTTTCTTGCACATTAACAGCTCAGTCTGATCTATTTCCCTTTGACAAGAAGTGCACAGACACCTTGGATTTTAGGACAAAAAGGCACCTGGTACACTTTTAACTACAGACAGTTGAAATGAAATTTGTTGGCCACGTTTCTCCTCTCCTCCACTCAGACTGAATTTGGTTCAATTCAGCTTGAGAGGAGAGTTTACTCAGGTAATAAGCAGAAAGTTCCTCTTCCCTGGATTGATAGCTTTCTCCCCCCCCCCACATACACACAGCTTGCAGACTGAGGTCAGCAGAGGTGGCTGAGTTTTTATTAGGAAAAGATATTTTTATTGTGGTTTGCAATAATTCTGGGCACAGAAATGAACATGGATATCAGGCTGCCTGCTTTCACCTTTATCATGTCTTCCTTACGGTATGTGACATCATCCTATTGATGAAGGTCAAGTTGATCTTAACTCCTTTCTGACTCATTGAATATTAGCAGTGGCTGGAGGCAGGAGACACCAGTGATTGGATCTGACAGGCCAGGAGGTAACACACCAGTGGTACAGCAGGACATGCAATGCAGAAATGGGTGATGCCATGATCCATTGTGACAAGAGGAGAGTTTCTAATGGATGGACCCACGGCCTGAAATGACCCAGCAAGGCCATGAGAGGCTTTTGGTCTGTGTCCATTCCCACTTTAGTGGGACAAATCCAAAGAAATCTTCCTTAGGTCTTGAGGATAGCTCTGAGGAGAAGGACTTGGTATGATGGTGGCCCAGAAGCTCAAGGTGAGCCCTCAGTGTGTGCTTAAAGCCCAGAAACCAAGCAGGTCCTGGGCTGCATCAAAAGAAGCAGAGACAGAAAGTCAAGGGAGGGGATTCTCCCTCTCTGCTCTGCTCTGCTGAGACCCCACCTGGAGCTCTGTGTCCAGTTGTGGAGTCCCCAACACCAGAAGGACACAGAGCTCCTGGAAAGTGTCCAGAGCAGAGCCACTCAAATGCTCAGAGGGCTGAGCACCTCCCTGGGAAGCCAGGCTGAGGGCTTGGGGTTGTTCATCCTGGAGAAGAGGAGGCTCCCAGGTGACTTTAGAGCAACCTTCCAATATCTGAAGGGGCTCCAAGAAAGCTGGGGGAGGGCTTTGGACATGGGGGGGGGGGGGGGGGGGTAGGGAGAGGAGAAGGGAAATGGGTTAAAACTTGGAGAGGGGAGATTGAGGTTGGACATCTGGAAGAAATTCTTTGCTGTGAGGGTGGTGAGACCCTGGAAGAGGTTGCTCAGAGAAGTTGTGTCTGCCCCATCCCTGGCAGTGTCTCAGGTCAGGTTGGATGGGGCTTGGAGCACCCTGGGCTGGTAGGAGGTGCCCATGCAGGGGGTTGGAACTGGATGAGCTTTGAGGTCCCTTCCAACCCAAACCCTTCTGTGATTCTGTGTTACTGTGTGAGCTCTTGTGAACCAAATTAATCATGAACCAAGTCCCTCCCTTTCCCTAGTCCATGGATTCTCTGACTAGAAGAGAGTTTTTATTTGATGGACTAATGTGTCTCCTCCCCTGTGCTGCAAATCAGAAAACTCCTTCTAGTTAATGAAGTCTCTGCTCCAGCAAAGCACATTTGTTCCAGCATCACCCCAGGCCTCAACCATGACATTATCCCTGGTGCAAACCAGTAGAGCACACCTGGGGAGATGATTAAATCTGTGGATGAGCCAAAACTTGTGATAAAAAGGGAACTCCCCAGAAGGAACCATCTGCCCCATGCTGCTCAGCTGCACTTAAGTTATTCCATAAGCATAGAGTGTTTTGTGTTGGAAGGAACCTTAAAGATCCCTTTCCTACCTCCCTGCATGGGCAGGGACACCTCCCACCAGCCCAGGTTGCTCCAAACCCCATCCAACCTGACCTGAGATACTGCCAGGGATGGGGCAGCCACAATTTCTCTGGACAACCTCTTCCAGTGTCTCACCACCCTCACAGAAAAGAATTTCTTCCTAAGATCTCATCTAAATCTCCTCTCTTTCAGTTTGAAACCTTTTCTCCTCATCATATCACTCCAGGCCCGTGTAAAAAATCCCTCCCCGATTTTCTTGTAACCCTTCCAGGTACTGGAAGGTGCTCTAAGGTCTCTCTGGAGTCTTCTCTAAGCTGACCAACCCCTGCCTGTCTTCCCAGCAGAGGTTCTCCAGCTCTCTGATCATCTTTGTGACCACCTCTGGTTTTGCTTCTACATCTCCATGTCCTTCCTGGGTTTCTGGGAACTCCAGAACTGGACACAGCACTGCAGGTAAGGTCTTACAAGATTGGAGTAGAGGAAGAGAATCATCTCCCTTGACCTTCTGGTCATCTTTTTGACTGAAGACCAGAATATGTAGAGAGACATTGTCAACCAGGTGCCTTGAGTTGCCAAAGAGTGGGTGTGAGTCCACCTGTGCCTGATTAGGACAGGCCCCTATTGGGCATGAGCAAGACCAGGGGGCCAATAAAGGTGGGAACACACCCACAGAAGGGATCTAAGCTCACTCTGGTGTGAGGCATGGAGAGGCCAGCAGCTCGTTGAGCCTCTGGAGCAAGAAAGGCTCCTCCCGCTACACTTCTACCCTGGAAGCGCTGTGTGGTGGCTGGAGTCCTGGAAGAGACCAGCAGCTCGTCGAGCCTCAGGAGCAAGAATGGCTCCTCCCGCTACAAGAATATGGATAATTCTCTGGCTGGACCTAACATGTGGCCCTTTGAGCAGAAGAGAAGGGGTAGCAAGGACTGTTGTCTGCAGATCTGAGGTCACAGAAAAGGGAAGCACGAGGGAGCATCCTGTGGGATCTGTGACCTGACAGGTCCCACTGAGCCAACCTCTAACTTGCATTTGGCAAAAGTCAGATACTCATTGGAAGGCACCAGATCTGCTCCCTGGGGATTTGTCCTGGCTCTTCTCCCAAAGAACTCTTTCTCATGCATTCAGCAGCTGAGTTTAAAGGGGTTTCTGTAGCTCCAGGCTCAGCAAGGAAGGGACAGCTGGTACCTGCTACATTTCAGCCATTCTTGCCTTCTCATCCTGTGAAATTCCATGCCAGCTGTGGTCACCTGTTTGATTCCTCTTTGAGTGCCTTCCTCCAGAAATTAATTCTGATTATTTAAGCTTGTCTTGTCTGGCAGGGAGGGGATCTCTCAGCAGTGTGAGCTTGAAGCACTGACTTTTTTTCTCTCTCTCTTTTCCCCCCTGTGCTGAGTCTAATTTTGTGATTCTCTGCCTCCCCCCCCCAAAAAAAATAACCTTCAGCCCCATTTCTGAACTGTCATATTCATTACATCACAGCTGCCTGCAGACGAGGCTTATCACTTGCAATCCACTCAGTTACACTTGTGATTAAAACTGATTGCAAATGTGATCCTGGCTGCTCAGCTTGGAAATTGGGAACGTCTTTATAATTTCTGACAGCAGATCATGAGGCTGGCAGGGCTGCAGAGATAGGACAAGATCTTTGCAGAGCTGGTGGAGGGGGGGGGAGGTGGGAGATAAATATTCATCTCTGAAAAGGAGACAAATATTCACCTCTGAAAAGGAGACAGGAGCTGATGATTTGATTTGGTGATGGGGTGGCAATATGCACTTGCAGCCCAGAAATACACGAGTGGCCTGGGCTGTACCATGGGTCAGAATGTCAAGGAAGGACATTTTCCCCATCTTCTCCTTCTGAGAGACCTTCCTGCAGTGCTGTGTCCAGTTCTGGGGTCTTCAGCACATGGAGAACATGGGGCTGCTGGAGCAGGACCAGAAGATGTCATGAAGATGATCAGAGGGCTGGAGCAGCTCTGTTATGGAGACAGATTGGGAAACTCTTCATCCTGGAGAAGAAAAGGCTCCATGTGTCTTCAGCACATGGAGAACATGGAGCTGTTGGAGCAGGACCAGAAGATGCCATGAAGATGATCAGAGGGCTGGAGCAGCTCTGTTGTGGAGACAGATTGGGAAACTCTTCATCCTGGAGAAGGCTCCAGGGAGGCTGGGAAACTCTTCATCCTGGAGAAGAGAAGGCTGCAAGGAGACCTTAGAGCACCTTCCAGTTCCTGACGGGGCTCCAATAAAGCTGGAGAGAAACTTGGTACAAGTGGCTGGAGTGATAGGAAGAGGGAGAATGGTTTTAATCTGAAAAAAAAAATAATGGTAGGTTTAGATAAGACCTTAGGAACAAATTACTTTCTGTGAGGGTGGGTGAGACCCTCACCCAGATTGTCCAGGGAATTTGTGGCTGCCTCATCCCTGGAAGTATTCAAGGCCAGGTTGGATGGGGCTTGGAGCAACCTGGTCTAGTGGAAGGTATCATCCCTGACCATGGCACAGGATTGGAAGTAGATGAGCCTTAAGGTCCTTTCTAACCCAAACCATTCTGTGATTCAATACAAAATATCGGAGGTCCCAAATTAAACCCCTCAAGTGGAAAACTGGGAGAAAAGAAGTGAAAACTAAGCTCAGCTTTTGATTACTGAGGAGCATCCTTAGGAAAGAGGTGAAGGAGGAAGCTGTGTAGCAGAGACCCAAACCAGAGCTCTGTGAAATCATGTCCTGCACTCAGTTCTGGGCAGCAAGAACTCCTGGAATTTCTGTAGATATTCCTGAGAAAACAAATATTGTGCTTTCTGACAGCAGGAACAGCACAGCTTAGTCTCCAGGACTCTCCTTCACTACTACTGCTCCATCCTATTCACCTTGCATGCCTGGAGCCAGTTATTCCTGTTGGAACTTCAAACCTCAAAAAACCCCTCAAAATTGAACTTCACACAGTTATGGAGCCTTAAATGTGCTCAGTTTATTTCTTGCTCCAAAACCTGGGAAGGGCTCCACCATTTTTTTTTCCTTGATTCATTTCAGAGATTTATATACTTAAAATTAACTAGAGACTTTATCTAATCTTTAAATCATAATCCACTTGTTTTTCTCCACCTGCTTTCATTGAGAATCCAGTGCCTTGTGTTAAGATCAAGCCTGATTTCCAGAATTTGTTCTGAAGAGACTGAAAATCCAGTAGTTCCAAAGCCTTGGAAGCTTTTTCAAGCATCTTAAATCCACTTCTTTCACTTCAGACTTTATTTCCTCCAGACTGACTTGAGCAATTCAGCCATCTCCATACAGATGTGACTTCTCAGACTTCATCTGAATACATGGAACAGAGAAAGGGTTTGAAATGCCTCCTGGCCAGAGATTTTTTCCTCCAGAATTTTGAGTCATTTTTGCTTCTGTTTTCTGATGTCCCTCCAAACACTGAATGTACCATTGCAGGATGGACATCAGAACAAGGTCTCCCTTTTTAGTCCATACTCAGAGAAAACCTAAGTTGTCTCAGCTAACTCAAGATGCCCCAGGATCTGTATTTGAGGACTGCATTATCCTGGGGAATTTAGGGCACTGCTCTAAGACCTTGCTTTAAATCATTTTACTGCCCATTTTACTGGGCTGGCTGTCCCAGGGCTGCTATTTTCCAGCCCAAACTCTCCCCCTCCTGCCCATACTCCAGGTATTTTTTTGTTTGTTTGTTTTGTTGGGTTTTTTGTCCAGAAAAATCAAACCTTTGCAGAGCACTATCTCTGTGTCCTAGAAACACCTCTCTGACTCAAGGCATTGAGCTGACAAACCTCAGGTGGGAACCCAGGCACTAAGATTGTCCTGTGGTCACCCAAAATATTGAGCTACTCAAGCATGGCCAAAGATGGACACCAGAGGTAAGGAAAGCTTTGGAGGACAAGTCCTACAAGGAGATGCTGAGGAGAGAGCTGGGGGTGTTTATCCTGGAGAAAAGGAGGCTGAGAGGAGACCTGATCACTCTCTACAACTCCCTGAAAGGAGGTTGTAAAGAGGTGGGGATGAGTGTGTTCAATCAAGTTACAAGTGATAGGACAGGAGGTAAAGGGCTCAAGTTGTGCCAGGGGAGGTTTGAACTGGATGTTAGGAGGAATTTCTTCTCTGAAAGGGTTCTCTGAAAGGCATTGGAACAGGATGCCCAGGGTAGTGATGGAGTCACCATCCTTGGAGGTATCCAAGGATCATACAGACATAGTGCCTGAGTATATGGCTTAATTAAGATCTTAGTGTTAGGTTATCCAAAATAACCTAAGTAATCTTGAAGTTCTTTTCCAACCAAGGTTATTCTATAACATTAATTTTCTGCTGGACTTTCCCTGTTTCTCTGTGCTGGCACAAGGTTCTCAAGATTTTGGTTATATATCAGAGCTCAGCTGAAATAATCCTCTGCCTGTGTTGCCATTCACCTGGTGTAACACATTATTTTTTCTAATGTTAGGTGCAGGGCTCCTTTTCCCTGACTACATCTGCCTCTTCTCCACTTCAAAGCAGATCTTGTTGCCAAGAGAAAGAAATAGCTCCTCCTAGAGGGCCTTTCATCCCAAATTATGGGTAGGATTCACCAAGGTTGCATGCTCAAAAAAGCCTCACCTATATCTTGAACCAACTATTTCCACTCTTTGGCACAATTTTCACTATAATTAATTTTTAAGGTTCGAAAAGGAAGGCTTTGTACCATTCACATCCCTCCCTTTGAAGAAACTAGCTTCCTGCTTTTATTTTTTTGCCTGCCTTCATTTCCTGCTTTTATTTCCTCTGCTTTTCAGAGATGTAAAATTTTCTGTTTGTGCAAGCACGACCCAGGGTGATAAGGAATTTTCACTCCCTCCTCTCCCCCCCAAAAAAACCCTAAACCCTCTGTCTCTGGGTGAAGTATGGCATCTGTCAAACAGCACAGGGAAATGTTATTATTTGCTCAAAATATCCCAGAGTCAACCTCTGCTCCACAGCAAGCTGCATTAATTGGGACACTAAGCAGAGCACTGGATTTATTTGGAATAATAAAGAAACAGTGGGAAGTGTCCCAAATGAGAAGTATCCAGGGCATGCTATAGACCCTGCCATGAGATGCCTGGATTCCAAGGTCCTGCCTTGAAGTGTATGGCTGCCAACAAATCATTATTGTCACCTTGGCAGTGGGACAAATACCACAGACATCTGATATTTCCCTTTGGCTCCTGCCCTGGAAGTCCCTTCCTTTCATCATGGCACTCTGAGTACAGCCACTCTGTAGATCATTTTCCACAGAGAAAATCTGGATGTGTTTGTGGGTGTCATTGGGGTGCCCTTGGTGCTCTGGAGGCCACAGTCCTACCCTGAAGACCTGAGTGGAGAGGTGGGGAAGGATGGGTGCTCAATTTTAAAGAGGGTTGGGAATGAAAATGAACTCTGTGCCCTTGGATCTGTGGGAGACAAGGGATGAATGCTCCCTGCTCCCTGCAAAGGCAGAGTTTGGAGGAAGAAAACATTTCCACATCTGCTGTGGGACCTGCAAACAATCCCTCTATGGCAGCCAGTCATATCCTGCCTTATCTGAGTGGGCTGAGGTGGAATAAAAACAAGGAGAGTTTGCATCATCAGGCCCATATGTTCCCTATGGCCTTTTATTATTTTGACCTGCAAATCCAGGCTGGCTACCCAAAGTGCTTTTAAATAGCAAGGAAAATGAGAGGCAGACATTCCACTGCAGTGTACCTGGGACATTGAGCTTCAGTGCCTAAGCCAAAATTAACATGCAACTTGCAACCAAGAGGCTGTTAGTGACAAGCAGCAGCTTTGAAGGTCACCTCGCCTCCAAGTAAATAAATAAACAGTAAATAAGGCAGCAGGCAGCAGTGAATACACCAGGCAAAGCAAGAGAGATTCCACCAGCACTTACTTGGTTTTTATGGTATTTTATTTTTTATTTCATCTCCGCTCTCTTCGCTTTCATTTCCCCAAAGGTCGGGGCTAATATGAGACCCCTCTTATTCCTCATGCATTCTGCAGCATCCTCCCCAGCCTGCCTGCTTCAGAGACCCTGATACCAATTCAGAGCCTAAGATGAGCACAAATAGTGTCTTCTCTCCAGATTATTGCCTTAATCACAGACTCACAGAATGTCAGGGGTTGGAAGGGACCTCTGGAGATCATCGAGTCCAACCCCCCTTGCCAGTGTAGGACCTAAACTAGGGCAGGTCACTCAGAAATTTATCCAGACAGGTTTCGAAACCTCCACAACCTCTCTGGGGAGCCTGTTCCAGGGCTCTGTAACCCTGACAGTAAAGAAATTCTTCCCATATTGAGCTGGAACATCCTGTGCTTTATGTTGAACCCATTGCCCCTCATCCTATCACAGGGCACAAGTGAGAAGAAGTTCCCCTTGTCCTTCTTGACACCTCATGTATTTATACACATTAATAACATCCCCTCTCAGCCTTCTTCTCTCCAGACTAAAAAACCCCATGTCTCTCAGCCTTTCTTCATCAGGCAGGTGTTCATCACCATCTTACCCCTCCATTTTACTCACTCAAGTAAATTCCTGTTCCTATTACCCAGGGGAGCCCAGACCTTTTATCTGTACCAGGGCATGACAGGTGAGAGGATTTCTTGCAAGGACTTTGCCTCTAGACCAGAATCTGTTCCCTTTCTTGCTAAAGAGAAATCATGGTGCCAGGTATTTGTTTTCCATACTCCTCTTTGTCATGCCTAATGAGATCCTGGCTCTGCAAGCCAGGAATTGACTTTTTCCAACACTTTTTCCAGCTTGGCCACATGGCCAGAGAAGACACAGTCTGAAAAATCACACGGGGAGCTGAGCCAAAACTACTGCTGGTTGGGTTTGTGCCATGCTGGACCCATCTGGTGGATCTAAAGAGTTGCCCATAAGAGGAGGAACTGGAGATAGAGAAATGTTTCAGCTCTTCACTCCTCAAAGTGCCTGGGGAACTTGGGCATCCATCCTACACGACTCCCAGCCTTTTTTCCAGAGAGAGCCAGTGGCTGGTTGCAAGCAGAAATCTGGGAAATCTGACAAAACCATTTCCCTGGGATGTTCTCCAGGGAGACACAATGCACATGCTGCATGCCCTGGCTCCAATGCTCTCTGGACAGGCCTTGCTCACTCCAACAAGTTTCTCCCCCACTCCAGGTCATAAAACACATACCCTGGCACCAAGCTTTGAAAATAACACATTGAGGGACATGAGATATCTGGCTGCCCAACAGCATAGCTTCACTTGGACCATTTATTTTGTCATTGTCACTGGCTACAGGTCCCACACATGGTCTAGCAGAAGCCAGAGTTGGATCAGAGGGAGTTTTGGGGTTTTTTTTTTGTTTGTTTTTTGGGTTTTCTGAGGGTTGAAGTTTTTGAGGATAAAGAAGTGTGCCTTCTGAACATGTTCTTATCCCCTGAACTTAAAGATCTTGTCGTTGGTCTGCTTGCTCACTGCAATGTCACTGTCACTTCTAAGCTGAGAGCCACCAATCCATCTACACTAAAAGAGGTTGAGGACAGTCAGCATCTCACCTTGCTCCTATCCACTTCATCCATTCATACTGGATAGATTTTATATCCATATTTGTATTGGTATGGGATCCCATATACTCTGGGGTTTCAGAAGACCTAGAAAGTTCTTGCTTCCGTGGTAGAAAATGGTGGGATCAGTCTCTGTGTGATGTTCAAGCCTTCCGAAACACAGGGAATGTTGTATGGTCATGCAAAGTCTGGACTGGAACCAGAATTGTGGAGATGAGGTCTCATACAGCTCTGTGTGTTCCTGCCTGCTTGCAGACCTGGGTTTTGCCTTGAAGTGTAGAGAAAACCTTTGGGAAACCTGGGGTAGCCCTGAACACCATCATAACACCCTATAACTTTAAGAAGAAATAAACCATCTGAACAAAGTGACCAAATGTACGTAAGGGAAGGAGGGATAGTGGGGACAGGCAACAGAACTTGGAGATACTCTTAATAATAAGCAAATTATTATTATTATTATTATTATTATTATTATTATTATTATTATTATTATAGCCTACTATCACAACCCCTTCATGTCATGACCAGAGATAACAAACTCTTACCCCATGACTTAATTACATGATGTCAAATGCTGGGAGAAAGCAAGCTGAAACTTCTGTTAACTTCTCATGGACCCAGGCTGATCCATCCCCACCCCCCCAACTCCTTTCAAGCCCTGAAGTGAGATGTTTCCACCAGCAGCAGTGTCACTTCCATCTCTGCCAACATCTCAGGAGGGACAAGATATGCCCCAGCCTAAGACACTGAATCCACAGTTCCCTCACCTGCAAGTCTGGTGGGATGGATCTAATCCTGAGCCTCTCTGCACGCTTGGATGGAATCATAGGACTTTTTGGGATGAAAAAGACCCTTGGGATCACAAAGTCCAATCATCATCCCAATTCCACAAAGTTCTCCCCTAAACCATATCCTCCAACACCACATCTTCACAACCCTTAAATACATCCAGGGATGGGGACTCAACCATCTCCCTGGGCAGCCTATTCCAGTTTCTGACCACTCTTTCTCTGAAAATTTTTATCCTAATGTAGAAATATGGCTCTGTCTGGTCTTCTTCCCAGACTAGCAGGAAACCAAGCTAACTTCTCCTTATTGCCTCACTATTGAATCTTCCCCAATTAACATGATGATAATTGTTACCCCGTGGGCCAGACATGATTAATCTGCAATTTTCTCCTTCCTTCCTCTTCTCCTTTTTTTTTTTTTTTTTTTAAGAACAGATGGGAAATGTCATTGTCTCCTTCAGCAGAGTCGGAAAGCCCCTCCATCTGCACAATCTAATTCCCCATGTAAAGAGAGAGAAAAAAGGGGAAGAGAAGAATGATATCCCAAGGGACACCCTCCACCCTTGGTGTCCCCCTGTCTCTGCCTGAGGTGACTTTCTCTTGCTTCCTTCTTTGTCCTGACCACTCCACTGAAGGGGAACTGAATAGGTGATGGCAAATTGAAATTAACATCTAGCAGCAAGGAATACAAAGCAATGATTAATGGCTTTTTAATGCTCCACTGTTTTACACTCAGAGCACTTTGTTTTAATGGTGCATGAGGTGGATGGAGAATAAAAAGTGTCTGTAGAGGGGGGCTGCAGCTTTGCACAGACCTCTGAAGTTTTCTCTCTCTCTTTGTAATTTACACCATTAAGCAGAGATCATTCAGAACTCTTTAGCTTAGAATTACATAGGAAAGCCTTAAATCTGGCTCATCTCCTCTAGTACACCACAATTAAAAAAAGAGCTGAACAAAGTCATTAAAAGAAATATCCTCTAACTAGCAGTTACACAGATAATTGTTTTTCTGGTTTGGGTTAATTAGAACGTGGACAACTTGATTAATTAAATAAGTTTCCATAGCCTTCCCTCCCTGACCCTTGGCCTAAGAAAAGCTCCAGTTAGTTTTAGGGAATGATAATCATTTGTCTTTCAGTCCATTTAAGAGATTTGTCTTCTTCAAGACCACGTCCATAGGTGAGAGTTTCAGCTGTTCATCATTTCATGTGTTGAAATCTGCCAATAGTTATTCCTCTCACTTGGCTAAATGAACCAAGAAGAGCTATGCATTCATCAGTCATTCTTAAACAACAACACTTTTAAAAAAAAAAAATTAATTTTTAACTTTAAAAATCTCCAATTTCAAATTCAATCCAAATTCAACTTCATTATACCAGGATGGAGATGAAGCTCTGCTAGTGGAACTGCAGCTGAGGACTAATCAGATGTAGTGATTTGCAGCAAAGTTGATCAAGATTAAACTGGATGAGACTGAGTCAAGTTATTATTGAGATAGTTTTCCATGATCCTCTCTGCTCTTGTAATAACCACTCACTTCACCTGCTGTTGGATGTCTGCAGGCATCTCAGGGTCTCCTGGTTAAGTCTAGGGAAACAAACAGATGCTGCCAGCATAACCCTGTTTTCTAAAGCAGTAATTCAGATTAATATTTCCTAGTGGGAAATATGGGCGGCTGGGAGATGTTCCTGCCCATGCAGGGGGTTTGGATCTTGTTGATCTTTAAGGTCTCTTCCAACCCAAAGCATTCTATGATTCTATAATTCAGTTCCATTGAAGCAGCTTTTCCCCTTGAGAGATAAAAAGTCAGATTATAAGTTACGGTGATGCCCACCTATAGATACCTGCAGTTGCCTGAGAGGAATTACACCCTTTATTCAGGCTGATCATACAACCTTTGTCATTAGTAACCTGGTTAAAAACATTTCTGCTCAACAGTGCTCTGCAAAAGGTCTCTAGCAGACCAGGTTCCTGCTGCTCCTTTTGAGAACAATTCCTACCAGAAGGCTCATCTGCATCAAAAACCAAGATCTTAGAAAGAGAACAATACAACAGCATCAAACATGGCAAGTGTCCCCTCCAGGAAACCAGAGCATTTTGTACTTTATAACTCAACACCCCATTGACCCTCCTGAGGTTTCTTTTCATTCCGCAGGAACAAACGAAGGGAGATTTATACCTGGGAATAAACTGAGCAAATTGAATAGTGGATATAATTAAGTATAATATCTTCCCTGTTACAGTAAAAGAAAAAGGAAAATAAGGCTTTAATAATGTAGTTGGTGGGTTAAAAAAGGAAAACAAAGAGCATGTACTCTTCAGTCAGGCAAAGGAGTTGTTTGTTAGTATTGCTATTGGTTAGCAACTGTGGCAAAGCCCTCAGAAGCCCTAATATGAGTTTGATAAAAGGGATAACTGCATTGTGTGATTGTAGGATGCATGATCTGGAGCAAGATTCCACCCTTTGATCCCTTCTCCTGTCCTTAGAAACAGCTACTGGCAAGAATTCTTTCCCAAGTCCTTACTACAGGTGGTAACCTTGAAGCTACAGCGAGCTACCTGGGAGCAGTGCAGAGATCTTTTTGGAAGTGAGGTTCTTTTGGTGCATCCCATGTTGTTCTGGATGGCAGGATGAATGTAACATTGCTTCCATCTCCACTGGGAAATCTGACAACACTGGGAACTCTACCAAGTATGAGAATAACAAACGTGATGCTGTGATGGATAACAAATGCAGGGGATAAATCCAAAGGAGGTAAATCACCAACCTATGTATTCCATGACACCAGTGTTACCAGAATTTTTAAATCAACACATCAGACTATTCTATTTCCATAAAAAAATAATAAAATAATAATAATAAAAAAGCAGAGAATATTTGGGATCTATCAGTGACATTTTCAGCGATTTTAAGCCTCGACAAATCAAATATTTGAAGAAATCTTGGACTTCTCCTTGGGAAGGCTTTGGCAAAGCAGTTTGACACATTTCATGAATGATGTTATTTTCATGGCTATGATGCTGATGCCACCAGAAATGGTTTGCAAACAACAGGCAAAGCTGTTACAGGATAAAAGGCTTAGAATTGGTTTGATGAAGCCTGAAAAATCATAGAATCATAGAATCCTTGGGGTTGGAAGGGACCTCGAAAGATCATCTAGTCCAACCCCCCCTGCCAGAGCAGGGCCACCTAGAGAACCTCGCATAGGAACGTGTCCAGGCGGGTTTTGAATGTCTCCAGTGAAGGAGACTCCACGACCCCCCTGGGCAGCCTGTTCCAGGGCTCTGTCACCCTTACAGGAAAAAAATTTTTCCAGATATTCAACTTGAACCTCCTATGCTCCAATTTACACCCATTACCCCTTGTCCTATCACTGGTCACCACTGAGAAAAGCCTAACTCCATCTCCCTGACACTCACCCCTTACATATTTGAAAACATTGATGAGGTCACCCCTCAGTCTCCTTTTCTCCAAACTAAAGAGACCCAGCTCCCTCAGCCTTTCCTCATAAGGGAGATGTTCCACTCCCTTAATCATCTTAGTAGCTCTGCGCTGGACTCTTTCAAGCACTTCCCTGTCCTTCTTGAACTGAGGGGCCACATCTCATCTCTCAGCACATCATGCTGTTGGGCCTGAGCATGAGCTCAGGAATCATTGGAAAAAAACCTAAGGAAAACTTAACTCTGCTTTCCCTATTGCCATAAATTTGGGTCTTTGAAATAAGCAGAGGTGTCTCCCACTTTCCAGCTGGCAGGAGAGATGAGGAAGGCATCTATGTCACCTCACTGGTGCTTCCTCGTGTGTCATCCCATATTTACAGATACCACCCATCCACACACACAGATAGAGAGGATCCTAACAACTGGGGAAGATTTTCCCATATAAAGATGGAAAGGATTCCAAAGAGACCCAGATATCATAGAATCATTAAGGTTGGAAAATCATCAAGTCCAACTGTAATCCAGCTATCACAGCTACTAAACCACATCAAGTGCCACATCTAAGCACTTCTTGAACAACCTCCAGGGATGACAACTCCACCACTTCCCTGGGCAGCCCATTCCAATGCCTCATTGCTCTTTCAGTAAAGAAATATTTCTTAATATCCAACCTAGACCTCCCCTGGCACAACTTAAATCCATTTCCTCTCATCATATCACTGGTGGGATAGGGTGGATTGCAAGCCTACCCCATAGGATGCTGATGACTTCCAAATGCACAAAACTCATAAATTTCAGACTTCTGATCCCTGATCCTTTTTCCCTGCTGTGTTGTGTAGATCTCTGGACTTTTTGGAAGAGGTACCACTTGTCAAGCTCAGACTTCCTTGTATGGTGGGTTCATACTGTTCTTTTTTTTCTCTGATTTTCCTTAAACTGTTCTCCCCACATCTTTTATGCCCCCCATAACAACATAATCAGCAGAGTTTGAGAGATGGGGAGTTCCCAGATGCCCACCTGTGCTCTGTTTCTGTAAGAAGCACACAGTCCAACATGACAGACACTTTTATTTTGCTGCTCAGAGACAGATCATTTATCATCCTTTGCATCAAACTGCCTTTTTGTTCAAGTCCTCCTCTGCTAACCAGGGGTCCTTGTGGCTGTCACTTGCAAAAGGATCTGCTCTTCCAGCTAGGATGCATTGCAGGCTCAGTTTGTTATGGCCAATGAGCAGATCTGCAAACTGCATGACCAGATCTTCAAACAGCATGAAAAACTGCTCTTCAGAGCAGTCATCCCTTCAGTATTCATCTTCCCCTCCCCAGTCGCCCCAGCTCTTCCCAGTAGCTCTGTTCCTATTGCAATACTCACTCCCACCTCTTCCCTTCCCCCTTTCCTCAGGTATCAGATTTGTTTAGATGAAAACCTGATATTCATAGTTCACTCCCCTCCCTCTTAGCAGAGGGATTCAGGACCTAAAACCAAGAGACAACCAGATCCTAATGAAGGAAAGGTTTCAGTTAGGCACTCAGAACCCATGGGACTTTTGCAGCTCTTTATCCAAACAGCACTGGGCACAGTGGGCACAGTGGGCACAGGCACACACCCCATCAAAGATCTTAGAGCAAAGGGTTATTTGAAAAGAAACTGCATCAACGATCACTTGCTTGGACCAAAAAAATAATGATAATATTACTACTACTAACAAAACAAATCTGTTCACGTGATTGGCTGCTGAGTGGGCTGAGTTCCCATGGCAACTGTCGGCAGCGATGCTCGTAGGAAGAAAGTGAGTATTCTGTTTGAAATGGTTCAGATTTCTGCAACAAAGTTCACACAGCATAGGAATATGCATCAGATTCCTTCATTAGCTACACAAAGTGCTCCCCATCCCCCCCCCAGGAGCCACCCGAAGCTAAATTATCCATTTTTGGTCTGCATTTAACTTTGAGGTTGGAAATTTGTACAAGAAATGATAGTGAAGGTGATGTCAGATGCTGGGAGCTTTCACTCAAGCTGTCTACCTTCTTCCCCTTTCATCCTCATTGCTTTTGGCACTTTGTTTCCACCTGAGGTTTGAGCAAGAGCTGACCTGGGGATATCTGCTACTCAATTAGGATGGAGATAGCCCTGGTCCTGGCCAACCATTCCTATCCAGCATGAGGAGCACTTGCTCTTAGGTAATCCAGTGCTGCAAACACCTGGATTTCAGGACTGGCTTGGATTTAGGCTTGGCAGAGGGTGGAAATGGATGCTTTATGCATAGTGTCAAAGAGAAACTTCCCTTTCCTTCAGCTCTACTTCTCCACTAAAGACTCAGATATTATTGAGCATGATTTCATGTCATGGAAACATAAATAGTAAAGGTTTCAAACTGAAAGAGGGGAGATTTAAATGAGATATTAGGAAGAAATTCTTTAGTGCGAGGGTAGTGAGACACTGGATCAGGTTGCCCAGAGAAGCTGTGGCTCCTCCATCCTTGGAAGTGTCTCAGGTCAGGTTGGATGGGGCTTGGAGCAACCTGGGCTGGTGGGAGGTGTCCCTGCCCATGCAGGGGGTTGGAACTGGATGAGCTTTAAGGTCCCTTCTGACCAAACCGTTCTGTGATTCTACAATTCTGTGATGGAAAAGGGCATTAAAGCCTGAACTGTGCACCAACAGCTGGGATACTGCCCTAGGAAAACCAGGAGAGCTCTGACTTCTTGTGCAGGTAAAAAAAATGCTCCCCTGGGGTTTAAATGTAGTCTTCACCAAAAGCCTGACCTGAATGTGAGGTGGATGAATGTTGTCTTACATCTGAGCTAACAGGTCACCCAAAATACAGAAAAGGTGCAGGGTATACACCAAAACCTGGCTGGTGGCCTTTGTCTTTTACACAGTTCCTTCCAGGAGACAGAGAAGTTCTTGGGATATTGTTATAACCAAGTGAGGAAGAAACTCAAAGCACTGCAATACACAGGACTGTGGGACGTCCTCACACAGGAACAGATGCCCTTGGTAAACATTGTTATGACAACACAAAAAGGACTTTGCTGTGGGATTACTTTCCAGCTGGAACTGATGGTGCTTATCTCCCCAACAAACCTCAAAACTGCAGCCTAGAGATGCACCCGTCTCTCCTCAGACCCATCCAAGCTTTTTTGAAGAACAGGAGAGTTCTGGTGATGGTAGCTCAAGGGATGGGACAAAGCCTGTTGCCTCTAGCAATTTTGCTGTGAAAAATAAAAAACAAAAAAACAGCCTTTGTGTAGCTCCTCATTCCAACTTTTTTTTCTCCAACCCACCTCTCTCCCTCTCCCCCTTTGATATCACTTTCCACAGGGCTGGTTCAGAACTAATCCTTGACACTCAGAGGCAGCATTGGTACATGGATTATTCAACCATCTACATATGAATGGCAGCACCCACCAAGAAACAGTGAAATGCTGGATTAAAATGTTCTGTGCTTGACTCTGGTAGGAGGGAAGGTGGGAAGATTCTTCTCTTGCCGCCTACAACATGTAGGGACAATGAAATGTGGTTGTTGGACATGTGTCCAAACCCTGTGTTCCCAGTGTGGTTCAGGGGAGAGGTGTAAATGAATCTGACCCTCTAGAGTGGTGATGAAAAGTGGTGTCCTGGTTTGGGCCAGGATAAAGGGGATTTTCTGTCTTGGACTTTTGCTTTCAGCTCAGTCTCTTGTCAGGAGCTGCACTTGCTGAAATTCACAGCAAGTTTCTCAGGCAGTGTCTGCTGCTGGGACTGATCCCACTCCATGGTTAGAGTTACTGCTGGAAAAATGGGCTGCAGAGCCAAGGACACTGCTCAGCTCTGAGCAACATTTGGCCCTCCAAAAGGAGAAAAGGAGTAAAGAGGTCCCGCCTGAAACCCTCCTTTGGGGAGGAACAGACAAGAGAAATGACCAGAATTGACCAAACAGAGTATTCCCTCCCATACACCTTATCCTCATCCCTCCTCCTCAGGAGGGATCACCAGGCTCAAACCCCTTCCTGCTCCCCTTCTTCCCCTCTCCCTGTTTGCTTCAGCATCCTGGGAGGATTCCATCCCTTCCTCTGCCTGTGCTCCTGATCCATCCCAGCCTGAATCTGTGTGTTCCTGCCTCCAGCTCCCAACTGCTCCTGAGCCCAGGATTCCAGCCTGGACTTTCCCAGGGCTGCCCTGCAGCCTCAGTGGGGATGGGAGAGTTATTGGGGAAAGGGGGAAGGAACCTGGGATCAATTTTCCTGTATATTTGTATAGATTTAGTGATTTTTCCTATTTATTATTCCTGTTCCATTAAAGCTGTGTAGTTTAGTTTCCAACCCATCAGTCTCTCTCCCTTATTCTCTCTCCTTCCTTTATCAGGGAGGGGAGGGGGATTAATAGAGAGCAGCTGTTAATTGGTTTAATTGCCAGGCCAGTGTTAAACCCTAACAAGTGGTCACCACTCTCCTAGAGACACCAGACAGACCCACAAAGCAAAAGAAGTTGAAGATTTTTTTTGGAGAATGGAGCCCCCCACCAGTCTACCCATTTTATCTACAGGAGGGAGGGTGAATTCTCATGCAGAGTGCACAGAGGGCAGGAGGATATCAGAGAGCTGCCCTACACAGTGCTTGGGGGTAGGATTAAATCCCTGTGTTGTGCATAAAGTTCTCTGCACATGAAAATGGGTTTGGCTTGCAGACTCGAGGCATCTTTTTATCTTTTTAGTCCACCTCTGTCTGTGCTTTGACTGCTTTTTTTTTTTTTTTTTTTTTTTTTTTTTTTTTTTTTTTTGAGAAAGAGACAAATGCCACATTTTTCTGCTGAGGAACAGAGACAGAGTGAGATGTTCAGGGTAATGAAGGAAAAGTAAGATTCACTCCATTAAAAGCTCGTGCCTGCAAGTACTTCTGTGCTGTACATCCTAAACCCTACTGAAAAATTACTTCTAGGGAGAACTTCTCTCAGGAGAGGTCAGACTAATGAGATCCTAACAGTATCTATCTCTTCCTTTACCATGAACAGAACTGCAGCTTCCTAGCTCTGAGAAAGACAAATAATGTGAGATTAATCGTAGCCAGGTACAGGACTGCTGTGTTACCTTGCATCTACCTTTACATGAAAATCACCAACATGGGGATGCTCCTATGCCCAGGAACATGCATAAAATATGCAATAAATCTGTGCTCTGTGTATCTTTCATCACAGGTTAAGGTTAAAACCAACTTTTTATAAAATGGATCCATACGTGGATGTTCCTGGGCAGAGGAACATGGGTGTTTGCAGTGTTTTTGATGTTAGGATGGCTCCAGAAATTGTTTCAATCCAATGCCAGCTTGCACTCTCCTGCACAGTTCCCAGATGTGATTTGAGGGTAAGTGTTGCCCGTGGATATTCCCAGCAGGCAGCTGGTTTGCTTCCATCCCAGGCAGCATCCAGCCATCAGCCCAAAGAATTGTGTGTTCTGTCTGTTGGTTTTTAACTCGTTTGTATGGATGTAAACTGTGGAGAAATCTGAACGAGACATGGCCCAAATATTGAAGAAACTGTTTGACTTAAGCCCAAAGACTTCAGAATCAAAAGAAACAGGCAACAAGAAGATTATGAGGACAAGAAGAAAGGCAAGGGTTGGGCCAGTGGGTCAGCTGATGCCTCAGAACTCCTGCAACCGAAATCCTGCATCCTCTGAAGATGCAACTTTTATCTGAAACAACAGAGAGGGAAAACTCAGACAAAGGAAAACTTCCCTGTAATGAGGAAGAAAAATGTCCAGGAAGTGAGGTGGAAAGGAAAAGAGGCAGATGGTGTCCTGGGTTCCTGCTGTTACCAACATTTCCCTGCAGGACTCCAGGGAGAGCTTCTAACAACCTTCCAGTACCTGAAGGACCTACAAGAAATCTGGAGAGGGACTTTCTACAAGGACGTGGATTGACAGAACAGGAGGGGGAAGAGTTTCAGACTTGAAAGTGGGAATATTTGGGTTAGACATTAGGAAGAAAGTCTTCACTGTGAGCAAGACACTGGCCCAGGTTGCCCAGAGAATCTGTGGCTACCCCATCCCTGGAAGTGCTGAAGGGCCAGGTTGGATGGGGCTTGGAGCAACCTGGGCTGGTGGAAATGGATGAGCTTTAAGGTCCCTTCCAACCCAAACCATTCCATGATTCTGTGAAATCCCAGGTAATGTGACATCAATCCCTTCTTCTCGAACTGGCCTGATGGGAGCTACACTGCCAGATTTCACCTTCCTTCAGCCCATTCCTGACAAGTGGGATATTTAGAAGTCATATGGAGAGTATCAGATGATCTCTTGCTCCACAGACAAGAAGGGGACAGGCTACTGACTTCAAAACCAACTTCTTGTGACACATGGACTACAGAAGGCTGGGAAAACTTTTTTTTTCCTAAAGTAGTGGATGGGGCTTGATTTGTGTTTGAGCATAAAGTCTCTGACTTGTACATCCTAGATTCTGATGAAGAAAAAATGTGGTGACTATTGCCAGGGAGGAAAGCAGGCCAGGGAAGGGGCAAGAAGGTGACCTGAAGCTGTCTGGAGGTTCTAATATGAACATGAGTGTCACCAGAGAGGGACAGGAGTGAGAAACATTTCAGCCTGAGGATATCAAGGCTCCCACTTAGTACCTCCAAACTGATTGAGAAAGATTAAAGATGACATTAATACATATGCAGCAGGATGCTGCTCTGCTCCAATATCTTTGGAAAAGCTGGATTGCTGGAGAGAAAAAGCTGTCTTTCAGGGTTTATCTGTTTACCATGGTAGAATCAGAGTTGTTTTGGTTGGAAAAGACCTTAAAGTTCATCAGATCCAAGTGTTAACCTGGAAGTACCAATTTCACCACTAATCCATGTGCCTAAGCACTACATCTACTTGTTGATATTGCCCTGCCTGCTAAAATCATGCCAGGATGAGAGAGAAAGGAGGACAGTTATTTTTATGGAGAGAAACTGGAAGGATAAGCATTGATCTGGGTGGGGGCACCTCTTTTTGGCAAAGGTCCCCACTCAAATGAAGTTTTTTACCTCCTTGGCAGGAGTAAGAGGTCTCAGGGGAGGCCAGACAGAAGCAGACTAAAAGCTGTGGAGATCACAGCTAAAGTTGGATGTGATGGGATTTTTCTTAAAGGAGGGAGGGAAGGTGCCAAAGAAATTCAGTTTCTGTCTTCTGGCTGACTGTCAGTGTTGAAGGACTCCTGTTTTGGTGTGCAGACAAATCATGCTGAGAGCATCATCAGGAGTGTCAGCATTATTTTGGTTCCTTGGTGCTCAGGAGGTTCTCTCACATCTATTTTAGAGCAAGGGAAAAAATCCAGAGGTCTCACCCTTGTTCCAGCCACTGCTGATGTATTTTTCTTGAGTGAGTCATTGGACAAAATCAGAAGCACAATTTGGAAAAGGAGTCAGGACTGAACCTTACTTTACCACTCTGTTAGGAAGCCAGGATGCTCTAGCTGATTTTTGGGTCCCATGTCTCTCCCTGTGAGAAAGGGTCCCCTACCAGCTTCCAACCTGGTGTCATGTTAGGAAAAGGATCCCTGGGACCTATAACCACCTCAGACCAGGGAAGGATGTTGCTCCTGGGGGTACTCTGCAAAATATCTTTGGCAGACAGGGTCAGACACTGAAAAACCCTGGGCTGACAGAGCCCCAGCTCTGTCTGCAGTTAGTCAGAGGCCAGTTTTGAGCTTCATTCCAGCTCCCTTTGAGGTTTTGCAGGGTACCAAGAAGCAATGTAGATATATCCAGGAGAAGAGATGAGTGATTAGCAAGTTCTGAACCACCAGGGAGCCTGAAGGGTCCAGAAAGTCGCATACAAAAAAAAAAATCCTATTGCTTGTTGCTCAGCTGCTGATAGACACTGAATTAAGAGGGCATCAGAATGCACAGATGTCCTGGTTTGGGCCAGGATAAAGGGGATTTTCTGTCTTGTACTTTGGCTTTCAGCTCAGTCTCTTGTCAGGAGCTGCACTTGCTGAAATTCACAGCAAGTTTCTCAGGCAGTGTCTGCTGCTGGGACTGATCCCACTCCATGGTTAGAGTTACTGCTGGAGAATGGGCTGCAGAGCCAAGGACACTGCTCAGCTCTGAGCAACATTTGGCCCTCCAAAAGGAGAAAAGGAGTCAAGAGGTCACACCTGAAACCCTCCTGTGGGGAGGAACAGACAAGAGAAATGACCAGAATTGACCAAACAGAGGATTCCATCCCATACACCTCATCCTCAGGAGAAATTGGAGGGATCACCAGGCTCAAACCCCTTCCTGCTTCCCTTCTTCCCCTCTCCCTCTTTGCTTCAGCATCCTGGGAGGATTCCATCCCTTCCTCTGCCTCTGCTCCTGATCCATCCCAGCCTGAATCTGTGTGTTCCTGCCTCCAGCTCCCAACTGCTCCTGAGCCCAGGATTCCAGCCTGCCCTGCAGCCTCAGTGGGGATGGGAGAGTTATTGGGGAAAAAGGGGAGGTATCAATTTTCCTGTATATTTGTATATATTTAGTAATATTTTTCCTATTTATCATTCCTGTTTCAATAAAGTTGTGTAGTTTAGTTTTCAACCCATCAGTCTCTCCCTTTATTCTCTCTCCTTTTATCAGGGAGGGGAATTAATAGACAGCATCTGGCATTCAGTTTAATTGCCAGGCCAGTGTTAAACCCTGACAACAGGATGGCTGCATGACTTGTGTGGGGAAAACAAAGACTCTCACTGAAGTTCTACTAAATCCCTCAAAGATCTTAGCAGGGTCTTTCTAAGCCACGGGCTGAATGAAGGTCACCATTCCTGGAGGTATTTAGAAGATGTGTAGATGTTGTCCTTAGGGACACGGTGAAGTGTTGGACTTGACCCTGTTCTAGGTTAGTGACTGATGATCTTCAAGGTCTTTTCCAATCAAAAATGATTCCCTGACTCTATGAAGATGGACAACAGATCATCTTTCTGCCACACAAAGGGATCATCTCCACTTGAGGTGTTGGATTGAGAGAAGTCTACACCTCTCCAAGGGTGGTTGAGATGAGAAGGCAGCTGGCTGAAGGTCACCCTCATGGCCTTCTGCAGAGGAGCTCACATTTCCCATCCCTCTCTCTAAACATTTCTCCCTTCCTTCCTCACTTTGGTTACAAAATCCCACAGTGAGTCCACCAGGGACACTTCTGCTGCGTCTCCTACAGCCAAATAAAACACAGACAATAAACCACTATCTGTGCAGAGCCTTACATCTGTTTGCCTTACCCTGGGGAAGCTGCTGGATTTTCCCTGGGTTGAGTTAGGACCCAAAACTGTGGCAGAGTATTTACCCTGCTCCATCACCCCTGGTTTGTCTCATTAAAAAACTGGCAGCAGTGACGTAATCATCATTTTGAGGAGGAATAACAGGGATTGCTCACTTTGAGAGGGCTCAAACACCAGCCCTGTCTTTTGCCTCTCTTTAGTAGACTTATTTTGAAGTGTGCTGTGGCAATGTGTCACCCCTTGTGATTACACTAAGGAAAAAAATACTACATGAGTGACATAAATTAGTAATTACTTTATTATCCAGTGATTAACCAAAAGAAAAAAAAAAAAAGTAAAAAGAAAGGAATGAAAAACTTGAAGTTGCTTCAGCAAATTCTGTTTTTAAAGAAATAATTATTAGGTTTCAAATGTACTAAATTAAGAAATCCTCTGCCTGATTTCTTCCCCTCATCTCTTTATAATCTTCAGTCTCAGTTGTGTGGCTTTGCTGTCAATGTTCTACTGGGGTGATGGGCTTAACCCTCTTTTATTTTTTTTTTTTTTTTTTTTTTTTTTGCAGAAAAGCCTCATGTCTTGTCTCAGCTGCTACATGCTGGAAACCCTACACATGGGCAGCAGAGGGGCCTGGGAATGGATCATGTCACAAGAAAAAAAAAAGAAATCACTTTTGCAGCTGGGTTCTGTATTTCAGAAAGTTCTGCAGTAAAGGAAACAGGAGGTGACCTGATGTGTTGAGGTGCCATGGTGATTCTCTGCTTTGGCCCTGGGAGCTGTAGCCCTCTGGGATGCCAGGATTTCCCTAGGAAGGGTCTTTACCATGCTGGTGGGATCTTTCCCCTTGCATGGATTTGGGAAAGAAAAATGGGATGTTCTCATCCACCCAAAGGGAAGGGATCAGAGAAGCCAGAATGGATTGAAATGGTGTTGGTACAACTAAATTGAGCCTGTGTAGTAGCTCCTGGGACACCCAAAGGACTCTGGAGAGCTCAAGGTCATGGTGAGTACTTGAGCAGACATCTAAATGAAACGTCCCAAGAGGTGGGGATGGAGAAAGTCTGGAGGAGGTGGCAGGCACAGGGTCCTGGTCCTGCTGAGGACAAATAGCTGAAAAATCAATAGGAGAGCCCCTGATTTGTGGCAGGGTGAGAAAATAGGAGTTTGATGTCTCCTTGGAGATGCCACTCCCCAATTCAAGTCCCTCTAGGAAAATGCAGAGAGAATAAGCCAGGATCCAGGCAGGGGCTGAACCATGGTCTGGGTTCCTTCTTTTTGAAGGGATCTCAGGTTCATGGGGGACTGACCACTGCCTGGAGGTAATCCCAGTGACATCAGGCAACACAATGGCTGGGAAAGCTCAGATTCCTAAGGATCTGCTCTTCCTAAAGATTCCTACGGATCCCACTTCACATACTCCTTCCTCTCAAATCCCAAGATGCAAGGAATTCTTTTGTATCACCCTGGATCCCAGCAATGGATGCTGACAGATTAACAGGCTTCTTCTTTACAGTGTTTAGGCTCACTCGGTGCCAGGATGACTGTTGCCCAATTTTGTGCCAAGCTCAGTCCATCCTGTTTCTCTTATTCTCTCTTGTCATACAGATTTTGGTAAGCTTGTGTACCCTAAAATCTCCCAGGACTTCCCTTCTCCACCTCCCCTCTAATTAAACAAGAAGCGTTGACAGCTGCTGTCGAAGCCATTTCCAACACTCTAAAAATGGTCAGGAAATAAGAGGAATCTCTGAAATAAGAAGTCAGATGAATTCAATAGAGGAGAAGGAGAATTCTCAGCAGCCCAAAGAGACTTTAGTTCAGAGAAGGCCCATTGACACTGCACAAGAGAAAGGGAAAAGAAGCTCCTAAATTTAGTTTTGCTGTCTGGTGAGATACCAAGAGCCATTCACAGAGAAGGGGAGGGTGATGAAAGGTGGGTTTTTTCACTTTTTACCTTCAGGACTGTGTCTCTGGCATTGCACAAGAATGTCTGAGCTGATGCATCAGCTCTAACTCAAGAGGTCTTGTTAAGAGAGGCTGCACCATTGCAGTTTGTAGGGACTGGGCAAAGCCACCAGGGAGGCAAATGGAGCTGGCTGAGGCATGGAAAACCATCACTTATGGAGTGAATTTTCTGACTTTGTTTTCCTTTTCAAGAGGAATCACCATCTTGTCAAGCAGGATTTGTAGTGGAGATTTCTTTTAAGCAGGGAATTTGACAGATACTCTTGCTCTGCTCAGCTTGCTTTGCTGACTCTTTGGTAAGCCCTGTAAACAATGGCATTGGGATTTAAAAAAAAAATAAAAATCTCACATAGCTAACAACATTGTAATTGCTAAAAACATTCTCATTAACAAAAATGTCTCTTTGCAAAGTCCCCTATTCAAGCAGTTCTCTAAGCTTTTAAGCCTTCAAGCACCAGGAAATGACATCTTTGCTAAGAATGGCTGCTTTACATCATCAAGAGACTGGAGAGGGAACCTGAGTTTATTGCAGAGGGTAGGGAAATGCTTGATGCTAGCACAGGCTGAGGTTCTCAACTTCCAGAGAGAATTCCCTTTCATTTATTCAAATTCACAAGTAAAATCTGAGAGGCTCAAAAGCTCAAAGCCAAGATGCTGTGATGATTCTAAGAGGAACTGACATTATTCAGGAGGATGTCTTTTCACTTGTGGAAATGCTTGGAGAGGTCCCATCCCAAGGTCAATTAGTTGAATAGGTCAGGAGGAGACATGAAAAATAAAGGGCTTCTGTATTGAGGACCATTTTCCAGTGAGACCCAACTATGACCTCAAAAAAAATCTGTCTGAATTCAGGCCCAGTTGTCCCAAATCAAGGACCATTTAGTACACAAGTTCCAGGCTGGCCTATGTGTTGTCCTCTGTAGGCAGGCAGTAGACAGCTTGACTTTTAACTGCTCCAAATCCATAAGGCAACACAGCAGCCTTCCCAGTATCCAGTGACATGTCTGGAACCATCCCACCTCAAGGTTAGGTGGGATAACCATGCCATGCCCACAATACTATGTCCTGTCTTTATAGATGTGTAATTAGCAGAGTGCTCTAAGGCTCACCCAAGCATGGTTGAGAAGGAAGCTCTACCACCAGTGTGGTGTAATCAGGAAGCTGCTATGGTCCTGAGCCTTTCCTGCTAATGAGAAGAAAAAAAACAATTAAAAAAAGAATTTTCTTCTTTCTGCATCTACATATGACTGTGTGTACATACATATATATATATATAGGAATAGTGATTAAATTGTCAGTTGTGCAGAAACATTCACAGGGAGACGGAGGTGTGAGAGATCAGGGAAGGGAGAGGGAAGGGCCATGATGTCCTATAACTTTGCAGCTCCAAGGACATCTAAACTCAAGCAAGGAGAAGGCATTTCAGATGTCCTATTGCCAGTTGCTGCCAGACTCTGGCTCCCTGGAGACACAAGACAGTGCATCTCAAATAGCAAGTGTCTGAAGCTGGTTCTCCATCCTCTCCGCAATCACCGCGTCCTGCTTGTCCCAGAAGGCTCGGGGGAATTGCCTTTTCTTCTCTGACTCAAGGAAGCCTATGCCAGCCACACATTTCCCACTCCTCCCCTTCCCCCCCCCCCCCCTCCTCCCAGCTGCTGAAAAGCAAACAGCCCATTAGGGCTTTGCTGACTGGATCTGACATTTCCCAGGTGCAGATGAACACCCCCTCGGGGCCTCAGCATGGGGAAAATCAACTCATTGTTTGCACATCACTTCCCATCACCAATCCCAGTAACAAGAAGCCCTGGCACCTGCCAGCCCAGTGCTCACCAGCATGATTTTCCAAGGTGTTTGACTTGGAATGGAAGGGATGGAAGAGGGAATGGTGGCATGTCATGGAAACATAGAATCATGGACTGGTTGGGATTGGAAGGGACCTTAAAGATCATACAGGTTTAACCCCGCTGTTGTGGGCAGGAACACCTTTCACTAGACCAGGTTGCTCCAAGCCACATCCAACCTGGCCTTGAACACTTCCAGGGAGAGGATATGTCACTCACAGAATCACAGAATTGCTGAAGCTGGAAAAGACCTCTAAAATCATCAAGTCCAGCTTATGACCTAACACCACCACATCAGCCAGACCATGGCACTGAGGGCCACATCCATCCTTTCCTTAAACACCTCCAGGGATGTTCTTCCTGGAGAAGTCCATTCCAATGCCTCATCACCCTCTCCATGAGAAAGTGCTTCCTGATATCCAACCGAAACCTCCCCTGGAGCAGCTTCAGGCCATGTCCTCTTGTCCTGTCACTCATTAGGGACTACAACCTCCCTTCAGGTAGTTGTAGAGAGTCATAAAGTCTCCTCTGAGTTTCTTCTTCTCCAGGCTAAACAACCCCAGCTCCCTCAGCCTCTCCTTAAGAGCCTTTCCCCCTAGTCCCTTCACCAGCCTCATTGCTTTCCTCTTATCCCTCTCCAGTCGCTCAATGTCCTTCTTGAAGTGATCAGACATTCACAGCCTGGCCCCAAAATGTGTGAGCTTGAATGTACCCCAGGGAACTTCAATCTCACCCTGAACTCTTGGATGAACACTACTTAGACAATTTGAGTCCAAAAAAATTAATTAACACAGGTAAAGCCTGAATGAACATTCCCTCTGAAGGGTCAAATAAATTCTGAAGCTGCTCTTTAAAATATGAAACTTTCTCCAAGCTGCTAAAATATTTTCTCTCTTTCCTTGGAGAAGTCCTTCACTCAGAGCAGAAAATCACAGTGCCTCTGTCTGAGGTGAGCTGTGCAGGTCAGCTTTGTATCTAAGGAATATTCATGGTGCTCTTTGAATCTGAGCTGTCCTAAATCATGAAAACCTTCTTCACTCCTTAACCCAGCATGACCATAGCATGGATGGGCTTATACTGGGAAGCAGTGGGATGCTCACAGAGCTGTAGCCCCCAGCATCACATGGTGGAGGATGAACACCTCTGCTCCTTGGAGCCCTTTGTTCAGCCCACCCTGGTTTGTCTTGCCCTTTGTCTTGTTCTGAGGAGCAGAGCAAATCAGATAGAACTATAGAATGGTTTGGGTTTTGAGGGGTCCTTTAAAGGTCCTGTAGCTCAAGCCTCTGCAAGGATCAGGGTCATTTTCCACTAAATCAGTTGGCTCAGAGCCCCATCCAACCTTCCAGGGATGGGGCATCTACCACCTCTCTGGGCAACCTGTGCCATTATTGCACCATCCTCAGTATAAAAGGTTATTTCCTGGTAACTTGTCTGAACCTCCCCTCTTTCAATGCAAATTTTTTTCCTATCCTACAGGTTCTGCTAAAAAGTTTGTCCCCATCTTTCTTACAAAGTGTAAGTACTGAAAGGCAGCAATAAAGCCCCCACAAAGCTCCTTCTCTTACAACTCACCAACATGGCAAGCAGGCCATCTTATTTTCCTCCACCACATCTTCTGCTCATGCTGCATCATGATGCTTCTTCCATTCTTGGTACCTCAACCATCTGTTTAACCAGGCACAAAGCAAGCCTCAAAAATACAGATCCATCTAAAAGCATTCCTTTTGTTGTTAAGAGACTGGAACCTACTCCAGGCCTTCACAGAATCCCATGGGAAGATGGGGAATGTTGCAGATCCCATATTTGCTGTGTGGGTAGAAGGAAATTGTCAGAAGAGCCATTGCCTACATTAATGAGGGAGCAATTTCAGAGATGACAGGAGTTAAGGGGTAAGGATAACCATAGCAGGTCAAGAAGATCACTCCAGCTCAGGCTCCTGCTGCCAAGAGTGGCCAGCAATAGGTGTCAAGATATAATCTTAAAAAAAAAAAAAAAAAAAAATCCAAGTGTGGAGTGATTCTTTCCAAGACACTTTCTGCACCCAATGAGCTACAACTCATGAAGTTTCCAAGACAAAGCTGTTAAAACGTAACTGCCCTGGATGGATTTTTCTGCCCATAAATTTGCCCAATCATGTAAATATACAACTGCTCATGGAAACAATCCCATGGATTTAGGAGATGTATGCTCTTTGATGTGCCATGTTGCAGGGTGACCTCAGGCAGAGTCCTCTGGGTTCCTTCCAGCTTCTGAAACATTGGTGCCTCTGCAGACACCCACATTATCCAGGACAGCTGCAGGAGAGTGGTAAAAGTAACATCAGCCCTCATGGTCTGCAGGTGACCTATTTAACATGTGGCTGGGCAGGTGTGATGGGACCATGTTAAAGACAAATTTATCTGGTGCCTCAGCCTCCTGCCCCAATTTCTTCCCTTCCATCTCTGAACCTGCTGTTTGCTCCTCAAACTGTCTGCTTCTCATCTGCAGCTTGATCTCACCTCTCCAGATCAGAAGCTTGCCCTTGGGTTTGTCACACTGAGGGGTTTTAACCCCTTCACCCTTCATGGAATCTCACTCAGGCTGGAAGATGGGGTTGTTGGATCTCAAACCATAGCTAAGGGCCAACTGAGAGAGGTGCAAGCTCTTTGGAGACCACATCCTTCTGCATTAGCATAAGAAAAGGTCTAATCCTGCCCTTCTTTCTCCATGCATTAGGATGCTGGGGGGATTATCTCACCATTTCCAAACAGGCTGAACCTTTCTGAGAGGCTGACAGGCACTCACCACCACTGGAAATGAGCTCCTGTAGTCTGCAGAAGATGCATTCATTACCTCATGCCCCTGGAGACCCTCTGTGATGGGAACAAGCACAAGGCTGCTGTGGCAGCACCTCCCTTTGCTGACAAATAGGGCTCTGCACCAAGCTTAACCAACATCCAGGGGGAGGCAGAACCACATCCCCATCCCCACCCCATCCAATTTAATCCCTGGGGGCAGAGGGACATCCCCTCCTCATCCAATGAACCTCCTGGGGGAAGTGGGATACCCCCATCCCCTCCCCACCCGATGAACCTCTTGAGGGCAGAGGGATACACCCATCCCCTCCCTAACCAATGAAATCCCTGGAGGTAGAGGGATACCCCCATCCCTTCCCCACCAAAAGAAACTCCTCGGGGCAGAAGGACATCCCCTCCCCACCCAATGAATCTCTTGGAGGCAGAGGGATACCCCCATCTTCTCCACACCCAATGAACCTCCCTGGGAGGCATAGGGACATCCCCTCCCCACCCATTGAACCTCCTGGGGGCAGAGGGATGTTCCCATCCCCTTCCCACACAATAAACATCTTGGGGGAAGTGGTATATCCCCACCCCTTCCCCACCCAATGAAACTCCTGGGAGCAGAGAGATACTCCCATCTCTTCCTCACCAAAAGAAACTCCTAGGGACAGAAGGACATCCCCTCCCCACCCAATGAGTCTCTTGGAGGCAGAGGCACATCCCCATCCCCTCCATACCTAATGAGCCTCCTGGGGGCAGAGGGATACTCCCTTCCCCTCCCCACCTAATGAACTTCTCAGGGGCAGAGGGATATCCCCATCCCTTCCCCACCAAAAGAAACTCCTGGGGGCATAGGGACATCCCCTCCCCACCCAATAAACCTCTTGGGGAAGTGGGATACCCCCAATCCCTCCCCACCCAATGAACCTCCTGGGGACAGAGGGATACCCCCATCCCCTCCCTACCCAAAGACACTCTTGGGATCAGAGGGATACCCCCATCTCCTCCCCACCTGAGCCCTCCTTGTCGAAGCCATCAGGCTCTTTGCATCCCCATCATCCCTGTCTGTCTGGGAGGCAGCTGCTGCCACAGACCCTGCAGATTTAACTCGTTGTACCTGAAGGCAGAGCAGCTCTCCCCTGCACTCCCATTAGCTCTATTTGAAAGCTGTGATTTGCCACCTCGGTTTCCCTGCCACCCGCTGCTTCTGCTCGTGCAGCCCTGGCTTCTCCAGGGGAGCTGCTGTCATTTAAAGCAACGGGGGGGCAAGGGCTTCCAAACCCAACAAACTCAAATTCAGGCCCTTTGTGATGGACAGAAAGATTTATTCCTTCCCTGCCTTTTTCCCTCTCACCCCCCAAAAAAGGCTTTTGCCAAATCCTTCAGGATTATTGAAATTCATCGGGGGTGTAGATGGTGTTTTCTCTGTTCTGATAAAACCCAGTGAAGATGTGTTTCCTTTGGTTCATTTTCAGCATATTTCCAGTCATTATTATGTTACATCCATCTGGATAAGGGAACGTCTGTAAACTCCAGAGTATTTGAGTGCCCCTGCAGCCACACAGATCTGACAAAAGAGGGGGCTGCTCTTAACACCCCATCTTAACCCCTCCCTCTTCTTCTTCTCTTCTCTTCTCTTCTCTTCTCTTCTCTTCTCTTCTCTTCTCTTCCCTTCTCTTCTCTTCTCTTCTCTTCTCTTCTCTTCTCTTCTCTTCTCTTCTCTTCTCTTCTCTTCTCTTCTCTTCTCTTCTCTTCTCTTCTCTTCTCTTCTCTTCTCTTCTCTTCTCTTCTCTTCTCTTCCCTTCCCTTCCCTTCCCTTCCCTTCCCTTCCCTTCCCTTCCCCTTCCCTTCCCTTCCCTTCCCTTCCCTTCCCTTCCCTTCCCTTCCCTTCCCTTCCCTTCCCTTCCCTTCCCTTCCCTTCCCCTTCCCTTCCCTTCCCTTCCCTTCCCTTCCCTTCCCTTCCCTTCCCTTCTCTTCTTTCTCTTCTCCCTTTCTTTGCCTTGCCTTGCCTTGCCTTGCCTTGCCTTGCCTTGCCTTGCCTCGCCTCGCCTCGCCTCGCCTCGCCTCTCCTCTCCTCTCCTCTCCTCTCCTCTCCTCTCCTCTCCTCTCCTCTCCTCTCCTCTCCTCTCCTCTCATGATTTTTCAGCTAGGAAAGTTTGGAGAAGACTTCCAAGACATTCAAGAAGCATTTGGATGATGTTCTCAGGCACATGGGGTGATTCTTGGGGTGCCCTACATAGGGACAGGAGTTGGACTTGAGGAACCTGATGGGCACCTTCCAACTCAGCATATTCCACGATTCCAAGACTTCTTCAGGGACATGTGATAAATCAGGGACAGAGCCAGAGATCTGAACTGAGTGCCAGGCTGGTCCCTAACATTCTGCCCTCAAGATGCTCAATTCTGCAGTCAAGATTCTTCAATTCCACTCTGTATCCAAAGAGAAAATGGCTTGGAAGCACCTGGAAATCTACTCTGTCCTTGTCAAATGGCTGTGCCTTGGTATTGCACCTTTAAAAGGACCTTGTTGCATCCCATGCACTTGCAGAAGCAGCAGCATGGGTGAGATCAGAGGCTCTGAAAGAGGATCCAGAGTGGGAGGTAAATGAGCATTCAGCTGGAAGCAGAAGGGGGATTGGAATGGAATGAGCCAAGCTGGATTCATTACCTGGCAATTAGCTCTAAATTAATGCACAATCATGTGGTACAATGAGCTTGGAAGAGAGGGGTCCTTCTGGCATCTGGAGTCAACAAGACCTGTGGAGGGCAATCCCTGCTGTCTCAGGCAGGATGTATGGGGGAGATCAGCTCAGTTCCTGTGTTTCCAGGACACCTGAGAAAAATTCTTGACTCTTGTACTGCCAAGTGAGGACTTCAGGTAGGAAGAACAGGTCAGTGTTTTGTCCATCTTTTTTTTCTTGAGTACACATAAACAGAGAGACAAGACCAAGCTGGACAGCCCAGTTGCAACACCAGTATTTTAATAATTCCTGATAAAACCTGGTGCCTCACCCCATCAGTGACCAACACACATCACTGACCTCAAAGTCCAGGTGTCTTCCAGCTCTGGTGGCATCTTTGGTGCCTGACAATGTAACTTGGAGTGTATGTTTTCTTACCACACCTCCCCCCTTCTCAAATTCCCATCATCCTGCCTTTCCATGACCCTCCATCCTCCATCCCAGAGGAGATCCAAGTGTTTGGCTGAGCCTGGTACATGCTGGAGCATCCGCATGTCCTGCATCATCCTGCATCAACCTACATCATCCTGCATCATCCTGCATCTCCTGCATCATCCTGCATCACCCTGCATCTCCTGCATCATCCTGCATCTCGTACATCTCCTCCATCATCCTGCACTTCCTGCATCTCCTGCATCATCCTGCATCTCCTCATCTTTGAAGGGCCAGAGAGGGGCTTTGTTCAGAGCCAACACACTGAGCAGATCAGAGCAACTTCTGATTCCTGGAAAATCATTGCCAGGCAACCTGATGCTTAAGCTCACTTTCCCAGACTGAGAGAGACAGAGATTCTCTCCCTCCTCCAGGCTTCTGCCAAACCTTTCTCTCTGCAATCACACTCCCCAACCTCCCACAGCTGAGGACAAGTGTCCAAAACCCTCCTGCTCTGTGCTAAAGTCTTGGATTCCCTCCCACCCAAAGCATCTGTTGCTACAGAGCCCAGGTCTGAATTGTTCTCATGCTGGGGACAAACACATCTTGATGCCAACTTGTAACAGATCTCTGGCCAACCAGGACATCTCTGGTCCTGTCATGTTGCCACCAGACACCAGGCCAAGTAGTTTTACAGCAGTTTATGGGGCTGAAGGCTTCCTTCAGCCTCACAGCCCTGTTCAAAGAGGGTCTTCACCTGCAGTCAAAGTTGCTGGAAGTTTGGTACCCTTCCAGCAAGAACAAAATTTAAGCCCTGGACATTTCCAGCAGGCAGTGTATTTGCAGCCAACCTGACCTGGAGTTCCAGGGAGTTTTCTAGCAGAAAGTTTGCCAAATCACACTCCATAACAGCTGCTCCAAGACATGGCAACAGGCCCCATCATTCCTCATTTACTGGAATAAAGGTAATGGCATCTTGATGACACTGTCACAGAAGCTCTGAGCTTGATATCCAGGGTAGTCCACCATGTGTTAGCTGTCTTCTCCCCATTCCAGGCTCCCACAAAAGATTTCCTTCAGCCTAACACAGGGTTCCTGTCAGCACTAGAGGATATCAAAGCAAGGCTGGTGAGAAGAGTCATGGTCCCTCAACAGAAGTTTACCCCACTTCTCAAACAGGCTGAGGAGCCAAAGGAGAAAAGAGTGTAGGGCTGGTACAAAAGGAGAAAATGCCTTAGTTTGTAACTCAAGTTAGGGCCATTCATCACTTAAACCACACCACAGGTCAGAGAAAAGAAAAACAAAGATGCTTTGTGTAACATCCACACACCCCTGGCACTTCCCAGCCCTAAGGGCAGAGCTCCACTTGGCTCCCAGTCATGGGAGAGTGATCCATGGAGTCACTTGGGGAAAAATGATGTGAGCCCCAGTGTGACCAGGGTCCAGTGTGAGCCCCTTAGAAATCCCACCCCTAAGTGTCAGTTCTGGGCTCAGTGCTTCCTGCATACAGCTCAGATTAATGCTTCTGGTGGCCAATCCATCCCAAGGAGTCTTTCCTACTGTTTTCATCCCTCTAGGCCCCTTGGTGACAGACTCTTGCCATTAGAGATGATGGAGAGAGCTGTTGCCCCTACACAAGCACACTCCCGTGTTATAGAGCCTCTAGGAGTAATGAAAGCAACAAAATAAATCACCCAAAGAGCAAGTGGTTGTGATGAATTAGGAGGTGTTCAATGAACAAAGCAGGCGAGCTGGCCAGGGCACTTCCAGATTTTTTTATTTTTTTTTTTTTCCCTTGGTAAAGACGTGAAGGCAACGAGCAGCCAGGGCCTCACAGTGCCTCTAATTCCCCTTTCATACTTTGCCAGGAGTGTTTTCAGAGTCACTTTGTCGATTGAATTTGTCAGCCACCATTCTGGAGACAGCAAAGCTGCTTTAGCTCTCTTTATTGTGGTGCTCACATGAGGCAATTCCGAAGCATCTGTATTCATTCCAAGAAACATTAGGTAGCTGATGATTCAGCCAGCTGCCAGTAGATAGCTGCTCCTTCTCCTTGAGATGACTGAGTAACACAGGAATAACCCAGGGATTTTGCTCCCCTTTTGGTGTGCCTCTGAGTTTATGTATTTATTTTGGGTGGATCCCATTTATCACAAGTGTGCAGGAGCTGATTTTTAAGCGTGGTGTTCCCTGGGGCATGGAGAGAGGAACAAGTCTGCTTCTCATTTCCTTTGGACAGCTTTTGTCTTACCAGTTTAAGACGAAACCTTGATGTAGCCAGGGGGATTGGAAGTTGTGTGTTAAGAATTTTTTTATTTTTTTTTTTAAAAAGGGGGGGGGGTTTCTGGCTGTAGACACAAGTTGATGTGCAAGAAGGACAAGAGGAAATGGGTTCAAGTTGCACCAGGGGAGGTTCAGATGAGATATTAGGAAAAATTTCTTCACCAGAAGAGTGGTGAAACATTGGAAGAGGTTGCCCAGGGAGGTGGTGGAGTCATGGGTGCATTCAAAATAAATGTGGCACTTCAGTGGTTTTAGTGGTTCCAGTGGTGTAGGACTGATGGTTGGACTTGATCTCGAAGGTCCTTTCCAACCATAGAAAAACTGGAAAAGTTAGATGGGAAGGGAGGAGGAAGAACTGTTCCTTCCTCAACAGGCTGATGTAGTAGATGCTGAGAGTCCCTGCTGGGGAATCTTCTGGACTCAGCCAGAGGTGAATTGTAGCTTCCAGCAGTAAGCCCCACAGCCCTCAGGGATGCCAACTTGCTTGCACTTGAAGGACCAGGCTTGCATCTGCAGAGCTGCTTGGAAATCAGTGGGTCATAAAGCAGCTGAGACTGCTCCAGAACCTGCAGAAATCTTGAGCAGAGCTCCAAGGGTTGGACACATTTCTGCCAACCCTTCCTGCCTGTACGTTCAGTTTCTTTTCTAAGCTGTTGGCCTCACCCCCATCTCCACACTCTCGAAGGAGATAGAGATATTGCAGCCCTCCTGAGGGAGGTGGCTGAGATAAGTGGACTTGAATCACCCTACAGAAGCTCTGATTTCTCTCTGCTGATTACAGAGAGAATTTGATGACAGCCTTAGCTCAGAAATTAACTACAAAGCAGCCGTGAGCCCAGGCTGCAGTCACACTTCCTCTGCCCCCATCCTGGGCACACAAGATTTCTCCTGCTTTTTCTCCACCAGGCAGAAACCCATTTCTGAAAGTGTGGTTGTCAGTCCCCAGGGGTTCTCTGCACCAGACAAGGCAGCTCTGACCACAGGACATCTTTTACTACTGGGGAACAGGTGGATTTCCCACATTCTCCTTGCTCCCTGAATTGGAAGCTGATGGCTTTCCAAAGATCTCGGTGGTTGTGTGAGTGTGCAGTAGGGAAAGACACTTTTGTCTCAGAGCCTCAGCAAACCCAACCTTGCCCTGATAATTTTTAGGAGTTAATCAGCCTGCTGAGACTTGGACAGGAGCACAGAACATCAAGGAAAGGAGCATCCTCTCCTGATGAGCAGTGCACTTTTGTAGAGAAGGTGCAGCTACCATTGTGCCTGTATTGCTCTTGAGAGTTTTGTTCCTCCCATGCTTGTCCTGCTGGTGAAGTCTATTTCTGTCTTCTCCCATGATCAGTGCTCATAGAATCATGGAATGGTTTGGGTTAGAAAGGGCATTAAAGAGCAGCTCATTCCAGCACCACAAGATGGGCAGGGACACCTCCCACTAGGCCACATCTTTTGCCTCAGGATTATTCTCAATCCCTATGTGAAGCTCACAAGGCAGAGCAGTGCTCATCCCAAAGTAGCTGTTATCCTTTGGATTGTTCTCACCTTCCAAAATCACTTCTTCTACCTTGGAGGACACTGCCTGTTGCCTCAGTGTCCCCAGAACCCATCACAGCAATTTTGCTTTGTGGAGTTTTTGGAAGAGCGGATCCTTCATTTCCTCAATCACCACTTCAAGATAGAAAAACTTGGTCTCCTACCCTAAACCTTCATTTTCCCAGAGGCTTGGGGCATTGCTACAGTTTGCAGGGTCAGAACTCAGCCTCTCCTCCTGAGACAACCAGCAGAAAGGCATCTCCTTCCATGTCCATCTCCTTGTGCTGACTGCTCCTGACCTTTTCCCTAAAGCTAACATTTAATTCCCTTCCTGATAGACTTCAGAGAGAAGTGAAGCTGTCCTTCAGGGTCAGGCAGTGATGCTGAGCTACCCTTGGAGCTGGGTCACAGCACAGCTCTTCTGGCCACCTCTGGCTTTGCCAGGAGGAAAACTCTTTTCTCCCTGCCAGGCAGGGAACAGAAGGGAGAAGATGAAAGGGGGAGAGGGAGGGAGAGTTTCAGGCTTGTAATTCAGTTACAGCGCAGCAAATCGATTTGCTGGGGCTCAGAGGTTTGTTTGTTTTCTCAGGAACAGAGGAATGAGTCCAGCAGAGATGTGACAGGGCTCCAGTCTGCTGTCCCATCCCAAATGCAGCTCGGGGATGGGAGGAGAGGGTGCTATACAAGCCCTTTACCAGGTGCTGGCTCAAACCCATGCTGCACATGGGTGAGGTTGAGTTCAGGAGGGGTGAGCACAGCATCACATCCCCCTCCAGCCCCCCTTTAACCATGCAGTCATTGGAAAAAAAAAAAAATCTGATTTCACCAAATTGTTTTCTGGCTGCAGGGCTAGGAATTGTCTTTTGGGGGTACAAGGCTGTATCCCCAAGCAGCTTTTTTTGGTGGGTCAGAAGAGGGAGAAACTCATAGTGATGGCTGGTGGCCAAGGGATATGGCATCCAGGGCTAGTGACTGCTTGCTTTGGGCCACCTGAGAAAAACAACTGAATCCAGGCTGAAAATTTAGTTGGATGTGCAAGCACAGGGAGAGAGAAAAGTGAGGGCAAATATGGGGTACAGATTCTGCCCCCCAGCATCCCCCGGCCTTCAAAGCTGGGCATCCATCAGCTCACTTGTCTGAGACACCAGCCCCAACCATTAAGCTCCATCAGAAGCAAATGCAGTGGTCAGGACTGGGGACCCAGAATGGCATCCCAGCCAATTCCCATTAAATTACAGATTCCATCCATAACCCTCCTGAGGGATCTCCATCCAAACCTGGTGATGGCAGAGAACCATACATCTTCTGGGATCATGTGTGCTGTGTCCACCACTCTTGACAGTGACATCAAGAGTGATAAAGCCCGGGAACGATGGACAGGGAGCAAAAGGAATGCCAGAGTTGAGGTCCTGTGGGCTACAAGGTACCAGGCTGGACCTGGTTGAAAATCCTTGCCTCTACCAGCCAATTCTATGATTCTATGATTCTATGATACCCATTGCTGTTACCCTTCCCATTGTACACCTTGTGGAAGGGAAAGCATGAAAACCAGGCTCTTTCTTAGCCCTTCTTTAAGGCAGTGAAGAAATCCATCATTATGTTCTGATGGGCTTCTTCAGGTCTTCTGGCTGGTGGCCCCGATTGGTAACACAGGGGACAGGGAGAGGCCATGCTAGGAGAGATGCTCAAGAGGTCCTAAAAGGTTCAGGGCTTCAGGATGCTGGAGAGAGGGGTAAGATCTGCTTACCTGTGAAGATCTTTAATGTGTCCAGGGTCTGGAGCTCTCTAGGGAATCTCTATGAAGAGAGAGCAGCACAAAAAAATCAAGGCAAAACGCTGGGAGAATGTGAGTGCTGCAGCTCCAGCTGGGGATGCACCAGCCAGACAAAGTTAAGTTTCCCTCTAGGAGTTGAGGGAACAATAGGAAACACCCTTTGGATCTTGGCCCAGCATTCCACTGTGGTCCCTAAGACATGAAATCTGCATTTTGAACCTGTTTCTGGAAAGATGATGTCAGGGGAGTGCTAGAAGAGGGAGCAGAAATGAGCTTCCTTTGGCCCAGCTCTTGTGGTTTTTATTTTCTTTTGGAGCCTTTATTGGATTTCCCAGGTTGCAGTTAAGATGGAAGGCTTGATTGGGCAGGGCCACATTCTGACCATCCTCCTGGGTTTAGTTTATTCTTGTCTTATATTTAACACAGCCCTGAGGGTAGTGGAACAACTTGCTGACACGAAGTGTTCAAGGTGGTAAAATGTAGAGACGCCCCATGGAGCTCTTAGAAATCAAGGATACAAGAGAGTGAGTTGTGCTGGCTGTCCATTAGATTCACTCTGTAGCCTCATATCACCTAGTCCTAGGCAAAAAAAAACCCCAAATTGTCTCCTGAGAAGCATTACACAAAACCTCTCTGAAGCCAAACCAATGGAGGTAAAGCATTCTGCTGCCCTCTCTAGGGTTGTCTCTTATTGTCATGGATGACAATCAGTAAGAAGGCCCTCTGGGACTTTAGCTGGAGACTCTGGGGAAAGTTTTCCCAGATCAGGGCACTTTGGGAGGCTAAAGGTGAAAAGCAAAGCTCTAGCAAGCTCTTTCAGAGATGCTTCCTTCCCCTGAATGTTCCTGGTGGCCTTTACCTAGGTAAATTTTGGGACCTGCTTGCAGTGACCTGGTGTTATTTGGCCAAACTCTGTCCATTTGTCTCAGACAAATGACACTGAGCTGGAGAAATTCACAGTGAAGGCATTCAGCAGCCTCTTGGACAATATCTGATAGGGTTGTGGTAGGTGCCACCTGTGCCATGCTCCTGTCTCTGCAGAGAGAAATGAGTTTGTCATCTGCTTCCAATGAGAGTCATTGCATCAAACTCCATTAACCAGAGGCTCAAGGCTAAGAAAAGACTTTGGCTGCCTGGTTTCTACTGAAGATGGACTTAGTTGTCATCCCTACCCCTCTCTGACCCTTAGCTTCCCTCCAGGGCAGGGCTGTCCTGCTTATGAGGCAAGGATTGGCCACTGCACCTCCACTTCAGCACTGCCAAGGGGGATCTGATGTCTACAAAGCCTTTAAAAGATCAGAAAAACATAATTTTGGAGCAGAAGGAACCTTAAAGATCATGTTTCCAACCCCCTTGCCATGGCCAAGGACACCTCCCCCTAGACCAGGTTGCTCCAAGACCCATCCCACCTGACCTTGAACATTTCCAGGGATGAGGCAGCCACAGCTTCTCTGAGCAACCTGGGCCAGGGTCTCACCACCCCCATGGGAAAGAATTTCTTCCTAAGGTCCAGTCTACATCTCCTCTCTCTCAGTTTGAAACCATTCCTTGTCCTGTCACTCCAGGCCTGTCACTCCTGTCACTTGGCAAAAGTCCCTCCCCAGCTTTCCTGTGGACCCTTCAGGCATCAGGAGGTCACTGTAAGGTCTGCTTGGAGCCTTCTCTTCTCCAAGCTGAGCAACCCCATCTCTCTCACCCTGTCCTCACAGTAAAGATGCTTCTGCCCTCTGATCATCTTTGTGGCCTCCTCTGGACCCACTCCAACAGCTCCAGGTCTTTCCTCTGCTGAGGACCCCAGAGCTGGACACTCTTCCCATTTATCAAGTGAGATAACTTCAATCTGGCATTGACAGCATGGAAAGAGGAATATCAGCCTCTTTTCCCTATGTTCCCAACAGGCAGGGAGCTGTGGGAAGCCCTTCCAGACCACCACCCCCCCCCCCCCTCTCCCAAGCACTTCTCTCCCCCCCCCCTCTTCCCTGCAAGTCCTGGCTTTGGGATAACTGCGGTGTAGGGTTCCCTCTACTGGTCTGAAAACCCACGGCGAGGATTTCAGTGCAGGAAAATGTCTGTTTATGAGACCAAAAGGGGAGTGCTGGCATCTGAGGACCCCCCCACTTCCCCCTTCACCAGCACCCTGATTCCTGACCCTCTGCAGCTTCCTCCTCTCCTGCCACTGAAGCTCCTTATCCTCTATCCCCAATCCCAAAAATTCCTGCAATCTTCTCTCAGATACAGAGATGCTCCTCCTCACACTGGATAAATCCTTGATTTTTAAGGAGGACCCAGATAACTCATAAAAAACCACAACCCTTCCTCTGCCTGGCCAGGATTCAGGTTTGGGACCACTCACAGAAGAAATCATGGAGCCCACATGATGGGCAGGAGAGCCAGAGGCTGTGGTTGTCCAGCATCTCTGCATCCCCTTCATTCCTCTTCAGTCCTTCTTGCCATGAACTCTGGGTGTTTTAGCAAAGGGAAAGACAATGCAAAGGAGATCTCTCTCTGTCTCCAGGAAGTGCTAATAAAGGAGAGCAGGGATGAAAAAGAGCTAAAAATGGGTGTTCAACTTTATTAAAAGGTTTTTAGCCAGCCCAAGCAGAAGCACCACATTTTGGATGGCAGAGCACCCAACAACCACCAGAAATAAAGGGGAAAATCCTCCCCTCTGGTTGCTCCCCAGTGCTTCTGCTCTTTTTTTTCCTCCCCCACACGAGCATCGAACTCTTTCCTTCCCTTCCCTTCTCTATTTCCCTCTTCCCACCTCTGTCTTTATTACTATCAAAGCAAAATTTATGAAGAGCTGGAGGCGTTGGCGATTTCCTAGGTTTCAATATAACTTCTTCCAATCTGAAGTGAACAGCTTGGTTGCTTCTGCCTGTCAGAGAATTTAAATTGCAAATGGAACAGTGAAATGCAGCAGCCAAGGGTCTGTATCAGTGACTTTGGAGAGCAGAGCTATCGCTTAGCAACTGGAGGGAAGGGTGGAGAAAGGCCACAGTAAACACAGCAATGAAGCATCTTGATTTTTGGGGACAACCTTTCCTCCTGCATGGCAGAGAGCTTGGTAGCTTCTGAGGCTGTGGGAAAGGTGCCTACGTGGATGCTGATGCTTGGTTTTGCTTCTGATGGTGGCACCAAAAGAAGGTCAAAGAGCGGGAACTATCACCCCCCATCTGTACTTAGTGGTGTTTCACATCTCTGGCTTGACCCTAGCTGGAGCCCAGCCCAGAGAAGCTTGAGGACAAAGTCTTGAAGCATTGAGTCACTTCACAAGTGATATCACCAGCTTGATGACCTCTTACCAGGTCTCACCTTGGCACTTGGGAAGGTGGGCACTATCCTGGCACAAGTCAAGGTGAGGACTGGGAGGGTTGGCTCCTACACATGGAGTGTCAGATGAAATAAGCCATTAGTGAGCTGGAGGATGTGGCTTATCAAGACAAAACTGAGGGTTTTGGGTTTGCACACTCTGGAGAAAGCTGGCAGCTCGCAAAGGGATCAGTTTGCTTTCCAACCTACAGCAGCTGACAGGAAAGGCAGAAATAGAATGTCCCCAGAGATGCAGAGGGAAATAGCAAAAAGGTGACAGGTTGGAATAAGGGGAGCTCCGATTGGAAATAAGGACAAAATCTGCACAATTTGGCTAAGCCACCAGGACAGGAGGTGCCAAGTCCACATGGGAAATCTTTAAAAGCCACATGCACCAATTCTTGAGCTGCCTGGCCTGGCACTGAAGTTGTCCCTGCTTTGAGCTGGATGTTGACACCTCTAGAGGTGCCTTTCAACCTACACCATTCTACAGTTCAAACCAGTGACTTTTTTTTTTTCTTTCTTTTCCTTAAAGATGCTGAAAAATTACTTCAATACAATCAGAAATCAGAACAGAGAATCATTTAAGCCTCCTGATGCCCCTGGCAAGTCAAGGGACATCCAAACCAGTGCTTGTCTCCTGTTTGTTTCTTGAAGCTCTTCAAGGAGGGAGACTCCCCAACCCCCCCTGGACGATCTGTTCCAGCATTTCTTATCTTTGATATCTTTTCTAGCATTAACTTTGCCTAAAAAAGCTTCAGTAAACTTTAAGCCCACGATAGTAACAGTTGGCTTGCACTTGCTGCTTAATAACACAAACCTTCAATGCAATCACCATTTAAAGGCACAGAAAGCTCTAATGATCTCCAGCAGGGATTTCCACCCCTCTGTTGTGCTCTGCCTTAAAAATAGGGAGAATTCTTCATGAATCAAAAAGGCCAAGAGGGGAGGAGTTCTCCTTTTGTGTTCTGCCTGATTACAACCCTTAAAACTTGCATGCAGAAGTCATTGCACAAGCCCATCTCACACAAGGTATCTCTAAACTGCAGAACCAGGTCTCTGTGGCTCAGTAAACCTTGTCCAATGGGATCTTGTCCATCTTTCCAGGATCAATGCCAGGTGCAACAGGTGAGATTTCTCAGAGTTATTTCTCCCTAGGACCTATTAAAGGAGAGAATTAAACATCGTTCATCTCATCTTTTCCTGTATCTATTTCCAGAGAAGATGGGTTGCTCCATAATGAAGTGTTTCCTCCCTAAAAGGGATTACAAAAGCTTTTTTGGAGAAAGGTGACTGTAGTGTTGATTTCCAAGCTTTAGCAAAATGAGCCTCAGCCCACATATTCCACCAAATAGGTGGTCACAGAGAAGTGACCACAGTGGTGTGTGCCACAGGTCTGGAAGTTCTGTGAGCTCAGAAGGCCCAATAAAGTACATGGGACCAGTGTAAGATACTGTTTTGAAAAATGCTGCAATCAATCACAGAATGAATCATAGAATGGTTGGGGTTGGAAGGGAGCTTAAATGTCATAATGAGCCAGAAGTTGCCTGGTTTTTGTCACTGGGAACTTGACACACATCTCCCTAAGCCTCCATCCCCCATCTCTGTGTTCTGCTTGGGTAACATAGCTTCAGATTTCTGTAAATTAATGCCATTATTCCAAGGAATGTTTCCCCACATCTAATTATAGAATGCTTAGGGTTGGAAGGGACCTTAAAGATCACCCAGTTCCAATTTCTCTGCCATGGGCAGGGACATCTCCCACTAGACCAGGATGCTCCAAGCCCCATCCAACCTGACCTGAGACACTTCTGGGGAGGAACCAGCCACAGTTTCCCTGGGCAACCCTCACAGTAAATAATTTCTTCCTATTATCCAATTTAAAAATACCTTTTTGTAAGTACAAAACCATTACTCCTTGTCTTATTACTCCATGCCCTTTCAGAAAATCCCTCCCCAGCTTTACTGGAACCCCTTCAGGGACTGAAAATTGCTCTAAGGTCTTTCTGGAGCCTGAACAACACCAACTGTGATTACAGCAGAGCTGTTCCAGCCTTCTGGTCATCTTGGTGGCCTCATCTGGACTTGCTCCAATAGCTCCATATCCTGTGTCCTGGGTCTCCAGCCTGTGTGCAGGACCTTGCACTTGGCCCTGTAGAGTTTCACCCAGTTTGCACAGTCCCACCTCTCAAACTGGAAGGGATGATTTGTTTCCACTGGGGTAAGCTGTAGAAATGCTTTGCTGTGCTATTCAGGGGGCTTAGTGCAAATACATCATGTTTCTGAGCAGAAATAGCCACAGAAACCTCTAAAAGGAATTTTTAGGCAAGGATCTAAGGCCAGCAGACACTGAATGCATCATCCAAGGGTGTTCAGAGAATCTGTGACAGGGTATGAAATGCATTTCTCCAGCTTTCCATAATAGTGCTCTGACCCCAAATTATCTCCCCCATCATCCAAAAACCTCTTAGGCTGTGACTTAGAAGGAGTGGGGACATTTATATGTCCACCCCTCATCTCTGTGGGCACAGCAGTAATTGCTGCCTGACCTAAAATGTTGGCATTAGTTGAGCTGTGAGGAAGCAGGGAGTCTCACCCCAGAATCAGCTGCAATTTCCTAGCTGGTCAACAAAAAATTGCTTAAATCCCACACCTCCTTTTGAAGGGTGCTGCCATTTACTCAGCTGCTTGTCAAATGTCTGGAGGTGTTGACATCTCAACCAAGAGCTGGTGTCATGAAAGGAACAGAGACCATCCCAGGGACAAGAGTTAGGGAGAGGTGTGTGATGAGAAAAGATATTTTATGTGGGCCTGCATTTTCCCTCCAGCTCCCAAGGAAAGGCTGGTGCCAGGGTAGCTCACTGCCCATCCCACGGCAGAGGAGTTTTGTGGCATGGGCAGAGAACTTTCAGTGCATGGGAAGGCCAGCAGGGATATGGGAAAAGCCCTCTCTCTGTTGTTCAAAAGACATGGTCCTTTGCTAAAAGAAGTATCAATGACACTTTTAGGAAATATTTTTTCACTGGGAGGGTTGTCAGGCACTGGAATGGCCCAGGACAGTGGTGGAGTCACCACCTCTGGAGGTATTTAAAAGGAATTTGGACCTAGTTCTTTAGGACATGGTTTAGGAGTTAGATTGTGGTGTTGGTCAAAGGTTGGACTGAATGATCTTGGAAGTCTCTTCCAACCTAAACATTCTGTGATTCTGTGACAATCAGACTTGGCTCACTGAGTCATCATTCAGGTGCCTAAATCTGAGTTCATACAATGAGAGAGAAACAGATTTTTTTTCCAGGAGCAAAGAATCTTTGCTCCTTCCAGCTGAACTGAGTTGCCTGCTCGTGATATAACCCTTTGGACCTAATTAGTCTTTGTGCTGTTCCGTTCCCATCATGACAGCCCTGTTACTGGGATTTGTCCACTGAGCCTAGGGCTGGGTTTTTCTCATCCATGAACATCTCCAGTTGAGAGAGCTCTTGACACCATCCCCCATGATCAACCTCCACATAAATTATACCCTTGTCCCCAGCAAGTCCAGTCTCTAAGCCTCACCCTTCAAGCCCAAATCCAGCCTAAGGGTAGTGGAGAAACATCTGGGGGAGCTTCAGAGACCCTGGCATGGACCCCACCATTGCAGGGGTTCTGACAAGCAAGGCAGATGCTGGGTTACAGCCCCCTCTCCATGGCTGCAGCACCAGGGTGGAGGTTTCTGCAGGCACAGGGAGTGCTCTGGGCTGGTGTTTCAGAGCCCTGTGATTTGAAATCCCCTATGTCTCATTTTCCCAGACCCAGCCACTAACAGGGGGGCTCTTTCCCTGCAGGCTGAGGTTAATTGGCTTGTGCTTTTAAGAGGATAAAGCTGCAGAGACTGGGAGTCAGGGCTGTTCTCCAGATTTCCATTATAATTTACATTGCAGGAAAATAGCTTTCCTGATCAAATCATCTGTCCTCTCAGCGCAGAGGATAAAGAGTTGGTGATGTGGGAAATCTGCAGAGGGGGAAATCTGCAGTGGTTCTCTGTGCACGAGCTTGCTGGACAGAGGAGGAAGAAGAGGCAAAGCTTTTTCTGTGTTGTCAGGAAGCATGGGGTGCACCAAAGCACCCTGCCCTTGTCCCGTGTCCTGGGAGGGAAAGAAGGACCCACGTGGAGTGGCTGATCCAAAGCAGCACCCACTCGGATCGTGGACATTTGTGAGCCTGGTGTTGGGCATCTCTTGATGACAAAATGGGGGAACCAAGTGGTATTTGAGACTGGGAACTCACTGGGAAATGGTGTGAGTCCAGGGACCAAACTCAGAAAATGGGTGAAATTTGTCTCACTCCTCGTCCTTGAGAACTGGCTGAATCCAAAGCCAGGTTTCAAACAGTGTGGGAGGGAAGCAGGGAGATAAGGAGGGAGAGGCTCCAGAAAGCCTCTGGGCAAGTTAGGTTAGAGGAATCCTGGCTGCCCTCTCCCTGGAATTGTTCAGTGCTAGGTTGGATGGAGCTTGGAGCAACACAGTGTCCCTGCCCCATGGCAGAGGGCTTGGAACCAGGTGATTTTTAAGGTTCCTTCCAACCCAAACCATTCTATGATAAGCAAGAGGTGGTGGTGGCACCCTTCCCCAGAGCCAGAACTGATTTTCTCAAAGTCTGTAGCTTGTAGGAAGCCTGGAGGATCACCACTGAATTCAGGACTGAGGCTGCTTCATAGGAAAAGACAAACCTGTTGTGAGAAGAACCAGAAAAACCCTGTCTGGGACACAGGTAGTGTTTCACTTCTTCATTCCCCACCAGTGAAAAAGGAGCAGTGATATTTATTTTCCTGCTATATCTGCTTCAAACTCTTTATTTTGCTCCTGCTCAGCACCCAGCTCACCAGCCAACCTTCAGCCCAGCAGAAATTGCAAGGCAAGGTTTTTTTTTTATCCCCAGACTCTCCAAGACTTCTGGGTCCTTTTGCCTCCCATCTCTAGAGATGCTTACTAGCATCTCTTGCACACTTGGCACCTGGCCATTCCATTCTTTTCAAAACCAGACAGAACCAGAACCCTCTAAAATTCAAAGCTGGTGGTCAACTGCTTGTTTGGTGTGGGGTTTTTGTTTGTTTGTTTGTTTGACTGTTTTTTGGTTTTTTCCAGTACCCATAGTGATGCCTGCAACCTATTTTCCACAGAACAACACGAATGACTTGCAGCCTGCAAGTCTTCAGCAACAAAATGCCTCATCCCATCACTTGTGTTGAGCTGACCCTAGAAAAAGGGAAAAGTCCTGAAAGCATTTTCATTCTGCTGAGGCCAGGAGCATGGAGAAGCTGACTTTCAGCTGCAAAGCTTGCCCTGAAGTTTTCTTTCTGAGGCCACTAGTTCAGGCTCAGCTTTTTATTTCTCCTCCAGTCTTACCTGAGATGTTTCCAACAACTGTGCAAACCAGGACTTACACAGCTTTTGTCACCTGCTGCTGGTACAAATGTGCAGAAGAGCCTTCCTGAGCATCCCACTGTCACCTCTTGGCACTCAGAACAGTCACCTCTGCAGCTCAGCACTTCAGCTCCAGGAAAATAAAATCCAAAGCCAGCTCTGCCCCCCTCCCCATCCATCCTCCAACAGCCCTTAAGACTGGGAGGCAAAACAAATGTTGAGATTTCTTGCTCTCACACAGACATATATTCAACCTGCTGGGCTTCTACCCATAAAAATTACAAGATGTGTGTCACAGGGGTGATTTGTAAGAGGAGAGAGGATGTTTACTTAGGGTGAATTACAGTCTGCTTTGTTGTGTTCTCCTGAAATTTCAATTACTGAGCTATAGGTTTTTCTCATTTAGACCACAAGCACCACAGTTCAAGTTTGTTCCTGTGTGTCTTAAAGGTTTTATACTGCCCTCATTTTATTTCAGTGCTTTGTGCTCTGCATCTTTGTTTTTTTCTCCCCTGTATTCACGTTTTCTGCTTTCAGCTATTCTGTAGCATCTTGCTCTTGATGAAGTTGCTGCTGCAGTTACAGCGTAGGTTGGTTGGGTTCAGGAGGAGGACTTCAGGCTCTCTGAAAAGTTGCAGCTCTCCCCCTCCATGAAGCATCACTTTGTGATCTGAACTGCCAACATCTTCCTTGGGAAAAGTGCTTGGTGGCTCAAAAAAGAGGATTTTGAAGGAGGAAACTGACACATAAGTTGTCTGTATGGCACAGGGTGGGAGGAATCCTGGGGTGCATTAGAAGGGGGGTGGTTGGTAAGTTGAAAAAGGTTCTTCTGTCCCTTCTACTCTGCCCTGGTGAAGCCACATCTGGAATATTGTGTCCAGTTCTGGGCCCCTCATTTTCAGAAGGATAGGGAAGTGCTTGGGAGAGTCCAGTGCAGAACCACCAAGGTGATGGAGTGAAGTGGAACATCTCCTGGTGAGGAAAGGCTGAGGGAGCTGGGGCTCTGAAGCTTGGAGAAAAGGAGAATAAGGGGAAACCTCATTAATGTTTATAAATATGTAAAGGGTGAGTATCAGGAGGATGGAGTAGAGCTTTCCTCAGTGGTTACTAACAACAGGACAAGGGGCAATGGTTACAAACTGGAGCATAAGTGGTTCCATATGAATATTAAGAAGGAATTTTTTTCACTGTGAAGGTGACAAAACACTGGACCAGGCTGCCCAGGGAGGTTGTGAAGTCTCCTTCCCTGAAGACATTCACACCCCACCTGGATGTGTTCCTGTGTGACCTGTTGTAGGTGACCCTGCTGTGGCAGGGGGGTTGGACTGGATGATCTTTTGAGGTCCCTTCCACCCCTAACATTCTATGATTGCATGCTTCTATGATTGATTCTATGATTCTATGACTCTCTGAATGGTGTAACAGTCTTGGTTACACTGGAGAGGTCTGGCTGCAGATGCTGACAGAGCAAGGGACTAATGCTGACCAAGTTCCCAGCAGGAAGAAGTTGTCACCTCTTCACTAGTACTGAGGCAGAATCCATTAGCAAACAGGACAGTGTTTTAGTCCTGGTGTGTAAATTTTCCTTGTTCTTTTGGCTGAGTTTAATTTCTTTGTTAAAGAATTTAATTAATGGCTTAATTAATAAGGTTTAACAATTGCTTCTGGAGCCCCAGCCATAAGATCAAGAGATTCTGACATGCTTCACATCTCCAAGCCAATCTTGGTCAGTACTAGTTCTAGTTTTCTCTTCTTTAGTCCCTTTCACAAGAGGATATTATACCAGGGCTTTCCACTGCCATACCCAGTCTTGCACAGTTTCCATGTAGATTAAAAAAAAAATAAAAAAAAAATAAAAAATCATATTTTTGGCCAAGAAGTGGAATTGTTTCTGATTTTAGTGGTGTTTAAAAATCAAGTCCATGTTGGAGCACAGTTCTGACCATACCTTGGACTTCCCCAGAGTTATTGTTGTTTGAGATAATGCTTATGATCACGTTGAGCAAGTTGTGCATTTCCTTATTTTTCCACTTGTCTACAAATGCCAGGATTTGGAATCAATCCATCAGAATCCCAAGATGAGTTGTCAGAGACAGACCAAGAGAGTATGAAAAGGGAAAAAGTGATGGCAATGACAACTTCATGGAATTTCTTCCATGTTTGTTCAATAACTTCCAGGAGCTGCAAACTCTGAATTGTGGAATCCAGAAAGAGACTGAACAGGTGACATTTAAAAGTCACTTCTGTACACTGGGTCACAGTGAGAAATCTCTTTACCCTATTATGTTCCTCTTCATAGGACCTGAAAAAGCCCAGAAGACAAGAAATAAGCTTGGTAAAAAATACTTAATATTAATGAAACCAATTCTTCTAGTAGGTATTGGACTGGGTTGGATTTCTCGTTAACTCTGAGACATTTTGGAGGTAGGAACATGAGTTCTGGGACCTTCTCAATAATTATCTGGTATCAGAAGTGCTTCAGTCATAGCAAGGTGAAGATTTCAATGGCCTGCTCTACAGTCATGATGGAAGGACTGGACAGAAATTAAGAATACAAAGCTCACTGACTTCAGATATAGGTCAATTATATTCCCTATTCTTCCTACAAGCAAAGTGGGAATGGCAGAAGAAGTTTAGCAGAAACACTGGAGAACTGGGTAAAATGCTTTGAGATCCTGGGGTTAAGGAAAGGGAAGATGAGCAAAGCATCTTCCTCACTAAACTCCTTAGCCATGGTAATTCTACACGGTCATCATTCACAGGAAGAATGTTTTATTTAGGAGAGAATAATCACATCTTGCTGCCAAAACATGAAATCCAATTATGCTGTGAACTAAAGGCAGTTTTAAAGGGTTTATCATTTCTCAACTTTATCCTCATCAGCTGTGAAAGTGGTTTTGGTATTTTTTTTTTTCCCTTCTTTCCTTCACTTTTGAAAGGGCTTAGGTTCCTTTTTTTTCCCCTCTCCATCTTCCTGAGTGTAAAATATCCCTTTTCTATGACAGAGTTAACAGTTAGACTTTGGTTTAGATTTTCCCTCACATCTTCCATATTTCCACACAAATTCTAAGGAACTTTGTTAACCTTACTCAGGCTTTAATGCTTTTCATTGACTATGAAATGCAAAATCATGCAAGTGTTGAAAATGGGGTTTTCTGCTTGCTTCCTCCTTTGGAACAGACCTTGTTGATAGGCTTTTGGCCTCATCCTTGTGCATTATCCATCCAGGGAGAAATTCCCTTCTCAAACCAGCCATTCAAAGATGTGGGGATTCCTTTTCTTTCCCTTATTTCCCTTCTCCTTTCTTGTCCCCTTTTCTTTTTTTTTTCCTTCTCATTTGAACAATAAGCAGCATATCTATGTATGGAAAGGGAGTGTTGGTGGTGTCTAAAGATTCATGCTTTGCATGACATTAAAACAGAAGGATGGAACTAAAAACTTAGCAAGAATTTGAAAGCAGAAGGATTGGGTGTCCTCCTGTTTCTGACACAGATTTTTCATCTAATCATAGACTCATAGAAACATGGCATTAATTGGTTGGAAAACACCTATAAGATCATCAAGTCCAACCATTAACACAACTTCCAAGGCCACCAGACCTTGTGCCTCAGCACCATATCTACACAGCTTTTAAACACCTTTAAACCTGGGTGTTTAAAACCCAGACCAGGGCCCAACAACCCTTTTGGTGAAGAATTCCTTCCAATATCCAATCTAAATCTCCCCTGGGTCAACTTTAGGCCATTTCCTCTTGTCCTAACACTTGTTACTTGAATGCAGAGCTTTGGGAAACCTGGCAAAGAGAAGAGGAGCTCATAAAAGACAAGAAGGGAGATGGGGTGAAGGTGGGATTTTGTCTTCTTCTTCAGAGAAGCCTTTTTCAGATTCCAAGGGAAAAACTTCCCTGGAAAAGAAACAGCAAGGATGGTTCAGAACAAAAAGTGGTTTTCTGGGGCACCAGTGTGGTTACAGAGAAGCCCTGGTTGGTGATGGCAGTAGGTAGAGCTGTCACCTCTGAAAGACTGAAGACATGAACCTGTCAAGGACTAATTAGATGGAAATGACCCCACCTTCCTTTCTCTAAATCTCATTGCAGCCTTAATTTTCAATGAGTGAGGACATCCCTTTCTGGATCAAGTCTCTCTATGTTAACCCCTGGAGGATGGAAATCCTCCTGTGCAATCCCTGTGCCTCCCTCACCTTGCAGAATGATTCTGTCCTGGAAATTTAGGGTCTTCTGTACTGGTTGGAGATTATGACATTGCTGAATAAATAAAAGTTGATCTGTGTTGGATCAGTGACCCATCCCCCTTCTTTCTCTTTGCCTTCATCAACAGCAATGGCCTCAATGAGGATGAGGCTCAGGTCAGGAGTGCAAATGACTGTCATAACATCCTCCAGTTATAGTCACACTTGCAGGCAGCAATAGGAGACCCTAGAAGACAAACTCAGAAGTATTTTCAGACATGGATTAGATTGAACATTTGATTGGACATCACCTTTCATGCTGCTACTTGTGGCCTTGGTCCTTCTTTTTCCCATAGAATCAAAGTGGCATCTCCTGAAACCCAAAGAGGATTCAGAAGCCCATGTTCAAAGATGCCAGGGTTATTCAGCAGTCTTCTTTATCTTCAGTAACAAAGACTTCAGGTTTCTCCTGTTCCTGTAGCTGCAGTAGCTCCAGGCTGACTGCCATGACAGTTGAAAAGCTCAAGATGGATGAGCTCCAAGCTTTTTCTCCCCAAATCCTTTATTCATTAGTTAATGTCTGAAAAGCACTTTGGAGTCCAAGAGTGTTAAGTGCTATTATTATTAGAGACCTTTCATATGAGTGTTGATTGAAAAAGATGATTGTTACCTTTCATTACCTTTTTTTTTCTTGTTTATTGTCTTTTTCTTTTATTAAAGAGAGTGGTAACTCACTTACCCAGAAGCAGAAAGGAAGAGTTGGATATGGTGCTGACACAGAAAGTTGATGGTGTAGTCCTGATGGATCACACTAAGAATGGAAGGAAGAGGAAAACCAGGATGGGGGCCTCCACCTGCCAATGTTGCAAGGATACAGCAGAATTTATGAAACAGGTTTTCTGCTATAAGCACATCTGGGCTAGTGTGGTTCCTCTTAGATGGAAAAGAAAAAAGTATTTGTTCAGCTTCCCTCTCACAAGGGTTTTACCAGTGTCTGGATTGTCCTATCTGACACTCAGAAGGACAAGGATGTCTTTTCTGTGTTGTTCCCCACCAGCCAGCCCTGCATGGGCTCAGCTCACATGGGAACATCCAAACTCTGGGAACCCTTGGCATCTGAATCCCAATGAATCCCACTTTTCATAGCACAGGCATCTCCATCAAATCAAGTGGCTAAAGAGTCACAGAAACACAGCCCCATAGAATAACAGGTTGGAAGGGTCCTCATGGACCACCTGGTCCAAAATTTCTTGACAAAAAGAAAAAGGTTGGTGCTACAACCACTTCAAAGTTAGCATTAGGCACAGTTCCTTTTGTCCCAAGGCTGGCAGCTAAAATCCCTGCAGGTTCCCAAAGCCTCTGCAGGCTCTGCATCCACTGGTGTCTTCTCAGCCCAACTGGGTGAGATCTTAGGAAACCAGATCTAATTGCCACTGGATATGGAGGGATGTACTGGAGACCTCCAAGCTCTTCTACATACTTCATTATTCTGTGATTCTTAGACTAGGAAGATAAATTGTGACTCTGGGTATCCATTTCTTTCCACTGCCTGTCCAGGGAGACAAGGGAGAGGCTAATTTAGGCAGAGGCATCTCCACCAGAGACAGATAAAGTTAAGTGGGTTCAGCACCATGACACTAACTTGAGTGTCCTCTGCAACTGTAAATCAAGGCCACTCACAGCTGAGAGGGAAAACAGGGCTTGCAGCTAGTGATGGATGAATTAAATCTTTCTCTCCAAAGGTAGAGTTTGGATAGCTAGAATAAACTCACATTTTCGGATGGAGAAAGGGAGGGAAAAGAATCCATCCAACCTCTTCTGCCTCTGGGAAGTTTTATCACAATGAGTTTGGAGGATTTTTTTGTGCTTGCAGCAGCTGAGATTTAATGTGAAGCTCCTAGGCTGGAAATGTCCAGAGTTCTCTCAACCTTCATGAATAAACAAGCAGCTGTCTGAGACACCTGAACCCATACAGAGCTGAACTCTAAGACCTGAAACACACTTGGACCTGGAAGACAGGAAGATCCCCACTGGAGAACTCCAGGCCAGATGTCAGCTGGAGACTGCTAGCCCATAAAAGAGAAAGATGAAGGTTCTTATAGGGCACCAACCCATTTAGCATACTGGGCAGCAAGTCTGACTGGTCAGGGTTAGTTTCACCCAGTTCTTTTTTGAATTCCCATCACAGTCTTCTCCACCCCACACAGGATTTCCATGGAAAGGAAGCAAAAGAAAGTGACCCAAAGAGGAGCCACAGTGCTCTTTGAACTGATTCCCATTCAGTGGGGATCAAGACTTTGGGCAATCCAATCTCCTGCAAGGCATGTGGGGCTTGTCCTGGGACCATGGAAATACCCATACCTCAGCTGGACCTAAGACACATTGGACCAACCAGCCAGACCAAGTGAAAAATTAATGTTTAAAACCAGAAAGAATCACAGAATCACAGAATAAGTCAGGTTGGAAAGGACCTCTGAGATCATCAAATCCAACCCTTGATCCACTGCCACCATGGCACTGAGTGCCACATCCAGTCCCTTCTTAAAGTACTCCAGGGATGGAGAATCCACCCCCTCCCTGGGCAGCCCATTCCAACACCAGGTCACCTTCTCCATAAAGAATTTTTTCCTATTATCAAACCTAGAAAGAGCAGAGCTCTTCCCCCGAACCTCCAGCAGCAAGACTGCCCTCCCTTTCCCCAGCTTCATTTCTCCTCTTGTTTCACCAGCCTGGCACTCATTATTTCAGCCTCCCCCATGGAAGCAAGAAACCAAGTCAAAAACCTTCTTCATCTCCCATTGATCATTCCTGCCCAACTCCTTTTTGCCTTGGGGTAATGGGGCCTGGAGATGCTCATTTTGCTCAGCTGCCCTCTCTGAATGAAAATCATTTACACAGACCCAAGATATTACTCTCATAAAATAAATTTGCTAAAATGCTATTGCCCTGTCTTCCCATTTTCATCAAGCTGGGGTTGCATTAGCATTAATGAGATGTTAAGGGAGAAGGGGGAAAGCAGAGAAGAAAAAAAAAGGTCTCCCAAAGCAAATAGTAACTATTCAGTCACAATTCAGAAAGAAATTCTGACTTTTTTTTACATCTTGAATCTTTCCATTGGATTTCAGCTCTTGGTTTTGCTAAATTATGTGCAAATGATGGAAGTCCATACATCTATATGAATGTGCATTGCAAAATTGAAATGTTTTCTTAGCCTGAAAATTATTTCTTCTTTCTTTGAGTCTGTGTCTTGTTCTGTCTCTTGGTCCCTTTCTCTCTACACAATGCTAGTGGGAGCAGATACCTCTTTTTTTCCAGGCACCAGACCTTGTTGTCTGGGACAAAGAAGACATTTCATGACCTAGTGAACTGCCTGCAGGGCCAGCACAAAAATTCCAGCTCTACAGAAGAATGTTGCCCCCAAATCATGGTTCCATCGCATTGGGACTGTTCAAAGAATCATCATTAAATGGTTTGGGTTGGAAAGGATCTTAAAAATGAACTGATTTCAACCTCTGCATGGGCAGGGACACCTGCTCAAAGCCACATCCAACCTGGCCTTGAACTCTTCCAGATAGGGAAAAGCCACAACTTCTTTGGGCAATTTGTGGCTGCTCTTGAAATTGGAAAATAATTAGCACCAGTCAAGGTTTATTTTATCAGACTCTGCTTGAATAGCTTAGTTTTATACTTCATGATTTAGAAAAAATAGAAAAATTAGGAAAGCTGAAGGCAAGGAGGAAAAAGAAACCAGACAACAGGTAAAAAGAACTGGCTTAGCAGGCTTAAGGCATCTTCAGCCATTCTTTTAGGGTCTCTTGGCACAAGGTCACCCTGCTGTGATGCAGTCAATCTGGCACAGCATCCTTAGGAAACTGGAGCAAACACTGCAGGCACAAAGCAAGGCTGGGCTTGCAAGACAGGAGTCTTTTTCTTGAGGATAAATCCCTCATTTGGTGCTGGCTACCTGGGGATAAAAACACACAGGACAGCTTTTCAACCATCCAGTTGTACCTCACCAACCTTTTCTGGCTTTGCCCATGCCCACTGCTGGCCCTGCTGCTGGGCAGTCAGTGTGTAAATTGTCATTCTGATGTAGGAAAAGTTTAATTTATTTTTAGTCTATGTGGCTGCATCCCTGCTGTCTTCCTCTGCTCATCCTCCAAGTTTGTAATTGACTGCAGAAATACTCAGCTCCCACGAAGAAGCTAAAGAAGTCCAGATGGAAACAGGAAAGGACAAGTTTCTCGGTGGACATTCTTCAAAGGAGTTATTCCTATGGTAAGGATGGGTTCAGTTTGTGCACAGGGTGCTGGGGACCTGAAAAGGAGTTGGGAGGATGGGAAGCCAAAGAAGTTCTAATGCTCACCCTTCCCACTTCAGAAAACCAGCACTTGAGCTGAAGGAGAAGTCTGCTGAGACAGAGAGCTCAGTTATATGTCTGTGTCTGCTTCTGTGGGACAGTAGGAGATGTTGGGTTGCTGAAAAATAACCAAATAACCAAACAAACCAAAGCATTTTGTAAGAAAGATCAAGCTGAAATTTCTCCTTCTCCCGGGGAAATCAACCAAAGAAACAAACAAAGACAAAACCACAAAACTCCAAAATCTCCCAGCAAAGGCTGCCTTAGGGAAATCAACTTGTTTTTCATCTCTTGGAATAAAAAAAAGCATTTCCTTTGAGCATCACCCAAGGTGACAACCAACCCAGACCCTCTTCTGTCTGGGAGAATGGGTGAGGATACATCTCCCATGGCTTTGGAGTGTTATCTTTGGTTATCTTTTTCCATCTTCCATGGCTTTGGAGTGTTATCTTTGGTTATCTTTTTCCACCTTGGTTTCCATGTGTCTTTAGAGGTCAGTTGATGTGTCAGTATTTCAGGAACTTTGATCTGATTTCAGACTCACCTTCAGCCCATCACTGTCCACCCCTGGAAGCAGAGGCAGGGACCCAACTTTGGGAAAGTTCCACAGTCACAGTTCCCTTATGTACTTTTCTGCAAAATACAGGACCCACCTCTAAATGTGAATAATCACAAACCTGTTGTGGTATGAGGAACCTGGTGTTGTTCTGGACCTGTTTGAAACCCTGTCCGAGGCCTGAGAAAGCAATCTTAGTTTGCCCTTAAACCTTGGGGACATTTAAGCCAAAATGTTGTCCTGGACCATGACCTAAGATTTCCTCTGGACTGAGCCTCAGGGCTCCTCTGGAAGGCTGGAATCTCCCCCAATCCCAACTGCAAAATGATGTCTGCAAAAAGCATTGCCTTGTTCCACCCAGTTTTATAAAATTTGATTTTTCTTTCCAAATATCCAAAGCCTCTATTTGAAATCCCTGGCTCGATCTGCTCCAGAGCAGAGGCAATGGGGTCATGCTCAGCTTCTTCCTTTTTCAATAAACACCACAGTCAACCTCACCTCTTTTTTTTTCCAAAGCTTCAACATCCCTGAGGCCTGGAGCTTTGTATAGCTTTGAGTTTCCAAATGGAAGCCCAGTTGCTGGTTCATTGTTTTACAATCCTGTTAAAGTCTGACCTAAGCCCCAAAGCCTAGGATGGGAGGCAGTGTCAGGATTACTCCTGCACTTGGCAGGAGAAATAGATCTGAAAAGAACAATTAACACTTTGTTAATGTGCCAAGGAACAGAGTGATCTGCATGATGGCCAAAGGCAACCAGCAACTGCTCTTTACCTGGATGTGTGGGTGCGAATGTGGGGCAGCTCTGATAGCAGAGCACATCCTTAGCCTTCAAGTACAATGACAGATGAAAGGTCCTCCTCTAATTTCCCATCCTCTCCATTAGCAGGACCAGCAGATGCAGCCAGCAGCAGGGCCTGGGAGAGAATAATGCAAAATGCAGCAACAAAAGTGGTAAAAATGCATGGCAGGAAAAGAGATGAATAGGGTTGACCTCAGCTCCATGAGACAGCGCTAAATGCCACCCCCCAAGGAAGAATCAGATCCTGCTCAGATCTCTCCTGCTTTTACCAATCATTACCTGAGGTTGCAAATTTCCACCAGTGGACTGTGATGTTGCTGTCACCAAAAGTGATGCAATTCCTCAACAAATAATAGAAAAATTCTTCCAAGTTTCCCAAGTCCATTTCTACCTCTACATTCTGTGTCCTATGTCCAGCTGGGAACTTCTGAAAATATCTGACAGATCCCAGGGCAGATTCCAGCCTACTGTTCCCAGGTGTCTCTTTCCCAGCATCTTGCTTCCTATTCCCCTTTTCTGAAACCTTGGCCCATCCTGACCCTTTAATACCAAACAGTGCAGATGAACATTCAGCTCAGACCAATCTGGTTCCCCTGATGCTCTCCTTTTGCCTCAAGGCAAGTTGTTGCTCCCTTCCCACTTCATGATTTTTCCCTCCAAGGGATGTTCCCACCATGCCCTTGGCTAGTGGAGCCATCCATAGAGAGAGAGGGGACAACGACGACTCCATGGTAGGACTGTACAGCAGAAGATGCTCACCTGCCCCATCTCTCTTTTCATTTAATCTCAGGCCTCCCTGCAAAGTTCCAGGGATGAAGAAAGGTGGTGAGCTATAAGCAAAATTTCACCAGCAGAGCTGCAGCTCTGCCATTTGAGATGGAACAGAAATCATTGCAATAATAAAGATGGATAGGTGGGGTAGACAGACAGACAGATATGGAGATAGACAGATAGATTGATGATTGTCTGTCCCCTGTATATTAAATCTTCAGACAATCTGTCATCCCATCCTTCTCCCCCTTTTTTTTTTTTATCCCTCCCCTTTTTAAATTACGTCCATGGCCCCGGTGAAATTTATTGCAGTCTAAGAAATAATGACTTTTAAAAGATATTTTTTACTTTTTAAGCAGAGGTGTGAGGGCTCCCTGAAAACAAATGGATGAAGATGTGAAAGCTTATTGGATTGTCACGTCAGATACATTATCCCCAGGGCTCCGAATGAAGAATTAGACCATGGAGATCTTATTTGACATTAGATGTTTCAATTTCTCCAAGAACATTAGGCGTGTTGGATTCTGCACTGAATTCAATAATAAACAACAGCATTGACCCTCCCCCCTTTACCCCCTAGCATTTTAAGTCAGAGACATGTTATTAAGATTTATTTTACATTTTTATTATTGCAGTCACAAGAAAAGAAGAGATCAGATTTGCATAATTCATTTTTACACAAACCTTTATGTATTACTTACAGCTGCTGATTCTCCCCCCTTTAATATATGTCTTTATGTGACAGTAAAACAATGACATTAGAAGAGTACACAGAAAATGATTTACTTCAGCCCTGCAGGTATTGCTGTATATTTATTATCCCCTGGGAATTCTTCTGATTGAAATCCCTTTGGATATTGCTCCTCAAGAGACTGAGGCTACCCAACAACCCCAAGCAGCACTACAGGCTGGGCACAGAGTGGTTGGAGAACAGCCAGACAGAGAGGGACCTTGGAGTTTGGATTGACAGGAAGCTGAACAGGAGCCAACAGTGTGCCCAGGTAGCCAAGAAGGCCAATGGCATCCTGGCCTGGATCAGGAACAGAGTGGCCTGCAGGTCCAGGGAAGGGATTCTGTACCTGGGCTCCGCTCTGGTGAGGCCACACCTCGAGTCCTGTGTCCAGTTCTGGGCCCCTCAGCTCAGGAAGGAGATTGAGGTGCTGGAGCAGGTCCAAAGGAGGCAACTGGGCTGGTGAAGGGACTGAAGCACATATCCTCTGAGGAGAGGCTGAGGGAGCTGGGGGTGTTCAGTCTGGAGAAGAGGAGGCTCAGGGGAGACCTCATCACTCTCTACAACTCCCTGAAAGGAGGTTGGAGCCAGGGGGGTTGGGCTCTTTTCCCAGGCAACTCTCAGCAAGACAAGAGGGCAGGGTCTCAAGTTGTGCCAGGGGAGGTTTAGGTTGGAGATTAGAAAGAATTTCTTTCTGGAGAGGGTGATCAGGCATTGGAATGGGCTGCCCAGGGAAGTAGTGGATTCTCCGTGTCTGGAGATATTTCCAAAGAGCCTGGATGTGGCACTGAGTGCCATGGGCTGGGAACTGCAGTGGGAGTGGATCAAGGGTTGGACTTGATGATCTCTGAGGTCCCTTCCAACCCAGTCGATTCTATGATTTTATTCTATGATTCTATTTGCCAGTAACTTTCCAGATAGAAGACACCAGTTTGGTGTCAGCCGCTCTTGGGGTGATGGACATTGGCCATGATGGTGGTTGGGGTGTGATGCACAGATGGGAGCATTGCCAGGGGACATCTCCAAATCCCCCAAGCAAAACCAACCCAGCCAAATGTAAAGCCCCTCTCTGCCATGCTGAACCCCATGGACACACACACCCTGCCTCACCAGCCCCAAATCCACCTTTTCCACCTCAGCTCACCATCCAAGAGCTGCCAACTTGGTTCACCAGTACCTTTCCTGGATTTTTCCCTAGGTAGATTCCTTCTCCCCCAAACACAGGCTGGTGTACCCCAAACTACTCCTTCCCTCTGTGTTTTCACATGTTGCAGTCAGTGGTGGTGGTGATGAATGTGGTTGTCATGGTAACCCCCTTTTTTTTTTTCCCCTTTGGATATTTTTTTTTTTTTTATGGAATCAATTTGTGAACGTGCTTCCCTTTCTTACCCTTTAAAATAACAGCTCTCAGAAATGTTTCAGGAACATAAAAGCTGTCAGAATAAGGACTTCCTTGAGTGGCTGATATTGAAACAATACCTATTCTTGATGGCCACAGCCTTTCAAAGGCAGTAAGAGAAGTCTCAAGGCAGAAGAATTTCCCTACCAAAGAAATTCCTCCCTCCTCTCCAGTTGGGATCATGATGGCTTCTGCCCCTTACACTTTACCCAACCTGAAGAAACCCTCACCCTTCTGTAAAGAGCTAGATTCATGGTATTCTTGACATACTGGACATATCACAAGTTGGTTATGGAATAATCAAACTCAGCGTTTAGTTTCTTACTTTACCATTAATTCTCTCATCTGGGAAGAGGCTTAGACTTCTTTATAACACTCAGAATAGGAGATATTAAATATATATATAAATATATTCTCATTATATGTTGTTTTACATCTTTTTTATTCTCTAAATACATCTTTCCTGAGAGTTTCCAGGGTCTTTGGTTGTTCCATCAGAAGCTCTCTACTGTGTTGTCTCTGTAGTGTCTGCACAGTCTTTTATCAATCATTTCCACCCCCCAGCTCACTGTGGTGCAACATCACTGGGAGAAGTCTGGAGGTGCAGCTGGACTTTCATCTGGATACCTAGAAATAAGGGATGTAGGTGGAGAAGGGTCGTCAGAACCCTCCTTGTAGGACAAGGAGTTAATAGACACCCTCTCTCCAGGGAAGTTCAACCCCTTCCACTGATCTCCAATCTTAGGAAGGATGGTGATGTGGAGCCATGTGTAGAGGTTTGTCCCAAAAAAAAAGAAAAGAAGAAAATGGAAAAAAAGAAAAAAGAAAAAAGAAGGAAAAAAAAGAAGAAGGAAAAAAAGAAAAAAAGAGAAAGGAAAAGAGAAAAAAGAAAAGGGAAAAAGAAAAAATGAGAAAAAAGAAAAAATGAGAAAAAAGAAAAAGGGAGAAAGAAAAAAGAATAAAGGAAAAAGGAGAAAAGAAAAGAGAAAAAAGAAAAAAGAGAAAAGAAAAAAAGAAAAAATGAGACAAAAGAGAAAAAGAAAAATAAGAAAAAAGGGAAAAAAGAAAAAAGAAAAAAGAAAAGAGAAAAAAGAAAAAATGAGAAAAAAGAAAAAGGAAGAAATAAAAAAGAATAAAGAGAAAAGAAAAAAGAGAAAAAAATGAGAAAAAAAGAAAAAGGGAGAAAGAAAAAAGAAAGAAAAAAGGAAAAAAAGAAAAAAAAAAAAAAAAGAAAAAGAAGGAAAATAGGAAAAGGGAGAAAGAAAAAGGAAAAAAGAAAAATGAATAAAGGAAAAGAAAAAAGAAGAAAAAAGGAGAAAGATGAAAGAATAAAGAAAAAAGGTGAAAGAAAAAGAATAAAGAAAAAAGAAAAGAGAAAGAAGAATAAAGGGAAAAGAAAAAGGAGGAAAAAAAGGAGAAAGATGAAAGAATAAAGAAAAAAGGCGAAAGAAAAAGAATAAAGAAAAAAGAAAAAGGAAAAAGAAAAAGAAAAAGAGAAGAAGAAAAAAGAAAAAGGAAAGGGAAGGAAAAAGTTTGTAGACCTTCCTCCCTTTGAAGACCCACAGAAAAGCAGCTCCTGAAAAAGTAGGCACATGGTGTTATTAAACCAGCCCATCAGGGCAGGGCAGATTGATCTGGTTTTACTTCTTCACTCCAAGAAATGTAATCTTCAAATCTCTCTCCAGCTTGTTCCTCCTTGCTAGAAACACGGGTGGCCATTTTCAGACTGTCAGCAAAGGCTCCTAAAATGGACTTAGATATTTTCTATGATACTTAAGGTCAAGGGAACCACGAGGTGTAGTGACTATCTGCACTCCAGCATGCTGGATTTAATGACACTTTCATCAAGAAAGATTCCCCAGAGTGTTCTTCACATCTCTCCCGAAGTCAAACTGAAAATTCATTCACCCAGCTAGGGATTTCTCTCACCTAAACTCTCCCATCTGACTGACAACATCACCCTCTGAGCCAGCTGTGTTGATGCTCTTTATAATCAGGGGAGAGAAACAGCAGCTTCTGGAGGGAGATTTGTCTGCCCTGCTTTAGATGCCTCTCTCTTGAAATGAGATGCACTGCACACCAGAAAAGAACATTTCTTTCCAGTACTGATAAAATAGCTTAGCAACACAGTCAAAATCCTCTTATGGGACAAAAGAAAGACCAGATATGTAAGCTAAGAATTCTTCCTTAGACCAATAGATGTTTTAGCAGTCTAATATTCAAATAATCCAATTAGGATTATAAAGTTGCATCAATGATCCCCTTAAAAGTGCTGTACAGAGGCATTCCCACCTTCCCAGTAACCATCCCCTACCCTTGGTGTGCTGCTCACCTTGCCAACATCCCTCTTCATCCCAGGACCAACATCCTTCATCCCAGGACCAGCATCCCTCTTCATCCCAGGACCAACATCCTTCATCCCAGGACCAGCATCCCTCTTCATTCCACGACCAACATCCTTCATCCCAGGACCAGCATCCCTCTTCATCCCAGTACCAGCATCCTTCTTCATCCCAATATCAGCATCCCTCTTCCACCCAGTACCAGCATCCTTCATCCCAGTACCAGCATCCCTCTTCATCCCAGGACCCACAGCTCCATGGTCCCCAGATCAGGGTGTCAGGCCATTGCCACCCTGTCCTCTTCCCTGCCAGGAGTGTGATGTTCATGTTGGACTTTCAGCCTCCTCCTTCTTGAGTTTCCTGCAGGGATATCTTCATCCCTCCATTATCTGTTCCCTTCTTCCTGCTCCTCAGCACCACTGCTAGAGCTGCCCAGCTCCAGGGCTGGTGTTTTCTGGGACATGCCAGCCCTGGGTGGCAGACCTTGCCCATGTTCAGGCAGGTTAGGTTTGAAGTCCTTATCCATGGGACATTTGTGACCACAGGGACACCCAGACCCAGGCATGTCAAGCCCAGATCCATCCTGAGACTTCCCAGTGCCACATCAGCCTTTGATCTTCCACTATCAATAGCCAAAATCTCTGCTCCCCAGTCTACAACTACCTGAAAGGAGGCTGTAGCGAGGTGGGGACTGGACTCTTTTCACAGACGACCTTCAACAAGACAAGAGGACACAGTCTTAAGTTGTGCCAGGGGAGGTTTAGGTTAGATATTAGAAAGAATTTCTTCACGGAGAGGGTGATCAGGCTATGGAATGGACTGCCCGGTGAGGTGGTAGATTCTCCATCCCTGGAGACATTTAAAAACAGACTGGATGTGGCACTCAGTGCCATGGTCTAGCAACTGCTCCGGTGGGTCAAGGGTTGGACTAGATGATCTCTGAGGTCCCTTCCAACCCGGCTAATTCTATGATTCTATGATTCTATGATCTCATTTGTTTTCCACTGAAACACAGAATTCAGTGGCCAGGGGATTATGGTTGGACTTGGGTTGGACTTGATGATCTCAGAGGTCCTTGCCAACCTGGGTGATTCTGTGAATAATTCAAGTTTCCAGTGATCCGTGGCACTTTTTGCTCCATTCCACCAGCAGAGTCAAAAATTTCTCAAGTCAAAGTCAGATGAGGTTGCTCTGTAGGAGAAATTTTCCTTGGAAAATCTTTAGTTTCTATTAATGATGAAATATCTACTCCATTTCTTGCTTCTCACCACTCTAAGCTCATCAGTTCTTACCAGCAGAAGTTACAAACTCTGGGAGTTTTTTTTGCTGACACAAAAGAAAGTGAAAAAAAAAAAATCCAGTGTTAAGCTTCACTTACCTGACATGAAAGTTGATGGGAAGCCTCCTATTCCCCCAGCACATGGAATCCCATTTCATGGACAAGACATTTTAGAAAGTATTATGCTAGATTTTGATCCTACCTTGTTTCAGGCCATGTAGAGATGTGTCTCCAGCTTTGAAAGGGAAAGGAGAAGGCACTTAATCAATAGCCATGTGAGTGATAAGCACATAAAACAGATGAGCTTGTATAATCATCACTAAGATCACATGGGGAATGTATTATTCAGGAAGGAAGATGGCCATGATGGGAATGGGGTTTATGAGGGTCAAAACTCCTTAAGAACTATCTCCTTGTAATTAGTTATTCCATGTAGCTCATTACCTGGAGCATTCACAGTATGTTATTAGGATGAGGGGGGAATAGATATTTTGGACTGTGTCCTGAGGAGCTCAGGAATAAGATATTTTGGCCTCCAGAAAGCTCCTATCCAGAGCATTCACACATGCAAAGTGCCTAAAGATTATACAATAAGATTTGTTTCTTCTTTTCTTCTTTTTTTTTTCTTTTTTCCCCCTCTCATGATGAATATTTTTATTCATTATTGGAGGACTTGGATCAGATGGGCTGAAATCTGTGGCCTGAGCCTCCTCTTCAACCACTTCTGTTTCATCCATCACCACCATCAAGCCCAACAGATCCTCCTTAGGTTTCAGCCTGCCTGATTTTAGCTCTGTTTTTACTGCTGTGTAATACTGACTGGAAACGAATACTCAGAATATACCTCTGGCTCCAGCTGTGCTTCTTGAAGTGGTTACTGCTCCCAAATGCATCTTTTAACAGTTTATCACCTTCCTTGGGCTTTCTCCTCCCATGGAGCACCTGAAGTGCCCATGCAGCTGCTTCCTAACCTATTGCATTTGCCACGGGCTGTACAAATGTACTTTTGAAAGTGTTTAAAGTAACCTTGGGCTGTAGCACATTTGGGGAGAAGCTTGTAAGCAGCTTCGTGGAGACTGAACAGTAAAAGGTGGGGACAGCCACCAGCTGAGACCATGGCAGAGGCAGTTTTCTCTCCAGACCATGCAGAGGGATGTTTTTTTCATACATAGAGGATTAAATACTGCAGATCTATTTAACCCATTCCCATCTGTGGCAAATCCACAGCTTTGGTGTTCAAAAAAAGTAAACTGCATGATCATCCCTGGCAGGGATACTGATTTTCCTTCATCATTTATTGGCTGGGACGACTGTGGCTTTACAAGACAACAGTGTTCTTCTAGGACATGCATCCTAGTGGGGACATCCCAAGAAAAGATGATGTTCTAGAACTTAATCTGGACCAGGCTGAGCAAATCAGCCCATTTCAGGCTATTTACATCCTGGAACAGCCAAAGGCTGTATGATAAGCCACTAAAGTTCCTTCTCAGATCCAGGTTGTTGTACACTTGCTGCCATTCAAGGCTCAAATAAAGTGAAACAGAAGTTGTCACTTGAGGCATTCTCATAGTTACTCTCTATGCTGGACTTTGTGGCAACAGAATTAATATGGTTCTAAAAGTAATTTGAAAGCACCAAGAGAAGTGAATTATCACATGAAAATGCAAATCAGGATTTATCTGGACTGTTCCACAGCTGCTATGATTCATCATTATTTCTTCATCTGTTTTTTTCTCTTTTCTAGGTGAGATCTCAATAAAAAGGGGAGGGGGGCAGTGAGAGTGGGAGAGCAGAGCTTCGTTTGCCAGAAGAGATTTATGGCTCCTTTTATCCCAATGTAAAACACCCTTCAACAGGGAAGGAATATTAAACATTTTAAATCACCATCTATCATTCAGCCCTCATCTGATGGTGACCACAAATTCCTCCCACAGGTAGCTCAGCCTTGTCTCCCACCTTATCTCCTGGTTTTAGGGGACCAGCATCCTCCTGCCATCTCTCCACAGCCATCCCTCCACACCAGACATGCCAAGACTTTTGCTGCTTCAGGGACACGTCATAGAATCATGGAATCGGTTGGGTTGGAAGGGAGCTCAGAGATCATCAAGTCCGACCCTTGATCCACTCCCACTGCAGTTCCCAGCCCATGGCACTCAGTGCCACATCCAGGCTCTTTGGAAATATCTCCAGACACGGAGAATCCACTACTTCCCTGGGCAGCCCATTCCAATGCCTGATCACCCTCTCCAGAAAGAAATTCTTTCTAATCTCCAACCTAAACCTCCCCTGGCACAACTTGAGACCCTGCCCTCTTGTCTTGCTGAGAGTTGCCTGGAAAAAGAGACCAACCCCCCCCTGGCTCCAACCTCCTTTCAGGGAGTTGGAGAGAGTGATGAGGTCTCCCCTGAGCCTCCTCTTCTCCAGCCTCAACACCCCCAGATCCCTCAGCCTCACCCCATAGGACTTGTGCTGGATCCCTTCACCAGCCCAGTTGCCTCCTTTGGACCTGCTCCAGCACCTCAATCTCCTTCCTAAACTGAGGGGCCCAGAACTGGACACAGGACTCAAGCTGTGGCCTCACCAGCGTTGAGCACAGGGGCAGAATCCCTTCCCTGGACCTGCTGGCCACGCTGTTCTTGATCCAGGCCAGGATGCCATTGGCCTTCTTGGCCACCTGGGTACACTGCTGGCTCCTGTTCAGCTTCTTGTCAATCCAGACTCCCAGCTCCCTTTCTGCCACTCTGTGCCTAGCCTGGAGCTCCCCATGGGGTTGTTGTGGCCAAAGTGCAGGACCCGGCCCTTGGAATGTTGAACCTCATCCCATTGGAATCAGCCCAACTCTCCAGTCTGTCCAGGTCCCTCTGCAGAGCCCTCCTGCCTTCCAGTTGATTGACACCCCATTGGTCTAAAATAAATCTCCAGCGTTCCTGGAGCTGCACAAACTCATCCCTGTAGTGGAAGTCATGGTGTGTTGGGTTTACACTATCCCAGTAACCACACTTTTGTATGTGGTGAAGGATGTGATCTACAGCCCTGATCCTCCTGATCCTGCAACCTGGGCTGGGGGGAGGTGTCCCTGCCCATGGGAATGGGGTTGGAACTGGATGGTCTTCGGTTTTTAAGGTCTCTTCCAACCCAGCCCATCCTGTGATTCTGTGATGATTTTGGGGTACTGGGGAAGGAAAGGGTGTCTGATTGCTCACTCATCCAAAAGAAAGAAGCACCAGCTGAGTATAGCAGATGGAAGATGCAGAATAGTTGGATGGAGGTACTTCTTTTGAAAGTGAAGTTCAACTGTTCAGCATCTTTTCTTATGGTACCATGGTTGCTGAACATCTTGGTTCAAAATTGAGCTTAAAAAACTTATGAGAGAAAAATCTAGCAGGTGCTATTAAACTCATTCAGTGAGTCTGAAGTCTCTTTCTCTCAGAAGTCAGTGAGGGTTGACCAACTAAGTCTATCAATCTAAAATATTTAAATATATCTAAATGTCTAAATATATCTAAATATCTAAAATATAAAATATTTTGATAAAAATATCAAATATCTAAAATATCAAGCTTTCCTTACACTGACCACCAGACATTTTTTGAGAGAGGACACAACTCCATGGATGTCAAGTCTGACTGAGAGCATCCAATCTCCTATCTAGTTTCTTGGATGTTCTGTGGTGTCCTCCCAGTCCTGTAGGATTTGATTGGGAATTAAGGCTACATAATTTCTAAAAGATGTTCTGGGGGAACAGCTGGAAAACTTAGAAGCAGGTTCCACTGCTTGGGAGACATGAAGAACCTTGTGGAGAGAACTTTGAAGTGACACAGGAAAAGCAACACCTTAAGATGTGTCATTGTACCTGGATGGGATTACTACTGAGTGAAGAGGAAAGCACAAAGGGTTGGAGTCCACCAGGTGAGAAGACGATGGAGGCCATGGCATGTGCTGGAAAAAGCATTGAAAGCATCAGGGGTCGTGCCTGGAGTCACTCACCAGCAGCAAGAAATCTCTCCTGTTGCACACCCTGAGCTGAAGAGTTGAAAACAACCCACTCCAGATTTCCTCTATCCCAGGCATTCTCCAAGTACAAAATTAACCCTGTGAACAGTGATGTTTTTCCTCAAGTAATTTTGTCACATTCTTTCATCTATTTTCTAAGAGACAAAACCAGCACATCAGACAGACTCCAGTTCTCCCAGCACTGCCCCTCTGGTCAGACATCACAAAAAGAGAAAGGAGGCACTTTGAGGAACAGCCTCCCAGCTACAGAAAGATGAGAAAATGAGAATGGTTCTCACAACAGACTGACTTCTACATTCCCCTCCATGGCAGTCCCCATCCCTGGAGATATTTTATTTACAAGCCAAGAGGGATGTGGTCTCGTGTTGGCCTTGGCAGTGCTGGGTGAATGGTTGGACTTGATGATCTTAAAGGCTTTTTCCAACCAAAATGAAGGTATGACTATGATTCTAAGTAGTAGACCTTGCATTTGGAGGGTCTACTTGACTAAATATCATCCTCAGAAAGCATAGTTAGTACAACTAGTCTGATATACCACGACACTTCCAGAGGACAACACCTTTGGGTCATGTCCTCTCCACACTAGAATTCTGGACTCAAGTTGTGCAAGTGCTGTGGAGAATGCATTTGTAAATGCTTCATTTATTCCCTTCCAGATGCTATCCATGAAGCCTGTGGGAGCATTTTTTTTTTTTTTTTTTTTTAAGCCTGAATTTTAAGTGTGGGCAAGAGCCTTCACACTGCTTCTTCCCCCAAGATATGAAAGAACCACTCTGCAGAGCATGCAGCTCAAGAGGTATAGCATTTTACTTTTCTTTTGTGGGAAACCAGGATAAAAGGAAAAGAGAGAGGATTTCACAGGCTTCTCATGGGCTGTCATTTCATTTTACAGCAAAGTGTTTTAGGATCAGAAGATGCCATGCAGTGTAAGAGCTTAGAGGTTTCTGTTGGAAGTGTCGTGGTGTATCAGACTCTAGTCGTAGTAACTCTGCTTTCTGAGGATGATATTTAGTTAAGTAGACCCTCCAAATGCAAAGTTTACTACTTAGAATCATAGTAATACCTTCATATTGGTTGGAAAAAGCCTTTAAGACCATCAAGTCCAACCATTCACCCAGCACTGCCAAGGCCACCACTAGACCACATCCCTCTTGGCTTGTAAATAAAATATCTCCAGGGATGGGGACTGCACCACTGTCCTGGGCAGCTTGTCCAGGACCTGACAAGCTTTTCAGGAAAGAAATTTTCCCTAATATCCAATCTAAACCTAACACAACTTGAGGACTTTTCCTCTTGTTCTATCACTTATTACTTGTTAGAGGAGTTATGGTGAGAAACATCTCTTTGTGAAGATTTTGCAGAGAAAAAACACACACATATATATATATATATATATATATAAAAACACACCTTGGTGCTATAAAATCATCTTGAGTATTTGTGGAGGCTTGTGTTTGTGTAACTCTAATTTCTACTGAGTATAAACTACCAGTCCAGTAATACAGAGAAGCTGCAATATATGCTACAGGTGCACTGTAGCAGTAAATATAGAATTTCCAGGCAGTTTACCTGACAGTTGACATTGCAGACCAGCTATGATAAGCACGGATAAAATGGCAATTAAACATGAATAACTTCATATCAGAGTGCTGGGCAGCTCCAGTGGCAGAGGTGAGAGCATGAGCAGAAAGGAAATCTTTGCCATTAGCTCTGCACTGTGTGCATATCCATAGCCAGCACCACTTAGGAACCACTCCAACAAGTGATCATCTTAACAGGGTCAGAACCTTTCCTCCCCAGGACCCTGTAACAAACTTAGCATCAGCTTCTGACTAATTGAATTGGAGCATGATCAACAGTCTAATTGAAGACTATCTCACATCCATTTCCAGATCGTGTTATTTCCCAATTTGCTTTCTGAGCTTCTGTTCACAGATTTAGGAAAAAAAGGCAAAGAATTATAAAGAAAAAAATATAAGAAAGGGACAAAAAAAAAAAAAAAAAAAAAAAAGAGAGAGAGGGGAAAAAAGCAGCTTTACTTAACAGTTGCTATTTTGGTATCAAAAGGAGTCTGCATTGTTGATTAGAGTGAGAGATCATTATCCCTCTTAGGAGCCCCACGAAGGTCGTTGTGTTAACCTTCAAATCACTCTGTAACTGGAGGCTGCTTTTTTTCTCCTGCCAAGCTACACTGGGAGAAAAGAATAAAAAAAAAATAAGAAAACAATACACCACCACTACCTCCCCAAAAAAAACCCCAACCAAACAAAAAGAACAAAAAACAGAAACAAAAACCCAAACAAACAAGAAAAAAAAAAACCCAATAATTTAAAAAAAAATACTACCCAAAAACAAAGACAGAAAAAACCCAATCACAGCTCAAAGGACCCAAGTCCAGCTCAGCTTCTGCAAACTGGAAAAGCAGAGGGGTGGCCAAGTGGGCTTAACTTTGGATGTTGTTGTGTTTTGTTGTGAAAGGAAGGAGCTGGAAGTACAGAGATGTAAATGCTTTATTTGTCAAGTGCCCTGTTGTGGGTGGATAGCAACAGGCAGGCACCCTGAGGAACTGCAGATGGTCCAAAAATAGCGTGTCAGATAAATACAGCTCATTAAACACTGATGTATGAGGAGGCATTTGGGCACCTACTCAAATAGGAAGAGTCCTGTGCCTAACACGCTGCCCATGACAAGATAATTCAGATCAATAAATGGGGGGATTATTCTCTACTTCACACTCAACAACGATTCTGCTCCTTCTTTTTTTGTTGTTGCTCTTGTACAGTAGGTCCCAGGTTTAAGTGCAGAAAGCACTGCAGGGATTTCTGCTGTAGTATCAGTGATGGAGGCTCTCAGGTGATTGCTGAAGAGTTAGGACAAAGCTGCCTCTCTAGATCCCTCACTGTGTCCTTCCCATGGATCTGTTTCTTTGACCCACAAACCATCAAACTGTGATGATCACAGATTCCCAGGGAAAGGGATAAACCTGAAGATCCTCTTGTTAATGGGAGAAACCAGATACAACACCTCTTCCTTGGATCCTATGGTGGGATCCATCATGGGAGACCCTTTCACACTGCTCAGCTTGGGCTAGAAAAGTTACCAAAGCTTAGCCTTTGAAAGAAGGTTTGAAATCCAGGAGAAAGGTAGAGAAGAAACCCATGTCCCAGTGCCCTACAAAAGACCTCTCCATCTGTAGCTTCCCTCCACTCCAGAGCTCCTCTGGCTTCTTTGACTTCTTGCTTTATAACAAAAAATGTGACAGTGATCCAACTTGTTCATTTTTCTCATGTCTCACACGTGTCACACCTCTCTCTTTCCTCTGACCCTTTGCCACTTATTTCCCACTTGGATTGCCCCATGTAGCTCCTGCTTCATCCCTGGGATCCATCCTCTCTCCATGCTGACACTGCCTCACTCCATAAGCTTTTAAAAACATCCTATTTCTGTGCAAGGCTCTTTTGCAAGATGTTGGATTTACCTGTTGCCATCCAGCTTCCTTCCCTCTGATGCTGGTGCCCTTGCACAGCTAATCCTCCCTGGACACCCTCTATTCTAAGTCAATCAATGTGTCAATTTAGCATTCACCTTTTGTTGCATCTTAAATCCTTATAATCCCCGTCCTTGCTTCTGCACGTTAAATAAATAAAGCTCACTTTATTCATTTCCTCCTCTCCCTTCCTGTGCTTGGTGAGGAGCAAGGCCTGAGGTGACATCTCCCACGTAAGATGTAGAGGTGCAAATCAGCAGGACAAGGTAATGTGTTCAAGGGTGGCACCTCGGCATGAGGACAAGGTGAAAAAAAAAAAAAAAAAAAAACAAAAAAAAAAACACAAAACCTTGCAAACAAGAAGTTTGCTTCTGTCTTTGCCCTCATCTCCTGTGGCCACCCCAAGAGCTGAAATGTGGCAGCAGAGAATCTGTTCAGGGAGAAGGATGGATGGGCTGCTGTATCAGGAAAAGGCATTTAGAAAGGTCTGAGGTTTATGGGGCAAGTTCAAGTGAATCTTGCAAGGTTTTAATAGAAGAAAGTTCATTTCCAGTTTCACACAAGTCCCACTTTTCTCCATTGCCAACTCCTTTCTCTTTGATGCTCCTAATCCACAGGTTGTGAGGAGGTCACACCAAAGAGGAATTCACCTGTTTGGTGGTTTGTTTTTTGTTTGTTTTTTTTTTTTTAATGCAAGACATCCTAATACAAGACACCTTCCTCAGGCAGAGATGTTAACAAGTATAAATGGAACCTGCTCACCACCCATGTGGGCAAGAAAAGGTTCACCCACAAGCCTCTGACAGAGAAACCCTTTTATTTGCTACACAACTGATGGTTTTTTAGCAGTAGCAGCCAAGGATGACAAAACCCTTTTGACATACCTCTATAATTTGCATTTTGCCACCAGGAACCCACAGGAGCAAAATGGTTCAGAGGTTGTTAGGGCCTGACTGTAACTGGGGGGGACACAAAAATAAGTTTACACCTCCATCAGTACCTGCAAGGCCCAGCAATGTGGCATTATGAAAATACTTCCTACATTAAAGAGAAGATGGGGCTGTGGAGAAGATGCCAGCTCAGCACACCCTGGCCCACCTCACATCACTGTTGGCTTTTTTTCCTACATACTCTGCATTTTTACTGTGTATAGGAGCTTGATGGTGCCTGGAGGTCATCTGGATCCTACCAAGCCTGGAGAAGAGTCTGAGGACAAATTATTGCAGCTTTTCAATAGTTAAAGGAGGCCTACAAGAAAGATGGGACAAACTTTTTAGCAGGGCCTGTAGTGAGAGGCCACAAGGGGCTTGAAACTGAAAAGGGGGAAATTCCAAGTAGATAAAAGGAAGAAATCTGATGTTATTAGTGTGGCAAAACACTGGCACGGGTTGCCCAGAGGAGTGGTAGAAGCCACATCCCTGGAAAGACAAAAGGTGAGGTTGGGCATGGCTCTGAGCAGCCCTATTAATTGATGTCCCTGCTCATTGTGGGGAGGAATTAATGGCCTTTAAAGGTCCTTTTAAACTCAAACTCTTCTGTGATTCTATGAACTTACCAATGGGAAACTGTTTCCTTGAGCCACCCATGGCCATGTCTACACTGGGCAGTCTCATGACCAGAACCTCTGCCCCTAATTTCATCTCTCTGCTCCACAAAGCCACCTCTGATGTCTCTTATAGCCAAGCCCTCTAATTTCTCCTTCATGATCATGCTCTACAGTACTCAAAGTTTTTTGGGAGAGCCCTGAAATTAGAAGGATTAGATGAGGAGAATGCTATCAAGCAGTCCAAAGGAACTGAATTCATGTTACTCCTTCAGCACTGATGCCTGAGATCTATTTCAGCCACGTGAGAAACACAGCAAACATCTCCATTGGTTCCAGGCTCTTGGAAGTACAAGGGAATGTCTCTGTCTCCAGCCAGGGGTTGGTTCAGGTGCAGAAGCACCTTGTTTGCTCATCAGAGGGTGAGAGGGTTTGAGGTTCAGGGTAGAATATAGAAGGATGCTCTAGGTCATAAAGGACTACTGAAATATAATAAATATAACAAATATAATAAATATAATACAATACCTATAATACAACAAATATAATATAATTAGCATGATAAATATGACATGATAAGTACACTATATTATAATAAATATATGCAATACACTATATAATTTATATTAGATAATATGTAATATATAATATAGAATATATATTATACAATATATACTATATAATATATAACATATAGTGTAGAATATAGAATATAGAATATTTAATTACTAAATATAAATATTTAGAATATTTATTTATTTTATTTATATTTTATAATATATAATATAGAATATTTACCAGTATAAAATACTGGGCAATATTTATTTATATATTTATTCTATATATAATATAGAATATTTATAATATAGAATATTTATTTTATTTAATATTTACTATAATATTATATTATAGAATATTTACTATGGAATATGTAATATAGAATATGGAATGTGTTATATATTATGCATTATGTACAATATGCAATATATAATATATAATATATAATATGTAAAAATATGATATAATCCTGTTTTAGTGGGAGAGTTGATGTCTAGAGGTCCCTTCCAACTTTGATAATTCTGTGATTCCATGATAACAACAACAACAACACCACAACTTACAAAAGCATTTTCTAGACAATTTAAAACAGCCCCAGAGAAAGGATCAGATCTTCCATCAGATGCTGGATGTGACTGGGGAATATCCTGGTTGGACTGACAGAGCACCTCTCAAGGTCACCTTTTCATTTCTGCTCCCAGATCTCCAGTGTTACTGAGTCCCAAATAGCTGAGTGCCTGGCTGGGGGAACTGGGGCAACTGGGTTTGCAGACTTGAAGGAAGTTTTTGTAACTTTACTTCTTTAAACGCTTGAGCTGGCTCATCTGTGACCAGTAACCATGCTCTCAGCATCCCAGTATCTGAAGAACCTCTGTGTTTGGCTATCTCCAGTCTCATAGAATCATTATCAAATAGTTGGAAAGGACTTTAAAGATGATCCAGATCCAGACCCCTGCCATGGGCAGGGACACCTCCTACTAGACCAGGTTACTCAACATATTTTCAGGTCCTGCTTTAAAAAGTGCAGGAATTCCCCAGAGATATCCTGGGGGATATCTCCTGCATCCTCCCTTTCCTGTTGATCTCCACGAAAGTGGCCTCAATGTCATTTCAGCCAACAACAAAAATGAAATATACCTTCAACCAACTGGCTGGAGGAGGATTGATCTTCCTTGTAGGAAAGAGGTCTTCCCAAGTCTGTGGAAAGCAAAAAGTTTCACCATCCCTCTGGAAAGGTGAAGTAGAAAAGCTGAGGTGTAAAACTCTGATTTTCAGTTGGGCTCCCACCCTCCTCCTAACACTGCCCACCATCCATCCCTCACTCTAGATGCTGGAAGCAATCTTGCTTCTCACCCTGACTCAGAAACATGGGCTTTTCCAATTAACCTGTCAGGAAGAGCAATGTATTCTTTTCCAGCAGTCGAGTCATTTAAAAATCAGCAGATCTCAGAGCTCTGCCTGGCATGTTAAACTCTAAGGCAGTGTCAAGGAGGAACTTGATGCTGGCTTCACCACAGACTGCAGGGCAGGTGGGTACCAGAGGGACTCTGGTTGCATCTATGAAAGAGAAGGAGCAAACCACACAGCCAAGATGCTGAAGTCTCATTTGGGAACTTTAATATATTATTATAAATCCAGATGAAGTCTGTCATTGGCAAACACCCAGTTCAAACAGCCATGCCCTAGCTCCCAAGGTCAAGATTGAGCAGGCATATCAAAAAGATAGAAAAAAAAAAAAAAAAAAAAAAGAAATATCAAGCAGGCATATTGAATGCTGCTAACTGTGGTGAGGACTAAAACCCCTTCATAACCCAGAGAAATCCATCTCTTGACTAACAGCTGCTGAATCAAAGCGATGATCCTCTCCTCTCCTCTCCTCTCCTCTCCTCTCCTCTCCTCTCCTCTCCTCTCCTCTCCTCTCCTCTCCTCTCCTCTCCTCTCCTCTCCTCTCCTCTCCTCTCCTCTCCTCTCCTCTCCTCTCCTCTCCTCTCCTCTCCTCTCCTCTCCTCTCCTCTCCTCTCCTCTCCTCTCCTCTCCTCTCCTCTCCTCTCCTCTCCTCTCCTCTCCTCTCCTCTCCTCTTTTTTAACTATATCCCAGAATAATGAGAAGTTGGGATGGAAGTTTTGGGTGGATCCAAGGTGCTCATCACATGGACCACTGTCAGTTTGATATCTTGGTCATATTCATGGAGATTAATGGAGAGCTGGAGCAGCTCTGCTCTGGAGCCAGGCTCAGAGAGTTGGGATCATTCATCCTGGAGAAGACAAGGCACCAGGGAGACCTGAGACCATCTTCCAGTACCTGAAGGGGCTCCAGGAAATCTGAGGAGGGACTTTCGACAAAGGGATGGAATGATAGGACAAGGGGGAAGCGTTTCTAACAGAGAGAAGGGGGTTTAGGTGAGACATTAGGAAGAACTTCTTTCTTGTGACACAGGTGGTGACACACTGGAAGAAATTGCTCCAAGATGTCATTGATTTCTCCTCCCTGGAAGTGTTGAAGGCCAGGCTGGATGGGGCCACCTGGTGTAGTGGGAGGTGGCCCTGCCCTTTGCAGAGGGTTGGAGCTGGGTGATCTTTAAAGTCCCATCCAACACAAACCATCCTGTGATTCTATGATTCCCACTTCACAGTGTCCCACTTCAACTCACCAGTATTCTCTCTCTGGTGCCTTTCCCTCCACAACCCAGGCCCTGATATCAGGCATCCTCTGACATCCTCTGGACAGGTTGGAGAGTTGGGCTGATTCCAATGGGATGAGGTTCGACAAGGCCAAGTGCTGGGTCCCGCACTTTGGCCACAACAACCCCATGGGGAGCTCCAGGCTGGGCACAGAGTGGCAGAAAGGGACCTGGGAGTCTGGATTGACAGGAAGCTGAACAGGAGCCAGCAGTGTGCCCAGGTGGCCAAGAAGGCCAATGGCATCCTGGGCTGGGTCAAGAACAGCGTGGCCAGCAGGTCCAGGGAAGGGATTCTGCCCCTGTGCTCAGCTCTGGTGAGGCCACAGCTTGAGTCCTGTGTCCAGTTCTGGGCCCCTCAGTTCAGGAAGGAGATTGAGGTGCTGGAGCAGGTCCAAAGGAGGCAACTGGGCTGGTGAAGGGACTGGAGCACAGATCCTATGAGGAGAGGCTGAGGGAGCTGGCGGTGTTCAGGCTGGAGAAGAGGAGGCTCAGGGGAGACCTCATCACTCTCTCCAACTCCCTGAAAGGAGGTTGGAGCCAGGGGGGGGTTGGGCTCTTTTCCCAGGCAACTCTCAGCAAGACAAGAGGGCAGGGTCTCAAGTTGTGCCAGGGGAGGTTTAGGTTGGAGATTAGAAAGAATTTCTTTCTGGAGAGGGTGATCAGGCATTGGAATGGGCTGCCCAGGGAAGTAGTGGATTCTCCGTGTCTGGAGATATTTCCAAAGAGCCTGGATGTGGCACTGAGTGCCATGGGCTGGGAACTGCAGTGGGAGTGGATCAAGGGTTGGACTTGATGATCTCAGAGGTTCCTTCCAACCCAGCCAATTCTATGATTCTATATCATGTCCCAGCTGAGTATTTCTAGGCAGAAATCATACACCTGAGCTCTGCTCTTTAAAGCACATGTGAATGCCTGGGGACCTGAGGGGGGGGGAGCTAAATGGGTTTCTTTGCAGGCTCCTCCTGTGCTCCTGGGGAGACAATGTGGTTTTTTTGCCTGTCTTCAATCACAGAACAAGAGCTAAGTGTTATTGATCTGAGCCCTAGAGGGAATATTTCTGAGCAGTTCACCCTGGCATTAGGCCATCACTTAGCTGGTATTTATTATTCAAGGCTGGCAAGGGATTGCTGGCAGCAAGCCCTGGCCAGACAGCAAACTGGGGACAGAGGAGCTGAGTGAGTCAAGGGCAAATGAAGGAATGAAGGGAAGAAAGGGAAGAAATTGCAAAGTAGATCTTCCCTTCTGAAATTAACTTCTGTAGCTCCCAAAGACTCTCTCTGCAAAGTTGACCTCTGGTGCTTTAAAACCCCAGGATGCAGATGTGGTGCTTGGCAGATGATCAGCTTGAGATGATTTTTAGCTAAGAGTTAAGGTAAAATGCAGAAAACCAGGTGAAAAACAGGCTTCACCCAACAAGAAAGCATGAAAGGTGCATGCAATGGAGCAAAAGCAGCTGTGTGGACATGTGCAAAGTGGAAAGTTCCTCAGAGGTGGAAGATGTAAGGGGAAGAATCATCATAAAACCAATGAAATATCCAGTGGTTTGCATAGGAAGGGACCAGAAAGCTCATCCAGTTCCAACCCCCCTGTCAAGGGACACCTCCCAAGTTGCTCCAAGCCCCATCCAACCTGGACTTGAACACTTCCAGGGATGGGGCAACCACAATATCTCCTGGTAATCTGTTTAGATGAAAAAAAAACATCAACCTGCCATCCCACTTTGCATAGCTTCTGGTTTTAAATGTTGGATTAAGTCTCTGCTTAGCCTAGCCCCAAAGATTGCAGGAGGGTTATGGTAAAGAAGGGACAGATTAAACTCTTTGAGAAAAAATCCATCAAACTCAGCTTCTGGACAGACAGCAGTCTGGGCAGAACCAGTGAGAATCTGGCACCTCTTTTACCTAGAGTGTGTCTTTGCAGGCAATAATTCTGTCAGGTTTAAAGCTCTTGTAACCTTTGCACTAAGATAACATTGTTAGAAAGGAGGGAAAAAAATAAAAATCTCTTCAGCTTGGTCAGACCAAACAGCCCTGTCTGCCAGGGTGCAATGGATTCTCCTGTTATTGATCTCTAAGTTCATTGTTGACACAGTGGACTAAGGGAGTGACATATTTGGTTCATTTTCTTCTAGCTAAAAAATGCATTTAATTCCAGTAGAACACTGATAATAATATGAATAATAATAATAATAACAATAATGACAACAATAATAATAACTATAAAAATAATAATGATAACAAGCAGCTACAAGGCTACTCCAGCTCCCACTGATTTTTAAGAGCCCCCAGGCACTGAAGTTTTTCACCTGAGTCTTTGTATTCCTTCTAAATGTTTCAGTCCTAACCCAAACGTTCATAGCAAGACCTGGACAAAAGCTCCCTGTTTGGATTCCATCTTAAAAATAGGATTTTTTTTTTTTTCAGCTCACTGGGCTGGCTTCTCAAGTTTGAAAATGGGCTCATTACAAATGTTGCTCTGAAAATGCCATATAAGAAGCTCTCCAGATTGTTACTAAAGCAAGACAAAGCCAAAGACACACAAAAAAAAAAAACCCAGCAGCAACAACAACAGAAATAAAAGCTCTGTCCAGGCTCCTAAGATGTTTGTTTATTAGGTTAAAGCTACACCAGCAGAAAATGTAGGTGCTCTTCTCTGTATGGTACAAAACAAAGGTTCCCTGATCTTTCACATCAGTTATTCTTTGGATATAAGGTGTAGAGAACAAGGCTGAAAAATTCAGAGAGAAAACCCCAAAAGTGATGGATATCCTAGTATTGAGGGATGCCTATTCTCATGAGCTGCAAAGGTATCTTTTCTTAAAAAAATAATAATACAACATTGCTATAATTCACACCAGCACTGCTGTCTTTCCAAGAGCCAGGACCATGGAAATGAAGTGATCAGGGTGGTTTGATAATTAAGAATGCAGCTAAGTATGAGAAAGGTAGATTCAGGCTGCAAGAAGGTATATTTTAATTATTAGCCTCCAATTAAATATTGAATAAGTTCCATTATTGTAGGGGGGTTTTTGTGTCTCTCAGGGACCCTCAAAAGAGTTAATTACAGAGCCTGAACACTTGTAGACTCTGTGTCTGTTCCTCCACTCCCCTTCAATGCTGCTACCCATCCCAGTGCAAGAACACAGGTATTTTCCACCCTGTGAGCTTCAGATAGGATTTTTTTCTGTGGTTTTGCAATTATCAAGTGGCACTCTGTCTTCAACAACATTAATTTTGGCACAAGCTGCAAAACAGAAAGCTGAACCCATGCTGCTGTGGCTGGAGTAGTGGTTAATTTGAAGCAAGTGTGTGCATGTCCCTGCCAGCCCGGAGCCAGAGAAGTGACCACAGTGTGGACACATCCTCGTGGTGCTCAGAATGTGTCTAGCAGGAAGCTCTTCCCCAGATGGATGTGGGTTCAGATGCTGAGCTTAAGCTTAGATGTGTTATTGTGAGCTAATCACAGAACAGAATTATGGAATCTTAAAATAATTTGGGTTGGAAGGATCTAAAGGTCACCCAGTCCAACCTCCCTGCAATAAGCAGGGACACCCTCAACTAGATCAGGATGCTCAGAGCCTCCTCAAGCCTCACCTTGAATATCTCCAGGGATGAGGCCTCAACCACATCCCTGAGTAATCTGTGCCATTTTTTCCACTAAATTCTTGGTAAAGAACTTGTTCCTAACATCCACTCTAGATCTGTTCCTGTCTAATTTAAAAACATTGCCCCACATCCTATCACTGGAGGCCCCTGCACACAGTCCCTCTCCATCCGAATCATAGAATCATCTCCAGCCAAATCATAGAATCATAGAATTGGTTTTGTTGGAAAAGACCTCAAAGAGCATCAAGTCCAACCCTTATCCCATCACTGCAAAGGCCACCACCAAACCATGTCCCTCAGCACCACATCTCCAGGTTTTTTTAAACACCTCCAGGGATGCTGACTCCACCACTTCCCTGGGCAACCTGTTCTGGGGCCTGTACAAACCTTACAGGAAATAAATTGTTCCTAACATCCAATCTAAACCTTCCCTGGCACAACCTGAGGCTGTTTCCTCTTGTTCTAACACTTGTAATATGGGAGAAGAGCCCCAACCCCCTTGCTCTAACCTCACTTCAGAGAGTTACAGAGAGCAAGAAGGTTTCTCCTCAGCCTCCTTTTCTCCAGGTAAACAACCCCAGTTCCCCCACATGAGACTTGTTCTACAGATCCTTCACCATTTCCCTTCTCTGGACATGCTCCAGACCCTCAAACTCCTTTTGGTCATGAGGGGTCCAGAACTGACCCCAGGATTCAAGCCTTACCAGAGACAATCCCAACTCTGGTCCTGCTGACTATACTGGTCCTGATGCAGGCTAGGATGCTGTTGTCCTTTTTGGGCACTCTGCTGGCTCATATCAAGCTGGTTGTGAACCAACACCTCCAGGTTCCTTTCCTCCAACAAGATTTCCAGCTTTAAACTCCCATCATGGCATTCATGAGCCTTTCAGCAGCAATGAAAATGTGTCTGGCTCTTGTCATTTAGGATTGGGGCACAGCCCTTCCCTTTGGTTATAAACCTGGCTCAATTATCAGCATTTGATTTTTGGCTCAGTCCAAGGCAATGAAGAAGGAGATACCAATAGGTAGATAAGATATCAAGTGATAGCCCAGTTTGGGAGCAGAGCTGGCAAGTTGTTTTCATGCATCGTAGCTTTGTTATTAGGGATAAAAAGGTTCAACCCAGTCAGTCCAAGCCAGGCCAAACCAGTAGTAAGGGTACAAGAGGACAACACCTGGACATCCCACCTGCTGAAAAAGATCTAAATCAGATTTTGGCAGAGCCAACTAGAGGCATTGGCCACTCATGTCCTAGCACAGAAGTCCAGACTCATGACCTGTCAATATTTCAGGTTAGCCTAAATGTCCAATATCAGAAGGAAGAAAAGAAACCCAGCACCTCATCTGGAAAACAGTGCAATCCTCTCATTTGGTGGGGATGAGGATGATGTGACCCCAGGTGGCAATCCATTTGCACGTGGCATCCATCAGGCTGATGGGAAAGCTGCCAGTGGAATGCCTGTCATGAAGAGAAGATCCATGGAAGAGACAGAAATGGGGAAATAGTCCACAGGGGGCTATTCCTGAGGCAGCCCCATCTAGCAAATAGGATTATTGGCAATGATTAGATAATTCATGTCAGATTTAAGTGACCCTCCTAGATGACAAGGGACTGCTGGAGTCCCAGCTGGGTCTTGGTCTTTTTTGTTGCCCAGCACAACCACTACAATGGGAATCCTGGTTGGGGAGGTGATTATAATCTTTTGGAGTGAAGTTTTTTTTTTTTAATTTATTTTGAGAGAACCCCTAAGTCTTACAAACAATATTCCAGACTGGAACTGAACTTACCCCCAGCAGATACTTTGTCTGTATTTCTAAGCCTTCTGTCATGCCACAGCCCATCTGTAATGCATCCATCCTCAGAGAAAAACCCATCCCAAGGGAACCAACAAAAAATGTAGCCAAGCCCCACAGACAGCATTGGTAGGAAAAGGATCTAAATCCAAATTTCTGGCTACCACAACCACAACGTGACCAGCCAGCCACTCCAATATTCAGGAACCCTCACCTGGAGCAAAGCCAGCAAAATCTTCCCTGTTCAGAAAAGCTGTGTTCATGATTAGACAGGCCTAAAATCAGAGTCACTCCAGTTTCTTCAGTGGTGTTTAAAGGATTTATATTGCAAGTCCTTTCAAACTCTTATAGCATTGGTTAAATTTCTTTCTAGCTTCTCCCATAAATGTGTTGGCAAATAAGTGTCCTTTGACCCTGGTGTTTTAAGAAATAAATTAATCCTCATTTACTAAGGAAAAAAAAAAAAAGGTAAAACAGGCTGTACAATTAAGTTATTAGTTTAGTTTTCAACATTTAGGCCTGTTCTCATGACATGGATATACAAATGGAAATGACAAAGCAGTCATCTCTCAAATCCCAGCAGCAGAAACCAGAACACATTTTTGATGTCAGCTTTTTCAAAGGTTTTGGGGACATCTGAAAGAGCAACGATAATAATTAGATTAATAACACTAATTATTAATGATGGCTATTGCAGTGCAGTTTCTCTGAAAAAGTGACACAGAAGCTTGCTGCAATGCAGTCTGCTTCTGCTCTCAGCTCTGCTCCTTCTTAGGGCAATCCACCACAGAGGTAAAATGGTGATGGTCAGAGACAGGAGATGTGAATCAGAAGACCATCACCTTGTAAAGAAGTGTCATCGTTCAGCAGTTGTGCTTTTTTCTCTGGATTTTGCAGATAAAGCCATTTTTTGACCTTCTATTACACTAGGCCCTGTACAGGATTGGTGTAAAAAGATGATCTGAGCCCCATAATGATACAAAAAGATACCAAAGTGTGCATTTGAACCCCAACTTTTCCTCACTGATTTTTTCATAGAGAGCTTTCTCATGCTGAGTTTATTTTTCTGCTCCAGAGAAGTTGTTCCAGGAGCAGAAACTGCCTGAAAGAGAGAAACAACACATTGATCCCCTGTAAAATTCTTCTTCATCCATGACCAACCCAATTTCAAGTGCTATCAATCTGCATGGGGGCTTCCCCAGTGGAAAAGATGTAAACCAAAGATTTGGCTTCTTTGTTTGTGTTGGATTTCTTCATTGATGATGTTTGGTTTTGTTTTTAAAAGTGCACAGACATGATTCCATCATCTGGGTGAAGGCAACTCACCAGCTGCCACTGTTTATTGATTTGCTCATCTTCATTTACCTTTACAGCAAAAAAAAAAAAATAACCAGCACAGTTTGTGTCCTTCCTGTGACCACAGGCAGGGCTTGAGGAATGTACATCTTGATGGAGAAGAAGACCTTGAAGAACATGAAAGGGTTTTGAACACCTGGTGACCAGACCAAATCATTTCAGTTGCTAAATTACAACCAAAATAGAAATGCTGGGGATGCATCCCAGTGGCTTAACCAACAGAGAATTGGAAGAAATCACAAACTGTGATGGCTCTGACCTTCACCTGGGTCCTGCAATGCATGTGCTGGTGTGAAGTGGATAAGGGACCATGTGCTTTTTTAAGGTGTTGGGGGGAAAAACATTTTATGTTAGCTTTTAGTGCAAAACCTGAGAGCAATGACTGTAAAAAGGAAAAGGGAGTTTATCTGCACTTCAGAAGCTATCTTGGGATATTGGCTCATAAACCACTTCAAGTGGAGGTCTGAACTTGCAGAATGGTCACTCTAATGTGCCCTGTTCTTATATTTACCTCTGCTTGACTGGAGACATGATCCTGGGGTAGTTGGTGGATCAGTTTGAGCCATTGTGGCCATTCTTGTGTTATTCTGGAGAGAATTCATGTTACTTGGCAACAGCAACCTCTGAATGATCGTGGTTATTTTTGTTCTCTAAAGGAGGGGTAGGACTCACTTGGCTGCTCAAGACACCTGAATTCAGGCTTCTACTTACAAGTGACTCAAATGCCTTTGTCATCTGAGCTGCCCAAAAATATCCCACTTATCTTCAACCTTTGTTTCTGAAGGGCTCAAATCACCAGTGTGATGTCTGACAGTCCCATGGAGATGAGCTGGGTACCACAGGGAGTCTTAAATGGCATTAAGTGCCCATTCCACATTGCCAGTGGTGTCTGGAAATGTTCTCCTACTCCAGCAGGTAGCACATTTACATGAGATGGTGTCAGGGACCCACCAGATATTTCGGATCTCAAGCATGGGTTGTGTAGCCAGAACCTCCCTAGGGTTGGCATCACCTGCTCTGGAAAAGGAGCTTCTAAACTGTTGTGAGAAGGTGAGGGGATACAAATCCATCCAGCATTCCCTTCCCCAGGAGTTTCCCTCTCTCCCTTTTCATTATGAGCCAGAAGTTGCCTGGTTTTTGTCACTGGGACCTTGACACACATCTCCCTAAGCCTCCATCCCCCATCTCTGTGGTCAACTGGGGAAACATGGCTTCAGATTTCTGTCAATTAATGCCATTATTCCAAGGAATGTTTCCCCACATCTAATTATAGAATGCTTTGGGTTGGAAGGGACCTTAAAGATCACTCAGTTCCAATTCCCTTGCCATGGGCAGGGACACCTCCCACCAGCTCAGGTTGATCCAAGCCCCATCCAACCTGACCCGAGACAATTCCAGGGATGGGGCAGCCACAGCTTCTCTGGACTTGTTCCAGTGTCTCACCATCCTCACAGTAAAGGATTTCTTCCCAATATCTCCTCTAAATCTCCCCTCTTTCAGTTTGAAGCCATTTTTGCTTGTCCTATGACTCCATGTCCTTCTCCAAAATCCCTCCACAGATTTCCTGTAGTGCCTTCAGATACCAGATGGTGCTCTAAGGTCTCCCCAGAGCCTTCTCTTCTCCAGGCTGAACAACCCCAACCATCTCAGCCTGGCTTCATAGGAGAGATGCTCCAAACCTCTGATCACCCTTGTGATCCTCCTCTGGCTTCCAAAGGGAAAGTCCTTGACCACTGTTCATCCCATAACCAGGCTTAGGCATTGTTTGGGAGTGTTAGAACATTCCAACAGGATGCCCAAACCATTATCCAGCCTGAGTCAAGCCTGGTTTGAACCTGAGATCATCCTCCACTGCTTTTTACCTGTATCCTCATCTCCAAACAAAAATCCGAAATCACTTGGATTTCTCTGAGTCTTTGCAATACTGGGGAAACAAGCTCTAGGCAGAGAAAATCCTACTCAAAGCTGGTCAGCACTTTGCTTTAGAGGCCCATGGTTGGACCTCAGATTAATTGTCAAAGGGAAATTAAGTCAGATTGACATGGAAAGAGAAGAACCTTCATGTGAAGACTTAGGAAACCTCTCTGTAAATGTGTGTAATGTATGCAAATGTACTTGTATCACCTCCCCTAACTCTCAGCAGTTTCTTCCTTGATTCTAACCAGATTTAATATCTTGATTTAACAACTGATGCAGAGTTAACACCAGCAGAAAGGTGGAGCTCTGGCAAGTTTGGAGGTGGCTGGCAGCCAAGTAAAAGACACAAGTCAACTTTGCTTTGAGGGAAAGCTTCCAACCCCTTAAAAGCCACCTGAGAATCCACATAAGAACAAGAGCATCCCAGTGGGACCCACCACTGGAAAAGATTTGGCTGGAATTTTGACTTCCAGAGATGCCAGCATCACTCAAACTGAGGATACAGGTCCATGGGGAAATGAGGCATCCTGAGCACAGCAGTGAGATGGTATGAGCTGCTTCATTAAAAATCAATAAATAAAAGCAGAATTTCCCTCTGTCCCCCAGATTCTGCTGTCTGTGGGGATGTTTGCCTGCCCCCCTCAGAAAGATGAGGTGACAGAGGGACCAAATTGCAGGGTAACTGCTCTGTCACCAGCAACAAGAACTCATCCTGCTCTTATTTCAAGCTTTCTCTTTTCTGCCCAAAGCAGTGCTGATATTTAACCCTTCCCAGATACCTGCCTCCTGTTTCCAGGTTCATCACAGCAACCAGAAGAAGAAGCTGAAGCAGCCAGGAGCTCCTGGGGTAGCTTTTTCATGTCCTTGTCCCCTCCAGGCTCCTCAGTACAACCCAGGAACACTGAAAATCGGAGCACTGAAGTTCCTCATCCCCCACCAAAGCTTCTGCTGCCTTCAACCAGGAGCTTCTGTTGAAGCTGCAGCAAGCAGTCCCTACTGGAAGGAGAAATCCCCTGGAAGTCAAGAAGAAACCTGTCAATATTAGGAAACCACAGCCACTTAGCATCAATCAGAATGATGGATACTGTCAGGAAAGAGGGGGAGGGAGCAATCAGCCATGGCTTGAGGACCTGGAACAAGTCAGGATACTGCTGGGTGATGGTTCTTCCTGTACTTTAACACTGCCTGGAGCAAAGCTGGGAGCCATTAATTGACTTTTAGCTCTAATTGGAAGCCTCCTGTCTTTTAGATGTCAATTAACCACCAATAATAGGTGGCTAATTGTGTAAGATGGCCTTTTGAATGAGTTGTGAGACAGAAACCCAGCCACTCCTTGGGCATTAAGGGTCCATTTGTATTTTGCACACTGAATGGGAAGGCAGAGGGCAGGTTCTCTGTGTCCTTCAGTACATTACACACTATGTCCACACTGGATATTTTTTTTTACTGTAACTATACCCATATCATAGCTTTTTTTTTTTTTTTTCTTGAACTTTTATATGCCATGGGGTGTACAGAGTTGTTTTATTGAAATTACAGGGAAAGGTCAAGCTGGGAGTATCTCACAGGTGCACATTATGAGGTCTAACACAAATGCTGTCTTTATGTACAGGAGAGAGTGAGAAACACCTGACAGCTCCTTCCATGAGCTGCAAAATCAATGAAATCAGGTTTTGCAGAGAACAGCTTCTGTGTTGCTGCCCCTGCCCATGGCAGAGGGGCTGGATTTTGATGATCTTTAAGGTCACTTCCAACCATAGCCATTCTATGATTCCATGAAGTTCCATGATTCTATGATTCTCCTGCTTGGATGTCCCAAGATCTGATATTCAGATATTCTGAGGTTCCAGATATTCAGCCTGGGCTGGAGTTTTCCCAGAGGATAAGAAATTATTGCAGCTGTGCTGTCAATTGCCAATGGTCAAGCATTAATTAGGCAGAATCCCCCACTCTTTTTGAGGTTAAAGGGACCCTACATGAATTATTTGCTATCTCAGAGAAATCAAAGTCAAACTACTGCCTTTCTATTAGGAAGACACTGAAAGATGTATCTATCCCCTGCCTGGCTTATTCATGCCATTAAATTTGAAGGAATTCTGTATCTTTGAGAGATCTTGTTGAACACAGATGACAGAAATGGGGACAGAAACAAATTAAATGTAGGCACACCTGAACTTCGTGAGCTTTTTTGTTCACTTAGACAACAACAACAAAAAAAACCAACACCCAAAAAAAGGCTAAAAATAAATCTGAGCTCTTCATAAGAATCACAGAGCTTCAGGGCTTCAGAATTCATGTCCTGTCCCTAGCAAAACCATAAATAGTTATTACTTTTTCAGAAGCCACTTTAGATCTCTGATTACTCTTCTTTACTCTGCCTTGACCTATTTCCCAGTTAGTTCTCTGTTTCAGATGGGAGAACTCCACAGAATACCCAGAACATGGAGATATCCTGAGCCAAAAATCTCAGCTCCTCTGTTCCTGCCAACATCTGTCCAACCCAACATTTGGCCTTCTTGGTTTGACCCATATGAACCCTGAGCAGATGTTTGGGTGGGATTCTCTCTCACCTGTGTCACAGATATCTGTCCCTGGGCACTTTTCTGCTCCAGCCCCCACACTTGTGAAGGGGTGAGATACTCAGCATCACCATTTACATCTGGAGTATTGTAAGATCTGGTGGAATTATTTACCATCAGTAAAGTGACAGTCTTGCATTTTTTTTTATCTATATGTTCCTCCAAAACTTCTGAAAGTCAGTGAACCCAAACATTTTTTGTCACTGAATCTTCCAAGGCTCCACTGTACACTCAAGATGGGCACAGACTTTTTCTCTTTTGCTGCTGTTGTAAAGAAAAGAACCACAGATTGAGGGTACAGCCTTGATGGAGGTTTATGATTGCATGGCACCTGGCTCAGCTCACCCAACAATCACAGCAATCCAGAGCCTTGCATCTTCTGCTTCAGTGCCCTTCATGTTTTGATAGCAGATTGGAGAAGGGGAGCAGCACAGATCAGGGCAAGTGACACCAAGACTCAGGTGCTCGACTGATAAGAAAATCACTCAGGGTGTCATACAAGAAAAAAAAGACTTGTGGCTTCAAGAATCTCTTCCTCAGGGAGGGGGAAGGATTGAGGAGGAGGAGAAAGTGAAAACTGTTCCCTGAGTGGAGGTTCTAAGCCTCAGTAATTTCCATTCTTCACTTCCCCAAAAGTTGGCAGGGTACTGGTTCCAGCAGCCTTGAAAATAAGGGCATTTTTGCTAAATCCTGCTTTGAAGTCATGCAGTGGGCTTGCTTTACCACCCTGAAAGGTGGAGGTGAAGCAGCAGGAGCCCACAGACCTGTGGTTTCAGCTGCTCTGTGACAAGGTGTGATGCCTGAAGCTTACTGCAAAGCTTCCTGCAGAGTGCCTCGGTTTCCTTTCCTTTCCTTTCCTTTTTCCTTTCCTTTCCTTTCCTTTCCTTTCCTTTCCTTTCCTTTCCTTTCCTTTCCTTTCCTTTCCTTTCCTTTCCTTTCCTTTCCTTTCCTTTCCTTTCCTTTCCTTTCCTTTCCTTTCCTTTCCTTTCCTTTCCTTTCCTTCCCTTCCCTTCCCTTCCCTTCCCTTCCCTTCCCTTCCCTTCCCTTCCCTTCCCTTCCCTTCCCTTCCCTTCCCTTCCCTTCCTTTTCCCATTTGCAGGAATATGGCAAAGTGTTGGCAAAGCACCATGGATAACAGGTTCCCTTCCTTCATGAATTTTAGCTCAAGAGTCTGAAGGTCCAAGGTGCAGCTCCAGACATCCCAGCATCATTCAATCCCTCTCTGTCGAGGAGATTGGATGAGACACTTCAGGAGAAGCTCCAGAGGGCATGGTAATATATATATATATTTATATTTATTTATTTTGATGACACAAAGCTGGAAGGACTGGCTGCCATTCAGAGGGACCCAGACATTCTGAAGAGTTGGGCAAGGAGAAATTTAATGAATTACTACAAGGCCAAGCGTAGAGCTTTGCATCTGGGTAGGAAAAATCCCAGGTTGGGGAAATAGTTTGGGGACTGAGCTGTTGGAGAGCAGCACAGGGGAAAGGGACCTGGGGGGTGCTGATGGATGGAGGGATGCCCATGAGCCAACAATGTGGTCCTGAAGCCAAGAAGACCAATGGCACCTGGGGTGCTTTAGAAGGGGGGTGGTCAGTAGATCAAGAGAGGTTCTCCTCCCCTTCTACTCTGCCCTGGGGAGGCTACATCTGGAATATTGTGTCCAGTTCTGGGCCCCTCATTTCCAGAAGGACAGGAAAGTGCTTGAGAGAGTCCAGTGCAGAGACATAAAAATGATGAAGGGAGTGAAACATCTCCTGGTGAGGAAAGGTTGGGGGAGCTAGGGCTCTGCAGCTTGGAGAAGAGGAGAATAAGGGGAAACCACATTAATGTTTATAAATATGTAAAGGGTGAGTGTCAGGAGGATGGAACCAGGCTCCTCAGTGATGTCCAAGGATAGGACAAGGGGTAATGGATGCAAGTGGGAGCATAGGAGGTTCTGTATAAACAGAAGAAAAACCTTTTTCACTCTGAAGATGACAAAACATTGGCCCAGCCTGCCCAGGGAGGTTGTGGAGTCTCCTTCTCTGGAGATATTTAAAACCCAGCTGGACAAATTCCTGTGTGACCTACACACAGGTCCTGCTATGGCAGAGAGGTTGGACTCAATGATCTCTCAGGGTCCCTTCCAACCTCTACCATTCTGTAGTTTCTATGATTCATGAATTTCTATGATTCATTTAATTTCATTTTAGGGTGGTGGGGGGTATTGATGGTTGGACAAGATGATCTTAGAGATCTTTTCCAACCATGACAATTCTGTGCTCTCTCAGACCAAACTGCTGACTACAGTCAGAGGCACTCTCGGAATGAAAGAACCACTTTTAGTTGACTTTTCTGTTTCAGTGTAGTCCCTTAATGAAATTTTTGTCTTGGCTGTTACAAAAAATCAAGATGTAAAAAAAAAAACCAAAAAAAAAAAACCTGGAAAAAGAAGGTGGGCACAATAAGTCAATCAGAGCCTTTGCTGCAGATGATGGAAGAGCAGCCTGAGGTGGTTAAGGCTGTGAAGTGTGGGTCCAAGGAAGTGATTCTTCCCCTGTACTCAGCTCTGGAGAGGCCACAGCTTGAGTCCTGTGTCCAGTTCTGGGCCCCTCAGCTCAGGAAGGAGATTGAGGTGCTGGAGCAGGTCCAAAGGAGGGCAACTGGGCTGGTGAAGGGGCTTAAGCATATATCCTATGAGGAGAGGCTGAGGGAGCTGAGGGTGTTGAGACTGCAGAAGAGGAGGCTCAGGGGAGACCTCATCACTCTCTGCAACTCCCTGAAAGGAGGTTGGAGCCAGGGGGGGGTTGGGCTCTTTTCCCAGGCAACTCTCAGCAAGACAAGAGGGCAGGGTCTCAAGTTGTGCCAGGGGAGGTTTAGGTTGGATATTAGAAAGAATTTCTTTCTGGAGAGGGTGATCAGGCATTGGAATGGGCTGCCCAGGGAAGTAGTGGATTCTCCGTGTCTGGAGCTATTTCAAAAGAGCCTGGATGTGGCACTGAGTGCCATGGGCTGGGAACTGCAGTGGGAGTGGATCAAGGGTTGGACTTGATGATCTCTGAGGTCCCTTCCAACCCAGCCAATTCTATGATTCTATACTGGTCCTGGTGCTCCAGCTCTCCAGAAGCCAATACCTTGTTGGAACTGGGATTGCTTAGTTTTGAGAGGAGGCTGAGAGGAGACCTTATTACTCTCTACAAATCCCTGGAAGGAGGTTGCAGGCAGGTGGGTGCTGGGCTCTTCTCTTAAGTGAACAATGATAAGATCAGGGGAAATGGCCTGAAGTTGCACCAGGGGAGGTTTAGGTAAGATTTGAAGAAGAATTTCTTTACTGGGAGAGTAATCACTGGTATGGGCTGCCCAGGGAGGTGGTGAATTCACCAGCCCTGAAGGCATTTTAAAAAAGGTGTAGATGAGGCATTTCAGGACATGCTTTGGTGGGTGGCTATTGTACATATTTTTCTGGCTTGACAGCTGGACTGGGTGACCTCAGAGGCCTTTTCCAACCATGATAATTCTGTGATGCTCTGATTCTTTGACTAGGTATGGCCACATCTCCCTCCAGAGTTTTTCCCTTCAACCTCCAGCAGTTAGGATTTGCATTCTTCTGATGTTCAAATAGTTCAAAGAGCAGGTTTTGGGTTTTTTATTCAGCAGGCTGGAGGTCACATTCCTACAGCTCTACTCCTGTGACCCAGGTTAGCCCTGCTCTCCCCAGAGATGGATACCCCTGGAGGTGTATCATGAGCACATAAATAGCATTTGCATCCTGCTGACAGGCAGGAGACCAGCAATTTGGAGCTCCCTGGACTAAGAAGAAGCAATCCTTGTCATGACAACACACAAGAGGCTAAATTGCATGGCTAGGTCATGGCCACATTTTCGAGACTGGTTTTGATGTGAAAGAAAGAAATATTCTCCTGTGTTTAAAATTACAGTGAGCCTGGATTTGAATCTTGCTTGCAGGGTTTGGTTTCCCTCTGAATACTTTGTTGGAAGGTATCAATGTCTGGGGGAAGCTCAGAGTCAGAACAGGTGAGGCAGACAAAGAGGGAAAGCTGTGAGCACAGAGGTTCATGGAAGGGAAACTGAGGCAGCAGCAGGAACCAAGTCCATGTCTTCAAATCATTATGGGATCTGATGTCACCTGGCTGTCCTGAGATACACATATGGGACTAATCTACAGCACTGGACCTAATGGAAATCCCTGAGCTGTGTGTAGCAGGTTGAACTGTGCCTTCTGGAGCTGGGTAGGAGACTGGGAGAAGACTGGAGAGTTGGTAGAAAGAGAGGGTAGAGAACTGGGTTGAAGCAGTCAGCCTGACCTGGTGTAAGAGATGGTGTAGATTGTCCTTCATGCCTTGAATATTATACATTTATCTGATGTCTACATCCATGCCCAACTCACCTGAGCTACCTTTTGATATCTGAATCCAGTCATAGAGGGCATGTCCTGTATTCAACAAGGAGAGAGTTTAGCCTCACTTTTTTGACTAATTTAGATATTTTATCCTTCAGATGGTTCCTACTCATCAAGGGAACCCCCAGGGAGCTGAGGCTGATGGAGGAGCACCAACATTTCCACTGCTCAGGGAAGCTCCATCAGAGGTGAGGGGTGATGTTCTATCAGAAGTTGTCAGTGTATTTCTCCACAAGGTGGGATTCCATCAGCAAACACCAGCTCCCAGGAGCCAAAAGGTCCCCTGACACTAGAGGGCTTCTAATGAACATGATATAAAAATGGTTTCTCAGTTCCTGTCCAGCTCAGAGGGGCACAAAAGATTTGATTCATTTTTAAACTGAGACATTGGGATTTAGGTGATGATGTCCACAGATACCAGATGATGATTTAGTTGCCTAAACGTGAGTCTGGTTCCATCTGAGATACCCTGAGATATTTGACGTGGACCCAGAAGATGTGTCAAATCCTCAGTAAGATGTCTCCTTTCAACAAACACTTGCAGACCAGAAGACCTTATGGCATCTCCAGTGTTGCAGGACACTTACATATGTTGTGTTTAAACATCTGTAACTGTGTCCATCCAGGGTGTGAGGATTGCTGATCCCTGTGAGATCCCACCCTGGCTGTACAGAACTGAATTTCAGGTGGTGAACTGGTGGTGAATCTGTTCCTGCTCCTGCACTGACTTCTCCTTTCCTCTGAGTAAGTTCTGGCTAGTTTGTACACACACAAAAAAAAAAGACTTCTCCACAAACAAAAGGAGATGACAACTGGAGCTGGGAGGCTGTTTGGATACTGTGAAAGATCCACCTTCAGGTTTTTCCTGGGCCAAGACAGCCTTGACTGCAGGTATCTCACATCCCAGGTGAGTTCTTTGATGCCTAGGGCAGGAAACATTTCCTTTCTCTTGTGTACTTCTCTGGGGAGCAGTTCAAAGGCTTTGCTTTCATCCTGATGCAGGATAAAAATGTATTTTATGTTTGAATTATTTCTCTTGCACAGGTGATTTGTGTAAGAATTCAGAATTCCTCTGCTGCTTGCTGTTCTTCTCTGGCATTTGTGTTTGTAGAAAGAGGATTAATCCTTCGTGGGCCAAGAGGACTGAAGTTTTGTTAGAGCACTGAGAAACTAAGAAAACTGAAATACATCCCTGCTTTTCAAAAGGGCAAGTGAGATGCCAGACTGGGGAGATATGGCCCAAAGTCTTTCTGGGATCCCCCTGAGCTGCACATAGTTTAATCAGAGGAGTAAACCCAGCAGCTGGGTAACGTTGATGTCCCCATTTCCTGGCCAAAGGACAGGGACAATAAACCAGGCACTTCACCTGCTGCTTCCCTCTCTTTGTTGAAGCCAGCAGAGCTGGATAGATGAACCACCAGCTGTGGGAAATCTCTGCTCTGGACTCCATAAAAGATCTAAAGGCAACAGTTTCCCCATTCCAGACTTCATCTGAACTCCTTGCAAATTGTCCTGGACATAAAGGGCTGGTGATGCTGCTGGGAACTTGAAATCACTTCCATCATTCAAAGTGCCCTTCCCAGCACGAGCCAGACAGAGAAGGAGATACTGAGGGCAGCAGAGGTCAGGAAGGTCATGATACCATGCACCTCAGAGACCTCTAGAGCATCACTACCCAAAGAATGGGGCCAGCCACAGCTGCAAATGAAAACCAGAGAGAGAGAGAGGTTTCACAGAGAGGCATTCCTGCCTTCAACACTTCCAAAGTTTCTCCCCAAACAAGAATCAGAACAATAAAAATAACAAGGCAGAAGCAAAGTGTGTGCATGGGGGTGGGAGGGAAGGAGCTGCAGCAAAAAGCAGTAGAAGAAAATCCACTATAAAGAAGCAAAGAGCAGTTGTGCCCAGGTCTGAGCTGGTGTTGGTGCTTTGGGGTGTTTGGAATATATTCTTCATCCACCACAGGCCAGCACATGCACATTTAAACACACATCCCTATGAGCAGTGATAGTATTTTGCAATTAAAGGTGCCCCACAGCAAGCCTGTGCTCAGCAAAATAATACTATAATCTTTACAAATCCCTTTGCTTCCTTGAAAAGATGCAGCTAAAGTCAAAGAGAGAGGCAGAGGGAAAAATAATAGCACCAAAGGCACTCAGGATGCAATAAAACAGAGGATTAGATCTACATTACTTTCATTACATTATATTGTATTTTTTATTATTAGGTCCACAGTTATCATTTAATCTTATAGCTGCTGTGTCTGATAGAGTGGAACAAAAACAAATGGAATTCATCCCCCACATATGCACCAAGGAATTGGAGATTAAGGGAAGATTAACATCATGTGTAAATGAATGAAAAATGTAAATTGCCAAAAAAAAAAAAAAAAAAAAGTAAAGAAAAGAAGGTGTGCTGGGGCTGGGAAACACTGGGAAAACCACCCCAGTTTGAGGGCCACTCTCCTTTATCTCTGTTTGCTGTCATTTGGTAGAAAGGGAGAGCCAGGGACCTTGTCCTCATCCTGTGGACGTAGGACTGATGCTCTGAGTTGAAAGTATGGATCTTACTGGAACTAAGGGTTCCTTGAGGTCCCTTCTAACCTGACATTCTATGATTCTATGAATCCCTTGTAACATTTTGCTGTGAGTGTTTTCCCAGTGATGTGCAACACAGGACCCAAAGCACCACGAGAGTCCCAGCCGTGGGGGTAAACACTGGAGATATTTCAAAAGAGCCTGGATGTGGCACTCAGTGCCATGGGCTGGGAACTGCAGCAGTAGTGGATCAAGGGTTGGACTTGATGATCTCTGAGGTCCCTTCCAACCCAGCCAATTCTATGATTCTATACTGGTCCTGGTGCTCCAGCTCTCCAGAAGCCAATACCTTGTTGGAGCTGGGATTGTTTAGTTTTGAGAGGAAGCTGAGAGGAGACCTCCCAGCCGTGGGGGTAAACACTGCAGCTGGTAGAGTGGGGAAACCAGGGCTCATCTCTCTTCTGCTTTTTCTGGATTACAGAGGGAGAAACCCATCCCCTTTCTTCAGAGAATCACTGAGGCTGGAAAGGACCTCTGAGATCATCAAGTCCAAACTATGACATTGGGTAGACTGTGGCACTGAGTGCCACATCCAGTCCCTCCTTAAACACCTCCAGGGATGGTGACTCCACCACTTCCCTGGGCAGCCCATTCCAGTGTTCTTAGACTGGGAGGTTTAAAATCTCTTTCTACCTTGTCCTTGCCCCTCAGGGCAGGAGAGGCACAGCAGCCTCCCTAAGTTCTATGCAAGAGCTCTAAACCAGATCCATCATCCTGCTCCAAGAGTGCTTGAAACACTGCTTGAAACTCAGCACCCCTAGACCATCCGTGCTCGTGCCTCTACAGGATTAATTTCTGGGGGAAAGGAATGGCTGACCAAGTATTTCTTGGTTGGAATCCTATTTAGGGATAGCATTCACAAAGGATTTTTATGCCTCAAGGTGGATTTGTAGGAAATTCAGACACTGAACTCCAAAATGTCAATCCTGAAAATCCCCACTCATCCATCATCTGATCCCAGAGGCTCCTGAGCTACATGGGTACCATTTGTTTCCCCTTAAAGCTCTGCCTATAGACAGGTATAGAAGACTCTTGGTCATGCCATAACTCAGCACCCAGAAATCCCCATCTTCTTTAGGTTGCCCACCCTTGGCATCCCTTTATCCATCAGCAGTGCCCTTGAGGCACTCTCCATTCCTAGAGACAGAGAAGTTGCTGCTTCATTTTAAAATACAGCAGCTCCTTCTTCCCTAAACCTCTACAATAGCTCAGAAGAACCTCTTGGGCTGAAGGAACCCAAAGCACAGTTATTCCTCCATCTGAATCAAAGTCTTGCCTCCTGGTGCATCTGGAGAGTGTGAACAAAGGAGGTGACTTGCTGGATAAGAGATTGCTTTGCATTAGCTCCACAGCAACAAGAGGCAGATTTCTCCCTCAGCATGGAAGCCCTCAAGCTGACATTTGTGATCGGGAATGTTAAGGACAAAAGCATTGCAAGGGGTTGGGGGGTGTCTCACAAGAGCAGAAAGAAGGAGAAGAATCCCCATCCTGTTCATGGTGCTGGTGACACAGCCCAGGACATGGTTGGCTTTCTGGGCTGTGAGTGCACATTGCTGGCACGTCCAACTTTTCCTCCACTGGTATCCCCCAAACCTTTCTCCTCAGGGCTTCTCTCAATCCCTTCATCCCCCAGCCTGGATTCATACCAGGAATTGCCGTGAGCCATTATGCAGGACCTTGCACTTGGAGCTGTTGAACATCATGATCAAGGATCAAGGATTGGACTTGATGATCTCAGAGGTCCCTTCCAACCCAGTCAATTCTATGATTCTATGATTCTATGATTCTATGATTCTATGAGGTTGATATTAACCCATTTCTCCATCTTGTCCAGGTCTCTCTTTGATGTCATTCCATCCCTCAGGTGTCTCAACTACAGCACTCACCTTGGGATCACCTGCAAACCTGCTGAAGCTGTACTTGATCCTAATGTCTAAAACATGAAGACTTTCAATTCCCAGGTAGTTAAATCAAGGAGACAGAGTGTGTTCTCTGTCCAGTCTCAGTCCACACAGGTACCTGCTGGTTGGGCATGGTTTAGGGGTAGAGGATTCTGTTATTGCCCTATAAAATGTTTTAATTGCTCTCTTCGCTTCATTTGAAATTAGGATGAGGAGCATTCCTTCCAGGGACCTACAACTTTCTCTCTTGCAGACCAGTTTTGTCATGGTCATCATCTTTTCAGAGTCACAGTGGTGTAGCAGGCTCCAGCTGCTCATGCCTGGAAGCAAAACCTGAATGAATCTTTCAAAATTTTATTAAGGTTTCTCTGTACACTATTTCTCCATGGCCAGGGAGTCCCCATTCACCCATCTTACCTTAGGCTGCCTTTCAGCACACTGAAATCTGTGCTTCCCAGAGCAAAACACTCACTGTGTGCTTCTGCTTCCCCTCCAGTTAATGCGTCTGAACTACATCTGGAGTCACCTTGACAGCAAGATCCTGATTTATCTTTAAGTAGCACCTTTTCCTTTCCCCTTCCATTAGTTTTTCAGTGCTTTGTATTACCCACATCCGTGTGGCAACTCTCCTGTACACACTCTTGTAATCAGCAAGGACAGAGCAAGGAAAATTAATTTGCAGACAAGTTGGGAATTAATGTCCCTGTTATTCCTGCAACTGAATTATTCTGGAGAGTTGTAAGATTTTTACAATAGGAGGAGGGGGAATGGCTTAAACTGGAAGAAGGGACATTTGGGTCAGACATTAGGAACATTCCTTGTTGGGGGTGGTGAGACACTGGCCCAAATTACCCAGGGAAGCTGTGGATGCCCCAGAACTGGAAGTGTTGAAGGCCAGGTTGGATGGGAGATGACATTGAGCATCCTGGGCTGGTGGAAGGTGTCCCAGTGCACAGCAGGGGGGCTGGAAATAGATCATCTTTAAGGTCTTTTCCATCCCAAACCTTTCTATAATTGCCTTAGGGTAAGGGGGAGAGTGTCAGAAGATCCTAAACATTCACACTAGCCTGTTTCTTCCTTGTTTTGTTCCTTCGTTTCTTATTACATTTCTATTAAACAGAAAACCCTCAAGCTTTCAGACATCCAGTGAGGAAGCCAAAACCAATTCCAGCCAGTTGGTAGGGCCAGTCACATTTCATGAAGAGGAGAAAACTTCAGGTAACCAGACACAGAGCAGCTTACGAGTGGAAAATCAGCCTTTTTTTTTTTTTTTTTTTTTTTTTTTGTGCTGTGATTATTTATTCTCTTTCAGCAGTGCCCAAGGTTGCATTCAGGATCAGAATCCCATCGGGCTCGTTGGAGCACACTCAAACACTAAGATGTGTTTGCTAACATGGCAAATATTGTCATCTAACTTCTAACTAGCAGGGAACTAAAAACAGGAGGGAAGGACAACATTCGAGCAGGCAAGGTGACACAGCCTTTGCAATTCTTCAGCAAGCTGAAAACTAGAAAACTTCGGAGCAATTAGCTACTGCACAAGGTAAAGAGGGACGTGTGAAGTTTTAGCTCACTTAAAGTTATTTAAAAGTTCACTGAGGGTCTGGTCAAAACCCCACAGAAAACAGCAAGAGCCTTTCGACTGCTTTCTTTCCCCTGAAGAATAGTGCTGCAAAGAAGAGACTGCAAGTTCCAACTACAGAGAGTTGCAAATCACAGGGCATCAAAGTCTGAAAACCCTCTGAACATCCCTCCCTCCAGCAATTACTTATCTGCCAGCTTTTGTACTGGAGGGAAGTGTAAGTTACCTGAACTTCTGTTTACAAACATATTGCTCTGTGTGATTTTATGGAGGCATGCCTGAAGATCAAAGCAGCAGCCCAAAACTGCACTGATGAACATTGCTTGGAGAGCAGGAGGACATCTGAAATGCTTCCCTGGGGTTGGAAGGAGCTGTGATTTGCTCTGGGGCTGGTGGGATGGGGCATCTTGCTGTAACTGGAGCAGGCAGCCACCAGCCAGTTCCCCAGCATCCCTCTCCTCCATCTCATCCTCACAACCTTGCAATCCCCCTCACATCCTAAAATCCTTGGTTTTGCTGGGGCTGAGCTGATGCAGCTTGCTGACACAGAGAGAAATCACTCATTTCCATGAACTTCTGTGGGTCTTGGTTTGACTTTTGCCATGGCAACAGCGTGGACATGCCCCAGGGACAAGATGCCATCCAGAGGGACCTGGACAAGCTGGAAAACTGGGAGTGTGTGAACCTCATGAAGTTCAACAAGCCCAAATGAGATGTCCTACACACAGATCAGGGAAATCCCTGGTATGAATACAGGTTGGGGGATGAAGGGATTGATAGCAGAGGGCTTTGAGGGCTTTGGGGTAGGCACACTTGCAACCCAGAAAGCCAAACATATCCTGGGCTACATCCCAAGAAGCCTGGCCAGAAGGGAGAGGATTCTCCTCCTTCATTCTGTTCTTTTGAGACCCCTTTGCAGTGCTGTGTCCAGCTCTGGAGCTCAGGAAAGACAGGGAGCTGATGGAGCAGGTCAGAGGAGGGTTATGAAGGTGGGCAGCTGGAGTAGACATCCAGAGGACAAGAATCAGAGAATTATAGAGTTGATGAAGTTGGAAAAGACCTCTAAGATCACCAAATCCACCTCTTAACCCCCCCAAAAAACTACAATAGCCACCCACTAGAGCATGTCCTGAAGTGCCTCATCTACACCTTTTTTTTTAAATATTTCCAGGGTTGATGATCCCACCACTTCCCTGGGGATCCTGTTCCAGTGCCTGACTACTCTCTCAGTAAATAAATTCATCCTGATATCTGGTCTAAACATCCCCTGCTGAAGCCTCAGGCCATTTTTTCCAGTCCTATTATTATTTACTTGAGAGAAGGGACCAAGACCTCCCTCCAACCTCCTTTCAGGGAGTTGTAGACCTGAATATTGACCAAGTGAGACCCAGGGGATTTGAATGGGTTGAGGACTGGAGGAGGAAGGCAGCAGCATGTGACCTTGTGAGAGATGAAATTTTCAGTCATTTTCTTTTATTTCAGAAGGGGAAGGAAAGCAATATGGGGAAAAAAACACTACTGAAAATCCAAAGGTGAATGGTGGCTTTTTCCAGGCTATCTCAGTGGCAGTAACTGTCACTCTTTTAAAGATGTGAAAGAGTAGGACTGCAAAATAGAAAGAGACTTGACAAAGCAGGTAACAAATGTGAAATAATACTGGCTCCTTGGTAGAGAGTCCCAGTAGCTATGAAATAAATGTTGGCTTTTGCTGAAAGAGCTTATCAAATACATATCAGCAAACCCCAGTGTCAAACTAACAAAAAAATAAATTGGAAGAGACCTCGATGGTTGTCCCAAGAATGCCTTAAAAACGTGGATATATGGGCAGAAAAAACAAAAAAGGGAGAGAAAAATTACAGATGAAGTGGAAAGAAGACTGCAACTTTGAAGAAAAATAAAGGAAAAGCTCAGCTGTGGAGGCACAGGGCCAAGAAGATTAACTTACAGGGTGAATAAAAAATAGTTAAAGCAAACAACAAAAGAAAAGTCTGGAACTCACTCAAAATAAGTACAAGACAAAGGGAAGAACAAGCCTACTGTTTAATTGGGAAGGAAAGCATGTAGCCTGTGATGACAAGAAGTGAGTTATATTATCAAAAAGGTAGTAGGAAATTTCTATCTTCCTGTTAAAAAAAAAAGGGGGGGGGGGGCTTAATTGTGATCAAATAGATAATACAATTAATTATAAAATTAATATAGAAGAAAGAGCCCCAAGAGAGAAGACCTGATTAAGCAGTGTGGAGGTAACACTGATGCATCTGACCCATCAGGACCTCACAGAATCAACCTGAATGCTTAAGGAAGAGTCTCTGAGCAGCTAAGTCATTTTGTTCAATAATTCAGGGATGGCAGGTGAGGTCCCAGAGGACAGGAGAGCAGTGAGCATGACAACTGTCTTAGAAAGAAGGAAGAAAAATAAAAGCCAGTCTAATTTCCAAGTGACATTTTCTAAGGGCATGGAGCAATAGGACAAAGAGTAATGGCTTTCAACTGGGAGAGGGTAGGTTTAGGCAAGACATTAGGAAGAAATTCTTCTCTTTGAGGGTGGTGAAACTCTGGCCCAGGTTGCCCACCAAAGCTGTGGATGCCCCATCCCTGGAAGTGTTGAAGGACAGGTTGGATGGGGCTTGGAGCAACATGGAAGATAAACCTGCCCGTGGAAGGAGAGTTGGAACTAGATGATTTTTAAGGTCTTTTCCAACCCAAACTATTCTGTTATTCTGTGAATAGTGTTGAGTTTGTTCAAGCAAAGACCAGTGTCAAGAGATCTTTAAAGGACTCCCAGCAAAGACAGCTTGAGAGAGAGTTGGATTCCTTCCCTATATACCTAGAAGGGAATCCATCCCATATCAACAAATCTTTGCATCCTGCATTGACAAGGGTAAAAGTCAACCATGGGCATTGACAACAAAGGGCACACACACTCATCTACAAAAATAGATCTTTTCCTTTCAGACTGTTACCCTGACTCACAAATCTGCATCAGCACCCACACACGATGGTGCTTTGACCTTCTACACTACAGGCAGTAAATCCAAGTGAATATGAGGGGGAGGAAAGAATTCCAAGGAGCCACACATCCACAGTCTCTCTGAGACTCTATAGCTGAGGTCACTCATGAAGTTATGAGGTGTAGGCTCCTATTTTTACAGTACAGGCTGCCACAGCCATTGGTTTTCCCTGCTCTCACGTCCCAGAGGAGATCTCAAGAGGAAAAGGTGAGCTGAGAAGAGAAAGGATTGGAATTATAATATAAAAATTCATCTGGTCCCATTTTTAAAGTCATCTTGCCAAGTGGATAGATTTATCTTCTCTCTGTGGCCCATTTTCAGGATTAAAGAAGGCACAGAACACCTCCCCTCTCATTTCAGCAGACACACAACCCGCCTCCACCTTTCCCTTTTCCCCCTGAAACCAGGAGCTTCCAGCAGCAGGAATTAATTTCAGCAGATCAACACAAGGCATCCTTTAACAGACCAGGTTCTGGAAGCCTTCTTTGCTTTATTGATTTAACACATTTCTGCTACAGCTTTGACCCCAGGGATGGTTACAGCATGAAGAATGACAAGATGATTCCCTCCTGCAGCATCACACCAAAGAAAGCAGCTTGTGTCTCTGTGACTGCTTCCAAGAGGTATAGAAATTTTATGGATGCTTGCAGGAGTTAGGGGCTGGTGTATCTTCTGCTTCTTTGTCCTCTCTTCCCTTCTCATGAGTCCAGAAAGCAGGATGATGGATTTTCCATCCAATATTTACATCCATTGACATGGAGCAGCTTTGATTTTAAGTCAAGGAGGAAACAAAATTAATCTGAGGTGCTTGCTTGTCCCTTCTTGATTTATTTTGGGGTTTATGTTAAATATTCCTGGGACACTTTATGTAAACAGAGAAAAAAAATAATTCTGAGTTTTTTGACTTGGTCCTGGCCCACCACTGTTTTGCAGGATGAAAACAGGTTATTTTTGAGACACAGATCTCCTCATCTCACTGACACAACAGCAGTCAATAGAGAAGTTCAACCTGACCACAAACCCCATCTGCTCCCAGAATCATGGAACTGTAGAAGGGCTATGGTAGGAGGGGACTTTTAAAGGTCATTTAGCCCAACACCCTTGCAGTGAGCAGGGACATCTTTGAATAGATCAGGTTGCTCAGAACCCTGTCTGACCTGACCTTAAATATTTCCAGGGATGGGGCATCCACCACCTCTCTGGGCAACCCGGGCCAGTGTCTCACCACCCTCATAGTGAAGAATTTCCAGGCTGCAACAAGGTCCCTCCAGAGTCTTAAGCAGAGACCCCTCAAGGAACAACCTTCTTGCAATGCCATTTCAAGAGCAGATGAGGTTGATGGTACCTGATGGGCCAAATGGAGACTGCCAGGGGTAATCAAGGTGCTAGAAACACATTGGGTTCCCAAGAAGGTCACCCCAGGATAACTCATAAAACATGTCAATAAGGAGCAAAACCAACTCTATAGACAATCTCAAGCAGTTCCTTCACAGCCAGTGAGGACAGGATTAATGTCTCTTGGCTTGAGATGTCCCCAGCAAAACCAGCCACCCCTCCTTAGTCACCAGAGGGACAATTTTGTCATTCTAAAGCAGACCCCTCCCCAAATGAACCAGGATTCACAGCTCTCTCCGCTGTCTGTAAAAGGATCCAAGGGTAACCTGTTCTGTCTACATTTAATCAGCCAAATCCCATCTGGAGTGACAATATGGTTCTGTTCTCCCCCCAGCTGAAAAGGTCCCTGTAATCTCTTGGAAGTCCATCAATAGTTGTTGCCATTTGCTGATAACTCAGACATCTATAATTTTCTCCACACTCCAATAAGCTTTGTTTGGTTTTCCTTGTACAGGACTCTCTTTAATCTTTGTTTTGACCTTAAAAGACCTGTCAGTGTTAGCCCATGAAATCAGCTTAACAACTTTCCCATCCTTTCACTTGTGGTGTATGAAAATAATTTCCCCATTGGTTCCACTTTTCTCCTTCATCTCCGCAATCTCGTGTTTGTTTCTTTTTTTTCTTTTTTTTTATTTATTTATTGGTTATTTCTGCTTCTTGCCCTGGTCCCTAGCAGTTCTGGTTCCCTGCAGAGAAATTACAAACTGTGGCAATAATTAGTTTGTAGTATTATCTGCTTCTGTCCCTCTAATAACTATCAGAATAAAGCTGTCACCCCGCATTGACCGTCTCCTGTAATCAGAATAATATAAAAATAACCTTCCCCAGTGCTGGAGGTGTTTTTCTCTCTCTGTTTCCTTAATTGTGTTTGTTAATCAGGAAACACAATTAATTTTTCTGCTTCCAGCTTGATATTTTTTTCTCCTCCAAGATGAGTTTAAGATTCTGTTCCTATTTATTTAGCCATTTCCTACTACTCTCCTGCTAAAAAAACCTGCATTGAGCCTGGGGGGGAGGGGAAACCCACATTTTTCTTGGAATGTGCTTGTTTGCTTGTGTCTAATGGTTATGCTGGCTTCATCCTGGCTGTGATTTCAAGCTATTTTAAAAATTGTCTGGGATTACACTGTTTTTTAAATCATCCTAAATCAGCGTAAGAGACTCCAGGGTTTTGGAGTTTGTTCTCACTCCATCCTTCATTTCCCCACATGTCATCTGACACACAGCACCCTGTGCCTTGGCTTCTCAGCTGCAACACTGCCTGGTTGCATGGGGCCACCTCTTGAGTCCTTCTACTATGACATCTTTGTCATAGTAGATTTTTCCAGATTTTTCCAGAAAAAGTTGATTTCAGTGAGAAGGAATTTGAAGAAATGTCCTTTTGATTGAAAAATATGTTCCTGTAAGGGCAAAATGTGCTTCCTGTGGCTGCTGGGTGGTGCAAGGTTTTCTGTGCATCAGTCCTTCCAGGAGAGGTTACCTGAGAACCCCCATAAATATCTCATGGGCTTAAGGTGTTCAGATTGTTGTTCTGTGCCTACAGGAGAAGTGTTGTAGCTGGTTGTGCTGGTGTTTAGTTCCCTCAAGATGAACCAGGATTAAAAGCATCATCTGGCCTCCAAATGAGACAGTAGGAATGGGTTGGGTTGGAAGGGACCTTAAAGCTCATCAAGTTCCAACCCCCCAGCCATGGGCAGGGACACCTCCCACCAGCCCAGGTTGCTCCAAGTCCCATCCAACCTGACCTGAGACACTTCTATAGAGGGAACATCCACAGTTTCCTTGGGCAACTTGTTCCAGAGTCTCACCACTCTCACAGGAAAAAAATTCTTCCTAATATCTAACCTAAACCTACCCTCTTCCCCCTTTATCATTCCACACCCTTTTAAAAGTCCCTCTCCAGGTTGTCTGTAGCTTCTTCAGGCACTGGAAAGTGCTCTAAGGTCTTCCAGGAGACTTCTTTTCTCCTGGCTGAACAATTCCATCTTTCTCAACTGTTTCCATAGGAGAGGTGCTCCAAACCTCTAATCATCTTCATGGCACCCTCTGGACTCCTTCTAACAGCTCCATGTCCTTCTTATGTTGGGGGACTTCAAAAATGGGCACAACGCTGCAGGAAGGAACTCACTAGAGCACAGTATAGGGTGAGAATCCTTTCCCTTGGCCTGCTGACCATGCTTCTTGAGATGCAGCCCAGGACATGGTGGGTTTCTGGGCTCCAAGTGCACATTTTCAGTTCATGTTGAGCTTTTCACCCACCAACACATTCAAGTCCTTCTCCTCCACCCATCCTCTTCGTGTTTTGGATTGCCCTGGCTGATGTCCCACTACATGAAGATTCATTTCCTTGCCATTGAATGGGTCATGGTAATTCAAACAGCAGAACAAAACACCTACTGCAAAGCATATCCCTAAGCAAAGGAAATCTCCAAGTTCAGGATCTTAGAAGAGCTGTGGTGATGGTCCATGGACAGCAAAAAAGCCAAACTTCCTCTTCTACGAGACACACTTGTTGTGGAGGGAACATCCCAGAGGAACTGAAAAATAAGTTCCTCACCATAGCCAAAGTAAAGGGAGAACATTCCAGGTCTTCACACAGAGTCCTTGATTTAACTTCCCAGAAGCAGAGATTGATGTCTGGAAAACACTTGAGTCTGGGGTCATCCTGGAAAGAAGACCATGGGAATGTCTTCCTTCAAAATAGCTAAATAGCTCTGCTGTCAAATGTGAGACAATTCAGGGAACCACTTATGAGCCATCCACTGAGTGAAACATCAGGAGGGATGGCTTCAAATTCAAAGCAGTTGCAATCAACTGATGGAAAAATTATTATTCTGTGCTGCAATTATCCACTTGGTTGCTGTTACAACCCCTGCCAGCTTTAAAAGTCAACATCACTCTGCCCTGGTGTTAAACCTGATAGCAAAGAGAAAGGTAAGGGCAGAGCAGAGAAAATGGGCTGAAAAAGAAAGTAGGAATAATGTCAACAGGAAAAAAGTTCTTTACTGAAGGGGTTGTCAGGCCCTGGAACAGGATGCCCAGGGTAGTGATGGAGTCACCATCCCTGGAGACTTTAAAAGCTGTATGGGGATGGTACTGAGGGACATGGTTTAGTGGTGGACTTGGTGGTTTTTAAACATCTTTTCCAACCCAAAGGATTCCATGATTCTATCTCAGGGGTGGAAGGGGGGGATGTTGAGTGTATCTGGTCCAGGACAAGGGTGCTTGAATGATCTCACAGATGACAGGATGGGTGCCTGCAAGGCCAAGGTTGAAATCCTTGAGGTGAAATGATTTCCTTTCCAGTCAGCATCAAGAAAGCTTCAACTAGAGCTGTGCTCCTCCCAGTTAACATGGGACAATTAGAGAGCCTGGGGAAGGACCAGAAAAGCCCAGAAAATGGATCCTGTTGGGAAAGTCAGTGCTGCTTAGAGTAAAGGAAGCAAAACTGAGAGGTGATTTGGTGATGGTCTTCAAAGAGGCAAAAAGATCCTTCATCTCAAAGGAAGAGGCTGCTCCCCATGCCTACTATTGGCAGGGGATCCCTGTGGAGGACTCAATAGAGAACTTAAGTGGCAAAGAGCAGGGTAGCTATGAGGAGACCACCTAATACTCAAGAAAATGCCTTGGACACGTGCAGAGATCTCCTCATTGAAGATTAATGGAAATAGGTTGAGAAAACCCCAGATAGCATAAACTGTGTCAGAGGAATAGACAAACTGAAAAACCTCTGTTTCTCTTGGATTTCTTTAAGCTTTAAGGTTGCCATAAGAATTTCTATAACTTGCAGCAGATGATGGGACCTTCAAAGCAAACTCGTGGTGGTCAGCAGTGAAGAAGGCCCAAAAATGTCAGTGGTCATGACACAGATTGCTGTGGTTTAACTGCACATTTCATGCAAACTGACTGCACAGTGGCTTTCTTATTCCCTATGTATTTGGGATGGAGGAAGAGAAGTGGGTGAGTAGAAGTGAGAAAACTCATGGATTTGGATTAAAAGAGTTTAATAATGGAAATATAATAATAATAATAGGAAGAAGAAGAAGAAGAAGGAGAAGGAGAAGGAGAAGGAGAAGGAGAAGGAGAAGGAGAAGGAGAAGGAGAAGGAGAAGGAGAAGGAGAAGAATGTAAAGGAAAATAAAAAGAAGAGATAAATAAAACCCAAGAAAGAAAAGTGATGCAAATAACAACTGTTCACCACCAACCAGTCCCTAAACACAGATCCCCTCACCAAACTCCCTTCCAGTTTTATTGCTGAGCATGATGCTAGATGGTATGAAATATCCCTTTGGTCAGTCAGGATCACTTGTCCTAACTCTGCCCCCTCTCAACTCCTTGTGCTTTCCCAGTCCGTTCACTGGTGGGGTGCCATAAGCAGCAGAAAAGATGTGTCAGCTCTGCTCAGCAATAGCAAAACCATTAGTGGGATATTAGTGTGCTGTTTCCAGCACAAATCCAGTGCACAGCCCTGTCTCAGCTATCAGAGAAACTGTGGCTGTCTCTTCCCTGGAAGTGTTCATGGCCAGGTTGGATGGGGCTTGGAACAACCTGGGCTGGTGGGAGGTGTCCCTGCCCATGCAGGGGGTTGGAACTGGATGAGCTTTGAGGTCCCTTCCATCCCAAACCATTCCATGATTCTATGATTCTCTTATTCCACTATGAAGAAAATCAACTGTATCCCAGTCCAAACCAGTACACAATCCAACAGGAAGAGTCAAAAGGATTGGAGCCATGGAACCAATGGAGCAGTAGCAACTAAGGACTGGATGTGGAAGCTGTGTCTTACTGAGAATTTTGCAAGATATTCCTCAGATCAACAGCAGACTTATGAGTCTGGGCCTGGCCAATGAGAGACCAACCAAATGCACTCCTCCCAGAGGATGCTTTGCCCTCCAGAGGATTCCATGTAAATTGCATTAGTTGCAATAGACACCCCCTGAGCTCACACCAAGGCCATGGCTATAAAATTTAGGGTGCTGACACACTGAAAACATATTTAGGAGTAGTTGCACAAGACCAAAGGAAGCAAGGGGTTAAAATAAATACTATTTTTTATCTTATGTAAGGGGAAAATTAAACACAAAGCAGTTGTCTGAAACACTCTGGTAGAAAAATTTGCCAAAAAATTAAGAACATAGTTATTTAATCTTGATTCCCACTTCAATGCTTCCATGCCAAAACATCTTGACCAAGAGGATGCAAATGGAAGGGTTTTTCCCTTCCTTCTGCAGCACCTCATTTTTCCCAAGTTTCTATGGACGAGTCTCTAGGAAAACCAACTTTCATGTGGAGTTTTCTCCCTACATGACTTTTCTGTTGGTCAGACAAATGTTGCCACCCTGTGTCAGTCTTCCCAGTTTCTCTTGGAAGCCATCCTACCTCACCCTCTCTGCTCATTATTTTCCAGCATCACAGCTTGAGGGCAAAGATAACATCCCGGAAATCAGCTTCAGCTTGTAATTACAATATATATTGGTTTATAAATGTGATTGTTTAGCAAGGCAGTCTGCAGTCAACATTTATGGAGAAAGGAGGAAAAAGAATCAGATTAGAAATCAGGAGGAAGGAAGGAGGCTGGGAATGAAAACACAAAGGAATCAGAGATGACCAAGACAGAATTAGAAAGGTACCCACACGGTCATCTTAATACAAAGGTCAATTCAGTCTGGACTATACTTTTCTGACTGTGAAAACTTTATTTTTATTATTCTCTTTTTAATATTTTTAATGGTTTTATATTGGCACAACATTGAGAAGTTCACAGGATTTCAATATACATTTTTCCCCCAGGACACAGCTTTTTTTCCATCAGGTTTAATCCGTAGACCACAGGAGCACAGGGTCCCAGTGAAAGGAGATGATCTTAGACTAGAGAAAAGCAGCCAGGTTTTGGGCTTTGTTTTTTTATTTACTTGCTTCTAGGGCTGGTTTTGTGTTGTTTGGGGGTTTTTTGGAGAGCTGTGATGGTATCAGCCAAGCTACACTGAAATCTGTCTTCTTGGCTGGGAAGTCAGTAACTCCCTGGGACAAGTCAAGCTGAAGTGGATGCCCTGGATGGTTGAGCAGCCTTGGGCCCCTGATGAGGAAGCACAGATTTGTTCTAAGTGTGACAAGATCACATATGCAGCCTGGTTGTGGCTGTGATAGCTGGATCTTGGCAGTCAGCTTGGGAAGTTGTTTCAACGTGGAGGGAAAAGAGTCAGAGAGCAGCTGCATCCACCGGAAGACATCGTGTAAACCTACAGGAGACATCAGTAAAGAGCTAAAACCTGCCAAAGTTCCCATTTGGTATCTGGCTGGAGGATGAGGCAGTTTCTATTGGTTCTGTCCTTCCTCTTGGCCATAGTTTGAGAGACAGCTTTAAGCTTTCCACTTCCATCATCTTCCTGTGTTGTAGCTTTCATCATTTGTTCTGCCTGTGCCAGAACTGAGGTGCCAAAGCTCATATCACCATACCTGCAAAAATTAAATGTTTCTCTACTTAGGGACTTGTGGAAGAAACTTTATTCAGAATAAACCTCAACAATTAGCAAAATAGCAGAAGTTGGAGGCACCTCTGAGGATTAATCAAGCCCTGATAGACCAAAATGCTCAGGACTGTGTCCAGTTGGGTTTTTAATATCTCCATGGATGAAGACCAACAACCTCTCCAGGCAACCTCTACCAGTATTTGATCACCAGCTCCAAAAAAAAAAACAAAACAAACCAAAAAACCCCCAAAATTTTGGTTTTTTATGTTTAGATGGGATTCCCTGTGTTTCAGTTTTTTGCACATTGCCTTGGTCCTGTTGCTGGACACCCCTCAGAAGACTCTGGCCATCTCTTCTCTGGTCCCTTCCAGCAGATATTTCTATATATATTTATATAGCTCTTCTCCAGGCTGCACAGTCCTGACTCTTTCCATCTCTCTTCATATGAGAGGTGCTCCAAGCCTTTCACCATCATCTTGGCTCCTTGCTGGACTTGCTTCAGTGTCCTCCTTCCTGTCTTGTACTGGGGACTCAGCACTCCAGATGTGTCCCATCAGTGTTGAGAAAAAGATAAGAATCTTAAAAAAACCCAAAAAACAATACAACCCACAAGAAAAACCCACCCCAAACCATGCCAATGAACCAACAAAAACTCCTTTGTGTTTCCTTTTCCCTGTAAAAACTGCCCAACTATTCACCAAGAAATTCACAAGAGAAAGTGCCATTTTGGACTCACTGGGAAGTGAGTTTATATTTTTAGATTTTCCAGTTCTGGACCATGGGCAGAGCAAAGGAATGGAGGAGCCCAACCTATGAAGTAAATCAGATTCTCCATTCTTACAGGAAAGCAGCTTACACAGCACTGTGTTGGGAAACCTCTGCATCCTCAGAGGAAGGAGACTCTAAAACATGTAAGGTTGAGCTGCAGAACCTTTTTTTACCTCATTCCTGAAGCAACTCATTTGCAGCTTCCAAACTGGCATGAAATTTTCCTTCCCTGTTTACACGGCTGCAAAATTCCAATATTTTTTTTTTTATTGCACAGGGACATTGCAAAAAATCTGGCCAACAGGCTGCAAACATGGAAGTTCTGATTGTTTCAAGAATGTTAAGAGACCTTTTTGCCTAAAATATTGCATGCAAGTCTCTTCCATGAATGACCTTTGTCACAGGAGAGCCTCAAGGAGATGGCATGGACCTGATTTTAAATTTTGTCTTCAATGTTGATAAGCCAAATACAGCAGTGTCAGGAGGAACATGAAAATTTTAATCTACCAGATCAGAGAAAGCCTCATGCTTACAATTCAAAACACTAATCCTTCACTGATTTACATTCATGCTCACTCCCAGGCTTTCTGTGAATTTTGGGCATTCCCAGTGGCACAGTGGTGACCCAGCCAGCAGGCAGGGACACCTCTGCTCTTTGCCAGATGTCTCTGAAACCTCCCTGTCCCATGGCAGAAGCCAGAAGCCTGGAATCACCAGCAGGGCTCTCCTAAGGGACTGAAGTCTCATTCTTCTCCACCTTCCCCAAATCTCACAGGCCTAAAACCAAAGTGAAGCAAGTGAAACCCTTTTTTGAAGAAGTGAGCACATTTTGTCTCGTCTCTTACACATCAGAAAACCTTTGGATTTTCCCCAAGTGCTTTGACATGGAAACCTTCAAGCAAACCAGATACAAGGGACTTTACAACCCTGTGCAAAGGCTGAGAGAATATTCTCACCCAGGTCATTTGCAGCACAAAGGAAGGGAGAAAACATCTGTTGTATCAACCCATGCACCTGGAAGAAATGTAAAAGTTTGTTGGTTTTTTTTTTCCATCAGATATTTTTCATGCCATCAGACAGAGAGCAGATCTCCAGCGCTCAGGGCAGAGTCCTCTCCATTACTGCACTGGGGGATTCTGTTTCCTCCTTCTCTATCAGCTGAGAGGGAAGGACAAAGTGACAGAGAAGGCATGGGACAAAAAACTCTCCTGTCTTCAAGAGCAGCAAACTCTCAGAAGCAGACAAAATGGTAGGATGGGTGGATCTCAGCTCATGGCTGCCAAGCATCCTATGGAAGGATGATTTTTTTTCTCAGATCTGCTCCCATTATACTGCTGAGCATCTCAGAACAACATAATGGCAGCTGGGAGTAATGGATACTGCCCCAGGAAGTCTTGGAAAAGATCAAGAGCTGAGAAGTCTTTGGGTGATAAACTGGAAGGAGAAGGTGGCTGTTCTGGGCATCCTGCTTGGCCGCTGCTGTTGTGAGCTCTGGACCAGAACTCTTTCCTCCAGAATCACTGACCTAGCACCTTCCACCACCCCTGAGTGATTTACCAACAGTTCTACCTGAAAAACCTCCACACTTGAGCAAGTCACATGCATTTTGAACAGCTATTTCCTTGAATTCCAGGTGCTCATCACAATTCATTTGCATCTCATTCAGCTCAACTCAAGACAGTGCAAAACTTGACATTCAGCCATATGCCAGACCACCATAGAATCATGGAATCACAAAATGGTTTGGATTAGAAGGGATCTTAAAGCTCATCCAGTTCCAACCCCAATGCCATGAGCAGGGACACTTCCCCCCAGCCCAGGTGGCTCCAAGCCCCATCCAACCTGATCTTCAACACTTCCAGGGATGAAGCATCCACAACCTCTCTGGGCAACCTGTTCCAGAGTCTTACCACCCTCACAGTGAAATATTTCTCCTTCAAGTCTAATCTAAACCTACCCTCTCCCAGCTTAAAACCTTTCATTCTCATCCCATGACTACGTGGCCCATTTTCCCTCTCTTTATCAAAAAACAATGTCCTGCTTTGTGTCACTGCATGTCCCAAATGAGAGCATCACACAACCTCCCCAGGACTGCAACATCTACACAGTCCTTCAGATAGAATATTCCCTTCCTGGCATTTTCCAGGCTCACAGATCCTGCTGTTTTCTTGCTCTGGGTTTGGTCTCTTACAGATCTACAGAGAGCAATGGGTTGTTCTTGTTTATCCTCAAAAAAATAAAAAAAAAAAGGCTTTCTAATCACTCTGAGAAGCCACCTGACACACATCCCCTCCCTCCAGCACCCATCCCTGTGCCTCCCCACAACAAAACAAACACTAAATCACTGCTAATTGAAAGTAAATTGAGTTTGAAAAAGAAGGAAGACATCTGCATATGTTGTTGTTTTATTATTACAATTAGGCAAATGAGGTTTTGGAGCAAACTTGAAATAAATTTGGGAGAATTTATGCCAGCATTAGGACAAACATAATAAAAAGCTGTTAGCAGGTTTATTGCAGCAAAGCAAATCCATTTAGTGCTTTACTGGGAGAGGGATGGGGGATGGAGGTGCTTTTGTCTTCAGGTGTTGAGAGTGCTAAAAGCCCCTTCAGAAAGCTGGGTTTGCTTGGAGAAAACAGTGAGGATTTTTGCTGTAATTTTGGTTCTTCAGGAAAGAAAGCCCAGATGCAGGCAGCTAAAAGTCCCTGCTTAAATTCCCAGTTTATCAGAGATTTGGGGAGCTCAGCTGGTCAGACAGCTGAAGGGAAGAGCCATCAAGATCCAGCCTGTGAGGAGCTCTGGATGTACAGACTTGTTGGGAAATGGCTCAGGTTGGACAAGGGTTTCAGATAGTTACAGGGAGCTGGTGCTAGTCTGTGAAATTGTCCCTGAAGGGTTGGAAACTTGCAAACACTGCTAAGATTTGAAAGCAACAACATTTCCCAGCCAAAAGTGGTGCCTGCACACACACAAGAGCCCAGCAAGAAACTAAATTAAAGCCAGAGACAAACTCCAGATATTTGACAACTCTCTGCGTAAAGGACTGAAAAAAAACTTAAATTTTATTACAAATGACCTCCCTGCAGAAACATTTGTGTTTTCCCTTTTTTTTTTGAGACCATCCTGCATTAACACCAGCTGGGTGGGCTGCAGCTCCAGGGTGGCACTGGAGAGCTGCTCAGTTACTCAGGCCAGCTCTGGGCTGTTCTCCATGTAGAAGCCACCAGGGCCACTCAACAAGCAGGTGTCAGGGGGGCTAACAGGAGCCAGACACTCAGCCTGGGTCTGTTTGATGTCAGCAAAGTTTCCTTTTCTTTGTCAGAGCTTGGATCTTTATTTGTGTTGATACCTGGAATGAGCTCACCCACCAAGGGACCTGGAAAAGGAGGTCTCATTTCATCAGGAAGTCATGGAATTCATTCAGCAAAGAATCCTGGAATAGTTTGGGTTGGAAGGGACCTTAAACACCATCTAGTTCCAACCTCATTGCCATGGGCTGGGACATCTCCCACCAGACCATGCTGAATGGTTCAGCAATGAAGGATGCATCCCAGAGGTGCCCATCCACATCTTCCTCCAGAGCAATACCTCCCTGCTAGACTCCAAGTGCCAAACAGTCTGAATTTTACTGCTTTTTTACCACAGGGTTGTAAAAATGTTATAAATACAGCCACATTTTTATAAATACAGCCTTTTTTTTTTTTTTTTTTTTTTTTGCTAGGCTTATAAAGCAAAGTCTATAGACTGGAAATGGTCACAATTATCTTGTATAACACTGAGCATCATGGCACTGAGGTTTATCTTTACTCTGGTGGTCCAACACTACATGTTTAAGCTGGTTTTAACTGGGTTTTTCTTCTGTATCATTGCATGTAGCATGTCCTCAGCCTCCACCACAAATAGCAATGGCAGGGACTCACTTGTGGCTCTGGAGGAAGGTGGTGGAAAGCCCAAGCTCTGCATGGAATATTTGACAGGAAACAGGCCTACACTTGTTGCCAAATTTTGACATCAACAAAGCTTACAATGTAGATCCAGACCAGCATTCCTCATTTCAGGGGCTGTTTAGTATTCAGGAAGGGGGAGCCACGTGAGGGAGAAAGTTATCTGCAGAGGAACAACCTCATAAAAATGTTTAAATATTAAAGAAACATGGAAATGCTAGAAAAATAAACAAGCTGACTCTTAGCATCAACAGTTGTACTTCCCAGGTGCCTTCTTCCAGCTCTCTTAAATCTCTCCTTTCAGCTCTGATTTACAGGGCAAACAGCTTAAAAAGACACAGAGTAAAAAGCAGAGTTCAGGATGCTTCACTAGTGCTGTCTCTACCAACATCTGGGCCTTTGGAGGTGGTCACAGATACCCTGCCAGGCTGGTTCTTGTGCCAGCTAACATGGTTTGCTTCACCTGTTTTACTTGTAGACCTGAATTAATCATGCCCTGGGTGTGACAGATTTCCCTTCAGTGGGCAAGGGTCCAGAGTTTGTTGGGCAGAATTAAATGTCCCTTTCAAGCCAGAGGAATCTTCAGCAGAAGTTCTTCAGGATTGAGCAGAAGAAGTGTAAATCACAGAACCACCTTGACTGGAAAAGGCCTTCATGATCATCAAGTCCAGCCGTTAATTTAACACTAATAAGACCTTAACTAAGCCATACCCCCAAGCACTATGTCTGTACCACTCTTAAATACCTCCAGGGATGGTGACTCCCCCACAGCCCTGGGTAGCCTCTTCCAATGTCTGAGAACCCTCTCAGTGAAGAAATTCTTCCTTACAACCATTCTGGTGCAACCTGGGCCCAATACCAGTTTTAATTTCATTGAACAGACTGATTCCCACCTCTTTACAACCTCCTTTAAGGTAGTTGTAGAGAGCACTCTTGGCCACCTGGGCACTGGTTACTGTTCAGCTGCTGCCAATCAACACTCCCAGGTCCCTCTCAGCTGGGCAGCTCTCCAGTCACCCCTCCAGAAGCTTCTGTCCCAGAGAGGGACAGAAAAGGTTTGGGGAGAAGGAAAGGAACCTATTTATGTCATGGCAGAGGAAAGGAAGATAGACTGGCATTGAGAAGTCTCAAAGGAAGAGAGGTGTAAGCTTCGCTCAGCTCCAGTTATGAAACCTTGAGCCATGCTGGAAAGGAGTTTGAGCATCCTGCAGATCATAAACAGTGAATTCTGGAGTTTTCTACCTGTTATTTCCATTAAGCTTTGTGCTGTGTCACATATGTGTCTCTGGGTGTCTTTTTGTTGTAACTAAAGCATGATGCTCATCCTTAACATCATCCCTTGTTGTGGTTTAACCCAGTGGGCAGCTAAACACCACGTAGCTGTGGGACAAAACAAAAAGCCTGATAAAACCCAGGGGTGGAGAAAAAGGCAGCTGAATTGGATAGAAAAAGAAGAGGAAAATAAAATAATAGTAATAAGTAATAGTGATAATAATAAATAACAACCACAACAATAAATATAAGTATAAAAACTATACATAATGCAATAGACCAATATCCAGCTCATATCCAAGCAGTGATCCCCACCCCTCAGCCAAATGCCCCCCCTGGTTTATGTTCTGAGTGTGATGTCCTATGGTGTGTCCTGCTGGTCAGCAACTGGCTGAAAACATGAGCCAGCAGTGTGCCCAGGTGGCCAAGAAGGCCACCAGCATTCTGGCTTGTGTCAGGAATGGTGTGGCCAGCAGGAGAAGGGCAGTGATGGTGGCCATGTAGTGGACACTGGTGAGGCCACACTTTGAGTGCTGTGGTCAGGTCTGGGCTCCTCACTACAAAAAGGACATTGAGGTTCTGGAGGGAGTTCAGAAAAGAGCAACCAAGCTGAGGAAGGGTTTGAAGAACAGGTCCTGTAGGGAGAAGCTGAGGGAATTGGGAATGTTTGGTTTAGAGGAGGTTGAGAGGAGACCTTATTGTTCTCTACAAGTCTCTGAAAGGAGGTGGCAGGGAGGTGGGTGCTGGGATCTTCTCTCAAGGCAATAATGACAGGACCAAAGGAAATGGCCTGAAGTTGCATCAGAGGAGGTTTAGACCAGATCTGAGGAAGAATTCCTTTTCTGAGAGAGTAATTACTGGTATGGGCTGCCCAGGGAGGTGGTGGATTCACCACCCTTGGAAGTATTTAAAAACCATGTAGATGAGATATCTACAAGATCTGGTCTAGTGGGTGATACTGATACATACATTTGTTGGGGAGAGGGGTGGTGTTGATAGTTGGACATGATGATCTTAGAGGTCTTTTCCAAGAGTGACAATTCTGTGATTCTGTGTGGGACATCTCATTGGACACTTTGGGTCTGCTACCCTGACTGTGCTCTCTCCCAGCTCCTTTATGCACCTCCAACCTTCTCAGTGCCAAGGGAGGAGAATCTGAGAAGTCCTTGACGTGGTGCTTAGCAACAACTGGAACATCAGTGTGCTGCCAACATTATTCTCATGTTAAGTACAAAACACAGCACTCTACCAGCTGCTAAGAAGAAAATTAACCCTACCCCAGCCGAAACCCTACTATCCACAATGCAGAAGCAGGCAGGAATGGTTTTAAGACAAGCATCACAGTTTAACTCTTGTTGGCCTGACTTAGCTTTGTCTAGACCAGCAGAGTGACCAGAGTCATGACATCAGGCCAAGCCATGACCACCAATGACCTCACTGTTATACTCTTGCCATAGTTCCTGCAATGGTGTTTGTTGGATCCAAAGCACAGCTCAGGGGCTATGCCAAGCCGGGGCCATTCCCAGTAGAATCACAGAATAACCTTTAGAATCACAGAATCACCTTGATTGGAAAAGACCTTCATGATCAACAAGTCCAGCCATTAATTTAAAACTAACAAGACCTTAACTAAACCATATCTCGAAGCTCTATGTCTGTACCCCTCTTAAATACCTCTAGGGATCGTGACTCCACCAGCCTCTTCCAATGTCTGAGAACCCTTTCAGTGAAGAAATTCTTCCTTACATCCAATCTAAACCTCCTCTGGTGCAACCTGGGCCCAATACCATTTTTAACTTTATTGAACAGACTCCTTTAAGGTAGTTGTAGAGAGCCCTCTTGGCCACCTGGGCACTGGTTCCTGTTCAGCTGCTGCCAATCAACACCCCTAGGTCCCTCTCAGCTGGGCAGCTCTCCAGCCACCCCTCCAGAAGTCTCTAGCTCTCCTATCTCAAAGAGGGACAGAAAAGGTTTGGGGAGAAGGAAAGGAACCTATTTTGGCAGAGGAAATGAAGATAGACTGGGAACTCTTTCAGTGAAGAAATTCTTCCAAACATCCAACGTAAACCTCCCCTGGTGCAACTTGTGCCCATTACCTCTTGTCCTATCCCTTGACACTTCATGGAAGAGACCCAGAAATCCAAGTCACTGTGATCTGGGGACAAGAGAGCCCTGCAGCAGGGATGCAAGCCCTCAGGATCAGAGAACTGACCCTGGATTTTTTTGTGTCCAGCTCATCCTAGCAGTGTGCTGACCAGACCCAGCAGTACTCACTGACCCTGACTGTTCAGACCATCACATTGCCTTCCTTAGAAAATCTCTTGCAGGAGGCTGCAGCTCCTCCCTTTGCTCTGTAGCCTGGTATATATAGAGTTTTTCTGAGAGGCAGATGAAATCTCACTTTTGGCTTCCCAGGAGAGCTCCCAGCTAGCAGATCCATGGCAAGGCCACCCCGCAGACCTTTTGCTGCCTCTATCTGCCCAAACAGAATTTGTGAGAAGAGAAAAAGTCAGAGAGAGAGACTTACTCTCTAGCCTAAGGATAGAGGAGTCCTAGTTTCCTGCAGCTTGGTCAGATGAGAGCGAAACTGTGGTCTGAGGAACAGCAGCAGCTTCACAGCTAACAAGGTTTGGCTGTAACCTAAAAAAAAAAAAATAAAATAAATTAAAAAGGGGGAAGAAAAGGTGGATTGTTTATTGGTTTGGGGGAAAACAAACCAAGCAACTTTCTGTCCTTTTGACAAGATCAGAAGGCAGAGGCCCCTGAAAAAATATTTTTAAAGTTGCAGCTAGCAAACCTTTCCGAAGCCATAGCAACCCGTGCCAGAGACCAAGAGGGTCTGATCAATGTTTGCAATTAAAATCTCTTTTGTTTTGTGCTTTTCACAGACAGTGACCCTTGCATTTTGGTCAACAGAGCGTGGGCCATGAAATGTTGAGCTCAGGCTTTGTTTTGTTCCCTGCTCATCCTCCTAAAGCAGGGAACAGGAGCCACCCCTGAGCCCGCATTGTCTGAACCCTGCTCGCTGTTGTTTGCAGCCCCGGCAGTGAACACGAGGTGTGTGTGTGGTGTGTGTGTGTGTGTCCCCTTCTCCTGTATTTTTGAATCCCCCACAATACACCCTTCAAGATTAAATTAGCAATTTGTTCCCTAATTGTGTTTTCAGAGTCGGAACAATGTGAGCACACAGAGAGAACAATGCGCCGGCTCAGTATTAAAGAAAAATATTAATTAAAATCTCAACAGAAATAATACTTGGGTTGGAAAAAAAAAAAAAAAAAAAAAAAAAAGGAAGAAAACAAGAAAGAGTTTGTCCTCATTTTTTTTTCCCAGCTAGCTTTTTGTAGAAACTTTTCCTAATAAGAGGCTGATTTCATTTCAAGCACAAACAAGCAGCATGTTTTCCAGAGCTCTGTCTGTAAAAGCCACAGGGAAACTACACCAAGCAGAGCTCCTCAGCTTGTGGCAAACTTGCCCCAGTTAGCTTGGGAATGTAGGAATCAGAAGCTCTGTGCCTTCATATGGGGGTCTGCTCATCCTCTCCCACATCCCAGGGGATGTTAGGACCTTTAGCACTGCAGAGAAGCCTCTGTCATTCGAACAGGACAATCTGGCAAAGATGCAAAGCTATTATCACCTGGTAAATACATCATCCTCCTGAAAAAAAGAAAAAGAAAAAAAAGGTAAAAAGAAAGGAGAGTCTGGGGAATTAGGGACAAATCAGCTTGAGTTCAATGCTGAGAAACATCTTGGAACAAACAGTCAAGCAATCTGTCTCTTTGCACCTCGAAAATAGCAAGGGGATAAGTAGCATCCGGCCTCAATTTCCCAGGAACAAATCACATCCAACCAACCTAATTTCTTCCTATGACAGTGTAATGATCCTTACAGGTCAGGGGAGCAGCAGCAGATGTAAGACAGCTTAACCTCAGCAAAGCTCTTGACATGCTCACGCAACATCCTCTCCATCAATAAATACCTTAGCTACTTGATCACCCTAAGCTGGCAATTGATCTGATCAAAAACCAAGCCAAATAATCGAATTTAGTTGGCTAAAGTCTACTTGGGGGGTTCCTCTCTACCACATTTCTTCTTGCTGTGTCAAATACTTCAGGGATCTGCCAGTGAAGAGCTGAAAGACAGAGAGAGAGAGAAAACCAACAAAGGGTTTTGAGACCTGGATGGAATCTCAAGCACTAGGAAGGCCATAAGGACCACCACATCAGAAGCTCTTACCATCCAAAGCTCATTTTTCCAGAGTGCTGGTGTTGTGCAGGTGTTCAGGAGGGTCTCCAAAGTGTTCCACAAACCATATTAATGTCTGTTCTGACACCTGCAGGTCTTCCCGTTGAAGCTATTGGAATGGAGATGCAGACACCAGGATAACAGGTAACAGACCTGAAGCTACATCCTGGTAGATCTAATCCCTTGGTAGAAAGCAGAACTGTTCCTAACTTCCAGCTTAAAAGGAAAAAAAACAAGAAGGCTCAAATCACTGGCGAAAAATGCAATGCAGACTCCTGCACATCCCAGCACTGGGACTGATGGAGAAAAACTTTAAAAAAAAAAAAAAAAGAAATTTTAAAAATAAAAAAATAAAAAAATCATATCTAGCTTCAAGACAAATTTAAAAATAAAAGTTGAGCCCCCAGACAGTGAGATTGAAGTAAAATACCAACTCCCTTCTCTCTTGCTCTCAAATCGGGAGCTATTGATGGCTTAAAGACCTTGTCTTAATTTTCTCCATGACTAATCTATTCAGTTTTCACTTAAGGAACCCTCAATGGTATAATGAGACAGCTGTTGGCTCTATCCCTCCCTCAACTCCCCCAGCTAGGAAATTAAATTTAAAACCATTGCTTTAAATAGGCCTGGCACTGTCTCATCTCCTCTTGAGTTGCTCTGGGAACATCTCACCCGTAAGTGCAGGTGTCAGGTCAATCAGAATTCACCCAGTTCTTCAGGTCTGCCTGAGCTGATAATTTGTAAAGAAATCAAGATTAAAACTTCTAGATCTTATCCCTGTGTGCTGTGGATTGAGAATAGGGTTGGGGGTTTTTCTTTAATTTTTTGGTTTTATTTTTTTGTTTATAAGTGGTAGATGGTCTTGTGTTAAAGTAGATTATAGGATACTAGAGGAGATTACATCAGACTAGGTATAAGGAAGGGATTTTTTACAGCATGGTGACACAGTGGAACATGTCCAGACAGGTGGTAGCATTCAGGGTGAGGTTGGATAAGGCTCTGAGCAACCTGATTTAATTGAAAATGTCTCTGCTCACTCTAAGAGAGTTGGACCAGATGACCTTTAAAGGTCTCTTCCAACCCAAACCATTCTATGATCCTATGATTTTATCCTGGGGTGTGAATCTGCCATAGTTTTCCCTTGGGCTGATAATTCAGGGTCTGGCATATTAAATAGGATTTGGAAGTGTGGACACTATATACCAACCTGGAGAAAGATGAAGGTTGAGACCCAGACCTGGTCTTGGTGGGAAGTAGGATTAGATCCTGCCTCAGTGCTCTGGGCTTTCTGCTTTCTGGGTCTCCCTCTGTTTTAAAGCCAAAGACTGGTCCTAAATTTAGTGCCTGGGGAGCTTTTCTAAGCCAGTGTCGTAGCATCCACAATGTTGTATGGTCAAACCCGTTGTGCTCTAGTTTTTCCTCATGTAAAGCAGGAATGTAAGGACTGGTACCCTTGCTCAGGACTCAAAAAACTCATGGGTTTTGAGTGCTGCCCAATACATACTGGATAAAGAAGCACACAGGAAAGAAAACCTTTGCTTTGTGAGTGACCCTGCCTCTGACCCTGTCACTTGTAGGCTGGTTCCCCATTCCTGATCTCTTTTTCTCCTTTGTAGGACAAAGAAAGATGCCAACAAAGCCATGGTAATTCCTCTCAGTGGGAGATGGGGCTCATCTGTAAACCCAAGGCTGAAGGAGTAAGCCCCAAAAGTGAGATAGAAGTTCAAGACATTAAGTAGGACTCAAAAAAATGGCCTCTGTTTAGTTCCTCCAAGATGCTGTGGACTAAAGACTTGCTCTTTGATGTGTTTCACAGGGTCTCCATGGTGGGATCTGCAGGCTGAATGTGGAAATTCATAGAATCATAGAATCATAGAATTAGCTGGGTTGGAAGGGACCTCAGAGATCATCTAGTCCAACCCTTGACCCACCGGAGCAGTTGCTAGACCATGGCACTGAGTGCCACATCCAGTCTTTTTTTAAATGTCTCCAGGGACGGAGAATCTACCACCTCACCGGGCAGTCCATTCCATAGCCTGATCACCCTCTCTGTGAAGAAATTCTTTCTAATATCTAACCTAAACCTCCCCTGGCACAACTTAAGACTGTGTCCTCTTGTCTTGTTGAAGGTCGTCTGTGAAAAGAGTCCAGTTCCCACCTCGCTACAGCCTCCTTTCAGGGAGTTGTAGACAGCAATGAGGTCTCCCCTGAGCCTCCTCTTCTTCAGGCTGAACAGCCCCAGCTCTCTCAGCCTCTCCTCATAGGGCCTGTGCTCGAGTCCCTTCACCAGCCTGGTTGCCCTCCTTTGGACCTGTTCCAGGACCTCTACATCCTTCTTAAACTGAGGGGCCCAGAACTGGACACAGTACTCGAGGTGTGGCCTAACCAGCACTGAGTACAGGGGATTCACCCGCTGATTCACCCTCTCATGGCCACCAGAGAGGGTTCAAAAGCCATCCTCTCCCTGCAGTGTTTCAGAGCTGGCCTCAGGAAAGCAATTCAGCCAAATGTTCCTTGGCAATTGCTGAGTCTGAAATTAGTAGCTTCAGACAGCAAATGATTTTAATGCAACATGGGCAAAATATTCCTCTGCTTCTTGCTTCTACTCTCTGGTTACAAGAAAATCACATGAACACTGTTTCTGCAGACCTCACCTTTTACATGGGCTTTACACTCTCACTCTGACCCCCCTACTTCATGCTCTTCCCCTCTCTTCCTTGTGAATTTTCCTTCTTTCACTTATTTTTAACTCCCTTTGATCTCTGCACAGTCTTGTGGCCTGTTTAGCTCACGCTTCAGCTTAAGACAAATCAGCTCCATTCAAATAAATCTTGCTTAAAGGAAAGAAATTCAGGGCAGGGGGAGTTACACTGTCACACTCTGTCCCCAGCTTTCTGAGGGGGAGCCTGGGTCAGACTGCCAGGAAGAAGAGAAGTCACAACCCAGTGTCATGGCTGGGTTGGTTGAGGGAGGGAAATTGAGCACTGGATTATTGTTTTTTGGGTGAAGAACAAGGGATCTTCCCTTCAAGGTTGAGACAACTGACAACTGAGCTGGTTTTAATCATTCATCCATTTTTTGCACACCCACTCACATCCTTTGTTCACCTATCATTACCCTAAGTTCAGAGCATCTCCTGTAGAGGAGGCAAACAAGCATTTATTGCCACCTTCTTGTGAGCAGCTTCATTCTCATACCTGCAAGATCCTTCAGCTAAAGGAAATCTTGACCCTTATCCCTCTGTGGTGTATCCCCAGTGCAAACCCACATCACCCCTCAGTCCCTCAGGCTTTCCCCACATCCTTCCAGTAATTCAAGCAACACCAGGGGCTGCTTCAGAGACCCCAGGCAGCTGAATAGGCAGCTCTTCCAAAATAAAGCATCATGGAAAAAAAATATATAAACTTCTCACTGACTTTATTGACCTCCCTTTTAAGTAGATCATATCAAAAAAGAAACCAGAGGGTCAGCTCAGCAGAGATTCCAGCTCCATAGACAGCTGTTTTCCAAAAGTAAACCAGATGTTTTAGTGAATATTTTATGCCATCTCCTTCCTGAACAACTTCTTCCTTCTGAAAAGGAGGCACAACCTCAGTTGTGTTGATGGCACAACCTCAGAACACGTGAAAGAGTTGGAATATCCTACACTCTCAGTCATATAATTCACTGCAGCCCCAATTTACCTGGAAGGTCACCATGGCTGTAGACAGAGGAGAGGTTTTGGGAAAGGGTAAGGAGGATTAACTTCCTGAGAAATATCTCCTGTAAATAAAACCTGTGAAATTACACTTTGGTATATGAGGAGGAAAGGGCACAGACAAGAGGATGGAAGGAAAAGGAGGGAGGTAGGCTGAGAATGGCTCCCTCTCTGTCTCATACGACAAGAATGAGACAGAGAAATTGGATGCAAAGGAAATATCTTGTCATCCAAAGTATAATTAAACTGAGGGACTCATTTCCATAAAATGTCAATGAGGCCAGGAACTCAGCTAGACCCAAAGATGGCTTGGACATTTATAATGATAACCCCAACAGCTAAAGTTGTAACAGCTAATGTTAAAAAAAAAACCCTCTCAAAAGGGATCTAACATCCTATGTTTCAGACTTTAAATTAATCTCTTAAGTATTAGGAGGATACCTCATTATAGAGAAACAGATTATTTTTGCCTCTCTGTCTTGGAGCTTGCTGACACTTTTCATTGAGCCTTGTGCCAAAGGCCACAGCCAGAAATAGTGTCCTACATTAGAAAGTCCAGATCACTGGGGACTGGGGAGAATCCCTTTTGGCAAGGAGAATCCCTGTGTGACATCGTATCCCTCTGCACATTTGATGCCAAAAGCAGCAGGAGACAAACCTTGCACAGGACAGTAAAATCATGCAGCTCCCAAATTGATTTTCTATCATCACAGGGGTTGTTCCCACCTGATTTCCCCATGGGATGAATTCTTAGGTCTTGGCCAGGATGTACCTGTGCAGCTCACCCCACAAGGAACCCATCTCTTCACCTGGGTAATCCTGTGGTCCATCCCTTGTTGAATGCCCAGGAACTTTCAGTAAGTTAATTCTTCCAGCTAAGGGGGAAAAAATCAACCATTTTTGCCTTTATTCAGCTTCAGCATTGCTAGTCCCAGATTTCTTGTTCCAATTACAGTGGTTTATGACTTGCAACAGAGCATAACCTGGTGTGAGCTCTGTGGATAAAGCAGCCAGTGTGCATTACACTAAACAGGGGGATTTTACAGTTCAGGAATTTGAAGGCCAACAGTTCTCATTGCAAAAAATCCATTTCATCAAAAAATCCATTTGCATCATTTCCACACATCACCTCCTCCTAGCCCAGAGAAGTTCCTGAGGTGACCTCTCAGGTCCCCAAAATCAGAGTGTGCATCTCTCTGTGTTCTCCCTTTCTCAGCAGGAGGGAGAATTAGGGGGATGGTCATGGCCTGAGGTTTCTTGGTGTTCTTCAGCTGATTCTCAACAGCAAAATACTCTTTCTCGGGTGTTGCTGCTTGAGGATCAAACATCTCTCACTCCAGAAAGCTTTAGGACTTCATCCACCAAGTTTCTCCTTAGAAACCTAATGTCCAAGCACCATCTCCTCTGCATGATGCATAAGGAAACCCCAGGAGCTTTAGAGAACCAAGGAGAAGTTTTTAATGGACTGCCCATTTCCCACTGGAAAAGAAAGGTCAGAAGCCCACAGCTTTGGTGAGATGATGGGAATCTTCACATGTGTCCCAGCTGCAGAAAAATGAAAATGCCCTTTATAGCAGGGTAACTAATCCTGCTTAGCCTGTAAAGCTCCAGACAAACAGTTGATTCTACTTTCTTGTCAGATCCTAAGCTGAGGTGCTGATAATGAAGAAAGGGAGGAGAAATTACAGGGAGGAAGTCAAGAAGAAAGCTGTGCTACTGGGAGGAGGGATTTGCAGGGGAGGGGGAGAAGGAGAAGGAGGAAAGAGGGAGGGAGGGAACATGGACAGGCTTTAAAATGAAGTTGAATATTGAGAGGTGGAAAATAAAGTGGAGAGAGGCTGCACTGAAAGTGATACAGGCTGGAGATGGAGAGAGTCAAAGAATGACAGCAGATCAGTTTAAGCATGAAAGAATAGAAAGGAAAAGAATAATAATGCTGGCTTGTAAAGCTGAAATCAGATTATTGTTTCCTCCAGTGAATTAACTCTCCTCTAATGTAATGCAGGGGCCTTCACAAAGCTGCTGTGATTTCCCTGTTGGGTGGCACTGGGACATTAAACCAAGATGTGTGTGTTTGCTTCATTATAACCCCTGTATGTGTCTGCTAAACCTCTCAGAGAGCACCCATGCATGGACATGCTCTGCATGTTTCAGTGTGGAGGGAGATGTTAAATCTGGTTTGGGGTTTGGAGGAAGCCATAGGGTGAAGGAGATGGCTGCATGTGAGTTTGGGAAGGTGAGAGCTGCAGTTTTGCTCTGAGGTTTGTGTCAGGTGAGAAATCACAGAGCCTCCCTAGGATGCTCCCAAGGATGGAGCTGATGGAGAACCACCTGAAGGTCGAGGTCCTAAGGAGCTAAGAAGCTGCTGTCCCACACCCCAAAAGGCTGGAAGTCCCAGTGCCCTGATGGGGATATTGGCTGGGGATCAGGTGGGTTGTGTGGGAGCTCAGAGCTTCTTTTGGGTTCCACAAGGGACTGAGCAGGGATGGGGATGTGGTGGGTGAATGCACCTCACAGCCACAGCATTCTCTCCCTCTGGAGGGTTAGTTAAGGAAGTGGAGCTTGCATGGGAGGCAAAATCCTTTCCTTCTCAATCATACCCATGAGTCCCAGACCCAACCAAGTCCAGACTTCGTGGTTCTGGTTCCTCCATCTCTCTGGGGTCCAAGAGCAGGCTGTGAAGGGGATGAAGCCCAGCTCAATAGACCGCTGTGGGATCTGTTCCTCCTCCTCCTACCTCTCTCCTGCCAAATCTTCTGTTGGCCAAAAGTGTGATGTATTAATATATTAATACAGTAATGTATTAAATCATTAATGTCAAGGAAAGGATGAGTAGATAATGATTGCTTGTGCTTTTTTCCAGCTAAGAACTTGTTGATCCCAGACAAGATGTAATTGATCTGCAGAACTTCTCACCACGGATATATAGTTGGTGCTTCAAGTTAACAAGAATTCAGAGAAGAGCAAAGAAGCTCAAAGAAAGCTCCAGTCAGTTTTATTGAATCCATAGCCCCGGAAGTCTATGAGCCTCAAAAGGTTGGAGGTAGGGAGAGCAACCAGGAAGGAAAAAACCAAAACCCTTTTTTTTGCCCTTGTGCATTATGTATGTGCCTGGAGCCACTTTTGGAAGCAGAGAATTAGGAGGAGCAGCCTGAGAAGCTGCAGCCTAAGAAGCTGCTCTGTGTTACCTCTGAGAGGGTCTGAAGGTTGTCCCTTTGCCCTGTACAGTGTCATCTCCTGAGGGCCACACGCTTTGGAAACTGAGTCACACAGGTTATGAATGGAATTATATAATATAATGGAATAATATAATATGATGGAATAATTAAATATAACATTCCAGGTTGCCTGGCATGTTTAGGGAGGGGTACCCAAGGATCTCATCTGTTCTCTTTCTCCTTTGAGCAGATGTCACCCAATGCACTCAAGGGCACCTGGGGAAGTGTCTGCAAGCTACCATAGAGGCAAAACATGTTCAGAGAGCAGGAATGACTTAATAGAATCATAGAACCACAGGATGGTTTGTGTTGGAAGGGACCTTAAAGATCATCTGGCTTGGGCAGGGACACCTCACACCAGCCCAGGTTGCTCCAAGCCCCATCCAACCTGGCCTTGAACACTTCCAGGGATGAGGCAGCCATAGATTCCCTGAGCAACCTGTTCCAGGGTCTCACCATACTCACACTAAAGAATTTCCTTTTTATGTCTCATCTAAATCTCCCCTCCTCCAGCTTAAAACCGTGACCCTTCCTCCTATCACTCCATGCCCTTGTAGAAAGTCCCTCCCCAGCTTTCCTGCAGCTGCACTTGCAGCAAATTAAACATAACTGGAGAGCCTGAGGCTGGTGTCCAAGTGCTGTATAACCCTGGGAAGGGTCAGAATGTGCCAGTGTGAGAGGTGTTCATAGAACTGAATCATAGAATTGGCTGGGTTGGAAGGGACCTCAGAGATCATCAAGTCCAACCCTTGATCCGCTACCGCTGCAGTTCCCAGCCCATGGCACTCAGTGCCACATCCAGGCTCTTTTGAAATATCTCCAGACACGGAGAATCCACTACTTCCCTGGGCAGCCCATTCCAATGCCTGATCACCCTCTCCAGAAAGAAATTCTTTCGAATCTCCAACCTAAACCTCCCCTGGCACAACTTGAGACCCTGCCCTCTTGTCTTGCTGAGAGTTGCCTGGGAAAAGAGACCAACCCCTGCCTGGCTCCAACCTCCTTTCAGGGAGTTGGAGAGAGCGATCTCCAACTGAGCCTCCTCTTCTCCAGCCTCAACACCCCCAGCTCCCTCAGCCTCTCCTCACAGGATCTGTGCTCCAATCCCTTCACCAGCCTGGTTGCCTCCTTTGGACCTGCTCCAGCACCTCAATCTCCTTCCTGAGCTGAGGGGCCCAGAACTGGACACAGGACTCAAGCTGTGGCCTCACCAGCGTTGAGCACAGGGGCAGAATCGCTTCCTTGGACCTGCTGGCCGCGCTGTCCCTGATACAGGCCAGGATGCCATTGGCCTTCTTGGCTACCTGGGATGATGTTCAGCTTCCTGTCAATAAAGGAATTGTGTTGCCTCCTTTGAAACCAGAACAAGATTTTGGCTTTTCCCCACAGAGATAAAAGTTTGTGGATGGCAAAAAGAAGATGTGACTCTGGCAGTGCTCCCTGTGTGCCTTTTCTGTGGCCTCCATCTCTTCTGTATTCAGGAGGCAAAGCAATCCCCAAATGTGCTACAGATAAGGGCAGGCCCATCCATAGCTTAGTGACACTGTTGTGATACAATGACATCCCCAATCCAACTTTCTACAGCAACTCTGCAGGACAGAGAAATGTTTTATTCTCTGCAGCAACCTCAGGATAATTAACCCTGTCATTTGTGGTTATATGGAGTGCTTTGTTCTACCAACCCTGAAGGTCTGGGCTTTGGTATTGCTTTTTTTTCTTTTTTTTTTTTTTTTTTTGGTCATTTCCTCCCAGATCCCTCTATCTGCTAGTAAATAAAGTGATGAATTACTCTCTGCTAACCACTCTCTGCATTCCTGCAGCACCTTGCTAAAAAAGTTATCACTCGAGGAGCAGCAGACGATGCTGAACTTCAATTAGGCTCAAATTAGTTGCACAGGGTGACATTTTCCAATCATGCAACATTAGCATCCTCCCTAATTATGAAAATGTAAAGCTAACTTCTGTTTCATAATAAATTAAGCTTGCTCTCTTGGCATCTAAAACACACAGAGTGCAGTGGGTCTTCTTGTTTTGCTCAGGAATAGTCACAACCAGGATAACCTCCCTTTCCTCTAAAAGGTCAGATGTGGTGGGAGCATCTCTGATAACACTGGGCAGAGGAGGAGGAAAATGAACAAGAAAGTGAAAAAACAGCCACAAATGGAATTATTAGCCTGTTTGTTTAGTGGGCATGACCTTAGACATTCTCACACAACATCATCCTCCAAGAATGGAGAAAAAGCAGGAGGAAACATTCCCCCTTCTCCTTCCTTCATTGAGATTTTTCACCTCTGGTTTACTCAGCCCACTGATCCAGCCTGAGAGAGGGTTTGGAGTCCCCCTTCCACCAGAGTCTTGGCCAAAAAAAAAGTAAGATTGCAGGTAGATTATGAAATATCTGACCATATTTATTGCCACCATATCCAGGCAGCAGAGTGTTCAGGAGGATGTAAGAAAAAAAAGGAAAAAAAATAGAGGGGACAAGAAGAACAAGCTTTCCTATCAGATAATTTCTGTAAACACCATGGCTATTTAAGAGAAAAAAGAAAAGCCACAGTAGGTGTTTTTTATCAGAAGTCAGAAGAATATGGAAAAGGATCCTTTCTGCAGCCTGACCACAACACTTGGAGAATATTTCTATTTAAGAGATATAACTTAGAGTTAGTCCATTACAGTTGACTACTGGAAAAAGGAATCAGGAACTACCTGGCTCTTGCCAGGTATATTTTGCATCTCTATTGTGTGTTTTTTGTAGGTACATTTTGCATCTCTACTGTGTGTTTCATGGAGATTTCCAGATGTTGGGTGTTGAAGGCAAGCATCACAGCTCCTTTTCACCTCTCTTAAAGCAAGGTCAGACCCACAGATCCACCCCTTCAGCCTTCTGCAGCTCTCAAGCTATTCTGTGTCACTAAAAATAATGGAGCCTCTCTGAGCAGCTTGGAAACAGATGGGTTTTCATCCTGGCTAAGCTTGTGTTATTGAGTCAGTAGGTTCAAGAAATGCTAAAGATGCCTGCAAAACCAGGCATCTAATTATTGCATCCCTGCATCAGAAGAACTGGAGAGCTGAGGAGAGCAGCTGACAAGGAGCTAAATAATAGAGTAACAAGCAGGATGGTTGGAATCTGTCACAGAGCTAACGAAGGTCAGGAGAAGACACCTGCATATTTTAAGGAATGAGATATATGCAGCTGAAAGTGCCCAGATGTGACATTTAAAGGCAGAGATCATAAACTACAGTGCAATCACTGCTAGGAACTGGAGCCTGGGATGGGCACAAGAATTAAAAACAACTGAAGAACTGAAAGTAAAGGAGGTTTGGGGTGACTGGAGAAGCTGGAGAACCAGCAGCCTCTGGAGTGCTAAGGGAGAAGCCAATTTTGTTGTGCAGCAGCCCCTGTGATGGGGTTGACACTTCCCAAAAAAACTGGCAAAGGACAAATTGCACTCAGCTTGGCACCGACAGCAAGGGGGAACTGCTGAAGTGAGAGGAGGGGATTTGCAGCATACATTTCTATAGAGCAACCTAATTCACCATGAGCAGCACTGCAGAGGCACTTAAATAGGGCAAGGGAAAGCACTTGTGTAAGCAAGATCACTGCAAAGCCCAGGGAACAAAACGGTGGAAAGCACAGGGCTACCCAGAGAGCAGGATGCAAACAGCAGCATCACTGATTTCAGCTCCACTTTGGGTTTGAAGTTATTGCTGCAAAAGCACACACAAAAAAAAAAATAAAACCCAACCCAAACTAAAAAAACAACAAAAACCCCAAAACAAAACAAAAAAACCAACTAAAAAACCTAAATTAAGCTAGTTTGGTTCAGTAATCAATTGAAAGCTAAACCTTTCCTTTACGAGTCCATCATTATAAAAGGGTAATGTCCTTCCCAGAAATACCTTCCTAACTACCAGAAAGGGTACTGGGGGAGCCCCATAGTCATTTTGCTTTTACTGAGCAATGAAAATCCAAACTGTGGTCTATTCATAGCCCAGCCACAGCTCTCGAACTCCTTCTCCATGCCATGTGCTGTGTATATGCAAAAACCTTACAGTAACACAGTAATGCAGTAATAAAGCAAGAAACAGTAGCAAGGCAGGGGGGAGATTTTTTTCCCCCAGACAGAAGGACGTTTCCTTTGCCTGTTCTTTTACCATGCTCTGAAATAATCTGATTTTTATCTTTATCTGATTTTTTTGTTGTTGTTTTTTCCCATTTCCCCCCCCCCAATCAATTCAATTGCAGCAGCAAGCTGACAAGCATTTTGAATAATGAGTTTGTTTGTGGGGTCAAAGGGTTTTGCTTGCTCATCCTGCCTTTGGAAAGAGCTGCTTTTGTGTTAGCAATGCCAAGAGGGAGCTCGAGCTGCAAAGCACACTAGGAAGGATCAATATTTTAAATGCATTAACACTGGTGAGTTGCAAATGAAGTTAGCTGCTGCTGAGCATCACTGATTTCACAGTAAGTCTCAGCTCAGTTGGTTAATTTCTCTGAAGGATCAATGCCACAGCTGATGGTTACTGAAGTTTCTTCCTTCACCAGGCACAAGGGGATTTTGAAATGAACTCTACAGGGGATCACAAGCCAACTCGTCCGTGTAAATAAGAGGAGCATGAGTGTGTAATTCTCTTAATCTGTCAAGACTAGCACAGCAAAGACATGAATCATAAAAGCTGAACTAAACCAGCTTCAAATTTGGAATCCAAATTTCACAGTTCCTCTCATTATATGGGGTCAATCAAAACTGCCAGATCCAGCCTCACCCAAGCTTTCAAGGAAATTGGACTTGAAAGCCATGACTTCTACCCAAGCAGAATGCAAATTTTGTATGAAGTGGGCAACTCTTGCAATCTTGGCTCTCAAAGATGTCAACTTTTTAGACAGTCTTAAAGGGATCCTGCAAACTGCTGTCTTGATTCACATTGGTCTTTTTTTTTTTTTTTTTTTTTTTAATTATTTTTTTCAGTAGGGTTGAAGTTGAGTTGCTCTTAAAGAAGAAAGATTCCCACAGCAGAGTGTAGGATTCACACTCCAAGAATAATAGAAAGTAGATGGATACACAGGTGGGAGAATGCAAGCAGTGGTTGATAAGGAGATTGATGGAATGTATATTGGAAGAAGGAAAGAAACACCCAGGGGAAGACTGGAGGGAAGGAAGAGGCAATGATGAAACCAAAGTGGAGAAACTTGGTTTGGAAGTCTGCAACTTAGGGAAGCACCAGTAGGAAAAGTGGAGAACAAAGGTAGTCAACCCATTGAAAGGCTATTGTGTGGATAAAAGCAAAATAAACTTACCAGTTGAGTCTCAAGGAAATCAAGAACCCATGAATTGCATTTTAGGTGATAATCAAGCTAGTCTTGACTTTCTGAAGGAGGATTTAACTCCCACACTCCCAATGGCTCCATCGTAGCTCTTCCAAATACCATGGGATTGGATGCCAGTCATTTAAAGGACAGGAATACTTAGCACAGAATTCCAAATGAATGTAGGGCCCTAAAAACAGAAGTCTTCAGCCCCGTTACTCCTCCTGTTAGGAACATGAAGGAATCTTCATCTTAACTTTTAGGCACAAACAGAACCATTTCTACCAAGGAACAGAACCATGGAAAGGTTCATCTAACGCATAGGTGTAGCATCCAGGCCTTGTCACTCTTCTGATTTTTTTTTTCAGGGTTTTTTTGTTAATTGCCACCTCTTCAATCAGACAAAATTCCCAGCTTCATCTGGAGGCAATTACCATATTGCAGCAACCTTCATACCACTCCCCTTTCTCAAGAAAATACATTTGCTGCTTAGACATTGATTATTCCCAGCTCCAAAGGATATAAAAGTTGTGGTGCAGACTCCTTCAAAAAAAAAAAAAGCAGATTTAAATAATAACTGAACTTGCCAAGGTTTGACCTGTTAGAAATGGCATTTCAAAGCCTTTTCTTCCCCACCTCATGAAGACTTGAAACATATTGCTTCCTTTTTCAAAGAGAAGGCAAGTATCACAAGCAATCTTGTGATCCCTGTAAAGGTGGAGGATCTTTAAATAGAGTTCCTTGATGTACTCAACATTTCTTGACTAAAACAAAAAGTAAAAAAAAACCAGACACATTTTGATGCATATTTTCACCAAAAAAAAACATATCCCCATCTTGTATTTTGGGATGGCTGGCCTTAGTTTAAAAAAAAGAGTATAATGAGACTTGCAATAAAATTGGAAAGCTGTCAACACTGCGCGTTCTTGCTGCACGTTAGAAATCACTTAGGAAGGAGAAAGGACTAAGGCTGTTCTCATGTCTGAACAGAACAGGTGGGAAATTTGCAAATTGCTGACAACATTTTTAAATTTTGAAGAAAAAAAAAAAAAAAGAAGAAACAGAAAACTTTTGTCCCCCCCCCAAGAAGAAAAAGTTTACATTTGGCCTCCCATTCTTTTTAATTTAAAAAAAAGAGTTGATGTGCTGGTTTATTCTCTTTAAGTGAGAGTAGAAGAATTTCAGTCTAAAAGGGAAAATGCATTGTAATTACCATCTGTGTCAGTGGTACTAAAGCCTTCACCTCAAGTTTTCCTCTACTGTCAGCATAAGGAGTGCTGTTCCCTTTGTACGGGATCACCCATGGCTCAGCTACATCTCTATGTGTATAGGAGAACGTTGAGCTAAGCCTTCAGGCAAAGGTGGCCTTTGAGGGAATATGGCTTAGAATTTTTAGAATAATAAAAATATGAGTAGTTCCTGGTCGAGGGGAAGTCATGGGATTTGATGATACAAGAGCTGTGAGAACTGCCAAACCCCTTGTCCATCCATTAAACTGGGTTGTTCTGTCAATCACATGTCCCTGAGAGATGCAGTTGGCTGGATATTTACATCTACATGACAGGAAGAATTTGGAGCTGAAGCTCATGAAACAGTTTTCCCAGAGAATAAAAACCATCCTAAAGCTCATTAGCTGGAACTTGGCTGGCACTCTGAGGACAGACACTGTGTTGGGTTTTCTAATCTCTTTTCTGGATGCTCTTGTTCCCCACGGAGATGCACAAGGCTTTGGAGAATCCCTCGGAGGTTCGGGTCTTAATGCTGATACCTCCTGGAAACAACAGCCAAAGACCAATTGTGTGGGGACGTATCCTTTGATCAGTTTGGACTGTAGCACCTGGACACCTGACTGAATATCTCCCTTTCACTTTTATGTTCTTTCTGCCATAGATACAGAGGAATGAAAAGAAGCAGGTTTGCACGAGCAACAATTGCAAGAAGGAAGCGTGCAGGTGGTTAGAAGTGTGGAGGGTTTGAAAGGCTTTTGGGGTAGCTTAACACCTGCTTAACCAGCTGCTAATTAAACAAAGTATGCATATTTTTTTACAAAAGTACCTCCAGTGCCCCCCAGTGCTCTTCCTAACTATTTGTACAAATCTGAATTAGGGAACAGGATATTTTCAAAGACCCCAGCATCAAGTGCTTGGTCCTCTGAAGCGCACCAGCCAAGTTCTCAACCTTCTCTGCCCCCTCCTCATTAATGGTATCCAACAAAATCATTGGGAAAAATGGCTGTGGAGTGATTTTTCTTCCTGAGAATATCCATCAGTTATTTTTTGAGAGGGAACCATATAATTTCTCTGGGGTAATTATTGCACACAGGCTGAGGCAAAGAAGTTGAAATACATTTATTTCATCGTGGCAACAATTTTAATTCAAAAGCCTGTTAAAAAGGAGAGAGGCAGGAGTAGTTCAGCCTCCTTCATCTTTACCAGCTTTACATTTTTGTGAATTCTTTCCCATGGGCTTTGTATCTTCTCTCTGAACTGGGTCACATTTCATATCAACCCACCCAGACCAAGCTGAAAAGTCACCCTTCACTCTTTACTTCCTCAGCCAAGTCAACCTTTTATTTTCTGATGGGTGGCACCTTCCATGCTGCCACCAGAGCCTCCCTCTCACTTGGTTTAACACCTGCTGAAAGGAAGAAGTGCCACGAAGTTGAGAGATGTAACTCTTACAAATTCTAATTTCTTGCATGTTCAGCACATATTTCTCAACTTCCCTCTCCAGAAGAGCACTCCTGGGTTACCAGTCCTCAACATGCAATGTATTAGTGCTTGCAAGTAAATCCTGCTGATTCTACCCTGGATCAGCGCCTGACAGAGAAACTAAATAGACCTCTTTAGCAACTGGATGGCCTTATATTTCAGTGGTATTGATCTAGTGGGGCTGAAGTGTTATTTTGGTCATATTTCTGCTTGCAAAAAATCTTTGATGCCATGCAAAATTACTCAGCAGACAGGCTGTGAATTACAGTCTATAGCCATAAGCAGACACCAGTGTTAAAAAAAGAAAAAAAAAAAAAGAAAAAGAAAAAACCTTCTAAAAATGGGACATGTGGTCTTGATTCTATTCATGTTTATCCAAATCAGGAGAAATTATGCTCTCAGTAGAAGAATTTCTTTCTTCATAAATAAGAATGACCAGAATTATGCCTCCAACAATATGTTCATGTCAGCAAGGATGGGCTGATAAAGGTCAGTTCAGTGTTTTGGGACATGCAATCCTCACCCTTGTGTAGACAGTTTTGGTTTATGGTTGTATCACACAGAGGACAAATCTTAGAATAGTGTCTGGGCAGCAGTAATATGGATTTTTATTTCCTACCCAGCTCCAGGCATTGAAAAAAAGGATGATACCACGCAGCAGATGTTCAGTCCTCTGTGAAATTAATTATTTACAAATTTACTTCTTTGATCCCCTTTATTTATGGATGTGAGCACCTCATCCCTCCATACCTCCAAACTCCCAGCATCCTCATTGCCAGATAATGTTGACCTAAGGATGTGCATTCACCTGCCAGGAGTGGCACATTGTCACAAAACCAAAGTTGGCAGAGGTATTAAATTACCATTAAAAAGAAGTTGTTTGACTTCCCCAATCCTTCATTGTGTTGTTTATTATGGAGCACCCTAAACTCACTGCCATCCTTCACATCTTTATAACTTCTAACAGTTGATCTCATCCCTAGGATGATGTCCTCATCTTCAGACAATCTTTAGAAAAAAAAAGACATTAAGTTCAAAATGTTGTTTATGGCATTTTCTCCCTGTAGTGAGAGTGCTGCTAGAGTTATCTGGATGAAGAAGAGGAAACCCAGCAAACAGCAGACAAAATGAACCTCCAGGATGGAGTAACATCCCACCATAAATAAGGGAGGACAAGAAAGTATAAAGGTGGGAAGCTCTACAGAAACCTTCAGGGCTGCTTCAACCCCTGGAAAAAGGAAAGCCCAGTGGCCCCATTAACTGGAGACATGCTGTGGGGTGGCAACACCTTTAAAAAAACAGCATCTCTTTTCCCATACCTGTCAACAGGGGCAATGGTATTGACTTTCCTTTGGAAAAGCACAAAGGGATTAAAAGACAGAAAGTGTTGCTCCAACATTGTTATTTTCATCCAGAGGGAGTGCTCCAGACAAAGAAGAAATTTTTAGGCTTTAGGGTTGGTTTTTTTGGGTTTTTTTTTTTTTTTTTTTAAGCTGTTCATCCAAATCCACAGAGAGCATTCTCCTCTCATCCTTTCTGGGTTGTTTGGCTGTGAAACAGCACACACCACACCTGAGCCTCTGTGCCTCACCTGACAGTGCTTTGGATTTGTGCCAGAAGCAACCTAAGCAGTGGGGTAATTCATTAAAAAAAAAAGCCCCAGCAGACTCCACGTAGGCTTCCAGGGTGGTGCAATGCTGAAGAGAGGAAGAATTTGAAGAGAGGAAGAATTCCTCAAAAGTGTTTAAAGAAATGAGCAGCTCAGCAAAGGCTTCTCTGAGTCCTGGCCACTTTTCACTTGGAGATTTCTTGGTTCTGCCCTTGCTGTCAGGGGACAGGAAGAGAAAATGAGGGACTGAGACATCACAGAAGCAGCTCCCTTTGGGTTTTCAGCCCTATTTTGCTGATTCAAAGATATGGATATTTTGTTTGGATAATTAGCTGCAGCTTTTATCTGAACTCTTCCTCAGGCACTCCAAAATTTTTCCCATTGCTGGATCCCATGCTCCTACTGTCATGGGATGTGGTTCTCCTGTGGCCTCTTATAAATCCAGATCAGATAGATGAGCTTTTTCCCAAACTGATCTGAGTCTGGTATGATTTTATCTCCTCCCTAGATCCAGGTGGATCAGCAAGTAGAGATCACTCAGGAGGTCCATTCTGCACAGACCAGGACAGCAATCCCCTCTCCTTCAGCCTACAACTTCTTTTTCCTCCCCACTTCAGGTGGTATCCAAAGCCTGGATTTCTCTTCAAAACATTTAACTGAGGGAAACCATTTATTTGTTTGCAGACAGAAGTGAATATTTCTTAAGACTGGAGAATGCAGCACATTTTGCCCTGCAGCACCTATGGTGTGCATTGCATTAGGGAGAGATTGATAACTTCCCAGCACAGCCCTCCCAGCCCATCTCCGAAGCACCAAGCACCCACTCACTCCAGAACCAGTCCCTATGCACCCTCCCTACATGACAAAGGAAAATTTACAAGGCTGAGGATGGCAAAAAAAGCATCTCTGGCTAAAGGCAACACAGGGTTTGCTTTTTCTCAGTTCTTGAAGGGTAGAGGAGATGGGTCATGGAGGTTGACCTGGGGGTTGCATAAAAGCTCATTGCGTTTGGAGGAAATGGTGGTAACAGTGCAGGTGACATTTGGGAATATGACTTAATACATTCAAACTGAAATCTCAGGTCCTGTCAGAGCATGTAGTCTTTCTGGATAGAATCAAGAATGTTCTTCCCAGTTTCACCCCATATGCCAGAGGAGGAGAAGCTTTGGGGCAGGATTTGGGCACTGGGTGATTTTATTGTCCTTTCATTGGAGTGTTGGAGAAAAGGAGAGGAGAGGAGAGGAGAGGAGAGGAGAGGAGAGGAGAGGAGAGGAGAGGAGAGGAGAGGAGAGGAGAGGAGAGGAGAGAGAGAGAGAAGAGAAGAGAAGAGAAGAGAAAGAGAAGAGAAGAGAAGAGAAGAGAAGAGAAGAGAAGAGAAGAGAAGAGAAGAGAAGAGAAGAGAAGAGAAGAGAAGAGAAGAGAAGAGAAGAGAAGAGAAGAGAAGAGAAGAGAAGAGAAGAGAAGAGAAGAGAAGAGAAGAGAAGAGAAGAGTCCTGTAAGGTCATTGAGTCCAACCATCAACCCAGCATTGCCAATTCCACCACTAAACCTGTTCCTCAGCACCACATCTACACAGCTTCGAAATCTTTCCAGGGGTGGTGACTCCATCACATCCCTGGGCAGCCTGTTCCAGGGCCTGGTAACCCTTTTGGTGAAGAAATTTTTCTGAATATCCAAACTAAACCTCCCCTGGCACAACTTGAGGTCATTTCTACTTGTTCTATAGCTCATAACCTGGGAGACAAAACTGACCACCCCCTCACTTCTCCTTTCAGGGAGTTGTGGAGAATGAAAAGGTCTCTCTCCAGCCTCCTTTTCTCCAGGCTAAACACCCCCAGGTCCCTCAGGTGTTGCAGACCCTTTCCCATGTCCATTGCCCTTCTCTGGACATTTTTCAGCCCCTCAATGTTCTTTCTTGTAGTGAGAGGCCCAGAACTGAACAGAGTCATCAACAGCCTCAAATGCTGTAGAGGTATTTCTGGCAGTATGAGTCCAAGGGAAGAGGAGGAGAGAGTGAACTTTTAAGGACTTTTAAGCCCCTATTGGTCTGAGCAAGAGTTAAAGTGCCCTGCAAAACATGCAGATTTTGGGAATCCCTCTAAAAAAAAAAAAAAGGAAGGGATGAATCCTACACTGGATGTCTCCTAGCAGGGCTATGGGCACCATTTAGGTCTGTCCAGGAACTGGTATAGAAAAAAAAAAAGCAAAACAAAAAGGTGCCTGAGGAGAAAGCTGGAGTGATGTCTGTGTGCAGAGTCAGCAATTCCAACTCATTCTCTGCTGTCTGGGTTCAGAGAGCATCCCTACCCTGGGGTTTCTGTACCACACCTCCAATACTGCAGTGCTACCAAGGGCTGAGGAGAAGGAGGAGGAAGAGAGAGAAAATGGAGAGAGAGAATCACTGTTACCAGAGCTGGCATTTTAATATTGAAAGGTTGTGAAATCTAATAAGAGCTACAAGGGAGGTTGATGTATTTTTTCCTCATGCTACGATGAAATTGGGATTCAATAAGTAAATGTGACAGAATATGCAATTTCCCATTGATTTCATGCAGCAGGGTGCTTCCTGCCTAATAACCTTAAACCAGTATTTTTTTTTCCATACCCCAGCTAAGCTCTCTTGCCTCCATCTTAGCTGAATAATAGTTCAGCCCCATAAAGTGCAGACTGCAAATTCAGCTGCACCTTCTCGCTGCCTGATAGTACATTGTGAACAAAAGTAAATATATTTTTCCCCCTTTTTTTTCCCCCTTTAAATTGTATCTTCCTAATTCTTCCTGTAGAAATAAACCTGAGCTGTGAAGGCACAAGAGAAGAGCTGGCTTAGCTCTAAGAGTTCTTAGTTGGCTTAGGTCTCTTTTATGGTGCTCAGGTGTAAGGGGCCTTTGAAAAGTGTTTCATTAAGATCTCTTAGAGACAGATGCCTTTTTCTTTTGAGGACATATTGACCATTGTAGAAAAGCTGCAGCAAACCTGTTCCCATCATCCCATCTCTGGGAAGAACCTGGATATATTTTTTTAAGTGACATCACATGCTGAAGATAAGCTCATGAATTTGATCCACATTTTAACCATGGAGTGGGATCTAATTTTGAGGCTAGCCTTGCTTTGAATCAGAGGGTTGGACCAGATGACAGTCTGAGTTCACTTGCCACCTCAATTATTTTATGACATTGTGCATAGTTATGCTTTAAAATCCCTGGTGTGAAGGATGAACTGAAGGTGTGCACAGAAAAAGGGCACAGGGACACAATCACAAGGGTTTGAATGACTGCATTTTCACCCATTATTGCCTGTCAGCACTAATGGCCCATCTCTATGAACCTCCCCCTCCCTAATTTTGCAGAATGAGCTTCTCCCATGAGCTGATCCTATGCCCTTAACTCCCCTTTCACTGCAAAAATTGCTCTTGCTTAACCTACTAACAGTGCTACGTCTGCCCATGCCAGGACCTGCACCACATTAACTCACATTGCTGCCCATCCCTAATCATCAGGAAAAAAAAAAAAAAGGATTATCCATCAATAAACATCCTCACTTTAAGCAAACACTTCTCACTTTGCAGCTAAGGGGAGGTAAGAGCAGACAGGCAGGAGGTCCCAGCAGTCCAGGGTGACTTCTGGAGCTGCCCAACACTTGCATTTCTTGGCACAATGAGAACACCTCTCAACCTGCCAGCCCCAAAGCCTCTGCTTGCCAGCTCAGGCAGCACATCCAGCATCAAGGGATACCCAGAGCAGGTAAAAAAAACACCTCCCTTCCCCCTCTGCTCCAGATCCAGCGCCAGCGATGCAGAGAACCCCATCCCCATCACTCCAGGTTTGAAAACTGCAGTAATAAAATGTGCATAATGACACCCTCCCTCCTTCCCTGCCTTCAAAAAAAAAAAAAAAAAAAAAAAAAGACTCAGTCTTTGTTATTGCAGGCAGTTAGATTTTTTTTCTTATCACTTTCAAGCTGAGCATACGATGATTTTATTGGTGCCTGGTCTTACCCTGCCTGCCCTTGGGAGGTAGAGGTTTAGGCAGCAGTGCTGGTGGCTTTTTTAAGATGTCCTCCAGCCATGCTCAATGAAAAATAGTTTAAAAAATAATTAAAAATAAAAATAATAAAAAAAAAGAAAACACGAAAAAAAACCCAACTAATATGCAGCACAAAAGGAAAACCTCCAAATGAGGTTTCCAAAAAGGAAACCCTCCAAACTCGTTCCAAATGAGAAGGGTCAGGCTTGGATCTGGTCCCTTCAAGCCCATCTCTTCTGGCTGCTTGGCTTGAATTTCAGCTTGGGCCTTGAGTATCTAAATGTAATGGCCCATCTGATTCAGTGGAACTTGTTGTCATTGCCAGTTAACTCGAGTTGATATCAAGATAAGAGCTTATGAGCAGTTTCTGCGTGGTCCTGATCACTGGTATTGATTTCAATAAGGGTCTGGGTTGGATCCTTGACACTCTAATTCTGAAATCAATGGAGCTGGGACGATTGACTCTGCCTGAGCTCCAGAAAGATCAGGTAAATGCCTTTAACAATAAAGCAGCCATTGAAATTATTTGTATAGTCCTTTAAGGAGCCCTGGCAGGCAAAGCAGAGATCCTGCAGGTGTAGATAATAAGCTAAGCAAATGAAACTTCAGATGTCTCAAACAGAGAGATGGAAGGAAAGGAATTTACTGATTCTCTTCCAAAACACTGCCCAGTGGGTTTGTTGAAGGGTGGTGAGAGGGGGTCAATCACATCCTGGGGGATAAGAGGAGTTAGAGCATCCCATTCATTTGGGATGGAAGTATGAGGTGCAGGGGTAAAGATAAAGTGGCTTTGAGCTGTGATCCCAGCTTGTGATCCCAGAATCTTGTACAGAACCTTGATAATGGCTCCTGTTCCTGTCATCCCATCCCCAGGCCCAGCTTCACCCACATTGCAGCAAATCAAGCAAAGTGCAGCAGAAAATGTGAAAGAGAGAGAAGAACAGGTAAGGAAGGAGCAGGAGATCCATCTGCCATTTCTGATGGAACACTGTGGATTTTATAATGCAGCCCTGCTGGAAATACATGAATCCCAATGGAAGAAGTGTCCAGTTCTGGGCCCCTCAGTTTAGGAAGGAAATTGAGGTCCTGGAGCAGGTCCAAAGGAGGCAACTGGGCTGGTGAAGGGACTGGAGCACAGATCCTATGAGGAGAGGCTGAGGGAGCTGGGGGTGTTCAGGCTGGAGAAGAGGAGGCTCAGGGGAGACCTCATCACTCTCTACAACTCCCTGAAAGGAGGTTGGAGCCAGGGAGGGGTTGGTCTCTTTTCCCAGGCAACTCTCAGCAAGACAAGAGGGCAGGGTCTCAAGTTGTGCCAGGGGAGGTTTAGGTTGGAGATTAGAAAGAATTTCTTTCTGGAGAGGGTGATCAGCCATTGGAATGGGCTGCCCAGGGAAGTAGTGGATTCTCCGTGTCTGGAGATATTTCAAAAGAGCCTGGATGTGGCACTGAGTGCCATGGGCTGGGAACTGCAGTGGGAGTGGATCAAGGGTTGGACTTGATGATCTCTGAGGTCCCTTCCAACCCAGCCAGTTCTATGATTCTATGAAGAGCAGCACCCAAGAAGGGTTCTCTCCATAAAACTAATAATGTTCTTTTCTCTTTCATCTGACTCAGTAGGAAGTGTGATGCCTCTGAATTTGTCTGCTTCGTGGACAAGATGAAAGTAAATTTAACTGTGGTGTGGTGCCTGTTTTAGGGCTGGCACTTTTCCCTAGAGCAATAGGACTTCTGGAGGACACCCAGACACTGTTCCCCAAAAAATGTCCCTTTAGTGAGAGGGGCAACACAATAAAAAGGAAAAAACTCCTGCTAAGGCTTCTGAGATGTTTCTTTTCTGATACCTCACCAGACAGATTACACACTGAGGAAATACCTTATTACAATCAAAATCACCCTTTTGCACCCTCTAAAGAGGTAGCTGTTAGCTCAGACATGACTCTTAATTCTTTTTCCCCTACATTTTTGCTGCAAGTCTTGGATGCACTAAAGAAACTCAGACTCCAGCAACCCTTACAGCCTCAACCAACACCTCCAACCTCTTTGCTTTTTGCATTTAAGGTCTGGCTGCTTCTTGAAAACAGGGAAGACCAACACAGACACTGTAGGCAGTGACGCTCCTTGACCCTGGTTAATTCCTCCTGGACTTGCTGAGTACCTGGGAAGAGTCATCCCAGTGTAAAGATCTTCAAAGGGGATGCTCTAAGTCTTGTCACCTCCTGGCGTCCCCCCACAGCTCTCCTTATCATAAGGCTCATTCTGCCTTCCCACTCTTCCTCAATGTCAAGGTTTTTTTATTAGGTTTATTTGGCAGCTGAATTCTCATAGGTTCAGCTGGTACTTTGGTAACCACAAGGCCTCCTCAAGGTCTGGGCTATCACTCTGAGCTCTGGACATGGGTTTCCTCAGATGGAGATCTCACTGCCATGCCTGTGCCAGTGCTGTAGCCTCATAAATAAGATGGATTTCCTTGGTGTTTGCTTCTTTTCTGCCTCCGTCTAGGAAACCTGGAATAACTCAGGCAATGTGGTCCCTGCTGGTGCTGAGGCCAGCAGTGATTTATGCAGATGGGAGATAATAATTGGGGTTTGAGGTAACAAGAACAGTCAAATATCTATGAGCACTGGGAATGTCAGCCTGTCATGCTCCATTTTTATGCTCTCTTTTTGGCTTTCATATCAGCTCAGCTCCACTTGGAAAAGGAAAGCAGAGAGAGATTTTCCCTTGCTCTCCATGCTGGGAATAGTACCTGATCTGTGAATAATCTGTCTGTCCATCATTCAGCATCCAGCCAGGGGAAATGCTGCAGTTTGGGGGATGATGTAGAGGTGATACCATGGGTACTGCTTCTTTCCTGCCTTCCCAGCTGCGTAGAGTACCTGGGAATGTGCATGAAGAGAAGAGCTTGAAGGGCAAAGAAGGAATAAATTCATGATCACCTGAGTGTGCTCAAATCTCTGGATCATTTTTTCCCTGAGTCTACACTTCAGGAAAGTTTCCTGAGCTTTTTGCCTGGGGCTGGACACAAACATAGTGCTGCAATCCCTTTCTCTGAGTGACTGAATGTGTCTCCTTTCTCAGCTTCCAGTTTGCTTCCCTGTGCTTGTGCTCCCTCTCATAAAAATTCCCCTTTGTTGAGGAATCTCTGATACTCACCCCATTTTATTCTCATCCCCTCTGAAGCTTTGCACATTGTTTTCCAACAAGATTTCCCCCTGCTGCTGCTGAAGTGGTGTCTTTTCTCCCAGATATTCAGCCAAGGTGATGAGCAGGGTGAGGTGGAGAGACAGATAAGCACCTTGCCTACCTTTGGCTGTCCCCAATAAGGATGAGAAGTGACACATTTCCCCCAGGTAATTACATCTTGTCATTTCACTGCCTGCCCTGCAATAATGCTTTGTGGGATGCTCTGAATTCCCTTGAAAGATTTTAGGGAGAACTAAGCAGGGGTGAGAGCTGTGAGGGCAGACTATTCACCTGCAACCTGGGGCTTGGCTTCACACGTGCTACTCAGGAAATCCATGGAGTTTTCTTCAAGGTCCCTCAAAAGATGTGAGGAGCAGATCCAGCACCAAAACCTCCTTGTATTTTAAAATGAAACATGATCCAGCAGTTAGACCCTACGCCCTTGATAGGACGTGAAGCAAATCCAGGTGTTCACCATGGTTCCATAGTGGGCCAGGCCATGCTGGAGCTGAAACTTGGCTCCAGATGTTCATCCTTCCATCCAAGGCTGAATTTTGTTACCAGATCCCACAGATTTCCCCCATGAGAGAGAGTGAAAAGTGGAAGTGAATGCTGTGTAGAGAAGGAACAGGAGATGAACAGCAGGAAGGCTGCCATGAGACCTGGAGCTTTCACACACTCTCCTCTGAATCCCACACAGGTGTTCTGGGTGACAGTGTCCATGCCCCTTGTCATTTGCTGTTTGGGAACATTCCCACAAAAGGATGTTCACATTAGTGCTCAGGGAATGCCTTTTTTTTTCAGCAGACATCCATATATGTGTAAGAACAGAAATAGCACTCTGGGGGAAAAAGAAAAGGAAAGGAAAGGAAAGGAAAGGAAAGGAAAGGAAAGGAAAGGAAAGGAAAGGAAAGGAAAGGAAAGGAAAGGAAAGGAAAGGAAAGGAAAGGAAAGGAAAGGAAAGGAAAGGAAAGGAAAGGAAAGGAAAGGAAAGGAAAGGAAAGGAAAGGAAAAGGAAAGGAAAGGAAGAAAGGAAAGGAAAAGGAAAGGAAAAGGAAAGGAAAGGAAAGAAAAGGAAAGGAAAGGAAAGGAAGGAAAGGAAAGGAAAGGAAAGGAAGGAAAGGAAAAGGAAAGGAAAGGAAAGGAAGGAAAAGGAAAGGAAAGAAAAGGAAAGAAAAGAAAAGGAAAGGAAAGGAAAGAAAAGAAAAGAAAAGGAAAGGAAAAAGAAAAGAAAAAGAAAAGAAAAGAAAAGAAAAGAAAAGAAAAGAAAAGAAAAGAAAAGAAAAGAAAAGAAAGAAAAGAAAGAAAAGAAAAGAAAAGAAAAGAAAAGAAACGACTCCATGATTCTCCTTTGCTTATGTCCTGGTTTGGGCCAGGATAAAGGGGATTTTCTGTCTTGTACTTTTGCTTTCAGCTCAGGAGCTGCACTTGCTGAAATTCACAGCAAGTTTCTCAGGCAGTGTCTGCTGCTGGGACTGATCCCACTCCATGGTTAGAGTTACTGCTGGAGAATGGGCTGCAGAGCCAAGGACACTGCTCAGCTCTGAGGAAAACTTTTACCCTCCAGAAGGAAGAAAGAGGTCCCACCTGCAGCCCTGCTTTGGGGAGGAACAGACAAGATAGAGGCCAGAATTGACCAAACAGAGGATTCCATCCCATACACTTCATACTCAGTATAAATCTGAGGAATCATGAGGGCCAAACCAGATTTTTCTTCCATCTTCCAGCTGCCTGCCCTTCCTGCCTTTCCTGCTTCCTTTCCTTCACCCGGCATCCTGGAAGTATTCCATCCCTTCCTCTGCCTGTGCTCCTGATCCATCCCAGCCTGAATCTGTGTGTTCCTGCCTCCAGCTCCCAACTGCTCCTGACCCCAGGATTCCAGCCTGGACTTTCCCAGGGCTGCCCTGGGAAAGTGGGGATGGGAGAGTTATTGGGGAAAAGGGGGGAGGAACCTGGGATCAATTTTCCTGTAGATTTGTATAGATTTAGTAATTTTTCTTATTTATCATTACTGTTTCATTACAGTTGTGTAGTTTAGTTTCCACCCCATCAGTCTCTCTCCCTTATTCTCTCTCCTTTCTCTATCAGGGAGGAGAGAGATTAATACAGAGGGTCTGTTACTTGTTTTAATTGCCAGGCCAGTGTTAAACCCTGACAGCTTCCCATCTTTTATCTTCCCTCTCTGACCTTCCAGCCACCCATTTGGTAGTAAAACCCCTTGCCACCACCAGCTCTAGGATGGGGAACATGCTAGTTTGAAGGTGTTTATTCAAACTAGATGGAGAATAGTGATGAATAACAAGAAGCATTCATTGAGATCTGAATCAGGGAGAGATGAAAAGAGCTACTTTCATCCCTCTGCAATGAAAATTTGAATAATTCAGCCCTCCTGAAGTTGGGAAACAGACTATTTGGTGTGCTTTGCAGGTGAGGAAGAGGATGGAGATCAGAGGGATCCACTTGGATGGTTCAGTCAGCCAAGCTGAAGGTAATCTGGAGATTATTTGGAGGGGTACTAAATGTAAAAGCTTCATGTTCTCAGGATGCAGTTGGCCCATTCCAAAATGAATAAGTATATTAAAGTAAAAAGGCTCAGGTAGAGCAATCTGAACTGGCTTATACATGATAAATCAGAGGGAAAAGTTTTTAGAGCTGGAGTTGTTGCCTTGGAATCAATCCAATAAAGGTTGTGCCAGAGAAGATAAATATTTTTCTGTTTTTTAAGTTAAGAGGAAAGCACAGAGCTAGAGAAGACACATAAGACAGATTTCAAAAGGCAGAAAACTGTGTGTTTTCAGGAGCTCTGTTGCTCACATCTTTAAACACCAAATTTCAGCAGTCCCCTTGTTTTTTCATTAAGTGAGTGAACACCAGTTCTAGTGCTGACAGTTTCAGATTCTCTAATTTTCTTTTGGACCTGGAAATCCCTTCTCTGCCCAAGCCTGATGCTGTTTCATGATGCCAGACTCATCACCTCAGTTCTCCTGAGCTTTCACAGATGGAATGAGGATCCAGCAGCCCTGCAGCAAGACTGCAGATGGTGGGGTTCAAACCACTGACTTCAGCTCCAAAGTCCTTGGAATTTCCATTTGGAATGGAGCTGGCTTCCATAGAGGAAGGGTCAGGCTCTCCTAGGTGCTGCAAAGAGCTCCTAAGGGGATACACACTCCAACACCTCATATTTATGCTAATAAAGGGCATTAGGGGTGAAAATGGCATGAAGTCTCTTCATTTGTAAGTTTAACTGAACTGTACCTAAACCATTGGCTTTTTCCAGAGTCAAAAGTACCCTTATATGTGTTTTTGAATAAAATAGAGCTATTAGAAATTACCTTACTGAAAGCCAGGTAGGAGTAGTAGCCATAGCAAAATAAAAGTAGCAATGGGAGCATCAATAACAACTCAACAGTTTGGCCTCAAAGCACAATCTTCATTCAGAGAACTGATCTAGATGGATAGGAAGGGGAGGGGAGGGTGTGGGGTTTGGGGTTTTTTAAGTTGGGTTTGGTATTGATCAAAGTCACTGCAACTTTTTGAGGATTTATCCTGACAGAATAAAAGGGATGGAGGACATGGAGCTGCTGGAGAGTGACCAGAGGAGGGCATGAAGGTGATCAGAGGGTTGTAGGACCTCTGTTATAAAAAAAGACTGAAAGAGTTGGGGTTGGTCAGAAGAAAAGGCTCCAGATAAACCTTAAAACACCTTCCAGTGCCTGAAGGGGGTCTGTAAGAAATATGGGGACAAACCTTTTAGCAGAACCTGTAGGGATAGACCCAGGGGTGATGGTTTCAGACTTAAAGGGGGATGATTCAGATGAAATACAAGGAAGCAATTTTTTACACTATCACAGGTTGTCCAAAGGGGTGATAGATGCCCCATACCAGAAGTCATTCAAGTTCAGGTTGGACAGGGTTCAGGAAACAAGGACAATAAGGAAAATATAAAAAACTCTCTCCCAGAAAAAGACAGCCCAAACCATAAGAACCAGCCAATGGGTTTGTTAATCAGAAAGTGTATTTTGAGTAATTATTTATTTTTGTGATTCTCTCATATGTTTCATACACAGTTAAGGGATAGTGAGGATCTTCCTTTGCCTTTGCCTGTGGGTAGCTCCCAGCTGCCTGTAGGACCATTATGGGGTACAGACTGACTGGTTTGTTTCCTTATCCTTATCCTTAGTTAAATATCCTTGTAGAAAGCTGCTGCCTGTTGTGACGTGGCTATGGCATCACCAGGGCTGCTGTACTTCTATAACACAGCTATTCTCATCCACCATTCTAGCATGGAGAAAATAAATCAATAATAATAATAATAATAATAATAAAATAATAATAATAATAATAATAATAATAATAATAATAATAATAATAATAATAAAAACTGATAATGCTGGGAAGGAAAATTAAGTATCCATAGCAGCAATTTAACAAACAGAATCTCAGCCAAGGGTAAAAGAGAATCAAAAGAAACAGAAAGTCCTGCTTTAAGATTTGTTTTGTTGTTTGCTGCTGAGATTTGGGGGTTTCATGGGTAGATTTTGGAAGAAAAATGCTTGTTAACTTGTCCCAAGGTAATATCTCAAGGAATTAAAGACATGTCCACTGCCAAGCCTTGCATCCACAGCTGGCAGTGCTTCAGTATGAACTTCAAGATTCATGTCATTCTTTCCCTGAAGTGCCATGGGTTTCCCAGAGAGGCTGTGGAGTCTCCATCCTTGGTGATAATCAAAAGCCATTAGGACATATTCCTGGGAAACTGGTTCTAGGTGCCCCAGCCTGAACAGGGGTTTGGGACAGGTGGCCTCCAGAGGTTCCATCCAACCTCAACCAGTCTGTGAGCTGGTAAAAAGCTGGGTGGGAAATTATTTTCTATTCTGCAAGAATTCAGCAGCAGTTCTATGAATTCAAACTCTTTAAGTTTTGCTACTGAAATGCACTTAAAAGGAAAAGAAAATTTTCACTCTTCCCTCTGCTGATGTTCAGGTGTTCTCCTGGAATTTGCAACCAAATCATAGAATCACAGAATCATAGAATCACAGAATAATTTGGGTTGGAAGGGACCTCTAAAGGTCACCCAGTCCAACCCCCTGCAGTCAGCAGGAACACCCTAAACCAGATCAGGATGCTCAGAGCCTCTTCAAGCCTCACTGAATATCTCCAGGGATGAGGCCTCAACCACCTCCCTGGGCAACCTGTTCCATTTTTCCACTGTCCTCATGGTAAAGAACTTTTACCTAACATCCAATCTAAATCTATTTTCTCTAATTTAAAGCCATTGCCCTCATCCTAACACTCCAGACCCTTGCACACAGTCCCTCTCCAGCCTTCCTGTAGCCTCTTCAGATACTGGAAGGTACCCAGAGAGGAAAGGAGAGACCTTTAAGCCTGGGTAGTAATGGCATTGCAGGACTTTGGGAAAGGCAGGGCTTCCCTGGGCAATAAACAGAGCAAAAGATATGCAGAATAATCATAGATATAGATATAGATATAGATATAGATATAGATATAGATATAAAGACTTACTGAAAAATCCACCCCTGCTCAAAGGGTTTTGGGGCAGGCACCTAATGATACCTGATGCATCCTGATGACTGCATCCTGGTGATGCCACCTTTCCACCTTTCACTGTTCCCTCTGCTCCTCCACACACCAAGTGGCTCTGGTTTTCCTGCTATCAGTGTTGGCATCAGCCCACAGAGATGATTTTACAAACCCACTCTTAGGCAGGACACGAGATGTCTGCTGCTGATGGAGGACACTGCACTGAAAGCAAATAACTTCCCCCCAGTGATGCTGGGGAATAATCCTCAGCCATCAGACCCTTCTTGACTGCTCCTGGAGGCTGAGGAGGTCTGACTTGCTGCAGCAGCTTGAAACAACCCAAAACTCAAGCATCTGGAGCAGATGCTGTGCAAAGATAGCAAAGTTATTGAAGCTACGAGACGGATCAATAAATCACAGTGTGTTAGGGGGATGATTTTGTTATCTTTATGACGTAAACTCCCTCCCTCCCTGTCCCCCTCCTGTCCACATGGCTTGCAGCAGCCCACTGCTTTCTTGCAAATGAAATCATCAGGGACAGCAGCAATTCAGATCTGGAGGCAGATGGAGGGGAGGATCATGTATGGAGAGCACAGGGGCTTACACAAAGTGTTGCAATGTACCTGCTTCTGGCATTCAAATCAAGGAAAAAAAAAAAAAAAAAAAAAAGGAAAAAGAAAGAGGGGGAAAAAAGGAAAAAGGAGGGGAAGGAAAAGGAAAAGAGAAGGAGAAGGAGAGGAAGAGAGAAAGAGAAAGAGAAAGAGAAAGAGAAAGAGAAAGAGAAAGAGAAAGAGAAAGAGAAAGAGAAAGAGAAAGAGAAAGAGAAGAGAAAGAGAAAGAGAAGAAAAGAAAAGAGGAAAAGAAAAAGAAAAGGAAAGAAAAAGGAAAGGAAAAGAAAAAGAAAAGGAAAAGAAAAAGAAAAAGAAAAAGGAAAAGAAAAAGGAAAAGAAAAAGGAAAAGGAAAAGAAAAGGAAAAGAAAAAGAAAAGAAAAAGAAAAAGAAAAAGAAAAAGAAAAAGAAAAAGAAAAAGAAAAAAAGAAAAAGAAAAAGAAAAAGAAAAGAAAAAAGAAAAAAGAAAAAGAAAAGAAAAAGAAAAAGAAAAGGAAAAGAAAAAGAAAAAGAAAAAGAAAAAGAAAGAAAAAGCTTTAGAACTGATTCAATTATCCCTTTTCCTTGCCAAGAGCTCTCCCTCATGGGTCTGACATGGATGTGAGCAATGCTTGCAGGAGTCAGGAGCTGCCCTAAACAGCTTCTGTCCAAAGCTGACACTTTGTAGAGTCAGAACTTGCCCCAAAGCTCTGTCAGACCCACAGGAATCTTTCCATCAGGTCCTGTGAATTTCAGATCAGAGCTGAAAATAAAAAAAAAGCTGGGGGAGAAGTTCATGGGGGGAAGGCAAGTCACCTTGGGGATGGTTTGGCAGAGCAGATGCTGAACACAGGAGCTGCATTTGCTGGAGCTGACTGAAATATGGGCAATAAAACAAAATATTCTTGAAATGGGAAGTATGCTTTTATTCTGTTTTTATAATTGCTATTCTTTTTTTTTTTTCCAGTCTGTGGTGAAACTGCCAATGTTCTTCAGAGGGGAAGCTCCTTTTCAGCAGGGTAGAAAGGTTTCAGCAGCAGCATAGCAAGATTTGAATGGGTAAAAAGACAACAGGACCACCAGCAGATTCCTTCCTTCTCATTCATATATTTGCAACAGGAACAGGTGAAAATAAAAACCCATTTCTCAGGCAAAGTCATCCCTTTTCACAAAATTCATTATTGCATCACGAGCCATTAGTACTCACAAGCCAAACTGATGAAACTTCCATATAGTCAAAAAGGCTCATAAATGGATGAATTACTGATGAAACTTCCATAGAGTCAAAAATGCTCATAAATGGATGAATTACTGATGAAACTTCCATAGAGTCAAAAATGCTCATAAATGCATCAATTACCCCATAAAAACAAGGTCAGCATCTTTGACAGGACCCTTCCCTTCACCCCTTCTACAGTGACCAACAAGGTTGCCTTCTGGTGACAGCCAGAGTTGATGTTATTCAAACATTTCAGTATTCCATTTCCCTTTTCATTTTTTCATCACCTTTTGGCTGAAATTCTCCAGGCCTGGACAGCTCGAAGTAAATAGCATGAGGAAATGAGAACCCAAAAAAAAGAATAAATCCCAACCTACTCATTTTTTTTTTTTTAGTATGATTACAAAATTAAATAAAAGCCTACATTTCCTCTACCATAAATTATGATTTAAACAAACAGACTGGGAGGGGGAGACCTGAAGTTCTGAAAAAAAAAAAGAGCTTAAATGGAGAATTACATTTTTCTGAGGAAAATGGGCTTGACCTAATCAATGCTTCTAGTGAAAGGTCATCCCACAAGGGCATCACAGCTGTGCTCATTTCCAAAAAGTGATGAGGGGTAATAATAAATAGATACAATAAATAATAATAAAAATATAGCTTTTGTCCCAGTGAAACATGGTCAAGTAATTACTCAGAAATGAACAAGGGAAAGAGATAATATCTCTCTCTTTGTCTTATTATGAGACTCTCCTTCATACTGGAGGTATAATTATAGACATCAGGTATGGCTACAGCTTATGGAAAAACAATCAGAAGGTCAAGTTAGAGAAGTAGGGTCAATAAATATGGCTGTAAATCCTTCCTTTTTTTGAGCATAGAATCACAAAATTGGCTCGCTTGGAAAATACCTTAAAGATCACCAAGTCCAACCATTAATCCACCACTGCCAAGGCCACCACTGAACCATGTCCCTCCACATGGCTTTTAAATCCTTGTGCCAGGGCCTGGCAACCCTTTTGGTGTAGAATTTTTTTCTTAAATATCCAATCTAACCCTTCCCCGGAGCAACATGAGGTCTTTAAAGGATGAGGCATCTAGGATGCTCATCCACCTTCTATGTTAATTTAACAGCTCATGCTCACAGCTTGTGTGTTCAACCCTGGCATTTCAAAGGTCTGCTTCCAACCCAACCTGTTTCCACTCAGGTTCTGCTGATGGATGGCTGTGGCCTCTTGACCTCACTGTTAATTATGGAATTACATCCTATAAAAAGGCCACAGTGCCTTGAAGGGCCACACTGCACTCTGCAAATTGCTCAAAAATGACCCTAAAAGTCAATCGAGATGTTCAGCCTGTGTAGACATGCCAGGAAATGAGTTTGACAATTACCTGAATCTTCCCTGAAAGCCACCTGAAGCACCCATCTTGCCTTGTAACCAACCAGTCCCCTTTTATTAGGATGAGAAGTGGTCAAAGGGTGAAACATTGAGTAAAGAACTGAATAAAGGGCAAAATATGTCAGGCCAAAGGGAATTTGGGCATGTCCAAATTTTGGGAGTGTGCCACTCCTAAGGTTCTCATGAGCTCTTGCAGGTACCTCTATATCATTGTGCTACGTTTTCCCCTTTAAGTGCTCTGCCCCTAACCAGCAGAACAGCAAAGCTGAGAGAGACTTGTGGGGGAGTTGATCTCTCCACCTGCCACAACCACAGTTTTCTTCCTCTGCTTCTTCCAGGAAGAGCCACAGCTCTGCAGGGAACCATCTACCAGCTCATTCAGAGCCCAGCTGTAGGCACAGATGGAACAAAACAACACAAGATGCTAAATCTGTGCCCAGAGACCGTGTGAGAGCACAGTGCTCAAAGCTCTGCTGGTCCCCTCAAGCCCCAGATCCCTCCCTGCATCCAGAGTGGAGCATCATCATCCCAGAATAAGACCTGGAGATGCCAAACTGACTTGGCAAACCAGTAAGACCTCTGGGTGTGAATTTTGGTTTAATCTCTTGGCTTTTGAGACAGAACAGCCCCTGGAAAATGTGATGGCCCCTCCTCTTACCATTAGGTTTGTCTCCCAAAATAAAGGCACAACATTTAGACCTTCACATGCAAAACTTTAGGTTAAAAAAAAAAAAAAAAAAAGTGATGGTTAACCTCTCGGCTGAACCAGAGGCTTGCAAAACATGCAACAACAGGAAAGCCAAAGAAAGCCCAGCTCCTTCAGCCTTCTTTTGTGGAGAGAAATAAATTTATGTAATAAATGGGCTGAGGAGGTACCAGGGCATGGATGGGGCTGCCAGAAGGAAGCTCTTTCCTTTGCAAATGCCAGACAAAAGGTTTCCAATTTGCTTCAAGGCAAGAGCCCTGATGACAATGACTTTTCCCAACTACTAAATTATTTTTACCAGGCCCTTAATTTAGTTCCTAAAACTGAAAAAAGAAAAAAAAAAGTTGGAGGTGCCCTGGGGGAGCACGTGTTTTGTGTTTGTGCTGAAGATAGGGCCAGATAAACCACAGAAAGTTAAACCTGTAAAAAAAAGTAAAAACTAAAGCTGGAGCTACCACTGGGATAGAATGAATCTGTCAGCTGTACATATCTCATGCTCAAACCCCCCCACACACACACGTGCATGCACGGACACAAACGCTCACCTGGCACTTGATGGATGAGATGATTTGAAGCTTTTGACAGCAGCATTTTGTTGGGGGGAAAAAAAAACAAAAAAAAATATTTTTTTTTTAGCAAGTTGAAGATAAACAAGCAGAGTTTACTGGAGTGCAGGGAATGTGGATGGCAACAGAAAGTCAGTGATTTGTGATGTGAATGGCAAATGCAAGTGGTCATTTTTTAAATCAAACCGTGGAGCCATGGAGCAAATCAGATCTTCACCTCCTTTAAAGGGATGGGATGGGATGGGATGGGATGGGATGGGATGGGATGGGATGGGTTGGGTGGATGGGATAGGATGGGATAGGATGAGATGGGATGGGATGGGATGGGATGGGATGGGATGGGATGGGGTGAGATGGCATGGCAAGAGGATTGAAGAATATGTGAGCTTATTGTCCTGAAATGTCATAAAAAACTCTTGGGTCTGTCTCCAACCTCAACACCTCCTGCAGGAGCTCCTCTCCCAAAGGATTAGCCTCATATTTTCCTTTTTGCTATCTCTCCCTGGCAAGGATGGGTTTTAGCTTGGGCTAAAAGAGGAAAAGGGTTAAAAGAGGGTTGAGCTGGAGACAGGACCCCATAGCTGGAGTGGCAGAAGATCACCACTTGACCTCTTGCTCTTGGGGCATTTTCTCCAAACCAGAACTGGAAAGGACTCAGCTGTCTTTTGTCCAAAGGCAATGGCTGTGCAGTAGTAACATCTCCAGGCCCTTTCACAGCACTGCACAGCATTTTATTGTTATTATTTGTTGTATTTGCAAACACTGGAGTCCATGTGTCCTATAGATGCAAAGCAGCTCTGTATTAGGCAGACCTTAGGAGCAAGAGGGCTAAACCCATCCTTTTTTTTTTTTTTTTTGTGATGAGGAAGGAACAGACACACAGGCTCTGTCTACACTAGCAAATGAAATAGATTTTGGCCTCAGATCCTGAGGCATGTTGCACAGCTGAGCTGTGGTGGTTTCATGTGGTGTTTCTGGGATTTCATGAAATCCCAGACTGGTTTGGGATGAGGGTTGGAAGGGACCTTAAAGGTCATCTCCTTCCAACCCCCCTGCCATGGACAGGCACACCTCCCACCAGACCAGGTGGCTCCAAGCCCCATCCAACCTGACCTTCAGCTCTTCTAGGAGGGGGCAACCACAGCTTCCCTGGGTTACCTGTGCCATCCTCACACTAAAGAATCATCTGGAACATCTACTGGGCAGGATCCCCAGTCTGGGCTGGCTCCTAAATGATGGAAAAGGCTGCTGGGAGAGCCCCAGCTTGTCTGAACTGAAGCAGTTTCATGGTCCATGCCAGCAGTTCAGCAACCTAAACCTCCACCAGGCAGTGCATGGCCTTTATCCCATGGATTAGCAGCATCCTGCGTGTTGGTGGCTCAGGGGGAAGACCCTGGGAAGCTTCATAAAGACAACTTGACTTTGCAAAGATGTGTAGGTGTGTTCCATGGGCATTGTATGCACCACCTGTCTACTTCTGGTGGAACAAGGTCCTACCAGCCCCAAATCCTTTACCTCTTGTCTCAGCTTTAGCTACCTCCAGCAGGGAAAGAAATCTGGTTTTCAGTGAAATTTAAAGGACTACAGCAGAATGTGTGAGTCCTGGCCAGCAAAGGGTCAGCACCAACATCAGGGAAACAAAAAAACAACAACTCACCATCATTATGCAGAATAAGGTAGAGCCACAGATTTCTCTTGGAGGGTGTAGGGTTCTTCTTTTAGAGGTGGGACCTCCAGGGTACACTCAAAAGGACCATTGGACCTCCAGGGTACATCCAAAAGGAGCATTTAAGGTAGAAGCAGCTCATCTCTGAAACCTCTGGTGCAAAGGTTGCTGTGCAAGATGGGAGGAAGATGAAGAAAGGACACAAAGGACAGCTGAAAAAGAAGAATAATAGAGTGGCTTCAGATAAGTATTCCAGGGGTGATGCAGGGGAGGTATTAATGTCATTGGTAATACTGACACTGGGCTGAAAATCTGAAAAAAACAATGTAAGATATTTTATAGTCTATTAAATCACATGATGAAAAGTATTTTGCACAGAAATGATTTCACATGAGTGATCGTTGTTGTCCAAGAAAATAGACCTATATATAATGGAATTTGCTAATAATAATAATGGTAATAATCACAATAAATCCTGAAGTTAGGTTTTCACAGCCCAATTATTCAGAGTATTAGTCACTAATGGCCTGAGACATCCCCATCACAGATAATGCAAGTAGTCAGGAGAAATGTGATTGGAGTGACCTGAATTTCTGGCAAGTAGGTATAATGACAAATAAATATATTTTACAGTTCTCTCACCCCCCTGATCTGTGACTCTCAATTAACTTAATGAAACTGTGTAATCTTTTGGCAGTGGAAGATCTTGGTAAACCTTAAAATGTTACATTTGTGAATGAATTAGGCAGAATGACCAGTGATGCTTCAATTCCTCTCTGTGAAGCACTTTGTCCTCCACAATCTCCAAATGAAAATGCCACTATTTTCTGCCTCTGACCTTGGACTTGAAACTTCCTGAAGGACCTGACAGGTCTTCAGGTTCTAGCAGTTTTCAGAGCAATGATTCAAACACCTTCATAGTACTGACCAAAATTCAACAAGCTTACCCATGGTTTCCATCCTTCCCATCCCTACAAACACAGGCATCTCTTGATCTATCTGTGAACTTTTCTTTACCAGAAGCCATCTTCCCTCTAATTCACATTCCTTTCCTCTTGCCATTCCCACTCTGATTATTCAGTCCCTTTGACAATCCTGGGAGGTCCCTGTAAAGCAGCAGAAATCACACAGGAGTTTCTGGTCCAGCCTACAAACACTTCAGTTAAAGGGTTCTCCCAGTTCTCATTAGCAGCAACTCAGAAAAGGAAGTTTTTCCAGAGAGTGATTAGCAATATTTAAGACACTTAAAGGTGTAAACATCCCCTGTTCTATCACCAACATGATTCTTAGTTATTTTGCTGACAACCAGCAATGGGGAGAAAGGACCTTGATCCATTCAATGGGGAGGAAGAGGAGGACCTTGATCCATTCAGACAGCCACTTCTACACAAGTCCTGCAGCTGCTGCTGCTCAGGACATTCTTTTTTTTGTATAAACCTCCAGGGAGAGGCTTAGACTAGGTTATTAGGAAGAATTTCTTTACTGAAATTTCAATGTTCCAATCAGAAACTGGAATGGGATGCTCAGGGAGGTGCTGGAGTCACCAGGACTGGAGGTATGAAAAAAACCCAAACATATTATAGATCTGGCTCTTCAGGACATGCTTTAGTGAGCATGATGGTTTTTTTCTGGGTTGATGGTTGATCTCAGAGGCCTTTTCCAACTGCGATGATTCTGTGTGTTTCTGTGATATTCATGGCAACTGGATTCTCTACTGTCAAGTTTTAACACTGCCCTGGCAATTAAACTGGGTGCCAGATGCTGTCTATTAATCCCCCTCTCCTCCCTGATAAAATGAGAGAGAATAAGGAAGAGAGACTGATGGGTTGGAAACTAAACTACACAGCTTTAATGGAACAGTAATGATAAATAGGAAAAGTATTACTAAATCTATACAAATATACAAGGAAATTGATCCCACGTTCCTGCCCCCTCTCCCCCAGTAACTGTCCCATCCCCACTGAGGCTGCAAGGCAGCCCTGGGAAAGTCCAGGCTGGAATCCTGGGGTCAGGAGCAGTTGGGAGCTGGAGGCAGGAACACACAGATTCAGGCTGGGATGGATCAGGAGCAGAGGCAGAGGAAGGGATGGAATCCTCCCAGGATGCTGAAGCAAAGAGGGAGAGGGGAAGAAGGGGAAGCAGAAAGAGGTTTGACCCTGGTGATCCCTCAAACTTATCCTGAGTCTGAGGTGTATGGGATGGAATACTGTTTGGTCAATTTTGGTCACTTCTTGTCTGTTTCTCTCTAAAAGAGGGTTTCAGGTGTGACCTCTTGACTCCTTTTCTCCTTTTGGAGGGCCAAATGTTCCTCAGAGCTGAGCAGTGTCCTTGGCTCTGCAGCCCATTCTCCAGCAGTAACTCTAACCATGGAGTGGGATCAGTCCCAGCAGCAGACACTGCCTGAGAAACTTGCTGTGAATTTCAGCAAGTGCAGCTCCTGACAAGAGACTGAGCTGAAAGCAAAAGTACAAGGCAGAAAATCCCCTTTATCCTGGCCCAAACCAGGACATCTACTCAGGGGTAGAGTGGTAGCACATGACACAGCAATTAAGTCCAATGTTGGACCTTTTGCACTCTGAACCAGGGGTTCTTGTTAGATTGGAACACAACTTGATCTCTCAGTTCTCCTCTTTCAGCAGTCATCTTGCCAAGGTAATGGTGTAGAAACTCCACCAACACATATCATCTATGGGGAGCTTCAAGATGTACTGATTTTGGCTGGGATACTGTTCAATTTCTTCACAGGAGCTTGTGTGGGTCTATATTTTATTGTTAATTGTGTGTTGTTACTAAAGTACATCTGTTAGTTCTGGGCCCCTCACTACCAGAAGGACATTGAGGTGCTGGAGAGGGTTCAGAGAAGGGCAACCAAGCTGTGAAAGGGTTTGGAGGACAAATCCTATGAGGAGAGGCTGAGGGAATTGGGAATGTTTAGTTTGGAGAAGAAGAAGCAGAGAGGAGACCTTATTGCCCCCTATAACTCCCTGAAGGGAGGTTGTAGGGAGGTGGGTGTTGGGTTCTTCTCTCAAGGGAATGATGACAGGACCAGAGGAAATGGACTGAAGTTGCACCAGGGGAAGTTTAGATAAGATCTGAGGAAGAATTTCTTTACTGAGAGAGTAGTCAGGCTCTGGAAGGGATTGCCCAGGTGGAATCACCATCCCTGGAAGTATTTAAATACTTCAGAATGTGCTTTAGTGGGCATGGTGATATAGATAAATACAATTTATTTTATTGAGGGGGATGCTGACAACTGGATACAGTGACCTTAAAAATATTTTCCAACCATGAGAACTGTGTGATTCTGCAAGAGTCTGTCAAAGTGATTATCTCTTGTCCCTGTGCAAAGGGATGCTGGCATCCCAGAGGAGCATCCCTTGTGCTGCTGTTCCCATGGGAATTGCAGCCTGAAAGCTCTCTGAACTCCTGAGTCTGTAACACTGTGTGGTATGCAAGTTCTCAGACTGCTGAGGATCTTCTTAAGAAAAAATGAAGGAGAAGATGTCACCATCCTGGAGGATCCATGTTCAGATCTCTAGACCTGACCCAAGCCTAAACACTCTATTATTTCCTTTGGAAGGCTGGACATTGTCATCTTGAATATTTCACCCTTTATAGGATGGATTCTTCTCTTCTTGTGGAGTCTCAGAAACAGCCAAAGTTAGACACCAAAATGTTGATTGATTTGAGTTATTAATTTACTTGATAACCCAGTTATTTGCCATGGGAAGGTGAAAAATGATCTCTGACCTACAGTAATAAGCTAATAGAGCCTGTGTTCCAACTTTAGAGAAAGAGAGGGGGGAAAGAGATGAGAAGATCATAAATATATTCATGCCTTCAATCCACTCCAAATGATTAAACAACCACAGGTTTATAAAAAGGGAATGTAAAGGAATTCTTGGTGTTCCTGGTAAGCAAATCATTCATTAATAAAGAACACTTCATTGTGGATAGAAACACCTTCTGTTTGATTCCTTACAACACAGAAGCATCATCAGCTGCCTGGCATGGAACTTCTGAAAGGTCAGGATTAGCATTAATCATATTTTGGAATGCTGATAAAGGGTATTTTTGCTGCCAGCCACTAAATAAATAAATAAATACTTCACTTTACATATTCCTGGTGCATTATTCAAAACAAGAGAGAAAAAACAATTTCCAGCTGATTCTGAAAGAGAAAAGTTGATTCTCTGCTGATTGGCAACCAGTTATTATTGTTCTTTATTATTTGTGTGCCAGGAAGCCTGAGGATGCACTGAGGTGTTAAACACTGAGTGCACAAACTGGAAAGCTTCTTGCCTAAATAGTCAAAGCAAATGCTGGGAGGAGAGAGAAGGAAAGAGCAGAGAGGAGGATTGATTTGCTCAAGGTTACTCCACAGATTAGCAGGGGATGTGACAACACAGCCCCAGGCTGTACAATACATCTCCAAAGGTCAGTTTCTCCTATTGTAGGTGGTGACCTCTACTTCTGGACCACACCCCCTGATTTGAGAGTATATTGTACTATTGGTATATTTATTTTTTTACTGTATCATCATGTTTTGTCCACCCAAAGACACCAGAGTGCCAGCAGAAGGAGCAGCTTGAGCTTTGTCACATCCATGCACGGATGTTAATGAAGTCAGTCTCCTCAAGGGAGAGGAGAAAAGCAGAGAAAAAGGGAACAGAACACCAAGAATGACAGCTGGAGCACAGGGAAAGCTTAGGAGATGGCTGACAGTCCCAAGAGTCCCATTGTCCCCACAGACATTCCTAATAGAGCAACTATCAAATCCAGGGATGCCTTGGAGGTCAGGAGCAGATGTTCATCATCCATTATCCTCACTCATCCTCTGCCTTTCCTCATGGCTGCCTGGGTGGGGTGGTTCTTGTATCCATAAAGAAAATAATTCCTGGGTGAACTAAGAATATTTGTAGGTCCTGCAGCATTTGCAAGGATGATAGTGCAGTAGGTTTGCAGCAAGGCTTGTGGCCTCTGGTTCACTGATGAATCAGGCAGCATAGAAAATCTCTATAACAAGAGAGCTTATTGAGGGTTGGCTAAGAGGAAACTGTCTAGACTGTACTTCAATGACTAATGGAAGGTCCTACATTCACCAGAGCTCTTTTTATTCTTCTGTTCAGTCTCTCAGGCTTGACTTTTCCCCTACATCCTCCAGGAGTGGATATTCTGCAACAGTGACAACAGCTTTGCAAAGGTGTGCAGACAGTTGTTCACCACCTGTAAAGGAAAATCAGTACAAAAGCAACTCCTGACACTGTGAAGTGATGTTTCCTCCTGTCCCACCTAGCTGAAGATGGAAAATCCTCAAGAGGGAACAATAAGACAGTGCTGGCTTGTTCCATGTCTGGGTTTCTGACAAAAGGGATCTGAGGAGACTTGGAAAATGGACTTAAATGTGAAATCTATCAAATGTAAAAATTTATCAAAAATGTAAAAGCCTATCAGCATCTCTGACATTATGCAAGGCCACCTTTCCAGATACTCTGTCTGTGCAACTGAATTAGAAAAATAAATCCTGAGGGTAGACAAAGAATGAATGAATCTCTGGTGGATTCCTAACACAGACATCACACTTTCTGTGCACCAGGACTCTGAAGGAGAGGAGTCTCCATCTCTGGATATATTCAGTACCCATCTGGATGTGTTCCTGTGTGATCTACTCGAGGTGATCCTGCTCTATCAGGAGGTTTGGACCAGATGATCTTCAGAGATCCCTTATTATTATATGATTCTGTAAGATCCCCCCTGCTCACCTGTTTTGCCACTCCATCATGTTGAAATTAAAGAATGAAAGATAAAATATACCCTCCTACCTTTAGCTCCAGCAAGCTGTGTGTCTCTCCTACCTCCTCTCCAAAAACCTGCCCATTCTGCACAGCCTGCATGGCTGCAGAGCTTTCACCCTCTGACTGTGTGGAGCCCCAGGGCATGTTCCCCCTCTCAGATGATGGAGACAGCCAGGCAGTGAGTTTTCCTCTTATTTTAGTGCTAACTTACCCTGGGAGCAGGATAACCAGATGTTTTAATTCTGGATAAATTACTTCTTCCTGCAAGAACTGCTGTAAAAAAAAAAAAAAAGCCTTGGGGGGGATAAAAAACATCGTACAGCTTGTTCAGTGCTACTTCAAGGAAAGCAGGAATTTTGGGTAATGATTTCCAGAAGAGGAGTGCAAGCATAGAGGAGTTGGGAGGGGACACCTTAAACAACCTCTCTGCTCTGATGAGCAAAAGGGGGATCAGAGAAAGCTGCAAGCAAGATGCCAAAGAACTGGTAATATATTCAACTGCTCTGCAAGAGGCAAGGGCTGTGGCTCATGTGGTGTCAAGGTAAATACAGTTTAAAATAAAAATAATAAATAAATAAATAAATGGTATCATAAATAATAAATAAAGTTGCTCTGTGTGTGTGTATGTGTTGCTTGGGGGGGTCATTGACAGCACTCTGACTGAAATCACCATCCCATGGGAGGGCACCCAGACCTGACTTATTGACAGGTTGTTTGGGAGGGTGCAGAAGTTGAGTGGTCTCACCTTCTGATTCCATTTTTCAGTGTGGAAGGTGTTACCTGGGTTGTCATGATCAGATCTGGCCAGGCTGTGAGACCATCCCTGCTCCTGAGACAGCTGATTATGTGGAAACGTGGTTGCCACTCCATGGATGTGTTAATTAATGTCCCACAGGATGAGGAGTTTGCTGTTGCTCCTCTAAAGGAGAGGACTGAGCCATCTAAGAGATGCTCTTGCTTCTGAATTTAGGGTTCATTTCCCAGAAAACGTACAAGTGGTAATGCTTTCAAAATGAAAAATATCCCTATTACAGAATCCCAAAATCAACCAGGTTGGAAAGTTCATTAAATCCAACCCTTGATCCACTGCCACCGTGGTTCCCATGGCACTGAGTGCCACATGCAGTCTCTTCTTAAAAACCTCCAGGGATGGAGAATCTACCACCTCCCCGGGCAGCCCATTCCAATGCCTCATCACCCTCTCTGGAAAGAATTCCTTCCTAATATCCAACCTAAACCTCCCCAGGCACAACTTGAGACTGTGCCCTCTTGTCTTGCTGAGAGCTGCCTGGGAAAAGAGCCCAACCTCCCCCCTGGCTCCAACCTCCCTTCAGAGAGTTGGAGAGAGTGATGAGGTCTCCCCTGAGCCTCCTCTTCTCCAGCCTCAACACCCCCAGCTCCCTCAGCCCTTCCTCACAGGACTTGTGCTGGATCTCTTCACAGCCTCCTTGCTCTTCTCTGGACCTGCTCCAGCACCTCAATCTCCTTCCTGAACTGAGGGGCCCAGAACTGGACACAGGACTCAAGCTGTGGCCTCACCAGCGTTGAGCACAGGGGCAGAATCCCTTCCCTGGACCTGCTGGCCATGCTGTTCCTGATCCAGGCCAGGATGCCATTGGCCTTCTTGGCCACCTGGGCACACTGCTGGCTCATGTTCAGCTTCCTGGCAATCCAGACTCCCAGGTCCCTTTCTGCCACTCTGTGCCCAGCCTGGAGCATCCCTTGGGGTTGTTGTGGCCAAAGTGCAGGACCTGGCACTTGCCCTTGTTGAACCCCATCTATGACCCCAACCATCTCAGGCATCAGAGCTGGGGCCCTGACTTTGGGACATGACTGAAGTGACTGAATTAGGAGGTTCTGATACTCTACATCTTCAGTGAAGGGGGGTGGGGACTTTTAGAGATGGGTTTAAACCCCATAGCAGGAGGGTGGGAATGGGATGATATTAAATGTCCCTCCCAAACCCAGCCATTCTATGACCTCCTTATAGCATTTCTCTTTTCAGTCCCACCAGAGGGTTACCAGGGCTGGGTTTCTGTTAATGTCAATCTGAAAAACTGGGCCTTGGAGCACTTCAGAATATGTTTCATGACATCCATCCCTGATCCCTGGGAAACGAGGTTGTTAGGCTGTCCATACCAGGATTGCTCTTTGGAAAGAATGTAATTTGCTGCAAAGCAGTAATGGGAACCAGATGAGCAATATAACCCAACAGGCCATTTAGGCTACATTTCTGCAAATGCAGGCTTGAACATACAGTTGTATTTATGTTTTGGGTGTGTGGAAGGAGAAAATATCCCCAAACCTAAAACCTTGTTCTTTATAATTGGATTGGTTTGGATGTTTGGAGTATAAACATTACACTGTGGAGACAAGAGGGCAAAATTTCTTTATGTCCTGTCATGTCTAGACCAAAAGCAATAAATGCTCATGCTGTCCTGTGTACCTCATTGTAATGACATTATTCAGGGGAGAACCTGTCAGATGGGTTGAAAAATGGAAGTTTCACCTTTTAAAAACTAATTTGATAACTTCATTATCCCATGAGACAGGAAAGTGATTGGAGCCAAGGCATACACTAATGTCTTGTTGAATGCTCTGTGATTATTTTCTTTTACAGCCACTGGAATCAGTCAGGATTTCAGTGTTATCTCATTATAACTGTCCTCAGAGAGGTACTTCGATAATTTTTTTATTACCATGGGGAATGAAAATGTATGTTTTATTTGGTAATTTCATAGTAATGGCTCCATCTATGTAACAAACTCTCAATGAGCTGAATGGTAGCCAATCATTATGCACTGTCTTGGAAACCATGGGATGCACAGACTGCAGGAATCAGACAGCAAATGCATTTACTCACACTGGGGATGGGAGATGGCAAGTCCCTTGTTATGCATTTTAAACAGTAGCAGGGGCAAAAAAGGTTGAGATGAATAACCTGTTATCCAGCAGGTCCAGCCTCCAAGACCTCTTCCAGCCTGGTGTTCCCTAATTTCTTCCCCAAGAGGAATGGTATCTTAGTAACAGAAGAGCTAATATCAACCCAAATTTTAGCACCTCTTTACAGTTCACTTTCCCTTGTTCTCTCTGTGTGGTTTGTAATTTATCTCAGCCACCACAGCCAGAAATGATGTTGAGATGGCCTCCTGGCTGTGGGCACAAGCAGACATCAGATGAACTTTCTTGAGCCTCTCTGTCTTTTCTGTTCCTGCATCTCATGGCATCACATACAACCCTTTCTTCTGACCAGAGCAACACTCACCACCTGGGGGTCCTTATTGGTTTCAAAATTTCCCTTGATGCAACACCAGCATTGGGTAGATATCAACACTGGAGAGTGCAGACACACAAAATAAAATAAATAAAAAATAAATTTTAAAAATAAATTAAAAATAAATTTAAAAAATAATGAAAAAGGAGTGTTAATATTTGTTAGGGAGGAAATAATAACTTCAAATCAAGTCCTGGAGCAACCCTGGTGGGGTCAGTGCCACAAAGGAAGAGGAAATAATGTAAAGTTCTAGAGGGGTTGTAACAACCTCCAGAGGAGGGGCCTGGAGTGCTGTAGCTAAAGAGGAAGAATAAACACAAAACAAAACCAAGAAATTTCTGAGCATTAGAGAACCAGGAGCCTGAAAGAGCCATTGCACCAGAGATAATGCAAAGCTACTAGAAAAGGAGTTGATACAGGGTTACAGCTGTCAGCTCTGACCAACCTCAAGGGATACGTTTTGGAGCATCCTGAATTCATCCATTGGCCCCAGAATGTTTGGTTATCTATAACCAACCAGCTGTTGGTTATCTATTTCCAGTTTAGAGAGAGTGCTGGGATCAAACTCCAGTCAATACCATCCCCTAAGTATTGCTGTACCAGCACAAAGAAGATGAAGAGAAGATCCATGAGCTCTCATAAAAGCAAAACCAGAGGGGTTCCAGTGACATGATGGAGCTGACCAGAAGAAAAGGGCATCCAGATAGCATGTAGTTAAACTGGGGTTGTCCTACAAACTGCAAAAAACAATTTACAGAGGAAAAGTCCATCACACCTTGAGTCCTGTGTCCAGTTCTGGGCCCCTCAGCTCAGGAAGGAGATTGAGGTCCTGGAGCAGGTCCAAAGGAGGCAACTGGGCTGGTGAAGGGACTCAAGCACAGATCCTATGAGGAGAGGCTGAGGGAGCTGGGGGTGTTGAGGCTGGAGAAGAGGAGGCTCAGGGGAGACCTCATCATTCTCTACAACTCCCTGAAAGGAGGTTGGAGCCAAGTGGGGGTTGGTCTCTTTTCCCAGGCAACTCTCAGCAAGACAAGAGGGCAGGGTCTCAAGTTGTGCCAGGGGAGGTTTAGGTTGGAGATGAGAAAGAATTTCTTTCTGGAGAGGGTGATCAGCCATTGGAATGGGCTGCCCAGGGAAGTAGTGGATTCTCCGTGTCTGGAGATATTTCAAAAGAGACTGGATGTGGCACTCAGTGCCATGGGCTGAGAACTGCAGCAGTAGTGGATCAAGGGTTGGACTTGATCTCTGAGCTCCCTTCCAACCCAGCCAATTCTATGATTCTATGAAGGGGCCTCTAGACACAAAGATAACAGCTCCTGCTCAGCCCCCATCCTGCTGGAGGCTGGGAGAACATATTGGAGAAGTATCACCATGTGCTTACACCATTCCCCAGGCATCTGCTGTTAGCCACTTTTGGAGGCAGAAAGCTTTGTCTGACCCTCTACAGCCCATCTTCTGCTCATATCATTCATGGTGCAACATGGGTTTTAAATATGAGAGCTAAAAGTCTGGCTGCTTCTTCTCCAATGGCAGGATGCTGTAAGCTCTGAGAACTGCCTTAGTGCCTGGGAAACATGTCTCAAAGTTTGCCCTCTTTCACTCACTGCTTTTATTACCATTCTGTGTCTTTTCTATGGCAGAAATTATATGGCATGGTTGCCCCCAAAGCAATTTGTATGCTATAACTCAAAAAGGGCCCCAGGCAATGGCTGGCCTGATTTAAGAGAGTGAGAAAAAAATTAACTATCTGAGTCTGTTGAGGATAGTCTTCTAGATCCAGAGATCACTTCCCCCAGATTTTCTTTATTCACACTCTGCTGGAGGTTACTTCCTCCCAGGAAAGAATTTATTTTCTCATTTCTTGACTTGCTGCAGTAAAAAATACACTTTATTAGTAAATATCTACTGGTTAGACTATACCAGATAAGTTCATTCAATTCCACTGGTACAGGCTAGGATGTTGTTACTGCAGGTGATTAAAGGAAAAATCTGTCTTCACGAGAGGACAGATACTATAGAGTAATAGACTATAAGGATAGATTGGAAAAGGGGCCATGCTCAAGCAGGGCCAGGTTGCTCAGAGCTTCCCTACCTGTGTTTTGAGCATCTCCAAGGATGGAGAATGCACAAACTCTCTGGGGAGCCCTTTCAGTGTATGAAGAGTTGTGTGGTGATTGTGTTTTGCTGTCGTATCAAATAAGAGTTTCCCATGTGCCAAGATGTGTGCATTGCCTCTGGACCTTCCACTTTTCACCTTTGAGAAGAGAGGCTCCCCCTTTCCCTACAAGCTCCCCCAATGTATTTGCAGATGGCCATAAGATACCCTCAAGCCTTCTCTTCTGTAGGCTGAGCAGACCCAGCTCTCAGCATCTCCTAAATATCTTGATCACCCTTCAGTACACTCCTGGTTTTATTGTTCTGAGGACTCCAGAACTGGACACAGTGCTGGCCACAGAACTGGCCTCAAAAGTGATGGGCAGAGGAGAAGAATCACTTCCCATGGCTGACCCACTGGCTTATTCTACCCTGCATTCAATTTGTTACAAAAATGGATTACTGATTCATGTGCAACCTCTTGCCTGCCAAAACCCCCAGCTCCTTTTCTGTAAAGCTTCTTGGTACCTCTTGGCACCAACCCCCATCAATGCATGGGGTACCTGGGTCCTAGATGCAGGATTTTAATCATGGCTTGAGTGGTAAGAGCAGTTAAGAGCCCTTACATTTCTTTGAGCTCTTTTAATGAAGAGCTAATTTAACTTCCAAAGCTTTGCATCACCTCTTGATGTCACCTGCAGAGCAGTGTTGTCTCACAACACTGAGATGCCACTTCAGACCCAGGATGCTCACACTAAATGCTGAAGAAATTGGTAATGCCCTTCACTGGGAAGCTTCTCCACCCAACTGCAAGAGGCTCTGCTAATGTATATGTTCAGGTATTGAGGTCCCTGAGACAGAACACGAGTTTCTTTCAGCACAATACACCCCATTCCAACTCATTTAGAGGTGCAGACGTTCTCTAACCTTTCAATAAGTAGCAATTTTTCACACAGATCCTATCAAGCAGGCTGGTTTCTAGCACACAGATGTATTGCTTGATCAAACAACCAGAAGTGTCAGGGCTAGAGATAATTGCCAATGGATTGAATAGGGGTTCTATTGAAAAAGATGCCAGAAGTTACAAATTCATTAGGTGGGCTGAGGAAATGTTTTGTGCTTATTTAGCCTCTCCCATCCAAGCTCTTTGTAAATATTCACAAAGCAACAACTGATGCTGCCTGGGTGTTGAGGCATACCACGTCCTTCCTATATACAAAGGGAAAAAGCTAAGACACAGGAAAAATTAAAAGCATAAGATTTTCCCCCAGAAAAGTATAGTACCTTGTTTCATCTTGAGTAGCAGGCACTCACGTATCTGCATAAAGGTGTCCTCTGGTATAACTCACAAAGTTGCCTTTCTTCAGCAAGATATTAAGAAGACTGACGTGAAGAATGACGATCAGTGCCGGCTGGAAAACAGACAAACTAGAAAATAGAATCATAGAATCATAGAATCATAGAATGGGCTGGGTTGGAAGGGACCTCAGAGATCATCAAGTCCAATCCTTGAACCACCGCTGCGGTTGCTAGACTATGGCACTGAGTGCCACATCCAGTCTCTTTTTAAATATCTCCAGACACGGAGAATCCACTACTTCCCTGGGCAGCCCATTCCAATGCCTGATCACCCTGTCCAGAAAGAAATTCTTTCTAATATCCAACCTAAACTTCCCCTGGCACAACTTAAGACCATGCCCTCTTGTCTTGTTGAAAGTCGTCTGGGAAAAGAGCCCAACCCCCCCTGGCTCCAACCTCCTTTCAGGGAGTTGGAGAGAGTGATGAGGTCTCCCCTGAGCCTCCTCTTCTCCAGCCTGAGCAACCCCACCTCCCTCAGCCTCTCCTCATAGGGTCTGTGCTCGAGTCCCTTCACCAGCCCAGTTGCCCTCCTTTGGACCTGCTCCAGGACCTCGATATCCTTCCTGAACTGAGGGGCCCAGAACTGGACACAGGACTCAAGCTGTGGCCTCACCAGAGCTGAGCACAGGGGCAGAATCACTTCCTTGGACCTGCTGGCCACGCTGTTCCTGATCCAGGCCAGGATGCCATTGGCCTTCTTGGCCACCTGGGCACACTGCTGGCTCATGTTCAGCTTCCTGGCAATCCAGACTCCCAGGTCCCTAAAGGCTTGTTACCCAAATTCTATATAAGCTCTTGAGCTGACTATTAACTCACTGCTTTTATCTTCTTCCCTTTGCCTGGTGTGGCCTATCTCCCAAACAATCTCAATTTTAAATTATGTCTGGAGTTTATCTAACATGACATCAGAGTGAAAACTATGCCCTATCATCCTTTTCCTTCCCAAGGCTGAAGGCTTCTGCCAAGTCATTGCACACTCTCTTCTTTCCTATTAAGAAACTGCATTAACTCTACTCCATTAACCTTTCCTCTTGGTTAAAGGTTTCTAAACCACTCCAGGGGCTGCTGTTTCCTCTTGTTTCATCCTGTGTTTATTGTGGAGTGGGAAACTCAAATGAGAGCACAGGGCAGGGATAGACAGTTGTTTGTTCTTTTTTAAGTTTATCAGGAAATGCACAATTTTACACACTCTCATGCAAGTTTTCAGCCCTAGATCATGAGGTTTTTTTTCTTTATGGGCAGCAGGAGTTGCACTTGTGCTAGAACACAATAAATGTTCTTCAGTAAATGGAGATAAAGTTAGGCAGCCATCAGCTAGACCATCACAGCACTGAAGACCAAAAAGTGTCAACCCCAGGTACTCACTGTGGGCTGAGGTTCAGCTCCATCAGGTGATGCTCATTCCAGTCTTGTCCATCTCCTGTTACTCCATTTTAGCATAAACCTCTTCCCAGTGAAGTGGCAAAATTGGTTATTGTTCCTTTCAGGAGATGGAACTTTAGTGCTGGGTTTAGTGCATGGTATAGGAGCAGCAATCCCTGGGGGGATTCAAAGCCTTGGTGAAACATTAATTATAGAATATGACATTTCTAGCCTGGATCTGGACTGATCAGTGTATCTGGAAAATAACCAGATGCTAAAGTTGGGTAGTAATTTATAGGTTTGCTACAGGGTGATGGATTTAATGACATTAGAGTAGCAACCCAGGCCCCTGTGTGAAGTTCTGATACTGTTTGCTGATGACAGTGGGCTTGATGGTGACATCCTCCCTTGATTTATGGACAGAGCTACAGGATTAAAAAGATTCACAAGTTCTGATGCTGTACAGATGTCATTGTCTCTGAACAAATAATCTCAAAAAATTATAAAAATAACTCTCCAACTGAGAGTCTTGGATCAAAGTGTGATGTGGATTGAGCTGCTTGCAGAATCCAACTCAACTTTCACCAAGGGGTTAGAAAGCTGGACTTCACCTCTCCATCAGTAAAAAGAAGAACCTAACCTTCATCCATAAACTTTGTTTTGCTTGACCAATTTAATTGAGTCTTGGAAGTGTACTCTTCTTTTGCTAGGTGTCTGAAGAGCAGCAACCACAGATGTAGCCAGGACTTTTCTCACAAAAATTTTGTAGAATCACAGAACAGTCTGGGTTGGAAGGGACCTTAAAAATCACCTATTTCCAACAGCTCTGTGATGAGCAAAGACATGTTCCACCAGCCCAGTTTGCTCCAGACCTCATCCAACCTGGCTTTCAACACTTCCAGGGACAAGGAAGCCCCAACTTTCCTTGGCAACCTGTTCCAATGTCTCACCACCCTCACAGAAAACTATTTGTTCCTAAGGTCTCATCTACCTTTTTTTTCAGAATAAAACCATTATCATTCTTCCTATCACTCCAGGCCCTCGTAACAAGGAGCCCCCTCAGGAACTGGAAGATTCTCTAAAGGTTCTCTGGAACCTTCTCTTCTCCAGGCTGAATAACCCAAACTCTCTCAGCCTGTCTCTATAGCAGAGGTGCTCCAGCCCTTGGATCAGCTTTGTGTAGGTTTGTACACACCTGTGCAACACATGGAAACTTGTCAGAACATCTCACCCATGCAACACCTGAGGCATCTCCCGTGATTTCCCAGCAGCACATCCACTTTTCACTTATGACCACTGAACAGAAAAGCAGCTCATTTCACCTCCCTTTGCACAAAAGCAGAAAGAGAAACCCTTAAATTCTTATCTGTTGTGCCAGACTTCTGTACCAAGGAGTGCTGCCACACACAGACATTTACCATCACTTTACAAAGGGTTGCAGCAGTGCTCCAGGTCATTCCCATGCAATATTTTAATGCACCACTGAAGGATGCTCACTGTGAGACTCCCTCTACCAATCCAGGAGAATTCTCCCCATCCTGCCCAGCTCCTCCTGGTGGGTCTTTGAACCTTTTCTTGCTGATGAAGTCATTCCCCAGCTCCCTACAGCCCTGCTGATGGAGCTCAGCAATGAAAATGCATTTTGGAAACATGACTGAGGTTTAAGATCAAGACCCAGCAGTTTGCTGTCCAAAGCTGTTGAGAGACTTCATTTGATCTCACAGTAATTTGTTATGTTCATTCCAACCACACAGGCTCCCTAAAGTGATGATCTCTGTTTTGCCAACAAAAAGGAAGACGTCGACAGACATGCAGGTCAAAAGTTAACCTCAGACTAAAGGAAAGTTCTGCTGGAAGGTTAATCTTATTTTCAGTTCTTTGGAAAATGAAAGCAACATGTTTTGACTTGTAATGTGATTGATTTTTTTTTCCCCCTCATTAGTTCCTGATCTGTTTGTTAAGTGCTGGGATTCTTCTGTGATAACTCTTGCAGAAATCAATGTCTTGTGGGTTTGGGTAATGGAGTCCTCCTCTCTTGCTTTTAAGTATTTGGCTTGGGAGTCCATTATTCACTGGTAATGACTAGAAAATACCTTTAGTCTCAGAGATCCTCTGGAAAATACAAGAGCAACTAGGATGGGCAGGAATCTGTAGGAAGAAGAGGCATTAGCAGATGAAACCCTAAACTAGCACAGCAGAAAAGCTCAAAACCCATGGCCCACAAGAATTAAAATTTCTTCTCCCCATTCTGAATCAGGAGTCACACCAAGAGAAGGGGAGCAGTGTCTGGGAAGCTGCTTTTATTCCCTTAAGTTCTTGGGGGAACCATTTCGGTTCCATCAAATCAGGTGACCAAATCCCTCCCAACTATTCTGAAGGAGTGCATTTCACCTCCTCATCCAGTGCTGTTTTCTGGTGTTACTTTTCCCATCAAAGAAATGAACAACTAGGAAACAAAAAATATTTCTGGTTGATGAGCAGAAGTCTGACCTAAGTGGGCATCTGAGTACAGAGCAATGAATCCTCATGTAAGAGCCCTCCAGAACCCTGGGACCAGTCACCAGGACACAGGCAACCATGCAGCATCCTCATTCCACTGGGAAAAGTGTCACCTACAGATCCTTCCCAGCATCATAACTGGAAACCAACAGTCCTTGCTATGACATTTCTGTTATTGCCAGTGATTATCTAGAGATCTTCAGCAAGGCATCCACTTTTAGGGTCAGATGATGTGAAGATGTCTCCTGCCTTCAGTAGAAGCATTAAGAAGCTTTCAGAGGAGACTTATAAAGCTCCTCCATTTGGTTTCTAGTCCATCATTCACCATCAGGACATCTCTTAGCCCAGTGCAAAAAGTGGCTAGATTTTATGCAATTGCCCAGGTAGCATTAAAGCCTGGAAATGTAATTGATGGCAGTAATGTGCCCTGGTCACAAACCCCAGTATCTGCCTGTTCTTTGGAGTCTATAGTGTGGGGGACTGAATGTTCATAAAATCATAGATGGGTTTGGGTTGGAAGGGACCTTAAAGATCATCAAGATCCAACTTGGATGGGCCACCTCCCACTAGATCAGGATGCACAAGGCCTCATCCAACCTGACCTTCAGCACTTCCAGGCATGGGTCATCAACAACCTCCCTAGGCTACCTATTCCAGCGTCTTACTACCCTCATGGTGAAGAACTTTGTTTCCTAATATCTAACTTAAATCTCCCCTCTTTCAGTTTCAAACCATTACTCTTTTTCCTATCACTATCCTCTCTGGTCCAAAACCCCACCATAGAATCACAGAATCATCTGGGTTGGAAAGAACCTGTGAGACCATCAAGCCCAGCCTTTGATCCACTACTGCCACTGCTATGCACACCAACACCCCAAGCCAGCTGCATCTTCTGCTGGGTCAGGCACACATCAGTTGCTGCTGAAGATGCTTTGCACTCCCAGTTTCTGACCCTGACTTCCTTGACACAAAAACCTTCAGCACTGAAGGAGGCAAAGGTTTGCACCTTGAGACTGAATGTGCAAGTAAAAGGTTTGAAACTTGGCTGCCTTCTGGAAAGAAAAGATTTCAAGGATATCCTCAAACAGTCTGATGTACAGCAAAGGGACAACTTGCCCATGGCTATGGAGCATTGGGGATCTACATTTCATAGAGAAATAAAGGAGAGACCTTAATGAACCTTCCAGAGCCTGAAGGGGCTACAGGAAAGTTAGGGAGGAACTTTGGAAAAGGGCATGGAGTGACAGGAAGAAAGGGGAACACTTTTAACCTGAAATAGGGGATATTTAGATTAATAAATTCTTTGTTGTGAGGGTGGTGAGACCCTGGCCCAGGTTGCCCAGGGAAGTTGTGGCTGCCCCATCCCTGGAATTGCTCAAGGCCAGGTGAGATGGGACCTTGAGAAACCTGGACTAGTGGGAAGTGTCCCTGCCCATGTCAGGGGGGTTGGAACTGGGTGATTTTTCCAACCTAAAGGTCCTTTCCCACCTAAATCACTCTGGGATTCCTCAATAACAGGCCAGATATTTGCAGGAGGTTCCATAAAGTAGGACTGTAATTACCAGAGAAAAGTTCAAATTGGTTTCCACTGTTTTCAGAGTTTAGTGTGGAGAAACATATTCCCTTTATAATACTTTAAACATTTTATGCATCTTGTTTGCTGTTCTTTTTCCCTCATGTTCTCTAATTCATTTTCTCTTTTTAATCTCCTTCTACAATTTTTAAATATCTGAGTCTTTGGAAAAGTTCTAGATTAGCAGGCTTAGAAATTCTCTCATTTGTTTGCTTGTTTGTTTATGCACTTTCAACATGGAAAACAGTTCTGGAAAAAATATAGAAAATAAAAATTTAATGCAATGCTATTTAAAATAGGATATGGTAAGCCAAGACAGTATTAGTTTTTTCTGCTATGCAGGAAACAGAAGACTGAGAAAGGAGAAAAGTGTTATGAAGCTGAAACAAAAGTTTGAAATGTGAAGGCTTTCTGTAATAGGATTTAGAAGTGTTCCATTTGAAAGGTCATTTTTTACTTCTCTAAAAATAATGGGAAAGAAAGGTGTTAATAAGAGAGCTAGCTAGACAGACAGACAGAAACATCCACACAGAGTGGATTTGGACTTTGTATATACAATGTCATACTAATTTTGCTGAGGCAAATCATTCTCTGCCCCTGGGAGAACCAGATTTCACATTATACAACAGTAAAAAAAAACTAAAAAGGAATCACAACTAACCAAAGTCTCCTGTGGGGTTTTCTTGCTGATTTATTTTGCATTCAGCTGCCTTCTGACTGTGACTTCTGACTACCACAGTGAATACAATTTGGGGTTTGAAGCCTGACTGAAGCTATTCTTGTTTCTCCATTCTGCAGCATGCCTGAAAATAAGACCATATGGATAGACCTATTTCTAATCTCCCACAAAGGAAGATGCTAGAGGTCCAGAGTGCACAGGGAAATTACTAAAACCTTACTGGGAGATAGCTGGGTTTAAGGGTGTTGCCTGCTTTCCATCCTTCCTGATGAAAGGATGAAGGGAAAGAGCATTCCTGGATACAGGACAGGGAGCAGAGCATCATAAAAAAGCACAGAAGGCATATGGAGACCTTGGCTACTGTCTTCTCTCTGATGCTGATCAGCAATATATGCCTCAGGAAGCATGTACAGATATCCCATAATAGTAGCCTTAAAAGCAGAGTAGAAGTAGTGTATTTGTGCAAAGAAAAGTGATGTGTTTTGAGCATGGCAGATCAGTGTTAGAGGGGAGAGAAAGGGAGGGGAGGTGAAAAAGAGGCAGATTTGGTTCTGTGGTTCCTTAAGGAAGAAGTTCAGCTGCTCCTCCTCTTCCCTTCAGATAACTCTGAAACACATTGGTGGATTTTAACCAAACATCACTGAGATTCAAAGCATCCTAAAGACAATTTTTAGTGAGGAGACGCACTCAAGGAGAGGAAAGACTGATAAAAAGTGTTCGTTTCACCCCAAATGAAGTCATGTGTTTCTAGTGGAAACCAAGCTCCTTTATCTCTAGTGTCATAGGATGACTTATTTTTGAGGAGAGAAGCATGATTCATATGCCTGGTACTGCTCACATATTTGGATTATCCAAATGCCCACCCCTCCTCCCACTTCACTTTTGTTTTGCACGATTGTCTCTTCAGTAAAAGCACCTTGGGAAATCTCTGGAGGAACATTACTGCAAACCACTGCTGCTGCTTCATATCTATTCATCATCCCTTTGCTGAGACTTATCTGGGGATTTAAAGGCTCCTTGATTGTGATGATCTTCTGGAATTAAGGGTATAAAAGAGATCTTAGAGTCCCTTATACCTTCTAGGCATTTTTGTATCTCAAACTAAAGAAAAAAAAAAAAAAGGATAAACTTCAACTGTGCCAAAGAAAAATAGAACATTAACTCTTCAAATGTCCACCCAGCTTGGAGGAAGAATTATTTATAACACTGAGAGCTTGGAGAAAACTTCAGTGACATGATTCAGATAAGCAAGATTAAAAAGGGGATAGTTTGAACCTTTGTTGAAGGCCATACCTTGAGATAAACCTTTGTCAAAGTACCAAAGTGACTTGAAGATGTTGGGAACACATCTTTGGGAGATGTCTCCTAGAAGCAACTGCATAGATGTAAATGCTGCCTGAGCTGTTCTGTGTGGAATAAATACCTCTTCACATCCCCCTGACAGCTGCAGCATACCCTGACGTTCTAGATTTCAGACACTTTTATCATCATAATCCAAGCACTGGGCTGGGAGAGGAAGAGAACATCCTGTGCTCACTGCCCTGAAAAGAAGGCACTGGGGAAAAGTGAACTGCTAGGTTTTTCATCAGGTTTGACCTACTGGTTTATGGTGAACCATAAGGAAATCCCAGATAAAGAATAGGGATCAGTGATCATGCACATTCCTACCCCACCTCTAGGCTACCCCAAGTGGGGTTTCTCCCAACTTTTTTAGAGTTTACTGCCTCATCCCTGAGTGGGACTTGGTAAAACAGAAATCATGAGTGCTTCCTGCTCCTCTGAGTCCTTCAGCCCCTAACTCAGGCCTATTGAGGTGCTCCTTGTCCCACCTATGGGACAGGATCTCCAGCATCCAAGGCAATTGAGTAACATCATCTTTTTTCCTCCCTCACTCCAGAGTAGATCTTCTGCCAGCAAAGCAAGGGCACATCTGGGATGCACCTGGAGAAAAGGAAGCAAATAGACCCCCAGATCCATGGAGCTGGTTTTGCAGATGGGACTGGAAGGGACCATTTTTCTGATTAAATCAGTGGGAAAGATCTGTCTGAGAAAAGCCTGAGAGGAACTGGAAATGCTGAACATCTGGTTGTCTGTTCTGCAGATAGATCCTTGCTCTTTTCTTCCCCCAAGGGAAAAACAAATAATAACAAAACTGAAACAACCAATAACCTCAGGTTTAACAGGAAAAGATAGAGAGTTCATAATTCCTGCCAGATGCTTTAGTGACAGGGTCAGAGATGGGCAGACTCCCTCTCAGACTAGACAGAGTGAAAAGATTTACTTTCTGAGTCAACAGGGCCTGGAGTCCCATAAAAACTCCATATGCTCAGGCAGGCACAGTACAAGGCACACAAATGTTGTCTGGGGGTGTCTCTAATTTCTCTCTCTCATTTTTTTTCCCTCTTCTTCAGCACAGAAAAATAGCATCACCAAACATTTTTTTCCCTATTAGCAGACTGAGCCATGGCATGGTGACTCAGGCAGTTTACATTAAGATAATAATTAATAAACACTCTGAATTAGGAATGTGTGTCTAGGTGTGCCTGGAGGGTTTTCTCTTGAAGGCCTTTTTAATGTTTAATGCAAAAAAAGGTGTCCTGAGAGAGAGATGCAAAAAGAAAACTTTATGGAAGTGTTCAAGTCCAGGAGCTTGGAAAAACCTAGTGGGAGATGCCCCTGCCCATCCAGGAACTGGATGATCTTGAATGTCCTTCCCAATCCAAACCATTCTATAATTCTAAGATCACTGGTTTGTGGTTCAAGAGTTCAAGTCCAGGAGCTTGGAAAAACATGGTGGATGTCCCTACCCATGAGGAAGGGGTGGAACTGGATGATCCTTGATGTCCTTCCCAACCCAAACCATTCTATAATTCTAAGATCCCTGGTTAGTGGTTGTCCAAAGAGGGATGGTTGCAGTGATGCTAATTATTATTCTGCATGTGTTAAGGATGAGTTAGATCCAGGGGAAGGTTTGGTCCATACTGAAGTGAATGTCTGCAAGCCCTAATTCAAGGAGAGGTACCAGTCCAGGAGCTAAATGTTTGGGAGGTTACAGGTAGGTCCTCTCATGCTTTCCCATCCTTACAATATCACATTTTGGAGGAGATGAGCCACAGTGCAGCTTTCTCAGAAATAAACAACTTTAACTGAAACCTTTTCACATGCCATTCCTTCTGATAGCCCAAAACCATGAAGAAGCCCCAAAACTCCCTTAAAACCTTGAAGATATAGCCCATTAGATTGAACTCCAGGCTATGAAGGACCTGGACCAGGAAAGCCTCCCCATATCCCAGCCCTGAGCTGTCTGCAATGACCAGAAACATGTTGGACTATGAATCATAGAATCATAGAATCGACTGGGTTGGAAGGAACCTCTGAGATCATCAAGTCCAACCCTTGATCCACTCCCACTGCAGTTCCCAGCCCATGGCACTCAGTGCCACATCCAGGCTCTTTGGAAATAGCTCCACACACGGAGAATCCACTACTTCCCTGGGCAGCCCATTCCAATGCCTGATCACCCTCTCCAGAAAGAAATTCTTTCTAATATCCAACCTAAACCTCCCCTGGCACAACTTGAGACCCTGCCCTCTTGTCTTGCTGAGAGTTGCCTGGGAAAAGAGACCAACCCCCACTTGGCTCCAACCTCCTTTCAGGGAGTTGGAGAGAGTGATGAGGTCTCCTTGGAGCCTCCTCTTCTCCAGGCTGAACACCCCCAGCTCCCTCAGCCTCTCTTCATAGGATATTTGCTTAAGCCCCTTCAGCAGCCCAGTTGCCTCCTTTGGACCTGCTCCAGGACCTCGATATCCTTCCTGAACTGAGGGGCCCAGAACTGGACACAGGACTCAAGCTGTGGCCTCACCAGAGCTGAGCCCAGGGGCAGAATCCCTTCCCTGGACCTGCTGGCCATGCTGTTCCTGATCCAGCCCAGGATGCCATTGGCCTTCTTGGCCACCTGGGCACACTGCTGGCTCCTGTTCAGCTTCCTGTCAATCCAAACTCCCAGGTCCCTCTCTGTCTGGCTGCTCTCCAACCCCTCTTTGCCCAGCCTGTAGCGCTGCTTGGGGTTGTTGTGGCCAAGGTACAGGAGATCTGTGATCATGTCTCTGCATGGCCCCAATTTTTCAATCTATTGTTGGTCAGGCTGGAAAAAGAGGATAGAAGCCCTTCTGTACCTGCTTTAATTATTTAAGCAGCTCTCTCCAGCTTTCAGAGACAAACATCACTACTACACCATACACCCAGAACCATCCAAGGTCTCAATCCACCCCCAGAACACCAAGATAAACAGGAGTGAACAAGGAGGCTGGTGCCAGAGTGGGATGTGACATTCCAGCTCACCACACCTAATCCTTAACCCTCCTTAATAAAAGCTTCCATGTTTCCCTTTAGGGTGGATTTTTCTTCCTCCCCAGGCATCCCTTTTTCTTTCCTCCCATGCTGCCAGGATTTCTTGACAAGAAGGTCAGGAGAGAAGAGGGGTTTTAGCTATTGCCTACTTCAGAGACCATTTCTCATTCTTCCTAGTGCTCCTGCTAATACTTACTGAAAGGGAAAGCTATTCATCTCAGCACATTCCCAGCCAAGTGTGGTTTGAAGCAGTTCCCTAGTACTGTCAGAAGAGATATTACTTGCCATAAAAAGCTGCCTTATTCCCTCCAGTTGCCACACTCAACATGTGACCCTTTTTTTTTTTCTCTTTTTCTTTTTTTTTTTTTTTTTTTTTTTTTTTTTTTTTTCTGAAAGATTGGCACAATGATTGCTTACTTCTAGTTACCTGGAACTTTTCTGGCTTGAAGGCATATTATTGAAAATCACATTGTACCAGTCAATCACCCTCCCACCACCTTATGTTGCTGAGGCAGGAGGAAGCTCAGTGAGTGCTTTTGGCATGTGTGGAGCTGCAGGCAGGATGACCCCATGAGAAACACCAGAACCACACTCTGTAGGGTGGTAGTAGGAACACCTGGGACAACTTCTGTTGGTCTTATATGTTTTAGCTTGCAAATTTCAGGCTCACTTCTCTTCATCCTGTTTCCAGGTGAATTTTTTCCTACTCATGCTGAGTTTGGGGCAGCAGTGAAAGTTTCTTTGGTCATTTCCAATGAGGTGACACTAAGGAGAGAGTGGGAGAGCAGAGAAAATAACTTGGAGGGATTGGTCCTAAAGTTAGGTGAACACTCACTTTGGAGCCAGCAAACAGAAATGATGAAGGGCAAGGGAAGATCACAAACTCCCAATGGAACATCTTCCACCCTTCTAGGACAAGGCTCTTTCTGGAGAGCTGGGAAGTTCTGTGGGAGCCTTAAGATCAAAGGGGAGAATCAGAAGAGTTTGGGTTGGAAGGAACCCAAAAGATCACCTAGTTCCCACCCCCCTGCCATGGGCAGGGATACCTCCTACCAGCCCAGGTTGCTCCAAGCCCCATCCAACCTGACCTGAGATATTTTCAGGGAGGGTGTAAGGGTGTTTTTTTCTGGATTTACAGTTGGACTGGGTGATCTTGGTCATTTCCAAACACGACAGTTCTGTGATGCAGGGACCCTATCTCTGGCTATCATCTGTAGGAGTCCTGCCTGAATCCTGCCACAGCCTCTGCTGAATGAATCTTGTTCCCCTTTCTTCAACCCTGTCTTTCCCTGCCCTGTCTCTCCTATTCCCTAACCTCTGAGATCCCCTCTTCCATTTAAATATCTTCAGATGTTTTTCTGGTTTGGTTTGGTTTGGTTTGGTTTTTGATCTAAGGATCACCAACTCAGTCCTGCCCTCCTGCATATATCACCTCTTGCCCTGAGGCTGTTCCTGAGCCTTGAAAGAGCAGCTGCCCCTGGAAAAACTGGAAACAATCTTGAAGACAGCCACAGTCAGTGCTTCTTTGCTGGTTTTACATCCACACTCTCCATGAAAACTGACAGCCTTGCTACTGTGCAAATCCATGGACACATGCATACATGTAAATCCCATGGACACAGGCATGGCCAGGGTGTCTGAGCAGGCAAGTAATGACCTACAGAAGGGAATGGAGATTCATTTCTATGCCTGTAGCACACAGATCTGAACACCCATGAGCTTTGGAAGGATTTAATAACTCCTCCTAGGTATAGGAACACACTCCCTGCAGTGCCAGCAGTGATTTGAGCTGAGCAGTCAGGCAGGCAGTGGTGACTTGATTACTGGATGCCCTGACTTCCCAGGGTGAGTGCACAGATAATATCAGACTGTGTCTGTGCTACTAAATAAAGCAGCCCAAAGATCATCTCCTAGCTCAGGGGGCACAGCTCTCTTCCATACAACTAAACATTTTCCCCCACGCTAGACGGAAGGAGCCTTGCCCACCCTGACTGTCAGGATGTCCTTGTCTTGTGTTATCCCTTGAACCATGTTTGGACAGTGACTGTGACAGTGGTTGGTTGGTCGTGGTCAAAACCAGTGCCAGTGAGCACTCTTTGCTAGGTGGGGACTGGTGGGGACTGTAAAAAAAAAAAAATTTAAACCTTATTTAGTTGGCTGGTGCAGGAAGAGCTTTGATACACATTTACCCTGCCTTGTTCTCCTGACCATCCTCATCTGTTTGTCCACAGCCTTGCCACACCAATCTTGAGCTTTCCTCAGCTACAGAACTCCAGATGTGCCCCAGATGTGCCTGGGCATCTACTTGCACCTCTCAAAACATCAGTGGCTCTGGCTGAGTGATCATCTTTGGAGGGATCAGCCCTGGATCTGAGCAAGCCTAATATTTTTCTGACCCCCAGACTCAATTCAAATGTTTAAAAGGCATTTGGACAACAAAAAGCCAATGACCACCAAGTCCTAATATACTGTAACAAAAAAAAAACAAAACCTAAAAAAATGTATGACTTTTTCTACCTTGTAAGAGCAAAAAGCTCCCTGAAAATCTTTCCAATGATCAATTTCAGATGTAGCAACCCAGCATCTTTACCTGGGGGAAGGAGCCACATCCTTCCCTCTGTATTCCTCTAAACCTGTTCCTTGGAAGGTCCAAAGATCTGAGTAACTTCCCAGTTACTCCTCCTGCTCCCCTAGGAGATGATCCTTGCACATCACTGCCATCAAAGAAGCTCCCAGCTCAGTCCTGCTGCTGACTTCCTGACAAAGCCTGGGAAAACAAATCCTTCCCCCAGGTTGGGCTTAACATAATTACTATGATAACCCTTCCCCTGCTTCACTCACAGCCTTTGGGTACTCTTAAAACAGCACCCAGCACCCAGCTTTGGTGCTTAGGCAATCCCCCAAATCCCTCAGGAAGTTTTGTGCCTTTCTGGGATCAGAACTGCTCAGCTCTTCCTGGTGGACACTAGTTGAGAACTGGATAGTTTCTATTTATTCTTGGTTTGGTTGGTGTTTTTTTTTTCATTTTTCTCCAGTGAATGCTTTTTCTGGTTCAGAAATCCACACAGCAATTCCAGTTCTTGTTCTCAACCACCCCATGCTTATATCCCTCTCATTCTTATGAGGGTTTTTTGGGGGGTGTTCTGGTTTTTTTGTTGGGTTGGTTGGTTGTTTTTTTGTTGTTTGTTTTTGTTGAGTTTTTGGTGGGGTTTTTTTGGGGGTGGTGTTTTGTTTTGGGTTTTCTTTGTTTGGTTTTTTGGGGGTTTTTTGGTTTTTTGGTTTTTGGTTTTTGGTTTTTTTGTATTTCCAGACTTCCCAGTAGGAAATCAGAAAACGATTTGCGTGGCATTAAAATCAACAGCATCATCTACACATTTGTTGCTAAAAAAGACCCAAGCAGCAATGCTGAGAAGCAGATCTGCATCTGGAGTCCTTCAAGGACAGGAGAAGTTGTCCCAGGTGCTTTCATCTACATCTGCTCCATGGAAAGGGAGCCAAAGCCTGAACCTGATCATTTGCTTCATTAGCTGCTCAAATTCAGGGTGATGGAAATGCACAGATAGGTTCAGCATGTTGTTTTGTACCTGAAGCCTGAGTCTGTGCTATTTGGAAGAACCTTCTTATGGATCAGCTTTGGGGCTAAACCAAGGGAGGTCAGTGATGGGAGGGTGACATTATTGGACCTGGCAGCTAAAAGAGTCTCTAAACAATGGGCATGAAGCCAGCCCCTAGCAGTGACCTTCCTGCCTGAGAGAGGCAGGGAGCTTGGTCCGAGCAAAGCAGGAACTGTGGAGGCACATTTATTATTTTATTGCCTTTATAAGAAACCAAAATATTATTAATGAGTGTAATTTATAAGCAGGGAAGCAGACAAAACCCTGCTTTTCATGAGCTGCTGTGCACTGCCTCGGGAGGGCAAAGGGAGGAAGCGATGGGCAGATACCGGCTATTGTGTCTGCTTTGCAAGGTTACTTGTTCTGATAGAGCTTCATTTCACAGCTATCTTAGAAAACAAATCCCCTTTCAGGCTTTTTCATAATGAAGAATAAAGAGGCTATTGTTACAGAAAGCTAATTGTGCTTTTAAACCATTTTGTGCAGCCCAGCTCTGCATCGCTTTGAAGACGCCGCTGAGCCCAGGCGGCTGCAGGAGAGGCAACCCAAGCCTCCCCCGTACACCTGTGACTACCAAAGGAGAGATCTATTTGCTTAGGACTGAGAAATCACCATCTGTGACAGCTCTTCGTGTTGGTTTGGAAAGCTGCCTTGATTATTTATTTATTTATTTATTTATCCACAGGAGTGTGGGTGGAGTTTCTGTTCTCCTCACGGTGCAGAGGTCCATGTTATCCACAGGGACGTGGGCTGGAGGAAAACCATGTTCAGCTGTGGGCAGGTGAGCTTCCACTCCTTCAACTAACATGCCAGTTTTGCCTCCCTCATTTTTACCCAAATTCACACACCATTTGACCTGCTCTGAGTGACAAGGAATGGTTAAAAAACTTACAGCATTTGATTTTCTTTCCTGAAGTTCCATTATATTCTTTAACATCAGTTGAGCTGAATTATATTTAGAAATGTTTCAGCCACGTTAGAGTGGTTTTAAGACAATTTAGAGCTGAGAAATGTTACCCAGAGGGAATACAGGAAGAGCAGTCATTAAGGATGCTTGTCATTAGACTTTTAACCTTCGTGTTTTCCCTGTCTCTCCCTCCCATGCAGCTCCAGCAAGGATCATTCTTTCTACAGCTTCTTCATTTATCTCTCTCTCTTTCTGAGATGAGTAAAGGCAAATACCAATTAGTGCTATTAAAGCAGGGTTGTTACGGAGGTATCTTTGATAGCAGCACCTTCTCCCTGCTGTCTCTCTCCTTTTACTCTGCCTCTGATAATCCCACTGGTGCACTCCAGACAAGCTGCTTTTTCTCCAAGTCCATCAGGCAGCCTGGCTGTGGTTTGCTCTTCCTGAGGACCTGGTGTGACAGGTCAGGCTGCTGCCAACTGAGCAAACAGGCCAGCTGCCAACTCCTCCACCTTCAGCAGTCTGGCCAACATCCTCAACTAAAGGTCAGGTTCCTCAGCATCAAAAGGCTGGCTTCAAATTGACTCAATAAAGATTCAAAGTGATAACACGGGGCTTGTTTTATTTGCATCCTGAGTTTTCAGCATTAGGCTACACTAGGATAAATGTTTTCTGGCTTCGAGAAACTGGACAAGGCAGACCCTGAATCATAGAAATGTCTTTAAAATCTCTGTTGATCTGAATATCTTTTGATTGTTTTGTTTTGTTTTTTTCCTTGTTATACACGGATTATCCTTAAACCACAGGGACCTTCAGGATAAAAGAGCAAAATGGTACAATACTCACAAGAAAGTCAGTGACCAAAAAAAAAGCATGTATTGATAGATACACTTTTGATTCTTCTCCTTGCTTCACTTTCCTCTCCTACACCCTTGCTACTACCAAGTTTTTAGGTAGATATGAGCATCCTCACATCATCCCCTGGCAGCACCATCTGAGACTCCTGTTCCTGGGGAGCAGAAGCAGCACCTTGGGGTCTCCATGTACCCCTGTGAATCAGGACCAGCCACAATGTCCCCATTTCTGGGCAATTGTTGTCCCCTATGGTAGAAGAGAAGCCCTCCACTAGAAACAGTCCCTAATTAACACAGACCTGGTAAAGACAGGGTTGGTAGCATTGCCCTGGGAATTTTTTCCAAGGATTTATACCACTCTGTGGTTCCTGTTCTTCTTCCCCTTCAAACATGATCCAAAACCAATGCTTTGGCTTCCAAGACACACAATTCAGGACTGGCTGGTCAGGATGAACAGATACCAATCCATAGGATGAAGAAGTTGATGTTCCACCTGAGTTTTGGAAAAGCCCATCTGACACTTACAGGCCTTTTCAACCCCTGGTCTCTCTGAGCTACCAAGTAGCTGGTCTCTCTGAGTGTTGGCCAATCCAACAAATATGACTTCTAGAGACAACTCTATCTCACCTCAAAGCTCAGCTCTTACAAATCTCCAGGGTTTACCCCATGAAGTACCTAGGGCAGCATCACTTGGCCAAGTGTGGTGCTAGAGCTGAAGGTGCTACTTAGTGCCTTGCTCAGGACTGGATCTAGTCTGGATTCACACTCAGCATCCTGCCCGTGGCAGGGGGCTTGGAACTGGATGATCTTTAAGGTTTCTTCCAGCCAAATCCACCCTATGATTCTATGATCCTGCTACAACTGCACTGTTGCCAGGGGCAGGTTCTTCTTTTCCAAGCCTGACTAAAGCTAGAACAGGATTCTCCTTCCATCCCTACATCAGCATTCTATAAGGTCTGTTAGAAACAGTGTTATCTCCCTTTGCTAGGGGTCTGCATGGCACATTGAGAGCCAAAGGGCTTTAACCATAAAAGATGGTTAAACGAGGTCTCAAAGAAAGTGTGTGCTACAATTTACCGTGGCAATAATCACTTTAAGGAGAAATCCAGTTACTCTCACATCACAATCCTCCTCCATAATCCGTTTTAATGCTTAAAGGTTTTGGGGTTTTTTTTTGTGCTCTGGTTTCTCCCTCATGCCCAGACAACATCCAGTCTCAGGAACCATTTCTGATATCTCTGTAGTCTTGTGGTGTTACCCACATCTACTCCAGCCTCCAGCCAGCCACATCTTCAAGCTGGGGACAAATCTCACAGGAGCTGCAAAACCCAGCAGTGAGAAAAATAATGAAGTGGGAAGAAGTTTCTTAAAGAAAACCTTTAATCTTGTGTCTGTCTTCAAGAGACAGGGGGGAGGTGGTGAAAGCACCATTAAGAGTGGAAGACTGACCAGATCACAGAAGCTGAGACCTTTGTGGAGAATGGTGTTGACATAGCTAGAAAAGGGGGCAGACCAGTGATGAAATTATTTTCTTCAGGGAATCACATCTGCAGTCCAAAGGGAGATTTAGCATCAGCTGTATCAGAGAGAATATGGGGAGCTGTAACCTTGCTTGTTCCAGGCAATATAGTCACTGAGCATCATGCTCAAGCCATAAATCCCAGGACATTTTTGTGCTAGGCTGTTGATCCCAGCAGATATTTAGTCCCATCAAGTTTTTGCCCCAAACAACTTTCCATTCCTCTTTCCAAATTCCATTTGCAGGGAGGTGAAAAGCAAGTCTGCTTTTCACATGCTTTTCAGGTCAAGTCTGTTCTGACACATGACAAGCACGTGTCTCCAAGATTTTTATTAAATCTGGGAGCTTCAGCAGCAGCAGCCACAGGAAGAGAAACAGGAACTGGCAAAGTTTTCCCAGCTGAGATTTGTTTGGGGATTTAAACAGCTCCACTACAGGAAGGTCTCCATTAAATGAAGGGATGGATCTGCCTTCAGATGAAAGAAAACTCATGCTACAAATCACTTGTGTCCCCTGCAATTCTGTAGATGGATGATTGGGTGGCTAAGGCATGGGCCTTGTGTTATTCCCATCTCTTCTGTCATTACAGATAAATCCCTTACAGCTTTCCCCAGCTCCCACCAACATCAACACAGAGATTTGAGGGGATTTCAAGGGTCATCAGAAGCACTGCTGAGCTTTCTTGGGACTTCATCTCTCCATCAATACCACTAACCTCACAGAGGAACTTCATTCCTTATTCCAGGCAAGCAATATTATATCATCAGACAGATGGCACGAGCAAAAGCCAAAGTCATCACCCTCACACAGGTGCCATTAACAAGCACAGACACAAAAATCAATGCAGTGCACTTCATGCCTTTAAGCTCCAGATCCACGCTGACCTCTGTTATCTAACACACCCTTTCCAAACCTCTCTTCTCCCTCCAAATGGATACACACACTTCTCAGTGAACTGGGTCCCCCTTACCACAGCCCTAGCCCTGTAAAATATCTCTAGAAGCAGATAAATCAAGTTTGTAAACACCAATATGCCTGTAAGATGAGAAGGAGGCTTATTTAAAATGAATGTCAGCCCCAAAGGATGCTTCTCCTGTCCCTGTATTTCAGATTTATTGCAGTGATGCTGTTTTTCCCACCTCTTGGAGTCAAAGGGGACAGATCTACTCACAGGATTTTATTGTTTTCCCATGGCTGAATGTAGGGGTTACAGTTAGAGCAGCTGCTGATGCTCCTCTGACTGCAAAGGGTGTTTGAGCTGCCAGGTGATCTCCACCTCAAGTGCTGCCCCTGCTTGGTACAGGAGATTTGCAGCCAAGCTGGAAGGTGGAGAATACATAAGATGCAGCTGGTGAAGGGATCTCCAGGGATGAGGCCTCAACCACCTCCCTGTTCAACGTGTTGCATTTTTCCACTATCCTCATGGTAAAGAACTTTTTCCTAACATCCACTCTAAATCCACTCTTCTCTAATTTAAATCCATTTCCCCTCATCCTAGCACTCCAAACCCATGCAAACAGTCCCTCTCCAGCCTTCCTGTAGGCTCCCTTCAGATACTGGATTCTCTTTGCCAGGTACTGGAAATCCACTTTGCTTTGCCAGAAGTCATCCAGGAGTCTCTTCCTAGAAAACTTTTTTAATCCCAGATCCCTGTGCAATAGACTTCCATTATTTAATTGATAGCATCCCCAAATCAACTGTTGATCTTGAGAGGAAATTGCTGTCTTTTCCCCATTTTCCTTTGTCCCTTCTCATGTTCTTATCCTCCTAGGCTTTGTCTTTGCACAGTGTGAAGTGCTCTTTAGAGTTTTGCAGTTATCCTCTTCTGCCTGAGCTAACTTAAACCCATTAAAAGCATCAAGTGTCTCACAACCAGCAACTGACAGAAGTAAAGCCATCTCCTGACTGCTTTCCTTTTCTGCTGGCATTCATGGTTTGCAGGTGCAGTAAAAGCGTTGCTTAACATCTCTCTCTCCCTTTCCTCTCCATTTTCCAAGAGCCTTCATTCTGCTGGGTCTCTCAAATGCCCCACTCCTCACCCACAGAATGTTTATTTGTTTCATTCTAAGTATGGTGAGCTGCTCAGAAATCTGTCCAATGGGAACAATCTGACAGAGGGTGAACTTTTCCCTTTGTCTCCAAACTCTCAGCACTCCCAAGCAAAGGGACATCCTGATCTAACAAATCCACCCCTGATCTGGGGGAGATTTAAGTCCCCAGAGCTGATGAGGAGGCAGGAATGGAGAGAGAGTGAAGCCTCTTAGAAAAGGAATCTTAAGTGTTTGTTTGGGGAAGTCAAGTTCTGTTTGGGCAGAGATAGGAATTCACTCTTCATTTAAGGAAAACTTCACAAAGGAGATACTGACCTGAAGGGTCACAGCTTCTTTTCTGCTCCAGAACCTCCAGAACCAGGTTTTCTTGGCCACAGATATACTGGCATGGACATCCTGAAGTGAGTAAGCTGCAGGTCAATGGAATCCCTGGTCACAGGCACTACAGAGACCCCCAACTCAGAGCAGGAGATAAGGCAGATCCTCTTGATTTGGCATTGAGAGTCTCCCTGGAGATGTTCCTTAGTCCTAGCTGAGGAGAATAAATTCAGATGTATCAAGGAAATAAAAATGTATTAAGGAAACAGAGAGAAGCTTTGGTTCAGTCAAAACTCATGGTGAGGCAACAGCCCATCATCTTATCTCTGCTTTGCAACCCTCCATCTGCCATCATCAGGTCACAGGGCTGGGAAGGTCTTGGGGCCACCAACTTTTTGCCTAAAGCCCTGTATGGGGATTTTTTATGAGTTTTTACTTTGAAAGATCCACATGGATTACAGTGGGTTATAATCCTCCATCCAGATCCTTTCAGGCTCCTCCAGCAGTCAAAGCAAGAATCTTAACAGTGCTGGTAAGGAGAAGGGAAGAGCTCCAGGGCTTGAAGAAGGAGTTTCTCCAAAGGAGAGAGGAAAGTCAGAGAGGAGGAAGAAAATCTGAAAGGCATGAAGGGGGCTTGGGGGCAAAGAACTGTCTGGAGAATAAAGAACCCAAAACACTGATGGGCTTTGGCAGGATTTGGTGTGCAGGAATATAGGGAGAGATCTCTCCTCACCCTTTTTGCTCCAAATGGGGCCTTCCAAAATTGGTGTCTCTCCAATGGGAGAGGAATTAGGAAGCTGTTGTAGAGCTGAAAACAACAAACTCCAGCTTCTCCAGCACAGCCACGTAGACAGACTGAGAATCCTTCCTCATTGTGCTGGGGCATCCTTCAGCCTACTGAACCATTCACTGGCATTGGGTGCAGCCAAGCCCCAGAAATGGGATTTGTTTCAGAAATTTGCCAACCATTTTCAATCATTTCTGTTTCATCTCTTCTCTTCACCACTGAGTCCTCACACCAAACTCCAACAGAGACTGCAGCCCCTAAGGGTTTGAGTTCATGTAGGGACTTCTAAAATTCTCTGGGTTAAATCAGGGCTGTGCCTCACAGGGAAGGCTGAGATTTTCTTTATCCTCCTTCTCCATGAAATGCTCAACAACTCTATCAGAGTGAAGAACCAGGGAGCTCAGCTACATTGAGCTCCATGATCTCTTTCAAGGCTCCCAGAACCCACACTTTGCTTACGAAGAGCTCTGGGTTCCCCTTTGCTCAGCTTAACTCAGGTTGGATTCTTCCATGTGCCATGGATGGAACCAACACTAAAACATCATGAGCAGGGTTTCATGGACTCCCCCTTTGGGATTCTCATATTCCAGCCTGTGTGTCTGAGAGGGAACAGTGACAGGAACACAACCATACCCAGGTGAGGCTATTTTGTTGGTGAGCCTCCATACCTCCCTAGAGCTGCTCTTCTTATGAACCCACCATTCACCTTGTTCATTCTGAGCAGGGGCACTCAGAGCAATACCTGGTGTCCTCTAAAGACAGGACCAGACTACAAACTCTACACCCCAGATGAAGAATTTGATGATGGATTGATGATGAAGGATTTGGATTCCTCCATAACATTTCACCAGGAAATACAGTTTAGAGAGGGCCCTGAGAAGACCTTCAAAGGAGATGGTGACACAAGCAAAGAGAAGTTACACAGTGATGGGACAGAGCATAAGGTAGTTTTTCTAGCAGTGACTTCAGACAAGGCACTGAGATCAGGATTACCCCTGGGACCTTGGTAGCAAAATGGTTGCAGGCAGGACAGGGTAACCCATGCAACCAAACCACCTCCAGTAACTCCCTCAGGTCAAACCTATGAGTGGTGATGACCATGAGCATCACATTGGGCAGATCAACCAGAATCATATCAACACCTACTATCTTCTAAATCAAATCCCAAATCTACCAAAAAAAAAATAAAAAAAAAAAATAGACATTTCCCTCCATCTTACCACATCCTGAAGGTCTGAGTAAGCACAGGATGGTCAAGCAGCTCTAGGATAGGAGAATAACTCCTTACATAAGGTCCCCAGCCTGCTGCCTCCATGCTTCTCTGCTTCCCAAACCCCCCTTTTGTAATGCTAAATAACAACAAGCCTTGTTCCCTGCCTTGTTGCCTGCCTTGCCTGCTTTTCATCTAAATTAAAACTCAGCTAATCTCATTAATGTGCTCACCCTGGTGCCCCCCTGTTCTTTAGATGCCCCCTAACATCATTAGGAACTTATCCAGGGGAACAAAAGGGGCATTGCTCCATGCAGGGAATGAAGAATTAGTGCAGGGTGGGGGGTGCTTTGCAACTCTCACCATAATCACTTGTTTGTGTGCAAGTAGTGGCTTTAATCTCCATCTCATGGGCACTGTAGCAGTGCAAAGTGTGGGTCTGGGTGTGTGTAGAGATGCAGAGATGTGCAAGTGAGAGCAGAACATGGGTCAGAACACCAAAGGAGGTGAAATGATAACAGGAGAGTGGAATGAAGAGGTCTCAGAGTGGGAACAAAAGAAAAATATTGGGGTTATCATCCATTGGGATGCCAATCAGTGAGAAGGAGCTGAAAAGGAGGTTGCTGGTGCAGAGACCAAAAAAGGTTCCTTGGAAGGGACAACAGAGCTTCAGCCCATCCTCCCAAGGGACACATCTGTGAGGCCAGCTGCTGTTGAAAGACAGGAGATGGGATTTACTTCTGACTTTTCCCAATTTCCCAACCCACCAGTAGCACTGTATCCATCACTACCAGCTTTAGTTCCCTCCCAGCTGCTAATGTTGCCAGGGGAAAGATCCCTTTGAGGTGCTACCTGACACTCACCCATTGTAAGGTCCAGCATCTTCAGGATAATCATGGGAGACAGGGATGGTGGTTGGCCTATGGATTGTGGAGGTGTCCTACAGGAATGGGAAGGTGTTGAGATATAAATGAGTGGGCCAGAAGAGCTCTAAGAATTTAGGGGGTGGATTTTTGGGGTTAGAGCTACTCTGATGCCCAGAATTCCAACCAGGGAAAAAAGCAACATAATTTGATCCAGAAAGGAAAGGTTGTCCCAAGTCATACAATCAAATCCTGGTATCCAGGTGGCCACCCCACCTCATCTAATTTAATGTCAAAACTTCCAGTCTTGAATTCAGGTATTTCTACCACTGAAAACTGCAAAAAAGATGTCTTTTATCCTTCTCTCTTTTATCTGGAGGTTATTTTCCTCTCTTATTCTTTCAGATAATTTGAGAAAGGAGCTTTCTTCCTATCTCACCAGATTTGGAAGAACACAGAAGAAAATATTTTTCTCCTCCCAGTTCTCCTTCTGACAGATGGGCCAATACAGTCATTCATCTCCAGGTTTCTGGTTGTGTACCCTTGGAATGCAGATGAAGGAAGACATTGGGGTTTTTGCTCTTGGGATAAAGCCCACAGAAGTGAAGTCCCTGAGCACTGATCTATTGTAACCCAACCTCTTATTTCCAATCTGATCTTTCCAACACCCTGCACGTTGGATTTTTCTTATTATTTTCAGGGTCTGTCACCAGAACCCTGGTGTATTTGTAGCTCAGTGGGGCTGCCAGCATCAAGCACTTCAGTATCAGTGTTGCTTCATCTCAGAAGTGCAGCCACACAGCAGTGGAGTGGGATTTTTATTGAACTTCTGGCTTTGATCTCCCAGGTCTTTGTGAGGAGGGGAACGTGTTGCTTTGGCTGAGATCAGACCCACAGCAGCACTTGGGATATTGATTAGCTGAGAGAATTGCTCTGACTTGGCTTTGTAGTCCAAAAGAGGAGTGTGGGAGAGTTTCTACATGATGGCCACAAGCAGGTTTGCAGTTCTGGGGAAGCAGGGAGAGAGGTAAACTCAGAGGAGGAGCCATAATTACCAATGGAAGATCCCTGAAACATCTCTCCTTAAAATAAAACTTATGGTTGTATCATCTTGGGCTTTTGATCCCTGGGACTAATTTCTCTGGAGTTCTTGTATGCACAAGAAATCTTCAGAGTTTTTTAAGTGGATTCATGTGCATTGTTGCAATAGTTTGTCAGTCAATGCTCAGCTCTTCAGGTGGTTTCTTTTCTTTTCTAAAACAACAAGCAGATGTAAACTTGTCATAGCCCAGCCTCAGCCTTACAATAGAAAATTGATGGTTTTGGGATGTTTTTCTGAGTTCATGGTTTTGAGATCTTCCAAAATAGCCTGTGTGGCTACTCTGGCATAGTAGAAGTTTTATCTGAATTTAGTGTTCTCTTAATTGTGGTCTTTGAGGGACAGCAGGGAAGATCCATGCTTGAGGAGTAACCAAACTCCATCACTGAGCTGCCACCAACTTGGTCAAGTAATGAGGGACCAGAATTGGGAGAAACAACATCCATTTCTGTACCATGGAAGGGCTTGATGACAGAAAAAGGGGCTTGAAATCATCTAGGTTGACCCTGAGGTGAGAAGCATGGCCATGGAGCTCAGTGTGTTTGTGTTCATGTATGTGCTGTGCATGTGTTCATGCATGGCCATCACCAGGAGCATTTGGGTGGAGAGATAAAGGGATGTGTGGAGAAAATGACACAGGAACAAAACCTGTGTATGTCCAGCACTGGTGTTTGTGTTTTTACACAGGTATGTATGGGGAGAGAGAGGAATAGACAGAGGACTGAGCATGTGTTAATCAAGAGAGGTTTAGCAAAGGGAGTTAATTCTACCTCATGAACCTACTGGGGTAAGATTTGAAAAACATAATGAAACCCCTAAAATATCACCACCTTCTTCTCCGTTTTTCACACCTGCAGGCAGCTTCACCCACAGTCAACCCAGAATCTGGCTCAAAAGCTGGGGGGAAGTGTCGATCAACTGGAAGGCAGGAGGGCTCTGCAGAGGGACCTGGACAGACTGGAGAGTTGGACTGATTCCAATGGGATGAGGTTTAACACGGCCAAGTGCCGGGTCCTGCACTTTGGCCACAACAACCCCATGCAGCACTACAGGCTGGGGACAGAGTGGCTGGAGAGCAGCCAGGCAGAAAGGGACCTGGGAGTCTGCATCGACAAGAAACTGAACATGAGCCAGCAGTGTGCCCAGGTGGCCAAGAAAGCCAATGGCATCCTGGCCTGTATCCGGAACAGCGTCGCCAGCAGGTCCAGGGAAGGGATTCTGCCCCTGTACTCAGCTCTGGTGAGGCCACACCTCGAGTACTGTGTCCAGTTCTGGGCCCCCCAGTTCAGGAAGGATATCGAGGTCCTGGAGCAGGTCCAAAGGAGGGCAACCAGGCTGGTGAAGGGACTCGAGCACAGACCCTATGAGGAGAGGCTGAGGGAGCTGGGGCTGTTCAGCCTGGAGAAGAGGAGGCTCAGGGGAGACCTCATCGCTGTCTACAACTCCCTGAAAGGAGGTTGTAACCGGGTGGACATTGGTCTCTTTTGCCAGACAACTTTCAACAAGACAAGAATTTCTTTACGGAGAGAGTGATCCAGCATTGGAATGGGCTGCCCAGGGAAGTAGTGGATTCTCCGTCCCTGGAGCTATTTAAAAAGAGACTGGATGTGGCACTCAGTGCCATAGTCTAGCAACCGCAACGGTGGTAAAAGGGTTGGACTCGATGATCTCTGAGGTCCCTTCCAACCCATATGATTCTATGATTCTATGATTCTAGGGATGGTGGAAAGGCAGGAGGGAAGAGAAAAGGGACAGAGAGAACAAAAGGTCTGTCTGCAGTGGGGCAGGATGGGTGCGAGCAGCATTTGAGTAAATGAGGAGTAGCCAAGACAAGTAGGTTGAAGGAAGCTCTATCAGTGTCAAACCTCTGATGTGGAGTGGTGTGAAGTGCACTGGGGAGTGTATAAAATGTGGGGGACCACTTTAGGATGTGTTTGCAGGGCTAGGGATGGGCAGGGGGATGAACGGATGAGTTGCAGAAGGCATTTGGGTTTTTTTCCCCCATCTTCAATTATGTTGCCCCATTCCAGTCCCTCTCCGAGTGCTCCCACCTCCCTGAGACAATGCATTAAAGCATGGGAAAAGTGATACTTCACAATGGGATTCATCATTAATTCCTCTGTCTTTTCTTGTCCTAACATTAGCCATAATGAACTCTTCCAGCACTGGTGTCGATTTGCTGTGTCGCTTTCCCTAGAAGTGCTTCATAACTTCCCATTAATTAATGGTGACTTCTTGCAAATTGTGTTACAGAGCTGATAGCACTTCTGGGTAACCAAGTGTCACCAACTGCAGCCATCAGACTTGCTGCAGGAGCCAGGCATCGAACAGGATTAATTGCTGTATCACACAAAGACATCACCTTTGGATCCTCACAGGAAAAGAAGGAAAATCCATGGCTTGGGATTTTCACTTGGTTCAGCTCTCAGCTCTGCACTCAACCTCCAGATTAGCTTTTGGCAATTAAGATGTTTGAATCTTTCCCATATTTCCTCAGTGGTGGCTGTCTGAGGACTGGGGCAGGCTGAAGCCCTGGGTGTTAAAAAGTTGGGCCCTGCTCAAGAGCCACCCTGCTCCCTCCTAGAGCTCCTGTGAGGTCTCCAAGTTTGAAAGGTGCTGTAGAGATGAAGGTGTCTCTACCCCATGGTTGGTTTCCAAAGGATTTATCTCCCTTTGCTCACCCAGACCTGGATGTCTCACTGCCTACTCCCAAGTCCAGCTGAGTCAAACCCTTCAGGACAATCCACTGTTAAGTTTGGGCTGAAGATAAAGTTCCTCAGGGACAGATTGTGGGCAAAGAGATGCTGAACACCCTATTACCATCACCTCTGATCTCCCTGCCCACGTCCTGTGACCAGTGTGGTGACAAATCCATAGCCACATGCTATCTGAACTCTTGTGTGTTCATATTTCTACTCTCATAGCTTCTAAAACAAGGTGTCCTCATCCAAAGTGGCTCTCACAAATGGTGTTTGGATTTCTGAAACCCATGTTCATAGCTGCAACATGCTGCAACATGCAACATGCAGGCAGTAGATTGCAAGAACAGCTAAGATGTCAAATATTTGAGAAGATGGGCAAAAGACAGAGATGGAGAGATAGCAAGACATGAAGCACCACAAAAGGAGACAGAATGAACAAGGAGATTGTCATAGAAAGGTAGAAAAATGGCTGCATGGGCAGATATTCACCAAATTGCTGCCAAATATCCTCTTACCATGACAGCCTGGGGGTGAGCTGAGACACAGAGGAGAATCAAGACCAGATTCATGCAATGCCAGACCAAACACTTGGTCTGATGTGAAGTGCTTCAGTACCTGGTGGGCAACATTCCAAGTGTCCCACTCTTTTCCAGGAGCTGTAGGCATGCAAGAAAACAGAAACACTGGCACAAGCAACCCAGTTGTCTGGGTATAGCATGAAAACCCTTCTCATGTCAGATTCTGGTGTTTTCCTGGGCTGTCTGCACCACTGAGAAGGGGCTCACAGATCTGCTTCCTTCTTAGTCACCAGCAGGGTTCAGACCACCCCAAAAAAAACCCCAATATTTATTTACTCCAAAAGGCAGAAAGTTGTGATGGTTATCAAAGGATCCTGAGGGGTAAAGCTCATTTGTAAGCATCTGAAGTCTTGATATCTAGTGTAAAACTTGGCTCCCAGATGACACCCACATTTAGGTGTCTCTCTGTAGTGTCTTTGTGCGAGTTGCCTGTTTGAGCCCTTTGGGCAGCTACTGGAGATCTGGTTGATCAGTGGAGTCTGACTGCATTAATTGTACCAGGACCTCTGACAAAACCTCCCAAGGGAAGACCCCTGTGTAGACATTCAGAAGCCTTCATCTGAATGCTGTGGGCCCACCAGGTTCTCCCTGATGAATTAAGCAATTTTGGAAGATCACAGAATCACCTTGGTTGGAAAAAAAAACCTTCAAGATCATCAAGTCCAACCATAACCTAACAGTGATCCCTAAGCACTGTGTCTGTACAACTCTTAAATACTTCCAGGGATGGTGACTCCACCACTGCCTTGGGCAGGCTGTTCCAGTGCCTGAGACTCAGTAATTCCTTGCATAAAATAACTTTCTTGAGACTGAAAAATAAGACAGAGCCAATCTCATCAGCAATAGGAATAACCCTGAGAGAAAATTGAGTTTATTACAAGTTGAATCATCACTTAGCAGACCAACCTGAGCCTTTTGGCTTAATGAGTCTGGGGGCCCAGTCCCAGTTTCAACACTGCTGTGTGCTTTTAATATAATATGATGCTAAACAGACCTGCTCTCCTCTGAGAAGAAACTCAACCACCCTCTTTGCAGATACTAAAAACACAGGCAGAGGCTGATTTTAATGAGTTGACTTGCGAGGTACCAAAGCCAGCTACCACCTGTCAGCATCTTCAGATGTGCTCCTAGGCCTTAATTAAGAGCTGCCCTTTGTTTAATTTAGTTCCTACTCTCCCCAGCCCCACCTACCTCCTTCCTCCCTTTCAGTCTGAGTTGTTTTAGAAGACAGAAACCAGCCCCAGGGAGATGCCTTCCAAAGTCAATCAGAAATTCATTTTCAGGAGGGAGCCCAGTCACAACTTCTCATTTATTCGTCACTGGCTACTGACTTCTAAACTAATCGGTGGGACAAAAGCAGCCAGCCAAGCATGCAAATCAGATTAACAATTTGCACCTTTGTGAAAGGGATTAGCAGCTCTGCCTGGTGTGGATGCTCTAAGAAATCAACCTGCATCTGTCAAAAAAATTGTAACCTTACTTGTGTCCCCGACTCCATCCTTGGGTCGGTTAAGATAATAATAATTAATTAACAGTCTGCTTTAGATTGCATCTTCTCCCGTATGGGATTAATCTTGTATTTCCTTAGGGAGCTGATTTGCTAGGCTGGCTGCAAATTTATTCTTTGCTGCTGTAACACATGATGGTGTTTGCATGCTTTCAGGGTCACAGCTACAGCAGGGAAAGCAGAGTGGTGAAAGCAGTGGAGCCGCTTTAGGATTGTGTCCAAATCCCATAAATGCTACATGTGACTTCAGATAAGTCACTTAATCACCCTTCCTCACACCCTATATTTTCCAGATCAGTCAAGGCAAGCGGATTTACAAGGATGATTCATCCCAAAAAGGGCCGAGGGACATTGCTTCTATTCCTGACTCTGCTCTAAAACTTGGGTAAAAGTCACTTCACTCCCACATCCCAGCTTCCCAGCTGCAAAGGGAGGACAACTTCTCCCAAAAACTGAGTGGCTGCCCTCAGCCCAGCCACCCCCTGACAGCCATCCCAAGCCTTTAGCATCCTTTGGAGAGGAGGAGAGCTTGGTGGGTGGTGGCTTTTCAGCAGGGTGTCAACATACCTCTGTTGAGATGGGGAGATGTCACCTGCTGGTGACAGCTCAGGGTTCCCAGTTCCTCACAGCAACGTCTTGGAGCAACCAGCAGCAAGTTAAGTCCTCAGCACTAAAATCAGGGATAAGCCTGAACTTCTCCAAAGGGGAAACAAGATTTTCTCCAAGAAATTGTCCCCTGTGTATTTCCCCCTCCTTAGGGAGGACAGGGTGAATATACCCAATAAATCTCACATTAACATTTGCAATGAACTTTCTGGTGTTGCTGCTGAAGCTTCTCCAAAGCCTATTTCCAGATAAAACAAGACAATGACCCCATTGGCTGAAGCATTTGGGCAATGCATCCAACTTTGCAGTACCAATAAGCCTTTCTCCTTTCCCTCTTGACGTTTCCAGACCAATCTCCCAAAAAAAGAAAGCCTTGTAAGCTGCTGAAAAGAGCATCTCTGTCTGGAAGGTGCAGGCTCCTTTCTCCCATGCCATCTTGATGTGACAACCTGTTTAAGGCCAATAAATGACATTTTCCACAGCATGGCATCCCATACCTTACAAAGCTTTTCCCAAATGAAGGGAAAAAGGGAAAGGAGGGGAAGCAGCTGTCAGTAGTCTGTGGTGCCCATCATGTCCCTTCAGGTGTAGAAGGAACATCTCCACTCTCCTCCTCCATCCAACTCCAGTGTTCAACCAGGCAGGACCAGGCAGCTGCTGTGTTTTGCCAGGCTGGAAACCTGTCAAAAGCACTCAGGACCCAGGATCACATCTTAATAGAGGAGATGCTGAAGGGAATTGGATTTTTTGCCAGAGCAGCTGAGTGGCCACAGTAGCTGTTTAAGGCTGTGGTGGGACAGCAGGGTACAGATGGCTTGCATATCCTCTCTCTTGGAGAAAAAAGCCAGATTTCCCTGTCTACTTCCATTTTGCCTTCTTTTTCCTTCTCAATTACCCTAAAGGGGTTCACTTCTCTTCCCAGTACAGCCAGTCCCAGTAACACTTGGGATATGGTTGATGGTTCTTGCATACTGCAGCCAGCTGACATCTCAAAGGTCTTAGCCCTTGTCTTACTAACGACCCTCAGGATCTGATCCTTCTTTAGTAGAAATCCCTTTTAACATTGCAAGAACAGAGCCTGTGTGCACAGAAACTTCACAGAAAGCTCCAATGTTTCCAACCTCTTCTCTGCAATGGAAGGTCATGGGGTTTTTTGGGATCATAATAGTCCTCAGAGCTCCAAATGTCATTCCTCTCTGACATGCCAGTGCCTGACATGCTGCTGTGCCAGTGTCTCACCACCTTCACAGGAAAGAATTTCTCCTAACATCTAATCTAAATCTACCCTCCATCAGCTTGAAAGTGTTCCCCCTTGTCCTATCACTCCATGCCCTGGTAAAAAGTCCCTCTCTGGCTTTTCTGTAGTCCTATCAGGTACTGAAGCTGCTATAAAGTCAGACTTGTGTGGCCTTGGACCTACCTGCATAACAAGGACAAGAACATCTCCTTTCTTGTACCACAGGTTGGGCATCTCAGCCTGGGATCAGTGAGTGTCTCCTGCTCAGCACACACTTGCATCACCTGGAATTCACATTCACCTCCATCTACAGGTGTAGAGGGAACTTGCAAGAAGGAGAAGTGTCAAGTTTAACACTGGCCTGGCAATTAAACTGGATGCCAGTTGCTGTCTATTAATCCCCCTCCCCTCCCTGATAAAGGAAGAAGAGAGAATAAGGGAGAGAGACTGATGGGTTGGAAACTGAACTACACAGCTTTAATGAAACAGGAATGAGAAATAGGAAAAATGACTAAATCTATACAAAAATGTACAGGAAAATTGATCCCATGTTCCTCCCCTCTTTTCCCCCAATAACTCTCACATCCCCTCTGTGTGAGAGGGGGATGTGGCTGAGGCTGCAGGGCAGCCCTGGGAAAGTCCAGGCTGGAATCCTGGGGTCAGGAGCAGTTGGGAGCTGGAGGCAGGAACACACAGATTCAGGCTGGGATGGATCAGGAGCAGAGGCAGAGGAAGGGATGGAATCCTCCCAGGATGCTGAAGCAAAGAGGGAGAGGGGAAGAAGGGGAAGCAGGAAGGGGTTTGACCCTGGGGATCCCTCCAATTTATCCTGAGAATGAGGGGTATGGGATGGAATATTCTGTTTGGTCAATTCTGGTCATTTCTCTTGTCTGTTCCTCCCCAAAGGAGGGTTTCAGGTGTGACCTCTTGATTCCTTTTCTCCTTTTGGAGGGCCAAATGTTGCTCAGAGCTGAGCAGTGTCCTTGGCTCTGCAGCCCATTCTCCAGCAGTAACTCTAACCATGGAGTGGGATCAGTCCCAGCAGCAGACACTGCCTGAGAAACTTGCTGTGAATTTCAGCAAGTGCAGCTCCTGACAAGAGACTGAGCTGAAAGCTAAAAGTCCAAGACAGAAAATCACCTTTATCCTGGCCCAAACCAGGAGAAAAAGCAAGTCAGGGTTGGGATGGGATGGATATGTTGGAGAAGAAGGAGCAGAGCATGGTTCCTGGTGAGCGTGTCAGACAAAACTTGGGTCAGGAGTCAGGAAAGAGCCAACCAAAGGCCCAAGGGAGGTTCTGGGCATACTCACACACCAGAACCAGCAGCTCCTCTGACTCCTTAGGTGTCATCAAGCTGGGAATGACATCTCCCTTTCAGCTGAAGCCTTTTTCTCTGGCACTCTGGCTGCAGCCCATCAGTGTGCATCTATTAAGCAGTTTGTTATTGTGACAGCTGACACGGTGATTGCTCAGTATGAATTGCAATTACCATCCCAGTACAATGCCTTTAAACTTAACAAATAGGCAGCTTTAACTAACCAACAATCCTGTTCAAAGAGCCAGATCTCCTCCTGGGAGAAAGAGGCTCCTGAGAAGCTAATAGGTCCTCTTCCAAAAGGGATGTGTGCCCAGATAACAGCAGGGCTGGGCTTTTGTGGGGAAGGATGCTCAGGTGTTAAACAGAGAATATTTTTACTTGTTCCTTTGCCAAGCACTAAGAGAAACAGGAGTACTCCTGGATCAGAGCCATTTCACTCAATAACCCCACTGATTATCAGGGAAGGTCTGCCCCAAATTTTTTCCCCAGATTTAAGTGCTAAAATCTATTGGGAGCCAGGTGAAATTTGTATTATATATCTATACATTAAAAGAAAAAAAGAAGTGTGTGAAACATCTGGTTTTGCTGGTCCATGTTTTGGGTTTTAATCCTATGAGTTCTCCAGTCTTTAATATACAAAAGGGTCACCCCTTGCCCCCTTTCCTTTGAGCTTGCAATGTGGGCCACAGGATGGAGGGAACTGCTGTCCTCCGAAACTAAGAGCCCAAAGATGTCCCCCAGAGACATCTCAGAAGGTTCCCATATGGTCAGATAAGCTGCCAGAGCTGATTTATTGGCAGTGGCCACGTTTGCAGTTGGAATAAACCTGTCCCAAAGCATCTGCCCTCCCTCCTGCATGCCAAGTGCAGCTGAGCCATGGTCCTGCTGCAGAGAGGTAGAGGAGGAGGAGATGTTGGAGGTGAACTAGGAACTTGGTTTATTGCACACAGGTCAGTTCTCCTGCAGACAGGAAGGCTTCTCATGTGGAGAAGAATGTCAGAATCACAGCCCTTGTAAGCCCTTCTGGTGGCCCCTCTTCCTCCAGAAAAGTTGTGTAAAGGAGATGCACCCAAGCAGCTAAATGCACTTGATCCCCTGCACTTCAGCATGGGCAGAACTTTTTATTCTCAAGGAGCTCAAGGCCAAGGTCCACATCCCTAGGAGTTTGAGTCTCATCATTAAACAGGACAAGGATGACACATTATTGCCCCTCTTCCCTGATGTCCTTGCCCCATGTCACACACGGGCTGATGGTGAAGGACAACAGGAACACTCAGCATGGAGAAAGAGGCTGGATTTGCAAGCCCTGAGTAGTCTCATCCTGCTTACCCCTCAGCTTGCCATGTTACTGCCCCTTATGTCTTCTCAAAGGGTTATGTGCAGCAGTTCAGCCTCTACCCTCATGCTCCTTTAATGGCCATGCTGGAGATGGAAAATTCCTGACCTCTTTAGAGCCCCTTCCACAGCCTTCAGCGTGGCTGACTCCCTCTTCCTCAGTTTTCCTTCCTTCTTTGCTGAAAATACAACTCCTGGGACAGTAATTGCCAGACAACACGTAGACAAGAAGATTTTGCTCTTTGCCCTGGTAGCACAGCACTTAAAATTGTCTGGCCAGCCAAGGCCACTGAAAAGAGTTGTTGGGGGGGGTGAATTTAAACCTTTGTCCTGCAGTGTGCAAAGTCCACGGCTTTGATTTGTCCCGTGGGATGGGAATCATCTTACCTAATGTTAGAAATCTGCCATGTTGATCATCTGCAGCTAAGCTGGTCACCTTCAGCTCCCTTTATAGTCTGCAGAGAGAAATCAGCAGTGCCAGGACATGAGTCATCTGCCCTATTTGAGATGTCTACTTCAGAATGAGATTAATCAGGCTCTGGAAGCACCTGTTTTTCTCCAACTAAAGCAGGAGTCTAGACAAGCAGTTCAGATGAATTCAGCCTCAATATCTTTTTAGGTGCTTGTCTCCCCAGGATCCTTGGCTGTAATGAAGCCTCCAGCAATTTTCTCAGGCCTGCTTGAGCTGATCTGTACTTTGGCCCACGCTGTGTTTCAGACAGCTAATGATGCTGTGACCTAATGAAAGCAAGAGCTGCTCTTGTCTCCTGCAAAAAGCAAATCTCATTTCTGCCCTTCAGAGGAGGTGGGAGAAGGAGTGTAAAGGCACCAGGATAGGCAGCTACACTTCAATACTGGACATGGGTAGTTCTGGGGGTATTTCTATAGGGCCCAGTTGATAAGAAACCCATCCAGAGATTGCAGAAGAGACATCAAAGACTATGGGTGACCTATGGTATGGGCTGCAAAATGATGCTTGCATTTCCTGACAGGGCTGGCTCTCAGCCTTGCCAAAGTCAATGCTCAAACTGGGAAGCAGTAGGAAATCCAGGATCCCAGAGCTTGGGGTGTGCTGGGGAACATCTCAGAGCACGCACTGTCCTGGCCATGCAGCTGACCAGAAAGACCTGCCCAGACAAATGATGGTGACTCATGCATCTCCCAGGCTTTCCAGATGTGCAGTTGAAGAACTGGAGCCAACCTATGTGCTGATGAACTGGAATGAGAGCTCTCCACCATGCTCACCCCTCAGACATCCAGAGCACAAGACAAAGGGATAGGACACACAGAAATGCTTTCTCATTCATGTGTGCACTCATCCCTTCATGTCTTTCAGGGGACATAAGTGTCTAAATGCATGCTGGCCTGTGACAGTATCCAGCCTGAGCTTATAAAAGGCTCTGCCCAGGTAGCCAAGAAGGCCAATGGCATCCTGGCCTGGATCAGGAACAGCGTCACCAGCAGGTCCAGGGAAGGGATTCTGCCCCTGTGCTCAGCTCTGGTGAGGCCACAGCTTGAGTCCTGTGTCCAGTTCTGGGCCCCTCAGTTCAGGAAGGAGATTGAGGTGCTGGAGCAGGTCCAAAGGAGGCAACTGGGCTGGGGAAGGGATCCAGCACAGATCCTATGAGGAGAGGCTGAGGGAGCTGGGGGTGTTGAGGCTGGAGAAGAGGAGGCTCAGGGGAGACCTCATCACTCTCTGCAACTCCCTGAAAGGAGGTTGGAGCCAGGGGGGGGTTGGGCTCTTTTCCCAGGCAACTCTCAGCAAGACAAGAGGGCAGGGTCTCAAGTTGTGCCAGGGGAGGTTTAGGTTGGAGATTAGAAAGAATTTCTTTCTGGAGAGGGTGATCAGGCATTGGAATGGGCTGCCCAGGGAAGTAGTGGATTCTCCGTGTCTGGAGATATTTCAGAAGAGCCTGGATGTGGCACTCAGTGCCATGGGCTGGGAACTGCAGTGGGAATGGATCAAGGGTTGGACTTGATGATCTCTGAGGTTCCTTCCAACCCAGCCAATTCTATGATTCTATGATTCTATGTGCTGAATTAATGAAGACATGTTCTTGACACATTACTTGCTATTAGCATCCTTAGTTTGATACAAATGAGTTTAAAAGGAAAGTGAGCTATAGCAGGATCATACGAATTAGCTCTGGGGTAATTTCAGGTGTCCTTATACCACTGGTTAATGACCATCCCAGCCTTCCCCAGTTTAAAACCACAGGGAGAGCCTGAGCCCAGCTAAATTTGTGCTTGGTGGTTCTTGCAGCCATTCATTCCTCCTTTACTCTCTGTCTCCTGCACTTCCACTTTCCAGGTGCCTTTGTCACGAAGATGAGTTTCTTACCCCATCAGTGAAGAACAGGATCACCATGAAGTCTTTTCCCTATCCCCCGCAGCAATGTGGATGCAAACCTCAAATCACCAGCACTCAACCCCTTCTTGCTTCTGCTCAGAGATGCCCTTGTCAAACAAGCATTCCCTATGCTAAATATCACAGAATCACAGAATTACTTTGGTTGGAAAAGACCTTCAAGATCACCGAGTCCAACTGACAAATCCTAACTAAACCACATCCCCAAGCACTCTGTCTGTACCACTCTTAAATACCTCCAGGGATGGTGACTCCACCACAGCCCTGGGCAGCCTCTTCCAGTGTCTGAGAACCCTTTCAGTGAAGAAATTCTCCCTGACATCCAACCTAAACCTCCCCTGGTGCAATCTGGGCCCTTTACCTCTTGTTCTATCACTTGTAACTTCATTGCTGCTCTTGCAGCCAGCCATGAACAAGATGATGAAGAAAACATGGTTGAAATGCCCTCCCAGGACATGTTCCAGGAGCTTTGTGTCCTGATTTTGGGGACCCCAGAACTAGACACAGAGCTCCAGGTGGGGTCTCAGCAGAGCAGAGTGGGGGGAGAATCCCCTCCCTTGGCTGTCTGAAACAATGATGTGTTGTGATTTAGTTAAAGCTTGCAGTGATTGGATTCTGGGAGCAGGTAGCATGAGGAAGGAGATGTCATGTACACCTATTATTTTTTTTTAATCACTGCTGTTATCACAGGAGTCACTCATCCCTTTGGACAAGAAAAAATAAAAAATATTTGCAGAGCAGGAGCTGAAGAAGGGTTTTGCCCCAGAGTTAGCCCCAGAACTCAGCTGAAGTTTCAAGACATCCCTCAATAAATGCAAACTAATGCTCGTGACTGAATCTTCCCCAGGTGGAATGAAACCCTGACTAAATGAGCCAGCTTGCACCTATGCTTGTCTCCTGTTTTATTTTGCACCTTGTGCTTCAGGCAGAAAAAGGGGCAAGTGGATGGCAGATAAAATTCAGAAGGAAAGGAGGAGGAGGATTCAGTTTAAAAGAGAGCCTGGAAATTCTGAACCAGGATCTGAACCAGGAGACTGACCTGGCCAGGAGGGTTCACACCATCCAACTGAGAGCTGCTACCCAGAAGGCAGGAAGAAGTGAAGGATGTTTGTTTTCTCTATCACAAGAACACAACTGTGACACAACTGTGAGTATTTCTGAGAAATCCCACCTTTCTTTAACCCAGAAAAGTCTGCATAACATTTGCCCTATGCTCTGGTCTTCCCCTTCTGTCAGAGGACTCCAAGCAAAGTACATCCAGGACAATATCAGAGCAGAAGTATTCAAAGGAGGAGGCATTTAAAGCCATTTTTCCACTGGAAATATCTCTTAATATTGAAAATACGCCTTGGCCACAATTCCATCCTTTTGGGACTCCTTCATCTTCACCTACATTTGCAAATTCCCTCTGTGCTGACATGGAGGATGCTGCCCATTAAACTGATTTAATCTGAACCCTGGTGAACCTGGGCAGTGAGACACTCCACCTCTACCAGCAGCCCTTGGATCCATCCCTATTTTTCCATACTTATGATGCCAGTCAAGGTGCTGCTCCTTTTGGATTACAGGAGGATATTTTTGATCTCCGTCCAGGTCAGGCTGCAGATGCTGTTTAGCAACTAAAAGTCTTTTCAGGGCAAAAGCTGTGAATCAATTGCTGCATCCAGGTGCATGAATCCAGGCCTTCCAGCACCCTCCTCCTCTTCAACAGCCACTCTAGGCAGTGATTTTAATGGCATTAATTAGTCACTGTTTACTCTCTCCAGGTCTCGCATTATCACCAGAATACTCATCTGAATCTGATGACCAAACAAATTAAAACTAATGAGATCATTAGGGTCATATTAACATGCAAGGAAAATGGGAGAGCTTCTGGAGGTGGCTTTGCTGGCAGAGGGGGCAGGTGCCACCCTGCGTGCTGCTGGCAAAGCCTGATATCCAAAGAGTATCAGAGAGAGCAGGAACAGATGAACCAGAGGCAGGGATGAAACTGGAGCAAATCTGGGATGTGGCAGGACAAGGTTCCCTGCTGATTTCTGGAGCAGGAAAATGCAGCCATGGTGGGAGCAGCAGGTCAAGATGAGGACTGGTGGCAGAGATTTGTGTGGGCAGATAGGACTTGGCACAAAACACCAAGGGAGGATTCATGTCTCAGCACCCTACACAAACCATTTGAGCTCCCCTAGTAGCCAAATCTGGTCTTTCAACAGAGGCTTCAAACAGGTCACCCAGTTAATTCATATGCTGGTAGCTACCTAGCCACAAAGCCGAGGAAAAAGTGGAAATGGGATGCAAACCCAGCAGCATCCTCTCCCTCCTGTGCTTTTGGTTCCAGAAACACTGTGTAGCATTTCTGCTGGCTCAGGAGCTCACCTGGGTGAGAGAGGGATCTTACACACAAAATGTAAAAGCATCTTGGCTTTCAGAAGTTCTCAGGGATGCTGGATGAGCTGCTGAAAGAGCTAAATGTGATGGGAAGACAAGCAGGTAGGGAAGAAATGCAACTTCCAGAATCTTGGAATATTTGGTTGGAAAAGACCTTTAAAGATCAACAGATACAGAAATGGGGGTGGCTCCTCTAAGGTGTTAAAAGGCCAAGTACAGAAAGTTCAGCCATGATGAGATTGGTCAAAGGTTGGGGCTGGATGATCTTGGAGGTCTCTTCCAACCTAAAACCATCTGTGATTGTGAGATCCATCCTGTTCTGCAGGCACCCACCTGTGGGGAATACCAACCCCCCTGTCAGCTTGAAAATGGGGGTGGGAAAAAAAATCCCATCCCACCCCTCAGAGGGAAGCCCCACAGCCTCCCTGCTCACCTTCTGCTTTTGAAAAACAGAGGATGGATAACAACCCATAAGAACCCTTCCTCCCCACTCACCTCATCTTCTGAGTTGCACGATGGTGAAGACCATCACCAGGGCAGAAAACTTAAAAGTGCAGCTGGGGAAAGGGTTTTGTGGTTGGGTTTGCAGGAAACCTCAGCTTTCACCTGCTTCATGGCCCTGAGCATTTGCCATTCAGCTCACACTGGAGCAGGAACTGCTTCCAGGGTCTGCAGCAGCTGAAGGAGAGAGGGAAGAGCTCATAAGTTGATGTTTCTGCTGCAGTTTCCCAGTTCATCTCCTCCTCTGCAAGGACAGACCCTCCAGGAATAGGGCATCCCCTCAGGCAGCAGCTTTAAGGCTTTCCAGGCTTATCCCATCCCAAAGAACCTTGCTGTCTTCTTTATCTCCACCTTATGATGATGCAGAGGTGGGCTGGGTGGGTATGCCCTCTCCTTCATCTTTATTGACACACACATTTGCAAGGAAAAGAAAAATTAAGGAAAAGATTAAGGGGGGAAATGCCCCATTTTTTAGGATTTTTGGGGAAAAAAATTAAAATTCAAATTATTCCAGCTTGCTATCTAGAACCCTGCCAGCTCTTCAGGAACAGAGCCCTGGCTGGGTGGGCAAAGCCAAATTGTTAAAGAAAAATTGTGTTAAAACACAAATTGTTAAAAATGAGGACTGCAGAGAGTTTGGGGACACATACAACTCCCAGCTCCTGGTGTCCCTGCTCCCCCCAGCTCAGCCTTTGTGGCTTTTTTCTAGCATCTTCCAACCCCCCCTAAACCCAGCCAAAGCAGAGACAGGAGGACATGGGAGGTGGTGCGAGGCTGAGAGCCACCACTGTCACCTGTCCCCAGCATCCCCTTTCCCATCACAGCCTCCTCCAGCTGTTGCTGATCCCTGAAGTTCATGGTTGAAGCACAGAAGGCTGCAAGAGGCAGAGCATCACAGGAAGTGAATGATGGAAGTTCTCTCTTCTTACACTTTACCCCCTCTTTCTGCTCATCACGAAGCTCCCATAGCCCAAGAGAAGCAGATACAGCCCTATAAGCTTGAACATGCTGCAAAAGGACCAAGGAGGTGCCCTCTGCTTCTCATCTCTCCAATTTTTCTGCCTCCACCAGCCTCCAGGAGCATTACCTGGTCAGCAGCAGCAACACCGAGAAGAAGTGGTAGGAGGAGAGGGCATCCAGGCTTCCTTTTGGGTGACAAAACCAATCATGGGCACCACTGTCAGGATCACAACAGAAGAGATGTCAGGTGCTGGGCACTGAAATATGGACTTTGCATTAAGAGCAAGTAGGGAAGGAAAAGTCTTGGTTTGGCCAAGAGATCAACCCAGGTGGATAAGAAGAACAGGAGGAAATTTTAGGTGGAAGAGGATTTATCCTGATCTCAAGAAATTTTGTGCCCACAGATTGTTACAATTAAATCCTCCCTGCACAAGCACAGTCTCTGTGTCTGTGCTATCACTCTCTCACAGGAGTCCAGCACAAAGAAAAACCCATCTCTCAGGGAATGGGACCTATTATGGGCAAACAGAGCAGAAGAAATAATAGTTGCATGGTGACAGCTTCGACTGGACAGACACAGTTAAGAAAAGAAGGGGGGTTGTCAGGCTTTGTGAAAGGGGACAAGGGGAAATTTTGCTAAGGGTCAAGAAAAAGATCTGTAGTGTTAATGTCAGGCAAGACAGAACCATAGAATTGTTTTGATTGAAAAAGAACTTTAAGATCATCAAGTCCAACCATTAACCAAACACCCTCAAGAACCTCATCTACACAACTTCTAAATACCTCGAGGGAGAGTGATTCAACCACCACCCTGGCAGCCTGACAACCCTTTCAGTGAAGAAATTGTTCCTATTATCCAATCTAAACCTCCTCTGGCACAACTTGAGGCAATTTCCTCTAGTCCTGTCACTTGTAACCTGAGATAAGAGGTGGACACCCACCTTGCTCCAACCTCTTTTCAGAGAGCTGTAGAGAGCAAGAAGATCTCAGCTCAGCCAGCTTTTCTCCAGACCACACAACCCCAGTTCCCTCAGCCTCTCCTCACTCACCAAAGTCTTTCTCATCTCTGTTGCCTTTCTCTGGATATGCTCCAGCCCCTCAATGGCTTTTTTGGACAAAAACTGAACACAGGATTCAAGATGAGGCCCCACCAGTGCTGAGCACAGGGGGACAATCCCTGCCCTGGTCCTGGTGGCTGCAGGAGTGCTCATGCAAGCCAAGATGCTCTTGGTCTTTTTGGCAACTTGGGCACACTTCTTGCTCATATTCAGTGGGATATTGACCAACACCACCAGGTCCTTTCTCTCTTGGCACTTTCAAGCACAGGACCCAGCATCTGGCCTCGTTGAGCATAATACAATTGGCCTTGTCCCATTAGCTCATCCTGTAATACCTGTAATACAGCCTAGTGAGGCTTTAGGACCCTAAATGCAACCTTCTGCAACAAGGGACATGAGGTTTGCTGTTGGGAGATACACAAAATAGTTTTATTATTTGTTTGAAGCATTGTTTCTGGAGGAAAGGGTGAGGACAGCTGCCTCCCAAGGCTCCATAGTCATAGAATCATAGAATCATAGAATCATAGAATCATAGAATTGGCTGGGTTGGAAGGGACCTCAGAGATCATCGAGTCCAACCCTTTTACCACCGTTGCGGTTGCTAGACCATGGCACTGAGTGCCACATCCAGTCTCTTTTTAAATAGCTCCAGGGACGGAGAATCCACTACTTCCCTGGGCAGCCCATTCCAATGCCGGATCACTCTCTCCGTAAAGAAATTCTTTCTAATATCTAACCTAAACTTCCCCTGGCACAACTTGAGACCCTGCCCTCTTGTCTTGTTGAAAGTCGTCTGGCAAAAGAGACCAACGTCCACCCGGTTACAACCTCCTTTCAGGTAGTTGTAGACAGCCATGAGGTCTCCCCTGAGCCTCCTCTTCTCCAGGCTGAACAGCCCCAGCTCTCTCAGCCTCTCCTCATAGGGTCTGTGCTCGAGTCCCTTCACCAGCCTGGTTGGCCTCCTTTGGACCTGCTCCAGGACCTCGATATCCTTCCTGAACTGGGGGGCCCAGAACTGGAAACAGTACTCGAGGTGTGGCCTCACCAGGGCTGAGTACAGGGGCAGTCCCCATGTACCAGCACCAACCCATCCCCAGAGAAGATGTGTGCAGGCTGCTGGCACAGCAGTTTGTATTCCTGACCTGGAATATAAATTCAAGATGATGAATAAGAATATAGGACACCAGCTTGCAGAGCCTTGAAGAGAGCATCTCTGGCCTTTGGGTAAGTGCTGAGAAAGCAAAATGGTTCCTCAGCCTATGATGGAGACAGGTTGCAAATGCTCAGCACCTCTCCATCTAGCTGATCAATAACGTGGCTTGGTAGAGGTAATGCCAGCCACAGTGAGTACTTTCAGCTTCCCTGAAGGAGAAATCCAAAGATTTAGAAGTGGAGAAGCTGGAGGCAGCAGCTCTAGGAAAAATTGTGGTTAAGAAGCACAGAGTGATCTCTTGGAGGAAGGGACACAAGGGATGATGGCACTTCAAAGGACCATAAACCAAGGTAGTCTGAGTAGGAGGAGCATCTCAGGACCTGCTCCCATGTTTCAGAACCCTGATAAAAACTTCCAGATATCTCATCAGGAGAATGAGATCTAGCTCAAAAACTCTGGCTGGCTGCTCCTCCTTAGACATCAAAGGGGCAATTGCTTGGGAGAGGCAGGAGAAAGGCTTTTAGGAGAAGTTAGGCTCTTTACTAGGCTCAGTAGACAAGCAAAATATTTAGTTAATACAAATAAATTTGTATTTACTTGTATTATTACATGCTACAGCCATGAGGATGATCCCTGGACACCTACATGCCTGGAAGTAGTTGGGATCTGGGTGATCAGCCTTGAGCAAGGCTTGTGCCTTTCTTACCAGCAGCATTTGGAGCTTGGTGAATTGTTCACTGCAGAACAATTTATTTATTGGATTCTGACATACTTCCCACTTGGGGAGTATCTGCCAGGAGAGTATTTTGTTGAGTTGTTTTTTTTTCTCCAAGATTTATTTATTTTATCATTTTATTTTTTAATGAATCTCTTCCCCCCTGTTGAGGCAGCACAAAGAAGAGATAATTTGCCACTCAAGCTGGTGATACACCAAACACATAACTTCTGTGGTGTCATTTCTGTTCTTTTGGATGGATGAGGGTCACCTTTAAGACCTTTTTTGTAAGAATGAAGACTTCAATAAGAAGTTTTAAAATGTATTTCCCACACGCATTCATGCTAATGAAGACACATTTACAGGAATCTCCAAAAAAAGAGCACTGGATCATCCCTCTTGACTGGTTTTTTGGAGATCATCCAAGACTGAGCTAATGCTTATGTTTCTTTGCAGTGCTGGAAGGCCTTGAAGCATCTCCAGAGGATTTTGTACTTTCATAACAGTACTTGAAATCTAGGTATTAGCCAATAAAAAGCACTGCTATTTTTTTTACAATAAAATCACTCATAACTTAGGTTCCTGGCTGCCTCAGCTGGTTGTGGTCATGTCACCAGGCTTTTCTCCTGCATGCTACCAGCCCAAACTTGGTCTCAGGTGACATTAACAAGAAACCATTGCTGTGTCACCCCACACGAGTGACATTTTATGGGACACTAACCAGCTCCTTGGTTCTCAGTGAAGAAGTTAATGTTATTAGAGGCAACTGGGAATGAAATTTTACCTTTCTACCCAGAGGAAGTTTGTGGCTTTAAGTCAACATCAAAGCTTGAAGGTGAGTCAATGCTAAGAGATCCATTTTCGACCTTGCTTTATTCCAGAGACACATCAGGGAATATAGGACCTACACATAAAAAATGTATCTTTGAGTGGGGTGAAGCCAGATTTCCCCATCTAACAGCATAAAGCACCTTTCCAGGACTTTAACTGGTAGAGAAGCAACACACAGTTTTGAGAATATACACAGACACCGAACCCTTCATCTACTCCTCCACTCTGCAGCTGGTGAACAAGCATCTCCAGACACCCAACCCCTGAGGCATGGGACAGCTGTGAGGACACATTTATATCTGCCTCATCATCTTCCCATAGCTCCTTAGCAACTTGAAGCAAAAGGGAGGAAGAGAAAAGAAACTCTGTGATGGGAGAGTTAACTTTTAGGGCTGCTTAAGGAATAACCAAGCAGGATGTCATTGTGCTGCAGAAGTGACCTACTTTCCCTTTATCTGGCTTATCTCTGTTTGCATTGGTTTATTGATGGCAGGAGATACTGCTAAGTGAGTGGTGCTTCTGGAATATAAATGAGAGGTGAAGGCAGCCCTTCTGCCCAAGCAAACAGTGCTAGAGGCCAGGAGCAACCCTCCAAGCAGGTCCTGGTGATCAGCATGCAAGGAGGTGATGGGCAGTGACCACAGCAGCATCACTGCTGATCTTTCTGATGAGCAGGCAGAAATTGGGCAATGAGCTCTGCAGGCAGATCATGAGAAGGAGAAATGCTGTTTGAGTCCCATAGCAAGCCTGGCTCAGCTAGGGTGGGGTTTTTCTTCATCATTCCTTGAATTTCGTAAAGCTGGAAGAGCAGGAGGAAGGAAAAATAGCTGTTGGAAAACAGCAGCTCCAAGTAAAACACCGCATTCTCCTGTTCAGGATGGACATTCAGCTGGAGAGCTCAGGTACCTTCCTGTCTCCCACTGTCTGGCCACTGTGATGCCCAAGCCCACAGCTGACATGGTTCTGTGTGGAGAAATCTGAGTTTCTGGTGTGCTCTTCATACCCCTATAAAAGCATCTCCCTCTGCCATTCAGCCTGTAAAACACATGAACCAGGGCCGGGGGCACAGTTTCTAGCAAAGCTCTGGCCAATGCCACCAGCATCCTCAGGAAATGCCCTGGCAGGGCTGAGGTGTTAACATGTGCACCCCCTTAGCTCATTATGCCACCTGATGGAGGAGAGGAAAGGGAGTTGGATGGTCATAAGTAACTGTATTGCTTTGCCTCAGAGCCTGTGCCCCCTTTTTTTGTTTCATTATAGACTCATAGAATGGATTGGAAGGAACTCTGAAGCTCATCCAGTTCCAACCCCCCCCTGCATGGGCAGGGACACCTCCCCCTAAACCAGGCTGCTCCAAGCCCCATCCAACCTGGCCTTGAACACTTCCAGGGATGGGGCAGCCAGAGCTTCTCTGGGCCACTTAGTGTCTCACCACCCTCACAAGGAAGAATTCCTTCCTATTATTTCATGCAAATCTCTCCCATTTCATTTTTAAACCATTCCCCTTCATCCTACCTCTCCATGTCCCTCCCCACCTTTACTGTAGCCCCACCAGGTACTGGAAGGCTGCCAGAAGTTCTCCCCGGAGCCTCCACTTCTCCAGGCTGAACAACCCCAACTCTCTCAGCCTGTCCCCATATAGAAGAGGTGCTGCAGCCCTCTGACCACCTTCATGGTCCTATTATTATTCCAGACACTATGAGAAGTTTCTTTAGCCCGTGTAGAAAGGATATGGACTGAACTGCAACACACTGAGCCAGAACTCCTGTGCTAGTACCACTTCAGCATCCTCTTACCTTTCTACATGGCCTGAATCTCTCCTCCAAGCTTAATCCCACAGGCTGGCAATCCCAAAGATGTGATGGGCAGCCACATGCTCCTTCCCTCTCTACACCCTTTCCTCATCTCTATAGAGCCCCCAAAAATATTCTACACTGATTCCACAATTTATTTGCAGCTTCTTGTTTCCCACCTGCACAGAGCTGGTGCCAGGCTTAACAACAAGCTCCTCATCCTCTCATCTCCTTCTTCCCCCTCTTCCCTTACAGGAGAGAGTTCCTGGCACACCTGTATTTGCTAATCAGCTTTCAGCACACTCCATAATTGCCCACAAGAAAGCAGGGGTGCAGATGTGGTGGGGAAACAGGGTGCATGCACAAAATGAGATTCTTGTTTTCCAAACAGAGACCAAGATTTAATTACAGCCTGGATGAATGGTTATTAAAACCCTCTTCACTTTGTTGTTTTTCTTCCTCTTATTGTCTCCCAGCCTTATTGAATCAGCAGCTCCTGTTGTCTTGTTTGGATGCTCTCATGAAAAGAGATGAAGCAGGAAACTGCAAACACAATTTGAACCCAAGCAGGGTCTTCCCCCTCTTGCTTCTTTTCCTTTCATCATATGTTTTCCCTTTCTTTCTGATAAAAGAGAGAGAGCCATCTCTGGGATTTTCTGTTTTGATACCTGGTTCAACCATGAATTCCCACTCCTGAAGAGAGAAGGGAGGAAAAGGGGGATTTGCTGCTGTCTGTAGGGCAGGGCATCCCTGTGAGGTGTGTTGGACCCCACTAAGGGGTATAACCTGCTGTGGTTTGACCTCAGACAGGTTGCTGAAGTCAGTCCCTGCCAGGACTGCAGCTCTCCAGATGCCTCCATCCCAAGGCATGCATCCTGTGGCCAGGAGCATCACCAGTGCTCTGAGACAGGGCAGCATCTTCCAGCCATATGTTGGTGCAGTGCCTGGTCCCACAGGGTCTTGTTCTTTTTGGTGACCATAGTAACCTCTTCAACCATGGCAGATATCCCATGGAAAGATTTGGATGTCCCTTTTCCTATCAGTCCTGCTAACCCTGCAGTAGTTCAGGTCTCCTGGTTATTTGCAGGAAGAGCTGACAGCTGTCTTTGGAATTTTTCCTTGCTTTACCATCAGCATGAGGAAGGATTGTCATCCCCACTGCACTTCTTGAGGGGATGAAGGAGATAAATTTTGTCCCAAAGGTGGAAGTTGGTGGCTGCCATTGGTCTCTAAGGACTCTGCTGACTCCACCATCTCACCTTCCCAAGGATATGGGGAGGTTGCAGGCAGGGTCCCTGCACCATTCCCACCTCAATAACTCCTCATTGCTGGACAACAGGAATTTCTGGATGACAAAGCAGCCACCCAGACATCTCCTGTCACCAAAATCCAAGTCAGGGTGCCAAGTGCTCTCCTTGTCTTGCCACCAGAGTGCATAGGAGAAAACCCATGAGAACAGGAGATTTCCATCCTTCATCCTCCTGCAACACCCCTGTCCCAGCTAAAGAATCCCTCTGCACCCCAAAGGGTCCATCCTACCTGTCCTTAAAAGGTAGGAGTTAAAATCTGCTTTACTATGAGGCCATCAGTGCAGAGGGCACCAAGAAAGCTTTGCTACTCCACCAAGATTCATCAGCACTCTGTGTTAGACCTGAAGAATACATCAAAAATGTTAATCAGATGTTTCCCCCTTTCCTCTCCCCTCAGTTTTAATCCCTCTATCAGGATCCCCATAGGTCTGACATGTGCATCCCAAGCCTGCTCACATATCTTGGTGCTATCTCTGCCTTCATCAGCAAGGAACCAGCCCGTGCCTAAGCCCCCCTCTTGTCTGCTGGGTTTTCAGAGCTGATCCCATCTCCTTCCTGCATAATCCCTGCTTTTAATTACAAATATCAGGCATGGGGGGTGACACAGGGGCCATCTGCAGAGATAACAAGTGCCCCTGTTTGCTGACCAGAGTAACCAGGGAAGGCAGGAACCAGATGTTTTCCAGCTTCATCAGATAAATCCAAAGGGCTTAAAATTGTGTATTCACATGGAGCCTTAACTCAGTTCTCCAGGATGGTTTCCCTGTCCTGGCTTGAAACAAGCAGGGGGTTTGGACTACATGATCTTTAGAGGTCCCTTCCAGCCCCTAACATTCTATGATTCTTTGCAGAAGCCCTGAAGGTTGGTTTGCCAGTCCCATGGTTGGCAGCATTGCCTGTGTCCTGTGCATCCCTTGGAGCCAAAAAGAAATACACATTGCTGGGGGGTTGAGTTGAATCCTGAGGGTAGTCAAGGAGACCTGAATTCAGGTACAAACACCATCCCTTTTTAAATACCATCCCTGGAGGTATTTAAAAACTGTGCAGATGAGGCACTTCAGGACACGCTCATGTAAATATATATATATATATTTATATATAATATTTTTAAAAGTTTTGGGGGGTAGGATATGGGGTGTTGACCATTGGATGTAGTGATCTTAGACATCTTTTCCAACCACAACAATTCTGTGATCCTGTGATCTTAACCCTGATGAAGGGACCTGCCAGACCTCTCTCACAGAAAGTCCCAACCCTGAACCAGAGTGGTTCATTTGCCCTCGAGGTTGAAGAGCAATTTCTGACCTGTTTGATTTCCCAGCACAAACACAGCTTTTGATCCCTTGTAAGCTCTGAAGACCTGGTCTGTGGAGCATGCAGAATTTACAGAGAAAGTTGTCTTATCCTAAAATCAACACCTACATGTAGCTCAGTGATTCATACTGACAAGATTAATTAGATCTCCATTGTCTATGGTAGGAATACAGGTGCCAGCTCATAAGACACCCACATTATGAAGAGATGAAGAGATGAATTCCACTCTATCCCTCAATTCAGAGGCAGCACCAAAGCAGGACAGAAGGAGGCATGGATGGGCACTACGATGAAGACCCCAGACCACATCCAAGCTGCCCCCTCCAGCAGCCACAGAGGCAGCAAATGAGATGTTGACAACTCCTACACACGACTTTCAGAGAGGACTCAGCATCAGATTTTCTTCTCTTTGCAAGGATCTTTAATTCCTGACCTTCCTCATGTCCTTCCCTCCCCACTGTCCTCCCTAAACTCTCAAGTATTTTCTCCTGCCTATGCTGAAGGAAATTTCCTCTTGCTTTTGGATAGGCTGCTGTGTGAGGAGCAGAGAGATGACAGCAGCACTCTGAGCAGGCACCAGAGATGTTACCCAAGCACCCACATTCCCTTTTCTCTCTCCTGCATTCCAGAAGTTTCAGTCCTTTATCACACTCATTTCCATCCGACTATTTATTGTGCAATAACTCATTACCATTCCTCCTAGGACACCTTTAATAAAAGCTTATGCTTGCATATTAAATATTAAATTTATAAGATGAATAATCCTTCTAATTAAGTTGAATTTAATCTAGAGCTCTAGATTAGAGGGAGTGGGGGGAAAAAAATAAGAAGGGGGGGAAAAAAAAACCTGAAAAACCAAGCATGGCACAGAATCTCTGTGTGCACCAACCAGCCTGCAGTTTCATTGTCTCCAAGGAAAAACTTAGGGGATGGCCACCACAGGGCTGAGAGATGGCAGGACATCCACGCAACCCTTGGAAGATCCAATTCATGGCACTCCCATGCAACACAGCCTGGAGGGAGATGTGGAACAGTCACAGACCCCACCTGGGGCTGGACAGACCTTCTCCTGTTCTAGTGTCTCATCCTGGACATGACATAAAGGTCCAGATGCACAAAGGGTCTGAGGAGATGGGGCTTACTTGAGACAGAGTTTAGCTGCCTTTAAAATGATCCAGAATGTTCCTGGCTTGGAGGAGTTTAGGTCCAAGCAACTTTCCAGCCTTTGGATTTCATGTGAAGTTTGGCTTCCTCATAAAAACCAGAAAACCTGATCCCACAGAATTTGTGTTTTGTCTTGGTCCTCCTTACCTTTCATGGGGAATAAGAGAGATCAGGTTTTAAAAAGTGAAGGCTGCAGAGGTCCTGTGTGTCTCCTAAGAGTCTACAACTTGAAAATTAGTGGGATCATGTCTGGGTTCTTCAGGATCAGAAACTCCAACTTTTGTTCCTTGGTGTTGGTGTGTCCTGCTGATGGAGGAGACAGCAAGGCTGTGGGGATTGCCATTAAAAAAAGACTTTTTAACTTGTCTTGTATCTTGTTTTGCTCTTAAAACATCTGGATTTCCCACCCTACCTGCTCCATCCAACAATCTGTAGTAAACACACTGGTGAGTTGAACACCATTCTTCAACACATTCCTCAGCTTTTTTTCATAAAGGAACCCAGCACAACTTAAAAGCAAAACTAAGGCACCCATCATTCCTGAAGAGAAGTTAGAGAGTGGGGGGACTGTGCTGTTACCTGTTATAAACAGTGTCAAAGGGCCAGTGCATTTCTGCCCAAGTAAAATTTTTAAAAAGATGTTGATTTGCCAAGGACAAGAGAAGGGAAATACCTGGCAATTTGGTCACTGCAATGGTTTGGCTGGGCTGTAGATGTCCAGCAGCACAGTTGTAGGATGTTATCTCCTGAGCTATCTCCACAGCATTTGGAAGAAAACTCCCCGAGGGTGTTCCAAGCAAAGCTGGAAAAATAGTCCCTTAGGGTATCTCCAGCACATCTGGAGGGAGCTTCCAAGGGATAAGCCCAGCAGAAGAGGATGTCATCAGAATGCTCTCAGTACATCAAAAATAAAAGGTGATCATGATGTTCCCAGCATCATCTGGCAGGGTTTATAGAGAATCCCATCAGGATGCAGTGGCACATCTGGAGATACATTCTACCAAGATGCTCTGATCCCATCTGGCAGCACTGGGAGTTAAAGAGCACTATAACTGGAGTGCTGAGGAAGGGGAAAATTAATTAGCTCTCCTAACAGCTTAACACTCCTCCTTCCCCACTGGGTGAACAAGTCCCATGGCCTGCAAGGAGTTAGAGAAACCTCTCTTCTTGTTGAGTGTATTCCACCCAAATTATGCTCTTGCTTTTTTTTTTTTTTTTTTTTTTTCTGTTGGTAGTAAGCCCTTGCAGGGCCAAAAAAGAAAATAACACACTTACTGGCATTTTCTTCAAAGTCCATATTGCATGCATTGCTTTTCACAGGGAAATGGATTTTCAAATTCACAGGCTCTAAAGGTCAAGGATAACAGGCTATCAGCATTTAATATGCATTCCAGGGAAAAGAAGAAACTATAAAATTGGAAATAAAGTCTGCATGAAAATTCATTTCCAAAAAAAAAAAAAAAAACAACCAACCCCAGATCAAAACATCTCTCTTCCTTCCCCATGAATTGGCATTGCTGCTTTGTTGTTGTATCTGAAATGTATTAAAAAGTCTCCTGCTAGCATCGTGCCTAAGTCAACATCTGTAGCATTGATTCCTGACACACAATCCTGAAGGTGATCCAGCAAAGAGGGGGGTAGGAGCCAGGCCTTTTGTTCAGCATCAAAACAACAGCAACAGCAAGAAAAATCTTTGTAGCCTTTTGTGGTGTGTGCACAGGTGCCTTTCAGAGTTGCTGAGGTGGGTTAAGGTGTTGGAAGAGAAAGGGAGTTTTTCAGCAGGGATTTCAAACAACTCTCTGCTGCAGGAGGGACTGGGGAGAGCAGAAGAAAAGAAGAATAGGAAGCCCTAAAGCTGCTGGTGTTCTCATTTCCATCACGCCAGCCATGCTCGGGAAGGGCAACAACTTTCCTTCAGTTTTGCTGTCTACCAGGAGATTGAAAAAGGGCAGAAAATCTGCTCAGAATCTCATCTTCTGACCAGCTGGATGACTGCCTTTTCCCTTAGTAAATTCCAGAGTTTACACCCAAAAATATTCCCCATTGCCTTGCAAGTTTCCAGCACAATCTTCCTCCTGAGTAGAGGAAAACCTGTTCTCCTAAAATCCATTAGTGTCATTAATGTCATTAATGCCAGTATTTATAGATGGATAGAGACAGATCCTTCCAGAAGATTTTTAGCCCAGCTGGAGAGAGGAAGGACAAAATCTTCCCTGAAAATGCATTTATTTTCACTGCCTCCTCCAGGGAAGTTGCTCAAACTAGAAACTGCTTTTCAGCAGTTGAGAAGGACCTCTCTTTCTTCAAGAGCTGCCCAATTCCTGGAGTCCAAAATCTGGCTTTCACCAGAAAAATCAGCCACTGCCTCTTCAGCAAAACCCACCCTGAGACAAACCCCCACAAAATATTTTCCACCCAGATCACTTCACTTCCCTGATTGTGGCAGGGGGGACACAGGGACTCACACACCCAAACACAGACTTGGACACCAGGAATGAGGCAACAGCAGAGCCCAAGCCCTCATCCCAACTGTTGCCATGACTACTGGGGAGCTGTTAAATCATCTCGAGCTAAGGGAGAAACAGAGGCACAAGAAAAAGGATCCCAAATCTCCATTTACAGATTTATCCACTGTGCCACGTGTCCCATAAAGCATTCAGCTGAAGGAAACCCCATTGAAAATGTGCTGAGTGACTTCAGTGCCTCAGCTCCCCACAGTGCTAAATGACTCGTGATGGCTTGTGGAGAGCTGGAGAAGAAGGAAATATTGACTGAAAAGGTTTTGCAGTCATCTTTCAAAATCAGGTGTAGGATGGGATCAATCCATCCAGGCTCTTTCCCATCTGATCAATGGTGTTCTTGAGTCTCTGCTCTGGAGCTGCTGGCACACCTTGTCTTAGGGTCTGAGAAGTACATCATAGTCCTCAGTGTGTTAATATTTAGGTTCTTTGGGATTTCCTCTCCTTTAGTTAATTAAGATGCCAGCACATCCTGACAGCTGCCCATCTGATGAGCTGGGGTTCTGAAGCAGGGTTGTAGAGGATGTGTGGACAATGATTCCATGGTAAGATTTCCTGCCATCCACAAGACTTTGGCTCATCTCTGGGGACATCCATCTTCAGGGAAGCTGGGAGCAGTATCCAGCTTTCAGGAGAATTTTGAATCTGTGAAGCCTCACTCGGTCCCTTCTCTCTGAGGCCTGGCAGAGAGCCCTTCTCCAACCCATTTTATGGTTATATCATGTTTTCTAAAGAGAAGACAGAGCCAGTTCCCTCTTAGAGACCCAGGATGTTCAGCTTACTTCCTGGGACACACCAGTGTCAGGAGTCTCACCAAAGACTCCATCATTCAGGTCCAGGCTGGATGCAACCAGTGTTCCTGACCATCTCCTGGTGTTCATCTAGGGCAGGTGGTTCCCAGTCCCCAAAGCCCAGGACATCATGGCTGGCTTGGGCACAACAGATAACTTGTGTTTTCACTTTTCCTTCTGTCCACATGGATCCTCAGGAGGTAAGCAAGGCATTCCTCAGTGTTAGAATCCAGGTTGGCTTTGCCAGCCCATCATCTCCTGCAGCCTGTACCTCCCTCCAATGGAAATGTCCTTCCTCCCTTTCTAGAACTCCCATAAAAGGATGCTTTGAGGTCTCCACAGAGCATGGGTTACCATCCCCCTCTCCAAGACAGCCAGACACCCAAAATCAATCTCAAAAACTGACATGAATTAAGAAAATTTCTGCAGCAAACCATGGGGAATCTGCTTGCTGTTAAGAGAACATTTGTGAGGCTGCTTGCAGGAGTTGTTGGACTGAAAAGGCTTCTGCTTCCCCAAGATCAAGGACTTGAGTGGGCAGCAATTCTACAGCCTTAAGAACTCCCTTGTTGAGAGGTAAAGAGGCTGAGAAACAGGTTAGAAATCCATTCCAGAGGGAAGTTCAGCAGGGGGAATTGAGATGGGTTGTGTAGCACAGGACTCTCCAGAGTAGGAAAGAAACATCTTAGATTTTTCAGGAGTTCCCTGATGATGCTAGCTGAAATAAAAGCTGATCCCACCACATAAGAACTTGGAGATTCCCAGTGAACCAGTCAGACCTTGAGCTTATCTCAAGCCTTTTTCCCAAAGTCCCAGGTTTACTGGGGAAACTTTTTGTCTTGGGATGTTATGTGTAAGGCTGCAAAACTGCTCCTTATTTTCATTCCACCCATCTGTAACCCTGAAGCACACATAGCCTGCTGCTTCATCTCCAGTTCAGCAACCTTGGGACAGCATGCCAAGCCTGCCTGGATCCAGCCTCAGCATTTCCAGGCACTTGGGAGATGTTTGGTTCAGGAAAACAAAGTTTGTTTGGGTAAAGGATTTTTCCTCCCTTGCTCCTTCACTTGCTTTAAATTCTGCCTGGTGACATAATTACTGATGGCTTCAGTAGCTGAAGTCAAGAAGCACAAAAAAAAACCTCACAGTGAAGGAACCAACAAATCCCCAAACAAACCCTGCTGTGTGCAGTGCCAGCCCAGCCCAGGGGTTTTCACCTCTTGTTTTATATTTTAGCTACTCCTTCCTGGAAATGTTTTATTGGCAGTGTCTTAGGCACCCCTCATATTGTGTGTGGATCCTGCTTCAGCTCTTCTTCCCATGTCAAATATGTCAGAGATGGATCACAATTAAGATAGAGGCATTGTACCTGGAGTACCCTAAACCTACAAACCTGGAACATCTCACTTCCATCAGACCTCAGCCCCTATTTTGGAGGGGAACAGAGCTCCTGCCACAGCTTCGGGGGGCAGGGGGAACTCTGCAGTCTCCTCCTTTGCAGAAGGTAAAGAGCAGAGATGTTCTTTGTGCTGCCAGCAGCATCACCACATTGTGGGGCCAAGCAATACCTGGTGATTCCTCCACAGATATTTCTCCCCCCATGGCAGCCAGGAGAAGTGTCCTGTGTGTAGAGGTTTGATTTTCCTGGGGAAGCAGAGAGAATCAGCTAGTAAGAAGGGTTGGGTTGGTTTTTTTTGTTTTTTTTTTCTTGTTTGGACAATTGGGCTTTTTCAGTTCTTTTTTTTTTTTTTTTCTTTTTTCTTTTTTTTCATTTTCCTTTTTTTTTTTTTTCTTTTCCCAAGCAGTTGCACAGCCACCACCTGCATACCAAGCACCCTGCAGCACTCTAATTATCCTAGCAGCACACGCAGCCCCTGCTTTTCCTGCTGACTGGAGGGAACCACTGGGAAGGCAAGCAGAGATTAGAGAGACTGTGGGCTATGGGAAGGGGCTGCAGCATCCAACCCATGGGGTCAAGCCCTGAAATCCCCCAGGAGTACTGGGGTGGGCTGAACAGTCATGGTAAAACAGGAGGAACTTACTCTGGCTTTACCTCGATATGCCTGGAGGTTTTGATTTCTCACTAAGTGGTTGTGATTTCATAGAATCATAGAACAATTTGGGTTGGAAGGGACTTTTGAAGGTCATCCAGTCCAACCTCCCTTGCAGTAAGCAAGGACAACTAGATCAGGATGCTCAGAGCCTCCTCAAGCCTCACCTTGAATATCTCCAGGGATGAAGCCACAACCACCTCCCTGGGCAACCTGCTCCGTTTTTCTACCACCCTGATGGCAAAGAATATTTTCCTATCATCCACTCTAAATCCACTCTTCTCTAATTTAAAACCATTGCCCCTCTTCTTATCACTCCAAGCCCATGCAAACAGTCCCTCTCCAGCCTTCCTCTAGGCCCTCTTCGGATACTGGGAATTTCTCCTATCCCGTGGTGGAAGAGGCTGCAGAGGTGACAGAGGTGGTGGAGTTTCTCCTGCAAGTTTATGGATCAATCCCACTAGGAATACACCAGTAAATGGAGATTTTTGAGTCCTGAGGAGTAGGAGATGGGGAACCAGGAGGATGGAGCTGAGAAATGGACGAATACTTGATGGTCTCCTCTGAGAGTAGTCCTGTGGGTCTATTTTCAGGCAGAACACATAACTCCAAAAGGTCCAGGGGCATCAACCAGGAGGCTCTGGTGGGGTTTTTTCTGCTCAGGTTGGCAGGCAGAAAGCAAGTGAAATGGAGCCATTCTCTTCCCTCTTACCTGCAACTCAACAAAGGCAAAGTGAATCTCTGTGGTGATTGCTTCTCATTTAATCTGTCCTAGTTCCTAAAGCTTTAATTAAGGCCCTTCTGGGGTCTCAGAGGATGCTCACAGAAAGTCACCTCAGAAGAGGCATTTCAAACAAAGGAAAGGTTGAAATGAGGGAGCTAGGAGCTGAAATCCCACTAGGTTTCAGCCAAGAGAATCGTTCTTTGTAACAGATTCTGTGTCTGCCTGAGGAAGCCAAGTCCTGTCTCCTGTCAGCAAATGGCCCAACTCCAGGTCTGTGAGATGGATTCTTCAAAAATGGAGAATCCCCCTGTCTGAAACAGACACAGACACAGGAGATGGACTCAGTGGAACAATGGAATAGTTCAAGCCTAGAAAGGACCTTTCAGGTCACTCTGAGCTCCTACATTGCCCATAGCAGGAAATCACAGTCAGTTCTACTGGAATAAATTATTCTGAGATCTCCAGAACTTCCTTCTCCATCCATTATTTATTAGGGGACAACCCACTGCCTCTTTGCACTGAGGAATTCAGTGACTTCTTTTCCAATAGCTACTCTCAAAATCAGCTTTTAAAAAATATTTCCCTTTATTTCTCCTTTTCCAGGAAGCAGCAATTTTGCTTCAGTGTCCAGATGGAAGAGGAACGTGAGTGGGATACACTGCAGAGTTGTCTCCTATTCATTTAAGGGTATGATTTCTCAAATTTTCTGCCATCTGCAGCTTTGAATATGATAATTAAATCTGGGAGGGACCTTGTGCCATGTTGCTGCAAAATGCCCAGCCCCAACCCTGCCTGGGCAGTTCCAGATTGATGTTCTTGCATCTCCTGTGAGATTTCTCCAATCTCTCTCAGACCATTTAGCCCAGAGCCACATTAGGAATCTCTCCAAGTCTTCCATTTCAACCTCCATCAATTTTAATGTAGAACTTCATGTCTTACACCACAAAAAAAAGGGCATTCCTTTCCACCCTGTGCTAGCTTTCTACAGACTGAAAAGTTGTGTCATGGCTCCTCCTCAGTGGAACAGAACATTCCTTCTTCTCCCACTTTTCCTCATGGAGAGGGAGCCCTGGGACCATCTGAGATCAGACACCTCTTGATTCTTTCTAATGGGTCCATCTGAATGTCACAACCCAGCTGAAAGTCTCCTAGTGCTCAATCACATAGAAAAATTGTACTGAGATTAAGTAGCCACCAACAAAGCTGTTGTAGCCAATCTCCCCTCCATGGAGGCATCAGAAAGTTGTGCTATTATCTAAAATGACCCTAACCATTTTAAAACCTGAAGAAATACATATTTTCCTCTTCATAACCAGCTTTGCATGATGCATCCAAGCTACTGTTTATTATCCTGGCAAGAGCAATCTACTGCAGTCCCAACAAATGTAAACCAGACTGTCTTTTCTTTTCTGTTCATTATGCTTTTTTTCTTCTTTGTTTTCATTTTCCTTTTTTTTTACTCCATTTTTTTCCTTTTCATAAAAGCAATAAGCTCTGAATAATCTCAAAATCACCATTGGCTTTATTGGTTAATCAAAAGCCTTTTTTTCCCCCTTCTGAATCTAAGCCAAGCTCTTAACTTCGTATTTAATGGGCAGATATTTTTCTCCAAATGCTCTTTTTTCATTCTCATAAGCTAACTGTGCTATGGATAATGGCTTCTTTTTCCTGTTGAAGTGGGCTCTTTATCTACCTATAGGTTCCAGCTGATTTAAATCACTCCTTTTTAAGATGTGCAGACAACCAATATCCCTAAGCAGGAGTCAGCCTGCACCTGCCCTAGAGACCCCTCACCTTAGCTCTCACTCTTGGGTTTTTACCCCAGTGTATATGAGAATATTGGCACTGTTGCCTTCACATAGTCAGATATTTGTATATTTATGTGTCTATATTTTCTGCTTAAATCACAATAAGTAACCATCCCCAGGTCTGCAGAGCTCTCACACTACCAAGATTCTTTGGAAAGAGTGAACACCTAAAATGACCCATTTGCCACTTCAGGCTGGGCACCAACACCACAGGGGGTGGGTTAGCAGTGGGTGCAAACATCACAGGCTGGTTTTCTCCAGTGCAGTAGGATGAAACAGGACCTCCAGGGAACACATCTTCAAGACATAATGTCCTAGCAGAAGAGCTCTTACCCCAGTCTCTGCGGGACATGTGGTTACCAAGAGACAGGAGCAGACTCAGGGCCCTTCATGCCCAGACTCCAGGTGTGCCAGGAGATGTTCAAATCAAAACAATTTCTTCCCTGTAAGGTTTGTCAGGCCTTGGAGCTGGTTACCCAGGAGCCAGCATCCCTGGAGAGATTTGAAAGCTGGGAAGATGTGGTGCTGAAGGATGTGGTTTAGTGGTGGTCTTGGCAGTGTGCTTGGTTACTGGTTGGACTGGATGATCTTAAAGGTTTTTTCCAACTGAAATTATTTTATGCTTCCATGAGTCTGTTCAAGTGCTTGGTCCTTGTGCAGCTCCTTGCACTATTTGGTTTTACTCTCCTCTCCCAGTGTCCAGCCAGTCACCTGTCATCTGTGCACATAAGAAAAAAAAAAAAAATCAGTGGGACCTTCTTAGTAAGAGAATCCCAATCACAGACAAGTCTGGAGATCAGTCCCACTGCTCTGCTGTCTGGATAGAGAGCATCAGCCCCCAAACCTTCTTCCAGTGTGATCTGGCTGCACCACACCTTGGGAATTTCAGGCTCCAAAGTGTCTGCCTCAGGCTTTCACAGGCAAGAATATCAGCACTTCATGTGGCTTCATAACCATCCATCTTCTGCAATAAAAGCACTTCATAGATGAATGTTTTTCACTCCCAGCTTGGATTTATTATTTTTTTTTTCATCTCCCATGCTTGTGTTTTCCTGAGCTCATTACTGGCTTGGCTGTTAATCCCTTCCACGACTCTATCCCTCATCTTCAGGGGCAGCTCAGCAATCCTTCTGTCTGGGAAAGGGCCTTCAGATCTGGGATCACAAAGCATTAATTATGGATCTGCAGTATCAACTCAGTGCCACTTGCCACATTTGCAAGCTGCAAGAAAACAATGAGCTGCAAGTTTGTGACAAGTCCTGGCTGTCATTTAAGGTTCCTTCACCAGGAGGAGCTGGGAAACCTCTGGATATCTTTCTGGGAGAGAGGTTTAATAAAGGAAAGGTCACAAATGGCTTGTGACACTGTTATTGGGAGGGGAAGGGATGGCTTCATCATCCTCACATGTGAGGTACTTGTGGGGGTTTCTTTGCCCTTGAGCATCCAGGAACAAACAAACCCTTGGAGCTGACCCCAGGCAGCAGCAGCCTGGTCCTTCCTGACAGTGTGGATTCACCAAAGCAGCAGAACTGGTCAAAAAGCTTTTTGGCTTTGCCCTTTCTTCACTCATACCACGTCCTTGGTGTCAGTTTGGTTCTTGCATAAAATCTCAGTGTGCCAGTTCATCTTTCCAAAGAGGAATAAAATAAATAAATAAATAAATAAATAAATAATGATAATAAAAACCCCTGACTTTCTACCAGGTCAGTTTCTTGAACTGATTCAGCACAGGGCCAGGCAAACATCCACTTTAGATCAGAGGGAAATGAATCTGTAGATATATTTTTATTGATTTAAGGTAGATGTGTTCCAGTGCTGCCTGGAGCCTCTCCAAGCTTGTGCCAAATGCTGCCCAAAACCATCCCAGACTCCATTCTCAGCTCTCCAAGGGACCCCACAGCCCTCACATGTAATACTGGGAAAGGTTTTACAGCACATGCAAAGCCAGGTTTGTCCTCATAGAATCATAGAATTTTCAGAGTTGAAAGGGACCTTTAAGATCATCCAGTTCCAACCCCCCTTGCCATGGGCAGGGACACCTCCCACTATTGGGATTGCTCAGAGCCCCATCCAACCTGGCCTTAAAAACTTTCATGGAGCTTCCACCACCTCTCTGGGCAACCTGTTCCAGTCTCTCACCACCCTTATGGTGAAGAATTTCTTCCTAACTTCCAATCTAAACCTCCCCTCCTCTAGTTTGAATCCATTCCCCCTGCTCCTATCACTCCCTGACATCCTAAAAAGTCCCTCCACACCTTTCCTGTAGCCCCTTCAAATACTGGAAGGCTACAATAAGTTCTCAGAGCCTTCTCCTCTCCAGATTGAATAACCCCAACTCTCTGTCTGTCTTCATAGCAGAGCTGCTCCATCCCTCTGAGCATCCTCACGCCCCTTCCCTGGACACACTCCAACATGTCCATGTCCCTCCTGCAAAAGGGGCTCCAGAACTGGATGCAGTACTCCAGGTGGGATCTTACCCCATAGAGAAATTCCATTCCTTTCCACTCTGTGATAGCCTTCAACAAATGGAAAGGTGGTGCCATGGCTCCTCCTTGATGGAACAGAACATTCCCACTTCTCCCATCTTTCCTCATGGAGAGGGAGCCAGTCAAGGCCAGAAAACATCTTTTCTCTGGCCCCAGCATCCTCATCCTCCTGAGGAAGATGACATCAGGACCTTTATCTGTGACAGACAACATGTGTGTACAATAGGGTGGTAGAAGAGGATGCTCTATGAGGTTTGGCCCAGTGCTGCTACCCAAAAGAGAGCTGCTGCCCCTGGGCACTACAGAAATCACAGAGCTTCAGGGCTTTCTGTTCAGTTATGGGTCCACAGAGAAATTAGAGCAAAGCCAAAAGGTGTTGCTGCCCTCCCCTGCTGCAAGCAAGCAGCCACCCTTCTCCCTGCCAAAGCAAAAGGTTGGATGGAGTGGCAGCTTTGTCTCTGATGTCCAACTCCCTTTACTGGGGAGGTCCCAAATGTGACACCATAGAATCATGGAATGCTTTGGGTTGAAAGGGACCTTCAAGATCATCCAGTTCCAACCCCCCTGCCATGAGGAAGGACACCTCCCACCAGCCCAGGTTGCTCCAAGGCCCATCCAACCTGGCCTTGAACATTTCCAGGGATGGGGCAGCCACACCACTACTTCTCCAGACAAAAAGCCTGCTCCAGACAAAGCCAACCACTGTCTTATGCTTAGCAGTTGGCAAAAAAGCAGGGCCCAAGTCACAGCAATCCCTTGGGTACATCCTGAAAAAGGAGGAAAAGTCCCCTGTGAAAAGTTCTGTTGGATGGAACCTTTGCTTGACTCTTCTGTACAGAGCTGGCTTTCTCCCCCACCTCAGATTTGCAGTGCAGCCCCTAGGAGAGGTCCAGTTGCCTCCTGAGCATTTCCAGTCGATGTGCCCCAGGGAAGGGTTAGAGTTTTTTTAGGAAAAGTTGAATTTCTGGGTGGGGGAAGCCAACACCTTGTGCCTGGCCATGCTCTGCTGCAGCACGTTGCTGCCATCCTGAGTTCAGAAGCAGAGACAGTGAGTGGGGAACAGACACCAAGGCACCTCTGCAAAGGTGCTAAAGGATTCCTGGGAACAGGGATAATGATAATAAGGTCAGCACTTCACTTGGGGGTCTTGGAGATTGCAGACGAGGGGCTGCAAAAAGAATCTTACCAATCTCTTTTTCCTGTGTCCTCCCTAAGGCAGGCTCTGAGCCACCCTGATTTGTTTAATATGTCCCAAAAAGGAATGGGACTGGGACAGTTCAGTGGAAATTCTACAGATTAGAAACCTCTAGGTAGACACTCTTCTGGTGTCCCATTGTTTTTCCAAGCAGTCTTGCCATGTCCTTAGGGAAATCCCTGTGAGGAAGAGTCTTGCTCTGCCCTGCTTGGCTCTCTCTTATCTCAGCTCTTAAACAAGTTCCTCCAGGCCACTCAGACACATTTGGTTCTCTTCCCCTCTTCATCATGAGCCCACCAGCTGAGGACAGTGTCTGTGGTGGAATCCAGAGCCCCTGGAAGAGCAATGCATCACGAAATCCCTGATTTAAAAACCCTTTGAAGTCCCCTGATTTAAAAGCCCAGTGCTGTAACAATGAGCTGGGAAGGAAATAAAAAAAGCCTGGATTATTTATTGCTCCTTTTACCAGCATTATTTTCATCATATCCATGATTTTTTCCCTTCCTTTTTTAATCCAGGGTGGCATGAAGCTCTTTCCTCCCTGGGGGAATATTTCTCTGAAAGAGCAGAAGCTCCTGATGCCTGCATTGCCTTTAACTCCAAGAGCCAGCCTGCTGGGTTTGTAGCAGAAATGTTTCTCCTCCCAGCCATTCAACAGGCATTTCAGTTCCATGTAGGTAAATGAAGGGTGCAAATTAAACCAGGGCTAAGAAAAAAATTCTCAGTCCCTAAATATTAGTCCTTTCACACTTCTCAGTGTCCAATATCACAGTTTTCCAGTCACCCGTAGTATCTTCCAGGAGTATGAAACACAGAAAAACAGGACAGGGGAGGTCCAAATTATATCTAACTCAAAAGGCAAATGGGGAGAAAATCATCACCTTTCATGGCAGTCTCAGGCATCACAAGAAACCTGCAAAAAAAAAGGATTTAATTCAGTTCTGCTTTTCCTTCTGAAACAGCCCTTAAACAGAAACACTCCCCGTGCTGATTTACCTGGGAACATCACTTAAGTGCAGTGATCAGCTGTTATTAATTATTTATTATAATATATATATTTATTAATCCAATTACTTCATTAAATGGAAGGGCTTTAGGGAGGGAACTTTGGGAGGCTTAATGCAGATAAGTCTGGAAAAGCTCAGATACATGAATGATATGCAACCCATCTCCAGGACACAGATGTTGAGTAAAAGCCTCTGACTGAAGAGAAGATCCTGATACCAGCATAGAATTGGGTCTGGTACCATCCTGTGGCTCTGCAAGGAAATGAACACTTCTGGCTGAGCCAGGGAAGGTTTCCTGGGGTCTTCCTTTCACCCTCTCATTTGAATATTCACTATTTCCTTATGGAGAACTCCAATTAAAACACCCCTCTAGTTCTAGCATCATCTAGCATCTTCTCAGACTGAATATTTTCAGACTTTCCTCTGCTTCTTTCCAAGATTTTGGCTCTTGGGGGTTATGGTGAAAGGTTAGAAATATCAACCTTTATGTGTTAAAGGTTAGTTTTTAACCACTGATTGTTGGGTTTAGGGGAGAGGATGCTGAGTGTTTCCTCTCCTTTAGCCATAAATCCTACAGAGTGGCTGCTCCCACCACAACCACTTGACTCAGTTTCTTCTCTACCACATCTGAGATTACAGATCTGCCCCCCACAGAGGGGTTGCCAGCCAGGACACTGCTCAAAAACCTAGGATCATCTCCCTCAAAGCCCTGTGACAAGGAAAATGTCAGCCTGGAAGTATTAGAGCTTCATCCAGGCTCATGTCCCTCAAAGCCCTTGATAAGGAAATATCCTGCCTGGAAGTTTTAGGGCTTATTTGACCACAGCAGCCCAGCATCCTTCTCCTACCTTAGACATAACGCCAGGTGAAGTACTGCTCCTAGTACAAGATGGATGTGGTCCACATGGGGTCTCAGAGCAGGAAAGGTGCTCTAAAAGTTGGTGAGGGGAGAGGTTGTGTGTGTGTGTCCCATTCAGGGCAAGAGACTCAACTATCTTTGAAAGTCAACCTGAGAAGCTGTTCAGCTCAATCAGCTGCTTTTTCATTCTTGCTTGCACTTTCATGGAGTGTTTGGTCTGTCTTGGCAAAGAGCTTTTATTGCTGAGATGGTTACTTCAACCTTGTCTCAATTTGCTTTTAGACTAACAAGCAATGTAGCTGCAAATTAAAAGGATGGAAAACCACAATAAGCAAAGCTTTGCCTTTCCTCCCATCCCACCTCCCCTCAAAGGGGACGCTGGAAGATTGACAAGGGAGTCATTTAAAGATCATTTGAGGTCACAGGGACCTTTTCCTACTGCTCTGTGAATAGAGGAAGGAAAGCTTTGTGATTGCAGAGCTGGGCTGGGACCTGGGCTCAGCTCCCTGCTTGGCGACAGCCTCACAGCCTGTTTTGCATCTGCTAATTACAGAACTCCAGGGGATTCTTTTTTTTATTATTAATATTATTATTATTTTTCCAAATGGGTAAATGGTTCCCCTCTTTCCTGCCTGGCTTCTCTGTTTAGATGATCACTTATTTAGGGGCCCAGATTGCCTTGCTGAGGAGAGCACAACACCCAGTACCCATGTTACACCCAGCAGTGGGCTGCAAATCACAGCAGCAACTCCACTACAAGAGCATCACACATCACTCCCTGGCCCAAAACCACCATCCTGTAAAGCTGCAGCCATAAGGAATTTTACTTTTTGCCTTTAGCCATTTGCAATTGCAATCACACTGCTTGTAGCTGGGATGGTTGAACTATTTGTAGGAAAAGGCTCTTTTGTGAGGGAACAGAATCATGATAGCTGGAAGACTGAGAGAACTGGGGGGGTTTACCTTGAGGAGAGAAGGCTGAGAGGGGTTCTTTTTAATGTCCATCAATATCAAAGGGGTGGGTGGCAAGAGGAAGAGGTCAAACTCTTTTCAGTGGTGCCCACTAATAGAATAAGGAATAAGGGGTACATAGGAGGTTCCATCTCAACATGAGGAGAAACTTCTTGAGGGTGAGGCTGAGGCTGGCCCAGGCTCCCAGGGAGCTCATGGAGTCTTCTACTCTTTATATTTCCAAACCCCCCTGGATATGTTCCTGTGTGGGACCTCCTCTAGAGGTCCCTTCCAATCCCAAACATTCTATGATTCTCAAGGAGGAGCCCAAAATTTGTTCTTCTTGCAAACAGGAATTTCAAGCTCAAGCTAAAACTCGGTTGAGATCAATTTTAGAAGACAAGAGAGAGAACCTGAAGCTACAAATCCTCAGCTCAAGCCAAAATTCCACCTCTGCAGAACCAATCAATGTGCTTTGGCCAAATGATGATGACCCAGGGAACATCACGATGGTGGCTGAGCATGAGGTGGGTGTGAGCTGGGCAGAGGAAGGGGAGCAACTTCAGAAAACACAGAAGAGGTGAACAGGTCAATGGGCAACAGTGTGGAGTGAAAATATTGGGCTTCTGGGAAAAGCTCCCTAAACAGTCTCTTGGATACATGACTGTTTTCAAAGGGAAATGCTGGAAGCAGCTGTTCCTGGAGATATTTTCAACTTCAGGGAGGCCAAGTGCTCTGGGACATGTTAGGGGACCATTTGTATTAGTGGGGAGGGACAGCTCTTTCCCATGTGCTGTTTATCTGCTTTGCTCCTCTCCCACTTACATTTTCTCCTCTTCTTGGCTTTGAATGCCATAACACAGCAGATACTCCACTGTGTAAACAGATCTCCCCAAGGAGATGTGTTGCACAACCCACAGCATCCCTCAGAAGTGGGGTTTCCAGAGTTGGGGCATTATGTTGAGACTCAGGACAATGTAACACTTGTGCTGGGCCATGGAGGTTACATGGATCCACAACCTCAGAAGTTCTCCTGACTTTAGATCAAGGCAGAGAAGCTGAAAAAAATAAAAATAAAAATAAAAATAAAAATAAAAATAAAAATAAAAAGAAAATAAAAAGAAAAAGAAAAAGAAAAGAAAAAGAAAAGAAAAAGAAAAAGAAAAAGAAAAAAAAGGAAAAGAAGAAGAAAAGGAAAAGAAGAAGAAGAAGAAGAAGAAGAAGAAGAAGAAGAAGAAGAAGAAGAAGAAGAAGAAGAAGAAGAAGAAGAAGAAGAGAAGAAGAAGAAGAAGAAGAAGAAGAAAGAAGAAGAAGAAGAAGAAGAAAAAGAAGAAGAAAAAGAGAACAAGAAAGAGGAAGAAGGAAAGGAAAGGAAAGGAAAGGAAAGGAAAGGAAAGGAAAGGAAAGGAAAGGAAAGGAAAGGAAAGGAAAGGAAAGGAAAGGAAAGGAAAGGAAAGGAAAGGAAAGGAAAGGAAAGGAAAGGAAAGGAAGGAAAGGAAAGGAAAGGAAAGGAAAGGAAAGGAAGGAAAGGAAAGGAAAGGAAAGGAAAGGAAAGGAAAGGAAAGGAAAGGAAAGGAAAGGAAAGGAAAGGAAAGGAAGGAAAGGAAAGGAAAGGAAAGGAAGGAAAGGAAAGGAAAGGAAGGAAAGGAAAGACTCCTCTGCATAGGAACCTGATAACCATGTAAGACAGCTCCTGTACAACCACTGCTGTGCACCCCGTGCAGCCTTTCCTCTTGGACAAAGGTCCCTGACCAACTCCTTGTGTCACTTAGAAATGCCACCTTCATTTTTCTGGTAGCTTAACTGAGACACAGAGCACTTAACTCATGGTCTGAGACAGCTTCACCCTCTATCCAGACCTCAGCAACAAACAAGATCAGCAAACAACAGAGCTTAAAGGGACCTGGCAAGATCACCTGAACCACTCTGCTCAAAGCCAAGACCCCCTATACCTATTTTGTTCCCAGCTAACATCATCAGTTGTTCATTTTTTTTTTAAACCTCAGTGTTAAAAGCCTCCAATTCTTCTGCATCTTTCCCCTGTCCCTCGATTTTAATTAAGTTAGATGAGCAGCAGGTACATTTCCTCTCATCTTTGCTTCTCTCTGTTCTTCTCAAAGACAGAAAAAAAAACAGGGAAAGAGGCAGCATTTTTTTTTTCTTTAATTGTCCACTGACAAATTGCTTAGTTGGTACTGACATCACTTTCCCTGTTGTTGTTTTTCCCTCCAGAAGAAAAGGCCGTGCCAGAGGAATGCTTATGAGCCTGCACAATGGGGAAATGGCTTGTAAAAAGTATTTGCAGCAAAGCAGACCACAAACATGTCTATTTGCTAAGGACCAGGACCCAGTTGCTGAATCTGGAGCCACTGATGTATGCAGGAATAGCATGAAATCAAGCTTCAGAATAAAATGTGCAGTCAGGCAGAGACCCCAGCGAAATGTCATTGCGGGATACAAATGAAAAATTATCAAAGGATAAAATGAAACCCATCAAAACACAATGTCCTTCAGTTTGTTGGGTTGTGTGGTTTTTTTTTTTATTCTCATTCAGAAACATTTCGGTTTCATCTTCAGCCAGGCCCTAAACAGAGGCAGACTTGTATGTTGTATTTCAGGCACTCTTCCCTCGTTCTTTTGTTCTTTTTTTTTTCTTTTTTCTTTTCTTTCTTTCCTTTTTAATACATTTTTTTAAGTGAATCTAAAAAAGGGGGTTAAAAAAAAATACCCTTTTGTTTCTAATCTGAGCAGTTTGCCCTTTGCCTGCAGGCTCAGCCCTCAGACCCCTACCCACATTCAGACCCCAGCTCTCTGACCTCCCACGTTGCACATCCTGATGGATTTGCCTTGAGCATCCTCACGTTAAGCCCAGAGCCCAGCTTGGGACAAGAGAATCTTGTGTAAATAAGACAGTGAGGATTTCTTTCCAGGGAAGAGAATCCACCTGGTCCCTATTCTTTCCTTTCTCCTCTGCTTTCCATGGGTAAATTGTTTGAAAGGATAATTGCCCTGGTTTTAAACACTTACATGTGTCCCTCCCATTGCCACGGATGCCAGCTGCACAGATCTTATTACACTTGTGCTTGCTGTATGACCCAGCTCTTTGCTCTGAGAAATCCCTTCCCTGCAACCTCCAAGGGACTTGCAGAGAGGAATGCTGCTGCTTTTTAACCCATTCTGCAATGATTAAACTAAATTTTTGATTGAAGTGCTGGATTTCCAGGCCTGGGGACCAGTCTCGTAGCACAAACAGACACTGCTGGCTGCCTCCCTGGGGCAAGGAGGGGAGAATTAGTTGTGTTGTACTGACAGGGAGGGCAAATTATTTGCTAGAGGTGATTTAACTCATCAGGAACACTCACATTATGCAGATGTCCTTTTTCCTAACCATACACCAGCTGGGATGCAGGCTTGGTGCAAGCCATGCTTGAAATGGTGGCAAACAGCTCTGGAGCTGTGGTTTGCCTGCTCTTTGGTGGTATTTGGGGCTGTGTTACAAGGGCTGTTCCTGATGACAGGAGGACAGAAAACCCTGGGATGGCACTGGGGACATGGCTGTGATCTGCTGGGTTACCAAAATGCAGCCACCACTTGGGTTTTGTGGGGATATTTCACATGGGAAGTTCTGGCACTGGGTTTGTCCATTGGGTATCGTAAGATTCCTTCAACCTGGAGAAGAGGAGGCTCCCAAGTGACCTTAGAGCAACCTTCCAATATCTGAAGGGGCTCCAAGAAAGCTGGGGGAGGGCTTTGGACATAGGGGAGTAGGGAGAGGACAAGGGAAATGGGTTAAAACTTAAAGAGGAGAGATTGAGGTTGGACACGGAGAGGAAATTTCTTTAATTTCGGGATGGTGAGAGCCTGGCCCAGGTTGTCCAAGGAAGTTGTGGCTGCCCCATCCCTGGCAGTGTCTCAGGTGAGGTTGGATGGGGCTTGGAGCAGAAGGACACAGAACTGCAAGGTGTCCAGAGCAGAGCCACCCAAATACTCAGAGGGCTGAGCACCTCCCTGGGAAGCCAGGCTGAGGGCTTGGGGTTGTTCAGCCTGGAGAAGAGGAGGCTCCCAGGTGACCTTAGAGCAACCTTCCAATATCTGAAGGGGCTCCAAGAAAGCTGGGGGAGGGCTTTGGACACAGGGGGGTAGGGAGAGGAGAAGGGAAATGGGTTAAAACTTGGAGAGAAAGGGGAGATTGAGGTTGGACATGGGGAAGAAATTCTCGAATTTGAGGGTGGTGAGACACTGGAAGAGGTTGTCCAAGGAAGCTGTGGCTGCCCCATCCCTGGAACTGTTCAAGACCAGGATGGATGGGGCTTGGAGCAACCTGGTTTAGTGGGAGGTGTCCCTGCCCATGCAGAGGGGGTGGAACTGGATGAGCTTTAAGGTCCCTTCCAACCCAACCCCTTCTGTGATTCTACAAAGGGAGGAGACTGAGGTCATTTAGACAAGAGCCTGGTGGGCCATGCCCTGAAACACTGGTTCTTAATGTAGTCAAAACCAAAACGATTTGGGGGGGGGGAGGAGGAAATCTCTGTTGAAAAATGTGGAATTTCCGAGCCTGATCCCAAAGCTCAGAAGTATTCCAATGCTCAGCAGCTTGGTTGTTGGGTGGGATGTTGTCCATCAGGCACAGGGAAGCATGAAAAGGATTGGATCTTGTTCTAGCTGTAGTTTGGGCTACAATTCATCACAAACGACCATGGGATTGGTTCTGATGAAGTCAAGGCTTAGAATATCATAGAATCATAGAATCCTTGGGGTTGGAAGGGACCTCGAAAGATCATCCAGTCCAACCCCCCCTGCCAGAGCAGGGCCACCTAAAGCACTTCGCATAGGAACGTGTCCAGGCGGGTTTTGAATGTCTCCAGTGAAGGAGACTCCACGACCCCCCTGGGCAGCCTGTTCCAGGGCTCTGTCACCCTTACAGGAAAAAAATTTTTTTGAATATTCAACTTGAACCTCCTGTGCTCCAATTTACACCCATTACCCCTTGTCCTATCACTGGTCACCACTGAGAAGAGCCTAACTCCATCTCCCTGACACTCACCCCTTACATATTTGAAAACATTGATGAGGTCACCCCTCAGTCTCCTTTTCTCCAAACTAAAGAGACCCAGCTCCCTCAGCCTTTCCTCATAAGGGAGATGTTCCACTCCCTTAATCATCTTAGTAGCTCTGCGCTGGACTCTTTCAAGCACTTCCCTGTCCTTCTTGAACTGAGGGGCCCAGAACTGGACACAATACTCCAGGTGCGGCCTCACCAATGCAGAATAGAGGGGGAGGAGAACCTCTCTTGACCTACTAACCACAGCCTTTCTAATGCACCCCAGGATGCCATTGGCCTTCTTGGCCACAAGGGCACATTGCTGGCTCATGGTCATCTTCTTGTCAACCAGGACCCCCAGGTCTCTTTCACCTACACTGCTCTCCAGCAGGTCAGCTGGGAAGCTTTTTCCAACAGAGGTTTTATCCTCCACCCCAAAAAGCTCCTAACAACCCCCCCTTTTTAAACGTGTTCCTTCCTATCTTATTTTTTCACAGCCATTTCTTAGCTCTCCTGGTTAATACATTCAAATATTCTGCTCTTTTTGACCACACAGATCATTTCAAGCACACATTATTGCGTTGCTATGGTTATACTATATTGCAGTTTCCCTTTATGTTTGATTCAAACCCAAAACCAATTCTTCCTCCATAACCAAGTGTTCTAACACGTGGATATCAAAATTGGTTTCTTTTTTCCTAGCCAGTAACAAACATCACTATCTTGGTAGATAACAGGGGAGATGATGTGTACCAATTTATCCCAGAATTTAGTTGACTCCTCTGTACCAAATTCTCTGGTCAGTTAAATTTTAGCTGTTTAACTTCTAGGTGGGTAAAATTAAAGAAGATTAACACTGGCTGAAGCTCTCAAAATATGATATTTCCAGGAGAACATGAATAGTGAACAATTGTTGCTGAAAGGGTCAAACTATTTAAACTCTTTTCATATGAGTTGATTTCCTAAACAAACACAAATCACAGTGTAGGATTTGGGAGAAAAAAAGGATTTTTTTGTCAGAGATTCAAAGTGCTGTTCCTTCCTGCTAAGGGGAAAATACTCCAGACTCTTGCAAACAGACTATGACAAAACTAAAGAAAAATTACACTTGGCAAATCCATTTTGAAGGCAAAATCTGGAAGAAAAAAAGCTTCAATATTCAGGCTTAAAATCAAGGGCACAAGAGCAAAATTTGTGACAACTTTCTTGGACATCATGTTGAGAAAGGAAAGGAATATGGAAGCCCCCACATTTACCTGATTTACTTTTATCCAGTTTATGAATTAGCTGTGCCCATCAATCCAACATAAAGAGGCAAGCAACATGTTTGCAAAAGCTGCATGGGTCTTGTTACTGGCTTGGAGAGGGAGAAAAAAAATTGTTCAGCCACCCCAAGGTACTTTGGTTTTCTTACACAAGCAGTAATACTCATTTTACAGCAAGAAAAATGACTGAAATGGAGCAATATTAAGTTCTCTTGAGGGAAAGCACGGGAGCTGCATCTCTGAGAACACAGTGTCTGTGCTCAGGGACACATTAAACAGAAAATGAGAACCATGAAACTCCCTGCTTAACTTCTAGACAAGACATAATGTTAAGAAAAAGGAGAAACTTAAATAAATAAATTTTAAAAAACAACTTCTTTACTTTGAGGGGGAACAGGGTACCCAGAGAGGTGGTGGAGTCTCTGTCTCTGGAGATACTAGAAAACCATCTGGATGGCATCCTGTGCAACGTGCTCTGGGTGAAGTTGGGTTAGATGATCTCCAGAGGTCCTTTCCAACCCCAAACATCCTGGGATTCTCTGCCCAAACCATGGTCTTGCACCCAAGAGGTGTTAGGTTCCTGTCTGGGGATCTTCAGCTATTCTAGTGATGAAGTCTGAGGGGGCAGGAGGGACAGCCACCAAAGGACTGAAAGGCTACCTAGAGGAGAACATAGCTGACTGCCAGGAATAAAATACACACAAAGAAAGATGAAATAAAATAAATAAATAAAAACAAAACAAAACAAAACAAAAAGAAATCCCCAGAACAAAAAAAAAGCAAACATCAAAAAAAAACCCCACAAAGAAAAAAAAAATGTAAATCCCTCCCAGTTCCCCCACTTATAAACAGAAATATGCACTATAAAAGAAAAAAAGCTGCAGAAGAAAGAAACAGAGAAAAACCCAGGCAAAAAAATCCATGGTGTGACCACTGGAAACTTTTGCTGGCCCCAACCCTCACATGGAACCCTACAGCACCACCAACAATCTGGCTACAACTTTGCTTTAGTACCAAAAACCTCAAATATTTGACCCCTCCACAGCAAACCCACTGTATCTAAATATGGCTCCAAAATTCCATATAAATGGGCTGAGAAAAAAAATCCATAGTGTGACCACTGAAAACTTTTGCTGGCCCTAACCCTCACATGGAACCCTACCCACAGCATCAACAACTATCAGGCTACAACTTTGCTTTAGTACCAAAAATCTCAAATATTCCACCCCTCAGGGGCTCTCTCACTGCTGATCTATATGGCTCCAAAATTCCACACAAACAAGCCTGGCAAACAAATCCACAGAGTGACCACTGAAAACTTTTGCTGGCCCTGAGCCTCACATGGAACCCTACCCACAGCACCACCAACAATCAGGCTACAACTTTGCTTTAGTTCCAAAAACATCAAATATTTGACCCCGTGGCCACTCTCCAGATGTTTCACAATATGGCTCCAAAATTGATAATAAATGGGCCTAGAAAAAAAAAAATCCATCCTGTGACCACTGAAAACTTTTGCTGGTCCTAATCTGAGTGGGCAGGAGGGGCCCCAAAAGGAGAACTCAGGCTGGAGCAGACAAGGTCAACAGGAGACATGAAGCATCAAGACCAGAGTTGGATTTGTAGTTGGGTCCCAGAGCAAACTGGAATTGTAGCATTCAGCAGCTCCACTGGATTAAACCTTGATGCAAAGGGGATTTGGACCACCCAGCAGACTCTGGGAGTCAGATGAAAAATTCTGAGATAAATGATGATGGACACTGCCCTGAAGGGTGCTTGTTATCCCCCAGTTGATGGGGTGCACTGGGCCCACCACCACCCTGAGGCTATGAGCAGGGCTGCTCCACCTAAGGGGCTTTGGACAGTGACCCATGAGGTTTTGGGGGATTCATCTTCATCCTTGGATGAACACTCTACACTTGGTAGAGTGTTAAAATTTCAGCACCCCTTCTATCATTCAAGTCCTGGAGTGCTCAAGACCACCACCTTCCATTCCATCCTTCCTCAAGGTCTCCTTTTGGGATCAGTCTCAGCCCTGGGATTTTAAAAGGGATGCAGGTGGGATGTTGAAGGCAGTGCTGCTTTCTTCCTCCCCCCCACCTCCCCCTCCTCCTTCAAATAAAAGCAGACACATTCACCTCAAGCATGGGCTTCTCCTGCCCTCAGCTGGCAGCATCCTGCAATGCAAAGCTCCCAGTTCTGCAAAAATCACAAAGTCTCAAAATCAACTGGGTTGGGAGGAGAAGCCATCACCTGGGCAACATTTGGGGTTGGTTTGGTTCAGTCCACCCCTTGATAACACAGCCGAGGATGGGAGGAGGAGATTGGAGAAAGTTTGAGCTGAGGCTCAGCAAGGGACTCTCCGTGATCATCTCATCCCCATCTCTCCCTCCTAGTACCTGAAGGGGCTCCAGGGAAGTGGAGAGGGATTTTATACAAGGAGAAAAGGGATTTTATACAAGGGGAAAAGGGATTTTATACAAGGAGAAGTCATCTGCAGGAAGGAGCTGGCAAGGTTGAGGTGACTCTTGTCTATAGAGGGGACTAAGACCTCACAGACACAGCATCATTCTGTACAGGTGTGTCTGTTCCACACATGGCCTGAAGCTGTTTCAGGTCCTGTAGTGGGTTCAGGGTCTTCAAATGTGTTGCCAAACCTCTTGAAAGCACTCAAATAGTAGTGGGTGGTCTTTGCCTCACCAGACTTTGAGTCACTAAGACTTTAAGACATCTAAATGTGTTTCTACTCAGAGGCATCTCCAGTGAGCTGTCAGCTGAATTCCCTTTACTGCTCCTGAAAATCAGTCAGGAGAGACCCAGCTGATCAAATATAGGTGTTAGGGGTGAGCTCAGTCCTCCCCATTCCCACCACCTGCATCCACTGGATCTCCTCTGGAAGTAATGGGAGATCACACAGCTTACACAGACACATCCTGATGGTGAGCATGGAGACACCAGGAGCATCTTCATCTGTGAGCTGAACCTCAACCACAGGCTCTAATTATTGTTTAGGCATCTGATTGAGTTCTCTGGAATCCTTGGAAATGCCCTAGCACACCCAAAACATTTCCTTGGGTTTAGTGGGTGCAACACAGGAGTCTTGCATGCTTCTGAAATCAAAGTTGGGGTTAAAGGACACTTTATGGCATCAACTGTGTTGTAGTTCAGGTTCTCTTTGTAGTCCAGAAGAGGTGGACATAGATCTCCTTGTCTCTTCAGATAGAACAGAATAGTTCCTGAATGTCTGCCATTTCCAAGGATTCTCACACCTTCACCTTCTCCAGACGTGTGGGGGATTCAGCTCATTCCCAGGCTGATTCCCCATTTCTACAGAGGACAAATGATGTTTTTTCCTCCTTCACAGACCTCATCCAGTCCAGCCACAATAGTCCTGGTACTGAGCTGGTAACACCAGCCTAGTCAGTGCAACCAGGCTTCAGGGGGTCTGTGCCTTCAGTTGTGTTCTTGTCCATCCCATCTACATCCCACCCATCCCCAGTCACCTCTGCAAAGGAAAGCAGCTATGATGCTGTGCAAGAAGTAGCTGAGATCCCTCCATATGGGAATGGGTGCCACTGGGTTGCCTGCAACCCTGTCCCCCGTGCCAACAGCTCCTGTGCCAACATCACATGTGGCAAACAACTCCAGTTCTGGAGATCTGACAGCTGGAAGGAGAAAAGTTCCAGCAGAAAAGTCCTGGGGAGGAGGAGTGCTAAGGAGGGGGATAAAAGCTGCTCAGCCCTGAGTTGTCAAATCACTGCTTGGGGATGCCACGAGCATCTTCATGGTGGGGAGAGAGCTTCTCAGCAATACCTGGGGGGGGTGGGGGGGAGATGTCTGTCACTGGAGGTGTGTCGGGAAAGAGTCACTGTGAAGGTGGAAAGGGAATCTGGTTTGATTTCTCTGCTGTCCAAACTGCTTGGTTGTGCCCCTAGGAAGCAATTTCAGACTTGGAAGAAGCTAAAGATGCCTGAGAGCCAACACTGCAGCCACCTGGATGGGGACAAACCCAGGCCTCAGCTCTCTCTCTCTCTCTCTCTGCTGGACCTCTGCAGAGGAGGAATCCCAGCTGAGCTTTCTCCAAACCAGGGCTCTATGGCAGCATTTTTGGAGGGTTTTTGTTTGGTTTTTTTTTTTTTTTCCATGTCTATATGCAAGACAACAGCCTGCCCTCAGCAATGCAAGCAAGAAGAAGCTGACACCAACCAACTCTATCAGCATCTTGTGGAGTTTTCCCTCACCACCCACCCAGATGGGGTCAAATTCAGAGAGCTTCAACACTGAGAGACAGAATTAGAGGGCAGAGGAAGGAAATGCTTTCACACAACCTTGTTCCATGTTCCACCTGCCATTTGCTCCAACTTTTCTTAGGGGCTGCAGGTAGAAGGAATAACTTCTGAAAGCAAATCCTACAGCTGGAGGATCCTTTCAAGGGACAGAAATGGTACTGACAGGTCCTGTCCAAGCCTGTGGATAAACCTGGTCCAGGTTGGACACCTGGGTCCATCAGGACATAGCAAGATAACAGTAAAGGCAAAGGTTGCACAGAATGTTCAATATTTTGGGGAACAGAGGGTGATACCTGTGAGCTGAGCAATTTTCCCTATCATAGACACCTCCTGGGATGTGATCACTCTTGGCTTTATGGAATTTTTCCAATCTTTTGTTTGGGGGTTGTATTTTTTTGTTTGTTTGTTTGTTTGTTGTTCTCTTCATTTGACTAACACTGACTTGGAGAGGAGTTTCTTTCCTAGGAAGCAACTGTGTTATGTTTGGGCAAAAGATTTCCCTCACTCATCTCTCAACCCCCACTGTCTCTGGTCTGAAGGGAATTGTCACCCTGGGAACCCTTCTCCAGAGTTTGTATTTCCCTGGGAATCCCCAAAGCTTGGGAAACCCTGTTAGAAAGTGACATTTCAACAAAACCACCACGCGAGGGCAGCCTCTTCCACCTTCCCATGTGAAAAATCCCTCTTCAGCCTCAAAAATCCAGGATCAAAAGGCTGTTGGAGTTTGTTCTGAGTCCCTTGGTGATAAAACTGTTCTACTGATACTGCCTGATGGCTGATGTGCAACAAGAGATGTACAAATACTGCCCCGTTACACAAAAATATCATCACAGCTCTTCCAAAAAGGATGCCTGGAGCCATAGGAATATTGCCTAAGGTTGGTTTTATCAGTATTCCCACACCTGAAATTGTGAACACTTAAAGTCTTTGTGGTTAAACAAACACAATTCATGTTCTGATTGATGAGTAGGGGGGATGTGATGCTGTGTTCCTGAGCCACTCAGCTCCACAAGGCACAAACCTGATCCTCCTGGCTCTGATACCATGAGCTGCAGGTTAAGAAAAGCTGATTTTCCTACCTTGGTTTTATCAGCTGCTGTTTGATGGAGTCACCACTGGATGGAGAGAAAACCTCTTGCTGAAGGAGCTGAATTGCACACACACAGGTTAAATATTTGGCCTGCCTTGTGTCCTCTTCTGCTGCTCCCTGAATCCCTGGATTTGTGGACTCACATCCCCATGGAGGTACAAGACTTTCCTGCACAGAAGGAGCCAGGACAGATCCTTTCAGTGATCATAACCCTGAGGTGTCCAAGCTGATAGCCCTGAGTTAGGATGCCAGCCCTGCAGTCAAAATCTCTGGAGAAGGAAGGAATAAGAGTGAGCATCACAAAATAAACTTGTTGCTATGAACATCCCTTAAAGACTGGTCCTAGAGTTCTCCCTGGGGTGTCTTTTAAGAACTTGATGGAGTGTTCTGCTAAACTCTATGTACATGATTAGCCTCTGGAAGAAATCTTCCTTCACTTCTTCAGAGGGAAAGGGTTTTTTCCCACAAACTGAGCCTTCATCCACCAAATCTCTCAGCATCCTCCCCTGCTCGCTGCCACCCATATACTCAGATCTGCCAAAAAAGACCAGAGCCCAACCTGATGGAATATCAGAGTCCTGCCTGTGTCAATTTTCAGTGTGTAGGAGCTGAATTTGTGCAGAAATTGAAGCATTGAGCCTGATATCCCAATGCTTCAGACCTACAGACTGTTCCAGCAAGTTAATCGAGCAGATTATCAATTTTCCCCCACTTTGCTTGAGCATGAGCAATTGGCTGAGGATCAGAGCAGCAGTGAATCTGGCACCAGCCTTAACATATTAAGGAAATTAAGAGTTGGAATAAAAATCATTATATTTGACAGAGCAATTTGTGGATCAGGAGATGGTGTTGTTTTAATTCGCTGGCAAGGAGGAGGAGGAGAGGGGGTGCACCCAGTCACTGCAAACCCAAAGATAACTGCAATGTGGTTTATTCTGGTGCTGATCCATCCAAATAAGAAAGAACTGATCAGGCAACTGCCACAGATAGATAAACATGCAAAAGAAGAGCTGGCAGTTTATTGCAAAGAGATTTTTCATTTCATCTTGGCACCACACTGGGGGGGGAAGGATGCAGGGGCTGAAAGCAACTTAGCATCCAGGCACCCCAAGAATGGCTTGGAAGAATGATTATGAAAGTCTTTCCCACCTGCCATTTTCAGGCCTTGACAAGGTTAAAACCAAAGGAGCCCATAACATGGGGAGACCTTCAGGGCAGGAGTGAAGGCTTGATGATGGGGAGTTGATTATTGGCATTTCCTTTGATCTAATTTGTGCTCCTGAGACAGATGACACCCTGGCTGTTACCTACCCATCATCTGGGTGGGATGACATTCATCAGCCCCAGAAATAAGTGGTGCACTTTTGTTTCAGTGCTGTGGAAGTAAATTCCTCCCTCTGGATGCCTCCTTTTAAGCTGGGAATAGCCAGCCACATTCTGTGACCTCTCCTGGAAACAAACATCAGGTGTGTCTGAGCTGTTGCACAGAAGCCTATTGATCCTATCTATAGATATTGATCCTATAGAAACTACTATTGATCCCAGAGAAGATCTGTCTGACAGTATCATTGTGGTGGTGTTTTCTTGAGGGAAAAAAAAATAAAATAAAATCTCAGTGCAACACAAACCCAGAATTTGTGCAGGGGTGAAGGGATACAAGAAGAAATATTTCAGTGGGGTTTGTGGACACAGACAGTATTCAGGAGGTGTTGTTTCTCTTTTGTGAAGCTCACCTGAGCCCTAGATGTGTTCACAGATGCTGCATTGACAAGGTCATGCAAGTTGGGATAGATCTATCCCCCTCCAGTGAGCAGGTAAATTTAGGGTCATATGGAAAAAAAAGGGGAGTCATGGGTTACTGAATTACCAGCATGAAGGGAATAGAGGACAATTCATCAACCTGCCCAAGAGCAGCTTCCAGACATCTTCTTTAATCTTCTGGCCTTTTTTTTTATTGTCCCTGATAGTCTGAGACACAACTGAGGAGAGCTTTGAGGCTCCAGTGTCATGAGGGGAAACTTCTTATGGTGCTCTGAGGGTCGATGGAAAGAAATGTCCTCTGACAAGGAGTGTGCTGGAGTCCTCTGTAGCTGCTCTCTGAGCTTCTCTTTGATTTAGGGGACAAAATAACCTAAAGCTTGTTCAAAGGTTAATGGACTTTGCTGGAGGGATGTCAAGCAGCCTTAATGAAAGGTCTCTCAGAGCCTTTGCAGTATCAGGTGCTTTGAAGGAGCACAGGTGAGTAGAACAAGATGCCACCATCTTCAAACCAAGCTGCCCTGGGCATTAGAACTTCCTCTAAGTTCATGGCAATCTGAAAGGGCTGAGCTGCTCCTGCTTCACCAGGGTTTTTCTCCTACCTTCAGAGCTTGTAAGAAGTATGTGAGGGACAGATGAGGATAGAGCAGCAGCTGAGATGTGATGCCTTGGGAAGCAGGACCAGAGAGGACTGGCAACCAACTGTTTTTTTTTTTTATCCAGCCCCAAACAATGAGCTTGAATAAATTCAGTCCACTCATCCCTCCCCATTCCCTTCCTTCATGCTTTGTCTGAACTGGAAGCTTTGGGGTCACTCAGTGTGTACTACAGGTAGCACCTTGAAGATGCTCTCCCCTATCAGCAATAAATCCCTTGCCACAAGAGGATGGCACAAGTGGCCACTGTTCCAAAGCTGGTCCTCATGGAAAGCTCACCCTCCTGGATGCCTTTTTTATTTGGTGATGAAAGACACATCCTATGGTGCCTCCTGGCCAGAGCAAGGTGTACTCAGTCCCTTGGTCTTCCAGTGGGTTTATTTCCAAGAAGCAGAGATCAGCTCAGTTCCTATTTCTGTCTTGGAGAATTAATCCTGGTGTCACCCTCACCAGGGCAAGGACTGCTTCTCTTGAAAGTGAAGAAAAGTAAATAAACACTAGATTCAGGAAAAAATTGCAGTCTAAGGCAAAGAAATGTTTAGCATTTGATCAACAACCAGCCAGGCCAAACCTATTTAGATAAAGGGAGAAGAATCTGGAGCATTTAAGCTCTTAGGCTTTCAGTCCCGAAAGATCCAAGCACTGAGGAAGAAAGACTCTAAAACATCCATCAGGTTTTATTACAGGCCATGACTCAAAAGCTGAAAGGTGGAGGAAAAAAAAAAAAAAAAAAGGAATGAATTTTGCAAGGTATCAGAGCAGTGAGGGCAGCAGCAATGAGGGCAAACCATGGTCTCTTCTCCATCCCTCTGTATCTGGGGGATTGTTGTCCCAGATGGGTTAACTTTTAGTCAAACTCACTGTGCTACCTGCACTATGGAAGTAGGGAGATCCCTCCAAGGATGCAGCTTCACCAGGGAGCTACAGGCCATGGGTGGCATGAGTATTCCCCAGGCACCTCATAGCACTTGGAAGGTGATAGCTGGAGGATGCTACTGACATTGGAGTGATGGAGAGGTTCAGAAAGGGCCCCTTTCTATCCTCTGGTGGCCTGGAGCCATTCACACCTCTGATTTCCCATGCCTGTGGATGCTGAATGACAGACACTCAAACATTTCCATGGTTTGCTTTCAAGCAAGCCAAGCTTTCCCTTGTCCGTGGTCTTCTGCCACAAAAGAGAGTTGGAATGTTAATTTTTTCTTCTTCAATATCCAACATCCTTCTCTTTGCCACCCCGACACCCTGACCAGGTGGGGGTGGAAGGAGAAGGCTTTATGGAGCTGTAATGCTGGAGGAAGTACCTAAGGCACCTCTGATAGACCCAGAGATACCTTGAAGCTACACAGACCTACAAGTGATATATCATAGAATGGTTTGGGTTGGAAGGGACCTTAAAGCTCATCCAGTTCCAACTCCCTGCATGGGCAGGGACACCTCCCACCAGCCCAGGTTGCTCCAAGCCCCATCCAACCTGACCTGAGACACTGCCAGGGATGGGACAGCCACAACTTCCTTGGGAAACCTGTGCCAGCATCTCAACACCCTCACAGGAAAGAATTTTTTCTAATGTCCCAGTTTTTAAACCTCCTCCCTTCAAGTTTTAAACTACTTTTAAACCTTTTAGGAGGGCTTGCTTGCATTCCACACCAAAGGAGTGGCAAAGAATAGGAAGAAAAAGCTGTAACTCTGTGAATTCATAAATCACCAAGTCTTGAAAGGGGGTGGATGTGGGGGGGGGGGCTGAAATAAATAAATAAATAAAAGGCAAACAGCCCAACATGGCCTTTTTGGTTTGCAGATAAGCACAAAGTTTGGCAGGAAGGAGATTAGGGCTTTTTCCAGTCCACCTCGCAGTCGATTAATCCCCACAGCAACAGAGCTTCTGGTCACAAACAGCCACACGTGTTCCCCCAGCAGAAAATGGGAAAAGCAGTGGGCAGGGAGACGGTTCATGTTTAACTCTGTTATTTTATATTTCTTCAGGGGAGAAAGCCTTTGCTACTCCAAAAGATAACAGGAGCCATCAATAAGGGTGAGCTATGACTTGCACACCTTCTGCAGGCAGGGCTGTTCTCTAGAGAAGCATTTTTTGCTGTCTTTGTTAATTTAAAGCTTTCAGGACCCCTGTGATGCTTCTTGGGAAACTCCAGCCTGACTCTATCAGCTCTTGCCAGCAGCCAAGTTTTGTTATGATTAATGACAGAAGAGAAGTGCCAGTTGTAGGCACGAAGAATTAAGCTGTCACAACATTTAGAAATTCAAGTTAGACCATGGGAGGATGGGGAGGAAGAGGATGTGGGTGTAATATCTGCATCTGCAGCTACTGATGTTCATCAGAATTCCTTCTGGGGTGCTTAAAACCACCTCTAAAAGAAATTTTAAAATAATTTTTAAAAAATAATCGTTTAAATATTAAATAAATTAATAATTACATTTCAAAAGAAAGGCATGCCTAGGATTACCTAAGATTCCAGAGTCTGCTGCTACTCCAAAGGATGCAGGTCTCCCATGGATCTTGTATCACATCTGCCAGCCCTGTGCAAGCACTGCAGGTACCTTGGGACATCTCCAGTGGCATCAGACAGTGGGGTTCAGGTAACTTAATGAAGGATTTTCATTCATTCCTCTGCAGGATTTTCTGAGGCACAGAAACTGGAGAACCAAATGAGGCAGAACAAATGAGAAGGGCCAGGGCTGATGGACAAAGACAGCAATAAATTCAAGGAAAATCCCACTCCCTGAAGCATCTTCCCACTGTCCACCAGGGCTGAGCCTGGGGATTCTCTAAAATCAAGGATCTTTCTCAAGGCTGGGAGATGGTGATGAGAAGACCTGATGACTCCAAAGAACATCCTGTGAAATCAGCATCAATAGAAGGTGAGAAGTGCAGCTGGAACTGCAGGAGGAGTTTCTGGAGAAGACACTTCTCCCCCCTCTTCAATAATTTGTGTTTTCCAAGCTCACTGTGAACAGAGGAGGATGAACCCTTCCAAAACCTCACTGTCCATCCCCAAATGTTTTGGCCATGGTGAAGTTCCCACCTTACAGCCCAGCAGCCCACAGCTACCCAACCCTTCATCCCAGTCTCCTCCCATCCCCTGACATCCACAGGGGAAAAGGTGAGGAGTGACAGGGAAGGAGATAAGGGACAGAACCCTCCTCCCACTGCAGGGGGGACTCTCCTATTGAAGCTGATTAGATTTGGGATGAGTGCTCCTTTCCAGAGCCTCCTGCAGCACCGCCTGGGAGGGAGTGCCTGAGGCTGCAGTGATGGAGAGAGGAGGAAGCAGTGGCCTGGTGACAGTGACAGGCGTGAGATGTCGGGTCACACTCGTCCCGGGGTGATCCCCAGCCCTCTGCAATGCACAGATGGCTCCTTTCTGTCATCTGACCTCATTGTTTAATCTGACCTGATCCGGGGGTGTAATTGAACGGCAACTTTAATCACCCCACTACGAAGCTGGATTGTTTCCCTGGGCTCCACCCCAGATTCCTTCCCCTTGAAGGACAACACAACAGCCCAGATCCATCCATCCAAGGAACATCCTCAGCTAAATCCTGCATGGAAACCTGTGTGGGGATTTCTCCCAGCTCACAGAAGAGGAGATGCTGCGTGCTCGTAGCCATCAGCATCGTCTGCGATAAAGAAATTCTGCCTCATGGAACCAGTAGAAGTTGCTATAGGTGCTCCTAGAGATGATAACCATCCCACCCGTCTGATCCAAGGGTTTCTAACACTTCTGGCAATTTTATTCACAATTCAGTAGTATTTGAAAGATCTGGTGCTTAGGGAATAGCTTCAGTCACAAGACTTGGGTTTGCATCATGACCTTGCCAAAGAGACCTCTGCATGTCCTTGGTGAAGTCATTATAGTTTTGGTGGCAGCACCTAAACTGGGTAGGAAGTTTTTCCAGGTTCCTGCTCTGCATTTTCTTCTGGTCCTGTTCAAATGAAGCAGGCACAAGTGATCTCCAGCTATGTGGGAAGGTACGCAGTAGCACAACTCCGGGGATGCTGCTGTAGTCTCCAGCTGCTTATCCACAGATTTAAGTCCTCACCTCAGTCTTCCCTCTGAGAAGGTCTCAGTCCAGCCTCAAAAGTTCTAAACCCATGCCTAATGCAATGAAGAGATGGGAAAGCACAAAAAGCAGCTGAGCAGGGCTGGGGACACTGATGAGCTTCAAAGAACTGGACCCAAATCAGGTCTCAGCCCACACTACATCACTCATGATACTGATGCTGGTACTTGATGACGGATGGTGGTACTGGCATCCAGGCAAGTAGAGCCACATCCACACACATACACATCCCTCCATATCACCAGAAAGGATTTATTCCACCACCACCCCCTCTGCCTGCAAGCCCAGAGGGTGGAAGGGACCGCAAAGGTCACATAGTCCATTACATCCTCAGGGCAGGATCAGCTCTCCTCCAGCCTGCTGACAGATGTTTGTGTAACCTTGCCCTTAAAAGACTCCAGTAAAGGAAGGTCCACATCCTCCCGGCTATGCTTCTCAGTCTCTCTGGGGACTCAAGGTTTTTCCCACGCTGTCCTAATATTGCACTTACCCAAGCTCAGAGAAACTGCTCAGCTTCAGGGCACTTGCTGAATCCCTTTTCCCAGACTGAGTGAGCAGAAGGGATTTGCGACACCTTTGAGTGAGGGAAATCATTCTAGGCTGACTTTGCTGACATCAAGACACAGCCTCTATTTCACAACCCTGTCAGCACTATCCACTGGGATCTTCTGCAAGAAGTCACAACTCTGCTCTCTCAAAGGTTCAGAGCCCTGTTCCCTGGCAAGCTGATGGTGAGAAGTGAGAATAAAATGTGAATTCTTTTCTCTCCTCCCCAGGCTAAACTGGGGCCCATTTCTCAATTGCTTTGTCCAGCACATTTTGCTCCCAATCTTCTCTTGCAATAGGTTTTTCCTTAGCCCTCCTGCATCAGGGCTCTGATTTGTGATCCCCAAGGAGCTGCAGGTGAAGTGGATATTGGGCAGAGGACCACAGAGAGCAGGAGATTCACATCCCAAACACCTCAGAATTCTCCAATCTTCCTCCTTCCACATTCACCCTGCCTTTCCTTTTAAATTAAAGAATTGGCAAGTGGCAAGTGAATTTTTTATAGAAGAAACCCTTCTGGGCAGGGTTGAGACAGGATTTACCTTGGTGCTGAGCCCCACCTGCAGTGTTGCCCACCCCAGGGAAAATATTTCCTCTTTTTAAGATTTAAGCTTTGTCCTGCCTACTTTAAGGAGACTGCTAAGAACACAGACAAGCCATTTATTTGCCATCTGCTGGGGAAGCCATCCCATTTTTGTGATGGTTTTCCCTGCACAAATGTGCTACAACTTCAATGGGAACCCTGCAACAAACCATTATTGCAGCAGCTGTGGCTTTACCCCTAAAACTCACACTTGTGAGAGAATCCAAAGGCTTAGAATAGCAATCCTCAAGTTCCTGCAGATTACATTGACTTTCTTGCTGAAACTATTTTCACTGCAATATTCTCCAAGTGAAACTACTGCCAAGTGCCTTGAGCTGAGAGGCAAGTTTGTCTGGGAGCCAGGTTTTACAGATTCTCCCAGGTGATTTTTTTTTTTAGATCTTGGAGATCTTGTAGTGGTTTTGCTTTTTTTTGTTTTGTTTTGGGGTTTTTTTGTCTTTTTTTTGTTTGGGTTTTGTTGTTTTGTTGGGGTTTTTTTGGTGGTGGTGGTGGGGTTAACTAGGTCTCGGTGCTCCTATTTTAACCATGTTACTCCCATGTGCTGCCACATTGGCCTCAGAACTGGTTCAGAAATGCTCAGGGACAGCAAAGAGAAGGAGAACAATTCCCTTGTTGCAATAGACCAAAGGATTTAAATGCAAAAGACTCTTAGTCCTGAGGCACCTCTTAGTTAAGGACTGATAAAAGCTCAGGAGCTGTTTGACCACTGTTTTACAGACCAGGGGGGCTACAAAGGTTACACCCTGGGTGTTCAGAAACCTTGGGCATCTGAGACATCTTCTTTTAGGGTGTAGAGGTGGATGTATTTCATTTGCAAATGGGATTTCATATCCCTTCTTCACCTCTCAGCCCTGTGGCACAGTTTAGATCTCAGCTGAGCTAAGAAACCTACAAGCTGTGCTTGCAGAGGGGTTAAATTATAGAATCATGGAAGAATTTGGGTTGGGAGGAACCTTTAAAGGTCATCCAGTCCAACACCCCTGCAAGAACCAGAGACATCTTCAACTAAATCAGGATGCTCAGAACCTCATCCAACCTGACCTTAAATGTTTCTAGGAATGGGTCATCTACCACCTCCCTGGGCAACCTGGGACAGTGTTCCACCACCCTCATTGTGAAAAATCTCCTCTTTATATCAAGTCTGAATCTCCCCTCTTTTAGCTTAAAACGATCACCACATCCCTTGTTTATGATAAAAGCACTGCTAAAAAAAAACTAATCTGTCCCCATCTTTCTTACAGGCTCCCTTTAAGAACTGAAAGGCCACAATAAGTTGTCCCCAGGATCTTCTCTTCCGTCGGATGAACAACCCCAACTCTCTTAGCCTGTTTTCATAGAAAAGGTACTCTAGCTCTGAGATCCATGGTCTCCTCTGGATCTGCTCCAACATCTCCATGTCATTCCTGTTCTGAAGAGAGAGCTGTAGGTGGGATGTCCTACAAGTGGAGGGACAGAACCACCTCCATGACCTGCTGCCATATTTCGTGTGATGCAACCCAGGATAAGGTATTATTACATGGGTATAACAAGCAAATCAAGTCCTGTTCCCAGAAACCACAAAACAAAACAAAACAAAACAAAAACAAAACAAAAAAAACAGAGGAACAATCCTCTCCTTTCACTGCCTTCTCCCATCTGATTTAAGGTCATCCTGCCACAGCTACACCATCCAAGCATGTTCCCTATGCGTGGGTTTGTTGGATGAACAACAGCCACAGGGCTTCTGCTCCTCCCTCTGAATAATTCATGACCTCCACAGTGGCCTGGAATCATCTCCTAACCCACAGCAAATGCTTTGCTCTGCTGCCTCATCCATCTCATTGAACTTTATCTGCTCTCCCATCGTGGTGTTTATGTTCTTCAAAGAACCAAACACCCTTATCCCCTCTTCTCCTTAGTCCATAGTTTGGCCAGGACATATATATATTTCTTTCTCTTTTCTTTTCTAATCTGCCCTCCAAGTCTCTCCCTTCAGGAGATTGGTCTCACAAGCTGCTTGGATTTCTCTGTTTATCTTGGACTGGGAACAACTTTTTGAAATCCTAATAACGTGGGGTTTTGCAAAGCAAAGCTGTGAAGCAAGAGACTTTCACACTCAGCAAGCTCACGGGGTGGCAAAATGCCACGGGACAGCTGTTGAACCAAAAAAGGGATTATTTTAGCTAAGTGGATGCCCTTGAGCAATAAACTCCTGGTCCCTTGAGTAACTCTTCTCCTGAGGAGTCACTGATGGGGACAAGACTGTCCCACCCTGACCTGTATTAGCTGGCAGGGTCACAGCACAGATCTTGGCAAGGAGCACCTGGGAAAAAAGCTGTCAAAGGGCTGTGTAACAGGGGAGGGCAATTTCTGGTCTCTAGAACCCAGGCTGCAGGTTCAGCTTGTGTCTGGGGCTACAGGAGCCTGGGGTTCAGTCAGATAACACACCAGGGGATGGCTTGCTACAGTCCTGCCCCTTCTCAGGCATCATTTGCAAGGACATGGAGTGGAGGAACAAGGGGAAACTGCTGAAAACTGAAAGAGGGGAGATTCAGATTAGATATTAGAAAGAAATTCTTCACTGTGAGGGTGGTGAGACGCTGAGAAGTTGCCCAAAGAAGTTGTGGATGCCCCATCCCTGGAAGTGTTCAAGGCCAGGTTGGATGGGGCTTGGAGCAACCTGGTGTATCTTGGAGCAACCTGGTCTAGTGAAAGGTATCCCTGCTCACTTGGAGGATGAGATTCCTCTCATCCCTGCAGAGACTATTTCCTAAGTTCTATATATATATAAAAAAAAAAGTCTGGGGGGAGGGCAATATGATGCTGAGGGCACAGCCAAGACAGGCTCAGGGGACACCAGGAATCCTGCTCTTGGCTCATCACAGATTTGTGTTGAGCCTTTGGCCAGCTCCACCTCTCTTCTCCATTTTTCCCTCTGCCTTTTGTGTCATTCCATTGGAAATTCACAGGAGGGTTTCTCTGGGGGTGTACGTGGGTGCCCACATGTGTGTGCAACACACTGAGGTCTCTCAATACAGTGGCACTATAAATTATATTGTGTCACAGTCTTGGAGTGGTGGTATTGTAAGAGTTTCCTCCCTCAATGACTCTGGAAAATAGCTACCTGTGAAATTAAATTAAACATTGCTTCTCCTGGGGTTTAAACAATACACTCCCTCCAGCCTGGGCTAAGAGTTTCTTTTTACTGTATTACTTTATAGATTAGTACAGCACAGGGAATTAATTACCTTTTTTTTTTTTAATTTTTTTTCTTCCAGTAAGGCTCTTTTTATTTTTTTTATTTTTCTTGCAGATTTTCCATTTACAAAGAGAACTTAGTGGGGACTGCAGGAAATCCTACGTATGTGAGGAATTTAACCTTAAGCTCTGGTTCCTGGTACCTGGTCTGCTCTGCTCCCTGGCTTTGCTCTGCCTCCCCCAGATGATAAGAGCTTTGCTGGGTCTGCCTGCTCATTCCATTACTCTTGACACTGTCTTTTGTCTCCAGTGGGCCCTGGATAGACACAAATCCAAACTGTCACGTCCTCCAGAGCCCTGGTTTGGCCTGGAGTGCAGAGATCTTGTTGCAAATATTTGTTAGGGGCAGGAGAAGTGTGGGGTAGAAGCTCAGATGCCTCCTTTGCTGGGTCCCCCAACACTGATCCTGAAGGATGAGGTTTTGCAGGACCAGGGCTCTTCTGGTTGTCCTGGGAGAGCTGCTGGGAGGGGAAATAAAAAACACAATTAAGAACTGATTGAAGGACAGAAAAATCTTCATTGATACCTTTTTTTTGTCTTCCAAATCTTCATATCTCAGGTAGAGACCCCTAAGGAGTGTGTACGTACACACACACACACACACAAATACCCAAAATGAACCCTTCAGGGAAAAATAACAATAATCCCTCTGTCTCCCAGAACTGAGACCCTTTTCTGTTTCTTCTCCTTGGTGCTATCAGCCAAGGTTTAAAATAATTTTGGGAGCAGCTTTGCCAGTGAGCTCAGTGCCTACCTCCACCACTCCCACAGCATCTCTCTCCATGAACCCTACAACCAGAGGAGATGCAAAAGCTGGCAGAAGGCAACTCAGCTGAAAACTGAGCAGGGATGGGTCTGACCAGCAATTGTCAGGCAGGTACCACCATGTCCCAGTGCTCTCTAAGCCATTGCCAATGTTTTCCCTGCAGAGCTGGCTCAGGGAGGACATTTCTAAAGTGCAGAGGGCAGCAGCTTTATCTGTTGCAGCTGGCTATCTTTAGACAATTTTAATAAATCAGTGGGATTAAAAACATTCCTCTTTACAGCCTCCTCCTTGGTGCTTAACCCTGGTCAGGCTGTGTGATGAGGAGGAGAATTTTTGAAAACCAATTGCATTAAAAAGGGAGATACGGAGGAGTTGGCAGTCACCTCCTCTTGAGCAAGTCCCATGTTAAAGGGATGATCCCAGCTCCCAAACCATCCTTTGTTGGTAATCATATTTGTATCAGCCTTAAGGAAACTAAAGGTGGCAAAAGCTGTGTAGAGAAGGAAACCAGTGTATCTGTCCTGCCCCAGCTCCACCAGGTATTATCTCTACTGAACAGCATCAGAGATTTCCCCATCATTTATTAAGTGGTGTGAATCACCCCCACCCTTCTCCCCTAGACATGGAATATGCAATTGTCCCTTGATTTTGGCAGTTTGGGAAGTCTGGTTGGGGAGCTGGAGATGAATGAGGCCATAAACTTCTTAATAAGAAGAGGCAATAACAATTTCTTCACTGAAAGGGTTGTCAGGCCCTGGCACAGGCTGCCCAGGGACATGGGGGAGTCACCATCCCAGGGGATATTTAGAAGATGTGGTGTTTAGGGACATGGTTTAGTGGTAGTCTTGAAAGTGCTGACTTAATGGTTGGACTTGATGATCTCAAAAGCCTTCCAAACTAAACCACCTCTGTGTTATGCCTCCATTCTAGGATTTTATGAAAAAGATTCTCTGATTCTATCCCTATTAAATCCCAAGGCAGGAACAGCCTGCAAGTCTCTCAAGTCCAAGCCTTTGACCCTGACAGGGGCCGTGAGCCTGACATTCCATGTTATTCCTCAGGGAATGCTGTTCTTTGAGTGACTCTGCCATGATTTTCTGCCATCAGGGTATTTGCAACCTAAATCCACCTCAAGAACCTCCACAAACTATGACCCTGAGCTTGCCTACCAGCCTGTAGGAATTATATATTCCTTCTTTGAGACTGTTCCCTAGGGAAATGTCCTTACCTTTCCAGCAAAGCCTTTTCCTCTGACAGAGATGGAGCACTGATAAACTGAAAGGTGCAAAGAGCTGTCACCTTCCTGACCAAATCTTCCCAGGGAAAAGCTTCTCAGCATAATATTTTGTTTCCTTGGATGGAAATTCAGATTTTGCATGGTATTTTTTCACCTTCAAACTCTGCTCCCACTGACCCCTTTTCAAAACAGGTCCAAGGAAGTGATTCTGCCCCTGTACTCAGCACTGGTGAGGCCACACCTCAAGTCCTGTGTCCAGTTCTGGGCCCCCCAGTTCAGGAAGGATATCGAGGTCCTGGAGCAGGTCCAGAGGAGGGCAACCAGGCTGGTGAAGGGACTCGAGCACAGACCCTATGAGGAGAGGCTGAGAGAGCTGGGGCTGTTCAGCCTGAAGAAGAGGAGGCTCAGGGGAGACCTCATCGCTGTCTACAGCTACCTGAAAGGAGGTTGTAACCAGGTGGACGTTGGTCTCTTTTGCCAGACGACTTTCAACAAGACAAGAGGGCAGGGTCTCAAGTTGTGCCAGGGGAAATTTAGGTTAGATATTAGAAAGAATTTCTTTACGGAGAGAGTGATCCGGCATTGGAATGGGCTGCCCAGGAAGTAGTGGATTCTCCGTGTCTGGAGATATTTAAAAAGAGACTGGATGTGGCACTCAGTGCCATGGTCTAGCAACCGCAACGGTGATTCAAGGGTTTGACTCGATGATCTCTGAGGTCCCTTCCAACCCAGCCAATTCTATGATTCTATGATTCTAAGTGCTTCTTCAAACAATGACAAGGATGGGCTCCATGTTTCTGAAACTAACCTGGTTTGAGTTGTGTTTTTTTTCAGGAACAGTTTTCAGAAGCACAGTCACTAAAAGAACAACTGAAACATGCCAACAAGGCTGTTCCCAAAAGCACTTAGGACTGAAAGGGTACAGGAACATGAACTGGGGCTGTGGTTGTATCATACAACTGGGAATACACCTCCTGGACAAGGTGTTACTGGTGGGCAACCAGGACTCCAGGGTAAATATTCACCCCAGTAGCAAATGTTCTGAAAAACAGTGAAGCCCCAGATTAACAAAAGCACCAGGAATGCAAATATGTCTGAAAGAAAGTCTGGGCCATGCCAAAGAAGCTGAGTACAACCAAGTTTTTCTCCTCCTATCTCCTTTTATTTCTCACACATTCTCCACCTCTGCTCTCAACAGTTAGGAGGCAATGAAGAAAAAGTACTCAGTGGTTCTGAAATCATTGGATGTTAAGAATTCACCAGTGTCTTCTGTCTAAAATAGTCAGAATTTAAAATAAGTAGAATTTTTACTCCACTGAGTTTTGGAATGCAACATTGCATTTGTTTCCAAGCTCTTTTTTTTTTTCCCTAAATCTTTAATTTCTCTGCAAACAAAAGCCAAAAAAAACTCACCTAATGGTCCCATTAGGACTGAGGATGAACAGCACAAACAAACAAAGTGCCTCAGAAGTGAGAGAAATGTCACCTCTGGGATTGCTACCTCAGTTCCCCCTTTCCCAGACTTCATGTTACAACATCTAAAGTTCCAGACCTGCAGCTGCCCAGTGCCACAGCTCCTGTTCTGCTCCCAGATTCATCCTCAGATATTGTGCACATGTCTATGGGGTTGGTTAGACCCAGCTCTTGTTTAAGGTGCTTATTTACCTCCAAGGCTGGTAAATGCTATGTCAGATAAATTGGCAAATCCCACATCTCTGTGTGTGTCATAAATACAGAATAAAGAACAGGTTAGGTTGGAAGGGACCTTAAAGATGATCTAGCACCATGTAGACCCAGCTCTTGTTTAAGGTGCTTATTTACCTCCAAGGCTGGTAAATGCTACATCAGATAAAGTGGCAAATCCCACATCTCTGTGTGTCATAAATACAGAATTAGAGAACAGGTTAGGTTGGAAAGGATCTTAAAGATGATCTAGCACCATGTAGACACCTCACACTGTCTACAGCAACACAAATCAGGTTGCTCCAAACCCCATCCAACCTGGCCTTGAACACTTTAATTGAGGGGGTAACCCCAGCTCCTCTGGTCACCCTGTGCCAGGGTCTCACCACCCTCAGAGGAAAGGACTTCTTCCTAATATCTAATCTAAGTCTCCCCTTTTTCACCTTGAAAATGTTCCTTGCTGTCCTGTCATTCCATCCCCTTGCCAAAGTCCCTCCCCAGCTTTCCTGAGGGACTGGAAAGCTGCTGGAAGATCCACTTGCTACAGGATCCAAAAACCCCACTAGCTGGCTGCATGATGCAGACCCTGACCATTGAGCAGGATTTAAGCATCACTTGTTTTCCCTGGAGACTTCTGAGGCAGGGGAGAGCCCAATATGATTTCTGACATCGTTTGTATTGGAAGCTCCCATCCTAATTAAGTGAAGGAATGAGAAAAACCAGCTGCCTTCCTGAAAAGAGACCCTCCTTGCAAATCTGGTGTTAACAGGAGCAGCAGGAAGATGCCGACAGCTGCATGAAATCACTGTAATTAAAAAAAAAAAGAAAACAAAGAAAAGAAAACTTTCCAGTAAGCAGATAGCTGTGGGTGTCCTGCAGTGGGGAAAGGTTAATTCCAGCCTCATCTCCCAGCTGGCTCCATGAGGACAGAGGTTAAAGATGAAGCTGTAACACACACATGTCAACACCACTCAGATCTCTGCCTGATGGTCATTCTCTTGAAGGCTGCTCCCATTAAACCTCTTCCCCTCTGGCTGGTGAAGAGAATCCACTTCTTTTCAGTGTGCTCTAATGGATTTAAAATTAAAAAAAAAAATTAAAATGTCATTAAATATGAATGCTTAAAGGTTATGTCTCCATTTGAGACGTCTGGTCTCATACCTTAGAAGACAAGTATTGAAAAGAGAGATCCCTTGGGGGCTACCCAGACAAACCACTGAAAATAACTGGAAGATGGAGAAGACCTGGAAATGGGATTTGCATGTGCTTGCCCTGCTTGGACCTTGCACCTGGGGTCTGCCTGCAGCCACTCTTCAGTTGGCAGCATCAGGCTGCCCTACCAAAGCCAAACAGACCTCTCTAAGAAGGAAAAAAACTGGAGTAAGAGGGGGGTGAATCTGAAAATAATGTTTAAAACTCAGATGGTCCTAAAGGTGTCCAAGGAGCTGGGATGTTGACAGACATCATCCTGGGTGGACAAGGGAGCAGAAAATATCCCTCTTGCCTCTGGATTCTACCACTCTGCTTTTCTCCCTTGTCAAAGCTGGGATCCTGTGGTTTTCTGAGGCCTTGGAGGAGAAAGATATAAATAAAAATGTGAAGAAAAAGAGCCAGGACCTCAACAAGAAGTCTTGGAAGAGCAGTTGTAGCCTGACTCCTTTGATGTACTGCAGAAAGGACATGGGTCAGAGGATGCTTGAAAGTCCTTGTGAAGATGCCCATATACCTTGCAGGAGCTTTTTTCCCTAGGTAAGCACAATCCAGGCTGCTTTCTGGCTGGCTGTGGTCAGTCCAGGTGATAAATACATCCTTGAGTTCACCAAACACAGCTCAGTGACAGCTAAAACCACCCTGGCTGTGAGTAGGGCAGGACACTCTCTGAAGTCTTTTAGAAAGATGCAAGAGTTTCCCTTGTTTTGCTCTTCATTCCTTCTCTCCTTGGACTTCTTTACTCCCCACAAACCCTGAGTCTCATCAGGACCCCAGGATCTACCCCAACCTCTGTTTTTCTCCATGCTGACCTTGCCTTTCTCCCTGCTTCCCCATGCCAGGAGGTCCCTGTGTTACCACAGGACCACATCAAAGCAGTATTGGTACCAGAGGTACCAGAAGGCCACTGCTGGTTTCTTGGAGATCAGAAAACCCTCCTTGAAATGACAGCAAGAAAAGCAAATTACCCAACCCTTAGACATGGATTCCCACCAAGTTAGCAGGTACCAGCTGGTGCTGGTCCACAGCCCTCAGGGCAGTCCATAAGGAGATGCTATGCTCATCTTCTGCAGAGGCTTTTTTGGTGTTTGTTTGGTTTTGGTTTTGTTTTCTTTCCAATAAAATTAAATAGTTCCTTCATTACCATTTTTTTCCCAAGAAGATTAAATGGTTCCTTCAGTACCAACCTCAAGAAATGCAGTTTTAAGTTTGGAGCTTGGAAATTGCATGGGAATACCTGCTATAAAACCAGAGGGAGTCTGGAAAAAGCAGTGTAAGCTGGGACAGACAGAGAAAGACATTTATTAAATCCTTGCCAGACTGCAGAGCATCATAAACCAACTTGAAATTTGATTCTCTCCATGGGGGGTCTGAGTGACCTTTATCTCTGAAGTTTTCCTCTGAGCTTTCAAGCTCTTGATATTTTGAGCTTAGGACAGCACAAGTCAAGGAGCTGATTTTTTTTTTTTCCTAAAATCTTGTCAAAAGCAAAACAGAGTTTAGAGTGATGTTTTCCCTGGCATATTCATGGAAGTTTTGGTTTTTTTTTTCCTAGTGACCAAATTTCTTTTTGTTTGCTTTGTTTGTTTTGTCGGGGAAAGTGTTTTGCTGTAGTGATTTTTCAGGTTGTTTTAGTTTCTTTTTTCACCAAGAAGGCTGAGTTCTGTAGCTGAAAAGTTTAGGGAGACAATTTCAGAGGGAAAAAATTAATTAGGTTTTTAAAAAGGTGTTTTTCCCATTAAAAATATAAAAGTAGTATTGTGGTGAAGTGGTTTCTGTGCAAAGATGGGGACAGGCATTTTAGCAGGGCCAGTTACAATAGGACAAAGGGTGATGGTTTTCTATTAAAGGGGGGGGGATTTAGGCAAGATATAAGGAAGGGAATTTTTACAATGAGGGTGATGAAACACTGGCACAGCTTGCCCAGAGAGGTGGTAGATGTCCCACCCCTGGAAACATTCAAGGCCAGGTTGGATGGTAGTGAGACAGGACCAGGTGCCCTGAGTTATTGATGATTGGGTGTGGGTTCACCTGTGTCTGGCCTCCCTCCTGAGCATGTGCAGGAGCAGGGGGCCAATAAGGGAGCAGCTGACACCCATGGAGGGGGCTCTCACTCTTCAGTGAGGATGGAGAAGCTCACATCTCGAGGAGCCCCAGGAGCAGGCAAGAAGGGGTAGATCCCGAGGCCACAGGAACAGCCCTAGGACATCATCCAGGAATGGGCTAAACCCCGAGGCCTCAGGATCAGCCCTAGGAGCAAGAAGGGCTCCTCCCGCTACAGATGGGACTCTGAGCATCCTGATCTAGTTGAAGATGTCCCTGCTCACTGCAGGGAGTTGGACAAAATGACCTTTAAAGGGCCCTTTCCAACCCAAACCATTCTATGATTTGATGAAATACATCAAATTGTGTGTGTACACATCTCTGTATCCTAGCTCCAAGTAAACCAAACTTTTCACAGGTCTGTTTGGTGGCCAACAGGCAGGGTGAGGCACAACCCGACTTTCTAAGTTCTTGTGCTGGGTCTGTGACGTCCCAGTTTACCAGCCTGGTTCAGATATGGCCTGTGAAGTAGGTTGCTGTACCCCATGAGTCCTAACATCCCAACAGGCAGTGGAAATTTGGGAAGTAATTTGGTGGTTTAGGGACAGCAGCCTTGAAGTTTATCCCAGGCATGGTCCCTGAGCTCATGGTCATCACAATGTGATGCTAAAACTGTGTGCTAGGTGGAATATATTCATTTGAAGACTTTTTCTTCTTGTTTCCTCAGGAGAAGATGCACTGTTTGAACATGTGGTTCAGACCAGTGTAAAAATTTTTATCAAGTGTGATTAAACCCTCCTGGGTCATGAGGAGGAAGGAAATGGTCTGAACATCTGGATGGTTCTTACATCTTTCTGGAGGGAAGCACTGTTGACTTCTCCAACCATAAAACTCAAGGAATGTTCTTGGAGGATTCCCTTCTCCACTACCTCAGCCTGTTTGATCCATCAAATCAGGCTGAGGACTTCCATGTGGAATTTCTGAGCCTCATTTCTGTGGCTGACTCTTCTCTTTTATCCCCAAAATTGAGTTTAGCCAAAAGCCAAAGAAGAAGAGTGTCCACCCAAACAACACCAGAGGGCAACTTCAGCCTGGATGAAGATTCTGTTGGGAAAGACTGCGAGGTGAGACTGGTGATAAAGAGAGGAAAACACTCCTCTTTGTGTCCTCTTTGGTTGCACCACTCTGAAGGTCTGATAATCCTACAGTGCCATCTCTTGGGTTGGTTGGCCCAGAAAGCTGAGGCAGAAGCTAAGAGGCAGTAAGTAACCCTTCTGGGTCAGTTGTCACTGAGGAGGTCTCCATACATAGTAACCTCAATTAAGATAAATGATGATAAAAGTTATCTCTTTGGGAACAAACAGTATGGGGAAAGGGCAGCAATAAGAGAAGAAAGAAGCCCTCTGCACCCTCATCAGGAAATGGAAAACCCCAAGTACTCACAAATGCTGAAAACCAGTTGTTTCATCAGAGATATTTCTAGGGCTTCTCTCTTTACTCCTTTTTCCCTTCTCTCTCTTCACTCCTTCATCATTCCCATTTCTCTAGTTTGCTGTTTCATTTATTATTCAGCTCTTTCAGTGCTGGCAACTCTTGCTGTGAAGAGACTCACACCAATACCTTGGTGTCCCATCAATGTCTCCTAGAGGACAAAGCCTTCAACACTCTCCAGGGTTTGTTTCTCTGCCACAAGGCAGTCAAAACCCACACCTGCAAGCTGTATTTTCTCTTTTCCTACGTGACTCCCCTATATTTAGTCCACAGCAAGGAGATCAGCCCTCCCACCCTTCAAATGGAGGTGGATCCAGCTTCTCCTTGGCTCTTAAGGCACATGTCAGCCACACAAACTCTTTCTCAAGACAGGAGGGTTGTAGCTCTCTGTTCCTTCCTTCCCCTGGAAAACCTGATCCTGCCCATCCTTAACCCACCACTGGTGACCTCCTCCAGGGAAGACTTGGAGCACCAAGAAAGGGATTGGAGCCACCATGTTAGAGGCAACTCCAGTGGCACTTGGAGGTGTAGATTCAGGTAAGAAGGATGCATAGGGTCTCATCCTCTGCCAGCCTCGTGATCCCTTCTCTGCAAGTACAAGGAGCCAACCAGCTTGACCTGAAGGTTGAAATAATGTAGGGGGACAATATTCCTGTAATTTCTCCCTTGCAGAGCAACATGGGCATGAGTTGGGAGGCACAGCTCCCTTCCTCCCTCACCCCTTCAGGTAAACCCCACCCTCTTACATCCTAATGATTCCCTGACTCAGTTCTGAGTCATTGCTGTTGCTTTTCTCCAAAATAGGAAATACAAGGGGTGGGGTTGCTTTTTTTTTTTTTTTTTTCCTTTTTTCCTTTTAATTGATCACTCATTCGTAGCAAAGCAAGAAATGAAAGCTTGCATGGGACGAGCACACTAATGCAGAACAATGGCAAAGATCAATAAACAATTCAATCCTTTCTGAGAAAACAAGGCTGAGGCAACCTCTGGGAATCAAATAAAGTGCACATACACACAAACAGCAACAAAACCAAACTGCATATTAATTCAAGCCAACTGCTTTTCCAGAGTAGAACTCAGAAAGCATAAACAAGTGACTACAAAAACAGAGGAAATTGGCTGGCATTTCCCAGTCTTCCTTTCACAGCTTTTGAAGATATTTGATAAGAGATCCTCAGAGTCTTTTGAAGTCAGGGACAGTCCATTTCCAGTGCCAATTAAAAGACAGAATCATAATTTTCAAAGAAAGGATGGATTCCATCCCTGCTCCAGAAAGCCCAAACTCCATCTTACAGATCACAGCTCCTCCTCCAGTGGGACCAAGCAGATTAGAAGATGCCCAAGAGCTCCCAGGAAGAGTGTTTCTGATCAAGGGGACCATTTAAAGAACAAGTACCCTGAGGAATGGAGTCAGGCTCTGAGAAAGTGGCCCCTTCTGAAGCCAGACCTTTTATCACGAGCATGACACAGTCAATACTTAAAAACCTTTCTCAGCCTCAAGTCCTGGTGGCAAAAAAAAACATTTCATGCAGAAGTCTGGCTCCAACACTTGGCTATTTCCATTGATTTTCCTTGGCAGCTTCATGGATATTCCAGGGACTGGGGCCACTCAAAAGGCTTAGCTCAGCAGTTCCCAAGATGTATAAATCCTTCAGGTCATTCAGAGTGGCCTATGGACACATGCAAGCTGACTCCTTGTCTGCAAGTGCACAGATGTTTAAACCTCTTTTGGCATCTTTTCCTGGGGCAAAAAGGCAAACACAGCCTGAACATCTCAGCTTCTTCTTACCCCTGCTCACAACAAAGTGCTGACCCAGGTGTTATTGCCAAAATGCCTTTTTTTCCTCCTGCTGCAGGATGGTACCTCTGCAAAATAGCTTAGATGGAAGAAAAAAAATAGTTCTGGAATGGATGGATACCTTCCTGGAAACCTTTCTGTGGCTCAGAGCAGTATAAAAGAGCCCAGCAGAGATGTTACCACTTGCTGCAATGAGGCCATCATTCTGTTCATTGTCTCTGTGCTCGTGCTAGGTCAGATCTGAACTGAGCTGAGTCCCCTCCATTCCTCTGATCTCTTCTTAAAAGAACATTTGGACCTGAACAGGCCCACAGTAGCTGATGGAAAGCAAAGAGACCACGGGGGTTCACATGTATAAATCTATTTCCATGGCTCTGTAGACAAAGTCTGCTCTTCCAAATGTATGCTGTCAGCATCTACTCTTGCAAAGCATTTTTTCTAGGGTAACCAGCTACTAGTTCCTGGGGAAATCCAGAGAGAATTTTCCCAAACTCTTCCCAGGAACATCAGACTCTTAGTTCCCATTGGCTACAGTAAGAATATGCCTGAAAAAGTGATGAATAAAACATGTCAGAGGATTTCCACTTTGTATTCTCAGCAGATGATGTGCTGTCTTTTCTTCTAAAGTCATTAACTCCCAGTGGTTTGGGTGTTTCTCCAGCTGGTAAACAGCAAGATAACCTTCAAATAAGTGCTGACCTTCCCTGCCTCTCTTTGCTGCCTTTGTACTTATTCCATTAATTCAGATGCCCCTTTTTCAGGAAGCTCATCCTTTTGTCAGTGTTTCTGTTTTCTCATCACCATCTAGAATTAATCATGCCACAAGGAACAGAGAGAATCCATGAGGTCCCTCTCAACCTTTAGTGGCTGATCCTGGGAGCTGACTTCTGCCAAAGCTGGAGCCAAGAGCAAATTGTCTTGTTCTCCACAGATCTGCTTCTCCCAGTACTGTCCCTAAAAGTCTTCAAAATTAATATGAAATTTTACATGGCCAATAGGATGAGTATATTTTCTCCCTGAAAAGAGCAAAATGGGCAAGTCCAGAGTGTAATCCATCTCATTCTAAAGCAGATAATCCAACCTGTGTGGATGAACAGACCCCTAAAAGTGTCTGTTCCTCTCCTTTAAATCCCATGGCATCAGAGATGACCAGATCAGATGGAGGAGTCTGAAGTTAGTGAAAGCAAACCCCTTGCCATTGGCCTTCCATGACTAAAAACCCATTTGCCTCCTAAAAAGAACCTGAAAACTTCTTGTCGTACAACCCTCTGAGATATCTGGGCAGGGAGAAACATGATGAAATTCAACAAGGGGAAGTGTAGAGTTTTGCATTTGGGGAAGAACAACACAATGTCCCAGTATAGGTTGGGGGCTGACCTGCTGGAGAGCAGTGTAGGTGAAAGAGACCTGGGGGTCCTGGTAGACAAGAGGATGACCATGAGCCAGCAATGTGCCCTTGTGGCCAAGAAGGCCAATGGCATCCTGGGGTGCATTAGAAAGGGTGTGGTTAGTAGGTCAAGAGAGGTTCTCCTCCCCCTCTATTCTGCATTGGTGAGGCCGCACCTGGAGTATTGTGTCCAGTTCTGGGCCCCTCAGTTCAAGAAGGACAGGGAAGTGCTTGAAAGAGTCCAGCGCAGAGCTACTAAGATGATTAAGGGAGTGGAACATCTCCCTTATGAGGAAAGGCTGAGGGAGCTGGGTCTCTTTAGTTTGGAGAAAAGGAGACTGAGGGGTGACCTCATCAATGTTTTCAAATATGTAAGGGGTGAGTGTCAGGGAGATGGAGTTAGGCTCTTCTCAGTGGTGACCAGTGATAGGACAAGGGGTAATGGGTGTAAATTGGAGCACAGGAGGTTCAAGTTGAATATTCGAAAAACTTTTTTTCCTGTAAGGGTGACAGAGCCCTGGAACAGGCTGCCCAGGGGGGTCGTGGAGTCTCCTTCACTGGAGACATTCAAAACCCGCCTGGACACGTTCCTATGCGAAGTGCTCTAGGTGGCCCTGCTCTGGCAGGGGGGGTTGGACTAGATGATCTTTCGAGGTCCCTTCCAACCCCTATGATTCTATGATTCTATGATTCTATGATTCTTTGATCTGTCAGGGAGAGCAAGGCAGAATATTTCTGCAGTTTAAAATATTTTCCTTTTTTTTAAAAAAAAAAACAAAAACAACATATCCCAACTGGTGTTACATGTGTCCTTGTTCAGGAGATTGGATGGGGAGGTCAAACCACAAACCCATTGGCATAAATTGCTCTCACTCTCCACTGATGTCTTGTCAGGAGCTGGTTAAAAGCAGTCCTTGGGCTAAGGAAGAAAAAGCTATGTAGAGGACAAACCTTCACTGCTGTGAATCATCCTCTGCTTTAGTAGGGACACATCCTTCCCAGGGTTACTGGGAGGACCTGTGTTCAGGAATGCTTTATTCTTGGAGGAAGTCATTTCCAAAAAAAAAAAAAAATAATATACTAGGAAGGGTGGGGTCACTATTCCAAGCTCTGATGCTATAAATGAGTAAAACTTTTTAAATTAACCCATCATCTGATCTGCAGTAATTAACTACCCATAGTCTGTGGCCTTAGCATATATGGATTTCCAAAGTGCCTGTGGGACCCAGGTAATGGGGGCTCAGCTGATGAGTTATAGATTTCTATGCCATGGTCTTTCACTTGCTTTAGAGCCTGTTAATCCACCAGCCTAAGACACCTGGAGAATTCCTTGGAGCAAAAAATCCCACCTGGGGTGTGCATCCATATGTACTGCCCACACCTGGCCAGTAGGACAAGGGGTCTGCACTGGGATTCAACTGGGATCTGCACTGCTTGGGTTAATATCATTACTTAGAGGCACAGAGGAATGGTCTGGGTGAAAGCATCACAGAAGACAGCTGAGAACTTGGCTTCTTGATATACAACCAGCGCCAGCTCAGCTGCAAAAAAACCACACAAAACTGCTTATCCTGATCAAGGATCTCCCAGCACTGTGGGTAGGTGGGAATATTAGAAATTGAGAGAGGGAATGGTCCCAGGCTGACATGCCTTCTGTCCCTGCTCTGGGAAAAAGAAGACAGGTTTGGAGCTGAGCAAGTCCAAGGATGAAAGCTCTGGGAGCCATTTAAACTGGGCTTTGCTGGTTTATTGTGCATTTCTTGCCTAACTAATACTATTCATAAGGCTGGAATGTGTAGTAGCCCAAGTGAGAGTATGTTTCCTTGGTATATGAAAGCATAAAAGAAAGCAAAGCTTGCTCCCAGGAAGCTTTAGAGCCTTAGAAAAAAATATTGTTCATATTTGAGAAGACAGAAGAAGGAATAAAAAGCAAAGAGTGGCACACCCAGGACCAGACTGTGGTTCATTGGTAGAGGTAGGAGATGGATCCAGGATTCCTGGCAGCACTTGCTGTGTTCTCCTGCCCTCTCTGGCTGGCAGAATCCAAAGCTGGAGGAAGGGGAGGACTGGCACATGGCAAAAATAGGCAGATGGGATTTTTAGGGAGGACAAATGTTTGCAGGAGTACCAGGTTCCCTTATCTCAGTGATGTTTCTGTTCCATGAGGATATTCACCTCCCCTTAAACTACCAATCTCAAAAGCAGCAGAAAACAACTGCCCTTCTTTTTCTGTGTTTCCTTTTAATCCATCCCTTTTCTCTTGACATTTGCCATGAGCACAGGGTGTGCAGACCACTCAGAAGAGCAATGGCCCCCTGTGATCTCCAACATTTCATTCTCTTACAGCTCCGTGTTTGCTCTGCCAGAGATACAGCCCTGGACTGGGCAACAAAGAGCCCATAAAGAGATAATTTATCCTTTTCCCAGACACATCCATGAAAGCAACTTATCTTCTCCTTCATCCACCCAGAGTCAGCAGGATGTGACTCTTATCTGCCTCTAAACCAGACAGAATGGAGCACATTGCCCTTTAAGGTCAACTTTGTGAAAAAATTAAAAAAAAAAAAAAAAAAATGGAAGTGGCAGGATTTTAAGCTTTGTTTTTATCCTAGCAGCTTGGGAGGTGTTAGACATACCTGTCATCAGGGCAATCATTGGGGAAGGAGACTTTTGCCTGGTTTTTTATCCTTCTCTTAGAGCCCTATCCCAGGTTTTTGAGCTCTGTTTGCAGGCAAACCCCCTCAGCTACTGAACCACTACAACCCTTGCTAGGGTTCAGCTGTTTAAAAGCTGATGTTCACAATGGGTCTATTGCTGAACTAGGCACAACAGCATCATTTTGTGTCCTGAAGAGAAGGACTTGGGAGATACTGGTGGAAGAAAAATTTTACATGAACCAGGAATGTGCTCTTGCAGCCCAGAAAGCCAAAAAAAAATCCCAGGCTGCATCAAAAACATGGCCAATAGATCCAGGGAAGGGATTGCCCCACTTCAGTCCACTCTCCTGAGACCTCACCTCAATTATTGTGTCCAGTTCTGGAACACCCAACACAAGAAGGAAATGGAGCTGTTGGAACAAGCCCAGAGGAGGCCATGGGGATGATCTGAGGGCTGGAAACAGGCTGGGAAAGTTGGGATTGTTCAGCCTGGAGAAGGGAAGGTTTGAAGGAGAACTTATAGTGGACTTTCAGCACTTTAAGAGGGCTTAGGAGAAAGATGGAGAAAGACTTTTTAGCAAAGCCTGTAGGGGCAGGACAAGGGACAACGATTTCAAGTTGAAAGAGAGGAGATTTAGGTCAGATCTTAGGAAGAAATTATTTGCTGTAAGGTTGGTGAGACCCTGGCACAGTTTGCCCAGAGAAGCTGTCGATGATGCCCCATCCCTGGAAGTGCTCCAGGTCAGGTTGGATGAGGCTTTAAGCCTCATCATGATTTCCTGAAAGGTGTCTTTGTGGGGTTTGACCTTAAAGGTCACTCAAAATGAAATCATTCTCTGATCCCAGGGTTCTGTTTACACACTCAGGAGCTGGCAATAGAGGCTGTGGACAGGAGGGTTGCTGACAGAACACCTCACTGCTAATACAACCATTTGTAGTGGGCCAGGTGAATCACACACCTACTGCTCCTGAGGATCTCTAGAGTACACCTGGAACCTCAGTTCCCAGCTGAGAAGTGTCCTCCAGCACAAAAGATGTCCAGTTCAAGTGGGGTGAATCCACTCTTAACTCTAGGTCAGATGAATCCCACCCTGGTGACTCAGAGAGAAGGAATTGCTTAAATATGGGCATGTGTGATCAAGTATTTCCTTTCATTTGTCTTCCAGTTTGACTCCTGGTCATTTTACTTGATGCTTCCTGGTTCCTGTCTTATGAATAATAGGGTCTAACCCTTTCTTACTCACCTTCTCCACTCTTCATCCACTGCTCATAGCTCTAAAATGTGGTTTTAGAAAAGCAACTAGAATGATGCCATACAGAAGATGCAGGCACGCTGCAGATTTAAGCAGATTCATGCTGTTAATTTCTGTTTTGCTCATTATTCCTTCCAGTAATTCCTAACACTCAGTTCCCCTGAGCTCTGAGGCTGAAATCTCTTTTCTGAATGTAAAGAGCTACTCTGGAGACCATCACTGTGTATAAATGGGGCTGCTTTTCCCACATGTGCATTACTTTGCATTTACCAACACTCAGTTTCACCTGTCTCTTTGTTGCCTGATGTCTCAAGAGTTTGAGAGGTTCACACAACTTCTGAAAGGAATATTAGTTTCAATTACCATGAATAATTCTATTGCATCAGTAAATTTTATCTCTCCTTTATTGTCAGTCTTTTCCAAATCATTTACAGTGCATTCAAGAACACAGCCCTCAGTGGAAAACCCAGCAGAATTCTCCTGGCAATGATTTCCCTTATCAAAACCAAGGAATTATTTGTCTTTTACCTTTTAATCAATTAATAATCCACAAGAAAATTTCATCCTGCCAAAATTTCAGGTTTTGAATCCTCTATTGAAAGACTTTGTTGAGAACTCTTCCATTACCACTGCAGCATCTGGATCATTCTACCATGTGTTCACAACATCCTTCAAAACTATTTGAGCTGTGGGGAATAATTTCTTTAAAAGCAATGTTACCTCTTGTTCAATTTGTTGTATTTAGCCCTGAGACTATGGATGAGGCACCTCAAGTCCTTGTCTTCAATTTTGGGCCCTTCATGACAAGAAGGACATTAAGGTGCTTGTTCACCAAAGGGCAATGAAGCTGGTGAAGGGTCTGGAGGACAAGTTTTATGAGGAGAATATAAGGGAAAAGGTGGTGTTTGGTCTGAAGAAAAGAAGGCTGAGGGGAGAGCTTCTCAAGCTTTACAACTACCTGAAAGGAGGTTGGAGTTAAGGAGGGGTCGGTCTCTTTTCCCTAATAATAAATGGTAGGACAAGAGGAAATGACCTCAAGTTGTGCCAAGGAAGTTTACATTGGATATTAGGAACAATTTGTTCACCAAAAGGGTTGACAAGCACTGGAACAGGCTGCCCAGGGCAGTGGTTGAGTCACCATCCCTGGCGGGATTTAAAATATCACAGAATTGTCACAGTTGGAAAAGATCTCTGAGGTCACTGAGTCCAACCAACAACCCAGAAAAAAAAACCATGGCCACTAAAACATGTCCTGAAGTGCCACATCTCCATGGTTCTTGAATACCTCCAAGGTACCTACTAAGATGTGTCCATGTGGTGTTTAGGGACATGGTTTAGTGGTGAACTTGGCCATGTTGGGTTAATGACTTGATGATCTTTAAGGTCTTTTCCATTCAAAATGATATCTATGGTGTCACAGATGAACTGAACAGCAGTTTCCCAGATTCTTCATGGTCCCCTTCTTGAAAATTCACAACACAGCTGCTATTTGATATTCCACCCCAGCTAAGTCTGATTGCAGTGACAAGTTGCATACTGTGATTAATCATATAGGAGCTTCATATCTCCATTCCCCTGGAACTCTTGAATCATGGTTCCTTTCTTTCCACTGATTTTTAAAAGTTATTTTACCAGCCCTTCTGCTAAGAATCATTCCTTTGATTGACCTGCTCCCCCTTCCTTCTCAGGACAAATGCTGATATAGGAACCATCTCAAACTACTCAGGAGTTAACATCAAATCATTTATCAAACCTTTCTGCTGTCCCTAGTGCCTGTGTCTTCCTTTCCTATCTCTTTTACTCCAATTATATCTAAAGTCCCTCAGACTTAGCCTTTGAGTCCCAAAGGTTTTATTACTATTTCATTCCTTTAATAAAATGGTTCCTAAAGTTTTTTCAACATGCTTTATTGGTGTTTTATGAAGCTCTTTGCTATCCTCATTTCTCATTTAAGTATTTCTAAGGATGACTTTTTGTTTCAATCACTTTTAGTCTTCCACTCACCTCTTACTTATCCAGGTCTAGTCTTCTTCAAAGCCTTTTTAATACAATGTTTATGTATATCCATAGTCTCCTTTTTGCTGTGCCATTTCTAGCCATTTTGCACCTTTTTTGCTATATATTATAGTTTTCTTTTAGAAAGCTCCCCCCCTTTTGACTATGTTAAACTCTTTTTGGACATAAAGTTTCATCAGTGGAGTCTTTTATATTTTTTCTTTCTGGTAAGTGAGCTTCTGTACATTATAATCACTAATACAATATAATCAATACAATCACTATCAATATAATACACACAATATAATCACTATCCCACTGCAGTGTAGGTTTCCTTTGGAAGCTTCTGGATTTCACTTCTGGAACACAGAAATAAAATCCTGTGATTCTTCCTGTATTGTTCCAGTCTTTGCATAGCTTTTTTTAACCAATTTTATACCTTTGGAAAGTAGTTTTGAAGGTCTCTGGTCCAACTTTCTGCTGAAAGAAGTGTTAAGCCCAAAGTTAGATTTGGTTGCAAAATATCTCATCTATTCAGGTCTTGAACTTCTCTAAGAAGGATCTTCTACAGTTGTTGCAAGAGGCATGGTAAAGAACCACATCTTAAATCCAGACAGAACTTCCATTTCTGCAAATTTTGACTTGTCCTCTGCCATCTCAATGTTCCCCTTAGAGTTGTGTCTTCTCTGACCCTCATACCCATCCTGTCTACCTCTCTCCAATTTATACATAAAGACACATCAAAAATCTTGTTTAAACAGAGATAAATGACACCAGCTACTCTTGCCTGTCTGTAGAGCTAATTAGTTCATCACAGAAGTCAAAGAATTTGTCCAAGCACAGTCTGTTCTCAGCAAATCATACCAAATGTTCACAGCCATCCTCTCATCTTTCACGTGCCTGGAAATGGTTTGCAGGGGGACTTGCTACATTATTTCCCAAGGAAGTTGAAGAAAAAATGACCAGATTTAAGTTCCCTTAAGTTCCTTGGACCCTTTTACTCGCCCCTTTGAAACTGAGAGTAATGTTTGCCTTTGTCCACCAGGAAACTCCTGGAGTCACCAGTCTTTAAAAACCTCACGATGACCTTGATCATCTGCCTCATCCCCCACAGATGTCCCATCTCTTGTCTTATGACCTTTGGTTGGAAAGGACCTTAAAAAATCATCTGCTTTCATCTACTGCCATGGGCAGGGACACCTCATCCAACCTGGCCTTGGACATTTCCAGGGATGGAGGAATCAGCAAGTCCTCTGGGCAGCCTGGGCCAGTGCCTCACTACTAGCAAAGATTCTCTTACTTGCACCTCATCTAAATCTCCCCTCTTTCAGCTTGAAACAGCTCTCTCTCTTCCTATCACTCCACACCTTTGTCCAAAGTCCTTCCCCAGGTTTTCTGTAGACCTTCAGGTTCTGGGAGATGCTCTAAGGTCTCCCTGGAACCTTCTCTTCTGCAGGCTAAACAACCCCATCTCTCTCAGCCTGGCTCCATAACAGAGATTCTCCAGCCCTCTGATCATCTTCATGGCCCTCCTCTGGACTCAACCCAATAATTCCATGTCCTTCTTGTTCTGAACACCCCCAAACTGGGCACAGCACTGCAAGGAGAGGTTCACAAGAGCTGAGCAGAGGGGTAGAATCACCTCCCTCAAACTGCTGGCCATGTTTCTTGTGATACAGTCCAAGGTATAATTGGTTTTCTGGGCTACAAGAAGGCTCATGTCAAGCTTTTCATTCTCTATCCTATTTCATTCTCTATTGTGCTACAAGACAGGTGGACCAGGGAAGTGTGATAGAAGAACTCACCAGTAAATACTGAGAAAAAGGCATCACTATGTACCTGTTATTTCCATCCCAATTGTCCCACACAGCCTTGTGGCCACAGAGAAAGCAGCTGCCTCTGACCTTTTCCTGCAGCAGTTTCAACCTGAGATGCTCCCTTCCAGGGGGAGATTTTCTGTGGAATGTCACCATCATTAGAAAGGAGTTCAGGAATACCTGATGACAATCTCAGCTGCTTGTTTTGGAACTAAAGCTGGTTTTTTTTTGCACATGCTGGACAAGGCTCCATGTTCCATCAGTGCTGACCATTCCTGCAGATGTCAGGGAGGTAGCAGAGCTGTTTTTATAGAGATCTCAGCCAACAGAGCAACCAGTGCTGGTACTGCTGAGTAGGGGGCAAAAGGAAGAGTAACCTCTTCACCACTGCTGCAGGACAAGGAGTCTCATCCATTAAAATTACCATGTAGCTCATGCTTCAGGAATAAAACCCCATGTATAACAACCATGAGCTGCCTGGAAAGCTGAGCTGGAAAAGAGGAGGAAGGAATGTTGTTCCAGTCCATCCTTCTTTGTCCTTTTTGCAGGCTCAGATTCCTGCTTTGGTGCAACTCAATCTTTGCTCCTGATTTGTCTTTGCATCCTGAAGGAGAATCTGGGTCCTTTGCCACATAGGGAGGAAATGTGGGACTGACTCCATGCTTGCTCAGAGAACCACATCTGGAGCCACTGCGAATATGGGGCAACACTGAAAAAGAACACAGGTGCATTTTAACTTGTTTCTCCTTCCTTATCCCCTCTCCTGTGGGACTCTGCTCTGCATTCAAACTAAGATCTTCCTTTCATTTCTCTGCCTCCCTACATGCCATCTCCCTCCCCTCCCTCTCCTCCCCATAATTTACATTCTCCTGCTCCATTGACACAGATGGGATTTGACATTTAAACAAGGTTCCACCATGTACCAGTTCCCCCTGATAAGTGAACCCAGTCCCAAACTGAGTCAGCTTCTTGGCATGCAGGTGATTTCTCCAGCTCCCTCCCATGGCACTCAGTGGCTGGATGGGTCTATTTGTAGTGCATTTCAGCTACAAAAATGTTAGGTACAGCCTTAATAGAAGTCTTCAGAGCAGATCTGTCCTGAAAAATCTTTTATTGCCTCTATAGAAAGAGGTTTAGCCTTCAGAAAAGCATTGCCCCCAAAAAGGGGCCAAACACCTGCCAACGTGTCTGTCTTTGTGCTGCTCTTAATGTCAGATGTGTGCACAGTGTCACCCACCTCCACCCCCCAAAACTGCCTCCCAGAATCCCTCTTTGGATACTGTTTTCCCATATGTGGATCACTGGAGCTGGGGTGACAACCAAGGCTGGGCTGGATGCTCAACAAGTGGTATCAAGGAATCTGTTGGCATCTCCTGGCAGAGAGCAACCTCCTGGCTATTTCTTCAGCTCTGACCCATAAATTTCTATACCTCCTTCTATGTCAATGACTTCTAAAAATTCCTCTCTGCCTGTTTTTGAGGTGCCTCAGCCCTCCAATGGGTGGTTGAGATGAGTTGGACTAACACTGCCAAAGACACTGCCAACACACATAGACACTGTTACAGAAAGAACTCCACTTATTTTATTTTTTTTTTCCCAAAAAACATGTGTTCTTCTTGTTCCTGTAACTGGAATCAGCTTGTGGAAGGACCCAAGCAGAGTGTCCCAATTAAAGTAATAATTCACCCCACAAATCTGTTGGGTTTGCATCAGGATCACGAAGGCAAAACCAAGACAGCTGCAAATCTATAAACAAGAATGCTGACAAAAAGGAGGAGGGAGGAGGATGAAATTCCTAACAGATAGGTAGGCTGACAGTGCAAAACAAATAAATGTTCTTAGTGCTCTGTTTGGAATCATTTACTGAGTGCTCTGCCCTGACAAAGTGTCTGAGCCTTATCAGCTGAGCATCCTTGGTACATCCTTGGGAACTTCCCTGAGCCAGGTGACACTCCTGAGGTGTGACACCCATTCTGGGCTTGGTTCATTGGCATGACTCCTGGAGTTTGGGCTTTAAATACTCCCTTTTGTTAGGTGCCTAAGTCACCTTATACATAGAGAAGGGACAAAAATATTCTCTTGTGATAGGTTTAGCTGCAGGCTGGTATATCTAGATGCTCCACTCTAAGCATAAAGAACCTGTATCTGGAACAGAGTCGCCAGCAGGTCCAAGGAAGTGATTCTGCCCCTGTACTCAGCACTGGTGAGGCCACACCTCGAGTACTGTGTCCAGTTCTGGGCCCCCCAGTTCAGGAAGGATATCGAGGTCCTGGAGCAGGTCCAAAGGAGGGCAACCAGGCTGGTGAAGGGACTCGAGCACAGACCCTATGAGGAGAGGCTGAGAGAGCTGGGGCTGTTCAGCCTGGAGAAGAGGAGGCTCAGGGGAGACCTCATCGCTGTCTACAACTCCCTGAAAGGAGGTTGGAGCCAGGGGGGGGGTTGGTCTCTTTTGCCAGACGACTTTCAACAAGACAAGAGGGCAGGGTCTCAAGTTGTGCCAGGGGAAATTTAGGTTAGATATTAGAAAGAATTTCTTTACGGAGAGAGTGATCCGGCATTGGAATGGGCTGCCCAGGGAAGTAGTGGATTCTCCGTGTCTGGAGATATTTCAAAAGAGACTGGATGTGGCACTCAGTGCCATGGTCTAGCAACCGCAACGGTGGTAAAAGGGTTGGACTCGATGATCTCTGAGATCCCTTCCAACCCAGCCAATTCTATGATTCTATGATTCTATGAAAGGGACATTCTCCTCCAGACTGAGTTGTGCTGATGAGGGCACTACTGGATGCTATCACAGCTCTGCCTATGGACTCTCAGAGAAATACTCTTAAAATAAATAAATAACTAAATAAAAGTTGGAGGTGTTTAAAAAACAAAAAAAGAAAATTCTTTGAATTCTTCTTCAAACTGAAACTTTGAGCTATTAAATGGCAAAAGTGGCTGTGATTTAAACTGACCTTTCTTAAGAGTTTGCAGGGATAAGCAAAAAAAGAGCCACCTGATTCTAATATGAGGTATTTAGTTTTAAGAGAGAGCCAAAGGGATGGCCCAACCTGACAGGATTTTCACTTGTTTTTCCATTTTTGCAGAAGAAGGAAAAAAAAAAAAAAAAAAAATAAAAAAAAATATTTCATTCGGTTCAGCCAATATCAGTGTCTTGATTTTGAACATTTCTGTATTTTCTCTGTATTTTCTGAATATAGCCCCCCAAAAAACTCCCCAAGTGAAGAGAATTACCCAGTCTGACATTATGGTGTTCCACCATTCAATGCAGACTTTCAGCTGACAGCTACTGAACACTGTTCCTATGGAGGTCACTTACATTTAATAGGTATTTGTAGAAAGAAAATGGGACACTTCATTCCCCTGCATCAACAGCAAAATCAGAAATCCCTCCTAAATTCCTGGGACATATCCCACTGCTGCAGATGATCCTCCATGGACATACCTGGATGCAGGGCACCTCCAAGGTCTTCCATGGAAGGACCTTAAAAATGAAAATGAGTGTTTGATCCAGCTAGAGCCTGACTGAACTCCCAAGCAGCAAATACCTCACTTTCCATCAAATTTATTTCCCATTTCACTCTGTTTATTGACTTTATTTCAAGCCAGCAAATCCCATAGGTTGATCCCCTTCATATTCACTGAAAATTGTGCAAATTCTTAAGAGCTCTTGGCTGTGTTTGCTCTGTATTCCAAGAGGGACCTTAGACCAGTTCTCACATCTGGATCCAGCTGCCAAGATGAAGTGATTTTCAGGAAAGAAAACCAAAGGCACCAAAAGGAGGTTTTGTCTGACCTTCTGGGCACCTCCACACACGCTTCTAACCAACTAAAGCTGAGCTCTGGGACCAAACCCATGAATCTGTGTTTGAATTTTACATCACAAGACCATCTGGAGAGCAGGAATGTCCCCAACCAGTCCATGTCCCCAACCTTGAATGGCCACCATAAATTACTGGCAAGTCTTCCACAATGTTTTTGAAAGCAGAATAACCTGAATACGTATGTAGCATCTGAGTTATTCTGAAATATTAATCCCTTGGGGAGGAAAAACTGAGTCTGCAGAACTTGTGAGGAAGATATGGTCACTTCTATGGGAACAAATGGTGTCTTTAAGCACTTTCACTCCCTGCTTAGGCTAATGCAGGGCTCTGGCATAGAGACATGGACCTGGTGTGCTATTTGCCCAGAAGAAACACAACATCAGTTACTATTTGCTTTACCTTTGTGCAAGCAAAGTGCAGATTCTTGCTTCTAACCTGTCTCCTGATGGCTTTTAGCATCCACCTTGCTAATCCCATCCCTGCCGCGTGCATTAGCAAAGAGATAAGAAGATGGAATGTGCTTTAGAAGCAGTCCCAAAGAAATACCAAGGCCCTTGGGCTCAGCTTTCCTCATTCTGGTGGCTCTCAGCCGCCAGAGCAAACAGGCAGGGCTGGGCCACAATGCTTGGCACAGAACCACAATGCTGGATCACACCCTCTCAGCTTCCTGCAGCCACTGGCACCAAACTGGTTCCCCCATGCCAGGGCAGCACAGCACCTCCCTAAGCCAGGTTTGGATTTTTGCCCTCAACTCCTCTGTTTCTCCCACTCCTGAGGAGGTCCTTAGCTGTGGAGCAGCAGAAGGGTTTGCCCTTGTAGAGGTGTTGCTGCTCCATCCTTATGGGATAAGGCCAAGAGAGGTTACGTTTGGGTTGGTGAGGTTGCTGCACCATGTCCACACCTCCACTTCATAGAATTGGCTGAGTTGGAAGGGATCTCAGAGATCATCAAGTCCAACCCTTGATCCACTACCACTGCAGTTCCCAGCCCATGGCACTCAGTGCCACATCCAGTCTCTTTTTAAATATCTCCAGGGATGGAGAATCCGCTACTTCCCTGGGCAGCCCATTCCAATGGCTGATCACCCTCTCAGTAGGGAATTCTTTCTAAGGTCCAACTTACTGCTTTGCCCTTCTGGTTACCTCAGCTTTGTCCCTTTTCCCAGAACATCTCCATCCAGCAGGATGTGGAGAAGATTCCACACCCCTTAAAAAGGCAGTTGGAGAGATATGGGCATCTCCCATTTCCCAGGCTGCTTCCAGAAAGCTTTTTCAGTCAATTGATGCATGAGGACAGATGGCAGATGGCCATGACCACACATGGCAGATCTACTGTGCTCCTCCAGCTCCAGGCAAGCAAACTGGGTAGCATTCTACTCAGCTGAAGATGAAACATCAATATTTCAAATTTACAGGCAAGGGAAGGCCAGGGTAAACATGGGAAATCCTACAACAGGAGGACAGCTCAGCTCCCCCATCTTCTGGGCTCCATGTCAAACCACAGACAATACCTGCAAGACCCTCAGCATTAGAGACTGCAAACATACAGCCAGGACTTGGAGACATCCTGATTATGCTGTTTTTCCATCCCATTTATATGGTGCTCACCCAGAAGTTTACATGTCCCTCCCCTCATCATTTTGTGTGGACAACACAGGGAAGTGGAACCCATGAAGAAAACCTTCAGCTCTTGAAATACTTTTGGTGGTTTCTTCTGGTTCTCCTCAACCATTTATGCAGAATTGAACCATGGGGCTATTATGGATGTGTGGGAAATGTAAGACCTTGATTCCTCTGAACTTTGAACTCACTTGGCTTTATTTGCCATGATAGTGTGATTATTGTTTGATCACCTACCCCAAAACTCCTTTCTTTAAGTCCACTTTTCATCCATATTAACTATGTGAAGTTCATTCTAGTTTTAGGATCTCACCTCTGAGTGCCTCAGGAGATTCCCCTTGGGCAGAGGGGGTGTAGAAGCAGATACAAATTATTTCCTCCTCATGAAGCAAATTTTCTTTGATTTTTTTCTAAGAACTTGTGGGAGTGTAGGCCCAGCCTCAGTGACCAAAACAATTCCTTTTATTGTCACATAATTTTACACTAAAAATACCATCTTTTCAATTTATCCAGAAAGAAAACTTCACCAACAACTACCTCTCAGTTTGAAACTTCTTTTAAGTAGCTTGTATCCATTAATTTCCACTAAAACAAAGGCTTGATTTAACAATGCATTTTCTTATGTTCTTCAACTCTCAAGAGGATGTAAGTGTATAATGAAAAGCCTGAGTAAACAAAAGTTTATTTTTAATGGAAATATCTATAGAAATCATCAAGAAGGATGTTCCTTCAAACACCACTTCTCTTGCCAAAAATATATCCCAACCAGCATTGTCTGATGGCCTCAAGCCATTTGTCCTCTGAGGACAAAGAGTGGATGGCACTGTCATTCCAAGCTGCCAGACAGAATGGAAACCCAGAAGCTATGGTTGGAGAGAAAAAACAAAGGTCCTGAGATCACATGAATATTAAGATTTGTTGGAACTTATTAGGAGGTAAAATATCTCAGTTCCAATGCTTTATTAGAATTATGAGTGGACACAGCAGGCTGCATCCTGTAGCATGGTTTCAGGGATTTACTGTATACACTGCAAGACTTTTGGAGGGGCAAAAGCATCATTCAATAGCATGAATAACCTCCTCTGTGAACAGAAAATATACATTTTGCTTTTCAAGCAAATTATTAGGTGAGGAGATGTTTAGAAATACATTCACCAGACACTGACTGTCTTCTTTGATTCCTTCTCCGATCTTAGAGAAACTTGCATGGAATCACCAGAAGATCCAAATATCAGGAAAACTCTCCTCTTTCCTGAAACAAATGCAGGAATTCCTAAATAATAACCCCCATAAGATGTCTCCAAGGGGTCTGGTGATCTCAGCAGTCCCCTTGGACATCGAGCACAGCCTCAACTCTAAACTGGGCAGTTCCTCCTAGGCAGGGATTTACTGCCCAAACTCTTGGTTTTATAATTTCTGAGTTCTACTGGATGAGCTCTGTTGAGTTGGAAGTTTTTGGGGTAGTAGTTTTGCTTAACAGTTCAGCATTCAAAATTCAATACTGCAGATGGTTTTTTTGGTCATGAAAGCCACATTTTTGTGCTCAGATGGAGGAGAATGCTCCTTGAAATAAGTGTCCAGTCCAAGTTCATAGGTAATACAGACACAAGTGGCAAGACATAGCATTTTTGCCCCCCCTCCATAGGTAGAATTTTCAAAGAATTAGAGACTGGTTTGAGTTGAAAGGGACATTTAGTTCCAACCCACATGCTATGGCCAGGAACACCTCCCACTTGACTGGATTGCTCCAAGCCTCACCCAAGATGCCCTTGAACACTTCCAGGGAGAGAGAATCAACACCTTCCCTGAGCAACCTATGCCAGTGTCTCACCACCCTCACAGGAAAGAATTTCTTCCTAATATCTTATCTCAGTCTCCCAGTTTGAAACTGCTCCTATTCTATTATTCTGAGCTCTTATAAAAAGTCCTTCTCCAGCTTTCTTGCAGACACTGGAAGGTGCTTTAAGATCTTCCTGAAGCCTCCTCCTCTTCAGGCTGAACAACCCCAGCTCTCTCAGTCTATCTCCACAGCAGAGATGCTCCAGCCCTCTGATCATCTTTGTGACTTTCCTCTGGACTCAGTCCAAGAACTCCATGTCCTTCTTGTGATGGCAACCCCAAACAGGACACAGGGCTGCAGGGTGGTATCTCACAAGAATGGAGTAGAGGGGCAGAATCACCTCCCTTGACCTGTTTGTTGGTCATGTTGCTGGGGATGAAGCCCAGGGTAGTGTTGGGTTTCTGGGCTGCCAGCACAAGTTTTCTTGCTGCAAATAGAGATACCCAGTCCTCATATCACCATTGTGCCAAACACCTGCTGAATGAGTTTCCAAGCACATTGCAGCTCTGACCCAAGCAGTGCTGTCAAAAATCCACTAAGACAGAAGTCACTGTGAGGCATTAACTTACCTACCTCCAGCAGAAGGGTTTGAAAAATAACCTTATTTGCAGCAATTCATTTCCATCACTCAAGATGACTTTCAGCGTCACAAATATTCTGGGAATATCAAGAGTTCCTTGCCTGGTGTCCATTAATTTCAATGATGTTTCTAATTTAAGCCTAGAGAAAGAGTCCTAAATGACAGCTACTGAACCACAAGCAGATGATTTAAGAGTAGATGCAAGGAATTCACTCTTAGAGATTTCCTCTCTGTCCTGCCTGGCTGCTGAGCTCAAGATATCCCACAGGATGCCAGGAGACCAAGTGCTTCCTGTGCCCGGAATCAAAACATGCCCTAGGAACAGTTTTCAAGAGACCACTCAGATGATAGTTGCTTAAATCTTGGCAAAAAATTGTTTTTTACAAGTGATTCAGCTGCTCAAATTTCTCCATGAAGCAGGCAAGGGTTGGGATTTTGTGAGGTGTGACTGACTTTAAAAAAAAGATGCTCGTGATAGAGGAGAAATAATTTTTGCTGTGTATTCTTCCCCAGATTCAGTGGCTTTCAAACTTTCCTCAGAAAAAGCCTAAGCAAAACTCTTCACAGATGATTGTTAGGATTTTTTGGTAGTCTGGGCAGAATGGAAGAGTTTCCCTGATATACTCCCACATCAGGGCATAGCCCAAACCTGAGAATGGACACTTGTCCTTCTTCCCTTTCCTTCCCTCCTCCCATTCCCTATTTCCCTCTCTTCCCCAGTGCTAGTCCAGCTCTCCTGTAAGGCCTGTATCATCTCAGTGAGGTCCATGCAGACTTTAGATCTTGCACAGTGGGAGGTGGGACTCATGGCCCTGGGTATCTCTGTGTGGGAAAGAGAATCTCAATCTTTACCTCAAAAATGAAAGTGGGTGCCTCAGCTCCCAGGAGAGCCAAGAGACTTATGGCTCAGCTCAGTTGAGTTCTCCCACTGGATTTTGAGAAATCTGGTCTAATGAAAGCCCTATAGCACAGGGGTTGGAAGCAGATAATCTTCAAGGTCTCTTCCAACCCAAAACATTTTATGATTCTATGCTTCTAGCACCAGGTGAGATGCTCTATGATGTGTGAGGTACAGGCAGTTACAGATGCATCAGACCTTACAGAGACAACTCTAAACAAATCTATGAATCCCATCTGCTGTAGGTGGCATGGGCAATAGTCCAAAGTAAAAATCAACTTGAGGAACAAGTGGCATAGAAATTGGAGGGCTGCCTGCACTGCCTGAGAGCTTCTTCACAAAGGGAGCAGAGACAGGTCAGGAATACCAGACATCATATGGGATTACTTTGCATACCCAGAGACAGTTCCCAAAACAAAACTGGTCTGGATCTCATACCTTTGGGGGGGTACCAGTCCAAAGCAGTGGCTGATGCCATGAGGAGCTGTGTCCTTTCCTGACACTGTCCCCATCTCTCATTCCTCAGCACTTCCCACCACTTCGACATCTCCAAAACCTTAGGTTCTGACCCCCCCAGCAATGTTTTGCTGCTGTTTGTTCAGCACCAGCAGACCCCTGCCAGCAAGGACAGAAACTAAATATAAACCAGGCCAGGCTCACAGATATTTCATTATCAAGCTCAGAAAAAGGAAGCACCTGGAGCAAAGGGAGGAGGGGCTGAGCACAGACAGCTCTGGTGCACGAAGGGAGAACCCTCCCCAGAGGCACTGATGTTCCCATCACAGCCTCATAACAAATAACAGATAGATAGTTTGTTTTCCATTCTGGTAGCACATCCCAGTGTCCAGTTTCAAGCTGTGATTGCTGCAGCAAGAGAAAGCCCACCCACCCCTCCCAGGCTGCCTGCAGACATCTCTCATCCCACCTCTGCAGGTGCCACATCTCCAGGGACTTGGAGAGGGTGGGCATGGCCATCTGCCTACCACCCCTTCATCATCTTCTGGATAGGATTGCTCTCTCAAGAGATGCCTTAAAAAGGATGGGTCCCCACTCTGATGTCCCAGACATCACCCAAGGCATGGTGGTTGCCTCTTCCCCCCTCCCCACATCCCCCTCCTCCCAGCCTCCAGCTTGAGCCACCTCCTCCAACCCCAGCTTCATCCCATCAAAGGGCTCTGTGTTGTGCCTCCTGCTCCCATTGAGGTCTGCATTACAAATTATCCTTTCATTCCTGCTGCCATCCCTGCTGCTGTCCCTGTCCCCCCTCCCCTACCCTCTCCAAGTTCAACACTTAAATATTTTTTTTTTTTTTTCCCTCTGTGAAAAGCACTCCACCTCCTCCAACTTTCCTCCCCATCCCATTTTCATCCCTTCTTTGGTTTATTGCCCCATTTTCATCCTTTCTTTGTTTTATTGCCTGTTCTTGCAGGAAAACAGTCACAATGAGAGGGATCAGGGGTGGCAGGAGGATAACACGGGGGGAGCCAGCATCCATCCAGACAGCTGCTCCTGCTCCAAAAGCCACCAATAAAGATTTTGGGTTTTTCCCCCCCTCTCCCTTCACATGCTAATCACCCAGCAGTGATTAGAGCTGCAGCCTGACTCCAAGGGAAAGAAACAGAGGCAAGGGGCTGAGAGGAATTTTTTTTCAGCTCAGAGTAGCAAGAGGAGGTGGAGGGGGAGAGTAACTGGGGGAGAGAAAACAACACAAAGCAGCAAAAAAACTAACAAGAAATAAGAGGGCTTGAAGAAGCCTCATTCCTTATGGTTGGTCACGTCCATCACTCTTAGCATTCAATCTCAAAGCACCCAGGCAAAGGGCCTATTAAAAATCCCTCTTTTCTTATTAGTATTCCTCCTTCCCAGCCAGAGGAGGTAGTGAAGGGGGGGAGAAAATGAGATGGGAGTGAGTTTGGGGAGGGCACTGGGAAATTCCTGGCATTTTTCTGCCTTTGTGTCTGGGGGCTGAACTGAAAGGGAGGGATGGAGAGCTGCATTAAGCCTCCTGCTCCCTCCAGCAGAGAAAGGATTGCACTGGCAGAACTGAGAGCCTTTATATCCCCTTCCCCAGTCAGTTTCCAAGGGGGAAAAAAAAAAAAACCTACAAATCTGGTGTTTTGTTGAGGGAGACAGAGCTCCCAAAAGAACTCAGAGGTCTCCCTTGATAACACTGACTCCTTTTGAGCCCCACAGGGAAGCACTGTTCAGACCTTCTCCCCACATCCCTGGGGGCTTAATCCCCTCCATTTTGGGGGGTTTTTTTTGGTCTGTTTTCACTTTATAATTGCATTTGATGGGGCTCTCCTGGCTCTTCTTTTGACATGACACTACACTGCTTCATTCCACTCTCAGCTCCCAGATAGTCACATTCCTCAGGGCATAACAACCACCACCACAGGGCAGAGCAAAGTCTGTTGTAAACCACTCCAGAAAAACTAAGAGGTGGATAAAGATGAAGAGTGGGCATGGAGGAATATTCCAAGGAAGGTGAATGGGAATTGCAGCCACAGCTCACCTCCCCAGGAGAATGTCTTTCCAAAGCATCATGTTGATCAACCAAGGGTAGACTTCTCCTCCATTAATTTTTCTACACTTTTTTCAGCTTTATTCATACTTCTGGTCTCCTGAGGCAGTGAGGGCCACACCTGGAGCCCTGCTTGGCTTTGGTTTGCCTGAGGGATTTGGGAAGGAAGGAATGGTCCTGCCTCCTCCCATTCTCTGCCTGTCACTCCCAACGTTGTGACCCCAGGGCTGTTCTCCTGCTCGATTTTCTCTTCTGAAGACAATGAATTCCCAGTTTATTCCCTAGGTAGTGCTCACACAGAGGTTGTTCAGGGTCTCTAATTGTTCCCAGTGCTTTTACCTTTTCCCAGTCCCATTGTATCCTGGTGAGATGGGGGGATCAGCATTGAATGCACCGTGCAAGAGGTCAATGCCCCAGAGATCTCCTCAGTGCTGGGTTTTTTTTTTCTTTTTTTAACATTATTCTTTTCTTAACAACTCTAAACTTCTACTTGACCTTTTTGACTCTGGCTAAGTGCAAGGGATGACATTTCCCTCAGCTCTTTCCAGGGACACAGAGGTGTCACCCTGGGAATGGCAAATTTGGGGGGGCCTTGTATAACTAGGCTGCTTTTTTTCCACTTACAGTCTTTTACACTTTTCAACATCAAACATTGGACTGACACTTTCCCTGTGCACTCCCTGCAGGCTAGAAAATCCTTCTGCAGTTTTTCAGTCACACAAATCTCCACTGGTTTCATTACTCATCCCCCCCTTTACCACAACACCCTGGAACAGACTGAGCAGAACAACATCAGAAGAGGCTGGGACCTACGAGCATCACAGCTCTACTGGGACAATCAACCATGCATTCTTCTTCTTTGCTCCCCAGCCTTGAACATCTAATTAATCCACTGTAGGTTGTGAAGAACAATGATGGGATTGTCTTCCTAGGAACTGGATTAAGCCAATCATTGGATCTGATTGAGTTGAAAGAGCCCAGCAAAGAGAACCCACAGTGGAAGGATGGCTTCACTCGTGATGTTCAGCCTACATCTTTCTGGTGGCCATGAGGAAGTTTTTCTTCAAGGGGCTTTCCTGTCATCAACGTGAGCCCATGAGAAGACAAATGTGCCCAACAACATAAAGCTTGAGCACTGAGGGCATCCCCTGAGCTCTGACTGGATTGACCCCCCTTGGAGCCTCCATCTCACAATATTCCACACAACCTAATTGAAGGACACAGCTCCTGGTCCTACTCCCATCCTCCCTGCACCTGGCTCCTGGAGGGAAAAAAATGGAGGGGTTTTTGCACCATGGAGAGCTATAAACTATGTCCAGATCAGTAGCATGGAAAGACTTATGATGAGCCAATGCATCCCAATGCCATCTGATGTCTAAAAATAGGAAGCATCCATCTGAAATCACTGAGCCCCACCTCAGCACACCCATGGAGCACCTGGCAGGACGTGTGTTTGCAGCAGCACCATGGAAAATGGTGAGGGATAAATATAGGAAGAGTTTCCCTTAAGCACAGGTAGGTGGGATGGAACATGTGCCATGCCAGTAGCTCAGATTTTGGTTACTGAATAAGAAAAGACAGAATACTGTCAGAAGAAAGTCCCTGAATACATCATGTCCTGTGCTTCTGTCTCCTGCCAAATCTGACCTCAGGGTAGCAGGGAGCTCCTCAAACACCTCCTGCATCTCTCCTTACACCTCTTTCTGCTTCTGACTGGTTTATAAGAGCCAGGGGGCCCCTGCATTGACCATGCTCAGAAGATGCAGATGGTGAAATCCTTGGAGAATCCATCTCCTTCATTAACAAATTAATGTCTCAGAACAAAATCAGAGTTCACAGAAGGAGGAAACCTGTGGCTGAGACACCAGAGGACGTTTCAGGCCTCCATTTTCTTTCTCATTATTTCTTGTGGTTATTCTCCATACTATTGAAGGAGGAATGGATTCTCCTGCCCTGCTTGCTGCTGCAGAATCCAAGGAGGCAGTGATCTAGAGTGTGAACTCCAATGTTATGGCATCCATCTCTTCATTAATCCAGCATCTTGAAAAGCAGCATTAAAAGTCAACATCAAGGTTTGTCACCTACCTTGGGAGCACAGTTGCTTTGAAGGAGTTGAGGCTGTTCCTCCAGAGAAGATTCTCACAGGACAGCAGTTGTTTTCACATTCTTTGTTCCAGCACTTTACATGGATCCATACAAAGCTTTGTACAAGAAGTCCTTGGAGTCTAGGTAGAAAAACACTTTTTGTCCTCAAGGTTTTTCAGCCAACAGGGCTGGAAGTTCTTGCAGTGTTATCTGTCTCTTCCCAGTGCTGCAGAAACTTTCCCACCCTTCTGAACCCATCCTGCTCCTCCCACCCTTCTTGCCAGGTGATCCAGAGTCTTGGTATCATCAGCACATCCACTACACATGGATGGGTGGTTGTGTCTTCACCAAAGTGATTCACTGGTCATCTCAATGCTTCAGTCCATTGTTCAGGGACTTAGAAATATAGAAATAGAGCAGGTTTGCATTTTCCTTGTTCATTTAGAATCCCAGATATCTCCAAATACCAAGAAAGTTAGTATGATGAACATCTCCACCGACTGGGGAGATCAAACTTCATGGCCATCTGCTGGTGTACTAGGACCTATAGGAACTTTACAATGGGACACTTGTTAGTTGGGTGTTGACCAAGGCTAAGCCTTTCCTTTGATCCCCAAAAGACTGCAGTATCCTAGATCCACCCTGCTCTTGGTAAATTTGGGATCTACTTCAAATCATGGTCAACCAGCCAAAATATAGCAAGCATCCTCTCCTTCTCCCCTGCTACCTGATTTGCCAAGCTTGATCAATCACCAGAGCATTGGGATCTCTGGCATGGTCACTGCTGGTGGTGAGTTTAGCTCTGAGCATTTGCAAGCCTGTTGGGAAGGAATTTAAGGTTTTCTTTGAGTGGATTTGTCATTTGTTAGCAGGTGGATCAATGATGGTCAAGGTCGTGTGTGTCATTTGCATCTTTTGCAGATGTTCTCTTCAGTGGACTCACTCACAGGCAGGATGCAGTGACATCATGAGAACTTCCTTTGGTCCCAGAAATTTCTGCAAAGTGCTCCCCACAACGGGGGCATTCCCACCATGTCCATTCCAGAGGTAGAGAGCAGACTGGAGCAGCTCCAGCCCAGCCCCCTGTTCCTCCCGGAATTTCCTTTTATTGTTACTCCCAACAGCATGAAACACAGACCTCAGCTGGAACGTTCTTTTGGACATTTTACTTTCTAACCAGCATTTTATTCCCTTCTCTAGAAGGATTCTACCTCCTTGGTTAACTGCTCTTTTAACTGACTCAGGAAAAGCAGCTCTGCTTTCCTGTGCCCTACTTGCACTTGGCACCAAGCTGAATCCTGCAAAACCCTCCCTGCCTCTCTGCAGTGGCTTCAGATCTTCTGTCTCCTTCTGTGTGTACAAGTTGCTTTGTTTAAATATATATCCCAAATGCAGTAGCAAAAAAAAAAAAAACCCCAAAAAACCCCCAAAAAAAACCCCACAAAAAAGCAACCACATTTTCCACCTCTGTCAGAGCTTCTGGTTCCACCAAGAAGCAGAGCACCCATTTGAGATCTCCCCATGACTTCCAGCTACTGCTTCAAAAGGACAAGTCTCTCCTCTACTTGCTGGGGGACATCTGCCACTGTGGGTCTAAAGAACTGGTGACTGAAATCCCACTCCACCTCTAAATTTTGCCCCAGAAGTTGCTGTGTTTCAACAAAGGGCAAAGGGAGGTTGGTGGGTGTGATGTGCACCTTTCCAGGTTGCTAGTCTTCATGTAACTCCAAGGGCTCCCAGGGAAAGGAAGACCAGAGCACATCCCACAGATTACTGGGAATTTATTGCCTTATTTGTTAATTTTCTTATTTTACTCTCCATCCTGGCTGTTAGCTCTCCAGCCTTTGCTACCTTATTGCAGAGCTGGGTTGGTGGATGTGGTTGGTGAAAGTGTAGGGATGCATTTGCAGAGCTCCCTCCTTCAGGCTTCTCAAGAGGTAAAACTGACATTTTTTCATAGCATCACACAACCATTTTAACCTTTAAGATCATCAAGTCCAACCTTTTTGGACAACTTAATTCCCCTGAGACTCCTGCATCTGTGAGCTGAATCCCTCCTCTCATGAGTAGCAAAGGGTTTAGAGGTACCTGCTGCAAAAACCAGGGTCATATCTGATGTAAAATACTGATGTGAAGTGTTGTGAGTGCTCCTAATCCAACTTTGTGGAACCTGGGAGCAATTACAATATGCCAGCTCCCCAGGTACCTAATTAGCATCCTTAGCCCAGCCAAGAGGCTGTGGCTTTATCCTGTGCTGGGACAGGGATGCTCTCCAAGCTTGGTTAGCACAGCATCCAGCAAAAGGCAGCTTTGAATCCATTTGAGCTTTCTTAGATCAATCCAAACCACAAGAATGAATAGTGATAGTCCTTAGCCCAAATAGCTCCAATACCTCCATTTTATTGCCAATGTTCTGGGCTGAAAGAAGGATTTCTTTTTACTGGTCTGAGGTTGTAGGCAGATTCCTTCCTGGCTATCTTGATCTCAGGCAGGTGAAGTGTTTCCACAAGTTTTCCTGGCAACAATTTTCCAGGGTTTAGGTGGCAGATTTTAGGGTGGCTTAAGCTGAATCAACAGTGACTCCAGATATGGGGTGATCTGGTTTAATAACTCCCCCCTAATCTGTCCTACACCTGAGCACCAGAGGGAAAGTTAAACAAAGCACAGACCACTGGCATTCATCTACAGCAGGGAAAAGCATCACAAACCTTTCCTGAAGGTTCCATCTCAGCCTTTTGCACCATGCAGAGGAGAGGTGATCACAGGGTCTCACACCCTCAAGGTCTTTTCCATCCTAGATGCTGGGTGGCTCTTACATGGCTTGCAAACACCATGAAAAAGTCACACTGGGTGTATTGTTGGTGTGGGCACCTCCACAGCCCCATGGGATGGTGAGGGACTGGCTGGCTGGAGATTTCCCCTGTTATCCTCACCCCCTTTCTCCTTTTTCCCCTCACATTTGGCACAGGAATGATGCTCAGGTAATTGTGGGAGCCTGGTTTGGCAGCTCCTGGGACAGATGCTGGGTACCTGAATGTTCAGCTGTGTCTTGTGTCTGGAACAAAGTGCACCTGAAGAAGCTGCTTCCAGAAGAAAATGATGTATGGGGTGTCTGGGTACCAGAAGACTTTGAAGGACTTTGCACCTTGTACAAGGTCTGGTGGCAGCAGGAGGACTCCTGACTCCACCAGTGTCCAAGTACATTTCAGTCCCTATTTTCTCTCAGAAACAAGCTAAGTTCAGTAAACTTCTGGCTATTTTTGGTGATGGGTTCTTTTGCAGCTAGAGAGCTACAGAGCTTCACCTCCCTTCTGCTGCAGAGTTAAGTACTTTGGCCATATGTTGTGAGACAAGCAGGAATTTTCCTCTCTCTTCTACACTTGTCCAGCAGGGAAATAAATACAAGCCTTGTATCCCCATCCTTATCAACATTTTGGTGATGCTACATCCATCTAAGTCAGACTTAATTTCTTCTCCTTCCTCAGAAAGGCACTGCCCTGGCCAGGAGTTTGTTCAGACCCATTCCAAGGAGTGAGCCAAAATGTTTTACTGGTGCAGCTTAACTCTGTTGCCCATTAAAAATGCCAAATAAAACTGAAACATGCTGTGGTTTGTCTTTCTTAGGCTACAGGGATTTAAGAAGGTTCTTTGTGCACCCAATGTCCTCCTGTAATTCCCATTACTGCTGATGAGGATGACGCATTTCCACTCACTGGATGAATGTCCCCTAAATTAATTTTCCCTAAAGCATGAGAATAGGGAAATAAAGGGGAGGTTGTGTTTCAATTAGCTTCCAGTTTGTTTTTTGTTCTTGTCTTTAAATACAGGAGAGGTCCATATAAAATATTTAAAAAACCCCAAAACACTATTAAGCAAGAAGAACAAACGAGTTCATCTAAAAAAAGGCTCCAGTTCTTGGAAACAGGAAAATCTATTATAGCCACTGCATGTTATTTGAGTAGATCTCAAAACCTTACACAGTCCCCTCCTGTCCTGTTAATCTCATTGAGATGCTGGATGTAATTTACAGCCTGTGTGGGGAAACTGAGGTGCTGGAAGAGAAAAATACCTGCTAGAAACTCATCCAACATCACCCTTAGAAATGTGACTTAGGAGTGGGGTTCACCTCCTCTGGTTGCAATATGTGATTTATCTGGTGTGGCTTGGGTTCCCCCCAAAGGGAATTCCCCTCACAAAATTCATATTTCTCCCCTTAATCTAACACAACCAAACTCCAGCATAAAGATGGGAGGTGTTGGGAGACACATGATTTACACCAGTTCTGCCATATTGATGTCCAGAGAGGAGTTTGGGGGGTGGAGGGGGGATGAAGCCAACTGTGTCAGCTCACATCTCAGCATCCCACAGTTTGCACCTAAAGGGAAGAGCTCACAAGACAAACTGGGAGCATCAGCCCCATAGGCAACATTGGAGCAGGGCTGGGAGGAAAAGTTTTTTGTTGGCACTGAAGGAGGTGGAAGACTCAACCACTAATCAGGGACAGGAGGTTTCTATTTGACACCCTCTTTATTTTTCCCATCATGTCTAAAAAAGCACAAGGGGAATCAGGAGATTCCCCAAAGCTCTTGAACAGGAGCAGAGAGAGGAGCAAACAGGACTTGCCCAAGGTTACCTGACTCAACCTGACCATTAACCTGACTGCCAGCTCATTTCAACCCTCACTGTCCCCCATCCACCCCTAGAAAGCCCCAACCATGTCCTAAACCCACCATGCTACCAATGGATGCTTCATGGGAGGAACCCACAAAGAAAAATCCCATTCCAGAAGCTTTCCCCACTCCAGCCTTCGAATAATTTGCCTCATCTCTAATAATTCACTGAGCTTTGTTATGACAGGGCCAGGCACTTAATGGAGAGTGAAATTGAAGAAGAATGAGTGGAAGTTGCAGCTTTTATCTCTAAAACAAATAGTGAATTCCTCGGGGCAGCTGCAGCCTGGAACAATGATCTGGGACCTTCATGGGTTGCCCTGGTAACTCCTAGGAAATCTGTGTCAAAGAGGGAAGAGAAGGTGGTGGAGCTTGTGGGAAGAGATGTGGAGTTGGCCTTTAGCAGCATCCATCCAGGTGGGAGGTCTGGAAAATATTTGGGATGGAAGGGGTGGTTTTGTTGGGTAGTGTTGCACCAAGGCCCAAAGGATCATCTTGGGAAATTCTTCAAGGATCCAGGAGATTGGAATCCCAAGGAGTTCTGCTCCATCCAGAAGGAAATCTTGCTGGTCCATTGTCCAGAAAAAGGGAGAAATCCACCCTAAATTTATCTTTAGGTGGCTCCTATGGGTCCTTTCCAGCCCAGAGACCTCTGCAGAGTTTGAGGAGGATAAAGAGAAGGGACTTTGGGACAGGAATGATAGAATTTTCCACTCACTTTGGGCTTGGCAAAAGAGATGCCTGTTTGCCTGGAGACCTGCAGAGAGAGAGGTTTCCCCCAGTGCCTATTTCTAGCAGTGGAAAATGTGTCCAGCTGCTTGTCTGTCCCTCCTAAAGGGCTGTTTGTTTTTCTTTCCTGCATCCCTCCCTCTTCCCCTTCAATAAAATAACATTAGGTGAGCTCTGTATGAAGGACAATGCAAGATAGAAGCAACATCAAACTTCCAGATGTATCCATGACCCTTCTTAGTCCTAAAGAGGAGAGGTTTTCCCCTCCAAGTTGCCCTTTCCAATGCATTTTCCATAGAACAGCCATGGATATCCAGTGTTGTCCCATCTCCTCCCTGGGAACACACTTCTTGCCATCAAAACATCTCCAGTACCTGAGATGCCTCCAGGCACCTATCTCTAATCCATCCCAGCTCCACCAAACATTCAGCCTGCAAAGCAGAGGAGGAAAGGGACCATTTGGATGGAGTTCATTGTCATTTGTTTCATTGTTGGCCAAGCATTAAACCATTACAGATTTTTTTTTATTTTTTTTTTATTTTTTGGTTCTATCCAAACCAGGACACTCGTGAAAATTGTTTCTTTTCCTCCACAAAGCCACAGGGATGTGCAGGAAAGTCTTGGTGCCTTCCAAGTCCTGTCCTGGAAGGTGGCCAGGTTTGATCTTTGTTCAGGGTGGCCTGAAGAGTTTGGACTTCTTTGGAACACCTTTGGATTCAAGGAGAAGGCACTAAGTCAATGCAGTTACTGGGTCTGGTGTGCATCAAGGGCTTCTGCTGGGATAAAGCTGCTGAGATGGCTTCTTTGAGCCATTTGAAAACAGAATTTCTCCATGCACTCTTGTGGGTGCCTGGAACATTTTCTTCTGCAGGCAGCTGAGATGCCCTTAGGTGTTCAGATGGTGCCCTGGGGCTGGGGACATGGGACATGTGAGACCCCTGGACTGACAGGTGGAGGCTGGGCAGGACCACTTAGCAAGGGGAACACCTAATTTTAGGAAGCTGAGTTTAACCCCAAGCCAAGGCAGTAAAGTGGGGTTCAGAGAGTGATTCAGGTGACATGGTGCTTTCGTGTCCCTCAGGCTGGTAAGTTCTCTCTAAGGTCTTCAGAGTGGGGAGAGGATTTGGTTGCCTTAGACAGAAGCCAAGGGGTGTGATTAACACCACTTGGACCAGGGATGCTGCTCCAGAGGGCTTGGGTTTCAGAGAAGTCTTGTGCATCCCTGTGAAGACTTCTCAAGCACCTGAGATGCCTTCAGGGACTTATGAATAAGCAACTTACTCTTTTACCAGCAACAATAATGTACCCTGGAGCTACAGACACACAAATGTACCCAGTGAACCCAGACCCAGTTCCACCCCCAGGCAGGTAGATGGGCCTGGTTTGAGGGGGTGACCAAGATTTCTGGAGCCATGTGTGTAGCAGGGAGGCCAGCAGCTCACTGAAAGCAAAGTTCCTCATATCTCTTAAAAAATTAAACCCCAGAAAAAGAGAAATTATAGGTGCCTGGGTGGCTGAGTCCAAAGCAGAGTGGAGCAACAGGAATCCTTCAAGATAGGATCATGGCTGAGATCTGCACACCACAAATTTTGTCTTCTTTCCTTTCCTTTCCTTTCCTTTCCTTTCCTTTCCTTTCCTTTCCTTTCCTTTCCTTTCCTTTCCTTTCCTTTCCTTTCCTTTCCTTTCCTTTTCTTTTTCTTTTGTATTCTTTTCTTTTCTCTTTTTTCTTTTGTATTCTTTTCTTTTGTATTCTTTCCTTTCCTTTCCTTTCCTTTCCTTTCCTTTCCTTTCCTTTCCTTTCCTTTTCTTTTCTTTTCTTTTCTCTTTTCTTTTCTCTTTTCTTTTCTTTCTTTTCTTTTCTTTTCTTTTTTTTTCTTTTCTTTTCTTCTTTTCTTTCTTCTTTTCTTTTCTTTTCTTTTCTTTTTTTTCTTTTTTCTCTTCTTTCCTTTTTCTCTCTTCTCTTCTTCTCTCTTCTCTTCTCTTCTCTTCTCTTCTCTTCTCTTCTCTTCTCTTCTCTTCTCTTTCTCTTCTCTTCTCTTCTCTTCTCTTCTCTTCTCTTCTCTTCTCTTCTCTTCTCTTCTCTTCTCTTCTCTCTCTTCTCTTCTCTTCTCTTCTCTTCTCTTCTCTTCCCTTTTCACTCATGAACAGCCTCTTTCCCTCACTTCACATCTATCTCCAAGCTTCAGTGGTCCCATTTCCCTTGGGCAGACAGGCAGAGATCAGAGCACAGGGATTTTTGTCTCTTGCTAAAGGGAGGGTAGTTTGGGGTTGGTTTTTCTTCTTTTTTACCTTCCTGAAACACCTGGTGGTGACCAGGACCCCACATGTTGTTGCTCACAGTGTTCCTCACACCAGAGGCACCAGCCCTGTCTGCTTCCATTTCGCCTCTTAACCCCAAATTTGAATTCCAAGCTTTATTACTTTGTGCCCTGTCACAGGAGGAAGATAGGTGATGACATTCAAGAAAATCTGATTACTGGCAAGTTAAATGACCCAAAGCTGGATCTCAGCCCAGGGATTTTCATGCTGCATAGGCTTTCCTTGGTCGTTTTCTGGGAAAAAAAAGGTAAATATTGCACGGGTGCCTGGAGACGTCAGTCAGATGCCCTGAGGAATCTCAACACAGCTGAGCAGGTACATGGAACAGAAAAGAAAAAGCTTGCTTTGAGAATTTATCTCAGTGCTGTGAAGCACAAGAATATCTTCTAAGTTATATTTTCTTCTCCTTTGTCCAGTTTACATTCCAGTGGCAGAAGAAATGGGGTTTCCACAGCCTTTGTGGAACCAATGAAAGCCTCTTCTTTCTCCAACATAGAAATCTTGTGGCATGCAAAGTCTTCCTTCTCCTGAGACAGTTTCATTCCAGCTGGGTTACATACCTGCAAACCAGTGGCTCACACCTGCTCTTTCACAATCTTAGGTAAATATTTGGCTGGAATACAAGGAAAAAGGTATCACAGCAAAATCAAGCTTATAAAGACACCTCCTGACTTAAGCCCCATGAGACTGTAAATAATAGTAATGCTAATTTTAACTTTTAAAGTAAATTCTTGTCTTTCTGTTCCTGTTCCTCAGGCAGATGTGCTCCAAAGGTTTTTTTTCTGTCCCTCTAAACCACATCTTTTGATGCTGGGAGTTGAAAGCAAAAGCCTTAACATAAATTTCCTGACTCTGTGGTGCTGGGACACTGGTGATAAAGCTCCCAGTTAGCAATGCTGCAAGTTTCTGGGTGTAAATAACTGGAAATCTCTTTCTATGAGTTGCTGATGCCTTAGGACACCCTTAGGAGCACCCAGTCTCACCAGGCAGGGCTTTTTCTGACTTCTTCCCCCAGCTGATGGTTGGCATTGGAGCAGGAGATGCTTTAACAGGCATCCAGTTTGAAGCACTCATGCTAAATACTTCTTTCTTTCTTTCTCCCTTTTTTTTTTCTTCTTCTTTTTCTTTTTCTTTTTCTTTTTTCTTTCTTCTTTCTTTCTTTCTTTCTTTCTTTCTTTCTTTCTTTCTTTCTTTCTTTCTTTCTTTCTTTCTTTCTTTCTTTCTTTCTTTCTTTCTTTCTTTCTTTCCTTTCTTCTTTCTTCTTGCTTCCTTCCTTCCTTCCTTCCTTCCTTCCTTCCTTCCTTCCTTCCTTCCTTCCTTCCTTCCTTCCTTCCTTCCTTCCTCTTAGTAATTATCCTTTTTGTGGCAGAGGCAAGAGGGAGGCAGATTCAGAGCTGACACCTGCACCCTGCAAAGCAGCCAAAATACAGAGCATCCTTTCCACTGCCCCCTTGGAAAAGGAGGTTTAGCACTGTGTTTCTTGAAGGAATCACTTCCCCCCCCCCATAAAAAACCCCCAAAAAAACCCCAAAACAGAGGCTGTGCTGTTATTTTAACCACCTTGACAATTGCCAGCAGTCAAAGCTGGCAGCAAGGGAAGGGAGAAGCCAGAGAGGAGTTTGGAGATGCTCTGGAGATAGCCCAGAGGAGTGAGAAGCAGCACCCAGCACAGATGGCAGAGCTGTTAGAATTTGAGTGCCCAATAATAACCACAAAACCTCCAAAAGAAGCTTTCTGCACAGCACCCACCTTCCCTCTCCAGTGGCTCTGTTCTCCTCCTTATCTCTGCCAGCAGAAGGGGAGCTCCAACATGGATGCAGGGAGAGCATCCCTGCTGAGAACTGACAAAACTCCCTGCCTAAGTGGCAAGGTGCCTGTTTGGATAATTCAAGAGAAATTCTACAGCCCAGATCAGCAATCTAAACAGGCTCAGGCATCAAGTGCTTGGGGACAGAGTTTCCTTCTCGCTGGCACAAGGCCAAAGGACCAGCACAGCCCAGATCTGCTGATGAGACCCAGCCAGATGGATTTCTCCCCTAACTCTCAACGTAACCATTGCAGCATGAACCCAATGGCCACAGAAGCACAGCCTGATTTTTAAGTGGATTTCAGGACATTCTCTTTGCCTTTGGTCTATTTTAGTTGCTGTCAAGGGAGACCTGCTCTTGTCACAGCCCTCACTCATCATGGAGACCCAGCACAGCTTAGGGGAGCCCCAGCCTCTGGGCACTCTTACCCCAAAACAATCTTCCACGGGATATTTTTCCAGGGTATTACAGGTGCTGGTGCTTTAAGGAGGAGCTCAGCATCATTTCCCTCCTCTCCATCCCAGGGACACTGCTTTGCAGCTCAGGTTTTTTACTTTTTCTTTTTCCTGGGTTGTCTTCACTTGGAAGGTAACACCAAAATATGCTGTTTGGTGCAAGGGGAGAACGTGACCCCTTATTAAAAAAACTTTGCAAGGAGGGAACTGCCTCTCTAGAATCATAGAATCATAGAATTGGCTGGGTTGGAAGGGACCTCAGAGATCATCGAGTCCAACCCTTGATCCACTCCCACTGCAGTTCCCAGCCCATGGCACTCAGTGCCACATCCAGGCTCTTTTGAAATAACTCCAGGGACGGAGAATCCACTACTTCCCTGGGCAGCCCATTCCAATGCCGGATCAGATTAATAATGATCTAGATTATTAATGTGCATTGCCACCTTCAGTCATTCATTGCAACTGGAGTTTCAGGGCTTTTAGTCACCGACAAACACAGATTTTAGCAAGGGGAAATGAGGATGGGCTGAGGGACAGCAGAAGTCCCATGGCACTGACCCAGAAGGCAGCTCAAGAAACCTTTCCTGGAGAAAAAACATGAAGCAGGTAGGGAGGGATGAGCAAGTTAACCCAAGCCCCTCCTCAAGTCCTCTCCTGGTGACCTTGAAGGAAATCAACCTTTAACCAAAGGCATCCAGAAAATCAGATTTGAAAAGGACTTTTTGCAGTAGGGGTTTATTTATTTTTACCACCTCTGGAGCTGGGCTGGGAACGTTCATGGTTCAGCTGGATCAGGAGGAGAACTTGGTGCAAAGCTCTGAGCTTATTTTTAGTCTCTTTTCAGGGATGAAAACTTGCCTGAACACTAAAATAAAAAAATTTTCAGTGCTCTTCCTTCTCACCAAACAAAAAAAAAAAAAAAAAAAGAAAAAAGATTTGATAAAAATTTTGCCTACAGTTCTTTGAGCATGGTGCTTCCTTTGAGACATCCTCAAACTGGTGCAAACCTCTCTGAGGAGGCATCTTATGCAAATGTCCATTAATTTGTTTAAATATTTGAAAGCACAGCTTAGTTTGGGAGGGGATGATGGGGTAATGTGTGAAACACCATGCCCAGGCTCTGCTTCCAGCTGCTGAAGTGGTGGGGTCCTGCACTCCCCCTCCAGATAAGAATCCAAAGCAGCCCCAGCCTTTGTGAGAATCCCAAATCAGACCCAACCCAGATGAAAATCCCAAATCCTTACCCACGTGGGTAATCTACAAGCTCCCATCCCATTGAAAACCCCAAATCTCCCTGCCCTGCCATGCAGATGGGAACCCCAAATCCCCTCAAAACCCCATCCCAGTGAAACCTTTAATCCCAGCCTTCATGCAGATGGAAACCCCAAATCCTCCCCAACCCACCATCCCCAAAAGAAAACCAAACCCCTCACTTGTGATGGTGAGAAACCCAAATCACCCCCAAACCCCCATCCCATCAAAACCCCTAAATTCCCCCACAATGAAGATGGGAACCACAAATCCCTCTCAACCTCCCATCCCAACAAACCTCCCCAGATGTCCTCCCATGCAGCTGAGAACAACAAATCTTCCCTGAATCCCCATCCCAATGAAACCCCAAAATCTCCCCCATGAAGTTGAAACCCCCCCCATACAGGTGGGAACCCCACATCCCCTCCAACTCCCACATCCACCCCATCGAAACCCCCAACACCCCACCATGCAGCTGAGACCCCAAATCCTCCTAAACCTCCATCCCAACAAAAGTCCCAAATCCTTCCCATGAAGCTGAAAACCCCAAACCCCCTCAACAAAACCCCCAAATCCCCCCCATGCAGATGGGAACCCCAAATCCCATCCCAACCTCCCACCCCATCAAAACCCCCAAATCCCCCCCATGTGGATGGGAACCCCAAATCTCCCCCCCCATCCCAACAAAACCCCTAAATCCCCCCCTGCAGATGGGAACCCCCAATCCCCCCCATCCCAACAAACCCCCCAAATCCCCCCCTATACAGATGGAACCCCCAAATCCCTCCCATGCAGATGGGAACCCCAAATCTCTCCCTATCCCAACAAAACCCCCAAATCCCCCCCATGCAGATGGGAACCCCAAATCCCCCCCCATCTCAACAACCCCCCCAAGCCCTCCCCCCGCAGATGGGAACCCCAAATCCCCCCCATCCCAACAAAACTCCCAAATCCCCCCCTATACAGACAAAACCCCCAAATCCCTCCCCAAACCCCCATCCCAGCAAAACCCCCAGATCCCTCCCATGAAGGTGAAAACCCCAAACCCCCTCAACAAAACACCCAAATCCCCCCCACATGCAGATGGGAACCCCAAATCTCCCCCATCCCAACAAAACCCTCAGATCCCCCCATTTCAGATGGGAACCCCAAATCTCCCCCAACCCCTCATCCCAACAAAACCCTAAAATCCCCCCCTATACAGACGGAACCCCCAAATCCCTCCCCAACCCCCCATCCCAACAAACCCCCCCAAATCCCCCCATATACAGACGGAAACCCCCAATCCCCCCCACCCTGACAAAACCCCCAAATCCCCCCTCCCCCCCCCCCCCCCCACTCCCTCCATCCCTTATCTCCCCCCTCTCCATCCCCATCCCTCCCCCTCCCCCCGCCCCGCAGGTCCCGGGGGGCGGAGGTTGGGGCGGGTCGGGGATTTCTGACCCTCCCCTGTTGTGGGGAGAAGCGGAGAGGAGGGGGGGGGTTGGGTTGGGTTGTTGGGGGGGGACGGGACCGGGGGAGGGCAGCACCCACCCACCCACCCGCCCCCCCGGGCAGAAAGCGCCGGCAGCCGCGGCGGGGACGGCCGCGCCGAGGGGACCATGAGGGCTCCGCTGCTGCTGCCGCTGCTCCCGTTGCTACTCAGCGGTAAGTGACACCTTCCCGGACCCCCCCCCCCTTCCAAACCTATGACTCTTTCCTCCCTCTTTTTTCCTCTTTTCACTTCGTTTTTTTCTCTTCTGTTTTTTCCCCCTTTCCTTTTCGCATCCCCCCCCCCACCCCCACCCCCGGTTTCCTTTTCTCTCTGCCGGGTCGTTGGAAGCAAATGGGGCAAAAAAAGGAGGAAAATAAACAGGGGGGCTGCTGCGTGCCCCCCCTCCTTCTGTTTGCTGCCTGATTTACCCTCTTATTTCGAAACTTAAGCTCATCAAACCTTCAACTTGAAGCTGAAGAGCCGCAGTGCTCGCTTCTTTTATGCAACGCTATGAGCTGAACACGCTGCTCCTGCTCTTCCTCATCCAATTCCCGACTTTAAGCTCTTGGGAGAACGGTGACCAAAGCCCTGAGCCTCACAACCCCTCTTTTTGGGGTCCCATCGGGCGAAATGGGGGGATGTTTCCTGGGGTTTGGGCTTGGCAGTGGTCCAAGGCGCAAGGTGTATGGAAACACGGGTCCAGTGGGAAAAGAGATGGAGGGGAGGGAAAAACGGGTGGGAGACAGCAATTCCCTGATGGAAGTTGGTGGTGGAGTTGGAAAAACAACAAAAAAAAACCAAAGAAAAGGATAAACTTCTGGAGAAGCTTGGCTGTGGGGCAGCCGTAGGTCGGCGCGGGATGGGGGCTGCATCCCGATGGGGAAGTTTGGGATTGGGTTCTGGGATAGTGCTGAGGTTCAGGGTGTTGTGGAAAGGGCTGCGGGTGATGCAGGGGGGGGAGGGGGATGTCTGGTTCTTCGTCGAGGCTTTTTTTGTCGGAGAGATGGTGCTAAACCACGCCGAAAAGTAGCAGGGAAGGGGAATGCATTGATTGTTGTAGAAGTGGATCAAGGCTGGCAGGAGGAGATGGTTGGGGAGGGGTATTTCTTCCCTGGGTTCACAGAAAATGAAAATAAAATAGATTTTAAAATAAATAAATTAAAGTGGAACATAAAATTAAATATAAAATTAAATATAAAATTAAATATAAAATAAAAAATGAACTGAGGAGAAATCTTGCTCTGGGTCATCCCTGCCAGGAGAGCCTCTGCTGAGCAGAATGTTCTTTTATTCAAGGTAACAAAAGCTGGGGGAAGCTCTGGAGGTAAAAGCACAAGTGGAGGCAGGGCCCTGGAGATTTAACTATGGGGTGAAATCACAGAGGTCTGGCTCAAATCTCTGCCTGCCTTTTTTTTTTTTTTTTTTTTCTTCTTTTTTCTGTTCCTCTCAGGATTCTGGGGCTTGGTGGGTGAGCAGGTGTGAAGCCCCCTCTCCTCTTGATGCCAACGTGGGCTTCAAAATAGAAGATTTTTCTTCCCATTAAAACTCAAGATGCCTCAGCCTCATTAATATTGGCATAAAGCAAGAGCTGTTAATGCAATTTTTCTTGTGCCAGCCAGAATTTAACTGAGTTTCGCTGACTTTGCCTTCTCAGAAGGTTTTGTTCTGTCTTACAAAACAGAGTAATAAATATGCTGGGTTTGGTACAGAACAGGTTTTTAGCAGGAGGATGGTGGAGCAACCCATATCTATAGCACTCTCAAATGATCCTGTTACATTTTCCTCTGAAATTATTTTATTAAATCCATCCAAACAGTATTTTCTGCCACCGGTTCTGCTGTTAAGTTTTGAAATAAACTCCTTAGAGATGCTTTGTGTTATTCCCTGAGTGTTGGCACCAGGATTTTCTACCTTAGGGGGTCAAAATAAGCATCCTTTCTTGCTGAGTGTTTGGGCTCGGAGCTCCCAGCAGTGCTTACCTCCAAAGCTGGTATTGGCTGTAATCATCTAAGTCACTCAAAAGCCTAAAATTCATATTTATTTATTTTTTTTCCTTAAAATGAGAAGTTGGGCTTAGAAGGGAAACTGGAAGATTTATTTTTTTTTTAGGATCTTAAAGAAAATAGTACTTGGGGTGCAGCTGGCATGATTTGCTCTGTTGAAACTGGAGGTGAAATGGGTGGGTGAGCAAGGAGCTGGGATTTTGGAGCGTGGGTTTTGGGTGTCATGGGGAAGAAGGTGAAAACATAAGGCAAGAGGCAGACCAGAACTGAGCCCAAGGTTGCCAAAGTTTTTAAAAAACAGGTATTTTGGGTACAGCTGTTTCACTAGGAATACTTGGACTAGAGACTCTAGAGGTCCCTTCTAACCCTAACATTCTGTACTGGCTTCCAGGTTCCCATCACCCCAACCCCCTGATTCTGCAGAGCTCTCTCCTAATTTCCCCTGCTGTAAAGCAGGGATAAAAATCAGGATAAAATCAGCCTCAGGAAGACACAGCCTGTGAGATGCAGTGAACATGGCACTGGGAAAAAAACATCTTTAAATTCAACCAGGCTTGTGGGGTGCTCAGAGTTACCCATTACACTGTGTTCACATTTTAATTTATTTATTCATTCCCCATATTAGATCTCCTCTCCCACAGGGGATGTGATAGCAAAATTGCACCAGGAAGAGAAAGATGATATTTTTTTTTTATCTTTAGAGCATTAAAAAGAGCCACAGGTTAAACCTGTCCTGGGGGCAAAAAAAAAGTCAGGAAGGGATTTTACTGGAGATGGGCCCTTTGCCCGGCTCAGAGCAAACCAAAGATTGATGGGTTTTAAATCCTTGTTGCCAAAACACCCCTTTTCATTCCCAAAGGTAGATTGTGTTCCAACTGGGAGTTCGTGTTTGTCCAACACAGGCTGTCAGAGATGTGCATTTTTTAAAAAAATCCATTTTATCCATTGAATACTGATTTTGACACTGGCAGGAGGAGGCAGCTGGGGCCGTGTCGTGAGGGAGAGGGAAAAAAAACCCAAAAACTGCTAACCAGAAAGTTTGAAAATCAGCAGTGAAGCAGCATGTGTCTTCTTCTCTGTTGGAGGGACTTCAGATTTTGGCAACCTTTTTTTTCAAGCCATTTCAGCAGTGCAATGCCTTTGATTCCCTGGTGGCAAAGCAGATCCAGTAACGATACCCCGTGGGATTGTTTAGGAGGTTTAATTAAAGAATTGTTTGTAAAGCACTTGGAAGATCCTTGGATGAAAGGAGCTGGAGCCATGCAATACACTGATTTCATTCCAGAGTGTTGCTTTAAAGGCTTATGATGAGGAGGCTGATGATCATTCATGTTGGCTGTGATGGGAGACCAGCTGGAAATATCCTCTCTCAGCATTTGCAGGGAGGCTGGGGTTGTGCTTTGGTTATTATTTGCCCTATAAATCACTCATTTTCTCTCCCCATTGGCATCCTCTAGAAGATCTAAGCCTGCCCACAGCATCTCTGGGGGGTGTTTTGGGAACTGAGGGAGTTAACTCCAGCCAGGGAGGATCCCTCAGGTTGTTGTGTTATTCTGGGTGTTACATCAGGACAATTAATAAGAAATTCTTGGCTGTGAGAGTGGTGAGACACTGGAACAGGTTGCCCAGGGAAGCTGTGGCTGCCCCATCCCTGGAAGTGTTCAAAGCCAGGTGGGATGGGGCTTGGAGCAAGCTGGGCTGGTGGGAGATGTCCCTGCCCATGTCATGGGGGCTGGAGCTGGATGTGCTTCAAGATCCCTTCCAACCCAAACTATGATCACCGTGATCTCTGCACACTACAAGAAAGTAGAGGTGAGCTTTTGGGGTTAAGGTGCTGGACTGCATCCCTCCCAACAACTTGTACCTGTCCTGAATTTTGACCTGCATGATGCTGGCAAAGACTACAACAACACCCAGAGCTCCCTGATGCTCTGCAGGACCAGGGAAGATGGGGTGAGGGAAGCTTCATCCTTGCTGGGTGATGCCCTGGGGTGGTGAGATCCCACCAGAACAACCAGCTGAGCTGCTTTGTGCTGTGCTGAAGCCCAGGTATCTTCAGTAATTCCACCTCCAGGTGGTCCAAGCAGTAGCAGGGCCAAGGGGGTTGCAAAGAACCCACCTGTGAGTGCACAGAAATTCCTCCCTCCCACCCACTTGAGCTGGTGGGGAGCAACACACAGGCAGAGAGATGCAGGTTGTGGACTTGAGCATCCCCCTCATCTTCTGTCCTGCTGACACCATCTCTGAGTGACAGACAAACCCCCCTCAGCTCTGCTGAGAGCTGAACATCACAGGAGGGTTTGAACTTTGCAGGAATCTGGTTGGCCCAGTTGGGTCCATTCCCCAGGTGCAGGCATGTGAAGTCTCACCAACTCTCTGAAGCATTTTCACATCCTTCAGCCAACTTCCTCCTGTTTACGTGCACAGCTCCTGCCATAACTGGCCAATCTCCACCTAAGGATGTTGTTGCTGAATTCTTGCAATGCCTGCCCTTTCCTTCAGAGATTGCTCCTGACCAACCCTTGCTTTTTTTTTGCTTTTTTTTTTGTTTTGTTTTGTTTGCTTTCTGCTTTTTTAATTGTTTTTATCATTCTAAAACATACACACAGTCATCTGGCATTTATTGTCTCACATCTACCTGCACTCAGCTCACTGCAACCCCCAGGGCTCCACTGAAAAGTCCCCACATTGCCAAGTGCTTTGGGTTTGGGCTTGCCAAGAAAATCCACCAAGTCTCCTTCTCTCTTGCAGCTTGTGAGACACCCAGACTGGAATCTGATTCTGCAGGGGGGTTTTACAGCTCCTGCTCTCTGGGGGGATGTGAGGATACACCTCCCATCTCCCCCAAAACCCTTTCCATGTGCCATTTGGGCTTAACAGAAAACCCCCAACAAACCTGGTGTGATGATGTCCCACACTTCAGGGTGAGGTGCTCTCTCCTGTTGTTTCTGTGTTTTTTAGGAGGGATGGGGAGATTTTGTCCCAATTTCAGGTTATGATGGCTCTCAATGAGCCATCAAAAGGACCTTGAGGAATATGAAGCTCCACATGGAGCTGGGTGGAGGTCTGAGGGATGTGTTCTGTCTCTATCACAGCTCCAGTTTTGAGGTGCCTAAGCATTGGCACTAGCCTATATCCAAAAAAAACCCCATTACTTTTGAGCTCAAGAGCCCTGTCCAAGAAGGGAGATGGAGCTGGGGAGAAAAAGATGATCATCCTTGGGTTTGTACAAAAATAAGATATGATTGTTATGAGCTGAAATGCTGTTTATCTGCTGCAGTTTCTCTTTTTTTCCATGTATCTGCTTAGACTTTGTGCTGCTTGGTGAAGAGTTCAGGGATGGGGAGATGCCCTCATCTGGGTTCTCTGGGGTTGCTGAAGTACAAAGAGCATCAATGAAGACCTGGTGAGCAGGGGGTTGTTTGATAACAACAGCATTGCATGGCCAGAAGCAACCTTGTGATGCTGCAAGAGAGATCACAAGCCACCATCTAGAGGGCTTTTAGTACAGAATCCCAGAATACCAGGTTGGAAAGGACCTCAAGAATCATTTGGTCTAATCTTTCTTGGCAAAAGCCCAGCCTAGACAAGCTGGCCCAGCACCCTGTGTAGCTGAATCTTCCAAGTGTAGGATGGTGGGGAATCCACCACTTCCTTGGGGAGATGATTCCAGTGGCAGGTTATCCTTATGTCATTGATCATGACACCTCATAAATTCAGTGGTCAGCCCAGTGGAGGGGGAGCTGCTGGCTTTTCACTGCTCATTTCTACCTCTTTACCATATGGCCACTAAAACAGGGGTATTTTTCTTCTAGATAAAATTCCAGGTGATGGGTATTAGTGTCCTCACCACCTTCCAGATCCCAGGGAGAGGGAAAGGTTCCTCCAAGGATGACTTAGCCTGCTCCAATTTAGCTGCTGGCTTTGAATTCCAAGTATTGCTGGAAACAGTGAGAGCCTGGAGAGGTCCTGGAGAATGCCAATAGTAACATTGCTGCCTTCTGGGAATGCTGAATGCTCTGGTGGGTTATTTGGGGTGACCTTTTTGGAAGTTGCATTGCACATATTCACTTGACTTGAGCCACAGTGTGGGTCAGAGTCAACCTTTGGTACTGAATATGACTGAAAGCCATTGGGAACCAGAAAATGTCAGGCTGTCCCATCAACACTAAAGAGAAAAAACCCCTCTGTCCTTCAGGAGATGGAGTGAAGTTGCTCCAAACCCCAAAGATACCCAATATCCTCCATATATATTTTCCTTATTGAGTCTGAAGTCTTCTTGCTGAAGTTTGGGGGTTTTTTTCAGTGCTAAATGAGGCCGTTTTGCAATTCTTTGCATATTTTACCAGTGGATGTTGCTCTGTGTGTTGCAGGCACCTTTTTTGTCCCATAAATAATGTCCACCTCACAGCTTGCTTGGCCACAGGCCAGGAGCTCTTTGCAGGCACTGGTGGCAGCTGGGTGACAAAGTATTGCCAGGAGACATGGAGCATGGAGACAACTTCTTAAAATTAACTCAGGTGTAATGTCCTGATGCTCAGCACAGAGCAGAAGAGGTAATGGAGGAGAAGGAGCTTTTATTTTGGGGGACAGGAAAGCCAGGGCTGCTGAAGGATCTGCTTTTAGATGTGAATCCACAACAAACCAGGTGTGAGAAGGCTGAGATTTGGCTTCCAGCTTGGCTCATCTGGGACATGATGTCCAAGGTCATGCATCTTGGCTTGGTGCTGTGGTTGGTGAGGCAGAAAGGGGAAAGGTTCTGGTTTGGGGAATCTGGGATGAGCTGCCTTGTGGAGGAAGGGAAATTGGGGAGTCCTGGAGCTATTCTTCATGTGTGGGCAAGTGGCTTCTTTTTCCCACTGAAATAACCATGGTAATGCTATTTAGGTTCAGATACTTGACCAGGGTGTTTAAGATTGGAGCTAAATTGTCCTTGAATCCAGCTACTTTTAGTGTAGAGAGAAAAGGGGATCTGAGGGCAATTCAGGTTTGTCTTGGGGTGATTTGGCCCCTAGAGATGCTTGTCTCTGTACATGGTCCCCATCAGGGTTTGATGTTACACCAAAGATACCCAGGATCTACCCCTGGAAACTCTTGTGTTGCACAATAGTACCTGTGTTTGCTTAAAACTATCAAAAAATGTGGATTTCAGGATATGGAATAAGTTCTTAGTGGTGGGTCAGGAGTGCATCCTAAAGGCTGCAAAATGGGAAGTGGATAAGAAATGGTCTTTGGGTTTAAAAACTGAGTCTGTGTTTGAAGCTAGGTGAGAAACTCTAGAAATGGGTAGCTTGGATCTGCATTAAAACCTCCTCCAAAATGCAGAGGGGTTTTTTTCTATTTGTTTGTTGGGTTTTTGTTGGTTTTTTTTAATTAATCCCATTTTAGATGTTGCTTTGAGGTCTGGCTCATCCTAAATAAAAATTGGATTAACCCAGCAGCTTTTTCTCTGTCTTACAAGCTCTGTGTGCAGGGGACTGGGGTCTTACAGCACACAGCTCATGAGACAGGTGGAAGGGAGGAAAAGAGTCATTTTGCAGTGGGAGAATAAGACCTTGGTTATTCATGGCAAAGGCTGAAATTTCCTCTCTCAGCCTTAATTGATTTTAGCAAATGTAACTGGAGGAGGAGGTAGAAGTTGGCTTAGAGTTATTAAGCTGTAGCACTTAAACATATATTAAATCTGCTGTGGAAAGATGTGGAGACAACCTTGTCAGGTTTCTTCTAAGTGGGGTCTGCAAAGAGAAAAACCACCAGATTTCTGACTTTGACAAAGGGAACTTGAAAGACTCTGCAGAAGGGTTTGGAGAAACTGTGCTTGAGAAAGTCCTTCTTTGAAACCTAATAGCATAGACCACTTTTTTTGTTGTTCTGTTGGTTTCTTGTTTTTTTTTTCCTCCTCCCTGGAGTCAAAAGGGTGAGATAAGACATTCCACCACGTAGGCAAATGGGGAAAAAAAAATGTAAAAGCTGAAATGCTGCAGCCTGTGGAAAGTGGATAGCTCTTGGGGTGGCTTATCAAGATGTTGGATTCCTTGACTATGAGAAAAAACAGAGTACTTCAAGTGATGCTCTGTGCTGCCCAGCACAGGTCTGGTTAGCAGTGGTTACACTGGAATAAAATCAGGTAACCAAGGACCTGGACATTTATAAATAAAGAAATAAAGTAATTCAAAGGGTGGTTTGGGTTGGAAGGGACCTTTCAAAGTCATCTAATCCAACCTCCCTGCAGGGAGCAGAGACATCATCAACTAGATCAGGTTGCTCAGAGCCCACATTAAAGTGGTCCTGGTAGGATATTTCTAATCTATTAAGCAAGCAAAGAAATGTTGAAAGCACAGGGAAGGGGAGCAAGTTTTTTATCAGGTACTACACAAGCTAAAAAGGAGCAACCTCAAACCAGCACTCCCATTCATGCATGTTTTTTTCCACAGTCCTCCCACTCTCTAACTGCTGGGGACCTGTTTAGGAGCAAACAAATTAAAATTAAAAATACATAAAATAAGTTCCCATGGGTTTCCCTTGGCCAAGAGGAGAAAGCAGCAGCATGTAGTAAATGCATGAAATTACCCTCTCTTGTTTTATTTTCCTTCTTTTTAAGTTTTTTGGGTTTTTTTCTTCTAATATTGGTCTACTTTTCAGCTGGCTCAGCCCCCTGATGTGGTTTGATACAAGGCTATGAAGTGTTTGTGCTCTCTACTGCCTCTTTTCATGACTTTCTGGCAGATCAAAGCTGTGCCAGGAGCACACCAAAATCAACTGTATAAACAAAAAAATGAATAAATATATATTTATATATATATATATATATATAATGAAAAGCTGGGTTGCATGGAGTTTTCTGGGAAAGCCTGATCCATCTGAGAGCCAAGTGGGGCAAAACAGGAGCAAAATGGGACACAGCATCCCGTTGGCTGTGATGCTGGCAACCAAAAATCACCTCCTTGGCCCCAGTTTACCAGCATGCAGGAATTAATCTCAGCCCACCAGCAACTTCAAGGCTTTCCTGAGCCCTGGGGTAATTCCCATGCTGAAAAAAGCCCTGAGAGATGCTGAGCTCTTTGGCACAAGTGGTAAAGTTTTCCTGTCCTGAACACTCCTGTGGAATATTGCAGGAAAGTAAATTCTGAGCTTATTTCAACATTCTGGTATAGAAAATTATTTTGTTTCCTTAACATTTTCCCAGACAGCTTCAGAAAACCCCCCCAAGGCTCTCAGTCTGTGCCATTTTGAAAGCCTCTAGGATAGTTTCTACCCATGAATGGTACCAATAAATCCCCATTAACTGCATTCAACAGAACATCCTTTTTTCTCATTAAAGCCTCACAAAAGGTTCAAAACCTCATCTTATGGGAGAGTGCTTTGATTTAAACTGATGTGGCTTAAATTATGAATTTTAATCACAGTTTAATATAAGGGAGAAGAAAGCCTTCCTTTGAAGAATTGGATTTTAATAATGTTTTTCATTTACAATTCATTGCTATATCCTCCAAGCAGGGCTGATTTTCTCAGTTGTTCACTATAAAATTTAGAGATTTAAAGCCCACTCTTGCCTTTCAGCTCTTTTTTCTAACCAGGTGGACACACTATGAAACATATTTGTTTAAGCAGTTAGACCACTTTATTTTGATTTCTAATTTATCCATCTTTTAGAAGATCTTTTAAGTCTTCCTAGGTGATGATGAACAATTATTAAGTTGAGGGGTCATTGGTTGCAGTCACTCTTCACTTGTAGAGGGTATTTTAAACTGAGAGATGCAAAACAGCACTGAGATTTCCTTTAAGGTACCTGAAGTAACCAAGGGTCTGGATGCCTCACACCTAAACTTTTCAACATAACTTTGAGTTCACTCCTAAGCAATTTGTGGAGCAAATCTGGAGTGCTAAACTTTAATATTCATGACTAAATTGGATTTTCTCACATCCCTTTGAGGGGTTTGAATAAACAGGAGCCTTGGGGTGGGGCTTTTCACATGGGGGTGTAGTGAGGGGACAAGGGGAAATGGTTTAAAACTTGGAGAGGGGAGATTTAGGTTGGACATTAGGAAGAAATTCTTTAATTTGAGAGTGATGAGACACTGGAACAGGTTGTCCAAGGAAGTTGTGGCTGCCCCATCCCTGGAAATGTTCAAGGCCAGGTTGGATGGGGCTTGGAGCACCCTGGGATGTGGGAGATGTCCCTGCCCATGCAGGGGGTTTGAACTGGATGAGCTTTAAGGTCCATTTCAACCCAAACCATTCTGTGATTCTCTTAAAAACTCACTTTTACTCTTTAAAATGGGAGGGGAAGCAATTTTATTTTTCTGCTGCCAGTTTCCAGTTCTTTTCACAACAGAGAATGAATTATTGGTGAAGCAGCTGAATGTGTCCCTCCTGGGTCTGCAGAAGGAATTTAAATAGATTCACATGTGGAACTTTGGACTCCACACTTAGTGTCTGGATATCCTGGATATCTGTCCACAGTGTGGGCAGACAGCAATTAAAGGCAAGCAAAGCAAGAATTAATGAGGCTTCCTTTAATTGGCTGACCAGTTTTTGTCTCTCATCCAAATCCAGTCCTGTTTAGCATTGGAAAATACAAATTCCCTCAGTGCCATGGGTGTCCTGGCTGGGTTGAGTCCTGCTGCAATATATTTCATCTGCTCTTTGGTGCTAGATGGCAAAACTTGGCCTTTCACAAATTAGGAGGAGATTTGGCCTTGATGGATTAGAGCCCATGGCACTAAACACACCTTTTCCCAGTGAGGAAAGGTGAACTTGGAGCAATCCTTCTTGTGTCCAGGAAAACAATGGAACTCAGTAGATCCTGGTAGTCTTCCATCGAGCCCCATTGCATGCCTGTCATGAGGAGTCTGGGGAGTGATAAACTCTATTTCCCCTCATTTTTCCAAAGTAAAACAGTATTAATAGACAATTCTCCAATGCCTGTTGGAGCCTGGAGTCCTTCAATCCAGCCCATTAAGATGCATTTCTTTGCTGCTCCTACACGAGAGTGTTTTCTCCAGCAGGTTTGACAAATAAAAACCATTGCTCTTTAAGGCAACAGACAGAGCAGGGAAAAAAAAAGAAGGAAAAAAAGAAGGAAAGAAGGCTTGACAACTGTTGGATCCTGGTGCAGGTCCTGCAGCCCTCACTCTGTGTTTCTTCAGGTCAGGTTCTTCTCAGGCTGTTGGGAGGAGAAATATCCCATGTCCCAGAGAAGCTTTGCCACAGTGAGTGGTTCTCAAACTCTGGCCTATACTTGACCATCTCACTCCAAGCTCTGTTTTCTGTGGGGTTTTCCAACAAGGAGAAAAGGTGAATAGGTTGGGCACAAAGCCTGTCACCCATCACCTTCCATGTTCCCTTTGCCAGTGTTCCTCCAAATCAGGGTTTTAGCTACTGGGAGGTGATTTAGGGCAGATGAGTTGGGAAGAAAAAAAAAGCTTTTCTCTTTGCAAGAGAGTGACAGAAGGAGAGGGGTGGAGTGGGGGGAGTGGGGTGGTGAAACTGGGTGCATAAGTTTGAGTTGGCAGCAAGAACAATAGGAGACCTCATGGTCAATATGGACTTTGTGTGGTCCTTTAAGAATATCCTTTACAAGGGGCAAGGGAGAAGTCCAAACTGATGGGTTGATAAAGGAAAGAGATGAATATTTTTTTGTTAAAGAAAAAAAGAAAAAATATCCATGTCTTTTACTCTGATAATGAAGCCTGGCCATAGGTAGCTGACAGTTGCTTGGAATAAAGTTTTGGGGGTTTTAAAGGGGTTTTGTAGGCACAGACATCACATTAGAAACAGATTATAGTTTCTCTTCAGCATCCCTGATGGAAGAAAATTCATTCAGCCCCATCAGCAGCTCCTCCTCCTGCAGAACCCTCTGCACACCCTCCCCAGCCTGTGCAGAACCCTGGCATTAAATTAACACCTGGATAGAGAGCAGGATGGGTGCAGAGCCCCAGCATGATGCTTCCCAGTGGTAAAGTGGGGAGAGCTGGTGCAATATGGTAAGACCCAAAGCCAGGGTCTGACCTGGTTGCTGAGGTCCTGTTGCATGTGACTCTAAAAATCTTGATAAAAACCTTCAAATAGAAGGAAATAGAAAAAGAAAAAATATTTCTATTTCTGGAAATAGAAAAAAAAAACAATCAGGAGCCCACCAAAAGAAGGAGCTGTGTGTGCCTTGGGGATTTGGGGAGGAATACTTGGGGGACAGCCATGCTGAAGGAATGCCAGCTATTTGGGGGCTGTATTTGTGTTTGAGCTGGCAGATGAAGGCTGCTGCTCTCTGCTTTGTCTTCTGTGGGAGCTTTTTTTTGTGTGTGTGTGTGTCTGGCAGGGCTGCTCCAATCTGATTAGGCAGGGGCTCACTCAGGGGGGCAGCAGCCATGTAAGCTGCTTTCCCCAGAGGGCTGCCCAAAGCTGGTGCACACAGCCCAGCTGGCATTTTTTTAGGGAAGGTTTCCTTCTAATCCAGCTCAGAAGCAGTTTTAGGACAAGGGTTTATTTCCATCTTGGCTGGGGAAATTGGTACCCTGAGGTGCTGGAAGGTGGGGTTTGATATAGCAGGATGGGTGAGTAGGGCCAAGGCTTGGAAACCTCTGAGGCAGGGATGGGAAGTAGCTTTGAAACTGTTTTATTGGAGAGGGCTTTTAGGATCCTGCTTTATTTATTTATTTACTCCCATCCTGGAGTCAGCAGGGGGGTCCTGGGGAAGGGTAAGAAAAGTGGAACCCCGGAGCTGTTTCTGCAAGGATTTTGTCTTGATTTTGTTTGAGCAGAGGCACTCATCCTGAGCAATGGGTAAGCAGATTTTTGCCTCTGCCCAAATCTGAGAAGAGCAGATGCTGCTCCTAGCCTGTCTCTGAAATAGGTAAAAGCATCCTTGCTGCAGGAATTGATTTCATAGAGGCAGAGAAAGACCCTCAGATTTCCCAGCTCCTGCTCTTTGCTGAGATGGACAGATACGTGTCCTCTGGGCAAGGTGCCTCTGGGCAGATTTCCCAGATTTCTTCTCCCAAAAGGCAGGGAATGCCTTGTTAGAGCCACCTCACAGGACTTCCCTTAGTCCCAGGAAATTGTCCCAGCCTGTTCAATCCATGCTCAGCAACATGAAACTACCAAGAGCAGAGAAAGGAGGAGCCCTCTCCTTGATAATAGAGATAAGGAATAATGGATTTGTTTTGTAGGAAGACCTATCAGCTTTTGGATCTGGCTGGATCAGGATTTGATCCAGCTTCCCAGGGATGAGAGTGTGTGTGGTGAACATCTTGGTGCTATAACTCATCTCCATCTCAGGTGCCTTCAGCCCTCCATCCATCTGGGCTCTTTGCAAGATGAAGCTTTGCTCCGCTTCTTGCTTTCTCCAACTCCTCTTTGAGACTTGGTTCAAATCCCATAGCAGCAAAGAACTTGTCTCATCTTCTGTGTCCAGAGTCTCAAAATGCAATGCCTGGCTTTCCAACCCTCATGCCCTATTTCTTTGCCTCCTGCACTGTGCAGAAGCTTCCTGGGCAAAGGGCTTGGCTCTTGTTTTGCAGCATTCAAACATTTCAGCCCCTCATTGTGAGGTCTGGGTACTGGGAGGAATGGGTGATGGGCAGGCAGAGATGTTCAGGTACAAAGCATCCTCAGCTCACGGGGGTCACCAGGAGCACATTTGCACCAGAGAGCAGTGTCTGTATAGGTAGGCTTGCTGGTTATTAATTATTTAAAGTAATAATACAACAATCAATTACCCAGAGTTATCAATAAGTGTTGCTAAAAGTTGGCTTTTGATGCCTCAGCTCTTTCCAGCTGACCCAAGGTCAGGAGACTTCAAGGCTTGATTCCTGAGAGCTCTCCTGATGGGAGTTAAGGAGCATTTTGCCCAGGTAATAATTTCTAGGGGTGTTTGGATGAGATGGGGCTCAGGGTAACAGAAAGGGCTTTTGAAGTCTATGGATTTGAAGTCTGTGTGGGGAGTTTCCAGTTGTCTCTTCTGCCTTTCTACAATCAGGGCTGCTGATTTTCTTGTCCCTCATAAAATAAGGAAGTTTTTGCAGCAAAGCCATGCTTTGATTTAGCAGTGATCACTTGCAAACTGGGCTGGTCACCAGCACAGCATCTCCCCAGCATGGGGCTGTGTTTGCTTTCCCTCTCCACATCTACCCCACCAGCTCCAGGGTTACAACCAGCAGCATCCCCTGAATCCCAGTTTAATGCCCCCTCCCTCTCTGTGCTCTGCAAACACCTTTCTTCAGGTCCCACCATGGACCCAACCTGCAGCCCGTGTCCTCTCTCCCCATCTTCCATCTCCCACCACAGCTCCAGCTCCATTTTCTGAAGGAAATGTCCAAGCTGATGTCTCAGATCTTCATCCCTCTGAGCCAAAAGCAGGATCCAGTCTCCCCTGTCCTGGAGCAGAGGAATTGGGATATTATCACAAAGCCCCACATCTTCCTCTTGCACACAGAGCTGCTCTTGGTCACCTCGTTGGGTCCTCTGAAAGGTGGGAGATCAGAGAGGGGTTTGTAGACCTCTCTTCTGAGAAAGAGGATGATTAACAGCAGGGAGGGGATGCAGCTTCTTCTTCCTTCCTGCTTCCTTTGCTCCCTTCCCTTGCCCTGCCATGGCCTGCCCTGCATCACAGCCACCAGACACTGCTCTGCAGAGAAGGGGTTTGGTGGTGGGGAGATGTCAATAAAGCCCTGTTCTCAAAAGCTGACACAGACAGAGATTTTTTTTTGCCTTCCAGACCATTTAGGGGGGTCAGTGCTGCAAGCTGTTTTTTTCATTAGACACCATTTAGCATTTTTCCTTCCTAATTAGTGAGTTTCTTCATGCTCAGACTCACTGCCTGGACCCACCTGTCCAAGAAACATGCTGAATTTTTGGGGAGCTGCATATGATCATATTATCCCGTCCATGAATACAGGTTTGGAGGAGAAAGGATTTGGAGCAGCCCTGAGGAGAAGGACTTGGGGGTGATGGTGGACCAAGAGCTTCACATGAGCCCTCAGTGTGTGCTTACAGCCCAGAAACCAAGCAGGTCCTGGGCTGCATAAAAAGAAGCAGAGACAGAAAGTCAAGGGAGGGGATTCTCCCCCTCTGCTCTGCTCTGCTCTGCTGAGACCCCACCTCGAGCTCTGTGTCCAGTTGTGGAGTCCCCAACATCAGAAGGACACAGAGCTCCTGGAAGGTGTCCAGAGCAGAGCCACTCAAATGCTCAGAGGGCTGAGCACCTCCCTGGGAAGCCAGGCTGAGGGCTTGGGGTTGTTCAGCCTGGAGAAGAGGAGGCTCCCAGGTGACCTTAGAGCAACCTTCCAATATCTGAAGGGGCTCCAAGAAAGCTGGGGGAGGGCTTTGGACACGGGGGGGTAGGGAGAGGACAAGGGAAATGGGTTAAAACTTGGAGAGGGGAGATTTAGATTAGATATGAGGAGGAAATTCTTGAATTTGAGGGTGGTGAGACACTGGCAGAGGTTGCCCAGGGAAATTGTGGCTGCCCCATCCCTGGCAGTGTCTCAGGCCAGGTTGGATGGGACCTTGTACACCCTGATTTAGTGTCCATGGAAGGGGGGGTTGGACCTGGATGATCTTTAAGGTCCCTTCCAACCCAAACCATTCTGTGATCCTATGATCACTATTTATATTATCATATTTTAACTGGAATTTCTCAGCACACACCAGTGCTGTCAGAACCTGCCCCAGCCTGCTTGCACTGAGTGCAAAGCTTTGCATCCCCGACCTGGTGACATCCCACAACTTCCCATGCTCTCTTCTGCTCAGCTGTAACCACACAGGAATCCCACTCCTTGCTGGGCTGCTGGGTGGACAACATTGTTCCCCTATTGAGTCATAACAATGAGGTCACTGGGCTGGAAAGACAGTGACATTCAGCAGCCAAGAACCCAGCTGGCTGGTCCCAGTTGTGTCTCATCCCCTATGACAAAGCCACATTTAACTGACGAATTAAAGCTGTTGCAGGCTTCATCTTGGAAAGGGTGACCAAAATGGGCATGTTCTTCATCAGCATTAAGCCAGGTCAATCCATCCCACCTTGCTACTTACTGCTTAGGTCAAAATTCCTGGTCCTGGCAATGGAAAAACCTCCTCAGAGATGTGGCCCCATGTGTTTCAGAGCAAGATAACTGCTTGAATGAGGACATAAGGACCTCAAGAAGCCACCCAAAGCCCACTCTGCTCCAGCACCAAGCTCAAGCCACTTTGGGGTGGCCTCTCTGCATTGCCATCCCACCTCTTGTTGGACACTGGGCATTTCCCACCTCCTGTAGGAGTTGGATATTGCACCTAAACCAATGGCATTGGGATGCTCCTGTACTCTGCATTCCCTAAAGGAATGCCTGACCTCCACATTCAGTGGATCAGCCCAGGTCTGATTGTGGACCAGGGGCAGTTTTCTGGCATTCATGGCTCATCTTTCCCTTTATGCACTTTTTGGGTGGGGCAGGCAGGGTCCCTGCAGGGCAGGCAGAAAGCAGGGAGCTGCCCAAGCACTGGCAAGCCATGGTCCACAGTAAATCTCTGCTTCCCTCAACCGAATGCTCCTACAGTGTCAGGACCTTCACCACTCTCCAAATGAAGATATTTTGAGCCCTGAGACCAGTGGGCACTTCTGCTCTCAACATTTTGTGCTGTTATTGCCTCTCTGACTAAGATCATCCCCGAAATAGTGAATAAATGTGCCCGGAGGGACTTCTGAGGATCAACTCTGTTTCATGCTGCTAGGTCGCCATTTCCATTAAACCCTCAATTTTTATTTTTTTTTTTTTTTTTTTCTGCCTGCAATGTGATTGTCTTAAGTCAGATTTATCTTCTTTTTTTTTTTTTTTTTTTTTTTTTTGCTGCCCAAGCCCAGCTGAGCAGGAACGTTGGGTGTATGTTTACCACGGCTGCTGTCCCAGCCCTAAAGCACAGCAGCCGCTTCTTTTGAAGAACATACAAAGCAAGGAAGAGGAGCAATTGTTTGGGAGGAAGTGGAACCAGAATGTAATAGACTCCCATGGGATTTACTATTAGTAATTATTTGTATTGCTCTGGCACCCAACCAAAGTTGGGGCCCCGGTTAGAAAGGTGCTGGACCAGTAAATTAAGACATAGCCTCTGATCAGCTCTTGCATGTACAGGGAGAGGGGAAACTGAGGCAGGGAGAGGTTAAGAAGTGTAACCAGGGTTGTTTCAGAAGACTGTGGTTGAACAAGGATGTGAGCCAGAGCACAGAGCTTCTCAGAGCATCCTTCCTCTCTAAGTTTAAAGGGTTAAGGCTCCTCTGCTTGTGCTGCTCACAGCTACATGTAAGAGGCTTTTGGGTCATAAATATCATGCTGTGCTGGAGAACCCTGCACCAGGACAACACTGGGAAAGGTCATCTCTAACTCTCTGTACCTTTCATGAGTGATTCCTGTGGTCCATGTGTATCATATGAAGGAGAGGAAGAGCAGGAGCTGTTGAAGAACACTTCTTCTTCCAATGGAAACTGAGTCTCGGTACTCTCAAAAAAGAAAAAAAACCACCACAAAACAAACCAAAAGCAAAAATGGGTATTCCTTTTCTGTAAAACTGACTGTTTCAGGGGAGTTAAATAATGAGGCAATTATGAATTTGCCAACAATAGGAGTTGATCAGATTACACAGCCTGTAAAGCCAGACTGTCACCGGAGCCATTTGGTGGGAAAGAAACTCTGTGCCAGACAGTCTTTAAATAGTTTTGAATAGGAGGGAGGGTTTGCTGTGTCCTTCCCTTCCTAGGCTCTCCCCACCTAAAGAATAGCACTCAGCCTCCTGCCAAGTCCCCCATGTCCAGCCAGTGCCCAAAGGCTCAACTCACAGGCACAGCTAAATAAATATATGGAGGTGCATATGTATATATACATGTGTATATATAGAGCTCTGAATTATCCAGGAAGACCCCACCCTAAGGGAGGTGTGGGTGGGGAGATGAAGGAAAAAAAAAAAAAAAAAGGTGGGACCCAAAATAGCACAGACACACAAAAGATCCCAAGGAAATATGGAGCCCTCTTCATGGTGTTAACAGGAAATCTCTGGGCTGCTGGCTCGGTAACCCCTAAGCTAAGGTCGTGGGGGTCTGATTGTGGCAGTGGGATGAATCCAGGCATCCATTGGCTCTTCTGCAAAACTTCAGGGTGAGGTGACAACTTTTACATCAGTGAAGGTGTCCCAGATGTGCCTGCAGAGGAACCTGTCCCCAGCATAGCCTGAATGAGCAGCAAAGGAGAAGGCACTGGGAAGTGGGTGTTTTAAGTAGGAAGAGTAAAATTCTATCAGAGAGGTTGGGATGCTTGAGGAGGTCACCAGTGCCTCTTGGAGGTGGCTCCTACGTCATTCGTGTCTTTAGCTATTTCACATCACAGCACTTTTGAGTCTCAGTGGACCAAAGCTCGTAGAATCATAGAACATCCCAAGTTGGAAGGGACCCACAGACATCATCCTGTCCTAGATGCGTCCATCTCATCGTCTCTGAGTCCATCCTGGCTGGGTGGTGGGTGATGCAGCGATGAGGCTGCGGGGAGGCAACTTGACTCACGACCCCGAAAAGGTTAAAAATAAAGTTGCAGGCCTGAGGGCGTAAATTTGGGCTGACTCTGACTCATCAAAGGTGCTGAGAGCACAAAGGAGGGTGAGGCTTCTGGTCTTATCGCCTCCTCACCATCACTTTTCCGCTGGCCCTTTTCTGCCCTCAGGGTGGGCGAGCATCCTTGAGTCCTGTTCTGAGCACAACCTTGCAGAGGGGGTTGGTTGGCAGCCCCCTCTCCTCAGTGGCAGGAACAGGCAGAGACTGCTTCAGGGGGGTGATTCCTTCCATAAATCTTTGGGGGAGGTGGAAAGGAAAGGGAGGTGCAAGAAGCAGGGGACAACGCTTTGCAACGCTACAGTGGTGCTGTGTGCCAGCACAAACTGACCTTCCAGTCACCCATCTCCATTTGATTTCCCCTTCCACTCCCAGAGCAGCTTCTGACCAGCCCAAGGTCTCCTTGTTCTTTTAGGTTTGGAATCTCTTCGGCTTCTTTTCTGCACCTTAGAGGTGAAGCTTGGATCTCCTGGGTGCCAGGCCTCCAGCTGAGGTTGGCATCTGCAGGTTTGATGATGGCCCAGTTTGAGGCATTAAATCTCTGCTGTCAATGGCAGCTTTAATGTCCCACCATGGTCTGGGTTTGTTGGGCTGGGAGCTCCCAGAGAAGACAGTGGTCCCTGTTTGGGTTTGGGGTTGACTCTTGCCCTGACTATTTCCCTTTAGGAAGAGCACAAGAAGGGACATCTCTCCACTTCCTCGTTGCAAGAGTTAGTGTGGTTTTTACAAAAAAATGGGGATTTTCTGGCTTGAGGAACCTATCCACAGGAGATCTACACTTTTGTCCCTTTACGAGACCCTTGTGTCCCTCTTCTCATATGGACAGAGTCTGGACACATGGCCAATCCACAGAGCCTGTGTGACATTAGATGTGACATCTCTTCCCCAGTGCTGGCCAGCTGGCAGAGGTTCAGCCAGCAGGATGAGTAGCTCAGAGCCAACTCCCATTGCTCAGCAGGAACCCAAACATGAAACCAGCCAGCTGGAGAGGAGGACAAGGTGGTGAAATCAGTCTCCCTGTGCCACCCAGCAAGGGTTTGTCCACTATCTTATCATAGAATCACTCAATGGTTTGGTTGGAAGGGACCTTAAAGCTCATCCAGTTCCAACCCCCCTGCATGGGCAGGGACATCTCCACCAGCCCAGGTTGCTCCAAGCCCCATCCAACCTGAACTCCAATACTTTCAGGGATGGAGCAGTTACAACTTCTCTGGGCCTGGGTCTCACCACCCTCACAGCAAAAAATTTCTTCTTAATATTTAATCTCAGTGTCTTCACTTTCAGCTTAAAATCATTTCCCCTCATCCTATCACTCCATGCCCTTGTGAAAAGTCCCTCCCCATCTTTCTTGCAGGCCTCCCCTTAGGAACTAAAGGTGTCCTGAGGTCTCCCAGGAGCCTTCTCTTCTCCAGACTGAACCATCTCAACTTTCTCAGCCTGTCTTTATAGGAGAGCTTCTCCATCCCTCTGATCACCTCCATGGCCTCCTCCAGACTCCCTCTAAGAGCTCCCTGCCCTTCTTATATTGGGGGCCCCCAGAACGGGATGCAGCATGCCAGGTGGATGATTGGAATATTTTACTTTTTCTCCATTTTCTGTTTTCCTCCATGACAAAAAGTGAGTAAATGGTGAGAGCTGCTGATGTGACATCAGCTGTGTCACCAGAGCTTCCCATGTCTGGGAATCAGGGAAGCTGGGGAGACAGGTGTGACCCATTGCTGATGTTTGGTCACTGTCAGTGCCCAGTGAGATATCTGGGGACTTGTTTGTGTGGGGACTGTCACCAGATACTGCCTTAATTAATTTCCTTAAAGTGCATCAGCTCCCACTTGTCAGCTTTAAGAGCTAAGGAGACTTTAATTTGATTAAACCCACTTCATTTGGGCTAAATTAAATGAGGGCTGATTTGAAGCCAAACAAGTGTGGACACCTGGTGGGTTCTGTGCATCTTAACTAATCCACTCTGAAATCATACCTTCTTTTAAATTTAGATTAATTTTCTTGAGTACCTCTGTTTAGACAAGCCATCAAGCTGGATAACAATCATTCCTATCCCAGAGGCTCATTCTCCTCAGCCCTTCTCAAGCTGTTTGGAGTGTCCTCCAGGAGAAGCCAGCAAGAGATGATTTCTCTTCCTAGGGTACAAAGCATGAGGAGGAACTTTTGCTCTGTCTTGATGGATCAATGTGTCTCCTCAGATGTCCCCATGCACCAAGTGGCAGTTCTGGGATGGAAAGAAGAGGTCAGGTCTCCAGGAGGGGCTGCTGTGATGTGACAGTTCAGCCCTCAAGAGCAGACCAGTGGCTTTGGTGAAGCAGCTCTTAGAATTGTCTTCTCTGAAAGTCTCTTTCCCACCACCTTGCTTCACAGCTCCTTACTGCTGAAGTCATTTCATGGGACATCCTTGCTGGAGAGGGGTGGTGAAGTTGGGTGGTCACTTCATGGTGTCATGATGGCACCACCAATCTAGTCCAAAAGAACTAATTTAGTTTCTTGGTCCTGTCTGTTGGTCTGTGGGCCTGAGTTTCTTCTCCAAATCTAGGCTTTAAACCTATTTACTTCTTTTTTAAAAGCAGATTTTTCTTCCCACTCATTTGAATGTTGTAAAGAATATCTGAAAGACTTAAAACATGGAAGTTACATGAAGAAAAAACCCAAATATTTGGTGTATAATCATGTGGTCTCATGGCATTCTTGTGATTTTCAGTGTTGTTTTAGGGCCAGAGGTATCTGGGCTTCACCTTGCTGCAAAATGACTTTTGTGGCCCATTACTCAGTGGCAACCTTGAGTTTCTTCCAAAGTCCCTGTCTGACTTTTGGCAGAATAAAAGGGTCTCAGTGCTAAATGTACCAGACATGTCCTTCAGCTGGTGGGAGATTGATGCTTTTTTGATAGGAGCATGGGCTGTGCAGCCACAAATTTTGCTTCCTACCACCTAGAAGTTACCATGGGATAACTCCACGCTGACCAGTGTAAAGGAAGCAGGAGAAGGGCAGGAGCATGGCTACTTCTGTGCTTTTTAGGGCCTGGTTGGGATGGGATGTGGAAGATTTTTGGCTCCTGCTCCCCACATTTCCTCTCCAGCAGCTCCGTTACCATTTCCTGCATGATGGGAGTGCAAAGAGTTCCCAGTTTGTTTTGCAGGCTGGGAGAGGTGGGAGCTGGGTCCCTTAAAAATCTCATCAACCCATGGTGGAAAAAGGCTGTTTCCAGGCTTGGTGATGACAGTTGTTTGGGGGGATGGTGTGGGCAGAGGTGCACACGTGTGTCTCTGTTTGTTTGCCTCCTTGACAACCTCGTGCAGAAGGTTTTTGGAGCCTTCTTTTTTTTCCACATTGGTCTTCCTGTCTCCTTTTGATTATTTGTGCCTTTTTCCCTTCACTTCTTAGATAGCTACAGACTTCCCATGGGAAGAGAAGTGGAGACACAATCCTAAATAGGATGTCCTATGTTTATCTCTAAGAGAGGCTGGACTGATGCTTGCATCACTGGCACCTCTCACCTTTGTCTGGAGCTGGCTATGGGATGGATCCCTGCCTGGGATGGACCAGTTGGGTTCATTTGGGTAAAAGATGATTCTGATCACTTTTTTTTTTTTTTTTTTGCAGTAGAGTTGGGGATGTTCAGTCTGGAGAAGAGAAGGCTCTGGAGAGAACTTAGGGCACCTTCCAGTGCCTGAGGGTGCTCAAGGAAAGTTGGAAAGGGACTTTATAAGGGGATGGAGTGATAGGTTGATGGGGAACAGTTTTAAGATGAAAGAGGGGGGAATCTAAGTTACATATTGCAAAGAAATTCTTTCCTGAGAGGGTGGTGAAACTCTGGCCCAGGTTGCCCAGGGAAGCTGTGGCTGCCCCATCCTTGGCAGTATTCAAGGCCTGGGATGGGACTTGGACCAACCTGGTCCAATGGAAGGTGTCCCTGCTCACTGCAGGGTTGTTGGAGCTAAATCATCTTAAAACCTCCTTCTAAGCTAAACCAAGCTGTGATTCCAGGAGAAATTCAGGAGAGGTCCAATCATGCCATGAGAGACAAATCAAGGGCAATGTTTCTGAGAAGCTGAGAGTGAGGAGTACTGGGATAATTCTGCTTCTTTGAATCCACTGGATGGTCATTAATTAGTACATTAATTAGTACAGCAAATGAACCAATTTCTGCCTCCACAAATGTGGTGTTTAGAGAGACCTCCCCAAAGGTGATATTTAGATGGAGCAAGGGAGTGAGGAGGACACATGTCAGGGATGCAGGGACAGAATGTCTGAGTGGGGAGACATGACTTGGGTGATTATTTGTCATATTTTTCATACTTCCAAATGAAACAGCAGACAAAGCTGAGCTGGCTCCAGTACTTTCAGAAAGAGCTGATGGGGAATTTGTTAATGAAGCAGGTTTCTCATCAGAAAATGCCAGTTCATCAGAACCTGGGTTTTGGGGACATGTGTTGCAGTCCTGGCAGGAGAGGCATCTCAGGCTGCTCGTGGGTTTCTTGTTCAAAGTTAAGAAGGCTTAAAGGTCATCATGTGAATAAAATAAAGTGAGGCAGATGTAACAGAAGGGATGGAGCAGCCAAAGCTTGCATGAGGTTTTTTTCAAGTGCTCCTCTCTGAGCTTCAGGATCACTTCCACTGGGTAAAATAAGGACAACTTAAATTTTCCCCAGCTCTGAATTAAAGCAGAGCAGCTTTTGGCTACTGTAGGGATGTGAGTGATTGCAAAATCCTGCAGACTCTTCAGGATCCTCAGGATGATGCTAAGTTGCTGTGGGGACACGTCCCAGATCTCCAGCCAAGGGATATCTCCATGCATGAGGAAGCCCTGGATGTTCCTCTCCATCTGGGGATGGAGCAAAACTCCTTAGGGATTGAAGCCTTGAAGCACATCCATTTTCCTCCCCTATGCCCAGCCAGTAAGTCCTTCAGGACAAGGGCTGTGTCTGTAGCTCATTTTTCACCAGAGAAGAGGTCACCAAAGTATTATTACCTCGATTTCACTGAATGATAGACCTAAACAGCAGAGATCTGAAGGGTCTTTCCCATGGAGCTTTTTACAACTTGGTAGAAGAGGTTCCTTGCTAAACACAAGTGGGATGGCTTTAAATCACAGTCCAGACATGCTTGTTTCCTTCCTGAGTGATAGTGTAGCACTAATTAGATCAGCCATCAGTTCTCATTTCTAATATTCTGCAGTGCAGTTCTACCAAGGCTCTTCTGTAGCAGTTTTTATTCTGGCAAGGTTTTGGAGAGGATAGACATCTGTGCTCTGGAAAACTGGACCTGAAAATCAGAGCCTGAAAATGCCACTGTTGGAACTTTCCCCATCTTCTCAGCTGGGAAGCCAAGGTGGGCTTTGGGATGGGTGGAACCTTTTTATAATGTTGATGGTGAGACCAGCAGCAAAGGGGCTGGGGTGATGCCAGTTTGGATGTGCCCCTTCTGAGGTGGAGGGTGCCTCTTCTCAAGGGTGAAGGGTGGCATGAATGCCCCCAGCATTCTCCTACCACATCCCTCACCAAAACCTCAGCAGGTGGTGAGGCAGGATGGTGCTGTGTGGAGCCCAGGGAGAGAAACCTCTCAGGGAGAGAACCTCTCCACAAGCAGAATTTAAACACCGTCTGAGGTAAGCATTTGCTCTGGTAGCTCAGCTTAATTCCAGGATAAATAACGCCCTTCTGTGATATTCTGCCAATCTGATTGCTCTTACAGTTTGAAAAGGAGGTGACAAATTTCCTGTCCTCTGCAGTGCTCTCTGTTCCAGCTCATACACAACTGCATTGCAACGGGGTGGATAAAACCCTCCTTTTGCCCAGAAGCCTCTCCCCATGCAAAGAAAAGACCAGGAGGCTTCTCACTGCCTTTGACAGACACTTTCCCCCAGCAAAGGCCACCCCAGGAGCCTCGGCCCCTGCTTTCCCTTTGACAAACTCAACCCGTTGTCCCTGTGTTTAATCAGGAAAGGTTGCAAAAAAAAAAAAAAAAAAAAAAAGAGAGAGAAAAAGGGGGAGGCAAATAGGAACTTCCTCAGGCTTGGCTCACATCCCTTCCCCTTCCCTGGGTTGATCAGGCTCCTTTGCTTTCTTTCTCATCCCACCTTGGGAGGAGCAGGAGACTGGCGTAATGCTCCAAGCTGGGCTCAGTCCACCAGCCTGGGGTGTGTCACCCACCATTTCCTAAGTTATTCTTTTGGGTTTCCTTTTCTCACTATTAATAGATTTTCAGCCAATCTGAGCTCTTTCAACGAGGTGGATGAGGGGGGAGAGGGAGATGGGGTGGGGGGGAGGCGTTACCGAAATAGGAAACGGGAAGCTGTTGGGCAGGGAATTAATCAGAATTTCTGTGTGGAGAGGTGGTGGCTTTGGGTGGGCTGATGGGAGGAGGGATGGGGACATGTCCTTTCACTTTGCAGTTTGTTCCTACTCTCTGCTTCAAGCCGTGACCTTTCCAAACAAGTTCCTCCCCCCAAGTAGCATCCTGCGGAACATCGCGCATCTCCTGGGACAACCAGAGCAGCATTTCCTGGGCATGGTTCATGGTGGTGCCCACTGGCTAAAAAATTGTGGCCCTCATTTGGTCCTAAAAGCAGCTGCATTGGCACAAACCCAGCGTGCTTTTTGGTTTACATTTTTACATTTGGGGAGGGACTTCTTACAAGGACGTGTGGTGATAGACTCGGCGGAATGGCTTTAAACTGAAGAGGAGAGGTTTAGTTCAGACATGAGGAAGAAATTCTTCACTGTGAGGGTGGTGAGACACTGGCAGAGGTTGCCCAGGGAAGTTGTGGCTGTCACATTCCTGGAAGTCTTCAAGGCCAGGTTGGATGGGTCCCTTCCAACCCAAACTGTTTTACGATTCTGTGATTTTTGGGTGGCTTTTTACATCCCAACACCTCCTGACCAGGAGCACCCCCAGCAGTGAGGATCACCAGTGGCCAAACAAACTCAACTTGATAGCTAGCAATAAGAGAAAGTTCTGTATTTCTGGAGTTGTCCTCATCATGGAGACTCCATATCACAGGCATGGTCATGGGATACACAGATCCGGAAATTAAATCATGTTTTTGCAGCAGACTCATTTCCTCTGGGCTGGAGGAAAATGAGATGGATGTGTGCATGGAGGGCTTGTACTCACCTCCTGAGGGTCTACCCTGCACCCAGCACAGAATTGCAAAGGTTTGGGGTTTTCTGAGTGATGTGTTTTAGAGGAGAGGTGCAGAGCAAAGCATTAGACTCACTACAGCCAGTGTTGTCAAAATAACATCAGTAGCTGCTATGTTACTCTCACTTATCTTAAAAGAAGGAATTGATGACACCTGAAAAAGTGAAAGGAAAGAAGTGGCCCTGTCCTGCCATAATGCAGCCAGGAAGGTCAGGGACAGGAAGGTTTTTTTCTGCCTTGTGGAAAAAAGGGTGAGGGACTCCGACTGAAATTCCAAGTGAACTTTCTTTTGGAAAGGATCTCCTCCTGGTAAAGGGAGAGAGAGATAGCTCAGAGAACCTCCCCTCCATCATCCTCCTCCTCTCAGTGTTAAATCCTTTTATCTCCATGGCTCAGGGTGTGAAAGACTCATTTGTTTCCTGCAGAAGGACACATGGGATCTTTTGTGAGCGATTTTCATGGCAAAGGGACCCTGAACATAATCCCATCCTGTCTGGCTGTTATCATCACCAGTCTGTGGTTACAGAGGTGTTCTCCTCCTCTGACCAGATCCTCTTTGTGGCTTCTGTTGAGGAGAATTCTCAGGCAATATTGGCTCCCAGCCCAGGCAAACAGGGGCTCATTACCAGTTATAACCCCTGGGTCTGCCATGGGTTAGGGAGGAAGAGATAAAAAAAGTATTTCTCTGACATTTAAAAGAGAGATAGGATGTGTGGAAGAAAAAAAAAGGGGGGGGAGTCTTGGGCTTGCCATGCTCTCACTGCTTGATCTGTATTTGTTTCTGCTTTGGAGTTAAGGCTTTGCTCCTTCTTCTGGAAATGAGAGCAATGTTTGCATCAGTCGGCTCTTCTGCAGTGCAAGACACCAAAAAAAAAAAAAAAATCATAGAATCATAGAGTGGTTTAGGTTGGAAGGGACCTTTGAAGAACATCTAGTCCAGCCCCCCTGCCATGGCCAGAGACACCTCCCAATAGACCAGGTTGCTCCAAGCCCCATCCAACCTGGCCTTGAACACTTCCAGGGATGGGGCAGCCAGAGCTTCTCTGGGGAATCTGTTCCAGGGTCTCACCACCCTCACAGCAAGTAATTTCTTCCCAATATCTAATCTAAATCTCCCCTCTTTCAGCTCAAAACTGTTCCCTATCATCCTGTCACTGGATGCCCTTATAAAAAGTTCCTCCCCAGCTTTCCTGTGAACCCTTCAGGTACCAGAAGGTTCTGTAAGCTCTCCCTGGAGCCTTCTCTTTTCCAGGCTGAAGAACCCCAACTTTCTCAGCCTGTCTGTTCCAGACCTCTGATGATATTTGTGGCCTCCTCTGGATTTGCAGCTTCATGTCCTTCAAACACTGGGGACCCAAGAACTGGACATAGCACCAGAGGTGCAATTTGTTTCTCCCCAGTCTAAATAAAATACATTTTTTTCCCAATGCTCCAGTGAGAGACAGTCCCTGGACGAACAATTGGTATCAAGCCCAGAGCAATAAAACTGCAGAAAATTGTGCAGAAAAACAACTGCAGCAGCATCTTCCATCCTTGTGCAGCAGCACTGAGAAAAAAGTTTTATTTACTGCAACTGGAGAGAGGGGGTGGATTTTGCTGGCAGATGAACACTCAGAAATCTGCAGGAAAGGTGTGGGGAGGAACAGGGGTGCCAATCCTCCACAAAAGGAGGATCCCAGCCAGCTGAAGCTCTGGCTGGTCTCCTCTTGTGTGTTGTGGGTGCAGCCCATGGTGGTGCACATTGCCTTGAAGAGTGTCAAGTTTGCAGCCTGGATTTCCTTGTCCTGAGGCCATCTCTGTGGCTGCTGCTCACCACAGCCCTTGCCTTTCATCCCACAACTATTAATCTTAAAAATAAGTCTGCTCTGAGACAAGCAAGCTGTGGAATAAAGTGTGAAAGGGAAAATCTGATTGCACCCCTTTTAAGCTCTTAGTAAGGAAGTGTCATCTTCAGATCCAAGTTTGGGATAGGATATCTTGCAAAGGGCTTTTCAGTACTCCCAGACAGCCCGATCCAGCAGGACTGGTTTTGAAGGGAGGGAATGAAGTTGTTTCTGGCTCATGTATCACTTGTGTTGCCTCTTGCCAAAGGGATGTTGCTCATTACCTACCTAAGGAGAGTGATTTCTACCTCTTTGGCACTTAACATCCCCTGATTTATCTAGTAGGATGTCCAGCCTGATGTACATCACACCTGCCCATGTGATGAGCACTGAATCCATCCATCCATCCATCCATCCATCAATGCATCAATCCATCCATCCATCCATCCATCCATCCACCTCCCTGCATGGTGGCTCACCACTTCCAAGCAGGAGTGAAGCTTTGAATCCTATTAAATCCCTGGTCCTGGCTTCATGATGAAGAATAAATTGATCTTTTGACATCTCTTGACCTTTGTAGGAGAGGAGCACTAAGAGTGGATGCAGAGGTACAGAAAGATAAATTTCTCACAAGCTTTGTGGGTACCAGTTTGAGTCTTGGTTCTTCTCCCAGTTGCTTTTTTAGGCTTCATCACCCTGTGTCCCTTGAGAGCCACACTGCTACCAGCCAGGGCACTCCTCGAGGATCACACCAGCTTTCTCCCATCAGCAGAGCAACTCCCTTGCTTTGGACTTGTTCTCTCAATTTTTGCTAAAAGTGATGAAAACGAAGTTGCAGTTTCCCAGGGTGGGACAGGGAAGCACTGGGGCAGGGATGTTGGTTTCCTGGCTTGCAGGGTCCCATCTGGCCCAGATCCAAAGGACAGACCTGACCCTTTCTCTTTTGGACTGAGTTGAATGGAATTGTCTCTTCCACCTCTCCCTTGGTGTACATTTGCTTCCTGCCTCTCTGGGATGGGGCTGGGGCATGAAAAGGAAGCAAAAGAAGTGGGGGGGGTTTCCTCCACCTTCCTTCCAACCCTTTCTTTCTTTACATCTCTTATGTTTCTACCCTTTAGGGTAGAAACTTCTGCAGCTCTATTTATGGGGTAGTTCTATTTAGGTGCTAACTGATGCCTGCTCTCTAGCTTGGTGCAACCATTCTAATCCAGGCAAGTTGATAATACAGCTAAGGACAAAAAAAAAACCCAAATCACAACCTCCCATCTGTCTGTCCTGGGTTTCCTTTGCTTGGTCCCCAGGTCTGGGTTTTGCTTCCTTACCTCCTCCTGTGTTCAGGGGTCGGTCAGTAAGAAATGTGACTTCTCTCCACAAATGCTCTTTTCCCACAGATTTAGTGGAGCTGTTTTCTTGCAAACCCAGGGTTTCCTAAAATAATTCATCCTGCTAATTTGAGTTGAACTCACATCTTAATGGTGTTTTCAGAAAGAGCAGCTGGTGGAGGAATAGGAACCATGTTTCAGGAGAGGCTCTGCACATCTTTTCTCCTGGCTCTGCATTTCCCTGTTGAGATTCCAGACCCCATTTGTAGACCCCCTGCCACCTCCAAACCCACCCTCTCCCCCAGGCAGCTCCTCTGGGCCCCCAGACCTGTTGCAGGAATCCAAACCTCATTCCTTTAACTAAAAAGGGGAAAAGGACTCTAGCTGTGAGTGATCAAGCATTGGAATGGGCTGCCCACTGAAGTGGTGGATTCTCCATCCCTGGAGATATTTCAAAAGAGACTGGATGTGGCACTGAGTGCCATGGGCTGGGAACTGCAGTGGGAGTGGATCAAGGGTTGGACTTGATGATCTCTGAGGTCCCTTCCAACCCAGCCAATTCTATGATTCTATGATTCTATGATTCCTCAGGTCCTGGCTCAAGGATACCTCCATCTCTCCCCAGGTTCTGATGTGGTGGGGTTATTCCCTTGGGGCATAAATCTCAGGAACCTGATTTTTGAAGCATAACCAGCTCTAGTAAACAGGCTCTGTAAGAGAAAATACTTTGCCAGGATGTCAGAGCAAAGGAGGTGTCTGGAGAGCAGCAATGGGATAGAGCTAAAAATCAAACCTTGGAAGTGTGACTCCTGTTTGGAGGGATGGGAATAATATAGAGGTTAAAAAAAATCAAATAATCCATTTCTGCAGAGCCATCAAATGGAAGAACCCCCCCTTCCAAAATCAGGTTGTTGTCTTGACTCCAGACAGATCCCTGGATAAAGTGGCTCAGTGCAGCTTGTGGTTCCTGAAAGGTGCAAAATTGGTCCAACTTTTCCTGGGGTGAACTTGAGCAGGAGCCCAGAGCTGGTGAGCACCACATGTAGGGGGGGAATTTCTCTCTGTGGCGTTTGATGGAGCTCCAGCTGTGATCACAAACTGCAAAATTATCCAAAAAAAAAAACAACAAAACCCAAGTTTTTTGTATTCAGTCTCGTAGTGAAACCTTCAGGTCACTAAAAAAGAGTTTCATTATCTGAAAATGTGAAGTATTCTTCAGAAACCAATTGCAGATCTCCTTATTTATGATAATGAGAGATAACTGAGCAATGGACCCTCGTTGTTTTGAGATGTGTATTTTTTTCCCACATCAGTTCTCAGTGAAACATTTTATGGATTTCCTCAAAACCTAGTGAGCCAATACTGAAGTTTTATTTCTAAGTGATGTAAAAATGAAGGGTAAAAAAAACCCATGGGAAATCACATGGGAATTTCATGGTTCAGGTGGTGACATTAAGGATTTACATGGTGCATGTAGATGGAGCCTTTAATATTTCTGCCTTGCTTCTTTTCCTGAATGCATCCTTTGATATTTTTTTAACATTTTTTCCCTTGAAAGCAAATGCTGACTTTAAAAAAATTTATGTGACTTTCTGAGGCTTTTCAGAATAATAATCAGCTCAACAAGTACTTGCTGGTAGATTGGTGCTAACATTTGCAATGGGCAACTAAACTGAACATCCTTAAAATCAAAATAATGCAGCTCCAAGTAAATGCTTTTTGTATTTACCTGCAAACTCTGTCCAGTGCTGTCCCATTCTTTCAGAGCAAGTAGAATAAATATTGTTCCCACAGTTCACCCAACTGGGAATTTATTTCACTGTGTACAGATTTTCATAGTAGCATAGAATTACAGAAGGTTTTAGATTGTAAGGGACCTTAAAGATCACCCAATTCCAACCATTCCAAAGATCATCCATTCCAATTCCAATGGCCAGGGACACCTCCAATCAGCCCAGGTTGCTCCAAGTCCCATTCATCCTGGCCTTGAACACTTCCAGGGATGGAGCAGCCACAGCTTCTCTGGTGCTGGTGTCTTGCCACCCTTAGTGGTTTGACTCTGGATTCAAGTCAGTTCCTATTTTATGGTGGTTTCCTGGTGATTATCTGAGTTTGGGAGGGGACAAAAACGAAGTTGAAATGTGAGCAGTTAAAGAAACAAAGCTTGAGTTTGCAAAAAGAATATAATAAAATTAATAATAATATAATTTTCAGAAAGGACAGAAGTGTCACCTTATTTATTTGTGGTTCCTAAAAACTCTATGAGGGAGAGACCCTCATAGCAGGGCTGGTAGAGCAGCATCCAGAAAATCCCTTGGCTGCTCCCTTACAAGGGGTGGGGGTATTTTGTTTTGGGGATGCTTTGCAGCACTTTGTGTGGGTGCATCTCCCACCTGAGGGAGACCTGGAGAACCCAGCAAGTCTGGCCCTTCTTCTCACCTTCCAACCTCCATAAAATCCTGTGATTTTGACTGTGTTTATTGTGAAGATGACTCAGGCTTCCTCCTCTGCTCTGCTTTCTGCTGGACACGGTGATTCCAGAACGTGGCATTTGCTATGAGTTTAATGAGCATGAGACAAGCCCTGAATTAATGACTCATGGATTCTGGTCAGCATTTATTTCTACAAACACCTGTTCTGGCTGAAAACCAAGGGCAGTTTCCTTATTTCCAAGCTTATCTTGGCATTTTCACTTTTCCCTAGGTGTCAGCTCTCAGGATGCTGCAACAACAACCGTCTCAAGCCCAGGAGAAACGAAGATCATCACAACCATGGACACCAGCAAGGTGCAGGTGGCCAACCCTACAACCCCTGTAGGGAAAGCACCAACCACCCTTGCCACCTCACTTCCCACAACTGAAATGACCACCAAACTGGGAAACCCATCATCTTCCTTTCTGCATCCCAGCACTGCTCAGGGGACCACCCCTACAACCAACCCAACTGGGACATCATCTGCAGTAGTTCAAGGCACAACCTCCATGAACAACCCAGGAAACCCACAACCCACCACCCCATCACCCCAGCAGCAGCTCAGTTCTTCACCCAGCTCATCAACATCTATCAGTGCTGCAACCTCCAGGGAGTCCCAGCAGAAAGTTACCATCACCTCTCCAGCCATCACGGGAAGCACGGCAGCAGCCACGGCAGCAAATCCCATCCCCACTCGTGTAAGCAGCCCTCAAGCCACCTCAAGAGGCTTAGGGACCACTGTCTCATCCTCTCCCAGTGTGGGAGCTCAGGGAAACCAGCCCTCAAACCAGCCAACCAGCACCACTGGGAGCACTGGAGTCTCAGTGAGCAGCATTTCTCCTGGGTTCAAGGACTACAGTGCCTCTTCTCCCACATCTGCTGCCAAGCAGCCTCACTCTTCTCCCAGTTCACCAGTCCAGGGACTGGTTTCTTCTACCACACCTGGAAGCATTGGCACTTCTGTTACTCCTTTTGGGAAACCCATCTCCCCCACCACTTCACAATCTGGCATCAGCAGTGTCTCAGCGGCAGCCACCACGTCGACCCTTGGAGCAGGTATCAAAAGACCAGAACCTTGATTTTTTTGGGTGGGGAGGCTGGTTTATATTGATATATTCCTCTGTGATGTTTATTCCTGTCTGTGCTATATTCCTCTGTCTACCTTGAACATCTTCATTATGGGGTGTCATCACCTCATACATCATTTAGCACTTTCCAGCCTGGTTCTCTCCATGACAACCAGGTGTTCAGGTCCCTGTGGTCACTGGTGGAGCTTGAGTCGAGGCATTTGGTGAAATCCAAGGGATGAATCAGCTGGAAAAGTATGGACATCAGTTTTGGGATGAGCCACACTGTGCCTGAAACACCATCACCTGCAATGACTCAGTCCCCAGTGACCCCAAAGGGGACCCAGGGGGGATGAGTTCAGGGTTGGAATCTGATGTTCTGGAGATGGTGAAGCAGACTGACAGCAGCCTGAGTGTTGGCTCTAGAAGGGCCCTGCCATGGTTGACAGCTTAGTGAAGGCTGTCTGGGCATGCACAGAAAATCAGTTTTAGATGACTAAGGAGATTTTGTGGCTACAATCTCTAAAGACTCTAAGCAGTTGGGTAGGATTGTTCCTGCAGGGTGTTTGGCTGCTGACTTCTATCTAAGCAGCATTATGAGTGTCCACGTGGTGTTTAGGGTCTCTCTGAACACCATAAATGTCTTTCCTTTGGAATTCTGGAGCTTTATAGAGCCACATTAGTTCATAAGTGTCCTGGTGAGGCAGAGCCTGGGGTCCCCTTTGATATTTTTCCTGGTGGCATTTACAAGAAGCAGTCCCACTCTAGGACACCATGGAGCCTTCCAGACTTAGGTGGGATTATGGATTCAGCTCACATCTGTCTCTGAAAAAGAAAAAAAAGGTGTGATAACACTGAAGCCTTCATTATCTCCCTCTGAGGTTGTTCTTGACCCAGTTTCCAGTGCCCTGCAATACAGAAGCCACTCAAAAAACCATCTCCTTCCCCTCAGCCTTCCTTGCTGCCAGCATCACTGAATGGGCCAAGGCTTTAATTCAGGACCATTTTCAGTGACTTCACCCAGGTCATTTTTTGAGCATGTTAGCAGCCATTAGGAGGTGAAATGGGTGTCTTCATGAAGGATGTTTCTTTCCCTTTCCACTCCGTGGGAATGTTCTCCAGTAAAGGATGAGATGTGAAACCAAACTCATTCAAATTTGACCTCAAGCATTGAGCATGAAAAGGTTTGAAAAAACATTTATATTTAATAAGTAGGGGAGAGAATGCAAGGGAAAGAGATGGCTTAGAAACTAATTCCCTCCTGGAGCCTTCAGAGTGTGTGTGGGACAGAAATATCCCTTGCTCTTTCTGTGGAGCAGTCAGGAGCCCTAAAAGCTCCTGTCCATGGAGAGGATGTGGGGTTTTAATTCTCTTTGTCACCACAGAAGGATCAATTAGGAACCCAGGGATGGAGATCCCATTTCCTCAAAAGGATCTGGGGAGGCAGGAGGATGCTATGCTCCTTGCACCACTCCCATTCCACAAAAAACTGAGACATTCCAAACCTTCACAAAGGCATCTGAGGTGATCTCAGGAACCTGAGATATCCCCATAGACATGAAGCATGTGTCTCTTTGTAGCTGCAGGCTGGCAGAACACCCCAGGATGCCTCCCCTAGTACCAGGCTCTGCTTCTAAGCTTGTCAGCATCCATAGTTTCATTAAGTTTCATCTATAGCTGATGGAGAATCCATAGGTGATGTGGTCCACAGAGCCTATGGCATTTCATCCTCTCCTAATGGAGGTGGCTGCAGTTGTTAGTGGGGTTGCACAATGATCTCCATTCACTGGGAGTTCCTGGGTACCCATCTGGGTGTAGAAACCTTGATGGGAGACACTCCAGATATTGTCAAACCAGGGTCATCCCATTCACCCAACAATACTTTTTTTTTAAAAAAAAAGTTATTACCAATGCACAGCTCACATAACCTTTGGGTTCATCTCTCCAGAACAACCTGATGGGTTGCAGCAGCAGCAAATACCATCTGCAATAGGATTTATGTATTTTTGGGTTTTGTTTTTTTACAGTAAATTAAAAAAAAATAATTAAATTAAAAAGAAATTAAAAAGAAACCCCAAACCTCTCTGAGCTTTAACACAGTGAACTTCTTCAAGGCAGGGTTAGAACCAAAAACTTCTGCTCACAGAGGCACCTGTGTCAGCTGTATTTTCTACACCATATCAACATCTGTCTGCCTTTTTACCTCTTTTATTTTTTTTATAACTCTATACTGGGGACCCAGGCCAGGACACTGGATCAGTGCCAACCAAATCCCCAAGTGGTGACCAGAAGAGCCCTGCCAGTGCACAGCCATCAGCCCCAGGGGACCAGACAGCAAGCAGCCATCCTGGCCACCAGCACCTTAACACTTCTTTCCAGAATGAGGTAATGATGCTTTTGGGGAGGTTGGCACTTCATAATTTATATTCAGATGGAATCCCAAAGCCTGCAGCCCTTCTTGATGAGGATTTTCAAGCACTGCCCAGGGATAAGGTGGAATCACCATCCCTGGAGGGATTTAAAAGCTGTGGTGCTGAAGGTTTAGTGGTAGACTGGGCAGTGCTGGATTGATGGTTGGACTCAGTGATCTTACAGGTCTTTTCCAGCCTAAACAATTCTGTGATTCTCTGTGTCAGGGGGATCTTCTGTAGGAAAACACAAGGCAGTAAAAGAATTCTTTCTGCCATGGCTTTCCATGTGGGGATTGGGTGCTGGACAGCAGGGAAATGGAGTCTGGGAAGAGAGAAGGAAGCATTATAGAGAGCAGAAGTTGCCTTGGGGTGGATTTGGACACCATGAGAGTGCAAACACCACAAGTCAGCATCCATAATCCATGGATTATTTTAGCAGAAAATGGTTTGGGAGTGTAATGGGGAGGAGAATGTCTCAAAACTAAAGCCAGGAGAACTAAAGTGCTGGGGTGGAGATCCTGCTTCAAGATGCTCATCTCTTGTAGGACAGGGCTGCATTGTATCCCACTGGCATGGATCTTCCTACTTCCCAAGCCAGTTCCTGCTTTACCTTCTACTGGTTTGGGAAGCTCATGAGCAAACATCCCAGAACCATGTCAGTTATCTGTGAGAATCCTTTTCACATCTAAATGTTGAGTGAAGAGCTCCTGGGCCTGTCTCATTTCCATAAAATGGATAAGAGCTCTGGTTGGGATGTCTCCTGGATTGGGGTGTTGTTGTTCTTCAAACCCACATCCATGAAAACCCTTTGATAGTTGCTTTTCTTTCCATCTTTCCAGGTCATCTGTAAAGACCAGGTGCAAAATAATTCACCCACCTTGTATCTGAAAGAAGCAAAAACCTGTGTAAGTACCACCAGCCTTTCAGCCTCCTGGGTAGGATGAGCTGCTGGAGGTAAAGCTGTGAACCTGGGGTTACTCTGAGCTTACAGAGGGCTTTTTAATTATTATTTTTTCATCAAAATAAGATGCAACCATTGTTTGGGGTGTAAAATGGTAAATACAAAACCAGACTATCACCTGGTGGGGGCTATGGCAGGAGGAGAAGAGGTCTGTATGGTCTTCTTCAAGGAGAAGAACCAGCTGAAGCTGCCCAGGTCTTAGGAAAAAAAAACAGAGCAGTGGGAAATTACAGAAGGTGAAGCTTTCCCTCTGTAGCACCAGCTATTCCTTGTCACGGTTTAACACTGGCCCGGCAATTAAACCGAATAACAGACGCTCTCTTTAATCTCTCTCTCCCCTCGATGAAGAAAGGAGAGAGAATAAGGGAGAGAGACTTATGAGTTGGAAACTAAACTACACAACTTTAATGAAACAGTAATGGTAAATAGGGAAAAATTACTAAATATATACAAATATACAGGAAAATGGAAACCACATTCCTCCCCCCTCTCCCCCAATAACTCTCACGTCACCACTGAGGCTGTAGGGCAGCCCTGGGAAAGTCCAGGCCGGACTCCTGGAGTCGGCAGCAGTCGGGAACCGGAGGCAGGAACACACAGATATGGGCTGGCATGGATCAGGACCACAGGCAGACGAACGGACAGGATCCTTCCAGGATGCCGGGTGAAGGAAGGGAAGCAGGAAAAGATCTGGCTCGGCCCACGTGATGCCTCAAATTTATACTGAGTGTGACGTATATGGGATGGAATACTCTGTTTGGTCAATTCTGGCATCTATCTTGTCCGTTCCTCCCTAAAGGAGGGTTCAGGTGGGACCTCTTTATCCTCCTGGACAGTAAAACGTTTTCCTCAGAGCTGAGGAAAGCAGTGTCCTTGGCTCTGCATACCAGTCTCTGGCTGGAACTATAAACATCAAGTGTTATCAATCATAGAAGCACACACTGTCTGAGAAACTTGCTGTTAATTTCAGAGAGACTACTTACAAGGGACTTAGCTAAAAGCAAAAGTACAGAAACAGAAAACCACCTTTATCCTGGCCCAAACCAGGACAAAATCTAACAGAAAAGCTTTTTTTTTTATTTATTTTTGCATTTGCAGAAGAGCCCATCCCAAAACCCAAGCCAAAAATGTGGAGTTCTCCAAGTACACAAGTTGTGTATTTGGTGAGATCCTGCAGCCTGGAGGCTGGGATTCACTGTGCTCCTCCATCAGGTCTCATAGAGCAAAAAAACCCCAAAAAACCACCTTTGTTTTGTTCATTTCAGATCAGGGAGTAGCAAAATGTGATGCTAGGGTTGGGGAAAGGCAAACCCAAGAAAAGCAAGACCAAGAGCCCTTCTTCTGATGGGTGTCTGCTGGCTTTCCTGAGAGATACCCACCTTCAAAATGCTTCTTGTGGAAACTACAAGTTTCCTGTAATAGGCAAGGTGCAATTTATTATAACTTTTAAATAGCCTGAAGTTTGGAGTTTATGGCAAAGGGCCAGCGAGAACTTGACTGAGTCCTTCTGAGCTGTGGGTAGGGCTCAGGGTTTTGGTCTTACAATGCTCTGGTGTCTGGGTCTCAGCACTGCCCAGACACTGTGTTTCCATTGGGAAACTGGCATTTCAGGGACCTTCTCACAGCTTAGGCTGCAGAGCATCAGAAAGATGCTGACCCTATGAGGAGAGGCTGAGGGAGCTGGGGGTGTTCAGGCTGGAGAAGAGGAGGCTCAGGGGAGACCTCATCACTCTCTACAACTCCCTGAAAGGAGGTTGGAACCAGGGGGGGGTTGGGCTCTTTTGCCAGACGACTTTCAACAAGACAAGAGGGCAGGGTCTTAAGTTGTGTCAGGGGAGGTTTAGGCTGGAGATTAGAAAGAATTTCTTTACGGAAAGAGTGATCAGGCATTGGAATGGGCTGCCCAGGGAAGTAGTGGATTCTCCGTGTCTGGAGATATTTCAAAAGAGATTGGATGTGGCACTCAGTGCCATGGTCTAGCAACTGCAACGGTGGTTCAAGGGTTGGACTCAATGATCTCTGAGGTCCCTTCCAACCCAGCCAATTCTATGATTCTATAAAATACCTGCTGAGGTTCATGAACCTTTGTAAAATGGCCCAAATTTTGACTTCACAGCAGTGAGGCACAATGTGGAGCCACACTGTGTTCATAAAACCTCTTGAGATAGATCCATAACCACTCCTGCCAACCTCAGTGTCCCCTGATGTTCTCTGTGGCTTGGTGGTGGCCCTGCCTGGCATCCCTGGAGAGGGCTTTGACCTTCCTATGGTACCCACCAGGCTCCTGGAGGAGGGGAAGGACCCAACTGCTGCTATCACAGGTTTAAATCCATCATCATGGGGTAAATGCTCCTTGCCTGGACACCTGCAGTAATGATGATGTTCTTAATGCTGAGAGGGACTCCAAAGAGGGATTTTATTACCACAATGCCCATGGCCTGGATGCTACAGCAGGACAGCCCCTCCTGAGAGCATCCCTTGCCCTGCTTCCTGCAACATCTGAACCTGGCCTCATTGGGAAAGCTTCCCAGCAAATGTTATATTGGATATATAAAATAATCCATCTAATCCACCAAATCTAATTTTGGAGCCTAAATAACTCAGGCAACTTATGACTGCACTGGTGTCTAATGCCTCCTTCCTCCTCCCGGGTGCAGTCCTGCTCTGCATGGACCCCTTGGCTTCCCTGGAGCTGTGCTGGGAAGTTTTTTGGGAAGCAGGGGTGGGAAAGAGATGCAGAGGTGAGCCAAGGGATGGAAGACATCACATGTTGGCATCATCCATCACTTCTCTCTGCTTGCTCCACTGGGTGATGGGCATGCTGGAGCTGGTGATAGAGTGAGTGTTGGACTTTTTTCCCAAGTAAAGAATGATGGGATTAGAGGAAATGTCCTGAAGTTGCACCAGGAGAGGGTTAGACTAGATATCAGGTAGAATTTCTTGACTGGGATAGTATTCAGGTGCTGGAATGGGCTGCCCAGTGAGGCGGTGGGGTCACCACCCCTGGAGGTATTCAAAAACCATGTAGATGTGGCACTTCAGGACACTTCAGGTCTTTTCCAACCTTGACAATTCAGTGATTCGGAGTGCCCCCCATTCCCTCAGATTCCTCTGGGCATAAATAAGGAGCAGAAGTATTGTTAGTACCAAATTACACCTGGAAGTAGCTGCAGAAAGACTGGAAGGTTGCATCCTCCCATGGCATCACTCTCCTCGGCTGCCAAAAACACCTCCCACCCGCTTGCCTTTAACTTTCCACTTGGTGTATTCCTGAAAACTGCCTCAAATTTTATGCCTCCCAAGCCGAGCAGATAACAGAGAAATGGCACTATCTGGTTTCCCTGCTTTGTAGGCCTGGTAAACAACTTTCTGGCCAAATCTTGACAGCAAAGTGAAAAAATCCTTTGCGTTTTTGCAACCCGTGGGAAAACAGGAAAGTGCGTGCTGGAAGGAGAAGGGTTCCAGAAAACAGCTCCAGTCCTGAGCTGCAAGACCAAGCCAGAGCTGAAGCAGCATTGTGCTAAAAGCTCAGCTCCAGAGAGGAGCTGTGGAAGCATCCAGGGGAGGGGGCAATGCAGAGCAAGCCCCTCCAGGCAGGGATGGGGTCATGGGGCAGGGCTGAGCAAAACAACTGGGAAAAAACCTCAGGAATTGCAGGCATGGCACCTCCCTGCACCTCAGTGACTCCAGGAAACTTCAGCCTTGAGAAGAGAAGGCTTAGGGGAGACCTTCTTACTATATACCAGAAGATTAATGGTGGCTGCTGAGAAGATGGAGACAGTTTTAGAAGGAGTCACATGGAAAAAAACAAAGGGTAATGGCTACAAGTTGCTTCTGGGGAGACTCTAGGAGAAAACTTTTCACCAGGAGAACATTATACATTGGAATAATCTCCCCAGGGAAGTGGTGGATTCCCCTACATTGAACAGTTTTAAGATTCAGCTTGACAGGGTGCTGGGCCATCTGATTTAAACTCTATTTTTACCTAGATAAGTTGGACTAGATGATCCTTGAGGTCCCTTCCAGCCTGGCATTCTATGATTCCAGAGCTCTATGAAATATAAAAATTAAAAAAAGAAGCAAAACCACCTCAATCTATAAATCTTAAAAAAAAAAAAAACCAAAAAAAAAAACAACCAACCAAGAGCCAAATACATGGTTGGTACCATTTTGTGGACCAAAGGTGCTTTATGGGCTGCTTGGCTCCCACCATCCTTTAAATGATGCTTTTAACTGGTGCTGAAGTTTGGCCCATGTTTCCCCTTTAGCCTCTTCTCCTCCCTTTGATTACAGCAGGACCTTAATGAGCTTCCAAAAAAAAAAAAACCTCATTACCTTGATGTCTTGCATTCCATAGGATGACTTTCCCAAGGTTCAGCCCACAAGTGTATCTTCAGCTCAGGTTTTATTGGCTGCTTGGGGTGCTCCAGCTTTAGGAAGAACATGGGAGGATGGATGGATGGATGGATGGATGGATGGATGGATGCATGCATGCATGGATGGGTGGATGGATGCATGGATAGATGGATGGATAGATGGATGGATGGATAGATACTCCTTATCCCAACACCAAAACATGGTACAGGAAGTGAGAGGTGACCATGTCAGGGGTGGATGGTGTCCCCCAAGCTCTGCTTGAGCCCCAGAACTCTGTCACCAACTCCCAGCATGGTTCCTCCATCATGCCCCCAGCATCATGAATCAGAGGATGCAGGAGGACCAGATCCTGCTCCAACCAGGGGATACAAAACCAACACCAGAACCACCTGGACCTTCACCCGGGTGCCCCAAAGCCTTTTCTGTGTGACACCCAGCAGCCAGGGGACACAGATGGGGTGGGTGGCCCTTGGAGCAGCTGGAGGGACCCCTGGGCTGAGCAGTCCCCTCCACCCCATCCAGCTGGCTGGGTTGGGGTTTGTTGACTCAAGTGCTGTTACCTCATTCAGGGATGTTAGTTTTAGGTCCCTGCCAGTGTGGGAACCGGATCCGAGCTGCTCAGCAGCTTCTGTCAACTCCAGCCAAAAAATTCCCAGCGGCTCCGGGCAGCGGGAAGGGGAGAGAAAGCTGCAGGGGCCGGGATACCAGAGCATCCCTGACGGCTGCAGGGACATTACCGTGTCCCCTTCCAAGCCTGGAAAGGGTAAATCCTCCCCTTCCCAGCCCCGGTTCAGCCTCTGGAAGGCTTTAAGCACCTTTGGTGCTCGGCCGGGTTTTAGCCTCACAAATGATTTCCTCTCCCATCCGAGAAAAGCCAAAAAAACCCCCCAAAAAACTCCCTTACCCCCGTGGTGTGGTAGGAGGAGAGTGGATTATTAAGGGCTGGGGGAAGCAGAGCTGCCAGCAAACCCGGGGAAGGGGATGCAGGGAGGCAGCAGGGAGGTTTTTTTTTTTCCCAGGCTTCTGCTGAGCAGAAAATGCTGCGCGGGCAGGGACTGCAGAGCTGCAGGAGATTCACGGGGGAGGAGCACAACCCAGCGTCCAAAGATGATAAAACCACTGCCCCGGCCCAAGCTGTAACCCTCTCCTCCCTGTCCTTGCTAGGGATGAACTTTCTGGGGGATGCAACCCTGCCCAAGGTGTTGTCTTGCTGGCCTGGCACAGGTTGAGGCAGGTTTTCCAGAAAAGCTGGGGAGGGGGTTTTTATAAGGGCATGGAGTGACAGGATAAGGGGGGGGGAATGGCTTTAAACTGGAAGAAGGGAGATTTTTATAAGAAATTCTGTCCTATGAGGGTGGTGAGACCCAGGCACAGGTTGCCCAGAGAAGCTGTGGCTGCCCCATCCCTGGAAGTGTCTCAGGTCAGGTTGGATGGGGCTAGGAGCAACCTAGGCTGGTGGGAGGTGTCCCTGCCTGTGGCAGGGGGGCTGGAATTAGATGATTTTTAACATCTCTTCAGAGCCAAAAAGTCTGAGATTCTATGCCTGCAGAGATCCTTTGTGCACAGGCCTTGCCCACGGAGGTTGTGCAGAGATGCTGTGAGCAGATGCAGGGCTCCTACCATGCACACTGAAACAGCACCAGGCAGCAGATGCCCTGGCAGGGATGGGTTTTCCTGCCTGCTCCATCACCCCAAACCTTCCCCTTCCTCTGCAACACCATCCATGCTACGTCCTGCTCACAGGGATGGCCACCAGAATCCCACTTTTTCCACCACCAGGATGGGAACCACCCAGCCAAGGAATGCATCTAATCTCACCCCATCTTCTCTAAACATTTGGGAAGCTGTGGTGGAGACAGGATGCACTTGCCAGGGAGGAAGAGTGGTCCTGGACACAAAATGAGAGCATTTTGAGGCCCCAGCTATCCCTGGGATCTGCTTCTGGCCCTTGCCTGTCCTTTCATTTCCTTGAGGAGAAACTTCCCCAGGTCCCTCTGTTGAGTACACACCATCCCAGCTGCATCCCTAGGAAAAGGGTTGGGTGAGAATCACAGACTGTTTTGGGTTGGAAGGACCTTCTGCATAGGAAGGACACTTCCCATGAGACCAGGGTGCTCCAAGCCCCATCCAACCTGACCTGAGACACTGCCAGGGATGGGGCAGCCACAGCTTCTCTGGGAAACCTGTGCCAGGGTCTCACCACCCTCTCAGGAAATGATTTCTCCCTGAGATCTAACCTAAATCTCCTCCCTTTCACTTTGAAATTGTTCCCCCAGTTTGTCCAATCCCTTCATCCCCTTATCAAAAGTCCCTCCCCAGCTTTCCTGTAGCTCCTGCAGGCACTGGAAGATGCTTTAAGGTCTTCCCAGCACCTTCTCTTCTCCAGGCTGAACACCCCCAACTCTCTCAGCCTGGACCAGAGCAGAGCTGGGGGCTGCAGATGCAACATCTCTGCACAGGCAGCATCTGTACCCTCAGGAGCTGTGCCTGCAGAACAGTGACCACCTCTACTTTTATCCCACCTGCTACAAAACACAGAACAGATACAAAAAAAAAAAAGCCTCAGGAGCATCCCAGAGGGGACATGGGCTCCATCCACCCCTCTACATTCCCTCTGACTCCATCCAGGCAAACCCCCCCCACACCCAGGGCTGCTCCAATTTATCCAAAAGCAAAACACTTGGGTTTTGGGTTTGGTTTTTTTTTTCCCTTGCCTGGGCAGAGCTGTGGGGAAGCCCTAGGTAGGACAGACGGGTGTTGGTAGGGACAGAGAGTAGAAATGCAGGTGGTGGAAAGGCTGCAAATGCCTTTGGGGGAACAGGGAGGGCTGCACAGCCCCATCCTGCTCCCATGGTGGCCCCTGAGCCTCCCCCACCCTGCTTCCCTTGGGGAGCTGCTATTCCTGTAAGACCAAAAGCTGCAGCCCTAAGATAAGGCAGCACAGGGTGAGGAAACGGCAGCCAAGAGCTCAGCTTCCTTTGTAAAAGAAATTCCTTTCCAACTTTTCCTGTTCCCTGGGAGGGCTGGAAGCAGCCAGGGAGCTGCAAAGGGTTGGATGGGAGGATGGGGCTGGAAGCAGCATCCCTGGAAGTTGGGGTTGGGATGCTCCTTGGTGTTCCCTGGATGGGAGGATGGGCTGGAAGGAGCCAGGGGTGGGATGGAGTCCAGGAAGTAGGGTGGGATGCTCTCGATGGTCCCCAGGTGGGGAGGATGGAGCTGGAAGGAGGATTCCTGGCAGTGGTTAGATGCTCCTCAAGGGTCCCTGGATGGAGGATGGGCCTGGAAGGAAGAATTTCTGGCAGTGGTTTTGTGCTCCTTGGTGTTCCCTGGATGGTAGGATGGTGCTGGAAGCAGCATCCCTGGCAGTGGTTGGATCCTCCTTGGTGGTCCCAGGATGGGACTGGAAGGAGGATTCCTGGCAGTTATTGGGAATGCTCCTTGGTGTTCCCTGGATGGAAGGATGGTGCTGGAAGCAGCATCCCTGGCAGTGGTTGGATGCTTCCTTGGTGGGCCTCCCTGGATGGGAAAATGGTGCTGGAAGCAGCATCCCTGGCAGTGGTTGATCCTCCTTGGTGAATCCCCAGGTGGGAGGATGGGTCTGGAAGCTGCATCCGTGGCCAGTGGTAGTGGGATGCTCCTTGGTTGTCCCTGGATGGGACTGGAAGGAGGATTCCTGGCAGGGGGGTGGGATACTCCTTGAGGGGTCCCCAGGTGGGAGGATGGTGCTAATCCCCTGCTATTACTGCAGGATGAGTGGAGGGCTGCCAGCATCACATCTCCTTCTTTGAAGCTTTCTGCTCAACGGGCCAGCCACACCTTCAATGCTTCAAGGCGGAACACATGTCACAGTGAGTACTGAGCTCCCTCGAGCCCCTCTCCCAGCACTGGCCGTGCAGGCAGTCATCCACAGTGAGTATCATCCACCATCCTGCCCTCAAAATGATGGGATGGGACAAATTCCAAGGACCCCAGTGTGAAGATGCAGCCCAAGGGTTGGCCAGAAGCCCTTGGGGGTCTTGCTGGAACCTTGGGATCTTGCTAAAACTTGGCTAGGGGGGCTCCTTTCCTTGGGTTGCCCTATCCCAGGGGCTTGGGAGAAGTAAAATGACCTCAGAAATGAGCTTTGTTCCCCATGAACGTGCTGGATCTCTCTTTTATCCCTGAGAAGTCAAGCCAGAGACCAGTCCCTAATAGGAAAAAACTCCACCCAGCTGCTTAAAACCACAGTGCCAGCCCAAACCCTGCCCCAAGGGAGCACAGAGAGGAGTTCCTTGTGGATGCCTGGAGCCCTATGGGGAAACCTCTCAGCCCAAGGGTGCTCAAGGATTGGTCCCAGGGTCCCAAGATGGTCCCAGGGTCCCAAGAGGATGGAGGCATCCCCACTGCCTTAGTGCTGGGGGGAAGGACTGAGCCCCATCCTCCTCTTCCTCTTTGTCATCAGAGCAGAGCCTGGTTCCAGCCTCCAGCCCCCAACACTGGGCAGGGCAGCTCAGCCCTGAGGACTGATCCTGCACCTCTCCAGCCTGAAGGAGCTGGTTACAACCCTACTGATTGCCCACCAAGCACAGACACCCCCCACCAGAGTGTGCACAGCACATGGCTGTGAGCTGGCAGGGATTGGGGTCTCCAGTGGAGGTTTCCCTGCCAGGAGAAGGGGTCCCAGCTCCTTGTCTGGTTTGTAGGGGGTTGGCTTCATGCTCACACATCTCCATCCACCTCTGCTGACCCGGGAGGTGGTGGCCACAACCTCTCCATCCCTGTTCCCCTCAGCCTTGGTGGCTCATTGCAACCTCTTCCTTCCCCCAGTCCCTTGGACCCTGAAAAAGTCCTCGAGGAGCTTGAAGGAGAAGAAGGAGAAGTTAGATGAGGTAAGTGGGTGCCCAGGCAGAGTGTAACTCCCCTGGGGATGTCCCTGAAGGTGGGTGGGCATGGGGAGCCCTCCTTGGGGATTGACCTGTCCCTTTTTTGTGGCAGCTTGGCATTGCCAACATCACCTCTGACAAAATGGAGAAGGAGATGGTGATCACTGATGAGTTCAGCACCCTCTGATTCATCACCATTGTCACCCTGGCTGGCTCCCTGCTCCTGGTTGCAGCCATCTATGGCTGCTGCCACCAGCGCTTCTCCCAAAAGAAGGACCAGGTAAAGTAGGGGGGGTGGGAGGAGGGGACCTTTTTATCCCATCGAGGGGACAAAGACCATCAGATGTTGCCACCTCTGCTGGTGGAGAGATCCTGGCACCACCCTCAAGGGTTACCCAAGTGTTGTGAATACTCCAGGAGTACTTTGAGGGTGTCAGGGTTGGGGGGTCTGGTGGGGTGGTACAGGAATGAGCAGCATCACCCAAGGCAGGTGGGCTGAGCAACATCCTTGGGTCAGCATTTTGACATGAAAGATTCTCTCAACCTAACCTTCACCCCCCACCCAAAAACAGTAATACTAATAAATAATAATAATAATAATAATAATATCTCAAAATACCTTTATGAGCAGGGTTGGGTGTAGAGAAACAAAGATAAACCAGGTGCCTCGAGTGCCAAAGAGTGGGTGTGAGTCACCTGTGCCTGGTTAGGAACAGGCCCCCTATTACCAGGAGGCCAATAAGGTGGACACACACCACAGAGAGGATCTCACTCTGGTGTGAGGCAATGGAGGGACCAGCAGCTTGTTGAGCCTCAGGAGCAAGAAAGGCTCCTCCTGCTACAGTTGGGTGCCCAGCATCACTCTGGGGCCACCCAGAGGGTGTCAGGGGCCTGTGGGAGCCACAGCCATTTGCAGGAGAGCTGGGCCAGAGCCAGGTTTCAGAGGAGTAGAGGCAGGATTTAAGAAGAAGAGAAACAGGAAAAAGACAAAACAAAACAAAAAAACACATTTTTTTCTCTTGGGAAGCAATTCTAGGTGTTTAGTGTAGCACCCACCTGCAAGGACTGCCTGTTCCCCATGCACTGGTGGGGAGAGCTCTGCCATGTCCCCAAGGTTTGGGTCAGCCCCTGCAGCTCTTGTTGAGCCAAGAGAAAAAACGGGAAAAAAAGAAATGAGGCTAAATGATGTAATGAGGAGAAGCCATCCAACCTGATGGAGAAGCCCACTCTTCTGTTTTATTTCAAGTCATTTCCCCCCCAAACCAACTCATCCTTCCCAAGGGCTCCCAACCTCTCCCCGGCATGCCAGGAGCTGGGTGAAGTTGAAGGATGAAGCAGCCCTTGATGCAACATTTGGAGCCTCGTGGAGATGGACACAGGAGGGAGGAAAAAAGCCAAAGCAGTGCTGGCATCAGACCTTATTTTTATACATGGTTTGATTTTTTGGGGGAGGGAATGAAGGAAGAAGCAAAACCCTGATAGATTGCTGACCTCCACTGAGGTCCCTTTGGAGATAAAGTTTTGCAGCCAGGCCATCCCTCTGCTGAAATCTCCCTGGAAGGGGACAGGGAGCAGGGTCTTGTCTCACATTATTGAGAAAAACAGGGAAAAATTTGTAGTGATGGGAATGGGTGTCCCTCAAGTAACACGGTGCAGAGGGACAGGGACCAGCCCTGCCTGGATGCTCTGGAGGTGAATATCCCCCAGCCACAGGGAAACCAAAGCAAAAGGTTTGGAGTTCCCTGCCTGAACTCTTTCCCAGAGCGTGGAAAATAGATCTTTTCCCAAGCAGCTGCAATAGGTTTTTAGGAAAAAAAAAATCAAATGCATTTCTCCTTTCTGGATTTGCTTTTGGGTGGTTGCTTTCGTTTTCCTCCTGCCTCTTTTCCAAAAATGACTTGAAAAGTTTGGGTTGTTTTGTTTTTGCTTTTTTTTTTTTCATTTATTTTTTATTTTTCTCCACCCTTCCCCCTCCCCCTCCCCTCCTTGGAAATAACCAGCACATCCACCCTGATCTCCCCGGGTTTGATGATGGACATGTGGCCCTGATCTTTAATGTGAGTTCCAACCCCAGGGATCGGAAGGGTGGGCACCGCATCCCTAACACCCGCCAGCTCTCACCCTTGGGTGCTTGGTAGGATTCAGGAGCTTTTAACAGGACTAAAGCTCAGCTTTAAAGACCCCTTTGCTGCACAGGGGGCCTGGGGGTGCCTTGCTGCAGCAGGGACAAAGCACTGCCTGAGCAAGCCATCCATCAAGGGCTTGTACCAGCAACCCCACGGGCCCCAAAAAAAGCCCCTGTGAGAGCCCCAGTGCCCTCTTCTGCTTTTGAAGCAACTCTCTCCATCCTGCCTGCATCCCCCTCATCACGTGTAACCAGAGGGAACCCCCCCTCCCTTGGGCTAGCACCAAGCCCTGCAGTTTCACCTCTCCATCCCTTTTCTTCTCCATGGATTCCTTCCCACGCTTGTCTCCTGACATTTATGAGGAGCAGTGTAATAAATCAAGCTGTAAATCCAGGCAGATTTTAACAGGAGGGACTACTGAGAGCCCCATGCCACCCCTTCCCAATAAAAAAAAAAAAAAAAGGGGAGAGCTGATCAAGGATTTCAGCTCTCTCCAGTGATTCCCTCTGGGCTGGGACTGGGATGAATTGCCACAGCAAAATTCAAAATGAGGGTGGAGGTCTGCCAGGGGCTGAAGAAGGGCTGGGTCAGAGCCTGGAGCACAGTGTACCAAAGGAGCAGGGTGATGCAGTGCCTGATTCAGCTGTGAATCAGCCCAAACCACCCATGGTCAAAGAGAAAAGGGTGGGAGGGGCTGTTGTTTCCCTGCCTGGGTTTCACCAAGAGCTTCAGGATGATTTATGGAGGGTGAAATGGGCCAAGAGCATCCACAAGGTGGGAGCTGACCCCAGGTGGAGGGAAGAACAACAATAAAGCTGCTAAAAAGGGACAGGGGGGTAGAGGGGGAAACCAGAGTCAAGCTGGGGAGGCAGGAGTTAGGATGCAGGGTGAGGGTATGGCAAGGATGTTTGGCGTCTTACCAAGGGCCTAGGGGACTGAAGCCAGGTTCCCAGCCAGGCAGAAGCTGGCAGCTGCTCCTGGAGGTTTTCCACATGTTTCTGACTTCTCTTTCCTCCTTCCACCATCAGCAGAACCTCTCTCTTGCCAGCTCCACGCTACCTCCTCGCTGTGCCGGTGCTGACTGCAGCCCCCAGCCTCAAACCTCAGCGTGACAAGTTTCTACCTCCACATGGATCTTTGCATTTATATACATCACATCTATATGGGGCAGTGGGGACAGCTGGCTGGGAGGTGACAGCCTCAAGGTGACAGGCAGGGGGTGGCCAAGCTGGTTTTTTTTCATTGGGGTTTCTGGGTTTTCTTTCCTCGCAGCAGCGCCTGACGGAGGAGCTGCAGACGATGGAGAACGGGTACCACGACAACCCCCACGCTGGAAGGTGATGGAGACCTCCTCTGAGATGCAGGAGAAGAAGGTGAACCTCAACGGGGAGCTGGGGGACAGCTGGATCGTTCCTCTTGACACCCTCATGAAGGAGGACCTGGAGGAAGAGGAGGACACGCATTTATAAGATACTGAGCTCCATCAAGCAAGAAAACAACCACCACTTCCCTCCCCCCTCCCCCCCCCCAAAAAAACATCAAAAAAACACCATAACCCCCTACAACACAACTCCAAAACAAGGCAAAATTCCCCAACAGCACCCTGAAGATCCCTGATGAACTAAATCACAGCCCCTTGTGTCACCATGTGGGTGCAGGATGGAAGAAGAAGGGCATAAGAGGACACCTCTGGGGCACGTTGTCAACACAAGCCTCCACAGTGGGGCTGCTTCTGAAAGAGCTCCCTCCACCACCCAGGAGTGCTCAGCAGGACCTACCACCCCACACCTTGACCACCAGTGGGGCAAACAGGGTGGCTGTGCTTCCAAAAGCTGCTGGTGTTTTTCCTCTGAGCTTGTCCCCTCCCGACCTGCAGCCTGACAACACCAACTGCAGCCTCCAGCTATCAAGCAACTAAAACAAAAAACAAGCAAACAAAATTTTAAAAATCAAATGAATAAAATGAAATAAATGTAAATGGGATGGGAGAGGGAGCACAACTCCCAACAGCAAACCAGCACCTGGGCAATTAGAGCTAGAAAATCCTCTGGCCCACACGGTTTTAGTCATCGCTCTGCCCTCCCCGACACGAAACGCCCAGGTATTTGAGCAGAAAAAAAGCTGGAACAGCCTGTTCCTTGGGAATCCAGTTTCCAGTTTCCTCCCCATAAACTGCTTGGCTAAAAGGCACAAGAGCCCCACGTTGTGCCCCCAGGCAAACCAAAGCATCCAGACCCAGCTGGACGGGGGGTGTGACAGCACCAAGTGATGCTCGGTCCTGTGTCCCAAGGGACTGCAGGATGGATCCTGCTTCCTGGCTGGAAAGCAGGAGAGGTGCAGCAAGCTTCTTGCATTGATGCAAAGGGGAGGGAGAGGAAAAGGAGTCATTTCTTGAGTTCTTTCCTCCCAGGAAAGATGTGATGAGCCCAGGCATGAAGTTGGGGATTTTATGGGGCAGGAGCTGAGCTCCGGTGCAGCCCAGCTCTGGTGCTGCATTTCCCTGCAGGAGTTTTAATTGCCTTCCAGTAATTATGCAGCATCTCACAGCCCACTTCCAAGTCTCCCCTGAGGGAGGGTTTGTGGGTTGTTTTTTTTTTGTGGTCATGTTTTCCTGCAAGAGCAGCAGAAGGGAGAAAAGAGCAACAGAAGCAGGAGCCAGGTAGTTGGGTGGGATTCAGGTTTTCCCATCGGTACAGCCCTTGGTGTTTCCTCCCCACAGGAGGTCTGTAAGCTCAATCCACATCCTCAAGCTTTCCTTCAAAAGGAGGAAAATAGCTGAAAACCTCTGGAAAAAAAAAATTCCAGCTCAGCAGCAAGGCTGGGACTGAACTTTGCCTCACAGCCCTTGGTCTCCTGGCCAGGTCTCCTGTCACTGTTAAGTCTTTGGAGGAGGGAAAAAATAAAAAAGCAGGAGCAGAAAGAGGTTGGAGTGAGGCCATTTCTCATTTTCTATTCCCCACCCCAGCTCCTAAATGGCTCTGATAAAACGATCAGGAGGGTTTTGCACCTTTGCTCTGGCTTCAGCAAAAGAGCTGAGCCCTGGCAGAGCAGAGGAAAGCTCCATCCTCCAGCACACAGGAGAAAGGACCAGAAGGCCACTTGGCTGAGCTCAGCTCATCTCCCAAGATGTCAGGCTGGTGGTCCTGAGCCCTCTGCAAGGCAGGGAAGGTGCAGATGGAGGGAGAGCAATGCCCCAGCACAGCCCTTCAGCTCCCCAGCTGGTCACAGACCAGTGCAGAAAGAAGGGATTTCCTCTGGGCTCTGCCATCAAGCCAGCATGATGGGGATCTGCTCCCTGGAGCAGGGAAAAAGTGGAATCCAAGCAGCAGAAAGCCTGGAAAAACAGGCTCACAGGTTGAGCCAGTGCCCTCAGGAGCACTGAGGAAGGAGAGGGTTGGGGTGGTTTGCTGGGGCCCAGGACAGAAGTTGGTAGCTGTGTCTTCTGGAAGGAACTGGCTCTTCTCCCTTCTCTTCTGCACCAAAAGGCAGAGTTTTGGGGTGTTCTATCTATTTTTGTATGTAAATATTCCTGCTATTCATGAGCAATGTATTCAGCACACTTCACTTACCTGTGCACTGCACTACAGGGGAAAGTCATTTTGGAGGGGGAGGGAATTAAAGAAAAAGAACAAAAAAAACAAAAAAAAAAGGAAAAGAAAAAGCTGAAGAGGTCAGTCTGGCAGGGGATCAAAAGTCAAGACCAAGCAGGAAAACAAACACTTCCCACCTGGATAACCCCAGGCACACCACAGCTTTCTCCTTACTCCGGCAGCATCAAGTTCAGCTCCTTAGGATTGCAGCAAAGCTCCAAGAACCTTGGAATCTCAGCGTTTGCAATTCCTTGGCTGAGCTGCTTCCCAGCTGCCCCCAGAGCCCAGGGCTGGGTCGGGGACTTGGAGATTTCTGCCCTGGGCCAGAAAATAAACGCGGGGGAAAAAAAAACCCGGGCAGCAGCAAAGCTTTGGCCACCAGGGGCTGGAGCTGCCCTAAGGATGCTCCTGGCAAAGCAGTTCCAGGCAGTGGGGTTTTGGAAGGTGCCTAAAGATCCCCTCTTCCCAGGCAAGAGATGCCAAAGTGCTTTAATCAGGTCCAAAGACTTTGTGAGAGAACCCTACAAAGGCTCGAGATGAAGCAACCTTAAAATCTTTCCGAGCAGAGACCAGTGAAGATGTAAACTGCTCAGCAAGTGCTTCTAGTGATTTATATTTGAACAGGAATTGTACATTTATTTATTTTTCCAGACACCATATTTTTAAACCACTAATATTTTATAGTAGATTCTCCTTCCCCCTATTTAAAGAACTATTTTCCACGGAGAAGAACAGTACGTTTGGTTTGGGTTGTTTTTTTTTTTATGTTGAGAACATCCTTTTCAAAAAAAAAAAAGAAAAAAAAAAAAAAAAAAAGAAAAAGGAAAAAAAAAATAAATAAAAAGAAGAGGTAGGAAATGCAGCAGTGAGCATCTTTGGCCTTAATCCTTCCCTTTATAGACAGTAGCCATAATTGTTCAACCAAAAATAGCTTTTAAAAAAAAGCAAAATAAATTAATAAATTTACCCAGGTGTTTCCTCCCTGCCCACTCCTCCTCCCTTCCCCACGTTCCTCTTCTCTTTCCCAAAACAGCTTTAACATCCCCACATGTTGTACAAAGAGATTATTGCTTTTACCTTTTGGTGAGGGTTTTACAAGCAGCTCAGATGCCCTTGCAGGAGACACTGCTTGGTTTTTTTTTTCAGATTCATGAGGAACGTGTAAATATTTTAGGACCATTTATCTCCTGCTCACAGTGCCATGACCCAACTGATGAGACTGTTGCCTACAGAAGACATAGAGGAGAAAAAATAAATCCATAAGGGACTGACTGCAGAAGGAGAACCTGTTTTGAACCTTGCACATCTATTAGAGCTCTTAACGTACTGTCAGCATCTCTCATGGGGACAGGAGTCTGATTTACACTGGAATTTACTGAGGAACTGGATTTGTAGAGATTATTCTTGCATTTTCCTACAAATATATTTTGAAAGCATCATGTATTTCTGTCAATAAACGTTCTTATGTAAAAAGATTTGTTTCTTGGATGACTGAAACCTGGGGGGAGAAAGGGGAGAGCAGGGCTTGTGCCCAAGAGCCACAACCAGTCCTGATGTAGATGTTAACACTTGGTTATGGGTTGAGCTTATTTGGACACCCCACACAGGCTCTGTAACCAAGAATGTGTAAAGTTATGGGAAAAGCAGGAACAAAACCAGCCTTTCAGAGGGAGCTTGGGTCGTTTCCATGCAGAAGGAATCTCATCCAGTAGTGAGCAGGAATTATCCTCCCTTAGCTCAGGGTGCTCAGAGCCCTCTCCCACTTGATCCTGAATGTTTCTAGGGATGGGGCTGCTACCCTGTGCTAGTGTTTCACCACCCTAATAATAAAAAAAAAAATTCATTCTCTTACCTAGTCTAAATCTACTCTTTTAGCTTGAAAACATCACCCCTTGTCCTGGATCAATAGGTCCTGCTGAAAAGGCTGGAGCCATCTTTTTAAGTCCTCTTCAGGTGCTGAAAGGCAGCTGTAAGGTCTCTCCAGGCTGAAGAACCCCCAAGTCCCTAAGTCTGTCTTCATGGCAGAGAGGGTTCAGCCCTCTGATCACTTTCATGAGGAAAAAAAGGAAAAAAAGAAATGGTAAAAAATATCCCTTAATTTAAACAAGTGTAAAACCCATAGTGGGGGGATGCTGAGGTGAGGTGGGCGAGGACCATGGCCAGGGGACCTCTTTGAACTTTAGGCTCATGATGGGAGGATGGGAGAGGCAGCTTATTTATGTATTTCATCCTAATTCACTCCTTTCATGCTTGGGTCAGGCTGTGGAGGAGGGAATCAAACCTCCTGGCCGTGAGCTGAAGCAGCCTGAAAGCAGGAGGGGTGTCAGACAAGGGCAAGAGCAAGGTTGGCAAGTGGGGGAAGTTCAGCATCTCCATTTGTCTCCAAAATTAAATATGTTGTTCCAGGTTAAGTTTTTATTTATGCAATGGGAAAAATGAGGGAGGGAATAGAGGGGAGGAAAAGAAAAAAAGAGGGGAAGAAAGAAAAAAGAGGGGGGGGAATAAAAAAGAAAAAAGGGAGAAAAAAGAGGGGGAGAAAAAAGGGGGAAAGAAAAAAAGGGGGAAAGAAAAAAAGGGGGAAAGAAAAAAAAGGGGAAAGAAAAAAAGGGGGAAAGAAAAAAGGGGGAAAGAAAAAAAGGGGGGGGAGAAAAAAAAGAGGGAAAAAGGGGCAGGAAATAAAGAGGGGGAAAAAGAGGGGAGAGAGAAAAAAGGGGGGGGAAGAAAAAAGGGGGGGGGAAGAAAAAAGGGGGGGGAAGAAAAAAAGGGGGGGAAAGAAAAAAAGGGGGGGAAGAAAAAAGGGGGGGAAGAAAAAAGGGGGGGGAAGAAAAAAGGGGGGGGAAGAAAAAAGGGGGGGAAGAAAAAGGGGGGGAAGAAAAAAGGGGGGGGAAGAAAAAAAGGGGGGAGAAGAAAAAGGGGGGGGAGGAAAAAAGGGGGGTAGAAAAAAAGGGGGGGGAGAAAAAAGGGGGGGAGAAAAAAGGGGGGGGGGGAGAAAAAAAGGGGGGGAGGAAAAAGGGGGGAGAAAAAAGGGGGGAACAGAGGGGGAAACAGAGGGGGAAACAGAGGGGGGAACAGAGGGGGGAAAAGAGGGGGGGAAAAGAGGGGAAAGAGGGGGGAAAAGAGGGGGAAAAGAGGGGGGAGAAAGGAGGGGGAAAAGAGGGGGAAAAGAGGGGGAAAAGAGGGGGAAAGAGGGGGAAAAGAGGGGGGAAAAGAGGGGGAAAAGAGGGGGGAAAAGAGGGGGGAAAAGAGGGGGGAAAAGAGGGGGGAAAAGAGGGGGAAAAAGAGGGGGGAAAAGAGGGGGGAAAAGAGGGGGAAAAAGGGGGGGAAAGAGAGGAGGGGGGGAAAGAGAGAGGGGGGGAAGAGAGAGGGGGGGAAAGAGAGAGGGGGGGAAAGAGAGAGGGGGGAAGAGAGAGGGGGGAAGAGAGAGGGGGGGAAAGAGAGAGGGGGGAAAGAGAGAGGGGGAAAGAGAGAGGGGGGGAAAGAGAGGGGGGGGAAGGGAGAGGGGGGAAAGAGGGGGGGAAAGAGGGGGGGAAAGAGGGGGGGAAAGAGGGGGGAAAGAGGGGGAAAGAGGGGGGAAGAGGGGGGAAAGAGGGGGAAAGAGGGGGGAAAGAGGGGGGAAAGAGGGGGAAGAGGGGGGGAAAGAGGGGGGGAAAGAGGGGGGGAAGAGGGGGGGAAAGAGGGGGGAAAGAGGGGGGAAAGAGGGGGGAAAAAGAGGGGGAAAGAGGGGGAAAGAGGGGGAAAGAGGGGGGAAGAGGGGGGAAAAGAGGGGGGGAAAGAGGGGGGAAAGAGGGGGGGAAAGAGGGGGGAAAGAGGGGGGAAAGAGGGGGGAAAGAGGGGGGGAAAGAGGGGGGGGGGAAAGAGGGGGAAAGAGGGGGGAAAGAGGGGGGGAAGAGGGGGGAAAGAGGGGGGAAAGAGGGGGGGAAAGAGGGGGGAAAGATGGGGGGGGAAAGAGGGGGAAGAGGGGGGGAAAGAGGGGGAAAGAGGGGGGGGAAAGAGGGGTAGGTGGAAGAATGTAATTTGATTCAAATATTCAAAGTCAGGGGTTTCCACCAGCCTGTACTTTAACACTGTGTTCCTCCCTGATAAAAGTTCATTCAGATGCTAAGCACAAGCTGGATTTATGGGATACAAATCCAGCTCATCACCTATTTTCAGGGGAACAGGGTATTTTCTCAGCTGTTGTGCAGCCAGAGGCACATGGGAGGTTCCTCCAGCAGGAACAGTGCCTGATCCCAGAGAGAACACCCCACTGCTTTCACAATTCCTGCACCACTGGGAGACCTTCACAAACCTTTTTTGGCATTTTCAGAAGCAAACAATGTCAGAACAAACAGCTCTTCAACTATATGCTAGCATGTACATTTTTATTAAGAAAAAAAAAAATCAACAAAATACATTCTCTCCTTATGTACATTACATACAACATAACTACATTTGTAGATATTTCTCATATCACTCATTCAGTTCTGTACAGCACAGGGCTTACATATCAACCCAGAAATTACCCAAGATGATTTATTCCAAGGAAAAAAATAACACGCCAGGCTGGACAAAAATCATCCATTTAGCTGTTAAAAAAACAACAAACAAACAAACAAAAAAGGGCTGGATGGGGAAGTCACCAGAGTCCAGGAATGATGGGCTGTAAAGCACCAGGGGCTCAACAGAGGACTAGTCAATATTTGACTTAATTATTCAAACTTGTATGCAGTTCACAGCATTCAACACCCATCCCAGGGCTGTCTGCAACTCCCTGTTCAGCTCTCCTGTGGTCAGGTGTCCAAGAGAAGAACTGCAGGACAAAGGGAATTCAGACACCAAGGGGAATTCAGACACCAAAGGGAATTCAGACACCAAAGGGAATTCAGACAGACACCAGAGTGCAGTGGGATTGCTGTAGAGATGCAAATGCTTCCAGTCAGATGCCAAAAACAAAAAAAAGGGGCCAAATTCTATCCAGGGAGCAGACAGTCCCAACCCCAAGTACTAAATAGGGATAACCACCTTTTTTGGGACAACACAAAGGTGTGATGACTGAGATGAGAACACTGAAGGTCCAGACAAACAACCACCACCCTGTTGAGTGCTATGCTGAGAGTAGATGTGAGAGCTCAAAGAAATAATTTAGTTAAAATCTCCCCCCCCCAAGGTGTTTATCCCAAGCAATGAAGATCCTGACTGCACCATCAGTTTCTCTAGAAGAGGCTATTGCAGCAGTTTCAAAGTGAAAACATCTACCGAGCTTTGACACCTGTGAAATGCAGCACCTTGCATCCTAGCACCCAAGGTACAGGATGCACATCCCCACGGAGGGGAATGCTGTCACCTATGAAGTGACAAGGAGCCAAGGGGCTTTCACTTTCTGCCCCTAGGCAAAGCAGTCTGCCAGATTTGGGGCCTCCAAAGACTCAGGACTCCCATGAGTGCATTTGTTTGTGTAACTCATCTCTTTTCTTGAGCTTGCAGCCTCATTCTCTCATTTCCTGCTGTGGAGGAGGGTCTGCTGGAAGACCTAGCAAAAAATACAGCTTGAGTAAATGCTACTAATAACCAGGGGTTTGGTTTGTTTTCTTTTCCACTACCCAGCACAGCAGCTTCTGAAGTGAAAAGTGTTTCACACACCAAAACACCAAGGGGAGGAAGGATGGGAAGGAGGAGGAAGAGATGAAGGGAATATTCAGCCTCCACTGCCAGTTTGTTTTCCCAATTGCCAGGACAGATGAAGGGAAAACAAGTCAGCAGCACCATGGTTCTCTCTCCCATGGTTGGATAGAAGTCTTCTCGATTTCTCTGCATTGCTGGGAGAAGGAAACCAGGCTGTCACCTTCTGAATAATGTGTATTTCTGCAGGGTTAAGGAGGGGGAGCAGCTACTGTTCTGACTGAACTAATGCAGTGAAGTCACTAACTTGCAACTTAGCACAGATTCTTAAGAACCATCTTTCCCCTTTAAGAGCAGAGTTTTTTGGTCAAGATTTAAAAAGAAAAAATAAATATATATATATATATATCACTTTTCAGCCTCAAAGTGGCTTCTTTCAATTAACAGACCCCCATTCACAACACTGCAGCACTTTTCTATTCAGTGAATATGAAGTGATTTATTCGATCCCTTGGCAGCTGGTTACAAAGTCAGGGTAATATTAAAGTGTTTTTCTTCTCATTGGGGAGAAAAACCTGCCCAGTGGTATTTGGGAAGCAGAGAAGACTGTAACCAGTGGAGTCATTGTTGTGGCCTGCCCTCCCCAACACTGTATTAATTAAAAAGCAGCTAATCTCCCTTAATCTCACTGGCAGCTTTCATCAGAAGGCTCAGAACATTTTTAGGTTTTTAACAATCTCTTAAGACTGCCAGAGCTGCTAGACAACCTCCATACCTTTTTGCAGAGTGTTAAGCCCAGTTGGCTTCCTTGCAATCACTGCAGGGGGAGAAAATAAATTGTATTATTTCCTCTGGGGTCATTGGGGTGGAGAGGGCAGAAACTGGAGGTGAAGCACCAGGACTGGAAGATCCTGGTATTGCATTACTTCAATCTGAAGAAAAGAGACAGAGAATCCAACTCACAGGAAAAAAAACCCAAAAAACCAGCTTTAAACAGTAGGCCTACTTGTTAAAAGTCTTCCAAGTCCTTCTGCATCTTAAACACTGACTTGCATGAGCTGTCACTGCATTCCCCCCAAGCCTATTTCTCCTCCCATTCCCTCTGCCCTGCTACACTGCAGAAATAACCCGAACACCCCCCTCTTCCAGCTGTTTCACTGATGAAAAGGTTGGGATTATGAAAGCAGGTGACAAAAATCCTAGGAGTAACTATTTAAATGAAGTTAGGAGTTGGTAAGATTGTCTCCTGTCCAACAGCCACCACACTCTTGGTGCCATGGAAAATAAATCCCATTGAGAGAGGAGGGAAATCTTCTCAGTCCTGAATTTTGGGTGGCAGAGGGGCAGAAGAAAACTGGTGTTTGCTGCAGCATCACACTGACAGCACCCAGGGCTGATGCTGGGAAATCACCTCCCACCCTTCCCTGGAGGAGAAAAAGCCCCTGGGGAGAAGGATGTAAATCACAAAGATCCTCCCTGAGTGTTCTGGAGGCAGCAGTAAGAGGATGATGATGATGATGATGTGACATGGAGAAACTGATGCCTCAATAACCACCACACAGCCCTAACATAAAACCCTTCAGTATTTCTCCATGAAAGTCAGGAAGTTTGAAGACACAGCATTTCATTAGCTGCCAATGCTGGCACAAGGAAAGAAAAAGTCAGAATAAATAGAGGAATAACCCCAGGGCCCATGATTTGACCCTCAGGCTGGGCAGCATGGATACTAAGTTATGGATTTTTCCTTTCAAATTAGTAGCAAACCCACAAGTCTAACCTGGCAGAGCCAGTTTTGAGCTATCCACTCAAGCCACTTTTCCCAGGAATTAAGTGCAAAGCCACACTAAAGCTGAACAGAGTCAACTGATTTCTGACAGCACTCAGTTCCAGTCTCCACATTAGAAGCTGTGGTGGCTTAGAGCAACCAGCTGGAAGCCAAGACGTGCACTTGTCTGCACCAAGTTTAAATTAAAATTTCAGGGTACTGAAGTGTTACCACTGAGATCAGCTTAAGCAGGCTGTGGCTGCAGACAGACACTCAACAGCAGAGCACTGAATTTAGGTCACAGCAAGTATCTGGAGTTCCTAACTAACAAATCAAGTTCAAATTGATGAAAGTGAAGGAGACAGCAGCAATGTGTAACCTTTAGAATCTGTGCTTGGGGAAGATGCTGCCTTCCAGACCTCTCCACACCTTAGCCACAGAAATTAGCATTATATACAACCCTCACAACCACTGTCCTCTCCAGAGGTTTATGTATATAACCAAAATATATGGATTATCCAAAGCTCCACCCAGCTCTGTGGCATCTGTTAGAAATGGCAAAATAAACCTGCTGGCATCAACTGTGGTGTTTCCTTGTTTGGCTTTCAAATGGCAATAAGCAGGTCATTAAGTGGCTTCCACTCCAAAACTGTGTTTGGACTCCTTGCCTGAGATAAAAGCATCTGGAGTCCATTTATCCAAGTGCTGAGCCACGTACTGTTATAATGCTTCCAGTACAGTAAACCTACTTTTTCCACTCCAACTTTTCATTATAACAAGAGGCTTTCAAAGCAGGAATTTTTGCCTACAAGTCATTACACCACAACCCAAATAATTTCCAGCATAACCTTTTTCTTGACAGGATAGGATCAGTTCTACCATACCCATAGGCATTCAGGTACATTAAGGAGCCTCTGAGAGTACATTTACATTTCAACAATATTTACAGCTTATACATTACTCAATCTGTATCAAGAGTAAGTAATAAAGTTCTTAAACTCTCCTTTCACAAAATAAAACCCATCTCCAAATTATGATGTGTACTTATTGAAACCAGCCAAGCTCATTCTGAGTTTCTACAATCTCCCCCCCTAATCAGAACAGAAATAATTATTTATTCTTTCCTAAACTAGGCCCACCTCCACCTCTGTTTCTGTAATAACTACAGCTATAAAAGAACACAAGCACTTCCAGAGACACAAATTAATTGCTTTTACTGTCAGGACTTCACTTGACAACAGCCAAACACTCCTTAACTCCAAGCCAACCACAACTAAGAAGCGAAAATTCAAAGCATACACTTGGGACTCAAGGTTTCACAAGACATTTTCCACCCCTAAAAACAAAGGTACTGAACAGAAACGTATCCAACATGTTTTTGCTTCTCTCCCCAGAAGCATTTAATGAACAGAATACTGCATGGACAGAGATCACATGGAAGAGCCTTCAAGTTTCAGGTTGCACAGAGCTAGCTCATACTAGAAGTTCCATTCCATAAACTCTACAAAAGTATTTAAGTATTTCCTTCTCAGTTCTGCCAGAGAGGAGGCAGCAAGAGAATTGATAGCATCAGTGTTATGGGTTCCTGCCACCTTCCTGCACCTGAAAAAAGTAGCATTAAAGCTCATTTTTCTTCCCAGAGCAGCAAACAAGTGTTTCTCAGAACACTGCCCTGAATTTATCACTCCCTCCAGCACTCACAAGTCCAAGTTTGCACAGCAGAGCCAGAGTGGTTGGTGGGATGACTTTGTGGCAAAGAAAACTCCCTTCTGGGAATTTGTCTGCTTCAGGAAAATGATTAGGACAACAGCTGTATGGAAAACACTCTTCCAGAGTCATCACTCTCCTTTAGGAGTCTCTTCTAGAAGAAGAAACAGGTGGTGGGGACCCTGACACTTGTGGCTGCTGATTAGAAAAGCACAGAGGGAAAGCTATCACAATCCCTTGCCACTACCCCCATACCTCTGCAACGAGTCTGCCCTCCCCAAAATAGGTGATTTAATTAATTTGCTTACTGACACCTCAATCATAAAATTGTCAGTGACTAAAACCATTTCAGCCACTGAAGCCTCTCACAGCATCCCTCCTCCAGTACAATCTCCAGAAAGGGAAGCTTTAGTATGTTCCCTAATTTCACTCTACTTGCTACTTGGACAAGACAAATACCTTCAAAAAAATCTTTCCAACTGTGTCTCCACAGATTGCTAGGGTGTTTTTTCCAAGAGGAGAGCACAATTTTGCTAATTGATCTGGTAAGAACTTCCAGCTTGACCTCTAAGAGTGAACCTGTATGCATGCAGAGCCATCCTGGGCAAACAGACCCAAACCTCAGACATTTATTTACACAACTGGATATCAGGACCTAAACTATGCATCCAAGATGCTGTCCAGAGAAAAAGGGCAAACTAAACTTTTCCAAGACAAAGTTCTCCTTCCTCATTAGACTCAGGAGGAATAAATATGTCACAAATGTTATTTTTCAAAGAGCCAGAAGAGGAAAAGCTACAATTAATTTCAATAACCACTTTGCCTCGCACCTCGGGTCTCCCCAGGACCAATAAGAATTAATGGGATCCTCAAAAAAACAAATAAAAAATAAATTAAAAGGACAAGAAGATGGGCATAGTCTACCAATTTTTAACATCATTATCCATGTAGGGTCTTTCCTGGCACATTGAAAATGTCTTAGGTCCACACTGTGATAGCAGGACTTGCTTGGGAAAGGTATTTTGGGAGAACTCTTTAAAAACCTCTGCCTCGGGAGGGGTTGCATCAGACTAGCATTAAGAAATCTAATTTTGTCTCGTTCAAAACACCAGAAATCAAACCTGAAGGGCTTACTTTTTCCAGGAAAATGTGTCACTTCATAATAACAACATTGCATGAAGAATACTTTCATGTTTTCCAAGGAGTTGATCTACTGAACATTGTATCACCTGATACAATACAGAAGTGCTGAAGGTCGGTGTCAGTGAAGAACCAAACTCATGAATCTCAAAAGGATATTTTACAAAAAGCTAAATCAGGACTGAAGTTTTGATGTCTGTAGTAACAGACCCTAACTTCCTACAGAATTAAAAAACATACCAGAACACTGTAACTTTGGCTTTAAAGACCCCAGACATCATAAATGTGTCCCTCTCTGAAAAGATGTTTTCTTTTGTAATACCTTATTTACAAGTCAACAGGTAATTCAGAGATAAAATACTGTAGTGCAAAGATTACATGGTGTTAAATCCATACAGAAAGTCACCTTATAATATAAGGTAAAGGTAAATATTGTACTTTTTGTCTTGTCTAAGCTAAAAAGCCATCTCTGCTGCAGCCTGCAAGCAATAAGGATGAGATCTGAAGACTTCTCACATACAGCTGGGATATTTATAAAGTTGCATGCACTGTGCTGTGAAACATTTTAAGGTGGCTGTTTTCAGATCTTTTCTGTTTGTACTTCAGTAATTCTGTAATGCTCACATCCAATGCTTTCCTGGAATATCACCAGAATCTTTACAGATCTGCATGTAATTAAATTCAAACCCTCCCTGTAACTGCTTGTCAATAACTGGCTGGTTTTGAAAGGAAATTTACACTTTACAGCTTAGATTTTTTTTAAATTAGCTTTTAAATCAGGTAGGTGTAGCATACACCAATGCCAATAAATCATTTCATTTGGACTCCTAGCTTTGAGGACACAGAAGCAGAAAAGACCCTTGGCAAAGCCAAAAGAAACCTCCACTTTGGATTAACCTCTCTGGCCACAGGGTGCCTCTGCTGCTCAACAAATAACTCCAAAGCTGAGCAAATAGTTTCTGCTGGTTAATCACCAGCTGTAACCCATAAACTCTACTCGTGCAAGCTGGAATCGATCAGCTCAGGATAAAGGTAGGTCAATATTTTCTCATCCTCAAGTGCTCTCATTAGCTGGGATTGTCAGTCCTGCAGAAGCAATGCTCACCCCACTCAGACAAATCCTTCCTTTGCCCCATGCTACAAAAAAAACCCACAAAAAAACCTGAGCCAGGCTGTCAGGTTTTGCATTGCACCCCAACACAGAGTTTTGGTTCAATTTCTGTCATACAAATCAAGCCTGACAAGATGCCCTGCTTACCAGCAAAACCATTCACAAAGCTTTCAGCTTTCCTGAACTTCTGCTGAGTGCTCATCAGGGCTCCTCAGTTTAGCTGCAACGTTTGGGTTCAACATTGAAGTTGTAGGCAGAAAAGATTACAAAGAGTTTGGCTGATTAGAAAAACTGTCACAAAAAGCAATTAATCATCTGGCTGAAGCTGGAGAATACAGAGGCAATTGAGATCAAGTGATAAGGGGCACAACAGCACTAAATTTTAAGTGCTAGAGGGCTGCAGCATTGTGCTGGTTGTATGGAAAGCACTCAGTTCAGTCCCAATTGGAAACAATGCTTGATTGGAATATTCCCCCAGTACAGCACTGTTGGTATCTACACTCATCCCATGAAAATTCTACTTAAACTAGTGGAACAAAGCTCCAGCAGAGGTGGCACATCCTAAAGCCTTGCAGTGATGTAAAACTTTCCATGTCACTGGAAAAAAAAAAATAAATTGCAATGTTTCAAAGAAACAATTTTATCAGGTTTCATTTACTGCACTGTGTACCTGAGCAGATTCTTCCAGACAGCTGATTTGCCAATCCACTGAAGTATACAACATCTGAACAGCCTCAAGTCACAGGTTACTGAAAACACAGTGTTTTTATACTCCCTCCTGAAGACCAAAACAAAGGCCACCCTCTAACACTGTTCCTTTCTAATTGATCAAACACTTGTAATAAGTTTTTAAATTTCTAACGTTATCAGGACTAGGAAAGTCACACAAAGAAGATGATAAAGAGGCAATGCAATGCAATCAAAGCAAGCAGACACTCGAGCTGTGAAAAAAGACACTTCACTAACTCTTTATTTCAAGAGTTCAAATCATCTTTGAACACACAAGACTTCCATCAAGTTCAACACGAGTCGTGTAGCCACGGTGGGTACACAGCAGTGAATTCCTACTGGCATGAACATTTCTTGACATAAAGCTTTGCAGTCTCATATAAATATTTACATCTGCCAGTGTGTACTGAATGTTCACCGACACCAAATGAGCAAAGTTTTCTAATGCAACCTTCATTCCACTTCTTAGTGCAGCACCAAGCCCTTACCTGGTATATATAAAGAGGGTTTTCAGCGGGGAAGCATATATTTTCTATACATATGCATCAGCTTGCTTTCAAGAGATTCATGCTAAAAGGCCTCCCTCAAATTCAGATCCAGGCCTAAAATATATGTAAAATTGTATGAGCTGCACTACATAGGAAGGAGACAAGTTGCTGGGAGCCATCCTCTTTACATTGACACATCGACAAACACACAGAGAAGCACAGGTGCATGGAAACAGAGACAATCTGCTTCAGAAGCACAGGTGCATGGAAACAGAGACAATCTGCTTCAGAAATCCTACACCCAACCCAGAGTCAGGTTGCAGAGGTTGGACATGAGTGTGTGAAGCCCCAGCTCTGCCGAGCTCCGTGAGGACCTGCGTGGGTTCTCATCGGCAGCAGAAAGGGAACAAACCCTGAAAGGGGGGAGATGTGTTCTCCCTTTTTTCCAGCAGTTTCTCTGAGGTTCCCACTTGCCTGTCAGGTCCAAGGGGAAGGCTGGAGAGGAGGGAAGATAGTTGTTTAGGTAATTAGGTGCAATTAGACACTACTGTCAGCCTGGTTCTGGGAGGGTGAGACGGATCGTTTGTAACACGTGCTCCCCTTCACATACACAGGGCCACCACGAGACTCAAGACAAAAACATTATTATTATTATTATTATTACCTCAAATGTGCCAGTGTCCTGTGCCAGGTATCCAGCTGCTGAGGACGGGGTTGGAGGATAAAGCAATATACCATGACTAGCTACAAATCAGCAAAGAACAAACTTCCTCCCCTTTCTCACAAAATCCAAAATAAAAACCCATCCTCTTTTAATTCCAGACAAGCCACAAATCTCAGTTTTTACCCCACAGGCAAAGAGGATCACTGTATGTTTTGGGGTTTTTTTTTTCCTTTCCCCTCCCCCCACCTTTCAATCTTACATTTGCTAACTCAAAATCCATAGTCAGAAAAAATATATTATATTTAGTCGGAAGTACGTCAGTTACATTTTATTAACCTACTCCAAGGGAAAAGCTTCAGGGATTCACCATACAAGTATAAAACCCCTTCCAAACACCTGGGGGTTACTATATTACTTCATCCCAGCAGTCAATCAATGCAGTTAAAAAAATTAAAATACTGAAATGGATGCTTTTCCCTCTCTTCCACGTAGTGCCCAGTGATTGCTCCATTACAGACGTTAGCATGAGGTCCACCAGGTTGCCTTTAGGAGGGGTCATGTTGTCTGGAAAGAAGTTGACCTCAATGTTATCAAACAGCTGAGTCTCTGGGCATATGTGTGGTCAACATCTGAACATCCTGGGAAAGGAAGAAAAAGGGGAAATTTAAGTCAGTGGGCACTACTTGAAACCACTGTGGAACACACCAGGGGTCCATCTGGGCTGGATGTTAACCCTCTGCTACTTCTGCCTCAACTACCAAGGCTGCCACCTCTCTGTCCCACTGTTATGGGGCACAGAAACACCAGGACCATGTTCACCCCAAGCCAACGCTGCAGTCAAAATGCCATAAAAAGTAAGAAGCAAATGGCTGTCAAGCTCATTGGCAGTCCTCAAGAAATGGGGGGAAGCAAGAGTCCTCAGGGGACTGCTCTTGATGTCCTAGAAAACAAAAATCTTGTGTAGCTATTTTTATTGGTGCCTCATTTCTTCTGTCCTCAGGCTTTCCTCATTATCTTGACTACTGGGTTAACCAGAACCTGTACTTGTAGTGCTTGCAGTTTTTCTTGGGACAAATCTGCCGTGTAGTAGGAGCCTCAGGTCCCACTCACTGTTTAATCCCTGGACTTGCACTGAGGACCCAGCTGCATCTGGCACAAATGGGGGGGGGGGGGGGGGGGGGGCTTTGCAAATGGGTTTTGTGAAGTGCTGCCTCCCACCAGGGGAGGGTTCACTCTCATTGTTTATCCAAATCCTCATACTTAAACCATCAACTGCCAAGAACAATAGAGCAAGCACACAACGATTTCCTCTGCTTTGTAATACTTCAATCACTGCTATCTCAAAGGAACACTTTTTAATTCAGTGAACTCACTCTTCAGTTAAATCCAAAGTCAACCAAGTTAATCAAATCAAAGGAGGGCTTGGGTTTTTTTTGGTTTCTTTCCAGAAGCACCACTTGATGGATGTATCCTCCTAGCTGTAAAGCCAACCTCTGAATAAAATAGTGGCAAGAACTAATTCAGCTTGTCAAACACTTAAAACTACGGAAAAAAAACCCATTCCAAAACCTTGGTTTTTCTTCCTTTAAAAAAAAATTAATCTTCCAGCTTCAACTAGGTAACTGCTTTCCAAACTGCACAAGTGCAGCCAGAGCTTTCCTCACCCAGCCAGGCAGATAGTGCAGGGGGCTTCTTCCTTCCCTCGACTCCTTTAAATTCGGGAATTTACACATTCAACATAAGTGAAGTCCATCCCATGCTCCTCGGCGATGAAAGCCAGTAACTTGACGGACACCACATATTACCAGGAATGTAAATTTTTACCTATAGCTTTCCCTTCTACCTTGCCTCGGGATTAATCTCTTCAAAACTGTGTTGAGAGTTAGACTGGACAGAACAGTGAAACAATTTTACAGTTCTGGCTTCAAGACCTTCCTGGGTTTTCCAGCCCTACATGCCACTGTGTTCCTCACTTTTGACATTGCTCCCAAAGAACATAGTTTTTGCAAAGAACGAGAGAACCAAATTTACTCCAGGAATTGCAGTTATACAGCAAACAGAGCTGTAGGCTACTGCTGTGAGATTCCAAAGTGACATGACAGGAGGTGCTTTATTCTGACCAGAGTTTCTGTTTATTTGGGTAACAGTGAAGCATCAGATGGAATAAGAGACAGAAAATGATCCCAGGAGCACAGGTTTAAAAACCACTGATGACATATTTTAAATATGGGCTTGAGGCATTGACACTGTAATTATAAATGCTCTCTCAAAAGCCTGTGTAGTGGCACTTGAATATTCAAAGCAAAAAGCACCTACAACATTCATGTTAACTATAACATTCAATATCAAAATCAGCAGAAATTAACAGTAATTATCAGAGGGATATATATATATACTTAAGAATATATATACTTAAGAATATATATACTTAAGAATATATACTTAATATAATTCTTCTGATGCCACAATACTCACCAAGAGTGGTGAAATCCGAGCCAGACTTAAATAATGCTGAGGCAAGGAGTTGAAACTGTAGAAGAGGAGGCAGAGGGACAAAGAAAGAAAAAGAAAAAAGTTATCAACTGCACAGGAAAAAACCCAAAAGAGTCATAGAAGTTCAAGTGGCTTTGGAGTTGCTGTTTTCTTTCCACAGTCCTTAGGACTGCAGTGCTAGGCATCTCAATAATAGCAGCAGACACTTTCATACAAGCAATACAATTTGTTACCTTGGTCAAGAAAGTTGGATGTATTTCCTAGAATGAGAGCAGCATTGATGCAATGAAAGACACTTGACTGGAAGCCCTAAAACCTGATTTTATACCTACTTTTTTTTTTTTTTTTTAAGGTATCTGGCAGGTATCACAGTGCAGAAGAAAGACAGAGCCTCTTTTATGCAACCACATTCCCAAGATGAGTGTGGTACAGTCTCAGAGCACAAGGATTAGATGGTCAGAAAACAGAGGTAATTGCTGAACAGTGCAGGCGATGATCTTGAACACAGAGAAAGCTTTAAATGGCAACAACCTTTGTGAGCTGGAAAAGTTTAAAGCCATGTCTTTTTAACTAAAAAAAATTTGTGTTTGGGAACATCAGAATAATGAGTAAAAACATCTTAAGTAACACGTTCATGGTTTTATCCTCCCTTGATGTTTTACTTACAGAAACTGAACTCAGTCTCTTCCTCTACCCTGGCCTATACCTAACAGTTTTTACTGTTTTCAGCAGCCCACATTGTAGTAAAGCTTAGTGCTTTGTCATGTTTCCTTAAAGAATTAGCTGATCCCTTGAAGGCTTGTAATCTCTTGTCACCCATTTGTGTGTCTTCACAGCACACAGCCCGAAGGAAAGAAAGGGAGGGAAAAAAAAAAAACCACATGAGAAACAATTCTGTACAGAGAAGGAGGAGGAAGAACAGCCAGGAACTGTATATCCAACAGTTTAATTTTGGTTTTAAGAAAAAAAAAATAGGAAGACAAAGAATTTGCAGGCATCTAGCTAGCAATCAAGAAGGTGATGAGTAGCAGCCAATGTGGATTTGGCAACAAGTTGTATAGCATCAAGCTGATTGCTTTCACAAGAGAGCAGCAGGCCCCAGGATGGGACTTGGCAATAGTTGTCCATTTTGACTTCTGTAGGACTTCTGATGCTTTTCTACAATATTTATGGCAAATTATCAAGGCTAGATTAAGCTAACAGGGAGTGGCAAATAGGTCAAATAACTTTACTCTGGGTAGTCATCAATGGTTTGACATCAAAATGGAGCCATGAATCAGAAGTGATTCATCTGTGCCCCAGGGTCAGCAGCACTCTGGGTTTCAGTGATACAACTGCTTCACAGAACAGGAGGACATCCTCTGAGTCCACAGACCTTACACCATGCTCAGACAGACTGCCAAGCATGGTAGCAGACAGGCTTCAGACTGTTTCCATTTCATCTAGCTTGCAGGATGGATCAAGGTGCCATTCACTAAGGCCAAGTGCAAATCAACATAAAGAGGGGAAAAAAAAAAAAAAAAAGCAGCCATACAAAATAGGTCAGTTACACAGGCTCTGTGAAAATGTATTTAGGAGTTATAATAGATCAGTATCATCCTACTGCAGAAAATGAAAAATGGGTTGAAATGCAATGAAAAGGAGTAGAATCTTTCAAACAAATCCAGTACTCTGCTGTTATCAAGGCTCAACTCATCTAACAATCAGAGAATCATTTTGCTGGAAAAGGCCTTTTGAAGTCATTAAGTCAGACAGTTAACCCCAGCACTGCCAAGGCCCACCACTAAACCATGTCCCTCAGCACCACATCTACACAGCTTTGAAAGCCCTCCAGGGATTGGGGACCCCATCACTCCCCTGGGCAGCCTGTGCCAGGGCTGACAACCCCTTTCAATGAAGAAATTGTTCCAAATATCCAATTTAAACCTCCCCTGACACAACTTGAGGCCATTTCCTCTTGTTCTATCAGTTGTAACTTCGGAAAGAGATGAACACCCACCCTTGCTCCAACCTCCTTTCAGAAGGCAACTACTTTTGGATGCTTTGTATCTATTAGCAAGCACGTAAGAAAGCACTTAGAAAAAAAAATGAAGTGCTTTGAAATCTACGTTTATCAATCTTAAGATCTATAAAGTTCAAAGGAGAGTCAGGGTTGCAAAGGACTCCCACAGAATACCCAAGGATAAAACTGAAAGAAGAGACAAATATTGAGGCCACTAAAAAAAGTTAAGCCTAAAACTAAGTTCAAGAAGCCACACAAATACTTCAGCAAGATCAATTTCAACATGAAATAAAGAGAAAAAAAATAAGGACCACGGTGTTCTGGAACACAGTTGGCAGTCTTTTGGGGAGGGTATAATGGGAAATTGGCACTGCAGGTATGTAAGAAGAGGTTAGAAAAACACAGGACTGACAGACTTCTGAAGAAGGGGAAGTTTGACTAAGTACCCTCTTGAGTAGCAACATGCAATCAAAAAGGATTCCAATGCTACACATGTATTTCACTGCTAGCAGAACTTGTAAGAGTTCCTTTGCTCCAAATCAGAAAGGTATTTAAAGAGATGCCCAGCATCAATAGCTCCACAAGTTGCAATAAAATGGGTGGTTAAATCTGTGTCTGGGCCTTCTTCCCCTGATGCACAGTGGCCTTACTGGTACCACATGAAGCCACCAGTGCCAGGACAAAGCAGATGCCACATGCTCTCAGAACTTTCCCTTTCCCTCCCCAGAAAGGCAGCTGGAGAGAGAGCATAAGCTCTGCTTGAGGCTGGGTCTCAGGATGCTCAGCTATGAGACTACAAAAACAGGATCCAGATACTAACTTGCTGACTTGGAACCACAAATCCATTGGAAAGACTCTCTGCCAAGGAAGCCAACCTTATCTGCACTGAGCATGATGGATCTTCAGGGCTACAAGCTTCTTTGTGGGGAAGGAGCATCTTGTCCCCCTCTACTGATGAATAACACTGCACTTCAGCTAACCCTGAGGTTTGTCGTTTGGGTGTTTGTTTTGAAATTGGATTTTTGTACCAGTTGATATTTTAAAAAATGATGGAAAAGTTAAGAACAACAGTTATGGACAGCACTGAGCCCAAGTTGGTTCACTCAGCATTTGTGTTACAGTGCCAGATACTCTTCAAAAGGATCTCTACTTTCTTCCAGTGCATAGGATGTTACCACTTTCTCAACACCAGATCTCCTGCACACCTTTCACAGCATATATCCAAAACACTATGTTCTTCATAAAGTTCAAATTCTGCTCTAAAGAAGGACTTAATTTCCTCACCACTTTTTCTATCACAATAGTTGTTATTGTAACAGACAGCACTTCAAATTCTGATTAATTTTGGGTGCCCTATTTGAAACTACCAGAATGTTATTTTTCAGAATACATGGCACCATGCAGCAGCTTCTGGGTTTCCCTGAAGCCAGAAGAGCAAAACCCTCAAGTAAATCACACCTCACATCTCTCCCACCAGACAGCAGAATGAAAAGACACAATTAATGATCATCTAGAAAAAACAATCTGCTTAACTCACACAGCAACTCTGTCAGAGGCAAGACCACAATTCAATTACCCAGCAGAAGCACCCAACTGCTTTAATCACACCACCACCCATTTTCTCCAGACAATCTCTCCAGCCCACTGGCTTCTTCCATCCCAAATTAAGCCTCCATTCAAAAGGCAACAGTTTCCTTCATTAAACAATTAATTTCTCTCTGAGATCCAACCCACCTTTTTGAACCAAGGCAGGGGTTCCTCAGAGATAAATTATATCTGGTTAACTAATATAAGGCTGTATCAGTTTACAGATCTGGGCTTTTGAGTTATAAAAAGTGTCTGTCTAATGTAAGGTTAACCAATACCATCAACCACATTCAGGACCACAGACTAAATTAAGGCTACATAGGGTAGCATTAATTCTGGCATTTTCCAGCTTACAATCTTCAGGTTTGCAACATTATTGTTCTTTCATCAGCTTTTTTTTTTTTAAATTACTTTATTTAGGTTTCTACCTGCCAGCAAAAAACCAAACCTGCCATGTGGCAACCTATTCAAGTTCTAACCTCTCTCCTGCCCACCTCTTGCTTTCTGGTGGCAAATGAAATGGTGAACACTAAGGGGGGGGGATGAGTAACTCCAGTTTAGGATACCTGAGAGGTTGCATGGACCAGGTACCATTCCTCCTCTGTAAGGTCTGCACATGCTCAGCTCACAGTACACAAGAGTTTCTCAGCTTTGACCAGTTCTGGTGGGATGGTACCTTGTTGTGTAGGTTCAGAGAAGAAATGAGGCTCAAATTCTTTGAGGATGGAACAGTCATTAGCTGGAGTTGAGAAGGCTGAATGTGGTTTTTGTAAAGGCTCCTTGGCTCCAAAGCTTCTGCTCTCACAGCACTAAGACTCTGAGGCTTTACAAAGAATCACAGCAGGACATGAAGAAGAGAAACATGCTTTTCTTAGCTCCTTCCTAGAACTATTTTTCCCACTTGGGCTTCAATTTTCCCAGAAATATCAGTCTAATGTAGGCTCAAAACAATACTTTTCAGGGCTCTTTTGGCTTTATCTGGCAAAATTATTAAAGACAAAGTTGAAAGAATAGAAAGTATGAAGGGGCCTTGAACATGGGCCTCCAGCCTCTGTCTACAAGCTACTCAGGCCACAAATTGGCCTCCAGGTCCTTCTCTTCCTCTTACCATGCTCCAGGAAAAACATTAACTGCAAGTTTTAGGTGCACTCTGTATCTGTTTGACAGCAATCATGGGATTGAGTTTGACACCAGTAGTTGAATCTCAATCCCACTGTACAAAGTCATCTCCCTCTCCTTTACTTTTTTAATATCCTCTTGATTTTTCCCACAGCCCCTCTGCTCAAAAAGCCCCTTTAGTCTTGCATGTGATCTGCTGATGTTTTCCTGCTTTAACAGCACACAGCTAAGTATAAAACTTGGAATTTATTTTAATTTTCTGTTTTGGTTTGTAAAAGTCTGCAATTCCAAGCTACCACCCAAGACACATGGGTGTGTAATAGGACACAGAACACCCATGCTACCAGAAATATTTAGCCAATAAATGTCAGTTGCAATACATGAAATCCATAAAATACAACACACAAACTTGCATGTGCTCAGAGAATCTACTTGCTCTTACACATTGTCAGAGCTATTAATCCACAGCCAGTAAAAAAAAAAGAAAAAAGAAAAAAAGATTCACTGATCTGAAAACACTGAACTAACTGGAGATGTTGAAGTGATTTCAAGCAGAATCACAGTTACAGAGAACTGGATCTGCATTTGTGGGCAGCAGCAGAGACAGAGCTGGCACAGAGCCTGCAGCTACTAAAGCAAGCACCCATGCAATAGCTCTTACTTGCAGGCATCTACCTCACTTTACAATAATAAAAAATGAAATAAAGCTATAATCCTATTAACATCCTTAAATTCACAAGGAAGGAATGAAAATCTGGGAGTATGTTCTGACTGCCAATCATTCATGCTACTTTAAACAAAATTGGTTACTAACGACAAAGTAAGTTTTGAGAACAGTCTGTTTATTTTCTTTGGCATGCAACTCAAAACAGCTGAAGAGACTTGCCTAACCAAGTTAGAAGAAATTACTTCTATTAAAAAGCCAGTCAGCCTTGCCTGAAAGTGAAATTCTGCATGTTATACTATAGAAGACTGCCCATATCTCAATCCATAAACCATCCAACCATATAGCCTCAGAGAACCATGGCACAAAAGTTGTGCCAAACCTACTCAGGGTCCTTCCCAAATTCAACAAGTTGCCCTGGAGAGAAGGAAATGAAGAGGGACAAACAAGTTCCCATAGGATTTGCCACACCAAGAGGCCTCACAACATGGAGTGGCTGTAGGCAGCACAGATGAAAGCGATCAGACTCACAGCCTTTGATATTAGTTGGGAAGATCTCAACTACAAATAAAAGACAGTATGTAGGTGCCTGGGCTGAGCCACACAATCAAACTGGTGCTGGAAATTTGATATGGGATCCAAAAAGCCTGCGTCAATCCCTCTGGAAAACACAAGAGCTATTTGAAGATGTAATGCCAGAGCAAAAAGCCAACTCGATGTGATAACCGGAAGGTAAATTGACGTCAACTGGAAATACACCCAGGCAGTACCAGAGCAGTAGCTGGCTCCGTGCCACATACCTGGCAGATTTGTTCCAGTGGAAAAAGCTTTGGAAGTTAAAGCTTTTTGGCTAGCATGATTTCAGAAAAACAAAAAAACAAACAAACCCAAAACACAACAACAACAACAACCACCTAGGAACAAACCGCAACAAACCCCGCGGGCAATCAAAACCCAAGTTAAAAAAAAAAAGCAAAAGCCTCCCAGAAATTGTTAAATGATTTTAGGAGACCACTGGAATGGAAGCTATAATTCTGCTGAATGGTATGCATTGATCCAATGGACCATCACCAAAGACAGAAGCTATTGAATTTTGCTCAGACCAGGCAGCAGGCCTGCAGAGAAAGGATTCACAGTACATTCACTCAGCTGGATTGAGCTACCTAAGCTCATACTCTGTATCATTAATGTGCAGAACACCAGTACTCTCTATAAACAGGGGTATTAAAACAAACAAAACAAACAAAAAAAAACCCAAAACATTTCCTCTATTTCTACTTTGTATGATAAAGCTGCTACTTCCCCCAGAAATCTCAGGGGAGCCCATGCAGTCAGGTAAATTCTTTATTCTTACAAGGTGGACAAGTTAAATACTACACATGGAACTGGGAAAATCAAATGTAGAACATGAAAATATTTCCTAAACATGAAAGTATTTCCTAAACAAGACGTGCACAACTGTGCAGCCTTTATGGCAGCTCCTTTGGTCTGCTGGTGACAGCAGGAAGGATGAATTAAAAGGAGAGGAGCTTGCTGAGCACACCACAAATGGGTTCTGTTCAGGCAATAAAAAGGCACAGCCAGCCATGACATTCAAAATCTCTGTAGGAGTTACTGGCCAAAGAGAGAGAAACATGGCCCTCACAGGCAGGATGAGACACAGAGGTGTGACATGGAGACAAAGTGAGATGGGAGATCCCAGGACATGGATTTATAGTGGGTTGGAGGGAGAAGAAGAAGAGAACAGCATCAGAGTGGTTGTTGTATGTTGTAGGTTACTACAGGTTGAAATAGGAAGAGGAAAGTGCTACCACACTGGGAGGATGGGACATAACTGGGTTGAGCCCCCCTGAAGCATGATGCATGAGAAAAAAAAATAAATGTATCTACCTTTTCTACCTGAAGACAAACAGGATGATCTGTTATTTGTCTTTCCTATGCTAGAAATGGCAAGAAAGGATGTGAAACTACTTGATATGGGACAATTTGTATGACAAACCATCTAACAGAACTGAGAGGCACAACACTTAAATATTTTATTCAAGCAGATGTTGCTAAAGGATAACCAAAATTTATGAAAAATGTGAGCAATTCCAGGATCCTGATATGAGTAAATACCTTTTCCTTAACTTTTCTGACCCTACAATTCTGTATCATGCACATGCAAGAAGCATATCCCTCCCCCAAAGCTTTTAGTGTCTGTATAATGATCTTTATCTGAGCTAACAAGCTAAAAGCAACAGATTCAGTGATTTAATCCAGAAACTCAGCATGGAATAACAGTGCCCATTCTCCTATTGCAGTTTTATAAAAGGAGCTGTCAAATCACTTCCAAAGTCACTAACAAAAGAGGATAAAAATCCATGGTCTCCTTTTCCTCATCTACCCATAAGGAGCTGAACACTTGTACATCCAGCCAGCTGCCCCAGGACCTATGTGGAAATTAATGGCACAGTCAAGTCAATCACCTTATCTGATACCACACCATTTCTTTAATCCTTTTTGCAAAGTGACATGTACTGCAGTAATGGAATCAAAACAGGAAATGGGGACAAATGCCTGGAACAAATAAAAGAACATGCCTACCAGATAATATTCCAAAGGCAGAGGCAATAAGAGTTTAAGCAAGCAAAGTATATATACAATCTACTTCCAGAAATACCTATTATCCAGAGAAAAAAACTCTTCCCTTCCCCCAGAACTATTTTAACATTGACAAGCCAAAAGGCAGGGTGAATAAGAGTCACTTTCCACCACACAACCAACTCCAGGCTCGTGACATTTCAGGGAGTTTACATTTCAATTAAAGGTCCCAAAATACACACCAGCCCGTTGGAATTAAAACAAAGGCTCAGTCTTGACTATTAGGAGTACAAAAGCTATTTTATCTGGAAGTGAAGTTGTAAAATGACTGTTTCTAAAAGCAGGATGATCTTTAGTGCAGAGAAATATGAGACAGAGCAAAGTGTCATGCACCTGCAGAGCTCCTTCAAACCTAGTAACAAGGTTTAAGAGGCTTAAAGCTTCCACATGAGAATGGTTTATTTTATTATAAGACAAAGATCATTCATCACTACCTCTTTTGTCTCCTCAGGGTCTGAGTGATCCACAGTTACATACAAATCGTTCTGCAGGTACTTCAGTGCACTAAGAGGGTCAGTCTGAGCTTTTTCTTCAAACCTGCAAAGAGGACACAAAATATGAGCACAACCCTTTCCTTCAGGACTAAGTTCTACTGTTTCTAGAAAGAGTAAAACCTATTGAAGGAAACTTTCAGCCAAATATTTCCAAAGAAAACAATGTTAATGGCAGCTTGGCCTCATATTTGTTTCAGTACATGCTTTCCAGCCAGACTGAAACACATCAGAGTGTTTTCAGGGAGTTACAAGGGCAAAGCATAATGCTCTGTTCAAAGCAGGGTTTTAACACATGCATATAAAACATTTAGTAGTTTGTTTTCCACAAATAAAATAAGGTATGAGTATCACCTCATGTGAGAAGCACAGTTCAGATTCAGAAAAGCCTTGAGCAGCCTCAGGGGTATAAATATTACTGACTGTGCTGAAACATTAACTGGAAGTACAGGGATGGAGAATGCTCCCTGCTTCTGCCAAACAGAAAAAGAGACTATGGGGTGAAACTCCCCAGAGTCAATGAATATTGTGCCTTAATCACCCACCTTTGGCAAGAGCACATGTATGTAAAAATCCTGTGCACCACAACCATTTTCTTTTAATGAAGAGAAACTAATTTCTGTCAGCTCCCTGATGAAGTTAACATAGCCCTCAGAAAATCATTCTGGGCTCAGCATCCTCAGTGAGCAGAGCTGTTTTCCTGCAGCACTGAGCTGGGTGCCTAAGCCTACAAAGGATGAAGTTTAAAATCTTTTTGTCCTATCACCTCTCCACCAAGTGCAGTATCACACTGACATCTTCTGAATCACCAATACACAGTATTAAACCTTCCCAGGAGAACAGCTCAGACAGTTCTACATTCCAAAGATGAGGAACCCTAAAAGCTATGCTCTCAGTTATTTAACTCTCTTGTATCTTATAGGAATAGGCATCTTGTGTCCTGCCTTATAGGAATGCCATACAATTTATTCACAATAGATATCAGTTACCTTTAGAGGAGTATAGCTGGTAAAATGGAAAGAAGTCTCACTGAATAGATTTAATTATATTGTTATTTATTTGGGTCATCTACTTGGCTATTTATATTGTAGTGGACACCTGTAGCCCAACTTGTGAAATTGTCTGAAGTTGTTCAGACAGTACATGGAGCACAGGACCATGTCTGTTACCTGATGCACATGACATTTTGGTAAGTGAATGTGATTTCTTCCAAACATTACCACAGATTTTTCTTAGATGATAAGAACTGAATTTAAGTTGTACCACTGACACTTTGGTCTTCTACACCTGGCCAGCTTGGCTCAGCTATGGATGCTTGATACTAAGTAAGTTAACAGGACTCCAGCTGAGGCAGTGGATGTTCTGGGTATGCAAGTTAAGTACATGTTCTGGTACCTAGAACTTGAGGAAGTGTGGATAAAGTGCACCCAAGTGACTTTGCAGCAGTTCAGCTCCAGCCCTGAGAGCCACATGAACTCCAGCAAAGCACCCAGTGTGCCAGTTCTTGTCTGGCCATGTTTGACTCTCTCATATGGACCCAAATAAATGGCCTTAGGTGCAGAAACCCCAGCTGCAGACAATATACAGCAACATTTCCTCTGAGTTTCCTTGCATTTTAAGCAAGTAAAGAGAGCAATCCAGAGCTCTCTCTGGAAGCTGTAGAGCTGTATTTGCATGCAACCACACATGGGTTTGATAAGCCTCCCAGATTACTGGGCAAGACCTTTATTCATTCTTGTAGGTATTCACATCTATTGCATGGCTAATCTGAGAAAGGCTTCACCCAGCCACAGTGACTGTGAGCTGAGCAAAGCAATTTGCTTGCTGCCCAGAAGAAAAAAACATCATCAGTAAAAAACAACCTCCAACTCTTGGCAGAACCTGATAACAAAGTATTCTCAACCAAGAATGCAGAAAGAGTTATTTATTGGCTTCAAATCATTTGCTGGGTCTTGAAAGGGCGTCTCACTGCTGCAATTTCTTGCCTAAAGCAATACCATAAGCTTGATTTTGAAAAGCTGGTGCCCTAAATAGCAAATATAAGGCAGCTCTGAAACACTCAGAGCACAAAGCAGCACCACAGTGTAGCTGAATCCTGCAGAAGTGAGATCTTCCAAGTGAGTCTGAATGAGAAACTCAAATGACCTCAACGCAGTTGAGTCTCAGATGTGCAAAAGCATCCACAGCCCCCAGACTTCATTAGCATCCCTGTGAGCTGTTACTATCTCCTAGCACAGCATTTCAGAAGCATACTCACTTTCCTTGGGAGGTGACAGCACTGAAACACACGTTGGTGAGCAGCAGAGTGAAAACGGATTCTAAAAATTCCCCATGGCTCCCCACACAGACAGATTTTTTTTCCCATTTTAGAATAAAAGAGTAAAACCAGAATGAAGTTAATTTTGTTGTTTAGCCCTGCCCCACTGCTTTTTATGGTTAAAATATTTTTTAATATTCAAATTAATCCAGAAACCTGCAGGCCATCATACAACCAGCAAAGTGACATTTCCCAAAACAGTTTAAGATGAAGTTTTAGCTTTGAAGAAAAAGAAAAAAAAAAGACACACTGGAAAAGGAAATTGTGAAACATCTTTTGTTTCTATACCTGTGCTTTCTTATGAGGTATTTGCAGTGCCTTAGCAGGTATTCCTTTGAAGGTCGACAGAGCTTCAGAGACCAGAAATCATCTAATCTCATCTTTGGAGAGCAGGACTTGCCAGGATTCCCTCCAAATAAGTAATGAACCTGAGAATGAGAGGCAGATCAAAAAGTTGTTTGTATATATCCATTAAACAAAGACTACTTACTATGTCAGCATCTTTGGAGAGGTTTATTCTGGAGGGAGAAAACTCTGCCTTTTAGACAAGCTGCTCCATCTTGTTATTAGCCTTACTTTGTCCCCTGAGAAATGAAGAAAGTTCTCTTAAACTGCTTACATTTTAAGATAATAAAAAAGCTGCACTGTTAGAACAACCCTCTAACAGATTCCTGAGATATTTATAAACAAACAACCACGAACCAGGCAGGCTCTTTCTTTAGGAAAAGCCTATGAGCAAGATAAACCTTTAAATACGTAAAATATCAACAGAAAAAGAGGATATGAGCCAACTTTTGCTGCCCTCTTCAAAATACTTGATGCAAGCAATAGTGAAACTGAGGGTTGACCAAATTCTTCTCCAATCTTGTCTTCAAAAGCTCCAAATTCTCATAAGAGAGCACCTGTATTAAGCCCTTCTGTGATTTGTGATGAGCAGATTATATAATATATATATATATATAATAATTGTGAGGTGATTCCAGTAATCACACATTTTCTTTGAAGAATCATTTTTACTTGCAAGGAAGACTCAGAAAAAGGGCATTTCTTTTTTAAACCAATGCTCTGAGCTCCAGGTAGAGCACTGATGGTGAAGCTGCAGTATTAAAGCATCACAGTTCAGATAAGCAGCCTTTCCTTGAGTCAGCAAAAAACATTATACTCCCCCAAAACAAGAGCCACTGGCAAACTGAGTAGGAAGTCCTAAAGATGCTCCAAGTAAAGTGATAGCCAGTCCATCCCTATCTTGGGAGATGACCAACAGGACTGTCCCCTGACATTTCCCATAAGCTCTTGAGAGCCTGAATTTGACTTGCAGAGAAGAATTTCCCCAGTTTTTGGAAGGAGAGACTTGTTCCACCTCCATACAGCAGCTTAACTGCAAGACACTCAATACCCTACATGGGCACAAAGGAAAGAGCTAACTGCAAAAAGCCCAAACTAAAATGCTAAGAAGAAATTAAGAAAAAACCACCAGTCTTATCTGAAATCAGAAGTCACAACTATTACTGGGGTTGTTTTCAAAAAAGTTCCAGTGATCCTGGCATCAATCATGGAACCATTAATATACCTGTATGTAAAAATTCATTTTTTATTCAATTAAAGTACTCTTTAACAGTCATTCTGACAGTTTTTAGGATACAACACCTTTGAAATCCAAGGCTACAGAGACAAATTTCAAGAGAAGTGGAAACATTAATAAAATTTACTTCTATTTCTTCACATTGTTTGGTATTTCAGACTCTGAACTGTTGATATTAAACATAGAATCATAGAATTGGCTGGGTTGGAAGGGACCTCAGAGATCATCAAGTCCAACCCTTGAACCACCATTGCGGTTGCTAGACCATGGCACTGAGTGCCACATCAGTCTCTTTTTAAATATCTCCAGACACGGAGAATCCACTACTTCCCTGGGCAGCCCATTCCAATGCCTGATCACTCTCTCTGTAAAGAAATTCTTTCTAATATCCAACCTAAACTTCCCCTGGCACAACTTGAGACCCTGCCCTCTTGTCTTGTTGAAAGTCGTTTGGCAAAAGAGCCCAACCCCCCCCTGGCTCCAACCTCCTTTCAGGGAGTTGGAGAGAGTGATGAGGTCTCCCCTGAGCTGCCTCTTCGTTAGGCTGAACACCCCCAGCTCCCTCAGCCTCTCCTCAGAGGATCTGTGCTCCAGTCCCTTCACCAGCCTGGTTGCCCTCCTTTGGACCTGCTCCAGGACCTCAATCTCCTTCCTGAACTGAGGGGCCCAGAACTGGACACAGTACTCGAGATGCGGCCTCACCAGCATGCCACAAAGGGTCTTCAGCCTCAGGACTGAGGTTCAAGAAGTCCAACAGGGTACCTTTCTCCATGGCTTGAAAAATAATCACTCAAAACAATGTATTCTGCATCCCCCTGATGTAGGATCTCCTTATTTATATCAGAGGAGTTTAGAAAGGTCACTGGAACAGAGGTTTCTAAAAATAAGACTCTTCAAAACAAGTACATCAAACAGCTCTTCAGATAAAGCTGGGCAACTGCCATGGTTTAACAACCTTCACAATAACTTATAAAATACTATTCTCAATCTCATCATACCTTACAATTGGAAGTAAGCCATTAAAGGCAGAACAGTACTTACTGTCCAAGACTAAGGTCTGTGAGGAGACAAACCACACAAATTCTCCACAGAGAAGTTATACCTATCCATCATCCCCAAAGCTTTTGGGTTACTTGGAGTTTTCCATATTCAATTTATGACATCTCGTGGAATGGTAAGACCAAAATGTATTTGTCTTTTTCAACTTAGATCCAGACTAAAAAAACTTCACAAAAAAATTATTACAATTGTAAAATATTTGTGAAAGGTGAAGTAATCATGTTGCAGTAATTTAAATTCAAAGGTTAATGAAGTTCTAGTAACCTAACCTGTGGGTTTGTGCTTTATTGGTTAATATTCACAAAACTTTAAGTCTACTGAGAAGTCATGTATGCTACAAATAATTTTAAGTATATTTAAGTATGAGCATGTCCACAAAAGTGAGGTAGTACTAAAGAATGATAGCTGCTTCTGACCTGCAGGGCAAATTCTTAACAGTGACTGGTTCATTCAAATACACTTTCTCCTTGAAATGTTATCTGTGACCATCTAGAGGGATGACTTCTAAACTAAAGAAATGACTTCACAGTCATTAACAGGTTTTGAAATTAATTCCCTGAGGATCATGAGCAAAGCTTCAAGTGTTATCAAGTACCAGCAAAAGCCTGAAAACTGTGTAGAGGTTTAGTATATATCCCATTGTCTGCATTTTTATTTAATCTAGAATCTATCACATCTGCTTCACACTGATGTAAAAAGTAGCTTAGCACCTTATTGCAAAGGATGATAATAAGTTAAGTGAAAGTTACCCACCACATTAACACTACACAGAAAGCTGTATTTATTCTACCATCTGTGAAGAAGCAATTACACCCAAAAAACAGTAGGACTAAAAAAAAAAATTGAAAAAAAATCACATGTGTGTCTGGACCCTCATACCTTGTGCAACTCATCGTACACCAGCTGATGGGCAAATCTTGGGCAGGGCTCCTCTTCCTGAAGGCTTTTACCTGGATTCTCTTTTGCTGCTTGATCATTCTTATAGACACAAGACCTGAAATACAAGGCAGCAAGTAATGATTAGTAGTGTTTACATAAATTAGAAAAGTTACTGAAAAGGTGTAAGGGAAAAAATAACTTTTTTTTGGACTGCTTAGCATATAACACCAAAGATTCTCTTGCTTCTCTCTATGTATTTTGCTCTAGTATCCCATTTCTATTCTTAGCTTTACAAAGAAACCCAATTAACTGTCAGAGGTCATCTTGACTGAACACAATCCTCAATCACAAGCCAAACAGGAAAAAAATTCTCAAAATTTTACATCACAACTTTGACATCTTTAGAAGTTGCCTTGAAGTATTTTTTCATTATGGAGAATACTACCTTGGACACAGTAAAGCTCTACAGGCCAGAAACTTTTTCAATCATTTATTTCCAAGAAGACTTAGGTTGTTTTTTCCAACTGAAACCTCATTTTTTCACCATTCATACCCTTCAAAATTATTTTCCCCACCTTTGAAGAGACCTTGAACAGAAAAGCACTGCCATCTCTGAAAGGGGCAGTGGCAACCAGCTACCAAATACCATACAGCAAATAGATGAGGAGCTATTTTCTCAGAATAATGCCTCTAAGAGCTACCTGAACACAGCCTGGGGAGCACTGGGAGGTCTAGCATGAACACTTCAAAACCATTCATACAGCAGACCAACTTCCTCAGTTTCTAATAACTTATACCCCGTGCACAGCTATTGACTTACTTTTGACTGAATTTGCTGCACTGATGATGTATCCTGGCCTTCCACATTTCCTACAGGAAAAACTTCTTATAATGGCTTACTTCCCTTCATTCCCACCACCTGCCTCCAATAAGGAATTCACATGACTTCTCTCCCTCACTTGGCTTATTGCCACGGTTCTCTAAAAACTATGGAAAAAAAAGAGGTGCCTCAAGGGAACTCGAGTTGTCTTTAACAACTCCATGGTTATAAAAGGTTATGGAGTTACCTGGGAGGCAGGATCGTGTAGGATTACTTTCTAAAGAAAGTCAGTGTATATGTCAGAAATAGCACCCCTTTCATCAACTTACCAGCTGTTCCTCACAATGTCATAAATCCAGAAGGAATTCCTTACATTCTCTTCCCGCTTCTCCTTGTCTTTACTGAGCCCTGACAAGACATGGATTTCATTCAGCTCGGGATCAATGGTAGCCCTTTGAGTGAAACCTGTCATTGGAACTGGGGAAAGAAAAGAAAAAAAAAGTCATACATGGAAAACAACAGAGGGTACAGCAAGGCATCCAAGCATCAGACAAATCCACTTCCCTCCTCCAGAAATTCAGATTTTCTAATACCCACAGGACAAGCAGGAGCTTTCACATAACTACCTCTTTGGTATTCTGGGATAAAGAACACCTGAAGTTTAATGTACCTGGGGTTTGCTCAATTTCTCCCTTTTAATTCCTTTCACCTCTTCATCCTTCTTATAAAAACCAAAACTCAGGACTGAGTGATACAAAGCTGGTATTTTCTATCACTTTTGCTGCACAGGGATCTTGTTATTTACCACAACTCAGAATGAAATGGGAGCTGTGCAGAGGTCACCAAGTGAACAATTTGCTTCTTGCACGTGCCCTCCAGAGGCAGGAGAAGAAACATTGACCCAGAGGTTGACTACTTCTCATCTAAGGAGAAATCCAGTTCAAATTTCCTTATTCCCTTCCTCTTTGTGAGTTCTGGAAAGCAGAGAAAACACTGAGAGCCACTGTTTCCTAGGGAAAGACATGATCAGAGCTAGTTGGGAAATCACCAGCTCAGAAAAGAGAAGTAAACTGTCTCAAGATAAAACTAGATGAGCCCTGTACATGAAGAAGAGAGTGGATCAGGCCAAACTGTTTATGTGAATTTACTTTATGTAGAATTAGAACTTGTAATATATGTTAATGAATTTATGTTCATAACCAGTAGAATTCAGGGATAAACTAAGAAAGAAGTGACCAAAAGCAGATGAGACATGTCAAGACCCTAACAGGATTGACTTCTGTCTTGGAGATAATTAGAAGTGTAAGTCCTGGCACCACTGAGACAGCTGGGCACTGGGGGAGTGTAAACACCGGCACGAAAGGCAGGATGAGGCTGCCAGAACTAGCAGATAAGGGGAAGTTTTATTGCAAGGGGCCAATTATCCTCTATAACAAGGGGATGAAGTCATCAAGAGCAAGAAAGGTAAAAAGTTCAACCCTGAGGAAGACTTCGTTACTTCATCTGAAGACCCCCAAAGACCCCCGAACACATCCCCAAAAAGACAACTCCGCCCAGACTCCACCTGTTATGAATATGTATGTAAGGATGATGTAACCTACCCTTTTACTGTATAAATATCCTAACCCTTTCCCTTAACCCTTGGAACTCTTTGTCCAGCACGAGCTGGGGGTTCCCCGGATCCGAAAATAAATACCTTTGCTGTTTAAAGACTCAAACTTTGTCTCTAAACAGTTTTGCTTGGCCTTTTTCGGCTTCATACATATGAGTGATTTGCTTATTATCTCATCCATAAAAGGCAGCACTAATTCCAGAAAGCCTAATTCCAGAAGTTGGGAAACTCAAAAAAAAAAAAAAAAAATTAAGATGAACTCAAGTTTATGTAGCTCACAACCTTGCACTGGTTCCTCTAGGACAGAGATGTCAAGGAGGTTTTTTTTTTGTGTTTTCAAAATAGTTATGGTATAATTACCCAGCTACTCTTCTGTTCCACCATCATATTTAAAAATATGGTGAAATACTCAGGATTCCAGCAGTTTTCATCATAATTCCCCGAAAAAGGGTCAGCAAATTTGTTTGGCAGTCCTTTTTGTTTGTTGTATAATTCCCTATTTCCTGTTTCCCTAGGCAACCACCCTTCCAAAATGTATTTGTGAAGAGCACGTGATCTTTGTTTACAGATCCTGTTTGTCTCATTTCTCTTTCTGGGTCAGTTTACAAAGGCTGGTAAAGGTTCCTGGCCTTCCATCAAGATTCTGGCATGAAAAATTCTCAGAACTCTTGTATTTTGCAAATTCTTCCCTGCAATTAATTGGGAACTCCACACACGGCCTAGAATACAAGCCCTGTGCTAATAAACCATTTAATATTGCTGTTTAAAATGACATAAAATGGTATTTTGCAAGGCCATTCTGGAAGAGGATTCAGTCTGATACTTCAGTTTTCCCATCTGATAGGGCCAGAAAGTAATAAACATCAGTTAAGAAATTCTGAGCAGCATTGGGCTCTCTACAAGCTAAGAAAAAAAAAAAACAAAAAAAACCCAAACTCCACACATCTCTTCAAACAAACAAGAAGTTTAATTCTTATGTAAAATTAAGGAGAAACTGAATTATATTGAGGTAATTCATTCTCAAAGTCCTGTCAACAAAATCCTTGCTTACAGCTTTACAGAAAAGAAGGAGGCAGAGCCTTTGGAGTCAGACCTCAGCATAAACCTGCCTATTCTGTCCTCCAATTTTGCCACAAATTTTCAAATGAAAACTAACCCAATTTATAGGTAAATGGATGGAAGAAGAGAGGGAAAAAAGAAAAAAAAAAAAAAAGAGAAACAATGCTGTCACAACAACAACTACATACCTTGTCTTAGCTGCAAACCACAAGAAGTTTTTAAATAAGATTAATGAGTACTGTGAAAGTCACCCAATAAGGAAAATGGGAACAAAAAAAGGCAATTATAGATTAAATATCATTAATTGTTTCTTTAAAGTATCATATAATGTGTTTGCTTGCATATTCAGGGACTCAACTCATTGACCCTAAAGGATTCAAGGCGTATTTGAGACATTTCTGGCAGGAGTCATCTAAATTTGATCAGCAATGCTAATGTACATGGAAAATATCTTTGCAACCCTATCTGCTGCTTTGAACATTCAAGACCAGGTTTTTAGAAACAAAGCTTGTGTTATCTTCAGAGCATTAACACCTCAGGGCCATTGAAATGAAAATTATTATAATTAGGAGGAATACAGTCGCTGTATTTCCATTGGTACCAAAAGCATTTGAAACTTGCCTATGAAGTCCCATCACTCCTCCTGACATTTTATTGAATAACTAAATTTTTTATCTTCTTTATGCTTGATTTCCTGAAGCTGAAATTGCTAAAATAATGGAGGGAAAACCTGCTGCACATTAGTGCCTCTGTTTTTCATTTGAAAGTAAGAATTTATCCGCAGCAACCAAATTCAAGTAAAGTAATTTAAGGTTTCCCTCAGCTGTACATCTCTCTCTTCTTGAGACTGTCTGAAGTGCAGAATGCCTAGAAAAATAATATATAAATATACACATGTAACCTTGCATTTAATAAGGGCCTAAGATGAGGAGTATCTTGAATATACTCTTGAACTATGCAAACAACTTGTGCAGAAGCCACATTCAAGTAATGCCTTAGGCTCAATAAAGTTGAGTTCCAGTCTTTTGCAGAGGAGAAACTAAACTAAAAAGTTAAATGTTAAAAATCCACAAGAATCCATGTATCTGGTAAACAAGTCCTTGAAAATTAATAGAAAAACAAACAGTAAGAGGAAGAGGCTGTGATATTTTAGACAAAACAGCAACAGTCAAGAAGTTTGCCAGGGATGTTTCTGATCCTTGATGGAGCAAAAGAGCTCTGTAAAATCCTCATGACTGACAAACTCTTCCACTAGGGGGTAAGAGAGCTTCACCATCTGCAAGCACAGCAGACATTCAGTAAATGCTGGAGAGAATTCAAATGATTGTGGTCAGCATGTTGGAGGGGAAAAGGGGATGTGAAGTTGTGAAAAGTCTTTGTGCTATTTAGGTAACGAAATGTACGTTGGGGAGGAAACTTAATTCTGCATGGGAGACAAAATGGAACCTGTGAAAGTCACTGACTGCTTTTAAATTATAAAACCTGAAATAAAAAAGAGTCCTAAACAACAAAGAGTGAGAACTGGATTTGGGAATGCCAGCTCCCAGGCAAGAATTATAATTTGTAATATATGAGATGGATGAGGTGCATAAAGAGGTCAGAATGGCTCCATGGAAGTTCCCTCACATAAACACAGATGTAAATCAGCTTTGGAGCAAACTCCCACCTATTTCACACTGTTCAGAGTATCTCTCAGGCCCAGTATCTCTCAGGCCCAGGTCAGCTCAGAGGACAGAAAGCAGCAAGCAAAGACTCAGCCCTGCTTGTTTGGAGCAGAGCACTGGCCTGTCACTATGTGATATTAACTTGGCTCCTCTGACAACACATTACTGATTGAAAGGGAAAAGCTGTGCAGAGACATCACAAAACAATTCCAGAAAGTCTAGTGGATGGTGAATGCTTTTCTTGTGTCACTGAAGATTTGTTGGTTTTTTTTTTTTTCATCTATAATCTCATTAAGCATTTCGGGGTAGGAGGGTAGTAACTAACTGCAGGTAAGAGGTCTGAATCCACTCTACAGAATTTGCCATTTTTATTAATTTCTATCTAGCAAGAATAAAAAACTCATGGCCTCAATATTTGAAAATAATGTTCAGCCACACAGGCCTTGGAGCTGGCAGCCAGTTACATAAACAAGTAGTAATTCCCAAGAAAGCTTTGATAAAATGCTGTGCAACCCTGTGCAATATCATTTACATTTAAATATGATTGGGAAAAGGTTTTCCTCAGAAGGGAAAAGGTTTTCTACCTCACCATGCAACAGTTACATTCCCACCACCACCACAGTCCCTTCCTACAGGCATTGATTTGATCTTGGTGACCATTTCAACACCCTGAATATTTTTTAGCTTGTAAATGCAAACAGCTACAGTTATTTCCAGCTCAATGTTGGCTCCTGCCAGTATCTAAACAAGAAAACAGCTTTCACAACACTGAGACAGAGCTTGCAAAGCAGAAAATTGGAGTTCACACAGATGTGCTTCCCACAGTACCAGGCAGAAGTTTGGAAATCACATCTCCTCTCTCTCACTCAAGGAGATCCTAGAGTATGTTTTTAAACATGCTTTGGAACAGCACTGGCAAAATAATGATGAAAGCCTGCAGTCTGGAGATCACTTCTGAAGGATTTGTGAAGGATAATTAAGGGAAGCAACTTCACTGACAGCCTTTCAGTGCCACCTAAGTTATGAAACCCTCAGAACACATTATTGCTAATCCTCCTACAAGTGACTTGCAAACATTGTCACTCCTTGTGATGCCTCGTGATTAAAAAACAGGAAAAAGCTGCATCACATGGATACTGCTGTTCACCAGAACATTGCACCTTCCTGATGGATTAATTTTAAAAATGTGGTAGGTCAGCAAATTACTCCATACTGCTGCTTGCAATCCATAGAACACTAAAGCAGCACCTCCTGTGAACTTTAATGGAGCAAACCTTGATGAGTAATAGAGATAGCATGCAGGCCAGCTGTTGACACAGCAAGATAATGATTATCCTCTTGGATTTTTCATGATGAGACTGCATTTGGCAGTCAGCCAAGGAACAGCTAAGGAGACCATTTGAACAGTTTGGTTGTCATGTTCAAAAAGGAACAACATCTAAAGCTCAGGTCTCTTCTTAAGAAACATGAGATTTTGGAAGAAAAAAAAAAAGGGATCAGTTAATATATTCTGAATTGAATTCTTATGCTATGCCATCTCTGTAAAGCATCCCTAGAACCTGGTGACTGCCTGCTCTCCTCACCTTCACAGCAGGAGGAAACTATGTGAGATGGGTTCAGAGCAGCATCCCACAAGATGAAGAGCACACAAGGTCTCTCGCAAACCAAAGTGCTTCCCAGCAAGGGAGATGCTGGCCCCTAACAAGGTAGGCCTTAAACTGAACAAATGCAAAACCTGTCAGGTGTCACAAAGACAAGCAAAATGGGATACTCAGAGTGCTTGTCTGAGTTGGATCCTGGCCATGCCGGGCTAGCTGTGCTTTCTGGGTCAGCTTCCTGTAGATCTACAGAGAGACCCTGAGGGACCTTTTGGTTACGGGTTATTTTTTGATTTCTTTTAAAATGCCCAGGTAGCCAAGAAGGCCAATGGCATCCTGGCCTGCATCAGGAACAGTGTGGACAGCAGGTCCAAGGAAGTGATTCTGCCCCTGGGCTCAGATCTGGTGAGGCCACAGCTTGAGTCCTGTGTCCAGTTCTGGGCCCCTCAGCTCAGGAAGGAGATTGAGGTCCTGGAGCAGGTCCAAAGGAGGCAACTGGGCTGGTGAAGGGACTCGAGCACAGATCCTCTGAGGAGAGGCTGAGGGAGCTGGGAGTGTTCAGCCTGGAGAAGAGGAGGCTCAGGGGAGACCTCATCACTCTCTCCAACTCCCTGAAAGGAGGTTGGAGCCAGGGGGGGGTTGGGCTCTTTTCCCAGGCAACTCTCAGCAAGACAAGAGGGCAGGGTCTCAAGTTGTGCCAGGGGAGGTTTAGGTTGGAGATTAGAAAGAATTTCTTTATGGAGAGGGTGATCAGACATTGGAATGGGCTGCCCAGGGAAGTAGTGGATTCTCCGTGTCTGGAGATATTTCAAAAGAGACTGGATGTGGCACTGAGTGCCATAGTCTAGCAACCGCAACAGTGGTTCAAGAGTTGGGCTCGATGATCTATGAGGTCCCTTCCAACCCATCTGATTCTATGATTCTATGATTAGTGCTGCTCTGATCCTGTCTTGTTCCAAATCAGGGTTTCCTGGGCTGGGCTGTGTCGCCTCTGTCCGTGGTGCTTATCCTCAAACCCTCCCGTCCCTCAGGTGCCCAGCTCCGAGTCTGGAATGAGCACCTGCCCCAGCAAAGGACCTGAAAACTTCACCAGCAGCCACAAAAATATTTGCAGTTTGCCCAGAAAAAACTGTTTCACCATTGAAAGGAGCCACAGGAATGTTTAGGGCTTGTTCTCGTTTGACTTTAGCGGTGACTCAATTCCAAGGGATATAAGATGATCCTCTTGCAGAAGGAAATTCTCCCTCTGACACACCACCTGAGTCAGGGCCAAATGGGATTATCACAGGAACCTTGACCACAAGTGTTCCCATTAGCTCCCTCAGACCTGAAATGACTGCTTGTGATTAGTCATGGGTTGCATGTTAAGCAAGGCAGGCAAGCTGGCAATGGAGACTTTTAAGGACATCTGAGAGTGGTGGCACCTCTAGACCATGTGGAATCATAGAATCATAGAATTGGCTGGGTTGGAAGGGACCTCAGAGATCATCAAGTCCAACCCTTGATCCACTCCCACTGCAGTTCCCAGCCCATGGCACTCAGTGCCACATCCAGGCTCTTTTGAAATATCTCCAGACACGGAGAATCCACTACTTCCCTGGGCAGCCCATTCCAATGCCTGATCACCCTCTCCAGAAAGAAATTCTTTCGAATCTCCAACCTAAACCTCCTCTGGCACAACTTGAGACCCTGCCCTCTTGTCTTGCTGAGAGTTGCCTGGGAAAAGAGCCCAACCCCCCCCTGGCTCCAACCTCCTTTCAGGGAGTTGGAGAGAGTGATGAGGTCTCCCCTGAGCCTCCTCTTCTCCAGCCTCAACACCCCCAGCTCCCTCAGCCTCTCCTCAGAGGATCTGTGCTCCAGTCCCTTCACCAACCCAGTTGCCTCCTTTGGACCTGCTCCAGGACCTCAATCTCCTTCCTGAACTGAAGGGCCCAGAACTGGACACAGGACTCGAGGTGTGGCCTCACCAGTGCTGAGTACAGGGGCAGAATCACTTCCCTGGACCTGCTTCAGAGACACTCTGGTCTATGCATCCTGGGTTTGGGGTGACTTGGTGGGTGTGTGGTTTTGTTTTGTGGGCTTATCAAAAAGATATGATTGCTTTAGAAGCTTATGTCCATCAACATGCACATTTCTGCTTCTCTTCCAACCACAGCCTCTTTGACTGCACTACATTTCCCCCAATTTGGACCATTATTGCCTTTCTTCACATCCAACTCATCATCAAAGCTGCGTTCTCTCTTCCTCACTCCCATTTGGTCCATTTTCTAGCTGAACTAACAAATTTCTTGCTCCCAACAGGTATCATGTAGTAGAAAGACAACCACCCCTAATGGCCTAATTTCTCTCTAGTGCCCTCCTTTGACAGCAAAAAAAGGGATCAGGTTTTTGTTGTGCTGGAAGAAAGAACCCATGCTCACTGGCAAATGGCTTTCACCAGCCATGAAGAGCTGCCAGGCTTACCCATGTTCCAAGCAGACCAACACAGGAGACATTTTTAGTAGAATGTGTGCAAAGCCATCTTTTAGAAACTGCAACTTGACCAAATTTGAACCTTAACCAGGAATGAAAAAAGCACATCTAAATTTGATGAAATTATTGTCCCTTACTCCCAATTAAGAAAATTTAAATGACACTTATAATTCAATATTCTCTCAAGCACAGCCCATATACCAGGATCAACATCATAAGCACAACTAAGAGAGAAAACCACCAAACACCATAAATATCTCATCCAGAAGAGGAGAGAGCCAACATATCATTACCATGGTTTTCAAGCATTACAACAACTCTATACTACTGATATTCCTAAACTATCCAGTTTACTACTTTTTAAAAAATCTTTTAAAAACGGAATGGAAGTTTTAAACAAATGCACAATTAAGTTCTTTCATAAAGGGGGAAAAAAAAAATCAAAATAGCTCAACTAAGAATAGAACTGAATGCCACATGCGAGCCAGGAACAAAATGTAATCACAGGATTTTATAGGAACATTTAGGTCAGGCATTCTCAACTTGACTCATCACATTGAGCAGCTTAAAACTTCACAGACACCAGTCAGGGAATCACTTTGTTTGCACAGATCATAATGGTGTATCACCACCTAACAAGAGCACAATAGAGACTTGATTTTTGGGGGGTGAAAATAGTCTTGTCAGCATTTGCTGTCTGAATGTCACAAGTATTTTGTTCTCTTCCTGTTAAAATGCAAATAATCCTAGCATTTTCTTTCAAAAGCAAGGGAAACATTCATGTCTGTTTGTTTACTTTCTACACACAGGAGAACAGTAAACTGAGAATCTACTTGTGAATTATTTCCAGTGAGTCATTTTCTTACAAAGTCAACTATTCACCACACTTTGGGGCCTGTGGGAATGGGGAGGAGGGCTAAATATTGTAGTCTCATTGCCTAACCAAACCTTGAAGCTCATGTGCTTGATGAGAAGCAGGGCTCAGAGTCTTCTCCAGCCACAAGGCAAGCTCAGTTACCTTTAAATCTGAAGTAGAGATAGGTGTCAGCTTAATGCCACAGGTCTTAAAGTTCCTGGCTATTAAGAAGTGTAGTTTTCAAAAAGCCAAATGGCAGAATGCTAGCAATTTCATGGGGAAAGAAAATCAATTCTTTAAAAGCTCTAAGGACAACAAAGTGTGTGTGGGTGTGTAGAGCAACATCAGGCAAAATGCAGGCACCTTAATAAAGAAGATTGTCTACAATCTGATTCTTTCTTGGAAGCACTCAAATATTTCAGAGAATAAGAGCTTGGGTACTCTTCTCCCTCACTGGCATAACTAAATTAACGAGCAAACAGCAACTCATAACCATCAAATAAATCACTTCAAAAGTTCAGCAAAACTACATGCTAAGAATTAAGCCTGATGAAAATAAGGAGGGGAGCCTGAATTCAAGATAAATTAGCTTCCTGGAATTTTGGTAACTGGAAGAAAAGGAAACAAGATCGGGACTAAATATACATAATAAGAAATATTTATTACTTCTCTCCTGTATGTAATGCACACTGCAACACAAATTCCCACTTCTGAGCTGTATGCTGAAAATCAGGATATTTGCAAAGCAGGGAAATGATGTGCTTAGAAATGCAGAAATCCTTTTTGGATAAAAAAAAAAGGACATTTTTCTGTATGTCATTTGAGAAGAGGACGTATAAAATCAGTTTGTTATGGTTCTGTTACAATGCCTTTGGGGTATTGTTAAAGGTTTCTGGTAAACAGAACTGTGCTTGGTGTCTATAGCTCCAGTGGTATGAACCACAAAGGACTAAAGCCTTGCTCCCTCCTACCTTTTTTTTCCCCTCCCTGATAGAAGAATAACAAAACAAGTCTCATCTTTCTAGTCTGCTCCTGCCAGGCAGAAACCCTCTGTCCCTGTACTCCAATTCTGTCTCTGAGCATCCTACCAGCTTTTCTACACCTCAAACCAAGCAGATAATTTCTATTTTATGGCATCTTCCACTTGCTGAAAACTAGAAAATATTGCTTCCTCCTTTTATGGTTTGAAGAAAAATTTCCTCACCATTTGTTTGTTTGGTTTGGGTTTTTTTCCCTTTGCTGGAGTCTTGAAGGAGGTATTTTGAGCTCTTATTTTGCTGAATTATTTTTTTGTCTTTTGAGGAGCTAGGTGGTTTCATGCATCAAGCATTATGTATTCTGCTGAAGATGCTGAGTGTCAAATGACAGGAAAGACAAAGCCTAAGTTTATCCTATTTTTGTGGAGTTTACTTGGGTACACAGGGCTAGTTAAGGATGCTAACCTGATACCACAGGACACTGAGGCTGGCCTTTCACCTGCTTAACACTGAATTTCTCATTTGTACCCAGAGGAAGAAGTAATATGTAGTTATATAGTCTTACCCATCCCTGAATCCTTCTTAGTGCCATCTGATATGATATCCACATGATCACTGTCCACATCATAACTGAAGAAGTCATTCAAATACGTCTTGGATCTCTGGCCACCAAACACATATAAGCAGCGATTTTTCTAGAATTAAAAAAAAGAAAAAAACCCAAATATGTTTTTACCAAGCTCAGGAAAGTATCTTGGCCAACAGTGAACATTGACAAAAACATGAATGAAGCAGAATATGAGATATATTTCTTCAAAGATCAAAATTAGGCTTTAACGATTTGGTCGACCAATCTTTATTTTTTTTTAAGTATATTTGACCTCCATCTCTTGAAAGAGTCACAGGAAAAATTATGCAGAACAGTTTAGCAATCCCAAACTCAATAAAAACCTGACAATTCTTGATTAGATTCTTGATCTTCTTAGCTCTTTTATTCATGATTTTGCAGTTTCAAGAGCTAAAACATTTAAGGTTCACAGCTTCTCCATCCCAAGGAGCTTATTATAAATGCAACTTTTAAGACTTCATTTTCTCAATCTATATAAAATAACAAACTTAGATAAAACACAGCTTCAGCTCGTAAGCAATCAGGCAGATTATTTTATAAGGTTAACAACTGTAGCTTTCCCTGATCAAGCTGTAACTTCATAACATTAAAACCACAATATACTTTCCAGCTTTTAATATTAGACAGTTAACAGTCTCCATGTCTAAACCCCATTAGATCATAACCTCACTGTTAAAATAACCCAAAACAGCCAGGAACAAAAGACAGATTGTAAGAGAAAACATTCAGGTACCAGCACTTTACCAAATTCAGAACAGGGAAATAGTTAAGCCACAAGCCAAGAATAACAGGTTTATTACTTCTTTCAGGTTTGCCAAGTGGAAAGTCAGTAAGAGGCAGACTGTTTTTCTTTCTAATGGTTGAGAAAACAGCAAAGGACCTAAACTTCCATGATCTGTGCTTTTAGAAACCTGTATTAACTTTACCACAGACATACTTGAAAAATCCTCTCGTGCCTCTGCAGGATTTTGTGTGGCAATGCTTCTGACCAGACTTTAGAGAGTCATTCAAAACAAAAAAGAAATGGCAAGTTCTGAAAGCACAGTGTTCACTATAAAAATTCTAACCTCCCATTTGAAAGGAAAAGAGAAATAAACTCAGTAAATTGTTCAAACAGGTCTGGTTTCAACTGGTGGTATCAGTAAACACTTGAATGCCACAATATTAATTTTAATTCTCTTCCTCCTCATCCCCAAGGCAGTTTAATATCAACAAAACACCCACGTTCTGCACTTCAGCAAACATGGTTGATACTCAAGTGCCACACAGCCCCTCTCCCCCTGCCTTTCATAGAATCCCAGAATGTCAGGATGGAAGGGACTTCCAGGATCATCTGCTCCAACCCTTCTCATATTATTGTTTACATGAGAGGTCTCAGCACCCCACTGAGCTGAGACTTAAAATATTCCAAAGTAGGGGAATCCACCACTTCTCCTGGGAGACCATTCCAATGTCTGACTGTCCTCAGAGTCAAAAATTTTCCTCGTGTTCAAAGGGAATCTCCCCAGGTGCAACTTGTGCCCATTGCCCCTTGTCTTGTCCAGGGAGGACAGGGAGTCTCCATCTTCTTTGTAGTTGCCCTATAAGTACTGGAACATCATAATAAGGTCTCCCCTAAGCCTTTTTCTTCTTGAGCCTGAATAGACTGAGTTTTCTCAGCCTCTCCTCATGGTGCTCCAGTCCTCTGATCATCCTCATGGCTCTTCTCTGGACCCTCTCCAACCTGTCTGCATCTTTTTTGGTACAGCAGGGATCAAAACTGGATGCAGTACTCCAAGTGTGGTCTGACAAGCACTGTCCAGAGTGGGATGACTTCTTTGGCTCTGCTGGTGATGCCCTTGTTGATGCAGCCCAGCATCCTGTTGGTTTCTTTGCTGCTACAGCACACTGTTGGCTCACGTTGAGCCTGTTGTCCACCAAGACCCACAGGTCCTGTTCCACAAGGCTGCTCTCTAGCCAAGTGGATCCCAGTCTGAGCTGCACTCTTGGGTTATGTGTTCCCAGGTGCAAGACCCTGCACTTCTCTGCTCTGGTGAGGCCACAGCTTGAGTCCTGTGCCCAGTTCTGGGACCCTCAGCTCAGGAAGGAGATTGAGGTGCTGGAGCAGGTCCAGAGAAGAGCAAGGAGGCTGTGAAGGGATCCAGCACAAGTCCTGTGAGGAGAGGCTGAGGGAGCTGGGGGTGTTCAGCCTGGAGAAGAGGAGGCTCAGGGGAGACCTCATCATTCTCTACAACTCCCTGAAAGGAGGTTGGAGCCAGGGGGGGGTTGGGCTCTTTTCCCAGGCAACTCTCAGCAAGACAAGAGGACACGGTTTCAAGTTGTGCCAGGGGAGGTTTAGGTTGGAGATTGGAAAGAATTTCTGTATGGAGAGGGAGATCAGATTGGAATGGGCTGCCCAGGGAAGTAGTGGATTCTCCGTGTCTGGAGATATTTCAAAAGAGACTGGATGTGGCACTGAGTGCCATGGGCTGGGAACTGCAGCAGTAGTGGATCAAGGGTTGGACTTGATGATCTCTGAGGTCCCTTCCAACCCAGCCGATTCTATGATTCTCTACAATGAATCTCATAAAGCTCCTGTTAGCCCACTTGGTCTAAGTCACCTTGGAGGGTTGCTCTCCTCTGGGGTGTCAACCTTTCCACTCATCTTGAACTCCATCTGTGTGGTCTTGATCCCAACATCCAGGTTGCCCTCCCATTCCATCAGGCTCTGGATGAAGTGTCCATAATGTCATCTGTACCCAGTTGTTAACAGCTGCCTAAGACAACATGTAGCAGCTGGGTACTCAGCACAGAGGAATATGAGATCTGTGCATCTCAACACCCACCCAGCAAGCCCCTGCACAAGCCAAGGTTACCACTCCACTAACCACACGGGGTATTTACTAGACCAGAAGCTTTGAAGTTGCTCTACCAACTCTAAAAGAAATTCTTTTTAGGCCAATGGAACCACAGCCTTTGCATCTATTTACCATTAAATTCCAGTGAGATCAGCTGTGTAAAATTCACCTTGTTTTTAATTTGCAATTTTATTCACTTGAAGCCATGAAAGCTCCAAGCATCAGAATGTCAGCAGACACGAAATCAAGTGAGTCAACACAACGCTTGGGAGATTAAAGAGTTTCAAACTTGCAAGAAAAATCAAAACCAGATGGTATACTTCAAGTTAGGTGTCATGAATCAAAGTGTGGTGTGGATACTTACAGAATGAAACAACATACAGTGTCCTATCCGGGACTGGATATCCTCAGGTCCAGCATTACAGGAATCCTCTCTCAAAAGTTTCCATGTCTGACACTGACAGTCAAAAGCAAACAATCCACTGAATTGTGGTTCACTGGCTCTGCTGTCATCAACACTGCCATTGCAGGTCAGAATTCTGCCTCCAAAGGTATAGATCATGTGTTTTTCAGAATCCATACACATCTGAAAGAACAAGATGAGTAGTTTTAAGCCAGCACACTAAGACTTGAATACACAAAGATTTAAGATTAAACATCCCTCCCTTGCAAGTGACACCTAGTGAGACAGTACTCTGCACAGCTCCTGAACCTCTAATGAACAGAAAAGAATACGTGTGTCTTCACAGTTGACAGGTATTAATCTCAGAAAACAGTTCTTTATTTAAAGTGTGAGTTGTAATTTTAACTTGTCTATTTAATAGGAAGAAAAAGTAAGAGGCTACATGCACTTCTCAACACATAAAAACTTCCCTCTAGCTGCTGATTTTAGGGACAGACATCCAGATCCACAGCCAGTTCTGTCAGGAAGCTAAAAGAATATCACCTTGGACAATGACTGTGCAAGGGAAAAATTCCAAATCACTGCTCATTTACTGATCACCATTCAACTCAAAACCTGCGTGTGATTCCTGAGATTCCATCCCAAGAATGTATTTACTGTTACCCCCATTACTTCCACGTAAATCAGGACTTTAACCTGGCCAAGGATGTTTGATGAGGCTTCAGCAGAAATATGTTTAGCACCAAAGCCTGCATTTAAGTTATGGCACAAGAAATTCATTGCAGCAGAAATGAAACACAACTCCCCAACTCCAGGTGATGTTTTCAGACACCACACAACACAGAGGGTTACAGAACACCAGTGGAAAAAAAAAAAAAAAGACAAAAAAAAACCCCAGACAAGATTACAGTAAGGTAATAGATGCTACTTAGCAAAACACTTCTAGTGCAGCACATTTTTGTGAAGGTTAAACAAAAAGTGCTATCACAGTAGGTACTGAGGGAGAGAAGAGAAAGAGCTGCAGACTGATAGAGAATTCAGGGAGGACATTCTTGCCTAAGAGACAGCAGGGGGAAAGAGAAAGAAACAATTTCAGAAGCAGGAAAACAGAGTAGCAAGAGTAGCCTTGCCAGCTGACAATTTACTTTTGCCTTCTCCCCAACACCTGGGAGACCAGCATTTGTTATTAATAGAAACAGAAAGACTGATTGGATTTTGTTCTGCAGACAACGCGGATCTTTAATTTTCGGTGTCAGCAGAAACACATATTGTGCTGGCAAACAACAGCTTTGGTTACAAAACAGCTATTACCAATAAAAGCAGTTCTTGGGCTGCTTTAAAACCGAGTACTGATGTGCTGTTTCTTGGCTATGCTTTATAAAAGTCAATTAGGAACAAATTACCTTTTTCAAGTACACAGAAGTCATTAAAAACACAAGTAAAAAAAGTATTCAGTTTGAACATACTGGCAATGCTTTTTAAAGGATTAGGAGCCACTCCTCCAAGGTATCTCAATCTCCACAAAGCAAGCACATCCTACAAATTTTAAAAAATAACCAATTTTGAAAGAATCCTGATCCTGTTGGCCTCATTTCAGTCCCCTGCTTACAGTGTTCTTCCAAAGGTACCATACACAGCTTTGCAAGTTGTTCCCCAATGCCCTCTGAGGAGGCAGATCTGCAAACCCAGCTCAACGAGCCTGATTAAAACCAGCAGAACTGTGCTTTGAGCTTTAATAAAATGTCTTAATAAAACGAATTGGTTTGTAAAGGTTTTTACAATCCTTCTGACTCAACTTTTATGAGAATTCCAGTAATCAGTGGCATTAGGCAAAAATGCTGTTAGAATATAACTGAGTGCTGATCACAGCCTTCCTCGTCACCTGGCACAGCCCTTCTAAACCCCAGGAGTGCTACAATCAGGATTGAGTCCCAAACACTGAATATCTGGACTAAGAGTGTTGCTGACCTGATGATCAAACACCAGCTTTGGACCTCCATCTGCTGCTGTGTCTTCACTGAGTAACATCCATGTGTTTGTGTCAATGTCATAGCGATAGAAGTCACTTTTCAGAGATTTGCTGTTCCTCACAGAGGAATCCAGGTAGCGTCCCAGCGTGTAGATTTGCCTCCTCTGAATGTCAATGCACATCTTGTGACAAGATCTGGCACTAGGACCACTCTAAATAAAGAAAAAAGAACCAGAAAAAGAACAAAAAATCATCATCTTGTTCCAGGTAGACCGCTGCACACTCACCAGGGGAAATAAGTATATAAAGAAACTGAAAATGATTTGAAAAGTCAAGGTCTGCTTGCAATCAGATAAATACAGGGTTAATATATAATTATCCATTTAACAGGACATTCCATAACTTCTTTGTCCTTTAGAAAGACACCAGCAAAAAGCTAAACACATTTTTTTACAAACTTATGACTTGAAGCTTTTTTTTTGTAAGGTTCCTTAGAAAACAGCCTGTTTCCTCCAGAAGTGATTCTCAGAGGTATGTGAAAGCTACTTGATCTTTTAAAATAACAGAAGTTGATGCACATGAGAGGCAAACTGATGTGTCACAGCCTATAAATAACTACATAGGAAGAAAATGAAGATGTGCACTGTTACAAGAGCCTCTCTTTTATTAATAGGCTGTTTTCTAACAGATCATAATCAGACACTCCCACAAGCAATCATACTCCTAATGGGTATTTGAAGGTAACAAAAGCACTCCCTGTCCTTCACAAACAGATATGGCCATTCCAGCCTCCAACTACAACAAAGTTTCCCACGGTAAGTAAAACTGTTGTGAGTGATGCTCTTCAAGAGAAAGACAGAGGGCCCCTGTCAATCTGTTATGTGCTTATCCATCCAGGAGTGCTCAACTTAAACCAGAGAGTGATTTATTTAGTGACATTACGATGATGCAGTAGCCTCTCTGCTTCCCAAACCTAATTTTGAGAGCCTTTGTACACTCATCTTGAAGCATGAAAGTAATTTTCCTGTACTCCAAAATACTAGAAAGCAAGATGTGCAAAGCCTTATTTGAAAAATATTGATGGAAAAAAGAGGGGGGGAAACACAATATCAGGTTCATATATAAATTCTATAGTTTATTTGGCCTTAGTTGGACTAAATGATCTTTAGTGGTGGGTCATCAGGAACAGGATAATAGGGTTAGGATGAGGTTGGACTCCATAATCTTGAAGGTCTTTTCCAGCCAGAGCAATTCCATCATTCTATGATCTCTCAAGGTCCCTTCCAACCCCTAACGTTGTGTGATTCTTTGATTAGTTTGTGTAATTTTGACACTTAATAAATGAAGATGCCAGAACAAGGCTGGCTAAATAAATTCTGAAGTCTGGAAACCAACATGAAAACAGGTAAGATTTCAAGTGACAAAAAAGGTAAGATGTGAAGAGGATTGAAGTATGAAATTAAAAAAAAAAATCTATTAAAACCTACTGAAAAATAAAGATTGGGCAAAGATGTAACAAAAATCACCATTTGCTAAGACTTAGTTAAAAAGAAGTTGTCATATCACACCAAATAATGAGCATATTTGCTCATTGTAAATTCTGTAAATAATGCCCTTACAGAAAACAAATGTACTCCTTCATGTAAAAACTTAACTGAAATAATTACAGAAATTTAAAATGCCCTGATGGAATATATTGCATTATAATGGATAAAATATAACAGGAAACATCTTTGTAGTCTTTACTGTTCATGTTAAAGAAACTGATTTCTTGATTTAAAAACAATTACAGGCAACAATAGTAACAAATGACAACCTGAAGAGGTGAGCTGAGTTGCTCATATTTACTAAGTAGGAAGTATTATATCATCAATGATTACAGCTTTTAGGATTAGTTACTTCATAGTAATTAAGATAATTTTATCTTCTAAAAAATACTGAAAAAAATACAAAATATTAAGGTAAAATCCTAAAATGCAGCAGGAGTTTATTCATTGCCTCTGGCCATATGGAAGAAGCTGACAGAGAAGGCAGCAACATGCTTCACCTTGTTCCTAGAAAACACAAACCAGCATCTTCCATATGACCCAGTTTCAAACACAAAGGGCAGTTTCTTTGCATGAGAAGTACCAATGTGTGTATTCACAAAGATTGCCCCTGATTCACAGGGCAGCAACCTCAGCAGACAAAATCCATCTCTAGTTATGCAGCTGGGACACTTAAGGATATGTCACTGGTCCCCTGCCAAAGAGCACATATTTGCCTTGGCAAAAACGTAAAGACCTACCTGTGTTTCCTGACTCTCCCCTCTCTTTTCCAGACCTTTGCAGTTCTTTAATTGAATCCACTGATTTAAGTACCTTCCCCCACTCCTTCATCTCTATATACACTCTGTGGGCCAAAGTAAATCCTACCAAATCTGCTCAAATAATGTCTTTGGCACTTTCAGGCAGAGATCTCCAATTTAGCAATTTCCAGACCCTGAAGAGCTGCATCATCTACTGAAATTTGTCTGAGCTCAGCCTGAGATACTTGGCACCTACAGTACTAAGTGTAAAATATACACATTTCATCTCCTAAGACTATGGTAGAATGAGAAAATTCAAGAAAAATATCTTCATTTTTGCACTATGTGCTGGTCAGGTTGCTCACAGCAGTATCTTTTTAAAGGGCTACTGAAAGTTTTGATCTTTTCATCTACATAGGCACAGAAACTTCAAGTTCTTAAGTGAACTTGAGCTCCACCAAACTGCAGAGCATGCCATGCCATGAACTCTCTTGTAATAAACTTCCTCCAATTCATAATCTTTTCTCAAAGAAAAGTGGATTTGTTCCTGCACAGCACTCTCAAGATCTCTTGGAACTGCCTAAGGTTTCCAATTTAGTCTACATGTTTAACAATAAAACCAAATAACCCCAGTAACAGTGGTACACACTGGTTTGACATGTGAGGTCAGAAGAAGGGAAAGGCCTAAACTTGGGTTGACTTGAGAGCCGCTCAACCTGACCATGGAAGTCCTTGGAGTGTATATACACCTCAGAGAGGGACACAAATTCTATTTACAACCACAGAAATGAGCAGACACTTAACAAAATACTTCAAGGCACATGTGGTTAAGTGAAGCAAGAGCCTGTGGGTGGTTGTGAATGTTCATCCCAAGACTTGTACTTCATGCAGAAACAACAGCCAGCCTCTTGTTCAAACAAAGAACACACTGCCACAACTTGTCATGGGGCAAGTGACCAACCAACAAAGGGGAGAGAGCCTGTTGATTCCAGAAGTGTTGAAAGAACCTGACCCCTTTTAAGCAACAAGTGGGAAAACCTGACCACAACAAGCATGACTCTTAAATCTACAGCAGTAGAGATCAAGTCCTGTTAGAGAGCAAGAAAACAACTTCTTGCTCCCTGCTGATAGGATGTAGGTTGGTTGACAATCCAGAAGTCAGCATCCCAAGATGAGTGAATCTTAGAGATCTCTATATCTCACTCAAATTTATCACCAATGATACTTTTTGCATGCCTGTAGTTTATCTACTGTATTTGCTCTTCCTCTAAGCATACTGCCATGCCCAACCATATCTGAGCTAGAAAGAGTTCCACTTGCATGCTGATAACCACAAGAGATTACACAAGCCCCAGTCCTGAGCAGAGCAGAAGGCAAATCAGAGTTTTCAATCACCTGCCCTCGTGGTTATCTGAAATCACAACAAATCAGTGCAAGGCTGCTCATTAAGTACTTCTCTTCAGCTCCAGTTTCCCTGACCTGTCTTCAAACTTGTTAGCAGGTAGAATCTTACATTTTTGCAGATGGAAGTTTCAAGAACTGATGGAGTCATTTCAGAGAGGTATTAATTCCTAAAGAGAGCATGTCTCCAGTTAAACCAGACTCTAGTAAGTCACAAACCAGCAACTGCCCAAACTCTCTGAACAAACAACAGCTTTGGGGACCCTTTCCAGTTCTCATCAGGAAGCTCCTGGCACGCACACTACAGAAACCACACGTGAGAAGCTTGTGACTGGGCTAAGTTCTTATTCAGATGGCAAGCAACGTGTTAGCTGCCTTGGCCAGTCCTTGTGCCAAGGCTCTGATGGCAACAGTAAAGCATTAGCATATCACATTTCTAACCTACAGGACACCAAACAATACCAAAGATTACTAAAGCATGGGCACTGTTCGGTTTCTGTGGAACTCAGTAGGTGCCCACACAGAGCTAAGACCAACCTGAACAAAATGGCTCTCTGCCACCCAGCACCACCATACAATTAGCACAGCATAATAAAGGCTAAGACAGATTAAGCAGTATGAGCCATGGCCCTGTTTGAAACAAAATACCACGTTTCTATGCCCTACTCTAATTCCCTTCCTCAAACAGGTTGATCTTGATGCAATGTCTCTGGTCACTTAAAATACAGATAAATGCCCTGATGAGAGTGGGAGGGCAGAGAAAGGAAGAAAGGATGTACAGCTAGGAGGACCTAAGACAGGCTTTCAATCCTTTAAGCACTCAGGAGTGACCAAGGCCAAATAGGATTTTTTGGTTTCGTCAGTGCTACACGAAATTCAATTGTGCAATGCCAAGTGAATACACAGTATACTTTATGAAAAGCCTTCTCAACATGCTAAGCCACTTTATAAAATCTAATTAGAGCTTTCTTCATTTAACTTGCAAATGCCGAAAGCAATTATCCCACTTAAGGACTAACTTACAAAACGTTTTCAAAAAGCAACACAACAGCTCTGAGAGACAACACTGCCTCCTTAGAATAATTTATTTTGTTCCTATAGAAGAAAGGATTGGGACTCAACTCCTCAGGGTAGGGTCTGCTCAAATAACTGAGGATGCCAGAATCAGTATGCATCATCTGAACTGGCATACTCTGCTAAGGCATGAACATGATAGCTGGGATAGCTTTCATTTTTTTGTTTTGCTTTAAATAAATGTCCTATGAACCCACTTCAGTGCAAACAGGACTACAGGAAGCCAGTTCCACTCCTCATCCCACCCGAGTCAAACTGGGGGAGCTTGGCTTCTTTTAGTTGTCATAACCTCTTGCAAATACAGGGTTTTCAGTTGCAAGAAAATCTGTTTTTTTCAAGCTGATCCAGATGAAAAACCTCAGGAGCAAGCCTGGACCCCGTTCAAGAGTCAGGGAAATAAAAACAAAGAACAGCTGACTAATTCTCCCTTCTTGGTGCTGCAAAAGACTGAATGGAATGTGAACACTGCCTCCAGTATAAAGTTCAAAAATAAGCGTCATGAGGTAAATGCTCTTGTCCTAAAGCAAACTAGGACGAGGACATAAAAAGACACAAACAACCTACTTTGTTTCCAGCTCTGAGAGCAAGCTGTCATGCAACAAATAGTCCCTCCTGCCTACACACAACTTCAGAGATTAATTGCTCTCATTTCCCAGTTTCAGAGTATAATTCATTTCCTCCTCCACCCCCCACAAAGAAAAGAAAAAAAGTTCTCCACAAGCTTGAAAATGAAAGGAAATGTATATTATTCTCCACTAAGCTTGAAAATGAAAGATGTATATTATTCTTGGCATTCACTCAAGTCCGTATGATTTTTAAGATTAGAACTTGTCAGTGCTGTCTCTATGCCCATCTTCAGCTAATGCTCCCCAACCATTTATGCTGCAGTTCAAAACTCTTTGCTTTACTCTGAGAACTAAATTCAGCAGCAGAAACAACTGCAGCCATACACAGAATAAAACATTGTCATCCCAGACAAGTTGCTCACAGAAAGTTGTTGGTTTTTTTTTTTTTTAAGTTTCTTTGCAAAACCCAGGGTGCTGGAAACCTACCGAAAAGAACTGAATTTGTCATTTTTTTCATGGTAGCATAGGATATTTGTCTTGCCCATCAGCCTCAGACACAAAGCAAAGTAAGAGGAAGCTGCTGAACTGTTTCTAATGCCCAGGCAATCACCAGCCAGATGCCAGGAGCACCAAGTCAGAGCAAGGTCTTCCACGTTCAGGCACAGAACACACGACAGCATCACATCTCAGCCAGAGCATCCCATCACAGGCACACTGCCATCTATCTGCAAGAGTTTCTTAAGTCTTCAGGACCCTCCCATAAATAGCATATCCCAGCTACTTATTTCTAATCTTTATGATGACAGAAATCAGTGCTCCATGTGTCATTTCTTGTCCAAGACTTGACAGGTCAAGCACTAGACTCAAAAATCTTTGAGTGTCACATGGGGTAAATGCAGCAAAGGATTAAACTGGGATCAGATGCTTCCAGGAGCTCAAGATGGGACTCCAGCTCCAAAAAAATAATCTGGATGCAGAATGTACACTGCATTCAATTACTCTGCAAATTTGCTTTAAGTAAAGCTTAAAGCATCATATGAAGCCAACAGGTCAACAACCACAGATTTCCACTCTAAGATATTCTTGCCTCTACTTATAAAAGATAACAGATATTCCAACTTACTTCTACATCTGTTGTACAAGCTATAAATAATATTCTTCTAGAGTATGCAAGTTAAGTACATTCTGCCAGTAAATATTTTGGGAAGCTTATTAAGTAGATGAGAATCTAGATAAGAATCATGATGCTTAAAACTCCCCAGCACCAGTACTGGAAAGCCAAGGGTCTACACAGTTTTTAACACAAAATAATTTAATGTCTTATGATAAACGTAAAGTTCAGATACCAAAAAGTTTCTGACAAGTATTTGCAAGTAATTGAACATTAAGAAGTCACCTAGCCAAAACTAAAACAAGGAAGATACCTTTCAGTCAGGCAGTTGACACAGTATTTGAGCTATGGCTAATCTGCTTACACGTACCCTGCTATAGCCATGCAACTGAAGAGATTTAGTTACCAAGTCCTTTCTGGGCATCTGACTCAGACATGATGGAGCAGATTAAAGTCAGAGGCAGCTTTTATCACGAAGTTTTGATCCATCTCTTTAAGGTGGGGAAAAAAAAATATAAACGGGATGAAGTTTTGGGGTTTTTTTCCTTCCTAAAAGGATCCACACGTTTCTCTCTGTTGATACTTCATGGCCTCAGGCTGAGCCTTCCCTGAAGAGACTTCCCCTGCTTAGACTAGAAGCAAAAAATAAATAGCCTGGTGTTCTATTTTTGAAAGGCAGTTCAATGAGCTTGTAAGTCAAATGATTAAGCTCAGAGATCATACAACATGATCCTTATAGCAGCAGTGGACTGGATTTGATGATCTACAGAGGGCTCATCCCTTTCAGTCCCTTCCTAAGACTTTACTCAGACTGTTTGCTCCATCCTTTCAGGATCAGTGGAGGTTCAGCAGGGCACAGAGGGCAGACTCAGTGCAGCACATGAACATTGCTAGGAAAAGGAAAGGATGCTTCATGTTCTATTCCCACAATGTTAACAATTAGGCTCCCAACAGGCCTGTTTGCAGAAACCACTAATTCCAGAGGATTTTCCCAAAGGAATGACCCAGCACATGCTCTACTGGCTTCTGATGAACCCTAATTAACACACCTCCCAAGAAATTAAGTGTGCCCTATGAACTGACTCCTAAATACCAAGATTCTGTCTTTGACAGCTGTGTTGCATGAGTTAACCTACAGCACAGGAACAACTTTGGCAACCCAAGCCCCTGTCACTGCCAGTGCAGGGAGCCACATTCCGGGGTCATTTCTGGGCTATGTGCTGTCACTTGGCTTGCTCTCACACCAAGGTATCATCAAGGCCTTCCAAGCAATGCATAACCCAGTGGATCTCATGTTGCAGTAAACCAAGGCATCCTATGACTAAGAGAATTTCTAAGCAAGCAAGTGGAAAAGGGGAGGGGGGGGAAAAAATCCCAGAGCTTCACTGTGTGAAGTAATTCTTTCATTTATGTCAAACTGGTTGTAGGAACTGGCATGAAGGTCTTGCCTAGGCTTTAGTTTTCAGTCAAAAAATACATCACCCAGCCTAAATGATTAAGCTTACAAACACAAACAAGAGAAGCACCAAAACAATGCCCTAATATAAGACAACCTTGCAGTGAAAGGACATCAATATTGTGCTATTTCTAACAAAAAGGGAACAATTTACCTGCAAAACAAGTGCTACTCACAGTGATGAAACCTGAATGAAGTTGTAGCTTCTTAAATTTTAACAAGTAAATTGTTGCTTTGTTACACATCAGCTGCCCAAGCTTTGCTTTCAGTAACACTGATGAAATATAACAGACAACCCACCACAGCACCAGAGCTTTCACCAGCTCTGAGAGATGGGCCCTTAGGACAACATCCCTCGTGTGCTGAATTTAACTAACCCTGTTAACAATTGCAGGATGTTGAATGAGGTCATTTTTTCATAAGTTCATGCTGTCCTCTCATTACCAGCAACAATGGCAGCAAAGGTCCAGCCAAGAGAGATTTTTCCACAGATGCAAACTGTTCAGCTCAGCTACAGCCACACTTGGAAACCAACAGGAGGAAAAATATTTAACTGGTCATTTGTGGATTGTTTAGCCACAAAGATGAGGATGCAGCAAGGCTAGAATTTTTGAAGTTTTTTTTTTTAATTAATTGTCCTCGAAAAGATGGTGATAGATAAGTATTAAATTTTAAATCTAAATCTTTTGACAGCCATAGGCTCTCAGATCTTTCTGAGAAATTGAAGACAGTCTTGAAAAGATGACAAAGAAGCATTTTGTACCCAGAGCTGTTATAATGTAATTTTTCCCATCAGGTTAACTCATGCCTATGGGATTGTCATCTCAGGGATACAGCACTAAGCACAGTTTAATGGAGGCTTCCTCTGTCAGCTGTTATAGTAACATGGCAAGAGAAAAAAATATATACCTAAAGAGAGTATTTTTGGCATTGAAAAAACAGAACTGTGGAGACTTCTTTTGAACTAAGTGACAGATGAGCAAAGACGTAGCTCCTAAAGATTTTGTTTGTATCTCCTTTCTTTCAGCTATTCTGAGAACATGATTTAGTTACCCAGCTGCAGGATCTGCATCAATTACCACTGGAAGTGCAGCACTCAGCTTGCCTCTGCTGTGTCATAGTTTCAGAAACAAAGCATCTTCAATTCTATACAGAGGAAAATGGGCCAAGAAACAGTGCAAGTATTCTCACTGGAGGTCTGTGAGGCATCGTGCCAAACCTTTTCCATGTAAGAAGAAGAGTAAGCATAAAGCATGGCAGCAACCACGTGTGGAGGAGCTTTTAAGGACAGAGCCCTGAAAGCAAAGCAATGCAAGGACCAAAATCCAACAACTCCTGAATCACTGTATCAGCAAAATCTCCATCACACACATGCCTTGGAAAAATCCATGGATTAAGTCCTATTCAAACTAAGCTCTTCCAGGCCTTAGAACTCAACCTATTGATGAATCCATTCTGCCAGTATATGCCCTTGAGACAGTCCAGAAAGCTTAAGTACTGATTACCTCCAAAACCTGGTAGGAGAAATACACTCATTATTAGCTACAAGGTCCACAAAAATCCAGTACATTTTCAAGTCTGTAATTGTCCAGACAATTTAGCTAAGGAGTTGCTTATGATACTCCTTGAGAATGCTTCACCTGTGTTACCACACTGGGATAACTGGTATTTCTTTAAAGATTTCTGTACTTGTACAGCTTGGGGAGTGTGAATGTAAGGCAAGTCTTTCAAAACCTAGATGAAAGAAGAGACCACTCTACTCCCAGTGCAAAGCTGACTGGTGTATGAAGCTACTTCCACCATGTTGGCAAGAAGATGAGCTCTCCTTCCACATTCTGCCCCCACATGCTCTCCTGTTTCTTTAAAAATACTTTTTTCCTTTCCAGGCATTCAGTGTGAAATGCAGGGTTTCAGGGATTCCAGCTGGCTTGTCTTACAGGTGCATATTCGTGTCTTTAAAATACCAAAGGATATAAATCAGCTTTCCTTATACCCATGCCCACTGTTTCACTAAATCCTTACATGAAAATTCTGTAATACTTTAAGCAGTTGAATAGTGTGTTATCTTCCCTGAGATGCAGTCACAGCCACCCCAGCAGGTCTGTGTACTGCCTCATCTGCAATTTACAGGCAACTGGATGATGCACTAACTCCTTAAAAAAGTCATGTAAGTAAAATAAAGCTGCATTCCAGATCAGAGCAGTCAGCTCATCATAAGCTAGATTTGAAGTGGTGATTTTTTATTGGAACATAAGCATGACAAATCAAGTATGCAGGATGCATTACCCCAAGGTGTAAAAGTGGTTTACAAGCTTCACCCCTTGCAACTGAAGGCTTTGTGATGGTCTGGATATCCACATATCATCTGAAGACTGGCAGGCACAAGCTCCAGGACTGCCAAAGTTTTGCAGCCTTCAGAACAGTGTGCAGAATGCACTTAAGTACTCCCTGCTCTAGGAAACTGACTTCAGTACCAATGTGTGGAGGAAAGGAACCTACACACACTGACACATCTGGTGTCACAGAATCACTGAGGCTGGAGAAAACCTCAAAGAGCATCAAGTCCAGCCTATACCTAACACAACCACACTGGTTAGACCATGGCATTGAGTGCCACATTCATCCTTTCCTTAAAACACCTCCAGGAATGGTGACTCCATCACTTCCCTGGGCAGTCCATTCCCATGCCTCATCACCCTCTCCATGAGGAAGTGCTCCCTGATATCCAACCTAAACCTCCCCTGGAGCAGCTTCAGGCCATTCCCTCTCCTCCTGTCATGAGTTGCCTGGGAGAAGAACTTAACCCCCACCTGACCACAACCTCCCTTCAGGTACTTGGAGAGAGTGATAAGGTCCCTCCTGAGTGTCCTCTTCTCCAGGATAAACACCCCCAGCTCCCTCAGCCTCTACTCATCAGACTTTCCCCCTGGTCCCTTCAAATCCTCCTTGCTCTCCTCTGGACCTGCTCCAGCACCTCAACCTCCTTCTTGAAGTGAGGGACCCAGAAACTGGGCACAGCACTCAAGGTGAGGACTCACCAGTACAAAGTACAAGGGGAGAATTACATCCCTGATCCTGCTGACCACACTATTCCTGATATAAACCTGGATGCCAGTGGACACTCCTGGGCACACTGCTGGCTCATGAGAAGTTGGGAATAAATGAAGTTTGACTCGTTTTCTGCATTTTTTTTCATACTGGAATGAAGAACTACAGGCCTCTGGTGATGGACATGAATAACTTAAAGCCCAGAGTTGTTTTAAAATATGGATGGTCTTTTCTTTAAAAAGAAATTCAAAGTTAGAAAAGACAAATAAACAAGGGTTAAGAGGACAAAGCTCCTTAGGCATACATAAACAAGTAAGAAGTCGCCTCAGAAAGCTGAAAACCTCTCCAAAAAAACTTATTTTAAAAAATAATCAATGTACTCCTGCCTCAACAGGTCTTTTGGTTTTAGGCTGCCTACGAAGAAATCACTGGAGAAGTTAATGAGGCATATCTGAAAGCCTTTATCTCTTTGAGAGAGAATACTGGGTAGAAAATTTAAAACCCCTTATGCTACTCACCAGGGAGGAAAATAAATGCATGCAATATTTAAGATCAGTCTCCAATACTTTTCATTTGCTTCACTTCAGCATCTGCCTTCTCTGTCTCTACTTCTGTAGGCATTTATGTTGTTTAGGAAGTTGGCTCTGAGGTGTAGCTGTAGTATCCAAGTTTCTACTACAGGCTTTTTTGGGACAGCTGCTTTCTCCCTGTGTGCTTTTGTGGCACCAGCCATCTCCTACAACTCAGCATCTGTACAACTGAACTACTCAGAAGTAGGACATGGCAGATTCAGTGTATTAGATCCCAAGTTCATAAACATCACAGCATTTGAAACTAAAAATGCAAAGTTATTTAAAGCATCTTCCAAACTACATCACCATCTGTGGGAAGGAGTCAATATTTGAGACTAGTTTGTTTCCTGCACTTAAAACACCACAGGGTAAAAGCTTTACGTAGATAAGCTTATGAACTTCAGCATTAGATAAAAAATAGTCACAGGTGACACAAAAGTTTACAAAACCATAAAATGCCTGTGTGGTAACATGACACTGGAAGTTTTGGGTAAGTTCATCCATGTCAACAAAGAAATGCATGCAGGCACCACAGAAAATTTAACTGGAAATACAACAGCAGGTGAAACTTTCTCTGGCTTTCACTACTATGAGATCTTTCTACACTTGGCAGCTTTTACTTTCAGTATACTGGAAAAACACTTGGTGTTAGCAGCAAACTGGCACCTTACAATACAACTATTTTTTAGAGCACTTTCTAGATCATTTTGAACCTCCTGAGCAGCAGGCTACTCACTGACCAACACTTTCCTTCGTGGTGCAAAAGGATTTCTCCTCAACCTATGACAAGACCTCCACTTCTACCTAAGGAGCTTTGACAAGAAACACTTTGTTTTTGAGAAACAGAGTGTCACCTAAACCTAACCCACTTACACCATTTCCACATCCTTCACAGAGATAATTTGTGAACAGGATTTCCCTCTAAAATTTTTCCCTCATTCCCATCCCCAGAATGAAGATGAATCACCAGACCATACACACAAATCTGCACTACAGAACCTCCTAATTCATGCAATAACAGTTTGAAGGAAGATCCTCTATCTTGTCTCACACATGTAGGAAACACTGAACCAAGGTACAGGACTACTAAACACATACAAATTATGCCAACCTTCATGCCACTTTACTCTTATTTATCTCCAGAGGCATCAACATCCCTCAGCATTTTGATCCTATTTAAAAATCCACACCACTATCAATTTATACCAAGTAAAGTCTTCCCTGTAGTTCACATAAACTGTCCTCCCTGCACTGAACTTCACTAAATTAGGCTCCAAAATAGGAATTTGCTGCTTGGAAACTAGAAATATTAAGACACGAAAGCATTAAGTTTCTCTATTAAATGACACTGGCCTAGGATCAAAATGCTCAAGGAATTACAGGGTTTGTTATTTCAAAGCTATTTATTCCCAAATCCTGGAAAGGTCTACAATCTACAACCATTAATAAACACTGGATACAACACCATTTGTCAGAACATTCCACTTGGTTCAGGGTAAAAACCCTTAAAGGCTCTTAGACTTCACATGGTTTGGCTCTGCTCCATGCCAGCTGATTCACAGAGTTTTTGCACACTCCAAGAATGCCACAGAGGGGACTGAAGTTGTGGGTAGAGTTGAGAGGTCATGGAGCTGTTGCTTGATGCATCTCCTTGAAGGATGCATGCTTGGAGGAAGATGATTTGACAAGGACTGCAAGAGTCTTGCTGAATCCAGACAGTGGAAGGATGGTGGGGAAGCTCTAATTCAGGTCTCTCCATCAAAAGCTGTGGTGTGTACACTGGAGGTTCAGCCCAATACTCTAGAACCTTTTTAAGGCTCTAAAGTGATTAGCAGTGCTGATCCAGTAGTTCTGTAAGAGCTTTCTCCTGGCATAAAAAGGACTAGGGAAAATTAGCTTTGGAAGTCCAACTGTTAGAAGCCACAAATGAACCTTCAGGTGACAAAGAAACATTTCTCCAGCTCACTGGCAAATCAACAGTCCTAAGAATTTACTAAAATGGTCACACAAGCATATAAAAATGCAATGCTAATGGCAAGCTGATGATCATCTGGCATTGTAACAGGAGCTACAAGTACTTTCATCCCCAAAGCATTACTATGTGGTACCCATACAACACCAGAGAAGATGCAACTTCCACCACATTGTGCTCTTGTCCAAGCTGAATTGTTCAGTAGCTAATTTAACCACTGTCACTTAATAATTAGAACAAAATAGTTACAAGCAGAGCAAGCACAATACAACATAAAAATCAGACCAAGTTATATTGGAATCTATCCTGAATATTTTTAAAAATTGCATGTTAACAGACATGCAGCTAATTTCCTTCAGCAAATTGTTTGTGAATGGTTGCTGTCCCTATTAGAGAAACATCTGGAGCCTTTGTTTTTCAATTTACTTCTCAGTGTTTTGAGACTGACCTTTTCATTTCAAAATCAGGTTTTATCTAGACCTCAAAAAAACACAAACAAACAAAAAACCCACTTCTGGTCTGCAAGTCCAGCAGCTGCCAGTTCACTGTACTGTAAGCCACCAAAGTCCTGGTCTGTGCTTCAGCAGGTCTTCTACTGAGCACCACTATAAACTATATCCATGCAGAGTCCTTCTAAGATTCTCCTTCTAAAGCCATGCACATTTCTTAGCACTTTATTATGTATGTCTCTTCTTCAAAATCCCCCACCTATTCAACACATTGTCCTTTAAAAAACAAACAAAAAAACCCACAGAAACCTTGATTCCTCTCATTCCAAGACCCACCTTCCAGTTGAATCTCCTGACCTTCCATTACACCCTGTAATATTTTTCCTCCAAAATCCCATGATAATCACTTTATTCTACCAACCCACAACTCTTATATACTGTCTCCTCTAGAGCCTTCCTTGCATATCCCTTCTTTATCCCACCACACCATTATCTCCTGCTAGAGTCAGGCAGGAAGAACTTGGAAGAAAAAAAAAACCCCATACGCTGCTCCTGGCACTGCTGCTGCCTTGCATCCCAGCCAGGCCTCCCAAGCTCCACAGAAGCTCAACTGGATAAGGCAGGATCCCAGCAAGAAAGGAAACTAATCCCTTAAACACCAGAACTACCCACACACTGGTTTGTGCAGGAAGAAAACACAGCAACCCCTTTTGACAGGAAGGCTCTAGCTTGCTGCATCCTGTGCTAGTCAAAAGTACACACTAAACAGATATGGAATGAGAAGAAAAATGAAGGAAGGAACAATTAGAATTGTTGTTCCTTCTTTTCTATCACTGTTATTGACTTTCCTAATCTCCTTCTAATGGTAGACAACAGAAAGGAATGTTTAAGCTGTTTCTCTTCACCATAAACTCAATAGAAGACAAGTCCCAATTTGCCTTTGGTATTACGTGACACACCCCCCTCTTTACCTTAAGGTTATATGTTGGGAAAACAGTCAGAAAAATAGTTAAATCCATGCTTCAACACAAAGAGAAGCAACACAAGCCCAGCCTACAGATCTGGATCCTAAAAGACTAAATTTGGCTTCAGCATCATATTAGTAAATGCACAAGTACCCCATGAGCAGTGATGATAAAGAATAAAAAAAAAAACAGAACCAATTTGCAATAAGAGAGGGAAAAATCAACTTATAGGGATGCAAAAAGCATAAGGAAAACTTTACCCCTACAGAGCTCTGTTACAATAGAAACTGGAATATCAGATTCACTTTTGTTATTGCTCATTTTGTAAAGGATGTTAGGAACTGTAAGCCAATGACACACACACAGATTTGAAGCCTACAGGATGTGCCTTAGTGTGAGATTTTTTTACATCTCAGGCTATTTGTCCTACTTGATTTTTTTATTACAACCTCTAAACACTTCTGCCAGGAGAAGTGGCAGCACTGAAGTGTTGTTTAATCTTGCTCACAAAATAAGGTCTGAGAAGAAACTGGAAAAATACCAATGAGACATAAGAGATTTTATACATTTTCTTCCAATAGTTGGGAACTCGTTATTGAAAAAGTGGTCAAATCTCAAATCTCTTTCATATTTTCAAGAAGCAGCTGCATGAAATTCCTGAAGCTTTGCTGATAGCAAGTAGCAAACTGAAACCACAACAGCCACACAGAACTTTTAACTACATGAGCCAAAGGCCTTGGACTTTTTTGTGTTACCTCTTGTAACCCAATCTACACACATTTCAGAGCTTTCATACGTCAAATACTCAGCAAAACAGGCCAAGGAAAATGGCTCAAATGAATACCACAAAAGCTCTTGGGATTGTGTGGCCTCTGGCACTTACTCTCATCCTCTAGATTTCCATCTGTTAGTTGCCTATTTCTACTCACAATTTTGACAGAAGTTAAAAAAAAAAAAAAACCAATTTGTTTCTGAAGCTCACCCCCAGCATCAGGTCTGAAGTGTTTGTTAGTCAGACTGGTTGTTCAGCCCTGTCAGATTATTTCACTCGTGTTCTACCCACTGAACTTGTTTTTGGCTGATCAGTTTGCTCTTGAGAAATAAACCTTTCCCCTCCAGCAATCTTAATGCTTCAAATTCACCTCCATCTCACAGCTGCCCAATGTAAGCATTTCAAAAGTCTTCAGAATTGGAAGGGATGAATTTTATGGCTCCCCCTGCACACTGCAGATCAATACAAACACTTCAGAAATGTGGCATTTTTCTGCGTACCAATTCTTACATTACTAACAGTACAGAGGTTTGCAGAACTTACCTCTTTCTCAGTATCCCTGGATATACAGGTCCACTGGTTTTCCTTCACACTGTATGCCCAGAAGTCAGCCAGATCCTGAGTTCCATCCCAGCCACCAAACAAGTACACAGTTTCTATTTAAAAAGAGACCAACATGTTAATTTTCTTTTAAAAAGAAAAAGCCTTTTAAGAGGCTAACACCTAAAAAATACCTGTGAAAACCAGACAGACTACCAAGAGAGAAACTGAAACCAATTCTTATTTAAAGAACTGCTCCTCTTTGATGTAACCAGTCACGAGGAAAATAGTCTGGTTTAATAACAGAAGTTTTTAGGATTGACAGAACAGTCAATTCCTGAGTCATTTACTCTTTTTACATGTACATAAGAGGCCATCAAATCCACAAATTTCTGATTAAAATCCAAATTAACAATATTCAACTTTTAGGATACTGGGCATTTTATTTTATCAATGACATCTCAGCTTGTACCCCATTTGGTGGGAAAAAAAATATAGATTAGAAAGACCTCTGAGATAGCAGCAGAGACTTTCTGTTGAGTTTATTCCTTAACAAAGGAGAATTTATTTTAACTATGAAATCCCATTCAAGGGAGAAGTCTTGCATAAAGTAACTCATCTGATGCCACAAAAGCAAGTTAGCAGAAGAGTTACAGATTCAAGTCAGTGTTCCAGGCCCATCTTTACAGCCTGGTATTTTAAACTCACAACTACTCTATGAACAGCAAGTTTAAAGGCCTCTCATACTTACTGATAAAATTGTATGAAGCCTCTGCATGCGAGAAGCATTTAAGGAAGAAGACTCTGTTCTGACATGGGGAGATAACTAAGCTGCTCCTATTATAGAAACATCACTATCTAGTGGCAAATGCTAAAAATATTTCCATTTTAGGCTGCATTAAAACAAAACACAAAACCAAGTCCAAGAAGAACAAGCCACTGAAGACATGCAAAGCTGTGAAAAACTCCTTTAAAATCCACAAACCAGATCTATTATGGAGGTAAGGACCAATTTTGAATCCAACACCAATTAAAGAGCAGAGTTAGAAGCATGATTATAAAATGGGAATAGTCCCTGACCCTTACCTACCATCAGGATAGTGGTCATCACCATGGAAAGGTTACCCTGGTTCATTAACTTTAATTACCCTTCCTCCTGGACTCAGGGCTCCCAGTGTTCCCTGCAAAGAGCAGGTCCCTTTGTGCACATAAATTCTCACAGCTCACAAAACCCACATTACCACAACAGCTTCATTGATAGCAGAGAAAAATAAAAGATTTGGCACCAGCTAAGTATCCTACTGGGGCCTTGCCAAAACGTCATGCCTGCCTCTAAAGGCTTTGTTGTCTCAGATGAAATTTAATAGCAAACCTGAATGAATCTGGTGAAAACTCAGATTTTTGAAAGTTACCTAAAACGAGCTGACAGAATTAAATGGCATGTAAGCACTGAAAGAGGAGCAGAGTCACACAGCTGGTGTGAACTGTGAGCATCCCCAGAGTCTCAGAGCAACCCTGATAACACAAGTGTGCATGAGCAGTGTGCCAAACCTCTTCATCATGATGGAAAACTGTGGCTCAGCTGAAAGGCTCCATCACTACCAAGACATGGAATGACTACCAGTTGTAAGTCTTATTACAGAACTATAGACATTTACATGGGAAGCATCTTCATTTTTGAAGGGATATTTAATACATTTTTTTTTAAAGACAATAGGCATAGTTCTTCTAAAGTGTGCAATTGTTCTCCTGTGGCATAAGGAAAAAATAGGGTTTTTTGGTTGCTTTTCTGCTTGTTGGTTTTGTTTTGTTTTAACCATACTGAACTCCATCTCTCAACCATTATCACACCTTCTACTCTATTTGCCAATTCAGATTTTGTGGGGAGGGTTATTTTTAGACCCTGCATCCAAAGCTCCAAGCAGGACAAATCCAAGATGCATGCCCAGCACTCCCAGGCACTGCTACCTAAACATCAGATACTCAAGAAGAGGACAGGGAAGAGAATACACAGGGAAGAGACCACAAACTCCCAGGCAGCAGGTGTGGGGAAGCTTGAGAGGAGCACAGTAGTCTCCCATTAACAGCACTTTTTCTACTTTAATAGCACTGGGGAACTCAAGATGCAAGCAGGGCACCTTGCTTTGGCAGGGGGAAGGATTCTTCCTTTGCATCCAAGCAATATGAAAGGCAGCAATATTGGTGCTGCTTTATTAAAGCAAATGTCCACTTTGCTTTAGGGACAAAGCAGAAGAATTTTCAAACCTACCTGCAAGGCAACAAGAAAAACATGAAAGCAGTTGTGTTTACCCAAAGCTTTTACCAGCTAAATTTAGGAAGTCAAATTTCTCCTCCAGCATCTTCACCTTATCTCCTCTACATTTATTTTGAATACATATTCAACACTTTGAATTAAATATGTTCCATGAATATTTCTAATCTGCTTGCTCAGGCAAAAATGTTTCTCTAACGTCTGAATTCTTTTCTTCCCTTACTCACTGGAAGACTAAAAAGTGTACTTAGAGAAAGTACATTCCACAAAATTAACTTATTTCCTGTCAATCTCTCCTTAAGTTCTCTTTTTCTGAAGAGTGTGCAAAGCAGCCTTCTCCAGGTCCTGTAAAATAACAAAAATCCTGAGGTAGTTTCAGTCCAGGTTCATCTGTGCTTTCCAAGTCAGCTCTCCTGTTAACTCCATCTTCTCTGTGTGGTGAAATCCTTGGTAGGATTCCAGCAAGCCTTGCTCACCCAATAAGGATATATAGAGTAAATTGTTAAAGCCAGGCTGATAAAAGATGCTTCATCTCTCTGAGCATCCCTTTCTGCATTTTTACCTCCTGATGTTTGGACACAATGAATGCACTCCAACCCTGGTAACATATTTAACAAAACATTTTGGTCAAAGGGTACTTCCATGTCCCTGCCAGAACAGATCTCTAGAGAATTATGAAGAATTATGGATGTACAGCAGTCATACAAGTCCATCATTTGTCTTCTCAACCCCTAACAGTAGGGCTAACTTCAGAGACAAACCAGGTTGTGCAAGAAAGTATTCAGCTGCACTTTGAGTATCTCCAAATACTGATATTTCAGTCTGTACAGACCCCTGCTCCAATGCCCATCTTCATTACAATTTTTTCCTAATATCTAACTGGAATTTCCCTTGTAATATGTCCCTTGCCCTTCACCCTGTCCCTCTGCACCTCCCAAAAATAAATCTAGCTATCTTCTCCATGCTTTCCCATCAGCTGAAGACAGCTCTAAGATCCTCCCCTGAGCCTTCTGCAAGCTCTCTGATCATCTCAGGCATCATGAGCTCCAGCCCACAACCACTCTAATGCCCTTCACTGAGCTCACTCCTAAGTTTACCACCACCTGTGTTGTACCAGAAAGCCCAAACTGAGCACAGATGTAGCCTCACAGACACCAAACAGAGGGACATCACTCCCTCCCCTTAACCTGCTGGCCACACTTGTGCTAACACACACAAGGAGGTTGCCCTTGTGCACCACAAGGACAAACTGATGATCACATCCAGCTGACTGCCACTTTACAGCTCTTCCCAAGCAGTCAGTCACCAGCTTATACCATTGCACACAGGTGCAGGTCAGGTACCTGCATTTCTCTTGCCTGAACCTCTTAAGATGCTCCCTGAAGCCCTTCAGGGTCCTTTCAATTCCAAGCCCTATTAATCAGCCATTGCCCTCCCAATTGCCCTCTTCAAACTTGCTGAGATGGTTTTTGAGAAGTGGTGCCCCTGAAACTAAGGGCTCACCTCAGAAGTAAAAAAAAAAAATAAGTTAAAAAAAATTCTAGGCATTAAGATAGACCAAAAGCACTTGACAACAGGACATCACTTCCCTATGTAGCTACAGTAGATTTAATCCACTTTGTAAGGAGCACGAACTATATAGTCAGACCTTAAATTTTCTTATGTATCCCATCACTCAGTGAAGATGTTCCATGTAGGTGGTGGCTGGATTTGAGTTTTGTCAGGCTAGGGCTGGCTTAAGCAGGCAGAGTGTCTTCCTCTCAAATGTGAAAGCACCATGGAGTTGAGTAACATCCAGGATTCAGCAGCTGTTTGTGTTTCAGAGCTTAGGAGCCATCTGTGTTTTGTTTGAGAGATCTCTTCATCTTGTACACAAGTCCTGTCTTTAAATATCTTGTGGATAGCAGTGTTTTCCTCAGGCAAAACAGCATCCTTCATGTCTGCTGCTCTCACTTCATCTTTTTCATCTCTCCATGCTGCTTCTGAACCAGGCTAATAATTTCCACTGAATTGCCTGCATATACTATGGGCATACTGTGCCCAGTTATCTGAATCTCCCACTGTTCCCAACCTACAGATTTGTTCTTACTTATCTAACAGAATGAAGTAAGCAGAATTCCTTCCTATGAAAGGAAAAGCAAAATAATGTACAACCAAAATTACAGAGCTGTTTCACTTTGGTGAGTGAACAGTGACTAGCAAAGGTCATTTCACTAATATTTTACTTCAAAAAATGTTTCACTTGCCAAAGAGAAGATAAATGCAGACAAAAAAATTACCCTAGTCATTTAGATATTATTTCTAAAACAGGTTTGTCAAAGCCTCAGAAAGCTCTATCTAAAGGAAATAAAAGACTAATGTTTAAACAAATAAGATATATCACAAAACATTATTTTTTTAATAGTGATTTCAGTGTATTAAATAAATTCTGTGGCTTTATAGCCTGTCATTCACAGAAAATTGTGGCAATCAACTCTACTTTAAATGTGGAATTATAAACCACATCTCCAAAACACAGTACACATACTCCTTTAAAGTACAGATGTTATTCCTTGAAACTTGAATTTGGTAATGCTCTTACTCATTCACTCACACTTTCTTAAAGAATAAGCATTTGTATTTCTAAATGCATGGCATGCCTGAATAATAAAAAGCCTGAGATAGTATAATCAAAGCTATGTAAATCAAGGTATCAGTGCTACATGTCTCCATCCTCATCCAAAACTCTACTAGGGCTTAATGCATCTGGGAACACAGTACTGTGTACAAGCCTATGATTTACTGCTGAGTACTTCATCCCAGCCTATGTAAACAACAGTACAGCTTTTCACCACTGCCATTCAGTCCACTTGTGTATGTTTTTGTGTAGTTTTGGGACTGTTTTCACTTTCATGTTTTGGGGATACCTGTGCTTTAATTTATTCACCTGACTTGTGACTACCCAAATATTTTCCCTTCCATCAAGGAAGAGCAGAAAACTCTGCACTGTGGTGTCTGAACTACACAAAACATGCACCTTGCAGCAAAAAGCAGAAATGACATAAGACTTCTATTTTCATTGACAAAATCATAGAATCATAGAAACAACTGGGTTGGAAGGGACCTCAGAGATCATCAAGTCCAACCCTTGATCCACTACCACTGCAGTTCCCAGCCCATGGCACTCAGTGCCACATCCAGGCTCTTTGGAAATATCTCCAGACACGGAGAATCCACTACTTCCCTGGGCAGCCCATTCCAATGCCTGATCACCCTCTCCGGAAAGAAATTCTTTCTCATCTCCAACCTAAACCTCCCCTGGCACAACTTGAGACCCTGCCCTCTTGTCTTGCTGAGAGTTGCCTGGGAAAAGAGACCAACCCCCCCCTGGCTCCAACCTCCTTTCAGGGAGTTGGAGAGAGTGATGAGGTCTCCCCTCAGCCTCCTCCAGCCTCAACACCCCCAGCTCCCTCAGCCTCTCCTCACAGCACTTGTGCTGGATCCCTTCACAGCCTCCTTGCTCTCCTTTGGACCTGCTCCAGCACCTCAATCTCCTTCCTGAGCTGAGGGTCCCAGAACTGGACACAGGACTCAAGCTGTGGCCTCACCAGATCTGAGCACAGGGGCAGAATCACTTCCTTGGACCTGCTGTCCACACTGTTCCTGATGCAGGCCAGGATGCCATTGGCCTTCTTGGCTACCTGGGCACACTGTTGGCTCATGTTCAGCTTCCTGTCAATAAAGCTTAAGAGGACTTAACAGTTGTTTCCAACTATAACCAGAAATGCTTCTTTGTAAGTGTTTCTACATAAGCATATCAAAACCAGCCTCATTCCAGTCTGAGTGATAATACGATTAAAAGCACGGTAGATACTGTCAGAATCAGTAATTGCCAATTATTTGCTTTATATAAGAAGGTAGCACATTGCATTTACACCTTGGTATCCCAAAGTGCCCACAATTTCATCCCCAACTGCTTAAGCAGTTTTACAAAGCACAAATTGCACTGCACTTATCCTAAGGCAGCCACAGAAGGTATTACGAGCAGGAACATCAGATGTAACAGCACAAGTTACTGGTTGCCAGCAGAGATGCCAGAATTGTTCTTTCAGTTACTTTCAACCTAATCAGAAGATAACAGATGCTAAAAAGCAGTTTAGACCAAGTTAAACTATATTCTACCTGAAACTCAGAGCAGAAACATTCTCAATGACTCAATGCACTACTGGTAACTTGAGATGTAGCTCAACTGCTTAGCATATCCTCTGTCCTGACACTAACCTGTGCATCCAACACTCTCAGTACTACTACAAAATTTATTAAATATAATTGGATGTTTTTATCATCAGTAATAACTGATTAATATTTCCTTGAAATCAAAAAGCAGCACCACTTATAGTCCAGTTATAGCAGGTCTGGATATTGGGATTGAAATTTGCTTCCATCACCTACACTATGTGTTATGAAGCTTTGGAATCTCTTTATATGTATGATTTTGGTGTTTCACTTGCTTTCTAAAATACTAAACCTGAAGAAAACATGAGGTGTTGAAAAGGACATCAACCCTTTAAATGAGGGCTGCAAAGTGAGCTGATTTTAATTCGTTATGAAAGAAAAAAAAATAGCAACAAAACAAAAGAAAAACAAACAAAAAAAAACGCAGAACATCAACAAACAGCTCAACAAGTGTGTGGGTATTTGCTCAAGGTTAGCCAGGGAGTTTTATAGCTCCAGCCTGTGAAACACATCCTGACATAACTGGCTGAATTCCCACAGTCTCATTAAACACTACCTATATTCCAAAGGAAAACTCCAGCAAGCGGCAACAGCTGCTTTTAAGAATAACAGCATCAAGAACTCCCTTGGCCTGTGCATGAGCCAAATAAAATGGCAAAACTGATAATTGCAAAAACATCTTGTCTTTTACAAGCCTCAGTGGGCCTGGAAGCAAAACTAAGGGCAACTTTCCAACTATCCCACAGAGAAACTTTCTGAAGGTATCCCACCACCACTGGACAGAGCTGCAGCAAGAAAGGGATGGGAATGGAAAGAGGAAGATCTCATCCTGCATCAGGATTTTACCCCCATTGGTGCTCTCCAGAGAGTTTTGTGCAGGTAATAAAAAAAAGACACTTTTTACAGCCTTGTTAAAGCACAGTGTAAAGTCAAGTCAAAGGCAGAGATAATATGCTTACTGGGATTTAAGGAAACCAACAGGCATGGAAATGAAATCTCACACTACCACGAATGTATCATTTGCAGGAGGTCTAAAGGAGGATCATTTCAGAACTGGCAAACCTCACCTTCCTTCACGCTTGTGAAGCAACCACTGTCTGCTTATTCCCTGAGGCCACTAGGGAGCGTTCACAGCTTCTTTTGTAGGCAAACACCAGCAATCCCCCAGCAGCATTTTATTCTAATGAACCTCAACCCTCCTCCACAAAAAAAAAAAAGTTTGTGCTCATATAAAAAAAAATAACTCGAGTGCTTCCTCTAAAGCAGTAACTACACTCTGAGTAAAAGCCAAAGACTGCAGCTACTGCTGCAATTTTGCTTGTTCACTATGACTTAGCAAATTACTCCTGAAGGGACTATCCTGTCACAGGCTTCAGTCCCTGTCCATATGACCACAACAGATAGAGCCATGGTAATTTTTCTGCCAGCTCCCTCAATGCCACCCTGGATTCCCCTCTGCTACTCACACCCTGATCTTGTTTCTCCTTTCCTAAGAACAGTGCTGCTACACAAATTGTTTCCTTAGCAGAGATGAAGGCAGATGCATTCCTTATTTTAGTAAGGAATGACAATACCACAGAAATCTGATTAAATAGAAGCAAGACAAAGAGACAGAAAATTATGGAGAACAACAATCACTGGAACGGTTACTTATACCCCTCCCTTTCTTTTCTCAGCAGAAACTCTGAAACAGAGGATAAGCCATTCTTTAAATTAGCAAAGGAAATATTTTTGTAAAAAGATGTTTAACAAATCATATTTAACAGGAGCTTCTTGCACACTGTGGAAATTAGTAGCCACTCCAACCAAAATACAAGGACTATTTCAACACATCAGAGCTAGTGCTTGAGCACTATTTCAAAGAGCATAGTAAGCAGCAGATAAGGGAAATCATAATCCCTAATTTGTCTTGTTTCAGCTCTTGCTCTAGGAGAGTAGGAGGGACAAAAAATTAAAAACAATTGTTCTTGCTTTCTTAGTTAAGACAATGATTAAGGTTTTCCTAACAGGAAAGAAGAGGGGTGGGAAAGGCAGTCGGAATATAGTTCCAGAGAGAAAGAGTATTTAATTCAACTATCAGAAAGTACTTTTCTTTTTTTGACAAAACCTGAGGTTGAGTCTCTCAAGAAAAACACATTTGAAGAGTTATCTGAAAAAACATCTGATTAAATAATTTAGCTAGTTAAGAAACTGAAAAACTACTCACCTGTCTGAACATCTATAACCATCTGATGGCCACCTCTCATCCCTGGTCGGCTGTCTTCCCCATCACCTCCAAAAAAGAGGGCAAAGTTCTCTGTTATAAGATTTTTAAACCAAAGACAACCTCTTATATGGCCTGAACACTATACAGAAGCAGAACAAGCAAATAACTCACCATTCTTCAAACATCAGCACAGTAATATCCAGATAATATTCTTCTGTGCATTATGAAACTGTACAGAGTTTTATATTGAATTAACTGGTGACTGATAGCACAGAAAGCTCAAGTGCCACAGTTCCAAGAGCTTTGGAAAGGGGCTTGAGACTTCCTGAAGCACACAGGCCCACAAAAATGAGGTCTGAGCTATCTTTGCAGCTCTCCAAAGAGGACACAGTCAACATTTAGCACTCTTTCCATCTCTCCCCACCTAAGAACTGCCTGAGCTGAGATACTCAAATGGACAGGGAAACATACCCACAGGATGAAGGCAAAGAGGTAATGGTATAGATAGAGCAGAGCTAACTTTGCACCCTTTACATCTTCTCACATATACAGGAATTTCCAACTATCCAATTAAAGCAGTTTTCCAATCACTTTGCATTTGTTGAGCATTCAGGGCAGGTGTCATCTATGGAAAGCAACATAAGACAGACAACCTGCATTCTGCTGGACAAAAAATCTGCTTGTATTCATAGACAGCTCTTCCCAAGAGGTTTGGGTGCAGAATTCCACATTTTGGTGATTGTCACCTTCATTCCTACAGTTGCTGTAAGACAATTTTTGTACTTTAGCCAAAGCTGCTGCTGAGTCTCCTCTCAAGGCAGAAAGCAAGAAGAAAAGATACTGCAGTTCAGATTTACTGTGAAATAGACCAAAACTTCAGAAGAGGCACCTCAAATTTAAAATACTCCCAATTAAGATGATGTATTTATTTGCAGTACATTTGACCCCCTGTAGTGAGACAGGACCAGGTGCCCTGAGTTATTGATGAGTGGGTGTGGGTTCACCTGTGTCTGGCCTCCCTCCTGAGCATGCGCAGGAGCAGGGGGCCAATAAGAGAGCAGCTGACACCCACAGAGAGAGCTCTCACTCATCAGTAAGGATGGAGAAGCCCACAGCTCGAGGAGCCCCAGAAGCAGGCAAGAAAGGGTAGATCCTGCAGCCCCAGGAACAGCCCTAGGACATCGTCCAGGAATGGGCTAAACCCCGAGGCCTCAGGATCAGCCCTAGGAGCAAGAAGGGCTCCTCCCGCAACATCCCCCTGCATTAAACCCAGCCATATAAGTCATCACTTGAATCCTTAACCTACATTCTGAGATTTCTTTCTGAACTGATAAGCTAACTTTAAAGTCACAGCTAGTATTTCTGCAGTGTTCCTTACACAACCAGAAACCAGGTTGCATTTCACTGACTTTGCAGACAAATGCAAATTTTTCAGAGACTAAACCCTTCCCTAGAACAACTGTCCTAGAGGAGGCTTTCTTGCATCACTTTCTTGCTCAATGTGCTCCAAGGAACAAGATGGAACTGGCATTGCATAGATTATATGTTAAGAAATGTCCTTACCTTTGGTGCTTTTGGGGATGATCTGCCCCCAGCGAGGTTTGTATTCTTGCTGACTGATGTACTGATTGAATAAACCATCTGTAAAACACAAACTCTGCTGTATAAAATGTTTATACTTCCATTATAACAAAGTCACTTTTAATGCAGGTAATTTCAGCCTAACTCAATCCAGAATGCTACTCCAAAGCCTTCATTATAAGTAAATTCTCTACATATACCAGTTTGTTAAACTTTCTAACAAATTAAATGTGTAAGAACTTAAAATCACAAGAATACTCACTCCAAGAGTCACCCAGCTTGCCTGCCAGGTCATACCAATTGTCTATAAATCTCTAATTAAAAACTGAATCCCTCCACCTTAATTTAAGCAAAGAGAAAGTTGCCACTGCATGTAAAATTCAACCATTTTAGTACATGTTAAGTTAAAACTAGGTCAGGCAGCATCTCTGGAGCTTCATCTAAGAAGAAAAAGGAAGAACAGCAGATTATTTAAATGCTACGATATGGGACAACCAAGCACTGAATGAAAAATAAAGTAACAGTTTACATTCTCTTCAGAGAGTTAAGCAACTAGAGAAACAGAAGATGCATTAGGTCACTGGCCAGATATGCCAACTGCAGCATTTCTGTAAGAAGCACTCCAAGCACTCTATCCAAGCTCACCTTGTGACTTCCCTCTCTCCCTCTGTTACCACATTTCACCTCTTGAGCATCAGTAAGTGAGTTCCTTACTCTGGTTACACATTACCAGTCATAAACATTAATTTTTTGAAAAAGAGTCTCATAACACCCACGCTCTCCTGGACCACTCTTCAGTCTGGAAAGAGCTTTGCAAGCAATTGGGAAAATTGGTGCTATTGTTCTTCAAGTGTTTCCTTGAAAAAGAACCTATCTTGCCTTCTCCAGGCACAGCAAACTATTAGACTGCTAATGGCAAGGCTCTTGTCCACTGCTCACCTGGTTATATCCCACCCATCACCCTCCCATCCCAAGACACAAGCTCTTCCTGACAAGAGTTTATTCTGCATTTATGCATTACCTGAAAAACATGAGTTGGGACACCCAGTTTACATCACTAGCTGCTAGTGGTGACTACAACAGGCAGGTTGAGGACTCAAATGATAGATTTACATGGGTTTGTATTGAAACAATACATTGCACATACACCATTCAGACACAGGAGGCATTCAGGGGTCCTTAACCACCTAACACCCAACAGCTCTCTTTGGGAAAATGGCATCAGGTAAAATTTGCTCAGGAATTACTTTGACATTCTCCAGCAGAGAAAGACAAAATCAAATTACTGCATTGCATCTGATAGGTTTCAGTTCTCCCAACCCCAGTAATTGTGGCTTTGAAGTAAGAATTTAACAGATTATGAATGCCTCAGTTTTTTTATAGAAAATCCCTTGGTAGGCACACAGACAAAAAAATAATCCTTACTGCACACATCCCTATTTATTTACAAAAAGGTAAAAAACCTTTGTTAAGCACAGCACACTGTTCAGAAAATATTTTAAAGTGCTTCCTGGCATCCTGTAGTTTGTCGTGACTGAAATCCAGGTTTTAATTAAAGCCCAATCCAGGGAGTGTTTCCTGGGAGAAGATGAATACTCTATTTAGAGACCTTCTAGTAAGAAAATAAGGGCACTCAAGAGCTGCTGAAAGGTGAAGTTGGTCTTAAAACTACTTTCAACTTTCATCATCTCAGCTCTGCAGGTTTTTCAAATGAAATATTCTGTGAAAGCAGGGCAGATTTTACTTTCACCTGTCTTAGAGCCAAAAACATCAACATTCCCCTCACATTAGGGTAATTGAGGAAAGCCAGAAGTTTGCTCAATGTATGTAGAAAAGTGGTTTGCTTTGGTTTTAAGACTGGGAGCTCTTAACGCCCACTTCTTCAGCATTTAAAGTTGGAATAAGATGTGAGAGGCTTAAGAGCCTGAGATTTCATCAATTCTGATTCAGAAAAGCTCACTTCCAACAAAATAAATGCATGTGCTGTAAGAAATCCCTTTCCTGACTCAGGCAGATTTTTCTAGCCACAAACCTAGACAGAAATCCAGCCTTTTGGTTATCATTAGAGCTTTTGGTCTGAGTGAAAAGCCATATTTATCCCTATGGCAGCCAATAGATAATTGTACATAAATAGCTCAAGAGGATGAATTGCACCACATATGATCTGAAAGGGTGATTTAACCTCTCTCCCATGCTCAGCACCCACAGGCTGCACTTGTCAAGATATGACACTTCTCCCCTGTTGTGCCTTCAGCCTCTTTTAATAATGCTTCTTGTCTTCCATGGGACATTGGTTTGGAAATAGTCCAGCTTGCTTCCCAGAAATGTTTCTTTCTGCTGGGAGCAGTTCTACATTCATTCTACTTGCACTGCAAACCAGCAGCAGCTTGTTTTGGAAGCTGAATCACCACCTGTCTGACACCATCAGGAGGAAAAAAAAAAAAAAAAAAATAGGATTTCTAGGTGGATCCTCTCTCTGATGCCAACCCTATTCTTGTGTTTCTTGCCAGGACAGCACTGCTGATCAAAAGGTCTCCAAAACTTCTGCAAGTCACTGAAGATCAGATCTAGGCAGGCTCAGGTTTGTCAGTTGTTTCCAATGAATCAGTAGTTTAAAAATAAATTTACAGACCCCTGTTGGGAGAAAAATAAAGCCTTGAGTGTAGATTTTTAAAGGAAGTCTTTTCCTTCACCCCAGAGGCCTCTCATTTCAATGTCTATGTTTACTGCCTAAAATCATGGCCCAAGCTGGTACTTTTATTTTGTACTATTTTCAGGCCCCATTGTAGCAAGTTGTGACGCATTTTAGATGTAACAACATAAAGTTCACAGTGGTTAAAGCTTAGTAAATTCGACCTCCCTGATAGCCAGAGCTTTTATTTTGTCAGTCAATTACAGGTTACCTGGAAAGCATTAGGACAAACATTGCAAACAAAAATATTTAACTTGCTGAAGCCAATGAGGAACAAGTAAAATGGTATTATGTTTTTTTAGATAACACACATCTCTAGATAAGATTACTAAAATCTGTTCAGCTTCACTGCCTATGGTCAAAAAAATTCAGTGGCATTGAGCCCATCATTTCTGGATGGTGGGGTTTGGTTTTTATAAGATTTTTCTTGAACAAAAAAAAATTAAATGCCCCAAACACCTAAACATATTTTAGTCATAAAAATCCTTCTAAAGAGAAGCTGAAGCAGAAAACAAAGATGAATCCAGATAACAGTCCAACTACTACTTGACAATTTCCTCAGGACATGGGAGCAACAAGGGAAATATAATTTTTTCCAGCCCCAAAGCTGCAATATGCTCTCACTCTTCCTTCTTGATAAAAATGAAACAGGATACTGGGTCTGCCCTCAAATCCCTGGGAGATACACTCCTGCTACACAAACCCTACTATCTACTTGCCATAGGCTATGGATCCCCTCTATATATCCCAGTACTACAGAGCACCAAGCCAGCATCCATACTCCCTCAGAACCAAATTCAAACCTATTTGATGGGAAAATTGAGGTGTATACACGACTGTCTCAAGCTTCCAGGAGAATACCTAGACATTGTGTGCATCCTGAGTTTCAGGAGACATTCAAGCCCACAGGCTGCACATCACAACTTCTTGTTCTGCGTACAGGGATGACTTGTCAACAGATAAACACATATCACACACTGACAGGAGAGCTGCCAGAAGGAACACCTCCATCACCAGAATACTAATACCAAACTAGCAGATCTTCATCCATTTCAAGCAGCTTTCTATGTCTACAGGAGCTGTAAACAGTTCAACCGAGTCCTTTGCGCTCCACGTGCTCTCTGTAGGAATATTAAGCATTTTTTTTTTTTTATTTCAATAATATAGGCCCGTCTGAAAGCTATAGGAATGAATCCAAATGGGAAGCATTCGAACTAAGTCTGTGAACCAGCTGAAATTTAGGGAATCTTTTATTCTTGAGAGGAAGTCAGGCAGCTGCCAGAGTTTCCATTTGCCCATTTTCAGAGTTGTAATGCACAAGTCAAAAGAATCTGCGGGAAAAGTGTGGCTGCCTGCCACCAAGCTCTCAAAAGAAATCATCTGGTGATGTGAGGTGGAAGACAGAGTTCATCATTAGCAATGCAAAAAAGAACAAGAGTTAGCTCTGCTAGCACTAATTCTTGACCACCTACTCTTTTTCTAGATGACTAAGCCTATGGAAATAGCCCGCGAGAGATGCATCATATTGCACTTTTTCAATACCTACCAAGCACTGCAAATATTAAGCTCTACAGAAGACATTTTAGGCTGAATTGGGGAGGCAGGAACTCTGTCAACCTCAGTGCACTTCTGTTTGTTCCTTTAGGGCAATGAACTTCCACATCAGCAAGAGGTCAGAAGTTCACATATTCATGTCCCGTCTGCTACAGAACAGTTTGCTCTTTGAAGGATTTCAGGGATAATTTAAGGATCTGTGTATCTCAATTAACTCTACACTTTAACTACACTGCACAGACCATACACAGGCCTCAAGTTAATCTGCTTTTATGTGGAAAAAACAGCACATCACAGAGGAGTTCAGTCATAAGAACACCCACACCTTAGAGACTACGCAGCAAGCGATGGAGACTTCACAACAAAGCTGCTAGGGAATAAAATGCTGGGTGTGAAGAAACCTCTTTCAAGCAGAGGAACTTGAGAGAGATGCAGAACTGAGGAAGGACAGGTAGAGGACCACAGGGAGCAGATGGTAGCAATACTATAGAAGAATGTGTTGCAGGCTGAAAAATACCTTTCTACTGAGGATCCAGCTGCTAAATGCCAGCTACTACATTCAGCAACTTGACTTTACCATCCTCTTTTACAACTCTGGTCAAACTATTCCAGCTGCAGTTTCAAGAGGGTTTTGTGGCTATCAGAAGGGGGTTTGTCCTCTCCTCTCCCCCATCATAGGCTGATCAGCTCCCTGACCTGGTTTGACATGTGGCAGCATGAGCACCAGTGCCAGTAAGCAAGGGGCCAGGGGACACACTGTCCTGAGTATAGGCAGAATTGACCCAGTTAGTTAAAAACCTGCAGTTGTGTCAGCTTAAAGCAAATATGGGATACAGCCTCAGCATCTCAGGATAGATAGCACTTCTCTCCACAGGGTGCTGGGAGGTGACAGAGCTTTAAATGGGTGCAAAAGCTGAAGACAGCATAAAGAATTACAGAAGGATGGGGGAACGAAGGTTAATGTATTCACAGACAAGCAAAATCATTAAGGATGAGGAGCAGAGCAATGGGAGATGCATGCACTGACATTTTACTTCAGGTGTCAAATTAAAAGGAGGCAATATAAATATTCTCCTGTATATAACTGTCCCTGGAACTAAAAAAACAAACAAACAAAAAAGGACTGGTGAGACAAGCTACAGTATTTCTCTGGTTTGCTTGAGTAATGCTGAGTTCCTCAGCCTTCCAAAACAGGACATGATTGCAAGAACCAGGGAAGCAGAAGTATTCACATAAATCCAACAAGAAGCAAGTGTCAGTTTGTCAGGCAGTACAAGCCCTGCAGTTTTCCACCAGGTGAGTCATTTGCCTGTATTTCCACACCTGGAAAAGCTGAGCACTGCAGACAGCAACTGGAGAAGAGGAGGCTCAGGGGAGACCTCAATACTCTCTACAACTCCCTGAAAGGAGGTTGGAGCCAGGGGGGGGTTGGGCTCTTTTCCCAGGCAACTCTCAGCAAGACAAGAGGGCAGGGTCTCAAGTTGTGCCAGGGGAGGTTTAGGTTGGATATCAGAAAGAATTTCTTTACGGAGAGGGTGATCAGGCATTGGAATGGGCTGCCCAGTGAGGGGGTGGATTCTCCATCCCTGAAGGTTTTTAAGAAGAGACTGGATGTGGCACTGAGTGCCATGGGCTGGGAACTGCAATGGTAGTGGATCAAGGGTTGGACCTGATGATCTCAGAGGTCCCTTCCAACCCAGATGATTCTATGATTCTCAATGTGCAAGGGGAAACTGAAACACTACCTCAGCTCAAGGCCTAGGAAAAGCTGGTGGATAGAATAAACCCAGTATGTTAATATTAAGTCATAATAGAAATCAAAATTCAACAGGTAAAAAAGTGAGAAGCATTGACTTCGTTAGTGCCCAAACAAAAAATGGTCCATTTTTCAAAGAACTTACTCAGCACATTCTAGGCCTCTAGTGAAATTCCATTCAAGAAACAGTTTCTACTACAGCTTGCAATGAAGTGGAAAGAGGACAGCCTCTAGGCACTGACAACACACAGACACAGCCAAGGCAGCAGACAGATACATGGATAAAATCATCACCATCAGCACACAGCATTCCTCTGGCCCTCAGCAGAGTCTGCCTCACTTTGGTGGGCTCATCAGCTCCCCCCAGGCACTGCTATCTGAGAAATACTGCAAAGACAGAAACAGCCAGCTACAGCTCCTTGCTGCTTTCTCATCTTCCAACCCTCCCTCAGGATTCAGGAGGAAGCTGCCAGATGCCCCTGCAGGAAGCTGCCATCCCAGCCAACACCACCACATTGTCTCAGGAAGCCAGGATTGACTCCAGAGGGTGAGGATGAAGGTTGGCAATTCTCATCACAACTCTGGTATCTGCTCAGGGAGCTCAGCACAGGGCAGAGCTCATCTGTTCTATCCAGGCAGCTGAGAAAACCTTGAGCCAAAACCTGTAGAAAACCATGTACTAGGGGTTTTGACAACCTGTGGCAATAAGCTGCTTAACGTTGTGCTTAGTTGAACAGTTTATTTGTAAAAAGATGGTGGATTTTCATGGAAGACACACTTTGGTTTAAAAGCTACCATTTCTATCGTATCTTGAGAGCCACTTCCAACTTTAGTGGTACAAACCACACTGAAAGAGTCAAACAGCTATGCTAGCAATATATCCAAAAGTTATTACAAAATGACCAATTAGTCCAGAACTAGAAAAAACATCCCTGGTGCCAGATTTCCATGAAATTGGTCCACTAAGCCACTAAACTCTACTGGCATCAAACACAAGGTTATTTTCTTAGGCCAATACAAGTTTTTCATGAAGAACTACAGCCCACAGTCAAAAAGCAGAACACCCACAGCCAAGAGCACCTCTGTTTTACCAGACTGTGATCCAAAACCACTGCACAGGTCTTGGAAGACACTTCAGTGCAACAGTCCAACTCTTTTACATTCCATTCTATCAACAAAAAATACATCTTCCCCATTTTAGGAGTTGAGAGATGTTAAAACACAAGTGCTTCTAAGTTGAAAGATTGAGGAAAAAATTAATGGTAGTTACAATGAAACCAGCTGCCAACCTCCTGCTCTGCAAGTGAAGACAGGCTCTGCCTCCAGTCACTGTGACTTTGACACCATTTTGCAAGGATTGTTTCCTCATCAGCAAAAACAAGATTCCCATTCAGGCACAGCTGCAAAGTTCTGCTTGAAAACACCAACTAAGTTCTGCTTACCACCAACTATGGTGGCAAGAAACCATCATACAGATCACTCCTGAGAACTCAAGTTCTGTGCTTCATTGCTCACCACTCCAGGGACTTTCCTGATAGTTAATCCCCCTTTCAGCTTTTCAGCCACTTATATGGAAAACTTATCTTTACCCACTCAAGAGCACCAGGTTGTCACCTCGGGGAGAAAGCAACTCCAGGAGAGGCAGTGATAAAGAGATTACGACTGAATTTTTATCCTTCATCACATACATGCTCACAAGTCCAAAAGCTGTACAACACAGTAGGCAGAATAATAATAATTATTAGAATAATAAAATAAAATAATAGAATAAAATCATTTGGATAGGAAGGGACCTCTAAAGGTCACCCAGTGTAACCCCCCTGCAGTAAGCAGGGACACCCTCAACTAGATCAGGTTACTCAGAGCCTCTTCAAGCCTCACCTTGAATATGTCCAGGGATGAGGCCTCAACCACATCTCTGGGCAACCTGTTCCATTTTTCCACCACCCTCATGGTAAAGAATTTTTCCTAACATCCAATCTGAATCTACTCTAATTTAATACCACTGCCCCTTGTCCTATCACTCCAGGCCCTTGCAAAAACAGTCCTTCTCCAGCCTGAAATAGCATATGGACCAGGCAGTTCTACGACCAAGCACATCAACAGTCAAAGCATTTCAACACTTTTTTTCATTTCATTTTCATTTTTTTCATTTCACCACATTTTTGTTTTCTAATTATTACATCAAGCCACTCAGATTCTCAGATTCTCTTACCATTCACAGCTTTTTCTATCAGTTCTTCACAAGCATCGAAGTCTCCCTTCAGTACCAGCTTGTCGTGCAGGTCTGTCAACATAGGGTGCTCCAGAGCAATCTTGGTTTTCTTCTGCAGTGACTCAAAAGCTTCAGTGTAGTTGTGCTGACGAAAATGCTTCAGGCAAAGGCGAATGGCTTCCTGTTCACGGTACTACTGGAACACAAGAAAACCTATGAGACATGTAGATTTTTTTTTTTTTTTTTTACCAGCACTGCTGGAAACTACCTATGAGAGACAGAAGCAGGATGACTTATACAAGCTGCACTTAAAATTCTCACAAGCTTACAGAGGAATGCTCTAAGAAAGACATTACAAGCAGTTGTAGGCATTTACTTTCCAGCAACATAGAAATCATACAACTTTGTATCATCTGATTTAATAAGCAGACAAGAAGAGAACCCACGGTGTCCCAGATCTCTGGAGTAACCATTATTTCCATTCTCCATCTGCTTGGCCCTGCTGTCCCAGGCCTACATGAAGAAGAGAGCAGGGAAAAGCCCTCACTATCAGCGTTGCATAATTTGATTGTATGACTCTTACGTAACAAAATAATTTAGAAGAGTAAGTAGGTCACAGCTTTTCTAGAGGCAGAAGAAGGAAAAAAAAAAAAAAGCAAGCTGTGAGAACATGGAATACTTGCACTGACCACTGCTCCTGCAGCAGAAAATAGGTAGAAGGGTAGGGATGAGCCCAGACCCCATGGGTTTGTGAGGGTTTCAGATCGATGGCAGCAAGGAATTATGTGCATGCTAAAGATTCACCTTGAAAATATTCACCTTCAAAATATTCTTATGCATCTTGAAGCAGAACTGCTGCTTTCATACTGCAGAGGAGCCAAAGCTGCCCATTTCCCACTCAGTAGTGGAAAGGGGTAAGAAAGGTGAAAAGGAAACCCCCCACTGGGTCAAACACACAGAAATGTGAGGAAATAGTAAATTCTGAGTAAAAGCTACTCAGGTTGTGCTGTTGACCTATCAAATCATCCAAATAATTTTCAAAGCTGCTAACAATATGCAGAAGTAACATTTTCAAGTTGTCAAGCAGCAGAACCACTTCTTTTAAAGACTCTTCAAACTTACATTCTATGGCATTCAAGAAAAAAATACAATCTCCATTTCCACCTTGAACACACATCCACAGTGGCAAAAAGCAAACTAAACTTTAAGCATTTTTCAGGCTGATCAAATTACAGACAGAAGGTTTTACTCTTAAATGGACATCACTGCTAGAAGTGATGTTTATGGTATTTAAATGAATACAATCTTGCTGAAAACCTGGAACTAACACAACACCACCAACATTCAACAAAAAGTAGTGCTCTCAAAATAGTGACCCTATAGCAAGAATTTCATAAACTGAAACAGCTAAAACGAAACACGACCACGTGCTGTATTTTTAGGTCTTAATCCATCAGTATTTCACAGCTGCCAATACCCAGAACTATTCATTTTTAGGAAATCAGTTCCCAGCCCACATGAAAAAGGCCAAGGACAATAAAAATGCAAGATTGTGGCACAGGAATACTGAAGCTAAAACAGTTTTAAAGCACAAGTGGAAAAAAAAAAGTTTTTTTTTTTCTAAGATATCTAAGTCTTTAAGCAAATGTTCATTTACATCAGTCAGTGCCATACTCACAATGGATTCTTTGTTGCTCAAAGGAATAGCAAGCAAAAGGATAGCTGCACACCAGTAAGAACCAACTTTTGCAGTTTCAGCTCCTCTCATTTAGACATCAGACAAAATTCAGACTTAGCATATTTCTATTGAGCCTCTCATGACTGACACACATGGCTTAGGAAACATCAAATGACTGTTGGATGCAGGTTTGGCACTCAATGTAATATAAAAGTTTGTATTTAAGTGATATTTACATTTTAAATGTTATACACTTTGTATGCAAAAAAGTGTATTAAGTATATTAAAAGCCCCTTTTTAAATGCTGCCATATAAAGATGAGAGAACCCAAATAATAGCTTTGATTTGAAGCTGTAAATAATTCCTAGGGTTAAAAATGCAGAAAGATCATGAGACTGAGACACTAACACTGTCAATACACTTAGCAGAATTAAAAATATTTCCTTATAAAAAAACAAAAGGGATAGCCATCAATAAACTGCCATTTCTTAGTTGTTGAAATATGCCCACCCTCCAGTAAAAACCAGTGGTAAGGCTACCAGGAAGCAGTAGGCTGAGCTGGAACAGTAAGGAGGGAACCAAGGAGGGTGGTGGCTGCTTTGAATCTTTATCACTTCCCTCCAACTCCATTCTCTTCAGTAGGGTGGGTTTTTTTGGCTGAAGCTCACACATTACAAAAAGGATGGGCAGCTTTGTGAAGACCTTTCCTTTTGTCTGAAGTCTCAGGCAGTAGAGAATTTTTAGATTTCAAAGCCTTTTGAGACTTCCAGTAACATGCATGAAAAAGTTGAGCCCATCTCAAAGACCTGGAAGAAACAGGTCAACTTTTCTGCCTTTCCCCAAACATGGGTCAGCACATACATCCTCCTACGTGACTCTTCCAGTGGCCTCTTGGGACTGTGGGTGTGGAGAACATCAGTGAGACATGAACTCACCACCAAAAACTTGGCACCTGATTCTGTTAGAGCCCAAACAATCATGACTAAGTCTCTGCCTTGCTGCTTTAGGGCTTTAAGTTTTAGAAGAACAATGCTGGCACCCCCTAGAAGAAGCTGCCACTACATACATGCTGACCATGAAAAGGGTTGATTCCATGGGATAAAACCAAACAAAACAGATGTTGACAACACCATCAGATGGCTCCTAACCAAAAAATAAATCAAAGAAATTCCATCAGAACTTCCTGGTCACAGCAACTGGTCAAAAATGGCACCACGTGCAGAGGCAGCAGAAAGGAGGCACAGAAAACCATCAGCAGCCTCTGTCAACAGGACTTTTCAGAACTGGACATGAATAATCAGCAGAATAATGACCACAATATCACTTCAATCATAAAGCTGCTACAGACAACTTTCCCTGTGACTGTGCTGGTTTTAAATCCTCCATAAAGAAGGTTGTGATGTTGGCATGAGCCAGAGAGCAGGGCCACAAGCACCACAAACTGATGAGGGAGCCTCAGTTCTACCACACAAAAATCTCCTTTTAACTTCTTCCTTCTGGAAGCTGTGATATGCTGCTCCACTAACCCAGACTTATTCAGCTGGGTAGGACATCTTCACTGTAATACAACATGAGTTTCATGAATTGTTGCAGAAGATCTATGCATAAAAAGCAGCAACAAAATGAATTCTGGTTGTCAATGTGCACTTCCCTCCTACAGAAGAGGCATCTGTTGTACTCAATTAAATATAGTTTATACAAATAATATTTAGAATCCTTTAAACCTTCTGTCTATCAAAGTGACAAATGGCATAAATCATCTCATCTCACAGTCCAGGGGCATCAGTTCCCCTCTGTTCCAGAGTATTCAGCAGAGAGACAGTAAGAGGGAAACATCGGAAGTGTAAGGAGCTGCAACAGCAAAGACACCAATGTGAATTCTTTTTAAAACAAAAGCTCCTTTTTATATCCTGTAACAAAAGCTGTGTATGTAACCCAAAAGGCTCAAGGTTCACATGTAGCTCTCCAGAAGGACTGGTATAATCAAAAGACAAGAGGAGGGAGAAATGGAATCTGGTTTTAAGATTCATTTTCCTTCCAATACAAATAGTATTTTACTAACACTGTCCCCTTTGACTCACTGTTGCTTTCCTTTGTTTTTCTTGTGATGTCTATGTAGCAGTTTTGGGTTTGTTTTTTTTTTTAAAGTTGGTTGGGGTTTTGTAGTGGTGGTGGTGGTGGTGGTTTGGGGTTTTTTAAGGTGTTTTGTTTTTTTTTTTTCTCAAAGAGAACAAGCATACAATTAAGACAGATTCACCAAATCAAAGTCAACCATGTGGTTTGAGTTTTAACTATGCATGTTTGTTGTTTTAATAGCTGATATCCAAGGAATGAGAAGGTCATGTAATTCCAGTAAGAGAAGTTTCACAAGATTCACAAGACTAAAAACCTTCAAACAAGCAGGGACCTAAAATGCAGGCCTACCTTGCTGTACCAGTTGAGGCATGGTTGGACCACATCTGGATCATCAATGCCATTCAGTTCAACATACCAGATACTAAAATTGAAGCTAGGTCCCCAGGATAAGAGTGGAACTGGAGAGGAAAGGAAAAGGAGAAAAAAGGATGCATAAACATAAAACAACCACAGCTTTAGTCTTACTGTTATTCTACAGAATGCTTTTGAGAGTTAAAACAAAATTCAGTATTTCTAATCTGAAATAACTTGTAGTTCATTTAAATAAGCTTAGAGAAATTATTAAATGCATCATGATAAAGTAATTTAAAGCAACCTGCACCAAGCAACATCAACACAGCAAAACATTACAAAGCAGAAGCTTGCTTTATAAGCAAAAGAGCAAAAATAGTATCATTTAAAACAGCTCAAAGAGGCAACAAGCTTTGACATGGATGGGAATCACAAGCATACTAGTGACAATATTTGCTCCTCATAGCACATTAATTTCCACATTTGTCAGCAACAATTATTTTCCCTAATGGTAAAGACCAGAATCTTGGGTATTTTCATTTTCACAAAATTAGTAACTTCTGCAAGTTGTGGAGGAGGGAAAACTGTCAGTTTCCAATCTAAAAACTGTAGCTAGATTTGGTGGGGGTTTTCAGTTTAAATCTGTGCAGTTTTTTGGGTTGGGTTTGGTTTTTTTTGTGTGTCTAATACTGTTTTATCTGCATATTGGAACAAACATTCTTAAAATAATAAATGACCCATGAAACACTGCAGCCTCTCACCTAAAGCTTGTCTGTCACTCTGTATTAACATCTATGGTCTTGGAGTGTCTATTGATCAACCTGCAGGTTAAGAGCTGGTTTTGCTTTTGAGAACAACTCCAATCCCCTGAAAAGTGTGTGAACTGACTTCTTAGAACTGCAGTGAAATCAAGGTTTCAAATACTTTTATTTCCTTTTTATTTTACTCTAACTGATAAACAGGAAAAGATAGTATTAGAGACCAATGAGTATTTACCAGCAACAGCATGGAGTTCACTACTTCCTCCCTTCCTCAGAAACTATTTTTGCTTGTTGAGTTTCAAACCACTATAAAACACCACTGAGATTAATTTGTTCAACTAAAGGGTTTCTGACCTAATCTTTGAAGAAACGGAAACGAAACTGTTATAAAGTTGTTGCTGAGCTCTAAGAGGCTCTTCAATATTTACACTTCAACTGGATCTACTATTTTCTGCAAGGTGTTTGAACACAGAACATATGTTCATATATATGATTCCCTGAATTTTAAAGGATGTTTCTACCAACCTATCAGTAAAGATTTATGACAAGTTCTCAAAACTGTCACCAGAAGAGATTTTTAGAAAAGATCCAAAGAAACTCTGAATTAAACATTTCTTAACTGATTTTAACATCCATAAGTAGGTACTTTATATGTTACAGCTCTCACATCATCCTGTTTATACAGTTTCTTTGTACATGACCGCATACAAAGCCAGATACTTTCAGAGCAATTACTAAAAGGAGCATCTCTGGACACAGGAGAGAAGTGAACTGATCAGAAAAACCAGGAGTCACTTGTCCTCTGTCCACACTGCACACACACTGCCCAAAAAACTTCCTTCTTGGTTACTTCTGGCCTCAGCACAAGATGAGAGCTGCCAATATGGTATCTTAATACCAGAAAACATTACTGCAGTTCAAGTACACAGAGAAGTTTAACCCTATCCCACCACTTAAAGCAGCAGACTTGCAACACACCACATTTAAGGGTGGTAACTTTTGATTTGTCTTCAGACCTGAGTACACAAACCAAAACCAAACTGAAGGTAAATCTGGAATTTGCTCAGCTATAAAGAATCAAAGCCTATCCAACAGCTGGACCAAACCACAGACCACCTCAAATGGACCAGAAGTTTCCTGATGATGAACCTGAGGCCAATTTTAAAACATTGAGTTTACTGGGTGAAAAATGAAACCCCACTATTACCATCCTCCCTCCTCATTCCAGAAAGTATATATCAAAAAAAAAACCAAACAAACCAACTCTCTTGTAGCAGTTCTTCTCAGAACTTATACCAACTTCTCCCAGTAAAATTTAACAACTCACCCTCTTGGTAACTATAGCCCAAAAGATGTGTCAGGATGTGCATAAGAATCCTGTGTAGCTATCACCATAAAAAGAAAATAAACATACAAAGCCACCAACTTGCTAGCACTTTCACCCCCTCCCAAGTTAGCTTAGAGTTTTGAACAGTCTTGTTTACAAGAAGGAAATGGAACACCAGAAGTTGTGATTTTAACATCAGTTTTCATGGTGCAATCACCTACTTTAAGGAAAGTATACATTAAGTTGTGCAGCAAATGCAAAGTGAATTCTTCCCTAGTTTTCAGAGAAAACTGAATCTGATCTTTTTAAACTACTCCACGGGAGTAGAGAAGAATCAAAACAGAAGAATTGAAACTGTAATGTCATTCCTGTTCCAGCTAGGAAGGATTAGGAGTCTTGCTGAAGCATTTCCCCATTTTTTTAACCTCTCTGGCTCCCTGGCTACACAAAGGAGACTCCTCTCATCCTTTCTTCTGCCCTCTCTGTTTTGAGGCCCCCAGAGGTGTGCTTAGCTATTTAGACAAATCTCCTTTTAGAGCAGCCAAAATTTAACTAAGACCTGGAAGAAAGAGACACTAAGTGCAGCAACACTGCCACATGCAATGATAAGAGCTACTTCTCACTCTGACACACAAATCTCATTTTTAACTTTGAATAAAGAGGTAACATAGGCTCCTGAGTGAAACTCTCTTTTCTCACATCTCCCAGTGTCTGGTTTTTCCTTTTCCTCCCCTTCACACACTTCAGATTTCACACCACATCCTAAACAGACACAAACCTACTTGAGTCCCTGCAAGAGGTGAGAATCATCTCTAAAAATCACTGTGCACCCCACTCTGCACACAGAGTTGCAGAGGCCACACCTGATGCTATCTGCTCTCTGCTATGTTGCTTTTTTCCACACACAGGAGTATCTTTGAGGTGGAAATACATTAGAATAAAAGGTGTTGAGTCTGAAGCCTAAAGCTACAGCATTCCTCCTTCCACCAAGCCACCTGCATGTGGTTTTCTGCTGCACGTCCTCCAGCAATCCACGCTGGGACGTGATTCTGTTCAGATCTGCTCAACACTCAATCCACAGTGTGAGTTGCACAGAGGAAAATAAAAATAAAAAGAATCAATATATCTTCAATAGAAGCAGAAGGTATTTAGGTCACTTAAACAGCTATTTTACCCACACAAGGATGATTTTAGGGGATATCTCTCAATAACCTGAAGCTATGCCTAGTCAAGGACTGCAATACCATGTAGAAAAGGGGACAGTACCAGAGCCATTAAACACAGTAAAAAACTCTCAAACACCTCTCTCAATCTAATTTCTGTGTCCCTCATCTACAGGCAGCAGACACACAAGGAGCAAATGTTTGAAAAAAAGGAAGGAAACATCCATACCAAAAGTATTGCTCACTTCTATTGCACTAAAGCTTAAAAATCTACTTAGGAACTCCCATGCTAGTAACAAACTGGCCCAAGAATTACAACCCAGCATTTCCTCAAGCTCTTTCACAGCCATCAGTCTTTACAACACCTTCTGCTTCCAAGGACACAGCAAAAAAGAAAAACCCCAGGAGTAACCATAAATAACAGAGCCAAAAATGAAGGCAGACATTAAAAAGAATATTCTTTGATATTTTTTCCAGATAAATATCCTTCTTCCTCTTCTCAAGTTCTTTAATGAGATGCTCCATGAAATGTAAAAATTATTTGTCAAGCAGGTTCACACCACTGGACTAAGGAACTGAAAGTTGAACTCTTTAAACTAAAAAAAGTGAGGATTTATTCTTCACAAAAAGAGGTAAGTTGCTTTTTCTGCTTTCTCCAAGTCAAACTTCCTCTAATACATGAGCAATGGAAGTTGTAAGAATTATTTTCTCCTCTCACAGATCTACCTGTGTCACATTTCTCCTGGCCTGTTCCCCCTCACACAAAGCTCACTGATGTGTTACTAACAGTGGTGTTTAACTCACTGCTTATCTGCAGAATTATAAAGTAAATGCCTGATGCAAGTCTCTGCTGAACTAACTAATGCCTTCCCCCAACATGCAAACCTCACTGATAGCAGAAACCTTTGCAGTGTCAGTCTCTACAAGTCCAAAAGGGCAGATTTTGGCCTCATGTTTACTGGCAGCATTACAAGGAACACAGCACAGTATTTCGAATTTTGAGTTTCTTTGGCTAGCAGCTTGGAAATTTTAACAAACTGAAAACATCTTCAAGCTGTGAATCTGAAAAATAACAGAATTTCGTAACATCGTTTTGCAGTTGTTTCACAGCAAAAAACACTCTCACCACTTCATAAACAAAATTACACTAGCCATCAGCTGGAGGTTTGAATGGATTTTGGTGAAAAGATCATTTTGACTTCTGTCCTAGCACAGGAATTTCTTCACAGGAGACAGTTTCAAGAAACTAAAGGCTATAGCTATAGTTTAAAAGGAAATTAATCCCAAACTATAGCTAGTGATCAAGTGACAGCTAAATACAAATGTAATATTAAGGTATAGATAATACAGACTAATCCATACCAACAACAAGCCATGGGAGTATCAATACTACTCACATACATAAAAAGAAACCAACCCTCCTAGTAGAAATAAATCAGCATTTCACTTCCCTAACAAGTTTCAACTTACTGCTATACATTATAACATCAAAACTTATTTTACTGGAATACAATTTATACATCCAGAGAAATAGCCATTAACCTTTCCATTTGCACCTTTAGCCCTCCAGTAACTTCTTCCTGTTTTCTAGCCACTGAAAAATAACATTTCCCAAAAGCTTCAGAAAACATTTTTTTTTTTTTAAATTAATAATAAATCTCTCTTTCCTGATGTAGTCAGCTTTTAACTCCAACTATTCCTCTGCCCCTCTTGAGGTTCCCTAAAGCTAAGTGTTACAGATGCTTCCACAAAAGCAGCTGCCAAACCAAACTATGAATTTCTCTACTCATGGAATGGGAAACAAAACCATTTAAGGTCCACAGATAATGGATGCCTCAGGGAAATAGGAGAGGAGATTCAGAAAGCTGTTGAGAAGACACTACAGAGCAAAGGGCTCCAAGGAGAGCCCCTACAACACAACCACTATCACCCAAGTCTTAGCAAAGGAATTACCCAACACTTCAAAACACTCCTTAACTCATCTAAATCAGTCAACAGGATCTCACCTGATTTTTCAGCAACTACCTCCTTGATCTATTTTTAACATTAAAGAGCAAGTTTAAAACCTGCCATTCTTCTACTACCTCAGTAGGTACAGAAGACAGATTTTTTTATATTAAAAGTTGAAAGGCTCTAAATTTTTATATTAATACCAATCAATATCACTGGTGGCCAGCACAGGACATTTATTCTCTCTGGCCTGATTGATCCAAGGAAGAGAGATTCTCACCTTCTCCCATCACAAGTCACAGTAACCAGCCTTCTTTAGCACTCCCTTTAGAAGCTCCACCAGACAAACAAAACTAAGACATCATGAGGTATAATTCTTCCTTGACCCTGGGTGTCATCTTTAGCCAGAGATAAGATTTAATGATTAGAGTAGCAGGAAGAGAACAAGAAAGGCTTCTGCTGCTGCTCTACGTGTTACAAGCAACTCATATTTTGTGTCTGACAACAAAAGACTTCAGCCTTTTTCAAACTCCAGAGCTGTTAATGCTGAAATTTTTACCAGTATTTTTCTTAATGATTTTTTAAGCTCTATGTAGCAATTTATAGTAGGACAGTAAGCAGCTTCTCCAGCAATTAGTTGACTCAGCAACTGTATTTGTGAAAATTACTATATTTTGCTTTAATTCCCTGGGATTTAAATTATGAAGCTATTATTTCTTAGCAACAGGACTTTACTGTGTTCCACTCTAGCCAGCCTAAAAGATCATGAAATGGAACAGCTATTGTGGATGCTTTGCCTGGGTACAATGAAGTCACAAGTGCCAAAACTGGCACAAGTATAAGAAGAGATTATTTTCTACTCAGAATGCTGAAAAAATGCATTTACCTATCTTAATGAATCGACAGGGGAACATCTGTTCATCAATTTTATGCTTCAAGGTGAATGTTTCTTTGTTATAATCATTCTTTAAGCCACTGTGGGAAAAAATAAATAAGGTTACTAAATCTTACCTTGTATGTTAAGACTAACTAATAAATGCAATCTGTCACACCTGAAATGGGAAGCTTGACTCATATGACTATGAATTGTAAGTAGGCATGCTAGACCAAAGCCTGGGCTGCTGTTCACCATCTTATCTCCTTGGGAAGCAGCACTGGCCAGTGGTTTCAGGAAGGAGCTGAGATGGGATCATTACTGCTCACCTGCACCTATAACCCCACAACTTCAGCAAGCAGTCTGCCTGAACCTCACCTTTCTAGTTTTACCACAGAGATGGAGCAGCTCTCACAGTTATCCCACTGTCAGAGTGCTTTGCAATCCATTTATGGACATTATTTTAAATAAATAAATATTCAAATATTTAATATAATTTGTTAAAAATCTTAAGTTTGTTTTTACAGAAGATGCCCCCCCAAAAAAATTTCTTAAACTTCAGTACAAGTGAAATGACATTAGGTATCAATAATAACTGTGCTCCTAAGACCTCTTCCCCCATAATTCTAGCAGCAATCAAATCAAACTGTAAGACTGGTCTACCTAAAGAGGGCAAAAGGGATGAAGGGGTTGTGACTACTTTCTATATGGTCTTGGAGTATACCTGCAATAAAGAACTCACCATGATTCTCCATGGTAATTCTGCTTGACTACAGATGAGGTACACCCAAACATTTCCCAGTGATGGACTTCTGCAGACCTCCAAGAATAGACTAGTTCTTGCTACTCATTTCTCTTGAACTCCTAGATATTTAAATATAATTTCTCTTTCTGAAACATAAGACTCCTTAAAAGACCCTTGCAAATTTACATTAGCAACTACTCAGAAACTCTGGAGAGATAGGACAGCCAAAAGGCCCTTTCTTTAGTTCCTGTCAGTACAACTACCAAATCAAACTAAAAGGAAAACCTGGTATTTACCCATTTGAAGCAAGGCAGAGCAGCTGATTAGTTCATACTTTTACAGCTGCAACAAGGTTCTTGACACAGGCAGGTTACTTGGGCTTCTTTTAAAATGTACTTTAAGTTACCCACAGCTAAGGAATCATTTCTCTTGTGCCTCAAGCACAGAGAAGAAATGAATCACAGCCCAGCAGAATTCCACTCTGCTCTCAGCTCTTCCAAATCTCCAAGAGTTTGCTCTCCACAAATCCTCTGTGGTTAGAGCAGGATAAGGAAGGATTCCTGGAGTGAGTGTTGGGATTGCTACTCTTTGACCCGGCCAAAAGCACAAGGGCAGCTACTTGCAGGACTGCACTTACAGCTCTATTACACCCACGTGTCTGCTTGGGAGTGAAGGGGAAGAACATTGTGGTGCAGCCTCTGATTCCCATAGCAGGTGAAATCACATCTTACCTGGATAAGAGATCTGTCATGTTTTCCTCATTCATCCCACCAAAGACTTTAAACTTCTTTAAATTGCAGACGTGTGTTTTCTCATATTTGCCAAACGTGATGCTCTGGACTATGGCAGGTCTTTCAAGTTTCAGAATCAAATACTGTGGAAAAGAGGACAGTGAAATTTTAAGTTTCAAGCCAAGGCTGCAAAACACACTAAGGGAGAAGCCTTACAGCCTTCAAAAATTCAGTTTGCAAAGCCAGGGAATGAAAGTTAAGATGATTCCTCCCCATTATTATATTGCCCCCTTTGTTTCTGAAACGAAGCAAGGGTTTTTTTTTAGGAATATACTTTAAAAGCAGCTTAACCAAGCAAAAGATTTGGTTTGACTACCAAGTCCTAGCATTTCTCTTCAGGGCTTACATGCATTCCTTAAAGTTGGATGCAAGACTTCCTGAAATCTGGCAAATAGGATCAAACTCCAGAGAATGATGATTCAAACACCCACTACAGCCTGAAATGAAACCTAAACTGAATACACAATTAGATAAACACAGTATGTTCCACAGACTAAGAGAACATTAAATTACTTTTCCTCTCTGGGCTGACACTTTAACCACTGAACACAGATTGAGTTTGATGTGTGGCTAACATAGGACCCAACTATTTATTAACCATACCAAATGAAACCAAGCCACTTAACTGGCAATAAGTCATTTATTCATAAAACAAGGAAAATGCTCTCCCTTCTTAACAATTGCTTCCCCCTTACACAGACGTGTGTGCCCCCCTCAGCCCAGAACTGGCAGATTATTTATATTCAGCACTGCTGGAGGAGGAGATCTGCTACAGTGCTCAAGCATATGCACAGAAGCACTTGCACCATTCAGCGGGGACCAACAAGCACCAAGTTTATTTAACCTTCCCCTACAAAACAGGTCTTAGAGGCAGTCTGGAGACATCTTGTTTTGAAGAACACATCATTTTAGACATGAAACCAATGTGTTTAATTCCTCAGAAAGCAGCAGTACACAAAGGAGACAAAGTGGAGTACCCAAAATACTCATCACACTGGGTTACAAAACTCTGTAATCCAAGGCTACACTACAAGGAGGTCACTAAGGCCTTGGAGGAAAACCTTCTGGTGTCCCTTTTCTCCAAGGAGCAGCACTGCCAAACCAGACACAATGCAGGACCGATATCAAGGAGAGTATTTGTATTTATGTGGCTGCTTTCTTTAATGACTGAGTAGAAAGCAGTGAGGCTACACCTTGAGTGCTGTGTCCAGTTCTGGGCCCCTCAGTTTAGGAAGGATATCGAGGTCCTGGAGCAGGTCCAAAGGAGGCAACTGGGCTGGTGAAGCGACTCGAGCACAGATCCTATGAAGAGAGGCTGAGGGAGCTGGGGGTGTTGAGGCTGGAGAAGAGGAGGCTCAGGGGAGACCTCATCACTCTCTCCAACTCCCTGAAAGGAGGTTGGAGCCAGGGGGGGGGTTGGGCTCTTTTCCCAGGCAACTCTCAGCAAGACAAGAGGGCAGGGTCTCAAGTTGTGCCAGGGGAGGTTTAGGTTGGAGATTCGAAAGAATTTCTTTCTGGAGAGGGTGATCAGACATTGGAATGGGCTGCCCAGGGAAGTAGTGGATTCTCCGTGTCTGGAGATATTTCAAAAGAGACTGGATGTGGCACTCAGTGCCATGGGCTGGGAACTGCAATGGTAGTGGATCAAGGGTTGGACTTGATGATCTCTGAGGTCCCTTCCAACCCAACCAATTCTATGATTCTATGAAGTGCCATGGGCATCCCCCTGCTCCTGCTGAACAGCTCCATCAGGAGGTGGAGGGGTAAGGATCACCTTACCCCTAAGAAGTGAAACTTTTGAGTGAGAAGCAGAACAAATTTTCCCATCTGTTTAGTTCTCAAGTCTTTCTGTTCTGGCTCCATAAAAACTTAATTCTCAATCTAGGAGCAGTGCTGACATGGTTCTAAAGAGCATCAGGATAAAGGTGTGATCTCAAAAGGCTGATTCCCATTACAGAAAGCTCATAAGAATTTCATAAAGAAATTCATAAAAGAAATTCTTGCACATATAGGGGATACAGACAGGAATGCAGACTGGGCAGGTACCCCAATAGAATAAAGATGTTCTACCAAAGATGTTTCCAGTAACTCAATTTTTTGTCAGAATAAAGAAAATAAACCAGTATCAGCACTGATAAAAAACAACGGAAGAATGTTTTGGCACTTTGCCAAATCATTTTTTCTTAATGAAATATTTCTAGTTTTGTAAAGAACACCCTCTATCTTGATGTCAGAACCCACTGCTTTAACTCCACTAGTTTCTCTAAAGTAAGCCATGCTTTTGTCTCAAGGTATTTCCCAAATTTCAGTACAAAGTTCTACACAGAAAACAGATTTTCTAAAGCAGAGAAAAGGAAGGGATGAGCAAAAAGGATGGCCCTGTAATGAGCAAGGCAGCACTTGATACATGGCACAGCTTGCTGCCAAAATTCCCATGCAGAACAGACAGTACACAGAGTCTTAAGAACTCCTCCTAATTTACCATTTCTTCTCTGCAGATCTCTCCTGAAGCTGAAAAAGTAAAGCCAGCACCACCACCATCAGCAACTCCAATTCTTAACCTTGCTGGAATCACAAAACTAATGGCTTGGCTCATGAGAACATAATTTCTCAAGTTCCACACAAGATTTGCAAAAGCTTGGCACCAACTTCATCCTGAATTATTTGATTCTTACTAAATTAAGGGAGAGAAATCCAGTACTGAAGTTAAATCCTTTATCTTGGCATGCTCTAGGAGGGAGCACAGCACAGCAACTACTCCTCATGGCTACCAGTGATTTCTTAAACCTATGGACAAGGAAGGAATTCTGCACTCACCCTCCTGCTTCCACAAATCCTATCAGCCCGAGTCAGGCAGATGTAACAAAAAATATCAACACAAAAGCTAAAAACAACCTTTTTGTGGAGCTTTCTGCTGACTGAAATAGAAACAAAAGATAAGTCTGCTTTAAAGCCCAAGGCCCAATACCTGTGAGAATTTTTGGGGTTTTTTAATACATATACAAATACACATATAGGACTACACATACAGATGCACTTTGTTTTTCTCTACAAATATACAGGCTGCTGCCACTGTGGGTACTGACTGGCTACAAACCTCACTGATGCTGAAAAAAACCAATCTACTTCCCCAAAAGCTGGAAACAGCTGTCTGCATGGATATTTTTGGACTGCTACCAAGATTTTAGATGTGACAGACTATTCTCTACAGCTCTGAAATATGTTACAGTAGTGTACTGAAGATCAATTGATTTAGTAACCCTAGAGAGAACAAGTCTGTGAGATTTCAGACAAATATGAAGATATATGACACTTTTCCATCCTATTTTTATAAGCAACATCAGTACATCTGATGTGCTGAAGTATTCTAAAAATCCAAATGATGAACTGACGTTTGCTCATTAGCTGTATGGCACATTAATTGGAGTAACTGCAAAAAACCTCAGCCTATTTGCTAAGCTTCAAACTCTAAAACTTACAAAAAAGATGCTACAAAAGATTCAAAGAGCAGAACTTGGGGTATATGATTAAACACATTTGTAAGTGAAGAAGCACCAAGGGCAGAGTTGGCGTAGGTCATGGATGGCACTGCAGCACCTCAACACCTTCTTACTGTGCACCCAGAAAAGCAAGTCCAGTCCTGTCACACTGAAAGCTGCAGCAAAATTCCAAACTTTTCTGAAGCTCTGATCTATGCTACCATTCATTTGATGGCAACCATATGCATGCTTCTGCATCACACAACCAAGTGTCAATTTTATTAATGTACTTTAAATGAGTTCCTGATACAATCTCCACAGCAGGATGGAATTCAAGAGAGGAAAACTGGTCTTCTAAGCTGAAAAACTGAAACCAGTTGTTTGGAGAGTGCCACTAACTTTATCCATATGCTCTTTAACTCTTCAAAATTTACATCTCCACATTAAACACGCAGGACCAGATTTCAAACTGCATTAAAAAAGCTTCCTGTGAAACCAGAGTTAAACTTATATTGTTTCTTTCATTCTCCTTAACCTTTTTTTGCTCAAGCATTTTTATTAGAGAGTAGCGAAACTCACACTGCATGTGAAAATAAAAACACAAACCAACCAAGATACCCAACAGGGACTGCCCTTGTCCACCTACCCACTGGTTTTGCAATTAAGCTTGTGGCTGAATAAAAATTTATCCATTTGTTTCACACATTAATTAAACCACTCAGGGGAATTAAATGTTCTTCTGCATGCAGTCTTCCAAGTTACACCAGCACTGGAGCCATCAGGAAGAGCATTTTTGACAGGGCCATGGTCTTCAGCATTACCAGCCTTATTGCTTCACACTTCCCATATAAGCCTAGAACTAACTTAAAAATAGAACAATCAGTCCTCTTCTGCCTGAATAGGTTACCCCATAACAGGTTTGTTATTGAATCTATAATTTCTGGGTCATTCTATTTCAAGACTGAAGAAAGCTATCTATTTTAATAAACAAAAAAACAGCTGCCACATGTATTTCCTTTCACTGTCACCCATTCATAACCAACTGGTGGCTTTCATAGCCGTAAGAATGATTTAACTCCACCATACCCATAAAGCTAGAAAAACCCTAATGCTAAACGTAGACACATGGCAAGTGTCCAGACTCCCATTCTTATTTTCTTTCCTGTTTCAAAAAGGTTTAATACAGACCCATGGACACTTACTACAAAACATGGATCTTTGTTGAGCTTCCGAATACCTCCTCAGATTTTTGCCCGTGTTCTGATTAATTCTCCTCCTAGCAAGAGGAACACTCAGAGAGAAAAGGTGCCTGAAGAGGTTTTGTTTACTCAGAAGGGAAGGGAATAAATTGATGTTTAGGGACTCACTCATATTTTTACCTCTAAGCCAGCACAGCACCACCACCTCAGCTGGGAATTACTAAACCCTTACATTAAGGTGAGACGCTGATGAGACAAACGCTGGGGATTAGGGCTGCAGAGTTTATTAAAATATCTCAGGGCACGTTCCAGTAAGCATGACTGACATCAGTCCTTGTGTTGTGTCTTAGCTCTAGTTTCAGCTAACAAAGCTGGAAACAAGGAAAGCTTTATTTTACCAAGTTTCAGTTCACTTCCTGTCCCAGACTATTATGACCGCCCACACATTTTAACAAGTGCGTCACCACCAAAGTGACCAATTTTTAAATGAAGTGAAGCCCACACACAAGCCACAAAATGCTTTGCAACTTCATTTTCCATAGGATACATGATGTTTATTCTGGGGATTAAACGTCAAGTGTCTGTACCAGTTGTTCTTTGCACATGAAATATCTGAAAGCAACTAATTTCCCCCCCAGCTTCTCACCATGCTCATCATTCTGTCGCCCACTATTCCAACTGAAGTTTCCCAAGCTAAAGAATCCATCTTAAAAACTTGGGCCATCTGCAAGAAGAAAGCAGAAAACATGCCTAAAAGTTTTAAGTTAAATGTGGCAGTCTTTCAGTGGGCAAGGTGGAAAAACTACTTTGAGAAAAATGCAATCAAATCTGGAGTTCTTCTGTCAAGGATGAGACAACACAATTTGGATCCGTTTCTGCGTGCAGAGAAATAACAAAATCTGCATTCTTTGCACAAAGGCCTCTTCTGCACATTTTAATTCCCCATTCCCTCTTTGCAGTTAATTTTTCAACAGAGAAGTTACATTGTACAATATGTTTTACATGAATAATTAAAGACTCGAGTTAGTAGCATCAGAATCAGCTAAAGTACATATTAGAGACACTACAAATACATCACAATCTCTCACTGAGTGCTCACGATTGGGTTTGCTGAACACATGAGCAACTCCACAGCATTTTATATTCTCACTGCTGCACAGAGAGATTCAAGTAAGAGGAATCCAGCAGGGTGGCCTCCTCCTCTTAGGCAGATGGCTGTGCTGTTGGTTTTGTCTTTACATAACAGAATAAAACTCAAATGCTGGCCTGTCAGTACCAGTTGCCACTCTGGAGACTTTTTTCAAGTCAGATCAAAGGACCTCAAATGTGGATATCTCATATATTAGAGATAAAGAGATAGGTGTAAGTCTGTTTGTGATAATGTTAATTCATTTCTCTCATATTAAAAAGTTTGGCCTAAATGCATTGCATGTAGGGCCCAGTTCTCCAGGGTTGGGATTCAGTAGTTCTGCAACAGAACCTTCATTCAGGCCATGATCAATACACATAAAATTGCTGGAAGACATCTCTCTAACAAACTCATGTGATTTGTACACAAGTCTACCACTCTATTCCCTGCTCAATCTGTGTGCCTGAATAGAAAACCTATTACTACTTGTCAGCTTTAAACACAGGTTGGGAATATTCTAAAGTTACAGGAGATGTATTCCCAATCCAGAATCAGGTTTTTAAAAGCACAAAAATACTCAGGATGGCTGAGAAAACAACAGAGTAACTTTTAGCAACAGCTATGAGCACCCCTGGGATGAAAAACCCAGTCCAAAGCTACACCACAAGCCAACTGTGCCTTGTGAACACAAGAGCCCTAAGAGGAACACGTGCTCCCTGCATGAAAGGAGTGGAAGATGGCACAGACTGCCCCACAACACATGCTCAATACCCATTATCCTGCAATCAATAGTTCCTAGATAGACTAAAAATGCTTCAGGGTATAGATTAAATTCTTATGCTGTCCATAAAAATACATATATGTTAGAAAGAGAAATAAAAAATAAAAACAGTAGATGCATGGAGGTGTTAAGAAGATTCAAAATTAGTAAGACTTCTCCAGCAGGTTTATGAAACATTTTAATGGAACTAACAGGACAGCTTTTCCTCTCCTCCTAAAAAAACCCAACACTTTTACAAACAATATATTACAGACCACTTTATCACAAAAATCAAGATGAAAGCTTCTCAGCTGGATGAGCTGATCTACTGCTACAGGGAGCTGCTAGCCTAGAGATTTTTAACACACCAAAGCAAAATAGCAAGATTTACCCACAGAAAAGACCCAAGACTTAACTCATAGGGAATACTTAAATTAAAAAAGTAGAAAAGCACAATTTTGCAAGAGAGATACAGTGCAACACTCTGCTGTGCCATCAGTGTTTAAAACACAAAAGTTTAAAACCACCAGCATAAGAAATATTGAAGTTGATCAAACAGTACCAGAGTAATAAGATACAGAACTACCATAAAGAGAAGGATAAAGTATTTATTGGAGAAAAAAAATTAAATAAAAGGATAAGCATACTATTTCTGGATGATCTAACAATCTAATTAATTGTGAAAAAGCAAATTAAATGCTAAAATCAATACAAATCTTATTTTAATAAGGTGCTTAACCAGCAGAAGAGGTGACATTCATGTCTCTTTAAACAGTCTACATTTCTAAATGCTCTATTAGGGGAAACAAATACAAGCTCCTTAGATCTAGGATTCAAGGCCAGCAATCTACAACAGCTTCCAGGAGTGCTGACAAAGGGGGACCTGCATGCCTCATTAACAGCTTAATCTAACCATAAGGTTAGATTATTTCCAGTATGACCACGATTGTCAAGGAGGAAAGGCAAAGCTTTCCCTGCAAAAAACACATTTCTTGAAAGATCACAAACAAATTGCTGGAAATGTTAACAACAAATACACCAACAACCTGCATTTTAGTGAGAGAAGGTAGCCAAGGAGAGCTGTAAATGAAAATGAAATAATAACTGCCTTCATTTAAAATAAAAATTCCAGTATTTATTAAATTGCACAACACGGCTATGAAGCTGCAGAGATTGAGATGCTTACCTGGGGAGGATAATTGCTTTCTGAAGACCATCTTGAGGACTGATCATTTGGTTTATCCACCAAGATATTCCTAAAAAAAAAAAAATGAAAAGCCAGAAGAAACTTAAGTAACAGCTACATTGAATTTTCCATCTCCAGTAAGATCTGTCATCCGTGCAGATCAGTAAAATTCTCATGCAACTGCTTAAATCACTAGGCACAGACTAAGATTCTCCCCCTCTTTTATTATAAATTTTCTACCTTACTATTTTACAGAACCCATCAAAATACACCTGCAAGCCTTGTGGTTGTGAAATGGAGCTCCAAGTTGCAAAATAAAAAATTAAAAAAAAAAATCAGAACTTGTGAAGTAAACGTAAAACAGATGAATTTATGTAGGACCAAGTCAGCAATGAAGGGGGGAAAAATGGCCTTGTTCACCTCAACAGGGTAAAAACTTTCCTATCAGGTTAAAATGATGAGAAGTAAAACAGTCAGCAAGCCAAAAAAGTGTCCTTTACAAGACAGGAGATACTGGAACAAAGAATGAGCTGGTAACCTAAAGAGTTCCTGGAGTATGGAAGATGACTTTCTAACTTAATTTTATCAAGTAATTTTCATATGAGCTACAAAGCCTAAAATATCACACAAGAAAACAGAAGTTCAGCTCTTCAAACAGCAAAATTACATCCAAGTTGTATTTAGGTAATTAAATTCAGATGGGTTTTGATTTTTTTTTTTTTGTTGTTGTTAAAACAAAATAGAATTATCATGATAATCGTATGAAGGATCTGCCTTCCTATCTCCTGTAACCATGGGGTAAAGCTCTCCTCCCAGATAAGATTAAAAGCTAAAAGAAAAAACCAAAAAGTAAAATATATACAACCTATGGTGAGATGGTGATGCACCACCTGCTGGACAGGGCTTATGAGCTCTGCCACATCCAACTAATGAACTCACCAAGCTCATAAAACTTATGTAAAAAGAAGGAAGCTGTCATCAAAAGGCTTCTGCCATCTCCATCTGCTGTGTAGGAGGAAAAGAACACGAGCATCTGGATTACTACAAAAGACTGAGGGAAAAAGCACTCCCATAAAAGCTCAGAAGGGAAAGAGGTTAAGGCAGAGGTTGAGTGCTGAAGCCAAAAAAATCAGCTCAATCTTTCCACATTGGGCTGACCAAAATCACCATAGTGGCACCAGGATCCAAGCAGCCCCACGGGGCTCTGAGGAGACAGAAAGGAGCTAGACCAGGGTCACCCCTTAAAAAAGGTCCATTTTAGCAAGCTGGACTGGTGGCTGTCCATCTGTGGGCTTTACAAGCAACATGTTATGATTTTTTACCCAGCACAGTAACAAAACTCACATTCCCTCTCCCTTGAGCCAGTTTCCATCATAGCACAGCACTTATTAAGACAGCAGTGCCAGCACCAGCCCAAGCCTCAGCTGGTTTATTCCCCCATCCCTGCATGGGGACATGGAGTACCCTCCTGCTCCAAACCCCATCAGTACAGAGCTCTCAAGCTGTTGGTCTGTGTAATTAAACACCCAACTAAGACCATGGAGCTGGCAGCATGAAGAGGCTCAACTCCCAGAGAAAAACCTACCTCCTGTCTTTAATTACAACAGGGACAAAATGAACCAACCAAACCAAAGGGGAGAATTTGGGAACTGATGAGACACAGACTTCTAAACCGAGTTGCCAGTCTCAGAGCTAAGTCACCACTAGGAAACAAAACACATTTGTTTTGAGGAGAATCATACCCTGGAACATCCCCTATACCATGGCACAGGCAAGGTTAAAGGGTATTTAGAATTTTTTTTAATACCTTTTAATATCTGGAGAGAGAAAAAAAAAGCTAAACTTGAAGAAGATAACATATTAAATACTTAAAGGATATTAAGGCAGATAAAACCAAATAACACTGTATGGCTTTCCTCCTTTAGGGAACTTTTTTCCTAACATGCAAGAATACAATTTACCCTAGATTTTATTTATGATGCTATTACATTTATTTAAACATTAGACAACAGGCCCTTCATAGGCTGAGCAACATTTGCACAAACTGGCACTGTTAACATAGCCAGATAATGCCCTGCTGCTAAGAGGCATTTTATAACTGGGACTGATCCCAAAGATTGTATTTTTAGAAGTAGATTTGTTTGTTTCTCCAGGTCAAAGATCAGTTTTCCACAACCCAAAGAGGACCTCAATCTAGACAAGATAAAAATCCTTCTGCCGAGACAGAGAAAAGAAGCAGGCAGCTCATACAAAATGATGGCTAAAAAGATATTTAAAATGTAAAGACAGCAGTGTCAATATTGTTCACATGTGTTTCAAAACACATGGGTTATTAGATAAAATTAAACAAACATTGAAAAAAGAAGTCCATATGCACCAAGTCAATTTATGATAATGGTTTAGGAAAATTTATGGGCTTGGAGGAATTCAAGCATTCCAGCAGTCATGAGACAGTAAGAAGCAATCAAATGTGTATCTTAATGACAAATGCCTTTTTCCATGTAGAGCCCTTTTTCTGGACATCACAACAATCGCACGCAGTACCAGGAGACAGGCTTTTCAAACAGGACAACTAGATAAAAATCTGAGAAACTTTAGATGTGAGAATTCCATTAACTTGATGACTTTCCATGTCATTTTCACAAGGCATTACAAAAGGTATTTGCAAGCCCTTGAGCTACCACAAGTACCAAACAGTTTTACGCAAGCTTTTTCTGTGAAAAAAAAAAATAAGCAACCTATTAAATGTGGTTTGAGACAACTCATAATCATAAACTGTAGATAGAAGATCCAGTCTAGCATAAATCAACAACGCTGCCAAGAGAGACCATTCCACCCACTCCTGCCTGATCCTCCCCCTCCCTACCCCAGCAGCTATAATAAAGATCAGCATAAATAACTTCTTTCGTCAGATCTGTTCTCCAATTCAGCTTACTACTAGTGCCAGCTAAAAAGGAGGAAAAAAAAATAAAAAAAGATGAGCAGCTGGATCTGGACAAGAGGTTCATACCAATTCCACTCTCCCATTGGCAAGTAACTACTTAAAAAAAAGTTTGGTACCTCAGCTGCTCTCCTATCCCACACTAAAAGCTAAGCAGAAGGAGATACTTTATTTGCACCACAAACAATAATGGACCCAGACACATCACTGGTGTGCCTTAAATTCATAACTTGCCTTCCTACGTGGCTATTAGCATCTAAACCTTTATTGTCAGCACTCCCATTGCTAAATAAGAGAAGTGGATTGTTCTGGATGCTTTGTGTAGAAAGCCCTCTTGGCAGAACAGAGTGGAAGTTTCTTTTTATTACCCATGCAGACACTGCCCTTGCAACTGCTGGAAGGAGATAATTTTTCCTTTTACCAACCCAGAAACCATCATATCCATTGTACCAACTGCTGCCTGAGCTCTGCTGGAATTACAGAGATCTCCCCACACTTGGTATCACCAGAGGACTCCTCTGTGCAAAAAGCTGTAGTTTTAGGATTTGTAATCACTAAGGGAGAGCTTTTCATTGCTTCAGGGTATGGAAGGGGGGGGAGGAATAAGATGACTTTGCAGAATATACTCCAAATTAGGTTCAAGGCTGCTATAATTTGCATCTAACCTAAATATTTCCATGAAGTTGCTATTAAAGAAATCCAGGACTTTAGGAACGAGTCCTTAAGAATAAACAAATCCAAAACACTAGCTTGGCTTGGCACATTCAAATCTCTCTCTTCAGAGAGCAGCTGTGCAGAAAAGGGCACACAGGAGGACTTGGAACTCAGACACAGCTCTTCCAGAAAACCACCGAGGTACCACGCCATTACACTGAAAAAAAAAATCCAGAGTGACTACAAAAACATCACTTGTCTCAAAAAACTGACAAAATACTTCCTCTGGGTTGTCATTATGATGATTTTTTTTCATTTTTTTTCCAACTCCCATCCCAAAACTGACTAGCAATACAGCCACTAGGATACATGGATTAATATTTCCACTTAGTTTTCTGTAAAGTGGACTTAGATGTGGCTGGCCAAGTATTTCAAACATGTGGAACCATGACACCAGCCAGGACAAAGCATTAACAGAGCTGCTCTTGCCCAGCCTAGACACTGGAATGTACACACAATATTAACTAAGAAAAACAGGGAGGGGGGAAAAAACCAACCCCTCCCCACCAAAAAAACCCTATTCCATGGATCGGGAAAGAACTAGAGAAATTTTTCTCCTTCAGCTCCCAGAAACTCCCTGCAACTAATGCTGATTCCAAACCATCTCTCTGCAATGTATAAAGTTCTCTACTTAATCTGTTAAAAACAAACAAAAAAAAAGCTTTCTAGATTTTGTTAGTTTCTTTCCTTTCTATTGGAAAAGTTTTCTAATAAAAAAGGCACAAGGACATAAAGACATGAGAATTTATTAGTTGAAAGACATCAAAACTTCCACAATTACTGCACGGTGTGCAGCTGCATTCAGGAAACCAATTTTGGGGGGGAGGTTGGGTATTTCTTTTTCATTTTGCATGTTTTAAAGCACAGGACTTTGTTACCCCACTGTTAAGAAAGTACAGGAGGATTTCTTCTGTAGTGAACCAATGTTTGAGTTAAACAACTACACAAGTGTCTACAGTATATTTTAAATACTGTACTGTTGTGAGATTTGCCAACTTACTGCCTAAATTTGCTTCCATCTCCTCAGCAGCTGAGTTTCACACAAACATCCAGCATGTTATAAATTCACTTCCATCAAAAGTAAAATAGCTAAGCATACAAAATAATAGCATAACAGTACAGCATACAAAAAGAAACTGATTCATTTAAAAGTCACCTTGCAGAAATTCACCTACCAGATCACAGCTGACTATACTGGACAAGGAAACAGCTCTCTTAGCTCTCTAGTCTAGAAACAGTTCAATTTAGAAGAGTTTAATAGTTACATATTTCAATTAAAATCTTACTTTTTTAAGCTGCCTTGAATCAGTCCCAGCCCAATGATACACAAAAACCTTCATCAAAAAACAAACTGCTTCTTAAATAAGACAACTGCAGGCATTTCCAGTAAACTAAGTTTGAAAGTACTTTTTTTTAATTCCTCTACTTAGGACCACTCTATACACAGCATTTTTCATTCACCAGTGCTTCCTCCTGACACACCAGGAATTGAATGCTACCAGGAGTGACTTCAACAACAGCAGCAGAATGAATTCTCAGCAAGTTATCAGATAAATAACTTCTATTCCTGTGATACTCAACAACCCTAAATCACAGATTAAACTTATGACTGTATCACACCAAATCCTTAGTGGCAAGAGCTTCCAGTTCCAGGTTGGTAATATCAGTATTAACACAGCAGAAAAAGAAATTGGAAAAAAACCAAAATACAGTCAGGCTTATTCGTGTATGCTGGTAACCACAGTAACTTCACATTGCAGATGATTACCAGCCTAATTGTCCCAATGTTTAGGGATTACAGTTTAGATGCAATTTAACTGGTAAATGATGCTGAACCTTTAATATCAAGGTTTGTTCTCTCCCTGCACTTGCTGTACTTTTAAGAATTGTTAGATTGCTAAAAAAAATCATGTGGAAAGCAAGGCACTTAAAATGCTGATGAAATCAGCAGTTCTGAAGACTACTCACCTAATCATCTTGGTGAAACAACATTAGCAAATAAGATTATCTGGAATCATTCCTTTTGCCCAATTCTTTTCACACTCTGTGTTCATTTGCACATGTCTAAGCCCCAAGGATAATTGAAATCCAGATTTTTAAATGATTCACAAAGTGCTAACACAAGGATGCATGCAGCCCAGCCTAGGTGAGGCTCCAGGAGATTCCCCAAAGAGAAATAAATCCCTGGTTTGATAAAAAGGCCAAGAACAGCACTAATTCTACTCTTCATCATTCAAAGAAGATGACAAAGGTATTAAATTCTTCATCTGAATTTGTCAATAAATAAAATATTGTTGTGAAATTTGCCAGAGTTTAAGACACCACGAGCTGTGGCCACTTCACAACAAAATCCCATTTTCATTTTTAAAAACCTGTCATACCTTGCTGGGAACAGAGTTTAGGCAGTGTGTGGGCACATGGATTTCTACCATCAGCAATCACCAGAAAAGCCACTGAACTTAAAGACTCCTCAAATCTTCCACAGTACTGCTAGTGTAGAACACTTCAGTACTGCCTTACCCTCACTCTCATCTCTAAAATAATTTTCTTGGAAAGGGACTGGTGCTCTACAAGAAGATTAGAGGAAAACAGTGCCTAGCACACACGTATCTAAAGCCTCTGTGCTGCATTTTGGAAGCATCACAAAGGTGGTGGAGCATTTTTGTTTGACTAATGCACACATGGAAAAAATTTACAAAGGCCAGGAAGCAGATTTAAGTCTTCCACAATTTCACAGCATTGCAAAAATGCTCTGACATGCCACAGTGTTAGTAATATTGTCTGGAAATCCATGAAAACAGACTAAGTAATGACATGAAAAGAGATAAATTCCTAATGTAAGCTATAAACACATCTTTTAATATTCATTAGCAATGTAACTTCACGCTTAGTAAAAAGTTCACCCAAAAAACTGATGCCTGTAAAATAATTCAAAGCAGATTAAGTTCAAAAGAACAGATCAAAGCCCTCTTGTGTCAAAACTATACCAGACATGGAGCTTCTTCACAAAAAAATTCTCCAAAAAAATGCCTCCTGGTTGTAGGTGGGACAACCTTCGTTGTATTAGCTTTCCTTTGAAAACTAAGGTTCTCTCACTAACAGCTCTACTCAGGAAAGCCAGAAGACAAAACACTGACCTGGGAAAAAAAAGAAATATCCACCTGTCATTATATACTGGGTATTTTGGCAATTGTGTTACAAGTCAGAAATATCTGCCCCCAGGGCTACATTAGGGAATAATTCCTTATTTTGAAGCAATATAAATTATTCCTGCTGAAGGATGCACCAGTTCCCAGGTCAGCATTATTTTCACATTTGATAGTTTCCAAACCCTGGACCAGAAAGTAGGGAGTTTAGGAGACCAAATGTGAAAGCTAGAAACAGCACAGCATCAGGAAAGAGGAGGGTGGGAAGTCCTTCAGCAACTCCTTACTCACAGGGCCATCGACCTGATCTAAATTTTTTCTTCTATTTTAACACTGTCTTAAGAGCACCTCTTTGCTACCCCAGCTAACACATCTTCAGATGCAGACTAGACTAGTGAATTATTATTTAAATATTGTATTTAAATAGTCAAATATTTAAATGACTCTTACCATAAGAGCCAAATGCTGCTTCAAGTATGTACCTACAGAAAAGCATTCAAGAAAAATACAGGTAATATACTCAGCAGAGTTTCAGTGATTTTCAGGCACTTTCCCAGAGCTTGAGTGACATTATGAACCCAGCAGTCAGACGGGTGAGAAAATGCAGAGAGGATTGAGGAAAATGCCACCAAAGTCAAAATTATCTGTGTGCAATTTTTCTCCATTATCAATCATGTCACTTTCCAGGAACTGCAGAACACACCAGAGAAAGAGCAAGTGCTATTAACCAGTTTGCTTCTGCACTTTAAATTCAGACATGCAGGTTGCTATCCTTGGCTTAAATATATGGTTGTGCTCCCTGATTTAAGCTGAACCAGGAAATAATTTCTCAAAGATTCTGTATCCTGAGTTTCAAGTGATGACTAAAACAGCATGACCTAAGGCAACAAACCACTCTGCATCTTCAGCATTCCCCACCCTTCCAGCAACATATATTATTTAATTTAAATATAGCTGAACTTACAGTCCATCATTCCTACAAAATTCAACAGGCTGCAGTCAAAAAAAAATTAAAAAATAATTTAAAAAAAAGGTAAAATTAGTTTTAGAAGTTTACATTAACATGAAATTTAAGGAAGTTGTCAAGCACTGTCTAGGTTTGGAAGTTTGGAAGATGTTGACATCTGAACTGACTGAATCAATGCTGCACACTTAACCTCAACAGAAAAATCATGATCACATCATAAAATCAATGGTGGCAATATAAACCTCCTAACAGTGCATTCTAACAGCAATCTGCTAACAAAGATGACCATGCAGAATAAGAAACTATAACCATTGCCATGAAAAAAAAGATAATCACCCAGACTGTAGATGCTGTCTAAGCAATAACAACAGTTATCCCAGAGAAAACACTCTCTGCTTGAAATAGTGTTTTAGTCTCTAAACAAGTAATTAATAATCAGGAACTAGAAAACCTTTATTAAGCTTGCAGATTATAAAGCCACATACAGAACAAATGATCCATAATCTCATGATGTTAACACCTCCTAGGAAATTTTACATTCTTAATGGTCACCAAAAATACCATCCCAAAAAAAGGATGAACATTGGAGTAATACAGGTTCTGCAAGGTTAGTCACAGCAGGGAAGTAGAGCAATGAGCATTTCACCTTCATCCTTCTGCCAGTGAATAAAACTCTGTCTCCTCTCCTAAATAATGGCTATATTCTAAGTGAAGCTTGAAGAAATTTCTTCTCATGCTACAGCATTTCTGCTTTTACCTGGGAAGCAGGAGCTATCAGACTTCTGATGCTAATTTCAGGAATGAGCTTACCTCCCTCTGACCTTTTTCTTTCTCACCACTTCACCTTATCTGACACTAGAGAAGTATTCAATCTATATATAAGCAACTGTATTTCCAGCAGAAACACTTTGCTTTTTAAGTATTGAATTTCAGAGCTCGGAGAAAAATCTTAGGCTACAGAAGCAATCTAAACAAAGGGGAAAATGCCTGTCAGAATGTCAGGTTTTCTAGAAACATCCAGAAAATCCTTACAAACAAGTGGAGGAAAAAAAAAAATATGTTCTACTGGGCACTGAAAAGGACAAGAAGCAGAACTGAGGACATTTCTATACACAGGATTCACCAGAGGGGAACAGAGTTGGTCAACTCGCTTCATTAGCCAGTGTTTGCATTCCCAGCTCATCTTAGTAAATGTTGAAAGTATTGATCAGTGTTGCAAAGACATCACAAGCGGATAATTACAGCCAGCCAGCAGGGCTGCCTGTTTGTCTTCCCATACCTAAAGGCAAAGAACAAGGAAAGTGAATTGACTACATTAAAGTATTCAAGTAAAGCTATAAATGATGACATTTTAAGTTGGGGGGGGGGGAAAGTATATTTGTGCTTACATGGGCAAAAAACAAAACACCCAAGGCCACAGTTCTACAACTAGAATGGAAATCATCACTGGTACAAAGCTGAAGTTATTTAAGAAACCATGAGACATAAGCAGTAGCCCTAAAACTTCTGGAGTGTGGATGATGAGCACAGTTCACACTGCCAGAAAAGCTCCAAGGCACTCAGGTCTGGTTTGGTAGCATTAAGCTGCTGAGAACTCAGCAGAAGGTATCTTCACCTTGTCAAGGAAACAGAGCATACCAGAAAACAGAGAAAGAACCTTTCCCTTATGACTTAACTCTAACATGAGATTGTTCAAGACCCGGATGTAGCTACAAGATTTATGAACCTCAAAGGTACAGATCTGAAACACCCATTTCACATGGTAGAAGAAACTGAAAATCCCATTTCACTAGCCACAAATACTTGTCTTTTCCTGTGACAGAAATCTCATAGAACAGGGCAGCTGGAATTCAGGTTATTCTCTGGCTTATTTTATTAATATTTTTATATCTTTGTGGACTCTATGCTAAAAATTTTGTTACACATGTGCTCAGCACCTTCTTGCTAAAGCTTTGCAATAAGATTTGGAAACACAGGAGAGCACATCTCTGCTTCAGAGTAAGCACAATACAGCAAAACAGTTGTTAAACCAGGCAGGAACCAGGCAGAGTCTCATCCCCTACTAAAAAGAAAAAAAAATATATATATAAATATTGCATTCTCTCTTTGAAAGGCTACAAGTCACTCATGATTTACCAAAGCATCTTTCACTTGATTTACTTCCCCTAGTTTGATGGGATGACAGAATCCCAACCAAAACACACATATTTAAACTCTATGGCACCAAAGAGCTGGAGCTTTCTCTGTTCCAGTATGACTTCTGAAAAGGAGTCAGCAGAGCCATCCAGCCTTCAGCATTTGATGCAGCACCACATAAAACAAACTGGACAAGGCTGGAATTACCAGAATAAGTCCACAGTGAAACAGACAAAAGTGGGTTGCAGGGAAAAAGTGACTACCAGTTCAGAGGAGGTTGCTAGTGGCATTTAATTATAAGCTACGAAGCCAATGTTATTTTATATTCTTAATAGTGAGTTTAGCACAAGAAAGACTTGAACAAAATACCAATAAAAATCTCCAAGTCAAATCTAGGAAAGAGAGTGAGCTCCTTCTAGAGATACCATACAGGAAAACCTGGATGACTCTACAAATCTGAGCAATAGAAACAGGGTGAAACTTCACCACAAAGCTACAAGACTCACAGAACACTAAAAAGCTCTTGTCAGTCTCTCAAGTGGGATGTCAGCCATATAAAAGAGACTGAAGGACCTGAGTGCATTAGTCAACTATCAGCATCATCAGTCCCAAGTCTAATGCAACCACTAGAAACCATGCTCCTAGTAATTTAGAGTTGGGCAATAGAAAAGGGTACATGACTGCCACTGCACAGCACACAGTACTTCACCTCTTATTCACCTTAGCAGGCAGTTCAAACTGGAGCAAGTAAAAAAAGGAGCAATTAAAAAAAATCAGGATATGAAGTGCTTCTCTCAGAATGCAGAGGAATAGCTTTTGGTTCTCCTTCTTAGCAAAAAAACCTAAGTTTGAATGAGGATTACATTACCTTGTCTAAATAGTTTATTGCCTCCTAGTCCAAAAAAAATAGAAGTGAGCTCATTGCTTTCTGCAGGACAGAAGAGAGAGGAATAAATCTCCTTCAGCTTGTGTCAAAGGACACCAGGAGTCATTTTGTGTGGGAAGTGACAGTGGTAGGGAAATCCCTAGGCCAGTGCCTTATAGGACCACCAGGGAGCACTCCCACAGGTGGCTCTGATCCTCAGGAAAGGACCCAGGGAGAGGGAAGGGATCAGATGGAGGAGTCTCAGGTGATAACACAACACACTGGACAAGCTGAATCCTCTCAACACACTCTTGCCTCCACACAGGCAGAGTGTCCCTGGAAACACCAGATGTTTCAAGAACAAATCTCCTCTTGGATCAATTTTCTTCCCAAAGGCACAACCTCCCCCACAACACAGACTGAACTAGACTATTACTAGACCAACTCTTTCACTTCTACCCACAGAGCTTTTTAAATAAATACCCAAGTCAGCCTTCCTGCTGGTAGCTACAAGCCAACAGAAGACAACTCCAGCAGTTTTAAAAACAGTAGAACTATTTTTTGGCAGACTCAAGAAGGACAATCTGCATTTCAAGTTTGGAAAGATCCTTGCAAACTTGCAAGTAGCTGCAGAAATTAGAAAAACAGCCAGAAACTGGATCCCACACCAATGAATTCCATAGTACCCCCATCAAACACAACAGGAAAAGATGCTGGCATTCCCCAGAAAAGTATTCTATCACTGAAAGAAAACTGCTGTTCTTCCATAGACTACTAGTCCTAAACTAGAATTGACCAGAAAGGTCTTTGAAAAGCACTTTAAAAAAAAAATAATAATTATCAGGTGATTTTAGTGTTCTGAAAAGATTCAGTATCAGTCAAGCATCACACAAGCAGATGTAATGTAAATTACCAGACATCTAATTGCTTCCCCAGATAGCAGTGCTGAAAGTTTTATTTTTCATAACTTTGTTTTACATTTAAGACCACATGACTGCTTAAGTGTGTTTAAGTCATTCTCAGCTGACAAAGAAAAAGGATTATCTACTCTGTTCCTCTTCCACAAGCACTCTGCTTTCAATACCACAGCTCCCAACAAGAAGCAACATTATTTATTTAGTATATCCTGACATACAACAGGGCAGAATTCCTCTTCTTCAAGGTTAAAGAGGTCTCTCCCCAGTTAGACCAGCAAACTAAACTCATTTAAACTACAGGATAACCAGAATTCCCAATAACATTGCAGAACAACATTGTTCTTTGCACATATTAAATACTAACTCAACTTTTAGCTCTGAATGTTCATCCCTCCGTATGCTACGTTCCAGGTTTTCCACCTTCATCCCAAAAAAACCCCACCTTCCCACGTGTTTCTTTATAAATTTCCTCCTTTAGAGAATTAAATCATGGGGCAAAGCCCCAGCTCCCCCCTTTTCATTTCAAAACATAATCAAGCTCTCTCCCAGAACACAGGAATCAAAAGTTAACCAACAGGAAGTAAAAACCAAAACTTCCCCAGAGGACATAACACAAGCATCCCTCAGACCAAGGTCAGCAAGCCAGAGAGCAGCCCCATTATTGAACACCACTTAAAAGATGTTAAAAGTTGGTTTTACTGATGATAAGCACATTAAACAACATCTTAAAAACCAGCCAAACACAAGGCCGTGCATCTGTAAAACACCAGACCTGCTATAAGAAACAGAATTGTATCACAGGAGGCAATGACATTAAGGACTTCGGGCAGCAGTGCAGATACCACCTGAACAAACATTAATTCCTGACATGAGTTCATAGTGAAAAAGGACTAATAGGAACCTTGGAAAGCAATATTTGGGAGAAATATGGTATTGTCTTTTCATATTGCATCAGAGAGAGGAATGATGGACTCCCACCCTTCTAATTCTGTAACCTACACTTTATGAAAGACAGAAACGCTGCTAGAAATAACTACAAACATGATCACAGACCTGAAAGAAACACCTTAAAATCAAGGCTTTTTAACAAAAGGTAAAGGGATTAGACCTGAAACACCTCAAAATCAAGTCCTTTTAACAAAGAAAAAGATAAAGGGATTACTTAATTATCACCAGAGATTATAATTTAGAGAAGGATCCAGTTCTTTTTAATACCTAACAAAATAAATGTACAGAGGACAACTAGGACCTTGGTCAGAAATTTAAGTTTCACTGCATTTTGGATAGTGGAGTTAATTCATGCTATTAATAATTAACAAATAAGGCAACCCTTATTGCTTGTTGAGAGTGGCTAATTTAGAGCTGTTTCAATCAGAGGTTATTAAATTCAGCACAATCAATGATTAGGTTTTCTACAGCTGATAACAACTAAGGTGTCTAAGTCCTGTACTCCTAAGGATCCCCCTGACATCAAGCACCAAAACTTAGGACAAAACTATCAACAGCACAGCTAGACCATGTTAAGAGTCACTTCAAGTTTTTATTTCAATAACTAGAGGAATTTAAGAGGCTGTAGCTCGACTGCCACACAGCAGAGTCTCCCACTCAGGACAGGTCCATATTTGTAGGGTCTTCTGCCAAACCCCAAATTTCCAAGCCACACAAGAAGGGAGGGCAGCTCTGCAAGCCTACAGCATTCCAGACCTCAGGGGTAGGAGGGGAAGGCTGGCTGCCAAAAAACACCCTGGAATGAAAGTTTACTTATCCTTCTCTCTACTTCACCCAGTGACCAGCATCCCCCACGAACTTTTTTCCCCTCAAACTTGGGGCCAACTTCTCCTTGAGTGCATCCCCTCCTTGTCTATACCTGGAGATCACTCCACACAAATCACTCCCCAAATCTGTTCATCAACCACTCCCCCAAACACACCCCAGCCCCCCCAGTGCTAATGCTAAACCTCCTCCCCTAACACCATCCCAGATCTGATCAACCCCCCCAGACCCCAAAATCCTGCTGATCATCCCCTCCTATACACACAGCCTTTCCAAAATCTTTCCCTACAGACCCTCTCTCACAAACAGAGCCCCCCAAATGTGTTAACCACTCCCTTCCCCCCCAAAAGCCCCCTATGTCCTGCAGAACACCCCCTCCCACACACATCACCCCCCAAAAAATCTACCTGTCCAGCTCAGCTCCCACAGCCCTCCCAAATCCCACTGATCAACCTCTCCCACACAGCTCCTCAAACCCTGCTGACCACCCTCTGACACACAGACCCTCTCAAAACCCAGCTGTACAGACCCTACCCTAAACACAGCCCCCCCCCAATTCCCCCTAAATTGACCTCTTCAGCCATACAAGGCACCCCTAAATCCCACTGACCACCCCCTCCCCTACAGACAGCTCCCCCAAGCCCCTCTGTATAAACTTTCCCACACACACAGCCCCCCAAACCCCTCAGTACAGACCTTTCCCTACACAGTCCCCCCAAACCCTGCTGACCACCCCTTCCCACACAGCCCCCCAAACCCCTCTGTACAAACCCTAACCCTACACACACCCCCAAATCCCTCAGTACAGACCTTTCCCACACACATCCCCCCCAAACTCTACTGACCATCCCTTCCCACACATCTCCCCCAAAATCCCTTGGTACAAACCCTTCCCCCACACACATATGCACCCCAAACATCTCTGTACAGACCTTTCCCACACACATCCCCCCCAAACCCTACTGACCATCCCTCCCCACACATCTCCCCCCAAATCCCTTGGTACAAACCCTTCCCCCACACACATATGCACCCCAAACCTCTCTGTACAGACCTTTCCCATACACATCCCCCCAAAAACTCTCTCTATAAACCCTTCCCCTACACATAGACCCCAAACCCCTCTGTACAGGTCTCTCCCCACACACAGCCCCCCCAAACCCTACTGACCATCCCTTCCCACACACAGCCCCCCCAAACCCCTCAGTACAGACCTCTCCATACACACAGCCCCCTAAACCCCTCTGTATAAACCTTCCCACACAGCCCCCCAAACCCCTCAGTACAGACCTTTCCCACACACATCCCCCCAAAACCTCTCTCTATAAACCTTTCCCCTACACACAGACCTCAAACCCCTCTGTACAGGTCTCTCCCCACACACAGCCCCCCCCAAACCCTACTGACCATCCCTTCCCACACACAGCCCCCCCAAACCCCTCAGTACAGACCTCTCCATACACACAGCCCCCTAAACCCCTCTGTATAAACCTTCCCACACAGCCCCCCAAACCCCTCAGTACAGACCTTTCCCACACACATCCCCCCAAAACCTCTCTCCATAAACCTTTCCCCTACAGACAGACCCCAAACCCCTCTGTACAGGTCTCTCCCCACACACAGCCCCCTCCAAACCCTACTGACCATCCCTTCCCACACACAGCCCCCCCCAAACCCCTCAGTACAGACCTTTCCCACACACATCCCCCCCAAACCCTACTGACCATCCCTTCCCACACAGCCCCCCCCAAACCCCTCAGTACAGACCTTTCCCACACATATCCCCCCAAACCTCTCTGCACAAACCCTTCCCCTACACTTAGCCCCCCAAAACCCTCTGTACAGATCTCTCCCCACACACATCTCCCCTAATCCCTCTGTACCCTTCCCTTGTACCCTTCCCCTTCACATATCCCCCCCAAACCCCTCAATACAAACCTCTCCCTAAACACATCCCCCCCAAACACCTCTCTACAAACCCTTTCCCCCCACACCCCCCTCACCACCCCTTCCCCCACACGCAACCACAGCTCACACCCCTCCCTCCCTCCTTCCTTCCTTCCCCACCGCTCTCCCCCTCTTCTAACGCGGTCTCTAACGCAGCCTCCCCTCACCAACCAAAGGCTCAAAGCCAGCCCGGGCCGCCCCTATCCCCTCCCCGGGCCCGCACTCCCTGAAGCGGCCGCCACCGCCGCTCCGCCCGCCGAGGCCTCCCCGCGCAGGCCTCGGGTAAGGGCCCGGAGCAGGCCCTATACCCCCCCCTCCCTTCCCCCGGTAACGCGGAGCGGCCGAAGCCGGAGGTGAAGCCGAGACTCACTCAGGCAGGTAGGTAGAGGAGAAGCTGCTCCAGCGGTGCAGGGTGTAGCCCAACACCCGACTCTCAGGACCCGCCGGCCCCGCCGCCGCCATCTTCTTGTGAGCAGCGGCAGCCGCGGCCCCGGCAGCGACCGCGGGGGGCGGGGCCTCCCCCTTAAAGGCGCCGAGGCCGTGAGGGGAGGGGAGGGGGCAGAGACCCCGGGGATGAATGAGGAAAAAGAGGAGGAAAAGGCAAAAGAGGAAGCGCTGTGGGGATGAGGTGGGTTGTGGGGTTGAGGGGGTTACCCCTGGGGCTGCTGTGGGGCTGAGAGGGGTGTCCCGTGGGGGTGCATTGGGCTGAGGGGGATTCCGTGTGGGGCTGAGGGGAATGCCCCACGGGGGTCTTCTGGGGTCTTGGGAATGCTTCGTGGAGCTGCTGTGGGGCTTGGGGGGGTGTCCCATGGGGCTGAGGTGGGTCAGGGGGCTCAGAACAGTGCACTATGGGGTTGCATTGGGCTGTGGAGTTGAGGGGCATTCCCTGTGGGGTTGAGGGGGATGCCCCACGGGGGGTCTTTCGGGGTCCTGGGAATGCTTCGTGGAGCTGCTGTAGGGCTCAGTGGGGTGTCCCATGAGGATGATGTGGGTTGTGGGGCTGAGAGGGGTGTTCTGTGGGGGTGCAGTGTGCTGTGGGGTTGAGGGGGATTCCCTGTGGGAGGTCTTTTGGGGTTCTGGGAGGTGCCTCATGGAGCTGCTGTGGGGCTTCGGGAGGTTGTGGGGCTCAGGACAACGCATTATGTGGCTGCATTGGGCTGTGGGGTTGAGGGACATTCCCTGTGGGGTTGAGGGGGATGCCCCACGGGGGCTCTTTCGGGGTCCTGGGAATGCTTCGTGGAGCTGCTGTAGGGCTCAGTGGGGTGTCCCATGAGGATGATGTGGGTTGTGGGGCTGAGAGGGGTGTTCTGTGGGGGTGCAGTGTGCTGTGGGGTTGAGGGGGATTCCCTGTGGGAGGTCTTTTGGGGTTCTGGGAGGTGCCTCATGGAGCTGCTGTGAGGCTTCGGGAGGTTGTGGGGCTCAGGACAACGCGTTATGTGGCTGCATTGGGCTGTGGGGTTGAGGGGCATTCCCTGTGGGGCTGAGGGGAATGCCCCACGGGGGTCTTCTGGGGTCTTGAGAATGCTTCGTGGAGCTGCTGCGGGGCTCAGTGGGGTGTCCCATGGGGCTGAGGTGGGTCAAGGAGCTGAGGGGGGTGCAGTATGGGTCTGCATTGGGCTGTGGGGTTGAGGGGGATTCCGTGTGGGGCTGAGTGGGATGCCCCACGGGGGTCTTCTGGGGTCTTGGGAATGCTTCGTGGAGCTGCTGTGGGGCTTGAGGGGGTGTCCCAAGGGGCTGAGGTGGGTCAGGGAGCTGAGGGGGGGTGGCTGCATTGGGCTGTGGGGTTGAGGGGGATTCCATGTGGGGCTGAGGGGGATGTCCCACGAGGGGTCTTTTGGGGTCTTGGGAATGCTTCGTGTAGCTGCTGTGGGGCTCCGGTGGGTGTCCCATGAGGATGATGTGGGTTGTGGGGCTGAGAGGGGTGTTCTATGGGAGTGCAGTGTGCTGTGGGGTTGAGGGGGATTCCCTGTGGGAGGTCTTTTGGGGTTCTGGGAGGTGCCTCATGGAGCTGCTGTGGGGCTTCGGGAGGTTGTGGGGCTCAGGACAATGCGTTATGTGGCTGCATTGGGCTGTGGAGTTGAGGGGCATTCCCTGTGGGGCTGAGGGGAATGCCCCATAGTGTTCTTTTGGGGTCTTGGGAATGCTTCGTGGAGTTCCTATGAGGTTCAGGGGGGTGTCCCATGGGGCTGAGGTGGGTCAGGGGGCTCAGGACAATGCACTATGGGTCTGCATTGGGCTGTGGGGTTGAGGGAGATTCCCTGTGGGGCTGAGGGGGATGCCTTATGGGGGTCTTTTGGGGTCCTGGGAATGCCTCATGGAGCTGCTGTGGGGCTCCATGGGGTGTCCCATGAGGATGATGTGGGTTGTGGGGCTGAGAGGGGTGTTCTGTGGGGGTGCAGTGTGCTGTGGGGTTGAGGGGGATTCCCTGTGGGAGGTCTTTTGGGGTTCTGGGAGGTGCCTCATGAAGCTGCTGTGAGGCTTCGGGAGGTTGTGGGGCTCAGGACAACACGTTATGTGGCTGCATTCGGCTGTGGGGTTGAGGGGGATTCCGTGTGGAGCTGAGAGGAATGCCCCACGGGGGGTCTTTCGGGGTCCTGGGAATGCTTCGTGGAGCTGCTGTGGGGCTCCGGGGGGTGTCCCATGAGGATGATGTGGGTTGTGGGGCTGAGAGGGGTGTTCTGTGGGGGTGCACTGGGCTGTGGGGGATGCCCCACGGGGGTCTTTTGGGGTTCTGGGAGGTGCCTCATGGAGCTACTGTGGGGCTTCGGGAGGTTGTGGGGTTCAGGACAACGCGTTATGTGGCTGCATTGGGCTGTGGAGTTGAGGGGCATTCCCTGTGGGGCTGAGGGGAATGCCCCATGGGGGTCTTTTGGGGTCTTGGGAACGGTTCGTGGAGTTCCTGTGAGGTTCAGGGGCTGAGGTGGGTCAGGGGGCTGACGGGAGTGCACTATGGGTCTGCATTGGGCTGTGGGGTTGAAGGGGATACCCCATGGGGATCTTTTGGGGTCCTGGGAATGCCTCATGGAGCTGCTGTGGGGCTCCATGGGGTGTCCCATGGGGATGATGTGGGTTGTGGGGCTGAGAGGGGTGTCCCATGGGGATGAGGGGTTTTGTGGGGCTCAGGACAATGTGCTATGGGGCTGCATTGGGCTGTGGGGTTAAGTGGAATTCCTTGTGGGACTCAGGGGGATGCCCCATGGGGCTCTTCTGGGGTCCAGGGGGATGCCCATGGAGCTGCTGTGTGGCTCAGGGAGGTGTCCCATAAGGATGATGTGGGTTGTGGGGCTGAGAGGGGTGTCCTATAGAAATGAGGTGGGTTGTGGGGCTCAGGACAATCCACTGTGGGGCTGCATTGGGCTGTGGGGTTGAGGGGGATTCCCTGTGGGACTCAGGGGGATGCCCCATGGGACTCTTTTGGGGTCCAGGGGGATGCCCCATGGAGCTGCTGTGGGGCTCAGGAGGGTGTCCCATGAGGATGAGGGGTGTTGTGGGGCTGAGGGAGGGGGGTATCCCATGGGGCTGAGGTGGGCTATGGGGCTGCATTGGGCTGTGGAGTTGAGGGGGATGCCTCCTGGGGCTGCTGTGGGGCTCAGGGGTTAGTCCCATGAGGCTCCTCTGGGGTCCAGGGGGTCTCTGGAGGATGAGGTGGGGCTCAGGACAATGTGTTATGGGGCTGCATTGGGCTGTGGGGTTGAGGGGGATGCTCATGGAGATGCCTCATGGGGCTGAGGTGGAAGTGGTGCACTGGGAGATGCCCTATGGAACTCCCCATGGAGCTCAGGGGAATGTCCCATGGGGCTCCTCTGGGGTTCAAGGAGATGCCCTATGTGACTGTGGGTCTGAGGGTGATGCTCTGTGGGTCGGAGGTGGCTGTGGGGTTGAGAGTGACACCCAATGGTGCTGCTGTGGGGCTCTGGGAGTATGTGCCATGGGCTTGCATTGGGTTGTGAGGTTCAGAGGGACACCCCATGGAGGTAAGTGAGGTGCCCCATGGGGCTGAGGTGGCTGTGAGGCTCAGGGAGGTGCCCCATTGGTCTGGAGTGGGGTTTTGATTGCCAAAGGGGATGTCTCCTGTTCAGATCCTACAGTATCCCCATCTGCAGGTGATTGCTTGGGAAAATGATGTAAGAAATCCCAGTGGGATTTGATCCTGCACTGGCTCCTCTGCCAATCTTTATGATGAGAAGCACAGTTGTCCTCCCTTGTTCCATTTTACCAGCTGAATATTTGACAGTGTATTCACCAAGAAACTTGTTTTGACACTTCTGCCAGTTTTTAAATACTGAGTTTTTTGTTGTTTGTTTTTTCCAGGAAGGACTTAAACCAGAAATAACAGTAAATAGATAAATGAAAGTAAATAACAAGTAAAGTGAAAATGCATATGATTGAGTGGTGCCCAGATTTAGCATTTAACCAACAGCACCATTTGAAACCAATTGCAAATTGAGTGCTGGCTTCCAGAATTGCTGTTTCCCATAGCTTTACCACTCCCTTTTTTTTTTTTTTTTTTTTTTTTTAACTTTGCTGTGGATTCTAGTGAATAACTTTAATCATTTTCTCCTTTGCAGTTGATGCTGATGGATAAATCACCAGCAGCACCCATACCTCTCTGGGTCTGGGGTGCTCTGCTCAGCTTCAAAGGAAGCTCCCATCAGGATATCCAGACCTGCACCCTGTTGTTTTATCAGTGCTTTGGCTCACTCCATGGCTGCATGCCAAAATGCTGGCTCTGAAACCCCAAACACCAGCATGTAAGCTGCATCTTTGACAGGTTTCTCTGCCTCAAGATTGTTGGAGGGTTTTTTTCCCTGGAGATGATTTCACGCAGAGCTCCCACCAAAGAGAAGGGGAGGCTTGGGGCAGCTTGGGCTGCTTGAGAAAGCAGAGGAGACATTTCAAGATCAGGAGGGAAAAACAAACAAACAAATAAACAAACAAACAGCTGTCAGTTGGAAATGCCAGATTGGAGAGATATTATCAGGCAGGACAGTAAATGCCTGACAGGATTAAATTAGTGCAAGGATTTTTTTTCTTTTATTTTTTTTTCCCCCTTTATTTTAGGAAAGTGAGTGAGAATGCAGCAGCAAAATCTGCCTGTGGATGAAAAACTCTTTCAGCAGCCTTGAAGACTGAACATCAACTGGGTATTTCAAAAGTGAGGGGGGAGGCAGCATCAGTCCTTCATCTCAGGATGCCTTCCCAGGAGGAAGGTTTGCAGCGTTTTCTCTGCTATCAAAGCCACACATCTCTGCAACAGCTCAGCAGAAGTCCATGCATGAGGTGCAAACATCCTCACCTCCTTCTGCTAACGAAGCTTTTTGAAGTTTGTGGCCTTCATGTGGCTTTTAAGACTTCACTTATCCAAACTTCTGCCTGCTGGCTTCCCCCCTGACAGCCACCTAAATTACCTCAAGAGTATTACAAGAAATATTTTACTAATAATATACTCCCAGCCCCAGAGGAAGAGACACTACCTCAGCATTTGGAGCCCTGCTAACAACCATCCCAAAGAGAAGAAATGCCATATAAAACCTGTGACCTTCAAATATGAAACTGGATGAAAAGTGGATGATGAGCAAGCAGCGGGTGACAGCCCCATAGCAGCAGGGAGGAGGATGAGGAAGGAGAGCAAGCAGCTCACTGCTGCACAGTGCAAACCACCCCAGGAGTTTCTCTGCCCCAGTATCCTGTTACCACTTGAATCAAGACCTGGATGCCAAGCCAGCTTATTTTTAGCACATTCTGGACTTGAAGTGAAGCAAATGCTGGTGAAATACGCAGTAGTGACAGCCCTGGAAAATCTGTATTCATCTGCAGCACAAGCAGCAGGGAAGGCTGCAAGGAAGCAAAGCAATCCTGAGCTGCAAACTGAGTCTTGTGGTTTTACTCAGCCTGCCCAGTGCTTTGCAATTACTGGTGGTCACTGGGAGAGGAGTTTTTCCCCACTGAGTGGAACAAACGGAGTGTGGAGGAGCACAGTGTGCAGGGGAGCAGCATTCTGCAGATTTGGAGAGCCTGTGAGCCTCCAGCTGAGCTCTGCATCCCCATCAGGGTGGCTGCCAGACCTTAATCAAAGTGGTGGGGGGGTTATAAAAATGGGACAGACTTGAAAAACATGAGTGTTTGAACCCTGCTGTGCTAGTCCAGGGCTGTGCTGTGTCTGCTGCACTAATGCCATCTGGGGATCCTGGTGGCACCAGTGCTGCATCCAGCAGCAATTCAGACCTGCTGCTTTAGGTAAGAACCCCCAGGAGGGCAGTTATGAAGCAAACACTATGCAGAGCAGTCCTATTTCTGACTCCCTCACTTGGGTCCTTGCTGAAAAAAAAACCTCCAGCACCACTTGGTCCCTCCCAGACCTAATCTGGCTGGGTAGATCTACACTGCCTGTGGCCGTTTGGTGAAGATGGGGCCACAAAGGGGAAGTGAGAGTTCTCCAAGCAGCAGAAATGGGTCCCTTTGGCATTGAGGGCAAAGAGCCCTGGCCAAAGAGCCAGGAGGTCCCTGGACAAACACCTTGGACAGTAGCTGGAGTTGCCAAGGTGAGCACAGGAGATGTCCCCTGCATGTCTTTGCCAGGAGGATGCGCACGCGGCATCCTCGTGCTTGTCGTCAGTGAGCTTGAAATCCAACCACAGGCAGCTCAGGGATTTGACAATTGTTTGTGTCTGCCTCGAGACAAATATCTCATTCCCCCCATCACAAACTTGCTCCTCTTCTGCGCGTGTGGTTTGAGTTTCCTCATGTAAAACCTGCGTGGGTGTTTGGATATGTAATGAGCACATAGTTCAGGATGAAAACAAGTCGTGTGGAAGAGCCAAGGAACTCCAACAAGAAAAAATAAAAATAAAATTAAAAAAAAAAAATAAAAGCAAAATGAAAGCAATACAAACAACAACATGGCACGTGGCCATACCAGCTAGATGGTGGGCCAGCCGGATCTCACGTACTCCCTGGAGCTGCAGAGCTGATCAGCTGTTGGAAAAAAAGACCTTTAAAAGACAAGCTAAAGGAAATAGCATTGGCAGCACAGGCCATGACTTGTTTCCTTCCAAAGCAGGACAGAGCCAAGGACATTAGGCAGAGCTGTAACATTTGGGGGCTCATTGCTTAGCTGTGAAGCATGGTGAAAGCCTCAAGTGGGTGCAGTTGTGTAAACTCCTATTGTGTTCTGAGCGGAAGCAGAGCCTGAGAGGGTATTGTCCTACCAGATTCTGGCAATGTTCACTCACCTAACTGAGCTCCCTCTGCAAAGCCAGGGCTTTGTTCTAACTCAGCACATGGTGCAGGGGGAATAAACCCTCCTGAAGAGGCTGGAGAGCATCTTCTCCAATCAAACATATGTTCCTTTTCCCATAGTGGCTTCAAAGAAAATTACCTCTAAGCTATGGGCAAGGCTGGAGGGAGATGGGGGCAATTCCAAAAACCTCCCTGAACTGGCCTCGCTCACCATCATCTGTCATTTTGATGACATAATGGGGGGAAATTCTTTACAGAGAGGGTGGTCAGGCATTGGAATGGGCTGCTGAGGGAGATGGTGGATTCTCCATCTCTGGAGGTTTTTAAGAAGAAATGGGATGTGGCACTCAGTGCCATGGGCTGGGAACCGCGGTGGATCAAGGGTTGGACTTGGTGATCTCAGGGATCCTTTCCAACCCAGATAACTCTATGATTCTATGAAAAAAAAAGTGTCCAAGCTGATCAAGACCCATTTTCTCCAGGGCCTTGATGCATTTCCATGCTGAAAAGGGGTAAGAGCTGGCGTCAAAGATGGGTTATTTCTTTTTTTCCCTATTTGGAGAGAGGGATCATCTGTACCTCCTTACACCGGGGTAAAACAATACCTCCTTCAATGTAATGAAATACCTCTCCAGATCTGGGCCCTGATCCAGGCATCTGCTCCTAGGCCATGCACTTAAATACCTGCTTGAATCCTCTTCACCCCCTCTTGCAGCATCTGTCCTTTGGTTAAAAAGCTTAAATGAGTGAAAGAGCTTGAAAAGAAGCTTGAAAGGGCCCTGAAACACCAGTGCCTCCGCACACACACACCGGCGGAATTCTTTGCAATAAAAAACAGCTTCAAAGGGCTTGTTTTACAAAGCCCAAGTGTGCTTTTTTTTTTTTTTTAATTTCAAATCAAGGTCAGTATCTCAGCTTCATTCACCAGTCTCCAGATGCAAACCAACATGTCCCAGACGATGGAGGAGAGTTTGTCTGAGGCAGGAGGTGCCTTTTAAGGGACGTGAGTGGCTCTGAGCCACGCTGAGGAAAGAAAATCTCCCCGGTTCCCTGGCGTGCTTGGCCCTGCCTGAGCTGAACTGGGGCACCCAAGGGCAGGAGAAGGTTCTGAGATGGAAATGAGGGCAAGAATCACACTTGGGCCCTACGTGCTTCCATAAACCACGTCCTTCCCATGTCATCTCCACCCCACCCTCTCCGTACCCACCAGCAGGATGTGCCCCCGCACTCGGCTCTGCTCCACGATTCCGCGAGCGCTCGTAGGAAGCAGAGGAGATGCTCACAGCTGTGCTGCAGGCTAAAAATATTTGCTCATCTCTTTTTTTTTTCCCCCCCAGGCAGGTGGGCTCATCCTAGGCAGGCCTGCTCCCGTGGAATGGCACTTGCAGGCCAGGTGGATGTGGCACGTCGCAGTTTGGTGCTTCTCCCTTTTTTATTTCTTTTTTTGTTCTTTACGTGGAGCGTTTGAGGGTTGTGATTATTTCTCTGAATCACCCAAAGAGGATGCTCTGTCCTGTGTTTCAGATGCAGAATGTGCCTTGGAATTCAATAGTTGCTATAGTGCCGTAATTACACATTTTATGGAGTACTTAGTCACAATGGCTGGAGCTCTTGTTATTATGTTAGGACTCCTTCTGTTGTTTTGTTTTAAAGACCTTTCTGCTCAACACTTTCTCCCTGTATTAAAGAGCTTGTTTCAGCATTTGCTCCCTCCAAAGCTATCCCCAGGTCGTGGTTGTGATGGTCACCAAATGGGCTGTTGGAAGGATGGAGCTTTCAGCCCACTTTTTGTCGCAGTGCTCCGAGGTCTCCATCACAGTTGATTTCAATGATGCCAGCAAAGCATTTCCCAGGATCCAGGAGCTCTGGAGCACTGGCCCTGGCAACATTGCTGTCTGCAGTTTGGAGGCAGCTCACACACTCTTTGAGGCATCCTCACCTGCCCAAGTATTCCCCTTGGCAGAAGGGAGAAGGTGGGTGGGCTCCTTGGGTGTCCTTTCCTAGAGGATGGTTCATCCCACCTCAGTGGAATGGATGAGGGCTTGGGTAAGGATTAATCCCTCTCCCAAAGTGCTCTAGAAGAAGCTCAGCTTTAGTGCAGACAGCTGAGAGGGGTCAGGCAAGTTCTACCCTCAACATTGCTCCTCTGAAAGGCAGAACTGCTTTCCACCCTCCACAGTAGCACTGCCCTTTGCCCATTTCACCTCTTTTTATGCCAGGTTTTCCCCATTTGGAGAATGGAGCTAAATACTTAATTGCCTACTTTCTAAGGAGTCAGGCAGGATAATTAGCTAATGTTTGGGTAATGCCTCACAGGGTAGGAGTGCTAAGTGGTATTGCTGTCAGGAGCACAGTGGGAAGTGAAGGACTCAATCTTGTTTTTCAGTCAGGAATGTCACCCGAAGTTCATTTGTTCCCATTGATCAGACTGCTGAGGGCAGGGGACTTGGGCAAAGTGATTAAAAGAAGAGGATGCCAGGGACAGCAGAGCTGTGAGGGCAACTGGGTGCATTTTTGGGAGAGAAAACTACCAGTGAAGGCAAGAGCAGGGAATATACCTGGCACTGCACAGAAAGGGTTTATTTACATCTCTAATTGGAAATATTCAGCAGCAGCATCCTTTGAGTAACAGAAGTGCATCAGAGAAGGCTTTTCTTGCACTGCCTTTATGGCATGCATGCAGCACAGTGAGAAGCAGGATACAGAGACCCATCTAACTCACCCTGGGGACTGAAGAAGACTCAACCTAAAAGAGATTTCACATCTTTAATTTTTATTATCCTGCAAATTATGTTATGGATTAACTTCAAGCCCTTCTCATGTCCGCTGATCGTAATTGATGAGATTTCAATTGTGCCTTCTTGAAGTTAAACATCTGAGAGAAGCTTTGGTTAATAGTTTGCCTTTCTGAGCAGTGCATTAGCTCTCTTGTACTCCTGTCTGCTTAATTTAGAGTGAGTGCCCAAGAGTGATGCAATTAGGAGAGGAATCTTGGGCTGAAGCTCTTTCAAATGACCAGTAGACCCTTCAGTGCCAGCTTGTTTTTACAGTAGCTGGAACAGCACTTTCTCTGACTCACTAATAATTATGCTTACTAATATTACTTATGCTCACTAATAATTTGCAAACAAATGTTTTTATCCTCTTCTTGTAGCACATAAAAACTATTAAACCATCAGTGCTGTCGCTGGGATGTGCTGCCCCACCTCTGCTACCCTGGCTTTTCAGCTTTCTGAGCACAGCAAGGAAGCACATTCTCCCTCTGCCTCTTTACTAAACAAGCCAACATTTCTCACACACTCCAGTTTCCCATCCTGGAGACAGTCTCACACTTTGATGTGTTCAAAAGATGACTTTTCCAGTGAGGTTGCTGGGCTCCTCTGCTTCCTGTTGAGTGTCCAGCCACAGGCCATGTGCAGATGATGCCAACTCCTTTCTCTTTTCCTCAGCTGCGTTTAGCCAGCCACAGACCATCTCAGTGGGTTTTGCCCACTGTGCTGCACCCTGTATGGATGTCATGCTTGAGATCTCCACAGCCAAGAAGCCAGGAAAGAAGGAGCATGGATAGCCTGGAACTGATCCTTTCCACCACTTGCATTCCACAATCTTTGCAGAGTGGTCTATAAGGAGGAGTGATGCCTAAGCTCTGGAACAGGACAGCATCCTTTTCACTTGCTATGCCAACAGAATTAATCCATCCCAGTACTCCCTGCAGAAGGGTTGTGCCCAGTCCATGAAGTCTCAGGATGGCTGCTTTCTTCTTCAGAATTGCTTCCTGTTGTGTCTGTTCCCAGTTTTGTATTAAGTAAGTGGAAATACTGGCAGCAGTTCTGGGAAGGGCAGGGTTTGGGAAACTGTTCAAGGCCATGTTGGATGGGGCTTGGAGCAAGCTGGTCTAGTGGGAGGTGTCCCTGCCTGTGGCAGAGGGGTTGGAACTTGATTTTTAAGGTCCCTTCCAACCCCAAACCATTCTATGTTATACTTATTTATCAAGATTACCCTCCACACCATGACTAGATGCTCCCCTTAAGACCCCCTTTGGATGGAGAGTAAGTGGGAACTGCTGCTGTGAAGAGAAACAAATTTTCCCTTCACTAAATAGAAAAAGAATATGTGAAGGAATAAGCATCTTCTCACAGTGCAGGTCTTTTGGTGGAGCTCAAGTTGCTTTTTTTGCTTTTTTTTTTTGTTTTTTTTGTCCAGAGGTTACCCCAGCAGCAAATCCACCCAAACAGCCTCCTCTGTACTGTCCAGAGTCCAACTCCAAGGTCTGCCCCTAAACATAACATTTAGTGAGGCTGGGGGGGGGGTGACAAATGGATCAGGGCTGTTTTTTTATATATAGATCTGGGAGTTTTCAGTCCATTGCAGGGCAGTGTTTCCATTTTCTGTGGAGAGAGGAGGGCCACATGCCCAGCAGGAGTCTGTTTCTCACCAAGCTCATCTTTTTCCACCCAGTAGGAAGGAATTTCCCAGGAGCCACAGATGGGTATGGACCAGTGCCTGAGCCCATTCAGACACTGCTGGTCTCTGTGGTTACATGGTTTTGCAATCCACTTCCTGGAAAAAGGAGGGAGACAACAGTTCTGTGACTGCTGAAGGGCTGGTATAGGCTCATGCTTACAGGCAGGCAGCTGTGCAGGCTTGACTTAGAGGTTTTGGGGCTGCCTGAGTGGTGTCTGTGCTGCTTTCCCAACCTGCTCCCATATCCAGGGGTTGGCTGCAAGGTTCTGGGGTCTCCCCATGTAGCTGAGATTGAGGGATCCCACTCCAGAGGTGCCAGAGGAGGACAATACCCTACCCAAAACCAGAAGAGAAGAGAGACAGAAGAATGAATCAAGTCAGCATATCCTTCCATAACATGGATACCTGGAAATCCCAGCCTAGGTCCATCAACCCAACATGTACTGGGAAAACACAAGGTCCATCTTTCCCAAAAGAAGCATCCTAACTTCATCCAGAATGCATTTCCCCTTGGTGGTGTAGACTGGGAGACAGAACAACATCCAAATCAGACCCTGAAGTGTTCCGCCTTGCTACAAGCCAAGCAGATCCCAGTTTCTCCTGGTGCTGGGTGTAACAGGGTGGACATCCCAAAAGGCAATTTGCCCTTCTCCAGTCTGGATACCTAGTAAAGGATTTTTCTTCTGACCCACACAGGTCACCCTGCCTTACCTGCTGATGTTTTGTGTTTCTTCAGATTTAGGAGTGGACAATTTAAATCCAAGGAAATTCAAGGTCTTTGGTCACTGCAGAGTTTGCTTTGTATAAGCCCCAGGGTGAAAGTTTGTTTGTTCTTGGGATTTGTCTCAGTGGGGCCTAAGGCTGTCTGTGCCCTTCTGCAAGGTGAGGCTATGAGCCCATGGGAGCCTTCCAGCTCACTCTTCTCTTACCCAAGACCTTTACTTTTGTGCTTTGCCACGGATCCAGTCATCTTTGTCAAAGATGAGGAATCCAGCTCCATGCAAAACTAGAAGTTTGAGGGTGTCCCAGAACCCTCAAATACATCCCTACATCTGCCCTAAAGCTGCAGATTTGCTTGCAGTTCCCATCTCCCTGCTTGCCCTGAATGTCTGAAGAACACATACCACCAATGCCCACTCTGGAGCCCTAAAAATGACCCAGTAGGGCAGCAGCAGCAGCAAACGTGGCTCCCCATGGGAATATGCTGCTTGAAGGATAAAATAACTCATTTTGGAAATGCAAAAGCACAAAAGAAGTGAAGAAGAAAGCATTGATAAAGCCAAGGTTTGGATGAGAAAAGGGTAGAGCAACAGTAAAATACTGAGTTGGGAGATCATTGTTACAGAACAGTGAAAAGTAGCAGAGAGACAAGTCTACCTCCAAAGGATGAAGGCTGGAAGATCCAAACCCTCTCTGCCCAGCATCCCCTGGGAAAGGCTAGAGGGGATGGATAGCCATGAAAATCACATTCCCGGGAGTGCTCTGGACCACGTGCAAGGTTTTGCCCTCACAGCACTGACCCCACTGAGTTCTCCCACCCCAAGGGACCTTGGGGCCTCAGCTTCTTCCCTGCCAAACCCAGTTTTCTCTTCCTGAGCCAGCTGAGTTCCTGACATCCATCAAGCAGAGATAGTGTTTGGGTGACATCAGAAACTGATGGAGGCTATGGCCACCTCCATGGAGGTGCCAAACCTGCCCATGGTGACTGCTGGGGTGTCTCATGTCAAGACTGATTCAAGCCACCCACTGCTCCTGCCTGCTTAGACCTTGGCTTCCCCTGCTTCCAGCAAGAAGCAGTCACATCTGTGTGGGCATCTAGAGCACACAACTCAACAGAAAACCAGCTAGAGATGAAAAAGAAGGTAATTCCAAGAAAATGCTTGTGTGTATTCAGCAAGGACAGTGTGTACTCCAGCCTGCTGAGAGAAAAAAAAAAAAAAAAAAAAAAGCAGCAGCAGCAGTGGGTGACCTTTTCTGAGTGATGGAAAACTGGGAAGATAGCTGGGAACTTGGAAAAAGAGGTCAGGAAATGGAAAGAAGAGCAATCCTGGAAATATTCACCTGGTAATTGTAACTTGGGTCCTGAATACCAACGGGGAAAGGCAAAGCACGACATAGATGTCTGAGCATCTAAAGGGTGATGGAATAACACAAATTAAACCATGGGGCTTTGAAGAACACGTGGATTTCCTCTCGTTTTATGAAATAAGTGGGTGCAGGAACACCGAGAGCCTGTGAAGAATTTGTAGTGTCTTCCAAACCCCCTTTTAAAATTCTTTTATTATCAGTTTCTGGTGGATCTCAGCATTGTCACAGGGGCTGAACACTGCAATTTAAAGGTCCTCTCAGATGACCATGCAGCATCTTGATTTCTCCCAGATTTTTTTTTTTTTCTCTTGATGACCCCATCCCTCCCTTGAAGCTGTGGCTCTGCAGACACAAAACCACTGAATTCATCCAACCTCAGTGCAGATAAGAGTCCTCAAAACACTGCATCCTCCAGGATGGAGGCGGGGAAGTGAGAAAGCCACCAAATGAATCATCCAAGCCTGACGGGCAAGATATGCCTGGGATCTGTGCAGTGCAGGAGAAACCATGCAAAGAGCTTGCAGGAAGCTGGTCCTGCAGGGATCCTGGACCCCATCCAAGGACCACCCTGTGTTATCATCATCATCAAGACCTTTCCAAGAGTGTGCACCAGCTCCTGAGATGTCCTTTTCTCTCTCTCTTGTCCTGCAGGTTCATCTCTGCTGGTTTTCCATCAGTGCAGAAGTGCTTTTTGTGAGGATGCAGCAGTGGCTTGTGGCCAAAATCCTAAGGGATGGAAATGTAGACCACAAGGCAAGAGAAAGTGGCACCTAAGAGTGTGCACCAGCTCCTGAGATGTCCTTTTCTCCCTCTCCTGTTCTGCAGGTTCATCTCTGCTGGTTTTCCATCACTGGAGAAGTGCCTTGTGTGAGGATGCAGCAGTGGCTTGTGGCCAAAATCCTAAGGGATGGAAATGTAGGCCACAAGGCAAGAGAAAGTGGCTTTCCAACTGTGCATGGCAAGAATTGCCCCTCATTAAGGAACCAAAACCTGATCCATCAAGGCTGTCTCTTGCAACATGCCCGAAACCTGATTGTGGTCATTCTTTTCCCTGCTTCCACTGCATGCCTGGGAAAGGGACATGGTAATTAAAGTCTGAATCTCATTAAAACAGAGAAAGTGCTTGGCTTTCTGAGAGCCCAATTATCACAGATGCTACGTAACACCAGTCAGGGCATGGCTTGTTTTTGGTGTTTGGAATTATTTTTTTTTAAAACCTACAAATACAGTGTGAAATCAATTTTTCCAGAGGATGTTGAAAATCCAATGAGGGCACAGTTACAAAAGCAGTTCAAGGCCTGGAGCAAACACATTGGAGAGGGAGAAGCCACAAGGACTCTGCTCACCAGAAAGAGGGAGATGGGGATCATAGCAATGCTGCAAAAGGGGCATAGAGGAAGGGTGCCCAGGCAGGAGGGATGATGCACACACCGTGCCCCAAACCCTCCAGGGCCAATCTGGGTAGGTCTGTACCAATGTCCCATGGATGTGGCATTTCCCACTTCCCAGCTGGTGACCTTAGGCTCAACCACCTCCTGACCTGTGCTGCTTGGGTTTCCCAGGCAGGAAGTCATTGAGTCAAAGAACAGCTTGGTCCAGTGTGTTCCTGTGGGATGGGCATGAGCTGGAAAATTCTGTGAGCCCAACAGAAAGAGATGAAGCTGCTCTTCTTCCTCAGTTATATAGCAAGCCCTACAAAAACCCAAAGCCTGCCACCATCAAAGGAAACCGATCTTTTTAATAAGCAGTTGACCATGGAGAGGGAAGACACGTGCTGCCCATCCTTCATTTTAATTCATGTCCAGTCTGGCAGCCTCTCTGAGGACACGAGCTGTTCATTTCAGCTTACCTACCACTTCCCCTCTTGGCCAGACCACTGACCCAGCAAAGCTTTTCCCACTCACTGGTGGGCAGCAACATCTGCAGATCCCATCCAAAACATCCACCCCCTCTGGAATTACCCCTAGTTTATCCCCAGGGTGTCACCCCAGGTTTTTTCTGACAGTGAGCACAGCAGGAACAGTGCAACCAGGAATTATGGAGCCCCAGCTCCTGGCAGGGAGCATCACCCTTACCTGGAGCTGGTGATGGGACTCAGGCTTTGCTGTGATGCTCAGCTGCTGACTCACCAGAAAATGGGGACAAGGGACTTAAAGTGCTCTGTGCCTCAGTTTTCTCAGCTGTAAATGCAACTTTAAACAATAATTTTGTTTAAATTAAAACAATAACCCAATTTGCCAGGGTGCTGACAACCTCCAGCAATGACAGTGAGGAGCTCTGCCAGCCTGGGGTAAAAGGTGCTAGTTAGGTGCAAAACAGTAGGATGCTTTTTTTTCTTGGTGGCAGAGTGTGTCTGCCATACATTACACTTATGTAACATCACTTGGCATTTAGTTGGCACTTCACATCTTTAACTAATTACACACAGTCGAGCCATTTACCAGCGTGAACAGAAAAACATCCCATAATAACTGATCTGGAAGGGTTGGGCTGATTTCCAGACTCCTCCAAGAGTGAGAATTGCAGAAGGTGAGAAATAGGATTTTGAAGAAGGGCAAACAAACAAATAAATGCATTAAAAGAGGAAACAAAAAATCAAACCGTGTGTTTGCATCGAAGGACTTGCAGGTTGAGAAAACCCACTGCTTTTTCTCATGGAAACAACCAGCCAGAGCTCAGCCTGCAGCATCCAAAGTGCATTTAGAATTCACCTCCTCCTTCTTTTTGCAATTAAACACATATTCTTATGCACCTCGACTTTTAAAATAAATAATGACAATTTTTAGCGAGCAATTAAAAGCGACGGCGTTTACATTTTAATGATCTCCTTCGATGTGACTTGCTCAGCTTCTTTCAATTAGAAATGGATCTATTTAGGAACAAGACATCTTTAAATGCTCATCAGTTTTCTGTAAACAGTGGTCCTGCTCTGCTTTCAGGTTCTCAGGGCAGAGGGAACAGGGAGGGAATCTGCTGGAGAGAAAACTCTGCACAGCTTTTCTTCCCAGTGGCGATTCTCTGTGGGAGTGCAGAAAAGGAAGTTTATTTTGGAAGTGAAAAAAAATAAAGCCAGGTTTTGTTCCAGGAGAACACCAAGATAAGTAGCATCTGGGCAGCTGGAAGTGCTGTATGTGGCTGGGAAGATCATATTTACAGCTGCAAAATGCCAGCTACGTTTTCACATCCCGGTAAGACTTCAGATGGCATCAAAAGTGGAACCAAGCCGGTTTCCAAGACACATTTTCCACCCACCTTTGGTTTGTGCTTGCAAAATCATCAATCCTATTTCGGCTCAGTGCCATCTGTAGGCCTCGTTTCAGCATCGTGAGAGGGGATGAAAATTTTACCCCCCAAATCCAGTACAAAAAGCAGTGTGGTTACAGCCTGGAGATTGCAGGTGGGGTACATCAGGCCCTTAGGGTTCTGCGTGTCAAAACTGTTTCATTTGAACCTCCTTCAAGAATCCACCATCTGCAGACAGCAGGTTATTCCTGGCACACCTGCATCTCTTGGAGATGCATCTCTAGGAAATAATTTTACCTAAATAATTTAATTATTTAGTACCTAAATTACCTAAATAATTTTATCAAGTCAGCAGCAACCCTGAACGTGTTGAGAAAGCGCTCAAAGGGTTCAGAAATCCACGGTTGGTAGGAGCGTGGTAGGGTTTGAGTGCTGCTAAGCAATATCCTCCTTTCTGCACCCTCATGCTGCTAACTGAAGAGGTGTCATTATTTCTGACTCACAGATAAACTCAGCGGCTTGCCCAGGGCAACAGTGGAGAGTCTTTGGAGGTAGAATGAGGATTTACCTCTTCTTTGGGGAAATTTCTGCTTAAATATTTTGGTTTTCTGCATCCCAGAGATTTCAGCCCTGGCAGGCTGGCTGGAGAGAAGATTCAGAGAAGCCACAAATCTTGAGAGCTCTTAACACTGAAAAAATGCATTTACCTTGTTTCTCTGCTTCAGTTTTCCTCTGTATAAACCACTACAAACAGAGCTCCCTGGAATGGGATAAATGTAGGTAAAATGCTCTCTAAAGACCAACGATTGCCATGGACTTGGGGGAGGAAAGGCAAATCACTGTGATTTGAAAGATAATAGAACATCCCAACCATGGCTGAGCTGGTAAGGAGAAGGGATGAGGTGTTTGGGGCTTGTCTGGGGTATTTCCATGGGAAAGGACTTCTTGGTTCTGGAGAAAAAGGCTGTGGAAATCCTGCCTTGGGTGATTTCTGGTGGTTTACCCCAGTAGTGAGGAAACCTCCAGGCTCATCCCTGCTGGCCCTTAAGTCTACAACCTTCCCTCACTACTTAGTCTCCTCTAGCTACATAATAAGCAGATAAAATAATAAGACCTTCAAGGACTTTGCATTAGCTCCTGCACATCGTGCACCAGGATCCACTGGGTGCAATCAATCCAAGTTGCTTTCAGAGGAATCACCACTCTCATCACATCTTACCTGTATCCAGTTCTGGAGATCTCAACACAGGAAGGACATGGAGCTGTTGTAGCATGTCCAGAGGAAGGCCATGAAGATGATCAGAGGACCTCTCCTATGGAGACAGGCTGGGAGAGTTGGGTTTGGTCAGCCTGGAGAAGAGGAGGCTCCGGGGAGATCTTAGAGCATCCTTACAGTACTTAAAGAGGGCTTGTAGGGTAGATGGGGAAAGACTTTTTACCAAGGTCTGTGGTGGCAAGGCAGGGGACAACAGTTTTAAACAGAAAGAGAGTAGATTTAGGTTAAATATTAGGAAAAAATTATTTCCAGTGAGGGTGACTGGAACAGGTTGCCCAAGGAATCTGTGGCTGCCCCATCCCTGGAAGTTTTCAAGGCCAGGTTGGATGGGACTTAAGCAACCTGGTCAGGTGGGAGGTGTCCCTGCCCAATGCAGGGGGGTTAGAACTACATGAGCTTTAAGGTCCATTCACAGCTTGGTGCTGGGGAAGAAGCAAGATCTGGAAGCTTAAATACAGAAGAGCAGACAGAGTGCAGGCACTCAGGCTGACATCACGAGCGAGCTGATGAGCATCAAGTCCGTGTGCTGTGAGATTATTCCCCACGGCTGGGCTGCCATCTTATATGAAATTCCTCTGAGTTCTTTCTTTAATCACAGCAGTGATTGAAGTGGGATGTTTTTTCCATTTCCATTTTGGGGGCTTTCCATGTAATGGGGGTGGTGCTTCAGGCACGAGATGGCCCCCCCAAAATGCTCCCGCACTTGAAACGCTCCTCGTCCCCTTTCCACAGGTGAGCATCCCCTTTCCACAGGTGAGCATCCGGGCAGGGAGGGCAGAAACACCATCACAAAGTGTGTCCTCCACGACAAGGCCAGCACAGGACACATCTGGCCCAAAACCAGAGGAGCCTTCCTGCTATTTTGGGACCAACCCTTGCCAGAGTCTCTGCTGGCAGCCCAAGGTGATGAAACTGTCAGCAAGGGCTGATTCCTGCAGTTGGTGTAGTGGAGCCTGGAGGCAGCGTGGCAAGCATAGACAAAATCAAAGCTGTCACAGTTGGTTACAGCTGTCTGGAGTGAGGTTGTTTCTCCAGTTCCTTGGAGCCAGAGGATGGTATGATTCTTTGAAAAGGAGCCTGTGGCTAATGGGCACCATCCGTTGCAGCATCAGTGCTGTGCACCTCCTGCTGTAAGTCTGAAGGACCAACCCCAACCTCCCTAAAACTACTGGGCCGTGCTGGCTTGCTATTTCAGGACTGCTCTGAGCTTTTGGATTTTTCCAGCCAATTCTCCACCCCCTCTCTGCTCCTCTCCAGCTCAGCATCTCATCCCAGTGCAAGAATCTGCTGCATGTACTCGTGTGATGGGTTGTACTTTGGAAAACTTTCCTAAACATGCTGCTTACAGCTTGGGAAGGGATGGGGAACCTTGGACATTTTCTTGCCGTAGGGCCAGAAAGCAAAATAGTGCTTTGGGGGCTTTAAACCTATGCTTGAAGGGGCTGGAAAAGCCAGTAGTGAAGGAGTAGATTGGAAAATCCCAAGCAAGGCTCTAAGCAGGGCTGAAGGCTGGGAGATTGTCCAACATAGCAGCCAGCCAAGGCTGAGTCTCAAGAGGCTCCTGGAGGATGGGGAACCATGGACAGATGTGTGCTTCTGGATCCAGCTGTGCCACTGGACATACTCTCCCTCCAGCTGCTTCTCCCACCCATCAGCTGCTCCAGCCCATTGAGCAGAAAGCAGCATCCTTGGAGCAGACACAGTGGATTTGGGGTCAGAACGCTCACTATTGACACTGTCCTTTCCAGCTGGGGACAGTAAAAATTAGCTGGGTCACAGTGACATTTCCAGCTGGCACAGCCCTCTGTGGGGTGAACATCTGCCCAGGCTGGAGAATTGTGGAGCCTTTGGGGACAGTTAAGTATTGCTGGGAAGGGGACAGCAAGCCAGGCAGCAAAATGCACCCAAAAATGTAGCAGAGAGGTGAGTGAGGAGGAAGATGACACTATTGGAACCCCCAAAGGGACAATACTCAGGGAACTCCTTAGAATCTTGTTGTCTGAGTGCTGGGAAAAAGAAAAGGAGAATGATAAAGAGGAAAAAAAAAGAGTTCTCAAGAAATTTTATATTTAAGAAATCAGTCTGTGTAGGTTGCAGACATCTCCTGGTGTTCATTCTTAGCTGCTAATAAGGGGATTAGTTAATTAACATATGGATCCTTGGGTGGATGTATTTTTAAATCTTTGGACAATATGATCCTGAGAAGCAGAAGAAAGGAAGTGAAGTGGTGATTTAAGACAAAAAAGAAGAGAATATAATTCTGGCAATCACCAGCCTATAAAAATAATCGAATGAATCCTGAAGAAAAAAATCATGATGAAATATTTAGAGCTTAGTTCTGTCCACACAGTAGTGTCAATGGGGAGAAACTTAACAGGACTCAAATGCTGAATAAAATCACCATGATAAAAGAATCAGACTTGAGGGATGATGGGCACAGAAAACTGCCAGGTTTTCTTCTTTCCCATCTCTTTTTTTGGTGCGAAGAGGAATGGCACAGCCAGAGGATGGAGTCGGCACAGCCTTTATGAACATGTGGTTTTATTTTGACTTCTTTGTCTTAGGAAATAAAAAAGCAGAAAAAATGCATTGGTCTGAAATGTGGTTTGTAAAAACTGAAAACATATTGGAGTGCAGTAAGTAATCCTGAACAAGAGTGTGGTACATTGAGCAAGGCACATTTTTCAGGGTAGAACAAGAGTCAGGGCTCAAGATCAAGTTTCATTAACATCTTTGCTAATGATCTGGAAGGATTATACCTTCCAGATTAAAATCAGATACACTTATGATAGTGAATTTGAAGCAGTTGGGTAAATAATAAAGAGTTTTGTGTTGTTTAGATCCACTTCTGCTCCAAGCACCTGAAAATTTCCATCTAATATAAAGCAGAGTTCAATACCCTGAAAGATCTCATCTCGTTGAGTGACATCTTCATTACTCACCACTTAGCCCACTCAGTCTCTCTTTTTAACCTCTGAATATACTTATGGATGTCTTTCACAGGTCTTTCTGCAGCCCCAGCCCTCCTTGCATTTAGCTGGTTTGGTATTTAATGATTTAATGATACATTTCTGGACCACACTGGGCATCTGTATGTGTCCATGCACCCAGCTGCCTTCCCCAGGTTTACCACCTCCCTCCTTTCCAACAAAAAACATTTGACAGGCTGGTGATGAGCAGCTCAGCAGCCCCTCTGAGAAGCAGCATTGTGCCTTCAAACACGTGTCCTGCTTCCATGTCACCTCCAGTGCTCCTGACCCTCTAGCATGTGCTTACTTGTTCTACCAAAAGCCTTCCAGGTCCACACTTTCCATCCCTAAAATGCTCCTTGACCACCTTCTCTTTACTCTGCTTGGGTGATTCAAGGCTGTTGCTCAAGACCTTTCCATCCATGAGGTTTTCAGCAACACCCATGAATAGCTTGGAGCACTGAGCTGAGCTCTCCTGGATGTCAGGAGAGAGGGAGCAGTGGAGGGCAGAGACCTGGGAGCATTCATGCTCTGTCTCAGCAAGATGGAAGAACAAAAGCTGGGGCTGACTTCATGACTTTGTGTCTTTTCTTGCAGGTCAAGCTCGATGTTGCAAGGAAATCAAGCCAGGGATGGGCAGATCCAGGAGGCAGGGTGGAAAGGGGACACTTTCATCTGTTAAGACTTCTCAGGATCTGCTGGGGATTGAGGACAGAGGGAGAGGAGGAAGAGCAGGAGGTGGCAGGAGGTGTGTTGTTTCCACCTGTGGTTTCTGTGGCAGGTCTCAGCACCCTCTCCTCTCTCCTGTCTCTGTCAGACTGTAACAGATGCCAGGGCTGGGAAATCACCACTTGTCCTTGGAGCTGCAGCACCATGATGCTGGTGTCTGAGCTACAAGCATCACCCCAGAAAAGGAGGCTCGAGGAGGGGAGACAACTACAGCAGTGAAATCCAAGAGGTCTGGTGGGATCCAGTCCTCAAGCAATGCAACTCCAAGAGCTCTTGCAAAGCCCCAATGATTTGGGCAGAAGGGTTGGAAGCAAATCCATCATCACCTGCTGAAGTCCTTCCCTGGAGGTCTAGAGTAGCTTTGAGATGTCTGCTGGGGCATGAAAAAAAAACCTTGAGAGAGCAGAAAAAACAAATGCAGCAAATGGTGAGAGGACAAGGAGCAAATTTGTTGGGGATGAGGTCTGGGTGGCTCAAACTTGGAGGCCACATGCTGCAAAAGGCAGGAGCCCAGGTGGGGTAAAGCCTTCCAGAGAGGAACAATTTATCCAGTTTGGTTTGTGGGTGCTTGAAGCCTGCAGGAGAATTTGCTCCCAAACAACCAAACAAGCAGAGGAAAAAGACAAGCATGTGAATGGATCCAAATGTCTCCTTATGGTGTTCTGGATTTTTTTTTTTTTAATTTTTTTGTGCTGTTGGGGTTTTTGTGAGGGTTTTTTTGTTTTGTTTTGCTTTTTTTCTTGAAGAAATGTGTTGATTTTGCATTTGCAACACATCGGGGCTAATTTTAAAAATGTGAAATTATTTTCTTTAGAAAAAGCCAAGGGCTGCAAAAACCCTTCAGGAGATAATAGATGATCTTCAGTCCTGAAGGCTGAACCTTTTGCTTTCCTGCCAGAGAAGCCATGATCCCCGGGGTGGAAGGGCAAGCTGTCTGCAAGGCCTTTCAAACAAACCATGATCCTCAAGCAGGGCAGGAGCCCAAAGAAAACTGCTGCCTCCCAGCCCTGGAAGCAAACACAGGGTATCCTGCTTGGGGAAAGCAGCTCTGGGACCACCAGGAACCCACAGGACCTGTTATCTGATTCCTCTTCACCTTCCTGGCATCCAAGAGACCTCCTGGATTAGGGGTGGAAGCACAAGCCCCAGCTGACCCTATCCCCTCCCTTTAAGATGCTCATCCAGGCCATGCTGGAATTGGCCCTGGTTGCCTCCTTCTCTGACTCAGACATTATATCTGGGGAATTTATGGCCTTTCCTTCCTGCCAGCCTCAGTAAATAACCCTGACATCTCACTGGCTTTTGGGAACTGACCAGGAGCAGGAGCCTTGCAGGGGGGCTCAGACAAAGACCTGCATCTGAGCAGCAAGCAGGATTTCCAGCTCTCCAGCAGGACCTTCCCCTATGGCATCACCATTCCCAGTGGGATCATTGCCTGCAGCATCACCATCCCCATTGAAAGCCCTCACCCATGGCATCACTGTCCCCAGTAGGACCCTCCCTCACCTGCAGCATCACCATCCCTGGCAGGACCCTCCTCCGTGGCATCACCATCCAGTGACACCCCCACCCACAACACAGCCACTCCCAGGGGCACCCTCACCTGCAGCATCACCATCCCCAGTGGGACCCTTGCCTGGGGCATCAGTGGGATCCTCACCCACAGCATCACCATCCCCAGCAAAGATCCCCCGTGGCATCATTGTCACCAGTGGAACCCTCACATTCAGCATCACCATCTCCAGCAAGACCAGGAGCCAGGATCACAGGGTCTAACTCACAGTGTGTCCCCACTCAGGAAAGCAAATCTGCTTTCTCCAGGTGCTCCCATACCTGCAGCCCCTGGCTGGGATCTGGGTTTTATTTTCCTTTTTGTTGGAAAAGCCTCCACAAAACTGGGAGAAGGGCAGAGGGGAGCAAGGAGGAGGCCACTGAAACTTCTGGTGTCCATCACCAACGTGCTTCAGCACTCTTGGTACCTCCTCTACTTGCTATTTACCCAGTGGGAGATGCACGGGTAGGGAGATTCTTTCACCCAAGACACCTGATAGAGTCAGGGTGCTCCAGTGGGCTGAGGAGAGCAGGGAGATCTGATCTCTGCCAGGGATACCTTCCTGCTCCTGGCTAAAGTCCCCTATAGAGGTTCCCTATAGCTAATTTAGGCATCCTGGCTTGCCCCCTGGAGGCAGCCCCACACACCATTGCTGGAGGTAATAAAACCAATGGTAGGAATAAAAACGAGTGAGGATGAGCTGCTGTGTTTTAAGCACATCTGAAGGGCTGCAGAGAGAAATCTGCCCTTTTGGGATCATAGAATCATAGAATTGGCTGGGTTGGAAGGGACCTCAGAGATCATCAAGTCCAACCCTTGATCCACTCCCACTGCACTTCCCAGCCCATGGCACTCAGTGCCACATCCAGGCTCTTTTTAAATATCTCCAGACACGGAGAATCCACTACTTCCCTGGGCAGCCCATTCCAATGCCTGATCACCCTCTCCAGAAAGAAATTCTTTCTAATCTCCAACCTAAACTTCCCCTGGCACAACTTGAGACCCTGCCCTCTTGTCTTGCTGAGAGTTGCCTGGGAAAAGAGCCCAACCCCCCCCTGGCTCCAACCTCCTTTCAGGGAGTTGGAGAGAGTGATGAGGTCTCCCCTGAGCCTCCTCTTCTCCAGGCTGAGCACCCCCAGCTCCCTTAGCCTTTCCTCATAGGATCTGTGTTTGAGTCCCTTCACCAGCCCAGTTGCCTCCTTTGGACCTGCTCCAGCACCTCAATCTCCTTCCTGAACTGAGGGTCCCAGAACTGGACACAGGACTCAATCTGTGGCCTCACCAGAGCCGAGCACAGGGGCAGAATCCCTTCCCTGGACCTGCTGGCCACGCTGTTCCTGAAATGCTGAAGCATCTCTTGATGAAAGGATGCTGAAGCATCTCTTTCAGGTAGATGGGGCATGGGGATGGGATGAAGCAGAGACAAAATTCAGTGTCAAAGCTCAAGTCAGTCCTGGTCCTCCTGCACTTGTCCATCCTGGGGATGCTTTCTCCCACTAAGCATCAGTTTGATACTGCAAGGATAACAGGCTTGGGGATATTAGAGAGGTATTTTAGTTCCCTGTGGTTAGGGAGGTCAGGCTGAGCCTTGGGAACTGCTGTGGGAATTGTGACCTCTGTGCCAGGAATTCTGTGCTGCATCCTCCCAGCATGGGTGCAGGGAAGAGGAGACACTTTCCTCTTCCCTGTCATCACCTCTGCAGACTTTGAGGGCTGCTCCAAGGGTGAGTCTCAACTCCTTATGCCATTTCTGGAGCTTGGATGCCCACAAAATGCCATCAGATGGCGGGTGCTGTCTCTGTCCCTGCCCCTCCAAGGACTTACCCTTAGGGAGGGTCTTCCAATTTGCCTCTCCTCACCAAAAAAACTTTTCCTTGCTGCCTTGCTTGCTGTGCTAGCTGGTGGCCCTATTCTGGTAGCCATCTGGTCACTAGTTGGTGGCCCCATTCTGGTAGCCATCTGGTCACTCCACTACCTGTTGCTAGGTCTGCCTTTCTCTGTGTAACAGCTCCATGGCCCCAAAATCATTTGCCTTGTGGGGCTGTGCAATCATCTGAGCTGTGGAACTGATCCAGCACAAAATAACCGTGAGAAGAAAACCTCTTCCCAGACCTTGCCTGGACAGCACAGCCACCAGAGAAATGCTCCTGGAGGCAATAAGAGTGGGATGGTTTGGTGAAAAGCCACATCCCTGGATCCAAGGCACATCCCTGGATCCACATGTTGCTCCTAGAAAGCATCAGCATGTGGTAAACTGGAGAAGTGCTGAGGAATAGCATCAAATCACACGAGGTTCAGGTTGTAGGGTGTATGTAGGTGCCCTAACTCTGTGTTTGTAGGGTGTGTGTGCATTCTCCTGGGAACTGGCCTTCAAAAGGTGCAAAGTATCCTCTGCCTTGTCACCAAGAATTAATTTTCCTTCCTGTGAAGGGCTGGCTGCAGATAGCATATAATTAGTTTCACATCCAGCACACACTTATCTTCCCTGTGTGTTCGGCACATTTGATGGTGCATTCATAAATCAAATCTCTCCAGCAGTCCCCTGCCCCGAAGCATTTTCGTGGGCAAACAATCCCCAAGTGGCCCCATAACAGTGATTAATAACACCCATCTCTCTGTTTGGGATGGCTTAGGGAAGTGGGAATTGCCTTTCTCCCTAGACAGGCGAGAAATGTGTAGATGGGCACAACTCCTCATCCCCAGAAAGCACAAACCCTGAGAAAAAAAAAACACGGAGTCAAAAATAAACATAGAAATGAATAAATAAAAAGGGCTGCTGGAAGCCTGGCAAAGACTCTGCAAGCCAAAAAAAATTGTAAAGACAATCAGTAAATTGCCACTCTGGACAGAGATGTGGAGGCAGCCTCTAATCAGCAGCCTGATGTAGGGCTGCCTTAGTCATGCTTTATTGATTCCCTCTTCTGGGGATGTGAATCATCAGCTCCTCGTGGGGAAGAGCTCTCCAGCTTCCCAGCTCAGAGAGACACAAATTACCAGCTTGCATGGAAGCAGGCAGAGGAGAGCTGAGATGTCAAAGGAGATGCTCCCCGTCATGTGGGGGGAGGTGATCAGTTCTGAGACCAGAAAAAAAATACCCAAATGAGACAGGGATACAGAGGAGGTTGCTCGTCTTGTCCAGGAGATAAAGCCATCACTTGTTCACATCCAAGGGAGAAGTGGAAAAGGGGTTTCTCCCTCTGACTGAGCACCCTCTGCTCTTATTTTATGAGGCAAGAGGCTCCTTGAGTCCCTGAAGCAGCAGGGAGCACATCAGGAGCAGTGGCTTTCAGTCACTTAAATCGCTCTGACTTCTTTTAAAACCCTGTAAAACACTTGCACCCTTTCACACCTGACCTGTAACCCTCTCCTGCTCCTCCCCTGGGATTATCCATTCAGCCACAAGAGATTAAATTTCTGGGAGGTCTGTGCAAGGGGAGAAAGAAGAGAAAAAACTAAATAATTTTGTGGATTCTCCATCCCTGGAGACATTCAAGACCCACCTGGATGTATTCCTCTCAAACCATCTCTTGGGGACCTTGCTCTAGGAGGAGGGTTGGACGAGAGGAGCCTCAGAAGTCCCTTCCAAGCCCTCAGCATCCTGTGGTTCTGTGGTTTGGACCTTCTGGAGAAGGCCACAAGGAGAGCAGTCCTTGAGGCAGCTCCCGTTGGGCTCTGCTGGCAGCAGGCTCTGAGCACAATCAGCTGTGAGAGAGGCTGCAGAATGTCCTTGTCACTTTGCAAACAGAAACTGCAGCAACAACAGAGGCAGTGGGTGGAAGAAAAGGGGGCTCAGCACCAGCCAAAAAAACCTGGGGGTCTTCCTAAAGGGTCAGAGGTGCCTCCAAACAATCAACCCCTGGGGAAGGAGCTCCTGGGCTTTCAGCCATCCCTGCTCCTTTCTGATTTTATTAGCTGGGGAGACAGATGCCTCTGCAAGAGCAGTGCAGGCAGTTCCTCTGCAATCCAGAGCAGAGGGAAGGAGAGCAGGAGCTTCCGCTGCCAGGGAACGGAGCTTGAAAGGGATCCAGCGGATAAAGAGATATTCAAAGTTCAGCTAATGAGGGAGATGACTCACTGGCTCAACGAGACAAAGGTTAGGCTGGAAAATAAAATAAAATAAACCTCACTGCAAGGAGCAGGGTTGGAGGGGATGCAAAAAAAAAAAAAAAAAAATTAAAAAAAATCAGAGGGTGCTGTGCAGGGCAGAGGGGTAAAGCAATGGCTGAGACTCAAATACACCCCAGGGTTGCACTGGATTTGTCCCAGGATGGGTTTGTGGGGGTTGTGATGGTGGCTGTGGGTGGCAGCTGTGCCCACCTGCTCTCTCCAGCAGATATCCAGCTCAAGAAGGAGAGGGAACTGTTTGAAGAAGTCCAGAGCAGAGCCTTCAAGATGATGCTCAAAGGGAGCAGAACATCTGTGTTATGAGGAAAAGCTGAGGGAGCTGAGGGGATCTTCATCTTGGAGAAGAGGAGAATGAGGGGTGACCTCATTAATGTTTATAAATACACAAAGGGAGAGAGCCAGGAGGACGGTTCCAGATTCTTCTCAGTTATGCCCCACGATAGGACAAAAGGCAATGGATACAAAATTGAGCATAGGAGGCTCCACATAAATATAAGGAAAACCTTTTTCACTGTGAGGATGGCAGAGCCCTGGCCCAGGCTGCTCAGGGAGGTTGTGGAATCTTCTCCCCTGGAGATATTCAAACTCCACATGGATGTGTTCCTGTGTGACCTCCTGTAGGTGACCCTGCTGTGGCAGGAGGATTGGACTTGATAATCTTTCCAGGTCCTTTCCAACCCCTGACTTTCTGTGATTCTGTGGTGTCCAGCCCTAGAGGTGAAGCATTGGTGGACCAAGGAGATGTCTCTTGCAAACGAAGCAGAATCATAGAATCATAGAATTGGCTGGGTTGGAAGGGACCTCAGAGATCATCAAGTCCAACCCTTGAACCACCGTTGCGGTTCCCAGCCCATGGCACTCAGTGCCACATCCAGTCTCTTTTTAAATATCTCCAGACACGGAGAATCCACTACTTCCCTGGGCAGCCCATTCCAATGTCTGATCACCCTCTCCAGAAAGAAATTCTTTCTAATATCCAACCTAAACCTCCCCTGGCACAACTTGAGACCCTGCCCTCTTGTCTTGTTGAAAGTCGTCTGGGAAAAGAGCCCAACCCCCCCCCTGGCTCCAACCTCCTTTCAGGGAGTTGGAGAGAGTGATGAGGTCTCCCCTGAGCCTCCTCTTCTCCAGCCTCAACACCCCCAGCTCCCTCAGCCTCTCCTCAGAGGATCTGTGCTCCAGTCCCTTCACCAGCCTGGTTGCCCCCTTTGGACCTGCTCCAGGACCTCAATCTCCTTCCTGAGCTGAGAGTCCCAGAACTGGACACAGGACTCAATGGTCCTTCCTTCACTTCCTTTGACAACTGGCACTGCTGAGAAAGGACAGAGGATGGCCAGACCTTAAAAAATGTACTAATTAGTCACCTGGAAACATCAGCCTACTTCTAATGCTCTCAGCATTACCAGGGTGCTCAAGGAAGAGAAATACATTGGTAAATGTAGGTCCTGCTCCAGAGCATTCTGAAAATGAGGGCTGCAAACCCATCACCTTCCTGCTCAACAGGGATGCTAGCTAGCTTGAGGGTGAGCCAAAACTTCTCTCAGAGCTTCCCCGTGTCAAGGGGGAGCAAAAGAGAAGAAAATATCTTCTCTTTCTCCTGATCTTTATATTCCAGAAACAGAAGGAGATGCAGCTTGGGATCCTACAGACCTCACAGCGTGGGCATGTGTGGCACCAAGCAAGTGCTGTGTGGTTAGTTAGGGATCTTGGGACTTCATTTTTAGACTCTAAGAAGCATTTTGGTTGGAAAAGACCTTTAAGATCATCAAGCCCCAACCATTAACCCAGTACTGCCAAGCCCATCACTAAATCACGTCCCTAAGCACCACATCTACCCAGCTTTTAAATCCTTCCAGGGATGGGGACTTCACCTGTGCCAGTCCCTGATGGCCCCTTCAGTAAAGAATTTTTTCCTAATATCCAATCTAAACTTTCCATGGAGCAACTTGAGGAATTTTCCTCTTGTTCTGTCACTTGTAACTTGGGAGAAGAGACTGACCCCCACCTTGCTCCAACAAGGTGATTGTAGAGAGTGAGAAGGACTTTCCCCCACCCCCCTTTTCTCCAGACTGAGCAATGCCAATTTTGGATGTGCTTTTTTTTCCCCCTCACTACTGGATTCAGTACTGGCCAGGATGCTAAGCTGAAATAAACTTTTCCTTCCTTCCCAGGATAAAGAAAGGTGCGGAGGGCTTGACTGGCACTTGGAGAAAGCAGGGCAGGAGGTCAAAAAAGGGAAGTGGGGCATGGAGGGGGAAAGGAAGGATGCAGCAGGGCAGTGCTGAACACAGGGCTAAAGGAGCTCAGAAATACAGATGGAAGAGGAATTGCTGACCAAGGTGGGCAGTGCCATCCCTCGGCAGTCCCTTGGGACCTGCCACTTGCTGGGGATGCTGCAGCAGAGCAGATGAGGTCTCATTATCCACTTGTGGATCAGGATTGGTTTCCAAGGTGGAGATGCTTGTGCAGCACTGGACTCTTATGGGTGAGGGTGGGAGCATACAAAACAGGGGCATGGAGACAAGGAAGAAAGGAGATAGAGGGGGAAATCTGGGGCTGGAGGACAGAAAGCTTCTGCCTTTATAAGCAGCAAGGTCTGATGGTGCTGAGAGATCTGCCAGGGAGCTGGAGCTTTGCTTCCAAGCAAGGTGCAGGCAAGGAGGCAGCTTGGCTGGAGGGAGCAGCAATCAGGATGCTCACCCTCTCCTACAGTCCCCTTCTTTCTCTCCAACCTCCTTTAATTTCTGTGACTGAGGGTTGGCTCCCCAGGTGAAGGAATGAAAACCAAAGGTAAAGTTTGGTTGGCTGGACATGCTGATAGAGGACCAAGAGAGTATTTGTTTGCTCATTTCCCATATCATAGAATGATAAAATGGTTTGTGTTGAAAGGGAACTTTGATATAATCCAGTTCCAACTCCCCTGCATGGGCAGGGACACCTTCCTCTAGACCAGGTTGCTCCAAGCCCCATCCATCCTGGCCTTGAACACTTCCAGGGATGGGGCTGCCACAGCTTCTCTGGGCAACCTGTTCCAGTGTCTCACCACCTTCACAGAACAGAATGCTTCCTAATAACTGACCTAAATCTCCCCTCTTCTACTTTGAAATGGTTCCCCATCGTTCTATCACTCCATACTCTTGTAAACAGTCCCTTCCCAGCTTTTCTGGAGCCCCTTCAGGTACTGGAAGGTTCTCTAAAGTCTCTCAGAAGCCTTCTCTTCTCCAGGCTGAACAACCCCAACTCTCTCAGCCTGTCTTTATAGGAGAGGTGCTCCAGCCCTCTGACCAACTGCAGGATTACCCAGCAAAAATACAAAGCCTGGCTACAATGAGGAAACCTTAAATCCCAGCAGTGAGCATCAGATCTATTGACAGACTGAAAATCCCTTCATACCAAGAGTGAACAGCCATGGGAGATCTTTCTACTTGGCTTGTGTGGCCAGAGACAAGGGACACAATCAGCTTGGGCTTGCAAAAGGGCAGCTTTCAGTGAAGGCAAGAGAAATTGCAGGGCTGAACTGAAATTGGAGCTCAGCTGCAGAATGTTATTTCAGAAGTAAATGTGCAATGGGGGGAAGAATGTCTGAACTGAGCTTCCCAAAATGCATCTCTTGCATGGGCAGTGTTAGAAAAGCCAACTCAAAGAAGTCTTTGGCCTCACCCAGCCCCAGATGCTGTCATTTCTAGGAGATGGATCTGCAGTTCTCACCAGAGCTGGTGGAAATGCTTAAAAGATGTGAGAGAATGGTTGGGTAGGATGGAGGGAAATGGATCGAGTCATCAGTGTGTTCAAAGAAAACAGTGACAAGACAAATTGTTTTTGAAAATTATTTCTGTTTTAGTGATTGAAGACTGCCACAGATGTCTCTCAAAAGCTCTGCTGAAGGAGAATGACTAAAATAATGCTTTCTGGTAATAAATGCATTGGCATTTCTAAGGTTGCATAAAGAGGTCCAGCCTGCCGTGAAAAGATTTTGATTAAAATAAAACAACCCCATGACTGATTGATGTTTATAAAATAAGAATGTGTCTAAAAGGGAGAGGCAGGAACAGAATTAGGCTCCTTGCACCAAAAAATCCTTGGAAAACATTCACCCCTTCAACACCACTGAGCAGTACACGGGGGAATCCAGGCTACACCATGGAGCAAGGCATGGTTCATCAGGCTCAAATCCTGCCCCACCTCTGATCCTGAGCCTCCTATGACTCCCAAACCCCATCTGACATCTGTAGATTGCAATTATTTTCCTCCCCCAAAGTAGTAATGGCAGAAAAATATGTGCAGATGGGGCTGAGAGAAAGATTTCCTTCCAAGGCAAAAGTTTTGCCAGTGCACATATTCTTGTGTGTCTTGAGCTAATGCCTTCCCAGAACCATGCTGAGAAGCTTATTAATTTTGCAAAACTGAAAAGCTATTGAAATATCTTATTTGTTTTCATCTATTGGCCTGAGATACACATCATTACAGTGAAAGCAAAGGATCTTCTGAAAAAAAAAAAAGAAAGAAAAAGAAAAAAAAAGGCAACACAACATAGTCCTTGGCAGTTCGTGGTGCTGGAAGAGCATCATCCCAGCTGCCAGAGCCAGACCCAACCCCAGGGACACCACAACCAAAAAACACCTTTGAATTCAAGCTTTGAATAAAATGCCACTTATGCAGCCATGAAATACAAATGGGTTTGTGTCTGTATGGTGGAAGTAAATGTGAGATGAGAAGGGAAATGGGTTTCAGAGTGAATTACACCCAAGGAATCCACTTGCTGAGATGATGGCTTAACTTTGAGAAGTTAGTGCTTCATTTCCACTGTGGGATTCTGTCCAGTGAGTATTTCAGCAAACTTTTACCCTTTGCATGTGTTTATGGCACTTTTTCCACCTTCCAGCTTAACCTAGAGAGGCAGTGTTATGTTAATGGTTGGACTCAATGATCTTGAAGGTCTTTTCCAACCAAGGTGATCTCACAGGCTGGCCTTATCCAAGGACTGATGGAAACCCTACACAGGTGCCCTGGCTGAGTGGAGAGGAGTGAAGGAGGGGACCCCCAGCAGGGAATCTGTTCTGCAGCAGCTCAGGCACCTGGGAGCATTTAATTTACCCAGGAGATTCTCAGAGGCCAAACAAAGGTATTAACACAATCATCCCTTTAACATTATCTCATTGCTGCTGTAACTACCCTGTGCCTGGCTAGGAAAGAAGCTTTGTGATGGATATCCCAAGGGGATAATGGGAATAAAGGGATGAAATCATGGGGGTTGGACTGTGTGACCTTTAAAGGTCCCTACTAACCCAAACTATTCTATGATTTTGTGAAATGAAGAAAGCAAGAGTTTGGCTTAAATGCTGAATTTCTTTCTGGTGGAAGCACTTGGAGTTGCTCTCAGCACAATCTCTTTGACAAAGCTGAAGGCCAGGAACAGAACAACCCTACACTGGGAGGGATGATGGCTGGGTGACCTGTCATATCTTTTCTACCTCTATGTTCAGGGCAAAGATTTTCCTTTAATTGGCTTTAAACCATCTGTTGAAGTCACTTTTATGTCAAACAGTACTCTAGGACCTGAATGACAGCCAAGCTTTTAATGTATTTATCCTCACACTGCTCTGAAGAGGGAGGAAAATACCAAGACCTGTTTTGCACGTGGAAAACTGAGGCAAAGAAAGACTTAAATCAGAGCTTGCAAGGTGGGTGCTTCACCATTGGGTGAGATAAAGTGACTCCTGCAGAGGAAAGGCCAAAAAAAGTTGTATATGGTTGGGAGATGGGTAAAGTAGGCAGGAAACAGCACAAACTGTGGCCAAGGGGATGGAGATGCTGGACCACTGAGTAGCAAGGAGGAGAGGAATGTAGAGTTATGTGTTATATCCCTGACCATCCTTGGAAAACAGGGTATCCTGGTGTGTTGTAAAGGCAAATCTCTGGGATAGCCATCTCAGAAGGAAGGTTAGAGCTGTGAACACAGAGTGAGCAAAGCCCCAAGAGCTCCCCCTTCAAGCTGGCTGCTTGGAGCTTTCTGAGATACTTTGCTCTTCCCTGTAATCACAGTGGGACTTGTCCAAAGGGGATTTGTCAGGCTGGGAGAACCTACTGTGGTCCAACAGCCATCATGAAACTCGACTTCTCAGGAGGCACCCAGTAGCAGAGGAGGAAACTGAAGCTTCATGTTCTCAAAGTGTGGATGCACATGCCAACCACTAGACCAGCAGCCTCCCTCTGACCATGAATTAGCCCTGAAATAACTTTCTGCTGGGGTTATGGGCATGTTGCTTAAATGGTCTCAGCCTCAGGTTGTTTATGTGTTCCAGGTAGGTCCCAGGAGCTGAGATCTTGCCTGTGGTGACCAGATCCATGAGGCCACAGGGCACTCTCCATCAATGGCTTTGTCTCTTTGAACAGAAGCCTTGGTGACCTCCCTTGTTTTGGAACTCAGCACGTGCAAGGTTGAGCAGAGTTTCTCAATCAGACTGGGGTTGGCCCAACCAGATGTCAGTGGTAAATGCCAAGGTATTGTCTGTCTATCCAACCATGCCACGTGTGCCACACAGAGTGTCAATCATTGCCCCAGCACCTGCACAGTGCTGCCTTCTTCCAAATCCTGAACTGTGCTTCTCTTCACACAATTAACCAATCCTATTCCAGCACAGCAAAAAAATATTGGCAACTTCTCTGAAATACCTTGAGCACCTTGAGAACCCTTGGACCCTTTAGAGCCAGAAATCCACTTGAACCTTTTCTTCCTCTGTCTCCCCTGGCCCCTGGATCTCCTTGCTCACCTTTTGGGCCTTCTGGATAGACATATCCTGGCTCACCTTTGGATCCTTTGTGTCCTTGATCTCCTCTAAAACCTGGAGGTCCTTGAGCTTCTGGAAACCCCGGTGCTCCTGGAGAACCTGGAGAACCTTTTGGACCTGTTTTTCTCCAAAGGAGAAGCAGCTCTCCCTTGGAGATAGATGGAAGCACAGTTGGATGCAGGTCTGGTACTGCTGGATTTCATGTCATCTTACAGCTTGCATTACCCTCATCCCCTCCTCAGTAAGCCCATCCAGGGCATTGCTCTATGGCACATCCATCAGACACCTGCCTGGAGATCTCTGAGCTGAGATAAATACATTCTTCAGCTTCCTCATCAGAACAGCTCTTCCCTTGGATGCTCCTCAAGACTTGTCCTTCTGCCAGATTTTGAGCTTTGGTCTTCATCCAGGAGAAACAGAAACCAAGTCTGGAGGCCTTTGCCACAAAGCATCCAAGCAGAGATTCCAGGTGTTGTGCTGCTTAACCAACAGGAGCCAAGGGCAGTGAATTAACCAGCATCCTCTGCAGAGCCAAGGGCAGTGAAGGTCACTCTGCCTCCAGCAATGCCTCCTGAGGGTTGTCTCAGCTTTTCTTGAGCCAATGGTACAGCACAGTGGCATGGAGGATGCCAGTCTTCCAGGCACCTGCTATGTTGCAGAGCCACTGCCCCTCACCCCTGGTGTCCTCTTCCCTTGTGGTCTGGTGAAGGCAACTTCTGAGTGAGATGGAGGCGATGGAATCACACCAAGGGGCAGGACTTTACTCCTGCCCTCTCTTTGCAGCCAGTCCAGGACAAGGTTCAGTGGCCAGACGTGACCATCTGGCAGTGAAAGAGGATTGTTGGCAAGTCAGCAGTGGCTGAGTTTTGGCAGAGACAACGGGGTGAAGCCTGGCACAGGAGGAGTTGGTGATGTGGTTGCTCAGCGTCCTCTGCAGCCTGAAGGTTTTACCTTTTCCTTTTATGCAGTAAAAAATCCACGTCCTTCCTCCATCCCAAGAGTGCACCAGACCCCAGGCAAAGGATAACCATCCCTGACTTTAGGTATTAACAGCAGCCATCACCTTGGAGAAGGTTTCAGGGAGAGCTGAGAGCAGTCTTCCAGTGCCTGCAAGGAAGCTGGACAGGAACTGTTTACAAGGGAAAGTAGCAATAGGAAGAGGGGGAATGGTTTTAACCTAAAAAAATGGTAGATTTAGGTTAGATATTAAGAAGAAATTATTTGCTGTGAAGGTGGTGAGACACTGACACATGTTACCCAAGGGTGTTGTGGCTTCCCTCTCCCTGGAAGTGTTGAAGGCCAGGTTGGATGGGGCTTGGAGCAGTCTGGTCAAGCAGGAGGTGTCCCTACCCATGGCAGAGGGTTGGAATTAAATGATCTTTTAAGTCCCTTCCAGCCCAAACTGCTCCATGATGCTGGGATTCTACTGTGCTCATAGCCCTCAAATCCTTTCAGTCACTTGCTAATGGAGCGATGCAGGTGCCTCTGGAGATTGGTCTTTTATTTGTGATACCAACTTTAAAATGAAGCAGATCAAGCCTTTCTGCTGTGGTTTGCATTTATAATGCTACAATCTTTGTTTCTTGTGAATTACAAAGGTGTGTCAGTGAGAGGCTCCACAGCCCACCCACTGTGCTGGGTTGGGAGTTAATTTTCTCCACAGTAGCTACTACAGGGTTGGGTTTTGGCTTTGTGCTGGAACCAGTGTTGATAACTCACTGACGTTTCCCTTATTGCTGAAAAGTGCTTACACAGAGTCAAGACCTTTTCTGCTCCTCACACCACACCACCCCCCAGAGCTGGGAGTGAATGAGAAGTTGGGAGGGAACACAGCTGGGAACAGCTGATCCCAAATGACCAAAGGGATATTTCATATCACAGGATGTGGGGTTTTTTGCCTATTAAACTGTCATTATTTAAATCCACAAGTTTTCTCACTTTTTTGATTATTTTTCCCCTATCCAACTGAGGGGGATTGGGGAGTAGGAGGTGAGAAAGTGGCTGTGTGGGGGTTAAACCACAACATCCACAAAACCTGACCTGTTGCATAAAGACTTTATGAGGATGTCACAGAATGACAGAAGGGTTTGTGTTGCTTTGTGTTAAAGATCACCCAGTTCAAACCCCCCTGCATGGGCAGGGACACCTCCCACCAGCCCAGGTTGCTCCAAGTCCCATCCAACCTGGCCCTGAACACTTCCAGGGATGGGTCAGCCACAATTTCTCTGGGCAATCTGGGCCAGTGTCTCACCACCCTTACACCAAAGAACTTCTTCTTTATATCTAACCTGAACCTCCCCTCTTTCAGCCTGAAACCTTTCCCCCTTGTCCCATCACTCCCTTGTAAATCAACCCTCCCCAGCTTTCCTGTTGTCCCTCCATGTGCTCTAATGTCCTCCCAGAGCCTTCTCCAGGCTGAACAACCCCAATTCTACTGACTAAAAATTATAATCAGAAGCCTGGCACTATCACTCCAACAGTGTCCTGGTCCCTTAATGTGTCAAAAGGTTGGCAGCCATGTTAGGGGAACCATGTGCCAGTTTCAGGGGATGGCACCATGTTAATTTTTATAACAGCTTTTAATTGCTGGAGGAAGTTCCTCTGCTTATATATTATTAAGATGGCCAGTTCAAAAATCTGTTGGTATGGTACCATATGTCAGAAGGGGATTGCAATGAGCCAGTCCTACCCTGGCTCTCCAAAGAGCATCCTGCAAAGCCAAACTTGGGGCTTTGTTCATGTTTGACTCTGAACACCCTTATTTTGGCTTCACCAGGGCTTTGGTTCTTGCCTCTGGGATGGTGAGGATGACATTGGTCAATGGGGATCAAACACAGGGTGGTTTCTTTGGCAGATCTTCTACTGGCATCTCTCAAGCTGTCCAAGGCATCTTTTGTGTTGCAGCAATGTTGGTTCTTTATTCCCACACCACAGGGGGAGGAACAGGGTTGGGTTGAAGCAGGGAGCCCAGCAGGACTCACATGGGTCACATCCAAAGTGCTGGGAAAGGAGAAAACACAAAGGTTTGGATTCTCAAGTTTGAGAGTCATCGATGACATGGGAGGATCTGATGGCTTTATTCTGGCAAGTTATGAGACATCAGTTGCCCTTTTACTTCAATTTCCCCTTTCTTAGCTACTCTGCTGATGAAAGCCTCACTCTCTGAACTAAAACCCTGCACTGATGGGATCATAAGGGGTATGGAAAGACACAAAACATTTCTAATTCCAGTATTTCCTTGTTCATCTCATCAGGCTGACATCATGATTGCTATTTCTGCTGTTATTTTCATCTCCTGAACAATTCAGAGACCCAAAAATCCTGAATGCTATCATTTTCTGGTGTTTTGATGGTTTGTTTTTGGTTTGGGGTTTTTTGGGCTTTTTTGTTGTTTGTTTTTTTTTTTTTCCCATAAGAGCTTTTGAGGGAAAACAAGGGAAACAGCCCTGAGTCTAATCTGTAAATTTGATCTTTTGAAGAGTTCCCCTTTCTGTTTGGCATTAAGCTGAGCTAAGCAGCCCTCTCCTGGGGAGCAGTAATGTTACTGAGTGATGGAGGTGTATGGGTTTTAACTTGTAGGTAGCACTTCAGGATGGGTAAGAAAACCACCCAAAACTTCCCATTAGAAGCTGCATCGTTTTGCTTTTAATATTGTGAATCCAAAAAGTTCTTGCAGGCTTTTTCTGCACTGGCTTTTGCTACTTCTGCTTAACCTTCAGCCAAAATCCTTCAGCTGTTTCTAAGAACACAGATAAGGAAATGTAAGATGTTTCTCTCCTTTAAGACAAATCCTGTGGGTTTGTGCAGTAGGATGGTACTTCTGATTCCTATGAATTTATGCCTGCATGCAATCAATTTTTAAAAATGCCCATTGGCCAGGGTTCAGGTGGAATCACAGAATCAGAGAATGGTTTGGGTAGGAAGGGACCTTTAAGATCATCCAGTTCCAACCCCCCTCACATGGGCAGGGACACCTCCCACCAGAGCAGATTGCTCCAAGCCCCATCCAACCTATTATTGAAGATTCCAGAGAGGGGGAAGACACAACGCCTCCGGGCAACCTGTGTCAGTGTCTCACCACCCTCACAGGAAAGAATTTCTTCCTAATAACTAACCTACATCTCTCCTCTTCCAGTTTTAAATCATTACCCCTCACCCTATCACTACACGCCCTTGCAGAAAGCCCTTCACCAGCTTTTCTGTAGCCCCGTTAGATACTGGAAAGCCACTAGAAGTTCTCCCTGGGGCTTTCTCTTCTCCAGGCTGAACAGCCCCAACTCTTGCAGCCTGGTTTCATAGCAGAGGTCTCTCCAGTCTCTCTCCATCATTTTGCTCCACGCCTCATCCAACCTGGCCTTGAACACCTCCAGGGAGGGGGCAGCCACAACTTCTCTGGGCAATCTGTTCCAGAGTCTCAGCACCCTCCTCCTGAAGAACTTCTTCCTAAGCTCCAGGCTGAACCTCTTCTCCTGCAATTTCAAACCATTTCCCCTTCTCCTAGCACTGGACACTTGTCTGAAAAGTCCCTCTGCAGCCTTCCTGGAGGTTCCCTTCAGGGATTGGGGGGCAGCTCTAAGGTCCCCCTGGAGTCTGAACAATCACAGCTCCTCAGCCTCTCTTCATGGCAGAGCTGCTCCAGCCCCTGCATCATCTTTGTGGCCTCCTCTGGGCTCATTCCAACAGATCCATGTCCTTCTTATGTTGGGGGTCCCAGAGCAGAGGGGGAGAATCCCCTCCCTCAACCTCCTGGCCATGCTTTTTGAGGGCACATTTGGCTTTTTGGGCTGGAAGTTCACATTACCAGCTCTTACTGAGCTTTTCACCAACTACCACATCTCTTTATCAACAAAAAAATCCTTTTTGCACCCAACCTGTAGCTTGGGATTTCCCTGACCTACGCGCAGCACCTTGCACTGTGCATCACTGAACTTCATGAGACATCTTCAATAAGAGCAGCTGAATTCCCAGTAGACCCAGAACCCTCCACCTGGAGAGAGAGAGCAGGAACATCCTTGTACCCTCAGGGCTCTCAGGTCCATAGAACAGCTCTGCAGGGTTTGGCAGTGAGCCCCTAAAGAACAGCACTGATTAGCTGCTCATTAACGGAGCAGGGCACATCCTGAGCACAAACAAGTCAGCAAGAACAGAAAAAAGCAGGGGAGTGTGTAATTAAGGGCTAGCAGGATGCACCCGTACCAGATGGGTTGTTGTAGGTTGCAGGTATTTTTATACCAGGGTCTTCCCACCTTGAGCTTGCTGAGCTTTGCTTGGCTAGGAGGCTTGACCACAAACACTCCTGGGTGCAAGCTTCTGAGTTAATCCACTGAGTTTTTCACATATTTTTATAAATACACTCAAACAAACAACGGAAAAAAAAACCTCACAAAAAAAGCCCAAAAACCCAACCTAAAATTAAAGGAATATAGATGTCTGATATTGGTAACTATCAAAGGCAGTAATTTCTTCTTCCTCATACCCCAAAAAGGCCTCAAACCCCCCCCAGATCCACCATTCAGAGTGTGGCAGAGCAGAGATTTCACGCTGCCCACCCAAGCAGAACTTCACTCCCTGCTCCCAGCCTGCAGCCAAGCCAGAGGAAACATCCCAGCAGCACGTTCCAAGTGCCTGGCCGGCCCCACCAAATATTTGTCACAGGTTCATCCGTAGTGGCAGGAGTAATGTGACCCTGCCCTTGCTCCCTGGGGACTCCTGTGTCACCCCATGCCAAGCTCCAGTTTCAGAGGGGCCACATGGTGCTTAGTCAGAGGGGATGAGGTAACGTCCCTGTCAGCAGTGACGCCATCACCCTCCTTGCAAAGCACCCTTCTTACTGCTGCCCTCTCACTCATGTTTTCCTGGCAGGCAGCCCAGCCCAGGGATCAGGAACAGCGTGGCCAGCAGGACCAAGGAAGTGATTCTGCCCCTGTGCTCAGCTCTGGTGAGGCCACAGCTTGAGTCCTGTGTCCAGTTCTGGGACCCTCAGCTCAGGAAGGAGATTGAGGTGCTGGAGCAGGTCCAGAGAAGAGCAAGGAGGCTGTGAAGGGATCCAGCACAAGTCCTGTGAGGAAGGGCTGAGGGAGCTGGGGGTGTTCAGGCTGGAGAAGAGGAGGCTCAGGGGAGACCTCAGCACTCTCTCCAACTCCCTGAAAGGAGGTTGGAGCCAGGGGGGAGTTGGTCTCTTTTCCCAGGCAGCTCTCAGCAAGACAAGAGGGCAGGGTCTCAAGTTGTGCCAGGGGAGGTTTAGGTTGGATATTAGAAAGAATTTCTTTCCGGAGAGGGTGATCAGGCATTGGAATGGGCTGCCCAGGGAAGTAGTGGATTCTCCGAGTCTGGAGATATTTCAAAAGAGACTGGATGTGGCACTCAGTGCCATGGGAACCACAGTGGCAGTGGATCAAGGCTTGGATTTGAGGATCTCAGATCTCTTTGTCCTTTCCAACCTGGCTGATTCTGTGATTCTCTGCCTTGGGCAGAGCCCTGGAAGTCAGTAAGTCCCTCCTGAGATCTCTCTGCTCCTGAGGACCTGAAGATATGCTGAGTGTCTCTTTGGATAGCTTTTGGTCTTGTGGTATCTAAATGGAACAAATTCTTGTCTCACAATAGGATAAAGCTTTGGATTTGCCTTGACCAAGCCTGGATTTGATGTGACCCTCATCTCCCAGACCAACAGCAGCACATGTAGGTCCTTTGCTTTCAGACCTTTCGGAATTAATGGGATCAGCCTGGTGATGTCTGCTGGCTCTTCCAGAGTGATACAACATACAGGTGGTCTCCATGGGGCCCTTCACCTGTGATTTTAGGTAGCAATCGTGGAGGCAACAGTGGTAGAGACACTGGTTGGGACACTGGTAGAGAAAGAAGTCATCCCCTAAGTTCCACTGAGACACTAGAGTAAGATCAGCTCATCCTGCTGGGCTCCTGCACCTTCTTTAGCCCCAGGCAGGAGAAGGATGCTCTTGTGAGATGCAGAAGTCACCAGCATTGTATCAGCACCTCTAAACTTCACATCACTGCCCCACTCTGAAAACAGCCGTGGGGGGGGATGACATTTTGGGTGAAATCAGCTCCCACAAAGCACTCAGCTGTGGTGAGGCAGCAGCCACCCACACCACTGCCAGCTCAGCCCCATCGTCCAGCACCAGAGGAGGATGAAGAAGAGGATGTGATCTGCAGCCCATTGGGGTGCCACAGCATCTGCCCCCAGTTTATGCAGGTGGGAGGGATGGTGGGAGCAGACCCTTTGTAGATGAACCCCTTTGCTGCCATTACACAAAAATCAGGTTGTCCTCAGATGCAGCCCAGCGTGGCTTTTAAAAATCAAGCTTGTTTTTTTTTTTCTCTGAGGGGCATACTCATCTCATTTCTCATGGTGGGTTTCAGTGCTGCTGACTTGTGTAATTTTATTGTAAATCTTGTGATGTTTCGTGACGTCTTTGGGGCAGTGGTGCCTGGGGTCACGTGGCTCTGTGACAAGGAGCTTTTATTAGGGCCAAAAAGAGACAGATGGATTTGTGGTCCTCACGCTACAAAGGATAACAGGAAAATATGCCCCCTAAAGGTTCAGAAAGCAGGCACAGAAAGAAAAGACAAATACAACCTAAACCCCTACGGTCGTTTTTTAAAATCCCATCATTTTTAACCTGCCATGGTTTTTCCTGATGTAGGTTCCCATCTCCTGCTCCTCCCCAGGGCGGCCGCTGCGACTGCTTCCAAGCTGTTCCCTGAAATGTGGAAATCCCCCTTACACAAACAATGGCACTGTTAATCTTGCTGATTTTCTGGAAGCACAAAAACATGTTTGTTTTGCAGCCATGATCCACTCAGGGAATTTCCTCACTGATTTGGAGTTTGGGATTTTTAATTATTTTTTTTTTCTATTCCTCTGAAAGCCATTTTGCCAGTTTCCAAGAACCTTAATAAACTACAGTTACCAAGATTAAGAGCATTATGTGTTTGGCATCCGACACAGAAACAAGACCCTGAACTGTGATCACTTTGGTGGAAACAGGCAGAAAGAGCTGAGTGAAATGACTCTTTTTCCTCCACAGAGTCTGAGAGCTTGAAACTGATGTGCTTGAGTTGAGGACAACAGATTCTCTTTGGCAGAAGCCTTGTGCTGGTAAAATAAAGGCAGCTGCCCAAAGTGCTGGGCTTGATAGGCAGAGGAAACCTGCTGGCACCATAAAAAGGTGCTGCTGGGAGGTTACCAGGTTCATGGGAAGGAAGTTCAAGGGCATTTCCAAATATATAAATACACTGTGAGCCCTCACACACCAGCAGATAAATGTTCCATCAACTTCATCGAGGCACGCTGGAATTCCTGTTTCCACTCAGATGTTCCTGCTGGTTATCAAGTTCCATGTGTCCTCTCCCCTCTGCAACACTGTGGGTGGCTTTCAGCATGAATTTGATGGAGGGATTGGTGAAGAGAAGGACCCTGGTCACTGCCTGGCTGGGTGATGGAGAGGAATTGGCTGTCCTCAGGAGGAGCATGAGAGCATCACTCCTGGAGACAGTGCAGGGGTTGAGGGCATGGAATTTTTGACTCATCTGAAAAACAATCTGTCCTGGCATGTAGAGACTGGAGGAAGGGCTGCTTAACAGGAAGAGCATCACTGGCAAATGGTCTTGTGGTTCCTGGAGCTTTCTTGCTCTTCTTGCTCCAGCTGCTTATGTGCTCCTGTCAGGAGCAATATGGGCAATATCAGATCACGCCCAGACCTTTCAGGGATGGCTGAGTGCCACCAGTGGATAACAAATACTGACCCATCTCATGGAGACTTTTTGGAGCCAGATGAGCTGTAGTACTTGGGGTTCCCAGTGCTGCCCTTCCTTCCTTTTGTGTTTTACTGGTGATCACAGACACCTTCTCCCTGTGCTGGGAGTTTTGATTTCACCTTGAACGCTTTGATATCCACCACATAGAATCATAGAATCATAGAATTGGCTGGGTTGGAAGGGACCTCAGAGATCATCAAGTCCAACCCTTGATCCACTCCCACTGCAGTTCCCAGCCCATGGCACTCAGTGCCACATCCAGTCTCTTTTTAAATATCTCCAGACACGGAGAATCCACTACTTCCCTGGGCAGCCCATTCCAATGTCTGATCACCCTCTCCGGAAACAAAATTCTTTCTAATATCCAACCTAAACCTCCCCTGGCACAACTTGAGACCCTGCCCTCTTGTCTTGCTGAGAGTTGCCTGGGAAAAGAGCCCAACCCCCCCCTGGCTCCAACATCCTTTCAGGGAGTTGTAGAGAGTGATGAGGTCTCCCCTGAGCCTCCTCTTCTCCAGCCTCAACACCCCCAGCTCCCTCAGCCCTTCCTCACAGGACTTGTGCTGGATCCCTTCACAGCCTCCTTGCTCTTCTCTGGACCTGCTCCAGGACCTCAATCTCCTTCCTGAGCTGAGGGTCCCAGAACTGGACACAGGACTCAAGCTGTGGCCTCACCAGAGCTGAGCACAGGGGCAGAATCCCTTCCTTGGACCTGCTGGCCACGCTGTTCCTGATCCAGCCCAGGATGCCATTGGCCTTCTTGGCTACCTGGGCACACTGCTGTCTCATGTTCAGCTTCCTGGCAATCCAGAGATCCATAACCAAACTCTGTGCAGAGCATTCCCTCCAAGCCATTCAGACACAGAAAAGCAAGCAAGTCAATTTTGGGACAGCACTGGGTGCCTCAGCAGAGGGATCTTGGCAGCATGGAAGAGCTGGAGAGAGGTCTGATCCTCCTGGGTGCTGCAGGAGTACCAGGAAGGTTCTGTGCACATCCCTGCCGTGGGAGGAAGAAGCTCCTCCAGCAGTTACATGGACAGATCTTCCCGGCAGGGGAGACAGCAGCTATTGAAGAAGAAAGTCTTTGAAATCAGACTGTGCTGCAAGTAACTCAGACATCCTCAGTGTCCCCAGCATGAAAAAATAAGGCTGTCTGTTTCCTAGAATAGGTTAAAGGATACACGGAATTTCCTAAAAAAATTTCATATTCATTTGTGTGTTTCTGGTTCTCAAGCTGCCAGGCATGCCAGCAGCTCAGCATGTCCACTGAAGGATGGCAACTGTGGCTGAGCACTGTGACCTTTCCACCCCAGGTGCTTGGTGGAGCCCCAGGAGATGCCAAAAATTTGCTAAGACCCATCCTCAACCATCCAGCTCTGCAACAACATCAACCCTAAAAATCATCCCAAGAACAGTGCTCCCCTCTGTCTCCTGAGCTCCAGTCACACCAGCAGCACAATGGTGGGAGAATGGGGACCCCTCACCCCCTTCTTGGCTGTCTGGGATGATCCCAAGATGCCCAACACCTAAATACAACCTGATGGGCTCAGGTTAATGCCTGGCACTCAAGTGTATCCTGATGGTCCCAGAAAAGCATCCCACAGACTGACATGAAGCACCCAACTGCATCCTGATGGGCTCAGGAGAGCATCCTACAGCCAGACACTCTGCTTTTCCATGGTGGGTTTCCTGCAATGCTCCACCAGCAGGATAACTGCTTTGCCTGCGAGGGAGGCAGGACTTAATTAGAGGAATCTGGAGAAAGGCAGATTTTGTCATGTAAATGATTCCTGTCACAGGACACATTCTAAATTTGGATTCTGAGGCTGGGGCTGAGCAGAACAATCTCTGCTGTAGCACGGCAGCTGTCAAAGGTAGGGACAAGCTTTGAATGCCTACAGGAGTGGTGGCTGGTGCCTTTTATTTCACTGTGGGGTACATTTCATCCTCTGAGCACACTGAGTGATTATACATTGCTGGACAGGAACGATCCTGGGAGATGGGCTCTATTATCCCCACTTCTTTTAGCTAAGGTAGCCAAAACCCCAAGAGCTCGTAGGCAATAAAAGGAGATTTTATCAGGGACATGATTTGATCCTGGGATTTCCAAACTCCCAGGCCTGTGCTCAGGCCACAAGCCAATATCACAGCCTGTTTCTGTTTAATGTTTTCTTTCTCTGTTGCTCAGTACCTCCCAGCACCACAACAGGAGGCAGTGCTTTCTGCTCAGCTCCACTTGGTCATGGTGTCTGTTGCTGTGATTTCCTTCTGATGCTGCACCACCAAGTATTTATTCCTTTTAAAAAACAACTTTTACATTTAAGAAAACCCCAACAGTAGTTCTGATAGCAAAAAATAATGTCCCCAATAAGGATGAATTTTGTGTGTGAATTCTCTGGTGCCTTGTAAGGTGGAAACTCAGACACCTTCCTTGCAGATGGAGGTTTTACAAGACTTAATTTCTAGCTGGATTTCCAGGGGAGTTGTAGCCAATCCACAATCTTTCCCTGACTTGCTGCTGCCCTTTGCCTGCTTGCTTGCTTTTGTTAAACTTCTGGGAAATTTTGAACTTCTGAGTTCTCCATCTCTCTGCCAAATTCAGCTGAAGATGTCCACCAGGTTCACCAGCTGTGAGAAGTGTTGAAGAAACAGGTATTGAGCCCAAATACATAAACCTTACTTCCTTGGAAAGCTGAGCTAACAGTGAAAATTCACTCTGGAAAGTGGCTGGAACAAATCCTGTTGAACATATAATGGGGGTAATCTTTCAAGAGCTGGAGATGTGCTGGGATAACCAGAGAGCTGGGAAGAAGTTCATCATTCAGAACCATCATCTCCTTTAACAAATTGGGCTCTTTATTGTACTTATGAAACATACATGGAGAAATCACAATTTCTGATGGTGTTCAGCACTTGCAATTGCTCAGTTTGATGTTTTAACTCTGCACAGACCAGGCATTGGTTCCATTCTGGAGCTGATCCTATTTGGAAGGGTTTGTTTTGGCTGGACAGAAAGTATAACTTCTCCTTGACTGACTGGTTATTTAAACAGCTTCAGCTTCAACGTAAATCCCTTGGCTGTGAATATTCTGGTTGTAAATTTGACATATAGCTTCTATATGCCAGTAAAATTTGACCTAGACCAGTAAAACTCTTAATGAGCTAAAAAAAAAACACCAAAAAAAACCACCTACCCAAACACAAATCTCACAAATCTCTGGGAACCTGGAAGGAAATATGGGGAAAATACTCCTGGCAGCATTTGCTGAAGGTCCTTCATCAGCTTGTACTTTTGTGAACCACAGAGCACTTCTACAGGGTATTAAATCAAGCAGACAGTCCTAATAAATCATTTTCAGGAATAAAACCACTGAGGAAGAGGTCCAAAAGTCAGGCTGCTTGTTATGCCATCATGTATAGTAGTGATCTGCCCTCCCTCTGACCTCTCCATCTGCAGTGTGTGAGAAGCTGCAATTACCCAGCCTGGGGAAATATTTTCTGCTTGGGCTCAGTGACACCCCAAGCCCAAAAAGTTCAGGTGAGAGCCCCATTTCGTAGGAAACCTGGTGTGGGTTCAGCCAGCCAGAAGTGAATTGAACTTCAAGGTCAAGCTGAGTTTGCAAAGCAGAGAAACAGAGAGAGCAACAGCCAGAAATCGTGCCCCAAGTGCCCTGATCCCCAAGAAATGTCTGAGCTGGGCTCTAGGACATCAGGTCTTGGGCTCTGGTCCATCACCTGCTCAAAGCTACGGTTCTGATTTTGGAGACCTGATCCTGAGCTTTGCTGGCCTCCAGGATGGAGGAAATGACACAAGTGACTCTTTGGCAGCAGTGATGAAGAGGAAATAATAAAGAAATCCTTGAAAATAAAAGACAGTGTCATTAGTGAAGGAATGAAAACCCAGCAGAGTTTTTATGGGATTTTTTTTTTTTTTTGTAAGGTCCCTCTCTTGGTTGTACAATCAAACCTAGAGGGAAGCAGCACATGGTTCCTATTTTTCCTGTACCTGAGGACTGGATGCATGGACCAGGACTCAGCTGCACAAGAAGCTGCACAAATCCAGAGCAAAAGGATTGACCTGACTCCAATGGTGGTTTTTCTTTTCTGTGTTCAACAAAGAAGACAGCAGATGGACTTAAGAGTTAAGGACAGATAAATTAATACAAGATTTCAGTGACAAAGCCATCTGTCTAGCCAAAGTCACCCACTTCTGTAGTCTGTGAGGCTTGGATCCACCCACTTGTGTTGTAGAGCCAGACTCCAAGCTCAGTAATTTTACTGCTGGGTGAGTGTGATGTCTGCTTTACAGGGAGAGGAACTGTGCCCTAGAGATAAATACTTCTGTGCATTCACTGCCAGTGCAGAGAAGGTTATAGCTCTGATTTTGTCATCTACAGCCAAAATGTTCCGGGCAGATGTGCAACAATTTAGCTCTTTCCCAGCTATAGAGAACTTGGGTTGATGTCTTTGCTCCTTTGTACTTAGGGCTTAAGTGATGGACAAGCATAGGGGATCTTCAAGATATGAGCTGACATGATGGCAAAAGGACTGGAGCTTACTGGACCCATCCTACAGACTTGCACCTGACCAGTGTCTTCTCATTGATTAAAAAGCTCTGAGGAACACAGTTTTATGAGGCCTTTTTATATTTTGGTGCAATGCACTTTTCCAGCTGGAAGAGAGGTGAAGATCCCTGCTGTGCCAGGAGTTTGGTTTTTGATTTTGTGATCTGAAACACAACAAACAGACTGGTCCCTCACTCATTCATCCCAATTCAGTGCCTCCTTCAAGCTCCTACATTCTGGTAAACGGATGGGACATCTTGAATGCACTGGGGGATCCATGGTCAAAGGCAGGAGACATTTTTTGGGGGCATTAGAAAGAGTCCAGCCAAGAAGCTCCCACTGCCTTTGAGTTAGTCTGGTTGTGTGGAGGTGCTTGTGCCTCTGCATTGACCCCACAAGCAAACTCTGGAGCAAAGACAGGGTCCCTGGTGTGGGTGATGCTATCCCCCATCCTTCCCACCCCTGCCACTCACAAGCAGCTGACTGGCAAAATGAAGCTGTGATGGCTCCAGGTCCATCAGTTCATACTTTCTGTAATAAATCTGCATCCTGCAGCCTGGTCCAGTGGGTGATAAGAGGTAAAACCCAACCACTTCAGCTGCTTTGTCTTACTGGATGGAGGGGGCTTTGTATGCCAAGGGATCTTAGGTTTTGGTAGGGGCTTTTTTTGACATTGCTATTTTGAAATGTAAAGGCCATGTTGCATTTTGAAGCTCAATGTCAGCAGGAGCAGCCCCACCACCTCTGTGTGATGGGCTGAGACACGTGCAGGGAGCTGGGTCCAGTTCTGGCAGAGCCTCAGAGGCAGCAGCCTGGGAAAAGCTTTGCAGAAGCCAACTGGGAGCCTGTGCAGAGTCTCAGTGTTACATTCAGGAAAGGCAATAGCTCTGCTTCCAATGTGTTTCCTTTGCTGTCCTCCCACCCTCGTTCCTACAAGCTCCTCATCATAATTCTTACAGCACAGCTGACAATTCCCTCCTATATTTTCTGTCCCTGAGAACTTTCTGTTCAAAGAGCCAGCAAGAGCTGCCAGGTCTTGAGATTTACACAGGTACCTCTTAAGAGCTGATTCTCCACTATTTGCTTGGGTTTCATCTGGTCTGCAATGTATGGGGATGAGCAAAGTCATCTTCACCCTCTGGGCTCCTGGTTTGGTTTTTTGTTTGGTTTTTTTTTTTTTTTTTTTTTTTTTTTTTTTTTTTTGTGGAAAGAGCATCAAAAGCTCCAACCTCTCAGAGCTTGTGCTGCAGAGCTTCTTGTGGAGTCATCGCTGTCCTCTGCCACTTTGCTGGCACCTATTATCTGGTTAAAATACAAGTTCCCATTATCTCTGACTTGGCTGGCCAGAAGTGTTACAGGTGCCTTGCTAATCCAGCACATGTTTCTCCTACAAATGCATTGCTTTCCTCTGGTCTGGCTGATTTTCCAGTCCTTCCCACAGCCACTCATTGATTCTTTTAAGCAAATTGCACAGCAAACAAACAAAGAGAAACAAACCAAACCACAACCCCCAAATACAACTCCAAACACCAAATAAAAACCCCAAGATTCATCAACCTGAATAGTTTAATGCCAGAGAATATATTAAAAATTTCCATCATGGAAATTTCCTAGCTCAGCATGGAGATTTCCCAGTATATTAGACTCTTCTGTTTTTCAAGGATGCAAGCAAAGAATGGAAATTTCCAATTACTGCATCAAAGGCTGCTGCTCTCCTGACAGTCTGCTTAGCAGGGGTCATCTGCTCCTGTAGGACATTAAATAATTTAAGGGAGGGACAGGGAGGATTTGCTCAGCTGCATCATTTCCTGCACGAGGGACAAGCATTTCCTCTGGTGCTTGGTGGAAGGGAAGAAGCTCAGTGGCCTGGGCAGGAGCTTGGGGGTCAAGACTTGGAGTGATGCTTTTTCCCATTCCCAGAAGTTTCACAGGGCAGAAGTTGGATTAATCAAGTCTGGGCACCTTAACCAGAGCTGTCCAGCCCTTAGCCCACTGCACACAAGACTTCCCACCACTGAAACACAGAAGCAGAAAGCTCTTCTCTATTGATGGAGCATCATTTTTATTGCTCCCAGTGCACTAGGCTGGGAGGAGAGGGGAAAGGGAACATGCCAAAGCAGGAAGGAATCACACTGCTCCCCCAGCTTTTGTAAATCACAACCACCAGTGCATTTGAACTGCAAAAAGAAAGCTCTGCTGGGCACTTCCAGACAGGTTGTGCATGGATGGAGTCAGAAAGGAGGGGGGAACCAGTCCTTGCTTTCATCTTTTGACTCTACCATGGGTTTGTAGCATGGGGTGGGTAAAGCAGACTGAGCCTCTGCATGAGGTTTGGCAAAGGTGTGTGCCAGAAATGCTGTGGGGTTTAATCAATTTGTGCTGGTAGCTGGTGCTGGAGTTCCCAGCTGAAAGGTACTGTGTATAAAAGTGCAAAGTAATGCCATTATGCAGAGATTTTCTTTAACAAGTCTCAGTGCTGCAACATGAGAATTGTTCAGGATGATGCCATTAGCAGTAGCCAGCTCATCTACTTTGGCAAAAGCAGTGGGGAAGGAGGAAAGGCAGAGAGTGAGGAGAACCAAATGCATCTGATTCCTGGGAGAATTCAGATTTGGACTCGAGGTCTGATTTTTTACAGGACACTTCTTATCTGTATTTGTAAATATGGCTCCGAGGCATTTATGGGAGATCTCTTTTACTAATATTTCTTAATTCTGGTACTTACAGTGTGTTTTGTTTTTTTTTCTGGGTCCCAGCTCATTAAAGAGGTAATCAAGTGAGCCAGTTGATTTAAAAGGGGGAACTAGATCTGAATGTTTTCCAAACTCAAAGGATCTCTTATGAGCATGAGCCTGCAGTAGTAACTGGACTTTTGCAGCTTCTGGCATCCAAGAAATTGAGAACTTTTTGCAAAACAGAGTTGATGTTGTTTCTTTCATAATGGTGGGGATGAGGAGAGAGAAAAAGTGGTTTGTCTCCAGGTTTCTTTGTGAGTTATTGGTAAAACACAATTGGTCTTGAGGCATTGTATCCTCTGGGTTTTAAAAATAAGTCAGGCTGATTGTAATCAAGCCCAAGAACAAGTAATTGTAGCATCTGAGAATCAACATGGGTCACTGAGTTATAGATCAGAGTGAAATCAGCTTTTTCTGTGAGTCCATCTTTATAATGTTTCAGAAAATACAGCTGTTGTTAAGGGGAATGTCAGCATGAGTCAGGTACGTGACAGATTTCAGGCACCCAGCAGAAAAAAAACATCCATAAGCCTTCTAAAAATTAAAGGAGATCATTTCCAACACAAATGGTCTCGCACCAAATAGAAGCCAAAGGGTTTAAACCTCATTATGACAGATAAAATTGTATTAATCATTGAACTGGAAGCTGGTGGCTGTTCACAGATTTTGTGAACATCACCTGTGATAGCATTTGGTATGAGCTAAGAGAGAACAGTCTCAAAGAGAGATGCAGCAGCTGGTAGCACAGTAGGAGCCAGTTTCCCAAAGCTGTGGAGAGAAATGGGATGAAACCCTGAGATGAAACCCACTAGATGGAAATGGGAAGGGTCTGAAGAAGAGTTCTTTGGGGCTGTCCAAAAAGCTAGAATTCAGAGTGGTCCTCATCTTGGGTGAGCAGCAAGAAGAAATAAAAAGTCATGAACAAAAAGGAGGGGAAGGAGTATACAGATACCAGGTAAAAGGGATTAGGGAACCTGCAGATGAGAGAGGCAACATGGTGGTGCTTGGCAGCATCCTGAGAAGGTTAAGGAAGATAAGGATAAATATATAAGGTATATGAAGGATAAAAGGACTTCTTGCAATGGAGATGTTAAATCATTATGAAAAGGGAACAGGGGAAGAATTATTAGCATGTGTCTCTTCTTTTTCTAGGAATAAGACACTCAGTGCAGATATCACAAGGAAAACCAAACCCCTGCTCTTTTGCTAAGGTGGGATTTGGTTAATCAAACCTGGCTATCAAGCATTACCATCTCTCCAGCTACCTATTTTGCCTTTCTAAGTAGCTGATGGAGAGAGACAGCTCTTCTGGAGGGTGATTCAGTTGCTCCAGAGATGGGTGGGATGAGTTGCTTTCTAAAAGCACTTCCCTCCATTGACTAGAGAGGGGGAGGCTAGACACTTGGCTCACACTGAACACCTGACTTTTCAGCAGCTAAAATTAGGTGAGATGAATCTCATGTGTTGGTAGAACCAAGGAGGATATTGGATATCTACTACAGACAGATATTTTTAGATCAGTCAGCCAGGAAATTAGCATGGAGGGGTCCATAAGAGTTTCCTTCACAAGTCTCTGGACTGCTTGTGTTAATTTTACTGCAAGCCTTGGCATCCAGAGGAGCCCCTGAAGGCCAGGAGAAGGATAATGTGTTGATGAAAAGGCAACCAGGACAGCACAGGTAACTACAGGCATGACAGCACATCCCATGCAAATGCTAAATCCAATTCAGTCCATATGGAATTCAATTACAAGAATATAATCAATGTCAATCAGGCTGGTTTTGACATAAAACCAGTATTTTCAAATGCCTGTCTTGTCGTTCTTGAACGAGCTTACAGATGTGTTTGACAGAGACTATTATGGCTGTACAATAGGATCAGACTTCTGTCCTTGCACCTCATGCTCCATACATCCTTATTGGTGACACATTTCCACTTAAAAGCTGGCACTTTAAATTATGAAAGAAATCTTTTTAAAACCAATTAAAAACTGGATGGGGCTGGGACACCCCAGAGCCCAAGCTCAGCTGGGAATTAGCACCAAGTGCAATGCTGAGGATGAGGTGTCCCAGGGACCAGAAGGTCTGATGGTAAATACAAGGTCTCTGGCAGTGATGTGACACTTCCAGATGACACACAGGTTGGTGACCTGACTCAGGCTTTCCATGAAAACTGCTCCCAGTTCAAGCAACCATCAGTGGAAAGTTCTCCACCTAGGGAGAAGGACAGTAAGGTCACCCCTGTCTGCTGAAGGATTATCTTCTGAAAAGATTTGGAATGGGCTCAGGCATTAGAATGGGCTGCCCAGGGAGGTGGTGGATTCTCCATCCCTGAGGTTTTTAAGAAGAGACTGAATGTGGCACTCAGTGCCATGGTCTGGGAACCGTGGAGGAAGTGGATCAAGGGTTGGACTTATGATCTCAGAGGTCCTTTCCAATCTGGCTGATTCTCTGAAATCATCCATCAAAAAAAGGAACTCAATATGATCTCCCAGCAGAAAATCAGAAAAAAAATAGCTAATGCAAACCTGTAAGAAGCATGTTCTCCCCTCCAGGTGTGGTGGGGACCTCTTCCCAGCTCGTGGTTGTGAGAGGATGTTGTAAGAGGGGTGAAAGGAACAGAAAGGAACCATTGCATCCAAAGAAGAGCAGCAAAGCTGGTGGAGGATCTAGAGCACAAGTCTTACAACAAGCATCTTAGGGAACTGGGGATGTTCAGCCTGGAGAAAAGGAGGCTGAAGGGAGACCCTCTTGCTCTCTACATGAAAGGAGGCAGAAGTAAGGTGGGTCTTGGTCTCTTCTCCCAAGTAACAAACTATAGAGAAGAGGAAATGGCCTCAAGTTGTGCCAGGGGAGGCTTAGATTGGATATTAGGAAAAAATTCTTCGTGGAAAGTTGTCAGTCAACAGAACAGGCTGCTCAGGGAAGTGGTTGAGTTACCATTCCTGGAAGTATTTAAATTATATGTGGTGCTACATGACATAGTTTATTGGTGAACTTGGCAGTGTTTGGTTTATGTTTGGGCTTGATGTTCTTAAGGGTCTTTTCCAACCTAAAAGATTCTATAATCAGTGTTGTTCAGGGGCTGGAGAAAAGCTCTGGGGGGGAGAGGTACAGAAAGCTCTGGCTTGTTAGCTGCTTGGAAGCAAAGCAGAACAAGATTGCTCTTCACATCTACTTGCACAGGATGTGGGATCCCAGGCTCTGATTGGGCTCTTTAAACATCAAAATTGTCATAGAAAAAATTGATGGCTCCAAGTGGAAGCAAGAGAAACTCAAATCAGAGAAAAGCCTCAAGACTGTAGAGGGAAAACTGCTCTACCTCTGGAACAAGTGGTGAAGGGAAAGGTGGTTCCTTCCCTCTGTGGGAAGTTTCATGGGCAAGATCCCATTCTTCTTTCTGCTGGACAGATCTGTGGCCCCCTAAGCTCCATGAACCAGGGAAATGTATTGGCTCCTCATCTTGGGAAGGTCCAGATGGATGATCTTGGAGTGAGTCCAGAGGAGGCCCACAAATATTATCAGAGAGTTGGAACACCTCTGCTATGAAGATAGAATGAGAGAGTTGGGGCTGTTCAGCCTGGAGAAGAGAAAGCTCCAGGGGGACCTGAAAGCAACCTTCCAGTACCTAAAGGGGGTAAAGATGGAGAGGAACTTTTTACAAGGGAATGTAGTGACAGGACAAAGGAGAATGGTTTCAAACTGAAAGAGGAGGAATTTAGATTGGATATTAGGAAGAAATTCTTTCCAGTGAGGGTGGTGAGACCCTGACACAGGTTGCACAGTGGGGTTGTGGTTTCCCCCTCCCTGGAAGTGTTCAAAGCCAGGTTGGATGGGGCTTGGGGCAGTCTGGTCTAGTGGGAGGTGTCCCTGCCCATGTGAGGGGGGTTGGAAAGAGATGATCTTTAATGTCCTTTCCAACATGAACCATTCTATGAGTCAATGATTCTGTGATCTCACACACCATGCCCAGCTCCAGCTTTGAACTCCCTGCATGCCTCCCCAGGTTAGGGTTCTTGCCAAGCTGGTCTCCTCTGGAAGGGGAGCTCTGCACCAGCAGAACAAATTGCACAGAGCTGGCAATGCCTCCTCCAAGCCAACTGTGCACCACTCACTCACTTTTGGGACTGGCTCCAACACTTTGGGCTTTTCAACATTTTCCTGCTCCTGGTCACATGCCTCTGACAGGGACTTGACTCACAAAAGGATGCTCCTCATGTTCATGACTCCATCTGCTTCCCTGACCCATTGCTTATGTTCATCTCATGATTCCTTGATGATTTCTGGGTTTGGATGTTTTCCTTGCACGAGCTCCAGCTCCTGTGACTCCAGGTGTAATATTTCCCTGCATCCTGCCAGCTGCTTTTGCCAGAGGCTCCTGCAGATTATTTCAACACCAGCAACTGTCTGGTAATTCACTGGGAGGAAGGATGAGGACCACACCAGTGGTGAGCTTTGGGATTTGCAGTCTGTGGTTGGAGTGGTGACAACCCAACTGGTGCTCCCAGCCCCTGTTTCATTGCCAGATGAAACTCCTTGTGACTGCTCAGCTCAGCACCAGGCTAAGCTGAGGAGGGAGGATGCTTTTCAGAGTGATCTGTCCCCAAAAAGGGCCTCCATCCCCAGGACTTTCCCACCACGTGGAGAACTGGATATCTCAGAAGATGGTGGCATCGTTGAGCTCATCTTACAAAGTGGGATTTAGCCTCTTCACAACTTGGAAAAGAGGTTTGGGAGGAGAAGACAGGTGCTGTGGTGTGCATGAACTGTCAAGTGATGCTTTTCTTGTCAGGGGGAGATGGGGTAGGGGAGGAAGATGCCATGAGGTTTCATGGCCAAGTGGAGGGAACATGCTCCAATCTTGCTATGTCCAGTGTGTTTGGTTGTAGCAAATCTGTATCCTTGCCCCACTGTGCAAGCCTCAGTTTCCCTTTCTATAAAATCTGGTGCCACAACCCAAGCTGTACCTTGATCCCCTGGAACCCACACCAGATATAACAGCTGCACCTTACTGATAAGGTGGGAAAGAAATGTCCTGCCCAGAAGGTCTTGTTCTTCAAAATCTTCTTCTTGTTGGACCTGCTCATTTCCTCAGCTGGATACAAGGCCACCCAGGTGCAATTTCCCTGGAGTCTCCATGGGGAAGGAAAAGGGATTTCCTCCCTGACTCAAACAGGCAAATTCTGTGTTGTCCCATTGGAGGCACCATCCAGCACTGGAGCTTTTGTGCTTCCAACCCAATCACCTCATTAACCTCTCCAAATAATAAAGGGATGGTTGGATAGTTCAGTTTAACCTTTTACACTCAAAGGATGGTGTTTTATGGGTTGTAAGACATTTTCCAGCTGGGTCCTACTGCTCTCCTGGTGCCACTTTGGACTTCCAGGGACTAATATAATATATTAGGATACAATATGTAATGCCTTAATGCCAGCCAGTTATACTTTTAAAACAAAATCAAAGATGTGCCACACAAGATGGCAAAAATTGCTCCAGTAGCACAAGAGCAGCATTGTACAAGGGTTTCTTCGTGTAATTACCAAGCAATGGTGCAATCTGATGCCTCTTAACACCTCTCCTCACAAAGAGATAGAAAGAAAAGTCTGCAAAAAGCATCCAAAAGTCCTGGGCTGAAATGCCAGTAAAGCTGAAGGCAGGATTTCCTTCCACTTTAGTTGTGCCAGGATGTCTCCTCTGAGAATCCCTGCTGACTCTGCTGGGCTGTGTGTCCATCTTCAACTTCTCCTTCCTTCATTATCCATAAAAAGGACACAGAAGCACCTGTTACACTCCTAGGGCTTTTGGGCAGTTTAATTTACCCATATTTGCATGATGCACAGGGTTCATCTGTTGGAAGAGTGGAAACACCTTCATTATTGTCTTTGTTGCTTGAATATGGGTGGGTTTTTTCTGGGCTGATGGTTGGATTCAGTGATCCCAGAGGTCTTTTCTGAGACAATTCTGTTATTCTCTGAATATTTGTCCATGCTATAAAGGCTGGAAGCAGATGCTTGCTCCCAGCCTGTGCTGTGCCATCAGATGTGAAGTTCTGTGAAGGGCATCTCAGTTTGCTGACAGTGTCCTGGGTCTCTCTTTCTTCATTCTTGTGCCTCATCTATCACTACTCTATCTAAGCAGCTTCTGTGGCCAATTAATATAAATAAAGCAATTGGCCATGGCTTTGTCTGGAGACTCTGGGGTTTCCTCTTTCTTTCCTGGGGTTCAGATGTAGTCCAGTGGGGATACCTGGGCTGGATGAGGTGCCAGCCTTGTGTTGTCCCCACATGAAGATCCATGTGAGCCATTAAGCCTCTGGACAACTCATGGATTCTGCCATTCTATATTTTGTGGTCCAAAAACAAAGTATAAACTCTGTGCATGATCCTTTTTTTTTAGATAATTTCAGCATGCAACTCACTAGTGCTCTATATTTCTCATAGAACTTGGGTTTATATACTTGAAAAATAAAAAAAACAAACAAACCAGGACTCAGACTGTGTTGGAGGGGTTTCCTCTGGGGAAGCTTCACAGATCTTCACTGCCAATGGGCTGAGCTGAACTGTGTCTGAAAACATATTTTCAGGTGGTTCCCTGAAAGCCAAGGTAGTTGACAATCCCCTCAAATCAAAGGATGCTGAGGGTGTCCTGCACCCTCTTAAATGGACAAACAAGGTAAAGCTGTTATCCAAATCTTGTGTCATGCCCTTGCCTTCCTGAAAAGGCAGGAAACATTTCTGTTCTAAGCCAGAAGTAACTTTCCCTAAGCAAAAGAGAATTGCCAACAAAGTGTCCCTGCAATACAGAGACAACGGGAGAGAAGTTCTAAGAGACAGAAATGAAGGAGATAGTTTTGCCATTGGATGTGTCATGGGCACTGGGCTGAGTGATCTAAGAAAGAAGAAGGTGGCATCCCAAGTTATCACCCTGCAAACACCCAAAAACCCATGGCCAAGAAGGGAAACCAAGGAGCAAACCCCAGTTGGTGTGCTTTGTGCTGGGTCTACATCCCCTTTGCCATCTAAGGCAGAGATTTTCCTTGCTTGGGTTTACAACTAGCTCAGAGTGAGGTCAAGAATTCTCTCTCAGGGTATGGATTCGAGTTTTTGAAGCAGGACGCTGCAATCCAGACCTGGTGGGATCTCTCCCAGACTTACCTCTGGCATCCAGCATGTCCCCTGGGGTCTCACATCCAACCCTTGGAGAGTTTCAGGTGGAGCAGCATCCCAGAGGTCGTGCTGTGAGCCTGGAGGCTGTCGTGATGGGTCTGCAGGAATGCAGTGAACAAAATGCAACCCTGGAGAGTTTTAGAGGTGGACTCACTGCAAATATTCCCCAGAGAACATTGTAAAGCTCTGCAGTTTGCCTCTCACCAGCCAAATCCTTGGAAGGACTTAGGTAAGATGCTGTGACTCTGCTTGATGGCTTTTTGCATGCAGTAAATAAGATCCCTCTTGTTATTTTAGCTTGAGTGCTCTGCCTTTGTGCAGCACAGAGGTAAATGCTGCCAGGACTTTGAAAGTTTTAATATTACTATTTGACTGGAGCCACGATTTCAGTAGTCCAGTGTTCAGGAGTGTTAGTGGAGTCCTAAATGGACAAATTGTTAGTGGGACTGAAAGGAGCAGGCATGGTGTTTCCAATTATTCTTCATTTCAGACAACAGCAAGCTGTTTTGGTTTATTAGAGCAGGAGATGGGTAGGGAAACAGTATTGAGCAAATGGTGCTGAAAAAGGCTCAATATAAGGCAACAAATTTTTCTGACATAGACCCAACCTTACTTTGGAATATTGCTGGCAAGTCAATAATAGGTACAGCAGAAATCAATCGGTAATAATGTTGCAAATGAGGCAGGGAACACAAAAAGTCCTTTCAGCACCATAAATAAATCTCTGTTTGTTCAAAGAAGTTTTTATGAGATGATATGAAGCTCCCAGAAGCAGAAATTTGAGCAAAGAGGGAAAGATGTCCAGTTTGTTAAGTAGAGAATCTGAAAAATAAACAGGCAAACTCTTCTTTCTTCTTCCCCTCCCTTTTATCCTGTAGAGATAAAACACTGGAAACAAAATGCAAGCAAAAGAATCTGAAGCTCAAGCATCTTGCAGAGAGATGCAGCTGAGGGGAGGCAGTTTTCTGCTCAGAAAAGATGCTCTCTTGGGTATAAAATTATTTTTAGGATACAAACCTAACGTACAATCCTAGAGAATTTATCAGGAAATTATACCTTTCTGTTGCTCTTAGATGATATTAGATCAATGCAATAGAATTTCAGAGATTATTAGAACTCTGTAAAAATTAAATCATTCTCTGTTTAACTCTGCAGTGTTTTAAAATAACTTCCATAAAACTGAGTTAAATTTCTACTGACTCCCACTGCTTTCTTGCCTTACCCAGTTCTACGAGATTTTTCCCATAAAGGTGTATTACATAACATTAAAATTGCAGCTTATTTTCATTTGTAACTGGACTTTTTCAGCTATTTTAGTCCTTATTAAAATATACAACTCAATAGTACTAAAAAAACCAGTAGGGCGACAGAAAAATCCTGTAACACATTCCCAGATGCAGAGTGAAAGAAAGGCATTTTTTAAATCACTTTAAATAGCTTTAAATTGTAGGCTTTAAACTTTGGGAGGTCTGGTATAACTTGGATATTGGGAAACCTTAGGGACAATTCAAAGCACAAACAGGAAAAGGCATTAGAAAAAATAGGACATTTTTTTAAGGTATGAGACACAGTAAGGAAACCTCTGAGGAAACTGATAATCTTACAGCCCATCAGAGCCTAAAAGGAGCAATTAGGATGTTGTGGAGAAAATAAATTCTTTGTTTCTCTTTCCAGCCCAGAGATTGCCACTGATATTCTTCTTCTGTGCTTGCTCATTGCATGTAATAAATCTGGGAATATTGTCAAAGACTCAGGCTAAGCCCATGCTTAAACATTTTGCTGGAATACCAGCATCAGCAAAAGCCAATGTGCTTTTTATATTATACCAGCAAAGAGTCAGCATAATGCAAAAGAGCTATTCTGCTAGAGGAAGCTTGTTTACCCAAAATTAACAAAACCCAAAGTGTTGGCAAAAGATAAGCATGTGGAATATCTCCATTAAAGCTGCATAGTCCCTGCCTTCTAGGATGGCTCATGAAAGACTTGCAGGTTGAGTAACTCCTTCCCCATTAGCAACTTTTTATTCTGCCCTGCAGAAGGGTTGGAGAGCCAAAGAGAGTTGGTGGTAGCCCTGAAAGATGCCCCTTGGTAGCCCAGGAGTCACAGGAGGAGCCGGTGGGGAAGTGTCCATACTGGTGTTACCGGGATTGCTGTGTTCTGCCTGGTTCTCTGCTAGCACTGAGCAGGCTGTGGCTTGGGTGTCCTTTGCAGAGAAGACAGGCAAGTGGATATGTTGGTCTTTTCTTGAATAAAAGTTAAGGATATGGCCAGGGCTTGTTTGTCTTTCTGCACCTAGGAAAGCAAGGAGCTGGTTTCTCAGCGTGGGCACCACTACTGTATTTTTTTAACTCACTGCATATGGTGGAAGAAGAGAGGCAGAGTTCAGAGCAAATGTCCATACTGCTGAGGCTCTAAAAGACATTTTGGAATGTTCTCAAGTGAACCTCATCAACAGTCCTCAGGAAAGAGGAGACAAGTGTCCTAGGCTGTGTCCCAGCCATGCTGACTCTGTCCTCTGGGGATGTGCTTTGGGACAACCCCAACAACCAAGCATTTTTTAATACCTCTCTCTGAGTGCTGGCAACCCTCACTTATCTAGTAAAGACATAACAGAGCAGAAAAAGGTGCTGGGGGAAAAAAAATTAAAAAATAAAGAACAAGAAGTCTTTAGGACAGGTTAGTGTACCACTGTGTACATTGGGGAAAATTAGTAACGAAACATTAAGCCACTAAGAAATAAATGCTTTCATTGCATTAAAAACCTGTAACAAATCAAGGACTGGACTACATCTGGGTAAAGCTCCTTGGCAGCAACTACTATGGAAGGAAAACCAAGTAAATGCAGCATCCTGGCTGCATTGCCTGGCCCCAAGTCCATCTGGCAGCACCAGACCAGCAGGATAAAATCTTCTACTCTCCAACCCAGGGACCTTAGAGTCAAATTGCCCATCAGGAATGTGAAAGTCAGAAATGTGCCCAGACATGATCTGAGAAAGCATTTGTTAACCTCAGCCAACACTGTACTGGGGACCACACCAAAAGTTCAGCAGCGTGGGCAACGCTTGACCCTGTGCCCTGTCCCTGCTTTGTCCCTGGTGGAGCTGTAGCTGTTGGATCAGAGCAAGGTCCAACCAGCCTGAGAGATGAGCTCCAGCAATGACCCTGTGTGCATCCCTACACCCACGGGGCTGTCTGCAAGAAGCAAAGTCTCCACCCAGGAGAAATCTGTGACTGTGGGATCTGTCTCCCATCCCTCAGCATTGCGCAAAAACAGGAAAGCCATGCAGTCACCGTGGCTAAAAGTAAATCCATGATTAGCTAATATGTTTTGCTGTAACAGTAACACAGTGATGTCTGGTGCTAGCTCGACAGCCAAACATGACTGGTGATAGTTACACCCTGTGCTTTGCACAGAACAATAAATAAATGATCCAACAAAAAAAATGCCTTGCCCAGTTTGTCCCATTGCTTTGCTAAGGTGAAGGCAGAAGTGCCAGCCCAAGCTCCTGGGGGCAGGACTTTGTCATGGTTTAGGCTGAGACTTCTATCATCCCGAATTCATCACTGCCCTTGGTGGCTTTCAAAAATCTGAGCTATGAAGCAACCATCCCAAATGAGTGCAACATAAATAGTTGTGCTGGTAAAGGCTCAGCTTGTGCCCTGTGTGGTCACTGCCCACAGCAGAAGGAGCTGCAGGGATGTGCCAGGCAAAGGAGATTTTTCTCAGGGGCATTCTGTGCCATAACTCATGTTAGGGACAGCTTGTGTCCCCCGGCACTGTGTGCCATACCTCATGTTAGGGACAGCTTGTGTCCCCCAGCACTGCTGCTGAGTGGATGGGGAGGGTAGAGACATGGTCTTGAACTCCATCAAGGTGCCTTACATCCCTCTACCAAGACCAGCATGATGAGGTGCCATCTCTTTCCAAAAAGTGGAGTCTATAAAAAGCAAGAAGAGCAAGGACCCTTCAAAGCTTCTCCCTGTTTCCAGATACAGAGCACTTCCCAGAGGAGCCAGGCAGAATCTGGCCCAACATGAATGATGTGGCTTCTGGCTCACCCTTTTCACCTGTGACTCTCTAAGCATTTGGCAAGGCTCTTTCTTCATTTGCTTTTAATGGCAACAATCTAAGCAATGTGCATAACAATTCAGAGTTTTTATAATTACATACCTTTGTCCAAAGCACATAGGGCAAAACCGCCTACCTGCAACACAAATTAATTTCCCCTCATTAAGGTTCCAGCCATGGGTTAATTGCACAGAACAAAAACGAAGAAGACTTCAGATGCCATCCCAAGAAATTGCTGCTGTCATTCATCCAGCTGGTCAGGATGTGATGATCAGTATCAGTTACTCAGCAACTGACCTGGCATTGGTCTTCTTTTATTTAAGGTTCCATAGACTCACTTGAACTTGCACACAGAAAAAAGAGTTCTCCTCAGGACAGACAGAGCCTCCTCTCGGCAATGTAGTGTTTCTTGTGAATCCTGGAATTCCTTTGAATTGGAGGGAGGAGTTTTTTCCACTAGGGAGGTGACCGCTTGTGAATCAGCCTTCTGAGGAAAAATTAAATTTGCTGGTAAACCAAGGTTTAGCTCATACACAGGGTGATCTTTTGGCAAAGCTGTGATGCAAGCTCGACGTTTTCAGGTTATAAACCTCAAGCAAATAAAAGGAGAAAGAAGAAGGGCTTCAGAAAAGTTCCATCAGGCTATAAGTCAGAGGCTGTTCCACAACATTTTATCTTTGAAATGTCATGCTGTACTGGCCTCAAAGCAAGAAGAACAGACGGTTCATCTAATACAATTATTTTAGGATCCTTTCATCATAAACAGCGTGCATGCCAAAATGAAAACGTATCATGGGAAAGCATTCCTCATTGAAGCCTGAATCTCCTCCCTAATGTTTATTCTCTGTCATGGAGAACACCAGGGGCCAAACACACTCTGGGTTAAAAACACTGGCATCAGTTCTTGCAACACAAACCTGGCAGGGATTCAGGATGTGACAGACGAAAGAGGCTGCAATCTCCGATGTACCAACAAACCACTTGATGCCTGGTGAGCAAGGAAAGGGGATGGTGAAAGGAAATATGAAGATTGCCAGAGAGGTTTGGTCCTTTCTGCAGTTTCTGTTGCCATGCTGGATCTGTGCTGTGGCAGTGGAGTGGTGTCCCAAGAGCCTGCAAGGTGCAGACTTGGTGGGTAGCAGCAATATCCTGCTCTTGTACTGATATAAATCCCTGCACACTGCTGATTTGTGCCTCCTTCTAACAGCTCCTTGAATGTGCCAGCCTGGGTGGAAAATCAATTCCTCATTTTCAATAACATCACAAAGACTTTTTCCTGAAAAAAAGCAAAAAAAAAGCAAAAAAAAAGCTTTCAGTGCTTTTGGTTGAGTTGAGGTTACTGCACAATTTTCTCTTATTCTCAGCATGTTCCCATTTAGTGGATTATTTGGGCTGTTTTGTTGCTCCCACATTCTAAGGCCACTGTCTTCCATCTGGCCAACATGATCTATACTTTGAGCAACAGTGACACTGCATTCTGTTGTATTTAAATTCATCTTATTTCCTTGCTGCCCTCCTACCCTGGGTCTGGTACAAGTGACTTTCTCAACATCTGCAAGTGCATTTCCTGAGGCTCAATCCTAAGGAACTGAATTTCAAATCACATTATAAGATCTCTTGCTAAAATAGTTTTTAATCCACTTAGTATACTAGATTAGGTTTTGTACCATTTTTCTTTAACTGGGACTCTGTTCAGGAACTGTTCAATAACCTGCAGAAATCTAAATAATTTATAACAGACTTATCTTTATTAACCAAACTTTCATTCTCATTAAAAAAACATCCTTTTTTTTTTTTTTTTACATGACAGGCTTTCCACAAAACTGCTCAGGCATATCAATCAGGTTAGCATCCTTTAATTCATTACTAATCATAGCCTGTATCAGATTTTCTTTGATATTATTTGGGATCAGTGTTAAACCAATGAATCCATAATTAGCTGGGATTTTCCTATAATATCAAGTACAGCCTTCTGGATTCAGCACAGAGTGTTCCTACACATTTAGGTGCATAGAACCAAATTGTTAGGGCAGTCTATCAGTTTTATTGGCAATCAGCTAGAAGAAGCAGGACAGCAACACACCCACCCCAGACCCATCTACACAGGATCCCAGCATCACACAACAATTTGGAGAGGGAAAGACCTCCAAGGATCTCCAGGCTCACAGCAGGGCTAGCTTCACTCTTCAGTCTGATTTCTCAGACCCTTGCCCAGGTGAGTTTTGCAAGGATTAAGACACACAAAAGTTCTCTGGACTCCAGTTCCAATTACTGACCACCTTAATTGTCATTTTTTTTCCCCCTAATATTGTGACTTTGTTTGATTGCCTCTTGTTCTATCACTCCACACCTTCAAGAAAAATCCCAGATTGTCTTTTTACCTCCTCTGAGTCAAGTCAGCAGCCAGCCTCATGGTCTTAAGCTTGAATAATCTCTTCTCTTTTGAGTCCTACCAAGTGTCCTCCCTGGGGTGAGTGCTGTAGGTGGCAAAATTCTCATTTTCACCAGCAGCCCCAGTGATAAGGAACAGACTGCTCAGATACTGAGAACCACTTATTTACTGTTCTCTGCCAAAGTGGATATACCAGCTATATTCTTCTACCAAACCCTTGTACCTGTGCAGGGGAAAGTGCCAGTGAGTCTGCAGGGACTGAGGAAAGTCTTGGGCAAGAGTTACCTCCATCAGGTTAATGAGAAAGAAGAGGTGGGTGGATGTAGGTGGAATTGCAGGTCTGTTGCTTCCACGACCTTGCAGGTTCATGTTCTTCCTCGTTCAGAGATGTAATCATTTTATAAAGAACAGTGACCTGAAGAGCTAGGAACTTAATTTAATACCTTTCATATGGGCCTGGGTTTGTTGTCTGATTTACTAAAAGATACCAACACAATTTTTGGTGGAATAATAAAAAAAAAAATGCAGGCTGTGTGCTGGCTGCAATAAATCCCCAAGGGCTAAGGAATGTTTCAATGCATGGAACAGTCAGAGCTCTTAATTGCCTTTCCTAAATGCCTGCTCAGTCTCCCACTGAGCTGGAGAGGGGTGTCTCAGCATGCAGGTGACCTCTGTAATGCTTACAGGAACCATTCTATTCATTTATCACCCTAAAAAGAGTTTTAAATAAAGCCTCTTGGGTATTCTTTAAACGTAGGCACTGGGGACAAGAGGAAAGGAGATGAGGGTATGGGAAATGTCCTCTCTCATTCTTCTGGCTGGGAGTAAAAGTCAGGGCAAGGACTGGAGTATTGCAGAGGTGTAGATGGGTTTAAGAGACAAACTGATTAATTAGATCTGCAAGAATAAAGCAGAATAAATAATGGTTTCCTATCTGATAAGAAAGCTAAGGGTGCTCTGCAAAGACTGACTTGCAAGGGCTTTAAACTGTGTTTGGAGGAGACTGGCAACAAAACTTCAAATGGTGAAGCAAAGTTCCTGTGGGAGGAGGAAATTGTTGCATTTCTGTGAGATTAGGGCTCTGACTAATGGGGAGGAGAGTGCTGAAAATAGGAAGGTGGAGGTTAATGAAGTTGAAAGAGGTAACAAAATGATGGGGCATTTTCCTCTGGAGAAAGGAAGGAGTGAGGAAAGCAGAAAAATGGAGATTAAGCTGTACAAAGACTGGAAACAAGACAAGGAAAATGATGTCTGAAAGGAATAGTGGGACTATGGAGAAATAAAATGAGAAAGGACAGGGAGAAAATTAGTTTTAATTAGGCAGGGATATAGAGGGTGATAAAAGTGTGGTCTGTAAAGGGACCAGAAGTTAAGAGGAAAGCAACAGAAATTATACGTAACTACATTAACAGAAAATGAGAGAAGAGAAATCACAACAGATAAAAGATGGGACAATTCATTAATTTATTATTTCTCATCATTTATACCCCCACCAAAAATAAAAATAAAAGAAAAAAAAAAACAAAAAAAACCCCACAAAACCAAACCAAACCAACCAAACAAACAAACAAAAAACGAAAAGGAAAAGTTCATGAGCTGAAGTTCTCAGAACTCCTTTTACCAAGAGGGTAAGACAATCCAAAATAGCAAAAGAAATAGTTAAAATCACTCAAAGAAATCAGAAAAATTCAAGTCAGCAGAACTGGATGAAGTTCCCCTACAGCACTTGAGGCACTTCCCAGAGCAATCTCTGACTCAGTAATTATCTGGGAGAGCTCATGGGGAACAGAGGAGATCCCAGAGGAAAGGAGAAGGGCAAGCACAGCACCTGTCTTTAAAAAGGGGGAAGAAGGACTCAGGGAATTCTATGGCAGTCAGTTTACTGTGAAATGCAGACAAACAATACAATAAACTGTTAAAAGTTATTAAGCACTTCACTGATGATAGAAAAACATACAATCAACCAGATTGGATTTGTCATAAATGAGTGATGTTAAAAAACCATCTTATTTCCAACTTTGAACCCAACAACTGTGTTGTAGAATAAGGGAAAGGGAGTATATGCCACATATTTTGAAATAATCACAATTTTTTAACACCATCTCACATGACATTCCCTTAAGCTGGCTGGGAACTATGATCTCTGTGAAATCATCTTAAGACACACTTGACAGAAAAAAAACCATATTTGTGTGAGAATTACTAATTCCTTTCCATCAAACTTAGAGGGCTTTCCAAAAGGGGTCTGCAGAGTTTGCTCCTGGACCCAATTCTAATATTTTCATTAGTTATTTAGATGATGAAATAACAAATATTTAATTCCTCTGGAGGATACGTTCCAAAATGTTGATGGGAAATTGGAGTAATAGTGTAAAACCAAGGAGGTTTGGTTTAGTAAGGTCATAGCACCAAAATATCTCAATGCAAAGTGGCAAATCATTGGCCAAGAAGCCATTCAAAGGAAAAAAGAGCTGTGGACAAGACACTGGACAGTACACAGCTGTTGTAGATAAAAGCAAATATTATTCTGGGTTGTATGAACGGGTGTGTAGTAGGTGAAACATCAAAAGCAGACGTTCCACTGTTGGGATAGTAGGTGTGGGTTTGGATGTTGTGCTAGGAGAAACTGCAAAAAAGACATAGATTTTACATGGGCTAGAGGAAAACAACAAGGATTATCAATGGTTTAAATGCTTGGAGGATTTTGTTTGCTTTTTTCAGAAGAGAAAAAAATATATCTGTTGGGGAAACAGTTCAGAAATATCCAGGTTGTGAGCAATCCTGACTTACTTCAAGTTAGGCCACATTGGGTTAATGGTTATTGAGGCCTAGTTAGAGACTTTCTGAGAATGAGCTACTGGGAAAGAGATAACTTAATTGGCAACAGAAGAGGAAAATAATTATGTGAGAAGAATCTTTCCATGAGAATGGTATGTGTGGTTGGAGTACAAGGCCACCTGCATGATAGGATGGTGTAAACAAGGCTTCTCTATATAAAGTGAGTGCAAGTTGCTAATAAACGATTTCATACAATCATATTGGTGTGCACATGGAATCCTTAAGCCTCCACAGACTGTTTTCCCACATATATCTGAGAAGATGCAAACTATCTTCTAAGACAGAAGAGACTTGTAAAAAAGGATATTGACAATTGCTCTGGGTACAACAGAACTAAATTGGCTTGATTTCCTGTAAAGATCATTGTCACTGGATATCTGGGGAAGAAGAAAAACCCACAAATCAAACCTAAAAGCTTTCTAATTCAAAGCAAATTTATTTGAATTAAAATTAAAGTCTCTAAATTAATTCCTAAGTCTCCCTCCCTAGAAGTCAATTAGTCTCTCTCAGGGGTGGTTGGTTTCTGCTGAGGGCACCAAGGGGGTTTCACACTCTTCCTTCAGCTCTCCTTTTCCATGATTTTCTTCTCGAGGTGTGGCAAAGCTTCTGGCTTCCCCATGGCCACCCAGAATGCAAAATATTGATGCAAATGTTGTGTTTTCTCCTTAGCATAGCTTCAAACACCCTTGGTATTAATTAATTGCCCAACAACAGGAGGAAGCCAGTGACACCAAATGAAGCATGGAGCTTTCCCTGACCAATAACAAAATCAATCCTTCTTCCTGTGTGTTGCAAAGTTTCATCAATTGGTTGGTTTTTGGTTTGTTTTTTTTTTTCCCAAGGTATCAATGTCACTCTCTATAAGCAGGATGAAGAGCCTCTTTTTTTACTGATGTCCAACAGTGTGTGCTTGACAGGGAGGGGTGAAGGGCTGGAAAGATTATTGAGTGGGCTGGAAAACAAAGCAGTTGTGCAAAAATACACATTGGGAGGGAAAAAGAGAGCTTCTCACTTTTTCCCTAGCAAGGAACTCCTAATTTTCCAATAAAGGAATAAAGCACGTATAATGTTTGCCAGAAATGTTGTTCAAGAAGGGCAGGTAATGAGGAAAAAAGGAGAGAGTTCACAGGCTATCTGGAAGGAAAATGCTGTTTCTGAACTCTAGGAAGATTATGAAACAACCTGCTCGATGTCTCTGATTAGAGATAAAGGAAGAGAGAAATCAAACAAAGCCATAAGCAGTCTCATGGCAGAGTCTATTGAAGATCAACTAATGAAAAAAGGCAATTGAGGAAGGGTTTTTTTAAAAGAATAAAGGGGTGATGCAATGAACAAGTGCTGGTGGACCTGAAAGGAAATTATACACTAAGGTCAAGGACATTGAGAATTTTAAAGTGAGAAGGAAAAGAAAAATAAAAAAGGAGATGAGGAAAGAATTGAAGATTTTGACTACTGCTCACTCTTGCCCTTAGAGTCTTTGGGAAATTCATGGTACTCTGGAAGTGTTACCTTCTCCCTTTTCACACTAGCATCAAGTTCTGAATGATCAGACAGCATGGACAGGTTTCTGTGGGCATCTTTTTTCTTGTAAAACACTTAATTTATTCTGCATAAGCAACATGACCATAGACCAAAATTCTCAATGTGGATCTGCAGTTTAGTTTTGGGGAAGGAGTGATGTCTGTCCTTACTTACAGGATATTTGGAAAGGGAGCAACTGAGCATTGGTCTCCTCTGAGTGGTCTTGATAAGCAGCATGAAGAGTCACTACTGCCTGTTAATTTATTGCTGTATTTTACCCTGAATACTTCCCAAAGGCGTGATACCAAAGGTTTTTAACTTAAAAATCAGTTTATGGACCTGGTATGATGCTCACAGCATCCCCATCCAGCAAAGAAATAATTCCTGTGCTTAAAAGGATGAAACAGAGGAAACAAGTTCAATAATTTTCACCTGGTAAATTTTGATAAGCCTTAGAGGTGAGACCCCTTTGTTCATGGGAGAAATGAGGTGTAAAATCAGTGTTCATGTGGCCTCTGAATGTCTGCACTTTGTCACCCGTGGGACGCTGGGGTGGCTGTAGCTGAAAAGGTGCATGAGGAAATGATCAGAGAGGGTAGGATGTGGTTAAAGCCTCAGTTTGCAAGCTGGAGCTGATGTGAGGGAAGCACATTGCACCTCCCATCCATTATGGCCTCAAGCAATCACCTCCCACTAAGACGAAGGAGCAGCAGAGAAGGGATTGTGACTTCCTGTGTCCCAGTAGCTCCTGGAACTGTTCCTGTTAATATTCAGTTATGTGTTGCCCTGGACTTAGAGTGCTGAACTACATCTCACTCCAGCCCTGAGGCTCAGCTGCAGGAGGCCAAGCCACAGAGAGAAATAAGCCCCAAAATAGTGTTATCACACCTCCAGCCACCTGTGCAGAACCAGCACGTAGGAGGAACCATGCTGGTAACCCCCTGCCTTCTCTATCTCTTTTCTCCAGGCTGCATGGCTTTGGGGAATAGGTAATATGTAGGAGCTGGTTATTCTGTGAGGTGTGGACGGGGTCATCTGATTCTTTACCCCATTGCTTTTTATCCTGGGTGTGTTGTTTGACCATATAGTTGCTATGTGGGCACTTCCTCCCCATCTCACACCTTGCAGCTTCTGCTATGGCTTTTCCTTCATCTCGACCGTGAGTGCTTCCATCCCTCTTGACCCATCTGCCTTCTGATAAAACCCTTCCACTTCCAGATCATGGTATTAACTTGACATTTGCAAAAGGTCACCGTGTTTGCACTGCCTGAGAGTTCTATTGCTCACTCTTTTGTCTTTTTGCTTTGCAAGCCCTTCAAGGCAGAGGTTATCTCTTAGGGTATAATTATGTAGTGTCCAGGAAAACCAGGCCACTGATCTCAGTTGGTGCCTACCAGCTGTAACAGAGATAAGAACATGCTCCTTGACAGAGAGGCTTGCTCCAAATTTATAGGTTAATCATCAGAGGTTAATGAATCTTAACTTACAAGTCTTCCTCCCAGAAGAGTTCTATAAGCAGCATCCCATGGTAGAACAACTACTGCCTCAGTTTCAAAGAGTACCAGTACCAGGTCTCTCCTATATTTCCAGCCTGTATGGTATTGCTGGAGCATATGCCACTTCTGACTGCTGCAGGGACAAATATGGGACATCAGGGAGGTGGCACACAATACATATTTTGTGGATCCAGTTTATGCATATGAAGACGTCTTTTTTTAGCTTGCAGTTTGTCACGCTGAAACTGTTGCACCAAACTAATTGCAATTGAGATGAGAGAGAGAGTGTTCTGGGGAGCATTAGGAAAATCATCCTGCAGTGGGTGGTCCAAGGTGCAGCTGGTAGAGAAAGAAGCCTTTGCTCTCAGGTGAGAATTGGTCTGATCCTGTCCTCCAGGCCTGACCTGACCATCATCTCTGTGTTGCCTCTCATGTTGAGGCAGAGGTGCAGGGCTGGAGCTCTCCCATGACACAGTCTTGGTTGGGCAGTTGGGAGGGCTCCAGCCTTGGCAGGAAGTCAGAATATTTCCTTTCTCTCCATGAGAAGATAGCCCAGGCTTAGCTCTTCCCAAGCATCACCCAACTCTGAGCCTACACCAGAAAGAAGGATTGAGAGAGCAGGGTTGTAGGACTCAGCAGGCTGTTGTTGAGACTACTCTCTACTTAGGAGTGGAGGCATCTCAGTGGCCATATCTACAAGAGATGTAGATGGAGGACTTTTGCCTGTAGCTTTAGTGCCAAGACAAGCCTGACAAGCCGTGCTAGCTTTAAGAACAACCTGACCTGCTGTAGTTTGCTTTGGGAGTGATACAAAAGCTAGTGTTCCCTAAAATTACATAGAGGCATTTGCACATATTTTGTTTTCGTGCATTGATACTTCTTAAACTCCTCTCCTGCTTTGCCTGAAAAGCAGCTTGTTCCCTCAAGTATCCTGGTTCATCTCTTTTGCCATGAAATCCCATGGTACAGTGAAAACTGTACCAGGCAGGATACACCAGCACAGTGGCCTGATGTAGCTCCATATAGATTAATTAACTGGTACGTATAGGTTGAGTGGCCAGAAGGTGGCTGCCAGTCCTTATGCATTATGACTGAATTCTGCCATTCTGCTGTGCTAAATTCTAATTCAGTTTCTGATCTGGGTCTCTCCCTGCTGCCCGAGTGGTGGTTTTCATGCAACTTGCAGGAATATGACTGTCTTTGAAATATCTGTTTTCTCCCAGATTCATCTGAAATTCATTAATGGGTTCAGAAGCTTTGGGGAGAGGAGGATGTACACATACATGAACAGAAAAGCAGCACAGCAGAACCTTTATTTCCTTAGGGAGGCAGCCTAAAGAAATATAACCATTTATTCTCATCTGTTGCTGGGCTTACAACCCACACAAATAACAGGGAAAAGCAAGCAAGCAGCCGACTGCAGAATAGGAACAGGGAAAATGACTCAGCAAGCTTGGCACCAATCTGGAGAAAATGCAGGTACATTATAACCTTGCTTGAGCATCAGTCTTGTCCATGACATGACGTAGAAACAGCAGCTAGTGCAGGTATTTACATCTGATGGAAACATTCCTCTGATAAATGATTTAGCTCTGCTAAATAGTTATATACAGGAGCACAGCGGGTGAGTGACTCCCTTTATATTTGCCAGCAAGAGAATGAAAAAGCTCAATGAAAACCTCTCATTGCTTTTAAAATATCCTTTTTTATTCTATTATCAGTTGACAAATAGCTGCAGAATTAGAGTTTCATGTTTCGTTCGTGTAATTTTTCCTAAGATCAGTGTTTCCTGCTACATCACCTTAGAAACTCAATCAACAAACACTCTGCTCTACACGTAAACAAAGCTTTATTTCACCCTATTTTTTGACAGCAGCCAGTGTTTTATAAACCAGAACATTTCAGGTTCTCTGGGCTATTTGCCTCAATTTCACAATTTGGTATTGGTTTTGAGGGTCTGTCAGTATTGTTTATACCTGGATCGGTTTGAATAGTAATGTGTTCATGTGAGTGGCAAAGAATATATATTTCTGCAAATTGCTTTCTGGAATCAGGCTTTCTCTGTTCTGTCCAGAGGCTAAGTGAAACTGCACTTTCTAACACATGGGAACTAAAGAGTGAAATGAATTAGAAAGAGAAGTGAAAAGAGAAGATTCAGTTTCAGTGACAAAAATGAACACAAAAAAGATGCAAAGACAACATTGACAAGTTAGCAGGACCATCTCCAAAGTTCAAAATGTAATAAATCTCAAGAGCGTTATCTAAGAGAGGAATTGAAGAACTCTGCTGAGTTCTTTAACCATTTTCCCATAGAACAGCATCAGATCTTGTCCCGACCCCAAGATAAAATTCTTATTTTCATAATGGAAAAATAGGATTGGAGCCCTATAAATATTTTTTACTTGCTTTCAAAAGATAAGCATTTCCCAGGTAGCTGCTGTGAAAACACAAACTAATGCAACAGCACACGGGGGATTTTATTTGGCAGTTTTAAAAACCTGCACAGGCACCCCAGCTATTGAGCCTTGTGTGATCTGCCACAACACAAAAACAGGGTCCATCAGCTAGGGATAAATTTTAAGGCAGATATTAAAGCCAATCACATGGTGAAGGATTTTTTTTTTTCAATGGCATGCTTTAAATCCTGCTCGTGCACGTGCATACACACCTGTATGTGAACAATTGTGTTTATTCAAACCTTCTTCATTCACAAGCAGACACAACCTCAGGATTCTTCAGGCCTTTCCAAGGAATGTAACCCTGGGAGGCAGGAGAGAGAGTCATCTTCAAACCTCACATTTTTGAAAGTAAGTTTTCGAAGGAAACAGGCTCAAGTGGAAGGAGCCAAGATCGTAAAGATTTTATAACTAACAGCATTTTTAAGAGAAAGAAGAATACCTGATCTTTCTTAATGCAAGACTTAATTGCAAGAATTTAAAGCACATTTGGGAAAAAAACCCACCCTTTTTACAGAAATACATAATTTTGCTTTTCAGCCCGGCTCTAACCTAAAGCTTTTTGGCTTGGGAAAAATGAAATCAAGCTGTGTGCTGATGTGCTGTCACTGCTGCTGCCACCACTCTGCCTCTTGCAAATCTCCCAACATCGTGCACTGAGCTCCCTGTTCACAGAGCCTGGTAAGGCAGCGATGCCTTCTCCTTCCAGCCTAAATCCTGCACCAGATAAACTTACCCTTCAGCTTTGTAAAACGCAGCTTGGGTTTGCAGCAAGCTGCTCTGCCTGAGGTGCTGTTTCCAAGGGTCGACGTGGCTGGGTAACTCTCTTCCCATGACACAGCAGAACAGCAGAAGCAGCAGCGGCATAAAACAGATCAGTTCTGGCAGTACTCCTAGAAGACTACTTTATATCCCAGCTCCAGCCTCTGTCTCCTTTAAGGGTGATCTGAAAAAGGGAATATGGAATAAAAAGAGGCTTAGGGAGGTAGGGAAATAAGCCCCAGGGAAAAAAAAAAAGGAAAAATAAGCCTCCAGGAAAGCGAGGCACACTGGAGCTGGACCCCACAGCAGTGGGACAAACTGGATAAAATGGCAGAAAGGAACCCAAAGGAAGAATTTCCACCCATAACTGGGTGGGAGAGGACAGATAAACAAAGATGAAGTGTAGGGTGGATAGAGGGAAGACTTTGAGAAGAAGAAAGGAAAGGAGGATGAGCTGTTCCTCAGTCAATTAACTCCTTTCGGATGAAGCATAAAAAATATTTACAAAAGTCCTGAAATTTTTGAAAAATAATAGCAGAGGTATTTGAAACACTGATCTATTACATATGCAGCTCATTGCACGGGAACTTGGAAATTAATGGGGTAGAGCACAGGTGCTTCCAACTTCCAAAGTATTAATGGGAGAGCACAGGGAGTTATCTGCTGTCATTGCCAGGATTGGGCCTGTGCTGTTTGACCGGACAGCTCCAGTCCCCTTCTGTGGCTGATGGGACACAGAACAGACATCAGCATCAATCTCACAGAGGGGAAATGGGTTTTTTATATGATTCCTTTCAAGAAAATGTGATGGGGCACTGAAGAAATGAAAATCCAAACTTAAAATTCATTGCAACTCTGGGTAATGCTTTAACCTGCCGAGGGGCTGTGATTTCCAGAGGAAGCTCTAAGGAATGAAAAAAATCCATCCCGTTTTTCCTCCTTCAACTTTTGACAGGAAATTCATCCCCTCCTCAAGGTTAGCCCCTTGGACCTTAAACCTGACTGATGTAATTGCCACTGGTTCTGGCACAGAATTTGGGGACCTCCCACGGGAACCGCATCCTTCCTTCCCTGGAGAAAACCCCGAGAGCCACCTGTGCAGGGGAACACAGAGGTTCGGTGATGGGACCACGGAACCAGGTGGGCTTTTAGTTCCTTCATCCTAAGTCTTGGGGGCAGGAGGAGAGCTGGGAAAAAGCAAACCTACTTCAGCACCGCAGGCAGAACAGCAGCCGGGGAACGCACGCTGCCTGCCCGGCCTGCCCGGACCCCCAACCGCAGGAAAAAGGGGGATGGCATCGGGGTCTTCCCAAAGGAAGGAAAATGTTCTCATCTCCCCTTTGCTCTTCTATAAGGGGCGGCTGTTCGCACACGCGGCTTGCGTTGTGGCAGTGGGAAGCGTCCAGCCCCAGGAATGACTCCTTCCAGCGCCTCGCTATTACAACCTGCCGTAGGGGTGGGACAGGCTTGGACCGATCAATCATTTCCCTGCCAGCTGGCGGAGTTTTTAAAAACACCTTCGCGACCACCGCATCAACCCCGCAACAGATGCACCGGCGGCACCGTAACATCTCCAGCCTCCTCAGACTGCCACGAATAAGTTTTAGGGTTTTTTTGTTTGGTTTTGTTTTTTTTTCCCCCTTTTTCTTTTTTTCTCTTTCCTTTGTGTTTTTGTTTTTTGTTGTGATCCCACTTCCAGCACCGGCGACCCACCGTGGCCAAGGATCCCGCCTCCTCCAGCTGCGGGGTCCAACCCCGCTCTGCAAGGTGCCTGGTCGGGGAGCGCGGAACGCGGTTATTTCCCTTTAGCGATCGGCAGCACAGGCGGCGCAAAGAGGGGAGGGGAAAAAAAAACCAACCAAAACACTAAAAAAAAAAAACCCAAACCCAACACACCCAAAACAAACCACAACACACCACAAAACACAAACCCAACCCTAATTAATAATAATAACAGAATAAGAAAGCGCAGCAACTTGCTTCGACTCGCAAAACCGAAGGCGGTAGGTGTGAAAAGGGTAACATCCCCCCCAGCCGCCGAAGGAAGGGTAGCGGGGGCTGAGGAGGGCGGCAAAGAGGCTCGCAGCCCCCCCGGGACGATCGGGGGTACCGGTGGGTCCGGCGGCGGGTGTCGTCACGTGAAAGTCCCCTTTAAGTTTCCATAGAGAGGCCTCCGGGTGTCACATGATGGACATGATATAATGAAACAACATTGTGGGGAGGGAAGCATAAGGGGAGCCCGGGGCGGCTGGGAGGCGGCGGGGCAGCGGTGCCCCCCGCCCCGGGCCCGCCCTGCCCCGGGCCCGCCCGCCGCTCAGCTCCGCGCCTGCACCTGTCTCAAGCTCCCGGAGAGCGCGGCGGGAGATGTGGCAACCCCCGCTGCTGATGGGGTTGCGTGTGGCACCCTCCCCCGGAGAGGAGAAGGAGGAGGAGGGAGAGCCATCGGAGCAGCGGCCGCTTTCGGAGGTAAGTTACCGGCGGGACCGGGGCGGGGGGCTGCCCGCCTTCCCCGGGGGGCGCGGGGTTGCCGGCGTGCGCGGCGGTCACGCCATGTTTGCGCGGCGGCGGTGCGAGGAGGTGTGCGGGGGGGAGGGTGGAGAAGGTGCGGGGTGAGTGTGGGGTGCCGGGGGTGCCGGGTGTCCCCGCGGAGCGGCGGGCGTGTGCGCACCCTCCCGCCCTCCATGTCCGCATTCCAGCTCATGTTGCGCAGATAAAATTCAAACTTGAGGTAAACACAAGCGGCGGGGGGGGGCAGTGGAAAGGAGGGGGGGGGCGAGACGGAGTGCAAGGAGGGGGTGTAGGCGGGGGAGGGAGGGAGGTTCGCTCCATCCCGGCTCCTACTGCCCCCTCCCTGCCCCGCTGCTCCCGCTACACCCCACCCGCGGAGCCCCCCCACGCACCTGGATGCCCGCGGCGAGCCCCTGGCCGGCCGCTTCGCAGGGGCTGCCGCCGCCGCTGGTTTTCTTCTCCTTCGGGGAAGGAGAGGCGGGCGTGAGTTCCGCGCACCGCGCACCCCCTCCTAGGAGACGGCAGGTGTGTGTGCGAGGGGGGACACGGTGCGCGGCAGGTGCGCGGGCCGCTGTCGCGATATGGGGGGGTGTGGGGTGTGTGCTTTTCACGACGTGGAGGAAGGAGCCAAGTGACAGCCGAGCTGCGCCGGGGGGGGGTGTGTGTGTTATGTAGGGGGGGGGGGAAGAGCGGGACTGCGCCGTGTTGTTTTCCTCACTGCGTGGGTATCCCGAATCAAGCAAAAATAACAACAATCTCCCCCCTCCCCAAATAACCCACCCACCCACCCATCCCCTCAGCGCCCCGACGCCGGCCGGGGGTGTGGGGGGGGCCGGCCCGCATTTCCAAGTGCGTATGGAGAAAACAAGATGCGGCGGGGGGGGAGGGGGAGCACGGGGTTGGGGGGGGTGGTGGAGAGGGCCGGGCCGCGCCGCCGCTCGCCAGCCCGGGTCCGTGACACAGGCGGTGCCGCCGGCAACGGGTATATTTAGCACTTCCCCCACCGCCACCCCCCTTCCACCCTCCGCCGCCCCCCCCCCCTCCCCGTTCTCCTCCCGTTCAACCCTCCGCATGCTCCGCGCACGGTGCGAGCGAGCGAGAGCCGTTCGGTGGTTGATGGAGGCGGGCCGGCCGGTGAGCGGCCCGAAGGCACGGCCTGGCGCCCCACAGGTGGGTGAGTGAGGAGAGGGGTCCGGGCCCGAGCCGTCGCTTGGAAGGGAGTGTTGGAGCGGTGTGTTGTCACCTCCCCCCTCCAGTCCATCCTCACCGGTGAGCGAGGGTGGGAGTCCTTGGGAGGGGGTGGAGGGAGGATGGAGGGAGCGGTGAGACGAGACGCTGCTAGGGCCGGGGGTCCGGAGGGAGGTTGATGAGCCGCGCGGGCGGGGTGGGGATGTTGCGGGAGACATAGAGTGGGTGTGCGTCCAGCATGTTGGGGAAGGGTCCGCTGCGTGGGTGCGTGGTGCAGGGGGGGTGGGTGTGAAGTGTGTATGTGGGGGTTGCTCCTCAGCCGTGCGGCCCTCGCTGGAGGGCGGGAAGCGCGCGCGACCCCTCGACGCGCAGCAGCGGCGGCAGCAGCAGCAGCAGCGACGGTGCCGGCCCCCGCCTGGCGCCTCCTCAGCACTGCACCGCGGCGGGGACCCGCGGACACGCCCACCCCGGGCCCGCTGGCCAATCACAGAGCCGCTGGCACCCCCCCCCCTCCTTCCCTCTCCCTCCCTTTTCCCTCCCTTTCCCTCTCCCTCATCCTCACTCCCTCCCCCCCACCCCCTTCCCTCTCCCTCCTCCCCTCCCCTCCGCCCGCCCTTGGCAGGGCGCGAGCGCGGCCGCTCCCGCCCCCCCGCCTGTTTGTTATGGTCGGGGCCACGTGCCGCCGGCTCAGGCGGTCACGCGGCCGGGCCTCGCGCCGCCCCCGGCCGTCGCCCTCCCGCCCGCCCGCCCTAACGGGCTCCGTCACGTCCCCCCCCCCTTCTACCCCTCAGCGGAGCTGCTGAGAGGGAGCGGGGTCTGACCGCCCTCCCCGGGGGTTTGTCGGGCTCTGTCCGTCTGTGTGTGGTGGTTTTGAAGCCCCTCTGCCCCCGGGGAGGGGCAGGGAATGGGGATTTGCTCACCGTGCCGCGGGAAGGAGCGGCTGCCCCGTTAAAGCTCCTGAGGGGACTTGACTGGTGGGCGAGCTTCGGCTGGCTCTGCAGCCTGCTTAAAGGGACGTTTTTCTTTGCGTGAGGTGTTTACGTCCAGTGATTTTATTTTTCTACTTTTTTTTTATTATTATTCTTAATTTCCTCCCTTCGTGCCATCCTGCATAAGCCACAGCACTTTTCTACTTTTTTATTTTATTATTATTATTCTCAATTTCCTCCCTTCGTGCCATCCTCCATAAGCCACAGCACTTAATGTCTCCGAATCTGCTCAGCCCGGCGTTGCTGAGGCGTGCTGCTTTATGGAGGTAGCAAGCACAGGGAGACAGGGTTGAGGATCGTGTTTAGCTATCAGTCTCCTGAAGCCTTGAGCCTATTTATAGGTAGGTTGGGGAGCCTTTTGCACGAAGGATTTGTGCCACGTTTGAATTAGTGGAAAAGTGAGGTCTTGATGGTGCTGTTTGGTTTTTGACAGTTCTGTCCTTTTGGAAATAGGATTTTATGGAAAACTCTGCTAGTATGGTTGTTACTAGGCTATAAGGAGAAAGACCAGTCTGTTTGGAGTTGAGGAACATAATGCCATTTTAATGTAACTTCTTGGAGAGCAGAGAAAGCAGTCAGACGATACTCAGTTCTAGATCAGTGGCTTCCAGCTTGGACGCAGTGGACCTCGGCCATTTGCAAACAATTTACCCAGGATCAGTAGGAAGGAACTGGGGAAAGGGCATCTGTTTTCTGCAGGCTTATGTTCATTGTTCAGGTTTTTGCACCTCCAGAGATGCTAGGGCTGACAAGCTGAAAAACGGGAGATGGCTGTTCTAGATCACTAGAATATTTTGGTTTAGAGTAAGTGGAGGAGGCACGGAAAAGAAAACTGTCTGTTTTATTCTCTATGTTGCTCTTGTACTGTTTAAAAAATGAAAATTCAGTGTCTCTTTAAGAATTACATAACCATTAATAACATTGTGACTCCCCAGTAGCCTTGAAGAGTTAAATAACAGCAGATGAACGAGAATAGGTCAGGAAGAGGAGAGATCGTTTTATAACTGATGGTGAGGACTGTGCAAATGTATTTAAAATTGCTCTGGAGTTGCACTAGAAAATTGTCTTCTGTTGGTAGTAGGATTTTAATGCCCTATAAATGCGGAGCATGAGAGGGAGCATGAAAAGATAAGGTTTGCAGTTTTATGAAAGTCTAGTCCAGTAAATGGCACAGTGATGGTTATGGTGCTTCATGTGCTTTCACTTCTGTTCCCTCGTAACTCTATCAGTACAGTTTTTTGTGTCTGAAATTATGAGAGTGTCCATGTACTCCCTGGTGTTGATAAAGAGGGACTGTGGCTTAAAAGTAACAAGAAAGGTAATGACACTGAAATGAGTGAGGGCCACTGTAGTGGTGAAAGGGCTGGGATGGTGATCAGCTGGATTTGGCACATGCTGCAGAGAGCTGACGTTTTGTTTTGGTTGCTGGAGCCATTTGAAATGGTGTTACTTACAGGTATATGTTTATTCAACACATGTAGCTCTGTACTTACTTAGTAGGAACATACCTGCCTATCTCTGTGTTTCGGGAGGGGGTAAAGAAATTGTGTTTAAATAGAAATTTAATAGAGAGCAGCTGGTTTGTTTGAGACGTGAGCAGGGCTACGGGGAGGTGTACAGTAGCAGCGTGTGCCACCATCTCTGATTTTTGAGTGTACGTGGAAATGCTGGTGGAATTGATGCACCAGGAAATTGCTTTCTCTATTTTTGTTGGTGAGATGCAGTTAACGTAAAAGGAGCCCTTTGGATCTCATATCCCATTTCTCTTTAATATAAGTAAGATCGTTTATCTTCTGAGATGGCTAGAGGAAAAAAAATACTTCATTTTGTAACTTAGTTCACCTCTTCAATTGCTGTCAGCTCATGACGAGGCACAATGTGTGCTGTACACGGTGTTCTACAGGGCTGTTTTGGTGATGAATACAATGTATATGAAAAAAGGGCAAGGAAAAATAGGTATTGTGCCAGTTCTTTTTGCTTTTTATATAAACAATACTGTTTTATCTCTTAAAGAGGTATTCAAAAGTTTTATTGTAGGCTATAATGCCTTGCTAAATTTCAGTGGCAAAAAGGTCACTGTTTTACTCTTCGTAAGTACTTAAAAAGTGTCCTAAAAGGAAATACCTAAACCTGTGTCCATCCTGGTTTTGCTATGGGAAGTAGTGAAAACTTTTTTCCTCTTTTTTAATAAAAAGAGAAATTGTGAACTTACTTTAAAAGAAAAAAAGGACTGTTTGGTTATGCTACTAGTAGCCTATTATATGGTTAAAATTAAGAGGATCTTTTTAATACAGGCTGGATTTTTTTTTTCAGTTGCTGTAATCATGTGCTTACTATGTTTCTGTCATTTAAAATGAAAAGAGAGTGTCATGGTTTTTGTGCTGTCATGTACGTAGCTGACTCTCTGTAGTGGATTCTGCCGTATCTGCCAAGTGTTTTTCTGTAAACATCTTGATTCTGGAATTATTTGTAGTACCAGAACAAGTTCAAAAATACTGCAGCATAAAGGATAAGAGTACTTGCAATCATGAATGCTGAAATGTAAAGTAAAAAAATGTCAAGTAAAAAAACCCCAAACCAATAATCTTTCCCAGCAGTTCTTGCAAGCCAGTTAGATGATTATTTTGGATCTCAGCTCACAGCTTTCTGAATGACTGGAGATGGAATTAATGGGGCTGCAATTGTTTGTCACGAATTTAAGCATAAACAGTAGTTTTCTTTTTGGCTTAGATTTCATGAAAATGCAGGCTAAAATCCGCCATCGTTTTTCAGCCTGTCAGGATGCTGCACCTCAGCCAGCAGACGTAGCATTGTTGTCTAAAAGCAAAGCTGGAAAAGGGAGTTGTTTGTTCTGAATTTGACCAAGGTCAGAGATTTCATCCTTCTGTATATACCTGATCTGGACACCTAACAACATGCAGAGGGTCCTAATTAGTGGGAAATCATTAATTTTCATGAGCTATCTTAAGCTCCAGAAGGAATGTGTCAAATGTCTCCAGTATTGTGTTTTGAGTTTGGAGATCTCCGAAAGGCTGATACCTGTGTAGCAAAAACATTTATTTTGGTAGCAAACTGTCAAGCTGAAAATGTTCTGTAAATTTCTTGTATAAAGTGATGTATTTGGCAGGACAATAAAAAAGTGATGGTTTTTGTAATACGCTTGTTTTAAATAGCTTTAATCAATACAGACATTGAAGTTCGGCTGTTGGCAGTGGTTTTGTTTATGTGTGCTGTAGTCTGGATGTGGGAGATTTTGTGGAGGAGGGGAGATGGTACTGCTGTCAAACTGGGTTTCCCAGTAAGCTGAATTTCATTGTGCTGTTACCTGAGAACTATTTTTTCATTATTATTACTATGTTATGAAGCATTAATGAGTCACTGCTTACTGTGAGGGTTTTTTTTTGTTGTTTTGTTTGTTTTGTGTTTAATTCTTGCTAGACTAGAAAATCATTATTAAACCATAAACAAAATAATTTGAGAAACAAACCTCAAAATTTTTAAGTCATGATATAAGGAATGCTCCTCTGAACTTAAGTTGTGTTTAAGGAGTAGTTCTGTTGAAGAACTTAATTTGTGCAGTTTTGTAGAAAGTAGGCAGAGCTGATACATACAGAGATGTTAAAGCAGTCATAATATTTTCCTGTCCTATATTCCAAATTTTTACTCTCTTGCAACCAAACCCGTGATGTGCTTGCTTGCATGTAAAGGATGCTGCACGGTAGTCTCATCTTCACAGAAAGCTCGTGAAGTCAGCGTGCTAGTAATACCGAGACTAATTTTTTTTTTTCTTTCCTTTGTGTCATCTCACAAATGGTTGGACACAGCAGTTAGTTCCCTGGGTGGGCAGATGGGGTGAGGTGAGCAGAATGGGGAGAAGGAAGCCTGGTAAACATCGTGCTCAGCTATTACAAAATTTTGGTATTTTTGACACACACACCCACGCCCATTTGCATACAGGAACATGCTGATTTGTCTTTCTGCTACATCAAAATGTAGCAGTTCTAGTGCAGCTACTGTGGTGCTGAATCTGAAGTATTCCTTATTTTTTTGTAGTACTTCAGCTTCAGTTGAGTGTTGTCTGCATAATTTCTTCAAATAGTCTGGGTCTCTGGAAAACATACCCTGAATCTGGGCTAGTTCTTTTTTATCACTCTTGTTGTCGGAAATAATTTTGATAGCATATATGTTTTCAGAAAATAAAGATGACTTTTGTATTTATTTAGTAACTTTAGTATTTATTTAGTGTATGGAACTAGCACAAAATGTGCTAATTTGAAGAATTATATATAATACATAATTTTAGCATAACTGTAGTAGCTACTGTAGGAGCTTCTGTAAAAATAGAGTTGTGAAATGTAGGCAGATAAAATGTGCAGAGGAGATAAGGTAGATTTTACCTGGTATTCAAATCTTAACCTACAAAGTGAAACAACAAGAATTGTCAGGGTTTTATCTTGTTTACTATTTATATTTAACTCTGCAAAGAAAGGTGTTTGAAGTGGGCAGATACTGGGTGGTTGGTGGCAGTTCCCCCAGAAGAAGTGTTTGAAGCTGACCTTACCCTTTGTTTGATTATTGGAATTCAGGAGATTTCTTGCTACCCAGCTAATGTAAGCAGCTGTGAAATGTTCTGGGAAATCTCCTGGGAGGGAGAACATGCATCTAACCACAGTGTTTACTTGTAGCAGGAGGAGAAATGGGAGGTTTCTGGATATTGTCTGGATTTCTTTTGTAAACTGAAAGCACTGTTAAGGTTTTTAACAAGGCGTGGATGCTGTCTCACTGCGAGTTACGCAGTTTGGCATCTTCAGTGTCTGTCCCTCAGTCCCTTCCTGCCTCCTCCCTCCCCCCCTTTTTTTTTTTTTCGGTACATAACTTCCAGTGTTAACGTTAACATTTGCTATATTGTCTGTAATTCTCGGGAGATCTTTATATTCTAATTTTCTTTGACTTTGTGACAGCATTCCAGGGTGCCGGAGCAATCAAGATTAGGTTTTATCCTAAGTATTCTTTTACCTTCTGATAGAGAATAGGATTCCACAACTGATTTTTTTTTAAATTTATTTTTTTTCCCCTGGTAAGATGTGCATGTAGAAGAGGCGTCTGTAAGAAAAGCCTAAACGGAGCAGCAGTGTTAAAAACCCGGCAGTATTAAGTACTGCTTGCCTTCTGAGGCAGATGTGCGTGATGTTTCGATTTCAAGAAATGTGACGCTGGTCGCAAAGAGGCGTTGAAGCGCAGCGCGGGGATGTGCGAGTGCGTTGCCCTCTGCCGGGGGAAATCCGCAGCACCGCGCTGTGCGGTGGGCCTGGGCTGCCAGAGCTGCCAGGAATTGCTGTGTGGGCTCTTGGATGGAGCTCCCTTCCTCACTTGTCACTCCAGCTTCCTTGTCAGCTCAAGTTCAAAGATACCGTCTTGCTTCTGGAGCTGTAGCAGTGGCTCTTACTGAAGCCAGAGTGGCTGATTCCTCCCTCCTTTCTCCTTATCTGTGTCCGTGGGCATCTGTTCAGTGAAGCCTGTAGTTGTATCAGCAGAAAGCCAAATGGTGGGTCCAGCATGATGGGACCTGCTGCTTCTCCAAAGATTATTGTCCTGGAACCACAACTAATTCTAGTAGCTTTTGACGGATAATTGTGCACCCATTTCCTTAAAAAAAAAAAAGAAAAAAAAGGAAACAAAACAGCTTTCATCTTTGGGTTGTGAGCCCTGACAGTTCTGGGTGGGTAACACAAAAATACCCATAGAACAATAGTGACCTAGAAATAAGTATTTTGGATGTAAAAGGCAGTTAAATTTGAATAGTGTTCCCAATACGGAACAGGAATAAGGTTGAACCAACTCAGTTTATGTGGTTTCACTAACAGCAAATGTATCTGCTGCTCAGATAAGCCTGTAGCATAGTACAACTATTTGGATATTTGATGGTGGGCTTTTCTTGGGAGTATGTGTGTGTGTTCTGTCTTCTTTTTGTGCCTTTGGAAAATGCCTTCTTTTCGGTATTCAAGGAGTTGGAGTTTTCATGCATTCTTCGTATTGAGGTTACAGGGAGTTAACAAGGGCAGAGCTCAGCCATACAGCACTGGGAACCTCTGTTCTCCTGGACCTTGTTAATGGGATTGCTGACATTCAGGAGGAAGTCCTTACCTAAAAGTGGAGCGAAAAAAAGTCAGAGATGGTGACTAGGGAGAGGTAACTGTGAATTGAAGTGGGATTTGCTGAGTAAAGCTGAATAACTCAAAAGCAGAATTACTTAGGTAATGAATCAGTGACACCTATACACAGCAACAGTTTGTACTTGAGACTAAAATTGTGTAATACAGTGGGGAGAAAATACTGATAGAGATGTTTGCAAGGTTAACCCAGACTCGTAGCACTTTGATGGGAGAGAAGCATCTTGCAGAGCACTTTTAATTACAGCAGCATGGAAAGTAGATTTTCCCTGCGTAGCCTAGGAGGGAGGATCTCGTCCTCCCTCCCTTACTGCAAGCAAACACACAGTTTGATTCCTGCAACAGTTTTCAGTATCCAAGTTGAAGCCCTCCTTGCTGGTTTCAAAAGGCTGTTATACTGTTTGAGTTCACTGGTTTTTACAAATCTATTTTCAGTTCAGCCTAAATGTAATTCACAGACAGCTTACATTAATTTGCTGTGCAAATAGTGTCCTTTAGTGCAAATGCCTCTTTTCTCTCCATTGTGTCTTGCACATAACTGCATCTGCACATAGCAGTTAAGTTCATTTATTGCACTTACTTTGTTCTAAACCAGCTGTTCTTATTTTCTTTTGTGCCCTTCCCCCTTTTCAGGATGTATTGCATGTCCCTGTAGTTTAAAGACCACTGGTTTAAAAAATAAGCTGTTTGGTCTTTTCCTGTAAAGCAAATTTTGTGTTCCTGTGGGTGAAGGTTTTTGAAAAGGTTTATGTAAGATTATTCTCCTAGTTTCTGGATCAGTAGATAAATACTGTAACTAAAATCTGTTGTGTCTAATGTTATCCTGGTCATAGTCCCTGTAGCATATATCCAGTTTTATTTATCCATTTCCTTGATGTTTTCCTTTTAAATTACAACGTACTTCTGTTACCATGACCAGGTTTAATTGTATTCCAGATGCCATGGGCTGATAAAGTAGTAATGTGTCTTATGGCAGTTTATTACAGGATCAGTTACCATGAAAAAAATCATATTTACCTGAAGCATATGAGGTCCACTTCAGTGAACAGGTTTTATGATATGCATACAATTATAATAAGCAATTTATTTTTTTCTTATTCTGCTACTTGAGGAAAATCTTTGTGACTGCATTAAAACTGGAATTGGCTCTGGTGCTTTGATAGCTCTGTCAGCATTAGTTGTATACCTCTAATGTTACCATATAAACTGGTATCTCTTCTGACCTGCAAAGTTTATCCAGGGTAAAGTATATTTTGCTTATTCAATTTTCATAATTCATCTGTAAGTCTCTGCAAAGACCTTAACCAGTGTTGTTAGCTCTTTATTTTCTTTTCAGTAATGTGAGCAGAAGTGCATAAAATGTTTGAAAGAGATTGCAGGGGTTCTTTCTCACTTCAGGGTTTTTACATTCATCTCATTCTTAAAGAGTTCCTTTATGGTTGTGCCTGCTATCAGTATCTGAATTAGATCTTCTCTTCAGTCTGCTGCTGCCTTGCAGGAAATAAAAACTGGTGAATAAGTCCATCCTTTTCCTGCAGGTGGCATTCATGATTTCTCTGTTTTCTTCGCTTGTTTTTCTGCCTTTCCTGCAGCAAAAGGAGACTTTGTGTGTTTGCTGAATGCCAGGACCTTGTTGTGGTTTGGTGGCTCTGGAAATTTCAAGAAAGAATTTATGAGAGTAGCAATTGAAGCAAGGAGCAGCAGCAGTAGGTAGATCCTCCTCACCCATGGTCCTTCTGTGAAAGGTGAGCTTTACCTGGAGTCCTGCTCTGTCAGTGTTACAAAGTTTAGCTGCAGTCAGACTCATTTTAAGATCAGTGTTCAGTCACAGTGCTTGTTTTCTGCTTTTCCTGCTGCTCATTGCCACCAGGTATTTGAAGATGATGGCAAGATCCTCCTTTAAGTTTTCAGTAGTGCTTAACTCTCCTGATTGAAGCTGTATGTTGGGGTTTTTTGGTTTTTTGTTTCTTTTCCTGTAGACCAGGCTCTAGTGGCTTCACATCCCATGGTTTTAAGTTATGTTATTTTGCTTGCATCTCTACTGTGTGTACTGTGTGGATGGAGCTTCTTGGGATACTTGTTTTGAATATTGACTTTGTAGCAGCATCTCTTGCAGAATTGACTTTGGAATCTAATTTTCCCTGCTAGCATTATTTTAGTTTAGAAGAGATGAAAATCACAAAGATGTATTTTTTTCAGCTAATCGATACTCAGCTGACCCCTCTACTTCTACATTCTGTGCCTCTCAAGGGTTCTGTTAGATAATATTTATATTAATAGTACCATCTATTGTTGAATCCCTCCTGTGGTTTATAAGAGCAGGTTTCAGTATTACATTATGCTAACCAGCTTCACTCAGCTTGAGATTCAAGTTGTTTGTATTTGCAGTTCTGCTCTTAAGCTCTCCTGTCTCCTGTAGTGTTGTAAATAACAGAGGTTGGGACTGCAGAGAGGGACCCTGGGCAGCAGGTGCTGGGCAAGCACTGCAGGAGAGGGAAATAGGTCCAACAATCTTCAGGTGCATCCACAGTCAACTTGCCTGTTGCCTGTGATATGTTACCTGTGATAGCACAGAAGACTGGATTGGATAAGATGATAAAATCAGTCTTTAAAGATCAGACAGATGAGCAGCATGGGGAGACCATAGTAGTGGAGGTTCTGTTTTAGCAAAGCTTAATATTCAAAGTCTAGCAAAAATGGTTCCTCTGTACACAAAAATGAAATTTGAACAGTTAATACAGTTTCTCTGTTTTTCATCCGTTTATCAATAATTCCTGTGCCTAGCATGTGTTACTATACACTCTACCTAAATTAAGATGCCTATCAATTGAATTTTATAAGCTCTTGATTATATTGCTTATTTCTTGGCTGGGGAAAATAGCAGTGTATCCACATGGGAAGGTGGGAGGTGTGCCATCCCATAGTCAGCTGCATGACAAGATAGCAGTACCTGAAGCTCTCTCTTTGCTAGACTGTCTTCCTACATGTTAGATTTCTGCTTGGATCTTCCAAAATCCTAATGATTGACCATGCTTCCTGTTTATTTGCTTACTGCTTTTTCTTAAAAGTGTTGGTGTTTGACCTGATTGTGTAAATACTGAAGGGTTGATGCCTTTTCCTGAAAGAACCATTGAATTGATGGGAGACATTAACTTCAGAGATGTCAAGTGCCCTTGTGCAGAAGTTAGAAAATAAAGCAGGAATCTTAAATCTAGATTTCATGGTAAGATATGTCATTGTGCTACCCCTAGATCAGTGTGCTGGCAGGATAATTCTGGCTTTTGAAGAGCTTATCTTGAAATATGTTTAAAAATCTGTTCTTGTGTTTTACCATAAACTGATGTGGTCCAGCAGTCATCTGGCTCACATACTGGAAATATTTTGTTTTTCATGTTACGTGACTCATTACCATGCATTTGTAACTATGGTTATTTTCTCTTAAAGGATTTGTTCTGCCCTTTAATTATCATGATTTGGGGTAGGCAGGTTTGACCTATTAGGAGTCTAGAAATTCCTCCAAGACTGCTAGCTTCTAAATAAACCTTCTAGGCTGTGTGCCCATAAAGTTACCAGTCATCTTATTCTGCATTAAACTAAATTAGGACTTCAGTGAGGTTATTTTGCCCTACTGCATGCATGAATATTTAAACTTACTTTAGGTGTCAGAGTGTTGCTTATAGCTGCTAGAGGTGGTCTGACTTGCTCAGTAGCAGTGGTGTGTATTAGGCTGTTGAAATAACAAATGAACTGCCACAGCAGATACTATTGCAGATAATTCAGACTCTACATAGCTCAAAAAAGTCAGGAAGAATAATTGTTCATGCATGCTTGTTCTCATTAAGGTATATCATTAATAGGTAGTGATCATTTCTCTTCATGCATCATTAAGTATGTTCTGCTTCCTGTAATAAGTTTCTTTGCAATTAGAAAATTAGAATATCTGTTTATGCTTAGGAGAAGATGTAACCAATGCTTTCTGAAGGATTGGGCTGCGTTTGGGTCCATTGTTTTATTGCTGAAGGGGTCATTTTAGGCAGCAGAGCTTCAGATTTGGATCAGTTTTGTTCATGATTTCTTCAATATTTGATAACTCTTTTCTCCCCTTTATTTCCTGGTGTAAGATAACTTACTGATGGTGGTGTTTGTGATACTGCTGCACTGTTACTGGTGAATTCTGGTGAGAATGTTGAACTGCAAATGGCTTATTAGGTTTCTCTGTCTGGTAACTTGGTAGGAAGCCAGATGTTGTGTAATTGCTATATAATTTGTACTTTTATCTCAGAACTTGTTTTGTTTTTAGAATAAAGTTTCTGACTGTCTGAGCATCCAGGGTCTTGAAAGTCTTTGAATTGCCAGCCTAAACTTTTGAAGCCCTTTTCATACTTCCTTTAATAATAATTGAAGGTTTTGCTGTACACAGCTCTCTTTGCTCTTTTTTTTTTTTCTCTCTAATACTTTTATGACCAGGAATTGTAGCACATACTATCTCTTCAGTCAGATACGCAAACAAAACTTACAGTCTGTGTTGGCATTATTGATTTTTCCATTCTTCAGATCACTCTAAGCTGTGCCTACTCAGTAAATTTGGCTCAGATCTGAGCTGCATTTGCACCTTATTTTGCCTGCTGCCCACGCTGTTAAAGCAGCATGGGACATTGTGTCCCTTAGCATCTCTTAATATCCTCCAGAATGTCTGAGATCTGGCGAGTTAGCTTGCTGTGCTGGGCTTCCATGTGCACTGCAGTTGGAATCGTTTATCAAAGCAGAAACATGGTTTAAGAAACTATTCTTAATCATCTTGCTGTTGTTAGCTGCTGCTCTGCAGCTGAGGCTGCATGAAATGACTGCTTGATTCGTCCTCCATTTCCTGCCTCAGAAACTTCATGGTCCTGCCTTTCATTTTGGAACGGGTGCTGTTGTGTCATTTCCCATCTGAGACCAGAATGCTGCGGGTGCTGCTTCTCCCAGCTTTATTCAGCTGATTCCTGCAGTTGAAGAGTTTATCAGAGATCACTGATGGAGCAGAGAATAACAAAGCTGGAGCCCGGGCAGGCAGGCATCCATCGTTGCTGGGAGGCAGCAGGAACAAGCAACCACTTTCTCTCCTTTTATACCTTACTCCTCTTTTACTCTTTTCTTCTTATGGTCTAGAGTAAATCCTTTGGATGCCATCACTGGTCTTGGATGAGAAATCATAATTCTTGGTCTAAGATCACTGCTACTGATGAATCTTTTTTTCTTTTCTTTTTTTTTTTTTTTTTTTCTTCCCCTTTTTTCTTTTTGTATGCATGTGTGTGTTAAACTTGGTCTACACCAGGTTCATGTATTCTGGCAAGCACTGACCTCAGCTGAAAGGTAGAGGTTGCCATCTGTTGCCATTTCTGCTGCCTAAAAGCACTCCTCTTTTCATGTTCAAGTCTGAATCATCCTTTCTTTAACAGGGCACACACAATAGCTAGATGGATTTTCCAGACAGCCATAAATGGGGCTTGCAATTACTTTATTTCACAGATATGTTACTCTGATGACCCATGGTCTCTTTGTAGTGGGCTATGCTTTTTTCTCTTTTGTAGTTTCCAAATTGAGGAGCTGTTTACCTGGTGGGAATATGTACTACACTCAGGTATACAACTGCATCTTCTGCTGTTGAAATTCATCCCTTTTATATTATTATTCAAGTCTCTGAGATGACTCAGTTCTTAGGAGGTCTTAGTTCAGTCGATGTATTGAAAAAATACTGGATTTTTGTGTTTTCTTTTACCAAGATTAAAACTTGTTTCAGAATGTATTGGTGAGTTTCAAAAAAGCAGATGGTGGGGTCTGGTTCTTCTGGAGGCATTTCAGTTCACTTGGAGCTCTAGTGAATTCAGTGAAGTAAAGCAGATAGAGAACTTGCAATTTGAGCATAGAGAAATGTGAGAATTTCTTTGAATCAGTGGTGTAAGAGCTGATGTAAGAATGGTGATGTTATTTTATTATCTGTGTAGAAACAGTGAGGGCTTAAGGTCCTAATGTTTGGATAAGTAAATTAAAGAAGAAACATCTTAGAGAATGGAGAAAGGACTGAGCCCATATTAAAAGATAAGAAGATAAACAGAACCTGCAGGGCACGTTAAGGCATGTCAAACAATGATAGGAAATATAAAATAATTCCTCAAACATTCAAATAAGAAAATGTAATGGGGAAGCAGGCTGTCTTTGCAGGTGATAGCATTTAGTATTTGGTTTAGTCCTTAGTAAGGACCTGGGGTGTTGGGGAAACAGTTCAGAAATATACAGGTTGTGAGCAATCCTGACTTACTTCAATTTAGGCCACATTGGGTTAATGGTTATTGAGGCCTAGTTAGAGGCTTTCTAAGAATGAGCTACTGGGAAAGAGATAACTTAATTGGCAACAGAAGAGGAAAATAATTATGTGAGAAGAATCTTTCCGTGAGAATGGAATGTGTAATTGGAATACAAAGCCACCTGCATGATAAGATGGTGTAAACAAGGCTTCTCTATATAAAGTGAGTGCAAGTTGCTAATAAACGATTTCATACAATCATATTGATGCGTACATGGAATCCTTAAGCCTCCGCAGATTGTTTTCCCACACTGGGGAAAAGGCAGGATGATTAATAGATAGGACTGTTAAGAAACTGAAGCAGATGTAAAAGTGGATGAAACTGAAGCAATGAAGTCCCTGTGAACTGATAAGCTCCAAAAAATATTTGGACAGATATGTACTTCTACTATGGCTTGAGTAGGCTTCTGAAATAGTAGAAGGGAGTGAGACATAAAATAAAATAGATTTAGCTTATCAAATGTAAGTTGTGCTGGAGTAACCTGAAACCTTCACTGCTAAATCCTGCTTTTTCAGAAGTCGTTTGCTCAGTCTTTGGTAAGATGCTTGACTGGAATCTACAGAGAAATTCTTACTTAAGCTGTACAAGCAAATAGGATTTTTAAAAAGAGTTGGTGATGGTGGTGGCCAGATGGACAAGAAATAGTGACAAGCTCCTTTGGAAATGGAAGGAAAGGAGTGGGTACAGCTCTAACAGAATACAACATTTTTTGATGATTGGCTTAGGTGTAAGGGGTAGCTTTTAGGTCTGTCACTGGGGTTGTTGCTCAATAAACGTAACAGTCAAAACATATTAAAAATCCCTCCAAATCATTGAAGGGTTGTGATATTACAGAGATTTTATGATGTTTCAGTGCTTGGAATGGCCTTTTCCTTTCATCAATTGGAAAGCAATAATTAAATTAATAATTAAAACTTGAATGTTATAAGAAAGTGGTAGCAAGAAATGTTGCTCTCTTTCATTTTGTAATTCTGTGGTATTTATAAGAGGCTGTGAGGTCACTGGCTTTTCCGGTATGAGCAACTTCCTGAAAACCTTGTTTTACATGGTAAAGCTAAAAATGTATTTCTTAGAAAAACTCAGCTGTGTTTTGTTTTCTCTTCTCTTCCTTGGGACTGTCCACCTGACTTTTGTTTCTGCTCCAAAGCTTCCATACCACTGCAGAGTAGTGATGCCTTCTGATGGACAGTAATGCTGCAGGGGGCACAAACTGGGTTGGAGGAGGTACCACAGAAAAATGTAGCTCACAAACCCCAGTGCAGTTGGTGGTAGCATGAAAACAGCTTTAGCAAACACAGTGAAATACAGAAAGTATTGACAGTCTCAAGCTTTAGCAAACTGTGAGTCACACATTGAAAAATGATCCAGTTATGTTTAGAATAATGAGGTAAAACCAGCATCAGCAAAGCTACTTTGTATTGTTATTTTCCTGTTGAGTTCTAAATCTGTAAACTGCAGTTAATTTCTTGCAGACCTTCTTAAAATTCATCTTTGTTTTTTGAATGCAGAGAGGTTTTATGCTATCAGTGGCTTCTAAACTCATAGCTTGTCGATGGATCCATCACATTTCGTAAGAAGTCAAGGATTTGGCAGTGGAAAGAAACAATCAAATATATGGCAGTAAAAGAAAAGAAGGAGCCCTACTTTATTACTCGTTTGATTAACATAGACCATAGTTTTGGAGTGTATAGCATTATTATTCATAAGGTAAAAGAGATCATTTAAACCCACAGGTATTCTTTAAAGTGTGGAAATACAGTCATAATAGAGCAATATAAATCAATTAAGCTGTGGCAGGTCATATGTTTGTGGGAACCAGGAAAAATTAAGAGCAGGTCTGAAGGAAAAATTAAAATTCTGAGGTAGTTTAAAAGAATAATGTCTGGGTTTTTTTTTTTTTTTTTTTTTTTTTTTTTTTTGTTTTTTGTTGCTTTTTTTTTCAAATGAAATTGGATGAACTGAAATAACTAAAAAGTTGCATATACTTTTAAAATAACAGTGTCATTCTAAAGATGATGTTTTTGGATTGAGTATTTCTGAGTTTTTGGTCTTTTTTTTTTTTCCTTTATATTAATAGGTTAAAAGACTAGCTAAGGCTATCAGAGTAAAGACCAGCTGAGAAGTTTTGTAAAGGGATTGTTGATTTATAAATTAAGTTTTGCAAACAAATACAGTGCTTCTGCTGTGAAAATCAGTGTTTGACCATCATATGTTAGTCTGAAGGTCAAAGTTAAAGTTGAATATTTGGGGTTAATACCTATTTCAAATCAGTTTATTTTGTTTGATGATCATGGAAGATATACTGAAATTTTCTCGAGTTGTTTTTACCACCATATTCCAGTACTTAAAGGGTGGCTACAAAGAAGGTGGAGACTGCTTTTATACAAGGAGTCACATGGATAAAATGCAGAGTAATGGGTACAAGAGATTCCAGTTGGACATGAGGAAAATTTTTGCCAATGAGAACAATCAGCCATTGGAATAATCTCCCAGAAAGCCATGGATTCCCCAACATTGGGCACTTTTTAGATTTGTCTGGACAGGTGCTGGGCCATCTTGTCTGCACCATGCTTTTGCCAAGAAAGGTTGGACCAGACGATTCTTGAGGTCCCAACCTGACACTGTCTGATTTTCAAGTTTACAAACAGTTTTATAATAGTGTGCTTTTGACCAGTCATCATGCTGGTTTGTGAGAGCTATAAAGTAATTTTCTCTGTCTCCAGAAGGACATATGCTGCCTGTCAACCTATAGTTGGCAATGTTCCTGCCACAGAAGTTTTATTGATAATTATTTTTCAATAGTTTATCTGTCATAACCCTTACATGTCTCAAAGCTCTTCTGCCAAAACAAATGCAGGCTTGCAGAGTTTTAAAACTGCAGTTCAGACTTCAGCTTTGTGACTGAGTACCTCTGAACGAAAACCAGAGGTTTTAAACTGTTGAGCTGCCTGTGTTCACTGTTCAGTTGTTATTTTTTTCCTCATTTTTCTTATCCAGGTTTCAAACTTGTAGCCATAGACCCAACATCCTCATCAATGTGCCCTTATTTCTGGTACTTATTTTAAAATTTGCCTTTTCTTACAAATCTGAAAGGCTGTGTACTGTAGTTACTGGGAACTGTGGCTGTGTGCTTTTGTTTGGGATTAGGCTTTGACTTTACAGTAGTGGATTCATTTAATTTGTCTTTTATATATGAGGCATTAATGTACTTGTCCTGCCATCAGAATGCTGTCACTTCATGATCACTGTGCCATTCTTGCTTTAACTGTGTGTGCTTTGACCCATTAGTTTTTAAATACCAACAACTGATAAAAGTTACCACTTGACAGCATTGGCAGCTCTGGGGCTTGAGGGGAAAAAAACCCTCAAACCTAAACATGACAGCACTTTTTGCTGTAATGCTTTACTGGCTGCTGGTTGTAGTGCATGTCTGACGATCTTGAGATAGTGGGTTAAGTTATTTACTGCACTTCTGGAGCCTTGGAGGTCAGTAGATAACTTGTCATGGCTCTGTGTTATACATACAGTAACTGCTCTCTGTATTTCCTTTTATTGTGGGCCCTGGGGAGAATACAGTATGGTAGTAAGAATTTTGGATATTAATTCAGACAGTACTTACAGGGAGTACTTCTGAAAAGTCTTACTGGTTGTCAGGTTTGAGGTCCAGGTGGACTTTGGCTTCAGTTCAGCATGGTAGAACCCTTGATGATTTTTGCATTTTCCTGTAACTTGGTGGTGTTGTTCAGCTGGGATAATGTGGCAATGTCAAATTAAATCACTCTTTGCAAGTTCTCTGTCCAATGCTTGCTCTGGTTGCTCGGCAAGTGGGAAAAAAATTAGGTAAAGTTTATCTGAAGGAGCATGAAGATGAAGATCTGTGGTAGAAAAGGATTTTGATGAAATGGCCTAAAGCCTTTGGACTGCAGAGCTGTAGCACAGCTGCTTTGTAGAAATGCACTTGAAGTTGACAAATCTTAGGTAACATTGAAAGAACACTGTGTGTTTACTCATGTTTAAATCATTTGGTTTTGGATGAAATTTTGGCACACAGACAGCTGAAAACTGTGCTGGAGTCTTAAGTTTTTCATGCTGCTTAAAACCTAAAATCTTGAAGTACTTTGCAAAAAGCTGTTTAATCTTTGTACACTCTTTGAAACATTAAATTGCATTATTAGTCTTATATTTGGTGTGCAGTAGTTCCTAGATATCTTTATTACATCCTTACTATATTCCCTACTGCATGCCTACTGTAGAGTTTGTGGAGTTTTTATTTCCACGACTAAAGTGAGCAGTGTGTGGCTTGACAGCTGTGATTTCCCTAAATAAAAGTAAAATGAAGTAAATAAAGAGTTAACAGGAGCTTTTAACAACACATCACTGCAGTTTCAGATAGTTATCACTAGGAGGACACATAGACCATGATATTAAGGAACTAATTGTTTACCTTTTCCTATTAACCGGTTTGGTACTAGAAAACTGTGTTTAAAGGGTGACATACAAGAATGTGTTAAGATTTTTTTTTTTTAATGTAAAATTACAGAAAGCTGTGTTATGGTCTAAAAATGAGCAGGGTAATATTTGGAAGTCTCATGGTGATTGCTTTGTCAGTGAATCAGAACACTTATTCTCGAGAGTATATGCCAGCCAGTAATACATGATGTAGAGGCAGAAGTGATCCCCTTCTTACCATTTATTTTACAATTTTGTATTGAGGGATTCCTTATACATTTTTTTTTTCTGAAGTATTTATTGTGGCTTCTGCTGTGCAAGACACTCTGGGGTCACTGGCTGGGATGTGACGTGACATTTGCTGTTACCTTCATTCATGTTTATTCTGTTTGTGATCTTTTACAGTGTTTACAAGTAATTTTTCTTGAAATTGTCTATATGTGTTCATTTAGATTCTGATTTACAGTGTCTGTATTGGGTTGAGTAATATGGAAATGAGTCTAATCAATTTAAATAGTTTGGAGACTGCCTATGTTCCTGAGGCAAGCTGTTACCTAATAAAGATTTCAGAGTCTGACTCTTTCTATGTTGAATCATTATTGCTATCACATATTCAGACAAAGATTATAACTGAAGCATATGCTTTAAATAAAATGACAGGAGAATATGAAAAATAGTTTCAGATTTGAAGTTAGTGAAGGTTACATGAAAATAACAACAGATGGAGAGAAAGAGAAACCAAGACACGGATTATTAATAAGTGTGATGTGTTTCTGTTGTATAGAATAGGATCTTAGAGGCTTCCAGTGTTCAGAATTCAGTGTGGGACTTCTGTGAGAGCTTCTGTCTGGCAGAGAAGTGAAAAGGCAACATCTGACTGTTCCAGGGAAATGATCCCTAAGACTACAAAAAAAGAACACAACCCAGTTTTAAGTGATTTTTGAAACCCTTACTAATTGTTTTCACCTCAGTAGATCTGAGTAAGGGCGGAAGATACCTTAATGAAATATATTATTTGTGAAATTAATACAGTTTTACATCTTTAAGTTTATAAACTTATTTCCCTGGGAGATGTTTTCCTCCGTATTGAAGCTTGTTTCTATAGTTTCATTTTGCTAGGCAGAACAACAAACCACTGAATCTCCCTTTGATTAAACTTCAAGCCTGGAATTGTTTCATAGATGCTCTATTGATATTTCTGTGTTTAAACACAACTTGTTCACATTCCCCTCATCTGTGTGTAAAACAGTTTTAATATTTCACACATTTTTGCTGGTACTCTCTTGCTTTCATCTTTACAGCTGAACTTGTTTCTATTTTTCTTGCAGACTATAGTTGCTGCCTACCTGTTTGTATTATCTCAGTTCAGTGGACTTTATTATTATTTTTCATGGGAATTATTCTCTGCTTTAAAATAAATACCTGGTGTTCTGCATGAGGCCCTAACTGTTGAAAAACAAGGACCCGGCCTGGTTCCAGAGTGCGTCAGTCGAGTGTCTGTGCTGACTCCGAACAAGACTGGGCATTCTGCAGACCTTGGGCTTAACCCTCTGGATCATTTCATTCTTCATAATTTGAGTTGAATTACAAATTCATCAAGACAACATTTTCCTGGAGTGTTGCTGCTCGGGGCTCTGCAGAGATTTTTCTGTCTTTTGAAGAACTTTCCAGAAGTCCGAAATAATACCTGACTCAGCAAAGTACTTCAAGTTCTTTTATTGCTGTGCAAGTTTTATGGCTGAGGCTTCCAGGTCTGTCTTCATATTTTTTTAAAAAGACCTCCTAATCTCTTAGCCTAAAAATAGCCTAAAATATTTTAAACAGGGATTGAATTATGAACAGAAACCCTGTGTAATGCTGCTTGTTGTGTCTTTACAGGTCTGCACTGTTTTGTGAGTGATCTAGTTAGAATGTGGAGGATAGATGATAAGGATGAGAAGACCCCCCCTATTACAACCTATAGAAAAGATTAAGACCCTTTTTACTTTAGTGGGGAGAATAAGGATGAGCTTGCAATATTTTGTATTAATTGTGGAATGTTCAGAACAAGGGTTCTTTTTTGTTGTTTTTTCCTCCTTTTTTCCCCAGAAGTTGGATACAATGCTGTATGCTGAGGAGTTGCATGGGACTAACAGAATGAGACAAATTGCTTTCAGAATGAATAAATACTGAGGTATAGGTCTTGGTCATACTAAAGTAGCTGGTGATATTATCAGAGTATGGACATGGAGAGTGATTGGAGTATCACAATGTCTGCAGTGTTGAGAAAAGGCAATACTGTTTCGGTAGTGAAGTAAGTTTTTGATTATTCCAAGTCTTTAAATTATAAAATTGTTATCTACATCATGCTGACTTACACACGTTTATTTGATTAGGTTTTTGTTTTACAATATAGAGATTTTTAACCTTTGACTAAAAGTCTTTTGGAAGTCATTCACGGTAGCACATTAAGATAATGATTCAGATTTTGGAAGAGTTACCAAAACAGATCAATACCAAGATTTTGTTTTGTGAGTGAAATCAAATTAAATAATGTCTCAGAAGTTAAGCTGCAGGTCTCAGATTGACAGTTGGCATGGATCTGGAAGAACCATCAGGGCAGGGGAGAATGGAGGAAGGCAGGAGATTAAAGCAGGCAACCACCTGATGGGCAGGCTCTTTAAAAAGGAAGCAGTACAGATGGCAGCACTACTGTGAGTATTAGTATTTGTAGTGTAGCTCCCTAGGACACTCTGTGCATTTACCACTAGGAGTGTAGTCATACGTGAAATCCTAATTTTTGAAGCATTTAGACTCCGTTGTAGCAGATTTGCTAGACTTGCATTTTGCAGCCTATGAGGTGTTGCAAAGAGCAAATGAAGTATGAAGCAGCCTTCTTCCTTCAGCTTCACAGCTGTATAATATGAACTGGAGAAAAAGCATTCTTGGTTGAAATGAGGTGTGGGCTGAGGAAGTTCTGGTGTGCTGAAATAGGGGCTTGTTACATATCAGCTTTTCTCAGCTGGTTCCCCAAACTAAAATTCATCTCTAAAGTAGATGCAGATTTATTTCCAGAACATACTGAGGATGAAACATTCATTCTTCTCTATTAGAAGACCAAAAAAAAAAGTGGTAGGCTTTCTTTGTCTCCAAAAAGACAAGGATTTTTATGCTATCATTTCAGTGAGCAATCAGTTAGATTTAGTTAGATTTGGTACTCATTTGCCCCAGTGTAGAACTACAGAAATCTGTCAGCACTGGTGGAAAATGCTCCCTTTGCAGAAGTTTGTTACAGGAGTCATGGTAGAGATGAACAGAACTGGATCATGGTACTGGAGAGTGAAGCAAGATTTGATGTAGCTTCTTTCACTCTTACTGCCAGTTTCTTCTAATAAAATCCAAAAGTGAGAAACTGTTTCTGTGTAATTCAAGAAAATTTCTAAGAAATAGCCTTCATTATGTATTGTCAAAGATTCTAAGAATAAAGCAGAAATTCTAAAATTGATTTTGCAGTCATAACAAACATTTAGATGTTTATTTCAACTTATTTCTAGAAGTAAACCTTCATACTGTTCTCAGCAGTTGATTTTTTTTTCCTCATATGTAACATTTTTTTCTCTTTTTTTCTGTTTTTAGCCTTTTTAACTAAAAAAGGTTGTTGTTGCTTATTGGATTTTCTGATTTTAAGTGCCACAAGCAGATATTGGGATCATGGATGAGTTTGGGAATGACAAGTATATGTTGTGTCATTGTCAAAGTTAGAAAACAATCTTTTGCCTAGAATATAATACTTTGCTTTGACCAAAAGGTACAGCAGGAAAGTAGTTTCCACACCAAACATTGTCTATAGTGTTTGTGTATTCATGTAAATACTACTGAGAGCTGGAGCAAAGAAATTAAGTATTTTGCCATAGGACCCAGCTTTGCCTGAATCAATCTGCTGTTCAGTTTTGATAGAAATCCAGGCCACAGGAGCAACAGAAAGCACCTTACATTGCAGAAGAGTTATTTTCATTCTTACTTTTTAGTTGTCTTAATGGGGAAGTGTTTGGTGTCAGAGTCATTGTTTTATTGAAAGTAGAAGGTAATTGAACCAACATGGGTTTAAAGAAGGCTTTCCTGTCAATTCATGTGACCTGTTTTAACAGCTTTTAACCAAAGAGTGGAGAAGTACACGAGTGTGTCTGCAGACATTTGGCAGTCCTGTCTCCAGAAGCTGTTGCCAGGGCCTTCATTTGTTACTGTCAATTTGTATTAGCTCGTATCAGTTTCTTGAATTTGATAACAATCTTGACATAATTCTCAATTTTCAATTGAAACAGAGGGTGGCAGGAAGGAGAGGGAGAAAAAAGAAAAACTAGAATACACAACACTGTATATTGTAAGTAGAATAGAATGCTTGTGAGGAACTAAATGGAATAAATGCATGTGTGGAAATGGGGGCTGGAGTGTTCAGTGCATGAAGGTTGGTAAAGTGTTCTTTCCAACAGAAACAATGCAAAATGATGTACGAGAGAGTTTTCAAACTCCATTTATTATCAGTTCTCTCAGAGCTGTTGGCCACTAAGAGTGCAGCTTGCACAATGTGCTTCTAAGCAGAGTAATGATAAGTTTTAATGGAATTGTGTCTCTGTATTTCAAAAGATTTCTTGAAGTTGGCTTGCAGGAGGAAAGAAACTGACACAAATGTAGCTGAACAGGAAGGGAAGGATGTTATTCCTGGTATTGTTCAGGGTATTTTTCTTTTTTTGCGGAATACTTGAGAAGCAGTTAAATCACTAACAGGGATGACAAGCTAGGAAGTGTTGAAGGGAGTGCAATGATCAGACTTGATAGTGCATACTTAAGAAGTCAAGCCCCTTGCTGACACCAGATCAAAGTCAGTGCAGTACATGTTAAAACAGCACTAGATCCTTTCTGTATCTTCATGTCTTAAATACTAATAGATAATTTTCATATTTGCTTGGTTAAGAAAACTTTGGAGTTGATTTATATTTGGGGCTTTTTTTAGTTGAAAGCACTGCTTTGACTGGTTTGTTGGCTTTTTTTTTTTTTTTCTTAACCAAATCCTGAGTATAATCTGCCCAGGGAAATTACGGCTAGAATTGTTGAAGGCCAGGTTGGAATGAGGCCTTGAGCAAGGTGGTCTAGTGGGAGATGTCCCTGCCCATGCAGGGGGTTAGAACGAAATGATCTTGCATGTCCCTTCCAACTCAAACCATTCTATGATTCTATGATGAGTGGTAGAATATTTACAGGAGTTGTTTTAGGTGTTCTAATCTTGCCCATAGTGTAATCTGGGTAAAGAGAGAGTTTAATTATAAGAAGAAAATACAAAAAGGTCAAAAATGAACTTAGGAGGTAAAGCTTTGGATTAGATTGTCCTAATATGTAATTCTTTATTTGTAAGACAGCCTTATAATTTCAGAATGCTTTGGGCTGAGCTCCCTCCCCCATCCATACTCCAGTGTGAGAAGTCACAGGTAGTTTGGTTTTGAACCCCTGAATCCTGCTACCCTGTGGGTCATGGAGCTTTCATGGATGTTAAGATTAAATGAGGGGAACTGTGGTATATTGCACGTAACAGAAACAGATCTTTTCTGTTCATTACTTTTCTTCTCTCTAAGGTTCTTGCCGGTCGTTTCCTGACGAGGTGTAGCAGACTCATCAGTGTCAGGAAAGAAAATCAGATGTGATGGTTCATTTCTGCTATGGAATGATGAAATGCCATATTTTGAACAGGGGTTGTGGCCAGAGTAGGAGGTCAGAATGTCTTTGTCCTCGGCGTCATTTCCGTGGCTGATAACCCGAGGGTCAACATCTCTATTACTCTTGAGTTTATGAGTATAATTTTTGACACCAGAAGTACCAATCAAATCTTCTTTTGCCAATGATCTTGTATTATGGACAAGAGCAGACCTTGGACTTGCCTAGAGAAGCCTAGAGCTGCCAAAGACCTTGATCCCTTTGAAACAGCAGTGCAGGTGAGTGCTGTACCTAAGCAGGCAACTGTAAGGGTTTTACTGTCAGTGGAGAGTTGCCTTAAGAAGCTTAGGATGCAATTCCTCATTTCCTCATGTAGGCACTGGATTTAGTGGAAAGAAGCATACAAAAGGCTATTTTAACTATTTTAACTAGTTGTCACTGAGCTCCAGTGCATGCCTAGACAACCTGGTTAGATGTGGACACTTCCCTTGTAGAAGTCAAGTGAGGTGAATCCAATATTGTGTGATTTGATTACTGTGCTTTATGAGACAACTGGATTTATATAGATCTGCTGGGGTGTTTTCCTCCAGAAATCTGTAGAATCCAAAGTCTTTTGTCTTCCATAATTAAATCAATATAGGCTTTTGTAGGCAGAAGGGAGAATTATTGATACTGTGCTTCTCCTTTTTTTTTCCATGCACATTAATCTCTTTCTTGGTTTGTGTGAACCAGGCAGATACAGGAGAATGTACTGGGCCTGAACAGAATTGGTCTGTACTGTTAAACTTTAAATATGTAATAGCACAGTGCTACCTTGGTCGCTCTGCCATTAAAATCCCAAGGTAGTCTTGATGAGTTTTATTCTGTTCTTGTAAGCAGTCTCTGCAATGTATTTTACTGCTTGTCTTAAAACACTTGTATGGATTTATGGAAGAGATGCTGAATTACAGGGCTGTGTTCTGGTGTTCCCAAATGACTTCACCATCTCTGAAAATGCTGCTTGCTGTTGAAATAATGGGAAAAAAGGTTACAGCTGAGTCATACTGGTGAAATCAGTGCACATCTAAACCTTCCCATAAAAATTAAGTGTCGTGCTGGAACGATTAGGTGTAGGATCTTTCCCATTTAGTGTTTGTGTGTAGGTGTAAATGGCAGAACAGAAGAGGAAAGAGTTTTTCAGTAGGAAGGGACCAAAAACAAACACCTAGTCCAGCTACCTGATCACTTCAAACCATATTGTCAGGGGCATTGTCCAGATGCCTCTGACAGGCTTGGGGCATTGATCCCAGTTCCATTGTTTGACCACCCTCTCAGTAGAGAAATGTTTCCCAGTGTCCAGTCTAAACCTCCTTGGGTGTAATTTTGAACCATTCCCATACATCCTGTCATTGGATACCAGGGAGAAGAGATGAACACCTCCCTTTTGTCTTCTTCTCCCCAGGAAGCTGTGCAGAGCTGTAAGGTTACCTCTCAGGCTCTTTTTCTCCTAATTAGACAAACCAGAGTCCTCAGCTGTTCCTCACAGGACCTTCCTGCCTGCCCTTTCCCCAGCTTTGTACCACTCTGGATGCATTCAAGAACTTTCACATTCTTCTTAAATTATAGGGTCCAGAATTGCCTGTAGTGCTCCAGGTGAGGCTGCACCAGCACTGGACACAGTGGGATGATGACCTCTTTTGCTGTGTTTGACTCCAGGATGTGTTTTGCCCTCTTGACTGCTGGGGGATGCTGCTGACTCCTGTTGATTCTGCTGTTAACCAGCACCCCCAGATCTCTTCCTACAAGAGCTGCTCTCCAGCCACTCCTCCCATTTTATACTGGTGCCTGGCAATACTCTGTCCTGGTGCAGAATCTGGTGTTTGGTCTTAATAAATTTCATCTCATTAATAATTGTTCAATTCTGCTGTCTGTCTAGATCCCTCTACAAGGCCTCTTGTTCCTCAGGAGAATTAACAGCACCTCTGAGTTTGGTGTCATCATCAGACTCCCTAATGATGTGTTCAACTCCTGCATCCAGATTATTGATTAAATACATTGAACAGAACTTGCCCTAGAATTGGAGCCCCAAGGAACACTGCCAGGGACCAGTTGCCAGCCAGATGCAGTCCCATTCACTGCAACCCTTTGAGCTCTGCCCTACAGCCAGTTCTTCACACAATGCACTGTGCACCCACTTATCCCACAGCTGGACAACTTGTCCAGAAGGATGCTGTGAGGGATAGTATTAAAAGCCTTAGGAAACCCCAGAAAAACTACATCCACTGCCTTCCCTTCATCTATTGGGTGGGTGACCTTGTCACAGAAGGATATGGAACAGGACTTCCCCCTAGTGAGCCCATGTGGACTGTGCCTGGTGATTGCATTACTCTTTAAATCCCTTTCAGTAATTCCCAGTATAAATCCTGTCCATAATATTTCCAGGAACTGAGGTTAGACTAACAGGTCTGTAGTTTTTTGGGTCTTCCCTCATGCCCTGATTGTAGATTGGAATAACTTTGCTTCTGCTCAGCTGGGACTTTTCCCAGCCTCCAGACATCTTTCATAGATGATGGAGAGGGGTTTATACAGCTTTCAGGTTTGATTCCTCGTATCTTTTCCCAGCAGAACCAGTGAAATTCTTCTGGTTTGGTGGTTGGACTGGTGCAAAATGTCTGCTGCAGTTGTTCCCAAGAAGTGAGTCCCTCTTCACTGGGTGCTGCCTCTCTGCCACATGCTGATACTTCTTCTTTCTTACTAGTATTGGTTCTTCTAGAATTATTTTTTGCACAAGTTGATGTCACTTGCCAATAGTTTAATTACTGTGGATTATTTTAGGTATCATGTTGATGACATGGGTGAGCAGAAGGAAACAGAAAGGGGTTGTCATGACTACAGTGATTTTTAAAATTTTTGTACTTCCATGGAAAAGTATTTCTCTCTCTAAATGTTTAGGGATAAAGTGTGCTTTGAGGGTTGTATATTACCAGTCATGCTTCACACTCTCCAAGTTCTAGCAGGAACAGCTTTTGAATCCAATTTTTCTGGAAGCCACAAAGGGTGAAAAGAAAGTGTTCTCTTGTGAGCCTATCTAAAGGAAAACTGGGTTAGTTTAATACTTCTATAGTAGTTGTGTACAATTTATTACTGTGCTTACACAAGGGTTTGATTTTTTTTTTCAAATCAGGTGGTTTTGCATAGGATTTCTCTAGAATTTTTTTTTAAATACTGATAGTTTTTGGTTGAATTGGTAAATTTTTGTGAGCGTGCAGCTACTATTGCTAACAATAAATTCACTGTTTCATTGAAATCAGTGTAATTCCTTATTTTTTCACAAGTAGATCTTGCAGTAGTTATGCCTTAGTTGTGGTTAGAAATAAGTTTCTTTTGTGAAACTGATTCAGGCTTGTGCAGCAAAGAGAAGACTGAAGTAAGTCAAAGTATTTTCAGTAATTCTGGGGAGAAAATTAACTTCTTTATGACTAATCAAGTAAGCATATTACTTTAATGCTTGAGAGTGGGTGTCCATTGTTTTCTGGGTACATTCATTTCTGACCTTTGCATTACTTGGACCATAAACATGATAGTAGGGGAACGGATGTGGTTCAGAATTCCTGTACCATCAGTGCCTTGTCAGCATTCATCAACCAGGAATCCTCTTACACTGAACAGCTCAGGTCAGGGTTTAAAATGGAAGGGGAATTTTCTATTTTTAAAAATACATCCATTTACAAAAAAATTATTAGTTTATTGCTAAACATCTGTTTATGTGAGACAGTATCTGCATGGTTCCCTCGTGGATTTAGGTTGATTTATGTTGTTCATCTCTTTTATATACTTGCTCTGCAGTACCAGCAGTGTCTGCAGCACTGTGCTTTGATTCCCAAGCTGGTCTCAGCTTGTGTTGATGATACAACCAAATCAGCCCAAGCTGAACAGTCTTTCATTTGTCCTGTTTCTCAGCCTAACAACAAATTAGCCCTTGCTGAATTGCCCATTCCATGAGTAGCCAGTTTTGTCCCTTAGCACAAGCTTGTTCTGAAACTGTCCTGCAGTGTTGGAACAAAACAGTAGAAAAATTATCTTTGCTGTCCTTTGATTGCTGGTGTCTCTTAATGTTTTCTGGATGTTTAGTGCAGGTTGGTAATTTCAGGTATCTCTTTTCTAAAAGAATGAAAAGTTACTGATTATTAAAAGAGCACTGAAAGAATTTTCCTTTGTGATTCCAGTTAGCATGGCTGAACAACATAAATGCAGGGTAAGGAATTATGTTTAGCTTTGGATTTTGGTGCTGTGCTGCTTTACCAAGCAGTTCGTTCTGCTGAGAAGCTGTGTCTGAAGTCCAACCACTGAGCCACTTAAAAGAGCAAACCTCCAACAGGGGATGTGAATTTGTAGAAAGTGCAACAGGACTTTAAAGACTCCTGATGTAAAATAGTTTCTGTGTGGTGTCTTTATTTACGGTACATGCTTGAAGCTGGTTTTCAAGGTATAGAATACCAAACAGGAGTTAGGTATGATAAGTGATAATCTATCTCCCTGCACTTCCTGTATATTGATGTATATTCCTGCATCATCCTGTATATTGATGAATGTTCCCCCCACTACCTGACCACATTTCTCCAATCCATATTCTGTCTCTGTGTGTTGAGTTTAAAAGTACAGTTTGCCAGCAGTGTTGATTTAATTCCATTTGCTGAAATGCAGTGGTCACAAAGAAGGCAGGAGAGAATTTAATAAGAATTCTGGTTCCCTACCCTGTGCCTCCTTGCACCATTTCTGCTTTTCTGACAGCTGTTGCTGTGTAAGTTAACTGTCTTGTAGTTAAATATACGTAATCTTTATTTTAAAATGAAAATAGAATTTTGGCAGAAGTTGGCAGCACTGGAAAAATGCTCCTACTTGCCCTGAGTGGATTATTTTATTCCAGGGGGTGTGTGTATATGACAGAGACTGAAAAAGAGAAAGTATGTGTGAGCACTGGCAGCAGGCCACACTCTTCAGGCCATGCACTGCATCATCTCTTGCTCCTGCTTCTTGCATTGCCTAGCAAAATATATAGGTTTAGATATCCAGAGTAATAACATTCATTTCAAAATTGTGTTAAATGAGCTCATGTTAGTCACTCAGCAGTTATGAAATGCTGCCAAGCACTAGATATCTTGTGAATTTATAGACTTTTTAAAAAAATTTTTTTTTTTTTTTGCTAAGGATGATATACTCTACAGTTACTGAGGCAGAGAGAAAGCATCTTTCTTCACCCATAGCATACTAAAGCATGAAAAAAAGATGGTGAAATCCAAGTTTTCTAATTTGACCCTCCTGCTTAGTGCTTCTGAATGTGAAGATTGCAACTCTCTGGGGCTGTTTGCTGGTAGCAGGCAAAATTATCATTCACAGCATTCACAGCTGAGTGTTTTGACGAGGTCAGTAACCAGTTCTAGCACAGCATGGCTACTGCTCCCTCACCACCAGCTTGGTAGCAGGAACAAGTGAGACTTCTGCTGCTTCCCTTCTAACAAGGTATGAATTCCAGATCAAATGTTAGCTCTTCTTGTTTCTACACGAATAAATAGGATTCAACCCCTGGACGTGTTCCAAGCAGGAAAATCATTAAATTTGACTCTTGCTTCCAACTGTTAAAGCATGCTGCTCTGACACAATCAGGGAGAGAACTAAAATACACGTATGTTTCAAAGGTACAAGGCAGAGGCAACTGTTAGATAGTTTAGTCTAACATTTAGAGTATTGCAGGCTATTATGGCTAAGTGTTACCCCCTCTTTTGAGCTCACTGGCTCATGTTTGACTGAAAAATTAACAGGCATTTATTGAAAATGTTTTTCAGAAGGGAATTCTGTCTTACTTGGTACTCAGAAATGAGGATTTCAACATCTTTCAGTAGTAATTTGTTCTACTGGTTAAACAGTCTGTGCTTCCTTCTTTTGCGTTGTGTTTTACTGCATTTCTAACTTGAATATGTCTAGTTTTTAGTTTTCTGTAATTTCATGGGAATTTTAAGCTGGCATAAACTGGCAGAGCTGCTGAAAGAAACAGCTTCCCCCAGTCTCTTGCTTCTGCTTTGATTCCAGCTGGCAGGGCCAGGGCATTGGACCCTGGTCTTGGCCTGATCTTTCTACAGCTGCAGACTGCAGAGCCACCACCAAGACAACAACAAAATCAGATTTGTCCAGGGTCAGCACCAAGATGCAGCTCACAGCACAGCTGCATGAAGAGTGCTGCTATGGATGAGGAGGTGGAACTGAGATGGGAATGAGCAGGGATGAGTCAGGGATGAGAAATGGGTGAAGGTGGCTGTCCCAAGAGCAGAGTTACTTGCAGCTGTTGGTTCTTTGCCATTTTCTTAAAAAATATTGTTTTAATGGTTGCTTGTGTTGCCAGCAGTGTGTCTGCATCTGTGGGTTGGTCCTCACAGTTAACTACACAACTTCACAACCAGGTGTATATCAGAGCACTGGAATTAAAAAAAAAATGCAGTCATTAGGTGTTGCAAAGGCTTTTCAAAGCAAGTGTTGTCAAGGTATTAACATTTATTTTGTTGATAATTTTTTTGCATCTGCGTTGCAGTAATTGGTGGCAACTAATTCTCAAGGGAAATAAAGGCTCTGGAGTGTTTTACTAGAGGGCTTAAATGAAGCAAATTACTCACAATGTTAGCAGAGTGACACTGGAATGTGAGGATTGAGTTTAGTAGATACTCTTTTGAAAAATAATCTCAGTCTTAAAGAAATTAAGACCTATTGAACACTATCTAATACTAAACCAGGTGAATTTCAAGGTAAATTAAGTACTGCTTTTCTCTCTACTGAACGTTTGTCTCTCCAAAGAGATCATTTGGCAGGAGATGCCTGTGGCAGCTCTCTTTTTGAATACTTCATGATGCTTTTTAGTAAGAGGAGCACATCAGCAGCATTCACAAATCTAGAGATGAACATTATGCTGGTTGTCTGTGCCTCCTTTGTAGTCTGAGGAAGGGTGCAGTTTCCTGAGATACAGAAGTTGGAACTCTGAAAAGCAAGATCCCAGGGACAAATGAAGCACAATAATACAAAAGTATTGCAGTTTGGGCAGAGGAATGGCCCCCAGCCTTCACCACAGAACACAGAAGTTTGTCCTTGTGCATACATGTATAGCTCTGAACTGGAAAGTCAGAATATGGACCAGCTTTCTGGGTTGCAATATGTGATGTTGTTTTCTATGTAAGAGGAAAAAAAAACAACTCTTCAGCTACAGTAGAAAGTGTTGACTGATTCTTTTAAAGTGCTGTCAAAATACTTTTTTTTGTTTGCATTTAAGTTTACCAGTGATTCTTAGTACAGTGAAAGTTGCTACATAAAATTTTACATTTTCTTCTGAAAAGACTCCAGCATTTTTTAGGCAATAGTGTTGAACAATGAAGCATGTAGTCACTATTTCTTACTGAAATAATACTTACATACTGATTCCATGTCTTTTCCTGGTAGTGCAAAACACAGTGCAAAGCCTAAATTAATCTCAGACTAAAAGGTATTCCTTCTTCTTTTGACATAGATTTGATTTTGGGTAATCTGGTTGTGAAATGTTTCATCAGTAGTTCATCTTCACAGGTTCTGACTGGTATAGATACTATTTCACACATGGGAACTGATGAACACAGTTGCAGAGTCTGGTTTTGCAAGAGGACTTCTTTATCCTTCCATTTTTGTTTTGCAGCTTCTAAGAGCCCAGTTTGCCAGAGCTGTGGCCACCACTTAGGGGGAGGACAGTGAGAAGACTTCACTTGAGGTCCAACTGATTGTCAGTGTACATCCCAAGAATGCTCTAGTGCTGCACCTCTTTTTTGTTTGTCTTTATTTCTACATCTCTGAGCTTCCCAGCTTTGTTACCTGTCTCATTTCCCTTCTTACAGTTGCTAGTGGGAATGTGTTCTCAAGTAGTAATGTCCCAGGCCAGTTGTCTTTTTGTTCTGATTATTCTTCTCAGCATCTATTTTTTTATAATTTTTTGGTGGGATCTGTGGAAAAACTTGTTTGGGTTAAAATTTTCTGACCACCTGTGAATTTATAGGGGAAATTCCCCTATTTGTTATTTAAAACTCTCACTTCAGGATTTTATTGAAGACAGGAGGGTGTCTTTCTGTTCTTTTTTCATCTTTGTGTCAGTGTTGGTCGTGCCTGGTAAAGCTGTAAAATAGCAAAGTTGCAATAATCTTCATAGGAGGTGGAATAGTTTAAAGAAGGCTTTGCAGTTTGATTTAGATGTTTGTACTTCAAAATACTTCAAGAGAAAGATGCCTTTTTTTTATTTACAAAACACTTTGCAAATAAACCTTAATACCACAGCAAAGAGCAAATCATTTTCTTCCCCACGTAAGGTCTTTTCTTTCTTCAGAAATCTGTGTGAACAGATGGGATTCTTGCCAGCCATAAAAGTTTACAGAAGATGGCTGCTGTTTTCCCCTTATCATATTTCAAATATTAAACCATACAGAATTGTTGTCAAGCTTTCTCAAAAAAGGTATGCAGGTTTGACACATCTTGCTAAAATGCTGTTTAACTTATTTTCAGATGGAAAGTAAAAGATATAGGAAGAGAATATCAGTGCATTGTATAGAAATAGACTTTCTTTTTCTCTAAGAAAGCATCTCAAATGACGAATTGCTTCTGGAGTTTACTTAATCCTGTGGAGTCACATGGGAAGCTTTTAACTTGATTGTCCCAAGAGGGCAGCGAGGCTCACTGGCACTACAGTGCCTCAGCAAATGTATTTATCATCTCCACTCTATGTATTTTAAAAACATTGCAAACACTAAATTAAAAGGAAATCTTGTTCTTGGTGAAAGGTCTGTGTATGCCTTTTTCAAAAGCACAGTTACCACAACAGCATCAGCTTTCTAGCTCACTAAGGAACGTGGTTGTGGCTTTGTATCAGTTTTGTGCATAGTAGATTTGAAGACCCTTTTTAAGATAAAACATATTGGAGCTAGAGAAATTAAAATTTAAAAACTAATGATCATGAAGTTTTCCAAACTTCTTAAGTCAGCTGTGGGTGAAACTGAAAACAGAATGAAGAATTTTCCACTGAGAAGCGTGGCTGTAGCTTGAACAGACCTTACTGACATAAACAAAGCAGGAATTCCCATAGAGAAAAAAATGGAATTAAGAACTCAGATCTTGGTAATTAAGGCTTTGGCAGTGTGACCTTCCCTGGTGGGTTTGTGTTGTGTTGTTTTGTTTTTTTTTTGAAAATCCTAATATAGGATGTCTCATGAATGGCATTTGAACTGCTTGTATCTTGGCTGAGAACAGTGGGATGCAGTTGCCCTGGTGTGCTGTCCTGGTTGCCACATTCTATGGCAGGTGCAAGTCTCTGGAGGAGAGAGATCTGTGTTCCCTGAGGGTATATGAGCACGTTTCAGGGGAGAAGCTATACAGAGCTGAGGGTAGAGAAGGGTCAGGTCAGGAAGGACTGAGCCTGTGTCAGGAATGGAGACTGGAGGAGAAAATGAACAGTCTCAGTAAATGCTCAAATGTGGAAAGAAAGACTTCCCTTCAGGGGAAGGATTATTATTATTTTGCATTTGGATTATGCAAAAATCAGGTTGTTAACGGAATGAGAACAAGCCTGGAAAAAACTCCACATTTAACCACAGTGGACTAGGGGAGTTACTTAGATGTCTTTTATTCATCTTGCTTTTACTATTCAAGAATTCCATGTTTTGTGTTTTTTTCTAATTACAGTGAGCTCTGGAGTTTAGGTGCTTTTAGTGTTTGATGCTTGATCTGAAACGAGTGCAGGCAGATTCTCCAAGCCCTTGGTGACTCAGGGTCTTACAACAATTGTGACAGACAAGATGGAACTCTGAAGTAGACATGTCCTCTGGAGACCGAGACAAGAGATTTTTATTTTATTTATATTTTGAAGAGACAGCAGCACAGAAACATTCCCTCAAGTCTAGAAAAGATCTGCAGAGAGCGTGATACCCTTTTCTTCAAAGCATTGTCCAAAAACTCAGCTAGTGGAGCTCCTCGTTGATCCAGGTCTCTCTGGAGCACCTGAGAGTGCTGAGTGTTCCAGAACTTAAAGAAATCAAAGTCAGGCATTGACTTCCTTTCCCCAGTGCATGATCTTTATCTACAGGGAGCAGCAAGACAATGCAGGAACCAAGTCAGATCATTGGACAGGCAGAGACTGAGCTGGGATTGAGAAGCTTGAGCAGAAGGAACACAGCAAAGATAAGCCATTGCACAGGTGGGGTTGCTCATAGAAACAGACCATCTGAAGAGTAGGTGTTAAAATGAACATATTTAACATAAATACATCTTCTAAAGGTTTCCAAAATACAGAAAGAAGAAGAAAAGCTAGCTAGATCTTTCTTATAGCCTTTGAAATTATTTACTTGCTATGGGATGATGAGGACAGGAAAAAGATAGAGCAGCTCCATTGCTGACTACAGGTGGAGCTTGTAGAAGTCAGCTTATTGAAAGATGTCTTCAGAAGGGTATAGGATTTAAATTGAGTTAGAAGAAGCCTTGTGACACAACTGCTGGAATAATCTTGAAGATACTGGTCTGAGATAGTGGTCTGAGAATAAGGCAAATCAAAACAGAAAATGTTGGTGTCTGGTGAAAAGTGGATGCCCTGGTTTTTGAAATATCCCAGTGGGTTAAAAGGAGTAACACTGGAGAACTGGTCATGTACCAGATTTGGTCTGGAACAATGATAGATCACTGCTATGAGCTGATGCTTGTAGATACTCTTCTAGGGAAAAGCAGGTTTCTCTGCATTAACAGGACATGCAGGAGATCCTGTGTGTATTTGTGAAGAGGAAGAATAGAGAAAATGTTCTCCCAGTTTTGCCATTCCTGTTCTGCAGGGAGAATCTCAGTGAGATACAAACCAAACCAAGCCTGATGGACTGAGAGAGAGCCAGGTTGCCTCTCCCAGAGGATGGAGATGGCCAGTGTAGTCTGGGCTGTGGGGGGAAAGAGGAGTTGAAAACTCATCTTCATCCTAAATTGCACCCAGAAATGATTGAACAGGTCTCAGTTCTGGAATTGCTGAGCAGTGAGGAGAAGAAAATGCCTATTCTTGTCAGCTCATCTTTCAGAAACCTTCTTCATAAAGGGACAAGTTAGGTCACTGAAAAGGTTGTGCAGAGGGAAGCAAGGAGAAACTACAGAACCAACCAAGAAGAAAGCAACCTGCGTAGGACTATTTAAATAGACTTTTTTCTTGGTGGGACTGAATGAGGTGGGATAGAAAGGAGAGAAGGAAAATTGTTTCTTATCCTAATGTACAAGCAAGTGATTCAGGAAGGCAAGGAAAGGCAGAAAGCAACAGTACAATTTTGAGATTATTCAGAGAGTGAAAAGATGAGTTTTAAGTCATTCTGAGGCTTGCTGTGACTTTGAAAATACCTTTCAAGAGCAGAGTGCTAGAAGGGAGGACTGTGAAGTGGGTAGGGATAGATGCACAAGCAGTTATATCCCTTGGGGATCATGTGGTGTTTTCTGCAAGTCAGAAATGTGCTGAGGTGTGGGCTGAGAGAAGCCTGAAGGAAAGGACCTGCCCTGCCAAGGACAAAGTGGACACTGGGGAGTTTGTTATGAACCCATTTCATTTCTGTTACCTAACTTGAAATTATTTTTTTTTTTTTGCCCTGTGAAATAAATAGATGGTATTCTAGTTTGTTACAGTAAAACTCAGGTTACAGAATTAACAAACATATTCTTGTAGCTCTTAGGTGTCTCATTATGGAAAGGTGCAGGCAGATCCATCTCCACAGTGCTGTCTTACTTGCAGACCTTCCAGGAAATCTGTTAATACAAATTTATAGATCAAAATATATAAGTATTGGAGGAAGGTCTTGAGAAATAATTGTTATCTGGGACATATTAATAGATCTTCCCTGTCTCTCATGAGACAGCCTCTGGATGCAGCAGTGACTCTTTACATGCTTGATGTATTTAGTGAAAATTACTTTGTTAACAAACAGAACATGAGAGAACAATGAGGAAAAGATTGCTGAAAATTGAAATTATTAACTCTGGCCAGTGACAGAAAATGTTATTAGGCTTGGTGTTCTGCTGCTTGTTTCTGGTTTTTTTGTGGTGGTTTTTTTGTTTGTTTGTTTGGGGGCTTGTTTGTTGGTTGCTTTTCTTTTTAAAGCACAGATGGTCAGGTTGTTACATAGTGAGATATCAGGGAAAAGACAATTTTCTGTGCTTGTTGCCAAGCTATTTGAATGCAGAATTACATACTTTGTTAGGCTTTTAATTGTTTTTAGCAAACAAAACTTTCCTAGTTTTAAAAGCTAACTGAATTTTGAAGCAATTTACTGTATGATATAAAATACAGTGATTCAGCATTCATGATGAGAGCTATTTATAGTGACTCTATTTTTATTCAAAGAAAAACAATAGCACTGAATTTCAGGCAGTGTGATCAGACATTTAGGAAGGTCCCTATTGAAGCTGAGGAAAAATCTCATATTGCTTGGATCTTGAAAGCTGAACTTGTGAGCTCCTTCAGCATCAACATTTCAGGGCTGTCCTCCCGAAGGTGAAATTCAGTGCTGTGCTGGAAAGCTCCATGAGCAGTGTTTCTCTGAAGCACAGTCTGTATGCATTATTTTGGGCTATCAACATTCACTGGATTTTATTTCTGAGGGATTGAGCTATATCATTAATCTCTGTTCTTTTTGACCATCTCTTTCAGGTCTCCATGACCGTTCTGTTACCCTGCTGCTGCAACCAGTGTGGATCTGAATGCTGTGGCTGCAAAGGCTTTTTACTTTCTCGTGCTGGATCCCTCAAATCCAAGAGCTACTCGGCAGTTTCCAAGGCAACCACCTGTGGAATAATTAAAAAGGATGAAGTGTTAGTGTGCTGGATGGAAGGATTTCTTGCCTGGAGAGAGCATTTCATTTTCATCTGCCTTGAAGAATCAAATGTGTTTCTGCCAGGAAAGTTAAGGTAGTACAATTAAAAAGTGATGATTTATTATCTCAGGGTACTGAAAGTTTGAGTGGGAGCAATGACCTTAATATCTGTATACTGTTCATTTAAGAAAATTACCATGGATCCCTTTCTGTTAATTTTTTTGGGATATTTAAACAAAAAATGTAGGACAAAGATGATGATGATGGAAAGGCAATATGGATGAACAGTATTTTGCATCAGTAAAGCAGTTGCATGAACTGTTTTGGACTTCATGCCATCTTTTCTCAGGGATGATTTTAAGCTTGCTAGGACTAAAATGGAGCATACATTAGTGGGAGCATAAATATAGGAAGTGTGGCCTTCATGCCAAGTACACCAAGATTTCTTTGGCATTCAGTGAAGTGATATAAAAGGAATGTAGGAGTGGGCTCACTGCAAAATGACAGTCAGAATCAAGGATCAATAGCTTAAAGGGGATGCAGTGATTAAACTGATGGTGAAACTGCACTGATCATCTTTTAGTTTAGCTTCTTTGGGGAAGCAGCATCTAAAATAATTTTGAAGACCACTTACCCAGATTCAGAGCTGTAATTTCATAGTGGAGAAACCAAAGGGTAGGCAAAAGGAGCTCTGTTAGAAAAACAATAGCAAAAAAAGGAAATCTGCTTCAGAAAGTTTGAAATTGTGCTACAGAAGTTTATGGTAAAGCTGTTAGGCTTTAGTTAACTGAAGGAGTTCTTCTCAAAGTAAAATATGTTACTGGATGTATCTGCTTATTTTATCTTCTTTCTCTGCCAGTCATTCAAGTATATTTGAATAGAAAAATATTACTAATTTCTGACAATGAAGTTAAATGGAGAAAGCCACATTCACATTCTTCCAATAGTGCAAATAATTGTTCAGTTAAGTCTGGTTACCTAGCTTGATGCTTTTATGTAGTTAATTTTAGGCGTGATGCTTTGTGCAGTTTATTTTAAGCAAAAAAATAATTCTTAAATTTTGAAGTAGAAATATTTGGGATGCCATCTGGGCTTTACATAATAAATTTTCACTGCCAAAATGTTTGTGGGATTCTACTGGGATGTGGATGGGATTTCACATTCCTTCCCTTCCACAGCAAAAGAGGATCATTGTTTTTAGATATGGAGGATCCAAGAAGAAACAAGAATTTCATGATGGCAGCTTTGTGATGTTAGAGAAGACAAATAGAACCTATCCCATGATCACTGCTACCTTTTACAACTGCTACAGAATTTCAGAAGTTAATGCTTGAGGTACCAGCTGAGTACAACTCCAGCTAAGCCCTGATACTTGATTTCCAGTTCATTGGTTTGCTGTCACTATGGCTGAGCTGCCAAATTGGTTTTCTTTTTGGAGTCATTCTTTGGGCTGTTCAGTTTATTCCAGTGTAGAGCTGAAAACAGTATTTATCTTCACCAAGCACAAAGAAGATGATACAGAATTGAGACAGTGCAAGTAAAGGCAGTTAGTGTGTGTGTGTGTGTGTGTGTGTGGTGTATCCAAATCCTTTGCTTGCCAGGAGGCAACTCTCAGAGATGGCAGTGGATAGTTGTCAAAGAGCTTATGTGGTGTGTATTTCTGTAAGACTGATGGAACAGCAAGGTAGCAATCACATGAAGTAGTGCAGGATTCCTGGGTATACATGGAGGAGAAGGTTCATCGTGGACACCCCTAGAAAACGCACTAAACATAAACAGTTTTTTTATGGTTTATGTCTTCTAAACCAAAAGTTTAGACCCTCAGTGCAGGAAGGATATCGAGGTCCTGGAGCAGGTCCAAAGGAGGGCAACCAGGCTGGTGAAGGGACTCGAGCACAGATCCTACCTATGAGGAGAGGCTGAGGGAGCTGGGGGTGTTGAAGCTGGAGAAGAGGAGACTCAGGGGAGACCTCATCACTCTCTACAACTCCCTGAAAGGAGGTTGGAGCCAGGGGGGGGTTGGTCTCTTTTCCCAGGCAACTCTCAGCAAGACAAGAGGGCAGGGTCTCAAGTTGTGCCAGGGGAGGTTTAGGTTGGCGATTAGAAAGAATTTTGTTTCTGGAGAGGGTGATCAGGCATTGGAATGGGCTGCCCAGGGAAGTAGTGGATTCTCCGTGTCTGGAGATATTTCAAAAGAGCCTGGATGTGGCACTGAGTGCCATGGGCTGGGAACTGCAGTGGGAGTGGATCAAGGGTTGTACTTGATGATCTCTGAGGTCCCTTCCAACCCAGCCAATTCTATGATTCTATGATTCTATAAACTTCTCCTGAAGTTTAGATTTCCAGGCAATGCTACAGCAGGTGGGGAAAAGCAGGTAGAATGAAGGCTGCCCTGGGAGGTTGTGGACTCCCCTTCTCTGGAGATACTCAGAACCTGCCTGGATGCAGTCCTGTGTAATGTGCTTTGGGTGATCCTGCCTTGGTGGGAGAGTTGGACTGGATGATCTCTAGAGGTCCCTATCAGAATTATCACTCTGGTAATTCTGTGATTCCCTGAAGGTACCTATTCCAGACTTGAAGTAGGTGGCTTGCCTCTAAAAAGGTACCTGTAGAATGGAACTTCTCTCTTTATATTGATGGTTCAGCTTGGGCCACTAATTTATCCTAGGTATCTTATATTTCAGAAACTCCAGTGTAAAATCAGATGTCTTTCTATATGAAGCTCACCTACACCTTTTTTTTTTTTTCCATGTTCCATTTCCAATCCATAGCTTCTGTGCTAAGTGGAATTACACATGGGTTACTGGTACAACCCACATACTCATCTTCATTTCCTTAACTTGGGTGGTTGACCCTGGCAATTTTTCTAGACTTCATGTACAAGCCTGTGGTTCAGTATCAAGGATCCTGGAGAGCCACATGGAGTTTGTTAACATAGCTTCTAATAGAAATAAAAACATGCATGCTAAATTTAGGCAGCTGGACTGTGTGAAAGAAAATACAGTGGCTAGGCAGAATTGATCTCTGTTCTGTATATAGCTTATGTTTTAATGATCTTTATCCTTGAGAAGTTTTACAAGACTGAAGGGGAGTAAAAATTTAGAGGCAGTGATTTGTTCAGTAGTTTTAGTTTCTTAAAGTTGATGCAGTATGTGGCAAAACAGAAGCTGTTCTTGTGGCCTTGACCATTAGGAATTAGTACTTTATGCACTTGGGAAAAAATAATTTGTATTCCTCATTCTGTAATGAAGGTTTGTTATGTTTCGTGTTAGAGTAACTTTTTTCCTTGTCTTTTGAAAGGAGAAAAAATGGGGAATAGTGATATGGCTGTTCTTCAAAGATTGTTTTGATACAGTGGTGCCCATTTCCCTTGTTTCTGTAGAGGCAGAACAACTGTATCAAGAGTCACAAGTGTGGCAGTCTAGAAGTCATTAAAATATCCATTAAGTATATAGATAACAATTTCCTCTTGTTTGCTTGGAAATTTGGGTAATTTTTCAGGTTGGGCTTTTTCAGAAGGAGCCTGGAGTAAAAATGTAGAGGAAATGTAGGGACAGAGTGATAAGCAGCAAGTCAACTTCTGGGTCTCTGAAGAGGAAAATCTCCTGTGGAGACAGGCTGAGGGAGCTGGGGTTGTTCTGCCTGGAGAAGAGAAGGCTCCAGGGAAATATTAACAGTGACCTCCCAGTATCTGAAGGGGCTACAGGAAGGCTGGAGAGGGACTATGTGCCAGGGCCTGGAGTGATAGGATGAGGGGCAATGGCTTTAACTCAGAGAATAGTAGATTTAGATTGAATGTGAGGAAAAAATTCTTTACCTTGAGGGTTGTGGAAAAATGGAGCAGGTTGCTCAGGGTGGTGGTTGAGGCTTCATCGCTGGAGATATTCAAGGTGAGGCTTGAGGAGGCTCTGAGCATCCTGATCTGGTTGTCCCTGCTTACTGCAGGGGGGTTGGACTGGGTGACCTTTAGAGTTCCTTTCCAACCCAAATTATTCTATGATTCTGTGACTGTATTGTCCAGTCAGTAACCTGCCTGCAGTCCTTTTTCAGTTTTTTTCCTACTCATTTGCTGTCTTTGCTGCTGTGAATAACTTAGCATAATCAAAAGATGTTGTCATCTCAGTGTTGAACCCTTTTCATGTCATTTATGAATTCATTGAACAGTGCTGGGAACAAATCCCAGCAAAGATCTCCATGGGAAGAGCTGAAACCTTACCCAGTCCTACCAAAAGCTTGTTTTTGCACATGGCACAAATGAATTTGTAGGAATCTCACTGTGTTGTTTTGGTACACTGGTAAACATGGAGTCACCATAAAAATGTTAGTAGGAATTGATAATGTAAGGTATAAGACATCTACTGTCACTCTTCATTGTCTGTGTATTTGTGATTTCACCTTTGAAAATGATACAGTGAGGAAGGGATTCACCTTTTTGTGTGACTGAAGGTGATTGCCTTACAGTTTGAGGCCCAGACCTTCCTCTTTTTCTGAGTTTTTATTCTTGAAAGCAACTTTGTTGACTCTTACTAGTTTATCACTCTCTGAATTACTAATATATACAAAATAATATTGAATAAGATAAATTAAACAACCACATCTCCACAATGATAAATTTACCATGGTTTTACAGGGTAAGTGTAGGAAATTACCTTAGCAACAGATCTGTTACTTGAAGGAATTGGAAATGTTTAGTTTGGAGGAGGCTGAGAGGGGACCTTGCTGCTCTCTGCAACCACCTGAAGGAAGGTTGTAAGGAGCTGGATGCTGGGCTCTTCTCTCTAATGAACAATGCTAGGATTAGAGGAAATAGCGTAAAGTTGCACCAGGGGAGGTTCAGATTAGGTAGCAGGGAGAATTCTTTACTGAGAGAGTGCTCAAGTGCTGGAATGGGCTGCCCAGGGAGGTGGTGGAGTCACCATCTCTGCAAGTATTTAAAACCCATGTAGATGAAGCACTTCAGGACATGTTCTAAGCTTCTTCCTAAGCCTCATCTGTGTTGTTCTGTACCCTGGTGTGTTGCCTCCTTCCCAAGATGGGAGGGGACCAGAACAGCATGAAGAGTTCAGGAGAGGAACAACGAACACAGTGTCACAGTGTCACCCTGCTGCTTCCTGTGACACTCTCTTCCCTTCCTAATTACTCCTGAAATTCTGTTTGCTTTTTCACTGCTCTCGTTATCAACCCCTGTGAAAACTGTATTTTCATAAAGCTATCTACAGTGACTTCAAGGTTTTTCCTAATCAAGAAAAACTACTTCAGAACCCATGATTTTCTGTCTGTAGCTAGGTTTTGGGTTGGTTTTTTTTTTTCCAAATGCAGGGCCTTGTGTTAATCTACTTGAATTTCATCTTCTGTTTTCTCTCCCAATCAGACTGTATAATAACTACTTGGAAGAAAAGACTGAGCAGAACTACTTTGATGCACTTAATGTTTTATCTTTAATAGACCTCTGACCTCACATTGCATGCTTTTCAGCATAATTTATTTCTAGTTTAAATGAGAGAGCTCTAACTACAGGTCTGTCTAGGGGTCTACTTTTCTGTGTGTGTGCATAGATGGATATATTCTTAGCATGTTAATGAGCTGTTGATTAGTAAGACCTTCCTTCTCAGTGCACTACAGATGAATTTTCTTCAAGAGCTTTTAGTGAAGTTGGTAATTTTCAGTGTCTCCCAATATCCAATTAATCAGAGCTCCTTTGGAGCCTTCATATGTGTGACCTGCATACTGCACTCCATCAGTTGCCATTTTTAGCTTTTAGGTTTCCTTAGAAATCTGGCTAAGTACACGTGTTCCTGGCTGTGTTATTACTGGTAGTGACAGGTGAGGATCCTTTTTCCTTGTCCACTCTGCAGACAGATTCCAGTGCTGGAAGTTCCCTAAAACATTACATACCAAGCAATCAATTAATTTGTTTCTTTGTTGGCAAATAAGTTGAGGTTGTCCCCCCTCCCTGTGGCTTTGTCTTGTAAACCATGCTTTTGACATTTGTATCACCTGTTGGCCCAGCAGACTTTCTGATAAGCTTCATCCTTCTGGTATGTTTGCTAAAATTTTCTTCTAGCACAGCTCAGTTCTCAATATTATTTTTTTTTAGCTTGAAATGCAACAAATTTTCACTTAGTTTGCTGAAATTTGTATTTTTTGCTGGCATCCTAGTACAACTTTACTTTTTGAAGGGCATGCATTTGCATACTTTCTTAATGTGTTTTTTTTCCCTTGGTAAGTTACACTTACCCTGTTCCTCCATATGCAATATGGGATCTTTAGCAAGCTGTCAGCCCCTAAAAAAACTTTCACCTTTTTGCCTGTTCCTTTAGTTTTCTTTAAAGAAGCTTCATTTTTTTTCTTAATACAGAACATTTGAAGTTAGAAAGGACCTGACAAAGGTCATGTGGTCCAACCCTCCTGCTCAAGCAGTTTTTTTCTTTTTAGTTACATGACTAAAAATAGGAAGAACTAAAATTTCAAATCCTGAACTTGAGTGCATTGTAATCAGCAATGCAGTCACTCCTCAGCAGTGAAGGTCTTGTACACACTTGGGGACTGGGTTGAGCTTTGCTTCTGTTGTGAGTTGTCAGAGTTGCTGAAGTGATAGTTAATGATGGCTTAAAAATGCAGTGGTCACATCACTGACAGTGCAGAGAATTTCATGTCTCTCTGAAACCCTAAAATTTGGCCACTTTATCCTCAAGAGATGATGTATGTCACTGATAGCTGCCAGCTACTTTCATGGCACCATGATTTTGTCATCTCTCAGGCTGGAGCTGGGAAGCCTCTGTCCTGCTGAACTTATTTTTGTGTGTTTTCTTTCTTACTGTGCTTTTGTTGGAAGAGGGTTTTGCTTCATGAACTTCAGGGTACTTTGAGATACTCAAGTCACTCAGATGATGTGATGCACTTCCTACTGGAAAATTACTCTGGGGCTGTGGCTCTCATCCAGCTGGAATATTCTACACTATTCAAAATAGCTCAGTCATGATGATGCTTAAGAAAGATCAATCCCAGATCAGTGTGGTGGGGTGAGAAGCAAGGAGAAGGCTTGCAGTGTCTCTTTGGTTGAAATGAAGTTGTAGATTTGTGAGTGACCTAAAAGGATAAAATGAGAGTGCAATTTAAAATTGAACATAAAGATAAGTGTAAAAGTAATGTTTATTGTGAGGAACAGCTTGGAGTGACTTGAGTGCTTGGTAGCTTTGCCTTTTTTTCCTCAGCTTTCTTTAATCAGTGAAAAGTCTACAACTTAGAGATGTGATCACATGCTGCTGGCATTTCTAGCAACATTATGTATGGAATCATAGACTCATTAAGGCTGAAAAGACCTCCAAGATCATCAAGTCCAACCATAAACTCAGCACCACCAGCTAAGTAAAGAATGTTCTCAAGTGCTACATCCACATGTTTTTTGAATGTGTGAGTCCACTACTTCCCTGGACATCCTGTTCCAGTGCCTGACCACTTTTTCCATGAAGAAGTTTTTCCTAATACCAATTTAAACTTTTCCTGGTGCAACTTGAGTCCCCATTGCAGACACATTCCAAACATTTGATGCCCTTTTTGTAGTGAGGGGACCAAACCTGACCACAGGATTTGGGGTGCAGCCTCACCAGTGCTGAGTACAGGGTAACAATGACCTCTCTGGTCCTGCTAGCCACACTATTGCTGATACAAGCCAGGATGCTTTTGACCTTCTTGGCCACCTGGGCACACTGCTGGCTTGTGTTTAGCTGGAGGTCAACCAGCACTCCCAGATCCTTCCCTACCAGGCAGCTTTCTAGCCACTCTTTCCCAAGCCTGTAGTTTTTGAACTGCAAGGTCTTTCTGCAGAAAGCAGTAATAACTCTACTTTTCTCTGAGTTTGAATTGTGTGGCTGAGATGTGAGTATTGCCCACACCTGTGACATCAACTGGTGACCAACCAGTGCCTGTGTGAAACTGCTTTTTGTAGTGCTTAATCATAGCCCTCTGCAAACCAGGCAATTTCTCCCAATGTTGAGGAGAGGCAGGTACTGCCAGAGAGCAGTCCTTGCAGTAGTGTGAGACGAATCCCATGGCAGGATGGGATCACCAGTTCTTCTTTGGAAGTGCCTATTCCACAAGGGCTGTAGAAAGAGCTTCAGTGAATGAGGAAAACCCTGACATTTTCAACAGAAGAAATTGGGTGAGATGAATCTATCCTTAAAGGTCATACTTAATTTGTGTGTTGCCACTTTCTGTCTGCTCTATCTGGTCAGTGGCAATATATCATCAGTTCAGCTGGCTTCTTTTGAATTTTGAAGATGAGTTTGTGTCAGTCTGGGGTTATTCATATGCTACCAAAAAAAAAAAACAAAACCCAAACCAAAAACCCCAAACCCAGACCTTTTTTAGTCTATCTTTTAGCATATTAGTTGTTAGTGATTGTTCATCCAAATGACTGATCTGACTAGCTGGAAATTTCGTGGTTCTTTACCTTCAACTTTATGAGAATGCATGCTGCAGCTCAGGGTTGTGTGGGTGAATGGACAATACTGGGTAAGTGTGCAAACACGGACTGGTAAGCAACCTTTGGGCTGAGGTTAATGAGCTGTTTCTGTTCCCTTTTGTTCTGTCTGGAGCTTCCTCAGTTTTGGGCTCTGAGAATGCAGACTGGTCTAAAAACTATGTAGATTATTACATAATGCAGGGCTGGGTTTTATGTCAGCTGAATGGTATCTGATCTCAGTTTCTAGCAGGTTTGAAATGCTCTTCTGCCTACCAAACAATACCAAGACTAAGGGCTGGAAGCAGGTGTTTGCTTCAGCAATGAAGTTCACTGATTTCTTGTCATTATATTAATTTGGTGTTTTCTGGAAGACTGAGAGATGCTGTGAGCACGATGTGGATTTGTTCCCATCCAACAAGCACAGACTGAGTGGAAAAGCTCAAGAATGGTGTAAGGACACAGAAGATGAGGGGTGTTTTCAGTTAATGCCTGCCAAGATTTAAGAAAAATTAACACAAAATTTTTGTGGTCTGGGTTCATACTCACTCAACGAGTTGTCTGTTGAACAGATGAAGGCTGCAGAGGGTACTTGGGTTAACTCTTTTGAAACAAGGGTTCATGTACAATTTGCAGGGGGATGTTTCAGTTTCCTTGGCATACAGTAAATTGCAGTTCAGTTATGCACTTCTAATGATTCTCAAGAAAATGACCCCATTGTCCCTGCTCAGGCAGAAATCTCATTTAAGTTCAATGGTAAGGCTTTGATTTTGGTAGTGAGGCCTGAAAAAAAAAAAATCAAGGTTTACTCCACACTGTCTTAAGTATGAGCCAGGACTTCTGGGCTATTGGTGAATAATCAGGTTTGTGTTTATTCAGAAAACTTGTTTCCTTCAAATTGTCTATTTTCATCTTCTGTAGTGTCCTAAGGTTATTACAGGAAGATGTTTCTCTTAATTTCTATTTTAGATACTTGATGCAGGATTTCAAATTCTGCTGAGGTGTTGGCAGTGTTACACAGTATGTGTCTCATTTACAGGAACTCCTTTCCAGATTTGTGATGCAAATACCATATTGGCAAATCTTCAGAATGCTGATTCCTCTGGAGTTGAGGGTTTCATCTCACCTAACTTGCATCATAAAAGGCAGTATCCATCTAGTCCAACTGCATTAGGATTAATCTCTGATTTTCCAAGTGCTAAAGTGAGTTGAGATTTATCCAGTCTCTTAGTTGTTGGATTTCAAACAGCAAGAAGTAAGATGTACTCTTCTTTTTATTATTGTTGCTCTAAATGGAGAACTTAGGCTTCCTTCATAGTTGTTATTCCTTGGTGTCCTGCCATAAAAAGCAGGCTAAAGATAATTGTGCAAAAGAAGCTTCATGCTTGATGTGGAGGGGTATTTGTGTTGTCAGGAAAAGATTAGCATCCTGAAGACTTAGGTGTAACTCACTTGAAAAAAGCTTGCCTTGGCATATAGGCATTTTTTTTAGAATGATATTGCTTCTCTTCTTGAAGCTCTTTCTTAAAAAAGATCTTCAAAAGGCTTAAAAAAATACATACTGCCATATGCTGCTGCAATACCAGCACATGAACTGTATTAAAATATAAATGAACAGAACTGTGATTTGAGGTTTTAATTCTGCAGAGCGATCCATTTTGGAACCCTTTTTAACTCTACAAAAGACCTAAGTTTAGTTGTACCACATGCCTGTCTAAAACATTTTGGAGGCTTTGGGTCTGCAATCAGGATGAAGAGGCTGAGAAGAAAGAAACTTCTGCAGTTCCAGTGCCTGGGAAAGTGTTTGGTGAATAGAGAAATAAAACTGCTCTGCAGAAAAGCTTCACTGTGCTTTAGAGGATGGGAATGTGCACTGTGGACTTCATGTCAGAACCAGTCTTTCTTTGGTCATTTACACTTCTTGTTAGGTTCTAGATCACTGCTAGGTTGTTGGTGCTCAATGTGGAAGCAAAGTGGGCTTCTTCTAGTAAACTGAGTGGGTTTTAAGTGTCCTGTGGTCACAGTGTGCTCCTGGACAGTGCTTGGCCAGCTGATGTTCTCCTGAGCACTGCAGTGTCAGGACAGCAGATCTGCTCCTGGTGAGGACGTGGGTAACACACCCTGTGCTGCAGGCAGACAGCTCAGCTCTCTCTGGGTGCAGGTTGTGCACTGACACTTGCCTTCAGTGCCAGAAATTGGGCTTTCACAATTTTTTTGTCTTAATATGGGGGTAGGCACAGGTGACTTGGTGCCCAGTGTTTCACCTTTATCAAGTAGAAGTCATGGGGCAACCTTTTATAAGCAAGAAGCAAGAAGTCTGGATATAGAACTGTACATCAAGTTTACTTGGTAGCTTTCAAAATTGTAGGCAGAGGTTCACAATCTCCTTTACTTCTGCTGTTTGCTTACAAGAGCTTTAAGTCACAAATATTTCAGTATTACATAGGATTTAGACTTCTAAATGTGAGTGTTAATCTTTCAAGATCTGCTTGTGCATTTCAGCAAAATTTGGGGACCATATAAACGTGTTCTTAATAGTGAACTGATAATTAAGATGCTTATTTTTTTCTTTTATGTAGGCATTTGCTAAGGAAAAGAGTTTTGTCTCCCAGCTGCTTCTCTCCTCAATGTTGTTTTGGGCCAGAGTAATAATAAACTTGGAAGTAATAAACTCAGAGAGTTGTATGTTGCTGTCACTCATGGGGAAGTGCTCCTGCTGATTTCATTCTTTGTGCTGATCTGATAGTGGTTGATGCCGTGATCTCATAAGGAGACATCTTAGTTTAATTCATGGGTTTTATTAAAGCCATATTTATTTATTTTAGTGATAGCATCAGGTATTTGCAATCTTGAAAAGGTTAGAAAACTGCAATTCAAAACAGTACTTTTTTTTTTTTTTCTCCCTCGGAAAAGAAGACCTGACAGGAACGCATGGAAACTGTCAGCCACATTCCTGACCAAAAATTCAGGCACATTTAGGTCACTAGGATTTCAATAACTTGATAATTAAAGAGAAATTATAAATAACACTTTGCGTTGTTTTTACGTGCCTTCTGGGTTTTCTTGGAGGGGGGAAGAATGTCAGACAAATTTCAGGCATTTCTGTGTTACCTTGGAGACTAGAAAATATTTCATTATTGGCATCTGAGATTCTTACGTAACCTGGTAATTCTGGGAACAAGAATTTAAAAAAAAAATGCTGAGCAGTTGGAGTCTTCTCATAAAATTGAGATTTAGAAGCACTGTGCTAGATACTTCTGTGATAACTTCCTCAGAAATCCTGCTCTTCAAGGGTCCTGAAATGCAGTTATTTTGCTGGGAGTCAGGATTACATCCTTAGGGATTTGAACTTCAGTTCCGTGGAGTAAATGACCTGCTGGCAATTACTAGATAAAACTTCTGTATTTGCTATTGAAAAATACTAAAATGGCATAAAATGGAAGTATAAGGGCAAAGAGTTCACCTCCTGGCATCAGGAGCAGAACTGGTATGTATTTAGGATGTGGTTTGTGTGCTGTTGGGTGTGCAGCCCCCAGCACAGCCCTCTGAGAAATAGTTTGTCCTCATCTCTTACTGCTGTCAAGAGGATTTTTGTTTTTTTCCTAGTTCAAGGTCTGTAGTTCTAATGGGACAAGCCAGGAAGGGACTTTCCCTGCTTTTATTTCATGTGAAACACAGCATGGCTTATCTTACCTGCTCTGTTTGTTCAAAACTTTTAATGCATTCAATGGAGAGGGATTTATTAATTTCTTTTTTCAGCATAAAATGAAAATGATGATGAGTTACTGTTGCCTGCTTTGGGAATTTTCTGATTCTTTTAAGTTGGTTAGAAATTGCCTTATTCTGATACCTTCTTCAGAGTACACAGAGTCTGACACGGGAATCCACAGCTTCAGGATGACTCAGATTTAAAAATGAGTCAGTTATGCCTTACTCTGTTAAACTTAATTCTATTTTTTGAGGCATAGAATTAGAAGCAAGTAAAAGGAGTGGTTTATGGTGCCCTGTGCAGTGCTGTGTAAATTCACCTGCAGTGGGGCAGAGGGACAGTGTCAAAGATGATTTAATATCTCTGTAGCAAGGGCTGTAGAGTGACAGAGTGAATAACAGAGAGGAACAACCTGCTGCCCTGAGCTGATATTAATCACAGAAGGAACCTCTTTTTTGTAGAAGAAATTCTGAAGATTGAGGACTTAACCTGAAATAAACAATAAATATTTAAGATTGAATATCCACAAGACCTGGCTTTCTCTTCAGTTTCTAAAGACCAGCTTATGAGTTTTCACTAAATACTGTCAGACATCCTGTTTACAGTGCAGTTTCTAGAATAATATTTTTCAGTTTAGATCAAGGGTCACACATAAGCCAATGTATGTTTATCATTTTGATTTTCTTGTTTCTTCACTTCAGAGTTCAGAATCTATATCTTTCATTTTAGCTTTTTCTGTGTCAAGAAACAGTCATCCTTCCCTGCAGTATTTCTTCCAGTGTTACTCATTTATCAGAACACATTTGTGATGCTGATGGATTCATGGTTTGTTACCTTTCCTCTCTGTGTGCTCCTTGCAAAGTGTTTCTCAGGGGCTGTGAGCACATTGGCACAGCCAGTCATGGAGGGTATAGAATGTGCTTCTAAAAGCCACAACATTTCACTGAATTATTGAACTCTGTGTGTTGTCCACTCCATTCCTCCAAGTTCTCTTTCAGCTTTAGTAAGAAATTCAGGTTCTGTGATGACAATAAAAAGTGTTTGGATGATAGGAGACCTGGGAAGAGGGAGCTGTGTCATGAGAGCATCAAGCATGTCTTTATTCACTTCTGTTAATTGCTTTTCTGGCTAAACTGTTATCCTCTTTGTACATCATATTATAATAATAAACAATTTAAGTTGCCATCTATTTCTCCTCTAAATTAAGGTCTTGTATTTTCTTTCTTCTCTGTCTTTAGCTTCCATGGCACTTTTTGAATTAATATTTTGAAGAAAAGTAGTAGTAGCTCATCTATTTTCCATGCTTGTATTTTTGCAGATAAATCTATGAAGGGAAAAACCATCTTTAAAATGCTTCCTTCAAGTCAAAAGAGCATGTTTAATCTTCAGGCAGCATACAGCAATAAGCATTACATAGCAGTAACAGTAAAATGAAACATTAAGATTAATGTCAATAGTAGTTTTAGGATTTCATAGCTAGCTTTTAATAATTTTTAGATTCATGTTTCTATACCAAGACTGTAATCTGTTCTGGCCTTGTATATAAGATGAGGTATTTTACACAAAAGTGGGTCTTAAAGTGCTGTTAGAAAGCTCTCCAGTCCTAATACACCAAGCAGTGGGAAGATTTAACAATCCTGTTGCTAAAAAGTGACAAGTTACTTCAAATCTGATCTTTTTTTTGACTTCTAGCTGTAGTATCTTGCTATGCCTTTCTCTGCAAGGATTGCAGGGTTGTTTGTTATTTGTCAGATTTACAAAATATGTATAAAACCAAGGTTGCAGACTCATCTTCTCCTTAATAAATGAGAACTTAAAGGTAGCATCATGAAGTCTGTATCCCAGCCAGGCTGAACTGTTCTTCTGAGGTCTTCATCTGAACTCTTGCCAGTACTTCAGCATCTTTGTCGTGCGGATGTCAGAACTGGACATGAAGTTCCAGCTCAGCCTTCAGCTTCATTTGTTTCATAAACACTGAAAGATGAGTTCACCAGCCAGGCCCTTCAGTACAGCTTTGCCCTTTCCTGGCAGCCCAAATGGTGGTGATTCAGTACAGTTGCTTCAGAGCCATTTTCTGGGTAGAAAGTGTCCAAGTTACGGAGGAGTAGCCCATGTTCCTTTTTCAGATATGGGTGACTTGATTTGTTAGGATTAAAATTGGTGGTTGTCTTCAACCACCAGGCTGCTATGGAGTTACTTCTTCTCCCAATCAGTGTAGTTGTTGTAGTTGTAGTTGTAGTTGTAGTTGTAGTTGTAGTTGTAGTTGTAGTACCAGGTCCAGTACCTGTTGTGTCTACATGTCCACCATCCCCTAAGAAGAAAGTCTGTCATCTGCTTGCTTTGCTTAACAAAGGAGTTACCAGCTCTGGAAAACATGAGGGGACTTTGGTGTTATTGCAGGTGATTATTCTTATGGATGGAATGAGTCATTTTTTGTGTGGACTTTTTAACATGTAGGCAAGTGAATCATCAGGTGTTGCTCAGATTAGTCTTTTCAAGGGGACATGCAGAAGTTAATGTTGTCTCACTGAGACAACTTGAACCTGTCTAAAGAAAATATTAGGGAGGCTGAAATACATTGTGTTCTTTTGAACAAGTCACACTGGGAGGGGATCCATAAAACAGCCTAGTGTTGCTTTTTCACAGTTCTTGGTACGTGTGTGAGGGGTAGTGACCTTCAAAGTGTTGTTAGGAGTAGTGGATTTGGGGAGGGGGCAGAAGTTACAAATGTTGCATAAGAAATGGAGCACAAGTTTGACTTTCTCCTATTTTGTTTTATAAAACAGTTGCAGGTAGGTTATGTTAATTTTCACACTACATGATGATGATCCAGAATGGATCAAGAGCACATGAACTGCTAAAACATGACTGAAGGTGTTTGTCTGATGAAGGGCTGTGCCTAATGCCCATTTAGGTACTAAAAGCAGACTAAATTCCATAGGTTGTCTCAGTGTTTTCTCTATTTCACAGCCAAGTTGCACCATCCATTTTTGGGGGGCTTTAACTGAGATCTGCAAATTACAGAGTGAAACCATCTTGGTGTGATGACTGATTCAAGATAGGAAATGAAGTATGAAATTTAGGCATGGGTGGTTGGGGTTGAGGGCTTCAGTCAAAACTCACTCTGGGTTTACATGAAAAACTGTTGATCCTTTCCTAGAACTTCAGTTAAGGTTTGATTTTGTTATAATACTGTGAGATCAGGGAATTTTCTTTATAGGTTTCATGATAAAGCATTTCTCAGTAGATGTCTTTTAAAAGGTTTTGAAGAGTTAGAAATAATTACAGAGAGCCTTATATGGACAGAAAATTTTCTGAGCAGTGCAACTTTTTATCTTACTTGGGGCTGCAGGCTGAAAATGAATATATTTTGGTCACCAAAGTAAATTTGAGGGGAGATGAATTCATTCATTGAAAATGAAGAAATACAGATGCTTTAAAATCTGACCAAATATCCATAATTTAAAGCACCTTCTTCATCCCTACAGACTTGGTAATATGGATTTCATGGAGTGGAAGGGTTGAACACCAGAAGTGCAATAATAATAACAAAACACACTACCACCCCCACTCTTCACACCCACCCCTTCCCAGCTGTCTAGCTCAGTAAATTTCACACTATGGTTGCAAGGCCAGAATGATTATGAATTAGGGTTAGCACAAAATCTAGCTATTTGAAAAACTTATTTTACTGTAATGTAGAGGCTAGAACTTCCTCAAAAACAAATCTGAAAAATCCACAAGGGAGGGAGGTGGCACTTCCGAAACAAAAGTCATTGCAACAGAAAATGGGATTTCTTAACCCTGTCTTTCAACCAGACAGAATCTTTCATTGCCCCCTTGAACTTTGCCTTTTTAAGTGTCATCTGTTATGCCAGGTTCCACTTTCTGCCTGATGTTCTGTAGGAGAAGGTCACACTATGTTACAGCTGTTTCATAGAATCAACATTTTTGACTTACGGATCCTTTTTGACCTTGATTTTTGAGTCTCCTTGGGCGAAGTGGTCATGACCTAAATTAGCAGTGGATCCAGGATGTAGGAAGCTTTTAGGTCTTGTGTGTGGGCTCTTTGAAGGGCTGTCCTCATTGAGGTGAAAGCAGAATGCCTCTGACTTTTAGCTTCAGCATAGTTCTAACCTGATTGAGTTATCTTAAGTCTGTAACATGCTGCTTTTTAGTGTAGTGGAATAGCCAGTAATGGAAGATTTTTTAAAAGTGAGTGTGTGTACATGAAGAAAAGTGTGCATGAAAAAATAAAGATGAGCCTCTTGCTCATGATGTCCTTCATCTGTATTGTTGTCTTTGGTCCATCTTAACCAGGTGGTACAGGTGAGTGCTAAGCACCAGTTCTCCAAATGCCAACAGTCACTTCAGCCCTGAAGCCTGTTATTTGGTAAATATTTGTTGGCCTTAGTCCTGGGCAGCTCATTCTGCCAGATGAGTTTTCATCTGTGTACTCAGTGATGTAACAACTCTTTGCATAGAATCATTTTGGTTGGAAAGGATCTCTGAAAATTCATGGACTCCAATTGTAAGTTGCCAAGGCCACCACTAAACCATGTCCCCAAGTGCCACATTTATAAATCTTTCGCAGTTGTCTTTGCTTTAAGATGGCAGAAGATGGCTTTCAAATGCTGGTTTTTTTTAATACTTTACAGACAGTAGTATTTGATTACAGGTTTTACAGTACAGTTAACAGTCCAGTTCCAGTACTTAAGGATGAGCCCATGCTTTGGCTGGTGTCAACTCTGACTATATTTGCAACTGACTTCTCATACAGAATGCTTAATAATAATAATAATAATACATCTTTTTAAAGACTGTTGCTCTTTATGGCAATATTAAGAGGTATTGTATCCAAGATGAACTTACTTAATTGCTGTGAAAGAGTCACTGTAGAAATAAGCCTCATAGCAGTCACAGCCTTGCTGCTTGCTGCCCTTTTTTAATAGAATGTGTCAAGAGCTGTGAATGCTGCCTCTGGGATTTCAGTAAAGCATTGGGTCTTCAGTTGTCTTTACCACAACACCTCAGTGTATGCTAAGAATTAGTAACATTCTCGAGAGACTGGGCATCCCCAGGAAATGACAAGTTGGAAATCAAAACCACAGGATACGAAGAAGAGATCATGATGATTGCCATTGTAGATCTAACAATCTACCTTAATTTTCCCAAAGCAAATGATGTGAGGTGGCTTAAAGGCTTTTCTTCCCACTTCTCTTGGAGCACCATGTACATGCAGGATTGTGGGACAGGAATACTGCTGTGTTCTGCACAGCACTTCCACTCAGGGCTCTTTTATCCTGCTGTAATTGTGCTCAGTGTGGCAGCTACTCCTGTTAGGAACATACTGCACTCATGGTACTAAAAAAATTACTAAGATCCAGCTTTTAATTTATTTGTCCTCTCATTTGGAGAGAAGAGCTAATGTGATTTCATATAATAAAACCGACCATGTGAGAATCCACAAAGGTGATTTTCTAATTTTAAGATTTCCTTTGTATTTGGTTTTATCAGAAATAGATTGGATTACTACAGGCTGTGTCAGTGTGAGTCACTTGTAAGTGCCTGTTAATCCAATAAACCTGAGTGGTTTCTTATGGAAATACTATTTTGTGATTTCTATTTATATGATACTATTTGCCTTGTTGAATCCCCACTGACTTCACTGGAAATATCTCTTTGGAACAAACTGATGGGGTTTCATGTGGTAATGGGCAGTACAGAAAATCAATAAAATGAAAAATAGCCTCAAGTAATTAGTAAATGTTTTAGAAGTCCTCGTGTCAACTTTTTTAGGTATTTTGGAGCATTATCAGCTGAGACTGAAAATATTGGTCGGGGGGGGGGGGTGTGATGTTGATTTTCATTTAGTTTATATGGAGGACAGAACCAGCATAGAATCATAGAATCATAGAATTGGCTGGGTTGGAAAGGACCTCGGAGATCATCGAGTCCAACCCTTGAACCACCGTTGTGGCTGCTAGACCATGGCACTGAGTGCCACATCCAGTCTCTTTTGAAATATCTCCAGACACAGAGAATCCACTGCTTCCCTGGGCAGCCCATTCCAATGTCTGATCACCCTCTCCAGAAAGAAATTCTTTCTCATCTCCAACCTAAACCTCCCCTGGCACAACTTGAGACCGTGCCCTCCTGTCTTGCTGAGAGTTGCCTGGGAAAAGAGCCCAACCCCCCCCTGGCTCCAACCTCCTTTCAGGGAGTTGTAGAGAGTGATGAGGTCTCCTCTGAGCCACCTCTTCTTTAGGCTGAACACCCCCAGCTCCCTCAGCCTCTCCTCAGAGGATCTGTGCTCAAGTCCCTTCACCAGCCCAGTTGCCTCCTTTGGACCTGCTCCAGGACCTCGATATCCTTCTTGAACTGAGGGGCCCAGAACTGGACACAGCATTGCTACGTTCACTCAGTGCTGCAAATTTCAGAGGTTTTTCTCTTCTGTTACTGCCACTGCCCTGTTTGTGGTGCTGGTTGCATCACTATTCCTTAATTTACCACCCAGAACATACTCAGGCTCTGGTGAAAACTAAAAAATCAGATTAAAAATGTATCTCTTTTCAAATAATGACTTAATCCTGGCTTATTTGTGCAGCAACTGGTATTCAGTGGCAGGAGAAGACAAAAAATTTTCTATGGCTTGGGATGTTTTTCTTGAAATAAGAAATATGAGATACAAATATTTTTTTCAGCCTTAAGATGTACTTCAGTTCCAGAGTAAGGGGAGGGTCTAAGCACTCTTAAAAGATGTCTAGTAAACCTTGTCCTGTTTTGAGCTAGGAAATGCAAAATAAAAATCTGTACAATACACATAGGGAATTTCTAGTGCTAAAGGGGGAAAAAAAATAAGTTTACTCAAAATAGTTTGACAAAATTCAGTGTGTGTAACACATGCAATCCTACTGCTACTGTAAGGCACCACAGTTTTCTTAATCTAAAATTTACATGCCTGTACCAAATTTCTAAATATCCTCCTCCTCCTCTCAGTCTCCACTCTCAAATCTTATTGAGGAGGGACAGGATGCTCAAAACCCCTGAATTTTTGATGCATTAAGGCTTTCTTAAGATGTTGATGCCTACTTGATGACAGATGCTTGTGATGGTTATTGAGCCTGTGCTGTGAATGCTGCCTAGGGAATTGGAGCCTTGGTGGAGGAGATGGGAAATGATAATCCTTATCCTGTTATAGTTTCTGCTGGTGAATGTTCCATGGCATTTTAGAGGCACTTCAGGACTGTGTGAGTTTGAGATTTTAGATTGGTTGTTGGTGGTAATTTATTGGTAGCAACTTCTGATCCTAATTAATTGGGATTTCAGCTAATTTTACCCACTAAGCATATGATCTCCAGAGCAGATTCTCAAAGGAGTAAGAGGGTATGTGGAGAGCTGGGGGTTAGCAAAGCAACTTGAATAAAAGCAGAAGAAAACCAGAGAGCTGTCTGTCACACCAGGGACATACAATTGGAAATTCCTATTAAGGCATATCAGGTGGGGTTAATATAAAACCTAAGGTACAAAAAAAATGGATAACTGGAATTAATGGGTAACATGAAAAGACCTTGTAAATACATGGGAAGTTAGAGGAAGTTCAGGGAAACTGCAGGCCAGTCCTCTTTTTACCAGAATGGTGATAATTAATAAGAGATGACACACTGAAAAAATCACTGAGCGTAATTGTATTTAGTCAGGGGGCTTTTGGAGGAATCAAAACCCCTTTGGACTCATTGGGGGAGTAACTTTGGTAATTAACAGCTCACATTTGAAAGTGGAGTGTATCATGATTATCTCATCTGAGAGCAATACAGACTCTGGCATTTTACTTGAAAACAGAGTGCATGGGCAGGCTGACAGAGGGTCAACTTTTTTTACTCAGAAAGTTGATAGTTTAAAAAAAAAATTAAGTGTTTCAATGCGTATTTTTATGTTTATTTCAGTGAACTGAACTTCAAAATAACAACTCTAAACTAAAAAGGGAAGAGCAGAGGTGGCTCTGGCTGCTGTGACACTGTAATACATGGTGACCAAGTAGAAGCACAGTCCCTGGCATGGTTTTTAGTTTGTACCAACCAGCACTTTTCCAGGCAGTGCTGGGGCATTGTCCAGTGATGACCATGGTGCAGGGGTTGTTTCTGATGGACTCCTGGGGTAAGGCTGCCCACTTCTGGGGCCAGGAAAGCTTGCCCAGAGCAGTAGGCTCCTAGCCATGCTGCTGGGGCTGGTCCATGGGCCAGAGGACAGTCCCTAACCTGGTTTTGTGCAGCTGTTGCTACAAAGTCAGGAGTTGCTAAGACTTCTGATCCCAGGTGGGTTACTCCAGCTCAGTGTACAGTGCTTTCTGTTGGGAATGAGAAAAAAATTAAAGAGTTGTGTCCTCAAGACTGTTTGGATTGGTTTTTTTGGTTTTTAATTGTTTGTAGCCAGCAATACATTAACACATTGCCAAGAACTGGGTTTGAAAGTTATGTTCCCATTCAAACACAAACACTAACCATAAAGCCAGAAGTTGGGATTTTATTTATTTCTATTTTTAGTTTGGGTTGTTACTTGTTGTTTTTTTTTCCCTCTGGTTGACTTCTGTGTATGGGTTGACTTCTTTCTGCAGAGTTATTCAGCTACAAGGAAGGACTCTCCCCCTGAATACATATAAGAGACCTGGATAAGGAAGGCTGTATTCCCTCCCTGCATGTCCTTGGCTTATGTTAATAAGCCATATTTGTCCTTTTTGTTGTCCTGGGAATCAGTCTGTATGGAGTCCTTCTTGGAGGAAAGGAATTCAGTTAATTTCAACGAAGGCTGGGATGTTGGTAGGCAGTGGCTGTCAGTCACACTTTGTGGTTCTCTCCTGCTTATTTAGATAAACTCTGCTTGCCTTGGGTGGCTTCCTGCAGGCAGGGATGGCATTAGCCTTCTCAGCTTCAGCTAAAATGAGGTGAGCAGGGTGCTCAAGCCAGCTTTCATGACAGTGTTTGGTGAAACAGCAAACACTGTGCTATTGATGGAGTGTTTGGGAATGTATATATTTGGGATTTTAGAGTATTTGGGAATATAGAGAGGGTAGAGTTAGATCCTCAATCTCATTTCTGTGTGAGGTGCATGGAAGGAAAAAACAGCTTGTGTCAAGAGAGGGAGGAAGCCATACAGCAAATCTTACCTACACATTTCCAGTTGTATGTTCAGGCTGATTACCACCCAAAAGCAAAGCTGTTCTGAAAGAGCTGGGATTTCTGTGTGTGTATGGGCCATAGGCTTGAGATTTCTCAATCTACTCCCTTAGAAAAATGTGGGGCTTCTCAAATTTACCCTTATCTTTTGCCAGCTTTATATATTCCTGACATGAAAGGTTCAGTCAGGAGGTAATTTTAACATAAACAACAATAAAAAAATTACACTGCTTTGCAAAGGCTTCTGGCAAACTTGATGTTTCTGTAGGTGCTACATAAACAAATGGAATGATACATTTTCCTCTGAGGGAACGAAGGTCAATTTTTATTCCATTTTATGCAAAAGATTTGTCATTAGTTGTCATTAGTGGGAGCACTGTGGAGAAGAGAGGAAAATAATTTAAAAAAAGCAGTAGCAGGGGATGTTTGGGTAGTACTTCTCTTGTAGAAGTGTTTCCAGGACAACAAGGTTGATGATGGAGTTAGGAAGTCAGTGTGTGATTCCCTTCCCCTTCATTCATTTGTCATTAATCATTAGGGTAGGAAGACTTCTCTTTGTCCTTGACTCCTTTTCAGAGATATACATTACAACAGTTATTAACTCTCTACCTGTTTAGGAGATGACTGCTATGCAAGAAATCATATTTCTGTTTGGGTTTTTTTTCTTAAGATCCCATGGTATCTAAAAAAATTACTATCTCTGGGCTACTAACAGCTCTTTGGGTTTTTTTTATTTGTTCAAGCTCCTCTCACTGGTGGGCTGTGAGTTTCTCTAAATGTTTGCACAGAATTTTTCCTCTGGTGGCATAATACCTCTTGTTCTTCTATACAAAAAATACCATGCAAATGATTTGGGAATAAACTAAAGGAAATAATTTCCCCCTAGAGTGTAGTCAGCTGTAGGATTCCATCATGAGATAAATTTCAATTGAAGCTTGGAATTTGGAATAAGAAGCCACTGAATTAAAGTTAGTTGCCAATTTTAAAGGGGCAGAGCTAACATAAAATCACATCCGTCTCCAAAGTATGTTGATCTATTTAAAATCTGGAGGACTATGATGAAATCTGAACTTGTGTGGTTTTCCTTTGTATATTTGATTGTACTCTGAGTTCAGTTTTTTTCCTGGATTGTTTTTTTCCCTTCACAACAACATTTTGAGAACAGAAATGTCGTATTTTTAAAACCACAACTATTGGCTGTGCATTTCAGAGGCAAACATAACCAGAATAGTGGCCAGGTCATTAGTGAAAAACACTCTTCAAAAAGCTCTGTTGCTTTGCTAAATTAAATAGCTTGAAGTTTAACTGTGTGCCTTTTAAAGCAGTTAGATGATTTCATACCCTCTGTTGATCCGTGTTTATTTAATACTGAGATTTTAGAACTTAAGATACATAAAACATTCTTGTGCATAATTGTTTGAATTAATGAGATCCTCTCCTTATGAATTCATTGTTTTTTCTAATGCTAAAGGTTGGGTGCCACATGCTAAGAGCAGTTTGTGTTGGGAACCATTGATAGGTTTATGATTCCATTATGGTTTTCCATCCAATTCGACAGCATATTTATGAAGACCAAACTTAATTACTGATACAGGAGAAAATGGGATGGCATGGCATACAAACTAACGTGCTCAGGTGACTCAGGACTACAGCAACCTCTCCCCATCCTGTGACTCCTCAGCTTGTTGGAAAGGGAAGTTAAGGAGGCTGACAAATCCATGTTGGCTTTTACTTGTTGCTTTGTTATCCCCTCCTGGCTGCAAACCATGGCCAGGGTTAGAATTCTTTGACTAATGTTCTCCCCTTTCTATTTCTTTTTTTCCTTTTCTTCCTTTTTCTTCTTTCTTCCTTTTTCTTTTTTTTTTTTCTTTTTCCCTTTTCCCCCTTTTTTCCCTTTTTCCCCCTTTTCCCCTTTTCCCCCCCTTTTTCCCCTTTTTCCCTTTTTTCCCCCTTTTCCCCCTTTTTCCCCCTTTTCCCCTTTTCCCCTTTTTCCCCTTTTCCCCCCCTTTTCCCCTTTTTCCCTTTTTTCCCCCTTTTCCCCTTTTTCCCCTTTTTCCCCTTTTTCCCCTTTTCCCCTTTTTCCCCTTTTTCCCCTTCTTCCCCTTCTTCCCCTTCTTCCCCTTCTTCCCCTTCTCCCCCTTTTCCCCCTTTTCCCCCTTTTCCCCTTTTCCCCCTTTTCCCCCTTTTCCCCCTTCCTCCCCTTTCTCCGTTTTTCCTTCTTTTCTTTTTTTCTTTTTCCCTTCTTTCTCTTTTTAAAATTCCTATTATTTTTTTATTTAGTCATTCCATTACCTGGAGCATGCCAGTTCTTTATGAAGGATTCAGTAGTTCTTCCAGGTCGCTACTTGGCATAATAAGGGAATGAGAATTTTTTTGCTGTTTCTACTAAAGGTTTACTAATGATGTGGCTAAGCAGAGAATGTAGCATGAGAGCATTCTTTTGAAGGACAATACTCTCATAACTCTACTTAGTAGATCTTTCTGTCTGGTATTTTAAGGTTGCTTACCTTTCTCATTTTACTCTTCCAAAATGCTTAAAACCATCAATGAATTCCCAGTGAGGTATGGATATGATTTCTCTGGTTTTTAATCGAAAGTGCAGAGCAGGACATAATGGCCAACCCTCTATATCCAGCACCCATTGAAGTATCTTAGGGTTCCTGAAACCTGGCACCCTCCATCACCTTTCTGGTGTAGGTGCTGGAGACCAACAAGGAAGAGTGGTAGATTCCAGTGAAACACTCTAAAGCTGGTTTTGAGCAATTAAACCCTTCTTTACATTTCTTCACTTCCTCTATGGCTAAGAGGGAATTCTTTGGTGAACTTTTCAATAGGATTTGTAGTTTATTTCTTGTTAGTTCTTCAGTGTTATGCTCAAATCATGAGGCTGTCTCCACGATTCATCCTGATAGGGAAGTTTCATGTAGCAGAAATATTCTGGCAGTTGAGTCAGACAAACAGATATGAACTGTGGAAATATTTTCCAGTGCTGACTAAAAGCAAACAGTAAGCTTCAAGCATTAATTAATAGTTTAATAAGAAACTTCAAGTCAACCAAGTCTTTTTTTTTTTTTTTTTTTTTTTTTTCTTTTTTTTTTTTTTAAACAGTATTTGTCTTTTCTTTGTATTACAGAAGAAGAAATGGTGACTGGCTTGTACAAGCAAACCAGGACAGTACAAAAAGTAAGTCAAAAAAGAATGTTCATTTCCTTCTTACATAAGACTATAGGACAAGTGTTCTGTAAGACATCCATTTAATTAAGAAGGCAATTAGTTTTCCTCATTTTTTTTTTTTGACTGTGCAAGTAGCATTTGCAGTTGTAGAGCTGTTCTGAGTCACCTGATTTCAAGCCATGTGGTTCAGGGTGAGTTTCATTAAATAGATCATTTTCATCACTGTATCAAGGCATAAAGTAGTTCAACGTTGTGTCATGTAATTATATCAGTGTTGCTGTTGTGGAAAGGAGAGGTTTGTAGGGAAAGTCTTCACCTCTAAGGCTGTTTCTGAAAAAAATTGAAGAATCAGATGAACCTGCAGGAATGCAAAAAAGGCTGAAAAGGGTTTTTAGGATTTGCAACTTGTTAGTATTCACTATAATACCAGCTGGTGTAAGAAAAGCTTTAACCTTACTTTAAGGCTGCTGTATTTTTGGCTGAGTATCTTTGAATATATTAAAACCATTTACATGAGAGTAGTGTATATTTTTATGGTTAGGTGCAGAAGTTTTTTCCTTTTTGGTCAAGAGAGCAGGATGTTTTTCAGTTATTTTAGATAGCAAGAGCCTTTACAGCTCATCTTTCTCATTCACTTGTAGTAGACAGTGGCAGATACTAAGGACAGATGCTTTGATAGATGTCTTGTCAGAGCATGTATTCTGTGCAAGTGTCTACATTGCAATTGTAATGACAAAAACTAAGATTATTCTGAATTTGGCTTCACACCAGCTAACAAGTGTACTCATTAAGAGGCTACATGAAGTTTTCTGTGGATTGTTGACTGAACTTATCTGTAAGTCTGAAAAACATGTCTTGGGTTACTTACTGAGGGATGAATATGTTTAACTCAAAGGTTTTGAAATTACTGATGACTCCAGTTTGTCAAACAGACTTCGTGTGGTGCTTTATTTATATTTTTTTTCTCTGACTTACATGAACATCACTTTAATTTATACCTGTGACTATTTTTTGTCTGAAATGCTATAAGTATTTCTACAGACTTGTTTTTTATAGGCACTCTCTATTAGGGAGAAAAAAAAAAAAGTGGTAGAACATGTGTCAGGCATATGCAATTCCTTCAGCATCATGTTTTCCACACTGATTTAATAGCTATTGAGTCTCCTCAAATATTCTTGTTTCCAAAACCTGTTTTATGGTAATAAATCTTCTTGGCTGCAAAATTCTTGAAATGATTCATTAGGATGATTGTTTCCTTAGCACATTCCCTGAGAGATCATAGCTAGAAATGGAAAAGTCCTTAACCAGGTCAACTTTTTCCCTGCAATATATGCAGTCAGTTTTGGAAACAATCCTCAATGAAATGGCCAATATTTTTTCTGTCAAGTGGCAATTGTTCATCACTCTCTAATATCCTGATTTCTCCCTTGGTAATTTACAGTAAGTTTTCTTTTGGAGTGTCATGCTACTCTACACTGAGAAATTGCTAGCCAGGTAAAAATCAAAGCTGTGGTGTGATGCAACTCTTAATTTAGAAACCAGTCTGTCTCAAAATGGATCTAAAAAACATTAATTAAATTGCCAAAGACTTCCTTGTCCCTGTGCATTTGCATATAAGGCTAGGGGATGGTGTGGTGTGCACAGTGGGCTTTTAGGCATAAGTGGTGGTGAAGTAATAAAAGATGAAACCAAGTTAGTTTTTTAACATCTTCTATATGTTGATTGCCATTTTTAATTGTTGGGTTCTCAGTTCTCATCACTTCTCTCAGGTTCCCTCAGCTGTATCAGCAGAGGTTGTTCCAGTATGTTGTGTTGCTAGCTTGTGCTCCTTTGGGTTTGTCATCAGGGAACCTTTCAGAAACTGCAGGACCACATGCTGGAAAAATCCAAAAGGATTGGTGCTGCCCTTGGGGTAGGTTGTAACTGGATAGATTATCAGGCATGCAGGGATGATGAAGTTGTGAGGTTTGGTTTGGTGATGTCTGAACCTTAGGGGATGGATGGCAATGTGGTAGCCACGGGCTGTCTGGACTTAATAAATGGTGGACAGCCCATTGAGTTCCCAGAACCACAGAATCATGGAGTTGTGATGATTCTGTGAACTCTCCTGAAATGGCAAAGGGCTGCACATCATGATCTCCCCATGAGCAGGGACCCTTGTTAAGGTTGTTCCTCAAGGCTGAGCTTCCTTGGTGCATGCTAAACTTAAAATCTTAGCTAAGTGATGTGAAGGATTGATTGTACATTTATAATGCTTCAGAAACAAACCATTGACCAAGTCTCTGGGTAGGACTGGACCCAACTGCACCCGGGCTTCTCTCTGAAAAGGGGTTTAGAAGACAAGTGGGTCCTTTCTGAACCCCAGAACTCAACAAGAGGGTCACCCTGACAGTTTCCTCTCACTCTGGCCTCTCTGCAGTAAACAGTCTGGTGCACCTTGTCATCAAACCTTGTTAAAGAGTTGTCTTATTTACTAATGAAGTTGTTTACATAACTTCAGTAGCTTTCTGACAACTGGAAAGCTGTTGCTAAAATTGGGCATTGCTTACTGGGAGCAGGTAAGAAAGGAAATCTGCCAAGAGCCTGCAAGGAGTTCTGTGTATTTGGTTTTCAAGGCAGTCCATGAGGTACTTCATCTGGAACATGGGGTGTGCAAAGAAAAGGGAGATGTGTGTTTGCCAAAACTCTCTGCACAGTGGGAACTGTAGGTAAAACCCCCAGGTTATGCTGGAAGATTCAGAATTCCTTGATACTAATATTTGTAACTTCCTGAAATACTGTTGTTTTCTTTATCAGTGTTTTCCCGTTTGGGCATCAGATACTGGAGTTGTACACTTTAGGTTGTTCTATACTGATGGGAGCAGTAGGTGCTGGGGTTAGTTCTTCCATGGGCATTTCCTTACAATGGCTTTGGGATCTGAGATCCTTGATCCTCTTTAAATACCTCATAACAGGAACCAAGGCTTTGCAGCTCCCCCAAGATTTATAAATTTGTGTATTAAATCTGCTCTTTTCTTTGCTGTAGAAAAAGAAACCTTGTATTCTTACTGTCCTAACCCACCAGACTGCATTTTAATGAGGTGCTTTTATTACAAGGCATAAATCATGGGGTTTTCAGCTCTGTACTTCAAAATGATCCAAAATGCCTTTTCTTCATGTCTAGATACTGTTAGTTATTACAGAGAATAAGCTCTGCACTTCCAAGTTGGGCTTAAAGATTACTACTATAGGAGCATGTTGTCATGTCAGGGTGTTCATTCCAGTTAATGTCTTACAGAGGAAATGGTGGCACTGGGGACAATTTTATATGTGTGTGCACACAGAAGTTTTGAGAGTTGGTCTTTGCTGCCATAGTCCTTGTTGGCTGTTTGTGTGATGAAATAGGGTGGGTCTAATAAATGGACCAGATGATGAGAAACTTTTTATTGGCAGTTGAAGTTCTCCTAACTAATGTACCTTGCCCAAAGTCACTTTGGATGTTGTGTTTGTGGCTTTCCCCTGTGAAGTGAGGGCACTGTATTTCAGATTTTAGACACAGTGATACATACTAATATTTTGACTCTTCAGAAGCCATGGTGGGGCAGCCCCCTCCTTGCACATGTGTCTGCAAACAGGTGTCATGAAATGCATTGCCATTCAGGGTGATAGCTTTGGGAGGCAAATGACAAGATTTGAAAGCAAAAGCACAGCCAGTAACAGTGAAAAAAGCCATTTTCCTCTTCAAGGATCTGCTTTCTTCTGAGAAGGTCCACTAGCAAGAATGTCTTAAAGGAGACAAACCACAAAGAGGTCAGTGTCATGGGATGGGTGTGAAGTAGCCATCAACTCAGGCAGTGAGCATTCAAAAAGAAACTCTTCATTTGACAGTGCTGTCTTCTGGATGACTTAGAAACATAAAAACACAATTTATTTTTGAAAGACTACTTCTAATTTTTGTCAGATACGAAACTACCTGTAAGTTTAATGTGTGCTTTGCAAAGAGAGGAGTCTGCTAGGGCTAGTTACCACATTTCCATTTTATGAGTTGTGTCTGTGATATGGTGGCTTCATATGCAGAATCTGGCACCACCATTAATTCTGAGAAATTCTGATGTACACTTTGTAGGACCCACTGCTCTTGGGCAGCAGGAGCTTTGAGCTGTGGTGTCTGTGCTGCTCACTGCACTTCACTGGGCTCAAGGATGAACTATCAGTCAGTTTGGATTCAGTGTCTGCAGCCATATTCTGGGCTGCAGGAGGCTCCAGGGAGCAGGACTCATCCTTTTCCCCACCTCCCCATAGTAATACAGCAGCTAAAATGACTTTTCCTGACCTCTTTAAAAAAAAAAGTTGATTTATCACCCTGGAATATGTGCATCTCTATTCACAAGAGCTGGCTCATGCTTTTCCAAGCTAAGTGGTAGATGGTGTGTTCTTGCCTTCTTCACCTGTGTTCTCTGCTTCTTTCTGATACTCCAGAATTGCAGTTGTTTGAAGATTTATAATGATGGAAATTACAAGACAGCAGCAAATTCTTCTCATTTTGTTCTTCTTTGAAGTGCTCTCTTAAAAGAATATAAAAGCAATTGCTTCCAGATATTTTTAGATAGATACATTCCTAGATGTACCTAGGAGTTTACCTTTCACTGATTTGTAAGCAGAAAATGTTAACTCAGTGATCAGCTCAGCATCCAACTTGCAGTGATGCTCACTCTGTCTTCCTCACCTCTTATTCAGACACGTGGAGTAACAGAGGAATGCAGGATCCTAAATGCACTGTTTCTACCTCTATAAACTGCAGCTGTGTTTGACTTGGGATGTTGGAGAGAGGAAGCATCAGACAGAGGATGGGTCACTGGTCTTTATAAACCTCCTATTGTGGTGCTGCTGGGTGAGAGAACATCATCATGGCTATATAAATGTTCGTGCATTAAGAATACTTCTTCCTAGCATAAAACTCTTGCACTAACAAATCATTATTAGACATTATTTAGATTTTATTTTCCCCTAACTGAGGCTAGTTTCTGTAGCTCAAGGGTGGAAGCCTATATTCTAAAGGCTGTATATGACTCACAGCTGTTTTATACAATCTACTGTAACATTTTTTCACATTAAATGTTAATTTTCACATTTCATATTAATATAGAACAGTACTGGCACATTTTTTTACACATGGACGTGGATTTCCAAATATGCTTAAAAACATTGGCCCTTAGCTAGAACAGTAATTCTGTGATGTTGATGTGTTAGATCACAATTTTCCTTAGCAAGGACACCCAAGTGTTTGTGAGAAGCCTAAGTCATTGAGTCTGCTTATACCATCACATAATTACAGTTATGTGAAGTGATGAATTTGACTGAAATGCACTCCTTTCAGCACCTCTTCTGTAAAACTGAAGTCCATCTTCTCTGTAGAAGAAATCATAGAATCATAGAATGGTTTGGGTTGGAAGGGACCTCAGAGATTATCAAGTCCAACCCTTGATCCACTCCCACTGCAGTTCCCAGCCCATGGCACTCAGTGCCACACCCAGGCTCTTTTGAAATATCTCCAGACACGGAGAATCCACTACTTCCCTGGGCAGTCCATTCCAATGGCTGATCACCCTCTCTGTAAAGAAATTCTTTCTAATATCCAACCTAAGCCTCCCCTGGCACAACTTGAGACCTGGTTTGGGTTGGAAGGGAACATAAAGATTACCTAGTTCCAACCCCACTGCATGGGCAGGGACATCTCCTGATAGACCAGGTTACCCAGTGCCCCATCCAACCTGGCCTTGAACTCTTCCAGGGATGGGGCAGCCACAACTTCCTTGGTCAACCTGTTCCAGTGTCTCACCACCCTCACAGGAAAGGATTTATTTGTAGTGTCTAAGATAAATCTCCCCTTTTCAAGTTGTAAACCATTTTCCCTTGTCCTCTCACTACACACCCTTGTAAAGCCCTACCCCAGCTTTTGTGTAGGCCCCCTTCAGATACTGGAAGCTTGCTATAAATGCTTCTTCTCTTTTCCCCTTTCATCCTGGCTCCTGTGTTGTCATGAGATGTGCCCTTTCTTCAGTAAACATCCTTCTTAGCTCACCAGCTCAGAGAACCAGACTACAGATTTGGCTGAAAAACAGTAGCCAGGTGTGTCAACCTCTCAGGAGGAGAGCTGTTGCCTTTTGAGCAGGGTGATTGATACATGGATGATCCATGTTATTGGGTTTCTTCCACTGATAATCCACTGTTTGCAGTGTCTCAAAATCCCTCTGAATGGGACATGCTATGGAAAAGACTGAGCTTGCCTGACGCAGGTGGTTTTCTCCATATGGAACCAACCTCCCAGTTCCAGGATAAGGATGGAGAGAGGAAGTTCACTTCATGATGGATCAGTCACAAATAATCAAAGAAACTTCCAGTCTGTTTTATGTGTTTAGATGTGTATTAATGACTTCAGTGTAACACAGAAGCTTAAATTCTCTGGATGTCTTTGAAAATAAACTACTGAAAGTTGCCTTACACACAAACACCTACCCAGCTGAAAGCTTGCTTCAAGAAATTCTGGAGATCATTGCTCTAAATTTGGTGATGGGGAAGATGAGCTTTGGGGAGAGCACGTGGGGTGAAAGTTCCATGATGGGGATACAGCAGAGCAGGGACTTGTATCCAGGGATATCTTCAAAAGCTGCATGGCCAAAAAAAACCCCACCACAAGCCATATCATACACCCCTGAGTGTGATGGCCTCTGCCCAATCTGTTTGGTGTCATTGGAAAGCACATGTACTACTCTGGTACCCAGTGTAGCTCATTTACAGCTGATGTAAGTTCTTAGGAGGTTGGCCACCCACTACTCTCCTTGTAAGTGCAAAACTGTGTCTAAGCTACAGAAGGCATGTGGAAGAAGAGTAAATCTGTTATTAAAGGGATGCTCTTCAAAATGTTCATCCTTACAGTTCCCTCCAAAGCTATAACATTATGTGGTGCATTGGTCAGCATTTTTTATTTCTGTTTCATCTCAGCCTGCAGGGAAGTGTGTGTACAGCTGCACAGGTACTACACAGAACATACTGTACCTGATATTAGCACAGGAAATCAGAACATCTTAAAGACATACACTGAGTAGCATCTTGGCACTTCTAATTTTCCTGTGGTTTCCAAGCAGTGTTTTCTCCCCTCACAAGATAAAGACTGAGTGCTACTTCAAGGCTGTATACATTTTGTCCATATGAAAAAAAAATTGCTTTAAATTAAAATTTAGGTATTTTTTTCTCTTTCTGGTTCTGAAATACTACATATCTTTTATATGATGTGTATAAAGGAGGAGATAATACATGAAATGATGACACATTACAGAAAAATCTGTGGATATGGAAGTCAGAATTAATGCTAAAAACTGTGGAAGACCTCGTTGTAGTACAAAACATATTTTTTACAAAAGGTAACAGGATGCAGACATGGAGCCTGGTGACCTGTGTTTTGTTTGTACTTCCCATCTGTTACATGAGCTTGTCCAAATTCTGTTGCATTTTCCTGCCTCATTTCTCCTGTCAGAGCTACGTATGTTTTACTTTCTATTGGTAGAGCACTTTAAAATCTTGAATTAGTGATATTGCAGACTATCTAAGCTTACTTAAAATTCTCTTACTCCTCACTCTTGCCTTCCAAAAGAAAAGAGTGAAAGATTTTTTTAAAATTTATTTTCCATATTGCACTGATTGACTGATACTCTGCAGCTGCTTAAGGTAGCATTTCACTGATCCTTTCTGTTGCCCAAACACCCACTAAGCAGCTTGGGCATCAATCAAACAAACCTTGGACCATCATGGGTGGGTGGCTGACCTGAAGCCTGATGCTGATGGAAATTTAAGTTTGTTTAGAATCATAGAATCATAGAATTGGTTGGGTTGGAAGGGACCTCAGAGATCATCAAGTCCAATCCTTGATGCACTACCACTGCAGTTCACAACCCATGGCACTCAGTGCCACATCCAGTCTCTTTTGAAATATCTCCAGACATGGAGAATCCACTACTTCCCTGGCCAGCCCATTCCAATGTCTGATCACCCTCTCCCTAAAGAAATTCTTTCTAATATCCAACCTAAACCTCCCCTGGCACAACTTGAGACTCTGCCCTCTTGTCTTGCTGAGAGTTGCCTGGGAAAAGAGCTCAACCCCCCCCTGGCTCCAACCTCCTTTCAGGGAGTTGTAGAGAGTGATGAGGTCTCCCCTGAGCCTCCTCTTCTCCAGCTTGAACACCCCCAGCTCCCTCAGCCTCTCTTCATAGGATCTGTGCTCGAGTCCCTTCACCAGCCCAGTTGCCTCCTTTGGACCTGCTCCAGGACCTCGATATCCTTCCTAAACTGAGGGGCCCACAAAACACTCCATCAGGCTTCTAAAATAGTCTGCATCCTCACTGGGTCCTGTGGCACACAGCACTTCAGCAGCATTCCTCAATACTTAATCACCCTCTGGCCCAAAACAGACCGAGGTACCAGTACCAAACCATGTTACCCAGCAGCAGGGGACAGTTTGCCCTCTTGCAGTGTGGCACAGTGGGTACAGATCTCTCTGCAGAGACAAATCCTTGTGCTGAGATGCTGCTGCTGCTGTTGTAGATCCAGTTTCCAGGAGCCCTGAAGCGAATGCAGTGGTTAACCAGGAGAAGGCATCAATCTTGCACAGCCTGGTGTACAGAAATAGTTCAGTGGAGTGAAATCACCAGACTCCTGTCCAATGAAGCCTCCTTGCTCAGAAGCAGGCTGACACCCTGATGAGCAGCTTTTCCTTCTCCGTTAATGGCACCAATGTCTTGGAAAGAGTCCCACCAAAGAGCTGAGGAAGTAGGTAGTGTAAAAGCAGAGCTCTTTGAGCTTTTTGTTCTGTGCTGATCCATCAGCCTTGCACCAACTGGACTGTGACAGAGCATCTGTATTACATGTCTAGAAACACAGAGCCAGTGTGCTCCTGCAGGATGTTGCAGTTTTGGGGTGTTAAAAGGCCTGAAGTATATATACAAGCCAGCTGTAATTTATTATAATTAAACACAAAAGCTGCATGCATACTGCAGAAAGGGTAAGACAAGGATTCCCCATCTCTAGTTTGTCTTTTGTTTGCACTTCTTTGCTGTTGTCTTTCTTCCCTCTCATTGATCTGTGCAGAGATGTCATCCTCTCCCTCTTAGCAGTGGCATCTGTCTTCTGAAATACAACACATTTGCTTAAACTGCTTGCTTCTGAAAAGCCATCGTTGCCCTGGTATCATGGATTGTGTGACAGCAGAGCCATCCTTGTTCCTCCTGACACAAACACCTATTCAGGATTGATTTTAGAGAGCTACAGGAAGCAGAATCCCCATCCCCTGGGAGCCATCTCATATCTGAGTATTATTTTTTGAATTAGGGAGTTTGGGAGTACCCACCCTGGGGCTGGCAGGCAGCCTGGCAGGAAGCTGAACAGACTGGCGTGCCGGCCAATCTTGTTGCCTTTTATAGAGCATTTTGATGAAATCAGCACATTTCCATGCAATCAGTGTTTTGCAGTGTAAAAATTGTTGGGTTTGGGAGGTTTTTGAGTAGCTCTAGTTTTATTCTGCAGCTTGTGACTTCTGGGAGATTGTTGATTAATTTTAATAATTATTAGAGATGGTTTTGTGAGAAGAGAGGTGATGTTTCCTGCTGGAAGGATGCTCTTTAGCCTGATGCATCTCATTGGTCAGGCAGGTGAGTTACCTGGCAGGGACCTTATGCTCCCCATCCACAACTCTCACCTGGGTGCAGCTGTTCCTGAGCAAATTGCTGCCAGCTGTTTTCCGTGTTGGAAATGGCTTATCTGGAGAAAATCTAAACTGTGAGGAGCTAAAGCTGAGCTTTTTTCTGTAGGCAAAGTGCTGAGCTAATAGGGGTTGAGAGAGGGGAGTAGGGAGTGCAACCTGGGAGAAGCCACAGAAGCTTTTCAGTCTGGTGTCTTACACCACAGCACGTGTGTTGGGAGCAGGCTGTGTTGTCCCAGTAATCACTCCAGTGCTAAACTGGGCTTGATTCTTCAGGCAGTCAAACTCAACATCTTGCTCCAAGCAAAACTGTTAGGATGAGCTGCCGAGGGTCCTTACTAGGTGAAAACCTCCAAGAACAGAATGCTGATACCCTTTCTATTCGTGTCTTCCAGTGTCTTCATATTGAAGAATTTTTAAACTTAGTTTGAAGCAGAATATGCTTTTTGATAGCCCATGGCTGTTGCTGCTGTTTGTCTGTGTGCTCATGGTTGTGTTTTCTTGGTAGGTAACCAGAGAGCTGATGAAGAAGTTTGGCTAATAACTAATGTGCTGCTTGAATTTGCAAGCTTTTTACATCACTTTTCTTCTGTTGGGCCACAAAGTGCTAGAAAGAAGCTCAAAATTAATTTCTCAAGGGCCAATAGTGCTGTTGAGAGATGTTGTGTTTTCTGGACTTTAGCACCTGGTATAAAACTTCTCAAATCCAGAGGTTCTGGGCAGGCCCACTGATCCACTTCCAGACAGGTCAGAACGATCCTGAGTATATTTTGTCTCATTTGGGCCCCTCAGTTTAGGAAGGAGATTGAGGTCCTGGAGCAGGTCCAGAGAAGAGCAAGGAGGCTGTGAAGGGATCCAGCACAAGTCCTGTGAGGAAGGGCTGAGGGAGCTGGGGGTGTTCAGGCTGGAGAAGAGGAGGCTCAGGGGAGACCTCATCACTCTCTCCAACTCCCTGAAAGGAGGTTGGAGCCAGGGGGGAGTTGGTCTCTTTTCCCAGGCAACTCTCAGCAATACAAGAGGGCACGGTCTCAAGTTGTGCCAGGGGAGGTTTAGGTTGGACATTAAAAAGAATTTCTTTACAGAGAGAGTGATCAGACATTGGAATGGGCTGGCCAGGGAAGTAGTGGATTCTCCATGTCTGGAGATATTTCAAAAGAGACTGGATGTGGCACTGAGTGCCATGGGCTGGGAACTGCAGCAGTAGTGGATCAAGGGTTGGACTTGATGATCTCTGAGGTCCCTTCCAACCCAGCCAATTCTGTGATTCTATGATTCTATAGTCCTCTTCAATAAATGAATCTGCCTTCTTGGGAGATTTTTTGCATTATGAAGCACTTTGAGGTTGTGACTTTACAGTGAATCACAAATGAACAGTTCAAGTGAACATAATACCAAGTAAAAGCATGCTTTGTTTACTTAAGTAGTTGCCACTTTTGGAGGAAACATGAATATAATCGGGGTTCTCACAAGTGGCTCATGTTGTGGTGGCCTTTGAGTAAGTCCTTAGAATGGATCTGATGTTTACACAGACATTACAACTCATCCATATAATTTTGAACGAGCTGCTCTTAAATGGAATTCCATTCACTAGGGAAGTATATATTTGAAAATGCAAGGGACTTTATATGGTTTCTGTTGGCTCTTGGAGCTCCACTATTTGCACAGTCGCTGTGTGAAAGCTGTGTGTGTAAATCCCATCAGAGGGGAAACCTGGGAGATAACCAAGAGCACCAGTAAAAAGAATAAAGAGGAGGATTTAGCCTTCATGTAATTAGTTTGGACAGGTTTGGTGGTTCTTGTGTACACATAGTGTAAATTCACAGGAGCCCATCCAGATTCACAATAGGTTCCATAGAAATCAAAGGAGGTATAATCTTATAAAACTTGCATAATAGGCAAGTTTGGCCTTTGTATCTAGAAGCTAAGCAAACATCTCGTGTTGACTTGATTTCTTAGGCTGCCTGCCTCTGGGTGTGAAACTTACTTCTAGCAAGATGAAACATCCTTTTTTTAAAAAAAACCAAAACATATTTAGCTTCTTCCTCAAAAAACCATGTGTGCCATGTGCTCCTGTCTTTGCAAAAGGTCTTAACTTGCTTTGTGCTTCCTGGTCCCTCCCTGTTCTCTGCTCCAGTGCTCAAGATGCACAGGGAGCCAGAATTCTGGTAACATGGCTGTTGCTTAAATGAAACTACAGTGAGATGTAAGAGTTCATGGCCTACAGGAATCAACTCTGCAAACTGTTTTTTCCATACCCAAGAAGCATGAGTCAGATTTTGTGAATTGAGTCAAATCTATCCTCAGATTCATTCAAAGGTGCTGTACTGGATCTAAAACTTGCAGCAGTATAATTAATGCATAGGAATGGCTCATTCAACTAATAGAGTTTGCAGATTTCCCTCTGTGAAGGGGGACAAGGTGGACAGAAGTGATGGGGAACCATGGAGGAACTGATAGGTGTGATGTACCTCAGTCCCTAGGAACAGCAGGTAGTCCTGCAACAGGGAGGATGTAGAAAGATTATCTTTAATTCACTGCTTCCATGGGGGTTTGCCAAGGCCCTGAGATTGTTAATGGAAGCACTGTTACCTTTGGTGACACTGCCAAACTATGGTCTTCAGCACCAATAACATGATAGTGAGGGTTATCCCTGGGCTTTCAAAATTCTGTGACAAAGCCCTGCTTGGCTCATCCTTTATAAGGCCTGCTGGAGATCTGTACATCAGCCTAGTCCCACAGGAAGGGCAGTATTCTCTTAAAAACTTGTTTTAAATAAACCCCTCTCCCTTTGCTTCACATTCCTTCCCTTTATCTTCACCTGGCCAGCATTCCTCTGCATAAAGCTGTCCTCTGAGGTCAGATGTGCTGGAGCTGAAGCCCTTGACCAGGATGTGACTCTTGCATGTTTGGCTGGCTGTGTCACACAGAAACACTCCCTTTCCTCTGGAGGAATTACATGACAATTAAACTTCGAGTCTAGTCACCTTCCACGTCTCAGTTTCTTCTCCTCTGTTCCCATGTTTAACCCTTCCTCTGAGAAGTCTCTGTGAATTTTCTCCAGGAAATGAATTTGATGGTTCCATTCTTAAGCTTGAGTCTTTGACTGGCTGCAGTCAACATCCTAATATTGTGCTCAGAAGAGTGACTAATACCTCCTGTCTGGCATATGTCTTGAATGAACTAGTAGACAGGCATGCATTTATTTTTCCTATTCTGTGTGTAATCAGCCTAGAAAGAATTTCTTAGATTTGTTTTTCTTCTGAAATTTTTTGTGGGGACCCTGAGGAAATGAATGGTGGAATTCAAACGTAGCAGTTCAAGGAACATCTTTGCTGTTCCTTATTTGTGGTGCAAAGATGGATTGACAGCATCAGGTCCATGGTTCCCTGGCTAATGCACACAATCCCTTGTAGATCTCTTGCTGCTTTTTATTCTTCTCATAACTCAAACCAGCTCTGAGTTGTCTTGACTCTGAATGAAGAACGTTACATGTTGGGGAAACAGTTCAGAAATATCCAGGTTGTGAGCAATCCTGACTTACTTCAATTTAGGCCACATTGGGTTAATGGTTATTGAGGCCTAGTTAGAGGCCTGAGAATAAGCTAATGGGAAAGAGATAACTTAATTGGCAACAGAAGAGGAAAATAATTATGTGAGAAGAATCTTTCTGTGAGAATGGTATGTGTAATTGGAATACAAAGCCACCTGCATGATAAGATGGTGTAAACAAAGCTTCTCTATATAAAGTGGATGTGAGTTCTTAATAAACGATTTTCCTGCAATCATATTGATGTGCACATGGAATCCTTAAGCCTCCGCAGACTGTTTTCCCACAGTTACATTTTTAAAAACATAATAGTTTGTTTTGGATCATTCATATCTTATTATCTTTTCTACAGGGTGTTGATTTACAGGAAGATGATGGTAGTAGATTGGGATTGAGGTGCCCAGCAGTGGTCCACTTACTGGGTTTTTTTCTGGTTTAATTTCTGCCAAAGTTTTGTGAACCATACAGTGCTTGAAAGATGCTGGGAAGGAGGGGGACACACAGCACCAGCAAAAAGCTCTGAAAACCAGATGAAACACCAGACATTTTTAAGAAGCCTCAAGTATTAGTGTATTTGTACAGAATGAGGTGGTTGGTTACCTAGTGTATCAGCACTGCTGTTCATCATATTCTGCCAAGATTCTTAGGGATGAACCAAAGCACAGCTGAGCCTATTTCCAGCCAGTGTTCCTGACTGCTGCAGGAACACGAAGTTTCACTCACGTTGGTTCAGGATTTCTTACACAGAACCACTTCCTGGACAGTATGATAAACAGTTACTTTTTTTTTTTTTTTTCCCCAAATGATTTTTGTCTTGTTTTTGATCTTTCTTGTGGTTGCTGCCACCCATGCTGGAGGCAGATCTGACAGTTTTGAAGTTCAGGAAAATACCTGAGGATCTGGTATTGAAAGACTGTCAAAAAAAAAAGACTTGACTGCCAGCTGTGTTTTCAACTACGTATATTATTGCTCAGCTGTTTACATGAAGTCTGCCCGTGTTCTCTTCAGGCTGCCTTAGTGTTCAGACAACACAGAGAATTCTGATAATTGGCTTTTTAACATTTTATAACCTGTTTATTAGATGTCAGTGTAACAATAAGATCTGTGCATCATTCTTACATAGACCAATGAAGTTACTTTCTCTTGAGACACTTGATAGTATCACAAAAACCATGTATAAAATTAACCCAGTTGGTTCATTGTTTCTGCTTAGTGTGTAAAAAGAGATTTCTACCTCTAGCCCAATAAAATAAATTGCCATTATGAGTCTGCTGTGCTTAGATAATGTGTGTGTTTTACCAAGTGTTTGTCAAAAGGGAGTAGAGTCTTGCAGTATTTAATAGAGGGCATCATATTAATAATGAGCTTGTACTACAAAGTCATTTTTTTCTCCTCTTTTCCATTTTTAGGTCAGATGATTCAGGTTTTCCCCAGAGCTTTTAACCTTTTGCCATCTGAGCAAGCTGCTCAAGGGACAGCAGTGCTTTGAGGCCATCACTGAAAAAGAAAATGACAAATCTTTTAGGATAGTTCTGTTTCACTACTTTTGCTCTTTGTTACTTTCTTTTTTTGCTTAGCACTCAGGTAGCATCCATACAAATATCCCTCTTTAGTTTTTCTTTCATCTCACATGCTTCTACTCCTTGTATAAAAATCCATGCATGAGAGACAAATAACAGAAAGTCCTGTAGCTCATCTTATCTACCAGCTTTTAATGGAAATTTAGACTTAATTGCTGGCAACAGAGCAAAAAGCAGAGCATTGGAGTTTCTCATGCTCATTTGAACAAAAATTTCCGTAACTTGCTGGATGTTGTGTGCTTGTGTCTCGTTCCCCAAATAATAAAATGAGTGTAAGCTTTTCTTAACTTTATGAAATAGGAATTTGCAGTGTATTTGCAGGCTATCTGGATTTTTGAGTACTTGCAGTAGATTTTGGAAGTTTGATAGGAGTGTGGAAGTACACAGGGTAAGCAGGTGGATACCTGGATTGTTTGGAGAGAGAGTAGTGAAAGGAGAGGTGTCAGAAACATATTTTAAAATACCCTGTGACTCGATCTTGTGCTTCTTGCTCAGTGTGGAAACTCTGCCTTGAACAGACGTGAAAAATCTGTGTTTGAAAAGCAGAGGCTAAATTCTGATTAATAAATGGCTCTGTGCCTTTACAGTGACCAAATATTTTATTGTGTTTGGAATGGAATAAATCTGACAAAGGCAGTGGAGTTATAAGAGACGTACATAGATGTAAATGGAGGCTGAATTTCACCCTTCTTGTTCTGTGTTTTCAGTTATGTGGTAATCTTTCCATAAATCATGCACTTGAAAGGTTTTCTTGCTTCCTGCTTTTACCGATCAGATGATACAAAATGCAGATGAATCAAGCTTCTGGTTTATTAAGCATAACCAGAACACCCCCTCTAAATCCCCTATAGTCACACCAGCCCTCTTCCCCCCATATTAAAACAAGATAGCAAGGGTGACAAACTGACTAATACAGCAAAGTTGGTTTTTTTTTTTTTTTTTTGTCTCCTCCCTTTCTTATTCTGACCTGTACTTTGCTTTCGTTATAAAGTGAACATAGAAATTACCCTGTGGGAGTGGTGAAACTGCAGCAGAGAAACAAAAACTATTTGGATCCATCCGAAAGCTGTTCATTTGCTTGCTCTTCTTTTTATTAACGGCTCCAAGCGTGCAGTTTGGTCTTGTTCTGACTACGTATTTTTCAGCGAGAAGGAGGTAATTCTTTGTGTGTCTCTTTCCTTTTGATAGTGCTTTAATTTTATCAGAAAAAGTGTGAGGTTTTTATCATAATCTATTTAACTGCTTTAAATATATCTACAGCTGCATGATGGATATGTTTCCATCGCTCTCAACGAGCTCCTTTTACAGTAATTTTTGGGGGGTTTTTTTTGTTTGTTTTGGGGTTTTTTGAGGAATGGAGCTTTAGGTTCAGATCCAGGCTACGCAGGTGAAAATCACAACTCTCTCCACAGGAGGTTGCAGAGCTGCTTCCAGCAGACATAAGCATATTTGCAGCCAAAATTTAGTCAGTAATAGGTTTTTTTGTTTTAATCATCTACATATGCCAAGATGAGAGTCTCTCTATCCCGTTGGTATCTCCAGCATTTTTTTCTCCTGGGGAAAAGTACATTGCTGTAAAATGATGAACAAGTTCTCGTGGCTTTTTTTTTTTTTTCCTCTGGCGGGATAAAATATTTTTAGCAAATCATTTCAGAAGTGTAGAACTTCCTGATGCTTTTCGTGTTGATTCGCTGCAAACAGAAAATGCAGGATTGGCAGCATCTAATTCTGAGGATTGTTCTCTAAATGCAGGAAAAACATTGCTGGTCCCTGGCTGGGAGGGCAGGTTGTTGGAGTTATGAGACAAGCGGTATGTTAATGGCACAAGAAAAGTTTTGTTTGGCTGGTGGCTGAGGCAGAGGTGTTAAAAATGCCTCTTAAATATCACAAAGTAACTTTATACTCTTTAACGCCTTTGCCGGGTTTTTGCATGGGAGGGAAGAAGGAAGGACAGACGGAAATCCTTTAGATTTTGCTAATATTACCTTAGCTAGCCACTCCTGGGACTCTTCCAGAAAATCTCTTGCTGGGTTTATTTCTGTACTCCTCATGTGAAATATTCCCAGAGTGTTAATCCTAGCAAGTCTTTGCTCTTCTTGCTTGCACGGTGCTTACAAACAGGTTGTGTGTGTCTGCAAGGGGAAAGAGGAAGCAGTGGCTTTATGGGAAAGGGCAAGTTAACAAGTTTTAAAGAGATACCAGGAAAGAAAGACCCTCAGGTTATGTGTCCTGGATTAGAAAAATAATACTAGCTGCTTAATAATGTATGTAAGTACAGATTCTAATGTTTGCATTGGTTTTTATCATTAAAACATAGGTCAGTTTGCCTCTGAGGATGTAGATTTCCCTGAAGTGAAAGCTGTGATTCCCCACTACTTCCAGGAGCAACAGTCAACTCTATTGTGCAGGGAAAATTTACATCAGTAACTTTTAAGCTGACATCACAGTTCTCAGCCTCTGATCAGGGGCAGTTTTCTGTGCTGAAGTTTCCCATTTGAAAATGAGGATTGATAATACCTGCTTCTCCCTACTTTCTTCACACTATGTGAATGAAATGTAATTCCTTCATTACTACTGTTGTATTAAACACGTGAGAACTGAGAATTCCTACAGCTAGGAACTCTTCCATATGACCATAAAGATTTGATAAACAATGCTTAATTAGTTACAATTAATGGTTCAAGTGTATTCCTGTAGTGGCTCATGCGAGTATTCAGGTTGTTTCTGTTGAGTTGCAAGCCAATCAAAGCCTAAAACAAGGCTGCTGGAAGAACTAGAAGAGTTTACATGCAGGATAGTCATTAGCATAAGCTAAATAAGGTTTATTTAATTAAAATTGTGTGGGAATACATTGCTGTGTATTCTTGTGTTTCTGCTGTTTCATTGATTCAGAAAATTCATTTAAATCAGCAACCAGCTGTCCAGGACTCCTGACACCTTCAGCAACCAACTCAAGATTAAGAAAAGTCTCACAAATGTATTTGATGTTGTAGCACTTGTGTTTCAATCATAACTGCATGTACTTTTTTTTCCTTACTGAGTATTTCTCTGGACTTAACAAATAACTCAGCTATTTAAAGACTGGATTTCAGCCTCCTTTCTCAAAAGTTCTAAGTGTGCTAACATATTTACTAGATGCAAGAAGCTAAGTAGAGATGCAGTGTAGTGTAGGTAAAGGTCATATTGTCTCTTCTTGCTATATTTCAGTTGGGTTTTTTCACCTGGTTAAGTCAGTGAATTGTTTTTCAAATATTTTTTATTTTCACCATCAGTTTGCAAGTGATCAAGGGAGGAAAGATTGGTCTCATAGATGCCAAAAACCCCCCAAAACTGGACATAAGGAGAGCAGTTTTCTACTCTAGCCTTTTCTCTCTGGCTTGCTAGGTCATGCCTGGTACATACTTTGTGTGCCTGCTGTCAGGAAAAGAAGGTTTAATATTTGGAATTGTTTACAGAGTCAGAAGTTCCCTAGTGATCCTAAAGGCCTATGAAAACATCAGATGGAAACCTGGGTAAAAATTTGTGCCAGTGTTCTAGACCTGAGCTCTGTACCTGAGCTTAAATTTTGCACAGATGGTTACACCATACGTGCAACTACAGAACCTGCCTCTTTTTTGTCCTTTCTTTCAACTCTCTCTTTAACCACAGCACACATCAAAGCACTACCAAAAGAGTGAGTGCAGGAATTTATATTTGGAGAGCATTATCCATAGATGACTTCATGTTTGTTCCAGTCTTCCCTATTTTCAGGTTCTGAAAGGCTTTTGTAACCTTTTCCATTTACATCCCTGCTTTGAATAGAAGCCATTTTAAAAAAGAAAATTATTCTGTATTCTTTAATGAAAACTTCCAAAATTTACCTCCAGCTTGAACGAAACTCAGCTGCCACAGCCCTTTTTTTCCTAAACTGCAGAACAGAGCAAAGGAAAATAAATAGAAGCTGGCATGTTTCTTCTTGTGCAGTTTTATTGGTGTGCATGTTTGTTCATTTGTCTCTGAACTTGTAGAATTCCATGATCTTACAAAGTGGTTTGCGGTTTGGTAGGAATTGGTGAGACTTCCCTGTTTTTTCACATTTTAGCCATTACTGACATTTTAATGCAATAGAAACAATGCAGCAGAGGAGCCATAGTTATTTTTTAAATAGCCATTTGGTGTTACAGTGCTCTGTGGCACTGCTTTCAGGAGATTTTTAAAAAGCTTCCTGGTGGATTTTTCTACAAGAGTTTTAGGAAGTATTTCAGAGGAATGTTCATTTGTATTTGCATGCCTGGTTGTCAAAAACTTAATAACAACTGAGGGGAGAGACATAGCCCAAAACATGTGTTTCATTCACAACCCTGATAAGGGTGGCTACAGCACTTGCTGATTTTTATGTATATTATCTGGTTATATCTATCAGATCATGTAATATATTTCATATCATGTATCATATCTGCTTTTGATATTATATCGAGTTAATTATTTTGATTACAAGCTCACCCCTCACCTGCAGTTGGGTGGTTACATGTTCTCCGTCCCTGGAGATATTTAAAGAGAGACTGGATGTGGCACTCAGTGCCATAGTCTAGCAACCGCAACGGTGGTTCAAGGTTTGGACTCGATGATCTCTGAGGTCCCTTCCAACCCAGCCAATTCTATGATTCTATGATACACCTTTTTTTGTACTTTGTATTAAAATTGAGGAGAGTCTGACTGGTACTCTGAGCGTGGGATTGAGCAGCAACATCTTGAACTTGGTTGGATCAGACCCTGGAACATCAATTTGAGCGTGGTGGAATATTGACAGCTGTATTTTCTTTTTAAAATGCAGCATTTCATGCTGTAACAACAATACCACTCTAAAGCAAGAGGTCACATTGATCTACACTGCAGTTCACTGATACTGAGGTTTTTTACTGAGTAATGAACTGACACAACCTTTCCAGCATTTGCTGTTCCTGTTCATGGTGCCAGTGGGGAAGCTGGGAACGACCTCCTGGAGTTTTCAGGGAAACTCATTGTTCACGTAAACCCTGAGAAGGAATTTCCCTTCTTTTCTTGGCCTGCTAGGTATGCAATGAACCATACAGTTTGCTTTAGCTACATACCATCTGCATTTTATTTTTGTTTTGTTTGCTGACTTCCCAGCCCTGTATGTGCTTCTTTAGAGTATCAATATATTGTACATTCCACCTTTGTCAGCAGCCTGGGTTTTGTTGCTCTGAGCAGTCTCATGTTGTGCAAGTTATTGGTGTTTGGAACAGAGCTAGTCATGGAAAAAAATTAAATTGGTGGAAATTTTACCTGTATTGTGTCCTCAGGAGAATGGGCATTGACTACTCTGATTGTTTCAGGGCTGCTGTTGTTTGTCTGGCATTCATGCAGTTCTGTACTTTGTACTTGTGTACCACTGTGTGCTAGGACCTGCAGTCCTTGGAGCACATTGCTCTCCTGAGGATGAAAGTATCTTCTTTCTTCTCTATCTGCATTTTTTTTTCCTCCTCTTCCTTCCCACTTCTTTGCTTCTCTGAACAGCTAATTTCTTGCCTGCTGGAGGAATTATTTCTTGCTGAGATGACATTAGGCTTGAACACCACTGTTCCCATGAAGATCTGAAGCTGATAACTGCAAGAATAACCTCAGCCTTCAGGATGCCAACAGGAGGTACTGCAGTTGGAGCTGAAGCAGTGTGGTGTGTAGTCAGGTCTGTCAATAAGCAGACTGTTCTGGTGGTGACTTCACTGTAGCCAAATACCAGAAGAGTGGTGTTGACTCAGGACTCCCCAGCCCTGGTGTTGGAGGCTTTGTGAAGCAATGTGGAAGGACACAGGAACTGCTCAGCACAAACCCTGGAGGCTGAAGTGCTGTTGTAGAGCCACGTTGCTTTGGGACCCAGGCTGGATCTGAGCCTTTTTGTGGTGCTGTGGCCAAGTTAATAAAACCACCCAAAGATGCCAGGAGCTGGCTTTGCAAAGAACAGTATTGTTATTGATGGTTTTTCATTAACTAGGTTACTCCAGCTTCCTGTTATCAGACATATTTGAGAGTTGACTGTGTTCTATTGTATTACAGTTCCTTACTCCTGCTTCATGGTCCAGAAGCTTGACTGGCTTTTCTTTTGGGATAGCTGTGTATTCAGTATCACTTGGGATCCAAGTGTTACCAGATGGTTTTGAGAGACAAACCTTTAGTGTAAGTGCAGCCAAAATCCAGGTTACCTTCTTACTTCTTCAAAGTTAGGTGAGATTGAACAATTGGTTAACATTCACTGAGCAAAGTTTCCTTTTTTCTCTACAGAATTTGCATCCAGCAGCACTGTGATGATAGGCCTGCATGATGACATTTAGTTAAACAGTCTCCTACCAAGAGTTCTTGCTGTTAGATAAATCAAAACATGTTATTCAGAGGGTGACTCATGGAAAACTAAGTAAAAGTTTTATAATCGGACCCTCTGCAAATGCTAAATAGCACATCACAATAAAATCATTGAAGTTTCCTTATATAAATTGTTTATAAGCTGCTAATCCTTCTTTACGATTAAAAGAGATTTCAGTGGGTTTTTAGTACAGGAAATTTGTATAAGCTTTTAGTTACCTGTGTATGTCTGAGTTTCATGGTTTGGCTGAATTTGAAGCTACTGCCTGATTTTCAGAAATCCTACGTGAACCCAGCTGGAAGTTTCTCATGCAGAATGCTTCTCAAATCCTCTGCCACGGATGCAGAATAATCCAGATTACAGACACTCTGCAAAGGGAAGATATTACACAAAACGCATTTCACTGTCACTCCCTCCAGAGTGACATTCTTGTCCTTCATAGCAGAGTGCAGTACCTTTGTCCCAAAAATCACCCTAATGAGCTTTTCCTCTTTCATCTGCACACATCCTAAGTCTGGAATCTTGACACTTGGATACTTGCATGTTGAAACCTGGGAGAGACCTTCTGTAACCTTAACTTTTACTTGCTGTGGAGAAATACTGAGACAAAGCAAAAGGGTTGGTGGAAGATCTGGGTGGAAAAACCAACCTGCTCCACTGGGAGTGAAATCCCTGGGCTTGGCTGGAAAAATATAACCAGAGCTGAAGGTCTCCCTTCATGGAAAGTAAGATGTGGAAGAGGACTACTTCACCAAGGACTGACAGATTTAGAAGACATAAAGCAGATCCTTTGAGTTACAACACTGAACATTTAACAGGTTAAGTGTACATGTGAGTCTGTGGGCTGGAGGAAGCTGAAGAAGAGGAGGAATCACTTGGCTGAAAAAAGAATGAGGACTGACCAGAAGTCTGCACTGTCACTCTGGGGAATAGAAAGATTTACTAAAAGCAGTGTGGTTAGGAGGAAGTACATAGTCAGATTTTCCCTCGTACTTCAAGACTCAATGTGGATAGTAAATAAAGAGCATACTGCCTTTTTTGGGTGACTTTTCTTTAGTACTATTCAACTGGTACTATTCAATCCTTACTCTTTTCAATCAGGAATTCACAGGGAAATAAATCAGGTATCACTAACAGTGCCAGAGTGAATTTGCTTATATGCATGTGAGCATAAATGGTGTTATGAAATGGAGCAAGTAGGGCATGGGGAATTTCCAGATCCCAAGATGAAAATAATTTCAGAGAAGTATAGACAAGTTAGAAACACTTCCAGTATAAATGTGAGTTGCTAGGTTTTTTTTTTTTTTTTTTTTTTGCTGCCACCCAGTTCTCTGTACCTTTTGGCAGTAGAGATGTGTATTTTTTTATTGTATTTTATTTTATTTTCCCTCATTAGACTAAAAACATGAACCAGCCTGCATAGATTTTATAACATGATACTTGCATCGTGGGATCACATAATTTAGGTTGGGAGGGACATTAGGAGGTTTACAGTCCAACCTCCTGCTCAGAGTAGGATCATCTGTCTCTGGCATTTAATTGACAACATTGCTGGTAATAATCTTAATAGTAGATCGGATTATTTAGTCACTGCAGGGAAAAAAATGCCTGTCAGGATAAAGTACCTGTCAGTACTGTGAAAATTGTTCAGTCACACTTGTCATTAAAAGTCATAAATACTTTCCAAAAGCAGGTGTGTGCTTTTGGGTGATAGAGGCAGAGAGGATAAAGGGAAGGTCAGACACAATAATAATCAACTTTTTATGTTATCATCCCTTTGTTGGTTTTCAGCACTTACCAAATATGCCTTAAACTAACCTGAAGGGTGTTTCAGTATTGTGACCCTCCCTGAGACTGATTGCAGCTCAGGAGTTTCCTGCAGTTCAGGGAGACCAAGGGATTCTAAGGGCCATGTTAAGCTTGGTTTGTGTTCTAATTATTTTCAACATCAGTGTGTATCATTAATGAACCTTGTTGGAAAAACTTAGACTTTCATGTATTTTTTATTTCCTCCCCCCCTTTTTTTTTAACCTTTTAGTATGATAGTGATGTAGAATGCTGTTTAGGCAAGGCTGCATGTTGTAGGAGTTGGCAGGAGGTCACACACATTCCCCCTTTTCAGCAGGGATGTGTTTCCTGCTGGACTCAGCTGAACAGCACTGGAATTGCTGCAAGCATGAGGGATCTCTTACCTAGCAAAGCATTTTAGGTATGTCAGTAATCTGCATGAAATTAAGATGTTATCCATTGGGGCCTTAATTTTTACTAATTTACTTTTGAAATTTATCAGAACTGGAAGAAAACCAATAAGCAACCAAATTTTATGCCTTTTAAAAACCTGATCACCTGATTCTGTGTTTAGATATAGCGGACTGATTTCGGAAAGTCTTGAGTATTCCTGGTAAAGTCCAAGGACTCTTTTAGCTGAATTTAAGTGATACTTGAAATTAAAATGATGTGACATCAATAACAGAATGTGACATAAATGATAGAAGCAGGAGACTCATTTTTTTGTGTAACTAACAGAGCAAAGGAGGAGGCCAAGAGAGACTAATTACCGAGTACTGGTTTAGTTCAGTGGAAAGACATGGGTTCTCTTATTGAAGAAAAGAAATACATGACAAATCTTAGAAATATCCAGCAAGCTTGGAAGATAAGTCCCTTGAAAAGGAGGAAGTTGTGCTTGTTAAAATCAGTCCTTGCTGGGAGCTGCATTTCTCGGCACCACTTGGCACTGCAGCTCGGCCAAGTGGTGTCTTGGCACAAGCTGGGCTTGACCAGGAAATGGTTTTCTCTGTAGCTCAGTGTCGAGGGGAAGCAACTTTGCTTCTCCTCAGAGGCATGCCTGGAGAGCGTGGTCTTAAAAATGATTCAGCTTGAGCAATTTCATGAAAATTTGTCTGGGTGACAGTAAAGTTTTTCAGCTTTGCCCTGAGCAGCCCTTTGAAGTTACTGTACGTTTGTGTTACTGGGAGAAGACTCTCAGGAGGTGAGGTACAATTTTATATAAAAATGAAGACCCTGCTTTCAAAGCCAGGTTTGCAGGGTAGAGTATCATTTTTCCTGATGGGTTTAGTCCATATTTTCCTCTGTAATCTTTGTCATTTTCCAGCTGCAATAAAATCCTTGTCTGTCCTAATTCAGGCTCAGACTGCAGTAGAATTCTTCTTCTCGTTCCATCAATTCCACTCCTTTGCTGGAAAGAAAGAGGGCATCTGAAACTCTGGATTATGACTTGGTTGTGGGATCATATAGGGGTAAAAGAGTGCAGCTGAGAGGATGCAAGGTTTTAATCCCACACCAATGGTAGTGGCAGCTAAGTGAAAATGGGCTGTGGTTCATGGCTTCATTAAAATAAAATCTCAGGTGTTAAAGTTCAACCTCCAGTGTGTGGCAAAAACCCATTGAGGGATGAACAGTACAAAAGAGACCTAAGCTTTCAGTGTATGAGACTTACAGTGGTGACAGAAATATTTGGGGGTTTGGTAGTGACTTTTTTCTTGGTATTTTTCTTCTCTCCCTCTCCCTTCTCTCTTAATTAATACATTTGCCAGATCTCTGGTTAAGGTAAATCTGTCCTATCACATTCAATCTGCAGGACAAGGGCATGTAGTAGTTTCATCTGCTTTTCCAATGGCATGTAGTGATAGGACAAGAGGAATGGTTTCAGACTTGGAAGTGGGGAGGTTTAGGTTTTAGGAAGAAATCATTTAGTGTGAGGGTGGAGAGATCCTGACCAAGGTTGCCCAGAGAAGCTTTAGCTGGCACATCTCTGGAAGTGTTGAAGGCCAGGCTGGATGGGGCTTGGAGCAACCTGGTTGAGTGGGAGGTGTCCCTGCCAATGGCAGGGGAGTTGGAACCAGATGGTCTTTAATGTCCCTTCCAAACCAAACCATTCTAGGATTGTTTGGCAGTGGGGTTTGCATTTGCTTAATATTTCAGCATGCTGTACTTCTGATCTTCCATGGCCAGTTGATAACAACATCTGACACCCTTGGCACATGGATACAGCAAAATCAAGGCTGGCTAAAGGAAGCATTGGTCAAGTGATGTGGAAGCTGGTACCAGTTAGAACTGCATCTATTTCTAACCATATAGCTGTACCAAGTAACTGCAGAAATAGTGATGGTTAAAAGCAGTGCAGTTATCTGTGTGTTTTTTAATTAAAAGGCAAACACCCCTCCAGACCTCTGCTGCCCTGTGAAACAACTATTGCCATTATGCCAGAGGGGGATGGGGCACAGGTGGTTTATAGGAGCTGTCTGTGACCTCAAAACAAATATTCAGACTGGGTGTAGTGGCATTTCTCTGCATTACTTTCTGTTTTTCACAAAATAAATCTTAGGGCTTTGGTAGAAATGTGACTGCAGAAGAACAGCACAGGGACATCGCACTGTGGAAGATGGGTTCAGCTGAGCTCTGTTAGTTTTAAATATAAGTGCAGCATGAGAGATCCCTGTCAGATAAAACAAGTGCTGAGGAGTCTACCAAGTCCATGTGGCTGCTGGAGATGGGAGTAAAACACAGCTCCTTCAAGCAGCTTTGACTCTAAAAAAGGAGATTTGCCAGAGTTGTCACAGAATGGAATGAAGACTTCACTTTCTCCTGTGTTTGTGCAGAGGGAGATTTCACACAGCCCCAGCTGTCAGCCATGGGAAATGTGAAATTAGAATCATGGAATCATCCTTGCAGGTAGGTAGGTGGGTAAACAGGGACAAAAGCTGTAATTACTGAGTGCTGTTTGGAAAGCACCCTCATGCTCTCCAGGCCTCCTGGTGCAGCAGTCTGATGCCAACCAACTGCAGAGGAGCCACAGTTGGGTGCCAGCGATTCATACCCATTTTGCAGAGTAGCTTTGAGATCTGCAGATGATATAACTGCTAAGTGTTGTTATGAATGATTCAGAGCTTCTGGCTTCTATTTCCATACATGGATCATCAGACTGTCTTTCTCTGCCATTTTAAAATAATTGTCTGGATGACCTGGATATCTTCGAAGTAGCTTGAATTCTTGTTCAGGCGCTGGCTTTAGAAAGGAAATCTTTCATCTGATGCACTTGATGTTAATTTTGTTTCTTTAATGGGATTCTCTTTACCCAAATTTACATGATTCAGCTTGTAGCCTGTTGAATACATTCTTCTCTTCCAGTGATAAATTTGCCCAAGCATCTCTGAGGATGTGTTGAGAAACACGTAGGTAGCTGTTTGTGTGCTTTCCCCTTCCACAGGCAGATAAACAACGAGGGGTTTGTTGGATTCTTGCTCCAATGATACTTGAGAAAAGCTCTGTCTGGCCTGGCTGTCAGTTCTGTTGTTGTACTTTGCTCTTGGTGACATCGTTGGTGGCAGCTAAAGGAAGTATTTTAATTGCTAGATGCTCTTTGACCAAGGATGTTGACTTTTCCTGGCAGCCAATCAGACACTGCCAGTTTTGCAGAAGGAGCTGGTGATCTACCCCAGTACAGCAATCTCGTCACACTTACTGGTGAGAATGAAGTGGATCTGTTTATGTAAATGGGAGATAAATAATGAAAAGAGAACTGAAAGCCATATGAATTCCTTTAGCATTCTTGAGGTCTGATTCTGCATCAGCAGCATAGAGCTCTGCAGTTAAAATCCTCTGGTGTCCTAAAAGTTACTGCGATGCCCCTGAGGTTTGTCTTGGCACGGGGAGCAGTGCTGTGTCACAGGGTCACCTCTTCTTGCACGGGGAGGTCTCCCATTTCTTCAGGAAGCTGTTTGTGTACATGGGGCTGTCTGCTGAAGGGATCAGTCAGGGCTGTGAGGTTAAGGAAGTCCTTGCTTGCTTCTTCTGTCCAGAAAAAAAGCTGACTGGCCAGGGAGTGTCCAGATAAGATCTATCAAATGAAGTAGTGCTGCAGAGGCCACAGCAACACCATGAGCTATTGCACATCCTTGTAATTAACCTTGGGATCCAACCTCTTTGCAGCCAGCTTTTCCATACAAGAAGAGCTTAGCTCTTAATGCTGTGCTCCTGAGAAACTGTTTCAGCAGCTCCCATTCCATCTTCCTCCCTGGAAGTTCTCTTTCCATGACCTTGTGCTTTCCAGAAATCTAAGCCTGAGGCAGTAAATCCGATGTGTGTGACATTGAGATGGAGACACATTGGGTAACCTAAGTGAGAAATAGTCCAGAGTTAGTAGTACACTTTGAACATCTTGGCCTTAACCATAAGATTATTCCTCCTTCCTCATAAACATCCTGTCATTAAAATAGGATACTGCATGATGAAATCCACTTGCTGCTCTTTAGGTTACTGTGAAAGCAGATCAGTTACTTTCACTTTGTACATTGGCCCAAATTCTTCATCCACTTCTTATATACCAGGCCAGTTCTGCAAAGTTTAGTTTGCAAGTTTGAGCAAGAGAATTCTTGAATAAAAATGTTGAGGGGCAATACTCTTCCCTGTGCTTTCTCTGCTTACATAAAGTCCATGCCGTAAATCATGATGCAAAAGCCCCCCACTTTCCATGTTGCTTTTTGCAGCATTCAAGAATTGATACCACTGTAATTCAGCTGACAGTGCTGCAAGGTTCCCACCTTCCCTTTTTGGGGGGAGAATATCCCAAGCAACTGTGTGGACTAAGTCAGATGGATTGTGTCATGGAAATGGCAGTTTCTTTGCACTGAGTGTAAGGGAGTTCCCTGTGACTAACTCAGATACCAACATCTGTGCTGCAGGTATTGAAATAGAACTGAGATTAATCCCACTTGTCAAGTTTCCTCCAGACTTCTAGTTGAGACACAGTGTGCTGGGGGTTTCATTGGCATGGGGGGAAGAATTTGTAACAGAATTCCAAGAATTTTAATTTGTAAATATCAGCTGGGGTTCTTTTGGTTTGGTTTGGTTTGGTTTGGTTTGGGTTGGGTTTTTTCCACCACCAAATCGTACAGTGGAGTTTGACATTATGGTAAGAAACAAACCCATCCATTGGAATACTTGCAGTTCTCATTTGAAAGCATTTAAAATGCATGGTAGGTGCATATTTGGAAGAGGTTCAGCATCATCTAGTGGAAACCTGCATTTTGGGACAGCCCACAGCCATTCCTTTCCATAACCCTGAAAATAGAGCTGAAACTGTAATAATTTCCATAGTCCCCCTGAACTGCTGGCATCTCTTCCTTGGCATGTCCTCATAGTAGGAGCTGCATCCAAGGTACAGGCCCAAGGGGAATGAAAAGATTCAAGTGAGGTTATTGTATCATTATGTTTGAAATTAGTTTCTCTTGAGTTGTTTGCACACTGAAAATAGAGACCTTGCTGGAATATTTCTGCAGACATCTGCCATAGGTTGATGTCTGGATACTCTTGGTTGGCAGCCTCTGTAGGTGTCAGCAGGGAAATACACCAGGGAGGGTTATTTGGCCAACAACTTGATACTATGTAGACATGAATATGTAAATACTCAAATAGTGCAGGATTGTTGGAGAGAAATTCCCAAAGAGCACTCTGGGATGGATGGTGCCACTTCAAGCTTTCCTGTGCTGCCTCAGGAATGCACTTTGGTCCTTCTCTGAAGGATGGAGACACTTCAGTGCCTCTCTGCCAGTTAGTTCAGGTCATCTTTACAAGGCTAAACCCTACTTAAGGGAAGGAAAACAAACTATTTTTTGCTGCAGTGCTGGGTCTGAGCTGTTTTTTCTTGGGAGGAGGAAGAGGGTATTTCTTCTTCCATCTGGACAAGCAGTACTCTTTGCCATTGCCCTTGGGGTCTACCAGCAAAATTTCTTTCCTTCTGCAGTTTAAATTGACAGCTTTCTTTTCCATTGCCACGAGTGCCAGTTCTGAGGACTTGAGTCAGGTGCTGAAGCACTCATAATAAATTGTTAATCCTCATCTATTGAAAGAACACACACAGGGAATGTGGGGTGCAATGCCATGACAAGTACAGCCTCTGAGCACCCAGGATTGTTACATCTGTGCTGAACCAACTTGTTCTTTATTGAGAGGATGTTGGTTAGGGCAGATACCTGCTTGTGCTAATGCACTTTTAACGTGGGTTGAGTTAAACTGAGGAACTGGCAGCAAGAACAAGCAAGAAACCTAAAGGATGCAGTGCTGCCAAACACTGGCATCCCTGCCAAGGCCAGTACACCAGGGTGCAGCTGGGTACACTCTAAAACATGTCCAGCACAAGAGGTGACTTGTCCGTGGAGCTGACTCAGTGGGTCATGGGCTGCTCTGTGTTTGCTTATCTGTTGTGGAGTGTTTGGGCCTCTGGGATGCAAAGTGCTTGACCCTTTCAGAAAAGCTGGGACTCAGAATGCCAAAACACAATGCTGGAGGCTGGCTGGATCTTGCCCTGTTGTTTGTTTGTCCCCTGAATGCTCTCCCTCCATCATTTCACCCCAGTGATGTGTTGGGGAGGTTGTGAATAGTTTTTATGTCTGTTGAGCTCTGGGGAATCTGCAGGGCAAAGCATTGCTCACCTCTCAGTGAAAGGCAGTGTTGTGCCTCCTAATTTTCCACTCTCACCCTCCTTTCCCATTTTCCTCTTGTCTCACGGGTGTTCAGACACTCTCCCAAGGTACAATGGGATATACTAAGGCCACACCAAGATCAGAGTTAGAAGCTCTGGAGCTCAGGTCTCCCTGGCAGTCCTGCTCTCAGCTCCCTGACTTCTCTTTCCTTCCCACACAGGCACGTTACTAAATGCTGTTGTCCTCATATCTTGGTTCTTTGCCTCTTGAGATATCATTTTACCTGTACTTTTCCATCCCAGATTAGGCGAGCGGGATAAACACGGTGTGATGCAGAGCAAAGACTTTGCTGTGATTTCTCCGAGATGCCAGCAGTTTCAAACATGCCATCTAGTGGTTTAAACTAAAAGGGATCTAAAGGAACACCCCTCCCCCCACAAGTCCACTTTTCTTCCAATACTAATTTCTGAAATGCTCCCTTGTTTTGCACAAAAAATGAGTAATTACAGCCCCTACTACCGTGTCAGGTTTCCTGAGTGCTGGGCATCTGAGCTCCTGAAGATTCGTTAAGCAGAAGGAGGGACAGGGAATTTTTTAGTCAATTACATAAAGTTTGTGGTGTACCTTCATGCCAAGAAAACAGAGTTTATGCTGTTATTTCCCCCCCCTTCTTTGAGGATCTGAATCAACTTTGCAAACAGAACAATTCTAAAGTTAAAACACCCGTGATATAGGGGAGGGGGGAGAGGGAGGTAACAGTAATGTGCTTGTCCGTAGCCATGCAACAGTTCATCAACAGAGCCCTGTCATGGGGTGCTCCACATTTGTAGATCAGTACTGGGACATGTTCCACCCTAGTTGGTAACCTGAAGTGCTTCCAGCTTCCTCTCTGCTAAGGAAAGCTGCACCAGAATTGCAAAAGGCTCCAAAATCTTTCTTAAAACCTACATTCATCACCAAGATAAGAACAAGCCTTAAAATGCGGAGTGTTAAAAGGCCTGAGGTTTATACTGCAGTTTGGCATGTGTGTTCAGTGAGTTACAATCTGAATTAAATGTCTTGAGTGTTTGTCTTTACTGTTATCATCAGTTCAAGCTCTGGCACAGAATTAAAGTTGCTCAGGTTGATGTTTATGTGTGCTTGCTGTTCCTAGGATTTTTACCTAGAGGTCATCGTGTCCTTTTCTCTTATTACCAAGAAACTTGCTTGCTGTTTGGATTGGATTATGTGATCCATCTGTTGTAGCTACCAGAATAAGTCAGGAGAGCACTTCTGTAGTGCCTTGCATGTCCCTCAAGTCATCGCTTTCCATGTCAGAATTCAGTTGTTGCTATCAAGCTCCTTCAGCTCCAGACTTTCTTTGTGTACACTTCTTGTGTGCAAGCCTTTGAGACAAAAGTCTAAAAAAACCCCTGAAATTTGCAACACTGGAATTACAAAAAATTAATACATAAGATTATTATTAATACAGAAATTAATACATAAGGAATAATAAGAATTAAACACCTAAGAATTGCCAACAAGTTAAGTGGGAAGAAAAAAAAGGGTGCCAGTATAGATGGCTAGAAGTGTAGGTGTCCTAACTTGAGGTCTCCTTATACAGCTTTGATAAAATGCAGAAATGGGATTAAGAAAATAAATTAAAACCTAGACTTCCAATGCCCAGAGAAGTCCTTTTCTTTCTAGGGTAAGGGTCAAGCTGCTCTTGCATGTTCTCCCACTCAGAATCTTTTATGTCTTTGTGAGCAACAGCATGATTCAGAAGAAGGGATGAAAAGTCACCACTCATAGATGTGTAGTATCAAAATTACAGCACACTTCCAGGCCGTGGTGGATAGGAGGAAAAAGCAGAATATTTCCCCCACTTCCCAGGTGAGAGGCGTATCAATAGGAAGGTGCAGAAGGGTGAGTAGCATCCCCAGCCATATTTTCCAAAGATAATATTCAGTGTAGTGCTTTGTGCTGAACCTCGAGTGCTGTATTGTGGAACTCTGTGAAGGGTGAGGCTGAGGTACCTACAAGGTCAGTCCTGGAATATTTTCATCTTAAGTAAGAGGGGGTTTAGTCAGGAGCTGGTTTAGTTCTTGAACTGCTTCTGGGTGATAGCAGCAAATGGGGCATACCTGAAGGGGAAGAAGCCTTGGAATTGTCCATGAAGTGCTGTGGAAAGTGCTCGTGCTAGTTAGGTGGAGCCTGGTTGATTTATGTGAATGTAGACACTGAAATAGGTGTTTCTGTCTCCCTGTCTCTGTGTGTGTGTGTCTGTGTGTACTGACTGTACCCACGCAGGGAGCCAGGATGTCCTGCCAGCCCACATAAAACACAGATGTGTCAGCTGAAGCAGGCTCCCTGTACCCATGCTGCATGGTGCTCAGACTAGGGCTCCTCCATGCTACTTGAAGGTCACAGGTTTTCATATTTATTGAGTGAAGTGGGGTTTGTTAGAGGGGTTTTTTTGGTTGGTTGTTTTTTTGAAGTGTCTGGCTTAAGATCAGCCTGATGCCACAGTGTACCAGTTTGGTGGGTTTATTCCCAAAGTAGCAAGAGGTTGAGTTTCAAGACATGGTCACATACCCATCTTTCTCTTCTGAAGCCTGAATTTGAGTTCAGTGTGACTTGATAGCATGTGATGGTCCCCAGGAGTCACTGATCTTGCTGGAGCAGCGTCAGAGGGCTGTGTGAAGCCATGGGAGCTCAACCTGGTATGAACTCAGCTGTGCTGCAGACTCAAAAGGGTTTCTGGAGTGAGCTATCCCTGCAAGCACACCCAGGTATGCTCCCTCCTAACAGAGGCCATGGGAATAACTTCCCACAGGTGTACTGCCTACCAGAGTGCAGAAAGCTCTGTTATTTATTAGGCAGACTGGATGTACTTGCCAGTGGAGTCATTTGTTCAGGAGAACAAAAATACCAGCACTGAGAAAGTTTACATCATATGTTAGAAAATGGTTGCCTTGCTTGTTTGGTTTTTTTAAAAAATCAAAGTTAAATCAGACTTGGCCAAGCAATGAAGATGAGCCATTCCAGCAACCACTTGATTTCTATTTTAAGGAGCACAATCTTTTTATAGCAAAAAAAAAAGCAGATTATTTTTACCTGTCACCTTCCCCTTGGCTGAGCAGGCTTTGATTTTATGGCAGGAAGTATTTGAGTGTAGAACTCAGATGCAGCATTTGGCTTTATGACTGCAATGCAGGTCTTTTATTAGCAGAACTTAATGTGTAACAGGACAATTCCGCTGCACCTATTACTATACTGGCGTGATTTTGTACAAAATAAGTTTCTACTTCCTTGAAGGCCTTCTATAAGCCTTCACTGGGAAGAAATCCAGTGTGTTTGATGACAATAAAGGAGCTGCCTCAGGACGGCTCTGCTTTAGAAACAGTCGTAAACAGGTTTACATGCAGGACCTGCTGTTACACACAAAACCTGATGAAGAAATGTTTCTCCAGAACTGGTGGTTTTAATACGTGCTGTGGGGACCCAGCCTGAGCCAGTTTGTGAGCAAACCCTTTGCAGGGTTTAAAAGCAAATCCTCATCTGCTGAAAGGGCTGGGTATTGAATGGCTCCTTCCTGCAAGAAAAGCGTTTGATAAAAAGGCTCCGAAACTTCGGCTGGCATCCTACATATGCAAACACAGGTGCCACACGTGTTATATTTGGATTTCAGGGTTTTTCAGCTCCATTTCAAGTCGATCAGTAGCAGCTTTACGTGGTTGGATCCCCTGCTTTCATCACCCCTGCCCAATTATTATACATGAGCTCCATCAGCCCTCTCTCCCCGCAGTAGTGCCTGCAGCTGAGCATCAGCACGCTCGGGAACAATAAAGGGCTCTCATCTGGGAGTTTTGTTCCCTTCCTAATGGGGCAGGACCCAAAATTACTCCTTTACAGAGCACACCAATTGGGTTTATGTCTTGAACCAGGTGTGCTTAGACATCTCAGCAGCATGAGGATTGGTTTGAGGGGAGCTTTTTGGCCAGTAACACATTCAGCATCGTCGGTTGTGTGCTCTCGTGGAGTTTTGCATAGGACAAAACATGGAAAGGCTTCTGCCTTTGTGATTGATTTTTAAGGACAATTTTTGGTGGTTTTTTTTTCCCCTTGCCTACTTCCTAATGAGCTGAGTTGTTAAAATATGTAAATGGAAGGAGACACACTAGAAAGGGTGAAGCAATATACTGACACGTTGGATAATTAGATCATCTCCTGCACAGGAAAAAAAGTACGAAACAGGAACAAGAAGTGTCTCCCTCCCCCACTGTAGAGGCACCAGGTCTGGCTCTTTCTGCATGCAGAAGCAGGTTAGACAATTAAATCTTTATTTTTTTTTGTGTGTGAAATTTCTGAAGATACAGAGTGTCAGGTATACTAATTATCTCCTATTCATCTGCTGTTTTTTGGGAGAAGTAGGGAGTTGTTTTGGAGGGATGAATTTGTGAGCTGCATAATTTGTGATGAAACAAAAAAATGACTGTTGTTGGACTGAACATGTCAATAACTTTGTGGTTAATCAGGTCTTCTCCAGAAAATTTTTCCTGAATGTTGCCCTGAATAGCAGTTAGATAAAGGGAATTACATGAAGAGACACAAGACATTCTGGCTTCCCTTCTGATACAACCTGGTGTTTGGCAGTGTTTTCATTTCTTGAGAAGATCGATTTCTTTGGAATAATAATTGCTTAATAATCAATAAGATCCCAGCCCTGTGTGAACCTATGTGTGCTGGGAGGACTATGACAGTACTCAGTCTTTATGTACATCAGTAAGCACTCTTCTGTGTTAAGTTTACTTGTTTGATAAACATAACACTTTGCTTTTGTTCTCTTAATCACTTCCTTCGAAGAGTTAACTTCCTAAGCAGCCACAGATTAGTTCTCTCAGTTGTTTTAATTATTTTTCTTGTCACGCACAGTGAAGGTCTAGTGTTTGTGAAATGTCTTTTTTTTTCTTTTTCCCTTTTTTTTTCCTTTTTTTTTTTTTTTTTTTTTTTTTTTTTTGTCCCCCTTTCCGTGGCAGCTCCAGTGATGCTGGCATTGAAAACCCAGCCAAAATTCTCTCCCTCTCTGCGGTTCTGGCACTTACTGTTTCTTTTAACCAAGTTGTACCTTTTTGAATCTGGGTGCTACAGAACAGAAAGCTTTTTCCTTCAGTGTGGTTTGAGTGCTCCAGAATTTTGAATTTCTGTGTAAGGGGTATGCCAGAGGCTGCAGCAGTGCCTTCCATGTGCTCGCTGCTGAGTAATTTCCTTTTGTATTGCTGACAGGTGACTCAAAGCAGGAGCTAGCAGATGGCTGCATGGTTAGCTGGTGGTCACAGCCTTATGAGTTGAGTTTTGGAATTTCCATCAAAAGTCAGGATTAAGCTCAGGATACGCCACTGGCACAGAGCACCCCGGGGGGAATGTGGAAGAGGAGGAAATCGTTCATAGCGACTCATCTTGTGGTTGGGTGAGTCAGGGGTCTGCTGTTGGTGGTCAGAGAGGCACGTGGCTGACTACACCGTCTTTGTGTGCTCTGCAGGATGCAAACTGTATCTGAAATTTTAATTCTAACCTTTTGATTTTTGTCCAGCGAGTTATTTCCAGAAAGGAGTTACTGTATTTTCTGGAACGAGTGTTGTGAAATTCTTCTTTTTATTTTGATTGTGGGCAAGTTTTCAGCCGGTGATTTATCAACAAAGTATTTTACAGGATTAGAGTTAAAAGCACTTCTTTTAAAAAAAGAAAAAAAAAACAAAAAACAAAGCCCAACAATGCATCCTGTGTGTGATAGGGAAAGTAAAAGCATCTCAGTTTCCAAATGATGAAGGAATAACCGAAAGAGCCAGTTCTTGGAATAGTAGCTCCATTGGCACTCGTTGGTGATTTCCTGTGCATTTGCTGCAAGAATCACTGTGTGATGCGAGTAGGTGGTACTAAAGGGTTATTACGAAACCAGTTTTCAACCAGACGTTTTGAGTCATGGATTGGGAAGAGGGATAGCAGCTTCAGAGCTTTCTCTTTGTTTGAGCAGTGTGCCTGAAATGCACACACAGGAGAGAGACTCTGTGCTTGCATGGAACAAGGGGTTAGGGCTGCTGGGAGGTGAAGTGCTCTCCCTCACGCCCGCTCCATCTCAGGGATGGGAAAGGAGAACGTGGGCTGAGAGCTGACAGCAGTGTGCAAGGTGCACAAGGAGCAGAGTTTCCTGACTCTCTTTCCATTGTAAGTATTTTCTGGTGGTTTTTCCCAGACGTGGGAGACAAAATGGAGTTGCGTCAGGATGGATGCCTGTGCCAAAACGAGGTGGTGGTTTGGAGTGGTTTGGTTCTGTTCTGGAAGCAGATGGACTGCCACTGGCAGGAGACAGTTGGCTTCTCCATCAGAAAAGGAAAAAAAAAAAAAAAAAAAAAGAAAAGGGGGACTTGGTCTGGCTCCTAAACCGAAGGAATTGTTGACCTACTGACTCAGTTCTGAAGCATTAGGGAAGCAGTCTTACTGTGGTTTCTTTTGTTGGTGGCAGATTCAGAAGACGTCTGTGAGCATACGGGTGTAACAAGCAAAAGAGAGACTCTTCTAGTACGTGCTGCTTGTGGGATTTATTTTGTGCCAAGAAGGGCTGAAGGTGCTGACGACTGAATAACACCTAAACTTTGTTGCTGATGCTTCTCCCGATAACGCATTGGTAAGTTTATGTGCTTCTTTTTCAGTGCTATGGTGGGATCTTGCTAAATGTGATTTAAAGAAAGCTCTTCCACAGATCTCCGAATGTAGCAAGGTGAATTTGTTTTCTTATTTGCAGCAGCTTTTACAGAAAACCCTAGCTGATCTGCTACAGCTTAGAAGCCTGTAAACAAGGGGTGAAACTTTCTCTATCAACGTCGGCAAAAATAACAATTTGAAATTGCTGTTCCCTCTCACCTTTAACCTGCAGACATCTGCTAACATTGGTACTGAGCAAAGGGGATGGGCCAGCCCTCCAGCTTTGGGATCACACCATGCTGGAGTCGTGGCTATGCTGTGATTTTCCTGTTACATTTCACTGAATGAACAAGGCTTCAGTCTTCTTGAATTTCATATGAAAATCAGATGTTCGTCCCTAGAATTAAATCTAATGATACTTTTCCTAAAATATGCCTAGAATAGAAACGAGGTTATTTTTAAGTGGCTCTGTAAGTCCTAAGGAAAAAAACAAAAAAGCTACCAATTAGTGGTTGCTCAACCCCCCCCCCCCCCCAAATGATTAACATACTATTGGCTGGATGGAAGCACATTGGCTGGCTGAGTTAGGTCTGGAAGTCACGCTCCCTGATTCTGCTGTGGACTCTGCCATTGGTTTTGGGAGGGGCTTTTTTGGATGGGGTGCTTCTTGGGCAAGTCCTTATTTATGTTGTCAGTAAAATGAGGAATAGTGGTTTTTAAATTTCCTTGAGTGCTTTACCAACATCATCACTGTGTATCCTACGCTGGTAACACGGAACTGTAGCTCCTGGATTGCCAGAACATTGCTTTGAATGCACAGATGGGAAAAGCAGAATAGTGACTATGGAATTTATCAGATTTTCTGGCAAATCTCCTCCAGACACCAGCCATAGGAATTGCTGGTGCTGTGTCCACCAGGACGGCTGGAATGCTGGTGTTCTTCCCTGGGTGGGTGACACCAGGACACATTCCCAACCCCTCTTGAGTCAGCAGTTGTAGCGAGGCACTCGTGGATATTTTTTTCCCTCTTTTCCAAAACAGCAACCCAAAATGCAGCCTGTATGTACACCACACATCCTTACAGAACTGCAAATAAACCCAGCGGTTAAGAGAAAAAAAAACAAAACAACACCAAAAAGGAAGGTTTAACATTGTGTTGGATTTCCTTTCCTTAAGTGCTTCCTTTGGATCCTGGGAGAGGAGCTCAGGCGTAGGGTGACTCCAGCGAGCGGTTGTACCCAAAGGCGTGGGAGGCAGGGTCAGGGAAGAGTCACTTGGTTGTTAATGTGGGTGTGAAAAGCCAATGAAAAGGAAAGGGTGGAGGAAAATATTTTACTTGAATTAAACAAATAAAGAAGAATGTTCTATGAACTAGATATTCAAAGTTAGGTTTTGCCAAGTATTTCTGTGAATTAGCTGCGTGTCTTCTGAAAATCATTTAATTTGCCATAAAGCTTATCAAAATGTTCTCAGGAGAGACTTTATTTAAAAAAGAAAAAAGAAAAAAGAAAAAAAAAAGCCAACACAACAAAAAAATCATTGTTGTCTTATCACTTGAGATAAAAAGAAAGGAAACTGCAAATTTTTATAGCTCCAAATCGTTAACTGTTATTGAAGTGGTGGATCAAATTTCCTGAGGCTTAACACTGGAGCAATGTCATTTACTAAGAAATTACAAGCAGGCCCTGTATGAGGAGGAGGAGTCTTAAGTCCTCTGTTTGTAGTTGCTTACCTGCCTGAGGAATGGAGAAACTGCTGCTCTTGAAAATCATCTATTTTGGGGAGCAGGCTGTAACCACTGATGCATTGCACAGGGATGTTCACAGCCAGAATAACTGAAAAAAATCATATTTTGAAACCTAATGAATGCTGCTGTGTTGATTTTTTTCCAGTGGGTATATTTGTGTTTCATTCAGTTTTTCATAGGTCGCTTAATATGACAGAAAGTAAAGTACATGTTGTTGAGATCACATTTTTCCATGGTTTTTATGATGATCTTGACAAAAAAAGCAGCATATGGGCACAGTTCTAACAGCACTTTCTCTGTTTATTACATTAGTTAGTGAAGGATGTGATTTTGTAAAAAAAAAAAACCCTAGAAAACACCAAAAAAAACCCCACCAAAAAACCCCCACCTCCTTTATAAAACTGGTAGCTTTCTGAACACAGGCCATAAATTGCATATAAGTAAAACACTAACACCAGGTGAAATCAGATGCAGAGGTGTGTGGGATGTCTCCTAAAAAAGCAACAAAATGCTTGACATTTTAGGTCTGTGCAGCATCCTGATAATTTTCATTTGTGCTGATCTCTGAGGGATTCCCATGTGAAAGTTCACAGGCGTTGTATAGAGAATTTGTTGGCTTTTCCTCATGGTTTGTTTTGTAAATTTTTTTTTTTTTTTTTTTTAGTTCTTTTGGCCTGTAGCTATCCAAATGCAGTTTGCAGCTGAAGTTTGCATGCAAAGTGATGAGCTCAAAATTGGGCTTGGAAAAGAGGGATGTTTCCTCTTCCAGTGCACTACTGCTAAGTAGTACCAGAATGGGGGTAAAAAAAAAAAAATTTAAAAATTAAACCATCATTGAGCAAACTAAAAATATATGTGTACCAGCACTATGAGGTATGAAGAAAAGCCACTTCTATCTGCACCTTTTCTGGATAGAGTTGTGTGTGGTAGAATCAGAGTGATTTGGGTTGGAAGGGACCTCTAAAGGTCCTTTAGTCCAACCCTCCTGCAGTCAGCAGGGACACCCTCAACTAGATCAGGTTGTTCAGAGCCTCCTGAAGCCTCACCTTGAATAATACCTCCAGGCATCTCTGGTGTCTAGTTTCCTCTCATGTTTCCAGAACCTCTCCTGGCAAACTGGGCACCTCTAGGCGGTGCCACCATGCCATGCTGTCACCTCAGGTGGTCATCGATGCAGTCAAGTGAATCTAGCAGGGGATTTCAACTCCTAATCAAAGTTTGGGCACCTGAATTGTAAGTTTAAGGACCTGAGTGGCTATTGAAATTCCCATATTACCTGTTATTACAGGCTCCTGTGAGAGTGTATGTACAGTTTCATTGCCAAAACACAGGGTTGGCAGAAGTGAGTCAGAGCTGTGAAGATCTCAGCTTGGCTCTTTGATTTATTTCTATCCACCAAAAATAATTTACAAGCATACAGATAGGTATATGCTGTTCTGTGTTAGGGCAGAGATCTCACTGGCCCTTCAGCCTATTTAAATAGTTCATAGGATGTATTTTTCAAGCTTTTGTAGAAAAGGAGCTCTGTATATGTTTTATCTCATCATCAGTGCAGTAGGCATGAGCAATTCCTGGAGAAGGGATCAGAATCTAGGGCTGTACCCATTCTCCTGGGAGTCTTTCTCATGGAGTCATACTTGCCCTCCAGTGCTTTCTCTTTATGGCTTGGTGAATTTGGAATTCCTCTCTGAGCTGGCCCAGCTCCAATGGGAGGGCAGAAAACAACCTCAGCCCAAGCTCTGCTTGAAGTCTGTTGCGTCCCGGACTTTGTAGGAGGTGGGATCTGCAGGGCAGAAGTGCCCAGCTTCCCAAGTGAGCTCTTAAGCATGAGGCCACTGTTTAAAGGTGACAATGGGACATGTCTTTGGTTTATTCTGATTATTAGATTGTTGCAGCCAGTGTTGTTCTTGTGTCACCAGAGTGAACAGAACCACTCTGCACATTTCACATGCACTCTCAAGGATCATTTCATTTATGGGCTTTGTTAATGACCACGTGGCCTTGGGGTGAGCCAGCTCAATTTGCTGATGTGGTTGAAAACTACTTTTTTTCTTGTCTCCCTTTCTTCTTTTTTTGGGAAAATGAGAAGGGATGCAGCTCATTACATAGCTGCATGACTGCTAGTGCTGATGGGAATGCAGCAGGAATTCATGGCCAGAAGCAGAGGAAGAGGTGGGACTGTCCCTTTCAGTGTCACCTGCTTGAAGTTCAGTTCAGCCTGTTCAAGAAATCACACCTTCCTTATCTCTTAATCCCAGTGGAGCTCAAGCAAAAGGTAATTTACCCTTGTTCTCCAAAACAATCTAGTGAGGTGTAGTCTTCCAGTTTTCCTTTGGCATCAGCATTTTAGGTGCCTACATTTAACTCTAAGCATCTGTGTAGACTGGGTGGTCAGTGTGCTCCTTTTGTATTTCCATTTTCTGTTCAGAGCATAAGTACTTAGGAGTAGGGTTGATAACATCATATGGTGGCAAAGAGGATTCAGTCCTTTACTAAAATTTCTAGTTATCAATGTAAATAAATAGAACAGAAATAATACTTAGAGAGCCTGATATGCTCATGACTTTTAGTGAATTATCATTTCTTTGTACACCATTCCAAATTGTTCTGTTCACAGTTTTGACAAAATCTGTCCATGGCTGTAATCCCACAAATCACATCCCATGTTAATCAGAGCTGGAGTAGAATTTTCATTACCCAGGAAAAAAATTCAGTGAAAACACCTTGAAGTCCAACTCTCCAAAGATTTCAGGGCAGTGATGCTTCATGCAGTGGGCTTCCAGCAGACACAGCAAAGTTCTTCATGTCATGGGGGATTCTCTTTTTTATGTGCCTCTTTTTTCCACGATTCACCTCTGCATTTTTCTCTTAATATTCCTGATTCTTAAATTTATGGTTGTTCTAATATATTTTTTTCTAATATATTTTTTTCATATGCATCATTTAAACATAAAAGATGTGCTCATGCCACACGTCCTTTTAGAATCATAGAATTGGCAGGGTTGGAAGGGACCTCAGAGATAATCGAGTCCAACCCTTAGGCTTTCTTCTTCCTGCATGTATTCTTAACTAATAACTTGAAAATATCAAAGAAAGCACGTGCTCAGAGAAACAATCTGGTATTTTACCCTAAGGGGGGATTTTCTCAGTGCACAAATCAGGAGTAAATAGTTAAAAATGCCCTATAGTATATATACAACCACATTAATGTTTGCTTGCATTCAGGAGTGAAGTTATTTGCATGCATAAATGTTGACAAAGTTGAACTCTGTCTTATCAAATCCACTGTCAAAAGTTGACCCCAGGCATTTTACAAGAAAGATGATGATTGTCTCTTTAATGACTTAAATTCTGTTTTGCCTATTTAGGGAGAGCTACCCACAACTCTGTAATTACTACACGCCTGCCATTCAGATCAGGCTCTCTACTAGCAACGTGATGCACGGCTTTGAATGAGAGTGGTGTGGCATAGCTACAACATCCAGCTTACAAGGACCTCCTTTTAATTGAACATTTTGATTATCACACAATAATCAGACTTCTGAGTTGCTGCAAAGGTTTGCCAGCCCTCTGCTAAGTGCTTCTGTGGAATTACAGAATCATAGATGTTAGAGATGGAAAGTGCATTAGATCATCCAGACTGTCTTCTTGCCAGTACATGCTTCTTTGCTTCAGTTTTGGTTGGTTGGTTTATTTATTTTTTTTTCCTTCTGTGGTTTATGGCTAGAGATACTCTAAGAACTTGGCCTTCCACTTCATTATTCTGGAGACTTTTCCACAAAGTTTGATGGTGAGATTTTTCTTTGCCTGATATTTGACCTAAATTTTTCCATTTCTTTGTTTCATCATATTATTTCAAGTCTGCACTCTTATCTTGCAGTAATTCTTCTTTCTGTGGTGTTAACAGCCTGCAAAGACGTGTGGAATATTGTGAACTCTTGAATATTAGATGTGTCCCTTACCTTAAGTGCAGCGTGTTCACCTCTTCAGGATTTGGGAAAATTATACTGATTGAAGACAGGTTTTAAGCTGAACTGCTAATAGTATAATTTCTGTGACATTTTTTTATTCTAGTGTAAGAGTGGTCTGTTCTGGTGTCACTTGAGAAATTGTTGAAAATTACCTGAAAAAGGCCAGTTTTACCCAGGAAATAAAATGGTTTTATATGGGGAGTTTGTGCCAGCATAATCTAAGTGACTTTTACCTCTATTGTGGCAGTTAAACTACAGAGAAGTCGTGTGCAGGGAGGTCTGGAGAGGACCTTGGAGGGCAATGTGAAAAAAATACAGTTTTCCACTAGTGGCAGAAACCAAAAACAGTGTTATTGTAATGTAGTTATTTTGAGTCTTGACCCCCAGCTTTCACTTATCCTGTGTTTTTCTCAGAAGATTCTTTTACTTCAGCAGTATTGTTTCTTTTTATAGTTTCACTTTAAAAAATGAAACCTCTAAAGTTTCAAAAACTTTAGTCCCCCTTTTTGGGGGGTTGCTTGTTTGTTGTTTCTTCTTTAGGGCTTAGGCTCTGCTACCAGAAGCCTCAGACACACAAGCTGGGTTGTCTGCAAACAACCTCTTTTGTTGATTACAAGGAGCTACATCAATATCTCCCCCCAAAAAATACTCCCTGACCATAAGGAGATAAATGGGTTCAGGTTTTGCTGTCACCCCACGAGAGACAGGTTGGGTGGTGTGAGTTGGGGCATGGAGCTGCCTACAGTCATGATCCAGTGCCTTTATCTCAGACCTCTGGTTTCTGAAACATCACTACTGTTTTTGCTTTCTGAGCCCCCCAGATGAGAGAACTGTGTTGTAAACTTCCAAATAAAGGATTTTTGTAGGGTTGGGAGCAAGGGTGTGCATTCCATGCCTGCTGCCAGAGGCACAGCACACCTGGAAGCTGACAAAGGCAGCGTCAGCACCAGCACGGTGTGGTCCTCGTCTTCACCACCCATCCAGGTTGTGTCAGAAGAAGGCATCTGACTCATTCAGAAGTGATCCCAGGAAGTGGATTAGTGTTGGTGGGGCTTGGAGAGTTTCACTTCATGGACACTGGGAGCTTGGGGTGGTAAGCTGTCTTCTCTCAAGCCACCAGGACTGTCAGTGCAAGGTAGGGATGTTTATAGAGAGGTGAGGATGGACATAACCATAGGAGGTAAAATTCCTATTAGTGAGTGGATTGAAGGTGTTTGAGGATCAGGTTGTGTAACTGCATGGAGAGATGAATGAAAAAACATGTAAATGGGTGGGTTAATGAGTAAGAGAAAATGTGAGTGGGTGTGTAATTAGACTGGCAAGTGAAAGAGGAGGTAGGAGTGGGTGAGTAGATGGGTTGGTATGTAGAGAGAAAGTTGAAACAGGATTGTGGGCCAACTCTGTGGTGATAACCTGAAAGACTGATAACAGCCACTCTCCTGGAGACACCCAGAGAGGACTGATGGTCACTGCTGCTACAGGGTCTGTGGGCCCTGCAGGAGAGCAGCCAGACCCTCAACACCTCTGTTGCTTTGCTGCTCTGTATCCAACTCATTTGGCTGGCACATCATTTGCTCTGCCCAAATTTCACCATGTCTGCATGTGCACTAAACAATAATCTTCACCTTGGTCAGGTTTACAGATTTTTCTGTATAGATGTAAGAAATGTGTAAAACCATAATTACTCCTTGCTGGGTGTTGTGGGTTTAAAAAAAGTCCCAGGGGAAGCACAACATAAACTTTTAGTCTGTTGGGAGCCACTGCATTTTGCAGTGGGTGTTCCCAAAAGCTGAAAGAAGCCAAGAGCTGCAGGTGGAAGGAGTTAACTGAAAAAAACATACAAAAAGGGGGGATATGCTGGAATTACAGATGTACAACACATCACCATGAAGTCATCTCCCAGACGTTGAAGCACCTTTCACTTTAATGACTGAGACAGGAAGGTAAAGGAACTTTAAAGCATTGTCAGACCTTGACTGGCAGTGATTTTATTATAACTGTTGTGAGGCTGGACGTGGCTCACTGTGACTAATCCTTAAATGTTTTTAATTTACTATGGTAGAATTACAGCCTTAGCTGTGACTGCTCACCATTCAGGTACAGTCAGGCCATAGTTAAAGGTAATGGCTCTACTATCCTGTAAAGTTGTATTAGGTTGTGCAGGGTACATTTTCAGCAGTCACTCTGATAGAGCCTGTCCCTTTGTTACTGTCCTTTTGAAACCCAAATAGAGGTGAATGACTACTGCAGGAAGTTTCAGGCTCTATCTTAGCTGCCAAAAAAGTTTTTATTTACTAAGTTGTCAAACTGAAAAATACTACTAAAAACCAGTCCCTGCTAGTTTTTCATCCAGTAACTGGATAAGGCAAGAGTTCTCCTTGCTGGACCTACTTTTTGATGAAAACTCCATTGCTGTGTCTGCATGTGGGTTTGAGAGCAGGATGCAGACTGGGTGTATCAAGCAGCCTGCTGTGAGGAGCACTTGAACACCATATTCACCATGTTGTACATGGGTGGTTTCAGCACGGGTTGCATCACCTGGGATTGTTGCACCCACAATCATGCTCTGGAAGCAGTTTGGGCAAGGAGATGGCAGCCCAGTGTTAGGGTGTGTTTATAACTCCTGCCAGCTCTGTGGGGTTTGCTGGGTTCTTTACTGACAGGTCTGTAGCACTGGGTTAGATGGGTGTCTGGAGAATCTTGTCAGGGATTTGATAATTTTTAAAAAGTAGCCTTAAGCAGGGAGGGAAATCTTTCTCATCTTTAACCTAGTCACCTGTCACAAACTAAATTTCTCATGAAGTTCAACACTGTAGCTGAGCCAGCTCCTAAGGAGTCAGTGTTTACTCTTTTTATCCAAGACAAATTCAGAAATCCATTGCTGCACTTAAGCAGCTGTTTCTTACCATTAAAACACAGCATCTGAGTGATGGTAATGTTGTAGTAACTGCACTAAGATACAGAGGAACGTGTGGGTATGTGTAATACAGACCTGTTGGGTTGTAGATCTGTCAAAGCATTTGCATTTCTTACCCAAGCAGAAATCCTGATAGTGCTTATGCATGCTTTGCCTGGGCTTTAGGAACTGCAGGAACTGCTGTGTCAAAACCACTGCCTTTAGCTGTCATCTGTGGGATAGCAGGGATGCTGCTGGGATACTTAAAATTCCAGTCTTAACCAGAAGTTTTATGCTTGATATTAAAGTTATCACAGCAATCATAAAAGCAGCATATGACCTCAGTGGACAGTCCTGAGATTGAGAATACACAGGAATGAAAACCTTGATGTTTCCTTTCTGTTTAATTAACAATTTTTTTTATCCATGACAAGGTTACAAAGCATGCTTCATCTTTTGCTGGTTTTTTCCATATGGGTGTGTGCTTCCTTTTCATTATGTTGTTTTTCTTCTTTTTTTCTTTCCTTTTTTTTTTTTGTAACACAGCCACTCCTTTCATTTGGAGAATAAGAAATGAGCTGCTCTCTGAGGAGAAAGGAAAGTTTCATAAACATTGCAATCCCAATCCTTCTAATCCTTTGTTACCTGTAGGGGCAGGTGCAGGAAGCTACTTCAGGAGTGGAGCTTTACTAAGTTCTTCAAGGCTTGGGATTGCACAAAGGAGCAGGATGTTTTACACACTACAGGGAAAGTTCAGAACAACATGGTGGGAAGGTGTGTTGCTCAGTCATACATCCCTCTTGCTTGGCTTATTTCACTTCAGTGCTGCCCCATAATGTTCTGAGCCCTTCAGAGAGCATTTTCAACACAAAAATAGATTGTCTGAAGTCTGAGCATATTAACTTATTAGTTTTCTGCTGTTGGAAAATAGGTTTTATTTTTGGAGAGACTATATTTAATGCTTTTGTTACCTGGATATTTTCTCTTTTTTTTCCTCGAGAGAAAGTGAACCCCTGGCTTGATCTCAGTAAAAAGAAAGGAATTAATGCTGTTGGCTGGATGGACTGCACAATGCTGAGATAGTGTCTGTAGGAAAACAACCAGACAGCTTAAAGAAGAAGTAACTTTTTGTTGTTGTTTTTTGGGGGTTTTTTTGGCATGCTGAAACCATTTAAAATGCTGAGATAAGGGTAGGTCAAGTAGGGTAGTAAAGAATGTATCACCCATCCCTTGTGATTCTGTGGTTTTGTCTGAATATTTTTTTTCTTCCTCCCTACAATCAGGCAAGTGTTCCAATTATTATCTCTGCCCTAAGACTGTAGCTGCATGAAAGCAGCTACATTTTTTTAATATTAAAAATATCTGTGTGTAATAACACTTCTGTGATGATTCCCATCTGGAAGATATGTCACACACCTCTGTAGTAAGATTCATGGCACCCTTTTTGCATACTACATTGTTTTGTGGTTGTAGATTCCTGTGCATGAACTTGTTTAGTGTACAGTTCTGGTCTGAAAAGCAGTTAAAAGCAACATATTATTTACTGGCAGAAATAAGTTTTCACTATTTGTCTCACTTGGTCTCATAGAACCAATCCATTTGTGAGAGACTAACTTGTCTGCCTGAAAAATGTTTATGGTTCATTTACTAGAAGAGATGCTAACCAACTAATGCTTAGTAAGGGATGTGAGGACCTTCTTCCTTGGGTCGTTCAGGAGATGGCAAGAAGCTCTCTGGCTTTGGTCTGAAATTGGAAGTACAGTCCAAATCATAAAGGTGTGAATTCCTGTCAAAAATTGTCTCAAAATGGTTCATGTGTTAAAAGCCATGCCCAAGGAATCATCTCACTGCCATTTACACTAGCAAGGCTACATTCCTTCTTGAGTAAAATTAATAAAGTTATGTCAAAGAGAGGGCTATGTACAATATGAAATAACTTGCTATTAACATCTTCATTCCCAGAATTTTAAGTGAGGTACTGCTGCATAGGCAGTATTACAAAACAGGAATAAAAAGAGCAGCTTTATGTTCTAGCATGGAAAAGGGACAGTGAATTGCTGGTTTTACACTGTGTAGGAAAGTGAGCTTCTGAAGTGCTTGTGTACTTGAGATATATTTGCTTATTCTGCTCATATTTACTGCTATGTACTGATGAATGAATTCCCATTTTAAGTGGATAACCATCCTTTGAAAGATCAGAGTACCAGGCAGGAGCCAGCAACCTGTGTGCCTAATTCCAGCTGCTGGTGACACCTTCTGGATGCTCAGCACTTGGAAAGTTTCACCTGTCATTTGGGTAATTGAAAATTAAGTTTTCCCAGAGCGTGGCATGATTCCTAGTCAGTGGTGTAGCAGTAGAAAACAATCCAAATCTGCTGTCTCCAAGGCTTGTCCTCAACTGTTTTCTTTACAAATTGCTTTTAAAGCACAAAGATGAAAATTGGAACACGCTCTGCAAATCTGACCTGTATTTATATCTGCATGTTTGGGAGAAGGCCATAAAATTATTTCCTTATTGTTTTCAGTACATCTCCAGTTTATTATTCTGAGAAAATTTGATGCATCTGCAGTGTGCACGATCTGGCTTTCTGATATACAGATGCACAGCCTTGCATATCTACTCCAATCAGTGTAGCAACTGTTTTTACAAATACGTGACAATGTACAGCCTCCTATCTGAGAACCAGATCAGACTAAAATTGGGACTCAGTCCAAAAAATAAAATGCTGCAATCAATCTACTGACTGTGTCAGCATTCAGATTCATTTCTGTTACACACACACCGCAGGGAAAGGAAATGGAAATACAAGCTAGCATCCAGAAACAGATTCCTGAGTCATGGAGGATGGCTGAGATGGGCATTTTTAACAGGAGTTGCTTCAAGATTCCCATTTTTGCAGATGCCACATGGTCAAATAAGTGTTAAAGGTGCCTGTGGACATTAAAGAAATCACTACCTGACACTAGGGATGCTGTGTGACTTCCCTCTTTACACTCAGCCCAGGTGTATGTGAAATGGATGGAACAAGCTGCTTGTGTCACAGCATCCCTGGTCCTTAGGCATTAAAGATACCTTGGTACCAGCAAGTCATCTGTGGAGTTCCATCCCTTGGAAAACCCTACTTGAAATGCTGATGCCTTTGAACTAGGATGACCTCTTGCTCAAGACCATGTGTTTCCTTCCTTGCCGCCTGCCCTGCTGCTATTCTGGGCTCCTGGCTGGCACTGCTCATCTGTCTGGGGGGCATCTCCTCCTCAGGCACATGGCTGGTGGGCAGATTTCACCCTCTAGTTTCCCATTCCCTAGGCTTACCCTGTCCTAAAGTTTGTCTCATCTCAGTGAAATAGTTCACTTATGTTACTGGGAGAGAAGGACGCCTGCAAAGCATGTACTACATAGCATCAGGGGCACTTTGGGGTTTTATCAGTAAGTCTTTTAAGAAGTGATTTAAGCATTCAAGTGTCTGAGCTGGAAGCCAGTTGCCAAGCTTTAATCTTCACCCTAAAGCTCTGCTGGTAAATCTGATCTGATGGTTCTGCCTGCATATGGGTAAAGGCACCAATATCGAAATAAAGAGCACTGATAAAAAGCAGTAGGACTTTTAATGTCAGCAACAAAATTAAAAACATTTTAAAGCATTTTTAACGTGATCATTACACTGTTGATGTGCAGCAGATTGCATTGGTGGGATTTGGCTCTGATGCAAAAACCAGGCAGCATAATATATGTGTACATACAGGTCTGAAAGTACACAAGGATAGGGTTCAGCTGCCTGCACCTTGTTGCCCTTCAGTTAATCTGGGATGTATCCATAGGGCTGGCAAGTGCAGCACAAGTTTAATGTGAGCCAGGCAGGATCCTGAGCATCTCCCAAAAGGACAGGAGGACTAAGTGCTGTCTTTAGGCAACTAAATCTCTGCATTATTGTCCATGCTCCTGTTGTAATTGCTGGAGATGCAATTTATCACTGAAGTCTAGAGAGTAAAGCTGCTCCCCCAGCAGCAGATGTTTATATTTGCTGGGCTGCAATGCAATCCAGGTGCTACAGGATCTCTAGTGATAGGGCTGCTGTTTTGTTTGGTTTGGGTTTTTTCCCTCTGACACATAAGGTGGAACAAAAATGAATGATAAATAGTTTGCAGTACAGATCAGTTCACGTGCTTGCAGTGAACATCTCAGAATTTGTAATAACAAACTGGGATGAACTTAGTATTTTTATGAAACTTAGAAACTTAGTGTTTTTATGCAGCTGGAGCTCTGCAAAACAAAATCACTAGACCCAAACCCAGTAACTTCTAATGAGTGTGATTACAGCCAACTGTGTATGCTGGATGTACATGTTTCAGTGTCAGGAGCACAGGTATTTAGTCATTAAATATTTTTAATTGTAAATCAGAAATTCTGGTTATGTTCTGCCACAGCTAACTACTATAGTAGTGAGTTATTCTTTTAAGTAAGTAGGGGACAATTTATATTTTGAGCCACAGAACTAACACACACAAAAAAATTGGGTTTCTCTTCTTAATTGTCGGCTTCTTTCTGTCTTCTATTGTATCTTGGTTTAAAAAAACCCAAACAAGCCCATTGTGATGCTTTTGATTAGGCTTCAACAGAGATAATTAAAGTATAGTGTCCCTTTGTGAAAGGAGATTTTAATTATTGTTAATTGCACTTCCTAGCTTCATTTCTGAAAGAAAACGGAGGTGACCTCATCCTGAAAGTTGTCAGTCTCATGCTGGTGTCATTCACTGCCTGGTAAAGAGGTTGTCCTTTTGATTTCTGTTGCCTTTTTTATTTTTATTTTTTATTTTTAATGAGAAGCTATCAGCTGGCCTGGCGGGCCTTGCAGCTTTGCAGGGGCTGTCCAGACTGTTTCAGTAGCAGTACTTAGTACTTGTTTCAGAAATGTTAAGTTTCTGAGCTGGGTTTTAAGAGCAGGAGATGAACAGAGTCTCAGACCTGTGGTCTGCTGTGTGAACATTTCCAACAGCAGCCAGTACCAAAGTCTGCAGGGAGATGCCATGGAGTCCTTCTACTTACACTTAGTAAAGATTTATGGGCTTATTCCTACCCTTTCATACTAACTAATCTAATAATATTGGATGTTTTAATTATCTATCCAGAGACCTAATTTCTTAATGATTCACAGGTTTTGGCTTTGGCATATTCTTGCCAAATCCACACTTCATCTGTACTTAGCATTTAAAGAAGTGCAAAAATTCCTTTACCCTTTGGGCTGCAAACCCTTTAGGGCAGTGGTGGCTTGAGGTGGGCTTATGTTGGTGCCAACACACTGGGACCTGTCAGCATTCAGTTGGAACCATAATGTAGATGATTTAAATATTTATGATCATTTGAAGGCCAGTGGCATCCTCGCCAGAACAGCGTGGCCAGCAGGTCCAAGGAAGTGATTCTGCCCCTGTACTCAGCACTGGTGAGGCCACAGCTTGAGTCCTGTGTCCAGTTCTGGGCCCCTCAGTTCAGGAAGGAGATTGAGGTCCTGGAGCAGGTCCAAAGGAGGGCAACTGGGCTGGTGAAGGGACTTGAGCACAGATCCTATGAGGAGAGGCTGAGAGAGCTAGGGCTGTTCAGCCTGGAGAAGAGGAGGCTCAGGGGAGACCTCATCACTCTCTCCAACTCCCTGAAAGGAGGTTGGAGCCAGGGGGGGGTTGGGCTCTTTTCCCAGGCAACTCTCAGCAAGACAAGAGGACACGGTCTCAAGTTGTGCCAGGGGAAGTTTAGGTTAGATATTAGAAAGAATTTCTTTCTGGAGAGGGTGATCAGACATTGGAATGGGCTGCCCAGGGAAGCAGTGGATTCTCCGTGTCTGGAGATATTTCAAAAGAGCCTGGATGTGGCACTGAGTGCCATGGGCTGGGAACTGCAGTGGGAGTGGATCAAGGGTTGGACTTGATGATCTCTGAAGTCCCTTCCAACCCAGCCAATTCTATGATTCTATGATTTTAATTGATAGAACATCTCCATATACCAGAAGAAGGGTGAACAGGAGTACTTTTTCATCTCTTTTCACTATTTTGTATTCCTTAAGCTGTTACCTTATTTTGCCTTACATGAACCTTCTCTAAAATATACTCTGAACTTTTCAAATTCCATTTCAGTTCACCCAGTGCCATCTGCCACAATGTCTGCTCTGTATTTCAGTCCTGACAAGAAACCCCATTTCTCATCGGTACCTCCGCACTTCCGTAAGGATGATGTGAGAAGCTGAGCTGGCAAGTTGTTCCTGCCTTTCTTGCCAATTATATAGCAATGTAAAGAGGCAAACTCTGACAACTTGTGTCCTTAGAGGTGTTTGAATACCAGACTCCAAGTGAAATCATTAGCAGTGAAGCTTTTGAATGCCTGGGTTGGGGTCTCTGCTGAACTCCTGCCCAAGCAATCTCTTGCTGACTTCAATCACTCTGCTGTTTTGTCTGTCTCAGATGTATATTTGAAGCTGCTGATTATTCCTGGGTGTCAAAGCTATTGACTTGGAGATACACAGGGAGCAGGGTGCCAGCAGTTCCCTCTACAATGGAATGAACATTCAGCTGGTTTGTTTTCTAACCCTGGCCTGGACAAATCAGTGAGTTGAAGCTTGGTACATTTAATGGGGCTCCTCAATACTTTGCCAGACACATTGGGAACCATGTTATGGAGCTCCCTGTTTATCTCATTCCTTTGCTTTCTGCAGCTCATTAGAAGACACAATTCAAATCTCAGTCATGTGAGATGTTAGGGCTGTCTGAAATGGTTTTCATTCTGTGGCTTCCCAGATTTTGTTGCAGCAAAAGGAGCAGAAGGTTTCCTGAAGTGAGCCACATTTTTCAGTGCAAACACTGAACACTGACCTCAGGTCACCTTACACCAACTTCATTCTTTCTTCCCTTTGCTGTCTGTAAATGTGGATTAAGGTGAATCTTAAAGTGCATCTCTTCCCAGATTTTGTTGCAGGAAAAGGAGCAGAAGGTTTCCTGAAGTAAGCCACATTTTTCAGTGCAAACACTGACCTCAGGTCACCTTGCACCAACTTCATTCTTTCTTTCCTTTGCTGTCTGTAAATGTGGATTAAAGAACATCTTAAAGGACTGATTGTTCAGAAAACCATGGTGGTCTGTTAGCATTTCTGCAATCTTACCAAAATGTATGTTAAATACAAATACTTTCCCAGGGCTGAGGTTGGTATCTTGTTCTGCTCTGTTGTTTTATTTTTTTTCCTTCTGTTTGTTAAAAAGTGCAACTGTTCTCATCTTTGCTGTGTAGATTCTCCAAATCTGGAGTTCCTGTACAAAGTAACTCTGCATGTTGACAGTGGATACAAAGATATTCACAGAATTTTCTGCAATGGTGGGTACCATGTTGGTTAGGAAGGTTCATCTGCATCAGGACTGAGCACAAGCTTCTTCATCCTGAACAGACACACAGGAGACTGGGTCTTGTCTGTCATTCTCACAAGCTACTGCAGAAACTGTGGCTTTCCAAAATATTTCTTGGATTGTCAGACTGTATGTTGTGCAGTTTGTCTCCCAGATTTCAAACTGAAGAACCTGTTACCTACTGACATCAGAGGCACCCCAGAAACACAGCTTTCCCCCTTCTGTTTACAGGAGGTGCAGAGTGATTTCTGCCCTGTGGTGACCATAAACCAAAGCTCTGTTGTCAAGTTTTGGACTGGATAGCTCGTTTCCATTTTTCAAGCACAGGAGGAATGACAAGCCTGGCAGAGCCCTGCAGGGTTTGTTCTCACCTTTCACATCTTCATTGCTCCCTACCCTGCTTTTTGTCCATGGGCACAGAGGGTGTTTGGCATGAGGACAAGAGATATCCTGAGGATTTCCAGGCAGCACAGCTCCTGCTCCTGTGCCAGAGGAGCTTGTGATGGTGGCGTAGGTATGACACGAGCAAAGCTTTTGATTTCATAAATAAAATGACTTGAAACCACTGTGGGGCAAAAAAAAAATGACTGCAAGACCAGGGGAGGGTTGAGCAACATGCTAAGGACATGTTGTTTCCTTTAAGGATTCTGACTACAAATGACGCCACTGAGATAGTTGGGATGTTTGTGAGCACGATGGGGCTTGGAAAGGGAAAGCAAATCGGAAAAACACTGGGCAGCTGAACAATTTGTTTTGTTTTATGACTCCCTGGTAGTTCAGTGAGGGAGTGATTACTCATGCACTGTCACTGCACATCAAGAAAATTCCTCTGGGTTTAAACACTGGCAGGAAAAAGTGGTTTCCTAAAAAACACTGAATTAATGAGATAAAACCCATTGCTCAGGAGTCTCTAACAGGAAGGGTCAGAGGCAGAGTTGTGCTGGACTCACAGTGTGTTGGAAATCTGCTCTGCAGAGTGTTTCAAAGAGCTGGTGGGGGTTCAGAGAAGAGATGCTCAGTGTGTCTCTTTTAGGATGCAGTACTATGGATTTGGAGAGAAAAAAATTGGGTTTGATGCGGGCAGTCTTGCCAATCCTTCCCCTACATTCCCTGAAAATACCTTGAACTTGGATACTGGACCCCTCCTAAAGAGATGAGATTTCAAGAAATGTTTTCTTACTCACAGACAATGGGGCATGGCAATATATTAGTAATACTGACACTTGGAGTGAGGGAGATACACTTCAGGAGAAGAACAGGATTTGTCTGGGGGCTTAATTATACAACTTGAATGAATTTTCAGTTTCATACTCTTGTTTTCCCATGTCTGTCAGACTTGCTGACTTTCTGCTTTTTATGCCTGCATTATTTTACAGGTCCTTACTGCAGAGTTTGCATGTTTACTTCAGTTATTTCAGCTATTTTAGCTCATCTAGTCACATCCATACAGGACACGCATTATTCTCGTCTTAACTGGAAACTTAATACAACTTTTATGGCCCTGGAAAGCAGAATGAGTGCTGTTTCAGTTTAATGTTTTAAGAGAGTAAACAGAAGACTGCTCCAGTCTGGAAATGCAAGTGAATATATTCCTCACCAACCCACTTGCACAATTACTCCCTCGTAGCATAAATTACTGTAATTTCCTTTGCAAAAAATGCAGATACAGCAGGGGCTGTTAGGAGGGAGAGCTGTAAGGAGTCTGTAAAGTGTGAAGTAATGATTAATAATAGAATTATCAAGCCACTGTAACAGTTTTGTTGGTGTTTGTCTTAAATTACAGTACCTCAAACATAATCATAGTCATTCCTTGCCTTATTTCAGTGCTATATTCTAGTCTGAATCAATTTTCTCTCCTCTTGATGTTACAGTCCTCATAAGCACTTGAAAAAATCTTCTATTTGTTTTTTTTTCCTCATATGCAAACTTAATCCAAATTATAACCAGTTTGCCATGAAAATACAGAAGTAGCAGAGGAAAGGTTGTGTATTTTAAGCTTCAGATCAAAGAGCTGTTTAGCTGTGTCCCCTTTCACAGGTACCATACACTTTTGAAATATCCTATACTAAGCTGATTTTGAGGCTTTTTTTTTTAAAGCTCATAGATGCCCAGTTTATGTCTCCATGCTGGATTTTTGCCCTTGGGTGTGGAATTTGTTGCTTGGGCCAGAATTGGGAAATACTCCTTAGATCTGCTGAGGAATAGCTTTGAATCACAGAGTAGAATTTTCTCAGCAGAATGGAAATGGGACAGAATGAGACCAAAAAGACTGTGGGAACAGTTGTAGTGGTATGAAGATGATAGGGGTGTGGAAATGATGTAAAGGAGGTTGGAGGGAGGTGGATGCTGGCCTTTTCTCTCAAGTAAATAACACTAGAACTAGAGGAAAGGGCCTGAAGTTGTGCCAGGGGAGGCTTAGACAAGGTATGAGGAAGAATTTCTTCACTGACAGAGTAGTCAAGCACTGGAAGAGGCTGCATGGGAGGTGGTAGAGTCACCAATTCCTGGGGGTATTAAAGAACCATCTAGATGTGGCCCTTTAGGACATGCTCTAGTGGGCCTGGGGGGTTTTTTGGGGGTTGACAGTTGGACTTAGTGATCTTTTCCAAGCGTGATGATTCTCTGTGGTTCCTTATTTCAGAATCAAAATAACCAGCATGGAGTGAGGCACTTCAGAGGGACCTGATTTCTGATGCATTAGACAGGGATTTGGGCATCAGTTGTTCTGAGGTTATGTGCACATGGCAGCGAGCACAGGGAAGCTCAGATTATTTTTGAAAAAGCCCTTTTGGGTTCCAGGAGCAGCACAGCTGTTTCAGAGAGGTGTTAGCCTCACATGTTGGCTCTCTCCTGCTTCATTTTTCCAGGGCAGCATCAAGCTGAAGGATGAGATGATGCAAAAGGGGCTCTCCTGCTTTTTGGATGATCTTCAGTGTTCAGACTCCAGTGAAGATAGTGAACACCAGTTCTGTGCAGCCTGAAAAGAGTGCTGGTGTTAGCATGGACTTCAGTTGATTTTGGGGGGATTTACATGGTGTTTAGGTCACTTTTTTGGCTTAGAGTCTAGGTGAGAATCAGATTCCCTCACTCCAAGGGAGACAGCTTTGATTGGGAGCAGTGGGGAATCTCAGGCTGCAGTTTTGGATGTGCTGATGGCCAAAGCAGCTACTGAGTAGAGAAGTTTTATCACTCCAACCACTCCCAACAGCCAATTCCACTAAAATTTAGGCAGAACAAAGGCCACATGGCTGATGCAGCCTCCCAGTCTCAGGGCAAGGGGCACTCCCTGGGCAGCCAACTGCAGAGACAGCAATGTCCTGCTGCTCAGTGCTGTGTCACCCCCTGAGCAGAAGGATTGGGCTCCCCAGAGCTCCAGTGTGTTTTGTGCCAATACAAATAAAATTGTTTTGGCTTGGTAATAATAAAAAACTAACTCAGTTTTCCTGCTAATGAGGGCTTAATAATGATCTACCAACATTATCATTGTTCAGCTGATTGCCCTCCTTGGACAAGTCTCTGTCCTTCACATTTTCTGTGTGTGCTGAAGGGAAGCTGCTAGAAGAGTCCACGTTGCTGAGAAACAAATCTTAACTCACAGGGTGCTGCTTCTATCTCTGCATTTTGCTACACCACCATCCTGCACCCATTCAGAGCTTTTTTGGCTCCTGATTTATGCTTGGATTTTAATGTGCAGATGTATGTACGTGCTGCATTCAAATGACCATGACATTCTACATTTAAAGCCTTTTTTTCCTTAAATCTTACTTTGTGAAAACCCTTCCAGCTGGTGTTACATAGCACATACTTTACTATCCCAGTCATCACTTCAACCTTTTTATCCTTTTAACCTTCACAATTGTGGGGATAATCTAGAGTGAATTTCCTCGTTAAAACCACAGAGAAATCCAAAGTAGTTCTGTGAAAAAAATAGAATCTCTTGATGAAATTCTTTACAGGGGACTGAAAGGTGGAGTGTGAAATGAAAACCCAGTCCAACTGCAGGGGGATGGCTGTGGGGGCACCATGATGGGCTACCCATGTCATCCCTGACCCATTTTAACCACAAATAAGTTAATGCAGACTGGGTACCAGTGCTGAGCAGGGACAGATGCTAAGTGCTGTTTGTGTTGTGTGTTATCTCAGTAAGTTTTGGATCAGTTTTTGTTACAATTTTGATTCCTGCCTTCAGGTTTCCCTTTTCTTATCATGTCTAATAAATTAGGTTGACATTGCAAAATACTACAAAGTGACATTAGGATGTGCCTGTTAAAAGAGTAGAATAAATTAATTACATGGCCTGAACTTAACTGAACTCAATTACTAATTGATTCATTAATTTAATCATGTCTGCTACAAATATGGGAACTTGAATGCTGGCAGAATAGAGATAACTCTCTTCCTCATTAAGTCCTTAGGATTTCTTTGGTTTTACATTCCCTTGGTCTGTAATGGCCTCGTTTCTAGAAGTAAGAATTTACACCATTCATATGCAATTTGAGGTTCTCTGTGATTCCCTCCTACACCACTTTCAGGCTGGCATCTTTCTCATGGATATATTCAAAATTCTTAGGTTTCTAGTTGACCTTTCTTAGCCAGATATCAGCACTATTCTTACCTTTACTCAAAAACTCAAATCTATCCATCATGTTGTCCATCCTTGAGATACAATTTTGCCTGGATGTCTGTAATTCTGGGGGTTTTGTGGAGTTTCTTTATCATATTTATGTACACTATGACATTCTCTCTGTGCCCATTCTGCATCTTCTCTCTTCCAGATTTCCTCTGCAAACATTTATTTGACTACTGCCAAGTTCCAGATCTGCACCTCTGTGCCTCATTTTGTTTTCCTCCTGAGATGTTTGCCTGACTTGCACACGTGGATTGATAGCAATCAGCTGCAGCTCAGCACAGATTCAACAGAAAGGAGCTTTCTCCCTCTGCACATGCCACAAAACCACCTTTTTATTTGTGTATATTTTAAAGCTATACCTTCCTGTGATGCCTAGCATAGATAGGCCATCAGACTCTTGATCTGCTTTGTTTTTGGCATTGTCTCATTTTTCCTTATGCTTCCTCTTTTTTTAATGTCTTCTTCACTCTTCCTTGCCTCAGGCAGTAAGCGAGAAACAAAGCTCCTTTTATTCTGTTTCATCTGAAGCTCCTGGTTTGCTGTGTTTTGGTTCATGACAGGGCCTCTGCCCTCCTTCATCAGCCTTAAAGTGCCTGGCTTGGACATCACTGCGAAGGTCAATACCTGCATAGCTTCCAAATCCACACAAATTGGATTTCCTGAGTCCCAGAGAAAATCAGACAAGAATCAGACCTTCAGCCTTCCTTGGCTTAATGCCCAAATTACAAGTTCCTGACCTTGTTTGTAGCTTCAGGAGATGGAGCCAATTAGAGAGGAGACAAAAAATATCACAGGTGTGTTGCACCAAAATGGATATATCTATGTTGTGTTTTTCTGATAAGAGACAAATTTTTCTAGTGTGACTGAAGATGTTCAATAGCTGCAGCTATTAAACAAAATTACTCCACAAAAACTCCACAAAATTACAAAAATTACTCCACAAAAATCTGCCAGCCACTCTTCCCCATCTCTTCATAGAATCATAGAATTGGCTGGGTTGGAAGGGACCTCAGAGATCATCAAGTCCAACCCTTGATCCACTCCCACTGCAGTTCCCAGCCCATGGCACTCAGTGCCACATCCAGGCTCTTTTGAAATATCTCCAGACACGGAGAATCCACTACTTCCCTGGGCAGCCCATTCCAATATCTGATCACCCTCTCCAGAAAGAAATTCTTTCTAATCTCCAACCTAAACCTCCCCTGGCACAACTTGAGACCCTGCCCTCTTGTCTTGCTGAGAGCTGCCTGGCAAAAGAGCCCAACCCCCCCCCTGGCTCCAACCTCCTTTCAGGGAGCTGGAGAGAGTGATGAGGTCTCCCCTGAGCCTCCTCTTCTCCAGCCTCAACACCCCCAGCTCCCTCAGCCTCTCTTCATAGGATCTGTGCTCAAGTCCCTTCACCAGCCCAGTTGCCTTCCTTTGGACCTGCTCCAGCATCTCGATATCTTGCTTTGCTGTGTTTAATATGAGGAGCATTATATTGTGGTCCCCTAATTACTTGTATAATTTTCATGACATATGCCAGCATCAGTGTTTTTTTTGGAAGCACAGTCTCTGTTTTTATCACCATGATGTGTTTTGTCCTGTAACAACAGTCAGATACTTGAACTCCAGCACAACTTACAGACCATTGATCAGTCCCCAAAATCTTGAGGTAAATCTGTCATCCTTCTCTCTTCAAAGCCAGAAGAAACAAGCTCTTTGCTTAGGTGACATAACCTGGCCTGACCAAAAAAACTCAGCAATTATGGGGGGTGTGGACCTGCCAGGTGGGCAGTTCTTGGAGGGTCTGCAGGGCTTGTGGCTCTGGGACACTAAGCCTGGCAGTAGGTTCCATTCTATATATTCTGTAATAAAACAAGATGGAATGAAACAGATGAAAATGTACCATAGCTGTGTGACCTTTTCCTGCTTTTATAAGAAGCTAAAGTGGAAACGCAAACACACATTTAAATAAACCATTTAAAAAACCCCAGGTGCTGATCACATGAGTGTGCCTTACATATGCCAAAGGAAGAACGTATTGTTTGAGGGTAAACCTATTTATAAATATGTACAAATGGAAAGGTAAATAATATCTGTTTCAAGTAAAACCATGGAATATGCTCTCTGCCTTGGTTACCTTTTCCTGCTGGGATGTATGTGGTATAAGTGTATCTGGCATATATTGTGGTTGTCACTGTGCAGCACCAACATAGGAGGTGGCTATCTACAAAAATGTGATTGAAGATTCTTTGCATCTTTGGCAAAACAAAGAAGAGCTAAAGGTGGTTTGTTTTTCCCTGGAAATATTTCTGGGTTGAGTTTTGGGTTTTTTTGCAGTGTCATACGTGATGGGAGGAGTAAAGAGTATTTGTCTTCTGCTAAAAGATCTGCAGTCTGTTAGGCGTGGGAATTCAGCTGGGATTAAAAGCACAGAGTAGTCTGTTTGAATTCCCTATCCCTCTTTAATTGCTTTCTTTTTTTTTTTCTCTGTGATTCTAATTTCACTTCATTTTCAGTAATCATGGAATCTTCCAAATAAGTCAGAACTGAAGTTTGTATTACACTGGCGAAAAAAGACATAAAAAATAAAAACTGTTTTCATGTATGTTAATTGTTATTTTTAAAAAATACATGGGAGCAATTCTTTCCAGGTCACTCTTCATCCTCTAACATACAGATAGCAGCCTCACTTATACAGCAATGTAAATTAATCCAGCACTGAAGATAAGCAGAGGGCTCACTTTGTAGAAACACAAGTGCAGGAGATACGATGGAATATAAACAGGAGGGGTGGTTCTGGAGCACTTCATGACAGGGGCATTTCTGCTCAGCACCAAGATTAGCACTTCTATTGAAATTTAGGTAACAGCTTTGTTGCCAGGGTGGCTTCTAAAAATGATGCTCATCACTCTTAGGATTCCAAAAGCTTTAAATCAAGAGAAATATTACAAGCTGAAGAAATCAGTTTTGGGGTGTTTTTTTTTCCTAATCGTCATCAGTTTTCTCTCAGATCCCAATAAGATAATTCAGGAAAAGTAAGATAGCAGGGGGAATAAAAAAAAAAAAAGATATTTTTATTGTGCCAAGATATGGACAAGCAAGAGGGAGTTTTGTTGCAGGTGGCTACTTCATTAACATACCTCAGAAAATACCAGGGTATCACGTTGTTGGTTCTGGTTGTTTTTTAACAATTGCTGAAGTATAACATCTGCTCCTTTCATCCCTCAAATCGTGATGTCCTTGGAAAAAAACCCCAAAACTATACTACTGCCTTTGTTGTTCCAAAGTTTGCAGTTTGACAGAAGAGTCAGCAATGGTGATGTTCACAGGGTGGGAGCATGGACAGAAATGTGGCAAGGCTGAAGCCAGGCTGTTCCTGCACCCTTACTGTGTCAGTAGCCCTTTCTGAACGTGGTGATGGCTGATTTCAAGGGGTATAGCTTGGTATTTCACTGCTTTCTGTCTCAAATTCTCACATATAATACAAAATAATACTCAAGCAAAAAGGAGAGTGATACACTAAAACTGATAATGTTTGTACAGGACTGTGTATCATTCCCTTCAGTACAGCTTGTGCCTGTTGTGCTGGAGTTTGGATGCAAAGAAATCTTCCTCCTCCCAGACAAACTGAAGTCACTTTTCAGTAATGCATAATTCATATACTAAAGGCTTTGTCACAAAATCATCTTACTGTTTATCCCCCCGCTTTTGTATTTTTAGGATTTCTGTTTCCTAATAATCCCCCAAATCAGCCTGAAGAGGTTTTAAAACAGAATTCAGAGTAAATCTCAGACAACTTGTACGTCAAGGATATTGCTCTGCACTGTAGGTGGCTCTCTGGCACCTGCTACTTACAGATCCTTCTTCCACAAAAAATGATTTCCCCGTGGCATGGGTGATGCCACTGCCATGGAGTCAGTGTGTAGGTGGCCTGGGGCTCAAGGCAGTCTATCAGGAGGTCACTGGACCACTTTACATAGATCTTACAGGGAGTGTCTACACCTATTTATGTGTGAAACTGATCTGGCAGTTTCTTCCAGTGAATTTTGAAGGCCCAAGTAAAAAGCATTCCTTCCAGTGATAGCTGTATTCTAGAGATGGTGTTGGTAATAAACCTTGGTCGCCTGTTTTGACTGTAAATGCAGTCCCATAAATTAGATTTTGGGGAGCAGTAACTTAGCTGAAGCCTGTATAAGAGGCTAGAGGAAGAAAAGATTTATTGCCAAGCTGCTTTTTAAGTTACCTCTTTGAAGAACAACAGTGAAGGGACTAATTCAAACAGCTTTTGATACTTTGTTTTCCAGATTCTGAGGATAAACCCATCAACAGTGAACTGTTCCAGAAATACGTGGAAAAAATGTATGTGACAGAAGCTGTTTTTACTGAGGTATAGAACATCTGCATCCCTCCTTGGTATCAGCTGGTGGCATAAATACCTCACAGCACCAACCATCAGGCTACGAGAAGCTTCTGAAATTAAAATGCAAACAGGTATGGATGTTTCACTAGGGGGAAATACTGGTCTTTATTTAGGGCTGTTTGCTTGTGCCAGAGGAATGTTCCCCAGATGGCTTCCTTGGTAGTTTTTTTTTTATGTACAGCTAACAAAGCACAGGAAAGAGAGTGAGATATGTGAAGAACTGTCATCATTGTAGGGAGTTCTGACAGTAATGGTTTGTCATGTCATTAATTTCCTCCCCCAAATGACCCAAATGCTTTTTTTTTTCTTACCTGTTTATGTCAAGCCAGTGCAGACTGTCTAGTCATATTAAATTCCATCTGTGGAGGCTTTGTTTCTTGCACACTGCCAATTTTAAGCTAACCAAATTGTTCAGCAAGAAAAATGTAAATTGAAAAACGTAGGCAGCAGGCCAGTGGGGAAAGCTGAACCTTTTATTAAAACCTGGTAAAACTTGAGTAAGAATCTCCAAGTCTGGGGTATTGATTTTCTTTTGAAAGTTCAGGAACTGTGTTTGTTGAAGGCTGAAACTCATCTCAACTCCTCATGACCAGCTGAGCAAGGGAGATGGGATTTGATGCTATCCAAGGTGTAATTCCACAGTTCACATCTTTTGCTAGAGCCAGATTAATAAGTTTCTGCCTACCCCCAGCCATTCATTTCCAGCTCAGCAGCAATGCCATTCCATCTCTTTCCTGACTGTGTGGGAAACCAGATGACTGAAAATATCTCAGTCAAGAAAAGAAACACTTTTTTTCCTTATGAATTAGAATAATTTGAGTGGACTTCTTTATAGCATGGCCCACCAGCATGGGTGCAGCTGAAGGTGACATGAACAGCACGTCAGAGGCAGCAGAGAGCCCTGGAGGGTGTCCCAGTGTTAAGTGAGGTTGTTGTCAACAAAAGCTTGCTCTGGGACCATATCCTGGATGAAGGGGTTTCACTAGCCCCACAGTGTTATTTATTGAGCTGCTGCTTTTCATTTTATTTTATTAAGAAAGATTAACATCTTCTTGCTTGGGCAGGTTTATTTTCTGGGGAGATAAACCATCTCTGTGAGAAGTCAGTAAGCTTTGTGGACAGTCATGAATGTCAATAAAGTCTTGGCAAACACAGTAGGTATTTATTCAGCCTTGCAAATTAAAAACATTTTTCCTGCTTGTTTAGTGAAGGGAACAAAAAAAGACAAATTACATAGAGGATGAGCTCTCTTGATAGTTGGAATTCATTAAGCTGGTGGTGAAAACACTGGGGGATTGATGGTGCAGAAAAATGAAAGATGAAGCAGCTTTTCCCCAATAGCTGTGGTTTAAGTTCAAGTTGAAAGTGGCCAAAAAAAAAAAAATTAAAAAAAATCCCTTAAAGACATTTGTAACTGACTTCCCAGTCTCAATTTCCATCTTGGTAGGCAGTTCTTCCTCACTGCCATTAGTATTAATTGGTTTTTCAGCTGACAGACAATTTCTCAATGGTTCCTTGATCTTCATCATGCCACAGGGTATCTGCAGCACCTCAATAAATGAGATACATGGCCAGGCCTTAAGTAGGAAGTTCACACAATCTCTTTCTATGCTTTAGCTGTTCCATGAGCAGAGGCTTTCTGCAGAGGTGTCAATCTGTCATCTGTCCTTGGCTCTACGTTTCGTTTAAAAAGAAAAAAAAAAATCAGAAAGTTACAATAAGTGGAGCAGTTTGTCAGACATAACGTGCTCGTGGGCTATTGTCTGCAAATTATGGGCTGACTCACTCTCTCAGCCTGTCACAGATGAATTGTAAAGCTGTCCTAAGTAAAGCTCTAACAAAATCCATTTACCCAGCTCCTGTTATGGCAGAGATAGGAAGCAGTAAGACATCTTTTTCTGAATTTCCTGTACAGGTTCATTAGTCCACTTGGAAACCTTTCCAAATTGTTCCTAGTTGATATTCTCTCGGATTCTCCCTGTTTAATGAGATAAAATGCCCACAATTGTCATTTGTAGTCAAAGGTGGGATCTTAGTCCACATGTTCTGAATGCTTCACCACAGGAATTCATGACTGGAAGTGAGAGGGTTACCTGGTAAAACCTCAAAAGCAGCTAAATCACCTGTAAGCCAAACCTGAATTACTCAACAGTGAAACAAAACCATCTTAAACTTACTCTTGCAGTGGTTCCATTGCAGGCAAAACTTCACTCTTGTGAATAATCCCGTCCGTGTCAAATAAAATCATGTGAATATTGAAATATTTTAGATGAGGGCTTCAGTCCCTGATGTTTCATTTCTGTCATTTTCCTTGAAAGATTACAGAACAGTGTTTGTAACTACAGAAACAAAAACGTAATCACGCACTCTTCCATCTGAGATTTTTATCTAAATCAATGAATTCTGGGTTTTCTCTTCCTATTTCTCAAGCTCTTGCTTTTCTGCTAAGTGGATACATCACCATAAAGACATTATCCCCACTCGTTTTCTTCTTCATTTCCTGTTAAATGAGAAAATTGCTCTCAGCTTTTCTCATCATTAAATCTGTGAAGGACAAAACAGTTCAGGATCTGAAAATATTTTAAAACTTGCAGGACCTATTTAGAAGGAGGCATCTTGGAGAAGTACAATAGCTCTCTATCTGCAGTTCATTTGTTTTTCCAATTTAGAAATGACAGTTTAAAGCCCTAATGCAAGAGTGTTTCTCATTATCTGCGTTCTAGAAACATGCAGTGCTGTTACAGGTTTTGAAAGATGCTTTCTTCAAAAGTGCAAATGATATTCAGTGGAAAAATTTGCTGTCTGGATAGTCCACTGGAGATGCTGTGGTCTGTATAGCCATGCGACTGGACCTCTGTTTCAAACCCTGAGCACCTTACCAGTACAATTATGTGGGAAAAGATTCTGTAGCAAATTTAGCTTCACTTTGTCCAGGGAAAATAACAAATTGTGAATTGGTGTTGCTTTTTCTTGTTTCACAGATGGACTTTCTCATGAAGATTTTCTTGGAAAGGAGTGTGTTAGCTATGCTGTTGACAGATACCCTTGTGGGAACTGTCCACAGTAATTTGGGATTTCTCTACTCTATCTTCGGCCATCTAGAAGTTAGGTTTCTAGTCTAAGCTGGTTGTCGTCGTGGTAAATTAAAAGAGGGATGCATCTCTGGAGGTGATTCAACCTTAGAAACAGATGTAATTAATTAGTTAAGTTTTTGACATGGTTTCCTGCTCCCTGAAGAGAAGGAATTGATGAATATTTGGCTGTCCTTAGGAGATCTCAGATGGGTTCATCTTGGGTGATAGCAGTCAACAACTAAAATCAACTTCCACAGGGCTTCCAGAGGTAGGTTCAGTGCACACTGAGTGTATTACACTGCAGGAAGGAACAAGACGCTTCACTCTTCTGGAGTATGCTACAGCAAGACAAAGTTTTGAGGTTTTGGCATGCCTTGAGGAAACAGTTTGATCCTGCCCACACTTTAAAAAAACCTTTATTTTAGCTGTGCTAAAGCATTAGAGTATCTCATGCCTGCATGGAAGATTCCCAGACAGCTGTGTGCTCGGGGCAGAGCCCCAGGAGATGGACACAAGCACAGCTCAATCCTGCTCCTGGCCAAGCTGCTTCCTGACTGCTCTGCTCCACTCCACGCAGAGACTTTCTGGACCCAAAAGCTGGTAATAAATCCAATGCTGATGTGGCCTGGCATTGTTATAGCTCTTCCAGTAACTGAAGCAACTGCCGGCTTTCAGCCTACTCCGTTGGGTTGTTTTTCTTAAAACAATGTTGGTTTACACCCACATGGGGTGTGCTGTCTCCTTTTGCCTCCTGTCTGCCCTGCCACTGAAACACACTCTGCCTGACGTGCCAGTGCTGCTGCTTTGGGTGATTTGTTCCTTGCTGAGAGGCTGCAGTGGATCTGTTGAGTACTTCCAAGAACCAGGAGTGGGGCTGAGCCCCAGAGTCCGTGCAAGCCCTCAAATTTGCTGAACATTATTCTGCAGATGGGATTTGGATACGATTGTTCTGCCAGCTGAGATGAGAAGTTACAGACAGGTTATAAAAAATACATCTGTGTTTGAAGGGAATAAATTGTCTAGAACACACTTCAGTAGCTGGCTTCCAGGAAAAAACCTTGTGTCAGATTTCTTAGTAGTGCTGGGACCAGGTGTTACGTGCCAGATCTGAATAGTTTGTAATTAATGCAATCTTTAATGTTAAGTTTGGGCACACACCTTTTCTCTAATGCTGCAAATACCACCCCAGCAAGAGCTAGCAGAGGGGAGGGGTGGGTTTTCAGACTATCTGCGTGACCTTTTGAATGAATATTCAACATTTAGCATTAATATGTAGCTTCTGTCACACTCTTGCACTTCTGCTGCTGTTTAAAAATAAGACATGGTAACAACTTGCAGGAGACCTTACACACGTTTTTTTTGTTGTCACTAGAGGGAGTTTGCAGCAGTGCTTCCCTTACTGATTCATTTGGTGTTAGTCATGCTGTGGGCAAACCTCAGCAGACACAATGTTTTAGCAGAAGACAGTAACAAAAGTAGGATGAAGACCCTTCCTTCCTGGTTAAAGCCTTGTATGTGTTGTCCAAGCTTAAGTAACAAAATTCTTCAGGGAGACAACTGCTGGAAGCAATTCTCTTTCTGTTGGTAGCACTATAATAGAAAACAGAAATGAACAGTTGGTGACTCAAACCAAGATCAAGAGCAAGAATAAAAAAGCATCAACTATTTAATAGGAAAAATAAAGATTGGGGGGGTGGGGAGGGAAGACATAGATAGATAATCTTCTGTGGCACTTCCAATTTATTGTTACAGGAATATTATCCCAGCTGGAAACAAGCTCCCTCAGGAAGCTGGTTTCATATGGTGGTTTAGATTTAACTATTCATTGTCTAGCACCATTTGAAATCAGTGTTCTTGGAGGAAGAATGCCTGCCTTCATCACTGAGATGGATCCTCAGAAACCTTGGTGGAAAAGAAGAGAAGGTCAAGATCTTCCTTGTGTGTTTCTGCACTTACTCTTAGCTCCACCACCAAACCCAGTCCCTCAGAACAGCAGAGTCTGTGGCCCAGGTGATCCTTGGGAGAGCCATCTAAGGTGTGATTTCAAAGGCAGAAATTCTGCTGTAAGAATTGCTGGGCAGCAGCATGTTTATAGTACTTGTAGGTGGAAAAAAGTGCAATACAGAACTGCAACACAGTATTGAGGACAGGGATGTTAATGCACCAAGTAGTAAACCTAGTACAAACAACTAGTTCATGCAACATAGAGTAAGGAAAGGAGCTTCATTTGCTCTGCTTTCTTGTCAGCTCAAAAGCTGTTTCAGTTTTATGTACATGTTTTTGTTATTTACTACTCTTGTAAATACCTTGTACATGTATCATAAAAGAGACAGAATTTAAAACAGGTAAGTGTAAATTTAAACACAGTCTGTGTGCTAGACAGGCTCTGCTGCCTGTTTGCTTTTTCATGTGCCATGTTTGGCAGCTCTGAATATGGTTATTTCTTTTGTGTGACTTGATTTCCCAATGTTCAGGCTGCAGGTTGATAGCTTGATACACAAGCTCATGGTGAGCACCAGCATCTGTGAGAACTGGACCAAGCATGGTAGGTCATGTTCTCCAAGACCACTGAAAATTCTTGGAAGTGTTTTAAGATTGGCTTTACAGTACTAACAGATGTGTGTGACTGATGATGGATTTTGAAAGCTACCATATTCTAAATCTTCATCTTCTGATTGGTTTTTTAATATTCATAACGTTTTTAGTGGTTACAGTCACAGAGATAATTAATAGGCATTTATCAAGTATTCGGTCATCCTCCAATGTAAAATATTATGTCCAATACTATCCAGCATTTAACTTTTCATCCTTGCAGATCTCAGTAACCCCTTTAGAGGATGACTGATTTCTTTTGGTGTTCAGAGTCAATAATACTTTCTAGCACCATTTGAAATCGGTTATAGTGATTGGGGAATTGCTCCTTGGGAATTTTATAGAAGAGTCTCCAAAGAGAATCTTTCATTGTCTTGTCTAGGACCAGAACCAAAATAGCTGAATCAGAAATACTACATGCTTAAAATCTGGTGGTGTTTGGTGCTTTTGTGTAGCTGGCAATTTTTCTGAGGAAAAAATCAAATCTCTGGTAGACCACTTATGTAAAATGTGTAACAAAAGTTTTTTATTTAGGTCATCTGTGTGAAGATGACACTCAGAGTGATTTGGAAAGCCATACAGTACTCAGAGTGGAGATAAAGGGAGATGGTTTTCTCAGTGCAAATAATCAGTATGGACTTCAGAGACAAAAATCCCACCCTGCTGGCCTAATGATGTGTGGTCTGAGGAGATAAACAGCATCAAGAAACCTTCCAGTCTCCAATTACCATACTCTGGACATGCTGAAAACAAGGTCTCATGAAAGATTTCATTGCCAGCCTGAGAGCTTTTTGCATTCTCCCCTCTTATCCTGTTAGCAGTGTAAGCCACAAAACTAAGTCATCTTCCCAAGGATGTTACAGTATCACAGAAGTTTTTGCTAAAAATTCAGCTCTTCAGTGAAGCACAACTGGTCAGAGATGGGAAGTCGAAGTGTGGATTGTGTCCCCAGTTGCAGCAGGAGCTCATTATCCATCAAGATAATTCCTGAAAATCATTCTTCAACCAGCTTTTTGGATCTAATATTTGGAGCTAATAACACAGACCCGCCTACAGCAGCATATCCCTGTGGCAGGGGATATTTTCCTGGAAATAATGAAGAAAATTAAGGATATATTGCTTTTCCCTACTTGGCTGTACGGGGAAAACAAAAAACGAGCTTCAGCCCGTGAACAACTGGAGCAACTTCTGAGTATTCAGAGGCATTTCTAAGGTGGTGGTTGGTTTTTGGCAGCAAATTTATCTTCCTGTTCACTTCTCTTATGTCTTTTAATCATAATATGCTCTTGTTACTTTTATTCCTTTTTGTTTAATTATGAAGAGATCAGGTAGTCACAAACCAAAAGAGACTTTATATGAGAAGTAAGTGGCTTCTTTCTAGTCTCTCACTTGCATCCCTTTGTGAAATCTGCCCTCACTATTTATCTTACTTCGAATTAACTCTCAAGTGGGCAGTACTGTTATTTAGTGTAAAAAACTTGAGGTTAGCCCTTGAATTGATACAAAAAAATTCTCACAATACTGAAAAAGGACAATGACTAGCAGCATATTTTTTGCAGTATCCTGCATGGAGCTGCCACTTGTCCACCTGCATATTTTGGAGGGTTTTACAGATGTCCTTGTAGAGGTTAAAAGATGTACAGAATAAACTCAGGAGCTGCACCTTACCAAGAATCCAGGTGCTTTAAGAATATTCACTGCTGAAGTGGCTCCAATACAGACCACTGCTTAAACTATTTCTTGTGTGGAGTCTTTGAGTGAGCAGATTGATCTCTTTGGAGCTCAGCTGCTTGCACTGTGCTTGTCAAGGTAGAATCTAAATGTCTTAAAAAAGAAATGTGTTAGCACAAAACCTAATCTTGAGGTTAAGAATCGATTACAAAGGAATGCAAAGTGATCACACAAAAACAGCTGAAGAAGATTATTAAAGTTCTAATTATTTCTGTTGAAAGGTAAGAGGTTTCTAAGCTGTAGTAATTTTCTCTGTTTGCACCATGTAGAGAGGGCTTTAAGCCGTAGTAATTTTCTCTCTGCACCATATAGTGAGAAAAACCAGAGCTGCCAAGTGCTTGGGTCTCATGAGAAGCTTTTCAGACATGAGTGCTATTGCTGGTGTACCTGTGTGCTTACAGGAGTGTGTTCTGTTACTTGTTGGATATTTCTTCCACCAGCAGGGAAAGAAATGAGAGACTGAAGAAAAGGTAGGGAAGAAAATGGTGAGAGGACAAAAAAAAAAGGTGGGAAGGAAGAAAGAAAAAAAAAAAATGCTTCATGAAAGCATTGGACTGTAAAATATACATATGTATGAATAAGACAGAAGTGTATGTAATGGGTTTCTTCAGGGCTTTTTTCTAATATCTGCTTTCAGCTTTTGGCCTTTTTTAATAAGTGAAGCTACTAGCAGACAGGCTTCCCTGTCACACAGCCAGGTTTGGATGCAAAACAGTGCTTACAAAACTTGTACCAGTCTCAAAACACTGATCAGGTACCACAGTGTGTAACATAAACTATTGGCAAGTCTGTTCCATCCATACCCTGCAGCCATTGCAAAATGGAATGTGCAAGGAGATTGCTTCATGGTCAGCAGAGTTTGTTTAGTTGCCAGTCTTCTGGAACGATGTTAAAGTGAAATAAACACTTGGGCCAAGCCAAAAACAGCACTGGAAGTCAACCACTGCACTTCTGGACTGACATAAAAGGTGCTTGATTTTCATGGTGGGCTGAGAGGAAGAGAAGGATGATGTGTACTGGGAATTTTTTAATGGAAAAGTATTTTAGAAATGTGCCTTTAACTATTAATGAAGCTGTAATGAATTTTTTTTACCATGCTCATCCTGAGTTTCAATTGTCACATGAATTGATCTGAACCTTTTGTGATCTTGCATCATAATCTTGAAATGTCTGGCTCCTGTGTAAAGGATTTTTGTGAAATCCATCATGTACTGGGAATTTGGAGGGCAAATACCCCTGATCATGTTTAGATCTCGGTGGATGATGGTGGATAACTGCTTTATTTTCACAGCAGATAAACTGAGGGTCAGCACTGTAATTCACAGCAGCTTAATCCTTATGTTAATTGAGAAAAGATACAGAAATAAAATGCTTATGAAAGAATGGAATAGGACAAAACTGTGATACCCTATGAGATGCTTCCTGGTTTCTTTAAGCCAGAAGAGACTTCAAGCCAAAAATAACCTGCTTGTGGGGAAGCAGTTGTGTCCTTGGCACACATTTCCAGTGCTGTAATGGACAGCAGAGGTGCAAGCAGGATAAATCCAGGTAGCATGGATTTAACTGCAGGCTGCCCGAGTCCAGCTGGGACTTTTGCTAAGCATGAAGCAGCAGAGGCTTATGTTGGCAGAGCTTTGCTGTGCTGTAAAACAGACTGTTAGAGCTCACAGCAGTTTAAAAGATGCCAAGAGAGCAAATTCTTGCTTGCTCGGGTAATCCTAACAAAAATAGTGTTATAATTTCTAGATGTCTTTTCAGGTAAAACGGATCCAGTGAGGACAGCAAAGCAAAATGCAGTGAAGCAGAGTTAGTTAAGCTGCCTACATACACAAGAGGCTTTCATTTCACAATTGTCCTTCAAGACAGCTGTAGCCTTTGCAGGGGAACTGTTCTGTTTTCTGACAGCATGGTCATGAAAATGGTCATGGAAATGGTGCCTTCTGTTCTCAAGCAGTGCTTGTCACATGCTGCAGGTGAAATGTCCAAAGTTTTGGGGTTCCAGGCATAAAATCTGAACCAGTTCATGCTCCCACCTTTGCAATTGGGCAGGCAAGAGAATGTTTAAACCAGTGTAGTGTTTACTGACCTTTGATCAGAAGCCACTGCCATTCAGCTCCTTGAAACTGGAAGCAGTAAATTTTTCCTGGTGTTTTTTCTCACCCTTCTCCTTGTTTTCTTTCAACAGTCTATGGCAAGACATGTGGCTGCCTGCTCTGCTACCCAGATTGCAGGGTGTTTTGAGTCAAGTTATCTGCAGCTTTTATCTGTGCTGCCTTTTCAGCATCATGACCTGGCTCTTCTTGCCAAGATTTCCACTCTGAAGAACCTGCTATGGCAGCAGGTGACTTGGCTTTAGTACTGGGGATGGTCTATAACACCAGTTATTCCTTGAGTCAAAGAAAAGGCCAGTTGCCATAAAAAAGGAGGGATGAGCCTTGGAATCACAAGGATTTGAGTTCAATATTTTGCTGTTGTTGGTGGTGTGCACATGGTTGCTGCAGAGGAGAAGTTTCTCAGGCTCTACTTTCCAAAGCAATTAATTTTGTCAAATCCTGCACATCTCTGGCTGGCTGCCAGCCTGTAAAGCCTGACACTTGGAATCCTTTGGAACTGCACAGCCTGAGGTGCCAAGGTTGAGAAGGGGAACCCAGTTGGAGTCTGGAGGAGCCACCAGTGATAACAGTTTCACAGGCAATGCATGGCCTCGCAGAGCATGGGCATCCCCAGGGAATGTGTAAGTCATTGCTTTTGACATCCCTATTTCTTCAGGTTTCATTACTTTTTGTACTGTCGTAATATTAACTGCATGTGGGGATGTTAACATAAAACCTGGTAGGATTTATTTATAATTAATGATTTTGCTTGGAAGATCCCCAAATGCCACCGTGCAGAGTAAAACTCTAAACCGAACTGGCAGCTGTAAAAGCTGTAAGCACAAGCAAGTTAGCCAATCTTTTAATAGCCTCCAGGGGATCACAAAGTCATTTTCTCCATTAGGTTTTGATGTTATTTCATCTTTAGTTTTGCCTGTCCTTACTGTGAAACAAGACTGGAAGGAGAGTGGCTTGATAGTCACCCAAATAGATTTTTATTACTAGAAATGCTTTGGGCCGATGGGGTTGCCTGCTGAAAGGTGCCAAAATCCTTACAGATCACAACCTGCTCAAAAGTCACATCTGGGAAAACTTAAATTTCTCAGGAAATTGATGCAAATTAGCACAGATTCCAAGGCTTTTCAAGTAAGCTGTCATGGAAAGACTCTCCATTATGTTTCCTGAACTGAAATCACAACTGAAGCATTTATGAAGGAAAGAGAAATGATCCTTAGTGCAAGGAAATCTGCAGTTTCACTGAGCAAATCAAAGTTCCAGTTGGAGGATTTCTGAGTGAAACGTCGGTGTAAAAACACGTTTTTTAGTTGAGTCTGGAAATTTTTAAGGCACTTGTGAATAATTTATAAACCAACCTTCCCACGGATGAGCAGCAGTACCAGAGCCTATCGAGAGCCACCGTATCGAAGTGGCTTCTGACAATTGTGGAATTTTTATGCTGTTCCTTGTTCATAATGGAGTTGTCTCCTTGCTTTTAATTTCCCAAATGTAAACAGATCCGAGGAAGCAGATCATTAAAAGCATTTGGAAAGGGCAAGTGAAAAAGCAGAGTACTTGTGTGCTGCCTTTTGAGCGAAGCGTATAAATCACCGGCATCAGAATTAGGCTGCCAGCCCAGAAATGGCATTTGGAGCAATAGTCAAAAGATTAATTTTTTAAACCACAGCAAACAAGAAATAGCAGAGGGAAGAGCCCAGGAGGTTTGAGAACCTGTCCTGTGCTCTATTTTCAATTTTAATACTTTGTTTTAACACCCCAAGTTTCATAATCCAAATCAAATCTGCTTTCCAGTGTGCTGTTAGCTCCTCGGGCTCTAAAGCCATGGGACTGGGTGACTTCACTGTGATTCTCCTGCATTAGGAAGGGCTGGGAGTGCTTAAATCCATGCAGAGTTGTTTTTTTTTAATAGGAGTAACTCTTAAAAAAACACTTTTCATTTGGTGTTGAAGTTCACAAAGCTATTTATTCACTAAGTTTGGGTTTGCTGTGTCCTTTAAGCCTTTTAAAGTCACCTCAATAACTCATTGCTTTCTCCTGGGCACAGGGGTGAGTAAGGAGGCTGGAGGTGCCCACCCCTCCTAAGGTGTGCTCCTTGGCTTCCCTTTCTCTTCCCGAGCCATCCCACCAGATGTGAGATGCTGCCTTTGGCCCAAGAAGCAGCAGGAGCTGCGTGGTTTGGTTCAGCAGGAGAGGCCGTGGGTGGAGAGAAGTTGGCAGGGATCCCAGAAGCTGTTGGGAAGAGGCTGCTCGCGGGGGAGAGTGAACTCACCACCCACTTGGGATGAAATCATGGAATGGGCAAATTCAAGTAAAGGCTGGTGAGTCAAAGAAAGTGTTTGGTCTGAAAAAAAAAGGGGACAAGAAAGGAAGGATACTGGACCCAGCAAGGAGGACAGTTCCTCTGCTGGTGGGTTCCAAGGAGGGTCTTGATTTTCACAGGAGTGCACTGTGGTTGTGACAGATAAGAAGCTGGTCTAAAGGGAGGCATTTCTCACAGGAAGGTTTGCTTTAGCAGCATGGAAAAATAGGTCTTTGACACATGACACATTTGATGGAAATATATTAATGTGTTTGGAGGAATGATTGCTCCCAGACAAGCTGCTGCTTTCCCAGTCTAGCCTCTAACCAAACTTCGACCAAGGAAGATGCAAGGAGAGAGAGAAAAGATCTCTGGAGCTGGCTTGTATAAAACAGTGTTTTTAGGGCGTGCTGGCAAAGAGGCTGCATTGCCAATTTTCTTACCCAAGAAGTGGGTTAGCATCTGGTGCATGGGTACATTGTCTCCACCAAAGGAATACTGGTCCTTACCCTACAAACCAACAAATTAAAACACCACCATGGTGTCTTGTTGCACTTTGCTGTGAGACTAAACATTACTCAGTGGGATTTCTTAGGACTTCTTTTCCCTTTTGTGACCTGATTTTTGATAAAATGTGCCACTCATGAGAGCAGCTATTTTGAGAAGACCTCCAGCATCAGTGTTTTCCACCTGGATCTCTTTCCAAGCCTGCTCACTGCAGTTCATCCCACATCCTTTCTGGAGAGCTCGGGCAGGCTGGGAGCCAGCTGAAGGAGCAGACATGGTCCCCAGAGTGCATCAGCATCAGGTTTTGTCCAGTCCACCTGCTGAATGCAGCCTCAATCTTCTGATGGGTTTTATTGGATCCTTTTTACTCCTGGAAGCACAATGAAGGACATCACCATCATAGTCTGGCTTTGAAGAATGGGCTTCTTGGCACTCTTCAGTCCACTTCATCAAGTGAAAAATAATGTGCAAAACTTTCCCTCCTACCAACTCCAGTGAGTGCAAAGTTGTAATCATTTGAGGAGAGATGCAGCCAAAAAGAAAAAAAAAAAGAAAAAAAAAATGCCATTTCCCTAGCTCATTTTCTTTTCCCAGAAAAGCAGATGGATGAATCATTGTAACAGCAGCTATGACAAGGGACCAGACAACAGACTGAGCCCAGCCCAGTCGAGGCAAGATGAAAAACTGTCCTGAGGATTTACCAGTCCTCCCTCCCACGTGTGTTTAAAGGAGTGAGGCTCCACAAATCAGGCATGCAGCTCCTGGATGGATTTTAACCTTTTTCTGACATCTCAGTGTAGCAGCAAGGCCAGCTGTAAGGGAGACCATGAGATTATAAATCCAATAGCACATCAGCAGTGAGGTCTACAGGACATGATGACCTGGATGATGGTGATCAACAAAATCTGAAGCTCCTTTACAGCAGAGCTGACAGCCTCACTGCTTCATTTGTGAATATGTGCCAGGCTTTTCTCTGCTAGGAGAGAGTTACTTACAAGGTAACGTAGATGAGGTCTTAAATATGTTAGAGCAGTACTATGCATAAATCACTCCAAAATAGCATCAGATGAGGTTGAAAAAGCATTCCAAAGTTAGGAAATGCCTGGCTTCAGACTGCCCACATGACCTCTGTGGGTGCATGTGCTGTGGGACAGTCCTTAATGACATGACTGAAGTTATTTTTTCCCACTGGACCCTGCCCTGCTGCATTTATGCCATGCTGGTACTCTCTTGGTGAACAGCCATATAATAAGTTGGTTTTTCTCTTCTTCATGCTTATCTCTGCAGCATCCAAGTGCTTTGATTGAAGCAATTGCTGTGATGACATTTTTTTTTTTTTAGGTGAAGCTCTATTGTCATTTTTTCTTTGCAAACAAGGAGCCAGAGCCCAGAGAAGTGGAGGTCAAACAATCTATTAATTTTGGCTGTCCAATTTGAAGTAGCCAGTGCAAGATAGTCAGGACTCTCTGTTCAAAGCACAGCTTCTTCTCATGCTTTTTCTTTGTTTTCTTCCACCTCCCTGCTTTGTTTATTGCCCTCTTCCAGCTTCTGCATGTTGGGCACTCTTCGTGATGATTTTTTTTTCTTTTAATTCACATGCTGTTCTTAGGTTTCAAGTGTTTTGATCAGCGGCTGAAAAGCTCCAGCTGAACTCCACTCTGTGCACTAAGCATCCTCCTTTTCTGCAAGGTAAACAAGGAGTCAGGGAAGGTCACTGCAGGTAAAAAGCCACAGGGCCTGGGGGGAAGTCACAGGGCATTATTAAAGCTGAAGTTTGCATGGGCATTGTGGAGATCTCTTCACTTCTCCTGCCCTCCATCACTCACACAGATCCCATCACACAGCACAAAGAAGCTCAGTCTCTGAACAGAACTCTGCTTTTTATCTCTGCTTTGGACTCAGTGCTCAGAGCTTGGGTCCATTGTTGCTTTAGCAGAAGTGGCCATGGAAGAGTTGTGTGTAGAGGAGAGAGGGAGATGCATGGGAGGGATGGGAAGGCAGAGGGAAGCAGGGGTGGGCAGTTCTGCCAGAGCTTATCCAAGCATCAATTTATTCTGTTGGAAATAGCTTGTACTTGTGGGATTGAATTAAATGCCAGGAAAAGCTTGAGGGTGAAGGTACAGTGTTCTTCATGAGATGTTATGAGCCCCTGGAGTCTTGGTGGCCCAACAGTGCTGAACACTCTGTGCTTCCAGCTTCCCCAAGCCTGGCTGTGCCCAACCACAGAAAGACATAACGCGTCCTAAGCTCCCTCTGAGCAGGAGAATTCAGCAGATCCCCCCTTTTATTTCTGCCTGAAGAGTCCCACATCTGGAAAACCCTCCAGACCTTGCATTTGGTTTTGGCAGAAGAAAGCAATGGGATGGTAAGGTCCCAAGGGTGGCACCGGGGAGGATTTGTTTGGCTGTGTTAGGCAGTAGCTTGTGAACATGCAGAGCATATTTCCCAAGTGTAGGACAGGAGAAGAGGAGATGATAATGGCACCAGTGAGCTGTGACATTGGAAGGTCCCTGGGGTGTAATTTGGAGTAGGAGGGAGCCAAGAAGAATTTGGGGGCAGGAGGGATGTTGAGTCACCACGGTGTGATGGCTCTGAAGGGGACATTGCACACATCTGTCCTGGCTTTTCCTGCTGCCACAGGGGATTCCTGCACTGCTCCTTGCTGCTTCCTTCCCCTCTGGAGCTCTGCATTGCTGTTGCTGTTGGAAACACCATCATTTCATAAGCAGAAACACTCAGGTCTGCAGAGACAACACGAAAGCAGCTCAAGGACACTCAGTAGCAGGAAAACAAGTCACATTAAATCAAACTCACACAGAAATCATGGGTCAGAGGGACATCTCAAATCAAGCCTCCCACTAAGGGCAGGACTGCAGCCAGGCTGTCAGCTGTGATGTCCTAAAATCCCAAGGATGGAGGGTGCACCAGCTTGAGGGGTCTCTGTCCTGGGACAGCACAACCTTGCAGTGAGAACTTTTCCTCCATCTAACCTGAGTCCCAGTTTGCAGCTGATGCCTTTTGGTGCAGTCTGACACAGCACGAAGGATGCAGCTGTGTCTGCTGCTCACCTTTCATATATTTGTAGACAGCTCTTAGCTCAACCTGGAACTGCTCGGGGCTTCCTCCTCACTATTTGTACCTCTTGATTGTTGGCACAAGCACCATAACCCACCACAGCAGCTCCAACCCCACTCTGCTCCCCAAAAACTGGGCCAGCAGCCAAGAGCATCTGTGGGCACATCTGTAGGGGATGATTCACCCCACCACGAGCATCTCCTGTGGGACACAACCCTGGTGAATTTCTGCACACGTGGAGGAGCCTAGACAGCAGCTTCCACTCCTCTCCAGGCCAACCACCTCCAGACTGCTGACCCAGGGAGAGATGGAAACCCCCAGAGTGGGCAGCTGTAACCCAGGAGTCCTGATAGACCCAGCTCCATCCAGGAGAGAACATCCAGAGCAGCAAGAAAAGGAACCTCAGGGGGGACTTTGTCATTCTCTGCAACTACCTGGAAGACGATTACAGTGAGGTGAGTGTTGGTTTCTTCTCTCAAGTAACAAGTGATAGAACAAGAAGAAATGACCTCAAGTTGTGTCAGGGGAGGTTGAGATGGGATATTGTGTGGGAAAACAGTCTGCGGAGGCTTAAGGATTCCATGTGCACACCAATATGATTGTATGAAATCATTTATTAGCAACTTGCACTCACTTTATATAGAGAAGCCTTGTTTACACCATCTTATCATGCAGGTGGCTTTGTATTCCAATTACACATTCCATTCTCACGGAAAGATTCTTCTCACATAATTATTTTCCTCTTCGGTTGCCAATTAAGTTATCTCTTTCCCAGTAGCTCATTCTCAGAAAGCCTCTAACTAGGCCTCAATAACCATTAACCCAATGTGGCCTAAATTGAAGTAAGTCAGGATTGCTCACAACCTGTATATTTCTGAACTGTTTCCCCAACAATATTGCAAACAATTTATTTACTAAAAGAGTTGTCAAGCCCTGGCACAGGCTGCCCAGGGAAGTGGTTGAGTCCCCATCCCTGGAGGTATTTAAAAGCTGTGTAGATGTGGTGCTGAGGGAGATGGGTTTAGTGGTGGACTTGGCAGTGCTGGGTTAGCAGTTGGACTTGGTGATCTTCTTGGTCTTTTTCAAACAAAACAGTTCTATGATTCTATGTCCTTGGAGCAGGGACAAAGTGGCACCAGGGCTGGGCCAGAGGAAGAAGTGGGAAACACCACTCATTGTTCTTCTTGGTAGGAAACAATCTTACATCTCAGTTCATTCACACAGTTTTGCAGGGTTGATCTGGTCAGGGCACTCTCCAGCCCTGGCTCAACCCAATGTTGTATTTGTGGCCAAGCAGTGACAGGTCACAAGTAACTTCACACTGATGTCCCAGTGGGGACACCACACAGAGCATAACATCCCCAGTATCACTGTGACCTTTCTTTCTTTGTATGTTTGTTTTTAATTATTATTTATTTATTGGCAAGGTTTGGCAACCTTAATAACATCTGTGAAGCATTAGGATGAAAAAGGAGGATGAATCTGTAACTCAGCAGCACCAACTTCACAGTTATCACCATTGACACCAGGGGAAAAGCTGCCTGGAAGAAGAGGTAACAAGCAGTTATCTGGCTTCTTCCTCTGCTGCACACCAGCAATGTTTAATTATGGCTTATTAAATTTTTTTTCACTTCTAATTTCAAAATGAATCTGAATAGAGGGAGCCCAGATGCAGACAGGAACTGAGGCACTTCTGTCTCACCCCAGGGAAGTCTCTCCAACAACCCCACCACCAGCATTGAGTCACCATAAGCCCCACCTGTATAGGAGCCGGGGGGGTTGGAGGAATGACAAAGCAGAGCTGCCTGTTAAAAAAGTTCAAGTAATAAAAGAAGATGGAGACTCCCTGTTCACAAGGAGACCCGTGGATAAAACAGAGAGTAATAGGCACAAGGTGCTCCTGGTGAGATTGAGGGGACACAAGGTAAATTTGTCACTGAGAGGACAGGCAGACACTGGAATGGTCTGCCAGGGGAAGTGGTGGATTCCCCCACTTTGGAAAATTTTTAAGTCTCAACTCCACGAGGTGCTGAGGCATCTCATATAAACAATAATATTAGAAGTGTTGGAGCAGATGATCCTTGAGGTCCCTTCCAACTTGATGTTCTATGATTTCATGAAGAAAAAAAAACAAAACGTTTCTTTGGTTGGCAAGGACAGGAAAATAAAAGTTAATGCTGCAACCTAGTGGAGAAAAAGCAGCCGTGCAGATTTCCAGCAGAGCTCGTTCTGGAGGTTCTGAAGGAAGCAGAAGGTGATGCAGTTGGTGCCTTGCAGCACAAGCTGCTGGACTGCAGCAAGCTGAGGTGGTGAAGCTTATTTTTATGAAATCCCAAATCTTGAGAGAACGTTCTGGAACACACTCAGGTTTCTAGAAGGAGCTTGGCTTTGCCCTAAACAAAATGAAAAGGCTGTAAACATCCCCACATTAAACCTAGCACAGCACAAATGTGAGTGCAAAGAGGATGCAAAAGGGTCTGCTGGGAGCAGTAACACCTTGGGACTGGATCTGTGCTCCCAGGTACTTCAGACAGCCCCAGAAGGAACTGGGATAGCAGCAGAGCCTGTTGGGTGGTTGGGATGGGGGGAAAAAAGTCATTGGTGTGGGTGAGATGAATTACCTGGTAGCTGCAGCTGTGTAAAGCTGAGCTTTTCAGGGTTGCAAAATTGATGTTGTGGGACTTACTCTGAGGTTGGAGCACCCAGGTTTGGGAAGTGGGAAATTCCTAAAACACGTCCAAGTTTGAGTCAGTAGTCATCAAACTGGAAGACCCAATCACCACACAAGGTAAGGGGTAAGTGAGTGCCCTGGAGTGGGGAGAGCTACGGGGATAGTGTGCCTTGATTTGAGGTCTACACTGCAAAAAGGAGGCTGGCAAATAGGAAGGATTTCAAAGGAGCACCTGGAGAGTGAGGGAAAGATGGAAAAACATCCCTCAGAGAAGTAAACTTGAGCTTTGTGTGGTGCCTAAGCAAGGAGGGTTTGTGTCTGTCATCACCCACCACCAAGTCCCATGTCCCAGTCCCTTCAGGGACCCCAGCCCTGGGACTGTCTCCAGTGGGTGGGTGGCCCCAAGAGTACCCAGTGAGTAAACCCCTGTGTGGAGACCCTGCATGAGTTTGCACATCCAGGAAAGTTTGCTAGAGCTGGAATCAGGCTTCAGGAGTTCCCCAGCACTGCTTGGGACATGGCCATCCATGTGGGCAGCATCAGCCTTGTGCTGAGGCCACCTGCAGACCTGAGACACTTCTGGGATGAAATGGGAGCTGAAGTGGGGATTTCCAGAGCCAGATTGTGGCTTTAGGCCCTGCAGTTGGTGTCTGAGTACCTGAAGTGCCTGAGTGCCAGCTGCTCTGGTTTCAGCAGCTCTTAGGAGGTTCTGTGGATCTAGCAGGGACTTGAGCCCAATGGTCAGAGCTACCCTGGCACCCAGAACTTGTGCACACAGTGACAGGTCTGTTAAATCAGTGCTACTGAGTTCTGTCCCTTCTGAACCCAGAGAAGGCAAGGGAGAGAATAAAAATGTAAAGGGATGGTAACAGAGTGGTAGCCCCTGGGTGAACACTGCAGCTGGGCTGAATCCACTGTTCTGTGTGCTCAGCTTGGGTCAGAGAATTGGTGGCATCTCTTAAACCTGGTACACAGAGGACAACAGCACCTGGCCCTGAAGCTCTTCTCAAGTAACTCATCCCCCCTCCTTTTCAGATTTTTGCTGTGCAAAACCTCCCCAGCACTGCTGCTGTCCTCTGGCTTGTGTTTATCATAGAATCATAGAATTGACTGGGTTGGAAGGGACCTCAGAGATCATCAAGTCCAACCCTTGATCCACTACTGCTGCAGTTCCCAGCCCATGGCACTCAGTGCCACATCCAGTCTCTTCTTAAATACCTCCAGGGATGGAGAATCCACTACTTCCCTGGGCAGCCCATTCCAATGCCTGATCAGTGGGGCTTGCTCAGGTAATAGAAAAAAAACCAAAAAGTTTTGCTTGGAGAAAGCAGAGAAGGACTATGAGCAGGAGCAGCAGCAGAAGGAAAATGAGGAGGAGAGATGTGGAGCCAGGGGAGCAGAGAGGAGCAGCCAGCTCAAGGCAGCTGCAAGGAGCCCGACAGCTGGAGGCTGAAAATAAACCTCACTGGTGAATCAATTTGTTCTGAGGAATGGGTAAATTAGGGGAAGCAGCAACAAAGGGGAGAAGAGAGGGCAGCTGATGAACTGAATACCCAGAAAAATCCACAGAGCAATGAATCACCTCCCTGAACAGCCTCCTTTCCCGAAACACGGTGGTGATGAAGCAGAAAATTAAGCAAAGACAGAAAGAATCAATTATGTGGCAAAGAGAAGTTGTCTCCTGCTGAATAAATAAATGTGCAGGAGTGGCTGACCAAGGGGCAGGGAGTCAACCTGAGCAAGGAGATAAATCAGTGCTCAGCAACCCGTGGTGCTGGGACTCAGCTACAAGAGGCACCAGGAGAAATGATCCATGAATGTGTCCACCAAAGCAAAGGTGCTGCAGGGCTGTCATGGGGACATGGAGCATCTGGAGATGCTTCCTCCAGATCTGGGTGCCTGTCCCTGAGGGATGGAAAACCAAGGAGTTCCAGGCAAAGGAAAAGCAGGCTACAAATGTTGAGCTACCTTGGGCAGAGCAGAGGATGTTGTATTTAATGGGTGGTGGGTCCCAGATACCTGGATGCAAAGCCCCTAAGCTCCAAAAAACATTTTAGAGGGATGGGATGGGGCATGCTTGGACCATCCCAGAGCCAATAGACATTGGGATCATGGTTTGGAACATGGATTAACCTTGGAGGATGGCTGAGATTTAATAGAAAGTATATTCAGAGCTCCTTGAGGAGCTGTCTAGATGTTACAGCTATGAATACATAATGTGCTGGGTTGAGCCTAGAATTAATGTGGAAAGATATTTTTTTTTAGGAAAATGCTTCATGTACAGAAGCTTTGGGGTGAAAAAATCTATAGAGACTTGGCAGGAATTGTGTCATGCAGAAAGCACAGAGATGAGCTGCTTGTTATTAAGACATGGCTGCTTTTGACCAGCATGGAAGAGACCATACCTACAGAAGCCAAAAGAACAACCACCCTTGATTTGGAAATTAGTTGCACACATACAGAATTGTCACAGTTGGAAAGGACCTCGAGGTCATCCAACCATCAACTTCTCTGCCTCCCCCAATAAAAAATAAATATATTTATCAATATCTGTATCACAGTGCCCACTGGAGCATGTCCTGAAGTGCCTCATCTCCATGGTTTATTAAATATTTCCAGGGATGGTGACTCCACAACCTCCCTGGGCAGCCCATTCCAGTGCCTGTCTGCTCCCTCAGGAAATAAATTCTCCTTAATACCTGGTCTGAACCCACCTCCCTGCAACATCCTTTCAGGGAGTTGTAGAGAGTGCTAAGGTCTCCTCTCATCCTTCTCCAAACTAAACATTCTCTTGAGTATTGTGTCAGATTTGGATGCCACAGTACAGAAAGCTACAAGAGAGTGATCCCAGGTACTTCAGACAGCCCCAGAAGGAACTGGGATAGCAGCAGAGCCTGTTGGATGGTTGGGATGGGGGAAAAAAAAGCCATTGGTGTGGGTGAGATGAATTACCTGGTAGCTGCAGCTGTGTAAAGCTGAGCTTTTCAGGGTTGCATAAATCGATGTTGTGGGACTTACTCTGAGGTTGGAGCACCCAGGTTTGGGAAGTGGGAAATTCCTGAAACACGTCCAAGTTTGAGTCAGTAGTCATCAAACTAGAAGACCCAATCACCACACAAGGTAAGGGCTAAGTGAGTGCCCTGGAGTGGGGAGAGGGTAAGGGGAGAGCTACGGGGATGGTGTGCCTTGATTTGAGGTCTACACTGCAAAAAGGAGGCTGGCAAATGGGAAGGATTTCAAAAGAGTGAGGAATAGATGGAAAAACATCCCTCAGAGAGGTAAACTTGAGCTTTGTGTGGTACCTAAGCAAGGAGGGTCTGTGTCTGTCATCACCCACCACCAAGTCCCATGTCCCAGTCCCTTCAGGGACCCCAGGCCTGGGACTGTCTCCAGTGGGTGGATGTCCCCGAGAGTACCCAGTGAGTAAACCCCTGTGTGGAGACCCTGCATGAGTTTGCACATCCAGGAAAGTTTGCTAGAGCTGGAATCAGGCTTCAGGAGTTCCCCAGCACTGCTTGGGACATGGCCATCCATGTGGGCAGCATCAGCCTTGAGCTGAGGCCACCTGCAGACCTGAGACACTTCTGGGATGAAATGGGAGCTGAAGTGGGGATTTCCAGAGCCAGATTGTGGCTTTAGGCCCTGCAGTTGGTGTCTGAGTGCCTAAAGTGCCTGAGTGCCATCTCCATGGCTGCTCTGGTTTCAGCAGCTCTTAGCAGGGTCTTTGGATCTAGCAGGGACTTGAGCCCAATGGTCAGAACTGCCCTGGCACTCAGAACTTGTGCACACAGTGACACTGTGAGGTTGGTGAAAGGTTTAGAGGGAAATGTGTATGAGGAGCACCTAAAGGCACCTGGTCTGTCCAGCCTGGAAAAGGGGAGACTGAGGGGAGACCTGAGGCAGCTCACTGCTTCCTCACTAGGGAAGGAGGAGGAGCAAGTCCTGAACTTTTTTTTTGGCAACTGATGGTTGAGGGACCTGAGGGAATGGTAGGAAGATGTGCTGGGGGAAGCTTGGGTTATATATTAGGAAAAGTTTTTCACCCAGAGGATGGTTGAGCAGTGGAACAGTCTCCCCAGGGAAGTAGTTACAGCATCAAGCCTGGCTTGAGTTCAGGAAGCATCTGGATGACACTCTCGGCCACATGGTGTGAGTTTTGGGGTGCCCTACACAGGGACAGGAGTTGGACTCTATTGTCCTGATGGGTCCTTTCCAGTTCAGCAGATTCTGTGATTCTCTCAGCCTCTCCTCACAGGACTTGTTCTCCAGACCCTTCTTCTTTCACTTCTCTGACCTCATCCTAGCAACAAAATGTCCTTTGGTATTTTGTCAAAGGGGGCCCAGAACTGATCACAGTACTTGAGGTGCACCCTCACCAGTGCCAAGGGCCACAATCACTTCCCTTCTCCTCATGGCCACACTGAGTTGTGGCTGTTTTAGCAAAATAAATATGGAATAGGGAAACACTTTCTCCCAGCTGAGTGCTCCAGACACTCGACTGGAATCCAGCTCTGTCCTGGCTTCATCCCACCCCATCTCCTCATGGCTGCTCCATGGTGTCATGGCAAGATAAGGACTCTATGTCATGGTTGAAGTGTGGGGTGGTCACATCTACCCCCAACATCTTCCCCCATGCAGCTCCTCTCAAAATCAGCATTTCCCAGCTCATCCTCCCCAAGGACAGGAGCATCCCCTCACCATGCTGGGGGAGAGATTGAGCATCATGTATGGAGAGACAAATGAAGATGGACACAGAATCCTTCACATCGAGCTCTACACACTGGGCATGGAGCTGCTCCTATCCCGTGTCCTTGGGGCATTCCGTGAGGGCTCCAAGCTCAAGATCCACATCTCCAGAAGCCAAAGGGAAGAGCAGTCGTCCCTGCAGGTGGAGGAGCGGTCCCGCAGCCTTCGCTTCTGCTGATGGGCACTAGAGGGAGGCAGAACCATGTGCATGGAGCTGCTCTGGCACTGCTGCCATCCCCAGAGCTGCTCTGGACCGGTAGCTTGGGGTCAGTGGGCAGAACCACTCGCCCAGAGCATTTTTGAGTGCTGGAGAAAGAGAACACCTTCCTCACCTTGGGCTGGGCAGGGCTCCAGCAAAGGGTGGCAGATGAAGTGATGCTTTAACACATCAACCAGTTACTCCTTTCCAGGGGCACGTCTGGGGTCCTCTGTCCCCTCTCTGCGGTGCCTCTCACTGGTGGTGTGCTGGCCTTGGCATTGGGGGCTGAAGTAGGACTCAAGGGCACCCCAGGTTCATGGCCAGCAGGGTTGCTTGGGGACTTTGAGCAATACTGGCACTACAGAGGACATGTGTAACAGCCCTGGGGACAGTGTGCTCATCAGAGCATCCCTCTGCCACCACCCTGCCTGGAGCAGGAGGAGGCAGGAAGAGGACAGGGGTCCCAGATTGCCCTCAGAGGGACACTGAGGTGTCTGTGCTTGGTGGTGGTGATGTTGCTGATATTGCACCCTGGGGGAACACACAGGACATGCTGATGGAAACCACACCACCCACAGAGGAGGCTGCTTTCCAAACCAGCTTAACTTGAATTTTTTTTTTTTATATGAAGATGAGCAACCATAAAAATAATTTCCCCCTTTGTCCTTGGGGATATGAAGGATTCCCTCTCCTATCCCTGTGTACTGGGCTTCTCTCCACTTGCACCCTGAACTCTCCCATGGGGCTGGGTTGTCCACAGCCCAAATCTGGGAAAGGCTCCCCACAAGTGTTCATCAGCTGCCTCTCAGGGTAATTTCTCAGCATGATTGGAAACGAAGACATCCTGCAAATTTGTTCAGTTGTTTCCTGCTTCTGATTCGACTTGGACCAAAAAAAAAAAAAAAAAAAAAAAAAAGAAAAGGCTCCAGCAGCTGCCAGGAGTTTAGTTCAATACCAAATCTCCCTGCTGAAGCTCTGCCCATGTCAGTACAAGCCTGAGTTGTGGCACTTCTCCCACAGCAGGTCATGCAGTAGGGAAATGCCAGGGCTTGCTGCTTTGGCCAGCATGAGACAATACCTGTGTGCCAACCTGACAGAGTGGAGATGAATTTGCTGTTTTCCTCAATCCTGTCCCTCCTGTGGAGAAATTTCTGGGCATTTTGTTAGCTAGACCAAGTCAGAGGAGCTCAGTCATGGGAAATGCAGTGATTTCTTTGCTGGAGACAGGGCAGATGTGGAGATGTGGTGCCTCTGAGTTTCTAGGGATGCTCACAGAAGGCAAGAGATGACAGTCAGTATCAGCTTGAATGATCAGGAGTGATGTTTCTCAGATAATGGGAGGGACAGGATTCCTCTGCTCCAGATGCATCCCATAGCAGCCATTGCCCTGGGCTGTGTAGCATCTTGAGGACATCTCTATGGGGTGCCACCAAAAAGTATATTCCCATGCACTGCTGCCTTGCTGACAGGTTCAGTACTCAATAGAAGCCTTATAACAACAGAAAACTTAATTCTGTCATTTTATGAAAGAAATAATTGTGGTTTGGGCTTTTATATCTCCAGATCCTTGGCTTACTAGCATCAGAGCCACACTGCTTATGTTTGCTCAGGTCATTATTAACCTGAGCCATGCAGGGCTGGGGTCAAGGGCTTGGTGGTTTATTTGTTGGGCTGAACATGGTGGTGGGGAGAGCTGGGAGACAGCCCATGGACTTTTAGCCCAAATTGAAGAATTTGCACCAAACTGGTCCTTCCTGGTGGCACTTTCAAATATGTGGGTGAAGTAGAGAGAGTTGGGTGAGCAGCTAAGATACAAACACGGAGCAGAAGGAACATTACCAGCAAAGGGGAGGGTGATAGCAGGTTCACACTATGTAAAACATCATTACCATGAGGAAATAGGTTTCTTTGCTTTTTTAGAAGGGCATGTAGTGAGAGGAGGAGAGGTAACATCTTAAAGTTGAAAGATTTAGATTAGATACTGAGAAGAAATTATTTCCTGTGAGGATGGTGGGACCCTGGCCCAGGTTACTCAGGGAAGTTGTGGCTGCCCCATCCCTGGAAGTGCTCAAGGCCAAGTTGGATGGGGCTTGGAGCAACCTGGGCTGGTGGGAGGTGTCCCTGCCTATGTCAGGGGAGTTGGAACTGGATGATCTTAAAGGTCCCTTCCAACCCAAACCACTCTGATTCTATTAAAAACTATTTTGGAAACAGGAGATAAAGTATTAGCTGTTGCCAGATCTCTTTGGGTCAATGGTTAAAAATGATTGTCAGCAGGAGCAGATTGGGTGAGAAAGGAAAGGAAAGGACATCCAGGCAGAATTAGTTGCCCAGAAGGACAGAGAAGAGACCAAAAAAATTACTGCAAGTCCTATACCTGAAGGGAACCTACAGGAGGGCTGGAGAGGAACTTTCCTTAAGAGTGTCCTGCTACAGGACAAGGAGAAATAGTTTTAAACTGCAGGACAAGAGGTTCAGCCTGGATCTTAGGAAGAAGTTCTTGAGGAGGAGGGTGCTGAGACTCTGGAACAGATTGCCCAGAGAAGTTGTGGCTGCCCCCTCCCTGGAGGTGTTCAAGGCCAGGTTGGATGAGGCTTGGAGCAACCTGGGCTGGATGAGAGGTGTCCCTGCCCACGGCAGGGAGGTGGGAGGAGATGAACTCCAAGGTCCCTTCCAACCTAAGCCATTCTGTTATTCTATAAAAAAAATAGTGTTGAATTTTGCTAATGAAAAATGGAAGTTCCTCTAACTTGGGAGGGTATCACTGCCCACTGGAGCAGGCACAAAAAAATGAAGCAATAATGTGATGGTTCCAGTAATGACTGCAAAACAAAGAAAAAGTGCTAATGACTGCTTTGTTTTTAAAAAGAACTTCCTTTTCTCTTCATTACTGGGAACTTCCTGCAGCAAAAACAAGTGCAGCTGTTATTTTATTTTTTTTTTTTCAGAAAGAGGCATCTGAACCCTTTTGCCATGTGAGAGCAAGCAGGTCAAAACCTGTGGTCCTGTGCTGTGCTGACAAACTCCTGTACAGAAGGACACATCACAAGAGCTGCTTCATCCTGGCTAAAGACCCAGGTCAGCATCCAAACCAAACCCATGAGGTGTCTTGGTCCACATGGAGCCTGGGACAGCAGGCAGGACTGCTGGTGGAAAGATTCTTGTTCTTCTGGTTGCTACCAGAGAAGATTTCAGAGCAGAAATGTCAGTCAGAGAACACTCTTGCTTTCTGCCCCAACAAAAGAGCCTTCTAGGTCCCCCCTGATATGGGGAAGGTTGGCTGCAGGTAATGGCAGGAACAAAGCTAAACAGGCAGCTCCATGCTTCACTGAATTCAGGAAAAGCCACATGGATGGGATTTACCCACATTCAGGTGTTTTGTTCCACTTTTAGATGCCCTTGGCCTCCTTCTGCCATAGAGAAGGACATGAGCTTGCATGCAAACTGTTGTACCTGCTGGGTTGGTGTGAACTTCTCAGGTGCCTGGAGGCCACTCAGGTTCTACCAACACCTCCACGTGGTCAGCTGTGCCTTTGGGTTTTGCCAGCAGAATCATATCCAGTGACCAGATGGTTTGCTGGCCTCAGTGAGAACTCAGCCACTCAGCTTACATGGATACAACTATATATAAACAGTGGATTTTAATCCCCAACTGAGCCCAAACTTTAAGGCATTTATTCATGAAAAAGGTGGGGTTGTATTTTTCCAGTACTCAGTTTTCTGGGCATCTCTTAGCACCAAAACTACATGTCCTGCATTCACATGGTCTGCTCCACTGTTTCTTTTTTTTCTTTGCTGGGACCCCAGTTTGCAGCAGCAACAGCTCTGAACTGAAGCACAAGTGTGCTTTAATCCAAGAAATAAAATGTAAATGAGGTTTGTTTTACAGACAGGTGGAAGAGATGGACATTAGGAAGAAATTCTTTGCTGTGAGGGTGGTGAGACCCTGGCCCAGCTTGCCCAAAGAAACTGTGGCTGCCTCATCCCTGCAAGTATTCAAGGCCAGGTTGGATGGAGCTTGGAGCAACCTGGGCTGGTGGGAGGTTATTCCTTCCAAACTAAACCATTCTGTAATTGATTCTATAAAAAAGAAAAGAAAAAGAAGAAGAAAAAGAAGAAGAAAAACAAGAAAAAGAAAAGGAAAAGGAAAAGGAAAATAGAAAAAGTAAAAGGAAAATAGGAATAGGAAAAGGAAAGGAAAGGAAAGGAAAGGAAAAAAGAAAAGAAAGAAAAGAAAAGAAAAGAAAAGAAAAGAAAAGAAAAGAAAAGAAAAGAAAAGAAAAGAAAAGAAAAGAAAAGAAAAGAAAAGAAAAGAAAAGAAAGAAAAGAAGAAAAAAGAATAAAAGAAAAGAAAAAAAGAGAAAAGAAAAGAAAAAAGAAAGAAAAGGAAAGAAAAGAAAAAAGAAAAAAAGAAAAGAAAGGAAAAGAAAAGAAAAGAAAAGAAAAGAAAAGAAAAGAAAAGAAAAGAAAAGAAAAGAAAAGAAAAAGAAAAGAGGAAAAGAGAACCCACACTCTTTTTAATGCATGCAGGAATGTTCTGGGTTGTTTTTTTTTTTTCCCATCCTCTTGTCTTTGTCAGGATACCTGGGTCTCGTCCCTGTCCTTGACTCCTGTTATCCAGGGCTAAGCAAGAGGATCTTACAAGGGTGAGATTGTGTGAAAATTTGGCCAGGACAGTGCTGACAGCCCTAGTGCTTGGTAGTTCCACTTGGACACCAGATCTGCTCAGACATCATTTTGCCATGGAGGAAAATAATTCAAACAGGTCATTTACATTTGTCCTTGATTATATTAAAGGTCTTTTCTAACCTAAATGATTTGGTATTTTTTCAGGTAAAGAGCTGCAGGTAATGCTGCTCCATGCACTGTGCTCCTCTGGATTTCAATACATAAATTACAGCCTTGCAGAAGGCTATGGACACCCATTCCCATGGATGATCATGGACAACTAAACCCAGTCCCTGCCCTGGCCCCAGCATCCCTTGGTACCTCCAGAGATCACGTGGAGGACCAGAGGGATGCAGTAATGAGACAACCACAACCTGCAGGGGACAAGCTCAAGGGTAGGCATCCAACCAGACTTTCTCCTCTGCCAAATCCTCTTTAAAAGAATCAAAGCATATTTCTAGCCAGAGATGGGTTTAGAGGAGATACCTTTTTGGGGTTTCTTAGTGGACCTAGCTGATAAAAGTTGCTGTGGATGTTGACTACTCATATGTTTACTGTCACTGCTGCAGAAAGCTGCTCCCCAGTCATAGAATCATAGAATGGTTTGGGTTGGAAGGGATCTTTGAAGATAGTTCACCTCCAACCACCTGCACAGGCAGAGACACCTCTCACTAGACCCAGGACTCTCACTTGCTCCAAGCCCCATCCAACCTGGCCCTGGAACACTTCCAGGGATGGAGCAGCCACAGTTTCTTTGGGCAAGCTGAGCCAGTGTCTCACAGCAAAGAATTTCTTCCTAATGTCCAACCTAAATCTCCCCTCTTTCAGCTTTAAACTGTTTCACCTCATCCTGTCATTTCATGCCCTTGCTAGAAGTCCCTCTCCAGCTTCCCTGTAGCCCCTTCAGATACTGGAAGGAGTTCTAAGGTCTCCCTGGTGCCTTCTCCATGCTGAACAGCACCAAGTCTCCCATCTCCATAGCAGACATGCTCCAACCCTCTGATCATCTTTGTGGCCTCCTCTGGTCTCACTCCAACCTTTGTCACAACCTTGAGCAAGCAACTGCATGCACATAGGACACTGGTTGTGTCTTTTGTGTTTTGTACAGAAAGAAATCCTTATTTCATGGGGCAAAAAGCTTCTGAACCTAACACTGGGGGGTAGGTTGCAGCATCTTGTTGTGCCAATCACCCCTGTCTCTGTTGTGGTGCTGCAATAACTGGAGCTTCACAGGTTTGGAGACTTCTCTGGGAATAAGTTTGGGATGGGAGATTTAGGGTGTTGCATTCCAAACCCTTTCTCCTCCTCTCTGGACAGGTCCTGTTTGTGTGGATTCACACCATGAAGTGGCACTTGAGGCTGCTGGTGGTGCTCTGGGGACAATCTCTAGCTACCTCTGCAGAAGATCATGGAATGGAATCAGAGAAGCACTTTGGTTGGAGAAGACCTCTAAGGTCATCAAACCCAACCATTAACCCTTTACTGCCATGGCCACCACTAAAAACTTGTCCCTCAGCACCACATCTACATGTCTGCCAAGTATCCCCAGGGATGGTGACTCCACAAATTCCCTGAGCAGCCCATTCCAGTGCTTGACAAACCCCTGTATGAAGAAACTGTTCCCTAATATCCAATCTAAACTTCCTCTGGCACAATTTGAAACTGTTCCCTCTCCTTCTGTCTCTTGTTATGTGGGCAAAGAGACTGAGACCCCCACCATCCCCACCTTGCTTCCAGGGAGCTCTAGGGGGTGACAAGGTCTCCCCTCAGCTTCCTTTTCTCCAGGATAAACTTGAATGATTCTGAGGCTGTGTCCCATCCTTCTCCTCCCTGTGTGAGTGCACAGAGGAGCTTCCTTTCCTCAGAAGGGCATGGAGAGGCAGTGGTGCTCCCTGGAAAGAAAAAGAAGAAGTAAGCCCTCCTTACTCTTTATGATTTCAGGAATCAGAAAAAAACAAAACTGGTCCCTTTCTTCCACCCATACCCCAAAAATCAGGGGTCAGCACCCTGAATCAGCTGAATCAGCAGCTCCATGTCCTTCTTGTGTTAACACAGCTGTGCAGATGGTGTCTGAAAGAGAGAGTAGGTTAGAAGAGTAGAGTAGAGTAGAGTAGAGCAGAGTAGAGCAGAGCAGAGCAGAGCAGAGCAGAGTAGAGTAGAGTAGAGTAGAGTAGAAGAGTGGAGTAGAGTGGAGTGGAGTAGAGTAGAGTAGATAGAGTAGAGTAGGTTAGAAGAGCAGAGTAGAGTAGAAGAGTGGAGTGGAGTGGAGTAGAGTAGAGTAGAGTAGAGTAGAGTAGAGTAGAGTAGAGTAGAGTAGAGTAGAAGAGTGGAGTAGAGTAGAGTAGAGTAGAGTAGAGTAGAGTAGAGTAGAGTAAAGTAGAGTAGATAGATTATAGTAGAGTAGATGGAGAGGAGAGGAGAAGGAGAAGGAGAAGGAGAAGGAGAAGGAGAGGAGAGGAGAGGGAGAGGAGAGGAGGAGAGGAGAGGAGAGGAGAGGAGGGAGAGGAGAGGAGAGGAGAGGAGAGGAGAGGAGAGGAGAGGAGAGGAGAGGAGAGGAGAGGAGAGGAGAGGAGAGGAGAGGAGAGGAGAGGAGAGGAGAGGAGAGGAGAGGAGAGGAGAGGAGAGGAGAGGAGAGGAGAGGAGAGGAGAGGAGAGGAGAGGAGAGGAGAGGAGAGGAGAGGAGAGGAGAGGAGAGGAGAGGAGAGGAGAGGAGAGGAGAGGAGAGGAGAGGAGAGGAGAGAGAGGAGAGGAGAGGAGAGGAGAGGAGAGGAGAGGAGAGGAGAGGAGAGGAGAGGAGAGGAGAGGAGAGGAGGAGAATCCCCTCCCTTGACCTGCTGGCCACACTTCTTGTCATGCAGCCCCCAGGACATGGTTGTCTTTCTGGGCTCATCTTGAGCTTTTCATCTCCCCACACCCCCAAGTTCTCCTCAGAGCTGTTCTCAATCCATTCTCTGCCCAGCCTGTGTTGTGCTTGGCATTCCCCTGACCCCTTTTGGAAAGTAAAACCTGCTTGCTTCATGTTTGGTTGTTGATGCACATTGCTGACAGCCTGGTGGTTTTGGGGTTGGGAAGTTGGGACTTTCAGGGTAAGCTTTTTCTAACAATATATTCAGGAAACAGAAAAGTTCAGAGTTTCAATACCTTATGTCTGTGTGTGTTTTGCCCTTGAACATCACTAAGGAGATGGCAGAAAAAGGAAATTTCTATAGTGACTCTTTCCCCCCACCATACACTTTATCAGCACTGTTATCTATTCTCATCATAATAAATGGTAATAATGGCATTAAAAATATTAATTGCAGTGTTTGCACTGAAAATCATCTTGTGCTAGAAAGCCACTCCATGACTGGTAGAGAAACCAATAAAACCACAGGGTTTTACCTGCCATTAGTAAATGTTATTTACTTTGGGGACAAATTGTTCCTGCAGGAGAGGTTGTTTGGGTGTCTGAGAATAAAGATGTAGACTTTTAAAGTCTTCCTTAATGAGCAAGCTAAATGAAAATAATTTGGAGCTTGAAGGAGGAGTTTGAGGGGAAATAGTCTCTTTAAGTCTGTTCTTCTGCTTTCTGATTTCAAGTTCAATGTGCAGCCTGACGTGTGGAGAAAGAATCTTGGATGAACAGAAGACTTTATGGTATAAGCACTGACAAATAATACCCAAATAGCCAGAGGGCACCTGTGATCTTTAGGAGAGATCAGCTCTGTAATGGAATCATCTGGCTGAGCAGTTGCCCAAGGTTACAATAAAGAGGGGTGTTACCTTTTTTAATCCTGCAGAAGAATTGTGTTTTGAAAGGTTTAAATTAAATAATGAAAGTTTATGCCACTAAACCCAACGGGCTGTTCAAGTAAAGAACCCATCAGTGGGCACAGGAGGTATCAAGGAGCAAGTGTGAGAGGGGGACAAAAAGAACAAGTCACATCAAAAAGTCACAGGATTGTGTTTCCTGGAGCACATCTCCTGGGGTACTGGGTTGGGGCTGATGGTAACAGCTCTGCATTTATCAGAAACTATTCTTACCACTGAAAAAAAAGAAAAAAAAAAAAAGTATCATCTGATGCATTTTGTGCTGATTTCTATGATTTAGGTCTGTGGCAGACTTAAGAACAAGAACCAGGATGTAGAAACCAAGCTTTAAATCTGGTATTTTCTACCCTCTTATTTTTCCAGCCTTGCTTGGACTGACCTGCATTTTGGTCTTATTTTGAATAACTTTTTCAGAATGCTCATGGTTTGATAAAGGTTTGACATTTGAGGTTGGACTTGACTGCCATCCTGACTAAGCCTTCCCCTTCTCCTCCTCTGTATGTGCTTTTTTAAACAGAGACTTCTAGTTTTTTGCAGACACAGTAGTTCAAAGGTGAAGAAAAACAAAAAAAAGAAAGAGCTGTAGGTGTCAAATTCCTGGTCAGTCTCCTCATTCCTTGCTCCTAGGAGGTCAGTGTCCACATACTGAGCATAAGAGACACAGATTTGCTTCCTGCTGAAGCTACACTTTTGCATCTTGTGAAGCCCAGGCAAGAATAAAATGATCATGATGGGGACCCCAAACTTCTGCTTGCCACAGTTCTAACATCAGTGCTACATCAGGCTGCTCAGAGTTGCCTCCATCCTGAGTTTTATGCTACCTCCAAGGGCTGACATTGGACAATTTGAGCAAACCCACCATTTTTCCTTCAGTACCTTCTCAGGTGTGCTTCTGATTTAGGGTTCCTCACTCCTAAGTGCCTCTGGTGGCACTTGGTGGCACTTGGTGGCACTTGCTTTGCCCAGGTACAACAGTCCCAGCACTGGTGAATCTGACTTTGTTCTATCAAGGCAAACCAGAGATCTGATGAGGGTAACAAGGTGTGGTCTAAACCCAAAAATTAAACATGCAGGTGTCAGGGTTTAACACTGGCCCGGCGATTAAACCAAATAACAGACGCTCTCTATTAATCTCTCTCTCCTTGATAGAGAAAGGAGAGAGAATAAGGGAGAGAGACTTATGAGTTGGAAACTAAACTACACAACTTTAATGAAACAGGAATGATAAATAGGGAAAATTACTAAATATATACAAATATACAGGAAAATGGAAACCACATTCCTCCCCCTTTCCCCCAATAACTCTCACGTCACCACCGAGGCTGCAGGGCAGCCCTGGGAAAGTCCAGGCTGGACTCCTGGAGTCGGCAGCAGTTGGGAACTGGAGGCAGGAACACACAGATATGGGCTGGCACGGATCAGGACCACAGGCAGAGGAACAGACAGGATCCTTCCAGGATGCCGGGTAGGAAGGGAAGCAGGAAAAGATCCGGCTCGGCCCTCGTGATGCCTCAAATTTATACTGAGTGTGACGTATATGGGATGGAATACTCTGTTTGGTCAATTCTGGCATCTATCTTGTCTGTTCCTCCCCAAAGGAGGGCTCAGGTGGGACCTCTTTATCCTCCTGGATGGTAAAATGTTTTCCTCAGAGCTGAGCAGTGTCCTTGGCTCTGCACACCAGTCTCTAGCAGTAACTATAAACATCAAGTGTTATCAATCCTAGAAGCACACACTGTCTGAGAAACTTGCTGTTAATTTCAGCAAGTGCAACTACTTAAAGAGACTCAGCTAAAAGTAAAAGTACAAAACAGAAAATCACCTTTATCCTGGCCCAAACCAGGATTTAAAATCCCCCGAAAATTTATTACTAATGGGATCTGCCTCTTATTAGCCAGTCTGGTTTTCAGCTGCATCTTCTGAAAAACATTTTTCCTGGGCTGTTTTCCTCCCTGGTGACAACACACTTCTGCTTTTCAAGAGTGAAACATCCTCTGGTGAGACCCTTTCAGTCTCATTGCTCTTGCAGCTTGCCTCCATACCAAGTTGGTGCCACCCAAAGCTCTTCTAACTACATCAGCAAATCAAAAACATTTTTAAAATTGCCCCAGCAAATAACCCCAGCTGGGAGATGGGTCCTGGCAGTTGGTCCTTGCTATGAATTTTGTGTTCATCTTGGCAAAGGCATCAAAGAGCCAAGTGAGATCTCACTGTGTACAGATTCCTGCATTTCCCTTCTGGGTGCATGTCTGCCTCTGTTAGAGAAAAATCTTTGTTCATCACTGAAGAACTTACCTGTTGTTAGGACTCATTTTCTCACCCTGCTCAGGTTAGACCTGCAGAACCATCAGCCTCTCTCACCTACTTAGAGAGGTGACTGCTTTCAAGTGTCCCACACATTCAGAACCCTGTCCATACAGAAACAAAACAACAAAAAAACCACAACACAAAGGAAATGCTGAGCTGAGCTTATCACATTTCATGACTCACCGTATCTTGCTGACATACTCCTGGAAATGTTAATTTTTAATTTTCCCACTTGCTTATTGTGGACACGGGTATGTTTTTGTAGTAAATTTGTTCTTTCCATGTGGTGAGCTAAAATATTTCACTGTAAATGGGATGGAGCATTGAATTCTGCACCCAGAGCTGAAGCTCAGCATTTTGTCACACATCCTGATGGGTGGTGGTCATGTTTCTCCAGCAGAAACCTCAGCCACAAAGGCAGCATCACTGGTCCTCTTGGGTTGTGCTCAGCCTCTAAGGTCATCCATTTGTGCTGAAAGAGAAGTGTTGGGGCCAGGCTGTGTCATGAGGACAAGAGCCACCCAAGAGTGGCCTTAAGCTGACTCCTGACTTTTTCATTACCTCCATGTTCTTGGTTTAGCAGGAGGTCTGACTCAGACTGAGCCACTTGCACAAACAGCTTTTGATTTCACTTCTCAAGCACCCCTAATCTGTATTTAGCCCACAGCTAGTTTAGCACAAGCTCATCTTCATGCCAGCTGATTTTCCAGTGCTAACAGCAGTTTGGGGCTTGAATAGCATGCCCTAAACTCAGCCAATCCAGAAAAGAAGAAAAAAAGCGTCTCTGGTCCTCACCTTTTGCTGGCTTCTCCAACCACCTCAAATGACTGCATCTAAGAATATTAAGACTGAATTGCACTAATTACATCCTTTCTCCTGCTCCTTTCTAGACAATTTTTTTTCTGTTGTGCTCTCAGATCATCCTACCACACAGGAAAGGTATTTCCAGTGCATTTCCAGCAGGTCTTCCCAGAGGGTTACACAACTCCCTCAAAATCCTGCTAGATTGACAAGACAAGGTCCTGAGGCAGCTATTGGGCTCCCCTTTGCCAGACTCAACAAACTTGGATCCCTCAACTTGTTTTCCTGATACCTGTGCCCCACATCTGTGACCACCTTGGCAGCATCTCTCAGAGCAGCTCCAAACCAGTTAAGTCTCATCAGAATCTGGGAGCTGACATCCATGGTGAAATCCAGGCCCTAATAGACAAATGTCTTTGAGGAAGAGAAATCAAAGGAGGATTAAGAAACAGGTTGTATTGATATATAAAGACATCTCATCCTCTTAAAACTGTGCCTGTATGAAACCACAATGAAGATCCTCGTGACCTCAAAGAAAAGCTGTGAGTGTTGCTCTAGCTTGTGAAGAAACTTTTATCACTGGGTGGTGGAAGGAAGGAAATCCCAAAGGGTCAGGCTCCAGAGTTGCTTTAATCTCTTGGAACTTCCATTTTACATGAGGGACAACTGTATGAGAGACTTTCCAGTCCAACCTGCTACCCCAGGACCCTTTGATTTCTTTCTCTCAACCAGAGCACACATCAGCTTGGTGCTGCTGCTCTTCTCTGGACAAAGTTTTCACCTTTCTGGAAGTGAGGGACCCACTGCCCATAAAGCTGAGCAAAGGGGCAGCAATGGGAAATGCTCCAAGCTTGGAGAGAAAGTGCATTTGCTCACAAAAATCACCTTGACAGGCTGTGGTGATGTCTGGGGGTGATTATTTCAGGGACAGCATGCTCCTGGGTGAATCAAGGGAGACTTCTTTGAAGGAAAAGCAAATTGCAAGTCAGGGGTTTCATGAGCTCCCAGAAATGCAAAGGACAAATCCCTGATCTGGATAGATTTTTTTACACAGTTTTCCATTTTGTATTTGCTTAATTTAGCCCAACAGGAACCCATCCCTGGAGACACCTTTTTCTCTCCATTCGTTATAAGGGGCAGATTTGGGAATAGTTTTTTTCAAATGCCTGGGCTAGGAGGAATGAATTCCATAGGGTGAGATCCTGGCAATGGGCATCTTATTACTTCTTTCCCTGTAAGACTTGATAAAAGATTATTTTAAGATTTTAAGATATTAAGGTGTTAAGACATAGAAGTTCTTGGCTAATGTTCATGCTAATTTTCATGCCAGAGAGCAGGAACTCAGCTTCTTCCTGGGAACATGGAAAAAAGAGCTGTTTTGAAACCTGGAGATGTGACCCTGCTGATGGGGTGCCTTGGCCTGCAGTGCCTCTCCAGATGTACCCCAAAATCAGAGTCACCAAGAGAGGGGGGGGATTTATTCTGCAAGGATTTATTATATTTCTTCTTCAATTCAGATATCTGTGACTGAGCTACCAGCTTACACTGCCTCTATACTCAACCCAGAATAAGCACTTCCTTTTCAATCATTTTACACAGTTTTTTGTTTTTTACTTTCTACTAATTTAGCCCAAAAGACACTCATATCTGGAGACAACTTTTTCTCTCAACAAAGGGCAGATTTGGGAATATTTTTTTCAAATGCCTGGGCTAGGAGGAATGAATTCCATAGGGTGAGATCCTGGCAATGGGCATCTTATTATTTCTTTTTCTTGATAAAAGATTATTTTAAGGTTTCTGTGTGCCAGGAGATAGATACACACATGGTGTTGTGATTTCCCTTCTACATCCAGCTCCCAGGCAGATATCCATTGTTTTCCTTGCTGCCATCTCTCCATCCATCACCACCCAACCCCCAGAAGTCCAGGGCTGCATCTCTGCTGAGGGTTTGGGTTGTTCCTTCTCCAGCAGAGCCCAAACTGCTGCATGAGGATCAGAAAGTGAAAATCAGGGAGTGATTTTTGGTCTCCAAAGCTGAACAAAACTGACAAAGGGGAAGTGAGCCCAGGCAACCCAACAGATGTTGGCTGGTGAGTATTTGTAGGAGGGTGATGGGAGCTTCATTGGTGACAAGGAGGAGACCCCAGTGTCACCTCAGGTGTTACCTTGCACAGGGACCATGGCACTCAGTCTGGGGCAGTTAAATATGACTAAAGGGACCCAAACCATCTTTCCCAGCTGATCTGTAATGTACCAAAACCCCTGCCTGGCATGGGGAAAGGAGGGTTTGAACACATTTGTCTCTAAAATGCATTAATTACTGTAACTCAGAAGTGAGCATGTTGTGTCCAAGAATAACTCAAGGTAAATAGTTGAATTTAAAACTGTTCTTGAAGGGATGTTACATCCTTACCTTTTTCCTGTTTTTTTTCCTCCATATAGTTGATATTTTCACATGGCAGTGATCTGGGGTTGTGTTGTTTCCACATGAGATGTTCCCTAGCAGCTGCTTGGCAGAGCTTCTTTGAGACCACTCCAGAGGTGGGGAGAGGAGGAAGGGGCAGCTTCCCTCTGGGTATTCCACACCATCTTTCCAGGATATCTGACCACCACCCAGCAGCTTCTGCTGGTTCAGTGTGTGAACCAAACCAGTTCATCAAACCAGTCATCAGAGACCCTTCTGGAACACTGGGGAGGGAGAGAAGAAGCAGCTGATGTCTCTGCTGCTCTTGTCAAATCTTTGGTCTGGTCTGTGACAGTTTTTCAGCCCTCGTGTAAATCTCGTGCTGGTTCAAATACCTGGCAAGGATGAACATACCTGGCACAGGGTCAGAGCTTCATGGCTCAGCATCCCAACTGCTGGGAAAAAGTGTGAGCTGGGCCTGAGGTGCCTGCACTCCCTCTCTGCCCTCTCTCACATCGTCAGAGTACCTCCCAAAAATAGAGGTGATGCACAGGTCACTGAGGGTGATGTGTCCAGACATGTTCATATCCATGCCACAGACATGTGGCCAGACATGTTCATATCCTGCCTGTGTCCATGGGATACGAGGATCTTTGCTGCCCTCTAAGGAGAACAGCCCAGAAACACATTTGTCTCCTTGATCCACGTGTGCAAGTGAGGTTTCTGGTTTTTTGCATCCTGTTTTCTCATGCACATTTGGCTCCTGCTGCTGTGATTTACTCCTCCCTTGAAGACCTGCACTTCTGAATCTTCCTAGCATCTCTTCAGCTCTTCTTTTGCTTCTTCCATGGATCCCAGAGTCAAGCCTTTGGTGGCAGCTCTTTTCCTGCTGTTCCCTCTTCTGACACTATTGATCCAACTCCCCTTTTTTGCTAAACTGCAGCCATAGGAGGTGGTGGAGTTTCCCTACATTTGGATACCCATCTCGTGGCTTGCACAGCAGCAGGATGGGCTGCAGTCATTTGGGTCAATAAAATGAGAAGTGAGGGAGATATCAGGAGAACATCCTCATGGGGAAGTTAGACTGGGACTTTGTACACTTTTCCTGTTGATTCTACAAATCTCTGGACTCCCAACTGGGAGAAGACTGGAGGATCCAGTAGGATTTTTCCACCCCTGACAGGCCTCAGGAGCAGGATGAAAGGTCTGTGGCTTCCTGGTGTTCTTTATGGTTGTAACAACCCACTTGTTGTTACAGATTTATCCCATTTTTTGGATATGCTCAAGAAATTTGGCTGGGATGAATGAAAACTGTGGGCAAATGGAAGGGTTTGTTTTCATCCCCATTAGCTCACAACTAAACCAGACTCATTTTCCTCCACTTCCAAAAGAAGAGTGGTCACAGAAGGATGTCAGACAGACAGAGCTAACCCAGGTGACCTTCCCTTGGTGCCTGTTCCACAGGGGAAATTTCAGCCATCCAAGGCTACAAAATTGCTCTGTGAGGGATTTCTCCATCAGACCCTTGGAAATGCCAAGCTCTTACACTGACAAAAAATAGCAGGACCAGACCCAGAGGTGGAATCTGGGTTTTCAGGGAGTGAAATCCAGTGTGTGGAACTGTTTCCCACTGATGCTTTTACTGTGCAGCAGGAGGGAGCATTTGCCAGATCAGAGAAACTGAACCCTCAGTGTTCAGAGACCTGTGGGGTCAGACAGTCAGCTTGTGGCCTGGGAATTAGGGGTCTGTCTGTCCAGAAATTGAAACTTTAAGATCAAATATCCATGTTCCCTTGCAGGTTTTAATCAGTATTTGTATCACCAGATCCCTTTATGTCTGCTCCAACATGCAGCTCAGGACCATTCATAGAATCCCTGACTTCTGTCATAACCTTTCTGATGATTCTTGCTCTGAGTAGTCCCATTTCCACCCCACTAAGACTGTAGGAAAACAGCAGCTCCTCTCCAGTTGCCCTGAGATCCAGTTTTCTACCTCTGGATTTTTCCACCTCTGACCTTTACAAGCTGAAGAAAAGGAGGTTGGACACAGGGGTCTGATAGAGAGAGAAAACTGAGGGAGGTATCAGGAGAACATCCTCCAGGAGAAGCCAGATCAGGACTCTGATACACTTTCCCTAGAAAAGTGATGCACTTGCTTTTTCTTTACATCCATAACATGGAAAAATATCTAGAACAACTTAATCTGTGAATCTTTGTACTGGGAGAAGACTGAAGGATCCAATGGGCTGGCAAATTGCTCTGTGTGGTATTTCTCCATCAGGCCTTTTGAAACACCAAGCTCTTGCAGTGACAAAAACCAGCAGGACCAGACCCAGAGGGCATTTTCACTCCACTAAGGCTGTGGGGAAAGAGCATCTCCCCTCCAGTTGTCCTGAGAGAGACCATAGGAGCCAAGCCTTCCCATTCCTCCTGTCCTCTGAGGTCGAGAGAGCTCAGCCTACCAACCCTTGCTGTCTGCATCCCCCCCTTCCCATCTCTTTTATCCATCCCTATGGGGAGAACACTGCCTCCAGCAAAGCTCCTGTCTGGGCAGCCTGGCATCCTGTTTGAGCAGGGGCTCAGCAGTGGCTCTGCAGCAGCAAGCAGAGAGGGAGGTGTTCCCCCCAGGACCTGCAGGACAGCATCAATAAGTGCTGTTACAAAGCCATGGTCATCAGGCGAGGGGAAATGTGCAGCCTGAGCATCTCAGTTCTATTCTGAGAGGCTGCAGAAGAACAGACCATGATCATCTGTGTGGCCTCAGAGAGGGGCTGCCTGGTCTAATGCCACCAGAGATGTTCTGCCTGGAACAGAAACTCGTGGAGGTGCTGCTGCAGCAGCCCTGATCCATGGGGAATGAGGAAATGGAAATGAAAATCTCCAAGCAAAGTTGTTTGCTTCTGCACTGTGATACTGCAAGTCAGCAAACTTGGGGGGCATGCTGAGAAAATAGCAAATAGAGATTGTCACCCCACTGAGGGGCAGGCATGATGATATCCTCTGAAAAGCAGAAGAGATCCACCCTTTCTTTGAGTTCCCCTGATTATAAAAAGGGGCAGATTTGTGACTGGGTATATATTGATGTGGGACTCTTGAGGGGTCAGACAAATTTTCTCCAGGAAGAAGAGTGAAGCACCAGTTCATCTCCTTGTCCTGAGACTGCTTCAAGGTAAGCTCTTGCTCCTTCCCCAGCATTCACTGCAATATTTCAATTGTTTCCTTGGCTTGAGAATAAATAGCTCAGATTAAGGGGGGCTGCAGTAGCTGAGCTCTAACATCCCCCCTCTGAGGAGAAAATCAGATTTCATGCACTGTATGCTGCAGCTCTTAAATATTTTGTATCAGGCAGGACAAGAACTGAAGGAATGACAGAAGGAAAGAATCTCAAGCATAGAGAAGTAAAAATGTATAGAATCTGAGAGTGTTATTTAGAAGCAAAATAGAATAGAAGAAGCTGGGGAATCCTCCCTACATGATGTAATCCCTGGTCTATTCAGAAAAAAACTCAAATCAGGTGGAGTCCAGGGAAAGTTTCACAATTCTCAGACCAAACAAGGAACAAGGAACACCATTCCCAAAGAAAGGAAACCACCCCACTATCAATTGGGCAACTCCAGAGGAAGGTAGAGCCAAGGTCTTATTGTGGCCCAGAGACATGGATTGGCTCAGAGGAGTAGAGAAATTTGCCCCAAGGTTATCAGAAATGCCACAAAACACTCTGCATGAATAAATTCCAGTTGCAGAGTCACCTGGAAAGTTCACACCAAACTCCTGAATATGAGGTGGGAACCTACTGAGTGCCACAGCTCTGCCCATGACCTTGCAAAAGAGCTCTGGAAAAACACAGCTCTTGGCTCCACCTCTGGAAAACCTTCCTCTGAAACCTGTCTGAGAAGTCCAGCAAAAGAGAATTATGTACACCTTAGCCTGCCTGGAGATAATATATAAACCCTGCAAGATCAAAGCCAGTTTCAGGCTGTCACAGAGGCATCTGGGAATCCTCTTGGGAGCTGGGAGCAGAGCTGTGGGAATCATCACATTGATGTGCTGGGTTTTTACACAGTAAATTGGCTTCTGTATCTCTGAAGTTAATTACAGGTGTTTTAAGTTTGTGGAGAGTTGGTGCAAAAGAGAGACTTTTCAGAGGTTTTTGTGCTGGAGCAGATCTGTGGTGATCTGGAGAGCACTGTAAGAAATCTCTTCTTGGGGTTCACTCCTCTCAGTTTTCAGTATCCACCGTCCTGAGCCACTGCCAGTAAAGAGGTAATGGGTCAGATGCCTTGGGTCAGAGCAAGGGTATCTCATGATCAATATCCTGAATCCAATAGGAAGTGACACAGGAGGATCAAAAAAAGAGTAGGAAAAGGGCAAATGTGGAAGGTGACATTGCAGGTCTCTCCCAGACCTCAGCTGAGACACTTCCCCAGGTGGGTTTTGTGTTCTCAAGGCCATGGCAGCTTTCTCCCCCACGAATCCCTTTAGCTGCTCATCTTGCCAGCCTTACTGCAAATGCTAATTATTTCCAAACCACCCAGTCAAATGTCTAACAATGAAAATATCACTGTTACCACAAAGCCTGTAGTGCATCTGGTGGATGATAAAGCCCCTACATTGCTGCCAGCATCTCTAGCAGATTTTAAGCAGCTTGCTGGCTGCTGAAAATCATATCAGCATCTGAGTGAGGCAAAACAGGTCCTGTTTCTGTTCAATAAATAGAAATTTCTCCTCCAGTTCCTTTTCCTGTATAGGAAGAACAATCAGGCAAGCTGAAGATGTGAATCAGCAGGAATCCTGTGCAGCTGTGGAAAGAGGTGTCCCTTAGCATCTGCTTAGCTTAGAGCAGCAGCCAGGGTGTCAGGGAGGTCTCATCCCTTGTGCTTGCTGCTGGCACCTCCTGGGTCCCTTCTCTGTCTGTGAGTCTGAACAGCAGGAAAACATTTCCCAATATTTGCTCTCTAAGAGCCAGGACTTCAAGCTGGACCACCTTGGGTGAAATACTTGACCTAACTCTAGGGGAGATAAATCCTTCAGTGAGCTGTGGGAGGTTCTCAGAGCAGAAGATGCTACTCTGGAATAGAGGCTTCCAGCCCCTGGGTTGCTGCAGAATTTTTCCCCTATGGTCCTTGCAGAAAAGCACAAATCAAATGAAAATCCACCTGAAAAGTGCTGGGATTCAGCACTCTGCCTTCCTGATGAGCTCTTGGCCAACACCGATAGGCTGGAAAGGTGGTCTTGTCCCTTGTCTCCCTGTGCCTCCGTTCTAAATAAATTTTGCTTTGTGAGCTGATAAGACATGAGGTGGGTGGGATCACTCCTCAGAGGGGGGATGACTTCTTCCTCTGCTGCCTCCTCGAGGCACCTAAACCCTATCCTTTTCCCACTCTTGATTTTTCCATAGCCAGGAGGACAGGAGTTGTCCCCTCCTTGGTGTCTCAAAGTCCCCTTCCTCTGCCAGCTGTGTCCCACAAGCACAAAACTGACCCCAGGCCATGAGGAGCTTTCTCCCAGCTGAGTCTCTCTCTGCATCTCTCCTCCAGGTCAGCAAGAGCCCTGCAGGTGGAATCCTCCCCATGATGCTGTTGCTGCTGCTGCTGCAGGTCCTGGCCAGCTGCCTCTGGCTGGGCCACGGGGAGGTGGTGACATCCTTGATAAGTACATGCCCTCAGTTTTTCTTCCAGAAAACCCCCCCAAATGCAGCCCTAACACCTCAAAACCCAGCCTGGATCTGCCAACGTTATGGGAACAAGTATTACTTTGCCACCCTCTATGACAAGAGCCGCCGTATTCCCGTGTACTCTGCTTACCTCTACCAGCCTGGACATGGCAAGAGATGTCAAAGGTGGATGGTTGAACCCCAGGTGAGTGTCCTTCCTCCAGCTTGTCATCCCCCAGTGACAAGATAAACAGCAACATTTAACCAAATACTTCTTTCTCCTTGACTCAGGGGCCCCCTGGATGGGATTCATCTCATCCAACTTCAAACACCTCCCACCCCAGGATGAGTCTGAGACCACTCCAGGAGGATTAGATGAATCTTACACTGAAAGTGACTATTTTCCTACATTGACCTGAGATTAATATAAAGTCACATTACATCACATCACAATACATTACAAAGTCAAATGACCCCCTCTATGTGCCCTGTGGTGGGGAACAGACATGGCAACAAATCTGGTGCTGCACCACTGCTGCCCCTCTTTTCCTCCTGGACCATGGGCTCAGGCTACCTGCAAACTCTGTGATTTTGCTGACTTTCTTCACTAGTTTTTTTGCAGAATTTAGGCTCCTTAGGGCTCTTTGGGGATTGTGATCTCCTTTAAGAGGCCAATCATTTCTTTAGCTTCTTCTCAGTGAAGCTGTATGAGGATTACTTCTGTGCTCCTGCTGCAGACCAGCTCTGGGACATGGTATTGGGACTGCATTAACAGATTCACTTGCACTGAGGCATTTTTGCTCACTGAGCAAACAGCTTCATCCTCACCATGAACTTCAGCCCTGCCAGGGAAATTCTCACTTCTGGGATGGGTTTTCTAACACATCTCCTCGTGCAGGGGGTTAGAGGAGGAGAAGGCAGGCACTGGTGTTTCAGTCCTGTGAGACAGCTGCAGCAAGCACACACGCTTCTTTCCAAGTGATGAGAAAAGCAGAAGATCAGAAGGGTCTGAGTCCTCCCCATCTCCTCCTAATTGTTGTGTGGAGTCCATGGCTCCTCTGCTCATCCTCTTCCCATCTTCCCCACCCTCAAGATCTACCTAAGACCCCTGGCCTTCAGGGAAGATACCGGGATTTTGTTTCCCCTAAGCTTGTACAACAGTAGGATGTTGATAGAAAGGATTAAAAAAAAAGGGATAAAAACCTTTCACAGAGATAGAGAGAGCTCTTAGGGAAATGGTACTGAGCTGAGCAAAGGCCAGAGCTGCTGGAAGTCTGATTAGATGTAGGTGATGAAGGTTGGATGTGATGAAGGGGGGGTGGGAGAAACTGGGAAGAACCCTGGGCAGATATGGAATGTGGAGAAGGGAGGAAAGGGAACCAGATGTGTCAGGAGAGGCACTCAGAGTCTTCTGCTGCAGGGAAATTTGCTCCATGACTCCCATCCCCAATACTAACACCTTCTTTTCTTTTTATCTTTCAAGCTGGTGGGTCCACAGTATCCCAAAACTATGGAAACAGAGTCATATGTCCTCCATGAATTAAAGGTCAGTAAACAGGAACTCCAAAGTAGCCAGGCTGTCCTTAGAGATTATGAGCACCTGGAAGGTTTTCATCGTGGGCATTTGAACCCCTGCAGCCACAACTATGACAGCAGCAGCTGTAACTCTACCTTCACCCTCACCAATATTGTGCCTCAGAATGCAAAACTCAATCAAGGTGCCTGGAAAAGATATGAAATGACCATAATGAAAAGCAAGACCCAGGGCTGTGCAGAGACCTATGTCGTTGTGGGTTCTGTGCCTGGGAGCAACTTCTTTGGCAACAGGGTTAATAATCCCAGCCACATCTGGTCAGGTGCCTGCTGTAAAACGACCTCAAACACCATCAGGGCTTGGGGGGTCATTGCTGAGAATACCAAGAATGCGGTTCAGGAGCTCAGCCTGGGGGAGCTGGAGGACAAGCTGACCGACCACTATGGGAGGGGAAATGTTTACCTGTTTCACAGTTCCTGTCCCCGTCAATAAGCCCCATTTCACATCCTGAGTGTAAAAACCTCAGGAGCCTTGGCCACTGGCACCATCACCTCATGTCCTCTGCAGCATCTCTCCTGCTTCCTGCTCCTCTGCTTTTCCAGCTCTCTCAGCACACTTAATGTGACCCAGTCCCATTTCACCAAGTAGTTAAAATTGCTTTTGGAAGCCTCTGTTGCTGAGGAGGAGAATCCCAACAATGTCTGGGGGGTTGGTCATCCTACACCTCTCTCCTCCCCAGGCAGGACACCTCCTTGGTAGGAAGTTGCTTCTCTGCTGCTTTGCAGGAGAATTGTTACTCTCATTTAACTAATGACTTGGCTGCCTTTGAGACATTTAGCACTAACACAGGGAGTGTATTTACCAATGGCAACTCCAAACTTGTTACATCTGTCACTTGTAATAAATGACTGAGCTTTGCAAAAGTGTCTCTGTGGAAGTCCTTGGTGGGTCTCTGAAAAAGCCAAACATTTATTAGGAGTGATGGCTCCACAGATAATAGAATCTCCTTTAATCCCTAAAAACATTATGTCAAATGTGTTGGGAATTCCAAACAAAAATACAGGTTGTGTGGAGACTGTATTGAAAAGAGCTCTGAGAACAATTTAGGGGTGATGGTTGATGAAAAGCTCAACATGAGCCATTAACTTGTGCTTTTCATCCCAGAAAGCCTCCTTTAATTTCATTGTCATCATTGTAATCTCTGCAGTTCACACCTTGTGGGAGGTGATGAAGATCTTTTGAGCTAAAAGAAAGGGATGTGCTAATGAAGCCACTTGTTTAGGAGAAAGGAATGGTGGAAAATCTCTGGAAAACAGTGGAAAAACATCAAAACCTCGGTGGGAGGATCTTTGGGAGGAACTTGGGGAGGGCCCTGGGCAAGGGTGAGAGTATAAATGGACCCTCAGATGGATAAACTTCATCTCAGCAAGGAAAAACTACTGAGTTGTGAATTGTACACCACAAATGGTGCCCTCTTCGGTACTCGAAGAAAAGGAGGTGGGAGTCTGTTCTGGTGGTGTAACTCTTCTGAACTAAAGGGGATTTGTGAAAGAAAAAAAGTAATTGGTGTGCACCATCAGTTGCCTCAGTGCAGGACAGGAGGTAAGCAGCTGGGAACTAGAGATGGGAAATTCTCTTCAAATAGAACAGAAAGATGTTTTGATGGTGCTTCAATTGCTTTTATGGGCCAAGGAGAAAGATTGCAGAATGTATCCAATTCTGAGATACGGGACAGAATCTGGGTCTGACTGTGGTGTGACAAAGCCACTGCTGCATGGCTGGGACTCTGGTGAACTCTTTCTGAAGCCTTAAAAAGTTACCTGGGCTCTAAGCCTTCCAACAAGAACTGCCCCGTGGTGTTGGAATCAGTCAAGTTCCCAGAGCCTGATGCAGGCTTGAAAGGCAACACCAGTTCCATTGATGGTGTTCAGGTGTGGGGTGGGTCTGTCCCCATCATCAGCCTGATGGAGTCAGCTCCACCAGAGACACCTGGTGGCATGAAAAAGGGTTTTCCTTTTGGGGAAAAAAAAAAAAAGGAAATTTTTTTTTTCCTTTTGATCCAAGAGGGATCAAAAGTGGGAAGCAAACCTTTTCTCCCTGCCCCAGCAGGTGGCACGAGAGGTGGCAGCATCTCCAGGAGAGGAGTGGTGGGGCAGCTCACAAGATAGTGGAGCTCTCCCACATGGAGCTGCTGAGAAAATCATCCCTGCTTGTTCATCATGCTTGTTCTCATGGTGTGTTCCAGTCACTGTGACACCAGTGGTTTCCTCTGCCAGTTAAAGCACAGCGTGGCAGCAGCCATCCCAAGGGGGGGGACCATGGGCTGGTGGAGGTGAAGGGAGATGAGTTAGGTGGCTGTGATACAGAGAGCAGAAGGCAATAAGATTTCAGTTCAGGTCTAAAATATGTTCATGTTTCCATTGATCTTGGAGGTCTCTTCCATCCTAAACATTCTGTGATGCTGTGACACCTTTCCAGCCTGTGTCTCTGCATCTGCTCATACTGGGGGAGTGCCTCGTGATGTTAAGAGACATCTTTTATCTACATTTGCTGTGATTGGTTTTCCAGCACAGGTAAAAACAGATAAAGGAATGGGTGCATGGCACTTTAAAAGCCATATTACCAAAACAGAAAAAGGGGAGCCTGGGATACACCCCCCATGAACGCTTACAAGAAGCACTCTATGTCTTAAACTTTCCAAGCCAATAAAAAAATGATGTGACCCCAATGGAAAAACATTTTGGGAAGACTCAAGGTATACAACAAGGGAAAACATGTTAAAATTCAGGACCTTAACACTCATTTATGGGAATGGCCATTTTCCTTAATAACTTGGGGGCTTGTGTTCCCACAGATTCTGGACCTTGCTGGATTCCAGCAAGATGTGTGAGATCAGCCTCAAAGGAAAAGGATTAACATTCCCTCTGAACCATCCATGTACCTTATGATTTTTTTGCTCCTTTCTTATGGAGATGGTTGTGGTGGCTTGTGTTGTGTGAGCCTAAAAATGTGCAGTTGAAAATGGTTGGAAACCTTTTGCAGAATTGTGAAGGGAAATTATTGTTTTGGGAGGTTTTGTTCTGTTGGGTTTTGCTTATCTTTAGTTTGTATTAACTTGTGCAAATTTCTCATCCCAGCCATTGATAGTGATAAATTTGAAAAACAAGAAAGGGGGAGATGTGGGAGGTGGCAAAGATAACGTGAATGATAAGAAAGGGATGTGCTAATGAATCCACTTGTTTACTAAAAAGGATGGTGGAAAATCACTGGAAAACAATGGAAAACCACCAAAACCTTGGTGGGAGGATCTTTGGGTGGATCTTGGGGAGCGACCTGGGAAAGGGCTAGAGAACAAATGGACCTTCAGATGAATAAACTTCTATCTCAGTTTGGAAAAAAAGCGAGTCCATGAAATTGTACATCACAGCACTTGATTTACTTTGTTGTTATCTCATCTTTGCCTTTATGATGCTTTGAAACCTGGAGATGTGACCCTGCTGATGGGGTGCCTTGGCCTGCAGTGCCTCTCCAGATGTACCCCAAAATCAGAGTCACCAAGAGAAGGGAGGGGGGATTTATTGTACAAGGCTTTAGGTATCTACGAGTCAGACATCTGTGACTGAGCTCTCAGCTTACACTGCCTTTGTACTCAGTGCAGAATAAACAGTTTTATTTGAAACATTTTAAACAGTTTCACATCTTATATTTGAGTAATTTGAGCCAACATGAACTTATCTCTGGAGGCAACTTTTTCTCTCCGTAAACTAAATTGGGAAGATTTGGAGCTCTCTTTTTCAAATGCCTGGGCTAGGATCAGTGTATCCCATAGAGTCAGATCCTGGCAATGGGTATCTGTCCTGGTTTGGGCCAGGATAAAGGTGATTTTCTGTCTTGTACTTTTGCTTTCAGCTCAGTCTCTTTAAGTACATTATTATTTTTTCCTTTTCAAGATTGCATGTGATTATTTTAAGATTTCTGTGTGCCAGAAGATAGATACACACATGGTGTTGTGATTTTCCTTCTACATCCAGCTCCCAGGCAAATATCCATTGTTTTCCTTGCTGCCATCTCTCCATCCATCACCACCCAACCCCCAAAAGTCCAGGGCTGCATCTGTAGTGGGGAAGCATCCACAGGGTTGGTTCCTGTGAGAAGCTGAGAGAAGCTCCCCAGAGCTCCAAAACTGGACCTTCCTCCTAAGCATAACATAATAATAATGTGATAATGTTGTCCCAAAGGTGGGGTCCATTACCTGGTGTGCAAAAAGCCAATCCACACATTAGGTTGAGATATTTGCTTTAATATCCATTTCTGCACAGAAAGGTTTGCAGAGTGGTATTCCACAGAACAAGCTCAATTTCCCAAATCACAAGTGCTACTTTTCTACACAAAATCATGAGAAAGAAATTTATCTCTAACATTATTCTATCATTCACACCCAACCAATTCCTCCCCTCCATTTGTAGGGTGTAGCCATCACTCCTAATAAATGTTTGGCTTTTTCAGAGACCCACCAAGGACTTCCACAGAGACACTTTTGCAAAGCTCAGTCATTTATTACAAGTGACAGATGTAACAAGTTTGGAGTTGCCATTGGTAAATACACTCCCTGTGTTAGTGCTAAATGTCTCAAAGGCAGCCAAGTCATTAGTTAAATGAGAGTAACAATTCTCCTGCAAAGCAGCAGAGAAGCAACTTCCTACCAAGGAGGTGTCCTGCCTGGGGAGGAGAGAGGTGCAGGATGACCAACCCCCCAGACATTGTTGGGATTCTCCTCCTCAGCAACAGAGGCTTCCAAAAGCAATTTTAACTACTTGGTGAAATGGGACTGGGTCACATTAAGTGTGCTGAGAGAGCTGGAAAAGCAGAGGAGCAGGAAGCAGGAGGGATGCTGCAGAGGACATGAGGTGATGGTGCCAGTGGCCAAGGCTCCTGAGGTTTTTACACCCAGGATGTGAAATGGGGCTTATTGACGGGGACAGGAACTGTGAAACAGGTAAACATTTCCCCTCCCATAGAGGTCGGTCAGCTTGTCCTCCAGCTGCCCCAGGCTGAGCTCCTGAACCGCATTCTTGGTATTCTCAGCAATGACCCCCCAAGCCCTGATGGTGTTTGAGGTCGTTTTACAGCAGGCACTTGACCAGATGTGGCTGGGTATATTCAGTCCGCGGGGGAGTTTGCTTTTCCCAGGCACAGCACCTGTGACAACGTAAGTGCTTGAGCAGTTTTGGGCCTTATTTTTCATTGTGATCAGTTCATATGTTTTCCAGGCACCTTGATTGAGTGTTTTATTCTGAGGCACTGCATTGGTGAGGGTGGAGGTAGAGTTACATCTGTCATTTGAATCTGTATGGTTGCAGGGGTACAAATGGCCACGGTGAAAACCCGTCTGGTTTTTGTAGTCTTCACTGACAGCCTGACTTCCATTCAGTTCTTTAACTGTGATATTTAAAACACTTTTGACATAACTTTCTTTTTTCATATTTTTGGTTAAACTTCGGTTCACCAGCTTGACAGGTAAAGAAGAGAAGAAGGTGTTAGTGTTGGGGATGGGAGTCCTGGAGCAAATTTTCCTGGAGCAGAAGACTCCAAGTATCAAGAACCCATTTTTGTCACCTCATTATAGGTGACAAATTCATGAATCAGAGAGAGATCGTAAAGCTGCCACTCTTCAGTGAATGGAATGGAATAGATTATTTTAAAAAATGAATCTCAGAATCTGACTGATCTCAGTTTTACTTGTTACCTTTGAAACCCAGCCTGCAGCCTGTGGTGGGAGTACAGTTGGACACGAGACAATGAGCATTTTCTAGTCCCAGGTTTGAAAGGTGACTTTAGTGAGACATCTCTCCTGTCACATCTGCTTCCCTTTCTTCCTTTCTCCACATCCAACATCTGCTCAGGGCTCTCCCCAGTTCCTCCCAACCCAAACCTTCATCACATCCAAAGTTCATCACCTACATCTAATCACACTGCCAGAAGCCCTGGCCTTTGCTCACCACTGCCACATTTCCGCAAGAGCTCTCTCCATCTCTGTGAAATGTTTTACTCCCTTTTTTAAACCCCATCTATTAACTCCCTACTATTGCACCAGTTTAGGGAAAACAACACCCTGATACCCTCTTTGGATGCTGGGGGTCTCAGGGAGCCCTCTCAGATGCAGAGGATGAGCACGTGAGCCATGCAGTCCACAGGACAAGGACTCACTTCCACTGAATAGCAATTGAGCTGCTTTTTTTTGTTTGTTTTTTAAACTGTAACACTTGTCTTTTCATATTTTCACATGTAGGGAAACATGTTGCCTACTGCTCTTGTACCTAGCAATGACCTGAATGTCCTTTTCTTTGTTTCAGAATTTTGGGGGGGTTTTTTTTCAGTATGCAGTATGCAGAGATCTGTGTGTGCAAAGGATTCTTCTGAACCAAGCCTGAGGCAATGGTGGTAAGGGGCAACTGCAGGTGGATGGAGATTGTGCACTTTTGACTTGACTGAAACCAACCCTACTCACTTTTTCACTGCCTGGAATATCACTCAATAAATTCACAGTGTTAGTCCAACTCTCATCACTGAGTGCCTGTACCTGGGCTTTTTGTCTGGTTCATCTCACTGGTGATATTTTTTCTCCACACATTTCTCATGCCATTTATAAAGCCCAATGGACCCTTCACTGTGAGCAAAGAACTGTGCTAGGGTGCAAAACACCTTAGTATGAAATGGAAATCAAAGGCCAGCACAGCTGTTCCCCCAGATTTAGCTGCGTTTGCATGTTTTACCAGTCCTCTGGTCTTTGTCTTGGACAAGGTCCTTGTCTGGACCATGTCTTGGACATGTAGTGATGGGAGTCATTTCCTTTGTAAAGTGATGTAACGTGACTGAATGCTCCTATCAGGTAAATGCAGAAAAATGGTCACTTTTAGGATATGGCTCATCTGATAATCCTTCTGATGTCTCAGAGACATCAAAGGAATCGAGGTGGTGAAGGTGTTTGAAGTTAAATGAGATGAATCCCATCCAGCAGGCCCATTTGTTGGGGATGGGAGGATGTGTTTGGTTCAGTGCTGCAGTTCATCTTCTAATGACTGAGGGGGGTGATATGCTGTAAGAGAGGACACTCACCTGGGGTTCAACCATCCATTGACTACATCTTGTGGCCTTTCCAGGTTTGTAGAGATAGGCAGAATACACAGGAATACGAAGGCTACTGTTGTACAGCGTGGCAAAGTAATACTTGTCCTGATAACTCTGGCAGATCCAGGATGCATTTCTAGGTGTTAAGGCACCATTTGGGGGTGTTCCATTGAAAAAAAACTGAAGGCATTGACTTCCAGAGAAATTGGCTCTCACCACCTCCCCATGGCCCAGCCAGAGGCAGCTGGCCAGGACCTGCAGCAGCAGCAGCATCATGGATTTCACCTGCAGGGCTGTTGCTGACCTGGAGGAGAGATGCAGAGAGAGACTGAACTGGGAGAAAGCTCCTCCTTGTGCCTCTGGGACACAACTGGCAGGGGAGGTGGGACATGGGGAGGCTAAGGAGGGGATAACTTCTGTCCTGCTGGGTATTGAAATAGGCTGAAGACTAAAATAGGGTTTAGGTGCCTAGAGGAGGCAGCAGTGGGAGAAGTCAGCCCCTTAGAGGGGTGATCCAAATCCATCCCATGTCTTATCAGCTCACACAGCAAAGTTTGTGAGGAATTGAGGCATGGTGAGACATGCGACCAAAGCACCTTTTCCAGCCTATCCGTGTTGGTCAGGAGCTGAGTGGGAAGGCAGAGTGCTGAATTCCAGCACTTCTGGGTTGGTTTTTGGTTTGGTTTCTGTTTTTTCTGTATTAGCTCTGGCAGCCCCTGTTTCAGTGTAGCATCTTGCTCCCTTGTAGGACAATTCCCCATGGCCACCTCTCTGTGTGACAACTCTACTCAGGTCAACACAAGTTGCTTGATGTAGTTGCCCTTATGTGATAGTTCATTTTAATATCAGATCCTACCCTTCCTTCCTCATTATCACCCATATTTGAATATTTGTATTTCACATTTCTATACAGTTACCTTTATGTCAATATTGATTTCAATATTACTTTAGTGACGTGTCACCAGAATGAGATGCTGACAGTTCCCTCCCTCTCTGTCTCTCCAAGGAAAAAGGGTGTATATTATCTTTTTAGCAATTTACTTTGAGCTCTCCTGTTCAGCCTGCTCAGTGCTGACCTATGGAAGTCCTTGCACTTTGGAGACAAGTAGATTTCCTCCATCTTTTCCTTCTTTTGTTCAGGCAATGGTTTTGATGTATCACAGCTTCAATGAAAAAGCTGGCACATGGTTTGGTAACTTTAGTTGTATGAACTCCACTGGACTGAGCATGGAAGAAGAAGAAAGCTGCTTGCCTGGGAGCAGAGGTAACATGCAGGCAGCTAAAACAGGGATGTAATGTGGGTGTAGAAGGGAAATCACAGCACTGTGTGTGTGTCTATCTACTGGCACATGAAAATCTTTGAATAATCTTTTCTGAAGCCTTACAAAGGAATAAATAATCAGATATCTATTGCCAGGATCTCAGTCTATGGGATTCAATCATCCTAGCTCAGGCATTTGAAAATGAGATTTCCAAATAGTTCCACATTAGTCAATGGAGAGAAAAGAGGTGTCTCCAGAGATAAGTTCATGTTGGCTCAAATTAAACAAATGTAAGATGTGAAACTGCAAAATGTTCAAAAGAAAGTGTTTATTCTGTGTTGAGTACAAAGGCAGTGTAAGCTGAGAGCTCAGTCACAGATCTCTAAAGCCTTGTGCAATAAACCCCCCCTTTTTCTGTGTCACTCTGGTTTTTGGGGTACAGTTAGGAATCCAAGGCAGGTCAATTCCCACCACCACCATTGGGCTCATGTTTCAAAGTTGTTCTTTGCCACACAGCCAGGGAGAAGCTTGGTCCCTACCCTGAGGTATGAAAATTACCAAAGAACCTCTGTGTCCTAACACTTGCTGTGGACTAGGGGAGCCTGCAGGTGCAGTCTGGTTCTGCCAAACCACTTGAAAAAAAAGTTGTTAGCTTGAAGCTCAAGCAACTGAGCCCATGACTCAGGATGGGGAGGACTGCCAGCTTTCTGCAGGTAATTGCACTGCATTGAAAAAGATGGGTGTTGAATTGAGAGGAAAATCCTGGCAGTGATGTTAGGGATGGGTGTCCAGGGATAAAGGAGGTGGAGACTCATAAGAAGGGAAGGAGGGACCACGTACATTCGAGTCAGTGGGCACAGAGTTCTCCTCATTAGATCTTCCTGGCATTGTGTCCTCATGGCTTTGCTGACCTACCCAAAACACTCAACCCCAACCTTCACCACAGCCTGTCAAGGTGATTTTGTGAGCAAATCCACTTCCTCTCCAAGCTTGGAGCACGTCCCATTACTCCCACACAAATCTTTTACCAGCTTTATGGGCAGCGGGTCACTCAATCCCAGAGAGTTTGGGCTGGAAAGTCTCTCACACCCTGCATCATTCCCCAGGTAAAATGGAAATCCCAAGAGATTAAAGCAGCTCTGGAGCCTGAACCTGTGGGATTTCCTTCCTTCTACCACCCAGTGACAAAAGCTTCTTCCTAACTTAGAGCAACACTCACAGCTGTTCCCTGATTTCTTGAGTGGGTTGTATGGAAACTACTCCATGCTGTGGTTTCATTTTTAAGAGGACATATTGTTAAGAAGATGAGGTGCCTTTACAGAATAATACAACCTGTTCATTAATCCTCCTTTGATTTCTACCCCTGGAAGACAATTGCATAGCAGGGCCTGGATTTCCCCACGTGTGTGGGCTCCAAATTATGTGGTGACTTGTTTGGTTTGGAGCTGCTCTGAGCTCTGCTGCCAAGGTGGTCAGGGAGCACTTCTCAGGAGAAGAGATGAAAGAATTCAGGTTTGTTGAGTCTGGGAAAGGGGAGGATGAAGGGCAGCCCAATAGCTGCCTACAGTTCCTTAGAAGGGCAAAGATAACAGAGTCAAGGTGTTTGTGGTAGAGCCAGACCCTGTAACAAAGGGCAGCAGCCACAAGCTGTGGCTTGGGAAGTAAAGATTTGATAAAAAATGATAAAAAATTACTCCAGGCAGGTAGTGCAGCTCTGTGACAGGTGCTGGAAAATGACAAATGATGAGTTGAGCAGGTGACTCAAGTCTTAGCTGCATGAAACCATGGTTAAGATTGTCCAGACCTCACAGTACTACCACTTCAAGCAGGAGGCTGAATTAGAGTCCTCCAGCTGATGTTTCCAACTAACAATCCCATGACCCTATGGTAGATGCATCTCCCACCTTCTCCTCCTACAACCCTGCCACAACCCAGCACACTCAGTTCTTGTCTGGGAAATTCTAACAAGGCAATAGAGGCCCAAATTCCCTGCTCCTGAGAGCTGCACATTGAAGTCATTCTACATCCCAAATCCACAGTAAACTACACCACATACCTCAGAGAGCCTGGAGGAGGGCACCTTTCCAGATCCCTGGTTCAGGGTCCTTGGGGGGAGATACTTGCCAGTCAGATGCAATCCAAGTGCCTCCCCAAGGAGAGAACAAGGATGTCCAGCTGCCTCTGCACAAATCCAGCTCCTCTGTGAGCTGTGAAAACTTGCTCCTGAGCAAGGACTGTGCTCCAAGTGTTGGGGAGCAGCAGGTCAGCCCCCTGTGCAATGAACACAGACTGGGCTACCCCACTTTATTTATCCCAAGGGTAACTGGTGGTTACGTCAATGCAAAGATTTCCAGGGAAGAAGCTGGCTAAGTCTTTGTGGAATTCAGGTTGTTGATTGGGAGTGGAAATTCATTGGAACAACCTCCAGAGGAAGAGCCTCATCACTAATGATATAGAGCAGCCCCTGTGCTCAGGGGTTGAGGTTTGGGTCATCTCTGCTGGCCTTGGCATCCTCTGAATCCCATGGATGCAGCATGGCAGGGAGAGCCAACTGGCCAAGGTGGGCAGCCCTGTTCTGCACCTCACTTCTGAGGATGCCAACTCTTGTTGTTCAGTGCTCACTGTCTCTAGCCAGAAGGGATGGGATAAAGCTGCATTGTAGTTGGGTGGCAGATCCTGCTGGAGTACAGGCATCATCTTTAGAAGACAGATGTGATTTAAGAGAGAGCCCTGGGATATGCTGAAGCCACCGGGAGAGACTGCTACTTAAAATCTGCACCTGGAATATAAACCCAGGGTCAGTGGGAACAGGGAGCTCAGATACAGACACCTTGAGCTGCATCATGATGGTGTACACCACATCAAGGGTGTATATGTCAAAGTCCATGACTTTTAATCAACAAAACCTGCTCTCTGCTTCTCTTGTTGTTTGGAATGAGACAACTTTCTGTGGCCAGGTCTCTATTGCCAACCCTATGTGGGACATCTCTGTTTGGTCAACTCCATGTTCCAGAGAGCTCATTAGAAGTAATTGCCTTTATCTCATTGCTGATTTTAATATATTATCTCCTAGCATTACATCAACATTCTTTGAATATTTGGATTTCATGCTTGATTTAGATGCCTTGATCACATTCTTGCTTTGATTTCATCATTTATTTAGATATTATTTTATCAGTTACTCATTTACTCACCAGAAAGGAGGGCAGAGCAATGTGGACACCTGTGATGACAGAACACAATGAGGGGTTGTGATTAATTTGTTTGCATGTGGTTAATTTGCTTGCATGCATTCCAAAATGTGTGACTTGTCATTTCTTACAGGTCTGTTTGACCCCGGCAAAGAATTATGGGGATGTGCATCAGGTGCCCTACACCCTTCTGCCAGATAAGCAGTGCTCCACATACCAGCACTGATGCTCATAAAAATTAAAATACTGATGCTTTACAGTTACAGATGGGAGTGGGAGGTGCTAAGGTGGCTTAAAGAACCACTGACAACCGTATCAGGAAAAGGGGAATTCAATATAGATTTATAAAAACCAGGCTAAACAGATTTGGATGGCAAGGTTCACTCTACTAGTAACAGTGAGATAAAGAGAATGATGTAGTCAGCCCTGGTGAGGCCACAGCTTGAGTCCTGTGTCCAGTTCTGGGCCCCTCAGCTCAGGAAGGAGATTGAGGTGCTGGAGCAGGTCCAAAGGAGGCAACTGGACTGGTGAAGGGACTGGAGCACAGATCCTCTGAGGAGAGGCTGAGGGAGCTGGGGGTGTTGAGGCTGGAGAAGAGGAGGATCAGGGGAGACCTCATCACTCTCTACAACTCCCTGAAAGGAGGTTGGAGCCAGGGGGGGGGTTGGTCTCTTTTCCCAGGCAACTCTCAGCAAGACAGGAGGGCAGGGTCTCAAGTTGTACCAGGGGAGGTTTAGGTTGGATATTAGAAAGAATTCCTTTCTGGAGAGGGTGATCAGACATTGGAATGGGCTGCCCAGGGAAGTAGTGGATTCTCCGTGTCTGGAGATATTTCAAAAGAGACTGGATGTGGCACTGAGTGCCATGGGCTGGGAACTGCAGTGTGAGTGGATCAAGGGTTGGACTTGATGATCTCTGAGGTCCCTTCCAACCCAGCCAATTCTATGATTCTATGATTCTATGAGATCAAGGTAACCAAATCAAACAATAAATACAAAAACTAAAAACAAACAAACAAAAAAACCCACAACTTTGAAATGCTTGGTTTTGGCCACAGTTCCTTGGTGGATGTGAAGAAACACCACAAAGTTGAGCTTAATTCAAAGTTTGAGTCTGTGTATGGCACTTGAAGTTGCAGAGAATTGTGGTGTGCTATAACTGACAATAATCAAATAGTTGTTTGACTATTGCATTGTGTTAACATTTCCAGGTTTCAAAGCAAAAGTGTGAATAGAAATGGCCTAGGGGAGTTCAGCCCACAGGTGTCCATCTTTCTCCAAAACTTTTTATGGGGATTCATTAATAAAGTAGTATTTCAGTTAATGATGGCATAAAGGCAATGATGGGATAAAGGCAATTAAATCAAGTGTATAATACAAATATTAAAATAATGGTGATTAATATAGGGTAATATTAAAAGTAATCATGAGATCAAGACAGCTTGACCCAGGCAGTTTAATGCTGTGTTGAGCTGACCACATAGAGCTGGGCCACAGAGAGTTGTCCTAGAGCTTGCAGCAGCTCTGGGCTCACTGGAGGCCTCTGTCCCTGTTGCTTGTTCATGGCCAGGGGCAGAGGAAAACAGAGATCTCAGAAACAAGGTGGCTCCTTGTGGAGGATGCTCCAGGAGCTGGGGATGATGGGGCTGGGGCAGCCTCTGCTGTGTGAGGAACCTCTGATTCATGTGAACTGATCCGTGCTGATTTAAGCTGATTTATGCAAACTGCTTGAAGTTCAACAAGGCCAAGTGCAATGTTCTGCACCTGGGTTGAGGCAATCTCATGCTTTAATACAGCTTGGGAGGAGAAAAGATTGAGGACAGCCCTGAGAAAGACTTGGCATGGGAGTGGTTGACCAGAAGTTTGACATGAGCCATCTGTGTGTGTTCGCAGCCCAGAAACCAACCCAGTTCTGGGATGCATCAAAAGAAGTGTGAGCAGCCCAGTCAAGGGAGGGGATTCTCCCCCTCTGCTCTGCTCTGCTCTGCTCTGCTCTGCTCTGCTCTGCTCTGCTCTGCTGAGAGCCCACCTGGAGCTCTGTGTCCTGTTCTGGAGTCCCCAACATCAGAAGGACACAGAGCTCCTGGAAGGTGTCCAGAGCAGAGCCACTCAAATGCTCAGAGGGCTGAGCACCTCCCTGGGAAGCCAGGCTGAGGGCTTGGGGTTGTTCAGCCTGGAGAAGAGGAGGCTCCCAGGTGAGCTTAGAGCAACCTTCCAATATCTGAAGGGGCTCCAAGAAAGTTGGGGGAGGGCTTTGGACACAAAGGGGGGGTTGGGATATGACAAGGGGGAAGCTGCTCCAGGGGTTGAGGTTGGATATCAGGATACCCTTCCTATCAGTTGGATACCCTTCCTAACAGTGGGGGTGATCAGGCATTGGAATGGGCTGCCCAGGGTAGTGGTGGAGTCACCATCCCTGGGGGTGTTTAAGGAGAGGTTGGATGTGGCTCTAAGTGCTATGATCTGGCTGCTGTGGTGGGGTTAGGTCATAGGCTGGACGTGATGATCTCAGAGATCTTGACTCAGAGGTCTTCTCCAGCCTCAATAATTCTGTGATTCTGTGATTTGGACAGCCCACCTCCAGCAAGGCTGCTGGAAGCACTGGGCATTACTGGCAGAGTAACCAGAGCAAAGTAAATTCTGCTTTACATGGAAGGTGACACTGTGGTCAGTACTGGAGCAAACAACTCTTACATAAACTTTTCAGACACGGAATTCCATGGCACACATTGATTTTTGATGCATTGAATGTATTTCACAAAATCAGTTTTAGATAAATCTACAGAGAAGGTTCAGAAGAAGAGCACAGAATGAAAGTGCACAATCAGTGGGTCACAGAAAGTTCTCTTAGAATGCTCAAAGCTTGATGAGCCTCTGCCCCCTGGTACCTCAGCTCCCACTCCCAAGGTTCAGGTCCAAAACCAGCAAACCAAACCCCACTGGTCAATTCCCATAAGCATGGTCCTTGTGTACGTTCAGGGATAGGGAGCCCAGTGATTCATGTAGGTTGTTTCCTTCCTTCTCCTTGTTTTTCCTGTCTGCAGCCTTCAAGAGAGCTGGGATGTTCCTGCTCTGCTCAGTTGTCTTCCTCCTTTCCAGCTTCCTCTCTCTCTCCTTTGCTCTGGTCGGTGGATGTGCTGCTCAGGATGGATTTCTGTATACAGCCTCTCAGCAATCCTTGGGCTCTTTGCTTTCCCAGCCCCAGGAGGGATGGATTCCCAAGATGGAATTGTTGAGGTTGGGAGGCACTTCTCAAAGCCCAGTAGTGCAGACCCCATCTCAGGCATGCTCAGTGAGATCAGGTTGTCCAGGACTGTATCCAATTGGGGTTTGAGCATCTCCAGAGATGGAAACTCCACAACCCCTCTGGATTACCTGAGCCACCCTGGTCATGCTTGCTGAGGGACAAGTCAGCAGCACATTAGCAGTGACAGCTAATGAGGAAAGGGAGGAACTCCCATCTGTATATGGGCGTGCAGAAAAAGGGGAGAAAAAGGCAAAGCATCTCTCATTTCAAGGACAAGGTCTGGTTTCTCTGCCCAAGGGTTCCCACAGGGCAAGGACTCCCCCCAGAGTGTTCCCTCCAAGGATGGACAGCAAAGCAAACCAGCTGGAGGCTCTGCTGACCTCCCCTCCCTTTTACCAGTGAAGGTGCTCAGAGAGACAGAACTGGGAAAGTGCTAGAGAAGAAAGCAGGACAGATGCTACACAGGACAATCAAGTGATTCCTCAGGTGGGGAGGGCTCCTGAACCTTTTTCCACCTGAGGTGTGACAGGGACCTTACTCCCGGGGACAGGCGCTGTGAAACAGAGAAACTGATTCCCTCCCGTAGAGCAGAGACAACGTCTCCTCCAGCTCCCCCAGTGTCAGCAGCTCTACCTCATCCCTGTTGTTCTCAGCAATCACCCCCCAGGCCTTGGTGTTGTTCCTGCCCAGCTCACAGCAAGCACTCGACCAGATGAAGCTGGGTTTGTTCACCCTCCCGTTGCTGATGTAGCTCTTCCCAGGCACGGCGCCCACCACGACGTAGGTGTTGTTACACCCCTGTGTCATCCTCATCATGGTTTGCTGCTCGTAGTTGTTCCAGGCACCCCCGTTGAGTTTTGCATCCTGGGGCACGATGTTGGTGAGGGTGAAGGTAGCTTTCCTGCTGCTGTTGTCCTCGTGATGACCGTTGGGGTTCAAGTGGCCACGGTTCAAACCCGTGAGGTTCTTGTAGTCTTGGAGGAGAGCTTGGCTCTTGCTGAGTTGCTCTAAGCTGACTTTGAAATGATTTAAGAGAGTCCACTCTTTTTCCATAGTTTTTGGGTAATTTGGGCCGACGAGCTTGATGTGTAAAGAGGAGAACAAGGTGTTAGCATTGGGGATGGGAGTCATGGAGAAGATGTTTGTGAGGATTGAGCACCTATTTTTTGCCGTATCAAGACAGTGAAATGTTTGTAATAAAATTTAACACAGATTTACTTAGTATTCCTATAAGATAAATGCAGAAAAATGGGCACTTTTTAGGATATGACTCATTTGATCCTCCTGCTCATGCCTCAGACACATTAGAGGAATCAAGGTGTTGATGGTGTTTGAAGTTAAATGAGATGAATCCCACCTACTGGATACATTTGTGTGGCAGGAAAAAGTGGGAGGAAAAGTGAGTGTTGAAATGCTGCACTTTACCTTTTAATGACTGGAGGGTGACAAGATGTAAGAGAAGACACTCACCTGGGGTTCAACCATCCATGTGTTAGGTCTCTTGCCAGGTCCAGGCTGGTAGAGGTAAGCAGAGTACACGGGAATACGGCGGCTCCTGTCGTAGAGGGTGGCAAAGTAATACTTGTTCCCATAACGTTGGCAGATCCAGGCTGGGTTTTGAGGTGTTAGGGCTGCATTTGGGGGGGTTTTCTGGAAGAAAAACTGAGGGCATGTACTTATCAAGGATGTCACCACCTCCCCGTGGCCCAGCCAGAGGCAGCTGGCCAGGACCTGCAGCAGCAGCAGCAACAGCATCATGGGGAGGATTCCAACTGCAGGGCTCTTGCTGACCTGGAGGAGAGATGCAGAGAGAGACTCAGCTGGGAGAAAGCTCCTCATGGCCTGGGGTCAGTTTTGTGCTTGTGGGACACAGCTGGCAGAGGAAGGGGACTTTGAGACACCAAGGAGGGGACAACTCCTGTCCTCCTGGCTATGGAAAAATCAAGAGTGGGAAAAGGGTGAAATGTAAAATAGGGTTTAGGTGCCTCGAGGAGGCAGCAGAGGAAGAAGTCATCCCCCCTCTGAGGAGTGATCCCACCCACCTCATGTCTTATCAGCTCACACAGCAAAATTTATTTAGAACTGAGGCACAGGGAGACAAGGGACAAGACCACCTTTCCAGCCTATCGGTGTTGGCCAAGAGCTCATCAGGAAGGCAGAGTGCTGAATCCCAGCACTTTTGAGGTGGATTTTTATTTGATTTGTGTTTTTCTGCAACGACCGTAAGGGAAAAATCCTGCAGCAACCCAGGGGCTGGAAGCCTCTATTCCAGAGTAGCATCTTCTGCTCTGAGAACCTCCCACAGCTCACTGAAGGATTTATCTCCCCTAGAGTTAGGTCAGGTATTTCACCCAAGGTGATCCAGCTTGAAGTCCTGGCTCTTGGAGAGCAAATATTGGGAAATGTCCTGTTGCTCAGATTTCATTTTTCTATTGTCCAACATGTGGCAATGAACTCATAGAAAGAAAAGGAACCCTGCAGGTGCCAGCAGAAGGGGGGTGACACCTCTGCCTCACTGACACCCTGGCTGCTGTTCTAGCAATGCAGGTATTCAGGGACAGCTCTTCTCATGGTTCCAGAAGATTCCTACTGATCCACATCTTCAGCTTGCCTGATTGTTTTTCTTGTAGAGGAAAAGGTGCTGAAGCAGAGATTTCTATTTCTTGAACAGAAACAGGACCTGCTTTTCCTTACTCGGATGCTGACATGATTTCCAGCAGTCAGCAAGATTTTCTGTTTGGAGAAAGCTGCTCAAAAATGCCTGTGCACAGCAGGGAGCTTTATCATCCACCAGATGCACTACAGGCTTTGTGGTAACAGTGATATTTTCATTGTTAGACATTTGACTGGGTGGTTTGGAAATAATTAGCATTTGCAGTAAGGCTGGCAAGATGAGCAGCTAAAGGGATTAATGGGGGAGAAAGCTGCCATGGCCTTGAGAACACAGAACCCACCTGGGGAAGTGTCTCAGCTGAGGTCTGGGAGAGACCTGCAGTGTCACCTTCCACATTTTGCCCTTCTCCTACTCTTTTTCCTGACCCTCGTGTGTCACTTCCCATTGGATTCAGGATATTGAACATGAGATACCCTTGCTCTGACCCAAGGCATCGGACCCATTACCTCTTTACTGGCAGTGGCTCAGGAAGGTGGAGACTGAAAACTGAGAGGAGTGAACCCCAAGAAGAGATTTCTTACAGTGCTCTCCAGATCACCACAGATCTGCTCCAGCTCCAGCACAAAAACCTCTGAAAAGTCTCAAGCCTTCACAAACTTAAAACACCTGCAACTACCTTCAGTTCAGAGATACAGAAGCCAACTTACCCCGTGAAAACCCAGCACATCAATGTGATGATTCCCACAGCTCTGCTCCCAGCTCCCAAGAGGATTCCCAAATGTCTCTGTGACAGCCTGAAACTGGTTTTGATCTTTCAGGGTTTATATATTATCTCCAGGCAGGCTAAGGTGTACATAATTCTCTTTTGCTGGACTTCTCAGACAGGTTTCAGAGGAAGGTTTTCCAGAGGTGGAGCCAAGAGCTGTGTTTTTCCAGAGCTCTTTTGCAAGGTCATGGGCAGAGCTGTGGCACTCAGTAGGTTCCCACCTCATATTCAGGAGTTTGGTGTGAACTTTCCAGGTGACTCTGCAACTGGAATTTATTCATGCAGAGTGTTTTGTGGCATTTCTGATAACCTTGGGGCAAATTTCTCTACTCCTCTGAGCCAATCCATGTCTCTGGGCCACAATAAGACCTTGGCTCTACCTTCCTCTGGAGTTGCCCAATTGGTAGTGGGGTGGTTTCCTTTCTTTGGGAATGGTGTTCCTTGTTCCATGTTTGGTCTGAGAATTGTGAAACTTTCCCTGGACTCCACCTGATTTGAGTTTTTTTCTGAATAGACCAGGGATTACATCATGCAGTGAGGATTCCCCAGCTTCTTCTATTCTATTTTGCCTCTAAATAACACTCTCAGATTCTACACATTTTTACTTCTCAATGCTTGAGATTCTTTCCTTCTGTCATTCCTTCAGTTCTTGTCCTGTCTGATACAAAATATTTAGGAGCTGCAGCATACAGTGCATGAAATCTGATTTTCTCCTCAGAGGGGGGATGTTAGAGCTCAGCTACTGCAGCCCCTCTTAATCTGAGCTATTTATTCTCAAGCCAAGGAAACAATTGAAATATTGCAGTGAATGCTGGGGAAGGAGCAAGAGCTTACCTTGAAGCAGTCTCAGGCCAAGCAGATGAACTGGTGCTTCACTCTTCTTCCTGGAGAAAATTTGTCTGATTCCTCAGGAGTCCCACATCAATATGCAGTCAGTCAGAAATCTGCCCCCTTTTCAAGAAAGGGGAAGTCAAAGAAAATAAATGTTGTTGAGGGGAGATTTCTTCACGCCTTCCCAGAACTGGCTTACAATTGCTATTTGTTACTTCTTCAGAGTTTCTCCCACTATTACTGACTTACAGCATCGTTTGTCTGACCCCTCAAGAGTCCCACATCAATATATACCCAGTCACAAATCTGCCCCTTTTTATAATCAGGGGAACTCAAAGAAAGGGTGGATCTCTTTTGTTTTTCAGAGGATATCTTCATGCCTGCCCCTCAATGGGGTGACAATCTCTATTTGCTATTTTCTCAGCATGCCTCCCAAGTTTGCTGACTTGCAGTATCACAATGCAGAAGCAAACAACTTTGCCTGGAGATTTTCATTTCCATTTCCTCATTCCCCATGGATCAGGGCTGCTGCAGCAGCACCTCCACGAGTTTCTGTTCCAGGCAGAACATCTCTGGTGGCATTAGACCAGGCAGCCCCTCTCTGAGGCCACACAGGTGGTCATGGTCTGCTCTTCTTCAGCCTCTCAGAATAGAACTGAGATGCTCAGGCTGCACATTTCCCCTCGCCTGATGACCAAGGCTTTGTAACAGCACTTACTGATGCTGTCCTGCAGGTCCTGGGGGGAACACCTCCCTCTCTGCTTGCTGCTGTAGAGCCACTGCTGAGCCCCTGCTCAAACAGGATGCCAGGCTGCCCAGACAGGAGCTTTGCTGGAGGCAGTGTTCTCCCCATAGGGATGGATAAAAGAGATGGGAAGGGGGGGATGCAGACAGCAAGGGTTGGTAGGCTGAGCTCTCTCGACCTCAGAGGACAGGAGGAATGGGAAGGGTTGGCTCCTATGGTCTCTCTCAGGACAACTGGAGGGGAGATGCTCTTTCCCCACAGCCTTAGTGGGGTGAAAATGCCCTCTGGGTCTGGTCCTGCTGCTTTTTGTCACTGCAAGAGCTTGTGACAAAAGGCCTGATGGAGAAATACCACACAGAGCAATTTGCCAGCCTAGTGGAACCTTCAGTCTTCTCCCAGTCCAAAGATTCACAGATTAAGTTGTTCTAGATATTTTTCCATGTTATGGATGTAAAGAAAAAGCAAGTGCATCACTTTTCTAGGGAAAGTGTATCAGAGTCCTGATCTGGCTTCTCCTGGAGGATGTTCTCCTGATACCTCCCTCAGTTTTCTCTCTCTCTCAGCCCCCAGTGACCAACCTCCTTTTCTTCAGCTTGTAAAGGTCAGAGGTGGAAAAATCTAGAGGTAGAAAACTGGATCTCAGGGCAACTGGAGAGGAGATGCTGTTTTCCTACAGTCTTAGTGGGGTGGAAATGGGACTAAAGGTTGCTAATGATTTAGAGCAAGAATCATCAGAAAGGTGATTGATTCATCAGAAAGGTGACTCCAGTTGAGAGTCCAGAGGCTTATGGAAGAAGAAACAGGAAAAGCATACAAAGTCCCAGTCTGGCTTCTCCACCAGGATATCTCCTGATATCTCCCTCAGAGACCTCCAGTGACCCCAGTCCAATCTGCTGCTCAAAGCAGGGCAAGCCCAATGCAGGGAAATTTGCAGGAAAGCTGGCTGCCCAAATGCAGGGAAATTCCAACACCTTCTGTGACTGCAGTGAAGGAAAAAAAGGGGAGCTGGACCAGCAGCATCAGAAGAGGACAATATTTCTACTGCAGGAAAAGAGCTGCCACCAAAGCCTTCTTTTGAGTCTGATACCTTTCAAGGTTGAAGCCCAGTGACCTCCAAACCCAAGACCTCCACTCACCTTTGATGCCCACTGATGTTTTCACTCCCTGACTGCAGTAATGGGCAAAACCAGACAGACTCAACTTGGGAATTAAAAAAACCCAATCTCTTGGTTTAAAAACCAATCTCAGGAAAAAAGGAACACATGATCAGGTCTTAATACCTTCCCCCCACCTCTCCCTTTTTCCCAGGCCTGAACTGCTTCACTGCTGCAGCACAAGGGGATGGGAAGGGGAGTTTAGGGTCAGTTCCCCACTGCTACTGCTACTCTATTGTTTCTGCTACTGCTTCCTCTTCAGGAGGAGGACTCCTTATATTCTTCCCTAGTCCTTCCCTAGACATGAGTCCCTCTCACCAGGTCCCTCAGGAACTGCTCCAGCCCATGGAGTCACTGCTCTGGCACAGGGTCCTCCATGCCTGCAGCTCCACATCTGCCTCTCTCCATGATCCTGCACCGGCTGCAGCTCCACATCTGCCCAGCTGTGACACTTCAGTGTCTGCAGGTGCCCATCTGTCCCACCGTGGTCCTTCAGGGACTTTTCTCCACTGTGATCCTCCGTGGGGTGCAGGGGGACAGCTGCCACCTCAGCCATGGGTAGGAAAACCTCTGCTCAGGCACTTCCCCCCCTTCTTCCTCTCTGACCTCGGTGACTTTGCTCTGGCATTGCAATGCTGGCTTTTTTTTTTAATTTTTGCAGTTTTGTTTTCACTTTTGTGAAAATCTTACTCACAGAGGCTGGTCCAGCTTCCTACCTCCTCAGTCTTGGTGAGAGCTGGGGTCATGACTGGAGCCAGGGGACCTTCCAGCAAGCAGCTCCTCACAGGAGCCACCCATATGGCTCCCCCCACTTGCCAAACCCAAGATGTTCCCTGTAGAAGAAGGCAATGAATAGCCAAAGGGATTCGAGATGATTGAGCAGTGCAGGTCTTCAGGAAGGAGAAAATCAGAGCAGGAGAAGACGAATGGGCACAAGAAAACCAAATGCAAGAAGAGAAACTTTGACACGTGGATGGAGGAGATGTTTGCTCCTCTGGGCTGCTCTCCTTAGAGGGCAGCAAAGATCCTGGTATCCCATGGACACAGGCAGGATATGAATATGTCTGGCCACTCTACAAGCCACTCTTATTGACCTGTGTGCCACCCCTGATTTTAGGACCTCCTCCCATCACTCTGCTGATGAGAAGGGCAGAGAGGGAGTGCAGGCACCTGGAGGCCAGCTCACTCTTTTTCAGCAATTGGGATGCTAAAATATGAAGCTCTGCCCCTGTGCCAGGTCTGTTCATCCTTGCCAGGGGTTTGAACCTGCCTGAGCATCACGTGAGGATTGAAAAACTGTCCCACAGCAGACCAAAGACTAGAGATGCCCAGCAGAGGCATCAGCTGCTGCTTCTCCCCTTCCCCACTGCCCCAGGAGTGGTCTCAGAGCAGCTCTGCCATGCAGCACTCTGTTAAGGAACGTGGCCCATTCCCCAGGGAAACAGCACAACCCTTGACCACAGCCATGGAAAAAGTCTCATGTTTCTGAGAAAATTCAGGGAAAATGGTAAGGATGCAAAAGATGTACGAGGTTGCCTAATCCCTCTAAGGACAATGAGGGTATTAATGTTAGTGCTAAATTCTGAGTTACAGTAATCCATGCATTTTGGAGACAAATGTGTTCAAACCCTCCTTTCCCCATGCCAGGCAGGGGTTTTGGTACATTACAGATCAGCTGGGAAAGATGGTTTGGGTCCCTTTAGTCATATTTAACTGCCCCAGACTGAGTGCCATGGTCCCTGTGCAAGGTAACACCTGAGGTGACACTGGGGTCTCCTCCTTGTCACCAATGACGCTCCCATCACCCTCCTACAAATACTCACCAGCCAACATCTGTTGGGTTGCCTGGGCTCACTTCCCCTCTTTCAGTTTTGTTCAGCTTTGGAGACCAAAAATCACTCCCTGATTTTCACTTTCTGATCCTCATGCAGCAGTTTGGGCTCTGCTGGGAAGGGAGAAGCAACAACCCAAACCCCTCACCAGAGATGCAGCCCTGGACTTCTGAGGGTTGGGTGGTGATGGATGGAGAGATGGCAGCAAGGAAAACAATGGATATTTGCCTGGGAGCTGGATGTAGAAGGGAAATCACAACACCATGTGTGTATCTATCTTCTGGCACACAGAAACCTTAAAATAATCTTTTATCAAGCCTTACAGAGAAAGAAATAATAAGATGCCCATTGCCAGGATCTCACCCTATGGAATTCATTCCTCCTAGCCCAGGCATTTGAAAAAAATATTCCCAAATCTGCCCTTTGTTGAGAGAAAAAGTTGTCTCCAGATATGAGTGTCTTTTGGGCTAAATTAGTATAAGTAAAAAACAAAAACTTTGTAAAATGATTGAAAAGGAAGTGCTTATTCTGGGTTGAGTATAGAGGCAGTGTAAGCTGGTAGCTCAGTCACAGATATCTGAATTGAAGAAGAAATATAATAAATCCTTGCAGAATAAATGCCCCTCCTCTCTTGGTGACTCTGATTTTGGGGTACATCTGGAGAGGCACTGCAGGCCAAGGCACCCCATCAGCAGGGTCACATCTCCAGGTTTCAAAACAGCTCTTTTTTCCATGTTCCCAGGAAGAAGCTGAGTTCCTGCTCTCTGGCATGAAAATTAGCATGAACATTAGCCAAGAACTTCTATGTCTTAACACCTCTTGTGTATTAGAAGTGGTTGCAGATGCATTCCAGGTGGTGTCAGACCCATGGGTTTCCTCACAGGGAAAAAACCTCTTTGTTCCAAGTTCAAGAAACTCAATCCTGTGACTCAAGGGGCAGAGGTCTGGCTTCTTCCTGCATTTGTGATGCTGGACTAAAAAATGTGGATGTTGAATGGGTGGGAAAATCCTCCTGGTGAGGTCAGGATTGGGTGTTCAAGGATGGAGGAGGTGAATGCTGGTGGGAGGAAAAGGGTGGACTGAGCCCATTCAGGTCACTAAGCAGAAATCCCTCCTGACTGGATCTGCCTGGTCATTTGTCTTTGCATGGTTTGGGTAATGAAAGAAGAGACCAAAAGAGGAGGTCTAGATAGATTTGGGATCTGTCCTTTTGCATTACAAGAGCTCATGAGACTCTTTTCCTCCATGCCTGCTGTTTATTTCTCCCTCAAAGGGATTTTCCACCTAACAACACAGCAGTTTCACTACTACACCTGAACCTCTCAAACCTGGCATTCAGCAGAGCCAGGCAGTGGGATTTGGTGAGCAAATCCACTTTTCCTGGAAGCTGGGAGCACATCCTGCTGCCCCTTGCCAGCTTTTCCTCACCTGTATGGGCAATGGGTCACTCAAACCCAGAGAGTTTGGGCTGGAAAGTATCTCACACCCTGCATCATTCCCCAGGTAAAATGGAAATCCCAAGAGATTAAAGCATCTCTGGAGCCTGAACTTGTGGGATTTCCTTCCTTCTACCACCCAGTGACAAAAGCTTCTTCCTAAGTTAGAGCAACACTCACAGCTGTTCCCTGATTTCTTGAGTGGGTTGGTCTGTATGGAAACTACTCCATGCTGTGGTTTCATTTTTAAGAGGACATATTGTTAAGAAGATGAGGTGCCTTTACAGAATAATACAACCTGTTCATTAATCCTCCTTTGATTTCTACCCCTGGAAGACAATTGCATAGCAGGGCCTGGATTTCCCCACGTATGTGGGCTCCAAATTCTGTGGTGACTTGATTGGTTTGGAGCTGCTCTGAGCTCTGCTGCCAAGGTGGTCAGGGAGCACTTCTCAGGAGAAGAGATGAAAGAATTCAGGCATGGTGAGTCTGGGAAAGGGGAGGATGAAGGGCAGCCCAATAGCTGCCTACAGTTCCTTGGAAGGGCAAAGATAACAGAGTCAAGGTGTTTGTGGTAGAGCCAGACCCTGTAACAAAGGGCAGCAGCCACAAGCTGTGGCTTGGGAGGTGCAGGTTGAAGAATGGCTCCAGGCAGGTAGTGCAGCTCTGTGACAAGTTCTTGGGAAATGACAAATGATGAGTTGTGCAGGTGACTTAAGGTTTAGCTGGATGAAATCCAATCTAGGAGCTGACAGTGCTTCTGCTTCAAGCAGGAGGCTGAGTTAGAGTCCTCCAGCTGATGTTTCCAACTAACATCCCCACAACCCTATGGTAGATGCACCTCCCACCTTCTCCCCCTTCACTCCTGCTGTGACCCAGCACACTCAGTTCTTGTCTGGGAAATTCTAACAAGGCACTAGAACCCAAATTCCCTGCTCCTGAGAGTTGTACACTGACATTTTTATAGAATCCAAAGCAACAAAACCCACAGCACATACCTCAGAGAGCCTGGAGGAGGGCACCTTTCCAGATCCTTGGTTCAGGGGAATAGTTGCCAGCCAGATGAGTCCCCATCAGCTCATCTTCTCCTACAGGGACAGAACAATGAGAGCCAAAGTTCTCTGTATCAATCAAGCTCCTCTTCCAGCCAGGCAAAATCCCCTGTGCTCCAAGTGCTCTGGAGCCCCAGGTCAGCTCCGTCTGCAACAAAAGGAGCAGGGTTACAGCACAGTAATTATGCTGAAGGTAATTGGAGGTTATGTCAACATAATGTCAGCAGCCAGATAGGCTGCTGGCTCACTCCCTATGGAAATTAGACAGATTAGACTGCTGACTGGGAGCAGAAATATTTCGGATGAAACTCCAGAGGAAGAGCCTCCTCGCTAATTAGACAGAGCAGTTTCTGTGCTCAGGGAGTGGGCTTTGGGTTGGCTCTGACAAACTTGGCATCCTCTGTAGCCTCTGAATGTGGCAGACCAGGGAGGGCCAGGTGTCCAAGGTGGGCAGCTCTGGTCTGCACCTCTGAGGATATCAGCTCTGGTCATTCAGAAGGGGACAAGTCTCTGTAGCCAGCTCTACCTGTGACAACTTTATGTGGTCAGCTCCAAACAGCATCCAAGGTCATTAGTTGCCTTTATAAGTCCTTTCAATACTATCTCCTAGCACTTCATCAGCATTCTTTTCCTTTTTTTTTTTATTTCATGCTTGATTTAGTTGCCTTAATCTCATTGCTGCCTTCTTCACATTGTCAGTTTAAGTATTACTTTATTAATGAGTCACCAGAAACCATTGCAGAGCAAGGATGACACCTCTGATGGCCAAGCACAAGGCAGGCATGTGACTGATGGAGATGCCCTGACATGTGGTGACATCCAGGGGTTGATCTCCAGGGACACCCACACCCATAGGTATCCAGGCATAACCCAAGGGCATCTTCCATGGCTCCAGACAACTGACCATATCCCATCACAGATCTCTGGGCAGTGCCAGCAGGATCAGGGACTTCTGCTCCTGAGCAGGGCACTGGGTCCCCGCAGACACCTCTGGGATTGCTCAATCAGATTCCTAAATCTCCCCTCCCTGGGCTTCCCCCAGCATCTCTTTCCCTGACAGTACCCAGAAGTTCTCTCCCCTTTACAGAGAGTGTATAAAATATGTAGGGAGGCAAAAAGACCCTAAAAGACTCAGCTTGGAGGCTTCCTCCCCACTGATGTTTATCAGGGGGGATTCACACAGCTCCGTGGCTTGGAGCTGAGCAGAGGCTGCTCCTGAGCACTTTTTGTCTGAGATTTACTTTGATTTTTTGCTGCCCCTGGCTATGAACAAGGGATAGGGATGCAGTGAGGTTCCAGTGAGCCCAGAGCTGCTCCAGGCATCATCTGTGTACCCTGCTCAGAGTGAGAAGCTCCTCTGCCTCCTGGGAAAACACAGAAATTGCCCTGAAAGATGGAGGCAATTTTTCCAGTTTGCTTTGGGGAGAGCTCTGGGAATTAGTGGCTCATTAGAATTTTATACACAAAGGAAAAATGATTTTGCCCAGCAGCTGTGAGGGGATTCTGGGACCTAAATCAGCCCAATTGCTCATTGCCTGACCCTCTGGGGTGGTTGGAATGGGCATGAAGGTTGCAGAGGGACTGAACACTGAGATCTCTTCACTTCAAAGGGCTGAATCATGCATTTTGCCAGATCCCTTTCTAAAACTATCAGTGGTGCAAGGTCCTCGAAATGAACAATGTGTTGTCCCTTCCTGTCCCAAATAAAGAAGGAAACAAGGAAATCTGGCTCTGCTTCAGAAGGCAGCTGGGCAAAGCTCCTTCGGTGCACCCAGATACAGGCTATATGCTGTAACATAGAATATCTGCTGTGTTATATGCTATAACATCTTGTGAGAATAAAGACAAGGTGGTTATTTGTGAAGTTCTCCAGCTGGCACATGGGAAAGGCAGGCTGGGAGCACCTCGCTGCTCTTTGTCCTTCTCCTGGACGGAGGTGTCATGGCCATCTGCTTGGTTGGACACACAGAAGCTAACAGATTCATCTATATTTTTAATATATATAATATATATAATATAGTGTATAATAAAATATATTATTATATAATAAACAATATAATAAAATATATGATACATATAATACAATATATTAAATATATAATATGTAACATAGAATATATAATATATTATATAGAATATATACTATATACTATTTGATATATAATATGTAATATCTAATATATAATATATATGTATGTAATATGTAATATCTAATATGTAATATATAGTATATAGAATGTATATATTATATATGTTATATATTACATTCAATATTATATATAATATAATATAACATAATATAACATAACATAATATAATATTATATATATTATATATATTATATATATAATATATATAATTATATTATATATATTATACTATAACTATGTATATAATATATATAATATAATATAATATATTATATTATAATTATATATAATATATATTATATATATTATATTATATATTATATTATATTTTATTATAGATTATAGATAATAGATAATAGATAATAGATATTAGATATAATATTACATGTAATCTTTTATATATATATATATATTTTTTTTTTTTTAGGTAACTAATGTGCTGTGTGTGGTTCAGCACAGAAGAGAGGCTGTTTGTGGCACTACTCAGTTGGTCTCCTGGTTGGCTGCCCAGAGGAACTGCACATCTCCCAAACTCACCCTTCAGGGATAAGCTTATTCCTGGGAAATGAGGCTCAAAGCCACGAGGGTCCTTCCTGAGACTCATGAGATGTCCCACTGTAAATTTCCTATCTTCAGTTAAATGTGGATTTAAAAAAAGGAAAAAAAAAGCCCCAAAACAACAACAACAAACCCAAACAAAAAAAAAAAAACCACAACAGAAAACATTCCCACCAACCTGACTCTGACTGCTTTATTTTGCCCAGAGCTATTAGACGTGAAGAAAGTTCTGTTTATGGAAAAACAAGCAACATCTCTATTTTGACACATTTTACATCGCTGCTGCAGGGTCACCAAACAAGATGGAAAGCCTGGAGACTGGAAAAAAATCCTAATTCTTCATCCAAACATGTGAGATATTACAGTTGGCCAATTAAATGGAAGACCAATGGATCACAGCAGTTTCTCTCTGGTTTTAGAGCCTTTTTTATTTTATTTAAAGGGCTAAAATCATGGTTGGTAACTCCTAGAGCAAAACCCAGTATGGGATAAACAGAAGGGCCCTGAATGTATGAACTAAAGGTCTGAGACAGTAGAAAAGTTTGTGGAGAGCTTAGGAAGGAGGAACAGCACCATCAAAACAACTGGGTCACTGAACATATTTGCATAGAGGGAGCAAATGAGTAAAAGGGGAAGAGGAAAACTCCTGCCAGATCAACCATCAATCAGGCTTGGAGGAAACCAGCAGGAAGTAAAATAGAGATCTCAGTCAGGTCTGGAGGAATTAATAAAATTGTAAAGTGGAGAAGAGAGTTATAACACTGAGTTATCCCTGTGCTTGCTGAAAGGCTTTGTGCTGTGCAGGATTTTACAGAATTTAGAGGAGATTTGCTGGGATTGCTTGTTTTTCACATGCCAGAATGGTATCAGTGAGATGAATATTTTCCATTCCAGGATGCCAGGTGTCCTTCTGTGAGTTAATGTTTGCTTTCTAAGTATCACATTGGCTTCTGTCAAGTACTTATGAGGTAAACATTCACTGTTTCTGACAAATTACACAGGCTTTCACTGACTATGTCACCTGAATCTAATCTCTGCTCACATTTTCTTGCTTTGGTAAATGAAGATTTGTTTTAACAAACTTCTACCTGTGTCCTGGTTTGGGCCAGGAGAAAGGGGATTTTCTGTCTTGGACTTTTGCTTTCAGCTCAGTCTCTTGTCAGGAGCTGCACTTGCTGAAATTCACAGCAAGTTTCTCAGGCAGTGTCTGCTGCTGGGACTGATCCCACTCCGTGTTTAGAGTTACTGCTGGAGAATGGGCTGCAGAGCCAAGGACACTGCTCAGCTCTGAGGAACATTTTGCCCTCCAAAAGGAGAAAAGGAGTCAAGAGGTCCCACCTGAAACCCTCCTGTGGGGAGGAAGGGCCAAGAGAAATGACCAAAATTGACCAAACAGAGTATTCCATCCCATACATCTCATACTCAGGATAAACTGGAGGGACCACAAGAGCTTCCAGCTTCTGGCTGCCTGCCCTTGCTGCCTTTCCTGCTTCCCTTCCTTCACCTGGCATCCTGGGAGGATTCCATCCCTTCCTCTGCCTGTGCTCCTGATCCATCCCAGCCTGAATCTGTGTGTTCCTGCCTCCAGCTCCCAACTGCTCCTGACCCCAGGATTCCAGCCTGCACTTTCCAGGGCTGCCCTGCAGCCTCAGAGGGGATGGGAGAGTTATTGGGGGAAAGGGGAGAGGAACCTGGGATAAATTTTCCTGTATATTTGTATATATTTGGTAATTTTTCCTTTTTATCATTCCTGTTTCATTCAAGCTGTGTTGTTTAGTTTCCAACCCATCAGTCTCTCTCCCTTACTCTCTCTCCTTTCTTTATCAGGGAGGAGAGAGAGATTAATAGAGAGCATCTGTTAATTGGTTTAATTGCCAGGCCAGTGTTAAACCCTGACAACCTGCATAAAGGGTAAAGAGTAATTTACTCCTGAGGCTTTGAAATCTTCTTCTGGATGTTCAGAGCACTGGATCTGAACTGAGAGTGGTTTAAAAAGTCACCTCAGTGCCACTGGTTCAAATCCATGAGATGAAGATAGCATTATCTTAATGTTACTCTGTGCTGTGACTTAAGGCTAAAAAGGAGAGTATAAAATGACTCAGTTTTATTATTTTTCTTCTTACACTGCCCTAAATCAGAGCTTTACTAAGGACTGAGCAGAAAATACTAAAAATTGGAGGAAAGAGAAACCTTTGGTTTTGAGCAGAGTGAGCTGGAAAACAGGGCTACACATGCACAGGAAATTTTGTTATTTCAAAATGTGGTTTCAGTCTGAATCAGAACAAACCCCCCCACACCCCTCCCGAAAATTTCCAAATTCCCCTGGAAATGGAAATTCTGCAAATTCTGGCCTGGAAATGCTGAAGAAGGGTGTTTTCTGATACCCACCTCCTGCTACACATCTGCTGAGCAAAATCAACAAACATCCTGGTGAACTTGGAGCCCCTGAGAAAGGGGGGGGAGGTTTCTTGAGGACTCCTCTGGTGACATCTCCCTGGGAGCCTCTCCAAGGCTCTGAGCATTGATCTGGAAGCTCTTGACCTTGCTGGATTTTTGGGTTATTGCACAGCTGGGTCCTGGCAGTGGATCAGATGGTTGCAAGGGCTGTGTTTAGAAGAAGAAGAAGAAGGGGGATGGGGGGAAGGTGGAGCCTGTCAGCAGGATAGAAAAACTGGTTTCATTTCTTGCAAAATGCTCAAACCATTTCTGCAGCAGCCAAGGACTGCACCCTCCACATGGACCTCACCACACTTGGGGTGACACCTCTGGAGTCCCCTGATGGGAAGCATCATATTTGGTGTGGATATGAATGCTAGAGTTTTTAAAAAAATAAATCTAGTTAGGGAATAGCTTCTCTGAACTTCTCCTGCTGAAACACTGGGGGAGAAAATAATTAAAGTATTAGAGAGCTGGCAATGAGTGCTGCAGCTGGTGCTTGCTGGACTCCTGGAGTCTTTGTTCACATTGCTTTTATCCTTCCCAGGTGAGCACCTTCTTGCCCTGCCACACTGTTATTCTTGCAGTAAAAGTAAAAACAAATCTACAAACTGTATCTAGGTACATAAAAACAAATCTACAAACTGTATATAGGAAGCTGCAGTGTTAAAGATGTGGCTGAGAGGCAGCTCTGTCCTCTTCCATTGCCTCCTTGCATTCCCTCCCAACCTTGTCCTATACCTGCTGTAGAAATTCTCTAAGACATGGAGCAGTTTTGGCCACTGAGCAGTAGCTCTGCACAAGGCCCCCTCCTATTATTGGTTTTTATTTTTCACTGGAACCCAAAAACCATGCTTAAATTTAAACTGGAGGAAATAATTTTGATTTAGGGTGGCCAGAAATGTTTTTATGGTGTTTCTGTAGCAATGCAGCTCCAGAGGGGACTGACAGATTCTGCAAGACTTATTGATTTCTGGGGCTGGGATTTGGCTCACTTATTGGGGCATCTTTTAGTAGGCATTTACACACAGGGGCAGTCCTGCAGGCTGAGCACAAATACATCATTCTGCTGAGCAAAGGTCTCCCGAAGGTTCTGTGTCACCACTACCAGCTCTATTTAGGTATCTCTAACAGCCCTGGGTGTCTCAGATCATGGCAGACACCCAGCTTTAGTCACCCAGATCAATTTGTAGGTATCTCCACCAAAAATGTTGTCTGAGCTTCTAATAGAGCCAATGGAGATCTAGTTGATGGGATTCATAGGGTTTGGAGAATTATTCAACCTGGGTGGACACCTCCATTTGAAAGCCTCTCCATGGTGATGGGCCCAGCTCATGTGGAGACTCCAAAATGAAGTCAGAAATGATGATGTGTTCAAACTGCCTCTTACACTGCAGACTTGTGGAAAAACACATTTCCTCACACTTGGGTTTCTAGCCATGGTATAGGAGAATGTGTATTTCCACCCTTTGGGAAGGGTTAGGGTTAAGGGAGCTCCACTGCTCTTATATTGTACTCTATTTGTTGGTGCTAATATTTATTTTAGAGACATCGTTGCCAGAGATCCACTGGCCCAAATATTTTTAGTCTTCTCCTGCATTTTGAAGGTTGGGTGTGATAGTGCACGTGTGATGTCAGCTTTAGCACAGTTCTCTAGAATAACCCTTCCTGAAAGATGTTGCTGAGTTTGTTGCTCAAACTGTTAAAAAGAGAGGATGACAGCAAAGAAATCTTGTCTTTTTCAATGTTTGGATTGATAGCAAGGAGTACAAAATGCCTTTCAAACATCCAGAAAAATATTTTGTAAGAGTTTATTAGTTGGTTCATGCTGAGAAAATCAAAATCTACACCACACTTCGTGTAAAACAAGTGAGAGTGGCCCTGGAGAAAGCACAAGAGTGAAGGTGTCCCTTTGGTCAGCCTCTCCCAGTGATGGTGTTTTGCTCCCAGAATGAGTCCCACTGGTTTCCATGTGCTCTGCATCTTGTTTTAGATGATCAATCCTAGGTAAAAACATTTCTCAAGAGGACAAACAAGCCCTTCTGAGAGGCAAAGTACAGCTTAATGGAGAGGAACAGCTTCCTGACAAAGTACACACACAGCTCCTGGGCTGGAGGTGACCTGGGTTCTGACTCTCTGTGTGGACACTAATAGCTTGGAAAATTAAATCCCATGATAATTGTCCAGCCTGTAACTCTTGCTAGTCCCTTACCTGTGTCTCCCTTAATCCCCAAGAAGAAAAAAAGGCAATATGTGGAGAGAAAGCCCCTTAGCCAAGCTGGTGCAGTAGGAAACGTAATGGCTCTGCTCTTGTTCTCTGCATAAAAATGTGAATGCTAAGAGCAGGATAAATATTAACTTTCTGCAGCGAAATGCCCTGAAGAGGACAAGCCCCACCAGCCTAACTGCAGCTCTTAACAGAGGTTTGTTAGCAATAAGTTCTCTGCAAGGACTGAAGGAAGCAGAAGAGCTTGGCAGAACTGCTTGAAAAACCTGTGTGAAAACCTGTCATCTACTGCATAAATACAGGGTTGTGTTTGCTCCCACACAGAATAACAGGATGTGATAGACCATCACACATCCATCTTTAGAAAGATATGTAGTGAAAAGAAGTGCTGTTCAAACAGGAATAAAAAAAAAAATAACAATAAAAAAATAGCCATGGGAAGTATACATATAAAGGGTATGGAGTGAGAATAACTCAACAGGAATTCAAACCGGTAAATCAATGGTACCTACATTCTACCCCAAAACAGAAGATGACACTAAGATCTTATGCTTCCTGAATTATAAGGAAAGTATTCATCCCATTTGGCTTTTGATATATGTCATGTAAGCATCAGTAGCTATTCTGGTCAGTCTGGGCATCATTTACTGTCAATGCAGGGAAACAGGAGCCTTAAACCATGAGTTATTTGTGTGTGTATATGTATAGACATATGGATGGGGCAGAAAAAGATGAATATATACATACATACATATATATATGCAACCAGGAGGAACTGCTCTCTAAAAGGACTTGTTCCTTCCCATTGGAAGCCACAGGTGCTTCCATTTTGTCAGATAAGCCCCATCCTACCAGGCTGAGCATGGCTAAACACAGGCAGAAGGCTATTTAAATTTCACAAATTCCCAGTGGTGTAAACAGATTCCAAGTATTGTGTGTGCTTGAGTCGGTCCTCAAATACCTTTGGTCTGTGTTCTTAGGTGCTCTGAAGCTATGGAGGGAGCTGTCAGATCAATCAGCTGCCATCGTCCTGCATCATCCTCCTCTGAGCTGGAGCAGTTTGGTAGCAACTGTTGTGGAAGGATTTTATTCCAAAATAATTGGAAAAAGGAGAGCAGTGACAAATGCAGGGGTACACTGAGCCACAAGGGGGTCCATTAGGACTTTCTGCTTTTGTGCAGATAGTAATTAAGCTTAATTTCCTTTTTCCAAAAGTAACAGAGTGAGGATGAGGAAAGGTTTGACCTGTCTGGGTAGGGAAGGGGTGTGAGGCCATCAGGTGTCCAGCATTTCTCCTAGTGGGGGCTGGAATGATGATGCCATAATCCAACATCCTTGAGCCAGCAGCCCATGTGTGTGTCTGGTGACTCAGGAAAGGCTGGAGTTGTATCAGCAACAACTCTGCTATATGGGAGGAGGAGAATTCTTTCTGGAAAGCAGTTTCAGGCAGGGCTCTTGTCCTGTCTCTCAATGCTGGACTCATACTCTGTATGTGGAAAGTCACTCTGTCCCCATAAAGAATTAAATTGGAATGTTTTCATTGGGTTTCAGTCTCCACGCTTCCTCATTTCCCACCACTGTGTCTTGGAGATGCTGATTTAATCCAGTTTCTGCTGGGGTGTCCTGGTTTGGGCCAGGATAAAGGGGATTTTCTGTCTTGTACTTTTGCTTTCAGCTCAGTCTCTTCTCAGGAGCTGCACTTGCTGAAATTCACAGCAAGTTTCTCAGGCAGTGTCTGCTGCTGGGACTGATCCCACTCCATGTTTAGAGTTACTGCTGGAGAATGGGCTGCAGAGCCAAGGACACTGCTCAGCTCTGAGGAACATTTTACCCTCTGGAAGGACTAAAGAGGTCCCACCTGCAGCCCTCCTGTAGGGAGGAACAGACAAGATAGATGCCAGAACTGACCAGAGGATTCCATCCCATACACCTCATACTCAGGATAAATTTGAGGGATCACAAGAGTTTCCAGCTTCCAGCTTCTTGCCCTTCCTGCCTTTCTTGCTTCCCTTTCCTCACCCATTCCCTGTTTGCTTCAGCATCCTGGGAGGATTCCATCCCTTCCTCTGCCTGTGCTCCGGATCCATCCCAGCCTGAATCTGTGTGTTCCTGCCTCCAGCTCCCAACTGCTCCTGACCCCAGGATTCCAGCCTGGACTTTCCCAGGGCTGCCCTGCAGCTTCGGTGGTGACGTGAGAGTTATTGGGGGGGAGGGGGAAGGAACGTGGGATCAATTTTCCTGTCTATTTGTATAGATTTAGTAATTTTTCCTATTTATCATTACTGCTTCATTAAAGCTGTGTAGTTTAGTTCCCAACCCATCAGTCTCTCTCCCTTATTCTTTCTCCTTTCTTTATCAGGGAGGAGAGAGAGATTAATAGAGAGCATCTGTTAATTGGTTTAATTGCCAGGGCAGTGTTAAACCATGACGGGGCAAGGCATCAATTTCATGAGCTTGGATCTGTATGGTACAATAGTCTGAGAAATCTTCTCCACAGCAGGAAAAAGATTTTCCTGCAGCTGGGAAGAGACAGGTTTTCTATGGCTTCTTCTATATTTCCTACAAGAAACCACAAAGTACTTCTTTCAGAAGATGCAACTTAGGATCTCTTACTGTTTCATATCTCATATCTCATTTATTTCCTATCTCATATCTCAAATATCTGATATTTCATCACTTGTTCCAGCAGAGGGCCAGGGAAATGTAGATCCCTCTTGACAATCTGCATCACAGTTGACCATCTTCACTAAAACATGTTTCAAAATGTTGTCTGTATTTTCCATGGCTTTATCCTACCACAAACTGGAAAAACCAGCCCTGCTGATGTGGTTTCTCCCCTCCTCCATTTCAAGAAAGATCCCCACTTAGCAAAGAAGCAGAGACCATCAGTAATTAGCAAGGAACACCAAGAGAAATGGGAATGAGGATTAGCAAAGAGAAAGCAGAAAAGAAGAACTCCCAAGTGTCAAATAGGGATTATCTAGGCTGGGCAGCCTGGGAACAGCAACAGGAACAGGAACAGCCTTTGTGCATCTCAGTGTAGGACCAGAAACAGCAAGGAGGCCAGACTAAAATAATTCTGAAGTTGTCATGGCATGACTGAGAAATCAGGGGGGAGGAAGGATGAAGAATTATGTGGTCATGGTATCAAATGCTTCACCAGATTTCCCACAGGTTAGCCAAACAGAAAAAAAAAAAAGTGTAATCTATCTGAAATCAACATCTTTGCATAATTAACCTTAATTAATTTTTGAACCATGGCTGGGACAAGGCATGCTTTTTGTTTTGAAACACTCTGATTCCTCCTTTTCTTGTGCCAGTATTTAATACCTGAACCAGACAACTCAAACTTCCTTTAATACCAAAGAAGGTGTCTCAGGAGTGCAACAGTGAGATGGTTGATCTGACTGATAGCTCTTCCAGTGATGGGAATTTATTTTTTTTTATTATTTCTTTTTTAGCTTCCACATTTTCCTGGTTCCACCCCACTTGTAGCATCCTCTGTTTGGTGAGTCATCCAAAGAGAGCAGGAATGATAAGCAGAACAAAAAAGACAGCTGTTAAAACAGAAAATCATCAGTTAGCTCTCAGTTTTATCTGCAGTTATTGCAATTATTCATGTGGAAGAAACAGAGAAGACTTGGGATAAAGGCTCATCTTCCTCCTATGACCAGAGGGAAGAGTTGTTCAGCGTTGCCCCTCTGCTTTGATCCCTGGGGCAACCAAGACCCAGAGAGAGAACCCATGGCCAAATAAAAATAAAAAGAGGTACTGATGCTGTGGTCTGCAATATTCCTCCTTCCCTTTCTTTATCCCACTCCATTATTCCTCACTGTAATGTGCACTGCAGCTGTCAGCAGGCTCCAGCTGGAATCAAGAGCCCTTGTACAAACCCTTCAGCATCTATATGCATAGTAAGAGACAATTTCTATTTTAGCAACTAATAGCTGAATGGAAGGCAGGGAAAGGGGGGAAGAAAATCTCTTCAGACTGATCTAAACATATCAGGATAGCTGTGGAAAAAAAACATTTTATTTGTCCATCCTTTTTTTCACTCCTTTGAAAACGTGAAAGAAAGGTGCCATTTAAATATTTCTATTTTTTTCTGTTTTTTTTCCAGTTGAATTTACTGACTGAATTCATAGAAAGCCTAAGAGAAAGAATCTGGAAATTATTTCATTTAAAAACTGGATTTATTTTTTTATCTGTTTTCTTTTACATCCCTTATGAAACATCTCTATAAAAAGCTTTAGTGCTTAAACATTCTCTATTTGCAGTTTCTTTACTCTCCTCTCACCCAGTACATAGACATAGATGTCTTGCAGTTATTTATTAGCTTTTATAAGGGTTGTATCTCTTCAGTGCTACAGCAAACTGAAAGCAACTCCTCTGGCAAAAGGGGGAAGTGAGAAGTCTGAGTCCAGCTGAGGAAATGACATACCTGTCACTGGCAGAGCCACAGAAGTGAAGAATGGATGAGTTGAATCTACAAGGAGAGAGAAATTCTTTATTTTGTATCAATTTGCTCTTCTGGTGTTGAGCAGCAAAGCAGTGACTGTAGCAGGATGCTCTGCTTCAGTGGGCCTGCCTCAGTTTCCCTTTCTGATTTAATTGCTCTTTGTCTCTCAGATTCAAACTCACTGCCCTGAGCCTGGAGTTGGAGAATTTCCACAGAAAGCAAAGGGCACAGTGAACTCTGAACTGCAAACAATCCTGGAATTACTAATAAAAGGCCAAGCTGGTATCCTAAATCCCCGAGCATTCATGGGGGATGCTTAGGTATACATTTTGGAGTATCTTAAAGTGAAGTGGCAAGAGATGTCCTATACCTTCCAGGAGGAAGGAGAAAGAGACTTTCTCTCATATTTTCTTCCCACTGTGGCTCAATCTGCCCACAATCTCTTGCAATCTTGCACTTAGTGTGAAAGGACACCCAAGATAAAGCAGGATTCAGCTCTGTCCTCACCACAGACATCACCTCCAGAGGTGACATCTCCATCAGTGTCAGAGCTCTGAGGTCCCATCCAGAACCCCAGGCAGACTCTTCCTTAGGAATGGTGCTGGGAGGGGGGGTCTGGATCCTGCACCAGGAGGTTATGAGACTGATGTGATGGCAAAGCAAACATCTTACCTGGCTCAGCAGTCTCTGGTGGTCACTCACCTCTGTGGCTGCTGTCATTGGTGCATCTCATGTCAAAAGAGGTCCAAATGATTTTGCCATTCACCTTCTTGCAGGTCCGGGTGCCAGAGGTAGGGGGTTGCTTGTCATAACCTTTCTGGCATTTGAAATGTAATACTTGTCCCACGTAATACTGTTTGTTCAGGCTTAAAGATGCATGGGGAACAGGCTTGGGAGGACCACAAAAATCTGTGGGGTCATAGGGCAGCATATGCTTGAGCTTTTTGTCTACTGCTTTGAAACAACATAATCTGCATTGGTACAAAATATAGAGAAGCAGGATATAGCAAGCCTCCCTAATTCCTTGTCAGGATGTAAAATACTTGTTATCTTACACCAAATCACTTGTTCAGCCAAGATATTAAAGCACGTGATTTTTTTCTCTCTGACTGTCAAAATAATAAAAAATCACTCATTTTTCTTACACTGCTTCCATGGATATCAGTGGAAAAAGTGAATGAATGTGTTCTTGCTTACCTTTCTGGTCAAACTCTGAAATGTTTCCTTGCTTTTGGGATGCAGGGCTCTGTGTTTTATTTTCTGGCTTCTGTGTAAAATCTAAGTCCATCGTGGAATCAGCTGCCAACAAAAGTTTCTCATCTGTGGGAGAAGTTATATTTGCTGAAGGATGAGTAGCAGACTAAAGGCAGAGCCCCCAGACTTTTAAGAGAGAGGATAATATGGTAGCAAGTTGCAAAATATCAATTAAACAAAGAATCATAGAGTGTGGGGCTGAAAGAGACCTCAAAGAGCATCCGATCATTTCTTGGAGCAATGCCCAGTTGTGTCTTAGACTGATTCAATGGAAAAATATCTCCACCAGAGTATTAAAAAGACAATTACCACTTACCAATGCATTGGAAGTCCTTGTAGACCCAAGAAGCAACCCCCTCCTTCCGTCGACACCAGATTCCCAAGTACTGACCACGTCTTCTTGTGTAGCCCTCATCGCATTCATAGGACAGTTTGGTCCCCAGGGGATACGATTCAGCAGAAACATCAGCAAAGTCAGTCTTGGGGAGAGCTGGGCATTCCTCTGCAAAGAGAAGACCTGATAATCAGTTTGACCTCTGCATCTGCCTTAATCACCAAGGACCTCCCACATCTTTTTGTCTTACCAACACAAGATCATGTCCAGAGCTCAGTAAAGTATCTGGGTTTTTCCTCTGCTCCCAGTCACTGGGCTAAAATCACTGGATGAAACTGGGTGGCATGAAGGGAACATGGTAGCAAAGCTTTGCTCCTTTGATTATCTCTAAGCCAAGGAGAGTGCCTGGTGGAACCAGCAGTCATTTTAATTGAACACTTTTTATTTTAATTTTAGTACAATCCTGCCCTCCAAAGCCTTTTTTACATTGGAGTTAGGTGTTGCTATTGATGTTACAAGTATAGATTTGTTCCAGATACAGAAAAATTCCTTGGGAGTGTCTCCAAAGAGTGACATGAATGAAGCCTGTGTTTGTCTACAATTTTTTTAGTTAGGAGGGGATGATTCAACTCCCTGGTGTTGCTTCTAGAGAAAGGATGTCCTGCAGCACCACTGCTTCCTAATGAAGTTGTTCATGGTCAGACCACAGAGCTGCTGCCTGCACCAGTGAGATATAATAAGTAAACCCAAGTCATTAGAAGTGGCAGTCAGAAAACACTGAAAAGGGGAGTAGACTCTCAGTTCTGCCTGAGCACACCAAAGAGCAACTTACCTAAATATAACTTGTCCCAGAACAAGGACATGGAGTGCTGTGCCATCAGCAAATCATATCTAAATATACTTCTCAATCAGTTGGAATGAATTAATGTTAGAGCCTTTCAGTGCACTTGAAAAGCCCACTGAAGCTGAGCTGGAGACCCAGAAGTTGATTAGGGCACTACTTAATAATTATTTAAGGCCTGGAGGCTGGGAAAATCAAACACAAAGCAGGCTGGTTGCATCAGGGCTGGTATTTGGGATCTTTGGGTGCATGACCTGTGGTCCTTTATGCTTATGCATAATGGTAACAACAATTACAAGTAAAATTTCTTAGTCCTGTCTTCCCATTTTCTGCAGCCATAAATAATGCAGCCTTAGCAACCAGCAGGAATGACTGTGAAAAGGCCTTGAACCCCTGATAGTTGCTCATCATTTGGTATCTGCCCTTGACTCCCAAAGTGCTTTTCTCCTTGCAGACAGCAGCACAATCAGTGACTCTCAGCCCCAGCCCTGCAATGCCCTTTTCTTTCAGAGCCACCCATCATTTTCTTGCTTTGATATTTTCTGCCCTTTCTACTTTTCATTATCTGGCTCCTTAGGAAAAGTCACAAAGCTTGAGGAAGGCAATAATGAAAAGTCTTGTGGGCAGCTGAACAGCTAAGCTGTGTGAGGGAAGTTTTAGTCCCCTTGTTTCTTGGTATTATCAAAGGATTTGCCTTCAACTACATCAGACTGTGGCTTCAAGAGAAGTGACTGTACCCGAAAGAGTTAACCACATGGTTTACCACAGACTGTCAGGGTGATTAAAATTAAAGATTTATCAGATTAGCAGCAAGTTGAGAACTTGTACTCTCACTTTCCCTGAAAGCTCAAAGTATGTTTCCCTTTAGACTTCAAAAGCTTCTTTGAAGCAGACTGCAGATCTGCATCTCAGCACGGGGCACTCAAACCTACCACTCTTTAGTCTCCTCTTAAGGAACCCCTCATCATTTTGCCTACTCATCAGAAAGGAGAATTCTTCTTTTAGTTGCTGATGAAACGATGTTAGGGTTCTTCTAAACTCCCAGGGGTCAGATAAAGATTGTGCAGAGCTGGTGGGCATGGGTGACAGCAAGCAATACCCACCAGGCTGATGCTCTGAAACTCATCCTCATTGCAGCTGGATCTCTCACAACATTCCTGGGATCCAGCTTTTTCATTTCATCCACATCACTCCAATTCTGGTCTTTCCACATCATTGCAGTATCTTATTTCTTTGGCTTCTACAACTGTATTCTTTTCTCTGATCCAGAAAGCATTTGGAAAGATTAATTTCCCAGGTCTCATTGTGACTTTCTGGTTGCTTCCCTCTGCTGACTTCTAAGTGCTTCACTGTCACATCAAATATCCCATTTTCAAGAGCTTTCTCCTTATCAGCCATCACAAGCTTTCAATACATTGGCTTCCCTTCCTATGTCAGAGCTGCTCACCAATGAGTTTGATATCAAAGTCATCAGATTTGGGGTTTATTGTCCTACCAACCCTCACTCTGGGATGAGCTGTGAATGAATATGGATGTGTCAAGATGCCCATTGTCATTATTCCCCCCAGCTGTCTTTAAATGTTTAATGTATCTTCTGAGGTGTTTCTGTTTGCTTGTTCTTTTACTCACCTTTCAAGAACAGGTAGGCACCACACATGCTGCTCAGTATTTCTTCTGAATATTCTTGACTTACACTGGGATCCTAAAATTCCTCTTTTTGCCATCTATTTGTATAAAGAGTCCTAGCTATCAGCCTTTTGTAGATGTGATAAGAACTCATGATTATAATTCAGTGAAGTCTGAGAAAGGAAGCTGAAGTCTGGTTACTAAACCCAGAAGAGCTCTTAGTGCCTTGACATTTAGCAGCATCACATGTTGAGGCTATTGCTGTATTCAGACTCTCAGTAGGGAAAACTAAATATCCCCCAAAGCTGTAAGGGCCATAGGTGGTGTTATATAGGTGTACAAATGTTTTCCACGACATTGAACCCGTCAGGATAATGTGGGAAGGCTGAGCAGAGACTTGGGGAGGTCTGGATCACATTGCCTACACAGAATGACCTCTGGGGGGAATCATCCCTAGGAGTTCATCCAGTTTTTGTGCCTGAGGAAATGCATGGTTTGCCCCTAAAAAAATCAACACTCCTGCCCTCTGGGTGATAAAGCAGCAAAGGGATTGGAAGGAGCCAGGAAACTGGGGAATGGCAGTTAGATTTATTCCTGAACTATGTTTCTGACTTTTTCCAGTTTTATGGGAGATGAGCTGTGCCTATTTTGCTGTTTTGCACCTGCTTGGGAATTAGTTGTCAACGTGTTTGAGTTGGTGTGATAGGAAGGTATAAATCTTGTAAAAGGGCAGCACACCTCAGCAAAACCTGCCTCCTAGCCTCTGGTGGGACCTTTTTGCACAGCCCAGCTTTCCCCTGGATCCTGCACCCCTCCAGGGCTACTCCAGGGCTACACTTCTGCTGGCAGGAGTTTACAAGACTCACAAGACTCACCTTCAAATTGCCTCTTGGAGCATTTATTGGTTGCTCCCTCTTTCCTTTGCCCCCCAACCTCTATTTTTCCATCCCCCTGACAAGGTGCTGTGTGTCTCTTTCCTTCTCTTTCAGCTCCAACATCTTCTGTCCTCCCTTTTCCTCATTTACAAGCTTCATCAGCCCTCACCAACCACTCTCATTTCCACACCCCAAAAGTGCCCTGTGGCTCCATTTCTTTGCACTTAGAGCTACTAACATGATGCATTGAAACAGGACAGATAGAAAGGCTGGTGTAATGGTCTTCATAGGATTTAGCACTTCTATTGGTTGCAGAATTGCTAAAATTGCTGCTAAGGCAGGTAGAAATCTGAAATTTTCCTGATATTAGTGGATTTTTGGTGCCCTCAGCATTTCTGCAGTTTTAGGAACTGGTTTCAGATATTATCATATAGCACATGGAGATGTACCCATCTGTGAAACATGAAAATTGAAAAGTAGTTATAGCATCCTCTGATGTGCTCCTAAAATTAGGTTTGGTAAGTTTTCTGAGACCTGCAAGCCACTCCCTATCATCTGAGCCACAAGAGAGGTGGGATTCATAGGATCATAGACACATGGAATGGTTTGGGTTGGAAGGAACCTTAAAGATCCTCTAGTTCCAACCTCCCTGCCTTGGGCAGGGACACCTTCCACCAGCCCAGGTTGCTCCAAGCCCCATCCAGCCTGGACTGGAACACTTCCAGGGCAGCCAAAGCTTCTCTGGGCAACTTGTGTCAGGATCTCACCATCTCTGGGCAACTTGTGCCAGGATCTCACCACCCTCTCAGGAGAGAATTTCTTCCTAATGTCCAACCTAAATCTCCTCTCTTCCATTTTAAAGCCATGACCTCTGGTCCTACTGCCACATGCCCTTATAAAAAGTCCCTAATATTACTTAAGTAAGGGTGCCTGGTGGTATCTGAGTGTCTTAAGGTATCTGAGACTTTCACATGAGCTGTCAGATATCACACAGAAGTTATTGGGTGCTGATGCCAGGCAGAATACCCTTCCCATGCTGTCTTTTGTGAGTTCATTGTCATGTGATAAATAAATATTTACTTCTTTTGGTTACCCTCAGCATCTGGCATCCTCACAGGCTCACTGTAAAGAAAATCACCAACTAAATCACCATCAGTTCTTCCACCATTTGGGTTTCTTCTCTGAGCTTTCCAATTCACATACCCAACACAAAACTGCTCACAGTAGATGTACTGGCAGCATCAGGATTTCTGAAACCTCCCTGCCTATTTCCTCTCCATATCTGAATGGGCAGAGAAGTATTAGAAAAGGCATCAGAACAACACCTTTTGTCCAGAAGAAGTGAAGGAGGAAAATTTCTAACAGGTTTTTCTTAGTATTAGGCAAACACAGACAGTGAGTCACATCAAACCAACCTGAACTCAGAATTTCCTCTGTCATATGCCAGTGTGTCACCAGTGCTGACATTATTCTGATGTCAGGTTAAAAAGGCAAGGTACAAAAATAGGACAATTCTCCCCTAAATACAAAGGCAGTTAGATGGAAGTGGTAGGAAACCAGCTGGTCAGAAGATCTGAGTAGAAGCAGCAGAAGAAACCAGGGGTTCACATCCCTGCCACATTCAGAGATGAGTGATGGGTCTCTCTGTGGAGATGCCAAGACATCAAACCATGGCAAAATGAAGAAATTTCCCCAGGTGTGCCTGAAAAGTTAACTCAGCCTTGGGTGTTCCTCTGCTCTCTGAAACTTTGTACTCTTTATTTAGAGCATTTTCTTGAAGATGAAATGGAAATGAGTGAAGAGAAGGAATTGATACCAGCAACTGGACTGAAATGGTAATGAACTTTTTCTGACTTCAAAACTTATTCCCAAAGGGGCTGTTACAGCTCTGCCTGTTTCTTTTGCCTCTGATTAATGTCATTTGTTTCCTATGTGGACCTGGAAGCTGGCAATAGATCCCAACTGTGGGGTTGGAGTGCAAACCTGAAGTTTATGGCAATTTGCCTCTGAGATTTTTGTTTGCTTGGCCGTTGGTTACAAAGAGATAATCTTAAAGTCATCTTTGTAGATATGAGTCTCCAATTTACACGACAGGAACACAGCATGGATGAAATCACCAGGGGTAAGATTTAATGCAAAGGGAAATGGAGGAGGGATCAGTCCTATGGGGCAGGAGATGGGCTTTAAAATTCCTTAAATATTAAAGATAATTGTCCTGTTCTAGGGATTTGTCAGTTCAATGCCTGCTGAGTTTGTTGTACTAGGAGTTGTGTCTGGTGGAAAGACACTGAAAAATAAACTGCAATATCAACCATCAGGGGCTGTTCCTGAACAATCTGTAGAACCAGAGCAAATTTGTATTTGGGGCAGGGCAGATGCATTTCTCTTATCTCTTGCTTTGCCATTGACCAGTGGAATCCAACACAAAAATTTCCATATACAGCAAGGCTAGAGTTAGGTTGGCAGTAGATTAAGCTTTCTCATGCTAAATATAATTTATATAATAATTTATATGATTTATATATATTATATTTATGTAATACATATAATTTATATTAATATAATTTATCCTTCCATGAGAAGTGGGGTTGGGCAGACCTCTCTAGAGGACAGCAGACACCTAACTTCAGTTCTCTAAAGCAATATTTACAGATTCTTCTCTCTTTTTATTGTCTGCAGTGGTGGAACCACACTCCTGCATGCTTGCACTGATAATCAGTGTGGTTTAGCATTGATACCATTTTACAGCTCTTTTTGCTGTGAGTTTTCAGCAAAGGTTGTGTCTTCAACAACAAAGGTGGTGTTCTGGGCCCCCCAGTTTAGGAAGGATATCGAGATCCAGGAGCAGGTCCAAAGGAGGGCAACCAGGCTGGTGAAGGGACTGGAGCACAGATCCTCTGAGAAGAGGCTGAGCGAGCTGGGGGTGTTCAGGCTGGAGAAGAGGAGGCTCAGGGGAGACCTCATCACTCTCTCCAACTCCCTGAAAGGAGGTTGGAGCCAGGGGGGGTTGGACTCTTTTCCCAGGCAACTCTCAGCAAGACAAGAGGGCAGGGTCTCAAGTTGTGCCAGGGGAGGTTTAGGCTGGAGATTAGAAAGAATTTCTTTCTGGAGAGGGTGATCAGCCATTGGAATGGGCTGCCCAGGGAAGTAGTGGATTCTCCGTGTCTGGAGATATTTCAAAAGAGACTGGATGTGGCACTGAGTGCCATGGGCTGGGAACCACGGGGGGAGTGGATCAAGGGTTGGACTTGATGATCTCTGAGGTCCCTTCCAACCCAGCCAATTCTATGATTCTATGATTCTACTGCCCCAGATGTTTCCTAACAACATCTGTCTCTCCTCTTTGTAAACCTAACTACCCTCTTTCATCACCAATTTACTCCTGTATTAATGCATTGGCTGAGTGCCACTCAGCCCACAAGAGAAGGCATTTTAATTCCTTGGGTGGTTGCTAGAAAGAGGCTCACAGGTCATGATTCAATGCACCCTTTCTGGGAGATGAGCAGTTCCCTGAAACTGTGACTGTCTTGTCCCTGAGTGGCTTCAGTAGGGATCCTCTTGTCCACCTTGGTGGAGATATTAATGGTGGAGAGAGCTGAATTTCAGTAAGATGAATTTCAGTAAGATAAATTTCATACCAGCCCTGGCAGGGTTGCTGGGCTGGGGACCTGAGATCCCAATGTGGAATTGGAAGAGGGAGCATTGGGAAAGAGGAAGAGTGGGGCAGAGAGGAAAATCAGCACAGTACACTGTGAAGAAAATGTACAAAGTGGAGAATGGGGAACATTTTTTTAATTCTTCCTCTGTTGTTTCTGGGTGTTTGTAACCTTCTTGGTTCTGTGGTAAAGCCACAGAGCTCAGGCTCTTCAAACGCAACCACTGCACAGGGCATGGTTGCAGGACTCAGTGTCTAGTTTTGAGAATATTGCAGGCAAAAGCCTTGTTTTGGTTTGTGACCTTTGGGTTTTGAACAGGCTTGGCTATTTTTTTTAATTTTATTTTAAATCTGAGACCTCAATAATACCTGCTTCTCCAGTACTTTCATCTAAAGGGAAAAAAATATATTGCTAAGAAAGAAAATTTGCTGTTTAAACAGCAGCAGAAATTCAGATCCCTCTTTCTGGCTGGAACTTTTTCAGCTTTGCCTTTTGTTGGGTTGGAAAAGTAGTAAAGAACATCCTCACTGAAAGTAATGAAATGGCTGACATCGATGTGTTCCAGTCCTGACTAACAGTGAAAAGGGACTCTTTTAGATTTAAAATGTGACTTTAGGACTCATCTCATGTGACTTGTGGCTTTAGCATGGTCACTGAGCTGTTTGGTGGGACTCTCAAGAGTGGTATGGAAATTATTTATTAGTGCTGATGAATTTTTGTGAAGCATTTTGCTGAATAGAGTGCTGCATATTTTTTATCTGGGGGGCTCACACTTTACAAATGGAGAATATAAAGAAAAAGCAGTGGGTAACAGAGTGCTGCTACCACGACAGGGCTGGGGAACAGGGAGGCAAGTGGAAAAAGTCATGGAAGGACTTTGGAAATAGGGGGTTTGGGAAGCATTAGAGAAGATGCCCCTGTACTCAGCACTGGTGAGGCCACACCTCGAGTACTGTGTCCAGTTCTGGGCCCCCAGTTCAGGAAGGATATCGTGGTCCTGGAGCAGGTCCAAAGGAGGGCAACCAGGCTGGTGAAGGGACTCGAGCACAGACCCTATGAGGAGAGGCTGAGAGAGCTGGGGTTGTTCAGCCTGGAGAAGAGGAGGCTCAGGGGAGACCTCATCGCTGTCTACAACTACCTGAAAGGAGGTTGTAACCGGGTGGACGTTGGTCTCTTTTGCCAGACGACTTTCAACAAGACAAGAGGGCATGGTCTCAAGTTGTGCCAGGGGAAATTAAGGTTAGATATTAGAAAGAATTTCTTTACGGAGAGAGTGATCAAGCATTGGAATGGGCTGCCCAGGGAAGTAGTGGATTCTCCGTGTCTGGAGATATTTAAGAAGAGACTGGATGTGGCACTCAGTGCCATGGTCTAGCAACCGCAACGGTGGTTCAAGGGTTGGACTTGATGATCTCTGAGGTCCCTTCCAACCCAGCCAATTCTATGATTCTATGATTCTATGATGGAGAAAAAACTTGGTAAAATCAGGTTGTTTCAAGACTTAGGACAAGGAACAGGAGATGAAAACATGGGCAGAAAACATCCCAAAGCTGGGGTTTGATGATGCAATTAATGAAATAAGGAAAACAGGAGTGGCAGAGCTGAGCATCAAGGAAGAAAGCATGGAGACCAAAACTGCAACACAGTGAAAGCAATTGTGAGCAAAGTCAAAGGTAATACCTTTCCAGCAGTAGCTGAAGAGAGGAGGTTTTGCTGTAATAAAAGGGTAGGGCATAAGAACTCATCTCTGATAAAGTGAGGAGAAGGTTTCTCCATATGAAGGCAGCAGCAGACACTGCAGGATCTCTGTCCACAACATCTGCTTGTCCTCAGCAGGATCACAACTTTAACATTTTGGTGCTGAATGGGGCTGCTTCCAGTTGGCGGCCGGTCACCAGCGGTGTCCCCCAGGGATCAGTACTGGGCCCAGTCCTGTTCAATATCTTCATTGATGACTTGGATGAGGGGATTGAGTCCATCATCAGCAAGTTTGCCGATGACACCAAGCTGGGGAGAAGTGTTGATCAGCTGGAAGGCAGGAGGGCTCTGCAGAGGGACCTGGACAGACTGGAGAGATGGGCTGACTCCAATGGGATGAGCTTCAACAAGGCCAAGTGCCGGGTCCTCCACTTTGGCCACAACAACCCTATGCAGCGCTACAAGCTGGGGACAGAGTGGTTGGAGAGCAGCCAGGCAGAAAGGGACCTGGGAGTCTGGATTGACAGGAAGCTGAACATGAGCCAGCAGTGTGCCACCTGCCAAGAAGGCCAATGGCATCCTGGCCTGTATCAAAAACAGCATCACCAGCAGGTCCAAGGAGGTGATTCTGCCTCTATACTCAGCCCTGGTAAGGCCACACCTTGAGTACTGTGTTCAGTTTTGGGCCCCTCAGTTCAAGAAGGATATTGAGGTCCTTGAACAGGTCCAAAGGAGGGCAACCAAGCTGGTGAAGGGACTCGAACACAGATCCTATGAGGAGAGGCTGAGGGAGCTGGGGCTGTTCAGCCTGAGGAAGAGGAGGCTCAGGGGAGACCTCATTGCTCTCTACAACTACCTGAAAGGAGGATGGAGCCAGGCAGGGGTTGGTCTCTTTTCCCAGGCAACTCTCAAAAAGACAAGAGGGCATGGTCTTAAATTGTGCCGGGGGAAGTTCAGATTGGATATTAGAAAGAATTTTTTCACGGAAAGGGTGATCAGACATTGGAACGGGCTGCCTGGGGAGGTGGTGGACTCTTCGTCCCTGGAGACATTTAAAAAGCGACTCGATATGGCACTCAGTGCCATGGTCTAGTGACTGTGGCGGTAGCTGATCAAGGGTTGGACTCAATGATCTCTGAGGTCCCTTCCAACCCAGCCTATTCTATGATTCTATGATTCTATGATTTTTTTTATTGTAGCTTATGTTGGACACTTTGCTGCTGGTGGCCCCTGTAGCTGGAAGATTTCTGAAAGTATTTGCTCTCTGGTTGACCTTACAAGAAATACTTGCATGTTGTTTGACAACTTTAATTTATTCTGCATTGCATTTCAAGTCCATGGGAGAGAGCACTAATATGCAAGTATAATGGGGAAGAAATTCCTCTCATTTACATAATGGAGCTCTGGTACCCATCTTGTGTGAATGAATTTCACTTGAATGAAATACTTTCTTTTGTGAGGTTTAATCTTATCCAGGCTTAACGTGCAAATCTATTCAGTGTATTCCTGTAAGATGAATACCAAGATGGAAAAGTTATAGAAGCACAGACCAGCTTTTACCCTGTATTTGACCCTCACCTAGCACATTTCAATCTTCATCCATACCTGCATCTTCTTGGCACTGCTGCTGTGCAGTGTAAATGAGACAAATGTGATGGTTTTCAGAAGAAAATCCAATTTTTTCTTGTCCTCTTTAACACTAACCTGTAGCTTAAGTCTTACTAAATGGATGATCATCCCATGCCTTGATTTCCCTGGTCACATATCAAAGGAATTTTCCCTTGCTTTTGAGAACTGTCAGTGAAACTGTTCTGTTCAACAAAGGATTTTTATTTTCTTTTTACCCTAATTGTATTTATTCCTGATGCTGCATTTTGCCAGAAACCCTCTTGCAAACAGCAGGTATGGCAGGAGCTAGTTACAAAGCTGAATTTGCAGGGCTGGGATAAGCCAAAGAGACTGAGGCAAAATAATATGAATAGCACAGGATGTGCTGAGACATAGGAGAATGGAACTAGAATTTGGAACTGGGTGATCCTTGGTATTAATTCATAAAGGTCCTCTCTAGCTGAAGCCATTCTATGAATTAAAGACAACAGGTCTTACAGCCACAATACCATTCTGCAATAAAAAAACCTGAACTGGTAAAAGCTGGTGACTTAGAGTGTTCTTTTCAGGGAAAAATTAAAAAAAAAAAAAAAAAGTCAAAATTTATATTTAAACATAGGGAGAGAGTCTGAAAATAAATACAGAAAGCTGAGGAAAGAAGAGTTTAGTGACACAGTGAGGAATGCAGTGCTGTGCAGTTACTCACTCATTAGACTATTAAATACCATCAAGCAGCATAACACACCACTGCTCTTAATACCCCTCATTTTTTCCAAAAACCAGAGAGATTTCTGATAAAACGAGACTTGCCAGACAGATATCACACAGCCTGTCCCAGTCACAGTAATACAGAAAATGTGATATGGGGACCTGACTCATCCCAGAACTGATCCTACTTGTGTATCTCTGGCTGAACATCTCGAAGTGATGCTCCTGCACGCAGCACTGAAACACTTGCATGGGCACTGGCACTTCATTTGGCAATAAAAAAGCCCCATGAAGCCTTCACTGGCAAAAAATGCTTTAATGAGAACAGAATCACCTGGGGGTTAAATATTTGTGAAGGTCCTGACTGCATTAATGAGCTCAGTTATAAGGAACAGAGCTTTCCCTGGAGGAGCCCTGTGCCTACTGCAATCCCCAGCCCTGCTAGAGCTGAACCATCAGCTACAGAGCCAATGTACCCAAGAACCTGCCTGAGGCTGTATCTGCTCACACTTCTCAGCCTGGACATCATCAGCAGATACAAAAGCAAATATCTTATTTATGGAGCCCTGAGAATTTAAGATTTTAATTATTTTTTTTTTTTCCTCTCTGAACTAAGCAGTTTAAATTGACACAGGGTAATGGATCACCAGACCATTTCTCAATACACACCCTTTTCATCATAAAGAAGCCAAATATAAGCAGTATTTATAAATGTATAAATGTATAAATATATAATTTATAAACATGAAAAATGATGCTGGATGAATTAGCTGCCTCTGTTCACAGTTTAATGGCACTGCTGGCTGCAAGGTGTGGCTGTAAGAATATTTGGTATTTATAGTACCCCCAGTAAATTTGGATGGCACCTTTTAACTAATAACCTTGCAATCATTTTTACCTGTCGAGGTGATGACATTTCAGTGTCTATTTTTGTATTTCCTAAAGTCACAGGGAAAATGGGAAACAAAACCAAACAAAAACAAATTCAAAGAGCTGCCTAAGGTGCACAAAGCTGCTTTGATCTGCCCACTGTGCCAGTGATGGGCTGGAGGATATGTACATTAGTCAGACAAAAATTACCCTGCACTGCTCTAGATGGGTTGCAGTTGATGGTTTGTGAGAACAAACCCCATTTCTTTTTTTACCTGAAAGGAGTTAGGATGTTGCAAACATCCTCCAGCAGCCACCACAAAAAAGCAAATCTTATTTCCCCCCCCCCCCCAGCTAGAGCAAGAAACAATCTTTTACCTGGCTTGTTCCCCTTGATAGATCCAAGCAAGAGCCACATCAAAAGGCACTTGAGATCCATGGGGCTTGTTCTTCACATCTTTTCTTTGCAACCCTGAGGATGCTGAAGTTTCTCAGAAGTGATGGGCTGGTGCCCACCGAGCATCTGTCTCTGGTTAGACTGGTGGAGGATATCACCCTGTGAGCTTGTCAGACTCCTCCTTGGTCAGCAAATCATTGCTTTGCTGGCTGACTCCACAAGAGAGAACAAACTGTTCAGGTATTAGTAGCTTTTATCCAGGAAATCAAACTTACTGCTCAGTGTGGTGGAACTTGCCATCCTGTAGAGGAAGCGGTTTGACACATCAGAGCTGCTGACTCCAGAACTGTTCCTCTGCAGCTGAGGTCTGTAGAAATGGGTAAGATTTTAACAGGTTTGTGCAGCCACCTGATTCCCCATCTGTGGCTGGACAGGGATTTGAGAGGAACCACTGCTGTGGGATAGTTGTCCAGTGTATGGCAGTGGATATCAAACACCTTCTGTGGGCTCTGCCCAGAAAGAAAAGGTCCCATGTGGTATCACTTTAGCTTTTTGGAGGTCTGTTAATGATGATAAAGCCACACATCAGTTTTCAATGTATGCTGCAGGACTGGAAAGGGTTTTTCTTGCTCCTAAACTGCCATGGTTTGCCATGCTTCAGTGAAATTGTTTCTTCCAAATATCAGCAGAAAGCTGGAAATTATCACAGATGTATCACATTTCATGTAGTTTTTCTACAGCCATTTCTACAGAAATTACTATCTTTAGTACCTAGAGAATTAGTTGGAATAGACTATGAAAAAACAGGTCTAAATTACCTGTGCTATTTGTTCATTATTGTCACATGCTGGACATCAAGTTCTCCTTTACAAATCCATAATGAATGAAGTCTTATGAACAGACTCATCCCAGTCTAAGAAAGTGTTAAATGCTAAGAAATAGATGTGACACATTTTTAAATGCCATTGTTGAACCAGACACAGAAGATGCTGTGTTGGAATCTCTGCCCCTCACTGTCAGAGACTCTCCTGTCCTCTCATCCATTCCAGGATGCTCCTGGGAAATGCAGCTGACTCAGGGAAGCTTCTTCTGGGTGAGACACAAACCAGGCTATTTTTGGGGAGGATTAAATGAAGATCTCATACCCATGGGAGGCTGCACAAATCTGCATCTTCTCCTCCAGCATGTTGAAAGGTGAAACCAAGACTTCAGGAGGGCAGCAGACAGAAGAGATGCTACAGCCCCTGCTTGTTCTGTCTCCTGAAAATTCTTCCTGTGCTCTTTTCATAAAAACTTTTGTGCTGCTTCACTGATGCAGATGCCAAGTCCTCTTGGATGGTCTGGTGGCAATGAGGCTTTGTCCAGGAGGCTACTGCCCAAACAGAAATGTGTCAGGGGACAGAAAAATAATACACCTTTTGGAGCAGCTATTGTGGGTGAAACATTTGTTCATCCATGTGGCTGCTTAATGCTCCAGAGATATTCACTGCCTCTGGTTTAGTACCAAATCATCTTCCATATTTAACAGCATAACAGGAAACATTCATGCCAAAGCCCAATGAAGGACTTGGAGAATTTTGCTCTTGGAACAACTGAGAAAAGCCATAGACCTCCATTCTTTCCTTCATCTTTTTCCATGATAGCTGTAGAGATGCAACTGTACATGCAGAGCTGCCAAATAGCTGTGGTGGTAAAACATATTTGTTACATCACACCAAAAGAAATCCCAGCCTGTTTATCACAATTTTTTCCCCCTCCTGAACATTTGGTCTGTACTTTAGAGATAGATGAATTTAGTCCTCAGCATCTCCTTCTATTTCTTGCCTGGTCAAACTGTTTATTTTCATAGCTATTTTCATGATGGAGACAGAGATGGGAAACCTTTTCTGCAGTCCTGCAGCCCAGTTTGCCTCTTCAGAATCTTTCCAGTCAATGAATGATTGTAAACTCTGAGCAGAGAGCAGCAGATGCAGATTCTCAGCAAGCTGATTTTTTTATTTTGCTGAAAAGAAGTCTTGTTTGGACAGGTGAGTTGAGACACTCTCCCTCTTTCCTGCAGCTTTCAGGCAGCAAATCTCAGTGTAGGTGGATAATAGCCACTAAGATTTATTTTAGAAATGGTGAGTTCTTATCTTAGCAAGAACAGGCAATGTAGAGTCAGTTGTTGAACTGGAAGAAACAGTGAGCCCAGGTGGCTGACTGCTACAAGCACAGTTTGCATGAGAAAGACCTGGAACTCAGCTTTTAGATCTTTTAAAGGTCATTAAAAAAACCCCAAACAAGAGTTACTGCTTGTGAGAGCAATCTGTTAGGTCAGTTTTATAAAACAGGTCAGCTTGCTGAATGATTCCAGGAAAAACTGGAGTTTCTGCACACAATTGACCCAAAGCAGAGGGAGAGAAGGGGAGTGTAAGAACAGAGGCACCCAGAAAGGGGGAAAGTTTGCTAGGCACAGAAAAAACATCATGGACTTAGGAGGAAAAAACCCCAACATAATAAATCAGATGATTAACATTAGATGTTAGTGACAGAGATGTGGGGCAATAAAGGAGGGGAGGTGCTGTGAAAAGTCAGTGGAAACGTGGAAAGTGATGGAGGGAAGCATGGTGAACATCTAGGAAGGTGTAAGGGAAAAAGAAGGTGCTGGTGTCTCTTGCCTGTTGAGTTTCTTCCATTGATCACCAGAGTTTTGCTGCTCAGAGGAGTCCTCTCTTTCAGCAGGAAGCTGGAAGGAAAAGAGAGCATTGGATGGCTGAGGTCACAACAGACAAGATTATGAAGATTATTTTTATACAATGCCACAAGACCAAGAAAGGTGCAGAAATGGGGTTGCCAGAGAGAAAAAAACCACACAGATCCAGCTTCCTTTAGGTCTAGGTTTAAAAAGGTGATTTTAAAAGGGCTCAAACTCCTTTGGTCTGGAAGTCCAAGTAGCAGAGGCTGTAAGCAGATTTTACTGTATATCTGGTGCAGTTTTATCTGATAGAAAAAAAAGTAGAATCATTCAGAAGCTGAGGATAAAAAATAAAAACAAACATGATTGCCTGCATGAAGATCTCCCGAGGCTTGGGAGATTTGAGCCCTTTAAGTTACCCTCTCAAATAAAGCAAAGTAGCATTAAATTTTCAGCTGGGCATTGCTTGTTTTAGAAACCAAATGAAGTTGCAAGCAAAACCAAGCCAAGTTAAAGAGAGAATGGCATTATGATCTTATGGTAACCCTGCTCAGTTTGAATCACCACTAAATACCCACATTACTTACTAAAATAAGCAAGATTTGTGTTTCCCTCCTTTAATTCAACTTTTCTGCTGTGACTCACTCTTAAATGAGCCCTCTGTTCAAGGGACCACCACTTCACATGGCCCTTGCAAAGATGGGGGTAGCTTTGACAGCAACTAAACAGTGCTAATCAGTATATTGCCTACACATCCTTGAAATTCTGGTAATGCTGGTTGCCAACTCACATTATTCTTGTCTGACCAACCTGATCTCCTTTTATGAGAGGAGTGGTGGATGAGGGGAAGGATGTGGATGTGGTCTACCTGGACTTCAGCAAGGCCTTTGACACCTTCTCCCACAGCATTCTCCTGAAGAAGCTGTTAGCCCGCAGGTGGGACAGGAGCACCCTGTGCTGGGTTAGGAACTGGCTGGAGGGCCGGGCCCAGAGAGTGGTGCTGAACGGGGCTGATCCAGTTGGCAGCCGGTCACTAGTGGTGTCCCCCAGGGATCAGTATTGGGCCCAGTTCTGTTCAATATCTTCATTGATGATTTAGATGAGGGGATTGAGTCCATCATCAGCAAGTTTGTAGATGACACTAAGATGGGGGGAAGTGTGGATCAGCTGGAAGGGAGAAGGGCTCTGCAGAGGGACCTGGACAGACTGGAGAGTTGGGCTGATTCCAACGGGATGAGGTTCAACATTCCAAGGGCCGGGTCCTGCACTTTGGCCACAACAACCCCATGGGGAGCTCCAGGCTGGGCACAGAGTGGTTGGAGAGCAGCCAGACAGAAAGGGACCTTGGAGTCTGGATTGACAGGAAGCTGAACAGGAGCCAGCAGTGTGCCCAGGTAGCCAAGAAGGCCAATGGCATCTTGGGCTGGATCAGGAACAGAGTGGCCAGCAGGTCCAGGGAAGGGATTCTGCCCCTGTGCTCAGCTCTGGTGAGGCCACAGCTTGAGTCCTGTGTCCAGTTCTGGGCCCCTCAGCTCAGGAAGGAGATTGAGGTGCTGGAGCAGGTCCAGAGAAGAGCAAGGAGGCTGGTGAAGAGACTCGAGCACAGATCCTCTGGGGAGAGGTTGAGGGAGCTGGGGGTGTTCAGGCTGGAGAAGAGGAGGCTCAGGGGAGACCTCATCACTCTCTACAACTCTCTACAACTCCCTGAAAGGAGGTTGGAGCCAGGGGAGGGTTGGGCTCTTTTCCCAGGCAACTCTCAGCAAGACAAGAGGGCAGGGTCTCAAGTTGTGCCAGGGGAGGTTTAGGTTGGAGATTAGAAAGAATTTCTTTCTGGAGAGGGTGATCAGGCATTGGAATGGGCTGCCCAGGGAAGTAGTGGATTCTCCGTGTCTGGAGATATTTCCAAAGAGCCTGGATGTGGCACTCAGTGCCATGGGCTGGGAACTGCAGTGGGAGTGGATCAAGGGTTGGACTTGATGATCTCTGAGGTCCCTTCCAACCCAGCCAATTCTATGATTCTATGATTTTTTTTTTCAGTTGGGAATAAATGCATTGGGTATTTTACCTTAGGCTTGGGACGCAGTGCCACTCTGTAAACAACCACAGAAGCTCAAATAACAAAGTTTTGCACTTAAATAGGCTGCTCATGGCTTTCTTTACAGTTTTCTTAGATCACCATGCTTAGTATTTTCAAGAAAAGCCATTAAAGATGCCATGCACATAGGCCCTTCCCATCCTCCAGAGCAGCATCCAGCTCTGCTGCAAAACAATTATGGGGAAGCCCTCATTATAATACATGCTAGAAACTAGAACCAAAAATTTTCACCCAGCCCAATTATTTATAATGACCAAACTGATTTAACAGCTTTTTGTTTCCCCTAACAGTGAGACAAAGCTGACATGAGACACATAAATCCTGCATCTTAAGTGGAGTAAATGCTTGCAAGGTCAAAAAGGATTCAGGTTCAAGTCAAGAGAGTGTTGTAGGGTAACATCATTGTTACAGTTCCCCTTTTGAGTCAATGGAGGTTGTCAAAAAGTCCATGTGGAGAGTGATTCACCCCCTCTTCTGGACATCAGCATCCACAGGATGAATCACTCCCTTGAACTCCTGTTTCTCCCCCCACTCCAGTTGAAGGCAACCAACAAACCAGCAGGAGTGGTTTAAACCAAATTGGGAGCTTTTAGGCAGCTACAGCTGGATGTGGCAAATCCAGGCTGAAAATACATCCTGAATTGCAAAAGAGAATTTGAATTGCTTACTTAGTCAAACACCCTGGACATAGTTCATTTATACTCTTACTATTCCTTTCACTGATTCTGAGTTGTGATAAACATGTGAGGACCATGCAGCTGATATAGAACCTCAGAGGTTCATTAGTCAGTGTTGGAATAAATCCATTCTTTTATCTGTTTTAAACTGACCTCCTACTAAATATGTCCTAGTTCTTTTGCTGTGGGATTCACTGTCTAATGGTCTGCAGTCTCTATCCCTCCCCTCCATCACACAATTCACCTCCCCACATCCTCCCCTTCTTCATATTGAGAAGTCCCAGACCTTTGCAGTCTCTCCTTGAAAAGCAACTGCTCCATCCCCATGATCATGTCAGTTGTCCTTCTCTGGACTTTCTCCAAACCCACTAAATCCTTTTTGAGATGCAGAGACCACAACAGCACCAGCAACCCCACAAATAAGACTACCAAGTTTTCCTATGGCAGCCAAATGTTCTGGTTTTGCCATTCCCAGTGACAACACCAAACATTGTGTTGGCTGTTTTGGCTTTTGTGCTGTTCTTCAAAATGCTCAGGAAAGAATGAAACAACAGCCAAAACATTATTATTATTATTATTATTATTATTATTGATATTAATATTAATATTAATATTTATATTTATATTAATATTAATATTAACATTGGTGGTGTTGTTACTGTTACTATTACAGAAAACCCAATATCTAATAAGTGGATCTGGAGATTTATTTTTTAAACTTACTCTCCTCAGACTTAATGTCTGTCTGAATTTCTGGCTTAGAAGAAAAACTCTTTAAATACATTTATTTTTCATGTAGTGAGTACTGCTGTAACTTCATTAACACAGTGATGCCTAGATTGGGTTCTTTAATACTTCCCCATGCAAATAAGGCTGCACAGTAGAGCTAATTTTCTTTGGTAGATATTCTTATTTGCAATTATCATTTCTCTAGCCCAAGAAGAAAAACTCCAGGGCTTTAAAACAAACTGATAAATTAAGTACAGTATGGTGTGTTCATGTTTGTTCCTTCCCTTCTCCTTTTTATTACCATCAAGTTCCAGTTAATCAATTATACTTGATCCTGTCAAGTGCACAAGCCTTAAGCCTGTCTCTTTGCTTGAATTTAGCAAGAATTTTTCCACTATCTGTTAAGTTAGGGAAACATAACCTAGTTGAAATATAAGGTGAGCACAAAACGGATTGGAAAATTCCTCAAAAAAAGTGCCTTTGTTTAAAACTTTTTTGAATGGAAGAGCATGAGTGGCACAGATTGACTGTCAGAGGAGAAGGAGGAACAGAGAGGTGCTCCCCAGGTTATACTGTGGGTCTGGGGCTGTTCAGAATTTTCAGCAGTTCTCTGGGTGATGAATATAGAAAACATTTATTGCATTTCAAGAAGATGCTAAGCCAGGAGAGACCATGCAGGTATTAGAGGTCAGGAAGGGGATTCAAAGTGACCTCAATACAGTGGACAAAAAAAAAAAAAAGAAAAAAAACCACAAAAACCCCCCAATTTAAAGAGTAAGAGCAAGTATTATATGTAGGCAGAATGAAACAGAGTGGGAAATGGAGCAGTGGCATCACTGACCAGGTATCTGTTCTTCCAAAAGCAAACAAGGGCTCACCTGAAAAAGACCAGTTGGCAAAGTCACACATAAAAAGTATAAATCTAATTCTGAAATGTATAAAACATGCAAAGCAGCCCTTGTTTTAGGCTGTGACAAGAAAGCCATGGATAGGATGCTGTGCCCTGTTGTGGGCATTATGTACTGAGGAAAACATGGAACAGCAGAAGACAGCTCAGAGAAACAATAAGAATGATAAGGGATAGAAAACCTTTCCTAAAAAAAACCTGAATAATTTGAAACTGAAGAGTGATGATGGAGAAGGGGCCAGGATAAGAGCCCTCAGCAGTGGCAGGGGTGGAACTGACTATAACTAGGCATGAACTTAGGCAACCTCTCAAGTTTTATTCCAGCATTAGAATTGTTAAGAATTGTGCTCTTCCTCCTCATATTCTGGATCCACATCCCAACAAGCTGCAACCACTGCTGTAACCCTACAATTTATAGTCAGACAAAGTCCTTCTGCACTATCATTAGCTCTCATTTGACATCTAGCCCACCTCTCTGGGCAATTTCAGAGTCTGACTTATTTTTCTACCAATTTTACCTTTTTCAGCCATGAGGAAGAGTTTGGCCTTCAGTTTTAAAGGGCTCAGAGACTGTATGGATTCTAAGACCAAAGGAACACAGGGACATTTTGCATAACACAGTGGCATTATCACTGTAAAAGTCAGACACAAACTCTACAAAATATCCATCTTGAGCACTTGATATGTAATATCTGAGAAGAAGAAGGGTTTCTTCTCTACCTGATAATTAGACACCAAAAGTAGGAGTCAAAAGACCCTTGGAAACTCACATGGAGACAAGCATTTGAGCTGGCTGTCTAGACTCCTTTTCTCATCAACGAAGACAAGGAGACTCAAGTAGGGCAGGGCTGTATCCTAGAAAACATGTTTTAAATAGGTCAGATGGAACAGGTATTTGGCTTTCCCTGATGTAACAAAAAAAAAAAAAAAAAGGATCTAGATGCTAGATTATATCTAAGGTATAGATACCTTTTATTATAGGCACCTAAAATCAGAGGGGACAAACCTGACTTCCAGTAAGGTTTAAAACACAGATTGTTATGGTGTACAATTCCCATCCCACCTCTGGCCCTTATATTATTAAGTGCTAATATAAAAACTTCAAGCACCATTAGAAAACTTTCTGCTCCATGCCATAAGGCAGCTTTCTACATCTTCTTTAAGTCTGTGAGTAGGGTAGATGCCACTGTTTAGGAAGGCACAGTTAATGTCAGCTCCGTGAAGTTCGTTGAGTCAGCTCTGAATTCACCACCCTGTAGGAAGCTGTTGTAGATGTTCCAAGAACTGGCTAAATACTGTGGCACAAAAATAAATGTAATGCTTGCAAAAATGCAAAAAATAAATGTTTGCATTTCAGTTCTTAGATGGTCTTAGATGATCTTAATCTAGTGGTTTTTCCCTGGGAGTGAAAAAAACCTTCTGACCTCTACAGATTTTGAGGATTCCTTACATAAATGCAAAACCCCACAAACTTCTAAAGGGAAATAGCAGTTGTAAGAAATATTTAGAGAAGTTCTTCACCTAGAGTAACTTGGAGGTTTAGAAATCTAACCACTAACCAAGAAATGTTGGTGTATGGGTGAGAAAATATGTGTGGTCCTCAGGAAGGAAGTACAGAGTGAGAAAATGAAAGTTTGAAGGTAGAAAGGTCAGGATGCATTTTGTATCAGCCAGGTTAAAGAAAGAGAAAATAATATGAGTTTTTCCTCCTGGAGAATAAATTAGTAAAGCTGACCCTTCTGCTCGCTGCAGATAAGGGTTCATGACCTGGTTTTCTGTCCTAATGAAGCTCAGGACTTTTTTATAACATCCTTTCAATCCAGGCCTCTTCTTCCAGTACCAAGATCAATCCTTCAAATTATTGCCTGAGCAACCCAAGCTGAGCTTCTGCTACAGAACTCAGACCTCATGCTTCAGGACATAATTTTAAAATCACTGTTTCCTGGGGTTGCTCTAGGATTTTCTCTGTAGGGCATTTTTCTAAAACACAGCAAGTACTGCTGTAGCACCAGCATTCAGGAGTTGTGGGTGAAGTCAACCTGAATTGGGCAATTAAGTTTTGCTCTGGCTAAAGAAGGAGCACTGATGCTACTAAATAGAGCTGTACATCTGAAGAGAAAAACTCATGGGGTGAAATACTAAATAAATAGAAAACTGGGGGGTATCCTTTTCACTGAGTTGGATTTCTGTGACCCATTTTCTTATTCCTATCCTTACCATGTTTTCATGGAGCAAGTGCAGGGTGCAGTAGGGAAGGGGTGGGGTTGGGAGATTTTGGGATTAGAAAATAACCTTGAGAAGATGGATGTGAGAGGCGCCAAGCTCTGAGTATCCCAACGTGCCTGTTGGGCTTTTCAGGGCACTGCACCTCTTGGCTGCCAGACAAGAAAACACTTTGGGATCAACAAGGTGTTTTTTATCTTTTCATAGAATCATAGAATTGGCTGGGTTGGAAGGGACCTCAGAGATCATCAAGTCCAACCCTTGATCCACTCCTACTGCAGTTCCCAGCCCATGGCACTCAGTGCCACATCCAGTCTCTTTTGAAATATCTCCAGGGATGGAGAATCCACTACTTCCATGGGCAGCCCATCCCAATGCCTGATCACCCTCTCCAGAAAGAAATTCTTTCTAATCTCCAACCTAAACCTCCCCCGGCACAACTTGAGACCCTGCCCTCTTGTCTTGCTGAGAGTTGCCTGGGAAAAGAGACCAAACCCTCCTGGCTCCAACCTCCTTTCAGGGAGTTGTAGAGAGTGATGAGGTCTTCCCTGAGCCTCCTCTTCTCCAGCCTCAACACCCCCAGTTCCCTCAGCCTCTCCTCATAGGATCTGTGCTGGATCCCTTCACAGCCTCCTTGCTCTTCTCTGGACCTCAATCTCCTTCCTGAGCTGAGGGGCCCAGAACTGGACACAGGACTCAAGCTGTGGCCTCACCAGAGCTGAGCACAGGGGCAGAATCCCTTCCCTGGACCTGCTGGCTACGCTGTTCCTGATCCAGCCCAGGATGCCATTGGCCTTCTTGGCTACCTGGGCACACTGCTGGCTCATGTTCAGCTTCCTGGCAATCCAGACTCCAAGGTCCCTCTCTGTCTGGCTGCTCTCCAACCACTCTGTCCCCAGCCTGTAGCGCTGCTTGGGGTTGTTGTTTTCTCACCTAATAGTAGATGTTGGTGCAGATGCAGACTTTTGAGCCATCAGAGAGGGGTAGGCACAGCTCAGATGACCTATTTTAGGTTTGGGTGAGATGAACTTCACCACAGAAATGTCTGCTTCTCCATGTTTGCTGCAAACCAGCCAAACACCCAGATGCTTGAGACACATTTGGTCTGAGGACACTCATCAGACCTTACCACCTGGCTTCTGACTGTCACAAACAAGCTCCATCTCCTTTAACTGGCAGCAAAAATTGCCCCGTGCTGTCTGTGAGTCTCACAGTCACAAAATCTGTGACTCTCTTGCAGTGCTGAGGGACCTTGGTGAAAACAACCTCCCTCCCATCAGATTTATCCCCTTCACATGTCTGTGAGATGTTCTGCTGCCAGAGCCAATCACCAACCCCACCATCTCCCTGGCTCTTGCCTTGTTGTACACAAGTTATCAGAGCACAGAAGGTTTGTGGGGCTGAGCTCTTGGCAACTTTACTCCTGAAGGTGAATGCAATTAAAGGGGAAAGCAATGAACTGCAGCTGGCAGTTCTGTAGTCCTGAAAGGTCCAAGATGTCCACTCCTGTCCTAACTCTTGTGCTCTTCAGAGCCTCCGATCAATGCCTTTCTGTGTCTTGGGAGGAGAAGGAAAGAGAAAGCTGACCAAGAGAGGATCAGGCTGAGTGTAAAATGTGCTAATTAAGTGCAGGAGTTATTCCCATAAAGCAGTTTAGATTTCATGTCTTAGAGCTGTTCTTAAAAAAAAAAAAATCAGCAGCTATTTATCAGGCTGTTCAACAGAAGTAGGTTTTCCACAAGGAAATTCTCCTCTGAATTGTCCACACCTCAGAGACAGACCCCATTTCATCACCTGCACCCGTCCAGCCAAGGGAACTGCCCTGTGGTTGGCTTCAGAGTTTGCAGAGGACTCATCCACGTGTGGCAAATGTCCTCAAACTTTCTCCCTGAGGATAGGAAAAAGCTCACTGTAACTAGAGAGCATTCAGTGCTGAAAAAGGGTTCTTGCCCTGAGATTCTCAACTTGGACAACAAGTCCAGGTGGCTTTGAATCTGATTGCATTTCCCAGCTGCACAAGAAATGTTCAAACTTTGCTGGAAATCTCTTTCATCTGGTAGAATCCCATCAGGTGTGATGAGCTTGTGCTTCAAAAGGGTGCAGCAAGACTTAGTGTAGGCAAGAAATTGGACAGAAAAACAAAATGAGGGAGCTTTTATCTCTCTTCTGGACACACAGGCACTCCCTTCTCTGCTGATCACTTCTGAAGTCCTGTCTATTTTGATCACTGCACATTTGATAACCACAGACAACCCTACAGGACAATAAGTTCCTACAAAGAAAATATTAATCTTATCATGACATGCTCTGTCCTAAAATGTATGGTCCAAGATCCTAAATTTCTTGATTTCTAATTCCCAGAGATCACCATTTCCTCACCTGGAGAGTTTGATTTGCAACTCGCTCGCTTTTAATATAGAAAATTATTTTAAATATTTATTTTTTAAATACAAGAAAGAAAGCTCTGAAAGTGAGGATTCTGGGGGTGAAGGGGTTCACATGGCCTCATGGTACTCAGAAGCTGATGTCACTTGTGTTGAAGCTGTGGGAAAAAACCCCAATATTTCCCAGGGCTGATTTGCTTCATTTCATCAGACTCTAACTGCCCTTTGATCAGATTCCCTCGTGAGCATCTTCATTACATCTGATACCTGCAGGATAAAAAGAGCAGCATTCAACAAAAAAAAAAACAAACCTGATGAGCTGTTTTCATGTTGAACAAGTGGAAAACCTGAAACATTTGGTGTGACTAATAAAAGACACTGAGCCTCCTCAGGTTGGAGTGTTTTATCAGCTATAATTTAAAGTTAGAAGAGGAAAGTACTCCAGATCCCATGTCAGATATGTGCAGCTCAGATACTATAGAAAGAACAGATTAAAGATAATATGAACATATAAAGTATAACTGCAGGATAGTACATATCTGCTTGGCTGTTCAGTGTTCAAACCATGCCCACCAAGATGACCCCATCTTCTTCTTAAGTGGAATTATTCCACTTCTCTTAAGTGGAATTATTAGAGATTTGCATGAAGGCATCAAAATAAATGGTTTCTTTCACAGTTCTTGGCCCAGACATTGTCATGTATAACTTGCTTCCTTTTTTACTTTAGCAAGTTTGGCAGTGTGAAAGAGTCCAGACTTGAAGTCTTTCTGCTGTGTCTTCAACGGGCACTGCCCTAGAGCTTTGCTAAATCAACCACACAGGATGAGGGGGGGGGAAGAAAACATGATGGAATTGGACAAGTACCAAGGATTTGTCTTCCTTCAGCTTGGCACAAAACCAGAAGCCTCTCCTCACCATGGTTCAGGGTGATCGGTGGAGAAACTCAGAAAAATTCTTCCTGTGGGTTTCAAAGAGGGAAGAGGTAACTGTAGCTGTTATGATGCAATTTAGATGCTGTGGCATCCTAAGTGGCTGTGCACAGTTAAACCTCATCTTCTCATGCTCCCAAAAAAGTGACAATGTCAGGACAGAGTTGCAGGTATTGACTTAGCACCACAAACATTTCCAAGAGCTTCACATGGTGGGACAGCCTGGCTCTGCTCTTGGAAATCTCCATTCCAGCTTTAACGTGGGAAAAAATGGGAAAACATGGCCCGAAAATGTAACTGGGAAACTTGATGAGCTACCAGAGAGAACTTCATGACAAGGATGTGCTGTTGAGGGCAACATAAGTACAAGGAAGGAGGACAAGGCAAGAAGAGCTGGCTAAGAGCTCCTCATCCTAACTCTGGCACTTCCACTCACTCCAAATGTGGCCTGAGGAAGTCACTCCTCTGCTTTATCCCCTGTCCAGTACCTCTCAGCTGTTGATAACAACAGTGATGATAACAATATTGATTGTAACTGCAGATGTCTCTGTGTCTCCTGCTTAATGTCATGCAGTCTGTGAACAAAGACAATACTTAAAAGTTTTCATTCAGACCACGACTTCCTAACCCTGAAGAGCAAGGAAACAACTGAGCAGAAGCTTACTCAGAAAGTTTTCTACCTGATATTTAAAAAGAAAGAGAGAAGAGCTTCGTTTGTTTTTGCTTCAGGAAGCTCTCTGCACCAACGGAGAAGAAAGTCCCTTTCTAAAATAACAAGAAATTCATTAGCACTTCTTGTACTTTTTTAAGGTCACCATTATAGATATTTTTGATAGCACATCCTCTTAGGGTCATGTGGCCTGCTCTGATGGTGGAGATAATGCTGTTTACAAAGCTGTTACCTGAAGAGTGGTATTTTTTGGGTTTTCTGATGTCTTCCTTGTTTTTCAGGAACAGAAGGATGGATGGATGTTCATACCTGGCCATTGGGGGTTAAGGTCTTGGTTTTCCATAAATTGGAAAGAGTAAAAGAAGAAAAATGCAACAGACACAGTGAGCATTTTCATGCTTAAAAAGGTGAAAGCTCAGCATTCAATTTTCTTAATTTGTTTCCCATTATGCCCAAGGACCAGGGCCCTGAGGACATTTAGGGTCCTCTATTTTTGGCTGCAGTGCTTTTTCTTAAGAAACAGAGGGAGCTGACAGGCTGGATGAAGCTCCCCATCCATGTAGTTCTGTACCAATAATCAGGATGATGTTTCCAAAGGAAGAGTCAAGAAATTCCACATAGAAAAATGCAGAATAATCTGCCCTTGTTCTTTCTCCTGTCTTAATTTCAAGTCACTGGGTTGTTCTATAACACACAAGATAAATGTTTTTCACTCTTGCATAAGACAGAACATTTTGAATAAACACCCAGCTCTTTGTTTCTTACCACTGCAGTATGCTGGGAATTGTAGAGTTACCAAAAACCTCAAGGCACACAAAGTTCTTTATAAAATGAAAACTATGAACAAAAATAACCCCTGGCTGGTAAGGTAGAATATGGAAACTGTCCCAGTGAATTAAGAAAGTGCTGTTCCATGGACTGTCTTCTGGAGATGATTCACCACTTGGCTGCAGCCCATTCTTGTAAACATATTGGGTTTCTCAGTCTTAGATAACTAAAGCTGGATGAGTTATAATTGTAAAAGACATCTTACCTGATTTTATATGTCCATATATCAAATATTCACCCTCCTGCTCTGGGGTGGGAAATATGATTGCTAAGCAGCTGGGAAATGTTGCTTGGGGCTTGCTGGAGGTCTGAATTTTAGAGCAGTCAGACCATTTAGACCAAACTGCTCCATTTCCAGTGTCAGGGATGAGTATGTTCCAATAGCACAGAATCACAGAATGGTTTGGGTTGCAAGGGACCTTAAAGATCACCCAGTTCCAACCACAGGCAGGGACACCTCCCACTACATCAGGTTGCTCCAAGCCCCATCTAACCTGGACTTGAACACTGCCAGGGATGGGACAGCCACAACTTCCCTGGGCAATCTGTGCCAGTGTCCTGTTCCAATACACTTGTCCCTGTTGGCATCAAGCACCTCTGTGTCAGAAGCAGCCTTAAAACAATGTTGAAATAAGTCAGAGCACTTGGACAGAAATCCAGAGCAAGTCTGGATGCTATGTCCTCTCCTTCATCTCACCTCTCTGGAGAAATATAGCAGGTAATAAAGCCATGGAAATAATCCCAGACTCAACAGAATAATTCAGATTGGAAAGGAGAGGTCCAGCCTGCTGCTTAAGTTAAGATTGGTGATAAGAACCCATGCAGCATTACTCAGTTTAGTCTTGAATACTTCCACAACCTCTCTGGGCAACCTGTTAACTACCTACAAATGTCTTAGTGCCCATTATTGTACTATTAACACCAAATAATTATGGTTTTGTCAAGGATGCCAAGATGGCCATCACGACAGGAGCTCAGAGTATTCTCTTTGAACTTCAAGCTCCTGGATTCAGCTGAACTGAAAACAGTTGTTCATTAAAATTTGATATAAATCTGCTGCAAGGAGGAGGGTAACCCCACCAATCTGCAAATCAGCACCACAAAGGCATTTCCAGACCCCACAGTTCTTAGAATTTAATCTCAAATCCAGAACTGTATTTCAATTCAAAAAAAGTAACTATAAATTTGGATGGAGCTTTCATGCAGATGTCTCAACTGATGGTGAAAATTGTTTCTGTCTGAGATGCCTTCTGGTTTTGAGTCCTTAACTTAAGATATTTTCATTTCCAGAGGATGGATGCTCAGGATCCTTCAAGTCGTCTCAAGATGGGGTCTCAAAGCCATAGGAGACACATGAGTGTCACTGTTAAAAATGAAGTATTTTGAAACAACATTTTAGGATAGAAAATCAAATCACAAAAATCACATGTTAAGAGGCTCAGTGAATTTAATTTGGCCTTTCCTGGAATAAAAACTTCAAACCTGGAGACAAGTCTAATAGAGTCTAATAGGGAATGATCTCCACTGCAGCACTTAACAACACTTGAAAAGGAGTGGAAGCTATAGAAATAAAAAAAAAATTAAAAAAAAATAATAATCATTCAGGCAAAGTTTGGCTCTGATAGAAGAGAAAATGAGCAGGAAGATGGTAACACTTGAGAGAAAGCTTTCACTGCCACATGCACAGAGATGGTTTGGAAGGCAGGCAAGCCAGCTTGTAAAGCTGTTTTTCTCCTCTTTCCAAATCCTCCCTCACTGTTTGCCTTGGCTTCCAAAGTCTTTCTCAGAGCTATTAGTTTTAAAGATGATGACCAAAAAAATGGAGGTTTAACTCTTTTTTTTTTTCCCCTCCATTTTCATAAAATCTTAGAACATCCCAAGTTAGAAAGGATGCATAAAAGTGACTGAGTCTGACTCCCAGTGAACATAAAACTCCTGAAATCTCTTTGGGTTTATTGATGCCCCAGGGAGAGGGATTTGAAGCAGGTAAAAAACTGCACCTTTGGCACAAAGAATCTCTCCCTGGCTAACACAGGGGGGATCTGAATAACTTCCTATCCAAATCCTTCCTCATCCAGCAGAGAAGCACAACAATTTATTTTATTTTTTTTTCTTTAGGTGGCAGCAGATGTCCCATCTGTACCGAGTCCAGTCATGTGTACTATTTTCACTGCTACACTTTCAAAATGTTTTCTCAGTTCTTTAAACAAGCTTGTGACAATGGCAGTGGTAATTTCCTCATTTAAAGCATTTTTTCCCCATCACTGGCCAAACACTCTCTCCACTGGTCAGTGTCAATAGCAATGGAGCTCTCTTCAGTTGTCACCAAAATACTGAGATGTGTGTGTCAAAAACTTCATCTCTGATAAAACATTTCTGTTCTGAGACACTTCTCACTCGTTGTTATGAAACTCAGACAAAATATGGAACTAGGTAAAAATGTGAAGTAAAAGCTAAGTGGAAAAAAAAAAGTGCCACCATTTTCTGGGGTCTTGTGTTATTCTTTATCCACAACACTTTGGCCACAACAACCCCATGCAGCGCTACAGGCTGGGGACAGAGTGGCTGGAGAGCAGCCAAGCAGAAAGGGACCTGGGAGTTTGGATTGCCAGGAAGCTGAACAGGAGCCAGCAGTGTGCCCAGGTGGCCAAGAAGGCCAATGGCATCCTGGGCTGGATCAGGAACAGCGTGGCCAGCAGGTCCAGGGAAGGGATTCTGCCCCTGTGCTCAGCTCTGGTGAGGCCACAGCTTGAGTCCTGTGTCCAGTTCTGGGCCCCTCAGCTCAGGAAGGAGATTGAGGTGCTGGAGCAGGTCCAAAGGAGGCAACTGGGCTGGTGAAGGGACTTGAGTACAGACCTATGAGGTGAGGCTGAGGGAGCTGGGGATGTTCAGCCTAAAGAAGAGGCGGCTCAGGGGAGACCTCATTGCTGTCTACAACTCCCTGAAAGGAGGTTGGAGCCAGGTTGGGGTTGGTCTCTTTTCCCAGGCAACTCTCAGCAAGACAAGAGAGCACGGTCTCAAGTTGTGCCAGGGGAAGTTTAGGTTGGATATTAGAAAGAATTTCTTTCTGGAGGGGGGGATCAGGCATTGGAATGGGCTGCCCAGGGAAGTAGTGGATTCTCCGTGTCTGGAGGTATTTCAAAAGAGACTGGATGTGGCACTCAGTGCCATGGTCTAGCAACCGCAACGGTGGTTCAAGGGATGGACTTGATGATCTCTGAGGTCCCTTCCAACCCAGCCAATTCTATGATTCTATATATGTCAAAAATACATAGTTTCTTCACTGCTTCCACAGAGGCATTTCCAGCTGCCCCCTTAGCAAAAGAAAGAATATTTCAAATTCCTTTCTAACTATTTTCCATTCTTTCAGGTTGTTATGCCTTCAAGTTGTTAGGTTGTTTTTTTTTCAAGCTAGCAAACCAAAGCAAACCTTCCCAAGCAAGGGTAATTTTTTTTTTTTTCTGACACTGTCCTCTTCATATTTCATTTTGCCACATGGGCAGTGCTGAAGCTCATTGGGAAGACAGCAGTGATAATCAAACAGGTGGGGGTTTTGGAAAAAAATAAAAATAAAGAGAAGAAAGAAAAGCAGGAAAATCCAGAAGGGTTTGAAGGTGCTTCCAAGGGTCACTACAAAAAAAAAAATGTGGTGTGTAGTGGGGTTGCTTCTTCTCTCCAGACCTTTTGAGACCGGAACCTCCTGTCTGCTGGGATTTAACAATTTTTTAACCGAATCGAGACTTCTCTGAGCAGTGCTGATATTTTGGTTTTTTGCCATGTTGTGGTCGCCACCATTTCTTACCTGCCAGGGTGGGAACCGTTCTGCTTTCCTGATCCCCAGCGGTTTTGGCGGGGGTTTCCTGCGACATTTGTCACCCAAAAAAACCCTCAGATAGGTTGCGACGCACTGCCCTCTAATGCCACTTGGGGACATCAGCAACCCTCATCCTCAACAAAAGATCTGTCACACGTAGTTCAAACGGTCCAAATCCAGCAAAAAAATGACCCAAAGCTTGGGGGAAATTACACGAAATGAGATATTTAAACACTGGTTGATTTGGTTTGGGGTTTTTTTGTTTGGTTGTTTTTTTTCCAGCATTGCTCCGTTTTACACCTTCACAGGGATCACCCTCAGGGAGAAAAATGAGAACCCCCATTTACCTTTTCTGTACCATTTTGGATGCTAGATGCTTTCAGATCAGCTCTCCCTTTTCAGTCAACACATCTGATTTCTTGAAGTTTCTGTATTGCTCTGTTGCTTTTTGGAGGGGATGAGATGTCCAGGAGTGCAGGTGGCCACTCAAAGGTGCAAAAAAATGTTGGATTTATGAGCACGTTTTCTCCTTTTTTCTAAAGTTTTTTAATATTTTTTTTTTTAAATGCTTCCTAGCAGCCTGTTTGCTTTCTTTCCTCCTTCAGAGCACTGAGTAGGCATTTCTAGAAAATTATCCATGCAGCATCTCTTTCCTTAATGGAAGCAGCTGATTTAGAGCCTGCTGCTGTGTGTGTTTTGTTAGTGCTGTTTTCTCTGGCGTGCATTGCTTTGCATTCATTAACACTGACTCCCATCTGCCACCTCACCACCCAGCCAGCATTTTGCCTTCTGAAACTTCTTTTTTTTTTTTTTTTTTTTTTTTGGTTTTCAGCTTTTTGGCTGATGACTGAGAATAATTTGGGATCTGCACTAATTTTATCACCTTGGGCTGTTTACCTTTTCCAAGGTTGTTTGTTGGTGTGAGGAGGGGTCCCAAGCAAGGTTGGTGGCACTTCTGACAGTGTGAAAATCAGTTTATTCCCAGACTTCTGGTCTTGTCTGTAATCCCATCCCCACCATTCCCTTCCTCCCCCAGCAGTTTAGGAGACCCAGCTGCAACAAACTCATCTGAAACTGCTGAGAAAAATGCCAAGCTGGGAGAATGAGCTGCAAGGTACAGAGCAGAGAGAGGTGTGATAAGAAAGGCAGGCAGAGAGGTCAGGCTGCTGAGAACGGGATAATTGGTGGGATTCAGGAGGAAAAAAAACACCAACGTGGAAAAGTCCAAAATCCTAAAGGAAAAAGGTAGTTGGAAAATCAGACTTCAGCACCCAGCATCTCTTGGAGGGTGCAGGGCTGATCAGTGCTTCCCCAGCTGAGGCAGATGGAGCTGGAAAAGATTTCAGCCACAGTTATTCCCTACATCCAAGATGTGCAGTGCTGGGGGTGGCCCTGCAAATGTCTCCTCAGTTTCCATTCTGCCTGGGACCTCAGGATTTGGCAGCTGGATGAGATTTCCCTACCTGCCTGCAGCCGTTCTGAATTGGATGAGCTGGATTTTCTTGGTTTCTCTGCTCCTCTCTGGGTGTGTACAAGTGCATTGTGGCTCTTATTATAACGAGGGATAAATTTTTATCCACGCCTAATGCACTTTTCAGCCTTTACCAAGAGCTGCTTCTCTTCTTGTGAATGATGTGATTCATTGTTTTAATAGGTGGTTATTCATGGCTCTAATAATTCAGCCTTCGCCCTCCCTGTTGTGACTTGTTCCTGGAAGGAGGTGAAATCACCCATTATTATCATCATCTTCTCTACCTTTGCAGACTCCAGTTTCTTTTTAGTTTTTCCCAGTGACTGTCATGCTGTGATATGCTGGGTCCTGCACTTTGGCCACAACAACCCCATGGGGAGCTACAGGCTGGGGACAGAGTGGTTGGAGAGCAGCCAGGCAGAAAGGGACCTTGGAGTCTGGATTGCCAGGAAGCTGAACATGAGCCAGCAGTGTGCCCAGGTAGCCAAGAAGGCCAATGGCATCCTGGCCTGGATCAGGAACAGTGTGGCCAGCAGGTCCAGGGAAGGGATTCTGCCCCTGTGCTCAGCTCTGGGGAGGCCACAGCTTGAGTCCTGTGTCCAGTTCTGGGCCGCTCAGCTCAGGAAGGAGATTGAGGTCCAGAGAAGAGCAAGGAGGCTGTGAAGGGATCCAGCACAGATCCTATGAGGAGAGGCTGAGGGAACTGGGGGTGTTGAGGCTGGAGAAGAGGAGGCTCAGGGGAGACCTCATCACTCTCTACAACTCCCTGAAAGGAGGTTGGAGCCAGGGGGGGGTTGGGCTCTTTTCCCAGGCAACTCTCAGCGAGACAAGAGGGCACGGTCTCAAGTTGTGCCAGGGGAGGTTTAGGTTGGAGATTAGAAAGAATTTCTTTCTGGAGAGGGTGATCAGGCATTGGAATGGGCTGCCCAGGGAAGTAGTGGATTCTCCGTGTCTGGAGATATTTCAAAAGAGACTGGATGTGGCACTGAGTGCCATGGGCTGGGAACTGCAGTGGGAGTGGATCAAGGGTTGGACTTGATGATCTCTGAGGTCCCTTCCAACCCAGCCACTTCTATGATTCTATTCTATGATTCTATGATACTGCTCTGTGACATTTCAGCTCACAGTGATTTCTCTCTGTACCTCTTGATGAAATCAACTATTTGACTCCTTTATTTAACATGGGATACCAGTTCTTTCCTTCGTGGGATGCTGTCACTGAAAAATTAGTTATCAAGTGTCCTACTTATTTTCTTTCTTCCAGGAAGTTACAGAAATGTGAGTTCTATCAATTCCTTCGTTTTAAAACGTAGCTAAATCTCAGGCAAGAAACCAAAGAAAGATACCTGGGACATCCTCCACAAATAAAGTAAAGGAAATATCTTCTTACATTTAAGAAGCTTTCAGTGTTAATGTGAAAACAGACCCATCTGTAAATGCATTATCTGTAAAGATGACTTTAGTAGAAAGCAGCATAATTGGGGGGTAAAGAGCCTGCTATAGACCAGAGCTTGAAATCAGATCTTTTAGATGTAGTAGCTTTACTTACTAGCACCATCTTTTCAGCAAAGTATAGGAAAACAAATAAATTGCATATTAGCACAGTCAAAAGCAATGCTGGAGATGAGGACTTTCTGATTAATACAGAGATAATGCCTGTAGTAGTTTGAGGTTGAAGTGACAGTGCTGCCTGCCTTGGGTTTGGAGAATGGGCTTTGCTTCACAGAGAGTCTTGCATGGGTTTTGGTTTTGTTTGGTTTTTTTTCATGGCTTTATCTTGTGGTGCAAGTGGACATAATTCTTAAAATCCCCAGCTCATCCAACTTCACATGTTTGGTATAAGCAGGAGATACACCTGCCCATCATAAGCAATAAAGAGAATCCATTCTTGCTGCTGTCAAAAAAGCAGCTTTTGGCTGAAAACTTAATGCAAGACTTTAGGGGAAGCTAACTGGAAAAGATGGGAACTTGGTTTGGTTGGGTAAAATATTCAGGCTTGGGCAGATAGAGAATTTTAGGGGTTGTTTAAAAAAAAAAAAATAAAAACAACCCCAAAATTATCATTACTTCAGCTAGACAGTAAGAGAAATCAACCAACCCAACCCACTTCAGGCCCCAGTGACATAATGCTCTAAGTAATTCTAATAGCCACATGCTTTTCAGTAATAAAATTATCCAGTGACTTGAGTATTAGTTGGAGTGATGACACAGTGAATTGGTAACAAACACGCCTGAGTAATGGGGATGTTTGCAATGTGGATGTGGAATGAGAATAAGTTTTCTTTCCTCCTAACTTTTTCACTAGAGCCTTGTGAAACTCTGAGGAGTCTCATATAATTTTTTCCTCAAAAAATGAAGGTATATTTGGTAAGTAAATGGAAATGCTGAATGCCCAAGGAGACAAGATGCCAGATTACTCATTCAATAAGAAATCACAGATCTCTTCTGGAGTTAGAAACACAGTGTGGAGAACTGTGACATAATACACAGAGAAAACAGTGATGAGCATAAATACAGCCCTGCCCTCTGCTGACTGAATTTCTGCTCCAACTAAATGAGGGTCAGCACCATCTCATCAGATTGCAGGGACAGATCTCTGTGCTCTACCCCATTTCCCCCAAAATCTCAAAATTCAGCTCAATTATTTCTCCTCAGCAGCCACTCAGCCTCTTCAACCTGAAAAACCCTGATGGCTCCTAATGGTCCTTGAAATTCTGAGAGCAGAACAACTGAGGTGGGGTTTGATATTGGTGTTGCCACTGGAAGCTGAAGTGGTTTATCTTAATGTGAGCTACATGGAGCATTTGCTGTTTGGCATGAAGCCACCCCAACAAAATAAAGTTTATTTTGTGTTTATTGTTGTTGGTCTCTGTTTCCATGGTTTCATGCACATCTTTCAAAGGGTTACTGCAGGGATTATTGCAGAGGTCTGCCCAAACATCACTGTCCATCATATTCAGCTCAGCTGGAAATCTCCCACCCCCCAGGATGTGTCTGTGATCCACCACAAAAAATTCTGGGATTATCCCAGTTGTGGGAGACCTCAAACCCCCCCCAGCCTCACAGTCTCACCTGATGACAGTGTATTAGGGACTGGATTTACAGGGTGAGGATGCAAACAAAGCTCAGCTGATTACACTGGATGTGCACTGTGAGAACCAAATTAATTCAGGTTTCTTTGGGACCGAGAAGATGGGAACCCAAACTTCACACACATGATGAAAAATCAGGCATGCAGCTAGCTGACATCTCTCTGCTCTTCCAGAATCCATCCCTATGCCTCACCTTGCTATGTCCTGCCCTATCCTGCCTGCCAAAACAGGATGCTAGGAAGTCTGAGGTGTAGAAATCCAAGGTGTAGGAATGATAGAATCATGGCTCATAGAATGGTTTGTGTTGGAAAGGACCTTTAAGATCATCTAGTCCCAACCTCCTACTAAGACCAGGTTGCTCCAAGCCCCAACCAGCCTGGCCTTCAACACTTCCAGGGATTGGGCATCCACAGCTTCCCTGTTCCAAGGAAACCAGAGGGGAAGGAATGTTGAGGTAAAGGAACACTGAGGTGTATTGAATTCAGGGGAGTAAGAGGTCTGAGACGGAGGAGGTCTGAGGAGGAAGGAGTCTGAGGAGGAGGGAGTCTGAGGTGCAGGAGTCTGAGGTGAAGGAATCTGGGGTGTAGGAGGTACGAGGTTCTGGAGGTCTGAAGTGGAGGGAGGCTGAGGTGAAGGAGTCTGAGGTGAAGGAGTCCGAGTTGTAGGAGGTACGAGGTTCTGAAGGTCTGAAGTGGAGGGAGGCTGAGGTGAAGGAGTCTGAGGTGAAGGAGTCTGAGTTGTAGATCTGAGGTGAAGGAGTCTGAGGTGAAGGAATCTGAGGTGATGGAATCTGAGGTGTAGGAGGTATGAGGTTCTGGAGGTCTGAAGAGGAGGGAGGCTGAGGTGAAGGAGTCTGAGGTGAAGGAGTCTGAGTTGTAGATCTGAGGTGAAGGAGTCTGAGGAGCAGGAATCTGAGGCGCAGTAGTCTGACGAAGAGAGTCTGAGGTGCAGGGGTCTGAGGTTCAGTAGGTCTGAGGTGCAGGAATCTCAGGTGAAAGAATCTGAGGTGCAGGAGTCTGAGGTGAAGAAATTTGAGGTTCAGTAGGTCTGAGGTGCGGTAATCTGGGGTGAAGGAATCTGAGGTTCAGTAGGTCTGAGGTTCAGCAGGTCTGAGGCGCAGGACTCTGAGGTGCCGGAGTCTGAGGTTCAGTCAGGCAGTGCCCGCCCGCACTGCACCAGGCGAGTAAAGGAGTGTTTCCGCCGAGAGTCCAACCCCCTAATTCAGGCAGCCGGTGCCGGGGGCGGTCAGGAACTCGTGAAGAATCCGAGTGTTTCCCCATGGGATCCCTTTCCCTCCCCATTCCCGCCCCTCTGTGTGTGTGTTAGGGGGAGGGTGAAGCCCTGATGCGGCGCCGCTGCTCCCCCCACACCTCCCGCCCGCCGCCAGGGGGCGCCATAACCGGTGTAGCGCGCAGGCGCGGGGCGGGGTTTCCCGGCGGCCTCTGCGGCCGAGCTCATGGCGGCGGCGGTTCGGGGACGGGTGAGCGGCGGGCTGAGGGCCTCGGGGGGTTCGGGGAGATCGGTCCCGGTTCTGAGGAGGGTCTGGGGTGGTAGAGCGGAGTGCGAGTGGAGTGGTTGTCCTCTCTGAGTGGCCTCGGCAGTGAGGGTGCTCCCTCCGGTGTGATCAGGCCCTGGGAGATGTGTGTGGGGGGGGGGTGTTGGTCAGGGCCCCTCAGCTGCGCGGCTCGGCTGCGTCCCAGGCCTCGGGTCACCTGTGTGTGCATGGAGCACGGGAATAAGAGCCCCTGTAACGCGGTTATAGCCCCTGTGCGTTCCTCTCTTGTACCCCTTCTCGGGCGTTGAGGCAGATAATCCCTTTCCCGATATGGCAGGACCCTCCCAACATCCATAACGTGCCGCAGGTACTTCCTATCTGCCCCAAAACAGCTGCATTGCTGCTCTGTAAACTTTACTCGCCTATGGCAGGTTGGAATTAGTGTAGTGCCTTGTTTTAATCCCACTCCCATATTATAATGTTCCTCCATACGTTTCACTCCCGGTGTCCATAGCTGTATTGATTTCAAACGAGTGCAGCTTTCTCTGTTTTCTTGTAGTGAACTCTTCAGCTGAGCCCTGGTTGTTCACATTGCACTGTAAGATTAAATTGTTGGTTCTTTTTAAGATTCTTGCTGAGCTTGCCACCTTTTGGGGTTGTAACATAGTTCTTGCCTGCTGCATCTGAGGCTTTTCCCACTGGTTTAAATGCAGATAAGTTGTATCTACAGCAAGTCACCTCCTGTATGCTGGGCAGGCTCCTTCAAGTATAGTTATCTGTCAGAAATCATCTGTCAGATCTGTCTAGTGGGAAGTGTCCCTCCCCATGGCAGGGGAGTTGGAACAAGGTGATCTTTTAGGTCCCTTCCAACCCAAACTGTTCTATGATTCTATAAAAAATGAGGGATCAGGGATCTTTCTGATGAATCTGTAATCTGTCACTGCAGGCGTGTTTAATACTGCAGTAAATTAAGAAATTAAAGGGTTTTGGTGAAAAAAAAAAAGGTTTGGGTGAAGATACTGTAATTCAAGCCAATCAGAGACTGAATAATGAGCTTACAGTTGTTCTGCAGGTGATAGAGCTCTCATTACACTAAATTCTCTCTGTTCATGTCAGATACAATATTACACGAAATGAGACATTCCCTGTTGTGTTTTTGATGTTGCTACCTAGCTGGTTTTATATATATGTATATTTCTATATATGTAATGTATATTTATATATATATATGTGTGTATAGTGTGTATGCATATATAAGCTCTGTGTATGTGAGAGGCCTTTAAATGCTGTGGAAATGCTTAATAATACTACTGCAAGTATACTTGAAAAATAAGAAAAATATTTCTTTACAGTGATGCAAAAAAAAAAAAAAGTGAAATTTAAAAAGGTGCCTGGAATTGGTGTTGATAGATTTGTGTGGAGAGTTATTAAGGTCAGCACAAGAATTCCTGTGACTTGCAACTTGTGAGGCTGCTGAGATGCATAATATTTAATTTCCTTGTGAACCTCAGAATGCCACTCTGGACCACAGCACAGCTTCTTCAAAGCCTGAAGTTTCCAACACCTGTTGATTTTGGACAGTATTCACTGCCTTTCTGACAGTTTTACACAGTCTTGTTGTAATCAGGTGTACCTGCTACTAATCAGAAACATGTTTTTACTTTGAATTTTATCTGGCTTTGAAAAAAAAGTATATAAAAATAAAGTGTACAAACATGCAAACTAGAATCATAGAACTGGCTGGGTTGGAAGGGACCTCAGAGATCATCAAGTCCAACCCTTGATCCACTCCCACTGCAGTTCCCAGCCCATGGCACTGAGTGCCACATCCAGTCTCTTCTGAAATATCTCCAGACACGGAGAATCCACTACTTCCCTGGGCAGCCCATTCCAATGCCTGATCACCCTCTCCAGAAAGAAATTCTTTCTAATCTCCAACCTAAACCTCCCCTGGCACAACTTCACACCATGCCCTCTAGAGTGCCCTCATAGAGTGGTTTGGGTTGGAAGGGACCTTAAAGCTCATCCAGTCCCAACCCCCTGCATGGGCAGGGACACCTCCCATCAGCCCAGGTTGCTCCAAGCCCCATCCAACCTGACCTGAGACACTGCCAGGGATGGGGCAGCCACAACTTCCTTGGACAACCTGGGCCAGGCTCTCCCCACCCTCAAATTCAAGAATTTCCTCCCCATCTCCAACCTCAATCTCCCCTTTCTCTCCAAGTTTTAACCCATTTCCCTTGTCCTCTCCCTACCCCCCCCATGTCCAAAGCCCTCCCCCAGCTTTCTTGGAGCCCCTTCAGATATTGGAAGGTTGCTCTAAGGTCACCTGGGAGCCTCCTCTTCTCCAGGATGAACAACCCCAAGCCCTCAGCCTGGCTTCCCAGGGAGGTGCTCAGCCCTCTGAGCATTTGAGTGGCTCTGCTCTGGACACCTTCCAGGAGCTCTGTGCCCTTCTGGTGTTGGGGACTCCAGAACTGGACACAGAGCTCCAGGTGGGGTCTCAGAAGAGCAGAGCAGAGCAGAGGGGGAGAATCCCCTCACTTGACTTTCTGTCTCTGCTGCTTTTGATGCAGCCCAGGACCTGCTTGGTTTCTGGACTGCCAGCACACATGAAGCTGTAGCAGTTAAGCCCAGGTCATAGGTTTGTTGTGTCATCTGGATTTTTTTTTTCCCTTTTGTCTTTCAGTTCTAAACTGAAGAGAAAATGTCTCTGTACGATGACTTGGGGGTTGAGACCAGTGACTCTAAAACAGAAGGCTGGTCCAAAAATTTCAAACTCCTACAGTCTCAGTTGCAGGTGAAGAAAGCAGCTCTCACACAGGCAAAGGTATAGTCCTCTTTGTATTTTTGCTTTCTGTTATTCAAACTTTTTTTGTGTTTGGAGCACTGAGGGAGGTTTGTGACCTCAGAATTCTGCTTTGGGGTAATTTTGCTGGGATTTGTCCAGGAGTTTGTTGGGAGGAGGAAGGAAGGGGAGGGGGAGGTGAGATGCTTATTGAAATCTGTTAGAGGGAGTCTTGCAAAATTAAAACTGAATTAGGAGCTGATGTGTGCACTGTAGACTTCAGATTTTTTAACTAGTAGAGCCAAAAGCTGATTTTCACATCTGTGAAGAGAATGAGGTGAAGGAATTTGGGTTGGGTTTGGTTAAAATGCTGTGACTTGTAGCTGGCAGTACAGGCTGTTCTTGGCATCTTGTATCAGTTGTTAGTTACATGTTTGTGACATGGAATGCTTCTTGTTTAAAAGGCTTTTGGTGCTAAAGTGCAAAGTGCATTGGGTGTTAGGTATTTTTTCAGGGAGCATTTCCTATGTGTGTGGAAGGGAGAAGGAATGCAGGTTACTTCCTGGAGCTTCATCTCTGACAGAGTCATTTTCTCTTTTCTTGCTACAGTATTTCAGCCTTTCTTTAAGCATTGTTGATGTTTTGATTCAGGCAGGGCTTGTGTGCTCTTTGTGGTGTGTAGGCTCTAAAGGAAGATTGCTACTACTGCTTTTTTAGTTAAGTACAGATACCAGATACCTGCACAGCCTTTTTTTCGTTGTAATTGCTCCTGATTTATGGTGCTAAAATTGAGGGCAGGATTTAGTTGATAATAGGAACAACATGCATGAAGGTGGGTGCTCTATTAGATCTGCTCTTTGTCTGTGTAACTGATATGTTGTGTGTGCATAGAATAATACTTGTAGAATACTTGTAGAATAATACAAGAATAGAAAGAGAAAGTTTGGAATTTAAAGTAGATTAATGTATTTTATCATCTGGTGATATATGGAGAACAGTATATCTTCACAATAAAGGTCTTTGGAATAAACCTGAGCCTGTTTATAAGAAAAAAACCCACTCAATTCAAACTCTTCTGAAGAGATCATCTGGATTTTTACTGTGTATTTGGCCCTACTCCAAACTGAGGAACATTCACCTATGGCTGTGTGTTCTGGTGCATGCACAAGCAAAGCCTGAAGCACAAGAAGAGAAAGGAATGCACTGGCTTCACTGCAGCCTTTTTTGAAATATTCATCAGATCTGTATTTGTGTAGCAGCTCCTTCATCATAGTTTTCAAGCATCTGTCTCAGAAACAAGTGGCCTTTTGTTACCACTAAAATACAACAGAACATAAGTTACCCATCAGGGTTCATTAGAAATGTTGAAATTAACTATTTGTTAATAGAGTGGACAGAAATGATTATTGAACTTTGCACTGTGAAGAATTTGAGACAGTGGTTTTCATCCTAGTAAAAAAAAAAAAGGAGATACCAGCTGCAAGTATGTAAAGAAAGCTGCTTTTTGTAGAAAACCATTCTGTTGTCTTTTTTAGATGTTTTATGTTTTGGTGATTTTTCAGAGTCAGAGAACAAAACAAACAACAGTCCTTGCTCCAGTGATTGACCTGAAGAGAGGGAGCTCCTCTGATGAGAGACAGATTGTGGACACACCACCTCATGTAGCAGCTGGGTTAAAGGTAAGAGCCAGACAACTGTAAAGTCCAGCTGTTAACAAGTGTTTTGGAGTTGGAACTCTTTGCTCTCTGTATTTTCTTTTTTCTGGTGGTCAGAGAAGTGATCATTTTGTGAAATTTGCTCCCTTTGCTCAGAGGTTCTTTATTTAATGAACATTTCAGCCTCATACAGACTTCCATGTGGAACAACATAAAGTTACCAAGTTTAATTTGCAGTTAAAATAAAAGTGTTTTAGTGTATCTCTCCTGGACACCTTTGAAGTACTTTTGCCAGACAAGGATTTGGTCAGGTCGGTAATGGATGTCATTGTAGTGGGACCAGTGTTGGAACTGGACCTGTGTAACAAGGAGTGTTGAAAGGAAAGGAGGGAAAACGGAAAGGAAAAGGGGAAGTGAAAAGGAAAGGGAAAAGGGAAAGGAAAAAGGAAGGAAAGGAAAAGGAAAAGGGAAGGGAAAAGGAAAGGGTAAAAGGGAGAGGGAAAAGGAAAGGGTAAAAGGGAAGAGGAAAGGTAAAGGGAAAAGGAAAGAAGAGGGTAAAATGGAAAAGGAAAGGGAAAAGGGGAAGGAAAAGGGTAAAGGAAAGGAAAAGGAAAAAGAAAGGAAAGGGAAAAGGGAAGGAAGAGGGAAAAGGAAAGGGGAAAAGAAAAGGTAATGGGAAAGGAAAGGCAAAGGGAAAAGGAAAGGAAAGGGAAAAGGAAAAGGAAAGGGTAAAGGAAAAGGGAAAAGGAAAGGGTAAAAGGGGAAAGGAAAGGGAAAAGGAAAAGGGAAAAGGAAACAAAGGGAAAAGGAATCGAAAGGAAAGGAAAAGGGTAAAGGAAAGGAAGGGAAAAAGGGAAGGAAAAGGGTAAAGGAAAGGAAGGGAAAAAGGGAAGGAAAAGGGTAAAGGAAAGGAATGGAAAAGGAAAGGAAAGGGGAAAGGAGAGGAAAGGAAGGGAAAGAGGAAAGGAAAGGGAAAGGGGAAAAGGAAACCCCCCTAACTTTTTAAAACTACTTTCTTGTGGTAAGGAATCAAAAGTAAACCTGTCTGAAAAATCACATTTTTCAAATGTGGTGGTTCTGAAAGAGTTCTTTCAGGTAAGGGAAGAACAGTCTGTGCCAGTCTGATAATAATAGCAGATAATGAGAGAGACTGATGAGGTTGTGTGAGAGGAGCCCTTGCAAATGGTTGCAACAGCAAGATGTCATTACACTTCTAATAATTAATTAATGAGCTTTGAAAAACTCTTGTCCACACTGATTTGCTGCTGCTTCATATTTGGCAGGGAGAGGAGGTGGGGTTGATTGTTTCTTCATGGAAAAAATTGAGATAGTGAGAGACTGGGTGACATACTAGTTTTAATATAAAACTTAATAAAAACTTCTGGCACTGTTGGGATTAGGGGATTCCCTGCCACTAGAGAAGTTGGGAATTGAGCTTTATGTTTGGGGTGGGAAGGAAATGTTAAACTCATGGTGTCCAACTCAATGTTGTTCTCAAATCCCAGGCTGAAAAAACCTTCTTTTTCTTTTTTAAGGACCCTGTGCCTAGTGGCTTTTCTGCAGGAGATGTGTTGATTCCTTTGGCAGATGAGTATGATCCCATGTTCCCAAATGACTATGAAAAAGTGGTGAAAAGGCAAAGAGAGGAAAGGCAGAGGCAGCGTGAGCTCGAGAGGCAAAAGGAGATTGAAGAGAGAGAAAAGTAAGTTTTGATGTAACTCATGGCATATTGGCAATGAGATAAAGAATAGAAACATCAGTTGGTTTCTTATATCTGTCTAAACAGCTTCAGGGAAATCCTCAATGGTTTTGTGAAGAATACTTTATGCTTGTGGAAGCAAGAGCAGTGGTTTTAATGTGTCTGGAAGCTCTTGCTAAAATCACCTAAGGATGCAGAATTCACAGCCTCTTTGGCTTGTCATGGACAAAAAAAGGGAAAGGGGAAAAGGGAAAAGGAAAGGAGAAAGGGAAACACCTTGTCATGGACAAGCCAAAACACATTTGTAAGGTTTGTCTGTTTTCCAGGTGTTTCTGTCTCAATAGTAGCAGCAGTACTTGGGTACTTCAGGTATCATTGTCAGACCCTGATCTTGCAGGTATTTTAGAGCATTTCTTGCAAGTATAATGTAACTACAGAAATATCTTTCAACACCCAATGATTAATAAGTCTTTTTTTTAATTTTTTTTTTTATTATTATTTTTTAATCTTTTTTTCTTTTCTTTTTTTCTTTTTTTTTTTTTCTGCATTTAAATGCTCTAAAGTAATACATTCCTGCATTCAGTTTTAAAGATGCAACCAGCACAGCCTTTGAGAGGCATAGTTGTGTTTTCTATGTCAGTATTCTGCATTCAAATTGGATAAGTTAATTATCTATTTTTTACTCCTCTGTCTCTGGACAAAAGAAAATACTACTTAATTATCTCAATGCCCTTTCCCTATAAGAAACCTCTCTAATCATATTAAAGAAATTGAATGTAGATTCTGCATTCTATTGAAATCTGCTTGCCAGGCAGGAAGATTATATTTGCTTGGCTTAAGTTAATTAAGTCAGCTTCATCATGGTGTGTATCATCTGAAGTCTAAGGAATTACAAGAGGGATATTTTTCTGTTACTCTGTTTAGACTGTGGAAATTATTTAATATTTTTAGTAATCAGGACTTCTGTGTCTTCTCTCAGTTATATCTTTCTTGTTCTGGAGGAGGAGGAGGATTGCCTGAGGCTCTGTTACACTTCAACTAGCAAGCAAGATCTTAGAAATCTGGGCTGTCATTTCCACAGCTTCAGCATTGATTGCTTTTTAGTGAAGCTTGTAACTGAAATGTGGGCCAAGAGGGTAGGTTTTAGAGATAAAATTGGAGAGAGGAAGTGAAAAATACATTACACATTATAACTTAAAGCTGAGAAAACAAGCTGAGCCAAACCTGCATCAGATTTGTGCTCTGCAGTAACCCAGGTGTTTGAACAGAGTAAATGTTTGGTTTAAATGTACAGTGTAGAGATTCAGAAATTCTGCCTGGTTTCACAGTAGGGCTGATTTTAGAATCTTGTGGCACAGTTCTGATGGTTGTGCTGGGACTGAGATCTGATTTATCCCCCAAGTTATGTGCTTAGCTCTTTGCAGAAAACACTTCTCCTTTTCTTAAAATGTTAAAAAGAGTAATTTCATGATACAGTAAATAACAGTTGGAGTGGAAACAGCAATTCCACTTGAAGCATTTCTAACCTAAATGTTCAAAGTTCTGTCACACTTGCCTGAATCTCATTTTAATTGCCAAGCTTACTTCTCAATAATCTGCTTAAACATGATGTAAACCACTAGTAAGGTAGTTTCTTATCCTAACTTTCTGTTTCTCCTAGAAGGCGTAAAGACAGACATGAAGCCAGTGGGTTTTCAAGAAGACCAGATCCAGATTCTGATGAAGATGAAGATTATGAAAGGGAGAGACGAAAAAGAAGTAAGGGAGCTGTTTATGTTTTTGATGAGGAAAGAGCAGAAAAAGGGCAGGGGGGATATTCACAGTTCATAGAATCTGTTTGTCTCAATATGCTGTTTTTTTCTAAGCCCTCAGAATAAAATAGCATTTCATTACACCATAAATGTTGTATGCAGAAAGCTGTTGTTTCTGTGGAAGCAGATGGTTAACAGCCAAGCTGTCTGTGGAAAGACCTCTTTTTACATTAGTTTGTAAATACCTGTTTTAAGTTCCTGCATGATGTAGCTCCAGGGAAGCAGTGTGGCATGAGGTGAAATCAGGCTCTGAGGATTACTGTTGAGTTTTTGCTATAAAAGCTCACCATTTCTGCATTTGTTGCTTGAATGCCCTTAGAACTAATCAGAAGATGTAGCTCTGGGTGATGAGCTACATCACTGCATGAAGAAAATTGCACTTTATTCTCTTTCCACATCAAAGTTACAGTAAATAATTCAAGTCTGTTGTAAAAGAGAATTTCTGACAGGGGACATTTAAAATATTTGCTCTGCCTTGGGAGCTTGGGACCACATTGGAACATCCCTTATTAAATATGGAAGGGACTTAGTACTTTATACTCTTTTGAAAGCATAGTTAATTTTGAACTGATTGTCTTTATCATTTAATTTGAGCAATTTTAGAACTGAAGGTTTGCTTCACTGTAGTCTTTAATTTGGAAATCCTGTGAAACATCCTTAAGACAGACCCCATATGCAGCACATCACTGCAGTTTGATGTTGTCTCCCTTGATGTGCTTTTCATTCAGTTCTAGTTCACCACTACTACAACTCTCCAGGCAGCTCTCTTGCTGGTTTTCTGTTTGTTTGAGATGCTTGCTGAGAATTGGCTGGTGAGGAGCCAGCAGCTGTGTTAAGATTTAGTGAAGGTATTTTGAGCAGCTGATCACACAAATGTGTTCTCTTCTTTTTTGTCTGTAGGTATGGGAGGAGCTGCCATTGCACCTCCCACTTCACTTGTTGAGAAGGACAAAGAACGTGAGTACAGCAAAATCCTCTTCTCTACAACCTAGCAGTGTTGTGCCTTGATCACTCAACCTTGTCAGCTGCCAGCCACTCTTCCCATATGGTTCTTTTTGGCAGGAGAATTTGTAGTACTGCTTTGTTGACAGAAGGGGAAGCTGTGGGGAACCTGCACTTTACATTTCTAGCAATGCAGAAAGAATCCTCAAGAACAGAGAAGAGTTTTGGCAAGCTGGTCTGGTACAACCAAGTTCAGTTACTCATTTCTGATGTGAAATAAAGTGTTGCAGATGGGTTTCTCTGGGTAGAGAACTCACCACAGCAGGGAGAGGGGAGTTTTTCCATTACCCTTTGCTTTAGGATGTGCTTTATAGTTACATTTTCTGAAGAGGTTGTGCACTACAGGCAGATTTTTGTAAGTTTTTAAGGGATACAGTATTTGCTAAAGAATTGTGTGTGGGCTGGGGTTTCCCTCAGTGAAGACAGCTTGAATATTTCAGTTGTCCACTAGATGGCAGAACCTTGCTGTAAGAAAAAAACAACTTTGGAGTCCTGTTTTTTTTTTTTTTAATGTGGACATTCAAATCAAGTGAAGCTTGATGGAGTAAATGAATGGTATACTGAAAGCATTTGAAGTGTGTAAACATTAAAAGCAGAAAGATTTTTTTAAAGTAAATAATTAGGAGCAACTGAGTGTTGTCAAGAAAAAGTAAATATGGGCTGGAAATGGCAGAAATATCCTGAGGGGGAGAAGTTTCAAAACGTGACAAGATCTCACAAGGAAAACTTTGTACTGCTTATTACTTGATGCTCAAAGCAAGGCTGGAAAAAACTGAGAAAAGGGTTGAAGAAGAGTCTGGGAAGACCCCCCCTGGCAAGTAGTGAGATCCAAACTGGGTTCCCTTGCTTTCTAAAATCCTCACTCAGGAATTTAGGTGTGGCTGGATCCAGTTGCAGCCTCTGACTGTAAAGAAAAGTTTGGACCCTAGGTTCTGTCTGGAGATCAGAACACACCTGGAGAAGGACCTTGCCCAAGTTTACCTCTGCCATTGAGGGTCTCACAGTCTGACCATGCACTTGTTCACAAGATGTGAATGTCACTGTTCATCCAGTTATCTTTGATTATTGTATCTTCCCTTTCTCTGCTTTTACCCTTCCCTGTCCAAAGGTCCCTGTTCACTTTCTGTCAGGACAGTTTCCATTCCTTCTCCTCCAGTTACTTCTGGTCAGGATAATTCTTCAGGAATCCAGTTGCTTCAACTTAAATTTCAGTTAGTCCATTTTACCATTGTTAATTTTGAGTAATAATCTCATTGTCTACGTCTTGTTTCAATATTATTCCAGGTGGCAGAGTAAAAGTCTAACAAAGGTTCAGTCATAGGAGTTCAGCTGAAGTTTAATTAAAATTGAGATCTTATTACTCCAGCTACATGTGCTAAGTCAACTTATGTCAGGCAGTTTTAGATTTGTCCAAATCTTAAACATTTCTACAATTAGTTCTAATATTCCTTTATTCAGTCTATTGATCCCAGTACTGCTATAGCCAATCTGTTTCTACTTTAAACAAAAGCATTGCTGTAGCAGAAGTCCCATAGTCCAATCCATCTGCTGCTTAAATAGGATTTTTTTTCCACATGTGATCTTCACATCTTGACATTTTATTTGGTAAGATTCAAATACTGGTTCACAAGAAAATAATCTAAAATTAACTCAAGTCTGAAAGTCCTAAGTATATTCAAAAGTGTGTTCTGCATATTTCCTTTTGTGTTCTGCAAGGTTTGTTTTGGTTTTTTGTTTTTTACAATTTTTTTATGTGCCTTGTCAGTGGAAGGTAGTTTAATGAGTATTGATTGAGATATTTATACACAGATACAGTGAGATACATATCTCCAGGATATATTTGGAGGAAAATGTATCCCCCAGGAAAAGTTGCAGTTCAGCAATTGTCAGTGAGCTCTCTTAAGGCTGTGGGAATACTTTGCTCTGAGTTGCATTCATTCTTTTTGATAGACTGGTTTCTTTTTTGTGTGAATGCACAGTGTGCTTTCCTTCCCAGTCCTCAGGCTCCAAGCTGTGTGTGTTGATCCAATTTTGTCATAATTCTGTGTCTGATCCATGGGGCTTTTCATTTTGCTTTCCCTCTTCCTTGATAAAACTCATTGTAGTGCAGGTGGCCTCTTAATGTTCCTTTTCTCCATTTGATAAGAGGTTAATAATGCACTGGTCGAACTTGCTCTCTATCCAGTGAGGAAAATCCAGGATAATTTAAATTCTGTTTCTGAGAGAGAGGTGAAGAGTATATTAAAGCAGCATGTGCAAAGGAAACATTCTTCTGGTTTGGATTTATGTGGAAGACTTTTTTTCGTAGTTTGGCAATATTAAATCAGAAAAAAAGTACAAGTTGCAGATGAAGAGTTGTCTGTAAATTAATTAAATTGAAAGCTTAGTGCTTTAGCATTCATAATAGGCAGGTAGTGAAGTATTTTACTAAAAAAAGCAAACCTGTTTTCTTCAGCTGTAGCATCATTTCCATTTGAAGAGGAGTCAAGACCTCGGGCACCATCTTCCAAAGCAGCCATTCCTCCCCCAGTGTATGATGAGCCAGAAAGACCTCGTTCCCCCACAGGACCTAGCAACTCTTTCCTTGCTAACATGGGGTAAATATCTGACTTGTGCACATTTTGTGGAAAAAGGCCTTAGAAGGTGGTGGAAACCAAAGGTTGAAAGAGAGAAGAACATAACCTGTTCCATGTCTGTAGTCAGTATGGGTGCGTAGAGTCCTAACTGGCAGGGTGCAGAAAAATCTTTGGATTTATTTGGCAGGGAGAAACACACTTGAGGTGCTTCTAGGCTGTGATTTTAAGTGATTGCTGAAGCCACACTCCAGTATAAAGTGTTCATGGCTTGTATAAGCCCAGGTAATGTAATGTACAGGAGAACACAGATGGCATGACAGCTCCTCTGGGTTTATTTCCCAGCTTTGCCTTAAATCTGCTGTGTGCCAGTGGGTGAATTATTTCAGCTCTGCTTTGTTTGTTTGTTCAAAAATTCAAAGCATATTTGCATGAATGCAGCAGCTGTGGCTGCAGATCTGTCTGTTTGCTTTTCTGCCTTGGATTAGCATCGTGTGTTAGTGCTGTGGCAACAAACTGAAGTCAAATTTATAATTAGGAACAGCTTAGAGACCTCATTTAAAAGGTGGAGTGGTTAAAGATTGTCCTTTTGTCAGTCACACTGGGTGTTGTGGAAGTGCAGCCTCAGCATAGTTAAAACTGTACCCAGGATGAGCACAGACAGAGAAGTGTCTGTGACATGAGCACACTGCTTTTCCACTCATTTTCAAGACAATTTTTGATGCATTTGTTGATAGAAACAAGATAACCAAACTCAGTACATCTGAACTAATTGATCTGTTGTTACCACCTCGAGTTAACAATACCCTGGGACCTTCATTTCATTGAAGGAAGTGCTAAAAATGTGACTTAACCTGCCTGTCTTTGGCCACAAAATTGACTACTATTTATTCTGTAGCCAGAATATACTAAATATTTAGTAATATATTTAGTAATATACTAAAATATTTAGTATTTTAACCTTTCAGTATTACATAGCCAGACTTTTTAGCCTTTTTTAGTGTCTTTCTCTTTTATGTAGTGTGCTTAGAAAATAGTCATGTATCATGCAGTACAATGATCCCACGTTTCCTGTGTGATCTTATGTGCACCTTGATAAATTGGGGGTGACTGAGCATGGAATATTGATTGTGGTTTAAATTAATACACTATGGCATATTCTAGGGGACTTGACCTGTCTACCTATGGTTTCCAAAGAACTCTCAATGTATATTTGATTTTAAATATACATTCAGTGGGACTTCATTGCCTTGATAGGTTCTTGACAATTCAGAAAGATGGAATTTAAATTAATACTGAGGATAATACAAAACCACATACTCTGGAGCTTACACCAACCTGGAACAAATAGGTAGTGGAATGTGATTTCATGTGGAAAGTAGATTATATCACACCTGCTTTTTCTCTCAAGTTTTTGATACCAACCACTGACAAAGATAAGAAACAGAACAAAATAGACTTGTGTCTAATCTGATTTGTGATTTACTATCAGCAGTCTGATTTAGTGAAAGATGCCCCAGCCAGTGGCAAGAGGGGTTGGACTTGATCTCTAAACAACTATTCCAACCCAGACCATTCAACAGAGTGTATGGTGCTGACTTGCACTGCTAATGAAAGTTGGGTTGTATTTGTGAAATTACACACAAATTTTATTTAATCAACTCCTGTGCCAACTCTTCAGCCTGTGATTCAAAGGTAATACTATAAATCTCTTCAGGGTGCTGTGAAATTTTTAGGTTGTTGAGTCATGTAGAAGGTCTTAAGTTTTCAGAGTCTGTGTAATGAGATTTTAGGAGGGTAGAATATTTGAGCACTCAGGAGAAATGCTGTGTTAATGCTTTGTGTAAGAAACCTTCACTAACTGATGCTTTTTCTTTTTGCAGAGGAACAGTGGCTCATAAAATCATGCAGAAGTATGGTTTCAGAGAGGGCCAGGGACTGGGGAAGCATGAACAGGGGCTGAGCACAGCACTGTCAGTAGAGAAAACAAGCAAGAGGGGTGGCAAGATCATTGTTGGTGAAGCTGCAGAGAAAGGTAATTTTGTCCTATACCTATAAGTTTGTGAAAAATGGTCAAGGAAAAGCAATAGTTCAGGCTCAGTGGAAGGTCCTAGTTTTTTTGCTTCCCATCTGTCCTTGCAGAAAGTACCAGTTAGAGATGGAAGAATGGCTCATGTTCTGTTTGTGGAAATTTATCTTTTAAGTGGTCCTCTATTCATGTTGGGTTTTTTAGCTCATCATTCTCTTCCTCCATCAGTTGTACTTCTGAAGGGGTTGTCCTGCTCTGCTCTTGCTGGCTGTTTATCATGTGCATTAGATAACAGCTTTCATTTCTCTGTGGTTGTCTGATCTAGAGACAACATCTGCTGGAGCAGCACCTTTGCCTGAACAGGGTTGGAAGAAGAGTGCTGGAAGACAGGAGAGCTGATTTTTAGTTCCTAGGGAATCTGATACAATTCTGAACTTATAAATTGTTCATATGAAAGCAATAATATATTGCCTCTATTTTAGTGTAATTCACATTCTGCAGAAGTGATTTTTTTCTCTTACTGTCTTCCCAAGCTGCTTTGAGTTCTGAATGGCTCTTCATCACAAGAATGAAAGTACATTTTGTGGCTTTTATTCCATTATTTGATAGCAGTAAGATTCTAAGAAAAGTGAGCTATAATCTTAAATTATTCCATGATTCACTGTTGCAGAAACAGGCAAGAAAGCAGATTCTAACCCACTGACTGAGATACTGAAATGCCCAACTAAAGTGGTCTTGCTGAGGGTAAGTTGAGAGTCAGAAAACACATCTTGGTGTTTGTAGCATGTGTGACTGCCTGAAATGTTTCAACCTGTGTGTCCCTGTTACAGTGTCTGTGCAATTCAGACAGTTCTGGCCTGCACCTTCCCAGTGCTTTGTGCTATGGAGAAAATATGACTCTTCTTGAGAAAAAAGTTGTGACAGTAAATCAAACACTGCTACAGCTCATAATGTTACCTTGTCTTAGTACCAGAGAGCTGTCTCCTCCAGTGGTTCTTGACTGATAAATAGAAGCTTAAAATATTCGTGGTCACAGCTGCATGTTTCTGTGATTTGCCTACAGAGTTGTACATTAAATGAGTTACATTTATTCTGTGAACTTTCAGAACATGGTGGGTGCTGGAGAGGTGGATGAAGATCTGGAAGTTGAAACTAAGGAGGAATGTGAGAAATATGGCAAGGTTGGGAAATGTGTCATCTTTGAGGTAAGAGAGAATCTGTCTCTCTTTTGGGCTGCTTTGAAAGCAAATTGGGTTCTTGTCCCTCGTGACAGGCTTGTTTATTGCTGCCTAAGAGAAGGGTCATGAATTAAAAGTTTTCACAGGGTTCTTTGCTCTGTATGTCATACAAACTTTTAATGTCAGAAACTGGGCAAAGATCTCTGGATATTGTGGGTTTGGAACCTTTTTATTGTGTTCTCTTCAATACGTTTGTGAAAACAGCAATTTAAGGCAGTATTTTTGCTACTGCTCTAATTACTTCTGGTTTTGTTCTGTTCCAGATTCCTGGTGCCCCTGATGATGAAGCTGTAAGAATATTTTTAGAGTTTGAACGGGTTGAATCTGCCATCAAAGGTAGGATACTAAATTGTGTCCTGTGAATCTCAAAGTTAACTTTTGTAGAGAGATTTAACAGTCTCACTGATCAGACTGTGTAGCTACAGAAGTGTTTATTTTTTTGGAATTGCTGCTTGCTGACCTGTTTTTTGTTTCAATTCCAGCTGTTGTGGATCTCAATGGAAGATACTTTGGAGGCAGAGTGGTGAAGGCTTGTTTCTACAACCTGGACAAGTTCAGAGTACTGGATCTGGCAGAGCAAGTTTGATTTTAAAAATCTAGCTCGAGGTGTCACTGTTTTGGCAATCATGTTTTCAGCAGTGGGCTGGGAATAAGGAAGAGAAAAGTAGCTTTCCTAGCAGACTGGAAACAAGCCTCATTGAATGGATTTTTCACATTCGTTGTGACATTTTTTTGTAATATAAAGCCCTTTGAAAGTAAAGAGTCACGTCTGTGTGGTTTTGAATTGCACAATTCTGCTTATTGCTCTGGGGATCCTGGTTTTGCTTTTTTTTTTTTTTGAGCTTTCAGATTATTTTGTTCTTTTAAAAACCCACTGCTGAGGAAATGCTTTGTATTTCTGCTTTCCTTGTCCTGGTGCTTCATCATGGAGTCCCTGTGCTGCATCCACAATAAGTGGGAAGCTTTGGAAAAGGACTGTGTGCTGTTATGCTTCTCTTCCCTGATGGTATCTCAGAATTACAGCTTTGCTCTTGTAAGTCCTCTGTCTCTGCACTCCAGAGTGATTTGGGGTCACTGGACACTTGGCATCTAATTTGTTGTCTCCTGACTCCAGGACAATACTTTCTCTGCCAGAATGGAGACTAAAGTAACAAGGAATGCATTTTGTCTTTCTTCCCAGAACCCAAAGGAAATACACATTTAACCCAGGGAAATAGAAGGAGGAACAATAGAAAATTCTCAGCTATTTGAAACAGAATGAGTGGACTGCTTGAAGGAGCTCTCTGCTGTCAGGCAGTCTGTGCTAGAACTACCTGGGGATAACTGGTTACAGCTCATTACTAAAGTGCTGTAGGTAGAACTGAGGAAAGCTCAATTCTTCTATCTGGCCAGCTCTCAGATTCTCACTTCCTCTAATGTCACCTGTAGGTCACTAACCTTTTGTTTGACTGATTCAAAGCTGGCATTTGCTCTCTCTGTAAGTCAAAAAACATCAGGGTTCATCTGGGGTTGGTTTGGGTTTTTTTTTTGAGGAGTGCCAGTGAAAGTTTCACAGTTTTCAACAGAAAAATTCTTGGATCAAAATCTGAAGAGTTTACAAACTAAACAGCTAAACACTACAATTCTAACTATATATATATATATATTTTTAATCTATTGTAAAGTAATACTCTCTGCTACTGGTTTTATGTTTGCTTTTTTTCTGGGGAACAGAATGTGATAGAAGAGTTGGCAAGAGGTGGTTGCAGTGGTGGGAGCTGTCTCTGCTCCATTGCAGCTGGAATTGTACAGATGCTAAAGTGGAAGTGAGCTCTCAGGGCATTTGAGCTGTCTGAAGGCTGATGCTGGATGTCTTTTTCCTGCTATACACATGTACTGGGTGTGGGGGGGAGGGGGTATAGGCCTGTAGTTGATTGATGCTGTGAATATCTCTAGTTACTGCCCTTTTATTAAGTTTTGGCTTTATGACCAAACCCTTTGTCTCCTGTTTCACTTATTTTTGTCTGCTTGTGTTCCACCAACCTCTGTACAAACATTTGCTTGTAAAACAGAAAACAATTTTTCAAAAAAACTTGTATTTTACCTGCTGTGTCTTGGCTTCCTTACTCTGCTTTCCTGTTGCACAAGGTCTTCCCAGAGTCAGTCACTTCTAGTCCAAGTCTGCTGGTTTGAATCCACCTTTAGAAAAAAAAAACCTCAGTGCAGCAGAGGTGAAGAACCAGCCTGACTAACACTAAAACCACAGGACTTGGGGCAGTAACAGAATCTAGATTCTGTTATTAGCTCTGCTGTCAGTTTTTTGTTTGACCTTGAGCAACACTTCAGGCCTTTACTACAAGGTAATAAAACAAAGAAATTACCCTAATATGAATTAGCATAAGTTTGCTAATAAAAGTGGAGCAATTTGAGTGGCATGCTGTGGAAATTCAAGCACTGATAACACATTTAGTCTGACCTGAACTTAGCTTGAAATATGACTTGCCTTTAAGATGATTTATTTATGGCTATTATTTCAGCAAATGCCTCTGTTCTGAGTGACTAGCTGTAAGCATTTCCTGAGGTATACAAACTGTTTCTTGTCTTTTAACCAGCTGCTGTGTTCTTTTCTCTATAATACCAGCTTCAGAGCTTCCAGTTTGATGCCTTGAAGGTCTTTTCATTTGCTGAGAATTGCTTCACTGGCAAGTTTTGAACCATTTAGTTCTAAATGGTTGAAGGCTATTGTGGTTGAAGGCTTAGGGGTAAAGTTTACCCCTGAAAGTGTAGGGAAGAGGACTTGTTCATTTAGTGTTTTCTGTAGGGGATTCATGCTGTAAACAGAGTTTTTCTGTCCCCTGGGGACCTCCTGTTAGCAAACCTGTGTTGCCTTAGTTTCACTTCTGGGTCCTGACTTTGGTGGATGCTGTACAAATTCATGATGTTGGAGCCTGGTTTGTCAGCAGTTGTCCTCTAGGTGCTGCCACAGTAAATGCAAGCACACACATGGAAACCTTCCAAGGATCTTAGAGGCACTGACTGGGCTTCCTTAGTCAGATTTTACTTGTCACAGACCATGTAGGAGTTTGTAGGAGTTGTGGTTTTTTTGCAAATACACATTCATCCACTAATCCTGTGTTGATGTGTTGGCTCAGACTTTCCCAAGTATGGCTGTATCTTGCATGCCTTGAAAAATTTTGTTCTAAATTTACTTTTTTACTTCCTATATTCCTCTGGAATCTCATTGCTGACTTAGTTCTATTTCTAGGAGTTTCTGAAATTAACTTTTTATTTAACACCTCCAGCTCTTACTGCTTATGCATCCCTTTTCTCTCCTGTGATTCATCAGCACCCTCTCACAAAGGCTCAGCAGCACTTCATTTGGAGCTCCTCACTGCAGCTACCAAGTTTTATTTATTTGTCTTTGCATACTGGAAATTGTGCACCCACCTTCTGGATGTCCTAGTAACTGGTCTGAAGCAAGAATATTTTCATTTCTCTTTTTTGCCTGGTGCCTTAACAGGTTATGTATGATTTTACAGAAAATGAAGAGGAAGCTGACCTGTTCTGGTTTTGCTGAGACATAATTTTTCTGTTCAGAGAAATTGTCATTTTGAGAAGCTGCAGAGTCCAACCCTGAGAACAGAGGAGATAATCATAGAATCATAGAACTGGCTGGGTTGGAAGGGACCTCAGAGATCATCAAGTCCAACCCTTGAACCACCGTTGCGGTTCCCAGCCCATGGCACTCAGTGCCACATCCAGTCTCTTTTTAAATATCTCCAGACACGGAGAATCCACTACTTCCCTGGGCAGCCCATTCCAATGTCTGATCACTCTCTCCGTAAAGAAATTCTTTCTAATCTCCAACCTAAACCTCCCCTGGCACAACTTGAGACCCTGCCCTCTTGTCATGCTGAGAGTTGCCTGGGAAAAGAGCCCAACCCCCCCCTGGCTCCAACCTCCTTTCAGGGAGTTGGAGAGAGTGATGAGGTCTCCCCTGAGCCTCCTCTTCTCCAGCCTGAACACCCCCAGCTCCCTCAGCCTCTCCTCATAGGGTCTGTGCTCAAGTCCCTTCACCAGCCTCCTTGCTCTTCTCTGGACCTGCTCCAGCACCTCAATCTCCTTCCTGAGCTGAGGGGCCCAGAACTGGACACAGGACTCAAGCTGTGGCCTCACCAGAGCTGAGTACAGGGGCAGAATCCCTTTCCTGGACCTGCTGGCCACGCTGTTCCAGATACAGGCCAGGAGATGTGTTAAGATAATAAGATAATAAGATGTGTTATTCTCATTTACCCCTATCTGTGGCATGTGGATTTCTGTAGTTACCAAGATCAAGGGTAGTTCTGAGCCATCCAGCCGTCGTGGTCCAGGAGGGGCTGACCCAAGCTGGCCAACCCGAGCATTCTATACCTTAAATATAACCCTTACATATATCAGGAAGTTTGCAGGGATGGGTTGTTCCATAGGTGCCTTTCCAACAGGATCCTGTTTGTCTCATCTGCTCTGTGCCTCAGCCCAACTCCTCTGCCTGTGGTGACCATGGTGTTGCTCACAGTGTTGGGCATTCAGCTCCAGCACTAGAAGCACACAGCTCCTGACTGCTCTCTGGAGCTGAGTATAATACTGTATTATAATTCTTATATTGATATTGGAGTTAATTTCTCTTTTTTGTTTGGTTTTTTTTTTTTTTTGTGATGGTTATTTCATCCCATAGGTCTCCTTTTCCTCATTCCCTTCCTTAGGTGGGCTCTGGTGATAGAACAGCTGTTCAAACCAAACCATGACACCTGCTAAGATTTATTTGCCTTATTTGCCTTACACTATTGGTTAAACTGCTTCAGATGAAGAGTTTGTTGGGTTTTTTTTCAGACCTGATTTCCTAAAATTAAGCCTTAATTCCATGTTTTAAGTAGCCATGTAAATATCCTTGATTCTTTAACATGCTGAATAACTCAGATCTCCTTGCAGGCTGAGTATGACCTGTTCATTACTTCTGAGAATCCAGATTAGGTGCCTACTTAAGAGAGATTTGACAGTGTCCTGATGCTAACAGGAAGCTGAGAGGGACGTGTAGGACATGTCAGCCCAGAGCTGGATGAGGTGTCCCTAGTGCATTATCACTGTAGTTTTAAGAACAGGGATTTGCACAGTGCCATAACCACTTGTTAATTCATAACACTGGCTTTTATTTTAATAGGGAAGTGTTTGCTTGATTCATTTCATAATTTTATAACCCCAAGGTTTTCTTTCAGAGTGGCAGCAACTACTTCAGAACCCCTTGTTGTGGACATGGGTTGTGATTGTATTTTATGTGCACTGTTCTGTGCTTACCCTGCATTGAATTTCAGCTGTCAGTTTTATCACTTGCCTACCTGGTGTCAGACTGAAGAAAGCTGATGAGATGGAGCTCATGAGGAATGATTTTAATATTAATATTGACAAAATCTGAGCTTTCTTTACCATTACAGGAAAGGTGAGAGTTGCTGCTGGAAGAAAAGAAGGAAAGGAAAGGAAAGGAAAGGAAAGGAAAGGAAAGGAAAGGAAAGGAAAGGAAAGGAAAGGAAAGGAAAGGAAAGGAAAGGAAAGGAAAGGAAAGGAAAGGAAAGGAAAGGAAAGGAAAGGAAAGGAAAGGAAAGGAAAGGAAAGGAAAGGAAAGGAAAGGAAAGGAAAGGGAAAGGAAAAAGAAAAGGGAAGGAAAGATGTACAAGAAGTGTCTTGCCCACAGTCATGCAGCGGGTTGATTGGAGAGTTGGGTTTAGACCCAATTGCCCTGTATTTGCAGCTCTGCAAGCAAAATCCACATTCCTTGTGGAGCTGCTTTTTATTTTAACAGCAGAAGATGGTAAGTGCTCTTACCCTGGACCTTAGGATTCTCAAGTGAGTTCAGCTGAGGAGATGTCATTTGTGTGCTGCAGTCTGTGTGCTTGCCTTTTAAGGTGCTTATCTGAAATCAAGCTCCTGTGGTATCTTCTGATGTGTATTTTACCCTTCTGTGCAGGAGAAAAATGTGCATTGTAACCCCACATAGCTTTCATAAAGCTGGAAAGAAAAATATGGAATGGTCCAAAGAGGTTCCTAGGCTCTCTTGATTTGTTATTCAGCAAGCAAAAGTCAGTCAGGGAGCACTTTCTTTTCCTTACAGCACTTGGTGCAAGAGCAAGGCTGAGATTCATACCTTGTGAAATTAAATTAGATCCAGTGCTGATGCTTGGGGTTGTTCCTCCTCAGGTGCAGGACTTTGCACTTCTGTTGAGCTTCCTGATGCTCCTCCCAATCCATTTGAGGTCCCTCTGGGTGGCAGCAAAACCCTCTGGAGCCACTCCTCCCAGGCTGCTGTCACCTGCAAAGCTGCTGAAAGTACCCTTTGCCCCAACATCCAGATTATTAATGAAGATGTTAAACAGGACTGGACCTACTACAGATGCCCGGAGTAGACCACGAGTTCCTGGCCTCCAGCTGGACATTGTGCCACTGATCACCACCTTTCAATCTACCTTGGTGCCTGCTCATCCAGCCCATGTTTCAACAGCCCCTTTATGAGGGGGGTCAGATGGCAGACAATGTTTGGAAGCCTTAGGGAAGTCCAGGTAGCCAATATCTGCTGCTCTCCCCTTGTCTACCAAGGCAGTCATTTCATTCTAGACAATTATCCAGTTGGTCAAGCATGACCAAACTAGAGAATCCCTGCTGGCTACTACTGCTGATTTTATTTGCCTTCAGTGAATCCCTGCTGGCTACTCCTGATGATTTTATTTGCCTTCATGAAAATCATTCCTGGGATTGGCTGTACCAACATCTTGGAATTAAAGTTTTGAAACAAGCAAGAGCATCTACCTGCTTACAGATACATCTGACATTGGTAAAGTGTTCCTGACCAGCTACAAGACTATAAATCACCTCCTTTTCCCAAGAAAGCAACTGCTGCTTCTGATTGCAGAGAACTTGGAATGTTGCTTACCAGCAGTGTCTGTACCAGTACCTGCAGGGCTTTGTGGTAGTGATTGACTCCCTTGGAGAATTCCTGCCTTTAGGTGATGAGGCACTTTGTCCTTAAAAGAAGAATTGGGGTTGATTCAGTCTGTTCATTTGCTGTCAGCTGAGAAATGAGACTGTAGAGCCTGTCTGCAGCTGGAGGGCTTCTTTGCTACTTTGAAAACTCCTATGCTTTTTTCAGGTGCTGTTTGGATTTCTGAATTTTGCATTTCTATATGGAAGGAGACCTTTCAAGAGGGATGAGCATCGTGGTGGGTTGTCAGAGCACCACTTCTAGAATCATCAGAAAATGGCTTAGGTTGGAAGGGACCTTAAAGATCACTTACTCCAATCATAGAATCACAGACTGGGTTGAGAGGGACCTTAGAGATCATCCAACCCCCCTGACATGAGCAGGGGCACCTCCCACCATCCCAGGTTGTTCCAACTCCCATCCAGCCTGGCCTCCAACACTTCAAGGATGGGGCAGCCACTAATTCCCTGTACCACCAGGCCAGACTCCAGCTACTTCTTGGTGATAATTAACACTGAGTTGGGGCTTCACCCCTGGGCCAGAGGTAAGAAATGAGCTGCTGTGAAATTCTGGGTGTGTGAGCTGAGTGTGTGTTTCTGCTTGAGAGTAGTGCCTGGGCTTGAGAACTCTTTTGGTGTGTCCTCTAGGCAAGACTTCTAATAAAGAATTTCCCTCTTGTCCTCTGATGCTGAAGATTTTATTCCAGCTGGAGGGCAGCCCCAGAGCCTTTTTATCTTCTGATGGGTTTGACTAACCTGAAGCTTCATTATTTTTCTCACTTCTTCAGGGCCTGCCCTCTCCTTTGGAACCCCCTATGGACTTCCAGAAATGTGAAAGCTTTGAGTTAGTGTTAGAATAAATCCATGGACAGGGAGGGACTGGTGGGCATTGTTCCTCCAGAGTATGATGGAGACTGCAGGACAGCAGGAATACAGGCTGCTCCTTGTATCCGCTCTATAAATAGAGGTTTCTGCTGGAGAAGACTCCAGCATGGATTCCTCTTGAATCCTGTACTTTTTTCTTGTTTTTTTTCTTGAATCCCTGATCTTTTTTGGGAGCACTTAAATGTAAATACTTCATTCTCTGTTGAGAATCAGCCATAGTCACAAGCAAGCTGGGTGCTATGTGACCAAGGGATAACAAAGCAATTCCTGCAGAACATCCCTCACACACCAGCACCAACTTCTGGTTATGGCTGTAGAAGGGATTTTTGATGAGTCCAGCTAGAGATGGTCAGGCAGGACTGGGTGTTTAATATGTCAACCTCATCTCTGTCCTCTTTTGGTCCAAGACTGCATTTCAGGCAGATGATTTTCACCCGTATTGTAGTTTAGTGACCAAATAAACCTATTTTTCTTTTTTCTGGATGTTGGCTTTCTGCAGTGTTCTGGAGAAACAGAACAGAAGAGGGTGGGAGTGCTGCTGCTCAGTCATGCATGAGCAATGGTATTTTGGGGTGTTGGTTGATGGAATAACTGGTCTGTATGTGAGAGGGGACAGATCTTTGCCTCTTCCCTAATTGCAGAGTGAGCTTGAAGATGAACCTTCTCCTCAGGGGACTGCAATGACATTTTGTGCAGCACAGAGGACCATAGGATTTTCCAAGGATGCAAAAACCTGGCAATTATATATATACATATGTATTCTAATCTCAGTCAGCTCCAGAGTCCACAGGCCTTAACCCCTTGAGACATAAATACTCATTTCTTGTCTCAGGAGCAGCAAATGGGTGGCTTCTCCTTTCTCCTCCTCACTGAAGGATCTGTTAACTCTAAAACTGTCTCTAAATGAGCATTTCAGGTGGCAGCATCACCTTCCTCTTTTGACAGCCCCATAGGTCAGATTGTCAGTTTTGGCACTTGAGATGCCAACTCAGAAGTTAGTGGTGTGGAGGAGAAAACAGACTGAAGTCTGCAGAAGTTCTAATTGCTGGAAAAAGATGGGAAAACATCAATTCTCCTCCTATTACTTTCCTCTGGAGAGAGAATTGGATGGCAAAGCCTCTGTCTGTGTGCTCAAGCCAAGGAAACCGCAGCAGTGAAGTGGAGCAGGGATGGGCTCCAGACTTACCTGCATTCCCTGATTTCTGATCCCTGCTGAGCTCATGGTTCCAGCTTTACAGCATTTCCTTTCCTTTTTAGCACCAGGAAACAGGGAAATCCTAAAGCCTGGGGATTCTTGCTGCTTTTCCTTCTCGTTAGGATAGAAATGTAATAGATAGAAATAGGTAAAAATGCTTAGGCAAGCCTGAAGGCAGCTGCTCACCTGCCCATCTCCCAGCAGCTGGAACACTCTCTCCAGCATTGCTTTTGGTCTACAAGATCAAGGAGCTAAAGCTGGGGATGGGTAAAGCCCACACCAGAGATTTTGCAAGGCTGCTTTAAGTGGCACATGCTTAAAGCCCAAGATAAACTCAGCTGTGTGAAAACCAGAACCTTTTCCATCAAGTTGAACTCGCCCTTTCTTTGCTTCTCTTCTGCTTCTTATTCCTCCCCAAGGAAGAACATGGGGTTTTCCCAACACAGTTTTTAGGCATCTTGCCATTTCATAGCCCTTGAGTTGTTTTACCTCTCCCAAGCTCTCAGGTGTGATCTCTCCCCTCCTCTTGAGTGGTTGCAGCAAGTCAATAACTCAGGAATCCACATGGTTCCTGCCAAGGCAAAGGCCTTCAGCCCATCACAGATTTCTCCACTTTTTGCCATGGGCAGAATTCTGGGAAGCTTTTTTGGACTTCACTGCTTTGAGCTTGTGGATCTTGTGTTGCAGCTGGGAACCAAACTAAAATGATACCCTAGCAAAACAAAATACACAGCAGCTGCCCCCCTTGTGAGGATGGGAAGAGAAAACTGGGGGGGGTTTGTGTCTTTTGAGCCACTTCACTGTAGTTTTAATGCTGCATTTATCACTGGGAAAAGATGTGGGCTGGAGCAATTTCTGATGGCTCTTCATCCCTCTTTGTAGGAGAGGGTGATGCACTCACCCAGGAGAATTTAGAGACCTTTTTGGGGAAGAAATCACAGCAATAAATCATAATCAAACCAGGCTTCAGGTGTTTACAAATGTAAGAGGAAGACTCAGGAGCGTGCAGATCACCTCCCAGTGCTGCACCAGTTAAAACTTCTTATCCTGCCACATGGCCCCGTGCAGCTGCTTCTGCAGATGCTGCCCCAGAAGCATCACATTGACCTGCAAGGGCTCAGCTCTTCTGAGGAAGTCAGGAATTAAGGGCTTACAAGGAAAAAAAGTTCTGAAAGTAAGTTCTCAAAATACCTTGAGCCATCATCACGGGGCTATTTATATATTCCCCCCCTCCTTTATTCAATTTTCTTTATACCTGATGATTTCAAAGTATTTTGTTTAGTTGTATTTCTATCTAGCAGGTTGTTTTCCTCATGAGAAAACCTTGATGAGCTTTGTTTTTCCTGATGCTTTTGCACATAAAAGCCAGGAAACTTGAATTTACTACAAGTTTTAGGTTAGAAAATCATGATAAAATAAAAATATGCATTATATTTTTCTGATTTAAAAAAAAATATATATATATTTAACTACATGGCAATGATTTGCCTCACCAAGCCTCACTGTGTGAAGTAGAACTGATTGTTTGTCACCCTGGATGCATGAGAAGAAGGATGGAGATGTTACCCCAAATGTGACATTTTCTTTCCAGGGACAGGGGAGTTTTTGGCAGCAGTTCAAAGCCATGGAAATAAGTGGGGAGGGGGGAACTGAATGGAAGAAACCACATTTAGAAACCTGCTCAAGCAGGCAGCTGCAGAAGAGCCTCCAAGGTCTGGATGTGACAGAGGGGGGAACTGCTGCAGTAATTGCTGCCTCCAGAACACTCCTGAGAAATGCTGCCCAGTTCCTTACTGGGACCTTTTTCTCCCCAACCCAAAACCTGCTGACTGTGTGCCCAGACCCAAAGCTGTGCAAGGGACCAAGAACACCTGGTCCAAAGTCTTTGACCTGCCTGCTTCTAATCCCATCTTCTCCCCAGACCTTTTATAGAGCACCTAATCTTGGTGATATGAAGATGTCAGCTCTAATACCAGAGGTTAGCAAAAAGTAATCTGCCTAGGTCAGGCTGCAGTGAACGTGAGGGCTGGCTGGAAAGTTTCCAAAAACTTGTCCTTCCCAATCCCTGCTTCATTTTAAGCCCCAATGACCTGGTTGCTCTGCCCAGCAGCAGCAGCAGCATCCCCTTTGCTAGCCAGCAGCCTGGGTGGTTTTCCCTTGGGAGCTGAATCCCAGCTGTCTTTGGCTGCTGGAGCAGGGCAGGATTAGCAAAGGCCTTGAAAACGTGGGCACGGGGTGAAAACAGAAGCCTCTGGGCTATAAAGGACTTGCTGGTGGCCAGGGAATGGTCAGGGAAGTGGAAACTTGAGAGTTTGGCTTGGGTGGAAACAGCAGCAGCAGCTCAGGAAGAAAAGAGCTGAGCAGTGGGGTGAGAGGCTTGGGGCTGCCTGGGAAAGCAGCACCTACAAGCAATGTGTAACCCAGGTACTTGAACACCTTTTAAAAGGACAAAATAGGATTACACAAGCTTGATGGATGGTGTAAGTGTGTCCCACCACACCCCCAGTGCCAGGAGTTACCAGCACCCTCTTCTTTCTTGGGTTTGTGCCAAGCAACCTGTTCAAAACATGATAAATATTTTAAATGAGCTGTTTGCAAATTTATAGACTAAAACCTTCCTGGTGAAGGCTGATTCACAGGCTGAAATGTCTGCATGGCTCCATCCCAAGAAAAGCACCAACATCCTTGTCTTGCAGGCTCCTGCCACCCATTATTTTGCTGTACTATGAACAGGAAAGAGAGGTCAGCTCAATACTGATTTCCTGGCTGGGCAGTCACTGATCTGAAGATCCATTCCTGCCTGTCCAGGTAAAGACATCTCTGCTTCTCTTAGGTGTGTGCAGAAATGCTGCTCAGCCTGGAAGAGCATCCAGCATCCTGTGCCCCTTGATACCAAGTCTGGTTGTTCACACTTATTGATTTGGTGCAAGGTGAAGAAGGAAAGTTAAATCTTCATCTCTGTCTTGACCAAAAAAGGTTTTTCTGGGATTAAACTGGGGGCTGCAGTCACAGTATCTCAGCCATGCATAGGACTTAAACCTGGGAGAAAGGTAAAAGGACTCTTTTAGGATTCCTGCTAACTAAACAACCCCACTAAAATATTTATGATCATTAAATAATGCTTTCCCTTCCTACAGGACACAGCTGGGAAAGCTGCCCACAAAATTTGCTTCTGGTGGTGCCTCTCCCATGGATACCAGTGCTTGGGAAGATCTTGAGAAACCATCTGGACCATCCCTGAGCCTTGGGGCAGGATCAGTGCTGGAGAAAACCATTCCCAGCATGTTTGCCCAAGCTGTTCCTAAAATCCTGAGGGATGCTGAGCCACCCACCAGCTTCTCTGACCAAGCAGCCTGGAGTTGGTGCTCTGCAAAGAGGAGAGTTGTCCTCTTTTCACCATCCTAGACCATATTTTGCTCTGTTTCATCTAAACCTGGTTTTGGAACCAGCTTGCTTCTTGTTATTTTTCTTTTTTTTAATTATCATTATTACTTTTATGTTGCCCTTCTTAAATCCCAGACAGAAATGCCGTTGAACAGTGAGTAAGAGGTGAAAATCCTGATGCACCAGAAATCCCTGGACTATCTTTGAAGGCTTCCCTGTTTATTTAAACTCCCTGGCACCACTTGGCTGCCTGAGGTGCTTTCTGTGGGTGAAAAACTATAGTATCTAATAAAGGGAATGAGATAACAAGATTCTCCCACTCCTAGGAAGGTCTTGGCTGGAGCTTGGCAGCTGCTTTCTAGAAATTGCTCATGGAGAAAACAAAGAGCAGACATGTAGAGACCAAGCATGGTCCCATCTGAGATCTTTCCAGCCCCATGCACAGAGTGACTGGAGCAAACCTCAGTTATCAGCTAGATGGTTTATTCACTTTTATTTTCTGAGGACCACAAGGATTTAGCTTGTGAGCCTCTTACCTTGAAGAGCAGCTGGGTCCCAGGCAGGTGGCCTGTGAGATGCAGGGAAGAAGTGGGTGCTTTGAAATACCCAGAGCTGCTTGGAGAAGCCCTCTGTCCTCTTGGTTGCCCCAAGGGCTGGGTGCTTGCCCAGAGGTGATTTAAGCCTTGGCACTATTTCAGCCAGGAAGGTGGCAAAGCCTTCTCTGCCTTCCTGAGCAGGTGATGGAAACACCATGATGGGGACATCAACCATCAGCCTCTAATAAAGGATCTGATCACACCTACAATGTTCTAATAGGAGCTTACTGGGAAGGTTTGGGAGCTGAACTACTGGTGTCCAGGAAAGAAATGCAAATAAACAAACAAATAAACAAGGAGTTAGGCACCTTCCAAGCTATGCAGGCACTGAGCAGGATGTTAGGGACAATAAATCTGAGCCTGGACATCCAAATGTGAATTTTGATGGATATGGCTCTCAAGTTGGGTCTAAGCCTGAGTACATCACCCTGTGTTTCTTTTGCCAAGCCCACATGCTGGAAATATTCTTCCAGATATGAACTACTGACTCTTATTTATCCCAGGCAATAAAACTGAAAAAAAAACCAACTTTCTGTGTTTTTTTTTTCTTTTTAAAGATTTGGAGGCTCATCACTTCAAGGAGCAGCACTTGTTTCCTAGAGCAGAGCTCTGGGTGAGAGCTGGGCTCCTGTTCCTGCTGGGGCTGGATCAGCAGAACTTCTGGGCTGGAGACAAGGAACAAGGCCAGTGAGTGGGAGGTAAAAAGTAAGATTATCAGGAAGATGCCAGCATGTCCTCACCAGTACTCTGGGGATGCTTGGACAGCCAGTGCTAGGTCAAGCTGCCAACCCTGGCAGGAAGAGTCAGCCCTGTGCCTGCTCCTGCCTGCCTGGATCCAGCACAGGGACCATCCTGGGGAGATGCTGGCACTTGGGAGCAGCTCTGCTCATTTGGGCTCCCTGAGCAAGCTGGGGCAGCACTGGGCTCTCCTCCCTCTCCCTTTAGTTACTCCCTGATTCTCAGCTCTGAGCTGTGCTTGACAACTGCAAGAAGCCAGGACCATGAGGTGTAGGAACCTGTGCACCTGGCAGGGCTCAGCACCCTCCTGCAAGGGGTGGAAGGAACCTGAAGGACTCAAGAAGTAGCATCAGGGTTTGCTGATGCTGGAAGAAAGGTAAAATGCTGGAAAATGCAATGAGAGGGAGGTTGCTCTTGTGCCACCCTGGCCTGGGGCATGGCTGGGGTGTCCTGCACGTGGGTGTCAGGACACATGGAGCAAAGAAGGACTCTGCTTTACCTCCTGGGCTCTGTCTGGCAGCAGCACATGGATGTCTAGCCCAGCTGCCTTGAATTTTCCCAACCTGTGACCCTTTTGGGTTGCTAATTTCTGAGGAATTTCCATTTCTGGATGGTTTTTCCCCAGTAAATTAATTCTACCCTCAATTTTGCTCGATAGAGACCCAGCCCCAGCACGTCCTGCCACGTCCTCAGGGGACAGGCTAGAAAGCAGCTGCTACAACTGGTTCCAGTCATGGGAAGGAAGCCCAGCAGCCCATTCCATTGAATTTTCTGTGCCTTTGTCCCTCACCTTGATGATTATGATGCTCTGGATGATGCTGGAGTCTGTAGCAGAGAGTCAGGGAGGCTTCATCCCACCACATCCACCAGCCCAGCATCTTGTGAAAGCTTTTGGTGACTCTAGGAAGGAAGAAGAGTCCTGCAAGGAGCAAAGACACAGCAGAGAGCTCAGGGTATCACTGTTAACCACTGCGGGGGAAGGATGGGGTCCAGTTCTGCCTGTAGCTTAAGGAGTTTCTCTTGATCTATCTCCAGGCCAATGCCACTTTCTGCCTCCAGGGAGGGCACTAAAGGAACCACAGTAAAAATAAACAACTCTCCCAGGTGGCAATGCTCCAGCTTCACCTCCTACTGAAACCTGAGCTGCGGGATGAATAGTTGAAATTAAACCCCACAGATCTGATTGAGCTCCAAAACCCCGTGCTGGCTGTCCCTGGTGTGATCCCAGGAGAGGGATCCTCAGCATGGAAGGTAGCACAGCAGGTTATGATCCTCCTGTTGTGTTGGCCTTGGATGGTTCAGTCTGTGTGAGGATGGACAGGAGATGCTAAGCAGGGGGAATCTGAGTTTCTGGCTCCCTGCTGCTGGAAGCAGTTGGGTTTTCCCAGCCTGACCCAGTGCCACCACAGAGAAGATGGGATCAGGGTTCTGCTGAGCTCAGAAGATTGGTGGAGGTGATGCAGGTGGCCAAAACTTCAGTATTCCACCTACATCCATTACACCCGGTCCTGCACCTGGTCCTACAAGGGAAAAACAAAACAAAACGAGAAAAAAACACCAAAAAACAACAAAAAAACCCCTCAAAACAAACCAAAACAAAAAACCAAAACCAAACAAACCAAACAAAAATTAACCCCCCCCCCCAAAAAAAGCAAACAAAACCCAACAACAACACAACAACAACAACAAAACCAAAACAACCCCACACACACAAAAAAAAACCCAGCTCCCAGTGCCTTCCATCCCCTTCTAAGGCCATCGGCTCCTTGTCCTGTCCCTGTCACCTCTCTCGCAGTCTCTGGGAAGCGAAGGGTTAAATTGCAAGAACTTCCTTCTTTCTGCAGTGCCTGCCTCCAAATGACGCTGGTTTCTGCCGGGCTTTGCCCAAATATGTCCGTTTCCTTCTAAAAGAAGAAGGAGGAAGGAAGAAAAATAGACATAAGGACGACATATAAATACATATAAATCTATATATATATAGATCTATCTGAGAGCAAGGCACCCGCCACGGGGGAACCCAGGCGTCCCAGCGCATCCCTGTCTCCGCCCGCCCCATGCCGTTCCGCAAAGGTAGGGGCTGGATGGGGGGGAGGGAAGGGCAGCACCCCAGGGTGCTTCCCCGGACTCGGGGGGGACCTGGGGGACCGGGGCTGGGGTCCGTGCCCCGTCTGGTGCCTGCTTGCAGGGTGGGAAATGAGAGCCCCGGGCTCTGCCCGGCTTTGTGGCACCGCTGGGTTGGGTTTTGTTTTTGGAAGGGAAGAACAGGGGGCACCTGGTGATGCTGGAGTTGGAGGGGGGTTGGGAAGGTGTCGAAATGAAGCCTGTAAAGGGCAACTCTCTTCCCTTCTGCCTTGCACTGACTCTGGGGTTTGTTGTCTCTCCTTGCTCCGGAGGAAGGAGCCACTCTGGGTGGTGCAGGGGCTGAGGACAGGGAAACAGGGTGGATTTGTTTTGGGGGGGATGCAGGCTGAGAACTGGCAACATCGGTGCATTTGTGGTGGTCCTTGGGAGGTGCTCGGTTGGAGGAACTGTGACTTTGGGAAGCTGGGAGGAGAGGCCAGGGAGTAAAGTCCTTTTCAGAAGGGGGCAGCCCACCTGGGCATCTTTCATCCCGTGGTGTTCTCCAATCTGTCCCTCCCCCCTTCCCCCCAAAACCATCTCTTTTCCCACAAACTCGATCCCAGCAGCTGGCAGAAATCCCCCCCCCCCCCCTTGCCACACCCTTGGTGGTGTGGAGGCAAGAAGGACCTGGACCAGGAGACCTAAAGGAGGCAAGAAAGACCTGGACCAGGAGACCTAAAGTCCTGATAGCTCCTCCTCTGCTGCCCCACGGGTGGATTGAGGAGTTTTCCACCCTCACGGAGCTGCTGCAGAGCAGAAGCCCTTAATGTCACCATCACCCTGACACCTCCGTGTCCCAGTGGTGGATGATAGCGTGGGCATGGCAGGGCACAGAGCATCCTGCCCGTGGTGGCTCCTGGTCCTAGGAGGAGAAACAGAGGGCAAAAAATTCTTCTCCGGGAGACAGAAAATCTCTGGGGGAGGCAGAGTTAAGTCAGGATGTCCAAGGACACGAGGAGAAATGTGCTGCTCAGCATTTCACCCGGGGGCTTTGCAGGAGTTGATCGGTGTCCTCTGGCCCATGCCAGGGGCTGGCAGTGCTTTACACCCTGAGGCACGAAAGGGCAGAAGGGAGGGAATGGCAGCCTTGGGAAGAGAGGGCTGGATTTGTTGTTCTCACCTCTCCTTGCTCTAGGGGGAGGATGTTTGGATGTTTTTTTTTTTTTTTCGGCTGTGCGGCAGTTTGCCCGCAGTGATATTCGCGGAGCCCCTGCACCTCCGGTGCGGAGATTTCTGCTGCTTTTTAAGGCACAGCGAAGCGTTGGTGTGGTTCACACCCTCCCCAGCTCGACAGCGCTGCAGACTTCACAGATTGATTTAATTTTAGGTGATAATGGGATTCTTTTAGAGCAGAAGGAGAGATACAGGGAGGGGGGGTTAAGGAAAGCACAGTAGTCAGGCTTTAAAAAGTGCTGAGCCCTCCAGAGTGAGCTGGAAGAACCAGGGGGGGTTTCTCGTGGTGGAGGGCAGCTGGCATGGTCCTACTGCAGCTTCAGCAGGAATCCCAGGGATAAAAATCATGGGCAGGGCTCCAGCACTTGGGGACACGTGATGGGTTTGCAGTGATGAGGATGCATTTCCTCCCAGTCCTACCCAGCACACCTGACTTGTTGGAAGGCTAGAGGGGAGGAACTATTTATTGGAGCACTAGGTCGTGCTGGACATCACTGATGGGCTCCTGGGGCACAGATAACCTGCAAGTCCTCATCTTTACCATGGGCAGTTCATTTCTGCAGCCAGCCATGAACAAACTTCCTCTAGAGGTCAACCTTGAAATGTTGGAGCAGCTGCCAGTGAGTCTTTGCAGCTCCACCTTGGGAAGGTCCAAGGTGGCACAGAGACCAAGATAGAGCAGTTTTGTTCATCGTTTGGGGCTCAGCTCATGATGTAGACCCCCAGGGACCCCTTCTTCCTGCAGATGGGGACTGTAAGACTTGCCTAGACTATCACAGACTGTGGGAGCTGAGACAGGTTAATTCTTGTAGAGGTTCTCTGTAACCAGAGTGGCCCCAGCTGAGAGCATCCCATTGAGTAGATGGGGCCACATGTCACCAGCTGTGCCTTGAGGATTACTCAGTGGATGCAGCTGGGCTTCCTGGGCTTCTCATGGGCACATCTAAAAGCCACCATGCAGGAGGGTTGTGGAGAGCCTGGCCTCCTGGCTGCCCTTCAAAAGCTGCACTGAAGGAGCTGGGCATACCCTTAGTTTGCAGGAGAGTCAGGCATGGGGATATTTCCCCTTTAGTTCAACTCAGTTTCTAAAAATCCTTGCTGAAGGTGGTGGCCTTGGCACAGTTGGTGTAAGGATGTATGCTCAGTCCTCCCAGAGGAGAACAAGGGCTCCAGCCTGCCCAGCAAGGAGGCTGAACCTTTCCTTTGGGAGTTTGTTGGGAGCTGTCTTTTGGTTGCAAAGAGGAGGCTGTGCCTCAAGGCTGCTGCTCTGTAAATTCCAGGTAGCTTGAGGCACAGGGATGTGCATTTTGGAGGCCCTGAGCTACCTCTACACAGCTCTGCATGTAGAAATGGAGTATCCTGAGGAGTAAAATGCAAACTCCACCCCTACCTCTGCCAACTTGCAGATTCCTAGGTCTTCCCAACAAGTCTATGCTAAATCCTTGTCTCCTTGGTTCCTTTCTGCCTCCTTTCTCTCTGGGCATCCTAGGCAGTGGCATTGCCTCAGGATCTGCACTTCATGTCTGTGCCACATCTGCCATTCAGCCAACCTCAAGGCATTTGGCACTTATGGGTGTTTAAGAAAGGTATTTCTAGCAGGGATCCTTGATGACAGCTGGAAGGGATGGGCTTAGGGCAGGAATTAATTTCTTACAGCACTGGTGTATCAGCTGGGAGTGCTGGAGCAAGGCCTGATCTCCAAGAGATGCCAGTACCCTGGTGAAGCCCCAGCCATGGCTACAGCTCTGCTGGCAGGATCTGTTGGCAGATTTCACCTAGAATGGCCCTCACCCCATCTGAAAAATGTAATTTAATTACTGCAGCTGAGAGGAGGCAGCCTGGGAGCTGGGGGGGATAAGCTGTCAGGATATTGCCAGGGAACAGAACATTCATTGTTTGTCAAAGGACAAATGAAATCCTGGTGGTGTTGCTGGCTGGGAAGGTGCTAGAGATAAGACAGAGGTGTAAGAGATGATGCTGGGAGTGCCTGGGTCCCCAGGGCTGGGTGCAGCCACTAGAGCTGGCCAAGGCATGACAGATCTGTGGTGCAAAGTGAAAAAAAAAAAAAAAAACAACAACAAAACTTCCATGGCACCATAGAATTATAGAATGGTTTGGGTTGGAAGGGGCCTTTCAAGATCCTCTAGTCCAGTCCCTCTGCAGTGAGCTGGGATATCTTCAGTTAGATCAGGCTGCTCAGAGCCCCATCCAACCTGACATTGAATGTTTCCATGAATGGGGGTGTTACCACCTCTCTGCACAACCTGGGCCAGTGTCTCACCACTTTCATCTTAAAATTTTCTTCCTTATATCTAGCCTAAGTCTCTCCTCTTTGAGTTTAAAACCATCTCCCTATGTCATATCACTACAGGCCCTGATAGACAGTCTGTCCCTATCTTTCTGATAGCCCCCCCTTTAAGTACTGAAAGGCCACAATAAGGTCTCCCCAGAGCCTTTTCCAGGCTGAACAACCTCAACTCTCAGCCTGTTCTCATAGCAGAGATGCTCCAGCCCTCCCATCATTTTTGTGGCCTCCTCTGGACCCCCTCCAGCAGCTCCATGTCTTTCCTGTGCTGAGGACCCCAGAGCTGGACCCAGCCCTGCAGGTGGGGTCTCCCTAGAGCTGAGGAGATGGGCAGAACCATCTCCCTTGAGCTGCTGGCCATGCTGCTTGTGGTGATGCAGCCCAGGACATGGTTGGCTTTCTGGGCTGTGAGTACACATTTCCAGCCCAGGTCCAGCTTTTCATCCACCAGTTCCCCTGAGTTCATTTCCTTAGGGCTGTTTTCAATCTCTCCATCCCCCAGCCTGTATTGGATGTCTATATTCAAAAAATTCATAGATATGGATGTTACATGTGTACTTTATATATATAATGTATATTTATGGGTATTTATAAAGGTGGAGGCTGGCTTGGAGCTGTTGGATGGGAGGACCTTCTGGTCCCTTCCAACCCAGCCAATTCTATAATTCTATGACCAATTCCTTCACCATCAACCAAGCTGTTTGGAGATCTCGGGGACCTTCTCACAGTGAGCCCCAAATCCAGCCCTCAGGGTGCTTACAGGGCACAGAGCTGCTCTGCAAAGAGCCCTCACTCTGTGTCACATCTATGGACCCCACTGCAGATATTCTGGATGTCTCTCAACCACCATGCCCCAGCCACCACGGGGGGTTTCTCAGCACAGGGTTTTGCAGCATCCCACGATACTGGGTGGAGGAGAGCACCCGGTGGGGCTGCACGAAACCTCTGCTGGTGTCAACCTTCCTATGGCTCCTCTCTGCTGGTGATCAGCTCCTATCCGAAGGAGTTATGCAGCAGGAAAAAAGGTGTTTGGGCAGGAGAAATGTCCTGGTGGGGATGACGTTTTTTTGGGGGGGATTTCTGCCACCTCCAAGCTCAGCAATTTCCAGCCCCGTGCTGGGAGGAGCCTGGCAGCTATCGCAGTTCTGCTCCTTCTGAAGCCTCCGGAGGTTGGGACATCTTCTGATTCTCCTTTTCTGCTCGCTTGAGCTCAGGGAAGTTCTTGTCAGAGGTGCCTTTTCTGGGTGACCATGAAGGGAAAGGACAGGACAGTGCCACATCCCAGTGCTGGGAATTCTGCAGCGCTCCCCATTCCCTGTCGGGTAAATCCCCCAGCCCATCAGGTCCATCAGTTTGGGGTTTTGGTTTGGTTTTTGTTTTGGTTTGGTTTTTTTTTTGTTTTGTTTTGGTTTTTTCTTTCTTTTTTATTTCCTTTTTTTTTTTCTTTTATTTTCTTGTTTTCTTTTTCCCTTTTTCCCCTTCTTTTCTTTTTTTCTTTTCTTTATTTTCTTTTTCTTTTCTTATTTTCTCTTCTTCCTTTTTCTTTTTTCCTTTTTCTTATTCTTCTTTCTTTCCTTTTTTCTTTCCCCCCCTTTTTTCTTTTTCTTTTTTCTTTTATTTTCTTTCCTTGTTTTCTTTTTTCCCTTTCCCCCTTCTTTTCTTTTTTCTTTTTTTCCTTTTTTCTTTTCTTTCTTTCCTTTCCTTTCTTTTCTTTTCTTCTTTTCTTTTTTTTCCTTTTTCCTTTTTTCTTTTACTTTTTTTTTCTTAGTTTTCTTTCTTTCCTTTTTTTCTCTTTCCCCCCACCCCTTTTTTTTTCTTTCCTTTTTCTTTTCCTTTTTTTTTTTTTTTTTTTTTTTTTCTTTTTTTCTTTTTTTCTTTCCGATTAAAAGGGACCATTTTGTCCCTTTGGGCTTCTTCTTGCTTCCTTGTCCCACACGCTGTTGTCACCTCACCCTGTCACGCTTTCTTGGCAGTCCTGGAAAGCATTTTTTTATTCTTTCTTTATTTAATTTTTTAAAAATCTTTTCTTTTACCCATCGCTTCCCGTTAAAGGCGCCGGGTGGGGGAGGTACGGGAACGCTGATGAGCGAAGCATCGTGTGGGGAGAAGCCGAGCAGAAATCCCGGGAGCTGCGTGGGGGGAGGTCCCGCAGCTCTCCGTAGCGGCTGTGCTGGTGACAGCGACATCGTGGGTGGCTCCTCAAAGGGCAAGGAGGAAACGTGCCGTGGAGCTGGCCCCGGCTCTCCTGACTCACACACTCGTGCCCGAGTCAAATCATCTTCTTGTTTTCAGTGAACACCTTTCCTGGAAGGCTGGAAACTCCCTCTTGTCCTGCTTTGCCCCCTGGCTGCTGTTTCTTGTCAGGGTATTTTCCTTCTGGGGCTGGGTTTTGTTTGGTCCCCTTTCTCCTCGTTGACCTCCTGAGCAAAACACGATTAAGTGACAGGCAGAAGCAAGTGTCTGTCTGTCTCTCTGTCTGTCTCCACCCCTCTCCCCATCACACCCACCCTGGGGCTTCCCTGCTCCCTGCAGCTCCAATAAATCACTTGCTGAGCACGTTGCTGCCTCATGGACATGATGCTTTCTTTAGATTTTATGGCTCCTGGTGGGGAGTTTTTAATGAGTTTATGGAGCCACGGTGCCTAAGCAATGCTCCTGTGGTTGTGTACAACCAAACAGCCAAGCCCACCACGTTTCATGGTGGTGGTGTAGGGGAGGACATGCCAGGAGAACTGGGGTGCTCTTCATTCCCACCAGCCAGAGGTGGGACCCCCATCCAACTTGAAACTTGGTAGGAGGCTTGTCAAGGGATATGTGCTGATATAGGGGAGCTGGAAGGACCAGGGGATGTGTTGGGGACACACGCTGCACCCCAATCACTCCAACAGAAACCAACCAGAGGGAAGAGATGGGATCTTAGAGCCTCTTAGGCTTCCTGAGTCTGGGAATTGAAACCATGGAAAGAGGAGGCTGCTGATAGCATCTGCTACATGGGAGCAGGCCAATAATCTGTAACCTGCCTTTCCAGGGCCAGCAACCCACCAAGCAACTTCAGACACTGGAAAACCTTCCTCTTGGTGTCTTGCCTCACTTCTTTGGGATTAGAGAAGGACTCTCCCTCGACTGTATTTCCATGGTGAACAGGCATTGGCATGACCCCCCATGGTGTCTATCCAGGCCATGGACTGAAGAGAGGGCTTGGTGGTCACATTATGTAGGGAAAGCCCAGTTTGCTGGGCTTGGCTTATGAAGAAGAGTCTAAGGTCTCAGTGGGAAACTCAGTGTGGGTTTGGGCTTCACCTCAGCACTCAGATCACACCCCCTGGGGCCACCTCTCCACTCCGCATCCCCCCACCTCAGGAGCCCATGCAAGCAGGGTGGCTGGCACACTGAACCCTTCCCTAACACACCCTCAGCGATGGGGAAATTTGTCTCGGCATAAAATGACTCCAAAGGCTTTAAATCAGATGACCATGGGGTTTTCATGGAGGGATGTGGGTGGATTTCAAAACCAGGAGCTGGCAAAGCACGATCCCTGGTTGCCTGCTGCGTGCCTGCACACACGCACACACAGGCACCCACGTTTCTGCAGGGCACCCCCTTTTTTATTTCTGCATAACCATATTTTAAGGCTGAAAAAAAAATATGTCTGGGAGTCCAGGTCAAACCTACAGAAGTAATTTTCAAATTTCTCTTGTGTTCTTCCCTGGTGGTTCCCTCATCTTCCCAAGAGGTATTAAGGAAAGTTATTTCCTGGGCAACTTTTTCTATATTTATCTTAAAACCTCCTTGGGTTTAGTTATTATTTGCTTTATAGCATTGTTTTTCAGAGTGAAAGCTCTTCCTACATTTTTTTACCCCAGCTTCTACTTCCTGGGGAAGGAGAAACCACTCTCATTCACTTCTTTCCCATATATCCCTGTCTGGAAACAATTCCTTGGTGTTGTTCTTTACTGATTAAGCCTCTTCCCAAAAGTGTGGGGCCTGGAGTGAGACATGACCTTCCCTGGCCAGAGTAAGACATGACCTTTTTAGTCCAGAAAACCCAATCTCCTGCATTTTCTATACTACCCTCCTGCTAAAAAACCCTGGAATTGGGATTTCCTTTGAGTTTTTCATTATTTTTTATTTCCCCACCTGGAATTAGGCTTTCCTTTTGGGTTGGTTTTTTTTCATTATTATTATTATATTTTTCTCCAGAGGCATCATGCTGCTTGTTCCTAGTTGGCTGCTGAGAATTTTTTATTCCCCCCTCTCCTAAAGTCCCTCAGGCCTCCTTGGAGGATTTCCAGCTTTATCATTTAAGGCTGGGGAAACTGAGGTCCAGGAGGGTGCAGTGACAGGCTGATTGTGGCTTTAAGCTGCTCTTATCTGCAGATCTAATGCTCTCAGCATCAAACCTGGCCATGCCAGAGCATCCTGCAATGTGTCCCCCACCTTAGGACAGGTTGTATTTTATGACCTTTTCCAACAAAAATGATTCTATGATTTTGGTGAGCATCACTGGTCCAGACCTTACTGTAGTGTGATGTGGAGCTTCCAGATCAACTCATGTGGGATGTTGAAACCCCCACCTGGAGAGATTTGGGTGGGAAATTTAGGGAAGCTTTATTCAGCCCTGCAATAAGTTATTTGAGGACAGGGTGGGGAGATTGAGATGGACAAATGTCTCCCTCTGAAATGGCTTGGGGAGAAAGGATGCTGCTTTGGGGCTGGGGAATTGGGTGATGATGAATCTGCCAGGAGTAAGGATTTATCCTGAGGGGGCCAACATTTGGGCAGGGACTGCTGCAACCCTCCAGCCAAGTTATTCCCCTCCTTGATGCCATGGCAGTCAGCTCTGGAGCTTGTTTATCCAACCTGAGGCCTGAAGAGCCTTTTGCAGGGCAAGGAGAGTCAACTTGTTTACCTGTGGATCTCTTCTTTTCTTGATGTCTCCCAACTGGGATGGAAGGGTTGCCAGAGCACGTTCTGGACCCAGGATGCAGCACGGGCTGTGCACGTCCCCTTCACACGCATGCCAGGAGCAAACCCTGCTGCCAGGCTCTGCTTTCCTGACCTTGCAGTCACCCAGCACTGCCACTGTCCCTCCTGGCAGCTGCAGTCTCCTCCAGGGACATGCGAAAGGGGCACAAGCAGCTCTGGCCAGCGCTGAGCTTGGCGGCTGTTTCCAGGAAAGCTGGAGAACAGCTGAGGCTGGTAAACAAGAAGGATAAGATGCTGGGTTGGGAAGGGGGGGTTTCCTCCAGAGGGACTAGGAGAAAATATTAAGAGTCTTGCTTCCTGCACCCAGATGTAGCTGCAAGCCCCAAGGAGGGATGTGAGGCTGAACAAACCCAGTTTGCTCAGCTCTTCGCTTGGGAAGAAGCGAAGGCTTAGGGGAGACCTTTGTATAATGTTCCCTGATAAAGGGGGGCATAAAGAAGGTGGAGACTCCCTGTTTACAAGTAGTCACATGGATAAGACAAGGGGCAAGGGGTACAAGTTGCTCCTGGGGAGGATCTGTCTGAGCACAAGAGGAAAATTCACTCTGAGGGCAGTCAGACATTGGAATGGTCTCCCTGGGGAAGTGGGGGATTTCCTCACTTTGGAAAGTTTTAAGCCTCAGCTTGATGGGGCACTGAGACATCTCATATAAAAAACCATAGTAGAAGTGTGTTGAACCAGATGATCCTTGAGGTCCCTTCCAACTTGACATTCTATGATCCCACTTTTGGTATCTACAGAGCCAAGGTGCTCTGGCTGCTTCTGCTGGGGGATAAGCAAGGATGGGTTGCAGTGCATGTGTCTTGCTTGTGAGCTTGAAGGCAAGGACTGTGTGACTGGCTCAAGGAAACTGCATTATTCTGCCCCTAAAAATGCAGATGGGCACTGCCAGGTTATTCTGCACAAGTGGAAAATAAGACTCCTATTCACTAATATAAATTTATTTGGAAGATACCTGTCCCTGCATCCCTGATATGAGCCAGGTGAGCATCCCACCTTGACACTAAAAGATTCCAGTATGCTTAAGAGATATTTGACCTTTTTATTTGTTTCTTATCTCTGATGACTGATTTTCTTAGTAATCTTCCTAATTAGCAAGAGATTTCTAGCAGGAACAGTAGGACATGACTGAAGCTGTGATTTTGGTGTGGGCAGCTCAATGAAGCCACTCAATCCCCTGCACCATTTCATCCCAGCATCACTTCTTCTGGGGATGGATCCACACCTGCAAAATAACAGTCTCCTTGCAAAAAGTTAAAAAAAATCAAGAAGAACAAAACAAATTGTTATTTTATTTTCCAGCCTGGGTCCATTTCCCTTCTGAAGTGCTGGATCCCATTCACAGCTGAGGATGAGGCTTTAGGGTGGGAAGAGGGACTCAGAAATTACTTTGCTGCCATGATCTCTGTTTTGTTGAGCTGATCTGGGCAGGACGAGTCAAGACAGAAGAGGCACCTGCCAGCAGTGTTTTTTGTGTTTATTTGTTTCTCCAAGGTTAGTTTGCCAAAGGCAGGGAATGAATTTCCACCCCCTCCCAGCTGAGAAGAACACGTATGAAAGGCAACACAGCACAGCTTTAAAAAAAAAACAAACACCTCTGGTTGCTGCTGTGTTTATCTTTTTTTTTTTTATTTCTTTTTATTTTCTTTTCATTTCATAATTTTTTGGTGTAGCTGAGCTGCTCAGAAAGTAACCCAGGTCGAGCACATTTGAGTCGTAAATAGGAAAGCAATTTAATAAACCATTAAATAGTTTACTGCTGTTGCAATAGCAGCAATTTGGGGAGGTTCCTGGCAGAGGACATGTGGGTGGGAAGCGGTCTCTTTGCAGTTTGGTTTTGGTAGTCCAAATTCTGGAAACCCTCTGGTTGCCTTTTCTGGCTTGGCTGGGGGTGTCCTGCCACACCATGCTTGCAGCACGGTGAGGTTGGGTGGCTTTGGCAGCTAACGGCCCGGCTGCAAACAAGACAAGGCAACGTGGGATGAGGTTGGCATGTGCCAGTGCCATCTTAGTCACCCCTTTCAGTGATGACTGTGCTTGCCTGAATGCAAGAGGACCAGATTTTTCAGCAGCATCCCAAGGCAGCAGCAGTGAGGGCTGCCAGGGACCCAGGTGGCTGCGTGTGCTCTCGCACGTATCCGAGGGAGCTGAGTTTGTCCAGGCATGGAGGGCAAGATTGGGGCTTGCATGGAGCTGGTCAGCTCTGGAATGAGCATCTGTGTTGAAGGAAGGATGGGGAGTGGACACACAATGTATCCAGGCTCAGAGAATGTCCTGCAGATATGGGTGGTTTCATCTACTGTGCCCACCCTTGCCTTCAGCCCAAACCTACACTGCTGGGGTCCATTAGCCAGGACTGCAGGAAGACTTTGCCCATGCATAGATGGCAGGTTTGGGAAACACTCTGGGCTCTCTCTGCCCATGCAAACCTCTGTGGGCCTTGACATCCAGGTGGATAGAGACTGGAGCTCCTGTTGGCTCAGTGCAGGGGGCAGGCAACCCAAGCATCTGTCTGATCCATGAGGCATCACAAACACCTTCCCCCAGCAGTGGGAATGCTGTGCCCATCACTGAGATTATAGAATCACAGAATGGTTTGGGTTGGAAGGGACCTCAAAGGTCATCTATTTCCAAGCTCCCTGCACAGGTAGGAACACCTCCCTCTATATCCCATCGTTCCAAGCCTCAAGTCCAAGATAATCCAAGGTGCCCTGGATTATCTAAGCTCAGGCGATAAATGCCCAACATGAAGTGAAGGAAAGTCACGCCATGAGCCCAAGCCCAACTTCTTTATTGAAAAGTTGGCAGGAGAACCTGCCTGGGAGCTGGGTGGCTGTCAGATCTCTTGTTGACTCTGGCCACTCTCTAGCAGTTGTTCTAATTCAGCCTGAGTGCTGGGTAAACAGCTGGGCTGGGAAATTGGAAACCCTCCCTCTGACCTTGCCATCATTCTGAGGAGGTGCACGCAGGGAGCCACCAGCACATTGCAGAGCAGCACGTGGGCAGAGAGAAGAAAACTGAACCCTATTTGGGGCCCAGAGTTTGTGCTGTGATTCTCTGGTGGATCACGTTGCCAGAATAACTGAAGCAGATGCCAGAATAAAAGTGGTTTCCCCCTTCTCCTTCATGTTTGGTGGGGATGACTCGTGGCCAGTGGCCAGCATGTGCTTCCACCTGTGCCCTCCCCTCATGGCTCTGGCTTTCAGCTCAAATAACAGGAGTTATTTTGTGAAGCTCCAGAGCAGAAATTGAAATATTCAGCTGATAAATATATATATATATAAAATTAATTTTTTCCCCAGGAGCTGTTAACAGCTTGTCATTGTGGTTTGGAAAATGTAAACACATCTGAGAAAATATGTTGGCAGTCAGCTCTCCATATTGTTTCAGCTTGTCCCAAAATTCCAGAGACATTTCCCATTAATATTTTTCACTTCTGATTGGAAAGTATTGAGGAAAGAAGAAAGAAATTGTATAGATATTTTTGGACACCTCCAGCCTTTTTTTTTTTCCCCAGCCAGATCTTCATGGCATGGAAAACATTAAATGAAATGCACAAATTAAAAATATCTGCAGGGAATTAAATAAATGGAAATCTTCGCCCTATAAGCAGAAAAAAAATAAGAAAAGCCTGATAAGGGAATTTGGTTATTTCACCACTACATTCCAGCAATCTGTGTGATCTGATTCCAGTGATTTGGCTCCAAAAATTGGTTGGGAGAGTTGTTAGGAAATTGGAGATCTGAAAGGTTACCTGGGAGAGGCTTTAGAGAGGCTGCAAGAGAAGTATGGCAACTCCTGCTACAGCTGAAAAAAAACCCCACCAACCTCCTTGAGATGTTTGCTGTGTGAAGGACAAAGCCTCCACCAGTCTTTCACCTCCTGATGATTTTTGTTTCTGGTGCAGAGAATTCAGAAATCTTGGCCAGATCGTGTTGGTTTTTCAGTCACTTGGTCCTTGGGCATTTTTTTCAGTGTAGTTGTGGACTTTCCCATTCTGAATTTCAACCTGTTGCTTGTATGTTTTATTTCACAGACCTCCTAGAAGCAGTCTCTGGAGGTCTCAGGTTTAAAAGCACGTGGGAATAGTTTGGAGAAATGGGACAATTAGATTTCACCTCTTGCTGCTGTGTGTTTTCCATCAGCTGAATGGAGAGGTGAAGCCCTGGGGAGGCAGATCCAGGGGACATCTCAACCCCAGGAGTTGTGTTGGTCCCCAGAGTGGTTCCTCCTGGCCAGAGCTGAGGTTCAGAGGACCCTGTTGGGCAACCAGCACCTGTATCATCCCAGCCCTGAGAGGAAGTAGGGCCAAGCAGGTTGTTGATATGGCAGAACTGCTCACAAGGCTGTGGGTGGGAAGATCCTCAGCACGTAGGCTGTTTCGAAATCCATCTCCTCATCACAGCTTTATTCTTCCTTCCTACACTCTGGATTGAACAAGGAATTGTGTTTTGGGTCACCTCGTGTTGCTTCTCATTGTGAGGTGTATTGGGTGGCTCTGGACATAGCACTGAGGTTTCTCAGCTTGCTCAGAGGCCACCAACACCTCCAGGACACGTTTCCTCCTGGTTTGCAAATCAGTATCCACAGCAGGGCAAATGAATTGCTCTGGGAATGCCCATTTCTCTCTGCTGATGGTAGAAGCCATCAGAGGTGACCAGTTACTTTTAAACACCCAAAGTGACATAAATTCTTCACCAATCCTCCCCACAGCTCTGCTGGGGGTGGAGGCAGACACAGCAGGAGCCAGGTGGGGCTGCAACTCTTCCTCCCCACTCAGCATCCCCTGGGGAACATTTCCATCCCAGTCTCCCACATGGTGCAGATCCTCCCGGGATGCTGCTTTGTAGGATGGTATTTAATCACCCCCTGATCCAAAGCCCTTGTGTCAGGACCTGCACTGATCTTCCTGAGGATTGATAGCAGGGATTAAAAAAATGCCCTTTTTTCCTGGGCTGTGATTAATCTGGCACAGAGCTGCCTGCAAACCCCTCCTCCTTGCTCAGCAGCAGTACAAAACCACCACCACCACCACCACCACGGTGGTTTCTTCCCTAAGGCTTTGTCTTTGTAGGTTCTTTCTGTCTTTGAAGAGATTCCCCAGCTTTGACATCATTGCCTACAACTCTTTGGAAGCCTCTTGGTCACCATGGCAATGCTGAGGTTGTCACCAGGCTTGGGCGTGTTACATCATCAGATGAGTCAGCTCCAGAATGAAAGGCCACAGCTTTTGCTATTGTTTGATTTAATCACCTGCAATGCTGAGATAAGGATCCAACTCCTAAATGAAAGGTGGGTGTTAATGAGATGTTAGGAAAGAGTTCAATAGCAAAGTCCAGGGGATAATGACAGGTTGGGATTTCTGGAGGGTGACCATCTCCCCCCCTTCAATAGGCTGAACAGACTCATCCATCAGGGACATCCATCACCAGGAGACCTGCATCCCAAATGCACCCCTGGACTGGGAATTCAGCTCTTCATGGACTTCCCAGCTAACTTCAGTCACCAGGCACCTCCTCTGACAGTCTGTGCTTAGAGGAGGGCTGGGATTTTAACTCCTTCCTGATGGATAAGAGCCTTGTTGCAGGGGGTTGTGGCATCTTGCTTGGGGACCTAAAAGTAACCTAAAGTCAAGTTTAAGGTCTTGTGGATTTACACCCTAAATCAGAACTTTCAGTAGGGGATTCTTGCACCTTAAAATCATGGGAAGATGCTTCTATGATGTAAATAAAACCAGCTGGGGGTAGGATTAGCATCCCAGCCTGACCAGTGTCAGGCTAAGGTGAATATAGGCTTCTTGGAGTCACTGACAGTGCCAAACTCTGATTTTTGGCTCTCTGACTGATCCACACCCTCCTACCCTTTTGTTGGGACCAAGTCTGAAATTCTGCAAACAGATTTCATTTCCAGGAGAACCAATATCAGATTCCCACCACTGGAATATTCCCAACCTCTTGCCACCTAATTGCCCTGTAATGGCTTTTCAAAACCTGTATTTGTCTCTGCAACCTGTAGAATTTATTATCTCTAGGATTTAGTCCATGTATAGGGTGAGTTTTGTTTTGCACTAGTCTTGTAGGGTCAGGAACTTTCACAGGATGTTGCTCAATCCTCCTGGACCCATTTATGAGCAGACTTGCCAGGGATGAGAAATGTCTCTGCTTCAATGAATGTGGCAGGTTCAGAATATTATTTCCAAATGTATTTATTTTATATTTTTTTATCATTACGGAAAGTAATTCTCATAAATTACAGATGAAACCCCTTCCCTGTGGGTTGAAATACTAAGGTCCAGGAAGCTCCTTTGGGATCACCAGTCCTGGGAGGCTCCTTTGGAGTCACCAGTCTTCCCATCTTACACTTCCCCGTCTCTGGCCTTGAGTTGTTTTTTTTTTCCAGGGACCCTCCAAGACCTGAGCACAGTCAGAGGCATCCACCTCAGTCTGGGGGCAATGGAGGGATTTTTGGGTGGTTTTGCTTCTGACTTGGGTAAAAAAAAAATAAATCCAGGCTCTCATCCTTCCCTCTTCCCCATATTCATCACATCCAGGCAATAGGTTTGCAGCTCTCCCATTTCCTTTCCAAACCACCTTTAACACATCTGGTTATAACCAAACTCCTTTACTTGAGGCACAAATCTGCCAGTTCAAAAGAAACTGGGCTTGAACCCTCAATTCTCCTGCTCGGAAGGCTCCTGAATTGAACCAAATTAATAAAAATAAATTATTTTTTAGCAAGGCTGGTGGCATAGCACAACAAAGAGGTTGACTTCAGGCAGGGGTTTCTGTCCCTGAAAGAGTTTCTATGCTTCACTGAGTGGGATGGTGGCATCAAGCAGGGGAGCTCAGAGGGCTGAGCAAAAAGAAGCAGTTCCCTGCAGAGGCTGCTGAATCTGGCTGCAAAAGTGCTTAAAGAAAAGTATAAAATAGTATGAGGGGCTGCTTCTCTTTTTTTAAAATTCTATTTATTTATTTATTTATTCATTTTTTTTTTTTTTTTCTTTTTTCTTCTTTTTTATTTTCTCTTTTTAAATTTATTATTTTTTATTATTATTTTTTTTATTTTTTTTTTCCAGTGGGGAGTGGCAACTAGGAGAATCCAGTGCTGTAAGCAAACTCATATGCACAACAGCTGATGTCTAATGCTTGTTGCTTTGAATGATGGCAAAAGAAGTGGCCCCATGAATTCCTACAACCCCTCTGTGGCTTTTCCTGCCTCCTGGCTGCCAGGAAAATCAGGCCCAGCTGCTGGCAGGGTGTTTGACCAGGGCTGGTACAGCAGGAATGAGCAATGCCCTCTGCCTCTGCTGAGATTTCCCCCTCTGGGGCTCAGCACTTGTTCGTCCTGGTTGGAGACTGAACCCATCTGAATTTTCCCCTACTCTGCTCACAGCTATTTTTTTTTTTTAAGAAAAGCTGCACCCAAAGGTGAGCGTGGTGCAGCTCTGAGTTCTTGCTCTGCTGGGCTTTTAGTGCTTGGCTGCTGTTAACAACTCCCTCGATTTTTTTCAGATCAGGGAAGGAAGAGGTTTCACCTGCACATCAGGTCCAGTTCCAGAGTGCAAGAGTCTTAAAAAGTGACAACTTGTCCCCAGCTGAGGGAAGGGGTGATTGCACCACTGGGTGATGGGAGGGAGGGCTCAGGGCAGCCCCAGGCACAAGATGTTCCTGTCCTCATCCTTCATCCCCTGGGAAAGGCTCAGGCCTCCTGGTTGCAGACCCAAGAGGCATCCAGCAGGAACCCTCCTCTGATTTCAGGGCAGGGAACTCCAAATCCTGCACTCAGCAGCATCACTGCCTTGAAATAATATCTTGAAGGAAAGGGATTTTTGCCCAATTTCTGTTCCTCTTCTGCGGGCAGCAGGGTTGATGCTGTCAAGGAGGGAAGGGAGGATGTGCCTGAGAGAGCAGGGGGGGTGAAAAGCAAGAAATGGGGAAGGAAAAAACATCTTGTGAGGAGGAGAGGAGATAGGAGAGGAGAGCGAAAGGGAGAGGGAGAGGGAGAAGGAGAAGGAGAAGGAGAAGGAGAAGGAGAAGGAGAAGGAGAAGGAGAAGGAGAAGGAGAAGGAGAAGGAGAAGGAGAAGGAGAAGGAGAAGGAGAAGGAGAAGGAGAAGGAGAAGGAGAAGGAGGAGATGCTCTTTTCCATAGCAGAAAGATCCCCATGTGTTCCAGGGGCTGATGCAGGAGTTCCTCGTGGTCCTCCCACCCCAGCAGCAGGGCTGGGGCAGGATGAGGTGAGAAGAGGGAGAGGTGACACCTCCCATGATAGATGCACACTTTACTCCTCATTTATTTATTCTGTTGATTGAAATACCTGTGAAGGGCTGAGGGAGGGGACTGAAAAGTACAGGCACAAAGGACCAGGAATCGCTAAACCCAAACATTTTTAACCAGCCCTTGCAAACCCCTCCCCACCATGAGCCTGACCCTCAGCAGCTTCTCCAAACTTCCAGTCCCTGAAAAGAAAGAGACATCAGTAACAAAACCAGCTCAGCATCCAGCAGGCTGGAGGAGGGGGCAGCCACTTGGGTTTCCTCTCTGATATTTTTGAAAGCCCCTGGTTTCCCTAAAGCATTGCAAGCAACCTCTCCTTGGCTTCTCCAGGATCCCACCAATTGTTTTTTCCATAAGTACAATGTTTAGTAAGGGTTTTGCTTGTTTGTTTGTTTTGTATTTTTGGGGGGTTGTTTTGGTTTGGTTTTGTGTGTGTTTTTTGTTGCTTTGTTTTCAAGTAATTGTACAAATACCCCTCAATCAGCCCATAATAAGAATTTTCTCTGCTTCAAGAAGGTGCCATTCATGGACTAGCAAAAATTCAGGCTGCTCCTGCCAGACTTTTCCAACCTCCCTCCCAGGGTAGGGGGAATTATCTGTGCCCATGTCCCAGGATGGTAAACTGAGTCCGTGCTGAAACTGCTGTGGGTCAAACTGCCTTTAATGGAGCCCACATGTGGCTGCATCTTTCTGGTAATGTCTGCACAGCTCCCAGCCCCTGCCTCCAAATTTTAACCATGCAAAAAGAGTTGCTGGGTTCAGGGTTGGTTGGACCCCATGAGTCTCATCCCACCGAGCATCGCGCATGCTGCACCTTGTCCCCTCCAGCCAAAGAAGATGGTGGGTGTTGTGTTGAACTTAGGCATGGATGTGACTTGTTCTTTCCTTCCAAGTTTCCATTAGAGGAAAAAAAAAAAAAGAAAGAAAAAAGAAAAAGGAGAAAGAAAAAAAAAAAGAAAAAAGGATGAATCATGGCTTAGTCAGAGTTGGGGCTCGCCTGAACAGTCACTGCCATTGCCTACGATTTGATTTTGGATGAAGGATACCAGGGAGGGCTGGCTGCTGGCCCCTTGGTACAAGAGGCTTTTCCAAAAGGAAGAGGGAATTTAGTCCAGGATTGTAATTTCTGAGCTGTATCCAGAGCCTGATTCAGGGCAGGTTGTTTGCTCATTTTGGTGCTTGAGCAGCAGAGGAACAAAACGGGGGAATTGAGGGGTTATTGAGTGGGTTTGGCTTTGGGATTTTCAAGAAGCTCACAGCCTGTAGACCCCACAGAAGACAGATGTTGCATTCTTGCAAAAAAATTTTTTTTATCACACTTCTCTCCCAGACTCTCCTTTGCACTGCCCTCCCTTCTCCCACCTCTCTGGACCTGACACCTCCATCCTTCAGATGCTCGAGCTTACTTTTTCCCCCACATACCACAAGAACCTTCAGATTTGGAGCCCTGGCGTTGCATTTACACCCCTGTCCCTTTGCATTGGTGAAATCCCAGCCATGGGACAGGCAAGGCAGCACCTCTGGCAAACACCAGCTGCTTTATTCCTTCTCTCTGCATCTTCCCTCATCCCAAGAAGCAGAGAGGATGCAGGACACCACAAGTGGCTCCAGTGCCCACCATGGCTCTCAGCAAGCCAAGACATCTCAAAACCCAGTGCTTAGCCCCACGGGTGACTTAATTTCTCAGAAAATAGCTGAGCTAAGCACCCCGTGCACAGCAGCTGTGAGCAGCAGCTTATTTACTGCTCCAGGCTCTATTTATAGGGAGCTGGGATTTTTGCAGAACACAAGACAAAAGGGGAAAAAAAAATAAAATAAAATCAACCCTCCCTGTGCACCCACTGCTGTCCTGCCCACAACCCCTTTCCCTGTGGTGAAAGTGCCTTATAAATAGTAATGATGCTTCTTCCAGCTGACCTCACTTGGAGCAGCTGGGTGCTGGTGCCTTTGAAAACCAGGCCATTTATTTAGGAGTTGAAGCTTTCCGCTCCAGTTCCTCGGGAGTTTTAAAGCCAAGAATTACAAGGTGGATCTAATTTGAAGTGACTGTGATTTTAATTCAGGAGGGGTTTGGCTTTTGGGCTTGTTTTGATATCGTGGGGGTGGTGATGAGGAAGAGCTGAGCTGCTGGAGGAAGGGGGATGCCCAAGCGCCTTATGTGCAACAGCAAGGGAATTTTCTTCCTTCTCCTGACCTGTGTTTTAGCTCAGAACCAAATTTTTATTTTTATTGCCCTCTATGGGAAAAGGTCCAGGATTTTGGAAAAAACAAACAGCCTCCTGCCCTTCCCAAGGATGGATTTTGTGCATGGTACCAGGGAGCACTCTTTTGCCTGACCCCAGTCCCCACCTGACACTCTCTGCTCTCATCATTTCCCTTCCCAACATTCCAAATCTCTTGCTCTTTTCTATAGTAATTATTTAGTTGTGGCTTTGTTTTTTTTAAATTATTTTTATTTCTTTGCCTGTGAATATTTTTTTCCAGCGTAGGAGAAGGAAAGATTGTATTTTTTTTTTAAACAATCCATCTTGATTCCATGTAAGGAAATAGCCAAAAATATTTTCTTTCTAGCTCCATTATAAAAATACCAGCCAGTGCTTCTAGAGTAGGCAAGTGCCCTAGATAATAATAATTAAAAAAAGGGCTATATTCAACAACTTAAAGTATCCCAGATGATATTTATCAAGCTTTGGGATATATTTCCACAGTTCACCACCCAGCATCTTGCCAGACTTAACCTCCCTCTAGGTGCCAATTGGATCCAGGGCTCCAAAGTGTTTATTTTTTGGGTGGCCTCTGGATGTCCCCAGTCCCTTCCAGGCTGCCAACACCAAGTGCTAATTCCTGATTTCCTCCTAATTTCAAGGAGCAAAAGTCACCTGCAGGAACCTGGCCAGTGGAAGACAGTAATAATACTATGATATAATAAAGATATAATAATAAGAAGATATAATAAAGATATAATATTAATAAGAAGATATAATAAAGACAGTAATAATACTAAGTGGAACAAGCTAAAATATTATTAAATTATACAAATAATTATTAAAACACACAATAAAATATTTAAAGGATGAAATATTAAAAATAATAAAACAAACCGACAAGGTAACTTAAGCAACAAACAGGACTACACTGGAATGATTAAAATTATAAAAGAATAGGAATATAATTACAAAAATAGATTTGAGAGCAAAGTTTCCCCGGGGAGCATCCCCAGCGCTGCCGCCGCTTTTTTCTGCAGGGAGGGACGGAAAGCCCCGGGGAGGTGTTGGGGAGGGGGGTCTGAGCCTCCCGCCCGAGCATTTTGCGCGTCCGCGGAGCGGTGGCGATGGCCGCGGGGGGAGGCGGAGCCGCAGCCACCGCCCGGGCATCCCCGCCGGGGGAGGCGGCCCGGCCCGGCCCGACCCAGCAGAGCCATGTGGGACGTGAGGGACGTGCCGAAGCTCAGACCCCGGCCCCTCGGCATCCCCTGGGACCCGCACTGGGACCCCCGGACCGGGCAGGACCCCAGTGAGGGCCCCGGGTGCGGGATACCCCCCCCGCATCTCTGGGTGGAAGGGGGGGGGGGGGGGGCAAGGGGTGCGCTTGGAAATCCCCCCCAGTGCCGCCGCAGTGGAGTTGATCTGCCGTTTATTTTGTCTGTTTTTGCTTTATATTAGTTAGTTAATTTTTGTTTTTGTTTTTGTTTTTTTTTTTGGGGGGGGGGTATTATTTTGTTTAATATTTTAGTTTTTATTAATTTTTTTTGTTTGTTTCGCTTTCTGTTTGATTGGATTTTTCAGTGTATTTCACTTTTAGTTGGTTTTTTTATGTGTATATTTTAATGATTTCGACTTTTTAGCTTTATTTCATTTTTACTTTTTTAATAATCTTTATGATTTTAAAATTCAAATGTGTTTTTTTTTATATATATACATAAATATATATTTTTTTTTTTACGGTGCATGCACAACCTCCCTCTTCCCCCCCAAAATCTCAGACCTGAAGCCCCTATGAGGACCACCACCCCCCCATCCTCACCCCATCCCCATCCCCACCCCCAGGAGAACAAAGCCTCCGCGGGCTTCTCGGCGCCTCCTTTGTCCCGGCTGCAGTGCGGGGGGTTGGCAGCAGGCGGCAGCGCGGGTCCGGTCCCGCAAAGCCTCCTCCCCTTCCCCCCCCCCCCAACCCCATCCTCCTCCTCCTCCTCCTCCTCCCTCCCCCTTCCTCCTCCGCCCCGGAGGGCGGGAGCCGCCGGGTCCGGCCGGCCCAGTCGGGCTTCAAATAGGCGGGGACCGGCGCTGCCGCCTCATTGCGAGCGAAGCGAAGAGAGGAGCAGCACCGCGGCACCGGCAGCTTCGCTTCACTGCAGACACCGGGTTTTTAAGGCCAGCCCTGACCCGCCTGCCTCCCGTTCAGATATTTTTTTTTCTCTATTTTTTTCTTCATTTTATATTCGAATTATTTTTTAAAATATATTTTTTTAGAAAGCTATATATTTTTTTTTCATTGCACCCAGACACAAACCTAGCGGCAGCGCTCGCCCTCGCTCTCCCCGAGCGGCGGTATTTGTGCCATTCCTGCCGGCTTTGTGCCCTGAAGCCCCGTCCCTCCTCTTCCTCCTCCCCTTCCTCCTCCGAAAAGCCTTCCCGAGACTCCGAGGAGCATCCGAGCAGCATCCGAGCTTATTCAAACCATCCCTCAAAGCGACGTCTGCAAGAAAAACCTATTTTTATTTTTTTTTTAAATTACGATTTTTTCCCCTCTTTTTTTTTTTAAATTTTTTTTCTCCTCCCTCCTCCCCCGCAAACGCATCAAGGTGGACGAGGAGCGCAAAAAGACCTTTGTTTTAAACATGCCCATGGAGCTGACGCAAAGCCGCATCCAGAAGATTTGGCTTCCCAATGACAACCGCCCGGCGCTGCCCCGCCGCTGTGAGTACGGGCACGGCAGCATCCCCACGGGATGGGATGGGGTGGGATGGGAGCACCCCCCAGGAGCTATTTCCAACGCCTTTACACTCCCTCCCCCCTTCCCCTTTTCCCATAAGATCCCCGCAGCATCCTCCTCCTCTCCAGCATCATCCCGGTGTCCGCATCCCACCCGCTGCCATCCCGTGACTCACTTCCAGCCCCGGGAGCTGCAGGAAGGTGGAACCATCCCACGGCGCACCGCGGCCCCGCGGGGTGGAGGATGCGCTGAGACACGCGTGTCCTAATTTCCACGCCTAACCCCCTCCCTTCCATCCCAGCTCCCAACTTCATCCCTGGGATTAAAAAGGAAAGGAGCAGGTTGCTAACTTCGGCACCCGGGTACCAGCTCAGCTGGGAGCCGGCATTTGAGATTAGTAGTGATTTATTAAATTTGGGTTGGTTTGTTCGATATTTTGGTTTTTTTTTTGTAGAAGGGAGGCAGAATTAGGGCAGTGGATTTGCAAAAAAAAAAAAAAAAAATATCCGCCGTTTGTCCTTTTTATCCGGAGCTCTGCTTGGCGTCAGACAGGAGACAGGTGGAGGAAAAAAAAAAAAAAGCTGAAGCTTCCGCGCTGCTTTTTCCTTCTTTTCAAATCTCAGAAAGCATCTTGAGTGCTTAAAACCACCCTCCACACTTAAAAAAAAAAAAGCTTGGGTCACCTCGGTGTTACTATAAAACAAATCATGAATCATAATAGAATTCTAGAGCTCAAGAGGCAGCTCTTTTAACTCGCCCAGCAGTTCCACTGACAACCTGTCAGTTGTGCAACTCTTAAATAAGCGTGGCAGGAACCCGCCGAGATCCAGGGCAGAGGAGGTGGCACTTTGTAGCCTGGCAGAGGATGCAAGTGGCTTGGGCAGTTTGGGGTGAATCAGCCTTTCCGCAGCTTTTCTTTGGAGCAAGCGGTTTGTAAAGTCGCTTCGGACGTTTATTTATTTCCCTTGGCAGGAAAGCTCTTCTTTTTGTTAAAAAAAAAAAATAAAATAATAATGGTAATAAATACATTAACTTGCCACATGTTGCCCCGTGGCTATGGGTCAGTCGTGCAGAAGCTGTTGAGGAAATTGGGCTGAACATCTGAGTAGCCACGGGGCTTTGGTTTTGGTGGGGTATAAAGTAGCCTTTGGCTTAATGCTTTGCAGATCCCTGTTTTTTAGTTGATTTTGCTCAGGGTGACACAGTTGAAAGAAAGCCCTCGGGTACGTGTTGTTGGGGTTTTTGGGGGTTTTTTTTGCTGCTTTAGTCACATGGTGACTGAATTCCCTCCTTGACAGAGCAAATGAAAATGACAGAAAAAATGAAATTGTCAAAAATCAAATTTTCAAATCCTTGACAGAAAAAGTGAAAATTCTTTAATATTATTAAGGCACCGAGGGGCTCATTAATACCCTAATGTGGCTTCTAAATATTTTCTCTGGTGGGAAGAAGCCAAAGTGGCCACTGCACTCTGTGAGAAGACTTCTATTCGGGCTTTTGTAGTTGTGGTGGTGTGTTTTGGGATTTTTCTTATTTATTTGTTTTTCCTTAACCCTGAAGTGGTCGAGGTGCTCCGAATTCCTCAGCAGCAACAAAAAGCCCTCAGAGGGGCTCGGGTGGGAGTGGAGTGGGAAGAGAAACGCGGGGTTGATGCGCTGGGTGGTGGGAGCAGCATCTTTGGGGGGGGAGCATCCTCGGGAAGCTGCTGCCTGGGGCATAATTAGCCCGATTGTCCCGCGTTCCTCGTCAATGGGAGAAAGGGGGGGGGTGTGGGGGGGAAGGTTTGAATGGATGTGAAGTGATGCCTTCATCTGGCCTTTGCACGACGGTCCATTAAATCGCCGCCGAGCTGCACGTCCCTCACGTAGGGGCTGCGAGAAGTCAAAAAGTTGCGGCGGGGTGGGCAGAGCCAGGGGAGGGAAGGGGGTCGGGGAGGGATGCTGGAGGAGGAAGGAGGGGGGCTCCGGTGGGGTGGACCAGGGTATATGGAATGCCGAGGGTGATGATCAGGGTGTATGGAATGCCGAGGGTGATCTGGGTCGCACACGTGTGTGCGGGGCAGAAACGCTGCCGTGGTGCATCCGTGGAGGGATTGGGGAATAGCAATGGGATGGAGATGGGAAAAGGGAATGGAGGAGTAATATAGGAGATGTGGGTGGCTCGGGGGAATTGATTTTTTTTTTTTTTCCAGGAGTCAGTAAAAATGAGTGAGGTGCAGAAGTGGCTGTTTTCTTTTTTAGAAGCAAATTTATTTTTTCTTCTTTATTTCTTCCACCCACTCTGGTGAAAGTAAGAGCGTATCAGCACTGACTTTCTAGCAGATGGAAGGCACATGTGACAAGCTGCTTGTAAATATCCTGATTGAGCCTTTTGAAAGTCCCCCCCTGCCCTTGACTTACCTGGATAGATGTGGATAAGAAGTGATGAATATACATTGAAATCCCTGAGAGCTTTCCAGCAGGGATGAAAAGAAAGCATGAATTAGGTCTTTGTTGAAGCACTGGGGAGCAAAACCCTGGTTTGTGTTTCATCCCTGATGCAAAGTTTCCTGGAGGCTGTTGTGATTTAGCTGGGTTTGGGCTCAAGTTCCTGGTAACAAGTTGCCTGCTTGATGTCCAGGTGTTTTGGGAAGTACTTCCCAAGTTGGAAAACAGATGCTTTTTTGGCAAAGAGAACTTTGTCTTTGCAGCAAATGGAACCTGGGGGAAGATTGCTAAAATTTAATGCCTGCAGCAGCCCTTGGAGGTGGTGTGTGTGCACCTATACAGCATCTCAGCTGTCTGGAGCCAAAGGGACAGGAACAGTACCCAGCATTGTCCCCAGCAGCTTAGAAAGCTATTATCTTAATGGCCTGAAATCCTCTCTGCTCCTTTGAGATCCTTTGTCAACTGTCAGGGAAAGGAGTTTCTTTATTCAGGTGTTACTCCTTCCCCTCTCCTTTTAATATATTTTTCTCTATGTGTTGTTTGGTTTGGTTTTCTGCTTTTTTTTGTGCAATAACAAAGACTTGCACCCGTGAGTAGATTGAGAATGTTAGAGGAGGAAAAAGTGTTTTCTGGTTATATTGCACAGCTGCCTGGGTACCCCAGCACAGTTCTTGCTGCTGAAATCAGTGGGAGCTGGTCCAGGCTTCTATAAGGCTGCACCAGGGACGCAGGTCACACAAAGGGAGCAAGTGTGAGGGCAGCTCCAGCCTGAGGAATGTGGAATATTTAGGGGGAGAAGAAAAAAAAAAAAAATCTGGGCCATCTTTTAGATGAGTTTTCTCATCTCTTGCCTGCTGAGTCTGCTTTGGTGAGACAGCCAAGCAAATGATGAGTGGCTCTTCCCTGCCCTTCTGAACACCAGTGCTGTCATTCTTCCTTAATTCAGTTGCTTTAGCTGTTGGATTTTTATTTTATTTTATTTTTCTATTTCAGAGGGGAAGGAAATTCCTTATGTTTTGTGTGCTCTCTGGATACCTCTGCTGTCCTACTCAGACCTCTGCTGAGAATTTTACTGAGCATTTACCCTGTCCCCATCTCAGGGCAGCTTCTTGCATCCCCAGCTGGCTCTCCTTGGGCTGCCTGGTCCCACCTGCAGGCAGAGTTCTCCACCCAGGCTGTAATTAAGCTGCATTTTGATGGCTCTGCCACCAACCACTTGCTCCTTGCATTCCTTTCCCCTGAGGTTGCTGGGTGGATTGAAGGGTGGGTGAGAAATCCCCCCCCCCCCCCCCCCTTCCTCCTCCCCCAAGGTCCTCCTGGAAGGAGGGCTCTTGGCCCTGTCACACCAGGGCAGCATGAAGGGCTGCTGGCTAATCCAAATTCCATTAGACATCTTTAGGATCTTCATTCCCTCTTATTTAAATCACCTGGCTTTGTGCCTTGACCTTTCCTATGTGCAGCACCATGTGAGAATCACTTCTGGAGGGCAGGTCTTGGAGAAGGAGCAGGGATGCTGCCACCTGATCCAGAGGGTGTGGTGGTCCAGATAGTCTGGATGCATCCCATGGTGCTGGGACTGGAGTTGTGGAGGACCTAAAAATTCCCTAGCTACATTCCCAACCCTGCAACCTGAGGAGTTTCCTCCAAACTGCTCCAGGAATTTAGTTTCTAAAAGGATTTATGGGGGGGGGGGGGGGGGCAAGAAAAGTGATTTACCTGGGCAGCCCAGCAGCTGATTTCCCTGCATTTTGGCCGTGATGTTGGGGTGGATTGGAGAGGAGTTTCTCTTTGCCTGCCAAGTCATCACTGAATGATGCTTCTGGGTTTATTTCCAGCTGCTTGACGTGGGTTCAGTTCACAACAGCAAAAAAAAAAAAACCAAAATACAGCTTAAAACAGGTTTATGAGGGGAAAAAAATCATAAGCCAGTCTTATGTAACAGCTTTTAAATGCTGGTGGCTCTGCAGTCCTCTGGCCCTGCTTGTCTTCAGAAGAAATGTTTGCAGTTGCCACGTGTAGTGGCTAAAAAGAAGGTTTTTTTTTAAGGTGTTTTCTGTGGGTGAAGATCTCAGCACAAACCTGGTATTGCAGCACAGCTGCTGCAAGGACTGGAGCAAGGTCCTTGGCCATCCTCATGTCACAGAATGGGATGTTGTGGTTTTTATTTTGCAAGTAAGGCAACTGAGGCATGGAAGTCCTGCATGCTGCTTGGGGCAGCTGCTGGTTCTTTGATCTATTTGAAGCTATTTGTGTGTTCTCTTGCTGTCAGGCTGTCACTCCTGTCCCCTGGTTTGGGTGGCACCTCGGTAAATTTGGGTCAGAATTTGGCTTAACTGGGACAGTTGTGTCTCAGCCATGGAGCCACCCACCATGCCCCCTGCTCAGATCTGCTGATTCAAGCAGATCCCATTGCAAAAACCAGTCAGTGGATTCTCCTTGCTCCAGCTTTTGGTTTCTAAGCTTATGAGAAGGATGCAGAGGAGGTACCACAGAGATGCTGATGCCTGGGGTGTAGAGGCTTTGGATTTCCTTCAGTTGCTGAAGGCTCTGGGGGAAGATTGGATCAAAAACCCAAGTGCCTTGTAGGCTGTAGGATTAGCAGCTGCTCATGGTGTGCTTTCTCTTCCTTTTTTGTAGCCTGTGGGCCACAGCTTGCCAACTCCCCCACTGTGATAGTGATGGTTGGCCTCCCAGCCCGTGGGAAGACCTACATCTCCAAGAAGCTGACTCGCTACCTCAACTGGATTGGTGTCCCAACAAAAGGTGAGGCTTTCACTGTCTGCCTGGACAAACCACACCAAATCTTGGGTCTTGGGAGAGATGCTCAAGGAGCTTGGTCCCTGGAGGAGTGGAAGATGCTGAGGGATCCCCATATCTCACGGGCTTAATCTCCGTGGCCTGCCATCTCTTCCCCTGCAGCCCAGCTTCTCCTTCACTTTGAAGACTTAAGGAATGTCCCCGAGCCTTTTGCTTTAAGGATGTCACTTCTTGGCCCATTGGTAGAAAGCATTACCTGCAGGAACTGACACTATCTTCTGGTTTTTGATGGTCTTTGCCTTTCCCACACAGTTTTCAATGTGGGAGAGTATCGCCGGGAGGCGGTGAAGCATTACAGCTCCTATGACTTCTTTCGTCCTGACAATGAGGAGGCCATGAAAGTCAGGAGGTAAGTGAGAGCTCCACATCCCTCCTCCTTACCCAGGGGGTGAAGCCCATGGGGTTACCTAGCTTCTTCTGGGGATAATGGATAGAAAAGCTGGGCTTGAGGTTTCTCTGCCTGCCGAAGGAGGGTTTGACTTGAGAACTAAGAGGCTTGAAGCTCAAAGGGCTTGGTACCTTCAGGGGTACCAGTGTATCATAGATACCGCCCTCAGTGGTATCATAGAATCATAAAATGCCAGGTTGGAAGGGATATTGAGGATCATCTGGTCCAACCTTTCTAGGTAGGGACACAGTTTAGATGAGATGGCCACAGTACCTTGTCAGCCTGAGTCTCAAAGTGTCCAGGGTTGGGGAATCCACCACCTCCCTGGGGAGATCATTCCAATCTCATAATGAAAAATATTCCTCTGATGTCTGGGATTTCCCCAGGAGTAACTTGCACCCATTACTCCTCTTTTCCATCTGACTCCTTGTAAGAAGAGTGTCCATCTTCTTGGTAGCCACTCTTAAAGTCCTAGAACATGGCAATAAAGTCTTTTAAGCCTTCTTTTTGTCCAGGCTGAACAAACCCAGTTCTCTCAGCCTTCCAGCATCTCTGAGGAGCATAGAACCACATGTTTCTCACCTCTTTTGCAGGCAGTGTGCCCTGGCTGCCCTGAGGGATGTCAAACTCTACCTGACTGAGGAGGGCGGTCAGATTGCGGTAAGCTCAGGGATGTTCTCCACAGGGTTTGGCACCAGTCCTGGTCCCCAGGGTGCTGTGTCCTGTGCAGCTCTGCAGTTCCTTTGCTGAGGAAAGGCTCAGTGGGAAAAGGAAGTGCTCTTGGTGCTAAAGTTAAAGTTTTTTTGTTTTTTGCTTTTCAAGGTTTTTGATGCCACCAACACCACACGGGAGAGGAGAGGGATGATCCTAAACTTTGCCAAAGAAAATGGGTTCAAGGTTGGTACCATCAGGCTGCTGGGAGAGCTCTCTGGTCTCCTTGAGAGACCAGGAGGAGGTTGGGTTGGGCAAGGAGCTGGTTGTATGCTACAAAGCTTCTTTCTGATCTTGAGGTGAGCTTTGCTTTGTTTCACAGGTGTTCTTCATTGAGTCTGTCTGCAATGATCCCACTGTAGTAGCCACCAATGTTATGGTAAGCATGGAAATGTCTTGCTTTTGTTTCTCTTGTGGAGGTTTTTCCACCTATGTTCAGCTGGTTTCTAATCAGGCTGTCTTGACAGAGTTAATTTTGAAGATGAGATTTTTATCTTTTTATGATATATTTGTCCTAAGATGTAAAAAGTTATCTCCCAGGGCCACCTGGATGTAATGACAATAGAAGTTGTGGTAGCCTTTCCTCAGCTCCTGTCCATGCTCTGCATTTCTCTTTGCCTGGAACTTGAGATCAAGGAGAGGAAGACACTCAAGATACTTCAATGACCCCCACAAAGTCTCACTTTTTGGAAGTGATGGGTGGGGCTGGGAATTTTCAGTCCCATCGGAGACAACTTGGTGCCTTTAGCCACATGCAGCCTCCCAAGAATGGGTTGGGGTCTGCTTTGAGAAGGTTAGCAGCTCAGCTAAAAGTTTCTTGCCACTAGCTTGAGTCTTTGCTGGGAGAGCAGCATAAAACTTTGCTTCTTGGATCCTTTGGGAGCTTCTGGATCTTGGATTTCCCACCAGCAGAGGAGCTGCTTTGCCCATCAGGCTTGGCTAGAGCAGGTAGATATTAATCGGTCCAATTAATTGGACATTAATTGGCTCCCTCCAGCCTTATCCCATTTTACATCTGAACCTTGGGAGTCCTTTTATGATATCTGGGAGTAAGGCTGAGAAGGGTTTTGTTCTGCCCCTGGGATGGCTTCCACAAAAGGTGTTCAGTGGGGTCCTAGAGTGTGACTTTCTTGGGAGGTGTCCTTGCCCATGCAGTGGCTTTGGAACTAGATGATTTTTGAGGTCCTTTCCAACCAAACCATTCTATAATGATTTGTTTCTGCTGAGAACTGCTGTCCCATGGCCACCAATCACCTGTTTGGCAGGCTGCACACAACCTTGTCCATGTTGCTAAATATTTTTATTTTCCTTTGCAATGCCCTGAAGGGGGATTTCTTTGGGGGGATTTAATCCCTTTCTTTGGAAAGTTGAAGGGACAGAAAGTGGACCACTAGCTATGTAGGTGTGTGTTGGTTTTTGCTCCATGGGGCACTGTAGATAAATGGTGCCTTTATAAGGGGAAAAGAGCAGAAAATACAACCTGGGTCTGGGCTGTTGCCACACATCATGCTCAGTTCTTTTCTTCTGTTGGTTTCAGGGTTGCTTCTGAAGTTACTGATGTGTAACTCTGCTCCAACACAGATCTTTAGGAGAAAAGCCTGTTAGAGTAGTTCAGGCACAACTTAGTCTGTGAGAGTTCTGGGTATTCACATTGCCCATTTCTAGCATCTTTTGACACAGGAGATAAAAGCAAATAATGCACAGAAGAGGTTGAATGTTCTTATCGTGCTGCTTCAGATGGTGGGCAACCAGATTGACCTCTTCCTGGGAGCTTTATTCACTGGAAAGGCCTGGGACAAGCATCTTGTCCAAGCTCATGCACTTCCCATCCTCAGCTTGAGCTGTTTAAACCTGATGCTTTCCTTTAGCCATGAAAAATCTCATTTTTCCCACCATGCTTCCCCAACTCTTGGGAGAATGGGAGTGTGTTGCCATGCTTCTATACCCATCATGCAAATGGTTTATATCAAATTTTTATCACCTGGTGTTCAGTTGAGTCCAGGTTGCTTCTTTTTTTGTCTTCTCCTCAGTGTCTCAGCAGACAGCTGGATCGTGGCAGGACTTTGAGTTTAGCATGGTCTGGCTTGGAAAACTTCCTAACCTCTCCTTGCAATGTGTTTTTTCTCTCCTGCCACAGGAAGTAAAATTGTCCAGCCCTGATTATCGGGACTGTAATTCCACTGATGCCATGGAGGACTTCATGAAGAGGATCAACTGTTACCAGGCCAGCTACCAACCTCTTGACCCTGATGACTATGACCGGTGAGAGACTTTTTGCTGCTTTCTGAGCTGGCTTAAAACACCCCAGGAGAGGAGTAATAAAGTATGGAGCTATATTTCACTTTATCTTGAAATACAAGGCACTGGCAGAATAGTCAAACCTCAATTCCAGCTTCTTCCTTGAATTTTTTTTTATTATTTATTTCCCAGCCTGGCGTCAGGCACTGAAAACCTTCCCAGGCTCTTTTGGGTTCAGAAATGCTGTTTTCAGCCTTGTTCTGCAAGTTTAAATACTGAGTCTGGGAAAAGCACTTGGGTTTGAGTGTTTCTAAGGTGCTTTTGTCATTGTCCCAGTTAGAGGAAGGAAGGGGACTGCTTGGACAGCCTCAAACCACAAGGCTGAGCAAACCCTGTGGTTTCCACCTAGTTGTGTGCCCTGGGAAGACCTTTGCTGTCCTGCATGACCATGCAGGCACCTCCCAGCCTTTCCACTGCTCACAGATAGGTCCGTGTGCCCTGCATGGATTATCTTGGGTCCTGCTGAGCCCTGTCCTGGTGGTAAGGAACGTGCTCCATGTTAGTCTTGTTTAATCCTCTTTGCTGCTGCAAGGAGCAATGGTGATTACACTGCTGTTACTTAGCTCTCCATCAATGGCTGTTAACATGCTGGCTTGCTGTTTAAAATAGCCTGCAGGAAATCCTTTTAGCTGGGTGATTATGTTGGCTGAGACACCTCACAAGGCTGGGTTTTTTTGAGGGGATTTTTGGTGGGGTTTTTTTGTTTTGTTTTTTCTTGGTTAGTTGGTTGTTTTTTTTTTTTTCAAGGGTGGTGTTTGTTTCTTTTTGCTTTGTCCCCCCCCTATCCTGGCAGCCCCCTGATTCATCTCTTCTGTCCTTTCCCTAGGGAGCTTTCTCTCATCAAAGTCATCGATGTTGGGCGTCGGTTCCTGGTCAACAGGGTTCAGGATCACATCCAGAGCAGGATTGTTTACTACCTGATGAACATCCATGTCCAGCCCCGCACCATTTATCTCTGTCGACATGGGGAGAGTGATTTCAACCTCAAAGGGAGGATTGGAGGTGACTCTGGTCTTTCCAACAGGGGCAAGAAGGTAAGGGAGAAGGGAAATAAGGCTTCTAGGGGTGATGTGGCTGGAGCAGATGCCATGGAGCAGATGCCATGTGTTCATTAGGTGAAGTGTTATTTGAGAGCTGGGGTGCTCAGAGGATCCCTCTGTAGAGCTGGATAAATTTGGGCATGGCTTCAAAGCAAGACTTTGTAGTCATAGATGTTGTTTGTGGGCTTGCATGTGGTTAACAAGCTGGGTTGTAGAAGTCTCTAGGAGAGAGGAGTATGAATGTCTTCATTGAAGTTGGTTCAGACCTTGCACAGACAGGGTGAGATGTAGCTGATGCCACCCTTTGGTGGAGATAACCATCTCAAAGGGTGCTTTCAAATTGCTCACTGCTTTATTCTTCAAAGGCATGGTCAAATATTGCTGCCTCAGGGTGTAGCTATTTTGGCTTCCCAAACCATTTTTGAAGTCCACTTTCAGTTACTTGAGGTGTGAGTATGATCAGGGATTTTAGCCCTATTTCAGCAGAGCTGAAAGGTGGCCAGGGACCTTCCACAGCCTTGTAGCAGAGCCCAGGCTTTGGTGCTGTTTCTTGGATGCTGATGATGTTCTTTCATGACATTATGTTGCTGCTTTCTCTTCTGCTTTCTCTCTGTTCTTATACCCCCTCATAGTTTTGAGGGTTTGATGCCTGTGGGGCTGCTCTTCACCTCAGAGCAGAAGGCTCTGATACAGCTGCCTATGGAAGACAAGTGAGGTCCTTGAGAAGGACCTGGAGAAGGGAACCTGTACTGGGAAGCAGGGAATGAGGCCCATGGGGGGAAGCTGTGGATGGGGAATCAATTTTTTTTTTTTCCTTAATGTATTACAGTTTGCAGTGGCACTGAACAAGTTTGTAGAGGAGCAGAACATGAAGGACCTTAAAGTCTGGACCAGCCAACTGAAGAGGACAATCCAAACTGCAGAAGCTCTTCAGCTGCCCTATGAGCAGTGGAAGGCACTCAATGAAATTGATGCTGTAAGTATCTTTTGGTTGCAGGAGGGACGGCTGGTGGCTGCTTGGCAGTGAAGGTGCTAGGACCGTCCTTTGCACTTTGGCTTAAATCAGATCACCTTTTGTGATTATTCTTCTGTGGGAAAGAGTGGTAATTCTGCACTACTCCCAACTTGCCTGATCTTAGCTCTGCCTTGTGCTGATGCTTTAAGGTGTTCGTTTGAATGAGCAGATTACCATTACTTTTGCTTGGGAACTTTATGTGGCTGAGCGCTCAGAGGGACATAGATGCTTGCTTTGGTTTTGTACATTGACTGTGCTGATGCTTTTTGACTTGAGTAACCTCATGGATGCCCTTTTCTGGCAGGGAGTGTGTGAAGAAATGACATATGAAGACATCAGGGATCAGTATCCAGAGGAATTTGCTTTACGTGATCAGGATAAATATTACTATCGCTACCCATCTGGAGAGGTAGGACTGCAAGGAGACCTTCAGAGTCTCTAACATTATACATGGCCTTCTTACATGCTGCCCTCTACAGTGAGAGCAGAGGAGCATCAAGTGCTCCAGGAAAACAGAATAAAGCAGTCAGGGCTCCCATTTACCTTTTTGCACTGGGCTGTTGTGAAATGATGGTATGTGAAGATCTCATCAAGAAATGTATCCCTTAATAGTCTCACTGACATGATAGCAAAGTAGAATGGCTTCTTTCTCCCCTGGTGAGAAGTTGCTACTTCCTAGAGTAGCCTGAAGATGAGGATTTGTTGAGCTTTGCTTCTCTTTTTTTTATTGTCTTAATAATTATGGTGGTTTGGTTTGGTCAAGGGTATGAAATCAATAGGTGAACCTAGACAGGAACCTTTGTTTTCTTTGGAGGTGCTTGTTGTTTTTCTGGATTCTATGCCATCTCTCCCTTCTCTTCCTCTGTCTCAGTCCTACCAAGATCTGGTGCAGCGCCTGGAGCCAGTCATCATGGAGCTGGAGAGACAAGAGAATGTCCTTGTCATCTGTCACCAGGCTGTCATGCGTTGTCTCCTAGCATACTTCCTGGACAAGAGTGCAGGTGAGAGCTCCCTGTCCCTGGGAAGGGCACTGATCCTGCTGGAGGAGGAGGCATGAGAGAGAGCTGAAGGGGTAGGAGATGTGTTCAGGGTATGCAGGGCCTGAAGCTGCATCTTATGGGATGGATTTAGATATTGATGAGGATGTCTAAGCCAGCTTTTGCAGCAGGGATGAGATAACCCTCTTGCTTTGCTTTTTTCTGCAGATGAAATGCCCTACCTGAAGTGTCCCCTTCACACAGTGTTGAAGCTGACCCCGGTGGCCTATGGTGAGTGGGGGGTCAAGGGGTTTGACTTGTACCTCCTCCTGAATCCAAGCTGGCTCTGGGAGAAGGGCAGGAGTCTGGGATGGAGCACCTTGTAGTATCCTGTGCCCTTTTTGTTTGCTCTATCTCCTTCTGCTCCCTTCTGCAGGCTGCCGGGTGGAGTCCATCTCACTGAACATTGAAGCTGTCAATACACACAGGGAACGACCAGAGGTGGGTGTTGCTTTTCCTCAAAGCCATCCCTTGGTGTCCCTCTCCTTTCCCCTGTGGTCAGCTGGCAGCGAGGACACCTGGGGTGGGCATGGGGAGGTTGCTGAGTTGGATGCTCAGAGTGCTGCTGGAGGACTGGAGCATCAGATGGGTTCTTGCTCTGCAAAGGTGTGACCTGCCAAGAGTTTTCTGAGGGAAAAGGTCTATTGGATCTGCCTGCACCCCAGTGTTTCTCCCATGATAAACCTGGCTCAGGGAGAACTCCTCCTTGGTCTTTTAACTTTACACTGTGCAATCATCCTCTCACCAGAGTGGGGAACTGGAGCTATGGATGGAGAAGGTGACTTCTCTCAGGTCTCCTAGCTGGCTGGCAGAGTCTGGGCTCAAGGCCTTCTGCCTTTTTTTTTTTTTTTGTTCCTTCACCTAGTGTGCCCATGTTTTTTTATGGCTACCAGAGTACTGTTTGGTAGAGTGGGAGGTGACAGTGCTGGACTAGGGGTGCTGCAGGGAGTAGATCCCTTGCATGGTGGAAAACCCCTGCAAAGTCAAATTTATCTGCTCTGTGCTCCTTCAGGAGCTCAGAGGCCAGAGTGGGAGGATGCCAGCTGGGTGGCCATCCAACTGGGACCTTAAGGACCCTGGCAGTGCCCATATCCCAACTACTGGTACCTTTTTTGAACTGGGGTGTCACAGTGATGGAGCCCAGGTGGATGGTCAGAGCCATCCCCTTTTGGCCCACATCTCCATTTGGTTCCTTCCCACCCTCACCAGGTGGCAACATCCAAGCCTCCTTTCCTTCCCCATGGCCAGAGTGGGGAAGCCAGTCCTTCCCCCTGCCATGAAGGCCACCAATGCTCTCCTCCATCACCCTCAGAGGGGATGGCAGGAGAGTCCCTGGGCTGTGGGTAGGATGGAGTAAGATGTGTGCAAAGTGCTTGGGTTCCTCTGCTCGGCTGCTGCCCCTCCATCCCACCTTGCTTGAGTTGGAGCTTGGCACAGTGCTGACCCTTGCTGGCTGCTCTGCCCCTACTTCCCAAAATCTTTCCTGATCAGCTTGGCCTGGCTCGTCTTCCCTTCTCTTGCTTTCACACCCTTCCCTGGGTTGGAGGGACCAGCTTGGAGGAGGAAACCAATGGGTGCCTCTTACTGTCATGCAGAGTTGTGGCTTTTGATCACCTCTGAGTTGATTTAGTAATCTACATTTACTTGGTGTGAGCAGAGGCTCAGGTGAGGAGAAAGTTGAGAAAGTCTGGCTTTTCAGTGCAGGGCTTTTTTGGTTTTGTTTTTTATCCCCTCCCCTTTCTGGGGGAAATCATGGTGCATCCTCAAACTTTTTCCATTAGGGTTGTTTGGTTTATTTTGCTTTTTTTTTTTTTTTTTTTTCATGTCCAGAGCCTTTCAGGTTATCCTTTGCACTTTGACAGCAATAGTGGGGAAAAGCAGAGGCTGCTTTAAGAAAATTAAAGCAAAAAAAAAAAACCAAACCCCAAGAAGTTTTTTTTTTTTTTCCTTTATAACTGTCGCCTTCTTCCTTTTTTTTTTACTTTTTTTTTTTTGTTTTGTTTACTATTTTTATTTTCTTTGTCTTGCTCTTAATTTAGGAAGCAAAGAAGGGACCTAACACGCTCATGAGACGTAATAGCGTTACCCCTCTAGCAAGCCCAGAGCCCACCAAAAAACCTCGCATCAACAGCTTTGAGGAGCATGTGGCTGTTTCTTCTGCCCTGCCAGGCTGTGTTCCTCAGGAAGTGCCCACGCAGATGCCTGGACAAGTTAGTTGAACTCTTGTTTTGTTGTTGGGTTTTGGTTTTGGTTTGGTTTTTTTTCTTCGTTTTGTTGCTTTTTTTTTTTTGTTGTTGTTATTGTGGTTATATTGTTGCCCTCCTGTTGCTTCTGGAGCTGGGGGACTGCTTGCTGTTGTCACAACCTGTGCTGCTGTCTCTTGAGATGCATCTTCTCCCATGGCTGCTGTCCCTCCCCAGCTCGGGTTGGTTTTGGGAACAACCTCAGCAAATGGTTGCTTGTTGGTTCTCTCTTGGGTTTGGAGAGTGTTGTCAACCCTCTGATGCTCAGGCTGTGTTAATTTAGTGCCTTCACCATCTGGCATTGTAGCGTCAAACCCCTGGGGAGCTGTATTTGTAGGAGTGAAGGGCTCCTGCCCTCTCCATGGGTGGTGCTCAGCGTTGGTGGAGATCTGGGCATTGTAATAAAGAAAATGTTCTTGTACTTGGCTTGAGAAGGAGATGCCAGGACCCATCTCTTTGACTGGAGGGTTCTCCTCCTTTCCAGAGAAATAGGCAAAATGAACCAAAACATGAGGAGAAGCCTCTTGGCATGTTCAACCTTCATTGCTTTATGCAGTCCTGGGTGAAACCCTGTGGGTAGTTACCATGGTGCTCATGCATCCTTTCCTCTTTCACCCACTTGGGATGGGATGGAGAAGAAGTGACCTTGCTGCACACTTCTCCAGGAGCAAAACTCATTTCCCTGTGCTTGTTTAGATAATGTCAGAGCCCCCTTACCATGCTGCCTTTCCCACCAGCTGCCTATTGGATCTCATTGCCTGGCCCAGCCCCTCTTAGTGTTTGGTGTCCTCTTGCCCCATCTTGCCCAGGTCCTGGGCAGGTTCCATGCTCCTCCTCCAACCACTCTGCTTGGTGGCCGCTTCGCATGAGCCTTCTCCACCCCAGCAAGCACTGAACATGGCAGCTGAGTCTGTCTCAAGCTTTTGGGGCTCTGCTTGGGCTGATTGAGGCTTGCAACAAACCCTTTGCCAGCTTTGGGTTTGGAAGCTCTTGCTGCTCAGGTGTCCCTCGCTGCCGTCCGGCGTCCTCGGTCTCACGCGGCGTTACTGATCCCTCTTTCCATTCTCTGTCTCTCTGCAGCCTTTACTAGGGAAGGCATGCCTGTAAGTACCTTCTTGTCTCTTATTTCCCCCTTCTTGTCCTCTTTTAATGTCTCTTGCCATCCCACCAATTGTTTTGATGTTGCTGTGGAAGCCAGCTGGGGTGTGGACTTCTTGGAGTTAATATTTCTTTGCGTGGGGGTGGATTTGGCTTAGGGAAGGTAAAAAGGAGACAAAGTGTCTGAGCTTGAGCAAATCATCTTTTTTTTTTTGCCCAGAAAAGCTGTGGCTGCCCTATCCCTGGAAGTTTTGCATACCAGGTTGGATGGGGCTTGGAGCAACCTGGTCTAGTGGGAGGTGTCCCTGCTCTTGCAGGGGGTTGGAGCTAGGTCATCTTTAAGGTCCCTTCCAACCCGAACTATTCTGTGCTTTTTGTGGAGAAATGAAGGAATTTTATCAATTGCCCTCTATCTATTATGTCCAAATTCCCTGCCTCCTCCTTGGACAGTCATGGTATGGGAGATGTTGTTTTTTCCTGGGCTTATCTTCTCTGTGGCAGCACCTTGTACTGCAGGTGATAGACCCAGGGCTCTGAGCTTTGTCTTAAGAGTGATGGCACCAGATTGATCTCTGAGAAGGTTCAAACCTCATCTTCCAGCAGGGTTCCATCACCTACATGGGATCAGGAGTATGTTTTCTGGAGCTGGCCTGGTCCCAGGTCCTGGCATCTCTAGTTGTGTGAACCTGGATTTTGGGACCAATCTGCTTTGGATGTCTCTGGCAGAGTAGATGCAAAGCTCTTGTCCTCTATCTCCGGTAAAAAAAAGGAAGATTCCTTGAGTTTTAGAAATAACCAAGGCTTTGACAGTGTGGTTCAGTGCTGTTGGAGCCTTGTGTGACAGGGACAGGGCAGCTCCTGGATAAATTTGGAACCTTTGGATATAATTCATGCTACATCATTGAGCTGAGCAGCAGTTGTTGGAATCAGAGCTCAAATGGCTTCTCAAAAACCAGGGAGAGCTTAGGGCTGGGGTGTTTGCTTCCCAGGGGTCTTTTTGGCCACCAGTTTGAACCTGTCTACATGCATCCCTGTCCTGGTTTGTTTTGTGGGCTGAAAATGGAGGAATCTGCAGCAACAGGACCAGGCCTCAGCCCTGCCTGCACATAACAGCTGGGGAACCTCTTTTCTTCCCCTCATGTAAACATTTTTGAGAAATGGGAAGTTAAGAAGGTCACACTTGTCTTTGGATGGGTTGGGGAAGATCATGCTTGTGCTATGTAGAGGCTGAATTTGCTTAGTGTGGCTTTCATGTCTTCTTCCCTTGCTTGTGGACACAAAAGCCCCTGATGATGAGGTGCCTGGTCTTTTTGGGTTGCATTGAAAGTATTTTTGTTGTTTTGAGCATCCCTCCATTCACATTTTCCCATCCATGTTCTAATAAAAAGCACTGCATGGCTCAGCAATGGCACAGAAAAAACTTAGGTTGAGTTTGGGAGATGGTTGCATCCCAGCTCTGTTGGGAGCCTGGTACTGGGGGGCTTAAAAGCTGCTTTTGAGGGAGTGAAGAAGCCACCCTAAACCCAAGACTTGGTGTCAGTACCTCTCTAGGAGGCTGTTGCCTCATGTGCATGTGTTGGTCCTCACTGTGTCCCACCACAACCCAGATGGGATCAGGGGAGGTGGAAGGTACCTCTATCCCAGCTAGCACCATGAGACTTTGGGGGGGTTCTTGTTGAATCAGCCCTCACTGTTGGGATCTTGACCCACATCCAGGAGGACCAGGGGATGGCTGGAAAGAGGCTGGGGACATGTCTCAGAATAGCAGAGTCCTCCTGAGTGTGGGATGGAGCCAGTTTGGGGGAGTGGGACTACCTGGCATGATGTTTTCTTTTCCTTTTTCTTGGTTTGTGATCCAAAGTGCACTTTGTAACAACAACCTGATCCCCTCCCTTCTTCTCCCCTTCACTTTTCATGCTTAAAGGCGACCTGTTTGTCACTTTCTCAAAGTTTTCTCTTTACTAATATTTCCAAGGTAAATGGCTGTGGTGCATGTGGCTTTTCCTAACCCTCCTCCTGTCTCCTTAGATAACAGAGAACAGCTCAGCCCACTCTGCCTCGTAGCTTGGCCAAGATTCCTGATGCTTGTAAGAGGCAGTTTAGGCAGTAAAAAGCAAAAAGGAAAGAAAAAAAAAAAGGAACTCAATGAGTCTTGAGAAACCTTCCTAGTCCTCTTCTCCCCACCCTTTTTTGTGTAGTTTTGTGAACTGGGAAATGTCCTTGTGATCATCTCCCCTTGGGTTTCTCCTCTAGTGGATGCTCTTCTCTAGCTGCTGCCTTCAGAGCTGGTCCTGCTTGTGTTTAGCTGGTTGTCTTTGGTTTTGTGGTCCTCACCATGTGCTGGTGGGGTGCCTGTTGTCACCACCCCGTGCCCAAGATGTGTCTGGAGCAGCTCTAAGGACCATGAAACCTCATAGGGTGTCATTGAGGGAGCTGGTGCTCCTGAAATACTGCTGATGGGGTCTGGTCCTCACACCAGCTTCTTGGTGTGACCAGCAGGAGCTGCATCTCCTTGTCAGCACCAAGGATGGACAAAAATTGATCTCCTTGGTAGACCTGGGGGGGAGGAGATGGATACTGCCCACCATCAAAAGGAGCAAGAGAGATGTTTAATTGGTTCCTTGAATAAACTTCATGATCCCCCTGTTAATTTGTCTGGCATGGACCAAAGAGCAGTTTGAGAGGTGCAGACCAGGTAGGGTGGGAGGGTTGCCTTGGCTCTAGCTCAGTTTTTAGGGATATCTCTACCAAATTCCCACCCTGTAGTTAAGATACTTGCAGGAGAGGGCTGTGAGCAGCAAGCCCCCTCCATCTCTCTCTTTGGGTGGACAGTGTCCTCTCCTCTGGTGGGTGCTTTTTTAGTGACCCATGCTGTGTTTTTCTGTTTACCCCCCCTGTCCCCTTGTCAACGTGCACGGGGAAGATGCTGGGATGGGTTCCTACCCCAGCGCATCCCCCCCAACCCTGCTCCTTCCTCTCTCGTTGCAGAACATGAACACCTCTCAGAAGCCATCCTGACTCCCTTGGCGCTGTCTCCAGGCCACCAGCCATGCCACCAGCTTCCCACCCCATCTCCATTCCTGAAGCTTGCTTAGAACCAACCCATCTCCCCCCTCGCCGGCGAGGTCGACCCTCAGCTGTGTCCTACCCACGCCCGTTCATCTGCAACCCTGGAGAGATGCAGGAGAGCTGAGGAGAGGAACCCCGAGCTCCTTCAGGGTCACCACCAGATCTTCCAGGCTCTGTGACGTTTGCTCTCCTCTCCACCAATCCCCTTAGATGGTAGCAAAGCTGCAAAAGTGCTTCTAGTGCACAAGAGTTTTCATTTTCCGCTCTTTTTTTAAGTGGTTTTGAGCTTTTTCGGGACCGACCATTGGGTTCCCATCCCTCTGGGGTTGGGGTGTAGATATGTGGATGGTGTGGGGTTTAGCAGAGAAACAGGGGAGGGAGAGGGGCAACAGAAGGGTTTTGCATGATTTTGTTTTAAATTATTAATTCCTTTTTTTTTTTTTTTTTTTTTTTTTTTTTTTTTTTTTTTTTGAGAAAAAAAACACTGCAGCCTGTCCCACACACCCAGACCCACCAGTACCAGGAAGGCAGCTGTGGGAAGTCCTTCACACCAAGAATTACTGGGTTTAAAAAAACAAAACAAAACAAAAACCCCACAAACAACTCAAAAAAAAGCCTTGCAGAGAGTGTAGATCTTCCAAAATCAGTCACAGTCTGCCTGTAGGGTAAGGGGCAGCCACGCTGGTGGTGGCTCAGGGTGATGCTTTCATCTCTGGGAGCACCTGGGGAATGCTTCAGGTTCAGGCATTTTTTTTTTTTTTTTGGTGAGACCTGAGCCCCAGCTAAGGTGCTGTGGTAGAACTTCACCTCCTCTTTCCTCTGCCTTGGAAGAAAGTGGGGATTTTGGAGAGGGTTTGAATCCCTGGTGGGCAGGGTGTGTGTGCAGGCACAGATCTTGTGGAGGTGGCCAGAGTCCCTGTGTAGCTGTAAAAAGCCACAAGAAGGGACAGTTTTGCCTGTTCTCTTTTTTTGTTTGTTTGTTTTATTTAAATATATATAATACCCACACAAGAATGTGTGTGTATGTGTACACCTAGAAACCGCTTGGTTTTTGCACTTTATTTGTGGCAGGAATATAACTATTTTATATTTTTTTTTCAAGTTGTGCCCCTTAAGAGGGGAAACCTGAGTGAGGGCAATTTTTTTTTTATTTTGCATGCTGGAAAGCTAAGAATACAAAAAAAAAAAAGGTAGTTAATGGTGTTGGAGGTGTGTGTGTGAGTGTGAAACGAGGTGAGTGACTGAAGACTCCATCAGCCAGCTCCCAGTGGTTTGATGCATGAGATCTCTTCTTGGCAGCCTGTCCTGGGCTGTGAGACAGAGATTAAAAAAATGGCAATTAACCACTTGCTTTGTGCAAAAGTCTGTGGATTTTTTTTTTAATTTTTTTAATATATATGGGTGTTTTTTTATATAGGTTTTTGGGTTTGGGTTGGGTTTTTTTGTTGGTTTTTTTTTTTGTTTGTTTGTTTCTCCACTCCTACATGCAGCAACATCTTCATCCCCATCTCATGCTTTTTGGCTCCCCAGCTAAGTTGGAGGCAGGAGGTGAAGGCAACACTGAGCTTGGGGATTGGAGATGGGCAAACCTTTAGTTTTACCCTTCCCATGGCTTTCCCCAGCCCCCCTGAGCAGGATTCTTCGTCAGGAGAAGAGAGTTTTGGGGGAGAAAGTATGATTGTTTCTCTGTGTCTGTGTGTGTGTGTATTTTGGGTTTTGGAGGGGGTTTTGGTCTGTTTTTCCTTTGGGAAAAGGTGAACCACAGTGCCTCGTGCTTCAGTCTCATGTAGCCAGAGCACATGCTTGGAGCAGCACAGATGGTGGGAAGGGGCTGAGACCAAGCTTGGTCCATATCTGACCAGGAGAGATGGGCTCAGCAGTGCCCTCCCTGTGCCAGCTTGTTCATATTTGTATAATATTCCTGTACAGATTCAACACTTTTCACCAACCCCCCCCTCTCCCCCCTCCTTTTTTATTTTCTTTAATAACCCATTAAAAGCAGCCAACTCCCTGTGGATGCAGTTGACATCTGCCCTTTAATTTTCTCTGACTTGGAGAAAAAAAAAAAAAGAATGTTTTGGGAAGGCAAGTCACTTTCAGTCTTGTCAGCCTCCTTCCTGGGGAGTTTTATCTTTCTCCTCCTGCTATGAAAAGATAAGCCAGCAAATGCAAACATGACGTCTGGTTGCCCAGTGATCAATCCTGTACACATGTAATTCTGCAGATGTTTTGATGTGTGTTTATGTGTATATATTATATTATATATATACATATATATACATGTGTATATATATATATATATGAAAAAAAATCAGAAAAAAACCCCCTAACTTCCTGGCCTGAAACTTTCTTCCTTTGGCAATAACAGAAGTTTCAGTAGGTCCTACAAAAAGATGAACTTAATGGGTTGGTTATTTTTTTTTTCAGCAAGGGGAAAATTGGTCTCCAGAGCACCAGAGAATCTCTGTGCTGCTCAGAGTTTTGGGTGGAAGGTGGGATGGTGGCAGCCCAGGAATTCACTGCCCATCAGTTTTGGTTTTCAGAGCCAAGAACTGGGCAGTGAGGCTGCAGCCAAGGTGGGTAGGTAGAGGAGACTTGTTGAACCACACCAATGATTTCTTCCCCTTCTTTTTTTTTTCCTGGTTTTGTTTTCCTTCGTGATACTTGAATTTATTTTTTTTTTTATTAGCAAAGCGCTTTTTATTTATTTAATGTATACTGCAGAGCTTGGAGAGAAGGGTAGTTGGGTTCTCTTGTTTTGGGTTATTTTTGTTTTGTTTTTTGAGTTGTGGAATGTTAACTGTTCTGTATATATACATCTGGAATAATTGCCTGATGTAAAGCTGTGCCAGCTTAAAAACAGGGTATGCCTTTCAGAAATTTGTATATTTTGCAGTTGCTGGACCAATAAATACCTTGAAATATACAGATGTGACCTGATTCTTCTCTGTGTTAGGAATTTGAGTCTTGGGCCTGTCTTTTGTGTGACTTGGTGGCCCAAGGGTGACCACATGGTCCTGCCTCATGTTTGTTCCTGTGCATCATAAAAAATTCCTGACCCCACAGTGGGTTTTCTGATGAGCATCTCCAAGGGAATTTGGGTCCCAAGGTGTGATTCTTCTTTTCTGACCATGTTAGAGCAGTTTTCTGTGACTAGTGGAGTCCCTCAGGGGTCGGTACTGGGACCGGTGTTGTTCAATATCTTCATCAACGACTTGGATGAGGGTATAGAATGTACCCTCAGCAAGTTTGCTGATGACGCTAAGCTGGGAGGAGTGGCTGACACACCAGAGGGCCGTGCTGCCGTTCAGAGAGACTTAGACAGGACAGGCTGGAGAGTTGGGCAGAGAGAAACATGATGAAGTTCAGCAAGGGGAAGTGTAGAGTTTTGCATTTGGGGAAGAACAACACAATGTCCCAGTATAGGTTGGGGGCTGACCTGCTGGAGAGCAGTGTAGGTGAAAGAGACCTGGGGGTCCTGGTAGACAAGAGGATGACCATGAGCCAGCAATGTGCCCTTGTGGCCAAGAAGGCCAATGGCATCCTGGGGTGCATTAGAAAGGGTGTGGTTAGTAGGTCAAGAGAGGTTCTCCTCCCCCTCTATTCTGCATTGGTGAGGCCGCACCTGGAGTATTGTGTCCAGTTCTGGGCCCCTCAGTTCAAGAAGGACAGGGAAGTGCTTGAAAGAGTCCAGCGCAGAGCTACTAAGATGATTAAGGGAGTGGAGAAAAGGAGACTGAGGGGTGACCTCATCAATGTTTTCAAATATGTAAGGGGTGAGTGTCAAGGAGATGGAGTTAGGCTCTTCTCAGTGGTGACCAGTGATAGGACAAGGGGTAATGGGTGTAAATTGGAGCACAGGAGGTTCAAGTTGAATATTCGAAAAAAATTTTTTCCTGTAAGGGTGACAGAGCCCTGGAACAGGCTGCCCAGGGGGGTCGTGGAGTCTCCTTCACTGGAGACATTCAAAACCCGCCTGGACACGTTCCTGCACGATGTACTCTAGGTGGCCCTGCTCTGGCAGGGGGGGTTGGACTAGATGATCTTTCGAGGTCCCTTCCAACCCCTAGGATTCTATGATTCTATGATTCTATGATTCTATGATTCTATGATTCTATGAAGAGCTCACCAAAGGAGCTGACAGTGTGACTCCTCCAACCACATCTTTACATCTACCTGGGGCAAGTGAGTATCCCCCAAGCTCTGCCCATTCCATCACTGTTGAACACAAAGGTGATAATGCTGGAGTATGTCCTGCAAATTAGGGAGATTTAAGGCATTTCTTTGATCTGCTTAAGATTGTTTTGTACTAAATGAAGCTGAAGGGCTGGACAAGAGCTGTCCTCTGAGTGTGGATGTCTGCCTTGAAGGCAGGAGAACAGCAGATGTCACCTGCAAGAAAAGTTTTAAAACTGTGCAGTTGGTTTGGTGTTTTGTTTCGTTTTGGTTTTAAGTGTGATGGTTTTTTTGTTTGTTTTTTGTTTTGGTTTGAATAGAAAAAAGAAAAAATGGGGGATGGGGAAAACTGGAAATTGGCCACATCTGGGTGGATGCTCCCCATCCCTCTCATCCCTGTCTGAAAGCTGCTTAGGAGCAACAGGATTCAAAAGTGTGGATCTCCACCTATTCCAGCTCAGCTCTGATGTTAACTCCTGCTGGCTGATGTGCATCCCTTGCTCTGATCTGTTGGGACTGGAATAGGATGCCCAGGGGAGTGGTGGTGATGGAGTCAGCATCCCTAGAGGCATCTCAGAAATGTGTAGATGTAACACCTGAGGACAGGGTTTAGGTGGCTGGAGGTGCTGAGTGGATGATCTTGGAGGTCCTTTCCCAGTTCTGGGCCCCTCAGTTCAGGAAGGAGATTGAGGTGCTGGAGCAGGTCCAAAGGAGGCAACTGGGCTGGTGAAGGGACTGGAGCACAGATCCTATGAGGAGAGGCTGAGGGAGCTGGGGGTGTCATACAGGAGTTGAGAATGAGAAGTGAGAACGTGTCCTTTCTGCCCCATGGTCACCCAGTGTTCAAACCAATGTTCTGCACTCCCTCTCACGCTCACACCTTCCATTTCCCCAGGCAGGGCTGCAGCTGCAGAAGAAAAATCAAATTGAATTTTGTTCTGCTTCAGCACAGGCAAGCAAAAGCTTTGTATCAAAAATGAGAGATGTTGGAAGTTATGGCAAACCTGGGCCACAGGCAAAGTTCCCACAGTGAAGTGAAACTTCAGCAACTCAGGCAAAAATGTGCCAGGTTCACTTGAAGTCATCTGGGAGACATCTTCTCTAGTCTGATGCAGGACAGCTGAGGGAGCTGGGGGTGTTGAGGCTGGAGAAGAGGAGGCTCAGGGGAGACCTCATCACTCTCTCCAACTCCCTGAAAGGAGGTTGGAGCCAGGGGGGGGTTGGGCTCTTTTCCCAGGCAACTCTCAGCAAGACAAGAGGGCAGGGTCTCAAGTTGTGCCAGGGGAGGTTTAGGTTGGACATTAGAAAGAATTTCTTTCTGGAGAGGGTGATCAGCCATTGGAATGGGCTGCCCAGGGAAGTAGTGGATTCTCCATGTCTGGAGATATTTCAAAAGAGCCTGGATGTGGCACTGAGTGCCATGGGCTGGGAACTGCAGTGGGAGTAGATCAAGGGTTGGACTTGATGATCTCTGAGGTCCCTTCCAACCCAGCCAATTCTATGATTCTATTCTGATTCCCTGGGCTTTCAGAGCAGGGTGAGTGCCTTCTCCTGATGGCTCTGTGCAGTGGGGCTTTTCTTTTAAGCTTCATGGAGGCATCTGCAACATCTCTTCTCCTTCATGTGCACACAGATGTGATGCTGCAGGGCAGCACTCATCCCTGCAAGCATGTTGGGGGAGGAGGTGAATTGTTGCTCTCCACAAAAGCCAAATACCAGAAGATTTTGTTCTCTTGTTATGATTTTAATCTCCAGCAACCTGGCTGTCTCCTTGACCCAAGTGAAGGCAAAACTCTCCTGCTTTATTTTAGGACAAGGGCTCTCAGCCTTGCAGAGCATCCCACAAGGATGCAGGGGCTTTGATAACAGGGTGGGCTGAGATTATGCGTAGCCACAACAGCATTGCTGCTCTTCCCCTGCCTTCCCCAGCCAGGCAGGGGCTGTTTTGAAGCTGTGATAACCTCGTCCTTGCAGGGCTGGGGGGAGCACAGGGGGAAAGTTTGGCCTCCTGGAGCGTGGCTGTGGGCAGCACTTTCAAGGCTGCTCTGCAAGGAAATATTCCCCTGAAAAGGCTTTGCTCCCTTTTCTGTTTGCAGGGAGTTCAGTGGGGTTTGTATCCCACCATCCATGCAGGGGGGCATGGGCAGCACCCTTTCTTTTTCTTCTCTGTGATGCATTTTCCCTCATTCCTCTGTGTTGAATTCCAGGTTGCATGGGGCTTGGAACAACCTGGTCCCATGGGATGTGTCCCTGTCCATGCAAGGGGGTTGGAACTGGATGATCTTTAAGGTCCCTTCCAGCTGAAACCATTCTGTGGCTTTGTAGCATCACAGGGAGGAGACATTCCTGGAGGCAGGCTGGCTGTAAAGGTTATACTTGACAGCACGAACACTTCCCTGCTCCCAGTCAAGTCCCATTTTCATTAAAACAAAACAAACAAAAACCACAAAACAAAAAAACCAGACCTCAGCTCGCTGCTGGCAAACAAGGCTGGAGAACTTGTGATTGCTAAAAAAAATAAAAAAAAAAGGACAGAGCAGTCACACTGGCTGACTCAGCTCTGATTGATGGCTCAGGAATGTGTCTGATACGTGCAAGGGATTAAATCAACCATGGGCAAACCTTTCCAATGCAATATGTTGGATGAAGCTCAGCCAGCACCCCGCTCACCTGCCTCTGGCTGGGGAGTGACTGCATCTCAGCAGGGGATTGGCTGGGGATTGGTTTCCTTTCCTGGATTTGTGGTGTTTGTTTTTTTTTTCTTTCTTTCTTTTCTTTTTTTTTTTTTTTTTTTTTTTAAATCAACCTGCAAGAAAAATTACAAAGAAATTATTACTGGGTGTGTGTATGTGCTTTGCCAGGGGAAACATCTTGCTGCTTGTGGCTCTAATGGGAATTATTTGCAACACCACCAGGTATCTAAACACATCTGTGTACTTTTGCTCCAACCAAGATGCCCTGGGTAAGGAATGTGTTGCCACTGAAATAAATTTATTTTGCAGGTGTGCACCTGGAAACCTCAGTCTTGCTGCTCTGTGCCTGATCCCTCCTAAGTGCTGGGATCCCCTCCCCATTCCAGGATGGGCTCAGAGCCCAGGCTTTGTTCTTGGCTCTGGAAGGCTGTGTGGATGTGAACACCTGGCCCTGCTGTTTCCCTTGTTCCTGTGAGTATTTCTCTCTTCTCTCCTCTCTGAGGCTGAGTGATGGGATGAGGCAGCTTCAGGCTCAAGGTTACCCCATCCCTGGTGTGAAACAGCCTGTGAAAGCTCCTGGCAATTTCATGCCCTTAGTAAAAAGGCATCATCGAGCACAGATCCTATGAGGAGAGGCTGAGGGAGCTGGGGGTGTTGAGGCTGGAGAAGAGGAGGCTCAGGGGAGACCTCATCACTCTCTCCAACTCCCTGAAAGGAGGCTGGAGCCAGGGGGAGGGTTGGTCTCTTTTCCCAGGCAACTCTCAGCAAGACAAGAGGGCAGGGTCTCAAGTTGTGCCAGGGGAGGTTTAGGTTGGAGATTCGAAAGAATTTCTTTCTGGAGAGGGTGATCAGCCATTGGAATGGGCTGCCCAGGGAAGTAGTGGATTCTCCGTGTCTGGAGATATTTCAAAAGAGCCTGGATGTGGCACTGAGTGCCATGGGCTGGGAACTGCAGTGGGAGTGGATCAAGGGTTGGACTTGATGATCTCTGAGGTCCCTTCCAACCCAGCCAATCCTATGATTCTATGATCTTCCTCCAGCTGAGGAACCCAAGCCCTACTCCTCTCACCCCACCCCCACCCATTGAGGGGTCCCCCACTGCTGGCACCACACATCTCTCTGGTCAAGTGTGCAAGGGTCCCTCTCACTGGTGCCATCCTTCATCCCACAGGCTTTCCAGAGAGTCACCATCAGCTCCTCTTCTTCTCATGGCACTGAGAGTCCCTTCCAGCTCTGGCCATCTGTGCTTTAGCTTCCTACCAGCCAATGTTCCACTAGCAATAAGTAGGAAGACTCACCCCAATGAAGTCCTGCCCTTTCCCCAAAATCAGACAGAGTATTTTTGAAAAGCTTCTTGAATTTCCAAGGTAAAAGCAGACCCATCCGATAGGAAAGAAAGAAGACACAACAGCCATGTCACCATCCAGTCTGCAGCTGGCTCTGCTCAGATGCTCCTAAACCCCATGAGTGGGTCCTGCAGGAGGAACCTCTGCCCTGTTGGGTGGGATGGATGGAACCTCCATCTGCAGCCCCCCTGGTACCCTCCTGACTGCTGCAGAACATCCTCCATCCATCCCACCCAACAGGGCAGTGCTCTGAACCACTTGGAAACACTTCTGCCTTTGAGTTGCTGCTTTGAAAGAACCAGGGGACAAATACCTTGTGACAGCCACTTGCAGCTTCCTGGATAAATAAATAAAGAGGGTTTTGTAGTCAGCATTGCTCACTTTGAGAAAGCAGATTGTGTCACTTCCCCAGCCATGTGCTTTTTCTTTCTGATCTGTTTTCATCTCAGGGTATGATGGGCTCACCATGGACAATCTGGCCTCTGGTTTCCCCCTCTCCTCATGGGAGATCTCAAAGGTTTGGTTGCTTGATTCTGCTGGGAGTGCTTCTGGGAAGCAACTGCTTAGAAAAAGTGAATCGAAACCAACTCTAGTTGTCAGCAATGTCAGAGGAAATGGCATCACGTGGACAGAGAAAGAGTGGTAAGAGTCAATGCCAAAATGGTTGTCAAAATTTCCAAAATCCAGGTACAGTCACTACATCAACATGGTTGGCTTCATTTTCTCACGGTTCCCCTTGGGATTGTCCTGCTGCATCCTGCTGATCCTCTGCTCATCTCTGTGCCCACCTGCAGGATCTGTGCTTGGTTTAGGGAGGCCATGGGGGAAGCAGTCCTGACTGCCAGGCTGGCTTCTGTGCCCTGGGAAACCTTCACTGTAAGCTTTGCTCCATATTTTCCTTGTGGTCTGATGCAACCTGTGGCAACATGAGACTGAACATGAGTAACAGAACACAAAGAAATCAGTCAGTGATGGATTGAGTGTTGCCAGGATCTCCTGGTAGCCTTTTCTCACCATTGAGGACACAGCAGCAGCTCCACCCCAACTGATGATGGACCAAAAGCCTTGAGAAAATCTTCTCGTATCTTATCTCCCAGGATCTTAAATCTAATCTGCATCCTCATAAGAGCATGACAAGGCTTGGTGAGCTTCATGACAAGCTAGACAAAACCCCACTGCTGCATCTGCCCACCCAATTGGTTGCTGAGGTCAGAAGAGAATTTCTTGGTGATATAAGAAAACTCAGAGCTAGCATGGTCTGAAGGGATGGTGTTGGGACAACCAATATGCAGGATCACTGAGGCTTTGTGAGCTGCTTCTTCCTTTAGTACAAGGTACAGACTCTTCTATTGCATCCACTCCTGGTCAGACACCTGCAAAAATGTTATTTGGTGTTTACTTCCATAGGAGGCATCTTGGTGTTCTTTTTATTGAAATCAATGTTGGCAAAAATTTATACCAATCCGTGGCCTGGTGCAGATGTCAGAAAAGTGGATGGCAGCAGAGGTTGTGACTGAAAAGCAGAGCTGAATTGGAGCTACAAAGAGAAATGGTAATTAAGCCCTAACGAATAATTACCATGGTGGAGGGCAGCTCCAGAATGAGCACAGCCCCAAATCCAGATATTTCGAGCTGCAGCTCAAACCCCACAATTAAGCTGTGATTTTGGTCATTATGAGGAGGTATTTCCAGAGCTGAATCTTGCCTTTCAGTGCCTTTATTCACCAAAACAGCTGACTCAGCATCAGCAGAAAGAAAACCCAGCAATTGGATAAAAGTCATCCAAACCAGACTGGAGAGCCTGTCTTGGATGCTTCCACCAAAGCTGGATTCCAGCCTGTGGGCAGAGCTGCCTTTTCCTGATGGAGAGAGTAGAAGAGAAGAATTTCTGGCTAGATGGGAACGTGTTGGTTTAGGAGAGGTGGAGGGGACCTAAAAATACTGATGTCCTCTCTTGGGAGCAGGAGTCCCACCCTATGGGAGCATGGAGAAGCAAATGTCACTGTGCATTTCTGTGGTTCTTGGTCCATCTCTACCCACTGGTTAGTGCAGGACAGTGATAAACCAGTAAGAAAGGGGGGGGGGGTTAAGAAGCTGTGGCTCTCCTGTGGGTACCTGGTCACCCCATCCACTCTGTGCTGCAAGCACGTTTTCCTGGGAGGTGTTTCTGCAGGCCAATCACACCATCAACCTAAATTTCAGGGTGATTTCCAAGTGTTAATGGATGATTTCCTTCCTGGCTCTCCCACCAGTGATGCTGGAAGGATTGTGACTGACTTTGGCTCTTCTCAAGCCTTTGAGCCAGTATTAATGTCACCCACTCTGATGGGTGACACCATCCTACCAACCAGACACCCTGAATCACTCACCCTTCCTTCTGCCCAGCCTTGATCCATCTGTGACAAGTGGCAGCTCTGCTCTCCTGCCATGCATCCACCTTAATCCTTCTAATTGCCCCATCCTTTGACATTTGTACCACCAAGTGCTTGCTTCTTCCTCTGTATTTTCCATGCAATGTGGAGACATCTCCTGTCCCCCTGGGGCAGTGTGCCAAGGCCACCTTTGGCAGCCTACAGACTCATTAACCCACTTGCTAATCACTCAGCCACCACCAGCAGCTCCCCATGCCCAGTTTCTGCTGTCTGGGTACAGGGGTTAGATCTCAGGTTTTTTTGGGGTCTGCACTGATGGCTTTAACCTGCTGGAGAAAGAAAAAACCTGGGAATCATCCTCAGGGCAGATTCTTAGAAGAGAACATTCCCATTTCTACCCAAAACCTCCCCATTTACCATGTCAGAGTCCTTGCCACAAAATGCCTTTCCAGCCACCACTTTGCTTTACCTTTTTCATATTTTCTCCAAGTTTTTCCTAGAAGGGTATCATCTATTTGGACACCTTCTTAGGGGCATTTTTGCACCATCACAGGCCCCACTGGTGTGGATGAGTCTACTTTTTAGAAGCTACTTGGGCACAGAAATTATTATCTTATTTAGTTATAAATTACCCAGCAGTGACTGGGTGCTATAGGAGCAAAGCACAAGGAAATAATAAAGCACTAAAAGTCACCATAACTAATTTGTAATAATGAATGAGAAGCCTTTCCAGATCTGCTAAACCTCTAAGCTTAGAGGATTTCTGAGCATGGCCATTGCACAGAAACTCATTTCAAGCCTCCTCATCTGGCATCTTTTGTGCTGTGACTGGGGCTGTTGCATTCATTACACAGAACCACAGAATCACAGAATGGTTTGGGTTGGAAGAGACCTTAAAATCACCCAGTTCCAATCCCCCTGCATGAGCAGGGACATCTCCCACCAGCCCAGGCTGCTCCAAGCCCCATCCAACCTGGCCTTGGGCACTTCCAGGGATGGGGCAGCCACAGCTTCCCTGGGCAGCCTGTGCCAGACTCAAAGGAAAGAATTCCTCCCTGATAACTGATCTAGATTATCCTCTTTCAGTTTGAAACCATTCCCCTTCATCCTATCTCTACATTCCTTTGAAAAAAAACTTCATCAAATCACTTCCAGCAGTCAGCAAACCCTGGAGAGAGGTGGAGCTGGGAGGGAAGTGAATTAAGTCAGAAGAGTTGTAATAAATGGTTTGCAAGAATCATGGTCAGAGCTGGCTGAAACCCAAAGCTTTTGGTTCACCAGAGATCTTCTCTTGTAAGAGTAAATAAAAATAAAAATATCTTCCTGTCCAAATGGAAGGGAAACTGATGTTTCTCAAAAATTCCAAAGCTCCTTTCAACCCCATGTGCTGATATATCATTTTCCCTGGCTTTCTGTAGATGTTTTAAACAAAGCTCTGGGGTTTTTTTTTTGTTTTGTTGGGGTTTTTTTTTTTTTCACAAAACATTCCTTTGTTGAAAAACACTGCCCTGGATTAACTTGAGAGAATGGGGGATTGCCCTTCATCACTCATTAAAGATGAAGTGGGGGTTCAGGTCACATCCAGGCATCAGGGGGTGGCCTCACCAGGAGGTGACCTCCCTTAGCAGAGAGGAGTTTTGGTCTGAGGAGTGCAGAAAGGGCTCAGCTTGGAGTCTCTGGGACCTCCCTATCATCCCTTGAAATGCTCTTGGAAGCCACATGAGCTGGATGACCAGCAGTGCCCCAGACAAGGAGAGACAGGCTCAAACAAAAAGCCCCCCTGTGTGTGTCCTTGGTGGTTTTAACTCAGAGATTTAATTACCTTGCCCCTATTAATTACCTTCCTATCTGCTCAGCTGATCTGAACATGTCTGGCTGGCTCTTTCCTCCTGAAGCTGCTCCTAACAAAGCTGTTGCTGTCTCTGTACCTGCAGGGCTGTTCCAAGGGCTGGGAAGGACAGGACCAGCATTGATTAAGGATATCACTCAGCTTGGGAAGGCTCTGCCATGGCTGTGAAGCCAATTTGCCTGCAGAAAAGCTGACTCAGGGATGCTGTGAGGGTTCAGCTAAGCCAAGGAGATGAAAAACCTGCCATGGGGAGAGACCATGGAGGCAGCTGGGCTCTGGCTAGTGGGGCTGGCACTGCAACCCCTCAGTCCTGTGTCTGAGCCTGTAAAGTGGGTTTTGGGGCTTCTTTTGGAAGCTCCAGGTTATTTATTTATTTATTTATTTATTTTTATTTATTTCTGCACACACACACACACACACACACAAGTAACCTGGAAAAATCCCTGTTATGTTTCCCCATGGCAGCATGAGGCATTGCACAATATTTCCCTGTGTGCCCTGGTGGCTTTTGATGATGGTCTGGGAGGGAAGATTTGGTGTCTTGGCTGGTTTTGGGTGGCACAGACAAGAGTTTTTGCAAAGCTTGATGTTTCCCGAAAGCAGTCAGGCCACCCAGAATAAAAAGGACATGGAGCTGTTGGACTGAGTCCAAAAAAAGGCTCATTAAGGTAATCAGAGGGCTGGAGAACCTCTGCTAGAGAGGCTGTGAGAAAGATGGGGTTGCTCAGCCTGGAGGAAATAAGGCCACAGGGATAACTTAGAGCATCTTCCAGTACCTGATTGGGCCATAGGAAGCTTGAGGAGGGAGTTTTCACAAGGGCATGGAGTGACAGGACAATCAGGAATAGTTTTAAGCTGAAAGGGGGTAGATTCAGGTCATATATTAGGAAGAAATTCTTTAGGGTGAAAGTGGTGAGACAGTGGAACAGGTTGCACAGAGAAGTTGTGGCTGCCCCATCCCTGAAAGAGCTCAAGGTCAGGTGGGATGGGGCTTGGAGCAACCTGGACTGGTGGGAGATGTCCCCACCCATGTCAGGAGGATGGAACAAGATGATCTTTAAGGGTTCCTACCAACCCAAACCATTCTGTGATAACGTCCAGCCCATGCACTGGCTGTGAGGTGACAGAAGTTCTCAGGTCTGTGCATCTCTTGCAGCTTATGGCTCAAAGTCAGTGTGAAAGAGAAACCCAAGCAGTAACCAACACATTCACACTGCCTGGGAAGTTGATATTTCAAGTGCTAAATCAGCAAGAGCAAATTTCCCTTCTGCTCTAAGTGGGGTGGTGGTTGTCTCTGCCCAAAGGTCAGACGAAACATTAAGCAGCTGTTACCTCCCTTTATTGTTCTGCAGAGATGATTTGGGATAAAGAGCTGTGGGAGCCCTTGCTGGAAGCTGTCTGGACCCAGTTCTGTAGGAGGATGTTCAAAGCCAGGCTGCCTGGGAGATCCAGGCTTCCCCACAATCAAATCTCATGCTTCAGTACCCAAATGCCAGGTGTCAAGATACCTCTGGATGAGCAAATATGTGCAGCAAGAGCTTAGGGCTAAATCCACTGAAGGAAATGGGCCTAATAACTCTTGCAGAATCAGGCCTTGTCTCCTCTGTTGAACCAAAGATGTTTAGATAGATCCCATTATCTGTAACTTGGGGTTCTCATCACCTCTGCTTGGGGCAGATGAGGCAGAGCACAACACCAAAGCATCCATTGCAAAACTGTTATATTCCAGGGTAGAAACCCAAGTAGCATCTTCTTTCAAGTAATTAATCAAAGGACCAAGGCAAATAGGCAAAAAGAACAAATGGAGTCATTGCAGATTGGTTGTGCCTTCAGAAAATAAAACTGTCAGGGAGGTTGTTTCTGATGCTGGCTGGGGTTATTTATAACCAAGGAGTATAGCAGGGGCTGGGAGAAATCAGCTGTGTTTAAACAAGGCTGGGAGGGCAGGCAAAGCCAGGCAGGAATCTTCTGGGTGAATTTTTTCAAGCTGAAAATATTGGTTTGTAAAAAAAAAAAAAAAAAAAAAAAAAAAAAAAAAAAAAAAAAAAAAATAAAATCTTTCTGCAGCAACATGCCAAGATACATTCCTGTTGGAAAACCAGTAGGGTCAGGACAAGGGCTGGAGATGGGACTGTGAGCATCAGTGGTGCTTTGGTGTCTTCCCTGGTATGGTGTTGTCCTGGGCTGACCAGGAATTGTGGGTTCTGATGGGTGTAGGGGCTGGGATAGCTCTGGGATGGCTCTTGGATGCAGCCACACCATACCCATCACCCAGCTTGGGGAGATGCATCATCTGGGGGGTTCTTCTGCCCCAAGGAATTCTCCTAAAATAAATCAGAGTGCTCAGATCAGCTCCTTTTTGAGTCCCACCTTGCCTACAGATGTTATCCGTAGGATTTTATGGATTATACTTATGGGATCTGTGAACAGCACTGAGGGCAGCAGCCTGCTGCCAGGATGCCAATGTCCCTCAGTTATGGGTGAACTGGAGAAGACTGGGAGCAGCTGGGTGAGGACCAGAGAGGTGGCTGTGTGAGGGTGATGCACACCATGGCCAGCCCATAGCCAGCCCTAGGAAAGTCCCAACACTGAGTTACAACACTCCATCCCTCTGTGGTCTCCTCCATCCTCAAACAGAAACTCCCAGATGAGAGGCATGGCTGGGGTTGGACCATTGAAAGAGCCCATTCCCTGAGTTTCTGTGTGTGCAACTACCCCAAGACAGGTCTGTCTCTTGACAGATGGAAAAGTTATATTATTATTATTACTATTAGTATTATAGAAATTGTTATTATTACTGTTATTATGTCTGGAAGTGGCATTTGCCCATCCAAGCATCTCAGGAGCCAGGAGATGGATCCTGCTGGAGCCCAAAGCCTTTATCTGATTTCTTTGTCTGGGAAAGCAAGTGTTAAATTGCCTCATTTCTCATCCTCTGGGATCCCCAGGCACACTTAGCTTTTCCCTGGAGGGATAAATTCCTGTTGTAAGCCTCTAGCAAGAATCACATACTTGTCTGGATCTCCAGTGGTTTGAGTGACCAATTAACCTGCAAGGGGAAGACATCAAAAAGCTTCAGTTCAGATCTGAAATCCACCCCCAGGGAATCTCCCCAAATCGACAAGGGGGAAACTCAACTTTCCTGCCTTCCAGAGCCAACATGATCCCAGGTTGTGGATTTTCTGGAATTTTTAGACTTGGAATGAAGCAAATCTGAGCAAACAGTGTTCCCATGGAGCTCATCAACCTTGTGCTCTTCCCTCACTCTGGTCACCACCTTCGAGTTTAGGATTTGTTGGGGTTGGGGGATTGCAGCAGAAATTATATTGTCTAATGGGGCAGATGATGGACCAATGGAATCACAAAACACAGGGGAACCTGTAACTAGTGTCCAAAAGAGGCATCTTAACATCTTGACATCTCCTTTTTTAGTGCTGATGCTTTGATTTACACTCAGTGCCTTGGCAAATATTTGCAGCTGGTGAGCAGGTTTAATCATCCCATTGCTTAACATTTCACCAGGTTGGAAGAAGTTATCAGAAATCCTTTGAAGGAATCAGGCTGTTTGACTTCAGGTGCATTTTGTCTCTTTGTTTCTACTAAAACCTGAAGCAAACACAGGGGTATGGCTCCTCCCTGGAAGGAGAAACTCTGAAGGCAGACAGAGGCTTTGGGTGCTGTGGGTTTGAAAGCTGTGGGTGGTTGTTTTCCACCAGTGACAGCAGTGCTCTCACATGTGGTGAGTGGAAGAAGTGACTGAGATTTGCATCTCTGGCTTGGAGGTGAGAGGCAGCTGCTTGAAACCAGAGAGAGCAGAAGAAGAGAGGAAGAGGGGAAGGATGTCACCACGTGTCACTGCTGGCCATTTCCAGTCACTGGTGTGTGCTTCATGCCTTAGGCAGAGCTCATGTTTAATTTACCACCAGACACGGATGTTGCCCAGTTCTCCCAGTTCCTTGGTCACAGGGCCTGAAGTCTCCTTTTTCTTCTCTGTTGTTGACCCAGCAGAGGCAACCAGCAACACTGGTCTTGTGATCCACCTCTGCCTGTGGTCTTCTGCTTTCTTCCCTTCTGTTCAATTGCAGAAGTGCTCTCTGGATGGCTGAGGACACATTTCTGGACCTTGGATTTGGCCCCAAGCCTCAATTGCATGGGGTGGGGGACAGGTTCTTTGGGTTATCTGTACCTGACCTCCCAGCACAGCTCCTCCTGGCTCTGCTTGGCAGATGGATGTCAGGTCCCAAACATCCTGATTCCAAGGACACCCATGACTTGGGGAACTCAAGGTCAATGAGGACAATGCTTGGAAGTTGACCAAGATGCAACTATTAATGTGCCAGGACCTTAGCTGGACATTAAGCTGTGGATAGGCCCTTGCCACACAAAATTAACCATCCAGAAGGTTTTCTGTAGAGCCCAGAGGCTGTGTGTACACTGAGAAGGCAGTGGGGATGGGTGGGTGGGAGGAGAAGAGGTGAGGAACCAAACCATGCCCATTGTTTAGGTGCATAAATCCAGCAAATTCCTTGCCAGCTCGTGCTTGCTTTAGAGAACATGCTGGGAACAGTGTTCATTAGCCATGCAAAGCTGTGTGATTATGAAAATAAAGTCTCAAATGAGCCAAACTAGCCCGTCATGAGGTCCACAAAAACCAAAAAGTCTTTAGAGAGATGCAAAACCCACCCTCTGCTTGAAGCACTGAAGCTGGGAGAAATGGCATCATTGCTGGTGCAGGACTGTGCTTCAAGTTCCAATCTGATCTCCCAGACAATGCACGAGCTTCCAGTCTCCTCCTTCTCTTGCCCAAGGGATGTTTTGACTCCGGCACTGAGCACAGAGAAAGGCATATGTGACCTAAATCAGGTTTTACTTCTGCTCACATCCTTCCAGCTTGAGTAAACAGCAGAGGATGTGACTGAGAGCACATATGGTGCCTCAACAACGCCTCTTCTCTGCTTCAGATTTTCTTCTCCCTTCCCCAGAGGTGAGTTTGACTCACTCTGTATTTAGAGAGATGCTTCTTTATCCACACTGCTCATTAAACCTCCCTGATCAGCCGGTCCCCAGCCCACCACTGAAGCTTTTCTTGTTCCACTTGAGTAACTTCGACCCACAGGACCTACAGCCCAAGCCAAACCCCACCGGAGGGCTGGGAAAGGATGGCAAAATACCCTGGAGACTGCCAAAACAAACACAAAAAAACCCCTTCACTTGATCAGCCAGAGTGCCAGCCCCACCCTGGGGTGTGGAGTAAACACTAGCAAGTATTTATTCCTCACCACTCAGCATCCAAATATTTGTTTCCTTTTGTCACCCGGGCACACACTCACCTGCACACTGCCTGCTGGATGCCTTGGGTTGGAAATCTGGGCACACATCTGCTTGTAAAGGCTGGGGAGGAAAGAGAGATCTGTTGTAAACACATGGGCATTTCTAGCAATGTGATGGCCTGGGTGCACAAGGATATTTATTTTGGGATATCTGCACTTCCATCTAGACCTTTGCCTGCCCCACGTGTTTGTCTGCCCTGTTATGTTCGTGGAGTCACAAATCTTTACATATCTGTGCATGTATGCAGAAGTATTCAGCATACATGTGTATTTATCCACCCACACTCACCCACGTCTGAATGCAGAGGGCTGGAAATGATCATCTGGATTCCTTGGCATCAGTACTGGATAAATCTGACATTTACAGCAGTCAACACGTGGCACACGCTGCCCTTTTCCTCTTGGCATCTGCACATAGACATCTTCTCTCCATCTGCCAAGTTGTGAACGTGCCAGCCCACAGGTGTGCTTAACACCACGATGTTCTTATGTGGGGATGGGGATGAATGAAGGTAGCACACAGCACTGGCTGTCTCAGCCAGCTCAAACAGCAGCAGGACCTTTTAATTAAGAATCATGTGTGTTTGGCTCCATCCAAACGAATCCACTGCACGCATCAGTGCCCTGATGAGCTTGATGTAGCTGCCAAGAGAAGAATGAAATGTCCTCCTACCACTAAAAAAGGAAAAGTTCCTGGTTGACCCTGTGAGCACAAAAGCTCCTCAACCACTGAACGGAGCTGCAGGTAAATCCTGGAGGTGTGGCACCTGGGAGAAAAGAAACTTTCCGTAATTTTGAGCACAGACAACAGGTGATAAACTCTCCTTTGATCTGTCCCGACTTTATAGATAATGGGGGAAATGTCTTTAGGGTGAGTACTGACCTGGTTGTGGTTAGATAAGGGTGTTCAGTGAGAAGTTTAATTTCCTGCCTAAAATGGTCACGATCCGGGAGGTGATGAATAATGATGGGCTGGGAGAGGTCAGGCCCCAGAGGAAGGGTTTTTTCAATGTGTTCAAGGTTGTAAAAAGGGAGGGGATTTCTCAGCTCATCTGAGTACTTTATGGAACTGGGATTTTATCCAGAAGGCATTGTTGGGGTGATTCTCCATTTTCCTGGAGAGCATTAAAGGCAACATAGAGATTCTTGGTCTGTCCCCAGGCTGGCTGCCCCTGGACTCACAGCTCATTAAGGATTTGTTTTATTTTTATCAGTGCCAATCTACTTTTATAGGCTTTATGACAGCAGTTTGCTAAGACTTTAAAGAGACTGCAATAGTTTTCAGTGCCCACATTCCACTTAACCTTCAAGAGAAAGGTGAATAATGCCCAGGTCCCACAAAAGCAGGGAGTGTGCTACCTAGGTCAGATATAGGTGACAAAGTGTCCATGAGCTGTTGGCTCCATTGACTTGATGGGAAGCTGGCACCAGCCAGCTCTGGATCTGCTCTGCAGTAGAATGGAGACAAATCTGCATTTTCCAGCTAAGAAAACTTTGTGTTTCCCAGAGCAAAGCTACCACAGATGAAGAACCCCCTCCAGCCATACAGTGTCTACATCACCTGTTGCACAGCAGGCCAAAGGAGTACCTTCCTCTTTTTTTTTTTTTTTTTCTTTTTTCTTCCTGAAACTATCTGAATAATAGGCAGGGAAGCCTGGAAGGTCAAAGTAATTTTCTTCAGAAGGATGTGTCAAGTTCCCCTTAAGATATGGCATGTTCTAGTAGATAAGAGTAGGTATGATGGATCTTGACCTCATACCCAGGCTGTCACAAGTTCTCAGCAGTCTTGTGGTGACAGTGGCAGACAGTGGCTTGGAGCTGACTTACAGCACTTCTGTAATTGGAGACACACCTCTGAAGCTATAAATAGAATTGCCTCTGGAGAAATTGTGGAGATCAGAGAAAGAAGGCCACGAGCTGCTTCGTGACTATGCTGAACCCTTCAAGTAGATCAGTGGTGAAGTCTAAAGAGACAGCATTAGATATGACTGCTGATCAGAACTGGGGCTCTTCTGTGGTCCAGGGCTTGGTGCCATTTCCATAGTTCCAAACCCTCCATCTATCAGTCAGACCTCCTAGGGCATCGCCTCCAATGTGCTATCCCACTTCTGGTAGCAGTTTCTCTCAATCCAGCCAAAATCAGCTGCTGCTCTGTGCTGAGCCCAGATTTCAGTGGCGAGGTCTCCCCATGTTCCACTGCAGTGGTTTCACTTCAGAAGGGGAGTAGAGGGGGAGAAGGTTTTTTGGGGGGCCCTACAAGGTCTTCAAGGACTTCTTGATAAGCTCCAAGGTCTTCAGCGCCATCTACTGCCACTTGGCTCCGGTCTCATCCCTCCAGGAACAGATTTAGAGGATCCTTTCAGGCTTGTAGGATGGGGATAATCTGTAGCTACATTGCCCTGCTGTGCCCATGGGCTGAGTAAAAGTTAAAACACATACCTGTGTTTTAACACATCTGGAGACAAAAACTTGGGGCTATTTTCCTTACAGAAAAAAGGGCAAGAAAAAACCAAATACCTGAGGGCTGTAAGCTGGCAATGAGCAAAAGATAAATATAATAAATAAAGGCTAAAGATAATAACTGGGAGCTATGGTGCTGCTCCTTCTGAGCTGGTTCTGCCTATAGGATGCTTTCTGCTGTCAGCATAAAGACTCCAAAGTGAAGGTTGGGTAGAGCTTTCAGTGAAGGTCAGAAGGAAACAGAGATAATTATCACCTGAGTTTCAGTGCCTTGTCTTGGATTAGATACAAAACATCCCCCACATTAAGCAGTGAGGAAATGTTAGATGAACATATGATAGCAAAGGTGTGGCTGAAGTAATGGATCTGTTTCTATGCCATGCTCTAATCTCAACCAACCTGAAGCAGAGCAGCTGAAAGTAATGCTAACCTGAATTTTCAGCATTAAGCATGGAAATTGGGTCTTCCTACTCTTCCCAGGTAGAAAAACATAGAGGTTCAACAGCCCTGGAAGGCCTAGGAAAGACCTAACTCATGGTGCAGGACAGCAAATCATCTCTAATGGGTCTCAAGATTTCATCAATGTGATAAGAACCTTGATAACCATCAGCAAAAAACCTTCTCTTCAGCCACTTGGGAGTCATTCTAAGGCATTTTATGGGCTGTGCTCCTCCCCTTCCCTTTCAGGTGGTAGCAGTGGTTTAAAATAGACATTCTCCTCTCTACCTGAGCAAGAGCCTTGTTATTAATTTTATAAGTCAAGACCCAAATTAAATCTTCTCCCATAGATGAAGCCAAAGGCTGTGCAGGAGCTCCAGCACTGACCAGTCCACACTCCAGGCAAGGGGGAAGATGAACCATGGATGTGTAAGTGATTTACACCATCTGGACAGATATCCCAGGGCATTATAATGATTTCAACATAATGGAAATGATCAAGATTTGGGTATCTTTTGGATGGCCTCTGGTGTGAGCAAAGGTGCCTGGGACTCAAAAGAAACCACTATTGTCAATAATCTTTTAGAAGAACTTGTTCTTATTTAGGGAACACAGAGGCTTCCAGACACATAAATGATTGATCCCAGCTCAGCACCCTCTTTTACTCTTGTTTTTGCCAATAGCCAAGAAGCCAACATGAATTTCTTTGTATTTAATTCTTCTGGTTAGTGAAACCATTATTAGGACTGGGAACAGTCTGAAGGGGGGTGTGGAATGGGTCCAAGTCCCAATTATGACAAAATAAGCACATTCAACTTTAGATATTTCTCTTGTGATCCTTGAACAGGGAAAGGAATCCTACATCTGGCTTGCACTTCATCTAACATCTTGGTAGAGGGATTTGGGGACTTATCTCAACATTCTCCCACACCAAGCATTTGGCCTTCTCTAAGGTCTGATATCCTGTCAGACCCTCTGGATCCTGGAAAAATACTAGGAAGCAGCTTTTGAGAAACTTGTAACCCAAAAGCAAGGGAGATTTGAGAGGAGAAACTGAAAACTGGAGGTTAAGCTCTTTTAAAAAAGTTTCCTTGATGCCACCACCAGTCACCTGGGAGGTCTGGGAGTTAAATACAACCTGAGGAGCTCTCTGCTTGTCATGAGGAATTCTCAGGGTTGTTGTAAGGAAGGCTGTCAGGATTAGAAACAACCAGGAGGTTCCCATTAATGAAGGTTCAGAAGAGAGCCTGGCATAATTGCAACTTAAATGCTTTTGCTGAGCTCCAGCTGGTGTTGATTCATCACCAGCCTTCTGCTGCAGACTGTTGGGTAAATTAGGAAGCCTCTGTATAGCAATCTGGAGCTTTTTCCCCCAAGAAAAACAAACAAACAAACAAATCTCAATGTGGTTTCTGCAGGAAGGAACCTCCTGTTGAAACCTTGGCTTTGTCTCTGCTGAGGAGCAGTGCCATGGAAGAGCATCAGTAATCAGGACTTCTCTCAAACACAGCCCAGAAAACTGATTTTCACCACATTTTTAGCAGCATTTCCTCTAGCTCATATGATTATATATGATGATATGATTATATTGCTCCTCATGGCATGCTTGGATGACAGGAGAAGGACACCTTGATGCAAACACCCCCAAATTCCTAGTGAGCATTGTCCAAATATTCATCTGGGAAACCTGACAGGCAAAATGTGACCCTGATCACCTGCTGAATGCTCTAGGGCTGACGTGTTCCTATCAGCCTTCCTGGGAGGCCTTGGAGGCATGTGATAAGATTAACACGTGTTCTCATTCACCTCTGGTGTCCCAGAGCTGTTGCCAACCACAACATTTGGCAGTCCCACACCTTGGGATCAGTGGGGTGGTGGGTTTCAGGATTTCACAGAGATCTTACAGAGTCTGGACATAGCTGTGAATGAAAAAAGGACAGGTCTGGAGGTGAATGATTTCACTTCCCAGTGCTTCAATTTACCTAGATGCAAAATGGTGATGGGGAGATCTTTGCAAACTGCATCATGTCATGCTTATGTAGGAATGAATTATTCTAATTATTCTACTCTTTTTGCTGACAGTGATTTAGCAGAAAGGAATCTACCTGAAGTGATGGGACAGCAGGATTTGGAGACATCTGAGCCCTGTTCCTGAATCTGTGACTGTGACTCCTCCAAGACCTTGGCCAGGACACTTCAGCATCTCTGAGGCTCATGTTACCCATCTCTAAAATAGAGAATAACACCAAGCATTCTGCAGAGAGGTTGAATTCCTCTGTCTGTAAGAGGACTAGAGAAACCTTGTGTGCCAGGGAGTGCAAAAATGCTTTTCATTTTCCTCCTTGCAGCTTCAGTCTGTGGTCTCAGCATCCCTCCTTCTGATAACAAGTTTGTACTTGGCACATGAGAACTAAACATGAGTGAAGGAATCCATGGCTCTGGTAGAACATGAAGCAAAGTCAGGGAAAAATAGAAAAATAAAAAATAAGAAAAACCTTGGAGCACTCTGCCCCATTCTCAACACATGGTAATGGAGATTTTTAACCATATTAACAGGCACTGACTTGCTTGGCTCTTTCTTCATGAGAAGTCATGGAAATCAAGTTCAGCTGCTGTGGTCTCCAGGTCTGAGCTGTGAGTGCCCATCCTGTTGGCTCTATCCACTAGTGATTTCCAGAGGGTATTTCTTCACATAGAAGTTCCTTTATTTTATTCTAACATGGCTTGAATTAGTCAGACTGCAGCTTTTGACCATCTTCCCAGAGGCATGGTGATTCTCAGACTTTGGGAGTTAAGCACATCCAAGCAACAAATTAAGAACAGCAGATTTTTGACTTATGGGACCAAAAGGCCATGTTCATAGAATCAGGGAATGTTAGGGGTTGGAAGGGATCTCTAGAGATCATTGAATCCAACCCCTCTGCCAAAGCAGGATCACCCAGGGCAGCCCACACAGGAACACATCCAGGGGGGGTTGGAAAATCTCCAGAGGTGGAGACTCCCCAACCTCTCTGGGCAGCCTGGGCCAGGGCTCCCTCACCCTCACAATAATGAAATTTCTCCTCATGTTGAGGTAGAACTTCTTATGTTCTAGCTTAAACCCATTACTGCTTGTCCTGTTACTGGGCATCACTGAAAAGAGACTGACCCCTTCCTCCTGACCCCCACCATGTTAAACCCATTCTCGTTCATCTCTAACACCTGTCCTGGTTTGGGCCAGGATAAAGGGGATTTTCTGTCTTGTACTTTTGCTTTCAGCTCAGTCTCTTGTCAGGAGCTGCACTTGCTGAAATTCACAGCAAGTTTCTCAGGCAGTGTCTGCTGCTGGGACTGATCCCACTCCATGGTTAGAGTTACTGCTGGAGAATGGGCTGCAGAGCCAAGGACACTGCTCAGCTCTGAGGAACATTTGGCCCTCCAGAAGGAGAAAAGGAGTAAAGAGGTCACACCTGAAACCCTCCTGTGGGGAGGAACAGACAAGAGAAATGACCAGAATTGACCAAACAGAGTATTCCATCCCATACACCTCATTCTCAGGAGAAATTGGAGGGATCACCAGGCTCAAAGCCCTTCCTGCTTCCCCTTCTTCCCCTCTCCCTCTTTGCTTCAGCATCCTGGGAGGATTCCATCCCTTCCTCTGCCTGTGCTCCTGATCCATCCCAGCCTGAATCTGTGTGTTCCTGCCTCCAGCTCCCAACTGCTCCTGACCCCAGGATTCCAGCCTGGATTTTCCCAGGGCTGCCCTGCAGCCTCAGTGGGGATGGGAGAGTTATTGGGGGAGATGGGGGGGGGAACATGGGATCAATTATCCTGTATATTTGTATATATTTAGTAATTTTTCCTATTTCTCATTCCTGTTCTATTAAAGCTATGTAGTTTCATTTCCAACCCATCAGCTTCTCTCCCTTATTCTCTCTCCTTCCTTTATCAGGGATGGAAGGGGCATTAATAGAGAGCATCTGTCCTTTGGTTTAATTGCTGGGCCAGTGTTAAACCATGCCACCTGCCCTATTGCCTTTGCTGGTAGTGGTGCTTTAGCAATTGCATATATTTTTATTCTTACTTTTTTTTTTTCCTTCTTCTTTTTTTTTTTTTTTTCTTTTTTTTTCTTTTTTTTTTTTGTTTTTTTTTCTTTTTTTTTTCCCCAGGTTCTTGTCCATTCTCAGCTGATGTATGGAAGAACTGCACAAGTAACAACAATCCCTGAAGGACAAGATTTTGACTCAGTTTGCCAAGTGTCTTTCACCCTGGCTTCAGCAATGTGTTGAGGCAGAATTCCTTTTTCAGTCCCACTTTTACACAGGTCCTACAAAAACGTGGCCATTTGCAGCTCAGTGAGGAATCACACCAAAATCAGGGGGAATAAAGACAACTCCCAAGCATGGCACGAAGTCACCCAAACCAGAAAATTTCCATTTTTCTTACCTGCCATTGATTTTTAGAGACTGCTGATGTGATGCTTGAAACAATAGTGAATAAAAACAATTGAGGGAGAGGTGTGATGTTTAACTTGGCCAGAGCCTCCCAGGATTTCTAAAGCACGTTAAGATCCTTGGATGAAAGACAGATTGTACAGGCAATAATATAATTATAACTACTTTAAATTCTTCCTTCCAAGCACGTGAAGTAGCAAGTCTCCAGGTCAGGGCAAAAGAGAGCTACAGGCTACAGGCAGTGGTGGAATTTGATCCTTCCTGCAGGGTGAGCTGCTAATTAGACTTTGTCCTGTCCCTGTCACCATTTCCTGTCACAAGCTGCTTACAATAATTTAAAAAGAAGTTTTAAAGCAAGCCCAGGATGAGAAGCCTGAGATTTAATTTCAAGAAGTTCTTGAAGACACGAGGCAGGATAACATCATTCTTAGGATATTCATCTCCTGCTGTGGGAGCTGGCTTGGACTGAGGCAATTGGTGGAAAACTGGAAATTTTTATTCTCACTTTTCAGCTGCTAATATCAAAATACTGGAGTTTTTTGTTTTGTTTTGTTTTGGTTTTGTTTGGGGTTTTTTTTTGTTGTTGTTGTTGGTTGTTTCATTTAGTTTTTTTCTTTGTTTTTTTTTTTACTTTCATCCCCTTCCACTCTGGAAAAGAAATAAAATCAGAAGTTAAAGGGCATTTGACAGACGAGTAGTTAAGTAACCTCAAACCTGAGTCATGGCCATGAAGCAATGGTTCAAGCTGGGCTGCACATGAGACCTCATTCCATGGGCTCAAAGGCTACAGGGGCACTGATTTAGGGATACCCTGAGCATCCTTAGTGAGTTTGAAGATGACATCAAATTGGGCTCTCCAGAGGGATCTGGACTGGCTGGATCCAGAGGCTGAGGGCAATTGGAGGAGGTTCAGAAAGGGTTCTGCTGGGTCACCACAAACCCAGGCAATGCTACAGGCTTGGGAAGGAGTGGCTGGAAAGCTGCCCAGAAGAAAAGGACCTGGAGGTGTTGGTTGGCAGCCAGCTGAATATGAGCCAGCAGTGTGGCCAAGTGGCCAAGGAGACCAACAGCATCCTGGCCACTATCAGAAAGAGTGTGGCCAGCAGGATTGGGGCAGGGATAGTCCTCTTTTACTTGGTATTGGTGAAGTCAAACTTCGAATCCTGGGAGCCCCAATACCAGAAGGATATTGAGGTGCTGGGATGTGTCCAAAGAAGAGGAAGAAAGCTGGGGAAGGGTCTGGAGAACAAATCTTATGAGAAGTAGCTGAGGGAACTTGGGTTGTCCAGTCTGGAGAAATAAAGGCTGAGGGGAGACTTTTTTTGTCTCTAAACTACCTGAAAGGAGGTTGGAGCAAGGTGGGGGCTGGTCCCTTCTTCCCAGTAACAAGTGATGGGGTGAGAGGCCCTGTAAAAGGCTGCCCTGGGAAGTGGCTGAGTCAAGCTGTGTAGATGTGGTGTTCAGGGACATGGTTTCATGGTGGACCTGACATTTTGGGTAAAGAGTGGACTTGATGATCTCAAAGGTCTTTTCCAAACCAGATGATTCCCTGATTCGATGCTTCTGTGAAGTCCTCCAGTCCCACGTTGCAGCATTAACCAATGAAAGAGAAAAAAAATCAAACCCTACCTTGTTTTGGCAAGGAGAATCCTTCCCAGAAGGTGTGGAGGTGTTCTCAGTTCCCCAGTCCAGCATTTTCACAAGTGTTTTCACCTGCCAGGGCATCCACACTGGGCCTTGTGGTTCCAAGCTCAGTGTGAGATCCTTGGGAAAAACAGGGAAAGAGGAAAGGCAGCCCCTGCATACAGACAAAATTTATTGAACCCTTGATCACAAGACTCATCAGACTTACAGACTGGAAATTCTTGGCCTTCAGTGGGAGAGGTGATGTGAAATGAAATTGCCCTTCTCCTCTGGCACTTCCCCTGGAGCACTGCACAAGAGGTCAAAAATCAAGATGTTTGGTCCCAGGCACCTCTGTGGTGAATGCTCAGTCAGCTTGGGCTGAAAAGTGAAAAGCTGCAAAGCCCAAAGCTCTTTTTTTTTTCTCCTCTGTCTTGTCTCCCATTGGTGCCCTGGACTTGGCCCAGCTCTTGGTGCTTTGTGGAATCTCCCGTGGCTAAATTTCAAGGTTGCAAGCAGACAGCTCCTCCCCTGGAGATAATCAGCACATGGGAGGATTTTACCTTTACCTGGACCTTGTGTACCTTGAATCTGCTACAAGAAGCTTTCTATGAACCCCTGGGGATAAACCCCCAGTTGCTCGGAGAGGTTGTGGAGTCTCCATCCTTGGAGAAATTCAAAACCCTCCTGTGCCCCAGCCTCTGCAGCCTACTCTAGGTGAACCTGCTGTGGCAGAGGGTTTGGATTAGATGATCTTCAGGAGTCCCCTTCTATCTCCTAACATTCTGGGATTCTGTGACTGTACAGCAACAGCAGGATGCTCCTACCACAGGTCTGCTGGTTCCCTTGGGCCCAACAGAGCTGAAGGAGGAAGCTTTCCTTTCCCCTTCACCTTGATAAGAACAGCACTGGGAGCAGAGGAGCTTCTGTCCTTGTAAAAGTTTTCAGCATCCCTTCCCTGGGACCCCCAGAGGAGCCTCTCCAGGTGGGCACTTGGATGGATGAGCCCCATGTTCCTCCCGAGGAGCAAACCTTCCATTTAGGGTAAATCACTTCTAGTAGAAAACTTCTTCAAGGCTCAACCACACTGGGTCACTGGGATTTCCATCACTGAGAACCAGGGAAAAGATTGGAGAAGGCAAGCGAGGCATGGACCCAGTGTGGATCCTGATGGTCTGAAGTGATTTCTGCATGGCTGGCCAAGGGCAGCTGACAAAGATAACAACATGGTCCAAGACAAACAAGGAGACTTTTTTCTCATGTTTTTTTCTTCATTGCTTTTTTTCTCATGTCTGCATTTCCATCCACAAGGAGAGGGAGAAGGGAATGTTACCTGCTGCAGCTAATGAGGCCTGGCAGGAGCAGTTGCTAATTAGGCTCCTGATTCATGGGCTGGGTGCAAGTTTCTGTCCTGATGCTCTGCCAACTAGTGCACACTTCCTGCTCACTAGCAGGGTAATTAGAAGATTAGGGTTAATGGGTTATGCTCATTCAAGGGTTCTCTACTTGTGTCAGATTAGCTGTCTCCTGCTGTCTTTAGTTTTACCTTTTACCTTGACTTTTTTTTTTTTTTTTTTTTTTTTTTTTTGGCTACAAAGGAATGAGGGGAAGAAATGAGTTGTAATTACCCCTGGTTTGCAGAGGAGGACTCCTCCAGTGAATTTTTTTAGATGTGAGATGAGTGGTTAAGTTCCCATCAGTGGAGATCTCCCTGATGGAGCCAGTGGTTACTCCAGAGACATTCATCTTGCCCTGAAGGGGACAAATGGGTTGGGATTCTTTTGCCTAAACACTGCTGCCATGTGCCAGGGTTTCCCTGGAAATCTACACAGGGTTGGCTGATACTCCACGAGGAAAACCATTCTCCCTGTAAAGAGAATATCTGAGAGTCTCTGAGCCACCTTATCTGTAGACTACAATGCTTGGATGGCTTAAACACCTGATTTCTCCAACCAAGGGAGCCATGAAGGCTTCTAAGCAGTTGTTAGCATAAGACAGTCAGCTCCAAAAAGAGAGGGATGGGGGGAAAACCAGAGGGAGACATCCCTGTGAGGGCTCCAGAACATTGGGGCCTCTGAACCTTCTCACATCCTGGAGCTCTGCTCCTTCCCAAGTTCTTCTCCAGGTTTTATTCCCAACTAGGAAAAAAGGTCTCTGTGGATGTCATCTATTCTGCTGTGGTGCTGGGGCTGGGATGGGAATGTTTGCCTTCCTTAGCAGAAATGGGGAATATAAAAATCTAAGTTTTCATTACAGAGAAAAAATAAAGCTCCTACAACCAGCAAGATCCCTTTGGGCTGCTGGGTGATTGAGACCATGGAAGAAGCCCCCAGATGGGAAAAAACAGCTAAAGAGGAACCAGTATCCCTCTGAGACACACAGATACCTGACACTGGAACCTGATCCCCTGGAGAAAAACCCCTGTAACAATAAGATGAGAAGAAGCAGGTTCTTTCAGTATTTACAGGCTGCTTCTGCTGGGTCCAGAAAAAAAAGCACCCAGAGGGACCCTGATGGGTCTCCAGGGACCAAGATACTGCCAAGACAGTTTTGCTTCCAGGACTTTTCCTCAGACCAAACTTTAGGCCCAGATCTTCCAAGTTAGGTTTTCCTGATGTTCACTGAGTCCTTTGCTTCTCTGCCACATGTCAGGAAAAAATGGTTCCAATTATTCCAAGGAGGTGGTGTGAAAGGATCTGTTTCACTATGGCAAGCTCTGTGCAAGGAGCAGCTTGGCTGAGAACAAGAGATTTGTGACACAGGTTTGCAGTGTCCACATGTGCCCTGCAACAGGACCTGACCCAAATGGTGACATTGCTGTTCAGACATTGCCCTGACTCCTCCTGTCATTTTAAGCAGTTTTTTTCCCTGCAGTTTTTACTGTTTAAAGAAGGGTTATTTGAGCATGGTGCATGATGCACATTCCTTTTGCACAGTTTCTCAAGATTTTTTCCAAAATGATTCAGTTGTCTTTAAAGGCACAGACTTTTTTCTTTCCTTTTCCTTTTCCTTTTCCTTTTCCTTTTCCTTTTCCTTTCCCTTTCCCTTTCCCTTTCCCTTTCCCTTTTCCTTTCCTTTCCCCCTCCCCTTTCCTTACCCTTTCCCTTTCCTTCTCTCCTCTTCCCTTTCCCTTTTTTTCCCCTTCCCTTTCCCTTTCTCTCTCCCTTTCCCTTTCCCTTTCCCTTTCCCTTTCCCTTTCCCTTTCCCTTTCTTTTTCTTTTTCTTTTTCTTTTTCTTTTTTCTTTTTCTTTTTCTTTTTCTTTTTCTTTTTCTTTTTCTCTTTCTCTTTCTCTTTCTCTTTCTCTTTCTCTTTCTCTTTCTCTCTCTTTTTTTTTTTCCACCACCTTGAGTCCTCTCTCCTGGGACATTTATAGTCAAACACTAAAATAACCAACACACCTAGCAGCAAAATCTAATATCTGCCCATGATAAGATGCAACACAGATGTGACCACTTCTGGGGACACAAAGAATTTCTTTTCTAGCACCTCAAACAGCTGGATTCACCCTAAGCTGCTCATTCTTCAGTGCAGTCCCCAGGTAGCACAGCTCTATTTCTTTAACAGTAGTGTTCCCATTATTCATCCTGAAATAGCTCAAATATAACCACAGAAAAAGCATAATTTTAACTTGTGAGGCTCTTCTGTTGCTCTCCTCTTTCCCTGGACCTTCACCCCAGCCCTGAGGGGGTCCTGGGGCTGCAGCATCTTTGATTTGGTCTCTTGGGGATGAAAGGCAAAGCTGAGCATAACCACAGATATTCTTCATTGCCAGGGACATATTTTCCATCACCAAATATGCCACGGACAGAATCCTGCTGCTTTCAGAGGTCTGAAAGTTATTTGGACAAACTCACTGGGAGAGCATTCAGGAAAAATGTGGCTCTGTGTTTATCTTGTCATATTTTCCCTTAGGTCACTGCTGTCAACCATAAGACTGGGCTAGGTGGCCATGGTGTAGTCATTTTTGGGTTGTTTTCTACAAATAAATCCAACATTTGTGTTTTTACTCTCTGGGTCCAGCTCAGAGGGCACAAGGTGAGGTGGGAAGAGGGAGTCCAATGCCATAGCTGATGATAGGGGAGTCAGAGAATCACACAATTATTTTGTTTGGAATAGACTTTTAAGCACATTTGGTCCAATTTAATCACATTGGGTTAACCCAGCACTGCCAAATCCACCACTAAACCCATGTCCCTCAGCACCACAACTCCACAGCTTTCAAACATCTCCAAGTCTGGTGACTCAGCCACTTTCCTGAGCAGCCTGGGTCAGTTCCTGACAACCCTTTCAGTGAAGAAATTTTTCCTAATATCCAATCTAAACCTCCCCTGGAGCAACTTGAAGCCATTTTCTCTCATCCTATTCCTTGTTCCTTGGGAGAAGAGACCAACACCCACCTCACTCCCAACTCCTTTAAGGGAATTGCAGGGAACAAGAAGCTCTCCCCTCAGCCTCCTTTTTCTTCAGGCTAAAACACTCCCAGTTCCCTCAGATGTTTCTCATAAGATTTGTCCTCCAGACCCTTCCCCAGCTCTGTTGCTCTTCTCTGGACATTCTCCAACCCTTCAACTTTCTTCTTGTCATGAGAGGCCCAAAACTGAACCCAGAATTTGAGGTGCAGCCTCATTGATGCTGAGGACAGAGGGACAATCCCTGCCCTGGTCCTGCTGATGCAGGAGAGGTTCCTTGGCCACTTGGGCACTCTGCTGCCTCATATTCAGCTCCTGTTGACCAACATTTTCAGGTCCTTTTCCTCTGAGCAGCTTTCCAGCCACTCTGCCCCAAGCCTATAGTGGCACAGCTTTGGTGACCCAAGTGCAGGACCCAGCACTGAGCCTTTCTGAACCTCCTACTGTTGCCTTCAGCCCTTCAACTCAGCCTCTCCAGATCCTTCTTGAGAGTCCCCCTACCCCCAGACAAATTTTATTTTTCCTCACTTGGTGTCACCTGCAAACTTACTGAGGGTACACTTGATCCCCTCATCCAGATCATTGATAAAGATGCTAAAGAGATATAAACAGATTAAAGATACATAAGAAGCACGATGTGAACAGATGTAAAGGATTAAATTTACAGTCTACCCAGCAGTGATTTTCCAGAATATGGGAACCTTCTCCCTGCATAACCTTCCAGTGATTTTTTGGCTCTGAGTTTGGCAGTCATGGACATGCTGAATGAGAAACCACCCTGGGGGCTAAGGTTTGCTCACTGAAGTCTGCTGCAGCATCCTTATTGTGTTATCATGCAAACTGTGCAGTCCAAAAGTTTGGGTGCATCAGTCCCTGCTTCAGCTTCCTGCACTCTTCATGATGGAGATGAGAGGTGGTGACACCAAGACACAAAACATCTGTGGGGAAGGGCTGAGGCTGGTGGGAAAGTGGGTTATTTCTACCCTTTTTCTTGGTCTGAGGTGCTTGGGAAGTGGGGTTGGAGAGTTCTGGATGTTGGCTGGTTTGGATAAAGGGGATAAATGGATAAAAAGGATAAACTGGGAGAACTGAGAGGGCTCAGGACAGAGGAGAGGAGAGGGAGAGGAGAGGGAGAGGAGAGGAGAGGAGAGGAGAGGAGAGGAGAGGAGAGGAGAGGAGAGGAGAGGAGAGGAGAGGAGAGGAGAGGAGAGGAGAGGAGAGGAGAGGAGAGGAGAGGAGGAGAAGGGAAGAGAAGAGAAGAGAAGGGAAGAGAAGAGAAGAGAAAGAGAAGAGAAGAGAAGAGAAGAGAAGAGAAGAGAAGAGAAGAGAAGAGAAGAGAAGAGAAGAGAAGAGAAGAGAAGAGAAGAGAAGAGAAGAGAAGAGAAGAGAAACAACCCTGGGGTTTTGTTGGTTGGTTGGTTTTGGTTTTTCTATTTTTTCAGAAGTCACAGTCTGCTTAGCCCCAGACACCCCACCTGGAACATGGCAGACTGAATTTATAGTCACTGCAGAGCACCAAGGCCTCACAGGTCCTTGGTTTCTCTTCTCAAGATATTCCCTTTCTTAAGTCTTCTACTTATCTTTTGATGGAAAACCTCCCCCCAATGAAGTGGGTAAAAACAAGGAAGAAAAATTTTAAACTGCATGAATTCTAGCAGGCAGTGACTAGGAAAAGATGCCTGAATTCAATCTTTACATGCACTGAAGAGGTGCTTTTATCATCCTCAAGCCCAGGTCCAGAACTGTGGGGAACACCAGGGAGAGGAGTTCCAACCTCCATGCAGGAGCAGAACAGGGAGAGGGTGCAGCCAGTCCTCGGGCCAGCCCTGGCCAAGAAACTGCTCCAAGCAGCACCAGCTCTGGAGGAAAAGCCCCAGAGTCCCTGCCCTGAAAGCTCAGTGTCAGCCAAATCTCTTCTCCAAACTCTGTGTGATTTTTCCCCACCTGGGCCTGCCTGCTTGGATCCCTCACCCCAAATTCTCCCTCGTTAAAAAAAGAAAAAAAATTAAAAAATGCCCTTTTGCTTTTGCATAAGAGTTTTATTTTACCTTTTATGAGCAGGGTGGCAGTTTTCACAGAGGAATAACACTGGGCAGAGTTATTAAAAGATTGAAAACAAACAAAAAAAAAAGGAAATTCAAGCTGCAAAAACAAAAACGCTGACCAGAACTGCAGGGTGTTTCTCATAACATTTTGCTTATGTTATGAAGTCTGACTTTCTTCTTATTATTTTTTTCTTTTAAAAAGAACTCAATTTTAAAAAGGACTCAATTACTTCACTGAAATTCATCTGACCTGCTGATGAACCAGATTAAAAATGTCCTGTCCTGTAGAGAGCTGCAAGGATCTCTCCCGCTCTGTAGTCTTGCTGGTTCCTGTACTGATGGGAAAGGCATTGCTTGCTTGGTCTTTTGGGGTTTTTTTGGTTTGTTTTCTTTTTTCCAGGCTCAGCCTTTTTCTCATGACAGCTTATAATTCACCTTCTGTGTGGTTGTGAGCATCTCTCATCAATCTTGAGATTTCAGGGCAGTGAAACCCCCCAGAAAAACAATGGAGGAAAAATATTAGGAAAAACAGATATGAAAAATTATAGAAAGAAAAGTCTCAAAAGCTACAGAAAAATCTTAAAAGCGATAGAAAAACTCTTTAAAACTATGGGAAAAAGCTTAAAACCCAGAAACTAGATGAAAAAGTACAGGATAAAATCTTAAAGCTATATTAAAAATCTTTACATCTATAGAAATACCTTTAAAACTGTAGAAAAAATTTTAAATGCTCTAGAAAACCTGTGATTTCAAGTAAATCTCAGTGGAAACTGAGAGCCTGTAAGAAGATGGAGGCTTTTAGATGACTTGAGTTTGGGCTGGTGCAAAATTTCCTGCACTGGGATGTTCTGTGAGCAACATTGACACCAACGTGCTGCGTGGTGCTGGCTTCACTTTGCCTCTGTAGGGTGAGAGAAATGCTTCTTTTCAAAGGAAAAAGTGAATGTGCAACACCAAGCAGGGAAAGCAGAGGTATTTGTACAGTTGCTAAATGTTTTCTTGAGCTGGGCAGATGCTAGGAATGTCTCAAATACTTCCAGTGTTTCTTTTGAATTTTTATTTATTGTTTTTCTTCAAGTCACTGGGTCTCGTGGACTTGTTCACTCTCAGAACTTTGCTGAATTTTTGCCTTATGTCTATACCAGGTGTTTCACAACACAGGTTTCTTTATACGTGTTTCTTGTCTCTTTAATACCAAGGACTAAAAGATGGGTGTTCCACTTTTTCTCCTTTAGTCTGCTAGAATTCATGCAGTTTAAAATTTTTCTTCCTTGTTTTTACCCACTTCAGTGGTGAGAGGTTTTTTATCAATAGATAAGGAGAAGACTTAAGAAAGGGAATATCTTGAGAAGAGAAACCAAGACCTGGTGCTCTGCAGTGACTATAAATTGAGTCTGCCATGTTCCAGGTGGGGTGTCTGGGGCTAAGCAGACTGTGACTTCTGAAAAAATAGAAAAACCAAAACCAACCAACCAACAAAACCCCAGGGTTGTTTCTCTTCTTCTCTCTTCCCTTCCCTTCCCTTCCCTTCCCTTCCCTTCCCTTCCCTTCCCTTCCCTTCCCTTCCCTTCCCTTCCCTTCCCTTCCCTTCCCTTCCCTTCCCTTCCCTTCCCTTCCCTTCCCTTCCCTTCCATCTCTCCTCTCCTCTCCTCTCCTCTCCTCTCCTCTCCTCTCCTCTCCTCTCCTCTCCTCTCCTCTCCTCTCCTCTCCTCTCCTCTCCTCTCCTCTCCTCTCCTCTCCTCTCCTCTCCTCTCCTCTCCTCTCCTCTCCTCTCCTCTCCTCTCCTCTTTGTTTTTAAATTTTTCCCCTCTTTTAAAATGCAGGTTTTCCTCATGAGATCATCTTAGTTACAATGCTGCAGGGCTTTGTATAGACAAGCAGAGGACTGGGAAATCAGAGATTTCTCCTAGAATCATAGAATCATAGAATTGGCTGGGTTGGAAGGGACCTCAGAGATCATCAAGTCCAACCCTTGATCCACTCCCACTGGGGTTCCCAGCCCATGGCACTCAGTGCCACATCCAGTCTCTTTTGAAATATCTCCAGACACGGAGAATCCACTACTTCCCTGGGCAGCCCATTCCAATGCCTGATCACCCTCTCCAGAAAGAAATTCTTTCTAATCTCCAACCTAAACCTCCCCTGGCACAACTTGAGACCCTGCCCTCTTGTCTTGCTGAGAGTTGCCTGGGAAAAGAGCCCAACCCCCCCCCTGGCTCCAACCTCCTTTCAGGGAGTTGTAGAGAGTAATGAGGTCTCCCCTGAGCCTCCTCTTCTCCAGCCTGAACACCCCCAGCTCCCTCAGCTGTCCTGCATCAGACTAGAGAAGATGTCTCTCAGATGACTTCAAGTGAACCTGGCACATTTTTGCCTGAGTTGCTGAAGTTTCACTTCACTGTGGGAACTTTGCCCGTGGCCCAGGTTTGCCATAACTTCCAACATCTCTTATTTTTGATACAAAGCTTTTGCTTGCCCGTGCTGAAGCAGAACAAAATTCAATTTGATTTTTCTTCTGCAGCTTCTTTTCCCCTGCCTGGGGAAATGGAAGGTGTGAGCGTGAGAGGGAGTGCAGAACTTTGGTTTGAACACTGGGTGACCATGGGGCAGAAAGGACACATTCTCACTTCTCATTCTCAACTCCTATGTGACAGCACATCCCGGCCTGCAGCAAGGAGGAAGCTGCTGGGTTAGGTTTCCTTTCAGGTGCATCCTCTTGCAGCACGACTCACTTTGTGTTCATCATTGGCAAGTGATTTTTTCTTTTTTTTTTTTTTTTAACCTTTCATTTATCTGAAATAAAAAACCTCTTTAGTCTTGGAGAACAACTTTCACCCTGAGGGATGTCTGGTTGAAAAGGAGAGATGGTGGAGATACAGTGGGACATGGTCGTGGGCCTTTTCTCATTATGCACCTTTTCCTCAGTTTCCCAAAGTCACTGAGAGAAGTTTTTCATAATCTTCAGCCTCTCAGACATCCCAAACTTGATGCTGTGGTTTGATGAAAACTCTTGGCTGCCTTCCTTCCCAAATCAACTTTCTGTACAGCTTTATGGATGTGCTTTCCCATTGCAAGTACAAGTGTGCTATTTTACAGAGCCATAAGGCAAGCAGTTACTTTTAAAGACAGGAATGGCCTTTAGAGTGCCAGTACTGAAAACCCTAAAACTACATCCTCAGGGATATTTAGGTCCTGGTGACACTGTGGGCACAAGGTCCTCATTCCAAGGTCATGCTGAGGAGAATGGTGCTCATTAGCTTTATATCCCACCAACACCTCCTGAAATTAGGTGTTTATGTGGTTCCTTGGGTCCAAATGTTCTTTGCCTTCCAGAAAGAGTTGTCCTCTAACTATTTTTTTCACCAGGACTTAGAGATATGTGAGATCTTCAGCTTGAGGGCTGCAGATCAACCTCTGCCTTCTCCTTCCCCTTCTTACTGGAGAAAGCACAGCCCAGTGTACTCGGGATGTGGGGTCTTCTCTGCCCTTCTTAGTGAAGGTGTGGGACCTGATGTCAATTGCAAAACTGCTCAAGAAGTTGAGGAAAAAGCTTGGTTAATGTCCTGTGAGCTCCACAGAGCCACATCTCCCCTGATGGCCTAAGCCAGGCAATAAATCCCTGTCCCCAGACAGCGTGGTTGTGCCTGAGCTGCATCTCACCTAGACTGAAGGTTTGGTGACCAGGGTCACAGAAGGATTTGGCATTGAACTGCAGCCTTGCAAAATGCAGATAGCAGGATTTTGGTGCATCCACAGCATGGTGTCTTCTGTGTCCACTGGCAGTCACAGGACCGGAGGCTTTGTGGCACTGTTTGGTGTCCCACCGGGTGGGTTAAGAAGAAACCCTCATCCCAGAGCATTGGCAGCCCCAAGAACAAGGTGTACCCAGAGATGTAGAGCAACCCAGAGGCCTGATAAATGGGTTTAGGCAGCCAGGAGCTGCAGTCACTGCTATCAGATCATGCTCTCCCCTCTTCTCTTCCTGCCCTTCCTCCTCTGATGTGTTTTTACTTCTCCCCTTGAGTCCTACAACAACCTGTCCTTCCACACATCCCCAGTGAGCAGCTACAGCTGCACCTCACCTTCCTTCCTCTTCAGTCTGGTGCATTTGCATTTTCGGATGGTGAGTCCTCACTTCTCTTCTGTCCTCATTTTGCTCTCCTGAACTCTCTCTGACCTCTTCTGAGCCTTATCTCTGCCTCCTGCCAGCTTCTGATGCTCTCTGGGAAGTCTGTAGCAGCTGGATAAGGCAGGGGAGGTTGGCACAGTTTCTTGTGAGCACATGTGCAAATAAAAACTTTGCATAAAAGGGGGAGAATTCAGGTGTTTGTAATTTTTTTTTTTTTTTTTTAAACTCTAAAGAGTTCTTGGGCCTGTCTGGAAGCTCTGTGAAAATAAAGGGAAATGCTTGCTGCTTTTCTTGGGTTCATTCACTTCCCTAAGGGCTTTGCTCCCCAAACCCTGGGACCAAAGCCTTCTGCAGAGTAATTCCTTCAAGATTGAGATTAATGCTATTTACAGGATGGTTAATGATTGAAGGACAAGTTTAGAATTAAGCTCTCTGGTTCATTAATGCCACGTGACTTCAGATGGCTCCAATGGCTTGGCCACTCTGCTATCCCAGGCTTATTTTTCATTACTGGAAAAAAAAACAAAAAAGAAAAGCCATGAAAAGTAGTAGAAACATTTCTGATTGCTCTCTCAGAGAACCAAGCAGAGGCAGCTGGACTCTTCTCCAGCCCCACCAGGTCTTCAGACCCTCAAGTTACTGTACATCATGCACTGATCCTCTGCACTGATACAAATTTAATTTCTGTTGAGCTTTTCCTCCTTTTTTGTTTCAGTTATGGGCTGTGCCACCTACTCTGCTCCAGTGTCTGTTTTAAGGAGGTGTTTGGGTGCAGCCATGCCAGGCAGGGTGTCCTGGGGGAGGAATTAGGAGGAGGATGGAGATAGGCAATAGGTTTATTCTTGAAGCAAAGGCTGTGTGGATGGGAAAATGTAAGAAATAAGAGGAGATGTAATATCAATTTCCATGATAGGAAAGGGTGAGGAATGTGAACTTGATGCAGAGGGTAACTGGAAGCCAGAAAGTCAGAAGGAAATGGGTGCTATCTGCTGTGTTTTGGGTGGAGAAGGACAGGCAAAGAGGCAGGAAGAGTGATGGGGTCTCTCATTATTTTTGTTCTGATGTCTAGGATTTATGTGTCTGCTATAGAGTTATTTTTTTTATATTTAGGGCATGATTCTGAACTTGTATGTATATATTGTCCTTAAAGAGCCTGTTTTCTCCTCTGCATTTCAAAGGGGTGCAGACAGCTTCTCAGGTATCCACATCTCCACCTTCTGCTCCAGAATCAGAGATCCCCATTTTCATATTTACAGAGCTGGTGTCCTCATGTGGCTCTGAATTCCTAAATCCTCATTAGAGAGCTAGGACAGCTTTCAGCTACCCAGGCGTAGATACCTGCTGCCACTTTGGTTGCTATGATATATCCTGTGTAATCTTCAGTAGCAAGGTGCCTATGGGTCTCTTCTCCCAAGGAATAAACAATAGAGCAAGAGGGAATGGCCTCAAGTGTTTGGTTTGGATATTAGGAATAATGTCTTCCCTCAAAGGGTTGTGAGGCACCGGCCCAGGCTGCCCAGGGAAGTGATGGAATGACCAAGTCTGGAGGGATTTAACAGATTTGGAGATGTGGTGCTGAGGGACATGGTTTAGTGGGGACTTGGCAGTGCTGGGTTAGACTTGATGGTCTTAAAGGTCTTTTCCAACTTAAATGGTTCTATGTCCTCTATGTTCTTGTGTCATATCTGCCAATTTTGGGCAAATGTCTTGGATACTCTTGGCCACTGCTATAATTTCTTGACCCAAATATTGAAGCAACTTTATCCTTCCCTTAGCATATCCACTGAGATCCAGATACCTAATCATAAAAATCTAGGGACACTTGAGCTGTAGCATGTGTGGTTTCCTCCCTTCTTCATCTTCCCCTGGCCTCCCACAGATGCTGTGTCACATCTGCAATTCCTCTGCAGATGTTTCAGGTATCCAGTGGGATCTCAAATGGCACCAGATGCTTTTATGCTATTGGAAAACCAAGTTTTCCCAGCAAAGAAGGCAAAGAAGACCATTAGTAGGATTCTTGTGTCTGCTTGGAAGAGCTGAACAGTGGAATTGGGATGTGTCAGGTCAGGGAGACTCAAGGCAAGAAGGAGCTGTAGCTCTTAGTGGAAGCAGAAATGAAGGGCAGGAGGGAAGGTTTTGGCAGTAAAATGAGGAGGTCTCTGTACATCACCTGTGGTTCCTTCCTCATTTGACTTGTTTCCTGCTTTGAGTGCTGTGTGTTTGGCCCATGAATAAAACTGGATGTTCAGGGCACACATTTTGTGTTGCTGTTAGAAGCTTTCTCCCTGCTAGTCTGAGAGAAAAAGTCAACACCAGAAAACACCATCAATGTCTGGACACCTTCCCCACTTACCAAAAGTCATCCTTGCTATTTTACACTTCTGTAAAACTCTGGGGTGCTCCAATAAAGTGGGAATTAAAGATGTGATACTTACAGACTGATTCATCATGCACTGGGTATTGTCTGAAAGCTGTGAAACAGAGCCTGCTGGGCAGAAAACTTGCAATCTCAGGCTTGGAGGACATAGAAATGTGAAGCAGGGAGGAGTTTGAGTCAATTCATAGCTTGCAACACATCCCTCCCTGGCTGGAAACTGGGCTTTCCCATCACTGAGGAGCATTATGCAGTATAATTAAATGAATATAATTCCTCTTGGAGAAGATGCAGGGGGAGATGCCATCACAGCAAGGTTTCCTGCCATGCTTCTGCACTTATCAGTTCCAGGGGAATTGCCCAAAGATGTTGGGTTTGGAGGTGGCAATCACCTCCCCCCACCTCAGGACCTTGAGCTCAAACTTGGTCCAGGTCCAAGCCATCCATGTGGAACTAAGAGAGGAGTCCTCAGATCTACAAGATAACCAAGCTGCCTTTGGAATTGGCAGCTGGAGGCCACACAGGTCATGTTAATTGACACTGGTTACCCTTCCCTGCAAGGGATTTCCGTACCCTACAGACAGCAGAGTGGAAATCTAAAGGCTGGATCCACAAGAGATAAGGAGGTGTGGGATTTCCATTAGAACTCAGCCACCCACAGGTCTTTATGGGGGTTTTATCTGATGTGTCTTCACCCAGGGAGATGTGGATGCTCCAGTAAAAGGTGAGTGGTTCCCTTAGAAAATGATTATGGACCTGAAAGCCCCTGTGGTGTCCAGCAGATCAGAAAGATGGTATGAAAAGGCAGCTTGCACTTTGAATTGCTGTGCATGGGGTTTGGGCATCAGCTTTGAAGAATGAGGTTTCTGACCTCTCTCTCAAGCACCCCATGGTTGTTTTTTTTTTTTTATTAAAGAAAGAAAGCTACAGCTGGAATTTAATAAAATAAATCTCCTTTTTTTTTTTTTTTTTTTTTTTTTTTTTTAACTTTCCCCTCCCACCTAAGTTACTTTCCTTATTCATCTCTGCTTTCCCAGAGTTTTCAGTGAGTCATTTTCATATTGATCTGTTTCCCCTGACAGTCCCTTGCTTCCAGTAACATCACAGCACATTCCCTTTGTTTTCAGACTCATGGACAATCACATTTATCCGTTCACTGCTCTTCAATAGCAGGGCAGCTTCTGATGGATCTCTGGTTGAGGACTGTACCCCCTGCCTCCTGATTGAAATTCAGGGCACAGAAGCACAGCAGTGCAGCTTGCTGGTGGGGAATATCAATGCACAAAAGCAGGAGGGGGAATGAGGGGAGAGAAGTTTCACATTTTCAGAGCATTGTACCAAATGCAGCTGGGGCTTTCCTGTGCATTAAGCAGTGAAATGTACTCACAGAACCATGGGTGGTTTGGGTTGGAAGGGACCTTAAAGATTATTTAGTTCTACCCCCCAGGGTCACCTCCCACTAGAGAGGATGCTCCAAGCCCCATCCAACCTGGCCTTGAAAATTTCCAGGGATGGGGCAGCCACAACCTCCTTGGGCAACCTGTGCCAGTGTCTCATCACCTCCCCAGCAAAAATTTCTTCCTGATATCTAATCTAAATCTTCCCTCCTTTCAGTCTGAAACTGCACCTCCTCATCCTATCACTCCATGCTCTTGTAAAAAAGACCTCCCCAGATTTTCTGGAGCTCCTTCAGAGACTGGAAGGTCTCAAAGGTCTCCCTGGAGCTTCCTCTGAACAACCCCAGCTCTCTCAGTTTGTCTTCATAGCAGAGCTGCTCCATCTCTCAGGTCATTTTGTGACCCTCCTCTGGGTTTGCTTCCATATGTGCTCCAAACCTTCCTCAGGATCCCAACCTTTTGGATCCCAAAATATTAATTGAGGTGGACATCTGCCCTCCAGTAGGTTCAAGGGTGGAATTAGGGGCTTAAGTACACTGAGTTTGGGAAATGTCACTATTTTTAACCCATAGATATGGGGGAAAGGGGCAGCTTCACCCAGCAGCTGGATGTGTTCCTGTGCTGGACCTGAGGATCAGGGGATGGGATGAGGTTTCACCTTGTGGTTAGAGAGGTCTGGATTGATAGTCAGGAGAACTGTGCTTTGTTTCCAGATTTGCCTTCTGGCTGACCACAGGCATCTTCAGCTCACCTCCCTGTGCCACATTTTCCTCATCCATGAAACAGCTCATTTTCCTTGGGATGCTGCTGAAAAACAGTTACAAGAATGGATGAGCTCATTTATTTTATTTTATTTTTAAATAGCAAGGCTTGCTATAAGAAATAACATGAAATATTTTTAAAGACACAACAGGGAAGAGTACACTGGGTGGCTGGGATTTAGATCAGAAGCTAGGGACATGATTCAGTTTTCCAGCAGAGATGCCCAGCGCCAGATGTGAGGCCTTACAGTACTTCCCAGCCTCCAGCTGCCATTCCAGAAGGGAATATTTCCTGGAAGTCTTATGTCCTATCTATTTGTGCTGCTTAGATATTTCAGGGAAGCCAGAGCATCTCAGCTGGCTCTGGGCAGCTCTGATCAGGCACTTTGATAGAGCTCTCATTAACTGGGACAGGAATGTCCACCTCAGAGGGAGAAAACTGTACGTAAAGAAGGATTTGATGCTTAAACAGAGGTGTCTGTTGTCACTTGAGATGTTCCCACATGGGGTGGGCAGATAGGACACAGGTGAAAAAAAAAAGGACACATGATGCTTATGTTTAGTCAACTGAGTCCTGTCCCTGGGTTATTTTTAGCAGTCAGGGTCTCCCTTACACCCTGCTACTCTGGTGTCCTAGAAGGAGATGCCTATCCTAAAATCACCTCTAAAAGCACAAACAGGTCCTCAGTTTAGAGGCTGTGATTGCCATGGAGTCCATCCCCTACTCAGCTCTGAGCATCCCTTAGGAGACCTTAGGTCAGCCAGATGGCTTTAATGGGTCTTGCCTTAAAGTTTGGATTTGAGAGATGGGTTCTCCTAGGTGGGGTAGTCCAGGTACTGGCTTCTGTAATCAAACCCTTCAGGCACCAAGCTTTGGTTTAGAAGAAATTAAATTTCTGCCCTTCTGAACTCAGAAAGCTGATCTTAGGGACATCTTTGTAGGTTTGGGGGCAAATTGCTTCATCTCTCCATTCCTCAGAAATGTCCCTCTTTCCATCTCTTGTCTACTAGGAGATAAAACTCCTTGATACGAGGAGTTCTCTCTCAGACAGATGATTCTGGCTGCACTTATCATACCTTGCTTGCACTCCCTGAAGTCACCTCTGCTCGTACCTTGCTGTTTGTTGCTAAAAAGGAATAGATTTTAGCAGCCTTGTTTATTTTTCTTCTGGGAGGAGAAGCTGCCAATTCCCCTCTTCCAATATTTGCAGACAGCTCTTGCTAAAAAGAGAGCTGATCTCAGGCAGGGTCTGCAAGCAGGACTTTAATTCCAGTCGTGATAACAATAATAAACATGGCAATAACCATGCCCCAATATAGCATTTGGCACTGGCTTTCCTGTTCAAATCTCAGTTCCTGTGACTGTCATTCTTTGCACACTTCCAAATGCTGGCATTTGGGAATGGCACTTGCTTCCAACAATGCCTTTTGTCCAGAGGAGATTATTTCCAGTGGGATGCACTGCAAACTTTGATGCTGCACTTCATCCCTCCAAGGCAGAGATGGGGACAGCATGTGACTTTATCTGTCACTTTTATGTGACAGCATCTGCCTCTCAGATGATGCTGAAAAGAGAGTTCATCACTGGTGCAGGCTTCAGCTCTGCTTCATCTTAAACTTTGCCCTTTTTGTCCAAAAAAAAAAAAAGGGATTCCATTCTCATGTTTTGGCTTTAGAGGCTTCCCAGAGTTCTTCTTTCCCCATTTTTTCTTGCAGTCCTTTCTGGCTCCATCTCTTGCAGCCAGCAGGATAGGAGCCAGTCTCCCACAAGCCTGGCCATGGGGGAAATGTGTTTTTCATGGAAGATGTGGCTTGCTCAGTGCCCAGGAGGTGTCAAGATGCTGGATGTGGGGCTGCATTACAGCTAGAAAGTAGAACTGAGGACCCAGAGGAATGCCATCATTTTTTTCCCAAATAAGACTGAAGCATTAGCATTTTCCAGAATAGCTACTCCTCCCCTAGAACATGCCTCTTTGAAGACCTCATCTTGGTCTTTCTAATCCAAAGGAAATATTTTGAAATTCCTGATTTTACTAAATTTTCTGGGGTTTTCTTTGTTTGGTTGGGGTTTTTTTATTTACTTTTGTTTTTTTGTTTTTGTTTTGTTTTGTTTCCAGAGAGTGATGATGTTTTTTAATATGAACTGAGCTGAATTTTTCTAAGTTGTCACCATGAATGGTCTGGTTTAACTGCATCAAGCTCCTCTCTCCTCCTGGCTGGGACTGCACCCACTTTTCCCACTGGATGAACATAGGGATAATGGGAATCCAGGTCTAGGGTGTACTGTGGAAAATGTTGTCCAGCTTGGGATGATGTCTCACAGCTGAAGAAAAAGATCCAAGTGGCTGGAAAGCACTTTCATGAGGTCCCTGTGTAATGAAAATAAGCAGAGCATGAGGTCAGCATGACCCAAGCAAAATGCTTCCTTTCTGCTTAACAAACCAAAACAAATCGATTCAAGAGAGTTTAAGCAGAAATGAAGTTGTTTTAATATTCCCAAAGGGACAGAAAAGCAAAACTCTGTGGGTATGAGTGGACCTTTTCCATGAGTCTGATAAACAGGAATGGGCTGGCATTCCTCAAGCTGATGGAGTGATGGGATTGCTCAGGCACATTTGGTTTCAAGGGCATTCAAGAGAAATTAATGAAAATTATGGAGAAATTTCAGAAAAGCCTCTTTATCTAGCAAGAAAAGCTGATTCACAGCTTCACTTGCAACCTGGAAGACAAGGAAAAATAAAACACCACCAGCAACCTCCTAGATGGACAGGAACGTGGGGGGGAGGGAGGGGGGCTGAGAGCAGAAGTGAAAAGAGAAGAGTCTGAGAGAAGAGGTTTAGGGAAGAAATGGGAGGAGATGAACCCAAAGGCAACCCTGAATTGGTTGAATTATAATTTACCAGACAGATAAGGAGGAGAATCATAGAATCATAGAATTGGCTGGGTTGGAAGGGACCTCAGAGATGATCAAGTCCAACCCTTGATCCACTACTGCTGCAGTTCCCAGCCCATGGCACTCAGTGCCACATCCAGGCTCTTTTGAAATATCTCCAGACACGGAGAATCCACTACTTCCCTGGGCAGCCCATTCCAATGGCTGATCACCCTCTCCAGAAAGAAATTCTTTCTAATGTCCAACCTAAACCTCCCCTGGCACAACTTGAGACCCTGCCCTCTTGTCTTGCTGAGAGTTGCCTGGGAAAAGAGCCCAACCCCCCCCTGGCTCCAACCTCCTTTCAGGGAGTTGGGAAGAGTGATGAGGTCTCCCCTGAGCCTCCTCTTCTCCAGCCTGAACACCCCCAGCTCCCTCAGCCTCTCCTCATAGGATCTGTGCTGTATCCTTTCACCAGCCCAGTTGCCTCCTCTGGACCTGCTCCAGGACCTCAATATCCTTCCTGAACTGAAGAACATCCTTAGACACTGGTAAGGATGCTTTCACTTCTTCTTCCCCCTTCCCCATGCTATGTCTCATGCTGGTGGCATGGTGTGAACACACAAACCTTGTAGGGACACTTGCACAGGCCTCTGACAAACCTGGCAACCTTCCTAACAAGGGTGGCAACAAACCTCTTCAACTCTGTGGCCATCACTCACCAGCATCATCCAACCCCAGAGCCTGAAGTTTCTCACCTGCCTCGATGTGCTAAGCAGATCTTTGCTGGGAAGGATCCTCTTGGGATTTAGGCTGGATAATACTGTTATGGGGGGAAACCCACGTCTCAGGCTAAACCCAGAGACCCCATACTCAAGGTAGACCCAAGATAGGACTTGAAGAAGCACCCAGAAGAAGTTAGGCCTGGAAAAGCCATCCCACAACCTGGAATCCCCTGCTCTGGGATGGATGAGGGTGATTTGTGTCCTCACAGATGTCACAGCCATGAATTCCCCTTGGAGTTACTACACAAGGAGTCATGGGATGTTAGGGATTGGAAGGGACCTCTGGAGAACATCAACTCCAATCCCCTGGAAAAGGGAAAGATCAATACTGTCTCAGCCACATCCAACACTCTTGTGACTGCCAGGATTTATGGCTTCTCTTATCAACTTGAGCATTTCCCAGTGCTTGAAACCAATGGGCAGGTTCTGAGCACAATGTTGTGATTACAAACAGCTCTTCTCTCAGTTTCAGGAAAGGCAGTAGCTGATTTTTTTATTGTTATATCTAATAGCCTGGATGACAAGTGGAATGGGATCAGGCTTGAAGATGTCTTTGCAACCAGCACCGAGGCAGAGCAGTCAATGAACAACTAACAGTGGTCTCTCTGACCCCCAGTTAGAGGGATTTAAAAAAAAATATAAAATAATCACAGACAGCTTTGCAGGTCAGAGAGGAGCATTGTGATAATCTAATCTGGCCTTCATGCCTATCAGAAGCCAAGTGATCTCACCCTGAATTCCCAGTACTGCAGCAAGGTCTTGGGGTCAGTTCTCCCTGGGGCTGCAGCTGAACCTGTACCCTACAAGAGGGAAACTTCTCTCTTCCCAGGCATGGAGGGATCAAGGAAGAGATTGGAAGATATTTCCTGGCCCTTTAGCTGGGGCCAGGAGGTGGACTGTAAAAACTGCTTTGAAAAAAGGAAGTCAAGAGACAGGGTTTTGTTTTTCCTTTTCTAGTAAACACACAGCAACAGAGATGTTGATGTCCCTACCCAAGACAAGAGATTTTCTCTGAAAAGCCCATGCTGACCACAGCTGCCCTGGTGGTTTCCCTACAACCTGTCCTGGTGAGGGAGGCAGAGGGATAGTGGGGAGCAGGCTGGAGGCAAGGGCAGGCAGCACCTGCCTCCTGAAATCCATGGGAATCCAGCAGGGCAATGTGTGAAACCCAATTCCCCAGCTCCCAGCCTCTGCTTCCTTCCAGCCCTGCAGCGATGTGTGAAACTGGGGGAACAACAGAAGTGACTTCCTTAGGAGACAGTGTTCAGGCAGCTAAACTGCCCTCCTGATGGTGACTGTTCAGATGTCACCTCTGAGCTAACCACTGCTGTATTTCCCCTCTTAATCCCTGGCAAATCTCAGGCACTTACAAGTGTGATTAATTCACCCTCTTTGGGTTAGGCAACCCACAGCCTGGCCTCAGCTGTTTCTCTGCATGCAAAGAGCAAGCTGGGATGCTGATAAGACCCATCTGTGTTTGATCTGCTGCCTCCCATCCCTCCACCTTAAATCAAGCTGGATATTTTCCTACAGAACAGCCCAGCTCAGTCGGAGCTGACCCACTCCTGAGCTGATGAGGCAGTGGAGATATCCCCCCCCCCTTGGGCTCCAACCTTTGTATCTGTGAATAATCACCTCTGAGAGGCAGAACCATGAATCTTCATCAGATTCAGAGTGCTCTGCTTGTCTCAGATCCCAAAGGGCAGCTGTCACTGGGCATTACCTCCATCCTGATCTGGAGTTACACTCAGTGGTTTCTGAGCAATGATCTCCTGATTTGTAGCTGCTGTGTCAGGGACTGACTTTGCACACTGATACAGGGTCAAGGGGAAACATCAGTTTCTAAGATTTTACCCCCTTTTGTGTGTGTGCTGATATGGTTGTTTTATTCCTGCTGTCAGCTTTTTATACATAGGGAAATTCCTTCAAAAACTTCTTGTCTTCTGACTGATGTTGGCTGTGTCCAGCACCATGATCCAGGCTCCTGCAAAAGCTACTGGATTTAGGGATCCCTTTTCATTGGTATCCTGGATCTGGCACTACCTGATGTTATCTATTTCAATGTCAGATCAAACTACAACCCTGTCATCTCCTTTCTCCAAATATCCCTTTTTTTTCCCTTTCCCTTGTCATTCCAGCTGTGCCCAGGTCCCTTGCTCTGCCACAGGTGGGACCCTGTGCAAGCAGATGAACTGTGTTGCCTTTCATTCCCACTAAAATATAACAATATAAATTATACCATCTTAAAACTTGTTTGTTATCACTGCAGGCAGGTTTCCAGTTACCACAGGCTACAATTCCCACACATTTCATTGCATTTTGTGGTTTTATTTTGTTTTCACCATGACCTTAGTAGATGGGAATAAGAATCCTAGAAGCAGCTAATGTGAAGAGGAACACGAGGTGGAAGCTCAAGAAGTACTCAGGTGAGTTGCTGCTCTGGATTTTAGTGAGGAAACCTGGGGCTTCTTCCTGGTAGCTGGAAGTTCTGGATGAGAGGTTTGCTGAGGCTCAAAAAAATTTCTGTTAGGACAAGATAGGGAACAGTTACGAGGACTGGAGAGATGACAATGTTAGGAAAAAAAAACATATTTATAGAGACAGAAACAAGGGGTCTTTCTCTTTTCTGTCTCTTTTTTTCTTTTTTTTTCTCTTTTATCTTTCTCTTTCTTTCTCTTTTCTTTTTTCCTTTCCCCTTCCCCTTCCCCTTCCCCTTTCCCTTCCCCTTTCCCTTCCCCTTCCCCTTCCCCTTTCCCTTTTCTTTTTCCCTTTTCCTTTTCCCTTTTCCTTTCCCTTTTCCCTTTCCCTGTTCCTTTTCCCTGTTCCTTTTCCCTGTTCCTTTTCCCTGTTCCTTTTCCCTTTCCTTTTCTCTTTCCTTTTCCCTTTCCTTTCCCTTTTCCCCTTTCCCCTTTCCCCTTTTCCCTCTTTCTTTTCCCTCTTTCTTCCTGCTGATTTTATTTTTCAAGCTGCTAAAACCCCCCTTTAAATAAAGTTTAACTTTTCCTTTCAGAGGCAGCAGAGGGAATACATCTTCAGTTGAAAACCAGGCAGCTGCTCTCTGAGACAGCTTCCCCTCTGGGGCTGCCAAATTTCAGGGCAGCTCTCAGCACTGTCCTCACTTAACCTCTCCCAGAGCCAAAAAAATATCCAAATAACTCAGGCTGCTTCATGCATTGGCCATGGGCTTGGCTAACACTGACCAGGCCAATTAATTCCAGTGAATTGAGAGGAAACCCTCCTGCAGCTGTCAGACAGCTAGTTAAGCCTTCCAGTTTACTGGAAAGAAAGTGAGAAAAGTAAATAAATCAAAGCAGTGATTTTGGCTGTATCAAGCATCATGATCCAGGCTCCTGCAAAAGCTACTGGATTTAGGGATCTCCTTTCATTGGTATCCTGGATCTGGCACTACCTGAAGTTATCTATTTCAATGTCAGATCAAACTACAGCCCTGTCATCTCCTTTCTCCACTTAGCCCTTTCTGCTCCCTTTCCCTTGTCACTCCAGGTGTGCCTCATGCTCTGCCACAGGTGGGATTTCATTTTTACTGTGCCCAAAAGTTGTTTTCTGAGTGCTGTAGCCAAGCATTGGTGAATTAGTGCAGGGAGGGAGGCCTTTTCTTCTCATCACATCAAGGATGGTGGGAAAAAGGAGCTTTAGATTTACAGCTGATGCCAGGTGGCTCCTTCTGGAGAAGAGCAGGATTGGCTGTTCCATGACATGTTAACAGGACTCCAAAATATTTCTGAGGACACAGGACCTTATGGAAACAAATATACCACCTGCTTCCTGCCAGTTGATGGTACCTGGTGGTTCATTGCCTGTGAAGGTAGAGGCTGGGAGGCAGTTTGTTGGCTTGTCCCCACGTTGTGACCCCAGTATCAGACACAAACAGGTCAGCTCCTTGATTTCAGGGACACCTGAGGGATGAGATGCCATCCAGAGAGACCCAGACAAGCTCTAGAAATGGACCCATCTGAACTTCTTGAGGTTCAACAAGGTCTTGCACCTGATTCAGGGCAAGCATTGGTAACAATACATCCTGGGGATGATGGGAGGTGATTCTGCCCCTCTGTTAATCTCTGGTGAGACCATCCCTGCAGCACTGTGTCCAGCTCCGGAGTCCCCAACATAAGAGGGACAAGAAGCTGTTGGAGCAAGTCCAGAGGAGGCCACAAAGATGATCAGAGAGCTGGAGCTGAAAACAGGCTGGGAAAATTGGGGTTGTTCAGCCTGGAGGAGAAAAGACTCCAGTAAGACCCTACAGAGACCTTTCAGTCCTTAAAGGGGCCTGTAGTGATAAGGTTGATGGTTTAAAACTAAAAGAAGGGAGATTTAGAGATTTAGGTGAGATAGAAGGAAGACATTTTTTACAGAGAGGGAGGTGAGACATTGGTTCAGGTTGCCCAGAGAAGTGGCAGATGCCCCATCCCTGGAAACACTCAAGGTCAGGTTGGACAGGGCTTTGAGCAACCTGATCTAGTTGAAGATGTCCTTGGTCACTGCAGGGGATTGGACCAAGGTCCCTCCAAACATATATTATAGTGTAGGGGTAAATGTGGCAATATATTTAACTTTAAATCTATCTCTAAGCTCAGGTTCATCTTTCAAGCCCTGGTGCAGTAGATTTACCTTCAGTGCACTGAATTCCTAACCCAGTGGATTCCAATCCAATTCCTAATGTGAAAGGAAACTCACATTTTGTGTCAGTGCCTCCTGCAGACTGGTTTGGCTCCAGGCAGCATTCAGCACCCCCATCTCATCAGGTGCCTTTTTAAGGAAGAGGAGGCTGCACTGGGACATAGAATGAGGCCCTGCTGCAGAGAAACATCAGTTCTGCATCTTCAGCAGATGCTGCAACATTGGCAACTTCCTCAGCAGAGGGTGGGCAGTGAGTACAGGGTGATATCTGTGTGCTCTTGGTGGCCCCAGGCTATAAAGAGCCATTACACAGGTAGTGAAATGGGAGAGAGCAGCTAAAACCAACACAGCCACGGTGGGAGAATATTCCCCAGGTCCTTGGTACCACTCCAGCAAAAACCCCACCTGCAGCTTGGGCTTGGGATCCTTCCCAAGGACTGTGATTATCACCATGGTTGTGGAAAAAAGGCACTGGTGTCACCAGGGAGCAGGGATTTGTTGTCACTGGTGGTCCAGCTCCTCCAACACCTCCTCTCAAGCTGTGGTTGTAGTGGTCAACTCCAGCACACAACTTTGCCCTGGGTTTTGCCTGGTTTGCTGTCAGCACCACCTGCACATGAGGCAGAAGGCCTGGCATGCTTGGGAGAGTCACCAATCTAACATCCCTTAGGGAAATGAAGCTGGGAGATGGCATGGTGCCACCTGCAGCAGATGGGCACAAACATGTTATCCCTCTTATTGCAGCCCCAGATGGGCACAAACTTGTTATCCCTCTTTATCCAGATCCAGCTCCCTTCCAGGGATGCTGTATGGGGGTGTCAGGCTTTGTTTAGGATGTCACCTTCTGTCCATCCATCTGCTGGATGGATTGACTGAGTGGCCCCAGTTCAGAATAAACTTTATTGTTCTTTGTCCTCTTGAGAGCCAACGTTTGCACTGTGATAAAAATTAAAGCTCCAAGGAGATGATGTTCTTCCAGCCTAAAGGTAGCTCTGCTTCTTCCCTCAGTTCTGCTCTGATTTAATTTCTTGCTGTCTTCTCCAGTCCCTCTGACTTGTTGATGCCATCACCTATAACTCAAGCTACACTGGCTCCCAGTTTCAGGAGATGCCACGGCTTGAAGAAGCAACATTGGGTCTTACTCTCCAAGTTGCTGTATGCCATGGCTAAGCACCAAGATCTCAGGGTAAAGGACATGTCCTAAGCACCAGGGACAGAAGAGGTCTGGGACAGCTTCTCAGCAAGCTTGGGGAGTGGGAAAATTACCTCCATGCTTTTAAAATGAAGCTGTAGAAACTTAAGGTGGGGATGGGGATTATGTGGTGACTGTGGGATGGTCCCTGAAAGCCCTTTCCAGCCCCATGTTTCTGGAGACACCAAATTTATGGGTTTAATAAAAAAAAACCAAGGAGCTGTAAATAGGCAAAACTAATTGTTTGGGAATGCTTATCCCAGGCTGCAGCTTGAAGGGGTTAAATTCATCCAGCAGGAACTGGTGGTTACTGGGGATCTTTGCTTCTCTTTCCCAGCTGCTTTCATAAAGGGTTTGTTGCTTTCTGAGTCTGCCTCAGCTTGATTGTCTACAGCAAAATCAACAATCCAGAGCCCCAGAGTCTCTGCTGAGAGGAGTGAGAGGCTCTGCAATACCTGCCCTAGGCAAGGAGAGATGAGATCTCATCCTCCTCTGTCCTCACACTCCAGCTCAGGGCTTGGACCAGTGACCCAGGGTGGCTGTCACTTGGTTGTGCTGATTCCCCCAGACAGGGCCAGGCTGCAGTGCTGGATTTTTTAGTGAATGAGGATGCTTTGAGTGACCTCACAGTGTTTTTTTAATTTTATCCCCCTTCTTACTGACTGATAAAACACACACACACACAAAAAGGATGAATTATGTATCGTTGCCTAATTCTATACAAAACTGCTGTGAATTCCACAAGATGCACATAACACAAACTCAGGGGGTCCTTTCTGGCAGATGCCTGAAGCCAAAGGCAGATAAAAAAAATTTAGCAGGGTTTAATCTATAGTCTGGCATGACAAATATTCACATGGGTGTGAAAAAGCTGTCATCTCCCTCACTGCTTGCTCTGTCTCAAATTAGATTCAGTATTTCATCTGGTTGCAGCTCCAGGCTGATTTTTCTTGCCTCAGTTACAGCTCTGGTTCCAAGGTGATGTTTCATGCATGGCAGGCTGGCACCTGGTATCTTAAGGTCAACAAACACTGTTGGTAATTGAGTTTGGACCAAACCAGACTATAGAAGCAATCAGTGTGATTAATTGAAGGGATTGTTGCTGGGCTGTTTTACACCAGCCCCAGCAGGATTAATAACAGGCAATCTTCTAATGAGCCCATCAAGTCCTGCCCTGGTGTAAGATGAGATCTTTGCCCTTTGCTTCCTTGTAAAACCTGCAGTACATTTCTCTGGCTCCAAATGCCAGGGGTGACAGGAGAAAATCTCACTGGGTCTTAACTGGCTGATGTGCCTGGAGGAGCTGGGCAGGAGCCTGGATGCTGAGCTCAGGCATCCAAAGAGAGGGACAGAATCATAGAATCATAGAATTGGCTGGGTTGGAAGGGACCTCAGAGATCATCAAGTCCAATCCTTGATCCACTACTGCTGCAGTTCCCAGCCCATGGCACTCAGTGCCACATCCAGGCTCTTTTGAAATATCTCCAGACACGGAGAATCCACTACTTCCCTGGGCAGCCCATTCCAATGCCTGATCACCCTCTCCAGAAAGAAATTCTTTCTAATGTCCAACCTAAACCTCCCCTGGCACAACTTGAGACCCTGCCCTCTTGTCTTGCTGAGAGTTGCCTGGGAAAAGAGCCCAACCCCCCCCTGGCTCCAACCTCCTTTCAGGGAGTTGTAGAGTGATGAGGTCTCCCCTGAGCCTCCTCTTCTCCAGCCTGAACACCCCCAGCTCCCTCAGCCTCTCCTCATAGGATCTGTGCTCGAGTCCCTTCACCAGCCCATTTGCCTCCTTTGGACCTGCTCCAGCACCTCAATCTCCTGCCTGAGCTGAGGGGCCCGGAACTGGACACAGGACTCAAGCTGTGGCCTCACCAGAGCTGAGTACAGGGGCAGAATCCCTTCCCTGGACCTGCTGGCCACGCTGTTCCTGATCCAGGCCAGAAAAGAAGGCAGAGAGACTCACAAAATCACAGAATGGTTTGGGCTGGAAGGGACCTTAGAAATCACCTAGATTCAGCCCTGCTCCCATGCATGGCAAGGACACCTAGAGGTAAATTAGAACCCTATCCAACCTGGTTTTGAACACTGCCTGGGATGGGGCAGCCACAGCTTCCCTGGGCAGGCAGCCTGTTCCAGTGTCCCACCACTCTCATAGTAAAGAATTTCTTCCTAGTATCTAATTTAAAACTCCCCCCTTCAAGTTCTAAACCATTTTTTCCTTGTATCTATGTACCCATGCAAAAAACCCCAGCTTGCCTGTAGGCCCCTTTCAGGTATTGGGGATATTCCAGGGTCACCTCTGAGCCTATTCTCCAGACTGAACAATCCCAAATCTCTCACCTATCTTTACAGGGGAGCTGCTCCAGCCCTCTGATTTTAGTGTCTCTCCTCTGGACATGTTTCAGGACCTCTATATCCTTCTTTTATGGGGACTCCAGAATTGGACACAATTCTCACAAGAGCAGAGAAGAGGAGGAGAATCCCCACCCTCAACCTGCTCTCTGTGCTTCTTTGGATGCAGTCCAGGACACAGTTGGTTTTTGGGATGCAAATGCACACACTTGATGGCTCATGGTCCATCATCACCTCCAGGTCTTTTCCCTCAATTTTTCTCCTCCCAGGCTGTATTCATGCATGGGATTGCCTCAACTTGAACTTCATGCAGTTTGCATGACCCCACTTCTCAGCCTCTCAGGGTCCCTTTACCCCCCATTATGTATGGTTACACAAATGTAAGGTTGTGTGGAAGGAAGGAGTGCAAAGACAAACATTTCATGCCAGCACAAGGCATCTGTGCTGCCCCAGGGAATGCAAAAGGATGTCAATAATTCCTGAGGGTTTTCTGGAGGTTTTTTTTTTTTTTTGCCTGAACCAGTCAGCACTGCACTATTTCAGGATGTTTGGAAGCAAATGTGGAACAGGGCAGTGCTCAGAGACACTCACACTCCTGTGTTTCTCCAACAGCACCAAGGGTTTAGTAGCTGAAAATCTTTGCCTAAGAGAAACACATGGAATTTGGGTGGCAGGTGGAGAGAAAAGGCAAAACTCAACTCTTTCCTAACAGCTCCTTTTCCTCGTGTGATTTATACCATGTCTATGTGGGGACTCTTTCCCTGTTGAGCTGTGGGAATGACTTCAGGGCAAATGTTGTCTTGGCAAGACCCAGTTCCCTCCTTTGTGTCAGCAAATAATGAGTTTGCTAAGGTTTGATCCAGAGTTTTCAGCCCTTGATCTCAAAGAACTTTACAGAGCAATGGGGAGGCCAGGGTGAGGATGCAGAGAGGGAAACTGAGGCACAGAGAAGCAAAATATCTTCACAAGTTCCCTGTAGCTGATGAATCCTGAGATTTGCTCCCATGTTACCTGCCCTGGTCAGGCTGCTTCTACAAAGGTACATTTTGTTAAAGCATCTGAAGAAAGAGAGTTATCCAGATCCCTCTGACCTGGCTGAACTCCTGATATTTTGAATCTCACTTTCAGCCTCAATATCTGAGTTCATTTAGGGGAGAAGAAATCTTCCTGTCTGCTCTAGGCAGGTGTGCCTGAAGGAGTACTAATGAAAAACATCAAGGAGTTTCTAAGTTTCATCCCAGAGCCAGTTAGAGGCACAAAAGTTTTCCCAGAAATGTCTAATGAAGATTTTCAGATGGGCAATTGCTATGAGCTTGTGACAGCTCCCACAGAGGTTTTTTTGGAAACTAATACAAGGAATGAGCCAAGATGCACTGCCTGCAAGAAGGAGAGCCAAGAGTGGGTCACTGGGACACTGGGTGCTAGATCTGGAGCACAAAATGGATGGATGGATAGGTGGATGAAAGGATGGATGGACAGGTGGATGGATGGATAGGTGGATGGATGGATGGGTGGATGGATGGATGGATGGATGGATGGGTGGATGGATGGGTGGATGGATGGATAGGTGGATGGATGGATGGATGGATGGATAGGTGGATGAATGGGTGGATGGACGGATGACACCTCAAGACTTACAGAAGGACCATGTGGATGCAGCTTCTCCTTTCTTGTGAGAGAAGAGAAATTGTACAAAACCCAAACCTCTGAGCACATTAAGAGAAGCCATTGCCACCTGTTTTTGGCTCTGTTTAGTTGCATGAGAACACGACCTGAATTTCCTAAGACATAGCAGCTTTGTTTGAGTTTGTTTCAGCCAGAGCTGCCAATCTTTATGATTTGAGATAGGGAGCCTTTAAAATGGACAAAGTGAAATCTCTGTGGAGCATCCACTGGTTTTGGAAATGTGACTTTCTCAAATGCACCTGTTGGGTGCAGGAGACAAGGAAATTGGAAACAAAAAGAGAAATAAAAGATAGAAGTGCAACCAGCACACTTATTGTGTATTTTCTCCTGTTGGTATTTACTCCTGTGCCCGCTGAATCAGATTCTTCTTTTTTTTCCTGCCAGCATTTAAAGAAGAGACTAAAGATCCTGGTGACATTGGTCAAATAAGCTCATTCCACTCTCTTCTGTGGCTGCTGACCTGGAACTCTTTGGATCAAATAGAAAGTCTTTGTTGATCTTAAGGCACAAAGCCCAGACAGTTGTCCTGGAGAGTCTGGCTCTTGGTAAAATGATTTCCAAACATGCAGAACTAAACTCCTTCAAGAAGAGGACTCGAGCCAGAATTTCAACAGAAGCTGCCATCCTCAGCTGTCCATCATGGCAGTAAAGATTGGCTCTCCAGACAAGAGAGAAAAGAAGAGATGAAAGAGAAAAGGGTGTTTCTAGGCAAGAGAAGGCCTCAGGAAAAACTGCTTCTAGCTTCACCAGCTTGCCCAATTGAGACTTCTTGGTCTGTTGCCACTGAGGGTTGGAAACAGCTTTTAAAATCTGAATTCAGATGCTAAGTAGACCTGGCCCCACTCAATGCTTGCACATGAAGACACCACAAGGAAGGAGCCAGGGGCAAGCATTAGGCTGCAGAAAACACTGAGCTAAAAAAAAAAAAATAAAAAGAAAAAGCAAAACCCACCCAAATCCCAGCAACAACAACCTCCTTTCATCAGCTTTGGTCTGGCAGAGGGGAAATGAAGAGAACTTTGCTGTGCTGACTCACGGGTTACAGACTGAGTGTTGTTGACTTTGCTTCTGCTTGCAGGGATTTCCCTTCTATCAGCAAAGGAGCAGCTGGGCCTTAGTAAAGGGAAAAAGAAAAAAAAAAAAAAAGGAGAAACAGATATTTCTGTCACATGCTGGTGGTAGAGACAGGCTCCACAATGAGCTGCTTTCTTCTTGCACTGAACAAGGAGGTTCAGTCACAGAGGGAAATCAATCTCCTCTGAAAAACTCTCTGTTTCATCGCCCATCAGAGGCTACCAAGGGTCAGGGAAATGCTTGGGCAGAATTATTTGTAACTCCAAAGTCCTAGATGAAATGTTGTTAGACCGTGGTGACCATGGGATGTCAGGAGATGAAAAAGGATGTGGATTTATTACAACCTCTGTCTGATATACCACTAAATTCCCAGAGGTTTTCAAAAGTGCTTGGCATGGGCTGACACAGCTCAAGAGCAGAGAGAAAACCCCCCAGACAGATGCTGCTCATCAGGGCCACAGGAAAGGATGGAAGTCTTTCTATTTTGGGGGTATGAGAAGGCATTTCAGGAGACAGGGTGGCTGTCTGAGCTCTGCTCTGAGGACTCTTGGAGTAAATCCAGAAGAGGCCACAAAATGATCAGAGGGCTGGAGCACCTCTCCTACAAGGGTAGACAGAGAGTTGGGGATGCTCAGCCAGGTGCTTTGAAGACTCTGAGATCTTATAGTAGCCTTCCAGTACTTGAAGAGGCTACAGGAAAGCTGGGTAGGGTCTTCTCAATAACTTGTATGTGATATCTGAGAGCTCATCTGGATGTCCCAGGTTCCTTAAGACACCTCAGATATTATCAGGCACCATTACTTAAGCAGGAATATTAGGGACTTTTCATAAGGGCATGTAGTAATAGGAGCAGGATGCCCTAAGACACCTCAGATATCATCAGGTACCATTACTTAAGCAGGAATATTAGGGACTTTTCATAAGGGCATGTAGTAATAGGACCAGGAGTCATGGCTTTAAACGGGAAGAGGGGAAATTTAGGTTAGACATTAGGACGAAATTCTCTCTTGTGGGTGGTGAGCCACTGGCACAGGTTGCCCAGAGAAGTTGTGGCTGCCCTGGAAGCGTTCAAGGCCAGGTTGGATGGGGCTTGGAGCAACCTGGGCTGGTGGGAGGTGTCCCTGCCCATGGCAGGGGGTTGGAACTGGATGATCTTAGAGGTGTTTTCGAACCAAAATGATTCTATGTTTCTATGATTCCTGGAAAAGCTGAATTTCTGCCAAAAACATGAACAGCCTCCATCAGAAAAGAAGGGAAGCTGCTCTCTGCTCTGCAGGTCCTGCCTTGCCTCCTCCATGGGCTCAGGGAGCTCAGTGGCCCCCAATGCAGCTTCATTGGCTCCTCTGTACCCTACAGGAGGGGGTGAAGTGGTGCCTGGTCATGGACCCTTTCCATGGATGTGTCCTCAGGAATCTCCATGGGTCAAAGCTTGTTTGACTGTAAAACTTTTGCCTCTGTTTCATTGTGGACACATCATAAGCTAAATTGTTTTAGATTCTTTTTTGTTTGTTTTGAGAAAACCAGTAGCACTAAGCAGAACTAAACTCAGAACTAAACAGGGCTTAGCATTCCTGGTAAGAGGCCAATCCCCCCTCCCTCCCTGGCTCCTTTTGGAGCAGGGAATATCTATCTATATCTGTATCTATATCTATATCTATATCTATATCTATATCTATATCTATATCTATATCTATATCTATATCTATATCTATATCTATATCTATATCTATATCTATATCTATATCTGTATCTATATCTATATCTATATCTATATCTATATCTATATCATCTATATCTATCTCTATATCTCTATATCTCTATATCTCTATATCTCTATATCTCTATACCTATATCTATCTATATCTATATCTGTATCTGTATCTGTATCTGTATCTGTATCTGTATCTATACCTATCTATATCTATATCTATATCTATATCTATAAAAAATATAGATATATCTATATAAAATATAGATATATCCATGTGTATAAAATGGAGCTCATGACAGATTTGCAGAGCAGATCCAGCCCATTGCTCAGGGTCCATGTGTCTGGCAACCTCTTGAACTTGCTCCTTCCCCAAGAGGGGGTGTAGGATGTGTTGAGTTTGGGAAGAGCTTTTACACTCTCTGGGCCCTCTGGGCTCAACAGAAGCAGAACTGTTGAGTCAGAACCAATCTGTGGGACACCTTGTCAAGAGGCAGACAGCAGAGAGCACCCCAGAGGGTGTTTGCAGTGATGGTTTTTGAAGAGCTGAGGTCTCAGGAGCAGTGAGCAGACACCTTTTTATAGTCTGAGTTGTAATTGCCTGGCTGGAGGTCCTGAGCAGAGCAGTCTTTTGGAGCAGATCTCAAGAGTTCAAGAGCAATAATCTCAAGGAATAACCCCAAGGGAGCTTCCATGGATGTTAATGGAGCAGCCTAAACCTCCCAAAGCCATAACACAGTCAAGCTTTATCCCACTGGAGAAGTTCTGAGTGCCCTGTATCTTCATTATGGATGCATGCATGGCTGGGTTCTGATGAATTATGTCTGGAAAATCCATTTTCCAGGAGAGATATGGACGATGCCTAAGGGCAGAGAAGACTGGTGAGGTGTCACCTCCTGGTGTTCAAGCTCCTGGAGTCCAGATGGGACTCTATGGACATGTGTGCTCGTGCCCCCATCTAGTGGCTGTCCCCAAGTCTGCAAGATGTCCCCTCCTCTTCCTCAGATTCCATTCACAAAATCATGGAATTGTTTTGGTTGGAAAAGGCCCTCAAGGACGTCAAGCCCAACAATTAAACCATCATTGCCAAATCCACCACTAAATCATGTCCTCAAGCACCACATCTACACAGCTTTTAAATACCTCCAGGGATGGGGACTCCACCACTTTCCTGGGCAGGCTGTGCCAGTGCCTGACAACTCTTTCAGTGAAGAAATTGTTCCTAACATCCAACCTAAACTTCCACTGTCACAACGTGAAGCCATTTCCTCTCATCGTACCACTTGCTGGCAGAAGACACCAAGGTCTATCTCACTACAGCCTCCTTCCAGGTAGCTGTAGAGAGCCATAAAGTCTACCCTGAGACTCTTTTTTTCTCCAGACTAAACATCCCCAGTTTCTTCATCTGCTCTTCACAAAACTTGTTCTCACTCAGCTCAGTGGGGAACACTTTGACACTGTCATTGGTGGTCTTGGGGTTTGCTATCTGGGTTGGAGCTGTGCCCTTTGGGGTTTTGTGGTACATTTCCCTGTGGTAAATTAGTCATAGACAAAATTCCTGGAGGAATTCCTCTCAAGTTTCCCCACACGTGATCTGGGAATGTCCTTCCATGGAGCTCATCACCTTGGCTAAAGCTCCAAAGAGGGGGAAAGATCATGTTTGTGATGGTAAATCAGATTTTCCCCATCCTTATGCTTATGACTTGCTTTTGTGCAAGCAAAATTTGTTTTGCCATGTGATTTTTTTTAAAAAAACGAGGTTCCCCCATGCCCACCAACAGCAACAAGGGTGATGGCTTCAGATCCCCAGGCATCAGCTGAGCTTTCAGGCAGAGAGGGCCTTGTTTGAAGTGAAAATAAAAGCTGTGTGTAAACATTTGGCTGCTCTATCAAGGGCTGGGCCACAAGATGATGTGGTTTTGGTGCTGAATGTAACTGGAAAACCCCAGTGAACCGAGACACTCCAGCAGTCACCTGTCCTTTACACCAATGAGCACTGCTCATCATCTCCAGTGGGATAAAAGGATTTCTATTTTCTGTAGGTATTTTTACAGCTCCTGGTGTAGTATTATCTGGACTCTTTACAAACTCTATTGTATCTCTTCCAAACTCCTCAGGCAAAATGTCAGAATTACTCCCATAAGAGCTCTGGGAAAATTGGAGTGTACAGAGAGAGGTACTGAAGATCCCAGAGGAAAAAAACAGTGAAGAAAATAGGGAACTGAATTTGGATCTCTGCTTGCCATTGAGCTGCTTTATCTTAGATAAATCCTAAATGAAAGCCAGAGTATCTCTTGAATTCAGTAAGACACAGATGTCACCATGGGAGCCCAGGAGGTGTCCCGAGCACCTCAAATGCTTCTTTGCAGCTGAAGGTAACTGGGAGAGCCAAACCTTGTGACTGGTGCTCAGTGGGTTAAGAAGCTCCCTTCACTTGGCCCATTGCTCTGGTTGGAAACCACCTCCCCACCTCTGATGGCAGAGATGACGGAAGAAGGAGCAGAAAATCCCTTTTGAGCATTACTCAAGCTGAGCTGCCCCAGGGAGGTTTCCTCAAACAATTACAGAAATGGCCTCTGACAGTGACCTGAATCCCCTGGAAAAAGACAGAAATGAAAAGGAAAACATTTTTTTTCTCTCTGCCTTCTTCTCCCTTGCTTACCACCTCAGCCTGCTTGAGCTGGACTTCCAAGCAAGTTGCTAAAGAACTGAAGATGTCCTTTAGGTGCATCTCTAGGGTTTTCTGTTGCTTTTGCATAGCAAGCCTTGACTACTCTTGCAGGATTAAAATGATTTTTGACAAAAAACAAACACCAGAATCTTTCTGCTGTAGGCCTGGTCATGCTAATGGTTGGATTTGATGAACTTAAAGGTCTTTGCCAATCAAAATGATTCTGTAATTCTAAGTGTCATCAGGATACTCTGAAACAAGAGTGATGGATTTCTCAGTCTGGCAAGGCCAAGGCTCAGAAACTGAGGGTAGGGTTCATGTTAACCTTGAATTTTGGTCAGGTGAGGGTGAAAAAAAATTATCAATGAACAGTGGTCACCTATATTTCCCCCAAACTGATTTTAGTGCCTTGGTGTATTCTTTCAGGATGATTTGAGGAAATCTGCTGGGATCTGCTGCTCCAGGGATTTCTCCAACAACTCTGATTACTCTGGGTAGAAAGTGGTGGACTTTTTCCTTGAGATTGCTCAATACACACAGCACAACTTAGTACAGGAACGATCATTCTATGGAGAACCAAAAATACTCCATCCTTTCTCCATGCAATCACTCCCTATTTATGTCTTTCAGGCCACTCGATGTCTTCTAGAAAACACCCTTGCTGGAACATCTCACTTTTAGATTAAATGCTTGGCTTCTTGACATGCAGGGTCAGACCCACATCTCAGCCCTCCTTGTTGCTCTTCTCTGTACCTCTTCCAGTCTACTTGTCTTTTTTTTTTCAGAACAAGAACTATGTTTCATCTTCAAGATGTGGAGGCAAACTTCGAAGATCTTGCTTAGACGTAGGGAAGTTGGAGCTCAAAACCTGAGTCTCCCTTTAGAATCATCAAGGAAAAAAAATCCTCTCTGGAGGCAATTTATCTCATGTCTAGTTAGAGGTTCCAGATAGGACAGATGAATCACTCTATGGAAGATTATATTTTTCTTCTCATCAACATCAGCCCACATGAGGTTGACCCATCCTAGTCACAAATGTCCTTTGCTGCCAAATTAAATCTTGTTGAAGAAAGTTCTACATGAACTGATTTTTTCCTTTCTTTCTGACCCCTTTGATTTTCAGCAGGGGAGGATGGTTCCCTGATCTTTCCCATCATTCAACAACCCTCATTCAACCTCAGGAACAACCTATCATCATCATCGTTCTTGTTGGCAGACTCCATCTTTGTGTTTCAGCAGTTTCAGAGCTGGATTTTCCTCACAGATCAGATCTTCTTCATGTTTTTGGTGTTCCTTCTTTCCCAGGATTGCCCACAAACCTGCCTTTCCTTCCTGTTCTCCCAATGTCCTTCTTCACCACTCACCTGGAGCTCTCTCCAGGGTCCCAAGTAGGGAAAGGGAGAGATGGGAAGTTTTTGGTATCCACCCTTCTCAGGTCTTTTTCTGAGGAGCAACAGCATTAAGTCTCCCAGATTTAAATAGAATCATAGAGCCATAAAATTATAGTATGGTTTGGGTTGGAAGGGACATTTCAATGTCATCATCTAGTCCAAACTTTCTACAATGAACAAGGACATCTTCAAGTAGACCAAATTGCCTGACCTTGAATGTTTCCAGGGATGGGGCTTCTACCACCTTCCTGTGCAACCTGTGTCAGTGTCTCACTCCTCTCATTGTAAAATATTTCTTCCTTAGATTTAGTCTAAATCTTCCCTCTTTTAGTTTAAAAAGGTAAAACCTAGTAAAGCATCCTGTCACCACCTTCCTTGGGGTATGCTGGGGAGCAGGATGACCCTGTGAATTTCTTTCATCACCCTCTTAACAGAAAGCCACTGACTGGGGAGCTCTTTTGGCCTTAAAAATGTCTGTTTCAAAGAGCAATAAACAAGCTCTCTTGGATGCAGGCTGGTTTACACTTGGGCTGGAAGAGAGAAGAAGAAAGATTGCTTTCCAAGCCCTGCAGCGATCCCAGATTTGATAAACCCACTCTTTTCCTTTCCTCTCCTTCCTTCACCTCCCAGGGGTACAACTCAAATATTTATGAATGCAAATGCCTCTTGGGTCAAAAGCAGGTCAACAAATGCCATGCAGGCAGGATAACACATCCTCTGTTCAACCAGGGCACAAACTGCAATGCAAAGAAACACTGCCCGTGCCTCTTAAGTGCTCTGTTCTCACCCTCCCTCCTCCTCTGACTCAAGGCCTCTCCTTCCCAGCAGAAAATCAGATTTTCTGAAGTCACGAAAGCTGCTGAGCAGCCCTGGGTCTGCATTTCTAAAAAAATGGTTGGGGTTACATAGGGTTTTTTTTTGGGGGGGTGTCACGGCTTAAAGCTGGCCCGGCAATGAAACCAAGTGGCAGATGCTCTCTATTAAGGAGATGGAAAAATGCCCTTGAAAACTAAGGCTCATTGGTCACCAAAAAGGCTGAAAGATTTCTCAGGAAATACAGAAACTTGAGTCTCCTGTGAGAACATGCACTTTGTGCCAATGGCTTTCAGAAAACATGTTCCTCAGCTTCCCAAGGCACAGAGACTGTGGGCCAGGATGAGACCTTGCTTTGGCTCCTGGTTCACCTGCCTAAAATACCTGTTGAAGTCACTGAGGATGATTTTGACCCTTTTTCCTTGCTTTTCTCAACTGAATGTAGAGACCCAAGGGCTGCTGGTCCTGGGTAAGGATCAGCCTGATCCTTTCCTTTCCATCTCTCTCTTTGTTGTCACAGCAGTCTTGGTAAGCTGGTGCATGGGATGTTCTGTGTAAACATAAGGGTGACAGAACACTGGAACAGGCTGCCCAGTGAGGCTGTGGAATGGACACAATCAAACCCGACCTGGATGTGTTTCTGTGTCACCTACACCAGGTGATCCTGCTCCAGAAGAGGGGCTGGACTCAATCATCTCTCCAGGTCCCTTCCAACGCCTGTGATTCAGTGATGCTGTGAATGAATCATGAATGGTGCTGCAGAAGACACACTGGCATGGCTTTCACTGAAGCATGAGAACAGATCTAGATCCAGGCCACCCACCCCTGCCAGCACATCACAACCCAAGCTCATCCCTGCAGCATTCCATGGTTCTGCCTGCCTGGGGGATGCTGCTGCATCATTAACCGATCGGTCCTCATGACAGTCCTGTGCTTCCTCTCTTCCACGTCAGGGGGAGGGAAAAGCTGATTTTCATCATCTGATGGGGAGCAGGGAGTGCAGATCCACCCTCCTCATCTGGCAGGCATCCAGCCCTCTCCAGGTGGTGCCCTTGGAGATCCCCTGATGAAGGTCGTTTCCCAATGTTCTGCTCAACCCTCTGCACAGATTCTCCAGGAAAATCCTGGAGTGTGATTGCAGTGTCTTTATACATGGAGTTATTTGTTTAACCTTGGTGACCAGCAGTCTCCTGATCTGTCAGTACTGGTCCTATTTTTATCCTTAGCTGACATGCTAAGCAGCACTGTACTGACCCAGTTGCCCTCCTTATACTGGAGATAATGATTAGATGATAGAACTTATCCTCTTGCTTCCTGCGTTTGAGACTCAGAAACCTTTTTACACACTGGCAGCTGGAAGGGCAGGGTTAGTTGTCCCCCTCATGGATGCTTTAAGAACCTGTTATGTAGGTATCTCAAGAAACCCCAAAATTTCCTCCTTTCCTGTTTGTTTTCTGCTGAGCAACAGCTGATGGAGGCCACACTGCTTTGTGAGCACAGGAGGCCACGCTCAGTGGAGAGGAAAGATGATTACTGAGATTGTAAAGTCACCTCTGGACTAAATTCAACTCTTGATGTCAGTGGAAAAGCATTTCCAGCCTGGACTGCACATGGCACTGCCCTGCAATGATATGGCCAATGTGTAAATGACCCTGGAACTGCACTGGTTGCTTAGGAAAAAAAAGGTGATATGGAAATAATATGGGAAATCCTCATGCAGGTCTTTGAAATCATCTTCTTCAGAGGTGAAGCTAGCAGGGGAAACAGAACAGAACAAGTAGTCTGCTTGTTTGCAGAACAAGCAAAAGTTGCTTCACTTTTGCTTCTTTCATGGTTCTGCTTCCTTCCCCAGCAACGCAGTGAAAAGCAGCTTTGAAAAGCAGCTCACCCTGGGCATGGAGAAGGAAGAAAATCTCCTCTTGGGGGGAGAAAATCTGCAGACCTAGTCCTGGTGTGTGAGGAGTCCAAACTGGAGCTACCCCAAAATTCAGTCATGTCATCTTCCACCACTACCATCACAACCTGAAAATTCACTTATCTGATGAAAAATAGAAGAAAACAACCTGCACCTAGTTGCATTGGCACAGCTTAACTTTAGTGAGAGCACTTTCTAAAGAAAAGGAGAGGCAAATGCAATTCAGTGGATGCATTTCTATTAAAACTCCTGTGCCTGCAGTTGTCTGGGTTAGGACACGCATGGGCTGGCTGCACTCCAAATGAACTCATCTGAAATGGCACAAAAAATGTTGTAGTGCTGCTGCATCATGCTGGGTTGTCAGATAGATCCCAGGGCTTTCATGCAACACTCTCTATGTATATTTATACAGCTGTCTATACTTCTTTAATTAGGAGATGCAAATGCTTGCCAGAGACAAAGCAGAAAATGCCCACAAAGCCAGATCATGCTTCCCTTCACATCAAGGCCCTCATTGCTGCATCAGCTCTTTCTTTTGGGCTGTAGTTGGCTCTGTTAAATCCTATTGATTAACAGTAAATTGTCTGGAGTGAGGTCATTTTGCAGGAGAGGGAGAGGGGTAAGGTTGGAGGGTTGGGGCTGTACCTACCTGCTGTACTCAAGGCACAGCCTGGGAAACTTCATGATCTCAAACAGAGGTTTGGAAAAATATGCCTGGTGTGGAACAACCTGGAGATGTCTGCCCTTGCTTAAAAATTTCTGGTCTTGTAGCTGTGGGGAGATGAGGGGATGAGGGAGGTGAACATAGTGTCATAGAATCACAGAATCATAGAATGGTTTGGGTTGGAAGGGACCTGAAAGACCATCAAGATCCAATCCCCCTGGATAGGAAGGGACACCCCCCACCAGCCCAGTTTGCACCAGTCTTCATCCAGCCTGGCCTCTTCAACACTTCCAGGGATGGGGCATCAAACTTCCTTAGGCAACATATTCCAGTGTCCTTTCCAAAATACTGTATGGATGTGTGGGATGGGGCTACAACCAGCAGACTGGATGAAATGTGCTTCAGAGCAGCCAGCCCTGATCTCCCTGACTTCTGGCTGCCATCTGCAGCATTTAGTGGTCCAAGATTTTGGTAGGAAAAGGTTCACATTATTGCTGCTTGCTGGGAAAATGGGAAAGAAAGGCAGAACTAAACTGCAACAACTTGGCAGGGTATCCAGACACCTACTTGCAGGCTGGCTTGACCCTGATCCTGGAGACAACTGGGAGCCATCATAGCTCTCCTGGCAAAATCCTTGGTGCAGAGGCAATTAGAGGCTGGCAATGCTTGTGTTGGCCTCGTTTATATCCTTGTAAAGTGGTGGCAGAATTACCTCAGCAGCTAAAAAGCTTTTTGTCAGCATGTGCTGCCTCTACAGGTTTGGTTTCCTGGGTGGGTGGGAGGTGAGGGTGGGGGTGATGGGTGAACCCCTTGCTCCTGGGTCCCTCTCTGCAGCCTCCTCTCTGTGGCTCAGACCATCACCTGCCCACAGCAGGTTGTGTCTGTCCCAGTCAGTACTGGGAGGCATTGGGAGTTTTTTCTGATGTAGAGAGGTCCTGCAGGGCACAGAAATTCAGCAGTGACTTGATGGACAAGGTGGAGGTTGGTGTAAGATGACCTCAAGAACCTTTAGGACATTCCCAGTGCTCCCATTTACCATATTTTTCCCCAGAAAACTGCCCTCCTGCCATTAGGAACAGAGTGGCTGAGAGCAGGGATTGATTGCAAAGCTGTGTACATACTTATGGAAGTACAGGTTAAGAAAAAAAAAATAAACCCATTGGCTGTCACAATCCTCATTTGGCTCAGCAGTAGGATCTGGAGTGAGTCTTTCAGTGTTAAAAATACCATCCCCCTTGCCTGGAGGGTTATAGGATCCTCATATTCCTCTTTTTGCCACAAATCAAAACCAAAAGACTAAATAGTCATTCTTCTATTTTCCCAGGGCTGTGTCTTTGTGGTAGTTAAAATAAATGCAGCTACAGAAGCATTTCTTCTACCAGAGCTAGAGTGCAAAGTGTGGCTGCAGAAGAATGAGGTTTATCCAGAAATCCAGTGTAGACAAGTCCATAGTGTAGAGGCTTAAACTAGGATTCAGCCCTGGTTGGATTTCAAGCCAGGCTGAGATTTTTAACTCCTTTTTTTTTTTTCTTGTCAAATATATAACCCCTGAAGTTTGTTAACTTCTCCAATCTCAGAGAACTTGGTGTTAAGTCTCCTGAAACAGCCAGATCCTGACGTGTTCATTTGAACCAAATCCCCAGTGAGTTTTGCTTTGAAGCAACAGGGCTGGGATAATATTTGGTAACCAAGAGAAGATGAGGAAAAGAAAATCTTCTTTCAAAGTTTTGATCAGAATTGATACGATGCAGATTTTAAACAGAACAAAACTTCTGGAAGGTTTTGTTATACACAGCTCTGGCAAACCATGCTGTTTTGAGCAGCCTCCTAGTCCCCAAAGAATCCCCAAAGTAAAAGAGAAAATTGTTTCCAAATAAGAATAATTATAGCTTGCACAACACAGTCTTGCATTCAGCTACAAAGTCAAAGAAAGTAATCAGGACATCTCACTTGTACAAACAGTGGCTTAAATTGCAGGGAGGAACCTTGCAGGATACCCTGAGTTTCACAAAAATTCTGGTTTCCTTTTGTTCTGAGCTGGAAAGTTCACAAAACCTAAACAATCCTCACAATTTTCTCTGCTCCCTCTTGCTGAAGATCCGCCCTGAACAGGGATTCTAAAAGTTCTGGGTAGAGGAAAAGCAAGTAAAAATATTATTGTTTTGTCCTCACATTTATCTGTGCTTGCTCCAAAGTCTGTAGTAAGGAAACAATTATGGACTTTTTCTGCACTTGCTCCTTCCTCTCTTTATTCAGCTCTTTTTTGTTTTTTTTCCCCTAGCTGCACATACTTGTGGCCCATGGATATCCATGTTTGCAGCTTGGTTGTTTTTTTTTTTTTTTTCCCTTCTGACCAGCACCAAGGGAGCTGGGGATCTCCACTTCTCTTTGTGCCAGTTGCAATCCCCTCCAATAAACAGATAATAAACCCATTCAGTGGTTAGTTCTGTAGGGCAGGACACTATAACACAGCCCATCCTAAATAACTCCGTCTAGACATGCTTTGGGAATGGGGCCTAATATGATAATTCTGGGGAATTTTCTTTCTCAAAGAGAAGGCTTGGGGAGGCAATGCCCTCCTACACCAAAACCTCTCTGCCAACCCCCCTGGGGATGCTGTGGTGGCAATTATTGAAAAGACAGAAGAGACTTGCAGTGGTGCCAGCAAATTCCATCCCATTGAGAAGGAGGGGTGGCAGTCTTGCTCAGAGCTGGAGCCAGAGAAGCAGAAGGATTGCTTTTCACCAGCTGGCACCCATGGGCTGCTGCTCTCTTCTGCTTCTGCTTACACACATTAATACCCAGCTGCTTCCAAAGGTTTATATTGTTTGTTGTTTATTTTTTTCTTATGATGGAGATTGCTGAAGATTTTCTTGGAGTTTTGCAGGCCAGGATGCTACGGCTCTGCTGAGACCCCACCTGGAGCTCTGTGTCCTGTCCTGGAGTCCCCAACATCAGAAGGACACAGAGCTCCTGGAAGGTGTCCAGAGCAGAGCCACTCAAATGCTCAGAGGGCTGAGCACCTCCCTGGGAAGCCAGGCTGAGGGATTGGGGTTGTTCAGTCTGGAGAAGAGGAGGCTCCCAGGTGACCTTAGAGTAACCTTCCAATATCTGAAGGGGCTCCAAGAAAGCTGGGGGAGGGCTTTGGACACTGGGGGGTAGGGAGAGGACAAGGGAAATGGATTAAAACTTGAAGAAGGGAGATTTAGGTTGGACATTAGGAAGAAATTCTTTCCTGTGAGGGTGGTGAGACCCTGGAACAGGTTGTCCAAGGAAGATGTGGCTGCCCCTTGCCTGGAATTGTTGAAGGCCAGGTTGGATGGGGCCTGGAGCAACCTGACTGAGTGGAAGGTGTCCCAGCGGGGTTGGTACCAGATGATCTCTAAGATGTCTTCCAACCCAAGCCATGCTATGATTCTATGACTTTATGATTCTATGATTCTATGATTTTATGATTCTATGAGATGTGTGCAGTTAGGGGTGAAATGCACCCAGCAGAAGTTGTTCTTCTTTAGCCCCAAGGTATGGTGTGATGGGAGAACAGATCTGGTAGCAGGTCCCCCAGTTTTCCTGCAGGACCTGCCTTGTTCTTGTTGCCTATTTAGAAACCAAGTCACCTTTTCCAAATCACTGAACATCCCCTGTGTAAACAGCAATTTCACCTCGTCAGGCATCACCTCCACTTATTTTCAGCCAAAATAAAATATCAAGATATTTTCCAAGGTGCTGTCTTTCAAGGACAGAGAAATTGTGGGTTCTTGCATAGTCATCTTGGTATCCTTGAATGCAACCCTCCCATCACAACCACTTAATCTGGTTTAAAAACAACTTCTGTTGTTGCAGTGGAGATGAACCCACATGTTGTGTCTACAAAACAAGCACTGAGTGGTTTGCAAAGCCCAGGGCCATTTGCAAAGCAGGAGAAATTTCCATTTCTCTTTCTTCTTTCCTTTCTGTGAATGTCAGAGAGCACAGGGCTCAGGATCAAGCTATTCCTTCCATCTTGGGAAACCAGTGGAGAGATCAGATTCATCATACTGATACTGATACTGATACTGATACACCAGTGGAGGTGTCTGGACAGAGATGTCTCCATTTGATTTGGCAGTTTGATGGAGATATATTTAAAACAGCTCCCAGATTCTAGGCAGGGATCCAGCTGGTCATATGTTGGTTACTGATACAGAATGAGTTCTGTCAGTCTCAGGACTACAAATGGCACTGATTAGATGTTTGATTGAGTTTTCTAAATGCAGATATATAGAAAATATGTGCTAGAAGTGTTGGCTTCATTGGCTTTGGAGGGAATCTAACCCTGGTGTTCCTCAGGGAGAAGACATCCATGGGTGGTTGGGTTGAGAAGCTCCATCACAGTGAGGAAGGGGACAACTCAGTCTCCATAGAACAAGTGGTCTCTACTGCATCACTGGGACCAATGGACAGAAGGACAGACAGACAGATGCTTGTCACACTCTTCAGATTATGACAGCAAGAAGTTAATTCTGGGTCGTTCCCTGCCAACCCAGTGGTTCTGTGTGTTATGTAGGTGATAAATGATAAACATGTCCAGTTTTCTTACCTGTTCCCTTGTCCTTCAAATCCATGAAAAAAAATGGGGTTTGAAGATCCTCAGGGAATATTTTCAAGAGATGAAGTGAGTTTGAACAGAGAACCCTTCACTGCCAGTGATGTGATTTTCAGATAGTTTAATAAATTCTTGTAGTTTGGGTTTATTTCCAAAGGAAAATGTTGAGGCACTGACCAGTTCCCTCCCAAGTAGCACTCAGGTCCAGCAGACACAGAGGACTTGGGACATTTCATGGTTTGCCCTGCTCACCACCAAAATCCCTTTGCTGCCTGCTGGGCCATGGGGCTCCCATGTGCCCAGGAGCATGAGACCATGGTTTGGACAGCTGAAGAACCAGGACAAGGGAGCACAACCCCATCCTTGAAGTATCAGCATAGCCAGAGATCCTTCTCAGACCTTCTCATGACCACCTAAAACTATCCCAGGCACAGGGAGGTTTGTGGGCAGAAGATGGAGAGTTGGGGAAACCCCAAAGGAGGAAGAACTGCTTGGAAGGGCAAGGTATGCTGCCTCACTAGTCACATTCTTGGCTTTTGGACTTACAAGCTGTCTTAAAACTGTAGGCAAGCCAGGAGTGTGAACCCTACACAAACCTCTCCTACCAGGGGCTGTGTTGGTGAGGACCATCTAAGAGCAGGAGAAATCCCCAGCCAGGAGTCCCAATAAGGGATCATGGGGAACAAGCCCTTGTCAAACATTTACCACTAATTTTTTTCTGTGTTGGAAGCATTTGAAACAGAAAGTTTCCTGCAGCATATTCTGTGCTCAGAGCTGAAGAGGAGAATTTATTTAGCTTTGGAGCCATGGCTCAGTTTGTGAATAAATTGCCTTTGGGTGGACACAGGAAGGGAGCGGGGTACATTGTGTCCTCCTGAGTTATCTCTAGGCTTCCAGGTCCTACTCAAGAACAATAAACAAGACCAAGCCCTGGTGCCCCTCCTGCCTGAATTCCCATGGCACGTGAAGCTCTCACGCGGCTCCTACCTGAGCTTTGGAGCAAGTTACAATAGCTTTACTCAGTGCCTCCCTTCTGCTAGATCTTATCTGGCTGCAAGAACAAGGATGGAAAATTTTTTCTTGCGGAGGGGAAAACATCAGAGATGTTATGAAATGCTTTCCCTGGTGCTTCTCTCCCCTCCGAGATGGGTGGAAGGGTTTAAAAACTCCAGTGCTCTCCCTCCCTCCCTCCCTCCCTCCCTTCCTCCCTTGCTTCCTCCCTTCCTCTCTCCCTACCTCCGTGGGGCTCCTAAACCTTGCTGGAGGGGGTTGAAAAGGCTCTGAGTTGGAAATGCCTGAGTGTCTTGCAGACTTGTGGCTCCTTCAAAATTGAGGGGAGGAAAGAGGGAAGGGAAGGTGCTTGGACCTTGGCCCTACTCATCTGTCAACAGGGCACAACACGTCTGCCAGCTTTTCCCATGCTCCCTCTGCCTGGCCCCAACTTGTTTCAGGTCAGATGAAAAGCAACCTAAACCTGATGCTACCTTTTTGATGCAGAAGTGTGGGGTGGCTACCAGGGAGTAATCACTTTGTCTCTGGTTTCTTGGGTAAGGAAAGAGAGGGAGGAAGGCACTGGTGGGGGACACTCAGCTCTGCAGGTGACAGTGCAGGAATCAGATGCATCTCAGGTGGGAAGGGTAAATCAGAAGGAAGGCAGCAGTTGAAATCAGTTCCAAATAGCAAAATCAGTTCTTAAATAGCAAATTTAAGATTTTCCTGGACTTTGTGAGGCCACTGACACTGACACATCCATGGCAACATTTTTGAAGCACACCAAAATCCCCAATTTTTCCAGCTCCATCCCTAGTTTTGGGCCCTGGTGATGCTGTACAGGTAAAGTGAGTCCTTCCACACCAATAGCTTTGGGATTTTGCAGACTATTTAAACTGAATTTGACATGGTGGGAGGTTGAGGTTGCAGAAATATTCATTGCAAAGGGTTTAATGAAAATAGGTAGCCAGAATGATGACAGAGAACAGAACAATCTCCTCATTGAGGGAAGGACTGTGCTGTGAACTCAGTTCTTACAAAGCAACCAGGAATTTAAATTAACACCTGAGGTAGTGGAAAAGCTCCACTGGAGCTCACAGACACCCCAAAAATCCAACCACTAGCTTCAAATCAACATATCCAGGCAGGTTCTGTCATCCAGGAACAGTTTGTTTAGCCCTGATGAGGATAAAACAGATTTGGAAATCATAAATAAACTTTGTCTCCTGCCCCACCCAGCTTAGGATCTGACAGAGCCTGAGATGCTCTATAGCTTCATAGATGCCTTCTGAATAACATACAGGCTTTGGGCTGCATGCAGAAACATTGCTGGTGCTTTTGGGATGCTAAACATGGCATTATTAAAATGGCTTTCTGTGATTTGCCTACCCATAAGCAGCAAGAAGGTGTTGTGTTTCCACAATGATGTTTTTCTAGACCACTTCAAGGAAGGGATATTCAAAATTATGGCTTCTGCCAGTCTGGGGAGATGAATAAGTCTCTCTGTTCTTCTTTTGGACAGAGTGCATGAAAAGCTGCTAATAGCAGGTCTGGAGGAGTATGCTGAAGGATTTTATGGAGTCCTGAAGATGAAGCAAGATCACACTCCAGAGGAACGTTTAGCCAGTATAGACTAAAAACATCTGCAGGACTTCACCAGGTGTCTGGGAAAGGAGAAGCAGCAAACCAGCTCAGGGACCATGGCAGGAGGAAGGTTGAGCTTCCAGCTCTGGACACTGAAATTGCAGGCAAGTAAAGTCAGTGAACAGGCAACTGTCCATGGAATCTCTGGGATTTAATGCAGGGTCTCAGTTTTTCCATTTTCTTTCTCTTGAAGCAGACTGGTGGTGTCCAGGGTGGATGGAGCCATGGAGAGGAGCAAACATTTCCATCTGCAACTCCAAGTCCCCATGTCACATCAGGTCCCTAAGTAAATATCTGGTAAATAAAATCTTTGGAGACTTGGACAACGCTCCCAGGCCTGACATTTATTTAATTCTTTTCACTCCTGCTTAGTTGTCCACCCAGTCCCCTTCTGGTTGAGGTTACTGAGAAGTGACCAGCACAACCATCAGACCTCTCCTCCGGGTTTGTCCTTCTGGAAAGGGACATTGCCGAGGGTGTAGCTCCATCTACTGTCCTAAGAGGAGATGTACCCAAGCCAGAATCTGGCTTGGACATTTCTGAGGATGAATTACACAAATCAAACGGAACTAACTCACATTTTTCTTTCTTAAAAAAAAAAAAAAAAACAACAACCACAAACCCCCCAAAACCCCAGAACACAAAGGAAGAGAAAAGAAAATAACAAGGAGCAAGTTACCATTTCTGGGAATTCAAAATTCCAGTGAAATGTTGTTAGGAAAGTAGAAAAGAACAATACACAATTTTTCCCCCCAATATTTTTATCTGGTCTGGCTCCTGACTTAGCATGTGAGACAGAACACTAAAATACTCGAGAAAAGATTGTGCATCAGGTGCTCCATAAAACCTTCATTGCACACCAGGCAACACAGAAACTTTTACAGATGTGAACTGGATTGTGGGGATAATGTCCAGGTCTCCAATGCACTCTAGAAAAGTCATTTTACTTGCTGCAGTTGTACCAAATGGTAAAAAAAATTCTGGAATATGAATCATAGAATCATAGAATAGGCTGGGTTGGAAGGGACCTCAGAGATCATCGAGTCCAACCCTTGATCAACTACCGCCACAGTCACTAGACTATGGCACTGAGTGGCCCAAAACACTGGGGTTTAACCTTACAGAAGTGATTTAAGATACATGGTTTGGTCATGGGCAGTGGCACCTGGGTCCTGTCACTTAAAAAGTAATAGATTTAGTGTGAAATACTCATCTTAGTTACTCTGGAAGCCAATAAAGGGAGGATGACAGCTCCAGAGGGCCATTTGTCCTTCTCTTGGATGCCCATCTCAGAATTCCATGGCTGTCCCTCTCTCCAGAGAGACACAGGTGGAAGAAGGAGCAGGAGATACCCAGAGATGGAACCCAAACCTTTTCTTTTTAATTGTGGTTGTGGAAAAAATTCACATGGGATACAGGACAATACCACTGGAAAGGCAACATGGGTTGGGTTTCTTCCCCTTAAAAACACTTCCTTTTGATCCTGAGGAGGAGGAAAGAGCTCTTGGTTGAACCAAGCAGGGTTCCCCAAGAAGGAGAAAAGCCACAGGGATTGGATGATGAGCAATGGGGCAGCACTGGTGGGCAGAGATTGTGGATATAGATTGTGACAGAATTAATCTTGCCAAGAAAGCATCTCTAAAGGCCTCAGAGCTGCTGTGACACATCCCTGGTACCACGATGCTGCTCTACTCCTTTGGTACAAATTCTTCACCACTTGAAGTCCCTAAGAAAAGGGAGATCCCTAAGATCCCGAAGAAAAGGATCAGTTGCAGGACTTGGAGGGTGAACTTCATTGGCCTTGTTTTAGGTGTTTGTTTGTTTTTTTTCCAGATCTGAGAATCACTCTAATCCTTATCAAGGACTAATTAATATCAGTGATGTTATTGTCATGAAGTCAGTGAGAGCAGAGAAGTTTTCAACAATCCAGGAGAAAACTCTTGCTCCAGGATTTTGCTCCTAACACAGGTTCATGACTGGTTTAAAAGAACCAGCTGGTAGCTGCTTGCCCCTCACCTCATTTTCCAGCTCTTTTTTGCACTAGGAAAGGTCTTGCTATACTTGGAGCAACTCCCAGAAGATGCAAGGCAAGCTTTCAAAAGGGGCTAACCAAAGGTGGGGTAAATGAGCATCTGATAAAGGTGTAGCTGTAAGACATCCTTCTTCTGAGAGCAAAAGACATCTAGAAAACATTAAAGACCTGCAGGAAATGTAATCCTTTATCCTGCATCCTCTAAAATACGTAGATAAAGGTGACCACAGGTTTCAGCATCACTGGGACTCCTGAAGGACACAAGCTCAATCCCATTTGTATCTAGCAGTGCTGGTAATACTTGTATGGATTCCAACAACAGCAGAAGCCAGTGTCATTTTGCAGAACCCCAGGACAGTGCATTGGTCACCAGAGACAATGACAGCCTTTCTGTTGACTTCACTGGGCTCAGACCCAGCTCTGAAAGCTGGTCTTGTGTTGCACAGAAAGAGAAGGGCTTTGGGACTGCATAACTCCAGGGATTAGTAACAAAGAGCCTTTAACTTCTAGGTCAATGCTCCGAAGCCCTGCCAAGCTTCTGGTGAGTGGATGCTGTTACCCATTGTACAGAGGCAGCTGATGAATGAGTTTGACAATTCTCTGCATGGACCTGGAGAGAAAAATGTCCATAGCATTGCAGTCAGCTTTCTGTATCTGTTGCCTTTAAGAATCCAGAGGACTTGTGAGTTAAATCATTTTGCTGCTGGCAGTGTTCCCAGCTGTGTGGTACCTGCTGGCAAGGAGCAGAGTAGTGTTGGATCTTTGAAGAAAGATGCCTCATTGGCATTGGCAATCCATTGGCATTGGATTGGTTTGGCCATGGATGTGGCTGGGACAACATCTGCCTGCTTAACATCTGGCCTAAAGGTTTCACTTGGTGAGAAACCAGATTCAAGGAGTAGCTGTAAGGACCTGAATTTCTGACCAAGCCATGGTGACATCTGTGCCTCCTCCTGGGCAACCCCTGCTGTCATCTCTCTGCCTCACCAGGTCTTCTTCAACCTGAGGGCTTCCTACATCCTTGCAGGGTTGGGTGAGTCCTGGATCAGGGGAGAAGGCAAGGAAACTGAGGATTTTTTTTAATTAGTATTATTTTTCTTGCTCAGAGACACTGTGAATTTCAATGCTTTATCCCTATTTCTTAGCATCATGAGAATTCCTACAGGCTTGTAGCCCAATCATTGGATAATTCTGTTTTATAACCTGCTCAGCCTTTTCATTGGTAAGGATGTGGTGGTGGGACATGAAGTGTGATCATGAGGATTGACAGCAAGGTGATTGGCCTCCTAAGGAACTGCTTTGTGGCAGCTGAAAGATCAAACATTTACTCGTGCCACCCCTTTCCCACTGGTTTCAACCCCGTCCAGGACTTGTCCTCACTGGTGACATCTGATCTGTGGCACTCATAAGTGAATGAGCTGGGGCATGCACAGACTGTCACAGCTTGGGGCTCCAGCATGCAGTGCCTCATCACTTGAGGATCAAGCTTCAGCATCAGCTTTCTTGTAATGCCAGGATCTGACCCAAAAATGCCATGATACAGGGAATTTCCAAAGCATCTCATGATCCCTCCCATCTGTCCCTGACAAGTTAAATTTGCACAAGGAGGTAACCCAGGAAAGTTGATGTTTTCTCAGCCTCCATAAAGTGCCAGATTTGGTGTGCCCAGCAGCTTTCCTTGGACTGCTTTTTCTTTTGTGCTCACATGCTTAACAAATTTTTAAAAAATCCAGATCTTAGGACTGTGTGGGTCTGTCTGTCTGTGAAGGGCTTTACTCATCACATCCCCACTCATGCTGTATTTATTTTTAAGTTTAGGATGTCACAGAAATAGGGACAGTGAAATGTCACAGAAATAGGAGGTGTGACAGTGAAAAAGTATGAGGTAATTGCAAGCAGCCTTTCAGCAAGGGCAGTTCTCTCCAAACAAGCAGCCATGAAGAAACCAGCACAAAGAAGTAGGGTGGCTGTCCCCAAAAATTAAGGTAATTGCAGGGAAGTCCTAGATAAGAAGGGATCTACAGAAGGATGAAGATTTAAGCATTCAGGGTCTCCATACTCTGTCCTGGTGCACATTTGAGCCACATTGCAATTTTCTCCAGCTTGGTTCTTTTTTCATCTCCAACCACACAGGTAACCCTGACACTTCACTGGCTTGCAGTTCAGATGCTACCAGCATGGCAACATGAGGCACCTCTGCTGCCCCACTGGCATGGCTCTGTGAGATGGATAATATTAAGGTTTTGATGGAAAAAAACAAAAGAAAACACCAGGAATAATGTGAGTCACATCTTTGCAAGCCATAATCCCCAGTCCTGCCACAGCAAAGCTCTCAGGAGAGTGGGAAGGACAAATGTGTAAATGATCTACTCTGCACTTGGCAGGCAAGAAATTAGGAGTGGGAAAAGGCTAAAATCATAGAATGGTTTGGGTTGGAAGGGACCTTAAAGATCATCTGGTTACAACCCCCCTGCATGGGCAGGGACACCTCCCACCAGCCCAGGTTGCTCCAAGCCCAATCCAACCTGGACTTGAACACTTCCACAGCTTCTCTGGGCAACTTGTGCCAGTGTCACACCACGAGAGAAAAGAATTTTTTCCTAATATCCAATCTAAATCTCCTCTTTTTCAGATTGAAACTCTTCCCCTTCATCCTGTCACTCCAAGCCTTTATAAAAAGTCTCACCACAGATTTTCTTATCCCCTTCAGGCACTGGAAGGTGCTCTGGGCTTTCCCTGGAGCCTTCTCTTCTCCAGGCTGAACAACCCCAACTCTCTCAGCCTGGCTCCATAGCACAGGTGCTCCAGCCCTCTGATCACCTTTGTGGCCTCCTCTGGACTCTGTCCAACAGCTCCATGTCCTTCTTATGATGAAGTGATGCTCAGAGTCTAAAATCACAGAGCAGCCCTCTCCCTCCCAATGAAAAAGGCATCTGCATTATTAATTTTAAGCTTGTCTCCCCAACAAGGGGAGAAATATCCCTTTAGCCTCATTTCCTAATTTTCCCCTCATTTGGGGGTTGGACCAGATGACCTTAGAGGTCCCTTCCAATCCAAACTGTTCTATGATTCCATGATTCCTTTGGAAAGAGGCTTACACAATGCTGCACGTCCCACCAAGAACCATTGAACCAGCTGCTGGTTTTAATTACACTCAGCAGGGATGGGGGTGTCTCCCAGGAACTTGCATTCCCATGGATGGGATTTCTACCCACCCAAGCAGGTGGCTGGGTAGAAAGAAGAATGTCTAAGGGCTCCTACAAGCTCCTAGTGAGGTGAAGGCCAAGTCACTGTGCACAAAGAAGCCCCATTCAAAAGCAAGAGACATAGCAATGGGGTTCACAAATATCTCCATCATCTGCCCACAGGGCTCAGCCACAGAAGTCAAGTGAGTGAAGTTTTTGAGTCTGTGGGGAACTGGATTCTTGCATTATCATTAAAATTTTTTAGTATGGCACCTCTTTTTCATAGAATCATAGAATCATAAGGGTTGGAAGGGACCTCAAAGATCATCTAGTCCAACCCCCCCTGCCAGAGCAGGGCCACCTAGAGCACTTCGCATAGGAACGTGTCCAGGCGGGTTTTGAATGTCTCCAGTGAAGGAGACTCCACGACCCCCCTGGGCAGCCTGTTCCAGGGCTCTGTCACCCTTACAGTAAAAAAATTTTTTCGAATATTCAACTTGAACCTCCTATGCTCCAATTTACACCCATTACCCCTTGTCCTATCACTGGTCACCACTGAGAAGAGCCTAACTCCATCTCCCTGACACTCACCCCTTACATATTTGAAAACATTGATGAGGTCACCCCTCAGTCTCCTTTTCTCCAAACTAAAGAGACCCAGCTCCCTCAGCCTTTCCTCATAAGGGAGATGTTCCACCCCCTTAATCATCTTAGTAGCTCTGCGCTGGACTCTTTCAAGCACTTCCCTGTCCTTGAACTGAGGGGCCCAGAACTGGACACAATACTCCAGGTGCGGCCTCACCAATGCAGAATAGAGGGGGAGGAGAACCTCTCTTTTTCCTAGGTCTCATGTAAAAACACAACTCTAAGAGCACCAAATTCCTGTCTGCTCCATCTCCCTGGTGGGTCACATTGCTTCTCCCTCTGCTCCTTTGTTTTTTTGATGTTGCTTCAGTTTTATCCAGTGACCCAAGTCTCACATCCATCAGTCATTAGATTTTCCTTAGAGAGGGGCAGAGAGCTGGCCTGAAATTTTGCATTGTATCTGCAGCTGATTGAGAAGCCTTTCCCAAACGCTGACTGCAGTGGGAACTCTGCAGACACAGCAGATCTGAATTTGGTTACAGTATAATCCTGGACAGGGCATTTTTTTTTTTTTTTTTTTTTTTTTTTTTTTTTTTTTTTTTTTTTTTGCTGCTCGTTTTTGCTCAGCTCGTATTGCATTTGCCATCTGGCACTTTCTGCTTGGACTAATGAGGATTTTGCTGGGCATCATGGCATTAACCCAGCTCATCTAGGGCAAGGAACAGTGGGTATCCTCCCCTATAGACTCCCATGGTCTCATCACAGGAGATAACTGTGGTGGTCATTGTCCCCTGGGGAATTTTGTCCCTTGGATTAGGGATGAGTCCCTAAGAAATATTTCATAAAATTTTTACTTACAGCTCTTGTGCAATATGAGTTTAATCCTGTAGCCAGGCTACTCAAGAGATGTTTTAGCTTGTCCTCAGTATCCCAAGGACTTCTTGGCAAGCTGCATCAAAAGAGGATGCAAAGGGCACTTGTTTTAGACACCCTGAGTAGCAGAAACTGCAAGACACACATGCAAGGCTGGCTATCACTGGATGGCAGCACCATCTTGTGTTCACTTTTGGAGAGAGAACAGAGGCTTTTTTCAACACTGAACAGGCTACAGGTTCTCGATCCCTTTGAGAAAAATAAAAAATATTGTCAAAACCTGGATCAGCACAAGGCAGAGGCAAAAACCCAGCCCAGGCTCCAAGACTTCATCGTACCTGGAGTTCCCAGCCAGTGCTTTTTATTTTGCTTGCATATCAGAATTGATCAAAAGTGTGTGGCAGTCATATTCCTGCTTCAGTTTTGTGACCATTCCTACTATCTTTCCAGCAAATCACTAGATCCACCCTTTAAAATCAGACATTTGAGGGTTTTTCCCACCCATACTTTCAATGCATGGAGACTGCATTACTGAGTCTGATGGACTTGAGCATCACACATTATTAAATCCAAGCAGCAATTCCCTCCAGGGATGCCTCTCAACTAGACAAGGTTGCTTAAAGCCTCATCCAACTTGACCTTGAACACTTTGAACACCAGATATTAGGAGAAAATTCTTTGCTATGAGGGTGGTGAGACACTGGCACAGGTTGCCCAGGGAAGTTGTGGCTGCCCCCTCCCTGGCAGTGTCTCAGCTCAGGTTGGATGGGGCTCTGAGCAACCTGATCTAGTGGGAGGTGTCCCTGCCCATGCAGTGGGGTTGGAACCAGATGATCTTTAAGGTCCCTTCCAACCCAAATCATTCTGTGATTTTATATTTATATATATATATTTATGACCTCCAGGGAGGGGGCATCCACAGCTTCTCTGGGCAATCCATTCCAGAGCCTCACCATCCTTGTACTGAAGAATTCCTTCTTAAGTTCCAGAATAAATCTATTATCTTGAAAATTTAAACAATTTATTATCTTTAAAATTAAAAGCACTTAAAAGCAGTTTAAAGGCATTTTTCCTTGTCCTATCACTGGACATGCTTACAAAAAGTCCCTCTCCAGCCTTCCTGTAGATCCCCTTCAAGTTCCCTTCAAATACCTTCAGTACTCAGAAATTATGGTTCCAGCTGTAAAGAAATACCCCAGATTTAGGATGTTATGGCAATTACCATCAAATAAGTACCACGAATACTCATTCTAATTTCAAGACACACTCACAGTTGATATTCTTTTCCATTTACCTTCCATGTGTATTTTTACAAATGAGTTTGCTGTCAGCAAATTCCACTCAAAATCACTAATTAAAGCAACTCATTAGGAAAGCCGGCTTCAAATGTGCATGCAGAAAACACAGCCTGCTGGAAGTATGCTCTAAGTGTAGCAGTCACCCAGGTGGGCACAATCTTAAATACTTCACTGAGCACCAAGTCTCACAAGGACGCACAACCAGCAACCACAGGTCAGCAGCACATGGAGCAACAAAATATTCCCTTAGCTCCCTCATTTTCTCAGGAAAAAATGGTTTGCTAGAAGTTTTAAGAGAAGGTCATGAAGTTAGAGCTCTCTCCAAAGAAATGGCATCAAATCACAGTTTAAGGCCAATGGCATCCTGGCCTGCAACAGGAACAGCATGGCCAGCAGGTCCAGGGAAGGGATTCTGCTCCTGTGCTCAGCTCGGGTGAGGCCACAGCTTGAGTCCTGTGTCCAGTTCTGGGCCCCTCAGCTCAGGAAGGAGATTGAGGTGCTGGAGCAGGTCCAAAGGAGGCAAATGGGCTGGTGAAGGGACTGGAGCACAGATCCTATGAGGAGAGGCTGAGGGAGCTGGGGGTGTTGAGGCTGGAGAAGAGAAGGCTTAGGGGAGACCTCATCACTCTCTACAACTCCCTGAAAGGAGGTTGGAGCCAGGGGGGGGTTGGGCTCTTTTCCCAGGCAACTCTCAACAAGACAAGAGGGCAGGGTCTCAAGTTGTGCCAGGGGAGGTTTAGGTTGGAGATTAGAAAGAATTTCTTTAGGGAGAGGGTGATCAGGCATTGGAATGGGCTGCCCAGGGAAGTAGTGGATTCTCCGTGTCTGGAGATATTTCAAAAGAGACTGGATGTGGCACTGAGTGCCATGGGCTGGGAACTGCAGTGGGAGTGGATCAAGGGTTGGACTTGGTGATCTCTGAGGTCCCTTCCAACCCAGCCCATTCTATGATTCTATGATTCTACACTATGTTTGTGACAGTCTGGAAGTGTTTGTTCTGGAAGAACTACAAATGATTCAAGGGCGATAAGTGACCACCAGCTGGATTCAGGTTGGAAGAAAAATCCTCATCTGTTTCTTTTGAGCACATAGAAAAACAGGGAAAAAAGAAGAAGCTTTGTTTCCCCTGCTGGAGTAACTTGGTAAGGACCATCTTCTTTCAGAAAAGCCCTCCTCTTCCTCTCCAGTATTCTGTGAACCTCTGAGGCTTTCATTGACCAAAAGAAATATGGGGATATCTGGCAATATAAACGTGCTTCTAACTTGACAGACCATATTTCCATTTGGTTGCTGCAAAGCAAACCCTGCAGTAGTTGAGCTCCAATTGCCTTTGTCATGAGTGGGCACAGAGTGTCATGTCAAGGCTGTGTTCATATTAAGAAATTCAACAGCAAAAGACCTTCCTGGGCACTGGGCTGCAATGTTTCAGTCACTGGAATGATTCCTTAAAATTCTGGGATTAAAATTTTTAAAATTCTTCTTAAAATTTAGGAATGATTCCTAAAATGCTGTCATTCTTCCACTCAGCTACCAAAGCTTCACACGAGGTAATGGGCAGTTCAGAAGTCACTTTTGATGAGATCTTCCATGAGGGCTGAGATTGATGGAGATGGCCAGATCATTGCATGGGACCTCAGGACCAAAGAGCCCTGACCACAGTGGTTTCCTTGTGGGCATTCTTTCCCTTTTGTCTATTAATTTTATTTTAAATAGGCCCAGAAGTTGAATGAAGCATAAAGAAAGAGATAGGAAGTGAAGAAATTGGATTGTAAGCATTATTTGGCTAGAGAAGGAGACTGAAATCTGTTCTTTGCTCCAGTTGGTTTCAAGATGGGAGCTGGGGTGGTAATTTCATGGGCACATTGCATTTTGTGGAGTCTATTGAAGCATCTTGTTGAATCTGAGGAGTCCTTAAGTCTGAGATAGACCCTGACTTCAGTTCAGGTGTCTGAACTGTAATTATTAGTTCTCTCTTGTCTGTACAGGATGGCAGAGTCAATCAGACTCATGTTTCAGGTGGTTTAAACACTCATCCATGCTTTCACAGTGGAGATATACTAGTGTATATGTGTATATAGTGTATTAGTGTATATAGTGTGTATTGGAGATACATTATTGCAGATATATTATTGGAGATGTATATTGATTTTTAGGACATGTGTAACTATCCAAGTGACTTAAGTTAGGTTTGGGAGCACAGCCCTGAAGTGGAATAATAGTCTCTGCTTTCATCCTGGCTTTTTGTCAAATGTCTTAACTGGAATTTTCTTCTTTCTCTTTGTCTTGCATGGCAGCTGCTACAGGTTGTGCTGGAAGGAGAGACCAGAATCAAGAACTTGCCAAAGCTTTGTTTTCCAGGTTTATTCTGAGAAAGAAGTTCTTGAAAAAAAACTGAAAATGGAAAAAATAAAATAAAATAAGACCCCCCTTTCCAAGTGTAAGTCAGGAACAACAGCCTTTCTGGAAAGGGCCTGGTTTTTTCCCTGTGAAATGGAGTGGAGAAAACTCATCTGGTTGATGATCCTGCTGTCTGGTTAATGAATGTAGCTTGTGAAATACAGAAGACCCCTTGCTCCAATTTCTATGCCGAGAAAGGGCCAGGGTATGGCCCTTCTGTGTTCAGAGGTCATGTAAAATTATGTTATTATGCTTTTATTTAAAAATTTTTAAATTCTGTTACTGTTTTTTTAAAGTCCACTCCTTGCAGTGGAAGTGAGGACACGTGAGGGATTAGTACCTTAAGGGCTTCTCTAACTACCTGACTCACAAAATGCAAACATGAGTTGTAAAAGAGATTTTAAGGTGACTTCCAGAGGTTTTCTTTAGGAAAAGCTCTTGTGGTGTGGCAGAAATGCAAAGTAAAAGGTGACAATCCAAGACTCTTTTGGAATTTGGTAGATTTACAGATCTGGAGAAACTAAAACTCTGCCAGAGAGATCATGCTAATCACCTTTTGCCATATCTAAGTTGTCTTTGTGTTTCCAGCTTCAAATTAAAGGACCTAAGCATCTTGATATCCAAAGAAAATAAGGCAATGAGTTACAAGCTGATACCTAAATTCTACATAATTTCACTAAAGTAGTTTTTATGACCAGGTCACACATCTGAAGGCTTTGAAAAACCACTGGGAAACACTGGGTAGATGGGCTGAGGAGGACTCTAAGCTAATTCTGGCTTGAGTGACTTCAATCCTCTTTTTACCTGGGGAGCATCTAGAGGATTCAGTGACTGATTTTTTGTTTGTTTGGTTTTTTGTGGGGCTGCAGGTCCTTCCATTGACTAAATACTGCTGGAAACACAACTGCAACAAGCCAGCCATGCATGGGAAGGGCAAGAGATACATGAGACAGGCCAAGAAGTTCATAAGAAGTCTGATGGCATTTTAAGCCCTGATGTAAATTTCCTTGGTTAGGTTAAAACCTGGCTGTGCTCTTTTGTGCATCCATTAGGGGTCTGTCTCGTTGCTTTGCCATCACTGCACATGAATTTTTGCTTAGTCTTCGAGTTTCTCTGCATCTTCAGAATTTGTTCACAGGCATCCACATTTAATGAGATTAAAAGAGGATACTGAATAATTCATTTGAACGAATCATTGAACTGCAGTGACCTTTATGTTAATAAAAGTGCCTCTTTCCTCTGTGCAAACACTTTAGCCTTTGCAAAGCAGGGAATTCACTGCATCTGTTGAATTCACAAGTGGCTTTTTTTTTTTTTTTTGGTTGTTGTTGTTGTTGTTTCTGTTTGTTTTGTTTTAAATAACTAACTGCCTAATAGCTGGAACCAGCATTGTGTTCTTCCTGCTGACTCACTGCTTTCCAAAAGCTCTGCAATGAGTGTGGCATCTTTAAACACCACAGAATATACTGTTTCCTTTCAACTGGACATAATCCACAATGATTCAGTGCACTCAAAAGAGCCATGTGGGCTGAAGTATCCCAGCTGAACACGTCAGCCTCCGTGCCTTGCACCTGATGGGCTCTGCCATTCCAATGATATTTACTATGGCTGCCCACAAAAAGACTTTGCCTTGGTTTCAAAATCATGTAATGAGCATGGAATGTGGCTGAGGCAAGAAGAGTCCATGCTCATTAAAGTGAGGAATTCCAATTCTTGCCCCTCCTAGGCTATGACAAGCTCACTGACACCAACTATGAAGTAGCTACATAGGGACACACATTGCTTGGAGTTATAAAAGAGCATAAGACCCAAAACCCATACACTAAAAAGTCACAGAATCATAGAAGCCTTTTGGTTAGAAAAAATTAAGATCAAGTCCAAACTAAACCAAGTCCATCACTAAACCATATCCCTCAACACCACATCTTAGAAACACCTCCAGAGGTGGTGATTCAAACACGTCCTTGGGCAGCCTGTGCCAGTGTTTAATAACACTTTCAGTAAAGAAGTTTCTTCTAATATCCAGTCTAAACCTCTTCTGCTGCAACCTGAGACCATTTCCTCTCATTCTATCACTTTTTCCTTGGTAGAAGAGACCAATTCCCACCTTCCAGGGAAAGTGAGAAGGTCTCCCCTCAGCTTCCACTTGTCCAGACCAAACAACCCCGGTTCCCTCACCTGTTTATCAGAAGAATTGTGCTCCAGACCCTTCACCAAGCTCCATTGCCCTTCTCTGGACCTGCTCCAGCCCCTCAATGTCCTTCTTGTAGTGAGGGACCCAGAACTGAACACAGGATTCAAGATGCATCCTCACCACAGTTGAGTACAGGGGGAAGATCCCTGCCTTGGTGCTGCTGGCCATGCTGTTGCTGATAGAAGCCAGGATGCTGTTGGATTGATTTCTTGGCCACTTGGGCACATGCTGGTTCATGTTCAGCCGCTCTCAACCAGCATCCCCAGGTGTTTTCCCTCCAGGCAGCTTTCCAACCACTCTTCTCCAAGCCTGTAGGCTTGCATGGGGTTGTTGTAATCTAAGTGCAGGACCCACCACTGAGTCTTGTTGAAATTTTTGTCCCTAAATCAGTGCCTAGTTAAAAGTGTCTAGACCTGAACACTGAATCATAGAATCATAGAATTGGCTGGGTTGGAAGGGACTTCAGAGATCAAGTCCAACCCTTGATCCACTCCCACTGCAGTTCCCAGCCCATGGCACTCAGTGCCACATCCAGTCTCTTTTGAAATATCTCCAGATACGGAGAATCCACTACTTCCCTGGGCAGCCCATTCCAATGCCTGATCACCCTCTCTCTAAAGAAATTCTTTCTAATATCCAACCTAAACCTCCCCTGGCACAACTTGAGACCCTGCCCTCTTGTCTTGCTGAGAGTTGCCTGGGAAAAGAGCCCAACCCCCCCCTGGCTCCAACCTCCTTTCAGGGAGTTGTAGAGAGTGATGAGGTCTCCCCTGAGCCTCCTCTTCTCCAGCCTGAACACCACCAGCTCTCTCAGCCCTTCCTCACAGGAATTCTGCTGGATCCCTTCACAGCCTCCTTGCTCTTCTCTGGACCTGCTCCAGCACCTCAATCTCCTTCCTGAGATGAGGGGCCCAGAACTGGACACAGGACTCAAGCTGTGGCCTCACCAGGGCTGAGCACAGGGGCAGAATCCCTTCCCAGGACCTGCTGGCCACACTGTTCCTGATCCAGGCCCAGGATGCCGTTGGCCTTCTTGGCCACCTGGGCACACTGCTGGCTCATGTTCAGCTTCCTGTCAATCCAAACTCCCAGGTCCCTTTCTGCCTGGCTGCTCTCAGCCACTCTGTCCCCAGCCTGGAGCTCCCCATGGGGTTGTTGTGGCCAAAGTGCAGGACCCGGCACTTGGCTGTGTTAAACCTCATCCCATTGGAATCAGCCCAACTCTCCAGTCTGTCCAGGTCCCTCTGCAGAGCCCTCCTGCCTTCCAGCTGATCCACACTTCCCCCCAGCTTAGTGTCATCTGCAAATTTGCTGATGATGGACTCAATCCCCTCATCTATATCATCAGTAAAGATATTGAACAGAACTGGGCCCAACACTGATCCCTTAACATCATACAAGGATGGGAAGTGAGGAAGAGCTGAGGTCAATTCTGCAATCCTGCCATTTGCTATGTAATTTAGGGCAAGCCTTTCCACTGCAGGCAAAATAAGTTTCTTGTCTGTAAAACAAGGGCAGAATCATCTCATTTTTGTGTGCACTTAGATCAAGCTCAGGAAGGAGGCAAATTTTCATCCATGCATCTAAAAAGCTGAACACAAGAGGGCTTTTCTTCTTGTGAGATTTCTAGATAGTGCTGCAAAATAAGTAATCCTTGAGAGTTCTTGTGTTTATATGCAAAAGCTTTTTATTTGCTTTTTTTTTTTTTTTTTTTTTGAGACTGTTTTGAGTGTTTACTTGTATAAATGTCTATGGAAAGTTAAGTTGTCAGGGGAATTGGTGAGAATAAATATTCATGAGAATACTCTCACTGCAAACGCTTTTGTGGCCATCTGTAAAAGCTTTTTATTATTATTCAATGCTGAGCTTTTTTGCAGATAGTTTGCCAACCACAAAAAAAAAAAAAAAGGCTTTTTTTTTCTCTTTCTATTTTTTTTTTTTTTAAGAGACAGCTGATGCTGTAGTGGCAAAGTCCTCATCACTGGTGTGTGATTTAATATCCAACATGTAGTACAAATAGCAAGGAAGGAATAATGAGAATGCTTCTGCCCTGCTATCAAGAGAGACCAAAAATATGTTTACACCAACTCTTCTGAATAAAGAACAAATTAGCAAAACTACCACCTGTTTGTGAATAATTAAGGCAAACAAACAAAAAATTGTCAGTTTATCAAATAACTTGTTTATAGCAGCTATTCCCTTTAATGCTGGGGTGATGCTTTAGTGTCGTTACACAGCAGCCTTCTGCTCACAATTCCTCCTTGTGGTAATTTCCTTCTTATTTTGATGTGAACCAGGAGTACCATGAATTAAGCAACATTTCCTTTATTGGCCTTTTCATCTAATGTTTGTATTTTTCATCACCCTATTAGCACAGCATCTCCAAAGTACTATGGCTCTATACATACCACGTCTCCTTCTAAAAGATTTGTCATCTCTTTTTATAAGAAAGGAATGTACAGGGGTAATATCTGCCCCTTGCTAAGATCATCCTGGAAATCTCTGACAAATTTGGGAATTGAGATTTTACCCAAGTCCCTCCTGTATTGCCATGGTCACAAAACCTTTTTTTTCCTGTTGATTGCCTGACTCTTTCTTTAATTTATGCTTTGGAGCTGAAAGGGAGGAAATATTGAGAGGATCATTCTGTCCTTAGACTTTTCTCCTGCACAGATACTTTCTCACCATGGCTGGAGAGATGTTTGTGCATCACAAGGGCTATGGATCTGACCCAGCTATCAGTTTACTCATGATTTTTTTCCATACCCCAAAAGAATTTCACTAAAAACAACTCAAGCATTTGGTGTCCTGGTAAATTCCTTATTTTTCTTCAGGATGAAGTTTCACAAGTTAGTTTTTTGTTTCATGTGAACTGATTTCAGTTTTTGCAATCGATTTCTTTTTCCTGCCTATGAGAGGGTGAAGGAATTTTTGCTCCACTGCACTGCTCTGTGATCCAGATTTTCCATGTCTCAGAGCCCTAAGTTGGGGCTTCTGCTGGAAATCCTTGGGGCTAAATGCACTGGAAGGGTCAATCTTCTTGAAAAGAGAATCATTGGGATCTTTGGGAGAGTGTTGGACCCCTCAGAACAAGAAGGAAATTGAGGTCCTAGATGGTGTCTAGAAGGGATTATTCAGTCTGAAGAAGAGGAGGCTGAGGGGAGACCTTACTGCTTTCTAAAACTACCTGGGAAGAGGTTGGAGTGAGGTGGAGATCAGTCTCTTCTTCCAGGCAACAAGTGATGGGATAAGAGGAAATGGCTTCAAGTTGCATTAGGGGAGGTTCAGATTGGATATGAGGGAAAAATTTCCTTATTGAAAGAGTGGTCAGGCATTGGAAGAGGCTGCCCACAGTCACCATCCCTGGAGATGTTAAAAAATGTGTGGATGTGGCACTTAAGAACATAGTTTAGGTGGCATGGTGGTGTTGGGTTGGACTTGATGATCTTAGAGGCCTCTTCCAACCTGAATGATTCTCTGATTCTTTAAATGAGGTTTTTTTTCCAAATCACCTTGAATCTGTAAGAAATCCCAACTGCAAACATCTAACAGAAGCTGCTTACAGTATTTCAGCTTCTCTAAAACCAGTGGCTGAAAGCTTTCAAGATATCACAGCAGCAAAACAGGGTTCCCTCCTAGTTCATTGCATCAGGGGTGGAAGAAACAGGGAACTTTTTCACAGCCCATCAAATCCCTGCTCTGTTGGGTGTCTCTGGGGAGGTGAAGCCTGTATGATCCCAGCAGTTTCAGCAGTGAGGAACATTTGAGGGAAGCAGTGTCCTTCTGGAGGAGGAAATCTCCAGCATTTCAGGAGAAAGGACTAGCCCTGCCATCAGGGTGGGTGCATGGGTGAGCATCCTCCTGCACCAGACTGGGTGACTATGAATGTGGCTGAGCTGCTGAAATGTCTCTTGGATTTTGGTTGAGATGGAGCTAAAATACATCAAGGTAAAAACAAGAGGGGATTGGTCTCCAGGAAAAGTCTGTCCTCTCCCAAACAAATAATTTACAGTATCCCTTTTAATAAAAATACCCTGAACCTCAGGTTGAGCTATCTCTATAATTCTGAACACTCCCCATGGACTGATTCTGTCTCTGCTGTAGACTTCATCCTGAATCTGATTGATGGGCATAGACATAAATCAAGAAAACATTGCATTTACACCACTGGTAAAAGCAGCCCAAGCTTAAAATGTTTTTCTTTCTTCAGATCTCCTCTTCTGTTGCCCAACTTTAATTTTTAATCTATCTTTATCCCTAACACAACCAGTCAGAGTCATGACTGTTTGGAGTAGCTGGACACTGTGTGCTTGGTGGATGGAGGAACTGATGGATTTTGAGTTCTTCTCAGTTCAGAAGGACTTTATACATATAAAGACAGAATAAAAATCAATAAGGGTACATTTCATCCATGGCTTTATACCATGCTCTGCCTGAGACCTCAATCTGAATGTCACACCCAGCAGAGCGAGTTTGGGTCCAGACTGAATTTATGATGGAAAATAAATTTCCCTCTTTCCTGTGAATAAAACTGGTTTGCACTCCTGTCCTCCTGCTCCCTTTCCCTCATCAATTCTCTTTTCCTTTTCACACATCAGCTGCAAACATCTCATTTGGCTGGGATGTTGAAGGCAGGCTCATCTCTTACAGTTCCAGCCTGTTAATTCAATCAGTTCTTCCATCTGCACTGACATGAACAAGTTAAAAACTCTATTGAATTTCATCACCTTGTTAGAAACTGGGATAGATTTCTGGAATGATTATTTGATTTGCTTCACTAGGTTTTATAAAGGTTTGTACACAGCATTTAAACTATTGTTATTTACTTTTAACAAGCTATTTACGTCCTACTCTCAACTGCATGATCAATACTGCTCTCCCATCTGTTCAGAGATCCTGACATCAGCAAATCTCAGTTCTCTGCTGACTGAGTAAAAAGGAAGGAATAATTTAAATACAATGAGTGAATGAAAGAAAAAGAAGCCAAGAGAGACTGATCTGATTTTCCTGGAAGCTCCTGGGGTGATAAAGAACCACAAGTTCCCAAGATGTCCACTTAGGACCCATTTGGAATATGGAATATGTGGTTGCTGCTGCTAAAAGCAGTGGCTGGACCTGATAGAGCTCAGGCTGTCACCCTTCAGGGCTGAGTCCACATTGAGTGTCTGAAAGTGTTGCTGCTTTTCAGTCAAAGAATTAATTGCAATCTTAAGGCAATGGCTCATATTAGCAGGTTCAAGCCGTACTTTTGGCCCAAAAATGGATGTTTTTCAGCTAAAATCTGCTGTAGGCTTTTGTGGAGATTTTCTATTTACTACTTTCTTTCCAGTCCACCCCATAAAAAAAGAGAAGGAACTGTGTGGAGAGAGCCCAGCCCAAAGAACACCTGATGCTTCTCTTCCCATCTGGATTCGTGTCACCACAGCTCCTGCAGAACTAAAATACATTATTAAGTTTTATTCAACTTTTTCAGGAAAGGCCACTTTATGTCACTGCTGACTCTTGCCTCACTCTCTCAAAAACGCTGCTGTGGTCTGGGATTTATTATCCTTATGATACCTCAATTTTCCCCGTTTTGTCAGTTTTTTCACTCTTTTTGTTATACCTTGAATGACCAGAACTGAGTTGATTTGTGGATTATTGTTTCTTTTGAATGAGGTTTGCTATTTTGTCCCTTTTTCTCCACTACTTCGTCCCCATGACATTTTTGAGGGGAAGCAGGGAGGCAGTGAGAGGTTATAGCTTGAGGAATTTTACCCTGGTGGAAAATACCAATGTTTTAAAATAAATATACTCACTGAGATATCACATTACCCTGCTGAGCTCATGCACAGCAGAGATAAAATGGCTTTTTTAGAACTGATGCCTCTTTCCCCACCAGCCGAATGGAATATCAAAGTAGAGAATTGGAAATAACTGTTAGATAAAAGGTTATACACTATGCTATCAACAGACAGGAGCTGCAAATTAAATGGAAATGATTACCAGAGAACTCATTTCCTTTGCTATGAGGAGACTAACAACAATCATAAAAAAGAATTTAGAAGTGAGAGCTGAGATTCGTTGTTTGATGGCTGAATATTTTCTGTTTATGTTCCTTTAAAATAAAGGTCCACATCATAAATTAAGGGTGATGCTTAATTTTTATTTTCTCTGCATTCAAACAGCATGTTTTCCTTTAGGTGATTATTAAAATAATGATTCCACTTCAGCTGCTGGCAGGTTTTTGTTCAGGCAGTGGAGCAGCATGGGCTGAGGGATAGCTGAGTCCCAGCCAGAGAGAATACAGCTGGAAGAGATTTTTTTTTTAATTTAACACATGAAAATATAGAATGAGAAAGGGCCTGTGCCCTTAAGCATTCCTGTAGGATTGTCTGAACTGAGCATATTAATTACTAAGGGATATATTAATTATAGGGACTTAGATAATCTAAGCAACCAGCCCAGTGGGCTGCATGCTGAGGAGCTGTGAGACCAACCAAGCTCCTCTGGAAGAATCTTGGAAGTCTTTGCAGGAAAGCTGAAATCAGGACAGCCACTCAGTGCTGATTCACACTGGCCCTAACCTGTTCCTGAGGTTTGGGGAATGCTAACAAGGAGGAATATGTGGATGTGTCCAGCGAAGATGCAAGAATGGGGAAGATGCAACATGATGGGGACCCCTTTGAGATATCAGATCCCATTTCCAGCTGTGTCACCACTGGCAGTGAAAAGGAACATTTCCCTCTTTTCTTGGATCCTTGTTTTAGGTACTAGTCCTTGTTCAAATGCTTGCTGTTTATTTATGGGTTGAAATTCTCCTGGAGAACATCCCCCCCAGAAATCTCAGAAACATTTTAATGGCTTTTCTAAGTGCCTCCTTTTTTTTTCCTCCTTTTTAAACATTTCAATGCCCACTTCTCCCAATTGTACACAACATTTTATTAAACTGTATAAACAGCACTGGCATTAAAAAAATCCATGTTAACCCTTCCAATTAAACATGATGACCAGCTGCACAAACCGTGAGCACAGATGCCCTTTCATACAGCACAAACAAGGATTTCAAGAGAGTCATAGGACAGAAATCTTTTTTTTCAAGGCTTTCTGCTTTTCTTGTTGATGTTCTCATCTTGGTCCTGCAGGATTCAGTGTTGGCACTTGCTGCCAGCAATACCCCAGCACTGCCTGCAAGGTTTCCTTCATCCTATTTGGAGGTCCAGGTTGACAGCCTGGTCCAGCAGAACCACAAAGGCACCTCTGAAGGGAATCTAATTTTGGGATAATCCACCTGCTAGAGCTTCTCTTCTCCATGAACTGGAGGGGTTGAGGCAATGAAGCTCCAAATGTATTCTATTAAATCAAAGCCTAACACCAACTTAGGTGACTGCTTAAGTCACAGCATCCTCTGTTTGGGCTTTGACTTAATTTTCCATCATAGAATTACAGAATGCTATATTGGAAGGAACCTCAAGCATCATCATCTGTTCCAACCTTTCTCAGCACAAGCAATTTGGACATGGTATTTAACTGGTGTCCCAATGACAAGAAGTAATTTTTTAGAACCATAGAATGGTTTGGGTTTGGAGGCACCTTAAAGATCATCTGGTTCCAACCTCCCTGCCATGGGCAGGGATACCTCTCACTAGACCAGGTGGCTCCAAGCAACTTAAACACTTCCAGAGAGCAGGAATCCCCTTCCCTGGATGATTAAAAAGATCCTATGATGAAAGGGTAAAAAAAAAAGTTTTTTTATTAATAACCCATCTACATTTCCACAGACTTAAAGGGATAAAACACACAGCAAAATGTCACCCAGTATGTCCTGCCCTGGGACTGCTGGGTGCAGCTTTTTGACCCATGTTTGCCAAAGAGTGAGGACATCACCTCGAGCCTCTGGCTTTGCAAGGACTGGTTACTGCCTGTCATGTAAAATCTGCCAATGCTGTGACTGGAAGGACAGTTTTATGTTGCTTAAAAAATGGTTTGAGGAAACCTCTTCCACCTTTCTCATGCAGTTTTAGGATAAAACCCCAGCAAGCCCAGTCTAGATCTTTCTCTGAGTGAACAATTAAAGCTTTAGAAGTTGGGTTCCTGAGGCTTTTTGCAGGACTGCAGCTTCCCATCCTTCCTGCTCAAGGACTAAGTGTAAACCAGTGGTTTGCTGGACACTTTCCATGGCAATGATGCTCCTTTGAGGCTGAGTCCTTAGCTCCAGGGCCTCTGAGTGAGATGGATGAATGCTGGAATGGCCACCTGCAAAGTCTCTTTGTTCCAGTGGAGAAAAATCCTTAACATAATAATATTATTCCTGCAAATATTATTTTTAATGTGTGATACCAAAGCACCCAGACTGAAGTCTTGCTGGATGCTCTCAGTCCTTGAGTAAACCACTTGTCCTTCAGAAGGAGGTAAGAATTGCAGAAATGGGCACTGACATCACCAGAAGCTCCAATTTCCTTGCCTTTTCTTCCAGAGAAACCCATTGGCTGTGTGCACAAGAATGGTGGCACAGGTTTTGGCACCTCCACAGTTTCAGATGCTCTCAAGTTCAAGAACGTTGGGAAAAGAAAGTAGAGTGACCAAAAAGATAACATGAAGAAACTCCCTCATTATTGAAGAGTGGCTGCATCTGCTACAGACTGGAATAAGCTGGAAGCCTCCAGGTGAGGTAAAAAACTGTCCTTGAGGTGTTTTCCCAGTGGGTTCTTGATAAAAATGAAGGTGCACAGTCTTCAGTTGACAAAAGTGCTTCTCAAGCCAGCACAGAGAATTCCTTCAGTGAGGCAGATCTCAGGAAAATATTTTCTCCATTTTAGGGTTCACAAAAGAAAAGTTGCTGAACATATTTTGGTCCATGCTGTTAATCAGTGCTTTGTCAGCACAGGAGAGTCTGGGTTTTTCATTTAGAAATTCCTTGTCGAAGTTGCTACAGTCACTCGGAGATTTCTTGGAGAAAAGGAGAAAAAAAGAAACAAAAAACAAACCACAAAACAACAAAAACTGATGTCAGACCATGAATATTCAGACCTTGATTAAAATTATATCAGTCTGCTTCTTATGGATTTAGCTCAGTTAGATGGGAGCAAGCTCAGCTCAGCCAGGGAGCCCATAATAATCTTGGGTTTTTACACAGCAATTGGTTACTGCATCCCAAATGATGCACAGCAACACAGCAAACTGCAGGGAACTTCTCAGAGCTCCTAATATGAAGCAGCCAGTGCTAAAAACTTCCTTATTACTACCCTATTGAAGCAGCAATGGGAATAAACATCCAGGAAGCACTGAGCTTGTGATCCATGAATTCTGCCAGGCAGGGATGTTACAGATGTGCAACGTGGCAGATTGGACCCATCAATGAAAGAAGATTTGGGAAGGACTGAAAAATGAAAGCATCATGCAGTGTCAGATTAAATTTTTATTAATAATAGAATTTTAATAGCTTAATAGGACTGCTCTTGATAGTTGGGACCATCCTGACTTAGGTGACCACCTGGTTACCTGAACTGCTTTTCCTTCTTTACCTCCTGCAGTGCAATGAAAGAGAATCCCTGCAGAATGGGGTGGTTAAGGGAAGGAGTTTGAAGTGGCATCCAGCCCTCTGCTATGGTAACTGAGAAAATGATGAGTAATTTATGGTTTCTCAGGTCTGGGCATGCCAGACCTGGGCTTACAGCCATCAGAAAGGAATAGTCCTGATGATGATCAAGCCAGGCAGCTCAGCCAGCAGAGGTGCACAGTTCACAAGCATCTTTGCAGTGACTGGACACCCAAACTATAGATGGCTTCAGCTCCTTGTATCTGATGTACACAACATACCAGATGGCATGTGAACAGTTTAATCTGTATTTTATCATTTAAATAAGAGTCAACACTTTTCATTCTGACTGCCCAAGACCAAGTACTCCATCTACAGGTGGGTAGGCAGATAGGTTGCATGTGCAGGCCAACTCCAAAAGATATTCCTGAAACATGGAGGGCATTTTGAAAGCCTTAATTTGGTGCCTGAAACCATTATTTCCAGTGGGAAACAGACATTTATCCACCCTGAAAATGTGGACTCTATGAACCTAAACAGATTTTGAGGTCTCTGACTTTAAAGACCCACGTCTGAACAATTTGGACAGTGCCCCTAAATAAATAGGTTTATAAAATTACTGTAGGTCCTGGCTTTGGTCAATTGCTAGATTATGGTCGAGTGTTTGAATATTTGGGGAATGAATGATTCAGGAAAGACAGATATGAGATGGGTGGAAATGAAAGTAGATGCATTCTTACCACTCGAGGTTTGAAAGGAGGCTCCATCCTTCTGTTTTCTAACGCCTCCCAGTTTATTTCTCGGAAAAAAGCATGCTGGCGGATGTTGCCTCTTGCTCCCAGTCTCCTCTCAGGTTCTCTCACAAAAAGCTAAAATATTGAAGAAAAATAAATATCACTTTTACCAATAACAGTACATTCGCTAGGAGGGTCCTACCAGCTGAGGTCTCAGCCTTCAAACTCAAGAATTGTTGCTAAAAGTGTGAAGATTCTTCTTATTAAATTTCTGATTGGGGAACCAGTTCAGATTCTTAGCCTAATATATCAAACCTGAGAGGCTGAGAGATCTTGGCCATCTGTTTTCTTTTCATGAGAGAGAGGACAAATGTGCTGCAGTGGCAGCAAATATGCAGCTGCAGGAGTGAAATACCTGGATCACACTTGCAAGCTGTTTTCTGGACAATTTCTTTGTTATCAGGAAATTTTTTAGAGTTTCAATATAAACATAATGTGTGAAAACACCACTCTGGCCTTGCATTCACTTCCTATACATTTGGAGACCTAACTTTGGAGGCCTAACTTTGACCTCTTCATGAAATTTACTGGACAAACACCATGAGTTGGAGCTCTGGAAGGTAGAGGGGTTCAAGAGAACTGGTTGATATTCAAGTACCACTTCCTTCAAGCTCAGGACTGGTGTATCCCTCAGAGCAAGAAATCAGGGAAAAGGAAACAGGAGACCTGCATGGTTGAGTAAAGAGCTTCTGAAACAGCTCAAGTAGAAGAAGAAAATTTACAGGATGTGGAAGAAGGGAATGAGCACTTGGGAAGATTTCAAGAATTCTGCCAGAGAATGAAGGGAGAAAAGGAGAAAAGCCAAGACCTCCCTGGAACTGAACCTGGCAAGGGATGTCAAGGTCAACAGGAAGGGTTTCTTCACATGTATTGGAGGGAAAAGGAAAATTAGAGAAAATGTGGGCAGGTGTTATGGTAACAGGATGCAGAGAATGTGGAATTACTGAATGTCTTCTTTGCTTCAGTCTTTACTGCTCAGGCCTCCAGGAGTCCCAGGCTTTGGAGGTGACAAAGTCTGGATGAAGGAAGATTTTCCCTTGGCTGAGGATCAAGTTAGAGATTAGTTAAGTAAACTGGATATCCACAAATCCATATATCCTGATGGGATAAGCTCGTGAATGCTGGAAGAGCTGGCAGAAGTCATTGCTGAGCCACTCTTCATCATCTTTGAAAGGTCCTGGAGAACACAGGAGGTGCCTGAGGACTGGAGGAAAACCATTGTCTTCAAAAAGGACAAGGAAAACCCAGGAAAAAACTACAGACCAGTCAGCCTCACCTCCATCCCTGGAGAGATGATGGAAAAGCTCATTCTCAAAGCATGTGGAGGAAAAGAAGGTTATCAGAAGTAGTCATCTTAGATGTAACAAGAAGTCTGACTAATATGACAGCCTTCTGCAATGGTATAACTTAGTGGAGAGATGAGGGGAGGGCAGTGGATGCTTTCTACCTTGACTCCAGACAAAGCTCCAGACATCATCACCCACATCTTCCTCACAGGCAAGTGTGGGTTAGATGACTGGAGAGGGGGGTGGGTTGAAAACTGGCTCAAAGATAGAACTCAGAGGGTTGTGATTAGTGATGCAGAGTCTAGTTGGAGCTCAGTAACAAGTGGGGTTCCCCAGGGGTCAGTACTGGGTCCAGCCCTGTTGAATATATTCATCAATGACCTAGATGAATGGATGGACTGTGGCCTCAGCAACTTTGCTCGTGACACAAAACTGGGAGGGGTGGCTGACACACCAGATGGTTCTGCTACCATCCAGCATCACCTGGGCAGGCTGGAAAACTGGGCAAGAGAAAAATTAAGCAAGGGCAAGTGTAGGGTTCTGCACCTAGTTAGGAAAAACCACATGGATTAGGGGCTGAGCTGCTGGGAAGCATCTCTTTGGAAAAAGACCTGGAAGTCCTGGTGGACAACAAGATGGCCACGAGCCAGCAATGCAGCCTGGTGGCCAGGAAGGACAATGACATCCTGGGGTGTATGAAGAAAAATGTGGCAAGAAGGGTGAAGGAGATTCTGCTCCCCCTCTACTTTGCCCTGGGGAGGCCCCATCTGAAGGATTGTGTCCAGTTCTGGGCTCCCTGGTTCCCAAGGACAGGGAACTGCAAGAGGCAAAAGGCTAAAAAGATGGTTAAGGGACTGGGACATCTCTCTTATGATGTAAGGCTGAGGGACTTGGGTCTTTTTTGTTTGGGGAAGTGAACACTAAGGAGGGATCTTATCAATGCTTCTAAATACATAAAGGGTGGTGTCAGGAGGAGGGGGCAGTCTTTTTTCTGTGGTGCCCAGTGACAGAACGTAGGAAATTCCATCTAAACCTAAGGAAGAATTTACTCTGAAGGTAGCAGAGCACTGGACCAGGCTGCCCAGAGATGTGGTGGAGTTTCCATCTCTGGAGACATTCAAAACCTACCTGGATGACATCCTGTGCAACCTGCTGTGCGTGAATCTGCCCTGGCAGGGGGTTTGGACTGCTCTCTCATCATCCTCTGTTGCAAGGTAGGATGTCTGAGCTTGGAACATGTTTGATGGGAAATATTGTCTCATGAAATTCAAGCTGAACATCAAAGCAATCTACCCCTTATATCTTTGAGGAACAAGAACTGCTTCAGACCCATAAATTCCAGGCAAGTCACTGTAAGCCTTAGTTTGAAATCTGGCAGAATAAATTTCCCAGGAATTAACATGCTTTGTACCTAAAGGATTGCTCTGCAAAGAAATTTCTGATCTCTGCTGGTATCTTATACCCTGCAATCCTACTTACTGGATGTGAGGAGCCATCATCATAGCTCAGGAAAAAGAAGACACAAAGATGACCTTATGATTTAGGTCAGGTGTGTTTTGAGTTCCAAAAAAGTGACTTTTTCAGGTCCTAGCACACTACATTTGTTTCTCTAAACAAGAGCTGGAGGTGCACACATGAAAGAGGACAGTTCTGGTAATAAAAAGACTTTCATTCAATGGGTGGTAATTCTTACCTTCACCAAAATGTCCTTTGCATCCTTGTCAAGCCAGCGAGGGTAGAAGGGGTTATCCATACGTATAGACTGGAAAAGCTCTTCTTCATCTTGGCCATGGAAAGGAGATTGCCCAATAAGCATCTCGTACAAGAGGACACCAAAGGACCACCAGTCAACAGAGGTGTTGTACTTCTGCCCCAGCAGTATCTGCTCAGATTAAGGAGTGACAAAAGACAGAGGCAAAACGTCTGATGTCAGCATTTCAACTTCAGAAGAGTGGCCAGACCCTGACCTTTCACCAGGAGATGCCTCCTCCTGCCTGCACCATGAGCCAGAGCATCTGCCAGGGGTGCAGAGGCTGCAGCTGAGGATGCTCCAAAACATGGCCACACCTGGGTGTCAAAAGAGTCCTTTGCACTACACACAGCTGCTTGCAAGTTTGTTTAGTTCCTCTTTAAGTTACTTGAGCAAATCTCTGGAAGATCTAAGAGCATAAAAAGTGTGGCAAGTCACTTTTTGTCTGTTCTCCAAATTAACCCAAGGGTACAAACTGGGGTTATGAACTCCAAGATGACAAATGGCTTGGCATTAGCATTCAGGGACTGATTTAACTCATACAAAATGCATTTTAACTTACAGATCAGACAGGGTGAGGGCACTTCAGGACTATCAGTCAGTGGAAATGGTGTGAATTTAGCCCAGCAAAATCTGCCCCAGGAAACGCATGATGAAGCAGCAGCTGCTCTGTCCTCTTGAGACCAACTGAGTTATAGGTAGAGGAATGGGAGTTTGTCCTCAGCCAGTCCATTGGTTTGTGACTTTCTGGGTCAGCTTTGTGAAGGTTTCATCGAATGGACTGGGGCCAGGCAGGGTCAGAGGGAGACACAACCTCCCCTAAGAAAGGATGTGGCACCTTTCTCCCCTACACACTTGGCCAGACACCTCCAAGTCATCAAACTTCCCCTCTGGGGAAGCAAAATTAATCTCACCTGCCTTCAGATATCTGCTATGGAGACACCAACAGCTGAACCAGTTACCATTATAATTATCATTATAATTAGTTGAATTTTAGACATCCAGCTAAATATCAACCAGATGTAACATACAACCCCCTGTTAGTTTCCTTTTGTTATCAAGGAGCCCAGGCAACTTGCTGAAATACAGATATTTACACCACAGATGTCTAAAGCCACATGTGATGACTGGGATGTGTAGGATCCTTACCAGGTTTTAAGTGCTGTAGAGGGGAATACTTCATTTTAAGGCACATTTTCTCATCACTATGAACAGTACAAACTATGGGCAGGAAAACATAAGACATCTAGCCATAGACCTATGTACCCTACAGGACCAAGCAGACTTAGGTGAGGAACCATTTATTCATGTTAGTTAAGGATTGGCAGGAGCACAGAATACTCCTGACAACCATACCAAGTCTGCACAGAAAAATGCCCAATGATTCTGTGTCCCCTAAAGGATATTTGTTCAACCATAATTCACCAGAGTATAAAAAAATCCAAACTAAACCAAATAAACCCCATAACTGAAATGGCTTTAATAGTTCAGGTGTTCTACTACATTACTCTTGAGCCCACAGCTTGGTGGCAATGTGATCCCCCACGCTGCAGGGATCTATGACAAGTCCTGAAGGTGGCTTAATACCACTTAATACCCAAATCAGCACATACAAAACTGCTGACAGTTGAAACATCACAGTTTAGAGTGATTTAGGGGATCTTTACTGATGTACTCTGAGGTCCAGTGGAAGTGAGGGAGGAATTTCTTGACTTTTTTCATACCTTGTCTTCATTGCTTGTAAATTACCCCTTGGGTCCAGATTAATTTTACTGCCTAAAAGTTACATGTCTTAATCATTGAGTTATCCAGAGTCTATTTATAGTCAGTGGAGGGAAAACTGATTTAGCTGACTTACACACCTAGCATAGGAATGGATAACTTGTCTTCTGGGATGCTTGTTCTTCTACAACACTATAAAGTAATGCTTCATTTTTTAGACACATTTTCTCACATTAGGTGAGAACTATCCCTCTCTGGTGTTCCAGAGAATAATATCAGAAGTCTAAACCCATGGTGATGCAGAGAGCTCATGGATAACACATCTGGCTCCAACACCACCCAAAGAGGAGATGCAAAAAGGACAAAAAAGCAATTTGACTACAAGGCACAATATGTACATTGGGTTCCACTCAGAGCCAAAAGAATAAAGAGAATTAGCAAGACTCCCTAATATATTTCTTCTGGTTCACTTATAATTAACATCATCCCAACTTTTCCTTCTGAAAAGACACATTATTTTGATAAGGCTTTATCTTTTCAAGTATAAAATGTCTGGAAATCAAAATTAAACATCCTATGGCAGTAAAAGAAAAGGTTTATTAGGTTCAGAACTCTCTGGACATAAGTAAACTCAGCAATTTCATTTCAGGGTAAGACTTTTTTTTTGGGGGGGGGGGCAAATATTTTTTGTAACTAAAAATCACTTGTCTGCTGACCCAAAGCCCCCTTATTTCCACAGCTGTAGCCAAGGTGCTGGGGCTGTAACAAATTACAGTGCTAGGAGCTGAAATACTGACAGAAAGTTCAGTGCTCCTGCCTCTGTCAAGAGAGATGATCCATAAACTTCAGCAGTGCTTTCAGTTTAGAGGTAAAATGTTTTACATGCACTCATTGAATCTCTAAAATAAATGATGGTGCAGAAATAAAATTCTGAGCTATTTCAGTCTTTCTCCTCTCTGTTCTCACAGATAATGGATTATCACTTGGCTCTTTTTTAAGGATCAGAAAATAGCTTGCTTTTTTTTTTTTTTTAATAAAACATTGAAGTGGAATAAAAGACAATTGCAGCTTGATTGCAGAGCACACTTACACCTGCTCTTAAGCAATACAAATCCAATTGATTTGAAGAGCCCAACCCTTGTGGCAGCTCTGCTGTAACCCAGGTCAGGACTCAGCACTGGTGCACAGTAAAAGATCAATGAATTATAGTGGAGGGGAAAAAAAAACCCAAACAAACCATAAGCTTTCAAAGCTATTTGGAAAGTCCCAATATCCATCATGAAACCACTAAAATCAGGAAATGGGATCTTGAAAGGCAGATAAATGGATTTCAGGGTGATGTTGGACATGATGCATGGATGACCTCGTGGGTTCTTCCCTGTGCTGAAAAATGTTTTCTTTGGCTCCCATTTGCCACCTAATTACTCAAAGCCTCTCCACGGGAAGATCTATAATTGAGTGAAGTCACCAAGTTAAGGGATCTTTCTCTTTTCTGCAGGGATCTAAGCCAAAATATCTAAATTTACTAGGGGAGAAAAAAAAAAAGAACAAGTTCCTTTCAGAGAAAAAAGAATGAAGCGGAAGGGCAAAGGATCTGGCTCTGGGCAAGAAGGGAAACACCTTTTGTGGTCCCCCAGTTTCAATGGATGAGCACATGGAAGCCAGGTTCCACCAAATATCAGCTGCAGAAGCAGAGAATTGCAAAATCTAATCTCTTAGATCTCCTTCTCCCACAGCCCAAACTGGATTTCCATTAAGCATTCTGTTTCTTGGTTAAGCCAAGCATCACTTGCTTCCAAGCTCATTTGCACACACACACACACACACACACACAAAAATTAATCAGCCACAAAAATACACAATGCCAGACCCTGAATCAAACTGAAATCCAGTTTTCAGCCTGGAACTGCTCCAAAGCAGCTTATTATTTCTCTTTGTGCTCACCACCACCACCACCACCACCACCACCACCACCACCACCACCACCAGTCATGTCTTCAGACACATTCTCTGTCCCCCAGCAGTTTTTTCACCACCCTGAACCCCACACCTACCTCAGGAGCAATATAGTCAGGAGTCCCACAGAAAGTACTTGTCTTTGCATCTCCAAAAATGTTCTCCTTGCACATCCCAAAGTCAGCAATTTTGATGTGCCCCTCATGGTCCAAGAGGACGTTGTCAAGCTTCAAGTCTCTGTGGAGGAAGAGAAGTAAATCCCTCCCTTAAAATGTTACAGAACCCCACAAGTTATCCCAGCAGGTTACACTTAACTTCACTGCCTCTTTGTAGTGTCTCAAGTTGTAAGAACCAAGAAAGGTTGAAGGAGGAGCTGCTCTCTGGGACTTCAGCATCCCTTTTACTCATTCCTCTTGTGCCAGCATTGCTTCGTCTGATGGAGAAGACATCACCCAAGACATTCTCTAAAAGCTGACTCCTTCATGGATGCTGAAAAGGGCTTTGTGCCAGCTGGTGCTTCTGCTCTAACACAACCTGAAGGAGGTGAGCAAGAAGGGAGCAGCTGATGCTCACTTTCTCTTCCCCTGGGAGGAGAAAGAGTCTCAGGACTCTTCCCAAATCTCCTGCCAGCTCTCCCTCCCAGTGCAGGCTCTACAAATGTTGGAAGAGATGAGGACCAACGAGCCCTGCAAGGCTTGCAGAAGGTCTGAGTAATCCCAGACATCAGCAGAACACCCACCAACTTCTCACTGCTGAGATGCACTACCTGAGCCCCAGGAATTTACAATTCCCTTCACACACAGCACTACCTGAGCCCCAGAAATTCAGAAATCCCTTCACACCCAGCTGCCAAGCTGCTCTCAGAGGCTTCAGGCTCTGAGCTACTGTGGGAAGCAAAGAACCCAAGCAAAGAAAGAGAAGAAAATGCACAGAGAAGGAAGCAGAAATAATTGAGTTGATGAATTCTGGCCATTGGCAGAGAACAAAGGTGGGAACAACCTCTGAAAGGAGAGAAAATCATGGAACAAACTAAGGAAAAAGGCAGAAAGAAAGGAAGCCTGGAATGGCTTCTGTTTTCTATACCTTACCTAAAAGCTTTACTTCTCATTGAAATAATGGCTCAGGGATATGTTTGGACCAGTGATGCTGCACTTCACTGGGGATGCAGGCAGAATTTGGGGCTCAGAGCACCCATGTTCCTGCACTGCCCATCTTGTGCTATCATTCCCTTCTCCTCCCCAGGGCTCTGAAAGCACCCAGACCCAATTTGCCTGTGCCCACAGCCAAGCAAACAATTACTCTTTTCTAACCTCTTCTGATTCACAGCCTACACACATTTTCCTCATCTCAGGCAAGAGTCCTAAGCACAAAGCTGCTGTATAATAACTTCTATCCCAGTGACAACTGCTTTACAATGTATTTCTTTTTTTTTTTCAAAAATGGCTTTGACTCCCTCAAAGAAGGTAATTTCTGATGCATGAGAGGATTGCCTACAATTGCAGGAAAAATGGCTGTTCAGCCTCCCCCTGTGCAAAGCTCCTCATCTTGCTTTGCCCAGGCCCCAGACAATGTCTACCCACTAAATTCTTGTCATGAGGCAATTGTTCATTGCTGCCAGAATATGGCCCAAGAAAAAAAAGTGGGAGTCATCAATCAAAAAGAAATAGAGAGACAACTGAGACATTTGTCTTCCAAGTGGCAGACACTCATGTTGTCACAATTTCCAGCTGGAATGACTTATTTTAGTTACACCATTGAGATCAATCTCTGGCTGCCAGTGCTGCTTTTATTCATCTGGTAGATCGAAGCAAAACAAAAAACCCATCACCTTCAGTTTGCTTTCATTATTTTGATGAGTCTCAGATTCATTGGCTCCAGGGACTGAAGCTCCTGCCAAAAAAGCCCCAGCTCATTCATTCAAATTTAAGCCAACACTTCCAAACGTTGCCTGTGACAGAACAGCTGGATTCATTCTTCTTACTACATCACAAGTGATGTAGTTTCAAAAATTATTTCTATTCACTTTCCTAAGTGCTTGCTTAGCTCTGACTAAGATGCTGATGGCTCTGTGCTCTCAACTGCCCTCATTTTCCTTGTCTTTGAGAAAAACAAAGCAAAAAAGGAGTAGGACTGATTATATCTCTGCTCACAAAGCTTGATATCCAAAGCAATGCCACACAAACTCCTGGGAATGAGCTATTTCTTCCTATCACTGTGTCCAGCTACCCCAATTTTCCCACTTTTCCCAAGGCTCCAGGCTCTGAACATCTCTCTCTCTTCATGAAGAAAAGGTTCCCAAACCTGACACACCACTAGTGTAGCAATTCCAAATAAAAAATGGGAATTAAAACCTGAGTGCCAGCATTAGCAGTGTGGTCACAAACTCACCGTGCCCTGCAGGTATTTTTAATCAACTTTTCTGGGAAGTCTAAGTGAAAAAGACAGGGATCTGGGTACTTCAGAAAACATTTCCCTTTAGTCACCCAGAACAATAATTAGAGCCTGAAACCTGCTGAGAGCTCAGAGCTCATCTTAACTTAATGCCATTGAGATTGATCTTGTGTTTATGCAATAACCATCAATGGTCAATAAAGACCATAAATGGCTCCCATATGAGCACTAATAATGAATAATCAGGAGAGTTGATATGAATCAAAGCTTGCATTTTAATTGGAGAGTGGGTTACAAACAAGCCTTCCTCTTTCAGCATTTATTCCAATGTTCCCGCTACATGACAGCCATTTAAATAAGCTCATTTTCGTGTCAGCAAACATTGCTGCTTTCTTGAGCTTTCTCATTTGTTTGTGACAAGCTATTTGCTGACTGCTTTTCCAGAAGGCTGCAATGTAGTAAAGTTCAGAAATTCAGTTCCTACTTTCAGCCACGAGAAAGCCAGCTGTGACCTGATTCCTGCAGCCCTTCTTGTTCCCACTTTGTCTCTGTCCTTTTATAAAGGTCTGAAGCACAACACTTGTCCAGTAGATCAAAGTGTCTGTGAATAACTCTGAATTTCTTGGGGAAATCAAGCAGAAGTCTGAATGGGCCATTTTGTAGTGGGGGACTTCTTCACTTTAAGATATGATAGATGGGTGTGATGGGGACTAAGTTCATACCAGCTAGTTTGGGAGAGGGTTTTTCTATCTGGGTGCAACTGCCTGCAGTGTCCCCTCAAGTCCCCATCAGATCCCTGCAGAGCCCACTCCTCATCCTGTCATCCCTGGAAATATTCCAAAGACATTTTAGATATGGTGCTTAGGGACACGATTTAGTTTTGGCAGTGCTCTAGGTTAATGATTGGACTTGGTGATCTCAAAGGTCTTTTCCAACCAAAAAAAATTCTATGCTGAAAAAGGACTGATGAACCTAAAAAAGCCTGCTCCTCTCTGCTTATTTCATGAAGAGCTTGAGCAGCCAGCTCAGATTCATGATGATAGGTGAATCCCATCTCCTCATGGACCTTTGGACAGCAGACATGTTAATAACACTCAAATTAAGGTGTCTGTATATATATGTATATATATAAGTATACATATATATACATATATATATACATATAGGTCTCCCTGGTGTTGTTACTTAAGCTGGGCTTTTCAACACTGTCCTAGCCAGTAAATATACCAAATATATACACCAGCACAGTAGATATACCCAATTTCTCAAGGCTAACTTGACCTTCACAGACTCACAGGATATTAGGGGTTGGAAGAGACCTCTGGAGATCATCCAACCCCCCTGCAAAAGAAGGGTAACCAAGGGCAGCCCACACAGGAACACATCCAAGTGGGTTTGGAAAATCTCCAGAGAAGGAGACTCCACAACCTCTCTGGGCAGCCTGGGCCAGGGCTCCCTCACCCTCACAATAATGAAATTTCTCCTCATGTTGAGGTGGAACTTCTCATGTTTTATCTTATACCCATTAATCCTCGTCCTGTTACTCGGCACCGCTGAAAATAGATTGGCCCCTTCCTCTTGACCCCACCCCTCAGCTATTTCTAATGAAATCCCTTCTCAGCCTTCTTCTAAACAGCCCCACTTCTCTCAGTCTTTCTCCATAGAGGAGATGCTCAAGTCTCTTCATCATCCTCACATCTCTCCATTGGCCTGTCTACAGTAGATTCCCATTTCCCTTGAACTGGGGAGCCCCAAACTGGATACATTATTCCAGGTGTAGTCTCAGCAGGGCAGAGCAGAGGAGGAGGAGGAAACCTTATATACCTTCATACCTGGACAAGTTACATCAGGTGCCCATGCTGGGTGCTATAGGAGTAACTCAGTGTAAAGGCATCAAAGGGCTTCTTTTAATGTTAACTGGAATAGAACTGGATTCTCAAAAAGAGCTCAAACCAGCCTTTTCTACACTCTCTCTTCAAAAGAAAACAACCAGACTCTGGAAAGTCTGGAAAGGAAATCTGTAAAGGAAATGTGGTACCAGTGAGTACATCCAGGCAACAGCCTCCCAGTTAGCACTGGTGCATGCAAGGACAGCAGGAAAGGATTCACATATTAGAGACTGAAGAGCAAGATTACCTACCTGTATATTATACCCTTGGAATGGAGGAACTGGAGCCCAGAAATTATTTCAGCAGCATAAAACCTGAGTTGACAGAAGGTACAAGTTAGAAGGGGTGAATCCCAACAGGTGCCTTCACCTGGACCCAAAAAGATGGAAATTTCACCTCCACAGAACCTCAAAATGTCATTAAATTTTCAGAAGGCTTGGAGTGTCTCCAGAAGGTTTGGGTTTTACAAGTTACTGATGGATGATGATGGGAGGCATCCCAAGAGCATGCCACACAGCTTGCAGCCCAAGTCCCACTAAAACCACTTGGTGAAAAGTTAGGGATTTGGAGTCTACTCATCCTCAAGGATTTGGAAGACATATTCCATGCTAGCTGTATTTTTTATATATGTACCTAACTCTGTGGATGTGTCTTGTGACCAAGGATGTCACCACATCAGCTGTGGAGCAAAAAACCACCACCCAGCTCCTACTGCCTGCTCTGCCTCACCTCAAGATAATGATCCCTGTCTCAAGGAAGGCACAGAATGGTTTGAGTTGGAAGGGACCTTTAGAGGTCACCTAGTCCAACCCTGATGTAGTAAGCAGGGTTATCAACTAAACCAGGTTGCTACAAGCCCCATCCAACCTGGCCTTGAACCCTTCTGGGGAGGGGGCATCTACACCTTCACTGTGCCAGCATCTCACCCCCCTCATGGTGAACAATTTCCTCCTAATGTCTACCTTCAATCTACCCTCTTCCAGTTTAAAACCATTAACCATCATCCTGTCACTCCAGGCTCTTATAAAATGTCCCTCCTCAGCTTCTCTGTAGCCCCCTCAGGTACTGGGAGGCTGCAATAAGGTCTCCCTGCACATTCTTTTCTGCTTCTTTTTTTCTTTTCCATAGCAGAGCTGCTTCAGCCCTTTTGTTTTTATGGCCTCCTCTGGGCTCACTTCAACATCTTCTTCTCCCTCTTTTGTTGGGGGCTCCAACCATTTATGACTTTTGTAATTTTAATTAAGATGTGAACTCGGTAGCAGCTCAGTGGCCTTTTTCTGAAGTTTCTTCAGGCTTGAGATCTTTGTTCTCAACCCAGTCCTTCCTAAAGGACACCACCACATCCTGCAGCCTAAGGCTTGAAGCACCATTGCATACTGAAGGTGTTTATCCCAAGGGAAAGAGAATCCCAGGATCAGGTGTCCCTCCAGTGCTGTATAGCAGCTGCTCCCTCAAACTTCAGTGCACTGACCCTTCATTCTGAACACTCAAATGCTTTGAAAAAAAAAAAATAAAATAATCAATCTAAACACTGATTTAAATGAGGGTTAGTGGGGTTTTTGTTTGTTTTTTAATTATTAAATAATAATGATTCCTACAGTGGTTTCAATATTGACTTTTATAATACCTTCTGTTCACGGAAGGATTAAAAGCACCTTTCACTTATTTAAATTCTTCTATTTATGTTAATAGAAGTGAAATAATTTTTTAACCCCATGTTGGTGTATTAATTCTTTGCTTTAATTTGCCTTTTGCTCTTTTGATAGCTTTTATCTCTTTCCTCACCCCTCTCTAAAAACCATAAAGGGAAAAAGGGATCATCCCATCATATCTAACAAACTGCAGCTTCACCTCTGGGCACTGGACTGGGAACCTCAGCTCAAACAGGTCCTGCAGCTTGGCTACAGACCACCCAGTGTTGTAAAGAACAAGATTTTTGGTTCCACAGATGGCTGAAAAGGCACCTGTGGGATTTCTTTGATGGTGGTGGTAAATCTAGGGGGGAGGTTGGGTCCCCAGTATCATTACTGGGGCCTCCAATTATGAGGATAAGGGACAGGGAGTGATTCTGCTTCCATCACAAGCATTACCCCCACTTTGCACTTGGGGGGAAAAGATTTGCTCAAGGTTTCCTCTACAGGACAGTAGCAGAGCTGAAAATAAAATCAAAATCCCTGGTGTCTTCAGCATTGGAACAGGTTGCCCAGGGAGGTGGTGGAGTTGCCATCCCTGAAGGTATTAAAAAAACAGAAGAGGGAGATGTGGCTCTTCAGGAGATGATTTAGTGGTTAAGGTGGTGTAGGACTGATGGTTGGACTTGATGATCTTGAAGGTCCTTTCCAACCATGATGATTCTTGTTCCTACCATGTGTGTAACCTGAAAGCCAAAAAGTGAAAATAATTTCTTACGTGGCTCTGGGGAGGTCGAACTTGTGACAGCTCTGGATATGGAACATGAGGTCTCCTCCATTGAGGTATTCCATCACAAAAAAGAGGTTTTCCTGGAGAATGAGACAAGATTATAATAAGGGGCAGGGAAAGGTGAAATAAAAGCAAAAAACCAAACCAAACCAAACAAGCAAACAAAAAAATCACCCAAAAAGAACTCAAAAAGAGGAAGGAAAAGTTTACAGTGAGGGTTTTGGAAAGAAAGCAGCCTCTTTCTCAACCCTTGATTTCTTCTCTTTGTTCTCCAAGAACATTCCCCCTCTCTTTGTATAAAGAGCATTAGAAAACATCACAAATCTACTTCATAACCAGTTGGTGCTCTTGATTTTTACCAGCAGCCCTCAAGTATGAGTAGCTCTGCAGTGCCTGTGTGACAGAAGGAGAGATGGACAAGGTTCCTTGGGGACCAGTGGAAGAAGAAGTAAATTCCAGGTCTCCCCTGGTTCCCAACCCAGGGCATGATCCACCCAGTGATCTCAAGATGCTGTTCCCAACATTCCTGCACATCTCTTTCGGAGGTTTGACTTTTCCAAGTTATCAGAGGCACTGGGCAGATGCAGCAATCTGCTTTGAGCATCTGCTTGATTTTAAACCTGAAAAATGCTCTGTTGTACAAGGCAAGACACAACTTGCTCGTGGGAAGATTTATGAATCAGTCAGATTTCTGGATGCCTACAGAGTTCTTGCATGTCAGACAAGCTTGGAAAAGGACCCAGTCCTTGTCCCCAGTTGCATGCAACCATCAGCAGTTTGACCAGAGCAGTAGAAAACATAAAAAAGGAAGCATGGGTGGAATCTCTATTGAATAAAGAGAAAAACAAATCACCAGGGTTTCCTTTCCAGTCCCTGATGTACCCCCACATTGCCCCCTTGCTGCTTCCTGAGCTGTAACTTCACCACCAGAAGCTGGAGACCAATCCCTTCCACTTTTATTGCACCTGTGCAGCAGGATGAGGGCATTTTTCTAGCAGTATCTGTGCAAAAAGTTATTCACCCACTTTAAACTTCTGTTCCTGAAATCTCAACTCCTGTGCATAAGTGCATTTTTTTGGTTGTTCTCAAAGGACTCCCTGTTCTGCAGACATCTGAAGTCTGTAATCTCTATACTATGCTGAAATTTATTAATAACTTCCCTTTGTTGCCTAATGCTAACCACAATTTTGGGGGGGAAGGAAGGAAGGAAATAAGAGTTCTTTTCATTTATATTTTTAACTGTTAAAGAAAGATTTTTATCCATGAGATCTAATGTAAGCATCCCTGGCAGAAAGCCAAGAGCTGGCTATTTAAAAAATAAAAAAACATTTAAAAGAGAGGGGTTTTTTTTTTTCCTTTCAAATAACAGCTGCCTGTTCTAATTTTTGCAATTTCTTTAACCAGATCCTTTTAATTACAGCACTCTTATTTAAATGGATGTCAGGCTGGAAACCCCACCTGTCATCTGACAAGCAGAGGGCCAAATCTGGCCTCCCAGGGAAATAAATACAAATTTTGGCAATAAAGCAAAGGGGTGGAGGCTTCCAGTTTGAAGGTCTTGTGTTTGCAGCAGTCTGGGCACAGTTTAAGCAAGGAGGGCAAATGGAGGTGGGCAATTTAGTAGAGAATTGAATAAATCTTGGAAGCAATGGGAAGTCAGGAAAACACTTGGACAGATGCTCTTTGTGAAGGTGCTCAGGAAAGTGATGAGGTTGAAGCAGTAAAAAAGCAGCAGCCACCAGTATCACACTGGGACAGAAGAAACCTCCTGGGTCTTCAAATGGACCAGGTTCGGCTGCAGTGGACTGGGAAGGAGAATGGACTGGGAAGGAGAAAACCCCTGGGTTTCCCTGGAAAATTCACTGAGCTTCTCTATACCTTGTCAAAAGTATTTAAGCATAATTTGAAGCCTGTGTTTATTCAGCAGAATGAGCTCTGCTTGCTCATGGATTTAAGTAACCACCTGAAGCATCTATTTACCTGACCTGGTGGCTCTAACTTAACACTGGGGACTTTGGCAGCATCCTCTGCCACCTGGGGAAAGAAAAGGTGGAAAGCCTCTAAGATTAATTTGCAGAGATCATTATATGAACTCTGTTTCTCAACTGCCTAAAGCTATGAAGCTGAAGTCTACAAACTTGACATAGGCATGATTAGCACTGAAGTTCAGGATCTACCAGGTGCTGGTACATGAACACTGTTGAAAAGAAAGATGGCATCACTTTGACTTTTCTGCTCTGAGACCTGGAAATTCCCCTTGCCTCTTACAAAGGTCAGTTGTCTGGAATGGAGAAAAACTGCTTGAGAAGTCTCCTAAGTGCATCATCATGAGTAGTAAGAGATAATCATAGAATCACTAAATCATAAAAAGTCAGGTTGGAAGGGATCATCTGCTCCAACCCTTCTACTATTAGTGTTTATATGAGATGTCCCAGCACCTTGTTGAGCTGAGACTTAAACTTCCCAAAGTCAGGGAATCCACCACTTCCCTTGGGAGACCATCCCAATGTCTGACTGTCCTCATGGGGAAAAATTTTCCTCTTGTGTTCTCCCCAGGAGCAACTTGTGCCCATTGCCTCTTGTCTTGTCCACCTGAGTCCTTGTAAACAGGGAGTCTCCATCTTCTTTGTAACCCCCCTTTAAGTACTGGAAAATCATACTAAGGTCCCCCCTAAACCTTCTCTGTTTCACAAGCCCAATTTTCTCAGCTTCTCCTCATGTGGCAGGAGCTCTATCCCTCTGATCATTATTTTGTGACCTTCTCTGGACCCTCTTCAGCCTGTCCACATCCTTTCTGCAGAGCAGATAAACAAGCAGCCCAAGCTGCAGCAAATTATTGGAGAACCATTCCTGAGCCTGGGATCTGTGGAGCCACAGAGCACACTAAAAATGGGAAGTAGCAAAACCCATGCTTGTAACCACTGAATATTCAACAGTGTGCTGGGTGTTAAAGGGTCAGAAGAGGAAGAAGGACATTTTTGCAGACAGGTAGGTTCCAACCTACACTTTCTCTGGTCCTGGGAAAGTTATCTGATGGCTCCTGTTGTGCTGCTGCCAGGCTCTGAAGTCTGAGAGCACCTGGAGCAAGTGCCAGTGGTTTAAGTGGGTATTTCTCAAGACATGGCAGGTGGGATGGCATGACTTTTATCATGCCTTTATCCCCTGAGATATGGAACAAACATACAGGAAGATTGTTCCTCTGTGCTGAGATCCAGACAGCTCTGATGGAGGCTTGGAAACTGCTCCTCACCTTCATCTTTCCTTTCTGCCTTCAGATGCTGTGAGAGCATCCTTGGGTAGCAATCACTCCTGGTTTCAGACTCACACAACAGAACAAGTCTGCTCTTACAGCAGAGTTTGGGGCCATCTTTTACAGGCACAGAGCTCAAGGATTATAAAGACATTTCCTGCACTCAGCAATTGGCATTGCTCAAGGATAAGTGGCACTAGTTGTCTTGAGGACATCCATATGACAGCCATTTCCTAGTTCTAGATCATCTTCCAGAAGCCTTCACTGTACCAGAGGAAACATGACAAACACCTCTGCAGGATGACAAAAAGATGCTCCTACAGCAGAGAGAACTGTTGGACACACAGGTGTGTATCCTGCTCACAAAATACCTTGGTTCCCTGGTCATAGAATCAAAGAACTGTTTGGGTTGGAAGGGAATTTAAAGACCTTTTAGTCCAACCCCACTAGACCAGAACTCAAACCTTCCAGGTGCTGAAAGACCTGAATCCTGCCAGAACTCTTGGGTTTCTTGAGTCCTTCAGTGCCTGTGCCCACCTCTCCAGGACGTGGCAGGGATGGAGTTAACTCAACTGTGCTGCATGAGCTGCTGGGAGAATGAATAGTCCCTATCAGAGATGCTTTCAACTTTATAAACAATGAGTACAAAGCAGGCAGCATTTAAATTGATCTTTTGAAGGTACATCCTATAACAGGCTCTCAAAATCCTCAAACCAGCTGGAAGCCCTCCAGAGCACTTTTCTGCAGAGATTTTCAGATTTTGTTTTCTTTGCATTCAAAAGCACTGGTGTACACACAAACACAGGATTTAACACCATTTACTGAAGAGCAAAAATTCTTCTTCCCAGGCCTTCCAGGAGGATGAATACCAGAATAATTAATGCTGCAAGGACTTGACCCTGTGTGGCTTTCCCTTTATTGAGAGCAGCTAGCCTAGCAAATGGCTCCAGGTGAAGAAGGCTCCTCAACACATATTAAGTGACCTAACCCCCACTGTGTGCCTGTTGAATTAGGTTGGTCCTTGCCAAAAGAAAGTTTTGACACCATGCAATTCCTGCAGCTGATTCTTGTGACACAGTTTCATGCAGCTGAGCACAACCCAGCCTGGGTGCTCATCCATGCTTTGGGTTTATTTTCTTTCACGGGATAGATGGGAGCCAAAGATCTCTCAGTCCTTCTCCATCACATCACCCAGGGAGTTTTGCAGTCCCCTCTCAGCATCTCATCCAGTGGGAAAGGATGCAATGCTCATACCCCTCCCAGTGTCTGCTCCCATAAGGAACAGCAAATCAAGGTCACTCCTGGCTTGTAGGTGACCCCAGGAGGTATTAACATTGCTATTTGCACCACCTGGGGATGAGAAAAGCCTGTTTGTTAGAGAGCAAAGCAATCCCAGGCTTCATTTTGTTCTCTAGTCTAAACACATCTTTTTCCCCTCTCTTTTGTAATGGCAGCCTATCTGCTGGAGATGGCAGCATTTCTCATGGCTGTCAAATAATCCAGTCCAGTCCTTGAGCTCATGATTTATTTTTTATTCTCATCTTTGCCCTGCCAATATCTTTGGCTGCCTGTTAAGCTGTCAGTTTGGGATGCTCAGCTTGGGGTGCTCAAATACTCAGCACAAAGCACAGGAATGTATTCATACACATATATAAAAATACATATGTATGCATAAAGGTGCAGACATAGAATCATGGAATGGTTAGAGTTGAAAGAGACCTCAAAGATCATCCAGTAATAGATCATTTAACTTGAGTTCTGGGATCCCAGAACCCTTCCTCACATCTCAGAGCAGGCAGAGTGCAGAACTCAGAGTAGTAAATTGAATACTACCAGCCCTTGCAAGAGAAAAAGGCTTTCCCTATCAGTCTTGGGAGGAATCTTGAAATAAGACATTTTCTCAAGGCTAGAAAAATATTCCTACAAAAATTCGAAAATCACTGAACCAAAAACTAAACAAAAAAAACCCCAGTCAAGCTTATGAAACACAAGTAATTTATCAGGGGGAAAAACAGTAGTGGTTTTATTTCAAGAAGTCAGCTTTTTTTTCAGGAGAAAAAGATGCAGGCTTAGAAATCTTGACAAAGCTGAATGCACTGTGGGCTGATTTTCATCAGGGCTGAACAACAGGAATGCAACTGGAAGATGTACATTTAATATGTTGAGCATATATCACCTAAACTGGGCTTGTGAGCTGGTGCCCTCCTGCCCTTGCCAATACTCTGCCTCTTCACACCACATGGGCTGACACCAGGTAGTAAAGACTTCATATTTTTCATATTTTTCATGAAGTCTTGTAAAGACTTCATATTTTTGATGTTATAATCACAGCTGCTCACACTTGCTTTGGCAGAACCTTGCTGAAACCCCAAAGCTCTGCTGAGATGCTGCTGCTGCTCCTGAACTACGTCGAAATTTTGGCCAGGACTGATTAAGCCCTTGCCAGTTTTCTTGCCTGCTGGTTGCAAGAGGTAAAAATCCCCAAAACCTCCTTAAGCATCCTCAATGTTCCCATCAGTTGGATCAGATTTGTCCAACTTGCTTTGAGTAGATGTTTCCAAGCTGACTTATGCCCCATACCTTGGAGGATGGGGACCTAGAAACCTTGAAGCTTCAAGATGATTGAAGCTGGTGAAGGGTCTTGAGCACAACTTTTGGGAGAAGTGTCTGGGGTTGTCTAGCCTGGAGAAAAGGAGGCTGAGAGGAGATCTTCTTGCTCTCTACAACTGCCTGAAAGGAGGTTTTAGCAAGGTGGGGCTTGGCCTCTTCTCCCCAGTCACAAGAGACCGAAAAAGAGAAAACAGCCTTGAGTTCTTCTAGGGGAGCTTTAGATTGGATATGAGGAGAAATTTCCCTGAAATTGAAATTGAAATATCCCTGAAAGGGTTGCCAGGCCCTGGAACAGCCTGCCCAGGGAAGTGCTGAAGTCACCAGCTCTGAAGGTATTTAGAGGATGGAGTGCTGAGGGATGTGGTTTAGTGGTGTAGTTGGCAGTGCCAGTTTTAAAGTTGGACTCAGTGATCTTAAAGGTCTTTTCCAGCCAAAACAATTCTATGATTCCATGTCTCCCAAGTGTCTAAAGACAAAGGCATGGAATTATTTGTGCATGGGAAAAATCACTGTGTTGCCATTTCCTCTCTTCCTTCCCGGGCAACTGGAAACTGGCTGGAAAAATATCAGGTCTGACCTCATAGGACACCCCATCCTGTGAGCCTCAGTCTGAGACCAAGATTTTGTTGTGCTTTTAGTTTAATTCACCTAATATTTCCTTGTGGTTCAGCAGGGCTGGAAGTCAAGACCTGCAACACCAAGTCCCTGCAGGGTGACTTCTGCAATGCCTCAGCATCCTGCATCCATGCTGAGGTCCATGCTGGATCCTGCATTGCCTGGGGAGGGCATGTGGGCCTGATCCAGGGCAGCTCAGAAGGTCCACAGCACATCCAGAAAACTGAGCTGAACATCAGAAGGATGTGAAATGTGCAGGTACCAATCCACACCCTCTGAGGGGGGTCAAATAAATCAGCCCCGTCCCTCTAACTGGAGGATAAAGATGGAAGAAAACTGAAAATGCCCTTGGAAAAATGTGCAGGAAGTAGAGTTTCATCCAAGGAGATATTTTAATGAAAAATGTCCTGAAAATACTAATGGAAAACCTGCTCAGAGCCCAAGAGTTTTTAAATATTTTAAATTAGGATCACACTCCTTATTGACAATCCTTTTCTCCTCCCTGCCCATGTGAGAGATTTTAAAGTCAGTATTAAACACATTAAAACAACAGAGCATCTGAGAATGGCTCATTAATAGGACTTTGGAAAGACACACTGCATTAGTAAAGCAGAAAATAAAATGCTTCTATAAAATTTCCCTTAAAATTGCAATCAAGATGACTTCTCTTTTTGGGTTGCTGTGTTCTGCTGCAAGCCAAAATGCTTAAGGACTTAATTTGCATGTAGGTCAAGGGTGTGAATGAAAACCTGGCCAATGAAGTAAAGGTAAATTGGAAAGAAAAGTGACTTTTACAAAGATAAAGCTTATTTTTGTCACAGAAATCAGTGTAATATAAAGCAAAGAACAAAGCATAAGCATTGGGATGCTCGTCACTGTTTTGGCATTACTAATTTTGGGATTTCACAGAATTATAACCACATTTTTCCTTCTCTTTAACATAAGAGTGTCCCTTTAAACCTAATACAACAGAATAGCTCTCTGAGCTTGTTAAGATTCACACCATATAACTATGGTAGCTGAATGTCTGGATGCAAAGATTACTGCAGTAAAATAAAACACTCAAGTTCAAAACGAGGCTGGGAGGAAAAACCAAACCACCTCTTGTGGTTGGATTTATTCTCATGTAGCAAAACATTACAAGTACTTTGAGTTGTGGCTACAGAAAGGGCTCTGGAAAGCCAAACAGTTGGTGGCAGGGGCCACGTAGTGCCATGAATATATAGATATATTACTTAAATGTCACTTCAATTTTGGTTAGGAATCCTAAGCAGGGTTTCAGGTGAAAATTCTTTGTGCTGCCTCTCTCAGCTACAGTTTTCACCAGTGGTCCTGCATGAATTAGGAGAAGTCTGATGCAGTAACTGAGGGGAAAGAAGGTTCCTAAAGTGAATAACAACATTTTTATTCTGTATAACCAGAGTTTCTTGAGTTAGCTCTGATCCAGGCTACTCACTGCAGCATAAGGTGCTGCTTCATGGTCCAAAAGGTTCAGGTGACACCAGTGTGGGGACACAGATGTGTCCAGGCACCCTGGACTGTGGATGTGGCCTTTGACCAGGGTACCAGAGCACAGATTTTAATAGTGGGTCAGTCTTGGATGCCACAGTCCTCAAGAGCAACCCCTAGATTCATGTGGGGAAGGCAGATGAAATATCTGGAGCCACTTTCCAAGGGTCCACTTGAAGATTCCTTCCCTTAGCACCAGCTCTTCTCCAAGCTATTCCGTAACATCTCTTCAGACTTAAAACACTTAATCAAATGTCCATCTCTCACCAAAGCTCCATCAGCCCATGGAGGAAGGTGAAAGATCCTTGTCTTACCTTGGTCTGGAACGTGCAGAAGACATGAGTCAGGAAAGGGTGTTCCCAAGCTAAGGAGAGGACTCTCTTCTCCACCATCGTGCATTCAACATCATCATCCATCAGCACCACATCCTTCTTCAGGGCTTTCACAGCAAAATACTGCTCTGTGTTCTTCAGCTCAGCAAGGAACACCTAGAGTGGAAAGAGCTGTCAGAAAGCGAACTGGTCTTCTCCCAGTGCTGGCAACATGGCCATGCAAGGATGGAAGCTGAGCTCTGGGCAGTTTATTAGGGTAGACCCTAAAAAAACTGATGTGTAAGGCCTAATTCTGCCATTGAGACTTTTTAGACTTTGAGTTTGTTCTCCACACATGGAACAGTTGCATGAAGCTGAACCCCAGAGAAGGTTGAGAAGGTCTTGGTCATTACAAAGCCAAGGGTTACGTGACCCTAAGGACAGGAGACATCAGAGCACCAAACACTTCTGACACCAGAAACCATCTTCATGCAAATGCTCATGAGACACATTTCCTGTTTTCTGACTTTAAATAACAAAAACACAGAACATTGCTTTGTCAACATGTGAAATGCAAATGCCCTGCACCAGATCCTCAGCAGCTGTAAACTGATGTCTACCAGAAGTCAGGCTGAGCTAGATCAGGACGTGACCTTCTGCAGGAAGCCTGAGCAGCCAGGCTGAGGCTCCTCTTCTTCTGCAGGACTTCTCTAAGAAGAGTAAAGCACATCCCAGAGCATCCAGGACCTCTGTGTATTTTTATGGGCAGGAAAACAGACACAGAGCAGCAGAGAGGGGTTTTCTAGAGACTGCGCAGCAAAGAAGCCTCTGCTGGAAGGCAGAGCCAGTCCTCATATGTAACAGTGTTCCCCATGGACTGAATAAATATGTGAGATTCATCAAAGAGGTCTTTGAAGTCTTCTACCAGATACTGAGTAAGCTCAGACATGTTTTAGCCCTGACAAAAGTTTTATTTACTCTTTTGGCTACTGCTGCATTTCACTTGGTAGCACTGGAGCCCAGGACCTCTCCTCTCTCTCTGCACTGAATGACCAAAAATCCCAACATTGCTGATGCTCCAGGCACCCTTTTTACCCCCATTTTTGTGCAAGGGGGAAATTGAGGAACGTGGTATATTTGTGATTTGTGCTGTGACTTCCAAGGTGAGGGGAGGCAATGCTTGACCTGATGAAGAAAAGGCTTCCTCAGGGGTCTGGTTCTCAGCCTCCTGGGGCCATGAAGTTCTGAAAAGGTCCCTCAGGCAACTGAGATTTGCACACCCTGCTGTGGGGAAGTGAAGCTTACTCCAAGCAAATCAGGGCAACAGGAGCAGCACCTACACAGGAAACCTGTGGTTGATGCTTGTTGTAGAAGGGCATGAAATAACCCAACCTCTCCACCCCCAGACGCTGCACTTCAGAGAGGTGCAGATGGTTTGCAAGCTTGGAGAGTTCATGTTCACCCAGGGAGCTGAAGCAAGGGGTAGAATCTCCTTCCATGGAGGTTTTCAAGACTTGACCAGGCAAATTCTTGTGCAACCTCATCTGATCAGACCTGTTTTGAGCAGCAGGTTGGGTTAGATGACCTCCAGAGGTGCCTTCTTCCCTGGGTAAATGTTTCTATGATATGTCTTGATTCCAGACCAGTCTGGGCTGTGGAGTCTGGGGTATTTTGGCTTAGCTCTAGCTCAGAAATCTCAGCTCTGCTTCTCAGGCAAAATGCAGACATGCCAAGTGTTTTCAAGTATGGAAAGCAAAGCAAGTATTTCACCAGTATAAGAACTGGCTGCAGCAATTCCTCCAGTTTTATTAGCAGGCAAAAAGCATCACTTTCCACCCTGGAAAGATTTGGGATCTGAGGAAAGTGATACATAATGATACCCATTTCCTCATTGACTGTGAAAACACAACAGTGAGTACCTCTGAAATTGCTCTGCACTGGCACTGAGTACCACAAATCCCCTTCCAGGGGACATCTCCAAGAAGGAGGGACAACAATTCATCAAGATTAATCAACCTACTGAAAACAGGTGGTTCTTCTTTCAAAAGCACAAATTCTTGGCTGTCACAAAATCTGCTTTAGGCTCCAGCACAGAGAGGACCTGGAAAAGAGCAGTTTGTGGTCCCAGCTGATGCTCTGGAGAGAAGTGGTCCACACTCAATATTTCAGCTGATGCTTCCAACTCCCTCATCTCAGCTGCATGAAAGGGGACAGCACAGAGATCTTTTCCACCAGCTCTCTGTGGATGCCCAGGCCCTATCTACCTGCACAGAAGGAGAAGTTGAAGCTTTACTCAGCTGCTTTCTTCTTTTATGAGCCAATAGGGCCAAGAGGATGTTAAGCAAGGAGAAGACCAGGTTAAAGACTCAGCCATGCTAGAACAAGGATTCTTTGAAGGCCTGGAGATGTTCTTTCCCAAGGGGTCTTCAAACCACACTCTACTTAGTTCCAGAGTAAGCAATAATAATAAACACCAAGCAGACCTGTGCAGTGGGCTCTCATTCCTCTGATGCTTACCTTGCCAAAACTGCCCTTCCCCAGCATCTTGTGGAGGACAAAATCTTCAATAGTTAATTTTAGTTGCACTTGATGCTCTCGCTGCTCCTGGGGCTGTTGTCCCAAGTCTGTCTCTATTAAAGTCTCTCCCTTTGTTGTACCTTCCACTGGAGTCTCCCAGGAGATGCCCTGTGGCTCTGGAACACACATCAAAGGATTCAAATAAACCCTTGGAAATGGGCAGGAAATCCCCACAACAGTTACAGGTCTTGTGCTTAGAGTTTTGAAAGGATATTTCAAATAAATGGAAATGTTGGTGGCCAAATCTATGAAGTACTTTGGCTCTGCTCTCACTCTGCTTTCTCTCCAGAGGACATTTTACTCCATTGTAGCCCCACAGTGGCATTACTCTCATTTTACAATCTCCTTCATCTGTCTTTCAGTTTTATAGCAGCAAAACACAAGCAAACCCTTCATTTCTGGCTGCCTTGTGCTCTTCATTCCCTCTTGCTCCTTGGTGCTATGATGTGGTCCCATTTTTTCAAGGCCTTTTCAAGTCTCTTGGCAAAACTACCACGTGAAACAGATGGGACAGCATTTTCCTACTGGATTCCTACTCTGAATGTGAAGTTCTGATCAAGTACTCCAGCTGTCCAGGAGAGGAACTACTTGGAGTTTCTTCACTTAGATGCATATGAACTGCTACGACATCCTGGACATCCTGTTCCTCCTGGCTTTATCCCATGCACTCAAGTGCATATTTGCTGTGCTGTCCTAAATTGCTGACTCAGCAGACAAACAGTCCCACCTGTAAACCAGATGTGAAACCATTTTGGGCTTTACTGATTTACATCAGCATGGCCAATTCTACTTGTAGAAAGATAAAGGAAAAAAAAAAAAGAAAAAAGAATAATAAGCACAGATAGGGACTGTTCTGGTTTGGGCCAGGATAAAGGGGATTTTCTGCCTTGTACTTTGGCTTTCAGCTCAGTCTCTTGTCAGGAGCTGCACTTGCTGAAATTCACAGCAAGTTTCTCAGGCAGCGTCTGCTGCTGGGACTGATCCCACTCCATGGTTAGAGTTACTGCTGGAGAATGGGCTGCAGAGCCAAGGACACTGCTCAGCTCTGAGGAACATTTTGCCCTCTGAAAGGAATAAAGGGGTCCCACCTGAAGCCCTTCTTTGGGGACGAACAGACAAGATAGATGCCAGAATTAACCAAACAGAGGATTCCATCCCACACACCTCATACTCAGGATAAATTTGAGGGATCATGAGGGTCAAGCAGCTTCCAGTTTCCAGCTTCCAGCTTCTTCCCCTTCCTGCCTTTCCTGCTTCCCTTTCTTCACCCGTTCCCTGTTTCCTGCAGCATCCTGGGAGGATTCCATCCCTTCCTCTGCCTGTGCTCCTGATCCAGTCCAGCCTGAATCTGTGTGTTCCTGCCTCCAGCTCCCAACTGCTCCTGACCCCAGGATTCCAGCCTGGACTTTCCCAGTGGGAAACTTTCCAGCCTCCGTGGGGATGTGAGAGTTATTGGTGGAAAGGGGAGAGGAACGTGGGATCAATTTTCCTGTACATTTCATAGAATCATAGAATCATAGAATAGGCTGGGTTGGAAGGGACCTCAGAGATCATCGAGTCCAACCCTTGATCAACTACCACCACAGTCACTAGACCATAGCACTGAGTGCCATATCGAGTCGCTTTTTAAATGTCTCCAGGGACGAAGAGTCCACCACCTCCCCAGGCAGCCCGTTCCAATGTCTGATCACCCTTTCTGTGAAAAAATTCTTTCTAATATCCAATCTGAACTTCCCCCGGCACAATTTAAGACCATGCCCTCTTGTCTTACTGAGAGTTGCCTGGGAAAAGAGATTTAGTAACTTTTCCTATTTATCAATACCGTTCTATTAAAGCTGTGTAGTTTAGTTTCCAACCCATCAGTCTCTCTCCCTTATTTTGTCTCCTTTCTTTATCAGGGAGGAGAGGGGCATTAATAGACAGAATCTGTTATTTGGTTAAATTGCCAGGCCAGTGTTAAACTGGGATAGGATATGTCTTGCTCTGGGGTGGAAATATGAATGAAAGATTCAACAGCTACTGAAGTCCCCACTCTTGTCACCTCCACCTAACCATGTACAAACCAGAAAATTATCAAAGCCACTGGGTTCCATATCACAAGGGGAAACTACCTTTTCTGCCTGTTGTAGATCCTGGCAGTGCCTGAAGGGGTGTTCCATCTTTTGCAGGAACTGGGAAGCCAATTTCCAGAGGTCCATCCCTGGAGATCTGCTCTGTATCACGCTGGCAGCGAGCCTGGATTACAGCAAACAGCAAAGAACTTTTGAGCCAAATGTTCTGAGCTTAGGGGACACTGATGGTTTCTAAGTGTGACAGAAGTCAAGATCTAGAAGAGGTCTTTGCTTATGAGGAGAGCATCTCTGTACCAAACATTTAGGGGGTTGCTAACCCACAGCTTTCTGCAAGATGTCTGTGGGTATTAACAGGAGTTTGTGTTGCCAGTCTAGACATCCCCTGCTTTCCACAGGGGTCTGAGTCCCTGGTTATCCACACAAAGGGCAATTTAATGAACAACTTCCCTCCCAGTAGTCTTCTTGGAAGAGAAATCTGGAAAAATACTAGAGGTTGGAACATACTTCAGCCTCTGTACAGTGTCTGGAGGAACTCCTTGTACCAGGATGCTGCAGAATGTCAGAGTTTGTCTGAATACAAGGGTGATGGGACATTCTTAAATCACAACAACCCCATGCAACTCTACAGGCTTGGGGAAGAGTGGCTGGAAAGCTGCCCAGAGGAAAAGCACCTTGGGGATGCTGGTTGAAAGTGGCTGAACATGAGTCAGCAGTGTGCCCAGGTGGCCAAGAAACCCAACAGCATCCTGGCTTCTAACAGCAATAGCACGGCCAGTAGGACCAGGACAGTGACTGGGCCCCTGTACTGGGCACTGGTGAGGCTGCACCTTGAGTACTGTGCTCAGTTCTGAGCCCCTCACTACAAGAAGGACATTGAGGGGCTGGCAGAAGGACACTGAGGTGATGGGAAGGGTCTGGAGAACAAATCCTATGAGAAACAGCTGAGGGAAATGGGGTTATTTAGCCTGGACCAAAGGAGGCTGAGGGGAAACCTTGTTCTCTACAACTCCCTGAAAGGAGGTTGGAGTGAGATGAGGGTTGGTGTTTTCTCCCAAGGAGCAAATGACAGAATGAGAGAAAATGGTCTCAAGTTGCAGCAGAGGAGGTTTAGATTGGGTATTAGAAGAAATTTATTCACTGGAAGCAGTGACACAGTCTGCCCAGGGCAATGCAGGAGTCACCATCACTGGAGTTACTTAAAAGCCATGTAGATACAGGGCTGAGGAACATGGAGTTGGCAGTGCAAGGTTTCCAGTGGCCTCACTGATCTTTAAGGTTTTTTCTAACTGAAATGATTCTGTGAGACAAAAAGATGAAAGGCAAATCCTCTGTGGGCTACTAAATACTCAGACTCCAGCTATATCTTAAGAAATCCCCAGACTGAATTCCTGGTGCTTAGAAGAGTATCTTGTGAGAAGTCTCCAGTGTTTGCCCTCCTTACCTCTCAATGGTGACCCAAATTATACACTGCAAGGAGCTGCAGAGACAGTAGGTAGGAAACAAAGAAGCAAGAGCAAAAAAAGCCTCCTCTTTGTAGGTTTAGAAGAACTATTTATCACATCAAGGTGAGAAATAAGCAGAGTTAAAACTAGTAGATAGCCCCTTAAGAAGGTGGCCTGGTTTGGGATAGAATAAAGGGGATTTTCTGTCTTGTACTTTGGCTTTCAGCTCAGTCTCTTGTCAGGAGCTGCACTTGCTGAAATTCACAGCAAGTTTCTCAGGCAGTGTCTGCTGCTGGGACTGATCCCACTCCATGGTTAGAGTTACTGCTGGAGAATGGGCTGCAGAGCCAAGGACACTGCTCAGCTCTGAGGAACATTTGGCCCTCTGGAAGGAATAAAGAGGTCCCACCTGAAACCCTCCTTTGGGGAGGAACAGACAAGATAGATGCCAGAATTGACCAAACAGAGGATTCCATCCCATACACCTCATACTCAGGAGAAATTGGAGGGATCACAAGGGTCAAGCCAGCTTTTGCCCTTCCTGCTTCCCTTCCTTCCCCTTTCCCTGTTTGCTTCAGCATCCTGGGAGGATTCCATCCCTTCCTCTGCCTGTGTTTCTGATCCATTCCAGCCTGAATCTGTGTGTTCCTGCCTCCAGCTCCCAACTGCTCCTGACCCCAGGATTCCAACCTGGACTTTCCCAGGGCTGCCCTGCAGCCTCAGTGAGGATGTGAGAGTTATTGGGGGAAAGGGGGGAGGAACCTGGGATCAATTTTCCTGTATATTTGTATATATTTAGTAACTTTTCCTATGTATCATTCCTGTTCCATTAAAGCTGTGTAGTTTAGTTTCCAACCCATCAGTCTCTCTCCCTTATTCTCTCTCCTTCCTTTATCTAGGAATAGACAGCATCTGGCATTTGGTTTAATTGCTGGGCCAGTGTTAAACTGTGACAGAAGGTATAGATGGAAGAACACCCACTGTATGAATTAAGGTGTTGCCTTGGGATACTAGAAGAACCTAAATATGGATGTCTGGGTTCCTACAGGATTTGTTACTCAAGAGCTGAGAAGTGTCCTAACAACTCAGATTTTTCACTACTACCTCTATTGCATTTTTTGCTTTTGTGCTTGTGACAAGTTATTTTTCCTTCTTGTAAATTAAATTCTCTGTGTTCATACACTGTTTATATGACAGCTGTATCCTCCCAGGGCTCATGTCTCTTCATGAGAATCCCTGCTCTGGAGATGGGGATCGCAAATACAACAGAGAAACAGGAGAGAAACTGCTAAATGACAACCAGGGAGCAAGGCAGTGACAGCAGAAGGACCAAACCAAGTTCCTCTCACTCTCCTTGGACTCTGATACAAAAACCTCCACTCTGAACTTAATGAACTGTCCCAAATCAGGGTGAGAGTCCATCCAGACCCTGTCCTGTCTGCAACAGAGATCAAGTAGATACCAGGTAAAGGTTTGAGAAGAGCACAGGCATTCCAAGTCATCTCCTCAGAATATTCTCCCTATTTCCAGAGATGTGTGTCTCAGAGGTCAGTGATTCAGAGACAGTGCTTTTCTATTCACAGAATTAATTATTCCATTAATCCTGAACAGATTTCTTTTCCATAAACACTGGAGATTGTCACTTGAACCCATGAGAAGTGAGTTCAAGTCACTTTGGCCATCAGAAGTTGCTGTCCTGAGTTGCTCTGCCTAATCCCATGGAGGACCAATTTCCTACTCTTTGCTCTGAACTTGTTGCCCACTGCACTCCACTCCATGCCCTTATTTCTTCTACTGAAACAAACACTGAACATCTGACCCTCCTTTCTCCACATCCCTCACGGATTAAAAGTATTTACCTGCTGGGTGCTCTCTATCATTGCCAGAGCTTCAGCCATGAGTTTCTGGTTAACTCCACAGAGGTTTGCTACTTTCATCTGGCACTTGTGATGGACATTCATGCCACATGCTGAAAAGGAAGAACAAGAGGAGTGAGGACACCAGAGGACAGCTAGGCTGGACAGGCTTTGACATGATGCTGGGCAGGAACATGTTCTGCTGATGGACAAGGGCAGAGATCATCCAGGCAAACAGCTGAAAGCCTGGGCATCTCATGAGATGGCACTTCAAGTGGTTTTTGGTCCTCTATAGAGACAAAATGTTCTTTTATCTTCTTGTGGGCAAAAGGTTGTACTTTTACATCCATCAGCCTACAGGCAACCAATAAACCCTAATCCCAGAGCAGGATCTCTCCCTTTTTGTTAAGATTATGAAGGTGGTGAAGATTTGGTTTGTCTGAGAGTGGGAATAGGGCATGAAAGTCAATTCTAGGAGTGATTCTGGAAGATCAAAAGTGGGCACTGGGATATTCTTTTGGAATAGGCTTCTCTGGGAAGTGACTGCTCTATATGAACACTTGTGGGCTCTTCTCATGGACTTTCTATGTGCTGACAGTGATTCTAACCCCTGAGGAAATATTCTCCTTTGTCCTGGTTTGGGCCAGGATAAAGGGGGTTTTCTGGCTTGTACTTTTGCTTTCAGCTCAGTCTCTTGTCAGGAGCTGCACTTGCTGAAATTCACAGCAAGTTTCTCAGGCAGTGTCTGCTGCTGGGACTGATCCCACTCCATGGTTAGAGTTACTGCTGGAGAATGGGCTGCAGAGCCAAGGACACTGCTCAGCTCTGAGGAACATTTCACCCCCCAATAGGAGAAAAGGAGTCAAGAGGTCCCACCTGAAACCCTCCTTTGGGGAGAACAGACAAGATAAATGACCAAAATTGACCAGAGTATTTCATCCCATACACCTCATACTCAGGATAAAGTTGAGGGGTCACGAGGGTCAAACCCCTTCCTGCTTCCCCTTCTTCCCCTCTCCCTCTTTGCTTCAGCATCCTGGGAGGATTCCATCCCTTCCTCTGCCTGTGCTCCTGATCCATTCCAGCCTGAATCTGTGTGTTCCTGCCTCCAGCTCCCAACTGCTCCTGACCCCAGGATTCCAGCCTGGACTTTCCCAGGGCTGCCCTGCAGCCTCAGTGGGGATGTGAGAGTTATTGGGGGAAAGGGGGAGGAACGTGGGACCAATTTTCCTGTATATTTGTATAGATTTAGTCATTTTTCCTATTTATCATTCCTGTTTCATTCAAGCTGTGTTGTTTAGTTTCCAACCCATCAGTCTCTCTCCTTTATTCTCTCTCCTTCCTTTATCAGGGATGGAAGGGGCATTAATAGACAGCATCTGTTATTTGGATTAATTGCCAGGCCAATGTTAAACTGTGACATCCTCAAAGACATTCTCCTTGGGCACTCCTTCACCACCTCAGATGCCATCTCACACAGATCTCATAGAGCAGGGTGATAAATGGGATTTGTCACTTTAGATTGCAACTTTCTAATCACAGCATCCCCCTCCTGTCCTCACCCCGTGCCACCTCTAGCAGGAACTCACCATCACACTTCAGTCCTTGCCGTGCAAGGCCCCAGAGGAGTGTGCCACAGTGCTCACAGAAAGTTGGGCTCTTGTAGTTGTATACTTTGAAGCGGTGAGGCATATCAATCTTGAACCTTTCTTTGTGGAACTGCAAGAAAAAAAAGCCACATTGTCAATTTATTCCTCTCCACCTCAGCTCTGCATGGAGAAACAGCCCCAGGCTTTACCCCAGAAGATGGGTTGCTCTCTTATCCTTGGGTGTGAGCATCAAGAAAAAGTTCTCTATAGCTATCATTCAGATATACAAAGCCAAATATGGATACGTGGTATCTGTACAATTCAGTGGGAACTGAGTAGTTTAATCCCTTGGACTTGATTTATCTGACCAGCCAGGTGCAAGCATCTCAGCTACAAACCCAGGCTCCTTTAATGCTCATTGGAAAAACAGAGGAGCACTGGTAAAAATTATTCACCTGATCCTGAAATGGATGTCAACATTTGTTCTCATTTGTCTCCCTTTGGAAGAACCTATTTTTCTTCTTTTAGTCTCTAGGAAGTCAAAAGTGATGAGAAAGTTGGATGCATCTACCCTGCAGATGCCAGAAGGCAGGTGAGATGAATCTCGTCTCTAAAGATTGTAAAAAAAGGAGCCAGGGTGGGTTTGGAAGCAAACACAATTACAAAAAAAGGAATAATCCTCTCAAGAGTTAAAGTTACACTTCTTCTCACCTGAAAAGAAGCTTTATTATAAGCTGATTCAAGAAAAATAAAATAAATAATAGTGGAGACATGAGATCTTCCACTGTTTGGACATCTCAGCTAACACAAAGTGGGATGTTGAAGTAACTGCTCTGAAATTCAGTGTCATGTCCTGCCTAACACTGGATAGTGGGGAATTTCCTCCAGGAACTCTCCATCTCCCATCCATGACTTCCCTGTGAGCTCTAATTCAGACATGAGAACAATGTCACTCCTGATTCAGCAGCTGCATTTGAGCAGATCACAAGTAGGATTATAGAATCATAGAATTGGCTGGGTTGGAAGGGACCTCAGAGATCATCAAGTCCAACCCTTGATCCACTACTGCTGCAGTTCCCAGCCCATGGCACTCAGTGCCACATCCAGGCTCTTTTGAAATATCTCCAGACACGGAGAATCCACTACTTCCCTGGGCAGCCCATTCCAATGGCTGATCACTCTCTCCGTAAAGAAATTCTTTCTAATATCCAACCTAAACCTCCCCTGGCACAACTTGAGACCCTGCCCTCTTGTCTTGCTGAGAGTTGCCTGGGAAAAGAGCCCAACCCTCCCTGGCTCCAACCTCCTTTCAGGGAGTTGGAGAGAGTTATGAGGTCTCCTCTGAGCCTCCTCTTCTCCAGCCTGAACACCCCCAGCTCCCTCAGCCTCTCCTCATAGGATCTGTGCTCCAGTCCCTTCACCAGCCCAGTTGCCTCCTTTGGACCTGCTCCAGCACCTCAATCTCCTTCCTAAACTGAGGGGCCCAGAACTGGACACAGGACTCAAGGTGTGATACAATGAAACCACTGGAAAGATGAAAAACACAGGGCACAGATCAATTCCCACAGCTTTTAGTGCAGTTCCACCTCATCAGAAGTTGTTTTGCAGAGATGTAGAAGAAATCTGAACGGTGCCCAAGTTTATCAGAAAGCAGCAAATTATAATTGCACCACTACCTACCATTGTTTCTCTGCTGTTGACTGCTGATCCTGTACACTTGGCTATTACTTTATCAATGCACTTCTTATGAATGGCAGCATTGCATTCTGAAAGAACAAGTGTGTCACAGTGTGAGTAAAAAATCCCTTGGGAAAAGATCAAGTCAAAAATGGTAATAACAGCAAAAAAAAGGTTCTTACGTCTGCATTGATAGCCTTGTTTATTCAGACCCCTGAAATGAACAGAGAAATGGTTAGTTCTGAATGTTCTGAAAGCTTCTGCAGAAGAAAGGAGAGCAACATTTATGAAAGAACAGAACAAAACAGCTTTGCTTTTTATCAGTCTCCACAAAGATTCTCTAATCTAAGTATCTTCATTCAGTCTCACTGGGGAGTGATCCTCTGTGGTTTTCACAGCCTTTTCAGCACATATTCACATTCTGAATTTCACAGCATCCAAATAACAAACTGGGCTGATGAGAACTACGTGAGGATTTGTCCAGAGACAAAAATATTGGTAAAAAAAAATGAAGGGAATTTTCCCAATTGGAATCCCAGCTGTGAACCACATCCTTGAAGTGCTGCAAGAACTCTCCAGGTAAGGTGCCAAGGGTCCAGTCCTCCTGACACAGATATTCCCAGGAGAAGCAGAGCTTAGAGTTAAAAGGGGAAAATTCAGGGATCTGGTTTGATTTACCATACAAACTCGTGACAGACAGAGCAGAAGGTGGGCTGTGGAAAGAAGGTGGCTGTGAACTCGTGGCATTTGACATTATGGATTTTGGCTTGTTTGATGGCTCCTCTGCGTTGGTGCAAGGAGAAAAAACCTTCAGTCTCACAGTCAGCCAGGTCCTTTGCATCTGTGGAGAAAGGAAACAGAAGATTTATAAGGGTACCCTAATAAATTAAGGTGTAAATTATTTATATTATATTCTTATGCATTATATATTATATTATTATTATATTATTGGATTAGGGGATAATTAGTATAAACTAGGTAATAAATTATTTATTAGGGTACCCTGTCCTGAGCAGGAGACAACGCAGCTGGCAAAATACTAAGTGAATGAAGCTGATGATTCACTGATGGGAATGAATAATTTTTAAAGAAGTATAATTTTCTGAATCCCACAAAAACCTTGCTTGGACTTTTTTTATCTATCAGTCCTACAGGACCATTAAAATAACTTTAAAGTTGGGACTATGAATCCTTTGGACAGTCATAACACTGCTTTTGAAACCTGGATCAGAAATTTCTCAAGAATGCTTTGCAGCTATAGATAAAATTCTAACTTTCTATAGCACTGAAGAACCATGCCCTACAAAAAAGGATAAAATTACAGTTAAAAATAATAATTTATGGACAGAAATATACATGCATATGTATATATGTTCATAGGTATGTGAGTCATTAAGTGAACCCCTTAACTGTGCATCTATGTGTGTGTGAGTAAGCACAGAGGCACGTTCCTAGGATTTGCTTTTTCTTGTTATTTTTCCATGCCAACAATTGCTTTGCTGTTGGCTGTGTCTGTGTCATTAAACTCTATATAAACAGCACCCAAACCAGTTCTGAGTCCAATTCTGAGTACGGATGTGCCCTTCTCTATGTGCTTGTGTCTACAAAGGCAGAGATGCACACAGGATCTCCCTCTCAAGCTCAGTTTTGCCCTGCACAGCAAGTCACAGAAGTATGGAAACTGGCCCCACATATGCTGATCTTGTAATTTGTCATTTGTAATACAAATACAGCTTGCATTTTCCATGCTTTGGCCTCTCTTACAACATTCAAGGAGGCAACAACATTCTCTTCTATATTGACATTAGGAATGGATAAAGAAAATTACCAGCATGGACATGCTACTAGCTGTTTTCAGTACTTGTTCCTATAAATGGAAGGTCCTTCTAGATATCTACACCTTGGAGCTTAACCCTTCATCTGAAGGTGCAAGAATTTTGGCACCAGTGACAGGAGAATAAGATGGAGCACTTGGATTGCAAAACACTTTCTTCAAGAAAGCAAAATGCATTTCCCATGGGCACCAGTCCTGCAGGTGGGATTGGGCTCCCCTGCAGCAGAAACCTATTTGATCAAGTGAATCACTCTCTAGGATCTTTTCCCATTTTGCCTACGTTGCTCTTGAGCTTAAAACCCCAATTATTAAGTATACTGAGGTGTCCTCAACTGTAATGTGTATCTCAAGCTTTCCATCCGTGCTGTGATGCTCACTATGGCACATGTTACATTCCTACAAACAAGTAGAATGAATTCAGATGGAGGTGGCTCCTTGAGCACCAATTCTGTCTTGCTCAGCATAAAGAGAAAAAAAATACTATTTTAGTGGTAAACCAGCCAAAATCTGCCTTGCAAATCACAGAGGAAGACTCAACCTTCACCTCCTCTCAGTACAATAAAAATTGCTTTTTTTTGTGTGTTCATTTCAAACCATTCTGCAAGTTCCTATGAATACATCAGTAGTAACCCAGGCTTTCTGTGCAGACACCATGTCTGGCCCAGACAACCAGCAATCCCATCTCTCAATTAAAAACCCAAAATCACTTGCCACTTATTTCCAGGAAGTATCTTGCATTCATCAGCATTCGCCCTTGAGGTTTCAGCTCTAGCTGGTGGAGATATGTGAAAAATAATTATAATAATAAAAAAAGAGCAGTGCAGTCATTAAACAGTCATTCAAAGACACGACAATCATTTCAGAATACCCAAGCTTTCTCCTTTTCCCAGTGGGACCTGATGAATGCCAATGAAAGTTAATTTTTGGGCAGCCCATACCAGCATGGGGCAACAAGGGAACAACTTCACAGAGAGCAGGAGGCTACATCAGCTCTGATCTTTGAGGTCCCTTCCAACCCAAACCATTCTATGGTTCTACAGTTCTATGACTGTTACTTCAAATTTACTCCACTGTAACTCCTGTGGTTTAAAGGAATTCCTCTGCCATAACTCTGTAGTCAGGCAGCTGCAAATCAGTTACTTGATGTTAGATTAAATTTTGAAGCTGTTTCCCCAGAGCACATGAAATAATTCACATTGAGCCAATCTTAGCACCATTTGCCCCCCATGGGTTTCCTAAGCAAAAATAAATATATGGGCACAGCTCCCATCAACCAGAATCCTTGCTCACAGAGGATATGTGTTTCAATGTAAAGGCAGAAAATAATACAGATGTGCTCTGCTACATTTTTCTGGTATGCAGAGAAGTCTTTGAGTAGACCAGAATCTTCATTCCTTGGATAGTGGTGACAGTCATAGTGTGACATGGACACAAGCTCCCCCATCACATCCTGCAAGAGGAGATAACAATACTCACCCAAATCTCTGTCTTCCCATTGCTCTTTTTGCACCTCTCTGCCAGCACCTTGAGTTCCACTGTGGTCTCTGAAACCATCTCAGCACTTTTGTCCTTGACAATGATGTGCATGAGCCTCCCGTTGTTGATGTGGGCATCAAAAGTGCTGTTCCAGGGTGGGTACATGGTGGGCTTCTTCTGCACATACACTTGGCCATTTTCTGTCAACAAGAAGCAGTTTGGATTCACTGGCCCTAAGGCCACCATTCTGTAGCTCCTGAGAGAGATTTGTGTTATTTACCCACTTCAAGGTCTCTCTCCAGGAAGGAGAACATGTTTGAGTGTCTTACAAGGTTGCTGCATGATGTGAAACCTAGGATGGGATTTATCTCACTTAACCTTAGGTGCCTGCGTTGTGTGTGCCCATATTGAGTCCATTCAGAGCCAGTGAAGAGATTATAATCAATAATAAAAAAAGTGGGGTTGGAATGTGCTCATTCCACCAAATGGAGACATCCAGAGTAGGAAAGATTAATTTCCACCCTTGCCTCCAACAATTCAATTGAGTAGATCTCAAATTTAGACTCCAGCTCCATAGATACCCACTGCTAATCAGGCAAATCTCATCCCAGATAACCAGCTGCATGGATCAGATACCAAAATGGAACAGTTTTGCTTCAGATTCCCAAAAGCTGGATGCACTTCATTATTAAAGTTCAGCTGGAGGACCTGTTCAGTCAGCTGCTACATCTCAGCCAACTCAGGGATGTTACTATAGGAGCTGCCTTGCAGACCTGCAACTACATCCACAGAAAAGCAGAGTTTTCAACCAAATTCTTCCTGCAGCTCTCCCTCATGCATCAATTCCTCTTCCTTCACAACAGACACCTCTTAAAATGGAGCTGAGCATCTCTAAGGCTCAGCATTGGCTTTCAGAGGGTTTTCTCTACTTAATTCTCTTTGGAAAGGGTCTCAGCCAGATTTATTTATTTCGTACATCCCATTTTATTTCATACAGCCCTGTAAAAGGCTTGGACACTCAATTCTATTTCACAGTTGCCCTCTGCAAAGTTTCAACCCATCAGATGCTGAAGTTGGTTGAATAAGAGAACCAAAAGCAGTTGTGTGAGCAGCAGACCTCCTGCCTCCTAAAGCCCCTGCTCCTGCCTCCCATAATCCCAGCCTTTCCCTCATCTCATCCAGCTGCAAAAGCACACACAGCTGATAACTTGGAATGTGGCATGGGTTGAAAAAAACGTTTCCCTAGATAGGAGGACTAATTCCTCTGTTCAGCTTTCATTTACACACCTTCAGGATGGAGGTAAAAAAGCTCCAAAGCTACTGGAGGCAGAGAAGGAGGAAAAAAGCAACTCCTGACTGTAATATTCATCTCCAGAAAGGAGAAGATCATTACTGAGGAGACAACAAACCACAAACACCCCATCCACTGGTTTTTCTTACAAAAAGAGAAACAGCCAGAGCCAGCAGATAGAGGTAGGGTGAGAGGAGGCATTCAGGATCTCACAGCCAAAACTGACTTCCTGAGATTTCACTCCCTGACCCAACACCAGGCACAAAGCACTTTTGTCCTTGGTTCCACCACATAAACTTGATTCAAGCTGCAGTCAAGCTGACCACCTGCAATGGTCTGAATGGCCAAACAGACCAGACACAGAACCACAGAATGGTTTGGGTGGGAAGGGACCTTCAAGACCATCAAGTTTCAGCTCCCTGCCATGGGCAGGGACACCTCCCACTCAACCAGGTTGCTCCAAGCCCCATCCAACTTGGCCTCCAACAATTCCAGGGAGGAAGCAGCCACAACTTCCCTGGGCAACCTGTTCCTCCAGTGTAAAATAATATCTTACATTTATCATACCCAGTATGATGAGGAGTTGTGTAGCTAAATCAAAGGTTCAAATTCAGTTTCTCCAAAGTTTAGAGCATCTCTGCCTAAGGTGAATCCATCTCTCCTACTTAGATGAGGCTGACTTTTCACTTATGCAGATTTAGGCAATCATAAAGTGAGCTCATTATCTGCAGTCTTAATTTGCTCCCATCAAGCTTACAAACATAGATTCAACCTGCTCTTTCACCAAAAGCAAACAAAAGGAGACATAAAAATGAGCCATAAACTTCCCAGCTTCCCAGAGAGCAGAAAGCTCAGGGAGGAGAGTTGGTTCTTTGCTTCATCAGTGAAATTCCAGGGATGTGAAACCCAGGACTTGCAAAACAAGTGTTTTCCTTTGCATTGTATTCCAAAATATATGGCTTAAAAAACCCAAACCCTGGACTGTGACTGAGAAGTCCAATGTATGGGAGCAGACAATCACCTTTGGAGCATCCCTGCTGACATCTGTGGAATTCTGCCAGGGATTCACCTAACCCTGGGTTCCTGGAAAAATAAACCAGCATCTGTCTTTCCCAAGCAGCAGCTTCCACTGGAGCTGGGAGCTCTTTTCCTGGACGTCTGCTGAGTTCAGACATGGAGCAGGAACTTTCACACAGCAAATGTCACCAAGACAGGTGGTGAAATGGCACCAGGCCAGGTGATTTGTGCAGGCAGAAGTAATTTTTAAAGGGCAGATTTTTTTATACCTCAGAGGTGCACTTGGTCTCTGGAGTTTGTTGCTGTAACACTTCTAACTACATGGAGCTGGATATTATTTCTTTTTGGTTGGTTGTTTTTTCTGCTTGGTTTTTTTTTTAAGATTACATAATAAAACACTAGGATACCTTTTACAAACCAGACAAGTTGGGGAAAAAAAAAAAAAAAAAGCAAAAAAAAGCCTGCCCAATATTTTTTCTGAGCTTCTGAAATTTTTTTAGGGTGCCCTTGTTGTGACACCATGGAATTAATGTGCATTAATTGGAAGCCAAACACATCTATCATCTACCAATGCTCTGTTGACAAAAAAACCAAACCTGTCTCTCCCCCAATAAAAATCCCAACCTCTTCATGCCCTGCTAATGCTGCACGGGGTATATATGAGGACAAGATGGGTAAATAACAGGACAATGCAGAGCAGAGACATCTCCCAGATCAGTTCCATCAGAACTGGCAGGGGGCTGGGATTGAATCTACCTTGGATTCAGCTTTTTTGATGCATATCTTGCCATGCATGTATATGGTACAGCAACCATCTGCACAGGCATGTACAAGAGGCAATGGTTTGAAACTTGAAGAAAGGAGATTGAGATTAGGTATAAAGAGGAAATTCTTTACTCTGAGGTTGTTGAGTCACTGGCACAGGCTGCCCAAGGAGATTGCAGATTCCCCATCCATGGAAGTGTTGAAGACCAGGTGGGATGGGGCTTGGAGCAACCTGGTTGGGTGGGAATTGTCCCTGTCCATGCAAGGGGTTGAGATCTAGATGGTCTTTGATGTCCCTTCCAACCCAAAGCATTCCATGATTCTATGATTTGATAAAGTGATCCTAATGGCCATGTATCAGGGCACAAAGCTGGGAGTCAGGATTGCTTTCCCCTCTTATCAGCTTTGTTGTTTATTCACTCCTGTTCCTTGGACAGCCAAAATTTGCAAATCAGAGCATCAGTTTTTGTTTTTTTTTTTTTAATCCCATTACACATGTTTTGGGAAACCAGGGAGCTGGGGAGCAAACTATGATCAAAACCACCACAAAGCTGGGATGCAGCTACTTCAAATGCACCCAGCCAATGTTTGCCCTGAGACCTTCATTGCTTTTTGCCTTCTCTAAGTCTGTTTGAGCATGACAGCTCCCAGAGGTCATGTTGAGAGCATTTTTGGAACATATAGAGTCAGGCTCATCTCACTGAACATCAGACAAATGCCTCTGAGTGAACCTCAGAGCCCATGGAGAGCACCTGGGCTTTTCCAGGATGTGATTCACCAGACCCATTCTGGATACATTCCCCAAGAGGAGATGAATCCCACCAGAAATCCCTGTTTGTCTCCTTAGTCTATAATACAAAGGTATCTGACTTGTTCAGACATCAATATCCTTGCAGAAGACTGGAATTTCAGGGGTGACGGATCCCAGGGTGCCACTGACTCATTCAGACACCTTCTACCAGCAGCAGATTAACACCCCCAGGGGTGGTTCAACCCCCCCTAAAATGGGGGGAATCAATGTCAAGAGTTTCCTATTGCTGTCACTGAAATGATGAGGAGTTCCTGGGGCTGCCCCCCCATGCTCTGAGCAGCAGCTCCATGAGTGCAACTACACCCCAGCAAAAAATCTTCTGATAGAAAGACACCATTTTTCCTCTATTCAGTCCTCACTAATGGAGAAAACTTTGCCCAAACTCACTTTTTTATTTCTTGTTGACAGAGGTACATTATTATCATAATTAATATATTATTATTATTATTATTATTATTATTATTATTATTATTATTATTATTATTGTTTAGCAATAGTTATCACTACTATTATTACCACTATTACTATCACTATTATCTCTCAGGAGCATAAAAATTATATCCCTTGCTACATTTTTGCTTGTTAGATGCCAGAAAAGATCTTCATCCCTGTGTAAGACAGATAGCTATAGGTCTGTGCTGACCAGCTTGATTTTATTCACTTTTGAACTGACAAGAGGCTTAAATTTGAGTTTTGGCTTTCAAAAGCCTCATTAAAGCACCAAGGGAAGCCTTGCACAGAGCTGAAATAGGACATCTTTTCCACTAAAAGGGAGATCTTAGAGCATCTTGTCATGCAGTGTTTTCTTTTCTTTCCAATTTACCAGTCATCACATCTTCTAGAATCTTTTGTAGTATATTATAAGCCAAGACAAAATGGGCTGAATGATAATGATTACTCTTTTTCTTAAAAAAAAGTGCAAAAGAACAACAAACAAACAGGCAAACAAAATGTGACAAAATTAACTGTTTTAAAATAATAATTTTTTTAAACTACCTTAACATCCCCTGGAGGTTGAAGCAATGGGGTTTCTCAGAGTATAAAATGGAATTTTTTTATTTTGCCTAATTTTTAAAGTATCACAGCACTCAAGCTATGAATTTATCAAAGGTTTAAGATAAACAGCAGCCAGCATGAGGAATTCCCTGACACTGAAGGTCCTGATCTTCATGTCTCCTGAAAAGCAGAACTGAAGAACTTTTCATCCTCTCCCTGGGACTATTTTCATTCAGAAGACATCTAGAATTCTTTCTCCAGTGAGGACATGGATCCTCATTTTCCATCAGTGTCATTTCATCAAGGAAAATATCCAACAGTCTCTATACCCAGACAGGGCTTAGCAGGTGGTTTCACTTTCAAACATTTTGCATAGCACAGCAATAACCCAGAGAAATTAACTGGGGTTGTTCAAGAGCTATATTTATTTTTTTTTTAATGGTGAAAGTCAGTAGACCTGTCAACTCCTTTAAAAAACATGACAAAGAACAACAGCCCTCCCAGGATATTTCTGGGGCACCCAGACTTCACCTTGCTGTGACAAACTAGCAACTTTTCACCTAAAAGTGAAACCAAATACATGCTGGGACCTAAAAAGCAGTTGCTAATCCCCTAAAATTGAAGATTTAGCATTGTCAAGCATCATCTTTAAGTCAAACTGAGTTGCAGGTCACCCCAAACTTGAACTTGAGCAGTGCTGAGGCACAAAAGGCCCCTAACAAACCCCCCTAAAAGGATTTCCCAGTGACACCCTAAGGCTGGGACATCCCTTAGCAAAGCTCCCGTGGGGATTCCTCACCTCCCCACTTACCTGACTCCACAGCTTCTTTCACCATCACAGCACAGTAAGGGTTAATCACCTCCCCCTGGGATGGCAGGTAAGGGCCACTGTCGTAGTTGGATAACCCAATCCTCAGGAAGGGAGACATGGCAAGTCCTGAGGCCAACAGAAAACCGAGGAGATTATTTTGGGAAGAGGCTAAAAATTCCCTCGGTTTTACCCAGGCTCTTATCTCCAGGACACAGGAGGCCTCCAGTCACCAAGCACCCATCCAGCTGGAGATTCTCTGACTTCCTCCCCTCTCTGCTAAGGCAATGGATGGGCTGAGAGGGTTAAGGAGGAGAAATTCAGCTCTTGTCTTATCCGTGGAGCTCAACTCCTGTGGGAAAGACCCACGGCAGCAGCTTTGAGTGACTTGACACCAACCATCAGGATCAAGTGGGAGGTGTCCATGGCAGCAGGGTTGGAATTAGATGATCTTTAAGGTCCCTTCCAACTCTGACAATTTTATGGCTCTGTGAACCACAATAACAATGCAGGGAATCCAAAACCTGGGACTTTCCTGGCTGGGATAACCTCTGCTGTAATTTATACCGAGTCACAGGTTCTAGAAACAGAATGCTATAAGAAGAGAAAGAGTTTTGGGAATACAAGGCTGTTGGAAGGCTGTAAGCTGAGCCTGGAACTGTGAAATAGCTTTGTGCTATTTATATAGAACATGGAAATGATCTCGGGCATTCGACTGCCTGAGTGCTGCCTCAGAAGTGAAGCTATAAAGAGAAAATTCAGCTCATATGAACCTTGCTGGGTAGAGGGTGGAGCAAAAAAAAAAAAAACCCAACAAAAAATGGGATCTGAGAATAACTTTAAAATTATGGAAACAGAAACATATAAAGGTGAAAACAGGAACATATAAAACCAAGGTGCCAGGAAATACAACAAAGCCTTTGGGTTGGCCTTCTCTGTAAGTTCTTTCAAAGCTTCCAGAGCGGAGATTTAGTGAAACCAGAGAGTATTAACTGCTCTTGCTGGTGCCCATCATTGTGCCATCTGGACCCAAGGACTGGGATTTACTACCCAACTTTTTTGTTAACTTTTTGAGTCTGTTATTCCTGAATCTCCATCTGGTCAATGGGAAGCAAGAAACACTTTAAACACAGCTGCAAATGTCCATGTCTTGGCCCACCAAATTTAGAAGACATGAGTCTTATCACCAGCTGTTCCCTGTCAAATATATTAACAACTACAGCAGGAAAATGTTGAATAACTTGTGGTGGGTGATGCAGCCCAAGTTTCTTCTGCTTTTTAAGGCTGTGATGCTCTAAGCCAAGGGGCAGCTTCTCCAGCCTCCCACAGAGCAGAAGATCCTGATTCTTTGCTGGGAATGGCATTTTCTTACCTGTAAATGGTGTTTTCCTGGCAGACAAGTTCAGTCCCTGGCAAGAGGGGTTTCTCTTTTCATCACAGCTGTGGAGAAAATGGAAAGGATTTTCTCAGCTGAAAGAATGGGGGTAACTGCTCCTCTGACCTGAAAACTTGGACCCCTTTGCTCCAGGAGACAGGAGGCAAAACCATCAAGGGGAGAGGAAAACTTGAGAAACCAAGATGCAGCCCTTTGCATGAGTGCCTTCTCTTTCCCAGCAGTGTGGAAGGATGAGTTTCCATCAGCCCTGGGTACAAAAGTCAGAGGTGACCATAAAACCCAGCACAACTTTCAGTTAATGTGTGGCCAGCTTGCAGCAGGTTGGTGTTTTCCTTGTGGCCTGCATCTGGTGAGAGCTTCTCCTTCTTTCTCTTTTGTAAAACAAACAGCACTGGGACTGAAACACCAACTATTCTGGCCCAAATATTCCCAGGTGCTGGGTGTCAACACTTTATGACACTTTAGCAAAGAGGTGGCCCATGCAGCCAACTGCAGCTTTTTCTCTGAGAGATTTCATCAGGGAAGGCTTCCCAGGAGGTTTCCCTTCATCTGTTACCCTACAGAAAGCCAATTTTACAATGGACAATCTCTACAGTCTCTACAAGACCTTCCTGTCCAAGCTCCTGGGTACATTAGCTAACAACCAGGTTGAGTTCTCAGGAAAGCATCAAAAAACTCATAAACACTCTTGGATACTGCACTTAATAGAGAAAACCATCAGGTTTCTGGGGAAGACAGGATAGGGCAGAAAGAGAGAAATAAATCCTATGACTGATGTCTACTGGGCACCCTAGGAATGCACAGATCCTGGGCCACCAGCAGCTCTCAGATCTCCTCTGAGGACTTCCCAAGGACCTTAAATGGTAGTGCTAAGAAAAAGGGAATATATTCAAAGTGAAAGAGGGTAGATTTAGGTTGGATTTTAGGAAGAAATGCTTTCCTGTGAAGGTGGTGGGACCCAGGTTGCCCAGAGAAGCTGTGGCTGCCCCATCCCTGGCAGTGTCTCAGGTCAGGTTGGATGGGGCTTGGAGCATCCTGGGCTGGTGGGAGGTGTCCCTGCCCATGGCAGAGGGGTTGGGACCTTCAGGGTCCCTTCCAACCCAACCCATTCCATTATTCTGTGACCTCTAGACATGGCATTGCTCCCAACTGGGAAAACATCAGTACTTAGCAGTTGTACAAGTGGTAAAGACAAAGCACCAGCTGGGGCTGGATGCAGGAGATAAGGATGTTCCAGTCCTCCTCTGGATGAGAGCAGCCTCTCTCTGAAGGGTGTTTCAGAAACACATTAGCCAAGTGCCTGATAACCTTGATGTGGAAAGCCACTTGTATTTAGATATCCATCCCAGCACAGGTAGCTTGGTAAGGAAAAGCATCTGTCACACTGCACAAAAGTACAGTGAATGGTTTATGAGTGGTCCATGGCACAGAAAGGTTAAAACTTCTGCCTGGACTGTTAGAAGTAGAAAAATCTGATCAAATTAAGTAGGAAAAAAATCTCTTTAACAGGAAGAAATAGATGCATATATATTTCCCCCCTCTGTTTGATGCAATTATTTATCCATTTCCTTAAAAAAAAACCAAAATAAGAAGCCTACCGAGTCAAAAGACAAAAAGAAAAACAAATCAAAGGGTCTCTGGCAGCCGGAAGGAAATCCAAGGAGTTGCATGAGAAATGTTAAGTGGAAAGACAGCAAGAGCCAAAGGCTAAGGACAGCAATCAGAACATCTGCATTGAGCCTCTCTCTGTGCAAGGAGATGGATTTTTATTCTCTTTACCTCTACCATACTCAACCATTGCTTCTGGTGACTGCTGGGAAAGAGAATATTATGGATCCTCCTCCAGTTCCACAATTTCCACACCTTTGGCTTTAAGAACGTCACTTTTCCATGGACAGGAACAGGATGAAGGGCTTCCTTTAAAGTGTGCTAGCTACAATTACAGCCAACACCTTGGGCATCTAACACCATGAGTATTGCTAAAGAAACCAAAGTGTTTTTTGGATCACTCCTCAGGACCAAAATGTATCAACACTACTGGCTCAAGTACTAAGGAAATGAAATGAGGGCTAAAAGTTTAAGCCTGGCATTCATAACATTTTAATGAAATCAAGGTAGTTACAACTTAGTTCAAATTTTGAAAGCATCTTGTCCTGCTAAATATTCACATCACTGCTCCATTAATCCCTGTGTGCTACCAGATACCTGTTCAGATCTGTGGATCTGCCCCCTAAACAGTGACATTTAAATTTTTTCTTAGTCTTCCATGCAGAATGCTCCCTCTCCCCAGGCCAACACTTCCTTTTGATGAACATTTAATGAGCAAGTTTCCTAGAAAGGTTGTGGAGTCCCTATCCTTGGAGATATTACAAAATTGTCTGGACATGGTCCCAGGCAACTGGCTCCAGGAAGCCCTGCTTGAGCAGCAGAGTTGGACAAGATGACCTCCACAAGTCCCTTTCAAGCTCTTCCAGCCTCTGATTCCATGAAAACATGATTTAATCCTGGGTATCTATAGAATCTGCATCTCCAGGTGATGCAGTTACCTGGGCTCCTGATACAGGAACAGAAACAGGCACATACAGACCATTACCTGGACCCATTTTAGATCCCTCCAGTAGCGTGTGATGAACTGGTTTCTCTTTGCTCTTTAGCTTTGAGAGCAAAGATGATACCTGGGGATGATCTATGATTTAGGAGATTCTTCAAGCCATTAAACTTAAAAAAAAAGTCTCTTGGATTGGGTCAGATCTAGAAGACTTAAACTGGGACTTCCCATAAAGCATTAGACCTGCTCTGCAGCCACCAGCACACAGGTGAGCATCCTCTACCCAGGTGCAAAGCATGAAGCTTTGGCACACTGAGTGGCAGCACTAGCAAAGCACCAGCTGCCCATATAGACCTTACAGAGGCTGCTTAAAAGCTTATTAAAACCCCAAATCTACTGTTGTACCAGCTTCATGTGAGCACTTTGTCCCAGGGTGAATTCTTTCCCCCCGTCCAACAAATCAGAGAGAGAACTGGTTTCCTGCTTCTCCCTCACTTTCTTTCCTGAAAACCACCTTGCTTTGGCCCAAACACTTGTTTTCTAGGTCATATCTCCAACATTTGTCACTACAGGGCTGCTACTTGGCTGGTACCCACAGCCAGAAACAATTAATGAACAACAGAGCTCAGCAAGGACTCACTGGAGCAGCAGAAATTTAATTTAACACTGGAAGCAGCTGCAATGGATACAGAGATTCTTCATTTCCCCCAGCAAAGGGCACTGTAAGGTACCTAAAAACTAAGGATGGAGTGCATATTTCTATCTGTCCACCACTAAAACATTCAATCCAGTGTCATAAGGGTTCAGCAATTCTGTTCCTGCTTTGCTAGAAGAGAGAAGATCTGATCACACTGGAGAATAATGCAACATATGGAAACCATACCCAGATGATATTAGGAAGCAATAAATAAATTCCTTAATATCTTCATCAATTGTGGTTCAGAAGAGAGGAAGAATTGTGCTCCTGCTCCTACTCATTGGAAAAACTGTGTTGAGGACAGGTGGCTTTAGTGGGATTTATGCTTTTTGGGTTTTGCTGAATGAAAATAGATGGATGCATGATGCAATAAGGATGGAAATTTATTGAATAAGGGTCAGCTGAGAGGGGAGGGGAAGTATTTCTGGATTTGAAATGCTGCTTTTCTCATGTCATCAAACCCTCCTTTTCTAGAGGTCAGAGGGAATATTTCCAGCTCCCCCTCTTTTCTGAGGCAAAATGAGTTCATAACCTAAGGTTCAGCATCAACAAGAGGGAAAGGAACCAGGAGTTATAGCTGAAGGGTATGAACTTTCTTTCAACCCCTCAAAGGCATCTCCCAGCCAAAAAGGCAGGTCCTGACCTAGCAAGGATCTGTTTATCTAGCTGGTGGGGACCTGCACATCAGCAAAGCTCAACACATCTCAGGGCTTACTGCAGATTTCAAGAGCCACACTGCACCCCAACAGCAATGCATGAAGATGCTGCCTCAGCCCTCAGATTCCTCATATCCCATGGGCCATACAGGATGGAACAGGGATCTAAATAACTCCCTTGAGAGGCTTTCACCTTGGTTGTTACCTGTTATTTCAATGGAGATCAAACCAGACTGCTTGGAGGAAGTTCAGAACCTCTCTGGGTGCCACTCAACAATTCTCCCCCCTTTTTTTTTTTTTTTATGAGAGGAAAAATGAAAAAGGAGGACAATTTGCACATCCATTTAACTTTCCCACTCACCACACTCAACCTGCAGCACCTTGCAAAGGCAGGGGAGGGAGAGGGTGTGGAAAGGCAGCACCAGCAGACTGATGGGATCAGTGCATCATCAGACTCCATGCAACAGAAAAGCCTCCCAAAACTTCATGGAACAACTTGGTTTCAAACCAGAGGTGATGCTCTCCAATGCAAACCCTTCTCCACTGCTTTCAGACACAGAGAACCCAGACAAAGCATTTCTTCTGCTGTGGCCATGAGGCTTGCAGACTTTTCTGGAGCCAGTGGCAGGCATGGGAAGGGGCATTTCTCTTTGTAAGTCTCTGGGACATCTTGTGATGCTTTGTTTAGAGCAAGTTGAGTGCATTGGTAACAGGACCTGATCTCCTATATATAGCCTACAAACACAGCTGTTTGGATTTTGCTGAGGTCATCTGGTTGCTTGCTGTTGCATTTGTTGTGCACAAGGCAAGACCAGAGCCTCAGGGCTATTTTCAGATCTTATTTGTGATTTAACTCCAGTGAAGTCAAGGCAGGTGACCAAACGTGCAGCTGTGAAAGGTTTGGGATTCATCCCACTGGGGGAACTCCATAAAATTGCTGCTGGGAATGCCAGAGATGATTGAATACATCAGCAGACTCTTGGAAGGGATCTACAACCAGCCTAGCAGCTGCATGCATAGCCAGGTCATAAAACCAGGGAATTTGGGCTTTTCTCTCCCTAGGTCTCCAAAAGCAATTGCTTTAACCTGACCTAAATGCCTAATAAACCCAAAGACATGGTTCAGCTCTTCATCCCATTTCACACTACAGGTTCCCACCTTCCTCCAGCACATCCTGGTGTCTCTGTAAGGTTTGGGATCAGGGAAAAGGCTTCTCTAAAAGTAACTCTTCTTTTTTTCTTTGCTTGACAAAGGAGCTTGTAGCTGCATCCATTCTGCAATTCAACTTGGACATAGGGACCTGCCCTAAGCAGGAATGATAAGATGGGGGATGCTTTGCAGCAACTGCATTTTGGCTGGGTTAAAGAGACTGAGAAATTGTGATCTTTATGTTAGGGAAGAGATTTAGGGAGGGTTCACATGAATATCTACAAGTGACTGCAGTGCACATATGAGCTATCACCCCAAATCCAACCATACACAGCAAAGGGATAAAAGTGCTTGTAGGGCTGCATCATCCCAGCCTAGAGAAGACATTTCAAACAGGTTAAACTAACCCCATCCTGGAATTGCTGTTTCCCCACTATGATTTTGTCTACCACAAAAATGCCCCAAATCAGTCCTACTAATGATGTTTTGATGTCCATTGAAAAGGACCCAAATTGTAGGCTCAGCTCCAGGAGCAGATGCATTCCTGTCTAGCAGCTATGATAGCTTGAAATGATGGTGAAATACACCTGGTTGGTGTATTTCTGTCTAGCAGCTGTGATATCTTGAAATGATGGTGAAATACACCTGGTTGGGGCCCCAAAAATCCTGCCTGGCCAGGGCCACCTGCTCTGGAAGTCCTCTAGAAAAAAAAATAAAAGAGGGTTTAGGGAATCCCAGGGATACTCCTCAGCTCTTCTTACTTTGCTCATCTAAAAGGAGCCAACCTCTCCCATCAAAAGGAGAATCCTTCAGCTATGCCTTTTGTTTCCCAGTAGATCACCTGAATTTCTCTCCCTCTGTAGAGCTAAAACCTTGTTATTTCTGCAGACAGGGAACAGAATCAGAGCAGACCCATTAGATCTCTATTGAGAATAAATCCCTCCAGGTCCCATTTCTAAAGGTGCTCAAAACCCTTTTTTCTTCATTTGTCATCTGTGGTCCTGAAACAAAGTCAACTTGCACCCTGAAACATGTACAACTATTCAGTTTACTCTCCCTTGAAAAGACTTTTTTCTTTTTTGTGCATTTCTTTCCCTTTTAGGTTCAGATTATTAAAAACAACCTGTTGGTTTCACTTTCTTATTTTCCTGGAGATCTTCTGGTTAATTTAATGTCCAGTATCACTCAATTTCTGCAACACTTGGGCCACACAAACTCAAAAGGAATGTTTGAAAAAGAATTATCCCCCCTGTACTTATTTAGAACTTTTAATACTCACTTCTCTTTCAGGTTTTAGTTACTTTCTAACAAACACAAGGACAGATTTGAGGTAACAGCACCCAGTTTTTCAAACACTGCACACAAAATGTTTTCAAAGAGCATTTCCATGTCATGAAATAAAAATATCTTGAACTGAGATGTAGCTACAGTATCTCCTTTCCTTTGGTTTCTTGTTTGCTTCCTCTATGTGTGTAAGATTTTGGCAGTTTCACAGACTTCTTGGGTTTCATTTTTGTATGGTTGGTTGTTTGGATTTTTAGGTTTCTTGTTTGTTTGTTTGTTTGCTTGTGGGGTTTTTTGTGTGTTTTTTGTTTTTTGGTGGGTTTTGTTTGGTTTGGGGTTTTTTGTTTGTTGGGTTTGTTTTTGTTGGTTGGTTGGCTTGGTTTTTTACACAATGATTTCACCATCTTTTATCAGGATGATTGTTAATGCACTGAAATCCTTGATGCTAGATCTGCATCTATTGTTTCCTTTTTTTCCCTTAAAAAAAACCAAAACCCAGGAGAAGAACAGGACCATAATGGGACATCAGCATCCTTCCTTCTGCAGGCACTGCTTCAAGCCTCTGGCTAATCTGGTAGAAGTATTTCATGCCTTTATTTAATCAGGAAATCTGATAAAAAATATTTGGACCTAGAATCATGAAAATATTGGGCTGGAAAAGAGCATTTTCCTCAACTCTCTGCCTCCTGGCAGACGATGTCTACAGCATCCTTGATTTGTGTGCTGCCATCTGTTAGGCATGAAGCTTCTTGTCAACTTGGTGTTACCACCATGTCCCTCAAAAACATGGACAAGTTTGTCACACAGGAGCCTTGAATTGTGACTGGAGCCCATCCTGATTATCCACACCTTAATTCTGTCTGAAACAAAGGACTTTGGAGATGTGTTGCAGGAGAATAACTCCTAGGATTGTCCCATTTTTCTCCAGAGTTTGCCCTACTATTTAAGGAGAATGAGTGTTTTCTCCTTGTTCCTTGCCAACACTGAACATTTCCTACTAGGCACAGCAGATTAGACAAAAATAATGCCAAATAACATCATTTTAGGCACATGAGCCCAGATCTGGTCCACAGCCCTCAGCTGTCTTCTCCTTCCCAGTGATGCAGAAACATCCACCCTCCCTGGCCACCTGGCTCAGCTCTCACTTTACACTGAACACCACCACAGATATTTTAGATAATTCAGCCTGCCCTGCACCCTTGCACTTTCATGTTTGGTTTTGAACACCTGAAAAGCAGAAATGGTTCTTCTGCACTGCAGAAGCTGGCAGATCTGCAGCTTCTGCCTTCATCCTCTGCTCCATCAGTCTTTGCTTCCATGACTTCACCAAAATGATGCTCAGTGAAGGTTAATTTTTTTGTTTGCTTTGGTTTTTTATTTCCATTTATCTCAGGGCTACCTTCTACAGATGTTAACATCATCACAACATCATCATCTATGTCTTTGCCACTCCCAATGTCTTAAGACTCCAGCCTCCTCCTCAAATAAACTCTGATGTATCAATCCCACTTCCTCAGCCAGACCAAAGCTCCATTTAAAACTATACCCACATTTAAATGAGGAACTTCTGGCTCCAGCTAGGCTGAAAGCCTTCTTCCCAGTTACAGTTTCATGTCCTATTCTCAGCATCAGAGCCTCAGATCAATTCATCACCCTCCAGTTCTGTCTGATTTGAAGAAATCTTTCCTCTACATTTAGCACACACCAATTCTCTGAGACCTTCTATGTCCACCAGTTTCTTTCTGTGCCTCTGCCTTTAGTTATCTCCCTGACTGGGTGGGTACAGGACACACAGTGGAAGAATGTGACACAAAACACTGACAAAACTCATTTACCTCCTGGCTGCTTGAGCAAACCTCCATGGGTTCATCTCCTCCCTCCTACACACACCAAGGCCAAAGAAAAGCTGAGTTCCCCATTTAGATATTCAGGTGCAATTCAGGTAGCTCTGGTGCAATCACCAAATCTCAAGCAGGCTCAAAAGCTGTGTCACCTCTGTACCAGGGTGTGAGTTACAGCCACAGATGCAATGGGAGATTCTTTATTTCAGAGAGAGGAGCATCCTTTCCATCAGAAAAGGATGGATTGACCAAAGGAATCAAGGCAGTGCTTTGCTTTGGAGATAACCAAGGTTATGAGCAGTTATCACCCCTTCCTCACCAGCTCCAAAGGGAAAAAATCCCTTTTTCTGAGGTGACAGCATAGCATCTGTCTAAAATAGCTCTGCAGATCCAGAGGGCCCATGCAAGTGGGACCTGCACCCTGAAGAGAAATATTGGTGGCTCCTAGGACTTCAGGGAGCACATGTGGCATTCCTGGAAAGGCTGAATTCATGGGCTCACATCTACTGTGGGCTCATTCAAATACACGAGGTCCTCCTCTCTCATGCCAATGTTTTCTGCTCACTCTTCATCAGCCTCTGAGTGATAAACAAGAGAGGTCCATGAGTGTGTGGGGTTGTAGCTGGTGATGCTTCTACCGGCAATGTTCTACTGCCCCAAAAGGACCACAGGCCCAGGAACCACCCCATGGCAACTTCTCCCAGAGAGACATGGATCCATCCATTGATCCTGACACACAGGAGGTCCCATTCCCTCCCCTCTTTGCCCAAATAAACCAATATACAGCTGGGATTCCTGGTACCAAGCTTTAGAAGTTCACTCTGCTACTTACTCCATGTACATCTGTATATGGACTATTGACCCCTGTCTCCATCCATAAAAAACAGAAGGAAAGAGACCTGCTGGGTTTTCCATTTCCATTATCTCCATGTAGCTGACTAAAATGGGTCAAATGCCCTTTTTGCCCTACAGCCAAGAGAGACCAGGCAGCAAGTTCAGGTGGAGATGTCTCTCTGGCTTATAGACTTCTGAGACAAGAGGGGATTCTCCCAGCTGTGATTTTTCACTTACCAGCAGTTAAAAAAATCCAGAGATCAGCTTATGTGGGTCTTTGCATTGAGACCCAAATGAACTGATACCACTTGCACTGCAGAGTGAGGTTAATTAGAACATGATGGTCAACAAGTTTGCCTTAGTAAAATAGACCAAAAGTCACTGAAGCCTTTCTTTCACCACCTACAGAGTTTGAATCTAGAGTCTAAATAAGGCAGAAGGACAATGCTAAGAATTAGGAACAGGAAAAACTGACATAAGCTGTATAATCAAATTTCCTAGTGATGAGATTTGGTAAAAGCACGATTCATCCCAATTTCACCTGAAGATCCATTGCAGAGAACTGCTTGGCTTTGACAGGGGGGATGAACAGGGAGAAACAACATTTTTTTCAAGAGTCTTTCTCTACCTTATTTGCTCAAATGTTTTAACAGCAGTGTCTGTAGTTGCTCTGACAAACTCCCTCCCCTTGCACAAGGAGGAGGAGGGGATGGGGAGCTGAAAACAGAATCATAGAATAGAAACGTCTGGGTTGGAAGGGACCTCAGAGATCATCAAGTCCAACCCTTGATCCACTCCCACTGCAGTTCCCAGCCCATGGCACTCAGTGCCACATCCAGGCTCTTTGGAAATAGCTCCAGGGACGGAGAATCCACTACTTCCCTGGGCAGCCCATTCCAATGTCTGATCACCCTCTCCGTATAGAAATTCTTTCTAATATCTAACCTAAACCTCCCCTGGCACAACTTGAGACCCTGCCCTCTTGTCTTGCTGAGAGTTGCCTGGGAAAAGAGCCCAACCCCCCCTGGCTCCAACCTCCTTTCAGGGAGTTGTAGAGAGTGATGAGGTCTCCCCTGAGCCTCCTCTTCTCCAGCCTGAACACCCCCAGCTCCCTCAGCCTCTCCTCACAGGATCTGTGCTCCAGTCCCTTCACCAGCCCATTTGCCTCCTTTGGACCTGCTCCAGCACCTCAATCTCCTTCCTGAACTGAGGGGCCCAGAAGAAGCTGGAGGATGCACCTTTACTATTTCACCAATATTATTAATCAAATCATAAATATCAAGTGTTACTGCAGGGGTGGGAGGAGAAAACCTGGGTAAATTCATCCCTCAACATGAGCACAGTCCTTCAAGACAAATAACAGGGACTCCCACAGCAGCATTTGTCTCTCTGGTTTCCATGGGTAAGCAGGGTATGACCTTGTCTAAATCCCACTCACAAGCCAGAACAAATCTCTGTAAGCCTCAGCTGCTCTTTCTGTTCTCAACATATCAGACCCAAAATGCCTCCTCTTTCACTCTGTTTTCTTCTCCCACTGCAGATATCCCTGACTTCTGCTGATTTTACATCAGAAGAGGAGCGGGTTCACCAGCACATAGAAACTCCCCAGCAAAATCAAATGACCACATGGGAAAAAAAAATTCCTCAGAAGAAAAGGCTTGGATTCAAGTGAAAAATTAACCATATGCAACTTTAGTTTGGAAACAATATAGAAAATTCTGTTCCCAATGCACTGGCAGAAGCCTGGAGCAAAATTCATGGGGATTTATGCTGACCCCAAGACTTGGCCTCTTCCTTAATGTGACAACTACCCTGTTGCTGGTGTCCCTGAGTATCCCTATAGATTGTTATCTGCTCTTTATAAAATCTTGGGGTTGTTAAAAAACTAACAAGAATCAAAAGCTGCAACAAGCCTGCATGTTTCTCCATCCTTAGATGTTTGTGTTTGCAGAAAATCCTGCTGCCACTAGCACTGCTTTCTTTTTTTTTTTTTCTTCTATTTTCTTTTTTTTTGTTTTGTTTGTCAGATTTTTTTGTTTTCATTGTTTTTTGGTTTTATTTTTTTTTATTTTTTTTATTAAAAACTAAAATTAAGCCTACATACCTGGGCAGTTTATTGAGGTTACAGGCTAAATTTGGCCTCTCAGACAGAGCCATTCAGCTCCCAGTGAGGCTGCTGCTGCTGCATGTTCAGTCCCAAGGACAGAACTGGGTCCAAAGTGTTGGGTTACCCCATCCCTGAGGACAGAGACGGACAAAATGTGCACCTACCAAACCCAAGGAAACCCTTCCTGTCAGTCCAAAGCTCTGAGTCCATTTTTTAGAGGGGTTCTTCTCGACAACAAAAAGATGGAATAATTTAGTAAAACAAAAAGTCAAGCAGAGCCTTGCAGCCAGTGTGCTCTGAGATTATATCCCCTTGATTCCTGTGTCCCCAAGATGAGCTACACTAAATCCACACTCTCAGCAAATATGTGCATTTACAGTACTGCCAGGTACTGGGTTTATTGGCTTTTCCAGAAAATGTGTGGTCCAATGACATAAGAGGGACTGCACTTCCTTTCCTGGATGGGGGGTTGCCCTGCAATGAAACATCCAAATGTGCCAACAGGAGAGGAATCTGTGTTTGACTTTAAGCTATTATTTGGATTATAAGTTGTCTGCTATACTGTTACTGGGTCTTTCAAATGTCTTAAACTTATCAAGTCCATGACCAGGGAGAGCCATTTCTTCTCTACCTTCTCTGCTGGGGTCCAAAAGTTGGTATATACAGCATAAAAGGATAATTCCTTTCTGGATTCCTTCCTAACGGCAAGGACATATCCTCTTTCTGCCCCATGATGGTCATGAAGATCCTACAAACCCCAGACTAGGCAGTTTCATCTTGGGAAGTCCCACCTTGAGTGGATCAAGCTTCCTTCTCTGGTCCTGAGAGGTACATCCATCTCTTTGTTGTATTTCCCTTCCTGGGAAGATCCTTGTCCATCCTGTCTACAGGGAACAATCCCTATCATAGACTATTACTCAAAGTATTCTAGAGAGCTCCAGAGGCCACAACCAGACCTGGGACTGTGCTGATACTTAAATGGTATAAAAAATAAAGCACAGGACATTCTGGCTCTCAGGAGCCCATCCAGGGGCTCACACCAGCAATCAGCTGGAGCTGTGCATCCTGCCCAGCAGGCAGCAGCTCCCAATCCTTTGCTCATCACCAGGGATGGTCCATTAAGAAAAAGAAATATCAGTAGGGGCAACATGCCCAGGCATCATTCCATTAGCTGGGACTGGGATTTGATTTGTGCTATGGAAGACAGAATCTCAGAATCACAGAATGTCAGGTTGGAAGAGACCTCAAGGAACATCTGGTACAACCCTTTGACTATTATTCTTTATGTGAGATGTCTCAGCACCCTGTTGAGCTGAGACTTAGAACTTTCCAAAGTGGAGGAATCCACCACTTCCTCTGGGTAACCATTCCAATGTCTGACTGGCCTCAGAGTGAAATTTTTTCCTCTTGTGTTCTATCAGAATCTCCCCAGGAGCAACTTGTGCCCATTGCCCCTTGTCTTATCCATGGGACTCCTTGTAAATAGGGAGTCTCCATCTTCTTTGTTGCCCGTGTTTTAAGTACTGGAACATATGGGTTCACTAAATTTCCCTGGATCTCTGAAGACCTCACCTTCAACCCTGAAAGTAAACAGTGGCTCCATATTGCCCATAAGATGGGAGTTTGAGGAACAGGCACATTATTGTGCATTCTGATTCTGGAGCTATAAGGCCTCCTTCCCATGAAGAATAAACAGTCTTCTTATTCCTTGGATATCACCTATCAGGAGGTAACTGTCCCATGACACTTTCTGGAAGTGTCTCTTTACAAGGAGCAAGGAATAAGGATGCTCTTGTGTTCCATGTTCTGGTGAGGTATGAAAGCATGAATCCTCACACCCAGACTTGTTGCTAACAAAGCCAAGGAAAGATCCAAAGCTTCAAGAAAACTTCTGTACAGTGAGCTAGACCTGACCACATGCGAATCTCAAGCTTAAAGCTTCAATGTTCTGCAGCAGGGAGAAATGTACTAACCAGCCCCCACACCCATCTCTCACCATATACAGATCTATCTTCTACCCACCTCATTGTAACCCGAGCTTTCTTCTCAGGCTGTCTGTCTACACAGACAGGGTTTTTCCTGCCCCAGATTGCTGGTGTGATTTGTCTGAGGTCTGCCCTACCTCCTCCTCTCAGTGATCCACTTCTGCCAAAGGGTAACTATAAAAAGGTTCCCTCATATTCTAATTCTTGCTGTCATTCAGGTTCATCCACATGACTCCATCTTCCATGAACACTACTGCCAGGGACACTGGGGATGGAGCTGACACCTTTCTGCACCACATATGAGGTCATGGTATATCTTGGAAGCTCCAAAAATGGAAAGGCACACACCATCTCTAACTATATTCCTATGTAGGAACAATATAACAAATTCCTATACACAATAACAGCATTCAGAATCACAACATTTTTGCTATGGACCAAAATAATTCCACCAAAGCACCTGAATCACGGAGACAGCCCCACTATTCTCATGCTTGCTGCTAATTACCATGTGCTAAGTACAGGAAGGTTTTTATTGCCACTTTTGAAGACTTTCACATACCAAGGAAGGTGTTCCAATCATCTCTCTCTGATGTCACATCGAGTTTGTTCCTTTGAACTGTTCATGGTCTGGCAACCCTGGATGAAAACTGAATTCTTCATCACTGTAAAGTGACTTTGTTTGGAGATGATTTCAGGGCAGCAATATTTCAATAAATATATATTTCTTGTGAAAATAGACAACAACAAAAGAAAACATTAGAATTTCTCCTGCTGATTTTCTAGTTTGCAGTCACTGGGAATAAGATGCAGGGCTTTTTGCTTTTTCTAAACCCAGGTATTCATCAGGCATTACTGAAGAGATGCAAATCAAGAACCTATGCCATGAAAGATGCAGTTGCTCCATAGAGAGTCTCTTCTGCTCCTGGAGAAACAGAGAACTCCTGATGGAAGGACAGGAGTGACCTGGGTGACCAAATGGGGCAGAATGGTGTTTTCTGCTCTTTGTTTGAAGTCTACACACAGCCCCAGGAACACTGCTCAGTGAAGTCCCTGGCCTGGTTTGTGGATATCCAGAAGCTTGTCAGGTGTTCTGCTGGCTGAGACACCCATCTGTGTCTGCAAGCATCTACCAGGCAGGGCTGAGCTTTCTCCATACCCTATATGCAAAGATTGGAAGTTTTACCCATTTTACAGCCAGGTTTAGGATGACATTCAGGCCGTGTCCTCAAAAGCTTAGTGACAAAGTGTCAGTCAAACCCGTGTAGGTTTGAACACTTGGACAAGCAGGAAAATAGGATCCAGCACAAGGTGATGACCTGGACCCACCAGGCCTTCCCTCCCCACTGACCTGGTTGGGTGAGGATGCCCTAAAATGGTCTCAACATTAAGATTCCCCTCACTCCCCTGATGAAATGACAAGTTCAGTAAATGCAAGAGAAGTCACAGGAGCAATGGAACCAATGTCCGTGTTCTCGCTCCTTTATTAATTGGAAAAGGCTTTTTTGTCTTTTAGGGCTGGTATTTCCTATGCAGATGCTCTAAATATATCGTTGTAACTCCTGGAGTGGGATATTTGTGCTTAACAAGAAGGAAAAGGGAATACAGTTTTTTGAAGGAATGGCCAAGAAGGCCAATGGCATCCTGGCCTGCATCAGGAACAGCGTGGCCAGCAGGTCCAGGGAAGGGATTCTGCCCCTGTGCTCAGCTCTGGTGAGGCCACAGCTTGAGTCCTGTGTCCAGTTCTGGGCCCCTCAGTTTAGGAAGGAGATTGAGGTGCTGGAGCAGCTCCAAAGGAGGCAACTGGGCTGGTGAAGGGACTCAAGCACAGATCCTATGAGGAAGGGCTGAGGGAGCTGGGGGTGTTCAGCCTGGAGAAGAGGAGGCTCAGGGGAGACCTCATCACTCTCTACAACTCCCTGAAAGGAGGTTGGAGCCAGGGGGGGGTTGGGCTCTTTTCCCAGGCAACTCTCAGCAAGACAAGAGGGCATGGTCTCAAGTTGTACCAGGGGAGGTTTAGGTTGGAGATGAGAAAGAATTTCTTTCTGGAGAGAGTGATCAGGCATTGGAATGGGCTGCCCAGGGAAGTAGTGGATTCTCCGTCCCTGGAGATATTTCAAAAGAGACTGGATGTGGCACTGAGTGCCATAGTCTAGCAACTGCAACGGTGATTCAAGGGTTGGACTTGATGATCTCTGAGGTCCCTTCCAACCCAGCCAATGCTATGATTCTATGATCAAGCAAATTAAAAGACATAATAACACAGGTAGCTGATGACTCAGAAGCACTTTGGCCCAAACCAGCTTGAATGTGGTGTGGAATTGCCCATTTCCAAAAACCAGAAAAACCTTATCTGGAGCACATCATCTGTAAATCTCCAGACTCTTCACAACTCAGATTAGAATAAAAAAAATAATCTGAGAGGAAACTGAACCCTATAGCCACACCACACACACAGCACCATGGTGAGCAAAACAATTTTAGATGAAAGCTGCACCATTTCCTTTTCATCCCTCCTTGGGTAAATCCTACACAACTGTACACTCCTTTCATTCAGCATTTCTGCCCCAAAAGAGCAGGCACACACACACACACACAGGAAAATGTTCTTACACACAACAGGACATAAATTATATCCCAAAATGGGATGGCACAATTCTGCCCAAGCAAGCTGCTCCGAAGGCAGTGGTATTGCTGCAAGGTGTGAGACAAGACAGAGGAATCAAACATTGCTAAAGCAGCTGTGAGCAACTTGAAAAGCAAGCTGGATTTGTTCCACATGCATTACCAAAGTCAAATAATGTTCTGTATGGGATTTGTTTGGTGATGACAAATTAAAAATCTCCAGCGGGTCTCCTAAATGACAGAATTAATGCAAACAAGCAACGAGACAAAAAGCATTTTAAAATTGGTTACAGGGAAAGGTTTGCAGGTTAGGATGTCTTTGCCCATGATTTCCTTCCAGCCAGGCCTGAAAGCAGGAGTCAGATGCTCTGGGCAGGATGCAAAGAGAGAACAACCCCGTGGAATGGAAATAATTGTCACAGTGAGTTCACAAATTGCCTTCTGATGCCAATCCTGACCTGAACTGGAGAACATTTCTATGTGAGAATGGGCAGGCAGCATGTGAGGAACTCTGCATGCATACTGAGCTGGAGGTACCTGTGACTGCAAGATCAAGGCTCTGGCTGATCCAACAGATTATTTCATACACACAGATTTTGGATCTTCATACTATGGTATTAACTTTCTCTTCCTTTCCTATTTAAGAATTAATTTTTTTTTTTTTTAAAGAACAATGCTCTGCTTATACAAACCCTGGCCTCAGCACAGCAGGAAGCAACAGTAGAATTTGCAGCCAAGTGTTTCTACCTTAGAGACACAAGCATATAGATAAAAAGCCAAAAGCAGCTCCTACAGAGCAGCCCTCTATACACAGCCCTAAAAGGTGGTCAGTCCTTCACCTCCTCCCTGAGCTCCTGCAGACCTCTTTGCAATTAAACCCAGATGATGAGAGAATAAAAAATTGCCAAGAGAAGTTATATTCACCGTAGCATCTTCTTCAGAACAGTGTGGGAGGATTTACAGAGAGATCCTAACCCGGGAGAGATCCCAAGGAGAAGGAAAAAAAAACTTGTCATGCTGGGATGCTAAGCACTGGGGGTCTCCTTCCCTCCATCCCTCCTTCCTCATCTCACCCTCTAAGCCTTTGATTCCCTGCACCCTGACAGTGAGGCACACACTGTATCCATGGGAAGCTCTGAGAGTACACTGAGTGGCTTTCTTTGAAAGGAAAGCCACTTGAGGCAGAAAAAAAAATAATTAGTTAGCTCCCCACCCTGGCAATGAGCTCTGCTTACAGCTCTCCTTGGAGTGAAAGAAAAACAAAAAAAGACAAGTTTTACCTAGTGTAGCAGTGTGATTACAAAACCAGGCTGCTGAGGTGGAGAGTGGAAATTTAGAAGGATCTGAATCTTCAATAAAGCTTTGAAAAAAAATCCCAAAGGACAGATGGAGGTGGGGAAAAAGTTTAACTAAATTCTGCATGGTCTATGTCAACCCAGCTGTGGCATCATCTTAAAGTGGGGAGTATTCCAACCCAGAAACCCAGGTTGAGCATGACTTGCTTCATTCATCAGGTGTCCTCAGAGGCCTTGGACAAAAAGGGATGTGAGAAAAATGAGGGATTCAGCACGATTCAGGAAGCTTGGGCAAGGGAAGGATAGTGGATGTCAAAGTCTCGTGTTCAGCCTAGATACCAAAAAAACAGATGCAGACAACAACCCAGAGCCCACACTGGGATCCAGAGTCAACTCTGTCATCAAGCATTGGAAGGTTTGTGAGTTCCAGGAAAGCAGCAGTTTTGGGAGGCCATCTGATACCTCCAGCCTTGCTCCACCACAACCTGGAGCAGGCGCTTCTTGCTGGTCCCTTGACTCAGATCCTAAACTACATTCCCCAGAAACTCAAAAAAGGCCTGATGGCCTCAACTAGGATGTGGGGTTTTTAATTAAAAAAAATAATAATAAAAATAAAAAAGGATAAAAATGTAAAAAGAAAAAACAGACCTTTTTTTCTTTTTTTTTTTCCAGGACCTCAAGAATTAGTTGTTCAGTAATGCAAAAGTCAGAACATTGCCCTGCTCACCACAAATAGTTCTGCTTCTCCCTCCCCCTTGCCTTTTTTTTTTTTTTTTAACAGCAAAGTTCAGTGAAACTTTATCTCTTCCTGCCCTAGTAACCCCACTAAATAATCTTCTTATTTACCACGACTCAATTCAGTGGCTTTCAGCTGCCTGAGTCATTTTCTTTGCCGCTGTTGTTTCATGGGTGGAAGTTAAAAAGAGCCCCTAAGAAGCTTCCCATCCCTGCAAAGTATCCCATTACTGGAGACCAGAGAAAAGCACAGCCAAGAAGTTAGTTGCATTGTGGTTACAATTTAAAAGGTTCATTAAAAAGCATCCAAGTACACCCAAGAGCTTAAAACTTCCTTACCATTCAGTGTGCATGCAGGGAACATAACCCAAGCCTCAAGCCCAAGCAGCCAGGCTGAATTTCTGAGTTTTTGGGTTCTCTCCTTCACAAGAAGCACAGCTCACAACCCTACACAGCAGAGGATGGATGCAGGCAGTTCCTTTCTCTTAACTGCTCAAATCTGCTTTTAAACTGTTCACAGCACAACTTCATCGACTGTTAGAGATTCAATCCTAAAATTATATACACATATTATATACATATACACAGCTTCTGAGATCCAGCATCTCCTCTAAAACTAAACTTCTATCTGTCTGTCACAGCTGTAAGCATGAAACACCTATAAAAGATCACAGAGCCTAGGAGAGGAAAGTATTTTGTATTTTCCTTCTATATTTTCCTCAGTTGATTTACTGTGTTGAATAACATTTTGGTTATAGTCAGTTTTTGCTGCTTTTTCTCCTTTTTTTTTTTTTTTTTTTTTTTTTTTCCTCTTCCTCATCTCCCTTTTCTTTGTATTGTATGAAGGCCCATGAGAGAAAACACCACATTTTTAATGGCAGGAAAATGTGAATATGAAAGCACGACCACTCACAAAAGGCATCAGATGTAGAACCTGAAAACTTAACACCTGACTGAGGAAGAAAAAAGAAAAAGAAAAATAAAAGAAAAAGGGAAAGAAGATAAATTGAGAGATAAATTGAAAAAGGGGAGAGGAAAAAGGAAAGGAAAGGAAAGGAAAGGAAAGGAAAGGAAAGGAAAGGAAAGGAAAGGAAAGGAAAGGAAAGGAAAAGGAAAAGGAAAAGGGAAAGGGAAAGGGAAAGGGAAAGGGAAAGGGAAAGGGAAAGGGAAAGGGAAAGGGAAAGGAAAAAGGAAAGGGAAAGGGAAAGGAAAAGGAAAAGGAAAAGGAAAAGGAAAAGGAAAAGGAAAAGGAAAAGGAAAAGGAAAAGGAAAAGGAAAAGGAAAAGAAAAGCTGTTGCTGTCCCCGCGGCACCTCCTGCCCGCGCACAGACTGCGCGCACCGCGCAGCCCTCCCCACGCACTGCCTGCGCCCAGGGGTCTCACCCGGGGGTCTCACCCTCTGAATCTCACCCGGGGGTCTCACCCATTCCCCACGGTTCTCAGTGGGATGCCCCGCCAGCCCTTGCCCGCGCAACCCCCTCCGCTCCGCTCCGCGCACTACCTACTGCCCGCGCAGCGCAGATTTGCGCAGCTCAGCTCGGCTTGGCTCTTCTCTGCCCGGTTCAGCTCGGTTGAGTACAGCTGGGTTTGGCTCAGCTCGGTTTAACCTGGTTCAGTTCAATTCGGCTCGGCTCGTTTGGGCTCGGCTCAATCCGGTTCCGTTTAGTTCAGCTCGGCTCGGTTCAGTGTAATTTGGTGCAATCCAGCTCAGCTCGGCACAGCCCGGTTCAGTTCGGCTCTGCTCAGCTCGGTGTTGGCACGGCTTGATCCCCTTACAGCTCTGCTCGGTTCGGTTTAGCCCAGTTCGGATCTGCTCGGCTCGGTTCGGGTCGGCTCAGCTCAGTGCTCCCCGCCACAGCCGCCCCCGCCCCTACGGGGCTGCCCCCGCCTCCTCTTCCTCCTCCTCCTCGGCACCACCCGCTGCCTCCCTTCTCCACCCCCCCCCCTCTCCTCCCCGACCTCTCTGCCGTGTTTGTCCCCAAAAAGGGGCCCCGGTACCCGGGATGTGGGAAGGGGACACCGAGTCCTGCGAGGGACCCTCTCTGTGGGGGCTGGGTGGGCGGAACGCACTTTTGGAGGCTGGGAAACTGTGGCTGCAAAGGAATGCTCACCAAAAAGAATGAAATAATTAGGATATGCTGGTGTTTCGTTTTGTGGTGTTTTGTTTTGTTTTGTTTTTCAGGTTGTTGAGCTGTGTCGCTGGGGGTAGTTGAGGAGGAAGTTAACAGAGAAGTTTTTGCTCCATCATCTGTCCCATTGTGGTACGTTTATGGCCATGGGTTCTTGGAACATCTCTTTTCCAGTCAACCCCAACCTCAGACCAGGCTGTTGTATGGAAGAGGACCAGGTGGACCTGTTCAGTGCTGCCCTTTTAGGGCTTGAGTTGTTGGGGACATCTCAGCTCCACAAATCCTGTGGTATCATCCTGTGGTATCATCCTGTGGTGCTTCAAGATTAGGTGTGATGCTGGGAGTTGTGGGAAGGTGGATCTGGAGGGGGCAATGAGCCTGGGGACCTGAAATAAGAGGAACAAGAAATAAAAGAAACCGTAGAAATTTGAGAGAGGGTTGAAAAGGGTTGGAGAAGACTCACAGAGGTCACCCACATCCTGCTGTCCTCTGAGACTGGAGTGCTTTGCTGCTGCTAACAGACAAACAAATAGGATGACAGCAAGGGGACCTCCAGATGTCCAACAGACCCCTGATGTACCCACCAAATACATGAGGTGATGTTCAGGTATCTTCTGTGGGTCCTGATGCTCTGGTGAATAATCTCAGATGGTTTCTCCCTAAAAGGTCCATGCACCATTAGAGGTGCAGAGCCTATAAAAGAGGTGGTTTTGTTTGAGAGCATCCAAATGAGGTGTTTAGAAATTTTAGGAACTCTAAGTGTTCCTTTTGAAGAGTCTAGGATGGTTCTTTGAAGGCCATGGTGATTATTTTGCCTTGCTGCTGATCCCTAAGATGTAGAATACACATTAAAATAAAGACAGGGGAGCCAAGGGCAAGGTTGCTGAAATTTTGGAATCCATCATATCCATCCTTCCTGTCTGCATCAGAGACCATGGAACTGGGGAGGGAGGCACGGGGTGTGGTGTTGGCAGCACAAGCATTCAGGAGCCTTTTCACCCCAAGTGGACCTGAGCTGTAGATAATTAAAATCCCACTGATTCCCATCCCTAGCTGGAGTTTCAGCTCCAAGGGTTGTTGTTGATGACATTGTGATCGTTGGAGGAACTTTGTATCCAGCTACACTGAGGCAGGATGAGTACAAGCTTTGGACATCCTAGTCCAGCTGTGATGCAGCCCCATGGGTTCTCCCTTTTCCCCTGACCCCACTGATATTGCCTCCACACCAACACCAGATCCCACCTGGGTGACAGAGCATGTGACAGGGCAGATGGTTACCCAGGGACCATTTTGCCTGTAGGAAATGTTGCAGATCTGCAAATATTTGGCCTCAGGATTAGTCAGGGTGTACCACACACAAACCAGTGCTCGGGGTCACTGCAGAGTATAGGCAGAAAAAGTCTTCAGCCTGTGTCCTCTCCCAGCAAAACATTCAACTGTAAAGCAACAAGGTCTCAGAGATGCAAAAAATTCTTGTCAGGACATCTTGCAGATCCTGTCTCAAGGAAAAATCCATAGGAGCCCTTTCTAAAGGGGCATTCACCCATCTTGTCTGTCCAGATCTCTGGTGACAACTCTATGCCTGCCTGCCACAGCCTGTCCTAAATCTGTGCTTGACTTCTGGGAGAAGAACAGCTTTGCCCTTGGGCTGAAGGAGCTGGGGCTGTTCAGCTTGGAGAAGAGGAGGTTGAAAGGAGACCTCTTTAACTTCTACAACCACCTGAAAGGAGGTTGTTGTGAGGTGAGTGTTGGCCTTTTCTATCCAGTGACTCATGGTAGGACAAGAGGTGATGGGCTCAAGTTATACCAGGAGAGGTTCAGATTAAATATTAGAAAAAAATTCTTCACTGGAAGAGTGGTGAAGCATTGGAACAGGTTGCCTGGGGAGGTGGTGAAGTTGCCATCCCTGGAAGTATTAAAAAAATGTTAGATGTGGCTCTTCAGGAGATGATTAAGCTGGTGTAGGAGTGATGGTTGGACTTGATGATCTTGAAGGTGCTTTCCAACCACAACGATTCTCTGATTCTATGATTCTATTCTAAAACATTTCCTGAATATGCCACCTAACCCTCCCTTTGTGTGATTTCAGTCCACTTCTCATTATAGAATCTTAATCAGAATAGCTTGGACTCGAAGGTATCATTCAAAGTCATCTGGTCCAACCCCCTGTAATGGGCAGGGACATCTTCAGCTGGATCCTACCCACCAGGGACATGGAGAAGAGATTTTTCCCCCTTCTTTTTCACAGAGTAGCTTTTTGTATATGTAATAAACAGCCAGTGCAGCAGTCTGGGAGGCAGCTGCCATATTAATTCTGACACAGAGCTTCCACTGGAACACCCATCAACTGCTCTAGGTTATTACTGCCATTTAACTTGACTTGTGCAACTAGTTATGTATTTCCTTCAACTGCACCCACAGCTGCTTCTGTGGGTGTAGGTATTTGGAAACCAAAAGCCCTTAAAGCTGCATCTTTCTGGTGGAAAATATCACCACAAGCCACCGTGTTTTCTTTCCTGTGCTTGAAAACCACCTACATTTTCAGTAAGATAAAAAAAAGAGAATAATTTAAAAAAGAAAAAAATCAAAGTGAGTGAACATTTTGTCTGGGCAGGGAGCTTTTCTGAAGAATCTCGTTCTCAGAACACTTGCTTTCTGTTGTTTGGTTTTTAAGGATGATTCTTTGTAATTTTTTGTTAGCTTAAGGGAAATGTGGGGAAAAAATAATGAGGGAACACCTTTAATAACTGCAGTGAAAGGAAGTAAAATATTCCTCTTTGTCTTTGGTTTGAATTGAGACTCAGTTAATGAGTCAATGCTATTGAAAAATAAAGAAGAAATAACAGCAGTTTGCTATTATTGCAGTTCAATGTTTTAAGATTTAACATTAAAATCGAGCTTTTAAAATTTCTTCTTTTCCTCCCTAAAAGTTTCTATTTCTGCTCTAAGTGTGTGCTGTGTGTTAGCATGAGGTTTGCATTTCAGTCTCTTCTAGAAGTCATTTAAAAAGGGTTTGGAAAAAATCAGAGAGGTCACTTCATTCCTTTTTCTCTACAGAGGGACAGGCATTCCCCAAACCACCCATTCCCAGGAGAATTCTGGCTGCCTGGCTCCTACACATTTCCACCTTGGGAGCTCCCTGGTGTCCACAAAAAAGGACAGGAAAAGCAATGAGCAAATCAAACCTCTTGAAAAATACCTGAGAAACAGTGGATGTCCCCCAGGCTTCAATAGAAAAAGTTGAGTAATTACTGCAGAATCCTTCCACAGGGTCCAATTTGATTTTATTTCCTTGGGAACTCCTTGACTGGAGAACAGGATTGTCTTTTTCAAGCTGTAAAGAGAAATTAATCACTTTTGGTGATGGTCTTATCATTGGTGGTGTTGCAGCTGTGAGTCTCATACCAAGGCCCAACTGAACATAGAAAGCAAAATGTAATCCTGGTCCATAACCATTGCTCAGCTGGGGTCTTGTAAAGGTTCAAAGCTTTTTCTCAGTCCCTATTCAGTTATTTCTATCTCAGTACTATGAGCTATGAGCTGGTAGACTTCAAAATAATCAATTTAAAATGCATTTTGGGGCACACGAAGGACACAAATCCACTGCCTGCCCTCAACTCCTGGTTCCCACCCTCTGCCTCTCTCCTGCCTGTGTCCTGCATCCCTCACCCCAGGTTACAGCTTCTTCATTTTGCTGACTCAGCTGATTGCCTCACCGTGCTCTGAGCCAGCACAGAAAACCAAAAAATTTCCAAAAACAAACAAACAAACAAACAAAAAACCCAAAACCAAACCAAACCAAAACAAAAACAAAGCAAGAAAACCCTGAAAAAAATTAAAAGAAGGGAGGGTTGCCTGTAAGAGGCAGAACTTTTCAGGGCATGGCCACATGAAGGACTGAGTGAACACAGCAGTGATGGGGAAGAGGTGGGGTGGGTGGTGGAGGGGTGCGAGAAGCTGAAAACCTCCCCAGGCAGCTCCAAAGCCAAAAAGGTTCCTGGTGTGGAACCCCAGGGTCTTGGTGACACTGCAGGAAAGGTGTGGTGCTTTGAAACTACTTGAAAAATATGAAGTTATTTGTGAGTAAAAGCTCTGCTCCTTCCCTGGAAAAGTCTTCTGCTGCTTGTATGAAAATAATGAGACTTCAGTGTCTTCTGCACAAAGACAGCATCTGCAGGAAGTGTCCCTGAAATGAGCATCACTGCAAGAAGACTCCAAGCTTGGTCTTGGCCTAAGTGTAACCGCCTATTGACCACCTTTGGGGACAAAATGCCCAGTTTGGGATTTGCAGAGCTGCTGTCACACCTATTCTGCCTTTCCTAGCTCCTTGGGTAACATTAAATAATTCCATGAGGAAATCTGAGGTGAAATCAACAGTATTCAGCTTCAAAATCACTGAGTTACAGAATGGTTGGAGTTGAAAGAGACCTTTTGGAGCTCATCTTGTCCAACATCCTTGCTCAAGCAGGGCCACATAAAACTGGATGCCCAGGACCATGTCCAGACAGCTTTTGAACATCTCCAAGGATGGAGACTTCACAAACTCTTTGGGCAAGCAAATGACATCAAGCTCTTTTTGTGATGTATTTATAGGCCTTCTACATTCTGCCTGAATATCTAAAAGAATTTTAATATAAATTCAGTTAGGATTAGAAAGTCATTGTCAAAGATCATAGAGGTTAAGAGATCAGCAGAATTTCAAGCATGCTCAACTTTATCTTTGTAACTTGCATTATCATGTAACTTGCAGAGAAATTTGCAGCCCTCTAAAGAGAAGATGAGCAGGAGGTTGATCAATCTTCTGCTGGTGCTGTGCTACCAGTTTAGGGCTTTTTGGTTTTGAACACAGGACCTTTCCTCAGTTTTAGATCTGGATGGCTGGGTTCTGAGCATTACTCAACCTTGCACCATGGTGTCCTCTCATGGCTGATGTCTGTACCAAGGTTTCAGCTGCAGCAGAACTGAAATCTGAAATAAGCATAGAAATAGCTTGATGATGCTTGTGGTGCTTCCTTAGGTGGGGCAGATGTTCTCCTTGGAGACACCATCACCTCCTTCAATCTAATGGTACCTAGGTAGGGGCTCTTGTGTTTCATTAGTGAGCTGGTACTCAGAACACCTTTGAATCATCCTCAAATGAATCAAAAAATGATGGGTTTTTTGTTTGTTTGGGGTTTTTTTGCATTAATTGTGCATTTTGAGCACATAGATGGTCACAGATTCCTATTTTTCAAATCAGTAGTTTCTCAGAAAGAGCAGTAAGACACCGTGAGTTTAATGCAAATTTGGAGTTCTGTCCCATTTAATGGTGAGAAGTGGATGAGAAGATTTGCTTGGTACTTTTGATTGTAGGTTACACACTGCAGGAACTCAGAACAGCTTGTCAGAGGAATTACAGAAATGCTGGGACCCTGACACAGAAACCCTTGGTGGTGGGTGCTGAATGAACTCCTAGAAGGGACCAAATCCCAGCAGAAAATAAATCGCCTTATCCAGGGAAGTCTAGAGGAGGAAAGCCTTGGGCAGGGGGGTTGGACTTGATGATTTCCAGAGATCCTTGCCAACTCCTAACATCCTATGATTCTAGGAAAGCCCAACAGATGAGGTTATCTAAGGCAGAACCAAAGCCTCTCATACACAGGATATTAGTACCTCATAACTTTTTTATGTATTTATCCTTATTGTGCCCTAAAAGTAGCAATTTTCCCTCATTTATAGATATGGGACCAAAGCCTACAGACACAGGACCATGTCTAGCTCTTGGGCAACCAGTCAGACATCCCCACACTGTGAATCCCCAGACAGATTATCTCAAGGTGCCCTTTGCACTTGGACCTGCCTAGAGGGAGTGTGGCAAGGATGTCATCACATTCAGGTGATGACCATGTCAGGCCTGTCAGAAAAGAAGAGAGAGATAAGACTGAGACTTGAATTAATCCCAGAAGCAGCTGGTGGTGGAGAAGAATTAACCAAAGGAAGAGTTGATTTATCATGGGAAAGACTCCAGGAGCTGTGATATCTGACAGATGTGCACACAACTGGTGGAGATGTAAAAACCAAGCAGATTCTTTAATTAAAAGCTTATGCAGATGCTCATCAGTGGTCTTCATCATCTTAGTAGTGCTTGTTCCAAGAAAAGCTCTGAGAGAAGTCAGCAGTGGTTTAGCTGTGAAACTGGGACATGGCTCTAAAGGTTTGAGGGCTCAGCCTGCTAAACCCTGACTCAGCTCAGTGCCTCCAGGAATGACCTGTGAAGGTTTTTGTTTTATTTATCTGAATTTTCTCTGTGTTTCTCAGGTGAGCTGGTTTGCTAATTAACTGGAATTGGCCTGTTTAGAGGCAACAAGGATGCCAGCAGACACTGTGGTGTCCCAGGGAAATCTTGCTGGGTGTTGTGGTGTGGAGAATTCTCTTCTGAATTTCCCAGAAATGTCTTCTCCACTGCAGAGTTAAGGTAATGCTGATGGAAACATTTCAGACCTGACCTCCTCGTGATGAATGTGTTGGGTGAGGAGTGGGTTTGCTGCCTTGCTTTCTTTCAGTGGTTGAGTTGAAATGTCATAACTTTGTCTTCTCTGTGCTATGAAAATGGGTGATTTGAGTGCATTTCCCATCAGAGCTGGCTGATAGAAACATATCAGGCTCTGGTTAAAGGAACCATTATCACATCCTTTCTAGTTTGGCCACAGAAATGAACAAAATGAGGACTTGCCACAGTAGCCTCTGTTCACTGGAGGATGCTGGGTGTCCAAGATGCTTTTTCCACCAATGACCTTAGCTTTGGGACACCCAGCAAGGGACAAGATGAACTCAACTTTCAGCAGCATAGAAGAGAGCAAGATTCAGTGGTGTTAAATGTGAGTTTCCCTCTGAAAACCAAGTGCCCTGAAGCCAGCTCTGGTATCCAGGGGAGCTGATCCTCAGAGGTTGATGCTAAAAAGATATCAGCTAGGATAAGGAGAAGAAACTTGGAGTAAATCCTGAGAAAATGCAATATTAGCAAGGTACATGGAGCTAAGCAATGCTTCACTCAGTCACTGGCCACAGTCAACAAGTTATAAGCCACTTCAGTGCCCACCTGCAACATTGCTAGGGGGAATAGAAATAGGATTTCAGTGAGGGAAGCAATGAAAGGGAGTTTCCCAGGCACTTTATGGCTTTTCCTTGACTCTGTGCTCACTGTTCAGTGGTTTTCTATGAATGACTGAAGGCCACTCCATCAGACCCTTCTTTATGGGATCCTCATGTCCACTGTGGTCCTGTGGCCTGTCAGGCTAGAGACAAGCACTGGAAACCCCACACTTCATTTAGGAAACTGAAAGAGAAAAAAAGAGACAGAAATCATGGGTAAGTCCAACCCTCAGTACCCTATCCAAGCCATGAAGTGTGGGAAGATGGGTGGGATGCAATGGAGGGAGAGGAAGAGCCCATGTGCAAGATGGTGGGGATTCAGGGCAGCACACAGCCAGGACATTTGCTTTAGGTAGGTGTGGATGCAGAGGATGCTTCCTCACTCAGTTTGGTATTGGGGGTGCTGGTGCTGCTGCAAAAACACCTGAGTTCATTTGAAGTGAGCTCTTGTAGCAGCTGTTTCAAGGAGTTGCTCTGTAACAGTACAGATAGGGAGGAAGGGCTGATAGATAGAATCAAGAAGTCAACATCTGTAAATCAGTCTTCTTTGTAGGTTGTCCTTGTCACTACAGCAGTGAAAACACAACTTTGGGACTCTCTACAAGTCCTCTGGACCCCTGGTGTGCCATAAAGCCTTCAGTGCTCTGGTGTTTTGATAAATAGATGAAAGCCATCATAGCAGGAGGAGCCTTTCTTGCTCCTGAGGCTCGATGAGCTGACAGCCTCTCCATTGCCTTGCACAAGAGTGAGCTTCTCTCTGTGGGTGTGTGTCCCACCTTTATTGGCCCCCTGGTAATAGGGGTCCTTCCCTAACCAGGCACAGGTGGACTCACACCCACTCTTTGGCAACTCGAGGCACCTGGTTTATCTTGTTTCTCTACAAGCCATGGCACTGCTTCATGATCTCATCACATCTTTGCTTAGAAAAGGTCAAGACCTGAAGGATGGAGCGACCCTGGAGCATCCTTTCCTGTGGGATATCTCCTGGCCACTCTCTAAGGGCATTTACTGCACCCACTGAGTTCTGAAGTGTTCACTTATTAAAACTGGGTCATCACAGTCACAGCTCAGGCTGTGTTGTCTCTGACAGGTTTGGTTTGAACACTTTGCTTTCCAGACAACAATAAACATGACTGTACATGAATAATTTGTTACTTCATGGCTTCGTGGAGTTCTTAGAGAGAGCTCTTAGAAAGGATTAGATGGCTGGAAGCCTGCTTGGTAATGCCTACAAATGAGAGGAAAAACAAAAGATGGAGAGGAAAAGCAAAACCAAAGTCACTTTCCTGCTGTCTGATCCAATGTGCTTCATGCTGTGGTTTCGTTCAGGATGTAAAAGAAAAATCTCAACCATGCTCTGAAATGAAATGACTGTGTCATACAAGGTACCCTGGGCAGGAATAAAGTGCCTGACTCTGGTTGTACTTGAAGACTATTTTGAAGGCTTAAGTGAGACTTTGGTAATAAGTAGGATTTGTGTTTTATCTTTCAGTACAGCCTTGGAGATTTGGACTTAATCTGGGTGTTGTATAAGGCATCAAGGTGCTCTAATGCTAAATACCTCCACAGTAACAATTGAAGCCTGTAATTCTTCTCATTTGTGCCTCTTGTTTGTACTCAAATGCTCTTATAATTGCTGAGAACACTTCCATGCACATCAGACTTAGTCAAAAGTCCTTTTCCAGGTGAAGGAATTATTAGCAACAGAAGAGACTTAATTCCCTTGAAATCCTAGAATGAACAAGGCTGAAGAACCAGAGGAACCATGCAGTGACAAAAGTGATTTTAAAAGGTCACTGCACATAACTGGGAAACAAAAGTCAGTTCCTAGCTACCATCATCCCATGGAAACACAGGGCTTTGCTTAATATTCATTGTGGGCTTTCTCCAAAAGTCAGTGCATCCTTAAAAATGTCACTGCACAAACTGTCAATTCCTGTGATTTCTTAGGCCATTGGATGTTCAGCAGTGGGGAATCAGCTCCAGATTGCAGCTGGAAGGTCATGCCTTACACAGGGGGCTGACTTTTTGTAATGTCAGTACATTTAGCATTGTAGATTCTGCACCTGGTTTTGGAACTTCATTCCTATAATGTCCTGCTCTTCCTCCAGTTCTTTTTTGGTTTCAGTCTTCAAGTTTTTTGGGACAGCAGTTGTCACTTCAACAAGTCTGGACAAGTTCTGGCATTTCACTGTGGCTGGCATCAAGATGCCAGTGGAATAGGAATGTTAAGTAATAACTGTGATGATAAAACAGAATATATTCCCTTTAGGAATTATATCTTGGGCTTCTGAAATTCAAGTAGAAATTCTGTCCTGGTTTGGGCCAGGATAAAGGTGATTTTCTGTCTTGTACTTTTGCTTTTAGCTAAGTCTCTTGTAAGTAGTTGCACTTGCTGAAATTAACAGCAAGTTTCTCAGACAGTGTGTGCTTCTAGGACTGATAACACTTGATGTTTATAGTTACTGCTAGAGACTGGTATGCAGAGCCAAGGACACTGCTCAGCTCTGAGGAAAACATTTTACCATCCAGGAGGATAAAGAGGTCCCACCTGAGCCCTCCTTTGGGGAGGAACAGACAAGATAGATGCCAGAATTGACCAAACAGAGTATTCCATCCCATATACGTCACACTCAGTATAAATTTGAGGCATCACGAGGGCCGAGCCAGATCTTTTCCGGATTTCCAGATTTCCAGACTGCTGGATTTCCTGATTTCCCTTCCTCCCTTCCTTCACCCGGCATCCTGGAAGGATCCCGTCCATTCGTCTGCCTGTGGTCCTGATCCCTGCCAGCCCATATCTGTGTGTTCCTGCCTCCGGTTCCCGACTGCTGCCGACTCCAGGATTCCAGCCTGGACTTTCCCAGGGCTGCCCTGCAGCCTCAGTGGTGACGTGAGAGTTACTGGGGGAAGGAGGGAGGAATGTGGTTTCCATTTTCCTGTATATTTGTATATATTTAGTAATTTTTCCTATTTTCATTACTGTTCATTAAAGTTGTGTAGTTTAGTTTCCAACCCATAAGTCTCTCTCCCTTATTCTCTCTCCTTTCTCTATCAAGGAGAGAGAGATTAATAGAGAGCGTCTGTTATTCGGTTTAATTGCTGGGCCAGTGTTAAACCCTGACAAATTCTCTTTATAAAAAACTGCCAGTCTAATTTGGACCCAACTTGTCAAGGTCATAAAATCAGAGAATAATTTGGGTTGGACAGGACCTCATCTAGTTCAATGGTAAATTCAAAGGGACAACTCCTGGTAAATCAGAAAAAGTTCATTGACTTGAGGAGGGCTGTGCTCACTTAAAACCCAGTAGGTAGAGCTCCAATCATTAGGGATGTCTGGATCAATAGAAATAGTTGTATGATTTTAGCTCTGTGTCAGAGAAAAGGATTGTTTCTTCTGGGTCTCTGAGGACAGGAGGAATTTTCCTGTGGGAGAAAGAGAGGTGGTGAAATGGCTGGAATCAGAAGTTAAAAGGAGTGGTCTGGGTTTGGGGTTTACTAAAAGAATAATATAAGGCACAGGCCTGAGTTTAATTTAAGAAGAAAAGACACACTCCCTAAGAGCCAGAAAACTTTGAGCAGTGAAACCATTGTGCATACAAACAACAAAACCAAAGATATTTAAGCATACAAACCCATATTCATACATTTGAATCCTGTATAATCTGCAGAATTTAGATATGGGGTGGCAGAAAGGGCATAATCTACACAAGAAGAGCTTATAGAAATATACAGAACACCCCCAGACACCCCAGGATATTGCCAAGGTGTCTTCATCTAAGACTAAGGAGAGGTCCTTGTCACCATCATCAGAAAGGCAAACAGGATAGAAAAAGAGATGCCCAGATGACAAACAGCTGCAGTGACAGATTTTTTTTGTCCCTTCTGTCTATGTGAGTGTTTATACCCATGTGTGTTTGTGTTCTCCACCAGCCTCACCATCAGTCTTACAAATATTCTTACTTCCCTTGTCCAGATATTGGAAGAGAGGGGACATATTTTTTGCAATACCAACAACAGGACCAAGCCAGGGAAGCTGATCCAGGTCATTGTACCTGGGCAGCCATTTCCCTCTCTCTAATGGGAAAGAAATGTGGAACAAAGCATGGAGAGTGACCCTACCATGCTCCAACCTTTAATCCATGCTTCAGTGCCTCAGTGCTTTGTCTGAGGCACCATCAGTCCTGCAGGAAGAAGACTTAATGGGCACCAGGGAAACAGAAAAATTGCAGAGCTAGGTACAGCCATGCAGGAGAGCTTTCAGAAGGTTCATGTCTGTGTTTGTGGAGATATCCTGGACAATGTAGAGCAGGAGGTGGAGAAAATTGGGAACTGCAAAACAGACCCAGACCCCATTTGCTTGCCACTTATACAGAGTTGATGGAATTTTGTTGTTTCTGCTGAGGACTGTGAGGTTGTGGAGGAGGTGACTTCTCCTGTCTAGTCTGCCCAAGTGTCCCCAAACATCCCATCTCATTCTCCAGGTTCTTTGCAGCACCAGCTCTCCATCAGACCAAGCAGAGGGTTGTGACCTCTGTGTTAGAAGAGTTGTACCACTGTCTGTCCACTCATTAACCCGATCCTGGATATGGTCTTAGAATGATAGAATCATAGAATCATTAAGGTTGAGAAAGACCTTTAAGATCATCAAATCCAAATGTCAACCCTACACCACCATGGCAAATAAACCATGTCCTGAAGTGCCATGCCCACGTGATTTTTTTAACACCTCCAGGGATGGTGAATCCACCACCTCCCTGGACAGCTGGTTCCAATGCCTAACCACTCTTTCAGGAAATATTTTTTTTTCTAAATACCCAATCTGAACTGCCCCTGGTGCAACTTGAGGCCATTTTCTCTCATTACCAGTTACATGGAAGATGAGACTGGTGCCCACCACATTGCCACCTCCTTTCAGGGAGTTGTAGAGAGCAATAAAGTCTTCTCTCAGTCTCCACTTCTTCACACTAAACACCCCCAGTTCCCTCAGCTCCTCCTTGTAAGTCTTGTTCTCCAGACCCTTCACCACCTTTACTCCCCTTCTCTGGAGATGTACCAGCACCTCCATGTCCTTTTTGAAGATCTTCCTCCAGCAACCTCAGCTTGGAGGTGTCACTTTTATTATTCCATGTGTCTGCTTTCCTGGTCTTCATTAGGCTGTTCTGCTGAGCTTGTTATCCAGCATTTGTATCCCCAGCTCAAATAATGTCCTTTCCCTCCCTGTGTCCCACTTGTTGAGTTTGGGGAGGGGTTGGTTTTGTGCAATACTCTTCTGCACAGAGGGAGAAAGGAGAAGCAATCACTTGTGGGCACTGGGCACTGTAATAAGCAGAGGATGGCAATACAAGTGAGGCTAAAGGGAAAACAAGAAGTTCTCCTTCCCACATAAATAGGTTTTGTTCTAATTCATGTGACATGTGACTGTGCTTATCTAGGCACAGGCAGAGGCATCCTAGAGCAGTGAACCCACTGAAGGACACAGCACAGTAGAGATGGACAAGCAGGATATCTCCATCCAACCCAGCAGAGATACAGTCAGGTGTCCATCAGTCTTCCAAGGCAGGCTGGCAATCAAACTGTAGAGCACAGAAATGCCACAGGGATCATTTTCATTTGTGTGCATGTCTGCAGCTTTCACCTTGAATCCTTCTGCACTCAGTTTGGCACAAAAGAAGAGCAGCAGCCACTGCTCAATCCAACAGGGCAGGTGAAGTGAAAACTCCGTGTCTTTACCTGCTAATTAGAATCATAGAATCAGAATAATTTGGGTTGGAAGAGACCTCTAAAGGTCACCCAGTCCAAACCCCTGCAGTCAGCAGGGACACCCTCACCTAGATCAGGATGCTCAGAGCCTCCTCAAGCCTCACCGTGAATATCCCCAGGGATGAGGCTTCAACCACATCCCTGAGCAACCTGTTCCATTTTACCACTACTCTCATGGTAAAGAATTTTCCCCTCATCCAATCTAAATCACCTCTTCTCTAATTTAAAACCATTGCCCCTCATCCTATCACTCCAGGCCCTTGCACACAGTCCCTCTCCAGCCTTCCTGGAGGTTTCATTCAGATACTGGAAGGTCACTTTTAGGTCTCCCTGGAGCCTTCTCTTCTCCAAGCTTAACAACCTCAGCTCCCTCAGCCTGTTTTTGTTGGAAAGGTTTTCAAGACCCTGGATCATTTTCATAGCCCTTCTCTAGACCTGCTCCATCAGGTTCATGTCCTTCCTGTATTAAGGGTAGTGCTTATTAATAAATATCAAATTAAAAGTGATTTAATGCCTGCCTCCTGGGGGAAAGCAGATAGGCCAGCTGTCCTGTGGGTATTTTTGGAGTGCCACTGATGACATAATTTTGGACACAATGTCTTCTGGTGTGTGGCTCAGATTTTACAGCAGTTCAGGCAACACCCTTGACATTAGTTAGAAATAGTTATCACACAGAGATTTCAGTTTTACTGTGATCACCTTATCTGAATACAGATCAGAACCCTCTTCATGTCCTCAGGCATGGCTTGGAACACAAAAATACCTGGCACACTGCTTATTGCTTTATCACCTAATTACCTTACTAAGATTTTTTTTTTTTGACTTGCAGGTTGTGGGTTTACTGCTCACTAGGGTAGAAAAAACTCCATTTGGGTTTGCCCAAATGTTGGTGCCATGGATTTGAATGCCAACAGAACATCAGAGCCACTGAGACGTGTGGACAGTCCATGCTACAACTCCAAGGAGGAAACTTAGACAACCTAGAAGTGCTTTTCCATATTCCCATCTGCAGCAAGCAGAAAACAGAAGTGCTATGGGGGTTTTTTGGTTGTTTTTTGTTTTTTTCTGTCAAAGACAGTCTGGTGTGGCTTGATCCACAGATATTCATCACTCAGTGAAAGGCAGATGTAGCCTTCAGCCTCTGCCAGTAACCTGGTGCTCTTGTTGATGCTCCCATCAACAGATGGAAGCTGAGATCCCATCAATAACTGGGAATGTGGCACTCCAGATGAGTGCAGAAGGATTTGCAAAATGAAGCAGTCTTGTGTATGGAGGACAAGCAGGTTCCCCTGGGAGTTACATAGATTTAACTCAGAAGTTACAACACTGGGGGGCAAAGTGTTGGTGCAAAGCAGAATGGAGATGTTCTCACAGGATGCCAGTCCTGCATCTTTTTGCATGGCCTTCCTCATCTGCACTCTGAGGGTGATGAGAGACTGGCACAGACTGCCCAGAGAAGTTGTGACTGCCCCATCCCTAGAAGTGTTGAAGGCCAGGTTGGATGGGGTTTGGAACAACCTGGTCTAGTGCCAGGTGTTCATGTCAGAGAGTTTGGAACCAGATGATCTTTAAGGTCCCTTCCAACCCAAACCATTCTGTGATTCTGTCCTGGGTGAGGCTCTTCATTTCCATACCATTAGCATTTCATTAACCAGTTGGACTCCATGATCTTAAAGGTCTTTTCCAACCAGAATGATTCTTGGATTCTGTCTTCCTGTGAGACAAACAGGTGCTCTATACGTGGCCTCCCATCCCTTATGAGTTTGCAACTCAAAATCATCTCTGTTTAGGTAAAATAGACCTTCAGAACTTTCCATAGCTGTCGATCTGAAGAGTGAAATTCAGAACAGAGATTCTGAAGGGTAGATGTTAGCTGAACAACAGGTGGAATGAGGCTGTGGCATCCCAAACTGGAAAGCTGCTGGGCCCCAAAGCTTCCTGGAAGTGGACTGGACATGGTCTAATTTATGCAATCACAGCTTTTGTAACCCTGGGCTTGTTATTGGAGTTTTTGGGCAGTCTTTTTGTTTTTATTCCTTCAGGGTGGGAAAAAATAATAGAATAAACCTGTTGACTTTTAAAATAATTCTTTCTGTCAATATAGGCAGAGCAGGTTTTCAATTCAAACTATTTATAGAGGTTTGCACACCTCATTTGAGTGTCATGCCATGATCTTGACTCCATGCAGCAGGTTGTGTAATTAGCTACATTAATCCTCTAAGTGATGGTAAAGTGTTTTGTAATGATGTCTAACTGGGGCATTGCAAGGCAACTTTGTTGTTTAATTAGGAGATAATTAATGATAGTACAGAGAGTACCAGGGTTATAAAAGGCTTTTGCATGTCAATTGGGTTGGGCTCAATACAATAGCTTTTAAATGGCCTGTTCAAATTAATTGCCATTATTATGGTACAGAGATTTAAGAGGGGCCATTATTTGTGAAAAAAATTTATTTTAGCATTTCTTTAGATCTAGCTAATCAGACATAGGGATAATGAAATGCTCCTAGAAGGACTGGAGAGATGGTGAATTATCCATCTAACACAGAATTAACCCCAGTTGTTGTACTGCCTGAGGAATTAGCTCCACAAGGGACTTTGGACATGGAACTGTTGAAGATTCCTCTTTCCACTGTTTTTAGTGGTCTGGACTGAGGGCCTAGGGAAGGTTTGAAGGGCAAAACTCAAACAGAAAAAGTACTGAAGGCAACTGGGAGAAGAGGAGGGGGTCAGCTGTGCATCCCTCAAATTCCCAGAGGCTTAGGACAGGAGGAGGCATCCTGGCGGGCAAATCCACAGCATTAGACAACCACTGGGAAAATATCTGTTTCCAATTAATAAAATATCTATTAGAGGGCTCTGTGGAGCATAAGGGGACCCAAGTGATGCTGTCCTTTCCTACCATAACCTTGGCTTCACTTCTTCTCCTTGACCTGGTGGAGCCCAACCACCCTTTGCTGCTTTGCTACCTGATTTGCAAAGTCAGAAAAATATATGGGAGCTGAACTGACGTTATGTGCTTTTGACATCAAAAAACACTTAGGAAAAGCAAGTGTTTGAAGGGATCAACTCATGTCATTGCCACAGCTTTGCAGCAGTGTCCAACAAGCCAGACAGTTTTGCTAAAGATGATGTTTGGCATCACTGCTTTGCCTGAGTTGACTCTAATGGGGTGGGATTCTTCTCCTCTAACTTTAGTTATCTCCCTGAGCAGAGGCTGCTGAGGCTTCAGGGCTGTCATTTGAGAGCTCATCAATAGGCACTGGAGTTTAAAGTGCAATTTAATTGACATAGACTTCAGAGTGGGATAAACTGCACAGTGAACAGCATTGATCCTCTGCTTTCTTGACACCTGTGTAATCAAGCTCAATCCTCTTACCAGTCTATCTATTGCAGCATCTTATTCTCTTTACCACTAGGAAAATGATTTCCCCTTAACATCCACCTCAAGTCCACCACAATGCAGATGAAACCTCTGGCTTCTTATCCAGGGATATGACACAGACTTATAAAATCATGAGTGCCACTGAGACAGCATGTGAGCAATGCTTGCCCACAGTCTTTTATGGCACAAGAACATCAAATTATCATCAAATTACAGTAAGAAATATGTTAAAGGAAGCACTGTATTTTGTTTAATTTAATTTAATTTAATTTAATTTTATTATTCTATTCTATTTTATTTTATTCTGAGGAGGAGGGATGATGTTGACAGTCAGACATGGTGCTCTTAGAGGTCTTTTCCAATCATGACAATTCTGTGTTTCTGTGATAGTACATCTGCATTTCATTCTTGTAGCTATTAGAACCTTGATGTCTGATCTCCCTCTCCTGAGCTCTGAATTTATCTGTTTATCTCCACACCTGACTTGTCCTTTGGGTTTGTCAGAGACCCTGCATGCTGGGACCTCTCTGTGTTGCATTTGGTCTTATTTCCAATTTGTTGATGATGTTTTATTCAACAAGATCCCAAGCCTGGAGCTCTTGACACTTCAATAGCTGTAAGATCTAGATCTAGACTTGAACTTTTAAGCTTGGGGCCATTTTCCAGTTATGAGACTGGTGTCATTTGCATATACTTGTCTGCTTGAAAATATATGATGCCCTGAATTAGCTTAGGTTTAATGAAGAACATTTATTTCAGGACACTTTCTAATAATTCCCAGCTACACTGCAGAGCAGATATTATGTTCTACCAAATACCCTCTGTAGAATCATTTCCTTCCAGTGCTTCTGAAATTTTTTAGTAGGTGGAATATGATTATAAGGAAAAAATATGTAAAATATGCAAAGGTTAAAGCAGCCAGTTGTTATAAGGTATTTTCAGATCTGAACATCTTGATCTTTTTGAGAATTTGCATGCAGGCATGCCATGTTTGCTAGAGGAAAGCTTAAAATAAAAGTTAGCAAAATACTTTACTTTGGGGACTATCTGCTTGGCTGTGAAGTGCCAGACTGCTCTTTAACTTTTCTTGGCATTTGCAGCCTTATCATTTGTTGGATTGCACTCAAATGTCACATTTTCAGCACCAAATGGAGCTGATTTTGTAGCAGGGTGCCTGGACTTTGAGGGTGCCAGACTGGTGTTCTGTCATAGGTGTCTTAGTGCCAGTTTAGATGTGTCTGGTGCCACCACATTCAGCTTCTACTCATGCATCCAGAAAGAGACAGGTCAGAGAATCATAGAATCATAGAACTGGCTGGGTTGGAAGGGACCTCAGAGACCATCGAGTCCAACCCTTGATCCACTACTGCTGCAGTTCCCAGCCCATGGCACTGAGTGCCACATCCAGTCTCTTTTGAAATATCTCCAGACATGGAGAATCCACTACTTCCCTGGGCAGCCCATTCCAATGCCTGATCACCCTCTCCGTAAAGAAATTCTTTCTAACCTCCAACCTAAACCTCCCCTGGCACAACTTGAGACCCTGCTCTCTTGTCTTGCTGAGAGTTGCCAGGGAAAAGAGCCCAACCCCCCCCTGGCTCCAACCTCCTTTCAGGGAGTTGGAGAGAGTGATGAGGTCTCCCCTGAGCCTCCTCTTCTCCAGCCTGAACACCCCCACCTCCCTCAGCCCTTCCTCACAGGACTTGTGCTGGATCCCTTCACAGCCTCCTTGCACTTCTCTGGACCCACTCCAACACCTCAATCTCCTTCCTGAGCTGAGGGGCCCAGAACTGGACACAGGACTCAAGCTGTGGCCTCACCAGAGCTGAGCCCAGGGGCAGAATCCCTTCCCTGGACCTGCTGGCCACGCTGTTCCTGATCCAACCCAGGATGCCATTGGCCTTCTTGGCCACCTGGGCACACTGCTGGCTTCTGTTCAGCTTCCTGGCAATCCAGATTCCCAGGTCTCTTTCTGTCTGTCTGCTCTCAGCCACTCTGTCTCCAGGTCCTGAGCAGTCAGCTTTATCTGAGTGTCTCAAAACCCAGAGCACCTCAGCATGGCACTGGGGAAAACAAAAAATGAAACAAAGCCTGACTCTTCCTCATGGGAATCAATAGAATCATGGAATGGTTTGGGTTGGAAGGGACCTATAAGATCACCTAGTTCCAACCTCCTGCCACGGGCAGGGACACCTCCCATTTGACTACATTGCTCCAAGCCCCATCCAACCTGGACTTGAACACTTTCAGAGATGGGGCAACCACAACTTCCCTGGGTAATCTGTGCCAGGGTCTCACCACTCTCACAGTTAAGAATTTCTTCCTAAGATCTGATCTTCTTTCCATCTTCTCTGTCCTATTTCAGTTTGAAACTGTTACCAGTTGGCTAATGGTGGATCCAGAAGCATCCCACTGAAACAGAGAAATAGGGAGGCAGTTAAATCATGATCCATTTTCTTCATAGACATGTTCATCTCCAGGTGCTTCCCCACACTTTGGAACTCTAATAATTAGTTATCAAAGTTATCAGTCTCTGGAAGGGATTCCGTTCTGGAAGGGAATCACACACATTCCCTCACTCAAAGGCTCTCTGTTCCTCATGGAAAATGTAGGATGTCCCTTGGGTTCATGTGTCCTTCTCGCTTTCCAGTCTTAAACCTGCTGTTTGAAATAAGTTTTTCTCAGTTATAAGCTAAAATCCTGCAGCACAATTCTCCCAGTAGGCAAAAAATTCATCACCCAACCATCTGATGTCTGAACACTCCTCATCCTGTCTGCTGGAGAAGACATCCTGTGTCTTCTGTCTTTTCACTGATGATTTCTACCATGATCTTTCATGATTATGGTTTCTTCCTCTCCCTAAAACAACTCTTCTCCTTCCCTCTCAAGAAAATGAGTATTTGGTCATGGAGGTGAGGATTATTTTATTTTGGGGAAACCATGGGCTGTCCAGGTGCTGGTAAACTACATGAAAGCTGCTGAAAGGAATTTTTGAGCCTCCTTCTCTGTAACCACCTCCTGCAGCCACCAAAGCAGAGATGTCAATTGTGTGGCTTAAATTGTTGCACAGTGGTGACACTGGGAAAAGGCCAGCTCAGGAAATCTGGGATTTTCTGCTCTTTAACAGCACAAACCAACTCCTCTGCTTCCATTTCCCTCTTTCCAACAGAAAGAGAAAGCAGAACTGGAGTGAGTTGTTTTCCACCTGACAATTTAAGGAAGAAAAAAATTAATTCCAAGAATTATGTCTGGTTTTGCTGACAGGGACTGATTTTTTTTCATCCACCTTTCAGGACCTAATCAGCAGCACAGAAGTTTCTCCTGTGAGGATTCTTCAAGGTCTAATAGGGGTTGTGTTTATAACTGCAGCCTTCATAGATGGGGGTGGGTCTCATCTTGTACCTTCTGCCTCTTTCTGTGAGATGTGACAGACTCAGACCCTCAGTCTGATCTTCTTGAAACTGCCCCAAATGTATGGAAAAAACCAAGTAAACGTGGTGGATGGCTACACAAGCTTTATTGCTAGGTGAAACTAGGCTGAGTGTGCAACACTGCAATAAACCCCAGCAGTGCTCTTGAGATGCAACAGCCAGGCAAAATGAGATTAGACTGGGAAATAAAACATTGATTTAATTATTACAATGAGTTCTTTCCATTGCTGCAGGGTTATAGGTCCCCTGATGGCACTGGGCACAGAGAAAAATCAGCTACAAGTGTCCATTGGCCTGCCTTGAGGAACCAAGGTGTTTGCACAGCCAAAGCATTTTAGCCCAATTAGAGGTGGTTGGAGAATAATGAGAATAATGCTTGAAAAAGAGAAATCACTGAGCTGGGAGTCTACTTCACCATCCCAAGGGAGTCTTCAGATGACTGGTGGAGCAAGGAATAAATTGTGATTTTCCACTGCAGGCTGTCCCTGTCTCAGCCTTCATTCAAATTGTTTCTGGACCAGAACCTGGTTCCTTACAGCCTTTGGTGTGGCTGAGGTTGTTGCTGTGTTGAAATCACCTAGAAGTATTTATTAATCCCTTATTCTGCAGCACTGGCTGTGTCTACACTGCTAAATCAAAACAAGAACCAATTGCCTGCCCTAGGACAAGGTCCTGGCTATGTCCACGTTAGATTGCATTTGGCCCCAGCTCCTCTCCATGTCATGTCTTGTGTTCTCTGGTCTTCCATGAAGCAGGTTTGTTATCCACATGGGATCATTGGAGTTTCCTTCTCTGAAGACATTAAAAAAAAAACATAGCATAAAAAAAACCCCATATAGAATCACCATAGTGACCTTAGGTGATTCTGCCTTAGCAGAGGGATTGGACTCAATGATCTTTCAAGGTCTCTTCCAATCCCTAACATTTTGTTGTTACCTCCCTACCTTTATTATCTTGTTTTCAGGCCAAGGTCACAACAATCAGGCTGCTGGAGTTGTGCTTCATAGCAGGAACCTGACATCAAATGCTTTATACTTTGGGCTATGGCATGAGGAGATATTGGTGACACTGAAGCCTGCAGGCAGCAGCCCTTGAGCCCAGTTCCTGTCCCTCTTCCATTGTAAAGCATCTGCAGAGCCAGGGGAGCTGCTCTGGGAATGCTCCTTGCAGCCCCTTGGTTTAATGCCAGACAACAAAACCATTTAGGAGAGGGATAGAGGTGTGATAGACCTTTCTCCTACTCTCTTAGCCAACCTCTTCAGCCTGGAAAAAAGCCTAAGGTTATTTAATTGTTCCACCTCTGCTATCCCACAACTTTTTATCATCTCTGTCATCCTTCTCTGCACCTTTCTCCTGAGCTGTAAAGCAAATCTGTCTTCAATGTGTTAGGTTTTTTTATTTCGACAAGACATGAAAGACATGTTTACAGAGAAATCCTCTCTAATGTATTATTCATTTGAATCCTTAATGGGAGTGTTTCTGTAGCCCTGATGTCCTGAGGATATGAGTAACCCAAGGTTTGTAGAGAGAATTAATGTTTTCATTAGAGCAATTGAGAGATTCAGGGAAGAAAAAACCCAAAACCACACACATGACCAACTTGGGGACACAGAAGCCCAGCTTCAAAGTCCTTTGGAGAAAGGTTTTGGGAACAGAAACATATCTGTGCTCCAGCTGCTATCTGGAGTTTTACAAGACATCTTTCCCCAGCATTGCTTTTGCTTTTTTTTTTTTTTAAGATAGAAGAGAACATGGCTGAGAAGATGGATGCAAAGGTTAAAAGCTGTGCAGTGCTCATTAACCTAAAATAAACTTCTTCAGCTTCATGCACAGGAGAACATAACTTGTTTCTCAGTTGCTTGACTTTTTTTCATGCTGGTATAACTCCAAATAATTCATTTGGGTTACTCTGTTTCTGTCAGCTTTGGGGAGAAGAAATTCAGGTCCAAGCACAGGGTTAATGGTTGACTCATCTTTTCCACTGCGGGTCAAAAAAGAGTGAACAGAATTTTTATGGTTGAATTTGGCTTTCAAAATGCAAAATACATATCCATAAATATAGCCACACACAGAACTGTGTTTGTACACATATATATGCATCTGTACATCCTTTTGAAGTTCAGTAGAATGCATTCAACCGTGGGGTTTGTTTGTTTTTGTTTTTGTTTTTTTCCACAGGACCCAGAAAACCATCGTTTAAAGAGAATTTATGTTTGAGGTAGTTCTCAAATGAGATATTTTGGAAGATGGTTTGACAGCATGAAATGCCAGAATAAAACAAATGATGCAGACTCTAAAATTGACTGGGGAAAGGCTCATCCTGGTAACTCATTGCTCATGTAGGTTTTTGAGTAAGTATGAATATGAATATTAGCTTTATTTTTTTATCCCTTCAAGGGAAGGCTTCTTCCCAGCAAATTTATACAGAAATACAAAGACCAATTCAGACATCAACTGTCTGGCTTTATAAATCAGGCCTGGAGCCCACAAACAACCCAGAATCTTCAAGAAGGAACAAAGATTCTTCTCTGAATGAATGTTGCCAATGTCCACAAGCTTACCGGAATAAAATTATTCACGTGTTTGCAGGATGGAGCTATTAATTAAGAAGCAATGAGGAGGAATAAGGGCAGACATTGGGGATAATGTTTTATCACCTGTGACTGAGAAGCTCTGAACTCAGGTTGCTGCAGGTGCTTTGAGGAGCATCCATCACTTGAGGTTTTAAGTGGAGTAAATTTTCACCTGTACAAAATGAAACAAAACAAACCCAAACCAATCTTGTGTAAGATTTTAATGAGGAATTAATCAAACTTACAGAGAAAACTGAAATAAGGAGGATTGATCCCACTCTGGGACAGGTAATGGAGGAGGTGATCTCTTGAGGTTGTATTTTACTGCAATTCTCTGCTTTCTCCAAACAGACTTAGACCACTGAGAGTCTAGTTTTATATTTTCCTGCAAATATTTTTGTACAGCAGAAACAAGAACAGTTACCATAGATGAGAAGCAGAGTGCCTTCCACTGTGCCACACAAGGTTTGAACCAACCTTGCATTTAATGGAAATTATACATCTGAGTCAGAGACCAAAGAAAGGCAGAGAAAACAGAAGCTGTTAGAAGACTCTCTGTGCAGTTGGGCATTGTAAAAAAACAAGTTTTAATTACAGCTAGCTTAGCAAAATTTGCTGTTAACCTGTGAGTGGTTAATTTTGAGGTCAAAATCCTAAGACTGAATTACAACATACATCTGCAACAGTGCAAAGGGAAAAGGGCAGTGCAGAAAAAAAAAATCTTTGACAGTGTGTGAACCACTTTTTTGCTTCTTGAACTTTATGAGTTCTTTCTCCTGATGATAAGAAAGAGTTTCTCCTTTTTTGATCTTAGTATCACGGGTCATTTCCTCTTTCAGAAAAATGAGTGTTAGAGAGGAAGTAGGAACGTTAAATCGAGATGATGAGCAGCATTGAGGTCTGATATAAATTGACACTGAAATAGCTTGGATGTGAAATGTCAGAGAAATGTTCACCTCAAGTCTAACTATTCCATGCTGAAAATGCCTGGAGAAGCATAGTACAAAGTCTGGAAATTCAAAACAAGAAGAAAACTCAAATAGTTCTCTTCTTACAGGCTGTGGTGGAATCTCCATCCCTGGAGACTTTCCAAACCCACCTGGGCCACATCCTGTACAACCTGCTCTAGGTGATCCTGCTCTGGCAAGGGTACTGGATTAGATGGTGTCCAGAGGTCCCTTCCAACCCCAGAATTCTCTGATCTTGTGATTAGAACTTCCAGAAACCCTTTGGAGCTGCTCGTGGGTTTTTGTGCCCACATGGAAAGTGCATGGTAGGGACAGACTTCATGGAAGGCTGTCATCCCCTCAGAGTCAGGTTTTATTAAAATTCTTGTCTTGATTACTCCAAAATATTGTCCAAAGGAGGGCAACCAGGCTGGTGAAGGGACTGGAGCACAGATCCTATGAGGAGAGGCTGAGGGAGCTGGGGCTGTTCAGCCTAAAGAAGAGGCAGCTCAGGGGAGACCTCATCACTCTCTACAACTCCCTGAAAGGAGGTTGGAGCCAGGAAGGAGGTTGATCTCTTTTGCCAGGCGACTTTCAACAAGACAAGAGGGCATGGTTTTAAGTTGTGTCAGGGAATGTTTATGTTAGATATTAGAAAGAATTTCTTTACAGAGAGGGTGATCAGGCATTGGAATGGGCTGCCCAGGGAAGTAGTGGATTCTCCGTGTCTGGAGCTATTTCCAAAGAGACTGGATGTGGCACTGAGTGCCATGGTCTAGCAACCGCAACGGTGGTTCAAGGGTTGGACTTGATGATCTCTGAGGTCCCTTCCAACCCAGCCAATTCTATGATTCTATGAAAATGAAGCTTCCCAAAACACTGGCAGCATATCAGATGTTGGGTTATGTGCTGGAGATGAATCCTCATGGAGATTAACTCTCCAGGGACTGAGGAACTGGAAGGTGCCTGAAGAAATGAAACTTTGCAAACTTCATAGAGCATTTCAAGCCTTGATTTATTGGCTGCCAGGCAGCTTAAACATTATTCCAGTGTCAGTCTTGTGAGCATTTGTATTAGATGTAGCAACAGGAGTCAGGTCATGAATCTCATTTCAGAAAAGAGAAACAAACCAATCAATACTCCAAGTGATTTTTGCACAATTTTTCACCACCTGTGGGAGCCATTATCCTGGCAACAACATCCTTTGCATGGTGGGGTGAACACAGAGGTGTAGCCACATCACATTTACTGAAAACCACCAGCTGTGAGACATTTCAGGTAGCTTTGCTTAGCTTAAAAAAGAGGGAATAAAGAGGTTTGTAACTGGCCAGCTTTTGTATGGGAAGCTGCCATGAACTGAAAAACAGAGAAACACAGGCAATGAATGAAGGGCAGTACTGATGGCACAGTAATTCTCAAGTGGGAAAGTACCTTCCTTTCATAATGTGAAATAATTGAAACTCAGACCCCAAAGAAAAAGGGGCCCTGGCATAGTCCTTGGGAGTGATTAATGAACATTTTATCGTAGAGGGAATAAACTAAACTAAAGAAAAGTAGTAACATAATGCCTGGAAGATGAGCCTGGTTATAAACCCTAAACAAAGTACACCTTTAGGGCCACTGCTTCCTATTGTTTCACTACATTAAACATATTGCAGAAAGGGAAACAGTCAGAAGGTTGCTTCATTTCTGACAGCACCTGGCTGTAAGACAGTTGATGCTTTTAATGTTTTTCATGTTTTTCAGCTAAGCAGAGGAAGTTAACTCTGAAAGTGTGCAGCAGGAATGGAAGGAGCACTACACTCCACATCAAGAGTTGAGAGTGATGCTCTGTAACAGCTGTTATCAAAAGAAGCTGCAAACATAGAAGACTTTATGACTGATATGAGATTGAAGAGAAATTCTTGCTTTGTAGGAGGTTATATCCCTTTGTAGGAGATTAGAATGTGATGATAATCAGGAACAAAAAAGTTAGACAGCAAAAGTGTTGGCAGCTTATGAATGAACCCTTCACAATGTGATTAGGAAGGATTAAGGAAAAACTAGGAAACAATTCTCTCAGATCACCACCAGAACTGTGACACCCAAACTTGACATCATGAAGCCTCATGCCCAGCTAAGGAGGTAGTAAGGGGTTTCCAGTGCCACCAACACTGGTGACAATTGGTGTTTCCATCCCTGCCTGCAGTGTTGGGCTGTCTGATGCTATCTAGAAGCATCCTGTCTAAGTGTAACACAGGTTTTACGTAGATGGGTATTGTATAGCAATAAACCCTGTGGAACAGAAATATGAGATTGGGTGAACATCTGTGAAAAAAAAGTATGTGGCTAAATCATCTTCTTCTCAAGGCTGTATCTGAATGTCTCCAGTCATGATCTGTCAGCTGGAACAACCAACTGGAATGTTAGTCTGTGATGGTACCTACCCAACATGGCTTGCAAGCCCCCCACAAAATTTTTCAGAACTTGAACAGATCAATTATAGTCCCAGAAGTAATACAGATAAATGCCCTTAAACACGCCTGGACACGTTCCTATGCGAAGTGCTCTAGGTGGCCCTGCTCTGGCAGGGGGGGTTGGACTAGATGATCTTTCGAGGTCCCTTCCAACCCCAAGGATTCTATGATTCTATGATTCTATGAAGGTGCATGGGAGCAAGAGCTCAAATCAGACCAGTTAGACCAGGGCAAGACAAGTCATGGACTTGCTGTAGTTGTGGCTTTATATTAAATACAGAATCACAGAATTATCTTAGTTGGAAAAGATCTGCTTGAGGAGGCTCTGAGCATCCTGACCTAGTTGAGGGTGTCCCTGCTTACTGCAGGGGGTTTGGACTAGATGGCCTTTAGAGGTCCCTTCCAACCCAAATTAATCTATAATCCTATGATCATTAAGTCCAACCATTAACCTAACACACAGACTCATAGAATGTTTGATGTTGGGATCTCTAGGTGGCTGTGTGGTCCAACTTCCCTGCTGACGCAAGGCTACCTAGAGCTAGCCTAGAGCCTTTAGAGGTCCCTGCCAACCCAAATTAATCTATAATTCTATGATTCTATGATCATTAAGTCAAATCATTAACCTAACACACAGAATTATAGGATGTTTGATGTTGGAAGGGATCCCTAGGAGGCCATCTGGTCCAACTTCCCTGCTGAAGCAAGGCTACCAGAGCCAGCCAGAGCCAGCCAGAGCCAGCCAGAGTTGCCCAGCACCATGTTCAGACAGCTTTTAATATCTCCAAGGATGAAGACTCCCAGCCTCCCTGAGCAACCTGTGCCAGTGCCTGGCCACCCTCACAGAGAAAAAATCTTTACCCATGTAGAAGAGGGACCTCCTGTGTTTCAGTTTTGAGCCCATTTACTCTTTTCATGGACTTTTTTCTACAAAATAATCTGGTTTCCTTTTACATACCCGCAACCTTTTAATATTCACCACATGGTGACCACCACAAGGACAACCACGTACATTAAGATCCTACAATACAAGTATTTACACCCCCAAACAACAATGTAATTGTTGCACAGGAGATCTGACAAAGCCAATGACTCCAGATTCTCCCTGAACCCTTTAGCCAAACCTTGAAAGTTAATGAACACTTCTTGGCATTTAAAGTTCTACTTTCTGTTAGTGCTGGCTTTTGTCACTCTGCTGTTATCTCTATGGCCACGTGGGACTGGGGGAGGGATCTGTGCAGAACTGTGGTTCTAAGAGCTTTTGCTATGAGACTGCTGGACACAAGAGTTCAGCTGCAACCAGGGCCTGAAGTGAGCAGATCTTTGCTGAATTACTTATATCCTAATTAGTGGATCCTTCTGAATCCTGATCACTACTGAACAAACTCCTGCCGAGGACCATTCAGAGTCCTCTGTGGTTTCCTCTGATTGCTAAAGATAAAACATACATATTTTGCACAAAACCTGATTGCCAACATCATGACCTTTGCCAAAGCAGCCCTGGTCAGCTCTGTGCCTGCCCTGAGCATCTTCTCATTGCACAGCTCACAATGACACAGAGCAGCAGCAAGAAGCAAGCAGGGCTCTGCACCACACTGAATAAAACCAAAATCAGCCCCAGCCCTCCCTCCACCCAAGGAAATGTGAGCCCATGCTGCTGGTGATGGGAATTGTTCCCCCATCTGCTTTCCCTGAGAACCAAAATCTGAGTGCAGGAGGTGCTTTCATCTCCCAGCTGCTCTCCTGCCTCCCCAGCAGCAAGGAAAAGGAACTCGAGTTAAGATGTGAACAAAGCTGAGGCAGACATTAAATTATGTCTATTATCAGCTGGAGTTGATAAAATTAAAAAAAATACTTGAGGATTTCAGAGAAGAAAGGCATTGGGGAGGGTTCTCTGGAATCAACAACCCAAAAGAGTCTTTTTTTTTTTTTCTTTTAAAGTCAGGCTGAAATGTTTTGTTCCTCCCCAGATCAGTGGTTTCTCCTATTTCCCCTGTATTTAACCCCCTGGCTGTCAGTGTTTGCAGTTACCTCCACTTTAAGTCCCAGTGTTTCCTTTTGGAAAGCAGAGCAACATCATCTGAAGACTTGTGTTCCACTTTTCCAGGAGATGAATGTCTTTGCTGAATTCTGCCTGAGATGTTGAGTACCATTCCAGTTTTTCCTTTCATTCTCTTCCTCACAAACTCATCAGCCAGAGTTCACCTCCCTGTCTTCTCCTAACCCACCCCACCAGCTTTAATCACCACTTCTCTGCATTAGGCTGCACTGGTTCCTCCTGGGATGATGCCTGCAAAGGACTGGAGGGACCTGAGCCTGAGAGTCAGTTCCTCTTCTGTTGTCATGACCTTCCATTTCTATTCTGCAAGACTCCCATGGGAATGTCATTCCCAGAAATACCTGACATCTTGGTTCAGGGACAATGGTAGAGCAGGTTGCATGGCCATGGTTGATTTGGTCCTTGCAGGCAATAAATGAGCTGGGCTGCTTTGCTTCTCTCCATGGAAGACTTTTGCTTCTCTCCCTGGAACTCTCATCCCACAGATAGGATGCTGGGATGTTGTCTGGAATCTGGTGCAGGAAGGATTCATGTCCCTCTTCCCTTATGTTACTTGAAGCCTAATGGGGCAATGTCTCTCCTGGGCACCTCAAGCAATGAATTTGGATCTCCTCAGGTCTGAGGGAGACTCAGAATCCCAAGTTTTTTCACAGGGCTGAAATCCTCTGCTCAGGACTCCATGATGGTGTTGGTTTGTTTTTTTTTTTAGCTTCCTCATAAACAACTTCTGTAATATTTATTTTTCCTTCTAGGAAAAGCAGAAGATCATGAATCACAAGGTGCCTTGGTTTTGAGAGCAGCTCTGTTTCACTTTGCACTCTGGGTGCCTCAGAACAGCCCTTTGATGCCTGTTTCCTGTGGCAAGTTAAAAAAAAATTATATATATATATATATATATATACACAAAAGAATAGCTGTATGGGTAAAATTGTTTATTGTTTTTCTTTTACCCTGGTTTTGATGACTCAGTAACACCTGTCAGAGCCCAATACCCTTCCCTGCTCTGCATGACCTGACCCTGGAAGGGCAGAAGGCATGGGAGGGAAGATGGGAAGCAGCAGGTAGAGCCCAGATGTGGAATCAGTGGAACCTGGAGCAGCTGCACCTGGGAAAACTGCAGAACCCCATGGACCAAGGCCCTAAGATGTAGCTAGGACTGGTTGGGAGACCACAGCCTCTCTGCTCAGGTGGTTTCTGCTCTAATTTATTTTCCTGTTGCCAGGGCATCTCTGGGGGTATCAAGGGAGGTGAGGGAAGAGTGAGAAGCTCTCCAGCCTCTGCCTTCCCACAGAGCCCAGAGGAAGAAGATATTGTCTCTGTGGTTAGAAAACCAGACACGTGTCAAACGTTTGCATTTGAGACCTCAGAAGAAAAAAATGTCACACGAGCTGTATCACAGCTTGTGGTAAAGCTTCATCTGCTGGGCCCACCGAGGGTTGGTTTGAGGTGGAAAAATGTGACACCCAAATGCAGGTATTTGCTTTCTGCTGAAGAAAACTTTCAAGTTTTTCCATCTTGGGGCTTTCAGGGGTCTACCCTTGATCATGGCAGAGCAACTGCCCTCCCTGATGGGTCTGAAGGTCTGGAGGAGAAAAACAGATGAGAGGAGCAAAACAGCTCCCTGAAAATCAGATTTTCTGTTTGTATCTTTAAGAAGTAGTGTTCAGCCTTCTTTTATTTCTTATGGGTGAAACTCAGCTCCTTGATGAACACCTCTTTTCTGACTTGCTGCTGATGAATAAGCATGATCCGGCATATCATCCCTTTCCATGGTGGGGGAGAGGCAAGCAGGACATGGTCTCCCTGTAACTATTTTGGCACATAGACTAGAGGAGCATCTTTCCCACCAAGATCCTTAACAACCAGCTCTGCACAGACCTGTTTGCTGTCCCAAATCTACCTTCTCCATGGGTTTTCACGTGAGAGCTTGGCCTGTCTTTATGTGTCTGTCTTGGCTTCCACACCATGCCAACGGCCTTGGGGACAGACAAGGTGTCCTGAGCCATTTAACTCACTACTAAGGATTTAGCTTCTCAGGTCTCCTTGGATTTTTAAGGCTTCTTTCCCATCCTTCCCTATACTTGATTCCTTTTCTCAGACTCTACATGACACAGGACACAGGGGGAAGGACACTTCCTACCCTCAAAAGTTCTTTAAACAGCAAATGGTTGGAACTGGTTGAGTTGTCTGATCTGCAGACAAGGTCTTCTCCTAACTATGGCAATGGGAATTAATTAGCACTTTTATTTTGTTATTTATACCCAGACTTGCTCTTGGGTCTCTGAAATAAAAACTGAAAATATAACTGAAAAAATAAAAAGGATGTTTGAAGTGGGCACAGCTCCTCAGGTTTTGCCTCAGCAGATGGTTCCTTTACAGGAAACAGCCACAGCTTTTGTTCTGCAGCCAAACAGATCACAAAACCCTCCCCACTGCCACCTCACCCAGTGAACAAAGCTAAAGAAACCATTTTTTTCAGTGCTCTGGGGCTTGAAAATTTGATGGGGACCATTTTTTTAATTGCCTGCTGTATTTTCCTCCTCTGTGATGCAATGTGCAGACCCAGTGGCAAAGAAATCTGAGATAGGAGTGCTGGGGGTTGTCACTACCAGCAAAAGACACAACAAAGCACCAAATCCATTCCAGATGTTTGAGGGAAACATTGAATTCCTGATGGTTGGACAATTACAGACTCTACAAAGTCACAGAGACACTTTGCAAGTTCAGTTATTTGCCTTTGGTGTCCAAAACCAGATGTCCAAACAGCTTGGTTAGTTTTGCATCATCTTTCTACCCAACTGTGGTTATCACAACATCATGGGCTAAGATTTGGGCTGCAAAGCTGAGCAGTGGCAACTGGGGGGATATTAATGCTGTTTCTTTTATTTTTCTTCTATTGGGGGATGAATCTGTGTTGTTCTTTGATAACATCTGCTCAAACAGAAAGCATTATATTCAATCAAACGACCACAAGGGCTGAAGCCATAGGATCAGCCCAAGCAATTGCTTCCCACTGGTCAGTGTGTTGTGTTTATAGGGAAGGAAATGGATCACCATGCAGAGATTCCCATGCTCAGCCCAGCCTGGATGTGGGCAGCATGGGGAGGCTCAGCACAGCACTGCTGGTGTGGAAGGCAACACCAGTGCACCTCCAGTCCAGGTCTGTCACAGTTTAACACAGGTCTGGTGGTAAAACTGAATGCCAGATGCTGTCTATTAATCCCCTTTCCATCCCTGGTAAAGAAAGGAGAGAGAATAAGGGAGAGAGACTGACAGGTTGGGAACTAAACTACACAGCTTTAATGGAACAGTAATGATAAATAGGAAATATTACTAAATATATAAAAATATACAGGAAAATTGGTCCCATGTTCCTCCCTCCTTTCCCCCAAGAACTCTCACATCCCCACTGAGGCTGCAGGGCAGCCCTGGGAAAGTCCAGGCTGGAATCCTGGGGTCAGGAGCAGTTGGGAGCTGGAGGCAGGAACACACAGATTCAGGCTGGGATGGATCAGGAGCAGAGGCAGAAGAAGGGATGGAATCCTCCCAGGATGCTGAAGCAAAGAGGGAGAGGGGAAGAAGGGGAAGCAGGAAGGGGTTTGACCCTGGTGAAACCTCAAATTTGTCCTGAGTATGAGGTGTATGGGATGAAATACTCTTTTTGGTCGATTTTGGTCATTTGTCTTGTCTGTTCCTCCCTAGGGGAGGGTTTCAGGTGTGAGCTCTTTACTCCTTTTCTCCTTTTGGGGGGTGAAATGTTCCTCAGAGCTGAGCAGTGTCCTTGGCTCTGCAGCCCATTCTCCAGCAGTAACTCTAAACATGGAGTGGGATCAGTCCCAGCAGCAGACACTGCCTGAGAAACTTGCTGTGAATTTCAGCAAGTGCAGCTCCTGACAAGAGACTGAGCTGAAAGCAAAAGTCCAAGACAGAAAATCCCCTTTATCCTGGCCCAATCCAGGACATGCTCCCAACACACAGCTCAGGCAAACCCTTCCTGGGGCAGTCCAGGTCACCACTTCTGGTTCTGTTTGTTTTGTTTTGTTTTTTCTGAAGTTAACTGCAGAGGAATAACTGGGATGCAAATAAGAATATGAACTAACTTGACCTTTTGGCAACAGCCCAGAAAAAACTAAAATCTGTTAAACCTTAGTTAAACTGATAGTGTCTGACACAGATAAAGGAATACAACTTTCAAGTGACTGATGTTGTGGTTAGGATGTTGTAGTTTGACCATGATCAAGGTAATGTCAGTGAAATCATCATTTCTTAAACACAAGAATCTCTTCAAGAACATTTTTAATAGAAGATAATGTAGGAATGGAGTGAGCTGAGCTTCGAGATGTTCCAGATCTGGATCCATCAGAGATGATGGACACAGCTGAAAGAGTTTGATGTTTATTGAAGTTAACAACAAACTTAAAAAGCCACTGAGATAGCTTAGGTATGAGCAAAAATTATTTCCTTTTCCTCCAAACAATAATAATATTTTAAAATATAGGAAAACTGTTAATTGCTAAATGTCAGTCTAATGATTATCCAGCCGTCTGAAGAACCCATGCTGGTTCAGGTGTGTAGCTTAAACACGTGTGTTGGATCTGTTAATAAGCTTAAACTATAAACAAGAATAAGGTATGGGATCATAATTTCCAGTTAGGAGAAGGGAGTGTGGTCTGTGTCACCATCTCTGATCATCAGGGCAGAAGATTCCAGTTTCTTGGAACATAATTCAGTGTATTACATCTCCTTTTACCCTCATAGAGCTCATCTTGGTCTTGTTGAAGGTGACTCTTGCAATGCCCCTGAGTGATGATCCCCAGAAGAAGGTGCTCAAAGTACCCCTGGAGTGTGGAAATAATTTGAGCATCATAATAAAGAGGCCTGGGATTTTCTTAATATTATGCTTGTTTCTTAAGACAGCCTTCTTGATTTTTTACCATCTATTCAAGTCAGTTGCATGAACTCACTGTTGCAGCAAAAAAAAAAAAGTGTCATGACAAGACATCCCTCTTATGTAGATAGAAGGAAAAGTAGAAGGCATGAACTAGGGATCCATGTGCTTCAGGTGAGGCCTGAGATAGGCTTAAAGTTGTTATTCCCCTTGTATTATCATATATTTAACTATAATATGAAGAAACTTGTGGAATGTTAGTGATCATCATACAAAATGACAATTTTGAAAGCAAAGCTGCATCACTAATCTGATGTTCTTCATCAGTTCTGTCATCAAAATCTGATGCCACCTGCTCTTCAGACTGGGAAAAAGAGAACATGTTCTTCCTAAGTGCTTTGTAATTTTTTAAAATACATGTTAGATTTGGTTTTCTTCAGGTTAATATTAATAAATGTGGTTTCTTTTCCCTTAAACATTGATTTTCCTGGTAGCAGGCAGCAACACTTCACTCCAAAGCTTTTGATCCTTTAGTCTATGAGTTTCATCTTAATTCATCTGGATCATCCTAATGTCTGGGGCTCTGGTGTCACTCCTTGATATTTAGGAAGAAATTAAATAGCTGTTTACAAGCCAGCAGGTAATGGAAATAAGTCTGAGATGCAGACTTGAAGCTTCAGCAGGATGGAAAATGGCAATTTCATAACTGAGCATCAGGGACACTGGAGGCAGAGCCAGATGTTGGAGCTGTGATGTGGGTGAGGGATTAACACCTGCACAGGAGACAGTAGGTGGGAGGAATCCTGCCCTAAATGTCTCTGAAAATGAAGTCATTTTAGCTGATGAGACACAACATCAGTGTCTCAGACATGAGGGACCTGAATGGGAGTCTGAAAAATATGAGGCCCTCAGGATTTTCAAAACACAAAGAACCCCAGCATTGCTGTCTTGTCTCTTCTGAATGTCTTGTGCTTTGCTCTTCTGCATGCTGTCTTTATTTTTTTTCTAATAAGAAACATTTTATTTCAGGATTTTGTTGGGTTTTTTTTTGGTTGGTTAATTATTTTGTTGTTGTTGTTGTTGTTAAATGTGCCAGAATACTAAAGTATAGAATTTTTTTGTCTCTGTGATGGACAATTACATTCTGTAGGACTTTCTGGTCTGGAAAAGAGGTAGCTGAGGGCATCTGACATAGATGAATGAGAAGCTTAGAGAGGGCGATCAGGGAATCAGTTGTATCTAATTTTCCTCACACTAAAACCCAGAGGACCATCAAATAGAATAATTGTCTTGTTAGTTCAGAAAATGAAGAAGACTTATTTCTTCCAGCAGTGTGAAAGCATCTGTGAAATGCTTTGCTAAAAGGCAAGGGGATACCAACCAAGGGGATACATGCTTGAAAAAAAGGAAAAAAAAAAAAAAGAAATAGAATATATTCAACATATTCCAAGAAGAAAAATTCATTAAGGGCTTAATCTACATAATCATCCTGTTAGCTGCTGATGGCCCAGAGCCTTACCAGAATATTTGTGATTTTCTTCTTCTTTATACATTTTCTGTTGGCTGTTGCTGGAGCCAGAAGTCGACTGAGCAAACCTCTGCTCTGATCTCATGCAGCTCCATGGTACCTTATCACATCAGTCTATACCCACAAAAGCCACGTGCAGATGATTTTTATGAGCTTTTAAGGAGCCCTCTTGAAGCAATGGTGTCTACTAAGAGATGCTACAGAAGATGGCTACAAGGAGAAGACCATCTCAAAGTCTTCATGAGATGGAACTCCAAAAGGCTTCAGAAAAACTGCTGTCTGGGGGAATTTTGATGAGGCATTGAGTAACTTCATGCTCATATGGGGTATTAGCTTTAAGTACATAGAGAATTCACTGAACATTTAAGGATGAACATCCTTCTGTTCTTCTGGCACTGCTAGTGACAGGGCACCAGAGTGAGGCTGGGAATCCAAATGTCCACACAGTGCAAAAGATACCTCCTGGCTCTCCAAACTGATGTTTATCAGGATCCCTCCATCAGCATCTCTGTCCATCTTTGTGGCTTTCTACTCTTCACATAATGAAATCAGTGCCACCTAGTGTTGCTCTCCTTCAGGCCAAAGGATCTGGACCTTCATGGATATTGAAAGGGAGAAGAATAATTTTATCTCTGCTTAAGAATACTCATGTTGGGGTTCTCCACTTGGCCATAAATGAACCCAGGAAGAGCATAGTTTTAGTTTGTTCTAACCAATTGCAGACTTCTGGCACTCATAGGTGTGGAACATCACAGATGGACAACTTCAGGGCTCTTGTGGCAACCTCACTGCTCTCCTCCTCTGTGACCTCCTGTGCCTGGCCCCAAGACTCATCCTGACCCATGGGTGTCCAACCTGATGCACTGTGCGATTATAGTCATGGGAGAGATGTCAGGGCATGGGTGCCATGGGTGAAAGAAACCTTCCAGATATCCCCTGCTCAGCTGCACTCTGGCAGAAGGCTCCTTCCACTACCACAAGAGCTTTAAACCTGAGCAATTGCCCTGATGGGTTTGATAAAATTAACATTGAGAGTGAACTCAGCTGCTTTCCAGAGGGTCCTGGATGCTTGTGACAGCAGAGAAACAAGAGCAGAAACCCTTGCTGAGTTGATTTGGCTTTCAGCATTAAAAAAAACAAAAACATGGAATACAAATCTAGATGTTTCTTTAGATGGCTTTTCATTCTTTTCCTCCTCCCAACCATTTCTTTGGACAAACTTTTAATTTTTTTTTTTTAAATTTTAAATGTTAAATTTTTTCTCACCCACAAGGAAATCATGGGGAGCAGAAATGTTTCTGGCCAGGCAGCTGGCTGAAGTGTTGAAGCTCTGAGGAATGAAAGTTTATAGTCCAGCAGGTCAGCTAATGGTGCCCCTTGCAGAGAAAAAAAAAAAAACAAATCAGGAGAATTGAACTCCTTTGAGCTGGTCATTTCTGACAGAAATGTGGCTGAGAGAACATCCTGGCTGCCAGAGTACAAATTCACTCTCAGCCTTTCCCTGTTATCTTCTGAGCCCATCAAGGGACTGAACCTTCACACCAGGAGAGCAGCCTCAGAGCTGTCACCTGGGTGCTCTTTGTTGGTACAGAAAAAGTACTCAATGGGCAGCAAAAAGAACCCAAGGACATCTCCAGAGCAACACACTCACTGTCCACAGTCATAGCTAAAAAGCTGGTGGACATGAGGTTAGTTGAGGTATTAATTTTTTGGAATAAAATGAAGGGACCTTTAGGTGGGCATTAGGACTGAGCAGAAAGTGGGGATGACTGTGGAGAAGAAGTGTGTGAGGCCAATGACGCAAAACTATTAAGAAATCAGATTTCATGAACCAGAATGATAATCACTGAGTGAATCTTGGTTGCTATTCTGTCATTTGTCATGTTTGCCCAGTAATTCAGGGACAAACAAGAAGCCATGGACATCTTTTCTCATGCTATTTTCTTTAGCCAGGGACAATTTAGTACTGTCCACCCCTGGAAAAAAAACAACACCAAACCTACTCAGATTCCTCCTTTCTAGCTGTATGAGACAACTGTCGTGTGGTAGTCTCAAAATATGGGCTAGATGATGCTCTAGAGGTGTTCAGAAGGGCTCATCCATTCCAGCTCTGACAGCTTGAAGGTTGAGACCTGGGGTTCATGACTTGGGGTCCCAATGTGTGACAACACTTCCAGCATCAGCACTGGTCAGGACAAACTCCTCTGGCCATAAAAGCAGAGAAAAACTGGAAGAGAGGCACATGAAGCCAATTAAGAGCAGGGGGAAGGCTCAGCACATCAGCTCTGTCCTTAGCAAGTGGGACATGGCAGCCTGGAGAAAAAGAGACATTCAGCAGATATGAACTTAAACTTAATAACTTTCATCCCATTGCTACCAGGAACGTTTCACAGGCTCCATGGGCTCAAAAAAACCTGCGTCCACTTCTGGGCCCCTCAGTTTAAGAAGGATATCGAGGTCCTGGAGCAGGTCCAAAGGAGGCAACTGGGCTGGTGAAGGGACTCCAGCACAGATCCTGTGAGGAGAGGCTGAGGGAGCTGGGGGTGTTCAGGCCGGAGAAGAGGAGGCTCAGGGGAGACCTCATCACTCTCTACAACTCCCTGAAAGGAGGCTGGAGCCAGGGGGGGGTTGGGCTCTTTTCCCAGGCAACTCTCAGCAAGACAAGAGGGCAGGGTCTCAAGTTGTGCCAGGGGAGGTTTAGGTTGGTGATTAGAAAGAATTTCTTTCTGGAGAGGGTGATCAGGCATTGGAATGGGCTGCCCAGGGAAGTAGTGGATTCTCCGTGTCTGGAGATATTTCAAAAGAGACTGGATGTGGCACTGAGTGCCATGGGCTGGGAACTGCAGTGGGAGTGGATCAAGGGTTGGACTTGATGATCTCTGAGGTCCCTTCCAACCCAGCCAATTCTATGAAAATCCCCAGATGCAGGGGTGCTGAGCAGAGGAGCATTGCAGGGAACAAGCACAAGTCAGGCAGAGCATTCATGGGGATGTAATGCAAGAATGAGCCACAGAGGAGGAGGAGACAGACTGTGGCAATGGGGCTCAACAGACTCAATGGAGAGGGGTAGATACCAGAGAAAAATGAATTAAAGCATGTTTGGGAGGCAACCAACATCCTCTGGGTCACAGAGCTGACTCTGTTTGAAAGTTAATTAATTAAAGCATGATTGAGAGGCAAGCAGCATCCTTTTGGTCACAGAGCATCTGCAGTTGACTCTGCTTGCAAGTTCACTGCCCTGGTTGTCTGACAAAAGTTAGCAGTAGCCATGGCTTTCTGGTGGAAAAGTGGGCAGTGTAGGCTTCCATCTCTCCAAGAAGTTATCCCAATGTTGGATGAAGCTGTTCAGTTAGTGCTGGAACCCTTCTGCTTCTGTTCCTGGGCCTGTTCAACTGGAAAGATCCAAAGTTCAACCCTTGTCAAGCCCTGGCTAAGCAATATTAACACAGCATCTGCCAGGCTGTTTTGAGTAGCAGCCAATGTCTGTGCTGCTCTAAGCTAAAAAAAAGAGAAAAAGGTTTTTTCAAGTGTTGCATACATTACCAGGAACACTGGGAAAGGATGTTAATAATTCATTCATACTCTCAGACTCTGGAGTGTGCTAGATCTTTCAACTTATAACAATAGACATCACCCTGCAGGCTGTCATGTCCTGCTTTTAACAAAGGAAAGGAAAAGAGAGGGGATGAAAAGGAGGAAGATTTCCTGGGTGGAAAATCTGAAGCTTGATGAAGAATTAAAGCCTGTTAAAAGTCTATGTGAGCCAGCCATTGAGCAATAAAACCTATTTGCAACCCATTGTCAGAAGAAAGAGCTGCATGTGTAGGAAAAAACATTTGTTGAGAAGATGCTGGCAGAGCTTTCTATCAGTTATGGAATATATCACCCCCCTAGGGCTCCTCTTCAGTGAGTTTTTCTTCTTTATCCCAGAGCAGAGACAGAAGAGTAAGGATTTACCCTGGGAAAATGTGTGTGTAGGATTGTTTTCATGTGACTGGGACATCAACTGAGCATCTGAAAACCCTTCAGCTACAGTCTACACCCATAGGATTTTCCCAGCAAATGTAGTACAGTCCCATACACCTATTTCGAGCTATTTCTGGAATTTCCAGGAACCAGAAGTGACAAGTTTCAAGTAGACTGGTTTGGGGAAAAGGGCAAAGCAAGCAGGAAAGCTTGGAAGCACATCCAGTATAGTTAGGCTGGTGACCATTACTGAAGTGTTGTGGTCACCTTATTGTGCACATCACACAGGGACACCAGGCACCCATTTCTTCAGGACTTATCCTAAGTATTTATTGCTGCTTTTCCCTCTTCATTCTGCTTCCATGACTGGAACAACCTGGCCCATCCCCTGCTCCATCATGTCAAAGTTGGTAAAATCTTACCCATCAGCAGTCTCAAATCCTACAGCAGTCCTAGGGTAAAGAAGTGTCTTTGTCTTGGGGAAAAATATTTTTAAAGATAAAGATTGAGGGTCTTTATATGGTGGCTGTTAAACTATACCTCAAAAAAAAACCAAAACAAAAAAAGAGCCAAGAAAGTCCCTTGAGCAAACAGTGAGGGATGTGCAACAGAGGGAGAGAGAAATTAAATATATCCTGCTAGGGTAGGCAGGAGATAAAGAAATAGAATTTAATCCCAACCAACTTCCTTATTTCTTCTGTAGCCATATCAACAGTTTCAAGCTAATTAACAAATTCTTCATGAAACTTCCCTAATTCCCATTCAGAATTATCCTGAATTCAATTACAAAGCACAGAATCACAGAACTGTCCTGGTTGGAAAAGACCTCTAAGATCACTGCTTCCACAAAGAGTTCAAAGAATCTCTTCCAAAATTTTTGCTGTTCCCCCCCACTCCAAATGCTCTTTTTTGTTTCTTTTTGAAAGGAGTTGGTTTTCACCCAACATTTTTCCCATCTCCATGGGAAACCTCTCTTACCCTCTGAGCCAAGGAGCCCTCAGGAAGCAGGGGTACAGTCTGGCAGAGGGAATTACCCTGCCCAAGATCACCCAGAAAGGGAATGGGAGGTCCAAGAAGCTCCCAGCCATCTTTCTGTATGTGCATTAAGGCTGGAGGATGATGACCACAGGAACTGTGCCCTCTGTCCCCAATTTTCCCTAGTTTTGATGCTCTTGTGCTGTGATGACATACAAGAGACCATACAGTTGGGAACTCAGATAAAGGGCTGTGATACAGGAGTTTCTGATCTGTGACCATAAGAAGAAGACCATAAGGAGCTGAAAAATGTCTTATTTTTGCCTTTTCCCCTCTCCATCTGCTGCACATATCCAAAAAGGCTTTTTTCAACTTGTAGACAGCTCCAAGTTCAAACTCAGATGAGCCCTCCAAGGGTCCAAGGCCTCCATTGTGCATTTTTCCTGCTGACTTCCACCAAAAAAGACAAATTTCCACTATTTGTGTGCTTGTGATACAAATCATTTTTTGTTGATGCTGCAAACAAAAGCTCCACCAGAACAACACTACCAGCTGGGTTCATCTTCTGGTGGGAGCAGCCCATCAGCTGGCAGGGGCTAGTGAATTCTTTTCCAAGAGATTAAAAAAAAAAAGCTCACAGGGCTGGTGAGCTGTGTCAGGAATGTCCTACTACACCCCATGGTTTGCTCAGACTTCTCTCGTGAGGTTGCAGAATACAGAATTATGGCTTCATTTAAGGACATTGGGACCTCTAAGTTAAGCCCTGTGCCCCAGTGGGCTGTGACAACCATGGTTTTGATAGCTGAAAGATGTGCAGCTAAGGATTCCTCCAGTTCCCTTGTCCTCAAATGTGTGAGACCTTGTCCAGAGATTCCTGAAGGAAGCAGTGATTGATCCCTAAGGCTGCCAGCAGAGCTTGGAGGCTGCATGATAAGGAATGGAGCAGTGGTAGAAGGCAGAAACTGAACCTCTTTGGTGCAATGCAAACCTTGGAGTCTCTGCAGCTGCCATGTGAGGTCCCTGGTGGGATGGCAAAATAAGGAGAGAAGATGTGGACAAAAGGACACCAGGAGAATGAGGTGACAGCCCTTGGAAGGAGCCTTCTGAGGTGCTAGACTTGGTCTTTCAGAGATAAAACCACTTCAGGAAGTTGTGGTGAGACCTCAGTTTGGGCAGAACCCTGTAATTACGTGTTGAACATGGACTTCCCAGGGAGCTGCCTGGTTTAATTCCTTGCTGAGCAGCCCCCAAGCTCCCTAAAGCCTTTTTCATGGGTCTCTCAGAAGTCTTCTGAGGTAGAGGCAATCAATCCCTGGCCCATTCTGAGCACCATGATGTGTTCCTGTCTTTTGGGTAGGGACAGAGGGATTTAGATGGCCTGAGGGGTTGGTCTCCCCTTTCACACTGGTGCAGGGTGGGCTTTTCCACAACTTCAGGCTTCTCCACAGCTCATCCTCACTTCCCAACATGGACACGGAGACCTTGGAGAAGGAGAGAGAAGCTGTTGTGCCTTCCCTTGGTGCTTCCATTCACCCATCTCATCTCTGTCATCCTTGGCTTCTCTTCTGCAGGGATGCCAGTAGGATGTGACAAGACTGCAAATAGTCTTGGCACAAGAGTCCTTGCTTGCTTTTTTTTTTTGTCTTTCCTTCCCTCTGCAAGGACACACAGCCAGAAAAATGTCAGCTGCACAACTTTGCCCCAGCAGAGCCCTGCAAAGTCCCCCAGCCAAAGCAGATGAATAGGAAATGGGATGGAACTGGAAACATGTCCTTGTCAGCTGGGTTCTCCATCCAACAACTCATAAAAAACTCAATGGGAAAGCAGTCAGGACCATTACAGCTTTGTCCTATCTGAGAAATGGCATTTGGTTCCCTGAGTGTTTATTTAACTCTACCCAACAGTTGTTTCATGTCATGCTGCTCTGTCCTGAACTGATTCCCCACTGTGACTTTTCAGCTGCAGAAATTCACAGGTCAGACTGTCAGATCTTGGTGTTTTGTAGAGCTCCACCATGCAAGGGATTGGTTTTAAAAGGAAACAGCTCTAACAAGCAAATAAATAAACAAAGCACCCACCCACCCCAAAAAAACACCAAACAAAAAAACAACCCCCCAAAAAAACAACCAAACAAAAAACCCCAAACCCAAAATCAGAAAAAAAAAGAGCAGGTTTAGCTTTGTTTTTCATTTTACATAAATTTGTGATGAAACACTTGCATTGACCCTAACCAAATTAGGAGGAACAAGCAGGAAAACCCATGCCCCGAGGTGTAGTGACTTTTTCAACCAGTCATCCCCATTAATGTCATTTTGGGACTATTAAGTCCTTGAACTGGTTTATTCTTTTTTCCTGGTTACACCTCTGTGACTTGGTTTTCCACTGAAACCACTCAGCTGAAGCCAAGGAGGAGGCACAGCTGGGAATAAGATTTGGTTTTATGCTCCCTGGGCAGGATCTTGAGAATTGGTACTTCAAAACCTAACCCTAACTCTAACCACACAAAAGGGAACTGCCTTGAATAATGTAAATTCCCCATATGTTTGGTAAATGAAAGGGAGGAGCTTGATTCCCTACAGAGGCTGAAGACATTCCTTTTGCATACTGTACTGCCATATAAACCCCCATATGAGTGGTTTTCCTCACTTTCCAGTTTTGTCAAAATGCAAGCAAGGAAAATTTAAACCTCAGAAGTTTGTTTGCATTGAATTACAAGTACATCAATACAGAAATATTCAGTTATTACCTGGAAATTTTATAGCAACTTCATTTTGCTGTACTCCAACATAATTTTTCTTAATTTTTTTTTAGAATCATAGAATCATAGAATCATAGAATTGGCTGGGTTGGAAGGGACCTCAGAGATCATCGAGTCCAACCCTTTTACCACCGTCGCGGTTGCTAGACCATGGCACTGAGTGCCACATCAAGTCCCTTTTTAAATATCTCCAGGGACAGAGAATCCACTACTTCCCTGGGCAGCCCATTCCAATGCCGGATCACCCTCTCCGTAAAGAAATTCTTTCTAATATCTACCCTAAATTTCCCCTGGCACAACTTAAGACCATGCCCTCTTGTCTTGTTGAAAGTCATCTGGCAAAAGAGACCAACGTCCACCCGGTTACAACCTCCTTTCAGGTAGTTGTAGAGAGCGATGAGGTCTCCCCTGAGCCTCCTCTTCTCCAGGCTGAACAGCCCCAGCTCCCTCAGCCTCTCCTCATAGGGTCTGTGCTCGAGTCCCTTTACCAGCCTGGTTGCCCTCCTTTGGACCTGCTCCAGGACCTCGATATCCTTCCTGAACTGGGGGGCCCAGAACTGGACACAGTACTCGAGGTGTGGCCTCACCAGTGCTGAGTACAGGGGCAGAATCACTTCCTTGGACCTGCTGGCGACGCTGTTCCGGATACAGGCCAGGATGCCATTGGCTTTCTTGGCCACCTGGGCACACTGCTGGCTCACACACATTTTGTGTGTGTGTGTGGTGAGAAGTTTTAAGTAAACACAAGAAGCACGGATGTAGATTTGGTATAAACAACTTGCACAGCCACGGAGAATGACATTTAAATGGAAAAACTACTGAGATGAAGAAATCAAGGAAATGAGTATGTAAATAAGTATGTAAATAAGGCCTAAAAGATGTACGTGGGGTTAGGTTTGCATCTTCCCTTACACAGTGTTTCAGGGTGTCACGTTGTCTTCTTACTGCAAATCAGAGCTCAGATGAATATGCCAAATGATTGCCTTAAAAGCACTAATTCTGCACCTTGACCTGTGCTTAGGTAAATTTGTAACTTCATGCAATAATTTTCAGAAAAAGGAAATCCTGGACAATTCCAGGGTTGAGGGTCAGTGATCCTCTAAACTATCTGCTGTCCCAAGGCAGGAGGATGAACTCCACCGAAGCAATTCCTGAAAAAAAGACACTTTTAAAACAACACCTCCAGAAGTGGAGAACCCAAGACTTCCTTAGGCAAGTGATTTCTTTATTTTTTCAGTCTCCTGGTGGCAATTGCTCCCCATTCCCCCAGCATCATGCGCAGGGGATGAGCCATAAGACTGGGACTCTCTGGCCAACTCCAAGGCTGCTGGTGCCAGCTCAGAACCGACCCATCTTGTGGCTGCTCCCAAAGTGTTTGATGAAGAACATCCTTCCATCTGCAGCCCTTTTCCCCACTGCACACATGGAGCAACAAATGGGATCTAAATATACGCCAAGCGATGGGGACAACAAGCAGATGGTGGGAGGAAAAGGGCCCAGCTCCATTAGCAGAAATCTGGATCAACTTGTGGATGATTCACCAAGGCAAATGAAGGGTAAATCCATCTCAGGCACTCCACGCCAAACCATCCTTCCCCCAGGAGTTGAAAGCTGCAAATCCAGGGATTTCTCATCCTTGGCTGTGTCTTTTTGCAGTCGTACACAGGAGGGCAGCAAACATTTACTCAGCGTTTGGCACCATATCCCTTCCTCAACCCTTGACATAAAAAGATGCTGTTGGGATAGCATAAACTGTCCGTCATCACGAGGGGATGGCTGCTAAATAGCCCCATAAAAAACCCCAAAGTGACTGTAATGAGACAGAGTGCACATTGCTCTGTTATGACTGAGACAAAGGTTGCCTTGGATTTTTGCCTGCTGTCGAGCTAAATCCACCCCCCCTACACACAGACACACACACCAAATTATCCCTGGATGTCCTTTCATCTCTCTAGTTCTGTTTTATAGGATGCTTGCTCTCACTTGTGTGAGTTTTTACAGTGTTTTTCATTCTCCAGGGAAATCACAGTTTTATTCTTCCCATCATGCTGCTGACACAGGCATTTCAAACATGTCTGTTCCCCTTGTTTCCTGATGAAGCATATATTAGAGATGGGGAAAGAGAGTCTTGGGTTAGAAATATTCTCTGATTCCAGCTAACGAAGCTTGTCCATGAGCATGAAGCATAATTATTTTTTGTTTTGAAAGTAAAGACCTCTATCTGGCTTGAGGATGAGGTTTTAGAAAGCAGGTCTGCAGAAAAGGACTTGGGGGTGCTGGTGGATGAAGAGCTGGCCAGGAGTCAAGAGTTGATGCTTGAAGCCCAGGATGCCAATCACCCTCTGGGCTGCATCAAAAGAAGCATGGCCAGGAGATGGAGAGAGGAGATTCTGCCACTTTGCTCTGCTGAGACCTCACCTGGACCATTGCATCCAGCTCTGGAGCCCCCAATACAGGGAGGACATGGACCTGATGGAACAGGTCCAGAAGAAGGCCATAAAAATGATGATGGTGCTGGAACACCTTTCCTACAAAAAACAGGCTGAGGGAGCTGGGGTTGTTAAGCTTGGAGAAGAGAAGGCTCCAGGGAGACCTAAAAGTGACCTTCCAGTATCTGAAGGGGCTACAGGAAGGCTGGAGAGGGACTGTGTGCAAGGACCTGGAGTGATAGGATGAGGGGCAATGGTTTTAAATTAGAGAAGAGGAGATTTAGATTGGATGTGAGGAAAAAATTCTTTACCTTGAGGGAAGTGGAAAAATGGAACAGGTTGCCCAGAGAGTTAGTTGAGGCCTCATCCCTGGAGATATTCAGGGGGAGGCTTGAGGAGGCTCTGAGCACCCTGATCTAGTTGAGGGTGTCCCTGCTGACTGCAGGGGGGTTGGACTGGGTGACCTTTAGATCCTTCCAACCCAAATTATTCTATGATTCTATGAAGAATGTTTCTCAGACACAATTTTTAACATATATATATATATATTTAATTTTTAAAGTTTGTATAATTAAAGCAGCTGTCTCTAGCCTGAAAATATACCAACTGCCTCTTTCCTGCTCCAGTCATCTCCTGAATTTTGGTTTCTCTGTAATTTTGCCATGATCCATCACAAGCAATTTTGCACGTTTTGGTTGATACCAGTTGAGGTTGAAGCCTTTCAGGTGGAGCAGTGCATTTTGCCAATGAATTTGCTCTGTCTGATCCTAATTAAAGCATTAATTGCCACACGGTTGGGTTCTCTTCAGTTACCTAAAAAGAGTTCAAGATGTATATCAAAGGGGAGATGAGCTACCCTGGACAGTCTCACTGACTACAAATCACCACCAGTGGTGAGCACTGAAATTAATGGGATTCAGGAATTAAATGCTTGGAAAAAAAAAAACCAAACAAACCAGAATTGATTCCTCTGTTTATGGTCATGTTAGTAAACATGTGATAGGAATTGACCACAGATGTGTCTTCGTCTAATCCACTAAGAATAATCATTCACCCTGTGAGATTCAACAGCCTCACAGAGCAAGCCCATTATGAACAAAAAAGCATCAGAAACCATTGTGGGAAAATGACTGAAAATGTATGAAAGTGTAATGCTGCCCCTTGCTGTAATCTTTAATATGATAATGTCATTGGGGACTGGGATTAGGAGAGATGCTGGGTTGAAGGAGGCTGTTTTATATCACAGGAGTCCACTAAGACAAAATATACAATAAGAAAAAACCTGACCAAGCAAAACCCGGACATCATCCAGCTGTGATTTCATAGCAACAAATATGACCAGGGATTTTGCTTATCTGAAGGTTTTATCCTGCCTTTTCTCATAGAAGTAGAATCCAAATCATACATTCTGATTAGAGGAGTTCACCTCCCAAAACAGCAATGCAAAATCCAGGGGTGCCAGGAATGCAGGAACAGCTTCAATATGTTAAAATAAAATCCCTGGCATGGTTTACATGAGTGGTTGTATTGGGAATATAAATTTAATTGCTGGACTAGGTTTGGGCAGCTAATGAGGAAAGAATCCTCAATGGATTGGGGTCTTAATTACCTGATTTCTTTTAACTTTATTTCTTCTAACTCACCGGGTCAGGTGGACTAATCCCAGAGTCCATCCTATGTGAAATCTTCAAACAGGTCCAAGGATTTCCAAAGACAAAAAGGAAGTGGAACAAAGAGCTAATCCTGGTTGAAATGAGGCACCTATGCCTAACATAACAACGTAGAAATAATCCCTTGCTAACCACTTACCAGCCTGAAAACCCAAAGACAAGTCAGGCCTTGCTTCCCTCAGAAATTCTTTGGTGCCAAAACTTCTGCTCTTATCCCAGGTCAAGCTAAGGAAGCACTGGCGGGGTGTCCTGGTTTGTGCCAGGATAAAGGTGATTTTCTGTCTTGTAATTTTGCTTTCAGCTCAGTCTCTCATAAGTGGCTGTGCTTGCTGAAAAAGCAAGTTTCTCAGTCAGTGTCTGCTTGTAGGACTGAAAATGCTCAATGTTTATAATTACAGGTGGAGAACAGTCTGCAGAACCAAGGCCACTGTTTGGTTCTGAGGAGCATCTTATTTTCTGGAAAGAGAAAAGGAGTAAAGAGGTCAGAACTGCAGCCTTCCTTTAGGGAAGAGAAGATAAATGACCAAAGTTGACCAAACAGAGTATTCCATCCAACATGTATCATACTCAGTATAAATTCAAGAAATCAAGAGGGTGAAGCCCCTTTCTCTTTGCCCGTCACCCTTCCCTTCGTTCCTTCTTTACCTCTCCCTCTTTGCTTCAGCATCCTGGGAGGATTCCATCCCTTCCTCTGCCTCTGCTCCTGATCCATTCCAGCCTGAATCTGTGTGTTCCTGCCTTCAGCTCCCAACTATTGTTGACTCCAGGGTTTCAGCCTGGACTTTTCCAGAGCTGCCCTGCAGCCTCAGTGGTGCCGTGAGCATTATTGAGGGAAAAGAGGGAGGAACATGGTATCATTTTTCTGTATATTTGTATAGATTTAATAATTTTTCTCTTTTTTTTATCATTCCTGTTTCATTAAAGCTGTGTAGTTTAGTTTCCAACCCATCAGTCTCTCTCCCTTCTTCTCTCTCCTTTCTTTATCAGGGATAAAGGGATGGGAAGGGGATTAATGGAGAGTGTCTGGCATTCAGGTCATTGATGGCCCAGCACTAAACCACAACAGGGCAGCATCTTGCTTGACTTCAGAGGCCTTCAGCACAACTCACCTCCTCTTCCCAAAACTTCTTTCTGTGATGTGCAGCAAGTCCTAGAATTTCCTGTTTCTCTCAGCTAGGAAAAAACCAAGAAAGTTATAACTTACCAAATCTCCATCAGTACACAGAGGGAAGTCATATATCTGAATCCATAGGCACATGTGAAGTCAGGCTCTGGGAGTCCAGCCCTTGAGCTGACCATATGAGCTTCAAAGCTTTGCCACTTTCTTTGACCTGCACTTTGGCCACAACAACCCCATAGGGAGCTCCAGGCTGGGCACAGAGTGGTTGGAGAGCAGCCAGACAGAGAGGGACCTTGGAGTCTGGATTGACAGGAAGATGAACATGAGCCAGCAGTGTGCCCAGGTGGCCAAGGATCAGGAACAGTGTGGTCAGCAGGTCCAAGGAAGTGATTCTGCCCCTGTGCTCAGCTCTGGTGAGGCCACAGCTTGAGTCCTGTGTCCAGTTCTGGGCCCCTCAGTTCAGGAAGAAGATTGAGGTGCTGGAGCAGCTCCAAAGGAGGGCATCCAGGCTGGTGAAGGGATTTGAGCACAAGTCCTGTGAGGAAGGGCTGAGGGAGGTGGGGGTGTTCAGGCTGGAGAAGAGGAGGCTCAGGGGAGACCTCATCACTCTCTACAACTCCCTGAAAGGAGGTTGGAGCCAGGGGGGGTTGGGCTCTTTTCCCAGGCAACTCTCAGCAAGACAAGAGGGCAGGGTCTCAAGTTGTGCCAGGGGAGGTTTAGGTTGGATATTAGAAAGAATTTCTTTACAGAGAGGGTGATCAGACATTGGAATGGGCTGCCCAGGGAAGTAGTGGATTCTCCGTGTCTGGAGATATTTCAAAAGAGACTGGATGTGGCACTCAGTGCCATGGGCTGGGAACTGCAGCAGTAGTGGATCAAGGGTTGGACTCGATGGTCTCTGAGGTCCCTTCCAACCCAGCCAGTTCTATGATTCTATGATGCTTCCCGTCTTCACATCTTATATGGCACCAACCCTACAAAGATAAATTTGCCCTGGATGCTATTTATTTGGAGTGGCTTGAATGGCTCTGCTGATTTTTTCCCCATGAGACTTTAGGACTCACTTTGATTTAATTCTATTCTAGGTTCATCCAGGCAAATATCTGGACATGCTCATCACTTATCCTTTTAGGACTAGCACTGGGTGTTATTCAGTGGTGAAAATCACACTGAGGTCTCTGAACCAGTGGTCAAAGTCCTTGCTGGCCTCAGTGATGAGGATGCCACCATTTAGAGAGGGCATCTCTGTTCTCAGATGGTGTTATTATCACAGCAGGATGGTCAAAACAATTTGTGTCCACTTGTGGCTCAATATCAGAACCTACAGCTACATTAAGATGACTACATAGCCCTATTTCTGATTTGAGGGTCTTATGTAGGTCTTTTTTTTCTTTGGATTTTAGCTTGTATTCTGTGCTCCTCCCTTGGTGTCTTTGGTTCTTGTTTTTTTCAAGAGGCAAGAGAAAAAGGGAAATAAATAAAGAGTATGAGAAGCTTATCCATGAAAAACTTGATGTAAAAATGAGTTGTAAATGCTCGGTAATTTGTAGGTTAAGTTTTATATTCATCTCACTTTCTTCAGTTAGGCTTTTAGTCTAGACTACCCCTACCTTTAGTAGACGTAGACACAGGAAAGAGACAAACCTCTCCAGGGACTGCTATCTAAGATGATTTATCATTAATTGAATGGTCTCACTGGGCCATAAACTGAACAGATCTTGTGCTTGCCTAAATGACTGATTAGGAACTACAATTATTGTCAGTGGAAGTTGATATTCCTTGGATTATGATGATGTGCAAATCCTTTAATACCAGGGAATCTGAGTTGAGTTTCGCTGTAGAAATCTGTACTCACATTTACAGTGTAAGAAACAAATTTTCTTCTAAATTTGCTCTTCATAGCTGTTTACTTAACCTATTGTCAAAATCCCCAGTAATGTAGAGTCTGTCATTCATGTAGCTGACTTAATGCCATGCCTTCCATAACTTTGTATTAAGTTATTCTTCAGAACAGAGTATCTTTACTTCTTTCCTCTTTTGAGCAGAATTTCTTATGTTTTTAACTGATGCACATAATTACTTCCCTTCTTTAAAGCCCAGAATAAACTTTTTTGATCACTTAGTTCAATGTCTTGACAATATCTGTCCACAGGACTACACCTCTCTGTTCCTGAATTTAGCATTCAAAGACAATACATTTATTTCATAAGGACAACCAACCGTGAATAAGGCTGAAGAAATGAAATCCAATCAAGCTCCTGATTGATATGCTGATTGCTTTAAAAAAAAATAAATACAGAAAATTTGAAGAAAAGTTAATTTAAAATTAAGAAAAGCACTGTTTCCCCATGGAATAATGTAAACAAGATTCTTCAACTCTATTGCTTCTCAGCTATTGATCTTCTGCTCTGACCTTGTAATTAGAGAAGACTGAGTCCTGCATTTGTCTTTGAAGATGGCTAATAATTAAATCCTATTGTTATATTGAAACAGAACATGACTCTCATAATTTGTAACCAGAAGCAGTATATCTGCGAAGAACAATGTTGGATAAACATGCCCTTCAAAGATCAAAGGATGGAGGGCTTTGTCAATTAAAAAAAAAAAAAATCAAAAATCAACATAGCTAAATTGCTGCTTCTTAGCAACTTAGTGTGGGTTCAGATCTGAGGATGCCTCGTCTGCTTGGCTTTCATTGCACAGTCTCAAGGGCATCCTTATTCCCCAGAAGTGCCTGGGGAAGCTGGCTCATCCAGATGTGAGCTGAGAGTCTGTGGGCAGTGGGAGAGATTACCCTCAGCTCTAATTAAACCTTCAAAGGCTTCATGCTCTCTCCAAGTGGCACGTCTTTGGGACATGAAGTAAAAATCAGCCTCAAACAGAAAACTCAGAAACAATACGTTCAAGAAGGCAATGGACAAGAGGGTAACAGAGGGGGCTGGCTTTGTAGTGACACTGTTTGCTTTAATTTCCTCCTTGTGGGAGCCCTTCCCTTCTCCATGGCTTCCCACCAGAGAGTTTGTCCTCACCAAAGCTGGAAACTCCTCTCTGATGCTACTTTGCCTGTGCAACTCCAAGAGAAGGTAGGAGAAGCCAGAGCTCCTTAAGGTTTACACCCTTTCTCATGAACTGTCATAGGATTTATGGCCAGCAAAGTCTTCTTCAACAGATCACTATGAAATGACCCTCACTACCTGCTTTCTGGTGGCCTGGAAAAGGGGCAAAATCACAGTAAATGAGTCCCTGCTAAACCTTAGCTAAACACTGCTCAGTGTTTCATAGCTCTCCTCCTCTCCTGGTTGAATAATTTCCTTGGACATGAAGTCTCCTCTCCTGGTTGAATAATGTCCTTGGACATGAAGTCTTCCTTCCTTCAATGTCTGTATTATTGCAAGGTGATTCCTGAGAAGGGCATATTTTATTCTCCATGGACTGACCCTTCTGGTGGGAGCTGTGGGGTAGAGTCCAACTCATCTCATAATCTCCTGAAGTGGCTCTTATCTCAGTGCATGGACATGTCCCCAGCACTTAGAGGTCATTGGATACGTGGCTTAGACAGCCCCTGCCATAAAAGACCTTGAAACTTCCTCTTGTCCATAGGTGACAGGGTAGAGGAAGAAGAACATTCTCTTGTCCCAAGGTCCAGGTGAACCACTCAGGTTATGGCATGGTGGTCCCAAGGCAAAAGAAAGGCTGCTTTGTAGAGACAGCCTTGTCAAGGGTCAGGGTGGGGTAGGAGAGGATTCTTTGAGACAGAGAGGAAACAGGTAGGTCACAGATCTGCAGTGAGAGCATCCTCCACTCAGTCTTGAGCCAGCACATTCTGGAAGAGAATGAGAATTTGGAGGGCTTTTAGTACTGCTTTTTTACCTCCATACAAACAACAATCAGATAGAGGTAGCTCTTTTGTAAGGCTGCAGGCTGAAATCTGCTCTCAGAGAGTTTTCTTGAAGTAGTCCATGTGTGGGTGTCTTTGCTGGTGTCATTTGTCTTTGAAGAATCAGCTACCAAGACATCAGTCATGGTCCCTCACACTCCTTTGCTGTGATGGGAGTTCCTTGCCTCCCGTGCCAAGCACTAAGGTGAATTTCAGAAGCAGTCAGAGAAGAAAAGATGACAAGAGACTCATAAAGAGCCACCCACAACATCTGACTCTCTGATATCTTATTCTTCTCCAAACTCCTTGAGTAGTCCAGGTCTTGCTCAGGTAACAATTTCAATGAAACATCTTATTGCAAAAGTCACTTCGACCTGTTTTCATTTCAGGGAGAGAGAATTGAAGAAAATGTAAAAGAGAATGAACAAAATCATGCTGAATTCTTGCAGCAGAGCTGTCTCATGCCTAGCTTGGTGCTCTGTGCTGTAGAACCTCAGCTTGAAAGGGAATGAGTGAGCTTCAGGTCTTTTTTTAATTGAGGTCTTAGAGTTATTAGCAGGTTATTTCAATATACATGCAGCATGGAGAGGACAGAAAAATGACAGATTTTTTCCAGTGATTATGGAAAAAAGGAAGTCTTTGTAACCAAGCCACTCTACTTCTCCTTGTCATTGAGTGACAGGGTAGATCTTTATCTCACATTATCTATTGTGCTTCACTCTTCATTGCATTGGGTTGGCAATGGTTTTGGAGCCAGATCTGTGAGTGATTTACATCTTCAGATTCTCCCTTTCCCTTGCAGATGAGGAGCAAGGATCTGGTAGAAAATGGGGATTGTCTCCTTTTTCAAACTTAAATATGGCCATAAGGTTTTCATCTGAAGTAGGGAAGGAAAAAGCCATTTTCTTCTGTCAATTAGGATAATATTTGTTCCCCTTAGGTCTTGTCCTTCTGGGCTCCAATGCTGCTGTTATGTGGGCCTAGACTTAGATTTATGGATGCAATGAGAGGAACGTAAAGCATGTACTGTTGAAACTATGTGCAAGAGAACTTTCTAACCCAGGAGAGATAAAACTTTTGGTAAAGCAGAGCTAGTCCACTCTGTTTCCTGTTTATATTGAATTTTTATTTGCCAGTTCTTAAACATTATCATTCTGCTTTGGAGAATGTTTTATGGTTTCCGCAAAATAAATGCCTCTCTCCCCCTTCCTGTCTACTGAGGAAAAAAAATCTTATTTTAATGAATTAAATTCTAATATCAGTTAAAACAAGGGAAGAATCTGTCCCATAAAGTTTGACAAATGATTATAATTTAAAAAATCAAATGTACACATTGTGTCTAAACACGATTGACCTTGTTCCCCTCAGCTGTCCTGATGCTCAGCTGCTTGGAAAGTTTCCTTCAGGGAAAGCCTTTATTAAATGATTTGTACTTCTTTTACATTTTGTTCCAAATTATCTCACTCCCTCATTTTATTTCATCTTCAGGCTGGCTGCTTGTTACAGCTAATTTGGTTGTCCTTGCTGGAACTCCCATAAATACTCTTTCCCAGTAGTACTTTGTAAGTTGAATGAGTCAAGTGATCTTGGCTATAACATTCAAGAAAACAGTCGATAAGATTAAAGACTGGGAGAACTTTATGGTTGGAGACACCTTTTTAAAGTCACCCATAAAGGCACATGAGTAAAAAGTGCTGACAAGGCCAAAATACTTGATAGATGCTAAAATTGTGACCTTCAGCATTGCAGAAGGGGGATAATTGTTCCCTCACTTCAGTGACTGTATTAAAGCACAACAATCTCTTTGGAACACTTAACAAGGACCCTTCCACACCACTAGATGAAATATCATCTTGAAAACAAGGAGATGAAGCCTGACCTACAAATTGACAGACAGAGCACTGATGCCTGCGTGAGCCTCCAGGTACACTGGGTCACCACCTTTCTCTGACTTTTTGTTCCCTAGCTTGACCAATGTGCTTCTCCTCCCTCCATCCCCTCAAAAAGGGTTTGTTAAATCAGTTAATCCCACAGTTTGCTCAAACCTTTTGAGACATAATGGGAAGAGCTCTTTTCATGTCAAGGCTGACTTTGAAGAAAGAATATTTCTAATATTAAACCAAAAAGGCTCAGACTTTATTCTGATGAAAAAGGTGAGCTCTTTTAATTTTATATCTAAATTGCAATGAGAGAAATATTAAAATATGGCTATTTGTTGTAATCTGAACTCAATATTTTCATAGAATCATAGAATCCTTGGGGTTGGAAGGGACCTTGAAAGATCATTTAGTCCAACCCCCCCTGCCAGAGCAGGGCCACCTAGAGCACTTCGCATAGGAACGTGTCCAGGCGGGTTTTGAATGTCTCCAGTGAAGGAGACTCCACGACCCCCCTGGGCAGCCTGTTCCAGGGCTCTGTCACCCTTACAGGAAAAAAATTTTTTCGAATATTCAACTTGAACCTCCTGTGCTCCAATTTACACCCATTACCCCTTGTCCTATCACTGGTCACCACTGAGAAAAGCCTAACTCCATCTCCCTGACACTCACCCCTTACATATTTGAAAACATTGATGAGGTCACCCCTCAGTCTCCTTTTCTCCAAACTAGAGACCCAGCTCCCTCAGCCTTTCCTTTCTTAACTTTCCTGTATCACACACAGGATAGATAAGTCCTTATCTTTACAAGGGCTTTCTTACTATTAAAAGGTCAGTGTACTCATGTTACAATAAGACCACAAAATTCTGGAGTGCAAAAATGCATGGCCCAGCATAAACCTGATCTGAGACACTTTGGGCATAAGCAACAACTTCACTTCTCCTGTAGCAAATAATGCTTCCTAAGGTTACAACAAGTAGTACCTGTTGCCTGTGCTGTAACATGTCCTGCAAATAGCTTCTTATTTGTGGCACTGATATAAAGGCTGTGTTTTACTGAGCTTACCCAACCAGCTTTTCTATGTCAGGATATCACAGATACATTTTTTTTCCAAGTTATTTTGAGACCCACTGCTGTTAAGAGACTGTAAAAAGGGATGTAACTTGCTCTTTTCACTTCCATTCAGGCAGTTTGAATAAACTCCCATTTCAGCCTTTCATGGTTCCTCTTTCCATTATACTTATTTTATTTTCTTTTTCTCCATGGGGATTGAGCCACTTTATTCAGGTCATTTTCTGCAATATCATGTTAACCCATTAAAATGTCAAATCATTTATTGTCCATTCAGTCCATCTGCCTGTCCTTTTCCTCGGAAAAGCAGAAGCATTTCTATAAGCTCTCCCTTTCCCTGCATGTTCAAAGGGCCTCGTGGATCTTCTCACCTTCTCATTAAATCTTGCTGAAGAACAGTTGCCTTGGAAACCAGGGAGCTGATCCAGCAAAGGGGTTGAGCATCTTCACCTTCCCTTGCCTTTGGTGGGAGGTGAAGCCATTCAGCACTTCTGAAAGGCCACTTAGCACCTGGCCAGCAGAGAAACTATCCAGGCACCAACTGCAGTTTTACCCTGGCTTCAGGATGATGGGAAATGCTGTTGGTCCCTACATACCCTCCAATCCTCCTCATGAAGAACAAAAGATAGAAAAAGGTTGAAACTGATGATGCTTTTGTGGCATCTCCGAACTCATTTGTAATTGCAGAGAGTTGGGAAATGCAAATGCATTCCAAATAGTATTCAAAAGAGCAAAACCTTTTCCAAGGTTTGTTCTAAGGACTAAACTTTATTTCCAGGTTGTTTCTACTGTGTAAGGGATCTACCAGGGTCACTACAGACCTTGAGTAAGAAATGAGTTTGGTTTCAGAAGAAAAGAAAACCAAATAAACTGCAAATCTTAACTGTTCTGTGCTATAAGTGACAGCATCCTCCCAAGGACTCAGCCAACGTAAGCACCAAATTTTAGAATCTACAAAAAAAACACCCCAGGCCTTGGAAACAGTGAAGAAATAAAGTCCAGACTTTAGTGATCATCACAGCAAGAGAGATCATATGGAGATAAACTATACCCTAAGAACAAAGGTGGCTCTACTCAGGCCACCTTGCTCTACCAGGCTGATTATCTCAAGGCAGAGCCATGCAAAAACAGCAAGTTTGCTCCCAGTGACAGCTCAGCCCATGATCAGGTTATCTGTTTTCATGAGGCTTTCAGACCTCCCAAGGTCTACCCAGGCTCACCTGGCTCCATACAGAGCCATTTCTTGAACTGAACCTTGATACAGCTCCCAGGAATATTATTCAAGGTCCAGAAGACCTTTGCACAAGGACTTCCACCTAAAGCATTCACACAAATTCCTGTTCTACTGAATATGGGTTCAGCAACTCTTCTCAAATGGGGAGGCACTGGAATATTTCCATTCTTATGCTCTTTGAGACCATTCTGGACCATGCAGGTCACACATAGTGTTCCCTGGCCAAATGCAGGCACTAAGCCTGGGGAAAAGCCTCACCCAGCTGCAAGAATATCTTTGTCAAGATGACAATACTCTGAGTATTTTAAACCAACCCAGTGCTGTCTTTCTGGGCTTCCTAAAGGCAATTTTAAGGTGTTGGCCTCTGAATACAGTCCTTAGTAAAGAACTTTACTCCAGCCTTACTCCATTCAGTTACAGCTGATGTGGGAGCTGTGACTACACTGTACAAACAATCTCAACCCATTTGAGAAGCTGACCTTTCTTTTACAGAAGTCCATCTGAAAACCTTTCTACCCAAAAGCAGTTTACAAAATACAGCACTACAAGCAGGCAGATCTTCCCACAGAAAGATGTGAGGACAAAAAAGAAATTTGCCATTGGCACTCGATGCATTTCTTCAAAGTTTCTCATGCCTTTGTTTCCATTTAAACACTGGTGTGTTTAAAGAGAACTATAAATTAATTGAAGATTAATTTGGTCAGTTCTAGAGACACTAAATAACATTAGAGTTACTGGCTAACAGGTTCTGTGAAAGACCAAGTAAAAGACTTTCCCTGCCTTGAGATGTTTGCAATTGGGACACAAGATGGCAAAAATAATTTAACAACTTGGTTTCCCTAAATTCACCCAAGAAATTGTTCTCCCAGCATCACCCTGAAGTGTGTAAGACAGAAGAGTAGATTTGAATGACACAATGTGGGAGGGATAAGATCTTGTAGAATTGTTATTACAGAGTGGTTGATGTGCAAACAACTTGTTCCTGGGCAAAGAATCCCATGGGGACCTGAACATCTTTGGGGGTACGGAGTGTGGGCAAGACAATGCTGGTGGGCAGGAGAACATGGACACTGCAGTCTTGGTTTGAGGACATGAGGTACGTTGATCTACCTACATAAAAGCTGTGATTTTATGCAAATATAGGCAGAAGCAGTGTGGAAAAAAAAAAAAGGCACTTCTTACCCAGTCTAAAATACACTGTACCCTACCTTACAGTATAAGGTGGTGGTAAATATCTCTCACCTTTGCTCTTTGCCCCCATAATTTACATTGCAAGGTTTTATTACAGAGTTTGTTCTTTGGAAGAAAGCAAAGAAACAAATCTTTGGGGGTTTAAAGGATAGCTGGTGGAGAGTGGCTTTCTGATACTCAGAGCAAGGACAGAGTAAACTCAGGGCAGTCTCACCCAGAAAGAAGAATTCAGTTTCCATCCCCAGACTATAGTGTTGGCACCACACCTGGTGTTGACTTCACAAAGTAGCAGCTGACTTTCAGGGTCATCCTAATCCTTAGTGATCATGGATCTGAATTCCTTGCTCTGCTGTACATTGATTTTCTCTCCCATCTTGGGCAAATTGAGACTGGATCAAGAGCCCAGTCTCACCTTGAAAATGAGGGTATATGCATTTCTGAAGTGCAAAATGTTTGGACAAAAGCCTCTTGCTTACAGTGGATGGCACTGGAGAGGAGGAGGTCAGGATCCCTGTGTCTCAGGGATTTACACCTCCAAAAGTGGCTTTCTGTCCTGCCATATAATATGCTTCTAATTAAAGTTGCTGCTGTAAAATCTCTAATCTGATAACACATTGTGCAGGAAGCAAGGAGACATCTGCCCGCATGTACACATCAATATTAAGTTGGATTCTGGATGCAAAGTTCTCCCCACGCTGTTTAATAATGCCACTGGCAAAACAGATCACCCACATTACTGTCTGGCAGCAAATGCTTTGCAACAGGAGCATGTATTCCACAGAGGACTGGGGAACATAAGATCTAATTTTCTCTGGCAAAGCATCTGTGATGTGTGTGAGCTTTTCATGGAAGCTAATAATACCTCCCATTAATCAAATCAAGTTGGTAGGTGAAACAAGACTTGGCAGAGGTATGAACACCCTCACCTCTACAATTACCATCCATGGCCTCTCTTTGGGATTTCCTGAATGGAAAGTATTTTGGGGTTGGAAGATAACAGCTAGAATAAAATTGCTTTAGTGCTTGTACCCTGTTACAGTCCGAGGTAACATTAAAGTTTATTTTTGTTTTGGATCCGCGAAACAAAGTCCAACCACAGAAAAAAGTTGGGTGCAAGCAGATTTTATTTGACAATTGACACAGGCAAAAATATAGAGCCAGGTGAAAGAGGGAGAGAGGAAAAGAAGATTTAAGAGAGAGAGAAGTGGGAAGACAGAATGAGAGAGAAAAGTCGAGAAGAAGGGTAAGAAAGTGGGAAGAATGAGAGAGAGTCACCACCAGAGTTTCTTCAGGATGGTGCTGATTCTGGACAGGGTCCAATGCAAAACTGGCAGTGGGTCAAGAGACAACCCCAGGCACAGCATGGACAGTCATATATATCCCTGAGTCCCTTTTGGTGATGGGGGCAGCTGTCAGTCAGCCAGGTTCCTTAGAAGACAGACTGCCTGGAGGGGAGCTTCTGCAGAAGAGTGTAGTCCTCGACCCACTCATCAGTTCTTATCTTCTTCCAGGTGCCATTCGTCCTCTGTTCCAGCCACTTTAGCCAGGTACATAATCCTGCCTCCAGGGGTGTCCCAGCATTGAAGGTTGGCCCTCAAAAAAGGGGAGCAGTCTCCACCCAGGCATCAGTTCTTATCTTCTTCCTGGTGCCATCCTTGCTCTGCTCCAGCCCCCTTAGCCGGGTGTGTCCCAAGTACAATCAAGGTGGCTCAGTCCTGCCTGGAGGGACCACCCAGCATTGAAGGCTGGCTCTCAGAAAAAGGGAGCAGTCTCCACCCAATAGGTCTTATCACATCCCAAGGTGTCACCCCCTGCTCAGCTCTGGCCAGCCAGCTCCTCCACCCTGGCCAGGGCTTTTCATTTTAAAATTGCTCCTTTGAGACAATTTGCCCCTGTGCTCAGCGCTGGTGAGGCCACACCTCGAGTCCTGTGTCTAGTTCTGGGCCCCTCAGTTTAGGAAGGAGATTGAGGTGCTGGAGCAGGTCCAGAGGAGGCAACTGGGCTGGTGAAGGGACTGGAGCACAGATCCAATGAGGAGAGGCTGAGGGAGCTGGGGCTGTTCAGGCTGGAGAAGAGGCGGCTCAGGGGAGACCTCATCACTCTCTACAACTCCCTGAAAGGAGGTTGGAGCCGGGGGGGGGTTGGTCTCTTTTCCCAGGCAACTCTCAGCAAGACAAGAGGGCAGGGTCTCAAGTTGTGCCAGGGGAGGTTTAGGTTGGAGATGAGAAAGAATTTCTTTCTGGAGAGAGTGATCAGGCATTGGAATGGGCTGCCCAGGGAAGTAGTGGATTCTCCGTGTCTGGAGATATTTCAAAAGAGACTGGATGTGGCACTGAGTGCCATGGGCTGGGAACTGCAGTGGGAGTGGATCAAGGGTTGGACTTGATGATCTCTGAGGTCCCTTCCAACCCAGCCAATTCTATGATTCTATGATTCTACGATTCTACGATTCTATGAATTACAAGTCAGTGTGGTCAGAATCACACATACCCCATTTTTCAGGAGTCTCTGAAGGTTACTCAAATGTCATTAACCTCAGGCCATCCTTGACTGATGAGGCAAGGAGGACCAGAGGGGGAAGGTGAGGACCCAACAGTCAGAAGAATTGCCCAGTTATCCTGGACCTTGGGCAAGGGGAAGATGTTGGAGCACACCAGGCAAAAGAACATATCTTGTGAGACCCCACCTGGAACTCTGTGTCCAGTTGTGGAGTCCCCAACATCAGAAGGACACAGAGCTCCTAGAAGGTGTCCAGAGCAGAGCCACTCAAATGCTCAGAGGGCTGAGCACCTCTCCTACAAAGCCAGGCTGAGGGATTGAGGTTGTTTAGTCTGGAGAAGACATTGAGGTGACCTTATAGTGACTTTCCAATACCTGGAAAGTCTACAGGAAAGCTGGGGTAGGGCTTTTTGCATGGGTGTGTAGTGAGAGGACAAGTGGAAATTTAGAAGTTGAAGAGGGGAGATTTAGGTTAGACATTAGGAAGAAATTCTTTACTATAGGGGTGGTGGGATCCTGGAATAGGTTGTCCGGGGAAGTTGTGGCTTCTGCATCCCAAGAAGTGTTGAAAGGCAGGTTGGATGGGGTCTTGAGCAACCTGGGCTGGTGGGAGGTGTCCTTACCCATGCAGGGGGTTGGAACTGGATGATCTTTAAGGTCTCTTTCAAACAAAGCCATTCTGTGATATAATTCTATGAGCCATAACACAAGAGAAAGGCAGAAATAGCCACCTCAGGAAGTATTTGTAATACTCTTCATTTACTGGGGAGGCAGAGAAAGCATGAAGAAGTCCCACCCCTGCTGATGAAGAGGAGGTTTTTGGGTGGAGTAGAGCAGTGTGTTGGGCATAAGGTCCTAATACTTTGTAGGAAGAGATGCCCAGGTGTGACCCCATCATTTGGCCTGGTGCAGCTCAAGCCAGAAGTGAATGGAGGGACAAACAGACCTTGGTCTGTTCAGGTACACTTGAGTATCTCCTAAAGAGAAATAGGATAATGCAAGACTGACTTTCAGAACAGGCTGTACTGGCTTGGAGATTTGTAACCACCAGTAGTCAAAGACAAATTGACTCAGTGATCTCAGAGATCCTTTCCAACCACAGCTATTCTGTGGTTCTGTGTGGCCCAGATTGTAAGGGGTTTTTTTTGTTGTTGTGTGGTGGTTTGGGTTTTTTTTTTCCCCAGTATGGTTGGACTCAGTGATCTCAGAGGTCCTTTCCAACCATTACTGTTCTGTGATTCTGTGAAATCCCTTATAGTATTTCACAGAAATAATCTCCCCAAGCACTCTTTTCTTCCAGCAACTTGCTTTTCACTCAGAATATTACAATCCAGAGTTAATATCTTTATATTTAACTGCTACCAGTGCCTTTTTCTTTCATGAGTCTGGCTGGCTGCTTTTTGAACCCAAAGTTACTGCATCCACATCCTCCTGCAACAAAGACTTGGACAACCTAGGTATGAAATGTGAGAAGAGCCACAACTTTCTGCTTTTCTAGGCCCTCACTGGCACCTGCAAGTTTCATTTGGTGAAAGCTTCAGCCTTGCAGAGTTTTTCTGGAAGCACTGGAGAAATGTTCAGCTCTACCAATGGGTGGCAGTCTCTTACTGACACCAATCCTGGGCTTTAGGTAACTTTATTTTGGGTTTTCATTTTGGGTTGGCTCCAGAGTGCACTGTTAAGGGCAAAAAGAGTAATTTGCTTTCTCCCTGGTGTATTTTTACATGAACTTGGTTTTCTCCTATGCAAACAGAAAAGCAGTTTCTGGTTCTGACAGGCAGATGTGTTGGTGTCAGTCCCCAGCCCCTAGCAGGAGCTTTTTTGCTAACACTCAACACTTACTGGTTCTACCAGGAATGGAAGAGGAGGTTTGATTAACCACCTGTGTGAGGTAATAAAAATAAAACCCAACCCACTTACACTGAAGCAGATCAGTACTCCCCACTTCAGAGGGACGCAGCTGACCTTGCATATGAAGAAGCAAAACCAGATTTTAAAGTAGAAGACCTTTAAATTCTCCAGAACACCCTCTCTTAAAACAAAGATTACAGAATCTCAGAATCACAGAATTGTCAGAGTTGGAAGGGACCTCTAGAGACCATCCCTCCCACTGAAGCAGGATTACCCAGACCATATTTCCCAGGACTGCATCCAGGTTGATTTTAAATATCTCCAGAAAATGGGACTCCACAGACTCCTTGGGCAGCCTGTGCCAATGCCTTGAATTTACCCAACCAGTGGGAGGGACTCAAAGAATTGTGGACTGAGTGTTTTATGGGAGTCGTTCTCCATAAAGGGCTGATCTCTGCAGGGATCTGACAACCTGGCAAGGTTGGATCAGTGTGTTACAGCCTCTCCATCCATCCATTCATCCATCCATCCATCCATCCATCCATCCATCCATCCATCCTCCTCTCTCTGTGTTTGAGACAAAGCTATGGGAGGGCTGATGGCTTTGGCCTGCATAGGCCCACTCTTAAACCTCTTTCTGTCTCCTGAACTATCCTGAGAGGGACATGTGGCACCAGAGCCACAGCTCACTAAGGTCAGAAGGAGATTTTTCTTCAGCACCACTGAAGTTTGCAGAGAGGAGCCCTGCAATGAGAAGGGCAGTTCCCAAAACTAAAAGAAATAACCAGAAATCTTTCTTTCTCCACCAACCCTTGCCAGCCTTGTTGTTTTCTCAACATTTTTTTGTTCCTGAATGAGGCTGGGGTGGATGATTTTTTTATTAGCAAGAAGTTTCCATGGAAAACAATGGTCACACTCAGAGCAGGGCTGGGATCTCTACCTGATGATGTCAGATGTAAAATTCAGGAGGCTCTATCTGCATGCAAGGCACCTGTGCAGCCCAGACAGGGCTGGGACCATCACAACCCCTCCCAGACAGAAGCTCTGAAGCCAGGCGAGACTGACAAAATCCCCTCTCTCCCAACCACACGTTTCCACAAAGAGATTTGCTCCTTGGAGCCAAGAATGCTGAACTCTTACCTTTCATTTTGATGGTTTCCATGGAAACCATAAAATTAAGCCTTGCTGTTACTTACTGCAACATTACCTAATCCGGCACGCGCTCCGTTGCTTTTCAACAAATGTGTTTGTTCTGGGCTGCTTTTTTTTTCTCTTTCTTTCTTTTTTTTTTTTTTTTTTTTTTTTTTTTTTGTCAGCCCGATCAGCTGAATCTGTGTCGATCTGATTAAACAAGGAGCAGTGGGGTAAAAATCAGATATTAAAATGCAACTTCAGTCAGTGCTTTTTCTCCACAGGATGAGAGGCTGCCTGCTTCCACTGTGGGTTCCAGCTGTATTAAGGCTTTGCAGCATCACTCAGTGCCAGGCTGGGGAGATGAGGTTGGGCTGAGGAGGCTGTGATCCCAATTCTGCCTTCAGGGACAGCAAATAGGTTCCAGTTCTACCCTGCTCTGGGCTTTTTTCGTCCCTGCAAATAGCATTCAAAAGTCATAGAATCATAGAATCATAGAATTAGCCGGGTTGGAAGGGACCTCAGAGATCATCTAGTCCAACCCTTGACCCACCGGAGCAGTTGCTAGACCATGGCACTGAGTGCCACATCCAGTCTTTTTTTAAATGTCTCCAGGGACGGAGAATCTACCACCTCCCCGGGCAGTCCATTCCATAGCCTAATCACCCTCTCCGTGAAGAAATTCTTTCTAATATCTAACCTAAACCTCCCCTGGCACAACTTAAGACTGTGTCCTCTTGTCTTGTTGAAGGTCGTCTGTGAAAAGAGTCCAGTTCCCACCTCGCTACAACCTCCTTTCAGGTAGTTGTAGACAGCAATGAGGTCTCCCCTGAGCCTCCTCTTCTTCAGGCTGAACAGCCCCAGCTCTCTCAGCCTCTCCTCATAGGGCCTGTGCTCGAGTCCCTTCACCAGCCTGGTTGCCCTCCTTTGGACCTGTTCCAGGACCTCTACATCCTTCTTAAACTGAGGGGCCCAGAACTGGACACAGTACTCAAGCTGTGGCCTCACCAGCGCTGAGTACAGGGGCAGAATCACCTCCCTGGACCTGCTGGCCACGCTGTTTCTGATACAGGCCAGGATGCCATTAGCCTTCTTGGCCACCTGGGCACACTGCTGGCTCATGTTCAGCTTCCTGTCAATCCAGACTCCCAGGTCCCTTTCTGCCTGGCTGCTCTCCAGCCACTCTGTCCCCAGCCTGTAGCGCTGCATGGGGTTGTTGTGGCCAAAGTGCAGGACCCGGCACTTGGCCTTGTTTTTCATTTAACTAGGGCAGGGTGGACTGGGCTGATCTCAGTTTCCCACTTGCACCAGAGAGATCAGATCTTGCCCTAGATATTTTGAACAAGTGCTGTGGAATATCCTGCAATTTTCATTATGAAAGGAAAAAACTAATTATAAAGCAATGGTAATATCCATTTTTCCATGTTCCTGGCACACAGCCATCCCCGTTGGAACTGGACCAGAGACAGCAGCAATGTTTGGGATGATGGAAGCTGCTGTACAATCACTCTTTAACTTTTGTGGCCAGGCTCATTATTTAAATAGAGCTCAGCAAAGCCAGATAGTTCTTCGTTTTGTCCAGGATACACAGCCTTACTACTGTCAAGAACAACATCAAAACTAAGAACAAACTGAGGAAAGACCTCAGCTGGACCTTAGGACTTGCACAGAAAATGCACGGGGAAAAGGGAATCCTCAAATACACAGGGATGTACAAGAAATGGGTATGAAGAGGGTTGTAAGTAGTGGCTCAGCATCCATCACCTTCCCAGTGCTGTGTTACTCAGGTTGTGGTTTTGCTCATTTAAAAGGAATCATGAGATTGCTCGTTCCAGACTGAGGAATTATTTGGATGCTTTGGTCCTGTGTCAAGTCTCACACCATGCTGAGGAACATGCAGCACAAACACAGACCAGAAGAGATCAACCTAAGTTGGGTGCAAAAAGTTCAGGTGCCATCCCATTTAATTGAGTGCCAGCAATTGGCCCTTGACCCAATTTATTTGCTAGCAAGATAAGATGGAGTTTCAAAGAAATGTACCAAGCCCAGCATGGGCAGTGTAAATTAAAGCTGACAGAGATGCAGTCCCTTCTTTTGGCAGCATCCTTTCATCTCTCTTCAACTTGTTTATCTCTCAGCAAAAGGTTTGGTCTTTCCCAAGCATTGCTCAGCCTTGGTTTAACAGCTTGAGAACCCCTTTCTGAGGTGATGCTGTTGCTGAAAAAGCTGGGATTCCTCCTCACATCACTGATGGTGTTTGACATCAGGTGATACCACAAAACCATCACCCAAATCCTGGGAAAATCTGTTTTATCATGGGTTAGTCTCAGTCTGCTCTTATCCCTCCCTGGCTTCGTGTGACATGTGAGACAGTGATCTTCTTATGATATAAAGACATAAAATGTTCAGTAACTGAAGCAGCTGCTGGCACGTCATTTAAAGAGCACACATATCTGATAAAAATGGCATTTGCAATGTCTATAAGTAGCTGGAAATAGCAGATAATTAATTATTTGAGTGCCAGGAAAACATAACAACAAATCATGGCTCAGAACTTCCAGCCTGAGATGAGCTGAGGACAAATATTGAAGGAACTGGAGGTTTCCTGGATAGGCAAAAATGGTCAATCTATTTTTCCCATTTTTCGGTGCTAAATAATAAAAGCAATAACAATAATAATAATAACAACAATAACAATACTGTTTTTAAAATTTTATAGTTCATATTAGATAATAATATTTTGATATTTCAGTGCTAAATAATAATTATAATGAAATATTGCAGATTTTTCTCCCATTAAGTAGCTGCATATTTCACTATGAAGACAAGAGGTTCAGGCAGAGTAACCTGACATCTCTGAAAAGCAAGTATTTTACACCAGTGGACAGTGTGGTTCAGGAAGGTAACATTTCTTGTATCTTTTGAATCATAGGAAAAAATTTATTCACTTAGACTGCATAACAGATCTCTGCAAAATAAAGACTGCATTTAACACCTTTATGGCCCTAGTCTTTTAAATTTCCTGGTTGCTATTTCTCTGTTTCCTACCTTGTGTGAAGAGCTCCCTAATTTTATAAATCCATTTTCTACTTCACCAAGGAGGAGTATCAGGAGCATATTGAATCACAGGCTCATAGAATCATGGGCTGGTGTGGGTTGGAAGGGACCTTAAGGATCATTTTGTTCACCTTCTATTATCCCATCCAACCTGGCCTTGAACACTGCCAGGTTTCCAGGGAATTCTCAGCTTCAGACATCATCCTCTGCCCCCAGCATTGGCTCTGTTTGCTTTGATGGAAGCCAACTCCATTTATTTCATTGTGCTGTGGATTCCAGTGCATCCTCACAGCCATTAACATTTGCTTCTTTATTTGAATATAAATCTGATATTTGATCAAGTGATCAGAAGTGAATAGGCTGGACATTGCTGAACTCAGAGAAAACTCAGTGTGGGTCTTTTGCCTAATTTTTCTCTTTTTCTTTTATTTATTAATTTATTTATAGACTCCTGAAGTTTTCCTACTGGAAGAGCCCTGTCTAAAACAGATTTTGGCCATCTAGCTGTGAGACTGATTTTCCTAATTACCTTTCAGAGACCTTTTTTATATTGTCAGCACACAAGTAAAAGCCCATGGACCACAGAGTAACATTCACTAGTTAAAATAGTAAGCACATGGAGTTGTTTTGGTAGATCAGACTTTAAGTGCCAAAAGATAACAAAATTATCACAGATTTTTGTGATTGTTTTTTCTTATTTTTACTTTTTTTTTCCTTTACTTTTTCTTTGAATTTTTCTTTGAATTTCTTTAAAAAATCAAATACTTTCAGCTGCTTTAAATACCTTCCTGTACTCCAGTCTCATAGAACAAATTTCTCAGGGCTTTTCTGCATGAGAAAATGGACTCTTGTCACAGTAGTGCTGTTATTCTGCTGCCTGTATCAAATTCCTTGAGTTTAACTGGCTTTAACTTCAGAAGTGTATAAAAAAAAATGTGAAATTTCTTCTGTCTGAGCCAAAGTGAATTTTGCATGGATATAAATGGCTTAGCTAAATTCAGTGGTAAAGATGGGCTTTTGGATCTGTATTCCAGAAGAGTTCTGGACCTTAATGCCAATAATATGCAGCTACCATGGATCTCATTTCTTGAAAGAGAAACTTGTATCAGCAGAAGTTTTCAGCCATAAAGAAACTTTGGTGCTTTCTGGCAGAGTGGCTAAGTCATAGATATAGAACTTCTGTAAGGTTCTCAGAGCTTTGTTGTGTCAACCTCACTTTGGGGAGCTCTAGAAACCAGGAACTATTTTCCTTTATGTAATTTTCTGAAGGAAACAAACTTTATCAGCAATTCTTTTAGAGAAGTCTCCATACCATGCAACCTTTGGAGCAGAGAATTCCATCAGGAGAGTGTACCCTTCTCTATTGACTTCAGAAACACTTCCCTATGGATATCACCTCAATTTAATGTCATTTGTGCTAACCATGGCTTTCATCAGCCCAGCTCAGAAGTGACATGCTAAGCCAAAACCCAGTGAAATATCCCTTGGTGTCAAAATCCATTGATTTTGCACCCAAAAATGATCAAGAGTTTTCACCTACTGATGTTTCCAGTGGGAAGGTAACTGGGTGACTGAACCTCCTGTTTCCATCAGAAAACAAGCCCTAAGGCTGAGAAAAAGGAACTTGAACCTCTCCTCAGCTTCTCCCATATTAAAAAAAACCCAAACAACTAAACAAAGAGAAAAAAACCTCAGAGAAATCAGCAGTGTCAAATTATGAAGCAGAGGAATCAAGCCCTAATTTCTGCAAGATTGCCTACAAGTCATAGATGTATATATAGAAAGGGGAGATATAGCTATATCATTCATATTTATATTTATATTTGCCTCTTCCAGTCTAAAATAGAGATGATTAATGATCCTCTGGGACACATGCATTCATATTACATATAACTGTGTAATAGGATGGACATAAAACCCAACACACATAGAAACAATTTTGAGGTGTGTGTCTGCATGGCTCTGTCTCATTTAAAATCTAGAAACCTTGGGCATTGATTTCTCCTGACCTAACAGGATTTGTGATTGGATCCCTGCATCTCATCAGGGGGATTTGGAGCCAGGGAAGGACTTCTTTGCATGATGATTTTGCCCCTGTTGGGAGGCATTAGCTCCCAGCTTGTAATTAATGCCTTTAAAGTCCCCAGTGTGAAAGGTGCCCTTCTGGGTGACATTTACTGTGGGTGCTGTGGGTCATTCAGCAAAATTCATCCTTTGCTCCTGCACTTTGTGAACACTCAGGGTGAGATGAGGCAACAGGGAGGGGATGGGGAAGTTCCTGATCAAGCATGAACAGAGCACTGGGGAGGATTTCACACTCACACCAATAAATTTGCAAAGGGTTTAACCAGGTCCAGGACCAATATCACCCCATGTAAGAGCATCCACAGGTGGGTAGGTCACCACTGGGCACTCTTCAGAGTCATTACTCAGAGAATTTCAACACTTTCCATCTTCTATTTACTACAGCTACAATATAAACGTGGCAGGACTCAGCCTAAAATTTGAATTAAACTGCCAAGTAGCCAAAAATGATGTGAACACTTTCTGGTTCACAGTTTTGAACTGTTCTCTCAGAGAGGATTTTATCTCTTCACGATAGACAATAAAAAAAAATTTTGGTAGCATCAGGAAGCTTGAACAAGTCAAAGTTGTATAGAACTCCCAGGTGAAATACACTGTAGAATATCATGGCTGACCAGCTCTACCAGACTTGTGCTGTCTTCAGAAATCATCTGTGGCTTAAGTCTGACTGATGGAGACCTTGCAGTTGGAGTTACACCTCAGGGTAAATCAGCTGGCAAAGTCCACCAAGACATAATGCAAAAAAAGTCATTTCTTAGGGCATGGCCTGACCAGAACCATCAGACTGGAACAAAGTAGCAGCCCCTGAATGCCCACTGAGTTAATTTCTGGCCACTTCATCTTAAAAATTGTTCTTTCCAACAGTGTGGCATAACCCAAGCTGATAAAAAAACCCTCAGAAGAACAGCCTTGATCATAGAATCATAGAACTGGCTGGGTTGGAAGGGACCTCAGAGATCATCAAGTCCAACCCTTGATCCACTACTGCTGCAGTTACCAGCCCATGGCACTCAGTGCCACATCCCGTCTCTTTTTAATGAGGATAATTTAAAGAATTTGTAAGTTACAAGCTCACACCTGGCCCAATGCTTTTCTCAGGAAGCAGCACTGCTGTTTGCCCTCTCCAAGTGGCTCTGCTTACTGAGAGAGACACTTTCAGTGTTATTTTCATGCTTCTCAGCTTGTGTTCATCTGTTTGAAGAGCAGATCTGACTCCTTGCCTCCCCTCCCCCTTTCTTCACTTCAGCATCAGAGATTCTTGTGGTGTCTGGGATGTGACAGCCTCAGGGCTGACTTTCCAGGCTTGCTTCTTTCCAGGTTAATTATCCTCCTGGCTGCCATTCCAGGTACTCAGCGCCAGGTGCTCAGGTACTTAGCAATTGCTTTTGGTGGCCAATCAATCAGATTCTGAAATAATGAGCTCATGGTTTGTGTGAAACCTTTGATAAAGCTGCAGCTCCTTTAATAGGACAGCACAAGATGCTTGGTTTTCTTCCCCTCTGTCTACATCCATCTCTCTTTTCCACCTGAACAGCTTGCAGAAGAAAACATGGAGCACTACTTGATGGACACCATGGACAGAATTTCACTGGCTTGCCACTAAAGAGTTGATATTTACTGTAACTTTTATAACTCTCATCAATATGTTGGTCATATCTAGAGGAATGGCACCTCCCAACATCCAGCATATCACAGAAAAGGGTCAAAATGAAGAAAGCCATGCAACTTCTCAACAGTAATCAAGGGGAAGCTCCACTACATTTAAAGATGCTATTTTGGTAGAGAATCATAGATTGTTTAGGTTGGAAAAGATGTTCAAGATCATTGAGTCCAGTGTGAACCCAGCACTGTCAGGTCCACCACTAAACTATGTCCCCAAGTGCCACATTTACATGTCTTTTAAATACCTCCAGGGATGGTGACTCAGGGGTAACTGATACGAAGCAGAATCTACACAGACTCCACCTGCATTTCAAAAATGTCATGAGATACCAAAAATCTGAAAGAAGACACATTTTTCAGGCAAACTCCCTTTACTTACCCCAAAGCCTTGGACCTCAACCAATAGGAATCAGAGAGATTATCAACACAGGACTTTCTCAGTTTAAATATTTGCAAGTTTCTCCTATTATCTAAGATAACAACCACCTGTGGCCTTTATCAAATGCTAAAGATTTCCCTTAAGTGACTGTCATTATCACTGTTAAAGACCAGCCACAGTCTAAAGCCTTTACATGGATTTGAGGAAGATCACAGTAATTCTTCTCAAGGAAATAATCCTAATGCCAGAGGGGTCTCATGAACCTGACCCAATCCATGAGAACAGGTTTTAGGGTTTTATGCTCACTTAGGTTCAAAATATTGCTCTTTTTGAAGGCTTGATATCACTTAGCTCACAGCTCAAATTACCACTCTTGTTACTGCCCCATGGAAACACCATTCCTGACCCAGAACTCATTGAGCTGTCATCACCTCAGCCTTCCTGTCCAGTTTCCCAGGCTTGGACTAACAAAACAGCTTTCACGTGGAACATATTAGCTCCTAGGGCTGAGCCCTACCTACTTTTGGACATCTACCCATCTAACCCTGGCATCTACATGTGTATAGGCACCCAATCTCCCTTTACCTTTGGAGAGGAGTAGGCTGCTTCCAAAATGTGGAGATTTTCTTCTCTAAGAGGTACAATGAGTGTCTTGCAGATGTACTAATGCCAACCCCTGGGTGGCAGTCAGTCTCACCCAGCTTCCTGTGAGAAAGACTCACATCTAGATAAAAAAGCCACTACTTACTTAAAGAATTGGTCAGACACTCCTGATGCTGAGAAATGAATCATAGAATCATAGAATAGGCTGGGTTGGAAGGGACCTCTGAGATCATCAAGTCCAACCCTTGATCCAATGGGCTCATTCTACCTTACAAATCCAAAACTTGAGGGTACTTGACTGTGTACAAGTGTGGAAATAACTCCCACCCTTTATCTCCCTGAAGAATTTGCCTTCAGCTTCTTTATCCTTGGACCTTCCCTAAATTTGCAGTCCTGGCACTGGTGGCCATGCCATCCCACTTCGGTTGTGTTACTAGGAGCAGGTGATCCAATACCCCAGCACTAATTTATTTGATTTGGATTTCTTCAAATTTGGTGTCTTTCAGACACTGAAACTTGAAAGAAAACCACAGAACTGTTGACCCTTGTTGGGCTTTGGGTATTTTACAATGTGTAAATGTGACTGCTTCTTTGCCCCTCTTACTTGACCTCAGGCAGAATGACAATTTCTGTGCAAGTCCAAAAGGACCTGGAAATCATTGCTGTAACATAGATGGTTTCCTTTTCACCTTTACAGGTTCCCTAACACGATGATTGTGAGAGTGACCTTTAAATCATGGAGAGATTTCACTTTTAAACCATCCAGAATGTAGTTTGTCCAGTCCTCCAAAAAAATTCAAAACTTCTTCATTAAGTAAACTCTTGCAAAAACTAAAGTTCTGCTAAGAAACCACTGTAAGGTTTAAAACTTTCTTTCCCTAGATACATCCATACCATTTCTTGCTTTCCTAGTGTTTTATGACATGGGGCTTTGCTGTTCCCATTACTTAGCCTTGGATTACTTTTCTAACCTAGGTGCTGCCCAACATGAAAGACCAGCTTATTCTTTTGCCCTGAAATTTGCAGAGTGGCACCAGTTTTTTTCTGGATGAGGTACACGGGACTAAATTCTGGTTTTGTTTAATTCTGAATTCCCATGGCAGGAGGTTGGGGTAGATGATCTCTAAGGTCCCTTCCAACCTAAGCCATTCTATGTTTTTTCCTAACACACATCCCATACAACTCTTGTGTTTCAAGTTGTTTGTGGTCCTGATTGTCATCAAAAAGCGAACAAATAAAAACCATAAATGACCACAGGATGGATCTCAAACCCCTATTTTTCCTCATTTTGCTTGCAAGTACCTACATAATGTCTCCTATGAAGCCAGGATAAGGAAGTTGAGGTTGTTCAGCCTGGAAAAGAGAAGGCTCCAGGTAGATCTTAGAGCAGCTTTCCAGTACCTGAAGAAGACCTACAAGAAAGCTGGGGAAACACTTTGTACAAGGAGATGGAGTGATAGGATGAGGGGAAAAGCTTTTAAGTTGAAAGAGGGTAAATTTAGTCTAGACAGTAGGAACAAATTCTTTACTTTGGGGGTGGTGAGATGCTGGAACAGGTTGTCCAGGGAAGTTGTGGCTGCTACATCCCAAGAAGTGTTGAAAGCCAGGTTGGATGGAGCCTTGAGCAACCTGGTCTGGAGGGAGGTGTCCCTGGCCATGCAGCAGGATTGGAATTAAATGATCTTTGAGGTCTCTTCCAAATCATTACCTGATTCTCTGATTCTCTAAACAGTCTCCTTGCATAAGCAGATGTTTCCACCTAAGGGAGTCAATGTCACACTGCCACCCTCTCAGCTTCAGCAGGGATTTACACCAGACTAGGCTGACCATATGAGAACCTCATGCTCCAGAAACAATTCCCCCTCTTCTGGTGACACTCAGGTTGTTCCTGTCACAAAGAGGAGTAAAAGGGTCTGGTAAACTCTGAGGCTGATACAAAAGGCGGTGATTGGGAATGGGAACCTGGAGGAGGGAAGGGAGGGGAATGGACTTCAGCCACTGGGTATTAAAGGCTGGGAAGCTGCAATCTCAGTGCACAGTGTTTTAATGAATCTCCTTTTGAGTCTCCTTTCTACCCTTTTTGAATAGGTTGATAATCAAGTCCCTGACATAACCATGGCCACGTGTAGAGAGCTTGCCTTGTTCAGATCTCATTAACTCCCCTGACCTGGACCGCTGACTTCTTGCTCTTACTCATTTCTTCCCCTTGCTCCCTCCATCCATCCCCATCAGAAGCATATTTGTTAATATCTCCACTTTTAAACTCCTGATTCATTTTCCCTTCTGCCAACATACACATCTGCAGTTAAAAGTGCTGGAGAAGATTTATTTTCCCTGGAAACTGTGTATCTCAGAATTATGAACTCTCATCAAGCAGAGATGCCACCCTGGGGGGTGTGTGAGGGTGTTGGGTTAGGATTTGATCTCTTCTCACTGCAGGAGGCCATGGGGAAGAGTTGTCTCTGTATCTCTGCAGGGCTAGGAAGAGTCAGAGCCTGCCAGCAGGGGTTCAGCTGTCAAAAAATTATATCTAAAATGAAGAGACAACATTTGCTAGGTCTTGTTTTCACCTCTGGCAAAAAATCTTTTACATCATCACCTTCTCACTGATTGTCACTGTCTTCAGATGAGGCTCTGGATGAAGTGGATATGTTACCTGTGTCACTGGTTCCCAAACCTCTGAGCAAAAACAGGTCCCTGACAACTCTAAAATTCCCTGTGGTTCATTGGAACAGTCGAGTCTGCAGGTTGCTGTGCTTCATTTCATTTTGCGTAACAGCTTCAGACCACAAAGGAAAGTCTCATGGACCACAGTTTGGACTTTCAGGAAGGTCTCATTTAACTCTTTTCAGCCCAGTTTAGGAAGACTTAATCTGTAAGTCTTCTGTAAGATGCTGGGAGAAGCTGCACCCATCAGCTTGCTGAGCTTGTGACTTAGAATTATAAAGAAGGTGTTGATCTGTCCTAAAATTTAAGTGTCTCTGGTCTTTGCTGTCTGAAATTTCATAATGTCTTCTGGAAAACATCTGTCTCTGTTTCAGATAGATTTTTCACTGTGCCATTTTGAAAACAATACCTTTGTGCAAAAAGCAGGCTTAAAATTGCCAATGTCCTGATGTCTTCACTGGGGTAAGCAAGCAGCACCTTTGCTCAGCACAGCCTGCTGTCACTGTTCTCTAGCTGCTTTATCCCACAGTGAAAAGAAACAAAAAACCCCAAGATTTATTTTAAGTTTTTCTGTTAATTAGAAATTCCAGGTAAAAAGAAAAAAAGAAAAAAAACCAAACCAAAAAACCCACCAACCAACCAAACTAAACCCTCTGCCTCAGATGAGGGCAATACAGGATATTGTTATTTTTATATCACTCGCTCAATCATGAACTGAGCTATAAAAAGTGAGTCCTAAATTCCTCACAGTCCCATTTTGAGACAGAAGTTAATGCTTCATTAGCAGTAAAAGCTTCAGGTTATGGTACTGAGTAACCTTTTCTTCAAACATGATGTCTGGCATTTGCATAAGTGCTCGGGTCTGTCTATCTCTGAGCTATTGAGATGATGTAACTCACCAAGTTCTTGTAAAGAGGGATTTTTTTTCTACCTCCTCCCCACACTTTACATCCTTGCAGCTTTCTCCTCAGAAAAACAGAGCTGCCTGGGAAGGTGAGGATGTTTTGGGGCTTCATCTGCCCTTCGGTTACTGCATCAAAATTGTCTCTTCTGTGGACTTGGCAGCTGGTCCAAGAGACAGAAAGCCTAAGGCTAACCCAGCTAACACCTAACCCAGGCTAACACCTAATCCAGCTAACACCTAACCCGGGTTAACACCTAACCTGGGTTAACACCTAACCCAGGCTAACACCTAACCCACCTAACACCTAACCCACCTAACACCTAACCCAGGCTAACACCTAACCCAGGCTAACACCTAACCCAGCTAACACCTAACCCGGGTTAACACCTAACCCAGGCTAACACCTAACCCATCTAACACCTAACCTAGGCTAACACCTTACCCAGCTAACACCTAACCCAGCTAACACCTAACCCAGCTAACACCTAGCCCAGCTAACACCCAACCCAGGCTAACATCTAACCCAGGCTACCACCTAACCCAGCTAACACCTAACCCATCTAACACCTAACCCGGGTTAACACCTAACCCAGCTAACACCTAACCCAGCTAACACCTAACCCAGCTAACACCTAACCCAGGCTAACACCGAACCCAGGCAACACCTAACCCAGCTAACACCTAACCCACGCTAACACCTAACCCAGGTTAACACCTAACCCAGCTCAGCACCTGGGTTAAGGGAGATGTCACTGGCAGAGGCAGCTCAGCAAGGCAGGGATATCACCACCTCATGGTGTCCCAAAGATCTTTACACTTGCCCTGATTTCATGCTGAGAGGTCACCTAACAGATGCCTTCTATATCCTTCTAAAATTGCTTATTTGAGCTTCAACATGAGGTGTGCCATGTGTTCAGGCTTTTTCAGCTCTTTAGCTGGATTAAAGAGCCTTGGAAGTGTAAGGTATGGTCTTCAAGATTTCCAGTTCTGGGCTCCCTGTGCAGTCTGAAGGGCAGATATCTCCAGTGGGATACAACTACATCTCTGGCTGGGCCCAGGGATGGTTACCTAGAAAAAGGTCAATGGCTGCAGCTTTTAATTAGCCATTGAATAATAATCATCCATACACAGTATACAAGTTTATGTGTTTATTTCTGCTTGTTAGCAGGAATTCCCAGTTGTTTGCTAAGCAATAGACAGGGATTTAGTTCAGGCATCCTATTTAAATGCTGTCAGCTGAGAGCTCTTTAACATTTTCTCTTCAGGGGCCTATAAATATTCAGTGTTCTTGGCCTGAAGGGCAGTTGTTTTAGACTTAAGGATGTCTTGGCATCCTTAAAAATTGAAGTCCACCAAAAGCCCCTGTAAACTTAGTTTCTTCCAGACCCACGTGGAGAAAGGAAGGTCTTAAAAATGCAAGCTTGCCATTGCAGCCAACAGTTTTCCAGACGAAGCAGTGTAAAAAACAGAGTAAAAGCAGGAACAAAGAAATGCATGTCATGGTCACATTTGGGGTATGATTACAGGAACATCTGAGCTGTGATGAAAAGGCAGGATCTTTCACACGCTTCCTTTTCATTTTCTCTTCCCTGCTGCCAGTTCGTCTGTCCTCTCCTCTTGCTCTGCCTCCCCTCCTTTGTGTTGATGCTGTTGCTCATCAGACTGCTCTGGTCCAGCTTAGCTTGTTGAACCAATGGAAAATAGTCCATTATCTTATTTTTGGCAGGAGGGGTGGAAAGAAAGGTTCACTTTCTGCCAGGTCAGGGAGCTGCACTGGCTCTTAGCATCATCCCTCGAATTGGTAAAATCAATGTGATGTTAGCATGTGAGCAGGGATAGAAAAAGAGAAAAATCTGGGGGTGTGAAACCAGACTTACTCTTTTTGACAGTGCTGAGCCATTAGATCAGTTCACATTGTCCTGTGCAGCTTTATTTTCTCATGTTGTGGACTTCCTCCTTTGCAAGCGTATTCACCAGTGTGGGCTTTCCTTGATTTGCACATGGTTGAGACTTGAACAAAAGGTGAAATCTGCCTTTGCCTTCTAGAGGATCTAGAAAGAAAAGGCAGTTGCCCTGAGAGCTGCCATTGGAGCAAATCTCCGTGGGGAAGGTAACAGAAACCACAGCAGAAGGACAGAAATCAGGCTCTGATCTTCCCTTTCTTTAGGATGAGGTCAAAATGAAGTACCCATTAAGCCATGGAGAATATCATCTCTTTCTGGGTGTGATGTTTTATATCAACCCAAAAAGATGCCCTCATCTGCTGTTTTGTTTCATTTGGGTTTTTTGTCAATGCAAAGTCACCATTCATCCCAGAGTTTGAACTTTGGGCCTGTTCTCAAGAACAAGGTGACATCTGGGTCTGAAGGCAAACCAGAACCCATTAAAGTTCCTCTTGGAGGGGACTGACCAGGACATTTCCCATACCTCTAAGCACCATCCTTCTTAAAGCAAGATGTAAAATCTGATTTCTTCCCCTCACTCTTCACCATCATGTTTTTGTTTCCTTGCATGATATTGAAGAACCCTTCCTTGCCCAGGGTTACACAGCCCATACTCCCCAAAGTCCATGAGAAAGGAAAATTGAGCAGAGTGATGTGAAAGACCCATTTGAAGAAGAACCCCAACAAAGCTTCTCTGAAGAACAGGCCTGGTTGTGATCTCTCTCCTGATTTACCTGTGGTGTACCCAGATAATCCTTCCCAGAGAATGGGAATAAAATTCAGATCAGCCTGATATGCACTTCTGCCTCCCAGATTGGATACCCAGCTCAATGGGAAGCAAAGAACTGGCTTTAAAATTCATCAGGTTGTTTCTCCTTTTAAATGGGTGATTTGGATTCTGGTTTGGAGCATAAGGAAGCATAAATTATAACACAGATGAGAATGTGGGAGACAGTGTAGGAAAATTCTGTATTAAAAAAAGCAGAGAAGGAACAACATTTGGGGAATAAAAAGTAGGGCAGATTTTGAAATATTCTCAAAAACCATTTAACACCATCTGTCAGGGGCCTGTGTTGCTAGGGATTTATCATCTCCTATCTACAAAATCCTCTGGCTAGTGAAAACAAATTTGGGAAAAGATGATTAAACTTCTCCCATCCTTGAACTCATCCTCCCCCCAACCTCATGCCAACCAACTCATCTTCCCAACTAGGCTGAGAGGAGGAGTCAGCTGAAGCCACGTGCACCTCTATGGATTAAAATAAAAGAAACATTAAAAAAGCCAAATTCCTACTTGTAATATTGTCTCTTTTAGCTTGCCACAGCATAGCCCTGATTTTGCAGGGATTAGACAACAAATCCTGAAACCCAGAATCAATGCTCCAGGCTAACCATTTAATAATGTATTATTAAATGATAATTTCCATGAGGCAGAAAGTTCATTCACAGGAGGGGAAAAAAATGCAGAAATCCAAAAGCATTCATGTCAGAAATCTCCCAGACAGCTCCCAGGGGTTTTGTTATTGCATGTCCTGGAAGCCTTTTGACCAAGATGTACCTTGCATGCTTTTAAATCCTATTGATCACACTTGCCTTTACAAAAGGCTAATTAATAGTCTGTAGTGCTGTTCTGGTTGTATAAAAATGATATTACAAGTGGGTTACAGATATTGGAGATGGGCATAAAGTGGTAGAATAACCTTCTGGGTTGTCTGAAAATTTCAATAAGCAATAGAGGCAGTTCCTAATTGCCATAACATTGCCTTTGGGAATGAACTACAAGAACATTGCTTTCTCCTACTCAACAGGCATCCTTGCTTTCCTATATGCCTCAGGATACAACATGAAGTCTTACAGAAGAGCAGATTCTCTTTTCAGAGGAGCAGAGAGGGAACATTTGGGGAATACAAAGTATTCCCCAGAATCCTGACCATAACCAACTGCAGGAGATGTAAAGCTCTCCCTGCCCTGCTCCAGGTCTTCCGTATCCACAGAGAAGAATGTAAAAAGAGACAGCTACACTAAATGTCCCATAGGGCATTTCTGCAGAAGAATAATAAAGAATACTTTGAATTTTTTAACATGTTCCAAGGCAATAGAAAAGAATTTGTAAATTTTTTAAGTAGAAGCTATCTCAGTGAAAAGCTTACTTGAATAATCCATTTTCAGGAAAGAATATTTTAAGGGTTTTTTACAGCTTCCTCTATTTAACTCAATAAATGAGTTATTTAAACTACTGTTAAGTATCTACTACCCTATTGTGTGTGTCTTTAGGTTCAAGATTGTTCTTGATGTCTCTTTCCCTTTCTGGAAGCAAGTTATAGACTCCATGCAAATGAAATTAAAAAAACAGAGATGATTTTTAAATAAAAGGGTATTTGCTGAGACAAATTGTGGTTGTCTCATAGCACAGGCTGGCAAATGAGAACTGAATGCCAGAAAATACAAAGAAGAACAACACTGCCATGAATTATTCCATATATTGGTGAGATGGACCACAAATGGCCAAAGGGTAGAGGCTGGTGTCATCTCTGGGAGGAAACAAAATCTGTGTGAGCAATAACCCCCATCCAGAGCTTTCCATGTAGCAGCAAACACCAAGGTGAAGGCAAACTTTGCTAATTTATCAGGGGTGGCAGCTCTTTGATTAATATCCTTGGTTAAGGCTTGTTTACTTTCTGGCAATTTAATTTTCAGTCCTACGGGACATCAAAGAGAGGGAGAACAGAGGAACCCAGAGCTCTGTGCAAGGTGGAACTGAGCTGCTGTGACCATTCAGTGCCTGAGGGGCTGGAGACACCTTTGGAGGAGTTAAATTGGAGATTCCTGATGCTACAGCCTATCCATGCATATCTTTGTAGGTGTGCACACCTGAACTGACATGCTGGAAGGATTTTAGACATAAGGAAACTCCTTCCATGCCTTTGGACCATCCCTGTTCATTGCTTCACCATGCATCAGCTGCTCTGCTGGAACCAGGAGGCATCTGGGAGGGATCTGTGCCAGGAAAAGAAGGATTAGGGAATGAGCAGCTCCTGTGGAGCACCTGAGATGTGGAAGAGGTATTGGTGTGAAGTTGGGCAGCTCCAGGCTCTGCTCCAGGCTCTGTGGTGACACCAGTCCTCCCATGGTCTTTCTTTTAAGAAGAAATGAGACTAAATGGTTGGGATGAAGAGAGCCAGTAAGTAGGAGGGATCCTGATGTGAGGATGTGAGAATGGACCATGGAAATCAAGAGAGTGGCATGGTTTGGATGACTGGTTTGGAAAGAGGTGGATGGGGAGGTTAGGTTTGTATTTCTAGATGAATTAAAGACACTGTCTGTAAACTTTGTTTGGGTTCTTCTTCTAATGGGTCTTTTACATCACTCTGCTCAACTTATGGAGATTGTCACAGAAGATGGACATATGTCATGGTGAGTATCTCTGAGGACGTGGGGTTAAGAGAGTTTCCTGGGTCCTGCAACTCATCTGTAGTCAAGTGGGGATTTGAAACTGGCTATCCCAATGCCAGGTCATCATATTAATCCTTAGGTTTACCTTTCTACTCTTCAGCTTCCTCCACCATGGTATCAATGGAACATTCTCACTACACCAGGGGACATGGGACTGACCTGCAGATTAAGCCAATTGCCCTTAAAACCCTGAGTTTGCTTCTTCTAATGCAAACTTACCTTGAAATTAGCACTGAAACCAAGCCTAACGAGTGGCTCATTTTGCAGTGGAGACCCTCTGAATCATTCCTCCCCACACAAAACAACCCTTAATGCCTGCACACCCAGAAAGAACCCAGAAGCCTGGCTTCTAGCTGTGAACAGTGATGGTTTCAGTCTGAATTGAGGCTTTGATACCAGGAAGGTTTTGAAGAGGAGCAGAGCTTCAGTGCCTACACATTCCTTAGCCACCCATAGGCCACCTAGTCCTCACCCCAGGGCTTTAAGCAGTTGTCACAGTTTAACACTGCCCTGGCAATTAAACCAAAGGACAGATGTTCTCTATTAATGCCCCTCCCCTCCCTGATGAAGGAAGAAGAGAGAATAAGGGAGAGAGACTGATGGGTTGGAAACTAAACTACACAGCTTTAATGAAACAGTAATGATAAATAGGAAAAGTTACTAAATATATAAAAATATACAGGAAAATTGATCCCACGTTCCTCCCCCCTTTACCCCAATAACTCTCACATCCCCACTGAGGCTGCAGGGCAGCCCTGGGAAAGTCCAGGCTGGAATCCTGGGGTCAGGAGCAGTTGGGAGCTGGAGGCAGGAACACACAGATTCAGGCTGGGATGGATCAGGAGCACAGGCAGAGGAAGGGATGGAATCCTCCCAGGATGCTGAAGCAAAGAGGGAGAGGGGAACAAGGGGAAGCAGGAAGGGGTTTAACCCTGGTGATCCCTCAAATTTATACTGAGTATGAGGTGTATGGGATGAAATACTCTTTTTGGTCGATTTTGGTCATTTCTCTTGTCTGTTCCTCCCTAGGGGAGGGTTTCAGGTGTGAGCTCTTTACTCCTTTTCTCCTTCTGGGGGGCGAAATGTTCCTCAGAGCTGAGCAGTGTCCTTGGCTCTGCAGCTCATTCTCCAGCAGTAACTCTAACCATGGAGTGGTATCAGTCCCAGCAGCAGACATTGACTGGGAAACTTGCTGTGAATTTCAGCAAGTGCAGCTCCTGACAAGAGACTGAGCTGAAAGCAAAAGTACAAGGCAGAAAATCCCCTTTATCCTGGCCCAAACCAGGCCAGCAGTGAGGACAAATGAGACAGATGTCTCCAGCCAGCCCAGATAACAATCTGTGTTGTTCCCTCAAAGCAGCTCCAGTCATTGGATCAGTCAGAATCATAGAATTGGTTAGAAAAGACTTCCCAGGACATCACATCCAACCATTTATCCAGGTCTGCCAAGATCACCACTCAACCATATCCCTAAGCACCACATCTCCATATCTTTTAAATACCTCCTGGGATTTCTGACTCAAACACTTCTCTGAGCAGCCTGAACATGGTGAAGAAGTTTTTTCCTGGACACAATTGCATGTTTGTGTTGCATGCTACGTGCCAGATGGAGCTTCTGGTACAGAGAACTTATTTCTTGCTCGTGCTTACTTGCCCTTTGGGAAATAACTCTTCCCAGCAAGTTCACCCATGTGGGAATTCCTATATCTTGTACACTGATTTTTTTTTAGGAGATAAGGCAGTACCATGCCTCTTGCCCCTCATCTGCTGGTGGTTCTTGTCTATGTGGGGGTTGAGTTGAAATAAGCCAAAATGTGCACCTAAACAGCCAGAGGAAGAGACTGAGAGCTGTAGGTAATCATGGGACAACTTGTACTTTATTAAAATGTATTTGTCTATCCAATTACTCATACTTGGAAGTTTCTGTAAGAACAAGGCTCAGTACTGCACACATGACCTTTATATTCACTGCATGAGTAGTAGCAAAAAGGCAATCATCTTTGTCCAAGTTGCAAGGTTCCTGCCAATATTTGTCATCTGGGATCCATTCCCTATCTTTGCCCTGGCCTTTTTTGTCTGAAGCAGCATCATCTGAATAGCAAGCCACGTTGCAGTCACACATGCTTGGTGTTTGTTACTTGGCTTCTATTCAGACTCCATGGAGAAACACTCATTAAAATTGTTCTGATCAAAGGACAAGAGCAACAAAACTTTGCAGATGTGTTAATGAGATATCTGAGGCTGGACAAACCAAGTCACGCCGTTTGATGTCAGAGCCTTTAATGGATCCATTCTGTGTCAATGCTGCCTGGGATGAAGCTGTTTCCAAGAACATCACTTTAAAAGTTCAAGTGACTCATCTTCTCCTCCTGACGTGCTGTGGGGTTATGTCTACGTAGTTGTGTCAAACCTCATAAAAGAGTTTTTTAGGCTGAAACTCTCTGCTTGGCATCATTAACTACCCTGCAGTTCCTAGTAATGTTCCTACAGCTTCATTGACACCATGAGTTTACTCTAAACCAGTCTGAAATATATTTTGCAGTTCTTAGAGGTCAACATTTATGCCTCTGTAAAAGGTTGATTTCTTTTCCTCTTCTCATCTAGTGATGTCTTTCCTCTCTTGGAACAGGAGCAGGTACATGGGGGACACACACCACAGCCCATTCCTCTTTCCAGCATTAAGGGTGCATTCCCATCAAGCAACATGAGGGACACGGTCAAGAAGAATCAGATTCTCCTGATCCAGGACATCAACACTGCAGGTGCCACTTAAACTTTGTATTAAATCCTCAGTGACATTCACAGGTGTGTGTGTAATCCAGCTGGGGCTTGATGGGGAGAACCTTTCACATGAATGAGGCACCATAGAAGAGGCTCTGATGCTGTCACATATCATGAACCTGTGAGCAGTGAGGTTTGAGGAGCAATGGGTAAAGGGAAGCCCCTTCTTCTTCTGTTCTGGTCCCCAGGTCCTCGATGGTCTGGTCTCTCTAGGATCTCTGATGAAAGCACAAGGCATGCTGAAGTCTTGGGTAGTCTCCCCTCCATCGTCTCCTAGATTCAGGCTCCCCACACAGTCTTCTTCCATTTCCATGGCCATCCCAAGGCCCAGAGTTCCTCCCAGAGAAATACATGGACCTGTGGCTCTGCAAAGTGTTGGAGACTCAGGAAGCTGCTTCTGGGGTGTTAGGAAGGGAAGAACAACCTATTGCTGGAGGGGCACAGAGCAGAGGGGATCTGGTCCTAGAGCAAGCAGCAATTGTGATGTTGTGACAACTGTGTTGTCACCTTGGTCTTTTTTTTTCCCCCAGGCCTTCTGCCCTATATACCCTTTCTGGGGGCCTCTCTGTGACTCCTCCTGGAGCCCCTCCCTGGCAGATCCTGGCTCTTGTTACTGCAGAGCCCTAGTCTGGGCTGTGTGAATGTCCTCCCAAAGCAATAGCAATCAAGGATCTGCTGAAGTTTGGGATGGGATTGAGCTTAGAGATTCAGGCATCAAACTTGAGAGGATGTCACGGGTGAGGCAGAGTAAATGACAAACCTGCAGTGAACCTGGATGCTGGGTTCACTGAATAACCAACAAGAGAAGAGCGTTTACCCTACCTGATTATCTTACACATCCACTTACTCCCTCTGGTACTACCTTCCCAAGATCTTTCCTTGCCTGCCTTCCCTTGACTTCCTTCCCCATTCCCATTAGGGAAGTCACTGCTCACCCAGGCAAAAAGTTTTGTTGGTTCCTGTGTTTTGGAGGACTCAGGACTTGTCTGTCCATGAACAACACATGGCAGTGAAAATGATATCTAACACATCCATATGGACAACTTGAAAATTTGCTGGCTGCCAGGATCAGAGCCCAGATGTCTCTCACTGTGCACAGTGTTCCCTTCTGCACATCTTCCCTGGGTCTCAGCCTTGAGACAAGTTCTGTCTTCTCCATTCATTGAAGGCTAAAATGTGTGGCTGGAAATATTTAGTTCTAAGGAGGAGTTTGTGTAGTGAAATGAGGCAACCAGGTGCCATTAATTGCCAGGGAGTGAGCATGAGCTTGTGTCAAGCCCACCTGTGCCTAATTAGGGTGGGCCCCCAATGAGCAGGACCAGGGGGCCAATAAAAGGTGAGTCCTGAAGCACAGGCTCAGCTCAGTCCTGAGCAAGCCAGCAGAGAGGTTGGTTGTTCTTGCAGCAACAGAACTGATCCAGGCTAGTCAACTCTGAGAGCCATAGGCTTAGAGCATTGCTCGTGAGTCTCTGCTGGAACACCCGGTTGGACCTTGAAGTGCCGTTCCCTAAGAGAGGTTCGTCTTGCTACAAGTCTGTGTGAGATTTGCTTATGTCTATTGCAATAGGTGGTGTAAAACAGACTGACATATCTACTCCCTTTCTCAAAAAGCTTAAAACTTTACTGGAAATACAGCAGGGCAAGGGGTATAGGCAGAGAAATGAGTGCTATGGGTGACAGACCTATTCAAATGTCTTCCAAGACTGCAACTTGACAGCTGATCTTGCCCATCCTTCCCCTGAGATGTGTAAGATAAGAGGTTCTTAGGTAGATAGTGCATGTGGCAAGGATGAGACAGAGACCATTTCACAGCATCATGCCCTGAGGCCATGTCCTGACAGTGCCCATTGACAGGTTCTTCTCTAAACCACCAGAAACCTTGTCCACTTCAGCAGTGATACCTCAATAAATATTAACTGTGCCTGGGTCCTGACAGCAATCAGGGTGTCTGTCTCTCCATCCCCACAGTCTACCTCCAGGCCTGACATTAGTATGGAGCAGGAATATTTTTCTTCCCCATCACATCTTCAGCTCTGCTGTTTTCCCCTTCCCCCGTGACAAATCAGCTCTGCAGTTGTAAGCTCTGTTGGGACAATCTCCCCATTTTTTGAGATACATGATCAAACTCATACTTGTGTCCAGATCTAAAGTTTAAGGCTGTCTTCATAGCAAATAGCCATGAAAATAGCCAGGACTCTCCTTCAGATAAGAGCCAGCTGTGAAGTCTGGATGTTGCTCCAAATTCCCCCATAGTTTGGGACTCTGCCAAGCTGGGGATGTGGTAGGAGTTAATCACACACAGAAATTAGAGGCTGCTCTGAAAGGCAAGTGGTTGTTGTGCTGAATGCACAATATTAAGATCTTATCATGCTTTACAAGCAGACCGAACCCAGAATGAATCAATTATGAGATTAGAATTAATCCAATAATCCTCTGTTCTTCTGTGCCTGGAATCAGATGGTGCATCTGTAACGAGAGCGTTAGTTACGGCAAATGAGATCATCGTTTGTCCCATTTTATTAAAAGCCTTTCCCAGGCATTAACAGCTCGGGTGAGAGGTTGAAATGAAATTAAATTGAATTCTCTCCTCTTTGACTGATTGCCATCCTGAACACATCCTTATTCTCAGCCCTCCAGAGAGGATGGCCAGTGCAGGGAGATGCCCCGTGACTGTAGCGATGGGATGAAGAGAAGTTCTGCTGAGGGATTTCCACCCCTGGACATAGCTGGCAATATAATTGGATGTGTGGCACAGAGGAAGCCAGAAAGTATTAGTGTCCTCCTTAAATTCCTTTTCCAAAGTCCTCTTCCAATACTGCAGCTTGTGCTCAGGGCAAGAAGCTGAAACGTGCCTCCCTGTCCACCAGTCATGCCTCTCACCAGCCAGGTCTTACTTTTCCTCCTTCCTCTCTCCAGCATGCTTTTTACACTCCCATTTGCCTTGGCCTAAATCTGGATATTTGCTCCCCTGGCACATCTATTGCATGCAAAACCAGATATAGGCAAGCATAATTTTGTCATTTGCTTGGTTTTACTGTTTAGCATTTGTACCTCGAATATAGTGCTTCAAAAGAGGACTTTCAGGTAGTATCTCCTACCCTTTTCCTTCCTTTTCTTTAAAGAAAAGGATAAACAAAAAAAATCCAAGACCAAAGTAATATTGTTACATGCAGTACTCCTTATTTAGGCCATCAGGGCTTGCACTAGAGATTTTCAGTGCTTATTTTCTGGCACTGGTCTAAGATGTGGGAGTTTTCGCTTGGCACCATTAAGGGATGTGCACAGATGCTTCTCACCTCAGAGCTCTTTGGAAAGATCAGCCATGCCATACATATGGAGAATGATCCAGAGGTAATCTTGGCTATGGAAAGGGAAGAAGACTTACTGGCTACAGCAAAAAGCTGCTCAGATTACTGGGTGTCACTTTTTTCCCCAGTGGTTTTCAGTGTTGTTCATAGTCTGGTTGTCCCTTTGACTGACACTGGAGTCAAACAAGTAGATTTGTCATTTTGCAAGACAAAGATATGTTTGAGATTATGATAAAGAAGGTCTTGCACAATCTTTCTGCCCTGTAGTTACCCCATCTGCAAAATGAAGCAGTAACAGCATTATCAGATCCTTATCAAGGAGGAGTGTCATGAAATGGATAAAATCAGGGGAAGAGGTGGGACTGGTACAAGGGAGAAAGAAGACAATTGTGGTCCTACTTGTGTATCCTTCAGGAAGATGGTTTTGGTCCAGGTCATCCAGAGATGACACTCAAAGTCTGAAGCCTGCTGCTAGACAAGTGCTCCAGACTTCTCCTTTCATCACTTTTCAGTTCTTCTTTTCAACAGTAACCATTTGAAAAAAAAATAAAAATAAGTATGAAAGAAGAAAACCTGGACAGTTTTGTTTGGACTTGGTAACTGTCTAAAGCAGAGGAGACATCTGGATAATCCCAGCTTTCACAGCCGAAATTTAGGAGCAGCTGAAAACAGAAGTTCAAGAAAAGCATTTTTCTGTGCCTTTAACATGAGGGCCCTGATGATAAAGTGCTGTTTGGAAACTTTAAGAGCTGCTATGACATTAAACTGGAAACATGAACAGAGCTGTGAAAGGATCAAGACATAGAATTTGACTTTTATATTTCGTTTTACTTTTCTAAATTGCTTACTCTGCAGAAGTCATCTGGGGGTTTTAGGAGCCTGAACTTCTGTATCCTTCTAGCTAGGCTGAAAATATTACCATCCTTCAGATGAATATTGCCATCTTTCAGATCTCTATCCCAGAGACAGAAACAACAAAATGTTGAGGAAAATAGATGGGCATTTTTTTTTGAGACCAGAACTCAACCCCTCCCTGCAGAGTGGTTTGAATGGGAGCTGGCAGGTGAGGAGAGTTGTGCTGTGTCCCAGGGATGATAAACATTTAGATTTGGTAGAACAACCAAAGCTGCTCCTGGTGACCAACACAGGAGGTCCAAAGCAAAAATCCTCCATCCTTGAGTTTAACAGGTCTGAACTGTGGCTCCTGTGCCAGGTGACTTCACGGGTAAACCACAGAAAAAACGCTTAGAACAATCTGAGCAGAGGAAAAACCTCTTAATGTGTACAAAGACAAAAGATCTTTCAAGAAAAACTGTGAAGGTAGCTGTGGTTCATCTTCTCAGTAGCTCACTCCTGCCTTTTGGTCTCCCAGTCATCCCTTAAACAACCACTTCATTCAATTAGGAGCAACAAAACTTCATCCATTCATAGCCTTTGGTTTAGACATTGAGTGGTCCAAGAAGGCTCTTGAGAAGTGCCACATCATGGTCAGTGTCACCTCAGCTGCAAACTTCATCTTGTAACTGTGTGAGCATTGGAGGTGGGCAGCTGCATCTTTGGCAAAGGAATAAATCTGAAATGGAACCAAAAATGCAGTATCCCTGCCTTTTTGCTGCTCTTGTCCTTTAAGGGAAATGTTAGCTCTGGTTAACAAGGCAACAAGAAGGTAAGTGAGAAGGGAATGAGTAAGAAATTATTGTGCATCTCTTCATACTTTGGTTGCTAAGCTCTTTCAGACCATTCAGAATCTACATAGCACATTTTCTTAAATTAGCTGCATCCTTCAGCTATATAGAGACTCCAGACTCCTAAGCTCTCAGATTCCTGATCCAACCCACCTCTTCCTTTTTTCATGGGTGCTAAATACTTTTAAGTAAACGACCTGACTTTCAGAAGTCCTCAGCTGCTCAGGACAGGATTGAAGAAGTGTTAAAGGGATCAGTGTTCTGCAAGAACCTGTTGTCTGCCAAACTTTCTCTTGTGAGTATTTCATGGGAGGGACCAAGCGGGAGCAAGTTGATGGAGATCTCCTGTGTCTGAAACCAGAGTTGTGTTACACAAGGCAGCAGGAGGTGATGTGTGCCAAGCATGAATGAATCCCATGGCATCCAGAGGATGGTAGAGGAAGGACATGAACTCTACTCATGGCTGGAGAGTGTTGGCTATCAAAACTTCCAATTGTTGATACTTTTAAATGTAAAAGAAAAGAGGATTAACCCAAGGAGACTTTTTTTGCTGCATGGTTGTGACTCTAATGACAACTTTGCATGATGAAGAAATGACAAAAGCCATTACAAGAGGAGGCCAGCTCATGGTGTCTGATCTCTTCACAGTGAGAGCACAAAACATGACTTGGACTAGGAGCATCAGGGTGTCCTGGAATGCTACATCCTTGTATAGACCAGTTGTCCACCCCGAAGACATGGAACACACAGGTGTTAAATGTTATGTCACCCTACTAAATAAAAAAAGTTCAATGGCAAGAGGAAGATTAGGGTGAGTTCTTCTATTTGGGGTAATGTATTGAGCTAAGAAAGATATTTATGCCTACAGAGGATTTTGTCCACCAGAAGCAACACAACCTGCAAATCAGATTTCCAGGCAGAATGCATTTGAAGCTGTCTGTAGCCTTGATCTAAAGCCCTTCTCTAACACCACAGCTGGAAAACCAAATTACAGTCCCCAGCAGCAAGGTATAAGCACCAGCCCCATGAATATGTAAAGCCCCTTTCAGATGAGATTTTGAAACAGTGCTCAGTACCCATTATGCCACAGTTAACTGACTTCACCAGGCTTAAAAACAGGAGTCTTTAATTATAGTCGTTTATATTTCCAAAGATAGACTCTAACATATTTATAAACAATCTGTGCACTTGGTGAGTAAATGACACATGGCATGAATCACTCCCTAACAGTTCTTATATAATATTCAAAGTGGGTATGAATGTTTCATGAAGGTGTTTCCATGGCTGAACTTCGTGGGGAACTGAGCTTTCCTCCTTTCCCAGACACACTATCCATTTTTATTTTTTTTTTCTGTGAAAGCCTTGAAAGACTCAGAATTCCCAGAAGGAAGAAATATTTGCTGGGCTATCTCCAGTGCTGGACTATTGTGACCAAGACTTGGAGTATCAGGATTGCTAGGACTGTAGAGATTTTGTCCCAGTGACAAAGGGACAGGAATAAAAGCTGCTCATATCCCAAGACCTGAGTTCATCTGGATGAGAACTGAAGTGTTCACATGAGAGCAGGAACACTCAGTATTCTGCTGGGTGTCATCATCCTTCTCTTTATAAACCCTCTCCCAGTTGACTCTCTGGGCTTTGCACTCTTCCTACAGCCCCAGATTCTGTCCTTACCTATGGCATGGCCCTGTGCACACCACAGACCTCCCTGGTTGTCCTCCACTTCCATCTCTGCAGTGCTGTTTGCATAGCACTTCATGCAATGGGAACACACAAATGTCTAAAAGATATCAGGGACATTTCTGGATGATATGAATAGTCATAAAAATGACTAAATGCTTCCCTAAACTCAAGGAATCCTGAAACTGTTGGTTGCCAGAAGCTGGGTCACTATACCAGGGAAGAATAATTTTCCAAGTGTATTTCTGAGTGAATTTTTTGTCTCATGTTCTTCCCTGTTCCTGACCAGTGCCAGGGTAACAAGGGACAGATTGTCTCGACTGGTCCATTTAGCTATATTTTCCCTCCCAGGCATCTCCTTAAACTCAAAGCAACTCAAAGCCTGATCATAGAATCATAGAATGTTTTGGGTTGGAAAGGACCTTAAAGCTCATCCAGTACCAACCCCCTGCATGGGCAGGGACACCTCCCACCAGCCCAGGTTGCTCCAAGCCCCATCCAACCTGGCCTTGAACACTTCCAGGGATGGGGCAGCCACAGCTTCCTGGGACAACCTGTTCCAGTGTCTCACCACTCTCAAATTAAAGAATTTCTTCCTAATGTCTAATCTAAATCTCCTCTCTTCAAGTTTTAAACCTTTTCCCCTTGTCCTCTCACTACACACTTGTGTAAAAAGCCCTACCCCAAATTTATGGAAGGACTGCAGAACAAGGAGAAAGCAGAGGACCTGAAGCCTGGTGTGAGAAGGGATTTGGGGATATGAAACTCCAGAGTTTTGGTAGGACACATTTAGGCATCATGGTGGAAGAGTAGAGTGGGAGTGTGTGTGTGCATAAGTGTGCATCAGAAAGAAATCTTCCAGCCATCCCATGTGGCTATTTTGTTTTGCAACACTTTACTGTCCTTACCCATCTTTTATGAAGCTTCTCTGAGCTTCAGATGGCCACAGTGACCGTTCACATGAGAAGGGTCAAGTTGTGGAACTCATGGGCAATCCCACATTCGAGTCTTACCCATGGGGAGGACTGACAGGATGCAATTTGGTAGTGGGCAGTAATGCCAGAATTGCATTTTATCAACCTTTTCTAGATGCATGCAATTTATAATTCCATTTATTGGAGAAGTCCTCAGTGAAGGGATGTAAAGGTTATATTCACAGGCAGTACTTAAATCCAGCTCTTTTGTTGGACTAGTTATTGGTGCACCTGCCCCAAAGTCAGTGTCTTGGCATAAGCAGGGATTTACATCCCTTTTCTGAGCTCTGTGAGGTGCAGTAGTAGTTAAAATGTGAATAGGAATGGACCAGAGAGGGAGAGCAGTGCTTCCCAACCTGCATTTTGTTACACTGGCTGTAGAAGGACTTTTTCTTTTGCTACCATAAAATGAAATGAGTTTGCTTCATCAGTCTTGGTGAAACACACAGATACACATGGAGGTTCTCACTGTTCTTCACTACCCTGATCCTCAGGGCAGATTAAGGCAGGACTGGTAGAAAAAATCTGAAAATTAAAAACGAGAAAGACTTAAGTGTCTGAGATGGTTTCTCATTATTTCTAGCTGTTACTAGAGACTTACCTGATCATTGTGTGCATCCTTCCTCTTACTGTCCACCAGTGTCACCAGTATCTCTCTTCCATTTCCAACCACATTTTGATAAAGGGCTACTGAAATTTCTGAATTTATTGTTTCTTTTCTGCAAAAGTTAGCAGAGAAAAAAAATACCCAAGTAAGGGCTGCAGCTGTGGAATATCATAGTGCTGGTGGTTTTTTTGGTCTGAAATTATCTCCAGCCATGAACTGGGGGGTGAAATAGGTGAGGAATATGAGAAGAAATAAGAGAGCAGGGAGAGTGGTGAGGTACAGGGGGTACAGGAGATAAAGCTGAGAACTGGAGGCATTTGTGTCAATGGAGATGAGTAGCTGGGATTAATGAGGTGAAGAGGAATAAGGACACAGGAAGCCAGGATCCATCATTTCTACTCCTTATGGAAGAGTCTGATTCTCCTTCACCTGAAAAATCACATTTTTTAATAGGAAGTACCAGCTTGGGTTAAACAAAACACTCAGCAAGATGAATTCATGCTCCTGGTGATGTTCCTAAGGAAAAGCTGATGAAGCACCTGGGGAAAACACCATGAAAAAGGCTGCTGCAATTCACTGATTTGTCATTGAAAAAGTAACTTTAAAAAAAAAAAAAAAAAAAAAAAAGGAGCTATTTTATTTTCAGTGGGAGGAAAAAGCATCTGTGTCAGTGCTGTGTGGGGAGCTGGCAGGCAGGGGCACAGAGCAGAGTGCTGCCCAGCTGGACTGCAGGTCCTGTGCTGTGCAACCTCTGTGGGGTCCTCTTCTGGCAGCTCAACATCTCCCAAAAAACTGCAATTAAGATGTAACAGGCAGCTTGGTCACAGGTCTGAGGCAAGGACTATTTTTGCTCTTCCTGTGCTTGAAGAACACCCAGCACATAGAGAGAAAATGCAAGATGGTGACATAATAAATATGTAAGCATAGAATCATTTTACTTGGAAAAGATCATCAAAAGACCATCATTAAAGACCTTTAAGATCATCAAGTCCAACTGTTAACCTAGCACTAAGTCCACCACTAAATCATGTTCCTTAGCACCACATCCACATGGATTTTAAACACCTCTGGGGATCATGACTCTACCACCTCCCTGGGCAGCCTGTTCTGGTGTTTGATAACCCTTTTAGTGAAGAATTTTTCCTAATATCCAATCTAAACCTCTCCTGGCAGAATCTGGGACTATTTCCTTTGACTGTCACTTGTCACCTGGGGGAAGAGGCCAACTCCTACCTTACTCTACCCTCCTTTCATGGAGTTGCAGTGACTGGGAAGGTCTCCCCTCAGCCTCCTTTTCTCCAGGATAAAGAACCCCATCTCCCTCCTGAGACTTGTGTTCTAACCATACTTCCAGAAACTTTCTGCTTTTGCCTATTAGACTACAAATTCCCTAAACTCTGATGGGTGTTCACCTCACTGAGCTTTCCAGACAGGTAGGATAATGTTTCTTTGTGTGGACAGCAGTGAATATTGATGAGAAAAGTCCTTTTTTTAGGTGAGTGGCTTTATTGATACATGACAGCTTGGACAGCAGGGTTTTTTTGAGTCATCTTGTTCTGCTTTTGCCATTTTAATTTCCCTACAAGCCCCAAGGGCCCAATGAAACCACGAGTGAATAAATAAGAGGATGCCCATTTGCAATATGGCCACAATTGTTTTCCTCAGAGCCTCCCCTGTCTATAGCCAAGTGTCCCAAAATTACACCAGGCAGATACCACAGACATCTATTCTTTCTTTGCTTTCATTAAAACATGCTGTTCAGAGCAGCAATAAAGCATATTGGTTTTAAATGGACCTAGATTTGGATTTTATAGAGGCTGCTGGGTTGTTGTTGTTGTAATAATAAATGACAGGGAGATGATTTCAGATTGTTCTGACAAAAAAAATCAGGACTCCTAGGGGGACCCTGCTTCGTGCACATGAAGTTGTAGCTCTGAGCAAGCAGCTAGGAAGATGCAATTAATTTCCCCCTCGTGAGTAAAGCCATTATATAAAATACCACGGGTGCCTTGAGGGCCAAATTGAAGGCACTGAATTATGTATTATCAAAACTGACTTTCCAATGATGTCTTCATGGGCACTTCTGCAGCTTGTGAATGGAAAGGGAGAGGCAGTCAGCTGCAAGGATCTGATTTGCCTCTCTCTGGCTGTAAACAATAAGCTGAGAATGCAAAGACTTTAATGAGATGGAGTGACACTGCTTTTCCCCTTGAGGTAGTGGCACAGAAAGGAGAGGAAATCCTGGGAACTCTGATTAATTAGATCATGTACATTAATAGGGCAGCCCAAGTCTACTGCTCTTGGCTCAGGACCCAGAGATTTAGAGGTTTTCCAGCCTGTTTCTTCTCTATGTGAACATAACTCCCAGCCCTAAGCTGAGCAGCTCCTTCCAAACTACTGGAGCCATTTTATATCTGGGATGAAGGTCTGAAGCCTCAGCATCCCCTTAGATACCTTTGGATGTAAGGCATCATGGACAGAAGGCCTCTTCAGTAATAACTCCATGGAATTCCATAGAAGGACTTAGCATCCCCCCTCAGTAGCCAATGCACTGGCTGGGGATGCTGAGGCTTTCCTTGCATCCCATAGGGAAAGGGAGGGAGGAGCAGGAGGATTAAGATCACATCAATACCCTCATCAGCCAGCAAAGAGCATATGTGATGAACCAGAAAACAGGTGTGAAGTTCAGCAGGTCAAACCAGATGAAAAGGGAATTATTAAGTAGTATTTTCAGCTGGGCATTCACAAGACACATTTCTACACAGAAACATCCTTTACATTTCACAATTTCATGCCAGTGAACCAATATCCAGTATGTGTTATTTATCCTTAGCAAGGCAGACATGAGGTAAGAAACAAAATACATAAATGCCTGGAGCAAAATTGGATGGTTTCTCAGTGAGAAGAGGGAAGTGGGTTTCATTTTTCTTGAGTGTTTTTCCCTTTTGCTGCCTCACATATTTATTTTGGTACATTATTGTCACAGTCTTTAGTGGCCCAGGTTTCATCAGCAGTCCAGTGAGACAGGGTACATTTTGCTCATCTTGAAAAAGATTTAAAAAAAGATTTAAAAAATCAAGAGTGCCTCTTTTCCTTCACTCTCACACTGTGGCAAAACCTCCAGATGGCAGGAAAGGGAGAGAATGTCCACTCCAGGTCAGGAAGCATCCTACAGGACAGACTGGTATGGTGGAAGAACTGGAGCTTTCCTGGTCTGACTCTGAAAAAGCATGAGACCTTTCTGAGATGGAAGTCACCCTGAGAGTCTCCCCCTAGAAAGCCTAAGATTATTTAAAACATGTAGAACTACCTGCTAAAAGCAGTAATTATTCCTTAAGAGAAGGGAAAAAATTAAAACCTTTCTGACAAATAATCCCTGGCTAGGGAGATGGGGGCAGATTTATCTGATACCAAGTTGTGGATACTAATGGAGGATTCAGGAGTGGCACTGATGGATGATCTTACAGAGCTGTTTGAGAACTACCCAGGCTACTGGACAAAGGTGTTAGGAAAGCAGGAGCCTATAGGTGGCCTTGGCATTGCTGGGTTAACTGCTGGAGATGGGAATCTCTAAGGAACTTCTTATAAAGGTGTGCAGCAAGGACAAGGGGTAATGATTTCAATCTGGAAGAAGGTAGATTTAGGTTGGATATTAGGAAGAAATTCTTCATTGTGAGGCTGATGAGGCACTGAAAGAATTTGTCCAGAGAAGCTATGGATGCCTCATCCCTGGAAGTGTTCAAGGCCAGGTTAGATGGGGCTTGGAGCAACCTGGTGTACTGTGAGGTATCCCTACCTATGGTAGGGAGGTTGGAACCAGATAATCTTTAAGGTCCCTTCCAACCCAAACCATTCTATGATGATTCTATGGTTCTTTTCCAACCAAAACAATTCCATGATTATATATGCTAACTATGAGTAAATTTAAGCCCCTGGTTAAGTGAAGGCTTCCAACCACTGGAACAATGAAGGTCTGGAACGATCATGGAGAAAGGACTCAATGACCCACAAGGAGCTTTGTAGTTCTACTGGGCTTTTATTTGCATATCTGCAATAATTAGCAACTTCAACCAATTCTGATTTTTCTGCTTTGGACAGTATATGAAGAAGAGGCAAGAGACAGCCTTTAACCAGATGATCCTACCCTGGAAGCTAGAAAGGCACAGGATAACCCTGTACCTGTCCTCAAGATGGGAAACAGAGTGATGGACATGATTACACCTTTTTCCTCTCTTCAATGCCTCTCAAGGCCTCTGTTGGAGTCCTGGGCACATTTTGGGCTTCACACTGTCAGTATAGACCAACTTGAAAGGAGAAGCATGGTGAAGGATCATGTAGCTTTCAAGGAGAGAAGGTGGGTTTGATCTACGAAAGAGGCAGTGGAAAGGGAGACAATGATAATCCCTAAACATTTAAAAAAAGTAGAATAAATTCTTCTTTTGACTACTACAAGTGTAATAAGTAATCATTTGTTTAAATGGAGAAAGACTTTAGAAAACCCCAAACCACTGGAACCTGCTGTGTCTGCAGAACAATCACTGCCTTCAGAGAATAAATAAATAAAACATATTAGACCAATGTCTTCCAGGATTGGTTTCTATGCAGTGGATTTAGGTGGGAATGGACTAAACGACCTATTAAGGTCTTCCCATGTCTTATTTTGTAGCTTCTTAACAAGACCATTCACCCACAAAGTTTTGAGTTCACAAACACTTAACTGGGAAGATGATTTTTTTACCTCAAATTCATCAGTTCAAGTGCAGACATCTCACTAGCACTTGGAAAAAATGCCTTAAGGATCCAGCTTGACATTACAGTGTGAGTAGTTAGGGAGTTAAAAGTTTACAAAACATTTTCACATCTTCAGAGAAGTGCCACATCCAGCAGAAAGGCATCATTAGTGTGTCACCTGAGGAGCAACTGAACACTCCAGTAAGAACACAAAATAAACAGCAATAAAAAAGAAAAGCACCAGAACCTTGACAGTATAGCAAATATTGAGTTGGTTGACAATGAAAAAGGAGGGGGGGGGAGATAAGAATCATATGAAAATGCCTAAATCACTGAAAATCACTAATTTATTCTCAGTAGCCTCTCTGAGAGGGAGCATTGCCAGCCCATCCAGCAGCAGTGTGAATAATGCAGAGTGCAACTCTTTAGGAAATGGCAGCTGCTCACCTAGCTAAGAGAAATACTGAATAAAAACCAAACCTCTGCCTGACTATTTATTAGAAATTCTGAAGATTAGAAGAGGAAGTATCTGGCCCAGAATATTAACTTGATAAGGAGTCTTTATGCAGTTTACTTGTCATATAAATAATGGATTGTTTCCCTTTGCATGGCTTTTTCAGTTTATTAGCTGCTTCCATTAGACAATAGCTGTGTCCTCAGAGATCTGCAGGGATTTGCCTTTAATAACAGCATGGTCTTCATCCTTTTTCTTTTTAAATTAGATTTTGATCCAGGTTCACTTTCTTCTAGTAGCGTGATGGAGCCAGGATCTGTACCTAAGGGAACAGATCTGCCTCCCATGGGAGAATCATTTCATACCACTCAGCTATGCTCTGATTTAGCAACTCATTGAGCAAATAAAGCCCCCGAAAAACTGCAGGTGGTGGGGCAGGTAGGGAAGATTCACAGAGTGGGCAGGAGAAGGTGTTTCCATACGAGCAGTGACTTTCTGCTTGTGTTTATTTTCTTAGTTCCTATCCATCAAAAGACAACTCCAGAGCATCTTCAGCAGCTTTAGAGGACATTCCTCTGGTCGCTGCTGAGACCTGGGCTTCAGGGTGATGTGAGCAAAAAGAAAACAAACCTCAAGGATTAAATTAAAATAAACCAGTTGAATGGGAATTGGTTTTAGTCAACAGCAAAGTGACAGAGTGTGGTTTACCTGACAGAAGTTACTTATGCAGCCACCAAAAATGTTACTTTAAAGGAATTAGCCAATGTACTTAAAAGATGCTTAGAAAATCAATGTGTAAAATACCTAAATTATGACACACAACCCACATTTAACAAGGTATTTTCCCCAGGGTGATGTTTTTTTGGAATCTTTTCATTAAAGTTCTGCAAAGTACCATTGCAACAGGACAGTAAACAAGTACCAAAGATTAACTCTATTTATTGAGACATCTTCAACTTTTCCATAAACATTTCAGTGTGCTTGGTCAGTGAGAATGATGGCAAGGATTCTAAGTGCTAGTGGGGTTCATCTTAGTCAAATATGGGAGTTTGCAGTCATTAACCAGGACAGAGCACTGAAAATAGCATCAAATAGAAATTATACTTTGAATCTCATAAAAAATGAGAATCTGTACCTGGACTTGACTCCAGGTGTCTTTTACTGCTGCCCATCTCTAATTGGAAGTAAGTTTACCTGAAGATGTAATCCAAGTTACAAACCTCCACAAAAAAAATCACAGTTTTACACCTTGACACTGAAGCTTTCCAGCCTCTCTCCTGAGTTTGCTGGAAGGGGAAGAGCCCTGTCCATCACCAGCAAGTGGGGACCATAATCAGCCCTTAGACATACTCTGTATATTTCACTGGAAAGGAACTGAAGTGCTGTCCTTTGTGTAAAATTAGAGGCTGCAACTACAGTTAAAAGCCCATCATTTCCATGGCACACAGGAATGATCCTCTCTTGCTGGGGAAAATCGAGCCCTTGGCTGGGTGTCAAAGTTTTAAGTGGAAACCCATGCTTAGGCCTCTGGCTTGCTTTTTTTGTGCCACTTCCCCCCATCCTCATCTCTCTGATCCCCCAGCTGAAGCCAAGCTGCCAGCAGGGAGAGGAGTCACACACATCCCCTGAGGCTGAGCATTTTCCTGCATGGTTTGGGTGATCCATCTGCCTGGGCCAGTTGCCCTCTGGCCAGTCACTCTGACAATCATTAGATGTGAAACAGGTGTTGCATCTCTGAACCAAAAATCTTCCTTTTCCAAGCCAGGAAAATGAGAAGGAAAAGGGCAGAATCCCATACAAAATCTTCCACAGCCAACTCCTAGCAGGACATCCAAACCCATCATCCTCAAACCCTGAGGATGCCACTGGATATACTGTGCTTGGCCAGAGGAGATGTCTTAATTCCCTGATGTCCTTCCAACTTCTCCCAAGCAATTCTGAAAAAAAGGTGACCAGAGCAAGCTGCCCATGTTGTACCACCCCTGTTAACCTGGCCAAGTGTCTTTGCAACTGAATATTCCCAGGAGCTTTTCATCCCCCCTTCCCAGAGGACACAAAGCCAAGGGGGTAGCATCAGCATCAGCTACGGAGCCCACTGGTGGTCAGTAGGAGTCAGGGAAGGCAAATTGAATTTGAATTTATACAAAGGCAAAGGTTCTTCCTCCAAAGTAATTTTTGGGCTCTCTCGTTATAGTATCTGAGTAACTCATCTTTCTGTAACACCCTATTGCTGTAGAGAAATGCTTTAAAATATCTGTTTTACAGACTGAGGATGAAGAGCTAAACACATAGAGGTGCTCAAACCCCTAAATTGTGCAGATTTCTTCATGTTTGCAGTTTGGGACTCAGTCAGCTCAGGCAAGGTAAGAGACTTCTTTTGGAGAGCCAGGATGGGGAAACAGCAACAGTTTCCTGGTTTCTCCTTGGTCATTGTAGCTTTAGTATCTGGAGTGTCATTTTTCCCACGAAGAAAAGACCTGGAGGAAGAGAGTAGATTTAGGTTAGATAATAGGAAAAAAATCCTTCACCATGAGGGTAGTAAAATACTGGAATAGGTTTCCTAAGGAGGTTGTTGATGCCTTTTCCCTGGAAGTGTTCAAGGCCAGGTTGGATGGGGCTTGGAACAGCTTGGTCTAATGGGAGGTGTGGATCCAACCATCAAGGTTGGATCTTGATGATCTGCAAAGTCCTTCCCATTTTATATTTTATGATGGTCCAAACCATTTTATGATTCTATACAAAACTACAGGAGAATTATCCTTTTGCTCAGGGAGCTCCACTTCCCTCCCAGCTCCTCAGCAGCTATGAAGAACATCTCCAGGAGTGACTGTGGACGTGTCCTGCTTAAAAAAAAGAAAACCCTATAAATCATTTAGAAACCTATTACTCAGCTTATTATAAGGCATTATAACAAATTAGAACTAATAGTGTTGCTTAATAACAAGATTTTTGTAATGATATTACCTCCACATATATCACCATGACTCTAGTTAGCTCGCTGCTGAGGACAAGGTAAGGATGATTGATTGGTTTGCTTTTTCCCCTCTTCTGATTATAAAGCAAGGCAGCTTGGATTCAGAATATTAAAATGCATTATAAAATACACTATTAATATGTACACCAACCCCTCTTTTTTTACAGCCTTATGCCAGTTTATTGCTACAGTAGCCTTCTGAATGTGGCATTAATAAAACGAGTGCAATAGCACAGTCTCTAAATTGGTGGTTATTGGTAATTAGGGAACAATTTAGTAGCAGGGTTTGTTGGCAAAACTGAAGGCCCATTATTAGTCTGATGGTTGATTAATTAGCAATTATCCACTATTTGGTTTGTGACCCAGCCCACTCTTTTTAGAGATATTCTGGAAATCGTGCAATTTTTGAACTATTAGTCAAAATGGAAGTAAAATAACAGCCTGCTGTGCATCCTAAGCAAGAGTTTTAGGTTCAAAAGAAAATAGGAAGAATATACATCCTCCTTCCCATAATCTGATCCTATAAAATGTCAGGGACCTCCCTATTTCTGAGTGTACAGGAAGATCCAAGGTTGGCACAGCTCTCTCCTAGAGCTGTGTCATCTGTCCCAGATCCTGCAACAGGATCACTCTCCCAATAAAAAGTCATAGGAAGGAAGAAATGACCCCAGGTTGTGCTAGGGAAGGTTTAGATTGGGGATGACAAAAATTTTCTTCACTGGAAGGTGTGTCAGATCCTGGCACAGGCTGCCCAGGGCAGTGGTGGAGTCCCCATCCCTGGAGGTGTTTAAAAGTCCTGTAGATGTGATGAGGGAGATGGTTTAGTGGTGGACTTGGCAGTGCTGGGTTAATGGTTGGACTTGGTGATCTTAAGGGTCTTCCCCAACAAAAAGAAATCTGTTATTCTATAATTCTAACATCTGGTAGCAGCTTTCTGCACCTGAGAGGTAGATTTGCAGCACCCCACGCAGGACATGGACTCCAGATCCTTTTCCCTGGGGATGCTGTTGATATCTCAGGTCTCCTTCCTCCTAGCTCAGGATTGCTTCTGGGTTTACTCCTTCATCACTCCTCAGAGGCTCAGCCCTCCTGCTCTGCCATGATTCAATGATCCCTCTGCTCAAGCTTTCAGAAGATCAGGACCTTCTTTAACATGGAGAGATGCTCCATGGCAATACTGCGGAGTTAGGAAAAAAAGGAAAAAAGAGAAGATAAAAAAAAAAGAAGAGAAGAGAAGAGAAGAGAAGAGAAGAGAAGAGAAGAGAAGAGAAGAGAAGAGAAGAGAAGAGAAGAGAAGAGAAGAGAAGAGAAGAGAAGAGAAGAGAAGAGAAGAGAAGAGAAGAGAAGAGAAGAGAAGAGAAGAGAAGAGAAGAGAAGAGAAGAGAGAAGAGAAAAGGGAAGGGAAGGGAAGGGAAGGGAAGGGAAGGGAAGGGAAGGGAAGGAAAAACAAAGAAAAAAGAACCAATGAAGTGCTGCCAGCAACAGGCAGTTGGTTTGTTCATTTAATATAAAAATTAATTTCTGGACATCCTGAAGTTGCCAGATGTGTAGATGAACTTGTCTGAAGGAGTTACTGACATGAGGAGAGTTCAGAACTTCACCTTCCCCTAAGCCTGTCCACCTCCTTTGTTAACACCATTAGATGAGCAAAGTGCAGCTTGAAAATAACAGGGCAACTATTTTTGGGTTTTTTTATATGGAATATCCATCCCCTATGCAAAATCCACTATGATAACTCAACAGAATTTAACTAATGTCTCCATAGCATTTATGCTGCATTTATGAGCAGTCCTTATCATCTTCTTATTGGTATTTTAAAAATATACTTTAAGCACTGTGCCTTGTCTAGAGCAGCAGCAGCAGCAGCAACAATTTCCACTGCATCTGGACATCTTCAAAGGGTATTTTATTTGCTAAACCATGCATCATTTTCCTAAGTTACTAAATGCTCCTCAGTTAATTTAATTCATTTTTTCAAACTAGGAAGCTCTGGTTTTGTCAAGACTTCTATGAATAAAATAACAGTGTTAGCCCAAAAGCTTTAAAATATTTTTGAATTCTTTACCCAGCAAAAAAAAAACCAGTGTTGTTTCCTAGACATCACTGGAGCCATGGTACCACCAAGGATATTTGGATGATCTTTCATTTGAGAAGTTCTCGAAGAGGTATTAAATCCCTAATATTATTACCTCTGCTCCCAACTCTTACCATGGATGGTTCCAGTCCCACCAAGAACCATGAAACATAAGAGCTTGGCTGAGACCCATATAAGTTTTTTTAATCCTTTTTCATCTCCTTTGAAGTAAAATCTTCCCATTTCTCCTCATATCATTCCTTTCAAACAGATCAGACAGAGATATGTTAGGAGACAAGTAGGTGAAGCTCATCCATACTTTGGGCAGACTAAAGATCTCCAAAAATCTCTTCATCCCTGTGATTCAGTGAGCCAGCAAATTCCTTAGCATGTGTTTAACTTGAAAGACATGACAAATTTAATGTTGATTAACTGAAATCAATGGATTTTTAAGGTCCATAGTCAGTGATGTCAAAGAGAAAACCAACATCTGTGAAAAACTCTTGTAGTGAGAGATCATTGCCTCAGAAACAAGAAGAACCCACAAGAAAACTTCAATTACACATTGGTTAGGCTGGCAACTGCACCAAGAGTTCAAAAGCTCTGAAGAGAAGCAGGTAGGTGATTTTTTTTTTTTTTTTTTTTAGTTGTTGTGGTTAATTTTTTATTTGGTTTTAATTTTTTTTTTAACCTTGCTCAGTGGAATGGAAAAGTGGGGAGGTTGGTAACACCCAGCACATTGACCTGGCTGCTACATTTCATCTTTCTCTTCTCTTTTCTCTCTACATCTGCCTCTTGCTTTTCAGCTTTGACTTTGATAGATGCCTTCTCTGACTCAATTGAGAGAGAATGTGATAGTTATAGAGTAGTAACTGCTCTGAGGAGCCCCTAAAGCAAGTTCTAACCAGACCAAAAGTCATCCCATGCACCCACAGCATCTTCTGAAAATGCAAGGACACCACATCTGTGGAGCAGGATATGTGCAGGAAAGGCAAACACAGTCAGAAAATGACCACATGCTGGAAGAAAAGAAGAAGAAAAGGAGGTTGTATTCAGCAAATCACCAAAGAATAGCAGAACTCCAAGTGTGGTTCAGTAGTTTCTAGAAAGGACCCTATTGCATTCCAAAGATACATCTCTGTGACAGGAACTACAATGAAGCCTTTGGAGCAGCTACAGACTGAGACATGAATAATGGAATAAACAGAAAAAATGAAAATGAAGCTTGAGGAAAAGAGCTAAAAATCCAAATTAGTCACTCTGGGCAGAGTGCCTCCTCTCCTCCCAAGGTACAGTACACTTAGGGTAATCTCATTGAAGTCAACAGGATCATTTAGGAGTAAAAGGACATGAAAAATGAATAAGGAGATTAGAATAGGGCTTTTGTTTAAAAGAAAAGATGCTAAGATGAACTATAGAGAATTTGAGAAGGTTAAGATCGATGAACAGTCATCCAGAGAGAAATGCATCCTGCTAAGAACATTTATGCATTCTAAATTCACTTCCCTCCCCCCTGGTTTAGTATATTTCCAGTATAAAAAGCAGTAAGAATAGTTAATAAAGAAGTAACCCCGTATGTCCTGGTTTGGGTCAGGATAAAGGTAATTTTCTGTCTTGTACTTTTGCTTTTAGCTAAGTCTCTTTAGGTAGTTGCACTTGCTGAAATTAACAGCAAGTTTCTCAGACAGTGTGTGCTTCTAGAACTGATAACACTTGATGTTTAGAGTTACTGCTGGAGACTGGTGTGCAGAGCCAAGGACACTGCTCAGCTCTGAGGGAAACTTTTACCCTCCAGAAGGAAGAAAGAGATCACACCTGCAGCCCCCCTTTGGGGAGGAAGGGACAAGATAGATGCCAGAATTGACCAAACAGGGTATTCCATCCTATACACATCATACTCAGTATAAATTTGAGGCATCACGAGGGCCAAGCCAGATTTCCGGATTTCCTGTTTTTCCTGCTTCCCTTCCTTCACCCGGCATCCTGGAAGGATTCCGTCCGTTTGCCTGCCTGTGGTCCTGATCCGTGCCAGCCCATATCTGTTTGTTCCTGCCTCCAGTTCCCGACTGCTGCCGACTCCAGGAGTCCAGCCTGGACTTTCCCAGGGCTGCCCTGCAGCCTCGGTGGTGACGTGAGAGTTATTGGGAGGAGAGGGGGGAGGAATGTGGTATCCATTCTCCTGTATATTTGTATAGATTTAGTAATATTTCCTATTTATCATTACTGTTTCATTAAAGCTGTGTAGTTTAGTCTCCAACCCATCAGTCTCTCTCCCTTATTCTCTCTCCTTTCTTTATCAATGAGGAGAGAGAGATTAATAGAGAGCGTCTGTTATATGGTTTAATTGCCGGGCCAGTGTTAAACTGTGACACCCATAATACAGCTAATGTTTGGTGCTGTTTTAATTATTGACTTGTTTCCATCATAAAGTGTGAATCCTGCTTTGGCTCCACATCAGTTGGAGGTGACTGATACAGATCTTTCAGACTGGTAGGGCTGGAGTTTCAACAGGTGCAACAGTGAAATTTCAGTGAAATCAATCAAAGTTTCTTTTCTGCATTCAAATCCTACCTGCAGACCATTGTTTGAGCCCAAAGAAGGAAGGAACAGAAGTGTGGGATCATCTTTAGGTAGTCACAGTGTTGACAGCCCCAGCTGAGCCAGCTGTCTAAGCTATGCTGTCAATGGGAAGAGGAGAATATGTCTATAAATATAACCCATGCAATATCTAAACATCTAAACTGGGGGGAGCTGCTTTGCACCCTAGCCATGACTACAGAGGGAGTCATGAGTGGTGTGGGTAATGATGAACATTCAGAGAGTCAGTGTTAGATGTGGTGGAGCTTGCATCTAGAATACAAAAACGGGGGTATTTTTGTTTCCCAGATCACAGTTGGCTTTTGGCTCAAAAGGCCTCGTTTCATCCTGCTGCTGCTTCCTTTATGTGGCAGCAAGGTTGGGTTGAAGGACTGCAAGTTGTGAGTAAGCCTTTGGAATTTGTCAAGAAAGTAGTTGCAAATCCTGGGATCTGATATTTTCCTATCAATTCCGACTCAGCGGATGCCCTATGAAAATCTACCCACTAAACCAACCCCCTGGGATACCAGCCATCTTCTCAGTCATGCCCAGCATCCTGCAGAATCAAATTACAATTAGCCAGAGATGGTTGTGCTGTGATTTCAGTGAAACTTCTTATACTATATGAAACTTTTCTGCCCAGTGTGCAGATCTCAGGAATGCCTCAAAGGTTTATTCAGGTTTTAAAGTACTCTGCATTTTCAGAACAAATGAAGAAGGGATTCCTGTGCTTGAAACCACCATGTTCTCATCTTGGGAACAAGACATATCCTATAATAAAGTGAACTGAGGGTGAATTTACATCACATGTTGTCTGTTGGATATGCAAGAAAACCACCAGGTCAAAGGGTTTCATGATGTTCTCCAGTCTGGCTAAAGGACACCCCTAGAACATAGTGAAATGGCTGCTTCTCCTTTCAGTTCTTCATAAATAGGCAGCCACTTCACCCAAACATGTGTTACACATTCATCTTTTAACTTGTCAAAACCAAATGAAGGATGTTTGCCTTTCCCCTTTCCTTCTTCCCACAGAGGAGGGGCTGAAGTCCCTCTGAATGGACCTTGGGCTCAGAATGGGGTTCTCACCACAGCCTAATCTTAGAATATAGCTGCCTAAAAGGGACCTTAAATGCTCCAGGGTACATTCCAGCCCATCTACCTGACTCTGGCTTCATTTTTTGGATTAAAAAAAAAAAAAAATTAACTCTTTGAAGGGGAAGAGTAAATCATGAACATTTTAAATGGGATATTTGATTTGATCATATTGTTTTTAAAAGTACAAGTCTACACAAACCTGCATCTTACACATGTGCACACACAAACACCCCCTCAGTGCCTACCTCCACAAGAAAAAAACCTAAATTTCTAGGTGAAACACACAAAGGTTGGGATATTTTGTTATACCTGTAAAGCACTCTTCATAAAGATCTGTAAGCACTCTTCATGAAGTCCTTTGTGGATTTGCTTTTTAATTACAGCCATATGAACACTTTTTACTATTCACTGAGCAAATAAAATAAGATTTATTATACCATGGACTGAGCTGAGCTGCATTGAAAGAGCTGAAGTTTGTCACAGGAGTATAAAAGCTTGGGAAATCTTCCCTTTGAGATATTTAAAATTGTTGGAAGAGGTTTTCTTGGGTCTGATCTGAATGGGGTAAGTTTCTAAGTTTTGGTCACTCATTCACAGGGCTTTTTCTTTGCAAGTGCAATCCTTGTATCTCAGAAAGACTCAGACCCTTCCCTCTGTGAAGCAGAGAAGCAGAGGGATGCCCAGCACCATCTCACAGGGCAGATCCACAGCAGAAGTGGGTGTTGAACTGACCTCTGCTGACAGCTCTTCACTGGAGTCCAGAAAATGTTTGAAATGTCATTTCTGAACCACTAAATAATATTGTGTTTGTTCTGTGCTCCATGCATGGAGTTCTCAGTGGGATGCACTATCTGGTGGGAGATTTTAGGATGTCTTTTCAGGAACAACAACCATGATGCTTTCACAACTCTTTTCTGTCTACAGAACCCCTTTGAGCCTACAACTTTATCACCCAAGAATATCTCCATGTGTGCCAATGCACCATATAGAATGGGATGGAAGAGGCAGATGGTTTTTATATTTGCACTTGGTCTAAAACATCTTGGTAAACCTCAGGGTTTTACATGGGAAAGTTTGGTGTACAATGTAGGACTGTTTGTCTGTATTTCAGATGCAGCATGGAAAGCACAAGCATCTGGTGCTTGAGTGGCTAAGAGACTGGTGCCAAAGACAGGGTTTTGGTTTTTTTGATCATGGGATGCTATATGAGACACCTGGCCTGGTGGTGACAGGTGGGATGCACCTGTCCCAGAGGGGGAAGAGGCTTTTGGGGCAGGACTTAGCAGGGCTCATTGAGAGAGCTTTAAACTAGATGTGAAGGGGGAAGGGGAGAAAACTGGGTCTGTTAGGGACAAACACAAGAAGAACAAACCAGGGCCCAAAGGCCGTTGGTCTAGGAAGGATTTAGTCCCACCAGTGTGCTCTGTTTGTTTCCTGAAATGTCTGTATGCTAATGCACGCAGCATGGGGAATAAGCAAGAAGAGTTAGAGGTCAGTGTACGGGCTAAGGGTTATGATCTGGTAGCGATAACAGAGACATGGTGGGATAGGTCACATGACTGGAATGTGGCCATGGATGGTTATGTGCTTTTTCGGAAAGATAGGGCGGGGAAGCGAGGTGGTGGAGTTGCTCTTTATGTGAGAGAGCAACTAGAATGTGTTGAGTTTTGTGCAGGGGCTGATGAGGGGCAAGTTGAAAGTCTGTGGGTAAGAATTAAGGGGCAGGCTGGTGTGGGTGACACAGTTGTGGGGGTCTACTACAGACCTCCTGATCAAGGCGAAGAGGTTGATGAGGCCTTCTACAGGCAGCTGAAAGCAGCCTCACAACTACAGTCCCTAGTCCTCATGGGGGATTTTAACTACCCTGATATCTGCTGGTTGACTCACACAGCCAGCCTTTCACAGTCTAGGAGGTTCCTCCAGTGCATTGATGATAACTTCTTAATGCAGATGGTGGACAAACCGACTAGAAGAGGAGCACTACTAACCAACAAGGAGGGCCTTGTCGAAGAAGTGGTGGTCAATGGCAGCCTTGGCTGCAGTGATCATGAGATGGTAGAGTTCAGGATCCTGTGTGGAAGGAACAGAATACCCAGTAGGACCAAAACCCTGGACTTCCACAGGGCAAACTTTGGCCTCCTCAATCAACTGTTAAGAGAAATCCCATGGGACAGGGTGTTAGAAGATAAAGGGGCTCAAGATAGCTGGTCAATATTCAAGGACCACTATTTGCAAGCACAGGATCAGAGCATCCCTATGGTTAGGAAATCTAGTAAGGGAGCTAGGAGGCCAGCATGGTTAAAAAGGGAACTGCTGGGAAAACTTAAGTGGAAAAGGAAAATCTACAGATCATGGAAGGGGGGGCTGGTCACTTGGGAAGAATACAGGACTGTCGTCAGAGGATGTAGGGAGGCAATTAGGAAAGCTAAGGCCTCCTTGGAACTTAACCTTGCAAGTCAGGTTAAGGATAATAGAAAGGGCTTTTTCAAATACATAGCTAGTAAAACTAACGCTAGAGGCAATATTGGCCCACTAAGGGATGAGATGGGAGCCCTGGTGACAGAGGATATAAAGAAGGCAGAGGTGCTGAACGCCTTCTTTGCCTCTGTCTTTACTCCTGCAGGGTTTCCACATGAGCCCCAGATTCATTTAGCCCCAGAAGTAGTCAAGATAGATAAGGAATTTGACGTAGTACATGAGGATTGGGTTAGGGATCAGCTGAGTAATCTGGACATCCATAAGTCGATGGGTCCAGATGGAATGCATCCAAGGGTGCTGAGGGAGCTGGAGGAGGTCATTGCTAGGCCACTCTCCATCATCTTCAGTAAGTCATGGGTAACAGGAGAGGTGCCTGAGGACTGGAGAATAGCAAATGTCACCCCAGTCTACAAGAAGGGCAAGAAGGAGGACCCGGGTAACTATAGACCGGTCAGCCTCACCTCCATCCCTGGAAAGGTGATGGAACAACTTGTTCTTGTCACTATCTCCAGGCATATCAAGGACATGGGGGTCATCAAGAGCAGTCAGCATGGTTTTATCAAGGGTAAATCATGTTTGACTAACCTCATAGCCTTCTATGAGGAAATTACTAGGTGGATAGATGATGGAAGAGCGGTAGATGTGGTTTATCTTGATTTCAGTAAAGCATTTGACACCGTCTCTCACAGCATCCTTGTACATAAGTTGACCAAGTATGGGTTTGGTGATCAGGTAGTGAGGTGGATCAGGAACTGGTTGAAAGGAAGGAGTCAGAGAGTTGTAGTCAATGGGGCAGAATCTGGTTGGAGGTGTGTGACTAGTGGAGTCCCTCAGGGGTCGGTACTGGGACCGGTGTTGTTCAATATCTTCATCAACGACTTGGATGAGGGTATAGAGTGTACCCTCAGCAAGTTTGCTGATGACACTAAGCTGGGAGGAGTGGCTGACACACCGGAAGGCCGTGCTGCCATTCAGAGAGACTTAGACAGGCTGGAGAGTTGGGCAGAGAGAAACATGATGAAGTTCAACAAGGAGAAGTGTAGAGTTTTGCATTTGGGGAAGAACAACACAATGTCCCAGTATAGGTTGGGGGCTGACCTGCTGGAGAGCAGTGTAGGTGAAAGAGACCTGGGGGTCCTGGTAGACAAGAGGATGACCATGAGCCAGCAATGTGCCCTTGTGGCCAAGAAGGCCAATGGCATCCTGGGGTGCATTAGAAAGGGTGTGGTTAGTAGGTCAAGAGAGGTTCTCCTCCCCCTCTATTCTGCATTGGTGAGGCCGCACCTGGAATATTGTGTCCAGTTCTGGGCCCCTCAGTTCAAGAAGGACAGGGAAGTGCTTGAAAGAGTCCAGCGCAGAGCTACTAAGATGATTAAGGGAGTGGAACATCTCCCTTATGAGGAAAGGCTGAGGGAGCTGGGTCTCTTTAGTTTGGAGAAAAGGAGACTGAGGGGTGACCTCATCAATGTTTTCAAATATGTAAGGGGTGAGTGTCAGGGAGATGGAGTTAGGCTCTTCTCAGTGATGACCAGTGATAGGACAAGGGGTAATGGGTGTAAATTGGAGCACAGGAGGTTCAAGTTGAATATTCGGAAAAATTTTTTTCCTGTAAGGGTGACAGAGCCCTGGAACAGGCTGCCCAGGGGGGTCGTGGAGTCTCCTTCACTGGAGACATTCAAAACCCGCTTGGACACGTTCCTGCACGATGTACTCTAGGTGGCCCTGCTCTGGCAGGAGGGGTTGGACTAGATGATCTTTCGAGGTCCCTTCTAACCCCTAGGATTCTATGATTCTATGATTCTATGATTCTATGATTCTGGTGGAATCTTAAATGCTGCCTGGAAGAATATGGGTCCCACCTCAGTTCCAGCATCGTGTGGGTCCCTTGTACAGCCTGAGGCATCTCACATGCCCCTGAATACTTTGCAGCTGGATTGAACCCCAGGAGAAAGCAGCAGCAAGGCCACTGAGGCCCAGGGAAGGTTTATCCTCTGGCTTTCAGGGTCAGGATTTAGCACAGAGAAACAGGGATTGAACCTCAGTTTGAACACCCCAAAAATGGGGAGTGAGTTTTCACCATGTTATCTGCACCCAGGGGGCTTCAGCAGGACTTGAGCTTTTATCCTTGGAGAATGAGGAGCCTGAGATTGCCTGAGAGAGCCATCCACAGCAATGGCCATGGTCTTCCCAACTTCAGTCTTTTTCCCAATGCCAGCAGTCAGGCTTTGGCATCCCATTCCAGGCATGAGGCTGATGCTGTCCTGACTCCCCTCTGGAGTCGTGGAGGTCTGGTCCAAGTCAGAAAGACAAGAGCAGGGATGGTTGGTGTGATGAGAGCACAACCAGAGATGGGTCTGGGGAAGGTCATTGTGTTCCAAAGCCATCAAGGTGTTGAAGTGAGTCCAGAGAAGGACAAGAAAGCTGATGATGGGTCTGGAGAAGAAGCCTTATGAGGAGCAGCTGAGTGGTTTGATCTGGAGAAAAGGAGGCTGAGGAGAGACCTTATCACTCTCTGCAGTGTAATAAATGCTTGTAATATATGTTAATGAATTTGTATTCCTAACCAGTGAAATTCAGAATTAAACTGAGAAAGAAGTGAATATGGGGCTAGACAAATCAGTTGAGACATGTAATTTTCCACTGTTTCAGTGTGAACAAAACAAAGCCCTAATGAGACTAACTTCTGTCTTGAAGATAATTAGGAATTTAAGTTTTGTTCTTAAAACAAGACACTGCCAAGGCCAACTAGGCACCAAAAGAATGTGAATAGCTGCAAAAAGAGAACATAAAGACGTCACAGCCAACAGATAAGTGCTTGGGTCTGATATCACCCTGTAACAATATAATGAAGTCAGCAAAATCAAGAAAGGTTAAAAAGTTCAAGCTTGAGAAAGACTTCATCCAAAGACCCTGTGGCGACCCCTGGATATCTCCCCAAAAGAGGACTTTGCCCAGACTCTGCCTAGACTCCACCTATCATGAATATTATAATGACATGATAATGTCATTATGCCATAAACATGTATGTAAACCCACCTCCTTTTGAATATTCATAGAATTGTAATCAATAAAAGGTAATCCTAGAGTTTTAGATTCGTGCGTGTGAGTGGAGCGGGGACTCCCCACTCACCCAGCACTGTTTTGCTTCCTGCAATTTCAGTTTTATTAATTAAATTAAACCATTAACAGAATATTGAGTTTCGGTCATTTTTAACAGCAGTCACCTGGAAGGAGGTTGTGGTGAGTTGGGGTTGGTCTCTTCTCCCAGGTGACAAGCAACAGGACAAGAGGAAATGGCCTCAAGTTGTTCCAGGGGAGGTTTAGATTGGATATTAGAAGAAACTTCTTAATTGTAAGGGTTATTAGACAGTGGAACACTGCCCAGAGAGCTGCTTGAAGAGGTGTGAAGATGTGGTGCTTAGAAATCCAGTTCAGCATTGGACTGGGTAGAGTTAAGTGAATGGTTGGACTTGAGGGTCTTAAAAGGTCTTTTTCAAGTCAGAACCATTCTGTGACTCTGTCAGTGCAAACCAGAGTGCTGAACTCTGTGGCATGTCCCAGAGAGCAGATTATCTGTAATCCATGGCCCAAAAAATCTGGTTTTCAGTCCCTGAGTTGCTGCAGTTCTCAGGAGACAGTGGTGTGACTCTGAGAGTGAGACAAGGGTAGTTTGGTCTTAGATTTCAGGTCCCCTGGAGACATCTGGTTGTGTGAGAGTTCTGGGTTGCTTTTTATAACAGATGAGTTTATACGTTCAGAAAAGAGGTGAAAGAACCTGAGGATTGGTGGCAAAAAGCAGAGGTTAAATTAAAAGAAAGTAACAGTTAAAATGCAAAAACATCATAAGTTTTAGGCTACTAATGTAATTTTTACTTCTGAATAAGTGAAGAACAATAAATTCTCTTCTCTAATAGAAAAAATATTTTCTCTCTGGCAAATATTTCCATCTTAGAGCACAGATTTATTTCTAGAGTGGTTTTGTAGTAGCTCCAAAATACAAGGTTTTCCTTCTCAAGTCTTCAAGCTCTGTGTAATTTACTGCTGGGGGAAGAGATCACTGTTTAATTAATTTTTTAAATAAGAAAATGCTAAATTCATAGAGACAAAAAAATCATTTATTCAAAGCTGTTCAAGAATCAGTTGTCATTTCAACTAAAACAAGAAAACTAAAACAAAAGAAGAGGTATAAATGGCTTGGATTTTGGGTTCACAGCTAATTTAATCCTCTGTATTTAGTTTAGAACAACAACAACAAAAAAAAACAAACCAAACAAAACAAGAAACAAACAAACAAACACAAAAATATTCCATAAAACACTAACAGTTTGATTCATATATAATTCCTCCTGCTGGGGTGCAAATGAATTGCTGCCAACAAACCAATGCTGAAAAACAAGATTACAATAATTAATCACTGTGCCCTGTGCTGAACACAGGACCTGAAAATGCCCTGAAAATGCCTCCAACAGGTGCCCAACTCTTCAGGTGTTCTGAACTAATTCCACTTGGATCTCCTTTCTATTCCTTCTAGAAACTGCAGCTCTTTCCTTAAACATTTATGGTCAAACCTCCATCAGAGACTCAGCAAAAATAAACCTGTTCAGCACCCAATGCCTGTACCTCCAGAATATGTTCCAAGAATAATAATCAGCAAAGGCAGTTCTCATTCCTGTATTGTTCAGCAACAAACAGGGATGTGTGTACAGGGGAGGAAGGGAAAGGTATGTGCATCCTTTTATTTGAGTAATTGGAAATTTATGCATTTACAACCCAGGTATGAATTTGCTTGTTGTACTCTCATGTCATTGTCATGATTTCATCAAGGTTATCCCAGATTTATCCAGTCATAACTGAATGTATTATCAGAAATCTGAACCTGTCTGTTTATATGTGTGTGTATACACACCAGCATTTTCTCCATCTCTATAATTATCTCCATTTCTATCTTTCTCTGTTTTCTCTTGCTCACAGACACAAACAATCATTTTCTTGCCCTGTTTTGTATTTTTCTGGGCAGCAAGGATGGTTGTGCTGGTATTGAACCAGTTCTACTATGATGATGAAAACCAGGAGTGTAGATATCAGGCTACTGTATACAGACAGAGAATAAAAAGGTTTTATTTACAGACAGCCAGTTTTCAGGATCCAAGCATATCTATCACTGCACACAGTCATATGATAAAAACACAACATATGGCAACTTAATCATAACAGTAAATAAAAGTAATTTTCTATGTCAGTGGAAAGAGAGGAGCCATCACACATAATCTGTATTTTATCTCATGCCATAAAAGCTAAATGAGACAGAGAAAGCTGCAATGGACACTGATGGACTAAGACTCCACTGACAAATTTTCTTCTTCCATTTAAAAGGTAGAAGAAGTGTGGGCAGCCTCTCTAATCCTTTCTGCTTAAGACCAGAGTCTGTCTGTGGCTGAGGATGAGACACATCCAGGAGTTCCCAGTGAGCCAAGGAAGAGAATTTCTGAGAGAAGAACAGGAGCATGTGGTGGAAATTGTCCTCTGAGTCCCACCACAGCCCATGGGATGCACAAGAGAGGAAGAGCCCTGGAGACCTGAGAAAAATCCACGTTGCCTCTTCCATCAGTGTGGGCTCATCCCAAAGCCCATGGCCACTACTCAGCTGTGGTCTCCATCCTACAGGTCAGCGCCCATCAGGGAAAGTTGACATTGATCCCAAAAGCACAAAGGTTTCCACCCTTTGTCTATTTTTCAACTGAAAGCCAAGGGCTTCTTCTCTCAGCCCCAAGCTGTTTTAATATCTTTCCCACTCCACTAAAACTTCCAGAAATGAGTGTCTGATTGTAAACTCTTTAAGTCCAAGTTAAGCAGATATCTGACTGCCCTGATTTTTGAAAGCAGATCTCTGCTGGTTCTCATCCAGGCTCAATCCCCTTTGATAGGGGTCAGTAATTATGAAGCTTTACAATGGGATTTTAGGAGTTTCATTTTCAGGAACCCTGCATAAGCCTGGTTCTGCTTGCAGGGAGTGCCATGGATAGTTGAACAGGAGCAGCTTTGGGGCCTAAAGAAAATCCAGTTGTCAAGGCCAGGAGATACCCACAACAAATCTGAGCTGACAGTTTTTTTCTCCAGGGCTAAATTTGTACCAAAGTGTTTAGGGAATATAAGCAAATCAGCTGAGAGAAATTAGTTGAGTATGAAAGGATTAAAGGAAGTCTGAAAACTGAGAGAAAAAGTTAAGAAGCTTTTAATAAATCATCTTTTTTGATACTCAGTAGTTTTCCTTAGTAGGAAACTTTGTCCAGTCAGATCACAGCCACTAAATGTCCTGCCAGCAGCACACCTCCTCTGTAAGGACAGAGAAATCTCCATGCTGCTCTGGAATAAATACAGTTTTGGGGGGGAATTAATCAACTTTTCTTCACTCACCCAGGTCAGAAAGGAGATTTTACTTGGCATTTAGTCTTCCTCAGTGCGAGATGAGACACAAAAGTCCCCTCCAAAAGCAGAGTTGGCCCTGTCAATCTTATTCACTATTTCTACTTTTATTTTTTTTTGCAAAGAGAAAAAGCTCCTTTTCAATTAGTTAACCTCTTCCAAAATGGAATACCAGGGCTGGGACACACCAAGGAATAATGGCAACTCACTTCCCATTGCAGGGAGCTAAATCTGGGGCATTATTATCTTAACCTCAGATCCATGGAGTGGTAGAGACTGAGAGACTGAGAGGTAGGGGCATAGAGACTCAGAGGTCTACAACACTCTTTCTGTCACAGAAATCTAAGTGAAGGCAACATTTCATAGCTCACAAGGGCCAAATTACACAGAAGTTGGGCTACCCGAAACAAGATGTTAACATGAGTAGCTCAACTGCCTTCAGGAGAGCTGTGAAAACCAATATCGAGTTGGTATCTGCACTCAAAAATAAGGTTTTAAGTAGGACTAGTCAAAACCTAGGATTCCCAGGTCATGGTCTTCTCACATATACTGTAAATTCCACCATATAGGTTCAGCTGACAATGTGGCAAACATTAGGTAGAGGAAGAAAAGCACAAAGAAGAAGAGACCAAAAACAAAGGTCCATGATTGCTGGTTGTTGGTGCAGCTCAGCAGTGATATGACCCATAAGAAATTATTTCATTTTGCTTTTCCAAAGACTTTTGTGAAACAGAAGTAAAAATGATTACAAGTGAAAATGACTGTTTTGCAGCACACACAATGCAAAAGCAACATTCCTTGTCCAACACAAAACAGTCTCAGCCCATTTTACAACAGAATTGTACATAAAACTAAAGAAGCAAACCCAGTGTCACCAGGCCAGGACCAGCATAGCAAGGGGATTCATTCTGGTGATGTGAAGGACGTAATGGGAAGAGGACAGGAGTTTTCATCTCCTTACCATGTTATCACCCTTCTTGAGCATCCCTGTGCCATGTGCTTGGGCTCCAAGTGCCTCTACAAACACTCTCAGCTGATAAGGCTTGTTTTCTGACCTCAGTCTGTCTGTGGCTTTATATTGGAGAAGAGATTCTCAGAAATGGTGTTGGAGCTGGGTGCAATGAGTCTGGGTTTGATACTGTCACATGTTGAGATGTGGTGCAAAGGGTAGAAAGGGGCAGCCTCTGAGTGCATTACAAGGGGCAATGATGCTGATAAAGGGCCTGGAGCACAAATCTTACCAGGCTGAGGGAACTGGGGGTATTTAGTCTGGAGAAAAGGAGGCTGAGGAGAGACCTAAGCACCCTCTGTAGCTCCCAGAAAGGAGGCTGGAGAGAGGTGGGTGTTGGTAGCTGAGTAACAAGCAACAGGACAAGAGCAAATGGCCTCCAGTAGCACCAGGGAAGGCTTCAGTTGGATATTAGGAATAATTTCTTCATGGGAAGAGTTTTCAGGCAGTGGAACAGATGCCCCAGAAAGTGATGGAGTCATCATCCCTTGAGATATTTTAAAAATGTGCTGACGTGGTGCTTAGAAACATGGTTTAGGGGTAGACTTAGCAGTGCTGGGTTAGCTTGATGATCTTAAAGGTCTTTTCCAACCAAAACAATTTTCTGATTCTATGCAGATCAAGCTGAGCATTGTGCATGCTACACAGATTGTGGAAGAGGCTTTTAGCTCCAAGTCTTTAGAGCTGAGCTTTCAAACTCAGCTTGAATTCAGAAAGATCTTTGCCTGGAGTACTTTCTGCTGACTCTTCATCCATATGCTTTCCTAACTTTTAAGTGCCTAGCTTTGCAACCTGAATAAGGTTATTGCTTTGGCTGTATCTTTTTAGAAGGCTGTATAAAATATAGTTGGCATTTGAGAACATCTTATGCATATAGAAACTGTTAGACTATCAAGTGCACAGGGAAAGCCTCGATCCACAGACCGTTGACTTTATTTTCCAACCTCATCATCTCCCTGAAAGACAGATGTAGTAAGACAGGACCAGGTGCCCTGAGTTCTTGATGAGTGGGTGTGGGTTCACCTGTGTCTGGCCTCCCTCCTGAGCATGTGCAGGAGCAGGGGGCCAATAAGAGAGCAGCTGACACCCACGGAGAGGGCTCTCACTCTTCAGTGAGGATGGAGAAGCCCACAGCTTGAGGAGCAGGCAAGAAGGGGTAGATCGTGAGGCCTCAGGAACAGCCCTAGGACATCGTCCAGGAATGGGCTAAACCCCGAGGCCTCAGGAGCAGCCCTAGGAGCAAGAAGGGCTCCTCCCGCTACAGACAGAGAAGTAATGGACAAAACATTTTTAGCATGCAGGTACATTTTGTTAAGCTTGGTCAGGCTCAGTGACAACATTACAACATAATCTGGGTGCTGCAGTGGAGGATCTGGTTCCAATACTGCTCCTCAGGCTCCTGCTCCACAAATATACAGGCAGAAAGGGCACCAGGAACACCAGGAGTGGAGACTTGATTAATTCCAGTGTACTTCTTTCCTATCTATACAGTTTCAGTGTCTAATGCTCTCTCTACTCATTAGTCTTGAAGGAGAAGTCACCTTTCATACATGCCAGAAATCCCAGTGCATCACTGCCTGTCCAAGCTGCATCTGTCCCATCCTGCTACTCAAAACCTTGCTCCCAGTTGGACACAGAATGTTTTCTCTGTCTCAGAATGGTTTGGGTTGGAAGGGACCTTAAAGACCATCTAGTTCTAACCCTCTGCATGGGCAGGAATATCTCCCACTGGACCAGGTTGCTCCAAGCCCCATCCAGCCTCAACACTGCCAGGGATGGGGAGCCACAAACTCTCTGGGAAACTTGTGCCACACTGAAGAATTTCTTCCTAATGTCCAACCTGCATCTCTTCACAGTTTAAAGATGCTCCCCCTTGTCCTATCACTCTTTGCCCTTGTAAAAAGTCCCTCCCCAGCTTTCCTGTGGAACTCCTTCAGATACTGGATGGATGCTCCAAGCTAAATCACCTCAACTTTCTCAGCCTGTCTGCATAGGAGCAGTCCTCCAGACCTCTGAGCATCTTCATCAGTCCTCTGTATTTGCTCCAACACTGTTGCTTAAAGGTCTTTTCCAACCAAAACAATTTTCTGATTCTATCCAGACCAAGCTGAGCATTCTGCATGCTGCAGAGATTGTGGCAAAGGTCCCACCAAAACCTTGTACCACTGGGGATATGTTTGGAGTGGGGTGGGAGATAGAGCTGAAGAGTGAGTGAGAAATAACAGCAGAATTTTCTGCTGAGGTCTCCACACAACTCTGTTTTTAGGAAGAAGGAAAGGGTTGAAAAAGCCTTGGGAAGAAATATAAGAGTAGAAGAGTCTGAAGAGCACCTAGTTCCATGACTGGGCTTTTTTTTATTATTTATGACTATAAATCTCATTAGAGAAGTAGAGAATCTCTTGTTCATCTTTTAGGGCATTATCCAACCTCTGGCATCCTGGAGTCAGAAGTTTCCTCTCCCATTTGTCTCTTGCAACTTTTTTATGCATCCCTCTGCATTTTGCCATTGCCAGAGACAGGAGGAGCTGGACCCCAGGGTACTGTTCAGTGGGGCAGCTCCTCAGACATCTCTCCTCTTTCTGAATTTTCCCTTTTTACCCCTCTATCCTGCTTCTATCTTTCAAAAGCTCTTCTTTCACTGTGGCAGCAAATCCTCATTCCTATCTATAGATGGCAGCAACTTTCCAAAGCAGTTGCAGAAGCTGATGAACGGGGATGGTCTCTGGTTTCTTAGGGACCGAAGTGTTTCACTGCATGGAATAGCTACTGAAGTGCATGTGGATTTAATGGTATATACAAAAAAGTTCACTCACTCCTAAGTAGGAGAAGGAGGGAGATTTTTTTTTTATGTGCTTCTGAAAGTTTGGATTGACATTGGAGACATGGATGGGGGTGGAAGTAGAGGAGGCAGTTGGGGAAGGTGGGTGGGTTTCTTTATGCTGCTATTGGTTGCTAGCTCAGAAATATTAGGGAAAAAAAAGGAAAAAAAGAGAGAGACAGAGAAAAAAAATGTACTCCCTGACTGTGATTGTTGCTTGCTCTTAACATGTGTCAGGCCCTTATCATTTCATAGCAGCTGGCAAGTTCATGCAGAACCACCAGGAGGCTACGTGTGGCCAGTAATCAGTTAAGTACAGATGTCCAAATAGATATAACTTCTATTAAACTTTAAATAAAGATAATTTATGCTGAGTAAACAGGCAAGAGAGCACATTTGCCCAAATACAGATGGCACTACCTGATAGCAGTGCATTAGAAGGGTCATTAAACAGGGAGGTTCAATAACAGAGTACTCAAAGATGTTTTCTGCAAGGAAAAATAGCTGAGATCAGGGGTATAAGGTCTACCTCCACTTTTATTTTTTTTTTCCTGCTTCCTTTGGAATAGCTCAGCAGGTTTAGAGTCTTAATGTGCCATAAGGAGAGACACACTTTCTCCTAGAAGGACATCACTGCACCTGTGCATGGAAAACAAATAAATAAATGAGATTTGTAATCCACCCCACTTGGAAACCAGGATAAGTGTGATCAGAGGCCAGCAGGAGATCTTTTCAAGGATGATGGCCTTGACCTTTAAAGCCTGATGGCTTCAGGGAGAGACTTTTACTGCAAGGGGCTATACATCTGCCCAGCATCCCCAGGGAAGGTATAAACTGTTGTCAAAACTCTCAGTGAGCAGGGGTAACCCTGGAACAGGATTAAATAGACACATACACACATGCACACCTCCTTCCCTACTTCTGACTATATGGTAGGGATGCAGAGTTTGGCTGAGGGCTTCAGTGCCAGCTCTTCAGCAAGGAAAGGGAATTAAGCAGAGCCACGAGATGTTTGGGTCAGGGCACCAGTTGCTGATGTTTTCCCCTCCCTCAGGCATTGGCAAGTTTGGTGAGGAATGAAAAAGTTGGATTATCTTTAGTACACCTTGTATGGAGCTGTCTGGTCACACCACATGTGCTCAGCCATGGAAATCCTGGTCTGTACCAGCATCCTGGACGTCAGGAAGCTATTCCTTCCTGGGAGCATCTCAGATAAGTCCCTGAGTGGTCTACATATTGCTGAATTCAGTGTTCAAGCACTGCAAACACATAGTAGCACTGAGGTGCCCTTGGAACAGATGCTCCCATCATCATCATCTCCTGCTCTTCTCTATTTGTGTGGTCCACTGTGAAGCCCAGGAGAAGGCTGCAAAAATGCCAGGAAGAGTTTTGATGTCCCCAGCACATTCTTTGGGCACCTCAGCTGTGGAGAGGAGGACGCTTTTTGTCAGCTGCAGTGGCATTTGTCTGATCTGCTGAAGGAAATCACAGACCCCAGTAAAGTCTCTACATTCAAAGGTAACCAGGCCCAGTTTCTAGCTGACTTCACCTGTTGTGTGACACCTCTGCAGTTTTTGCCTGTGATCAGCAGCAGCCACCTTATTCCAGCTTTGATCTGATCACACAATATGACCCATTAGCTTTCCTAATCATACAAAACAAGGATGGGATTTTTCCTGACTGGTTCCAGCCAGTTAACAGGTGGGTATCCATGCTGAGCTTCTCCTCTGGGTTTCTCCTGCAGCTGGTGGAGCTTCCCAGGGCAATTCATGCCTTGTGAAGAGCTGTGATGGATGACCTCTGAAACTGCCTCCCTCCACTGACTATTGGGAGAGTCCAGATGTCTACATGAGGCCAGATGCCTCATTCTCAGTTGGTTAATGTTAGATGACAGAAATCCAACTCAAAAGGGAGTATCAGCTTGTCTTTATTATTTTTATTTACTGCCTTCTTCTCTCTGCCTCAATTCGGTCCTCCCGGGATAAGGATAATGATAACTTGATGCTAATGGGAACATCCTGCTGGCTCCAACTTTCTCTTAGCTGTGGTAAAAGGTTGTCCCAGGGAAGGGAGGGCTGATTTATTTCTTAGGTTCATGCTATAACCTACAAAAGGAGGGAAAAGTGGCAGAACCTGGGGGAAGGTGCAGTCGCGGTGGCAGCGGGGATGGGGGAATCTCAAACCAGGATGAAAATACAAAGTCTTGAAATACAAACCATGATGAAAATACACTGAGGTGTTCCCCAGGAAGGAAAAAATCCTCCTGCAGGAGTTGCAGGGGTTTCTTTGCTTCACTGCCCCATGGGGGTGCCTGCTTCATAGCTTCCTGGTGATGATCCTAAGCTCCAGTTAGCAGCTGCATGCCACAGACCCCCCCCCAGGCTGCTCCATCACAGATTTCCACTTCAGATCTTCCTTCTTGCCATCAAAACACCTGAGCAACGAAGAGTTCAGTACCCACCTGGCTGTCAGGAAGGGACCTGGACTCAGCTCTCAGCCTTCAGAAGCCTCCCTGGGACACCTCCAGTGGGACAACAGGGGGATATTGTAATTTGGATATTCCTGGTGCATTTTTAGGAATGAAGCCCAAATCTCCTGAGACCTGAGTCCTGCATTTGCATACTCATTGGCTTTTTATTTCTTAAAAAATAATTAATTTTCAAGTATCTGTAGGGGTAAAATCCCTTCTCCCCATACTACAAGATCCTGCCCTTCCTTTGACCATCTCTGTATCCTCCCTCCCATGACCCATTTTAATCCAGGGCCCTTTTCTGAAAACTCTTTGTCTGGTTTGATCCCTTTCACAACACTGACCTACACAAACCCTTCCACCTCTTCTCAGGTTTTCTCCCCCAGTATTTTAAAATCATCTCTGTTAAAAGTTTCTCATGTGTCAGCATCACACCCTGTAAATATCAGGTTTGCTGGTAAGATTTTCTAGCAAGATCACGTATTCCTGGTGAGGCAGGTGCTGTTGAAATATTTTTTCCCTAAATTCTCTCATTAATATTGAAATTAATGGCAAATGACTGGGATAAGACACTAACCAACAGGATTTGATCCTGTACTGAACATTTCCAGCATCTTGTTTTATTCAAAACAGCTCCTTCTTCAGGGTGATCACTTCATTTTATATTTCCTGGCCTCATGCTCATGCCACAGCCCAGTTCCTGTAGCTGTCAGATTAAACACTGCTTTATCAGAAGAAATGCCACTGAATTATAAAACTTCTGTGGCCATTTAACACCTTTATCTTCCTTTTGCCTCTGGCAGGATTACTGACACAGATTTGTCCTCTCCTTACTCTCTCAGAAAACCCCTAAAATGTATGCAGCACAGGACTTCCTAGACACAGCATTTTTAACACTTCTTTAACATATAGAAGGGAATTATGTTTCAGTCATGGAAACTGTGCAGGTCCAAATGAGCTTTTACACCTGTGAAATGCCATCATTTTAAAAATAAAAATCTCCCATGGGTATGTTAACCCCTCTGAGTCCTGATGATTTCTTCCCCATTAAACACCAGGGAGCTAAGACCCTTCCTGACATAAAACCCTTTCTAGACCCTCAAGGATGCCCCTTGGAGCTGAAACCCTCTTGGTGGAAGCAGAGATAAAATATTACCCTCAGTGGAGGTGTCACTCCTTAAACCAGAAAAATCAGGGAGTGGTTAAAGGGTGATGAATGCCCATCAGTCAGAACAAGCCAGACCAACCAGAGCATCTCTCTCCCTCCTCCATGGGATTTTTTTTGCTTTTCACCCAAAGGCACAGGGTGAGTCTCCATCACGGAGCCAAGGGGACCCAACTGATGCCATGGGATCACTGCACAGGGTCCTGCTCACATTTTCAGCCTTGGACACAGCTGACATTTAAGAAAGCCCCAATCTGAGAGGTGACAGAAGGTGACATGCTCTGCTGTGTGGCAGGCTGTGCCAGATCAGCTTCACAGCTCAGGGCATGGTCACAGCAACTGAAATCTGCTTAGAAAGCATCTCCTCCTTGTCTGCCTTTCAAATACCCTGGGACCATACTCTGAGACACAGTAGGATGTCTGCAATGCCCTGGGCTTAATCCTGCAGCATTAAGCAATTCCCTTAACCTCCCCAAGTCATCCCAAACATGGGGAGTGTTTTGTTCCTTGAAGAAAGACCTCCCCCTGACTCCAGATGAGGTTGGATGAAGCCCTAAATTCAGACACCAGCCCTATGGGGCCATGGCAAGCAGCAGCCAGCACTGGACCCACCTTGGTTCCTCCCAGCTGGCTGATACCAGCTCAACCTCCTGGGCTTTGCAGTGGCTCTCAGCACCCTCACACTTGAGCATCTTTCATGTGCCTCTGGCACTGGTGTCTGAGACATCTCCTTTGGATGTCTGGACATTCATGCCAGTCTTGGATGTGACAACAGCTTGATCCAGGGAAAGGATTGGGAGTCAGGGCCACCCACACTCAGATTCTGCCTGATCCAACTACAATGTTGGGTGAAAGGTTTGAAGATGTTTGGTCCTGCAATAATGTAAGATTCAGAGATTTGAAGGTCAGATGTGGTTATTACAATCACTTCACCTGACTTTTTGAGGAGCTCAGAGGATCTCACACATGGTGGGAAGCTTGCTGAGCTCCAGCCAACAGCTCTGAATCAGGACCAGCCTTTCCCTAATGCTAATAGGTTTTCAAACCTCCAGATTTTTTTCAGAGCCCTTCTTCAAGCTGTGAAGTCTGGCTCTGGTTTTAGGTTTCCCTCAGATATAGCAATTATTATCCCTGACAGCAATTATGGTCTTTTTTTTCTGTCATCACCAGTAATTACTTCTGCTTCAGTATTTCCTCAGGGCCCACTTGTGCTAAACTTTGTCAAAATATTTCCTTGTTCCTCAAAAAAAGAAAAAAAAAAAAGAAAAGATCATGAGCTAGCACTTTCTTAGCCAAGATGAGATGTGACCATGTCCTTCAGCCAGCACTCTCAGTCCCAGCCTTTCCAATCAAGTGATCCACCTGCCAATTTTAGTGCCTTCTCCTGACTTCCAGGATCATTCTCCTTCCAAGAACAGCTGCTGAACAGACGAATAGCTCTCTGCTCACTCTTGTAAAGGTACCAGGCAGACTTGTTTGGAAATCAGAGAGTTGCTCACAACCTTCTTCCAGGGTTTGAAATCATAACTAATTGCCCTGACTTGGAATTGTGGCCTCCATCTCAGCCTTTGGTGGCTCATGAAGAAGACCCTCAGGGATACCTTGGTCAACTGATCCTCCACTTGCTGTTTTTTAAATGCAATAATATTTCTGACACCTCAAATTAAACACCCAGGGCCAACAGTGTGGCCACAACCCTCAAGGGTTCCATGTCTGTCTGGTGCACAGAGCTATAAGGAAGACATTGATTTTGGTTTCAGTCAGGTTATATTCTGATATTTAGTCTGGTTTAAATAAAAACAAGTTTTTTGGGTTGTATTTCACAGTTCATACCTGTGGAAAGTTCAAGAGTGGTTAAAAGCAGGCAACAAGGCAGGCAAAGAGCACAGATCCAGGCAGCTCCATCTTGAAGATGGAAATGGATGCTCATGATTTTTTCCCCTCTGTACTGGTAAAGTTATAACTTATTTTATTTTTTTTTTCCAGGCCAGAGGCTTAGGAACCTAGAGCAGAGAAAATTCTCCTCTTGTTGTTAATGTGGGCAGGGGATCCTGAGCTAAGACCCTTCCTTGTCTGCCAAGATGGGAATCCTGGGAGCAGAATATAATCTCCAGTGTGACCAGATGCATCAAAGTGGTTTAAAATAAGAGGGACAGCTTTTCTGAGTACAGTTATTAGGTCAAATTCTCCCCTCTGTCATCCCCCTCTCTCCAATATTACTGCTGCAGCTGGTAAGAAAATTTTGACTGACACAACCTGCCAGAAAAAGAAAGGGGATAAGAAATGGGTTAAATATTTCAGGCTCTGATTTAATGACCACCTGAATTAGCAGCAACTAATATATTGATGGTGAGAGGCTCCGAGAGGAAAGGGGCTGAGAGACAAGATCAGTCCCACCAAAAGCAGGCTTAAAAATGCACATTTCCATGGCAAGGTTATTCAGCTCCTGCCTCTGGGTAGAATAATTGCTGGGTGAAATATTAGTGAATCAGCATGAATGTTTCATAAGTTTGAATTTATAAAATATTTCTGATTTTCCTGTACACATGCCTTTCAAAGATAACTTTCAAGTGCTCCTTGTATTATGCATCTCACTTTTCAAGAGAACAGCAGGATTTCCTTGAAGACAGATCCGTTTAGAGAGTTGCCATGGCAATTTGTTCCCACCCCCCAAAAATGCTTAAAAACAGATTTTTCTATTGTCTCCTGATTTCTGCAGATTACAACTTGCTTTGCTTTTCTCTCTCCCCTCGAGTGACTCTAGGTGAGCGTAGAGAAAAAAAAAAAGAAAGGAAAATCTTTATTCTTATTTAAATTTCCTTGTGATGGAAGCAGAAAGCTTCTTCCTCCAAAGTTAAGTCACAACCAAGGCAAAATTATCTTACAATTTGAAACAATCCTCTATTAGCAGGATTTTCTTTTTAATCCCAGGAGAATCCTGATAAAATTGCCTGTGCAAACATAAAACCTTCTTTTAGATGTGCAAGGTAATTATTAATCCAATTAACCATCTGCATACCAGCATATTTAATTGGTTCTTAGAACTACTCTTTTTTCCTGATGTAATTGAATTCACAACCTTGTGCAATCTGTAAATCTGACCAAAAGAATTTGTTGAGCCATTTTAAAGGTAAAAGATAAGTTTTGGCAGAAATGGGATTAATTGAAGAATTTTCATTATTTTTTATTGTTATGATGAAAAAAATAAGGAAAAGATGTATCCCTAAAAAAAGCAACAAAACACTGATGAGGATTATATTCTCTGATACTGGCAAATCATGGTTTTATTTCTGGAGGGGAAAAAAAAGAAACAGAAAAAATATCAATATAGTGATATTTTCATCCCCATTAACTTTTTAATGACAAATATGCTCTTTGATTATTGTTAATTACTTGGTCCCAGAGCATAATCAGACAGAGTATTTTGACTAGAGACCAGACTGCTTTGCTTGTAAATATTCCTCCTTTCCCAATTTTTTATTGAAAAATAAAATGGCAAACTAATAACACTTGACAAGTCCATTCCTAGGCTGTGTTTTTAAAATAATATTGCTCTTTCATGACTTTTATTTTAATTGCTCTGCCAGGGGGAAGGTTCAGCACAAAGTCCTGATGGTTTTCCTGTGTGGAGGAAACTGAAAACTCCAGGGAACCAAAGCAGGTGAATGGCTTCATCCAGAGCAGCTCCTAGAGACTGGAGTTCTTTCTTCTGGGATGAGGAAAACAGAATGAAGAGGAAAAGGGGATATTAGATGGGAGCAGCACAGGGAAAAAAATTGAGGGCTCAAGTCATTTCCCTTAACACAGGCATCTAACATCATTTGAGATGCCACAGGGGCATCTGAGACATCCCTACAGACCCAGTGTGGGGGGAAAATGGGTTGGACACCCTAATAAAGGCATCTGGACAGTTGTATAGAGTAAACCAGACCAAATTCTTGTCTTCTACAGACTGCACTGGAGGTTTGTTTGCCTTCCAGCCCAGCTGCTCCTGGGTGGGGATGGAATTCCATCCCTTAGATGTCTTAACAGTGAGCTGAAGCTCCCCCTGTGTAACCATGTGATGAGTCTGTTCCTGACCAAGCCACTGGAAAAACTGGGAGCTGGACCATTCTCTTGGCTTTTCCATCCCATCCTGGTTTGGCACCATTCATGCAGGAGGAGCACATCAATGATGTCAGTCAACTGAGCCTTGGATTTTCTTCCCCTCGAGGAATCCAAGAGGTGTCTCTGGCTGCAAGAATATGCAAAGAGAGTGGGAGCTCTTAATCTGAGTGACACATGTCCCCAGAAAACCCAGTCCAGTCATCATCACTGTGAATTTTGGTGCAGAATTTAGGAGGATTTACCCATGCCCTTAAGAACTGTGGCAAAACCTTGGTTTCCAATGACATATCAAAGATGGAATGGGAACTTACCAAGGATGCTCAACTCAGAGAGTGCAAGACTTGGTGGCTGAGGGCTCTCTGCAGCTTTTACACTCTTTTACACAATTGTTTGCTGCTTGCCCTGTTCCTCTCCTGCCTGAGGAACTTAAACCACAGCAGCTCTTGCTTGCTTTTGCTATTTTGTGTTCTGGAACAATGAACACAATCCCCAGTTTCTGAAGAGGATTTGGGCTGTGTGTAAATAAGCTGCCAAGCAGAGAGGGGGTGGAAGGAATTGCTATCTGCTTTCTCTCTATGCATTCATACATACATATTTTTCTACATATATCTGTAAATAAACAGAGCCATTGATGCTCTGCTATTTGCTATTTCCCAGGAGGGGTTACAGTAGGGTAAATGAGAGTCAGTGGGTTTTTCTCCTTTTGCCTCCAAGATATATCTGTGTTTTAATCACTAAATAATCTGACTGCAAAGTTGATCCCACTGAAACAGAAGCAATGTTCATTTGAGCAAGAAGGGAGGAGTTTTGAATTCTCCTCTCTGCCTCCCCTCCATTTGAAAAGAAAAAGGCAGAGATATTCATACATAAATAAGGATCAACAAACTGCAGCTAAGATAAAAGTTAAGTAGATGTAAAAAGATAATTTTGTGCAGTGCCACAGCCATGCCCTGAGCAAGGTCTCTGCTCTGTCACCTCCTGAGCTGCTTCTCTGGTTTCATGGGGCTGAACTCACCATTGCAGTGATTACAATGTGGAGAGACCAGGAAAGAGCTCTGTGGGGAAATCTGGCATTGAATGCTGCAACTGCAGGAGAAGGTGATGAAAGAAAAGGGTGCCAGATCACAAACTTTGCTACTGTATGCCATGAATTTGGGAGAGATGCCTAAAAACCTCAGGAATTCAGAACTGCCATCAGTGGATGCCAGATAGGAGCTGGAAAAATGGGAAACTGGAAGCCTGCTTTCATCTGTAACTGAATAATGTTTTATGCCATGAGCTATCTTGTCTTCTTCCACTGGATTACATTCTAGATGCAAGAGAAAAGCAGACCAGAGCACGTGCACAGCTGCATTCATCTTCTCATCTGACCCAAAGATGCCCCAGGAAAAACATGAGCTTTTCATTTCTCTCACTTTGAAACAAAAAAAAAGAAAAAAAAGGAAGAAGCAAGAGCAAACAAGTTTGTACTTGCCTGTGGATGCCAAATGAGGATTAGCCAAACTTCTCTGGTGCTCCCTGAAGAGGCTGACATAGATCTTGGAATTCTACTGATTGTTTCAAGTCAGTATAATAAACCTGGAAGTGATTTCCACTTTTAAGTCGTCTGATTTCAGCTCCTGACCCTTGAGTGATGTCACTTGAGAGCTTATGCTGAAGCAAGTCACCCTCCTGTCTAATGCTCAGCCAGAATGTGGTAGTCCCAGGCACCTTGGGCTGTTATGTACTGATCCACAATTCTCTGATTCCTCCAGCACTGGTTTTTTAGGAGTGTTTCCCCACCCAAGCTGTCAGAGTAATGTAAAACTAATAACCAGGCTGTATCACATCTTGATGGTGTGACAATGGTACTGATGGAGCTGATTCTCAGAGCCTACAAGGCAGCGTTTCTTTGATTGCTTGTGGGAACACTTTACAGCTGAAGTATAATTTCATTTATTAGAGGCAGACAGCTTGTAAAAATATGTGAAACACAACAGGTACCAAAAGGAAAGCTTGGGAGACTAATGAGACACAGGGCTCATACCTTTAAAGCAAAAGGTTTCTACAGAGAAACAGCTGATGTGGTTTGGTTTTTATAGACAGAGATCAATCAAAACATTCAAACCATGTTATCCTAGAGAGTTACAGCAAGTAAATTTCAACAAAAATTATTGATGATTTTGCTTTTAAACAGAGGATAGGACCAATAGGAAAACAGAGAGAGAAAAAATCCTTTAAAAAAATAATCCTTCTTTCCACAAAGCATAACAGGAGTGAAAACCAATCTCTCAGAAGAGGGAAAAGCACACAAGCAAAATAAGAATACAGGTGCTACAAAGTGCCTTTTCCTCAGCATTTTCTCCCACCTATCTGAGCACTTAGGGACAGAATTAAAGTAAAATTTGATGTAAACATCTTCTGTATGGATCCAAGAGCGAATATGGGCACAGTGAAAAGTTTGGCGTCACTTAAGAGTCACGAATCTGCCCCAGGAAACCTGCAGGAAGATTTACAGATCCATCTCTCAGATGGTGAGGGATGTCCTTGCTGAATGGTGGCCATGGAGCAAAGGCTAAATGAAAAACCCTGGAATCACAGCATGGGTTGTGTTGGAAGGGACCTTAAAAATCATCCAGTTCCAACCCCCCTGCCATGGCCAGGGACACCTCACCCTTGACCAGGTTGCTCCAAGCCCCACCCAACCTGATCTACAACACTTCTGAATTTTGAAGGGTCAAGAGGATGTCCTAAGGGGATTTGTCTCAACATAATTTGAATTAGAACAGTAAGGATGAGTGCTAACAGGAATTAGTGAGTGATTACTTACATCGTTCTTCCCAGATTCCACTGCTTGGGAATCTGCCTCACCAGTCACACAATCCATCCCTGGCTGGTTTTTGCAATGAAGAGTTTGAACTCCAGCAAAGCCTTTCCTGTATGTTCAGCCCCATAGAGCAGCTATAGAGCATCAGACTGGGCTCAGGAGACCTCAGTTATAGCCTTTTGTCCCAGACCTGGTAGAAGTCCTGAGGCAAACCAATCTCCATTGACACCTCTGTTTCCTGACCTGTTAACTGAAAGTGAAGTTACTGATATTATTGTAAACTCTCTTCAGAGACATCTGGGTAGTTTGTTGGGCAGGAAGTGCTGGTTTTGGGGTGAAAGCACTGGAGATGGAGACAGAAGCCCTTAACCTCAGACTGATACAGCACAATGACACATATGTCATTTCATATTGAGAACTTGTTCTGGCATCTTCTGCTATGCTACAGCCACACTTCAGATTAAACTATAAAAAGCTCTAAAAGCTTTATCTGGAAGTGCTGGCCTGGTGCTGTGGCCACAGGCCTTTCTTCACAGTGTTTTGTGGGATGTGCTCAGGAATTTAGATCTAATTATCTTGACCACAGTGTGACCCTACCATGGTAGGTACCCAGAGCCAGGTTTTCCAGCACTCTTTCTTGACACTCCTACCTTTGGATCACAATCCTAAGAAATGTGCTGAGCTTTCTTTGCCAGTTCCTGTTAAGAAGGCAATCAAAGTATGGTTTGTGAGAGATGAGAGCAAGGAAGTAAAATATCTGATACCATTCACTGTCTCTACCACCATCTCATTTCTCTGGTGAATTTGTTTGTCATTAACCAGACAAACATTATTTCTCATCCAAATTGTTGCACACTTTATTGCACACTGGCTTTCTTTGCCAGTTCCTGTTAAGAAGGCAATCAAAGTATGGTTTGTGAGAGATGAGAGCAAGGAAGTAAAATATCTGATACCATTCACTGTCTCTACCACCATCTCATTTCTCTGGTGAATTTGTTTGTCATTAACCAGACAAACATTATTTCTCATCCAAATTGTTGCACACTTTATTGCAGTGAGGTTGGGGTCACAGAACCAGTTCAATTAGAGTCTTCTTGGCTGGGTGGTTGTGGGTTTTGGCAAAATACAAAAGGAAACGGTTGGGAATCTGGCTAAGCCCTTATTCTCTTTCATGTGAAAGCCTTTTAGCACCCCTGGGGATGGGGGGCTTCAAAGGAGGAGTCAGTACCATGGGCTTTGCTTTGAAGCCTTGACATGTTCTGGAGAATGAGAGAACCAGGCCATAGATGTGAAGGGTTGGAGCTGCTTTGAGTGTCTGAACCTCACCTCCCACTCTCACTCTGACATTACACCTTGAGCCCCATTTCTTACTCAGATTTAGCAGATCAGTTATAGGGATGCTGTGTTTGGATAAAACAGCTCTGGGTGGATGTTCCACCCTGCTTGTTAAATGTAAACCTGAGCCATTCCCATGCCCAGACCCACCCTATATTTTAATCCCACTTGATCACACTATCTGATCCCCTTATCCCAAAGCCCAATGCTCTTCATGGGATGCCAGACCCTGTTTTGTGCCCTCAGGATTGGTTGAGCACATTACTCTGCCTCGACCACCCACAATTCTCCCTAATTTAGCTCTTCCTACAAGTGCTGTGGTTGCTTTCCTGATGAACCACATGAAGACTATGGCTAGCAGACAAGGCTGAACCTGTTTTTCCCCTTAAAACAGAACTTATGCCATGGAGAACAGAGCACATCCTCCAGAAAGCTGCCCCAGTGCTCTGGTACATTAACTCCAGGCTATTTCAGGAAGAGTGAAGACTTCTGTGGAGGACTGATCTCCATTCACTTCTTCCATTTCTCTTTTGCTGTCTAAGGAAAAGGAATAAGCTGACTTGGCAAGTCACAGCAGCCTGGGACAGGTCATGTATCATATTATACCCAAGGTGTAAGTGTTGTGCTCAACCTGAATGCAAGCAGCAAAGTCATCGTGGTGGAATAAATGCAATGGCAGGATGGCAGAGCTTCTCCCTTGCTCCTTTCCCTCTGAGGTATAATGAAGGGAAGGCAAATGGCATGAAGGATATCTCTTGTTACTGTGCTCTGGCAGAGAGGCCTCATTTGAACAGCTCTCAGCCATGGAATTTCATCTTGGATTTTCCCAGATAAAATCTCCTGGTTCAGGGACTGTATTTACTCAGTGTGTTCAATGTGACAATGAAAACTCAGTACACTCTGATATTTTAAATAATAATAATAATAATTAAAAAAAATAGTTCCAACAATGAAAATCTCACAGGAAGCCTAATAAGTGGAAAATTAATAAGTGTCAAACATAGAAGATAAAATTCTGTGCAGCAAAGCAAAAAAGGAGAGCTCTTATTTCTTACAACTGAAACTGCATAAAGAAATCATTCTGCTGTTTTTCATTCAGTTTAAATATCAAATTCTCCTGTGTAGGTTCCCCTTGTCCACCTTCCTTTGGGTGGAGCATCTTCAAAGGGCAGAGAAGTGCTCTACACCTACAGGATTTGGCCTTTTTTTCAAGGTTTTTTGTTTCAAGTTTGCCTTAGCACTCAAGCTGGTATCTGGAGGCTTTTTCTTAGTTAGTAAGAAAGCTTTGCTGAAGAGAAGATGAAGAGGAAAGGAAGAAAAAAGAGGAGAGGGAACCTTGGCAGTGTTGAATGGGCAGAGCCTGTCTTGGAGGTGTCTGCATGGGGTTTTCCAGGCAGATGGAAACCTTCACTGAAGTGGCACGGAGCTGAGCTGAGCTCATGAGCTCCATGCAGGCACCAGCAAGTTGTGCTTGGTGCCATCATCTTATAGCTACACAGCCTCTGATTTGGAGTTGAAGCAGAGGCAGAGTTTAGGGAATTCAGTGAAGAACCAGCAGAGGTGAACGTGGGGTCCCATCAGCTCAGCCTTTAGCATGGAAGAGCTCAGAGCCTCATTTTTCCTGCAAAGCATGAAGGACAAGAATAATGTCCTGGTTTGGGCCAGGATAAAGGTGATTTTGTCTTGTACTTTTGCTTTTAGCTAAGTCTCTTTAAGTAGTTGCACTTGATGAAATTAAGAGCAAGTTTCTCAGACAGTGTGTGCTTCTAGGATTGATAACACTTGATATTTATAGTTACTGCTAGAGACTGGTATGCAGAGCCAAGGACACTGCTCAGCTCTGAGGAAAACATTTTACCGTCCAGGAGGATAAAGAGGTCCCACCTGAGCCCTCCTTTGGGGAGGAACAGACAAGATAGATGCCAGAATTGACCAAACAGAGTATTCCATCCCATACACGTCACACTCAGTATAAATTTGAGGGATCACAAGGACTTTGGGATTTCCGGATTTCCTGATTTCTGCTTCCCTTCCTTCACCCGGCATCCTGGAAGGATCCCGTCCGTTCGTCTGCCTGTGCTCCTGATCTGTGCCAGCCCATATCTGTGTGTTCCTGCCTCCAGTTCCCAACTGCTGCCGACTACAGGATTCCAGCCTGGACTTTCCCAGGGCTGCCCTGCAGCCTCAGTGGTGACGTGAGAGTTATTAGGGAAAAGGGTGAGGAATGTGGTTTCCATTTTCCTGTATATTTGTATAGATTTAGTAATTTTCCCTATTTATCATTCCTGTTTCATTAAAGTTGTGTAGGTTAGTTTCCAGCCCATAAGTCTCTCTCCCTTATTCTCTCTCCTTTCTTTATCAAGGAGGAGAGAGAGATTAATAGAGAGCGTCTGTTATTTGGTTTAATTGCTGGGCCAGTGTTAAACCCTGACAAATAAATATCCAAATAATTTGTAAAGAGGTGGTACACTGCTGGAGGATAGAGAGGGCTTTGGAGCACTTGCGGTAGATCCTGCAGCATCAGTTTAAGGGGATGAAGAAGTGACTGTAGCTGTCAAGAGAGATGCAAAATAAAGCCAGAAGTCATGCCTTGCACTCAGCCCAAATTACTTCTTGCAAGTAAGAGTTCATGATCCTTCTGGGAGTCCCCTATTAACTGAACAGCATTTGAGACTGACTAACAAACTGATCACAGGCTGAATTATTGATTGCACCATTAAGGTCTTCGTTTGAAACATTATCAGGGTTAATGAAATGATCGAACGCTTCTCTCCAGCATAAGGAGAAATCTGTTGCTTCCCAGCTTCACTTTTAGGGTTCAGGTTTGGCTCCCATTCCAAATTCCTGGCTCCAAATGGGACCAGGAATAGGTTGGCTAAGGTATGAATCAAGCCTGTGGATGAGATACTAGCAGGGCATTAGCTTTGGGAGAAAATAAAAAGTCACTACATACTGGTTCATTACAGTTTACTGATTTATTTACTAATGAAAGCAGTGGCTATAAATGGGAGTGTATTTAACTCCACATCTTCTAGTCACTTAGCTGAGGAAGCTGATGTGCAGTTTGGTCCCTTGCACCACCAACCTCAATAGTTGAGAATTGTTTGTCTCAGTTACACCCAGAGATCAAAACTCACCCTATACCCTACCCAAACAGCAAGAAAACAGCAGTAACATCAGTCCTGTTGGGGTACTTTTGGGCCTTTTTCTTCAGCCAGCTTTGTGATATTTTTTTACTCCTTCTTGGAACTGCAGGAGCTTTATATTTTGGAAGGTGAAAGTAAAATAACTTAATCTGTCCTATTCTGGGAGGAGGGATATTTTGATGTCTCTTTCTCTCTGCTTACCCCTCAGGCACAGATTCTCCCCAATCACAGGCATGGACAGAAGTGGTTCTGCACTCATGGATTGCCCTAGGCAGGGCTTTGAGTCCAATTCCAGCAACCCATCCCTTACCTCCGCAGCCAAAAGCTGCCTCTGACTCTCCTTCTCCATTAATACACCCACAAGACAATTTCAATCTGAGAAATCAGCTCCTTGTGCACACTGGTTTGTGTTTTGCTACCTTTTAACTTTTTGTGTCATTTTCTTAGAGGATCCACAAGAACCTCAATGTTTTTGACCTGTAAAGGTGACTTTTCCACATTGACTGGCAGACTAAGGGTTAAAAAGAAATCCTTACAGCTTCCTCTCATCGTTGTCATCTTAAGATTTTGAATGTGTTCCTCAATAAAGTAATTCCAGATCATATGTTTAAAACAGCTCAGAAGTAATTGAATTCCCAATGCTTTGTAAAATTTCCACCAATTGCACATGCAGATACAGAACTTAAACAAATGCAAATGCCATCTTTCAGAGACTCTCTCTAAATTACACCCTCTCCATCCCAGCAGCTTTTTCTTTCCTCATTTTTCTCATTTCCACTGCAGCCTCTGCTCTCCTCATCCCCTCCTCCACAAGGCTCAGCTGCTCATCATCCTGGAGGGTTTCAGAAAACACTTTGTGCACAACACCAACCTCATTGGAAACAGTGGGAGATATATGCCACCTTTATTAGAGCTTGTTTCACATCCCTAAATCAGGAAAATATTAGGGGAAAAAAGGGTGGTAGGTGCATGCATGATGGTCATGGTTCTTGGTTCCTCAGGACGATGCATTGGTCTTAAGCCAGCCCCTCACCATGGCCCTGATGTAATGAGGGACAAGAATCCCCTTGTCACTGCAGCAAGTCCTACACCACATGACTGCCATGGATCTGAGGTAACTCACACCCTCTGCTTTATATCAATTTTTTCCCTTCTGGATTGAAAATCCCAGTGAAAATCCAAAGGTATGGATACCTGGGATATCAGGGATGGCCTGGGAGGCAATGGTGAACAAACACAAAGGATGAGAGAAAGCCCCCCTGTGTCACTGCTACTCAGATGGGGTCATGAGCAAGTGAGGAAGGTGACATGAAGGAAACAGAATGTTTTAGAGGGTTTTATGCCACTCAGAAGAGTAGCTAAAGTTTCAGGTTTTGGGTAGCCTTGCATGACATGGGCATCTTAAAGAGGACATCTTGAATTAAGTGATGGCAGCATTAAGTTCAAGTAATTTTTTTTTTTTTTTTTTTTTTTTTTTTGTGAAGTGGAAACTTAAAATTTAGTTTATGGCTGACCAGTTCTTCATGCCCTTTGTCTTTGATTTCAACCCATTTGAATTTCAAATATTTCACTCCCAGTGGCTTTCTGCTGACACTTCACCCATTGAGCATCTTTGCTCCCAGGTCTCTCCAGGGTCTCCTCTCTGCTCAGTGCAGGAAGGGGGAAAGGCAGCTGTCTAAAGCCACTTTCATCTCTGTAATTTCATTATTCTCTGTAGCTTCTTCAGTTGCCATTTCATCTCCTACAAGGTGACCTCTGTAAGGAAGGTGGAAGCCCAGGGCAGGATTCAGACTCTCACCTCCAGGGCTCGATCCAGATGCCCAAGCCCAGAAAGTGAAACTGAGGGCTCCTACTTGGCCTCCAGTTACATTTCCAGGCAGGACAGGGCTCCTGTAGGTCCCAAGTCACACATGACAACCCTACAAAGATGTCTCAAGAAGCATTTAATCTCCAACAAGGCTCCTATATATAGGCAAGTGGCTCAAACTCTCATTATATCCTCATACTTGGAGCAATCTGTGACAGCCTAAAAAAAAAAATGTACAAAATTCAACACTGGACCCTGTGGCAAGTGACTTTGTCTTACTGTTGGAATTGATGCAGGGAGATAAATCTTCTTGCTCCCAACTTTTAAAAGTCAATCAGCAACCTTAAGAGAAACAAAATATTTATTGCTCCTACTCCTCTGTCTCCAACATCTTTTTTGGTGTATCTTCCCTTATTCACATGGAAACACTGTGCACACAAGGGAGAAAGGCTGGAATTTGAGCATTTGGCTAGGAATTTTGGATGTCTAGCAGCCCAGACAAAACAGATTAGCCAAAATGATCTCTGCACATGCCAAGATGTGAGAGATTGATGTTGTCAGGGCAGTGCTTGCAGTGTGAGTGCTCTGTGTCCTGCTGATTTTGCACAACACAACATCTTTGTATCTTTGACTTTTCATCCTGGAAAATAGGAAATGGGACCATAAAAGTGAACTGGAAAATAGGAAATGGGACCATAGAAGTGAACAGGACTGCTCTTCTGGTCCAACTTAAGATGCAAATGAAAAAATTCTTTCTGAGGAAGAGAAACACTTCGGAGGAATAAAAGGGCTGGGAAATACATTTTAGAGGCTGAAGAGTTTTATTGTTGCTTTTGAGCTCTGCAGAAACTTTTTTCTTTTCAGCAGTTTAATGTTAAACCTCATTTTTGTGTATACCCATGAAATATCACCACAGGCATCTGCTTTTCCCACTCTTGGAGACTGAACTTGTAATTTCTGGCTCTGGGCAGCTATTTTTCTGTCCCTGGCCACATCAGGATCCTGGAGTCCCCACATCATTTTTGGGATGGTGCTTGCCTCCATATAAAGATCTATAGTACAGATGTCTAAAGGTCCATATTACACATGTCTATGGTGGGGTAGAAGAGGACTCACTGCCTCCTCACTTGTGTCTCCCCTGCACTTGTACAAAGGGGATGTCACCATCACACACATTTCTTGTCAGGTACAAGGTGTTAAGGAATGTAAGCAAAATAGTATGAATCCTTCAAGTTAAAGGAAAAAAATCTTCCTTCAGTCCCAGTTTCTTCTTGCATGGAGCTTACTGGGATCTGTGAGTCTTAGTGATCTCTACCAGTACCCTACTTCTCTCTCTTGCAGGTAAAATCTGTGTTACCTGCAAAGGGACACAACATTCATGATTGATTAAGTCTTTTTTAAAACAGCCTTTTTTCAGGCTGCAAGTTTTCTTGGATTTCTCTGCCAAGCCAGAGGCTGTGGAGAAAGAAACTTTTTTTTCCAGAGATAATAGGGATGTGTATATATGTACAGTGGAGTTGTGTGTGTGGAGGGAGCTGATTTTCTGTTGGAATATTTCTTTCTATCATTCAAAGCAAGAGTTGGATATGAAGAAGGCATTATTCCTGAAAAGAGTAACTGGGTTTTGCTATTCCAGGAGGAGAGAAGTCTCTAGTTTAGCTCCCAGCAGTTATGTTACCAGTTTATTCTGTTTCTTTTTTTCCCATCTACTTTCTTTCCCTCTGTGTCTTTGTGAAGAAGTCCTTTGTTCTAAGTAGACTTCAATGAAGGGAGGAGAAACGTGATTTTAAGATGAGTTGGGGCTGCACCTCGAGGCAGAAGGAGTGCTCAGAAAGTGGGTTTTAATGAATGCAAAATATCACACCCTGAAAAATCAGGGCTTGTTGCTATTGCTTTTTTTAAGGTATGTTAATTTTTTGTTGCTTTTAAATATTCTTGTTGCTGGGAAACCAGCACACTGCAATTAAAATTGGTTCTTCATATCCCATTTTGTCTCTATCAGGTTTAAAGTCTTCTTAAAAGCTAAATCTCTGGTAGGGAAAGGCAAGGTACACCTGATAGCAGAGCCCTTGGCATTTCTTTGGGGAAAATACATCATGAAATGCACCCAGAAAAGTAAATTGTTGAGGCAGAGGACACATTGCAACTGACAGGGGGTACAGTGAAGTAGAGGGTGAGAGGATCTGGAAGTGCTTCTCACAAATGAGATGGATATTTAATGGACTGTAATAATTAGAGGATTTATTTCACATGCATCCACCTTGGTCTGAACCACATCTGGCATCTCCCATTTCCAATTTTTCAGGACTCTGGTTTCCAGACTCTTAGTAATCAGGTCCCCCAGTGTCATCCATGGTTCCTCCGTCCTCACCTAAGTTTTTCCAGTGATTACAAGCAGTGGAACATCCACATATCCCCCTCTCCAGCAATCAGAGGCACTTGGTACCTTATCACAGAGGGTTTCATCCCATTTAGACAAAGACCTGTGGGTGCTTTTGGAGAGCAACAAAGTAAACCCCACATGCATCCTTCTGGGCAGGGCCACCATGTATTTTTCCAGCTACATCTGACAAAACTCTGACTGTGTATTTATCAGTCTCATTCTCTGTTGCAGACCAGTTTGCCCTTATGTTTTAAAAGATTTATGTATTTTCTATTTGTTTCCCCAGTTATTAGCTTAGCACATTCTGTTTTCTTGCAGGATTTGAAGTAGTAGCTGAGCAATGTGGCTCCAGACCAAAGATCAGAATACGTATTTAAGATGCTTAATATGTTCTCTTGTACTAAATCATTGTGTCTCTGGGATTAAAACATGCTTGCTGTTCCTCTGACATAAATCCCTCTTTGCTTCTTTTATCTGCTTTCTTTGGCTCCTCAACCAAATGAAACTTGGCCAAATCTGAGCACTGGGTCCACAGGGAGAAAGCTAAACAAGAAACACTTCAATGCTGTTAAAGCCAAAGCTCTTGACTTTCTTCACCTATTTGATTAATGCTGCTTAAAACTGTTCCTTAAACAAGGAAGAACAAGGAAGTTTATGGACTGAATTGCAGCAACACATGTCCCATTCTCTTTTTTTATTGTCATCTGCTCCATCCAAACTCCTCTGTGCACAGATCTGCCATGCTCAAGTGCCATTCACATCTTTCATCCTATATAAATAACAATATATCACAGTAATAAAGCAGCTGTTGGGAGTTAATTCCAAGCAAACTGCAGATCTACCCCTATGCACGAAGATGCCTGTGCAATCACTCTTGGTGAGAAGTCCTGGGAAATGCTGTGCAATAATCTCAGGGCTTGATTAATTTTTATTTCATAACAAGTCACTATTAATGGGCCAGATGGTGAGAGGTTTGCTGGTGGTGAGGACAGTCTGACTGGAGGAGCAGTGGCAGCACAAGGAAGGAAAGCAAACAGAACTGAGCTGGCAAAAGGCTATTTCAGAGCATGGCAGCCAGAATAAAACAGCTAATGAGTCAAACAAAACAAGATCAGCTCTCAGAAGCAAGCACAATAACTTGCTGCCTCGAAGAGATAATGTTCCTCTTTTAGTTTCTTGTGTCACTCAGCAAAAGAACACTGAGAAGTTCCCAGAATAACTGTGCTGGGAGCTAATGTTCCAGAAAAAAAAAAAAAAAAAAAAAAAAAAGGAAAGAGCTTTTACAAAAGGGGTTTTCTTTCTTACCAGCTCTTCAGAGAAAGGCTGGGTAAAAGACAAGAATTAAGAAGAAGTCCAGGGAAAATCAGAAGAAAAGCATCAAGCCTTTTCAGTGGGGAATGAAGGCACAAAGGTGAATCCCTGGAAATTGTCAATATTTACACGAATCGTGGTAAAACTGCTGGCCAAGGGACAGAGAAGTGAAGGGTATTCAGGAAAGTGACCTTCTGGACACCAAGTACAAGGTTTCTTTTTGCACTGCAGGATGTAGGGTCAGCCCTCAACAATGACAGAGACAAGTGATGCTGGTCTAAAGCTGAGTTAAAGGAAAAAAAAAAAAAGAAAACCCACAGCTGAAAAGGCCCAGTCTCCAGATGAACAGATTTGCAAAGCCAGAAGTTCTCTTAGGAATGTAGAGCAAGTAAAATTGGGTGCAGAGTCTGCACATCCAGGGTGTAAACACTAAGGGAAGTGATAGGATGGGTTTGGGGGAATGCAGTTGCCTTCTGGACAAGGGAGTCATGAAACCATCATGGTACCATGTGGATACTGTATGGACTACCATGGGGAGGGGAACTCAAACAGCCTCAGACAAGTAAAGATACCCTTCCTACACTTAGCTAATAAAGTGCAGCTACTTTGAGTTTACCCTGGAAATGGCAAGAATTTCTTTACGGAGAGGGTGATCAGACATTGGAATGGGCTGCCCAGGGAAGTAGTGGATTCTCCATCCCTGGATATTTCAAAAGAGACTGGATGTGGCACTCAGTGCCATGGGCTGGGAACTGCAGCAGCAGTGGATCAAGGGTTGGACTTGATGATCTCTGAGGTCCTTTCCAACCCAGCCAATTCTATGATTCTAAGATCAGCTCAGGTCCTGCAAATCTGCATTGATCCAGCCAGCTGAAATGGGCTGTCCCCTCTTTCAGATCCAACCAGCCTGCCAAACCCAGTCTGTACTTTCTTCTGCAAGTCATTAGTCACCATATTAAATCAAATCACATTAACAAAATTGCTTCCATCTTCAAGCAAACAGTCAAGCAAGGGGCAGCTTTGGTTTGAGGAAATGACTTGGCCTGAGCTGATAGCAAATTGTGTGCACTAATTGAAATTCTAAATTAACACCGTGTAGCAGCACAGTTTCACTTAATTGCTTGAAAAAGAGTTTGCCAGGGTACAGTTGCCTTGTGGTTTCCAGTGTGATGCTGCCAAAGCTTTTCTGACTTGTGAAGAGGGAGGAACCAGTTTAAAAATGGCTCAATTGCTTCCTTTGACTGCACTGATTTTCCTCTGTGTTTATTGCAATCTCAGTGGTAGCAATGTTGGGTGCATGGTCCCAGGAGCTTTTTCTTCTGTGACCACGGATGCAAATATAAGAGGACTCACCCATAACCACATATTTTATGGAGGCAGCCAGGATTAAACCTCAAATGAGCTCTGAGTGTGTTGGAACCATCGGTGCCCTCTCTGAGGAGCCACCACACAGGCAAGAGGAACAAGATGTGGAAGGAACAGGAAAAAAAAAATCCCTGTCCTTTTTGCAAATCAGGGAACAAGAGTCAGCAACAGAGCCATTTTCTGAGCTAAATGTTACATCTTGGCTTAGACACACAGCATGAAAATGCCATGGGAAATCAGAGGTGCCCACATAGGGCTGAGAGATGGGGCTGGGATTTAGGGGAGACATTTGCCCTCTTAAAGTGGTTGCTGGAGGTCAGGAGGGTACCTTAGACCACTAAGTCAGCACTAGAGCCCATGCTCAGACACCAGGATGCAATCCCACAGTTACATTGACTTTCATGGGAATTTAGTCCCAGCTTGCACAGAAACACAGAGATGGAGACACTGAAATGTAGATGTTCCAATCTGCAAGCTGAGTTCCCATACTGAAAGCCAGGTGAAGTGAATTGCACCTCACTCAAACAATTCCTAACATCTCCAATATACCAGAAATATGAGCAAGATGAATAAGCTGCTCTTGGCTCTAGAGATTCATCTGCAAGTCTCTGCTCCTTGGAATAAAAAGGACAGATACCTTTTTGAACTTCACCTGCAGTGAAATTTGACCACTAAAATTAGGAAAGACTAGAACAGGCTAGGAAGGAAGAGCAAATTACCAGGGACATGTTCATATTTGCACAGCTGTAACAGTTTAAAACCTCTGCTTCTGCCCTTCTGTCAGGTGGTTCCAGGGATATCTGCTTTGGTCCAGACAAAGAACTTGAAAGAAATTTCCTTAAATCCCATCTTAAAGAAAACATTCAGTTGGAAAATGGGCTGTTGCCAAGGAACCACAGATATAGGGTGGGCTGGCTGTCCCTTCAGCTGAGCTCTGGCTGCAGCCTTTTGTGGGCATTTCTCATCAGCATCTGCATGGATTAAATGAGGTCAGAGGAAATCACAGCTGCAGGGTGGCAACTTCATCTGCTGTGGCTTTCCCATCAGCATGGACACCACCAGCTCATATATACATAAATCCTCTGCTATTCACAAAATAGTTGCTTAACCTGGCTCTTTCCACCTTCAAGCTAATGGCAGAGGGTTGGCAGAGTGCACTGAGGGCACCTTCCCACTCTGATGCTCTTCCCCATGGAGCTGCTGGGAGCATCCCAGTGTCCTGCATGGTCAGTAGCTACATCCCACAACAGGTTTCTACTCATGGAATTTGGGATGCCTGGCTTGTGGCACTCAGTGCCATAGTCTAGCAACCTCAATGGTGGTTCAAGGGTTGGACTCGATGATCTCTGAGGTCCCTTCCAACCCAGCCAATTCTATGATTCTATGATTCTATGAAATGCTGCAACACATGTGGCTGTTGTAGGCCAGAGGTGGAATATATTGTTCATAAAATCACAGAATGGTTTGGGTTGGAATGGACCTTAAAGATCATCTACTTCCAACTTTCTGCCATGGTCAGGGACAACTTCCACTAGATCAGGTTGCTCCAAGTCCCCTCTAACTTGGCCTTTATGGGGCTTTTAGGTGAGCATTCCTTGTGAGTGATGGATCTTCAGCTTTTCAGGATCTCAAATGGTCAGGCAGAGAAGCAGTGATGACCTTCAAAGCTTCAAGCAGGGTTTTGAATGTTTTAAAAATTATTCTGAAGAATGCCAGGCCAGGAAAGTTTAGTTTCATTTAGTTCCCCTAGAGAATGAGATGCCTTTGACTGTGTTCCTCTCTGGTGCCTGACTTAATGTACTCTCTGAACTCATATCCACAAACCTGAACATAGCTCAGAGTCGAGATCACCAAATGAAACCACAAGGGCCTGGAAATGCTGTTTGCAGTGCTGTGTCATGGGGTACAAGTGACCCCAGGAGTGCTTTAGAGGTCTCAATTACAGAAAGCTACAGCTGAACTGTTCTTCCTACTCCACAGAGAGCAATGGGCATTTTCCAGACATGATTCATCTACCCTAATTCAGTTTAATTTCTCCCCAGAAAGCCTTATTTCTCTCCCCTGACTATAAAGGTAAGGGATGGAGGAATTTACCTCTGATGTGTCTACATTTGGTCACATGAATCCTGTCAACTTTAGCAAAGATACTGCATTTAAAATTAAATTAGATTTCCCAGAGACAAAGAAGCCAGTTGTCCTTTTCTCCCCAAACCTATTACTGAGGATTAATGCAAGGATGAACATGCCCAAGGTCCCCAGTGCTGGTGATGCCCACTCGTTATGACAACATGAGGTGCTGAAGGAGGCTGAAGAGTTTCTGCAGATGGACCTTCTGTCCAGAAATCTTATTTTCCACATGAATAGGAAGGAAAAAATTCTGGAAAAGGAGCACTGCTGGACTTAAGTAGAGTGAGGCAGAGATTTGTGACTATGAAAGATGCAGCTTTGGTGAGAAGATAAAGCCAGAGGGTATCTGTTGCCTCCTCGTTCACAGGAGAGTCCTCAAGGTGTCAAGCAGAGTAGTCAGGAGAGTGTTAAACTAAGAAAAGAGGAGGCAGAAAGGGAGGAACAAATAAGCATTCATTTAGCATGAAATTAAGATGTCAAGAACAAAATTAATCAAGGCACCAAGGGATGTGAAGAGAAGAAATTCTTTAATTGCTTATACTCTAATGCTGGGAGTCTGAGTAATAAAGAATTGGAATTGGAATAGCTCATTTGTGAGTATACATTAGACCTTGTTGGCATTATTGAAATCTTGGGGGAAGATTTGCATGATTGGAATATTAAAATCACTCATTATAATCTACTTAGGAAGCACAAAGTGGGCAAATGCAAAAGGGGAGTGGCACTTAACATCAAATGCATTTCTCTGGGAATCAGGTGCCTGAGTTGTTGCAAAGCTTTTCAAGCACTTCTGCATGTTTCCCATCTGAAAACATGGAAAAAGCTGAATGGCAGGGATTTACAAGGTGGATCCTCAACTTTTGGAAGATGCTTAATGTTTGTCACTCTTGAAAGATTGCATCTCCCCAAAGCAGACTCTTCACTCAGTGAATGAATGAATATTCTGAGCAAACAGTTTCTTTTTTATTGTGCAGAAAAACTCAGGCTTGAAGACTCCTGTTTGAATGGCACTCCTGATATTTGCCACAGATAAAATGAGACATAATAAGCTTGATCCTCTGTTCTGATTAAATACTGGAGACTTTTTGTGTACACAATTACAGAGAGCAGGCCATACAGAAAAGCATCATTACCTAGTCTTGTTTGACCCTTCCTGGCATTGCACAGAGAAGAAATCTGGTCCTTTATATTTTTCAATGGTGTAAATTATCTCTGTGTTTTTGAAAGACACAATATTGGCAGGTCTGCAGAATAAGAGAGGCTCTAATCATCACTTATTCTTCTCCCGTGATTTCCCTGACATCAGTTTAGATTCTCACCCTCACTATATATACACGTATTTTATTTCCTAGGTAATTTTAATGATTCTCTCTTTTTCAGATTAATGAGCTATTCTCTAAGTAAAGAAAATTCTCTAAGCCATTGCCTACTATGACTTTAGGACTCAACTTTTTCCTCCCTCCTACCCTACCCAATCATGGCATCCATTCTGACTTTGGCAACAATTTAATTCATCCTATTTGAAAATCCTACACTGTATGACAGAATTCAGACAACCAACCTCATTTTATGTCTTCATTATTGTGACCTTTATTCTGCTTCACACTGCAGAACCTTCCCTACCTCTCCACATCATGTTTTCAGAAAATGTCTCAAGCCCCTAAAGTCCAGAGAAGTCCCAAAGTTTTTCTTCCCATACACCAAGAATTATTTCCCCTCCAACACACACAAATTTCACAGAATCACAGATTGGTTTGGGTTGGAAAGGACCTTAAACATCATCTATTTCCTACCCCCCTGCACAGGCAGGGACATCTCCCACCATCCCAGGTTGTTCTAAGCCCCATCCAACCTCACCTGAGACACTTCCAGGGATGGAGCAGCCACAGCTTCCCTGTGCCAGTGTCTCACCATTCAGAGCTAAACAGTAGCAACTTGAATACGTCTTGATTATTATAAAAAGTTCATTAGGAGAACCATGAGTGTAGAGTAAAGCAAAAAGAGATGGGTTTGGGCAAAAGAACCACCCAGTCCCAAGTAGGTCAGTCACTGAGTTGCAACCTGACATAAAAAGCAGTTTCTGGATGGGTCGGAGCTCAGGTTACACCAAGAGTCACAAGTCTCTTGGTCCTGTGTAGCTTTCTCTCCATTCTCATCCTTTTCTGGTGCAAAAAAAAAAAAAAAAAAAAAAAGGGGGACATTTGTGCTTCCTCAGCCACTCAAAACAAAGCAAACTGAAGTAATAGCAGAGAATAAAAGAAAGATGTCAGAATTCACTCCTGATTTTATGCTTGAACAGTACTCCTGAGTACAAAGGAACATCAGTCAGCCTCTTGCCAATGTGATGCTGGGATACATGAAGGCAGTTTGGGGACTAACAAAGTCTGTGACTTTGCAAAGCTTCCTTTTTTTTTCTTTTCTCTTTTTTCCCCCATCAAAATGAGGGTCAGTGTACATGCTAAACTCAGCAAATGCAATGAAGCCTCCTTCAGCTAATTAACTAATTAGTGCATGGTTTCTCAGTTCCAGCTGAAGCTCAGCTGAAGCTCCACTTGCTTCACTGCAGCAAACACATTTTTCCCCCCAAGACAGAACAAAATTCCTATAGTTGTTCCAGCCCAGTGTGCATCTGGACGAGCAGGCATCTATTCCTATTGACACAGTTACAGGAACACTTCCTAACATCTCCTGGGAAATCTTACTTGGAGCAAAACTCATTGAAATCAACTCAGTGGAAGCATTGTCATGGCTGTGGGGCAGAAAAATAAAAGGGAAGGTTTGTCACCTAGGGATGAAGTTCAAAGAAGTTATCTTGGAGATGCTGGCAGTGTGGAAAATAGCAGATTTGGTCTCGACTCTAAATAATAAAGAAAATACCAGGTACTGATAATAACCAAACTGAGAGGAGCAGCAGTAAGAGACAGAGAAGTAACAGCAAAGGACAGGAAGAAGTTGGGGATATCATCTGGAAATAATGTATGAAGTTCAGCTGAAGGAGAAGAAAAGGAAATAGTGAAGACAGAGGAGAAAATCTGGGCCACAGAAGTGAGGTTTTCATGGGAATGGAGCATGTGAATGGGCTGCTCCAGGTGCTTTCTTAGGGGGACTGAATGAGCTTGGGATCTGGAGTGGTTCCACAGAAGAGAACTTGGGCACCTACTTGGGTAGTTTAATCTCTGCCAACATATTGTTATTGCTTTAAAAGTAGTTCAGTTATAAGAAGCCAAGCTGGAAATCCCATAGTTGCCTACTGAGAAGACACTGGTGCTTTCCAGACTGGTGATCCTTGTGCTGCTGCACTGTGAGTAATCAGGCAGAGCTGTAAACCTCACATCCATCTCCATCAATGCTCAGTTGGTCATCCAGCTCCCACCTGCTGCCTGGTGGCTCTTTTGGTGTGCAAAATTGTTGGCAAAACTGTTGAGAATAATTTGGTTGTCTACCAAATTAGACTCTCTAGACATTCACCCAGTGGTGTATGCTCTGGATGCCATCATGGCCAGTACTCCAGCCACTTCACCCTTCTCAGGGTTATCCAGGGGTTTGGTATCTCATTTTCAGTCTGAATTCTGGGTTACCCCAAAAACTGACAAATGCTCGTTACCATGCAAGAAGTAGAAGAATGGCAGAGTAGGATGGTGTCACAGTTTAACTCTGGCCTGGCAGTTAAACCAAATGCCAGATGCCCTCTCATCCCAGATAAAGGAAGGAAAGAGAATAAAGGAGAGAGACTTGTTGGTTGGAAGCTAAACTATACAGCTTTAATGAAACAGTAATGATAAAAAGGAAAAATTACTAAATATATACAAATATACAGGGAAATTGATCCCACTTTCCTTCCCCCTTTCCCCCAATAACTCTCACATCCCCACTGAGGCTGCAGGGCAGCCCTGGGAAAGTCCAGGCTGGAATCCTGGGGTCAGGAGCAGTTGGGAGCTGGAGGCAGGAGCACACAGATTCAGGCTGGGATGGATCAGGAGCACAGGCAGAGGAAGGGATGGAATCCTCCCAGGATGCTGAAGCAAACAGGGAGAGGGGAAGAAGGGGAAAGAGGAAGGGGTTTGACCCTCGTGATCCCGCAAATTTATCCTGAGGATGAGGTGTATGGGATGGAATACTCTGGTCAATTTTGGTCATTTCTCTTGTCTGTTCTCCCCAAGGGAGGGTTTCAGGTGTGACCTCTTGACTCCTTTTCTCCTTTTGGAGGGCAAAATGTTCCTCAGAGCTGAGCAGTGTCCTTGGCTCTGCAGCCCATTCTCCAGCAGTAACTCTAACCATGGAGTGGGATCAGTCCCAGCAGCAGACACTGCCTGAGAAACTTGCTGTGAATTTCAGCAAGTGCAGCTCCTGACAAGAGACTGAGCTGAAAGCAAAAGGACAAGACAGAAAATCCCCTTTACCCTGGCCCAAACCAGGACAGCTGGTTCATCTGGTGGTTAAGGGGAGCATGTGTTAAAGTAAGAAGTGTGAGAAGAGCAGAGTCCTCAACCTGTCACTGCTGAGGCTGCAGCTCTAACACTGTTCAGTTTTGGCCCCCTCAGTGCAAGATGGACATTGAGTTGTTGGAGCATTTCCAGAGAAGAGAACAAAGCTGGTGAAGGGTCTGGGGCACCAGGCTTATGAGGAGTGGTTGATGAGCCTGGGGGTGCTTAGCCTGGAGAAATGGAGGCTGACATGAGACATTCTCACTCTCTACAACTGCTTAAAAAAAGGCTGCAGCAAGATGTGATTTGATGTCTTCTTCCAAGTAACAAGCAATAGGGTAAGAGGGAATGGCCTCAAGTTGTGCCAGAGGAAGTTGAGGTTGGATATTAAGCAAAATTTCCTTATTGAAAGGGTTGTCAGGCCCTGGAAGAGGCTGCCCAGCAAAGTGGTGGAGGTTCCATCTCTGGAGGTATTTAAAAGATGTGGAGACGTGGTGCTTAGGGGTATGGTTTAGGGGTAGGCTTGGCAGAGATGGGTTAATGGTTGGACTTGATGATCTGAAGGGTCTTTTCCAACAAAAACAATCTTATAATTCTCTTATTCCAATACTGTTGCTTCTAGAGTAGCAGTTAAAGGCTGAGAGAGGTTCTTCATGCCAGGCAGTGGTTGGGTATGCTCATGGTTATGGTTGGGAAAACAGGGAGTTTATACACACAGAAGCCTCAGCTTTCCAGATCCTGGATGTTTGAGGTTGTTTTGCCTTCAAAGAACTATCCAGGGAATAACTTTCTATTGTTCATTAATTAGATGGAGATGGTCCAAGAGGGAACGCAGCTGACTCCCCACAACTCCGACCCGGATACTGTGTGCAAAGAAAAGAAGAAAGGCAAGAAATGCAGCAGCAAAGGGTCCAAGCCATAATATAACATATCCACCTTTATTCAGTTACATGCAGCCTTTTATACCTATCCTTCCACCTTTGTTTCCCTGTTTTTTTTTTTTTTTTTTGTTATCTGTCAGTATGCAAGCACACACCAGTGAGCATTTTCAGTCACTTTCATCCAGTCCAGCAGTTTTCTGCTGACTTTCCACCTTGTTCTTCCAGCTTACTTTCTACTCTACAGGCAGCTGGGTAATAAATCATGGTTAATCTATTTGATTCTTGACAGTTTTATGACTTTGTTAGTGGCTGAGCTTTCCTCTTCTATTGCATCCAGCAGATGCTCCTCAATATGCAGCATCCAGTCCCCACGTTCTCCCACAGAGGAGCAGCAGTGATCAGGCAGCAATCTGGTTGGGTTGGTGTGAAAAGAAAGACTTGAAAATGCTTCTATCACTTGGCTCAGTGAAGTGGGAATAGATAAAACAGAAGAGACAACCACAATTTAACCAAGGGATATGGACTATAGGGCCAAGATTTCATCCCTTGGGCTACCAGAGTGTTGTTTGCACTCATTCTCTCTGACAAAGGCTGGTTGCAGAAGATGTGGCAAGGGACGTGTAAAATACAAAGCAAAGTAGGTTTAAATTCCTGCAAGCATCCTGGAGGGACACAAAGACCAGGGGAGACAAGACATTAATTTCTTCTTGGTCATAGACATTTTGGAACCACTGTTGCTCCAGACTCACACCTTGTGGAGTGTTAAGTCCTTCCTCATTCCTTGATTTTCTAGCCCTAGGCACTGAACTCTGGTTATTCCTGTACAGAACCTTCAGGCACAGTTGAGACAGCAGTGCTAGATTACAAATATCCTTCTGTGGCACGTGGATTTCTTTGGGGGCCTCCCAGAGAGAAGATATTAAGACTCAGTTGAACAAAAGCAGCTGAGGGATGGTCCAGCTTTAGCAAAGAGATGTGATCACTGATCTACTGTTAGGTTTTATCCCTCATTTACTTCACCTGTGTCTTTTATATTAAGCCATTTATCACTGCAGCAGTACAAACCTGCTCTTAAGTGATGGTCCTGATTAACTGTAATGTACAATTTAATTTGTTTCACTAAAGAGAAGTAGTAATATTTGTCCCTTCCTGAAAGCAGAACTCTCACTATAAACCCTTCTAATAAACTGTGTGCTGCATTGAATAAAATGTACAATAATGTTTTTCACTGAAAATAAGGATGATTTTTTGTGTTTAGGTGGATATGTGTCCATTGTGGATGCCCTCCTTGGCTTCCCAACTGCTCATCTTCAAAGTTTAACAAAACGCAGGCACTACCTAGAGCTGTGGTTGTGTGCTAGGAGATGGCTACTTTGAGAATTTTCCAATTCAGAGTCATCATGCTCAAATTTATCTGGGGATCTGGGTTTAACTCAGATTTAATTTTTTAATCGCTACCCAGGAGTCTGCTTTCCATCACATTGACAGGAGGAACATCAGAATCCCAATTGAATGTCTGAGTGATAAAATCATAAATCATAACCAAGGCTTTTTAATGAGGACAAAGGAGAATAGAAAAGATCATAGATGTCCCATTAGTGACCATTGAGCTTTGAGTACACTTTCCTTCACTCTCTTTCAGAATCTTCCAAGAAGATCACTGTATTTTCAGTTAAAGCTGGAAAGACTAAGAAGTGTGGCTGTTTGAATAAATCCCTGGTCATTACAGAATGGCATTTCTGCTGAATTCATATCAGGTATCTCTGAGAGAACTTGCTGCAGCAGTTAAGGGGAAAAATAACATCAACAGTATCCCATACAGGGCTTGTCAAGCTGAGTATCTAATAATCTGAGTGGGTATTTAGAAAAGTGGACATTTGGAAAAGTGAGCACTAAAATAAGCAGCATGGTGAAAGTCTACCAATGCCTCACAAGCTGACAGTTCCAAGAAGCCCTTTGAAGCACCACATTCATCAGCCCTGACTTTTTCTGCCTCTTAATCCTCCCAACTTTGGCTTCTTCTTGTCCTTCTGGTTTGAGCTCCAATGTATAAGAGGCTTTTTGAGGTTCCTCAGAGCTGCTGCCACGCTCTACACAGAGCCTTCACTACCTTATTTGCAAAAAAAAAAAAAGAAAAAGTCAAGTGGCACTAGAGAAACATGATAACACAGCTTAGTGAAAGCAAAATACAGCTGTGAAAGACCTTTAGCCTACTGCTTGTAATTCCACGTTTTCCTATGGCACCATCACTGTGGTCTCTGAAGACCTCATGGATCTCAGTGGTTGGATACTAAGATCCTTCTAGGCCACTCCACTGATGGGAAAGCTCTGCTCTACTATATAAAAAGGAAAAACCTTGAACACTTAGCTACACCCTAACCACAAAGCCTCAGTCCAGTCATTACCAGTTGGCCTGAGAATGCCAGACTCATCCTGGCCTCTTTTTCAACGAGGTAGCAAAGCCATCAAATAGAACCCAGGCCCAAGGGCATTATGTGCCCACACAACATCTGGGTTCAGAGATCACCCAAGAAATTGCAGGTCAGCTAAAGAAGTGGCTGGAGAGACAAAGAGAGACAAAGAGAGTCCTCAGTCTCAGATGGGGTTTAACAGCTCCATGAGTATGGTGGGGAGCCAGGGGGCCAGCTCAGGAACTCCTTTCCCTGCATTTCACAGAAGGGTGTCAACCTAGAGAGCTGCTCAAGATGGTATCTACCACAGACATCTGTGCCTCTCAGTGTCACGGTTTAACACTGGCATGGTGATTAAACCAAATAACAGATACTCTGTATTAATCCCTCTCCCTTCCCTGATAAAGAAAGGAGAGAGAATAAGGGAGAGAGACTGATGGGTTGGAAACTAAACTATACAGCTTTAATGAAACAGTAATGATAAAAAGGAAAAATTACTAAATCTATACAAACATACAGGGAAATTGATCCCATGTTCCTTCCCCCTTTTCCCCCAATAACTCTCACATCCCCACTGAGGCTGCAGGGCAGCCCTGGGAAAGTCCAGGCTGGAATCCTGGGGTCAGGAGCAGTTGGGAGCTGGAGGCAGGAACACACAGATTGAGGCTGGAATGGATCAGGAGCACAGACAGAGGAAGGGATGGAATCCTCCCAGGATGCTGAAGCAAACAGGGACAAGTGAAGAAGGGGAAGCAGGAAGGGCAGGAAGGGCAGGAATATGGAAGCTGGCTTGACCCTTGTGATCCCTCAAATTTATACTGAGTATGAAGTGTATGGGATGGAATCCTCTGTTTGGTCAATTCTGGCATCTATCTTGTCCCTTCTTCCCCAAAGGAGGGCTGCAGGTGGGACCTCTTTACTCCTTCCAGAGGGCAGAATGTTCCTCAGAGCTGAGCAGTGTCCTTGGCTCTGCAGCCCATTCTCCAGCAGTAACTCTAACCATGGAGTGGGATCAGTCCCAGCAGCAGACACTGCCTGAGAAACTTGCTGTGAATTTCAGCAAGTGCAGCTCCTGACAAGAGACTGAGCTGAAAGCAAAAGTCCAAGACAGAAAATCCCCTTTCTCCTGGCCCAAACCTAGACACATGGGCTTCCTTTTAAAATCAGAGAGAAAACAGGATTTTTTGTATAGTCCAATACATATTAGACATTGCTTCTAGGAGAAGAGGGCAGTGTACTCTCCACAGCCCCAGTGTATGGTCCAGGCTCTCATGGGGAGTGTCCATCCACCACAGTATTTTTTTTTCCACTTTCTAGAGCTGCCCAGAGCAGATATCCCCTTTTCTCACAGGATATTCCTCTACTGCCCTCATGAGAGCTGAAGAAGACCCTCAACAGAGCAGAGAGAAGCCCAAACCGGTCACCAAGAAAATAATCACGGTGAGTGTTGCAAGGCTCCTACACTAACTAACTCACTTCAGAAATAACATTTCAGTGGTGATTTATCTTTTCCTCTTAACACTTTTAAGCCAGTTGTCATTATAATGAGCTGCAACAGCAATTCCTTAAAAAAAAAAAAAAAAAAAAAAAAAAGAAAAATAACCAAAACGTGGTAGTTATATTCTACATAGTAGAAGAACAATGGTTTAGATTTAGTCTGTTATGCTGCTGATGGCTTCAGGGTATTTATTTTTTTTTTCCATTTTTTTTTTCTGTTTTAAACGTTTGTCTTCCTTTCACAGGGAAATTGATTGTTTGAGAGAACAAAGATTGATGCTTCTAATATTTACAAATGGCACACACTTCTGGACACTCTATTTTCTGGTGTAACCTAATAAGAAATTGATTTGTTAGTTGCCAGGTCTTTGCCTTGTTCAACACATTTTAAAATATTCATATATGTATATTAGTACTGATCAGCCTTGAAAATGATGAACAGGCTGGTTAGAATTCTAATAAACTTAAATTTTGGTCATACAATATCCAGTAAAAATGATCAATCTAAAAATTTTGTGTCATACATGTATCCAGGAAATATTTCTTAGTTAAGGCTGGCTCTTCTGGAATAAGCAACAATTTGATCACTTTTTTCTGTGATCATCTGTTGTCAGCTCTGTATCCCTCAGGCTTTTTGTGTTACTCTTGTTTTGATTTATCATTTGATCTTTTTCATTTTGTCATCTTTGAACACGACTGAGATCCAGCAATGAGGATCATGTGAAAAGAAATAAAGGGTTTTTTTTGCAAGCAGTAGAAGCTGAAAGAATTTAATAAGATGCTTTTGTCTCTGTCTCTCAGAAGGGAGGATTCATCTGGTTTAGCTGGATGTTCACATGGGCTTCTGAAGTCCAGTGCAACCATGCTCCTTACTGAGGTAGCAATGAAGACTGATGGGTTTTGGGGTCCCAGAAGGGGACATTCCTCACAGAAATAAAATCCTAGAAGGATCAGACTGGGGGAAGGTGAAGAGCTGGCTACTTTTGAGATGTAACACTTGGCTTGACCAAATACAGAAGTGGGTGTTGGGGTCCTGAATGATGGAAAGAGGAATATGCCCTAAATTTATCATGTGCTTTCATCTGACCTGGATTTGGTCTTGTGGTCTACACAGAAAGCCTCATAAATATCTGCTTTCCTGAAGGATAAGCAGCCTCTATCAGTACAGATGCTTGTGTTGAGTGTATCATGTCAAAGAGTGGAAGAAAAGCCAACGAAAGTCCCACAGGAAGATCCCAAATGAAGCCAAACCTTACATAGCATGATCCCTCATTCCAGCATGCCACAAACTTGCTGGTCCCAGAGCAGGATGAATCTGTGGTCTCACACAGCTTTTGCATGACATGGGGATATTTGTGAGGGCTGAGAGCAGAAGCTTGAATCTCATCACCAAAAGGTGTAATTGGACAAGGTTCCATCGAAACATGGGAGAACTCATGTGGAAGGGATGTCAGAAGGTATCTAGTCCAACCTCCTATTCAAACACAGCCCAAATATGAGACCTGGCCATGTTGATGAAGGCTTTGTCCATCCAGATCTTGAAATCCTCCAAGGATGGAGAAAATCCTCCAAGGATGGAGACATAGAGCCTCAACAGGTCCCTATTTCAGTGTTTTATTATCAGCATGGGAGAAGGGCAAGATCCTTATCAATTGTGAGAACTTTCACAGTTTCAATTTCTGTCCATTTTCTCAACTACACATGAAATTTCTCCATGAAAAGCCTCACTCTATCTTCTTCATGACTTCCTGTAGGTACTGGAAGGTGGCAGTGAGATCTTCCTTGAAGGCTTCTTTTCTCCAAGCGGAAGATGTCCACCTTAACCTCTCAGGGCAAGTGCTCCAGCCCCAGCTCCCACTACAGGGTTTGCTTCTGTTTTATCAGAGTCTTTCTTGGGGTTATTCAGCTTAGAGAATAGGAGGCTCTGAGGTGACCTTATAACAACCTTCCAATATCTGCAGGAGGCCCCCAAGAGAGCTGAGGGAGGGCTTTTTACACAGGTGTCCAGCAAGAGGACAAGGGGCGATGGTTTAAAAGTTGAAGAGGGGAGATTTAGTTTAGACATTAGGAGAGAATTCTTTCTTGTGAAGATGGTGAGACACTGGAAGAGGTTGCCCAAGGAAGTTGTGGATGCCCCCTCCCTGGAAGTGTTCAGAGTCAGGTTGGATGGGGCCTTGAGCAACCTTGCCAAGTGGGAGGTGTCCCTGCCCCTGGCAGAGGGGTTGGAACTAAATGATCTTCGAGGACCCTTCCAGCCCTCTCCATTCTATGATTCTGTGATTCTTGTCTAAAACTAGAGGCACTGTTCTTGATTAAGTCTAAAAAATGCCAAGAAAAAAAGGGGGTAAGCACAAGTCAGCATCCCTACCAATTCTTAAGGTTGGGGAGGTGACAATCTACCCCAGGGTCTTCTTACATCCAATGGTAGATGGTCACTAATGACTGTCTACATCAAGTTCTTTCCAGCAGAGCTTCTACAACAAAACATGAACATAAAGCTCATGGATTAAATTTTGCCCAGCACTTTTAGAAGATATCACCTACCCTTTAAGCACCAAAACCACTTTATATCTGGCAAAACCCACAGCTCCCATTTAAACTCCCCAGCTGAAGCTGAACCCCCTTTGCTCCCAGGACTAGCAGGTAGCAAAAAAAAAAAAAAACAAACCAAAAGAAACCTCCTCAAAAAAGGTGCTGGATTGCTTGACTTTCCTGGCATGGGGAATACCTTACCTGAATCTGTCACTGCTGCTTTTGTTCCCACTGTGTCTCTGATCACAGCACTGCACTGAGTAGCTGCTGACTCCTCAGCAGACTTCCTGACAACTGATTCCTTTACAATAAAGATTTAGGATAAAACAAAAGTTGAGTTTCCAGTGACACCCTCCTTTTCTCCCTCCAGCATTTCAAGTCTGGGTTCATTATCACCTCTTTAATTGGGTAATTATAATAGAGCTGACAATCACTTGGTGCCATCCAAAGGCATTTTTGATGTCTTTTTCTTTTTTTTTTAATTTTTTTTAAATGTGTGTGTATATATATTTAATGCAGAACAATTAAACTTCCTTGCCTTTGTTACACCCTTTCCAAGAATACCACTGAGCCCAAAATGCAGAAAAAGTGGAACAACCCAGTCCTCACTTAACTCAGTCAACTGGGTCTACAACCCAGTCACCTAACCCAAGCCATGGGTTAGGTCAGGGTCATGACCATCCAGATACAGATTAACAAAGCTAGAAAGAGTCATAGGGAGACCCAAGGTGAAGAGTATTTAAGAAATTAAGAAGAGGATGATCACTCTATCTCCAAGACCTGCCCTAGGTACAACTGTATTTCCAATATGACTGTGTTGAGAAAGGATGTGGTGGATCCCTTCTCCAGTGTCACCATGGGAGAAGAAAAAGCAGCAAGGGGAGGAAGCTCTTGCTAACAGACTCTTGGTCCCAGGAGTGAATAATATTAATAGGCTGCCTGCAATCTAATAGGAAAAGGAACTAATTAGTGTCTTTAGATGAGTTTGTTTTGTGTTTGTTTAATTATGCACACAGGGAAAAAAAAATACCATCTGCCCTTTTGAAAAAGAATAAAAATGCAATCACACAGGAGCAGATGCCTGAAGAAGACAAGTGGAACTGCAACACACAGCAGAGCTGCTTGCAACAGAACCTGCAAATGTCTCTGCATTTCCTATAAGCACATTTTAAATGGCCAAACATTTCTTCTGCATCCCTCACCTCCCCAAGAGATAATATTTTAAGAGAACTTTTCCATGCTGCAGGAAGACTCTTTTATCAATGCTAGAAAATGTTCTGGTTTGTGCAGTCCATTTGGGATAAGCTCTGCATCCCCTAGGATCACAGAATCACTGAGGTTGGAAAGGTTCTCTAGAGAATGCTCAGTCCATTTTCCCTCCTCAGAGCAGAATTAGCTACCACAGGTCTGCCCAACTTCACATCCAGCAGGACTTTGAATAGCTCCAAGTACAGAGTTACCACAACCTCTCTAGACAACCCGTTCCAGTGTTTAATCACCCTCACAAGAATATACTTTTCTTAAGTTTAACTGGTTTTATGTGTTGTAGTTTGTGCCCCAGGGCTCTTGTTCAGTCACTGGGCAGCTCTCAGAAAACACTTGGTCCCTCTTCTTTTTTCCTCCATCAGGTGTTTGTACACATTGCTAAGATCCTTGTGAGTTTTCTTTACTCCAAAATGAACAATCTCAGCTCCTTCAGCCTCCTACATGACAGATTTTGCAATGTCTTAACCATCTGCCTGGCCTTGCAATGGTCTGCTCCAGTATGTCCATGTCTCTTGTACTGGGTCGCCTACAACTGGACACAAAATCCCAAATGTGTCCTTACCAGTGCTAAACAGAAGGGAAAAATCATCTCTTTTGACTTACTGACAATATTATTCCTCAGGTCTTGAGGGTTTAGCATTCCTGAAACCTGTTTTTACCAGTAAAGACTGAGGCAAAGAAGGCATTGAGTATCCTGGTTTCCTCCATACCCTTCATCACCAGGTCCTCTGCTTCTTTAGTGCTGGGCCCACATTTTCTCTAGCCTGCCTTTTGCTGTTGATGCACCTGTACAATGTTTTCTTCTTGCCCTTTATATCCCTCGCTAGATTCAGTTCCAGGTGGATTCTGAGCATGTTTACTGAAAGGTGTCCCAGCCCACTGCAGGAGTGTTGGAATTAGATGGACCCTGACAGCCCAAACCATTCTAGGATTTTATGTAGAGATGGTATTTGGAAAGCCAGACCACATCTCTGTATTTGTTCTAGGTGTCCTTATCTGACCCTGCCTCTACCTCTTACACATTTCTCTTTAAATTTGAATGTTATTGGGGGCTCCTCATCTATCCATGGAGACTTTGTGCCATTCTCTGCTTATCATCTTGCACATGTGGAATGTCAGATTGGTTCAGACTCCACTTCACTTGCAAAGCACGAGGTACTAAGGAGGAAGCAATCTGATCCACAAAGTTATGGGTAACAATCATTTTCCCAGAGGAACATGAGAAGGAAATCTTCCAACACCCATCTTGCACTCTGTGTACATGACTACAAAATACCCCTGATTTTGCAGAGGATGCATTGTAATAACTGAGTCCTTTTCTATAACTGCCTCCCTGGACTCTTGCAAAGTGAAAGTTAACAAAAGCTTTGGAATATATTTTTAGGTAGCAGACACATAATTTCTCTTTATGGATCTTATGGTGATAATGCATTGTTGGAGATGAAGGATAATTTAATAGTAGAGATGAAACCACCTGGACATGAGTCACATTCAGTACATGAGATTGTGCACAGTGCAGGTGGTAAAATACTTCCCTGTAATATTTTTTCTAAGACTGGAGAGGGAAGAAAGAATTAATTTTTTTTCCATATTCCTCATTGATCAGAGTTGTCATATTGAAAAGGCAGAGTCTATTGAAGGATGAGCCTGTGATGGACTCATGGAAACTAGTGAACTCACAGAGTCCTTTGGGCTTTCCTGGCACTATTAATGCCATTTGGCAATAAAAAGGAAATTGCTGTGATTGTGATGCAATTGTGGATCATGTGTAAAAAGGTGCCAATGGCTTTTAGTGACACCATACATTTTCTTAGACTTAGAGAAATAGAGCAGTACAGAAGAAGGGGATGAATTTCATTGCAACATCTTTAGTTATTAGAAGCTGACGTCAAGGACTGATGGTAAAATTCATGAGAATTGTCCCATTGGCACCAGACAGCCTGTTCCATGAGTGTGACTGCATAGCAGAAGGCACCAGAGGGAATATCAGTCTAAATAAACAACCAGCAATCAGTTCCAGTTGTTCTTGAAAAACAAGAAAGAAATCTAGGTGAGTGGATCACAGCCTGGAGTGGTGGGCTTCAACCCTTCTGAAATTCAGGTTGGGTTTATAAATAAAAAGTTTTTTCTCTGGAAAATGAACATCCACAGAACTTCATCTTTGTTTCCCTCATTTCCCAGGAATCTCCTTTTCCTGCAAGTCCCCATTAAGGACAGAGTCGTTTTCTGAATGAGATGCCCCATTTCTAATAATAACCCCTCCCCAGACTGCTCCAAAAAGGAGCATTTGTTGCATCATACCAAACTTCCCATCTCCTGGGATTTACTTGGATTGCAGAATGAAAATATTGTGGAAGAATTCCTGTGCTAAAAAATCCTAAGAGAAAACTCAGCTGAAGTTTTTCTACAAGACATCAGTGCTTCAACTGTTTCTTCCTCAGGACTGCTTAGAATTTTTTCCATCCGTGGACACCTTCATGGTTCATGATTTAAGTTCTAAACAGCCATGCTCAGCCTGGTGAGGTGTAGGAATGGTGAAAATATCCTATTTGAGTCTGAGATCCCCGTTCAGCTTCACTGCTATTTCAAATGGATTTTAGAATTAAGATCTCCCTCATAGGAATAGTTGCTATTTATATTTAATGTGGAATATTTATTAAGACAATTTCTTAAAGCTCCATGGAGAAATACAGGGGCATGTATCAATATATATGGATTTCAGAGAAAGGAGCTGGAAGATTTGAACCAAAGCAAACCATGCTCCAAAAATGTCTGTTTTAACCAACGAAACCACATCAGCAGCCTTCAGCTTTGTTTTAGGATCATGCTGGGTGGCTTAACTGTGCCAGATAGTTTGTTCACATCTCACGAGTGAAAAGAAATGCCTGTGAGCTCAGCCAAACTTGAATCTCCTTCTTGAGACACTTCTGACATGAAAATAATGAAGATGTTGAGATGAAAGGAACTTAAGGGACATTTACTTGATTTTGTGCTCGATATACAAAGAATATACCAGACAGTGTGTCACAGGAGATAGCAGCAAGGAAAGGATTGAGAAGAAGGGAAATATATAATTTATACAGGTGCTGCAGGAGCACAGAGGGTAGGAGCAGAGTTATTTACCTCTGAATTTTGTGCCTGGAGCTGAAGAAGCTCAGGGATGCCCAGGGGGACTTTGTTCTTTGCTCCTCATTGCAGACGACTCCAGGGTCCAGTGTGGTACAAACCCTCTGCAGGTACCCGAAGGAGAACAAGGTATTTTATTTTAGCTTTCTTATAAAGACCTAAGCAAAACTGAAAAATGACCCTCCATGGCAAATCCTCTAGCTGTTTTTCTGTTTTCTGTTTTCCCCCAGCTCAGGACAAAAGAAATGTGTGGTTTTTTCTTTCTGCAGAATGGATGAGGGAGAGACAAAGAAATTCAATTTGGAAAGGTCAGAACACAACAGATGTCAAGTGCTCTTTTTGACATTTTCAGCTGAAGAGAAATGTTTCGACATGCCTGAAATCAAAACCTTTCCATTTGGTTTGCTGAAAGGTTTTGTTTTGAGTCATGTCAACATTCAACTTTGTTTTCTTACAGCAACACGTGGTCTTATGGGAACTTTAGTGAAAACAGAAACACTCACATTTCCCCTGCTCTCCTAGACCAGACTTCCTGCTCATAAAAATTGCATACACATTACATGGTAATAAAATATCAGTGTCACATCACATTGCTTGGCTGGAGGGAAATCAGCACAGTTCCTTGGTGGAAACAATCATTTGAGGAGGTTTTGTATTGATGAAAATGGGGTTAAAGCTACAGGTCCCACTAGGTTCCACAACAACAAAAAAATGCAATTTAGGACTTTGCTAAGCTGTTTTCAAAAGGACAGTCCAAAAGGAAGTTGTAGGCATTTCACAAAATTCCAAAAATACTTCCTTAAAAATTCTACATATATTTAAACCTCTCTTCCCTCGAAGTCTTCAAGGCCAGGTTGGATGAAGCTTCATGCAACCTGGTCCAGTGGGACCTCCCCATGCAGGGGTTGGAATTAGATGATCTTTAAGGTCCCTTCCAACACAAACCATTCTGTGAAAAGTGTTTTGACTCAAGAAGTCTTTGTCACCTGTAATCAGAAATTATGGGTTCTGTCTTGGTGAGCCACAGCCCTTACAAGTGGGATGCAGAATAAGGCTTAGTGTCTACAGAAGAAAAAAAAATCTTAGCAGTGATGGAAAATAAAGAAGAATAATTTAAAAAGTTAAAAAAAAAAGAGCTTAACTTCGCCACAAGATGAAACATTTTATTTTACTAAACAGCCCTCCTACACAGAAAAAATAATTTAAAAAAGCCAACCCTGCCATAAAACACTACAGAGCTGATTCCAGCCTGAGTGACAATAATTATAATGCATATTTGTGTGGTGTCACTCATCCTCACCAAATCCCAGATGCTTCATAAACTGTAAGTAAAGAGATCTTTCAGCAGTTATTGGGGTGGAAGGTAGCAGCCACTCTGCATCAGCAGTGATGCTTAATAGATATTCTGGGATTTCACAGCTGAGAGAAATGGGGGGGATTTTATTTGAAAGCATGAGCAATACCAAGGAGAAGGGATGGAATTCTAGTTAGAATCTAAGGGCCCTAAAAAAGGATTTAGGGTCAGACTCCCAGACTTGACACTGACCTCCCTTGGAAGCTTACTCCAGAAACATCCACTGAGCTGCAACATGGCCTGGAAGACATCTGAGCTGCATCCATCTGTGATTTTAATTTTCCTGCACTTAATTCTCTGTCTTTTCACATGTCTGTCTGGGTGGGACAGACAGGATAAAGCAATCTGTCTGGGACCAGTGACCACACATTTCCCATGCCAGTGTTACTGGCCCAAGAGCGCTCAGCCCAAATAGGAGACTCAGGTGCCCATAAAATGCCCCTTGATTTTCAAACACCACTTGGAGGCAGACTCTTATTCAAGAAAAAGAAGACTGAATTTGTCACTTTGAAAAGTGGAGCGATGTAAAACCCTGTTTCCCTTACTCTCCCAGGGACATTCATTCCCTTTGTTAAGGTCTTCTGGGTGGAAGACCATTCCCTCCCTGACCCCAGAAGGGTCAGGTCCTCTTAACCTCATGGTCAAAAAGAAAATTAGTTAGAGGGAGCAGAAGTCTAGAGGTCTGACCCCTTCCTTAGGAGAGAAATCTGGTCTCTGGTTGGTCCATTTGCTATTATTTTTTCCTGTTTTTTTGTTTTTTTTTTTCCAGTGAGAACAGAAATCAGACTAGGACCTTAAAAAATTCAGTTAGCATCAAGACTTTAGATCCTAAATTGTTTGGAAGCAATGGGGACACTGCAGTGCTTCTGGCCACTGGGCATTCAGGTGTTTCTGGACCTATCAGGAGAAAAAAATGCTCCTTCCAGGGAATTTAAGGAAGGCAAATGCTAAACAAGAAGTCTGAGACAGTGGATGAAGTACCTTGAGCAGCTGAACCAACCTTGCTGCCAATGGGGGAATGTTGGGAAGGTTCCCCTTTGCCTGATCCCTCTTCATCATCTCTGCTCTTCTCACCTTTCCTTCCCTTTCCCAAAGCTTCCCTGTTAAACAATCCACCTGTGAAAACACCTGTCCTGGTTTGGGCCAGGATAAAGGTGATTTTCTGTTTTGTACTTTTACTTGCACTTGCTGAAATTAACAGCAAGTTTCTCAGACAGTGTGTGCTTCTAGGATTGATAACACTTGATGTTTATAGTTACTGCTAGAGACTGGTCTGCAGAGCCAAGGACACTGCTCAACTCTGAGGAAAACATTTTACCGTCCAGAAGGAGTAAAGAGGTCCCACCTGAACCCTCCTTTGGGGAGGAACAGACAAGATAGATGCCAGAATTGACCAAACAGAGTATTCCATCCCATATACGTCACACTCAGTATAAATTTGAGGCATCACGAGGGACAAGCCAGATCTTTTCCGGATCTTTTCCTGATTTCCTGCTTCCCTTCCTTCACCTGGCATCCTGGAAGGATCCTGTCCGTTCGTCTGCCTGTGGTCCTGATCCGTGCCAGCCCATATCTGTGTGTTCCTGCCTCCGGTTCCCGACTGCTGCCGACTCCAGGAGTCCAGCCTGGACTTTCCCAGGGCTGCCCTACAGCCTTGGTGGTGACGTGAGAGTTATTGGGGGAGAGGGGGGAGGAATGTGGTTTCCATTTTCCTGTATATTTGTATATATCTAGTAATTTTTCCTTTTTATCATTACTGTTTCATTAAAGTTGTGTAGTTTAGTTTCCAACCCATCAGTCTCTCTCCCTTATTCTCTCTCCTTTCTCTATCAAGGAGAGAGAGATTAATAGAGAGCGTCTGTTATTCGGTTTAATCGCCGGGTCAGTGTTAAACCGTGACAACACCTAAATAAGAGGCTGCACAAGATAATTCCAAGAAGGAATATAAAATAATGCCTGGAATAGGGCTGCTATGCAAGGAGAAAAGAATCATCAATAGTTGGGTTGGTGCTCTCCAAAAGGGAAGGTAAATGTTTAACAAGTTATATTTAACATAGAAAAAGTAAGCAGAAAGGGAAATGTGTAAGAGCTAGGGGAAAAAAAAACCCAAGGCATTGGACATGTATGGAGTTTATTTCTAGATTCATTAGCAGTGTATTTATAATAAATGGCTAACAGTAACAAAAGAGTCAGTATGTGATGGTGTGAGCACACACACTTTCTAAGGTTCAGCTACTAATTTCTGGTAGGATCCTTTCAGTCAGTAATTTTCTGTGTTGTTATGATCTCATAAATTACTCTTTTCTTGAAAAGAAAAGCTTGGAGTGAGTGAGACGAGAGATAACACCCACTGAAAAGATAAATATAAACACATTCCCTTTTTCTAGCAGCTTTTATTTCACTTTAATAAGCAGATGCTGCAAAATTGTCTGTAATTACATGACTATTAGGGTGCATCTTCCATGACTGAGCAGGGCAGACGTTGACTCTCAGAAGCTTCATCTTTGCTCACTAATATTCTGTTTGCTGGATCCTGACATGGTGATAAAAACCCTGTTGGATGTCTCGATTACTGGATATTAAGAATTCCAGTCTGAATTGTGTTGCCAATAGTGTAAAATCAAGGAATTTTCAATGAAACTCCAGTAAATGTAGTGGTTTGCCCTAAATTTGGAGCAGTCATATCAAAGCCACTTATCATCATACTGCCCATGGAGAAACTGAATGGCTTTTTGGGTTTTTTTAAGTTTTATATTAATTGCACTATAGTATGGTCTCAGAGTCCTGTGGTCAGTCAGCATATTGGTATTAATGTTACTATCATTATTTTGCTTACCTCTAGACTAAATCACAGAAAGATTACTTTTAAAATGCTCTAATACACCAAATACAAGTGTTTAATGTACACAAACACCACTTTTCCTCCTGGTCTTTCATTCATGGAGTTTTGTATGCCTACAAGTACACATGTGTGAACTTAGAGGAATAATATTACCACTCCAGTAGGAACTGTTTGGCTCAAGTCTCATGAGTGAGATCCTAGCAGGTTAGCCATGATTTCCAAATCTCCATTTTGATACCCAGACTGCTGTTGCTTAATGATTTTGGGTGCCTTCATTTTCATAGAATCATAGTCATAGAATCATTCTTTTTCATAGAATCATAGAATTTGGGTTGGAAGGGACCTCTAAAGGTCACCCAGTCCAACCCCCTGCAGTAAGCAGGGACACCCCCAGCCAGAGCAGGATGCTCAGAGCCTCCTCAAGCCTCACCCCTTGAATATCTCCAGGGATGAAGCCACAACCACCACCCTGGGCAACCTGCTCCATTTTTCCACTCCCCTCATGGTAAAGAACTTTTTCCTAACATCCAATGTAAATCTATTCTCCTCTAATTTAAAGCTCTTCAGATGACCTGAATTGTTCACGTGCACTAAAAAACTGATTCCAGCATAAGGGCTGGTAAGAAACACATCTGAAAGCTGGAAATACCAAGGGTGGGTTAGGATAGAGAGACAGAAAGAGAAATATACCTCATATACTGCAGAAACCTTTCTATGGGCTACATATATCTAATTTTGTGATAAAAGACAAAGCCCAGACACATGTCCTCAGACTGCTGCACACTCAGTTTTTCCAGCACTGGTATTTCTTCCAGAGAAGGAAAATACCATTAAAAAAAAAAAACAAACAAAAAAAACCCTGAAAAACAAAATTGAGACTTTTGGGGAAACTGGTTATTGGTCGAAACCAAATTATTTCTGGTTTTTTATTTTTTCCTGGAGGTTTTTTTCCTGGAGCCCAGGAAAGGTTTCTCCCTGTGCCAACTCTTTCTCAGCAGTTCCATGCAGCAGTCAGAGCTCTCATGTCCTCACGTGGAAGGGTTGCAGGCAGGAACCCGTGCAGAACAGCACCAGGCATCTGCTGGCAGACTGGGGGTTTTATGAGTGTTAGCCTTGAGCAGAGGTGAGGTAAAGTAATTTTATTCTTTCACAGCCCTGGCTGTGAGCATTTCAAATGGACTGTTTCTTTTCCAAAACACGAAACCAATTTCCTCCCACTGCCTTTTAGGATGATTCAGCCTTTCTTCAATCTATTTATTCTGTTAGTTACCACAGGCTGTTAACTTTCAGCTGTTGTGCTTGGAGTTTTTGTTGGGTTTTTTTGTTGTTGTTGTTGTTTGTGTGCTTGGGTGGCTTTTTTTATTTCACAGAGATTCATCTCCGCTTGATGTGTTTGCTTGCATTCAAAAGCTCATTAAACATAACAAGGAACAAATTGGGTGGAAAAATGAATTGTCAGTGAAGAATCCTTTCTCTGTGTCAACCTGAGAGAACTAAACTAAACTGAGTATTTTCAGCTCATGAGTAAAAAAAAAGCAACCTCATTACTGCAACAACTCTGCAAGGTATTATTATCTGGGAGATGATTGTGTTCATCAGTAACAACATAGGAAGAGATTAGGCAATGGAGACAGCCCTGGCCCCTGTTGATAGCATGGGCGTATTCAGGGACTGTTCAAACAATCTTGGATAAGCAATGAGGATACCTGGAAGCCCAGGCAGGTGTAATTTAAGGTGTCTCAAGTCACTCTTACTGCCTGAGTGGAGTGAATTGAATCACGGAATCACAGAATGCTGGAGGTTGGAAGGGTCCAAGTCCAACTAATGATAAAAAGCAGAGTCTGTAAGACATTCTTAGAAGGGAATGTACCTTGAAGGAGGTAATGTCACAGGGAGAGCAGTCACATCTCTTTGCCTCCAGGAAGTGCTTTATCTCCTCTCTAGAAAATACTTGTGGAGATCTCAGTCACAGGATATTTTCCCCCAGAAATTTAAGTAGTGAAGCAATTAATGGCATTGCCATCAGAATCTTTATTATATATATCTGAATAATTCTCAGGTGATTTCCTCAGCCTCAGAGACTCCATGCAGACTCCTGCAGATGAGGTTCATTATTTCCAAAGCAGATCATGTTTTGTTGCAAACATCAGAGCAATGGAACAGAGGAAGGAAACCTCTGCACATGTACAGTATCAAGTTAAATTACTCACAAAGGTGTGAAGAATGTTGATCTGGATTGCAAGAAAAGGCATAACTTGCTCAAGAGCTTATCTTCCACATTACATTCCTAATTTCAGTCAGTCCCTCTCTTTACTGGACTTGCCTCTGTGATTACAGATGAATTTCTGAGCAGGCTTCTGAGAGAAACAGATATAGCGTAGGACTTCCCTCAAAAGTTAATGTATTTAAGTGTGCTTGTAGGGGATAGCAATGAAATTACTGGAAAATATAAACTCACCACAGTTACACCAGAATGACCTGCAATACTTTGTCTTCCAGAGGTAGTTTGTGTAAGGAGATGACATGTAAAAAAACCATGAAGAACTTCATCCAAAGCAATTGTAATGGACTTCAAATCAGATTCAAAGGCTCCTTATGGGGATTAATTCAGGTTTTTGATCCTAAGAAGAGTTCATTCCTGAAACAATTAAAAGCTCCAAGGAAGGTATATCCAGTCTTATGGTATTTGTGTTTCAGTTTGTAAGAAAATTAATTTATACCTTTATAAATCTGACACCTTAGCCCCCAGCTTTCTCTCTCCCCCATGTCCAACACCAGCTCCTTGCATCCCTGCATCTCACTTTACTGTCCCAGCATACCCAAAACCAGAGCCCCCTTCACAAATATCAGCACTTCCCTACTCATTCACCTCCAGCTGCAGGGCCCCACTGCATCCATCATGGTCTGGATCCCACTGTGGAGCAAAGTGACTTTGGAAGCTTTCCCTCTGAACTAGAGGACACGAGGTTTGAAAGTGCTGTGTGCTGGCACTTGCCCCACACTACACCCCAGGTAGGACAGATATCTCAAGTCTGATCTGAAGTCTGTGTATGTATTTATGTCACTTATGCAACAAAAAGTCATATTCATGGATTCCTAAAGAGTGGTGGGACACTGGCACGATTTGCCCAGGAAATTGTGGATGCTCCCTCCCTGGGAGTGTTCAAGGTGAGGCTGGATGAGGCTTGGAGCAACCTGGTCTCATGGAAGGTGTCCTAGCCCATACTTTAATGGAGACAGATGGTCTTTAAGTTCACTTCCAACCCAAACCATTCTGTGATACTGTGATAAATAGTAATTTAGGGATCTCAAGGCACCTTTTGTGTTTTGAAGTAAAACAATCTAAGGTTCCATCAAAGTCATCAGTTACATTGAGTCCTCTTCCTCTCCAGTACCTACCTGAGTAGGAGCAAGCTGAAGTTAACCTGTGTTTCACTAAGTACCAAGCCAGACTTGTCAATGAAAGACCCATCTCAACAAATGTGTCACATCCCCAGCTGTTTCCAGACTCTGCACAATTTTCCACTCTTAATCCTCCTCATATTAAAGCCTTGACAACAATGCCACTTGATAATAGATGTTGAATCTTTTTCATTGTCTCCTCCTTTGCTCAGAAATAAGGTTGTTCATTGGCTCACCACAGCATGAGGAAGTGAAAAGAGTTCTTTGGAAAGTGTTTACTTTATTGGGCTTTATGATGATGACTGCAACAGCACTTCCAATGAACTCCTGCAAGCTCCATACCCCGGGCTGTGAAATGGGAGCATGATGGAGAGCTCCCATTACCAGGGCTGGCACTGGGAGGGGATTGATTCTCACCACCTCCTCAATCCATGCCCAGGCACTTCTGTTTCAGCATCTATTCCTCATGATCTATTGAGGGAATGACAACAAATGCACCAATGCCATCATCCAACAGGGAGGACTGCCACACATGCTGGGCAAACGAAAATAGATGGAGTGGATGTACATATTCAAAGAATAAATGCTGTGGAAGTAAATCATCTCTTATTGCTTCATATATCTTCTCCTGAGCTGCTTCTTATTTCTTAACCAGCAGAGCCTCCCAAGCAATGCTGATTTTTCTTTCTGCTGTTCTGGATGTGTTAACATTGTTCCTCCAACTGAGGCTGAAACAAAAATGTTGGATATTCCCCCCACCTTCCCATGGCACACATCTACTTCCTTCCTTCCTTCCTTCCTTCCTTCCTTCCTTCCTTCCTTCCTTCCTTCCTTCCTTCCTTCCTTCCTTCTTCCTTCCTTCCTTCCTTCTTCCTTCCTTCCTTCCTTCCTTCCTTCCTTCCTTCCTTCCTTCCTCCTTCCTCCTTCCTTCCTTCCTTCCTTCCTTCCTTCCTTCCTTCCTTCCTTCCTTCCTTCCTTCCTTCCTTCTTCCTTCCTTCCTTCCTTCCTTCCTTCCTTCCTTCCTTCCTTCCTTCCTTCCTTCCTTCCTTCCTTCCTTCCTAAAATAATTTTTTCAAACTAAGAATAGGATTATGAAGGAGGAGAGAGAGTGGAAGAGAGGAAAGAAAACTCTCCTCACAATGGGAACTGGACATAACAACATCTTGGCTTCTTCCAACCAAAGGAATTTTTCTGGTATGTTGCTCCACAGGGATGGAAGCAGTTTTTCTTCATCAATTTGGTACATGTTGTCAACCACCGTGGAGGAGGTTGCTACCTCTGTTGTCATATTTTGTGTTTAACAGTCTTGAGAACATCAAGCAAATATTCACCCATGGTTGGCTGCAGTTTGATGCACTCCATAGTCACTACATTATTAATAACAGCAATATATTTTATTGTCATCATCAAATTATTATTATTATTGTTGTTGTTAGTGTTGCTGCTACTATTCCTAACTTTCTATGGTGCTTCTCTATGAGTGGACTTCCCTAGAACTTTTCAAAGAGGTATCTTGATCTTCATATGTGAGGAAACCAAGGAAGCAAACCATAATTTCTTGGTTGTGATGTGTCAGATGTGTCAGGAGTTTTCCAGATTTTTGCAGACTGGTCCAGATTTATAACCCACTAATTCCTATAGTGCCTTCTGGAGTAATACCTGTAACTGGGTGGTTTTGGCAGTGCTTTTGAAATACAAAGTAGAATTCCTTTAAGAAAGATGATGCAGTTTCAAGGAGTCTATCTGTTCTGGTTTATGATGTAAGTTAAAGAACAAGCAGCTTAGGGAAAATGTGGCTCTTTTTCTCAGTGGGATGTGGTACCCCATCCATATAGGGCAGGATATGTTGTAGATCTCTTCAGAAAGCATCTATGCACAATGCTTCATTCCTTGCCTGATCCTGTGGTAGTTCATTCATTTGATCATTACCCTCATTAAAGCAGTCAATGGGCTGTTTGGAAAAAATCACCATTTAAGACTCTCTCATTTCAGGTTTTTCACATCGATTAAGTATTGGTTGTGCTACCTCCCAGTTTCCTGATGGAACTTCAGTTCCTGAAGGAACTCTGCTTCGAAGCTGACAGAGAAAAGAACCTTATTCCCAATTTGCTAAGGTGCTCACATTTGCCAGTTCAAACATTTTTTATTTTAAAGCCTGTGGTTATCTATCCAGCATTATCCAAGAGGAAACATGGTCTTATTGTCCAACTTTGTCCCAGTTGCAGCTGCAGGGAATGGAGGGAATGGTTCTTAGAAACTCCTGTGCTCAGAGTCAGAGCTTTCTTCAGGATGCATTGCTCAGGGGCATGAGCAACCACAGCATCCCAGACTCAGGCAGTGATGATTTGGGGAATCTTGCAAACCAGAACTCAGCACAAGTTATAGACTCCCCTTGCTGTCTCCTGCCTCCATGACAGCCCATTGGGAGGACTGGAAAGGGTAGCTCTTAGGAAAGAGCTCCCTCTGACCTTGTTTCCACCCTATGACAGATCTCACTTCGTCTCCCCAGCTGGAGAACTGGTCACTAACAAACCTCCTTCATTTTTTGGTGTCCGGGAGGAAATCCACCTAGAACCTTGATGGTCAAGACAAGGACCAGGAGGGTTCCATTCACCAATTATGGTCACAGGCAAAACAGACTCAAACTAGGGGGGAAAAAATCAATTTAATTTATCATTAATGAAACAAAACAGGGCAAAGAGAAAACACAAACCAGATTAAATACTTTTCCCCCACCTTTCCCTTTTCCTGAGCCCAAAGCACTTTGTTCCCGGTACCTCCACCTCCTCCCCCCAGCCGCACAGGGGACAGGCAGTGGGGTTCACACTACGGACCTCACAGGTTTTTCTCTGCTGCTCCTTCCTCCTCAGGGAAAAGGATTCCTCACAGTCTTCCCCTGCTCCAAAATGGGGTCCTTTCCACAGCAAAGAGTCTTTTATGAGCCCTCCAATGTGAGTCCCTCCTGCAAGGTGCAGTCCCTTGGGAGCAAACTGCTCCAGTGTGGGCTGCCCACAGAACCAGGGACTGCTTTGGGCAAAGTCCCCTCCCCTGGCATGGGGTCCTCCATGAGCTGCAGGTCTAATTCTGCTTCACCATGATCCTCCATGGTCAGAGGGCCACTCCTGTTCCACCATGATCTTCCATGTCACAGTTTAACACTGGTCTGGCAATTAAACTGATTGCCAGATGCTCTCTATTAGTCCCCCTACCATCCCTGATAAAGAAAAGAAAAAGAATAAGAGAGAGACTTATGGGTTGGAAATTAAACTACACAGTTTTAATGAAACAAAAGTGATAAAAAGAAACAATTACTAAATATATACAAATATAAAGGAAAATTGATACCACTTTCCTGCCTCCTTTACCCCATCCCCCTTTTCTCACATCCCCACTGAGGCTACAGGGCAGCCCTGGGAAAGTCCAGGCTGGAATCCTGGGGTCAGGAGCAGTTGGGAGCTGGAGGCAGGAACACACAGATTCAGGCTGGAATGGATCAGGAGCACAGGCAGAAGAAGGGATGGAATCCTCCCAGGATGCTGAAGCAAACAGGGAGAGGGGAAGAAGAGGAGGAAGGGAAGGATGACCCTTGTGACCCCGCAAATTTATCCTGAGTATGAGGTGTGTGGCATGGAATACTCTGGTCAATTCTGGCATCTATCTTGTCCATTCCTTCCTAAGGGAGGGTGTGAGGTGTGACCTCTTTACTCCTTTTCTCCTTCTGGGGGGTGAAATGTTGCTCAGAGCTGAGCAGTGTCCTTGGCTCTGCAGCCCATTCTCCAGCAGTAACTCTAAACATGGTGTGGGATCAGTCCCAGCAGCAGACACTGCCTGAGAAAGGGAGGGAGGGATTTCTGTTACTCCTCGTATCCACAACTTCTTTATCTTTAATTCTCTACACTGGCATTTTTGGACCTTCACTGAGACTTTCTGCACTTCAGTTCTCTGGAGTCAGACTTTGGTTAAATCTACAGCTCAGCTGTTTCTGGAGCACGCCTATTGCTCAAGCAGGCTGTAAATACTTTGGTTGGTTTGTTCTTTACCACCTTTCAGACTACTTGGGTCACACCTGTCAGGAGCCCTATCTGTAACCAGAGTGAATCTGTACATGGAGACATTTGAGATGCAATATTTTCACAGTACTCATCATTCATAAATTGTGCTAAGACAACTTTTTCCCATCTCATCAAAAAAGCAATGTAGTTTAAAAGTGACTGGATGGGTTTAGAGTAGATGGATTAGATCCTGCAGTGGACAGAAAGACAAAATCCAGTCACCAGCTTAACTCCCTTTCCCTTCTAAATAAACCCACAAATACACCCATACAAAGTAGGGAAGGCATTATTAGAAATCTTAAATTTTTATGGGTAGGAATGAACTTTTATGAAGCTGATAATGCAGATAGAACACTCAATTGGTCTAGTCAAAATGAAAGATGAATACAAATTACAAATCAGCTCCTGTGCTATAAAAATTGGTGTAACCTTCTCAGCAGTAACAGATTGTTTAGGATGCTCAAATAGAGTCAGAGGGATGTTTCTCCCAGCCTTATTAAGCATCATGGTTGTCATATTAAGCCCATGATGTATGAGCATTTGGTTATTGTAATGAATTTTGGAGACAGTAGCTGGAGCAGTGATACAAAAGAAAGCCAGGTTGAAGACTTTGGATTTTTTTTTTCTGCTCCCTGAGGGAAATATATTGCTCTTTTATTTCACTTACATCAAAGACCGTCTCAGATCCTGACACAGGCAGAACTTCTCCTGTAGCTAAATCTCAGGGATTTCACTCCCCTTCCCCCTCAATTGGCTGTAAATACAACTCCAGATATTACTGATGTTCTTCTCTATTTTCACTTTCCTGGAAGCAGTGGAAAATTACCACTGGTTTGTCTTTGGTAGGTTGAAGATTCCAAGCTCCTTTCCAAGTTTTAGTAAAACTTTCTTAGGAAATACATTTGGAGGTAGCAGGAGCCATGTTACTTGGAGGTCAGATTCTTGCAGATATATGAGCTTTGGAGGACTTCTCAGTCCACTAAGAACCCAACTAAGGGCAGTTCAGAGGGAGAAAAAAGTTATGTGGTGTTGAGGAAAGCTGGAGAAAACTTGAGGGAGGAGGGGCAGACAGCTGATATTCAATTATCTGGTATGTATGCAATTCGTGTGCCTTGTCTGCTTTGGAGTAAGTCTCTTTACAGCATACCAACATACTGAGAAGTTGTATTGATGTTCTCACAGTCAAACTGAAGAGGTTTTGTGGCTGTAGCAGATGTTGCAATCATATATCTAGCAGTGACCAACATCTATATAACACCCTGTGACTCTGTTAAAAGGAACTCAGATGTGAGGTACTTTGAGCATCCCTCCCTCCACCCCACCCTGTATTTGACCTAATGGTGGGAGAATCAAAAAACCTAATAATTTCTTGATGAAATTTAAGTTCAATATTTCTTGTTCTGTCACTCACGGGCACACAGAAAAGCTTAGCCTCTCATTTGCAAAAGTCCTATTAAAGCTTTGCCCCCAAATCTTTCCTTTCTTTCTTTTTGCCCTCAAATCTTTCCTTTTTTTCTTTTGCCCTCAAACCTTTCCTTCTCCAACTCTTTCACTTGTTCTTACAAACCCTGTACATCACTGAGGATCATCCTTACAACCTGGAAGTGATCCCATGAGTCCAGCTATCTTTCTTGAAAGGCAATTTCAAAACCAGACATGAGATACCACCTGGGGCAGACAGAAAAATGACTTCCAATCTCTTCCAGGCTATCATCCAGCTGACACAACCATCCTGGTTTTTATGTATACTCAGTTTGTTCACCTTGTATTGTATAACTGCTTGTTCTGCTTGGAGAAAGAAGCTGAAGTCAGACCAAACTGTCAGCATTTCCTTGTTTCTCTCCCATTTTCTCCTTAACAGACAGACACTTTCCACTCTTCTCTGGTCATCTGGATTTGCACCATTACAAGAGATATTTAAGCCCCAACTTAAGCTCAAGACAAATTCCTGTTGCCTCAAAATGTATTCCACCTGCACAGGGGAAGAAAAGAGGAGCAAATTCAAGTTGCATTCACAAACATATTCTCACTTTCCTTTTTCAGTGCATCTTGGCAACTAAAGCCATTTTTAGAGAGCTGTCACATGTCATTATTAGAAGAGTTGCAGCCATGAGCTGAATTAAAACTTCCCAAAGCTGCTAAGCTCCTTCTGTATATTTTGCAGATGGGGTCTTTGTCCTCAGGGAGATGAGTGATTACCAGGATTCCATAGGCTGCATCTATATCATGTTTGGGATTTCTCCAAGAAACAGACCACAGTCCCTGGGCTATGTGATAGAAGCTGTTTTATTCTGACCCTATTCAGGTATCAGCACCATTGGAGCTCAAGGTGTGTCCTTGCAGGAGGCTTTCAGAGCTCTTCTTGCTCTTTTGTCATGGCTGGAGAACACGCAGCTGCTCCTAACCCAAGGGAAAAGCTTGAAGATTACTGGAATAGCCTCAAATAGAAGGCAAAAAATGGTCTGAGCAAGCAATATCTCTTGCACGCTGTACCAAAAATGTGGATCCCACCATGAGCTATTTTCTAGCCTGTGTCATTGCTTTTCAAGCAGGAAAGGAATAATTTCACAGTGGAGCCAACACTAGGGTTGAGCTAACACACATGCAAGCCACAGTTGTCATGCCAAATAAGGCAGAATTCATGCTGGATTAAATATGATAATAAATCTAATTCAAGCAGAGAAGGGAGATGTGGAACACTTTTCCCTCCTCAAAGGTTTCCTGATCCTACAGGTTTTTTTAGAGGTCTCAGGAGAAGCTCAACTTGTCACACTATAATAGTGGCCTGCTGTTAGATAAATGCCAAGACAGGCACTGCCAGGCTGTCAGAGAGTTATTAATGGAGGTTTACAAGTTGCTCTCTGAAGTCATTCCCAGTTAAGCACTAATGTGCATCTTCCCTTGACAGCCCCCACATCCTTAAACATGACTGGAGAAAAATGGGCTCAGTTTTGGTCATCATTCATTTCAGCTTTGCTTAGGGTAGAGTTCCCAGGTATCATAACAGACTTCATCAAAGGTTGCTATGTATTTGCTCAAAAGGGGAGGCACATGGCAGAGATTTTTATCAGCAGGGTTAGCTGGGGTTTAGTGTCAGATTGTTCACAGAGTGAAAAAGATGTTTGCTGACTTCATAGCCACCCAACAAAGCACTGAATTTTCCATGCAACAAGTTATAAAGCAGGTTAAAGGTAGGATGAGCTTTCAGACCCTTTACTTGACATTATCCCAAAGCTGGTTCCTGTGAGTCTTAGCACTGAGCAGATTAAAAGAAGGAAAATATCAGTCAGATCATGGAATAAAAATCAGGCTCGAAACTGATGTGATTTATAAATAACAAAATGCAAGATTTTGTTCCTTTCCCTTTGCAGCAAGACACCTAAGGTTCCAATTTTCCAATTTTTTTTTTTTAATAACAAGAAGAAAATCAGAAAGAAAAGAGGAAAAGAAGGCAACAAGGTGACTCTGGTATTGATGCAGCAATCGGAGGCTTAATAATAAATAAAAACACTCACCAAATACTATGATAGTGTAATATCCCCCTAGGAGCTGGCAATGTTGTGTCAGGTATGAAGAACAGAGTGCTTTTGCTGTCATCCTCCCTGGTAATTAGCAATTTAAAAGGAAATCTGAATCCTTGTGAGGTCCCAGATATAGGCAAGTTGAATTCTTTGGACACTTAGCAGAGGTGTTACATTAAAATGCAATCACCCTCTGCTACCCTGGAGTCACCTGAGCGAAGGGGAACCTCTGAGGAACACACTTTAATCCCGTGAAATCCAAATCCAAATCAAATCCAAAGGACTGTGTTTCACCCTGGGCATTTCAGTGTAAAGGTTTCAAACTCTTCTTCAGTTTTCAGATCCTTTATATGGGAGAGCAAGACTTGAGGAGCAGATTTCCATCTATTGACTAGAGACTGGATTTTTCTTGAGTATCCTTTAGGTTCACTGGAAGTCTTAGAGATGACAAGCACCTGCTGGACAGGGTACCCAGGATGATTACCTGTGACTCTCTGAAATGCTGCAGGGTTATCTGGGATAAACCTGCAGCTGATTGCTCCCCACATGATATTTACTCTGAGTAGTAGGTCATCTGGTACTGGAATTTTTTAGTTTTGATTTCTAAAGTGTGCTGTCTAACAGTGATCAACCTGAACACTTTCAGTTCTTGCCAAAGTCATCTCTGCCCAATCACATTCACACTGGAATGAACATCTTTCATTATTAAAATGAAGTCTTTTTACAAAGCTAAATGTGAGTAGCAGATTGTCATTCCTAACAGTGTCACAGCCTCTCTCTTCTGGCAGAACAGGATATCCATGATCTATAAAAACTCTGATCCTCAGAAAGGTGTCAACAAACTGTGCTATGAATAAGGCTCATAAAACATCCATGTGACATCTTTATCTACATTTCACAGTATTTTGGATTATCTTATTTTCCAGTGAGGGAGGAGAGGAGAGGAGAGGAGAGGAGAGGAGAGGAGAGGAGAGGAGAGGAGAGAAGAGAAGAGAAGAGAAGAGAAGAGAAGAGAAGAGAAGAGAAGAGAAGAGAAGAGAAGAGAAGAGAAGAGAAGAGAAGAGAAGAGAAGAGAAGAGAAGAGAAGAGAAGAGAAGAGAAGAGAAGAGAAGAGAAGAGAAGAGAAGAGAAGAGAAGAGAGAAGAGAAGAGAAGAGAAGAGAAGAGAAGAGAAGAGAAGAGAAGAGAAGAGAAGAGAAGAGAAGAGAAGAGAAGAGAAGAGAAGAGAAGAGAAGAGAAGAGAAGAAGAGAAGAGAAGAGAAGAGAAGAGAAGAGAAGAGAAGAGAAGAGAAGAGAAGAGAAGAGAAGAGAAGAGAGAGAAGAGAAGAGAAGAGAAGAGAAGAGAAGAGAAAGAAGAGAAGAGAAGAGAAGAGAAGAGAAGAGAAGAGAAGAAGAGAAGAGAAGAGAAGAAGAGAAGAGAAGAGAAGAGAAGAGAAGAGAAGAGAAGAGAAGAGAAGAGAAGAGAAGAGAAGAGAAGAGAAGAGAAGAGAAGAGAAGAGAAGAGAAGAGAAGAGAAGAGAAGAGAGAAGAGAAGAGAGAGAAGAGAAGAGAAGAGAAGAGAAGAGAAGAGAAGAGAAGAGAAGAGAAGAGAAGAGAAGAGAAGAGAAGAGAAGAGAAGAGAAGAGAAGAGAAGAGAAGAGAAGAGAAGAGAAGAGAAGAGAAATGCTTTTCATAACCAGGGACAAAATCTTTCTCACATTGACCCCTAGGAGGCTGTACTTGAAAGAAGTGAAATATCTTCAGTGTTTCTGAGCCATTTCTCTGAGCAAAGCCCAAGTGAGGGCTGTAGTGGTCCCTGCAGGGCTGTCCAGGGACAGCAGACTGAAGGCAGTGGTGGTCTGGAAGCCAGGGACAGAATTTCCACCCTCAAACTTTACTGAGTGCCTCTAAAAACAGAGTGGCTGTGGAAGGGGAAAAAAACCAAACCAAACCATACCAAACCAAAGCAAAACAAAACAAAAAACAAAAAACAAAAAGACCTAAACCAAATCAAAGGAAAAGAAAAAATAAAACACCCAAAAAACCCCAACAAAATGAAGAAAAAACCAAAACAGGCAAGGATTTGTGTCATGTAGTTTTCTTTTACAAACCAAGGCTAAGAAGGTACTAGGATCTGTTAAAGAAAGAAGTTGTGTGACCTGACAGCTCAATTCTCACCATAGTTAGAAACCCAGTAGAATTTTAAAAGCCCTCCACTCTTTTTACTTAAATGTCATTTTTCCTAGTCAATCAGTATAAAAGTGCTGGTAGACACTAAGCTGCCTTATTCTTGTTTTGCTACATGGGAAAGAAGGTGAAAGCCTTCTCCAAAGTTTTCTGAAATGAATTAAAATCTCCCTCTTCTCCCTTTTTCATTCACAGGGTCCCAAGCAGCCTTTTGATTCCTCTAGACCAAGACAGGGCCAACAGAAATAGAAATACAGGGATTATGAAACTTGGTTTAGGCTCTCTAGAACAGATAAAATATTCATGGTGATTTTTTTATGAGAATACTCTAAGAACTATTACATCTGTCCATTTTATATTGGTTTTGTGACATTCTCTCTCTCTCTGCCCCTTGGCTGAAACAAAAGCATCAATGAAAGATTCATAGCACAGAGAAGCCAGGCAGCAAGAAGCCAGCTCTCTTCAGTCCAGTATTTTAATGGTCTGGATATATATGGTCCAGTTTTTTCCTTGGACTGTTTAGGATACCTTCACCTAAGGAACACTGTGAGGTCCTCTCTGACTTGCCAATAAGCCCATTCAGAGGTAATTTAAATATTAATTTCATTTTTAATCAGAAAAAAAGTAATAAGGAGATGGAGTAATTACTTGTGTTTTTTTCCAAGGCAGTATCTGCCTGGATATATTTAAGGTATATATTGTCATATACATCTTAGAGTAAGAGTCAAATTTCTCTGTTGACTTTTATATTGGCTTTTAGGTTGATTTTTACACATGGGCTTGGATGTTTATGAGCAGTTTTATCTTCCACTATGCCATTCATTCTGGTTTTAAGTGGAAGATGCTCTTTATTCCCAAGAATTAATTCTTTAGATGGAAAAGAGAAATTTTTTGGATTGAAAAAATGCATACTTGGACATGTACTCACACTCTCAGGACAACCAAGACTCTAGTTGGAGCAGCTGTTTTCTACCACCTCCCAGTTTCCAGTCTGTTCAATTACTCTCAGAGTTTGCAGCCTAGAGATTAAAATAATAGTCAGGAAGAAGTTGTTTTGTAGACCAAAACCACTTCAGCCAGCCACATTTCTCTTGCTCTGGGGTAGGCTGGGGGATGGAGAGGAAGGCAGGGAAAAGCCAGCTGGCTCTGCAGCCCTGGCAATGGGAGGAATTAAACTGACTTTTAGGCAGCCAAAATATTGGGGGTTTTGGTTTTGTTTTTTTCCATCAGTTTCCAAGAAGCATGAAGCTTTCCACAGTAGTAAAAAAAAAAAAAAAAAAAAAAAAAAAAGCACTTTTCTATTTAGTTTAATCCAAGCATGACACCTGGAAACCTCTCTGAACAGCTTGTGGTACAGCACGATTCCTCCTGAAGGCTGACTCTGAAATCCTGTGCTTTCCATTCATCCACAGCAGTAAAATATGATTTTCTATCACCCCTGAGGCTCTGTAGCCTGGGTCTACATCCAGCCATGAGATCTTCACAGTCCAGCGGGACTGTAAAACCCATACAAACTTTCTTGCAATTGCTTGCAAATGAACTGTGTTGGTTACCTACAGCAACCCCAGAACATGCTGAGGATGTGTGGTCATAATGAACAGAAATCCTGCACTGAAAGCCAAGAATGTTACTTTATCATCCTCCAAAATCTGTTCCCTTTTCTTGTACCTTTCTTGCTGCTGTGAAGGGGATGCTCCCAGGTAAGAGCTGCTGATTTTCCTCCAGCAAATCCTATAGCTTGTAGGGCTCAGCATTTGGGGAGAGAGAGGGGGAGGCTGTGTTTTGATTTACAAACTCTTGAATGCAGCGTTAGATTTAATAGTTCAATAATTATTCAGGGAAGGAAGAAAGAAGGTGTTTGTAAAGGGCTGATAGGAAATCGATGGCAGGGAGAGCACAAAGCTGTTCAGAGAGAAATCAGGACTCCAGGAGACCAGGATGAGAAAAACAACCTTGGGAATATTTAGAGAAGTTGAACGTATTCAGTCTCACTCAGAAAAGGGCTCTGGCTTTTCAGCTTTGCAAACAGGAGCAGCTGAAAACCTCTCTGGCTTTGTAAGGTGAAAAGAGGATATTTGCTTCTTTAGTGCTTTGCCTGTTAGTGCTGGAGGGGAGACAGAGCCAGGATGTTCCTCTCCTGTGACTTTTCCACCCTCTTTTCTGTGCTTGATGCTCTGGCAGACTGTTCTTCCTATAGGATCACATAAAGCAAGATTCTTTAGAAGAGGGAAATGTACTCTGTATGCCCAGGAACAGCATTATGCATTGCCTGTTTGTGTAGAAATCACAGTCACAGCTCTCTAAACTAACTTCTGCTACCTAATGCAGCATGATTTGGAGAAGAGATTATTAATGAATTTCATTTTTTAAAAAATTACCAAGAAACACAAAGGAAATGGTTTTATAATGTGCTCTGGCTTCTCCACTGCCAGGAGAAAATGTGTTCATCTGACTCATCTGAGCATCTTCAGCTGCCTCCTGGGTTGAAAAACAACTAAACTTAGCTATGCTTATATCAATTTATTTATTTATTTTGAGGGCTTGCATCTAGGCACACTTCTCGGGGTTAAACAGCAGCCAATGAACAGAACATGAGAAGCAGCTCCCTGTCTTCATCCTCATTTGAATAAGACACCCAGCAGTCTATAGACCAAAATAAAAAAAAATGCACCAAACTGTTAATTGATTTTTAAAGGAGAATTATGATGCTTTTAACAAGCCACTTATCTTGCTAAGCATTGTTAGGGTAGTAGTGTACGTTCCACTGCAATGGCTGTTCAACAATGTGAGTCCCTAATTGCTTATAAAGCACACTGTTTATTGAGTATTAGCTCTGGCATAGTTGTTTATTACAGGAGTGCATTGCTTAATGCCTGTAAAAAGCCATCTAACTTAAATATTCTCTGCCTTGTCTCTTCCCCTCTGATGCTCTCCTGAACACACGTTCTCCATCCCTGAGTTTGCAGCAGGAGGAGAGGAAAAGAATTGTGCAGAGCTGGAGGAGGTTGCTTGGTAACTGTGAAGAAGAGAGTCTGACTTGGAAGTGTATTGACTATATATTATCTCCTGTGCTCTGCCTATAATTAATAGGTCAGTGATCCAATGAAACATTTCAGATGAAGTTAAACTATTAGCTGGATAAATGGGTCCCCAGTACCACTGTACGCTGACTCCATGTGATGTTACATCCAAAGGATGGATGAAGAGCCAACATCTCTGCTGAGCCTGCTGCCTCCTCCAGCAAAATGGCCCCTCAGGTCCTGATTCAGGCACTGGGTTGTCTTCAAGGCTTTGAAGAAGCTTCAAGGTTTTGTGAAGCCTTCAGTCAGTGCCCTCCATGGAGTGGTTGGTTTGCTGCAGGGATGCACTCGCCTTGGTCTCCCGTAGGAATCTTCTCAAGGAGCTGGGGAGTATTGTCAGGGGGAGGGAAATGTTGGAAGAGAGAAGACAAGGGGACAGATACACTGGTACCTGTTTGGTTACAGCTCCTTGTTTAAGACTAGGAATGAATTCTCTCATTTGCTCCTCGTGAAGAGTAGGTAGAATCATCGTCCCTTAGGCTCCCCCTGCAGCAGGCAGGCAGGAGGATGACCAAGTATAACCCTCAGCCTCTGATTCCTTCTTTCCAATAAAGTTAGAAAACCTCCTTTCTTGTCAAAAGAACAGACTGAGCTGTAGAAATGGCTGAAGGAATGTTTTCTGGGTTTGGCTGAGACTGGGAAGCAGCAGCATGGGGTTTGCCAAGTAAACAACTCTTGCAATCGGATCTTGCTGTACCACATGGTTGGGTCCTTAAAATTCCAGAATCTCCAGAAACTCAAAATCCAGAATGTTTGTGGTGTTCTCTGCCAGTGGCCACGTCTCACAACTCTTCACAGAGGGTTCTGATCAGTCCCTAGTTGTACCAGATAAAGAGTGCCTTGGAGCACTTGATGAAAAAAAATACAGCTGTCCTGGTTTGGGCCAGGATAAAGGTGATTTTCTGTCTTGTACTTTTGCTTTTAGCTGAGTCTCTTTAAGTAGTTGCACTGCTGAAATTAACAGCAAGTTTCTCAGACAGTGTGTGCTTCTAGAACTGATAACACTTGATGTTTATAGTTACTGCTAGAGACTGGTGTGCAGGACACTGCTCAGCTCTAAGGAAAACTTTTACCCTCCAGAAGGAAGAAAGAGATCACACCTGCAGCCCCCCTTTGGGGAGGAATGGACAAGATAGATGCCAGAATTGACCAAACAGAGTATTCCATCCCATATACGTCATACTCAGTATAAATTTAAGGGCACGAGGGACAAGCCAGATTTCCGGATTTCCTGCTTTTCCTGCTTCCCTTCCTTCACCCGGCATCCTGGAAGGATTCTGTCTGTTCCTCTGCCTGTGGTCCTGATCTGTGCCAGCCCATAGCTGCGTGTTCCTGCCTCCAGTTCCCGACTGCTGCCGACTACAGGAGTCCAGCCTGGACTTTCCCAGGGCTGCCCTGCAGCCTCAGTGGGGATGGGAGAGTTATTGGGGGAAAAGGGGAAGGAATGTGGTTTCCATTTTCCTGTATATTAGTATAGATTTAGTCATTTTTCCTATTTATCATTACTGTTTCATTAAAGTTGTGTAGTTTAGTTTCCAACCCATAAGTCTCTCTCCCTTATTCTCTCTCCTTTCTTTACCAATGAGGAGAGAGAGATTAATAGAGAGCGTCTGTTATTTGGTTTAATTGCTGGGCCAGTGTTAAACCCTGACAACAGCCAAGAGACATCCTTTCCTGATGATCTTGGTGGACCAGTAAACTTTTCCAGACTGCAATGTAATCAATTTGCCAGTGTGTAATCATGCTCAGTGTTCTCCTCCAGGAAATAATAAAAGCAACAGAGTAGGAATAACTTCACTTTACAACCTGGCTTGCTCTAAAATCAAACAGAAATACTCCTACAAACTGGTGGCTATGAACACAATAGTTTGGCATATGATTTTTGCATCTTATCATCTAATTATGTGCTTCTTGGAAACAGTTTCCCAATTCTTCTGTTCAGAGAAGTGATTCTTTGTTAAGAGTATATCAGATTCAGATTTAGAGGCATGACAGTTAAGCTTGCAATAGAGATTTCTGCTGCTTGTGTTCTAGTCAGAGCTTTGTTGATGAGCTGGGTGAATTCTTAATATATCATCTATCTCATCAACCTGTTCTAATGCAAGATTTCCCTCCTTGCATAATCCCTCAGACACTGCAGTTAGCAGCAGCAAACAATATTTTTGCCTTCACAAGAGTCCCAAGAGCTTTGTGAATCCTCCAAAAGACCTTTAAAATTAGAAATTACCAGCAAACTTTGTATCACCAAAGCTGTGTAACAGTCAATTACCAGCTGTCTGAAATTAAATACCATTGCCCCACTTAATGCCACGATTTGGATAAGTTGATTTCTAAGGGAGCTCAGGAAGCTGCAGCAACTTACTTTTAAGTGAAAATTGCTTTGATGGAGATCATTTGGGATTTCAGATGGCCTTAAATGGAAAAATCCACAGTAAAACTAACCAGAGAAAGTCTCTGGAGATGATGTGTTTCGATGAGCTTAATTCAATAAGCTTATTAAGAAAAATGTCATCAAATACAACACTGAAAGATCCACAGTGTATTTCTGCTGGAAAAAAAAATTCTGCAGTCCAAGACTACACTGCTCTACATTTATATCAACTGGTTAATTAAATTACACAGTGTCAGTTTAATTCATTAGGAAAAGATTTTTCTTTGGTATTAATCTTTGAATCAAATGCTGCACCACAGCAACAATGTGCCTGCACCACAGAAAAGCAAGACTGCATCTTTTATAAATGTATGTATAGATAAATACACACCTTTATATATATATATATTATAGGTATAGTAAATATAATATAAAATTGGTTTATTAAATATATTATAAAAATATAGGTATATTAAATATATACCTTTGGCTATAGATGTTTTTTTATAGAGTTATCACTGTGATACCTCAATAAGCTGTGCTAAACTACATCTCATCTTGGAGATAGATATGAATTCTTGATGCTGAAAGATTGACAACCTAAATTCAAGCACTTTATAAAGTTTAAGAAAAAACCCTAAATATTTTATCAGAGTGTGTAATCTCAAAACCCCATTATTGTAAACTTTCTAGTATTTATTTAGAGTAAATGAGTTAAATGTTTGTTCATTGATCTGGAAAGGTTTACAGTTTAGGTTGAATATGCAATCAGCCTGGAGTGGACACATCTGTCTCAATCAAGATGCTTCCAGTATTAACAGCCAAACTACTTTTCTAGACTACTTTTACAGTCAAAAGAGGAAATAAACACTTTTGGATGGTGATTCATCTCATTGTAAAATAATTGTCTACAATCTGTCACATGAATTCTATTTGAAAACCATCGATTTGTCTCCATTGACCTAAATGGGAGCTGAGGGTTAACAGCTCACATGTTAAGCAGTACCACTTCTAGGTGGAATTAATCTAACACACATGGCTTGTATATCTGATCAGATAAATTCAAATCTATACCATCTGCAGCCACTGAAAAACAGTGGACTTCTTCTCAGGCAATCAAGTCACCATCTGCTGATGCAGCCTCAGGTTGTTGCCTTGGAGTCTCAGGTCGAGAAGAGGAAAACTAAATTAAGAAAGTGGTGACTTATCTCAGTTATCTTGCTTTTTTTGTATACTCCAGCTTTCTTGCAACTGATGCCTGCATCTATACTGACAGAATCACCAGAGGCTTTTGAAGGGTGACTCAGATAAACTTCAGAATTTGGACTGATGAAAGCAAGTAACCAACAAGCTCTTTATTTGTCATTAGTTAAGATTTAGATCACATCAATTCCCCAGCCACAGAGATGTCACTAGCAAATAAACTATCTGAATTTCCAGGTTATTAGCTACATTTTCTGAGTTTTCAAGTTTCTTATTTTCAATTATTATTATTTACAGGACATGAAGATAAAACCTATTGAATCCAATGAAAGCACACTGGTGTCTGTAGCAGTCTGTTTCTGTTTGTTCAGTTTTAAAGCATGGTTTACTGGTTGATACCTCAAAAAAGTATCTATTTCCCTACCTGTAGATCCCTTGATAAAAGAGGGGTCAGTAGCCTGAACCCCTGGTAGTTACTGGAATGTTACCAGGAACTGAGGGAACGAGGTGTGATGTGTGGAAAAGAGTAAAATAAAATAAAATAAAATAACTCCCTCAAAAATTTGGTGTCTGGGTTGAAATCTTCTGCAAACACTGGACTGGATGCAACTGTGTGTTGTGTCTCTCAGGAAGGTCTTCACATTCCCAGTAGCTGTGAATCATGACTTCAAGAAGCATTAGATTTTCCAGACACTAAAGGTTTGATTCAATTGCCCTGACATAGTTGTCCAAGCCTCTTCTTATCAGAGACAACCCCAAAGGACTGGCAGCTCTCTATCTCTGTCCTTCTATAACATCAGCTGGAGTTCTGATGCAGAAAACAGATTTAAGAGCTTAGGGGAAACCATGCAGGTCTTCCTGGAAACATCTCAATCACTTCACCATCTCAAATGCCTCCAGAATAATTTATCCTCTTTGCTTCTGCTATACCCACCTCTTGTGTCCAGCTCATCTTTCTGGTCAAAGTGTTGTTTGGGCCCTGTAGTCATGTTTCACTCAAAAGATATAAACTGTCCCTGTCTAAAATCTTCAACAAGATCAAGAGCTAAGAAGGGAAGAACTTTTTAGGTCAGTTTGCTTGCATTCAACTTAGTAAATTTGATCTATTATCTCCATTTTTTTGTAAGGCTGAACTGAGTAAAAGCAGCCAGGAAATCCATGTTCTGTGGATTATCTGTGATACCCTGATTGGACTTGTGTGACTTGGATGACATTTAGTGCAATTATCCTGATACACATGATCAGAATCAGATGAGCAAGTAATTACTAGCAGAAAATTGAATTAGATGGATTTATTTGAGCTGTAGTCATAATGAGCATTACTATGTGATATAATTTAGAGAAAACCAACAAATATAACCTTGACAAGATAAATTGTGATGGGTTATCTACAGATGAAATAGGTTGCAATGATCTGCACAGACCTCACACTGCACCTGCAACTTCTTTGTGGAGACCTCGAAGTTACTTTAAATTTCATCATCCCATAAAGTTTCTTGGTAAGCCAAAGAATATCTTTGTGACATAAAAATGCATGTTGGGTTATACTGTATTTGTTTAAGCTCTACTCAGGTCTCAACACACCCCAAGCTGTGCATGAGTTACTGTCCCAGTGATCACATTTGCCCTGTGAGATGCAGGGACAGGATGCAGACACCATCATGTAGCAAATGCCACGTGAGCTGAATATATACAATTTTTGTTACACTCAACTGAGTCAATAGATGAACAGCAGCCCAAAGGCTCACATTTTTAATTGGTGAAATAGATAAGTAATTTTTAGGACTCCAAGGACTGTAATGGTAGGATCTCCTCTGGCTATGACAGGACTACAGATACATAGCCCACAGGTAGAGAACATCATCATTGCTACTTAAATTTAGGGACTCAACTCAGCTGTCTGAATAGAGCCAACAGGTGCCACTTGAGTCCAGTCAGAATGTTCTGCTAAATCTGTGGTTGCTGTTCTCAAAGGACCCCTCCAAACTCAGGTCACGTCTGACACTCCCATGCTTACAACCTGCATCATCTCTGCTGGTACCCAACAGCAAAGCTTAAACAGATGAATCAAGCTTTGTGTGTGGGAATCCAAAGCTGACACCATCTCATTTCACACATTCACAGAATTGGTGCTGTTGGAAAAGATCTCTGAGGCCACTGAGTCCAACTGGCAACTCAGTAAAAAAAATTAAAAATAATTTAAAAAATCACCCTGTCACTAGAGCACATCCTGAAGTGCCTCATCTCCATGGCTTTTAAATACCTCCAGGGATGATGATTCCGCCACCTCCCTGGGTCACCCATTCCACTGCCTGACTACTCTCTCAGGAAAAAAATTCTTCCTCAGATCAAGTCTAAACCTCCCTTGGTGCAACTCCAGGCCATTTCCTCTGGTCCTATCGTTGCTCACTTGAGAGAAGAGCTCAGCACCCACCTCCCTAAAACCTCCTTTCAGGGAGTTGCAGAGAGCAATAAGGTCTCCCCTCAGCCTCCTCTTTTCCAGACTAAACATTCCCAATTCCCTCACCTTCATCTCACAGGGCTCGTTCTCCAGACCCTTCCCCAGCTGGGTTGCCCTTCTCCTGAGGGCCTTTCTTTGAGATTCCCAACTTGTACACTTGTTGCTAAAGCCACTGAGCTGAACTGACCATTTCTCTAATTTTGCCAGAAGAATAGGGGAGTTAAACCCCAGATTTAGGTTTCTGTCTTATTTAATCACTTCTCCTTGACAATGATGAGCACCAGCCATTTTTCACATCCTCACCAGATTCATTTCCACTGAGGGAACAACAGAGGTAGCTCCACCTGGGGTGGTCACCTACACTTTTGCTGAGTCATTGAAGGCAAAGAGATGTTGTGCACACCTCATTTCATCTTAAATTGACCATTCAAAACATGTTGTACCTGGGAAGTATTTGTTTCCTTCCCCTGGCTCCAAAGGCAAATTCAGAGGTAGGTGCCATTTACTCTGTATGTTCATGTTCTATTTCAGTGAATGGCAGTACTAAAATACAATCAATTTCTAGCCCCATCAGGTGAATAAAGGAGGTTACCAGCTCCAAACAACTTCTCCTTAAACCAATCCCTCTCTTCTGCAAGTTCTTCTTCAGGCAGTGGGGCAAAAGCCTTTCCTTCTTTTGCCTCATAAAAAGCTGCTAAAATAACTTGTTTAATGAGTCTCTTGTAGAAACTGTGCTTTGATCTGCCTGGTTTTAACTCTGCAGTGTTTTTATGGATGAAATCACTTTGGAAGAAGGAAATCATGCTGCTTTTTGTTCTTTTCCAGAGCTTACAGCAGATCAATGTGTTAACACTTTGTGATGGCAATCTTGGAACTGCTTCTAAACCAGTATTAAGGCTCCCACTGACCCCTCATACATTACACATTATATATAGTTTTAATAAGAGGACATTGAAGCCCAAATTACCATTATTTTCAGAAATACTTGCCTAATTCCAGACAGGCACATCACTAAGATCATGAGCTGGTCACTGAACCTGGCCACAGGATGAGAAGGAACAGTGGGATGAACACGATGCAAATGACCCTCAACCAAAGCTCAACTTAGAGATGAACTTTTAGGTGTTCAGAACAAGTGGTAGAAAGGAAAGGAGACCTCCTGAAAAGATCTGGAGCTCCCAAAATGGGTAAAGCCATCTTGAAGCCAGCATACACCATCTGAAAAGTTGTCCCCACGCATTCCTTTGGATGTAAAGCCACAGGAAAACTTTCTATTTACAAATAATAGCTTTTGTAAGCACACTTTTATAGTGATGGCTATTTTATTGTCTGACTGATACACTGTAGGGAACACAATTCTAAGTTTTCCTGTAGGCTACATTTTTATTTTGCAGCCAGATGTCAGAATAAAATTGTATAAGAAGAAACAATACAAATAAAATGCCAAAGTGAAAAAAAATAATCAGCTCGGGGAGGAGGAAAACACATTTTAGTCTCCAAAACATGAGAAGAAACTCTTACATTTCCATTATGAAAACAGATTATATTCTTAAGGTAAAGGCCTCTCTGATATGCTTTGTAATATTATATTGTCCTACACATAGCTATTTTCTGAGAAAGCTCTATCATAAACATTCTCTGCTAAATCTTTCCTACTATAACTCTCCTCCTCCTATTCCTACTACTCTTAGTAAAGCTTTACAACTATAACTATAAATGCCTGAAATCTAGTTGCAAATCAGTATAATTTTGGTTCCCACTTCAATGAGTTTTGAGGACAAGAACCATAAGAGTTGCTCCTTCTCCATCATATATGAGGGGTGACTTTTAAGAGTCACCACAAAAATATGTGGTATTTATCAAAATAACTACAGAGGCAGCCAGATTCCTGGAATTCAAGTGAACAGCTGCAGCCACAGCATTAGGAAGGTGGAGTGGTTTTGGCTTACAATGTGGTATTTAAACCACTTCAAGTCCTAATGATGAGACTGTAGCACTGTCAAATAACGTCTTACCTTTTTTTACTTAGATTTCCAAGTATGCAATGGAGCTATTAACATTATAACTATTGAAAAGTGGAAAAGGCAAACACACAAATAGAAAATTATTTGCCTTAAATGTGACAGAGGCAGAAGTAAACAGTAGGTCTCCTGAAGACCAAGGTTCATTTCATCAAGAGGGCAGAACTGCCCACTGGAACCTCCAAGATCTACAGAAGGAACAAAAGCTGCAAACTGAACCCTGCCCATGACAACAGAAACCAAACACACCTTGGGTGATGTGTTCAGCTCTGGGCCCCTGACTACAAGAAAGACATTGAGCTGATGAAACAAATTCAGAGAAGGGTCTGGAGACCAAGTCCTGTGAGATGAAGGTGAGGGAATTGGGAATGTTTAGTCTGGAAAAGAGGAGGCTGAGGGGAGACCTTATTGCTCTCTGCAACTCCCTGAAAGGAGGTTTTAGGGAGGTGGGTACTGAACTCTTCTCTCACGTGAGCAATGATGGGATCAGAGGAAATGATCTGAAGTTGCACCAAGGGAGGTTTAGACTTGTTCTGAGGAAGAATTTTTTTCCTGAGAGAGTAGTCAGGCAGTGGAATGGGTGACCCAGGGAGGTGATGGAATCAACATCCCTGGAGATATTTAAAAGCCATGGAGATGAGGCACTTCAGGATGTGCTCTAGTGACAGGGTGATTTTTTATTTATTTATTTTTTACTGAGTTGCCAGTTGGACTCAGTGGCCTCAGAGATCTTTTCCAACAGCACCAGTTCTATGAATGTGTGAAATGAGATGGTGTCAGCTTTGGATTCCCACACACAAAGCTTGATTCATCTGTTTAAGCTTTGCTGTTGGGTACCAGCAGAGATGATGCAGGTTGTAAGCATGGGAGTGTCAGACGTGACCTGAGTTTGGAGGGGACATTTTTTCCTTTGAGAGCAGCAACCACAGATTTAGCAGAACATTCTGATTGGGCTCAAGTGGCACCTGTTGCCTCTATTCAGACAGCTGAGTTGAGTCCTTGACTTTAAGTAGCACCAGTGGAGGTTTAGACAAGGTTTGAGGAAAAATGTCTTTGCTGAAAAAGTAGTTAGACACTGGGATGGGCTGCCCAGGGGGGTGGTGGAGCCACCATCCCTGGAAGTATTTAAAAACTTGTAGATTAGGAACATCAGGACATGCTCTAGTGAGTGATATGAATTTTTTTTCCTTTTTTTTTTTTCTTGGGTGGGGAATGATATTGGATGTTTAATGCTATGATCTTAGGGGTCTTTTCCAACTGAGACAATTGAACCATTTTAGTGGGAACCTCCACAAAGCCAACACAAGGACACCTATTTTCTTGCAATCCAGCAGCACTGTGGATGACCAGGATTCAGTTTCATTGCCCTGTAGGAATTTGAATTGACATTCTTAATGTAGAGGCTGGGAAGTAACACAGGGAAGGGTTTTGCTCTCTCCTCTTGGAGCCATATGAGTGGGAATGGCTTTACTTTACATTTCCCCAAGGGTAGCAAATGTAAAAATTACACAGGTAGCCAAATAATTCCATGAAGCCATGGACCTGGGGCCAGCAGACTTGTGCTGATGTATGTTAGAACACTTTGTTCATAGTGGAGAGGTGAAAGCAGGAGAGACTGAAAAAAGGAGATGCAGAACAATACCAAGCATCTACATCTTACCAGGTGGAGGGAGGCAGTGGACAACACCTGAGATTTATAGTGTCCAGAACTTGAGTATTTTTACACTGAGCTTGCTCTCTCCACCAGTGCAAAAGGACACCTCAGTCTAGCATTTATATTGCTACAAATAAATTAGAAATAAAACACATTGAATGAAGCATTTCTGACAATTCATGGGGATGGTGTGGTATGTGCCCCCCAACCCTCTTCCTTTTATTTATTTTGGCTACAAAAGAAATAAGAAATTCTTTCCATCTTGAGCCAAATTGAACTGGATGCTTGCATTATCCTCAGTTTTGAGGATGGACAAGATGTCAGCCCCCAAGCAATTATTCTTTCTGCACAGCCAACAGTAACAGGTACCTGGAATGAGTTTACCAACTAAAATAGTGGGGGGAGGTTGTAGTGAGCTCTGCATGAAAACCTGCTCTGAAAGAGAAAGCACACATTCCACTCAATAAAAGAATAATAAAGTCTCAGGTAGGAAATAAATATTGAAAATAATTTTTCCACCAGGGAAATATCTTTCCAGTAACTAATTTAGGTGGAGAATAAAACAAAAAAGCCCCATATCTCAACCTTGGCAATAACTGAGCACCACTCACCTCTTCTCTCTGCTTGGACCTGATGCCTGCATGGGAGGAAGGGGAGACAATTCCCTTTAAAAGTCAAATCAATTAAAATGTGCACTAAAGGAATTTCTTGCAAAATAATAACAGTCCATTAGAGTTCCTTGGACATTCTTGAGCAGCAAGAAGAAGTTAACACAAGGTTTTCCTCTAAATGCTGTCAGTAACTGCATGAAATACTGGAGGTGGAGAGATTGCTTTGGGTTCTGTTATGAAATCAGAATGTGCATGTGGTGTAAGCAGAGACCTTGGGTGGGTTTTGGGGTTTTTTTTTAGGGTTTTTTGTTTGTTTGGGGTTTTTTGTTTTGTTTAAACTTCTCTAACAACCCCAGGGCTGGATGAACAATACAGAAAGGATGGAAAAATGTTGAGTGCCTTTAGTAGCAGGGGCTGGAAACCACAAGACAAGTGAAGCTTGACTTCTCAGGAGGCAGAAGGAATGAAGTGATGGTCAGGACTCAGAAGGGCTGATGAGGTGATTGTGATGCTTGGTATCACCTTGTGTTCCCTCACAGAGGGAAATTCATGCTGTAGCACTGCCTCTTCCCTGTACCACAGCTCGTGGTGCTCTTGAGGGTCTGCGTAGCAGGGATTTCTGTTGGGACACACACTGTGAGAATGTGCATCCCTTACCTGAAGGCTGGCATTGCAACCTTGCCCTGGAAAACCAGACATTGCCCCTGTGTGATCTCTTGGCACCATGGGAAGGTCACATCTCTCTTTTTTTTTTTTTTTTTTTGCCTCCATTTCCCAGGAAGCAAAAATGGGAAGAGCAGCACAGTGCCTTCTCAGTAACCAACAGAAAACCACTAAAAGAAAAAAAAATTAGTAGGGGAAAAGAAATCAGCCTAGAATCACCTTTTCTGCCTGCTGAAAGCCCATGTCTGAGTTGTCCCCACTCTGGAACCACCTTTGCTTCCATCCCTGACTACATGGAGTGAAGAATCCTTCCCTGTTTTCAGTGCTTGCTTCTCTTTGCTGGGCTCCACAGCTCAGTCTAGGCAGAAAGTTGCTGCTCACACACAGACTTCAGGTATTGTATGAGCCCTCTGAGGATGGATGAGATGACCCCTGGGATGCTGACGTGGGCTAGGGTTCATTTTTGGGAGAGGTTCATTTTTGGAGCAATAGTCAGAGACTGAGCAGGATAGAGTGGGGCATCACTGACAGTGATTGGCACATGCTGACATGCTTGAATGTTCTGGGTTCTATATTTTCCCTTGGATATCAATAAAAATATTCATATACCAATAAAACATTAATATATTCCTATCTCAATAAAAATATTAATATCCTTCTAAAATAGCTTCTTGAGGATGATGCATGCCTGAGTTTCCACAGACAAAGAGCAAAGCATATTCATCCAGTTTGAGTTCACTTATATCTCTACAGCCTGACAAACAATGACACAGAAGTAGGGTACTCTGGAAAGGGTGGGATTCACAAAGGAAAGCAATTTTATTATAAAAGTTGCAACAGCCCAGAAATGTGTACAATTGTAGGTGGAAACACTGAGACTGGAACTACTCATCCAGGGTGTGACTCCAGCATCTGTTTCAGGACCCTTGAGCAAGCCACACATGGCTGATAAATAATTCTGTTGGCAAAGCTGCATCTGCTTATGTAAAAGGAGTCCAAACATCCCTATCAGGCAAGAAATGTCCTGTCCATTCCCACCTCCTTGAAGTCTCAAGAGGCAGAAACAGTTCCCACCACCTCACCTACACCTGCAGTGTGAGATTCCTTCATCTCATGTTTATCTTGCTCTAGCATCTCATCAGCATCCCAACTTACAGGTCCCCAGGATAAGGAAACTTCTCTTCTTGCTACACCTGTAAAACATCAGGTGATTTTCTGTGAACGATGCATTAAAATAACTAACTCTGTGTTTCTGTATCTATAGGTCTCAAGCCCAGAAAATAAATTGCCCATCTCACTTTACAGCTTTACCATTGGCACCTTGAAGAAGTAGCTCATTAACGAGCGAAGGAGGATGCAGAGAGAGGGGGGGAGGAGGAGAAATCCAATTTCTAGCTTGCAGTATTTTGCTAAAAATGTTGATAACAATTTCTGCTATTAGTCTCTGTCAGAAATGCCAGAGTCATTACTGAAATGGTGTGGCTGGAGGGCACTCTGCATCACAGCTCACTGCAGAGGCTGAAATCCTTGAATAAACAGCACAACTGTTTGTATTTGAAAGTTTTGGAGTAATTAAAGTAGTACTCAGTGCTGCTGATAGGAAATCTCACCTCCTGCTTACAAATCTCCTATCCAGATCAATGTGTTGGGGTTGTTGTCTCAGCTTTGGTAGGGCTGGATGGGCAAAGATTTGACTATCTGACCAAAGCATCAAATTGCATCCATATGGGGTTCCCTTGGAGGACCAGGATCCATACCTTGCCTTGGGGTGGGAATTCAATGAGCATTTGCCTCTTTTCTCTAAGTCCTTTCCTTAAACCAGCTGTGCCAGCTGTGTGGGTGAGCTGAGCTCAGCTGTAGACCATAAAACCATAGAATCATTCGGGTTTGAAAGGACCTCTCACGGTCACCCAGTCCAAATCCCCTGCAATCAGCAGGGACACCCTCAACCAGACCAGGATGCTCAGAGCCTCCTCAAGCCTCACCTTGAATATCTCCAGGGATGAGGCCTCAACCACCTCCCTGAGCAACCTGCTCCATTTTTCTACTATCCTAAAGGTAAAGAATTTTTTCCTCACATCCAATCTAAATCTACTCTTCTCTAATTTAAAACCATTGCCCCTCCTATCACTCCTGTCCCTTGCACACAGTCCCTCTTCAGCCTTCCTGTTGGTCCAGTATCCTTCAGATCCTTCAGATACTGGAAAGTCACTATTTGCTCTCCCCAGACCCTTCTCTCCAGGCTGAACAACCCCAGCTCCCTGTCTTCACAGGAGAGGTGTTCCAGCCCCCTGATCATTTTGTAACCCTCCTCTGGACCTGCTCCATCAGCTCCATGTTCTCCCTGTATTGGGGGCTCCAGAGCTGGATGCAGAACTCCAGGTGAGGTCTCAGCAGAGCAAAGTGGCAGAATCCCCCCCCTCCATCTCCTGGCCATGCTTCTTTTGATGCAGCCCAGGGGGTGATTGGCCTCCTGGGCTTCAAGCATCAACTCTTGGCTCATGGCCAGCTCATCATGCACCAGCAACCCCAAATCCTTTTCTCCAGGGATGCTTTCTAAAACATCATCCCCAAGCCTGCACTGACTGTGTGGATTGTTCTGACTGATCATAAGGAGGTCAAGACTCAAATGTGAAGACAGAAAAGTCCATGGATGGTGAGAAGAGAGGCATCCACAGAGCTGTCAATGAAGATCAAAAATCTCATTTCCCCAATTCGTAGTAATTGCAAATTAATTCAGTGCTGGCTTACTGATTGGATTTGATGACCTTAAAGATCCTTTACAACCCAAATAATGATGTGATTGGCAGTGGCTGCCTGTGTGCCTCCATCAGGACCACATTCCTGAGAGGAAAAGGCTCATAACATCTCTGAATGTGTTCCCATTATTGACAAGCCAATGGCAGTTTCTGCTTTCTCTGTGGTTTAACATCCTAGAGCTCACATTCCCAGGGATTTCCATAGGAGCTGGGATGTGGGGAATCTGGGTTAACCACTGGCCTGCCTGAGCACCAAGCTACCCATCACCTGCACCACCCAAGGAGCTCAGGACCTGTCTTTCCTCCTGACTCTCTTCTGTACAAGTGAAATAATGATTCACCTTTGTGGTATATGGCAAAAATGAGTTAAATGTTTGAGGAGTGTTTTAATGATACAAAGTGTGGCAAAAATGCTAAGTATTATTATTGTCCCACTTTGTCTTCCACTTAAATATAAAGAAGGATTGTACAGCTCCTTCCCAAGTGTCTCCCAAGGGTGTTTCTAAAGCAATTATGTTGGCTGACACTGTGGAGCCTCAGAAAAGGCAAAAGATTCAGGCTGACCAATCAGCCCCTTTGCCAGCAGATGAATCTAACGACTTCAAAGCTATTCATTAAGCAGTCCTATGAATTAATTACATAAATTAGCATGCTGCTGACAAGGCAGGGAAGGGAAGAAAAGATGGGAGAGGAGGCTGACAGAACACATGCCTCATTTGGTAAAGACAGTGGTTATTAGGAGCTGGGAGCTAATGAAGGAGACCAATCCATTAGGCACGTGTTGCTGTAAGGGACTGATTGCTCTCCCCTTCCAAAAACTGGCTGCTCCTCTGGGGGGATTATTTTTTTAATTATTTTATCTTTTTTATTATTGTTTTGTTACTGGGGGGACTATTTTTGTTCTAGCTTGTTGTTCCAGGGGTATCTCTGACAAACGTAATAAGGAAGCATGGCTTGTGGAGAGAAGGAAGGAAGGTGATAAACTCAATTCAGAACTGTTATTGAAATCTCCTAAACCCCCAGAGAGCAAGGCAGGTTGGTTTTGCTGTTAAAAAGACATGTGAGGAGGATTTTCTGCCCAAAGCCCCTGTATTTGGGAGAACTACAGCCAGAACTATTGGAAACAGGATGTTACTCAGTGAAAATTGTGACTGACAGAATCATTTGGGCATGCTGGAACCCTGCCTCCCATGCAGACTGCCTGTCCAGAAGCAGCAAGATGCTCAGGTTCATTGCAGGCTCCTGTGAGCTCAGCAAACCTGGATCAGTGCTAAGAGGATCAGATCCTCTTTGGAAAAGCCTCACCAGAGCCCAGCTAACTGCACTCAGGCCCCATCTGTCCATGCTGCTTTTTGGAGCTTGCTTTCCCCCTCTCTGCAATAATTGAGATGTTGTCCCTACCTCAAATCCCAGAACACCCTAAAATCCTTCACTTATGTTTGGAGCCACTTTGATTTCAGATGGGTCAGCCTTGAGCTGTCAGCATCATCTCTCCAGGCAGTGCTGAGCATCATTTCAGAGCACTACTTCCTTGCATGCTCACCTGAGAGGGGCTGAACAAAAAGCTCTGATGATGTCAGTGGCTGTGGATGCAGGTTGACTCCTTTATCCAGGACTTTCTGGACAGTCCCCAGAGGACCTCCCACTCTAGTTTGGCCCAGAATATGTCTGCGTAACTCTATGTATAGTAAAATCTCTTGGTTTTTGTGTTAGAAGTAACTTTTCCATCCATTGCAGTTGCTTCTGATGTATTAGAAGGAGATGGGTTGAGTCACCTTCCATCGCTTGTCTGTATTGCAGCATGGTTTGAGTAATCTTCAACTACAGGGACATTAATGTGTTGTTCAGCCCTTCAGACCTTTAAGTATACAGTTAAATTAAGCACGTGCTGAAATGATTTTCTGAATTAGGAGCCTGACCAATCTCAGCCTGAGCTTTCTGCTGTAGTTTGAAATTAATAGAATCCTAGAATGTTAGGGGTTGGAAGGGACCTCCAGAGATCATCCAGTCCAACTCCCTGCCAAAGCAGGATCACCCAGGGCAGCCCACACAGGAACACATCCGGGGGGGGGGTTGGAAAAAATCTCCAGAGAAGGAGACTCCACAACCTCTCTGGGCAGCCTGAGCCAGAGCTCCCTCACCACCACAGAAAAGAAGTTTCCCCTTGTGTTGAGGCGGAACTTCCCATGTTCTATCTTCAACCCATTATTCCTTTTCCTGCTGCTGGGCACTACCAAAAAGAGACTGACCCCTTCCTCTTGCCACCCTCTCCTCAGATATTTATAGACAATAATAAAATCTCCTCTCAGCAATCCAGTTTTGCCACAATCCATTCTTCCAGGTGCAGCTTGGGCACTGAAACTTCACAAAACCTCCTGGTAAAAGACACTCTGAAACAAAAATCACACCTGCTGGAGGAGGTCCAGAGAAGACCAAGGAGGCTGTGAAGGGATCCAGCACAAGTCCTGTGAGGAAGGGCTGAGGGAGCTGGGGGTGTTCAGGCTGGAGAAGAGGAGGCTCAGGGGAGACCTCATCACTCTCTACAACTCCCTGAAAGGAGATTGGAGCCAGGGGGGGGTCGGGCTCTTCTCCCAGGCATCCATCAGTAAGACAGCAGGACATGGGTTTAAGCTCTGCCATGGGGGGTTTTGGTTGGATATTAGGAGGAAATTCTTTCCAGAGAGGGTGATCAGGTACTGGAATGGGCTGCCCAGGGAGGTGGTGGATTCTCCATCCCTGGAGGTTTTTAAGAAGAGACTGGATGTGGCACTCAGTGCCATGGTCTGGGAACCACAGAGGGAGTGGATCAAGGGTTGAACTTGATGATCTCAGAGGTCCTTTCCAACTTGGCTGATTCTGTGATTCATTTTGCCACATTTTATGGCCACCTATCTGCTTGGTGAGTTTGATGCAGCTGCTTGCCTAGCAGAGGGATGCAGGTTGCAGGAACATCATTTCCTTCTCATCATGACACTGGTGTTGGTTACAGAAGTATTTTGTACTCTCTAAAGAAGCAAATGGTCTTTTAATCTGCTGTTTTATTACCAAAGAGGGAGGAATCCTGAATCTGGTATCCATTCAAATGTCTTCCAAATTTGCCAGAAAAGTGTTTTGATTTAAAAAGGAAAGCAGGCAGGAGCAGGTGAGTGTGGTTCAGAGAGCAGACCCAGACCTTCCCACTGCTTCAGATGCCTTCCTGGTTTCTGCTGGAGAAAAACAAAAGTTGCCCTGATGGATCACCAGGAAAATTCATTATGGCAAATGTGCAGCTGCACAAATGTAGGCAAACTGACTTTTCATGTTGCAATTAAAAGCAGCAAGATCAGAAGCTACCAGAGCATCATTCAGTTTGGGTACTTGATGAAGCAGCTTTGTGAAACAATTCAGCTTCAGAGAGGATTTTTCTGTTCTTCACCACTGAAGTAATTTGGTGGATTTGTTATTAAACAAGAAAAAATACAAACAACCAGGATAGAGTATCTTGCTAACTCCAGCTACCCAGGGATTATGCAGAGCTTGCTGTATTATGCAGTTGTTCTTTTGCATATTTCATTGACTCAGAGGGAAGTATTAAAATTTGTAATTTCCATATTGCCAGATTGTCATACACTCTCCAATGATTGTTCCCTCTATTTTTTATGATCTGTAAATTTCCACACTATTTAAAAAGACAATTTGACTGCCTTAATGCCAGAAAAATCTCATAGGGTATTTTTTTTCTCAGCATAAGAAAGGTTATTTTTATGACTAAAGACCTACCATTACCATTCACTGAGCACCTTCCTCTGCCATTGCAGATAAACACTGAGCTTAACAGTTTTGAGGCCTGAGAAAAAAAAATTATTAAATAAAATTTCAAACCTCCTCCCAGGAAGTCCTTGGTAAATACAATGTCACCATGGAGTGCCACATTAATAGACAGTGTGACATAAAAGTGTGAAGTCTATGATATGTCTATACCCTGTGCTATTGTATGTCACAATATTTAGTTACTCACCACTAAAGAACTCAAAAGATTCTTGGAGTTTATTAAGCAGCACTTTACACATCTTATAGATGGGGAGGCACACGAAGGAGATGCAGTGGCTGGCAAGGAGCTCCTCCAGTACAGCTCTTGGTACTCATCTGCTACCTTCCTAACCCACATCCAGCCCAATGGCCTCCAGATCTGATAAAAATAAGAATTAATGAAGTTGAATGAGGCAAAAGGCTTGATAAGAGGAGATGAACAAATTGTCAACAAAGAGACACACACATGAACATTTTCCTAGGATAATAATAATGGTGGGAATTAAAAGTTGATTTTTCAGTTCCTTTTTTAAGGCCCAGTGTTAATATTTCTTCCAAATGAAGTGCCCTTAGACTTACCCAAAGACCTGATGCTATGGGGACAGAACTGCAGTGGGTGCCTTAAAGCTCCTGTTCTAGGGGGTTCTGCCCATTGCCCATCACCCTCCCCTTCTCTAGAGTCGTGAGATTGATTTGAGCAAGTGTCCTCACTGTGGGATGACAACAGGAACCATGTTCATTATTTACTGGGCAAGGAGCAGAGGCTTTCTGCAGATCTGATGATCCCCAGGTGACCTGGCAGAGCTGCTCTCCTGGGAGCAGGGGCATTCTAGGAAAGCCACAGCAGAAATGCATCTTGAGACATAATTCTGGAGTTATGCTCCAGTGCTCCTGCCAAAAGACTTTTCCTGGAAGAAAACCACTAAATACACACTCCTGGAGGACAAGGATTGCTCTCATGAGATAAGCAGTGTGGGTAAGAGACAAAATAATGTCAAAATACTCATCGTGTTTTGGAAGCCACTAAACTCTTCACAGGGATGTGCTCCTCTGGCATGGTTAAAAACATGTGGAAGGGCTCTGAGCATCCTTCTGAGCAAATGTCAGTGGAAAACTTATTCCTTTTCTGCTATAAAAGAAAAAAAGTTGCAGAGTCAGAGAACAATGTACCCATTCAGGCTCTTTTAAGCTTTCATTAGTTCCTAATGAAAGCTTTGCAGATGGAGGAGGCAGCAATTAACAATTAACAGCAATTAACAATTATCCCTTCTGCTTGCTTCCTGCTGGAAAAGGGAGACAATTAAAGTCTCTTATCCTGTCCTTCCTCTCCTCCCACTCTACCTTGGGAATTATGTTATAAGGGAATAATTTTATTTAGTAAAGTGCTTTCTTTTGCTTGAAGTAAATAGTTACTGCCTTAGGGCCAGGTTTTTAGAGATGCCTGAAGATAAAGCTGAATGTTTCCTTCTAAAAACTTTCAAGGTGCTTTTTGTTGTCCATAAATGTGTAAAGAGTTGATCTTGACTTAAGAAATAGGAAAGAACAGAGAACCCAGGGCACAGGAATGGGCCAAGGCATAGGGAAAAGAAGATGGTGAGTGTCAAAGAAAAAGGGAAGGACTGGATTTGATTTATGAACTATACCCAAGAAAAACAAGTTTTACTGTCAAGCCCACACCCAGCCAGTCTTTCCCTGTTGGAGGTCCCAGGTGTGTATTTGGGATGAGGTGCTGATCTTCAAGCTGTTTACCTGTATTAGAGCACTGTGCTGCTCTGGGTGTTAAGCCCCACTTCCAGTGAGGCCTTTGGGGTTGGTTGAGCAGTCCCCTGAGACCCCTCTTCTCTGTGCAGCTGAAGATCTAGGACACAGCTGCTTCTGAATGGTGATCATATAGATATGAGGTAAGAAAACCAATTGTAGAGTTTAATGTGATGTGCCTAAGGAACTGAACAGGTAAAAAAGAACAACAGATCCCTGAAGGGACAGTAAAAGAAACCTGTTTCTGCTAGGCATGAATTTGTGATGGAGACAGAGAAGTTAACAGCTGTCCAAGAATGAATTGAATGTAAAAAAAGAGTGACATGCTTAGGATATAATTAGAAGTCCGAAGATGATGACTGGCAGATAATCAGCTTGAACTGAAGTCCTTTTGAATTGGATGTTAGGAACAAGTTCTCTAGAGATGGTGCTGAGACTGTGATGGGCCACATGGACTTGCATGAGGACAGAAGCTCTTGTGAAAGGAAAAAATATCCCTGAGGATGGTACCAGAATGGGAGACTTCAGCTTCCTAGGTGCACACTGGGAGATAAAACGCTGCTTGTAAGAGTCAGTCCCAAATCTCTTTGATGTGATGTTCACCTGGACAGAAAGTGGTGAGGCTGCCACTGAAGGAAGAGCAAATTTGGAAAGAGCTTTTGGTCAAAACAAGTCTGAATGAAGGTGATTCAGTTTTTGTTAAGCAGAAGCATGTATCAGAACTGCTCTGCAATGAAGACTCTTGATTTCAGAGGGGCCAAGGTTTCTCTATGTCACATATGCCAAAACTACTTGGAAGGGAAGTAGGGAAAAATAATAGGACTCCAAAGTCAACTAAATCAATTTTTATCCCCAAAGCAACTTTGTCATGAGACTTCTCTGGCTTCGGGTTTCCAAAATTTAGATACTTTGACTAAGTTAGGTGTTCCTTGGAGGCATTTGTCTCCCCTTGCTATAAAAGACAATTCATCCTGTCCTTGGTAATGGTTTTAAATAGAAGAGATGAACTGCCCTCTGGAGGTGCTGTCTCCTTCCTCAGCTGCAGAAACAATTTAGATGTGGTGCATTTGCCTGAAAAGCTAAAATGAAGTGATATTGATAGACTGCAGTGGGAGGAAAGGAGGAACCTACAAGGGTCAGGGTGTCAGGAATTACAGAATAAATTAGCAAAGCAAACAACATCTCAAGGTTATGAACATTCAGAACAGAGTAAGAACAGCTACAAAGATAATTTTGGGAGTGTTTGTACAATAGATACATCACCAGAAACAGCAGCCACTAATAAACCAGCTTTTAACAGAGTTGGTAATATCAGATGCATCTGAAGGTATCTCCTGACCCTGCAGAAAATGCCTCAACATTCCTTCCAGAACTTCAGAGTTCAGAACAATCTGGGACCTCAAACTTTGTGTATGTGACTGGATGGTTACAAAGTTGTGCTGGTGAAACTCCTCAGGTTTTTGGGGGGAGATGGGACAGGGAAATGACATTTTAAAACCAGAAAAACTTTTTTTAATGGAGCAAAAATACAAGAAGTTAAAGTTCTGTCCAAGTGAAAAATGTGGATAACTGGTGACAAATCCAAAGTGAGGTCAGGAGAGGAAGACTGGTGAGGTTTTATGGAGCAAACATGGATCTGTCAACAGAATGCCTTGGACTGGAGAGATCTAAATCAAACTGGCTAACCATGGAATTATTTGTTTTGGTCTCAGAAACATCTCTGCATGTCTCTGCATGCAAATTAGTAAGTTCAGCTATTCAGTTCATCACCTCTATGTGGTTCCTTTGCATTGCTTCTCATGACTTCGAAGCATGGCTCTGAAATACAGAGTGAAATCATTTAGTTGGGATGGAGATTTTCTGCACGTGGTCTGGTGGTGCTTTTGCTCAGCTTATGGACACTTGAGTGCAAGGTGAGTGGTGTGAGACACAAAACTTCTCCTTCCCTGCATGTGCTATGGAGAAATGTCTGCCCTTGTCTCTAGGACTATGGCAACTCCCATCCTTGATTTCATTGTAAATCCATGTGCAAGTGAACGAGATGATTCTTTCCTCCTTCCCCTCCCAAATGCTTCTTCCTACCCACCCCAAAATGCTGAATGAAGGGCTTGTGCATCCAGGCAGATAGACAGATTGGAAAAACGAGCCAGCTGAGAGATAGGATGGCTTTTTAATGTGTTAGTCTTTAGCTAGAAGAGTTTTGCAGCTGCCAAAATACTGATGCCAGCCCAAGTCAGGAAGGGGAAATGACAGAGGGAGAGGGTGGCACCACTCACTGAAGCAGGAAGAGTGTTGAATATAAGGTGACAGTGTAACCTTGGCCTGTGGGTTAAATGGGTTGAGTTGCTCCACGTTTACTACAGACCCCAAATCTATTTGTAGGCAGCTATGACAAGTTCACACAAGGTCATATCAGGTCTCCTCCTCCTCCAAGTTCCATGCACCTCCATGCTCAGAAACTGCCAACTTGTTTACATCCAGAATGGACTGGGTGACTCAGGAAGAGATATGGTTTAATAACACTGTGTCTCACTAATACTGATCTGAGAATGTAAGAGATCTTCTGTAATTAATCTTTTAGAAATAGGCAATTAATACTCCAAAGACTATAATTTATATAGCTCCTGTCAACTTTATCATCCAGATCAGAGGATAAAAGATCGGGACTGCAAGGATCTGAGAAAGAAGCAGCCCACAAATCTTCACTGCAAGATCAGCAGTGAGAAAACCAACATTAAACAGCTCATTAATCTTAGAGGAACTGCCTGGACCAGTGTGGTTATCATGCATTCTTCCAGAGTTAGAAACAAAAGATGTGTGGACCCTGATTGTCCCACTAAGGCTTGTGGAAGCCCACATGCAGATGTCTGTAAGTTTATCAGTGTCTGTGATTGCATCTGGTCCAGGCATTCGTGCTCTGCAAGCAGATATCCAGGTGGGACTTGAATGAGTGGACTCAACATACCACTATCTGAGGAGACTTCAAAATGCCTTCAAAATGCCACTTACAGCTGCTCCTCCAAGAGGCTGTGACTTTTCCTTGGATTTGCCATCCCGTTTAATGACTTGGATGTCCTCAGGTAATCACTAGCTCCAGCCTTGGCTGGAGTCAGGTGAGATGCTCTCTGCCCAGGCACCTAAAAGTTAAATAATGTATCATCTAATGATGCCCTGCTCTGTCTTCAGTCACTGCAAGCCTCTGCCCACAGGTTACCAGATTGGCCCAAACTTCCCTGGTTTTAGCTCATATAATACAAACCTGCTCTGTTTCTTCTCTGGAGTCATGTAAGGGGTGAGTGTCAGGGAGAAGGAGTTAGGCTTTTCTCAGTGGTGACCAGTGATAGGACAAGGGGTAATGGGTGTAAATTGGAGCATAGGAGGTTCAAGTTGAATATCTGGAAAAATTGTTTTTACTGTAAGGGTGACAGAGCCCTGGAACAGGCTGCCCAGGGGGGTCGTGGAGTCTCCTTCACTGGAGACATTCAAAACCCGCCTGGACGCGTTCCTATGCGAGGTACTCTAGGTGGCCCTGCTCTAGCAGGGGGGGTTGGACTAGATGATCTTTCGAGGTCCCTTCCAACCCCTATGATTCTATGATTCTGATTCTATGATAAAATGCACAACTCTGGATTCTATCCTCAAGGCTTTTTTCTCTAGAGTTCCATCAGCTGAACTTTCTTTTCCCTGCTCTTTTCCACTCCTAGTTACATCTTAAAACCAGGGTGGTCATCACTTGATGCTGTAACTAAGGGAGATACCACCAAGCTGCAGACTGAGATATCAGCTCTTCAAACTCAGATTTCCACCAGTACTGAGGCTGCAATCTAAGATGTTGTCTAGGAAATGTTTTATTTCTTTCCAGTTCTGTATTCTCTGAAACGTCACCAAATTTCATCATTATTTTAAAACCAAAAGACCCTTTCTTCCCATTTCTAATAATTCAGCAAAGCACCTACTGGATTTTCTGAGCCAACCCTGCCCTGACATGCCTGTCAATAATAGTAATATCTCAAAACATGCAGCAAATATTTCTTTGTCTCCCATCCCTAATGCTCTCCAGTAAAAATTAAAGATAGATTTGTCTGAAATAAGTTACAATTTAGAATGTCTTTTCCTATTCTACATTAAGAGACTCATCTTCAAAGCAATCTGCACAAATCCCATTAACAGCAATAACAGAATTTGTGTGAGGAACTCCCCAAACACCACTTGGAACATTAAGCTCTTTACTTAATTCAATATCAGATAAAAAATGATCTAAGGAAAGCCAAAGACTTGATATTATGGTTTGTGTTTCACAGTGGGTTGGAGACTCCTACACAGAGACACACACACAGATACTGCAGCTTAACAGCTGTAGATGGAAACAGAAAGGCTGTTTCTTATTAAAAGAATTAAAAAGGAGGAAAAAGAAAAAGAAAAAAAAAAAAAAGAAGAAAAAAAGAGAAAAAGAAAAAAAGAAAAAAAAAGGGGAAAAAAACCTGGCCTTGAACACTTCCAGAGATGGGACGTCCACAATCTCCCTGTGCAGCCCCTTCCAGTGTCTCACCACCCTCACAGTGAAGAACTTCTTCCTAATGTTTAACCTAATTCTGCCTTCTTCCTGTTTAAAAATGTCTTTATCACTCCATGCTCTTAGAAAAAGTCCCTCCCCAGCCTTCCTGTAGCTCCTGCAGTTACTGGAAGGTGCTCTAAGGTCTCTCAGGAGCCTTCTCCTCTCCAGGCTGAACAACCCCAACTCTCTCAGCCTGGCTCCATAGAAGAGGTTCTCTCTCTGATGGTCTCCATGGCCTCCTCTGGGTTGCTCCAGCAGTTCCACGTCCTTGTTTTGGAGGTTCCAGAACTGGACACAGCACTGCACAGAGGGTCTCACAAGAGCATAGCAGAAGACGAAATCCACCTCCATCAACCTGCTGGCCACACTTCTCCTGCTGCAGCCCAAGAAAGGACTTAGGATGGAAATTACTCTCAGAGTTGCTTACTTCACATATAATCCATCTTAACTCTGAATTTTCTGCTTTTGCTTTTATTAGCTGCTACATTAACCACCAGTCATCTACACCTTTGCAAAATGAATTGGCCAGTCAGCATTGCCAGCAGTTCAGTGGTGTTGCTGGGGCATATTCCACTTCATCATCCCAACCCCATCCCTTTTTTTTTTCTTACGCTGCAGAAGTGCTGAGGAATCACTTGTTGCCAGAGGTCTCGTTTTGACACCCATCCAAAGGTCGGGTCAAACAAATGCCAAACAGGGATAAGATTTGTTCATTAGTCCTTCCTTGTTGAAGGGAAATGGGCAAGCTGACACCTCAAGGTGTCCTGCAGCACTGGTTTTTAAGATTTTATGACTTATTAGAGAAGACAGTGTAATTACAGCTTCAGCTGGGATGTGGTTTGAAAATCAACTTAAGGTAATTGAGTACAGACACTACAGCAAGAGGTGCAGCATTCTTCAGCAAATATTGCAGCAGTTGAGGGACTTGGAGAATCACTAAATTGCATTGGAAGGCATGAATCTGGAAATTAGGAAAGCAGTAACAAAGCTAACAAAAGTAGCAGTAACAGCAACAATATGGTTATTAAAAACAATAATTATTTGTCTTGAAAGTCTTCCTAAAACCCCCAGGAAAGACTCCCTTTTTTTTTTTTTCCTCATTCTGTACACAGAAAAGAAAGACAGGGTTACCCCAGAGAGCTGAAAATCCAAATTTATTTTTGGCAGCGTTTTCTTTTAGGGGTTGGTTGACAACACGTTGGTGTCCACACTGCTGCTTACAGGAGTGCTTGATTGTGTCCACAGATCAGGTGAAGTACCTAAAAATCTTGCCCAAATTAATTGTGCATCAAAACCTGCAACACTAAAATCAGAGGGGTCTCCAAACTCCTGGCCTGAGGTGTCAGAAGCAAGGCTGGTAGATCTTCCTTCCCTACAGAAGTTATATATGGTAGCTCTTATTTCATGTGTTGACCTTTAATTTCAAGCAGCTCAGTTGGAATATCTTTGCCAGCATTTTACTAAAATCACTTTGCATCGGATTCTTAAAAGATCAGCTCTTTGCATATCTCTGAGAATGTGTTCCCTGAGCAGGGGCAGAAATGTAAAAACCAGTGTCTAACCTTTGCATTACTTATTTAAATGACAGTGTAGTAAGCTGCAGGGAGATAGAGTTTTATTTTCAGCTCTGTGTAATATTGTAAAACATTCAAGCTTTTGTTCTTTTAGATTTATTTCACCATCAGGCTTGGATCACAATTATTTCCTTGCATAAATCCTTCTCATTCTCCACATCACTTTTAAGTGAGGACTTGTGTGGTCTAGCAAGCAGTACATATCATTATCCATTTGTCTGATGCTTTATTTTTAGGGCTTTTTCAGCCAGGTCACTTCTTTATCTGTACTTTTTATCATTTCCAAGCATGGGCTGTGGTTCTGGCCTGACAGAAGGATTCCCATCCAAAGAATTTGTTGACATTGTAAAAAAAAAAAAAGGAAAAAAAAAATTATTTCCAGTGGTTTGATCCTTTTGTCATCACCTTGAACCCATTTGCTTGCTCATGGTTGTATTTTATCCAGCCTCAATGAACTGAGAGAAAAAGAGAAACAAGGAAAACTTTGTTTATCCTCTTTCTTTTGCTGAAACCACAAGAGACACCTGACTGGGATTGATGGAGCAAAATCAAAAGAAAGCTCACCTGAGTTCCTGTTAGCCAAATCTGTAGACTTGGTGCTCCCTTTCTCCCCCCAAACACCAAAAGATGGGATGCTGCTGTCTCAGGGTGGGTGCCACCCCCTTCACTGGGACACAGGGGATGGGTGATGGGACCAGTGGCAAATGCCCAGTAGCCAAGCTAGCCTAACAAATAGAGTGTTTCTGGACAGCACTCAGGATGCCATTGAGAGCTCTGAAAGGTGAGATGACTTGCTTGCAAAGCTGGAACTCATAGATGCTCCTCAACAGAGCCTCCAACTGCAAAGAAACTGTTGTATGAAACACGTAAGAAATACAAGGATTTTTTTTTGGTGAAACATTTAATTATCTCTGCAGCCCACCTCTGGGACTCCACAAATAGTTCTTTGCCACTACTGCAGGGTGGTACCTGCAGTAGTGGCAAAGTTTTAGTTTTTATGTCCCTTACTCCATGAGCTGTGGCCCTGCTGCAAGTCTTGTCCTACCATCTGCAGCTCCTCTCATCCTTCTACCTTTCACTCTCCTAAACAGTCCTTAGATGTTCATGTCTTTTCTCACCCAACAGCTTTCTTGTTTCATGTTCTACCTTCCCTGGAAAGAAACTGCAGGCAAATAAACACAAACCCTGCAGCTTGACACCCATGGAAGGTTGAGCCAGGGAGGCTGCATTGCTCCTCCCTGGAGGTTCAAGGGCTCAGAGGCCAAAACTGTGGTCCAGACAGGGTTCATCAGGGTGGAGGATGAAGAGAATACAGATACGGAGACAGAACCTGCACTGCCTGGGAACTCACCCTATTATGGGTTCATTCTGCCCTGAGGAACCACAGCTCCTGTCTATCTGTGCCCACCCATGTCAGACTGAGCCCTGGTTCAGGTTCACTCTCAGCATCAACCTAAACGAAGAGCCCAACTTTTCTTAATGTCCTCCAAAAAGAGAAGCAGTTCCCCAGACTTGATGTGGCCAACCCAAAGCTTACTGCAGGGGACAGAACAGGAGCCTCCAGAGATGCCTCTGTAAGTGTCTAACACCACAAGGCACAAATCCAGCCCAGCACATCCTAGAAGATGCACAAGGCCACTCAAGATGGAGATAAACTGGTACCAGTGAAGCCAAGCAGATGGTTTTCTCAACTTCCCTCCTCAGGGATGAACCAAATCCATCAGAACACAACCCACAACCCTCACTGCCCAGCCAAACAAAAACCACCCTGGAGAGAGAACGAGCTATGATTTATTGTTACTTTATTAACAATGTGGCTTACAACTGTTCCAAGTAAAAAGGGGATTTATTTTGTTCTGAATAAAAATTAAAATATAACTCTGAATATAGATTTTCACTTATTTACATGAAAAGATATATACAGAATAGAATCTTACAGCAAACTAACAACATGCCCTTTGCCCCGTGAACTGTAAAAAGTAAAAACACCAGCATTGATTGATTGATATGTATATATATACACATACATATACACACACACACATATATACATATATATACACACAGACGTATTCCTAACACATCAAAGGGATTATATACACAAAAAGTTGAAGCAAATCTTCAGTACAAACTGGAATGCAAAACAAGTCAAACCCTTCCAATGTGCAGCACCACGGAAGAAATGAACCTGCTGGTTGTGGAGCTGATTTCTGTTCAGTAAGAAGGATTGAAGTCCCACCACGGTACATGAGAAGACTCAGCTCCCCTTAGAGCCTGCTCTTAAACTTTCACCTCTGTTGGGCCACATTACAGAGCAAATGTTTGGCTGTACCTGACATCCCTGTGTACATGAAGGTGTCAAGATACCATTCCCAGGTAAGGGTTTTCTAGCAAGCAGGTCCCTCAAGGTGAAGGCTGCTGGAATAACTGTATATGCCAGCACATCCTGACCAGGTTTGTTGGGACAGGGACTGGAAAATTTAATGCACACATTTATAAGCAGATATAACCACAGAATCACAGAATCATCATGGTTGGAAAGGACCTTGAAGACCATAAAAGTCCAGCCATCAGTCCTACACCACCATAGTCACTAAATCATCTCCCAGAGCACCACATCTGCCCATTTCCTCAATACCCCTGAGGATGGCAACTCCACCACCTCCCTGGGCAACTGGTTCCAATGCTCCATCACTCTTTCAGAGAAGATTTTTTTTTTCTAATATCTAATCTGAAGCTCCCCTGGCACAACTTGAACCCATTTCCTCTTGTCCTATCACCAGTCACCATCTTCAGTGAGACCAGAGCAGCAACAAGCAGGTGGGGTGACTTGGGAATGAACATTTTTGTCCCCTCATGGGGTAATACAGAGCTAAAAGTTTTGTAGACCCATAAACTCAGGGCAGTGTCACCTTTTTTCTACAGGAAAAAGCTCAAGTTTTAGCCCCTGGCATTTCTTATAGAGGTCTGGAAGATGCAAGAAGTTCCACCAAACCCAGAAGATGCACAGGAGTTGGATAGAAGGAAGCAAGCCTGATTACCCTATTATACAGCCAAGCAGACCAAAATCACCTGAGCCAAATCTCTGTATCTCCACCTGGAAAACAAAATATGAACCTTTCAGCATTATAGCTCTGAGTGTTTTGCCAGCTCCCTTCCTTCCTTCCTTTCACCTGGCCCTTGATGGGGCTCAAAGCATCTTTGCTACGAAAAAAGCCTCAAAGGAATGGTGCTCATGGACCACAGATGTGTCTCCCTGTGGTGAGAGGTGCCTTCTCTGTTCTCAAGCCCAGAACTCCAATCTCTCCCCTTCTCCAAGGCTATCCCTCCCCTCTCCCACATCCTTGGCAGATACCAAGATGAGGAATATCTGTGGCTGGGTAGCCACATGGCAACCGAGCTGCTGCATTCACCTACTGGAGCTACATGACCTACTCAGCCACAGCATCACTGGAAACATCTGTTCCTCCAAAAGTGAGCTGTGGAGAACATCTGCCCTTCAGTTTGCACAGGTAACTCCTTCAGCAAGGTGTTCTTGGTCTCACCTGACTCCAGTGCTTGCCAGCAGAGCCACCTCGTGCCCATCTGGAGTGTGATGACAGAGAGAAAGGTGTTCTGCTGGGACATGGGTCATTAGAGGCTGGAGTTCTAAATATGGAACATGAGATCTTTTTCAAGGTAAGAATTAACATGAAGGACTAAAACAAGAGAAAGGCCACAAGTATTTAAAATTATGACCCCCCCCCCCAGTTGTTTTTTTACAGTTCCTAAGTCTTCTTCTGCAAGAAAATTCCAGTGCATGGCACCAAACCATGGCAAAATGACTCTTTTTCTGCAAGACAGCTGACACTTAAAGGACTCTTGGGTTGTAAAGTTCTCATCTCTGATGACTGGATCACATTCTAAATTCAGCCATCAAGATCATCTGCACTTCTTGCTGGGGTATTACAGCAAAGAATAAATGAGAATATTAAATGCTTCTGCTCCTTTACTTGGAGTCCATAAGTACCTCTGGACTCAAGCCCTCTCTTGTTAAATCCAGCAGATTTCAGCTGGATTTTGGCTTGTTAGAAGAGAGAGGTGTTTAAATTTTATGTTAATTTACTGCACATTTTTTTTACTTCTAAATGAAAACATTTGCTGAAGACCTGGATCTACAGCCCACACATCAGTGAGAGCTCTTCCACTAATCCAAGTTACTTCTGGATTAAATCCTGAGCAACACATTTCCTTAGCTCTGGGTCAGCTGATGTGACAAAGAACATTACTGAGGGGAAAAGATGCATACATCCATATTTTAAAAGAGTTTTTACACAAATCTACTGCATAAAACTTCTCCAAAACTCCTATGATAAGGAGAGGGGTATCTGTTGATTGTATCTTGAGTTAAAAATCTACAGCCACAAGGAAAAAAAACCCTAATGCTTAAGATGTTGCTGATTACAGAAAATATTTCCTAGAGTAGGGAACCAGCTTTGTAATCCCAAGCAATGGAAAATTATACAGTGTGACAAACCTTAGCACCAAAATGGAGCCCTTAAGAGTGTGTTTATCTGCATGTAATGAAGCTGGTTTTAATGGTGTTCAGTTGCAGCATGTTCTTCTCTTTTGGCACTTGAATTTGGATATGGGAGGCACACAGCCTGAGTCCATCATTTTCCAGATACAATGTACCAGAAAACCAAAAAGGATCTGGAAGTGCCCTGACAGTACTGAGATGACATTGAGATGGCACTGCAACTCTGCCAAATTCATTTTTGAGCCCTGAAAAGATCAAGGCAGGATTTTCAGGTTACCAAATGTTAATTAAGGGAGCTTTGGTTTGCCTCCAAAGAGCTGAGATGGTGTTTGCTCCACACCACACACTACAAAGTGTTGAAGGTTAAAGCCAAGGAATGGTGACTTTCCAGTTCAAGGTAAATTAGTTGATTATGCAGAGTGAAATATCAATGGGTTTTAGATGTCCAACCTAGAATTGTTGTAAATCCCACCAGACATTCAAATACCTCTAACAGTGTGGGTCAGGCCATCCCAGCTAGGTCTGATGCATCTGCTTGATGCTTCACTGGGGACACGGTGTGTAACCATTTGCACTGATTTCAGTGGTTACTGAGGGAACACAGAATTTCCAGATTTCCTGCACCCTTCAAAACCAAACTATCAAGGCTATTGCATATGGTTAACCCAGTGAAGCTGGAGACCATGAAATACTTCTCAGAGCTAAGGGGCCATCATGCCTCTGAGAGGTAGAAAAAGCCAAGGTCTGGTCAATCTGGCACTGAGAAAAAAGAGCCATGAGTGGGACTGAGAGCTGAGGTTTTGTAGCTGGAAAGGAAAGAAGAGGTCAAAACTCAAGAGAGTTTTGTTTTTTTTTTTTTTTCTAGGTGAGCAAACAGAATCCATGACAGCAGGAGGAAGGTGGGACAACCAGCCAGGGAATTATGGACATTCCCATAGCTTAATGCAATAATCCAATTTTAGAGACTGGTGCTGTGGGCCTGCAGACCAGGAATTGGATGATTTTCTCAAGGTAAGTGCTGAGGGGGCCTGAAAGGAAATAAAAGAGCCAGTGCAAGTTAAAATTAAATTTTTTTTTTTGGTTGTTTGTTTGGTTTTGTTTAATATGCAAATTTTAAATGGGATTTTACTTCCCTGAACAATCAGTAAAAACACCCACATGCTGGGCTCAATGCTTCACCCATCACCTGCTTGCCCAACATCAGGGTTGGTTGATCTCAGCCTGCATCTGCCTAATCCCCAACTCTGCCTCCCTGTTAGCTGCCATAGGATTATCTACAGTTAGCAGGCTGATGGAGAAAGCAATGATGTTCCTGCAACATGTCCCATAAAGTGTTCAATGTCTCTGACAAACCCCAGGGGCCAGAAACTCCCAAACCAGAAAAAGGATGCTCAGAAGAAGATGGACATGGTAAGTTGAGGATCAGGTTTCTGCCTTCTTGAAATGTCCTCCTATGCCAGTTCTCCTCTTCTTTGGGAGCTCTCTCCTGCTGACAGATCTTACACCAACCATAGGAGGGACAAGGCTGAAGTGAGGAGAAGAACCCTCCTTGTTTTTTCTCAGCTCTCATTTTGCTGGCACAATCCCTTTAGCTTCAGAGACAGAACAAGCAACAATGTTTTCAGGGGACCCTAAGAGGGATCTGAAGCATTTATCAAACCAGTTGCATGGACACTGCCTGCTGCTGCTGTCAGCAGGAAAGCCAGTCTAAAAACCAGTTTTTTGATGCCTGTACCACTACAGAACCTTATTCCTGGATTTCTGAGGAAGAAAAGAAAATCCTGTTTTGGAGAGGTGACTGCTTCTGTTCCAGTCAGTCAGTTAAAACTTGAACAACAAGATCACAGCTGAGAACAGATCCAGTCCTGCTGCAAAAAATGTTTGAAGTCTCAGGAGTTCAGAGGATCTGGTCCAGCCTGCAGTGGTTGCACCCATCATGTTCTTCAGAGGCAAATCAGGAAAGTTGCTGAAAGACAGACTAGAAAGTCCTCAGTGATACATGGCAAAGGAAGTCAATGCTTCTTGCCTACACATGCCCTAGGTGAGACAGATTTAGTCCACAGTATTTATTTCTGAGGCTTTCCTTCTTTAATCCAAAGAATTTAAGGAGAAAAGTGATGAAGGAGAAAGCAGCAGCTGTAGCCTGGTCTTTATCATTAGGTTCTTCTGAGCCCACAGTGGTCAGCAGGATTATCTGATCCAAGTTTGCTTTCACCACGTGGTAAGTGCTTGAGGTGGAGTTTAATGTGGCCCTAAGCACAGCCTTCAGATTTGGGGCTAGAAATGGCATTTTCTTTTTAAGAGGGCTTCACTGAGTGAGCTTTGGCACCAGAGCATTTTAACAGGAGTCTCGTTATGGTCAGTGGTTTCCTATAAAATCAGGCTAAAACTCAGAAGAAACCATTTAACTTTCTGAAGGAAGGATTCACTTGCACCTGAAAGTTAAGAGCAGAATTCAGACCTGCTCCCAGTTTGTTTCTTGCTTTTGGGAGAATTCTACATCACTGTGATGCCACCAACCTCTGCTGAGTTACAGCAAATTCAGGCTCAATAACATGACTGATGGGGGACATGTATCCCTGCAAAGTAAATGGGAAATACTTCTATAAATATGACTGAGGCAAATTTAAGGTGTCCAACCCATTCTTTCACCCCTTCTGATGCTCACCCAGCTTGGCATGAAGCAAGCCTGCAATTTCACTGGCCAGGGTGACACTGGGACAATCTGAGGGCTTTATATAAATTGTGTTGGACCCAGATCCTCAGCTGGTCTAAAGCACCTCGGTACAGACAGCCTGAAAACACTAATGCTTTTTATTCCCACCTAGCAACCAAATTCATGAAGGTGCAAATGAAACCAGCATTCACCCACAGTCTCACCATTAAATCAAAACAGCCTTTGTTGTTTTAATTTTCCAGTCCACAGGGGATCAGAGTCAGGCCTTTAGAGTGATTTGGATTTAAGAGGATGGGCTTTGCCTCTGGAAGCTTTCGTGCATGTTCTTGTAGAAGAACATAGTAGTGCACAGATCCCATCAGACTCGGCTCACTGTGCATGGCAGTGCAGCTCAGGATGGGACACCACGAACCAACCCGTTGCAGCCCTGCCAGTTACTGCAGTTTTGTCTGATACTGTACACAGACCATGGGACCTGTTTTACAAGTCTCTCAGGATTAACAACCAGCATATGACTGGTACAACACTTTTTCTTGTTGTAAGACTGGAGAGGTGGGAGGAAAAAAGCCCACTGATCACTAAAATCCAACTTGCAGTAAATCTCAGGTGTTGCTACCAATGACCACACATTTCAATATGAAAGAAGTGTGTTAGAGCTGGTTGAAATAATTGTGTCCAAAATTGTGTCCAAAACTGACCTAAACAAACCATCACCATCCTTTAAAGTCCCACCCTCCTCCTTGGGAATCCATCTGCCACTGGTAGCTTGTTTTAATGAATGCCAAACCATCCCTGCTGGCCTTGCACCACTGTGTAGCAGGTTGGTTCAGGAGGAAAGATGCCAGCAGTCTTTCAGTGTGCTTTACAAGTACAGAAAAAAATATTTCCGTTTTGTTGCTAGTTTTTTTGTTTTGTTCTGTGGTTTTTTTTCCTTCTTCTTTTTTTCTTCTCTACAGATTAATTCCCCTTGCTTCGAATTCCACGTGTTCTTGGAAAATAAAAGGGAGAGGAGGGGAAAAAGCCCCTTGAACAAGCTGAAATGTTGGAAAAGAGAGGGAACAAAAAGGAGGGCAGAAAGAAAATGGAGAAGTGCAGTCAGTTGGCATATTGTGCATAGAAAGCAACTTTTACTCTCTCGATCTGGTGGCAGAGTTTGATGGCTGGACCAAGCTTCAGCTCCATGCATTCCTGCACTGTGGGCAGTGTCAGCAACAGAAGGGCTTGGCCATCAATGTCCTGGGGAAGAAAAAGACATGGAAAATGGTTGTGTTTGTGGACTCAGGAGGACAGAAAGCATAACCAGGTCTGGAGAAGCAAGAAGAGAAGTTTGCTCCAAAAATTAAAGGTGGTTTTGCCCCCTGCCCTTTCTTCCTGGCTTTGGTACTGTCCTCTCCTTCCTCTGGGATTCCTGATGCTTTTTCAGAATTTTTCTAGTGTGTCTTCATACGCTCTCACCTTGGCCTCAGTTTGGGAAAAGCCTCCCAGCTGCTGACATACTGGGTGACTTTCTGCAGAAGCTCTGCAGAGTCCATAAAGATCTGATGAGTCCCATTTTATGACTCTGGAACTAAAGCAGAGGAAGGCTGCAGAAGAGCCCACCAGGAGACAAAAGATGAGTGCCATGGAGAAACTGAAGCTAGTCCTATTGCCAAGTCATAGCCTTTCCCCATCCCTTCTGGCCCATGATTTGCTCAGCCCAGGTTTATGCCTGCCTTGCTCCATGTTGTGTCCTCTGGTCTACCAAGGACTTGTCTTGTTCCACATCAGCTGCTGAACAACAAAGACAGAAGGGCCTGGGCCACCTGAAACCTTTGCAATTTCTGATGTCCCAGAATTAGAAAGTGGCTGGCAGGAACCTCTGAAGGTCACATCATTCCTTCAGGCATATTTATGCAGCAAACTCCATGAACTAGCACCCCATGATGAAAGCCATTTTACCAGGGACTTCTGTTGGCTTTATCACCCTCTTCTTAATTAGGAGCACACATCCTCTTTATTCTTTAATGGGCTGAGAAGCAGACCAGCAGGCCACAAAACTGCTTTTTATCCCTTAGGGAGGATCAGAGTCTAAGTGCAGCAAAACCACTGCAATTCACAGGCAACATGAACTCCCCAGGATGTCCCTGTTTAGCACTAAACACCAGGAGGATTTGGACACCTTAAGCACTGATTTGTCCACGGCTCAAGTTCTTCCTCCATTGAAGCTTGATGGCATGGACCCCTGCACCAGAGCTTCCTTGCAAATCACAAGGAAAAGCTCCAGTCATCTGTGTTTGATTAAAAGGTGCCATAAACCTCTTGGCAAAGGAGAGACAGGGTTGGCTTTCATGCCCTGGCATCACTCCAGGCTGATTAACAAATGGTGGAGGCAGTGAAGCCAGCATCTCATCTCACTACAGAGTGTTTCAGCCTTGCTCTAGACTCCCATTTCAGCTTCTCACAGCCAAAGCTCTCCTCTGGGACACTTATTCATGGTGAAGAATCAGAGGTGTGTTCAATGTGCAGCTGCCCATCCCACTGCCTGCCATCAGCCATGGCCTAATTAACCACATTTGCTTCCTTCTAACTAGAATTAGCACTGCCCCTCACTTGGCTGTTACTTTTAGCCAGGGTTTGGCTGTTTATATATAAAATTACCATGATCACACTGACCTGAGATGAAGCTCATTGGCTCCTGCAAACCCATCTGCTTCATGGAGAGATGCTTGGCATCTCCTAAAATTAGGTGACAGATCTACAGAGGGGCAGAGATGGGAGGTAGGTGTCTACATCCTCATAGGGATCTATGTGTTATTGACAAAATTCAGGCAGCCAGTTTTGGGTTCCAGTAGCAGCTTTCTGCTTCCCAGGCCAATATTTTAAAACAGGGTGGAAGCCATGTGGCCAAGAGAGACAGCTTGCTAGGCACCAAGCAGCCACCAGTTCTTGGTACCCTGAGGTGCCTGTGTGACACCAGCATGGTATTGTGGACCTTGGCATGACCACAAAAAGTCTAAAAACCTTCTGCTTTTCACAAGCACCCCAGATAAGAGTGCTTCTGGTCTGAGGACCTGGCAAAGCTCTGATTCAAGTTTCCAAGGCTTGCCCTGCCTTGTCAAAATTTATGCTATAGCTTGGCCCAAGGGGATCTAAACTCTCATAATGATCTCCTTGTCAATGCCCTGGACCCAGCTAGCAAGGTGGCAAGGTGTTGCTCTTCCTTTTTTTGTGTGTGTGATATGAATAAGCACCGCAGACACAAAGAGTTAGATGAAGATGTCTACCTGCTCCTGAAATATTTTGGCAAGGGGTGCACAGTCGGTCAGTTTAATAAACCTCACGACATCAGTCACAGTCCACTCCAATGGATTACTGTCCAGGATGAGCTTCTCTTCCTCTTCTTGCTTAATTTCCTACACACACACACACACAAAAAAAAAAAAAAAAAAAAAAAATCAACAAAACCAAGAGATCTTGTAAAGAAAACTACCATGTGTGGAGAACCAGGTCAGGGATGTCCTCTGGTGAAGAAGTGCTTGGCACTGAAGGTTAATTTCACAGAATCAATGCATGTTTAGGATGGAAGAGACCCCCAAGATCATCCAGTCCAACCTTTGACTAACACCATAATCAACTACTAAACCATGTCCTTAAGGACCAGGTCCAAATGCCTTTTAAATGCCTCCAGGGATGGTGACTCCACCACTCCAATACCTGCCAACCCTCTCAGTGAAAAAAATATTTCCTAACATCCAGCCTAAACTTCTCCTGGCACAGCTTTCATCCATTCCCTATGGCCCTATCACAATTTACCAAGGAGAAGAGGCTGCTTCCCTCCTTGCTCCAACATCCCTTGAGGTGGTTGAGAGCTTTAAGGTCTCCTCTCAGCCTCTTCTTCTCCAGACTAAAAAACCCCAGCTCCTCAGTTGCTCCTCATAGGACTTGTGCTCCAGGCCCTTCATCACCTTTCCTGCCCTTCTCTGGACACTCTCCAGCACTTCTATGTCTCTTTTACAGTGAAGTGCCCAGAACTGAACGAAGGACTCAAGATACAGCCTCACCAGAGCTGAGCACAGAGGGATGATCTCCCTATTCCTGTTGGACACTGAGTTCCTAATGGAAGCCAGGATGCCATCGGCCTTCTTGGCCACCTGAGCACACTGCTGACTCATATTAAGTCCACTAATACCTCCAGGTCCCTTTCCAACTTACAGCTCTCTAACTACACTTCCCCAGGTCTGTAGCTCACCATGGGTGCAAGACATTTGGCCTTGTTAAACCTCATACAATTAACCTTGACCCATTGGTCCAACCTGTCCAGGTTGTACCAAATTGAATCATGAATCACTCGTAATCGGTTGCCAGCCAGATGTAGTTCCATCCATCCATTTTGGAAGAATTAAGGCCCTCTCACATCCTTGACTTGCATGCACTTCACAATTAACATGGCCCATTGGTCCAACCTGTCCAGGTCCCCCTGTAAGGCTTCCCTACCACCCAGCAGATTGACACAGCCACCTCATTTGGTGTCATCTGCAAATGTACTGTGGGGTACCCTCAGCCCCCTCATCCAAATCATGAATCACTCATAACTGGTTGCCAGCCAGAGTTAGTTCCATCCATCCATTTTGGAAGAATTTAGAAGCCCCTCTTACCTCCTTGACTTGCATTCACTTCACAGCCACCATGGCCCATTGGTCCAACCTGTCTAGGTCCCTCTGTAAGGCTTCCCTACCCTCCAGCAGATTGACACAGCCACCTTGTTTGGTGTGATCTGCAAATGTACTGTGGGGTACACTCAACCCCCTCATCCAAATCATGAATCACTCATAACAAATTTAGTTCCATTCATCCATTTTGGAAGAATTTAGAAGGCCCCCTCACCTCCTTGACTTGCATGTACTTCACAATTAACTTTGTCCCATTGGTCCCCCTGTAAGGCTTCCCTACCCTCCAGCAGACTGACACAGCCACCTTGTTTGGTGTCATCTGCAAATATACTGTGGGGTACGCTTAACCCCCTCATCCAAATCATGAATAAAGATACCAAAGAGAATCACGAATCACTCATGACTGGTTGCCAGCCAGATTTAGTTCCATTCATCCATTTGGGAAGAATTAAGGCCCTCCCACCTCCTTGACATGCATGCACTTCACAATTAACCTTGGCCCATTGGTCCCCCTGTAAGGCTTCCCTACCCTCCACCAGATATTGACTCAGCCACCTCATTTGGTGTCATCTGCAAATGTACCCTGGGTACACTCAACCCCCTCATCCAAATCATGAATTAAGATACTAAAGAGAATCATGAATCACTCAGAACTGTTTGCCAGCCAGATTTAGTTCCATCCATCCATTTGGGAAGAATTTAGAGGGCCCTCTCACCTCCTTGACTTGCGTGCACTTCTCCATCTCACCGTAGGAGTGTGGCTGCGGCCTCCGGCTCCGTCGGGCTCTCTCGGTGGGAGCAGCTCTGTCCAACTCCGTGCTGCTCCGGAGGGTGACAGCTCTGCGGGGCCTGGCAGAGGGGACTTCAGCAGAGGAGGTGTCTGTCTGATCATCCCGGAGCTCTGAGCTGGTTTCCTCACTTCCCGTCTCATCCTCCATGGCATCCGGCTCCTCGTCTTCGCTCTCCTGGATTACAGAGAAACAACATCCAGGTTTGGAGATTAATAGGGCAGCCAAACCCAAAGGCAATGGGTCCAGCTGCATACCTGTGTCCATGCCTGTTCAGGGGAACATTTATTTTAATGGAATTATCTCGTTTTCATTATAGGGCTAAACAGATCAGCTCTCAATTTAGATTTGTTGCAAAATGTAGAGGGAAAAAAAAACAAACCAAACCCACGATGGGCAAATCCTTCTTCTGCTGCTAACAAAAGGTCAATGGCAATAACCCATCTGGCATGAAATGTTCCTCTGTTGGGTTGGCATCTCAAACCTTGTGGCCCTGCAGATGTGCATAAGAAGGGGAAATGGGCAATCATAAAGGAAAAAAATGAAATTCAGGTTGCTTGAGTTGAAGTAAAATCACATAAAGGATTGAATTTAAGCCTTTGCTTTGCTTCAAATTGTCATGTGTGTCATTGGTATTGAAAGGAAGGAAATTTTAGTGCCTTTTATAAATATCTAGATGTACAAGTGTATACTTTTACTTGATTTCTTAGATGGAATATCTGTAAAGCCCAGGACAGAGGACTTCACCCAGTTTTCCCTGCTCGCAGCTCAATACTGCTGGGTTCGTGAAGCAAAAGGCTGAAGGTGAAGCAAAAATTTCTGTTTAGAGCATATTGTACCAGATTCTTGTTATTTCTGTCACACAAGGCTTGCAGGCACACACCAACTGATGGAAAATGTGTATTTTAAACTTTATATATACACAAGTGGCCCAATGTCTTCAACAGCTCAGCTCCAATCTAAGTGTGAGTGTGCACCCGAGCCATATGCTCAGTGAAAGAACACTTTAAGATGACATTAATTATACTGGTTGAAAAACTTGGCTAATGGTTGATTTACACTTAACACAAATTTATTTCAGTCTGAATCCCTTTGAGGCAGGCATAATCTAAGGAAATGAAGAAGAACTGCACCTAGATGAGGACCAAGTCACAGAAATGCAAACAATCAACTGAAAGCCACCTAAAATATCCCCCTCCAGATGAAGCAGAGTGAATTTATGTAAATCAGTTTTATTTTACATCACACAAAGCAGCAAGCACTGGCACTCAGCTGAGGAAGCACAACCACACATGAGCTTTGTCACTGCTATCACAGGAAAACCATCCTGGAATGGTTCACACAGAACTGAGTCTGCCCTGGGTTGTATTTGGACATGAATCACTGCTGAAGTTGGGATCCCACCACATCACACAGCATACTGGAAAGACTGAGGTTTCCAATACCATATATTTGGGACAGAAACCATTTGCTTGTATTCTAAAGCTTCCAGAACATCTATTGTTTGGCATTGTGAACAAAAAATATTATGAATGGATAATGAGAAAAATAAAAGCTGTTGAAAACATAATGGCCCAAGAGTTGCTTTTATTTTTTACAATATTTAGAGATCCGAGACATGTATCACAGACCTCCTTCACTCTGCTATATGCTGCACAAAGAATTCAACATGTTCATCTCCCTGGCTTACAGGTTTATAAGGAAACAAAAGAAAACAGATATAATATTAGATAGCAGGTTAGCTAGTGAGCTAAGGTGGAAGCAAAAACTCCATCTTCTAATTCTAGAACAGACATGAGTAAAGGCCCCTGAAGTGCCCCAATAAAACCAGTCTTGACCTTAGAAGACCAGGGTAGCAAGAAGGGCTTCAAAACAGAAAATGGAAGTGTCAAGGTTTTTTGACAAGTCCTTTAAAAGGTGGAAAAGAGCCCCAAGGGGCTTTTGCTGCCTTATCCCAGGGCAATACACACCTCTGCAGAGCCTCCAGCATTCAAATCGACAGCTGACGACCTCCTTTTCTTCTGCACAAATATGGATTTCCTCCTTTTCCTGCGTCTGGTTGGCTTGACATGTCCACTTTTCATGTTCTTATTTTCCCCAATTGGTGGCTTAATGATTTTTTTCCTCTTCCCATAATAATAAGCTGGAGACATGAAGCAAAATGCCCATTAAAACCTTCAGCCACCGAGAGGAGGAATATTTGGCTTGCTTGTTGTTCCTGGTTCAGTACTGCACTCTAGGTGTACATTTACAAGAAACTTTAAAATACACTGACTTGGAAAAAATGCCCAGTGTAAATATAAGATGTCACCTTAGACTAACAGAGTGTTACAGCTCTTATGTAAACACATTTACTAGTGGTGAGTGAGGAGCTCAGAATTTAACCCTGCAGTATGTAGTTAGGCAAAGCTTCCAGTGAGCCAAAGGGGGATATGGAAGGAGAGAGAGGCCATCATCTTTCAGACTTGGACCAATGCCCTTCTGAATGAGTTAACAGTCTTAAACACAAGTTCAGATGCTGAAGTTTCCAGCAGAAAAAGGGTCATCTCTCCTGAATTATGTATGCTTGTTCAATGCATGAAAGGATGGGTTTATATTGCCTTCAGCTGTTTCATGTCCTGAGTTGAAATTAAGGATGTGAGAGTCTTCTGATCTTACATTAGATGCTTTTTGGCATGGTCTACAGTATCCTCTGAGGCCAACAGATATTCTGTCCTTCGCCAGCTGGAGCACCCCTAGACTACAATGGCACCTGACACCCATGTCAAAGCTTATCCCTGAACTGAACCTTTTCATCAAATCGATAGAGCTTTGAGGAACAATTCCTGCAGACACATACAAGCACCAGCTTTGAATGAGACAATCTCAGCTGGAGCTCCAGAAGCTGTACTCCTTCAGCTATTTACTCCCAGTGGAAGCCAGCAGTCTAGCTCAGGTGTAGACTCCTACAGAAACCCATATTCAGTGATCTGAGTAGCTTCCTGTGCCCATTCCTTGTTCTAATTAGTTTAAACCAATCATAACGGTTTCTTGAAACCTTTGTGGAAGGCAGACAGGAGACACTTCCACTTTCCTGATCTTTTTAAGAGCCAGAAATATCAGTAACATTGGCAACAAAAAAATTGGGAGCATGTGCCTAACTTCAGCCTTCCTGAATAAGTAGGATGATGTTTCTATATTGAACACCTCAAGCAGAGAGTCAATGCTACCAAACTTCTTCCACCACCTTGGCACTGTGCTACTGGCCTGTGCTGGTGTGTATGACAGACACTTCTCACAGGATAGGACAGGATTCATCTCACCTAACGAAGGTGTCTCATATGTACCAGATTAAATCTCAGCTTGTATTAACTTTACATATGAAGCGAAGTCAAGACTCCCAAAGACTTTAAAACAGACATATCAGGACACATCCTGGCCAGGACTCAAGGACTGCTCTTAGATGAGATGAATCCTACTCAATATTAAGCTGTCACACAACTCCTCTTCTTCATCACCAGCTCATGCAGAGTCTCCCACTGCTCTGATTCCCAGCTAGCAATAAGAAACATTTTGGCCAGTACTCACTGTACTTGGTTTTAGTATGAATGGAGCAGTTCTCTGGGCAGACTTCGGCCACTAGAACAGGACTGAACAAATTGGGGCAGCACTCCAACTTTGCACAGACTCTTCTGCAGAAATCTGCTACCTGATCCGACGTTCGCACGATCTTAACCGTGGCCCTGTACGTCTTCCCCCTGTACCTGGAGAAGAGTGAAAGACCCCATGTCACCAGTCAAGCCATTTCCACCAATACTACAGACCAGACTCTTTTGCTGGGGAGATTTCTTCCTTCACAACTTTTGGGAAGGCAGGCAGAATAGGTCTGCTTGGTTTTGTGGTTCCGTTTCAGATGGAGGAAGGCAAGGCAGGGCAAAATGATCCTGGAACCAGAACTGTGGAGATGATTTAGGGATGAACACAGGCAAAACACACACAGATAAAATGTATCAGTGGATATAGCAAAAGAGGGGAAAAAAATCACAGCAGTCTTGGTGAAGATACTACACAGGACAGTAAGCCCATACAACCAACAACACAGTTTTGGGGAGAGGGATGCAGTCTTTCTTCATATAAACTGTGATGAGAAGCTTATACACCTTGCAGAGCTGTCTGGTCACCATCCTGTGTTTGAGATGCACTGGAGACTTTTTCTATGAGCCTTCAAGACACCTTTGGTCTTCTCCATTGCCATCTTTCTCAAGGCAGCTCTCATACAGCTCACAAGAAGCCCCTAATTCCATTGTGCCAACTGTGGTTACTTGGGATACACAAACAGAGTAGAAGTATCCATGTGGAACTGCTGTGCCACACAGGGACCGGGTGACTTCATCACTATGAGATGTAGGCAACACAAAACCCAAGGAACTCATCAGGAGTCTCTTTAACTGGACTGCAGGAACAGGCTCTAAAAACTGATTCCTACAGGGAATGCTCAGAGAACAACTCTGCAGTGAAAAGTTTGTCTTAAATTTGTTAACCATGTGCTACTAAGAGATTTATATGAAGTGTTTCTGAGTGATACATGGCTAAGGAAGATTAAGTCACATCCCCGCTGTAACACATTGTAGATGTGAACCCTGAAAAACCAATTATCCCCATAATTTATTAAATAGCAGTACGAAGCTATTGTAAACAGTGAGATAAGGTTTTTTAAAAACATCTCTTGCACGTCCTGAGGAATGCAACAGCAGAGAGAATCAGGCGAGTGCCTGGCACTAAGGCATTGAAAGTGTGCTTAGAGGAGAGAAAACCAACACACACAAAAGAGGGAGAGACAGTGAAAGAAAGATTACTGGATGGATGGCAATAAAAGACAGAGTCATCAAGGAAAAATGAGATGAAGCATTTGAGAGTGCATTTAGACCCCACAGTTCCCTAGCAGGGAAGCAGCTGCCAAGAGTCAGATATGGAAGGGGAAGAGGAGGAGAAGGTTAAACAAAGGAGATGTAGCTGGAGAGTTAAACACACAGTGAGTTAAATACACAGGTTCCCCTCTGAAGGTTTTACTGAGTTGCACAGAGCAAATGAGAAAACCTCTTTTGCTGCTCTTCCTCCCAACAGCTCCTTCTGGACAGATTGGAGTATGGGCAAAAGTTCTGAAACTGTGGTACCTAAATTAAATTTGGATCTGAGAACTGCCAAGTCCAACCATCCTGATGTTGCAAAGACTTGATCCAAACAATCACCTCAACACCAAACTCTTCTACACCCTAAATGAGCATTTCTGCAAGGCACCAGATTCTGACATCCCTCTTGGTACCTGAGCAAGGACCTTTGGTCCTGAAGAAAACAGTGGATACATTCATCTGAGTGAATGAATGAATGGATGGCTTAATTATCCAACTCTTCATGCATCCTGACAGACCTGGACAGATGACATAAAATGGAAGAAGCTCCTTCCAGACACAGAACACTGTTATCCCAGACTCCCCATGAAACAGCTGCACAGGCAGATTGGCTGGAGGGGGTTTGGCAATACCTAGCAGCAAAAGAACAAACTCCAGAGCCATTCAAATGTCTCTGCTTATAAACGTTTTCTATTTCTTTTCAATGTGTTTGAAAAGACTCCTGCCCTTATTACTTCTCCAGGAGCCATTAAGTTTAGATCATTAGGCCGGTGAGGCCCATGACAGTCTGATTCCTGTGCAGAATATCTCTGAATATACCTTCACCTGAACCCCAACAACTCTGGTTGAACTAAATCATCACTTCCAGAAAAGTATCACCCTCCCTCTAAAGGTCTCCACACTGGAAGAATCCTGGCAGCAGGAGCACCTGTACTGATACCCTCATTTTATGTCTGGATGTGTCTGGATTTAACTTCTATTTATTTGTCCTTGTCCTGACATTCAGTCCTAGGATAAAAAGGCTGCATCTGGTTTTGTTTCCCTGCAAAAGCACTGTAATCACATTGTCTCTTGATCTTCTTTCTTATAGGCTTAAGAAAGCTTCCTGATGGGTATTATTCAAGGATGGCTGACTTTTTCTAACTGTGTGCTTCCTACTGTGTTTGGCTGCCCAGAAAGGACCCATTGTACTAAAGTGCCTGGTGGAAAAGAAAAAAAAAAAAAAGAAGAAACCAGGAAAATGAACAACTGACTGATTTCACAGTCTAGTTTGAATGCAACACACAAAGCAATTAACAGAATGGAAGGCAAAATAGAGATCAACATGATGGTAGCAACCAGTCTCAATAACCCAAGGTGTCAGTACTGGCTGCAGAAATATTTTTTGCATGATTTTGGATTTGGCAGTGCCTCTTTCAACTATAAACCAGGATCTGTTAATATTTTCCATAGTCCTCACACACTAAAGATTTTTAACACAAACACCAGCAAGTGTAATCTGAGCTGTTCTAGGAAAACCATGCAGAAAAAGCTCCTTTGGATATAATCAGAAAAACCCTTTCTGTTAGCATCAGTCAAGAAAAGGAGTTACTACTGATATTCCTGCTGATGCTTCCATACTAGGACTTCTATTTTCCAACCACTGTTAAGCAGTAAGTAACATGCACAGCATGGCAACACTGGAGACTTGGAAAACAGCCACGACAAGCAAAACATATTGTTTCCTCAGAAATCATTGTTCTTTTAAAAAGCACTTTCCAGCTAAAGAGAAGGAAATTTTCCTTTCTTCCTTTATCTGTCCTCAGATCCCCAAAACTGGAGAAACCTTCATGGCTGAAACTACTCCATGAAAAATATGCTCAGGATCTTTGCTGACCCATGAGCAACAATATTAAGCAAACAGCACTTTGCTGGCAGTATAATTCTGCTTTTGAAGCCTCCTTTGGTGATAAAATAGATCAGAGGTTCAGGAGAACAAAATGTCTTCTAGGAGCTCCAGTCAGGGACCATTGTGTGAGGAGGTGAAAAGCCTCATGCTGAAGGCACTTCAAACAGTAAGAATACTGAGACTACCCTCATTTTCAAAAGTCTCATCCACAGTTCTGACAATCACTGAGGCTATTTTGAACTATTCAGTGGCTAAAAGCCTACATTTTCTTTTGGGAGACCAAAAACTCTTATCTGCTCTTTTGCAAGAATTTTTACGTTTGTCTTGCTAGCTTGAAGTCTGCAAAACGTAAGAAATCTTCAGGAAGCTCTCACTGTCCACAGCACACAACCAACATATCCCTGTATCAGTTCTACCAGAGGCATTTTATCAGCAGAAAATAACAGAAATTGTCCAGCACCCACTTCATTAGGTCTCAAACAAAGATTGCTTGTGTGGGCCCACTGCAAATGCCAAAAATCCTTAAAGTCTTCACCAAAACCCTGATATTATTGAATCTACTCAGTGTATCTTGAATACCAGTATTTTGCAGATAACCTAAGGCTGGGCAAAATCCTTAAGAATGCTGCAGTTATATTCCTTCAAAGCTATTTATTCATCCAATGATGTTTTGTGTTCTTGAAGACAGGATTCAGAAAGGGCCTTGGAACTGTTCTGGTTGTAAGGAGCTGTCTTTTTAACTCTCCTCTTAATTATGGAAGGAAAGAGTTTAAGTCATTCCATTGATGCTAATGACTTCTGTCTCAAATATCTGATGCAGAAAGCCACCTGATCACACCAATTCACCCTTGTAGTGCCTTCAGAAGTCTTGCAGCAGAGCTGATGTGGAAGACAAATCAAATTACATGAGCTGTAGCTTTGTAGTGACCTCTGCAGAGCATCCTTAACAAGTGGCTCCCCTTGGACATCACAACATTTCTCACAACCCTTTGGCTTCAGTAGTCCAGCCAACTTCCCACTCAACCACCCCACACCTCCAGAGCTTGGCTCTAAGGATGCCATGGGAGACTGGGCTGAAAATTTTGCTAGAAACAACCTAAGTAACTTCCACTGGTTTTCCTTCAGTTACTTCACCTCATCAGACACAGACAGGGTATCTGATTTAATTTTTTCTTTTTTTTTTAATTTTTTTTATTTCATGTTTTCTGCTTCTGCACAACCAAATCCAATAAAAACCCCGGTGTGCTTCTTGATGAAGCAGCTCAAGCAAAGTCAAGATGGAAGACAGAATGAAGGCCTAGGGTAGCCAAGTAGTTTTAGGGCATGTCAAACCTTTGACACCTGCTCAAGGAAATACTCAAACTACCTGAAGGAAAGCTGGTCTGACCAGCCAGCTCCAGTTCAAGCTCCAGCTTGAAGCCAGCTCCAACCTCAGAAGCCAGATAGCTACAGTGCCATGTCCAGCCCCATCAGCTCTATCTCCTCAGGAGTCAGAGGAGAAAGCCACACTGAATGAGAAAACATTGCTATGAAGTTTTTTCCAGGGTTCTAAGCCACTCCAAAACATGATGTCCCAGCTCTCAGCCTGTAATGATGGATTCTGTGGATCAATGAAGCTGAAAGATGCTTCCTGACTTGCTGAAGAGCTGAGGGTGCTGCCATCATCCAAGACCTCATACACAGCCTGTGTCCAGCTGAACATCATGAAATACAAAACCTCCTTGCTGCAAAGCACAGGATAATCTTTTATCTGGTAGGCTACCTAGATACAGGGTCTATCTCACCAGGCTGGCTGCTTTGCTAAATAGATGGCAGGAGGAAAAAGACAGAGGAAGTAATGGGTAGGAGCATGATAGGAAAAGGTAACAGAGCCAGAAGTCCTTATGAGAGTATAATTACCACGTTGGGAAACAGTGAGGGAGGAGGAACAGTTGATTTGATAGGGATGAGTGACAATCCATAGCAGCCCATGTACCCATAACTGAGCTGGTCTCCCTGGGGTTAAGCACACCAGGAGTCAGCAAGCTGCTGCCTGGGGTCTCAGTGGTTTGGGCTGTAGACATAGCTGACTATCAGGAACAAGACATCCATGGCACCTGATGGTCATCTGAACGTTTTCCTGGGTGTGTTCCATTAGAAATAAGGATTTTAGCAACCTTAAGACCTACAAACTGCTGCTTCTGCCCAAGGTGGAGCCCCACAATCAAATGATAAATTCCAACCAAGTCCTATGTTGGATACTGCTAATAGGAAAACTGCTTATGAGTTCATCTGTTTGCAGGACAGGATATGAAGATGGGGGATAACAACTTGATTTCACAACTGCCAAGCACCTGTAGCAGTGCAGTACCTGATACTGGCTAGTACAAGGTGTGAGAGCCTGGAATCAGTGTGAACCAGGGCATGGACAACAACTTGTTTCTAATGAATATCTGCATGCACAAGGATGACTTTGAGATTTCCATCCACAAAATTTCAATTGACAAACACAAATGCAAGACTTTCCACATGGGTGAAAGAAGCAAATTAAAAGTAGGATTTTCTAGCAATTTTTCATTTCTATTTACATGCCTCTTTTTGAAAAGCAGTTTCCAAGTAAGCAGAAAAAAAGCTTCTCAATTTGCTCCCTCAATAAGAGCACACAGGAACTTTCTGCAATATCTGCATGGCCAAAGATCAAATACAATAGCAATCAATAGTGTCATGTTTGACAGCTAATGATTTCAAATAAGCAAGAGAAAATTGCTTTTATTTGAAAAGGAGTAACAGAGTTCAGCACAAAAGTTGAGATTCACTGCATTTAACTCTGAAGTACTCCAAAAGTCAAGGTGACACCAAGGGAGTCAATGCAGAGAGATGTCTGCAAAGAATTATTTGTTGACATTTATCTTGAAGCAGGAGGAATTGCTCTTTGGAGGGACTCTGAAGAAAGCTTAGGTGAGAGCACCCTCTTTTAGACTAATGGTTGTTGAGATACATCCTAAGTGTAGCACCCACTACAGAAAGGGCACAGAAAGGGCACACACAGGGGAAAATTCAAAGTAGGAAAGGGCAATTTAGTATTTTCTAGATGCAGTTTCTTAAGTTATTAGATGAGAATTGAAATGTATATTCTAGAAAGGCCTCGAATCTTGACCTAAATCTCAGATCTGATTGTATTTTGTCCTACTCACTTTCCAGCTTAAAGATGTATCCCTGCTGTTTTGTTTGCACTTTTAATTTTGTGCCATTCACGGTTCTAAGGTGACAGGTTCTATATTAAAAGCAGTAATCCTCCTATACTTAGAAAGCCAGGAACTGAGCTATTTCAATAATACCCAAGCTTATAGGAACAGCTTATCATAAAACTCAGGACTTCACTTAATAAACATGTCATTTTTCATCAAATTCTGCATGGCTGCTTGGAGAAAGACAACAGAGCTGAACTGTTCAGGTGAATATTTCATTTCTGAAGCTGCTAAAGAACGAGTCAAATAATGAAACGGAGCAAAACAACTATTAGAAATAATAATGATATAATAATAAATAATTAGAAAACTCTCACAATGAGAAAAAACTTTTTTTTCCTTTTTCCCCCAGCCAGTTCCACTACTTTTGAAACCTCCCGAACAAAAGAGAACACACTGAAGACTTACTTTGCTTTAAGTGTTTCCTCTTGGAAATTCCACTGAGGGTCTTCCACTAGCTGCAGTTCTCGTAAAACACTCCCTGGCTTGTAAGCTGCATTGATCACCATGCTGAGAACCTATTGAGAGACAATGGACAGCATTGATGGGTTTAGAAGTAGTCCTTGACCACACTGAATCTGATCCCAGGTGCTGCAGAGGCAGCAGCAGCTCTCAGGTGCTGATTTAGATGCAAAGCTGTAGAGGATAAGTGCATGATGAAATGAGAAGAGGTCCCAGGCTGGAACAATGTGCCAATTATATTGTAGGTCACATCAGTCTGATATGGTGACTGCATTAAATGCTGCTAGCTAACCCCCCAAATCTCCTGTTAATCAGTATTTTCCTTTGAGTCAGACCCTCTCTGACTCTCAAATTCTACTCCTTGCATCCAGGCTGGCTCAATTCAATAAAAAACGAAAATACTTCTGATGGCTCAACCAGGTAGAGAGTCACGTGGACACACTGAGAGGGTGAATTTCACACACTTGAGGTCAGTGATACACTTGAGCATCTGAGTGCTGTGTGCCTTGGCTGCATTAACAGAATAATAATGAAGCCTTCACAAAAAAAGCATTTGCAGGAGGTGTGTCTAAAACCAGCGTGTGTCCACTCTGCACCACAAAACACATGTGCCAATCCATTTAATCCAAAGTCTCTGAGAATAAGAATGATTCCTACTCTTGGCTCAGGGAATCTAAGCTTTAATAGTCTGCACTTGGCCTAAGGAGGTAAACAGAAGAAAAACCCAATCTCTTTAACAGCACCAGCCCATGTGTTTGAACACTCTGCATTGTATGTACATGAATGGACCCACAGTGAGCCCAGATTGGGTTTGCTGTAATTCACCCCTTCACCTAATGCCTTTTAATTCTTTGGGGGCTTGCAAATGACAGCACAACAATGAGCTTTAAGTTTTCCCAGCACCCATGAATGTGGCTCCCCAAAAATTAAAACCTGACTAAGTGATACTGCCAAGAGCAATGTGTTTGTGTTGTGGGGCTTTTTCCTGTTTGGTTTTGTTTGGGTTTTGGGTTGTTTTGTTTTTGGTTTTGTTTGTTTAATCCAGCACCCTGAGGATTTTCACATCTTCTGAAAACCTCACATGATTAATTCTTTTCAGGCAAGGGCTTCCCTTCATGCTGCACAGCACCATGTAAAATTGCAGTGGTTTGAGCTGCCTGGCTCGGTTATTAACTAGAAGCAAACTGTGATTTATCACTGGGACCTTGGAAACATTACTTGTGCTGCTGTTTTGAAAAAGTGCAATTAGAGATACCTAAAGCAATGCCCAGTATTTAGCACCAACATCTTATACAGCTCTGACCCCCTGCACATCTCAAAGCTCTCCATGAGGAAGGGCAGGAGCACATTCCCTGTCTCACAGAAGGGGAAACTACAACACAGATTCACCCATGTATCTCCAGCTGGTTCCTATCTCATCAGACAACCCATAATACTCATTACTGAGCCATACTGCTTCCTAAGACAACAAAAAGCTTCTGAGTGAGGCCATCCAGTTGCTCAATCACATCTTGTCTTGCCTGGTACCCACCATACAGACTGATGGCTCTGACCCAGAGACCCAATGCAGGGAAGCCAAAGGTGGGTTCCCAAAAACCACCTGCCTGGGTAGCTTCCATGCTACCATCAGATGTGTTCCCCTTTGACCAGAAAACCCAGGGAGCTGTTTAGCCACCCAGGCAGGAGCCTGTTGGGAAAGGTCTCTTCATGCACACTTCTACCTTCTTGCTGGTGAGACAGAGAAGAGTAGAAGGGAAACATCTCTTGCTGACCCATTCCCACAAACAGGGCTGCTCTGCTGCTCTACCAGGATGATGGTGTTTGTATGAGGTATCTGGATGAGTTGTCAGAACAGTTAGGAAATAAGCAAGAAAAGAAAGCCCAATGCTGCAAATAGCAGTGTGGCCCTGCCTGGGCATTATCCCAGACACCTAATCAACTCCAGCCCTGAAAAGACATCCACAATTCCAGGACTTTTCTCAAAGCTGGCTTGTCATCAGCAGCACTTGGTAAAACTCCTAAACTCAGTTTACAGAAGAGTGTTTCGTAAGAACAATCATTTCCCTTTAAGGGAATATGAAATGTTTGAGGGTTCTTTTTTTTAAGAAAAAAAACTTTGGCACTTTACCCTCCAGCAGGAGTCCATCATGATGTTAACTGTGTTATCTTCTAACAACATTATCCCTTCAGATCACACACTATTAAAGACTAGGGAGAAACAAGAACACTTGTGGAAATGTTAACTGGAATTAAAGCAGAAACAGTGAAGAAACCCAGACCAGTTTCCAGCTTTCCAGTTTCCAGCTCTCTCTGGAGATGGAAAGCCACTTCACCCTTAACAGTCTTGTCAAACTTTGATCTCTAAACTCCCTTGGTTGCTGTGAAACCAGTCTGAGATTTTGACCATTTGCTTTCATCCCTTTTTAGCAGAACAGTGGTGTGGTTGGTGGTACCTTGGACCAGAGGCTTAGACACCACCAACCTTGCTGCTACCCATCCATGAGGTTTTTTGATACTGATGAACTCTGGATTTCCACAGGCAAGTAGGTCGGAGGCACATCAGTGAGCATCATCATACAGCACCTTCATGAGCTTCTCCCCAACCTTATAAGCACCTGACAGCTATAAAGTCTTCCATGTCACAGAGTTTCAAGTGCACAAGGGCCCTTTTCTGAGCACCTCTGGATGTGCCTGGTGTCACTGGGCAGTTCAGCACCTTTCTTCCCATCAAACCTTTGTGATGTTCACACGTTTCTCACATCTCTCCCCCTCTTCATTAATAGTCCCAACTCTGGATGAAGCCTTCTCAGGAGGTATCACTGATGAGGTGCAGTTCAATACCATCACACCTCTTCCCCTCTTCAAGAGCCCAATGGTCACCCAATGGTCACTAGCCTTGTGAGGAGAAACTCAGCTTCCTTCCTCCATGAGATGTAAGCCCATACCTTCTATCTAAGAGAGATCCTAACTCCCAGAATACCCTCAGGCAGCTCCATAAGCATTTATTTTATTTTCCTTGGAATAATGATGTATGTCTGTGGGACACAGAGAGAAAGAAAATAAGAATTCTTCAGAATTCTTTATAATAGACAATCAAGCACCTAAAAGCAAGCTTTTTTCATAGTCAAGGCTGTAGCATGTAAGTGCCAACATGCTTAGGAAAGTCCATGACATTTCAAAAATTCAGATAACCACATCCTGAGTTGGAAGAACTTTTACAGAGGAGCTGAAGGCCACAGATATTAATGAACCTTCATGTAAAAATGTAGCTGATAACTTTCTGAGATTATAGGTTCCTGCCATTCCAACACCCAATCTGATCATTAATGACAATGCCATCAGCCTGGCTGGATCATACACCTAAGGCTTAGTAAAAGCTACTTGATTTTCTGAGCACCATGATTTAATTATGCAAATTCTCCCTAAGAAGTCGTGCTGTGCTTCAAAAATTCAAGCTGCAGAGAGCAAAAACCTTCCTGTGCAAATGCTGGCTCATTCCTCCTGTCTGCATCAGCTGGACATCACATTACCTTGAAGTTCATCTTCTTTTGAAACTGAGAAGAGCAAAGAGTATTAGAAAATAGTAAGATCAGTAAGAAATGGGGATAATTAATATTTACAACATATTTCCCTAAGATGTGGTGGGTTACAGATCATCAAAAAGGCATCTCACTTTGTTTTACAATGTTGCCATAATAAGTTTTTGGCACAGATGGAAGAACTGTTCAGAAGCATTTTTCAGATATTCTGACCCAAGAACCAAATCCAAAGCTGACAACATGTTTATTTTAATTTAATTTAAAGTTAACATTTATTACACATATTGGCTATTATACAGTCACTGTTTTTCAGCCCAGATGCAGTTGCTGGATGGCAATAGCTGATGTTTCTGCTGTATTTGGCTCCAAGTTTCAACTTCTTTTTCAAACAAGTACCTCAGGAATGAGATAAGCACTGCAGCTGATGTTAAACAACAGGCATTGCCACCTCACTTGCCTCTTGGGGTGAAAGGAACCCCAAGAAACTACCCAGTCTCAGCAGAGATTTGGGCTGGCATCAGGAAGAATGGACAGCCAGAATTTCAAAATAAGTTTGGCATTAGGTAGCACAAGAGTTGTTACTCATCTCAGGCTTTGCATGGATGCAACAACACACACCCACAAACACACACAGAATTAAAAGTAGTATTTTAGGCCATACTACCAAGTAAGTTGCAATTCCTCTCAAGATTTCACTTGGAAATCTTGCTCAGGGGCTGACATTCTGGAAGGCACTTTAGTAATTCCTTCCCTGTAGGGTTCACAACCTCTGAATCCAACCCTAGGACAATGCAATTGGGCAGAAACCAGGGGATGCAGTAATAAAGCAGAACCTGACAGAAATGCCTTTTCTGTTGGAAAAGAGATGCTGCACAAAAGCAAACCCATCTGTGACACTTTTTTCCTGACACCCCAGGTGGGAAGAACAGCCCATGCTGCTCAAAGGGAATGGGATGCTCCTACTCCACACTGTAAGGTTATCTCCCAGCCCTGTTTAATCCAGTAGTTTGTCTGGAGCTGGATCCAGATTGATCAATGCACCAGTGATGGAGGTAAGGAAGGAAAAGACTTTGAGATTAAAAAAAAGGGCTGAGGAGCATCATGAACTCCATCTGTGCTGCACTTTTGGTTGCAACCCTCATGGCTGAGTGTGAAGGAAGGCAGAGGATGGGAAGCTACACCCTCAACACTCAGCCAAGAGCAAGGTCTCTCACCACCTGGTGCTACTGGGGAAAAGACATCTGGCTTCTTCTTGCTTTAGAGGTAACTCAGGCCAGAGAATGGGGTAGGAGTTGGTTATTCAGTGCTTTTTGCTCTGTGGTTTCCATCAGTGCTAAGCACAGCAGCATCTCTGTCAAGGAGACTGCTGCCCACTATGAACTGGCTGGCAACAGGCACAGATTTTTAACTTGAGTGTCCCTAAAGGCAGTGAGTTTTGGCTGGAGAGAGACCAGGGTGATGTAAAAAGCTCTCCCCAGACTACTACTGACTCCAGTCTTCCTTCCTAGCTGTTGTCTCAAGTTGTCTTTCCCAGCCTCCTCTCTGTGTTCCCAAAGTAAAGCCCATGTATAATTTAGCTATTCCAGGCAAGTTCTACTGATGCATAATTTACAATGGCCAGCAATTTTCCTAGACAGTGTAAGAGAGATAATTATAATGAATTTGAATTCTCAGAGCCACACCAGCAGTGGGTGAAAAGAGAGATAAAGGCACTGAGCTCAGCACTGAATTTGGAGGGATGGGGACCCCTGTGAGCTCTTCCACTGTGCAAAGCCTTGTGGTTGTGATCTTGGGCTGCAGAAGATTTCTCCTTCAATGTTTTCTATCATTCAGCTCTGCAGTCCTTTTGGGACAGTCATCCCCATGCACAGATTCTTCCTTGCCACTTCTCACCTCCTCCAGGTGCTGGATATCCCTGATGCTCACCCCTGCCCATGGTTCTCTGAGCTGCTGACACCTCTCTTGTCTCAGCAGAAACTGATGTGTCTTCTCCCTCTCCAGAACCTGGACCTGGTTCCTGTCATCAGAATGAGCTTGAATTTATCTGTGAAATAACACTGACCAGTGATGGGTCATTGCCATTGTCCTGCTCCTTGGGAATTGTTCATGTCTCCAAAAACCCACATCTCAATGACACTGCTGTCTGCTCCTTCAGCAAGCAATGCTGTAAGGAGGCAGAGCCAGAGAACAAAGGCTTTCTGTAACCTTTCTGTAGGAAAATGGGGTTGGTTCTCCCAGCTGGCAACCGGTCTTGAGGAATTTGGAGAAGCTGGTGTTACGTTTAGGCAGCAAAGCCCTGTGATACTAGGGGAGAGTTTGGAAGAAGCTTTGCACTACCTAGATTTCCAAAATCCAAATTCCAGGAGGAAAGGAAGAAGGAACATGAGCAGGAAGTGTGCATGCCTCATGTTTCCCCCAGGTTGCTTTATCACTGCCTGTTTCTCAGCAGCAGCAGATTGCCAACACTCCCCACCAGCAAGCTGCTATGGACTTGCTCTCAAATTTGGCAGCTGTCAACTTCTGCTCTGCAACCACTTTACTCTGCTTTCTGCCAAGGGCTATTTTTGATTTGCTTCTTTGAGAACCAAGTGTCCCACCAGCACAGGCACAGCTTTCAACCATGTGAGACAATCAAAAGTGCTGCTATGTACCAAGCAGTGCATGGAGGGGATGGGGACACAGGAGTCACTCTACAGAACTCTCTGGAGGTGTTTTCTCATGGGGAGTAGGGAGGAATCTCACCTTGCAGGTGTTTCTGTTGAGGGCTGGGATTCATCCCATTTCAGACAACTGCAAGCATCCTCAGGAGTGCACTGAGGATCCTGCAAATACATCAGACAAACGGAGACCCAGAAGTTCCCGTGCCCTTCCAGCCAAGGCAGAGGGAGCTCAGGAATGCCCCTGCACCCATGTCAAGTGGGGTTTATACAGGTACAGAACAGAAAGCTGGGAGATCTGAATTTCTAGAAGATCCAAGTCAAACTGAAATGATGCCCAAGGCACCAACTGCATTCTGCTTCCCAAACTCTACCACCTTGCTGTCCTCTCCCACCTGCAGTCATCTTGACTTTCATCTGTGTATGGACTGTAAGGTATGTGGACAATAATAATAATGCTTTTTTTCTCAAACTAGCCAGCTCCTCTCCAAGGTCAACAGCAAGAACCCAACACACTGGATTTGTCCCAAAGCAAGCACTAATTGGGTCAGGATGAAGTGAACAGATGGTGGTGCTCTACTATCCTTGCTGTGTGTAATTAACCCATCTTCATTCTGCAGGAGCTGGGCAAACCACAGCTTCTACTCACTGCATCACACACACATCCCTGCTTGGCCTTCTGTCCAGCTCACTTTGGATCCTGATGGTCTGGACCCCATTGGATCATGGTCACACACACAAATGTGCCACTCGCACCAAATCTGCTGGCCCAACAGCACCATGGATGCTGCTTAACAGGTTGGTAGCAACAACTACAGAACATACTACTCCAATCAGAACATAAATTCTCTTGCACACACTCAGACAAAACTTGCTCCTAGCCAACAAAACTCCCCATGTTTCAAAAATGTCGCCTGTCCCATCAAACCCCACAATCCATGCATGTACCCTCTTGACTTACAGAAACCATCGAGGAGCTCCAGGTGCCTTCTTTACAAATGGTGGGCCTGTGAACCCAAGCCCCATATTTTTCCCTGAAATCCCCCCAAAAATAAGACAGCTGAGCCATACCTCTTTGAGGACCAGCACACACTTGCCAGGCCCAACAGACTGAGGTAGCTCTGCTATTCTGCCTTTGTTTAAATATGGACCTGAGAAGCAGCGGTGGTTGATGTAGAGCTGGGGGCAGCAGTATCTCCCATTGATGGTGCCTGCAAGGAGAAAGCAGCATAGACGTGTCTGTAGCACTTCTTTACAATAAATCTCTTCCTCTGAGGTGTGGGAAGGAGAGAAGTAAAAGAAGCACAGAAAGTCTTCCCTGGGACAGGCAGGGAGAGGGATGCTGTTACTACAATCTGTCCAACAGGGAAAAAGCAATTGCTTTTACTAGCAACTGATTTGGCTGCACACCCTGCTGGAAGGAGAATCTGGAGAGGGTTTAATTCCTAACATGACCTGAGGCCCTTTTCTAACTCACATTGCAGATGTGGCTCAGTTGCAACTTGCCAGAAAGGGAATGTCTGAGCTGCATCTCTCAGATTCGGAATTGGCTCAGGGAGAAAATTCAGGTGGAGGGCTCCAAAAACCTTTCTACATCTACTGCCCAACCCAGTAAGCATCACAGCATCATTCCCCTGACCCAACATGAGTCTACAGAATCATCTTCTTTGTCTGGGCAAATTACTCTGGGCCCCTTTAAAGCCCATGGACAGAATAAGGTAGTTCTAGATATGGTTCACATGCCACTCAAGTAGTTATTCACTTTTTGGTTCTTATACCCAAAAGAGCCTGTTTCTCCCCATTTGATTGTAATAGGGCCCTGGGATGTGGGCTCGGATGCCAATGTGTGTCCTGCAGTCTGCTGAAATGAAGTGAGCTAAATCCTGTTCCTCCTGTGGAGTCTGTGCAATTAAAGGGATGAATATTGCCCTCTCAGAACCTCCTGCCACGGCTGAGGAGGAGAAAAACTTGCCTGGAGCAGCCATTCCACCCAGCCACGATGCTAAAATGGGGACCAATTAAGTTTCTGGTGTAGGCAGTTTCACTGATGCCAATTAAAAGGTTGCATCCATCTCCACCAGGGCCTCATTAGCTTCATTAGCCTGTCCCTAACCTCGTTAGCTACAATGGGCAAACTGCAGGACAACTCCAACAGTCCCAGCAAGATGCAACAATGTTCACACGTGGAGGACCAGACCCTCACATGCTGTAAGAGGCTCCACATCACCTCCAAGAGGACATGGTCCCATCTCCCCACCCCTAGGACACATTCCACCCCTTTTTTGGGGTCGTCCCCCTCCAGACAGGAAACAGGATCTTGAAATAAGGAATCCAGCAGTCTTACCTGTCGTGTCTGGCTGAGGAACTGGGCAGAGGTCATGAGGTATTTTCTCAACAGGCACTGTGGATGGTAACCTGTTAAACAGCAATTTGGTGTATTTAAGTGTCAGACAGGGTAAAGGGGCAGAAATACCCTCCAGGCTGGACTGAGAGATACACACCAGCACCCTGCTTCCACATGGTTTATCATAGCCCAGTGCCAGCACATTGCAGAAGGAGTCAGACCCACCCTGCCTCCAAAAATAGGCTCTAGTCTGTGAGCTTTAGCCTTTCAAGCTGCAAACATTCACTCTCAAACCCCTTAAATTTCCATTTCTAAGAACCACAAGGGATAGATGGGGAAATGCCCTCCTGCTAGGTGTCCATCTTCCATAAGCATCCCTCCCTGGCCATCAGATGCTGGTTATACAGCCCTAGCTGGTGGAAAAAAAAAATGTATTACGAAGACTTTCTAATACACTGATAAATATTTTAGAGTTAAAAGAATTCCCTTGCTGACTTTCTACAGGATCTGGGCAGTAGTCAGCAAAGTCACCCAGCTGCTGTGCAACAACCCCCTGGATGATCTCAGGAAAAATGCAACTTTAAATAATAAAAACTTACTGCTTTTCTGGTTGCACAACTGCAATCCTTCTCTTCCTTCGCACTGCAGAAATGAAGCGAGGAAGAAAAAATAAAAATAGGTTTGTACTCTCCTGTCCTATAAAGTGCACCCATAACACATGAAGAGCTGAGTAAATGCACTGCCTATAAAACCACTTCTAACACAATGAAATGGTATTTAATTACTATCGCCATCTTTTCTTGGCATTTTTAAACTAAGTCACTACATCATTAAAACCTACTTTAAAGATGTAATAATACATTTAATCTTTCCTCTGGAATGCTAATATCGTGTTTTATAGGATCAGCATAAAAAAGAATTTAAAGTAAAAACACAAATATTTTTCCATACAGAAACACATATGGATAAGATTACATTTTACAAGCATGATTACCTCCAGCATAATTTATCCCCAGCTATAAATTGTGATAAGGCTGCATAATGTTGCCATAGCACTATTCTGCCAAATTAGGCCCCAGCTGCCTGATTCTTAACTTAACCATATTTAACTCTTCAAAAGGGTTGACACATTTTAAAATTTGCCTTTCAGATGTTAATTAATGTAAACAGCAGGGCTCATTTGTCGTCTGGTGACTTGAGATCGGGGTTGGATGGAATCTGTGAGGCATAGGAGAGGAACACCAAGCCACTAAGCACTCATGAAATGCCTTCAAATGCAAAGGAAAGATTAAGAAATTGGTCTTTACAAGTACAGTAGGCAGAACAAAACACTCTATGCTTAATTATATTGGGAGATACTGAAATTAAATACTAGGGAAATCTCAGAGCTGGTAAGGGCAGTGAAATAATGGGTAGATATCCTGGGAAGGGGCAGATGCACAATCACTGGGGGGCAGTAAACATTTCTTAGTTTAGATGGAGCATCTCTTTGGCCACTTTATGCTCACTTCACCCTATATTTTGGGGTTTTTTCAGTGGAAGGTTGTGGGTCTGTAATTCACTCGGCTGTCCAAGTGAATTGGGCTCAGTGGAAGAAAAGGGAGTTTCACTCCCATAACCACAAGGAAAACCCACAGGTTACACCAAACCCACAGGTCACATCAAACCCACAGGTCACACCAAACCCACAGGTCACATCATGGAATTCCCAGTGACATAGTGACCTTTCCAGTACAAAAAGTAAAAAAAATAATCCCACATTTTTTTGGCAAACTGGTCTCACAGTACAAACTGCATAATCCCCGTGTTGAAGAGACTGGTCACTAACTAGATTACTGGTTATTATAGAGCACTTCCAGCCTGTTTACCAGTCTGCTAGCTGGGTTGGTAATTTCAAGAACTGGATTATGGACAAACTCCCTGATAAATCCCTGGATGTAATAATATCTGTGCTGCTTGAGGTTTCCAGGTACTTACAAACACCTTTGTGTGGTGGAGTCAGGTTATATGCATTCGCTTCACACCAGCCAACAGGGAAAATGTCCATAGACTCTACATCAACTATGTACTCTGGAGAGGGCATCTGTAAACCTATAAGCACAGATTTATAATGCAATTTAGACACGGGAATACCAAGCTCAGAGCTATTCAAGCATTCATCAGAAACCAAGGGGAGTAAATGATGAAACACGTAAAAAAATAAATCTGCTTCCCTGCATCAAAATCAGGCATCATTTCATCTACAGTTCTGCACAGGCAGTAATGATAAGGCTGCTGCATTTACAGTGGGATGTGATTCCAGAGAAAATCCCCATTAAGGACACTCTAAGGGTGTGCAGTGAGGCAGTTAAAACCCAGTAGGGTTAAACATGCATGACTTTCCCCAGCAGGATGGCCTGACTGACCCCTCATTTTTCTTTGTAGAGTTGCCCAAGCAAGTTAGTAGAGGAGCAGTTGGGTGCTTGCTCTTAGTGATTAGAGAGTGCACATGGCCTGTAACAGGATGATAGCTAAGGTGATGGTCCTTTATGCCCCAACACTCCAATAAAGCTTTTCTGTGTAGTTTTGTCCTTGAGTCAATCTTTTTTAAGGGTGGGCAATGACAACTCTTCTGTACAGAGATGCCATGAGTTCTCCTCACTGCTCATGAAACATGAGTTAATCACCCAGTAACAGAGAGGTATTATAAAAAAAAAACCCCGTGGGACAGATGACAAGGCTGAGAGAGTTGGGGTGGTTCAGCTTGGTGAAGACCTTAGAGCACCTTCCAGTACCTGAATGGGGCTACAGGAAACCTCAGGGGGGACATTTTGGAAGAGCATGTAGCATCAGGACAAGAGTTAATGGCTTTAAGCTTGAAGAAGGTAGATTTAGGTTAGATATTAGGAAGAAATTCTTCCCTGTGAGGGTGGTGAGACACTGGCACAGGTTGTCCACAGAAGCTGTGGCTGCCCCATTCCTGGAAGTGTTCAAGGCCAAGGTTGGAGGGGGGCTGGACCCAGATGATCTGTACAGTCCCTTCCAACCCAAACCATTCTAGGATTCTATGATCTCCAGTCTAACACTGATTCCAAACATTGCAAGTCTCTGCTTAAAGCAAACCTCTTCCAGTTTGGCTATTAGGTTATTAGGGCTTTTGAAAACACCTCTGCTTCCTGAGTCAAGACACCATTTAATTACTCCAATTCAAGTCTGCCTGTGCTGGCACAGCCTGGACAACAACTTCACCCCCTTCTGCCACTTTCACCCTGGGACCCAGAGCTCCAGCACCAGCATGAGATGATCTCCTAAAAAAAGAGACCAAAGGATCAGCAGCTTTCCCTGCAGCATCCTTGACTTTGCATCTGCTACAGCATCTTTGCCTCCTGTGTAACACAGCAGTGTTTGACTCTGCACAGCCAGATGACTATGGGGAACTTCCCACTAATGAATGTTCATCAAGGGCTTGTAGAGTAATTGAAACAGTAATTGAACTTTGTGATGGGAATGGCACCAAGGCTGAGATGCTGAATTTGGATCAATCTTGTCTTCGGTAATAAACCTGCTACACTTTCAGAATGTGTGAGTGTATGAAAACCCAAAGGAAGCAGGAAAATAGGTGCTGGTGCAGACAGTGCTGGAGGAAATAATTAAAAAAAATGAAATCATGATGTCTGCATAGATTCATAGATGTCTTCGTGGTATTCCTCTGAGCCCTGCATCGTGCTCATGCATTATACATTGAAGATACAGTCTCTGCTTCCCTGGGATATGCCAAAGGGATGAAGATGGGTTGAAGGCACATGATGCAGGACACAACAGCCCAGATGAGCAGCTGAGCCTCTATACAAGGTGTCCACTGTTGGCATTCCCTGCAAAAACATTTCCCTCCATGACAAAATATCAAGAGGTCATTGAACCTGATGAACACTGCACTCCCTAGAGGTCAAAACATTTTCACCTAACCAGCCAAGGAACTCATGTGACAACTGCTTAAGCCAGTGGCAAGAGGTGCACAAAGTGAGCAAGCCCTAAACAAAGCAAGAGATCAACACATGTCCCTATTGAAATATCCCTAGACTTGGGAAAATCCACTATTGTCACTACTGAAGCTGTTCTATGGTGTAATTCTTAAAAAAAAAAAAAAAAAAAAGAAAACTAACCAACCAACCAAAACACCCAAACCTGATCAAATGCACTTTCCTGTTTGCAAGCAACAACAGATGTGACGTGAGCATTTTGGCTTTCAAGTCTACAGCTGCAGCCACCCTGACAAGCAAGGAAGCAACACCATGCTTGTTCCCCTGCAACATCACTATTCCTCTTGTAAAACATATTCACAGCTCCCCTCTCCTCCTAGGGACTGCTTTTTCCCCCTGGCAACTGATAACCCTGCCTTCCACTTCCAACATCTTACAGCTTCGTTTGGCTTGACTCCCACAAGTGGAAAACAACTGGTGTGAAATTCATTAGTTCCATTTACTGCATTTTACTCTGCTGTCTTTCCAGACTAAGATATGGCCTCAGACTTGAGAAGTTAAATGGAAAAGAGAACTGGGACATTGGTCAAAGGGTAAGGAAAACTTCCATCTCCTCCTACAGATCTTGAGCAGAATGAGACAGTAACTCCGGAAAACTCTCAAAAGGAAAATTATGGGAAACCTCCCCAGAGAAGCAACTAACAAAAAAGGGTTTTCCTCAAACTACTAGGCTGTGCAGTGAGTGTACGTTATTACTTGTATAAATTCATGCCAGAAAGCTCCAGCTTTAAAAATCTAAAATGAAGCAGTAAAAATTAACAATGCAGATGATGAGTAAGAAAGCAGCAGAAAGCCTGGGATGCGTGGAGCCACGGATCAGCCCCAGGTTTCTTTTCCACCACAGGGGAACACTACCCCTGCTCATCAAATGCTCACCCTGAAGTTTACAGAGTTTTCCTACTGTACAAAGTGTGATTTATGAAGCAATGTTCCCTCATGTCCAACGCCAGGCTGCTTTAACTACTGCCTCCTGTTTTATGGCTGCAGTTTGGGCTGTCAAGCAGCGAAACTGGGAGGGCAACAATGAAAGCTTCAGACGTGCCCATGATAAATGGTGGGACCCGAGGTCTTCAGTGATGGGCTCCCAGGGTAGCTGGGGAGTCTTGCTGCTTCCAGGATATAAATAATCAGTTAGAAACAATAGTGCACTAATGGAGTAAAAAAAAAAAACTATGCCAGCGTTCAAGCCTTTTACAGCTCTGCAAGCAGAGTTTTTTCTTTACTGGCTGATTTTAGTGTAGGGCTCTGCGTCCCATAGTCAGGCATTTCAACAGCAGCAAAGACTTCTTTTTATTTTTGCAGGCCTTTGCATCTTCTTGTTATACTACAGGGCATCCTGTTCCTGGTATTGAGATATAAAACAAAGCATCTGTATCACTCAACTCAAAAGACAAGGACACGCATGCAAGTTTTGTTTATGACAAGTTGTTAAGAAAAAAAAAACCAACATTCTTTAAGATATTAAAAGAGTAAAAGGTGGGGAGGAAGAGATGAGGGGGAAGAGTGAGGGGGGAGTGTGTGGCCCTCTCCCTACCTCTCTCCAGGGTCTTGAAGGACCAGCTGATTTAAAGACTCATTTCCACCACTTCCTATCTACTATAATGGGCAAGAGTTTAGTGGACACCAAGTCCCTTTGAAAATATCACAGTGTGTGTGTGTGTGTGTGTGTGTGTGTAAAGAAAAAGGATTCCCAAACCCCATAAAATCTGCATCTAAAAGTAAAGGCACCTGGCCATTGAAGAAAGGAAGTTGCCAAAATGGGCCAGATCCCTTGACCAGATGGGTGTAAATTTGGCCTTAGTGAAAACTAAGTTTCAAACAAGCTCTTTAACAACAGCTCTTTAACTACAACATTTGCTCCATGCCCAGATGAGCTTTTGCCACCCTGAGTAAGAAGGCAGGCAGCTATCTCAGATGCAAAGAACAAAACCCACCACTGCACAGATCTACCAACATCAAAGATGTTGAAGATGCTGACCCAACTCTCTACATCCCTCACCTGCAACTCTGCTCTCCCCAGATCTCAGCTGGCCCAAACCACAAAGAAATATTTTGTGCAGGAAAGACAAGAGAAGCATGAATGATTTGACCTTGCAAGCTTCAGGTCAGGAAGGATCTCCCTTCAGGTAGCAACTGAGTCATAAATCTCTGAGAATTTACCAAGGAAGCATCAGGAAAGCCTTGTCTACCATCCAATGCTACTTTTGTAGAGCTAGAAGCCCCAGAACATCTGTCTTTCTTTTACTTTAGAGCAAGCTTCTAGTACAGGAGTAACTTTGGGTTCCCTGACAACGCTTTTACTGACTTCAAGGGCTTTGATGAAAAACCTCTCCTTTTGTACAACTGGCTCTGCACAAAGTCAGATGCTGAAATATTTCTTCTTCAATGCAGCATGATGATGAAGGTGATATGCCAGCTGCTGCTGAAGTTCTATGGTTATTTTCAGCCTGGCTTCCACAGTCTTCCAGCCCCAAAAGTTGAGCATCTTGCAGAGGAGGAAAAGTGACTTTTTGTACAGATCAGGCTTGATCCCATCTCACATGGGATTTCTGCAAGAACCCCTAGCCATGATCCCTGCTCCTCTGTCCTCTCCTGAAATCCTGTGCTTGACTATGTTCTGTAGCCCTATTAACCTCTTCCTAGCTGGAAGGACCGAATTAAATTGCACTCATTTCCAAGACTAAGGGTCCACAACATTTTCAGCAGCCTGGATTTAATGAACTTCAGGAGAATTACTCATGAGCCAACATACTGACACTGGGGACCATCAGAAAAGACATGGGTGACAATTTTCCTCCCTCCCACCTCCTGCTACAGAGCTCACATGGAGCAAGCAGGTGTCACTGACTTCAGCAAAGGGAAGACTTGCTCTGTTTCTTTTGGATCCTCCTCTCTGCAGGGTAACTCTGCAATGTGAAGCCCAGAACAAGCTTTGTTCCTCTACATCCTTTCTTCCTGTTAGGATATTGGGATACCAACAACATGCACCTCTCCCTGAGCTGCAGAACATGACTGGGCCTTGTTTTCCTCCCAGCTGACTGAGATAAAATGCCATTGTATCTCCTGGAGTTGTATGAAGCATGGGTTTAAGAGATGCTTCTCCATCAGCCCAGTATCTCAGGGATGCCTTGAAACATCTACTGGGATCTATCAGAAATGCAGTAGCAGAGCTGCACAGTATTTGGCAATCAGCAAGCAAAGGGGTGGAGGCATTTTAAGCATCACATCTCATGTGTCATAATGGTAGCTTAGGGTTCCAGCAAGATGCTGATTTTTGACTGTGTCAGAGGTGGCAGCAAAAGGGACAGCATGTCTGCCTTGGGCATTCATCAGGCAAAAGCACAGATCTTCCAGAGGTTGGTGATGGGCTGGACTATGGGCCACCAGAGTTGCCTTTAATATTTTCATGGTGCTCCAGAAGAAAGCAAAGAATATTACATTTGTAGGTGATGCTGACCCAATTACTATCAATTTCAGAGGGAAACTGAAGCTCTTACATTCATTATAGATGAAGCATGTAGCTTCAAACGACACCATGTTACCTTGATGGGTAAAAACAGAACTATATTGTGACAATGATGCACGCTGCAACTTTATGGTTTATCACAGTGACTATCAAGACACTGAAATGAGCAGTTTTTTGCTCTCAGTGTCTTTACAAATAACACTGTCTTTAAAGAAATAATTATAAGAATCCCTGTGTTGTTCTAAATTACACTAAGAAGCCTTTGCCCAGATGAATTGAGAAAGTTCCAGGAGCAAAATCACATGAAAAATGAGCTCATCTGTACCTCATTTCAAAAAAGGTATAAATTGAAGTTTTGATACATTATTATGCTCTGCTAGTTTTTCAGCACTCTCCTACTACTGCTTGTGCAGAGGTGGTTTTCTCCATGGGGTGATGGCTTTCTGCAATCTGTGTTATAGAGTTCCTGTCTACAAGAGCTCTCTTAGATCAACAAAGAAATCATTCAGTCACAGGGATGAAAAATATGAGTATGTGATGGCCACGGTGAGGAGCAGCATATCCTGCAGGTATACAAAAAGGTTCACCATGCCCAGGTGAACAAAAAACTGGGAAAGGAAGAGGAAGGAAGTAAGGAATGTGTTTGCAAGGGGACAGGAGATCCCATGAGTGCCTGCTGGAAATGACAGTGGACATCTCAGCTGCACAGGTGAGGCAAACACCTGGACCCAGAATGGATGCTGATCATGATGACAGCAAGAAGGCTTCAGTCATCAGTGGAGATGGTGATGGTTGAGTGCACATGGATGGGAGGGTGGAAGATCTTGTGACTTCCTCAGGGAGAGAGCAGGGGAAGAAAATTCTTTATATAAAGTATTACTGGTCTATGCATATGTCATGGATTAACACTGGTCTGGCAATTAAACTGAATAACAGATGCTCTATTAATGCCCCTTCCCTGATAAAAGCAAGGAGTAAGAAAAAGGGAGAGAGACTGATGGGTTGGAAACTAAACTACACAGCTTTAATGAAACAGTAATGATAAATAGGAAAAATTACTAAATATATACAAATATACAGGGAAATTGATCCCACGTTCCTCCTCCCTTTCCCCCAAGAACTCTCCCATCCCCACTGAGGCTGCAGGGCAGCCCTGGGAAAGTCCAGGCTGGAATCCTGGGGTCAGGAGCAGTTGGGAGCTGGAGGCAGGAACACACAGATTCAGGCTGGGATGGATCAGAAGTACAGGCAGAGGAAGGGATGGAATCCTCCCAGGATGCTGAAGCAAACAGGGAGAGGGGAAGAAGGGGAAGCAGGAAGGGGTTTGACCCTCGTGATCCCTCAGATTTATCCTGAGTATGAGGTGTATGGGATGGAATACTCTCCTTGGTCAATTCTGGCATCTATCTTGTCCGTTCCTCCCCACAGGAGGGTTTCAGGTGGGACCTCTTTACTCCTTTTCTCCTTTTGGAGGGCAAAATGTTCCTCAGAGCTGAGCAGTGTCCTTGGCTCTGCAGCCCATTCTCCAGCAGTAACTCTAACCATGGAGTGGGATCAGTCCCAGCAGCAGACACTGCCTGAGAAACTTGCTGTGAATTTCAGCAAGTGCAGCTCCTGACAAGAGACTTGGCTGAAACCAAAATTACAAAACAGAAAACCACCTTTATCCTGGCCCAAACCAGGACAGCATATAAGCAGGAAAGGCAGGAGGATGCAGTTTTGCGCAGAGCATGAAGAACAAGCCCATCAGTGTTTCAGTGACCCCCACAAACACAAGCAGATTTTCCAGCACTTACCTTCAAGGTGAAGCCACATTAACCTTCCTTTAACTGAGGTGATGGAGGCGACACAAATCTCTGCAGGGTTCCTGGGGTTCACTGCCTCCAGCTTCATGTTCTTGGTAAAGCCACGGCTGAAGGATGTCTGAAAGAGTCAAGGACCAACACTGAAGCATGGCACTGCAGCACTGCATGACTTTAATTAGGCTGTCCACTGGGAAGCATATATTTAGCATGGTCTGCTTTTCACTGGAAGTGCTGGAGACACTGAAGAACAGTCAAGCATCCAGACTGAAAATAAAGCTGCCCTCGACACCCATATGAAAGAAAAAACAATGATGGCAACAAATCAGAAAGCAAAGTATTTGGTGGTTTATTCTGTATTCTCATCAAAGTATTTGATGGCTTATTCCTTAACTCTCAGAGACCAATCAGGAGATTACTCCACACCAGCTCCAAGTGTATTTAAATGTCTGCTAGTGGTGTATTTGCTGTGTCCTGTTGTTCATAGAATCATAGAATCATAGAATAGGCTGGGTTGGAAGGGACCTCAGAGATCATCGAGTCCAACCCTTGATCAGCTACCGCCACAGTCACTAGACCATGGCACTGAGTGCCATATCGAGTCGCTTTTTAAATGTCTCCAGGGACGAAGAGTCCACCACCTCCCCAGGCAGTCCGTTCCAATGTCTGATCACCCTTTCCGTGAAAAAATTCTTTCTAATATCCAATCTGAACTTCCCCCGGCACAATTTAAGACCATGCCCTCTTGTCTTATTGAGAGTTGCCTGGGAAAAGAGACCAACCCCTGCCTGGCTCCATCCTCCTTTCAGGTAGTTGTAGAGAGCAATGAGGTCTCCCCTGAGCCTCCTCTTCCTCAGGCTGAACAGCCCCAGCTCCCTCAGCCTCTCCTCATAGGATCTGTGTTCGAGTCCCTTCACCAGCTTGGTTGCCCTCCTTTGGACCTGTTCAAGGACCTCAATATCCTTCTTGAATTGAGGGGCCCAAAACTGAACACAGTACTCAAGGTGTGGCCTTACCAGGGCTGAGTATAGGGGCAGAATCACCTCCTTGGACCTGCTGGTGACGCTGTTTCTGATACATGCCAGGATGCCATTGGCCTTCTTGGCCACCTGGGCACACTGCTGGCTCATGTTCAGCTTCCTGTCAATCCAGACTCCCAGGTCCCTTTCTGCCTGGCTGCTCTCCAACCACTCTGTCCCCAGCTTGTAGCGCTGCATAGGGTTGTTGTGGCCAAAGTGGAGGACCCGGCACTTGATGGGCTACTTGTTGATGGGCTACCACAAAAAAGGGTTCCTACATCTTGCCTAAGAACAGAGAAACTTCATACATTTAGTTGCCCATGCTGAGTGATGCTGGAGAAGTTTCATCACCTACTGCAGTATGTTTTAATTCATGGATTATTTTAGCTCAATGTGTAAGATCCTTCTCTGCAGACATCAGGTTTGTTAGTCCACCAGTTACAAGTGGGTGTAGATGGAGCCAGCTGTGTAACCAGAACTCCCATCTGTAGCTGCTGCAGGTGACCCCAAGTCCAAAGGAACCACAAGACCTTACAGTCCTTCCCAAAACCTTCTCCACAACTCAAGCCCCAAGCTAATCCTCACTTTCATGCTTAACCTCTGTCCCTTTTCCAGTGTCCCTAGTCCTTTTACTCACTCTCAGTCTCTTCCCAATATTCCCACCACTACTATCCCTAAACCACATGGATGCAATACCTGTGGCTATGCCAGGCCCTCCTTTCCTTGCATTTTTCTCCCCTCTGTCCTACCTGTTCTGCACCACAGCAACTGTGGGCACTTGGATGTCTCTCTATGCACACAGTCAAGTGACACCACTCCTTCATCCAGCAATCCCATGGGAGCAACTGGAAACTCAAATAAATAGAGTCACAGAATCATAGAATAATTTGGGTTGGAAGGGAACTCTAAAGTCACCCAGTCCAACCCCCCCACAGTAAGCAGGGACACCCTCAACTAGATCAGGATGCTCAGAGCCTCCTCAAGCCTCACCTTGAATATCTCCAGGGATGAGGCCTCAACCACCTCCCTGGGCAACCTGTTCCATTTTTCCACTACCCTCAAGGTAAAGAATTTTTTCCTCACATCCAATCTAAATCTACTCTTCTGTAATTTAAAACCATTGCCCCTCATCCTATCACTCCAGATCCTTGCAAACAGTCCCTCTACAGCCTTCCTGTAGGCACCTTCAGATACTTGAAGGTCACTATTAGGTCTCCCCAGAGCCACCTTCTCTCCAGGCTGAACAACCCCAGCTCCCTCAGCCTGGCTTTGCAGGAGAGGTGTTACAGCCCCCTGGATCATTTTCATAGCCCTCCTCTGGACCTGATCCAATTCAACCCTTCTGCTCCTTGTACAGCACCTAAAATCACAGGAACTTCACTCTGAACCAATCACTGGGAGCTCTTTGTGAGACAAGAAACTCTGGATTTGGTCTTTCTCTTTTTTTTTTTTCTCTGCTCATCAAGAGGTCTCCCAAAAACATGATGCTGGTCTCAATCATTGCTAAGACTGCCACAAGCCTTGCTCAGCACATAGATCAGCTTCTCCCTGTAAGATCTGCCAGCAGGCAGGACTGCAGAAAACCAGGGTGAGTCTGGTTAAATGCCTTTTATGTCACTTAACAAGGAACCATCATTTATCATCACACCAGCTCCTTTCATCGCAGTCCGCGGCTGGAGGCTAATTCACCCCAAATCAATGGCAAAACAGTTAGTTTATTTTAATAAGGATTTGGGCATGTCAATCCATTTCATAACTGCCTCCCCTTGTTGAATATGTCCCCCCCAGGGAAAACAGCTCCAGCACATCCCCTCCCAGCTCCATGGCACCAGGTGGGAGATGTGTCTGCATGGAACAAATGGGCTGACCTGTCAGGGAGGTGGCACAAATGATAAGGGTGAGATCACATCTCTCTGCAGAGAACTGGGCTATTGAGAGCAGAAGAATAACAGACACATGTTCATCTGATGAACATTCCCTTAAGAAAAAAAAGAAAGAAAAAAAAAACAGTGTGGGGGAAGAAGGGCTTAGATTTTATCGTCAGAGGCTATTACTCAGAGACTGTTCTCAGTGCTGAGAGCACAGATCCATTACTTGACAAAAGGAAAAGAGAAGAAGAAAAGGGAGGGGTGCTTGCAGAACTGCAGAAATGAGATGTTGTTCCCACTCTCTTGGTGAGATGCAGCATTGCCCAGCTTCTTGCAGCACTTGGGGAAATCTTTGAAGTCCCTTGAGGGAGAGGGATTTGCACCAGACAGCATAATAAATGGGGCAAAGAAATTCCAGCTTTGATTTGATTGCCAGGTAAAACTCTGTAGATGATACAGCTCTTCTATATTAATCAATAGAAAGTGTTCAAATGCACCAGTTCACCTTCAGAGGTGTGTTCCAAGCAAGGTTGCCCTTGGGCCACAACAGATCATAGAATCACAAAATAATTTGGGTTAGAAGGGACCTTAAAGATCATCATGATCCAACCTCTCTGACATGAACACCTGGCACTAGACCAGGTTGCTCCAAGCCCCATCCAACCTGGCCTTCAACACTTCTAGGGATGGGGCAGTCACAACTTCTTTGGGCAGTCTGTGCCAGTCTCTCATCACCCTCAGAGTGCAGATGAGGAAGGCCATGCAAAAAGATGCAGGACTGGCATCCTGTGAGAACATCTCCATTCTGCTTTGCACCAACACCTTGTCCCCCAGTGTTGTAACTTCTGAGTAAAATCTATGTAACTCCCAGGGGAACCTGCTTGTCCTCCATACACAAGACTGCTTCATTTTGTAAACCCTTCTGCACTCATCTGAAGTGCCACATTCCCAGTTATTGATGGGATCTCAGCTTCCATCTGTTGATGGGAGCATCAACAAGAGCACCAGGTTACTGGCAGAGGCTGAAGGCTACATCTGCCTTTCACTGAGTGATGAATATCTGTGGATCAAGCCACACCAGACTGTCCTTGACAGAAAAAAGCCTTAAGCAGATTTTTTCTAAAGCTCTGAATCTTGATGGCTTCCAACAAAATGATGTGCTGCTTCTCACATCACTGTTGCTGTGTCCAGGAACCACATTAGCTGTCCCAAAGACATCCATGCAGGTTCATCACTCTTCTCACACTCCAAGCTGAGCAGTTTCAACCTTAGCTTTTAAACACATTTGGTTTGCTTGAGTGTATCCCCCTGGGAACTAGAAAGAACACCTAAAATGTGAAAGGGGATGCAATGAAATTGCTTTACTTAGTTTCTTTTTTTTACATAGGATTGTAATTAATTGTAATATTCAGTTGAGATCCTTCTTGTGCTAGATGCTGCACAACATCATTGAGGACATGATGAGCAGGAAAATGAAATGAATCAAATCCCTTTTAGGGATGGAGACCCAGAACACACCTCTGGCTTGCTTTCTTTCTCCTCATGGTGGCTGCAGGAACCTCCCAAAGCCTTGCTGCAGCTTTTCTGGGAGGGATATTGTTTTTACATATGGGCACGAGAGGAGCAATGCAAAGGCAAGGAGAGAACTTACATTTCTGAAGCAGGGGTGAGGGGCTGCCTCTGCTCCACACTGCTTCTGATAGTCTGCCCAGTCAAAGTCCTGGCCAGAGTAACCTGCAGGATGGGGAAACAGGGAAGTGCCATCAGCCATCACTTCACAGCAAAGAGCAAGCATAAAATGGCCCCCACAGACACAACCAGCCTCAGGATTCATCCCATCCCATCCCACCTCAGTCAGCTGTGCAGTACCAGCAGGCAAGTTCTCTGGATGTCTGCTCACAAGCCATGAGAGGTGACACCAACGCTTCTCCAGCACCCACTACTACATTTCACTTTGAAAACTCCAAGTCTTTGTGAAAAACTAATAGAACACATCGATTTTCCTTATTTCTCCCTTCCTGTGAGCATCTATAATACATCCATAACTACCAAGAATTGCTACTGTCCTCAGTTTCCAAGTGGGGCTGCTCATGGACTTCTTTTTCTCCTTTATCCATCAGAAGAGGGAATTATGGAACACAGGGGTGCCTCAACAACAAACAGGGACTGGACCAGCATGATCAGAAGCTGAGCCATCCTCTCTTCTGAAGCATGAGATAAATTCTCCTCTGTCTTCACTGCCATAGCTCTACCCTCCATCACTGACTTTCCAGCATCTCAGGTTTCCTGAGCTGACTCCCACCACAGTAAGAACATTATTCAAGGCTGTTTGGAAATCTGGAACAGAGCATGAAAATGAATACACATTTCCCAGATTAAAGCTTCAGCAACCAGATGCTCCTTTCAGCCTCTGCTTCTACCAAAAACAGGGAAGCAACACTGGTGCCCCTGCCTATGGCAGAGGGATGGGAACTAAATAATCTTTAAGATAAATTCCAACCCCAAACAAGTCTCTGATTTCTGAGTTTCATAGAAGCAAAACAGACATTTGCTCATTCATTCTTCTTACCTGACTGTTATTACTTGGGACATACAGGTTTGATTTTTGGGTTGTTTTGTGTAGTTTTTGTTTGCCTCAAGTCTTTCAAGTCTCTTACAATGCTTGAAGCTCTTAAGAGCAAATCCTGTCCAGAGCCCTGTGACAATACTGCTAAAATTCTAATAACATTAATGCAGAATTACTCTCACTGCAAATGTTCAGGAGTCCCCTAAAGGCCAAATTCTCCCTTCAATCTCCTTGCCTCGCACCCGAGCTTGGCCTCATTTCACAGAACATCCCTGAATGACTTTTTCATTGATAGCCAAGAAGGAACACTCAAGATGAGATGGGGATGAATCATTTATGACTATGGAAATAATGATAATTTTTGCAGGCAAGAAAGGAATGGAATACTGGGTGAAGTCACCCATCAGTCATCCAGAGCAAAAAAACAATGAGGTAAAAATTTTGAAAATAAAGTTCTAATCCTGCTGCTAAGATGCAAGGATCTGGGATAAAATGAACTTCTAATCCTAATTACTGCATCCAGGACAAACAAATTAATGAGATAAAGCCTTGAGCTCAGCTGCCTGTCTCTGTGGGGCATGAAAGTAAATAATAACCAGAAATGTAGAAACAAAAATGCACATGCAAGTGAAACAGGACAATTAATTAAAAAGAACATTGATTTTTTTCATATGGAAAATAAGTATCCTTGCACTGTTTTCTAACCACCAATTTCTGCAACAGTATTTTTCTTCCCCTTTCTTCTCCCTTTTTTTTTCTCTCCAGTTATTCATTTTCCAGACTTTTCAGCTTCACAAAATGAAACGGAAAACAGGAAGAAAGATGCACATCACTGTATCAGAAGGGGATTTCCTGGATCCCATACAGATGTTTGCAGTGGAGATGTCTACATTGGGCCTGGGTTCCCTAAAGAGTCAAGGGACAAACAGGCAGACCTAGAGCTCATGTCTGTCCTCCTGATGAGTTGCCCTGTGAAAGTCCCTCCCACTTTCCATGGACTCCAGAAGATGGGATGGGTGATGGATGGGTGGGTGATGGGGTGGGTGAATTAATATAGACCACTGTTCTGTGTCTGTCTTCACCTGATCCACCACAGCTGCTGCAGCTTCAGGGACCCAAAAACCAGCCCATGTCCTGCACATCCTCTCATCTCTGGTTTAAAACCCTCCCAGACAGGTTTTAAATTTTATCTGCAACTACACAAGACCTTGGCAGAATGGTTGAAAACTGACATTTCTTTCTGGAGAGGGTGATCAGCCATTGGAATGGGCTGCCCAGGGAAGTAGTGGATTCTCCGTGTCTGGAGATATTTCAAAAGAGACTGGATGTGGCACTCAGTGCCATGGGCTGGGAACTGCAGTGGGAGTGGATCAAGGGTTGGACTTGATGATCTCTGAGGTCCCTTCCAACCCAGCCAATTCTATGATTCTATGACAAAGTTTCAGTGAGGTGTAAAAACTCAACTGTGCTGTCACCAACCAATCACCTGTTGGTTTCACCACTACCAAAATGACAAGAGAAGACCCTCTTGTTGTGGATTTGAACAGATAGGAAACTTGGGAAAGCAGTAAGAGGGTTTGCCATAACTTGCTTCAACAGTCTAACAAGGATGACTCTGAGAGGACCATACTCAGGAATTGGATTTAAAGCAGCCTGGACCTGTATCTGGACTTTTTATGGAGCAACATGATATAAGCCACCACCTTTAGCATGTGGAGAGGTAGCATGTAACAAGTACCTCCATTAGCACATGGCATTCACCTACTTTTAATCCTTTAAGATTTAGCTGAAGAAATAATCAAGTAATAACATAGCTCAAAGCTTTGCTTGTGTGATTTACCTGCTGCTCCCCAAACATGTGAAAAATCACTGCTTTCTACACCAATTCTCAGCAGTTATTTAAGATTCATAGAATTTTCAAGGTTGGAAGGGACCTTTGAGATCATCCAGTTCTAACCCCACTGCCATGGGCAGGGACACCTCCTGCTAGACCAGGCTGCTCAGAGCCCTGTCCAGCCTTAAAAACTTCCAGAGATGGGGCTTCCACCACCTCTCTGGGCAACCTGTTCCAGTGTCTCACCACCCTCATGGTGAAGAACTTTTTCCTAACATCCAGTCTAAATCTCCCCTTCTCTGGTTTGAATTCATTCCCCCTGGTCCTATCACTACCTGACATCCTAAAAAGTTCCCCCCCAAGCTTTCTTGTAGCCCCTTCAGATACTGGAAGGCTGCAATAAGGTCTCCTCTGAGCCTTCTCCTTTTCAGACTGAATAACCCCAAGTCTTCCAGTCTGTCCTCATAGGAAAGGTGCTCCATAGCCCTCCTCTGAGCATCCTTGTGGCCCTTCTCTGGACACACTCCAACATGTCCGTGTCCCTCCTGCAAAAGGGGCTTCAGAACTGGATGCAATACTCCAGGTGGGGTCTGATGAGGGCAGAGTAGAGGGCAAAATACAAGAAGTAGCAAACACAACAACAGAAATGTATTTGGAGGTTCTGAAAGTGGCATTTCCTTAGTGAGCTTTCCAACTAGAAGTCCTACTGAAATATTTTCCCCTCTTTTAATATCTCATAAAAAAGGAACAATGGGTGCTACTCTAAAGGGAAGTGGTCTATAAATCCAGCTCTAATAAATATAAACAGTGTTTGTTCAATGTTTATGCAGCAGCAGTAAATGGGTATTCATATTTGGCACTGCACAGGAAAATACTGTTCTCTATTTCTAGTAGCAAATGTTTGCACCTCCTGTTCAGGGTTCATCTACTGCGTGTTTGGCTTCAACAAAGGCCTGAGAGGCAAAAAGGCAAGAGAATGGCTATGAGATTCTGAACTCAAATACCCCAACCTGGCACAGTGCTCTGATGAAATAAAATGAGTTGATCTGAAAATCAGAGAAGCAGAGAAGGTGTCAACAACAAATTAACAAAAAAGAAAACAAAACCAAAAAAAAAAAAAAAAAAAACCCAACCAAACCAAACCCAAGCAAACGATTACAATACACAATGAAAAAGGAATTCTTTCACTGTTTTTTTTGTTCCATAGGAACCTCTTGCCTTTGGGCAACACCAAATATTGCCAACTTATTCTCTGTTGAGGGTGAGGTTGGTCAGGAACACATGAGTGCTGGGGTTGGAGGAGGCTGGTGAAATCCATGTGCAAGAAGGACATTTCTGGACATGCCAGGGCAGGTAGAGCTGTCCAGGGATGCAGATGGAAATGGTGGGATTTCCTCCTCCTCCTGCAGACCTTCTCATTAGCAGCCAGCTCACACCACAGCCTACTTCACTTTCACAGCAGTGCATCCCTCTCCTATCAGTCCTGGCTATTTCTTTATCCAAATCTGGCTCCATCAGTGGGAGTTTGGATGCTTTCCACTTTCCCTCTGCTTTCCACTTTCCCTCTGCTTTCCTTTTTTGGTGGCTTGTGTGTTTTTTTGGTGGTTTGTTGTTTGGTTTGCAAAAAATTCCCACTTCTGATTATATTTTAATGACTCAAAGCCTGTGTTCTGCCAATGGAAAAGGATTTTGACACCCAAGATGCTAAGATGCAGTTTAGGCATCCAGCCCTCATACACAGTACAAGAAATACAGCAAGACACAGCATGCATCTAGCTGCCTGATGCCTTTTTTTTTAATAGCTTCCCTCTAGGATTTCTGATCAGACAGCATAAAGTAAACTTTATTTTTGCCAGGGGAGACTTTCCTATGCTTTCTCACCAACCATGCCACTAGATACCCACCTGCCCTTCAGGCTTTACTGGCCAAGTTGAGGTATTTCTCTCTAACAGATGCTACTGCTAAGAATGTTGGCATCTAAAACAAGAGTTTGCAGATACCCAACCTATAAAACCCCATCTCAGGCTGGCTTTGTGCCAGCTGGGATTGGAAATTATCAGGCCATGACCTTGTAAAGAGAAGTGTCTGGCCCATGGTCTGGAGCAAACTGTATGGCCTGGGGGAAGCTGTGTGTGAATTTGGGGTGGGAAAAAAGAAAAAACATTCCATTGACTTTCATTTTAGCTGCATTTCTGGACAATATCAGTGTGTACTTACACAGGCATGGTTGTTACACCCAGATTGAAGCAGCACATTTATTTCAGTAAAGGCACCACAGTAATTATGGACACATCCCATATGCAGCTGCAAGCTCAGGACTTCAGGACTATGCTGGGAATTTTACATTACATGTGCTGAAGAGGCACTCTGGATATATGGAAGAGGACTCTGAACCTAGCAGAGAATAATCCTTTGCTTCCCTGGGTTTGGCAGCAGCATATAATTTCCAAAATTAAAAGCAATCTGCATGTGCAAACCTTAAGTGGGATTTTTCTCCCCTCCCCAGGCATTTCTTTTTCTCCCAAGCAACATCAATTTCTGGCAAAGGGTCAACACCCCAGCCAGCTTCAAAAAAACCCTAAAATTCCAGCCAGCCAACACATTTTGCAAGTGAAGAAGTATCACCAGGGCACCACAGGTGGCTGTCTGAAATTGGAAGTAATTAACTGCACGGCTACAAAGTTGGGAAACAGCACGGTTGGAGCCTCCTTCTCCTGGCTCTGACCTGAACACTGCTAACAATTTGGGATTTTTTGAGCCAGCTAAGGAAATGCCTGCACGCTCCTGGGCAAGACAGCCCTGAGTTTAGTTTAGACATTGAGATTTAGGAGCTTTGCTTGGCTTTAGTGTTGTACTGAGGTGGATGCTATGGAGAGATAGATGATTTGCTTTTAGCATGACATGACTCTCAATGCTCCTTTTGCTCTCTCCACACACAAAGCATCACTAAGATGTATTTTACAGGAATTCACAAGGCTCTGGTGCAGGCTGCTGGGGACTACAAAGCACAGGGACATCAATACACCAGCAAGATGCATTTGCAGAGATGCTCACAGGGTGGCAAGAGCCAGAACAGCCCCAGTGATTCAAGAGAGCTGTGATAGCTCGAGATACTTAGGGTGATGCTCTGCAGCAAAAAACATCACAGTTTTAAAGGCACTAGGAAGAGACAAATTTCCTTCAGAGGAAACCTGCAAATCACCGAGAAGGAATACAAACCCTTGGGAGGTGTGAGATTGACTCCATTTTTAAGGCACCACTGTATTGGCAAGATCCCTAAGGAATCAGCATGGCAAAGCATTGAGATTTTGCTGGCTTCAGGTCTCAAGTCATCAATGGTCACTTGTAAATAATGATTGTTAAAAACCTGAGGGGTGAAAAAGAAGAAAACAAAATCAGAAGTTAAAATTGCTGTAACATGAGGGAATGTGGAAAGCCAAAACAGAGCCTGAAATCAAACCACTCCTGCTCTCACCTAATGCTTTTCATCAAAGTATTTCTATCAAAGACACTGAACTTTGAGTTTTAGAGATGGGTAAACTGAGGCAAAGGAAAGCACTGGGGTTCAAGGTCACTCAGTGTGCCCATACCTGAGCAGGAACTAGAGGAGATTCTAGAGATCCCACAGCCTTCCTCTTTCTTTCCTTTGAAACTATGGATTAAACATCCAGGTACCACCTCCATCCAGCTGTTTTATTGGAAAAGTTCCCTAGATGTGCAGGGAAAACCCAAATGCATGCAGTGAGAAAGATCAAAGAGGGATCCCTTTTTTTGCAGGGAAGTGGAAGGCAGACATGCTCCTCCCCAGGGAATCTGAGTGCAAATATAGTTGTGCATCACCTGGTGATGCCTGTTGGACAGAAACAATCCATTTATTTGGAGCACCCATGGATTTTAAACATATTTCTTGATGTGTTCTCCAGACGATGAAGTAACACTCTTGGGCTTTCCTAAATACAGTGGAAATCAGTAAGAAGTTTCTATTCAGGTTCTTTTCAGCCCCCCTCTCATGGAGCTCACCTTGGTCACTGATGCAGGACAAATATGAAATGGCTCCTTCATATTGACTGCTTCCAGCTTCATCCCTACAGTGAAGAAGTGGTTTCTCAAATCAGCATGGTCCTGTGGGAAGAGATGGGAATAAAGGAACACACAGTGTGGCAGCATCATCCACCAAGGAGGAGCTGACACCTTTGCAAAGATATTTTACACGTGTCCACGTGGGTTTTGTCACTTGGGTGATCAGCAGAATGATCCCAGCTCCAACTGGGTACCCCTAATTCTCTGTTCTTTTCATGTCAACCCAAACACAGCTAGAGAGAGGACAGACCTGCAGGACCAAGCCCATCACATCTAAAGCACAATGTGCATCCATCCCATAGGTAGCATCTAACTTAAACTTATTCAAGAAGGAGATCAGACTCACTAAAATAAGAAACTGCCTGAGAAATGGCTACTTGAAAATCAACCTTGGGCAGTCAGACACCACCATCTGAGGGCAACCTGAGCTCCAGAGATCAACCTGAGGTTACCCCAGAGTAATACAAAGCAGGAGTGCAAACATCTCAGGATGGCCTTGATTTACCCTGGTGGGTTCCCAGCCCCTGCAGGGCACCAAAATAAGAACATGGGCTTGGTTTCCACTTGATGAAAGATGGAAAAGTCTCTTCTACAGCTAAAGGTGGATGGAGGACCAGGCAGTGAACTCGGACCCAAAATGTGGGCAACAAGAGAACATGCTGGTGGGAAAACATGTTAACTGTGTTCAAGAACATGTCCACTGCAACACTTCCACCTGGGATGAAACCTGGCTGCACCCAGAGGGTTGCAAAAAGCAGTTTGGGGTTGGCAGAGGGATGCAGACCCAGAACTTAGAAGAAACCCAGATTCAACTCCCTGCCTTGCCCCCACTTAAGTGTTTAACACCTATCAAATCAGTCCATTTCTCATGACCCCTGTCTAGCAGGTGCTCAAGCTGGCATCCTAATCCCAGAGTAATGATCACATTCTGTGTTCATTCAATAAAAATGTCCTTCAGCAGTTCTAAACCATCTGTGCATTAGTCAATACAAGCATAAAAGGAGATTATGTTATATTTAACACACACACACACAGACAACTCCAAAATATATGCAGAAAGCTTGTGATCCAGTAAATGGTTAGCAATGTCATTCCCATCTACATTCATTGCTACGTGTTGTATTCTTGTTCTAAAATGATTTTTTATTGATCCAAAGTTGCATGACACTGTGCTTGCTTTTCCCAAGAACTGTCTTCACTTGCAGCCTTCACAACTTCTATTCTGGGATCTTACATCCCTGCTGCCATTAATGATAAGATTTCTCCACAAGCTCCAAACCTTGGCTAAAAGAATTGTTCTTTTCACCTTGCCAGCCTGCAGTGTTAGGGAGCCTTTTCTCTGAGAACCAAAAAGCAGTAAAAAAATTACTAAAGAAAATAATTGAGTCACACAGCAGGGTAAGTATATAGTGATGGGGAAACTGAGGAAGATTTTAGCCATAAGGCCCCAAAGCTCAGTGAACAAATGGCTGAAAAAGGAGCAGACATTCAAGAGCTTGGGACAGTGTAACCATCAGACATACCTGAGCATGCTGGCAATCACCTCCACATCACTAAAGCCCCAGAGGAACCAGAGACCCATTTCTAGCAGCTTTACAACAAGTTTCATTGAATACGAATTTGAATTAGGGAAGAGAATCTGGCTTCTCATACCCAGAGGTTGCTCAGTACCAGGGATGCACCTGACAGGTTATCAAAACTGCCTTCTGTACTACTGAAAAGGCTTCCCCTGGCAAAAGCCAATGGCTCCAAAAATCAGACCTCACCACCACTGAATTTCAGATCTCCAAAGGCAAAAAGCACCTGGGCTGGAGAGCTGCCTCCTCCTGCAGAAGAATCCATGCCCAGCATCTTTTCATCCTTAGAGTGAGGTTGTAAAGAAAAGGTGACTTAGCAAAATGTACATCCAGAGGTACCACAGGATCACAGAATGGTTTGGAACAGACTTTGAAGACCAACTGGGTCCAACCTGCCTGACATTGGCAGGGACACCTCTCACTAAACCGGGTGCTCCAAGCCCCATCCACGCTGGCCTTGGACACTTTCAGGGATGGGGCAGCCACAGATTCTCTGGGCAACCTGGGTCAGTGTCTCACCACCCTCACACTGCAGAATTTCTTCCTAATGTCCTACCCAAATGTCCTCTCTTCCAGTTTAAAGGCATTTTCCCTCATCCTATCACTAGACACCCTTGTGAAAAGTCCCCTCCCCAAGCTTTCCTGCAGGCCCCTTCCTGCAGAAGGCCCCTAACCTGCAGAACCTTCCTATCAGAACTATTTAATCATGTTTATCTTTAAACACACAAGTAGTCCCATCCACTCTAAGTGATTTGTTGATTGAGACCAAAATATACTGAGACCAAACCATATTGCCTCTCATTTTTATTCAAATGAATTTCTGTGGTTCTTTCAAATTTGTCTTTATCCAAATTTAGCTTCCATTTGTTTTTTGCCTTTTCAAAGGGAAAGAATAACCATGTAGAAGAAGAAAAAAATAAAAGCTATTAACATTTATAGCTATTTTACTTCCAAAGCATATCCTCTTTCCTCCACACACTATGGATCTTAGGATCAATCTCCCTTCTCACTCAGCATGGAAAGCAAATATCCTCCCCATTAAATTAACAGCAAGAGGGAACTCACAAGGGGAGCTCATGGGATCTCAGGTATGTTTCCCTTTTGAGCATCAAAATTCTCTTTCAAGCAGGAACATACATTTGTTTGGAGAAGGGCTGCAGAAGTAAAAAGCTTGTGTTAAATGTCATTTTTGAGATGGCAAAGCTTTCAGGGAGAAAAAGGCTTTTTTACTGTACCTCTCTGGCAAATGGTCAGCGTCTGGATATTTGATCTCTCTCCTCTATTTGCTAAAGAGAGGCATAAAAATTTACTGGAGCAGCCTTAGAGTTTTTGCAACCACAAAAAGGAAAAAAAATTAAATAATCTTGATGCTGTTCTCTACTTCCAGTGCTGGAGTTGCCTCAGCCAGCAGGGAATTACTTAGGATTTGGCATATGCTCCTCTTCAAAACTCCAATTAATTTACATAATTTCTAAGAATAGGTTCCACAGAAGTGAAGGCAAACCTTTTAATTATCATTAGGCTCAAAGTGGTACACTGGATAATGAACTGCTCTCTCCTCCCTTTACTCACATTGACAGGGAAGATGCCTGCTTAATAAAATGATCTACGAGAAGAGGACAGGAGGGGTGAGACACTCCCCTGGTCCCACCAGGCTTTGCAGCTGAGCAAAAGAAGTGTCTGAAATTATTATGGGTGACAAAATCCAACCCTTCAAAGCTATTCCACAGCCTTCAAAGCCAACTACAAGGATGTCACCAGCCATTACTTTCTAGTAACTTCTCCACGTGAGTTTCAGTTTTCTTTGAAATGAGCAGGCAGAATGGTTTTGAGCAGCTGGAGGATTTTATAGCCTGGTACATGATGAACTTTTCCTCCTGCTCATGGGCAATGCTTCCCAGGAGCTGCCCCAATGACCACAAGGATTTGCAGGAGCAGACTGCCTGTCCCAGGGTTAAGAGGTCTTCAGTGGGTGATGGAAATAACCTCTGGCTGCTGGAAAGCAGGCAAGGAAGCTGGAGCAACAATCCATAAGGATGCAGAAGAGACCCCTTACAACAAAGTGGGAAACTGTAGCATGAGAAATAGAATCAGAGAATAATGTGGGTTGGAAAGGACCTCTAAAGTTCACCTAGTCCCACACCCTGCAGTAGGCAGGGACATCCAACTTAGGTTGCTAAGTAGGTACAAGTAATTAACAGAGAATCACAAATGAGTTTGGGATGGAAGGGACCTCACAGACCCTCAAGTTCCAACTCCCCTGCCATGAGCAGGGACACCTCCTACTAAACCAGGCTGCTCCAAGCTCCATCCAACCTGGCCTAGAAGACTTCCAGGGATGGGGGAGCAATGACCTCTCTGGGCAACCTGTGCCAGTGTCTCACCACCCTCACACAAAATAATTCCTTTCTAATGTCTAACCTACACCTAGTCTCTCCCAGTTTAAAACCATTACTCTTTGCCCTGTCAATCCATGCTCTCATAAAAAGTCCCTCTCCAGCTTTCCTGCAGGCCCTTCAAGTACTGGCAGGTGCTCTGAAGTCTCCCCAGAGTCTTCTCCAGGCTGAACAACCCCAACTCTCTCAGCCTGTCCCCATAGCAGGGATGCTCCAGCCCTCTCATCACCTCTGTGATCTCCTCTGGACTTGATACAACAGCTCCGTGTCCTTCTTGTGTTGGGGGATCCTGAACTGGACCCAGCCCTGGAGGTGCAACCTCATGAGAGCAGAGCAGAGGGGGAGAACCCCCTCCCTTAACCTGCTGGCCACACTTCTTGTGATGTAGTCCAAGATGCTGTTGGCTTTCTGGGCTGCAAGCACACATTTGCTTATTCAAAGGGTCACAGACTCCAACACGATGGCTCAGAGCCTGCCAGGATGCTCATGGGTAATGAGTGGAAAATTGCATAACCCTCTGCTGAATGAACTTCTGTCACTTACAGCCCAAACACAACAGCAAAAGCCAGGGCTCCCACACCTCTCCCCACAACCCCCAGAAGAAGGAATTAAACTCAGCCCCACAGCTTTTCAGCATCATGCACTTGCAGATTTGCCATCCTGCAGAGGCTGTGACCCCCTGGGCCACCCAAAAGACAGCCCCACTTTGATAGGCATCTGCATCATTATCTCCATCTTCCACTGGCATGTGTTACAGCAACCCTTCTGCAAAAATACTGATGGGTTTTGCAACAGCTCCCTGCAACCAGCAACACCTGCAGGGCTGAAAGCTGGAATGCCTGAAGAGCAAATAACAAGTCAGTAACAGTGCTGGGAAGGGAACCAGGCTCTTAATTCCCAAACATTTTCTTTAGGTACTGAGGCAGTTGCATAATTTACTCCTTCAGAGCTAAGGAGTCACTAGAAGTGCAGGGTTCAAACATGTCAGGTGACTTGGGAGCCTAAATATCATTCCAGAAGAGACCCATGCACAGATTTATAGAGTTTCCAGATTGATAAGGATGCTGAAAAGCTTTAGGGAAGTACCTGGGCAGGTGACATGGTGAGGTCCTAACAATAAAGTCACTAAAGCAATGCTCTTAGGTCTTGAACTCAAAAGGTTTAAAATAAAAAGAAATAAAATAAATAAAAAAAACAAACAAAAAAACCCCACAAACAAACAAACAAAACCCCAACCCTCAAAAGTTTAAAATCATCATAGCCACTTGCTCTTTCTGCAACCTAAACACATTCCTGCATCTGCTTTCTGAATATTTCTACTCAACAAATGTCATTTAAGTGTAAGCAAACACGAACTTCCCATGTCATAGTAGTGTTCTGGTCACCAAAAGGGTGAAGATCAGTTAATTTTACAGCACACCAGGTGATACAGACAGAGCAGAGGGGCTTGGCTAAGCTGCTTTTGCCTCTGACATCCATGGAAACTGAACTATGGACCGGGGTTGCTCCAGCTGTGTCCACAAACCCAAGGAAGGGCATTGCCTGCAGGCTGAGAAATGCTCATTTTCAGCCAATTCTGCTCAAGCATTGGAGCCATCTCATTTCAAACCCAGCAGCTTACACAGTGTATAAGTAAGAGGAAAAGGCTCTAATTTGAACTCTGATTTTCACATACCCTAAAACTCAAAGCTTTTTCAGCCTGTGCTAGTCAGATTTATAAGGGTGCCACTTCATGCAAAAATTCAGAAGTCTGAAGAGAGCTGCAAAGTTGAGAGGCTTGTTAGAAAAAAATGAGCACTTAATAAATGATCAACCTGAGCCTCTTTTAATCCTCACCAATTGTAAATGGTGTGAAATCCTATTGCCTTCAGTCACATCCCCCTTGGATCACCCCACTAAAAGACACAGAAGAAGAAGGCCCCATCTGGTATGATTTGAAACATCCTATTTGATTTTGGTTTACTATTTACTATTTTTTTTTCCAAGAAATAGCTTCCCCCAGTGTTTTCTCTAATAGTCCAAGAAACTGACTGCTTCTGATAGCCTAAATTTTAATCACAAAGCTCATGTGTGGTAACACAAACACAGTAATAGCAGTGGTTCAGCTGCCTCTACAAGGATCTGGTATTTACTTTTTTTTTTCTTCTTTCTAATTGAGAAAAAAAAATAAATAAAGAATCCCTCCCAAGTGCAATCTGCATTATTTGCAGATGAACTTCTCTTGTTTATAAGTCACCATTTGCCTTTGTTGAACATGGAGCAGCCTGACCTAAGGACACTCTCTGTGGGGAGACAGAAATCCCCCAGCAAGATGCAAGAGGGGCAAGTTGTCCCTTGGTTTGACAACTGCAGTCAGAGGAAGACCAGAACACAGTGATCTGGGGTGAGATGAAGCAGAAAGGGTGCTGAGAGGGAAGCTTTGGAGATACCATAACCCTGAAGTAAGGAGCAGGAGAGTCAGCTACCAACTGCACCTCCTGAAGAGCCCCTTGAAAAGTGCGGATGCTTCTGCCAAGGATCAAATTTAGTCCTACAGATTTTAAGCTCCTCTTGTTGAATAATAAAAATTGAAAAAAAAAAAAACCAACCCAAAACCCAGTTACCATGGAAACTGCAACACTGCAGAGTAGCCAGTCTAAATCCAAATACACCTTTTCCATATGGCTTGGCCTGCTGCAGATGGCATTAGGACAAATATTCCCTCCTACGCAGCTCCTGCTGGATGCACAGGAGGCAAGAGGTGAAAGAGACAGAAAGGCATCCACTTGGGTTTCTTTGTGTTTGTGTGTGTTTGGGTTTGTTTTTTTTTTAACAACTTGCAGCATTCAGGACTGCCCAGCCACTCCACAAGTAACACCAGTCCTGGTTGCGTTATAGGTATGGGTCCCATCTCACAGGTGGGAAAGTCAAATAGAAAGAAAAACAAAGGTAGAAAAGACCTCTCAGACCATCAGTTCCAAGGCTTAACCCAGCACCACCATGCCAACTAAAAATAATGCCACAGCCACATGTTTTTTAATGCCTTCAGGGATGGCAACTCCACCACCACCCTGGGCAGCCCATTCCAGTGCCTCACGAATCTCTCAGTAAAGAAATTCTTCCTAATATCCAGTCTAAACCTCCCATGCCTCAACTTCAGGCCATTTCCCCTGGTCCTGTCATTATTCACTTGGGAGAAGAACCCAACACCCACCTCCCTGCAACCTCTTTTCAAGGAATTTTAGAGGGCAATGAGGTCTCCTCTCAGCCTCCTCTCCTCCAAACTAAACATGCACAGTTCCCTCAGCCACTCCTCATATGACTTTTTCTCTAGGCTCCTCACCAGCCTCTGGAAATATTCCAGGACCTCAATGCCTTTCTTGGAGTGAGGATCCCAGAACTGAACACATCCTCACCAGTTCCAGGTACCCCCTACCTGGGAGCAGGCTCCAGCTGAGGGTGCTGAGACCTCTCAGTGGCACGGTCATGCCCAAGGATGTGGGTGCCAAGAGCTCACTTTGCCATGCAAAAACTCCCCCACACTGAGCCTGGATGCAGTGTGTACACTGGATCAGGCCCTTTTGACATCCTGAGCCCCCAACATGTAATGGATTTAAAAAAAAAAACATTTTGTGGGGTTTCCATTCCCACATGTGCTAAATAGAAAGCCAGAGGGACTAAGAAGGCTGAGGGACCTGGTTCACACTCAGCCTGTCTGCTTTCCTTAAACTGTCACCAGCTTTTCTCTTCCAACCCTGACTTCCATACAAAAAGACTCTCAAGGAATCTCAGATGGAAGTTGGCTTCATTCACCTCCCTTTATTGCTCTCCCTGCCCTCTTCCTTGCAAAGCCTGAGGGCAAGAGGGAGCTGCAGAGAGGTCAGAACTTCTCCCTGGTCCACAGAGGTCCCACCAGACTCCACTTTGCCTCCACTTTGGCACCTTTGACAGGGGACACATCCTCCTTCCCAAGAGCCATGAAGGCAGCTACGTTTCCAAGGACATTTGTGGTCAACTCCTCATTATGGTTGTTAGGTCCTACAAAGATAAATGGCTTCAGGAAGCCACACCAGGAGCAGGTCAAAAGGCAGCCCAAGAACAGAGGGATGAGGATGCCACGCACGTCTCCAACCCTGGGCAAACAGCAGTCAGGGAGAAGAGCTGGGAAGTGCTATGGATGGGGAAGAACAGATGGAGTATAAATAATCTGGCAGCCTGCAAACTACATGGTGACTGGTGGGTTATTAAAGCACAGCATGGGCTGCAAGGAGCAGCCAAGCCATCAGGGCATGAAGGGGCTGGGGATGGCGTATGTTGGGATTTGGCTTCCAAGAGCATCCAAAAGCGTGTTCATTTTCAGCTGCTGCATCAGCACCTGCCCAGCTGGTATAGAAAAACCTGTTGGACTTCAAGTCTATCCATATTTCAAGTCTATCCTGTCTCTGAGCAGGAAGTAACCCTTGGGTTTCTCTATCCTACTCTTCAACTCCTTCAGAATACCACGGAATTCCAAGAAAATACCCAAAGGGTTTCTTAACTCTTAAGAGGTCAGAGAATCACAGAATGGTTTGGGTTGGCTTTCTGAGCTGCAAGCACACATTGCCAGCTCACATTGAGCTTTTCATTGATCACCACCCACAAGTCTTCTTCTTAGGGCTGCTCTCATTGTTACCCACCATTTAAATAAAAATAAATCTGAAGCTTTGGAGAAATAATCCATCTTAGTCTTAGAATTAAAATTCACAATTCATCTGCCAACAAAAATGTATTTTAGAGGTGGGGGAAGAAATCCTGTTTAGTATTTGTCTTCATACTGTCAAGAGTAGAACTAGAACCACCATTCCAGTCTGAAGTTCAGGGGGCAGCTCTTGCCTGGGTGATGGGTTCTCCCTCCATCATTCTCCTCATGGGAGTACCAGCTGTTTCCTTCAATGTCATTAGCCTTACCATTAATTAATACTATTAACGATTACAGGAAACATCCATAAACTCCAGCCAGAAATAGGAGCACAATGGGCTGGACATAGTGTAGAGGGGGCTTTTTTCCCAGAAAGAAAGCAATTTCAAGCTAGTAAAAAACCACCTTTAGGAAAAGAGGACCAGCAGGTGGAGACAAGTGGAATGGGACAAATAAATCAGGAACTGTCACCTTCTTAGCTAATACCTCTCCTTCCTAAGCATCTGTGCTCTTCAAGCAGTTCAGATAAGTTTGGTCTTGAAGTGTGGCTGGTGACGGGTCCATCCAAGCAAGCCACCAGGACCCACTTTACAGCAATCAGAGAGAACTGCAAATAGGATGCCCATACACACCACCCATGGGAAGATGATGAGCCCCTCAAATCCTGGGCAGGATTTAGTTGCCCATACAGAGATTTTTGGTGTGAGCTGAATGACACCTGAGGATCCACGGGATCTGCATGGGACCCAGAGATACAGCACAGGAGACCAGGAGAAGCCTAATGGGATGTCAGAGAACATCCCTAGGATGCTATCTACCTCTCATTAGGAAATTAAAACCCATGATTTGTGTCCAGCTTTCATCTTAGCCAAGCTACAGGATTTAACTATAAAAAAAAATGCATTGATTCATAAATACTAAGTCTAGAAGGTGGTGTGTTTGCAGCCTGGCTTCCTGATGCAAGGCTTCAGTAACACCTTCACTGAAGGAAAGTGCTGAAATTGTCACACTAATCTTGTCATCAGGCCTTGGTAACAATTTAACCATCCTCATTTATACCCTGGCTGTTTTCTCAGGCATCCTCTGCAGCCGAAGACATCATTTGGGACCTGGCACTTAGGTAAGCATGGGGAGATCCCTACAGCACCCTGAAATCAGAGCAGAAACAGCAAAGGACACATCTCCTTGGTTGTGGCTTTTTGGAAGGATCTGTGCTCCTAAACCACTGAAACACCTTTGAAAGTCCTTTCTGCATTTAGTTTTCTTTAAGGATCAACATGTTTTCTGAAAAGAACAGAACAGCAAAGCAGCAGGTGGGCTGCAAAAAAGCTTTTGTGAAGAAGAAACTTATTCCAGGATGTGCAGTTAGCAAAACACTATGTTTAGTAGCTAAATAATAGCAGCATTTTCTGGCAGTTGAACATCACGTTCTTTCTCAAAGGATCCTGAAGCATTTTTCAAACACTTTCAGCATTTGGAGAAATGGAACACTGCACCAGAAAAAAGGAAGATACAGTTTGCAGCCTTCTCCATGACTTCTGCAAACCAGCTCATGTGGTTTGGTGGCTGGTGTCCTCTCTTTGGATGCCAAGAAGGGATGAAGGATGCACTTTTGCAAAGGATTTCTGGAGCTGCTGCTGAAGATCACCACTTCTAACTATGGCTCTGCCATAGCTGATAATTCAGGCTCAAAATCCTTGGTTTATGAGGGCTCAAAACCCAGTCCTATGACACCAAATCCAAAGACCATGACCACTGACAGCAGCAATGGCCTGACAGACCCATCAGAGAAGCCACTCCTTGCACTGTAAATGGAAATCTGCTCTCCTGGATCCAACACCTGGGACCAGTTTGAGGACACACGAGTGACACTGCCCACAGCCATGGAGACCAAAGGACAACAGTGACTTCAATCCTAATCCAGTCAGATATCCACAAGGACCACTCATACCTGCAGAGCAAGCACACACTCTCCTCAGTGATGGATTTTTGTGGGGAAATGTGGAATAAAGTGGTGTGAAGTTTACCACGTCCACCAAAATAAACATTTCCTGCTTTCCCAAACATCAATTAAGAGTTGCCAGCTTTCAAACCCCATGTTTTACACCTCAAGACAATTACAGTACCATGGAGCCCCAGGCACTGTGTAATGACATTACCTCTGTGCTGGGTTGGGAAAAAAAAAAAAAAAAAAAGAAAATTATAAAAGACACTTTGAATTCAACACTTTTTGCTGGGATCTGCAACTCTCCTTCACATAATCTCCTGCACATACATACAACCTTATCTTGTAAGATCAGACAAGTGTACTCTCATTTAGTCTCCTAAAGTCTTTCCTTAACCCATGTTTAAGTCATTACTAAAGGAAAACTTGTTCATGGCCATGGACAAGCTCTCCCATTTTTCTCCTTCATTAAGAAGCACAAGATGAGGTTGATTCACCCTCGATGGGGAAAAGTGAGGCCAACACACAATTTATTCAGCCTCCTGCCCTCCCAACACCAGAACCTGGGGCACAGGTAACACCAGACACTGAACTCAGCTCATCTTGTCCTCAGCTTTCACATTACAAATAAATAAGTCCCATTGACCTAACCCTACCATTTTGTCACATTTGTCCCTGAAGTAACTCTCTTCTTGGGCCATTCAAGCATTCCAAAGTCTTGCAATTGGAATTTGTATTTGTCTTCTAAGAGGAACATCTTAGCAAGCTCGAACCGCATGGCATGGCAACTGGGAGTTGCTGAATTTAAATTTACAACCCTCATGCAATAATTAAAATAAATGGGTTTGAGAAGAGGCATGCTGAGAAAAGGCAGCAAAACAGCTGTTAGTTATAAACTTTAAAAAAAAAGAAAAAAGAAAAAAAAGAGGATGTTTTATGATCCTCATCAGAAACATTCTTCCCTCCTTCATATAGGCAGGAATAAAATCAATACATTAGACATTCCCCATTGTGACTCCAGCCCTGCCTCACACAATGCATTTTTGATCCTGAAACTTCAACTGAGCTGGTGGATGGAACTGTGGTTTGAGATGAACAGCAGAAAATCAAAACTCCTGCCATGCCACTCCCATCACTACCCAGGACTTCTCCCAAGCCACGTTCATGCCGAAAGAGCACACAAATCTTCCCACTTCTCCCAGCCTAGCAGAGCTTTCACATTGCAAGCAAATGAGACACTGCCTGGGCCAGAAGCAAAGCATTCCCCAATTAATGGTGCTAATTCAAGTGCATCTCAGCTGGGCCAGGAGCCTGGATCCATCATGGGAAGCTGCAAGCACATCCCCCAGGAAAGGGTGAAGGCAGACCTGGAGCTTCCCAGCATCCCAGCCAGGATGGGACACACTGAGTGCCTTCTTCCAATTTTAAAATCGTAAAATCACAAAATCATTTAGGTTAGAGAAGACCTTTAAGACCACTGAGTCCAACCATAGACTTAACACTTAGGAGTCCACCACCAAACCATGTCCTTAAGTGCCACATCTGCACCAGCTGCACGGTTCTGGAGCATCCCAGTGCAATGCTCCTTAAGGGGAAGTGAAGGATCCCAGAGGGAAGATCCTCAGAGGAAATGAGCCAGGAATGTGGCGGGAGGGCACAGTGATCTGCCAGATCCCCAAGCAGGAGGTGACACCAGAGACAGTGAGGCACCACTAGGTTTCAATACCCCCCCAAGCACCCTCTGGAAGCCACCAGCTCGCTGCCCATCACTCCACAGCACAGCCAGGATGCAGCTGTTCCAAACCAGACAGGCACAGCTAGAAATCAGGATTCCCCTGGAAGCCACCAGCTCGCTGCCCATCACTCCACAGCACAGCCAGGATGCAGCTGTTCCAAACCAGACAGAAATCAGGATTATCTGGAGCCATCATGATGAATACCAGTGCAGATCTGGATGGGAAATTAAAGCCTGTGCCTCAGGGATGAAGAACATCTCTGACTATTAAAAAACAGAGTGAGAAGAGAAGAAAAAAAAAGAAAAAGAAAAAGAAAAGATGTGGGAGTAAAATTATCTCCCCCTTCCACTGTAAGTCCCTGAAGGAGGCTTCTCTGCCTTGTGGCTTATGATCAGATGAAAATTTTGATGTAAGGCTCACAGAAATCTGTCCAGCTTATGTCAACTTCCATATTTGTCTTAAAATTCACTGTTGTATCCAATGCCTTTGCACAGGTCTAACAGGATAAGACACATTAAAAAAAAAGTTGGGGAATTCAATGCTGATCACCCCCCCGACCCTAAATACACTGACTGCAAGAAATCAGGTCTTAGGATGGAACCCTAACCACAAAATCCTGTATTTTATACAAACATCTCACTCGTGACCTTTCAGGGTGATGAAACAGAGCTACAGCCTCTCCTGAAAAAGTTTACCATAAGCCACTGACCACTGTATGGTATTTATTCTTTGTGGGCTCTGTAAATGAAGGGAAAATGTGTCTCTTTTACCTTGAACACTTCCATCGGAAGAGGAAAATTTGCTGCATCGTTAAGGGATTTTTCCAGAGCACATTTCCACTCAGATATAGTCTTCAGAGAATAGATATCTAAAGTGATGACAACAAAACAAACAACAAAACCAAGAGGTGACTGCTTGAGGATCAAACATTTTTTGAAAGACTAAAGTTTACATGTCACAGAAATGAGCAGTACAAGGATGTATATTCCGAGCTGTACAGCAAGGACAAATTCAACACAAAAGCAACTAGCAGGGGCACAGTGGTGGAGGATTATGTTTTATATCCTGGAGTAAAACCCAGAAAAATACACATCCTTCCTCCTCTGCTCAAGAAATGAGAACAGGTACTATCTCATTACTTGAAAATAACAAAAACTCTCTTTTGATTTTCAATTCTCAAAGTACCTCATGTTTTCCAGCTTGAGGAGCCTCAGGTCCTCAACCAATATAAGTTATATTTGAACAAAACCAGAAATATCTTTACAAGGCTTCTGTTCATTGGAAAGACTTTTTTTTACTGTTATTGTTGTAGGATTGAGGGATTTTTTTTTTTTTTGCAGTGGGTGGGTGTGGGAAGGAACATTTCAGCTCGATCTCTACCCAGACTCATTTGCTGGTACAACAGTCAAGCCAGGTTATCACACCAACTCCAAGACTTACACTCATGATTTTTCATCATTATACATTTAGGTAACATCCTTGTGCCCATTCACATTGCTTTCAGCGAGTTCCTTTAAATAGGTTTAATATTATTAAATCATTATATTAAGAAGCCTTTTATGGCTCAGTGCAGTGAAGTGCCTATGAATCATCAAAGGTAACAATAAAGGAAACAATAGCATGATGAAGAACATTATATTAGATTTACTTCTGCCCTAAAAAGCATATTGTACCCTGCACATAACAAGTTATTGCAGAACATCCATAACAAGGTCTTAAGTAGACAAGATAGGTAGATAGATTGCAACAATTATTAAAATGGATCTGAACATTTACTCAGTAATAAACTTGCACCTTGATGCAGAGTGAGTAGTGTAAAGCTTCACACACTTACATCACCCTTCAATTTGGCCTAATTTGCATTTAAATTCCATACATCTAATAACCATACATAGTTACTAGCTAAGAAAGATTTACTGCTGCATCTTACAATTCTGAAAGAGGAAATAAAAATATATATAAAAAAGGAATTGATAAGCACTGTTTTCACCTAGCACTGGTGGTACAAGAGAATTTCATGCTCAGATCTCAACAGATTTAAGACCTTATCAAAACAGGATTTGCAGAATCACTCACTGGAAGTGGATGTATTCATCCTTCCACTATATCAAACCTCACTACTTCAGAACAGACACCAAGGACATGAGTATGAATTTAAACACCCTTAAAGGGAAATGTTAACCTCTTGGGGCTGTATTTTTTAATTCCTCAACTATATGGTTATTAATGGGAATATTCATTTCAAGTCTTCGTTTACAAAGTGTGCAGGTCACACGTCTGAAGAAGTTCACTCCTTATCTATTCATTATTTTATAGCCTTGTTGCTCCAGTTCTCTGTCACTTGCAGGAGATGTGATCAGCTTGAAGGGAAGGAGGGGAAAGAGTCACTTTGTTTCTTTCTTTTTTGGCTTCAATGATGAAAACAGGGTTATACAACATGATCTGGCCCCAAGCTGCAGCCAGCGTGTTGTTTCAACTAAAAAAAAAAAAATAAAATTGTGTTTTGGAAAACACTGTTGGATGCTCCCCCTCAAGCTGAAAACCCTCGGTTTCTACCCTAATGGAAGTGAAGTACAGGAAAGAGGAAGAAAATGGCATTTTGGGTGATTTTGCCCAAGGTAACTTTATTGGCCAGTCTCAGCAAACTTCGAGAGATCAAGACAAGTCTGATGGTTTAAAAAAACAGCAAAGAATATCATATGTGCATTTAATGAGGTTGGCAAGAATATAGGCACTAAATCACATCAGTCAAAGAGCACCAAGCCCTTTGTTCAAGTGATAGGGGCTGCAGGTAATTGAGCAAAGTGTACTGTGTCAACTTGGATTTAGGTTAACAAGAAGCAAGCAATTAAAAATTAAAGTGATTGCCAATTTGTCTTTAAGTAAGATAAAATGAAACGATCTCTTCCCTGCATGAGCAGTCGAGGCAAGAGCATCAGTGGCTCTGTCTCAAGCAGCCTGTGCCAATTTGCACTTTCAAGGGGGCTTATTTTGGATTCAGATCTGAGGGGAAAAACATCCTATGACCTCTTTGCCTCAAAGTTATTAGGGCTTGTGAGACAGAAAGTCCCTGAGAGTTGCTATTTGGAGAAGACAGCCAGGATGCAATCCCTCTTGCATATTCTTGTACATTAAGTGGGCACTAGGATGTGGCTGGATTCAGAAAAGAGACCCAAAATACGGCAGAGGGATCCATGGAATCTCCTTTATGTGAGATGTTTTGTATCTTGAAAGATTGACCTCAAAGTGATGTGCAAGGTGAAATCCCATTTCGTGGGTCCCAGTTGTGGGTGACATAAATATCACAGCCCAGACACGAGGGAAATATAAGCAGCATCCAAGTCAAGGGTAGGGAAAGCACTTTCAGAACCTGCAGAACTGATGGGACTCTGAACATCTTCAGCAACTGAAGATAGCAACTGAACACAGAGACCAATTTGGGAGGAGCTGTGTGTCCTCAGCATCTTTCTGAAGGGGATTCATAACAGCTCTGATATAGATTCAAAGGCTGTTCCTGTTTTCAAACAAGCAGTCATCTCATCTGGCTGCAGATTTCAAGTTAGACAAACAGGTTTTGGTGCTTTTAATCCTCTAACTGGAAAAAACAGGCTCATGACAAAAGATGTCTCATCTGACCTGTTAGACATATCTTAGCCACTTCTTTTTCTCATAGTACTAACTGGGTTGCAGAAGACCTTTAAGAACACCAAGTCCAACCATTAACCTAGCAAACTGCCAAGTCCACCACTAAACCATGTCCCCAGCACCACCTCTACACATCTTTTAAATACCTCCAAGGAAGGTGACTCCATCACTTCCCTGGGAAGCCTGTTCCAGTGTCTGACCACACTTTTGGTGAAGAAATTTTTCCTAACATCCTATCTAAACCTCCCCTGGCACAACTTGCGATCATTTCCTCTTGTTCTTGGGAGAAGAGACCAACCCCTACCTGGCTACAACCTCCTTTCAGGTAGTTGTAGAGAGCGGTAAGATCTCCATCAGCCTCCTTGTCTCCTAGGACTTGTGCTCCAGACCCTTCCCTCAGCTTTGTTGCCCTTCTCTGGACATGTTCTGACCCCTCAATGTCCTTCTTGTTGAAAGGGGCCCAAAACTTTACACAGGATTCAAGGTGCAGACTCACCAATGCCCAGTACAATGCTGCCCACACTATTGGTGATACAACCCAAGATGCTGTTGGCCTTCTTGGCCACCTGGGCAAGCTGCTGGATCACATTCAGCATGTATGGGGGTAACCTCTCTGAATCATGTGTAACAAACCACCCAAAAGAGAGCTACCTTTCACTTGACACCCATGGAAGAACTTCACCCACAGCACAAGGAAAATGTGGCAAGGACCTTGGCAAGCTGCTCACCTGCACAGGAAAAGGTGGAATAGTTCAGGTGGGTCAAAATCTGTGCATTAACCAAGAAAGCACCTCATCTTGCAAAGGAAATGGTGGCCCTGGGGTATCCAGCTTGGAGGTGCAATAAGGTAGCAAATGGGGGGCCATGCTCCCCAGGACTGGGCAAACAGCTTCCTGGCCCCAGGTATAAGACAGAGTTTTATGATTACTACAGATGTTGCACACTTTTTGCTTCAAAGACCATGCTTGCAACAGTCTAAACTATGATGTTTAAAAAGATCTCAGCTCCAAGAGAAATCCATCAACCAACTTTACTCAGCCAACTCAAGTCAGACCAATGCAGAGCCAAAAGCTTTAGGTAAGTAGAGAGAAACCCAACTGCCCAGAAATTCTCCCAAATTTTTTGACCTAATGTTATTGGGTGGTGGAAAAAATCCACTCTCCCAGTCATCCCCCACTGTAAGGGATGGAAGCACATCTTCAGATCCAGCCCAGAACCTGTCAGTGAAGGCCACTGCAAGCATTTCTGCAAGAAGTCCTGAGCCCCTGCTGTGGTCCCTAGCTCATGTTCAGCTTGATGACCTGTTTTCTACTCAGCCTTGCCTTCCTTCTTGCCTTGCTGGTTGATCCTGCTCCTTTTGCCAAAGCCAATCCCACTCTTTGGAGTTTATTCCAGCTGTTTATCCCTAAACTTGCCCTTTCCCACCCTCCTGGCCCAACCTGTTCGTGCCTGATTCTGTCTGGCTCCTGTCCCTGGTTTTGTGACCTCCAGTTTCAGAGGTCCCTGCAGTCCCTATCTCCCTCCTTCCAAGCTGCTGTGAACCCCAAACTCAGCTCTGGAGAGCTGCTTCACCAAGTCACCATCTCCAGATGCTAAATCCGCTTGCAAATACTTTGAAAGCCTTGCAAATACTGACAGATTTGCAAAGACTTCACCCCCTAGGAGAAAACTTGGGACAAAATCTGTGGTCTTCTACACCTCAAAGACCCATCTACCCTTACTTAAAGGATCTTCTTTGCTTCTAGCAAAAGACAACCCATAAGTCCAGCACCACAGCAGAACATTAAAGACCTACAATAAAGGGACCATAAAGGCCCCAAAACAATTTCTACAACCACTCAGGGAAATTTCATGGAGATCTTCTGCTACTCAAGAGAAATGTGTGTGACCACAGAAAGACAAATGGATGAGACATGTTGGTAGAAAGTAAATGGAGCCTGTTACAGCCTAGAAGGTGTCACTTAAGACTTGATAGAGACAACAGAAGACTGGCTACCAGTGAGGCCTCCACCAAGGTATCTACAGTACGGACAGGAAGACCTGGACACTGAAATGCTACTGAAAAGGGTTGGGCAACCAGGCACATCCTTGGACCATCCTCATCAGCTCTGTCTTTTGGCAGAACAACACACAAAGCTGCTCATATTGGACACTGCTTCCTTTCAACTCAACTGAATCAATTAAATGAATTTAATACAGTTTAGCTGACCCATCTTGAACCTAAATCAGATGGCTATCACATACCATCTGTGTTCCAGCTCGAAACTACTGTCAAAGCAACGTGAATGCTGGAGAAGCAGAAATGGGGTTGCATCTCAAAACATCAGTAAACACCATGAAGACAAGACAGCATTTTTAGGAGGCTCTTTACCTGCAGGTGGGTCCATTCTGTATTTATTCTCTTGACACCAACCGACTGGTCGAAGTCTGCAATCCAAGTAAAACAACCACTGGTCATAGGATTCAGTCTCCTCCAATCCCACATAGCGAAGGCGTAATCTTCCTCCAACATTTTCAACCACACTAACTATCCAGTACTGAAAGGGATTCTGGGAATCCTGCAGCTCTATTAAGGAATCAACTGTAATGAGGTCTACAGGGTTTTTTCCTCGCAGAGGCTGTTTGAATAGAAGCAAAACTCCTTATTTTAAACTTTATTTGAAGACTTCTCAAGGAAACAGATGACAGCAGAAGATTATTTTTGTTTTTCACACCATCATCCAAGCGATCAGCAAACAGTCTGTTCTTCTTCTATTTTACCCAATGTCTTCCAAGTGCAAATTCAGAAGTAAAACAGAAAACAACAGTTGTGCTAATTTCTCAACCAGCATCATCGACAACAACAACAAAAAGTAGAATAACAAAAGGTGGAAGAGCTCAGAAGGCACATCCACTTAGGGTGCTCCTGAACAACTCAGAGCCCAGTTATATTGGAAGATTTCAAACCAAATTCTCATTGATTGCAGCCAGCAAGAACCAATCACAGGCCTGGACACTGACATTTATCTAAAGGGTGACTGCTTTGGGCATGACCCTGAAACTGCCCTCTGTGCACTGATGTTCCCCACCAAAGGTTTTACCTCTTTGGTGATGTAGAGCACCAATGGCACATAAATTACTCCTCACTGCCACAGCTATCAGAGTCTATGGTGGATATTCCAAAACCCCAAGCCAATGCCACGTTTACATCAGCTAAGTGGCCTTGGGACCAAACCCCAAAGTACAGAGGATTTGACAGATCCATGCTCAAGAAACCTCAGTGCATGAGGTTGTCTGCTTGCACACTGTGTAGTATCTTCTGTGATCTCTGTTTTGCTACCACTTAACACATGTGCTTAACTTTACACCTGCAAAGCTGCCAACCACAGGCATTAAAAAACCATGAGATGCTTTGCAGAATGATGCCTCTGGGGCTCAGTGCTTTTGTTTCGTGCTTGTGAGCATCTCTGCTGTCAAGCATTTCCCCACCACTGTAACTGTAAGATTTTTTTTTTTCTTTTTAAATGCAAGTTCCAATTCTTATGCAATTTCTCAGTTCCAGGGCTTTAAGAGCAGCAGTGAAAAGCACCCCAAGAGTTACCCACATTGGTACTCAAAGGAGATGCTAAGAGCAGGCAAAGTATATTAAAAAGAAGAACTTTTTGTGTGTGTGTTTGTTCCACTTCTGCTCAATTAAACAGTATAAACCTTTCAAAGTATTTTTTTAAATATTAATTCTGTAAATTAGAGCATGTCCAGGATGGTTCTTTCTAGGGGTGGGTAGGGAAAAAAACTCTAAAGCAACAAAAACAAAAACAAAAAACCAAAAAACCCAAAAACAAAACCAAAAAAAAGAACAACCAGAGAGGAGAAAACTCTCTTTTTTTTACAGATTTTTGAAAATATTAAAAATTTTATAATGAAACCAATTTGGACTACATTTCTCATAACCCTAAAATGCAGGCAACAGAATGAGAATTTGGTAAAAAATACAATTAGAATTAACTATAACCCTATCACACATACAGTGTTCAACAGCTCCATGATTAATAGATATTTCTTAGAACAATATATTTGCCATTATAAATCACTCCCTTGTAATGTAAGCTACAAACACCTGTATAATCTCTTCAAGTATTATTTCATGGCATAATGCAGTGTCAGAATTTAATAATATACAAGAAATCTATTTTAATGTGGGTTTTTTTTTTCCCTTGCACAAATGCTTCACTGAAACAAAACATTAATATGAAACGATGGTGTAATGATTTAACTTATTGTCATAAATCCCTGGCTGTAAAACAAGCCAACATTGCTTCTCTGATTTGTGTGCTAAATTTGAAGCCAATAGGTTGTCACTTACCCCTGAGAACTGAATGGCTATGATTAATAATTGGCTTGCATGAAATATTAAAGTTACCATAACATAAGAACTCTGTTTATACACAGCCAGCATGTAAAAAAAAAATAAATAATAATAACAAAAACCCAACCAGTCTGAAATCTATTGATTTTACAGCCCAACAATAATCTGCAGCACTCACCAACAGCAAATTTGTTGACATGGGGTTACAGACATTGCACGACACAGACAGCACTAAGCACAGAGATTACAGAAAACATCAGGAAAAAAAAAAAAAAGAGTGGCAGAAACTGTTTCAAACCTACACAATGTTTTCTCTCTCTGCATTTCTGCCTCTTTTCTCTGACCTGAGGAAAGGGGAGGGAGGGGTTCACAATGGGGACAGGTGCTGGACATGGGTTTTGTGTGTGCCTCCTGGGAGTGCTCCAGGAATGGGGGTGCAGCATTATTTTGGGTGAGGATGGGCATTATTTTGGGTGTGCCAGAGCTTGTTCAGATAACAGACTGGGTGGGGAAAAATCCCTGATGATACACTACAAATTCGCCCTGCCAGGCAGCTGGTAGAGCCATGTGGAGAAAGGATGTGGATGTCCCTGGGGCAAAATGACCAAAAATGGTTCCTGGATGCACACTTCCATAAGCCAAACATGAGTGTTCCCTCAAAGGTCAACAGCCTACTTGCCTTCCCTTTCAGTCTAAATACAGAAGGGAAGAGGGAATTAATTCCTGCTGGATGGGCTGCCTTCTCTCCAAGTTACAGAATGCCAGGTTGGAAGGGACCTCAAGGATCATATGGTCCAACCTTCCCTGCCAAGAGCATAGTCAAGAAAAAATGGCCCAGCACCCTGAAGAACTAATTTTTAAAAGTGTCCAATGCTGGGGATGCTGTGCAGAAATTTCCTGTGATGCATCCACACAAAAGTAGGCCAGGTCCTGATGGAGAGAAGGTGCCCTCATCCCACAGCTTTTAAAGGTGAATTTGTAGCAATTTTTGGCCAAGATATCAAGGCATGTTGAGGCTGCCCCATGTACAAGTCACCTTGGAATATGCTGCACAGACTGGGCCATGTGGTTTCACCAAAACCAACCAGCCCCTTCCTTTCTCCTGACCACTAAGGCCACCTCACCCAAGCTCCCTGCTAAATCTGACTGCTCTGCTCAAGTGAAAGGAATGTCCTTGGAGAAGCTCCTTCCACATGGACAGAAATCTGACAGAGCGCCCCATCAACCTGCTCCAGCCTATGTTTTGACTTGAAAGCTCAGGTCATCAATTTGGTGGATCCAACAGGTCCTGAAGGGCTGTGGCTTCCTTTCTACAGACTCCCACCCAGCCTTTTTTTTTCTTTTTTTTTTGCATACCTAACTTTCTAAGCACTCAAGTCAGAACACCCAGCACATCCCTGGGTCAGAAGAAGAGCCAGCAGAGTCAAGGCAACATCACCACTGATTTTTGGCCAGGGCTGGAGAAGCCCCAGCTGCCAGCACACAAACACTACAAGCACACAGCCCTGCACACTGTGACACCAGAGATGGGATAAAACTGCAATCTAATACATACGCCTTCCAGTAAATTTGCAGGTGCAGTCCGGGCGCCGGTCAAATCATGGATCAGAAACTCTGTCCAGTCCATGTACTTCTCTTTGATGGCTGGGGAGGAGGAGAAAAGAAAAGAAAAGCTTAGCACAACAAACAGCAACAGGCTTGCCACGTATATTTTCAGAGGCATCTCCTCAGGGCTCACACCAGCTCTGAAGTTTCTGACTGCAGTCTAGAGCGGGCTCGTCGTCCAGTTCCTTGGCCAATGCATGCACGTGGTTACATCCCAAAATAAGAGAAGATCTTAAAATCACAGAATCATTTTGGCTGGAAAGGGCCTTTAAGATCCTCAAGCCTAACCATTAACCAAGTGCTACCAATTCCACCACTAAACCTTGTCTCTAAGCACCAACACCATCTTTTTTAATCACAGAATCATCAGGGAATCCTAAAATGCTTTTGGTTGGAAGGGATTTCAAAGATCACCTAACGCCAGCCCTCTGTCATGATCAGGGACACTCCCACCAGACCAGGTTGCTCCAAGCCCCATCCAACCTGGCCCTGAACACTTCCAAGAATGGGACAGCCACAACTTCCCTGGGCAACCAGAGCCACTGCCTCACCACCCTCAGGCTAAAGAATTTCTTCCTAATATCTAATCTAAACCTGCCCTCTTCCATCCTAAAACCATTCCCCTTTGTCCTATTACTATACTCCCTTATAAAAAGCCCCTTCCCAGATTTGCTGTAGCCCCTTTAGGTACTGAAGACCCCTACAAGGTCCTCACTGGAGCCTCCTCATCTCCAGGCTGAACAACCTCAACATCCGCAGCCTATCCTCACAGAAGAGGTAATCCCTTCAGGGATGGTGGTGCCACCACTTCCCTGAACATTGTGTTCCAGTGCCTTGCAACCCTCTCAGTGAAAAGAATGTTCCCAACCCAAATCTTGCTCCACTGTAGCCACTGACCACAGTTTACAACAGCACACTTTATCATCTCCATCTCTCCCTTTCAAAGCTCACCACTGATTGTGTAACCACTCCTTTCCTGCTTACCACGTAGGCCCAGATATGATTTATAAAGTCCTTTTGTACATTTGCTAATGATCTACGGAAAAAAAAAAAAAGCTGTACCTGCTTTCAGTTCCTCAACAGGACAACAGAAACCCTGGGTGCTTGCACCCACAAAGCAGAAAAATCAACCCTGAGAATATCGTATGTCAGCTACAGAGTCAATACACTTGTGAGAAGAAAGACTTAAAAGAACTTAGGAGGAAAATCTCTTTAATTAAAAAAAAAATGGCTGAATAATTTCTGAGCTGAACTCTATGAGCATGAGTTACTTTTGGGATCTGTATTCACACTGTTGCAGAAGATCTGAACTGAAACACATAAATGTCACCACTGGGGGTCAACTTTGGGTCCAATTCTTGTTGAAATGAGCAAAGGTTGGGCATCAAGAGGCAATTCAGCAAATCTCAGCTTCAGAGATTCAGATGCCTCTTCAAATGCATTGTGCATTTCCACTCAGAAATCCAGAAATTAGACTTGAGTTCCATAACTGGGAATTAATTTTTTCTCTCCCCAAAACCTTTTTGTCTCCCCAAAAAGTCCTGCTTATGTGTAAGATAATCAACAGTGATATAATTATGCTGCTAACATAGCAGCACCTACAAAAAAGAATCCCAAGCATTTGAAAATCAAAACATTTCATCTTGAACAAACAATTGGATATGTGGTTTAAAGACCATTACTCCAAGGGGGAGCTCAGGAAGGGCTGTAATCAACCAGAGTAGGTCCCCAATTAAATGATAGCAGCCCTCATCTTTTGCCCGGGGGAAGCAATGTCCTTTGCTCCTCACTTTCAGCAAATACTTTACTCAACCAAGAGCAATCCAGATTGAAGCACACTGAGCTTTCACACCAACCCGGGTGGGATTTCTTCATGTTTTAATAGTTTGGTGACTGCTGAGCCCTTCCTTGATGATGCAGAACCTGAAGTGTGGGACCTCTGAGAAGGTCCGAGCTCAGTGGTTAGAATGGGAGGACCCCAGACTGTCAGTGCAAACAGCATTGTGGAAGTTCAAGAAGGACAGGGAAGTGCTTGAAAGAGTCCAGCGCAGAGCTACTAAGATGATTAAGGGAGTGGAACATCTCCCTTATGAGGAAAGGCTGAGGGAGCTGGGTCTCTTTAGTTTGGAGAAAAGGAGACTGAGGGGTGACCTCATCAATGTTTTCAAATATGTAAGGGGTGAGTGTCAGGGAGATGGAGTTAGGCTCTTCTCAGTGGTGACCAGTGATAGGACAAGGGGTAATGGGTGTAAATTGGAGCATAGGAGGTTCAAGTTGAATATTCGAAAAAATGTTTTACTGTAAGGGTGACAGAGCCCTGGAACAGGCTGCCCAGGGGGGTCGTGGAGTCTCCTTCACTGGAGACATTCAAAACCCGCCTGGACACGTTCCTATGCGAAGTGCTCTAGGTGGCCCTGCTCTGGCAGGGGGGGTTGGACTAGATGATCTTTCGAGGTCCCTTTCAACCCCAAGGATTCTATGATTCTATGATTCTATGAAATATTGCTACTATTACCTCCAGACAAGAACATCAAACCTGAACCTTTGCAGAATGCATCCTTCCAACCACCTGCTGCCAAAAAAAAAATTAATCAAGAAATGCAAAAAGGGAACACTGGATTTGCCTGAGAACATTTGTATCACACTGCCACAAAATGTGCTCATGGTTGGGTTTGCTTCCAGCATGGTACCTTGGCACACCTGGACTCTGGCCCATACTCATACACTAAATATCTTATGCAATCTATACAGCTGGCCATGGATGAAGACAGAAGACACGCTCAGCAGGCTGTACATCCACACCTCATGCCTGAGTTGTGCTCCTTCCCCAAAAGCCAGTTCTCCTTCTGTCACTTCAACCATCCATTGGTTTATAGATCTCAATGACCTTAAAAGTGCATTTAAACTTACTTAAAATTAGCAAACTTTAAAGTGCTAGGCTTAAGCTTCTATAAAATAATACCTAAATTTGCCTAGAACTGCTCTAAGTCTTTTCAAGCACTGCTTTTGCATGATTTCCAGAGGATTTATGACTTGTACATTAATTATTTCAGACGAAGGGACAGCCCAAGAAGAAATGGTTTATACACTGCACTCTCTCTCAACACTCCCGTTGCATATACCTCATCTGTTCCTGTCTACCTATATTAGAGTAAAGGAAACAAGCCTCATTTTGGCATCAGAGAAAAAAGAGTAATTGCCATAATGAATGAGAGTGGAGTCCCTCTAGTTCAGACTTCTGCCTCTCCCTGTGAGCAGCACTGGGAGCATCAGAGAAAGGTGCAAGTTGAACTTCATTTTGGCTCAAATCCACAAAGTTGTCAGCCAAATTTTGAATGCCAGAGCTTCATTACTAAGGAATGACAAATGTGATAAAAAGAACATGGTTCAAACTTTCAAAGCTGGCAGGAGGGGGAAAAAAAAAAATCCTACGATTTTCAAAGTTGTCAACAGATTTCAGGGGGCCTTCATTTCCAGATGCCCAATTTGAGATATCTTAATGGTGCCTGGTTTACAGATCTTGCTGTCTGTCAGTCAGTCCCCCTTCTTATGCCTCTCTCTCAAAAAAAAATTTAAAAAATTAAAAAAAATCCCTCATCTTTTTTAAAAAGATGGCACCTCACAGCTTTTTGATACCTGAATAAGATGGTGCCCTTCTCTACATTCAACTCTGGATTACAGGCTTCCAAAGCCCAGAAATTCCAAGGTGACCTTTTTTTTTCAGGCTAAAAATATTCAGGTGAAAAAGGAAAAAAGTTATTCCCAGTTTCTGAATGGTTTCAGAGCCATTCTCTCTGAAAAAATCTAGTACCTTGTGTTTTATCTTATTTTATTCTCCTTTTGTGATATGGATAAAAGGAATCTGAAAACCTCAGGGAAAGAACAGATTTAACTGGAAATTTTAGGAATGGGGATTTGCACCTTTTTCTGTGCCTTCAGACCATAATCATCCTTCTCAGTATTACGTTCAAGTCATTACTATGCAAACAGTTTTTATTACTAATGAAGTGAATCTGAATCATTACAGTACCTGCAAAAAGCCTTCAAGGACCAAGCAAAATGTTACACAAGAATCTTCACCAGGCACAGCTCACATGTGAAGATGGCACCTTGGGAAGGGATGGTCACCCACAGCAGAAAGGAGTTCCACAAAAGCTCAGTAACAAAAAGTATTTGGGGTACCCTGGCTACACTGAGGCTACTTTGGAAATTATACTCTAAGCAGAGATGGTTTGCTTGACCAAGGGAACAGTAACATAAGCCCATTGATCCACAGAATCACAGACTAGTTTGGGTTGGAGAAGACTTTAAAGATCATCCAGTTCCAAGTCCCCTCCCATGGGCAGGGACACCTCCCACCAGCCGTGGTTGCTCCAAGCCCCATCCAACCTGGACTTGAGCACTTCCAAGGATAGGGCAGCCCAACTCTTCTAGGCAACCTGTGCCAGTGTCTCACCACCCTCACAGAAGTAATTTCTTCCTAATATCCCATCTAAATCTCCCGTCTTTCACTTTGAAACCATTCCCTTTTGTCCTGTCCCAGGATACCCTTGTTCCAGGTCCCTCCCCAGCTTTCCTATTGCCTCTTCAGGTGCTGTAAAGTCTCAAAAGAGCCTTCTCATTTCCAGGCTGAACAATCCCAACTCTCCTGGCCTGTCTTCAGAGGAGACATTGGTCCCCTCCAGCAGGAGGTTTTGATGCTCTATGAGCACACAGCTCAGTCACAAGTCCCACTATTGCCAGATCTGACAGTGACCCATTTTGTGCCAGTCCCATGGTCCTGCACGATGTTGTCACAGTTTAACACTGGCTCAGCAATTAAACCAATTAACAGATGCTCTCTACTAATCTCTCTATTAATCCTCCCTGATAAAGAAAGGAGAGAGAATAAGGGAGACAGACTTATGGGTTGGAAACTAAACTACACAACTTTAATGAAACAGGAATGATAAATAGGAAAAATTACTAAATATATACAAATATACAGGGAAATTGATCCCAAGTTCCTTCCCCCCTTTCCCCCAATAACTCTCCCATCCCCACCAAGGCTGCAGGGCAGTCCTGGGAAAGTCCAGGCTGGAATCCTGGGGTCAGGAGCAGTTGGGAGCTGGAGGCAGGAACACACAGATTCATGCTGGGATGGATCAGGAGCACAGGCAGAGGAAGGGATGGAATCCTCCCAGGATGCTGAAGCAAACAGGGAGAGGGGAAGAAGGGGAAGCAGGAAGGGGTTTGACCCTCGTGATCCCTCAAATTTATGCTTAGTATGAGGTGTATGGGATGAAATACTCTGTTTGGTCAATTCTGGCATCTATCTTGTCTGTTCCTCCCCACAGGAGGGTTGCAGGTGGGACCTCTTTATTCCTTCTGGAGGGTAAAATGTTCCTCAGAGCTGAGCAGTGTCCTTGGCTCTGCAGCCCATTCTCCAGCAGTAACTCTAACCATGGAGTGGGATCAGTCCCAGCAGCAGACACTGCCTGAGAAACTTGCTGTGAATTTCAGCAAGTGCAGCTCCTGACAAGAGACTGAGCTGAAAGCAAAAGTACAAGACAGAAAATCACCTTTATCCTGGCCCAAACCAGGACAGGTGTCTACTGTGCAGAGAAGTGACCAATATGAGATTGTGGAATGGCCCGAGACCTTGGTGGGCCAACTGCATCCCAATTTATTGCAGTGAGTGCAAACAAATCAAGATGAGGGGAGATGTAGTAGCAGAAAGGCAGATTCAGTGTAGTGATCCCAGGGATGCCAAGGCCACTGGGTGAGCTGAATCAGTTTCCAGTGAGCTAAATCATGATTAAACACTTGATAACCCAGACTGGAGACAAGTTTTAGCAACACTCTCCCCGTGGATAAAGCATTGGTCAGAGCTTGTACCACATTAGGCACAGCATAGCCCCAACACAAGGCATGCATCACATGAAGAGATGCTTCTGACATGCCAATTTTCTTGCAACTACTTTTTATTCCAGGCTTAGCAAGCAACACCAAAAGCCCTTTTTGGAGCCACAGCTTGTGTAGGCAGATGTGCCTCTTCCCTTTGGATGGGGTTCAGTTCATCTCAGAGCTGGTGTGCGTGGTTGTTTTCACACCTCTGCAGCTCCTAGGCCAAAGGCTTTAAAGCATCTTCCTGCCATCAAAATGCCACAGAACCACCTGCCCTAGAGCACAGCAGCCCAAAACAGAGCTCAGATCTGCAAGTTGATGGGCCAAAGCACATCCATAGCAGAGCCAACAGTTCTGGTCCAGACTGCACTCACTGCAAAAAGAGTAAGATCCATCTGGATCTGGATCACCCCAAAAAGAACTCAGTTAAGATCTCACATTTCTCCCCCTACTCTCGGAGGAGCAGTTGTGGTGATGCACCCAGTCCAAGACTCATCACCCAGGCTGAGTCCAGGCTTTGCCACCTCCTTACACACCTCAGGGAAATTATCCACACCAGCAAAAAGTAAAATCCAAGTCTCCATGCCCTGCTGCAGCCTTTGTGTCCCTCCTGTGGGAAAACACAAAGCCCTCCTGTCTCCTCCAGTGAGAATGGTATTCAGAGAGCAGAAGTCCCAGTCTGGCAGATATTACAGCAAATTCCAAAATTGGAAAGAAAATGGGATTTTTCCACATTAAGACTATTTATTTCCAAAGCAGTGGCAGTACATACAAAACTGAGTTCCCCTTCCACAGGGCTGAACTCCATCAAAAAACGAATAAACATCCAACATCCCTCAAATAATAATAATAATAATAATACTTCCCACTTCTTCATCTGCTCAGTTTACCCTGTCCCAAACCTCTCTGACTCCCATTCTTCTCTCCCCTTCTGTCTCCCTGCCATTTTCTGACTTTTACTCATTTGTCTCATTCTTCCACAACAAGAGGTAATGAATCATAGAATCATAGAATCAACTGGGTTGGAAGGGACCTCAGAGATCATCAAGTCCAACCCTTGATCCACTCCCACTGCAGTTCCCAGCCCATGGCACTCAGTGCCACATCCAGGCTCTTTTGAAATATCACCAGACACGGAGAATCCACTACTTCCCTGGGCAGCCCATTCCAATGGCTGATCACCCTCTCCAGAAAGAAATCCTTTCTCATATCCAACCTAAACCTCCCCTGGCCCAACTTAAGACCATGCCCTCTTGTCTTGCTGAGAGTTGCCTGGGAAAAGAGCCCAACCCGCCCTGGCTCCAACCTCCTTTCAGGGAGTTGTAGAGAGTGATGAGGTCTCCTCTGAGCCTCCTCTTCTCCAGGCTGAACAGCCCCAGCTTCCTCAGCCTCTCTTCATAGGATATGTGCTTAAGTCCCTTCACCAGTTTAGTTGCCCTCCTTTGGACCTGCTCCAGGACCTCGATATCCTTCCTAAACTGAGGGGTCCAGAAATGGACACAGTACTCAAGGTGTTGCCTCACCAGGCCTCAAGTTGCACCAGGAGAGGTTTAAGAAAAACCAGGAGGTTTTAGGAAAACCTATTTTAGGAATCACACCAGGAGGCTTTAGGAAAAACTTCTTTACTGGAAGAATGCTCAGGCATTGAACAAGTTGCCCAGGACTGTGGTGGAGTCACCATCTTTGGAGATGCTGAAAGAACATGCAGATGTAGCACTTGAGGACACGGCTTAGTAGGCTGGTGGTGTTGGGTTGATGGTTGAACTTGTCCTTAGAGGTCTTCTCCATCTGAATGATTCTATGATTCTATTCCATAATTCTATGATTTTCCCAACTCCAGGCTGTGGCTGGACCTGACTGCTCCAAACCCCTGCACCATGGCAGCATCCCTGCTTGACATCCAAAGTACCACTCACTCTGCACCAGGTTTTCACCATCAACCCATCCCTTTCCCCTTACACTGTGACTGCTGACCAGGAAAACCATGCAAATACCTCTCCAAAAAGGCCAGATTTGCCATCACACCATCCCACAAACCATGTGCCTGAGAGCCAGAACAGCAGCTTCATTCCTGGAGCACAACCTGCTGCCTCTGTGCTGCTGTAAATCTCTTTGCCCTGCCTCAGCCCCAGCCTGTAATGGGTTCAGATTTATCTCCCTCTCTAGAGAAATAAGAGATTAAAAGAACATTTACGGTCCCATGAAAGCACTGAGCCACAGGTGCTCCATTCACTAAATATGAGACACTATTATTACATTACCAACTCTTGGCATTTCATCTAGTCTCCTACTAGTTGCTGTTTTTCTTGAAGCCACTTCTCCCAGGGCCGTGGGTTTATATGAAAATACTAATTTTCATTTTTATTTTCTTAATTTATTTTTTTTGCAAGAAATGTGCAGTGCAAAGCACAGGGCAAAACCTGAAATATGAAAGACTGAGAAGACAGTGGAAAGAACATGCACTTTTTTTTAATTGTTTGCCTTTTATATGAGGGTTGGTTTTTTCCCCCCAAACCACTCCCTCAACTGGCAAGAGCAAGAGTAAGGAATGTGAACTGCTGCATTCAGTAAAAGGAATTAAGAGTAGCACAAATACTTTATGGAGTTACACTACTCCTCTTTTATGTACCCTGTGGGTTCCTTGCCCTTCCCAGACATAAAGGAAAGTGTAAGAAGCACAAACAAAGTTTGGGTGGGCCAAGATCAGGCTTCCAGCCACCAGGAACTACAGAGCAAGTAGTGTGCCATTACTTCAAAATAATACAGAAATGATAACACAAAATAACACAGTGTATGACTGATACCTGTACCTAGGATGTGAGCACCTTGAGTACAACCCTGCCCAACACCAGCTCATCAGAGAGGACCTGAGCTGCTGCCACCAGTACCAGGGCCAAAGACAAGTAATAACATCAAATTATGCTCCTTTTTGTCCTTATCTGTAATGAAAAAATGAAAACAAAAAGTTTTTCATGTTGCTTTGTGTTTTTTTAAATAATGCAGGATCACCTCCAATCTGTTGACACCTCTGCTGGAGAATCACCACTGGACCCCATCAACCTCTAAACAGCATCTCAGCTTTCTCATACATGATGTGGGGAAAGAACAGCACCTGAAACAGCTTTATAAAATGGTTTCAAATCTTTTAGATCAGCCAGCAAAGTGTTAACACTCTCATTGGGGCAGCTATTCTTATTACTAAAAATTTAACTCCTTCCTAAAACTAGAAGAAGCAAAAATAGTTAACAAAAGGACTTCTAACCAGATTGGACTTGGGTAATTTTTGTCAGTCAGTTATGAAATAACTGGATATATCCAGATTTTCATATTTTATAATCCAGATATAATATCTGGATTTCATATTAAAAAATAAATCTAAACCAGTCATAATGTTCAGAAGTTTATATACAGATATTCTATAGGTAGTTCAGATATGCAGTTTTTAAAAGGTAAATAGCATTTTGCACAAATATAGAAGCCTTATAATGCTATTTTGTTTTATTTTATTTTAAAAATTATCACATGCAATATTTACAGCTTATAAAAGGCATAACCTGTAAATATTATAACTATGTTATAAAGGTCTAAATGCCAGTCAAAATGAGTTGTCTTTATATCAAAGTATCACAGAACACTTAAACAATTTGTTTAGACTTCACCCATCAAAACAATTTGTCAAAACTGACATGTTCTCACTAAATATTTCCATTTTGATAAACACAGCTTTCTCACAGAAAACAGTGGAATCCACACATTTTCATTCAGATTGAATTACATACATCCTGGTGAACCAAACAGGATGTGAAAATAGATGAGGGTGTGAGTGTTGTGCTCCCCCCTTCACAAAGGGCTCAGGTTGTGTCCAAGCTGCTTTTGAGTCTCCCAGGGCAGGGAATATCCTCTGCTGCATGCCCTGCAAACCTAGTACAAAATCCCCTCCATCAGGCATTTCAAAAATAAAATAAATCAAAAATAAATTAAGAATGAAAAAGCTGCTATGTGCTTCAAGGGTATTTTCTATAATAAATGCATTCTGGACTCTTTTGGGGGCTCCCTGGAAAAAGTCAAGTGAAGCTGGAGACACCTTCAAACAACTTTCTTACCTAAAACTTCACAAAAGTTTCTGTTCTCAAACAGTAGAGTTCTGTGGTTTGACTTGGATCACAAACTCATGAAAATGCAGTGCAAAGGAAAAAAAAGTGCATCACAAACTGCTGATCTGATTTCCTAATGATGCAGCCATAAATACCAAGAGATAACAACTTCAGAGCCCAGGCATCACCTTCCATACTCCTGCCTGAAATCTGGAAACCCTTCAAATACATTTTATATAAGGGATTTTCATGAGGACCAGAAGTTATAAGCACATCTGCATTAAAGAATATATATGCTCAAACCCTACATTCCTGGAGCCAGCAGTGCACTGTGCTCCCATCCAAATGGATTTACAACAGGTAATATAAATAAACAGGTGCTAGAAGGAAGAGTGGGATCTGTGGCTCTTGTTTACTGCTAGAAGATGCTACTTGAAGTTGTCAGCTATCTACCAGCTCTTTTAAATGTTAATTACCTAATATTTTTAATTGAAAAAACCCTGAAAATTACATAAATCAGATCAATATTAATTGTTTAGCACATGTGAGCTTCTTCATATAATAAGAATACTCTGCATGATTTTTTTAATTGTCTTCAGAATATTCTCTGGGTTTTTGGGCTACCCAAAACACCTGGTCCCATTCCTAAGAAATTACCCAGGTTGCATTTTTGATGGTCATGGGACAAGAAAGGGTCAATGCAGAGAATTCAATCCTTGCAGACCTGATTCTGCATGCATGTTTTTTGGATTAGAAAAACTAAAGAGAAGTAAAAATTAAAAAAAGCATGAACAGGGGTTTTTAGATATAATTTTTTCCATGCAATTACACTGAATTGCAACTGTTATCCTCCCTGCTGCCATTCAAGGTACCCAGAACTGATCCACTTACTCTTTATCAGTCAAAACAAGAAAGGTCACATGCAAAAAACCTGTTTCACTGTCCACAGGAGGCTTTGTTTCCCAACAGCCTTCGAGTCCTTCACAGACATGCACGCACTATTCCCCTGGGGTTTCTCTCATCCTTAATTAACTGTTATCTTTTTATCAATAAAAAAGCAGCTGGGGGGTTGGGAGTTGCTTTTCATTCCTTGAAGCTTCCTCTGGCCTGAGCTGCATCTCCAAGCCAGCTGTGGGAATGATGGATGGAAGAAGGAAAGCTCCCAGATAAGGGATGCTGTGGGGAGAAAAGTGCTCGTGTGTTTTCAGCCAGGCAGGGTGGATGCTATGACAAAGAAGTTTTGCTTTTTGTTTTTTTAATGGTGCAAGATTCTACAGCAACCCCACTGCAGCTCAGGACACCTACCAAGACACCTTGCCAAGAAAATCTGGCAGGAATATCACCACCAGCACCTGCTGAGGCACTTCTACCCAGTAGGTTCATCTGTCTTCACCCCAAACACAGAACAGTCTTCCTGAGAGCTTGCTGCTCTGGTTTTCTGCTTGTAAGTTAAACTGCCCAAAATCAGAAGAAAAATTGCCTAATATATCCCAACAGCACAGTGACCCATGTGCCATGAACCTGTAACCAGTCTGCCCTGACTGACTGAGTACAACTGCCTCGGGTTCCCATCCTGCATGCAAGCTGCAGTCAATTGTCTGCTCATAAGTACTGTGATTAATTACTTCCCTTCAGTTAAAATCAATACTCTACTCGTACTGGATTACTTAAAATTGAAGAAAAAAAAAAAAGGATAAAGAGAAGTGTCTCATTAATGGGAAGCAGCTCTGCTCTATCTTGGTGGCATCACCTATCAATTTCAATCAGATTATGTAGATAAAGAACAGCAGCACATTTATATCAGCTCTGTTTGTACTTGTCACACCCATTCACTGTAAGAAGACTTCATGGAACCACAATCAGGGACCACCTCCTTGGAAGTGGGGAGGAGGGAGAGGGAGATGCAGGTGGGAGATGGCAGGAGACTCATCTCTTCCCATCCTTGGCCTTGCAGAGATGAAACCAACTCATTCACCTGACCCCTCAGCATAACTACACATCACCTGCAGCCATCCAACCTCAACAGGGTGGCATTCAGTGATGAAGCATTCAACTTTTCAGAGCATTTACTACCATGTGTAACCCTGTTTACTTGTTCTCTGAAGTTATGTTGTTTTTGTGGGGTTTTTTTTCAGTAACATCATATGGAATGTAGTTCTGAAACTATGCCACCCAGGCTGGGTACCAAGCAAGAGAAAAAAAAAAAAAACATTACATCCCCAGGAACTGTGACCAGCAGCCACCTGGCTGCTTACTGAGGAACACAAGATCCTCCAGACACATTTTGACTTGGGTCAGTTACGTGTTGGATCTGCAGGCATGAATAAAGGATGATTATTCTGATTTTGTCATAGCAACCAACTATGGTTGGTAAAAAAAAAAAATTAAAAAAAAAAGAGACTGATTCCATTCTCAGTTACCAATGTGATAAATTAGGCAGAAACCTGATGCATAACTACAAAGGTCAGTTTAGCACTCAGAGCAAATAATTTTTATTTCTCCACAATTTATAACCTTCACTCTCACCTAACCAGAGATTATATACTCTTTACACGCAGCAACAACATTGCTCCCTGTCTGATTCAATTCTAGGTACAAGGCAACTACATTTCACTGCTATCAACAACCCTATTACAAATTAAGCAGGAACAGATGACTGAAATGGTCTCAGACACACACACAGAGTTCCTGGAAGATGCTTCTGAAAGCCAAGCAAAGCTCTGAGCAAACCATATAACCACGGGGGTTCCTCTGTCATTAGTATCCATGTCCATTAGGGTGATGGCTCACTGTGAAAATGAGCATCCAAACTCCACAGCTCTCACCACTTAACCCCAAGCCCCCCCATGCACATTCCTTGATTATTTTGCTCCTCTGCCTGCATTAAGCTCCATGCTCAGCACGCAGAGGAGAGGGAGCATGTGGGATGAGAGCTCCAAATCCCAACCTGCAGACCCAGGAGTCTTAATGAACACCTTGTAAATCAGCAATTCAGGGAGGGGAGGGGGGGGAGCAGTGTTTTCACTGTAATTTCTGAATTCATTTTTTATAGTCTACAGATTAAAAAAAATAAATAAAAGCCATAATAGGTCTGTTTTCCAGGCAAAATCAGCACCTTATGTTCTCAGAAGCAGCCCAAGATACAGAGCTCAGAGTATGAATGCAGCGGAGGGGTGATGTGTGCACCTACAGAAGATGAGAGTCCATACACCAGATTCCCTGCACAAAACTGCCCTGAGCAGGCAGGTGCTCAGCTATTTCCTTCCAAGCTTGATGAAAACCAAGGCAGCCTTCAGCCACCTCTGCAGGGACAGAGATTTGCTGTTGCAGGGAGACAGAGATGCCCAAACGCTTTGTAAAATCCTAAATTAAAATTTTCAAAAGCCACTAGGAAGGATGTATGAATGCTGCTTGCCCATCATCACCCTGGTAAAGCCCACCTACTCTATTTCATATGCTCCCAATGTACTAGTTCCAGAAGAGATACTCAGACAGAGGAAGAAGTTATGTCCATCTAAAAAAAAAAAAAAATTATTGTTCCCCCGTACTTGGCATTGCTGAGGCCACACCTCAAATTCTGGGTTCAGTTTTGGATCCCTCACTACAAGAAAGATATTGAGGAGCTGGAGAATGTCCAGAGAAGGGCAATGAAGCTGGGGAAGGGTCTGAAGAGCAAATCTGAGAAACTGGGGTTGTTTCATCTGAAGAAGAGGAGGATGAGGGGAGACTTTATTGCTCCCTACAACTACTTGAAAGAAGGTTGTAGGGAGGAGGGTGTTGGCCTCTTCTCCCAAGTTACATATGATAGAAAAAGAGGGAATAGCCTCAGGTTGTGCCATGGGAGGTTCAGACTAGATATTAGGAAAAATGCTTTTACTGAAAGAATAGTCAGGCATTGGAACAGGCTGCCCATGAAGTGGTAGAGTCACCATCGCTGGAGGTGTTTAAAACATTAATGTCATGGTAAAGTGGGACCTAGAACAGTTAGCTTTACTCCACAACCTAAATGTGGGGGGTTTTTAATTTTTTCTCCAGCTTTAATGATTGTATTATCGTATAAAAACGCAGTAAATCCAAGATGCATCCCCATCTCAGCTAGAATTCAGAACCATATCCAGAAATTACTGTAATCCAGCCCTCAGCTTGCTTCAATTACCCTGAATCAGTATCTCTGACCACCCCTGGGCACACCCTGGACCTTGTGAGTAGTTGTTACGAATTAGGGTGGGGGTCTTCCACATAACCCTGCATTGCACCAGAGCTCTCTGATGCCAGGAAGTGGAGCTCATGGAGGAGAGATGGAGGTTACCTGATGCTGATCCAAATGCCAAACACTCTCCCCCCTTGCCTCACCTCTGCAAATGGACATGAGAGGCATTTTGATGCTCTATCTCTTTGGGATCTCAAATCCATCTCAAATGGATGCTTGTGGTATAACAACATCTAAAAGTTATGGGGCCATTCTGTCAGGGGATGCCACTGCAGTATAAATATTGTGCCCAGGGCTCTGACCTCAAGCCTCCAAACTCCATCCAATTATCTCACATCCTAAGTGCCTTTTCTCACTTCTAAATCCCACAGTCACCTTCTGAAGGCTGCTCTTCAGAGACAGCTCTGTAAAATGTGACAAATTTACAGCAGCACAATGTTCTTACAGAAAGCACAACCCAATTCACTGCACAATTACCTTTTTTCCCTGGCAGTGCCAACAGTCTCCAGCAAATACCCACTCTGAACAAAAGCATCAAAACACAGGAGACATGTAAGGGGACCTGATGTCCAAGAAATCCACTTTAGGTTTGTTTTTTTAATTTTTCATCCTCTGCAGAAAGGTGAGAACTAGTGGGGATGCTGGCAATTTATTATGTGCTTTGTATTGCTTCGTACACTACAGAAGAATAATGAATACAACTCTATTAGCTCTGGTGGAAAACACTGATATATATATATAAAAAAAAGTAAAATAAAATAGAACAAATGGAAGGTTATTTTAGAGGTTTTATCAAATTTACCAGATAAAGATGAAATCCAGACAATAGCCAAATGTACACATTTTTTTTCACTTCTGCCTTTAGACAGACCCTACAAGTCTCGATTCATCTCAGCCTATACAATCTATCTAAAATTTAAGTGTCTCAACTCACATTTTCTGGAATTATCAGCTGTTCTGGCTACAGGGAGGTGAAACATCTCTCTGACTGACAGCCTCAAACTCTGCCTCTGAAACACAACCAACGCAGTAAAAAGCAAACCATTACACCTTGTGGGAAAACCCTGGCAGAAGGTGGCTACTACAGTCCTAGGAGGTATCAACAGCAAAGTAGGATGTGCAAGGTCCTATATTTAAGGATTTGCTCATGGTTCTCCCCAAATCTTGCTGCTCACACTCATAGCATGGGTCAACACTGGAAATCTAACCATCCCCATGACCCAAGAATAAGCCAGCACAATCCAAAATTATCATGGAAATAGCCAACAAGCCTCAGTCACCGTGACTTCACTATACATCCTTGTAAAAAGTTCAAGAAAAAAAAATTACAAAAGAAAAAGTATTACAAGAAAGCTGGAGAGGGACTTTTCACAAGGGAACATAGTAGTAGGATATAGGACAATGGCTTTAAACTAGAAGAATTGAGATTTAAATTAGATATTAGGAAGAAATTCTTTACTGTGAGGTTGGTGAGAATCTGGGACAGGTTGCCCAGAGAAACTGTGGCTGCCCCATCCCTGGCAGTGTCTCAGGCCAGGTTGGATGGGGCTTGGAGCAGCCTGGGCTGGTGGGAGGTGTCCCTGCCCATGCAGTGGGATTTTTTACATCATCCATAAAGTCCCTTTCAACCTTTTCAAACTACGATTATATGGCTTCACCTTCTGACACCTCACAAAGCAGCAACTTCTGTTTCTAAAGAAAACCTAAGAAACTCTTTTTGCAATCTGCATTCTGGAACTGCATTGCCAGCTCCTAATGACCAAACCTCATTTAATCACTTTGGAGCCACTCGGCTGCGTGATGTCAGCACCAGAAGCAGAACCCTTGAAGACCTGATGAGCATTCATCACACATCCTTCCCCAAATTAATGGTGCAGCCTGAGCACAGCCAGGCCCCATGAGGTGCTTAACATCCTATGCACAAAATGTAAATTCACATTAATCACTGCAACACCATCAAAGAATTGCTCCATCAAGGCTCATTTTGCGCTCGCTAAACATAAGTTTTCCGCACTTGAAACCAGGAATGGGCTTGAACTGTAAATCCCAGGATCAAAAACACCCCCCAAACTTTGAAGAGTTTAGATCTGAACCAGAGATCAACATGGAACATCATGCAAGACATCATCTGGAACTAAAATGAAGATGTGTTACAGGAGCTGAAATGCCTGCAGCATTTCCACAGTTCTGCAAACCTCCTCTGAATTCTACAACTTTAGCTTCTAAACACACTTTGTAAACATTCTACAGGAAGGAAGGTCTAAAAATGGAGCCACCTGCTGATGTCCAGGCTGACAAGTCCAAGGGCAACAGCAGAACAGCTCAAAACAAAGCAAGACCCTACGAAAGAAGTAGGTTTAGCAGGCAAGGGCTCAGGGTGTAAATTCCTCACACAGCCAGGGACTCCTCAGTGGCCTTCCCAGGGTTCCCTAGCATGGCAGAATTACAGGATTCCTCCCTCTTTAGGCTCCATATTCATCATGACAGAGCCTGTTTAGTAACATTCGTACAATACCCAGGAGGATAGTTTCCTGAGTTTGGCAAACTTCTTCCTGGATACATCTTCCAGATGAACTCCAGCACTTTAGAAAGAATCTGAATTTTCACCTTACAACCTGAAAATTACTTTTCCCTTGTTTCTTCATCCATTCCCAACAGTGATAGTGTGGGAAAAAGTTGGGTGGTTTTTTTACTACAAATGCAGGAGGTGGATGCTCTGCCTGACAACACAAAATAAACCATCAATCAGGAAGGCTTTCAGCACGTCCTTAAGCTTATTTGCTGGTTGGATTTAATTTTCTTTTGTGAGCAAACTCAAACAGAAACAAGAGCAAACAGAAATTTGCAGCAAAAAGCTTTCCAAGGTAGCACAAAAGGGTAAAGAACTGACAGAGAATTTGGAATCTGGGTTAGAGGAACCGTTTTTTAATTGCCACCGGGAAAAAGCTTTATGGGAGCATCACTTAAATCTCTGCACTGCGTAAGAGCTACCTCCACGGGCTCCAGGAGCATATGGTCTGCTTTGGGAAGCAAGCCCCTTCCACAGTGACTGGGAGCCCACATTATCATGCATAATGAGGGAAAAATCAACTGCAAGTCACAGCTGGTTTGGGATCACGCTGGCGCTCGCATCTGCCACTAGCAGCTTCCTGAGCTCGCTGTATGCACGCTCCTCACCAACAAAATCTAAGGTGCCCCTCAGTGCATCTGAAGGAACACTCTGCTGAAGACATGACACTACACATGGTGGCTTGTCCTTGGCCTGAAAGAGCACATCAAATCCTCTCGTATCTGCTCAGCTTGAACAGATGTAACTTAATCTTCAACCTGATCCAAGAAAGATCTCCCGAAAAAGAGTGTACGTCAACTGCAGCACTCTCTGGATAAAGTCCCTTGTGCTATTTACCTCTCCCAGCTCCACCAGTCATGCACAGAAAGTCACTTTCTCTGAGATAAAGGGTCCAAGCTGTGTCTAACTTTAAAAAAAAAAAACAACCCATCATTTGTATTCCAAGTGTCCACAGGTGTCTCCAGTGGCCATTATTTAAGTGTGTCAATGGTTTACTTATACCACCAGATTAACTACCTAGGCCTGCTCTTATGAGCAAGATAGCATTTCCATTCCATAACTCCTCTGGGGGAAATTACAGGAAGGGAAATTACATGCAATTACCAAGAATGGCTACTTAGAAGCTCTCAATTATTATTTTTAAAGAACATTCTGTAAAAAAATTTACTCAGCTGGACATTAGGTAAGTTGACAATGTCAAAAAAAAGAGTGATTTGCATCCAGTTTTATGCTTCCAGGGTCAATGCTACCATTTTGCACATGATCACAGATCTCAACTGTTCTGCACATTAATCTCTATTCACAAGGTTTGCACCAAATACCATTGGATGATGTGAAATTGTGGCTCAACACAAAGCAAGAGGGCCAGGACTTCTAAAACATATTGTCTTCTCAACCAGATTTTTTCTTAGGAGACTCATTGGGACTCATTAACTGTAAAATAATTTACATTCTTCCATCCTTTGGCACTTAATTACCTTGAAAGGTGGATTCTGCTCTTTGTGCAATGGGAGGAGTTTTTTTTCACATGAATCACTCAAGGAAGATTTCACCTGAAATGGTGGCAAAGGTTCCTTTTGAAAATCCACCCCATTTCATCTGCTGCTAAAAAAGAAAGAAATCTTAGGAAATCTCTACTCACAGAAAAAAAATTATGCCTGCTCTCCTCCGGTATTTCGGTGGAAATACAGCTTCTCATTCACAGTCTCTGCCTCATGCTTCAATTACTCTTTTCCTCCCATATCTTTGTTCCCCCAGCACAACTTGCACTAAATGTCAGGTCCAAAACCAATGGCTTAGTCCCAGCCACGGCTGCAATTATCCTGTGGACTGTGACCAGAATTGGGAGCAACAGAAGGCAAAGCCATGGGGTCTCAACTGCTCATCCTAAGCCTTTTGAGCATCCTGAACGGAGCTCAAGACTCATTGAAACGTGATTTTCTTGCAGGAGGCCAGGAGCTGCTGTAGAAACTGGTTTGGGCTGGATCAGTCAATGATTGCAGCCCAGCAGGAGGAGTTTTGCTCCATCAGTCTTTGCCAAAGTTGAACTTTTTTGCTGTGTGCGTGGCTTGGGCTTTAATCTATGCAGACCCAATCTCACATGTGGCCAAGTAACACTAAAAAAATAAATGCATTATAGATCTACATGGGTTTGGACAAGCAAAATTCCTCAGTTTCTACTGCAGCCCCTCTGTTTTGTGACAGTGTGGCACAAATCTCATGGGCACATACACCATCCAGCCATAAGGGATAAATTTCAGTTCCCAAAGCTGCCCACTTCTGAAACCAGTTGCTTTTGATCACTGACTAGGGGAGAGGAGTTTATCCAACACTTTTATTATCCAACACTTTTACTCCCTTTCTTGGTAAGAGCAGGTGAGAAATGCCCTGTTCCATGTACCTGTGTCCAGCCCTACATCCCATGGAAAGGAGCATCAGTGTCCAAGTCTGAGCAGCTCTGTTCACAGATGCCTCCCCAAAGCTGGCTCTACCCCTCTGACCACATTTGCTTTTACCACCCTGCTGTGTCTTGTCTGTTCTTCACCTGCCTGGTCCAGCTGTGAAAGAATCAACTGACCACAGTCCTGCTGTTCCAAAGGAAAATAAGGTCTTTGAGGAACTTTTTTAAAGTATTGCAAAGACATGGAGCACAGAGACACCGAGGAAACACATATCCTGATCTCTGCCTGGGTATTTGTTGTGATATTCAATCACAAAGCAATGGCACAAGTGAATACAAGCCCCAGCCTGCCAGTGTCCTGAGCTGGAAGAGCATTTTCATCTCCCTAAAGCAATCTTTGGAGAAATCCACTGCAGAAGTGTGCAAGCCTTGCTGCTCACGTGAACCCAGATCCCAGAGCACTTTTGGATAGTTCTGGTCCTTCAAGCAGCAGCAAAATGGGTGCTGAGGGCTCCCAAAACTCAAAAGATACCTGACTGCTTGCATTCAGAAATGGCCATCATGCTTTTAAGGGAGCTCCCTGCTGGATAATGAAAACCTCAGCTGGGGTCCCACAACACCTCCACTTGTGATGGCAGAGGATTGCTGATCCCTCAAGCTGTAGGATAAGGATAAGGTCAGATGATGCTCTCTGCCTTGAAAACCCAGATGGGCACTGCAGAGGCAGGATGAAACAAATCAGTCTTTGATATTCAAGCATCTCCCAAGTAGAGAGCAGGTATCAGGAGAAAACAAACAGATCCAAGTACAGTGCTGTGTAAAGAAATGAACTAATATAAAGCTTGACTGAAAAAGTTGATTAAATTAATTTAATTTAAAATCCCAAACAAACCCTGAAGGAGGTTCTTTGTTTATTGCTTTTTTCTGACAGCAGGCGTTACTGAAGAAGCACCATGTGGGCATGAAATATTTATTAATTAAAGCTTTCATAAAGCTCCACACTACTGGTTTCACTCAGGATATATTTATAGCTTGTCAAAGTCCCACAAAATCACTGCTTTTCTTTCCACCACCTCCATCCAGATCATTTACAAAAGAACAGAGCTTTCAGTTTTCATTGCAGTAAGACTGATCGTCAGCTCCACTGTTACTTGTTCACAAGGCCCTGCTTCTTTAATCATAATTGGACAGTTGTAGTTCAAATCATATGAACAGGTTGGAAGAGACCCCTAAGATCATCAAGTCCAGCTGTCAACCCAACAATACCACTCCAACTAAACCATGTCCTCAAGTGGGACATCCACGTGTTCTTAACACCTCAGAGGATGCTGACTCCACCACTACCATGGGCAGCCTGTTCCAACCTCTGACCACTCTTTCATTTAATAAATTTTTCCTAATATCCAATCTGCACCCTCCCTGGTTCAGCTTGAGGCCATTTTCTCCTATCCTATCACCAGTGATGTGGGAGAAGAGCTGACACTCACCACCCTACAACCTTTCAGGTAGTTGTAGAGAACGATGAGGTCTCCACTCAGCCTCCTATTCTTCAGAATAAATAATCACAATTCCTTCCTAAGACTTCTCCTCCAGACCCTTCACTGGCTTGGTTGCTGGCAGATTATAGCTGGATGTTAGGTGACAGGCACTCCATGCAGCTCTCAAGTGCAATTACTGTCTGCTGTCTCTTTCTTTGTTTGAAACCACTCCTGTAACTTCTTCAAACCTCTAGCTCCCTTTTATCCACCCTAATTCTTTAGGGCTGCTGTCAATTGCCTTATGAGCTGCTGAGAAAGGATGTGGGAAAGCTGAGCTGGTCACAGACCGACAGGTGAACTTGCCCCTGCACATGATGTATGATACAACCTGCTGGTTTTGTGGGTAGGGACTGAGGAAGGGATGGGAAGTGCATTATTCCCTGTACCACCCAAAAGGGATTCATTGCACACTGGTGCTTCACCCTACTCCTGCTATGGGAATACCAACATCTTCCCTTTATGGAGGAAGGAACCATGTACATGGAAATAGAAGTCAGGGCAGACAGACTCCATCCAGGCAAGGGAAAAGCAGTCAGAAATAGCATTCATGTGCCTGAGTCATTTTTATCAAACCTCACTCCATTGGTTAAACCCTTTCTTGAACCCTCTCTTGGCTGTCAGACAAGATCCAGATGAAACCAATGCTCCACAACACCCCAGCATGGACAGAGTTACACTACCCTCAGTGGTAGCTGTAAAACTATGTCATATTGTTTTACTATTTTTATTGGACTATCTAGACTCAGTCCAGTACAGGAATGAGGACAGGATATCCTTAAGAGATGCAAATGAAAGTACTTTCCACCTATAAGTGTGCAAAAAATCCAGGACTTGCATTTGGACTGTGCAAGGACAATGACAGCAGTGAAACTCTCTAACAACTTGCCCTGACCCCTAACCTGGGTTTGGACCAAATCTCATTTCCCCAAATAATTCTGAAATATAAAAAAACCCACTCAAAACAGATGCCGAGGAGGCACTTTGGTGGTCCCCACACAGTTTTGGTGGCCACAGTCACTGCAAGTAGCCCAACCTTGCTGGATCACAAGCTGTCTGGGTCAGGCCTGCTCCTGTTTCCCTTACTCTATTTGTTTGTGTGACTAAATAAATAAAAATACAGCATAAGCAGATGTTGTTGTCCCTGGAAACTCGGCTTGTTTCTGCTGAAATGGCTTCTTACTGCAAAATTAGGTTTTGATTAAAGTGTGCTCTTTTCTTGCTTTTAATAAACTGAGCCTGCTTCCTGTGCAAGCTCTGGGCTTATTTTTAACTGGAAATCTGAACCATTTTGCATGACTTTGATTTTTCAAATGCTTGATCTTCAGCAAGGACTGGGTTCCCCAGGTATAAAAGCATCTCACAGGGGATTGAGGAGAAGGAATCTTGGGATGCAGAGAGACCAGGCCCTTGTGGGACAAAGCCTAACCGGAAGGAAGGAGCATCACCCACAAATGAACTGCATAAGGCACAGTTGCAAATGAAGAAAATACTTTGGGTATTTAACTCCAGAAACAACTGTCCTGATAGTTTTGAGGGAAAAAAAAACCCGTGGTCTTTTTTCCAAAGGAAAATATTGATGAGACAGAAGCTTCACATTTATGGTTTTTGCAAAGGGGAAAAAACACCTTTTCTAAGTCAGTTCCACCAAAATCTCAACAGAAAAGGACAAAGAGTGATCCCAGCTGATGGGGATGAAGGGAAACATCCTTCATCCCAGAGGAAATCTTCCCACTACCTAAGCCAGGAGGTCATTTCAGAGCCAAGGCTGGGAGCTTGATGGTAGGTACACTCCCTAAGGAGCACCTCCACTGCACTTCCATAAAACCTGAAACAAAAGGACCTATGTTTAACCAAGCATTGATTTTTCCCCTCAACAGCCTCCATCACTCATGGCAGTCCCAGCTAAAGTCATAGCAGTGAACACCTTGCATTTCCCACTCACAATGTGTTTCTTTGTCTGAGTTTCACAACAGAAACACCAGGATCATTTACTCTGAGCCCACCTTACAAGCCTGACATCTTGTCCCTACAAAAAAACCTGGCAACTTTGTGTCCAGACCTGAAAAATTATATTGGAAGGAAAAACAAAAGAGTTGGACTGTTGGTCTGCAGACCTGGAGATGCTCAAAAAGTCTGTATTTCATAGAATCACAGAATCCCAAACATAGAATGGCTTACGTTGGAGGAGATCTTAAAGAACATCTAGTTCCAATCCTCCCTGCTATGGGCAGGGAGGACTTTCCCTAGACCAGGTTGCTCCATGCCCCATCCAGCCTGGCTTTGAACAATTCCAGTGATAAATTGCACAACTTTTTGCCCCCCTACTCCAGCTTTGCCACATTTGCACCATAGCTCAACAAATTACTTTTATTCCCAAAAGACACACAGGGGGTTGCTACACTCAGTTTACCCCAAAACAGCCTCAGTTGGCAGTACCAAGTCCTCTGAAAGCAACTAAAGCCAGCAGCAGATGCAAAAGATTGGCAGCTTCACACAGCAAGGAAAAGACCATTTTCCTCATCAAGGCAACATCATCCTGATGCCACAGGAGAAATGGGCTAACAACTCTTGAATTTTCATATCCCAGACCGAGCCATCTGAGCCATGTCAAGGAAGAGAAGGAAAAACTCCCATGGATGCTGTAAAGAAAATTATTTTCTTCTTGGGAAGAAGTCTGTGAGGGGCTACATGGGGCTGGTGGAGAGATGCTGAGCCACGAGATGCTCCAGAGATTCCCAGCTGCTGCCAGCTCCCAGGAGGTAACACAGTCAAAGGACACAGGTATTACTAGGGCAAATTTCAGCCTAAACACCCCCAGGCACTTCAGCCAAAGCTGGCATTATTCTTACCCCTCGTTCTCTCCTCTCCTGTTATTAGGAGAGCAAAGAAAAAAAAATATGCTATTTTTTTAGATGCTCGTTAAGTATAATCTGCTAAATGTTCTATGCCAATGCATAAAGCTGCCTACTATGCTAATAGAATATTTAATTGACATTTATTTGCTGACTAGTTATTTATGCTAACGTCACCCCTGCATAATTAATACTCTGCTGAAGTCGACTTGAAAAGCACTCGAAAAACCCTGCACTAGGAGTCATTTGCAGTATTTAAAATACAGAAATCCTGCAATCTATTTACACTAGCTTAGTCTAAACATGAATTCGACAGAGGAAGAAAATAAGGATTGGGGAGGAAAAAAAAGAGATTAAAAAAATCTATGTAGTACTTTAGAAATACCCACAGTCTTTGACAGTACAAGCTGCCAAAGAAGATTTCCCAGTTTCATTTTACTTGGCTCGAGGGCCCTGTTCTTAGCTGATGTAAAACAGCATAAGCTCAGTGAATGCTTACTGATTTTCTCCAGCCTCAAGCTCTTAGGAAGTAATATTTCAGGTGAGCCTTTAGTGAAAGAGCTAGACCAGAGCCAGATCTGCTCTCAATTACACCAGAAGAAAAGCAAACTCATCTCAGATAAGTTGGTGGGAAGTGAGCCAAGTCCTCACCAGGATAAAAAGTCCACCCTGCCCATCTGATCCCTCTACCTGAACCACTACCTCAGACCTGAAGGCATAGTTTAAGTTTTACTTCCTCTGAGATGAGATTACCAAGGGAAAGTTGGCTTTGCTGGAAAAAAAAAAAAATAAACCCATGATTGTACTTTCTGAGACAGCAGCTCTGGAGGTCCTCATCTATTTTCAGGAACTTTGTCCCAGAGCTACTTTCTGAAGAACCTGCAGACAAACTTTTTAGACACACATGATCTCCAGGGATGATGCTGAAAGGCAAGGGTATGGACCACACCTCCACTAACAACAACTGTGCCCCTCAAAAAAGCCTCCTGTGCACCTACAGAGTTTTGAATGACATGGAATCCACACCCCATGCAGAAAGTGACTTTTCAAGGTTTGCTCTTCTCCTTGATCCCATCTCACCATCTCTCTTTGCTGTTCCTGTTCCCATGCCCTGTGCCCCCTTGTCTCTGAATTCCACTACTTTCACCTATAGCCCAGCCCCAGCATCTGTTCTGACTTTTACATCCATCACTGTTTTCTCCCAAACACTGATTAAATGGAAAAAAATGGCTCCAAGTGAACTTTTTTTCATTATTCTATCTATTAATCCACCTGGCATCTTGCACACCAATAGGCTGTGCAATGCAGCCAACCATCTCTTGACTATGCAGAGTCTGGTGAGTCCCAATCCCCTAAGTTTTGATGTGGCCAACCAGATTCACGTCTCTCCTCCCCTTTACACCAGTGATCTCAGAGCAGGATTTAGCTCTCTGACAAATTCAGATAATCATAACAAAACAAAAAACAAAACAAAAATCTAAAAAACAAAACAAAAAAAAACAAAACAAAAAAACAAAAAAAAAAAAAAAAGTTGTCATTTGAAGACAACCAGGGTTTCTGTGGCACAAGTTTTCTCCTTTTTTATCAAGACCCTGCCCATAATCAGATCCAGCACTTCGAATCTGAGTCGAAGTCCCCTCCTTTACTCTGGATCAAGGCTGTAAGTTACCTTGACCTGAGTGAAACACAAAGACCTTTTTCAAATAGTGGCCAAATGATGATGATCACCTTCTCAGAAAGCCTGGCAAGCCAAATGCTTTATTTCCACTACTCTTCATGCATATTTCACTCCATGATGCTCAGCACCTTTCAAGAGGGACTCACTTCATCCCAGGATCAAATTTTTCAGCTTTAATCCTCCTTATGTTAATGTAAGAGAGAACTAAAGGTGTCTTTTCTACACACAATCACAGTACCACTGATCACCTTCATCACTCAATTCAAGGACAGAGATTTCCTCATCTGTATCGATTAATCATAAAAATCAAAACCAAGACCTGGTTCTCTCCCTGCTTTATTTCTTTACCTCTCCAGTCTCTTCCATCTTCCAGCCTGCACAGTGAGCAGACTGGAGCTCACCACGTGGATCTGCAGACTGAAATGCCCTATTTGAATTTCCATCTGTCAACACCATTACAGCAGAACCACCACGGCAATTACAAGTGTACACAACAATCTTGTCGTCCAGCATCTTCAGAATGCATGAAGATGATGCCAGGAGAGCTTCGGCTCTGTTGGCTCAGCTGTGAGTCTGCAATCTGCACAGAAACACCCAAGTGTCAATCAAGAGATGTCCCCCACTGTCCATGTGGTTCACAACACATAATTTAGTTAGAAGGCTTCTCCATGCTGCTCTTCTACTCCATGGTAATTGTGGTCATGAACCCAAGTGTCATCAACAAAGGGAAACAGCACATGGACACAATAGGCTAAAGGGGGCAAGAGACCTCTTTGCCTGCCACAGCTAAAGGAGTTCCTAGGAAGGGAAAGTTGAGCTGGACTTTCATTTTTAATGGTCAACAGGTCAAATACCCCAAGAGATGGAGGATGCTGAAAAACAAGCACGTCAGCTCTGTGCCAAGGAGGACAGTGCTTGGGTAAGACACTGGAGGGGATAAAGGCTGCCCCTTTTCCCATGCAGGCTAATATAAAAGGGAACTTTTCACTAACTGATGGAAAGTTTATGTCACATCCCACCCCTACAGCACAAAAATCAAATCCTGCTATGCAACCACAGCCCTGACACTGTCAATGAACTCTGAAGAAGGGAGTTCTTCTTAATCTGAATCACTATTGCTGAGGGGTCCTGGCAGAAAGGATGAAAATTTCACACTCTGATACATCAGGCAGTAGATACCAGAAGCTACACCACAGTTAATATGCAATAAAAAAGAAATCCCTGTCCCAGGACATGACTTTAGAGCTGATCAGTGCCAAAGCTACAGACCATAAGGACAGCTTCACACTTGCCTCAGCTAGTTCATGAATAAACATCCAATTCATTCAAATGAGCTCTGTATTAACTAATTTAAATAATTTTCATTTTGCTTTGAATGGTAAACAGATCTATTCTGCCAGGATAGTTGAGTTTGCAATTCAAATTACACACCGATTTGTAATGAGAAAAATATAATTAATGGCAAAGCTTGAAGTAACTACAATTTTACTCTTTTGATTTCCTGCAGGGAAGGAGGAGGTGGAGGCTGAAGCCCACTGGCACACACACATTCTCACCATCATAACCCAATACATTTCACTGCAAACTCAAGTATTTGGCTTGGTCAGTCCTATGCCAGGACACTGCATTGTAATGTCACAGGAGTACATACCAGGACCTGACATCGTACTGCCAGGCACCATGATGCAAGACTAACATCACCCAATAAATGACCACGTTATGGTTTGTAAATTAAATTACTTCCTTCTATTGGGATCACAAACTGTAATTATTTGGCAGCTTCCCCTTACAAGCTCCGTGTGTGCTGAGCATTAAATCAAGGTCTATTGATCTGCTAAACTGAACTGGCATGGGTTTTTGGTTGGGGTTCTTTTTGTTTGGTTGTTTTTTTACATCATCTAATGAACTTCTTCATCCTATTACTCTGTCCCATTCTAGTCAGGCAGTCATCTCAGAAATGTGATGCCAATCAGACCAATCTGATTTGTACTTCCAGACAGACAGCACTGTCCCAATGCTGGTATTTGCCCCGTTACTCAAGTCCTTCCTTGCAGCTCTGCTTTTTAAGCAAAGCCTTGAACTCCTGATTAAATCTACAGAATTACATAATTGTCATGGTTGGAAAAGACAACTGCACCAACCACCAATATCTTTCCCCCAATAAAATTAATAAAAGTTATCAATATCTGTATCACAATGCCCACTAGAGCATCTCCTGAAGTGCCTCATCTACACAGTTTTTAAATACCTTCAGGGATGGTGACTCCACCACCTCCCCAGGCAGCCCATTCCGTAGCATGACTACTCCCTCAGTAAAGAAATTGTCCCTAATATCTAGTCCAAACATCCCCTGGTGCAAATCCAGGCCATATCTTCTAATCCCATCATTATTTACTTAAGAGTCCAACACCCACCTCCCTACAACCTCATTTCAGGTATTTGTAGAGAGCAATAAGGTCTCCTCTCATCCTCATCTTCTCCAAACTAAACATTCCCAATTCCCTTCAGCCTCTCTTCACACGGAGGAGACTCTTCTCCTCCAGACCCTTCACCAGCTGGGTTGCTCTTCTCTGGACCCACTTTAGGTCAATGTCCTTCTGGTAGTGAGGGGCCCCAAACTGAGCACAGCACTTGAGATGCAGCCTCATTCAGACCCTAATGACAGAGAACACTGTTTGCACTGTCTTGCCAGCAGATATCCTCACTCTAAGAGTTCGGCAACAAAAGAGTGTGCCATGCTAAAAAAGTGAAAAAAACCAAAACAACTTCCATGGAGTTCTAAGGAGAAAACTGCTAAACCCAGGACAAACTCCAGATACGTATGTGCACCAGGTCTAGAATTCACAAGCTACTTCTAAAAGCTGGTCAAACCTCAGTTCTCCCTTTAGAAGACAAGAACTCTTGAAAATTCAGCTTCTTCCCTCTGGTGTCCCAATGGGAGCCATGATCTATTGAAACCCCACCTCTGAACCCTGCAGGCCATCACCCAGAGGGTCTATGCAATTTATGAGCACATTTAGGACCTCTCTCCTTTACAAGAAAAGTCCTGAAGGATCAAATCCCCCTGGGCATTTTAGATGCCTCATTCCAAAATATGACTCAACATCTTAAATGTTTAAATCTCTTTTGAAATTACAACCTACACACTGATTTTACTCTTTCTGAAAACTACACTAAGACATATTCAATACGAGTTTATTCACTGAGACTAGAATCACAGAATGTTAGGGGCTGGAAGGGACCTCTAGAGATCACCTGGTCCAGTTCCCCTGCCAAAGCAGGATAACCTAGGGCAGAAACACACAGGAACACATCCAGACAGGTTTGGAAGATCTCCAGAGAAGGAGATTCCACAACCTCTCTGGGCAGCCTGGGCCAGGGCTCTGTCACCCTCACAGAATAGTTCTCCACATATCGAGGTGGAACTTCCCATGTTCCAGTTTATACCCATTCTTCCCTGTCCTATTACTGGGCACTGTCAAAAAGAGACTGATCCCTTCCTCTTGACACCCACCCCTCAGACATTTATACACATTTTTAAGATCCCCTCTCACCCTTCTTTTCTCAGGGCAAAACACTCCATTTCTCTCAGTCTTTCTTCATAGCAGAGATGCTCAAATCCCTTAATCATCCTCGTAGCTCCCTGTTGGACTCTCTCCAGTAGATCCCTGTCTCTTTTGAACTGGGGATCCCAAAACTGGATGCAGGATTCCAGGTGTGGTCTCATCAGGTCAGAGTAGGGAGGGAGAATGATGTTCCTAGACCCATTGGACACACCTAATGCATCCCAGGATATCATTGGCCTCTTCACCACAAGGGCACATTCTGTCCCACGGAGAATTTACTGTCCACTAGGACTCCCAAGGTCTTTCTCCATGGAGAAAGAAAATTGGAAAACAAAACAAAACAAAAAACTGAAACCAACCAAATAAAAGTGGCAAGTTTCCCAAATTTAGGACCCTGGTACACAGTTCCGACACCCAGACAGGGGAGGAAGGGGGTCTGATGCACTGTACATTTGCAGTCAGTCAAGCAAGAAAATTCACATAAAATCCCCTTAACCCAAAGGGCAGATTCCAAGATTCCATGAAAAGCAGCTGCCTCCAGTTATAAAACAATTATTACTTTCAATTACAACAGTTGTTAAGATCCCTTTCCCCTTGATGGTGGCATTTTGGTGATTTAGTTTGTGATGCTGTACACCTTTCAGGCAAGACCAATCATATCCCACATAATGCAAAGTAGTAAGAGACAAATAAAATACCTAAACCTTCTCACATCAGTTTACTAGTGCTAAGCCAAAAGCCTTCTCAGACACGTTTGTCTTCACAGAATCACAGAATGGTTTGAGTTGGAACGGACCATTAAAGATCACCAAGTTCCAACCCCTCTGCCATGGGCAGGGACACCTCCCACCAGACCAGGATGCTCCAAGCCCCATCCAATCTGGCCTTCAGCAATTCCAGGGATGGGGCAGCCACAGTTTCTTGGGGCAACCTTGGCCACAGTCTCACCATCCTCACAGAAAAGAATTTCTTCCTAATGTATTTCTTCCCAAGTTTGCCCCTGTTTTGAGCTATGTACTGGTAGGGATTCCCAGCTGTACCCAGCCAAATAAACCTGTATTTTTCTTAATAGGATCAAAATATATTAACAAACTGCTCCACATGGGCCACTCAGCAACCTACAGCTCTTCCATTCAGCTTTTGTGTACCTATAAGCTGAAAATTAGGATGTGTCCTAACCTATGCTGACCAAATGTTGCTGTCTTTTAGGGTTGGTATCTGCCATTGGCATTAAAAGCTGCAAGAATCCATCAGTGGGAGGTTTTGAAACTTTCAGGGCAAAACTTTTCAGTTGACATCCAACTTCTGGTTTTGGTTACACCCAACGTGGTCTTGTTTATTTTAGTTTATAACCACTCTGAGTTTAACTCCTCCTTCCTATAAGAGGGGAATTTTCTCCCTTAATTGAAAACCACAGCTCTGCAATTCAGCAGCAAGTTTCTTGGCTAAGACAACTTCCTACAGGAACACCTTCTGTTGTACCAATCAGAGCAAAACTGCCTTTCCAAATGGCAAACTATCACCATGGGGACCTGATTCTGACTGTCTCACCCAACACCAGCTGAGGATCTGGACCAGATCAACTACAAATCTGGAGAGTAAAAGTCCAGCCCAATACCAGAGCACGACCCAAAAAAAAAAAAAAAAAAAAAACCAAACCAAAAAACCCACACAGAACTCACCATCTGGAGGCATCAGGACCTTGTTATTCTGTGTACACCATCCAACAGGGTGAAGCTCTGCTGTCATCACATCACACCAGAAATCTGCCCTGCGATCATCTCCGTAGCCACAGTAACGAAGCAGCAAGAGCTGTCCACACGTTGTAATGATTGTAGCCACCCAGTATGTGTCTGGATTGCTCTTGTTGGCCACTTCTAACTTCATTCCTGGTTGGAAACTGCTTTGAAGGCTGATTTCAACCTTAGAAAATGAGAAAGACATGGTGTTACCTTTGCTTCTTTGCAGGCAGAGCCTCCTCCCTGGCTAAGCAAGATAATGCTGTCCTTAAGGAACAGCTGAGATAGGATATGAGCTGACTGTGCTCCTTAATCCAACCAACCCTTCACAATTCATCTGGGCACGACCATTCCTTCTTCATTGGCATATACCCCATCATGCAAGGTCCCAAAGAGGCCCTCCATCAATGGTAAGACCAGGTGCCTACATCTAAGAGATGACTGGTATGCAACTTCAGAAGGTTCCCTCTTGTTACAGCACAATTACACTGTTCCCAAAGGGCATCTCTGCCAGCTAAAACCCCTCTCTCCCTGCTACAGATATACACATCCTCCAGAGGACCATACAAGTGAAGATGGGAGAAGACCTAGCACAACAGCTGCAGCAGAACAGGCTGCTCCCTGTATCTGATGGGTCAGGTAGGAGGATGAGCAGCACCACCTTCATGGGACTTGCAGTGAGGACAGAGAACCACCATGACTTGTCATGGCTTTACTCAGATGGAGGCCTCAGTATCTCTGACAGCAGTCTTGTGGTTGAATGACAAAGATGTCCTGGAAAATTCTGCCACTGAAGAACTCGTCTCAGCTTAATTTCTGTTCCATGTGACACCACACGCATGGAGCTGAAGAGGGACAGCAACTGGTGGTGGATGGAGCAGCTGGTCCCAGTTAACAATATCTTTGACCATGATGGGCTCTACTTGGAGACAGAGTCCTTTCTTCAAAGTAGGCTCTGATCTTCTTCATCAGTCAAGATTTCAGAGATTTTGAACGCTACTTGTGCTAACATGGACCAGAGCAACAGACCCTTCTGGAACTACCATGGTTGTCAATGTCAATTACATTTACCCAGGAAAAGCATTACCTACCCAAGCACATGGTTCTCACACTCACAACATCTCCACAAAGGAGGATGAGGGATGGTTTCCTATGGGCCATGCTGGACTCTAGTGCTGAGTGACCCTGCTAGTCAGTAAACCTTGCATAAAGACAACAACTTTGGAGAAATAAGACACTCTTGTGAGATGCATCTCTACAGGGATGGATAGTAATGAACAGAGAAGAAAAAAAAAACTAGAAGAGAAAAAAAAACAAAACTGATGTATTTTAAACCAAAGGAGATCAACAGAAACCCTCAAAAACAGAAAATTTCAATCCAAACAAGTGGTATGGACAGACACAATGCTTCAAGCTGTGACTGCAGATAATGCAAACACACCAAGTTCACCTAACACCGGCTGGAGCCCATACCTACACAAGCTGCCACATCCCCAGAGGGACAAATTCTCCCCAGAATGCTCAGGCCCCACCTCAGTTCTCTAGGGACTACCCTTAAAACCAGAAAAAAGACCATGTGCAATGCCCAGGAGGCTCAGCTGAAGCACGTACGTGTTTGAAAGAGGTGTGGGGAGCAGCGCTGGCTCCTGTTTCCTCCAGGAACTCATCCCAGTTGAAGTCCGTGTCCTCAACGCTGGAGCCCTCATCTGTTCAAAAAGCAAAAAGAAAAAGAAAGAAAAGCAGCCTAAAATGCAGCCAAAGGGGGGCAAAAGTTGGGCCAAAGAGCTCGGGGTGAGAACGGCAACCAACACCAACACGAGGGAAAACAGAAAGCTTGGCTTAAAGATCTGTGTTCATCTGCTCTGACCGACTCTCACTACACTTCCAAGCAGATTTTGGGACTTCAGCAGCCAACACTTCAAAACCAGAAATGACTCTGCTATCACAGAGAGGGGCAACAAACCCATCAGACTGCAACAGGCACTTGTGCTCTTTTTCTTTTCTATTTGACAACTCACTGGCTGCATGGGAGGTGGCTGCCTGTCCACTATCACTGGGGTGCAAGGGTGCCCTAAAACCAGGTCACCCAGTGCTGTTAATTACAGCAGTGCCCTGGTGATAATATTAGAAGTTGTCTCTGTTGGCTGAGCAAGTGTGTAGAAGGAACACCTCAACCCTTGAGCCCTAAAAGCCCCAAGAGCCAGTCCTGTCACCCTTTCTCTCCCCTTCTTCAGCATCCCTCCACCCAAAGATCTCAGCCAAGACCTCCATGCCTCCCTCTTCCCCCAAGGCTACATCTGCTTTCCCCTAAGCCCCCCAACACCCCTCACCAGACCACTATTACTCTATTTTCTTGCCTTTTTTTTTTTCCGACTTTTGTTTGTTTGTTTTTGTTATAACCACTCTGAGCAGAGCAGAGCTGAGGCCTCAAACCATCGCTGAAGCACACACGGCAATAATTAAAAATAAATCTTCTTTCACTTATAGAGAACCAGCCAAATCTGATTGTTTTCATTTTGTTCCCAAGCAATCTCACAAATCCAGTTCCATCCCCAGAGCAAAAATATTTACAGTCCAGCAACGAGCCCTTTTGCAGTAGGCATTTATCAGGCAAACTCTGCAAGACCCTTACCTGCCCAAACATTCATCAGCGTAGCCATGATGTAATTAAAGTGACTCATGACAAACCAGATTAAGAAACATCCCCAGACAGTTTTATGAAGAAAAAGGCAGGGTTAATTTATTGCAATTATTGCTACAGGTCTCTCAGTTTTCAGGACCAGAAAATTATGTCGTGCAGTGGGAATCTCTCGTTATTAAAAGAAGAAGACACAGGTTTTATTTGCTGCCTACAGAGCCAGATTTACATAGGCAAGGGGGGAGGGAATGTATCAGAAGAAGGTTTTGGAGACAGAGCTGGTGGAGGGTAAAGATCTGTCTGGGAAGTCAAGGAGGAGTACGGAGCTGTCATGGCTGTTAAACACTTCCCACACTTCTGCATCATGTCTGAGGTCTGACTCCTTGCCTTAAACTCAATTAACCTGCTTAAATATGAAGATGTAAATCAACATTTACTCCTGTGATTAAGCAGCCACCAGGTGACTTTTCAACTCAGCAAGAGAAGAAATTTCCCAACTCCATGGTTACAACCTGACAATAGATAATTCAAATGAAGAATACTGGATGGGCCTTGCTCTGTTTCTTCCAATCATTGCAAAAAATCTTCCAGGTATAGAAGCTGACTCTTTTTGTGGTATCTGACCCCAAATGAGGGGTCTGTTTATTCTTGACTGAGAGACAAGCCACAGCTTAAACACAAGGTAGGAGCTCAGTGCAAAAGTGAAATAAGAGTTTCCTTCGTCTCCATCATGCAGACAAGCAACCTAGATGACCAGGGAAATGTCTGCAACCCTGCAGAGTTAGTATTTTAGAGAAGAGGCAAAGATTTCAAAGGCTGAGCCTCCAAAATGAAGCACATGAGACCACGAGTAGATGGACAGATATGGTTAACCAGACCAGGCTTAAAATTACTCTGATGCTTAAGCAACTTTCCACCCTAAGCACAAGCAGTCCCCGTGCCACTGAAAGTCAACAACACCTGACATGGAAATCAAAAGCTAAAAGCTCATCCCTTCTCCCTGGTTGTTCTCAACTTCTGTATCCTATCATGTTTGTGGTGTTGGGATAGACTGCTCAGCAACCCCAATGACATCTTCACCTCAGGGCATCTGACAGGGACATGACATTTCCAGCCCTACGCTCTCTCATCTTCTGCCCAGATACTTGAAAGAAGGTTGCCACAAGGTGGGACTTCGTCTCTCTCCCAGGTAAAAAGCAACAGAACAAGAGAAAATGGCCTCAAGTTGTGCCAAATGACGTACAGATTGGATATTAGGAAAGTTTTCTTCCCTGAAGGGGTTTTCAAGCCCTGGCCCAGGCTGCCCAGGGAAGTGGGGGAGTCACCATCCCTGAAGGAATTTAAAAGCCATGCAGATGTGGTGCTGAGGGACACAGCTTATGGTGGACTTGGCAGTGCTGGGTTAATGGTTGGACTTGATGACCTTAAAGGTCTTTTGCAACCAAAGTCTATGATTCTGTGATATTTCTCCTGCAGAGCACGAGGCATTACTCTCAGCCCATGATGCCCTCTCTACACTTCCAGTTTTTTTACTGCCTTTTGGCTCTACCTTGCTAGGTGATTTCAGACAAGCATCTCCTTTTGTTCAGCCTTCCTTGGCAGTCTCATTGGAGGAGCCATTCTGCAGAACAGTGAAAGCAGGGATTTTTAGGCAGCTCAGTATACAACCTCCAGCCCCTGCAAGGAGCAGGGTGATAAAATCTTCTCCAGAAATTGCCAAGTCCTTATGTACTTCATAATCTTATTACACATGACCTACTCTGTCATGTGCCAGCATGGAGAGACCCACTGAACCCACTGTTCCCACCACCAGGTCCCACCACCATGCAGTCCAGCAAAACTCCCAACAGCTCCTGTTTAAAAGCAGATCACCCAGATCATAGAACCAGAGATTCACAGAATAGTTTGGGTTGGGAGGGACCTTAAAAATCATCTATTTCCATGGGCACGTAAACTTCCCACTAGGTGTCCCACAGATGGAGCATGCTCCAAGCCCCATCCAATCTGGCCTTCCACAGATAAGGGGCAGCCACAGGTTCTCTGGGCAACCTGGGCCAGTGTCTCACCAAAATTACTCCTTTCTAAACCCAGAGAGGCTTTAAGACCCCAGGGGGTGGCAGCATAGAAGCTGAAGCCTTCTCTCCTTGTTCCATTTCTCTGACACATCACAAGCCTGACTACTCTAACTGTGTTTTATCCCCAGACTTTATCAGGAAATTACTTTTACAAGGTCTGTAAAAATAATATCACAGTACTCATTTATCACACTATCAGTGCTTTATTTTGCTTAGCTTTATCATAAAGGATTCTGAAGGGACTGTAAGTTTCCAAAATGGTTTATTACAGGCTTTGTTCCCTCCTAGGAATCTGGCAAGAGGGCATCCAGAGCAGAGACAGCACGGTCCAGGAATGAGATCAGCCCAAGGGACCCAACCCTATTCATGCCCTTAACAGGACTCTACACAAATCTCATCCACCAGAAAAACCCTTGCTGCTAAGAAGAGGACCTCTTGCTGATGTGTCCCAGTTACCAGGAGATCCCCTGATTAAATCACAGACAGAGAAATGCAAAGTCTCTCAATGATGCCCTTCTTATGATTCTCATGATATATGACAACAGAGACTGAGCCCACTTAAGTAATGTTTATCAAAGCTGATCTCCTTGTTGCTTCTGAAGTCACACACTCCAAGAACAAAGTCCTGGCTATGCTGGAGAGCTGCAAAGCCCCAGATGCCAGCATTTCACAGAGCATCCCTGCGAGATGACAAATTTGGCATTAGGCCTTTTTTACTTATTCAGCTCCCTCTCCCATTATTGGAGACTCTTTCTTAATGAAAGAGTCAAGGCTGGCTAAGCCTGCAACACAGTGATGTGTAAACAAGCCTAGGATGGCAAATAAAACCAACAAGTTTATCTGTGAGCCTCATTTATCATTATCTGTGAGCCTCTCAATGGCTTTAAAGTGCTCGTGCATTGACACTGTAAAAATGCAACTGTTCCAGCTGTTAACAGCCTCCCAGGATGTTTGGCTTGGGGAAATAAAGGGGATAAAAGGCCCAAAACTTGTGGCTTCAGCAACACAGATTTTTCCCAGGCTTCACTGAAGAAGAATGGATCTGTGGTGGGTTGCTGAGCTGTCTTATTTATAACACACAGATCCATTCATGACTTCTGAATGAATAGAGAAGAGAAATGCTTTAGAAGTTCAGCCCCCAAGTGTGCTGACAGCTGTGGGCAGATGGGACTCTATCAACCACAAACCCCTGGCATGGCCTTGGGATTGTCACCAAAATACGTACCCCAAAGAAATGAAGGCACCACAGGCCAGTTTTTCTCATTCCAACACCAATGCCTATGGTTGGCCAACTGACCTCATCCTAGAGGCTCCTAGCTCTCTCCCATGGACCTACATGGATCCAGTGGTGACTACATGAAGCTGCAGGTGTCCCCTCTGGAAATGTCTGAATTTGAGGACATGAATCCCACCTCCAGAGAAGGGTCCACATCACATAAACAACAAGGATTGAGATGTTCCCCTCTGCTCCAGCAGGGGTTTGCTGTCTTCAGTGGGGAGAAACTGCTGGCTGCTCATTTAGCCCCCCGTCAACCAGCATCCCCAGGTCCTTTTCCACTCAGCAGCTTTTCAGCCACTCTTCCCTAATCATTGAGTTGTCACTGGTGAGGCCATCTATTTCCATAGAATTAACCTTCAAGCAGCCCCTTAGGAGGCCCTGTGCAAGTTCAGACTTTCATCTACCACTTACATTTCAGAAACCTTTTGTTAACAATAACTCTTACAGAAATTCAAGCAAGTTCTGGAAAAGCATTCAAGCCTATGAGCATCACCACAAGTACCACAATGCAAAAATGGTAATTTTTGTATGATTAGGTGACTGATAGCTCAGTGGTGTCCTCCACAAGTTCATCAGTTGAGCTACCCCATGCCTATCCCATTGCATGCCCCAATAGCAAGGATGAAGCTACAAGTTATAGATAAGCTAAATTACCAATTCAGTACCACTGGGAGAGATCCCATTCCTACCAGTACATGCTCTGAACCTCTCTCTTCTTCCAGCCAGTACAACTCACAAAATTGGCAGAAAATTATTCACTTTTTAATATTATCTTTCTGTTGGGTCGGTGAGTTAATTGACTCAGCCCAGGGTGTGATCAGCAGTAGAGATGGTACAAGAGAAGACATAAAGAGGGTTTCTCCCATTTTGGTATCAGAATGAAAGCAGATTGGGTCTAGCCATGATTTGCAAGCTCACCATAACATACAGTCTCCTCCCATTAGGACAAAAGATGGGAAGCAGCTAATTCCAGTAAAAATCACCAGAAGCTACCACTTATTTTTCTGTACATACCATGACAATGCCCAAATTTCACACAGTAAATACTGAGCTTCAGGTGCCCAACCCAGAACATTACTGAGCATCCAATCATCCTGATGAGCAGAAAGGCAACATGCACCCAGCTCTCCACTGGCTGGTTTAATGTTTGTGAAGCCCTCTCACCCGAAGCACTCCAAAAATTGTGCAGAAAAGGGGATGAAGAGCAAAACAAAGGTGAAATGCTGTAATTTCTGAATCTTCATTTCCTCTCTTTGACAACAAAACTTCAACAAAATAAAAAAAATAGGTGGGGAAATTGGAAGAACACAAGATGATGCCCTGGAAAAGGCTTTCTAACTCTTTTGGGCTAAATTCTTAATAGCTCCTACATCCTGTAGAAGAGATCCAGAAGAAGAAAAGCTAAAATTTCCCAACCCATCAACCACTGGACATGGCCCAATCCAAGACTCAAAAAAAGGCCTTCAAGCTGTGCAACCATTCCCAGTGTTCCCCTGGCAACACCACTGTCCCCACCGTTACTGGTGACCAGGTGGAGGGCTGTACCAGTGCAGACAGCCCACGGAGGTAAAGGAGAGCTCACCTGAATCAAATTGCTCCCCATTGCCATTGGCTGGGCTCTGACCCTTCTCTGGGGAGAGGTGCTGGGTCTCTTGCATGCTGGCGATGAAAGATGCCCTTGTCTCCATGGTTCAGAGGCAGAAGCCTTGCTTTCCTATTTCATCCTGCAGCAGGGAGCACCTAGAGGACCTAGGTAAAAGAAAAACAAATAAATACGTAAGTAAATTAGTGCTCTGTTCAATCAGCCTTTCCTCATGGTTTTCACGTTGTCCCATGCTGACTGCAACTCCTCAACCCTGCTCTCTCCAACAAGGCGAAGCTGGAGTTGGATGAGGAATGGCAATGAAGGAGCCCATGGGAATAATACTGTAACATCAATGACAATAATAACAAAAAAAAAGAGGATAATGAGGTAATTTTGTCAGACACTGGCAGAGGCTGCCCAGGGAAGCAGCCAAGTCGCCACCCCTGGAGATATTTCGAAGATGTGTAGGTGTGGTGCTTAGGGACATGGTTTAGAGGTTGACTTGGCAGGGTGCTAGGCTAATGGTTGGACCTGATGATCTTAAAGATCTTTTCCATCCTAATCAATGGTGGGATTCCATAAAAAATAGCATCCACAGGATTCAGATCTCAAAATAAGTCCAGCTCACTGTACCACCATCGGAGAGGAAAGAGCCAGCCTGTAAGGTGGCATGACCCATACCAAAAAAAACCCAAAAAGGCAGGAAAGGTCAACTCAGCCATCCTTCAGTAATCCCAGCCCTTGAATTCCAACTTTTCAATGGCTACCACCTCATTTCACAAATATTCAGATTTCTGAAGGGAGAGATTTGTGATAATGAAACAGGAAACACTGAGGGGAAAGTACTTGGGAGAGACAGGAATAACTCAAGAAAATAAAGTCCAGAATGAAAATTTTAGATACCCTAATGAAACAGTGCTGGCTGCAGCTGTCTTTTGACTGAAGACTGACCTAAGGGAACTGCACCAGTAAGTACCATGAAGGGGGGGGAAATATTAGATATTTTATATCAGATATAGACTGGGTTATGTTGGCATAGGAGATCCTCCTAGAAAGAATGACCACAGTAAATACAAAGTGGAATAAAAACATGCAGAGATGAAAAATGATAGAAGAAAGGGAATACAGTCTGACTAGATCTTGAACCAGACACCAGACTATTTGAGATCTATATTTCCAGCTAGAGTCAGCCACTGGGCAAGCACTACCCAGAGACAGACCTTTAGGAGAAGGTTAAAAAAAACTCCAAAGTGAGTTTTTCAGTAAAACTCTGAGATGGTGATGACTTACAAGGTGTCAGAGGAGGACTGAAAAAGAAAAACCAAGGGTTCAGGTTATAGGCACACAGGGAAGCAGCTGCTCATATAAGATACACTAAAGGTAGTAGGGAAAATGTGAGTCAAGAATACACACTGTGGGAGGACTCATCCTGCTTATTAGTGGATGCCTCCAAGACTATACGATGGAGAGGACAACACTGGCAGCACTGAAGCCAAATGTTCTACAAGAAGCATGACTACAAGTAGGAAAATAGTTTACTGCCAGAGACCAGGCAAAGAAGGAGGTAATAAGACTGTAAAAAAATACGAGATTTTTTTCAGCTTTTACTATTCAGGAGAAATACTCAGGAAGACCAGCTGGGCACAGGAGAAAAAAAAGTTGAGTGTTGTGCAATAGATTTTTCATTCCCAGTTTTTAAGGCTGTTCAAATGAAACCTATGAAATGGACATAGCATCACAGAAGAATCTGGGTTGGAAGGGACCTCTAAAGGTCACCCAGTCCAACCACCCTGCAGTAAGCAGGGACACCCTCAACTAGATCAGGATGCTCAGAGCCTCCTCAAGCCTTACCTTGAATATCTCCAGGGATGAGGCTTCAACCACCTCCCTGGGCAACCTGCTCCATTTTTCCACTACCCTCATGGTGACAAGTGTGAGCAGTTACAGGAAGAAGTGAAAAAAAAAGACGAGGAGCATGTCAAGAGTGTCATAGTCATGAACTGACCCAAGTTGGAGCAATCACAATAGCACCATGGTGACTGCAAATGAACCATGCTAAAGGCAGGGCTGTTTCACAAAGCATCACTGGTGAAAGCAAATTACGAAGGCAGGTGATAGAAACTGTCTCAACTGAAGGCTGGTTGCACAGTTAGACCCCTATCAGCAATCTGTATTCCCCTCCCTCCAAAGAAACACATTTAATGAAAGGAAAAAAAATACGTATTTTTTTAAAAGGAGACTGTAAACCAATTCAGAGCAAGGCTGCAGGTTTCTCTGCAAAGTGCTTCATATACTTTGAGCAGTCCATAAATAATAATGATCACTCCCCCACTGTGATGGCCACTACAGCACTTTGTCTTTATTCCTTGTTGACATGAGACTTGCTAATGAATTAAGTGCATTAAATGCTATGAGTATTCCGAGTGCAGCAAACCTCAGAACATACACATCACTCATCCCCAGTGTGTATTAAGTTTCAATTAACTCTGAAACCAGAACTAATCAGTCCACTGAAAGTCCAAAAACACTTCTCTTTTGGTGTAGAATACTTCCCTAAATTAACAACAAATCGGTGAAGTATCAGGATTTTACAACAAACTTGGCCAATGTGAGAGGAAGCGAAGTATCAGCAACAGCTAAACCTTGAATGGATTCAGCTCTTTTCATTTTTGTCTAGGACCAGGATCAAAGGCAATATTGGTCTACTGAAAAAAAAAAAAAAAAAAGACTGGAGAGAAACAGAGACATCCACTGAAACACAACAAATCAATCAGCTCAAACAGAACTCAGGGGTAACAATATAAATACCAAGAAAAAAGATAAGCTGCTTCATAGGGTAGATAAATCTTGTGATGGTCCTGTGATGCTGAGAAGACAAAGTTATGAACTGACAGAAAGCTGAAGACATCCAATCAGATGATGCTTTTTTTTTTTTTTTTTGCTGCTTCATACGCAGTCAAGCCCCAAAATCTGCCACCAGACCCATGAGAAATGCTCATTCCCCTGGGTCACAGAATCTCACAACAAAAATGGAAAATGGAGAGGAAAAATCAGCAGGAACCTGTCTGAGGTGTTCAGGACATGGCTGGGATCCATCCCTGGTGGCCACAAGCTGGACTTGAGTCCACATGGATTCAGAGGAGTCAATGCAGAATCTCTCAGCCAGAGGCAGCAATATCAAAAAGATTTTTGTTTGGTTTGATCTGTATTTTAATGTAATTTAACTGAAGATAAATTGTTTTCAAAATGTCACGTGGAGAGATCTACATCCTGAGAAAACTGACTTTGTCAGAGGCCATGGCTCACCTCCTGATTTTGGGTATAACTATGGTAGGAGAGAATTCAAGTATTTTGCCAATATTGTGTGAAAACATCACAAAACTCTTATGCAAACAGAAGCTTCAAGATAGCTCTGAGCCCCAGTGTTGATCTAACTAACCAGCACGGAAAGCTGACAGAGGGTATTAATTTTTCACTTCTTATTAATTGCTGCTAATTAACACTTCAAACAGAGTCCCCAGCCATACTGGTACCAGCAGCACACTGACTGCCGTGCAACCATCAAGACTGAACAAGCAGCACCCACCCCTGTACCCCCCCTCCCCTGGCAGTCTGAAGACGTGTCCATTGGGAACCAAATTAAGGACTACAAGACCCAGCCTGTAACCCAGAGGATGGGAACCAACAGGAAAAGAGGTACACTGGGCAGAAACACCAAGAAAAATATTAAGAAATGCATCTGAAAGAGCAGGGCAGGAGGGGGAGGGGGGGGGGACATTCCCTGGTTCCAGATCTCTTGTTCATTGTTTCTGCACAGTGGTGGTTCACATGGATCTGATTTTTTTTTCCCCATGCAACCCCCATTTCCCCTGGTATTTAATTCAAATCCTGACTCCTAATTCACAGGCAGAAAAAGCCAGGCAACATTTAAATAAAAAAAAATCTCTTTTATTTCCTCCTTCCCACGGCTGTCATGCCATGATCTCAGACTCACTGCCTTCTCATCTCTATCAACATTGTCTCTTTGTGTGTCAGAGCTGGCTTCCTTGCACCATCTCACATTTCTCATCTTCTGATGATTCCACCTTGGATTTCCTTCCTTTGCAGGAATCCCCTGCAAGGTGAGGTCCCCTACCCACACACACAAACTCCATGGCTCTCCCTTAAGTTAGTCCTGAAAAACTTGTGTTCTCCCTCCAACACATGCTTGGTTAATTGGGATTGACAGAAATCTTAGAATCATTAGGGCTGGAAAAGACATCTAGGATCATCAAGTCCAAACCTTAACCCAACACCACCACCACCACCATGTCTCCAAATACCACGTCCAGATGTCTTCTAACACTTTCAGCAATGGTGACTCCACTTCTCTGGAAATGCCCCCACACCTCATATGGGAGCATCCAAGCCTGAGCAGATGGAGCAGAAGCTTAAGAATGACACAGATAATACCAGACCAGGTCCTGACTCCAGTGTTGACTTCACCTTGGGGTTTTCCATCAAAGCAAATCCCCAGAAAACAGCACAAGAAATTATGCCCACCAAGCCTACCTCACCTAGTCGATCATTTGCACCTAAATGAAAGCACCTCCAAGGGATGATTTCTGAAGTTCAGATCACCCACATCACCCCAAATCTGGATCAGACAAAACACCCTCAGGGGGTGCCTGGTTTTGAACAGCACTTGCTAAGATTTTAGCCATCCAAACTTGCCAGCAAGCAAACTGAAGAAGCATGATGCTCAGATGCTCTGTGACCCTGAGTGTGGAGCAGGGTGAAGGAGGACTCAGCCCTGAAGGATTAGATGTAGGATATGTGAGAACTGGCTCCCAGAGAGTGATCCTGAATCATGCCCTCCATTCTCAGGTGACCCAACAAGCTATCTTCTCACCCACAGGGACATAACCTGAGACCAGGGCATCAACCAGGAGTCAGGACAAAAACCAAAATGTTGATATCCTGCCCACCCTCCAGCACTTTTCTCTATGGCACCTCCTTTCTCCTTTAGACTTCTTACCCAAAACTCAGCTCATTGCAGCCTTTCTGGTTGCCTCCCTTGCCTGCTGATACCCATGCCCCTTTGGACCCCATCCCCAGTAATCACTGAGATGAAGTCTTTCCAGTAGGCACAAACCCCACCACGCTCTGATTTTAACAGCTCACATCAAGTCAACAGTGAACCCCTTCTGGGTCTAGAAGTCTGGATCTCCATCCCTTGCTTCCAGCAATGCAGGTGACCTTTTGCAATGCTCAGAGACCCCCTCCAAGAGCAGGCAGGCAATGGTAAATCCAGTCTCCAGCTCCCCAAAATCCAGTTCACGGGCAATGCTGGAAATCATCCTCCTGCCTTTAGTGCTGTGTTCAGTTCTGAGCCCCTGGCTACAAGAACATTGAGCTGCTGGAGCAAGTTCAGAGAAGAGCAACCAAGTTGGGGAAGGGTCTGGAAAACAAGCCCTATGAGGAGAGGCTGAGGGAATTCGGAATGTTTAGTTTGGAAGAGGCTGAGAGGAAACCTTATTGCTCTCTACAAATACCTGAAAGGAGGTTGGAGGGGGGGGGTGGGTGCTGGACTCTTAAGTAAATAACGATTGGACTAGAGGATATGGCCTGAATTTGCACCAGGGGAGGTTTAGACTAGATATTAGGGACAATTTCTTTACCAAGAGAGTAGTCATGCTCTGGAATGGGCTGCCTGGGCAGGTGGTGGAGTCACCATCCCTGGAGGTATTTAAAAACCGTGTAGATGAGGCACTTCAGGAGATGCTCTAGTGGGCATGGTGATACAGACACTGATAAATGTACTTTAGTTATTTTATTGGGGAAGATGTTGATGGCTGGATGCAGAGATCTTAGAGGTGTTTTCCATCCATGACAATTGTGATTCTCTGTGATTTAGGATGAGAATGTGTGGGGGCAACACTGTGCCTCCTCTGGGCAAAAGTCCCTAAATAAAACCACACTTCAGGCAGGACTGCTGGTGGCAGCATGCCACAATATTTACACCCTCTGAGCATCTGCACAATGCAAATGGAGGCTCATTTGTGAGGGCTATTGAACACATCAAGGAACAGCTTTCACCTCCCAGAGAAAGAGCCTGTCTCTCTTCTCAGACAAAGTACCAGTTGGAAACCTTTTAAGGATCACTTCTTCCTAATTCCTGTCCTTTTAGTATTATTATTATTGTTGTTTGAGAGCTTTCCTCACCAAATGTTTTCACTTACATCAAGCAACATTTTCTCTTCCATATTAAACACCTCACAGGATTTTATGAGGGGCAAATTACTGCTTTGAACAGTGCCGTGTTGGCTCAGATGTACCCTAGGGTGGAAGAAACAAATCCCATCAAATCTGGAGAACTAGGGATGTTCACAATGTCCAAATATATAAAAAAACATGAATGGGGGAAGAGTATAACCTGTTTTCTATGTTCTTGTTGGAACCAAGAGGAAAGTTTGGGTTTGAACTACAGGAGGGAACATTTGAGTTGGGCATGAGAAGAAATCACTAATAATAAAACTGGTGAAGAAGTGGGAAGAATATGTGAAGAGCGCACAGAAATGTTTTTTGGAGAGGTTAAGATGCTTATTAATCCTGAAATATAATTTGGTGCAGTTTATCCTTCCCCGGGGTAAGAGATGGCCATGGAAGTCCCTTCCTGCTCTCCTGCCCCAGACACTCAATAGGAGATCTTTCTGCTCTAGAAGTCAAGCACCAGTATCACTTCTGCAGCAGCACAGAAAATAAATTACTAAGTCTGGAAGTAAAGCATGCAAAATGGGAAATCAGAAGAGAGGAGATCTGGATTATCCATCTTGAAACAGGAGAGGACAGGAACAAAACGGCTCTGAAGATAGATAGTGAAGAAACAGAATGGTTTGGGTTGGAAAGTCACCCAGTTCCAACCTCCCTGCATGGGCAGGGACACTTCACACTAGACCAGGATGCTCCAAGCCCCATCCAACCTGGCCTTCAACACTTCCAGGGATGAGGGATTTTCCTTAGGAAACCTGGGCCAATGTCTCACCACCCACATAGTGAAGAATTTTTTCCTGATGTCTTACCTAAATCTCCCTTTTTCCATCTTAAAACTATCACCCCATGTCCTATCACTCCATGCCCTAGTAAAAAGTCCCCCTCCAGCTTTCCCACTCCTTTAGGTACTGGAAGTACCCGAAGTTCTCCCTGGAACCTTTTCCAGACTTAATAGCATCAACTTCCTCACATGAGGATCATATGAGGTGGTGTCAGCCCTTCACAACTCAGCAGGTCCTTGCTCTCCTCTCTTCTTGCACTGGTGCCAAACGTCTCACACTTTTTATGCCAACAGACACAAACCTGTTTCACAAGGCAATTTTCTCATCCTCCCTACCTGGCACAACCCAGAGTCCAGAATACACCCAGAGATATTAAGTAGTAAGAGAAGATAACAGAAATTAAAATAAACCTAATTAGAGAAACTAACTCATTTGCAGCAAAAAGCTGTGCAGTACTAGGACAAAAAAAAAAAACAAACCAAAAATAATAAAAAAAAAAAAACCCCAGACAACAGGCAGGCACACAAGACAGGTCCATATTTCACTCTTAGCTGCCTATGGGGAAATATAAGCTAGGGACCTACAGGTGGACTTAAAGCAAAAACTTGCCACAAATGTCATAAGGACTCAGTCAAAGCTCTAAAACAAAAAGTACTTTTTCATTACATTTCCCTTCTTCCAAGTCACCTGGATGCTTTATAACCAAGGTATAGCTACCACACGTGTACCCTTTGCCATCATCCCTGTTCACCCTGGAAATCCCCACCTTCAGCATCACACAGAGCACATGGAACCATAGAACTGATTAGGCCAGAAAAGACCTTAAAGATCATTAAGTCCAACTGTTTACCCAGCACTGCCAAGTCTATCATTAAACCATGTCCCTCAGCACCACAACTACACAGTTTTTAAATCCCTCCAGGGATGGGGACTCCACCACTCTCTGGGCAGCTTGTGCTAGGGTCTTACAACCCTCTCTGGGAAGCCATTGCTCCTAATATTCAATCCAGACTTCCTTATGGCACAATTTGAGGCCATTTCCTCATTATATCACTTTCAAGAAGGGACCAACCCCCTCTCACTACAACCTCCTCCCAGCAGCACAATCCTGTCCTCAGTGTCCAGGCCAGCTGGCTGAGGAAGCTTCTCAGATTCGGATGCCAACATCAGGTGCTGACCCCAAACAACCCCTCATCTGCCCCAAATATCCAGGCAAGGCAAGCAGGTGCCTTTACCCTACTCTGCATTCACATTACTGATGCTCATTCCAAGCAAGTAACATTCCAAGCTGACAGGAGGGGATTTTACATAGTCCTGGTATTTTACATCTTATTTCCATGGACATGAATCTCAGTGTAAAGTGCCAGACCAGGGAGAGCAAGGTCCCTGTGTACCAATCCTTCTCCTTTCCAGCTGTTGTGTCACCTACTAGGTGGCTGTCACCTTCTCTAGGAGAAAACAGGCAATTTCCACAATTAACTCCTCCTGTAGTAAAGCACTTCTACCCACACTAAGGACCCAACCATCACCAACTACTTTCAGACCACTGCATATTTAAGATCAGGCATCTTCTAGAGCTCTCAGCTGAATCAGGGCCACGAAGAGGACTGAATCAACATTCCCAATGTTGATTTCCAATCAGCATTCCCTTTACAACAGAACTGAAGCAACATCAACCACGTGCAATGCCCTCACTTCTCCCACCTGCATGCCCTGAAAGGGAGCTGAAACCAGGATGAGTTTCAGATGAATAACTTGAAGAACACTCACAGCTGCTTATCATCCTGAAACATGTCATCTGATGCTTATCATCCAAAAAAACCAACTACATGGATACAAAAAAAAAAAAAAATTCAGACCCAATTCAGAGATCCCTCATCAACCAAAACTCCCCATCACCCAGGGCAATCAGTTCTGCTTTCTATGTTGTGGTGCTTGGTATAAGTTGGAACTGTTTTCCAAAAAAGCATAAAAAAAGCAAACCTGAATCCAGGAAACATCTGCCATCTGATTCCAGCACTTTTTAGGGAAAATGACATTTCAGGGCTTGGCACTCTTTGGTTCACTTAACCAGCACAGCTTGGGCTTAGTCCTACACATGCTTACATCCCTTTTTAGTGCTTTACATTCAGAAGCAGCTTCACTGACTGGCAGCATTTGCCAAAAAACAAAACCTGCTAAGATTTCTTCTAAGGACTATCCAGAACTAAATTCCACAAGACATTTTAACTCAGAGAATTGGAAGGCATATTAATGGGGCTAGTTCCACCCCATTTCTCTCAGAAAAAACAATCTGAATTTCCTTTTTTGTTTGCCTCTAAGAGGTGCCTTAGTGAACACATCAGCTGCTCCAGGACATTGAGGTTTCATGACCCACCATCACCCATACCATGGTGGAGTCCGGTCTTAAACCTTTACTTTGCTCAAAAGACTTTCGAAGAAACAGTTAAATAGCATTTCTTCCTGCCCTTTATTTTTACCTTTTTCTGCCCAAAAGTCCTGGCAAGGGACTTCTGGCTCCTTAGACTTCAAAGATGCTCAGCCTATGGTCATCTTGTCTGATCTATTACACTGCAAGGGCAAGGAAAATGTCACCTCCTGGATTTTACTGAAGGGAATTCACCTTCCTTGCTAAGAAAATTAACACAAAACTTTCTGGTAATTTATATTCAAACTGGGTCTCAGGATTTTACCCCAAAACACAGGACTCCCTTGCACAAGACACCAGAGATGCTAAGAGTATTAATCATGAAAGCAAGAGTAAAAGTAGCAAGGATTCTGCATGTACCTTTTTTTAAGCCTCACACCTACTCAGAAATGATCTCTTGGTCAGCTGTCAAGAACTGCTTGGGTGTTTTTCTTTTTATTACTCTTTAATTTTAGAGCAGATGCTCCTGATTCATAAAAACGTAGCAACTGCGAACACATTTTCCACACCAGCCCTCACAAGAATGTGTTGTTTTAGGTCTTGCAAAAGGCCAATCTCAAAATAAAACTTGTTAAATGTCAATGACAGAGACTTTGTTCATATTTGTGTTCGCCTACTCTGCAACCCAATGTTTTCAATCACTGTAGAGTCCCACCTGAGACAACAGAAAATAAAGAGAAACCTGCTGGCAGAAAACCCATAGGATGGATTTGACTGGTTTCATCAGGGATTACTAGTGTGGAAAGATCAACAGTTTCAAATTATGAGGTTTAAATATTGACAATGTACCATCAGCTACTCTAGTCCTAAAAAAAACTGTTCCTAGGAACCAGCTAGAACAAATTCAGTATTCCCAAACAGCATCTCTCTGAACAACAACAGCATTTCATGTCCAGCACTGAGGACCCTGTTGCACCAGCTGAATTCTGTATTTGTCAATACATAAAGTAATAAAAAAACCTCTTGACACCTCCACTGCCTTCAGGTCACCTGGAACCCGTGGTGTGGTCACCACATTAATTTTTCCCTGTGGACCTTCAAAAAGGTGCCTCTTGGCTCCTCTGCTTCAAGTTCTGACTACTTGTCCCAAATTTTAGAGTTTTCCACAACTGCTTTACTTGTCATTTGGACACAGGTCCAGCCACCTCCTTGAGAACCACCTGGGATGCTTTCTGTACCTCTCCTTACCCCACACCAGCATGAATTTAGCCAAAAGCCCTTAAAGAAACAAATAATTTAAAAAACCTTCTCTACCACCTCCTGTCCTTCAGTAAGGCAATGCTCACACCCTCTTGCTGATGCTCTGGTCCCAAGCCAGCAACCCTGTGGCTGCAGCAAGGCCAGAAACAGTTACTCAGGACACATACATATATGTATTTCATGGGCCAGCTGCATGCTCAGCACAGCACAAGCCAAGAGTCAGGGGAAAAGCATCCCCAGCCTGAAGAGCTGACGCCTGCAGCATTTATTTATTTATAGTAACACCACCATAAACTTTGAATAAATGCTTCATGTCTGTCCAGCCAGTCAATTATCACTTATAATAACAGCTATCTAGGTACACACCACCTTCTACAGATGTTCTTACAGCTGTGCAAAACACACTCTCCACCTCTGCAAAGTCCTTATCTCATCTGTTGAATACTTTTATGTTTTCTCAGTGTGTAAATAAATTGATACTGTCTGGCTTATAATGCACCTACTGCCTCACTACCCCATGCACCTCCTAAAATCATTACAAAGGTAATTCCTTGTTGTTTACAACATACTAGTCTCTTGATAGCTCTTTGCCATTTCTATTTAAATGGCTCTTAGATTTTCACTTAGTGACAGATTACACTGAGCCTCCATCTTATCAGAGGAGCTATTAGGACCTAATCCTTTATAAGCACTAAAGTTATTAGACTTGTGAGGATACTTTTTTCCCTTACATAAATAATCCGTTGTGGAGACCAAAAAAATAAATACATACATAAAAGAGAAAAATAAATAAAAAAACCCAGTTGTAACCCTGCTTCCCCAGGCAACAATCTCAACCCCAGAGAGAAAACATACCTTGCCTGCTCCCCCCTCTTTACCCTCAGCAAAGAAAATCAAATTTGTTTGGACCTATGGGCTTCTTGGGAGGAAAAGCAACTTGCACTAAATCGTGGCCAGCATCTCCCTGCTGCTGCAGGGAAAAAAAAATCAAGGGAGGAGGTTTGCCTGGTTAACCCTAATGCCCTAACCTGGCTAGGGCTGCAGGAGAGATGCAGGAGGTGGCTGCAGGGGCTTTGAGCAGCAACAGGACCCTCCACATCTCTCTGAAGGAAAGAGGAGCACAACTGGGGAGGAGCAGAGCCATCCCATAAATATATCCCCTTTGGCTGATGTGGGTTCTCCCCCAGGTGATAAAGAGCCAAGGACTCACCCCAAGCTGGGTGGGGTGGTGTCTGGAGGAGCCTGAAATGGGCAACGTTAACCCAAAGCAAGGTGTTCCCATCAGAAAGCACAGTTTGCAAGGAAAAAGACATTTTTAGACTGCTTTTGCCATTTTTAAGCAAAACCCTCAACGTAGATTAAAAAAAAAAAAAAAAAAAAAAAAAAAAAAAGTGGGGAAAAGGAGAAAGGCAAGACCCCAGACACAGAGGGAACTGCAGAGACCTCTGCAATCCTCCTCTATCCCATATCCACAGCACGCAACCAGGTGAAGTTGCTTCTCTTCTCAGAAACCACCAGGTCACTCTGCTACAACATTTTCTACCCCAGAACACTGATTTCAAAAGCTGTCCTGTCCAAGGGGCAGCAAACTTGGGGGTGGAGAGATGCATGAGAAGCAGTGGGGGGAGAAGTGTCTTCCTGTTCTGCCATGGTTCCATCCCTTCCCACCCCACAGAAAACCCCTCACCCTTCCACTGAAGCTCTTAGGATTCTGACACCCAAGACCCACCACTGTTTGACAGCCACCTTCCAAGATGCTTTGCTTAGAATTAATGCTATTTTCTGCTAGTTTGATAAGAAACCACAATTCTTCCCCTACTCAGTCTTCTTCTCTGCCCTTCTCCCCACTACCATATCCTGCGATGGAGTTTGCTGAGCAGCAAAGCTTGGGGTAGGGGGTGGAGAGAGGAGGAGGAGGCTGGGAATGGGGTGGAAAGATGAAGCAGAGCCCTTTTGGAAGGGAAAACTCCAACCTCCATGACAGGGTGTGTAAACAGCATCTCCTGATAAAATAAAAGTATTGTGGGTTTCTGGAGAGCATCTCCCAAGAGGAAGAAGCAAATGGTCTGGCAGATCAGCTCCCTGCATCACCTCTGGCTCCTCCATCCCAACCCAAGCACTGACAGCCTGGGATGCTGGAGCTTCCCAGGGCTGCAAAACCACAGATGCTCTAAAAGTTTAACATCTTACAATCTCCAGTGACAACTACCCCAGAACATGCAGCCATGGAAATGCTCCCTGCCCTGGAAAAAGGAAGTTTCTCCCGCCTCTGAGACAGCCTCACTCCTCCACTCTCCTGGAAAATACATTTCCTAGAGGCAGCTGGGACGGGTACAAACTCCCTGAAAACTCCTGACAAGCTCTCCCTTGACTCACTCTGCCAAAGCTGCCCCTCATTTCCCTCCCCCTGTGCTAAATTTTTAGGGTCTTTCTGCAAAAGAGCCTCTGGCTGTAGCCCTCACTGTAAAATCACTTGTTTGGCAGCCCAAATTTCCACGTGTAGCAACTGCAGAGCGTTTCTGCTCAACAACAGGGAAAAAAAAAAAAGAAAAAAAAAAAAAAAGAAACCACACAAAACAACCCCCACATCCCCGGTTGACTGCGCTGAGGCAAGCGGGGAGAAATCTTGACAGCTCCAACAGGACATCTCATCCCATGACATCTCTACTGTTAACGCAAAATAAATCATCGCTGTGTCTCTCGGCGGGTTTTTTATTATTTTTTTTTTCCCTTTTTTTTTTTTTTTTTTGCCTCTCGTGGCATGTCTGCAATTTTGGCATTCAAAGGCAAATCGACACGGCTCCTAAACCCACATGCCCCTTCCCATGGTTCCTCCCCAATCCTACACTTTTCCCACCACCGAATCCTGCGGGAGACAGAGGGGTGGACACCCCCAGGACCGACCCCATCCTCTTCCCTCTGCATTTCACCCACCCGCGCACCTCTCCGAGCAACAAAAGAGTTGAAACCAACGTGTGACACCTCGGCTTCCCTCTTTTTTTTTTTTTTTTTCTTCTTTTTTCTCTCTTTCCAAAATGTTTATTTGCAGTTTTTAAAAACACCTTAACCCGCCATGTTGAGCTGACAAGCTTTATAAATATTCATTTACCGCAGTTCGGGGAAAAAAAAAAAAAAAACACGTACGTATCAGAGCTGCACATTTTGGCACAGCTGAGTGCTTGCTTTTCTTTTTTTCTTTCCTTCTCTTTTCTTCCCCGCTGCCGTTTTGCAGCAGCTTGTTTTTTCCTCCCCTCTCCTCTGCAGATCCAGAAGAAACCCACCCGTACCCCCAAAATAACTCTTCCCGAGACGTGCATCTCGGGAAGAGCTTAGGAAAAATTCACCAGGAGGTCTCACAAGCATTTCTCGGGAAAGCACCAAAACCAGAGATACTACTTTAAAAGATAAAAAAAATGAGGAGGGGGGGAAGGGAGGGCGAGGAAGAGGAATGAGCGCATCTCAAATGCCATACACACACACAAAATAAACCCCATTAATTACAATTAATTGCAGGGGCACAGCAAACCCTGCCCGTGACAACTCCAGGGGTGCCCCCTGGTCCGGGGACATCAGCGCGGCCGGAGCGGGATCCACCGCCCCGACCCAGCGCAGGTACCGGTTGCTCCCCCAACACTTCCCAAAAACTCTTTTTTTTTGTTTCCCCCTTTTGGAAAATTAAAGACTAAAAATCCACACCCATCTTCCCCCCTTAGTAATAAATTATTTTATTTTAATGAATAAATTTTGGACGGGTATAAAGCGATTCTCTCCACCCAAGCGCTGCTAAACCCGATAAATAAAATAAAGGGAAATTCCAGCCGGGAGGGTTTTAGGGGGAAGCTGCCGGGAGCGGTATCTTACCTGGCCCAAGTTTGGCTTTTGGCTCTGTTTGGGTTTTTTTTTAAAAGATCTTTCCCTTTCCTTTTTTTTTTTTTTTTTCCGCGCCTCAGCGAACCCCCCGCGGTGCGCGGAGCTGCGCGGCGCGGAGCCGACCCGTCCCTCCGCCCGCACTCGCGGCAGACTCATTCCAATATGGCATCCGCGCAGTGCGCATGCCTGCCGCTCTTTTTTAGGGCTTTTTTTTTTTTTTTTTTTTTTTATTTAGCAGCCAACTCCTCCAGTGACCTTTTTCAGCAGTTTAAAAAAAAATTATTAAAAAAAAAAAAAAAAAAAAAAAAAGTACATACACATCCCAACCCCCATCACCATCCGGCTCCGCCGCGCTCCGCGTCTGCGGTCCCTCCACTCCCCGAGTCGTGCCTGCTCTGGAGGGTGGGTGGGGGGATAGGACTAAAAAACCCAGGGGAGGATTAGAAATCCACTCGTGAAATTGATCCCGCGGTTCCGCCGCGCTGCGCGGGGCAGTGCGCAACGCGGCTTCTCCCTCCGCGCTTTTAAACACTCTGTGCAATATCACAAAGCATTTTATACCGGCAGGAAAGTGCTGGGAGCTCTGCCTCGGATTTTTCCCCTCCCTCTCCACAACCTTTTATTTCGGTTTCTCTCCCCATTTCGTAGCGCCAAGAAACTTCCAGGCGGGGAGATGGGGGGGAAACGGGAAGGAAAAATGCTCCGCGTCCTCTCTCGCCCTCCCCCTGACCCCCCCCCCAACGCTCCAGCCTTACCTGCTTATTCCCTGATGCGGAAAATAAATAAAAATTAATTAAAAAAAAAAAAACCACAACAAACCAAGGAAGCAAAGGCACGATGTAAAATCAACTGGTGCGCACCCCTGCGCCCCTCCCGCCGCGCAGGAGACGCGCAACTTTCTGTCGTGCGTACGTTAGGGTATTTTTGGGGGTGGGTTTTGGTTTTTCGTGGTGGTTTTTTTGTTGTTTTCTTTTTTTGGTTATTTAGCGGTTGCAGAGATTTCGCGGCAGAACGGCGCTGAGCGGCGGTGTGTGCGGCTGTGCGGGGGTAGGGGGGATGGTTTGCACCTACACTGCGGGATTTTTCTGATTTTTCCTTTTTTTTTTTTTTTTATCTTTCGAGAAAATCGGTCCCCATGCAGGGGCGGGAAACCTGGCCACAAAACATTGCCTTTCCCCCCCACACCCCCTTCCCCATGCCCGCCCTGTTCCTGCTCTTGGAGATGTCAAAAAAAAAAAAAATCCCCTGGGGGCAGGATGGGGATAAACCTCACACACATTCGGGATGTCCCGACGGGTGGTACCAGGACGAGTCGTGAGCTTTTCCCACCCAGGTTTGCTCAGCAGTGGGGCTGGGGTTGTGGGGAGGATTTTGGAGGGATTTCACTGCCCCTCCTGCAGCCCTGCCCAGGGGCAGCATAATTTTTCTTTGCTGGGGATTTTTGGAGCCCTAATTCTTTCCTCCTCAGCCTGACAGAGCTGAGGATGCAGGTGGATGCTTTTGGAGCATCCTCAGGGATATGGGCTGGCTCAGCACTCACATATTCAACAGGTCTGGAGGGAAGGGGTAGCAGCCAGCCCTGAATTTTGTCCTTTCCCCCCTGAAATTAGTCCAAAAGCTGGTGTGTCTGCCTGCCTCTTCACCCAAGCTGTCAAATTAGAACCTCACCAAACAGTCTCAGATGCCATTGCTGCCTCCACTTCCTCTTCTCCAGGAGCTGAGGTTTGGAGTTTCCAGACGATCCTCTGTGCATCCCTTCCTGCAGGAGCAGGAGGTGCTGCAGAGAGGTGGGTGTCACACTCAGGACCCAGCAGAGCACTCCCACCTCTGGCCCCAGCTCTCCTCTGTCCCACTGTGACCACCAACACCTTTCACACTTGGTGTTTCTCATTGAGGATTCACCCCTGAACCTCCCCATCCCTTTTCTCTTCCACTCTCCTCAGACCCTTTCTTTTCCACCAGCCCCTCACAGACACAGCACAAGGGGGGCTGTGCAAGCAGAGATGAAGAAAAGTAAGATTCTTAATTTTATTTTTTTTTTCTGACAAACATTTGTGGAGAAGATGAGTGGAGAAAAGAGCAAATAATGCAGATGGTGCACTTCTTCACCAGAATCTGCCTCCTTGCCATACAGCATTCAGCTCTGAAACGTCATGGAGATGTGTTCAGCCCATCCTGCTCCAGCAGAGTTCATGTAAAACATACAAATCAAACAGTTCATCTTTTATTTTTTTTTTTCAGGTTTTGGGTTGGATGGGATTTCCAACCAGCAAGGGAACACTGTTGGAACTTCAAAATAAACCCAAAAACCCAACAGATGCCAGGAAAGCACCAAAGCCCCGTTCCTCCAGTTAGCTGTAGAAGTGGTGACATTTTCAGCTTGGTGACATTTCAGATTTTCAACATCCTTTTGTGAGGAGGCTGCTCTGCAAACACCATGCCTGTGCTTTTGCTCCTCTTTGCCTGCTCTAAACCAGTTTACATTGAGATTCCTCTTGCTGCAGAGGATTTGACTCCAAAAGGGATGGCAGGTGACACCACTGTCATCCAGCACAGGGACACTCCACAGCATTTCAGATGTTTCCATTCCCTTTCCATTAACTCCAGATTCCTTTATGCTTTATTTCCATTCACACTTAAGTGCTCTTTGAAGAAGCTTTGTTTCCACTGACCTCTCTAGAGCTCCTTCTTCCCCCTTGGCCTTGTTTTCTCTCTACCCTGCCCTCTTTTATTTTTATTTAGAGGTTATTTCTGAAGCACTGATAATATATTTGTCCCTGTATGTAGAGATGTAGAGGAAAGCATTATCTTTGTCCAAGGAGTTTGTGATCTAAATTGACTCTGTGGAAGATGTCCAAAGAGGTGGATTTAAAAAACAAAAAAAACCCCAACAAAACAATAAAACAAAAAACCAAACAAAAATTACAACAAAATCAAAAAACCCAAACAAACAAACAAACAAACAAAAAAACCAAAACAAAAGCAAAGCTGAGGAAGAAAATATCTCTGGAATTTTTTTTTTTTAAGGTCTTGCTACAATAAGGCTTTCAGGTATGAATGAAAAGGTGGAGGTTTGTGTCAGGTCTGATCTGAAGATGCCTATAACAGCTCCTGGTGTTTGGATCTTCCTCACAGCTGAGAATACAAATTGGTTTAGTGCACATGAACTGCATTAATAGGTGAGAGGTTTCATTTTAATACTACTTTTTAGAGCATCACTGGAGAGGAAAAGAGAACTTTGAGAGATACTGAATTGTTCCAGAACAGTATCAGAAGATAGAAAATGGATTTAATCCCTGTTGAAGAAGCCACACCAAGGTTAACTCCTGTCTTAGCCTCAGGGACACTCTGTTCTCAGGGATGGATCTTCAACTGATTAAAAGCAACTTGGCTCCATCAGTTTCACTGCTCTCCATGCTGTTTAATGCCACATCTGCTGGCAGCTACGTGACACCAAACTTGTGTTTCCTGTTGGGAATAGAAGTTTCACAGCTGAAATTTGAAGTGTTCAAATAAAAAAACACACACAACAACAAAACAAACAAACAAACAAACAAACAAACATGTTTTTATGCAGATAACTGATAGAAAATGAGATTTATCTGAGTACCAAGTACCTAAGCTGTGATGATCATCTGCCTGCCCTCACCTCTGCTGGGCACACCAAAGGATGCAACTATTCCCACCCCAAATTTACCATGGCTGAACAAGAGAAATGTGCATTTTCCAGGCTGTCATCTTCAGCTTGTTCATTTTTTAAGGCACAGGTGGGGATGTGAAAAAAGTCCCCTACACAAAGCAACCCTAGCACATGCACACAGAGTCCTCATGGCATCAACACTCCCAATTTCTCTCTTTCCTCCTGGCTCAGAAGATAATTGCCATGGGGGATGTTGTAGGATTTGTGTGTGGATGGCTGTGCACCTGGGTGTCTGTTCCTGGCCCAAATTTTGCCTGAAGGGCTCAAGGGTACTCCACAGGCTTAACGTGGTGCTGGGATGGGGTCTGTCTTTGCACACCGTGTTTAGAAACAGTCATAAACACGAGGGAATGGCATCAGCCTGGCAAATAGTGCAAATGGTAGGATCTGAGCCAACCTTCCTATAGGTTAAGTGGCAAAATTCAGGCTCAGGAGATTCATCTGGAATAAACATTACCAGGCTGGGCAGAAGTTCTTTGGTAGCAGCCAAAGCAGCTCCACTTTGGGAAGGTATCTGCTGGCTTTGGGATGCTGCCATCAAACCCCAAAAGAGGCAAAGCTGGGCTGCTGGCTCTGCTGAATTGTTTGGGGTGGTTGGAGGTATCCAAACTGAGTCAGCTGAAGAGGGGAGGATGTCTGACAGGAGCTTGATGTCAGAAAGGAGACCAAAAGGACATAATTTGGGGTGATCTTTATTGCCAAGTGGAGCTCCTGTTGCTGGTCCCTCCGGCACAGCCACCTCTGTGGGACTGCTCCTGAACTGGACTTTCTCCCCTCCACACAGCAAAACCTTCAACTGCAAAGTCTTAGAGCACTCAGCCCACCTCATGCTCAATCTTTACGAGGAGGAAAAGTCACCATAAAACCTTAATTTCAGGGTATCTCTGGGCTGTCACTTACTTACACCTAAGTCATTTTGGGGTTTGATCATCAGCCCTAATTCAGAGAGATGTCGGTCCTGGGATGCTGAAAGACTTGTTTCACAGTGCCATCTCCTGGAGAAGGATATCCCATTTAGGCTGCATTTTGCAGATAGCTTTTTTTTTTTTTTTCCCCCATCGGCTTTACCCTGGGGAGCCCAACGCTTTGAAGGCAGGTGCTAAAGGCATGATCTGAAGAAGAGATTAGCACCACTGAAGTTAATCCAAAATTTAAACTCCCTCGTTAGGCTTCACAGTAAAAAAGTCTTGCTTCTTAAACGCTGTGAAGATCAAGGAGATTACTGGCTTGAGATGCAGCAAGTGCTCACCAGGTTAGAGCCTCACACGGCTTTGCACCTCTTCCTTGACAACACCAGCCCTGAGAATGGTAGATGGAGGGGTAAAAAAAAAAATAAAATTGGTCCCCTGATGTACCCCTTCTCCTGCCAGCAGCATAAGGGACACCCTGGCAAAGGGATGGTCCCCTCAAATGGGAGGTGTCAGGGCCAGGCAGCCCTGCAGCCCCCCTGCCAGGACCCACACAGCAACTCCCCAGCCCAAAGCAGTCTTCATGACAGCTTAATCACCAAATGTTATTTATTTTTACTGTCTGTTGACCAGAAATTGCTGTGTAAGGGTTGTAACTACTCAGCAGAGAGGCAATGTCTGGCTGTAACATTAACTTGAAAAACTGAACCAAAGTGCATCACATCTGCAGCTCAAGAATGCCTCGAAAGCCTGGCCCCAGTGCTAAACAATAGCTCTTCCACCTTAGCAGTAAATGAAAAGGAAGCACATGTTATATCCAATAAATCACAGCACTGAGGTTCAATACTGAGGCTCATAGCTGAGTCCTATTGATTACACCTGCTCTACAGAAAAGATCCACTCCTATTTCAAGAGCTTGCTCATTTCAGCCATTTATTAACTGCTTCCCTATTTATTTTGAGGATTCACAGGCTTTTGCTAAGCAGGAAAAAAACCTTCTGGTTTGGTTAGCTGGTGTTGGGGAGGCTGAGGAAACTGAGGCAGGAGGAGCTGAGCTCTTTCCACAATGTGCAGTCTCAGGGAAGGCTGCAGTAAGAGGGATGGATGCAGACCCCTGAAGCAGGGCAGCACTCTCAGGGATGTTTCTATCCAACTCTGTGATGCTAAACAAGTTGTTTCTCCTTTTGCCTTCTCTCCCTTGAGCACAGGAGTCTCCACCATGGCAGAACAAGACCCACACTTCTGACTGAGAAGGATGACCAGGAGCTCATGGCTTATTAAAAAATGTAAAGTGTGCCTCACATATTGTGTTTCTGTATTGCTCTGAGGGATCAGAGCAGTTTCTGCTCAATGACTGAATTGTGTTACAGTGTGTAAAATATTGAATTGGTTTGGCTCTCCATGTGCCCTGCCTGCATAGGGGACTCTAAAGCCAGGCTGGGTACTTCCACATTTTTGGTATTGAATCAGATATATGGATTGGTCAGCCATGGGCAGAAATATCCTGGCATGTTCCCACAGCAGCTGGAAAGCCCATCCATGTTCAAGTTTCTCTGGCAAACACTTCCCCTTGCAACAAAAATTGATCTTGTGATTCTACACTCGACCTTCTCCTCCCTCCTTCCAGCCCCCATCCACCACCATCCCCCAAAAATAACAGCAAAGAATTAAATCATCATATAAATAAATGTATTTCTTTACAAAACAAAGATGAAAATGATGCACTTGGAAGCATCTCTCTGAAGCTGACTGTGGAATGGCCTTGTGGATGGCTTTTCCTCTTTTAATGGCCCCTTCTCTATTAAGGAGGAAGAGTAAGATTGAAATGCCACTAATTGCACATCAAGGCCCCGGCTTCCACAGCAGTGTAAATGTACATTGTATTCAGCTTCATCTCCATCTGCCCCTAAGAGCATAATTGATTTTTTATTTTAATTTGAAGAAGCTGACACTTCCATTTCTTCACTGCCAGGTTGCTAAGCACATTTAATAGGGATGCATATGAGTGGAGGAGTCTACAATATGCCATTAAAGGTAATAGGTAACATATTTAAGGTCATAATGAGCTCAGCACTAAGTGCCTCAATCCAGGGATAGGGAGGGAAGGTGTATAAATTCTTCCCTTACTAGGATTCTGTTGAGCAAGACATGGCTGTGGGTTAATAATTAAGAAGAAAAAAAATCTTTTTTTCATTAAGTGGATTTTCTGCTCCCATGTCAGACCGTAGCTCATGGAATCATAGAATAGTTTGAGTTGGAAGGGACCTTACAGATCATCCAGTTCCAATCCCTCTGCATGGGCAGGGACACTTCCCACCAGCCCAGGGTGCCCAGAGCCCCATCCAGCTTGGCCTTGAACACTTCCAGGGATGGAGCTTCCACAGTTATTAGGTCCCCCGAGAGCCTCCTCTCCTCTTCTCTTCTCTTCTCTTCTCTTCTCTTCTCTTCTCTTCTCTTCTCTTCTCTTCTTTCTTCTTCTCTTCTCTTCTCTTCTCTTCTCTTCTCTTCTCTTCTCTTCTCTTCTCTTCTCTTCTCTTCTCTTCTCTTCTCTTCTCTTCTCTTCTCCTCTTCTCTTCTCTTCTCTTCTCTTCTCTTCTCTTCTCTTCTTCTCTTCTCTTCTCTTCTCTTCTCTTCTCTTCTCTTCTCTTCTCTTCTCTTCTCTTCTCTTCTCTTCTCTTCTCTTCTCTTCTTCTCTTCTCTTCTCTTCTCTCTCTTCTCTTCTCTTCTCTTCTCTTCTCTTCTCCTCTTCTCTTCTCTTCCTTCTCTTCTCTTCTCTTCTCTTCTCTTCTCTTCTCTTCTCTTCTCTTCTCTTCTCTTTCTCTTCTCTTCTCTTCTCTTCTCTTCTCTTCTCTTCTCTTCTCTTCTTTCTCTTCTCTTCTCTTCTTCTTTCTCTTCATCTGCTGGCCACCCTTCTTTTGATGCAGCCTAGGATGCCCTTGGCTTTCATGTCCTTCCTACAGGTCCTATAGGACCATGGGTTCACTCTGCACTGGTTGAGCTCTGACAGTCTCTGTGGCTCAGTGTCACAGCTTAACACTGGCCCAGCAATTAAACCTCTATTAATCCCCCTCCCAGATAAAGGAAGGAGAGAGAATAAGGGAGAGAGATTTATGGATTGGAAACTAAACTACACAGCTTTAATGATACAGTAATGATAAAAAGGAAAAATTACTAAATATATACAAATATACAGGAAAATTTATACCACAATCCTCCCCCTTCTCCCCCAAGAACTCTCACATCCCCACTGAGGCTGCAGGGCAGCCCTGGAAAGTCCAGGCTGGAATCCTGGGGTCAGAAGCAGTTGGGAGCTGGAGGCAGGAACACACAGATTCAGGCTGGAATGGATCAGGAGCACAGGCAGAGGAAGGGATGGAATCCTCCCAGGATGCTGAAGCAAACAGGGAGATGGGAAGAAGGGGAAGCAGGAAGGGGTTTGACCCTCGTGATCCCTCAAATTTATCCTGAGCATGAGGTGTATGGGATGGAATCCTCTGTTTGGTCAATTTTGGTCATTTCTCTTGTCTGTTCCTCCCCAAAGGAGGGCTTCAAGTGTGACCTCTTGACTCCTTTTCTCCTTCCAGAGGACAAAATGTTCCTCAGAGCTGAGCAGTGTCCTTGGCTCTGCAGCCCATTCTCCAGCAGTAACTCTAAACATGGAGTGGGATCAGTCCCAGCAGCAGACACTGCCTGAGAAACTTGCTGTGAATTTCAGCAAGTGCAGCTCCTGACAAGAGACTGAGCTGAAAGCAAAAGTACAAGACAGAAAATCACCTTTATCCTGGCCCAAACCAGGACAGCACCCCAGAGGGGACCATGGCAAGTGCCAAGGGGAGCACTGGCCTTAGGAAGAAGCCATCCATGAGCTGAAGGGACATGACTTGGTCTGAAGGATGGAGATCTCCTCTTCCAGCAAACACCAGAAGCAGGACAGATGCAATTTCATATATCTCTGGCATCAGGCAGGGTTTGGGATCTTCCCTGAGGAAGGGGTGCTACCAACAGCTGTGACAGCTGAACAGGAAGAATTTCCCCTCCTTCCCACCCTCCTTGGATTATAAATGTGAAGTATAAATGCAAAACCTTCTTGGCATGAGGTTTCAAGACAAGAATAGGTTTTAGTGCTCTGAAAGAAGTTTTTGTCTAAAGGAATATGTCATTTTACACAGGGGGAGTAGCATTTTTCTTTTCTTGATTCAAACAACTTCTATTGTCTTGTTCACATCTACCATTTCATATTGCAAAATGAAAGAAAGCTTTACCCTGACAAAACTTCTTAATCCTTTTCTCAATATTCTTTAATTTTCCTCCTTACAAACGAAAGGATGTTGCCCAGTCCTGTCAAGAGGAACAGTTTGCTGAAAAGAATTGTGTTTAAAGTAGTGCTTAGGTAAACAAATCACAGTCACAGTCTGGTATTAATTGATTGTGTTGCTGCCTGTGAATTATCCTATTTATCCAGGATCCACATTTTTTTTTCATTACATAAGGAAAAAAAAAAAAAAGAAAAAAAAGTGAAAAGCCATGGAAAAGGGGAACTTTGGAAGAGAAGCCAACAAGACAGGGCCAGGGCAAATATTTTCTGTTTGAAAAGCAAGCTGTTGGAAATGTCATGGATGAAAGCTGATGTGACAATGCCTTCTTCAACTGGCAAGTGTAATGTCACTGTTGCATAATTGGAGTGTGTCAAGAGATGTGCTTGAAGGGTTTATTTGGATGGGTTGCACCTCCTGCCATCAGGGCAATGATGTGCATCACTTCACAGCCAGTGCTCTTGACTCCTGTTTGGCTTTACAAGCAGCAAACCATCAAACCCTGCCAGTGTTTTGTAATTATGCCTTTTAACAAGGTTTCTCCAAGCATAATTTTGTGAGAAGCAGCAAACAAGCTTCACATATTTGTAAACAGGGGAGAAGTTTTGTTTTTGTTTTTTTGTTTTGTTTTTGTTTTTTCTCTTTGCATGACCAGATTTAATGGGCCTAGGAAAACCTTCTGGAGAGCAAGGCAGAGGAGGTGGTGAGGGAGGGAGGAGGATGATCCTGGGGATGATCATCAAGGGGATGATCCTGGCTGGGGGTAGTTCTGGATTGCCTGTCTGCCTCCACTGACTGGCCACAGAGGCTGGAAAATGAGTCTGACAAGGTTTCTGGGATGCAGTTCCAGATTAGCACATCCTAATTTAGGTGTCCCCAAGGCAGGCATCTCCAAATGGGTCAGGAGATGGTTTCAGATGTCCCAAAGGAGATGTCCAGTGCCCTTTGTCCAGCCTGGTCCCCAGCTACTTGCTCTGTGTTGGATCTCTCCTGGACATTCTGACACCTTTGTTAGGAATTCCAGCAAAGCCCACCCCAGGTGTCCAAGCTCAAATTCAATGAAGATCCAGCATCGAGTTGGTCAGTGGGATCTGGAGAGCAAAAGAGCTGAGAAAATTCAGGTACCAAACTTAGGGCTGAGCTGAGCCACTTTACAGACTTCATTGGCTGCACTGACCAAGCACCATAGGACCTCAGGTATCCAGGTCATATAATGTTATGATGATTCTTTATATTACTCTTACACCTTAGATACTTCAATAAAACCTTTGAGAGCTCCTGGTGTACCCAGGACCACAGGCTAGAAGGAGGAAATGGAATTCTATTCTGTGGAAATGTCACTGTCTAATTGCTGTTAGGTTTTTATGAGCATTTTGGAAAATCTGGAAACCAAAGTATCTGAGGACTTTGGTGTGACTCTTCTTGGGTTCTTCTATTCCTATAAAATGACTTGTGTCCAGCCCAGTGGTAGGTGGGGACTGGTGATCTCTGTCTATGGAAACAGATCCCAGTGTGATAGGGCAGAGAATTTGTGTTCCTCCTCTGCTGAGTGACAACAGGAGCCAAGGTAGGGAAGGAATTTGATTTTCCTCATGGCAAGCTTTAAAATGGACTTGATTTTCAGCTCATATTTTAAAAGAAATGAGCCACTAGAAATCTCTTTTCAGGTATGGATGGGAAACCCCCCCCCCCCCCTCGTGGCAGATCAGGGTCCAGAGGCATTTCTCCAGCAATTTCAGAGCACTCTGCTCCGTCAAAAATGGCAGAAAACACAGCATGCAAAGGCATTCAAAGGCATTTGCAAAGCAAAAGCAGAATTTTCCAAGGAGCCAGAGTAAATCCAGGCCCAATGGGAGAGAGGCAACATTTACTTTGGACTGCTTGGAAAATCCTCACTGCTGCTTGTGCTCAGAAAAGTGGCCCTGGGGAGGGCAAACCATGCAATGAGAGAACAGTTTCCTAAAATTGAAGTTTAGCACCACCAGCACTTGCACAGAAATCTGACTTTCCCACATGGCTGGTCACAGCCCAATGATCCATTACAGACTGCTCTGCCTCCCCATTTTTCATCTCACCAGGTAGTTCTAATGCTAATCTGCTTAAATGCCTTTTTATAGCTGGTAGCTGGAGGCTAAGTTGAGTTAAGAAACCTTTAAGGTTGCCCAGTCACTTACAGGGCTGCTTTAAGACATGGCATTTATTATGTATGAAGCTGTGTAACAACCATCCCTATCAGAGCTGATGGAGAACCTGAAAGTGAGCCAGCAGCCTCCTTCCTACACCTCTTTGGTACAGGTGACAAGAAACAGGAGAGCCAAAGACTGAGTCAAAAGGGTAGAATGAAATTATTTTCCTAAGAGCCTCCTAAAGAACATAATGATAAATAAGATTTCTAAAGTTACTATGAAACACGGGGCTCCTGTAATTAAAAAGGACTCTGACCCCACAGAATGCTCAAGGTTTTATTCATCTGTCTGAACTAGGATATATTTAGATATTTGTCCCTGAAGCTTTAATCCCTCTTATAATTAGTGGAGAAAATCACTGTAGGGACCTGGATGGGAAATGTGCATCACTCCAGTGTAAATAACAAATTGTATCAGGGTTTGTGGCTTCCTGATGCCCAGGTTTGAGTTTTTCAAGTCATGTTCTGTCTTTGTGCAAGGAAAACTGAGTCCCAGCATCAAAGGAGTCTGTGGGGCCCCTTGTTCTGGCTAAAAAGGTGAAGGCAGATCCAAATCTGACCTGAAGGTGAAAAGATACCCTGGTCTCACAGACTCCTCCAGCATGGAGCAGGTTCCCCATAGGGTCCCTACTCATCCAACAGTTATGCCTATGAGTTTTGCTGCCCTGGATCCACCCTCCTTTGAACCCCCTTGGATTAAACCCTAAATGAGTGCCAGAACTGGGAGGATTTTCCCAGAAGACAAACTGGAGTCTGCAAAGCTACCTTGAAATCACACCACTGTAATCCTTTCCAATGTCCAAATCATCCTCTCTCCCACTCCAAAATAAAGTTATCAACTCCCACCTCCATTTTCCATGGCTGATTGTAAACAGCAAGTTTGGCTTGTCCTGGAGTTTTGCTTTTGCAACAAAAGGGAGCACAGAAGTTGAGTTTCACTCTTCGTGGTTTCAGCTTCTTTTCCTTTCCAGAGAGCTCAAGAAAAAGCTGCTGTCAATCAAACCACTTTCCAGCACTAAATGCTTCAAATTTACCCCCTCAGAGCACCTGGGCCATCTTTTCCAAGAAATGTATTAGTGTTCTCACCCTTGACCATGATATCTACCTCCAGGTCAAGCAAATTTGTACAAAGGCATTCTAAGAAGTTAATGAGAAAGACACAAGTGTGATGAGGCTAAAAAAAATAAAATATATGTAACAAAATTCTAGGGGGAAAGCATTCTCCTCCTACAACTGTTATTGCACCAGTGACACCCACTGGTTACAAAGACCTTATGTCCACTTTAGTGTCAAGAGCTGGAGTAATGGAAAGATAAGAAGAAAATGAGTAATGAATAAATTCTGGTGTGTGCTACTGAGCAGCCCTCACTGGAAGTTTGTGTGTTGATGCTGCCCAAAAAAAGGGATGGACAGGAACTGACAGCAGCAAGGACAAGCACTCCCACACTTTCTTCTGAGAAATAAATTATTTTAGAGTGATTTTTGCCTTAGCCGATAGGATCCTGCTGAAAAATAAACCAGGATGTTTTCTTGTGGAGTTCAGTACAGACTCATCAAGTGAACAGGATGTTCTTTATTTCCAGGGAGAGAAAACATTGGTTTTATTGGAGTGACAAACTCACTTTGCACCTTGCATCTTGAAGGTGGCAGTGTTGACTTCCCCAGGAGAGGTCACACTTGTGCCACTCTGATCTCCCTCTGGAACTCATCTCTACCACATCTCCCTTTTTCACAACATCCTGAGCCACCACCACTCCCCATTTCATCTCTTTGGTACAGGTTCCCAATTTATGTTTGCACCTGTGCTGCACCCCAAACACACCTACCCATGAGCCATGAAGCTTCTGTTAAGATGTTCCCTGGTGAAAACAGAGTAAAATGAGCCCACAAGGGAATTTCTTCCTACTACAGCAAGACTGAGTCCTGTAGGTAAGGAACTTGGGGGTCTTCACTTTAGGCTGAATGGTGGAAATATTTGGCAATCATCACCTTCTGAAATGACACTCTGGGATGTGAAGACCCCCTGATTATTTAGGACCATTTCATACACAAGTTTGCATCCTAAATTCACCACTACAGCCCTCCACTAGTATTCAATTGCCTGACCTAGGCAGCCCAGATGGCCATAAGGGATAAACAGGCACCTCCAGAGAGTAACTTCAAGCATGTGTAGGTATTTGTTCCACACAGGAAGAATTAATTACATGATGGAGGTGCTTTGCCTGGAAGCTCTAGACTGTCAGCTTCTCCTGACAAACTCTCTGTGAGAGTCTCCTGGTGTTCTCTGTGCCTGTAGGTTTGGGTTTGGTCTTGGGGTGGACTCAAGCTCACCATCCCCATGCTCTAAACCTTTGTGGTGGATCTGCAAGCCCAAGGTTGCCAAGGAGATGGGTCAGGAGAAGAAAACTAAAGCAATTTTGGTCCTACCATGATGAACAAGTTCCTCTCTTTACTGTTTACTATGTCCCAGTTCTTTCATCCCTATTTAACTCTTCAACAAAGCACAATTTTACTTCTGACTCCAGGAATTTGAGACAGTTCTGAATCTCAGTGCCAATATTATTTCTCCCCTGTGTCATCTTGCAGACATTTCTGGTGGCAAACAGGTGTCTTCTGGCCTTAGGAAATGTCTGGGCATTCAGGTGTTTGTGCTTCAGTTGTGACACCGGGAGTGAAGACTTGGGAGGACAAGAACAAATGTTCTACACCAGCATGAAGCTAACAGGACCCCTGCTACAGCAGCAACCTCTTATTAGGGCAAGGGCAAAAGTAGAAGAAAATGGTAGATGTAGAAGAAAGTAGAAACATTATTTAGGATCTGAAATAAGCATGGAATTCAGGAATAGATCCTTATTGAATGGTATATAATATCAGGCCTACTCTTTCCAAGTGAAGAGGAAAAATCTCAGTTTTGGGATCCCACCCTGAGCTATGCCAAAAGCTAAGATCTCAGCAGAAGTGATGTAGGTACAAAAGCCATGCAAAGATTTCCTTGCAAAATACGAAATTTCAGGCCTGTAGAGTTACTAGGTGGGTATGATGAGTAAAATTTAGGTCAGTTAAAGCCTCATTTTCAACTTCATGTACCACAGGGAGATGATGGTAAAACCTGACCCCTTCTCTGATGCAATATGACCAGAAAAACTTATAAAGCATAGAGCTGGTCTCAAACACACACAGTGACTGGGAATGTGTAAATCACTCTGACAACCATCAATTTGCTACCCCTTTTTGTTATAAAAAAACCTTTTTACTATGTTATGCTATGAAAAACATATTTAGGTTTTTCTTTCTTAACCAGCTGTGGGGAAAATCATCTGGAGAATGCTTCTTGTAGAGTTTACAAAAAGCTTGCAGGCAGCTTTCCATGGGTGGGCATGTGCATGCCCATCTGGTTTTGCTCCTGAATGAACCACCCTGATTTGTAATAAACCCTGATTTACCTACAGACACTTTCCAGCTTCCCAGAGCCATACATCAAATCAGACCCTAAATAGAGCAACCTCTGCTCAGCTTCTCCAGGGAGCAAATGCTGGATGAAAATCAATGTCTATTTATCATCAATTGGCAGAGCCCAGGAGTTTTTGCTTGGAGAGGTGTGAAAGTGGGGACAGAACCTCTTATCTGTTTCATGGCTGTCTCCAAGCAAAGGACCCTGATGGCTTAGATAGGACATTAAAAAAGCAGTAAATATTGCTCAAATAAAAAGCAATTAGAAAAATCCCATTAGAAACACCTTGTTATATTGGAAAACAAGCTTATTAGTTCCCTGAGGGCTTGGGTTTGCCCTTCTTTCCCAATGAAGGGAAGGACACTCCCTATCTCAGGCTTCTACCCATCCCTTCTAGCCCTGGAAGCCAGGTACAGCTCCAGGTAGTGTCTGACCAAGGCTCCCTCCAAAGCCTAAAGGAGGTCACCACCCTTACTCTGAAAGCATTTCTACTTCCCACACTGTGAGAGGTCATGGCCATCCAAAATTAGGCTTTTCAGTGTAGCAGAGAATAAAAAGCTTCTGAAGGCAGAGGAAGCAGATGAGGTGTCCAGATGCATCTGCTGAAGCAACAATACAAGAGTTGAAGTTGCAAAAGGCTTGAAGTTCTTTTTTTTCCAGAGGGTCCAACCTGTCCAGATGCATCCAGGGGGTCTGCAACACAACCAGAAAGGCTGCTGCAAGAGGAGAGATTGGGATTTCTAGAAAAAGACAAAGCAAAGCACAGGCTGTGGTTCTCCTCAACTCAAATGGAGCTGCTTAGGAGTAAGGTGCCTGGATCCAGTGGAGGGACATGGGGTGCAATTAATCTCAGTGGCTGAGACAGCAGTATTAAAAAGAGATGAATCTCCTTCAGAGAGCTCTGTTTCCTTCTTCTGGCTCTGGAGGGAGCTGCCCTGTGCTAATGCTCTAACTTTGGTCAGCTAAAATCGACTGAGACAAATCCCACCCCACTGGGGTCTGGGTGAGAGAACAGTACTGGATGGTTTTGGACATAAAAACCAACCAACCAACCAAAAAGAAACAACCAACCAACCAGCCTGAAGGTGCTGCAGCCTCCTTAGAGGCAACAAGTGAATGTGTTGAGCTCGTGACCATCATCCTTCTATACCACAACTGCCACCAAAACAGCTCTCCCTTTCTTGACTGCATTTTTGAAGCTTGGCATTGCCATCAAACTTTTTATCAGAATCAACTTGTTTTATCATGATGTATTCTAGTGATAAGATGGGTCACCGTGAATATCTTGCCTGTTGCTGTGGGCCAGTGCTCAGAAGTAAACCCAGCCCAGGCTGTAATTACAACACTCTTTATTTTTACAACTTAAACAGCCTAAACCATTGACTGAGGTTGGGGACACTGCCAGGTGTAACTTCTGCCCTTGCCTTGCCAATGAAGGAACAAGCTTGGTGCTATTTGTCCTGGGAAACCTTGGCAGGAAAGGTCCTCACAGACACTGTTGAAAAAAATCATCATACACACTAAAAGAAGCTGAAGACTTAAAATAAAATTAAATCTGCCATCAATTCCAGGAAGTATCTCAGGAGGTTATGGGAAGGATGTAGGATGGGGTGGATCATCAGCAAATTCGCAGATCATCAGCAAATTCACAGACGACACTAAGCTGGGGGGGAGTGTCAATCAGCTGGAAGGCAGGAGGGCTCTGCAGAGGGACCTGGACAGACTGGAGAGTTGGGCTGATTCCAATGGGATGAGGTTTAACACGGCCAAGTGCTGGGTCCTGCACTTTGGCCACAACAACCCCATGCAGCGCTACAGGCTGGGCACAGAGTGGCAGAAAGGGACCTTGGAGTTTGGATTGACAGGAAGCTGAACATGAGCCAGCAGTGTGCCCAGGTAGCCAAGAAGGCCAATGGCATCCTGGCCTGGATCAGGAACAGCGTCGCCAGCAGGTCCAAGGAAGTGATTCTGCCCCTGTACTCAGCCCTGGTGAGGCCACACCTCGAGTACTGTGTCCAGTTCTGGGCCCCCAGTTAAGGAAGGAGATTGAGGTGCTGGAGCAGGTCCAAAGGAGGCAACTGGGCTGGTGAAGGGATCCAGCACAGACCCTATGAAGAGAGGCTGAGGGAGCTGGGGCTGTTCAGCCTAAAGAAGAGGCGGCTCAGGGGAGACCTCATCACTCTCTACAACTCCCTGAAAGGAGGTTGGAGCCAGGGGGGGGTTGGTTTCTTTTGCCAGACGACTTTCAACAAGACAAGAGGGCAGGGTCTTAAGTTGTGCCAGGGGAAGTTTAGGTTGGATATTAGAAAGAATTTCTTTACTGAGAGGGTGATCAGACATTGGAATGGGCTGCCCAGGGAAGTAGTGGATTCTCTGTCCCTGGAGATATTTCAAAAGAGACTGGATGTGGCACTCAGTGCCATGGTCTAGCAACCGCAACGGTGGTTCAAGGGTTGGACTCGATGATCTCTGAGGTCCCTTCCAACCCAGCCAATTCTATGATTCTATGATTTGAACCACCACCTGTAGCAACCACTGTCCTGCTCCTCCAAATAAATTCTGCTAACAAATAACTGCTGCCATAAAAAAAAAAAATCCCTGAGTCCTCTGGGATACAGCTTCTGCAGAGAGCTGTCAGGCATCTCAGTTGGCTTTGCATAAGAAATCCAGCCTGGTCTGCAAGCCGTGCTCAGCCCTGGGACTCCCATGGAAACAACTCCAAGGATCCTTCCATCCACTCCAGATGCTGAATTCAGACATGGAGTGAGGAGACACCACTTGGGAAAGCCTAGAAAGCCCTCTTTGGCTGCAGGACTCCCTGCCAAAGACCTTAAGTTGTTAAAAGCAACATAGCCAAAACCCTGCAGTCACAGCCACCTCTCCAAAACTGAAGGAGAAGCAGGCTCAACATGCAAAAATATTTATGCTGTCATATTTCTGCACTGAGAGAACTTGTATGTTAGCTTTTTGTGGCATGGGTCCAGTGTTTGGGAACTAGAATGTGCAAACACATCTCCAGTAAAGGGATTCATGCAACCAAGGTCCTTTTGCATCACAGCTCCTCTAAGGCTGTGATTTACAGATCTGATGCCAACCAGAGCCAGGATAAAGATTCCTGTTATAAAAATGTGGGCTAACCTAAGTCACCTCATCATTGCTTTGACAAATCACTGGATACTGTAAGGAAAGGAGAATAATAACAATGAAGATCTGAATTTAAATAAAATAAAAGTTTTAGAGCAACTTGCTTTACTGACCACCATCAGATTTCAAATTACCTGTCACAGGAGAAATTGATGTTCTTGTTGTCACTTCTGTTTCTTGCTTCAACAAAGGAAGTCACAAAGCAGAGAATGGCCCCAAAATCGAGATCCTGCACTCAGTCCTCTGGAAAGAACTGCCTGAGTTTAATAAGTTCTTCTGCCTTTTGTGACATTTACCTTCTGCAAGACAAACCCAAGGTTTGAATGTTGGGTGATGCACCAGGCTGGGACTTACACTGTTTGGTTTCCTGGGTAGGATCCTAACAAAACCAACACCAGCCTCAGTTTTTTATCCCTCCCTCCTATTTAATTTTGGATAATTTTAATTTTTATATTTTCTATAATTTTATTAATGACATAATAATTTAATTTTTGATAATTTGGAACTCTCTTGTGTTTGTCATACACCTACCAAGAACTTGGCAGTCTCTGCACTTAATTTCATCCTGAAAGAAAGGGTGTAGATGTTTCTCATCACAGACCAGCTAGGAGAGTAACCAAAAATTTCTAAGATCACTGATGGGCTTTTTTAGCAGTCCCTAGGAAGAAACACTTCAGGTAAGCACAGATTTTACTGAGGTTTCCAGTCTGAAGTCAGAGATCTTCCTGAGTACTAAGAAGGTTTATTTACTGCAATATTTGTTGCATCATTTCTAATCCCAACACCATTAACATCCCTTTTCCTGCACACACAAGTGTTTTTCTGGTTGAAAATCCCCCCATTAATCCAAAAAGTGGATTTGACAGAGGACCAAGCCCTCTTCTGAAAGCTTTTCCATACCTGGGAGGTTACACCCTGCTCCTAATCCAGAGCTCTGCAGCTGAGATTGCACCACAAATGGGAAACCAAGTCCTTGAGCAGGTTATTGGCTTCAAGTTAGGGGGAATTTGCTGGTTTGGAAACATCCCAGGAGAGGTAACTGAGGTCTCTTTCAGGGTGAATGTCTGTAGCCCGAATTGAAATAATATCTGTACTGCAGCTGTAAAAAATGCATTAAAGGCAGCAGAAATTATTCCTTAGCTGTAACATTTATAAAACATAAAGGATGGTTTGTGAGAGAACCTGTGGGTTTCAAGTGCCATGGAAGAAAGGCTGAGGATCAGTGAATATTCACCAGGTTTCAGCAAATTAGCATTTTATTTCCAGACTCTCAATGAGCTATAGAACTCAGGGGAAAATAATCAAGGTCCTCTCTGGTTCATGCTACATGAATTTTGTGAATATCTAACATTTCAGCAGCTGGGGAAGTCTTTGTTTCCCAGCTGATCTTTTTGCATAAATAGTGACCCAGGCACTCAGCTCCCCACACCCAGCAAGAGATCTGAGAGGACTCATCCAAACCCACGACCATGCAGAGAAAAAAGTTTCCTTTTCCTTGGGGGAATCTCAGGTCTGCCAGAGAGACAGAAGAGCTGTAAAATACAAAACTGTATTTGATTTGATTTTTTTTTCTCTTTATCTTTTTTTTTTTTCTGTCTGAGGAAGAATCTGATCCCCCTGAAAAGGTGTGAGATGGGTGGATAGGCAAACACTGATCCCTTCAGTGTTATCCTTGTCTGAAATAAGGGCAATGGTGTAACCACACCTCTTGATCACCAGCAGAGATTGCTTGACAAGGAGCAACACTTCTAAGCAAGATCAGGAGTCAGATCCCCAAAAACAGAGGATTAGGAAACTCCCTATCTGTCTGATAAATAATGATGCATCACAAGGAGATACAGGCTGACCAAAAGAAAAGCATGGCAGCCCAGAAAATGCAGTTCATAGAGAACTTAGGAGATCAACATATCCATCTTGGGATGTAGGAAATCAACTCATCCATCCTCCCACCTCAAGTAGAAATTACCTAAGCTGCCCCTGTGAGAGGAGCTACCTAAAAAGATGGATGTTCTAGAAACCCTCCAGTGGCAGAATTTCTCCCAATACATCACAGCATCTCTCAAGTAGCCTCATTCCTGAAAAAGGTGCTAAATTCTGTTGCAATTCAGACCTAGGCTGTTCTGCTCAAGCCACAGTGGCCACAAATTCAAACATCATCTCAAGCTTGAAGAAATTTCTATCTGGCCCATCCCATTCTTAGAAAATATGGGGCCAAGCCACCAAACTGAATGCCCCATGCTCTCAAAGTTCAGACCCATGTCAGGGGTTAGAAAGGACAAGCTGAAACTGATTTGTAATTTTTTTTTTATGTTTTGAGGAGAAAGTTTAATTTTCAAGAATGAAACAGATCTGAAAAGCAAATTTTGAGCCTTTCAACCAATTCTATTCCTATCTGAATAGTCAAAAAGTTTGGGAGCTAGATTATCACCAACAAAAAAAAACCAAACTCAACCAAAACAAAAAACAACAACATGTTTCTGGTCTCAAATTCTGGCTTGATGACCATCTGGCATGCAATTGCACAGCATCCACAAGGGAACTCTGATCCCAGGTGGAGTTTCTTGGCATTGCCATAGTACAGATAATTGTGAAATGTTCTACCAACCTACTCAGGAAATCTAGAGCTGCCTCTGTGTATGCTCAGGTGGGTGCTCACACTCCAGGGGGATGCTCCTTGCTTGGCTTTCTGCTATCATCTCTTAGGGTACAGGTATTTCAGGTACCTCCATTTCCATGGCAAAGTTGATTTAAGAAATCCTTGCTTCTTGCCCCACCTCATCCACTTCATTGGTTGTGGCAGGTTAAAGTTTTTTAGGGTTTTTTCTACATACTAGGTGACCAAAGTCTTTCTTCTGAGGGTGGTGAGACCCTGGCCCAGGTTGCCCAAGGAAATTGTGGCTGCCCCATCCCTGGAAGTATTCAAGTCCAGGTTGGATGGGGCTTGGAGCACACTGGGCTGGTGGGAGGTGTCCCTGCCCATGCAGGGTGTTGGAACTGGATGATTTTTCAGGTCCCTTCCATCCCAAACCATTCTATGATTCTGTGAAAGTAATCTAAGTTAAAGGGGCACCAAACCATGGTAGTTACCCTCAGGGCTGCTGCCCCTTCTGGGCTCCAGGAAGAGACTGCTTTACAGAATAAACCAAGGCCATCTGAACCCTCTGCTCTGCTGGTTCAAATAAATTCATCTTACATGTTACTGGGATGAATTTTTGCCTCCTTCCATAGGGAGGACCACACAGGGCAAATGGAGTGTGTTCAAAGGGCTGATTTGCACAGCTGAGGTGTTTAGAAGAAGGGCAGGGAGAAATGAAGGCTGAGACCTACCCCTTTCTGCATATCAACCCAGCTTCACACAGACCTGGAAGCCACCATCACTTTCACCTCTGTTTTACATGGCTGGGCGAGGAGCTGGGCAAACAATGTTTGAGAGGCTCAGCTCCACACCAGACCCATCATGCCAACACCACAGGCCCTGGAAGCTGTGAAATTGTTCCCATCAATTCAGAGCAGGACACTGAGCATCTCATAATAATGCAGCCAAAGCACTTGCTGAAAATACAAAAGAATTATCTTGACAATTACTCCTTGGACTATCCTGCAATAAAAGGCTTGGCTGATATAAAAATTGGTGTTGGCCTCTTGCTTATGAATATAACCCAGGACTGACTGTTAAATGTGCCAAGCCTTGTAAAAATGGGTAATTCAACAAGAATAAGGTCTAGCTACTACTTAATCAGCAGGGATCACTGCTGTTGGCAGCATGAGTAAAATCTATTCCAAGTATCAGTTAAGGGAAGTTTTCTCCAGAGACTTTGTTTTCAGATGCAATTTCTCCATCAGATAGAAATAAAGAGAAATTTCTCCATCAGAGAAATAAAATCAGATCAATAATTTACATGATTTTACATAATTTCCTGTGCCCTTCTCCAGTTTACCACAATAACATCTGCAGACCAACCACTGCCCCCTCCTCATCCCTGCCATCACCCCAGGGACCTTGGGGGTACAAAACTTGCTTATGGAGCAACAGAGTTTAGGGAAACAATGTTGTGTTTTTGTAAAAAAATCAGCTCTAATGTTTTTGTGGCTCTTTTCTGACATGTGGGGCTATTGCTGAGCTGCCTGCAGATGGAGCAGAATTACTTCATCTGAGCAGCATGGGGCAGAGGAAGATGGAATCATGGAATGGTTTGGGTTGGAAGGGACATCTAAAGGTCATCTAGTCCAGCCCCCTGCAGCAAGCAAGGACAACCAGATCAGGATGCTCAGAGCCTCGTCAAACCTCACCTTGAATATCTCCAGGGATATTATCTCCACCACAGATAATATCTCCACAACCACCTCCCTGGGCAACCTGTTCCATTTTTCCACTACCCTCATGGTAAAGAACTCCTTCCAACATCCAATCTAAATTTCTTCTTCTCTTATTTAATTAAGCTGTCCTTCAATAAGATATTTCACTCCAGCAGCAATGAAAGGAGCCAAGAGACATCTCAAGAGGGGGCACCTCAGGGTTCTACAGAGCAGGGACTGACTTTTGCATTCTTTGACTGTAATAGGACTCCTGTAAGGGCATCCAAGGCCATGGCAGTGCTACAAAAAAGTAATAGACCTTAAAAACCCCAACCAAACAAACAAAAAAACCCCCCAAAACCCACAGATCTTTGGACAGGGAGGGGAATACTGTTTCCTCCACTCTTATTTCCTTCTCAACTTGGTGCAAAGAACTGAAAATGCAAATAAGTTGGAGCCCCTGGCCCCATGCCGAGTTTCCTGCCTGATCCCAAGCCAGCAGCTTTTCACAGCTAAGTGCCCTTGAAGTCAGGAAGCCTTGGAAAAAAGTGTTCTGCTCCCAGAACTGTTTTGAAATCGGAGCCCAACCACACCAAGAGCTCTGCATCTAAGTTGGTACCTGCCCTGCATGTCAGACATCCCAACCAGATGCACATGGGAAGGGGTGAGATGCAGATGGCCTTCATTAGCCAGTGCAGTGGGATGGATGATTCCCAGTGCTCCAAGACCTTGGAGATCCTTTTTTGTCACCAAAAAAAAAAAAAAAAAAAAAAAAAAAAGCTGATTTGCACTGTTAAACGAGGACAAGGAAAAAAGCATACAAGGAATAATGGACAGCCCTTTGCAAGGGAAGATAAGTACTGAAGGTCAGGAAGAAAATGAATGAGGTCTCAGCAGTCATGGGGTAAAACAGAGGAGGACTACTGGGAAAAAAAAAAAAAAAAAAAAAAAAAGGTTTTAATCTAGCTCAGCACCATGCATTTATTTTATTTTTTATGTGTTTTCTAGTAACTTCCACAGCTGATTCCTCTAATCAGATCCATGCTGCTCAGTGCCACACTCACTGCCACTGCTGTCTAGAGCCCTCCTGCTCCACTCACACAACAGGATAATGGCACAGAAGATGCCCTGGTGTCCCTGGCCTCAAGCAAGGTTGGGATTTAATGAGTATCCAGATGCCCTTCCCTTCCCTGACTCTGGTGGTGATGGGATCAACTGCTGCTGCAACTCAAAGGAGTGAAAAAGTTCTCTTGGAGCCTAAAACCAAAGTCTGATTTTCTCAATCACTCTCTTCTCAGTCAGAAAAGCTGCATAAACAGCTCATGGTGGTGCTGTCCTTCTGAGAAACAAACAGAGAGATGTGAAGAACAACTCAAAACAACCTTCTCTAATAACTTTTCCTAATTTTCTCTCTTCTGTAGCAGTTCTGCCACAAACCCAGCTGCTCCAGGAATACCTAATATGTCCACAGGTTTTTCCCAGGGGAAAAAGTCTTATTTCCTTTCCTTCTTTCCTCTTCTCTCACATGCTTTTCACTCCTCTTGCCCTTATGCAGAATCCAATATGTACATCTTCTACATTTACATTTCCTGATCCTCTTTCCAGGTACACCACTCCTTCCTTCCCTCCCCATCACTCATTGCTTTTTATTCTGCTGACTTTGGACCAGCCCTCCCATTTAATGAAATAATTTCTCATTCTCATGCCAACCTCACAAATGTTTACAGGCTCTTCTAGCTTGGCATCCCTACTCATTGCCTAAGGGGGGGAATTTACCTAACTTCAGCTGCCTACCTCAGAGCCATTGCCCCTCCTATGATGCAGCAGCAGAAAGCTTTCTGAGCAGCTGGTGGGGCTTTGTCAGGAGGTGATGCTCCTGCAGAGCTCCCAGAAACTCTATATTCCCTGCTTACTTATGGGAAAGCCACTGAGGTGGCAAGAAAAGCCTTCCCCAAGTCAAGAGACATCCTGTTGTCCTCTCAGAGCAGAAAGTAAAACTGGCTGGATGCATTTTATTCTTGTCAAATCCACATCAACTGCTTTTCATTGCCTTGTTATCCTCTAGGTGCTCACACAAACTGATTCTTTGATAATTTTTAGTTTCCTGGATATTGGTAGAAAGCTGGCTGCTCTCTGATTCCCCAAACTCTTGTTTCCCCCCCACTTCATCTCAAAGACTCAGGCACAGCAGTTCCCTTCCACACCCTTCCAAAATCTCCTGGACATCTCCCCTGGGACAACCCCTGGAGGACCCAGGTTTTACTTTTCTGCCTTCACAGCTCCTCTGGAGGTTTCTTCCCCTGAATACATCATTCCTGCCTCCTCCTGTCCTTTAACCCATCCTTGTCCTGCTCCATCTCTGCTCCCATTATTCTAATTTGATTTCACTTGCTAGCTGGGCATGGCTTGTTTTGAAAGGAGAGGGAAAGGAGGTGTTTTCTGGGGTTTCCATTATTTGGTTTTCTGCTCTTTAAGAATTCACAGATTCACTTCAGCCTTCATTTTCATCTTGCTTTCATGCAGGTACAGAACTGCCTGATTTACCTTTTGCATCCCTTATTACTTAAAACCACTCTGGGACCTTGGCTTTCCAGATCCCAGGCTTATGCATATGGCTTAATATTTAAACTCAGTTTGCTTTCCTCGCTATTTTTTCTTTAATTTATTAATTTCTATTTCTTAGGAAAATTCTCACATAACTGCTCACTTGGTTTGCTTTTTCTTACTTTGCTGTTTTGGCAAATGTCAATATTTCTCATCATTATTTCTGTAAGCTCACAAGGATCAATGGATAGAACGAAGTAAATCAGCACCCAGACATTTATCTAGTTGAGCTGAAGGAAAAAGGGAAGGATCACAGCACTTACCTTCTCTTTTCTGCCCTTACCTGAGTCTTGCTACATCTTGTTTGCCAAAATAATGTAGCAGAATTTAGTAGCCTCTACCCTGGTTGCAGCTGAGCCTTAAAGGGCTTGGGAAACCCAACTATTTTGAAGTGCAAATCATTTTGGTGATAAAGCAAAGCTTTATTTTCAAGGTGGAGTCCTGAGCAGGAGCATCTCTGCCTCCTCCTGCAAGGAGGGGAGGGATCCAGGGGCATTTTTCTTTATTGCCTCCTTACAGCCTGAGTGTTTTCACACCTGAGGTTCTGTGTTCTCTTCTAAACCCACCAGCACCTGAAAACAAGTCCTCAGACAAATTTGTTTGGAGAAAACCTGTGGAAAACCTTGTCCTTATGCACAACCACTGCTGCATCACAGGTACCCCCATCTCTCACAGATAATTTTCAGGTTAGTTGTAGGAAATAAAATTTTATTTAAGAAATACCAATCTACTTAAAATGTCATTTTTGTTTTCTTTTTCTTTTTTTCCCTGTGTGTTTACCAATTGTTGTGCTGAACTTGAGCAAATAGAGTCCAAGGCAATTCCTAAGGGCAAAATCATCATACCAATTCTGGAATATGGTTCTTTGGCAGCAGCCTGATAAATCTGAGAAACTGTGAACTGTTAAAACCTTGGTAAGTCTGTGATAAGATATTTATTTGCTTAATAGATGCTTCCACATACAGTCTGTTGAGCTGGCTTGTATCAACTTTAATATTTAGGTTAGATTTTAACATAAAGACAACTGCTTGCAGAACACAGATTTACCAACCCAGGGGAATGAACTTTTTCAGGAACCTAACAACAGGAACACACATAAAATCACCTGAAAAAGAATTAGCAAGATCAGACTTCCAGCTTGCTGACTGAGCACATGATTAAACCGTGATTAAAGTCAACGAGCTGAATCACAGACTCAAAGAACTATTTTGTGTGGGAAAGAATTTTCAGATCATCAGGTCCAATGGTTAACCCAGCACTGCTTAGTCCACCACCAACCACATCCCTAACCACCACATCTAATTCATACCACAATCTAAGTCATCCTCAGAAAAAGAAGGGGCTGTTTCTGACAGGGGTTATTTTTTTTAGTGATGTGGAGCCAGCAGGTTGGTACCAGAGGATGTGCTGATCCAGTGGAGGGTGCTAGGGAAATTCCTTGCAGGCAGCAACAGGAGGAGGGAGAAGCCTTTGGCCAGGACTGACCTCTGCCTGGAAGCAGTCAGGGGATTCCCAAGCCCATCTATCTAACACAATGCCCTCCTGTGTTGGAAACAGGACCCGCTGAGGAAGTGAGCCAGCTCCCATGATTTTCTGAAGTTTCTCATGCATTTAAGGCTGTTTTCAAGGCCATTGCTCAGAGTCATCTGATATGATGAGATTTGCAGCCTCTTTGGCTTTGTAACTGAATGCAAGCTCCTCCCTCTCAAAGGCAAGGAGGAAAATTCAGGTGTGTGATCTGAGTGCTCCCTAGAGATGGCCTCAACCCTACTGGAAAGAGAGCAAATGAAACCTGCCCTCTGGGAAGGAGGTTGTGAAAGGAGGTAGGACCAATATTACACAGAGTAACAAAAAAAGCAAAAAAACCCAAACAAAAAAACCCCAGGTTTGAGGCTGCAGTTTGAGATCCTGACCCCATCAGTAGACTTTGCAATCAGAGAATTACATCATAGAATGGTCTGGGTTGGAAAGGACCTTAAAGAACATCCAGTTCCAACTCCCCTGCCATGGGCAGGGACACCTCCCACCAGACCAGGCTGCTCCAAGCCCCATCCAACCTGACCTGAGACACTGCCAGGGATGGGGGAGCCAAAACTTCTCTGGGCAACCTTGGCCAGGGTCTTGTCACCCTCATAGTGGAGCATTTATTCCTTATGTCTAACTTAAAGCCACCCTATTCCAGTTTAAAGCCACCACCTCTTGCCCTCAGAACTTTGTGCCATAGATCTCAGGAATGGGAGCATAGGGTAATTTGGGTTGGAAAAGACTGGGGTAGATGTCCAACCTCCTGCTTAAAGCAGGGTCAGCTATGAGATGAGACCAGGATGACTGGGGTTTAATTCAGCCTTCAAAACCTCCAAGGACAGAGCCTGTTTGCAGCCTTTGTCACTGCTGTCCTGGAGAAAAAAATCTTCCTCAAATCCATTCAGATCTTCCCTTGTTTCCATTGATGTCCATTGTTCCTTGTCCTCCCACCACACCTGCTGGGAAGCACCTGGCTCTGTCTTCCTGTTGTCCTCTTCATAGGGATAATTGTGCTGTTATGGGCTGTCCCCAAAGCTGTCCCATCTTCAGCTCCTTCAACCTCTCTAACCAGGGCAACGTCTCCAGCCCTGAGCACCCTGGAAACCCCCAGCCCAACACTTCCAACCCTCCCAGGGCTGACTCCACGCTTTCCCAGCCCAGCACCACCAGATCCCTGACAAGCACCATCCCTCCTCCTCTCCCAGCCCAGCACACCCAAAGCCTTGATGGAACAAGATGCATCTTCACCCCATGCTGCCCACCCCCATGTACCCAGACCTGTAACCCCCAAACCTGCTGTGGTGATTTCATGCCCTCTCCCCACTCTCCCACTTCTCAAAAGCCCTGCTGGGTCTCACCACCTTCCCCAGCCTGGCACCCCCAGGCCCCCTGAGAACCTGCCTACCCACCCCAGACTGGTACCCAAAACCCCTCCAGGACTTTTTCCAACTCACCACCCCTAATCCTGCCAGGAACCTCTCCAGCCTGGCATCTCAAACACTGCTGGGCATCCCCACCCCCAGTCTGTCACCCCAAATACCTCTAGAACTCTCCCAGCCTAACATCTCAAGCCCTGACAGAATCCTCACTCACCATTATCCTCATCAGAACTCCCCCAATCCATCACCCCAATCACCCCATCACCTAGGACCCTCCATCCCCACCCTATCCCCATCCTCTTCCCTGTCTCTGTAAAGTCACAGAACTGTTTTATTTAGAAAAAAACTTTTAAGATCACCAGGTACAACTGTTAACCCAGCACTGCCAAGTCCATCACTAAACCATGTCCCTCAGCACCACACCTAAACAAGCTTTTAAACATCTCCAGGGATGGAGACTCCAATACTTCCATGGGCAGCCTGTTCCAGTGCCTAACAACCCTTTCAGTTAAAACGTTTTTTCCTAATATCCAACCTAAACCTCTCCTGGCACAACTTGGGGCCATTTCTTCTCCTCTTACTGCTTGTTACTTGGGAGAAGAAATCAACATCCCCCTTGCCAGAGCTTCCTTTCACATAGCTGTAGAGAGCAATAATGGTTCTCCTCAGCTTCCTTTACTCCATCCCTTTCTGCATGTTTATCTTCATCCCCAGCTCCATCTCTGTCCCCATGCCCATCTATATCCCCATTTCCATCCTTATCTCCACACCCCCCACACACCCATCTCCATCCCCACTGCCATTCTCACCACTGTCCCCATCCCCAGCTCCACCTCTGCTCCCATTCCCACTCCATCCCCAGCTCTACCTCATCCCCATCCACATCTCCATCCCAACTCCCATCCCCTTCTCCAACCCCACACCCATCTCATTTCCAAACACATCTCCCTCTCCAACCACATCCACACCTGCATCCTCATCCTCATCATCTCCATCCATATCCGCATCCCCAACCCCATCTCCATCCCCATCTTCATTTCCATTCATATCCCCATTCCCATCCCCATCCCAACCCCAACCCCATCCTCATCCTCATCCCCATCCTCATACGCATCCCCATCCTCATCCGCATCCGCATCCCCATCCCCATCCCAACCCCAACCCCATCCCCATCCCCATTCCCATCCCCATCCTCATCCTCATCCCCATCGTCATCCTCATCCCCATGCTCATCCCCATCCTCATCCTCATCCCCATCTCCATCCCACCGGGGCCGGACCCGCCCCCTCCCCGCCCTCCCCCGCCCCCGGGTGTTCCCACTGCCTGCGGGGGCCGGGCTGGGGGCGGTGGCTGCTCGGAGCCGCCTTTGTGCGCGGAGGGGCCGTTTCGCTCCGCACCTCTCCGCACCCTTCCGCACCCCATGGCCGCCCGTAGCTCCGCACACGGCTGCGCTAGCGGCGCGCTGCTGGGTCGCTTCGGGGTTTTGCTGCAGGCGCTGCTGGCTCTCTGCGCCTTCAGCACCCTCATGCGTGAGTACTGGGGGGTGGGTGGGGGGCACCCCCTGACCGCGGGGGTGGCCTTGGGGGACCGGTTTCACCTTCTCCGGGCTGTGGCCACCAGCGCTGCTTTTGGGGAGGGGTTATGTTCCTATTTAGTTATCACTAACACCAAGTTTGGGCGTTCTCTACCTGGTGGGTTTGATGCGGGGGGAAGAATTGCTTGAGGGGTTTGGGGGCTGCAGCTGCCCCGAGCCGGCAGTTAAAGCACCAGATGCTGCTGCTTAGGAAAAAAAAAAATAAAAAGGAAAAAAAAAAAAAACCCACAGCACAGACCTCCTGTTTCAAACCTTAATCTGCTGGTAATGAAGCAGGGGACAGACATCTCGCAGCTCTGATCCGGCAAGGTTGGCTCCGCTTGTGTGAGCGATTACTCGGTCACTTAGAAAATTTTAATGAAGGGGGCGAGATTAATGGTGCTCCCCCCGTGCTTTAGGAGGAAGAAGCAGCTAACAGAAGCAGGCCGGGGTGGCAGATGTGATGCTGCTCCAGGGGAGTAGTAATGCCTTGGGTTTTGTTGCGGTGATGTTTTAACTTTGTCTAAAAAGTGCCAAGTTTCAGGGATTTGGAGAAGCCCAGGACAGGAGATCGCTGAGAGAACGGGGTTTGCTGGTTGCTGTGAAGGGCTGGGGGGGGGGTAAGGGGGGAGAGAAGGCAGCTGAGGGGTAACAAAAGGTGGGGAAATGCTGAAAGAGCAGAGAAAATTTACTGTTGTTTCGTGCTGCAGCTGCGTTTTGCTCAGAGCACCCTGCGCGTTCCTTCTCTTTAGGGTTGAGTGCTTTAACACCAGTTGAACAACGTGCCAGAACTCGATCTGTTTTCCCTGTTTAAAAGCCTGCGGTGACGGTGAAGTGAAACTTTCAAGTTCTCTGGCCAAGTAGCTGCAGGTTCTGAGGCTCGCTTGCCCCTCTCTGCCTTCTGGAAAGCACTTTCAAAGGCCCCAGCCCTGTGGTTAACACCAAGGTGCCAGGGAAAAACTTGAAACAAGTTCTTCCTGCCCTCACTGATAGCTTTTTCTAGCTGGAGTAACCCAGTTGCAATAATTCCCTCCTTGTGTTTCACCAAATTCTGACAGTAGGACTTGTGTTTCCCTTCCCCTTAGTGATGTGCACATGTGCATCAATTGTCCCTTAAGCTCTATGGGGTGTCCCAAAAAAGTCCAGGACAAGAGTTAGTCCTAGCAAAATACTTCTATGGGTGAAGGCTACAAAACCTCTGCTAGCAAATCATCAACCCTGGGCTAACTGTTGCATCCCTCCCAGTGCAAGGTCTCTATTTCTTTGAACATCACCAATCCTCTTGGTTAACAAGGAGAAACCCAAACCTCTGTGTGGTTTCCTTGTGAATCTGCCTGGTGACTAAAGTTGTGGAAGAACCTCTGGCTGGGACCCCCAAAGCAGATGTATTTACGGCCCTTGGGAGCTCAATCACAGCCCCTCCTCTTGCTGCAGCTGGGCTGGGGGGGGGGGGGGTCCTGAATTCACCTCAGCTGTTCCTTATCTTTGCCCCATTCACACACTCCCAGTGGGAGGCTTTCTCAGATCTGCTCCTGGTGTGTGGACTCCTAACCAGCTAAGGTGGTAATGGGCTTAACAACTTTACCTTGGGCAATAACTTTGTTTTGAAGCAGCTTTTAGGCTATTTGTGTGGCCAGTTCAGCTGGCAGACTCCTCCTCCAGCAGCTGGGAGGGATGGGAGCACCTTGAGCAGGTGGTGCTGTGTCTCCAGAGTCAAAAACATTCCTGAGAACTTTAATTCTATCTTTGCTCCATCCAGCCCACGGTCCCAGCAGTGTGATGGGTAGTGGCTTTAAATTGAAAGAGAGTGGATTTAGACCAGATATAAGGAAGAGAATTTTTATTATGAGCATGGAAAAAACACTGGAACAGATTGCCCAGAGAGGTTGGTAGATACCTCATCCCTGGATGGGGCTCTGAGCAAAGTAAAGGTGTCCCCACTTGTTGCAGGAGGGTTGGTCTAGATGCCATTTAATGGTCCCTTCCAAGCTAAACCATGTTATGACATCTCATCTAGATCTTGACACTGATGTCACTGGAGTGTGACATTCCTGGGTGTGTATTTGTCATTTGTATGTCTGTGATTTCTGCTGTAAGGGGATGTTGCAGACCAGCTTGGTCCAGGTCAGTGAGTGAACCCAAGCCAATACCTTTTCCATTCCTTCTAAAGCACCAGTTCAGATTAGCTCCAGGACAGCCTGGATTAGAATAGATGAGGTTTCCAAATTGTGCAGCTACTGTTCAGAACACTTGAAAACATCTAGAGAAACTTGGGATGGTCTAAAAAATCTTGCAGGTGTGTGTATATGTGATGTGCTCACAGAGCATGGCCCATTGCAGGGAGGATAAATTAATGTGTTGTTATCAGAAGAATTTGTGTACTTTAATTTCTGTCTCTTGGGGCTCTGAAAAGATTGTCTCCTAGTAGCTGAAAGCAAAAGTACAAGACAGAAAATTACCTTTATCCTGGCCCAAACCAGGGCAGACAACCCAGTGGAGGAAGAAGTCAGTCTTGCATGATTGTCTGAGTTGATGCTTGGTCTAGTGTGAGCCTGGGCTGTAGGGGCACAGATCCTGCTCAGTCCTGGAAGATAATGTAGTGGCAAAAGATGTTTTGAATCCTATTACAACATCCTGCTGGGCTTCTTGAGGTCAGTTGCAAAAGTTACAAATAACAGTGAGTTTGGAGCAAAAGTTCCTGGGCAGGAAAGTGAATGCTTGTTTCCCTGTAATGGGATGAGTGGGGTGGTTGCTTCCCATTGCTGTGGGTGACATGAAATGGGTTCCTCCCATGGTGAAAACAGGACCCAGAAGTAAAAGGTGCCCAACCTTGCCTGGGAATCAGGAAAGCTGTTTAGTCTGGCCAAGTACCATGAGCAATAGTGATGATGAGGTTCCCTTGAGCCTACAAACAGTCTCTTGCTTTTTGAGCAAGAAGGTCTCTGAGGTTATAGTCAAGCCTAATTCCAGCATGGTTCAGGGTTGCAACTCTCCTCCATTTGGTAATCAAATTAAAAGGGTTTGTTCTGCTTCTCACCTGCCTTTGGTGGCTTTGGAGGCACTTTGGCTGTAAGGACACTTGCTCCAAGAGCTAAGACTTGAAAGCAGAGGCAGCAAAGCCCAGCAGCTGTGTGTGTGTGTGGCAATCGAGTTTCCTGTGCAAAAACTCCCCCTTAGGGAGGTCATGACATGGAGGAGCATGGATAATTGTGCAATCCCATCTGAAGTAATTTTTTGTGTTCTGCCTTGACTGGCACTCATCTGAGTGGAGGAAGCAGATTGCAGTTATCTCAGCTGCAGATGCTGGGTGTGACTTGGAGCTTCAGTCCTTGCAGTTGCTGCTCTTTGTTTAAACTCTTAAGGGAAGGGGCTGTGGAAAAGCAAAACCTGCCCAAATTCACAGCCTGGGCAGCAAACCCCTCTGAAACTGAGATTTTTGTGTAGAAATTTTAGCCATAATTTGCTTTGTAGGCTAACCAGAGTGCAAAAGAAACAGATTTTGGGAGTTAAAAGGATCTTTTTCTCTACTGTGAAGGGCAAAAGCTTTCCTTGAAGCCTGGAGAACATTTACCAGTATGTGTTTCTCTTCCAACTTTCTTTTCTTCCTGGTACTGTCCTATCAGCCCTCTGGGCTCCTGAGTGAGATTTAGTGACACTTGTGCTACAGGTGTCAAAACAGACAAAACTCTTGGAGAGAGAGTTCTTACTGCCAGGCAGGGAGAGCTGGACCGGACTGAAACCTCCTCTTTACCTCCTTGAGCTTAACTTATCAAAGTTTCTTGGTCCTGTCTAATGAGACAGCAGTGTCCTTTTCTTTCCCCTTGCACATCTGGGTACCTTTCTCTAGCTTTGAGCTTAGCCTGGGAAAGCAGAACTGCTTGTTGTGGGGAGCCTGGTGCTGAATCCCCAGGCAGAGCTTGGTGTTGGAGCTGTGCTCTTAGCAAGCAGGGTGATGTTTTAGCATCTGGCCCAAATCAAAGGCAGAGCTGCAGAACAGGAGTTCTCCAGACTGACTGCTAAAGTGGAAAAATGCTGGTGAAGATCAGAAGTATCACCCCTCACCCCCATTGCTGGTGTTTTCTGGGTTCCCTGTGGACATCCCAGCTGATCTTACAGAGCATTTTTCTCTGGGATGCTGGGCAATTGGTGAGTGAAAATGGGAAACAGCATCCTAGTTTATGCACACTTCTGAACTTTGAGATGGATTGGTCAAAATCTTCAGCAGGTACATCAAAGTTAAGCAACCTTTTGTGACTTTATAGTATGGTCTGTAGTAATAGGGCTCTAGTCTGAATCTCCCCTCTTTCAGATTAGATATAAAGAAGAAATTTGTTAGGATGAGATACTGGTACAGGTTGCCCAGAGAGGTGGTTAAGTGCCTCGTCCCTGGAGTATTGAACATCAGTCTGGACAGGACTCTGAGCAGCAGTGGAAGATGTCCTTGCTCTATGCAGAGGGTTTAGATGACCTTTAATTGTCCCTTCCAACCCCAACCATTCCATGATCATATCCCAGTGCTAAGTTCAGGCTTTTTGCTATATGTACTTTGAACTCCTGTGCTTTCAAATTATCCCCAGTGCTTTCTGGGTCAAGTTTTCACTTCTAGAGTGAAAATCTCTCCTAAACATGGATGAAAGTGGAAGGAAAGAAGAAATAAATGGTAGACCACTTGAGCTGTCCAGAATTCCATTCTGTTTTGAAATAAATCTGCCCAGGACACGAGGGCATACAGGCTGATGGTGCCCAAGCCAGGTTCCACTGACTTTGCTCCTCTAACAGAAATGCAGAACTGTGTTTGATCTCAGTTATTCACAGGCACATGTATCTAAAGGGGAACTTCACCACTGCAGGTGCTTTTCCCTCTAGGGAAAACCCAACCCACAGAGGTTCACTGTGTGTCTGGAGGAGTGAAGGTGGCAACTCGCATGTAGGTTTATGGGTTAAGCAAAGAAAGCCTAGGTAAGGCAGGACTCTCAAGGTGTTTTTCTTCTGTTCCAGTACATCCAAAAACTGATCTTAAAAACACACATCATGTTTTGTAAGCTGGAAGGTCTGTGCAGGACTTGATGAGTTTCATTAAGCTAAATGCAGCTTTCTACAAAGCTTTTGAATTTGATTATGTTGACCTCTTCTTGGAAGTCACCATTTGAAGAGCTAAACCAAGCAGGGAATGCTGCCTGGTAAGTGGAGATTGTGAGGTTCCTGGTGTCTGGAGGAACAAATGGGATGGGTGAGCAGAGAAATGAGCTGGTAAACTTGAATTGCATGAAAAGTTGTCTGTAAACAACCTTACACCTTAATGAATTGGTTCTGCAACAGGAGGTGAACAGCTGGTGCTATAGGTGACTTTTAACTCCAAACAAGAGACTTGAGAGGAAATTAGTTTTCTATAATTAAGGGCGGGAGCACGTGAAGTTTCTGGGAAGAACCTGTTACATTTCCAGTTATCATTTCTTTTTTTTTAACACCGTTTGTGAGAAAACTGTGTGGCAGAAAGACTTGAACAATAACTACCAGCTCAGTTGCATCACTTTGTTTTTCAGGTGATGTTTTCATGCTGATTTCAAATCTTAGGGTTTTAAGGTACACCATCCCCTGTTTAAAATCCCCTTTTTCAAGGGACTGACCTGAAATGTAGCAATGATTTCTGTGGAGAGCTTCAATCCTGCTCCCCCAGGACAGAACTAAATAACAGACTGAGTTTGGGCTAAAGCCCAGCCCCAGTCCAGGTCTGCTATAAAATCTACAGTGTTATCAAATAATGTACCCTGTTCTCAGTGTGCAAAGTATGACCTAGAGCTTGTTATCTCAAGGCTTTGGTTTATGGCCACTTGGTTACAATGACAGCTGTAAAACTCCATGTAGGAATAAGACATAACAGGGTAGAGCTGAGAACCATAGCCAAGTACTTCATGGCCTTTGTTTAGGTAGTGAGGGTCTCCAGATGGATGAATGCTCCCACATGGTCTGTGTCTGCACATGGGATGCTGGTTTGTGGGTTCCAGAGCTCCGTCTGAACTGGACCTGCAGGTGATGTATGGGGAATAGGAATGGATCTGGGCTGAACAACATCAGGAACTCCATAAGAAACGGAAGAGGAGCAACTGTTAGGTGAGGAGGGAAGATGCCCAAACCTTTTGCTGTTGTTAGAAAAAGCAGAACTCTTTCTTTTTCTTGTGGTCTGCCTGCATTAGTCTGGGATCTCTAGCCTGGAGGACTTTGCAGAGAACAATTGCTCCAGCAGCATCTGGAGTGCCTTCTGTCTGTGCCTTCTCCTCTTGCAAGTCATAGGACCATAGAATACTTACAGTTGAAAGGAATGTTTAAAGGTCAGTGAGCAGGGATGCCTTCAACTAGATCAGTTTGCTCAGAGCCCTTTCCAACCTGACCTTGAGTGCTTCCAGAGATGCAGCATCTACCACATCTCAATGAACCTGTTCCCTTATATAATGAGGGATGCTTCACCACCCTCATTATAAAGAGTTTCTTCCTTGTGTCTAGTGTAAGTCGCTTCTATTTTGATTCAAATATCACCCCTTGCCCTATTGCAACAGGCTCTACTAAAAAGTTTGACCCCATCTTTATAGTAGGTACCCAAGGGCTGGAAGTTGGAGCACTCTAACCCAGCATAACTTTTATTTATCTGAAAGATGCTATAGGGTAGCCCAGCAATAGCTGGTTATCTCCAGTGGGAGCTAGTTCCATCTCTATCCTTCTCCTCTGCCTCACATCTTTTCTGACCCAGAGATAAGCTAGACTATATCCTCCATTCCCATTCCTTCCTTAAAATCTCTCCTCTTGGAATTTTTGCTTTTGTTCTTGAAGAGAGTGAATTTGGGACAGCACAGATAAATACATCCAGTGCAAACTAAAGGGTGTAAGGCAGTGGCAGTCTGCCTCCTTACACCACTGGCAGGACTTTTGCTGCTCCCTGACCTGATGGAAGGTGTATTTTATTTTACTTTTTTTTTTATCCTTCCCATCTTGGTTGCTGGCTTCTCTCTGGAAACAGGGGCTGCTGCTTCCTCCCATTGTGTCTCAGGTCGAGCTGGCTGGGTTGCTGCAGGCTCAGGCTAAGAATAGTGCAGACCCCAAGGTTTTGGCCTCTGTATCCTGTGTGTTTGGCCCTGTATCCTTTCCTGCCTGGGGCTTGGGAAAAAGCCTGGGAAAGGGTGTGTCCTTCAAAATAGGTTGAAATGTGTTATTGGTGACTGTAGGGCCTATAAATAACATGGAAGTGGGGCAAGGGAAGAGCTTCTGTTTCTTCCCTGGTACAGTAGCTCAGAGTCCTCTTCTGCAAAGGCCAGAAATAAAGTCCTCACCTTCTCAGTAGAAGGTTTTTACCTAAGTGATTTTAGCTATCCCTTCTTTTAAAAGCAGGTGCCAATGTATGGAGTTGGATGTTGCAGCCTTGATTTTTGGTGGACCATTGGCAATCCTGGTGTGTTAACACTGCAGTGCTTCTGGTGGTGGTTCATTTTCAGAATTCATCCTCTGGCCCTGAGCTCAAGCTTCTGTCTCCAATAAATCAGGTTCTAAAAGCTTTGTCTGTTGAGTCAACATCTCCCTTCCAAACCTCAAATTCTGGCTGATTACAGCAAGATGTATCAAGGAGGTAGTCTGCTTTTCAGCTAAGCACACCTAAACCTCTCCTGGGGAAGTGTTTTCCCCTTTAATTTTGGAGAAACCTGATCTCTGTTTTGCTAAGCAGTGAGTAGTTGCTATTTCAGCTCATTCTGCCTTAATTAAGCTTTTTCTTTCCAAGAGGGGTAAAATGCCACTGTGCTGAGTTGTCTGAATGCAGTGTGGGGTCAGTGGGGATGCGCTGGGAGGATGTTGCACACAGGAGGTGTGAGCTTTTGTCTTATATATCTCTAATGAAAGACTCTCCTCCAAAACATTTATTTTATATTTACATTTTACAGATTCTTATGCAGATGTCCAACACCCACCCAGCTTGGTGGCCCTCAGTGAGTTTTAAGTGTATTTAATCTTTATTGTCCTTGACTGAAGAGGAAGGGCCCAGGAGTGTTTTGTTTCCTGCCCTGCCCTTTCTCAGCCATGGGCAGGGTTATGTCTCTCAAATTGTCACCCATCTTCCTTCCTTTTTGTTTAACTTGATGGCTTTTTGTCTGCAGTAACTGGAGCCAAGTAGGGAAAGAGTGGTAACTTATGAGGACACCAACTCAAGACAGCCTTGACATCTCAGTGATACTTTGCTCCCTGCTAAATGGGATAAACCTGGGGTCCCCTTCTGATTCTTCTAGGAGCATCTTCCCATCTGCCCAGCCTTTTCCTGAGATTCTTTGGACCATGTGGCAAGTCTAAAATAGACAACTCTGTGTCTTGGAGCAGCTTGTGTGCCTCAGGCTGGGACTTAGGATGCTTCTTTTTGTTGTTCTTGAGGTCTGTCATTGCATTTGCTTCAGAAAGGCTTAATTCCTACAGTGTGAACTGGTTTACTGTTGACATCCACCCACTGTGCTGCTGATTGATATTTAAATGGAATTATTCAGGATCAGGTTGCAGTAGGTGCAGTGCAGGCTTGGATCCTGCAGAAATAATCTGGAAAAGGATTCTCCATCTTACTCTGTTTAGTAGTTTGTGGTTTTTTCACAGTGCTTGCTGACACCCTGCCCTCAGCCATGAGCATGGTGTGCTCAGCTCCATTTCACCCACCATCTCCTATCAACCTGCAGTGTTGCTGGGTGGTTTTCTACTGTTGTAGTCATAGAATCATAGAATGATGTGGGCTGGAAGGGACCTTAAATCTCACCCAGTTCCAAACCCCCTGCATGGGCAGGGACCCCTCCCACCAGCCTGGGTTGCTCCAAGCCCCATCCAACCTGACCTGAGACACTGCCAGGGATGGGGCAGCCACAGCTTCCTTGGGCAACCTGTGCCAGGATCTCACCACCCTCACAGGGAAGAATTTCTTCCTAATGTCCAACCTAAATATTCCCTTTTCAAGTTTTAACCCATTTCCCTTGTCCTCTCCCTACCCCCCATGTCCAAAGCCCTCTCCCAGCTTTCTTGGAGCCCCTTCAGATATTGGAAGGTTGCTCTAAGCTCACCTGGGAGCCTCCTCTTCTCCAGGATGAACAACCCCAATCCCTCAGCCTGGCTTCCCAGGGAGGTGCTCAGCCCTCTGAGCGTTTGAGTGGCTCTGCTCTGGACACCTTCCAGGAGCTCTGTGTCCTTCTGATGTTGGGGACTCCACAACTGGACACAGGGCTCCAGGTGGGGTCTCAGAAAGTCAAGGGAGGGGATTCTCCCCTTCTGCTCTGCCGTCTCTGCTTCTTTTGCTGCAGCCCAGGTCCCAGTTGGTTTCTGGGCTGCCAGCACACACTGACAGCTCATTATGAGCTTTCTGGCCCGCCCCAAGTCCTTCCCCTCAATCTTTTCTCCTCCCAATGTGTATTTGTGCATGGGATTGCCTTGACCCAGGTGCAGAACCTTGCATTCGGCCTTGTAGAACTTCATGCAGTTTGCAGGAGCCCACTTCTTGAGCCTGTCAGGGTCCCTCTGGATGCCATCCCTTCCCTCCAGAATGTTGACTTCAACACAGCTTGGTGTTGTCAGCAAACTTACTGAGGGTCCATTTGGTTCCACTGTTCATCTCACCAACAAAATTGTTAAACAGCACTGGTCCAAGTACCAACCCCTGAGGAACATCCTTCATCACACAGCTCCATTTTGCCACTGAGCCACTGATCACAACTGAGGACTTCCATCAGCTCTTTGAGCTTTCAGAGACCTGGTGCTACTTTTCTGTGGATTTAGCATCACCCCTAACCTCTGGGTCGGTGCTACCAAGCAATTCTCCTGTTTCTTTAAGCTCTGGTAATCTTGGCTGGATTTCTGGTTTAATTTGGAGACAGTCTGCTGCAGCTCAGCACAGTAGATGCCCTATTAAGCAGTTAATTATTTCTCTATAATACCAGCTTTTATCTTTAATACAACAGTTTTACTGTCTCTGATAATTACACAGGCTCAGATAACTCTTTTAAATCTAATGAGCCATGACAAGCTGTGTTAAACAAGGCACCACACCATTAACTTCTTACCTCTTACTTGTCATCATATCACACAAAATTACTCTATTTCCAGCCTGAGTGGCTGTGGGTACAGAACATGTCACTTCTCATTAAGACCATGATGAAAAACATCCCTGGTGCTCTCATGGTGAGGACTGGTGGTCAGCTGGCTGGCCCTGCAGAGCCCTCCAACAGCTTCCCTGAAGGATTGTGCTCTTTGCCTCATGAGTTGAGCAAGCTTGCTGGGTTTGGGTTAAGTATTTCTGGTCCTTCAGACATCTTGGTTGGTCCATGGGCATCTTGCTTGTGAGAGGGGGTGAAATACAAAGGGCACTTTGAAGGACAGCAGTGATGACTGACCTTGGTTATGGGGATGGGAGTTGTTGCTGCAGGGGTATCTCGTGGTGGGATTCAGCTGGATGAGGGAAAGCAGGGTTTTTTGTTTTTTTTTCTGGATATGGGTAGGACACAAAGTGCTGCAGAAATGCCTGGTGTAACTGGACACGACTGCTGCTTTATTGGTCATTAATGGTGGTGATGGATCGGGTCATTGCAGGGGTGGTTTTCTGGGGATTTGAATGGCACTGAAAACCTTGCTTGTGCCTGACCCAAGTCTTGAGGTTAGGGGGATCATCTGTTTATATTTCACCTTGTCACCATGCCAGTAAAGGAAGTACAAATACTGAGCCTTCTGGCAGGGAAGTTCTTTCATCCTTCCAGGGAGGACCAGGAAGGCATTCCCCGAGGGAATGAGCCCAGGCTGTCCCCTTGGGGCAGGTGGGAGGGCTGGATGCTCAGGTACAGTTAATTACCATCTAGATGCAGAACAGCCAAGATCCTTTTATTTAGAAACCAATAGTATCTGGCTAATGTTCTGATGGTCCCAGAGCCTGCTGCTGACTCTGCTTTTGGCAATGGGTTTTGCCTTCTGGTACTTGGAGCCAGTGAGGGTTGTGCTGTCAAAGCTGTGCAATTCCCCAGAGAGCAGGGGAGGAGGAAGCCTGGTCTGAGGTCATCACCTGAGCTGTTCATCTTCCCTGTGGGTGTTTTCTGGGATGCCCATGGGAACAGCTGCTGCAGCCTGCCTGGGTTAGATCAGTTCTATGCTCCAAAAGGGCAGTTTTTACTTGGACAGAAGCTTTTAGTGTCTCTGCAGTTTCATTAACTGGAAGATGAACCAGTGGCTGGAGTGTAAATTTGGAAAGAGAGCTGGATACCAAGTTGTGTTTAAAATTTTGCTGGCTTTATTGGAAGTGTCAGTGATCTGAGATGGCGCAGAGGGGCTGCTTGTGCCCTGTTCCTCCCACAGGCACATGTAAGGAAAATCCTGTCTGTAAAAGTGCATCTCCTTATTTCACAGGAGAGCATGTGGCTCTGAGTCCCTGCTTTTATCTGTGCCACTCTGGGTCCCTTTCTTCATAGCCCCAAGATGCCCCTGAGGAGTATCCTCACATGCCAAGAGCTCTCAGCAGTGAGAGAAGTCCCTTTGGGGGTCACACATTTAAATTTATTTGCTTTTTAAAAGAAGCACAGTAGGTTACAGGCTTCCCAAGAGTGAAAACTTAAGTGCTGATAAAACAGATGAACTGATGCTCTGGTTGGGCTTCTGCAGTCAGTGCTGATCCCAGAGATCTCCGGCATGGGGCACAGCTGGGATCTGGAGGAGGAGTCAGTGATGAATGTTTGCAATGTGTACTCTTGGGGTGGTTTCTCCAGCAAGGATGTGGATATTGCACATGGGTTCATACTCATGGGACCTGGTGCTTTCAGTTTCACCAGGTGGCACCACCAAGCAGCTGCTCTGCTCACATCCCCAGCTACACTGTCAGGAGTTGAGAGGATGCACTGATTTTTTTTATTTTTCCCCCTCAAAAAACCCCACCTAAACCCAAACAACAACAAAAAAACCCAACCCTCTTGCAGGTCATTGTTTTTAAACTCTGAATCCTGTTGAAACTGTTTGGGAACTGATGGTGGAACTCTGCCTGCCTGAGGTTTGGAGGCAGTGAGTAGGGCAGCAGCTGTAATGAGGTCTCTGGCTCTATCTGGGGCTGTTAGCAACCTGACCACAAAGTCAGGCAGTGCCACTGGATGCTTTTTGGTTGGGTTTTTTTTTTTTCTTCTAATTAATGATTCTAATGCAGTGGGAAAATCTCTTCTAGGGCTGCTTGTGCCAGAGCAGTGGTACCCATTGGTTTAAAGGAGGAAAATTTTGGCCTGGTTAGGAAGCTCCTGGCTGGTGGTTCCTACAATGGGTTTGTAGCTGGAATGACAGAAAAACAGTCCCAAATGACTTCTTGATGTGTGCTACCTGGTACTTTTCCAATAGCAGCTCCTTCTTGGGTACATGAAAGTTGGTTGACCCAAGGAGAGCATTAAATCTCTGTGGAATAATTAATTGAGACCTTTTGAGATGCTTCTGCAGTGCTTAGACCCCAGTCTCAGCCAAGCTGGGTGAAAATCCAACTTGCTGTTATCCCCAGGTAACAACTGGGGACAGATCAGAGCACAGGAGGAGTCCTCAGAGTAGGACAGATGTGAAGGGCTGTAAGGAAAAAGCTTCTCCATGGCCAGAGGGACTTCATTTAAAGGATCACAGAATGCTAGGGGTTACAAGGACATCTAATAAAACCCTCCTGCAACATGCAGACAGGTTTAGAGCCAACCTGATCTTGGATGTTTTCAAGGGAGGAAGAGCTGCTTCAGGTCTCTTTTTCAGGCCATAATGTTGGTGGGACTGAAGCCTCATGTCTTGGACTGCTGCTCCTCAGTGCTAGCCAGTGGGCATGCAGAATATTGTGCAATGAAAGATTTCAATACCAGCTGGCACAAGGCTGGAGCCATGCTAGCCTGCAGGGTTTGGGTTCTTGGTACTTTTATGCTGGAGATGTGTGCAAGGTTCTGCTTCCTCAGAGCTTGTGTGAGCAGCAAGGAGGAGATGGCTTTAATGACTTGAGCCATAGCATCTCACTGTCTCCACCATAATTTTCTTTTCCCTGGAAGAATTACTAGGGCTGGTAGGTAGTGATGAACCCTCCTGGCCTTCCTGTAGCTCACTTCCCATGGCATGAAAATGCTGCTACTGAAGGATGCCAGAAGCACACACCTACATCTGCTATCCCTGCTGTTCATCTTTCTGTCCCATGGGTGCAGGTGTTGCCTCTGGTTTAGACTGAGAAATGTCCTACAAATTTTTTTCACCTGCTTTTGGGTTGAAGATCTGCACACATGTTCATCTCTGGGGGTTCACATGACTTCTCTCATTTTCTTTGCAGTAAAACGATTTAAGGAGCCAAAGGAAGAGAGGCGTCCCTGGAGGATATGGTGAGGTTTTTCTTTAATATGGAGCTAGAAAAGTCTGCATATGTGTGATTTTTTTTTTTTTTTTTTTTTTTTCTCCCACTACCAGTCTTCTAGACCCTCTGGATAATCTGCATGTTAGTTAGACATTAAATTAAATACCCTGCTGCTGCTTCCTAAAGAAACCTCCATAAAGAAGCTGGTGCTTCCTAGAAGTAAAATTCCCTGCCTGGCTCCTTCAGAAAAAGTTTGTTTTCACTGTTAGTGACTGAATTGAGAGGTGTCAGGGTTTAGCACTGGTGGGGCAATTAAACTGAGTACCAGATGCTCTCTATTAATCTCTCTATTAATCCTCCCTGATAAAGGAAGGAGAGAGAATAAGGGAGAGACTGATGGGTTGGAAACTAAACAACACAGCTTTAATGAAACAGTAATGATAAATAGGAAAAAAATGACTAAATATATACAAATGTACAGGAAAATTGATACCACGTTCCTTCCCCTTTCCCCCAATAACTCTCACATCCCCACTGAGGCTGCAGGGCAGCCCTGGGAAAGTCCAGGCTGGAATCCTGGGGTCAGGAGCAGTTGGGAGCTGGAGGCAGGAACACAGATTCAGACTGGGATCGATCAGGAGCAGAGGCAGAGGAAGGGATGGAATCCTCCCAGGATGCTGATGCAAACAGGGAATGGGTGAAGGAAGGGAAGCAAGAAAGGCAGGAAGCTGGAAAATGGAAGCTGGCTTGACCCTCGTGATCCCTCAAATTTATGCTGAGTATGAGGTGTATGGGATGGAATACTCTGTTTGGTCAATTCTGGCATCTATTTTGTCCGTTCCTCCCCAAAGGAGGGCTGCAGGTGGGACCCCTTTACTCCTTCCAGAGTGTAAAATGTTCCTCAGAGCTGAGCAGTGTCCTTGGCTCTGCAGCCCATTCTCCAGCAGTAACTCTAACCATGGAGTGGGATCAGTCCCAGCAGCAGACACTGCCTGAGAAACTTGCTGTGAATTTCAGCAAGTGCAGCTCCTGACAAGAGACTGAGCTGAAAGCAGAAGTACAAGACAGAAAATCCCCTTTATCCTGGCCCAAACCAGGACAAGAGGTTATGCTCTCCTCCAGCCTGCTGGCAGACCTGCACATGGGTCAAGTTTTGCTGTTAAAATCAATTAATCACTTTGGTGTCCCCAGGCAATCACTTTGACCAGGCAACACCTTTGGCTGTGTGTTGATATCAGGTAGCTGGGTATTGCTGTCAGCTCTGGACATCACTCCCAAAATCTCCTGTATTGTAGGATTTATGGGCTGCTGAGAGGTGGGTGTATGGGTGGACCCAGCATATGGCTGGGCTGGCTTGGAGCTACCAGCCAAGGTTAGGGATGGAAAGCCTGTCAGTTGGGTTCTTCAGCTGCAATAATTTGGGTGCAAAAATCATAAATAGCTGAACACCTTCCTTGCACCTACTGCTGGTTGGGGAAACTGAGGCTGAGCACTTGAGAGTGACCTCCCCTCTGCTGCAGGCTGGAAGCAAATCTGCCATGTGCTGAAGCAGTAACTTTTTAACAATACTTGGAGTTTGCCAAACAGCCCCTTTTCACCATGTACAAATTCTTGAGCCTGAGGAATGCATCTTGGAGGACAGCAGATCCATGCGGAGCCTTCCCTTGGGTGGCTGCTTTGCTGCTGGTGCTCCAGGGCACAGATCCTTTTTTTGCCTTCTTTCTCCCCAGGTTTTATGATACCTCCAAGCAAGCAATAGGTGCCCTTTTCATCCACTTTGCCAATGTTTTTCTGTCAGACCTCACTGAAGAGGACCCTTGCTCTCTGTAAGTACACAAGGTGTTTGCACTCCTGTCCTACACCTGGAAGAGGAGGAGGCATCATACTATGGTAGAAACTGATCCATTTAAAACACCAGGTGGAGATAAACCATGCTGAGCTGAGTTTCAGGGTCTGAGTTGTCTCCTTCCTGATGGAAGAGATGAGGCAGTGCAACCATTCTTGCTTTTTTTTTTTCCCTTTCTCCTTTTTTTTTCCCTTTCTCCTTTTTTTTTCCCTTTCTCCTTTTTTTTCCCTTTCTCCTTTTTTTTTCCCTTTCTCCTTTTTTTTTCCCTTTCTCCTTTTTTTTTCTTTCTTTGCCTTTTTTTTTCCTTTCTTTGTCTTTTTTTTCCTTTCTTTGTCTTTTTTTTCCTTTCTTTGTCTTTTTTTCCTTTCTTTGTCTTTTTTTTCCTTTCTTTGTCTTTTTTTTCCTTTCTTTGTCTTTTTTTTTCCTTTCTTTGTCTTTTTTTTTTCCTTTCTTTGTCTTTTTTTTCCTTTCTTTGTCTTTTTTTCCTTTCTTTGTCTTTTTTTTCCTTTCTTTGTCTTTTTTTTTCCTTTCTTTGTCTTTTTTTTTTCCTTTCTTTGTCTTTTTTTTTTCCTTTCTTTGTCTTTTTTTTTTCCTTCTTTGTCTTTTTTTTTTCCTTTCTTTGTCTTTTTTTTTTCCTTTCTTTGTCTTTTTTTTTTTCCTTTCTTGTCTTTTTTTTTTTCCTTTCTTTGTCTTTTTTTTTTCCTTTCTTTGTCTTTTTTTTTTCCTTTCTTTGTCTTTTTTTTTTTCCTTTCTTTGTCTTTTTTTTTTCCTTTCTTTATCTTTTTTTTTTTTCCTTTCTTTTTTTTTTCCTTTCTTTGTCTTTTTTTTTTTCCTTTCTTTGTCTTTTTTTTTTTCCTTTCTTTGTCTTTTTTTTTTTTCCTTTCTTTGTCTTTTTTTTTTCCTTTCTTTGTCTTTTTTTCCTTTTAAGTACCCTGGAGTTTCCTGGCAAAAAGCACATTGTGCAATGCTGCCCTGTGCAATCACAGCTGTTTGTTTGCACACCAGACTTTGCAACTTGTCTGGGCTCAGAAGAGTGTTGAGAATGGTTTCCTAACTGTGTGGGGAAAGGCTTTTCTCTAACATGAGGATGTTTTTAGAACTCCAGTTGCTCCTCCCAGATGTATTCATGTAGTTCCATTTGAGACCTTTCTAAGGCTTTGGGCTTCCTGTACAAGTGCTGCCTTTATATCAGACCAGCCATTTCACAACCAAAAGTTTACTGTCAATGTTAAGTTGTCTCAAAAACCTCATCTGGGCTTCAGAATGCTGCTTAGAAACATCTGGCCCATCTCCTTTTTTATATCTGAAGTGCTGCACCTTGATGTGGTTCTTTAAACAGCCACGAGTTTGGGGATACAACCCCTAAGATGATTCCTCTTTTTTTTTTTTTAAACAGACACTGGTTTAAAATAAACCCTTTCATGCTGTGTCCTGCAGGTTTATGGGTTGTTTCTTTTTTTCTTAATATTTCCCTGTGTTGCCTGAGTTTTTTCATCCTGAACCAGGCAGCTTCAACTTCTACAGCCCTGCCCCTGGGTGCTGTGTGTCCTGCCCAGTATAAACCCAGTATAAACCAATGTTCATGTTGGAGTCCTTTGATTTCAGCAGCTGGAAACTGAGTTGGTCTGAGCCTTAGGATGTAGAAAAACTTTGTGTCATGTTTTCAAAGTAGATTCCAAAAGCAGATTGTTGTTTTCAGTGTCTGTGAGTAAAGGCAGTGTCAAAGAAATGTTCATTCCTGCAGATCTGTGCTTGGCATTTTCTTCATGCTGTAGAAATCTGGGCTGATCTCACAGAAAAAATTCCAGTAATGGAAAGCTGTCCAGAAAACATCAGTCTGAGTGATTTTTTTTTATTTTTTTTTTTCCTCTGGAGTTGATTAAAATACCAAACCCTGGATTGGAACTTGGGATCCCCAGGAGATCCCAGCAAAGCCTCTGGTGCTTTGTCCGTGGAGGTTGAACATCCAAACCTGCCAAGCAAACCTGGTGTGAGCCCACATCTCCTGGGAGGGATGGGTTCAGCTCCTGGATCTGGAGTGGAGACCCTGCACTGGAGAGTTTTAGGGACTCCAGGATGCCTGGTGTCGAGCCAGGGTCCCCTCTCCCAAAACCTCTTTGTGTCTCTGCTCCTGGGAGCCTTTTCCAGCTGCTCAGTAAAGTGGATTTTTTTTTTTTTTTACCTCATCTGCTGCACGATTTGCAGAGCAGCTGTGGTGTCCAAGAAACTTCCATTTTCTTGTATGAAATTAAAGGAATGTTGGCTTCTGTTTCCCCAGAGCTCAATATTTCATCCTGCTAAGAACACAAGGTACTGCAAATGGAAAGCCTTCTCTTTTGGGGTAACCCTTAAGCAAGGCTACCCCAGGAAGTATGTGATGCTATCTGAATAAATGAGCAATGCCAGGTGGAGACTGTTCTGTTCTCTGCAGAACAGGATTTAAAAATAAGAAATTACTACAGGAAAATCCATTAAAAAAGAAAGGAAGTGAACTTGGAATGTGAAGTGGGTTTTTTTTTATAAATCTTGAGTAGTTTTTATGGATTCCTATACTGGAATAAAATGATTTTTTTAAAATAAGGGTCAAGAACAGCCCTGAAACCTGAATTTTGTCCTTTAGGTACCTTATCAATTTCATCCTTGATGCCACACTGGGAATGCTGCTGATCTGGCTTGGTGTGAGAGTTGTCTCCTGGATTGTACAGCATAAGAAGTACACGTACCTGGTCTTTGGAGAATATGGTAGGTGGCAACTCCTCTGCATGAAGGTGGCTTGGTTGCTCCCAGATATGAATGGAGAGAAGAAAATGACACAAACTGTAGTTTGGATATAAAACATGCAACCAGCCTGCTTTTATTATCCCTTCTCCAGGGAGCTCACAGTTCAAGCTCTGTGACATTTTCTTGGGTGGGTAACATACCCCAGGACATACACATGATAAATTGCAGTGTTTGGGTCTGGTATTGGTGATTTTTTTTTTTTTTTTTTTGAGTTCTTTTGAAGTTTTTTTCTGAATCTCTCAGTTCAGAGCACAGAGATGTTCTTGCATTTGCCTTGAGCTACAGTAGGCATCAGCAGGATGCAGCCTCACCCCAAAACTGAGTTCTCAAATGACTTGTGGGTTTGCTTGCTTGGGTTTTTTTGGCCAGCTGATATTTAAAAAAAAAAAAGTTTCAATTATTCCCGAGTTTGGCCTCTCTCTGCTTCCATTCTTGCTTTTCCATTCCTGCCTTGAGATGAGGAATAAGGTTTCAGAGGAGCCTTTCTGAGCCAGTCCCACTAGAGGGTAGCACCTCTCTTCAGAAAGAGCAGAAACAGCTTCCAGAGAGCTGTGCTTGCTCCTGGCTGCAGGGAAGGGAAATATTAATTAACCCTTTGCCTGTTTTACATTCTATTGAATATAAATATAAAAAAAAAATTGAAAAATAAATATAGAGACAAATTAAGTCTTACTTTAGCAAATACACCCTATTCATAGCAATCACAGCTCCATCTTTAAGACCTTAATCATTAAATTTATTGTGAAGGCCATCTCCTTCCTTTGTATATTTAGTTGCTGGTCTGATAAATGAGCTGGTGAAAGTTGGACCAAAGTGGGATCAGTGTGGAGACCTCCCTGAATTTTGTGCTCTTCCTCAGGTTTGCATTCAGCACCTGTAGATGGGTCCTGGCCCAGGCTGGAAGGGCTGGTTGGTTTTTTTGGGACAGGAGAAGCAGCTACAGACTGGGAATGAGGTGACCACAAATGAGTTGAAATGATGAGCAGCAATCTCTTGTCACACCTGAGAGGGACTTTAAAGGCTGCAGTGGTTTCCAGAGCAGGTTCAGCATCCTGACTTTGGTGGTAGGGACTACCTTTTTTTTTTTTTTTTTTCCCCTCCTAATGGCTGAGGAGCCAAGTACAGAGTGCTAAAGTAATTCAGATGAGGCAGCAGAGGACTCCAGTTATTCTTGGTTCAGGGACTGGCATTTTTCCCCCTCTTGAGCAACAAGGACTTGAAACCAGACCAGAGGCATCCCAGGGCACAGCTTCAGTGCCACGTTTGCAGTTGAGCAGCAGCAAGGAAATGTTGGAGTGTTTTGGCAGCTGGCTTTAACCTTGCAGAGCAATAATGAAGGTCTGTTGAGCTGAAGCTGTCCCTTCATCAAGGTTGGCTTAGTTTCCAGAATCTGTTCACTCCTCCAAGGAAATGTTGCTTTCATTAATTAAAAAAAAAAAAAAAATATTATGCTGTTGCTTGAATTTAGCTCTTGAACCAGGGATTAAATATCTCATCCTCTGAGGTGCAGAGTGACCACGATGGAAAAACCAGGAATGGAGTGGTGTGCTCAGTGGCATCCTGCTGCAGGGCTGGGGAAGCAGAACCCTCCTGTCAGATGTTAAGCAGCTTCCAAAACAGTTTGGAAGATGCTTGTAAACTTCATACAGTTTGAAACAGGCTCCAGAAAGATGATTAATTTTTGTCTCTAATTGCTGTACCAGACTCTGTGTTGCTTCCCTCAATTCTCCTGAGGAGCAGAAGTGTCTCTTGCAGTCCTGCAGAGGAGGAAGGACATGGACTTTTTTAGGGGCAATAAAACCTTAGATCTCTTCCAGCTGCTTTTCTTTCTGACCTTCTGACTCTTGGTTGCAACTGATGCAAACTGCTGCGATTTTTCCTCTGTTTTGGGCTCCGTCAGTCCCTTCTGCTCTGCTGGTGCTGTGCCTGTCCCCACAGCCCCATGGGTGGCTACATCCATGGAGAAGCAAAGAAAAAGGAAGGGAAAGTACCTAAGTCTGGGCTGCTGTTGTAAGCATCCAGATGCCCAGAACTGTGTAGAAAAAAAATTACTTCTCTATTTAAAAGCCAAAAAACAAACAAAAACCAACAGCACCCCCCAAAAAAACCTAACCAACCAAAAAAAAAAAAAAACCACAAACCAAAAACAAACAAACAAAAAATAAAAACAAAACACCAAGGAATGGTGAGAAGGAAGATCAACCTTTTGTACCTGAGCTCTTAGCTAAAGGGTGCTGCAGCCAGGAATGCCCTGGGGTTTGGCTGGTAGAGGCTCCTGTATGCTTGGGTTCCTTCATCTTTGCCCATCAGCTCTTTATTACTCTTTGGACAGCACCTAACCACAGGGAACTGCATTTCAAAATGCTGCTGTCTCTTCTGAAGGTGCTTGGCTCCTAAGGTGAGAGGTAGGAGAGGTTTATTCTTCATCTTGGTTCATAGAATCATAGGATGGTTTGGGTTGGAAGGGACCTTGGAGATCCTCAAGCTCTAACACCCCTGCATGGGCAGGGACACCTCCCACCAGCCCAGGCTGCTCCAAGCCCCATCCAACCTGGCCTGAGACACTGCCAGGGATGGGGCAGCCACAACTTCTCTGGGCAACCTGTCCCAGTTTCTCACCACCCTCACAGTAAAGAATTTCTTCCTCATATCTAATCTAAATCTCAATTTTTCTAGTTTAAAGCTATTTTCCCTTGCCCTACCACTATGTTCCCTTGTGAAAAGTCCCTCTCCATCTTTCTTGTAATATTTTTTTTGTTAACTTTTTTTTTTCTTGCGCTTTTTACAAGGATGTGTAGTGAATTCATGGTGATTGAGGCTTGTTGGCTATTTCCATGATAATTTTTGAGTGTGCTGACTCACTCTTGGGTCATGGGGATGGTTTTCCAGTATTGTCCCATGCTGTGAGTGTGAGCAGCAAGATTTGGGGAAAACCATGAGCAAATCCTTAAATAGGACCTTGCACATCCTACTTTGCTGTTGGTACCTCCTAGCACTGTAGTAGCCAGAGTTTTCCCCCAAGGTGTAATGGTTTGCTTTTTACTGCACTGGTTGTGTTTCAGAGGCAGAGTTTGAGACTGTCAGTCTTACAAATGCTCAAAGCCAACAAAATCCATGAATGTTCTATCCATGGCTGTAGGTGCTTTCCCTACAGGGGACTTCTTCAGGGAGGAAAACAAAACCAAGTTTAAGCTGCAGAGGACTCAGGATGTGCATACTCAAGGTCTTGGAGTTGCTGCTGGGTCTGTACAGGCTGAGCAGGGGAGATGCTGACTGGAGTCAGAGCAGCTTTGTGCTCCACCTCCAAACTTTTCCAGCCCTCTCTCCCACCCTCATTCCCAATAAGCAGCTCCCTAGAGGGAATCTCTCTGGCTGGCTGCAGTGTGCTTGGCATTGGAGATGTGTCTAATAATTCTGAAGTATCACTTGAGAAATACTGGAGTATTTTTTTCTTTCGAGTAAGCAAATGCCCTGAACCTGCATCACGAGATGGTTTCTGCAATGTGCAACTAAAATGCTGAAGGGAAACATCAGGAAATGATGGGGAGAAAGAGGGCTTTATTGCTTGGGAATGCCTCTGGGTGCCCATCTGGATGCAGTCACTGACTGCTCTAAGCTTGATGCCTTGTGCTCATTCCCTGGAAATGGGAAGGATGTTGCTTGGAGGCCTCTAAAGTCTGTTCAGTGGTCTGTTGAACTCTGTTGCTCAGATCTAGTTGTAGAAGAATATTCTCTGTGCCAGCTGCTGAGTTGAACTGAGGATCTGTGTAGGCTGTGTTTGGCCCAGTGGTTGTGATGTTGTCCAAAATTTCCATAACGGATATTCCCACGTCCTGAAGCAGCCAAGGGAGCTGGGGCTGCTGATGCTTGGGGAAATACTGCTGAAAATAGCTTTAACCTGAGGGGCTGTCCTCTCCTCAGCATGGCTGGCCTTTCCACACTAGGACCAGGGGATGGAAAGCGAGGAGAGGATCAAGGAGCATCCTCAAATAATGAAGTATGGGGTCATATCCCCATCTCTGAGCCTTTGAACCCTCCTGGGTTGGGCTGATAGCAGCAGAATCTCCAGCAACCACAGACCCAGAGCAGTGACATAACACTGCAAACTGAGGATTGAGTCCAGCTGCACAGTTGTAGTTCAGATGGAGAGCATGCCAGAGAGGGTCTGGGGTGCCTTCATAGAGTAACAGAATGGGTTGGGTTGGAAGGGACCTTAAAGCTCATCCAGTTCCAACCCCTCTGCATGGGCAGGGACACCTCCCACCACCAGCTCAGATTGCTCCAAGCCCCATCCAACCTGGCCTTGAATGCTTCCAGAAACGGGGCATCCACAGGTCCTCTGGGCAACCTCTTCCAGTGTCTCACCCCCCTCACAGTGAAGATTTTTTCCCTAATCTTTAACCTACCCTCTTCCAGTTTAAAGCCATTACCTTCTCTCCTATCACTCCATGCCCTTGAAAAAAAGTCCCTCTCCAGCTTTTTTATAGCCAATCCAGGTACTTGAAGGCTGCTCTGATGCCAACCTGTCCTGCCCATAACTGGTGCAATTGCTGTTCAGGTCTCAGTTTCTGAAATCCTCTTCTTACCCACAAAGTGCCCACTTCTGTCCTGTTCAGATGCTTTCCTGCTATTTCTTACCCTCCTCTCTAATTGGCACTGCTAATTAGATCCCTTGGATTTGGAGGGGTAGTTAAGGATATCTTAAGAGGTTTTTATTTTATTTTTTTATTTGATTCTTTTATTTCTATCTCCTCCATGTCACCCAGTACAACTTTCAGTGCCTTCAAATATTTGCTCTTCCTCAAATTCCTGAATTCCTCCTAATTTCTGAATTTCCTGAATTCTCCACTTTGGCTGTGGTTAAGCTTTTTCCTACCTGCTCAGTGCACACAGAAGACCATAAATAAAGCTGCCTGGCATTAACATGGGGGCTCTGCTGACAGCTTGGTACATTTGACAGCCTGGATTAAAACTAATCCTGTTGTGTGGTAACAACTCAAATACCTCAAGCAGTGCTGCTTTTGCTCTGCCAGCAAAATGTGGATGCATGCACAAGTGGAATATGTGAGAGGTGAGGATGCTGCAGGAAGCAGTGGTCCTGGGTCTGATCCAAGGAAGTTCTGCTGATGGGGGGGTGGGAAGCACCAGCAGTGCTGCTGGAGAAGGATCTAAATTCAGAGTGTGCATCCTTTGAGGTGATGGAGGAGATTTACTGCTGTCAGGGTGGGAGATGGCTATGGGATTTTTTGAGGAAAGGTGGCTCATTAAGCTAAAAGAAGAGGCTGATGCTCTGTGTCACCTTCTCAGTAGTCATGGGGACAAGAAAATGGCAGTGTTCAAAGGGAGCATGATACGTGTTGTCACCTAACAGATGTGATTTATTTATTTTTTTTCCCTCCTTTTAAAAGGAAAGTGAAGCATTGGATACAGCAAAGATGAGGGCACCTACTTGGGTTTAGCTTCCAGGGAGTAAATTGGCAGCCAACAAAAAATAGTCTCTTGTAGGCATTTGCCTACATGGAAACACTTAATATAAAAAGAATCCCTTTGCATCCATGGACAGGGCCCCTCTGGACAGCACTTCGTGCATTAAAAACTTTCTGCTCCATCTGAGGATGCCTCTAACAACCTTGCTGTAGAAAACCATCCCCTAGATAAGGTCTATGGTTTGCTGGGATCAAGGTTTCCAGCCTTGCTTCCCAACTCTGGAAGGAAGAGATGATATGGCCAAGGGCTTGCCCAGGGACCACTCCAAGGCTTCCTCTTCCCTAAAGATGCAGGTTGATGGTGACCAGTGTGTTACTGGTGATAGGGTTGGATGAATTAGAGGTGATTAGAGTTGGCTAATGGCCACTCTGAGGTAGATGGGTGTCCTGGGGGTGACTTCAAACCTACTGAGGTATAGAGCAGCCAGCTGAACTTCTTGCTGAAGAAGAAACAAGCCACTGTATTGATAGCTGAAGGCAATCCTTGCAGCCCTGTGGGCTCTGCTGCTGTTTCATTTTCAGCTTTGTCCCAAGTTGTTTTGGTCCTGAGCAGCCTCTTGTCACTCAGAGACAAAGGTGCAGTCAAAAGGAATTGTAGAGAAACTCTCCGATCCTTCTGTCAGGGGATGGAAATGAAGTCCTGTCAAATTCTCTGCTCCAGGATGGATTTCTGTGCAGAAACATATCATCCCATAGTCTGGAAACAAAGCTCAGAATGAAGAAGAGGGAAGAGGTTGCAAAACAGCACCAATTTTTGAGCTGCTTAAGCTAATGGGGGAGATGGTCAGATCTGGCCTTTGGGTCTCAGAGCTCTGTGGGTCTCTTTCCAAACCTTTCCACTGTCTACCCTGGACATGTAAGAAGTGCAGATCTTCCTCTAAGTGTGGAGGAGATCCTCAACATATTCTGTGGGTGATGTAGAAAAGACCAGAGTGAGAAATACAGATATTTGAAGCTCCACGTTGTGATGGAGACACCTTTACAAGGGGTGTACCACTTTGCATGTGCTGGCCTTGGAAAATTGGGATTCCCTACATGGAATTTTGCTCTTGGACAGTAAAAATTGTTCTCTAAGGAAGGGAGAAAAGGTTTTCATTCTCCAAAAGTTGTCAAAACTCAAGAGAAATTTGGCTTTCTGGCTAATTGAAAGTAAATGGAAAGATTAGTGGATGAGGAGCTGTTAACCTTGGACACATGGGCAAACCCATGCCCAGGATGGGTTATAAAGCAAGTTGTCTCTTCTGGTGACTGTGTCCCAGCCTGGTTAGCCAAACCCTGTCTGTAAAAATGGTTTGTTTGAGGGTTAATGCTGTCAGGTGCATGGTGTACAAAACCAGGAATCCAAGCTGTTTGTGATGATGAGTGGTAGTCACCTCCTATCCCGAAGATGGTGTGAAGGGGCAGGTATTTGGGTGACATCTCCAAGGTGCTGCTGCTTCTGGGCCATGCTGAGCTGGGAGTGTTCCTCGAGTGCCATCACAAAACTGACTTGCAAAGGGTGCTGTGGCTGCTGGTCCTGTCACCCCCCCAGGGGATGGAACACAGCTGACAACACAGAGCAAAAGGGAAAGAGTTCAAGTGCAGGAAGGAAATGATGAATGTGTTTGTTTTCCCAGTTTGTTTGTACTTTGAGCTCTGATGGGTGATGGTAACCTCGGGCTTTAGAGGAGGAGTGGTCAGTTTTGGGCTATGGGGCAAAAAAAAGCTGTACCTAACCTGTGCCAAAGACAGCTCAGCACCCAACCCTATCAGGAGGGGCTGTCCCTGCTGGGGGAGGATCAAAGCTTCTCTCACACCATGTTTAATTCCCAGCTGCTTCCAGCATCTCAGCCCACCCATGAAGCTGTTGCCTGCCAGGGAGCAGAGCCCTGTGCTTTCCCCAATCCTCTGGGGGTTCTGGTTGCACTCACATGTAACCTCTCCAGCTCCTTCTTCCTTCCCCCTCTCTGTGCAGTTGGACTGATGCTTTCTGCTTGTTTCCTCCCAGCTCAGCAGCCTCTCTGCCCTCCTGGTCCTCCTTCCTCCCCTCTTCTCCTTTCTCCCTCCAGGCTCAAGCAATTAAAAAGCTGGGATGCTTTGAGGTGATTGCTCTGAGGTTTCTGGCATGGAGACACTTGCTGGATGCCTCTGCAAAGCCACAGTTAAGAAGTAACGAGGCAAATGTTTTGCTATGTTGCTACCAAATGACAGAATAAGGACAAATAACACACGCAAACCTGTTTTGCCCTTGCTGGGAAGCAGGATCCCCCTTGGAGCTGGTCTCAGTTGGATACCAGTGCTCACTAAATCCTGGTATGTGCTGCTGGTCTTTGGCTGGAGGTTTTGCAGAGTGCTCTGGATAAAAGTGCTTTTGCAGACTGCTGGTCTTTGTCTTTCCATGCCACATCCCAGCAGTGCTGGGCTGAGAAAAGTGATGCAGAGCTCCCAGGCTGCTGCCATCTGACAGCACATCCAGCCTCAGCATCTCACCCTGGGTTGGCTTCTTTTACACGGATACAATCCCAAATTCTGGCCAGATTATACTGGAAACAAGTGTTGCCAGGGGGTTATCTTTATATTGGAGTGATAAGAGGAAATGCTGCAGCTTTTCTTAAACCAGATACTGTTGCTCAGTTTTGCAGAGCTGAGATTTTCTGATGAGGCTGGGAAGGTGATAACCAGCAGGCAGTGCTTACAGGGGCCTGAAGCAAGCACATGTAATAGATACAGCTCCATTATCATTGTTAACAGTACAAATATGCTTTTACTTATTACTTGGTAAGTACCCCACTGGAAACATTCATATTTAATTAGCATTGATTCTTTTGGAGTGAGCCTGGAGGAGTGGAGCCCCTGTCTCTTGCTCAGACACTGAGTATCATGTAACCAGCCCCTCACTTCATCAGCAAGAAAATTAATTCTGTTTAGGACTGCAAATTTAATGCTGCTTGTACTGGAAACAGTGACCTGAAAAGTTTCAGACTGCTGCTGGCAACGGGGTGGGTGAGGCTTGGCAGAGAGCAAATGGCAGGTGATTTATTTTTTAATAGAGGAATGTGCAGGATAGTAACTGGTGCTTGTGTGGAGGAGGGTCAGTCCAGCAGTGTTTGGTCTTGGGGATTGCTCTTGGGATTTGTTTAAATTCCAGAAGGATTATCAGCCTGACATTCTGGTCAAAAAAGGGCAAGATTTTGTGAGCTGCTTCTATGAGACTTTTACCCACTGGAAGCAGGGGAAATCTGTCCCTCTGGGCTTTTCTGGGTGTGCTTAGATGAAGGAAAATGAAATCTCTGGTATCGTGACTAAAGGCCACCAGACAAGGGCTGAACAAATCAACTGATGATTACAAAGTAAGGAACTGTTTGAGCAGGATGCTGAGATTCCTGAGCTTTCAGGCTTGCCCTACGTATAGGGTTTTCCTGGCCTGTGATTTTGAGGAGAGGGGATACTGGCACCTTCTTCTTTTACAAGTGGGGCTTCCCCTTCTCAAGCCCCTGCATGCACCCAGCTCAAAGTAGCTCAGCACCATGGGGGAGATCCTGGCAATGCTTTCAGTGGCTAAAGGAGAGGAAAAAATTAATCTCCAAGGCTCTGTGCATCCTTTACTTCCTTAAGGTAAAGAAAAACATAATTGTTACCCAAAGCAAGATTCATAAAAGTTGATCCAGTCTCCTTTGAGTTTCCAGGAACAGCATTTCCATTGCTGAGCTGTGGCACTTGGGAGCCCCAGAGTGTCTGCAAGTGCAGGATTTGCTGGATAAACATAGGGAATAGCAGATCTCCAGGCAGAGCCAGGGCTGTGTCTCTCCCTTTTTGTAGAATGTGTCTGCCTGCCCTGTAGGACACTTGTAGGGCTTTGGCTCCAACCAACCAGTTGATCTAGGAAGGACAGGCAAAGGGGAAGATATAAGGTGAGAGGGTTTTGGTGATGGTTTTCTCCTCTTGGTGGATCTGAGAGGAAGGTTGGCGTGATGGAGAGGACAACAGGAGGTAGATAAACAGAGGTAGTGTGAGCATCTGTGAGGCAGGGAGGGCTTTTTGAGTCATGTCTGAAATTCCTTTGTTACTTGTTTGTCCTTCAGATTAACCAAAGCTCTGGTTGATTGCCATTTCCACTTCAGAATCAGCCCTAAGGGATAGAAAAAGAAAATCAGTTCTAGAACAAAAGGCCAGGGGTGGTAGTGGTGTATGTGGTGTTTCATGAGGGAGAGATCTCTTCCTTTATAGCCAAGCTTAATTCAAAAGCACAAGTGCAGCATGAAGGACAAAGAGCTGCCCTGATGCATGGGAAGCACAAATGGAAGGGGGGGGGTGGTGGAGTTTTGCCTTTTGATGATAATTTATATCCACCAGTTTGTAAAGTGAGCTCCAACTATGAAGGGATGCAAGTCTGCTAAATTTTCTCTAATGCCATACAAGTCATACTTAAAAAAAAAACTAAAAAACAAAACAAAACAAAAAACCCAAGCAAACAAAAAAAAACCTAAAAGAGTTAAGCTTAGATCTTATGTGTTAATCTTCAACAGACTGTAGACCCAGCAGGGACACCACACCCTACTACTCCAGACTACTACTACTACCTACTACTACAGGCAGACAATATCTCCACTAATTTTGTTTCATATTGAGTATTTGACTCATTGCAAAACTTGCAATATGGAAACACTTCCCTGTCTCCCTGATCAGCTCAGATATCAACCATGAGGCAATTTTTCTGCAAGGCTTCCTCCTCCTGTCCTGTCTCAGATTTAATATGCTGTTTTCCCAGGTGACCCTCCACAAGCTGCTGCTTGGATTGGCCAATGTATCCTCTATTTGCTGATAATGGTTTTTGAGAAGACTGTGATTAGCCTTGTCCTGCTTATCCCTGGTTGGACAAAGGTAAGTTCCCAAGCTGTATTTTTTAAGCCACTGCTGTGGCTGTGGGAAGTTTTTCTTTATTAGTGGTTCCCATCATCATAGGTCTTCAATCCTTACAGCTTGCTGACATCTCTCTGTAACCATAAACTCTTACTTAAGTTTGGGGAAACATGGCTTTCATAATAGTTTGGCTTTTGGTACATTCTCTTGCTAGTCAAAAGCTAGTGAAATAAGATCCTGCTGTAATTTATTTTTTTTTTCATCCTTGGAAGGATAAAATGGGCTGGGCTGGCAGCTGAGCTGCTTCAGTTCTGCCAGAGAACTCCTGAATTATCTTAAGTCACTTCATGTTGGTGTTTCATGATCCTGTGCCTGAACTAGGTGGACTTTCAGAGTTAATTTGGAAAGCACTATCCCAGTAGGATGCTGTCCTCCCCCCCAGCTGCTTCTGTATGGTAGCTTGTGCAGTGGTAATTGTGTTGTGATTTTCTCTTTTAAAATATAAAATTAATAATCCTGTGGCAGCTGTAGCCACACACTTGGTGGCAGGTAGGTGTGATGGATATAAAACCCCACTCTGGGTGTTGATGGGTACCTCTAGTACTGAGTGCATTTACATTCAGTGCCCAGTGCTTCACAAGCTTGATTTGGATGAGGAGTTATTACAGCAGTCTGAGAGCACTTATCTGCTCTTGTTAAGAGCCTGTCCTTCTAACCCAGAACCCACAGTTCTGACTTGGACATGAACACACTCAGTCACACACATTGCCAGAGCCAGAGATGCTGCTGGATTCCTCCCCACACGTGGCTGCTGTCCTCATTTTGCAGCTAGGCTCCCAGAAGCCAAGGGAAGTCCCACCAGTTATCATGGGTAGTTAAAACTGGAAGACCATCAGAACTTTTCTAGATCTGTACAAAATCCTGTGTTTGGCAGCTTGGCTAAAGGAACAGCCCATGACACCTAAGAGACCTAGCTAGGAGGCTGCTGCTCTAAGAAGGCAACCAAGTTTGCAGTAAAGATCTCACAACAAACTGTTCAAATAATTTTTCTAAATGTTTTCTCCTCTGCAGCTTCAGCAGATCCTCCTGGGTTACATCCCAAGCCCCCAGCTGGAGCTCATCCTGGTCATGCTTGTTGTGCCTTTTATAGTCAATGTAAGTGATGCCTCTGCAAACACTGGGTAGGGTGGTTTGGGTGTTATGGGGTCCCCCCCCTTAATGGGAGCATGTGCAGGAACTGGCTTGGGGCAATCTTGAGTAATTGAAGTGGCTGGGAGAGGGTGGAAACAAATATATTTGTTGTCATGGGTACACAGATATGTCAGAACTGCCCTGGTTTCTGTTTCTGATTCCTGCTCCCTTGCCCAAGCTGCTGGGTGTCTGACTCCTTGAAGAAAGCCAGGGCTCAGCAGTCATGGGAATGCCCCAAAGCACTTCCCATTCTTATGGGAAGGCCCATCAGTGGTGACTTTTGGCAGCCTGCAGATCTGGACCTTTGGCTTGATTTCATATTGTGTTACAGCAAGGCCAGGCTACTCAGAACCAGTGATCTCCACAAAACTGGCTTGGTAAAAGCTCTTGAAAGCTCAGCTTCATCCTGGTTCCTCTAATTCTGGGTAACCTTGACCTTCCTGCAAAGATGAGAAATGAGAACAAAGGGTTAATATTCACACCCCCCTGGGCAAGGAGTGAGTAGAACTCTTTCCACTTCATACCATGAGCAGTGCAATGAATGCAGCATTGGCAGGGTTGGGTTTACCTGCCCCTGGTACCAGCATCTCACCCAACCTCACACTGCACATCCAGATTTTAAAGCAAACTCTGGTTCCTAAAGAACTGACCAGTGACTGATGCAGGCAGAGCATCAGTCTGGGTGGAACCTGGTTCAGCTGTTACTTCATGGTGGAGACTTTCTTCCCTGGTTCTTCAGGAACTATGGAACCAGGAAGATGTATGTAAGAAGGGATCTCAGGAGTCTGAGTTATTCAACCACGTTTGATACAGGGTTAATTTAAACATTAAATTAGGTTGATCAAGGCTGGACATCTGAAGAAACCAGAAGGAGAAGAAATAGCTGTGGTTGGATGACTCTGTATTTTGGTCTTTGCAATCTATTCATACAACTTCTTTCTCCCTTGAGGCCATTATGTTCTGGGTTGTGGACAGCTTGATAATGAAGAAATATAAGCAGAAGGATTCCCTGGACATCAGTGGATCCATAGAATCTCCTTGGGCTCGGAGGACAGAGGAATCTCAGGTAAGAGCAAGGATTTCCTCTGTTTGAGACCAAACTGCAAGTTTGTGACATGGTCTCTGTGCTTCACCACAGCCATGGAGCACACCAGGACATACCCTAAGGACATGCCATGACCCTCCTAAGTCAAACTGACTTTCTGTACTTGTAGCTGAGGACAACAGAGGGATGTTTTCTGGGATGATTTGGCCCTGTCTAACAAAGGGGAACATTACAGCCACAAAGTGTTGCTGAAATACCACCCTCAATGATGACAGGATCTTGTGAGGGATGAGATGGCTTTTGCACCAACCTGGGTGGGCTTGTTGGAGTGGCAGGCTGAAGCTGGTGGGTACCTCTGCACTGTCTCTTTCAACTTTCCATTTTAAAATCATGATAATCTTGCCTTGAAAAGAACTTTCTTTCCTTACTGTAATTGACAGCATCCTTGTTAGAGGATGCTGGGAATCCTATTTTTGCCAGTGTTGGGTATTTTTTCAGCCAGATGATGGTTCCTTAGGTGCAGGAAGCTGTATTTTGTGCAGTCTGAGCTTGACACTTCAGATTTATGGGGGGTAGAAGAGCTGCAGTCCCAGCTGACTTGATTCTTGTTTATGACTCAGGGTTTGCTGAGCAGGTGGGGTCAGTGCTTCTCATCAGCTTTTGGGCAGAGAACCCAACCTGAATCACTGGGTTGAATTCCCTTCCTCTCCCTTGGCTCCCAGACCCCATTTCAAAGTGTTCTGTGTGTGGCTGCTGACATCCTACAGCTCAGCTTGCTGAGATAAGAAAGCTTCTGACAGTTGCAGGCTTGGCTTCTGGAGTGGCTTCTGCTGAGGGCTTTAGGAGGAACAGAAATAGCCCTTGCTTTCTGAGAGCACTTTTAGAAAGAGTAACTCTGCTCTTTGGTGGAAGGGTGTTGTCCATCTACTGGTGACAGCTCTTGGCAGTTTTCATAGCAGTGGTGGCTTCCATGGCTCAAGAGTGCAGTGGGGATGTGGTGTTGGAGGCATCCTTCCTCTGGCAGCAAGGGCAGGCAGCTGTGAGCAGCTGTGGAGACAAGTGAGTCACAGGACAAGTGAGTCCTCCTGGCTCTGCCTCCAGATAAACACTTGTAGCATGGTGAGGTTACTAGAAATGTGTACTGTGCCCCAGGGAATTTCCTCAGTGGTGTGGGTGGTGAGGGCATCCTCAAGACATTTTGGCTTGGTTTGGAGGGAGAAGGGAAGAGAGGCCTGAGCTGGGCAGTGTCAGTGTGCCTGGATGGTTGTGCCTTGAAGGCAAGAACTCATTCCTAGGATGTGGAGGTGGATTAACGCTGGATGTGAACATCTTCTTGGTTATGGCACAGTCCTATTTTATAGGCACTGACTGATATTCAAGAGTGTTACTTTCCTTGTGGAGGTCTGCTCCAAATGTAAAAGTGGTGGTCAAGATTTGTCTTGCTGACTGGATATGCTAGTGTGTTCCTGAAGGTTATTATAAAATTATTTTTAAAATTATTATACCAGCTCAGAAACAAAAGTAAGGAGGTGATGTCTCTAGTTGTAGTCTCTACAACTAGTAGTCTCTAGTAGTCTCTAGTCTCCTGTCTAGCCTTTCAAACCTAAACTTGGAGCATCTCAGCCAAGATGGTTTGTTGCTGTGAACACACAGATGGTTTTGCAGCTAATGGTTTTCCATGGAAATGGAGCTGGTCCCCTCTGCCTTATTCCACTTAGGATGGGCCAAGTGTTTTCTGGCCTCTAGCTCAGTTTTGGGTAATCTGAAGGGAAAATAATCTCCAGAAGATAGGGAAGGTGTTTCTGGTAGCTCAACTGGACAGGTTGTTTCACATGGTGTAAACTGGATTCCCACAGTCTGTCTCGTGTTGTCAAAGCCTCCTTCCATCTTTCAGGTACTTGACTCTCTGCCAATTCTTTTTTTCTGATGAGACCTTCAACCTGCAGGTCATCTGTCCCTCTTGAAACCCTCTGATCCATCACTGCAGTGGAGCTACCAAGGGGACTGATTTGTACCTGGAACATCCTATGGGGACTGCTTCCTCCTTTCTTCTCAGACATGTTCCTTTGCCTTTGGCCAACAAATAATTTGGGCAGAGAAGATAATGAAGAAATACAGAATTGGGTGACCTGCTTCTCCAGATTTTATTGGCACAGGGCCTTAAGGTACAGCCATAGGCTTCTGCTTCATAAGTCAGCTTTTTAGGCTATAAATTAAAGATCCTGTCCACTGGCTGGAATTTAGGCTCAAAAGCAGAAAATTAGGGTTTGCTGGGCTTGCTGCTGTTAAAAACCTGTGCAAGTGGGGGAATTTCTTTCTTCCCTGCTGCCCAAGAGAGGAGGAAGGAGAAGAGGAGCTGAGAAGCAGGCAGAGCTGGCTGAGGTTAATGGGTCCTGCAGTTTATCAGGGTCCATCAGGGCTGTCTAGCAGCAGGCGCCAACATTTCCCCATCGTGCTGCCTTCTGGAATTTCAACCCTCTGCCTATCTTGCCAGCAGAGAAGTGTCATTATTTTCACTTGAACTAGCAGCTTCTGCTTGGTAAGGGACGGGGGGAGAGGAAGGAGAATGAAGGGAGGAGGCCAAGGTTAACCTGTTATCAAAATCCACAATCAATATTTTCTGTAGGGATAGCAGGAAAATACAGCTTTGGCTTTGGCTTGTTAGAACAGTTGGGAAGCAAGAGGAAACCCAGTAATCCTGCCACTGGTGTCACTGACTGCATGGCTGCAGGAACTGGTGGTCTTTTTTTGGGCTTGAAGGCTCTTCTGGTGAGCCACAGATGTAGTGGTGGGCTCTGGGCAAACTCCCTGTTACAGCTGGAAGAATTTCACCACTTGCCCCAAGTCAGCCCTAAAGCTTTTTGTTGTTCCAGGCTTGTGCTCTGCCTAGGTAAATGTAAAGGTTTGGGTTTTTTTCTCTTCTTCATGGGGTGGAAAGAGATCTCTCAACATTGCCAGTGTCAATCCAGTGCTGTTCAGGCTGGGGAAGTTTGTTCATCTGCATGGCCCTAACTTCTGCTTTGTATGTGTTCTGCCCTTGACCTGAGTCTCCTTTCCCTTGCCCAAGTGCATATAAACTTTAGATCTTATCAGTGATTTCTTTGTTTCCTCCACTCAGGAAAACAAGTCAGTTTTAATAATGTTTTGATATTTTTTAAGCTTGTTTTTCTTTCTGTTGTTTTTGGTTCTCCTTCCCCCCCACAAAGAGATGTGGGTGGATGAGCTTCTGCTCCCGTCCTGTCCTTAAAGCTAAATTCAGTGGAACTTCCCAGAATCATTAGGCTGAATCTCAAGACTAATTTAAGGTTGGGAGGAGAGCAAATACAGTGCATGGGGATACAGCCTTTGGTCAGCATGGAGTTCAGCACCTATCCTAATTCCCTTTATAGGAGCTGTGACTTTTGGCGCTCACTACACTGAAGATTCTGGTGAATGCCAATACCTGTGCTGCTTGCTAAGTATCAAAGAAAACTCCTAGAGCTAGTTTGATTTGCTTGTTGCTTAGCTGAGCTTATTTTAAAATAGGTCAAGCTCAAGGATCAGGCTCCTGAGGACTTTACCCTATGGGAAAGCTAAATGAAGGGGAGCACAGAGGTGTCTCTGGAAGGAAACAGTCCCAGCTTTTAGTCCTACTGAGTTGTGGCAGGAGGATGCAGGAGGATGCTGGAATGGTTCCCATCTCTACACCAGGCTGGTGGAGCTTTAGGTGAACAGGTTTCCATGGCTAGTGGGGAAATGGCCCCTGAGCTGCTCTATTTTACAGCCTTGGGTCACAGTTCCTCTGTCAGTTCAATCTCTTCCTCTGCAGTGGTTTGGTTATCTGAAAGTGGCTGGAGCACCAATCCAGCAGGCAGCTGCTTCTTCCAGACATGAGAAGCTGGCAGAGCACCCAGCCAGCCCCATTTTGGTAGCATGACCCACATTGTTTTGCAAGCTGCTGGCCTCCTGGTTCAGGGAGGGATGCAGTGAGGTCTTTGATGACTGCTGAGACAGTAGCACGTTGTCCTGGGGCTGAGGAATTGTGGCTTATTCCCAGCTGTGCTACTGATCCACTGTGGTCCTGACCTGGATACATCTGCAGGGGAAGTGCCTTGAACTCCCAACCTAGAGTTGGGTTTGAAAAACATCTCTGAGGGAATGTGTGTCCCGTGAGTGTCAGGGTGATGAGGTGCTGTCTGCTGATGAAATTCCCTGGGGAACTGTGGAAAGGTTACCTGGGGCACTGTTGGCTCGAGCAGCTTCATCCCAGATGTGTGATGGGCAGGTGGCAGCGTGACTGGATGTGGATGGGCAACACTCCATGCCTGCTCTGTCATCCATGCTCAGCTATAAGGGGATTTGAGTTTCCAGATGAAACCCACTGAAATGATGAGTTCATTGGACCCCAAAGCCAGCCTGTTGCAGCCTGCTCAGTAAGTTTATAAAGCTGCATGTGACTGATCACCCACCCATGTTTTCAGGTTCAGCAGCATCCCAATACTAATATGATAAACAGAGGAAGTCTTGACGTTGAGGAGATGGAAACCTTCCAGTGTGTGTGTCTTGAACCATAAAAAAAAATTCCTTGAGACCAGTGGGGGGAACACAAGAGAGCTTAATCTGATCTGCTGCTATCCTGTGGGCATCTGAAGTGCTGCTGTGAAGATAACATCAGATGGAGGGGCTGGTGTGTGTGTGTGAGGGTGGGGAGGAAATGTTCCCCTGGGGCTTTTCTGCTCCTTTGAAGTGATTGACTCATTGCTGTTTGGGTTTCCTGTTTGGTTGTTCTGTTGCTGGGGTGATTGGCCCCATGGTGCTAACAAGTGGCAGGCATGTTAATTCACAGCTCTGCCCAGAGAGAGCCACAGATAAGACTAATTCCACCGTGGTCCTGGTTTTGCTTAAGCTTCAGGACTGGCTGAGCTGTTGGGGACATTCTAGGGGTGGGTGTCTGAAAGCCCAGGTACCATCCCTTGATTTATGGCTTTGAGCTGGAAGGCTGCTGTGGGTCAGGTTCTGTCTTTGGAGCAAAATGGGGTGAGATGGAGATGAGGGCTGGGTAGAGGTCTGTGCTGCCGTGCTGCTGGAAGTTATTTTTGTGAGAGTTGTTGTGGGACCTGGCCCTGCATCACCCATGGATGGATGATGCTGTTGGAGTTCAGCCATTGGCAAGGGGAGGAGTAGGAAGGGAGTGCTGGCATAAAATAAATGCTGCATGGAAATAAAACTGGAGGCCCTTGACTGTGCTCTTAGGTTTGTGCCTCTCTGTAGGGTAGGACATTGAGGTGTCAGTGACCTGGCTAGGCTTCTGGTGTGGGTGACCAGTGTTCAGCAGAAATCCCATGACTGCCTGAGCTGCAAAGTCCTGCTGGGCATGACACAAGCTGTAGTGTGAGGGTTGACTGCACTTCAGCTGTGCCTGGGGGTAGCTGCTGTTGGGGGTATTGACTGTAGGGCTTGTGTTGCCCAAAGTTGGGCTTTTGAGATAAGAAGGGGTAGAATGGGGTTCAGCAAACAATCTGTCAGGGCCTGAGCAAACTGCTCATCCATCCATCCATCCTGCTGGCTGGCTTGGGATTTCAGCTCTTCCACAGCCCAAGTAAAATCCACCCTTTTTCCTCTTCCAGATAATGAGGCTGGAGGATGCATGGCTCAGTCTGTGTCGTGCCAACACTCCAGGCTGGAAGCAGCCATTTAGCTCAGAACCACCTGTGGGTAGCTTCAAGTCTGAGGCTGGCTACTGAGAGCATTCCTGGAGGCAATGGGCAGCAATCTGTGGATTTTCTTATCTGGAGAGGTACCAGTGGGAGGTCTCAGTGCTCTCTTTTGGCTCTCACAATTAAGACTGAGCCAGGAACTGCTATTCCAGGTAGAAATAAGATGCAGCCAGGCTAGGACACTACTCCTGAGCTTACTGGCCTTGGCTGGAGCTGACTCTGTAGCTCTGCTTGCTCTCCTGGCTGAGCTCTGGAGACAGCAAGCAGCTGGGAGCCTGGTAAAAAGGTCTCCATTTGGTACAGCTGTTTACAAAATATATGGCCTAGATTTTGTACATCTCCACTGAGGCTGCAGCCTGGCCTGAATACATGTGTCTGTGTGCAAGTCCTGTCCCATGGTGAAAAGAGCTTTCAGCAGCCTGTTCTGCTTTTGAGTGGAAAGAAGGGTTAGGACAAGAGATCGTGACAGTGTCTGCACCTGCATCTGTCTTACTGGTGTTAGAGAGATGGTCAAGGAGACCTCAAGACCTTTACCATCTGCCAGACAGGACTGGACCTTCCAGACCCCTCTTGGCTCCTTCAGCAAGCAGCACCAAGTGTCCAGTTCTGGCACTGTGTCCAGTTCTGGGCCCCTCAGTTCAGGAAGGAGATTGAGGTGCTGGAGCAGGTCCAGAGAAGAGCAAGGAGGCTGTGAAGGGACCCAGCACAAGTCCTGTGAGAAAGGGCTGAGGGAGCTGGGGGTGTTCAGGCTGGAGAAGAGGAGGCTCAGGGGAGACCTCATCACTCTCTACAACTCCCTGAAAGGAGGTTGGAGCCAGGGGGGATCAGGCTCTGCTTCCAGGCAGATATCAGTAGGACAAGAGGGCATGGGCTTAAGCTCTGCCAGGGGAGGTTTAGGTTGGATATTAGGGAAAAATTCTTTACAGAGAGGGTGATCAGGCATTGGAATGGGCTGCCCAGGGAGGTGGTGGATTCTCTATCCCTGGAGGTTTTTAAGAGACTGAATGTGGCACTCAGTGCCCTGGTCTGGGAACCATGGTAGCAGTGGATCCAGGGTTGGACTTGATGATCTCAGAGGTCCTTTCCAGCCCAGATGATTTTGTGATCAAGAGCCAAGACCTTTCACTCCCTCAGCATCTGTCTGTTCTCCTTTCCAGGTATTACTTTCTCCAGACATTGATTTGGATCAGTCTGAAAGCGACCAGGATGTTTCAGGACTCCAGGGTATGAACCAGAAGATGAAGCAGCCCAGCTATCAAGTGGTCATCTGACAACCCTGATGGAAAGGAGGTGTGGAAGAGGAGAAGCAGCACTGTGATCCTGGAGCTGGCCAAAGAAGGGCAGGGGGGGGGGTATGCAAGTTGATCCCTATGGGTCTGCAGAGATCCTTTTGCCTACCCCATCTGGACCTATCCTTCTGCAGTAGTTTCTTTGGGATGGTGTCCATGCATCCTTGTTCAGGTGTGAGCAGTATCTGCTCTGCCTGTCTGCCCCTAACCTGTACACTTGCAGGCACAGTGAGGTTAGGACTATGGATATGGATTTGTACTTCCCCTGGCTGGCCAGCTGGATGTAACTTTTTTGTCAGGGCTAGAGACTGAAATCAAAAGACTCTCTTCTGTCTGGTCATTTTTTTTTTTAAATAGAAAACAATAAATTAAAAAAAAAAATTACCCTGTACTACCTGAACTGTGACACTTTTATATGCACACTACTCACAGGAGTTGGTTTCCAATATGTATTTAAATGTCCTGAATTAGGAAGATGGTCTCAGTGGATCTGATGCTTTTTACTGTTTTATAAGGAATACAATAAATATTAGGATTAAAACTGCTTCATTATTGAAATGCCTTCGTGTGCTTAAGATTTTTGCAAGATCCTAATGCTGGGAAGGGGAGGGAGTGGATCTTTTTTGAATCTTTTATGGCCAGTTCCTCATGGGGCAGTCATCTTTCAATAGCATGGCTATCCTGGTTAAACCTACAGAAGAAGAGCTGAGCCACAGAGCTTGGTTTCTCTAGGTGTGAGCTGCTCCTTCAGTGCAAAGACCTCTTGCTGCAGCACCAGCCTCTGCTGACTCCAGACCAGAACAGACTTGGAGATGTATCCCTGTTCCCACCTTACAAGTGAGTGTTCACTGGGAATGCCAAGTTTCCCACTTTTTACCTACTTTAAAATGGACATAAAATCTCTGCTGGACCTGATTCAAAAACTGGATCTGAAAAATCAGTTGAAGCCCCATTAACCATCCCTGATGTTCTGGGAATTAAGGAATCTCCTCACAGATATGAGGTGCAGGGCTTTTCCCTTGCTCCCTTATTGACATCCTGTATGAAGCTATAAGCACCCAAAATACAAACACACAAAACACTTCTCAGCTGTCGTGGGGAGAGCACAGAGCAGCTGTGGGGTGCAAAAAACAGCTGGGATAAGACCCAGACAGAGTTCAAATAGTGGATGGTCCTCGGAGCAGGGCCTGCCCCAGGATCTGCTGAACTCTACAGATAAACCAAGTTGAGCTATAGATTGCTTATTGCAAGTAAGCTGGGCAGGAGGTGTCTTTTTTTTTTTTCCTCCTTTGTATTTTTTGGAAGAAAATGTCTTATTAAGGAATAGAAAACAAAGGATTTGGATTTTCTAACTGAAACAACTTTAGACTTTAAGCAGCTGAGCTGACAGCGTGGGAAGCTTTTGCTGTTGGTTTTTTGTTGGTTTTTTTTTCCAACTTCAAAGTAGTTTAGAAACCTTAGATGCAAATTGAAGTCTCATGTCCCTTAGTGAACTCAACATGCTTGGTGACGCTTGCTTCTCCACAGCCTTATACTGTATTGCTGGAAATTAAGTCCCTTTTTTGTTTTTTTTTCCCTTACTTAAAGGAAGGTCTAAATCCTACTTGTGCTGGCACTTCAAATGGCTTTTGGAACATGTGGCACAGAGCTCTCCAAATAGATCATTTATATTGCTTGTGAAATGAGTTTCACAATGTCACTTTTACTTGTCTAACAGAGTTCTGTGCTGGAGTAACTTCCATGCTGCATGAGGTCTTGTCTGAAAATAGATGGCAGGTTCCCTAAGAGAAACAGGTTCCCTATGAGAAACTTGTTCCCCATTTTGAGGTGTACTGGTCCTTGGGTTTTGTTCTTCTGCAGTGCTGCAGTGTGTGACAAATGCAAATGCAGCCCCAGCGAAGTCCTTGTCCTAAAGTGGAAAATGAATCCTGAATAATCTTCATCTTATCCTTTAGTTGAAGCTGGCTGTGAAGACTTGCAATAGCAGGGCAAGTGTAATGTGGGGGGAGGTTGCCCCTCACAAAGAATTCCATGGCCAGTGCTGTTTCAGCAACCCTAAATTCAGGAGCCCTATTCCCTTGTCTGAAATGTGGGTGTGCAATTTTTTCCACTGCATTCTAAAGTGATTGCTCAGCCCTCATGCCTGAGCTGTCTGAGCAGCTTCCAACCTTTAGCCATAGTACTGCAGAACAAAAGTGCTCTGTGACACACTTGAAGATGAGAACAAATATTTCCCTGGATGTGCAGTTGTCATGGGGCACTTCCCTGGGAGCTCTCTGTGCTATAACCAGGGGGTCTGAGGACCAAACATGGACATGTTCTCCTTCTGAGAGGGAAGTGTTGTGATGCCCCCTCTAGAGATGGGGGGGAAGTTGAAGTTTGCAGTCTGTGGCCTGGCTTTGGACTCACTGGTCTTGGGGCAGCAGGAACAATAAATTCTGGTTAAATTCTGTGCTACTGTATTTAAATACTGGACCAATCTTCTCTATGTGGTTGATTTCTCAGTTCATTGTGGGAATAGAGCCTTGTGGGCTGTTCACCCAACACACTTCCTGTTTCCTACCAAGTGTAGAGAGGCTGAAGAGCATCACTTACCTTTGATTTTGTGCTGAAACTGCTTTAGTTCCCAACCCACTGTTAACTTGTGGGTGGTTCTTGGAGCCACCTAGTAACAGGAGCTTGTTCAGCAACATAAAACAGATATCACCTCAGCTTCAAAGCTCATTTTTATCCTTGCCAAATGAAAGCCTCACTACATTGTTCACTGTAAAATATTTATTGTGAAATGGATAAGTGGAGCCTTAATGAGAACTTGAGTATATTGGTCCAGGTGCTTCATATGGCTGGGAAGTTGGAGTTGATCATTGCTCTTTTCAGGCTCTGAAATAAAAAAAAACGTTTCCTTGGCTGGAGGAGAAGGAAGAGGAGTAATGATGCACCTGAAGCATTAGCACTGTGTGTGTTTATAGATATAATATATACATATCTATGTACAGAAGAGATGAGAGGAGGAGAGCCTAAGCCTATTGCTCCCTTTAGCAATACACCTGAACAGCAAAATGTGGAGGAGAGTGAAGATTTCAAAGAAATCTCTTTTTAGTAAGGACTGGAACCCTGAATGGTCTAAAAGTTCACTGCCACTATCCTCTTCACCCTGTGCTAGTGAAATGGGAGGTTATTTGGGAATGGGCTGGGTGATCCTCCCACTGCCTGCTTAGGTGGGTGCTCTTTTTCATCTCATTTCTGGCCCATCAGTATGGTTCCAGGCCTGGCACCTCTCTGGTTCTCATTCCATGCTCAGGACGTGGTGAAGGTCTTGCCCTCAGTTCTCCTTTGCAGCAGAGCTGTTTCTTAAGACAGCTGGGCCCAAAGCAATAATTTTGTCTAAATATTTTGCTCCAAAGAATGAGTCTTGGCATGAGTCTTGCACTTACTGAGCTCTCTGTAAGGATCTGCCAGCATGCAAATAAATCTATCTGGTTGCTTTCAGCTGTTTTTCTCCCCCCACAGTACATGGTGTGAATAAGCAACCATGCTTGCTACTAACTCTGCTGCCACCCCACTAGCAGCATCAACCAGCTGATCAAGCAACTGGAGAGCCACCACCCTCCACACTCCCCAGCAGCTGGAACTCCTACACAACAATATAATTTAATTTTTAAATATGAAAAAAAAAAAAAAAAAAAAAAAGAAAAAGTCAAAACTGAACCTATTTCTGGAGGTCTCTGGCATCTCTATTTTCTTCTAACACATGGATATCATTTAGCTCCTGGAGATGCTTCCACACCCACCCTCCTTCCTTTCAGTCCTGGAAAGGCAGAGTATAAATGAGCTCAATTTGGCTTTGCCATGGAAATGTCTTTGTGGTTGACAAAGTCTGCTTGGGCCAAGTTCTCTACTAAGCAACCTCCCTCGTGGCTGCTCTATAGCATTAGTCAGTGGTGCCTCACTTTAAAGCAGACTACAGCCTTGCAGTTTGGGTTTGGAGGTTTCTCTGCAGAGCAGCACCACCTGCAGTGGGGGTGGCTGGCAGACCCTCCTGTAACCTGCTGCTGCCAAATTCCTGCTGTGTAAGGAAGGAGAAGGAGCCAAGAAAACTGGAATGTTATGTTTTGGTTTGGTTTTTTTACAGTTTGGAGTAAATAAAGACTTTCTCCCTGATTAGAAAAGCAGATAGAAATGTTTAGCCTAAATTTAAGAGGCCGTTTGGTAGGATCATGAGGGATTGTGGGTGCTGGTTCATCATCCTTTAGAGAATTTAAATCCCTGCTAAGCAGAAGTGACACTGCTCAAGGAGGTGGCAGATCTGTTGGAAGCTTACAGTGGAACTTTGTTTCTGTCTGAGGCAGTCAAGACTCAAGAAAACACTAAACTTGTAATGTAATTTCAATGAGATGCTTGCAGGAACAGGAGCCAGCACCACACCTGTGGCTGCTGAAGACCAGAGGTCCTTTTTATGCATGCAGCCTGTGCACTGAGAAAGCAAGAAGCCACATGAAGGTTTTCACCACTGTTTTAAGGGTCTGTAGTGGTTTAGGGAGCATGATGCTTAGTGGCAAATTCAGACCCCCATCCCAATAACCAAGAAAGCAATACCCTGTTGTGACATGTTGATTTAAGGTTTTGATTTCTTTGTTTTCTCTTTGATGCTGATGGGTCACTGCAGATAAATATCCACCTGCCTCTATATTCTCTCTTCCTCTCTCTCTTCTTTCCCCAGGGACCATGGCTGAAGCAGGTGCTCCAAGTCACATCTTTGCAAAGCCAACCAACCACTCAAGGTTGTTGCCTCTCTGGATAGTCACTGTGCTACATGTTCTGCATTTCTCACAAGGTCACTCATCAGCCCCTGGGGGTATTGCACAGATCCCTGCATGGGTTTATTTTAAGGCCAACAGCTCTCTGCAGTGTTAAATCCAAATGCTGGCCCATTTCTCCCTCCCCTTCCACTGGGAGAGCACTGATCACACCTTTAACCATGTCCTCAACCCTTCCTCCTCCACCTCCTTTTCTTGAGGAATTTGATGAACAATGTTCATCTAGCATGAAAGAGACAGACAGTTTCCAAGGGCAAAAAGCCTTGGTTTCCTTGGCACCAAAATGTAAAGAAATATTCATAAGTTGCCTAATTTTAGAGGCTTCAGAAGGGAACCACTGTCAGAGGTGCTGCTGAAATGCATTGCTATGATCTGTCTTAAAGGCTGTTGATCCTCCCAAAGCTGGTCCCTGTGTCAAAAGGATGAGAAGCCAGGTAGTCTTTATAGGTCCCATCAATCAGTTTGTCTGCATTGTTTTTGGCAAACCAGCAGTCAACTTCCTGCTGCCCATTGTAGATCCTCCTCTGCTTCCACACCACAGGAACGAGTCGCCCCTTTACTTTCAGGGTATTTGTCAGGTTTGGCTTTAATGCTTCTGTTTGGTTCTGACCATCCTGCTGATGACTTTTGTTTAGAGATTCCTGAAGAAGTTTAACTTCGTGGTTCAAGAACTGACCTGCAGATAATAAATAAGGATAAAATAAAGTGCATGACTTTACTGTTTTCTGCCTGTTTATAAGTTGATGTGCTTGGCTGATTTTTTTTTAATAGGCCATGTTTTGAGGACATTTATCATATGAGAAGGGCTTCTCTGCTCTAGTAGGATGAATCTAGATTTAGTGATTCTTCTCTGAATCTCACAAAGAGATAAAAAATTTTTTTCACTCATCAGGATACATTGGCTGAGCTAAAGGGTTTTTTAGGCTACTAATAATAAGTTCCTTTGTGTGAGCCATAGTTACCAGGGGATGATAACCCACACAGGGCCCATCAGCAAGCAAAAAAAAGAGCTAAGCCTGAAGCTCCAAGTTATCTTCTCTTGCCTACTTGGGGGTGAGCTCTTTTAGCCAAACCTAAGTGTGCATTTAGACCTTTCTGTATGTGCATGGCCTGAATCCAAAACCCCACTCATGAGGAATCATCTCCTGCTTATCCTGGGGGATTTCTGAATGTCATAAAAACTATGGCTTCATTCCTGGAGTTCTGCACTTGTACCTGGCCATAAACATAATTCTCATTGGCTGGAAAAAAACAACCACCTAGACATTCTCTGAGCCTTTCTGAAGCCAAGTTTCTTTCAAAATGTGGATATGGCTCTTCTTTCACCTGAGGTTTGAAAGAAAGGGGCCACGAAAAGTTCCAGTGTTTTTTAATCAGGCTCAGGTGTAAAGAGGGCAGTCCTGCAAATACACACCCTCTGAAGTGCAGCACTTGAAGGCTGAGCTGAAAATCTCTGGCAATGTGCTGTCTCTGTGATTAGAGTTCTCTTTCAGAATCTGCTAGACCTCAGTTCAGTGTCCTCTTTGCCTAAGGGATTCAGAGCCTACTTTGCTATGTCCCTGAGAGCACAGGAGTAGCTGGGCTATTCTGAATTAGAGCTACTCTTAGAGAATCTCTTACTGGTGCTTTATTCAGGATTCTTGTGCAATATTTTGGGTTTTGTTTCTGTGTTGGGAGCATCAAGCATTTGTATGCTAATGAGAACTGTATTAAACATTCATAAAAAGAGTGGAAATATGAAAAACATCCACAACCACATAGCTAGGGTAGTGGGAGACAGCTCATACAGATGCCACAACATAGAATGACTGACACTGCTTGCTACATACAGAAAGAGGTGGAAGAGGAGTTGGGGATGCTTGAAATAGAGAAGTTGCTTGAGAGTGGATGTAAAAGTCCCATCTGGGAACTTAATCCCCACCTGCCTTGTTCATTACCTCCTGTCTCTATCCCTTAAAACTGTTTGGAAGGATGATTTTTGTCTGGTTTGGAAGGATGGTTTTCTCTGAGCCTGAGAATATGTTACCTACCCAGTAGCCCATGGGAGTCTGAAGAGAGGCCTTTGCTGTTGGAGATGTAGAACCCCAGGTGATTCCTCTGATATGGAGCTGGCTTCTTGTAATGGTGGATGAGGATGACAAAGGTGATTGTGTCTCGTATTGTCACAGTGATGTTGGAGTTGGCAGAGATGGACACCTCAAGGCTGCTGCTTTGTACAACTGCACTCCTATCACAGGACAGAAGAAGTCTTTCCCCATCATCCAGGATGATTCTTTTGGGTGTGATCTCAAGGTAAGACCTCCCTGGCTTATTGATGAGGATAGTGATGGTGCTGAAGTAAGTTCGATGCTTCTTGTGGCCATTGGGTGGTGCAGGAGCTCCAATTAGTTGCCCATTCACAGTTACACCTGGCAGGAAAATAATCAATACATGAAAGCTGGAACCAAGAATAGGGGTTTTTGCCCTAAAGACACAACCCTTGTAACTGAGGACGTGCAGATTCACCACCTCATGCTTGATTATTTCATCTATCAATATTCAAAACAGAATAACCCATTTGTTGTAAAATGGTTACCTTATACAGAGCACCTAAATTTACCCAAACTCAGAAATATTGGCCTGCCCTGGAGGCAGGTGCTCCCCATTAGCTCTAACATTGTGTACACAGATGGGATCAGCTGCTCCTCAGCCCAGCCACTTCCTAAGCTCCATCCAACCTTAGACCTCCCTATCATCAAGACAGTGATGTGCAGGGGTTTTGAGCCATATAACACAAATCTTCCTGACACCTGTAGCCTGAAAAACTCTGCTATGATTTACCTGGACCACCTACTTGTTGATGCACAGCTCAAACCTTGGCAAACATACCAGATCTTGAAGGACTCAAGGAATCTGCTGGCAAGCCTGCTTTTCCTCATATCACCAACTGGCATAGGGACTGATCTTCTAGGAAAAGGATTTGGGTGTATATGAATGCTACTGTCTCACAGTATTTCAGGGCAGTAGACAGTTGCAGTTTGATGTCCCTCTCTACACGACTCTTAAGAAGAGAACTAGCTTAGGAAGCCACAGAGAAAGTGTTAATCCCTTGGCCAACATGCCAAAGACTGAGTAGGGTCTGTAAAGGGAACAGCCTAACCTGCAACAGGCTGAGGTGAAGTGCTAAACCTCCTCAGGTGGCAGTGTAAGAAATCCATGTTCTCTTTGTGTCCCTGCAGAACAGGACCCCTAAGTCCTACACTATTCTTGGGTTATTTCCAGGTTCACCAGTGCTACCTTTCCATCATCCCTCAGTTTTGCACCAAAAGAATCACTTAAGAGTAGCCAGAAGGGCAGATCCTACCAAGTGCACAGAAGCCTAGATGACCACATAGAGATTCCCAACCAGCTCAATTATTTTTGTGACCCCCTGTCCCTAAGACAGTGTCTGACTTCCCACAAGTCTCTGAACAGATACTAGATGGTGAAAAGAAAGCAGGAAGCTTGTAGCTTACTTAGCTAGACCCAAGCCATCACCACTGCTATGAAATACCTCCATATCCCATCATTGCTGAGGGAACTTTTCATTTCTGCCTTCATAAACTCAACTTGCTAGTGCTATGGAGTCTGTTTTTCTCAAGCTCATTCCATGTTTGAGCCACAGAATTACTCCAGTGGTAGCACAAACACAGCTTCTGAAAGAATTTTAAGGGAAACATAGCCAGGAGCTGGATCTTATTCACTAAGGCAAGCTTGAACACAGAAATATGGGGTCTAGACCACTGCCTCACAGAGCAGAATTCTTATAAAGTTATTGTGGGGTTGTTTATCTTTGTAATACAAGTCTGTGCATTGTCTCTGGTTCTGACACCCACTGTTTCCCTGCTCAGGACATAATCTGCTTATTAGCTGCCCTGCTTAGAATTCCAGATCAGATCAGAGCACAGTTTGGGCCCCTGGGGATCAGACTGGCTTGGGCAAAGCAGATCCTGAACCTTGTGGGTTTTCTCAAAGTTGTCAGGACTGGGTAACCAGTTTGGTGGTCCCTTCACTGAAAAAGCCTCAGTGCTGTTGGTAATCCTGGCTGGGTATTTCTCTGTGACCTGAAGCAAATAGCACTTAAGTAAAGAATGAAGCTCCAATAACAGAGCAATCTCAGCAAGTCCAAATCTATTTGCATGTTATGACCTCTTAGCTAGAGGGCTGATGAAGTTGCACCAAAGAAATGCACCTTTTCTGGGGAAAAAAAAAAAAAAGGCTGTATCCCCTGTGTAATCTCTCAGCATGGAGAAGGCTGCCTTGCTCAGGCACATGCAGTAAGCAACATGTCTGTAGCTGTTGTAGCATTGGCCAAGTACAAACCCCAGACCATACCAGGTCTGATCCTCAGCAAAAGAGCATCTTCAGCAGAGCTGAAGGGGTACAAAGTGGTCCTGATGCTCTCCAGTGGGTGCCTTGGCTGTTCACATGGAACTGCTGCTCCCTTTGGGTCAAGGAAGACCTGAATTAGGAGAAGTTTGGATGCATGTGCAGACCAGTGCCCTCTATGGTTAGGTCTGATCTGTTGACAAGCACTTCTGTGGATGTGTACATAACACTGGCCAGAACATTCCCTTGCTGAGGCTTGCTGGGAATTAACCTACAAACTAAGCTAAAGTTGGAGGTCAGTGCAAAGGAACAGTTTCCCTTCTAATCCAGGTGATTAGAGCCAGAAAACTGGTATGCATCAGTTTTCTATTTCCTGGCCAGAAAAGCAACTTTTTTTCCTGTCCCTCCCTTGCCTCTGAAACACCTTGGTGCTAAGTTTTATTGCTAGACAGCTGGACTTGCAACTTCAATTTTCCTCTACAAGCAACAGCTTTACTTGGCTGCTCACCAGATTCCTTATGATCCGAGACCAGTCGGAGAATGTCCCCTGGTTCCCCATCTATATTGAAGCAGACAGAGAACTTGCTGGAGGGAAAATCAATGACAAAGTGAGGGTCTCCATCCGCTGGAAAATGAGACAAATGTGAGAGACTTACACAAAACTGCAGTGTCCAAGATGGTAAAAAAACCAAAAAACCCTGCTTTTCAAAATCTGTTTTTCCTAAGACCTTCTAGTTTGTTGTTTTTAGAGGGTCAGATGGAGTTTGCCAGGAAATGCCAAATTTTGTTTTGTTTTTCATAAAGATTTGTTTTGTTTTGTTTTGTTTTTTCTCACAGAAGAGGTTAGGTTTTCAGTGAAAACTCAAAACCATCGGCCCATGTGAAAATCAGGATATCTTCTGCCTGGAATATCATTTCAGTGATTTAGGGGAGTTGTCATGTAGCTGTTATATACTTCTCCATACTTCATTGGCAGGCTACATCCCCCCCCCAGCACACAAAAATGTAAAATGTACCCTCTAACCAAGGGTTGCTGTATGATCACACCTCACACTGAACTTTCCTGGTCCTCAGATTGGAGCAGTCAACAGCAGATTGTGAACAACCCCGTGACCTTTCAACAATCCTTAACCTATCAACATCTACCAGATAGGTGTCATTCATATTAAGACAAGCCAAAACTCTAGTTTTAAAGGTAAATTTGGCCTTATTCGGTGAAATTCTTGTGCTGGGTTTATTAATCTATGTTTAATGTATGAAAAGGATGTTGAGCAGAGATGCAGAAAAACAGGGGAATAGCAATACACTCCAGATTATTTTTTTTTGACATCTTTTGTGTTTCAGCAACATTACTTTATAAAAAAAATTTTTTACTAGTTCTAGGACAAAGAGAACATGCTTTCTCTTCTCCCCTAATCTACAAAAGTCTCAAAGGTGAGGATCTAGTGTAACAGATAATCTGCCTTGCTGCAGTACCTCACACTTTTTCTCATTAGTGACCCTCTCTGTATTTTGTTTTCATTTTCTTCCCTACTCTGCACTCTGGCAAATAGGCTTTTGGATGATCCATCAGGATTGTTACACCACAGTGGTCTGCAACTGAGGTTTCCATAAATCAGTCACTAGTATTTTGGATTATGAAAGGCATGAAAGCAGGCACTGACCTGATGTTTTGGAGATTTTAATTCTTTGTTTATCCTGCTGTCTGCGTATACCTAAAGTGGAGAAGGAAGGCTGTAGCAGTTATTCCTTGAACAGCAGAAAGAGCCATTGCATAATAATGTTCCCAAAATATTATTCAGACTCTAAGATAGGTTCCTGGAGCTGCTTTAAGCTTCATTTAGAATACCAGTTTTTCTTCTATAGTTTCTAGAGAACAGTAAGTGCTTCAAGGGGGTTAGTCAGGTGCCTAAACTGTTTGCTTGAGGTCACCCATCCCACAATTAACAAAAGCAAAATGAGCAAACCAGCATTTTGTTTAATCAACCCTCAGTTCATTGGCTAAATCCTCCCTGTTATCAGAGTCAGCCATGACACATCCCCCATGCAAAAAGATTTCTTACCAGCACAGGGCTATTTTTCTCTCATACCTGGTGGTGCCTTGTGCCCCTGCAAGCTCTGCAACTTTTCACCAATGCCATCAGTAGAAGGGCTGATTAACTCCTCTGGAGTTGGTTCTGAATCGAGCCCAGCTTCCCTCATCTTCAGAACAGTGAAGGGAGTAACAAAATTGTAAGTCAGGGCCATTGACTTGGCTTTCTCCATCAAAGAGTCTCTTTCCTCATTGTCATCACTCTTCAACCTCGAGTTAAGCAATTCCTTGATGGTGAGATAGCTCCATGCCCTCTCGATGTAGTTTTTGTCACCTTTACCATCTTCCAGGCCAGGGATTCCTCTGATGTCATTCCTGCTTGGAAGGTCAATAGCCACATCTGTTTTGAGGAGAATGTACTTCTTGGAGTTGCTAGCAGTCACCTCCACATGGAGGCTCTCTGAGGTGTGGTTGATGAGTTTGCCAGCTATTATAATTTCAGAGCCATTGAAGTAGTTAGGGAAGAAGTTCTGGGTGACTTGTTCCACGTCATTTTCTGGGTAATCAACACGGATGTCAGAGAGAAGGGGTGTTCCTATTTCATCATAGAACCTGAAATGAAGACCCATTTCTCACCATTAGTACTGTTCATTCAAGTGTATGCACACACTCTTACACACAGGCTGCCCAGGGAAGTTGTGGATACCCCCTCCCTGGAAGTGTTCAAGGCCAGGTTGGATGGGATTTGGAGCAACCTGGGCTGGTGGGAGGTTTCCTTGCCTATGCAGTGGGGTTGGAACTGGATGATTTTAAGGTCCCAACCCAAACAATTCTACCACTCTATGATTCTATGAGGGGTACAGGTTAGAGCTAACAGCCCCCAATTTTAACTGCTGCACCCACTGTAACTGGCCCAAGAGAGACAGGGGTATCTTTACCTGAGAGATTTTCAAGATCTGAGGGACAAGGCAGTGAAAGAGCTCTTGGAGCAGAAGGTTGGATTACACCTCCAGAGGTCCCCTTCAACCAGAATTATTCTCTGATTCATTTTAGTTTTCAGTGTTGCTTAAGCATCTAACCAGAGTCTCCTACGGATGTTCAGAAGCATCCCAGCATGATCTGGCAGTCACCTACATTCCACTATGATTCCAGATCTCTATGGGGAGATATTTGTGAGCACTTAAGTCTGATGAAGAGTGCCTGTCTATCAAATGTAAGTTTTTGGCTTCTCAGACTCACAGAGAGCATCCTAATTATATCAAAATGTACTTTAAAGATGTTACCCACAGTTTTCTAGTATATTATGTCATATTATGCATGGATTCCAGAGTGTGTAAGACTGTGTGTGAGGTGCCAGGCTCCCCAAAGCCTGAGAATATCTGAACCAAAATTTCTGTGTCACTGGAAGAGTCATAAATAATACAGTTTAGGATGGTCAGTGCCAGACAGACAGGAAGATGGTTTTCTGAGGGTCAGAGGACAAAGAAAATCAAGAAGGAATCTTGCTTTGCCCTCATAAGTGAGGACATTTTCAAGGGATGGAGGAATCCTGACTACTAAATACAGGAGGATTAGCAGAAAAGAACTCACTGCTACCTTATTGCTGACTTTCTGCTGGAGCATGCAATGACCTCTGTGGAACCTGAGAGTTTAACCCTGTAATGTTTTATTAACATGAACTATCATACTTGTGAAAATAATTTGCACAAGACAGGCTAGAAAGTCTTTAAAGGGGCTAAGGCTTGACTTTACAGTGCTGTGTTTCCCCTGCAGCAATGTGCTTTTGATGGATCTTCCCAAGCTGCTCCATGCATGCCATATTTCCTATTTAAAAGCCAGACTCCTCAGATCTTGGCAAATCTTTGGAGTTTAATTTGGTAAAAAAACAAAGAACTGGGCTCAACCCTTTTTGAGCCCAGACTGCATTTATTTTCCACATCTGCTTTAACAGATTGTCTGGAAGCTAGAGTCACACTTGCTGTTTTATTGTCTCTCCAAGAAAACCCAAAGCCTGGATTGTTTGGCTTTATTTTAAAGTCTCTCTTAGCAGTCAGTGTCTTTGATGCAGAGACCTTGATTCATTTTAAAACTTGAGTCAACTAAACCTGAGAACCTTCTGTGGAAAAAAACTAGAGTATAACAAAAAGCAGACCAAGGGATACAATCTGTCCTAGAGTAAAATGAAAGGAAGTATCTGTGCAAAAATACAACCCACTGACTACAAAAATCAGAAATGACATTGGAGCCCATGTGGATTTTCCCTCCAACAGTGACTTGAATGGGCTTCCATCAAGTGATTATGCCTTTCTGTACAGATTTGGCACCAGTTGCCAATTGGATTTGCCATCACTGAGCTTAATAAACAGTGAGCTGTTTATCAGAGAGGTCTTTGATAAGTACTTGCGGTGCTGGGTTCCTGCAGCTCGACCAATCAGCACATCCTTAATTTGCCAGGGAAGGCCACTTGCTACCCAAAATGCATTTTCTGAGAAGCAAACAACACAGGTGGTCTGGCAGATAGATCAGCAAAATCCTGTTTAAAAGGCAGACATTCTTGTAACCACCACAGAAAGAAAAGCTCTAGGGGACAGGGCATGGTCTCATTGCTCCAAATGAATTAGACACTAAGCAAGACATCTCTGCACAAAGACTGTCTCTTTTTTGTTTCTGAGGCTCAAAACACTAACGTTTTTGGAGTGAAGGCCAAACATTATTGCTTGGAAGTACTGACACACTGCCTGACACTTTAGGCAGATTTGTGGTTCAGTATCTACTTGATATTCCTTACTAGGGTCTCCCCTTGGACTACAGCTCCCTGCTTACAGAAGAAGAACATAATCTCTGGTCCTACTGAATGATAAAGTTTACAGCAAACTTGTTAGGACTATGAGTCACAGAGAATGAGGGAATGAAGGGACTACATCATCATCCCAGGAAAGACCCGTGTGTATTTTTCAAAGTCAAATATTTTGGGTATAAGGTTACCTTTTTCAAAAATAAAAAATATTAAAAATTCTGAATTGGGATCTATATTACTGAGATTATGTTGGCAATTTGAAGTAAGCAATGTATCCTTTCTTTACTCCATTCACCCATAGGGAGGTGGCACTCATGCCTCCCATCTCTCTTTTACATGCTCAAAACAGCCATCCCAATTAAGAAAACAAATGCCTTGTTTTGAGAAGCTGGGAAGCTCCAGTCCAGCTCAGGGAGTCTGCTGGGAAGGAGACAATTTCTGTGTGGCATCCTCAGAATCTGAACACACTCCAGTGCTCCCAACCAGTTGAGCCTCAGAGAAACTCCCATGTTTTACAGCATCTCCTTAGAGGATTTTCCTTCCCAAAACTCTTGCCCAGAGGACCCAACGTAGATATAAACACAGAACAAGCAGGACAAACCCTTTGAGGTGGCTGGCTGCATCCTCATCCTCCTGGAAATGCCTCGTCATGCCACAGTTCTCCAGTGCCATCCTCTCCAGCAGCTTGTGATCCACATCATTGCCAATGCCAATGGTGAAAAGGCAGAATTTATCACGGATGGCATCCTTGGTGTCACTGAGGATTTTGGATGACTGTGTTTCCCCAACAGTGGGTCTCCCATCCGTGAGGAAGATGATCAGGGAGACACTCCTGGCATCAATGTCATTCTGAGCAATGTAATCATTCAGCAGCTTTGCACCAGTCTGGAGAGCACTGTTAATATTAGTCCCTGGGAAGGCACCAGAATTATTATTAGCTCATTTCTCCTTCCAAGAGTGGTACAAATAATTTCCCTAAGCTCCCTTTGGTTTGATGACAGCATCTCTCCTCCTCAGAATGTTCCTTTTCTCTACATCAGTCTTTTAGCTCAGTTCAATTCTGTTACTTAGCATGAGTTTGGAGTACTTCTTAGTTCAAATTATAAGGCTATGAATTGCAGTTTGTTATGGAAAATTGCTTTATCCTTTAATATCTCAATGTACAGGAGTCTCCCAGAGTAAGCAGAGCCACAACACACACCATCTCCTGCCAGTACACAGAATAACAGTTAAACTTAATTGGGGACTCTACCAGATCATATTGAACTAGGACAAGTTCTGCTCATTTCATATGAAAAGCACAAGACTTGAAGAGAGACAAAAAATCTTCAGATGGGAAAACAAGTGGTTGGGTTTGTTCTTCAAAACCCCAGAGGCTAACAAAGTGTAAAAGAAAGAGAAATGGTTTTGTTAGCTGAAAACTGTGTTTTCACAGAACAACTGGCTAGTGAAGAATGGAGCTGCCTGATGTGGGGAGAGAGGGGCAAACCAGAAAATAAATGAGGGAATAGATGTAGTTGAGAAGAATAACCAGGAAAAAGATTCAAACCTACTGTGTGTTCAGAAAATTAAGTAAAGAGAGAAAGCAGGAAAATGAGAAACAGGTAAATCCTTATCTCCTTGCTTCATGTACTTTTTGTGCTAGTCAAGGCAAAGAGGGATTATTTGTGGAACCTTTGCAAGATCTGGGTTACAAGCAGGTCTCAGAAAAAAAAAGCAAGTGAAATGATTTAAAAGCCACGCACGGTGGACTCCTCCTAGGGGAAGATCTAGGGAGGTTATCAGCAAGGGAATGCTAGCAGCTCTGACCATGCACCATGTACCTAGAAATTTAGAATGCACAGTTCCAGTGACTGCAGCAAGACAAGGAACAGGAAAGGGGCTAAAACTCCTGAAAAGTCCTCAAAATCCAGACTATGTTTTTTTCAAAATGGTATTTAAACAAAACTCTGCACCTAAATATCCAAATATTCTCTCAGTCTCAATCCAGATCCATAATTTCAGAAAGATTTTTTTTCCCCAGAAACAAAACTGTGCCACAAGGCAGACAGTGTCACTTCAAACCCAGGCACATCAGAGCTACCCAGCACCAAAAATTACTTTTTGTCACATGCAAGAATATTTAGCAGCAATATTTTATTCCCATTTCTTTGGTGTATGAATATGACACAGCCATGCACACATGGTATGTTCTTTCTGTGTGTGACCTGTGAGCCTCAATGCTTACTGGAAGGCACACAAGCAACAGCACAGGTTAAATGCTGAGTTACACAAAACTAAAGTACCACTGGCCTGGAATGGAGAATCACTGCACCTTCCTGTAGAGCCTGAGTTAATAATTTCCTTTTACTTCTTTTCTCTAGCAGGTTTGTGAGCAAACTCAGCTGGTTCCTGCACAGCTCTTTTGGCACTTCAGCTGTAAAAAGCTTTGTACCAAGTGTAGTCCCACTGATGGTAATTGTTTAACTGGGAGGTCCCTTGGCCACTTCCTAAACTCTTCCTCTCAATACAAAGGGCATAGCAAACCATCCTGTTTGCTGTGTTTTTCCATCAGAGAGTTTCCTTTGCTAGGAATGGTGCAACCATGGGAAGGCCCTGTCTGACCTTCAACCAGCTGTGGCTGCTTGTGTGAGGAAGGATTTACAGAGGTCGTTTTGCTGCTCTCTGCCTACCTGGGAAGTCCTCAGCTGGGGTGGACACAGCTGCCAAATTGTGGTTGATTACAAACCTCACTATGATTTTTTATGACAGTGTCCATAGCCTCATAGGAGACCACTGGAGCAAATTCAAACCCATGCCATCACCCTGCCACTGTTCTGAGGTCTTCTCCCCTCTTCTGCTGTCAACAAGGCATAAGGAAAAAAGGATAAGAGATTCTTAAATGGTTTTTTTCTAGATGCTACTTGGTAAAGACAAGAAGAGGACATTATTAGGTGAGGAACTGAAGCAGGCAGTCCCACAGCCCACACTGGGTGGGTAGTCCATTCCTGGAGATTCCAACCCAGACAAAACCACATTCGTGCTTTTACACAGACTTTCAGAAACTGCACAGGTACAGGCCCTGTGTGTCCTTCACCAGGATATGGTATTTCATAGAATCATAGAATTGGCTGGGTTGGAAGGGACCTCAGAGATCATCAAGTCCAACCCTTGATCCACTCCCACTGCAGTTCCCAGCCCATGGCACTGAGTGCCACATCCAGTCCCTTTTTAAATATCTCCAGGGATGGAGAATCCACTACTTCCCTGGGCAGCCCATTCCAATACCTGATCACCCTCTCCAGAAAGAAATTCTTTCTAATCTCAAACCTAAACCTCCCCTGGCACAACTTGAGACCCTGCCCTCTTGTCTTGCTGAGAGTTGCCTGGGAAAAGAGCCCAACCCCCCCCTGGCTCCAACCTCCTTTCAGGGAGTTGTAGAGAGTGATGAGGTCTCCCCTGAGCCTCCTCTTCTCCAGCCTCAACACCCCCAGCTCCCTCAGCCTCTCCTCACAGGATCTGTGCTCAAGTCCTTTCACCTGTATCTTCAAGAAATAACCTTGGAAACTTTCCTACTCTGAGGGTCTCACCAGATAAAAGCAAGAAAGGGCCCAACTTGATCTCAATAAGTGTATCAGATCAGAAAACAGGATTTGGGGACACCTTCCCATTATGTATGCTAAGAAAGGGTACATATCCTTCTGTCACATAACCCTGAGTGGAGCCCCCTTAACCCATTGGGACCTAAGTCCCAATGTCTTTTTATTGCTTTATGCTGCAGGATCATATTCACCTTTCCATTCTGATGTAGTTAATTGGATAGCAAAATTAATCCCCTCTATATCTCTGGATCATACCTCCAGTAGGTGACATGTTATGAATGTACTTTTTGGCATCTCTTATGTTGTTTGGAGTAACTGGCACCATCTGGTCCTGCTGCCAGACCTTTATCCGGTTGGAAAAGCCAATGATGTTGAAGTGGTCTTCAGGCCTTAGGTCCTGGAGAATTGTGAAGAGAGCTTCTTTGGTCTAGAAAGAGAAAAGAGACCAGTAGACACAACTGTCAGTGTTTTAGTGAGCAAGGATTTAATTCTTAAAATTTATTTGCTGATCCTGCAGATGTTTCTACACTGCCAGTTTGGCTCCTGAAGACAAGTGGGATGTTCTTCCCTGTCTCGTCTGTCTCGAAGCCTGATCTCTGTTGTGCCAGGTGCTAAGACAAAGGAACAACTCCTGACCAAAAGATCTTGCAAAGCTGTGAGACACATGTCTAGACTTAACTAAATTAAATTTAAGTCTAGACATTAAAATAATGCATAACAATTAGGATAAAAGCTCTTAGTGACTGGCAGAACCATGCCCTGAACTAAGTGATACTGAATAGTTTTTACAAATACCAAAACCCTTGTGGTTTTTCTGAAGCCCCTTAGACTTGCACAAGCTGTTAGTGGCATGTCATTGAAAAGGTTACTTACAAGTTGAAATACCTCTAAATATGCCAAGGATGCACATGCTCACATCCATAATTAGCATACTGATTGAGATATACATATTCCAATTAATAGGCCCACAAGTCAGAAATGTTTAAACCAATATGTTCCAATGTATGATGCAGACAGGTTGCTTTTCCAGCAATATGTCAACATTATGTTGCTCTGCTGTTTGTCATCCTATGTAAACATAGGCAAGCAGAGTGAGGAAAGCTGGCATCAAGACAAGTTCATAGGGAGAGAGATGAAAGCTCCTAGGTAATGAGAAAGACAGTCCAGTGAGGATAAGCCAACAGGAAGAATGTAAAAGTGTCCAGTTCTCCCCAGTGTGACCAACTTTTATTTAGCAGTCATGCAGCTGTGTTCACATGGAGACAAACTTCAGCTTAAGAAGACCAGATGAGAGAAGATGCCCAAAAGCAGCTTCTGTCATGAAAACATTCCCTATAGTTGGATGGAAAAACACATGGGAGGAATACAAGGCAGTGTCTGTAAATGGATGGGTCAGCAGCTTCTCTGCTCTGCCCCTTCTTGGTTGCCACCAAGCCTTTCAAATTCCAAGGAAAGTTATGGAGGAAATAATACAGTGGACTTGTCAGCATTGAAAGGTTCCCCTCACAGGAAAATATATGAAGGGCTTGTCCAGAAGAAATACAAAAGGTAATCAGCAGTGCTGGAAACCACATGTTTGTAGACCTGATGTTGCTACTCAAAGACAGTTTGGGAAGGAGCTCAAAGGACTAATCAAGCTGTGTCATCAATACCCCTCTGGATTGTGCATTGAAGCTGATGATGCAATGATGCAACTGCAAAGAAATTACCCACCACAGTGGAATCTCTCCCAGCTGGTGAGTTGGCTTCCACACCATCTGAAGTGAAGGGGAATATTTCCCATAGCTTCAAGCATTTTGGAGCCAGGTCTGCAGTCCCTCCCTGCCTGTTTCTGTTTCTGTATAAACTGTTTTCCTCTGCAGGGATCACAGAATTAATCCCTCTATTTGTTTAGCTGGAACATTGCTCCACGTCTCACCACCAAGCACTTTCTGAACGTCTCAGAAATAAGAATATTAAACCAGATGCTGCTGGAAGAGGTTCTTTCAAAGAGAAAGGGACAACCCCACTTAGTAAACCTTCAAGAAGATGAATGTCTGCCCCAACACGAAGGCTCCAGTCTAACACTCCATAGAGGACTTGCTAACATGAGCTAAATAGTCATTGTTTGAAAAAGAAAGGAAGTTTTTATGCTCTCTCATCTCCTCTTTTACAATAGCCCTTGTATTGTAAAAATGCATCAGATACATGACATCAGCCTTCAGAGGGACTCCCAAACATTCATAGTCTCATTTTACAGAAGTGAAAACCAAGACACAGACTACTTTAGTAATGATGTCAAGGCCACAAATGGAGATCTTTCCAAAACACGGAGTTTCCAGCTCAATCCAAATCACTTCTCATGCATGACTGGAATGGCAAAGCAGGAAGAACACAGTGGAGAAAAGCAAAGGAGAGAAACAGAGATGCCTAGAAGTAATGATCTGGAGGAAAAGTCCCCAGCTCTCATAATCCGTATTATAGCTCTGAGTATAATTAATATCATTTGATCTTTCTCATTACAAAAACCCTCTTTTCAGTTTTTTGCAATTCTGTCAAACTGCACTTTTGCCTTGTTGTTTCTGAGAACAAGTTAAGAGGAAAAATAATCTTTCTTTGGCCTTCTTGCAGAGAGACAGCATCTCAGCTCCAGTGTGCTCAGAAATCCCTTTTGACATTCTTGCTTCTGTTCAGCCAACAGAAAAGGAAAAGAAAAGGTGAAACAACACAGGGCAGCAGTGTAGGTTGCTGTGCACTGCATCCAAGCTAAAATGGTTGAAGGAGTCAGGAGGGAAGTGAAGCAGATTTTCCTAGAAAAAACAGCATTTCCCCACATGCTCAACAGGAGCCAAATGTGGGGCTGGGACCATTTCTCCTTCCCTTTCTTTCATCTCTCTTTCTTTTTTATGTCTTATTTTTGACACAGTTAAGTAATTTCCATGAAGTTTCAGTCATTTTTTCCCAGGAAAAAGTGCTGTCATGTTTTAATGCACAGACAGCTTGGATTTTGGCATCTCTATCATGTCCTTGCCTCTGCAATTTCAATAGAAATCCTTTGAATTTATGCAATATATATACACAACCATATGTACAAGAGTGCATGTGTGCACATATTTTTGCTCCAAAGCAAAGAGAATAAGGGAGGCCATATGGCTCCTTCTCCTCTAGTGTTTACCTCATCCTCAGCAAAAATGAAGGGTGGGATACAGCTTTCCCAACTCACTTATCAGAAAGCTGGGGCATTGCATCTATTCCCTCTCTAGGCAGGGGAAGGCACCTCCAGGGAGTAATCCATCCCATCTGGTTTGGATAGGTCTTAGGATGGGCTGAGTCATTGTCTGGAATTGCCTGTCTCTCCCAAGAAGCTCAGTAGCTCAACTCTAGAGGTGAAACTCACCTCGAGACCTAATTACAGTGCTCCCTGGGGCCAAAGGGAGCTGAACAGGCTCTCCACCTCTCTCAAAGTGCTCTGAATTCTCTGGCTCATCCTATGTGTTTCCATCTCTCCTCCCAGCCCAGAAGGACTTTATCCTAAAGACTTTCAGTCCTCACAGTGTGGTAACAGACACTTTGTACCAATATCCCTCACCCATAAATGGGCTGCAAGAGAGACGTGACTTCCCTCTGGAAGTTTGGATCTGATTCAGAAGCTGGCACACAACAGCAACTGTAAATAAGAAGATGAAATCCTTAAGCACTCAGCTATGACTTGGTTCTCCTAATTCCCAGCCCTCTCCCCCAGTTCTGCCAGTCCTCAGGCAAGGATTCGCAAAGCTCTTCCTGCAAGGAGTGTTTGGCAGTGCTTCAGGCAGAACAGGGCAGCAGGTTTCTCCTTCTAGCCTTGCAAGCCCACAGCTGGAATGTCTTCTGGCACCAAGCAGCCAAGAGCTGAGGCTGCAGTGGGATTCCCAAGCTGCTCCACTGCTGCTGGTGGGGTCTTTGCACTTCCCACTCCAGCCTCGGCCTCAGTGAATCATTGCAGTTAAACTCCTGCCAAAGGCACTCTCTCTTCCAGGCAGAAAATTAACCATTTCTTCTCTGGTAAGGGCCAGATCCTTCCTCCACATCTGTGCATATAGCACTGCTTCATTTTGGAGATGAGATGGGCACAGATCCAACCCACTTGTACTGGGGAAACCCAGTTTAAGTGTCCAGCAGCCCCATACCATGTGCTGTGGAGGTGAAGCAGCTCTCCCAGTGTGTTTGCCTGAGTAGATGTGGTTTTGTGTGGAGGGTAGAGCACAGATCAAAGGAGAGGATATCAGGAAGTGCTAATACAATACAGCTGGGGAAAAAAAAGTGGGGGAAAAAACCCCAAACCCTACATTTTTGCCAGTTGGGAATAATTTGTAGCTGCCAGAGACAAGTTTTAAATGAGGATTTAAAGCAGGATAACTCGGTGGAGGAAGATTACTCCATTTACCTCAAATTAGCATGGATGAAATTGAGGTGAAAGTTGGAGATTGAATTGCCACTCCAGGGCATTTGAGTTGAGAAACTGTGCTGGTGAATGAGCTGTCAGCAGAGCTGGGACCTAGGGCTTGAAACAGCCACCTCCAGAGCTACAGAAAATCACTGATATCCCAAATCTGGAGCAGATTCATGGTCTACAGCTGAGAAGAGATGATCTTGATTGCCAGGAAGTGACCAAAGTTTTTTGTCTGTGCTTCAGACATGATGAGAAGCTAATGATGAGCTCACAACATCTACATGACCTGAATGCAGACAGGGCCTTCTCAAGCCTACAAGGTCAGAGATAAGCCAGCTCCCAGCCACCACTCTGGTCTTTGTTGTCACCTCCTTAATAATACCTAAACAAGCAATGCAGCTGATGCTCCTTTAGTTCATTCATGCTAAGGGCCCTGCTTCCTGGCCAGTGGGAATTGGGGCTGAACAACCCCTAGCAATAGCAGGGAAGAGAATTCCCTCCCTCAGCTGTGCTCCAGTTCAGCTGTGACTTGTCACCTTTGTACCTGGCCCTTGGGGCTAGCTCTGACAGACCCTGTTTAGCTTAAACACCAGTGGAGTAAAGCATGGGAAGAGACACATCCCCATGGGAGAGCTGAGAGCCTTCAGCCCTTTCTTGGGTCACAGAGCTGCCCCGGAGACATCTGGAATGATGTCAGACCATCTGGGCACCTTTTAGGAGGAATCTGAGTCCTGGTGACATTTCTCCCACAGCCTCTCAGTTGTTTGGGAAGCAGGGTAAGGGCAAAGCCTGGCTAGCCTGAAATCTGTGCAGTTCCAAGGGAGACAATGTGTGGTTGTTAGCTGCCATGGCACTGCCAGACATTGGCCCTGCTATGAAGCAAGGGGGGAATTCAAGCACCTCATTATAATGCATGTCCCAAGCCCACATATTCAGACTTTCCATTGCCTAGGAGCACTTGTAAGTACTTCATCCTAAGCCCACGTCCTCTGTGCTAGCTTCAGAACAGCTTGTTAAAAAGAGAAAATAATAATAAAATTTTTAAAAAATCAAAATACTTTCCAGTTCTGTATGGTCAGTGGGTCTCTGCACCATGGTGGTGAAACTCAGCCCTGCTTGGAAACAGCTTCCAGATGCAGGAGCCCTCCCCAGCACGCACTTCACCACTGCCTCTGAGATAATTTGGCAAAAATCCCAAACCCAGCTGGGCAGGGAAACATGGGCACCGGTGACACAGCCCCTTCCCAGCCCCAGCCAGCACCAGAACCCTGTGTGGGCTCAAGATCAGTCAGTCTAAAGAGCATGGCTAGCAGAGAGGCAGGCACAACCAAAGCCTTTGGAAGGCAGTAGCCACTGGCTTAGAGCTCTGCTTGAGAACATTTTTCATCAGACCATCTGGAACCATATAGTGAAGGATGCCACAACTAGAAGACAAAATTACTTTGTCCTTCTAGATACCATTTTTGGGGCCCATATTTGACAAGCAAGGCACAAGCTGTAAGTTCAAAGGGAATTAGGAACCCACAGCTCTGTCCAGTAACTTGCCTGACAGTGCAACAGTGCAGAGAAGGGCTCAGAAACCAGATCTCCTACAGCAAGGAGAAAAGTACAAGTAAATATGTTCTTTGGCAGAAAAAAAAACTATTGGAAACACAGGGATAAAAAAACAGAAGAGCTCCCCCTGCTCCTTGAGATCCTCTGTGCTTTGGTTCTTAACTTTACCTTTCCAAACACACACAGGCAGCTGATGGAAAGCTCCAGAGATTGCTTTTCAGTGCTACAGCAGCAATATAATTCTGCCCATGGTCTGTCAGAGAGGTTAACACTGTCAGTTCAGGAAAGGTTGGCATCAGTTTCACCTGAATTGGTGCTATTGAGGTCAGACAGGCTATTGCCATAACCTTGGTTTAGGATCTGAACCAAAGGAAAGGCATGTGAGCTCTGCTGCTGTTTTACAGGCAGTCTCATGCCTGCTGAGGTTTAAGATCACATCTTGGGAGTTTTGCTTTCCTCTATGTCCCCATTTTCTTTCTGCCCACATAAAATGCAGATAAGGTGTCAGTTGCCAGCAACAGGGACTTTTGTACCAAAAATGGGTTTTAACACAGAAGTGTATCCTTGGATTATTTTTTTTCCCTCCTCCATCCCCCTCTTAGGAAGGACAATCTGCCCTTTCTTCATCTGCAGGGAGCATCATGCAGTTCAGGGATTGCAGCTCAACTTCTCCCTGTCAATGTATCTTTGTGCTTTCTTCCTGGCAGGCACATAACCAAGGAAAACTCCTTCACAATCCTGGACAACAAGTATTTTGTTTTACACTGACACTGTCCTGTGATGGGAGGGAGTTTGGTTGTAGAGCTCTGGACAATAAAGGTCTGTCTACAGCCTATGGTTTTCTCTCTCCCCTGAACAGAACAGATCTCTTGCTAATAACTTGAACATTGCTGAGTCCCTATATGGCTTCAGAAAAAGTTGCTTTGTAGTTTCCCTGTCTGCAAAATGAATTCTCCATCATTTAGAGCAACTGTGTCTAATGCCTTTTCTGAAAAAGATTTTTCACTTAACATTGAGTAAATCACTTAGCTCCACATCCATCCAAAGCATTTAAGCACCGGATTTCTGCTCAGTGGAAGATAAAACTGTCTTCAAAGATGTGGACAAGCTCAGCAATCAGTTGGGGTAACTTACTTCTGTAGCACCCAACAGCATGGTGAAGATAAAAAGATGAAAAACTGCAAGATGATCTGATTTCTCAGGAACTGGAGTTCCATGTGCCCAGAGGGCAGAGCTGATGCTCAGACTTTACAATCTCACTGCAGTGTTGCTGATATAAATAAATACCTTTTAAGCAGGTAAGTTCTTATCAGAACCAAGCATCCTAACTTCAAGTCCTTATCAACAGCGTGGTATGGGTTACATCTGGAGCTGTAAATCTTTCTGCACAGTAAGTCAAAATAAAAGTTTAAAGGCTGCCCTACAATGCAACACTGAAATAGCCCCACTGGAAATAATGGGGCTACCCAGGCAGGCAGCCAGACTGACACAGCAGAGTATGAAGGCCACATTCTTATCTTGTGCTTAGCTCATTTGAAGTGGGATCACATCCCCTAACATGCCAGCCAGACACTCAAACACCCTCCCTGTCAGCATGAAAAACAGTTTCCATGGAGCTAGCAGAAAAAGGTCAACACCAAGGGAAGTTATCAATACAGAGCTTGATAACTGTCTCTCTGCCCAGCCTCAGAAGATGGAATGAGTTCATGTGCATGAAAACTATTCCAACGACTCCAGATTTCCATCCTCTGTCACACAGAGCAGCTGCTGACACAGTGCTGGGAAGAGCAGACATGGCCAAGAGGCTGCCCACAGCACATCCCCTTGGTTTCAGCAACCATTAGCTGCTAAGTTAGGCAGCAGGAGTTGGGCTGAGACACAAACTGCTGAGCTTTTCATGTTGATTCCTCTCCATTCTTCACCATGCAGCCACTCTCTCACAGTGGGTGGTGGCTCAGCAGCCTGCCAGGTTTGCAGCTTTCTAAGCACTTTTCAGAACATCCTCCCTGTGCATGAAACCTGATAGGAGAGGGAAGAGTTCCTCCTTCCCAGTGAGATGTTTTCTCTCCATGGAGAAAAGCTCTGTGCTATTTCAGCAAGGAGAGATTGTGTCCTTTCCACTCAGAGAGGAGCTATTTCTCCATGAAAAGGAGTGATGTACTCCCACAGTGATGAAGTATCTGTTATCCTTCTCCAAAGGCTGTGACTCTCTAGTCACCTCCTTGCAAAGCCTTGGCCCTTTTTTCCTTGAATTGTGATACCTCTTTTAATTTTACACACAGCTTCCCCATTTTCATATCCAGTGAGTGAGCAATGGTGAAGATGGATGCTTGGGTGAAACAAAGACCCAGCACCTTTGCTCATGGTTAGTATTAAGCAGTGAAAGAGCACTGAATTGTTCTTTAAAAACAAAAAAAGAAACTTGTCTGCTTTCCCACCAGAGAATCTGTCACAGGGCCCTCACATTTCCCTATTTCCAAATCCCCTCAGCATCTCCAGCTCCAGGATCACCACTCCTTCCTGCATATCTCTTTCTCCAGCTCTTCCACTGCCCACTCCCATCCCAAGCCACATCCTCAGATGTGAGCTCAGGCCAAACCCTTGCCCAAAACTCAGCTGAAAATAGACCAGGTGAATGTGAAAGTGGAGAGAAGGTGAAGTCACTACTTAAGGGTAAGTTAACAAGAGCTCTCTCCTCATGATAGACTTATTGTCAATATCCCTTATTCCTAAGTGAGCTCAAATATGTGGCCATCAGAATCAGAACTGTCTGTGAACACTGCTTGATGACTTCAGACAGGAATGTATAACAGAAGACCTCACTCCAGCAGGCTCTGCACAAGATCCCACAAGCACTCCTGAGCATCAACTGCTCTTCAGTCAGAAACAGACTGAAGATCCCAGCTGAACAATGTGAGGTACACACCCTAAATTAGGGTGAAGGAGTTATTTACTTGGCAATAGCAGTGAGTGTTGTTCCAAGCAGTGTTAGACTGATAGCTTGGCAAAGATCAGGTGTTTTTTAAACTTGGGGGTATCTTGTACAGCCATTAGCCCAGCCTTGAGTTTGCCAGCTGAACAGACAAGACTCTGCAAAGAGACAAGCACAGGCAAAGAAAATAACCTACCTAAGTACACATAACTGATCTGGGATGAAAACATGAATAGAAGCCAGGTCTGGCTTCCAGGTATTGCTCCAGCAACTAGAAAAAACAAACAAACAAACAAAAAAAAAAAACCAAAACCAAACCACAATTCCAGCTTGGGAAGGACTGTCAAAGAAACCCAGATCTATAGCTTCATAAGCATGCAGACTAATAGGCTTTAATGGCTCTGACCAACCCTACCTGAGGCCTTCACTCACAATCCTGCCCATTTAAGCTCCAGTCTGGGCCCTCAGTCCCAGTCTGAGTCTCAGACCAGTAGCTATGCTGTAGGTGTATGTCACAGCTATGCCTGGTCCTAGACCTCAATGACCCTGATCCTTGGACTGACTTCCCAGTTTGATTTTGCTCCTTCCTTTTCACTATGGACTTGTCTGGTGATTACTGGGCAGTGTTTGCCCCTTTGGAAGCACCCAATTTCAGTTAATCCTTTAATTAATTCAGCAAAAGTCTCATTGAAAACCTTAATAGGTTTCAGTGCAAACCTCAGCAGTATTTCCATGTCAGTTTTTGCCTTTGCTTTTGCATCCTACATACTCCAAACCCAATAAAGGCACTTGCCAGTTATGAGTGGGTTGGGGTCTTCCTGGGAAATTCTGCCTTTATTTCTGCTGCCTCAGGATGGTGCAATTCAGCTGGGGTCATGTTGGCAGATGCTCATCCTGAACATCTGATGCCATCATGCTATGCAGGTTACTTGTTTCTCTGTATGACCTTATTATTTATAAATGTTAGGGTTTGGGGAAGGCATATTATTTTACTACATGACTGGAACTTGTACCTGAAGCTAGGCAATGAAGGTTTATGTGGCTCTGACATCTTATTTACAGCAGTGATCCCCATATTCCATATTCACATCTCCAAAGAGGGCTGACACAGCTGTTGTGTATTCCCAAGCAGGAGGCAGCTGCATGAAGTTGTTGGTGCTGGAGACACTGCACACAGCTCTTTGTTCTCCCAAGCTGTTGTTTTCCAACAGAAATGGAAAAGCTGACAAATCTTTCCTCTTTACAGACAGTAGCTTTAAGCTCACTGAAGGCTGTAACTAGAATGAGCATTTTTTGGGTGATTTAAGGCAGTTCTGGGCAGCAGACACTATTTGGACTGGTAGTCAAGAGGCCTGCAGCCAGCTCTGCAGCAGCCAGCAGAAGTCAGTGGAGTTTGGAGTGAGAATATCAGGTGCTTGTCCTCTTTCTCATCACCTTGAAACTACTCAGAGGGAGCCTGTGTCCTGAGAGGTTTAGGGAAATGAATATCTAAGGCACTTGTGCCCTCAGAAGGGCCCAGACAGCATGGTTCACAGATCATGGGTACCAAAAGTGCCCTTTGGGTGGTTACAGGCAAATAAAAGAAAGGATTTGCAAATATGCAGCAGGTCCCAGCTTCAGCTGAGTTCCTCCTAGCACCATTAACCTCAAAGAAAATTACAGTCTGACACACAGCACCACTGAGAAGTTGCCAGGCTTGTGGTGTAGCCAACTGTTTAACTGAGTGTGTGGGCATTTTATTGCCTGTGGGAAAGGTAAGGTGAAATGAATCCGTGGCTGAAACAATTGGATTTTACCACATGTCTGCAAAACATCTGGAAATCCATCCTTCTGTGGACACATTCAAAGCTTGGAACATGAACACTGAACTGCAGGTCCTTTTTCACCATGCTTAGGGAAACTGGGGGCAATCATGGTAATCACAAGGTGGTGAATCTATAACTGGTCCCACTTTCTTCTAGTGATACCACTGTAAAACTGCTGTGTCCCCCTCTACCCCTAAGCCAAATGTACCATAAAAATCAGCAGATGATATTGATCAAAGGGCAAATAATTTTGCTTCTCAGTAAATCCACCTTCTGCTAAAAGCAACTATTCCACACAGAGCTTACTTGCAAATGAAGGAACAAGGCTTGAGAGGACAGAAACAATCTTCCTTGCCACTGGGACAGCAAAGTCTTGAATTTTTTTATCATCGTGCTCAGGATATTTCTCTTTCTAACTTTTATCTCCTTAACAAGGCCAGAAGGTGAATATCACAAAGGTCCAGATCCTCAGCTGAGGTGGACTGCTGTGACACTGCTGAGTCTGCCAGACATTACCAGAGTTCAAAGGCTGTGAAAACTGCAAGAGGAATAACACAGAAGTCTTCTGGTTGGAAAAGACCTTTCAGATCATCAAGTCCAACCATTAACCTAACTCTGCTGAGTCCAGTACTACCCCATACTCCTAAGCACCACAAACCCCTCCATCTTACTGGTGTGAGGGGATTGTCTCAAGAGTTTTATTCATTTGATTTAAGCTGATCAACCAGATATATATATTTGCAACTGGGTCTGGACATCTTGTTGCTTCAAAGACTGAGATATCTTAGGTTAAAGGGTTTTCATGCAGGAAAAGAAAACTTTGGAAGAGGAAGAGATTACTCATCATTAAATTGTGGGAACTGCAGGATGCATGAAACCCTGACCTGATTTGAGTCACTTTGCCATTAACTTCATGAAAGCAGTTGAGAGAAGAGTTGCTATAGGAAAGGGTACACAGCTGATGTCTCTCATCCTTGCTTACACAACCCTAAAAACTGTCCTTTGTCATAGTTACCACAGATGACCTCCAAGAGCATGCTTTACAAGTGCTGACTGTATTTTTAGCTGGTCTTGCATGTGACTCAGTAGAGAGAAATGAGGAAAGGCAGTCCCATGGGAATTCCTAGCTCTCTGCACACCACCATGGATCACCACAGCTGCAAGAGTCCAAGAGAAAAGAAGAAAAGGAGGCATTTCCTCTGCTCAGATGTATCCTGCCACCAGGGGACGTGTCTGTAATTTAATAAACATCTTAACAACAACAACAACAGTTGGGTTAAAAAAAAAACAGGGAGCAGACATAGGTCATGGCTGTAACTGATCTCATTCTCCCAGTGTACAAAAGAAGCATATTAATCAGCCAGCCCTAGAATTTGGTCTTTCCCTGACTAATCTGTGTGGGAGGTTTTATGATTTAGGATATAATTCCATGAAGTTTTAATTTCTGGAGCAGCTGAAAACAGGGTGGTAGGTGCTTCCTGTACATAACAGTCCTCTACAACATACCAGTGGTTTTCTGAGAGAACAAGGCAAAAAATTGGGTATAACATCTACAAAGGTTCTGGGTAGACATTTCACTCATTTCAGGATCAAGAGGCACCTATTTGCAGCAAATTAGCCTGAGATTCATCTATGTTTAGCAGTAGGAGCTGGCTAGAACATGAAATAGACCTTCAAGAGTTAATTCCTGGCCATGTCTAGTAAGTATGGCTTTCAGCATGCAGGACTGGGTGCATTTGTGCTGTTTGTTCTGCAAGGCAAGGCAGACATTTGTCAGCAGAGGGATAAAAAGCCAAGAACCAGGCTCTTTCCACAGGAATTTGTAGAGCTTCAAAGGAATTTTCTTTCAAGACCTCTTTCAGTATCCCACCAGGGATGTTTGTAAACAACTCTGTTTGCTCTCCCAGTCACTGAAGAAGATAATTAGGAGCCACAAAAGTTATAATCCATTTCAGCTCCCAGTGGAGATAATTTGATTGAATAGGAGACACAGCTTCTAAATTAAGATTTATAATCACCATTGAAACCAGATAGTAAAGTTTTTAGCATAGAGAGGCAAATACACCCTCAATGTCCTTGTTCAAAGATAGAACTGTTAGAGAACAACCACAGCCTGTGTTTTCTAAAGACACTGGGGTTAGTGTAGGTGGCCAAGGAAAAAAAAAAAGGCTTTCAAATAACCACATTTTCCAGAAATATTTGTATATTCTAGGCAGGCAACCAAGGAGCCTGGATGGACTAATTAGTGCTTTTTAACTGTCCAGGAGCCATTGGCTTTCAGTCTTTCTAATAGAGTAACATCACACCATGCATGCAACCTGAAACTGCCCCATATTGGTGTCATCTTAGGTGCAAAGTGTCACTTCCCACTGTTACTACCTGTGCCATGTTAAGACAGTAGAAGGTAAAGATGTGGCAACCAAATAGAAAGAAGCCAATTAATGTCTCCATAACTCATGCCTCTGGGAGAAGTCTTCAAATAGAAGGAAACAAAATTCCTGCCTGGAATCTTTTCTTTTTCTGCACAGATATATAAGATGGAAGGTGGACTTACCTCTCCAGTGTAATTGCAGACCTGAGCTATATCTGCCAAATCATTCAGAACAGAATAGAAGTCTTAATTGATCTTTACTTCTAGTTTAGACTGATAATACTGAGTTGAGACAGAGAATGTGTTTCCCCAGGCACAGCCTACTTCTACTTTAGACTGGTAATACTGAGACAAAGACTGCATTCTCCCAGGCCCAGTTCCCTTCCAACCCAACTGACTTGACTCCTGACATGGAGATGGCTTTCATCTGTCCAGCTCAGAGCAAAATATATTTAGGCACCAATTTGAATCTTGCATGTCAAAGGTCAATTTTAAGCATTGGTGATGTGCTCTTCTGCTGGGGATGTTGGCTCATGCTAAGATCTGTGCCTTGGCAATATGTCTGAGGTCTGTGCTGGAAGATTCAGATTCTCCAGTAGGACAAACTGACATTACTCTCAACAGAAGCTATTGAGTTCCACATTACTATGAGTTTTGCCAATTGAAAGACAACAGTATCTTCTCTCGGCTGTTAAGCTGGATACCATGGTCTGCTGAATGCACATCTCCTGGAATTCTCCCTAATCTGCCTCTCTTTAAACTGCTCAGAACAGACTTGCCCAGGACAACCCTATCTGCAGCATCCTCACTCAGTTTTGACAGCACCAGCCTTTTGTATAAAGTGAAGTCCTCTCCATTCCTACTAATGTGGTTATTTCTCACTGGGTGTAAATTATCTCACCTTGAGATTTCCACAGAGCCTCCTCTCACCTCAGGCATAGCAAACATTTTGCAGAAGAACCCAAGTGGAGAGATGAAAAGCCTGAACCAAGCTCTCTGCAACCTTACAGCCAACCCATCTATCATAAATACCAGGATCTCACCTGTTTCAGTTTTGTTCCCACCATGGATGCACTGCTGTCAAGCACAAATACAACATTCTTTGGCAATGGAGGAAGATCTGTGGGGGCGAAGTAGTGCACGAAATACCCATTAAGAATCTGTGGAAGAAGAGCAAGGAAGTCAGGAATTGGAGGCAGATCATGATGCAATGTTCCACACACATCATTATGGGCTATTTGGTTGGGCACACCTGATCCTGCTTTCAGTCTCTGCACTGGAGCATCAGTGCACCTTGATATCCCTCTTAATCTTGGTCCCCTGTTTATCCAGACTTGGAGAGACTACTGGAGCTCTCAACATTTCCTTCCATGGTGGAAATTGGAGTTTCCTTGCCTGTGCAATATGTTCCCAGGGGTCAGAACCACAACATGCATTTGGGGAACGGGCCTTGTATTCAGATGTGTACAGCCAGTAAATTGAGAGTGAAAAGCAGATACAAAAAAGTCACTCAGTGAAGTAGGTACCTGTGTTTTTTAAGTCCATCTTGTGGCTGCCAACTAAATGGTTTTATTTTATAGAGTTTTTACAACATAGAGAAGTGACCTTCACTTGGAAAACATTTTCTAACACATTTGGAGCATGCAGGGCAATCAAACCATCTCAGATTTAATTATTAAAGCATAAAAGATGAGTAATGTGTACAGTACCTGAACATCCCCAACACTCAGCTCCCTGTTGACATCATATCTAATTATGAAGTCTCCCAAAATGCCATTTCGAGCTATCCTGGCTTGCTCAACAACACTGGGATTGAAAGTAACTTTAGCTAAGGTTTTGGTATGTCCAACTACAGTGGAAGGAGGAGGAGAAACATCACCTGTTGAGATAAAACCACAATATTACAAGTTGTACCCATTGTCTTACAGATATCTAAGCACAGCACACATGGTACTACCATGGTGTCAGGCCAGCTAGCACAGTTCCACACTGAGATTAAAGATTCAGCTCACCAGTGATAAAATAAGAGCTCCCTCTAATTCTAAACTGAATTCAACATTGCAATCCTATCAGGGATATAAATGTTTAGACAAAATTCCTGTGCTTACTTTTGTTTGGGGGTCACCGAGGCCAAACATTCTGTGTATGACTGTAAACTGCTTTCTGTAAATAGCAAATGCACAACTTCAGACATGGAGCTGGTATTCATTCCAACCAGCTCTCAGCATCTAGAATGCAGCTCCTATACCTGAGATCCTTCCAGTCCAAGCCAGTATGATTCATTTTTCCTGCTGAAACATTTCCTCTGGGTTTAGCTGAATCACACTGCAGATCTCTCCATACTGGTTATAAGGAGTTCTGGAGGTGTATGTGAAGTGGGATTGATCTGCCCAATTGATCACTTGATCTGACAAGTGTCTTATGTGTAATGTCCACATCTGAACAAGTTATCTTAGCTACTTGTATGTTCAGCGAAGAGTTACCAGTATAGCTGCTGCAATTTCAGTCTTACTGCCTGAGACAAAATCCAACCCTTGCAAACTGCATCCCTGAGGTGTAACTCACCCAAATTTCTGAGAGCCCTCCCTGAGTCAGTGAAGAGAGAGGTACCTTTTAGAGGGCACTTCAAAGAAAGACAATAATTTGGGTCTGAGTCACCCTTGAATTAGCTTCCATTTGTCTTGTTACTTTGCAAAAGCTGAAGAATATGGAGATTCCTTCTTGCCTCTCTGTATGGTTAAAATCCTACCTTACTCTCTTTTGGTGTGTCAGCTGCTCGCTCTATGAACTCCATAAGGACTATTACATGAGATTGGCCAAAGGCTACATTTGGCTTTGAACTCCTCAGATTTTCAGGGCTTTCCCCCTGATCCTAACCAGCTATTGAAAAAAACCAAAATAGATTCTCAACCAATGTTCCTCTTAGGTGCTTCAGCTCTCACAGTGATTATTCCAACACTTTTCTGAGGCACATAAGTTTTATAGAATCATAGAATCATAGAATTGGCTGGGTTGGAAGGCACCTCTGAGATCATCGAGTCCAAGCCTTGAACCACCGTTGCGGTTGCTGGACCATGGCACTGAGTGCCACATCCAGTCTCTTTTGAAATATCTCCAGACACGGAGAATCCACTACTTCCCTGGGCAGCCCATTCCAATGTCTGATCACCCTCTCCGTAAAGAAATTCTTTCTAATCTCCAACCTAAACCTCCCCTGGCACAACTTGAGACCCTGCCCTCTTGTCTTGCTGAGAGTTGCCTGGGAAAAGAGCCCAACCCCCCCCTGGCTCCAACCTCCTTTCAGGGAGTTGTAGAGAGTGATGAGGTCTCCCCTGAGCAGCCTCTTCTCCAGCCTGAACACCCCCAGCTCCCTCAGCCTCTCCTGATAGGATCTGTGCTCAAGTCCCTTCACCAGCCCAGTTGCCCTCCTTTGGACCTGCTCCAGCACCTCAATCTCCTTCCTAAACTGAGGGGCCCAGAACTGGACACAGGACTCAAGCTGTGGCCTCACCAGAGCTGAGCACAGGGGCAGAATCCCTCCCTGGACCTGCTGGCCACGCTGTTCCTGATCCAGCCCAGGATACCATTGGCCTTCTTGGCTACCTGGGCACACTGCTGGCTCATGTTCAGCTTCCTGGCAATCCAGACTCCCTGGTCCCTTTTTTCATTTTATCTGCTCATGTGCAGATATAAATCGGTGAGAATAAGCTACTTAATTATACTTTGAGGAGTAGGTCTCAATTCTCTGCCAAAAATGGCCCAAGAAATCTAAAGTATGGCAGGGAAAATAAAAGATGGGTGACATTCAGTTCTGGTTTGGGTGTTCACAATGCAAGTGTCTCCTAGAAAATCTCTATGCTCAATGGAGAGCAGACCAGGAGTGTCACGGGGGATTAGGATATGTTATGATTAGGCCAGGCACAGACATTTGCTTTAGGATAATATTAATTAGGTGCTATACCTCATTAACAATACTGAACATGATGACAAGGTGCAGGCAGTCTTGGAAAGCTCCTCTCTGGAGGTTCCTGTAACACTGGCAGTGTAATGAGGAGTGGCATTTCTTCACCTTTGTAAAGTGCTTTGAGCAGCATTACAGGAATGCAATGTGACTTCTGTGAGCAATGTTGAACACAATCCACCTTACATCCAGATCCCACAGAGATTTAGAAAATTTTACATATGATTATGTCTAATTTACTTACTTACTTCTATGTCTAATTCCTACTTACTTCCTAAGTAGGAAAATGGAGGCATGAAGTAGTTACCTAACACATCTGACCTCACCAAAGGTCAAACCCATAGAAATGCCAGTAGTAGAGTTCTTGTGGGTTTATAAAATGATTTTCCAAAGCTGTGACATTTATTCTAAAGTGCTCTGTATAATCTAGACTCCCCTAAGCAAAGCAAGGAAAGGAAGAGTCATAAATCAAGAGCACTCTGGGATGCTGCTTCTGTGGTGATTTGGCTTTTCTTTTAAAGGTGTCCTGTGAGCCCATGTAAACAGACAAGGCACAAGACTGTGCTATTGAGGCAGGGAAAAAGTTTCCTCAGAGCCCAAATTTCTACATAAATAAATGATACTTGAAGGACCTGGAATGTGAAACAAACTCATCAGCAAAACTCTTGACCGGGGAGGGTGAATGACAGATATTACTCAATTTCAGTAAAGTCAAGAATTGACTCTCTGGCTATGCCAATTCCAGTCCATCCATCTTGACAGAAATAGAAAAAGAAGTCCTAGCCAATACCTCAAAATCACTTAGGGGCACTAGTGTCAAGAGCTTTGACATTTATTCTAAAAATCTGTGTACAGTTCAAATTTCCCTTGACAAAGAAAAGCCAAAATCAATAGAGCTATAAGATTTTATCCCCGTGCTGATCTGTTTTTACTTTTATAGCTGCCCTCTGATCTGATAAATCAACAGATATAATATGTATTTAATATACAGAGCACCAGCTTTGCTTGTATAGGTCTCCCTGGATTTTCCATCTGTCTTCTATCACTTCCAAGATTCCATTTAACTGCTAGTGTGTTGGAAATGCCCAGAATTCATCGAAATGGCTTAACAGTTCGTTTATATTTTCTGATCTATTGAAGGGTTACTTCTCCTCAACTGCTGAAAAGCAAGAATTGTCACCAGCTAGGCTGCCTGACCACATCACACCAGGGTTAGTGAAAGTCCATCTCACACAGAAAACAGAAGCTCTCTCCTTATACCTACTTTAGGTACACATGGCTGTGGTCTTTGGACTTCACTTCTGTGTTTTTCTGCCAGAAGTATATTGATGGAGGAGCACAACATTCAGTGAGCCACCCTGGCATGAGTTCCAGCCCTACTATTAGGTAGCCACTCCATGCCTCAGTTTCCTCACCTGTTAAGTGGGCAGCATGACATGGTATCCAGTTTTGTAAAGCACTGTGGAATCTAGAAGGGCTCAAGTGGATAGCATTGCATTCCTCTGTTACCCCTCAAAACACTCTCTGGAGGTGATGGATGTCATCCCCTGTGACATAGAGAGAGCTCTGGGAACCCTTGGAGAGGTTTCTGAGGGTGCCTCACACAGCCATGGTCAGAGAGAAGAATACCTGAGGAACCTCTCCCATCTGTCTTATAGCCACTCATCTCCAGAGCAGAGATTAAAAACAAACAACAAAAAAAAGGTCTGATAGAAAAGGTCCAAAATAACCTTTTTTTAACCCTGGAATAATTGAAATCAGGCCTGGAAGGCTGGTTATCAAATTCAGACCATGTGCTCACACCAAATCCCTTCCTACTTGATTTTGACATCATGTAGAAACTCTCCAGAACTCCATCCAGTCCCCCAGTAATGGAAACTCAGCACCTGCCCTTGCCAGTCCTTTCCAGAGCTTCACTTTTTCACTGTTAGACATTTTAAATGTCTAATTTATATTTTTCTTTCCACATTATAACATTTTAAGTGTCTAATTTATATTTTTCTTTCCACATTATAAACTCATGGCTTCTTGATCTTTCTGCTGTTGACACAGAAATCACAGTATCTTTCCCTCCTTGAAGCAGTCTTTTTTTTATTTGAATCCAGCAACTACATCTTCCCCCAGGTTTCTTTTTTAGGCAGCACTTGGTATCTGGATCACAATTACTCTTCTCTGTTTATTGGCCCAGTTCTTTTTAAACAAGTGACTGAGAGAGGAAAATCTATGAGATATTGCAGAGTCCAGAGCATGGATGAGCTCCAAAGATTTGAGCTGGTCTGGGCTCACACTGAGGTTGTTCATAGGGCCTTTGGACAAACTTTTCACCAAATTCAGCTAAAAAAGTAAACAGAGCAGGAAAAAGCATTTTTTTTTTTTTAATTTTCCATCTGAAGCTGTAGTTCTCATATGATGAACAGTTAAACTCAAATTATTTTAGAGACTGGTAGAGTCAGGGTTAGGGCTCAAATGCAAAGTTCATCCTTTGCTCACACACAGAAGCTTCTAGAAAACTATGATAAGAAATTACAACATTTCTGAGACATATGACTTTGAAGAGAAATAGTCATTCTCTAGCAGCCTAGTGTCTCCCTCACCAAGTCCATGACTCACATTGCTGCTCTGAAGGAAAAGGATGAGGAGAGTCATCCCTGGAGGGTGCTGGGTAGGACATCATTCAGAAAATGGCTCCATTCTGAGGTCATCAGAGAAAGCCAAGATCATTGGCTTCAATGTCTCCTGTTTTGGGGTTTGCACGTGACAGAAGACACCACCTGCACACACCAAAAGATCACTTCCCAAAACTCACATGCCTAATATCTTCTTTTGGGAAAAATACAACTCCCTGATGGATCTGTGTGTGCAGAAGTCATTGGCAAAGGAAATCTCCTGGAAAGATTTGTCATCACATTGCCTATGCTTGGTATTCAGAGAGGATGTACACTGAAGAGTTTGAAGCCACAGGAGTCCAAGCAGAGAGCAGACATTGTCTTTTTCTTGGTTTTCTCCCAGTTTGCACCCACTCTGACCTGGCACATAATTTTTCTACCTTTCACTTAAAAAATCCACAGCCTTGCCTGGAGGTCTCACTGCATGTGCAAATTTCTTTAGGTTTTGGGTGCCATATGAGCAAAGAGGTTTTGCAGGGAGGATCTAACAACTGAGATGTTTTGTTTTCTGGATCAAGCTCGAAAGGTGGCAGCTGATAAGGACTGTGGATTTCTAAGTACAATGCTCCTTGTGTTGGCCTAACCCTCCCTAGGGGTATTCTTCTGGTTTCCATTTGTGCTTAGGAAAGCAGGAAGTTCCAGTTGTCTGCTTTGAGTGTGATTGATCTTGTCCAAAAATGGTCATAAAAAATAAACACCTCCCATCCAAAATAATCTGTCCTTCCCAGAGACCCTTCTGAGACCTTTTTTGGGTTGTTCTTTTTGTCTGTCTTCTGGTAATGTCCTAATCTCCTCATCTTGGTAAGTCTAATGAATTCTTTAACTCTGTACGCTCATCTGAGTGGCACACACATGAGTACCAATGCAGACTTGATCTGTCAGAGACACAACCCACTCCTGACTGCCCATGGTGGACATGAGTTGGGGATTTCAGTGACTTCCATAGCAGTGGTTTCACCACAGCAAACAGATTGCACCAAATGTATAGGGCAATTCCAGATAGAAATGGTCTGTAAGTGAATTCTGAGCACAGGGAATCTGAATTTCAGCTGGTTTACCCACCCTGAAATAGAGCAACTATTTTGTATACATTTTATTGTCTAGAGAGGACTGTGGAATCTTAGAGTTTGGGCCCATTTTTATATGAGCTGTTTTAAATCTGAAGCACTGTGCCAAGAATAATCAGTGCTCTCAGTCTGACACTGGATAGCAAGTTACCAGATTTTTCCTTCTATGTCATTCACATGTAAGAATTGCCATACCAGACCAAGAGTGTGTCTGTTGTGCTGAGTTTGTCCCTAACCATGGTCAATGCCAGATGTTTTGCAGGAAACCATAAACCACAATGCAGTATGGTACTTCCTGATAGGTGAAAAAAGCTTCCTGTCCCTCCTGATGAGAGAGGCAGAGCACTTTTATCACACGTGGATGTATATCAGGGAGACTAATTAGTTATATGGGGCTTGACCTGAAGCTGCTCAAAGTCACTGAGAGTCTTGATTTCACTGTGAAGTGGAGGGAATCAGTAGGATGACACTGAGCAGTCAGTTTAACCCCAGGTCACACTTTTAGTGTCTTTACCTGGCAGATATGAACAGCTCCACAGATTTTGCTGGCAGTCTGTCAGAGTAACTGAGGAGCAATTCCCACAAGACTCCCCATCCTGCTTACAGACTCAGCCTCTTGTTTTAGTGAGGGGTTTTTTGTCAACATGTAGCAATCAGGGCATCTCAGGCTCCTTGCTTTTAGTTGACACTAGGAAAATTACCTTTACACTGTCTTGAACAGGAAGCAAGGACAGTTGGAGGTAAGAGTAGATACTTGGACTGCACTTTGTGCTTTGGCAAAACATGGATTTTCCTCTTGGAATTTCCCATGTTCTAAAGTGCAGGATTTCCTATCTGCCTTGGCATGGAGGGATGGAAAAAACATTTAATTTAAAATAAACAGTTCCCAGGAGATGTGGAGCCAGAGAAGAGCCTGTTAAACTGTTGAGCACAAGGCCTGAAGGTCCAGTTCAAAGCTTCTGAAGACAATAGGGAAAAAAAGTCCTATTGAGTTGAATGGGATCAGCCCTATATTTATTGAACTTCAAAGTTTTCACATGCTTATGCAAAGATACCACACAGACACAATTATCTTTCTAAACAAAGTCATAATTGGAATTTGCCAGAAGAATTTACACGTAAAGAGCTGCAAGCATTTCTTTTTCTTGTTGTCTTTATGAGATGTGTCCTCTAGTTTCTAATAGAACCTTGATCCTACACAATGCTGCTTCAGTACAATATTGGGGTTTTGTTTAATGCCTCCTTTGGAGCTGAAGTGACTGAACCACCAGTCTACACAATCATCCAAGATTGCCTTGGAGAACACCCAGCCCTGCCAGTCCAGTTTTAGGAAGTGATTAAGCAACCAGTAGCAGAACCATGGGTCATAAAATCTCTCCTTACCTTCAACTTTCCCATTGCCTTTCTGCTTGCTGTTCCGAAGGGGAGGCACTTCCAGTGAAACTATCCCTGAGTTCTCCAAGATGTTGACCTCCACTCGTAACCTCCCCACAAGCTGCTGGGGCCTGATGCTGACTGTATATTCATATTTTCCCAATCTTCTTTGCAAAAGCTCCTCATAATGCAGCAGGAACCTGGCCTGCATCTTGCGAGGGATGAAGACAGAAGCTTTGAAGGTCTCATAGCCATTCTCCCTGGAAGAAAAAGTCCAAAGACACCTTCACATCCCATACAAATCACACACCAGCTCCTTCAGTGAATAATGAATCTGGATTTTGTTGGTCCTATAAAAGTATTTTCTATCACTGGATATGTAAGTGTAGCAAGAAAAGAAACACCCTAATGCTTCACAAAGCATTGGGCACAGAGGAAGTTTTTCACTGGAGGAAAGGTCTTAAAAGACAAGATGATTTCTTAGAGAGAGGAGTATGACAGACATGTATAACATGGAATAGGTCTCTTGGCTTCTTTTACAGAGGATCTGAAAGATTCATAATTAATTCTTGTCTTTACTGTTGCGGACTCTGCAGTATCTTAAGCAAAGTACAAATTAATTCCTCTTTCTTAGGATTAACTGTTTATAGCCATATACTCAGTGGGGTGAAATAGGACCACCAAGACAATCCTACAACTGGACACTTCTCTAAAATGAGTCTTCCAGCCAGCCACAGTGTGCCATCAGTCACCCAGCATATAAGTGGCAGTCAGATTTCTGTTTTCTTTATTGACTTCTGCTGCCCTCTGTTAAACAGAAATAACTTAAGATCTTCTACTTCCCACACAGTGCACTGCAGGGTCCAGCTGCCAGGCACTGACAGGATGCCAGGCACTACAATTTGTGAAGGGAAAATTAAAAAGCCACATAACCAGAATGGAAGCTTTTAATGCCATGCAGGGGTAAGTTCAGAACCCCCTGATGCAAGATTTTGGTGATGCCCACAATCCAGTGAGAACTGAAAAGTGTTTGAGACTTTGATTTCTCTAAGAGGTATAAAAATAATTTAATTTTTCAATGTTAGCCTTTAGACAACTGGAATGACATCTCTGGGTCATACCAGTGGTCTAACATTCACAGGTAGTAATTGTACACAGAAGGGGATGCAACAGGGCAGGACAAGAGAAATATAGTGATTTCTTTTTCCCACTCTTCCAGGTTCTATCAGCTCAGGTCTAGTTCCTTTGCTGAAGGTTCATGATAGGGTTTTTCTACCATAAGTTTGTCCAACCTCTTTTTGAACCCACATCAAATTTGGCACCCACAATTTTTCAGTGGTAAGAAACACAACTTTGTAAAGAATATAATATTTTTTCTGTTTTGAACCTGACATGGGATCATCTTGTTAAGTTTTCCCTGGTTTTTCTATGAGGGACAAAATAAAGACCCTTATTCTTCATTAGTTCATCTCTCTCTGTCCCTCTCCACTGTTCATCATTTTTCTGATCTGAAAAGCAAAGACTGTTTAGTTGTTCCTCATCATTTGTTCATGTTGGACTAGTGCTACTATCCCAGTTAAATGGGAATAATGCAGGATTTTCCAGTAAAATCCATCCCACGGTTCATCTCTTAGAAACATTTGAGGGAATTTGGGGTAAACCTGAGAAAACAGCCCCTAGTGCTGCTGAAGAAGTGCATTCAGGTGAACATACAGACTTTTAGATCATTAAAGCCTCAGAAACCTCCTGGTTTCTGCCAGGAGGACCAAGGGACTTCCAGGCCCTGAGAACTAAAATAAGTCAAGCACTGAGAATGGGGCAAGTAAGCCTGATTGAAAAGGCTACCTGTGGTTTTGCCACTGGCTAACTTTGTAGTCTTGAATCTGTAACTCATTAAATTCCCATGCCCTTAATTTTCCTGCCTGTTATTCAGGAAGCAACATGATTTCTTTCCCTCACAAATACATCCTGGAGCATCTTGGAAATGAAAATGTTGTGTAACAGGTCTAGAAAACACCACTTGCAATTTTATATGCCTTGGAGTATGGGAATGACACCAGGCAGTCCAAATAACATTTTATTTCACTGCTTCTTCCTATAAATCTATGGATTAGTATGCCAAAGAAGCCAAAATAAAGATGGAATGAAAGTCCATCACTTCCCAGAACAGCCAAACACACAACACTTACCTTCCATCTGTGGAGTTTGAAGGTTTCTTGTGTCTTTCTTTGTCACCACTGCTGTTCTTCTTCTCTTTCCCTGTCACCTCCCCATAATAAGTCTTGTTGCCAATGATCCTGGAGAGACCAGATAGTCATCATGACCACTCTGCACTCATCTACAGCTATCACAGTCTGTGCACTTGCAAATAAACCGAGCATGCTACTGGTGTAACTCACTTTGAGTCCACTCAAGTCATTGAGACAGAAGCCGAATTACAGCAGAGAACATTTTTAATCCAGGGGTTTGCCTGTTTAAAATGTCTCTTCAGAAGGTAATCTCCAAAGCATAAGGATGCAAACCAGAAAGCAAAGTCAAGACTCCCAGGCTCCTCAGGTCCATATTCAGGATGACTGCTCTCAAGTTGCTGCGTTCCTGAATAAAATTCTTCTCTCTGGGAATGAGTTACTGGGCCATGGGTTGCATAATGAAACAGCCCCTAACATACAGCTTGGCTGGCTAATAGCAAAGGACTGTTTGTCCTAAAAGAAATGTTCCCTATCTGCTAAAGTCATGTCTGAAGTTGTGTCCTCAATATCTACCCACAAGGGCCACCTGTGCATGACCAAACCAAATATATTTTTTAAACCAAGACCTCAACTTATTCCTTAGTGACTTATTTCAGTGTGAGTTTGGTTGCTCTGTGCTTGCTCTTACACACAGAGAATGAGTAGCAGCTCCAGCAGCAAGTCAATCTATCTATTAGTTGGAGTTGGCTCTCCTTGTCTACTGACAGTATGGAGAACCTGGAACAACAAGGAGCTGTTTGGCAAGAGTCAGTTTGGCAAGCTAACTATCATGTGCCAGGGCTGATGAAATTTTAATTGAACAGATTTCTGAAGGCTAGGAGAGATTTTTTTGGCTGAAATCAAGAGGAGAGGAGGAGAAGGAAGTGCTTAAAAGACAGTCAGATGGGAAATAAAGTCATTTTCTTCACCACATACATTGAAGACTTGAGTCTTATCATCCTGTCCGCCAAGGATTTGCTCTGTGCTTTTGGGGCCATGGCTGGAGGGTATCATGGGTGTGGTTTGATTTTCCCCAAAGACATGCAAAAAGGCCTTGGCAGAGTCCTACTTCAGATGAGGCAGTTTTTGAAATCTCAGGGAGCTATCTGCAGGGTGGGAGACAGCTGTCAGCATCACTTACTTACATGGTAAAGTTGGAGATGAAAGCTGCAGCTGGGATTTGCATCTCAAACACAGCTTCCCGTGCCTCGGATCCGCTGTTCACCATCGTGCACGAGACCGTGGTGAAAGCGTAACGAGAGATGATTGTGGATTTCACACTGAATTCAGACATCCGAGGCCTGGTTTCCTGTAAATATCAGAAGGTGATCTCCATCAACACTGCCAGGTAACTCCTTTTCAGTATTTCACTGGGTTTAGCACTGAATATGCTGAAGTAAATCAGCACCCTCTATGGTGGAGTATGAGACTCCCAAAGATAAACAGGCAACAGCAGGCAAGGTGGGTTTGCCCTCAGAATTTCAGGTGAGCTGCAAAAAGTAAATCAGAGACACACCACTGCCTTTGGTGACACACAAGGACAGAGGTCATTGTCATTGCCCAAGGACTGGGGAGAATCCAGGCAGGAAGAGAGCTCTGATGGTGCCAGTCTTTATGGTATGAAACGCACTGATAAAAATCCTAAACTGCACCCTTCAACCTTGACCACATGAGAGGAGCAGGATTAGTCCCTTATGGCCTCTTCCTTTATAGAAACTCAAAGTAAGCCCTCAGAGGGTTCAGAACTAATGTCAGAGAAACTGCCCTATGGAGTGTGCAGAAGCCTAGATGTAAGATCCCCTGAAAAACTAAAACCACAGTGCATGAAATCTTCAAATTTATGCAGTCAGATCTGTAAGTTAGTTGTCAATGGATTCAGCTGAGTTTTCCTCCCCTGAGAATCCATCCTGGAGGTCTCAGCCAATGGATGGAAGAGATTTAATAAGAAACACTGACACTGTGATGTCTCAAGTAAAATATTTTAAGACTTTTAGCCTACACTGGTTTATTTCCAGCAGAGAAGCTACAGAGACTGCAATGAATGACACACGATGTAGTAATCAAAGCTGAAAGCCAATTTTTCCTTCTTGGGAATGTGTTTTTGTGCACAGGTCTTGGGTTGGAGCATTTCTCCAGTCTAACATTATTTTTTGACAGCAAGATCTCCATGGAGCTCAACACAATTTTTTTCCTGGAAGACTTCAGTGTATTTAACCATAAGCAGCCTATGTAAGAAAAAAAAATAATCCTGTATTTGCCTTAAACAGTCAAAGACAGAACCCTCAAAAGCTGAAGGAAGCTAAAGATTAAAATACATTGCAAACACAGAGCAACTTCACTAAGCCAAATAAACTGTGATCCTTCCTACTGAGGCTGATAAAGTCACAGCCACATAAGACTTGTGAAGGCAAAATCATGCTCTTCAGCTGCACCTCCAGGAATTTTTTCTTAACAAAAATAGTTTTGACAAATGGCTTTAAAAAGGGAGCAAGTGGTTGTATGAGTCAGTATGAAAACAAGAATATTTCTGCAGTAGCTGATGGCATCAGAAGCTGTAATAAGTGAGCATCCAACTAAACAAGCTGCTGGGTGGTGAATTCCAGGCAAATGGAAGAATGAGGATCCACTGGAAATAGATATAAAACCATCAACAGCTTTGGAATAAACCCATCAACAGCCAGACAGAAAAGACTCTGATAAATGAGTCTCAGATGAACCTAATCATGACAGATATCTTTAACAGCTGGAGGATGTCTGGTGTTCTCTCTGTCCATGAACATGCTGCTTAGCACAGGCTCAGCTCACATGGAGCACAACAGCAAAAAATTAGCACTTTTAGGGTGTGATTTGTCTCACTGATTTCAGACAGCCCAGTGCAATGGATCTAGTCTAGAACTCATTTGCTCAGATCTAATGCTCCTCCTCTCCCTTAGGCTCCCTTGTGGCTTTAACTGAATCACTGTGAATTAGAACTACATCCTGCTGGTCTTAGGACCTTCTTTTATCCATAGGAATGGCTTTATAGTCCCATTATCCTGAAGATGGAGAGGATGGAGCATCTTGATCTGAAGTGGTTTTAGAGGAATGTTTCCAGTTATAACAAGGTGATGTTTTCCTTCATTCTTCCATGCCACCCTTTTCCTGAGGCATAGCAAGAGATGCAGAAGATTTAACAGAAGTAAAAGAGAGACTATGAGACTCCAGCAGATGCTTTGGTTCCAGATCTTCTGCATCCACTCCCATGTTCTGTATTTCATCATCAGCTGTGGGTTCAGACATGATGCACAGCTCAACAGCAAAGGAGGATCAAGCCCTTTGCTTTTAACTTGAGACATCAGATGTTTCTTCAGTGACAGATCTGACATGGAGTCCAACACTCTGAATGCAGTGACGGATTCATCTGAAGTCAGAAAGTCTTTAAAATATGACAGAGGACATGGCCTTGCCCTTGTATGACAAAGACATAAGAATAGCAGTACTGGGTGAGAGCAAAAAGAATTTTAACCCTATAGCCTATCATTGGCATAGATCAAGAGTGAATGCTTAGAGAAGGGTAAAATCCATCCAACTGCACTGATATTACTCAGAAATATTCTCTGTATCTAGTAACTTGTGGCTAAAAGTACTTCTTAATCAAAGATGGTATTTTACTTAGCAAACCTCTGTGGATTTTTCTTCTGTGACTTTACACAGCTGCTTTCTGAATCCATATAAACTTCCAGCATGCACAAAATCTTGTCCCAGAGCTTAATGACATTTCATATGAAGAATCACACCACTTGCTGACTTCAGCTGATCTCTCACATCTCTCTTCCCACTGAAGAAGCTCCAATTCTAATAACCTCAGAGACTAAAGAATGGCAAAACCAAAAGGAAAAAAAAAAAGATATTCAACACCTCTCCCTCTTCCTGGTGTTTAGGAATTGCTACTGAAGAAAGCAAACACTGAACAAGGGTATCACATACAGCTGAGGATAAAAGAACTGATTCATCTTCCCATTCCTGGAAGGAATCTGCCATCCCTTGTATATAGAAAATATAAACACTGGGGGCAGAGGCAGTTTCCAAACAGGTTGCTAGGTCGAGCTTGGCAGGCAGCCCAAGTTCCAGCCTGTGATTCTTGTGTGTTCCCTGCAGCTCTTGCACAATCCATCAGCACCTGATGCTCTGACAGCTGTGAAAATGCCTGTGTGTGTTTTCTCTGCACTTTATTAAGGCCTTCTGAAGATGAGAGGCAGCACAAGGGAAAAAATACAAAAAAAAACCCAAAACCAAACCAAAACAAACCATTTGATTGATATTGTTATTATTACTGTGGTTCATTATCCCTATTAAAAACAAAGCTAGGGAGGGCCAAGGTGGCAGATTAGCAGATTGCTATGAGGCAGGTTGGCTGGATGCTTTAGGAAGGTGTCCTGGTGATTGTGATGAATTGGGAGCTGAAATGTTCTTGCCAAACAAATTATTTTATGCTTGTTTACATCAAATGCTTGGAAAGACGGAAGAGAACTGAAGATCAATGAAATATACTCTGGGATTTTACCTTTATCAGTTGTTTTCATCAAAATAAATTGCCAGTACCTCAGAGCAGAAGTAATAAACTGGTAATAAGACTGAGAGCTCTAGGCTGCTGATTCAAATCTGTCAAAGATCAAAGAGACCAGAAGCAATTAACATGGGATGGCTGCTCAGTGGGTGAAATGAGTTCTTCCACTTCTCAACTAGAAAGCCTCCATATTTCAGAAAAGACAGAAAAAGTAACTGGCTGTGAACAGCCAGCTGCCCCTTAAGCCAAAATTTTCATTTAAGCTGGGCAGCTCTCAGTCCAGCAAGACAGCCAGACTTCACAGCCTGCTGTACATCTCAAGTTAGCAGGTTTACACTTTAAAGCTTTAGTTCCCATGCTGAAAGAAAGATATTGGCTTCCTTCTTTTTTTCCTTTCTTCAGTAAATTTTGGTCTCTGCATCAACAGAGACCTTCAGATTTCAAAGCAAACTCTCCCTTTGTCTTTAATGAGATTTCATCAGGCTAATGTTCACTGCATGGTTGAGGTTTGTAACACTGGATGTTCTCTCTCCAGACCTGGGGTCAAGAAGATGGATTGGGAAGTATTAGAAGAACCTGCACCTGTTGCATTTATCAAAATTAATATTATATTTTATTTTATTTTACCTAAAATCTCATCCTGCCATCACCCACTGACAGTTCATTCCTGGGCACAGGGATTCACCCACATATTTACATAGAGCAAATGTAACTCCCATGAGGTAAAATCAAGACAGTGTGATACATACCAGCCTCTGCAAAAATTTGGCCTGTCTTGGAACCCGGCGTGCAACCTGCAAAGAGTTAAGGGAGTTAATGGAACCCATTCAACTTACAGAAAACATCTCACCTGTTTAAATCCAGACACAGGCTTGGGTGACTGGTCACCCATGGCCAGGTTCAAACCTTCCCCTGGTTAAAATTAAAACCTGAATCTCTTCCCTATTAACAGACCCATTGATCAAAGCTCAGCAGTGGAATGTAGCTCTCACAGGTGAGGGGGTACCGTGTATTTTGCAAATGCTACTTGTCAAGAAACCCTCTATATGAGGACAGGAATCTCAGCCTTTGGCCCTAGGCCTGGACATTATGTCTTGGCTCTGGAAGTGAATTTCCTTACAGCTTTGTGTGGAGTTACACAGGTCTCTGTGTCACTATTTTTGCCCCTTTGCACAGGACAAGGGCTGCTAAATGGCCCACAGTGCTCATAAAATGCCACACAGGGCCCATCTACATCCTTGGGCAACTAAAAACTAAAGCCTCTTCCCCATTCCAGATGTGTCCTTCATCTGTGCAAGAGTGCTGAGCACCCATCATGGGTTACAGATGTCCCAGTCACCTGAGGCTGTCCTCAGCTGGGCACAGTGTGGATGCTCCAAACTTGAGCAACCACCAGGTTAACACCTAGGAACCATGCAGTGGGACTTGGCATAACCCCAGCCTGCTCCACTTGTGGATCTGCTCCTAAGGAGGGCTTGTGTAAACTGATGTTACAGCTTCACTTTTATTGATATTACCTCAACAGCTGATCTGTTGCCTCAAAACTCTCCACAGATGCTGTGGGTTTACTGCACAGTGACAGAGAAGCACTATTTATGAGCAGAAAGAGAATGAAGATATTTAAACTCAGCCACTGGCTTTATTATGAGAAAAAATGCTTCATGCAGGACAGTGCCTTGAACAACAACAATTCCTCTGACTTCTTTCCTGCACGTGGGGTAAATCTCAGCTTAGCAACATCTCCAAATCAAATCCCTCCCAAAACTGGGAGTCTAAGTCTCTTGTCAATGAGGGAAGCCAAGTAACTTCTTAAAATGTCGATGAAACTCTAGAGAGCAGAAGAATGCAGTGATATCTTTTTACCTGATTTGCCCTTTCTGTTGATTTACACTGAAATAACAACACTCTTTGCCAGTGAGATGATTTTAAGTCTGTTTATATCATGCATAGCAAAGCTAAGGAAAGCCCAGTGGAGAAATTAAACAATCCCCTCTGCTAGAATCCTTATTATTTTCTTATTATTTTAGCCAACATCTTGTAAAACTGGAACCAAGAAAAAACAGCTCCCTTGGGGAATTCTCAATGGAGAATGTGGGAAGAGGAGAGGAGAGGAGAGGAGAGGAGAGGAGAGGAGAGGAGAGGAGAGGAGAGGAGAGGAGAGGAGAGGAGAGGAGAGGAGAGGAGAGGAGAGGAGAGGAGAGGAGAGGAGAGGAGAGGAGAGGAGAGGAGAGGAGAGGAGAGGAGAGGAGAGGAGAGGAGAGGAGGAGGAGAGGAGAGGAGAGGAGAGGAGAGGAGAGGAGGAGAGGAGAGGAGAGGAGAGGAGAGGAGAGGAGAGGAGAGGAGAGGAGAGGAGAGAGGAAGGTTTAAATTTAGAATAAACTTTCTGTCTGGGTCTGTTATCTCAGGCAAGTAAAGGACACCTTTGCTGTGGGAGGCTGCAGAGTCTCCATCACCACAGGTTCTTCAGAACAAGTCACACAAATGTCTGTGAAGTTGATGCTGCTTGGAGCAGAGGCAGGGAGGGATGAGAGATCAGTGAATTTCAGCACTTTTTTTTTACTAAAGGATTACCTTTTGGAACAAATCCATCTGTTGTCCTATGAGGAAGTGTCACAATGTTTTTTACTGAATGATTGGAGGAAATGGAAACTTTGTCACTGGTTTTACCTTTCTCCACAACACAACTATATTTTTTTTCCTTGCTTATTTGCATGAGAAGGCTTTGTATGCCATAGATCCTTCAAAAAGTTAATTTCTAAAGTCTTGAGAATAATTGGTAAGCACTGGTCAGTAGCTAAGGATAACCAGATAACAGTAATCTGTTTGCTATGACTTCATTACTGTGGCCAAAGCACTTCTGCAGGGTTTATGATACTGATAAGTCCATAAAAGTGTTCTCAACAATCCAGCTTCACTAGCATCATCTAATGGAACCATTTCAAGCTGCCATCAATCTTTAGCTTTAAAGCCTTCCAAAGCACTCATTAAAGCCCAATAATTGGCAATAATGACCCCACAGCTTTTGCCTGATGGTTTTACAGTGGTATACAGCAAATAAGCTGGGCAGTAGCAACCCAACTACCTGTGAAGAGCTGTCCCAAAGAACTGTTTCTAGTGCATCTGTAATAATTAGCAAGCTTGTCAGCTAACAGCAGAATGGTCAATCATGGGCTGAGCCAAAGGCATTCCACAATTATGGAAAACACCACAATCCAGCAAAGACCTGTGTCTGTACTTGGTTTTATGTAGGAAGATGCTCCCAAAATATTACAGTTTAACATGGCCCTATACACACTCCAAAATCTGTCAGAGATTTGTTTATAGGGTATTATGTTGATCTAAGGAAGCACCTGTATGTTCTTAACCTGGCTCATGTGTTCAGTGAGGATGGACAGATGCCCTCTTCCTCATCTGGCTGTCCTGGGGGACTAGATCACTAAATCATTTATACATTGCTACTTTTCTGTTGGAAGTTACTGCTGCCCCTCATCTGCCAGCAACACAGCTCCTGTGAAAACACCTTTATTTGCCTGAAGCAAGATCAGCCACGTTACTTCAACACTGTGAGCCAGTTGCTTGAACTTTTCATTTGATTTTCCCCTTAAAGCAGGTAAGTGATTGTTCCCAGATACCACTCCACTGGCAGAACAGTAGTGGAGATATTGTCTCCCACTTGGACAGGTGGGTCTGCAAGAAAACGTTGGTTTGTGGCTTAATTCCTCAACAAGGAATATGTTTTTACAGTAACCAGGATCAACAACAAGGCTGCTGAGGTCCTCATAGTGAAGAGGCATCAGCACTTCTGGAAAGCAATTCTCCTCACTCTAGCATGGGTGAGATGAGCAACTGAATGAGCAGCTGTGAGATGGGTACAGATACATATGTAAAAGTCTCATTCTTCCCACCTACTGTGTGGCAGAAGGTGCCAAATACAGGCAGTCACTGACATTTTTTAGACCCGCTAAAGGATCCCACCTTCCTGCCAGTACTGCACAGGTCTTCCATAGGTCCTGCTTTCTAACTACCAGTCCCAGATGTCTCAGATACTACAGAGCCTCCCAGATCTGATCAAATTTAGATTCATGCCCTAGGTGACCCAAAATCACCCATGTTAGCTGGCATGAACCTGAAGGATAATGAGCACAGATCTGAAGCTCAGCCTTCTCAACCACAGCCTCCCAAACTGTCTTGCTAACTTGCAAAAAAGTTCATTGCCTTTTCAGTCTGATTTCTCAAAAAAGCCACGCAATGACACAACAGAACAGCCCTCGGTTGCAGGATATTATTATTATTAATTTTTTTTTTATCTGCCCAAGAAGCATTTTACAAGCTGAAATCCAAGCGTTTTGTTTCATCCAGCGTGAGTTAAAAATCAGTCACAGTTAAGACTTCAGACCATGGGCAGAAAAACTTTCCTCCGAGCCTGAAATATTCTGAATTACTCAGACTGGCACAAGGCCAGGACTCTGTGTTAACTCCCTTGTCCCTGCCTGGATAGCACGGTTATGGGGGGGTCAGCCTTGCACCCATCCCCAGGCAATAACACCCAGAGCAGGAGTGTGCTTTAAATTTCTTTTAAATAAATCTCTCCGGGTTTTATGCTGGTTGGCAGCCACCTCCCATGGAGCTGAGCTGCAGCCTCGGGCGTGCTGCAGGGATGGGTGCGAGAAACGCGGTTTTAGCAAAAATTCTGATAGTGATGGCTCAGAGAGAACAAGCCAGCCCTGGCCATCAGATACTCCCAGACTTGACCACCACCTTGAAACCTACTTGCTCCATGATGCTGTAGTCCGACATCAGCTTCTCTTCCAGGTACCTGGCCATCAGCTCCGAGTCGGGCTGCCCTGCCGAGGTGGAGAAACCCAAGCAGAGCCACAGCCAAAGGATCATGGTGGAAGAGGGGAGCGTTTGGCTGGGGCTCCAGCCTCACAGGTGAGGAGGAAAGCCCGGCTGCCTGCAGCTGCTGCCTGTGCTGCCTGACCGGCTGCCTGCGGGGCGGCTGACAGGAGGAGAGACGATCCACCCTCTTCTCCTCCTTCCCGGCTCGGGACCGGCCCCTTTTGCACTCCTCAGGGCATCTTCCCGCCCTGTCAGGGGCTGCGGGGGATCTTCACAGCTTTCCCAATCCTCCAGCTGCTCCCCTCACCCGGGGATCCTGTGGATGAGAGACCGTGGCCGCTCTCCATGACACCCTCAGCCCCCAACTCACTTCGTGCCATGGAGAAAGGTGGCACTGGGTGTCCCTGAGGTGCTGCTTCCTCTCAGCGTGGCACCCACAGCACCCCAGCCCCGTGGTCCTATGGATGAGAGACTATGGACTCTCTCCATGACACCCTCAGCCCCCATCTCACTTCGTGCCATGGAGAAAGGTGGCACTGGATGTCCCTGAGGTGCTGCTGCCTCTCAGCATGGCACCTGCAGCACCCCAGCCCCCATGGTGGTTTTCAGCTGGGGTGGGCAAGGCTGAGGAGATATTTCCTGCACTAAGGCAGGGCCAAAGATGGCTGCTGCCACACGGACCCCATCCTGAGGTGCCCGGAGGTGGTGGGACCTGGAAGAACATGGTGGGCTGCTGGGGTTGTCCCCTCATGGGCTCAGCCATGGCAATGAGCAGACCTGGATACCATCGCCCATATTAAAAACCATCCTTCTACCCACAGGCTAGAGGAAGTCTTCGAAGATGTTTCACCCTCTCTGAAGGGGACAGTTTCTCCTTCTTTCCAGTCTGGAAAGCCCCGTTTGGTTTTGTGAAAAAACTGCTCCAGGGTTTCATCATCCCAGATCCGGGTAGGGCTTCCTCCACACCTTTGCCTTGGCACTCTGCCGGGTACCTCTCCACTGGCAAAAACAACCGAGACCCCTGCTATGGGGACTCCATTTCTCATCTGGGCAAAGCTGGGGAGAACCTCCTGCTCTCCTTTTCATTTCCCAGATGCAGATCCCTCTCTCCTCCCCACCCTCCCCCAGGGTCAAGGCGGTTGCTGGATCCCCATGGCTCAGCTGCCAGGGACATTCCCAATCCAACAACCATTCCAGCTGGCACAGACTGGGCACAGCTCATCCTCAGGCATTCAGGAGCTTGCATCTTCACTTAACCCCAATTCAGACTTATTTACTACCTCATTTTTCTCTGCCAGCAGCAGCTTCTTAAATACAGCCAAATACAGACCCAAAATACAGACCCAAATTTCCTCTCTTTTTGTTTGGTGTTGTTTTGCTTTGTTTTTTTATGGTGGGGGTGTTTCTCTGTGCAAGTACTGCATGACAAACCTGTTAGGCATAAAGTCACTGTAGTTTTCTCTCTGCTTTCCGTCTCTAGGTCATCATGGACTGAAGATGTTTTTCTTCAACCCCAATCCATGGCAGTGACAATCCCATATCTCCCAACTTGCTGAAATATATAAACACACCCTTGGGCTACTGGAGTTTCTCTGTCTGGACAGACACACATGCACCCACCTGAAAGCATATGTGGTGGGAGCATTATGTTCTCCAAATTTAGCATGTGTAATGGAGCAGCAGGAAGGTGCTTGCTCCCTATTCAGGAGGGATGAGGGGAGCTGGAGATGAAGTAAAGGGAAGGGACAGCAAGGTCAGCACCTTTGGTGCTCCCCTTTAGCAAATCAGCAGTTCAGACTTTAGCTGAGGCCACAACATGCTCACACACAGACCCCTTCTGGCCTTGTCAACAGGAGTGAAGAAATCAAAAGCCTGGCCAGTCCTTCTTCCACTTGGGCCAGTCCACCACTGGCAGGCACAAAAGCCTTTGGAGTGGCCATATCCATGATGAGAGCTGCAGAGCTGGGCAGCTTTGCAGGGAATGATGATGGGCTTTTGAGGCTGGAGAAGAGAAGATGATGGGAGAAAGCTTAAGGGACACTGGGGAAGGATAGCTCAGGCCCCCAGAGACACCAAAAATGGTTGTTGTGCTGATCTGGTCCCTGTCAGAAGATATTCAAGGTATTATCTATCTACACCATTTCATCTCCTCACCATTTCAAAGGGAGATGAAAGAAGGCTCAACCATCCAGCTGAGAATCAAGAAAGACTTCAAAGCAATGGTTCAGGCTGATTTAAGGACACACAAAAAAATTTATCTGGGTCTAGCTTGTTTCAGGTCCTGCTTGTCTAGCTCAAAGTGCACTGGAGTAGCATGGAAAAGTAGGACTGCAGCCTCCTGTGCCCTCATTGCTGACATTACAGTGGGCTGCTCTTCAACCTGCTCTGTCCATGAGGGGACATGGATAAATGTAAATCTCACAGCAGATACTCAGAAATGCTGGAAACGGGCACTTAAAACAATACGTGTGGGAAGATTTTCCTATTGCTTTGGAAAACCTAGAGGAAACCAAGGCATCCCTGTAAAAGCAAGTCAAAACTACCCTGCTAATTAACCCTAGAGGTAACAGTAGTTCCTGGGCAGGAAGGAAAGATGTTTGCCAGTTTGACATAACCATAGAACAGTCAGTAGGCATTTGGAAAAAATCCAGGTCTTGACAGCTGTCAGTCTTTGCATCCTGATCAGCATTTAGATTGTTTTTACAGACACTCAGCTTCCCCCATTGCACAGGTGAGGAGCTGAAGGCCAGAATAAATCAAAACAGAGAGACAGTGCAAATATACTGCAACAAAACAGCTCGGAGGAGGATATTCAGACCAAAACAGGACCCTAGAGCATAACCAAAGGCATGAGAGAATGAGCGGGGAAAAGCAGTGCCCTTCCCAAAGTGATTAGGAGCTGCCAGTTCTCCTCCTGTTCTACTCAGCAAGGGCACATAAGGACACAGCACATAGCTAAATAAGCCTAAGGTGTGTTTTAACATGGTTCACTTAAGGTTAGGTTTGATGAGTGAACATTAAGCCTGAGGACTTGATTGTTCATGTTATCCCACTCCTTGGAATAAGATCTCCTGATTTTAGGAGGAAGATGGCAGGCACAGTTCTGGAAATACCAATGGAGACCAAGATAAGCAGTTACTCAGGTGTGTTCACATTAGACATGTTTGATGCTGACTTTTGCTGACTTAGCAAGATGAGCAGCTGTTCTTTGGGTGGGAGCTCAGCAAATTAAACTGCCTGGCATGCCTGCAGCCTGTGTGAGCAGAGACATTGGAAAGAGGCATGAGCTAACAGCTGAGCTTCCACATGGATTTCACCTGGAATGGATCATGTTGTATCAAGGAATCTCTCTGTGTTGACATGCAACCAGATGCACGCTGGTGATGCTCTGCCTCCACGCATCTGCATCCCCTTTTTTTCAGTGAAAGGCTCATGGGTAGGACTATTCTTCCTCTTTTTCACCACACGAGTTTATTGAACCCCGTGGGGTGTGTTGAAAATAAAGAAAATTTTGGCATCTTCTAGCTCAAGAACAGGGGCTTTCCAGACTACAAACTGAAGCTTAGGGAACAAGATCAGAGCAGCATTTGGTTGTAACATTGGTACCTTGGCTGCACAAATTCATAAATTAAAGGCTTCCAGTTCTCTTCTAGGTAGGAGAATGGGACATGAGACACCCATCTCACTCAGAGGTACCTACATTAAATACCTGTGGCATTCAAAGGCATTAGTTTGATCAAGCAATTTGCATGAATCTGAAAGGCTTACAGAGGTATGGACACAGATGAATGCCCAGAGGTGAAGTTAATTATGGTGAAGTTCAGAAATTACATTCAGTAATTTCTTTCACACCTTAACCTAATCAATCTCCTCTGAAACATCCAGACAGGACCTGATTTCCCCTCTTCTGACACTAGTTTGGAGGTGCCTGTGGTCCTAAAGGGGCTTTTTTGGAGTCCCAGTGGCTGCTGATCTCCTTGTTGCCATTAGCTGTGTGCTAATAGCCCAGCAGAGCGTTACAGAACTTCATATTCTGATAGTGTTCCAATGAAATACACCCAAATTCTCTGCCAAAGGGCCTTGGTGGTGAGGATGTCTGACCCTGTCTAGGGGACTGCCATGAAACCCACTTTGAAGAGGTCATCAGGGAAGGCAGGAAGGTTGCCAAGCCCTGGTATCTGGATTGTCTCTGCTGAATGGCAGTACAAAGAGAAGAAAGCTGAAGCACCAAGAAAGCCCTTTCTGTATATCCTTATAACATTTCCCAGGATGGCTGGTGTCGAGGGGGATGAATATCGGGGCAGTAGGCACCCTGGATAAGTGTTTTTACCTTGTACTCCCTGTTCTTACCAAAGACAGAAATTGTGAGCATTTCTCCTCAGGTGCAAGCCAAGTTAACACAATTTAATGATTCCAGGGGACAGACTCTGCCCAACCATCATAGAATTATAGAATAATAACTCCCAGTTCTTCAGAGAGGACAGTCCATGAAAACTTCCTTCCAGAGGAATACCAACCAAGCCACAGAACACCTTACTGAGATCCTGTCATCCCCATGAAATTCTGGAGAAGTTCATCCAACCTCATGGCAGATGACAGGGCTCTGAGCATACTTAGTACTTGTTCTTCATGTAAATTTTCTGTGCCCTATCCTTGAGGAGTTTCAGCCTTTTTTGGACTCTTTTGGGCAGTATATTTGAGCAGTTTATGCCATCTAGTGGTCACATAAATTTTATCGATCTTGCTATTTTTACCAAGAGAAATTAACCCAAATTTGATGGTTATGAGAAAAGTGTAACAAGGGCTTATAACATTACTGCTTAAATTAAATACTGTTCTTAAAGGATTTTTTCACCTCTTTAGAGCAGCAGCCATTACCTTTCTACTCCAGGGTCCCAGATACTGCTAGACAAAGTTATCTTAAGCTTTACATTTCTGACTAAAAAAGAGCTGGTCACTCTGAGCTAGGGGCACATTGTGTGAACAGAACTTAGACAGAAAATTCAAGCTATGGTAGATACCATCAACACATCAAAGCCTGGGTGCCCTGTGCCTGTTGCTGTTACAGCCCTGGATAAACCCTGTCATAGCCACAGCTCCAACTTTGTTAGCTCACTTAAATACTGCTAGGATTACAGGGACACAGCACTGAGCAAAATCCACCTAAGAGGCTGAGTAAACAACACTGAGTTCTGGTGGATGATTAGAGTTCTCACTCCCTTGACTACATGATTTAAAGCCAACCTGGATGTTTTAGGCACCACAGAGCCATAAGACAACCTCTTGCTTGATGTAGCATGCCTGGATTCTTAATGGTGAGATTCCCTTCTGCTCAAAAAGCCTGGAGTGATAAATGGTGATAAATGGAGTGCAGCTCACTCCAGGAAGTCCAAGTCCTCTGATGAAACATAGATGTGCCCAGAGCTGGTGTCTTCCTCAGAACTCTCTGAACTGGACTCCCTAAATTGTATATGACATGAATTAGACCCAGGAAGGGCAGGATTCCCCACATTCTATGGTACAGCATGTCATTAAATTGAGTCAGGCACCATACAGCCAGAAAAAATCTATTTATTTCCACAAACTAAAAAGGGATACAAAGATTTCCGGTAGTGTAATCCCATTGCTCATTATGCTACTTTTGTCAACAGCCAACTGAATATGAGCCAGCATTTGCCCAGGTGTCCAAGAAGGCCAAGAGCATCATGGCTGGTAGAAGGAATAGTGTGGCCAGCATGGCTAGGGCAGGGATCATCTCCCTGTGCTTAACACTGGTGAGGCCACAGCTCAAATCTCTTGTGTTCAGTTTTAAGCCCCTCACTACAAGAACGACATTGAGAGGGTGTCCAAAGAAAGGCAAAGAGCTGGTGAAGGGTCTGGAGAACAAGTCCTGTGAGGAGCAGCTGAGGCAACAGGGGTTGTTAAGCCTGGAGAAAAGGAGGCTGAGGGGTGATTTTATCCTACCTGAAAAGAAACTGGACCAAGGTGGCTGTTGATCTCATCTCCCAAATAACAAGTGATAGAATGAGAAGAAATGGCCTCAAGTTGTGCTGAGGAGATTTAGATCAGATATAAGGAACACTTTCTGTGGGTTGTCAGGATCTGAAACAGGCTGCACAGGGAAGTAGTTGAGTCACCATCCCTGAAGGGATTGAAAAGATGTGCAGACATGGTGCTTAGGGACAGGGTTTAATGGTAGACATGGCAGTGATGAGTTAATGGTTGGAGTTCATGATCTAAAAGATCAAAAGATTGTGGAGGAGTGCAAATCAGGACTAATTATTCAATGCCTCTTCCAACATGACATCTGTGAAACAGTATATGAAGGTATCACGTGGCAAGAACAAAGTGACCCAAAGGCCATGGTTCATTCTATGTAAAGTTAAGGTGTGGAGATTTCTCTCACATGATGCTAGAAATGCTAATTTTACTCCAGTCTCTTCAGAGGAGATGATAATTTTTTAATAAATAAATTAACTGATGCCTGCTAAATAAATGGAAACCATTTCCTGGTGAGGATGTGCCATAGCTACAAGTAGGGTCTTTGGAAAATACCTCACATCCTTGCTCCAGTTCTCACTTTCTCTCCTGTCACCTTTGGCAACTCTCACACAGCAGTGATCTGTAAATTCACTGTTCTGTTTGGGTGAATGTCTGAATGGAGTTTTGAATCTCAGCCTGAGAAACAACCTGCCAAAAAGATGGAGGAAGGATGTGTAAGAACAGACTGGTCCTGCAGAACTCTTTTACTGAAGCATCAAAATGTAAGATAAGACAGAAGAGTAGAAAAGAAACTATCCCACTACCAGCTAGGATCCTGTCCCAGCCAGACTGGAAAAAAGATATTTGTGTGGGTCAGGATCCAGCCCAAAGCTCCCTGCCAACCCTTGTGAGAGAGCTGGGTGGGGAGGGCCTTTGGAGAGGCAGAGTGCTGCTGCCTCCATCACTCTGAGAACCAGTGTTCACCTCATTCACTATAAACAAACAAGCCAGGAGTGAGTTCTTGCTTTGATCTTTCAAAGCTTTGGATACTCCAAGGTCTGTGCCTAGCAGGAAATTAATCAAACACCATGGGAAGCTGCAAAAGCAAGACCTGAGCCTATCCAAGCCTGAGCTGTTATCAAAGGCAGAGGTGAGTGAAGACACTGTTTGGATAACCCTTGCTCAGGCACCACAGCTCAGACTTGCGTTGCAAGGCAAATATTGACCCAGGGCCTAAACAAAGTCAGCGTTTCAAAACTTGGTTCAAAATACTGCATAACCCTGAGCTGTTTCCTTGAACTTGTCTCAGAGAAGGAAAGATCTTGTGTCTGGTACCTATGCGGACTGTTCTCAGGAGACAAGAGGGAAGAAAATGAAGCATCTGAGCTGCTTCCTGGTTTTGTTCCTCATTTCTGGAGTGGGAAGCTTTGATCTTGTTATCGACGAAATCCCAGATGTGAGTATTGGGAGGGTTAAGGTCTCCCTTCCTTGCTGAAGTCAACATTGAAGCTGCAGCTGACATTGGTGGGAGCAGAACTAAGCCACTGTCCCACAGGTCTGCTTGTATCTCATGAATGTCTTCTGCTTTTACCTATAAATAGTACTGTTGTGATAATTGGCTTTCACCAGTTATTTGTAGGGTTGTTTTTTAAATATTGTTGAAGTCGGGACGGTTTGGGCATAACTCCAAGTTTCTTTCCAAGCAAGATTCTTATTTTTACCTCAACTTTGCGTTTTCTGGCCGTTTAAGTGTTTAAACATTCAAGTGAGTTTCTATGCTCAGAGTTCCAGCATATTTTATAACCTACTGCCCTGGAATAAGCAGAAACAGAGCACCTAAATATCTTTGTGGATGGGGTGTCCTCTGTGAATCACTACAGACTCCAGCAAAGCTTCACAGGGACTCAGGTTTTTAATAGGAATTAAAATATGGAATTAAGAACCTATTGACAGTGCATTCTCAGCAGAAGGATAAGATAATTTATAGAAGAGCTTGTAATTTCTTAAGTAAATACAGTGAAGAAATATAGCTGTAGCTTTGGCTCTGAAGCTGAGTGCAAATTTAAAACTCTGTACTCAAGTGAACTCAGGTTTGGGTGTCTACGTCCTTTTCCACATTGCAGTGTGCATTGCAATATTTTTGGGAAGCCTGCAGGGATGGTGTAAAGTTTTACTTTACAAGATTAGAAAAATAATCAGTGAGGTGGGGATATCCTCCTTTTCTTTCTTTTTATGGTACTTTTCATGACACAGTGAGATTTTTATTATGAGTTTGTAATTCCCAGAAAAAAAATTCCAGACCTGTGGTCCTTTCTAACCAGAGATGCCATATCAGTTTAACACCAGTGTGCTTAAACAAGTTAAGTTAATTTTGTGCAAATCTTTGTTTGTATGCTATAAATTGGAAAGCAACTCATGATCTTGCACATCTTTATTGCCATAAATTAAATTTGTAACAAACTTTAATTTATAGGATTTCTGCAGTGTAAGAACCATGCTTCCTACTGAATCAGTCCAGCTTTGCACTTGGAAAAGACATGATGTTGATTTGTTGTCAATGGAACAAATTTAATTCTCAATATTAGCAGCATATTACTACAAACCCAGACACAATTCCAACCAGTTTGAGCAGAATTCTCTGAATTTACTGGTGAGATCTCATTTAAGTGAGATCAGTACCTGAAATGTTATTGGTACCATGGCTGGACCCATCCTGGTGACAATCTGTCTCTTGTTCAACATGGTTATTTCAGTGAGTTAAATGTTACTCCCTATTTCAGAAGGAAAGATTGTCAGCTGATAGTAAAGGCCATGATCTTCAAAGAGGGAACAGAATTTGTTGCCCACAGGGGGAAAACTAAAAGTGTGAAGATACAGCATTTTGGTTAATGGATTTGCACCTTTGCTTCCCATTTGCACCAAAGGGAGGTAAATTCCCTCTGGAACACTACGGGAGTGCTAATCAGTGATAAATGAAGAGATTAATCAAGCAGGAAGGCAGCAGCAACATGTCTCTTTTTTTATCTCTTTCTTCTCTAGGAAGTGGAAAATCTAATTGATGTAGAAATCGATGGATTTCCTTCACGCTCCAAGATGAGAAATGGCAGGTACCAGGTACAGCACCCAGAAATGCTTTGAAAAAAGGGAAGAATGCCTGGGAGCTCTCCTTAGGTGTCTTGTTCCATTTCCATAGTTGTGAGTGTGAGATCAGGTGGAACCAGCAGCTCCTCATATGCAGAGACCTCCATCTCTCTTGTTGGGCTAAGAGCTGTTGATGTCCTTTATGCAGTGCCCAGCAGAACAAGGCTTTGCTCCACATCTGAGCTCATAAGAAGCATTATACAGATGCTGAACAATGGAAATATTTTTCTGTCTGACTTTATATGTGGGAATAAGCCAAATTGACACTGGTGGGGCCTCTCCATGAAGAAATGGAGCAGGACATCAGGCACTGGTGACATAGGCTGAAACCTTTTAGTCCCACAGGTTGTCCATTCATTCATATTGAACTCAGGTCAAAAGAGTGCAGCACGGTGTCACATAGGGAATGAGCTGCTGGAGCCTGAGACAAGGGGAGAAAATTTGTTTCCTAGAGATTGGTGGGCTGCAAATCATTGAATTCTGTTGGTTGTTGGAACAGAAGGATTTAAAACAGAATTGCAGGAGTTTTCTTGTCGTTTAGGCAGTAGTAATTAACAGTAAAAAGAGCAATAATAATTAAATATGTTTGGGGTTTTTTAAGGTATTAACTTTTATCACACTGAAAGAAATTATGACTGGAGTGGACCTTGTACTCCACCTAAGCTCTGGTGCTGCTTTTCTTGAGCTTTTTTAGTATAGTGAAAACAAAAGATCCTCTTCAGAACAGTTGGATTTCCCAGCATATTTCAAGTTAAGCACAGACAAACATATTTTCCTTATCTGCAAGCTTTTTGAAAGAGGCCTCACACAGAGTGTAAATGTTACTTATTGACACCTAAGGCCCCCACTACACTGGGAGAAAGATGGGAGATTTTAGCATAAACATGAATCAAGGCAGCTCACATTTCCAAAACCAGTATGTAAATAATTCAACCATGATCTAGGCAGAAATCCTCCCTAGCTGCACTTCTTCAGGGCACCATTTCTATCCAACATGTTTACATGAGTGCCACATGTGTTATGCTACTTCTCTTACCCAACTTTCTGGATATGCAGCAATATAGACAGATGCATGCAGTAGTTTCCAATTCTACCAGTGACTTTATTATAGGAGGTATTCCCATATATTATTCCCACATATTCCCATATGTTATTTCTCATCCTCATTATTTCTCATTCTCATTATTTCTCAACCACATGAGTCTCTGCAAACTATTAGAACTAAGATCTCAGCTGCAGTATAAGCTGCCCTTGTGTTAGTTGATTAATAAAAGATTAGTAAATTAGTCTGATCTGAAATACTACTGAAGCATCATAAGACAGCAGCTCTTGGCCAACAGCAGGCACAGAGTTACTGTTAATCACAAGAAGAGGGCTGTTTTCCAAATCATTGGTTTAACACTTTGTTTTCCTACAGTGAGGCCACTAGCCCATTGGCAACAAGACAACAGAACTCCTCTGTAGACTCTACTGATTAGCTCTAAATAGAAAGAATTATTTTTTATGACCAGATCAGGTGTTATGGTGAAAAATATTTGCTCCTGAGTAATTCCAAAGACATTGTGTCTCAAGTATGTGAATGGTCCTCCTGACCATAGAAATAAGAGTTCCCTATGGCCTGGAATGCAGGTAACCTTGTGAACCTCCATGTGCTGCTGCACTGCTGTTATCTCTGTTCTGGAGGGAAATAATGGAGGTTGTGTATAGACTTCTAGGTGGGATGTTCTGTAGCATGTTCCCCAATCCTGGTCCTGATTTTTGGCTTTTCAGAGCAAGGTGAGATCACACCTCCTTCCACAGCAGTTCCAGCTGCCTGGTTTCCTCCCCATGAGGACCAGCACAGGAAGGAAATGTAGAAGGAGAGAGAATAGAATCAGCTGGCTGGAGACACCACCAGAGCTCTCAGGTGATAAATGCAACCAGAAAGACTGGGACTCACCTTCAGCACTGTGAAGGAAAACTCTGCCAAGACCTTGGTTTGAAATTGCTCTTCTTGCACCTCACAGTGAGGGCTGTGATCCCCAAAAGGAGTCTGAAGAGTCTGCAATGAAACTGTAGTGTGTTAAAAACTCCTCAGTAAATGAAAACAAGTTGAAACCCTGAGGAAACAGCACATCAGAAAACTGGGAGGGCAGTTCTATACTGGAACAGATCTTTGCAGATAATCCAGTTTAACCCCCCTGCCAGAGCAGATTCATCCAGAGCAGGTAGCACAGGATGGCATCTAGGATGGTTTTGAAAGTCTCCAGGGGTGGAAATTCTACCATGTCTCTGGGAAGCCTATTCCTACTCCACTACCCTCAAAGTAAAGAAGTTCCTTCTCATGTTTAGATCAACCTTCTTATGTTCAGGTTTGTGCCTGTTACCTTTTGTTCACTGGGTACCACTGAAAAAGCACAGGCCCCATCCTCCTGGCACCCACCCTTGGATTTCATCCTCCTTCTGGCTTCTCATGCTGAGCATCTGCTTTTCACCCTTTTCACAGAATCTCCAGATTGTTATGGTTGGAAAAGACCTCTAAGATCACTTCAGCCAACTGTTAACATCCCAACCCCCCCCAAAAAAATAATAAAATATATATATATATTTATGTATCACCATGCCCACTAAAGCATGTCCTGAAGTGCCTCATCTACCCAGTTTTTTAATACCTCCCTGGTGACTCCACCACCTCCCTGGGCAGCCCTTTTTAGTGCCTGACTACTCTCTCAGTAAAGAAATTCTTCCTCAGATTTAGTCTAAACACTCCCCTGGTACAACTTCAGGCCATTTCCTCCAGTCCTCTCCATACTCACTTCAGAGAAGAGGCCAACACCCACCTCCCTACAACCTCTTTTTAGGTAGTTGCAGAGAGCAGTATGGTCCATTAGACACCATGACTTCTTCTACAGAAAAGACAGGAGGAATGAGGGTCAACAACCCTGAGTAATAGTGAGGTTGAAGTACCCTTGATGTCAGACTGCAGAGTAATTGCAACAGTCATGCAGTTATTTGTACAAAGATCATTATGGAGGGCTAAATATCCAGAGCCTGCAGAGATGTCAGGAGAAGATAGATCTCAGTACCTGAAGATAAGGCCCTGCATCTATCAAGACCAAATCCTCAAAACTGTTTTTGAGGCATTTCTCTCCACACTAATCAGCAATTAGCCACATGTTAGATGTTGTGCAAGATACTCTTGCAGTGTGATCATCAGCAGATCTAGATGTGATTTAAAGGCAAGGAGAAGCCATGAATCCTTATCCCAGAAACAGCACGAGTCTCATGTGCTACAGATGTCCCTGCAAAGCCCATGTGCTCATTAACCACAGCAGTGCTCAAACCTGAAGTAAAATTATCTACAACTCTGAGCTCCTGAGCCACTGGAGTGGCTGCCTCCTGCAACCTTTGAAATCCTTGGGGAGTGATTTGCCCACGCCATATCTGATCTCTAACACCAGTGGGAGTCTTTACGTGTGCAAGTGATAAGCTCACGTCTCCATCAGCATCTCCCCCATCTCCATCTCCTCCCACCCTCACAAAAAGAGACAGGAAGCAAACCTGGGCATCTTGAACCAGAGAGAACCAGAAAAGTACCACAATAAAAAAAAAATCCCCTCCGTGCTAAGGTCTTGGTCTTCATCTTTTCAAAATGACATTTGTTTCAGTCAAGGTTCATTAGTTTTAATTTGTGTGAATTTCTGTTCATGCTGGTGATTCTTCACTGTCCAGTTCTTTATCAGATGTGAAGGATCCAGTTCCCTGTAAAGTGATTCTTTTGGGGTGTCAGGATGGACTAAGCAAGAATAAATCCATCAGGCTTTGCAGAGGGTCTCTAGAAAGCCATAAACATCCAGATCCTGAAGTCCCAGTGTGAGTGTTTCAGGTGTAGCCTGTATAGCTAGTCAGTGAAAAACCACTTTTCTTCTCATGCAGTCAGAAATCCTCTAGTATATTTATCTGGCTTGAAGGGATCCTTAAAGTCAACTCATTAAAATGATCTTGATGTGACAATGTATCCAAAGATTTTCCTACTAGAATATAGTAATTCTTTTCAAACAAACTTAATAACTGTTTAGCAAGCCTTGTATGCACCGTGTCACTAATGCAGTTTTCATGACCATTTTATGTGGGTTTTGGGTTGCCCTGGATTCAAGTGCTACTGAAACCTGACTGAGATGGGGTCGGTATCTTTTGGTACATTTTTATACTTTAGCCATCAATATCTGAACGATATTGAACCCTAGGTTCCTGATCATCATCAGTAGAGTTGAATGGCTCAGCTCAGGGCTCATAGCAGTGTGCAAGACATCTCACTGAGTGGGTACCCAGTCTTCAAATCAGTACTGTCAGCATGGCTTAGGGCAGGACTCATTCAAAAAAAAAAAAAGGGATTTTTTATTTCCAGAGAAAAGGGATTACTCCTGTGACTGTAAATAAATGAGCTTGCTTAGTTGTGATGATAACACCAGAGCAGTTATCTTCATTAAACAATTGCATCTCCTCCTAGAATTAGGTGAGCCAAATCCCATCTCATGATTCCACGTGTGATTTTTTCAGGAAATTAAACAGAATCATTCAAGTGGCCACAAGATGTCACCACCTCTTCATGGAAATTTCAAAATAGAAATATTCATACGGCAGGGGAAAAAAACAACCATTAATGAGCAGTTTCAGGTCTTCTAAGCAGTGCATACATAACTAACTTTAGATATGCAAGTTAGTTTATATGAGTAAATACATTTACTATAGAATACACAACAGGGTGTTTTAAATCTTCATTCATGAAGCCAAGCCATATATATTGCATATAATACAATAATATAAATAGATATTTTCTAATGTAAATTTTTTTAAAATGAGCTAAAAAGGTCTGTGGCTTGAGGTTTTTCTACACTTTCTTAAAGAAAAAAAAAAAGAAAAGAGAAGAAAAGAAAAGAGAAGAAAAAAAAGAGGAAAGAAAGAAATAAAGAGAAAGAGAGAAAGAGAGAAAGAGAAAGAGAGAAAGAGAGAAAGAGAGAAAGAAGAGAGAAAGAGAGAAAGAGAGAAAGAAAGAGAGAAAGAGAGAAAGAGAGAAAGAGAGAAAGAAGAGAGAAAGAAAGAAAGAGAGAAAGAAAGAGAGAAAGAAAGAGAGAAAGAAAGAGAGAAAAGAGAGAAGAGAGAAAGAGAGAAAGAGAGAAAGAAAGAAAGAAAGAAAGAAAGAAAGAAAGAAAGAAAGAAAGAAAGAAAGAAAGAAAGAAAGAAAGAAAGAAAGAAAGAAAGAAAGAAAGAAAGAAAGAAAGAAAGAAAGAAAGAAAGAAAGAAAGAAAGAAAGAAAGAAAGAAAGAAAGAAAGAAAGAAAGAAAGAAAGAAAGAAAGAAAGAAAGAAAGAAAGAAAGAAAGAAGAAAGAAAAGAAAAAAAAAAAAAAGAGAGAGAGAGAATCCTGGTATAAAATCTAGGGTTTCTGAGCATGACTTTTTGCCTTCATGTTTTGCTTCCAAGAGTGGTTTTGCTCTAGAAGAGACTATTCTCTATTTAAAAAAAATTAAGGATAGATGAAGAGACCTCTCCTTTTGGTTTTGATGGCTTTTAAGTCACAGCTGGGAGATCACATGTCATCACTGCCTGCTCCCTGTGTTGAACAAGCTTCAGTCTGTGTCCTTAGTTTTGCTGAAATACATTCTCCATATTTTTCTTTTCCAGCGAAGCACATCCGACTGGGGCTATGTTGGAGATCTGGTGAGTCTTTTTTCTTCCTCTGTGGAAAATAATACTGTCAAAGTGGTTTTCTAGTTAACCATTTTTTTTGGAAATCAATCCTTTTGTTTGTTCAATTCCTTGTTTTTACTGCTGGTTGGGTATTAACCTATTTTCTTTAAACAGAGCACGGTTTGCACAATGTTGTTGATACAACTGTTCTTAAAGGGAGAAGGGGATGGCAAATATGAGAAATAAGCATCAAACAAGATCAGACAAAGGCAGTATCTTGATATATCTTCATACTCCCACTGCCATGGTTTAACCCCATACAAGACTAGGCTGGTAATCAGTGCTTCAGGTCCACTTTCTTTAGGACCTTTATTGAAAATCTAAGCTCTCTCCCCCTCAATATATGATGTTTAGGATTGCTGTGTACCTTTCTGTGCTGGATTACATCAGCAGAGTATTTCCAAGGACTGGTTGCATGATCAAAAACAAGGGAAACATCCCAGCTTACTAAATGACCTCTTTCAGCTGAAATGCTATTAATGAACTATATTTACATGAGTATCCTGACACAATTTCCACGTAAAATATGGAGGTGTCTTGAACTTGAGTTCACGTCCCCTCTGGCTGTCATATTGTAATAAACAGCAGCTGGGAAAAAAAAAGGCATTGAGACTATAAAAGGGACTATAAAAGGTATTGCCCTCTAGGGCACATTTTCTAGCCTGTGTCCCAAATTTATAGAGTAATTTTGTCAATTACAGGTGGAAGACGATGACAAGATAGGTCTTTACAGCTACAAAGTTCAATCCACTATAACATCAAGGTTGGCCAACACAATGATCCAAGCCAAAATGGTGAATAATGCAAAAAGGCCCCAGCACATAGTGTTTGATGTACAAGTCCCCAAAGGAGCTTTTATTGACAATTTTACTATGTAAGTAGTGGACAGATATCAGTCCTGTGCTCTGACAGGTTCAATGTGGTGGGAGGGAAGTTTCTGTAAAAGCAAGATACCTCTAAGTATTCTCCAGCACCAGTGTAATATTAGCTGGCTTTCTCATAGGAAAAAAGGCTCATGTCACCACACCATTTGTCTGTTCATCTCTTCTTCTTCTCCAGTGATTATTGGGCCATTGGTAGAAATCAACAAAATTTGGCTAAAGGACAGAAATGTCAAACATTCAAAGCTCTTGCCAGTCCAGGTCAAAGCAGCAAGAGAGACCAAATTAGAGCCCTCACTGAACAGAGAGAAATTAGCCTGGTTTAGTGCCCATTCAGAGAAGCACCAGACAGCTTGCTGGTCAGTAGACACATCCTGATCCATCTTCCAAAACAATCATGACATGGAATGGGCATGTCCTCCCCAATGGATGGGAATATATGAAGGAGGTGGGGAGGAGAAGTTCCTCCTCAGAGTACAAGAGTGCTGGCTACTTGAAATAAAAAAGCAGGTTGGGAAAAAGATACAGATCTAGTAGAAACCAGACTTCATTACTTTGGAGTTAAACAAGAACCTGATTATTTTATTTCCCACCAGATTAGATTTCGCTGATGTTTTTCTAAAAGTGAAGAAACAGTCATTGATTGTGAAGTTGTTTCTTTTGCAAACTGACTGTGCTTCTCTCTCCTAGGGATATCAATGGTATCACATTTACCAGCAGTATTCGGGAAAAGGCTGAAGCCAGAAAAATGTACTCTCAAGCAAAAGCCAAAGGCAAAGCTGCTGGAATAGTGAGGTATGAAGATTTTGGCAGACAGTTACTGCACTGAACTTATTCACAGGAGAACAAGTGACCTATCCCAGGAAAAGCTAGATGATGGAGAGCTCTAGAAATGAAAATGAGTAGGAGGAGCAGGTTTTGCTTACATACAGCAACTCAGATATTTAATTATCGTTCCTACTTTCAGCTTGATAAAATACATTGTGCTAAGAGACAGCTGCAGTTCCCTGGGACAGACCAAAGTTAGAATCAGACTCAGAAAAAAAAAAACAAAAAAACCCCCAAACCCTCTAAACTGAAATGCAAAGAAGCTGTCTTTCTCCTTCTGTTTTCTCAAAATAACCCCACAGCTGACTTTTCAGGAGCAACGCCTTGGATATGGAAAACTTCAAAACTGAAGTGAATGTGCCCCCAGGGATGAGGATCCAATTTGAACTTCACTACCAGGAAATGATTCGAAGGAAACTGAGCTCCTATGAACATGTCATCTCTGTGAAGCCAGGACGCTTGGCAAAGCACATGGAGGTAAAGTAGAGCTGGTTTGTGTAGGCAGCATCCCACAGGTGAATACTCATGGAGAGAGTAGCAAAAGCTCCATGAACCCCACAGCAGGACACTTCATCTACAGCTTGCTACAAATAGTCTCAAAGTCACTGTGTAAACCAGCATGAGACACCTAAAACCAAGAGCTATGAGTGAGGAGCCTGTCCTGCCTCCTCCCATATTAATACAGTTGGGCATCTCCTGACTTGTGACTGGCTCATGTCAGATCTAGTTGGGCAAACAAGCTTTACCCTTATCTAAGGATGAGAGACTGGACAAGACTGGATGTGGCACTCAGTGCCATGGTCTGGTAACTGCAGTAGTAGTGTATCAAGGGTTGGACTTGATCTCTGAGGTCTCTTCCAACCCAGCCAATTCTATGATTCTATGATTCTAAATGTGTCTTGATGGAAGAAAAACAAAGAATACCTGTCACTTATTTAGAACTCTGCTTTTCACAATAATCACTGAAGGTGTCCCATGAGAGCTGATGTTCTCTGAATTACAGCACATCCACAACTGGCTGTGAGAAGATGATTTGTCTTATTCTCTTTCTTGCACACACCCAAAGTCCTCTGTCATCCATGAACAGGGCACAGGGCTAGCTGGGCATTTCCATCTAGCCATAGCTTCAGCACAAGCTCAGTTTCAAAGTTTGCTGCTCACATTTCCTTGGTGCAGGCTGTGATCTGCTTCAGGTTGTCCAAAGGCCTGAGTTAAATTTGCTGAAAATGATACCATGTGCTGTCTTCAAGTAGTCTTCTTAACTACTCAGAAAAACAACCAGAAAAAGCCCTTATCTCAGGCTGACAGGATAAAACATTTATTTTCAAAATCACCTTGGTCATCCAACCAGAAGGGAAAATACTCTTTGTCTTTCCAATAGCATGAGTAGAGTGGAAGCGAACTCATCCCCAAGTGTGAGAACTCATCATCTTCCTGGCCTCCAAACCCAAAGCAACACTTAGACAGATTCATTTCATGCTTCTTCTGAGCTTTCAACATAAACAATGATACTACCCTTGCCTCCTATCCCATCACTTGCCCCAGGGTGGGGAGAGAACATTTCTACCAAATTCTTTCCATTCTTTGGACCCATTTGGTTTGTGCCGTTCCACTGTATTTTATTTCCAGCATTGCATGGATCCCCACTACAAATGAGGAATAGCCCTACTGGAGCATTCTCAAGGACAATCCCTCTCCTCAGCTGCAGTTTTCCCATGAAGAGTTCATAGGATCCTGCAAGCCATGCACTGCTCCACACTAAGTCTCCTCCCTTCCTGCCTGCAGGTGGATGTCCGCATCATCGAGCCACAGGGAATTCGTTACGTGCACGTTCCCAATTCACTTGGAGATCATTTTGATGGAATCACCACCATCTCCAAGGGAGAGAAAAAGGTAACAATCACAGACTGAAAATAGCATTTTTTTCCTCAGTGTTGGAAGCATGCAAAAATATGGCAAAAAACATAGTGTCTTCATTACAGATACTTAAAAGGAGGTACAAGATGCTCTGGTACTACTGTGACAGCAATATAGAAACTGTGTGTAATCTGTCCAGCTTTTCCCAAAGCTTTTAATTTGCAGTTCTGAAAGAGCAATGCACTGAGACTGCTGGATGTGAAAAGGCTAGGAGATGAATATCAAATGGAAAAATCATTCTGGAATAACCCCACAATTCAGTTTCAGCTGAGACCTTCTGCACGGGGACTTATTTTAAAGTCCTGTTCTTTTCCTTAACATTCTTACCCCAGCATTGCTCTTGTGTATATGTAATCCCTCCAACAGTAAAGATGTTTTCCTCAAGAAACTTCAAGCAGTGACTCTGGGAGGGTATAAATCTTCTTACTCAGAACACAGACACCTAACACAGAGTATGTGAATCAGGCTCCAGAAATCTGCCTATTCTATTATAACATAACAGGCAGTATTATTTCTCAATACCCACACCCAGCTTTATGTCTCACCTGTAGTCCTGTTCTAGCAAATTATAGCAGAGGTAATGTAGACAGATAACCTCTGACCAAGTTTAATAATGAATTTGAAGGCAAATAAGGGAACATTAATTCAAAGTCCCATACAGCTGTTAATATTCTGCTCATGTCGATTACCTGGAGGTGTTGTTTATTGCTATTACTAACTTTCACTCTAGTGGCAGTATTCTTAGTAATGTAGCAAAATATTGCCAATATTGAGATAGTCTCAAATAGTCTTATTCATAACATTAACACAGAGACAATTTTTATGTGTTCCAAAGACCTTACATTAAAAGGAAGGTCCTGTGCAAACACTGGACTCCGTGAATGTACAGGGAATCTTGTTGCTGGCTAAATATATTATGTCTTCTCCTCTCAGGAAATTTCAGGTTATCCAGTCAAAGCAGAGAAATAATACCATAAAGTCTGCATAACCAATCATGTAGTGAAAATGAAAGTGATTTATAGTACTCTGAGAGACTGCAAGTGCAGTAAAATACCAATTAAAAAGATATTTTTAAAAATGATACAATTATGGATACATTCAGCTAGGCAAATGTTAAATGAGCCAACATACTGGTTACTAGAAATGGATTGCACAGCTCTGACTGAAGTACTTGGTGCTGTAGATACAGCTCACCAGGCTTGTGTCAGAGTTGCTACTACTGAATTAACATATCCAGGCAAACCTTAGTGTTGTTTTTCTGCAGAAGTGACAAAGTCCAATTTCTGCTTAATCTAAGTGTTCAAATAAAGTAAGAAGAAAAGTGTTCAATGAAATAAAATGCTTCATAAATAGTCAAACTCTTTTTATTTCAATGATCCACTCTTCACACATCTGAGTGACTGATGATCACTTCTTATTCCAAGGCTCATGTTTCTTTCAAGCCAACCATGGCTCAGCAAAGAAAATGCCCCACGTGCTCATCCACAGCAGTAGATGGAAATTTTGTGGTGCAATATGATGTCAACAGAGAAACTACAGGTGGAGAACTGGAAGTAAGTGTTGCTGTTTAACTGGAACAAGAGATTTGTGAATAGAAGAATTGCTGCCATTAAGCAAACTGTGCTAAATAAACTTCATCAGTCCAGAGAACAAGCATGAGAATGAGCTCTGCATCCAATTGAAAGCACAGAGAGATTTTAAGTGGGCAGAATGGATTTACTTAATTTATGACTAAGACTTGGTCTACATATATCTGCTACAGGAGCAGATTCCTGTCTTTTATACCTAGCAGCACTCTGGTAATTTAATGTTGAATCAGAGGACAGATTCATTAGAAGTTGTACCAATATATATACAAGGAGACAAGCAGAACATCATTATTTTTATGTTAACATGAAGCAGTGTTGGATTATTACAGACAGAACAGTCTTTTTCAAAATGTTTTTCATTTCTCCCTATGCTATTGCATGGCAGCTGTTTGAGAACCACCCTGTGCTTCCCTTGATAAAAAGTAAAGACTAGGGAATATAATTGGTGTAAGGCTACAACTGCAGAGTTGTGCAGAGCTGGAAGTGAGAACTGGCCCATGAAAAAGAACAAAGTTTCCTGCTCTGTTGTTATCCTGAGTTTTCTGACACCTTTACTACATCTCAGTTCACTGTGAATATTTTAATTTTATTTTTCAGATCTTTAATGGCTATTTTATTCACTTCTTTGCTCCGGAAAATCTTGACCCTTTGCCCAAAAACATTTTGTTTGTTATAGATGTCAGTGGCTCGATGTGGGGACTTAAAATGAAGCAAGTAAGTGTTTGACCTCTATTGCAAAATGGACCTCCTGATAACTTTTCCCATGTGTCTTACCACACAATTCTGTAGCAGACTGGCATTCAAAATTGCCAGCTCAGTTCTTTATACTTTAGTCTGTCAAATATCTCTTAGAATTTGGAGAATATTGGGTGAATCAAAGACTTCATGACATTATTCTTTATCTGTTCTTCTCCTTCCATGTTGTAAGGAAGAGGTTATCAGAAGAGGCTATCAGAATACAGATATTGGCTCTAAACTAAAATTTTATTTGACAGATCACAAAACATTTTGCAAAGGCTCTGACCCCCTTTTTCTCTAATCTTATGTAATGAATTCTGGGAAAATCTCAGTGGGGATACTACATCCCTGTTTTCCAAAGGTTTTTCCAGGGTAGAATAAGATAGGATCAGATGGATTTACAGCAGGAGAGAATCGTATTAGATATAAGGAAAAACTCTGTAGGGATGAGAGGGGAGATCAGGGATTTATGTGTGATGTATCACTGAGAGTTTTTAAGAACTGGATAAATAAACATCAGTCAGGGATGATCTAGGTATGTTTGAATTTGCTTTGCTCAATACAAAGGCTTAGCAGATGGCTTCCCTCTGAAAATCAGTGCTGAAAACTGGGATACATGCTAATTTTCAGTTGTTTCAATCACTCATCTTCAGAGGTTACCCAGCCTGAAATGACAACACCAGAGACAGAGCTGATACGAGCAGCTCCTCTCTTCTGAACTCCTATGACTCACAAACTTCTTCTTTCTCACCTCACTCTGTGTTAGCAGGAGTTAAGCAAGGAGAGGTTGACTCACATTCTTTTGCCTCCCCAGTTGTATTTTTTTTCTGTATTTCTTTGAAGAAAAGTTCAACTTTGTGCAAAGAGGGAGAGATTTGGATAGCAGATACTACTTTGGATTCCGCTTTTCGCGTTCTTATTCACCAGTGGCTTGTAGTCTGTTTCTGGTTTGCTTGTAGTCACTAGTGAAGAAGATGCTTTCTGCAACAGGAAGGATAAACTCTACTTCTCTTAAATTTCTTCTTCTCAGACCATCGAGGCCATGAAGGCAATACTGAGTGAGCTTCGTGCTGCTGATCAGTTCTCCCTTATTGACTTCAACCACAATGTTCGATGCTGGAGGGATAATCTGGTCTCAGCCACCCCAGCCCAGGTTGAAGATGCTAAGAAGTACATCCAGGCAATCCATCCCAATGGGGGTATGAGGTTTTGATTGCAAGGTGCTCATGGAAGTTAGATGTCAGAGGAATGGAGACCTCAGACAACTTCCAGATCGGCAGAGTATTTCTAAAAAAGAAATAATAATCGTCTAATTCCCAAAATGGGAAAAGCATGTCCTGGGGCTAAAGGAGAGCAAGGATTCCAGTTTTTTGTGTCAGGAGACAGGATGACATTTCATTCTACTGAGCTACTCAAGCTGTAACAGAGAACATAGCCCATAAAACATCTGCCTTTAATCTATAAATCCTAACTCCAACCTCACTGATCCCAAATATACTTGAAAGATCAAGGCTGTCTGATGCTTTTGTAAAGCAGATGATAAGCAGCCCAACTCTATGGTCTCCACTGGCTGTGAATTGTGGACTACACTATGATCTACTACTAAATGCCACCTTAGGTGAATTGTTCATCATTTTTGTGCCTTCATTCCCTGCCTGATAAACAAGAACAGTTTTTCAGCCTTACAGCACTCTGATTACTTCATTTTTAGGGCTGGAACTACTTGTACAGAAAGGGCTCATTATATTTTTTAACTTAATGCTCTCTGAAGTGCAGTGCTGATTTAGTTGTTCAGTTATTTGTATGCCAACAGTATGTAGATGCCCTTCCCAACATCAGAACCTTCTGGTGCTGTGACATCTGCATTCCCAGAAACTTTCCCTGGCATCATGTAAGGTAGGATCAACATGAAGTTCTAGACTTACCTCAGAGCAGGTACTGGGAATAAGAACCCATGTTGGAAATATGAGTGCCTCAGGACTTAATTACCCCAAAAGAACTGACAGATAAGCTAAGAGACCTGCTCCTGTCCATCAAAGCCAGTTTGCAATGCAGCATTGTACTACCCTCTCTCTGGGAGCCACTATTTTTTTTTCCTTCTTTACAAAGAAAGTACCTGTTTGCTGAGTGCTCAGCCTTCCTCTCATAGCAAGTTCATACTCTGTCCCTCTGCCACAAGCCAAACCTTTAGATAATCTCAGTAAACATGCACCTTTTCCAACCAAGATGTCCAAAGGAAGAAGCTTATGGCAGAACAGAAAATCTCTTCATGTTCTCATTGGATCAGCTGCCTGCAAACTCGCTTCTCCCCACAGCAATAGTTCCCAATGGCACAAATGATCCCACTGGAATTAGTGAAGGGGGATGGAGGGGCAACATGAAGATGACAGCCTGGGATGAAAAAGGGAACCAGAGAGCAAGCAGATGTACCATAAGCATCCCAGAGGAGGGAGTCTGCTGCCTTGGTCTCAGGTCTTGTCCTTGCTGATTAATTCCACTAGAATCTCATGACTGATCTGGATTTGACAAGAGGCTTGACAATAATCAAAGTTGTTTTTTTCATTGTGTCTTTGACAGGAACAAATATCAATGAAGCTCTTCTCAGAGCCACATTCATACTTAATGAAGCCCAAAACTTAGGCATGTTGGACCCTAACTCAGTCTCCATGATTGTATTGGTGTCTGATGGAGACCCTACAGTAGGTAAGGCTCCTACTTTGGGTGAGAAGGCCAGTGGGACTAGCCTGAGAAAAGCATGCAACACATAGGCACTTTGGCAATAAGTTACAAAAATTCTGTTTCCCTTTCTTTCAATGCCTCTGCTGCTCTTTTGCCAAGTGCTATAGGTGCCATGGAGCTTTGCACAGAAGCTTTCAAAAAAAAAAGAATAGATTATGTTATGCAGGTTATGAACTTCTTGTAATTATAGAGATGAACAAGTCCTGGAGGAGCAGTAATCACAGTAACCTTAGAAAAAAATTTCCTCTTTGTATGACCTTAGCCCACACGAATCTGTGCAGTCCTAAGTCCAACAACAAAATCAGGAAAATAAAGTAAAAAGCAAATTCATTTGGATTGGATTTAGTACAGGTCAAAAGCAATCACTTACTGCAGGGTTCCAGCCCAGAAGAGGCTGCCATTAAAAATGTCTCAAAAAAACTTAGTCCCAATTTTGGGACAACATCTTAAGTACAAGAAGCAAACCTGTATGGGGATGTCTTAGTCTGCAGAGAGCTTGAAGCAGTAACTCCAGGAGAAGGATAGGTGTGTTGCAGTTACAAATTTCCCAGGAAGTTAGTAAGGGTATGAAAAGAATGTCACAGAACTGTAATGGTTGGAAAAGACCTCTAAAACACCAAGTCCAACCATCAACCCAGAAAAAAAAACCAACACCATGCCCACTAGTTCATCTCCTGCAGTGCCACATCTACATATGCATCAGATACCATAAAAAACATTCAAAAGAATCATCTTTAGTGGAAACAATTCCTTAATCTCCATCCAAGTCCTTGTAGGCACTGTAGGCAAAATGGAGTTTTGGCATCTGAGGTGGCTGCCTGGATTTCCCTCGTATTACGAGAAATCCAGAGGCACTGGAAGAGTGTGGATTCACTTACCTTCATGGAGGCTTCCTCTGTTGCTCAGATGGATGTCACCCTTTGTGTGTCTCCAAGGTGAGCTGAAGCTGACAACAATCCAGAAGAATGTGAAGCAGAGCATGAAGGATGAATTCTCTCTCTTCTGCCTTGGGATTGGGTTTGATGTTGATTACGATTTCCTGCAGAGAATCGCAACAGACAACCGGGGCATGGCCCAGAGGGTGTTTGGAAATCAGGAGACTTCTGCCCAAATGAAGGTGGGTTTCTGCCCCATTGCCTCTAAAACTGAAGGTCTATTTCTTTTCACAGCTGTGGAGCTGGGTAATTCCATCAGCAAGAGCAGAGTTGTTGTAGGTTCGTAGGGGAAGTCACAAAAAGGATTGTTTTTTCTGGAGAGTCCTTCAAGATGGCAGTCATGAACTGTGCATGCATAGGATCTTAAGTGCTCCTAGTTACAGGTTTTGTAGGATCTATAATATATAGCTTAGTGCTCTGTGTAGGATTTATATTCTCTAAAACAGCCCTACCCATAAAAAAAGATCTTCCTAATCAAAAATAAAGACAGGATTTTACCTCAGACCACTTCAGCACTAACAAAAGGCCAAGATAGAAATGCTAAATGCTAATCCAAAACTTGCCAGTGTCAGAAAAATTCATCTCTAGGAGGCTCCAAATCTGTGAGCAGGAATTGCTGATACACAAAATCTTGCATCCTCATTCTGTTTCTGTTCACTGGTTTCATCACCTATTCAGGCTTCTCATGCTTCTCCTTTCCCAACACAGGTGTGGTAGGACACATAGAGGTGTGCTAGGACACACTGCATGGTGTTCTGCCAGACAGAGAATCTCTGGAGTGCAGCCCCTTAGTATGAGACATCCTCCACCCACAGCACTGCATGGGTACCTCTTGTGGTCCCATATGCTCAGCCCAGCTGTGCACATGCCCCAGTTCCCCTCAGCCAGGGAGAACAGGGTCCCAAAAGCACAGAAGCAAATACAAGTGAGATACAGGTCTAGTTTTTGGCAAGAACTAGGTGGGAAGCAGCTGTGTGTCTTACAGAGTAGCTAGGACCTGAGCAACCTGATAGCAGATTCAGGCCCATTTAGCCCTGTGCTCAAAACTTTTAGGTCTAGGAAGAAGACAGCCCATGGGCTTCTGACCATCATCTGACTTCTACAAGACTTGGAGCAGATCTTCTTGCTGGACCCCTTAACAAGTGTATACTAAGGTCTAAATAGAAAGACATCTGCATTCTCTGGGACAATAAAAGTCCCACTTGCCCATTAGGCCTCCAGGTTTTGGCATTTTCTGTCTTTTCAGGAAGAGTGGCACACGTGGGAGGGTTGCTTCAGGTCCAGCAGGCTCACTTATCTGTCTTCTTTCCTCCCAGAATTTCTACAATCAGGTCTCCACCCCACTCTTGAAGAAGATTCAGTTCAACTACCCCCAGGAATCAGTGTCAGATGTCACCCAGAGCAGCTTCCACAACTACTTTGGTGGCTCAGAGATAGTTGTGGCTGGGAAGGTTGACACAGAAAACCTGCAGCACTTGGAAAGCATCGTCACAGCCACAGCAGTGAGTGAAGGTGTTCCCAGGAAACCTGTTCCTGGGCTTTGGGATAGTTTATTTACTGTGTGCACTCCCTCCTTGCTGGAGGTTATTGCCAGCAGAATGTTTTGTCAGCTTGGGACCTGGGTGGGAGCATGAAGAAACCCAGAGGTGGGAGTGGGATGTGTAACAACATTCCACAGTTGCTTCAAGTACAGTCCTGGATAGTCACTACCTTCATCCTGCCAGAGGATAGAAATACCAAATAGAAATACCAAATTTTTCTAGAAAAATAGAAATATTTTTTATAGAAATACCAAATATTTCTTCAAATAGAAATACCAAACAAAATTTGATTGCAAAGCAGACTAAGACTATGGAGTCCTCCTTCCTGTTTTGGAAAGGTCCAGGGGAGATACCCCAATCCTTTCATGTCTGAACCTCCCACTGTTGGGGAGTTCAAGCTGGGTCTGCAGTGTATCCAGTCCTAGCAAGTGTGGCAAGTGTGATGAGGATTGCCCTATGTTTTCAGGGATGCTTTTCCAGTTGTAGTGGGATGGGAATTTTACATTCAAATCCTTCTTTCTGAGAAGGAACTGAAATATTAAAGGGCTTGGGAGTTGCCAAGTGTTATTTGTTGGAAAAAATCAAATATTTTCAATATTCTTTCCTGCCAAAACACAGTGCAGTCCAAGGATCTGTATCCCTCAATAGGAATTGGATGTGAAAAAGTCTGAGGGGAGGATAGCAGAGCTCTTTCAGCTTCTTCTGCATGTGGTAGAACCCTCTTTGGCTACAGGTCCTTTTTCTATTTTAATTCAGTCTCAAAAAAGATCTTTAACAGAAGAGCCTTTGGCTGTATCTCCTCTCCCAATGGCAGTCAGGTCAAAGGGCTGGGACTTTTTGATCTGGAAGTGACCATGGGCTTCATGCCAGCCATACTAAGAAGGGAACCTTTGGGTGCCCCATTCTCCTGGATCTCCCTCCAGTATATTTATCTTTCATTGACTGCATAGGCAAATGCAGAGCTGGTCATGGAAACCTTGAGAGATGTTGAAGAACTGGATGGCTTCATGAAGAAAGACAAATATGCAGATCCTGACTTCACTAAGAAGCTCTGGGCCTATCTGACTGTCAACCAGATGATGGCAGAGAGGTGAGGAGAGATGTGGTCTGGGATGGGAGGGAAAAGAAACCAGAGAGAAATCTTGTTCTCTTTGAGACCAGAGCTTTGAGGCTGCTCCCAGGGTTTGAAATGGGTAAGGTGAACAAAACAAAATGAAGGGAGATGTTGTCTTCAGTCACACTCCCTCTCTTTTTAGCACTCTCACATATCAGGGGGTAGGGTTTGGGAGCAGTTACTTAGAAGAGTAAAGGTCAAACAGACCTGACTTTGGGGCTGAGTAGATTAAATGAGTGGGAGATTTGCTTCATGAGACTTGAGTAGAAGTTATGGAGGTGTTCAGGATGAATCCCCCCTGAAGCAGAAAGAAGTCTCCTTTCTGCTGAGACCAGGAGATTGATTTGGTTTCTTTGAGTCCAAACATAAGCCCATGGAAGCAAAAAATAGTCTTCCTATGAAGAGTGTATTCACACAAACCCTCAGCCTTTCCTTCCTGAAAGACAGTTTGCCTCTGTGACCACCATGTGGAGGAATTATCATGGCACCTGCCCTGCAGAGATGCTTAACTGTGCCTTCTGTTTCATTTTCCATCCAGAAACACAGCCCCTACTGCAGCTTTGAAGAGGAACATCACAAAATCCATCCTACAGATGTCTCTTGACCACCATATTGTTACCCCCTTCACAGCCATGCTGATAGAGAATGCTGAAAAGGATGAGATAATGCTGGCAGACCAGCCCAAAGACCCCAGAAGGGGCTGCTGCCCAGGTCAGTGTCCCAGTCTCTCCATTACTCATTTTGGCTTTGTTCTGCTTGTGCTGGAAGAACAGCTGTGATAAATCTTCACTCCAAGTATTTGTGACTAAAGGATAGCCTGTATTTTCAGTAAAAACTGACCAAATCTTCAACCAACTTGAGAGCATCTTCTCATGCAAGTGTTCTTTGGAGCCACTGGCTTCAGTGACAACTGAATGTGCCAGCTTTGCAATGACAAGGTTCCCAGTAAGGCTATAATGTCACAGATTGAATGTTTTACTGGGATGGATCTGTGTAGTCCCCTGCACTGAAGCTGTAAAACTGACAAAACCATATTTTATCACCACTTTTAGGCCTTGGAAGCTTCCTAAGATTGTTATCAATCATCCATGAGTTCACATGGAATCTGAGTTGTCCTAAAAACAGATCCTCTCATTCATTAAACTTCCAGATTTAAATCCATTATTTCAATATATTTCCAAGGTCCTCGTTACAGCAACCTTCTGTCCAGCCAAACGAGGTGGGACTGGCTTGTTCTGACATTACACATTTGAGTCTGGAAGAGGTTGCCCAGAGAAACTGTGGCTGCCCCCTCCCTGGAAGTGTTCAAGGCCAGGTTGGATGGGGTTTGGAGCAACCTGGACTGGTGGGAGGTGTCCCTGCCCATGCTGGGGCATTGGAACTGGGTGATCTTCAAGGTTCCTTCCAAGCCTGTGAGAGAGAGAATTCAGTTTCAAAGCAACACTTAGTGACATCCAAGGGTGTCCAGAAGACCCCAAGTAATCCCTGCACTGCCCACAGCTCCCCACAACTTATCTTGGTTACAGCCTTGAGCACTGGGTAGAAAAACATTGAGTAATTGGATTCAGTGTATTAACATTAAATTAATGTATTAATAAGCATACACTGAAACTAAACAACAGCTACTTTGAGCCCTCACCAGTCAGAGGCTTGAAACAACTGTTGCTGTCAGGAAAACACTGCCAGTGAGATGCAATGAAATGGGGGGAGCTATGTCTGCCATTTGGTCCTTTTGGGTTCATTTATAATTCTTCTAAAGTCTGCAGCTGGGACACAGAGAGAAATGAAATAGTTGCTCATTGTGCTGTGTACTACAACTCAAGTTCAAGGAGCATCTGGACAAGGCTCAGCCACACAGTTTAGTTTGAAGTTGCCCTGCAAGGAGCAGAGAGTTGGACTTGCTCATGCTTATGGGTCTTGTCCAATTTGAGACATTCTGTGATTCTGCAGTTCTGTGATTTCATGAACTCATGACCACCAAACAGTTCAGCACAGAAATAGCACATATTACATTCATATAATTCATTATATTTGGCAAATTCTGATCATAATTAACTTGATTTAGGTGATGCAGATGATGGAAGTAACTTTAATATAGATTCTTGTGTCTCTGAGTTTGATGGAACAGCCAAACCTTAACAGCACTGAAATCAGTGCCCTGGCATTGGTGAGTTTCATGGACAGTGGGAAATGACTCTTGAACCTCAGCAGAGGACTTGTAAATCACATTGAAGTAAGTCTGTGCTTAGCACCATGAGACACATGGGTTGTTGCAAAAATTGTGAAGCCAACATGACCTGGGAACTCAGAACTCTCTATCCAGCTTTTAGTTTCCATGTTATCTGCACTGACTTCACATATAACTCTGCTAATACAGACACTGACTGAGTAAAAAGAGCCTGTGGTCTGAATTAGGGGTTCAAGAAAAAAGATACTGAGAGACTTAGAAGATCAAGCTGTGAAATCTTCTGTCCTGCTGTTGTCCCCAAGCTCCTCTTTCCTCTTCCTCCTCCTCAGAGCAGGGCCAGTGGATGGGAGCACGTGCCCTGCTTCAGCTCTTGTGGTTTTCAGCTCAACATATCAAACCAAACCAAGTTCCATGGCTCACTCAGGATCATATTTTTTATGAACTAAGTGGGAGAGTAAGAGCACATGTTACTTTCTCCTGCCTCTGTCATGGAAAAAGACAGAGACACTCTCTAGTGGAAGGGGAATGAGATATTAAATGCTTGCACTTATTTGCCACCTTTATTCATATGGGTCATTCCAGTTTTGTTCTGAAAGTGGGGTCCATTGCCTGGTGTGCAAAAAGCCATACACAGAGTTGAGATATTTGCTTTAATATCCATTTCTGCACAGAAAGGGGAGCAGGATGGGATTCCACAGAGCAAGCTCAGTTTCCCAAATTGCAAATGCTACTTTTATACCCAAAATGGTGAGAAAGAGTTTTATCTCTGACATTATCCTACCATTCACACCCATGACTGGGTAACCAATTCCCCTTTCCATTTAAAGTGGCAGTGCTCAAAAATTTCACTGCATGTTCTCAAAGAGTAAGGGGCCCTTTGCCATTAGTGATCCCCCTGGCCTATGGGTGTGTCCTTTAGTATGTTTATTAATACATTAATTTAATGTTAATACACTGAATCCAATTACTCAATGTTTTTCTACCCAGTGCTCAAGGCTGTAACCAAGATAAGTTGTGGGGAGCTGTGGGCAGTGCTCCTTCCCATCCCTTTCATCTCTCACAGGTGTCTTGCAGACCTGTCTCAAGGCTGGGCTGTTGACTACTTGGGATGTGTTTCTCTCTAATTTTTACTGTTTCGCTGTTAAGGGAGCCCTATTTTTATTCTGCATGTCTCTTTTTGTTTTCTTTTGTGCGATTTTCCCTTAGAATGTGGTTTTTCCCTAGAATTTTACTTATTTAAATTAATAAATTACATCACCAGGGCAAGCAGAAAGAGTTCTACCCTTCCTCAGACACCTCGAACTCAGGATCCAATTTAGCAAAACTTTTACCACGTGCTATATTTTTTAAATTTAGCTTTTTATTTGTCAAAACACATAAGTTCTTGCACTGGGAGCTTTGCTAAAATGGGGTCTGTTCACATGAATAAGAGTTAAAAAGTCAGGTTGCATTTTTCACCAATAGCTCATGGCTAGCTAAACTACCCTGGCAAGTCATATTCTGCTGGTGGAGACACTAGAATAAATCCAGCCTAATTCCATTACACAAATCTGTCTGTTGTAAATTGTGTTGTGCTTGTTTTACATTGGTATAACAGCATCAGGGTCTGTACTGATTACAGTACTACTGCATTACTTTAAAAATTACACTATTAAATAGGTCAGCACTAAAGAAACCCTAATTATGACTGTCATTTAACAGGTACTCTTGGATTAACTCCAAATGCACCTAATAACAACAAAGGGATCCCAGCCTGGGCCAATGTCACAGCTGTTCCAGTCAGCTTCATGCCTGAGCAAAGGAGTCCTCCTGTGTCCTCCCTGAGCATAAACAGAGGTAAAAGCCAGAATATTTCTCTGCAGAGAAACACCAGACAGCACTTAATCAACAAATTAAAGTGACCAAAGTTATTGGGCACTTGGGAATTTAAGTTTCTAATGCAAGATGCTAAACCCAATAATGAAGGAGGAGTCTATCAGTTGTCCTAATTGTCCTTGCTGATTTGTCTGAATTGTAAAATCCATATCTTTGTTTAGGTGATAGTCCACAAGAGAATACACCACTTGATGGGAGTAGCTGATGAAGCTACTTCACTTCTGTTCCAGAGGACATCAGTGTGAAAGCTCCCTGATGCAGCCCCTGCATCCCAAATCACAGCCACCTCAGACAAATATTTGCAAATCCATCTAACACCCAAGGATCAAGCTTTCCCTTATAAATTACTGACTCATTTTGACTTTAAATAGATGAACTCATAAAAATATGCTTGGAGGTCCAAGCATGAGACTAATTTACATCCTAGTAGGATCCCAGCAACCCCACCTTCTGCTGCCTGTTTCCTTGGGGCTGTTCACTGAGCTTACACTCAGCTTCCCTGCAGCAGCAAAGCTGAAGTTTCTGCCCCTGTAAATGACAGATGAGCTCTCTGTGGCAGATTAAAATCTCTGAATCCAGGCTGACTGATGGATCCTGGTAATACTTGGGCCCTTACCACAGTCTGATGCTACTTAAACAAACCATTTGTGAGAACCAACACTGATAAGAGCAGTGTAACTGGTGTGAGTATTTATGTAGCTTTCAAACAAAGAGTTATCAAACTCCTCAGCATAGCTCAGGGGTTAACCTAAGACTTTGGATAGTCAGGAAACTGCTTGGAAAAGACAGTGAGCAAGGCAAAGTTACCTGTCCATCTTATACAGGTATTTTGCATTGGAAATTCTGTTTGCTCCTGGAAATATTGACAGGAAAAACAGGCCTCAGGGTCAAGTTGAGGAAGATCAAGCAATTGGGGAGAATAAGGAAAGAAATGATTAAGGGCTCTATTCAAGAGGCTCAATATATTAAAAAGATTCCAATTCAAATGCTCTTTCACCCCCTTGGAGGGTACCTACCCCACCAGTTCCTGTGAAGACATTCCTGGTCAGGGATCTAGGATTTATCTAGTGCCTAGGAAGAGTTAAATACTTTCAAAAGCTGAGGAATACCAGGGAATTAATGGAATTTGTCTTGGCTATTCCCACAGGCAACACTGAGTACAGGTTATGTCTCTGAATGTTGACAGGGACATCCAACCACCACCAAACCAGCAAGAGCTGGGCAGTACTTTGAACTTCAGAGCTGCCTTCAGTGACTGGTGCAGATGCTGATCTCTTGGGAGACCAATTTTAAGGGACATAAGAGTTTCAGATGGGTCTCATACCCCCAGGATGTTAAACATAGTGTGAGAGCAAGTCCTGAATTATGTTTCTGTTTCTGATGTATTTTTACCCAACACCAGCATGAACTTGTAACATATCTGAGCTTCTTAGTGTGAGAGGATGATGTCCCAGGAGTGTGTCACTCCAAGAAACAGGAAACAGTTGTGAATGGAGGGGCTGAATATTAGTTTTGAACGAGGTGTCACTCAGTTCTTGCTTTCTGTGCCTTATTCCTGGATCAAGGCCTCAAAGATGTGTTCCCATCTGCCTGGTGTCCAGACAGGTCCTTGGTCTCACTTGTAAGATGATTTTCATCATTAAGAAGTAGAGCTTGACTTCTAGAGCTCCAGCTTGAGCCTGTGGCACCCCAGTGTACATCTGACCAGTTAAACCAGTTGTTCACTGCATTTGGCAGTGCTGCTCATGGCAATAATGTCCTTGCCTTAAACAGGGGAAGTTTATGAGGAGAAAGTGTCTAGGGGGCTTTTGTGAGGAGCATCCAAGAACTTCTTGAGCACGGGTAGAACGGGCCCTTGTCCTGCTCTGATGAGCCCCAAAAAGTGCTTCAAAATCCTCCAATGAAAGTGTCTCTTTGTGTCCCTTACCTCTGGGGTTGGGGCTAGGGCTACTTCTACCTCTGGCCTACTTCTCATGCTTTTTTTTTCCTATGTTTCAGTTGACAATGACCCCCATTTCATCATACACCTGCCCAAAAGCCAGAAGAACATCTGCTTCAATATTAACTCAGAGCCTGGAAAGATCCTGAACTTGGTTTCTGATCCTGGTACTGGTAAGGGAATCAAACAGTGCTTTACTTTACAGCACTTTTCTTCTCTCAGTTCTACAAGGTGCTCAAGAAGGAGCAGGGGAAATGCCTGCAGGAGGGGCTGTGTGTTCAGGGGAGTGTGGCCAGCAGGTTGAGGGAAGTGGCTATTTCCCTCCACATCTGGAGTATTGTGTCCAGTTTGAGGCTTGCCAGTACTAGAAGGATATTGGCAAAGAGAATCAAATCCAGTGGTAGCCACCAAGATAATTACAGGGCTGGGGAACAGGATACACAAGGGGGAGGCTGAGAGAGATGGGTTTGGTCAGTCTGAAGAAAAGAAGACCCATGGTGGGTATTGTTGCTGTCTACAACCACCTAATCAAAAGGTAAAGATGGAGCCTGACACATCTCCAAGATGCAGAGCTAAAGGACAAGAGACAACACAAAAAAGTTGCAACAGGTGGACATCCAGAGCAGAAGTGAGGAAAAACTTGTCACTGTGAGGGTGGCCCAACACTTGGAAAGATAGATGAGGAAATCCTCATGGTAGGTGAAGATTCCCCTCTCCCATTTGTACTTTTAAAGACAAATGTGGAAGATTGATACAAAGGAAAAAAAAACCAAAACACAACAAACCTGGAGGCATCCCTGATGGGAGAAAAAAATGTGCAACTATATTCCTAAAGGAATTCAGAGGATTCAGCCTCTTCTTCCCAGAGGGCTTTAGCATTTCTTTAGCTTCTGGGATGATCGTTTTGGAGGAGGTTAAATTGGGCTGGAAATGTGGGATTTTTACCCACTGCTCACCTGCCCCCATGCCTTCCACAGCCAGCAAGGGACCAAATGGCTTAGCTCATGCTACCAGCAAGACAACATGAGTTCCCAGCAGATTAATATGCTTAAGGGTGAAAAGTGGAGGAGGGGATTTAATAAATTATTTTCTTCTCTTGGATGGCAAGTTGAGAAAAAATGGAGGTGAGAGAGGTGTCTGTTTTTTGCTGATGCCTGCTGAGATCAGAACTCCAAGTGTCTAGGTGGTGCTTCAGGATTTAGGCAACATCTCTTTCTCTGTTCTTCACAGGAGTTGTGGTCAATGGGCAGCTGATTGGGGCCAAGAAGACACAGAACAAAAAACTCAACACCTACTTCGGCAAAATTGGGTTTTACTTCAAAAACAAAGGCCTGAAAGTGGAGATTACCACAGAAACTATAACACTGAAAGATGGATCTTCCAGCATCACACTGACCTGGTCTGACACAGGGCACATTATTAGGAAGCAGTAAGTTACTCAGCATATCTTGTCTGCCCTGTGGAAACCACCTGCAACCCAGCATTGGGCTGACCCAGGTACAGGTGGATGCAGGTCACAGGGTGTCTACACACAGACATGTGAATCTTTGCTCTCTGACCTCTTGTTAGAGTTAATGAAATTGGACAGTAGGACCAAGAGAGTGATTCAGCTGACCAGACACTGTAGAAAGAGCTGAATTCCTCTCCCTGCTGCTGATTGCAGTAGCCAAGATGATAATGAGTTGCTGAAACACAAGCACTTAATGTTATTGGAGATAACTTCAGGGTTCCTGACAGGATGGGAGTCATGAGTCACAATATCTAGGAGACCTTTACCTGCAGATTAACAGCTAAAAGCCATGCTAGATACCCTACAGACAGCTGCTTAGAAACTTCCAAAATCTCAATTTGTTGTAGCAAGAGCTTAAATCTGTAGGGCAAGATTTGGCTTCCAAGATTTGCCCTCTTAGGCACTGTCCTGCCAGACCTGTCCCTCTCCCAAAGCTGTGGGTTTCTGATGGATCCTCTGCCAGCCCCATGAGGTTGCTCTGGATGCCTGAGAGCATCTCAAGGGGCCTGAGGACTTATATGTGGGCAGCTGCACTGAGCCCTTCCTTTGGTTCATCTCTGCTAGACTCCTCATATCTGTGAAGAAAGAAAGCAATGTTACCATCTCTGTGGGTGAGGAGATGTCCTTCATGGTTTTGCTACACCGTGTGTGGAAGAATCACCCAGTTAATGTGGACTTCTTGGGTATCTACATTCCTCCTGAAAACCAGTTGTCTCCTGCAGCTCATGGGCTGATAGGTAAGGGCTACAGATTGGGGGGTGGGAATAGCCAGGCACTAGGAAGAGTTTTTTATGGATCCTTGAACGAAGCAGTTGGTGTCCTGGTGGGGAAGGTGTAAAAATTATTCAACAGAAAAATGAGAGAGATTTCTGTGGTGTCCTGGAAGCCCAAAGGACAACATTAGAACAACAGGGACCAGGAGTTTATGGCTGTCCCAGCTGAGGAGGGTCTGAGCACAACAGGTCTGACCAGCCCTGCTGACACATGGATGGGGTTTTCCCAGCCTGAGTGATTTGCTGCATGTTGAAAATTAAAAAATGGTTGAAACAAACCCCTCAAAACTTCTTTCTGACATTCCCATGAAAAAACTTTGCAGTTCAGCTCTCTCCTCAAAGACAGCCCCATGGTATAAAACAAAAGCAAGGGCTCAGCTCACAGGGAAAATCCACCCTCCAAGCCCTCAGCCCACCCAAGGCTCCAATGTTGAGCTGCAGAGGTTTTTCTCTTCCCAATTCCAACTCTGCTTCAGTGACAGAAGTTTCCTGGCTGAGCAGCACAGCAAACCCCCTCCTGGTCTGGGTCACCCCACAGCCCTGTGACCCATGCAGGGGGGCTTTGCCTGCTGCAGCCACTTTGATTTTCCTGCCTGGCAGCAGCTTACAGGAGAACCTCAGAGGTGAGGGCACTCAAACTGCTTTAAACCTCTCTTTGATCAGGCCAGTTTGCATCTGAACCAGAAGTGTTTATCTACCAGCAAAGACCTGGGCAAGCTCCAGAGAAACCACAAGCCACCATGGAAGTGAAAGGCAACAAACTCACTGTCACTGGGTAAGAATAAGGAGCTGTATTGCTCTCCTTCTAAACCTGACTTACTTATCTTCTTAATCATGTCAATGACTGGAAGTTTATTAACTCCCAGTGATCCTGGGAGGGCCAAATCACTGTTTGCCTCTGCTAATAACCTGGGTTTAGCTGTGGGCAAAACACTTGGGGCAAGTTGGGTTCTTTCCCATTTGTGCATGGACAGTTCTGACTGTAAAGCTGCCCAAGCATCTGTCAACCCTTGGACAGGATGGCCCCACAAAAAGGCCCCACAAAGTCAAAGAACTGTAATTTGGGGTTGTTTCCACTCTCCCCTGGTGGCAGACAGAAATCTCACCCCTTTGGCAGAGCAGTGCCATGAATGGGTGGGGTTATTGATGTCTTCTTGTCCATGCTGTGACCTTCATTTTGGGTGACCTCTTCCTCCCAGGGGCTTGCAGAAGGACTACAGGACAGACCGAGTGCATGGGACTGAGGTGCAGTGCTGGTTTGTGCACAACAGTGGGAAAGGTTTCATAGATGGCCACTACAAAGATTACCTTGTCCCCCACCTCTACAGTTTCCTGAAGAAACCCTGAGTGCTCTCACACTAACCCACTTTCTTACAAAAAGATTTTCTGGGCTGCTTCATGCCCAAACAACTCTTCTGACCAGTTGCTGTCAGCCCATCAAAACCAGACTGACCCAAGGTGACTTCACCACCAGTTGCTTTATAAATGATCAGTGTTTCAAAGCCATGTAACCCCCTTTTCTGGTAAAAAAAATGAAATCTTTAATAAAATGACACCCTTGGTTGTAGTAGGTATCTTGCACTTGTCGTGTCTGATTTGAAGGATGGAAAACTCCATTAAAAATTTCAACTGTTTTGTAATATACATTTCATAGGAGACCTGGACTGAGGATAAGAGACATAGCCAGAGTTTATACTTACACTTTTGCTTTCCCTGAGTGAGGGAAAATAAAAATTCATGCACTGCTGGGCAAAAAATCAGTGGTTTTGAAGCCTTGCCAGGAGGACATGCATTAGATGTGAGGGAAATTTAACAGAAAAGAAATATGGTCTCCAAAATGGGTATCAGAAGGGGTGTCCAGGCTCCTATTAAGGGTGGGTTAACACATGATGAGGAATGTCCTTGAAATACCTGATGCTGCCACATTGAAGGAAAATTATTTAGATGAGGCTGAGATATCCTCCAGCCTATGTTTTATAAAAATGTCAACAGCAGAGTGGAGTTCACACCCAGATATAAATCTAGGAAAAACAGAAAAAATTCAGACTCTATAGAAATCACCATCACTATAAAAAAAACCCATCATTTTCAGTGGGATTAGCTCCCAAAAGATGCTTTACTCCTCAGGTATATCCAACAATGAATGAGATCAGTAGTGAAATAAATACACATCTGTATGTATCTAGAGTCAGATCTTGAAATCTGTTTTCAGGCAACCTTAGGAAAAAGTGCTGCAGAATTTCTTCTCAGCAGCTCTAATCTATGAGGGGGACTCAAGTTATTTATTTGCCATTCTGAGCTTTATTTTCCAACACTGATGAATCAGAGGCTGGTTCATCATCTTTCATGTACCCAGAGTGTGAGAGGTACAACAGTGTTTTGTGAGCCCTGGTGTGAGAAGACTAAATTGTTAAGATGTCTCTTTAAGAGTACCTCTTGGAAGTGTAAGCAACTTCCCTACAAACCATTCATTGCTTCTTTAAACTCATTTATTAAATAAGCATTGGCCTCCACACCATCCTCCAGCAGAGTTCCTGGTTTCACTGGGCCCTGCATGGGGAGGAAAAACCCAGTGAGTGTGTTTTTAAATCCCCAAATCAGTAATTCCACTGTTTGTTTCCTTCCTTGTGTGGGAACACAAGCAGTGAATAATCACTCTCTGGTCCCCACACAGTTTGTAATTTAACATGTTTGTTATATTCAGTCTAATTTTTCAGGCTCTGGAATATGAAGTGTAATTACTATCAGTGATACAGAAGTTCCTTCACTTATCCTCACCCCTGTCCTACACTCTTCTCACTCAGTACCACGTTCTTTGAGAAAGGGCAGAGCTGTTTACACCACCCAGGCTGCACAGAGCCTGAATTTTCAGACAAACTGAAATGTCTTCTGTCTCCAGTCCCCTTCCTCCTAATGCTCCTTTTTTACCAATACTGCATTACTGCTTGCCTCTGCCTTGAATTTACAGCAGAGATCTCCTGAAAGCCATTTCATGTCCTGTGTGAGGTCATTTCAAGCTCCTTCAGACAGCAGCTGCTTCACTAAACCTCCCAGATTTCCTGCAGGGCTCCCCTGGAAACCACAAACCAAGAAACAACAGTGAAAGAACAAGAAACAACAGTCAGGAAAGGGCTCAAGAACAGGGACTTTTGCCTCGAGTGACCTTGAACTTTTAAACTGCAACATAACTACTGTGCACAACCCTCTCCTCTGAGGGGCACAAGGGGGTATTGGTTTTTCTTCCTTTAGGTCCCAAAGACACTCAGAATCACAGAGTCATTAAATTTACCAACTCCAGTGCTGGAACCAAGTCCCTCAGCACCACATCTACACAGCTCTTAAACACCTCCAGAGATGGGGGATTCAAACACCTCCCCAGGCAGCCCCTTCCAGTGTTAATAATCCTTTCAGATAAGAAGTTTCCTTTAATATCTAATATAAACCTCCCCTGGTGCAACTCGAGTCCATTTCCTTCCAGGCATCTGTATAGAGTCAGAAGGTCTCCCCTCAGCCTCCTTTTCTCCAGACTGAATAACTGCAGTTCCCTCAGATGCTCATCATGAAGCTTGTGCACTAAACCCTTCCCCACCTTTGCTGCCTTTCTCTGGACCAACCTGGCCAGGGGCAGACTGGACCCTCAGGGAATGGTTTATACTTTTTCTGGGATGATTTAATAAATCTTTTACACAAACGAGGCAGTTCTCCAGCTGGACATTTAACTGAGCTTTTGGGTGGATATAAACCAACAGACACGTCGTGCATTTAAAAGGCACTAAAAAGAAATACACTCACTTCAGAAATGTTTGTTTATTCTTTAACTGCCTTAGAAATAAAAAACTATAAAAATGTGACATTTTAAAAAAAAATTTAAAAGTAACATTACATCATTTAGCACAAGTGATGTTACTCACGTAGCAGAGCAACAATGGAAGCATGAACAAAGGAAAAGGCTCTGGAAACCTCAAAGAGAGGCACCAGCTCCTATCTGCATACAAGCTGGCTGGTGTCCTAGAAACCCCCCAGGTAACATCCATCTCAGAGCCCACAGGAAGATAAATTGCATATCAGTCCTATTAAGAACCCTGACAAACAAGATGCTGGGGGAGTGATGACTCTCATTCTACCATCACTGATGTGCTAACCAAAAATAACTTGGTGACAGCACTTAATAAACCAGACCATTCCTGCAACATCCAGGAAAATAATCCCTTGCAGCACTGGTACCTTCCTGCTATTATCTTAATCCCTTCCCTTGTTCCTGCAGCCAATGCTCAATTCTGGCTGCAGACTGAGTGTTCTTTTAACTTCACTGGCTCTGACACACACTGCCTGCCCTTGAGCAGCTCTTTGTAGGTAATTCTCACTCTTACAGAACTGATAATCTACTTCATAAATAAAATACTCCAGCTTGCAGTTACCTTATTGTCTTTTAGGGAAGGAAAATGGAACCAAGTGCTGTAACATAACTTTGATAAAGAATCAGACAAAATATTTCCACTGATAGGACTTCCACAAACATTTTATGTAACAAATTCATAGAGAGATCTTTAAATAAATCCCGTTTGTTTGTGGTTAATTTCTATGTACATTATAAATACATACACACACAGTTAAAACCCTGACATGGTAGAGTCTTGTGTCTGCCTCCAAGAAGCCATGAAGATCTTTTTGGGAACCAAAATCTTCTCTGATGCACTCAGGCAAGTTTGGAAATGTCTTCATACTGAATATCTTCAACTCGGCGTCCTTTTAAAGGTCCCTGAAAAACAGCACAGGAGAAGAAAAAAAAATGAAAATATAAACTCATTTGCTTGTTAAATTCCTAAGAGACAGTTTAAAGGAAGATGGCTAAAGGGAACATAGGGAATCTTGCCACATTTAGACCATTTTCAAGAGGCACACCCAAAGTGAACGGCACTGGAGATCAGAGGCATTTGGTGGTTTTGGTGTTTTTCACCCAGCAAAAGCACAATGAATTTTTGTTTAAGCCACATGTAACTACAGGAGGCTGTTGAGGGAATGCAGAACAGAGTAACAAAAAAGTAATTTAAATAATAAGTTAAAATAATAATTAATAAAGGAATTTTAAAAATTGCAGGTTTGGGATTTGCCCATGACAAGGTGGTTTCTGTTTCATTATTTTCAACCTGCCCAGAGGATGTGACAGGGCCTCAATGCTGTTCCAGAAATCTTTTCACTTTCAGGGCACTTTTTGCATTAGTTAAGGTCCTTGCAAACTTGGGGGCAAGATAAGCAGATGGTTTTAATTAATTCACTGTGAGCTTGTAAGGATATAAATATTTAATTTTGAATACAAACATATATAAAAATCCTACTCACCCTACAATCAGTAAGAAAATTCTCAGACTTCACAAGTTTCACCCATTTTTAGACTCACAGTTTATGCAGACGAGGGAAATTTTAACATCCAAAAGCAACAGAACTAGAGAAAAACTGCCCTTGCTTTCCAACACCAACATTGTTGTGATCCTCAGATCCACTCAAAGCTCCTCCTGTGGTTGGGACATCTGCACATTCACTTCTTAAGCAAATTCTCCTGAATCCAACATGGGCTGAATTTCTGAGGCCCCCCCTTTGGGAGGGATCCTAACAGGGTCTCTCTCCTGCCAGATGTGTTCACAAAACTTTGAGCCAATAACCTCTCTGCCTCATCCATGAATTTAAAGATCAGTTTTTCAGAGGAGAATAAAGAGGTAGAGACAAAACCAGACACCACAACATGGCCCAATGTTAGCCCAGAGAAAGGCAATACCTAATAAAAAGAAATCAAATCCCAAAACAAAAGAACAACCATAAACCAGACAACAAATAAGCACAAAAAGCCCCATGTTCAGTTTGAAAAAGGCAGGAGAAAATTCACCTCCTTGCATGTTTTGTGTTATTTACCTTCCTACAAAATAGCACAACAGCCACGTTCAAAATAAACACACAGAACATTTTTTAACTCTCTTTCAAGTTCAAAGCTTGACAAATTAAGCATCCTGACATCTTTGTAAAAGCAAACAGAGCACTAGTCTGCAGTGGGAATTGTGGCTGTTTCCTCTCTATCTCTTTTATTCTGTTATTCTCTCTGTGGGAATAGGTAAAGGGTGACTACAGCATTTTGCACACCATAAATCCCACCTGTAAGACAGGATGAATGATACCATCCCCCTTTTTAAAAGCTCTCTGCTACACAGATGAAAAATGCTTTACACAAACTATACCTTACAGTGCTTGATACTTACAGAGTCAATGATTATTGTGGCTGAAAACTTCTTTTCATTGATGGATTCCAAAATGCCTTCATTTCCTCTGTATCCACCATTCAATACCATCACTTTCTTGCCTGAAAAGTAGGAAAACAGTTAAACAACAGAACCCCCAATTTCTTTCGATGGTGGTGTGTTCAATTCCACTCTCAGCTGAAGGAGAGAAGGTTTCTCCCAGCAGCTCCAGCAAGTAGCACCCAGCCAAGACTTACAGCCTGCCCATTTCCAAAGCAGAAAGGAAAAGAGAAGAGAAAGAGAGAGGAAACAGAGAGAGAGAGAGAGAGGAAACAGAGAGAGAGAGAGAGAGGAAACAGAGAGAGAGAGAGAGAGAGGAAACAGAGAGAGGAAACAGAGAGAGGAAACAGAGAGAGGAAACAGAGAGAGGAAACAGAGAGAGGAAACAGAGAGAGGAAACAGAGAGAGGAAACAGAGAGAGGAAACAGAGAGAGGAAACAGAGAGAGGAAACAGAGAGAGGAAACAGAGAGAGGAAACAGAGAGAGGAAACAGAGAGAGGAAACAGAGAGAGGAAACAGAGAGAGGAAACAGAGAGAGGAAACAGAGAGAGAGACAGAGAGAGAGACAGAGAGAGAGACAGAGAGAGAGACAGAGAGAGAGACAGAGAGGAAGGATATACTATTTCACTTGGAAGGAACCCATAACAATTTATTTGAACTGCCTGACCAATTCAGCACTGGCCAAAACTTAAAGCATGTTCAAATGCCTCTTGAACACTGACAGGTTTGGGACATTGATCACCTTTCTAGGAATCCTGCTCCAATGTCTGACCACCTCCTTGGTCAAGAAATGCTTCCTAATGTCCAGTCTAAACCTCCCCTTTTGTATCTTGGAACCATTCCCATGCATCCTATCGCTGGATACCAGACAGAAGGATCAGCACCTCCTTCTCCACCTCCTCTGCTCAGGAAGCTGCAGAGTATGATAGGTCTGCTTACTTCTTCTTTGCCTTCTGTCTCACAGAAGCAACCCCCCAGGGCATCAATCCTATTGTAAGGGTGGGCAGAGCTCACCTGCCAAGTACCACTATGCTGAAGAGCATTCCTGACACCATCAATCAGTTCTCCATCTGCTGCAGAAATGCAAACACATCAGGTCTGCTGAAGAACCTGTGAATCCTGAAATCTTACACCCTGTTCCCCTGTGTGCTGACAGTGTTCTGCTTTCTGATCTGATCATTCCCTGAAATACTGTCACATGCTGTACACGAACATTGCCTCACTAGCATGTTCCAGCCAAAGAAATGCCAAAGAGGAGAGGAGGTGCTTTGCCAAGTGCTCACAGCTATGAGGCATGACTTTAGAGGGGAGATCCAGGGTAAGTATGGCCAAGAGCTCTCTAGAGCTCCCTGAAATGCTTCCTGGCAGCTGAAGAGATGTTTTCATCTCATCAAAAGAACTGTTTTCTAAATCACTTCTGTCTTCTCAGAAAAAAATCTAAGAGTGTGAAGACCCAAAGCAGAAGCAATGCAAGAATTTCCTAGAAAGTAATGAGAGGATATTTGTTAAATGATCAGAGTAGCTTACAAAATGCCATCCCAAGATGACTCCTGTGCTGGTACTCTGAAGTAGATGAATTACAGTTTAAAAGAACTGAAGTATAAGATTTGCAGTGACAGCTAAGCTGAAAACCAAAGAGACCTGCAGTACCTGGTGCAGGTATTACTGTTTCCAGATGTGTTTGATCAAGCTTCAGTTTGTCTCCAGAATCAATCATCTTCACCACAGCTGTATATTTGTCAATCACTTCCTGTTGGGAAATGCAGAGCCAAATGAGAAAAAAAAATATTTAAATATTAATTTCAAAATTAACAAACTCAGGACTAAGTCTCTCCTTCTAACATTGTCAGAAGCAACAAGGCCTTCCAAGATCTCTTAAAGTCATCCAGCATTCCCAAATTGCTGACTAATCCCATCCTGAAGTTAAGGCCTGATTAAAAGGACTCCTCTTGAACACTGATGCCTGGTCTAGCTGACCCTTAAATTTGATGGCCTTGGTTGAAGATTTTGTCAGTCTTTGGGTCAGCTATCTTAATCCTCCTCTCAAAGCTGAAGAATAAATTAGTCTCCTTTTCCCCAAGAGAGGTTAAGCTGGCTGGAAGCCACACAGTGACAACTGAGATACCACCTCTCAGTGAGGTCAACTGTCCCTGATTATTTTTGCACCTTGTATAAACCATGGTCCAGCTCTCATATTCAGAACTCCTAAACCCTTCTACCTGTGCCTACCCAAACCAGTTGTGACTCTGGGCTCTGTATATTCTCATCTATCCCACAAAACACACCCAGGTGTCACCTTTGGCACTTTTGCCACAGACCACTGAGCTGTGGACCACTGAGTGCAACATCATTTCCCTGGCTAAAAGAAAGCACTTCTGAGCAACAGAGCAAGGCCTGGGGCTTCATTATTTTGTACACAACTGGGATCTTGTTCAAAGGCAGCCTCATGCTTCAGCACCAGTGCAAAACTGACTCAACTGAGATTAAAAATGCAACTGCACTGCTCTTGGCTGTGTCACATTGACAAAGTGGCTTTTTGCCATGGTGGATGTTAACAGGGACAAACCATGCAAGACAAAATAGTTCTTAAGAAAGAATCTCTGAGTAAATGCCACTAAACCAATGCAGAGATTCACTCCCAGCCCAGAGTAAGTCCTGGTGAAGTTCAGGTGATGTTTCAGCCCCTTCCAGTGTTAAATTGAGGCTGAACAGCTTGCACAATGAAACAAAACTTCAGCAGCCATCTGATGCCAGCAAAGCCCAACCAATACCACGTGCTCCCACTTGCACACCTTACCTTAACAACTGCTTTCTTCTTGTGATACTTCTCTCCCAGCTTTTTTGTTATAATTTTTACAACGATTTCCTGGAAGATTTGAAAGGAGGAAAAAACAAAAAGAATAAATTGCCAAAATACACAAACACCTTCACCATCTAAACTAACTGCTGTTTAGTTTGCTCTACCACTCACTATGCAATACAACCCATGAAGAACCAACAGAAAAGACCTCAGCATTCAGGAATTTATCTTTGTCCTCAAATTATTGTCTCAAAATAGTATCTCAACACTGTTTGTTTGATTGTTTGACAAGTACTGTTATACTTGAATTCAGGATATAACATGACAGCCTACAATGGGTCAAGGGCAGAACTTCTTGAGCTAGAGATCAGTAAGTAGAAGTAGATGGTCTCCAGCTCAAAGGCTTATGTTGACTTCTACATCTCTGTGTATGCCAACTACTACTATGAGAAAGAAGAGGGTTGTAAGTGACCTCACAATTTAAACATGCTCTGTAGACTCACAGAATCAAATCTTTAATTAGAGAATCCCACCCCATCTGAGACATACAATGCTTCAGACTGTAGATCATGCTCAACAGAAAAGTAATTGATCCCATGTACTGTAATATTACATATTTGGCACCTTGGAAAATAAAGAGTGAATTTTTGTTTGGAATCTGTTTTTGCATCTTTAATCAACAGTGGCTTTAGAATTGCTTGTGATTTTTAAGACACTTACAGGCTGCAACCAGTAGTCTCTTCGAGATGTTCTTTTCTTCTCCTCTTCCAGCTACAGAACAACAACAAATAATCACCACTTACTTCATCCTTTCCCTGCAGCTTTCCCATGCCTTTGGAAAGCTGAACCAATTCTCCAGGCCCACATCAAGCAGGCAATAAAAAAAAAATAAATCCCAAAACTACATATGGGTAGGTCAGTGTGTGCTTGCTGCATAAAAAGCAATCTGAGGAGATCCAGGAATCCATGAAAAAATGATGGAGGCTTATATCTGGTTTTGTCAAGTGTTTCTACACCTTTTCTTCTCTTCCAAAATCTGTATTCCTTTACTTCCAACATGTCAGTCGTCTGGTTAAGAGGCACAGATGAGCAGCAGAAATCAGTTTTAATGGGGAAGTGAAACCATTTTGCCTGATAAAAGTCTGAATTCCACATGGTCTGAGGTCACTTCAAGGGGAAGCCCTGGCAGAGTGGACATAGCCATAGGCATGGGGTTTTAAAGAGACAGATCCTGCATGATCATTACCTCCATAATCTCATCCAGTGCAGATTTCTTCTTTTTCTCTTTGGACTGACCAGAGCTATGGGCTGTTTCTTTTCTTTTAACTGCCCCTTCCACCATCTTCAGTGCATTCGGTCCAAGGACACTGCTGGAAAAGTAAGATGGGGGTTTTTTCACAGCAGACCTTAAATTGTCTCCTCTACCAAGACGCATTTGAAGAGCTGGTTGTGCAAAAAGGCCTGGTGACCTATTTGATTTCAGTTGTGTTAATTTCAATCAACTTCCAGACCCTGCATTCCTCCTCCTCTAGGACTGCTAAAAATTATCTCCTTGAGGTGTAAACTCCAGGTCCACTGATGTTTGCTGCTAGCAGTCCAGCAGAATGAAGCCAAGCTAAGGATGAGTTCATCAGGGCAAAAGCAAAGAGTTGACTGGGGACCTGAGTTCAATGGAGAAGACAAAAGCAGGCCTGCAAATCAGGTTTTAAAATTTGGAAGGACAAACTTGTGGCTTCAGAGAAGCCACCTGGACAGAGCAGCTCTGAAACATGGCAGATGTCTAGAAATCCTTCCAGACACTTAACCTATCCATCAGAGGGAGAAAATACATGGGAATCTGCAGAAAAGGGCTCCACACCCAGGAAAAAAACCACAATCTTCACAGTAATGTTTGAAAAAGGCAGTCTATGATTTATGAAAGAAAAGAGCAATCAGCACAGACATCTCAGGGAGCAGGGAATATCAGGTTAAGTGAGAACTGCCTAAAAGTAGCTTGAGCTAAGGCATTTTTATAAAAGGCATTTGAATGCTGGTAAAAATAATCTAGGTGTTCTCCCATCTGGAAAGATGAAGGCTGCTGTGAGGTAAGGTAATATTAGTGTGTCCTTACAACAAATCTGTGGCCTCCAACAAAATCAGTGTGACCTCCAACAAAAACATATTCTGCCTGTGGTGGGGGCACACACTATACTAGAAAGGAAGGTAAGTAATGGAAATGACAATAAAGAAAGGCAGTAGAACCAAAATTAAGAGGAAAATAATTGTGTTGCAGAGGAAGACTGAATAATACCCAGAGCACAATACTGGAAGAAATGGCACATTAGATCACACATCCAATGGCAAGCACTTAAAATCTTATAATATACAATTAAAGCATAAAAACTGCTGTGACTACATTTAGAAAGGAAAACACATCAAGCTGCAAGGCCACTAATGGATTCCTGGGTGTCAATAGTATGACAAATCTTATTTAACATATTCAAGGCCAGGTAGGATGGGGCTTGGAGCAACCTGGGCTAGCAGGAGGTGTCCCTGCCTGTTGCAGGGGTACTGGAATTAGATGATCTTTAAGGTCCCTTCTAACCCAAACAATTTGATGATTTTATGATATTTATTATGGACCCTAGGACAAAGTGTGAGATCAACAACTACTAACATTGTCTGGGTGTGTCATCAACATGGAGGACACAAAAAAAGAACTGGTCACCAAGAGGGACTGGTTTATCTTGAAAAACATGTTTTAAAAAAGAGCAAAAATCAGCAGCACATGCAAGCTCACATATTTTGGAAAAGTTGATTGTCATTACCTTTTATCTACTGGGAGCTGTTTAAGAACAACAAAAGCAGAAAGGGGTCTGGCTATAATCAAAGGTGACACAGCTATCAGTGTGGAACAGCCAGGCAAGAGTCAAATGCTCTCCTAGGACTCATCAAGATGGGCAAGCATTAGTGCCTTGTATTAGCCATGGTGATGTTTCATTTGCAGCATGCACAAACTTGATCAGCTTCCCTGTTCAAGATGAGCTGCAACTGGAATAAGGACAAGGAAGGGATATTCAGTGGATCAGGGGAAGGGGGAGATGAGGCCAGCAGCATGCAGGCCTGCTGGTGCAGCACAGTGAAGACTGAGAGGCTAAAACTGTACAAATACATTGGCTAAGAGAGGAAACACCAGGGAGGAAAATAATCCTGTATGTTAGATGCCCATACCAGCATGAGAGCAACTGGTACAAACTTGCCATGACCACATTTTCCTGTGACATTAAAAACAAGATCCTACTCATTAGAACAAACAGGTTTTGAATGATCTTCCCTTGGGATTATAGGGCTGTGGAGATCTTAACTGTGTCCAGCAGAGGTTGATCAGTGTGCAGACAGGTCTCTACACTGGTAGATTTGCAGTCCTGCAGACAGGACACCGTGACCTTGACAGTAGCTTCTGCTCATTTCTTCATTAGAAGTAATTCTAATCTTGTCCATTGAATGAGTTAAGCAGGGATTTGAGGAGTAAATTCTTGAGGGAAAAAATAAGCCCAGGGTTCCCAGTTTGCTCAGAGCAGCCAGCATCAGAAGCCATCCCTACAGTGGCAGTGGTGACTTCTACCTTCATGTCAGCCTCACAGATGTTCAAGGGAAGGTTCACCTCCCCTCTCACTCCCTTTCTCAGCAAGGCTCCAAACCTATCTCTGTACCAAACCACCAGTATCCCCATGCCCTCAATAATCCACCAGCTACTACCAACCCTCTCCTGGTCCTTTTTCTTCCCCCTGCTCAGGAAATACCAGTACCAGGTTTCTGGTCAGTAGGTCCAACTGCAGTCTGTGCTGGGGTGCTGGACATCAGGTCTAACTCAACTGAACCTCAGTAAGAGCCAACACATCTCACAGCTGCAGATCACCCCTTTACACTGGCCCAGGGAAGCAGACTCCATCTATGACTCTGAAGTGACTCCTCTATCACCCACAACATATAAACCATTATCTTGTTACTTTACTGGGAGCTGGGTATCCTAATTTTTCTTTTACACTACCACTACAGAGTTTACAGACAAATATCTCTCACGTGAAAAAATTACACTACTTGATATATGATTTCACATTCAGCCAACTTTTAACAAGCATATTAAGTATTCTTCACTGAAACCATTCAAGTGTCTGCATTAAGTTTCAGACTCATCTTGAGCACAGCTCAGTGCTTAGGGATAACTTACAAGATTTTGTCAAAGCCTGAAACCTGTACCAATTGTGGCAAAGAACTACTTTATTGTCTCATTTTCTGCCTGGCATATCTTCCATCAGATTCCTCATTTAAGAGCTGAGCTTGTGATGAGAGGAAAGCTTTCATTTTACCTGCAATACATTTAATTACAATATTGCCTCACATGAAAAGCTGTACTGCTCATCAGTTTCACAGACTGCTGTGGGTCAGTACTGTTTGCATTATTGATCCCTTTTGTCCTACATTGCTCGTGGGTTTATGACAATTCATGAGCTTTAGGAAGTTTTACATCAGGTAGATTCAGCTTCTAAAATGATGCTCAGAGAAAGCCTGGCCTCCAATTAGACAACACAACTGAACATTTTAGGAACCAAAATTAAGTAGTCATGAATATCCACTCCTAGAGGGCTGCTGGGACTGGATGGCATTCCCTTCAAATGCTCTCAATTGATCCCTCACCCACCCTTTCACATAACAATATCTCTGGGGAACCTGTAACCATCTGGGCATCTGCCATGAACCACTGTGAATTCAAGAAGGCTCCTTGCAGCACACACTTAAGATAAACCCATTCATCCACTATAAATATAAAAGGAACCATGAGGTCACCTCACATCCCCTCCTGAACCACAGGACTGGATGAGATATTAAGAGTCCCAATACTTTAGGACAAGAAACATCTTCCTGTCCATACAAACATCATTGCCATATAAGCACTTTGCAACAGGAAAGGTTGCCCTTCAATTCTTTTCTCACCTTGTTTTAGAAGATGCTGCTATTGAAGTGCTTGCTCCTTTGTTTAAATTAAATGCAACTAAAAAATAAAAGACATTACTCTCTTTCTATCTTTAAAGTAGAACTGCATTGAAGGATGTTAAAGCTTAAAAAATTGGTGAATGGAAAATAGTATCAATTTGAAATATATTTACTAATCTATGCTTTAGTTCAGTTTTTTAAATAAATTACTTTAAACATTATAATAAAAATAATCTATATTTCCATATTCTAGTGCTGTTTATAAGTCATCTCAGAGCATTTTGTGAAGCACCGAGCAAGCCTCAGTGCTCAGGTTGTTTTAATCACAAAATCAGCTCTAGTTAAAATTCTAGAAGATGACATATATCAAAATCTGGATACCTTTTTCTTCTTCACTTTCTCTGTTCAGTTCAGTATAGACTGGCTTTTTCCTGCCAAAAAGAACACAAAACACATTTTAGAGTCAAACAGAAAACTGAGCCAAGATATCATTTTTTTTGAGATCATTGATTAGCTCAGCTTTACAGACTTGTGTGAGATTATTACAAGTCACTGTAATATTCAACCTGGCTTGATTCATAAGTAGATTACAAACTGAAAACATTATCTCATTACAGGCTTCTGTGCAAAATTCTCTAATTAACACTCTCTACAGAGATGCTGTCTGAACTTGCTTGACTCCAGAATGAAAGGAAAGTGGGTTTATTGTAGCAGTTTTCCATATTTGAACCAGCATGATTAGACTGGTTTCTGGATAGACTGATAAAGAAGGAAATTTTGGAGCCTTTCCAAATTTCTACAGTGAAGGATCAGACCAAGTTAAATTCAATTAGTTTTAAATTAAGGAGAAGACAACTGTCTACAACAGGATTTAAATGTACCTATCAATAGCCTGGATCAAATGGGAGGTTCCAGTTCCGGGCAACGATATGCACGGAATTCATGGAATTATGCCAAATAAACAGATCCCAAATACCACACCAGCACTACCAAAATAAAAGTTTTCATTATGTGGATTTGAGTCTGCCAGCTCCCTCTAATTATTTTTCTCAGCTTCCCCACCGTGCTTGTGAAATACCATAAATAAAAACACAGTCATGCTGGTTTCTGTATTGTTTACTCTCCCTTCTTAAATTCAAGAATGAATTTTAAATCCCTAATCACTTGAAGGAGTAATTATTGTTACTTTAGTACTAAAGTAAACAGGTACAAATAACAGCAAGTTTTCCTTCAGAGCAGGTTGGCATCTAAGATAACTGTATAAAAGAAAATTCAGAACAGAGGAGACCTGATGTGATTCAAGCATGGAAAACATTCTAAATCATAGTCTGAAATGGTCAGGATCAGACACTAGGGCCAGAGGGAACCATTCTACTGGATTTCAAAAACATCAAATCTAAAAGGAGCTGAAACTTCTGCTTGCTTTATTTTTTGAAACCATGATTCCATAGAGGAGCTATGCCCATCAACAGTCAAAACCCCTGGCAAGCTGGCTAATCAAGGAAATGTAGCAAACTGCAACTTCAACAGAAAAAAAAGTCAGTCAAGGCTGCTGTCAGAAGTGTCTGGGAGAGGACTACTCCTCATGGCTTAGAAAAGAACAGTACTGCAGCCAAAGATGCCCACTGTTCCCCAGTTTGAACTGGTGACCAACTTTGTAACTTGAGGCATGGAAATTACTCAACATGTCCAACTGATTCCCAAGGAAATACCAGTGCAAGGATCCCAGCAATGACAAATTCACCATTCACTTCTAAGCTGAAGGTTGACAAATAATGCAATTTTCCTCACCAATTCTTTCCCTCCAAACCTCTTCTAACTTGTTGTTCAATGAATTTTGCAGTTTTTTCTTCATCATCAAGGTCTTGTTTCTTTTTTCTCTCTTGTTCTTGCTGCCTGCGAATAGTCTCAGGGTCCCTATCAATATATTGATATACCAGCCTTTTGGAGTCTCATCAACCTTGCAAAGACCTAAACAGTTAACACAAGATAAAGGTAAGATTAATACAAAGACAAGCAAGGGACAAAGAAAACATCAAGATCTTGTTCACAGTTGCTACATTACACAGTGCAGATACTTCACAAGAAACATGCACCCCTTATTGACCTGGTAAAATTGACTTTGTATTATCTTGAGTTTTGTATTTTAGCCTTCAGCTGGACAGTTCCATTGTTTGAAACAAGCAGGAGGATATAAAAAGTGGATGGAGCATTTTATAACACTTTCCTTATTGAAGAAAATGTTTCCAGCCCACTGTTTTAAACAAGGAAAAAAACAGGTATTGAACATATATATAAAAAAAACCCCACAGACAGCATCATCTGAGGGGAAACTTTAAAATGATAGGGTATTGTTACTAACTCTCACTAGAGTGACCTTTCAAACACTATGCACTCATGAACCTGTCCTGTAGGACCCAGGCAATCAGACTAAAGAAAACTTTCTGTCACACCAAGGTGCCCTGAGTCTTTCTCCCACAAAACTGCAGACCTTGAGCTTTAACACTTTCCCTGAGCCAGGAATGAAAATGAGAGCTTGTTTCTTGTCACTTTAAAATACAGAAGGTATTAGGTAGCCATAAGAAATGTTCCATCCCAGTTTTTCATTTTTAAAGGGAAACTGCTAGAAGTAGATTTAGAATTTAACAATACCTTCTGTTGCATTTATCCCAGACTTCTGATATTTTCCATAAGCAAATTCCTAATGGTTAGTTCAGAAAATGTTTGGGCAGCTACATATATATATTGGGAGGGGAAGAAAGAAAAGGGGAATGGGAGACCAAACATAAACTTTACTGATCACTTACCAGCAAAGCAATTACCCAATAATCTAAAACTGCATTTTTTAAATTTTTTTTCTCTAAAAACTGCACTTACCTTCTCTCCCCAGCCATTTAGTAAAATCAGTCAGTGTCTCCCACTGTGTGGCATTCATGTGGATGTGCTCTCGATGACTGATATATTCATTGTACACAATATTATTGTGGACTCTCTTTGTTCCTGTAATACAGAACTATTATTATTAAAGATAAACCCAGGACCCAGGAGAAAGAAACCAAAACTTCTTGCACTGAACTAATGAAAGACATTAAAACAAGCCAACCAAAAGTAAAATATTTACCAAATCGCCTCCTGAGCAGCTCTAGGAAATCATTTCGGAATTCCCTCAGGGAAAGAAAAGAAAAAGAAAGTATTTAAGAAAAATTTTATTATTACAAAGCAATTTTTAATTGTCATTAACAATGAAATAACTGCAGTATGAAAATAAGTCATCTGAACTGAGCATGATGAAATTCAAACACTCATTTCCCTTTTTCAGTGAAAGGGCATTAAACACAGTGTGCATGCATGAAGAAACCCAACGTGGCATCTGCACAGAGGAATTACAGCTTCCAAAGGGTAATACCCTTTCAAAGGGATAGAATGGAAAGAAAAAGATTCTAAACACTTCCCACTAATTGCTGGTGTTTAACCAGGTATCATACCGGGCTGACTGACACAAAACACAGGGCAGGAGGACAAAGGGCAGCAGGGGAGGTGGGGCAGATTGATCACTCATCTCACTGCTCATTCAGAGCTGGAGTATAAAATCAGATGGAGTATAAAACCTCTCTGCAGACAGCTCCAGTCAGCCCAGCTGTCATGTAGGTCAGCTGCACAAAGGACTGGGGGGACACTGAGGGATGTTACTCACACTCCTGACTCGTCCTCTTTCTGTGATGTTTTTTTTCAGCTTTTTAGCTCCACCTGTGTGGCAGCCACTCAGCTGGGGTAGAAATGGGGCACACTTTGTAACACAGAGCAACTCAAAAAGGGACTCAGGCATGGGATGAAACTGCCAAAACCTGATGAAACATCACAGCTCCCTGAAACCTTTTACATGTGTTTGAAAGGGACATCACCCAACTTTTCAAGTTGCCACTAAAAAAACAAAAAAGAGCTGACACGAAAATGTATCAGCATGGACTGTCTTCATGAAGTATGGCTGTGAAGATGTGACACAGGAAGGAAGATCTGGGTAAGAATATGAAGCAAACTCACTCAGAAAAGTAATCCATGAATTGCTGAGGATTTTCAGAAGCCAGCAGCAATTGCCTCTGGTGGGACTCGGACATGCAATGACATTTGAAGCCATTCTATAAAATAAAAATAAATGTTTTGTTGTCTTTGTCTCAGTTTGCAACACACACAGGGCTGGAGAGTACTAAAAATAATGTTTTAAGGTGATATTTCCCAGAGGCTTCACAGAAAACATCTTCACTCAGCCACAGTCAACACCATGGTGGTTGTTCCTCCTGACTCAGCACGCCAGGAACAAAACTCTTCCCAAGGTAAAGACAGTAAGAGGGTGCATGAGACAGGACATTCCAGCCACTCCTCTTTGTCCCCTGTGAAATGGGGACAATTTTTTTTTCATTACAATATGATTATATCTACAGCAAATTTCATTCCATGGGAGCCTCACACACAGACACACATACCCCCCCTTACAAAAAGATCACACTGTAAAGCACTGAAGTTTTTTTGCTTGTGGTCACTGGAAAGAGAACAGGATTTATGCTTCTTGAGTGCAAGGAAGAGGAGGGAAGAAACAGCTGAAGAATGAGACAATCACACAAGCATGGGATGTTTTAGTTCCATTCTGTACGAGACATTGAAGAGGCTATCCATGAAAAATGAAAAACTAAAAGCACAGTTAGACTGAAGTGGAGGTACTTCTGGTACTGGTGGAAAACAAGAAGAAGATGATGTTCACACCCGTAGGTATCTGGATCCAAGTGAACAGACAAGTGAGGAAAAAAAAAAAAAGAGATTAAGCTTCAGGAAAAAAAGTATGTCTTCATAACAGGAGAAGAAGGGAAAAATAAGCCAGATTCAGAACAATGGAATTTTCAGTACAAGGAAGATATGGGGCTGTTGGACGGGGTCCAGAGGAGGCCACAATGACAATGAGAGGGCTGCAGCACCTCTGCTATGAGAAAAGGCTGAGAGAGTTGGGGCTGTTCAATCTGGAGAAGATTCTGGGGAAGCCCAGCTGTGGCCCTTCATTACTTAAGGGGTCTTATAAGAAAGATAGGGACAGACTTTTTAACAAGGCCAGCTGTGATAGAGAAAGGGATGATGGTTTTAAACTAAAAGAAGGGGATTTAAGGTAGATGTAAGAGAGTGTTTCACACAGAGGGTGGTGAAACACTGGCACAGGTTGCACAGAGAGGTGGCAGATGCCCTGGAAACACTCCAGTCAGGCTGGATGGGCTGTGAGCAACCTGATCAAGTTGAAGATGTCCCCTAGCCAGTAAGGACCCTTCCAACACAGACCATTTATAATCCTATGACTCTTTGAAAAGAGCTCACAGTGCTCCAGACGGGCATCCCCAAGGAACCCATGGCTACCCTCACCTCCCTCTCAGGCTAATGCAAGTCACCCAGTTCTTAACCCATCAAACTTCTCAAGCTGTGTATGAAGGAGTCACCCTCCTGGAGGAGTTTGGGGCCACCATCTTCCCTCTCACCCAAGCTCACATCAAGTCACTCTGTGGGGTACTCAACATCCCCAGAGATGGATCAGAACCAACGCAACTTCCTCCAAACTGGATGAAGACTTCTCCCATGGGGGACTGGGGAACACACAAAGATCACCTCACAACAGGAAACCCTCCAGATCCCACCCAGGGGACAGCGATCTCTACAAGAGGGACTGACGACTCCCCAAAGGAGAATCAGGGCCGAGTCCATTGCTCCCCTAAACAGCGTCGGGGTTCCCTGTGCTCCAGCAAGTGAGGCCAGGATGGACCCGAGATGGATCACACCCACTGACGAGATCCACAACACCCACAAGGAGTCCGGAACACTAACAAGGGGAACGAACCCATTACCCTTTCACAAAGAGGCTGAGGAAGTCTCTAAGAAGGTAATGAGGCCCCACACCCCCACACTGCAGCTCCCACAAGGAAATTAAGAGAATCCCCCAGGGACGATCGCAGCCTCCCGGCGCCCAACGGCACTGGGAAGGTTTACAAGGGAGACCGCAGCCTCATAGGAGGACTGAGCACCCAAACCGCAGGGAACTGCTCTCCAGGAGCCCCACATCCCTCCAGGGGACTGGGATTCCCCATCAGAAGCTCCCAATTCCCCCCCGTGCCCCTTCACAGAGAGCTGTCCCCCCTTCCGAGGGCCGAAACGGGGCGGGCTCACCTCATCGCGGCATTGCTTCTGGCACATCTGGCAGTACCAGCGCAGCTTCTGCAGCCCCTTCGACTTGATGCGGTTGGCGATAGCCTTCGGGCTGAGGAAATCCGACTTCCCCATGGCGATGGCGGCGTCGGTACCGACCCAAACGCTCCACCACCAACAACAACCCCCTCCCTCCTCCCTCAACTCCTCCCGAACCGGAGGTTTTCCCTCTCTGCGCCTCGGAAGCAGTTTCCCAACCTCCGGGCCCGGCTGGGCGCAGGCGCGATACGGACACCCTGACCTTCAACAGAGCTGAGGTAGAGTCGTCGCCATGTTCGCCCGGGGGGCTGTCGTTGCGCTTTATCAACCGCAATGGTAAGGGAACAGAGGGCTTGTGGGAGCCCGGGAAGGGTTCTGTGGGGATTTAGGGATGTGCCCCAGTAGGGAGGGGGTGTTGGTGCGGCTCCGAGGGGCTGTGGAGGCGGAGGGGGGTGACGCTCCCCTCAGCCGTGCGGCTGGGTCGGCCCCTGAGGTGCTGAGGGCTGCGGTGTGGTGGGGGAAGCGGTGATGGTGAAGCTTGAGGGCATCCCCGGGGGCTGTGACCTGCGGGGAATGGAGGGTCCCATCTCCCGACCGAGGGTAAGGGGGTGGGGGATGGGAGCTCGGAGGGAACTGGGGGAGGAGGGGTGCGAATGGAGGAGGCAGGGAAAGTGAAGGAAAAATAAATAAAAATAAATAAAGGCAGCTTCGGAGATGACGAGCGGTGCAAGGAGACTCTGCTCTTGTCGGGAAATGGTGTAGCCTCCTCTGCTTCGTTTGGATTGTTTTGGGTTTTTTTTAAAGGCATTTGGGTTTGGGGGGAGTTGTGGTGCCCTGCTGTCTCCTTTACACCGAGGAGCGGTCTGAGGCAGCGGGTAATACATGAAATAACGCCATGTCACGGGAGATAAGGAGAAAGGAAGAAAATCTGCATACAAGGCATGGTTTAGAGTGGCTTATCCCTACTACAGATGCCTTACGAGACATGGCAGTTCTTATGTTTTCATCCCTGTGAAAGCACAGCTCTTGGCATGGGCTGGATTGCTGGACAACTCGTGACCTGTCCTAATCACTCCTGTGTTTGTTTACAGGGGCCAAGTCAGGAATATGGCAACTCTAAAAGACAGTAAGTACTGGGTTTGTTTGCTTCTGAGAGAGCAAAAGTGTTGCAGGAAAGCCATGTGTTTAAATATATATATATAATATAAATATAATTTTGTTTAACTGGCTGGAAAGCAGCTTGGATAAACTGATTGTGATGCACCAAAACACAGCGTAACACGTAACGTCATGAGCCTCCAGCACTACTTCTATTAAACAAGTGCCCTTCAGAAAAGGCGTTGCTTAAAGTGGTTTTAGCCCTAATTTAGATGTCATTTCAGCAAGGTGTAGGTGTACTCAAACACGTTTTTAAAAATGCATTTATCATTTGTGCAAAACCAGATTTTACCTCACCTTTAAGAATCACCTCTTTTCCCTGTTATTTTTATTTTCTTGTGTGTTTATCCAACACTGATAAGAAAAAAAAGGATGACTGAGTAGTTTCTCTTTGGTAATGCTTCTTTAAGCCGTTCCTTGTAGGTTGTTGTACAGGGATATTGCCTTGGAATTGCACTTGTCTATAGGACAGCTGTTTTGCTTTCTTTCTGCATCATCATTTTTATGAGTCTCATTTTGCCATAGTTTAAACAGCAGGAGGTTTATTCTGTCTCATTAGAGTATTGGGCCATTTTAGGGGTTTTTTCTCCCTGTCTGGGAGAAGATGACAATATGGCTCAAGTGTTATATTTGTGAAGCAGGTGAAAGTGGAAGGAAAGGAAATAGTAAACGGATTGTACATTAGGCTAAGTATTATGTGAATGTAATGCTTGAGGGACAAACCATACCTATTGTAAAGATGCATTTGGGTTAACCAGATAACTGCTGTTACTGCTTTCTTACTATAAACAGTAAGGGCTTGCCTGCTATGAAGTTTCTTTGTGCATTGTTTGTTTGTGTATTTTTTCTCCTTTGGGGAACTTGGCAAGATATTTTTCGGTGGCTCTTGCTAGCACTTTATGATGTCAAGATGTCCAGTACATCTTGTGACCTTCAACTATTAACCTTGTAGTTACCAGGCGTTTGAAGTCTATCAAGAACATTCAGAAGATTACAAAGTCCATGAAGATGGTTTCTGCAGCAAAATATGCAAGAGCTGAGAGGGAGCTGAAGCCAGCAAGAATCTATGGAACAGGAGCACTGGGTGAGAGGAGAGGCTTGAACTGTGTGGTGTGGGAACAGAAGTGGAAGACTTTCATTGTGGTGATAAAATGCCTAGAGGTTTTTTTATCCTTTTCATAGATATTTTTTCAAAACAATTTGTATCTCCAGGCCACTGTCACCTTGAGTATTCCTTATGGGTGGTTTATGGATAGCTATTTTTAGATCTGATATGAAATTCATCATCATTTCTGTTTACTTTTTTGACTTTGTGTGGTTGCATGGTTGGTTTTGTTAGTCATCAAAGCACCACAGCTCGGAGTTTCTGGCCTGATTCTATCTTTTTATGGAATTGTGTCATATCTACTGTGTAATACCCCATGGAGAGATGTGACTGGCTTTGAATTGTTTCCTTGTCACTTCTGGTCAGATAATGTGCAAATATGAATGGTTGTGAGGGGGATAATTTTCATCTGGATGTGATTTGGAATCCCTTTAGAAATTATTTAAGTGAGAATAAGTCAGAGATATTTTAATATCAGATACTTGCTTCCTGGTACCCTTGACTAACTTACCCATCTGGATTTTCTTAGCTCTCTATGAGAAAGCAGAACTAAAGCCATCTGAGGAAAAGAAGAGGCATCTCCTTATTGGCGTGTCCTCTGACAGAGGTCTGTGTGGTGCTATCCATACATCAATTGCTAAAACCTTGAAGAACGAGATAACCAACCTCAAAAATGCAGGGAAAGAAGTCATGGTGGTTGGAGTAGGTGACAAGATCAGAGGCCTGCTTCAGAGGTAAAAAGAAGGATTTGGTGTGGTGGTTTTGGTTGTTTTCTGTGGAGAAATTTCTGGACTGCCCAGAAAGCTGTTGGGCATTCCCAGGCAATTGCATTTAATGGAACTGCTAAATTCAAGTTCCTTAAAAAAAATAAATCTGCAGATATGCTGAGGTGGCTTTTGATCATCTGGACATATGTGAAACTGCTGCATAGCATTATTATGTTTTTTGGAATAAAAGTCCCAACGCTGGGAACACAAGCTACACATGTGTTTATTATGACACTATCATAACTTAATTGAAAGAAAAAAGAAAAGTAAAAAAAAAAAAAAGGCAGAATTTACCTCAAACCCTAATTAAATAAAATGCTTAGTTCTGAACAGCAGTAAATTACTGGAACTTGGGGCCTCTTGGTGCCATATAATTGTGCTTTAGAACACCCACTTGTTCTAATGCAGATTTGATGTTACTGCAGGACACATGGCAATTATTTCCTGGTGACATTCAAAGAAGTGGGACGGAGACCTCCGAGCTTTGGGGATGCTTCAATCATTGCCTTAGAGTTGTTAAACTCTGGGTATGAATTTGATGAAGGTTCTGTCATCTACAATCGTTTCAGGTAAGATTAAACTGAAACTGCACTCTAAAAATAGGCCTGAGACAGCTTGTTGGCCTGATGAATTCATGTGAAAACTGACTGGAACTTGCTGTGTTTATTTCTTGATGAGAGAGTGTGTTTTGGTGTGTGAAGAACTGTTATTGGATTTGTGGGGTTTTTTTAATAGCTGTGGTTGGAATTCTCTTTTTAGTTGCACAGTGGGTGCTGTTACATTTACATTCAGTTGTTACATCCACATCGTGTCTGAGATCTCTTCATCAGGATTATTGCATTACTGAGGAGCTAGAAGACCAGAAGTTGTCTGTTCTAATCTTATTTCAAACACTCAATTTTGAGTTAGGTGAATTGAAGAGCTCATTCTGCTGTGTTTGTGCAGGTCTGTCATCTCCTACAAGACTGATGAGAAACCAATCTACTCCTTTGAAACAGTTGCTGGTTCTGGTAAGTAGTGAACTATGCCACCAGTGAAGCACAGTGATAAATCAAAAGTGATTAAAAAAAAAGCACCGTGATAAATCACAAACACAAATGTACTCTGAACATGGGAATAGGGTATTAAAACATCTTATTGTGGTGCATGTAGGATAAGTTTAATGGATTGATTTTATTTTAGCAGTCCAAGGCTGACTTACCAAGTTGCTGTGGGGCCAGGAGCTTAAAAAGAATGGTTGTATTAATTCTGATTTGAGATTTTCTCTCAAGCAAGATCTAAGCATATGCAAAACTCTGTCAAGTTCCAGTGTTTTCAGCACGGAACAGCTTGGATAGGGAAAAAAAATACCCCAGAATGTTTCTGTAAGTAAACATAACATAGTAATGTATTTGGCCTTGGTCAGAATCTGACTTTTCTGGTATTAAATTTAATGAAAACACATAAAATACTTAATTTCTCTGCTTCTTAAAGTTCTGTTCTGAATGTAAACTAGTACACAGAGAGAATCCCTCCATGCTTCCTTAAGTAGAGAAATGGACTAGCCTAGTAGTCTCCTGCATGGCATTGTATTGTTTTTCTAGAAGCACTGTATCTTGGATGTCTCTTAAGTCCACTCTTTCATAATTTGCAGAAAGCCTAAGTATCTATGATGATATTGATGCTGATGTGCTGAGAAACTACCAGGAATTTACACTAGCAAATATTCTGTACTATTCCCTGAAGGAATCCACCACCAGTGAGCAGAGTGCTAGGATGACTGCTATGGACAACGCTAGCAAAAATGCTTGTAAGTCTACACTGTGGGCTTCCCAGGATTTCAGGTTTTTAGCATGAAAGTACTGAGCTTCCTTTGTGTAATTCTTTGCCTCCAAAATGATAACAAGTGAGCTGGTTTCTCTCTTAATTGTAGTTGGATGCTGTTATCTTGGGACAGTTCAACCGAGATTATTTTCTGAACATCGTATTTAGTCCCTGGCAAGAGGGATTTCTGTCAAGGTGTATGAGAAACAAGACCAGAAATTAAATAAACACATTCTTTAATACAAATATTAAGTTGCTTAAGCTAATTTTCTAGTGACAAAAAATTTCTTCACGCTTTTCTCATGTGGCTGGTCTGAGGATTTCCAAAAATTTTATAAACTCAGACCTTCTTGTGAGCCCAATGTAATTGGTACTGCACCAAGTTAAAGGTGAGGAAACTGAAACCATTATTACTTAACTACTTCTTGTGCAGCAAGTTGAGAATATACAAGTACTCTTGGAAGGTGTCTGAGTGCAGTGCAGAGAGGATGTAGTTGGTGTTAGTGTGAGACATCCAGCAGTGTTAAATACAACATGGCAAGGAGTGCTGCATAAAGAATACTGGAGGCTGAGTGAAGCTGATGTGGTTGGGCTCTGTGGAGGTGTTGCTCTGCTGATTGCCTTGCCTTGAGAGGAAGAGGTGATGCCTTCTCCAATTTTAAAAAAAGGTGAAGAAAAAAACACTTGAGAACTTCTTGTCCTGTTCACCAGAATAACAGTGACTTGAAGGTTACTGAGGTGTACTCCTGAAGTAGTTATTGACACTGAAGTCTAATTTGAAAGCAAAGAGTTCATGCTTGGGTTATGTTAAGTAAGTGATCTCATACATGGTATCCACTGGTCTGCCAGCTGTTCTTCAGATGTTTAACTCTGATACCTCAAGCCAAATTACCAGGTTTCTATGTTGTCTACCAGTAATGTTATGTAGGGGAAAACCAGCAAAGTGTGATGAGCCTCTTGATTGCTTGAATGGATCTGCAAGACCACTTGGTGTTCTGTTCATACAGCTTCTCTTTATCTGAATAGTTATTATGTATTTAAATTCCAACCCTAATGCTTTTTTCTAGCTGAGATGATTGACAAATTGACCTTGACCTTCAACCGTACCCGTCAAGCCGTCATTACCAAGGAGCTCATTGAGATCATCTCTGGTGCTGCTGCTCTGTGAGTACAAACATGGAAATGGAGCTGTTGCAAAATCATGCATTGCTTGTCTGGCCTGCTTCAGGCAAGCTAAACAGGGACAGCTGGGGCATGTAGGTCCTAAAACCAAAGGGAAGGCAATCCATGGCATGACTTCCAAGTTTTTCAGCTTGTGTGTCTCTACTAACAAGTATGAAGTTCTGCAGGTTTTTTCTTGGCCAGATAAAATGCTGGTAGTGCAGAGCTTTAGCCTCAACACACACATCCTTGCCTGAGGAGATGGGGGGGGGGTTCCTCCTTTTTGGCATTCAGTGGATTTCCCCCTTCCTCTCTTCTCCTACTCTGTTCAAAAGCTCAATAGTGTTGGGTGGCAGGGAGCAACTCAGGTGACCTGAACTCTTCTGGAAAAATTAACCTGTGGTGGTGTTCAGAAGCTGGGATTTTGGGTGGGGTTGACAGAAGGAGGGAATTTCCAGAGTCTGTTGCTACTCAATGTGTATTTTACTTTGTATTTTGCTTATTTCCCTGAGAAAGAAGTGTGGGGAAGGTGTGTACTGCAGGTTAAAAGCGTGTGGGCTTAGACCACAAGTTGTAACTGCATGTAGCTCATGTATTACATTACACAGCTAAAAAATTGGTCTATACTCAGATGCAAATCCATGTGTTAATATCCTCTGTGTCTACAAACCACCTGGAATACACCAGATGGGTGTTACATGCTGTATTGTGCTCCTCACAATACATTTGTGGTCAGAAATACGTGCATTGTTTTGCCTGAATTTGCATGAGTTGCTTCTTAACCTGCTTGTTTTGTTTTTTCTCATAACACCATAACCAGGGATTAATCGGAAAAAGCAGTTCAGCCAAACCCAAGAGGTAAAGTTACAAAATAGAAATTAGATGATATTTTTAAATGAATTAACACAGAAAATCTTAGAGGAAGTTCAGAAAGTGTTGGTCAGACACCTTCTCTTCCCAAAGAGCTGGGATACTGCCTGTTGTTAGTTTGAATCTGTGTGAACAAAAAATTCTGAAGTGCTAATAATTGTAGGTAAAATAGTTCACAGTAGCATATGTTCACATTTGATGTAATTTTAATAGGTTTTTTCTGTGTGATATGATTTATTTGCAATCAGTTTTAATTTTTTCATAGTGCCTTGACCTTATGCAGTGACTTACAAATGCCTGTATATAAGATTCTGTACCCAAACAGTTTTTGGTAGCAAAATAAGCATATTCAAAATTTAAAACTTCAAGGAAAAATAGACTTGATAGAGTTGAGATGGGGAGGGGTAAGGAGGATTAAGGGGTGGAAGTATTCAGATTAGAGGAGATATAATTTCAAATAAGTAAAAGGGTTTTAATTTGCTCACTTTTCCTTACAGGTGAAGAAGAGCTTTTCTGAGCACGTGGTTTAACCTGCCTGTGTCTGTGTTAGCAAGACTGTTTGGTTATTTTGTGAAGAAGGGGCAAAGCCCCAGAAATCTGTAAATTCTTAAAATAAACTAACTTGATGAAACAAAAGCTCTTGGTTGTCCAAGGACCAAATGTTCTGGGTGTCTAAATAGCTGGGTTTGACTTGGTTACTCTTTGAAATACTATTTTTAATAGCTGTGCTCTACAATTTGTCATGTATCTGGAATGCAAAACTTGTATGTGGAGGTTTCTTCATTTAAATGCACTCTTACATCTGTTGCACTGTGTGCTGAAGGAGGAGATTGGAATAACCTCTGCACTGTGCAGCTGCAACACTGATCTCTTCTCAGTTTGGTACCATAAAACCACTATTTCTAGGTGTTCATATTCTAAAACTGAACTGATCTCATTACAGGAGTAATTTCAGTGTTTATTTAGAATGTACACCATGTGTGTATATAAACATAAAAGCGTGAGATATTTTATAGCATATCTATATACTATAAAATACAGTACTGCTGCAGTTCTCAGCCCTCACTGGCCATGAAATGTGAGAAGAAAGAAAGAAAAAAAATGAAGGCAAAGCAGAAATGTAAGAAAGAAAGGGTAGTGGTGCAAAATACCACCAGTAGAAAGCTGCCATTCCTGGTCTCTGTACAAAACAAGAGCCTTGAAGGGCTCAGTGATGTACGTGATGGAATTGGGAAGATGTTTTTTAGAAGAGATCTGGAGAGAATGGAAATGGCCTTGAGCTTCAAAGCAAACTGTGAGCATGACACAGGGAGAAGTGTAAGCAGCCACCAGCTTGCTCAGGCTGTTGTTGGGTTGAGTTGAACCTGTCAGCTGGTGCATAGAGTCAAGTGGTGACACTGAGCTGATGTTTCCTTGGAGGTAGGAAGCCTCACCTGAAGTACTGTGACCAGTTCTGCAGCCCTTAACACAGGAAAGACATAAAATTCTTGGGAGTGAGTCCAGAGGAGGCTACAAAGATGATCAGAGGGCTGAAGGGCCTCTCCTGTGGAGACAGGCTGAGAGACTTGGGATTGTTCAGTGTGGAATCCCCTGTTTATGGAATCACAGAATGGTTTGAGTTGAAAGGGACTGTTGAAGGTCATGTAATCCAATGTCCCTGCAGTGAGCACAGATGTGAACTCCAATCAGCCTGCTCAGAGTCCCATCCAACCTGACCTGGAGTGTTTGCAGGGATGGGGACATCTACCACCTCTCTGGGTAACCTGTGCCAGTGTTTCTCCACCCTCTGCGTAAAAAAAATCTCTCCCTTATTTCTAGTCTAAATCTCCCCTCTTTTAGTTTAAAACCATCATCCCTTGTCCTGTCACTACAGGTCCTGATAGAAAGTCCATCCCCATTTTTATAAGACTTCTTTAAGTACTGAAAGGCCACAGTAAGGTCTCCCCAGGCTGAACAACCTCAACTCTCAGCCTTTTCTCACAGCAGAGGTGCTCCAGCCCTCTCATGATCATTGTGGCCTCCTCTGGACCCCCTCCAGCAGCTCCATGTCTTTCCTGTGCTGAGGACCCCAGAGCTGGGCCCAGCCCTGCAGATGGGGTCTCCCCTGAGCTGAGGAGATGGGCAGAACCATCTCCCTTCACCTGCTGGCCATGCTGCTTGTGGTGATGCAGCCCAGGACATGGTTGGCTGTGAGCACACATTGCCAGCCCATGTCCAGCTTTTCATCCACCAGTACCCCCAAATCCTTCTCCTCAGGGCTGTTCTCAATCTCTCAACCTGTACTGGTACTGGGGATTCCCCCAGTCCAGGTGCAAGGCCTTGCACTTAGCCTTGTTGAACCCCAGGAGGACGATGTGGTCCCACTTCTTGACCTTGTCCAGGTCCCTCTGATGTGCACCACAAAGCTTGGTGTCATCTGCAGACTTGCTGATGCCCATTGCCCATGTTATTGATGAAAGTATTGAACAGTGCTACTCTGGTTATGGACCTCTGAGGGACATGGATTATCCCTGATCTCCATCTGGGCATTGAGTCATTGGCCACCACCTTCTGCTTGTGACCATCCAACCAACTCCATGCACTGAATAGTCCACCCATCAAATCCCTCTCTCCAATATACAGAGAAGGATGTTGTCTACAACTGTGTCAAAACTGACTGTTAATTCCCCTAAGAATACTGAAGAAGTTTCCAAAAAGGGGCATTTGCAGCTTTCTAGAGCACTGGAAAAAAAAAAAAAAAAGAAAAGTTTCTAAGATGGGGAATGATGCCAGTTCCAAAGTTCCCAAAGTGTCCCAATGGACTGAAGGAAGTGAACAAAGAACATTCACCAGTGTGCTGTTGGACCTTGTCATGGGTCCAGCTGAGATGAGACTGATACAAGAGACCAAGCTGTTAATTAACTAATCAACACACTACTAATGGCCTTATAAATCAAAGAGCTAATTTGTGAACTAATTAACTTATAATGAGAGACCCCTATTATTTACAACTCTGTCCTTTATGCTCTGAGTAGTGACACACAATTAGTGTCTACACAGCCACCACCACCAGCTCTGTTCCTCCTCATCCTACCTCCCACACCACTCCCCAACATTTAGCTTTGTTTCTGGATCCTCTTTTTTTTCCCTTGTCCATGAACACTTTATGATCATTGTTGCCAATTTTGTCCCACCTGTTCCCAAAGCTGTTGTTCCTACTGCCTAGGCAATCTTGGCCTTATAATTATTTATGTACCTGGCCTAGCAAGGTTCTGCTTCTCCAAATGATCATCCCAAACTTCAATTTAGTTTATATTGGCTCTTAAAAGTTAAATCTTTTTTTTGTGGTTCCACCACACACAAAAACCCTGCAGATTAAGAGATTCACAAAAGTCCTTTTAGCTCTGTAGGAATTACTGAAATTAGAAGAGAAATGTGACAAATTAACCTTTTTTTTTTTTTTCCTCACAGAAGAGGAATATCCCCTAGGGTCTTCTGTCATTAAATTTTACAAATTTCTTAAATCAGTGTCCTTAGGTCTCTTCACTGTCAGAGGATGCTCTCTGTTACACCTAAAGTTCCTCTCCCATTCCTCAGATCCCAGTTCCTCACAGCACAGACCTAATCCTGCAACTTCCATCTGAGCACAGGAGGTTGCTCCAGAACCAACCTGCTGCCTCCTTGGCCACACGTGTGACACACAGCAACACACGTGTGACATACAATGTGTGTGACACCCAGCAACATGTGACACAGAGCAACATGTGACACCCAGCAACACGTGACACCCCGCAACACATGTGACACAGAGCAACACATTTGTGACACCCAGCAACACATGACACACAACACGTGACACCCAGCAACACATGTGACACAGCAACACACATGTGACGCCAAGCAACACACATGACACAGCAACAAGTGTGTGGCATGCAATGCACATGTGACACACAGCAACACACATGTGACCCCCAGAAACACATGCGTGGCACCCAGAAACACGTGTGTCACACACAGCAACACACATGACATACATGTGTGTGACACCCAGCAACATATGACACACAACACATGTGTGACACCCAGCAACACATGTGACACGAGCAACATGTGACACCCAGCAACACGTGTGTGACACCCAGCAACACATGACACACAACACATGTGACACCCAGCAACACATGTGACACAGCAACACACACATGACACCAAGCAACACACATGACACAGCAACAAGTATGTGGCATGCAACACACATGTGACACACAGCAACACACATGTGACCCCCAGAAACACGCGTGTGACACCCAGCAACACACGTGACACCCAGCAATACACGTGTGACATCTAGTAACACACCTGGCACACACAACACGCAGGTGACACCCAGCAACACGTGTGTGACACCCAGCAACACACACACGACACCAAGCAACACACATGACACACAGCAACACGTGAGTGACATACAACACACGTGTGACCCCCAGCAACACATGTGACACCCTGCAACATGCGTGTGACACCCAGAACACGTATGTGACACACAGTAACACGTGTATGACACCCAGTACCACACATAACACACACAACACACGACACCCAGCAACAGGTGTGTGACACACAACAACACACGTGTGACACCCAGCAAACACGTGTGGTGGGGCCGTTCAGCTGTGGAGTGATGCGGGGGGACCTGACAGCTGAAAACTGCAACCTCCAACCAACCAACCAGAACAGAACAGAACAGGAATCCCCACCTGACAGGGGATTTTCCCTGGCAGGGAAAACAATCCAAAGGTTTCCTTCAGAAAATCCCAGGCGAGGTCTCGGCAGCGAAGCGCGGGTCCTGCAGCGGGAGGGACCCCAGGCTGACATCTGCCTCCTCCCCCCAGCTGGAAAGTAAAAAGAAAATATTAATAATAATATTAATAATAAAATTAAACAATCAGTACTTCTGATAAACTCTTTTGGCCAAGAATTTGTCGGTTTTCAGGGCCGGCGGGACATCGCTGCCGGTTTAAACCAAGCGCCCGAACTCTGCTGCAGCGCCTCACGGGTACGGCTGCCGCTCGGCTGCTTTGGACCTGCGAGAGCGCAGCCCAGGTTCCCCCAAAGCGCGCCTCACACCAGTATCTCCTCTCATCTTTATAGAAAACCCCGATTTCGGGTTTTTTTTCCCCTCCTTCCCCCCGGCTTTTCCCGCCGCCCTGCCGATAGCCGAGCGCTCGATGAGGCTCCCGGCGCCGCTCGATGCGCTCGGCGCTGGAACGGTGCGGGCTGGGGCGGGCGGCGGGGAGGCGCGGCGCCAAGATGGCGGCGGCGGCGGCGGGCAGTGCGTGAGCCTCCCTCGGCCCTCCCGGCCCAGGGCGGGCGGTGGGCCCCGGGCGGCACCGCGAACCGAACCGAGGCCGAGCCGGCAATGTGCGAGACCTACTCGCGGTGGCTGTTGCGGGTGTCGGTGGCGCAGATTTGCCAGGCGCTGGGTTGGGACTCGGTGCAAGTCTCGGCCTGCGACCTCCTGACCGACGTGCTGCAGCGGTACCTGCAAGGGCTGGGTCGGGGTTGCCACCGGTACTGCGAGCTCTGTGAGTACGGGCCGGGCCGGGATGTGTGGGGAGAGCGGTGGTGAGGGGAGAAGGAGAAGGGCTGCGGCGTGGGACGGAGGTTTTGGCGTCGGGATGCGGTCCTGGGATGCCGGCTGTGGGTGGCCGTGGTTGAGCCCGGGTTTGGGGCAAGTGAGGTCCCTCAGCCTCGGCCATTCTGTGAAGGGAGGCTGTGGAGTGACAGTGTGGGGTGACAGAGAGGGCAGCTGTGGGGTGGGAGGCCGCAGGGCAGTGCTGGGGGCTGGGGTTTGCTTGGCAAGGCAGGGTGATGGAGATGGGGGCTGTGGGGCTGTGCAGGAGTGATGGGGAAGGGGGCTTTGGGCAGCCCTGGGAGCAGCAGATATGAGGTGCCTGAGTGGCTGTGGGGCAGTGTTGTGGTGGTTGGAGAGGTGGCTTGTGAGGCAGTTGTGCTGAGAGAGAGCAGGGGAAAGTGATGTGAGTCAGGGGGGTGAGGACATGATGGGGGGGAGGCTGTGGGGCAGTGGTGGGGGCTGTGGGGAGGGTGGGTTGTGGAGTACTCCAGCTGGGGGAAAGTGAAGGGAAGCTGGGGTGTGGAGCAGTGCAGGGGAGCAGGAGGATGAGGAGGGAGACTGTGGGGCAGTTCTGGTGCAAAGGGGACCCAGCTGCAAGAAAGAGATGGGGTCTGGGGTCTAGGGTGTGGGCAGGGCTGAGAAGGTGGGGCTGTGGGCTTGGCAGAAATGGAGCTCTGAGGCAGAGGGTCTGAGGTGAGGGGAGATGGAGCTGCCACCCCATTTTCTCTGGCTGCAGGGTAGCAGGGGGTGTGTGTGCAGGAGGGGGAGTGGCACTGGTGTCCCTGTTGCTGAGGCTGTAGCATTCTGGACCTGGGAGGGGAGAAGGGGCAGGCAGCTGTCCTGCTGGGTAGGGGGTGTGCATGAGAGGGAGTGATGTTCCTGTTGTGTTGTCCTGGTTTACCTTTGGGTCAGGGTCTGTGCTCTGGGGGACATACTGAGGAATCTCACTGCAGGTGGGGATGCATATTTAGGGTCTTTGCACAAGAAGTGCTGAAGCTGTAGGGTGCAAAGTTTGGGCTGGGTGTGTGGGGCAGGGAATTGAGGGGGTAGGGTGTATGGGGGTGTGTAAGGAGTGAAGAGAAGGAGCTGCAGTGCATGGGGTCCACGAGCTGTGCCTGGGGGAAGTGGAGTCACCTGCATGGGGGGAGATGTGGCTGGAAATGCTATTGCTGGGCCTGGAGTGCTCTGGGTTGGGTAAATCTATGTAAGGGGGCAGCAGTTTGTGGGGCTGGAGATGTGCAAGGGCAGGTGTGGGGCTTTAGTGCTAAGGGAGCTGGGTGGAAAGTCCACGTGCTATGCTGTGTGGGGTCAGGGATGTACATGTATAGGGATTACATGGGGTGCAGTGCTTGGGGTCAGGGATGAGTGTGTGTGGAGGTGGGAAGAGGACTGTGGGCAGGGATTGACACCTGCCAGGGCAGAATGGGGGCCACACACTTGAGGCTGGGGAATGTTTGTGTACAGGGGGAAGGATGTTACTGTGTTTATAGGTGATGTGGGGCTGCAGTGTGGGAGGGCAGGGATGCACTTGGGTGTTTTTTGGGGGGGAGATGGAGCTGTAGTGCACAAGATGTGGGAGAGTGACAGGGCTGTATGTGGGAAGTGTGGAGTGTGTGTATGGAGAGCATGAGGGACATGTGGCATGAGGTGCAAGAAGTTTGGCTGGATGTCTTGAGGACTGGACTAAGCCAGTGCTGCCATTGAGGTGTCATGGGCAGAAGGAGATGGGAGTGATGGTGAGGGGCAGGATACCCATGGCCTCACTGGATTGGGGGGTTGGAATAGGGAATGGATGAGTTCACACCAACTAGGAGAAAATACTGGGGCTGTTCAGCCTGGAGAAGAGGAGGCTCAGGGGACACCTCATCACTCTCTACAACTCCCTGAAAGGAGGTTGGAGCCAGGGGGGGGTTGGGCTCTTTTCCCAGGCAACTCTCAGCAAGACAAGAGAGCACGGTCTCAAGTTGTGCCAGGGGAGGTTTAGGTTGGATATTAGAAAGAATTTCTTTATGGAGAGGGTGATCAGACATTGCACTGGGCTGCCCAGGGAAGTAGTGGATTCTCCATCCCTGGAGATATTTCAAAAGAGACTGGATGTGGCACTGAGTGCCATGGGCTGGGAACTGCAGTGGGAGTGGATCAAGGGTTGGACTTGATCTCTGAGGTCCCTTCCAACCCAGCCAATTCTATGATTCTATGATAAAGAAGAGAGGTCTGGTGGCTGGTGCAAGGACTGCTGGCTGGGTCACACAGGACTTTGGAGTGGGTGTGGACTGGATGGGGAAAGGGCAAAAAATATGACTGCTGGGTCTGGCAGAGGATGAAGTTGAGTCTCTCAGAGTTTTGTGGCCCTACAGAGCCTTCAGTGGAGGTACTGAGTGGGGCAGATGATCTGGTACCTGCAGAGTGTGGAAGGGGCAAGATGTCCAGTTGCTTGCTGGGTCAGTAATGCTGACTGAGGGGATGAGAGGGTGGTGGGGGTCTGCTGGGTGTGGGAATGCTAAGAAGGGGGTCCTGATGTCCTGTTGGGTCAGGGAGGTTGCAGTATGTGGGGAGGGGGATGCTGTGAGGGTTGCTGCTGGGTCTGAACATTGCAGGGAGCATTGCAGGGAACAGGGAGCAAGGCTCAAGATGTCAGTGTGGTTGGAGAGTCTCTGTGTGCAGAAGAGGCCTTTGCTGCCCTGTGTGTGGGACAGGGAGGGTGTAACATGGGAGAGGACAGGAGTGATGTGTGTGCAGAGATGGGGCTGCTGCTGGCAGTCTGTAAGTATTGGGAGGAGATAAAGATGGTTTGGATTTGATGGAGAGACCAGGGGGAGCAAGGGTGTCCTGTAAGAGTGGGTATAGGCTTCGTGGTCATGGAGAAACAGGGCTGGGTTTGTCTTCTGTGCCCAGCAGGGTAGAGCATTGCTTTCCTTTGGCATTATGGGGAGCTGTAGGGTTGTGGCTTGTCACTGCTGCACATGTCTGTGTGTTCTTGTGGAGGAGGAAATCCTGGAAAGCCCTGGGGCAGAGGTCAGAGCTGCTTCAATTGGGTCTGGCAGAGGGGAAGGTGTTTAAAGGAAGCAGGGGTTGTGCTGGGGTGGATAATGGGATTGCTTGCCTGAAGTGCTGGGTGAGGAGAAGGTGACTTGCTGGTGGTGGATTAGGGGCTATGACAGCCACCACCAGTTCAGAGAATGTACTGGGGTCTGTGGGAGGTTATGGGAGAGGTCATGGCAGCCCTGAAATGCATAAATGGAAAAGTTTACCAGCATTTCTGTCTGAGCTGTGGGAGCTGTGCTACTGAGGGTGTCACAGCCTTGGATGAGAGGAATATCAGAGGCATGTTACTGCCCGCTGGTAGTGGATGCAGCCTCAATATCAGAGGAACTGTGAAAGCTGGAGATGTCCTCTTGAAGTGTGAATGTAGAGAGCACATGGAGCAAAAATCCCTGGGTCAGGAAGTGCAGCCATGGTCTGAAGGTGCTGCTGCAAGGTCATTGCCCTTCCCTGAAGCAGATCTTTCTGAGTACAGCATGCAGGGTACCTGCGTGCCTGTGTACAGAAGGGGAAGATGGGTTTGTTGGAGCTGCTGGAGCTGTAGTGTTGTGAATTTGGGAGGAGGGAAGAGGGAAAGGGGCAGGCAGCCCTCTTGCTGGGAGGGATGGATGTGCTGCCACTGCTGTGTTGTCCTGGCTCACTGCTGCAGTGATTCCCAATAAAGCAAAGTGTTGATCTGAATTTACCTGTGTGACTTCAGGAATACTTGAGATTGAGCCTGATGCTGCCAGTGTAACTGAGCTTTGGAGGAACTTGGTAATATTGCTATAAGCTTTTTGAATTCTAAATTGAGTAGGTTTCCTTGTACAAACTTTCTGCAAGCTGGAGAACTACCGGGGTGTGAAGCTGTGGATGGTAGTCTGGAAATGGGACTGTGGAATTTCAACCAGTGGCACCAGTGCAGCTGATGCACCTCCAAAGTCTGTATCTCAATCCACACAGAAGTGATCTGTAAAAAGATTAAAGGGAACAACCTAGAGAGACTGGGAGAAATGGGTGAGAAAGGAGCCAACCAAGGCTGGGTCAGAGCTGTCTTTTTTGGTTAATACAATCTGTCTTTTTTGGTTAATCTCTTTTGGGGAGATGCATCACTGCTTGTGCACAAGATGAGTTGTTGAGCAGCATTATCCTCTGAGCTCAGCTGCCTCTGCTACAGGTACTTCAATGTTTGTAACACTGGAAGGAAAAGACACAAAACCAGTGAAAATACAACTTTGTTCCTTTCTGTGCTTGAGGAATTGGAAGTGTGTAGAACTAAGGTACTGCTCTCTTGCTTTGGGTGTGCTTAATGAAAGTGGGGAAAGGAATTTTCCCCTCTATGAATGGAGAAGGAAGCATTAAAGTCTTCTTTTTCTTTTTTTTTTTTTTTTTTTTCTTCCTTCTTGTGAAGAAGGAGAATTTGCTGTTTTCATGCCAGTGATACAGTTGTGATTTTTTTATTACCTCTCTGAAAATGATTCCTGCATTTCCTTCTTTAAGAGGTTTGTAAAATGACATCTTAATGCTCAGCTGACATCTCCCTGCTTTTTTCAGAATTGTTTCCCTTTGCTCCTAAAATAAGTTACTGTACAAACCCAGTTCTGGATGAATGAGTTGAATTTTGCCATGGTTTTGCCTAAGTAGAATTAATTAAATTCCAATTGTAGCATCTTTATTGTCAGTGTGTTATCTCAGAGTCAAACCAGTGGGGTTTGAGTGAGCAGGGTTGTCAGCTGGAGGGACATAATCTTTGTATTTGAAACTGAATGGATTTACTCTGACGTAACTGAGACAGTGTGGGGATTGCTCTGTCACTGCTGTTCACAGATTTTCTCAGTTGCAAAAGAAAATGATGGCTTTCCCAGCTGTGTTAGATCTTTGTTCCAGCTGTTACATCCCATTAGGAGAGCTACATTCAAGATTTTCATTACTTTTCTGCTGTTGTTTCTTTGCATTTGCAGCAGCTGTAGCTGATGGGAGCTTCTGTGGCTGCAAAGAGAAGGCAAAAGGATTTGCAAAGCAAGCTTGAGATGTGTTTGATGCCATGAAATGCTTCTGAATATTGTGTTGGGGGTGGTGGAGAGAGTGAATTTACAGGGGAGAAAAGAAGGGTTTTCCTGGTAAAGTACACCACGTTATGCTGTTCAAATTTGTGGAAAGCTTGTAAGAGGAAGCCTATTCAGTATGCTTCCTTCTTCACAGGTTTTTATCCTAATATTTAAACAAAATATGTGAAAAAAACAATGTTGGGGTATGTAATTAAGGTATTGAGCTACAAAACAGACTGACATGTGGTTTCTGAGATCAAGGTTCTACATTATTTTTGTTGTTGGTTGTTTTAAGCAGGGGTGAAAAGAGAGAAGTTCTCTGCTCTGTGCTGCTTCATTGTGCCCTCACATTTCATGCAGTTTGATAGAGGAGGCAGCATAGCAGGTGCTTTGGGTTAACAGCTCTCAATTTTCTTGCATGTCTTTGGTTTTTTTCCTTCTACTGGGGATCTGTTCACTGAAGACAGGCTGGTATCTGTTTCCTTTGCTATGAATTTAGGTAATGCAGCATGGCTGGAGGGTGGTTGGCTATAGCCATGCAGGATCTGTCATGTTTTACCTCTTAGCTTGGCACATCCAGTTAAGGGAGGTGAGGTTCCAGTGTGTTTGTGTGTGTGATATTAATGATTGGAGGGACAAGAGAGAGACTTGTGCTTTATGTCCCCCCAAACCTGTTTTCTTTTATTTTCTTTCTATTATATTGATTTAAAAAACAACCAGGTAGAAGCTCCTTAGCTTTAATCACCAAAGGCACCCAGGCAGTTTCAGCAGAAATGCAAAGCAGTGCAGCATAATGGAACTAATTTTACTCCAGTTTTTATCAGCAAGACAAATTCAGATTATGCTGCTAAAACTACCAGTGTCATAAACCAGGTAATGAAATTGGAGGTGTATTGGATCTGGAGGTGGGTTTCTCAGTACTCTTTTCTGGAATTTTCAGTGTTGAGTTTATGCTTGGATATGCTGTGATGGGTTTTTATTTGTTTATTTCTGCTGAAATTTGCTTACTGTGAGGAAATAAAGTTTAAAAGGTGCCTTTTAGTTTCATACTGTATGACTACTTTTATTAAGATTATTTTTATGTAAACGTAGAATATCTCATCTTGAGAGGGACCCATAAGGTCAAGCCCCATGCCCTGCTCCTCACAGGACTGCATAAAACTGTTTATATATAACTACTAAATATAAATAAAATATTAACTATTATGTTAATAATGCAACTGCATTTACATTAAAAAGGCAGTTTCAGATCTGGTGAGCAAACATTGTGACTGGAAGGAAAAATGACAGATTGTGAAAGATGTTTTGTGAAGACAGAGCTGGATTAAAACCTGCTCTAATGTCACTGCACAGTCTCCTGTAAAGGAAACTTAACTTCCTTACAGCAAATCTCTGCTTTGGAGAATGTTTTCATTGGGAACTGCCACAGTGGAGAGAACTGACCTGACATGAACTAAATTTTTATTTCTTTTTAATTAAATGTCAAATTTATCTTGTACATATTTTAGTTTTGGTTCTTTGTGGTTTGTTTTTTGTTTGGTTTGGGGCTTGTTTGGATTTTTGTTTGGTTTGGGTTTAGTTAGTTCATTCTTAGCAGTATATAATAATAACTTTTTTTAAGTATTAAATTTTGATAATCAATTTAAATGAGCTGCACTGATGTTGAATGACTAGTGTAACAAATGGGTTACATCCAAGGCCCATAACATTTGTAACAAGATGTGTACCACTTTATGTACTGAAAACCTTAATTGTTGATATTTTTAAGCTAATTAACCTCTTGCTAGCTACCAGTAAAAAGGATAAACTTGGGGTTTTTTTGCTTGACATTTATGAGGCTGTTGGGGAAAAGAACAGACTGAGCAGCAATGGCAAGAAGATGCTTTTACCTGCCTTGAAACTATATTAATCAGATCCTTTTTCCCCACTTAAGTGCACTCAAGTAAAGCATATATCTTAATAATCTACTGTGTATGCTTCTGACTGTTCCTGTGAATGCTGAATGGAAGCAATGTGCTGTCTGCTTGAAAGAGTTATCCTGGAGAAACTATTCAGTGTAGAAGCACAGGTATTTAATGCTTGGCAATGTTGTGTGATGTGCTGGAGCACAAAGAATCTGTGGTAGAGCCTGTGGTAAAATTACTGAGGAGCTATACATTATAATTTACTGATTAAAAAAAAAAATCTCTTTTATAGCAGACATGAGGGTGAAAGCTGAGCTATTTATAATGGACTGCACATGTTGCATGGTAGTGACTCATTAATTTTTCTCTGTATTCATTACAGAGCTGCTGTTATTTCCTTTTTAAAAATCCCAGCATAAAGCTAAATACTTTTGTGTTCTGTGCTGACTTTCTTGTTAAATTTTCACCGATTCATATGAACTTTGGGCCAGGAAGTAGAGATGGTGGTAGTGAGTTTGACATAAATAAATCAGCTGTTCCTGGGCCTGAGTTTTAGGAGAGTAAGATAGTTTTCCCCTAAACACCTCCCACCCCTTGTGGCTTCTTTGAAAGACATGAGCACTGGTCACCTTATTAGTTGTAGGGCTGAAGGAATTCTTGTGAATTTTGCAAAGCTAACTGGGCTTTAGTAGCTTCTAATAATTCATTTTCCCTACAAACAAAGTGAGCTTTTATTGCTGGAAGGGACATTAGTGCACTACCCTCATTCTGTTTGATGTTTCCCCTTGTGGACAGCCAGGTTTATCTGCAGGTGGTGCTGAGCACCAGCTTGAGAGCTTTTCACCCAAATACTCAGCTCTGAGTGGATTCCCTTTCCCTGTAGTTTTTTTGCTGTACTTCTCGGGGGATCCATTTCTCTGAGCAGAATCCTCCTCACCCAGCATTCATTCTCAGGAACAGGGAAGCTGAGAATATCAGAACTGCAGGGCAGTTCCCATAGGTTTCTGGTGGGCTGTTCTGAGATCTAATAAGCTTAATTTTAAGCTTAATTTAGTTTTGCTTGCTGCAGCTGTATCCATTTCAGAGCACAGTTCCCATTCAGGGAGATAACACAGCTTAAAAGCTTTGTATCTTTTGTGAGAAAACTTATTTTCTTAGATCACTGTTTTCAGGATAAAGAGGAAAGTTGTAACTTGCTGGGTCAACTATTCCCACTTCCTTCCATCTCTTCCCAGTCCTGGACAGGAGAAATTATTTGAAGTGTCATGGTATAGGTAACAGCAAGAGGCTGGAAACCAGAGGCTCCAAAGCTTTTTGTGATCTGGCACTGATGTGCTGTGTGACATTGGATTAATTATTTCACTGGGAGGCTTTAGCATTTGAATTTTTAAACTGAGGATTGCACAGATATCTGAAGAATATTGTGACAAATTCAGTATGCCCAAATTAAACTTTTTTTTTTTTTTGGCATCATTTACTTGCAGAAAAATGCCTAAGCCTAAATGAAAGACCAGGAGAGACTGTGTTACTTGTTTGTCAGCATTCTCTTTCATGTGTCAGACTTCTGCTATTTTAGTGAATTTTTATTAAACCAGAGAGAGAAGAGGAATGCTAAACTTTTCAAATAAAAGTGTAAAGGCACAAGCCTTTATTTGATGAATCACCTGGCATTACATTTAATACATTTTTGTGCTGCATATATTTCCAATTGATAAGTATTTTGATTTAAATACAGATAGGAATACAGACCTAAAACTCTTTTTGTGTACTTTTAACACCAAAGACACTCTGTCTTGAAAAGAAGAGGATAACTGATCAGCCTTGTTATCCTTTGACAGTTGCAGGTTTTAAATTTATTTTTTTTTAGCTTTTGATCAACTGACTTGGCATTGTCTGTTTAGTGAAAGATATCAAAGATACGGGAAAACTGAATCTTGAGGAGTTTGGTCACCTTTTGAACCTGCTTTCCATCACACCTAATTATTTTTTTAATATGGTTGTTTAAGTATTTCCATGCTAAGTGTAATTTCAATTACACTTAGTAGCTGCTTCTCTGGCACGTGTTCTTAATAAGCACTTGTAGGAAGAAGTCCTTTTTAGCATTTAGTACTTGCTAATCCCACTGGTGTACTTTTATGGAGATTGAAAAGATGACGTGCAGAAAAGACCTTTTCCTGTTGCAGTGATAAACTGGGCTAAACTTTCACCCTGAGAATGTAATGGTGCTGGTGTGGTGTCAGGAGATGCACACTGAGCAAGGTACTTGAAACAGAATCACAGAACTGTTGTGGTTGGAAAGGACCTCTGAGATCACCAACTCCAACCATGCACACGTGCAACAAGGATCAAAAAATATCAACCCTCCCCCCTACAATTGTGGCCACAAGAGCCATACCTCCAGGGATGGTGACTCAACCACCTCCCTGGGCAGGCTGTTCCAATGCCTGACCCCTGTTCTGGTAAAGAAACTCTTCCCAATATCATAGAATCATAGAATTGGCTGGGTTGGAAGGGACCTCAGAGATCATCAAGTCCAACTCTTGATCCACTCCCGCTGCAGTTACTAGACTATGGCACTCAGTGCCACATCCAGTCTCTTTTGAAAGATCTCCAGACACGGAGAATCCACTACTTCCCTGGGCAGCCCAGTCCAATGTCTGATCACCCTCTTCTAATGTCCAACCTAAACCTCCCCTGGCACAACTTGAGACCCTGCCCTCTTGTCTTGCTGAGAGTTGCCTGGGAAAAGAGACCAACCCCCCCCTGGCTCCAACCTCCTTTCAGGGAGTTGTAGAGAGTGATGAGGTGTCCCCTGAGCCTCCTCTTCTCCAGCCTGAACACCCCCAGCTCCCTCAGTCTCCCCTCATAGGATCTGTGCTCCAGTCCCTTCACCAGCCCAGTTGCCTCCTTTGGACCTGCTCCAGCACCTTCATCTCCTTCCTGAACTGAGGGGCCCAGAACTGGACACAGGACTCAAGCTGTGGCCTCACCAGCGCTGGGTACAGGGGCAGAATCCCTTCCCTGAACCTGCTGGCCATGCTGTTCCTGATCCAGGTCAGGATGCCATTGGCCTTCTTGGCTACCTGGGCACACTGCTGGCTCATATTCAGCTTCCTGGCAATCCAAACTCCAAGGTCCCTCTCTGTCTGGCTGCTCTCCAACCACTCTGTCCCCAGCCTGTAGCGCTGCATGGGGTTGTTGTGGCCAAAGTGCAGGACCCGGCACTTGGCCTTGTTGAACCTCATCCTGTTGGATGGATCAAATCTAAATGTACCTTGCTGCAACTTCAGACCATTTCCTCTGGTCCTGTCATTATTCACTTGGGAGAAGACACCAACATCCACCTCCCTACAACCTCCTTTCAGGTAGTTGTGGAGGGCAATGTGGCCTCCTCTTCTCCAAACTAAACATGCCCAGTTCCCTCAGCTGCTCCTCACAGGCCTTGCTTTCTAGGCCCCTCACCAGATTGGTTGCTCTCCTCTGGACACATTCCAGCACCAAAATGTCCTTCTTATAGTGAGGGATCCAGAACTGAACACACAATTCGAGGTGCAGCCTCACCAATGGGAGTGTGCAGTCCCTCACATTGGGGCAGCCTGCTCCTGGGCCTTTAAAATTTCCTTCTTGAAGAGTGTCCAGCCTTCCTGGAACCCTTTGCCCTTCAGGACTGTCTCCCAAGGGACTCTCTCAATCACTGTTCTGAACAGGCCAAAAACTGCCCTTTGGAAGACCAAGATAACCCCCTCTTTTTTTTTTTTTTGCTAACCCCCTCTTCACATCACTTTGAACTGAAAACTTAACCAATTCATCGAGCCCAAGACAGCCTCTGACAACCCCATCTACCTCTAGTCCTCTGTCTGTGAAAAGGAGGTCCAGTGAGGTACCTCCCCGGTAGGCTCACCTACCAGTTGTGTCAGGAAGTTATCATCCATACACCTGAGGAACCTCCTAGCCTACCTTCTCTCTGCTGTGTTACATTTCCAGGAAGCGTTTGGGATGTTTAAGTCACCAACCAGAAAAAGAGCTGAGGATCGCGAGACTTCAGCCACCCGCTTATAGAATACTCATCTGCCTCCTCAGCCTGGCTGGGTGGTCTATAACAGACTCACAGGATATCTCCTTCATTTGCCTTCCGGTTCATCCTTACCTATGAACACTCAACTTTTATCATCACTGGAATCAAGCTCTATACACATTTTCAAGGAGCTTCAGTAATGGGATTGGTGGGAGGCATCACACAGATCTTGCAGATCCATGCCACAGGTTCTCCAGCTGGAGAACCTATTGCAGCATTATCCCTGCCTGTGTACTTGGTTTTTCTTCCAAGGGAAAGTGGACATGAGCACCACGTGTGTCTGTGCCTCTGGGTACATTGTTGAGGTCCAGGTAGTGCCCACCTGGGAATAAGTGCTTTGAGGCTCATTATGGATGTTTTCATCCTGCAGACAGCACAGCCAGTGGTTTGGGGAGCAGTCAGAGAATTAATATGCTCTAGTCCTGGGCTTGCTGAAAAGTTTTCCCTGAGGGTTCTTTTTAACTGGCTTTCCAACTAGTTCCAGTTAATCTTGACAACTGAGAAAATGCTTCAGTAGTTCAAAGTTACCATCACAGTCTGAAGAGCAACTAAAAGCAACAACGCAAAATTTCTTAGGTGTGTCAGTTATCTAACTTGAGGTTTTAAGGATAAAACACTCTCCTGTCTGCCTGATAACTTTAGGGATTGCATAACTGCCCAAAAGCAGTGGTATCCTACTTTAGTTGTGTTTATGTAAGTCTCCACATTTCTCTGTCCATAGAGTCTGCAGGAGAAACCAGTATTGCACTTGTACTAGATATTATACACACACGTTCTAAATACAGAGGGACAAAAGAGGAGATAAGTTGGGTCTGATCTCCCTTTTAGCTGTGGAAAGAATTAAAACACAAGCGACTTGCCCAGAGTCACACAAGAGACCAGTGTTACAGAGCTGAGAATCAAAACCATAATCTGAGTATTACCCTTATCTTCCCCGCAAGTCTAAGAAGAGAAATTCTAGAACAAAATTCTTATTTTCTAAATGTATCTGCAGGCATAAGTTGGCTGGGGGTTTGAATTCATCCAGTGATGTGAGAAAGAGCCTGCTCAGACTGCTTCAGGTTCAAGATAAACCAAGAAGAGATTAGGTTAAAGGACAAACAAAAGATTGTCCCCCCCTTTCCCTGTTCTCCAAAGCTGAGCCTTCACAATATCAATTGTGTTCCTTCAATAAGCATGGACTGTTTTTTCATAATTACTTCTTTAAGTAAATCACAGCTTATCATCATGTAGGGATGTAATATCTTCATAAGCCAACTATACAGAATTTTAATAATTCCGCATAACTTTATTGAATTAAAAAAACAAAACAAAACAGCAAAATCACATATGGGGTTTAAGGCAATTTTTCTGTGTTTTTGTTATTATGAAAAGTTAGGGTGAGACACAAAAGTGGTTCCTTGGCTACCAGAGCCAGGTGCCCAGTTCTCAAAAACTTTCCCTCTCTCAGGTCAGGGAAACTGAAGCACTTGGAAGGCTTCTGTGCTGGATAATTTAAATCTTTGAGCTATATTACATTTGTATAACAGACTGTATCCTCTCTTGGACTGTTTTTGTGGTGGTCATGTTAAGTAAAGATTGTGACTGCTTGGTCAGTAAGGATTCATTCTACTTTTCATAAAGAAAATAAGATTTTTGCTGTAGAGTCAAACTTAAATTCCACCCCAGGATATCAGCCCCTGAAGTTAAATATAAAATATTCTCTCCTCATCAGACCACTGCTTAATATTCCTGTGTTTCATCCGGGAGGTCTATCTAACTGGTAGGTAAAGTGTGACTCATAGCCTGTAGATTTCATCTGGTGGAAAGTTACTATGTGAAGTATTTCTGTTATCAAGAGATACACAAGATATCTTCTTTCTGTTTTTTTTTTTAATCATCTGTAAACTACAGTTGGCTAACAAAATGAAATTGTTTATTGTTGAAAAATAATGCTTGGTCTGTTACATATTGGTAACAGGGATCTTTCTTCATTTTGAGGGCTTGTATCATTTATTTGAACTTACATTATGAAACTGAAAACTCTTCTAAATGGTGTTGCAGTGTGTTAACTGACTGTTTCTAGGCAGAGCTGCCTGTTGCTGATCCCTTGGTTTTTCTTCGGTAACTTCTTGAGGCACAATTTAATGGTATGGATTGAAACAAAGTGATAGGGATTGAAACAAAACACTTTCTAATGAGAGTGTTCTTAGCCTGAAACATGGTATAGCTTGATGAACAGTAAACCTGACAGAAGTGTGGGGCAGTTATCTCCCTTACTGGTGGTGAGCTGTGGTGGGTTGTAACGTTTAAGTGTAGGTCTGCAGGTCAGTTTTTAAACGGAATTTAAAAAAAAATGTTGTTTTTCTGTTGTTTCTGTGTTACAGATGGCCGCACAGATCCAATTTTGGATGATGTAGGTGATGCCTTCAAGCTTATGGGGGTTAACCTGCATGAGCTAGAAGATTATATACACAATATTGAACCTGTCACTTTTGCACATCAAATCCCTTCGTTTCCTGTCAGCAAGAACAATGTCCTGCAGTTCCCCCAGCCGGGAAGTAAAGATGCAGAAGAAAGGAAGGAGTACATCCCTGATTACATGCCACCTATTGTCTCCTCTCAAGAAGGTGCGAAATTAATCCTTTCCTTTCAGTTTTGGTCCTTGTGTGTTTGCATATTTGTTTGCATCCTCCAGCAGTCTGGGGTTTGCCCGTTGCAGTTGCTCAGAAAAGGATGCACTGGGTGCAACACAGACGTGGTTTTGAAACAGGTAGCAGTGCTGTGACAAATTTATTTTCCACTCTTTTACTTTCCTGCAAGATTAACTGGTGTCAGAATACACCATGTTGATTTGTGTTTCATTTAAGGTTTTGGATGACAGTAGAAATGGATGCTTTATGTTACTTTTTGTGTGTTAGATTCCCTCTTTTTTTTTTTTTTTATTTTATTTCCCCTTTTTCATAATTTGGTAATGGTAGAAAAAGGGAGGCTGGGTAGACTGGCACAGCATTCTAGCTCCTTGCTGCTGTTTCTTCTTCCTTTGAACAAATTTAACTAAAAACAACCAACCCAAGCCCTATGCCTCTTCCAATTAAAATTAAGTCAGTTTTAAAATAAGGAGTAAGAGTTGTTTAGAGGCACAGTGCTTACTTTAAATTCTTGATGCTGATGTTGATTAGGGTTTAATCATCACTATTCCAACTGATTCCCTTTCTTTTGTTAGAAGTCCCACTGAGGCAGGGGTTGAGGATCACTGTAACAGTGAAATAAACTGCAGCTCCAAGCTTTAGTTAGATTGAGAATCCTAATAGTGGCAGAGAAAAAAAGTACAATAGTTTTTAGGGTTTTTTTTCTATTTCTTCAGCTACATGGGACTTGATTACTAACAAGATAAACCTCTACAAAACACAACCTAGTCCTAGAAAATATGCTTTCCCCTTGAACAGTGAACTTCACACAACTATACTTTGTGGGGAAATAAACATATATAAATTTGTGGACTGGGTATAAAAGTCCCAGACAGAAGAACTTTATTTTCCAAACAAGGTGCAATCCTCACGAGATACTTATTTACCTTTTAATTTCCATGGGGACAGAATAGAGATCATGTTCTGTTATGCATACTGGTCTTTTTTAAGAAGTAAAGCCTCAAAGTCTGGGTGCTGAAATAAGTCTTCAAATTCTGCCAAGTGTCAAGATGAAGATAATCATCACCTTACTGGGTGCAAGAAGCCCATTGCTCTGCTGGGACAGATGTTGCATGGGTAATTTTTCAACAATTTGGTAAGCTGCAGTAAGTGAATGGTCAGCATTTCCTACATCATATTCAGCTGGTTAGGTGCAGTTACTATGTGGTCCAATTAGCCCAAGTGAAGTTACAGTCAGGAACAGATTATCTGAGGTGTAAAGGACCATCAGATGCAATGGTTTTAGTGTGTGCACTAGAAAAAATATGCTACTCCCAGTTGCAATGTGAGGACTTGCTGATGCTGATATTTCTGAAGCTCTGTTGACCTGGCTTTTTCTTTAATTACACCTGTTTAATTTATAGATCAACAGCATTTTAATGTCTCTTGCTGTCATATAACCTGAGAAGTGAAACCACTGTACTTCAGTGAAACTACAGGAATAATTTCTTGGATTGATAAGTAGGAACTACAATCTCCCTCTTGTGAAATTTGAAGGGGTTGTTTTTAAAATCCAGCAATGAACTCTGTTAAACCAGGAAGAGACAAACAGAATATAAATATCAAATCTGTAGATAACACTAAAAAGAGAAAACTATAGCGGGGTGTTGAGAAATTAATAGGGATTTCAGCTACCCTGTTCTGCCTACTTTCTTGTAATGCCTTAGCCTGATTCTTAGGAGGTAAACAAACACCATTCTGTCAGAGAAATCCAGCATCTTTGAAGTGCAACAAGTTAGCTGGCAGTTTTACTTTTTTTCTTTTTTTTTTCCCTTGGAAAATCATGCTTCAAATGTATGCAAGAAAGATCAAATCCAGCAAGGCTCAAAGTGTCTGTAGATGAGCATCTGAACATGGGGAGTGAGAGATGGGGTATTACAGACACAGTCTGGTGACAGATGACATAGAAAGAAGGGCTAAAAACTGAAATGGGGACAGTTGTGTGCTTTTTTGTATGTAACTTTTTATACTCTTTCTCTTGCAAGTCAGATCCAGGAGTTAGATTTTAGTAGTCCTTATAAATAATGTATGAATCCTTTTAACCCCCGAAGCAAGAAGATATTATTTCCAAAGTTGGATGAGAACCAGGAAAACTTCTAATGCCTAAGGCTAGTATATCAGAGGACCTCTAGACACAACTTCAAAAAATGAATACAATATTTTTTAAAATGAAAGTTTAAAGCAAGCATTTAAAACAACTCCTGAATGCAGGTTTGTTGTAGTTGATTTTAAATACTTATAGTTCAGGACATACTAATTTTGAATTGTGTTTTCTGAAAATTTATTTTTAATTTTGTTCCCTATGTGGTTGTTTTGGGGTTTTGGGTTTTTTTGTTTGTTCATTTTTGGAAGCAGTGAGGTGGATCAAGAAACTGGTGTATATTTTTTCTTGTAGTTTACTCCAAGTAAAATTTGGAAGAAAAACTTCCACTTTTCCATCACAAAAATACTGAAGAATTGCAGATGTTTGAATAGTTTATAGGTCTCTACAGAATAGGAAAATAAACCCATGATGCTGCTAAGACTGCAGTTCATAGTATTTGAGTTGCTTTGAGTAGGCAATAATAGTGAAGGAAGGCTTCATGCCCAGTGCAGTGTACACTGTTAATCTTTCAGTCACTTAAAGGAACTGTCAGGAGCTTATTTTTAAGCTCCATTTATATCGGAGCCTAGAGCTCAGCTCATGTTACTAATATTTATTTACTGATATGATTCATAAGTTTCTAATGTTGATATATTTTAGCAATCAGGCAGGCAGTCGAAGAGTATGAGCAGAACCAGGTTTATTGAGAGAGGTAACATCTTTTATTTTTATCAGTTGATCTAATTAAAAGTATTGTCTCTGGGGACAAACTGGCTTCATAGGTAATTTTAGCTAGGTGCTACAGTGAGAAAAATCTTTTTATATTACCAGTTTTGAAAAACAAAATAAATTGGTGTTCAGTATGCACCATGACCAGTAGGTGTTGCTAACCTCCTTCTAAAACATCCTCTACTTTATTTTTCACTTGTTCAGAGAGTACAGTTTACCCAGCAGCTTGTGCAGTGTCTGAGTTATCATTGCCAAAGTCTTGATAAAAGCAAAAAGTCCTGTCCAGGCTGAGAGGAACTGTTTCCTTCATATTTACTCAACAGCAAGAAATGCTGAAACAGTTCTCTGAATGATTTCTGAAGTCATGGAAAAAAAGGGAGGAAGGGAAATAGGTTTTCAAACTCGGCAGCTTGGGTTGTTAGAAGGTTCAGTGGTATAAATTTTGGACAAAAAGCAGAAAATGTTTTCTTGCCTTAAACAAGGGGTGCCTCATTTGAGCCACATACACTTAACCAAATGCTTGCTCTGCAAGGATCTGCATACATAATGATATATTTTATAGAGCAATCTGGCTCGCTACTGCCATGGCAAATGTTGGGGGTTTAGGAGTATTTTTACAAAAGACACTGAAGGAATAATTTTATGCCAATGTATCATGATGTTTGCTGTCTGCCTATTTTTAATTAGTCTTCTTTTTGTTTTTTGAGTTATTTTAGCACTCTTGTCACTAAAATGTCATGGTAAACTTGTAAGACAGATTAAAAAAGGAGAAAAAAATAAATTAGTTGCAAAACATGATGGTCATGCTTTATTTCTTGGGCTTTAATGTAAAAGAACATACATTTTGCAGTAATACATCAACTTCATAGAATTTGTTGATTGCATTTGAAACAAAACATTACTGTGCTGAAACTAGGCCAGCTGAGAAAGCCCCAGATACTTTTCCACGGCTAATAGGAATCACTATTACATTTTGTAATAAAGTGGAGATCTTTAAAGTCCTGATGCTTTAAGAACATGTTACCATTCTCCATAAATAAAACAAAAAAAAGCAACATGTGAATCCTACATGTGCCATGGTAATCTTATTTTTAAGCTTCCTGTAATGAATTTCTACCTGTGCTTCCTGCCTCTTGTTTTTACCTCATTTGAAATAATCATAATACTACTGGGTTTTTTATGGGGGTTTTGGTTTTTGTTTGTTTGTTTTTAAAATAACCATTGTATGTCAATTGTTTTTTTTTCTGACTTTTGGAAGTCTTAGGTAGTCCATCCCTGTTTTCTCTTATAGGGAAGCTGAAGAAAACACACTGCTTTTTTGCATGCAATACTGTTCATCTTTATTGTATTTGCATAGACCCTCATTTCTTTTTTACACTCTCATTGTGCTGGGGTACATCAGAAGAATATGAGGGAAAAGACCTGAGTTTCTTCCCACTAGTAGAGATTTTTTATGGGGAGGGGGATAGCTTTTAGGGAGTTAAATTTCTTCCACAATTCTTGCTTCATTTTTTCTGTCTTGTACTTCATACCACTTCACTCCTGCTTCACAGAGGTCTAGCTCTTTTCCCTAAAGATGATCTGGAAACAAATGTCATTTTTACCAGGCATTAAGTTTTGTAGTCTTTCATTCCTGATAACGTGTGCTCAAGAACTGGCATTATATTTCTGATCATGGAGTCAGGACCAGTTCTTGGCACGGGGTACAAATTTGGATTAATTTGTAGCCTTTTCTGTCAGAGCATTTCATTTCCCTGGCAGATCAAAGCATGAAATTTTTGATCTCCTTACAGCCCTGGCTTTTCCCCTCTTTGTTGTTGATGTTAGGACCTGTTACCACCAAAACCTGATGCTTGCAGCCACCTGGGAGTGTGAACACCCAGCTGTCAAATTATACATAATCTCGGAACATCTCTTGTTTTTTTCATACAATGTTATTTGCTAAAAGACATCTGAATTGATGAGAATGACAGAGGGGTGTGAAGCAAGGTGCTAATCAAAATAACATGATTTTTGCATCTGAAGTCTAGGACTTACGGGGGCTAGAATTGTAACTGTATAAAGCATTAAGCATCACAGTGGTATAAAGAATTAGTGTTTAGCTCCAGTGGCTGGCTAGATCAGATTTAAAAATTTTCACTGGCCCCTCAGTTGGCTGTGGTCCAGGACTGAATGTAGCAAGTCTTGGATCTCAGAGCAGTGTCATTTCAATCTATGGTTTCCTCAAGGGTTAAACAAAGCCAATACCTCTTTGTAAATTAGCCAGTGGTGGGCTTTAGAAAGGATACTGGGATATTGGCTTTTCCATTTTGATAACACGGGTCTCCCTGTTGGCATTTTTAAGCCTTTCTGCCTTTCCCCAGATCTGGTTTAGCAGCACAGGATAACTCTTCCTCATTCTAACAGCCGCACTGATGATTTAAAACCAGCAATAATCTTTTCAACAGAGCTTTTCCAGGATACTTGGTTGGGAAACCACCACCCATCAACAAACAGGTGCTGTGTAGTCAACCAGTTTGAAGAGTTAAAACCCCTGCCAGACTCTGAATGCTTTGCTCCTGGCTGCTCACTGTGCCTGCTTGCTGAGTATTTGCAAGCATCCTTTAGCAGCCCGTGCAGTGTGCTGGGTGTTAGATGCTGATTGCTTTTGTGCAAAGGAGTCTTCACATATGCATCAGCCTAGCAAGGAGGAAGCAACAGGAGAAACAGACAAAATGAGAAAGGCAGCCAAGCTTGAGATGCAGACAGAAGAAAGGCATTGGGAAAGAGCCAATGGGAGAGGCAGGTTTCAAAGAAAAAGGGAAAATACGAGACAGGAACAAAAAAAAAAAAAAAAAAAAATAAAAAGGCGTACAGAAAATGTGCCTGGTCTAAATCTTGCCATTAGACACAAAAATAACTCTTTCATAGAAGGCATGCTGATAAAGCTGTAATTGGGAAGACAGCTGTATCTTTACCTTTTCTTGAGAAGTTGTATCATAATCGAAAGCATAATTTCCAGTGAAATACTGCAAGAAAGGATTTAACGAGGAATATTTTTTTCTTTTAAAGCTTAAAGTGTGAAGCTAAATAGACTTTCACCAAGGAGCTTCATTTAATTTGCAGCACTTGGAAAAAAAAAAATCAATGTAATAAATGCCACAGTAAAATTTTATCCGTGCTGGAAACCAAATCACATAGCTGGGATCTGTAGACTGTGGAGACAGAAGCATATGGTTTTTTTATATTCTGTAGAAGCCTAGTTCCTAACTTTCCCTTGTATTTCATATATTTGGAATAAAAACCCCAAGCCTCTTGCTATTTTCTTAAGAAGCATTGTGGCAGCTTGAAGTGGGGAATTGTGGAAATGGATTTGAAGTGTTGCATTGGTTTTAGAAGAGACCTTGTGATGAATTTGAATGTTTTTATGTGCTGGGGTCTTTTATGTGTTGTATCCTTCAAAACAAATAAACCAGCTGGAGCTTGGTTATACCTGAGTAAGGAAATCAGAAAATACATTTTATAAAGATACTGACTCCCATTTTTAAAAGCAATAACAAAGAATTAGCAATACTAACTATAAAAATTCAGCATTGTGAAAGTGTATTTCTTCAGCTGCTTTAGTTATCTAGTTTTATTCTCTGCATATAGCACATGAAATTAAGTTAACATGACTTTTCTTCAAGGAGGTATCACCCTTTTGAAGCTTTCCCACAGAGATTTTTGTTCTATTTTTCAGACCTGTTTAGATAACTTACAAGTTGTTGGTAATACTGAAGGATTCAAAATAAAAGCTGCACAATGCAGAAGTAAGCTTATAAAAGCCAGCCTTTTCGCAGTAAATTATTCACATTAAATTGGAATGAAAGTCGTGGATTCTTTGGCTACGTGGTGATGTGCAAATTTCAATTTTTGGCTACAATAAAACTGGAGGAAAAAATTAGACTTTATGATAAAAGGTTTCTATTGTCTTCTATATTTAGAGCAGAAATGCTGTCGTGATTTTAGTTTCCTACTGATCCTTTTTCAGCAAAACTTTTGTCACTTGTCTTTACTCGTCATGTCAGATCAGTTTTTTCCCTTTTCTGACAATGTATGACTTTGTTTAGCTCCTGCATTGCTTCCTGCACAGTCTACTGCTACTATACTTGAGGATTTTATTTCATCTGGATCATCAGACACCTTTGTGCCTTTGGAAGCAGAAGTTTCAAATTAGGTTATCGTCTGATAGCTGCGTGTTACTGTTCTCAGGTCTCCCAGATTTTCCCTTACTGCCCTGGGTATTTCTGGTGACTCTAGGGGAGGGAGTGGGAAATGGAAAGTCTAGCCACTGCCTAAAGCAGGATAAAAAAGAAGCACAACTTGATGATTCTAAGGGCTGACCTTGTAATTTTATTGGGTTTTGGTGCTTTCCCTTCATGCAGGAGCCTTGCCTATTTTAGTTCTCATCATGCTTTTTTTTTTTTTTTACTCTTTGACTCTTGCCACCAAGGATGCATTCATTTAATAAAAATGTTAGTGAGTCCTTAAAATTCCTGGCATTTAAAAAGCAAATAAAAATATTTTAGCTATCAGGAGCAAAACCACAAATCTGATTGTTACCCCTTTGCATGGGATTTTTACCAAACTGTGTAAAAAATGTCTCATAACCGAATTCAGTGTTAATTTCATACTGTATTTGAGAAGGACGTTGAAGTAGAGCATGTTGGTTGAGACCTTATATGATGTCTAATTTTAAGATGTGTAGACTTAAATTTCTCCACCAGTGCCAGCATCCTAATTCTGGTAACAGCTGTGGAATGTACACGGGCACGGGGAAGGGTCTGTCCTTGGAGCTGAGGAGTTGACACTTTAGGTCCCTGTTCTGAAAAACGCTACTTACAGTCCAGAGAAGAGTTAACTTGCAGAGTAGCTTTTTTCAGTTAAACATTTTTAAAGTGCCTGGAACATTTCTTTCCTCCTCTGAAAAATACCTAAGCTTGAAGCTGTTCAGGAATACACACTGCATGCTGTTTTTAAAAAATGTAGCTGAGCCTAACCTTGATCTTCGCATCAGAACAAACTGTTGTCTAGACAAAGATCACCAGTGGATTATGTGACCCCCTATCTCTCTTGCATTAATCAGGTGAATGACTCATTACAAACTTCTGCAGACAAGTATGTAGTAGAGCCCAGGTTAAGATGATGGAACTCTGCCTTCTAATTTTAAAAATTGTGACTAAGAAAGCTCATTTGAATTACTTGTCTTTTGCCACACACCGATAAGCACTACAGCTTTACCATAGAGCTCTTAACTTCAGTGCCTACTCCCAGTCTTCACCTTTGAGTACGTGTTCCTGTTTTCTCCATCTCTCAACTAAGGGGAATATTAGTGAGTGGGTAAGTCTTTAGGAAAGGATAACTCATTCTTGTATGCGGGTAGTTCCAGTTCATTCTGAAAGAGCCTGAGAAATGTGAAGTTTTATGGATAACAGGGTTCCAGTTAGAAGGCTTTTGGAGGCATGACCCTGGTTCATGTAGCAAGACACTTGGATAACTAAAGTTATCTGTAACTGAATGTTGGGTTTTTTTAATCGTTCATTTTTGTAATTACACTCATTAGAAACATTAATGGCTTTCCCATGACTTCACAGGACTCTTTTTTTAGATATTTCTTTAGTTTGGACTTTGTTTCTTTGAACAGCTGTGTATTGCATGACCAGGTAAAATGTAATTCTGTTTGTATGTTGTGGATAAATGTATTTTGTTTGGATTGGTTAAGCAAAACCTACCATAGCATACCTGTGTTTTTGAGAAGCAATGTCAAACTTGAGCAGGGCTGGATCTGGCTTGTATTTAGCCCAAGGCTGGAGAACATAGGGTCTTCAGGTGGTAACACAATAAGTCACAAATTTCTCTGACTTGGTTTGAGATTAATGTTTCAATCATAGTTATAAGTGATGATGCTATGCTGCCAGAGGTGGTATTTTATACGGAGAGATAAATTGAAGTTCAACTCTGCATCTGTGTGTTTAAAATAGTCCGATAAGAACTTAAATGGCCTTTATTCTTGCCCCTTTCCAACCTGTTGCATTCTGCTTAATTTATTTTCTTTGGTGAACTTGTTTGCCCTCCACTTTTGCACTGTTGATGTCTGCTGCTTTCCCATTCCAAAGAGTTAAAGGAAGACTCCGTGTTTCATGTGTATTCTTTCAGTTGGGCTGAGCATATTTTTCTTCAAACGTTATGAGCTCTTTTCCCTGAGGGGAGGAGGATGGTACTGATTCTGTGAGTCTGAGAGGTACGGCTTAACAGATTGGCCAAATAATCCATCCTGAATTGGAGAGTGAATAATTTTAATACCCCTTATCTTGCATAGATTTTTGTGGATATTCATCTCAGCAAATGAACTTTGCATTTCTAAATGTTTTAGAGCAGCATGTTCGTTCAGGTACAGCATACTTGAACCTTAATATTCTCCAAGTTTCTCCAGGTTTCTGTGCATGTGGGACTTTTGTTCCAGGCCTATTTAAACAAATGTTTTTGCACTTTGTGTGTGGACAATGCTAATTACCTCTGACAGTCACAACTGGGAATAGCATGGAGGAAATAATAGTTCTTGACCAATCGGTAAAACACAGGAAGTCCTGGTGCCATAGGAAAGGAGGGAAACTCACTTTTCATTTCCTTTTGAGTCTGGTGTGTTCAGATTAACTTTAAAGGGAACTGAGATGCAGCTCTGAGGATTTGGGCTTCAATTGTGTGCTACCTATATGTGGAGCCTGTCTCAGCAGGCAGTTAGGCACCAGGCAGCAAAGCTCTCGTAGCTCAGCTGCTGGGTATCCTATTGCAAATTAAATATGAAACAAGGATGCATTGGGTTTTGCATGAGAAGAAACTTTTAACGTGTCCATTAAAGGGGTTTTCTTTCTGTTTGGAATATTTTAAATCACAATGTTGCTGAAGGTGATCGCTCATCTGTGATCTCTCAGTGACAACTGTTCTCTTTTGCTGTTTTAAAGAGAATTAGTGGAATTTTACAGTTCACATGTGCAACTGGTTTAATTTTCTGTAATACAGATATTCAGATCAACAAAAATTATTACAATTCAGTTGCCTCTTGGGGGAATGTGTGTATAAAATAATCTACAAGCAGATATTTGCAATGTGATCAAAACATGCACCTATCTTCCTTTTTTTTTTTTTTTTTTTTCAAGATAACAACTATGGTTAAAATCACATATCCTCATCCTAGGAACTTCAGTTGAGATTTTTATGAAGAAGCTTTAGAATAACAAGTGAAAATCCATTTAGATTTTTATGAGATTTAGCCACCTGTTTATCGTTCTTTAGCATCGTGTCTTGACTTCTTTTTTCAGAGTTCTTAAAAACATGATATAAAATCACATTGGTTATGATGAGCTGAAAAATCAATGTGGAATTTCATTGTTACAGCATTGCTGTATAGTTCAGTTACACTTACAGACTGCACCATATGAAGGGTTTATCACAATGTTGCATATATTGACACTATTCAATATTTTTTTAGGACTCTTGGGCAAAGTAAGTATTATTTGAGTTAAAAAGTGACAAATACTTTAATGTTTACATTGCAAGTAACAGACAACCCGGTTGTAATGGAGTATAGAATATGCATAATATTTATTTACATTTAATGAAAATATTAATTTAAAATTTAAAGGTGATTCAGCCTGAAACCCTGGATTTATTCAAAACCTCAGTATAAATCTCAGTTTTAGGAATGGCCCATCTCTTTAAGGAGTTTCTCCTTCACACAGACGTCCCTTCTCACATTGACTCATTAAGCTGAGCTCCTTGCATATACTTCTGGTCCATCTGTGCTATGCAAAGGCAGAGAGGTAGGTGAGGTGAATCCCCATTATTTCTTTTAGAACCCTCTCTGTAATTTCATACTGATGGGATGCCAGTGCAAAGCTGCAGTCTAAGAAACTGGCCCTGCTGCCTGGTTAAAGACAAAATGCTCTCACTGGTGTGGGAAGTGAAGAATGTTAAAAGAAACTGGAGCTTGAATTTTGCAGTATCAGTGCTCCATATGCCCTGTTCCTGTGCCCTTTCACAGAGGGCTATGAGGTTCCTAGGTCACAGGCTAAGCCAAGCAGGGTTTCCACAGAAGACATCCAAGGTGATCCCATGAAGCAGGGAAGAGTGTTGATGAGCAGATGGCAATTTACAAGAGCCTTGGTCTGCTGTTGAGACCAGCATATTTCAAATGAGATGAAAAATTAAGCCCTTGCCACTTGTGGTGATTAAAGCCTCGGTGGCTCACTTTTCAAGAGCAGTGTGTTAACTCTGCTGGCACAGCTCCAGCTGGGTTATAGAGTTCTGCCAACCTAAATGCCCTGAGCAGTTTCAAATTCGTGGAGGAGAAACCACCTCAGTGCTTGTTCTGTGCTGCTGGATAGCCACTGCATCCTCCCACCAAGGTGCCTGCATTTCAGTGGTAATTGAAATGATGCCGAGTTGAGGCCAGGTCCTATCTAACTGAATGCATGCAGCAAATAATCTTTCTTTTTCTTTTTCTTTTTCTTTTTCTTTTTCTTTTCTTTTTCTTTTTCTTTTCTTTTTCTTTTTCTTTTTCTTTTCTTTTTCTTTTTCTTTTTCTTTTTCTTTTTCTTTTTCTTTTTCTTTTTCTTTTTCTTTTCTTTTTCCTTTTCTTTTTCCTTTTCTTTTCCTTTTCTTTTTCTTTTTCTTTTTCTTTTCTTTTTCTCTTTCTCTTTCTCTTTCTCTTTCTCTTTCTCTTTCTCTTTCTCTTTCTCTTTCTCTTTCTCTTTCTCTTTCTCTTTCTCTTTCTCTTTCTCTTTCTCTTTCTCTTTCTCTTCTCTTTCTCTTTCTCTTTCCTTTCTCTTTCTCTTTCTCTTTCTCTTTCTCTTTCTCTTCTCTTTCTCTTCTTTCTCTTTCTCTTTCTCTTTTTTTTCTTTTTTCTTTTTCTTTTCTTTTTCCTTTCCTTTTCCTTTTTTCTTTTTTATTTTTCCCCTTTTGTCAGGCTAAATCCAGCAGTCCATGATTTTTTCCTGGGTTAGTCCTGTGTGTGTGAATGATAATTAAATAAATGTAAATGCTAGGTCATTATGGTCTTTCTGAAGCAGGACAGTGAGTAGAGCCCATCCTGGTAGCAAACCTGTGTTTGCAAAGGAAAACTATGTGGGATCTGGAGGTTCAGCCAGTGTACTGAAGAAACTGAGACAAATAAACACAAATGCTGATTACTATTACTGAAATAGTTTTCTTTCTTTCAGGCATGTCTGAGGCTGCTTTTGTGCATAATATAGATAATTTCTGTACAGTATTTCTAGCAGTCAATGCATAGAAAAGGTGTGTGGACTTCTAGAGTTAATTAGATGGAAATAGCCAAGTAGAAGGTCAACTGGTTATAATCTGCTGTGAAAAAAAGTTGTGTGACATGGGAAGGTGATGCTGGCAGTGGTATGTGTGCAACCAGAGGGATGCGTGTTGGGGTTAAATAACTTATAGTAAGATTTTTGTAAAATGGAGTAATTCGTATCAGTCCCTGATGAAACGGCCAAGACTTGCGCTGCTTTCAGGCTCCAGTGTTACACATGTGCTTATTCTGTGCAGCAGCCTTATCTAAGTGGAAAACCCTTGCCAGCTTGAGAAGAACTTTTTTTTTTTTTTTAATATCAAAAAGACCACATTATACACAACACATGTACAAGACTCAAAGGAACATGTATGCTGCCTAAAGTTTCTGGAGCTGGTGTGTGTGTACGCTAATCTCCCGAGAGTTCATTGCTCCCTCAAGCTTTTATCGAGAGCAAAGGGAGCCAGAGCCAAAGACTTCAGTGCACTGCCACTCCATCTGAAAGAACCAGCTCCTTTTTCCTTAGTTCAAGGCAATACGCCCAGAAGTATGTGTACATCATTCCTATCAATGCAGTCACAGGACTCTGACTTTCTTTTTAAGTGAAAATAAATGGAAATACTGTCATTCTGTATTGTTAAGCAGTGGAGGTTTCTGCTATAGTCTAATTGTCTTAGATCTGTTACTCAGTGCGGTGCATCTTTGCATTAAGCTCTTACTACCTTTTAATGTTGTTTAGAAGAGATTAAATATATTGGTAGTATCTCAAGGAAAGGACTCTAGATACTGGTTTTACAAGGACAAGCTTAGATGTTGTGACAGCCAGAAGAAAGGAGGTTTTAAAACAAGTTGACTGTAGTTTAAGCTAGTGAGAGTTGCTTTAAACGTCCAATTTTGCAGTTTCTTTGCCTTAACTGGTGTAACTTTTGCTTTCCCAGATAATCTTTTATGAAAGGGCAGTGAGATGAGGGAACAAGTGAGCTTCAGGGTGAGAGATCCTGTCAAGAAGTCATGTCCACTTAGTATCGCATTAACAAGGAGAGAACACGCCGCATATCAGATAACACTCTAAACACTATTCTCCAGAATCAGGTGACTTTGTTTCCTTTCCTGCATTTAGTGTCCCAGCATCTCACAAAGGTTGGGTTTACTTTTTGAACAGCCAAAATTGTATTGGTGCCATTCTTTTTCTGAACAGGAGTTCGTTTCTTTCTCTAAGCATTAAAGCAGCAATTGCAACCTTTTAATTTAATGAGCTAAAGCTTTGTTAAACCAGGAACTTCTCCTGGTCACAGGTAGTGTGGTACATGAACATATTTAAGGCAATTCAGTTTTGTAAAAATGCTATGCAGAGCCAGATTTGTAAATACAACAGTTGATAAAGAATGACATCTGGCAAAAATCCAGAGCAATACTTGGCCTCGTTGCCTCTTGCTGCAGAATGAGGCACCTTAACTGTTCTGTCATCACACCTTCTGATTTAATGTAGAGAAAGTCAGAGATATTAATGGTTATGTTAAATATTTTTTTCCTTCTGCTTCTATGTGAGAGTATTTTACTTATCAAAGATTTACATTTCTTTTAACATTAGCTATCTATATTGAGTTGTGTCACACCTGCCTTCACTTTGCTGATGCAGTATCAAGGCTGAAACTTATTCTGCAAAACCCAAGTAATCTCTTTCAAGCTTTAATTTTACCTTTGGAGCATTCATAGCAAACTATGTGTTCTTAACAACAGCATACACTGGTTACATATGGCAAAGGAAATAATACAAAAGGTTTTCTCTAATCCTACATTCTCTAATCTTATATTTCTGCATTTTACGTGGCTATGAAATACATTGTACAAGTGGAATATTTTAAATGCTTTATGAAAATTGGCAATTTTTAAAAAATTTAGCATCACTAAAAGTCTACTGCATTTTTATAAAAATTAATGAAATGTGTTTCTTTCTAAGTTTACTTTAAATTGCTGGCCAGCTCTAACACTGCCTCTGTTCTTGCTTAAGAACAAAACAAAAGAGCATATATCCAGAGAGCTTGTACACCATACCCTGGCTATCAGGATGGAAACTTCAGGAGGGAAGCTGAGAGGAGCCAGATGAGCACATTAAAAGAAAATTAAATGTTTCAGGCTGATCTGAGCAGTGGAGATCAGATAACTACAGCCTTGGTTATCTTCTTGGAGGTTGTATTAGTAGTTACTATACAGTAATCTCTACTGAAGAACTAGAGCTTAGTGTGTGATACCTGGCACAGTTTGGAGTGTGAGGTCCAGCAGTTTGCTCCTAGCAATCTCTGTGCAGCAATCTGGTCCTTGGGAGACCAGAAAAAAAGGGAGGACACTGAAGTGACCTGGCTCTACCAGTGGCTGGAGTTTGAGGGAAAACAAGCAAACCACCGTCCTTCTCTGGGAGAAGCACAGGAACACAGGCTGTCTCCAGTTGAACCCATTCAATTTGAGGAGCCAAGGGCATGATGATGCTGGAGCAAGGGAGATGGTGACTTGCAGGCAGTCAGATCCTTCCAGCAAACTTGTTGTAGTAGTTCTGGTACTGTATAACTGTATAACTCGGGATGGGGATGTTTTGGTGTGTGATGTAAAACAAATGTAAGCCAAGACCTGAAGTGTGTGCTGAAGGTCTGTTGCTGTGACAGGTAATGATTATGATGCTAAACAAATTAACTTGGGTATTAGTAACAGCAGAGCCATGTTAAGAGGACACTTTTATCAGGTCAGGTTATACTGTGGAGAAGATCCTAAACCCAGCTGTGTTTGGGAACCTGAACTTCTGTCCAGGCAGGTACCTTGTAATGGGAGCACTTGGAGGATGCTTTGTATTAGAACTTGCACAATGCCCTTCTACAATGTGCATTCGTAGCAATATCTGTTCAAAGTGTTTCTTTATTTCACATCTTTTTGTTCTATATTCCTTGATGGGTCCATTTAAGGAAGAGCAGGAATCCCAACTGAGGAGCAGACTACATCAGTCCAGGTGGAATGTCCTTGCTAGCTCAGCAAGGTTTTGGGGTACATGTCTGTGTCTGCAGAGTATCTGTCAGTGTCTGGAGTCTGTAATGGGCCAACTGCACAGAAAATATAAGTTCTACTCGTTTTTTTTCTTCAGCAATCTTCTAAATATCCAGGAAAATTAAGATAAATTCCTCTTCCCTCCTAAAACTTAGTTGGATGAGATTAAGTGTTTTCAAATAACACAGCTGTGGTTGTTCACCATTGCTATCATATCTCCCTTGCTGCTTAAAGCAAATTTGATAACCATATTGATTCAGACTTCAACACCAGTGCAGTCTTTGTGTTTAAACAGTAATATTTTACAAATCACTGCAGAAATGCGTAGGTTGCACGCTATTTGCAGAGGAATTTCCAACTTGAAAGTGCAGTAAGCTTTATATTAGCTAGAAAATCCTGAGGTGTAAAAGCCCAAGAGGTCTGTATCACTCTTCTCCCTTCAGATACAACACGTGCAAAAATTTTATAGCATCGTTCCAAGCCTCAAGTTGAGAGAAATTATGACTTAAGGCTATTGAACATGTAGTTTTTCAGACAGCTGCAAGTTCTGCTATTTTTAAACACTTCTTCATATGCAACAAAAGCTCTAGTTACTATATCCAATAATGTATTCAATAAACTTTGACTTAATTTTTATATAGATTTTCTAGCTAATAAAAAAGGAATGTGGAAGGAAATACTTTGTTAACTCAAGTAGCTGAAGTTTTATGGCAAATTCCTCACAGAAATTCAGCTCCTAAGTGGAATCCATGCATAAGCTGATGTATTTCTAACAGATACAGTTGTGGGATTTTTTCCCCTGAGAGTTATAAATGTTTGAGGCATGATTTAAAATGGAAATAGCACTGTAGCCTTCACCGGTGTGTCACTATCAATTTGCTATAGTTAAACCATTTGAGGAGATAAAATAGATTCAATAAAGCAATCAGATAGCATCTCACAGTCTTTTTATTTAAATGTGCTTCACTCTTAATGCAAGGGAGACCATGTGTGCATGTGCCTGTGTACGTTGCTGAAAGGAGCTAAAAAGCTTGAGTGCTGCTGGTGCTCAGTGAGTTTTGGTTTCCTTGCTTAGCTGCTGTCTTTGCAAACCTTGTATACTCCTTTTTCCCCATCATGACTTGTGTTTCTTTGCTAAACCGGAATGCCTAGCAATAGATTTTTTTTTTGTCCTCAAAGATCAGTCTTTCCAGCATTCTGGAATTTTCACTTTTCCTAAACCCCTTCTAATTTGCCTGCAATTTCCCCAGTTTGAAACTGGTTTTGACTCTTACACTGTTTCCATGCAGCGCTGTGGAAAGCGACCCAAATGCTCTGGCCAAGCTTACTGTGCTATTTCTCTCTGCTTGCACATGCCTCTTACTAGCAGTTACCACACTTAAATATTGCATGCTTCTCTTCCTAATTAATAGATTTCTTGAAATGCATTAAATATATCTTTTTTTTTGGGTGCCGAGATCAGCTTCCATTGTTCTAAGGAAAATAATGTATGCACATATTTCTCATAGCTGTCGTTTTCCATGAGTGTTTGCACCACACTTTCAGTGTTATACTTTCTGACAAGTTTCATTAAATAGGATCAGCCTTGTTTTTAGAATATGCCACAGTAAGAACATGCCTAAATTATATTCATTTGGTTCTATACTAGATAGCTCTCTCCACTTGTTCATTACCACTTGTCTGCATTCTTTCAGCATGTTTAATTTTTTTTTGTCCAAGACTTTTCAAGTAAGATTTTGTGATACTGCCAGATACTGAACTTTAAAGCTTCTATTATAGTTTCCAGTTATCTATTATTTTTGTAGTTCTTTCAGAAGAATCTGAAAATTGATCAAGTTATCTTTTTTATTTTTCTGTCTAATCTTGTAGTGGGTTTTTTTTTTTCCTTAATACGTCCTAATTCTGTTACAGGTTGAATTGGTAGTTGTTAGGGTCATTCTTTTGAAGTGTGTGTATATTCTGGACTTACTGATAATATTAATTAGATACATGTAATAACAAGCAGCTTTCATAATTAGTGAACTCCAGATAGAGATAGCACAGTAGTTTGAGACATGAATTTTGTAGAGCAGCAAGACAAGATGATCCAGATGCTCTTCATTTCAGTTTTTAAAACGTTACCTTCTATGTACAGGTTTCTTGAGTTTAGCAGGCACACCATTTAGTTAGTACCAACTGGCTGTTCCTAAGTCTGGAATTTGGTAGTAACAATTACAGTCTGAGACTACTCAGAATAGGCAAGACAAAAATATGAGAGGTTGGTTCTGCATCACTGAAAGAGCTTTTCTTCTGTGCAAGTTTTATTATTTAAAAGTGAAAACATATAGAAGCTGAAAATGGAAACTGCCCCAAAAGTTAAAAAAAGTTTTAAAAAGTCAGTATAAAGTGCAGAGAGAGAGATAGAGAGGCTTAGAGTGTTTGCAGTTTGTGTTTCCATCCTGGAATCTTGCCCTGGGTTTGTACTTGGGGCCAGCTGCATCTGGTAGCTGATACAGAGATGTGGCTGTAACCCAGGGACAGGTAAATTATTTTCTCTGGAGTTCTTGCTAAAGGGCAAAAATAAAATAATTTTCAGTCTCTTCTTACTAGAGTTTTCCCTTTATTTTTAAGGAATTTGTGTTCTTTGAAAAGGAAGGGTTTCCTTGCATAGCTGGACGGTGCAGAGCTCTTGGGCTGTTAATTTGTCTGACTGGTGTTACATCCAAAGCAGTGACTGCTGCGGTCCAGATTCAACATATCTGAATGTTTGTATCTTCTTAACACTGTAAAACACTCCAAACATTTTTAAATGTTTGTATCTCCTTAACACTGTAAAAAAATTGACATATATCTTGACAGTGTTGCATCAATGCTAACTGTATTTTATCTTTTTTTTTACTGAATGGAAGATGTACAGTTACATCCAATTGTTTTTCCCTTTTAAGCAGGTTTATTTTAGCTTACATACCCCTTATCCTATTCTCAGTTTCTGTCATCCATTTCCTTATAGGTAAACCCTGGTGTGAGATATTGATGGTACAAAGCACAAAAGTAACAAGGCAGAATGACTGAAAATGCATCAAGTTATTATTTACTGGAAATATGTTCATCTGATAGGGAAACAAATAGTTTTGGATTATTTTTTTGTTTGTTTGTTTGTTTGATGGTTTTTTTTTTATGAAAACTGGGTTAATTTTTATAAAACAATTTTTTGTCCAGGGGAGAAAAATTTCATGACTTTGCCAGTGGAGCAGCCTTCCTAATCACCTTGATGAGATCCTAAACGAGCTTTCTGAGGCTTAGGTAGTGCAGTGGGCAAGAATGCAAAAACTTGGACATGATTGTCACAGGTTGCTTTCCCTGCCTCTGCTTGTGATCTCACTGAACACAGTGTTCTGTGAGCAGGTTCTCAGAGCAGGTGTGCTGAGAGTAGGTCACTCTAACTAAAGGAACAAATATAATAATAATAATGTACAAAAAAAGTACTTCGCAAAGTTCTCGCAGTCGCATCTGGTTTCCCCTCTTCAAAATACTTCTTTATATTTGTGGTTATTCTTCTCTGTTTTCCCAACTCTCAGAGATTTTCCTGAACCTTGAATGAAATCTTTCAGAGGAGAATGATGCAGTTTTGGTTTGTTTGATAGGCATCGTTGTTTGGCAAGAGTATTCTACCTATATAAGCAAATTATTTATGCTCTGAACTTCTGGAGTTCTGTTGTTTCCTGAATTTAGCTAACAATTTAACTTGGCAGTAATGTGCTGCTCTTGATCTTGTTCATTAGATGTTATAGGTTGGGTTTTTTTCAGAGGGGGAGATGTCAGATTTCAGTGCTTTTTAATAATTTATAAATCACCCAACTTAAAGCATCTCTTTGGGCTAATATTATACGCATACAAAAAGCTTCATTTCCCTTACTGACCACAGCGGAAATGTGCTAACTCCTTTATCTTTTCCCCACGGAGTGATTTGTGGAGAAAAAAGTTCTCCATTTTGTGCTTTGTAAGCAAAGTGCTGGTTTGGAAGATTATTTTTTTATTTGTTTACTGAATGTAAAAACAGTGTGCCCGTGAGATCAGATCTAATATGCTGTCATTTACATTGTGGAAAATGTAGCTGTAGAGAGTTAGTTTAAGGTAAGGCATAAATTATAATAAAACCATAAATTTGCTTTGGAAAAAAAAATAATCTGCTTTACAGATTTTAGCCTGAATTTATTGTCACAATAAAGAGTAATCACAAAAGCTGTAACATATATTCCTGCTATTTGCAACTGGCTGTGTATCCTGATAGCTTAGTTCACAGAAATAAAGGCTTTCTTTCTCCTTTTCATTGAGTAGAGAGCTCAACATATCCTGACCAAGTGTTAAATAAATGCTGTAAGGGCAGAAGCCAAGAGTTCTGTGATTTGGAGAAGGCGACTTCATCAAGTCACAGTTGCCTGCTGTGAAATGCTCTGAGCTGCAGGTGTAATGAAGTGTGCTGGGCATGCAGAGGAAGGAGGGTTTATACTCTGCATTTTTAGCTTGATTCCACATCTGCACATCCCCTCTGTCTTTCTATATGACTCTGTGGACAGATTGTTTGCCAGTATAGCATGCTACCAGCTTTTTTGCCCTGATGAAATTTAAAAAAAAAAAAAAAAGTTAAAAACATGTTCAGCCTTTGGGTTTTGTTTTTTGTTTTGTTTTGTTGGGGGTTTTTTTTAGGTGTGCATTTTTTGTTTGGTTTGGGGTTTTTTTGGTTTGGTTTGGTTTGGTTTGGTTTGGTTTGGTTTGGGGGGTTTTTTTGGGGGGGAAGGTTTGCCCCTGAAATGGGTTCCCTTATTCTATGAACAAATTGAATTTGGACAGACAGCTTTCCAGTTCATACTGGCAGCACAGATCAGGTGGGGGTTTGTCAGGCACTTCTGCCTTGCTTTGCCTTTCAGCTCCAGCTCCAACTTCCATTTTCTCCTTATTATAGTGACTGGCAGCAGATATTGGAGGAGAGAGAGAGCCCAGAGCCTGAGGTGTTCTGAGATGGATCTCAAAGATCAGGAGAAACTCAAGAAAGTTATCAGTGCTGGAATGTCAGGTGGCAAATTAATTTGGGTGGCTGAGGTGTCCCGATGTGGGACCCATACAGATTATTCCTGAAAATCTGAATTTTCATATGTTAGTAGATAGTATGTAGTAAGTTAGGGTTATGTATTTCCTTCGATTATTTGTTCACTATTTTGACTACACTAACCTGCTTAAACTCTGTAGGAAGAGAAGGTGGCCCAATCTTCCCGTTTTTACCTTCCATGTCTCTTTTAAAAACCTCAGTTAAACACTTAGAAAATGCTTTTTGCTTTTTTTTCTCTCTGGACTTCTGTAGTATTTTGCACACTGAACTGCTGAGCCTCTCAGTTCTTACTGTGATTACTCAGAAAACTATGCAATAATGCTTTAAGTTTTGTTTACAAGGAGATAAGTTTATGCCAGAGAACTTCCATGAATCACAGCCTCTTGGATTTTCTTAGAAATACACATAAATTTAAGTGTCTCCCTTTTAGAAATTAAAAGGAATTGCTTAATACAGTTAAACACTCCTGGCACTACCTGTCTAAAACAACTGGAAGACAGTGGATTGAGATTTCAGGTTTTAAAACTAACACTTCTTTCAGAAAAGCAAAAAGCAAGCAGATACTGCATTAAGATTACAGATCTAAACAGCACATGGACCTTTAGGGTTCAACAGCAGCAGCACTTCCATCATTTGCATAGCGTTTTCAGTAAGCAAGTTGTTAAATGTTTTTGTCTAGCTTGAACTTACAGTAACATTGCACATCCTTAATTTTGCATTATTAATCTGTGTCTGTTTTTTGTTATTGCACTGATGTGGCCTGAAGTAATGTTACCACCTCCATTTAACCTTTGGTGTGCATGAGTTTTAGTACATGTCCTTTGGAGGCTCGTGGGCTGTGATGTGTGCAGTGGTCTCACAGGGAGGGGAAAAGATAGACTTGTGAAAATTAGCCTCACAACACATTTGAATTTTAAATAACTGGTGTGTGAGGACGGGTGCCTGACTCCTCAGAAAAACACACTTTTGATCTCAGCCTTTTTTGTACTACTGTGTTTAAGCAACTAAGTTTTTCAAGGCAGTTAACCATAAGCATCCCAGATTTGCTGATGTGAAACAGAGGCAAAAGAAAGTTAAGTCAGGATGCAGAATGCCCAGGGCTAGTAAAAGTATGTAGTAAATAAAAAGGCTGTTGGCTTTGTTATGGAGTCACCTTTCTTTGAAATTATCAGCACCTGTAGGTACTCCCTACCTCATGGTTTGTACCTGGTTTTAGCATCCTGGTTTCAAACCATCATGGTCCATAACAACGGCAGAAGACGACGGTGTCCGAATCAAAGGCTGAGCCCAAGTGCTGCTTGTGTTCTCCAGCACTGCCATCTAGATCAGTGTCTGGTAGACTGCCACCTCTCAGAAGGCTTGTGGAAAAATTACTATATTCTACAGTATGTGCAAGAAGCTAATTTCAGGGCTGCCAGCCTGCCTTTACATTTTACACTGCATGTTCTCTCTTAATTTAAACCATATAAATTTAACATTTCCCCAAAAACAGGGGCGTGTTTTTTAATTCATACTTCTAAAATTAAAACAAAAAAATCACCATTTCCCCTCAGTTTAATAAAAGGTGTCACAAAGGTAGAAAGTTGCAAATTTTAACCTTGTCTGTGTTTGCTCTCCGTGCCATCCACCGTGCTGCTCAGCATACCTGGAGAGTGCAGGGTCTGCTGTGGAGAGGATCTGAGTTTCAGGGAGCTGCTGGCAGGGAATGGACTTACACAATTCAGGGCTATTTTGGCACTGCAGCCATAAAATTATCTAAATTTTACAGAGGTGATCTAATCTAAAATAGAGAGCTATTGAATAACTTGAGAATTTGGGGAAAAAACAATGCTCAGAATTTCAAAACTCTGGTTCATTTTTATTACTTGAAATTCTTAAAGTAACATTAAAGTGAAAGCACGTACCTCTTTGCTATTTTTATTCTCCCAGATTAAGGTAGGAAAGCCAAGGGAATGTGTCTACCTTATGTCTGCAAGAGGTCAGTCCCTTTTTATAGCTATCAAATTGTGCTGCTGCAATAGTTCCCCCGAATAAAATTACAACAACTGCACTGAAACTAGATTGTGAAAATCCATTCTCTCAGGAAGACTTTAGATTCATTTGGTCCTTTTTAAAATTCTAGTTACAATGTGTGGTGGGAGCTGTTTGGATTTTGGTAGTTTGGGGTTTTGTCTTTTTTTCTTAAGAAAAAAGAAATGGTGAAGGAGCTGTCTGAAAATAAGGTGTGATGCTTTTTGGCAGTACTAAGATCCTTTCCTTCCCATTTCTGTTTCCCCTTTACCATTTGGCCATCTGAAACTTGAATTTTGCAAAATACCAGCCTGCTTCACCTTAGTGCCTGGGATGGCATTTATTTAGCTTGTTTTTTTGTCAGGAGACAGCAATATTTTGGAGGTACTTACCATCTGGGAGGGAAAAAAAATAAGTTTTGAATCAGATTTTTTTTTTATTTGCTTTTGATTATTTTGTAGCTGTTTTGCTTTCAAAGTTATTTCTAGTTACATCTATTGTAATGAGTAAGAAAACTCAGTTGGATCTTAAGAAAAGCAGTGCTTTAGTCCGGGATCCTAAACAGATCAGTCTTTGGGAATAGCCCTGCTAGATGGATGGATCCTGTGAGTTGAGAATGAAACAATTCAGACCTCAGATGTTGTTTTTTAAATTTCTTTGTACTACAACTGTTCTTTCAGAATGTTATTTGCAATCTCATTGACAAATGCACCCCTCCCACAAGGCCCATTTGTCCTGCAGAAAGTTGGTTTAATTCGGTTTTCTGAGGGTGCCTGATTTTAAGCAGAAACGATCCCGAAATACTTTATGCCTGGTTTTGTGGTGTTTTCGGTGTTCCTGCAAGAATTCAGCATTATTTTGATGCCTCAGCAGAGGGCACTGTTGTAGCATTAAAGGCATTCAAAAGTCTCATCTCCAGCTTGTCTTGATTTTTTTTTAATTATTTTTTTTCTTTTGGAAAGTGTTTAATGTTCTCCATGTAATTAAATTCAGTTCCCTGTATAATTAGCAATGGAGCCTTATTCTTTGTGCCACTGCTGTGGATAGTATTTTTGTCTCTATTTGCCTTCAGTCAATGCAAAATACTGTTGTCTATCAAAACATAGAAAGTTTTATTGCTATCTCTCAAAGCTAAGCAATATTTAAAGGAGCAAATAGAAAACTATGTAGTTAGTTTCATTTAGTTGCTTGGAGTAAATAGGAAACCTTTCAAATTCATGCTCATGGCTGAGGAAATAGTAGAGTTAATATGCCATAATAATTCTACTTTTGTATCCAAATGTACATTATAATATTGTTGGGTTGTCAGTACTTGCAGGTTGTTTAAAAATATCGATGCAAAACCATAATATTTAATTATGTGGGAAACCTATTGATTTTACTTGGCAGATTTTTATTTCACCTTTAATTTGTTTTTCCTGTATCTTTGCAAGAAGTTGTACTGTATTCGTGCTGTTTAGCATATTGAAATATTAATTACAGAGTGATCAGGCATGGTTATTTTTCATTAATTGCAAATGCAAAGTAATTACTGTGACCTAGAAATAGTTTGCTTGTCCAAATACCTGTAAACATCCTAATTTTTTTCTAATTTATGAAGACCAGCTACAAAACACTGTGTCAGTAAGAAATAATTGTCTGAGGAACTAAAGATCTTAAAGCTTAATGCTTACATTACATTGGAATGCTCTTACTGCTTCTAAAGAGAAGATATTTGGAAGATGGAAGTCTATTAATATTCTGATACATTTGGCTCATAAATTGGCAAATACTTACAGAATTAATTACAAAAAAACCATGTTCTAGTTTTCTTTCAGAACACAGCTCTGTCTGTAGCTGGTGGAGTTACATGAACAACCTGGAGAAGTTTGCATTAGAGATCGAGGGATATGCTCTGACTGGCAGAGTTCTCTGACATTCATTTAAAAATTAACCGCAAAAAACATCTTTTCCAAAAATCTCTTTTGCCTTAGAAATAGCAAGGAATCGAGGGTTTTTTCTTTGGGTTTTTTTTTCTTTTTTTTTTTTTCTTTTTTGATAGTTGAAACTGTTAATTAAGTTATCAGCAGCTACATGCAGTCGGCAGGACTGGAAGGAGAGGAGCAACCAAAGAGTTTGAAACAAAAGCGTGCGCTCAAGATCCCACGGGTTCTTCGCTCCTAAGGGCTTCCCCAGGAAATCCTGGGGTCGGGGCCTGATCCTGCTGTGGACCTGGTTCCTTGGTGGTCTGTAAAGGTCTTCAGGAACAGAGGGTCCTGTGCTCTGCAGGATCTCAGCCTCAGGCTGCCCGGCTGCATGTAGCAGGATTCATGTCTCAAGGCCAATGCCGCTGTCTAAAATCACCACTAGGATTGCAGCTGGAAACAGCAACTTGAAATAACAAAGGCAAAAGTTGGTTGCCTTGCTTTTTGTCAGTGGGGTGCAATGCAGCTGGTTTGGTTTTTTTTTTTTACTTTCTACAGTGTTTTTTTACTCTCACAGAGAGAGGCGATTGCCTCCAAAAATAAAAAACATCCTCAGTTATGTGGCTGTGCAGTGATCTGGTGTTCTCTGTGTTCTGAGGGGACTGATACTGTGCTCAGAAAGACTCTAATTAAACACAGCATTTTGTTCTTTAAAGCTTTCTTTTATATCATTTCCTATTTATTAGTGTCTCTTTACATCTGCTTGGTAGGCTAATATTCAAGGAAATTCTCGTTTCATCTGAAACATTAATACTGCTCCTGTATCATCTCTGGAGCTCTTATCTCTTGTATGATTTCCCCATGAGAGGCTATCGCAGATTTTTAGTCCAGACTGTTTGGATTTGACAAGGTCAAGATAAGTTTTATCTCTATAGATAAGTCAAGTGCATTAGGATCGATACAGTTACAGTAAAATACATTGGCAATATTTATTGCCAAGATCCTAATGAATTTTTAAAGCTTGTAAGACTCTTCTCAGTGTAGTGTAGATGCCCTAAATGGTTGTTTATAACAGGCTCTATGCAACGAGAGTTAGGTACTTCTTTAAAAATGTACCATTTCACATTTTTTAACAGGGATGGAGCTTTTATGCTTCTCCTCCCCCAAATCCTAAGAGATTCTTAGGACACAGTGGAGTATTTACTTTCCATTCACTTGGGTGTCTGTATGGGGATTTATGAGGCTTATCCCCAAGTTAGCTGTTATGATTATAAAGTTGTTCTATTTTTAGCACTCTAGCAGGTTTTTTTGAATTTTACCTTCCATTTTTTACTGACAAGGTAATTGTCTTTGTTTTGGCTTTGACAGAGTAGCTTGGGCCAAGTTTCATTTGTGATATAAATTTCCCTAGGTACATATTTATGCAGTTAAATCAATAAGTATTTCATAATCTCTCTAAATACTTATGTAACTTAATAATTCCAGCCATTATGATGCATCTGCTTAAATATGTATTTTATGTAGGGGCATTTAAAAATGCAAATTATAGGGATTATTTTCCTTCAGGCTTTGTATTTTGCTGTTGCATCAGATAGAGAATAAGAAAATTAACCCACAAAAAATCCTTCTAAAGTAATACTGAAGATCTGACTTACATCCTTATGGTTGATAAGGGTGCACGGCTTACTCAAACTCATTTTACTTTGCTTTCTGTAGTTGATCTTTTAAACCACATGGTAAATAAGGGAGAAAGTTTCCACGTTTGCTACAATCACTTACTTTTGGGTCTTTTAGTAATCCCTCATTGCTGTCTTTTATAGGTATGTTTTCTACCCCTCCCAGCCCCAGACAGAGCACCCAAAGGTTTCTTCTTCGTATTTTTAATACTTTTAAATTCAAAATCAGCATTGATAATACCACGTTCGGAAGCTGCTGTGTAGCTTCTCTACGTCTTTACCGTGGAGGTTTGATACCTGACACTTTTAATTTAATTTAATTAGGGAGGCAGAACCCCATCTTGGTGTTCATTAAGGGGATTATTCATCAAAGTTATTGCTTCCTTGATGGAGAATAACAATATCACTCGCAATGGCTGATGTTGCTCTCATAATTATATTACTTTCTACTATTTTTCTCTCCGGGGCTTTGTACTTAGTCTCTTTATTTGAAAATTTTAAATCAAGGGAAGCGTAAACTTCTGGTATAGCAAATTCAACGAGGGCCACATTTATTTTACTCTGGTAGCTTTATGTCGTGTAAATGCTTCACTGAATTTTTTTTTTCTGCTTTTTATTGGTTCTCTTCACTGTCTTTAGATATTTGTGTTACTTTCAAGCTGAGCTGCACTTCGGCTCAGGGCCTGAAGGTTTCTGGCTGCCTGTTTGCTGATGTAGCTGAACTCTGCCGTGCTGAAATCCTGCAGAGATCGCTGCAGTAAGGAATCCGCTCTGGAGCAGGGAGTCACCGAGGGGTTTGCTGGAACAGAGTTGGAATCTAATGGAAAATTAATAAGGGGGGGTTAGGGGGGAGCAGGCTGTTTGTAAAAGTTATCTTTTGTAACGCAGCCCTAATAAAATATTCAGAAAATGACAGCTTTAAAAATAGAACAATTGGCCTTTTAAAACATGACTAGTTTGGTTAATTTACCCCCAAGTATCCAGTGTCTGTGACTCAGAAAACTCTTATCTACTAAGGGGGGGGAAAAAAAGAGCATTGCAGAAAAGGTGACAAGTTTTCACCTCTTTCCTCAGAGAACATTTTAGTTCCACTTTAATCAGCCTGCCAATAAAAGAGTACTTGGCTTTCAAGGGGAAACAAATCAAAATATGCATTTATCAGTCACGAGGCAGAATTCAATCGCTCACAACTGATGAACTCCAAAAGGAATGAAACTAGTACTATCATGCTGCCTTGGTGGTTTGCTTTGTACTATCAAAGAACTGGTACTATCTTTTTCTGCCACATCCACTGTTTGTCTGTCATCCCTAATTACAGCCTTTCAAAAGAAATGCTTCATAATTGCTGTTAATGGTTAAAATAAAAAATTTTGCATCTAGATAACTAAGCTGGTGTTCTGCTGCGTGCAGATTCGTACGCTCTGCAGCTGCCAAAACAACTGAAAAAAATAATAATTAAAAAAAAAAATTAGCCCGAGATGAGGCAGAGGAAAGAGAAAGGGACTGCAAAATGGTACTGTCAGTTTTACCATCCAGGTCGCCTACAAGAGCATGTCATGGGTCTGTCTTATTAAAATAAAACTTTATTTTCCACTAGGAGAGGAGCCTTCAGGTTCACGTTGCACTGCACAGGTGGGTTCTCATTTCAGGCTCCTCTCTGCCGCTCCTGTTAAGAAAGAAGAAACTGGAGTGGAAAGAAGTGGGTTGGTTTGTTGGTGGTGTTTTTTCCTTTTTGTATTGAAGCGAAGTTGGATGCTGTTTCACGTCTGGGTGTTTCTAGGTTGTGGGAATTGGTTGTTCTGGGTTTTCTGCTTGTTTAGCGTGAGGTGAACACATTTGCTCACTTTATTGATATTAAAAAGAGTCGTCCCGATGGTTACAGTAGTTAAACTACAGCATTAGATACAAAGCTGAATCTTTCTGGTGAGAGAAACTGCATTCTTTGGGCTTATCTTGCTCCCTGCGCTGGAATTTACATTCGTAACTACCAGTGCATCAAGATGAGTTTTTCGCCTTTGTGTGGTTTGCATCTCAATGAGGGTGGAGAGGTGCAGTCTGTTTAGCTTTCCTTCTCCCTGCCCTGAAAAATGGTTAAAACTCACCTCATACTTTATTTATGCTTTGTTCCATCTGACTTCTCTTCTGCTAGTAAGGATTTATGAGGCCAGAAAGCAAGAGCCAAACTGCTCTTCTGTTTCGTTTTCTCCATTTCTCGTCCTTGTTTGCTTTCTTTTTTATTTTTTTTTTTTTCTCCTTGTGCAGAACAGGCTCTCCCCTGACTGTGTACCCCTTTAGGGTAGATCCCGGGGTGCTCAGCTCCCCTAACACAGCCTCAAACCTTGCTTGAAATCCCTACCTCGACTCTGGTGTCCTGGATTTCAGCCTGAAACTGGTTGTGCAAAATAACCATCCCTAGCCCGAGTTTGATGTGCAAAACCACCAGGATCTGACCTCTAGTCTCTCCTTTTCCCCTTCCTGTGGTTCCACAGTATCTCACTTGTGTTGCCCCGGTCTGGGGAGTTTTCTGCTCTCCTCCATCCCACTGAGCTCCATCCTCTCTTCAGATCTCACCTCCTGACCTCCTTTTTTTTTTCCTTTTTTTTTTTTTCTTTCCTCAGGAGTCGATTGTACAAAGGAGGTACGTTGTCATGTGGATGATATATACAAATAAATTGCATTGTATTTTTTTCTCTTTTACGGTTGATTTTAATCTTCTGCTTCAAAGGCATGCTAGCAGTGGTTGCAGGTAAAAGAAATACAAAGTGGGGTTGTTAAAGTGCCTGTTCGGGTCACATTTGTGAAAATGAAGGTGCTGATATTTCTTGAATAGATAGGAGAACTTTTGATAGTAGAAAATTTTAAAATGGGGAGAAAAAAGGTAGAAGTGTGATGGTGAGGGAAAAACTTTTGTCTTCCACTCAAGGGTGATTCCATCAGTTGTAAGGTAGTAGGAATAAAGGGATTTGTGTGCTCAACTATTAGTTTCAGAACTGCTTTTATTTAATTAACATGAAACTGAGTGCTCGATTTAAAAAGTGTATTGCTCAGCTTCGAAAGGTGAGGTTTAGGAAAACCAAGTAGAACTGTAAATAATAAGTTTATAAAAATACTCTTTATGGCTGCAGATAAATGGTTTAGTATTACAGATTGCTGTTGCTTAAATAAACAATTGACTTAACAAACAACAGATAGTAGAGAAATGGAAAGCTTTCAAAATAACCTTAATTTTTGAAGGAGAGCTAAAGGAAAATTGTAGAGGTTTGTGTGGAGCTTCTTAGACTTGATGTATATATTTGCATTCATGCTTTTGTCAGGTAGACCTCCACAGATTTAATCCTCTCATACATGTTGCTTGAATTCTTGCCTGTGTTGCCCAATTTTCTGTTGATTTATTGCACTCAAGAAATATTTATATATTCAGTCTGGAAAAACATGGAAACCTTACTTCCCTGTTAGATAGTTCTGCTCAAGAAGTAACCTACAGAGGGAGATAGTGGGGGTGTATTATGCATCTACACCACTTGGAATATTGTGCATAGAGGCACAATTTAAGGCTAAAATATTAAATTAAAATATCCTTACTGCTGTGTGGGAATAGAGATAGTTCTGTGTTTTCCAGCAAGTTCATTAGTAAGAAAGTGATACATCATGAGACAGCACCAAGGAAGGTGTCATGTGAAGGCTGGAGGAGGAGGTAGAAGATGAGTCAGAAGCTGACAAAGTTCTTCAGAATTTGGTAATTAACAGAACTGAAAATAGGAGTCAGCAGGCACTGGAATGACAAAGATCTCTAATTTGTTTTCAGAATGCAGAAACCCAGGTGTTGTAATGTCAGGCCTGGATCCTGACAGAGTTTGTTATCCAGTGTGTGATAGGTGAATTCCAAGTATATCACAGAAAAGTGCATTCCTTCTCTGTAAAGTTTGTGTGCTGAGTCATAAGCACTTAGAAATTTTCTTTTTATTAGAGCTCTGTCTGGTGTTATTTAAATGTCTCAAAGTAATGTCCAAGTTTTTAACAAACGTTAGAGGGTTTTGACAACACGTTTCCTGCATTTAACAGTAAACTTTTGGTATGGGGGGGAAAAAGATTAATTTTTACATTGTTTCTGATTTATCTAACTTTTATTTTTGACCCTTGTGTAAAAGAGAAACCACAGTAATTGAAGGGGACTCTGATCTAGTGGTCCTTTTGCTGGATTTATTTGTGTATGTTTCTTCAGTATTCTGAGGCAATTTTTATTATGCTTCTGATGGACAATTCTTGTTCTCAATGAGATTAGTAGGAAATGTCCCCGTTATTTCTTTGGGGGCAGATTTTGCTACTGTGCATTTATAACTTCAAAGACAGCAATAAATAGTCAGTCCCAGTCCTTGGAGCAAAACACACTTGAATGAAAGGTCAGAAAGAGGTGGCAGAGCAAAGAAATGTCTCTGAATGTCAGAATCAATTAAAATATTACTTTATTTAAATTAGTGATTTCATGGCATTATTCTGATTCATGGAGTCTTTTAAAGCCACAACTTCCAAACACTGAAAACCATTAGACACCTAAAAACTGTGGGCTTGGGGGTGTTTGGGGTTTTTTAATTATTTTGTTAGGAGATGAGAAACTTGGAGTTTGTCTGGTTCGTGAAAGCCTGGATGGAAAACATGAGGATAATGAGGGCAAGATTCATTCAAGTCCTCTTGTTTGCTGCTTTTTAATATGCTGCAATTACTGTATATTTTTAACCCTGTAAGTAAATCAAGTTGGAAATTCAGCTATCCCTTAAGAAAAAAAAACAAAATAAAAAGTTAAATTTGAAAATAATAAAAATAATTTTAAAAACCCAAAAAACAACCCTAACAACCAACTTTGATGCCTTGGGTTTCAGAGAAAGACTCCACTGCTATTGCCTGCAGTAACCTAAGGGTCAGGAGAACTTGAACTGCAGCATTAGGTCTGTCCTGAGGTCTCTCAAGCTTTTCCTGTGCTCCCTGGGCCCCTGCCTGAGGCTCACACACTGCTGCTGCCACCGAGTTCTCCAGGCAGCTCCTTCCTGCTGCCTTTGGCACAAAAAGAGGAGAAATACAATGTCATGCACTGGTTTTGCCTCCTCCAGTGGGAGAGAGAGCTTTTATCATCCCGTGTAGTCACTGCTGAGAACTTGACTTGAGCTGTTGTGATGGGAAGTAATGCAATTTAAAGAGAAATCATAGTAGATGTAAAGCATCTCAAGTGTAGCTTGTTTTTACCATGAACTGAAAAACTCAATGCAACATTTCATGGTTTATTTGATGCGGCACACACGTTTTTGATGCTCACTTAATGTTTGAATCACTAACAGCAAAAAACAGCTTTCCATAAGTAACTACTAGCTCTTGGCCTAATTTTTCGGATTGTAGTGCTCCATACTGCTTTAAAATATGATCTAGGCTTTGTAGGAGTGGTTCTGTTGTAAGTGTTTATATACTAAATGCATACTTAGTTCAAAAGGCAGTTTAAAAATTTAGATGGTAGCTGACCTGGAGGACAGAGCAGTTGCCTTTTTGAGCATTTCCCTCATTATTACTATTTAGATTTGCTTAAAGTTAGTACTTGCTCGATTAGACAAGAATAGCAATAAAGAAAATTCAGAGCTTTGTGAAATTGTAGCTTCTGGTTTTGAGCATTACAAACTCAAGGAGCCATTTTCACTTTGGGTTTTACAGGTACGATGATGCACCAGATGATTCAACCAGACTGAACCTATCAGTTCAGTGTATTCATGGGCTTCTTTTTTTAAACCAGGAGGCTTAAAAGGGGAATCCTCATAACATATACGTCGACCTTCAGTACAACAGGCAGTGATTTTCTCATGGCTTGTTCTGTATAGAGAGCTGGATGTCTGAAACTTTAAATCTTATTTTCCTCTCTAATATTGCCTGTGCACACACACCTCTTGCAGCAGGCAAATGCTTTCACTGCCAAGGCTAGACTAAGGAGCACGAACTGCTAAAGAAAAGTGACAATGAACTTCAAAAGAAACACACACAAAAAACCTTAAAACAGTGTTTGAAAGCTTGACCCCTGCTAACTTGACCCTCTGTTTTAGGGCATTTTGTTTGCATGGCTGCAGGTCCTCAGCCACACAGCAAGTGAGCACCAAAACCCCTAACTGAAAATTAAATCTTGATTATTGGAATATCTTGATTGCAGTCTTGATTATTTTGTTACTCTTGATTTTTGAAACTTGTACTTAAAGCACATTTCCATCATAACCATGAGAAGTAGAAAGTCTTTGCAGTCCTCTTCAAAAAAAAAAAAGTGTTAAAGTTTAGAAAATTTCTAATGTGCTTTTTTTCATCCTTTGTTATTTCCCTTAACTTCTTGGACCAGGAGATTTACTTGGGAGAACTATATACAGTTTGTAATTCCAGTATGCTCCCAGACCTATTCTCATACCCTTTTTCAGCAATAAAAAGGGATTCCACCCCACACATGGACAAAATGTTCTGTTATCTTTTTGTAAATTTTTCATTCCTGACAGCTGAGCAGGAGCAAGACGTGGTCTCTCTTGCTGCCTTTTTACATGGAAGGGTAGGAAAGGACTAAGAAGGGGGAAAAAGAGGGTGGTGGAAGCAGGACATGGGGATGCACAGTGCCATCAGGGCCATGTGGAGGAGTTTGGGTCAGAGCAGCAGATATTTAATGACAGCACTAACTTGGTTAGTTCTCCTTATGTGAGAGTGTTTTATATAATAGTTTGTTTAAACAAAAAGAAACATTTTTGGTTTTTAATCAGAGAAAAGGCAGCATGGCATAGCAGGACATGGTAATAGAAATCATCTTTAGTAGCTAAAGGAAGTGTTGGGGGTGCAGGTGGCCTAATCTGCTAGAGATCTCAGTGAAATGCCAGTTGTGTTTGGTTTTGTGTTTTTGGTTTTGTGTTTGTGTGTATATTCCCTGCATTGTTAGTGAAATCTGTGTCTGAAGGAGTGCTAGCTGCCAGGAGCTTTAGAGAGGTATGAAAAACATTCCTTCTAAAAATACTGGGAAGCTCCCTCCACCCCCATTGTTTATTGGAAACTTCCCCCCCCCTCCCTTAAGATATTTGATTATGGTGTAATGCAGCTAATTTAAGCATCTGTTTATCACTGCCTGGCTAGACTGAATGTGAAATTTCAATTGAATTACCTCCCATGAGAGCTTTGAGCTCTGAGGGTAAAACAAAGCATTTTCTCTCCATCCCCCTGGGATTGTCAATAAAAAGAATTCGTCTAAATAGTTTACATGCGTTTAGAAATGTTGCATCTACTAGACTTGGGTTTGTTGTTAGTGGAAAATTGCCAGTGTGAGTGGAATATCAGCCTTAAATTGACTGTGGCTGTGTTATAGCATGGTAGTGCAGTGTCTGGAAAAGCTGCAACTGTGTTTGCATTTAAGTAATTCATATTTGATCAATAAATGCATTACTGGTGAGGGATGCTGGTGGTGCACTCTGAGCCCCTCATCACCACCACAGCTTTGTCTGCTCCTAAATATTTGGAGGTGCTCACGTTATTAAAAATATTTTCATATCCACAAGAAACAGTGGATTTTCTCTTTTATTTGTCATCATATCAACAAAGATGTGGGAGAGGGCAGAGTACAGGTTTTTCTTGCTCTGCAAAAAACCTGGTTGCTAGGTTTACATCTCATTATGATGGTGTGAAGAGTGGAGATTTTCCTTCTAATGTGCCTTACTTAGGTTTGAAGTGAAATCTGCTGCCATCTACTTGCAGAAGACCTTCAGCTCTGATCTGTAGGTAGTTCTGGTTACTCTGCTGGAGGGCAGGTGCTGCCTTCACCCAAGCTGGGACATGGAGAAATCCATAATCTGCAGGCAGCAATCCCCGTGCTGGTGGTGCCCCAGTGTCTCCCACTCCTCTTCCTGGGAAACAGGCAAGTTCTCCTATAGTTGATTTCACTAACTGGGAAGGAGCCCCAGACTGCCTCGACATAAATAGCTCTGGGCTGCATTTCCAGGTGCAATCAAGGACAAAAAAGTCAGGCTTCCTTGGGGAAATATCCATGTTAACCTTTGTGCCCATCACCTGAGTCTTACCAGTGGAGAAAGCTCTGCACCCTTCAAGTCAGATCTTCTGCCTTGCTTGGAGCTGCAGGGTAAAGTCTGAGAGTCATTTTTATTGAGGCAGGAAAGCTGCAATCCCAAGAGTGATAAAAGTGGAAGGTGTCATGACAGTTTGAATGCTTTTATCCCAGCTATTGTACCCCAAACCAGCATGCAGAGAACCTAGGGAGCAAGCAGACCAAAGGAAGGAGGATCACACAATGTTTTGCTGACAACTTCCCTCTTGCCAGCAGCAATTCCAGCTGAGAGTTAGAAGAATGTCCAGCTACTGGTAGTGAGATGCTTCATCAACAATCACCTTTACATCAGTTTGCCTTTTATGACCTGAAAAGTTGAAATTTCTTGTGGCACAGGTATTCCCACAGTGAAGAAAAACTTCTTTAAATATCTTCTAGTATTGATAGCAGTAAGAGTATTGGAGGTACCTGTGCAGAGTGAATGCCTGCTGATTATTTTGAACTGGAGACATTCCAGACCTGCAGGAACTAGACCAGGTTAGCAGCTAAACTCATGTCATCACCCTTTTAGGCTTTAAGACTTCCATGCTAGTTCTGTTTTTATTTATTATAAAAAAACATCTCATTATATTTACTGGGATAATTTTAGATTACAAAGCAATTGGGATGACAATCAAAAGTCAGAAGCCAAAAGCTGCACAAACTTGTGAAGAAAACAGATGGAAGCTTAAGGAAATTTTAGAATTAACTTCTTCAAGAGTTGGTGTTCCTCCATTCATTCTGATAGTTGGTCACGTTTAATGACAAAGCCTGAGGAAGTTAAATGCCACGTGCACAGCCAGTGGATTGTCATGACAGCTGTAATCAGCAGTAGCTCCTATAATCATCACAGGGAGGGGCTGAAGAAAAGGGCACAGTATTGCTTGTTGAGCTGTCAATATTTCCTTTACTATGGGGAATGGGCTGTTTGAAATATCTGTTTGCAGAAGCAGTAACAGTTATTCACAGATTCCAAGGGGCTAGGAATGATTAAAGATGTAATTTATATCAACATTCATTGTAAGCAGCAAAGGCAAATCACATTAAAGATCACTTTGGATTTTTACTCCAAACCAGCAGTAGACCAAAAGTCTGTGGCTACACCTTGGCTGGTATTGCCAGATGCTAATAGTCCGTGTTTGCTTTCTGCCTCTAAATATAAAACTGTTTTGACAGTTGGAATATACTTTAAAATTATTAATCTTAAGATTAATATTCTGTTATTAATCTTAAGATCAATCTTAAGATTAATAACAGAACCTAAGAAAATAAAAAAAAAAAAAAGAAATTGCACTTTAGCTTATGATTACCTCACACTGTCAACAGCAAAGCCCTGTTGCTGTGTGTCTTAGAGATTAACATGATTAGGAAGAAGAGGTTTTGTAATTTTAAACTGTATGACCAGAAGTAGAGATGGGCCTTTCTCAGCCACCCATAGTCCTGCACCAGTGTGCACCAGCTCAGGGTGCTTCACCTGTGCCTCTTTCACTTTGCTTATAAAACAACATAGAGAACAGATTTTTATTTTTTGAGATCCTGGAACTGAAATGGTTGTTTCTTAGGTGAGGTGTGTGAGGATACCAGCTACCCAAGGTAAAACAGATGCAAGAGTTTGTGTAATGTTAAAAGCAAGCACCTACATGGGAATAATCTTGGAGTGTTTCCAAATACAAATAGGTCCCTTGTCACAAAAAGTCAGAAGTCTCCCTTGAATGAAGATCATTACCCTCAGGGTGCGTGTTGGTCACTCTTTAAAATTCTTATAAAAACAAAGAAATTAATTATCCAGTATAAAAACGGGACATACGTCTCCTGGCAAACATTCAATTAACTTTTTAGTGCTTGCTACTTAATGTTGTGTTTGACCAGTGGAGCATTGAGAACGATTTTCCTTTGAAAGGGAGCTGGGGTGGAACGTGGCACTGCACTGGAGCTTTGCTCCAGCAGCCAGTTGTGGCTGGTCATCAACATTTTTCCCATGATCTTTGAGTGTAGAGCTAGTTATGTTTTACTTATGCATGTGAGATGTAGTTTGCTTTGGGACAGGTTGGTTTTGGTTGTTGGTTTGGTTTTTTTTTTTGGTCGGCTGGATGATGTTTTATTGAGAATATAATTTAGCTGGTTTTGCAATCATAGGCTGGGTTGCAGTAGCTGAGCATGAGCTACCAATTAAAAGCAACTGTATAATACTATTAATTCCCATGACTAATGGGCTGAAAATATGGAGCTCTTTGACCTGGATTCAATCCAAGCTCAAGATGAATTATGCCACAAATTTTCAACTGTTAAAATGGCAAATGGTGCAGGTTTAAACCCTGAACTTTAGGAAACATTGACTTCCAAAGAATGAGCTGACATGAAGACAGATATGAGAGTAATGCTTGAGAAGAGTTTGAATAACTACTTTTTATACAACTTTTACCTTCTCTCTATCATTTTTAATCTCTTTCTACCGTTAAACTCCTGCTGCTTTTCTAACAAGTGATTATATATGAAAAGGAAGGAAGATTCTCTGTTGTTTTTTTATGAGTATTTGATGTCCTTTAGATTGGTAGCAAAAATCTCACTGCTACAAGATAAATTTTTAAAGTGCATCCTGTATGTAGAAATTGTCAAGTTGATCCTTGATTTTCCTCGATTAATAATTATAATCTTTCCTCCCAAGAAAGATCACTATAACTGTGAAATTTGAGTTTAAATCTGGTAATCTTGAGTAGCTGAGTTTTGTTGGTCTTTTAGCAGAACAACCCAAAATATCTATGGGTTAAACTGAACAGGGGTTGGACTGCTAAAAGCTGCTGGGAAGTTATCAGCCTACCAGGACCGAATGCAAAGGTTGATCTGCTGAATACAAATAAAGTATTGAGCACCAGGTTCTGCCTCATGGAGCTGTTGCTTTTGGAACTGCTGTGATAAATGTGCTGATAAATTCGAGGGAATGAGTGCTACTGCAAAAGCCTGATGAAGGCAGAAAGTGTCCAGCTAGTAGGAATTGTGCTGCTTGGTCATGCACAATGAAATTAAACAGAATTTGCTTTCGTGAAATTGCATCAAGGGTGATTAAAGGTGCTGCTAGGAGAAGGTGGTGATCACCTGTCACTGAAGCCACCTCAGTGACTCTGTCTCTTACTCCTTATATCTGGTTTGATTTTTTTCTCCTTTGCTCATTTCCTCTAATTTCAAGGCTCCCCTCCTTCTCCTGATCTCTTCTACCCATGGCTTTGTGCTCCTGCTCTGAGACAGAAGGTGACAATGTGGCTGCTTCTCCTCAGAACTATAACAGTTTGTCTAAATACACCAGGTCTTGTGCATCCCCCTAATGCAGCATTCTTCATTTCCCTGTTCTTTGATAACTGTGGTTTGGGTCAAGGGCAGGACTTTCAGCTTTGCTGACAGCAATTCCAGAAAGCTGATCTGCATAGCCCTGGTGAGACATAGACATGCAAGTCACAGCTGCTTTCTGCTCTTCTGTTGGGTTTCAAGTCCAGCTCAGTCACCAAGCAGTGTCTGATCTCTGGATGTTAAAATCACCTCTGGTGTGGTAGCACAGGCTTCTCACTTGTGGCTAAACTGCCCTTTGGATGTTTTCTGGATGCAGAAGTCTGTATCAGGAGTCCAGGTCTGTTGGTTTTGATTTGGTATTTTTGCATTACTCTTTACAACCCTTTGGTGTTGCACAATGGTAATTCACATCTTTCCAGTTCTGTTTTCCTCTCTGAAAGAATATGAAAGGCAGGACCAAGGCCCCTCTGTGCTCTGCTGTGTTTGCAAGGAAACTGTGATGCCATTGAGTGTGGAGTCTGAGTGACTTGAACTGGATTTTGCCCCAGATGGACTGACAGTGTAACCAGTCTTTAAGGGTAAAAAAACCCCACTCATGCACACAGAAATACACATGTATAACCATGGGTACCATCCATATGTTACCAGGATGAGATGGTGTCTCATGAGTTTTTTGGTTTCATTTGGTAATTAAGTGATCTTCTGGCAATGAGGCCACTTACGTACTATAAATAAGAGGCACCTTAAAACTCACATCCAAACTCCTTGGCACTGTCATAGGTCTCAGTTTCCTCAGGTGTATATATTTTCTTGAAGTTTCACATTTTTACTTCTGCTGCTGCTGGTTAATACTGAACTGGAAGTGTAAGGAGTATTTTTCATGCCTGCAGTTGTTGGAGCAGTGCATGTGCAGAGCTCTATTTGGTCACTTATTCCCTATTCATTTTTGTAGCAATTGTAGCATGAACTAATTATTTTCTCAGCTTGAGCTGGATTGGAGTTGCATTTGATAACTGTTTATTTTATAGACATTTCTTTGAAGCAGTGACCTAAGCCTGGACATGGGGTCCTCTGCTCTGCTCCCTTCAAAGGCACAGGGAAGATCAGGGGCTTTGCTGAGGGAGAAAAGGTTGGGCAGTAGATTGGTGTGCTGCCTTCATCCGTGTGTGAATATGCAGGTGAAAAGTTAATTCTGACACTAATGGGATTATCTTCTGCTCTGTGCTGGTTCATCCTTTCTATTGCCCAGGTGAGAGCAGAGGTAGCCAGATGGAGCTGCACCCTCAGAGGAGGTAGGGAGAGAGAGGAGCAGTGATGTTGCAGCAAGGAAGTCAGCATGCTGATGGGCTTAAACCATTTCTCTTTGCTTATCTGGGGAATCAGAACAACTGAAATGCTATCTCCTCTCTGCCATTGACTCCATTCCAAAGGATTTGCTGTTGGCCAGTATGGAAGAACCTCAAATACACCACGGAGCTGGAAACTTGCACCAAAATGAAGCTGTATTAGTAATAATAATAATAATAGGGTTCTAGTTTCCTACAGATTTAAATTGGCTCAGTAAATCTGACACCACATTTAGCTTCTGAGGTGATAATGCATCAGATTACACTGTGTCATTATTTTTCATGGCATGTCAGTAAAATAGAAAATAATTCTATATTGGCCTTTCAGAAGATGTTTCTTCAGAGGGTTAAGCTTTCAGTGGGGTTTTAATGGCTGTTAGTGTAAATGTGACCATACTGTGTGCTTTTCAGTTCAGACAGACTACTTGTATCACAAAGAAAATGTTAACAACTTCATATTTTGGTTCAGAGTTATTGATGGTGGAGTTTTCAAACATCAATAGATGCTCTGTGTGAAATAGAACTTGAAAAAATTAATTATCTTCGTATTGCCATAACTTCATTAGTTCCCTGACTTACTTAGAGTTCAAGCAGCATTTGCTCTGGTGCTCTGAATGCACACAAAGGGGTGGTTTTAGCCCTGAAAAGCTCAGTCTTGGGGCATCAGATGTAGGACTTGATAATGCAGGAAGCAGTAAACAGTGACCAATTCTGTACAGTTTTAACTGTAACAGCTGGTTAAAAAAAACTTGCAGGCTATTCTTTAACAGAAAATGAGGCTCTCAAATGCACTAATACTTTTCTTGAAAGGGATTTTACTTTCTGTAGAAAACTGCCTTTTTGTGGTAAACCAGAAAACTTTTTTTTTTTTCTTGTAGGGAAGAGTTCTTTGCAGGAAACCCATTTTCTAACTGGCTTTATGATACAGAGATTATTAATAAAGATCACTTACAGTTTTTTCTTATCACTTCTAAGGAAACTAAATGCTGAGCTATCAACACTGTGTGAGGTTTATGAAGGCAGGAAAGGTCCTTGCTATTTTTTTCATTTTCCTGCACCCCAAAAGAGGAAGAAAATAAAATAAAAGTGCCAAAGTATTTTTGCCCCCAAAGCTGTTATTACAAGCTTTAGCTGCTTCATTGCTTTCCTGTCTTCTCCAAAATTGTGCTTATTGGCCCCACTTGCAGCAGCTGGGATGGAGACAGCAGCAGCCTAAAATGTGTAAAAATATGTGGGATGAGAGGAGGGGATACAGAAGGAGTTTACAATGGCTTTTTCCTGAAAATCTGATTTTCAGTTGAGAAATCAAGAGTTTCCATCTGAAAATGCTGCTGTAGTCTTGCATTCAAGTTGTTGCTGGGTCAACTCATTTGCCTTCTCCTCCTGGCCCAGGTTCCCTGGGTGGACTTCAGTTTCTTCATCCAAAAGACTGACTGTGCCTTTTCATTAAACCAGAGAAAACAGTCTGGTTGGAAAGCCACATGAGAGCAGCAAGGAGGGGGAAAAAAAGAGGCACCAAACTGCAGTTCCCATGAGATGCAGTGATTCTGGCTGTAAAAGATTATGTTTGGTTTTCATTTTTTAGACAAAGCACAGCCTCAGTCCCAGCAGCACTGGGTGTTTGCTATATTTTGTGTTTGCACATCAAGTTTCCCTTACCATTTGTGCTACATCAGCATTTTCTTTGTGATAAAGCAAAACCAGAGTGGGAAGGTGCTTCATTAATATAAGGATGGGTCTCTGGATTGCCCTATAAATATATGTCACTGCAGTACCAGGTATCACCCATGGTGTTTGCAATACCAAGGATCATTCCCAGACTCTGCTGAAGCAGCTAAGGTCAATTTGTGTAACAAATCATTGGCCAGACTAGTTTTAACACCTAAGGTTTCTTGATTCCTGATCTTTAAGAGCAAAATTATTTTGAAATAATTGTTAGGGCTTTTAATAGTTTTATTTCCTTTTCCTTTTCTTCTTCTTTGTCTTTCCCTTTTCCTTTTAGTTTTCCTTTTCCTTCTAGTTTTCGTTTTCCTTCTAGTTTTCGTTTTTCTTTTTCTTTTTCTTTTCTTTTTCTTTTTCTTTTTCTTTTTCTTTTTCTTTTTCCTTTTCTTTTTCTTTCTTTTTTCTTTTTCTTTTTCTTTTTCTTTTTCTTTTTCTTTTTCTTTTCTTTTTCTTTTTCTTTTTCTTTTTCTTTTTCTTTTTCTTTTTCTTTTTCTTTTTCTTTTTCTTTTTCTTTTTCTTTTTCTTTTTCTTTTTCTTTTTCTTTTTCTTTTTCTTTTTCTTTCTCTTTCTCTTTCTCTTTCTCTTTTTCTTTCTCTTTCTCTTTCTCTTTCTCTTTCTCTTTCTCTTTCTCTTTCTCTTTCTCTTTCTCTTTCTCTTTCTCTTTCTCTTTTTCTTTTTCTTTTTCTTTTTCTTTTTCTTTTTCTTTCCCTTTTTCTTTCCCTTTTTCTTTCCCTTTTTCTTTCCCTTTTTCTTTCCCTTTTTCTTTCCCTTTTTCTTTTTCTTTCCCTTCCCTTTCCCTTTCCCTTTCCCTTTCCCTTTCCCTTTCCCTTTCCCTTTCCCTTTCCCTTATTTCCTTTTCCTTTTCCTATTATTATTATTAACTTTCAGTTTTTATTTTTATTTTTAATAACTTTGTTAGGGCTTTTAAGCAGAAAACTATTATTTGCATGCTTTTCATTTTGGCAGTCATCTGTTCATCAGTCTCAGCCCAAACAAACAGCATCAGAGTTATAATAAATGAATAAACAACTTTGTTGATGTTATTGGTTATTGGCAATTGCTGTAGCAATAGGATGCCACAGGTTCCCTTACAATGGTTCTGGGATGTGGCTGCTCACCACATCAGGCAGACTGGAGGTGCATCCTCCCTAGCAATGGAGATGATAAAAATACCTTAGACCATAAAGTTGGGTTTTCATGGTCCTTGGAATGGTAAGACTTACATGTCCATGGGTTGTGGGGTTTTTCTGTAGCAGTACAAAGTGTGAACCCATTACCAGAAGTTTGTCCAGTGGGACAACTCCAAGAGAAGGAGTTTTTTGTTAACAGCATCCCCATGCTTGGTCTGGCAAGTGCCAAAGAAACACAGCTGTGTAACTGTGGTGAAGGAATCCCATTTTGCAATGGATTTGAAAGACCATAAAACTTTATTTACAGGGCAGAAGCAGAAGGCTTGGAATGCACTTGCTTATTCTTAACCCTGAAGTTTCAGCTCCATGATGATGTGGGGTAGCTTTTTCCTTTCTGGCTTTTCTAGACAGTGGCTTTTCTCAGGTTTTTCACTAATTCTAAACTGCATGTTTACCAGCTGCTTGTGGTGCATATTTCCCTTCTCACCAAACAGCTTTTCACATAGCAAGGTATAGCCCTCCAGATCTTCACTGTAATGGCAGTGTGGGTTTTTGGAGCTTTCAGCATATCAAAATTTGACCCAGTTGTGTTTTTTTTTTTCCAGTGTGTGATCTTGTACACACGTGAGGACATTCAGAGGTAGCCAGTGCCTTCACCTGAGTCTCACATTGCTTGATCAAATAAACTCTGCTGTGTCTGAATGGCTGATCAATAGCAGGTCAGTCCTTTTCTTAGACAAGAGGAGATCTAATGGAAAAATTTATTATTAACATGATAAGGTAGAAAAACAGGGACAGAAGAGGCAGGAAACCAGGCTTGGGTTTTTGATAGTTCATACAAATAGTTCATAAAATGTTCACAAATCAAACCATGGGCTTTGGTTGTGATATGTATATGGAGTTTGGTATTCTGAAGCCTATGTGGGAAATCTGGGTTTGTGGAAGAGCTGTGCATAGAGCACAAAACATTTGGGGATGTTTATACAGGGATGTGCTGCTTGTACAGGGAGGTTTATGTTGAAATATATACTAGAAACAAACACACAAAGCCAAAAACCCAGAACAAAGGAATTTCAGCTACAAAAGTGTTAGGCCTTCAAATGGTTGATGATAACTTCATTACCTTTACCTGTGATTGAATATGGAAGCAGACAAACTCTGAAATGTAAGTCTAAGTGTTTGGGTTTTTAAAAAATATAATATATTAATATATTAATCCACTAGCAAAAAAAAAAAAAAAAACAAACCAAACCCAACAAGAACAAAAAACCACCACTTCTTTCTTTTGCAGTTGTTTTGACTTAAACACAACACACTCTACAAAAATGCAATAATTTAAATTTTCATTTTTAATCTGTCTCTTTGTTGCTAAATTGAGGAACCCAGGATAAAAATTTAAAAACCCAGGATAAAAATTAAAAACCACATCATGTGAATTAAATGTGGCAGTGGACAGGGAGTGTTTGTGTTACATCAATAGTATCACAGGTTCATTTCCTTTGTATATCTTACTTCAGTTCTGCAAACAAAAATGGGGATTTTCCAGCTTTTTCTGTATACCTTTCCAGGGGCTTTTGTTTCCAAAGATGTAAATTGAAAGGGATGACATTTCCACGCAAAGAGAATAAATGTTTATTTTAAGAAAACACAAGCACCCTGTTACAATATAACTTGTTGAATCCTCCACGCCAGACTGGCTTTGCTTGGAAGATGAATGTGGATTTGAAAAAGACCCTGTCAAAGTAATTGGGCTTTACATCTTACTCCTATTAGGCAAAACTTTGCTTCCAGCTCCTCTGTTTTGTTTTAAGCATGCAGTAGCAAGGTTTAAGGGGGAAAAAAAAAGTTCGCTTTGGTGCAGTGGTGATTTTTTTTCATGGTTTTGTACCATTTCCACTCACACACACACACACACACACACACACACACACCAAGCCTTCCCCTCCACCCGCTCCCCAAAAAGAAGATAAAAAAAGAAAACAAGCATCCAAAAACCTCAGTGCAAGTGGAAAATGAGCAAAACCTCAGCTGAGTTCTGCTTCATGTTTTTTTTTTCCTTCTGCTGATGTTTTTGCTGATTTTATAGATGGAGCAGCCTGTGGCTGGGGGGTGATGTGCTGAGCTCCTGGGCAGGGTTTGCTGATGGGGATGGGGATGCTATAGGACAGGGCTGTGACTGGAGGGTCCCCAGGTCCCCAGGCACAGCAGAGATCAGCATCATCTCAGTCTTGCTTTCAGCTTGTATGGAAGGGGAAACTTGGTGTTTTAAAACAGGCTACCATGTTTTTGCTGTGCCTTTTTTTCTCTGCCAAACTTGGACAGATGCAGGTAGAATGAATGTCCTCCTACCACCTTATTTTACACCTTACTTCAGTGTAAATCGGAAAAAAAAACAATAAAACAAGGGAAAAGAACAGCGTGAGGATCAGCTGAGATCTAGCAGTCACTTCCTGAGGGTGCTTAACCTTGCAGATACTATTTTATTTTTTTCTAACTGTTGCCTATGTATCTGCAGAGAGTGTGCTCTCAGAAAAGTTAGAAATGGGAATTAAATATTGTGTTGCAGGATGATATGATTTGGGGTTTCTTGTGTTACTCTGCAGGAGTCTCCTGCTTCCCTCTGATCTTTTATTCAGCATTTAGAGATGTAAGATTTGCAGGGGGTTTTTTTCTGGCATACTTTTTAATACTGGTATGCTTCTTGCACTCTACTTTCCTCTTAAGATTTCTGTATTTCTAAACATGATGTGTATGGGCAAGGGTTCATACATATATATATATATGTTCCTTGATGGTTTCAGTTCATGCCTGTGTATATGAATATATATATATCCCTCGATGGAATTTCAGTTCTGCTGCAGACACGATGGATTTCTCCCTCTTTATCAGTGGCACCATTAGTAGAGATAGAAATGGAAACTTTTTCAACTAAAACCAGCTGGGATATCATTGATCAAGATACAGTCTAACCCAGGAAAATGGGTGTAAGTAGTAATTGGAGCTGTAATACAGCTGAAATGTTGTTTTTCTTGCTGTTTGTTTTTAGGATATTTTCTGACCATTTGGTCATTCTCTCTTTCTCCTTTTCCCTCTGAAATTCTAAATTTCTCAAAGCTAAGCAGCAGATGGAAAAGCTATAATTTTGGGGTTTTTTTCAGAAAACATTTAACAATATATTAGAAGTTTGTAGAAGGGGAAATATGAGTCTTGAAGCAATTTTCAGATCAGTGATACCTTTTTCCCTTAATGTGTTACGCTTAACATTGCTGTTTATAATCATGGGATGAGATTTCATCCCATGAAATCACAGGATTTCTGTTGTGGTTTGTTGTTTTATTTTTGTTGGGGGTTTTTGTTTGTTTTGGGGTGAGTTTTTTGGGTTTTGGTGATTTGTTGTTTTGGTTTTTATTTTTAAAGCTTTCCCAAGACACTGGATTTACATTTTAAAAGGAAAACACATTTCAAAGACCCTGTCATTAACTGTACAGAAATGAGCATTTGCTGATGAGTTTCAAAGGAAACAGATTAAGGGGTTAGCAAGTACCTGGCACGTGTGCAGGTTCAAGCAATGAGTCAAAAAGACACAGACAGATAAAATAGTGCCAGGGAACTGGCTTTATTGCATCTGTTTTGATGACAAAGATCTCATTTTGAATTATTTTGACAAATCAGAAATGCAGTTTAGACCAACAAGTATTTTTCCTTTAAATTTGGAGTGCCAGGCAGACAAAACAATTTGCCTTGACTATCTTCTTTTTAAAACTTACTCTCCATAACTAAGTTCCGGAATCAGCTCCGGAAACTAATTTATTTTGCTTTTAAAACACATTTTAAAGACAAAACCTAAACTGTATTAAATATTTACATGTCATCAGTCACCACAATTTCCATAATGTTTATATTCTGTTTGCAGAGAGTGAGGGAGGGGGTCATGCAACATCAAGAGGCAGTTGGTATTTAGGAGGCAACTTCTATCGTAGCGTGATCACTGTGAGAATACTTTGAAGCAAGGAAATACTTTTTTCCAATCAAATGCATTTTATTAGAAGATTCAATCATCGATCCTGCCTTGCAGTCCTCCTTTCTCAGTTGGCTGCATGGATGTTATTAATTCTCACTACAGGTTAGCCCAGATACGGCTCAGATGTTCTCAGTTCCTTCCCTCTGTAATTCTTTATGTTCTCTCCCTCATACCAAGTACTTCTTCCCACCATATGCCTATCATTTTTATACTGTTCATACTGGGAAGATGATATTAAAACAGTATTATAGCAGGCCCTGGTAAATGTGGAGTCTCTGTGTATTGATTACACAGGATTAGTGATTGTAGATATATATACACGCAAAACCTGTTGTACACTTTGGCCAGTTGACCTCACTGCTGATCAGTCTCCCATTAGATTTCTACTGTTAAAGCTCTGTAACAAATTCAGAAAATTGCTTTTTTATTAATCAGTATTCTGGAGGCAAAGGAAAAGTTCACCTCTCTTACTCCTCTGAAGTTTATCCTGTTGAACACACCGAAGCCACATCCATTCCTACAGCAGTGCTTAGGTTCTGTGTATCATGACAGTAAGTTACCCCAGCTATTTGGGCATGGAGCACCAAATTTTAGCTTGTGTACCTCATAATATATCAGACAATATTGATGCACAAAGAAGCTGTTTTCTTTTAAATTAAAAAAAAAATTAATTGTAGCAATCAAAACTGTGTCTCTGTCCATTAGAACTTTGACCCCAGCACCTTGGCTGTGAGCAGCTAGAAAAAGTTTTTCAAGTTCTGAACTGTTTATTTATTTAGAGCTGAACCTTAGTCTTTATTTTTTAATACTTCCATGCACATGTGCATTACAGTTGTGCTTCAGCTCTTAGCTTCACCCCCAAAAATACAGTAATCTCAAATTCAGGCCAGGAAAGCTGTTATCTGGGTAGTTTGTATGTTCTCATTTTCAGACATAAGTCATGCATGCAGTGTCATGGTTTTATGCTGAGGGAAATCCCAAAGAATCTTGAAAATCCCACCTGCATGATGCTACCTGAAGATACAGCAGAGCCATCTCTTGTGGATGGTCACAGCCAAACAGTTCACAGCTCTTAGGCTAAACTTGGTCCTCCCACGTGATGACACGAAGGATTTTGTGCTACATACCCTAGTGCTGTAAAACTTGCAATAACAAATTTAACAGATCATCAGAGTAAGAAAGCTCATTTATTTTTTTCTTGTTCACAGTCCCTTTGCTCCTACATAGGTGCATCAAGTTCCACAGCAGTTATCTTTAAAGGATGAAGAGCAGATTGGAAATCCCACTAGAGAAGCACAAGAGTTTCCAAGTATTCCACACCCAGAAAAAAAATTAAACCTTTCAGCTCATTCCTTAGAGTTGTGGAGGTAGCACCACTCCTTGTGGTACAGACACCTTGTACCATGAGCTGCTGTTTCTCCCAGCTATCCTAATGTGAAATAGTGAGTTTTTGGCCACAGAATGGACGCAGCCACAAGACCAGATAATTAGCATTTAGAAGCATTGCCAGGATTATGTAAAATTATTTTATTTCCTCATCATTCAGGAGCATTGTTTATTTAATTTTTTGGATGGTGACAGTTAAAACAAACATGCTAATGTTTCAGAAAGATCTATAATACATTGTTTTTCTGGGGAAACAGAGCTCCAGAGGAAATGATGGTTTGATTTTGTGCAACTGTTCTGAAGTAAACATTTTTGGCTTTTTTTTTTTTTCCTTCTCTTTCTCTCTTTCATTTTTTTCCCTACTTTGTTTTTCCTGCTTGGTTTAACACAGCATAACCTCCTCAAAATTTAAAGGGAAGTGTAAATGTACATAATGCTTTTTCTGTGGTTAGAAAAAACATGTAGCATTAAGTTATTAAAGCTTGACTTTAAACTATGTCTTGGGCTAATGATTTTACAGTATAATTGCTTTAGTTAATTTGAAGGCAGGTATACATACAGCTTATTCCATTTTGGCACTATAAAGTTTGCCATTGGTATTATACCTCATTTTTTATATGATTTACATAATTTGTGAAACAGATTTAATATTCTGTGTGTGAGCTAATTAGTTTCTGGTTTAGAGCATTCATTGTATGTTCATTGGGTTTTGAACACCTTTTACAGTAGCACAGAAGGTCATTGTTGAATCTAAATTCTTTGTAGAGCAATCAATCCCATTTTAATAAAATAAGGTGCATAATTTTTAATGTAATTAAACTGGGTTACATGGAATTGTTTTCAGCTGTAAATTTGCTGAATTGGAAGAAATATGGTGGTGATGTGTTAATTACTGGGCTGTGCTCTTGTTGTGGTGTAGTTGGACTTCAGGCGAGGACAATTTTATATGGACCTCTAAGGAGCTCTTAAGGGGTGTCTGGCTTTTCCTAGTGGGGGGTGATAGTGGTGGTGAAACAGGAAGATTTCTAGTGGAATATTAAAAAGTTTCTACATAACTTCCAGAAGATTCAATGTTAATATGTCACTAACATTTATTAGTAATTGCCAGTTGAGAGCAATACCACCACTTGCCGAGCACTGAGGTCTTCTGCAGGTGGCCGCCAGGTTGTGTGGCTGCAGTAAATTCCCCTTTTCCAGGGGTTCCAGGGGCACACCAGAGAAACTGAGCACCTCCGTGCACAATAAGCATCTTACAGTCACACACCAGCCCCAAAAAAGTTCTTTTCCTCTGGTATGTGATTCCTACATGAGGGCACATGCTGGCTGTTTTCCTCTCCAAGGAATTGTTTTCTTGGCTGCCGCCATCCAATGTTTAACCGGACTGTGCAGCTTTAATGGCTCCTGGCTTATTAGGAGTCTAAACAGTCTCCTGTATCCTTTGTGTCAAAATGAGTGAAAGCTTTGGAAATCATTTTGGGATTCATTGAGCAGGAAAAGGAGTTTCTCAAAAGAGTCAGACCCTGCAGAAAGGATGACTTTCCAAGTTAAAAATGGACACTAACGATTCCTTTCCGAAAGTGTTTTGCATCCATTCCTTGTGCAGCTCGTTCTGTTAATTTACTCAATTTATTTCTAATTTGTATTTTTACTTGTCTGTTTCTACCTCTCTTTTTCCCTTTGTAGCTCACGCATGCGTGCTCCTGCTTTTTGTCTTGGTAGAATAGGTGCACTTAGTACAGAGATAAACTAAAATTAATGAGACAGAACCGGAACACGGTGCAGGTATTTCCCTTCCCTCTGTTTATGTGCTGTTAGGAACTGGTTCTAGGATTAAAAAATAATAATAAATATTCAATCTGCCACACTGCAAGTCTGTATCTCATGGGACAGCTGCTGTAAGTTGTACCCTGTGTATAACCCTGGATCCACTGAACATGTTTTATGGAAGAAGCAAATATTAACAGTTGCCTTCATGCTCTTGGTTAACGTGCATCTGATTTCATTTACCAGTGCACATGAACAGTCTCTTATGCACACATTGCCGTAGATGTAGATTTCTAAGAACCTTGGGCAAAGGTTGTGCTTTTCTGACATGTTTACATGTATACAGTTATGTAAAAAAAAAAAAAATTTAAAAAGCTGACCTTTTATTGCTGTGTTTGCAGCCGTTCTTGCTCAGCATAGGGTTGTTAGACCTTTGCGATGCAATTATACCAGTGGAAGGCTTTAAGGCATTTATTTCAGAGTAGGAATAATGTTTCTCCTACTTTAAACAATTAGATGAAGTGTAATCTCACTTTCTTCCTGTGGAATGCCACACTTTTATTGCTATCATTTATCAGTTGCAAGATGTAAATAAGACGTAAGCTTAGGAGCCTGGCTCAAATGAAATCAGATTGTATTGATTCCTGTGTGGTACAGAATGAAATGGAAAATCATCTTAACATCCACTCGGTGTTCATCGAAGCAATTTTTAAAGAATAAAGGCTGAATGCATACAATATAAATTCCTTATCTTGTTTACTCGATACACGTATGCACTTCGAAAGTCAGAAGCCCGATAAAAATCGTAGCTAATTGTGTGAGATAGTACCTATTATTTTCATTATAGGTTTAAAACGTGAGATGTCATGGCTTAGTCTAAAAGCAGCTTGGAAGTATACAGAAACTTTGGAGGTATGCTGACAATTTTTTGATGGATGCCTTGTTACAGAGAGTGGGGGAAAAAAAGCCCCCAGAACTTTCACATCACTGACAGCGAATAAAACAGGGTGAAAAACTGAGGTTTTGTCCATGCAGTAAGTTAATGATTTTTTTTTTTTTTTTTTTTTTTTTTTTTTAAATAAATAAATAAATAAAACCTTTCCCCCTCCCCCTGCACTGCAAGGGAGACAAGACGGCTGCTGATTTCTTAAAGCCTTAAAGTTAGCTGACCTCCTAGCTGAACCCGACTTTAATGTAAACATTTTCTTGAGATGGTTCGTAGCAGGGCCAGCAAATCTGGAGAATATTAGTGGCGCTGTGTTTGCGGGAAGCAGGAATCCCTTGGTAATTCTCGGGAGCTCTTTTCCAGGCCAAGGCAGCCTTGAAACACAGTTGTGTTTTCAGTTTTGCAGGGTCCGTTGGTAATGCCCTGTGTATCTTTTTAAAATGTAATTAGTAAAACACATAATTAGGTTTTGCTTTGAAGTCGAGTTTTTCATCCTCGCTTTCGCTCCGTTAAAACTCTTTATCATCCTCCACCACAGGTAAATAATATGATAGCATAATATTCATGTTGCTTCAGTCTTCCACAGTTTGGCATTGGTATAGGAATTTAAACAGAAGAGAGAAACAAGAGCAGGGCTTCCTCCACATCTCTCTTTGCCAGAATATTAAGTTCCTTTTAGTGCTCCATGCTTAAGCGAAATGTGCGGCTGCTGGCATTTTAAGACCCTGATAGCGACCTGGGTGTTTTAAAGAAAAGTTTGTGCTTGACTGTGTGTTAGCACTTTCAGGATCTTCCTATGTGCTCGTTCTGTACAGCATGAATTGGTTACAACAGCTGCACGATGCCAAACCATGTCAAGTATTTTGCAGGTAGCAACTTGGGGTTGTATTTTTAAATTTTCCTTACCTGCATGGGTTGGTGTTTTGTTTTGTTTGGTTTTCTTTTTTAAGATTTATTGTGTTCTTAAGCAGCTGGGGAAATGACATGCTGAAACAGGATATAATACTTAGAACTTTTTGCTTTTCAACCTTAAAGCATTTCTCATATATTAATTGATCTCCCCAGTCTGCCCAGTACTTGCTGTGGTACAGCAGCATGCCCGGGGTGGGTGCACTGGTGGGCAGGAGTCTGACAGACATCAGTCACTTGTGCTTATAACACCCTAGCATATGCTCTGTATTTTACTACAGACTATCTTAGTTTTACTTGAAAAAAAAAAGCATATTTACCCACAAGAAACCTGTACTTATTATGGGTTGTTGGTTGCTGTCACTGCATGTTGCATGTTAATCTGTACTCCAAAAATTGGGCTCAAGCTGTTGACCCACTTGGGGACAAACCTGATAGACTAGTCAAGTTGATGGAAAGAAAGAGTGTGCTGTTAATTTTATTTTTTTCTGTGGAAAAAAAAAAAAAAGCAAAATTGCTTTTTTCATTAGAAGGAATAAAAATTATTAAAGAGTGTCTGAAATCCAGTTTTCACTTTCAGCACAGGGTCACAGAGATGGAAAACTCCCTTTAGATCTTTCATGTAAATTATTGAGCAAACTTGCAAGAAGGAAGAAAAAAAATGAGGTCTGATGTCTCCTGCTTATGTTTTTTTAGTTTAGCAGTATGCATTTCTGCCATCCTGAACAAAAGTCCCATGAACAGCACAAAACCTGTGCTTTTGCAGAGTCAGAGCAGAACCCAGGCAGGATCTTACCATTATTTGCTGGTTTTTCTTGATGAGTTGCAGCATTTAGTTTTTCTCTTGCCCTACTGCCCCAGCTCCCTGTAGTCATCAGCTCTGCCATGCATTTTCTGGAGCAGGAATTCTGTCATTTATCCTTTTTGTCAGGTGCTTTGAACACACTGGACACTATCTGGAGCATGTGAAACTTCCTGAAGTAAAAATAATAGTGTAAAGGGTTTATGTTATTGCATAATAATTTGGTTGACGCTTCTCTCAGAGTGTTTTTTTCCAGGTTCTGATTGCAGATACATTTAATTGGTGTTAAAATTGGCTGCTGTGTATGTTTATTGTCATGGCTTGTTTAATACCTCATGTTTGCAGTTGTCCTAGTTTTACCGGCTTGAAAGATGCTTTCTATTTAGTTCCCTTAATGTTTTCCACAGTTTGTTTTAAAAGCCACAAATTTAGCTGAAGTGTTTGTTTTCTTACTTAAGAATGTTAACTTTAGAAAGAAAATATTTCCTGTTTATCATCAAAAGTGTTTCTTCCCACTTGCTGGCATGATTTTGGAGATGGATTTTTTTTATTTCCTTTTCTAACACCGTCTTTCTTTCTTTTGCTAAACATAATAAACCTTGAGCAATTATAAAGCTTATTTAACCCAAATATGCCTGCCTCACCTCAAATAAATACAAAATAAATTGGGCAAAAGAAAGAGATAATATTTTTGAATCAGTACACAAACATTGCTCTCTGTAAGATATTCATTGTACTGCAATAAATGGGGAAAATATATTGAATTTATGCACACATGATTGACTTTTCATACAGTGAACCCAGGTTAAACATCTTGAATATGGAATATGAATAGAGCTAACATTTTCATATGAAGCAATAATGAAAATGAACAGAGCTCCATTTCGACTGATAGCAAAGAACATTTGATACTCCAAGGCATAAAATGTGTTTAGTACTTGGGTTTTGTTAAGCCTGACAGAAGCCAGGAAATGGGACAGGACAACTGCTGCATAAAGGCTTCTTCTATACCCGATGACAGCCCCGAGGATGTAACTGGGTAAAAACAATAACGCCACCCGACCGCTCTTCGTCCCCTACAGTAAGAGGAGAAGGTATTCATGGCTGCAGCTCTTCAATGGCTCCAGGGATGAAAATATCAGTTGTTAGGACCTGGGTTTTGTTCCCGGGGCTGAGCCTGGCGCCAGGCTGCAGGGAGAGGGGCGAGAGAGAAGGGAAGAGCAAAACTTCTTCTTGTGGGTTGTACCCGTTGGACAATGGGTGTCATTTTTATATTTATTTTCCTTGGTTTGGTCTGAAGTAGCCTTGAATGAAACGGGGCTTACTCCAAGAAACAGGAGGGATCTCTGGATGTTTTCCTGGTTTAGAGATGCATGGCTTGCAAACCTGCTGTAGTTTGAGAGGGACCAGCATTACTTGCCCTGGTTCCTAACCACAGTGGTCCTGTCAAGCTGCTCCAACAGCCTCTATTTGCAGGATTTTTTCCCTGCCATGGTTTCAGTCCCTGATGAGCTTCCCTTTTCAGTGTGTACATGTTACTCCTTGATAGGCAGAAAAATCAGAAATCAGAATTTGCAGGTCAGGCAAAAACTGCCCAAAAGTTTATATTCCATTCCCTGCCCATGTACCCTTTTCACTTCTATCAGAAACTCAAGTTGTTTTTCTCTTGCAGCCCTATGAACGCTCTTGCTTCCTCAGTTGTAACACTATAAATGCTCTTGTTTAACATAGACTGGTTTTGAAGAGTTGATTTCTTACGTGTTTTTACTGGTTTAAATGAAAAGTTTAAAGGTGCCTAAAACTCAAATTAAAACTTGCCCCAGCTATTGAGGTTTCATGGCTGAGTCTCTCCAGCTTCCAAGTACATGCAAGGAAACTTTCCCAAAAAGTCACAAAAGGGAGAAATTTGTCTGATCAGCAAATACACAGCCCATATAGCTCTGAAGGGCAGCTTGGCTTCCACTCAGTTAAAACAGGCTCTGTACTGATCTTGTGCTAACCCAGAATGGGAGCTTTTTGCTTTCTTTCAAGGAGATGGAGACAAAAATAAACTAACAAACGTACCTTTTGGCTTCCAAGTACCAGGTGCTTTCAGACTGGGTTTGCTGAAAGGGTGTTGTGATACTTGTGGTTTAATCATCCTAATGATGATTTACATTAACAGCTTAAATATATAGAACTTCCCAGGGAAACAATAACCAAACCTGTACTTAAATTCCTTAGGACTGACCTGAAGTATCTTGCATATTTTAAATACAAATTGCCTCATCAGCATCCAGGAGAGTCAAAGAGCCACTAGAATGGTGTGAGCTGGAGGTCTTGGACCACTTATCTTTGCAGTGACTGATTTCTGTATTTTGGCTCCTGCTCAATGCATTTTTAACAGGTTTCTCTGCACATCTTGCAAGTTCTTTATCGTGGATAAAGAGTCTTAATTCAAGAAGCTTTTTGTCAAGCTTCTGGCTGATCCAGCACACAGCCATCTTGTATCATTTAATCTCAGTTTGTTCACCTGTGAATTGGGTGTGATGTAATGCTTTAAAAATGTCTTAATACAGCATCATATCCTGCAAACAAATTGGATATTATGTACAGAGAACTTGCTGCTGGGGGTAGGACTATGCTGTGTGCTAAATTTTCTGGACACAGAGCATGCAGAAGGGATGGTGCATGTTGGGTTTTTTTTTAGTATTGTGTTGGAATAAAACTTTTCAGTCCACCAAGGAAGATCCTGTACTTTATTTAGAAAGTCTCTTGAGAGCCCACACAAACTGTTGAGCTGTGTTCTTCAAACACCAAAAATCTAGTGGGACAAAATGACAAAAGAAGGCAACTGAGCATCTTTGTCTTCCTATCATTAAAATAATCATTGTCTGCAGCTGTAAAACTTTTGCTGTTTTGCATGGCTGGAGCCCTAAGCTCTTCTGATGCAGCATCATCTTTTTGTGCCAATTCCTCATCTCAAGAGGAAGATGAAGAACAGTTTTGCAATTAGTCCAGTGGGCTGGGATTTGGAAGACCAGATCAGACTTGCTTTGTGTCCTTATATAGGTCACTTCCTTCACAAATCAGTATTATTACAGTAATATTTCTTTTTCTTCATCTTAGGTGTGTTTGATTTTTAAACTGATTTTTAAATCTTTGATTTGTAAACTGTTCTGACTCAGGGCTTTTCAGGTTAAGTCTGGACAGCATCTACCACAGTGGAGTTCTCTTGTTAGCTGGGGGTCTCCAAGATGCTTCTTTAATAAAAACAATCGTAAATTAAAAGCTGCTATTATGTTACATCATTCTTTTAAATGTTGGAATGTATTAGGTTATACTTGTTAAGCTTCAAAAAGTCAGGAAATACCAGTGGTGAGGTTGGGCATAGCATCTTAACATGTCATTGCACGAGTGTCTTACAGTCACAAGTTATTTCTCAAGTGCACGATATAATTAATATTTGACTGATCAGAACTCTGTAAACAGGAAAGGATGCACCACGATGTTGTGCACTCTGAGCAGTCATTTGGTGGAGCTTGATTTGGCATATCTGGATCTAAAATATCTACTTGATATTGACATCCAGGCACCTAATACCTAATTTAATCATTGGCGTACAGGTGCTCATCATTGTGTATCTACAAGATTTTTTTCTGCTTTAATTTTATTCACTTGTAATATTATACATTACGTTGAATATTTCAGAGCCCAGAGGAGCAGTTTAGCAGATTTTTACTTGGTGTATGTCATGTGAATGAGCCTACTGCTGATTCCCAGTACAAGTGACCTGTGTATGCCCAGTTTGTCCAGTGCCTCCTAGTTTAAAGCAGACTGTGCCTTTGCAGCCCAGTCCGTGTGCAGAGGAGATCCCTTCTGAGGATCATTTCTGGACAGATCAAGGACAAGAAACCAATGGGACTGAGGTGCCTTTTCCAGTCATTCAGCCAGCTCTGATTTTTCCAAGCATTCCCCAGAGCTGCTGTTGTGGAATAGTGGGCAGCAGGTTGGTTTTTCTGTTCTGGCAGGACATGCACAACCAGCAGATCATCTGCACTGTCAAAAATACTTAACTCAGAGCATTGCCAATCTTTCAAGAGTTACCAGGCATCCCTGTCAGTGTCTCAGGATGTTTTTATGTGAAAGTTGTTGGATATTTACAAGGAAAAAAAATACATGCAGAATTAATTTTGGCTGCCCACTAACAGATTGGTCTGTTCTCAGAGTTCTGCCTTGCATCAGAGCTTGCATGCACAGGGGAGTTACTGCTGTAGGAAGGAAAGTCCATGAGTAGAAAGTTACAGTCCAGAAGAAGCTGTCTTAGATCATTTCTGCAGACTCCAGTTATGTTAATTTTTGTTTCTTAAGAAGTGAGGTAAAGCCCTAAAAATCCAAACCTGGTTAAGTAGGAAACCTCAATTGTACTTGTGGAAGTAGGACAATTAATTCATGTGCACGCCTGGTACCACACAGCTCCTTGGAGGTTGGTGCTGCTCTGTTCCATGTGGCTTTGACAACCGTGTAAATTCTCACTTTCATTATTTCTACTTCATTGAATTTACATAAGTGGATTCAGTGATACCATTCTTAGTCTTCACCAGAAAACCCCAAAGCACCCTTAAGTAAGGTTGCTCAAGTGGTTTCCACCTCTGCTTTATCACCCCTGGGGCAGCAGAACTGCAGTTACTTTGGCTTTTGTTCCACTTTCCTGTGATTTGAGCAGGAATGAGTAATATGGCCTAAACTTTTTTTTTTTTTAAGGTTACAACAGGCCAAACCTGATAAATTTTAACATGATAGGGAGAGCTATAGCCTGCTGAAAATGGGGGTTATAATTACAGTGTGTAGGCACCCTGAATTATAGCTGTTGTGAGTGTTCCAGCTATAGTAATAATTGAAGACCTTTTAATAATTTTGTATGTTCTGTTCTAGCTTGGCCTTGAGCTTAGGCAGGACTTCAGTTTCAAGATAATTTTCCTGTCCTCAAAAGTTAAATTGCTTTCTTTAATATAAAGCATACAATAAGGAGTGCAATTGAAAAGCTGCATGCCTACTGAACCTGCTCTTTCAGCATGAGACTCCACTTGTTAGGAGCAGATCCAGAGGAACAAACACTCTTTTATTATTAGATGATAAATCCCTGATGCCATATCACTGTTTTGGCTTTCAACCTTATTGAACTTTCAAGAGAAATGCCTCTGTTTATAACATGAGCTACTCAGTAGCATCCAAATATCTGTCACTGTACTATGGACTTGAATTTTTATTCAGTAAACTGGGTAGTGTGCTGTGTTGCTTATAGAATGTCTGATGCTACACGACCAGGATCTGGCTTATATCCTGATGAAAAGCTGTAGAATGAGATGTGGGCTTTAACTTTTTTGTTACAGAATTTTGACTGCAGGTTAAGGGTTCCAGTAGGTTTTAATTAAAGGAGTTGGGAAATTAAGGTAGGTTCTGAGTGCCTAAGAAATATAAAATAATTTATCTGTGGAAAGATGCTGGGATTTTTATCCCTACGTTACTGAAGCACCATTGAAAATATGGCTCTGAGTTAAAAAATAGCTGTGCTAAAGGCAAAACCCATGTGCTTTAGAACATATTTTTTACTCCCATTCAGAAATGCCTCAATAAATAGTAACACTTCCACCATCTGCATTTGTTAAATGCAGAAACTTTGTTGGAATTGAAAAGCACTTTGCATTTCTGCATGTGTGCACATACGTGTGTCTGGAGAAGTGTTTCCACATTTGAGTTTTACTTCACCATTCTCAAGTAGGTTCTGCAGTCTCTAAAAAGGGGGAAACTGAGGCAAGGCTCTGAATTTATTTTGCAGGGAACTCAGTTTAGAAGCATCTGTGGCAAGGCAAAGATAGAAGTTGAAATTCACTGGCTGCAGGAATAGTGTCTTGGGTCCAAGGCTGCCTGACAGATTTTCTTCCAAATAATTTTCTTTGAGATACCCAGCACACTGCTTCAGCAGGAATCATTGCTCTTGACACAGCAGTGGGGTTTTATGCCAAGAAATATTTTAATAATATTGATATCTTAGCCCACAGTACAGCATTTGTTTAATATTTGGTAAGATCTCAGCTGCCACCACGAACTAGCAAAAATTCTCTTCTTGTGGGATCTTTGTACTGAGTTCTAGCACGTAGTTAAGATCTGTTATTTTATGATGCCAAGAGGTGTCTATAAAAAAAGGCTTTATGAGCTCTCAGGCCTTAAGCAGTGTTTTCTGCTGCAGAGTATCAAATTGAGAGTCAACCATAATTTGGTTTTTAAGTTTGTCTGTTGAATGAGTACCAATTTGTATAGATAATACATGGTGTGTTAAAGTGAGTGCTCTGCTTTTGTACGTTCCCTTCCATTAAGAAGATGAGACCTCGGATAACTGGGGAGTTTCAGATAATGTGGAATCAAATACGTTAGCGAGTCGGACTGTAACAAATCAGCACAATGACTATTTTATGTTTGAAGTGGAGATTGTGTTTGGAGTGCCTGTAAATGCCTTGTTGGTAAAATCAATTCTGAGCATCTCCTTTCCCCACGTTTTGATTCGCTTTACCTCAGCTGTATTTTTAACACTGAAAGTTTCAGCCCACTCACATGCAGGGTTTCGCTCTCTTGGCTTTTTTCAGCTTTGCCCAGGTTTACACCAGTGCAGCTGAGAACAGTGTTTGCTGGAGGACATCTGAAGAAGATATTAAACAGTATATCCCACTTTTTATTTCCTCAAGACACCTCTGTAGACCTCAAATGATAATATTTTGGGGTTTCTCCATGTTTTTTGGCAGACTTGTAATTGTGTTGTATCCAACCTGTGTGGTAGGATTGGCAGAGCTTGTTTCATTTGTGGCAGGCTAATGAGTAAATCAGGTTTCTGGTGCACTCAGAGAGCTCAAAGCACTTGGGGAAAAATATGAATAATCCCTGTTTGATGGAGGGTGGGAAAAAGGGGCAGAGCTGCATCTTGTCAAGAGCCACTGAGATGGTCACTGGCAGGACCTTCAAATCTGCTTGAAATAGAAAAGCTGACGAGAAGGAGAGATGTGGGAGAGCTATTCCAGCCCACCACATCAGAGAAAGAGGTTTTATTGAGAGATGTAACATGTTCCTTAGTTTGATTTATTTTCATCACTAAAGAGAGAGTTTGCAATTCCCCTTTATATAGGCTTTGCCCTGGGTGCCATAAGCTTTTGCATTTTCTGAAGGGTTATATTGGTAGCATTGTGAAAATGTGACTGTGACCTATTTAGAAGGGTTAGGTTAGGGTACAAATCTCTGCTCTAGGAAGAAGTATCATTTTCCAGCTGGGCAGAAAATCCCATTTCTTCTGTAATAGAACACAAGAGCTCATTGAACACCGGAGTGGAGTGGCCGAGCTGTCGGCACTCTGCCGGGGGAATGAAGTCTCCACTTAAATATTCCATCAGATAGCAGAAATCCTGGGAGTCAAAGAACAGAATTACTGGCTTCAGCAGATGACCAAATAAAGTTCTTTTCTTTTTTTTTTTTTTTCTTCCAAGAGACCACTCAGCTGCAGCAAAGGATTTTTAGAGGAGCTGCAAAATACTTTGTATATGTGTTCACCTCTCTAGTTGTCAAGGGCTGAAAATAAAGAGGAAAGTGTTAAATATAAGCATAAACCTGAACTGGCAAGAAGACAACATTCAGACATTCATGGGCATTTAAATGAGCCTGTCTTAGAAATGGAAATTTCTGAATCCAGGCTCCTATTTCTTGGAAAGTCCACTATTTGACCTAATTACTCAGAAGATGGGTAGGGAGATGGCCCTAAATTATTAGGGGTGGGACAGTCCAATATTTGAGTTGATAGTGTTGCAGCCAGGATCAGACTATAGGAGGAGGTAGTATCTCTTCTTAGACCTCCTGTTGGGGTCAGAGGAAAGAAAAAACAAAAAACTTTCAGGCACACAATGCAAATAGCTTGTGCATGCACAACTACATCTATTTTTTCCATCTGTTCTTACAAGTCTATTAGGAGATTACTTTCCCATATAAACCTAGACCTTACTGCCTTACTTAAGGATGATGGATTTTTAAATTTTCTTTTATGATATAAAGAAGCTTCACATTTTCAAACTACTAAAAATATTCACATGCAGGACTTTGTGAATTTGGGCAATGTCACATCCTCACGTTTGTGCAGGTGCCTCAGGTATAAAATTTCATTATGTGAGATGGGTAAATCTTATCTTGGCCTCGTGCTAGCATCACAGCAGCAAACTTTTTGAATTCCCCTAAGTTATGGAAATACCTGGCATAGAACCTAAACTCTGTATTACAAGTTTTGACACAACTCTGTTGCAACCAATGGGGAGCATATATTATTTTCTATCCTTCAAAGCCACTTCTCAGTAAAGATAACATTGGCAAGGATAGCTTCGAAGATAGGAGCTCACTCAGCAGAAGAACATTTCTGTATTACTCACAAAGATAAGGTGGTATTAAGAACTTCCTTGGAGTTCTTACCAAAAATCAATTCTATCTTTTATAGTTCTCCAGAGATAATTCATCCCTCTCCCCATCCTAATCCACACTTGGGGGGAGAGGGAGAGGCAGGGAGAAGGATGTGCTGCAAGAATTGAATGTTACAACCCCACAGTCCTTTTTGCAATTTATTTTAAAATTAAAAATTGTATCTTTTCTGAATGGGGCATCAGCCACAAAGTGATGGTCATAGCCAAATTGGTCATAGCCTAGTGACCAAAGTAGGTAATGAATTGCAAGGAATTAAACTACTCTCTGACAAAAAGAAAAAAAAACTACTTAAGGTTTATTTCAGTGGGAGAAGTTTGCTTCTCCTTAGGAGAGATGTAAATCATACTGCAGGTGCACAAACACCAACATTTCCTTTTCTTTAAGACATGTCCTATTCCAAGGAGTGAAAGATGGACTCTTTCTCATTGTATAAAAAATACCTGATTAACCATATTACAACTTCTCCTTAAGCAAAAAGTAAATTAGTAGCTTCTGGTTTAGATATCCAAACTTACCCTGTAAATTTTCAGCTCTGCCACCAGTATTTTGTGTCACAGTGACCATACATAATTTGTCCTTTTTGAGCCTTGATTGGTTTTTCCTCTGTTGGATCACACCACTGATTTTGTTGGTCTGTGTAAATTCTTTGCCATTTCTGGATGAAGAGCCTGTAAAAATAGCATCTGTTGCATGAGTGGGTTGTCCTGAAATACCTGGTATTGATATTCCCAAAACAGTGGCTTGGCAAAAATACTATTCCTGAGTATGAATGAATTTAGATTTTTATTCTGAATCAGGTGTCTTATGTGTCTAAAGATGTGCTGTTCTTGAGCAGTCAAGGAGCTTATTAATCTTACTACTAATGATAAATGCTAATTTTTTTGCCACTCTCAATGAATTCAGCATTTCCAGTATGTATCAAGGGTAATGTTCTCTTCTGGTATAGCATATTGAAAAGTGAAATAATATATATTTACAGTTTCTCAGGTGTTCTGAATGAAATTATTAGCAGTCTTTTCCTATCCCAGTTCCTTATCATTTTGACCATATTCTCTTCCTTTTATAATTGCAGAAGGTATTGATGCAAGTCCTGACAACACCTTCTTACTTTGACAAGTAACAAGGTGTCCCTGTTCTTGCTCTAAATTTCTTTCCCCCTGATTTTTATTCCTTGACTTCTTAAACACCTTTCTGTGCAGATAGCTGAGTAAAGCTTAGATTTTTGTAGGAAACCTTTAATAGCCCTATCACAAGATAATTATCCTGTGGTAGCAGACGTGTCTTAGAGACCCATAAAGAATTTATGGCAATAGAAAGCAAATAGTGACTGTATTAAAATTCCTAATGCTTTATTTTCTTGATACTTCATCCCACAGTTCTGGAGGTCATTTTGATTGAACTAATGAGTTCCTGGATGTACACAGAGTACACCAAGATTTTGTGTTTGTTTCTATAGCCCAGAAATGGTGGATAAAGAGCAAGTAAGTCAGAAATAAAACAAGAATCTGATGTCTACCAGTTTCTGTCTTACAAGCACTTGAAACAAACTCAGCTTAACATTTGTGGATCTGAAATTGGTTGTTAAAGGCTCTTTAGCTCCTGCAAAAAAAGTGGTGGCAGGTCCTTTTTGTATGTTTCAGTTATATTTCATTTTTTAGAGATATTTCTAGGCGTTATTTGAAGTTCTGCTGTTGTTCAACTTGGAGTAGTGACAGTAATTGGTGGGAAGGAGAGAGGAAAGGGTTTTCCTTCTCCCACTTTTTTAGGGAATAATATGGTGCAAAGAAGGGGAACAAAACAAAATTTAGAAGGTAAATTGAGGAGTGATCTCTTCTCAGTCAAAGATGCTACTCAGGAAAAAAATAAATTTCCTGCTGAATAATTTCCCAGCTGGAAAAAGAATCCTCTATTCTACTGCAAGCTACGAGATCTGAATAGGTCTTCTCCTGAACTTTCTCCATCAGCAGGAAGAGGCTGAAATGGAACAGAAACATCCAAGTCTACCCTTAAGAGAAGATGGAGGAAAAGGACCAGAAAGGGAGCTTGGGTCTACTAAGAAACAAAATGCAGAGTTAGCAATAGAACTCCTGGATGTGTAATGTGATAGGCTGACCCAGAATATTGTGTTTTCATCATGTGCCATTCTTTTAATGGTGATGCTGAATTCACCATTTTAAGCAAGACAAAATTAGTGACCAAACTGGGATTCTTCAGGTATTCCCAGTACCTACTATAACATATGAATAATAAAGCAGGATCTACTGAAGTTATGTATCCAGAAGTTAGGTATTGAAATCCCCTCTGCAAGTAATGGATGCTTTATGAGAATATGAGGTGTAATTACTTTTTAATAACTGCTGAGATACATCACATCCGAACAGCTTCTTATCTAGGAGTATCCTCAGGCATTTTTTATTTTTCTGGATGTGCATGAGAAACAAAACAACAGTGTCTGCAGTGACAGGTGTGAGATGAAAGAAGTAAAGAGATTCTGCCTAAGCAAGTGTTCAAGGACTAGAGTTCAACACTACATGATGGAGAAGCCAAACTAGAAAGTGTTCGCTCCCCATTCACATTCTGTCTTGCTCCACGGTTGCTTTTGACCAGGTGTCTACATCCTTATTTGTCCCATATTCCCCTTTTTTCAAATGAAATACTTTCTTAGTATCTTTTCTGTTTCTTCTTCTCAGTACTTCTTGCAGTCCAGTGTTTCGTGGCTTTGGTGGATTTTTTGTACTTCATTCTGTGCTTCAGTCTTGCCTTTGGCCAGCACTCTCCTTCATAAAAATATCCTGAGTGACACAAAAAGCAAATGTGTTCTTCCCTCTTCTAGTGTTTATCTTCCTGCTAAATGCCAGCAAAAGGGGAAGCTTAGAGAGAGAGATGGAAAAAGGCAGAAAAACTGTAGTACAGAAAAACTAATATTTTCTGGGCTTTGGAAGGGGCAGCCAATGAAGATGGAACAAAAGGGGAAAAATCCAAGGATGAGATAAAACAGAGAATCAAAACAAAAGGAACAAAAAAATAAATGGGGAAGAAATGTTCAGTTTTGTTCATGTCCATGAATTTTTCATGCAGCAGTGAGGGTGATTCTGTGCTTTACAAGCACAATTCAGGTCCTTGCCCTGTGAGTTTACAATTTGAACTGGGAAGAAATTAATGCAGAAAACCTCAAGCATTTCAATTTAGTTCTCTGTAACGCATCCCAGAGAATATTTCATTTTGGGGAGAGGAGGGAAGGACAGATTGTTGTGGCTAATAGGATTTGGGTCAAACTGCTGCTTACTATTTGGCACGAAACTAGATTAATAGGGGGTTGTTCTTAAAAATTACATGCCCCAGCAGGAGGATAATCCCCTCCCCACCGAATTTCAAGTCCTGTTCATCAGCAAAGGTGTTTGGCTGAGTGTAGTCTGCAACAATTTATCCATTAAAACCCAACCTTCCCTACCACTGCCTTTAATCCTAGCTTGGAAGGAGCTCCCTCTCCACGGCTGAGCGCCTTTCATTCTGCCTGAATCCTGAGGATACCAACAGTTTGTGCTCACTCCTGTAGAAAAATCTCCCATCCACCCCACAAAAACTCATGAAGACAGAGGTGGTAAAAGTTTGAGTTTATGGGAGCCATGTGGAAGCTTTTATCTGCATAAGTCAGGAGCTGGAAGACAGTCAAGCACCCTAGGTTAAAAATGGCCAAGCTACCCCTCTGTATACTAGCAAGGGTTGATTGTATCCATGTATGAGAATTACATTTAAAATTGTGAGAAAACTGCACCCAGAAAGTTGCTTATATGAGGTATTACATGAGATCTGCTGGAGATGGAAGGTTGATGGGCTCTTAAAAACAAAGACCCTAGATGAGGGTGTCCAGTTCTGGGCCTCTCAGTTTAGGAAGGATATTGAGGTCCTGGAGCAGGTCCAAAGGAGGGCAACTAAGCTGGTGAAGGGACTTAAGCAAATATCCTAAGAAGAGAAGCTGAGGGAGCTGGGGCTGTTCAGCCTGGAAAAGAGGAGGCTCCGAGGAGACCTCATCACTCTCTACAACTCCCTGAAAGGAGGTTGGAGCCAGGGGGGGTGTTGGTCTCTTTTCCCAGGCAACTCTCAGCAAGACAAGAGGGCAGGGTCTCAAGTTGTGCCAGGGGAGGTTTAGGTTGGATATTAGAAAAAATTTCTTTACCGATAGGGTGGTCAGGCATTGGAATGGGCTGCCCAGGGAAGTAGTGGATTCTCCATGTCTGGAGATACTTAAAAAGAGCCTGGATGTGGCACTGAGTGCCATGGGCTGGGAACTGCAGTGGGAGTGGATCAAGGGTTGGACTTGATGATCTCTGAGGTCCCTTCCAACCCAGGCAATTCTATGATTCTGTGATTCTATGATTCTAGATTTTGTTTGACAGCTGTCAGTTTTAAGAATTTTGGGGGCCTAAAGGAAAGCTGAGGAAGGGCTTTTTGCACAGATGTATAGCAAGAGGACAAGGGGCCATGGTTTAAAACTTGAACAGGGGAGATTTAGGCTCATGAGGAAAAAATTCTTTCTTGTGAGAGTGGTGAAACACTGGCACAGGTTGCCCAGGGATGCTGTGGCTACTTCATCCCTGGAAGTGTTCAAGGCCAGGTTGGATGGGGCCTGGAGAAACCTGGTCTGGTGGGAGGTGTCTCTGCCCCTCCAAGGGTGTTGGCACTGGATGATATTTAAGGTCCCTTCCATCCCAAATCATTCTATGAAAAGTACTGCTCTATGAAAGAACATAGGTTTAGCAGGGTTGGCAACAAAAAGATCAAATAAATAGTCACAGATTATTTTGCATCAACTGTCAATGTTTTTGCAGCATTTGATAGCTAAAAGGAGTTACATATCACAAGATGAAGTTGTCTTTAGTTTGTGGCTTTTTCAGGGGTCTTTGTAGAGTATTGACTGGTATGTCCCTGGTAATTGCATTTCCTTCTCAGCAGGGAGTCACCTGCTAGTGAGTCCATGAAACGGGAAGACTACATGGGAATCTGACAACTCTAAAATGAAGGAATTGTTATATATTTTTATATATATAAATATATATCTGAGTGGAAAGTTAATGTTACGTAAAACTGCCTACTGAAGCCAATTCCTTTGCTAAATTTGTTTTCATAGGGCTTTTTCATTTCTCTCATGTGTCCAAGAAAAATATTACTTAGCTAAAAGACATTAATTCAGTTTAAATCAGAGTATCGAGCCCTCTGAGTCTAGTACTGATGTGTGTGCACAAGTTTCTTGTTTAAATTAAGCCTGGTGGTTACTGGCTCTTTGTTTCTCCACTGTCCCTGCTGTCCCTTATATTCAGGATGCTTATCTCATAAAGGACAAGAGAACTTGCAGCCAAGTACCATTTTTTAAATAATTCAGATGGAAAAGCAATATCCTGGAAAATTTCTGTAGTCAAGTCTGTGTACAATTCAGATTGTGCAGAAACTTGATCAAAATAGATCCTTAATTCCTCGTTAAGCCTAATTAGGTTTTGGCTTGGTTTTTTTTTCTCCCCCAGAAAAAAGAGCAGAGTTCGATACAAAACCACTTTTCATTTTCCTTTGCAATCAGCACATCATTTTTGTTAAAGGACAGGAGTTGCATCCCATAGATGCACAGCTTGGGAAGCTTTGCAAAACAATTAGTGCATCTTTCACATGGTCTAAACTTGATTGAATAATTACTCAAATAATGGTCAGTAATGGAATACATAGGGTTATCTTATAGCTAATCCTCAGGTAATGGAGTTGGTGTATCTCTGATTTTTCTTTTAGCAGTTCCCAGTGAACAGGAGACTGAGACAAAAGTGATTATGGGAAGTAGAGGGAGTCACTGGAGGCCAGCAAGGAAAAGGAGGCCTTATCTTAAGCAATTAATCAAGAAAACTCCTATTGTGGGACAATTATTCAAAGCTAATTCTAAAATAGCTTTAGAGCCTGAGGTCCTGGAGATTTTTTTGTGTGTGTTTTTTGGGTTTGTTTTGTTTTAAAGAATTTTGCCAAGGTCGTTGGGAGCACTTGGGCAGTCCTTGCATCAAAATGAAGGCTGCTGGGTGCTTAAGAGTGAGCTGAGTGTGCAGCATCACACAGCGTTGGCTTTGATGTTGTTCTTGTAATACTTTATTTTAAAATACAGGTTGGATTGTTTCTAAACAAAGAAAATACTGTGAAACTTCCCTAATGCTTCCACCAAAGCATCCTGTTATTTTGCATCCATTGCAAGCAGTACCAAGGGGTGTATCACAAATCATTCCACCTTCATGCCCAGCTCTGCTGCTGGACATGCAGGACTCTGGTGTCTCTGAATCTCTCTTTTATTCTTTTTCTCTATTTTTGCACTGCTTTTCGCTTAGCTTAGTTGTCCTACAAAGGCTCTCAGCAACTGCAGAAGTGTAGGATTGTATTTCCTGGCTGTGGCTTTGCAAAAAACCACGAGGTCTTTCCAGTTGTCCTCCGAAAAAAAGCTCTTAAACAGTGAGAGCATCTAAGGGACTCCGCTTCTCTGTTTCTAGCCTCTGAGCTCCCTTGGAAGTGAGATTTATTTGAAGATGTTGCTGTGATCCATGAGGTCCTACAGAAAGAAGCAATAGATTTTAGCAGCTGTCTCTGAAAAATTATAAGGTCGTCGGGGGAGGAAAGCAAAGGTTTTAAATTGGATGCTGCTTAAATTTTCCTGCGGCCTCCAGACTTGGGCTCCTTGCTGGAGTGGGAAGCTGCCCACAGAATTATTACTCAGCACAGTCACCTTATGCTCTGGTAGCACTTTTTCCTTTTTTTTTTTTTTTTTTTTTTTTTTGCAGTGGTGCTGACAGCAGCATTTTGAAGCCACCCTAGTGCTGGGCTGTCCGATCTGGTTTCAAATGGCTGCTGAGTGCCGGCTGGGAAGTGCTGTGGAGGTGATCCCACTGCCCTGATTAGTTCTCTCTCTGCCTATGGGCACCTTTTACAGGGCAGGGTTACAGGGAGAGCCAGGGACACACATGTGCTCTCATACAGAGTAAAGCAGAGAGGCTGAAAGACAAAGAGAGTCACTAATTGGATTTGTAGCAGTACAAAAAAAACCTCTGAAAGTAAACATTTTCCTCTCTTTAAGTCTTCCCGTGGCTTCTTTCGTGAAGACCGCATGAAAGTATCTGTTTCGGGGGTGAACCCTTCCCAGCAAATTTAATTTTGAGGCTTGTCAAGCTTTATTAAAACCTTATCATCAGCGATTTCCTTCTCTGCTAGATCAAAAAGATTATATTTGTTATGGGATTCGTATTGTATCTCGGAATTCTCCCCAGCAAATGCAGGGTTTTATGTGTGTACCAAGACAGACCAGAACCGATGCTGAGTGTTGAAGTCCCAGGGTGTGCGTTGTCAGCACATATTCCTGGAGACTTTGGATGCTGTTCAGACAGTTGTAAGCTGGAACTGCATTTTGTTTCTGAGTTAGCAACTGTTTGAATAAACACATTGCTCTGGATGGCAGAAGTGTTCCTAATTGCTGCTGGTATCCTTAAAGAAATGAGCTGATATACCAGTTCCCATCAACTGGAATATTTGGTAAACACTTCTTGGGTATTGTGTGCATACATATATTAAAAGAGAGGGTGAACACATGCCTTTTTTTTCTTTACTTTGAAGACATAGCAGTAGCTCTGTTTGCATTAGTGGGCATTTGCGGTCAATGGCAGGGCTTTTTCCCTTCCTCTTCCTCTTCCTCTTCCTCTTCCTCTTCCTCTTCCTCTTCCTCTTCCTCTTCCTCTTCCTCTTCCTCTTCCTCTTCCTCTTCCTCTTCCTCTTCCTCTTCCTCTTCCTCTTCCTCTTCCTCTTCCTCTTCCTCTTCCTCTTCCTCTTCCTCTTCCTCTTCCTCTTCCTCTTCCTCTTCCTCTTCCTCTTCCTCTTCCTCTTCCCTTCCCTTCCCTTCCCTTCCCTTCCCTTCCCTTCCCTTCCCTTTCCCTTTCCCTTCCCTTTCCCTTTCCCTTTCCCTTTCCCTTTCCCTTTCCCTTTCCCTTTCCCTTTCCCTTTCATTTTCCCTTTCCCTTTCCCTTTCATTTTCCCTTTCCCTTTCCCTTTCCCTTTCCCTTTCCCTTTCCCTTTCCCTTTCCCTTTCCCTTTCCCTTTCCCTTTCCCTTTCCCTTTCCCTTTCCCTTTCCTTCTTTTTTTTTTTTAATAATTAAATTCCAGTGACTTACATTCCTTTGTGCCACTATGGATAAATGTTGCAGATCAGGGATTTGCCTAACAGCACAGACAGATTTTATTTGAGAACACAGGATCTGGTTGACATTTTTTTATACATCTCAATCCATATATTGAAAATAAACTCCCTCCCCCAGTCTTTCTCATTTTTATAAAATATTTTTGTTCCATTGCTGCGAAAATACATAATTTCCCTTTCTTATCCAGTCAAGACAATCAAATAAATGGAAGAGTCTCTAAATACCTGTGCTGCTGTTATTTTTTTTTATAGTACCCAGAAGTAACTGGAGCACTTTGAAAAATCCAGATACGATTCTTGCCCTTAGCAGCTTATCGTTTGGTTTCAAACATGCCCTTGCAATTTCAAGTAACATGCAATGGGAAGAGGAGAGGAAAGGCAATTAATGGCCAGATGAGTTGTTGAACTAAAAAGTTATTTGAAGGTGATAGAACCACTTACAGCCTTTTTACGACACCAAAGTTGCATCTTTGTCCTGCATAGCAAGAGTGATGATGGCCTTTAAGTTGCATTGAGCCAAAGTTCTCTGGTAATGCATTTGTGCAGAAGCTCCATCAGGTGAGCAAGTAAACACCGGATTAATACCTCATATAGCCCAGGTTTGCTTTTGGGTGAGTAAAGCAAGGCACGGGCAGACAGAGGTAATTGCAGCTGATTGCAGACCTTGTCTGGCAGAGTTGTTCTCGGTGGTGTGGATTTTGTACCACACCCAGCACACAGTGTTCATGTTTATCCTCTGAACTTTTGAGATGAGCTCATCATTTGATAGGAGACCACTGTCTTCATATTCTCATTTCTTCCCTGCTACCACTTATACATCAAACATCTTCCCTGTGTTGGTCACTATGGCCACTGCCTCCCCTCCCATACCTTCTGCCTTTGCCACAAAACCAGTAATGAGCTGGGTCACTCATGATCACTGGGCAGAAGGGTATGTTAGTTATCTATAGCAGCAAGATAAATAGAAATATCCTTACCAGTGCAATCTAAAATACCCCATTGTGCCATCATGTTTGTCTCTTACACTTGCTGTCTCTGAGACTCCTGAGGACAAGAATTAAATTCTGGAACCTATGCCCTAAACCACAGTTCTGCTGTCATAGGTGTGTGACATGGAAAGCAGAGGTTTTGGGGTTTAAATTTTGAGCTTTTGGGAAGAAAGGGTGAGGTCTGAAGTAATATAGTAAGAGAAATATGTGGTGTCTGTGGAAAATTATGCCTTCCCATTCCTGCAGTTCTTTTTGCTCAGTTGCAAAATAATACACCAAATAATCACCATGTTTTCTCACTTCCAAATCTTAAGTACCTGAAGGCATATGGAGGTTACAATTCTGTGAAGGACTCAAACAAATTCTGCAATGCCAGGTAAAAATTATTCCTATGGCAGAAGTGTGAGTACCCCCATTTAATAAATACTGAATCTGTTCCTCTGCTAGGAGGTGGAAGTAGTTGCTTCTGAAAATATTTGTAAAGCCTGGGGTTTTTTAGCACAGGATTTTATTGAAGGTGGAACAGTATATTTTTTAAGATATAAAAGGAAAAGCTCTGTAAAATCCTTCCAAATGTTTATATAGGTTCAGTGGCTTTGTTTTGAGTAAGATTTGTGTTACTTGGAAAGCTGGTTTGGAAAGCTTAGCCTGGAAGATTAGATACAGAGGTGCAAAGTGAAAAGGCTGACCCTCTGCTTTCTGTTTGTCAGGAAAAATACATATAAACCTCTCGTATTACGTTTGAGAATTGTAACATACAGCTAATACAGTGTGGATTTTAAGTCTTCAGATCATAAATTTGATCTTTGCAAGAGGAGCGGTGCCGAATCTTAGTTATAACAGGAATTCTCATCCAGAAATTCCCCCGGGAAGATTATTAAAATACTACAGGTACTGACATCAGCTACAAAGATCTACTTGTGCATATTTCTTTAAAGGGAGAGAAAAACACCTTAATACACAGTATTACCATAGCTAGGCCCTATTATACTATTGTAATCGTAGCTGAAGCAAGAAGGGTGATTAACGATGGCAATTTATTGTATCTGACGAGGGGAGAAAATAGGAGATGTTGTCGTTATCATAAATCATATCATAAATAACCAAAGAGAAGCACTCAGAAAGCTTGTGTGGTGTCAGCAGCAAGCCCTTTCAGGCACGTTAGCCCAGGATGTAGCCATAGAAACCCCAAAGTCATATTGTTATCTTAGTCTTGCTGCAGTTATGTGATACAACAGTATTAACATATAGATTAGGCCATTTATAATACCAGGTGTCATTTCAGTTTGGCTTGCTTATATAGCATTTTAGTTTTTTATTGTGCCAAATGTTAGGGAAACGTTGCATTTTTACAGGTCAGTGTAGAGCCATTTATAATGTATCGGCCTCACACCTCTGTCGGTCTTGCTCTAATGTACTCTATTATTGATTGGTTGTACTCTGTGAATTGTCATTGCCTAATTACCTTGTCTTTGCTAATAATTTCATTTTTTAGAAGTCAAAATGTACCTTTAAAGAGAAAACCTCTGCACCTGCATGCATTATTTGGGACAAGTTTCTGATTCTGTTACGGATCAGGCGCCCCAGAGGGAGTAAAAAGTATGATAAAAAGCAGATTTGTCCAAATTTTGTTAAAGAGGTTTTCTGCCTCCACATATATGTTTTGATTTGAACAGTGGTGGTTTTCACATCACGGTCTGTTCTGCAGATTGCAGAAAGAAGACTCAGATCACAGGTAATTCAGAGCAACTTCAGTGTGACTAAAGCAAGGCTACCCTGCTGATGGGGAACTGCCTGGTTCTCACGCATCTACTCACTCAATCACTTCCTAAAAATACTTCTGTGGTTGTTTCTGCTCTCCATCCAAAGTCTGCTCCATAGCATAACACCTCCAGACACATTAGCATAGCATTGCCATGCACACACATTCATTTGTGTATGCATGTGTGATCTACAAAAACTGTCAAGCTGCTATTAAAAGTCAAAATGAAAATAAAGTCTTCCTCTTTGTATTTAGACAGAAACACGTTTTTGCTTGTTATGTGCAGGGCAAATGCAGGACTGATGTTTTGTCAGGTCACAGAGAGGCTGTGAGTGTAGGTGATAACAATCTGCCAATGCTGTTTTTCTGTCTTCAGCAGGAAGCTGGGTGTGTCATTTTAAGAAACCTGGGTAGTTTGGCTACATAAACACTGCATATTCTAAAAAGTATTATAATGAGGGCTGCCACTAGTAAGTATTTAAAAGTGTTATTCTCATCACATTCAGTATCCTAAAGCAGCACTGGAAGCCAAAATTGCATGTTATAACTTAAGCCAAGATCTGATGCCTGAAAAGAGATGCTCCACACCTCTCTCCTCTTCTTTCCCACACCTTTAGTCTTGCATGATGTTAAGGTGGGCTTTTTTACTTTGCCAATTGGATAGAAAAATGCATACCTTTTTTTTTTAATTCCACCTCCAGATATTTTTCTATCTGAGTCATCCCACTAAGTCACTTCACTATGGAGAAGGGGCAAAGTGATGAATGGGGATGCAGGACTTTCCTCTGGGTTGTTCTAGCCCAAAAGTTTGAGTAATATCATGACAGACCAGATTGGTGATCTGAGTTCAAAATAAGAGATTAACATTCATATTTTAGTCTCAGTTAGTTCCCCAGTGTCCTGCACAAATGCTAAAACCAGAACAAAAGAAAGGACTGGACTGTTTATTTTTAATGCAACACTGATGTCAAGTTACAGCTTTAGTAGTTGTGGTTTGTTTCTGGCAAACTATTGACATCTTGTTCTCATGCTGCTTTTCAAAAGTTTCTCTGTTCATTCCATACCAAGAGATGCCTAATGAAGAGTGTGAAGCAGTTGTTCAACAGGTGACTTAATTAGCATGGAAATTTGTGAGTCTTCAACCAAGTTTTTGCCATCACCCATATTTCAAGGTGGATGAGTGGGGTTCATCGTTAGGGATAGAGGGGGTTTTTGTCAACCAGCTGTAGCTCCTTGAACAGCTTAATAACTGCTTTTGGAGTGACTGGTAAATGTAGACTGTAAATTTCAGTCCCATTGCACTCCTCTAACTATAATCCTGTCTGTTGAAAGCACCACACAGCATTTTGGGCCAAAATTTTCCAGTGCAACTAAGAAGTCTGGATGCTTAACTTCAGACATATTTAACATCTTCAGTGGTTTAGGTGTGTGCAAAATCAATGGCCACACCTGAGAGCTTTTTTTTTTTTTCCTTTAATGTATTTGTGCATTTCTGCATTTTAGAACATGCTGAGAATGCACTGGAAAGAGCTTGCTGGCAATGTGAGTGGAAGAATTTGAGACCTGTGGAAGATGAGCTCCTCGATGGTGCTCTCTTACCAGCTCTCTTCACACAGAAAGTGTCAATTGGAAAATGTGTAGGGTTTGGCACTAGTTAGGTTGACCTCTTTTGTGCAGTAAAAGAGAAATCTCTTGATGTGACCCCCTGTTTGGTAAACAGGTCACATCAGGGATCAATTCTGTTTATATGGCAGAGAAGTTATATACATAATATATAAATCCATATCTATATGCACGTATATATCTATATAAAATCTGACATTTTAAGGTCAGAATGTATTGCAAGTATCTTCGTGTGTTCATTTTGCATTAAGGTATCAGGATATTGGCCTGTAGGATATCAGGATTGAATTTTGTCATTCTTCCATTAATTTCCTTTATGGACTACAAGCACACTTTCTGTTTGTTTTGGGAAAAGGCCGTTGTTATTACAAGTTAAAGAGATAAAACCTATTATGGAATAAGAAAAAAAAATCTTCACTTTTTACAGAAGTCAAAAGCCACTGCTTATTAGGATATGATAGGCATGTTAAGCTCTTGACTTAGTGGCTTAAAAATTCCCAGAAGACATCTTTGGTTTAATCTCATGCTTTATCTAGACAACAGGGAAATGGTTTTGGAAGTCTGAAGGAAAATTCTGGTTGTTGGTGGGGTGTTTTTTTTTGGTTTGTTTTTTTTCACTGAAAAGTTTCATATGCTGTGGAATGATCATTTACTTTCTTGCATTGGAGAGGCTGAGCTGGCTTGTCTGTAAAACCTTCAGCATATACTTGGAAAGAAAGGTGGGTTGAAGATTTAAGTGCAGGCACTGCCACAGTATTTCCTGATTTTTCTTAAGAAAACTGATGCTTACAACTTCCATACTTAGCTGCTTGGTACCACGCAGTGCAATGGAGTCTGATATGTGTAAGAGGCCTGACATGAGCTGAAGTTTATGTGAAAGAACTGTATGGTCAACTGATAGATCTTTATTTGGCCGTTTTGCATTCTGTTAGAAAATAAAATGTTCAAATTCTGTTTAAAAAAGAGAAGGGTTATGGAAGAAATTTAATTGTTGAAAATAGGCATGTTGCATGGAAACATTTCATTAGGAATTATATCCTTAGTGGGTTTGCTCTGGTAGCTGACACTGTTTATCTGGCATGCTAAAGTTAGTATCACATACCAAATGCCAAAATCTTGCAATATTATAATAACAAGAGTTGGCTTCTACAGGAACCTATCAGAACTTTTTGTAATTAATACATTAGCCTTAGCACTTGAGGTAGGAAACTGCAGTTATTGAGATGCTCTGCTTCACTCAGCAAGTGATGTCCATCTTCAGGCCAGCATGTCTGACTCTGCTTCATCTGGTACCTAAAAAATGCTGGTTTATTCTTAGATTTCCAGGTTTTAGCCAGGTGGTTTTATCCTACCACCACCCTGTGACACAGGGAAGTATTAATCCAATTTCCAGAAGAGAGGCTGGAACTTCATTTTAATTAAATAGCAGCAAACAGTCTTTGGCAGGGTCAGGACCTGAGCAAAGATCTTGTATGTCCCAATCTGTGCCACATGCCTTAGGACATCATCTAGCTCTAAGTGCTTATGCTGCTATCACTGAAACTACCAAGTAAAAGGACTGGTAATGGCTAAGATGGTGATGATTTTAATTTTATCCAGTTTATTTAAAAGATATCTATATGTGTGTGCGTGATAGCTCTTTCTTGAAGAATGTCTGCACATAGGGGTGTTTCTCTTCAATCAGAAGAGTTTTGCATATATTTTTTTCTACCTTCACTTTCATCTGACCTGCTGAAAGAGCAGTGAGTGCAGCCTCCTCTCAGGATGCAGCTGGGAGAGCATGAGAGCATGGTATGGGTGATTGCACTTCTTTTTCTCCAATAAAGACAGAATTTCTGTTCCTTTGTACCCCTGTGTCAGTTTTAGGGACAAACTGTCCCCCCAGTCATTGTGAACGTGGAAGTTCATTACTGAAGTGTTGAGTATTGCTGTCCTGTAACCAACTTGTGGCCAAGAGGGTAAAGTCAATAAGCCTGCTGTGCTGCAGGAACATGCTGTACAAAGAAGGAAATTTTCTGCTTCTCTAGTGTTTTTTTCATCAAAAAGGCACAGAAGTTTTGATTTCTTGCCTGAACTACTCCGCTTAAGAAATTTTCCAGCATTTGAGGTGGTGACAGATCCCCACAGCTCGCATTTGGGTTTCTAATGCTTTCTGTCCAGAGATCCCGAGGAACTACATCTTTATCAAGTTCAGCTTTCACACCACCTCTGTGAGATGAAATTATCATCTCCTGTCAGATGGGAAAGACAACAGCACATAGTCTGAGATTGTGCTGCAGACCCATGTCAAGAGAGGAGTGTATTCCTTCTTCCCTTAACTTCAAAATTATCCTTCCATGAAAGCAAAGAGCTTGTCATTGCATAGACACAGGTGATGTTACACATCCCAATATTCTCCAGTAAGAAATGCTCTCATCACAAGCAGCTTTCTCAGAAGCAGCGTGCTCACAGCTGTCAGTGTGTTTTATGTGGACAAATTCACCTTCAGGACTGCAGTGGGATGGTTGAACTCATCCCTCCTGTAACCCGTGCACCATCTGAGAACCAGAGGCTCTGCACATGGGGCCAGCTGACGTAATAAAACAATTGCTCTGTATAGCTTTAGTAACGTGAGCATTAATATTGATTCAGCACTGACTTCTCTAACAACAATAAAAAAAAAAAAAGTAAAAAATGTATCTGTTATCTTGAGAAACCTCCCAAACAGCTCTAGTGTCCTTTCATTACAGGAGAGAGTTATTAGGGCAGATGGCCGAGGTGATATCCATTTGACCTATAGATGCTAACTCAAGAGTCAGATCATTAATAAGGTAGCCAGAGATAGGGAGAGATGGCAGTAAAGAGAGTTAAAAAGCAATCCTGTGCACAAAGGGCTGTGCATCAAGAAGTGCCAGGTAGTGAATGAGGTGGGCAAAGGTGAAAAAGTGGCTGCCTGGTTTTAAACACTCATCGCCACGTCAAGCAGATTACACTTAAAAGCTGATGTTTTCTCATATTTGGTTCCTGCTCCTCTGAGAATCCTTCTGGAGGACAATGAGCCTGTAGCTCTTGAACATAAGACAGAGATTTCACTTTCTCTTGTTAACCCCTCAAAAAAAAAAAAAAAAAAAAAAAAACAAAACCAAAAACTGCTTTATTGTTGTCTGTCACAGCCACAGCTGCGGTGGCTCAGGTTTGAAAGCTGCTGCCTGGCAGAAAACCAGTCCTTGCTGAGGATCAGACCATGGCCTTGTTCCAAGAGAAATTTGGGTTTCATTTGACCACGATAGGATTCCAGATTGTCATCTGAGCATGTCTGAAAAGTGGTGAATGTGTGTCAGTAGTTAAGTGCTCGTGAACTTCCTTAGTCCCTGGATTGTTCAGGACTGACCCAGGCAATTTTTTCCAGATGTTTTGGGGAATCCAAGTCTGTATAAAAGGGATGGTAATGCTTCTGCTTCCTTACTAAGTTGTCTTTGTGGCTTGCAGGAATGTGCATGAAAGCTGGAGCCAAGACACCCCAATTTCTAGTCTCACCTCTACAAACTGCACTTTAACCTTTTCTGCCCTTCCCTGGCATCTCCACACAAGATCACAGAAACTTTGTGGGCCTGGTGCAAACTTTACTTGGCCTTATTAAAAAAAATAAGCATTGCTCTTTTTTTGTTCTACAAAACTCCAGTCCCTGTTCTCTAAACCTCCCCTGAAATTGTTTTTTTGCCTTTGATCCAGCAGCTGCTGGTTTTCTGCAATCCTGAGTAGGTAAAACATGAGAAGCACCTTGGGATGAGAAGGAGTTACAAAAATATGAAATATTGCCTTGCACTTCCGTGAGAGATGGTGTAACAGAGTGGCAATTTAAGAAGTCTTTAGCAAATAAATATTCTGATTTTACTAGTAAATGGGATTTTTTTACTGTTTGTTGCAGTAGCTTCTCTTCTACTTTATTAACTCTTTTTATCCACACGTTTTTTATATTAAGATTGTTTATGTGGCTGTCTCTAAAGTCTGAGTGATCAAACCTTTTTTCTTTCCTAATGTCTGAATTTAGCTACAGTTTTCTAGCTGAGGCAGAAGACTTCTTTATGTATGGTGGTTGGTTTAAATTTTAATCACTTTTTAAATTTTGAACTGAAAAGAAAGTCTCAGTGTTTCTCAGAACTAGGCTGAATAGGGTTGAGAGGGAATTGCTCGGTAGCAACCAGTGCTGTATGACATCTGATGAATGCTAATTCTTCATCCCCAAAACAGTTTTGAGCAGATGATGGCAGCTGATTTCTGCAACAGCTTAAACAGAGATTGAAATTACTTCCATGATCTGGAGGCAGATTTTTTTCCCCTGTAGCAGGTGCAGGCTCGGTCCACAGCGATTTCTCAGTTATACTCTAACTTTGCAGTTAAAAAAAAATTAATGTCAGTGCCCAGCCAGGCAAAACCTAACTCCCTAACATTTCTGTTTTTCACGGAAGGCTAAGACTTTATCCTCAGGCAAAGCCTTCTCTCTGGGCTGGCTGCTGTAAATCCTCTGGGCCCTGGCAAAAGCCAGAGTTGCTAGCTCATTTTACTTAATTTGTGATGCTGGCAAGATTTGTGCTGCAGCCCAGGGCTCTTGACTCAACTCTCCTAAATCAGAGCATTGACACATTACAGTAGAGAAACACCAGCACAGAAAACCTGGAAATAAGTGCCTTGAAAAGAGAAAGATGCTGTCTTACAAAGCTTTAAATGGTTCTTGTGTAAGGTTATAAGTTTCTTGGTGTTCACTTTAAAACCACCTGCTCGTTAAGAAGTTGGGGTTTAGCCACTGTCAAAATAAATTGGTTTTATTACATATTTCATGCAAGAATCTTAGGGCACTCGATATCTTTCCACAGAAACCCTGCTAGACAAAATGTCATGCATTTTTGCAGGTGGGTAAACAGACATGGGGTAAAGTGAAGTGAGTTTGTCTACACAGGAATGTTAACTGGCATAGGTGTAATGATGTAATTACAGCAAATATAAATGTGTCAGGTTAACACCGGTGTGCTCCTTCTTATTCCAGACTAAGAATCCATTTTCCTGCTTGGATAATTCCATTTTGAAAGTGAGGAAGTGTATCCAAGTGGATAAAGTGCTTGGCTGTGGTTGGGGAGATGAGAGGTTCTCTGCTACTCAAACCTGCTGTGGGTTTTCTGGGAGATCTCAAGTGAATTTTCTCCTTTCTTTACACCATCGTGTCACACATATATGACTGAAGATGTTTCTATATGTAGGGGGAAAAAAGCAAGTGCTATTAAACAAAAAACAGAGTCATACATGTGATGTCCACACTGGCTTGAAGCAGTTGCTGCCTCTTGCCCACACTGTGTTTTAGGCTTTATTTCATTTTTAAAGTCTGTTTTTTTGGTCTTGTAGCCCAAATTCCCAGTTGCAACTGGAGCGTGTCAGGTGGATTCCTCTGGCAGCACATCTTTCATTTGGGTTCCACTGTAGCAGGAAGCCAGCAAACACACTCCAGGACTGTTCCATGATGGCAAGCAAAACAACAGTAAGGGGGGATGATGGAAAGATGCATTTTGAAGGTGTGTTCCTGTCCCAAACCAGCACACACCACTGGAATGTTCCCATATAATCATAATCCCCATGTGCAGCAACCTCTTGAGATGGTTTCAGAGACAGAACCTGCAGGTTGAATGGGTCTTAGTCCTCTGCTTTAACCTTCAGACTGTTCTGCTTCAGGGAAAACAAACCAAGTTTAGGAAGACCTTTCCTTACTAGTGAAACCACAGCCAAAATTGTGTGAGTATCATTTAAGTCCTGTGAAAATTGAGACATGCTTTGCAGTCCAGCAAGTTTAGCAAGACCTTTTCCTACTAGTGAAGCCACAGTCAAAATTGTGTGAATTAAGTCCTGTGAATATTATTTTGATACATACTTTGCAGTCCTTCTTGCCACAACAAAAATTGCTTCACCCTCTCTCCCTTTGTTTCAAATGAACGAAGCAGTTTGATGTTATTTTAATCCAAACAATGGCAGTAAGGAATAATCAGAATATTTTTAGGTGGAACTGATACTTTGAACCTGCTTCAGAAGATCTACCACCACTGGAGACCTCTGCTCTCATATCCTTTGCTCATGGGTTTGACATTACACTGAGATGGGGGCACCTGCCAGTTGTGATTGTGGTTGATGCAAGACAGAGGTGATGCTTAATGTTCCTTCCAAGTAATCCAGTGAGAAGCTGTTAGGTGGACAGTGGTGTGATCTCTTCTGGACTGAGGTGCATGTGAACATTTGCTCTGATGCTTGTTTGCACAGTTTTAAGTATCCTAATGATTTTTTTTAAATATTTTTTTGTTACAGAAGAGGAAGAGGAACAGGTGCCTACAGATGGAGGTACATCTGCAGAGGCCATGCAGGTGCCACTGGAAGAAGAGGGAGATATGGAAGAGGATGAGGCCATTAATGATGAGAACTACTTGAGCAAGAGGCCACTAGAAAGTCCTGAGGCTGAGGAATTTCTGCCTGTCAAACGGCCCAAACTATCTGTTTCCAAAGGGGACACCTTGGATGGAGCTTTGGAACCACGTGAACCTCTTAGCTCAATAAATACACAAAAAGTACCACCAATGCTTTCTCCAGTTCATGTTCAGGACAGTACAGACTTAGCCCCTCCTTCACCAGAACCACCCATGTTGGCTCCCATTGCAAAAACGCAAGCGCCAACCCCCAAAACTTTAGAGGCAAAACCATTTGTACCCAAAACAAAGTCCAAAACAAGTTCTCCAGGACAAAAGACAAAATCACCTAAAACTACGCCCTCACCAGTGGTAAGTGGCAGTCCCATACGTTCACCAAAAACTGGATCCAAAGAAAAAAAGTCACCGGGTCGCGCCAAGAGCCCAAAAAGTCCCAAAAGTCCCAAGGTTCCTGCTCATGTTCCCCAACCACCTGTTAAACCTGAAACACCTACAAGAACCCCTTTGGCTGCATTAAGTGACAAGATAGGAAAGGAAAACATTCAAGTAAAACAAGGACAGACACCACCTGAGCCTGCCACCAAGCCAAATATTGAAAACCAACCTAAAAAAGCACCAGTAATGGACAAGACCATCGATGATTCCATCAGTGCTGTGATCGCTCGTGCACGTGCGGAACGGGAACCCGATCCCTTTGAGTTTTCCTCTGGTTCTGAATCAGAAGGGGAAGTTTTTACCAGCCCTAAAAGACTTTCTGTTTCAGAGACTACAACTCCTAAACCTTCTGTTTCTGCCAATAATGCAAATAAGGCAGGAGCAACTCCAATACCTCCCTCAGGTGGGACTTCAAGTTCTGACATTTCATGGACAATGGATGACTCGATTGATGAGGTCATTCGAAAAGCAAACATGGGGACACCTTCTAATCCACCTACCAACTTCACTTATTTCTCTTCTCCATCTGCTTCACCACCAACTCCAGAACCTCTTCTCAAAGTCTATGAGGAGAAAACCAAGTTGACGTCATCAGTAGAAGTGAAAAAGAAATTGAAAAAGGAGCTGAAGACAAAAATGAAGAAGAAAGAAAAACAAAAGGAAAAAGATAAAGAGAAAAACAAGGAGAAAAATAAGGAGAAGGAAAAGAACAAGGATAAGGATAAAGATAAAGACAAGGAAGGAAGCAAGGAAGCAAAGTTTCAGTGGAAGGAATTACTCAAAGATGATGATCTTGATCCCTATAAATTCAAATTAAAGGAGTTTGAGGATGCTGACACAAAAGTAAAGTTGAAAGATGGCAATACCAAAAAAGAGAGAGAAAAACATAAAGATAAAAAGAAAGAGAAAGAGAAAGGCAAAAAAGACAAGGATAAGAAAGACAAAGAGAAACTTAAAGATAAGAGTAAGGAAGATAAGATAAAAGCTCCATCAGCACCTCTTGTGTTACCTCCCAAAGAAATGTCTTTGCCCTTGTTCAGCACACCAACTGCTGTGAGGCTTCCCAGCATGTTACCCTCCTTGTCCCCAATGCTTCCTGAAAAACTGTTTGAAGACAAAGAGAAGCCAAAAGAGAAGAAGAAAGACAAGAAAGAGAAGAAGAAAAAGAAAGAAAGGGAGAAAGACAAGGAAAAGGAAAAGAAAGAGAAGGAAAAGGAGAGGAAAGAAAGAGAAAAGAAAGAGAAAGAAAAAGAGAAACACAAACATGAAAAGGTAAGCTGTTCAGATGGGCTGAGTTCTCATAGTTGCTTGCAAAATGCACATGGATTCCTATGTTTGCTGCTGAGCCTTTTTTAGGAACTTTGAGGAGATGTGTGATTACAGGTTTGGTATTTTTTAAAAATAACAGCTCCAAGGAATACCCGCTCCACAAGAGTTTCAGGGATTGTCTTTCCTCTTTGGAAAACTAAACAATGGAAGTCAAGTTTTGTGAATTTTAAATGTAAGGTTGTCCTTGACTCGGTTTTCACTTTGAGAAAGCTCTGGCTCAACAGCAGCACAGACACCCACAGTGTCTGTAGTGTTGCAGTGCACAGTGATGTCCACAAGTAGGGCCACTTTATGCCTTACATAGAAATTTTCAATTCAGTTCCCAAAACTCCACTGGTCCAAAGTTTGCAGAAGCCTGCAAATTACCAGGTAGACAGAAATGAGGAGCAGAATGCCCTCAAACAAACAAGTTCACCAGTTGTATCAGGTGTTCAGAAGAGCTGCTAAATCCTCTCTTAGCAGGACCACCCACCTGTTCCTCCAGTTTGTTTGAAGTAAGAAATTTGTTTTCAAATTATGGTCTAAATGTTCAAATGTCACCTTTCATTTTGAGCCTTACACTTGAGAGGACAGAGCTGGTTTTCAAGTAGGTTAAGCTCCTTCCACTCCAGTAACGGTTACTGATTTACATCAGCCAAAGATAATTTCTTCTTACCAATATCACCTAATCTTGAGGATATATTTAATATTTTAGAAATGAAACCAGCATATTTGCATGTTATCAGATGTGAAATCCCATTAGAAATGGCTCCCCTAATTCACAGTTTGCTCTAAATTTTTGTCACTTCACCTTATAATACTCATTAAATTGTTAATATTGGGGAGGAAAAAAAAAAAAAAAAAGAAAGAAAAGAAAGAGATTGTCTTCATATGTGATAACCTTGGATACAGGATTTCCTAAATCTCTATTCCTTAGCATTAGGAAGCACTGTACACGTTCTGGTTTTACCAAGATGCTCTTTACATCCTGATTTGAGTATAATACTCAAAAAAAAAAAAGACTTGGGACATTCCTCACTTTTCCTCTTTGCTTCTACACTCTGTTGTGCTGCCTGCTGGGCTTGAAACAAACTGGTGATTTCAAAACTTGGCATATTTTTTAAGTTGACAAAAGGTTTTACCATGCAGAATCTGAGTGATCTGGAGAACCAACATTGGTCTGCTCTGGTGAGTCAGTGACTGACAGTGGTTGTTCAGTTGTCTGAGTTAATTTGATGTCCAGTTTTAGACTACAAGCAGCACTCTCATGGATTCCACATTTTGTCTCTGCCCCTCATGCCTGAGGTGTTTTGTCACTATTTGCATTGAGAATTTCTGCAGAGATTTTTTTAAAGTTAAAAATGGGTGTATATCAAATAGAGGCAAGTTGGTTTTTTTTTCATACATTCAGTTTTGCATTTCTTTTTCAAATCTCTAGGTTGCTTTAGAGCAATATAACAGAAACACAAATACAAACTGACCAAGTTTCAGTAGAGACTGAACATATATATGTTAGAAAAAGGAGTGCAACAGTAATAAAAACTTGAACAAATTAAATTGACAAAGCTGCCCATTACCTCGGCAAAAAGTCCCTGTCAAAAGATAAACTTGAAAGCTAGAATGCATGAAAGAGTCCCCAGATAGAATTAAAATTTAAACTGATTCTTGATAGATAAGCTTTTTTTAAATCCACCTCTTTGCTGCAAGTCAGGATTTTAAAAATAAATTTCCCCTTTAAATCTCCTGAGCGATTTTCATTTTTTGCAAGGCCGCACTGCTGGTGTCCTGGAAAGATGGAGAGTTAGAGCTTTATCAGTTGGTGCCCTGAGGTATGTGGCAAAGAAGCTAAATCCTTGAAGATTAGCAAAAAAAATGCAGCACATGGCAATAAGGGGCTTATATGACTACTAGTATTAGTTCAGGTGAAAGAAGTATTGCTTATACATAAAACTGGACAAATCCACTGACAATGTATTTTTAGTTAGCTACAAAGGAGTCTTATATTGCTGGACTTTACCTCTTTGGTGATTTGGGAAGCTTAGTAATCCACTGTAAATGCTCTTCTGCTGGCCTCAATTCCCAGTATTACTCCAGAATGCTGCTCTTTTCGTTTTAACCCCTAAAAGTACATGTTTCCTTAATTTAGCTTTAAGATCACACAATGACTTATTTAGCCAGCAGTTGGGCTGTAAGAGCAAATGATCTCAAGTTACTGCTGCGATGCTCAACCTTCCACTTCAGAGGCATCAGCACAACCTGAAAGATGAGTTCATGGGCTACCTGCAGCTTCAGACAGGAGAAAACATCAGATTTCTGTTTCTCATAGTGCTGGACTTAAGCAAAAGAGTGACTCAGTGGTCGTGTTTTCATGGTCAGGATTGTTCCAGGTATTATTGGTGGGTTTGGGTAGTGGTGGGTTAATGGTTGGACTTGATGGTCTTAAAGGTTTTATTCCAACTATTCCATGGTTACCTAAGAGTTCATCTCATCTTGCTGGGGAATTGAAGCTTTTGATGAAATTTTTCCTGTGATTTTGCCCACCAAGCAGCAACCATTGCTCTGCCTAGATGTCAAAAAGCAGAAGCTGAAGGCTGCATGCTGGAAGCATTCAGTGATGGCACCAAGGAAGAGAAGCTCTTGTGTATGGCTTGCCTGCAGCTCTCTGCTCCTCAGTAGGTGTTGGGGAGGTGCCCTTAGATCCAGAAAAGGAGGCAGGAGCTGAGGCACCAAATGAAACCCAGAGAGCTGGGACAGTAGCACCCCACCTCTAGGATGGAGATTACTGGGTGTGCTGTGGGAGTGACTGAGCAGCCCACAAGGCAGCTGCTGACCCAGTTTCAGATACTACTCTGAGCTGTCAACTGAAGTAGTTGAGGAACTGCTTGATAAGAAATGGAGCCATCCCTGCCAGAGATGGCCCAAAGTAAGCTGCCCTTCCTTATGTATCTAAATCCTATCACTGATGTAGAAGAAAACCAGGATACTGTGTTTTATGTGCTTTTCTTCTGCCACATGAGCCCGTGCCACCATTGTTTAGAACATCTTGGTGGTCCACAAATAATAATACAAAACACCTTAACACAAAGGATGGATGAGTATCTTTCTGTGCTGTGTGCTGGAAGCTAAGTAGCAGTGCTTTTCCTAGGATGTTTTGTATTTGAAATAGGCATTACAAAAGAAGGAAAAACCTTCAGGGAAAGAGAAAGATAACATCAGGTGTGTGCCCAAGCCTTCTGTACTCTCAGTTCAGTTCCATGTTGCTGTCCAGTGGAAGATGCTACAGGTTAAGGTGCTGGGAAAGCAGTTAAAACACTTCCCTATGGAAAGTGGCAGTGAAATGGTTTCAGGCATTAGGAGCTCCAGAGGAAAAAACCTCTTGCAACACTCCAGGGCAATAACATAACAAAAAAATTGTGCTCTATAAACAGAAGAGTAGAGGGAGACCTGTGAAGTTGGCTAATACATATCCATGGAGAGCTTTACTGAAAAGCATGGTTAACTGTGTCAAAACAGAAATACTACTCAGACTGCAGCCCTTCTCTCTGGAGTAGACATCTCCCAGTGAGCAGCTCCCATTCTTTGGGCAAGATGTGTGGCATGGGATTTTGTCATTCCCATTCCTCAATGTGAGTCCTAATTGAGTCCTCCCACTCTGGCCTGCTGTCTTCTGCATTGCTTTTTGTGCTTTGAATTAATTGTTTGCTCTCATTTTCTTTATGAAAGCTTTTAAAAAAACAGATTTCTCCCACTGAGACTTGCTTGGGTTTCCATTTAGTGTATGCATAGTGGTTTTGTCTTTTTAAGTTCCTAGAGTAGATTCAGCTAAATGGTTATTTTATTAAATATGATGACACATGCTCAAAATTTTGGCAGATACTGGTTGAAAGAGTTTAAGGATATAATTATATATCTAAGGATAATTAAGGATATATTTAAGGATATATTTAAGTTGTGTAAACTCCACCAGATACTGAGATTGGAGCCCAGGCCATTTGAAAAATAGCCATTAGAAGCCTCAGGCTAATTGAATTTAAAAAGCAGTGTTTCTTTTATACCTATATGGATAAGCACTTTCATAAAGTATTCATTGTTGATACGTGGGGTTTATTTGCTTATTCTGTGTCTAATTTCTACTCAGGAGTGTTACAGTACATTTATGTGATGAACCTGGGAAATAATTGAATTTAAATCTCAGAAAAAAGTACAAATACCCACGGGCACCTATCAAGTTTGAGTACAAAGGTCAAAGCATTTTATGTTAGTGTTCACATACATACTGCAGGTTTTCTTGTCTCTACAAAAGTACTAAACTAGGAAGACTTGTCAACAAAGTGTATGAATGTAGCAAAATTTCAAGTTTTAGTGTAGAATTTGTATTTGTGATTTGCTGAGAGCTCCCATGAGACTCTGTCTGTCCATGCCATAGCACAAAGCATTGATCAGTCTGTCATAGTCTGTCTCATTAAGCTGATAAACTCTTATTTGGTTAACTCTATCAGTGCTTTCATGTGATTAATATATTTTGGGAGTCTGCTTACAGTCTTTGATTGATGATTGTGTTCCCTTGTACAGATAAAGGTGGAACCAGTTGTTCCGGCTCCATCACCGGTTATTCCTCGGCTGACATTAAGAGTGGGTGCAGGCCAAGACAAGATGTGAGTACAAATAAATCCATCTGCAAGGTGTATGCTCACCACACTTCATCCTTCATCACTTGGAGTAGCTCTTATTTTTTGTGTAAACACTTAAAAATTAGTGGCAATTGATACTCAGATGCTGGGAAACTTTTAGGATGTTCTAATGGAAAATGGAGCAGAACACCCACCAATAAAAAAAGTTTTGGACACTCTGCCCTTTTTCTTCTACTTTTCAAGGGGCATCCATAATCTCCCATCCATCCTGCTGTGTTTCCCACTTCTTGTCTTTCTAGGGCATGGATTACAGGGCTCCATCTGGACTTGTTTGATGCCTCCAGTGACATTTAGTGAGGTTACCATAATGGATGGTTATCCCTAGTGTAACCTACAGCTAAGTTTCATAACACTCTTCAGCTAACAGTTGTTTTATGCTTTAAAACATAACAGTGTAAATCCCTTTATATGCATCTGTTTTATTATAACTGTTGATGATTATTCATGAGTGTACCTAACGCATTTCAAGTGTTGGTTCATTAGCTCCCTAATTATTGGGTGCTGTTGTACAAATAATAGTTACTTTGTACTCAGTGAGTGTAAATAGGATGATCCCTACCCTCAGATCATTCAGTATGAACAGGTGGCTGGAGAAGCTGGGGAAACTATGCGTCACTGGGCTTTTTAGACTGGTCTGTGTTGTATGTGAAAGGTTTCTTTTAATCAGGTTTTTCATGTTTTTAATGGCACAGAGCACACTTTCATGTCTGATTATAAACATGAGCACCAAACAGATATTTTCTTTCCATTCATCACCTTAACTATCACTAAGGTAGCTGTTTCTCTTTTGTAGCCATTAAATCTCCTTATTGCTGATTTTTCTGCTGTATAAGTTAAATGGCATCTTTGCTGATTATTCTGATTTTCTGTGCTGTCTTATTCCACCTCAGAAGGTAACTCTTGAGTTTTACTAGTTTGAAATTGCTGTGGTGCTTCAGTCATTTATTAACTTCTATTGGACACCCCCACCACAAATATCAGGGCTTTTTTTTCTGCTCTCAGCCATTTCTGCTTTCTTCCTTTCACAATATTTGAGAGTGATCTAAATTTTCTGTGTCTCAAATTGCTGTACAAAAACTTCAGCTTTCTAGAACTGTTGTCTGTACTGCAGTGCATAATTTAAAAGGGCACAGCTGAAGAGATTGTTCCTTGAAAGTTCACAAATCCATTTTCCTCCTTGAGGAGCTATGGATACTTCTAAATTCTTCCTTTTCAAGGGCTGTACAAGTGTTTACTTGGGGAAAATTAAGTCATATTTTCAAGGCAAAACTTCTTAATTAAAATTTCAGAATCCAAAGGGCTGACTTTGCTTCCCATCTTATCTCATCCCAATCATTCTCATACACTCATTTTGAGCAGGACTTCAGACTCCATCTTCTTGCTGCACATCATCTGGGTACATTATTGTTAGCTCTGCCAGCCTCGTGGGTCAGAGATACTGGTGTCTTGGTTTGTGGCCTTTTGGGAAACTTGCTTCCATTCCAGTTTCCTTTGTGCATCATTAGTGGCACCCTCACCACCATCTGAGGAACTCAGGTGTTGTGATCCTTAGCACAGCAGTACCTAGAATTAAAACCCTGACTCCAGGATGGGAGATGCACAAAGCTGCCTTAGTTTCTAGGCAAATTGGGGCAGAATGAAATATCAAGGCTGTCATCTTCCAGAGCAGAGGAGTCCTGGAAGCAGCTGTAAGCAAATGCTGAAAAGTGGATGTGCTCTCTGCAGCATCCTGGGCCTGGGAGGAGAACCTCATCTTCTCCAAGTGACACTCAAGTGCTTGAGAGTGCTTTGGGCTACATAACCAGACAAGGTCTGAGTCATTATTTGCTTACTAGTTTCCCTTTTCTACCTGTAGGATCTCCTAACTGCCCCCCCATACTGGCATCCTCGAGTTGTCCCAGTGTAATGGCTCTATCACCCAGCTACCCTTTCTTACTGATGGAAAAACAAGAACTTTTGGAGTGTTGTAATAGCTTTTAGGTGTTGTCATAGTTTTCCAAGGCAAAATCAAGGAAGAAGTTTACTATTGCACAAGTACATACAGTTTGCACCACATGGCTCTGAGAGCTGTTTGGTGTCTGATGCACTGGGGTTTGCTGTGGAGCTGTCTTGTTCTAAATAATACTTCTGTTTTCATCCTCAGCAGTTAATATTCAGCCTGAACTCAGAGCACACTTTAGTTTTAATGTGTTGGTATCATTATGAAAAGGACTGGTGTGGCTCTGAGGCAAAGCAATACATTGCTCTGTGTGTGGCTGGAAATCTGAATACTGGAAGTCTCTGTGATCTTTATTAGCTGGGAACACCATAGAAGGATCATCAACTTTATAAGCAGTTAATAACAGGCAATAAAGTTTTTGTGATGTGTTATGGTGAGGAAAAATTAGCTTTCGCTTTGTCTGTGTTGGTAATGATGTTCTAAGTATCTGATAATAACCATGCAGAAATGTTTCAGGTAGCATGTGTGTGGGATTGGTTAAGAATAACATGGATTGCCATGGAAAGGTATGAGAAAGGTTTTGAGGGATCCATAAAACAAGATGAGAAAAAAACCTAGATGGGCTAATGAATTATCTCAGTTTTTTCTGTTAAGAGTGAAGAGCTGTTCAGAGGCTTTTGGAGGTACTTAAGTTCCTTTTCAACTGGAGGTTAATATATTTTGGGGTAATTTCACATAGAACATTGTCTTTAATGGAAGCACTTACAGATCTTGGTGAGGCCACAAAGTCTTTCAGGTGCCTGAAGAAAAAGTGTCATATCAGTGGTGCTTGAAACAGAGATTCACATCACACCATAAACACAGCACATGACAGTGATGCAAGTGTAATAATGCAGCAGTGGTAAGGAAAATGCCTTTGCAGTGTAGCAAACAGTCTATTATTTTGTTTCTTGACTCCTCTGCTTGAACCAACATACAAAGCAGTGATGGCAGTGGTAGAGAAGTCTCAATTTCTTTTTTATGAATACGAGTACACTTTGCTCTTAAATTCACAGTGATCTCTGAGCTTGTCTGCTCTGCAAACTTTCTTACAACACACATCAGTTCAAAAGAGGTGGCAATTAATAACATTAGGCTAATAGACATGCAAATGCACCATGGCTGAAGGATGGAGAAACTAATATTGGAAAAACTGATCTACTTTAGATTTTTTTGCAAGTGTTCTTCCTGCATAGCAAAGCAAGAAGAAAGTAGATTATAATCAAAGCTTTTCCATCTTAGTTGTAAACAATTACAGCAATGCTTGCATGGATGCCACATTAGAAGAAATTTACTGGATTCCATTCTAATGCAATTAGAGCTAATTTTGTTCTTTAAATGAATAAAAGGTTAGCTAGTAAATCTAGTTTATCTCAAGTCCAGGCTTCAATAAATTGTTTTATTTAATTTGTTGTAAAAGATCTTATCCTTAATGGGCCTACCTCTTATTGGTTTGCTTAGGTTCTAAAATATTTATGACCACCTTTTTAGATATGATTTGAATGATGTGTTGGAAGAGTTTTTCACTGTTTTGTTTTGTTCTGTTTTGATTTTGTTGGTTTTTTTTTTATTATTTCCACTGCAGTGTTATCAAGGTAGATTGCTAACTGAGTTAGTATAGGAAGGAACCAGAGGTGCTATCTTTTTAAAAAATAAAAAAAACCAGAAACAAAACAAACAGCTACAGCTAGTGTAGACTTCTAAATTTTAAATCAACTGCAAATGATGAGCAGAATTTAATACTTTTATTTGATTATATCACAGTTTCTTTTTGTCAGTTTTCCCTAAGCACAATTGTTTTTCATACACGTAAGTTTTTTACAGGCATATCTGTTGATCAGGTGTTGGCATTGCATCTACTACCACAGTTGACATACACTTCAGCAAAAGTATGTGCTGTTATTTTTGATACTTCAGATAAATTTATTCGACATTTAAATACAGTTTTTAGGAAAAAACACCTGGCTACTGACACTAATGCAAGACCACAAAGCAGACACTACTCACTGGTTCCTGTTTCAGTGTTCCTGTGACTTGGATATGTATGTTTTGTGAGATCAGGTCTCCAAATTTACCTTAAAATGTCAGATTTTTGCTCCAGACTCTGAGTGTATTGTATCATAGCTCTGCAATCAGCAGGGAACCCAGACAGGAGCCATGAGAAGGGGAATGACAGGTATTTTAACAGTGTTTAACTTAAAAACGTGACCTGCCACTCTAATGAGGTTGCCCCTTGTCTTACCTCTTTTCAAAGTGGGTAGATATGTGACTTTCTCCCCAAAAGTCTAATGCATGGTCAAATATGTATGGGTCTATAAAAATGTATATTAAATAACCTGTGGATCGTAAAATATAATCCCCAAAGGATTAAGGGATAGAAGAAGTTTTGTTATCCAGATTTTTAATTGACTCCACTAAAGCTTTTTACTGCTTGGTAGGATATTATCAGTCCAAAGCCTAACTTGTGTTCATTTGATGGCTTGCTTGACTGCATGATATCCCCATGACATAAGCCACCAGCACAGCTGACATCCTTTGTAAGGGATATCAAAGCCAAGTGACATACATGTAGACCAAATTATTTTGTCAGCAGTAGTTGTGACCTCAGAAGCATACATCTGGGACTAAGAGGACAGGGAGCTTGTCCCATGCTTTCTGTTTTATTCACCAAGGTTCTGTGATCATCCATGTAAGAACTTCTACACAATAAGGTGTTCATAGCATGTATTTTTGTAAGGTGGCAAAACAGAACATGTCTGAAAAAATTGGAAGCCTGAAAGGAAATGCATCAGGAGAAAATCTACTCATTGAAGATATCCCCCTACCAAAAAACACAGGTGAACTGTTGAAGGAGGGGTTTTTTTCATAAATTTACATGGTTTGGATCATCATTGCTCAAGAATTCTTTATTCTAAGTGCAGCCACAGCTGGGCAACAGAATTGCAGTAAAGCAGTTCTTCAGTCAGACTTTTTGGAACTCTATAAAACTTATTATCCAACCTCTCAGTCTACAGAATACCACCAAGTTAGGCAATGCTCTCCAGAAACAGATATGATGGAACTTCTACGTGCAACAAGCTTAATTTAAGTAAGGGTTGATCTGCAGACTCTCTAGAGATTGACTTTTCTTTGAAAAGAGGAACATAGTAGCAAATCACAAAAATGTCATGGTGGGAAAGACCTCAAAGTTCATCGTGTCCAACTGTCAGATTCAAACCACATCAAATCCATCAATATGCTTTTTATTGATTTGGTTGAGGACATGAAATCAGGCAAGGACCATGTTGGTGTTGCCCTGAGCACACAGGATCTGTAATTGCTGCTGTAACATGAATATGTATTATTTGAAAGCTGCTCAGACTCCCTTGGAGTTGTGAAAAAAAGAAAAAAAAAAAGCAGCTCAATATCTAAGACAAGCCTTTGCTATTAATCTATAATTCTGCCCTATGTAGTTTCCAAGAATGCATCTTATTTTTAGAGTATCATCTTTGGTGGACATTCAAGGAGCTTTAATTTTTAATAGTGTTGTTCTTACATGGATAAATCAGACCGTGTGAAGAAACTTGTGAGTGTTGGGTGCTGTTTAGTGGGGAGCTACTCAGCCTTCGATAATTTAGATCCCTGTCTTCACAGTGTTTGCCCACAACAGCTGAATAATGGGGTTCATTAACCTCCCTGTGTAGGCAGATCCAAATTGTTTGCCTCTAGCCTTGGCTCCCTATGTGTGGCTGGGGAGGAAAGGTTTGGCTGTTTTTTGATTCATCAAACCATAGGTTTGGATGACCAGCCAAGTAGCTCGTGACCCATTCCATTTTTCACTGTTTTGTGGTGGGGAAACAGGTAAAGGAATCCTGCTGGAAGCCCCTCCTTCTGCACCTTTCTCTGAATAAGAGCAGTGTTTGGAGCACTGTGACCAAATCCTCCAAAAGACATAATGCAAGCAATATGGGGGTAATGTGGGACACAGCTGTGGGTGGTGTTGGGTACCCTGCAAGATGTTGCTTATTCAACAGAAAGCTCTGGAGGAGAACTTATTGTGGAATGGAATAGGGAAAGGAAAAAAAAAAAAAGGTGATATTTCAGGGATAAAAATGTAGAAGGGTAAACTACTATTTGGGTAAGTGAAACAATAAAGTCCAGGCAGAGAAAGTCTGTGTTTATTGCAGGATTAATGGGCATCCCAATTAGTTTTCAGTGTAGCACATAGTAGAGAAAGACCATGCTAAGCATCCATTAACAGAATGAATGCTCTGGGTGTCAATCCAGCTTTAAATGGAAGACAACTAAAAATGGTGAAATAATTTGTTATATGATCAATAGACCACCTAAGTGAAGAGCCAAAGTAATGAACAATTATCTTGCTCCTCTGCAAGGCTGCAGAGGTGTGCTTAAGGAATTCCAGTGATCTTTACAGCTTTCATAGATTTTTCTGCAACACACACCTGCATTTTTCTGTTCCATAGTCTTTTAACTTGTAAGACCTGATGGACTTATTTTCAGTGCCTTTTAAACGTTGAGTCTGGGGTATGATTCATATCCCTTTCCCAACTGTTCTTGTTGAGTGTAACACATTGGCCCTAATCCTGCAGTAAAATCCCCACGTACAATGTTGTAGCCATCCAGAGGTCTCATTCACTTTGGTGGAGATTCCCCAGCCTCTCCCTTAATGCAGGATTGGAAAAAAAAAATAAAAAAAAAAAGCAAAAGCAACCCACCAAACCCCAGAGAATACCTTTTACCTAAAGCAAGTAAATTATCATCTTTATTTATATTTCTAAAGGTGAGTTAGATGAGGTTTTTTTCTTTATTGAGCTAGAGTTATTTCCAACTTCAGGTGTAGTCCTTAGACTTTTTTTTTTTTTTTTTAATTACTGAAGCCACCCCAACTAATTATTCATCCTGTTTATGGTAGGTGGTAGGCTGTGGCAAATTACTTTCATTTCGCTGCTGGCCACAGTGGGTGATGACTCCAAAAGTTAATCCATAAAAAGGGCTTGAGTCATTAGAAAACAAAACAACTTGCTGTGAGATTCTTTGATTTTGCTGCTTATTGCTCAAGAGTAAAAAACCTGTATAATGTATACCACAGTTAAAAAAACAAAGCAAAACAAAAAGAAAAATACTTCAGGCAGGTTTAGACACATAAGCAAATTGCTTGTGTAAATGGGCATGAGCAGCTGCCCTTATAAAGCACCACAGAAACCAATCAAATACGTGTGAAAGATAAGAAAAGCAGATGAGTATTTGTTCAAAAAATAGACTTTATGTTCATAGAAGATGACTGCAAGAGAAAGGTACTGATTTATTTCTGTCTTTGACAGAGGTGCTTCTTTTTTATTCACTCTTTTATTGAAGTTTTTGGACAAAAGTGAGTAAACTACATAGACCTAAGGATTCACAGTATGCATCCTGGGAGCTGGATGTGGACAGCAGGGTCATGGAGGTCCATAGACACAAAGCAAAAATATCCCTGAATTTAGTAAAGCTGTCCTGTGAGCAATGGATCTGTAGCTATGCAGATCCTCCAAGTTCAGAATTGGCCAGTTTGCTTTATTCTTGCTAAAACATCTCTCAGTAACAAGCTGGAAGTTACAGTTTTAGAAGTTTCTAAACCCATGCTGGCATAATTTTCTGGTGATCACTAAAATTTGTGTTCTATTTTAGAGAGTAGATGTAGGACTGCAAGCTTTGATCACACATCCCATAACATTCCCCAAAACAAAAGATAATGAAGGACACTTGGCAAGGAACTCATAAGAGAAAGTTTGCAAAGAGCTTCTTGGCATAAACATGTATTACCAGCTTCTGGTTGAGAGCTCAGCAGAAGGGGATAATGCCAGATGGTTTTCCCAGGCAGCTTCTTATTGATGATAAGAGAGAAAAGAAGATGAAAGATACCAAGATGCCACGCTACCAGCTCAGTTTTGTTTTGTCAGACTGGTGATGAACCATCCAGAGATCTAAGTCAGAATGGTGAGAATGAAAGGGAGGGAGTTTGTGGAATCATCAGCAAAAAGGTGTTTGTGGTTGTTGGGAGAAATACCCTGGTGTAACAGATACAGAGGGCAGGGGCCAAGGGCAGAACTCTTGTTTCACTTAAAGCTGTGGAAAAATAAACAGTTGGAAACTTGTAGTTCAATTTCAAGACTGCAAATGTCCATAAACCGAAGTAGTTACCTAAAAAATGTCAGCTGGCCTGAAAACCTAATGGATTCAAATGTGGTGTTTTCTGCCTGTGAGAGGGAAGCACTTGTAGCAAAATGACTACAGAATGAATTGAATTTATAACTTCTTCCAAAAGTTGGGAATAAGCAACTTACCTCTAGGAAAAGGAACGTTAGCAAAGAAGTTATGTCTTCAAGGCAAAAGACACTTGAAGTGAAGTCAGGCTTGGCAGAAGTCAAGCTGAAATAGATGTTGTGAAGGATATTGAGGAAATAAAGGAAGGGAAGAAGGAGAACCATGGAAATGCAGACTGGAGAAGGTAAAGGATAGTGTAGGTATGAGCTGAGAACAGAAAGAATACTTTCTTTCTATGTTCATTGTCTCTTTGACTGACCAGTAGGACAAGCTGGATAACAGCAGTAGGTTGACACTGGTGCAAATTACTATAATGAGATGGGAAGCAAAATATAGGGATCTCTACAGACTGAAGTCATGGAATGGGACAATGTTTCTCCCAGATTCTAGAAGAATTGGGTCATGAATTTGCAGGCTCAGTGACAAGTCATTTTTAATAACTTTTTTATTATTATTTTAAAATGCAATGTCTGTTATATTGGTTTTTTAATAAATAATAAACTAAATAGAAGTGCTGAAGAAGGGAAGAAATGGAAAGCAATTTAAACACCCGGTAACAACAGTTTACAGCTGTAAAGCAGATTTTGGAGGAAGAGATGATTAAAGGCTTGGAAGTAATGGAATAAATCACAAAACAGAAGTAAACCATACCAGCAGGCTTGATACCCATCTTTGATAAAGCAACTGGTTCTTCTCTAGGTAAGCCTAGACCTGTTGGCAAGAGATGCAGCTGGTAAGGGCTGATTTTTTGCACTGCATCTCAGGTATGTGTTTCCAGCCCACCTCCCACTGCAGAGTGATTTCTTCTGTACTGGGGAAGCAGTTGCTGAGTACAGGACCAAACGTCTTCCCCACCAAGGAAAGGTCTCAGCTGCCATGGAGAAGAGATGGGACACTCACATATGGGTAGCTGGAATGAAGTTGACATCTGTCCTACCACATGGAGAAGGGATGCTCTCTGTTGGATGAATAAAAGATGGCAAATTTGAGATGGATTTCAAGAAATCATGTAGTATTGTCACACAGGACATTCATAGTGAAACTGGCAAAAACAGGATTAGAAGAGGAACTCCTCAGCAATAAGGAGCTACCTCAAAGGAAGATGGCAACTGAGAGATGTAGGAGACCTTATCTAATCAGAGAGGAGACTGCTAGGGAATATGCTCAAGGCTGTATTCCAGGACTGGCTTGATTTAATAATTTCATTTAAAACTTTGTTCCAGGAGGTAGAACACTGATGCCTTTTGTTTGCAGTAAGGTTGAAGAACTATGCCAGTACAAACGAGGATTTGATGATTGTTTGGGAAGAACTGGATCCCCTTGTATAGAAAGGAAAATCAGCATTTAATTCAGTGACTGAAAAAATGGTGTGAGGGCTTTGCATTTGAAGTGTACCCATAGAAACTTGGGGAGCTGGTGAGTAGATGTATCACTCAGGTAGGTGCATTAAGGAGGTGAGGGATCAGGAGTTGATTGCAGAGTGACAAGGTACAAGTGACCATATAGGATGTGTTGGGAGGACACATAGGATGGGAGGTGATTTTAGCAGAGATAGTGGAAGAGTCTGGTCTGTCCTATGAGAAGCTGTTGATACTTCATCTAAAATGTTGTGTTCGATTCTTGAAGGCTTGTGTTCAGGAGGAATGAATTGCAAAGAGCTGGTAAAGAGGAGGGTTTGGAGCACTGGTAGGGGGATCATAGGGGAGTCTGTGTTATGATAGGAGAGGAGAGCAACTTTTGTGTGTTTAGTCTAGCATGTGAAGAGAGGATATGATTGCTGGCTACAAATACCTCAGGCAAGTAAACATTTTGGAGGGAGAAAGCAATTTAAGCTAAGGAACAATGTTGGCACAGAAACAAATGGGCTCTAATTGGCTATGAATGTAGGCTGGAAATTAGAAGAAGTTGCTGTGCCACCAGAGCAGTGAGATCCTGGAACAGGGTAGTGATGGGAAGAAAAAGATTAACCAGTTTTTAGATGAAGCTCAATGAACTTGTCAATAGGATAAGGTGAAATGACTCTTTTGCCCAGGAAGGGATGTTGGTGGGGTTTTGCCATAGTGATAAAATGGAGAATTGGGTTCCATGGGACCACTGAAGGTCAGCACCCTTACATGGAATCTGTACCATTTGTTTGAGACCAGGTGGCATCCACCGAAATGGATAATATATTAAAATACATTTTTAAAGCTAATCTTGTTGGATAGAGAATTGCTTCACATTACAGACAATTTATCACATGAAAATGTTTATATTTTTTTAATTTCAATTTTAAGAATTGAAGTCTTTACTTGCAAATTTGCTAGGGGAGGTTTGATATATTTTGGGATTCTGCAAATACCCAAGTTGATCATAGTTGTGGGGCTCTTATTTGCCAACAGGGCTTGTTTGCACAGAATAAAATATTCAGCAGGGCGTAAGATAAAAACTACATTATCCTTTTCTATAAGGAATATGGGCATTAGCTTACATTACAGATCTTAAATTATTCTGCTTCTCCTCCAGAGCTGGAGTCAAATTTTCAAAATCACCTCTAATCTGAATAATCTAAACCATATGGAAATCTTCCTAATGCCCCTTGGTGTTTTTGACACTCTACCCCATAGGTCTTTTGTTGTATTTTGTTGGTTTTCTGGTGCAGTGATCTCAGTTCCAGGTGTGAGATTTTTCAGTAATAAAGTAGTTATGCCATTTAATTTTCTAGCGTTGAGAAATTTATATCAGTAATAGATAATAACATCACTCATAATAATCCATGTGAGTTGTACCAGTTTTAATTATGTTGGTGCAGTTGGTGTCATTTTCCTGTGTACAAAGACCCCTTTAGCTCCTGCTCCTTGCTTAAAAATGGACCGTGGACTCACAAAAGAATTAGGACTTATTTTGCCTTTGGGTAGAGAAACAGCTTCTTTGGAGCTCTTCTCTCTGAGAAACAGAGATTGCTGTGATTTTGTTACCAGACCTTCCAAAGCATTATTACAGCATTTTTTTAGAGTTCATCCCCCATCACAGTCATTTGGCCCTGTGGTGCATATCCTATTTCTGAAAAACCATTTCCTTTTGGTGCATGTCTTCTCCCTGTGTTTATGTGAAGCAGTCGATGGGGCTTTCAGCAGCAAGGATCAGAATGAAATCAAATAAATTATTTCCAAAGATAGGAAACCATTTCACACCTTGGAGCCTCATTTTGCTCCAGATGTGGCACATTACAGCTCATGTCACTTAGTGCCCAATTATAAAGCAAATGACCTGTCGTGACACTTAAAATCTCAGTAGAATTTACACTTTGCCTGCAAGCCAACAATTCCTTTTCATCCTATTTAGGCTTGGATCTGTAGCTGTGAATGGGGAGATTGCCCCAGTGTGGTAATTAAAATGCATTTATATTTGCTCTACCATTATGCAGAGGTCTGTCAATACATATATTCCATTATAAATACTCTGAGGTTCTGTAAGAAATACAGTTCCTGCTAGCATTTAAAAAGAAATCCAAAGTGAATTTAGGTTGAACACAACCAGCTATACAGTGTTTATATCAATTCAAGGGTTTTCTTAAGGGAGTGGTAGCCTTTAGTTATGATTTATGAAGATTCTTATTACCACATCTATTCCAAGGGTTTTCTCACACCCCTTCGTTCTGGAGAAACTATTTTGATTCAAAAACAACTTTTAATTGATTTTTTATCTTTCAGTGTAGAACATGTTTGTGATACATTGTCAGGCAAGCAGCCTGTGGAGAAGTGTGATTGATGGTGATTGATCTTCTTTTTGGTTTGATTACCTCAAAAATACTAATCCAGCCTCAGTTTTTGGATTGGGGTGGGGAAGGAGGTGAAATTTTGACATATTTAGTATTGTGCTTGCAGACTTTTAATACACAAGTGCTGGTAGTGGAGCTGTATGGAAAACACATTTGGGAAAGAAGGTGTCTGAGGAGGTCTGGTGATGTCCAAACGTAGAGTTTCAATCCTAGCAAGGACCTGAGAACCTGGAGGATCAAAGCTCTGCTATAGTGAGTCCCACCTACTTGCAGTGTGCTTTGGGCCTCATTTTTCCTGTCTACAAAACAGGGCTCATCAATCTTACCATCATTTACATAATGTTTTGATATCAGGTTTCTCTCCAAGTCTGAAGAAACATTAATTATTAGTCGTGGGACTGCTGTTTTCCTTTTGATTTCTTCCCACCTCCATGTTGCCATGTATGCAGCCCCTTCTTCAGGAAGGAGGACAGGCTAAACCACCCTCACTGAGATTACTCCATCACCTCTGATGCTGTAGCACATTCATTTCTCCACTCTGGAGCCTGAAGTCTCTGAACTTTGTTAGCCCAAGGGAGTGGTAGGGCCAAGCGTGCTCCGAAATTCCGATCTCCTGTTTTGATAACTGAGCTCTAAAATCAAGATAAACAAGCTGCCCTATATACTGAACATGTCCTAATTGCACACTTCAAGCAAAGCAGCCAATCAATGAGTGTGTGTTGCCCTCTAATGAGTATTTGTAGTTTTGGAAGATTTCATATGTGATATTCCTTGTAGCTTATGCAGTTATTAGCTTCGAAGACCCTGTTCAGGAGGAGAAGCTGGCTTTATCTAGACCAAGAAACTGTGTAATTTAATTTCATATGTTAGCTGGGCATGGTCATCACTCTTACTCAAATTATATTAGCTAATACTTCTTTAAAACTGTTTACACTGTGTGCAAAGTTGCGTTTAAAATCCTATTAGCTAATACATTTCCTAGTCTAGACTGGGGGAGGGTTGACTCTCTGAAGAACTCATAGCAGGACTTTGTTTATTTACAGGGGGGTAGGAGAGGGAGATGGAAAAAGAAGGGGTAATAATGTTTGGAACAGTCCAAATGACTACTGCTATCTCTTTCTCCTCATTTTTATTGTTGCTAAGTATTCAGAGCTGGCTCTCAGGTGATGAGGGTGACTTTGCAAACCATGGGACTGTTGCCACCAAGCAAGGTTCTTAGGTGTTCAGTGTTGGGAGGCTGTCTGTGGAAGCAGTGGAAGGAGGAAGGCACAGAAGAAGCATCAGAGTTGGGGTCCCAACTGGCTGGAGTCCCAAGGAGCCTTAGGAAAATTTTCATTGAACCAGGAGCACATCATAGACATTCAAGAGTCAAAGAGGAAGCTTCCTTAATGGGAGATAACAGTGGGGGTTTGGATGTATCCCACTAAGAGGAGAAAAAGACTGGATTTTTTGTGTAGGTTGTTCCTAGGATGACCTAATATTGACAGTTACTTATTTCTACAAGTCATAGACAATATAAATTAGGAGTCCTGTTACAGTCTAGCACCTTCCTGGGACATAAAACAAGAGCCTGAGCTCTCAGATTAGGTACCTGAAGCAGCCACTAGAACATCAAGTGGTGTGAATGTGTTGCTGATGGATAATCATCTAACACCTTAAGATTCTTCTTTGGGTCTTCTTTCATTAATCACTCATGGTAGGTTTCAGAACATAGGTGGGATGCTGCAGTTGGCACGTTAGGCAGGAATACCAAACCTATTGGTCTGGTTTTTTTTTCTGTTTGTATCCTAACTTACCATAGTGCTGACTTAGCAGTACAAGTAACATCTCTTAGGAGAAAAACACTGTTCTCTCAGCCAGGCATTGAATACTGTATAATTCCAAACTTTTTTCAAATGATGGTTAGATTAATGACCTGAAATGCAGGCTATGTCTCTAGTCATAGTGATACTGACTTTTGAATATAGTAAGAGATTTGCAGTTAAATCTGAAGTTCAATGTGAAATTCCCATTTACAATGGAGCTGGAGTCTCCTGGTTCTCAGGAGTTGCTAGAATTTGATTTTCATCATGGTTTTCCTGCTGATGTCTCAGATTTTTGCTTTCTTAAGTTATCCTCCTCTCTGGAATGTCTAACTTCTTTAAATCTCCTTCTTCCTACAGCCCCATCAGAAATCAGTTGCACTCCCACAGTTACCATTCAAATACATATAAGTTAGTTAAATGGTTTACCAAAATGTGGTAAAACACATAGACTTATCCTGTGTTTTGTTTGAGGTGTTGGATATTTTTTTGTTTTCTAAAACATCCTTTTCCTTCTCTTTATGCTTCTAATCTAGAGCCTTAGAATCATAGAATCATAGAATCATAGAATCCTAGGGGTTGGAAGGGACCTCGAAAGATCATCTAGTCCAACCCCCCCTGCCAGAGCAGGGCCACCTAGAGTACATCGCGCAGGAACGTGTCCAAGCGGGTTTTGAATGTCTCCAGTGAAGGAGACTCCACAACCTCCCTGGGCAGCCTGTTCCAGGGCTCTGTCACCCTTACAGTAAAAAAATTTTTTCGAATATTCAACTTGAACCTCCTATGCTCCAATTTACACCCATTACCCCTTGTCCTATCACTGGTAATCACTGAGAAAAGCCTAACTCCATCTCCCTGACACTCGCTCCTTACATATTTGAAAACATTGATGAGGTCACCCCTCAGTCTCCTTTTCTCCAAACTAAAGAGACCCAGCTCCCTCAGCCTTTCCTCATAAGGGAGATGTTCCACTCCCTTAATCATCTTCGTAGCTCTGCGCTGGACTCTTTCAAGCACTTCCCTGTCCTTCTTGAACTGAGGGGCCCAGAACTGGACACAATACTCCAGGTGTGGCCTCACTGTCTGTTAAATTGCATGCACATCAACAGCACTGTGTATCAACACTCATTAATAAATGTTGGGTCCTCTATGTATTCCCCTTCCTGGGTAAGATTATTCTATCCTGTGTATTTACTAGAGCTACATCCTGTCTACTTCAGCTACTCAAGTAAGTAGTAATATTTTAACTGCTGAGTATATAGTGTGCGTCATTTATTTGTCCTGACTGGATCCACTGCTGATTTCATAAACATCTGGGGAAAGAAATACCAAACTAGCAAATATTTGGAGAACCCCCTAATGTAGGATCTTAAGAGGATGATATTGTCTCTCAGTTTGAAGATTAAAATCAGTGCTGTTCACAGCTGATTAACTTTCCTTTCTAATATTTCCCACAAATGGAGCTAATGCAATAAAACTTAACAAAACCAGGTTTAGGAAAGCCACAGAGAATATTTATGTGACAGTCAGCTAGAGTGGTTCAGGCTGTCCTGGTGTTCTCTTGGTGTTCTCTGTGCTTTATCTAGTCCAAAGGGTGGGTGTAGCAATGGCAACAGTCCCTGTGTTGGGTTGAAACAGCCTCTTTGATGACTCAAAGGTGATGTGAATTAGCTGCTCTGTATTTTCTTTATATCTAGTCAGTGACTGACTGGTCATTGCTTTCTTTCCCATCCACTCTTAACAGTTCTCACTTTTGGTCCTACAGAGTCATCAGCAAAGTGGTTCCAGCTCCAGAGGCCAAACCTGCCACTCCTGTCAGCCGGCCCAAAACACCTCCACCTGTGCCATCACCAGTTCCAGCTCCTGTTCATGTCACCCCTCCTCCAGCTCCAGCTCCTCCACCTCCACAGGCTACTGTCTCACCAGTTGTGATCCCACCACCCTCTCCAGCTGTCTCAACAGCAGGAGGCTCCAAGGCTCCAGTGAGGAGCGTGGTGACTGAGACTGTCAGTACTTACGTGGTAGGTATCACGTACTTTGGGCTTTGTCTCAGTGCCCTTGACATCCATGTCTTGAATTGTTGACCTCCTGAGTGACTCACCATCTCAAACTGATGTTGCCTAGACTTGTGATGTTGCTCTCTATTAAGTTACTCTTTATCCAGCCCTTGCTTCCATGCGTTTTGAGGGGTTAATAACTGAAACACTATTACTTGGACTAAGTTTTTTCTGTGTTCTTCCCAATTCAGTGTTTAAGTTTCTTCTAACATGTCCAGTTACATCCCATTTGGTACTTTGCTGCTGAGCAAGAGCATTTATTTTTGGAGGTGGAGATTTTTTTTTAAGATGCTTTCATAAGAAGTGAATTGAAACCTCAAATGTCAACCTTGCCATAGATTTTGCTGTCAGTCAGGTGAAGCACAAAACCCTCGTACAACGTCAAGAGTTTGACGTAGCCCTCATTTGAAATGTGTAGAGTCAACTAATCTCTGTTCTGGTTTCTTCAGCACACAGAAATTGCAAGTGTTTGTGCATCTCAGAAAGTCTGTAGATAGTTCATAAGTCTACAGTTCATTAGTCTGTTTGACATGTGCTCTGAACTTGGTCTCTGATAGCATTAAGACTTCATACCTTTAGAAAAGTTTCCCACCCAACCTGCTGGAACTGCACTCTCTAAAAGAACATGGACATACCTCTGGGCAGGACTAGGATTGCTGTGCTACTGAAAATTTCTGCTTTAGGTGCAATGCTAAATGATAGTCTAGACCATTTCTGGTCATTGAAGAGCAGCAGATACTATTAACAATGGTAGCAGTGTTGTTTTTCTCCCTGTCCTGGCTATGTTCCAGCTTGGTTGGTGACACCTTGCTTATCTGTAGTGGGTAGCAGTTTAAAAATCTCACAATGTAGAACACCTGAAATGTGCTTTTATTACAGGGTTTCCTGTGCTTTAATTGCAACTCAAGAATGATTTTTAAAATTTTTTTAAATTTGTTGTTACAATGGTTCCTGGCGTGTAAATCTACCCTGCCATTTCTAATGGAAAAGGTGCTCTTCCCTGCTGGACTTAAAACTCTTATATCATGTTACTGGTCTCTATTTAAACAGCTGCTACATTTCACTCCCAAGCTGGTTGCAGCACTAGATGACTGCACATAGGCTGTGCATATCTTTAGGGTGCAGGTTACACATCCTCACCTTCTGTACCACAGGTGTAAAGGCAGTGTCACTCCTACTTATTACAGCAGTGCCCAGAAGCTTTGAAATTCACTCTGAAAAGCATTTTCAAAATATTACATCTGATTTTCTTCAGTAGGCATTAAAAGCAAATAATTTAGAGATTATGTTAGTCAAGAAGAAGGAAAACCTAGAACTTTTCCTTGGTATTTCTAGTGGTAACACTCTTAGCACCTTATGGAGAATTCAGAGGGCACGTAGGCTCCAGGTTGTTTCTTTTACAACATCCTAGTTGAAATCAAGGCTTTGCTGCATTAGATTCCAACTGTGAGCACAGGCAGAGGGGCTCCTGATGTCAGATGTTTGTAAGACAGAAAGCTGAGAGAGAGGTTGAGGAAGAAGGGAATAATTAATAACTATTAGCCCCTTGTAGGAAGGGAATCCAGGACACGGGATGATGAAATGGCTTTCCCCAGGTCGCATGGGAAAGCTGTTGCAGAGATAAGACTGGTGCCACTGTGACAGAGGTGTGCAACTCCCTTCTGCAGGGGAGGACAGGAGGGTGATCTTAGAGTTAAAAAAAAAAAAAAAAAAAGATAGGATGTGGCATCTTCCTGTAGGATAGCATCTCAGTGAGTGTGCTCTGATCATTAACGCCCAGCGGTTTGTACTAAAATAGCCTTCAGCAGTCACAGACTGTCCCTCCTTCCACGACCCTTGGCTAGTTAAGGAATGAGAAGTTACACAATATTTTTAACATCCTCGTTCAGCAATTGTTTAACAAACAGGGAGACGTTTCAGTGATTATAAACCACTCTGTCCCTCTCCCTGAAAAGAGCCCCTGAAAGCCTCTCAGGTATTCTGCAGACAAACATCCCCCCCCCCCCGAAAAACTAAGTTTGGAAAAGTTAGGGTGTCTGTCTTCCAGTGGGGCAACATCAGGCAGCACTGCCTAAAATTTCCTCCTTTTCCAGCAGGATTACCCTACAGAAATGACTGCAGACCTCTTCATGCTGTCATGAATCCTGGGTGCAGTTTGCCTGTGGAGCAGATGCTTCTCTACCAACTTAAAATGACTTTGCAGATGTGAGATTAGATGTGTAGATAGGAATGACAACTGCAATCAAGTAGCTTTAAAATCAAGTTCATTGCACAGTGTTGCCTGCTCCATTTCCCTGTTGGGAAGGGAATTGTTCTCTGCTTACTGTTCCTGGGCTTTGTGTTTTCTAAGTTTTAAGTCACACCAAAAAAATACAGGGTTTTAAGAGGAGTCAGTTAAGAGTGATGTGTTGGTGGAAGCTCTGGTACACTCCTATTGATTTTTTGGGAAGTGGTGTAAGACGTACAGACCACCATGTAGTGCCTCTTTTTTTTTTTTTCTCAAAGAGCATTTGGGGCTTTTCATGTAGTACTTTTTAATATCATTTTTGTAGGCTGTACAGAGAGCAGAAAGTTACTGCCTTATATGTGTTAAATGCACTAATGCACAAAAGCTGAGAACAAAACAGTTTATGTTTTTGAGATTCAGTGATAATGTGCAAATCTTCATAAAGGAATGATGAAATCTGGGTAATACCCCAGACATTTGGTACTTTGTATTGTTAATTGCACTTTGAGTGGATGTCATGACATTTTGCATGTATATTTTTACCAAAGAACTGTTAAGAAAACCGCTTGAAATTTAAAAATACAAATAATGGGTCTAGCAGGATATAAACATAAAAAAAAATTCATAAAGCTCTGAATATGATAAATCCTTTAAGCAGCTGCCTGTTACTGTAAATGATCTGCCTCTCTTTTTTCGTTTACCCTTTAGTAAATTGTACTGTGACATAGATGTTATAAGGGGAATGGAAAGTTACTCAGTAACAACTTTTTTTATATCCTGATCTTATCAGCTAGTTGAAGTTGAAGACTTTGGCTAATAAGTAATACAGCAATATATACACATGCCACTGTATATTTTACATGCATACAGCAGTGTTATCTGGTGCAGGAGGCTGCTGTTGCTCGCTCTTGCCATTAACCAGGGAGAATTTAAAAAGCTGCAGTAGTATAGACAGAGAAAGAATTGTGACCTTAAGCCCTGGCTGCTATATGTGGATGCCTGTGCTCAGGTTGGGTGGTGTAACTGGCTTTACTGGTTTACTGGACAATACAGAAAAATGGATGCTTTTGTCATCGTGTACAGTATAGGAAAATCAATTAAAACAACGCTGAACACCTCAGAGGAGAGAACTCATAAATAACCAGGGTGAGCACAGAATAGCTTGGTCAGATAAGCTAGAAACTTTTTTTTTTTAATGTGATTTTTGCTACCTGCTTAGCCCTGACTATCAGCTAACTTTCCTTTTCTTTGCACCAGATCCGAGATGAGTGGGGTAACCAGATCTGGATCTGTCCTGGCTGTAACAAGCCAGATGATGGCAGTCCAATGATAGGTTGTGACGACTGTGATGATTGGTATCACTGGTAAGTTCCTCTCATCCATTCTGCTCTGCTGGTTCCTGGCAGACTGGGGCTATAGTATTAAAAACCTTTTTTGGTTTTGGGGTTTTTTTTTATGCTTTATGATGCTGGGAATATTTAAATGGCTTTACCGTGTCCAATTTAATAATCTGGAATATATTTTTATCACTGTTTCTCTGGAATCTGAAGAAGCAGATTTTAAGCTCTGAAAGTGAATTACTTTTTAATTAATAGGCATTGGTGATAACAGTTGTTTTTGAAGCTGCTGGGAAATATTGCTGATCCTGGTAATTTTGTGAGAACTACAGGATTATGAGCATAGTGTATACAGATAGACATTTCAAATTATGAAGCATTGTATGAACTGTAATATAGATGTCAGCTCTTATGAAAGGGTTGGAGGGAATTAATCATTTTTTAGGTGTTTTCTTAAGCAGCTACATAAAATCTTAAGGTTTTTTGCAGATGTGTTATAGAAGCTTTGGAAATTATTTTAAATCTATCCTGTTATTCCTGAAAATGCACTCATATTTTCTGTTAAAATAACACTTCTTATCTGAATGTCCTCAATATAATTTTTTTTTGTTTCAAAGCAAGTGTTTTTTTAGGTTTCTGATTGATCACTGTATTAGTTTAGATAACAATAATATAATCTGAAGGCCAAATTTCTTTGGGTAAGAAGCAAAAGTCACATTAATCCCCTAAAATGGTACAATATTTTCCTGTCCTTCACAGGCCTTGCGTTGGGCTTACAGCTGCACCCCCAGAAGAGATGCAATGGTTCTGCTCCAAGTGTGCCAACAAAAAGAAGGATAAAAAACACAAGAAGAGGAAGCACAGGGCACACTGAAGACTTTGCAGTGGACTGAAGTCATGAGGTGGCCGTGGCACCTTCTGCCCTGACTCGGTAGCAGGGGGGATCCAGCCTGCTCGTCTCTCACCCCCGGCCACCGGCTGGTAGGGTGGGGACTCTGGAGTGAATCAGGGCAAGGAGCTGCTCTCTGTCAGGGTCTGTTGTGTTTCACAGACTGTCCGAGCCCAAGGGGTTGGGTTTTGGTACATTCTGATCCTGTCTTTCAGCTACCAAGGGAAGTTTTGCACAGAGTGATCTGAAGACGTCGGTAGCTCGTGGCACCGCTCCCGCTCCTGTGGCTCGGCAGCAACAAAGATGAATGTTGTAAATACAGATTTCTGTCCTATTCTTTCTTGATTTGTTATTTACTCCCTCTTGAACCTTTGCAGTAAGGTGCTGAGAGGAGGCAAAAATGTAAATTGCAGTAAGTTGTAAACTGAGGAGACCTTCTGGAATGATTTCTTTAGCCTGGATACAGTTCAGCCTCTATTCCCGCTGAGCCAGATAATCACAATGTGGAAATAAAAAGTGGCTGGTAAATATTTTTGTGACAAGAATATATGAAGCTTTTTTCCTTGATTTTTAGTACTAACATAAAATAAACACGTTCAAGCTTTTGTGATATATCTTCTATTTTTTAAAAGAAAAAGTTTCTATCGTGTCGATTTTTTCCTCCATGTGAATTTATTTCAGTGGACCTGTAATATATTTTATACTTTGTTTTTTTTTGTTTTTTAGTCTTTGTCAATGTACCTTTTCATTGCTTGTACATTTCATCAGTGTGTAAAAACACTTCCCATTAAAAGATTTTCACACATGTAAATAGCTGATATTTATAAAGAAACCTTTTTTTTTTTTTAATTATTTTTTTCGGGCTTGAAGATTTTTTTTCCTTTTCTTTTGCCTCAGAATACTAACCTAGCAGCTATTAAAAGCCCGTGCAACATACGCCTGTCCTAGTGGCTTTAAGGGATTGGTGAGATCTGCCCCAGTGGTGCATGCACGAGGAGTCAGCCAGCACCATAATTAGGCCTCGATTCAGATACTTAAACATGTGGTAACTTCTTAAGAAGTGAGTAATCCTATTGCCTTCAAGGAGCCTGTTCCCACACTTGGTTATACATGTGCTTAAATGCCTTCTGAATTGAGAGCTTAGGCCAGGGGGCTCTGCACTTTGAATGGTAACTACCATGTGTTAATCTGTAGCTGGAACTGAGCTTTTTTTTTTCTTTTTTTTGCGTTATTTCTTTGTGGTTTCTTTAAAAATTTTTGTGTGTGTGTTTTGTTTTAACAAGTGATAGTGAGTTTGGCATCAAGCTCCTGTTGAGGTGAAGGAGATGCAGAATGGCATCGAGGCCAGAAGATGCATTGCTCTACTTTGTGTATCCCCTTGGAAAGACCAATGAAGTGAATAGGGGTCATGTTCCCATTGGAAATGAGGAGAGGGGAATTGCAGAGTTTAAACAAAAAAGTCATCATTAAGTGATTGTCGTGCAATGAGTCTCAGTGCTAAACAAAATACAGGAATAAATCTGTAAAAGAAATTGTATCTTGTGTTTCCAAAGCAATCTTAGGCTTCATTGGTTAATTTGGGGATATTTCTACTTTAAACCATGGAGTGAGAAACAGCAGATGTTTCCTGTGGCCCTTTAACCTGTTGTGCAGATATGAAGAGTTATTTCTTAAATGCATCCAAATTTATATTAATGAGAATGAATTAGTCATGTTTTCAAAAGTACCAGTCTAGTTAGGGAAATGAGGCTTTGCTGATAGAACTGTTAAATTGCAAATCAGTGGAGATATGGATGAAATTGGTTTATTAAAAGTGCACTGTTACCTTCTTTGTTCAATGCCACCTCATTTATATTCCATCCTTGCTAATTACCAGTCAAGAAAGTTCTTGGGTTTGATTTTTTTTCCTTGATTTTATTTTGAATTGTTGGATGTTGCAAACATGATTCTTGTTTTCTTCTTTTTTTTTTTTTTCTTTTTCCCACGTGTAATGTGCAAACATACAAAATACACAGTCTTTGGTCATTTCTGGTTGCAATAATAAAAACCTAGCTTTTGGTAAGTTGTTTATCGATTTCCTCCTCCCCTCAGTTAATCAGAACTCCTCACTTTTAATCGAGTAAATTATTCAGGGTGCCATGGGAGGGCTGAACTTTGCCATTCCAACAACCATTCAGCTGTTTCTATGCATGCTTGTGCCTTGCTACTGCCGGGTTGGTTTCCTATCCCAGGTTTTATGATTTTATAAATGACCCCTGTGGCAATAAAACCAAAGCATCATTTTCAGGAGGCTTGTGTGGCTGATGGGATTAGTAACAGGAGAAGGGGCCCTTCACCTCCAGGTCATCAGTTTGAATCCAGCCTTGTTCCGTGGCTCTGCAGAGCCTGCCTCCCCTTTCACTTATGCTGGTGTGGATCAGGAACTGGTGGTCTAAAAGAATAATCGACTTCCAAAAATAGTTACCAAAAATGGACCTTTCTGACAGCCCCTCATGCCACCCAGCACTGAGCAAGCCCAGCTGCTTCTCCAGATGTTTGTGTTTGCTTCGTGGGTTGTGTTTCTTCTCCATAAATTCTGCCAGAGTTAGGGCTGCTCCCTTGATTTGCTGTTTGATTTTATGGTTGGGCATCTGTGTTACTCTGAATCCGTTTATGGTTTAGGTTTTGGACACCACTGTCCGTAGGAAAAGGGGATGCCAGGTGGGATGCACGTTGTGCTTACTGGATATCATGGGAGAGCATCAATGTCTCTGAACAGTTTTCCTGGCTCAGAAGGCAGCTGCATTGAAGAGGAAGGTCATTTATGAACACTACCTCTGCAAAATTTTTGTTTCCTTGGTTAAAAGTTTAGAAAGTAAAGAATTAAAAACTTCCAGTGAGGAGAAGACAAGTTGCCATCTTTTGGTATTAAGAGAAATTTTTCCCCCTTTTACTGAGGCACCATGTGGACTTAAGCAGTAAAGCAAGGGTTGGTAGCAAAAATCAAGAAAAGAGTGTAAAAACCATTCCGTGGGAAATGCTTGTCGATTCCTGCCTTTACTTTGGGGCCAGATGATTATCTGGAGTCAGTTGGGAGTCAGTCAGAGTTCTGTTTACACCAGCCCAGGAGCTGCCCGCTCGTGTGGCTGACATCAGGGCTGGGGAGCAGCTCCGTTTATTGTGAAACAAGGCAGGTTTTTTATCCTGAAAAATCCTCCTTTAGGGCAGCCTGTGCCTGCAGGTTGCTGGAGTAAATGTCAGTGCTGCAAAGCGTGTTAGTCATTAGGAAAGAATTGCAACTTGCTAATGAGTTTTGCACCCAGAAGTATTTGTGCTGGTACTATCTGGATGGTGGGCACAAAGCTCAGAAATAGAAGGAACTATCATGACTGCTTTTATTGGAGGACAGAGCTATAAATGCAGAGCATCTATCCCTGGAGTAATGAGGATGCACTTTTCCTGAGATAATCTTCCTCCAGGGCTGGATGTTGTGCTCAGAGCATCATTTCTCTGCTTGACAAGGTGTTTCTCTTCTGAAGGTGTCCGCAGCTGAGTACAGTGAGGATCTTTATGCTCCACAACTGATTTGTGATTCCAAATGTCCTGGAAGAGAGAAAAGGAATGAAAAAAATAAAAAGACCCCAAAAAAAGACCAAATCTGAGTGTATCAGAGCCTGCTGACTTTGTCTGGGCTTTCCAGAGATAAAATATAGTGTATTACTTCACTGTATCACCTAAACCTTCTTTGTTCTCCTTTCAATAGGACGATTAAACAAAGACCTACTAACCAAATTAAAGTATAAAATGAACGCTGAGATATGGAAACCTTGCCAGGAAGAATGTTAATGAATGAAGTTCACTAAAGGCATGCTGGCTAAGTTTTCAATACAAATAGTTTTATGGCCAATCTCTTTAGATCATAGCAGTTTTCTTTAGAAGTTTTAAGTCTCAAAAGTAGATGAGTTTCCTTCGCCGGAGAATGAATTAGATAATGCTCTGAATAAACCCCCTCTTCACAGTCTTGTCAGTCAGGCTACTTAGGAAACTCTCCCTTTCTTCTGGGGACTTGGGGATCAGCTGTAACCTAAAAAGGAGAAAGCTGCTGTTAATTCACGTGTGCTGTACGGCAGAGGAGGCTGTAAGGGGAGATTTATGGGCAGCAAACAGCTCCTACCTGGCTGATGTGATGCACAAGGCTTTAAACTGGGATGTGGCAGCTGATCCTGGTGCTGCTTCCAGGTTTGCACCAGGTGGAGGGGGCAGGCAGGGGCTGTACTGACAGGACAAGGGGTGATGGTTTTTAACTAAAAGAGAGGAGATCCAGACTAGACACAAGGGAGAGATTTCTTTTGAGGGTGAGTACTGGCACCAGGTGGCCCAGAGGAATGGGAGATTCCCCATCCCTAGAAATATTCAGAGCCTCACTGGACAGGGCTGTGAGCAACCTGATCTAGGTGAAGATGCTCACTGTAAGGGTGTTGGAGGAGTTGACCTTGAAAGGTCTCTTCCAAGCCAAACCATTCTGTGATTCTAAGATGCAGCCAGAACTTCATGCTTATGGAAGGACCTTTTGCACCAGGACTTTAAATCCTGTGATGTTCTGTAGAGGGAAAGAGGAGAAGAGCTCAAGGGCTACAGAACCACTGTGCCCTTTGCCCTCTCCCTCTTGGCAGTCTCCCCCCCATAATTTCCCTGCAGGCTTTGATTGCTCCCAGAGACCCTGACCCCTAACTGAGGTTTCTGGTGGCCAGTGCCAAAACCACAGCAGTTTCACAGCTGTTGGGTGCCTTGCACAGAGGGAGCCTTGGTTTCAAACGTGGTGGCATGGAGCAGATGCTGATAATTGAGATCTGGTGGGGTATTGCTGCCTCCAGCTAAAGCCAAGGAGGCCAATTTTTCAAAAAGCAAAATGTCAAGCAAACCCAGAGTGGGTGAAAGATCTTCCACTTATTTTTTAAAACACGAGGACAAAGTCCTTTCTAATCAATACACAGCTCCTGCCTGTGTGGTCGATGTGAGAATTCCCATAAGGCTTTTGAATCAGATTTGTAAAACTAAACAGAAAATAATTAGATTCTTTTATTACCTAAGCAAGGGGATGAGGGAGAAAGAGACATAAAACACATTCACAAAAATTTCGGTTTCATCACTTGTCACAGGTGGGGATTTGATTTATAAATTAGAAAGTCTTGCCTGTCAATTCCTCCCTAAGCCAGTGCAGGTTTGACAACTTACTGTGCCTGTCATTTGCTTGCTCTGGACTAATGACAAGTGTGATGAGGTGTCACCAGCACACCTCCCTGGTGTCACCTAGGGCCTCCGGCACGGCTGACACTTGGCTGCATGCAGGAGACCTTCAGCCTTCTTCCTTCAAGATGATCCCTCCCCAGGTAGAGGACTGGCCACTATTTGCTGTGGATTTTGTAAATTTGGCTGCCAAATTTTAAAAATTAATTAATTTATTTTTTCTACTTATACAGAAACCAATTAGGAAGTAGGAGCAGGGAATAATGGGTGGGTTATTTTTCATTGAAATGTCATTTATCATAGAATCATGGCATGGTTTGGGTTGGAAGAGACTTTAAAGATCATCTAGTTCCAACCCCCCCCCTGCATGGGGAAGGACTTCTATCAGACTCATTTACTTTAATAAGTACTGCAAAAATTACCATGCTTTGGGTTTCGATCTGCTTGTGGGTTTTATTATCCACGTGGTAACCCTTGCATGTGTTCAAAGGGAGAAGCAGCCTCTTGTTACCAGGAAACTCAGAGAGTCCTCAGCTCCATCAGAGCTTTGCTGGGATGTTTGGGCACCAGATGGATGTGTGTCCCAGTTTCCAACCACAGGAGAAGGATAAAGTTTCCTGCTCTGGCAGCTCTCCTTTGGCTTTGCACCCAGGTGTTGTGAAGCTTGTAAAGACAGCCCAGGCCTTCCCACGGGTTAAATAACCAGAGGAACACCCTTCCCATGGGCTGGGAAAAACTGCAGCTCCCCCAGTGCAGGGTCTGACTTGGTCCTCACTGAGCCTTTCTCTGTACTTCTGCATTTGTGTTGTCATTGAGGTTGGGAGCTGGAAACCATCTACTAAACTCCTGAACCAGACAGATCCTTTGGCTTTGCAGGTTTTAGCTGTTTGTCTTCCAGCAAGTTTTCCAACAGGAATCCAATCTTCCTTTCATCTGCTGATTTCGAGCCTTTCCATGGAAGGAGCCTGGCTGGGTTCATGGCACATCAAGACCTTATTTTGCTACTTGTTCTTTTTTTGCTTCCAGGGATATCTGGTGGGGTTTATCTGAGAAACAGCTTCTTGCTTGAAATTACTCGGGGGGGATGTGAAAATACACCTCTCATAATTGGTACAATAGCTGCCTTCTCTGGGCTTTGTGGGCTGTGAAATGTCTGAGGTGGTGCTTGGAGTCAGCAAGTATTGAGATGCTGAGAATGAAGCAATGCTGTTGTTCTCTATACTTTCTGCTAAGACAGATGCTCAGTCAAGCCCAAAATCCAGGCCTTGGGCTCCGTATCTAATAACCCAACCTGACCATCGACTCTTAGTGCCCCCTACTCTCTAAGAGGCTGGATTTGCAGGCTCAGGAGAAACCACATCCTCTCAACCCTCTCAGCTGCCACTGGCTAAATGCTGCATTTATTTGCTTTCAGGATTGCTTTCACCTGAAAAAAAAAAAAAAAATCTCAAAGCAAGGACCTTCAGCAATTCCGTGCTGAGGATCCCACCAAAGGTGTTGCAGGTGTCTCGTATGTGAGATGTTGTTTAGGGAATATCACCATGAGCTATGCAAAGCCTTGAGATGAACCAGGGACAGAGCCCTGGCTTGGTAGACAGTTCACACTGGAGAAATGTCTTTCAGATTCACTGAACTTAAATTTCAGGTGTCCTGTGTATGTCCTGTCTGGGGTGCTTTTAAGTGGAGCTGGAAGTTTCATAGCAAACATGGCAAAGCCATGAGCACAAGCAATCATTGCAGTCTCTCTACTTAACCTTTACACAGGCTCTACTCCACTCACTCAGACCACAATGGGTCTATTTTGCAAAACTCTTGTGTCCTTTAGAGCTGGGAGCAACATCTCCTGCCCACCAACTCCTGTGGAAGGTTGTCCTGCTCTCTGATTTTCTACCTCTTGTGTTTCTGTCTTCTCTAAGATTTAACTACACAACACACAGGGGCCAATAGGATGGATCATTTTTACCCTGTGCTCCCAAGCCCCACTGATTCCAGTTCAGCTGTACTGAAGGTGTTATTTAGCTGTTTTGAAAGCAATCTACACACCTCTCCATCCAAGCACAGCTGGGCCATGGGCAACAAATGGACTTCAGAGCTGCACACTGAAGGCAGCTGATGGCAGATTTCTCCTTTCTGTGTAGCAATTCTGCCTTGAAAGGAGCAAATCTGGAGTGTGCTGATCTTCCACACAGAGCACACAAGAATAAAAGTGCAGGAGAAACAGGTACTTCCTACATGATCCATGTCACCAGTGTCAAAGTTTCAGCTGTTCTCTGTGTACATGGCAGGGACCTTTCCAGCAGTTTTGAGTCTTTTCTCCATGTTCAGCCAAACACAGATTCTTCTGGAAGGGGAAGGACCTGTTTTTCTTAGTGGGGCTACTGCAAATGTAGAAAATTAAGATTCCTTTGTCTCTAATGAATCTGATCACCATGGGATGTGTTCATTCTTTTTGAGGGGCTTGGACAGGAAAAGGATGAAGGGATGAATGGAGGGGAAATGTTATAAACTGCTAAGAAAAAACACATTGTTTGTGTGGATTGATTTGTCCAGTGCAAGAAAAGCTGGATTCCACCTTCACCCCTCACTGCCTGCATTCCAGGCTTGGGAGTTCATCATTATCCCAGTGGAGCTTCGACTCACCTCAGTGACCACCATCTTCAAAAGTAGAATTTAGTTCTTCAGAGCTAAAACAGGTGCAATTTGCATCTTCTTGCACATCCAAGGGCAGATCTGCTATTGCTAATGCTGGTGAGGTCCAAGGTGAGCTTTTGGCAGGCATCAAATCCTCCTTTCCAGCCAAGAAGTTCCCACTATTAGAGAGCAACGCTGCGGTCTACTTAAGTTTTGTAAGCCCTTAATGAGTCACTTGATCTCAGCTGGATCAGTTCACTTACATGGAAAGGGCTCCTGTTTCTCCTGATGGCATTGACTTTGGCGTGTGGAGAAGGGGAGTGCAGAGCTCCAGGGACTGATCCTTCCTACACTCACTTGCACAAGGATACGGCAGAGCGATGGACTCATCTCAGATTCCTTCAGGAGGTGGTGACAGAGCTCCACCTTAATGAGTTCATTGCCCTGCCAACATTCTTCCCACACCCAGGTGCCCATCTTGGCAAAGCTGCCCTCCACCACCTCACTCCCAAACCTTCCCTGGGTCTTTAACAGGCTGCAGATCTTGGGATGCCTGCCCAATTCCTCATTTTCAGTTGGCCTTGGCTGATGGTCCGGTTGTGTTTACAAGCAGAACCGAGCCTGCTGGTTTGGTGTAAGGGAAGAAGGGTGGTGGGGAGATGTGGGGGGGGGACCAAATTAATTACCAGGACTCCCACTGGGCCAAGTTTTGTACAAGTCATTCAGTGTGCAGGTGGGTGGAGGGAGGAGCTGGTCCTTAGCCCGTGCCTGAGGCTCTGGTGAGTATACAGCAGCTCTGTTTACCAAAGCCATGCTGAAATGGCTGCAGAGCTGCTTCACATCTTTGTTTTTCTTCTTGCTTCTGGCTCAGGTGCACTGGTCATGGAGTTAACACTTACCAAATAGTGTTACTTGGACTCCTGGTATGATTCCAGCCTTGGATGCACACATATTGCAAAATAGTTTCAGGGCTGAGTGTGCTCCTGGCATTGCCTCCCCCAAGTTACTCCAACTTTCTGCAGTGACTTTGTAATTTTAGCTGTTTATCTCCATTTTGAGTTATCCTTATCTCAATCAGAAATGTTTCTACTGCTTGCAATGGGTCTCCCCACTTTACTTCTCCAGCATTTGCCCTCTGTGCAAGACAAGTGCCTGTTGGCATCTTCTGTAGATTCACCTCTGGTATCCAGGAGCACAGAGGCTGCTGGAGATCAGTCCTTTGCAGAACCTGCTTCTTCCCTGCTTGCACCACACTCTACAGCTGGGGAACACAATGGATCAATGTTTATGTGAATTTAAGACATAAGGGGACCTCCTGAGACTTCGACTCAAAATTCACCATCACGGTGCAATGTCCAGTCCTACTCTTGTGTGCATTTGGGCAAGGTGGGTGAGTGTCCCCAACAGCTTCTGGAGGAGGGGAATAAAACCAGATAACTATTCAGTGTGGGTATTATTTTCATGGCTTAAGGACTCAAAAGCTGGGGTCTCTTACATCAGATGTGCTTGGGGAAGTGATGGGGCCCAGCTAGCACCACTCACTTTCTGTGAACAAGAAATGATTTGTGTCCTGCTGTCATTATGACCAGAGAAAGTGAAGCAGGGAGGGAAAGTGATTTGTGCCAGGTCACAGAGCATCTCAGGGGCAAAGATGAGATGGGAACAGGCACCTCCAAGCTTCCACCAGCCAAGGCTGGTGCCAGAGACATCTAAGTCCAAGAGGGTCAATATCAGCAGAGAAAAGTTGCCTGATGACACAGGAAGGGAAATTTTCTTCTGCTTCCTAAGCTTGAGGTGCTTTGTAGCAGCTAATCCATGCTTTAATGGTGAAATCTGTTGCAAAATACACCTCTGAGCCTCCTTCATCCTTAGATACCTCTCCAGGTTCTTTTTCAGGCACCCATCACTGCAGGCACAGCTTACCTTGAGGTTTTTTTCCAAAAAGTGGGCTCAGCTGCCAAGATTTCCCTATAATAGACATGCAGAACTCCAGATCCCTCTGCAAGGTCCTTCCAAACTAAAAACACAGGGAGATTTCTGTATGAGGGCTGCTTGACCTCCCAGCCCCAACTGGAATACAATTCAAGGCAAGCTCAGCAAAGCACATGCAGGAATTGGGCAGAAAGTGGTGATTTTTTATAAAGTCAGGTTTATTTCCTCTTGAACCAAAAGCTGCATCTCTGCAGAGATTCCAGTTGCTTTGTCACAGGTTAACCTCATAGACAGAACTGTGGTCTGGTGAGCAGCCTGGAAGTGGGATTCTTCCACCTGGTTGTGATAAACTCCAGCAGCCAACAGATATCTGAGCAAGACACTTCCATTTCTGTGGTCTCGGGTCAGGATCATCCATTTCCATCTCCACACTTGCTTTTTCTTTAGGTTATGGCATGGTATCCCCAAGCTGAAGTGATTTACCTGCCTTTCACTGTGTTTTTCCACAACTGGCTCTTTGGATTTCTTTAAGTCTCACCTTAACTCTAAATTTATTCGGGTTTGTTTTTGTTCATATGGTAATCACAGCATTCTTTTGATATTTTTTTTTGTTTTCTAAAGCCTTGATTTACTGAGAGCTGCCTGCAACCTTCGTCCCAGTTTACCATTTTTTGTGTGGGGGGATATTTTAAATGCATATAATTATATTTAATAGCTTTTGCAGGTACTAAAGCATCTTTTGATTTGAGTCCTAACTTTCGTTATTACCCCACACACACATACACACCTTTTTAGATATTCTCTGTTTAACCTATGCCCAGAGATTAATTAAAGTGTCATTAAAATGCCTTTAGTACGTTTTGTGTCCTACATGCCTGGAAGTATTTTTTTCCCACAGTCAGAATTGTTGTGCTTGTACCAACAATAACTGGCATGTGGCTTGTTTTGTAGATCCCCATGAGATATAAGGAACGTTCCTAATGAGAAGAAAATATTATTTTTTTTTTCTTTTTGGATGCCTGTTCAGAGTTTTCTCAGGAAGACCCCCTAGTTTTTCATTTATATCTCTCCAGAGCTCTTGGCCAGCACAGACACTGGGGCTGAGCACTTGCTCAGGAGCACAACACCAGTCCTGTATCACACAGGAATGGCTGTGCAATGGAAATGCAGGATTTTCCCAAGCAGTTAAGGAGCAGAGTTTCTATCCCATTTTGATAAATTTTCAAATTTTGAGTGTTTCGATGCGTACAGCCCAGCCTTGGGTACAAACCCTCCCCAGCTCCTTCTGGGGAAGCCCATAGCTGGAAATTAATCTGGACTTTAGAACACAATTGCCAGGAGTAGGTTTATCTACAGCCAAAACCTGCAGCTGCCCTTGCAAAAAACCAAGCTGGTCAAAGGATGGGAATGGGTTTGCTCTGGCTGTTTCTATCTGTGATCAGAAAAACTAAAGAAGGCAAAAAAAAAATCCTCAAAAAATGTGCTTAATCCCCTGTTTCTTCAAGGGGGTTTACAGGAAAGCTGGAAGGGGACCTTTGACAAGGGCATGTAATGATAGAACAAAAGGTAATGGTTTTAAGCTGAAAGAGAAGAGATTTAGAGTAGATTTTAGCAAGAAATTCTTAAGTGTGAGGGTGGTGAGACCCTGGCCCAGGTTTCCCAGAGAAGCTGTGGCTGCCCCATCCCTGGCAGTGTCTCAGGCCAGGTTGGATGGGGCTTGGAGCAACTTGGGCTGGTGGGAGGTGTCCCTGGGCATGCAGGGGGGTTGGCATTAGATGATCTTTAGGGTCCCTTCCAACACAACCCAGTCTGTGATTGATTCTCTGGTTCTTTCTCCCTCCATGGTTTCCAGCCTGGTCATCTCCTGTGAGCTGGATTGCTCAAGCAGAGCAGCATCACCTTTGCACTGTTTTCCCTCTGAGCAGGGGTCCTGTGCCTGGTGTTGCTCCTGGGATGCAAGATGCTCCCTCAACACTGGATTGCTCTTGCCACTGTGGCAGGAGGGAGCTTTGCCCCATGAGTTTTGGGGTCAGCACAGCCCTGGTACCAGATTGGAGAGAAGTACATGAAGGTGAAGGAGAAGTTAGGAGCTCTTGGTATCTCCCTAGGCAAGAAGCAATGTAAATAATAATATAATGTAATAATAATGTAAATAATATGTAAATAATGTAAATAATATAGGACATTACACCAACCCAGTTCTGTGTTTTCTTCTCCAGGCTTCTCCATCTCCTTAGGAATATTAAAAATCCCCAACAAATAAACACACGTGTGAGCAGCTGCAATAGAAAACCAAAACCCAAACTGTGCAACCTCCCCAAGGGCCCATTTCATCTCCCATCTTTCTCAAGTGGAAACCAAGACCTTTTGCTCCTCAGTCTCTCTTCCTAGGGACCTGAACCATGATGTTGGATCAGACACCAGGCTCTTGTGCAAAGTCAGCTTCACTTTAGAGGTGCCACAGCTGCTTTCTGGCTTCATTTCTATCACAAGAGGACCTGAGGCTCCCAGCATCCCAGAGGTTTTCAGCCAGGGAGCCAAGCCTCCAACCCTCCTCATCCCCTTGCTGGGTGGGATGCAGGAGGAAGGCACCAACCCGAGGTTCATAGATGCTTTTAGCATCACCCCAAGGCATCTTCTGCAGTCTCCTCTCTTAAAAGACATGGAGAAAAATAAACCAAACTATTTTTTTTTTTAAAAAAGGGATCAAATTACTGTCTTCTCAAGGAAGATGGTGCTGAAGACAATGTGATTATAATCCCTTTCAACAACTGAGAGGATATGGGCTCTTTCATTGCCTGACTTCTCAGCTTTGGGAGGTTTTGCAGCCATAGGCTTTGGAGAGTACCCACTGAGCAGCTCTCACCTCCTGGTGATTTGTCACCAATCCACTGTGATCCTTGGCCTTGCAGGCTGACAGCTCAGTGGGGACACCCTTGGGACAGTACCAGGGAGCATCACGGGCAGATCCTGTGGCCCCTCTTCTTCTCCCATGAGTCAGGGCTGGGGCGACCACATTGTCTCTCAATAATAATTCCATCTTTTGTAAGAGGGCTGAGAGCAACCCACCTGGCAATTATCAGGTTGTTTGGGGAGAAATGCTAATAAGCACCCTGGCAAGGCAAACCTGGGAGGGAGGCGGATGCTGCCTTGACTCAGCGTCCTCCTGGGGTGGGGGAGAAGGATGCTCGAGATCTGCTGGAGATGATTTTGCAACACACACAACATTCCTCACCCTCCATTTCCAAAGACTCTTGGAGCATCCCACCCTGGATGAGCTGGTGAAGAGCCCTGGAGAACAGATCACTTCTGGTTTTAGTCTGGGGCTGTCCACTACCACCCTTTCCTCATGAACTTCTGCAGCCTCTCTGCCTTTCTGTTGCCACAAACCCCTTATTGCCAACAACCTCTTCATCCCTTGCTTTTCTGGTGAGTGCTATTTTGAGGGAGTGTTGGAAATGACTTAGCAGACCACTGTTTGTTCAGAAACAATGGGTTGTTGACCAAAACAAACAAACAAACAACAAAAAAAATCCCAGCTCTTCACTCCTGTAGCCTTCAACTCCTCCATGCCCTCTCCCAGGTCAGTGCCATGGGTTATAATTTGTGCTACAGGAGCTCCAATCAGGACCCAGGGTATTATTTATCGTATTTAGTACCTGCCATCAGTCATGAAAACTTAACAAAGACCCTATTGGGTTTATCTATAGGCAGCTAAACAAACGTATCTTGCTCTCCCGTTATCTTCTTGTTAACAAAACACTATCAGGATGTTCTAAACATCAGCATTTACTGCACAAGAGCCCTTTATCTGGCATGATATATAGAGAGCCCATCAATTAGTGCAGGGGGCTTGGAAATACCTGCCATGATTCGCTCAAAATTCCCAGCACCATCCCAGGGCTGCATCACAAGTAAATATCCTTGTGCTTTTCCCAGCCTTGAGCATCCCTAGGTGAGCTGGAAGAGCTCCTTTGGAGAAGAAATCATAGTAAATATATATATATTATTTTTTCATGCTTGTTTTTAATATTGAGTCATGCAGGCTGGAGACTTTCTATGGCAGGAAGAGTGCAAGAGCATCCAGGGCATTGGGTGGTGCAGGGGATGGGGAACAAGGAGATGAGTTTTGGTTCAGAAAGGCCCAGTGTGTTTTGGGAATACAGTGGGAAGTTCTGTGAGACAGAGCATCCTCCTGCCTGCAAGACCTTCCCTGCAGGATCAGTCTCTCTCAGGTCCCCCCCCCCACTGGAAGATTGCACTAGGAGAGCAACCTGTTCACCATCAGCTCAAAGGGGTAGGCATGAAAGGTCCTGGACACCAACAACCAAGGATCCAGGGCATCTGCTTTCTCCAAACAGCTCTGCTAAATCAGCACCTGAGCAAAGGAGTCACTTCACACCATAAACCACACTCCCATGTGTCAGCCGGACCCATGGTGTTTCACCCTCCTCTGTGGTACTTGTGTCTCAGTGGGAAAGTGATTCTTCAGATAAATGGCAGATTGGGAGGTTTAACCCCCAGTTCCTGTTTGTCTCTGATTGTTTGAGTATCTTGCAAAACAGAAACTTTGTAAACATGCACATGGCCTGGTTTGGAAACCACTGCTGCTGTCTCCAAGTGATGGTTTGCTCTCAGGAGATCTTTTCCTTTAGGTGGGTCTCCAAATTCAGGAGAGTTTGAACTTTCAGAGGCTGGACTCATGTGGAGACCCTGATCCATGGATCCAAGAGAAGAAGCTGAACGTTTAAAATATGGGTTTTCTATTTGTTTTTTTTTAATTCCCAAACTAAAAATTCAGGAACTGGGTCGACCTGGCTTTGAAGAGGCAGCGTCAAACATTTAAAGAAAATACCTGATAAAACCAGTGAAGCCAGTGAAGGGAGTCAGGGAGGAGAGGACTGATGGAATCAGAGCTCTGGGCCAGGCTGGTGCAATTAGGATTGTGTTTTGCACCAAGCTGAGCAGGACACTGTAGGAGGGTGGCCAGAGAGGTGCAGCAATACTAAGAGATAAGATCCCTGGAGCAGTGCTGGAGCTGTCTGGACAGAGAAGAGTAGGAGGCACCATAGAAATTTCCTGGGAGCTTATCACCGTGGGCCATCTTCTCCTCCTCTTTCACATCTGCAGCTGACCTGAAGCTGCAGGACTGTCCAAGCAGCTGCCCAGCCCTTGCCCAGCCCTGCTGCTGTCAGGAATTGTGGCTTAAAGACCCATACCCAGCAGGGTGAGGGGCTCTGTCCTCAATGTAGAAGTCCAGAAATGTTTATCTGCCTTAAAAGAGAAACAGAAAGAGGTGATAAATGCCTTCAGCCGAAGGACTCAGGAGCCCAGGCACTGAGAGGTGGTGGTCAGCAGGTACTGGATGTTGGCTTTTCCTGAGGTTAAGTTCAGTGCTGCTTCCAGAAATCCATGGAAAGGCATTTGTGACATTATCCACACTGTTCCCAGTGGGAAAGGACTGCTCACTAAAAGCCAGCCCCAAATGAGGCATCGCATTCGGTCTCCAGAGGCAAAGGATGGGGCTGAAATAAAATCCAGCAGTGTGGCCCCATATGGGCAAAGCCTGGCTGGTGGGAAGGAAGCACCTCAGGTTCGTGGGGACCCTTTCCAGCAATACATTAACCCATTGTTAAGAGACGGAGCTGGCTTTTAACACCCTCAAATCAGCTGCTGACACCATGAGAAGGACCCTGCACAATTTATACCCAGAGCCAGAAAGCCCAGGTGAGGAACCAGGTAGAAATTGGACTTAAAAAGAAAATCTCCCAGGCAAGAGGGTGGTCAGTGCTGATGCTTATTTATTTACTCTGTTTTGGGAGGTGCTTGGTATTGCAGAGTGAATCTCCATGGGGGTTCTACAGTCAGATATTCACCTCACACCACTCCTGTATCATTGCTGTTGGCTGTTTTTTTCCTCCAGCTGCTATTAAAGTTACTATTTGATAGGAGAACAAAAGACAAATAGGAATCATTGGTGCAAAACCTTGCCATCTAAGCATAATCTTTCTGGACTAGGAACTCTAAGCCCCTGATCTGTGTGATATATAGTTTGGGTACAATAATATCTGCCGCAGTTATTATTACCTATATTACAAAGATCTCAAAAAAAAAAAAAAAATGAAGGGAGGGGGAGGGATTGCACACGTGCTGGCCAGTTCCTCTGTTAGGAAAAAAAAAAAAAAAAAAGAATAAAAGTTTAATAAACGTGTGCTGTGTTGTGGATGACTTTGTGGCGACCTTTGTTGCAAATGGCCTATGCATGCGGAATAATGGTCTCCGTGCAGAGAGGGAAATGGCTTAGTGCTATCATCGTTGCCTCGGTAACCATCAGAGTCTCCATCTAGCAGAGAGAAATGAGTTATGAAAAGGCTTGAGTGAAGAAGGGATTAACACATGATCCCAGGGACAGCATGTCAATCAAAATCAGCGGAGAAATTACACTGCTCTATTTGAGAATGGCTCCGGAAACGCAACCTCGGTGGGTGTATGTATGGATGGATGTATGTGGATGTATGCAGGCATGATGGAGAGAGGTATAGCTCTCAGGCTCCTATGGAATATACATATTTTTTATATGTGTAGAGAGAAAGATATCTGCCAGGACCAGGGTGCATAGCACAAGCACCTCCTGGGCACACACCACCCCTACGTTTGTGCCCAAGCACATGCATGAGGCACCTCTCCACAGGGACATAGCTTTGCCATGCCCATGTGACGGTCAGCCCTGGGCTCTCTGGGCACTGTGCTACCCTGAGAAACCAGGTAAACCAAAATCGTTTGAATAAAAATAATTTTTTTTTTTTTTTAAATCCCAAAATGCGTATTTTAACCTGAAATTTGCTCGCCCCTTCTCCCATCTTCACCAAGCTTTGTTGAAGTGTCCCCAGTGGCATCACTCACTCCTGCAGGGTCACCCAGGGGCTGAACCCCCTGAAATCCTTTGTGCACCTCCAAAAGGCAGAGCAGAAGGAAATGTGTCCCTTAAAATAGGCTCAAAATACAAAAGAACACAGAAGCCAAGGCAATACGGAGCCTATAGCTTCAGGCTGAGGGTCTTGGTGGCTTCACCTGGATATCTTCCATCAGCCTTGCACTCCTGAGGTCTGCAACTTGTAGGTCAAGGGCATAGGAAATAAACCCATGATTAACTCCCTCTTGGTTTTAGCTATTCCAAACTCTGGCAGTTACAAGCCCTGGTGCTGCTCAGCCGTGTGTAGCTGTGCACACAGTTCCTATGGCGATTGTTTGCCTTGATCCAGCTGACGTGCTTTACATTACCTGGGACCAGAGTGAGTTTTCTGCTAATGTCAGGATGGAGCAAAAGGTGATTGCTGGAAAGGGAGGGCTGGTGTGGCTTTGTAGCTGAGGAGTGTGGCTGGAAAAGGCCTCGAGTGCTTGTTCTGTTCATTGGCCACTTCAGTAACAGAAAACTTTCTCTTTGGGAAAATCTCTCTCTTTCCTTTTTTTTTTAAATTAATTTATTTTTAATATATTTTTATTTTTAGCAGATGATCATTCAGGGAAGTAAAATTTCTTTCTGGTTTGGGCTGAGCCACCCAGCGTGTCCCCACACTGGGAAGCACTCAGAGAGGGGATTTGTCCCACTAAAGTACTACTGGATCATTTAAACCTCCACCCACCTTGTTCTGGTTGCCCAGTACATCCCACTCAGCAACAGAGCACGAGCCTCTTGCACCCATGTATGAGTCCCATGCACAGCTCATCCTGCACCCACACCTGATTCACACCTTGTGCTTCAGCTGTAGGCACAGATCTTTGCTTTACATCTCTTTTTGTTCCCTACATTCATACCCCCATCCTGCCATACCCCCATGACCACAGGCAAATGTTTCCATACATATCTCTCTCCTCCTAATGCAAGGACACATACAGCATCACTTTAACCATCCTTACAGCCCTCACACCACCACACACGTGTCCTGCATCACCTCCAAGACCACAAACCCATACCCAGCTACTCAGTCCTCCCCTCCAACCCTGCCCTCATGCTCACTTTGCACCTTCTCAGGTGCATCTTTGGGGTTTCCACACATACACAAGCACCACATGGCCCCTCCACCCCTGATACATTCCCCACCCTTGTCTTCAAACCCCTCTGGCTGCACCCACTCACCTGGGGTGCACCCACCTGCACCCTGCAGCCCCTTGTACCAAACCCCCAGGATCAAGCTTGCACAAACCCCATCGTAGATGCCACCAAATTGCCTGTGGTGTGCAAGTGATCCCAGACCCCCCCACTACAGCCAAGGACATCCTCAGCCTAATTCAGGCCCACCAGTAAACCTTCCACCAAAGATTCCCATAACCCACTACCACAAAACCCTTGTCCCTGGCGTTTTGGGGGGCACTCCAATCCCCCTGCATCTCTCCATCCTCTTCCTTCCCCAAACCCCTCCCCCCCATCCATCCTTGCTTTTCCTTTCTCTCTTGGGTTTATTTCCCCTCTGCTCCCACTCCTTCCCCTCTTTCCTTCCCTTCCCCCTGCCACGTCCCCAGCCTCCCACACAAGTTTAAAGCCATCAGCCCAGCCAACAGTTAACCAAATCGCCTTGACCTCTCTGCTATTTGATATTCGCCTCCTTGACACTCATTTAGGAGCTCGCAGCAGTAAAGCAGACATTGGACAAGTCCAGCCTGAAACCAAAGCCCTATGAAAGGAGGAGAGAGATCAGAAGAACCTGATAGCTAGGAACTTGTTCTCTCCAAAGGCTTTCTGGACATTTTAGCCTGGATCAGGGGTCCGTGGAGCGCCAGTTCGTCGCCAAGCAGGGTGTAAACGTTAAATGTTAGCTATTTGTTCCAGAGATTGGCATGAAGATCGAGCCTTTCTGCCTCCTCTCCCCCCCTTAGCCCCCCTCCCACAGTCTCTCCAGCCCGTCCAGAGTCTCACAGACACTCATTCATTAGCGGTTTAATAACCCTCCCGACGTGATAACATCCTTTACTCCCGGCTTTTCGAGCGGAGGTGACCCTGGGGGGGCGGGGGTGGGGATGGGATTGGGGAGCAGGGGGCTGCTCACTCGAGGTGCTCTGGGGGTGGTGGTGGAGATCAGGGGTACCCGGCAGCCAGCACGAGGTCCTCCGGATGCAATTGCCGGGTGAAGAAAAGCATCTTCCTAAAAAAAAAAAAAAAAAAAAAAAAAAAAATGGGTGTGTATATATGTGTATATATATATGTATATATATGTATCACCCAACTTTGGTGCTTGAGTTCCTAAAATTCCGCTAGGCATCTCCCCCCCCCCCGAGGTCCTCAAGCCCCGAGGAGGGGACACACACACGGTCAGTGCCCCCTGTCCCCACCCCGGCCCCGCCACCGGAGCTCTTCCCGGGTGATGGATGCAGAGATGCCGTCGGTGCCTCACCTGATCAAGCCCAATATTATTTTAAATGACTTTAATTTCAACATTTCTGGCGTTTGCCCCGTCGCTGCGGATTCAGGCGTCTGAAGCAACCTTTCGAAACTCTGATTAGTTCAGCTTCGTTCAGTGCCTTTTCCTCCCTCTCCTTTCTCCCCAGTTTGGGCTTGTTTGTTGTTTTGTTTTTCTTTTTCTTTTTCCTAGCGCGACTTTCATGGGTTTCAGATAAGATACAAAATACTCTGTCGGGATACTGTAATATTAAAGATCAAAAGTGGCATCAATTGAAGACCAAACGCACGGAAAACAAAGGGGAAGGCTGGGAGATGTTCATCAGCTAATTACAACTGCAAATATTATGCAAATTTATCTTGGCACAGAAACGGCGAAAGCGAGTTTAAGTGTGGAGATAATGCTGGAATATTGACTGTTCAGCTGAGGGTGGGACGTGGTCCAATAAATTCGTCTGAGGGGAGAACCGGTATTCTATAGAGCTATATGTGTGTGTACATTCCTATCAAATCATCTGCACTTCAAATTGGGGGAGTGGGATCAAAAATCGCGGTTTTTTAATTGATACTTGAAATTCCTTGACAAATACTGCACGGAATATAGGGTGGAGGAAGAGTAGGGCAAGCAGAGATTGCCTTTGGGATGGGATTTGGGAAACACAAGCATATAAATTGATAGACCTACAGCAAGGAGAGGTACATTCGTGTAGGATAGGGTACATCCCACCCTTACCCAAATCCCGGGGCAGGAACCTTCCCCTTTAGGCAAAAGGGAAAAACAAGTTATTTTTCAACCCCGTTTCAGAAGCGTCTCCAGCTTCCTGGAAAAAAGGACCGTGCTAGACCTGGTTAATGATTAAACACCGTTCCCTGTGCCGTGAGAGCCAAGAACGGATGACAAGGAGCCAGGGAAACTTAAACCAAGGCAGAATAAGACTGCCAGCACCTGTCCCCAGAAATGTTAGCATCAGAAGTGCTTGTGCACAAAGGAAAAAGAGAGGGGGAGGGGGAAAAAAAAAAAAAAAAAGAAAAAAAAAAAAAGGCAAGGAGCAGCAAATTGACCACGAAGAGGATTTTAGGCACCATTTTCTCTTTGGTGCTGTCCAAGAAATGAAGAGGCGGGGATGCTCTAACTCGGGTCAGGAGCTCCCCCATCCCCTCGGCAGCGTTGGGGTTTTTTGTGTGTGTGGTGGGGTGGGGTTTTTTTGTTTGTTTTTTGTTTTTTTTGGGGGGGGGGTTGTTCTTTTTTTGGGGGGGGACGGGTTGAGCCGTTACCAGATTTGACCCACGCGGTGATTCAGCCGAGATGAACTTTTGGGCTGAGTTGTTTGCTATTCCTATAAGAATCCCTCCCCCCATTCCCTCAACCCGTCCCTTAGAAAGGAGTAAATGGGGTTATTCACGGCGGAAAATGTTTAAAATGCAGCTTTTCCCTGCGCAGGTGAGAAGGAAGACACCGCCTGTTTCTTCCTTTCATGGATTCAAACGAAAACATTAAAACCCAGGGAAATATCAGTAGATCTTCCCCTCCTCAGGCACACGAATATCAATAATTTCAGGTGAATGCCCCCCCCCTTTTTATTTCTGCAGCCAGAAACACAGAGCAGCGTTCATTTGCATACAAAGCAACCCGCGGAGTTTCTGCAGTTTATGAAAAATGCCTTAAGAAAAACAAAAAAAGGCGACAGAGACACAAGGAGAGAGAGGAGAGAGACTCCGAGTTGAAATCTTATCGATTTTTTTTTTTCTGTGCATGTATTTATTTGGCAACGGGGCGTGGAAAAAAAAAAAAAAAAAGAAAAAAAAAAAGAAAAAAAAAAAAAGAAAAGAACATTAATGGCAGCCCTGGCTTTAAAAGAAAAGGGGGAAAAAAAAAAAAGAGAGATGCAAATTGTGTTTTATCTTAACCCGGCTCTGTGCTTTATTCAATGTTTATGATGCATTATCTCCCCTTTAAATAAAAAATAAATCATGTAAAATTAGGATCCCGAAGCCACTGAGAGGAGAAACTCCTGTCGATTTTCTTAATTTCAGTGTGAAAGTGACACACTAATTAAAGAGCCTTTCCCCCCCGCCAACTTCTTTTTATTATTATTATTATTATCAGATTTACCTTATATTTTCCTACTGAAAAAAAAAAAAAAAAAAAAGAAATTTTAAAAATCAGTTTCTCTGTCCTCAGGAAAAAAACTGAACTAAAATAAGGACCCTGGTATTTTTTTTTCCCCAACGTTGCCCATCGCTTTCTGCCATCAGATTCATTGTGATGTATTAGATGCAATAAATTATCCCATGTAACAAAACATTGGGAGCTGAAAGGGTGATAATCTGGAAAGCAGAGATAAGGATTCATTATTCCGAATCATTATGAATCCAACGTTGCCTCTGACTTCTTTCTTAATCAGCTCCTCTGATCCTGGATATGTGAGCAGCACAGATAAGGAAAGAGTCATTTATAATTCTGTACCTCGTCTAATATTTTAAATAAAGTCAGAGGCAAGAAAACGCTATAAAACACAAGCAAGAGGCGGGCTCCGAATGAAATATCACTTCGATGTTGTTAGAGCCGCAGTAAGATTTAATTAAAATTCTCCTCTTCCACGTGCTTTATATATTTTTATAAATATATTTTTCACCTTGGATGTAATGGATAGGAATTTGCAGCGGGAGCTATGGTTGGGCTCTGGCTTTGACATAATTTCCAAGTCTCTGATTTGGGTGAATGGAAGATTTGGACGGAGGAGGAAGGGTGTGTGTGTGTGTGTATTTTAATTTCCGAGATTCCTCCCCCCTCTCCAAGCCCCGCTCTCCCTCCCCACCGTCCACACAAAGTCATTAGGTCGATCCTACCAAGGTAGGAGGCTGCGTTTAATGGAAATCGTTTTAAAGCGAATATACTCCGCGCACACAAAGCGCAGGATCGATGCCAAAGAGGCTGATTTGGGGAGATGAAGACGAAGGGTGCTTCCTCTCCCCCCTCCTTGGAGATGAAGATCGCAACGGTGATATTAAAAAAAAAATAATAAATAACTCATCTGAGGCTGTGTTTTCATAGCCGGGGAGGGGGAAAAATATTGATTATTGACAACTTTTCTCCGCTGTGGGGAGGAGGGGTTTCCTCTCCATAGCAGACAAGGCGGTTTAATTATAGCGAATAAAACATCCCCAACCTCCTCTCTGCAACCGGCGGGGCGGTTATCAACAACAATAACGTATGGATTATATTTATGGAGGGTCCGACTGCAAATCTTGGTTCAGGCGGAGCCGAAATCGATTGTGTGTGTGTGTGTATGGGTGTGCGTAGGCATTTATTCCCATATATAGGAGCCTAAATGTGTGCCAGGAAGAGAGCATGTGGTGGGATTAGCCACACGCACTAGGAGAATGACAGTCTCCCCCAGTGAGCTAGAAAACACAAGGGAAAAATGTGTATTTCAGATATTTTATGTGTGGAATATATGTATATACACTATATATATACACACACACAAGGAAATACACACATATATGTATGTGTGAGTGCATATATATGCATGTATTTATTTATCTGAGTGACCTCTGATTCCCCGGCTATTGCTCTTAATACATATTCGGACCTAAACTGCAGGCATCAAGGAAGGTCTGCGATATTTATGATAAACCCCGGGTGCCATTTAAAGCCTCATTAGTTATGTTTAACCTTTGAATCGCCAGCCATCATAGCTGGAAATGAACTTGACGGTGTGGGGTGAATGCGTGTGCGCGTCGGGGGGGAAGGGGAGGGGGGGGAGTGTATGTGAGGGTGGATGCGCCTGCGCCTCTATCCAAATTCCCTCTCCCCCTCTCCCTGCTCCCAGAAACCCCCAGCCGAGGGAATAGAGACAATAGCGCAGGGACTCCATCTCCTTGGGCTTCCCAAGCAGGTTTTGCAGGAGGATCCCTAATTTTCGTTTTCTCTCCTCGCCCCCATTCCCGCGATGTGATCAGACACCTCAGACCCAGCTGTCCCCCTTCCCACCATCCCCCCCCTTTTATATATATATATATATATATGCGGGTTTTGGAGGGATCCAGCAGCATCCTCTTCCACGCTGATCTCTCCTCCCTCTCGGAGCTCTCTTTTGGGGAGCAGCAATCGTGGCCAGCAGATCTCCCAGAGATTTTCCCTGCCCGGTGATGGTGAACACACAGCCCGAGTGATTTTAACTGTATCCTCACTACTTTTTTGTCTGAAGGACTTAGCCCTGGCTTCTCCTCTCAGCTCAGTGCAAATCTCGTGGCTTTTCAAAGCTTTTCCCTGGCAAAAGCCACATTTCTTGTCGAGGGGAGATGGGCTCAACTCGCCCTTCCTTCCCCCGCTATCGGGGTGCCCGAGGTTTTTCCATCGCGGTTTCGCGACCGGGAGGCTCCCATCGCAGCTCTAATGAGCTTTCAGTTATTATCTTAATTGAATGTGTTTTCTAAAGATAGAATTGGGAGGCGATCACGTTACCTTTCACCTTACAGAGTCACACTAGAAGCGGAGATAGCGAACCCCCAACGTCAGCAGAAAACAAAACAAAACAAAACAAACAAAAATCCAAAAAAAGCCCCCCAAAACCCAAAGCATTAAACCCAACAGTTTCCCTACAGGACCAGGAGTGTGTGTGTGTGTGTGTGTGTATATATATACATATACATATATATATATAATTTTTTTTTTTTTTTTACCCTAAGTGATCAATTTACACCCCCTCTGTTTCTGAAGCGGAGGGACTCAGCAGTGCCGGGATGCGCTGGATTTCCATGTATCGAGAAAACGGGATGGGGAGGGCTGTTCCACATCCCCCAGCAACACGAGTGAGTTTCCCACTCGTGGGGCCTGGGGGCTTCTGGCCACACCTTGTTTATCCCCGGGAATTAAACCCTTCTGGTTTATTCCAGTGGAAGTATTTCACACCAGTGATGGATGTGGAGTATGATGATAAACTGAGGGGGGGAAAGGATATTTGTGTTTCATCTCCCTTTCCCCACTTTTTGTCCCTGCCCACTTCATCTCGGAACTCGGGAAGTTGCTGCCCACCATGTGAAAAACCGTGGACACACCAGGACGAGTTTTCCGTGGCGAAGATCCACCCAGGCCAGTCCTCCGAGTTTGTGGTGGGATTTTTTTTTTTTTTTTTTTTTTTTTTTCCTGAGAGGACACACCAACTCCCCCTACCCTGGAGCAGGGGGGAGTTTTGTAGGAAGGGGCACCCACCCTTAACAATAAAAAAGAACATCACCAAACCGCAGGGAAGCTTCGTGGCAAACAATTTTGCCGAGTGATCGAAGCCGGAGGCGTGCAGAGGGGCTGCAGTATTAGGTTTTGGGGACTGATATGAGTGGGGGGTTTAATGTGGAAATTCTGCTCCCTATACCCCTTCCCCGCCGGTCCCTCCATCGCCTTCTCATCGCTGCAAGATTTGGGCCATCCCCCGGAGTCTGCCTCATAGCCATGGTCCGTGTTCCCAGCTTGTATCTTCCCCCGTCCCTCCCCAACCCTTGAAAGCCCCCAGGTCTTTATAGGGAGGGGGAATTGAGGAGCGGGCAGGGGGCTGCAGCTCCTCCCGGCTTCTCTTCGCAAGAAGATGGGCTCCGGGTTCAAACCCGTCCAGCTCTGGGAGAAGAGACAATGAGGAAGGGGACATTCCCCTCCGGATGGCACCGGTTCCTCCACGGAGAGGTGCAGGGCTCCTGCCCGCAGCCGGGAGCCTTCCTCGTCCCGATGGAGAGGAGGAGGGGACAGGAGGACAAGCAGACCGACTGCTCCCGCTCTCGGAGCGTCGTGCCAGGGGATGAGTGTGGATTATATTGTGGTTTGTTTGTTTGTTTGTTTTTTCCTGCGCCGATCCTGAAGCCTTGCACAGACACATACACAAAATAAAATAAATAAATAATAAGAACAATTAAAAATATATTAAAAAAAAAAAAAACAAAACAAAGGAAAATCGAGTGAATAAAAGTCCCTCCCCGGGAGGAGGGGGGCAGAGGAGAAGACACAACCCCTGGTAGCTAATGTCACCGCTTTTCCTCGAAAGCTTTCGATGCAAGCGGAGTGAGCCCCGGCAGCAGTTGTACGATTATACACTTAATTATTTTATTCCCCCCCCTTTCTCCCTCTCTTCCCAGGCGTTGCAGGGTGACGGCAATGACAGTTGCTGCCGGGACGGGTTACATCACGCTCACACCTCTGCGAGCCTCAGTACCTGGCTCGGCCCCCCCCTTTCCCTCCCCTCCCCAGCCCTGCCCCTATCCCCCCCCCCTCTCCACCTCCCCGCCCCATGTGATTCCCGGGATGGGTGTGTAAAGAAATGGCCCATCATATTTCTCTCACTCTTTCTCTGCCCTTTCCCAACCCGGAAGAGCTCTGATCTTCAGCCCAGCCCGGAGGAGGAGGAGAGGAGGAGGAGGAGGGCAAGGGTGGGCGGTTGGAGGATGCGGCTCCCCCAGGTTTTCCCCCTCGGTGGGAGCTTGCGACATGCCAGCAGCCGCCACCGCGGCTCCGCTCCTCCCGCACTCCTGCCCTGAGAGCTCCAGCGGAGCGGGACACAACAAAAAGCATCTGCCCAGGTCAGTGAATGCTCCGATTTATGTATCTGCATGTCCCTCCTTTGTTATTTTTTTTTAGTTGTTGTTTTTTTAATATTTATTATAATTTTATTTTAAAAACATTTATATTTATTTATTAACATTTTTAACTTCCGTCACCTCTTGCTTTTACTTCTTCTCCACGTGGAGAGAATTTAGGATGGGGATTTTAGCTCAAAGGGAAGCAGCCGCCGGCTTGAAGCACAACCCGAGTCCCCCCACAACACACATACCTTATTATTTGGGTTTTAGGGGTGTTGGGTTTTCCCAGTGACCTTGGGAGGAAGCAGAAATTTGGGATGAGAAAAAGCTGGTTTTATCCCTGAGTGTTAAGGGCAAAGCAGTGAGGGATGGTCAGCGGTAAGAGACGGGACACAGAACTGTCATATCTGGGATGTGAAATACTAATCTCAGGACGGGAAAGGATAGATATTTTATTTATGTACATATATATGGGCGATCGGGGCCTTTCTGTACCTCGCTTCCTACCTGTGTGCATATTCCTTTGTATATACAGACCCGCAGAGGCGGATCACCTATTTTTCTGTGTTAGGCGATGCCCGTGGGTGCAGGCATGAGCCGATTCCTGATAGAGCAGTGGGATTCCTGTTAGAGCCGGAGTTTCCATACATACAAAAATCACCGATATTTATTTACTCATGTTAGGTCGGTCCATGCTGTACAGTCCATAATGTATTCTACTTAGTTAGCGCTATATATATATTTATATTATACATATTTGTGTTAAAATATATGTAGCATATAATATATAGCAAGCATACTGCGCTTCTAATAGTACCTAACCGGGGCGATCTTCCTCCCCTTCCAGCAGATATTACTCCTTTCGTTCCTTGTAAATCCAAATCATATCTCCCAGCCCACAGAACGCGGAACGGATCCGCAGACCAGGCCGGGCTTTACTGGGCTCCGACAGGACTCGGTGCCCGAATGACCAAAGAAGAATTTCTCCTCTATCTCGGCCTGAATTTAGGTGCCTCACCTTCTTTCCCCCTTGTAGGAATTTTTTTTTTCGCTCTCCGGAGCAGGCGGAGGGTATTTTAGAGGGAAGCCTGGAAATGTCTCGGGCTGTCCAGAAATGAGATTATAGCTGTCATTGAGCGTCCTCAAAACTGAAAGGGGCTAAAAACATGTCTGTCTGTCCTTCCATCCATCCATTCATCTATCCATCTCGGCTTCTCTTATCTTCACGTGTCCGTACACAGTCAGTGGGCTTTTGGTGACGGATTTTAGTGCAACCGGATAATTAATAACCACCGGCCCTACTTGTTTCCTCCATTATTTATGGGCCGCAGGTGAGGAACGAGGGAGCCTGAGCTCAGCCGTGTCTCGGTCAGGGGCCACAGCGCTGGCCGGACGCCGATGTCCCATCCCCGGCCACCTGGGCAGGCAGAGGCGACAGAGAGGGTCCCGGCAGGCTGGGGTGACATGAGAACGGAGTAATAGGCTTTCGGGAAGGAAGCAGGAGAGGGAAGTTCTTCATCCGCCCCCGGCACTTTGCTCCCGGCTGGGGCTAAGCGTTTCCTTCTCCCCGGGGATGTGGTTTTGTTTTGTTTTGTTGTTTTTTTTTTTTTTTTTTTTTTTTTTTTTTTTTTTTTTTTTTTTTTGTTTTTGTTTTTGTTTTTCCAGTGCCTAGGGGGGTGTTTTAATTCCAAGGGAAAAATAAAAAAGAGACAAGGAGGTGCTTCCCAACAAGGCCAGGTAGGGAGCCGGATGGGGGGACCCCACCTCCTGTACTCTCTGAATTTGATAGCTTAGGACAGCCCCCATTTACGAAGCGAAGTGTGGTGCTGTGCCTCTGAAGAGGGTTGTTTTGGGGGGTACTGGGGAGAGCAGGGACAGCTCGAAACTAGCCGCAGCCGGGACACCTCCCCGGACAAAAAGCTCCGTTTTAAATCCCGAGAGGTCGGGGTATGACCCTGCGCCTCGCCAAGGAACTGGTGTTCATTCATCACGCCAAAAGCCCGGTGATTCGTGTTTTCTGCTTTATCCAAGTCCCAGGGTTATTTTTGCTTTTGAAATACATATTTATATATAATTTTTTTTTTCTTAATAAAAAGTCATTACACCCGACCGCAGCTTCACCTTCTCCGTGGTGGGGGGCGAAGGAAATGGCGCGGCTCGGGTTTAAAGCCCAGAAGATGCTTTTGCTTTCGCTTCAATCAGCCTCCAAATCCATGGCTCAAAACTGTTCTGAGCGATAAGGCAAAGCCGAGAAAGACGAAATAAAAATATTCCGCCCTCCACTCCCCCTCCTTTTTTTTTTTTTTTTAAATGTTAATTTCCTGAATCTCATCATAATTTGGACAGTCTGTTTAGGCAGATTTCTAGGTTGGCTTGGTTTTTTTTTTTTTTTTTTTTTTTTTTTTTTTCTTTTTCTTTAATGTCTTACTTTTGAATCTCTCGGGTAGAAGCCTTCCCGGAGCGCTACCGGACTGCCCCTACCCCAGCGCCGGGCGGGCGTCAGAGATCCGCGCAGCGCAAAAAGGGTAGCGGAGCATCTGCACGCAGCTTGGAGAGGGGGAAAGAAAGGGGGAGAAAGGGGGGAGTGGATAAAGGAGAGCAGTGGGAGCCCTTTTCAAGCCGTCTCTGTGCTGTTTCAGAAAGGGAATTTGCGGGGGGAAGAAAAGGGACTTACCGGGTTGAGCTTGAAACCGGGGCTGTGCTGCGGAGGGAAGGAGGAAGGGAAGGAAGGAAAGAAAGAGGGAGGGAAAAGCAGCTGGACTCTGCCTCCCACCTCGGAGCACGACAGGAAACCCGGTAGCTGGGGTGACAGGGTTTCCCCCCCCCCCATTCCCCTATTTCCCCATTCCTCCATTCTCCCCTTTGCCCGGCTCCTCTCCGCGTCTCTGCCGCGCAGTTTGGGGAATGTGGCGGGGGGAGAGGTCGCCTCTGGGACTTGCGGAGCCGGTTTTTGATCTTTCTCAGATTTTTTTTTTTTTTTTTTTTACTCGAGCAGTGTCCCGGGGCAGTCGCCCTCCTCTCAGCTTCAAAGAAAGAGATAGGGTGGTGGAGGAGGGGAAAGAAAAGTCCCAGTTTCTTTCCTCCCAATTTTAATTCTTCGAATTTCTTTTCTTCGGCAGAGCAGGGTTTTCCCCTTCTCCTCCCCCCACCCCTCCCGTACAGTATCGTTTGCGCTGGAAAAAACAAACAAACAAAAAAGTGTGTATCTGGGGAGGGGGGGGGTGGTGCACGAAGGGAGAAAAAAATCTTGGACCCGTTGTAACCAAACGTTGATTTGTTCTCTCTGAATTTGCATGGCTCGGCACTTCTTTGTGTGCCTGTGTTTATGTTTCCTCACGATCTTCGCGAAGGAGAGATAAATGAATTGTTAGAAGAGAACGGAAATATAAGCTTATATATTTTTAAAAAAAGGAGTAAAAAAAGATAAATCACCCATGTGGGTGGTTTCGAAGCGGAGGGGAAAGGCTCGCGTGCGATTAGAAATGCCAATCTAGTATTTCCATCTCTCTTTTCTTGGTTTATTATTATCACTACCATTGTCATTATAATTATTATCATCATTATTTTGCCAGCCCCTAGCTGGAGGGATGCTGATTCTGGTTTTACTGATCAAGAGCGGGGGGGGATATCTCGATATCTCCTTGAAGAAACGGATCATAATTCCTTCCCGATTCAAGAAGGGCGGAAAAAAAAAAAAAAAAAAAAAGAAAAAAGAAAAAAAAGATAAAGGGAAACCAAAATAACAAAATATTCCCTCTTCTCTCCGCCTTTGTTTAAACCGAGATTATCTCAGCAGCATTACCAGGGCCCAGCCATCCTCATGCCGAAGGCTGTCCCTGGGGGCTGTCAGGCTCCGTGCCCCGGGGAGGCTGCGGACGCGGTTCCTCCCGGCCCAGCCAGGGAGATCACAACACCCCTCCCAACCCCGGGTGCCTCAGCAAGAGAGCAAGTTGCTGTATACAAGGATGGGGAGGGGAAAATTAAAATAATCTTCGGACCTCTGCCCTGGGCCGTGTCCTCTCCATAACCCCCCGATTCGTCGCTCCCGGCTGTTTGTACAGCTTTACCTGTACCATTCTGGTACCCTGTTAAAAAAAAAAGCCAAAGAAAAAAAAAAGCCCGGCAAACGTAACTTAATCCACTTTCAGTCAGTTGTCGTCTAAAAGGGGGCTAAAGGAGCGGGGAGCGAGGGTGTGTGTGTGTGTTTCTGGCTGTCCCCGCCCCGAGGTGCCAGTCGCAGAGGTGGGCACCGATGGGGACGGAGGCAGCGGATGGCCCCAGGTCTCGACACGAGAAAAACCTCCCTTATGTCTATTTTAATAGGAAAACACGGGGTAAAAAGGAGGAGGTGAGGGTCAGCTTTAGTGCCCTTTGACTGCTCACTTTTAGGGAGGGGTAGGCTGGGTAACCGCCCTATCTCCCTGAGTTTTGGGTGGGTTTTGTTGTTGATTTTTTGTCTTTAAACACCCATCCCCCCCTTCTTCCGCCACAGTCTCCCCTTTTTGGGCTTTCATTGACTTTTATAAAAAACGTTTCCCCTGATCATTTAGCTCCAGAGATAGCATAATTCCTTCCCTCCCCCCCATGACTCTGCTGGAGTCCCGCTCCCCGCAGCCACCCGCCTGCCCCCCCCTCACTGACAGAATTAACCCCCCGAGCCCCCGAGCCTTATCTGACGGCTGGTGGCGAGCTTGGGGCTAATTGCTCCAACAATGGGCTCCTATTAACGCCAAGCTGTCACTGGAAACCCTGCTGGGGGCTGCCGGGCGGGGGGGCGAGGTGATGGATCTGCAGCCACAGCCTGGGAAAAGGACGGTCAAGGCCAGCGATCCTAGCAAAACCCCCGGGGATCACAGATTAATCCGAGGAGGGGGGCAAATTTTTTTTTTTTTTCCCAGAAGAATGTGTTTGCTTTCCCCACCACTGTTTCCTCCCTGGCCGGAACGGGAATAGGAAGATTGAGGGGGTTAAAATGTAGGGGTAGGCTGGGAAAAATACATTGGAAAGTGAGTGTCAACCTCCCAAAATTGAGGCCGTGACTGCGTGGGCCAAGCAGCGCGTAGGGTCCCACCGGGTCAGCCCCTCTGTCCCCTTGTCATCGCCCCCCCGAGGAGGTCGTGGCCCTTAGGGATGTTCCCACTTCTTCCTCCATGCCTCTGATTAGAATTGGTGTACCTACTGATATCTTTATTATTTCATTACTTTAGCAATTTTATTTTTTATTAAACGTTCCGTGCCTTCCAAACAGCCGAAGGAGAGCGGATTCCTCCCACCCCAAGACAGGGGGAAAGACGTTTTCTCGATGGTTTAGCAATTTTGTGACCTCTAGACGGAAATTCCCCTCCTGTGATGGCTACAGGTCCCGGGGTTGTAACTGCGGGAGGGGATAAGTGTGGAATCTCAGGTCACCTGCCCGAAGATTCCCACTCGACACTAAGAGACCTACTCCATACCAAGATATTAGAAGAAAATTTTTTTTTTTTTTAAGTGTCTTTTTGCAAGTGCTGGAGATCACCCTTGCCCGCAGGGTCTGGTTAGGGTTTGGGGAAATTTGGGAAGCGGGGATAAAGGCGGGGGGGGGGGGGTGCAAATTCCGCTGAGACCCTCCAGCATCATGTCCCTAAAATACTTAAAGCTAGGCGGCGGGGGCTGTATGGAAGTTTGTAGTCTTGCTTGAAGATAAATGCGAACGATGTTCCTCTCTTTACTGTCGGCCTCTCAAATTCCTCTCAAGGAGGAGAGGTGGGAGAAGAACCCCCACCCGCTTTTGGGGCACCTCGTTGTCCCCCCATACACCCGGGGCGTCCGCTGGGGCCGCTGGGTATGGAGAAAACCTGCGGGGTATCACAGCAAGCGCATCAGGAGAGCCCGCGCTGGTTCCCCCCACCCTTGCTCCAGCGTACCCTAAAAAACCGGGGTAGGGAAAGAGGGGGAAGGTTGAAAAAAAACAAACCAAGAAAAACCAAATAACAAAAACCTCCAAAACAAGCCTCAGGCAAAGTGGCTTCTAACTTCGTGTGTGTGTGTGGAGGGGGGGGGGGGGAGGGGGGAGAGGAAACACCGCTTTGACGGAGCGAGTCAAAGCCCCCGGTTCGGGGAGGGCCATGAGCACCCACCCCTTCATCGCACCCCCCCCGGCCGGAGGGACCCGGCGAGGCTGGACAGCGAGGGGCAGCGTCCAGCTCGGCCCCGGCGCTGCCTCCCCCCGGGAGGAACCGGACCTGCCACCCTCATCCCGACTTGTCCATCCCCCTGTCGGAGATCGCAACCGGCCACGTTTCCCCCGGTTCTGCCCCTGGGCTGGGCTGCACCGACCCCAATGCACAGCTGGTTTTTCCCCCGCGTTTATTATACCTACTTCAAACAGCTAATTTTAAATAAAAATAAATGTAGCTATCTGCATCCCCAGCGGGAAGCATGACAACATCAGCTCTGCTCCTCTGTCCCAACGCACAGGGGAGGGTGGACCATGCCGGGGGCTAAAAACGAGCTTAAAAGAGGCAAAAGGACCGGAGCATCGGTCCGGAGGCTCAGCTCCGCCGCCCGTCGGGGAGCTGGGCGGCTGGGGAGGAATTTCCCGGCTGCAGGTTGAGCCCAGCCCGGTGCTGCCGCCACGGGGAACGGCGGAGACCGCCCCGGCAGGGGCAACGGGACGGCAACAGCAGCGTGGCCGCCGCTGCGGAGCCCCGGGGTTTAATTAGACCCCCCTGGTATAAAGACTCCTGAGAGGAGTTTCCTCTCGCACCCGGGTAGACGGCGTGCGGAGAGACAGCACCCACAGGCACCTTGTAAGTGACTGCAGTGACTTTCTCTAGTTTTCTTTTTTTTTCCCCTTTTCCTTTTTCTTCTTTTTATTTTTTCTTTTTCTTCTTCTTTTTTTTTTTTTTTTTTTTTTTTTTTTAATTTCCCCTTTGTTTCTTTTTTTTCTCTTTTTTCCTCTTTTTCCTTTTCTCTTTTTCTTTTCTTTTTTCCTTTCTTTTCCTTTTTCTTTTCTTTTTTCTTTTTTTTCCCTTTTTCTTTTTTCTTTTTCTCTTTTCTTTCTTCTTTTCTTTATTCTGTTTTCTCTATTTTTTCTTTTTCCTCTCTTCTTCTTCTCTCCCTTCCCTCTCCTTTTACATTTCCCACATCTTTCCCCCTGTTTTTCTTCCTGTCCTTTCTCTACTTATCTTTTTTCTCTTTTCCCTTTCTTCTCTTTCCCTTTTTCTTTTCCCTTCTCTCTTTTCCTCTTTTCTCTCTCAACTCTCCCTTTTTCTCTCTTTTCTCCCCTCTTTTCTCTCCTCTTTTCTCTCCTCTTTACCTCCCTTCTTTTCTCTCGTTTCTCCCTTTCTCCCTTACCCTTCTCTCTCCCTCCCCGAACTCCCCATTGTCCTACCCCGCGGTTCTCCCCTGGACGCTGCCCCGGCTGGGTTGGCCGGGCCGGGCCGGGCCGGGCCGCGCCGCTAGGGGATGCCCTGGCTCAACGCAGCGGCCCGGCCGGCCTGCGGGGCGCGGGCGAGCAGCCAATCAGCGCTTGCCGGGGCCAACAGGGCGCGGGCGAGCAGCCAATCAGCTCTGGCCGCTGCCGGCGCCCCAGTTCCTGCTCGCCCCCTATTGGCTGCGGGCTCGGTGGCGGCGGCCCCCGCTGGGCGGCGGGCGGCGCTGCGGACGCGGAGCCCGCGGGGGGCGGCGGGGCCGGGGCCGAGGCCGGGGGCCTCTGCCTGGGGGTCCCGGTCCTTCGCCCCACCTCGGGCAGGGAACTCCCCCCCCCCACCTTTCCTGACCTCAGCCCCGCGCAGACCCCACTGGGATCTCCAGTGGAACCGGGAGGAGGAAAAATAAAAACACCTCAAAACACCCCCAAATTGTTTCCAAACACGGGCGTTTCTCTGCGTTTATATCCTTAATGATAATAATGATGATAATAATAATCAAAATCCTTAGAGCAGCTCTAAACCCGCCGGTGTAGAAGCAGAGGCAGCTCACTTTCAGCTGGCCAGCCCCCCGGAGGTCCTGCACCTGCCGGGACATCCCCGGCTCGGCCCGGTACCGCTCTTGGGGGGCTCCGGTTCCTCTTCATATCCCTTGTGGGGTCGGCAGGACAGGCGAACGGGTCACTTCCACTCATGACTTTCCGGAATGACCACTCTTAAAACTGAGTTCCCCGGCCAGCGGAAAAAGTTACTTTCCCCCTTAAGAAGGGAGAATTAAAAAAAAAAAAAAAAAAGAAAAAAAAGAAGAAAAAAAGAAAAAAAAAAAGGAAAAAAAAACAACGGGGGAGAAAGTTTAAAAGAAGTTGGTGAAAGGGGGTTCCCGAGAGTGCGCGGCGCGGGCAGCGCGGAGGCGGCCGGTGCGCCCCGCCGGTCCCCTCCTCAGGCGGGGACAGGCTCCGCCTCCCCCGGGCTTATGACACTGGAACCTCCTTAAGTTGCGTCTCGCCACAGCTGTCTGTAAGCACTGAGCCGGCTGGCGCCATCCTGCTCCTTTCAGAAAGAATGCCTTCCCTGTAAAAAAAAAAAAAAAAAAAAGAAAAAAAAAAGAAAAAAAAAAAAAAGAGAGAGAGAGGAAAAAAAATAGTAAAAAATAATAAATTAGGGCGAACGAGAGAGCACAATCTGATCTGATCAAGCACTTTCAGCTTCATCCCTCCTGGGTCACATACTGCTTCTCCACCAAGGTTTGTGCGGAATTTCTTTAGCAACTTGTCGCCTTTTTTTTTTTTTTTTTTTTTTTTTTTTAACCCCCCCCTCTTTCCCCCTCCTTTCCCCTCGCTCCTTCCCTTCACCCCCACCCCCTTCTCCATCGCTTTACCCCTCCTCAATTCCCCCCACCTCCCCGCCTTCTCTTTTCCCCCCGCTTCCCTCCTTTCTCGGTTGCATAATAATTAATGAGCAATCAAAGTGACTTTAGGCTGCAGAGCAGCGAATGGCACAAGTTCTCACCGGCTTAAGCCGCTGGAGCTTCTCAGGTGCAAATGAAGCAAATAAACAAATAAACAAACAACCGCGACGAGCGAAAAAGAAAAGGAGAAAAAAAACAACAACAAAACAAACGAAAAAAAGGAAATAAAAATAAAATAAACCAGCAAGAGTAAGAGCTGAGGCAGCAGGAGCGTGGAGAGCTGCTGGGCTCCGCTCTGAGAGGAGAGAGAGAAAGAGAAAGAGGCGCTGGGAAGAGAGGTGGGTCCAGGGCAGAGCAGGCGCTTCCCAGGGATGGCTGCCGAGAGATGGGATGGGTTTTCTCCTGCCTAAAAAGTCAGGTGCTAAAGTTCAGAACTTCTCAAGCACGTTTCTCTCTCTGCCTCTCTCTCTCTCTCTCTCTCTGCTCCTTCCCTTTCCTCTTTCTCGTTACAGGTGATCAAAGAAGTGAAACATCTGCAAAAGAGCGGAAGATACCGAGGGGATCTCACTTCGTAGAGATTTTTTCCCCTGAGTTTGTTTGTTTTCCCCTTCCCCCCCTTTTTTTAGCATATTCTTTTTTTTTTTTTTTTTTTTTTTTTTTTTGAATCGATTTCTCACCACAACCCCCCCTTCCCTCCACTTTCAACCAAACCTAACCAGAAACATCCCCAAACTCGCAAACTCGCCGAGCGCTTTTTCCCCCCCTTTCCCTCTGCATAACCTCAGCACCGTCTCCCCCTCCCATCTCAAGCCCCTCCGTGCCTTGCTGAGGAGGAGGAGGAGGAAGAAGAAGAGCAGCAGCGGAGCAACCAGCGCGGAAGATGGAGGTCTCCACGGACCAGCCGCGGTGGGTGAGCCACCACCACCCGGCTGTGCTCAATGGGCAGCACCCGGACTCGCACCACCCCACGCTTGGCCATACCTACATGGACCCCACGCAGTATCCTCTCGCCGAGGAAGTGGATGTACTTTTTAATATCGACGGACAAGGCAATCCCGTCCCTCCGTATTACGGCAACTCCGTGAGAGCCACCGTGCAGAGATACCCCACGGCCCACCACGGTGAGTGTCCACCACCGGAACCAGAGTTCCACGGGGCAACCACGGGCCCCGTCCAGGTCCCGGTACGGGTGGCACCGTGCTGCCCCAAGCCCCGCCGGCCCAGCTGCTGTCAGGCAGACCCCGGCAGCTCTCCTGCCGGCGGGGAAACTACGTCACGGGTGGATTTTGTGGTTGGCTTATTGCAAATAAATAAAAATCCAGGGGTCCTTTTATTCTTTCTCTTTCAATTTTTCTTTTCTTTCTTTCTTTCTTTCTTTTTTTCTTTCTTTCTTTCTTTCTTTCTTTCTTTCTTTCTTTCTTTCTTTCTTTCTTTCTTTCTTTCGTTTTTTTTTCTTTCGTATTTCTTTCTTTCGTATTTCTTTCTTTCTTTCTTTCGTATTTCTTTCTTTATATCTTCTTTCTTTCTCTTGCCCTTTTTCTTTCTCTGCCCTCTTTTTCTTCTCTTCTATCCCACTCTCCTTTTTTTCTCTTTCTTCTCATCTTTCTCTTGTGGTCTTCCTCTTTCCCTCTCTCTTTCTCTTTGGTCCTCCCCCCCCGCCCTCCATTCTCTTTAATTAGGTTAACAGTTAGGGTTTTCATAGAGTGTTTAGGGGTTTTTTGCACGATTAAGCTGCTCTGGAGAAGAAAAGCAAGCTGGGGTGTGAAAATGACCCTGCTGTCCTCACGCTTGGGCTATTTCATTCGCACTTGGTGAGCTTGTTAGGGCTTGGGTTGAAAGTTTTGTACATGCACACAGGGCTGCACCAAGGCATGTGTTAAAAAAAGAAAGAAAGACAGAAAAAGAAATATCAAAGTGTAAAGAGGTATTGGACCTGGTCTGTTTTCCTCTGGGTCCTGCAGGAAGGTAGTTACCCACCATGTGAATTTTATTCCTGGGTCAAAGCTTTTAAAGAGAAGATGAAATACCTGGGGCCAATGGGGCCCAGGTCTGTGGAGGGTTAAGTGCTTTGGTGAAGTCTTTTATGAGGAATAAGAGAGATGCAGAATTGTATCCGGAGTTTACCTGTATGGTTGAAAAAGAGGGAAGAGGGAGTCTTGAAATAATAATAATAATAATAATAATAATAATGATAATGATAATAATGATAATAATGATAATAATAATAATAGTAAAATGAGGGAAAAAAAAGCAGATGCTGATGTGTGAAGCCAGACAGTGAGTTATATACTGGTGAAATCTTAAAAGCCCACAGTTTGCAGCAGAAATCACCCCAAAATAGAGGAGAAGAAAGTGGGACAAGCAAGTGGAAATCGAGCCGGGTTCAGGGGCTGCTGCTCCCAGGCTTCAGCTACTTGTTGAGTGCGAGTCTGCATTAGACTCCGCTCAGTAACTGCATTGTTCTGCTATTAGTCCCTTTAAAACAATTATTTCTAAGGATCAGCAGCCTTTGTCCTTTCTTTTCTTTTTTCTTTTTTCTTTTTTTTTCTTTTTTTCTTTTAAATCTTTTTCCCAACATATCAGCAGAAAGTGGAAATGCGGTCTCTCTGATCTACCCTGAATATTATTTACTATGCTACTTCCTGGAGAAGATAATGAATCTTGACCCTTTCTATTCGTATAACCCACCTTCCCTTCCTTTCGAGCAGTTACTTTCAGTATTGTTCACAAATATCTGGTAGGGTGAAAACAAGCTTGGAGATTTTCTAGACACAGACAAGCTGCCATGCAAGCATACTTGCACCCTGCTGCACCAGCTCTTTAACTATCTGTGGCTTTATAGATCTGTGTTTGCCTCCTTCTGTATATTTAGCAGCCTGTATACATATATCAGGATACCTACAGAGGTTAAAGCTCTCTAGATGTCAATGCGTTTCCAGGGCTTTATTTGCAGGCACAAACTTGCTCTCCTCCAGTTGAATAACTGGGTTTTTCAGCTTATGGTGATTTGTTCCAGTTGCCGTAGATCTGGGTGGATTTGATTCTTTGGGAATATTTTTCTTTATAAGCAAGAGCAGCAATTAATTTAAAATATTAGGTACCATCCCTAACATTTAGAACCAAAGAAAACAACTTTTGACTGCATAAATCTAGTGTTGTTGTGGGATTGTTTGTTTGTTTGTTTCTGGGTTTTGGTTTGGTTTTTTTTTTTTTTTTTTTCCAAAGTCTAGGTCTATATTTTAAAATACAAGTGAAGGGTCCCTTATCCCAAGAAGAGGATGGAGAATTTCTTAGGGCGCTGTTGGTACTCTCTGTGTGTACCATGTCGCCACGAAAAAGCTATCCAACATTTGTGTACAGCCTTACAGAAGAAAAAACAAACAAACAACCAAACCAAATCGGGCGGTTAGCAAAGTTTAGCAGCTCTGGTGGAAAGATTATTATCACGTCTTTGGGCATCTTCTGGTCTTCTTCATTTGGCCAGAATATTCCCAATGTTTGTAACCCACGGCTGCCTTCGGGAAATTATTTTCCAGCTAAGAAGAAAAGATTTCTGCAGTCGGGGCTTGGCAATGTCACGCAGGATTTTCTCTTCAAAGTCCATGTGGGATTGTCTGGAAAAGGGAGAGAGTGAAGTAGGTCTGGCCAAATTCCGTGTCCCTGGGCTGGCATCCCTGCTGTGAGGGTTCCCGACCCAGAGACCTGGTCTTGGAGCAGGATCGGGGCTGCCACCTCAGTCTATGGCGGTTTTTAAATTTTAATTTTTAAAAGTGAGTGGGGGTTTGCATCAAACGTAATTGCTCTTGCTTCCCCCCTCAAGCTGAGCCCTTAGGAAAGCTGGGAGCGGGGGGGAAAGGTTACAGCCCGGCATCCCCACGGGGGGCTGGCCGGAGTGTCAGAGGGGTTGTAACGGGAGTTTTGCTGTGATTTCTCCGAGCAGGGAGCCAGGTGTGCCGCCCCCCGCTGCTGCATGGCTCGCTGCCCTGGCTGGACGGGAGCAAGGCGCTGAGCAGCCACCACAGCGCTTCCCCTTGGAACCTCAGCCCTTTCTCCAAGACCTCCATCCATCACAGCTCACCAGGACCCCTTTCCGTCTACCCACCCGCTTCCTCTTCCACTTTATCCGCCGGCCACTCCAGCCCGCACCTTTTCACCTTCCCACCGACCCCTCCTAAAGATGTGTCCCCGGATCCGTCCATCTCTACTCCGGGCTCCACCGGCTCCACCCGGCAGGACGAGAAGGAATGCATCAAATACCAGGTGTCCCTGGCCGATACCATGAAGCTGGAGTCCTCACACTCTCGGAGCAGCATGGCCTCTTTAGGAGGAGCCACCTCCTCCGCTCATCACCCCATCACTACCTATCCACCGTATGTCCCAGAATATGGCTCTGGACTTTTTCCCCCCAGTAGCCTCTTAGGAGGATCGCCCACCGGCTTCGGGTGTAAATCGCGACCGAAAGCACGGTCAAGCACAGGTAGGGCTTTGGGTTACTTCGTCCCCGTTGTTCGGGAGAAGAAGCTTTGAAGGAAAACGCGGGGGGTGGGGGCGAAAGGGGAAAGGCTGCACACCCCTCTCCTCTCCTCACACAGAGGGATGCGCACAATCATCCTTGTGATGAAAGCAGCGGGGGCTGAAACCCCCTCCCCCGTGTTGGAGTGAAACTTTACCTTCCCCACAGGTTGCCTGCTGGGTTTATGAACAAACTCCCTCTTGTCCAGCCTTGGCTAGGAGATAGAACCCACCCAGGACCCCACAACCCCACCAACACCCCCCGGGCTGCCGCAGAGCTCCTGCCCCGGGGAGCGACCCGGTCCCCTCCACCACCCCAAGCGCCCACGGTGCTCTCAGCTGCGGCGCCTGAGGAGGAAGCGAAACCAAGGGAACCACAGCATTGGTGTATCTCTCTGTATTTTAATAATGGTACTAAATCCCGGCCAACTTCCCCCGCCTGCCCTCCGCCTCTTTCTTCCCAGGGCCTCTTCCCATGCGGAGGTGCGGGGAGAGTTTTCCTTGGGGCGCTGGGGGAGCTCACCCACGCAGCCCCCAACCCCATGCCAGGGGCTTTGACCCCCCCGACCAGCTCCATCCAACACCGTGGCAGAGGCTTTGACCACCCCCGATGCACGACCCCAGAGCATCCCCTTGGCCTCTCCTCTGGGGGAGGAGCTGGAGGGTCCCGGGCGGGATGTGTGGGGGTGCGAGGGTCCTGCTCCCGACGGCTGAAGTCTTCGAGTTTGGACATTTGTGTTCACCGAGGGGTAATGTGCGAGGCGAGGGGTGTGTATGTGTATGTAGGAAAGGGCGAGTAGTCAAAACTCCCCCTCTCCCCCTTTTTTTTCCTCTCTCTCTCTCTCTCTCTCTTTTTTTTTTTTTTTTTTTTTTTTTTGGCTTTTTTTTCTTTTTATTTTTTTTTTTTGGAGGAGGCTGCTGCAGGGTTGCCTGGCATGAATGAGATCAGTTTTCAGGGTTTTTCCAGGGTGACATTTACTCTGTCTGTCTGAGCAGGGACTGTCTCTATTTAGCTGATATGTTTGAGCTAATCCAATTATTTTCAGACTGCTGCACGCGACAGTTGCATTGTTTATCCAGCGCCAGGAACTTTAATAGAGTCCGGATGCGGTTAGAGTGACAAAAAAACCCAGACCTGTATGTTTTGTACATGAAAGCAGGAGAGAGAGAGAGATGGAGTGAAACAAAAGAGAGGGACAGAGACTCAAACAGCCCCGGAGCGGCTGCCCCGTGTAACCGGAGGGGAACAAAACCACCCGGGTATTAACTGGAGCGGCTCCCCGCCTGGCCCCGCTACGGACCGGCCGCTGTGTCGGGTTAGGGACCGGTTGTTTCTGGTCTCCGGTGCGGTTCTCTGCTCCCTCCCCCGGCTGCTCCGGCGCCGGCCGAGCCGCAGCTCCCGCCGGGGCACCGGCTGCGCGGTATTTTCAAACCGTCTTGCCCACCCCCCCTCCCTACCCCGCCTCTTGTTTTCCTTTTGCCACTTTCTGTTACTTTACCTTCTAGAGACACATCTGCGGTTCGTGATAAACCAACCCCAGGAGCAACACCTATTTTTTTTTTTTTTAAGTTGATTTTAGCAAGCTGGGAAGCTCGCAGACAAAGGGATGGAGTGCTGGAGGAAAAAAAGGGAGGGGGTGTTTTTGCAGGATGAAACGGCTGCAAAAAAAAAATTTTTTTTTTTTTTTTTGGTGGGGGTGGGTGGAAGGAGAAGGTTTTAGTGCAAAGGTTCTGGAAAAACGGTTGCTGTTTGTGGTTAGGGCGCGGATGCCTCTTGCTCGAACGCAGCGCGGGCTGGGGCAGCGGGGAGCCAGCTCCGTGCTGAGGTAGCTCAGCTCTGGCCGGCTGGTTTCTTCTGCTTCTCTCAGATGGGCTGAGAGTACATGAAAAAAAAAAACCAAACAAACCCACAAACACAACAAACTTAGCACCCAACAACAACAACAACATAAAAACCCCAAACCACTCAACTCTGTGATAGCAGCTGCGAGGCATGTCCCCATCTCTCCAATTCCCTGCTCTAAACTGGGAGCTGGTGGGTTGTGGGGTACACTCCAGATAGCCAGGGAGAGGATAGGTGCTAAAAAGGAGAAGAAGGAGGAAAAGACCTTAATCAAGGCCCACACAGGCTCAGGGCTTCCAAGTGTCAGAAGGGACCATCAGGCTGCAGATGTGACGGGGAAGCCAGAGGGGTTTCTGCAAGTTGGGTGGTGGAAACTTAATTGCAAGTTGATCAATAGGGGATATTAGTAGAGTGACTGGTACTGGCGAGGTGTTTTGATTGTTGATCTGTGTTTATTCTGGGGGTCTGTGATGTAGCTTGACCCGAGGCCAAAGGAAGAGCCTCTCTAGGCTCATGCATCCTTCTTGGAGCTGGGCAGTGCTCAAGGAGCATCCCCAGGATCCCCAGACAGATAAGAAAGGGAGACATGCACTTGAATTTGTCGTCCATCTATCTAGAGGGGGTTGGAGGCTCCTGTAAAGCTTGCTAAAATGTGAGGTGTGGGTTCTGAAGAGCTGTAGGAGCCCTAACTCCAGAGGTGAGAGGGATCTGTCGTCCCCTCACCTTCCCTCTGCAAAAGAGAGACTCGTAAAAGGGGTGAGAGCTTCTCCAGGGAACCCCTTGAGCCACCATGGAGTTTGGATTGTCATCTCTCTTCCCTCTCTCTTCCCATCCCTCTTCCCTGCTTCTGGGACACAGGCCTGACGCTGACTGCGGGGTGGTGACAGGGTCAGGTCCCACCAGACTGTCCCCAGCCATTGTCAGGGATATTGCTCAGCCTTGGCCTTGGACCCTTGATTGAACATCCTGAGTTTGGAGAGGACTGGCAGTGTCTGGCATGGTTGGGTCTCTTGGGGGCTTGACTTGTTTTTTTTTTGGGGGGGGGTTTCTCCAGTTCCCTTTACCTCTGCTTTCCCTAAGTGAACTATGTGCTCTCTTGTTTCCAGAAGGCAGGGAGTGTGTAAATTGTGGGGCTACCTCAACCCCTCTGTGGAGAAGAGACGGCACCGGGCACTATTTGTGCAACGCCTGTGGACTCTATCACAAAATGAATGGCCAGAACCGCCCCCTGATCAAACCCAAGAGAAGACTGGTGAGTCTCCAGCTTTTTTTATTCAGTCTTTTCCTCCTTCTGTGACTTTTGCTCCTTGTCCACAGCCTGGGAAGGAGAGGGGAAGCTCAACAAGCTCCAAAATCTGGTCCCACTGTGTTAGAATGCCAGGAAGGGGGGATGTTCAGAGAGATGCTCCAAGATGCTGTGGGCTTCTTACAAACCAGAACTGAGTTTTCTGCCAGGTTGCAATGGGGCAGGTGCCTGTGCACAGTGCTCCTGGATGGTGACCCAAGGAAGGTGGCTCTTTCCAGGGAAAAGGGGCAGAGTAATAATTTCCTAGTGACCAAAGGGATTATCAGAAAAACAGAATTTCTCCAGGCTTCTCCACACTGCTGTCCTGCCCTTCCTGAGTGTGTCTCCGTCCCTCTCTGCTGGCAGTGTCGTGGAGGAAGGAATCCAAACTGGGTACCCATAACCATAACTGGTGGCACTGGGGAATTGCTTGGTCCTGCAAAGCTCTTGGCTGATGGTCCTGGTGCCACTTGCACCTGGTGGGATCATTTGTGTTGAGCCAACTGGGTCTCAAAGTGTGTCATTCCCCTCTAAGTCAGTGTGAGCGAGGACACAAGGTAGGAGATGGCAAAACCTGGTGAGAATGCAAAGCTGAACTTGTGCTAGGGACTAGAAGTTGGAGGAAGACAAAAAGGGAGTGTAAAGGTTTGAAATAATGGTTGCAAGCTTCACAACTGTACTATATACAGGCAATACATTGCAGCATCCTCAGAGATCTTATTTATGAATTTCCCTGGAAGCCACGAAAAGGTCTGGAAGCTGTGGGCATGGCTAATAAAAGTGTGGAAGTATATTTGGCAAATAATCAGGCAAACCACAAGGGGAAAAAATATATCAAGAGGGGGAAAAAAATACATTCCCTGCTCGGGCAAGAATTGGATGTTTCAAATTGAGGCACGTTTGGTTTCGTTAGGATTAAAGATGCAGATGGGCTCCTGGAGGGAAAGTGACTCTCTGTGAAGTTTCTGAGCTGATGGATGGAACCATCAGCTAACTGGGTTAGGCTTGTGCCTGGCACGGGTAGGGGTGATTCCTTGCCCTCATGTTCCCTGTGAAGGTACTCATGGCCACAGTCTGGCAAATCTTAGACCCAGGTTCAGCTTCCTCACCTGTGAGATGTCCTCAAAACTGGGCCAGTGTTATTTCCACATTCCCACAGGTGCCAGAAAATGTTTGCAGGATATGGTCCCAGGAGGGGTTCGGCTGCGAGGGGCAGTGGTGTCAGCTCTGCCTGGACCTGTGGGATTTGGGGAAAATGTGGGTTTCCTCCTCTACCCCCAGACTTACTGTGAGCAAGGCACAGCCCAAAGCAGGATTACTCCCTGCCTTCCTACATGGACTTTTCACGTGTAGGGAAATGTTGGTTTCCCTCATCTTTATAGCCTTGTTAGAAAAAAGGAAAAGCTTTCTAGGGAGGGAAGTAAAGGCTGGGATTTTAATTTTTTGGGAAGTTCTCTTGTTCTCTTCTCCTCCTCCGCCCCCGGCCCTTCTGTCTTACACACACACATCCCCCTCGCTTTCTTTTTTTTGTTTTTCTTTCTTTTTTTTTTTTACCTCGTTCTTTATGTGTAAAGTTAACTTCCTAGGAAAAAGCTGCCGGATATCTGAGCCCTGGAGATAACTCCTAAACAACAGCTCTGTTTCCCCAGCCCAAACACACAGGAGCTTGAGTGTATCCAAACAAGCGGAGGGGGAGGCAGGATAGGAAAGCGGCTGGAAAAGGGGGGGGAGAGCTTTCAAAAAGTGTCTGATGGAACCACGAAAGAATGTCCCCAGTCACCCTCAGCCCCAGCACATGTAAAACGAACTATATAAATAAATACATTGTAAAAGGTCATTCTCGGGGAAAGAAAAAATAAGGGAAAAAAAGAAAGAAAAAAAAAGTAAAGAGAGACCTTGTCGTGCATAATTACTTCAGGCTTGGGCATTTTAGTTAAAGTTTAAATTACAGAAAGTTCCCGTTCTCTGAATATGGCCTTTGCTAAATGGCAACTTTTGATTTTTCTATATAGTTTTTTTCCTAGAACTGTCTGGGGAAAAAAAAAAAAAGAGAAACATTTCTAATACTGTTTGCATTATATTTATTTCCCTTGCTAACCTCCCTCTCCCCCCCCAAAAAAAATTATCAGAAGGCACCAAAGCAGGGCCTGTGTTTGCATTTTGTGTGCATAAGGTCTAGATGTGCCTGTGGCTTAGCTTGATCTTTCCTGCCTTGTGAAGGTGAGCGAGCTGGGGAAGGCAATGTGTGGATTGAGGCTCAGGGTGGGGATCCAGTGCACACTCCTCTCCCTCTGCCACAAGTTTCCTGCTTGACCTTGGGCTGGTTTTGTAGGCTCTGATCCCAGGCATGCTGAAACTAATGAAAGGACTCTGATGGGTTGGGGAGAGAAGGCAAATGAATCCTTAGATGCTGAGAACCCAACCCAAGCCTTATTAACTTTGATGGGCGTCTAATGTAAGGGCTTTCTATAGGGGAGATGGATGGAACCTTTTTGGCTGAGGGGGCTCAGACAGTTTTGTTTTGGGGGAAAGGTGGAAGATCTGGAGATGCTGGCTGGGGGATCAGGAATGGGCAAGTGATATCACAGCACTGCTCACTGCACAGCCACCTTGAAGACTGTTTCTGTCCCAGATGAAACCAGGGGCAGCCCGGTCACTGCGGTTGCTGAGATAAAACCTTCCTTTGGATTTTCTTCCTCTCCCTGCCCATGTGGGTGCAGAGATCTCTGTTTCTGTGTCCAGCCATGCTAGTTTGGGAAGGAGTACAGCTAATTTCTCAGAAGGCCCGTTCATCTTCACTTTGATTTTGGGAAGTTGGTGCTTACAGCTTTGTGGGTACCCCATGTCATCCAGACACCAAAAATGCCCCTTAATGAAGCATCTCTATCAGTGCTCGGTTCCTGTCTGCACTTTTCAAGTTGTGTCCTTGCTCACATGCAGCTAAGCCATGGGGGCTGGTCCTACAAATGATATGGGGCACCCTATTAGTCATTCCATTACTGACATGGCCAGGCTGGGGATGGTGATCAGCGTCAGTGGATGCCATTGCTGGGAGCTTTTACAATAGTGTTATTATTCATTGTTTCCTGCCCACTGCTGGTGTCTCTGGTAGAAGTTGGTACAGCATAAAAAGTACAATGTGGGATCCGAAGAGCACAGAGCTTAAACTACTCACCTAGCAACGGTGAATTTTTTTTCGGGGGAAACACGGCAGATGGAAAAAAATTTTAGAGAAGAGAGTGATGTGATTTATTTCTTTATTTACTGCCAGAGTTTGTCTAGAGGCAGCGAGGTGGTGACCAGGCGTGTTTTTGAAATGCACTTGCCATCAAAGAAATTATGGCGAGTGCCATGTAGAAACCCCAAATATCTTCAAAGGGGATGTTTCTCCTGTGTGGGCTGAGTCAAATATCTCTGGGTTTCAGAAATTTCCTTAGGCTTAATTTTTGGGTCTTATAAGGGCAAAGCTGCCAGTGAGAGACTCAGTCCAGCCTCTGAGCTACCCATGCTGGTTGGTGGGACCCAGGAGGGCAGAGACCTGCAGATTCAGACCCCAAATCTGCAAATTGTTGGGTTTATGCTGCTTTTGAAGCACACATATGAATCCAGTGATTTTGAGGGGTAACAAATCTGGGACCATGAGGAAGACAGGATTGAGGTGTGTGTATGTGTTCACATCTGCTCGGGGCTCTGCTGTTTGTGGTGGGATGCTCCAGCTTCTCCTGATGGCACTGGGATTTTTGCAATTGAAGACCCATATTCTGTTCACAGCTCCTGCTGTCATCAGCACAGAGAAGTCAGCTAGAGGCCTCCTAGGGCTGGAGATCAGCTCATTTCAGCTTGGTTTTATGGTCAGGCAAAATGAAACAGCTCCCACGGGCAGCTGGGTGAGAGCCTCTTGCATAAGATCTGTGATGCTTCCTAATGCCCATGGGCGTCGTATTATTTATTTTTGAGACAGTCCTTTTTGTCTAATTAAAAGTAAAAAAAAAAAAAAAAAAAAAAAGTCCTACTCTATCTAAAACAAAACCAACCCGTCCTCTCTCCACCTACGTCGCATTCAATTATGATTAAAATTGCAACATGACCTAACAAGAGTTGGTATTAAAGCTAGTGCCGTGCCAGTGTCCATGTTTGCATTTTGGTTTTGTTGTACAGTATCCAAAGATGCGGTGTTGTTTTTTTTGTTATTAATTTAAAAAAAAAAAAAAAAAGTTGGATGTGCTACAGTGTGTGGCTGTGTGGGGTGAGGGGTAAATTTGAAACAGTAAGAGCACAAAAGAGAGCATTAAAGGCTCAGTTCTGCAAGGTGCCAAGCATTGCTATGATCTGGCAAATTGCTTAAGCACATGTTTTAACTTTCAGCACATGAGCAGTCCCATTGAAAGCAACACATTGGGATGAAATCAGAGCTCTGGGACTGTGTCATATTGATGAAGAAGAGATAGGATGGGGATCTAAAGGTCTTTTTTTAGGAGCTGTAGGCACCTGCACACATGCAAACATTTGTATGTGTTCTCCTAGGAGCCTGCAAACCCCTTATCCTCCTTCAGTAGCAGAGGGACAATGTGTTTGCTAAAGTTGCAGTTTTTAAATATTAAGCATGAATTCATGCATGTGGAAGAGGAGCAACTTTGCTAAATTTGGCTTTGCTATATCATTATCACAGCTAACAAAAAAGCTTCTCTATACACCTCAACACGTAGAGGATTTTTTTCCTGGTTCCTCCTCCTTTATGAAATGGTAAATCCTTCTTTCAGGCTCATTACCAATCCTTAAATAAACATGAAGGTTTAGGCTGCAACAGGGTGTAATTAAAAAGTTGGGATTCTCGCTCTTTGCCACGGTGTTATTTCCGATCCGGAGCCTCTCTCCTTTGAAGCTGAGCTGAATTTATGGGACTGGGCCGTGCTTGCGGTCGGACCCAGCGAGCAGCTGCCCACCAAGCTCAGCATGGGTCTCATCCTGTGCTCTCTGGAGCCGCCGTGACTCATGCCCTCGACTCTGGCAATTCTTGGTTCAGGCCCTGACTGCAGAATTAGACCCCTGGGGGGTCTGAGAGAATTAAGATGGAAAGACATGTTGGCATTTAAATAATATATTCCCCTCTGGAATGGGCTGTGCCAGAGCTGCTAATTTTGATGAGTTCTATCAGAGGTTTAGCACTCACTTTTAGGATGCCCTTTGGCACCTGATTCAGTTCATATATAATTTGGGATTAAAGTACCTCGGGGATTTTTTTCAGAATTATTATTTGTTCTCACAAGCCAGTTTCTGGAGGCCTCTGCCGATGTGCGTCAGTCTTGCAGGGTTCATGCTTTCTTTCTCAGCAATTTTGATGATTGCATCTTTTTTTTTTCTTATATTTTTTTTTAAACACGTATGCTTTTTTTTTTTTCTCCCCTCTCTCCTTTTCTGCCCCTGTCTCTTCCTCCTTCCCTGAAGTCTGCAGCCCGGAGGGCGGGCACGTCCTGCGCGAACTGTCAGACCACCACCACCACCCTGTGGAGGAGAAATGCCAACGGCGATCCCGTCTGTAACGCCTGTGGGCTCTACTACAAGCTGCACAATGTAAGTGTGACTGTAATGCTCAACAGCCAGGCCTCAGTTTTGCTGCTCCATTGTCCAAACTCTTCCTTGATTTAAGGATTTCCAGTCTTGAGTGGTGCTGAGACCTCCCTGTGTCCCTTTGGGGACCTTGAGGGGTTGGAGCGAAGGGACGGCATGGCCTCAAATGTAGCCAGTCCAACTTGGGGAGTTAGAAGCCAGGGCTGTCCATGGGTAATGTTAGATCTTTCCCATGCCTGAGCCAAGAAAGGAGGGGTTGATCAACACAGAGAGACATTATCCACTTCTGATTAGGCTCAGTTCGTTGGAAAAGACAACATGAAGTCCTGCAAGGCGATACTCCCCCTATGTGTAGCTTGGTTCTTCCAGCAAATACAAACCCTGGAAAAAACCCAAAATGAGCCAGCAGCTATTTAGATCCTTCTTGGGTTTGTGGTTGCCTTTGTCCCATCCCTTCACTCGTACCCAAAGATGATTTATTTAGGTCTTGTGTTTGCCCTGATTGACGCAAGCAATTCCTAAACCAAAAATGGATTGATATAGTTGGTGGGTTGCAGAGTCTGCTCAACCTGTGATGTGAATTTTAAGGCATCTGTCATGGAAGGGAAGGAAAAATGAAATGAAATGGCTGGCAGATTTAATCTAATATTTCCATGCAAAGCCAGCTTGCAGAAACCAGGGATATGTGCCCCAGGGAAAGAGCTAAAGGGATCTGAAAAGTCTTCTACTGAATAATACTGCTAATAAAGGAGTCTTAAGGCTACTCCTGTTACTCTAATTCCACATGTGGCATTAGAATAATTATTATGTCAGGAGAAGGAAAAGCCTTCCAATTTTTCTGCTTTGATAAAACTTATTTTTTTTTCTAGTGGTCACTTGCTTTATGTTTGCCTTAGAAATCTCGGGCTATGTTTTGCCCTCATGTCCACCCACACAAACACATCAAAGACAGATCAGGTTTCATGGGGCACCCAGCCCTTGTGGTGTCTCAATCCCTTCCATTTGTTATTTCAAGCTCTTTGGTTTCTTGGGATGAGTAAACAAGTTTGGATTAAGTAGAAAAAAAAAATGCAATCAGGCTAATTTTTCACCTGTTCTGTGAGAGGCATCTCTCCTGGAAAAAAGGAAAATATATTTACCCTTTAGTGAGCAGGCATCTTAGCATGTTTTGAGTCCCATGTAGCAAGCAAAGGTTGTCATCAAATTCTCAGTGTGATCATTGCAAGCAAAGGGGTTGGACTTGGGGTGAAAGCTCTCAGAATATCACAAGAAAATATTCTGTTTGCTATTTCCATGGCAAGAAGGGAGCAAGGTCAGCCAGCTTCACTGGAGGAGTCTATGCTTGTGCTATGTTTTAATTTTGGCCCAGCAGCCATCAGTGGTAGGACTTAAATCACGTAGCTTGGGAGACCTACAGGGAGTCTTATACCTGAGCTGCTCCCTCTATATCTCAGCAAAACCTTCTGGAGAAAATAGGCTCTTCTCAGGTGCCATTGGTTGGACCTGATGTAGATGCCTCTGTTTGGATGAGATAACCTATATCCTTGAAGATGGTGTAGTTTCTCTCCAGGACTACAAAAGGTGGGAGGTTGATGAGTTCAGATGTATTGTAGACATCTGCCTGGAGGAATCCACCCCTAAGCTATCTAGGAGGGTGTCTGAGTGCTGAGGTTCTCCAGAAAATTGCCTGTAAGAGCACATCCTTTTCTTTTTCACACTAATGTTGTGAACTCAGTTGGCCTGAATTGACCCCTGGATCCACTGTTTAGGTAAACTCCAATCCAGCTGTGAAATTTGTGACATGGGGAAGGCCTTGAGCACATTGGAACCATTTTCCTATTCATTAAAAACACCGACAGCTGCTTAAAAACTTCAGCACAGCTACTTACCAAAGTCAAGTAGTATCTTGCCTTATGAGCAACTCCATTAATGGGACCTGCTTAAATGAAACCCCTAAAGGACTGAGATGCTGTGTGTGCAATATAACTAGGCAAGGATACTAAAATCAGGCTAGGAGTGGGTAGATCTTTTTGTTTCTACTTTTGAAAGATGATGCTGAGTTACTACTGTGGTGAGAAACAGGCAACATGGCAGCTGATGGTCCTTCACCACCCCACCACCAGCTATAAAGGTCCATGATGGCAGAGCAATAGAGCATTAATCTGCAGCCCAACTGGCTTCAGAGGCTGTGACTCTGAAGGACACATATTTCAGCAGCTACATGGCTGTGGTTTTTTTAATGACCAGTGGCAAAGCAATGGTAGCTTTATGGAGATGTCTTCTCTTTTTTGGCTGCTGGGAGACAGGACCTAGGGAGATGTGTTAAACAACAGCATCCTTTAATGAACTCAAGGCAGGGAGGAAATCTGGTGGCTGCACATGGAGAAGGTTCCTTGGCTGGTACAAATTGGTCTGGTCTGTTGAAATGCAAGACCTTTTTATGTAGGCTGTGGTCCTGCTCCCCTTGTGTATCTTACACCTATTGGTTCTCCACCAAAATAAATGTCAGAAATAGAGAAGCTCATTGCAGCATTTCTCTCCCAGGAAGCTGAGTGGTTCTGCACAGATGTTGTGTCAATGTCAGCTTTGGGCTGCTTGGAAAATTATTTCACAGTTTTCTTTTCACAGTCCATAGACTGTAGGAAATTCTTGGCTGCCCTTATAACTCATTTTGCCTTTTCTTTGGGTTTAATTAATTTTTCTTAAGCCTTTGAATCATTAGGTTATTTTAATCGATTGATCTGAAGATGAAACTTACTCAGTTTTGAAGGCCACACCAGCAACAACTGTAGTGAAAAAGAGGTTGTTTTTTTTTTTTTTCCTGGTGCTATTTTTTTCCACGGGACTATATCAGGTTGATTTCCACAGCTTAAGCAAACCCATTTGTCAGTAGGATAGAAGCAATAATCATAATAGTCTTGGGGTGCATTTAGTGAAGCTGCTGGCAGTTCTCCTACTGACTTCAACAAGAGTCTGCTTCATTAACACCAGTATTAACAATGAGTAATATTTCATATTGATACAGTGCCTTTCATCCTGTGGCATCCCAGAGTGCTTTCTAAGATACAGCCAGCCTGGAAGATTAACCCAACATTGTAATGACTATGTCTGAAGGATAAATCCTCTTCAGTGACAGGACCTTATTGAGGTCAATGGCAAAATCCCATTGTCTTCAGGCAGAGAAAGATCAGACCTATAATGTTGAAGACTATCCCCTGGATTTGATCTGTTGAATGTGAGGTTCTCATCCTTGTTAGTTTAGTCCCTTCTTAGAAGTGGGATGATCCTTTTTCACTTCAGGGGTGGATGGGAGTGTACCCTGCTGTACAGCAGACTGGGCTGTGCCCATAGAAATGAGTGAGTTGCCCTTGTTTTTTTAAGAAGTCCTCAGCAAAGGCCTCTTTCACAATATCCCAAAGCAGGGCTATGCGTCCCAACAGCAGATATGTGGGTATTTTGCATATGATAAAACAAAGAGCATAATCCCTGCCCTTAATTAATTGGCTCCATCTGAAATTAATGAATTTCATATACATGCGTTGGGCTGGTTTAATTTTAATTTAGCATGTGTTTGTCATTTTTATCACAATGAATTTTCATGGAGAAAGTCTTCCCTCTGGGTCTCTCATTTTTCTACCCTAGAAAGAGTGATGGGTCCACGGCTTTGATGTTTTGGGGGCCATTTTAACTCTGCTGTGACTGGCCTTTGAAGTCACTGGAAAAATTTTCCAGCTTGCTGCTTTGATTGCACTGGTCTCAACCCTCCTGACATTTATCTGAGTCCTTATCTGTTCGACACTTGGATCATGTGCCTGCTAGGAGGGTGAGAACACATACACCAGGATGCTGTGTCCAGCTAACAGCTTGGACTTCATCTCTGTCCCCAGTTGCAGGGCTGGCCATGGCTTTGTCACCATCCTGAACAAAACTGATGTTCCCAACCTTAAGATTCACATCAAATCATGGCCTGGACCAACCTCTTTTTCAGTGACTGAGTGGAACATGAGAGACTTTGCTTTCAGGAAGTGGTTGTTGTCTTGCAGGATGTGACACCATGCTACCTAGGGTTAGGATCCATCCCCAATCCCAGCACCAGACTGCTTTGCTACCTCAAGCTCCCAAGCTTGCACTTTTACTGCTTCACCTGGAAATCTGTTCTGGATGCTCCTGATCTTTGGAGCCATGATGAAAATCTTCATTAGGACCTGGGCAGTCCCTGAATCTGAGCTGGATTCTTCAGGGATCAAGACTTCCAGGTCTCCTCTAGCATTTTTGCCTGGTGGGGCTTGCTTAGGTCTTTCTCCTGGCTTTGAACCTGGTCCATACATCCCCTCTTGCTGACTTAAACCAGGTCAGTCAAAACTTTCCCATCCCATCCATCTGGAGCAAAGAACTTTCCTTGTGTGTGTATCCTCATTCCCTCAGCAGGGACAGGAAGCCTGGAAAATGGATGATATTGCATTTAAAGCCCATGACATTTGAGGTTTTTGCTTGTTGCTGTCCCAGGGCTCCACGTGGGCAGATTCCTTCTTCCTACCTTTAGCTGCTGGCAAGCAGGACTGCATCCTCCTGCTCCTTTTACCCAGAGGTAGAGGAATCAGGCTTTTATTTCCCCATTTTTAGGATGCGGTGAAGTTTCCCATCACTGCTGATGCAGAGAGCCTGGGGCCACTAATTCTGGCGGAGATGACGAACTTTGGGATGCCAAAACCAGGGAAGATGAGCCTGGTCCTTCTTTTCCCTGTCCCTCCATCCCCATGTATAACAGGGAGCTATTGTATCCCTGCTTCCCCAGGGAGAGAAGCCCATGAATGATTCCCATGCTGTGGGTACAGGCACCAGGCAGTGACTGATGAGCAAGAAGTGAAACTTTGCTGTGATCTGGAAGAAGGGAGTGCTTTGTCCTTTGCACTGATTAAAGATCTTAGGCTGAAGATCTGCTCAGGACCTTTGCAGGAGCCTCTTCACATTGTCCTTCACCAGGGTAGAGACACTAGTTCCCAGTGGATAGCAAATGCATTTTTCCTCCCTTTTGCAGAGTATCCATCAGCACTGTCATGTGCTCACATTTCTTATGAAAAGTGGTGATCAAGTGGTAGTTTGTGGGATTCTCCTGCCTTCTGCTATGGGTGAAATTCTGTAGAGTGCAAGACCCATATAACTCCCTACATAGGTTCCCAAGGCCAGATTTTTAAGGATTGTTATGCATATTGGATGCATAAATCTCTTCCCAAGTGGGATTTTTTTGGATTTCATGGCACCTGTGTGGATGCTGACGCTCAGTGCAGCAACAGGAGTTTCATACGTGTGGTCTTACAGAGCATTTGCTGCCATTTCCTCACCCTCATGGGTGTACAGATGATCACTGCTGCTGTGTTTATCCCTGCCATGGGTATTCTTGAAGGAGAATAGAATGCTTCAATTTCCTACAAAAATGTCTGCATGCAAGTAGAAAATTTTCTTGATGGCACCCTGGGTACCTAAAACCCCAACAAACCCAACCAAAACCAACCGCGGGCAACAGACCCTGTAGGACTTTAACAATAAAACCATATGGGCTAAAGTAAACCTGAGAGGATGGAAAGAGCAAAATCTTTCTGTAGAGGAAAAATGAGACAAATACCTGTCTTTTTTGTGAAGAGCTTGCCCAGCTCCCTGATGCCACTGTGAAAGCCTGAGCCCCTTCTAACACTGAAATCCCAGCAGCTATGCCCCTAATGGTTCTAGATCAGTCAGGAGGCCTCGGGGTGAAACGGTGCCTGCAGGGAATGTTTCAAGGTGATAATGATGGGGTTCATTCCTAAATGCTGCCCAATTACCTGTTGTGCAGATAGCTGAAATTTTTTTGGCTGCTATGTGAGTTACTGGGGCATGTTTTGCATCCATGGGGCTCTGCCAGTGGTTTTCTGTTGTCTCGGCTTCCGAAATTTCAGCCCAATTTGGGATTTCCTGGTGGGATGGGAATTTTGGAATGGAAGGGGAGGGTTGTGTCACTGTGGTAGCCAGGGAGTGCAAGGGGATGAGGGGGGGGAAGGGGCTGCTCCATCTCTAGGACTGCCTGGGCACGGGGTACAGAAATCCCACGGTGATTTGGGGAGAAAGGATGGAAGCCCAAAAAAAAATAATTGATTTTTGTTTAGATTAACAGACCCCTGACTATGAAGAAGGAAGGAATTCAGACCAGAAACCGAAAAATGTCTAGCAAATCCAAAAAGTGCAAAAAGGTCCATGACAACCTCGAAGACTTCCCCAAGAGCAGCTCCTTTAACCCCGCCGCCCTCTCCAGACACATGTCCTCCATCAGCCACATTTCACCTTTCAGTCACTCCAGCCACATGCTGACTACACCGACACCGATGCATCCTCCATCCAGCCTCTCCTTTGGACCTCACCATCCTTCCAGTATGGTCACTGCCATGGGTTAGCAAGAGACTCCCCTGCTGAATGCTTACGGTCTCAAAATGAGATTTTTCTTTATATACTTGCATTTTTGCAGGCGTGTGGTTAATGGGTCTGACGTCCCGAATCGAATGGGAGGGGGAAAAAAAAAAAGAATTAAAAAAAAAATAATTAAAATAATAAAAAATGTTATTTGAAGGCGTAAGAGAGAGAAAAAAAATAATTTAAAAAAATCCAGAAAAAAAAACTACAAAAACCACAAAAAAAGGAAAAAAAAAAGGAAAAAAAGAGAAAAAATTAAAAAAAAAAAGTTTTAAAAAAGTGATGTTTGCCACTTTTTAAAGGAACTCACTATGGCGTCTATGTATTCTTACCCACTGAATCTGGATACCATTTGTGAATAAGCCATTCAGAACTTGCATTCCCTATTGGACAGGATCTCTAGTGCTGTGAAAAAAAAATAAAATAAAATAAAAAATGCTGAACATTGCATATAACTTATATTGTAAGAAATACTGTACATTTGAGGAAGACTTTATTGCATCTGAGGAGCTGTAAAGAAAAAGGCATGAAGGACTCCGAGAGATTTTTCTTTTTTTTTTTAAAGGAAGAGAAAAAAAAAACGAGGATGGGAGGACAATTTAAAAACCAGAAAAACAAACAATGCAGACCAAGAGGAAACGAGGTCTTACGAACAAATGGACCAACTGCCAGTCATGTCTTCTCCTTTTATTTTGTTTTATTTTATTTTATTTTTTCGGTTTCTTCTTCGTTTCTGGGGAGGGGGAGGGGGCTGGCTAGAATGGTTTGGATGATGCATTAACTAACTAACTAACTAACTAATTAAATAAATAAAACCTGTAGGGAGATCATTCATTTCTGGCCAAGGGCCTTTTACATAGGAAGTACCAATGGTGTCGGGCAATCAGTGTTAACATGCGGACATTGCCAACAAGGGGTTTTCAGATAGCCATTCTCCAGGTCTATATGCATTGTGAACAAGTTCCTGTAATTGTTGTTTGTATGTATAATTCAACGCACCAAAATAAGAAAGATGTAGATTTATTTCATCCTATTATACAGACTGAATGGTTGTACAAATTTATTTACTGCTAGTGATAAGACCTGCTTTTTTTGTTTTGTTTTGTTTTCATATTTTTTTTCCTCTTTTTTTTTTTTTTTGAGAATAAACTAGATTAAATTCTGTTGACTTACAAGTGTTTTGTGCTTGGGGGTGGGAAAGGGAATATGTTTCTTTCTCTATTAATTTTTTCTTTTAGAATTTGTTTTGATGGGTACGGGAATGTGTGATGTCTCTGCACTCATGCTGACAGCCAACCCAGTGTTTGTGGTGGCTTCATTAAAAAAAAAACAAAGAAAAACAAAAGGACACAGAACAAAGGAAAAAAAAACCCTCAAAAATAAATGGACTGCATGTTCGTGTAACCCCTCTGTCCCGTGTGTGCTCCCTGTCCCCTTGAGCCTGGACTCTGCCCTCATCTGCCATCGAGCTCCCACATGGGGTGGGTCCCTTTTGGTATGAGTTAACTATGGCCACCAGGATGTCAAACCTGTGTTCATGATAATTTGGGACTGGGATAGATGAAAAGATACGGTGGGATCCTTATGGGCCTGGCTCATTTTTGGGCAGTATCACTGAAGACCTTGAGACTTTGGACAGGAGCTGAAAAAGAGCTTTCAGCTCAGTCCTGTTGAGTGCTCAGTGGCGTAACTTGATGGTCTACAGTTGAGATCTTGATGAGAGATCAAGGTGCAGAAAGCCCTGTGCTTTCTGCAGGAATGAACAGAAACTGTTACAAAAGCCTCAATTTAATGGTAGACAAAGGACAGTTCCCCAAAATTCAAAGACTGACTCCAGTCTCTTTTACAAGAGATTTATTTGCAATAATGCCATCTATATTAATATTGTTACTGTTAATATTAAAATCTGGCTTTTATAATTTGGTTTCTGGTGGTTTTATCCTTAGGAATCAGTCCTTCTTTTATTTTTCAGTATTAGCTCTTACAGCTTCTTTACAGCATAATAAGGCTTGGGCATTTACTTTCCAAATGAAGAGTTAAACTTCATATCACCACTCTCTATTTCCTGAATATTTAAGCAAGTTGTGTTAAAGACAGAGGTTGCCAAGGATGTGAGAAAGTGCTTAAACACCCCCCCAAAAAAAAACCCCACCATCCTCCAAAATAAGACACCTCAGCAGACATGACTTGCAAATACTTTTTATTTTTATTTTTTTAACTGCAGAAATACGTGTATTCCTGCCTTTAAGTGCTATATGGGTGGAAAAATAGCACCATATCTGTCAGATGCTATTTTGAACCCACTTTGTTTTGGGTAATAATGAGAAGGAAATGGTGGCTTGGCCCAATCTTCTGCAGGATGGCTCTCATGAGTAAGGGTGTTCTGTGTAAGAAAGACCACTTTGAAACTTTCAGGATGATTATACAGAGGTCAAATAGTCATTTGGTTTGGGAATGGGGGAGGAGGGGAAGAGCACTGACCTTTATTTGGGCTTTTTCTCCCCTGTTTTGAAATGAACCTATCATGAAGGAGGATTTAGTAGATGTAAGCAGAACAAGCAGTAATCGTTTTGTAACGTTGCATTTTCTGTCCTTTTTTATCTGTTGACAAAAACGTGCAAAAAAAGTCAGAACAAATGGCACACATTTAAAATCTTATGTTAATCACCTTTCTGCTTTCTCAATGAGTATTTTAAGCATAAAGACTAAATGTCGAAATAAAACAGTGAAGAATTACTGAGATGCAAATGGAGATCTTGTTGGCTCCTAATTAATCATCTGTGAACTATAAAGCTATTTTCAATTAGTCTGACAAATCAAAGAAAATAATCATCCTTGCTGATATTAAGCTTTAGAGATTATTATTTTTTAATTTGTGATGCTCCAACCTTTCCCTCCTTTCACTCATCAACAGATTGCAGTTGGACTAAGATACTGATTCCAAGACCTCAGCAACAATGAAAATTAGAGGAGGATTTACATGTCAGAATTCTGCACCTGTGCATAATTATGTTTGAATCTTTCCCTTTGCTTAGAGGAAACTGACTCCTGAGTTTCTCACTCTCAATATTTCCCTAAAAACTGGAACCATCTTCTTCAAGTTTCCTTCTGGTGTTGTTTCATAGGTCTTAGGGGCACTGAGCATGACAAGGTAGGATTGGGGCCAGCTCAGAGAATGAGTATTCTGGAAAGGACACATACTCCAAGAAACATAAAGTTTGTCTGGAGAGTTCTCACATCTTATATTGATGCCAGGAGTGGGATGAATCGCATCTCTCACATCACACGCCCCCTCATCACTGCCTGAGGTGCTAAATTAATGAGTGGTCTACCAGTTTCTCAGTTATGCATTTTATTTTCTTCACCCAGAGAAAATATGCCAGAGTTTTAATATCTTGAAGACTTTTGTTTGCTTGGGTTTTTTTGGTTTGAGGATTTTTTTTTTGTTTTTTTTTTGGTTTTTTTTTTTTTTTTGGTATCTTGCTTTTTTTTTTCCCCCCCTCTTTGTTTGATTGCTTTGTTTGATTGCTTTGTTTTATTGCTTTGTTTTATTGCTTTGTTTTGCTTGGTTGGTTGATTGTATTTGTTTCTTTCCTTGCCTTTAACACATGGGAAAATGTTGGTGCACAGGAAAGGTCAAGAGCTGTTGTTCTTGGGCGAACATCTTGCTAATGGCAACTCTTCCTTTCTTGCTTTCTGAAGTAACAGGGAACAGCTGATGAGAGGCAGGTTGGAGCAGGAAAGCTGAGCCATGGCCCTGCTTCAATAACCTGTATTGCATAGAAACCACCATGGAAGTCATTACTGGGGTCAAATCCTGTGGTCCTTTTGCAGGTAAAATGCCTTCTGGGAATCTGAGTAATAGGTGCTGTGCTGGTGTGCTGGTGTGATGCATGATCCAATAAAAAGTCCATTGGTATCCTAGTGAGTAATGCAACAAGCTTGGAATCAAGACCTCCTAATTTCAGTATTATCACCTTGATTTATATGTCTTAGTTTTTTTCAGCAGTATTGTTTCTCTGTCACTACACATATGTGCACACATAATATTGAAGGAACATTCTGAGGATTAACATCCTCAGTGCTTCAAGACTGAAGAAATGAGAAGTGCTGTAATTAACAACATCCAAAAAAACCTTTATTTTTTTTCCTGTGCATTTGACTGATGAGTTGTATTAGGATGCAGCTGGATTTTCATTTAGTGTCAGATTTGCAGTGTGTTTCTGAGGTGATTTCCCAATAGTCTTACCTTAGGGTGATGAATTTTTACCTTGGCTCATGCAATGATGTTTCCTTGGACCACCACCTCATGTGCTACTACCCTAAAAGGAACTCAGTACACTGGGCCAGACTAAACCTACCCTGAACCAGCCTACAAAACACAGTCTTAAAGTCCTCAACACAGCTCCAGAATCACTCCTATTGCTAATGTACACAATTGCAACAATTCACATCTTCTCATGATAGTTTTTGGACACCAAGACTCCTGATTCACTCAGGACTGGTTGTAGTGTGGGGGAAAATTCAAGTGGTTGAGGAAGGGACTAGAAGGAACCTGCCTTTTTCATTTTATTTTATTTCAGGTTTTATTTATTTATTTATTTATTTATTTTATTTTGTTCTCCCCAGGGTTGGAGATGGGTTTGGGATGAGAGACCAGAAGACATTGCAATAGAAAAAAAAATTGTAAACTACGCCTTACAAAATGTCATATTTATCCCTACTTCTTTCATAGAGGTTCTATATCATTGGGAAACTCAGCCCAGTCTTGGTCACATGAAGACAGCCACTAATCTTGTGATCCTCCCTTTGAGGATGCCTAATTTCCCACCCTGAGCTCTGCTTTGCAGAAATGTTTGATGCCCTCAGTGGTATCTGAAGCCAGAGCATCTTGTGCTTGGATTAATGCTGCATAATACCAGATTCTTTAAAAATACAGGGTTTATCTCAACCTGAAATGTACATCCAGAGCTTTATTCTTGCACCTCCTTCTGTCCCCAAGTCTGAGAACTGATAATAACTACTTGGCTCCTCAAAGATGTCTTGTGAAGACGAATCCATTACTTGCCAAGTGCTTGGATGCAGGTTGACGAGCACCATGGAGAACCCATCAGCTTCAGGAGGTTTGCACGAAGGAAGAAGTGAGCAAAATATAGATCTCAGGAAGAGAAGTGTCCTCCCTGTGCCCTGAATGAGGCAAAAGAAAAAAATAATGGGTATGATTGTCACACGTAGAAAGAAGGATGTGGAGGGATAGTGAATAATTCTGTACAGAGTTTCCTAACACATCAGTGGTTGATTTTTTAATCTTCACACTAATTTTGAAATGCATTTTTGAGTTGCATTCTTCTGTAAAAATATATATGTAAAGGAATAGATGGGTGTTTATCAGTGGTATGGACTCCACACCTTGTCAACAAGGGAAATGTGGTGAGTGCCATGCCTGTAAGTGTGTCTAGACCCAGAGAACTGGTGGGTCCCTGTTGTCACCTCCCCATCTCTATTGGTTGTGTGATATTCTGTGTGTGCCTCTGTGGATATCTGAGCTACATCTCTACAGAAACCAAGGCACAGTACAAATGTGTAGCAAATTTATTCCTGTTTCACACAATTACCTGAGGCTACGGAGTCTTCTGGGTGGATGTTGGATCATTCTATCTTAGAAATATATTTCTCTTGTTATAAGTTTAAATTAAGGCTTTGACCTGAAGCTCAACTCATTTTTTTTTCCTCTCAAGGTACAAAACACCTGGTTATTTAACCTGTCCTCTTACATTTCCACTCTGGGTTACTGTCAGCTCCAGAGGCACTGAAATAATTCATGAGAACCCGTCCTCTGGGAAGACAGAAGTGACTGAAATGCTCAGGGAACTTGTTTGTGAGCATTGCAGGCTGGTGTTGATGCTAATGTGGATAATTAGCTGACCTTTTGTGTGTGTATTTGCTTAGCCCATGAACTGGTTTAATTCCCAATTAATACTATATTGCAATATTATAGTGCAATCTTTTTCTAAACTATTTCTATTTTAGAACAACATTAATCCTTTCATGCTGCTTGACTGGATAACTCTTCTCACCAAGTCTCCCATTGCATATATTGAAGTGGTCCCATCAACTAGAGGGAGCACTGTGGTTTGCAGATCTGGGTTGCTATTTTCTGGGTCAGGATACAACCCTTCAGCTCCAATTCTTCTTTTAGTTGAACTCTTCCCTAATATCCACCAGCCATAGGAGAGCTTCCCCTCTCAGCTGAAGTCATTATGAATAATTAAGAGACCAGGAGAAAGCAAGATGAACTTTTCTAAAGGCAGGGGAGCACCGATGAGTGTTGGCTTCTTTAGACTCTTGGTTTCTTCTCCATGATGCCAAGATTGCCCATGGCCAGGGAGGCCAGAGGAGCCTTCTCTGCAAGAAGAGCAGCTGGTTGCAGAAGGTCATTCCTTTTCTGTATGCACGCAGAAATGATAGCTGATGAATTTATTTCCTGTGGAGTCACACTGGAGCAGATTTATAGATTCTGTGATAAATTTTAAACTATATTTAGGGACTTTGAGGAAACAGGAATGAATAATCACAGGTCTTGAACTGTGATTCTTGGTCACAGCTGCTTCATAATAGACTGTTTTTTATTTTTAATAAAGTACCAGTATGGGACAGGAAGTGGAGGGAAATATAAAATTATGCTGATCCTGGAGAGAGGAGGATACTCAAGTAGGAATTGAACAGGACCCATGGGAAAGCCAAAAAATGAGGAAGGAGAGACTGAACCTATGATGGATTTCTGAACAGTCACCCAGGGTCTTTCCATTAATAGCAGGCAGGATGTTTTCCTTTATGAAAACCTGATTAATTTTGTCAGACTCTGATAACCTTTCTATAAGAATTTTCATACTGTGTGCACTGTATATATGTACATAATAGGGATATTCTTGCCTATTCATTTCCATAGGGTGGCTTTCCTATGAAATCCTGTGCATCAAGGAAGAGTTATGCCTGGATATGGTCCTGCCAACCTTGTTTGTATTTAATAGACCTTTTCCAAAGGGGTCATGGGAAAGGAAGGTGGAAGTGTATGGATTTGATGATGTATATCTGTCTCTGCTGTGTAGGAATAGGTATTTCATGGGTGACACACAGGAATGGCTCTTACCTCTGCTCTACAGAGTTACCCTTTTCCATCAGATGTGAAACCTGTGTGCAACTTCTGGTAAGGAGAATTTTCCTTTCCACAAATATGGCAAATTGACTCGAAGTTTTATCACACAAACTCCAAAATCAGCTTCTCTCCTCTGAGTCACTCTTTCAAAGTGTCCCTTCTCTCCACTCTTGCCCTCAGAGTGGCCAACACTCTGGTCTTGCTTGGCTTCTGGCTTTAACAGTCTCAAATTTCACTTGCCCATGATGCAGAGTAAAGCTGCTAAACTGTTTCTGACTTGTTAGAGTGCAAATAGCTGGGAGAGGTTTTTTAGGTAGAATTGAGTTTGGAGGCAGGTAGGAGCCACCAGGCCAAGCCTTCAAGTCTTCATGCCTTATGGCTTCTTGAAGACCTCAGTCTGGGCAAGCACATCAGTATTAACTTTACTTGAGTAGGACAGATCAGCATAGAGTGTATGGGCAGCTCCAACATGATTTACCATGTTTGGAGAGATGAAGAAATATTGTCTTTTGACAAAATTTTCTTTCCATTGCCCTCTGGCCTGCTTGATCCCCACCTCTGATATGATGTCATGCATTTTTACTGTTTAGGCACAGTAAATAACTCATCAATTCAAATTTTCCTCCAAACTTTGAGGGTCAGGTCTTCATGCCACTGTTGGTAAAATTCATTACCAGGTTTCATTCTCTGCTCCTTCCCAGAAATTACTGGGTTCCTTTGACTAAGTTCTCCCTTCAGGCCAGTGAAATTTTCTCTCTTCTGCACTGCAAATCTTCTTCTGGGTTTGGAATATGAATAATTTTTCCTTCAAGGCAGTGGGAAGTCTGTAGTTAGTGAGAACACAGTGGCATGGAAGGGGAAACATCCATCATGCTTATAGAAGTTTATTGACTTTGATAAGTGCTTGGGCTAAGATGAATCCAGATGAACAGATTCCTGCTGTTTCAGGATAATCACAAAGATTTCTGTGTGGTTTTAGACAAGTAGGTAATATATTATAAATGTAATCTTTGGCTATTTTTCAGCCTGGTGGCTATGGCTTTGGAACATGGGTGGACTGCATTGCTTAGATGAAGGATGGCCCCTTTTCACAGCTCTTGGCCAGAGACATTTGTGTCCATGGTAGCTGCAGGAATGGATCAGGAGCAGTGATACTGATGATAGGCTCACAGCCCTAGCATAATCCCAGCCTATTAAAGTCTGTGTCAGGTGTATGAGTACCCAGAAATATCATTAATCAGGTTTACCTGCACAATAGTTTGTTATTCATCCCTTCTGTTAAACCTAAGCCAACCTTTTTCTCAGTATAAAAAGGCATGCACTCCTTTCAAAAGACCCTGCACTCAAGTGTCTGCTCATTCATTTTCATAAATCCATTGCCCTGTCCTATGTACTCCATCCTTTAGACTTTCCCATGTCTTCTGGCCTTCATCCACATCATGATTTGCTGAGTCTGTTATTTGTGTTCAGGAAATCAGAGGCAGCTTGGAGCAGTAACTGCAGGAGAAATGACTCAGGTGATTTAGCAGTTGATTCAGAAATATGAATCAACTCAAATCCTGGTCTTTTAGAAGATGCTGCTTTTGAAAAGATTCTCTTGTCTCCCTTGAGGTCCATCTCCAGAGGTGATCTAAACCTTCCTGTCTCATTTGTTGGCTTTTGGATCAATGCTGAGTGGGGTTTGGATGCTGGATTTCCTGGGCTGTCAGCTGTTCTTGGTCCTCAAAGGAACAGACAGCCTGTCAGAATTGATCAATAAATGCCATCACCTGTCCTGGAGTGCTAGGTTTTTCAAAAAGAAACTCCCAGGAGGAGATTCAAGCCTGGGATGTAATCTTGACCACACTCAGTTGATATTTAGTGAGCAGGGCTATGAGGTGGTGATCTTCCTTCAAAATGTTCACAGCACTTCTGTCCTCAAGCAATGAGAAGAAGAGGTGGAAAAAACACTACCTGATTCTCCTCTCTTTTTTCTCTCTCTCTCTTTTTTTTTTTTTTTTTGTACCAGTCTCCTGGTGCATTTACACCTCCTTTACACCTAAGGAAGGTGAAATTACACTCCAGTGATACTGGACTGGGATTAACATTTTGGCTGGGTCCTTTATGCTTTCATACAATCAGGAAAAGTCCATCTCTGCTATCAGGTTCATGGATGGAATTTATTTTGGTGGTTTTAGTTCTATATCACTAAGACTGGAATTAATCCAATAACAAAGTTAAGTCCTGAATTCTACCCATCCATCAAGCCACATGAAATAGGAACAACTTCAGTGTTCTAACCCTCTTTGCAGTGAATAGGCAAGGAAAATACTTCTCTTTCTGAAAAATGACATGTGTGACCAGAGTCCTCTGGTCTCTGCAGCTTGCACCAGTGTCTGTAGGAGCTGGCCAGTGACTCATTGTGGGCACAGATTAGAGAGAATTGTCTGGCATCTCTTAAGAATAAGTGGAGAGAAAAAAAAGCACTGCTGAGGTTTGAATCTGACACACATTTTGGGCAGTCATTTTAGGATGTCAGCCACATCCTGGGAGCACCCAGGGTTTCTTTTCACTGAGTAGCTCTGCTGATGGCATGGGCTGTGCCTGTACCTGGAAGCAGGAGAGAGAAATGCGACCCCAGGCATCGGTGTAAATCTGCAAGAATTGTCTTCATGCAAGGCAAGGGTGACTTTGCTGGCCTTTGACCTTTGAGTAGAGGATATTCTGGGTAGTTTGAAAGTGATCTGGCATGGCATTTTTTTTTTATTTTTGGAAAATCTTGGCAACGAATTTTCCAAGGATTAGAGTACATAGAGCAGCAAGGAGATTCATAGAACTCCTCACCTAAAAAATAGCCTTGTAAAATGCCATCCCAACAACATCCCCAATGCCCAAACCCTTTCAGCTCTCAGCACCTTTGTTTTTACCAGTACCCTACGTTGCACTTAGTGCTGCAATGATCCTTCCTGAACTTTATTATGATCAACTAATTTACATGAATCAGGTTTTCTTTTTGGTCTTTGGTGGTACCAAAAGGGCTTCTGGCAGCAGCAGCAATAATTATAGACACAAATTATTTTAATATTTATCTTATCTAACATCTGAGCATGTAATTGGAGGGCACCCAGACACAACAATGATGTTAAAGGAGCTTGAAATGCCATTGTATAAGTAAATAAACACATAAATACTTTGAGTCTCAGCTACATAGAATTAATGCTTCATACATCTTAAGGGGGTGTTATTTCACTGTTAAAGCACTGCTAAAGCACTAAAATCAAGTCAGGACTCCTGAGTCCTATAGTAACCTGTGCATTTAACCAGTCACAAAATTATGGTCATATAGGCACAGATCTATGAAATGGTTGTTAATTAATGATATGTAATTTTTTTTTCTTGCCCACATAAGTTTTCAAGATTTTAGCTGGGCTTGTACAAGAGGGATTTAGGCCTCAATGCCTATTTCTGTAAATTGTTAGAGTTCTCATCTTTTTGTATATCTGAAAAATGAGGCTAATTAGCCTCACGTCATCAAACATTGCAAACCCATTTGAGATGCTAAGTATTGTATCTCCTCCATTATGCAAAAATAACAAAACATTTCTGTGTGTGATGTTCAAAGCTTCAGAGCTGAAAGAAAAGAATAAAAGGGGCTTCCATGACAGTGTAGACCCCGTCCAACTCAAATGACTGACCTCAGAAATGCCAAACCCCCTTTTACAGCACACCTACTTAATATTATTATGGTACTTTGCCATGGCAGGAACTAGGTGGTACTCTGTCAGAGAAACACAGTATTCTGAGGATGAAGTCCTGACAGCTCTTCTAAATCTGCAAGCATGTCAACCCACAAAGCAGAGCTGTGCAAAACTGCTGGGTTGCTTCAGTTGCCAGTCTTTAACAATTCAGGATTAATACCATGGAAAAATATTCTGGCTACTAAAAATGGTGCTAGATTACGACACTGCATCCATTTCTTCTCAAATGAACTAAGTTTCTAGTGGAGCAAACAAGTTCATAGTCTTCCCACAACTGGCTATTTTTTAAAATTAGGTTTACTAAGAAATGACTCTTTTGAAAAACTGGGCTTGAAGCTGTCTGAAAAAGGCTATGGAAAAAGTAATCCCCAATTGTGTAATTCAACATTTAAAAAATGTTTCTCTTTTGGAAATGTATTTGATTTTGTGTTTCCAAAGTAAAACACTTTGATTTTTCATTTTGAAAAGGCACCCATCATTAAATCCTGGCTTACCCTAAAAAAAAAGAGAAACAAGAAAAGCATTATTGAGGTTGATTAATGTAAAAATTAGAGGGCCAAATTGAACAAAATATTTTGTCTTTTAAAAAAACACAGCATGAAATTAAAATTTAAATGAATGTTAAATCTACTTAATTTTTTACTCAATATCTGAATGGGACCCATCCTCTCCATCCAGTGAAGGGTAATTTCTGCCCCCCTTACCAAATCATTCTTTGGCTTAATCTTCTCTGTTTGTGATCAATAGTCAAGCTAGACCAATATGTCCTGAGTTCAGAAATCCCATCATTAACAGGGATTGTGGCATTTTACTGCTCTCTTTAGACACCCTATAGAGACGTCCAGTGTAAGAAAAACTATTTTTTCTGTGAGTGACATATTGAACAGTATCCCTGAATGAGCTTGTACATTTCTGTCTAGGCAGAATGATGAACAATTATAATGATGCCATGTAAAAAAAAAAAGTGAGTAAAGAGGTGAACTTCTTGGCTGGCTATAGAAATCTGAAGCCTTTCAACTATCTAGTTATTCATCTGTCAAATAATTATACCACTTCCTATGGGATTTTTGATATGAAGGACATTGAGGCCATCTTGCCAGAGGAGAACTAGAAAGCAAAGCAGATGAGGGATTGCTTGGAGTAACAGAATAGCTCAGTGGATCTCTTCTCTCTTCTCTCTTCTTTCTCTCTTCTCTCGTCTCTCTTCTCTCGTCTCTCTTCTCTCTCTCTTCTCTCGTCTCTCTCTTCTCTTCTCTTCTCTTCTCTTCTCTTCTCTTCTCTTCTCTTCTCTTCTCTTCTCTTCTCTTCTCTTCTCTTCTCTTCTTTCTCTTCTCTTCTCTTCTCTTCTCTTCTCTTCTCTTCTCTTCTCTTCTCTTCTCTTCTCTTCTCTTCTCTTCTCTTCTCTTCTCTTCTCTTCTCTTCTCTTTCTCTCCTCTCCTCTCCTCTCCTCTCCTCTCCTCTCCTCTCCTCTCCTCTCCTCTCCTCTCCTCTCCTCTCCTCTCCTCGGCCATTTCACTATCCCTTTTCCAAGATATTATCTCTCTAGAGGAACTCCAGGGACAGCAGCACTAAGCTCTCTGCAACACAGAGAATCAATCTAAAATAGTTCTAAGAGGCTCATTCTGAAGGGCAGGTGTTTAGGCAGGTTCAGTGACTGCATTTTTTTAGTTTGTTAGGACAGATTTTTGGAAGGCTGCTTGAGGCATGGCAATGCATTGGCTTCTTCTAAGGCATGGGGGGCTGGCAGAGAAAGAGAAGCAGGCCTAGATGTGCTAAAGTTCTGTGTTTTCACAAGTCCTTCAGCTGCTCCCCTATGATCCAGGAATGCAGGGGTGTAAATCTCAATCTAATAACACAGTTAGTTTTGATCTTTTTTCTTTTAATAGCTCCACCTACTTGACACAGGGTATAGCTCACTGACATTTGTAAGGCCATCTGGGTCTCACAAGTAAGATGCAGCATGAACCAAAAAAAATGTAATAAAAAAAAAAGAGCTGACATAGTAATTTATTTTTAATTCTTGCTGACAGGAGCCTTACCAGGCTGGAAGTGGGGGTTCCTGCCTTGACAAAACCCACTGGGAGCTGGCAAAAATAATTATCCCATTTCTAGAGAGACTAACACAAAAAATCCCAGTCACCTAGAAACATCCTGGGATTGTGCCCAGAGTTTGATTTAAAGAGGGGGGAGAACAACCCACTGGGTCAAGAGAAATGGTTAACTGCAGCCCTGTTCAGTTACCTCTGCGTGACCTTCCTTGCAAATGTGGATGGGAGTCTCTCAGCATCGTGCCACAGAGATTGGATGACTCTGCTAGTGCTGTTGAAAGACAGGGGTGATAAATAGTGTTAGAGCCACGTTTCTCCCCTCCTTCAGGCAGAATTTGAGAATCTCAGGTATACGGCCTTGGGAGAGTGATTCACGAGGTACCACTGGCTCCTGCTTCCTCCCAGGGAGAAAGCTGACACTTCCAGGACACTGACCTCCAGCCTGTACACATTTTAAATGTTTCAGCACCCTCAGGAAAACCACAATTAGATGTTGCCTGCTTGTATTTAACACTCAGAGATGAGGGAAGCACACTACTGGGGAATGAATGCTTGAAAAATAAGTGTCAGAGAGAGAATAAATAAATAAATAAACAATAATAATAAAAAAAATTTTTTTCTTTTTTTTTTTTAATATCTCTCCCACCAGTTGAGTGAATTTGAACTCATTTGGAAGTGAGCTGGATACCTCTTTTTACACCTTCCCACATGATCACCTCGCAGAAAAACAACCCCTCAGCCAAAAAAAAAAAAAAAAAAAAAAGGCAAACCCACACAGATTTTGCACTTTGTAGAGGCAAGATCATGCTTCAAATCTGCCTTTGTTATACAATTATGTCTGGCCAGGCTGAGCCTTGCACCCTCTCCTCGTGCCTTTCCCTCCCGTGCAACACACAAGCTCTAGACGTTGGCAGATGAGTGTAGGCAGGATCTCAGATATCATGGCAGTATAAATAAATAGAGAATGATGAGATAAAATATACAGGCAGATGGAGGGGTTGATAACAAGATAGGCTGATAGGGTGGTCAGGGTAACTGCACTTCAGCACATGCATAAATACGTGGGTTGTGCCCCTTACCTTAGGGGCAAAATATCCAGCATCCAACATGACACACACATGGCCATTCAGCCAAAAGTACTACAAATCCTTTAGTAAGATTAAACCTTTGGTTGTGCAGCCTGTGTGGAGTAACAGCAGTTTCTATTAAAAATATTTTTTAAATGTCATATATCCATGAGTGGGACTGGTATAATTTGAGCCCAAGATTTCAAGAAAAAAGTAAAAAAAGACAACACTCCACTGTTTCTTTTATCCATCACCACCTCTTTAAGTAGGCAAATAACCAGATACTAAGCTGAGAGCTGCTTCTGTTGGGAGAAAGGTCCAAATGGCTGTAAGAGGAAAGATTCTTCTGCTGTGGAGACCATTAGGAAAAACCTGAGGGTCATGGGCTGTAGTCTTTTTCTTGACACTAGACCAGCTTCTCAGTGTGCAAACATTGTTGTAAACCTATACAAGGTCAGTGGTAATCCTGAATTTCTGCCTGTGGGCATCATGCTGTCTGTAAAACCCTTCCCCAGGGTAATGGCCACAGAAAACTGTTCTAGTTATGGTCTGGTTTGATGCAGACACTGTTACTTGCTGGTATTTTTATTTTTACTTGGGTATTTTTTCCCTAAAACTGGTGATGATTTGAAATACTCTTTTGTCTCATTCTTACTCACTAAAATCATCTTTTGTAATAGGCAATTAGTGTTGTGCACTGTATGGTGTGGAGAGGATTGTATGTATTTTAATAAATAGCATATTTTTACCAGGGACCAAAACACTGGCTGCATTTGCTGCAGAAATTTGTGAGCAAAATAAATAAGAGAGGTGTTTAAAAATCATGGCATGTAGTTATTTTTTTTTTTTGGTAAAATGTTTCCTTTATGAGAATAACAATTTGATTTGACTTTTTTTTTAAACTGAAGCTTTTTGCATTTTTCATTTCCAAATGGCATTTTCTTTGAAGGATTGACCTAATTTAGGAAAAATAAGAGATAAGAAAGAAAGGAAAGTTTTAAATGACTTCCAAATGATACTCAGCATTTCATTTTCAGCTGAAAATGTTTTGGGCTGACTCAAATGATTATTTTTTTGTTTATTTCATTAAAACCAAATGAAAACCTTCAAACTTCCCTGCTTGCTTTGCTTTGACTGTCATTTTTTCCCCCTCCATACTTATTATGCTTGGCTGCACCACTGGAAAATGCAGTAATTCACTGAAGTGAATCACCACTGGTGACCTCTTTGAAAATAGTTTTGGTGATACACCTCAAACATCTCCAATCTTTCACGTCTTTCCTCAGGTCTGAGCACTTGTTAATTAAGCATTGCCACAGAGTGCTGAGGGAAAAAGCTATTACTGCAAAATGAAGGCAAGATTTTATGTGACCTGACTGGAGATATTGGGATGATCAGTTTTTCAGGCAAGAAGAAAAGCTGAGATTCTTGGAGCGTTGCCTCCTCAAACTACAGTAGGCAATTCTGCATCATTGCTGGGGTTATCTGTCCATGTAAAGTGGTCAAGAATGCAGTCCCTGCAATAACTAGATAGATTTGGCTAAGAAAGGAGGTTTTCTGCTATGGATAAATGACATGTTTCAAGCTCCAGTGTTGCCTTGCATGGGACATTTCACAACGGTTAATCAGGCACTGGTGCAAAACAACAACAACAAAAAGACTGAACTTTCTGTGGATGTGCAATGCAAACAAAACCACAGCTTTGCCTTCCCCACCCTTGCACCAAAACTATGTTGAGGTTTTGGAAAGTATATTCATATTTTTATTTTCACTCCTCCAAGGCAGGACAAGCAGCAGGATGTGCTGAATTACCTCAAAGGGCTGTCTGGTCTGGGTAGGATTCCAGCACACTTCTGCAGAGCCCAGGATGGCTCTTGCTTGTGAGTGGGTTTGGAGGTGGAGCTTTTCCCATGAGCTGAAACCTTCACCCAGCCTTGCCATCCTAAGTGTAAAAACTGAGTCTTTGTTTTGAGATACTGAGAATGATCCTGGCTTAAGGATGCAAGGAGGTTAAAATAAAATCTTCAAACCTAAGCTAATTTCACAGTTGAGTCTTGTTGGTAGTCAAGAACCTATTGGAAACTGCAAAAATTTCTGCTCTCATAGAAAACAGGGTGAATTTTACTCCTACTTCGAAACAGAGCAGAGGTGGGCTAGCAGATAGGGACTGGCAGCAGAGGAGTCAGGGACAATAAAACAAAATTAATCAATAGGAGCATTACAATCTTTTATTTGCATTGTTTCTTTCCCTGAGCTCCAAGCTTTGCATAAAGCTGTCTCTGTTAGACTGTCGTGTTGGGCTATAGTATTGGATTGACAAAAAGGCATTTATTCTGGGGTTTAATGCAGCACAGAAGCAAGGTATAGTGGCTTAAAATGAAAATCAAGGGTAGTCAGCCTCCTGATAGCTTCAAAGTTTAAACAAATTACCAGAAGTATTTCTCAGGTGAAATTGGAAAGGGTGTTCTGTGATGCAGAACAGTGGCCATGAGTCCCCTGTGTTCACACCGTCTTGGGTATCATAAGGAGCTTTCTCCTGAAACTGTTTGCCAACCCAGAAGTCCTAAATTGAAACGTGTTGACAGAAAGAATCTTACTACTTATTTACAATTTAAATACATCTTGAGGCAGGTTATGAGATAATGTGAGCAAGTCATAATCCACCCTCCTTCCTGCCTCTCCATGTCCTGGTGCTCTTTCCGGCCTTGGATGGAGCTACCAGGGCATTCAGTGTGTTCAGGTCCTGACACTGGGCATCACCCCTTTGCCCTGTGTTTCAGAGGGGTGTGAGGGTGCTGGGAAGTTGGCAGGATCAGGCCCTTCACCTCATGCAATCCTATGACCCCAAGGGAGCCCACACACAGATTTGTTCCGTAACATAACAAACAACTTCGTTTTACTTAGGGGGAGGGAGATGAGCACTTTGAATGAATGATGCATTAAATCAGGACTGCCAACTGCACCTTGATGCAAGTGCTTTATGCCAAGATCTGTCTATCTATATAATCTTTTACATTCCCAGCTCTTCCTGCTTATCTATATATCCATCTCTCTCACTCTCTCTGTATATATATTCCTTATTTAAAACTCTTTCTGTCTATCTGTCTGTTAATCAATCTACTTGTTTTGATGGCTGTCATCAGAATAGCATCTATTATGATGTTTTAACTGTGCTGGCAAAAGACACAGTACAATTCCTCTGAAAAAAATCACAGTTGCATGGAAATTAGGCCCCAGTTTAGCTTGACTAAAAACAAGTGAAAACACTAGTTGGGTGGTAGGTTTTATTGTCCAATGGGCAAAGCCTGAAGCTAGGGTTCAGGGCTGTAGGATCTGGTCCAGGTTTGCTGTGGGGTCTGTCTCCTTGCAATAGCTCTCCTGCCCTTATAAATTTTTCCTCTTCTTTCTCATTTCTACACTCTTAACACTGCCTGCTGTGGGCATCATAAATAAGTTTCTGTTTTTCACTTAGAAAACTCACCCATGATCTTTGTGGCACTGAGAGATACAGGGTAGTGGGACTTGGTAGGTTTATAGCTGGACTTAATGACCTTAAAGATCTTTTCTAACCTAAATAATTCTATGATTTATAGATGCTACTAAAAGGAAATTACATCTTTTTCCAATACTCCTCCTTTACATGTGAGAGGTACCCTTCATCTCTCTTTAAAGGCACCTGGGGCAGGAGCTGCCATTTTATGTTTGAGCTCAGTGCAGGTTAATCAGTTATAATCTCCCCTCTCTCACATTATCAAAATTTAATGTTTTTGCTCTATTTATTTTTTGCATTCTGCCACCTGAAAGAAAACGAATCTGATCCTTTCTCTTCTCCACCCCTCCCCAGCCCTTCTCTCTTTTGCCCCCCTGTTTTTACTCTCTGTGTATGGTAAAACACATGCTTAGCTTGGATTGTTTTTCACATGTATTACCTTCTACAGCCTGCAGCAAACAAAGAAACCCCATCCTAGTAGGGAAATAGCAGCAGCTGAACATTGGCTGGTAAAGGCAGAGGAAAAGTTTCAATGTACAGACGGAAATCGAACCTCCAATTTGCATAATACTAAACTGTGCTAATTTGTTAAATGATTAGATAGATGAGAAACAAAAACATGCCTTAAAGCATGCATGGATGGTTACTGCAGAAACCAGTACCCAGAATGGGTAAGATCCAAAGGGAAGTCAGCTGAGCCCACTGACTGCTGCTGGAACTGGTCTTGATCAAGGAGTGAATAAAAACCAAATATTCATCTGCTCCATGAAACCACAGCCCTTGAATTTTCAAGGCACCAGGGAGACACCTGGCACTAAGGGATGCTCCAGGAGTTCTGGTATATCCAGGGCCATCTGAAGGATTTCCCATGTCCCCAGAAACTTAGGATTATTATTTTTTTCAGTGTGCACCATCTGTATCAGCCTTCCCAGAGTCCAGCAGAGAAGTTTTGCTGGAGAAGCACAGAGTGAGGCAGATGGGAACACGATCTCATTTCCTCTCCTTTCCCAGTGAAGTGCTTGCCACTCTTGCAGACAAAATTTAAATTTCTCAAGGGACATGATATCAATGGAAGTCTCTGGGACTTTCCCTCTTTGTTGCTAATGAAAGAGACAGTCTTTAGGTCTGTGCTCAAGAAACATGATCTCCTTCATCAGCAAAGACAGACTTGGTATTACCCATCATCTGAGTGTACACACCTATGATATGTGTGTGCACGGATACACATATGTGTGTGTATATATATTTATATTTATATAAATCCAGCTGAGTAGCTTTTCCATGTTGAATAAATACCTGGGATCCCCAGGACTAGACAGTTTTGTGAAACACACTTTTGCTAAGCATTTGCTATTTTCTCCACCAATTTGATTTATTTAACTAACAATAAGGAGTGATCTCAGAGCAAGAACAAAAATAATCATTTCGTGATGCGAAAAAGCTCTAAAATAATAAATGCCAAGAGCTCACCGAGATGAAAGACCTGAGGTGGTTGTTCTGGAGGAAGAGAAGCTGCTTTGTGGAAGTGCAATAATATTTTCCTTGCCTTAAGACTATGAAGGCTTTTCTGTTCAATCTTTCCCCTGGAGCTTTAGCAGGATATGACCGTGTTATTGCACCTTTGATAGTGCACAGCCAGGCGATAGCTGCCTTAGCAGGTGTGTTAGGGGCTGGAGAGAAACTTTACAGTCAGGACTTGTTTTCAGGAATCCATTTGATTATGTCGTTAAACAGTGCAGCTAGGTGGCAAGAGACCGCAGCAAACTGGTCACTGTTGATGAGGTCCTGGGTGGCTCAGAAATATTTCAATGTTCCCAGCTGGAGGTTATGTGAGTCCCCAGGTTGCTGAGCCGGGTATCTATGAAGCCTGTTGCCTCTGCTGCCTGTCTTTGGCTTGCTTCTGGATGATGCCACCAAATGGTATTGGTCACGTTCCTTCAGAAGAACATTTTTCACTGTGAGAACATTGGACTTGGGAATAATCTCCCCAGGGAAGTGGAGGATTTCCTAACACTGGAAACTTTGAAGACTTGGTTTGATAAGGTGCTTGGCCATCCCATCTAAACCATGTTCCTACCCAACTAAGCTGGGTGAGCTGGTCCTTTATGTCCCTTCTAACATGGTATTCTATGATTCTATGATCCTTCTAGCATTACTGCAAGGTGTCTGTACATCTCAAGAGAGAGATTATTCTGGGACTTGTAGAGAGCAGAATAGAATTTAAAGTAATGTTTTCTTGGAAAAGTAGCAAATGCAGTAAATAGGATGGGAGGGAACTTGAGGGGTGAGGGAAGCCAATGCCTTTCTCTGACCTCAAGGTGAATGAAGACAGGTTCAACTATACTCCTTACGGGCTGACATTTTTCAGTGGTTCTTAAAATCTCCTCTTCCCGCGATTAGTACACTCTCCATTAGAAATAATTTCTCTTCTCTTGTCTGATGTCTCCAAGGAAAAACACAAGACTTCAGAGTATCCCTAAACCACCAATTACTTATTAGTTACATTAGTTACATGGCAAGCCCAGGAGATCACAAGTTGCCCCTCAGGCAAGGAGCCGTTACCCATTATGGAAAATAATGATCTGACTTTTGGATAACAGAAAGGGGAGGATCATGAGTGAGGTGCTCAATTTGTCAGAGAACTGCCAACCATTTTATAGCTGGGAATGGCTGAGGAGGTATCTCCTTTGGTGGCAAACCACAAGGGGAAAATACACAGCAATCAAAGGGGTTCATGAACCTGGATACATTGCTGGGGTTGCTGTTTTTCCATTGGGCATTGAGAGGCCCTCTGGTCTTCCACTGTGTGAGATATCCACTGAGGACCAATGAGGGCTGGAGCTGGGCACAGGCTGAGTGAGGACATGGATTTTCAACAGGAAGAACTATAAAACTGTGCCTTGCTGACAGGTCTGTAGGTATTGCTTTAGACTCTTCATAATCATATTTACCAAAATCATTAACTATGCAAAAAGCTAACAGGCATCTTTGCCCTTGCAGATCCATCACATCCAAGAAATATCATAGAATCATATAATGATTTGAGTTAGAACGGACTTTAAATACCATCTAGTTCCAGCCCCCCTGCCATGGGCAGGAACACCTACCACTAGGCCAGGTTGAGGTCCCTTTCTATAAATGACTTTCTGCATGTTCAATTTCTCTATATCTTCTCTGCCCAGGTGCTCTCAAGGAGAAGTTGCCTGCTCACTTGTTTGTTTTATTCCTGGAAGTGGTGGTGGTGTAACTTCCTCCTCACCATGGTGTGAACACATGCAGTGGGAAAACCCAAATCAACTGATTTTAGTATATTATATTGATTTCCCTGTTGACACCCTTTCTGATTCTTTGAAGTAATTTCCTAATTAAACACTGCACTGGTGAACACAACAGGGCTCAGTAGAATTGTAACCCCTTTTGTAGCATATTATTCAAAATCTCTTCAAGTCCCGAGAAAATTCCTTGATGTCTCTGGATGGGAACCTGTGTCTCTGCCCATCCTTTTCCTCACTAGGGAGAGGTGCCTGCTTAGCACAGGGACTCTGAATCTGATTAGAGTCTTTTTTTGTCAACTTTCTTTTGTACCTCCCTCCACTTCTCCACCTCTTAAACTGAATGATTTCTCTTTCTTCCACCTCTTCTGCTCCCCTATTCTGCAGTTTTCCTTTCCTGAGGGACAGATCCCAGCAAGAAAACTGCTGCTGACACTTACTGTGTGTGATATATGTAGCTGTATATTTAGGGGAGTATTTGGAGTAGGAGTTTTTAGGGGTTAACTGGTTTCACCATTGAAAGCTCACCTCAGGGTTGTGTAGCTAAGCTATACCTGTGGTGGATGAATGTGCAGGAGGCAATGAGTGCTTGTGGACATGTCTGATGCTTGTCTGTCCATCCACCCAGTCCTTATCATACCCTCTTGGAGATCTCAGTGAGTGAAATGCCCAAACACCTGATATCCTAAAAACTCTACTGACTCCAGCCTTCCCAAAGCTCTTGCTGCAGCACCCAGTTTGGCAGAGTCCTGCAAGCCATTTTGTAGATCTTCATGACTGTACAACCCTCATTTTGAAGGCTCCCCAATTGTTTGCTTCGGATATGCCAAAAAGAGAGGGTGCGGTGCAGGCTGCAGTGAGCTGGCACCCACTGACTTGAGTCAGGATTTTTAAGCCCTCAATTTTACAGACGGTGGAACCTGGAGCACTGGTGCTGCTCATAGTCCTCCTCCTCCTTCCACTCTTCATCAAGGAGGCTGGGACATGAGTCCATGGAGTGCTGACAGGAGCCATCATGTTGGAGACCATCTTGGATGTCAGAGTGCAATGTGTGTGGGGAAAGGGGAACAGGCCTCAGCTGGCAAGGACAACCCAATGCTCCTCACAACTCTGGGATGGCCACTGAGCCATGTGAGGCCTTTATGAGCCATGTGAGGCCTTTATCTCTGCGAGGATATCATGGGCTGGAATTGTATCACTTGGCTAACAGGTATCTCCATTTTGCAAGTATGATACGATAACCATCTACAGCTGTCTACATGTGGGCAGGGTTATCTTTGACAATACAAAATGTTGTATTAGCAATGAGATAACAGAGTGCCATGGCTACTTGTTATATATTATATAACAGCTAGAGACAAGGTAAAGTCAAGTTCAGGTTTGATCTATGTATCAGAAAGGACCTTCTTAGCTGTGAGAGCTTATGGGCAGTGGAGCAGTTATCATAGAAAAGTGGGGACTATGTCATACAGAGTCTTTAAGGTTGGGAACATACCAATCCCACCTCATCAGCCTGCCTGACCCAACCTGCCTTTTCCCTCTTTCCCTCACCTGAGGGAAATAGGTCTCGGTGGCAATAGATCAGGGAGGCCATGCCACCTGGCCTCCAACCAAAGCAGGATTCTTCCACCTGCCCTGCCTATACCACACATAACAAAGAGATGGCTGTTAGTTCACAATCATTCCCCCCCTGATTTTTTTGCTCCTGAAGTAAACACTGTGGAGCTAGAGGAGGGGTGGTATGCAGACACTGGGCCAGGGCTGGCTTCCACGGCGGTGGTAGGAACGGGAATTCCACTGCAGGCTACGGGGAAGGGAGAGCCCTCCAAGCTAATGTGATGTGGGAGGTCTAATTCCTACCATCCCAGGCCTGACTTGTAGGCAACAGATCATTTCACTGGCTTTCACAATGTTTTTTGTATCTTAGGTCAGGTTTTTTGTTGTTTTTGCTTATTTTTTCTTTTTTTTTTCTTTCCTTTCCATTTTTTTACATGAAAGCAGGAGTGTGTAGATTTTGCAGGTAAATTATAATGAAAGCTGATGGGTGCTTGTGTAGGCTTGTAGAGGGCTTGTGCACAGAAAGCAAGCAGGGGCTGGAGGGAATAGCTGAATGCCCAGGGAAGGTTTAATTAGCATATAGTGAAAAATCTAAAGGTTATACCTACCCTCGATTCAACGAAAGACAAAAAGAGACTGTTCTCAGAACATACCTCAGCAGCAAGCCCTGTTGCACCTGATGCAATGCTTGCCTCTTGGGCCACCCACCTCCAAGACATGATTATGCAGTGAGAAAGGAGCAGTGCTTTGCACTTTCTGTTATCATGGTCCTTCTTAATTATACATGCGTAAGCGTTCAGACACGGCCGCAATGAGCATGGTACACATCCAGGGGAAGTGAGATTCATCTGAGAATCTTCTACCACTTGGCAAGCATTTATTAACTGAGCCTCCCAACACCCCCGTGAGGAAAAATGTGTCGAAACCCATTTTCAGTATTAATTTAAAAAAAAAAAACAAAATACAACAAAGATGACAAACTTAAGCAAGCACAGTGATTTGCTCAAAGCCAAACAGCAGGTTGGTGTGAAAGAGCTTGCCTAAAAAACCCAGAATAAGGGATTTTGCCCTGCACAAGGCCACGTTCCCACGTTGTTCTGTGTGCCTACAGAAACTACAACAGGGGGGTCCTGCTCTGTGACTCAGGGGCATGGTTCAAATCCAGGGAGCCATGTTTCCATGATTACTCCTCCTTTATGTAAAGAGGCCCTTGCACGGGCTCATCATGCTGAGCTTCTTGGCGCTGTTCCTGGCCCTGACTGCTACCATGGGGTAGGACTGCAGGATCACATTTCCATTTTGTAAGGAGACACACTTTCTCAGGGAGGCCTGGCTCCTTTCAATAGGAAGTCTGCATGAACCAGAGCTGCAAGCTTAGATCTACTACATTATTATTACCAACATTAATATTCATTGCAGTAGTGCATCGAATTCCTAATCAGCGATCAGAGTTCTTGCGCTAGGAAACAGTAATTGTTTGTCCTTTGAGATCTCAGCTCTAGATCCACCAGGGTTTAACTTCTCATTATGTGCTCACTTCCACAGGTTTTTATTGGTAAAATGTAAGCTGGAAACAAAACCAGCTTTTGCAGGCCTTGGCTGGAGTCTTTGCAATACACCAGCTTTGCTTGTATCCCAGTGCAAAACTGTTCCCCGTGCGAAGGGCGGCTCTCCGCGTGAGAACCACCCATCCCGTGCATGCTTCATATTGCAGGATCAAGGTCTTTATTAATGACAAGGCTTGACAATGGGATGGGACCTACAAAGAGAGGGAGAAGGAGGTGCTGAGGGTGTCTTGTGATTATGTGGTTAGTGTGTGTTTCTCCACTGTTCAACAAAAAGGGAAAGAAAACCAGCTAGACTACAACAGGCACCCTTGTGCAGCCTCCAAACTGCAGCGTCATTCTCAGCCTCACTTGGAAACCCTTGCAAAGTTTTATTAACATCTGCTCCTCCATGAATAGCGATATTTTATGCAGAGAAACTCAGCTTCACCTCCCTCTTCTACCTTTTTCTTTCTTGTGTGTATGCTGATTCTGTCCTTTTCCCCCCCTTTTTTATGGTGGTTGCCTAGCAGTTGCATTCTGCCTTATCAGATTGTGCCTAGTTACAATATTCTATGTGCCGAAGGCAACCCACCATAAGAGCATATGGAATATTTTAGCATGTGTTTTCTTTTTTTTTTTTTTTTTAATAGACTTCAGTTTTATTCCCAGTGTATTTTTGTTGCCATTCAGAGTGCCTTCTGTCTCTGAGAAAAGCTGACATCCACAGCTTGGAAACTATCAAAAGAATCAGGTGAAGTGAGGAAAGTGGTAAGATTTGATAACTTTGGGGACCTTTTTAGCTTAGAAAAAAAAGAAAAAAACCACATTCAGAGCTGTATTCAACCTTTCCTCCTTCTGAGTGAGAAGCCGTTGTTCAGTCCATGTAATGCCTGAACTGCCTTTTGGAAGTCCCTAGGTTTCTCCAGAGAGAAGAGAAAGTCTCCAAAACATGGCCTTGGAAATTCAGGCTGTGCTGTATAAACAACACAAAGCCACACATGTAGCGTGCTCTACCAGTTCTGTTTTACCATGCTGACTTTATTGGATGGGACAAAAAGGGAAAGTCAATGACACCTCTCGATTCAAGCTAGACTTCCTTAAGCAGTGACAAAAGAAAGCATATTGCTTTTGGCAAGACATGACACATGGACTAAATGAGGGCTGTTGGGCTGCCTGTTCCTGGGCTTTTTGCAAAGTCTGATCTTCAGCATGGGTGCAGATCAATGCTTCACACCTGGGATGTGAGCAAGAGGGAGTTGGCCATAACGCTCTTGTTGGAATTTCTTTCTGACAGAAATTTGGCTCATGGGTTTATATCTTTGTGTGTTTGCCCATTTGGTAACTTTGGAAGCCAATAGCCAGATTCATATATGACAGTATGGCAAGTGATTTAAACATAAGCAGCTCCTGTAAGCTGTTGCAAAACAGGCAATTGACTGGAATTGGAGCTTTTGTTGAAAGACAGCAATGTGAGGTCTGCCTTCACTAGAAAATACACACAGGAAATATGTTTTGAATGCTCTGCTTGTAGAAACAACTTGAATTAGTCTATGTCCAATGAGATACCACAGAAATCACAATCTGTGTCTGTTTTCTCTGTGGCAAGTAAAAAGTTACGAATATATGCTTAAGGTTTCCTCTTCTCTTCTCTTCTCTTCTCTTCTCTTCTCTTCTCTTCTCTTCTCTTCTCTTCTCTTCTCTTCTCTTCTCTTCTCTTCTCTTCTCTTCTCTTCATTTTTCTTTCCCTTTCCCTTTTCCTTTTCTCTTTTTTTTTTTTTTTCCTTTTTTTTTTTCTTTCTTTCTTCTAATAAGAGAGTTCCTGCTGCAGCTTAGTGCTACCCTATTAGAAGTCAATCCACCATCAGATAAAAATCACTTGGACAAGCTCCACAAGACCTGCTGTCCACTTGCTAATTTTTCCCTCTTCCAATGGCTTGGAAAAGGACTTCCAGAGGCTGGAAGAAACACTTATTAACTTGTTATTTGAGGTAAATCTAATCAGCAGGGATCTATCATAATGACGTTTCTCTGAACATAAGTAGGGAAAAAGCCTGGGGACACATTGGTGATGAGTTTCCCCTCAAGACAAAACCAGATGAGCCCTATTGGGTCAGAGCTTGACTGATCACTGTGGTCGTACCCTGTCACATATCTTGCAAGGAAGCTCACATCTTCTTCTGGGTAAGTTAGTACTGTTTCTCATTATTAATATGGCTCTGTAGGTGTGCCAGGACCTTTCCAGACTAATTAAATAAAAGGTCTCTGCCCCAAGGAACTAACCCAGCAAAGGATGACAATAAACAACAAGAGGAAGAGGGTTACGCAAGTGAAAGATCATGAGATACATCTCATGTTGTACCAGTATGTTGGGCCAAATCCTCAAGTAATTACATAAAGCCCAATTTTGCCAAGTTGTTCATTGTTAAGTTACTCCACCCTCATGCAAGAAATCCCAGTGAATTCACCTAATGAGAAAAAGACACAGGACTGTACTGGGAGGTGAACTATCACACCTTGCAACCCAAGAGAGCAGTGCTGATTGCGAAGAAAGGGACAACTCAAGAGGAGATAAAGAGTACAACTGAGCTTTCAGTTGTTATCTAGGCAATATATAGATACTTCATTTTATTAAACACTGCAGCAAGGTGGAACAAAGCACTCAGGTTCCCTCAAAATTAATTCTTTGCAAATTCCATCTTTATGACTGCATCTTATAAAGTACTTAGGAATCAATGGGAGACAAGTGCCCTTGAGAATCTAGCTTCATATCTTTAAAACTGGATCTTCTACACTAGCTATCAATTTCCATCTCTCCCTCTTGTCTGAGAGGTTCCCTCCTTCCTGAAGCCACAGTGACTCACAGTTACAGATGACATTCAAGGAACAAAGAAATCTTCAGCATCTATCTTGATGTTCATGTGGGCCAAGATGGCAAGTCACAATTTGCCTTTCTTTGAGCTTGTGTAGAGAGGGGTTGATCCTATAAAGATCAAAATGAGGTCCAAATTCCCCTGGCATTATTCTGCTAAAACATAGGGCTTGGGGTCAATTCTCAGCTCTAGTTCTAGGGAAATCTCCAAACTTTCAGCTGTGAGTCTCAGTTTATCAAGGTAGCGAACCCTCCCGTCATGAGAGAATCCAGATCTAAGACAAACAACAGCACTGGTGGTAGAAGATGTTTTTTTTCTTCCACTGGATCCAGGCCATACACAGCTGAAATTTAATTCTGAGAAGTGGGCAAACAACTGCAGGGAGGGAATAGTTGGGAGTGGGACTGCATTCAGGTACGTAGGTTGAAGGTAAAGGAAACTTTGTATATGTTGGCTCTGAAGCCATGTGAGGTAGAGGGTGGTACAGAGAAGAGCTCAGACAGTAGCTCACCTCCTTCTTCCCCTGGGGCAAATGCCTTTTTTTCAGTTAGGAATGGGTACATAATAAAAGAGCCAGCTCTGAAGCCATCATGATGCAGAACCTGGCAGTGCCTGTTTCAGAGTGCTGGCTTAAGCATAAACAAGACCACATGAGAAAAGGGAGAATGATGATGGACCCAAAATTTGTTAAACTACTTGCAGAGCACACATTTTGCCTGTGCTTTGACAATCAGGGCTCCTGCAGAGCTTTCTCAGGCCCATGCATTCCCAGGACACTTGCTGGTCTAGGTTAACAAAGCCAGAAGGATGGTGTGGCCACAAGGTTCCCTTTTTTTCAAGGTACATCAGAGACCTTAGCAAGAAGTTCAATCTAATGTGGAACCCTCTGAAAACTGAGGACTTGTCAGTCCACAACCACCCCCTGCCCCAGCTCCTGACCAATGCTCTTCAGCACCTTGTGAGTGCATCCAGCCCTGACAAGGTGTATGTAGGTGCCCCCAGGAAGCACAGATGGATGCTCAGCACCACTGGGAACCTGAGTCTCCCTGGTCTTCTGACTGTGCTGCCTGTCAGAAATGATACAACTCGATGGCTCAGGCAAGGGACACAGAAGGGAAACTGGTACAGAACCGTTAATACAACATCAGCCTTTTACACCCAGGATGAACCAGCCACTTCTGAGCAACAGAAGAAATCCACTCCAGCTGAACAGCATATTTTTTTTCTCTTTACAGCAAAGCTCCCATTTCAGGAATTGTTATTATTTGTTTCTCGAAATCCCCTTTCCTGTATGTGCTTCACTGACCTGACCACCTGAGAGCCCTGAGAATGGGAACTATCCCTTCCTGCTACTGTTTGTTCTCAAGACCAGTTTTGAAGTTCTGTGTGCATGTGTGTTTGTTTTGTTTCTTCTAATAGTTGTTGTTGGGATATTTTTTTTTGTTTGTTTCTTTCTCTTCTCTGTTCTCCAGGCTTAGATATACACAAATGCAACAAAGAAATCAGAAGCAGGAGGCCTGTGGTATGCAAATCTGTCAACGTGCTATTCAATAAGTGTATTGTTAAAAGTGAAACAGCAGCAGAGTAGTGAGAAGAAGGAAGTGCCAGGTGCTAAAAGGACACGCATACAGTTTTTGGTACAGCACACCAGACAGGTTTTTCCCCTCTTCAAAAAAGTTTATTTCTTCTGTCTGCCACATGGACCCATGAAATTGGAGGGTACCTCTTGAGTTTCCAAGTTATATCTTTTCCCTCTTTTAGTCTTTTCGTTTAAATAGATATTTTTAGTCCCTATTTATTATCCTGATGTATTTATATAAATCAGTGCTGTTGTCTCAGTCTTTCTTTTGTTCGACCAAACAATCCAAGGCATATATTCTTGCCCTGTGACATGGTTTCACTATTTCCTGACACATCTCAGTACTTCAGCCTCTTACTCTGAGCTCATCTCACCTAAATATAGGCAACCAGGATTATTTACTACCCTGGAATTGTTCTGGTGCTTTGTAGGTTGTCCTCTGTGCATTTTGTACAGATCAAGACAGAAGTTTCCCTATCCTTACTAGAAATACATTAAATGACACATTTTTGACAGTCATGTCACATGTTCTCTTCTGAGGTGGTTGATCCATGTACCTCATTTCCCAGACATTTTAAAATGCAATAGCTTCAAAAGCTCTCATTAATACCTAATCTATTAATGCATCCATCCATCATCCTTCTTGAATGTTTGTAAGGTTGTTGTATAGCCTAGGCTAATTGTCTATGGTTCCTCTACAGACACAGGAGAGAAAATAGGTATTGTGCCTTAGTGTTTAAAAAAAAAGAGAACCTCAGAGGCTGATTTATCTATTTGTGTCATTACTTGAGTGCAGCAGGAATTTAGCAGCAACTGTTGGAATATATGTTCAATGTAGCTGAAGTTAGCTGAGATGCATTACCCCTTCAGTACTGAAAGTCCTGTTCTCAAGGACATGCAGTCCATCTTCTATGATACCTTCATGCTTTTAGGCACAGCAGTGACAACAGTGCCTTCTGATTCTCTGTTAGCAGTGAATATTAATAACACTACACCACATTTTGGGACAAGGACATTTGGCAAAATATTAAATAAAATCTATCTCAAACCCTATTTCTGAAGAATGGCAATCCTAACTTCCTTCCAGCTCACAACTTCCTCAACGCCATCTGTTGTAATTTCCTCTGTAGCGACTCCCTTTTCCATCCTAAAATCCTTCTCCTAATCTCCATACTCTCCTACTTAATAATTTCCCATGAGGTACTATAACAAATACTTTTCTGAAGTCCAGAGAGATTAGATCTGGTCCATTTCCTTTCATTAGAAAATCAGTGGTGTTATCAAAATAAGTGATCAGGTCAGTTCAGAATGATTTATCTCTGTCAGAAAACATGCTGTGTTTTATTGCAATTTTCATTTACATCCGTGTCTTTAATTATTCTTTACTGCTGAAGGTGTTCCAAAATCTGACTTATTGCTGATGACAGCCCACATTTTCTGGATCAACTCCTTCAACCTAGGACTCAATAGACCTCTTAAAATTATTCGCAGACAGACTTTGTGCCCAAAGTCTGCCCAAAGTCTGCCCAAAGACTTTGTTTAGACAAGTAAGTAAAATGGTCCAGGGCTCATTCTCTGATCCCAACGACAAACAGCAGAACCTGGCTTGAGAGGCTACACCTAAATATTAAAATCCCCTTTCCCACCAAAAAAGAGTGGTCCCATTGACACTGTGTACTGGGAATGATGCCTGGCACATGGTGTCTTCGGAACCGTGCCACAGTGTGCCAGGTCCCACAGGACAAAGCTTGCTAGGGGCTTGGCTAAGACCAGAACAAACACATGTTTAATATACTAGTATAGGCAAAAATAATGATTCCTCGTGCCTTTTCTCTCAGATCTCTGTTGGGAGATTGTTTAGTTTCCCCTTGAGCTGACAGGAATCTCAAGGAGGTACCTCCTACTCCCATCCCCATTAGCCTTTATGCCTTGAAGCCCATGCTCTGCATTAGCATCCTTTGCTGGAAACTTTTATGATTTGTTTGAATTTCCTTTGCAAATTCTAACTGGGTTTGACTTGTAGCAATCCTCCTACTTTGTTTCAGCTGTCACACTTCAGCCGTCAAAAACTGATGGGGTGAATTTGCCTCTCTCTGCCATGTACGGACAAAGCACAGCACTGATCTCTATTCCCACCCTTTTGAAGTTGAGGGAGATGAGTTTCATCCTGTATTTAAACATCCCTCTTTATCTTTCTCACTCTTATTCTTGCTACGATGAACTACTAACCAGAAAATTGAACGAGATAGGTGAGGTCTTCAGCAGCTGTAAATCTCAAGCCAGCTCTCTTCACTCAGCCGTGAACCAGGGTGAGAACACTTGACGCCATTTTTTCCCTATTCAAGTCAGACACAAATGGGATTGTTGCTCCCATGCAGAGATTTTTCCTCCCCACCCCAATGACGTGAAGCACAGGGCTGTGCATTTCAGCTACTTTTTGGATAGAGGCAATAATTTCTTAATTTGCCCTGAAGGGGCACGCGCAAAAATGGGGAGGGGAAAAAAAAAGAAAAGAGTTTGTGGAATTGATTGGAGGAGAGTTGCATCTTGTTCAAACTAGAAGTTAAAATATATTCCAAAGGAGAAATCATTAGCATTTTCATTAAATGCCAAAGCGTGTGACTATTAGACCTACCTCAGGCAACCCTGGGGTAGAAAACTTTTCAACAAGATTTAATTGATCCAGATGGATTGAGGTTGTTTTTGTTTTTTACCCCTTCCACCCTTCTACCCCCTGCTTAAATCTCTGTACTCCATCACATGTGAGAAAACCCCAAACTGAACCAAATTAAAATAAATAAACAACGCCTTCAGCCCACGCCCTGGAATGAAAACTGCAGTGTAATATGAAATGTGTCCTGATTGTCTTGTTATAGAGCCTGGTGACTCACCAACTGTTACAATTGGGCTTAGATAAAATAAAGGGATTGCAATTAAACAGGATGTTAAATGGGCAGTCAGATGGAACCAGATCCATTCCAGATTTGGGGGTGCTGGGGTTCGGCTTGGCTTTTGGAGGGCTACAGGGGATGCGTGGACATGCAGCTCTGCTGGGTGGTTTGCAGCTGAGAGATTGCTAAAAAAACCTAAAAGGGGCTGAGCATGCTGGATGAAGGGGCCCCATCTACCCTCTGGTTTTCTGTAGGTGTGCCCCCCAAATGCCCACTTCCTGGCTAATGTGAAGGTGAGTGGTGAAGCTTTTGCTTGCCAGTCTTGGTCAAGGGAATTCAAAGGCCTTGCTGGATTTGTCTGAGTGTTGGGCAGTATTTCTGGGAAGTATTTTGGCCCTGGGCCTTGATGTAGGGCCCTCTTTGCCCTGAAAAAATCTGAATCACCCCTCTGGACCCAGCACAAACTCTATCTTGGTTGATTATCAGTAGGCACCAATCCCCTTGGCAGCCAAGAGAAGAGGGCTTTACTTGTGATGGAGGAGAAGACAACAGCTTGATGGTAGGTAACTATTAGATTTAAACTACATACTTGACACAGTGGCAATGGTATTTTAACCTGTTGTATACAAGGCTGTGTAGCAAGTACTATGCAGGTTAAGCCATCCAGTGTCTGCCATACTAGTAGAGAGCTATATTTTCTCCTCATGTTCCCAGTTTTCTTTGCTGTTTCCTGGTCTTCTGGAGCAAAATTACTTAAGAAATAATTCTGTTAAGATCTCCTGTGTATTTAGGAACTCACTTCCAACAGCTTAAATGAGTTGGCCTCATAGTCCCAAAGCCAGGTGGATCATACAGTGATGTTTCACATGTCAGCATGCCAGAGCAGTGCCACAAATGATCTATGGCCAGTGCAAATGTTTCTTAGGTAAGCCCATGCAAGCTCTTTGCATGGGTGCAAAACACCTAACACTTCAGTCTGGGCTAGCTTAATGTCTCCAGTAATTATCTGAAGGAGCCCTGAACACCATCATGATTAACTATCAGGTTGGAACTGGACCTGAGATGGAATCTGTAAAAATGCACTCATGGTTAGAAAGGACTGCAGGAGTCATCTGGGACAGTGACTACACTACCAGGGCATCTTGGAAGGAAAAGTGCAATGATTTCCCTAGAAAAAACTATAATAGGTGTTTCAGTAGGTTTTTCTGTATTATTATGCATCCAGGAGTTTTGCCAAAATACAGGAATTTATGTGCCTGGACCTAATGCTTACCCAATGGAGTTGGTAGCCACTTAAACCTGAAGCTGTGCTCCAAACCTTCACCCCTGAATCAGCCAGATGTGTGTGTCCCCATTTCCTCATGCTCCTCCATCCCTCTGTATCTGCCTGTTGTCACTCATCTGTCACACTGGGGATGCCCTGGGGTTGGCATCCCCTTTTTGTTCTGGGCTTGCACAGCCTCTTGCACAACGAGCCCTATGGTAAGCAGGCCAAAACAACAAATGCTAAGGGTGAAAGATCGCCAGGTTATAGATGGCAAAACCAGTCCGCAGGACTGGCTGTGTAATAGAATAACAACAACAACAAATTCATAATAATAATAGCAGGAATAATGAATGGGTATATTCAAACATTAGCTATCTAGCTGGAGCTCGTCACTTGCCTTTTCTGCAGCTCCAACAAAACTCATTCTCCTTGCTGAACATGTATTTGCCTGCACTGCCAATGTGCTAATTCTGCTCCTCACCATTTTTCCATTTGCCTTGTCATATCTTTCTCAATTAAAGAAAAAAAAAAAAAAAGAAGAAATAAAAATCAAATCCCATGGCATCAAAGAGCTACATCAGGAGGTCATTGCATCAAATGCTGCCGCTAGTTTAATAAAGGAACTGACTAATATACTCATTAGTGGTGCTTGTTGCTAATGCCCAATCAGATAATGAAATTGAAATATCATGTTTTAGGGTGTAATCAGGATCCCTGCAGGTGCTGGGATGGAATTGCCCCATAGGTACAGCATTACACAGTTAACTAGGTGTGTTACTTGACAGGGGTGTTTTAGCTTCCCAAGCCTGCGGGTAGGAAGAGATGAGCAGGACTGTCAGCATAGCTGGTGAGAAGGGGGAATCAGCTTGGAGACAAGGTGAAAAACCAAGATGACCTGTGCTGAAAGGGATGGAGGCAATGGGAAGTAAGTGGCAAGTGTCAAGACACCTACAGGAGCATCTAGGACTTGGTAGATGTGTGGAGGCATGTTCTTGGCCCTTTGGGAGGACACATGAAGCTGTCTGCTGATGAGGAGCTCCCTGGGTTGGCTAAACACTGGTGGGTGTGTGCACAGAAGTGCATTGAAGCAGGATTCATGGGAACATCAAAGGCTTTGTTGTCTCCCTGGAATTTGAGAAGTAGAGAAGAAAAGACTAGTGTGGACTCAAAAGACCCATGAGTGGAATTGGAGGTAGAGAGGACAGGTTAGAACACCACTGAACAGATACCAGTATGCTTTTAGCACCAGCTCTAACCTGATTGCAAAGCCTTTGGTTAGCAAGGGATGCATCTTGCCTCCTTGGGTCTTCAGTGTCACCTACACAAGTTTTTTAATTCCCAGTGTCCTGGGATATCTGCAATTGCAATTTCCTTGTCCAAAGATGGCAGATGAGCATCTCAGAAGCTCTTCACAAGCTTTCTCTTCCCCAACTCAAACATCTACACAAACTTCTTAGTTTTCCAGCAAGTGGCTAAGTCCAAAGAAGTTAGCAGCACACTTTTCTAATTGCCTATTCAAAATAAAATAGAAAACAGATTAAAAAAAATTCAGACCCAGCCACAGCTTAATCAATGCTACCAGACTTTGGGTAAAGCAGGCTGAATGACAAGAATTTTCTAGAGGAATTTGTACTGTATGGAAGTTAACTTGAAACACTTTTCTTTACTGCCAGATGATTTAATACTGGATGAGCCAATGAAAGACAAAGCACTTCAGAGACACTCAAATTACTTCCCAAGTTACTCACAGAATATGTTCTGCTGAGACAACACTAGGCTAGAAACTTCAGTGGGATTAGCAGTAAATCAAAGTTTTTCTTTTGTACTACAGTACTTTAGATTGTCTTCCAATCTTCATTTCTTTTTATTTTTCTCCCTCCTGCTCTGAATTGCTAAGTAACAATAACTTATATGTCAATAACAAGCCCTCCTGGCTAGCATCTCTCAACACTTTCTGTTTGTTCTCCTCTTCCTTCAGCATCCCAGACCTTCCTTCTTCCACCTTTTTTGATCCACTGTCCTGGAAAGATGGTTCAAATCCTTTCAGATGAAGGAGTGAACTCCCCCAGTACTTACACATCTGCTGTGAAGTCCATCAGAAGAGGGGTAAAAGAGGTGGGGAAGAGGACACTGTGTGCCCTTTCCTTGGGTTTCTAAGAGAAAAATCTTTGCTTGACACCAGGAGAGGGGTCAGGGGCGTGAATCTTCTGGGAAGGGAGGTGTCCTCTTGCCTCCCAGAAAAGGCTATGTTCATCCTAGAGAGAGGCAGGATTGAATATATTTCCTTTTTTCTCTTTTCCCTTTGGTGTTCTGTATTGGTGAGTTTCGGCGGGCTCCTGAGCCATGTGCAGACTGCTATAAAACTTGTTTTTAGGTGCATTATAGGGAGATCCATGGGAATTAGGTCCCTAAATAATTATACTTAAACACCTAAAGCTACGGCTGTGTTGATAAACTAAACAAGGCCAGGGCTCGAGCCCAGGTACTGGCATAAGATCTCCCAATTTATCCAGCCCTTTAACATGGTCTCTGGTGATGGCTTTGTCCTGTTCCAACTAGCACTCTCATAGACAATGCCTGGGAATGGTCCAGGGACAGCCTGGGCCAAGGAGCATCACTACAGGCGATTCAGATGCAGCCCCCTGGTTTTGGATGGGAAGACTCTTATCAGCACGGACGCAAGTCAGCCCATGCCAATTGGCCTCTGGGCCAAAGAACAGCCCCATGCATGTTTTATTTACTAGAAAAATGAAGTTAAATGCTTCCAAGAATGTAGCCTGAGATGCTAAATAAGGACTAGGGATCCGAGTGCTGAAAAAGAAAGGAGGATTAAGTGGTGCTTGATTTATCTGAATATTAACCCATTCCTTCTCACAGTTTTGCATTGGACAGCTTGATAACCAGAAGACCCCAAAATAACCAGATTCCTCATTGCCTTTTTCTGCTCTCATTACTCTCTTAAAGCCATATAATCCACTTGTGGCCATTTCCCAGACCTCCAAACAGCACAAAAGTCTCAAAGATGGACAACAGGGGCAAAAAATCAGCATTATTTAATACCAGAATGGAAGTGAAGTTTTTAGCAGGAATAAGGTGTTCTGTTGTTTTCCTTCACATTCTTGTCAGAAGTGTCTGATGTCTGTGTCACAACTTGGTGAAAGAAGATTTTTCTCTCTTTCCAATCTACACCAGAGTAATATTTGGTGGAAGATGGTAATGAGACCTCAGCATTTGTGCTGGTGAGAATAAATCTGGGGAGACGATGCTGGCCTGTTCTCCCAGCACCAATGAAAGGCATTTTGGTATCCCTTGACATGAACACTCAGCCATATGGGTGAATAATAGAGACTGTTCTTCTGCAAGCACTAAATCCAGCAGGGCATCCACAGGCTTCAAACCAGCAGGGTCTGAACATGCTGCCTGAAAATCTTTGTTGTGCTTTTTTTGGCACTAATGTTTAGGGGAGTTTTGCAGCCCATTGATAATTTACTGAATTGGAAAAAATAGCTGAGGAAAAAAAAAAAAGAGATTTTAAAATCTGACTCTGAAATATATTTTGGCTTAGTTGATTCCAACTTATGGCTACATGGAATCTAATTTTCTTGCATTAGAAATGAGGTGTCTATTATATATGCAGATATGATGCCTGTGAATGACAGGCAGAGGAGTGTGTAATAGATATATAGGTGTAATTCCACATCCCTGGATGGATGCTTCATTTTACAATTCCTAACTAGTTCCTATGACAATGGGGATGCTGTTTAAAATCATGGTCCTTCTTGCTGCTCAGTGACTAGTGCCCAGGTGTCAGCAGCCATCTAGCCCCAGGGATGAAGGATCAGCCTCACAGTCTCTTCCCAGGATCCTGCTTTCTCCTGGGCATTTCCCTCTGGTATATGTGCTACTAGGATGGCTGGAGGCAATGTCCCCACTCCTGTATGTGCCACTTGGCTGCTTGGAGGTGATATGGCTGATGTTGGAGAAGAAGTGAGTAGCAGAACTTAGCTAAACCCAGCCTGCCAGAGTAATCAGTTGTGATCTTAACTCAAACGTCCTTTTTCTGCTCACTTACCCTTGCACACATGCACGTAATTGCAGTGTGAATTCATAATATAAACCATGATGTAATAGACACCAACTCAACTTAATTACTGTACAAATGAACAACAACTTAAATCACAAGCAGAGTCCCATTAAAAGTAATCAGATCCTGGGTGGGGAGATGGTTAAAGGTGGTGTTTGAACTCCAAAGAAAAATATGCTCTTGTTTGGACATAATTTGGTTTCTTTTTTTATTGTTATTTTTTCTTACACAGTGTATTTTTGCTCTCTCTCCCTGGCTCTCTCTCATTTTAATTTTTTCAACCTTTTCCTGATAAACCAAACTAGTCTAGACATATCTTTTGAGAGCAAATGTTCTCTAAGCTATGTTCATTCCTTGTGAGTTTGTACGTTAATCATTAAATATAATTAATTAGAACATCTTGTAATTAACTTGGAAAGCAAAATTATACAAGGGAATGAGTTTGTAACCACATCACATTTGAAATAAAAATAAAACTTTGACTAAAAGGAATAACTGCTCTTTGGAATTAGATGAGTAACAATGTTGGATTGGCTCCCCCGAAGCTGTAATGCTGGCTCTGAACTCAGTCACATATATTCACCATATTTCACACTGATACATGTGCACACACACATCCATGTGCACACACACCAATGTCCAGTGTTAGTCCACTACAGGGAGACTTTAAGCCACTTCTTTGTCTTCTTGGCTCTTGGCTTTGCAGAGGACACTTGGGCCTCAGCAAACATGCCATCAGGCAGCCTTAGGGTTGCTCTGTCTTGCCCTGACTAGTTATGGCCCTTTGGGTATGATGCTGGCTGGAAATTGTGGTATTTCATGGCAGGCTTTCCTGCCAAGGCAGGAGGGACCTGGCAGGGGGTTGCAGGCAGCTGGCCATGGGGCTACCACACAGCTGGAGATTCATGGTCCAAAGGAATCCTCTGATACATGCTGGGACCAGTTCTCAGGTCCATCACTCCTCTAAAAAGCAGGTTCTGGACTGACCTATGGAGCACAGCTAATGAACTATACTGGCTGCTGGGTCCAAACAAAAAAACAAAAAAAAAAAAAGAAAAAAAAAAGGAGGAATAGACTTCATCTCTTTTTACCAAGCAGTTCTTCCCATCCAAAGTTAAACATCAGAATCATTTCCTTCTGTGTGCAGAGTTCTGCCATCCCTTCTGGATTGAATGAGTCAGGAATGTTCTGGGTGAAGTGACCTTCACTGTGCCCAACAAGAAAACCCCTGCCACAGCTGCTGAGGCATCCCAGGGTGAGCTATTGGGCTCGAGGAGTTTGAGTCAAGTAGCCCCAGCTAACTACGTAGAGAGTGTTGGGAAGGTTACAGGGATGGAACATCAGTCCCCAGAGCTATTTGGGGCTCCATCTCTTGCCATATAGCTTGGGGCATGTCACTTCTCTGTTTCTCCTCCCTCTCTGTCCTACTTGGACAGGTTGTGTTGGTCAGGAGATCACCTTCCCCCTACAACTTGGGCAGACACCACTGATGACCAGAAGGGCTCTTGCCCATGCCATGTCCCCATTTGGGACCATGCTTTCCCCAGCAGCTGGTGCTTCCTTGAGTTGGCTGCAGAACTTCATTGCTCTGAGCTCTCTCTGTTGAGTTTCACATTTCACTCTTTTGGCAGGAGGAACTCTTAAGCCTCTCTCCAATTAAATTTCTGCCCTCCACAGCTAGGCAATCTGTGTTGTTCATCACCACCTCGGCACAGAAACTTTCCTTGCATTTTTGTGGTCAGTTTTCAGGCCTATGGGTGGGGAGGCAACTGGGAAGGAGGGGGACTAAGGTGGAGTGGAATGGAGGTGGAGAGGGAAGAAAGCTTCTCAGAAGAGGGGGGAGACGGAAGATGAGGTCATCTGGAAGTCCTAAGACTGAGATGAAGCATCCCAGTGAGTGGAGAAACTTTATAAGTGACTGAAGGGAGCTGAGACCCCTTAATCTCAGAAGAGGGTCATGAACTGATTGATCAAAGGACTTGGATGTATGGTCTTGAATATCCCTCTCCATTCATCAGGACATCCACAATTTTTATCAGGCTCTCAAACTGCATGTTGATTCCCTTCTCTGGTTCTTTAGGCTAGAAATCAGCTGAGACAGTCCCTTGGCTAAAGGTTGCTTGGATTGTGTAAAGTTAATTAATTTCAAGAGGCTCAGAGATATGATCCCCCCAGCTTGATGAGCAGATGAAACAATGTGTGGATTTGTGGGGCATTTTGGGGTGGAGGGAGAGAGGCACTAGGAGCATAACTGTGTTCTTGCCTTCTTCCTCCTCTGTGCCCTGACACAGGAGCAGGTACCAGGTGATGGGAAACAACTTGCCCAATGTTGTGCAGGTTGATGTTAGACATCTGGGGTAAACCAGGTGGCTCAGCACCTTTTCTAGGCAGGGGACAGGCACCTCTGGAAGAAGAACATCTTATTGCAGCAGAGGACTAAGATCCACTCAGTACAGATTTCCAAGGGTGACCAATGAAGTGCCCACCTTGCTCTTCAGCAGTGACATGAGCCCTAAACCCAAAAGAGGAACTGGAGATGGAGTTATCTCCCTGGAAAGGATGTCATCTTTACCTCCCACCCTTCATTTTTACCTGCTCTCCTACCTCAACTTTAGCTTCATCTCTCCTTCCTGGCCTTTTTTTTTTTGGCAAAACATCTGTTCTGGAGAAAGATAAGATGGGCCTGATCCTGACATGTAAGAAATGGGACAAGAAACCTTCCCCTATTTATTGCATTGCAGATGCAGGGAACACTGAATAAAGGAGGATGCATGTATATTGCTGAGGAACAACAGCAGTGAATGACAATAAAAAAAAATATCTGAAAGAGATGTGATGGTAGTTTTGAATAAAGCTGACACTAAGCAAACACTTCACACAATGTGGAGGCTGATATAATATCCTGCCCTTTCAGAGTGTCACTGTGACAGGTATTTAACATTCATTGGCAGCAGCAGCCTGGCTTGATCTTCATGCTGCAAGGTGTTGTGCATATATCTAGGAAAAAAGGAGATAGTTAAAGAGATGCAGCTGGTTCACTGCCCTTTCTTATGTGGGTGTGAATCTGCCTTGGTGGAACCCATGGGAGTCTTCCTACTGACTTCAGTCCCTATTAACCTCCTTGATGAGTAGCAGGAAATTAGGCATGCGTGGAGGGAAGGGTGTTTATGAAAAGCAAGGTCTAATGAGAACCCTGTTTCAGAGTTAATTATGGAACAACTATTGCCCCTCCCTAAGCCAATACTGTGCCTGATTCTGATCTTGCTGCATGGGAAAGCAAGATACTTCATACCCATGGGGGCTCTTGGGCTGCATACAGCTCTTGAGCAATTTGAGTGCATTTATGCTGGAGTGATATCATGTGATCAGCAGTGGGACTGCACCGATGTGGGGCTGCTGGGTAATCTGTGGGATGAAGCAAATCAGCAGGACTTGCCAGGTCATGCCCAGCCCCATCCCATCCCGTCCCACAGTGGTGCAGAGAGACGGAGGAGAGCTGTTGTTATCTCCTTGGTGAACCACTCCTGCTGCTCTCCCTCCCTTCTCTCTCTGATGTGCCTGATACGTGTCTTCTGTCTCTGGGCTGAATGAAAGATGTTGGTAGATGGTTTGTAAGGTCAGCAAGATGGGCCAGCGTCGGGATCAATTGAGCTCTACCCATGTGTGTATGTAATCAGGATCTGGCCCGCTGCTAATTAAAAAGCTCAAACAAACACATGCAAATGAGGCAGATATGAACACGCAGGTGGATTGCTGGAAACAACACCCTCCACTCCTCCAATCGAGGGGGCAGCCTGTCCCAGCACTCCCTTTTGTTTTGTTGTTTCCACAAAAAAGCTGCCTCTGTTGTGGGGAAGTTTCCCCTCGGTTGAGCTCAGCGCGTATGGTCCTGGGGCATAAACAGCCTCTTGCCCCATGACACATACTTGCCCTGAGATTACACACAGCTTGTCAGAGGTGGCACAGAGCATTTCACTGGAGGTGGAAGGAAAAGCCACTTTCCCATTTCTTTTGGTCTTGCATATGATGGGCTGGGGACATTTTTTGAGAATGAATCTCAGATCGTTCACTGCATCTGTCAGATTTTTCTGAGCCTGATTCTCTTTTTCTTGAGCCCATCTTATAGAGCAGCCCTGGGAAAACGTGGTGGGGTGGGTACATTTCTTGCTAAGGGAATGGTGTATAAAACAGGTACACAGGTGGCAGCTCTGGGATCATTAAATATAAATCAAGATGCAGTTGATCATATTTTCGGGTACAAACCATGTTCTAGGATAACTTTTATAAACACTTGCACTGCAGTTGTCACTGCAATTTCAGAGTCCCTTGAGAATAGGGATTTTTTTCCCACAAACATAAATGGTCATTTGATAATGGAAAATTTGCCTGAGTAAAGGCTGACTCTTTAATGCTGCAGTTAAGTCATTGCTTTAATCTGGCATAGCTCTTGAAAGAGTTACTGGAAGGGTCCTTTAAATTCCCTTTTCCCTACAGCCACTCATTCCCTTTGTGCTTACACTAATGTACATGGGTCTGCATGGTGATTCAGATGAGGGCACTGATCTGGCCATAGATTCACTTAGCCAAAAAAACAATACAAACAAACAAAAAACCCAAAATTAAAAAATAGAGCTTGTGTTTTGGGGTTTTTGTGTTTGTTTGTTTGTTTGGGGTTTTTTTTGTTTTTTTCCCAACAATGTGTCAGCATGAGCTCAAGTATCAGCCAGAGGGAGATGATAGGAATGAGAGGAGATCATGGATGTGATTGAGGTAATCTCCATCCATTGCACAGAGTCATCAGAAAAGTGCTATTGCCATGGAGCATACTGTGCTGAAGACCAACCTCCTTTCCAGTTTATGTACAGGACAGCTAATGCCCAGCATACTTCACAAAACTTATACTTGAAATTCTCCAGCCCAGGCTGTGTATCAGGGCAGGTCACCTAGGAGTGGAGCATGTAATTCATCATTTTGATACAGGAAACGTGGCTTGGTAAGAAACAAAGTCAGGACAAGACCTACTTGACACATAATTTCTACAGCCTTTACCTCCCCAGTTGATTTTGATACCTTTACTTAAAATGAGTCCATATCTAACTTTGTGTAAGGCTGAAAGTGGGACAAATATAATGCCTTTTTATTCTTTTCTCCTTTTGGAAATACCTCTTGTGTATCTACCGAGTATTCTTTCCCCTGCATGGCTCTGTAAAGGATGATTGTACCAAAACACACACAAAAAAGGGTCCCACTAGACCTAGGTGCACAATGTTTAATTGTTTGATTTCATGTATTTTAACTTTCAGTAGAACTTTAAATCTCAGTCTAATGTTCAGAGGCTGGAGGTTCTGCAGAGACGGGCAAAGCAGTGCATTAATTTGTTTGGCATAGCCTTGTCATGTGGGTTTTCATTTTGCAACTCCACAACCAAAATGAAGGGTAGCTGAGATCAAAGTAATTTACTGTTTAAACTCTAATGCTCAGGGGAAGGTAGAGGTGCTATTTCAGATAGGAAGAAGTCTCTGATTTCATGTCATTAAAACCGTATGTCTCAGTTCCTGAAAGTACGTAAATACACTTATAGCTGAGCTTGAAGACAGGAGCATATGTAAATACTTTGATAAAGCAGAGGTAGGATTACATGAAATACTTCTTGCTCTTGTATTGACTTACTTGAGTTAGCTAATTCAGACAAAAAAATGCCATATAGGCATAGTAACTTTGCTTTTAACTAGATTAAAGTTGGAAGGAACAGATTAAAGCAGAGAGGGGGGTTGGATGCTGAACATGAATTACTTGTTAGAGTTGATCTCAAAATGCCCTTATCTTTGATCAGTTCAGAAATAGATTCAAATGGAGAATTCCAGCTCATATCGGAAGCTTTCACCAAGAGTTTGATTATGGGAAGGGCTTGTGACAATCATGACTTTACAGACAGTCTAGATAGTGATGGAGCTGCTTTGTTTCCAGAATTTGATTTTGGGAGTGTCTAGAGCCACTGTTTTTTCATGTTTGCTTTATTGAACTTGGTTGGCAATGCAAGTTAGGATTCTTTTTCTTTTTTCACTTCACACTGAAGACAGCCCTGGAGATACTGGTTCAGTGTAGAGCATTGGCTAAAATCCTTGTTCTGAGACCTCGGTGTCAACAACAGATCCCAGATTCCTGTTTACTTTAATTGGATGTTCTTTTAGTCACAATAAAGACTGCAAAACTCAAAGGCATGGAATGCCTGTCCCCTGATTCCAGTGTGGGTCTCAATTGCCTTTTTTTTTGTCCCCTGGGCTTCTTATGCAAATATGTTTTTGAAGCCACTTGAATCAGGAACACTTTTTTTTGAGTAGGGACCTAAATTTAGGATCCCAAATCCATATTTAGAAATGGGAAAAAATAAAAAGTCCTTTGTGCTCTTCTTCACGCAGATTTCCTGGTCCTAAGAACTTTCAAGATTTTGAATGTAGAGTATCATATTTGTCAGCATAAAGAGTGCCAAAACTTTTCCAACTCTAATCTGTAGCAGAAACAACAGATTTTTGTTTGTATATTGTTCAGAACCACTCAGTCAATATGCCCATGGCACATGGGCACTGTTAGTGAAAAATGTGACAAATGACCTGGTTTTCTAAAGCAGAGCACACCATGATATCTCCCAGTGTGGTGGCTAGGAGTTAACTTCTCAGGAAAAGTTATCTGAGCTGATTTCTGCCCATCCCTTATATCTGAGAATGTTTCGTGCTGGGATTTTCCAAAGTGTTCAATGTTGGCTTCTCCAAAGTGTTCAAATTTACTGGCATTGATTCCCAGTGATTTGTTAGGAGCAGAGCTAGGGCAGAAATTAAACTCTCTAAAGAAGCCCACTGTGAGATCCTGTCCTGAGGTGCCCATCAGCGGAAAACCTCCTGGCTGTAGAGAGGAATGACCCAAGAAAATTGGAAGAGTGCATCTTGGTGGGAAAACAAATGGTATTGCCACAAATCCTTTGCAGCTGATGGTGATAAAATTCCATCTGAGCAAGTTATGAAAAGTCCTTCTTCTTGTCCATTTGAACTGTAACACCACATGTGGGCTTCTCTTTCTATGCAACCTGCCCTCATGGCTGATAGACCTGATGCATCTCTTTCACCTCTGCCTGAGGTTTTGAAATGTTTATTCCCATCACATTGGGGTGTGAAGAACAAGAGATCTGTGTCCATCTTTGCCTTTGGTGTGATCTAAAAGACAGAAAATTCAGGGAAAGGTCTGCAGTCAAAATCCTGAAATTGTGAAATGAGAAAAAGCCCCAGTGTATTTTGGAGACCTGTAGACAAGTATGTCCAGAACATCAGCTAAGAGCATCTATCAATCACATGGTTTGTCTCCTTTACTTTTTGTCTTTCTCCCAAGGCTCCCTACAACCTCCTCCTCACTTCATGATCCTTATTCTTTTATCCTGGATAAAGGTGGTAGTAGGATATAGACAGCAGGTTTGGACGTATTTGTCCTCATGTGGCTTGTCCTTCTCACCCCACCCATGCTCTGGCTGTGATGATGCATATCTATGGGAGTCAGTGGGAGATCTTTTCACAAACACTCACTGTGTGTTGTGTCTCTTGTGGGCAGAGATGTTGCTGTGTTAGCCATCATTATTTGATCTGCCTCTCTGACAAGATTGCTTTAAAGCCTCAATGTTGGTTTCTGTTCTTAGCTGGGAACATGCTGTAGTTATAGTTATAGCTACACCAGCTTGGCCAAGTCCAGTTCTTCAGCTATGTTGGGGTTGCCTGGTACTGTGGAATGAAAACTGGAGAACCAAATCCATGACAAGGAGTTTTGTAAGAAAGGAAATACCCTACTGGAGTACTTTGGGAGCATTAATACATTTTTGGCAGGGAAAATAATGCTGCCTACAAATATATCTCAGCTGGAGTTTGAAATACCCATTGAAGTCAATGGGATTTCAGAAAGTTGGATGGGAAAGGCAGATAAGTATGGGTCATACCTTCAAGTGACAAAGGTGGAACCCAAATTCAGACTATAAACACCCCTGCACTTTTTATCCTGAATTTCCATTTTGCCTGATAAGTTGACCAAGTGTGGGTTTGGTGATCAGGTAGTGAGGTGGATCAGGAACTGGTTGAAAGGAAGGAGTCAGAGAGTTGTAGTCAATGGGGCAGAATCTGGTTGGAGGTGTGTGACTAGTGGAGTCCCTCAGGGGTCGGTACTGGGACCAGTGTTGTTCAATATCTTCATCAACGACTTGGATGAGGGTATAGAGTGTACCCTCAGCAAGTTTGCTGATGACACTAAGCTGGGAGGAGTGGCTGACACACCGGAAGGCCGTGCGGCCATTCAGAGAGACTTAGACAGGCTAGAGAGTTGGGCAGAGAGAAACATGATGAAGTTCAACAAGGGGAAGTGTAGAGTTTTGCATTTGGGGAAGAACAACACGATGTCCCAGTATAGGTTGGGGGCTGACCTGCTGGAGAGCAGTGTAGGTGAAAGAGACCTGGGGGTCCTGGTAGACAAGAGGATGACCATGAGCCAGCAATGTGCCCTTGTGGCCAAGAAGGCCAATGGCATCCTGGGGTGCATTAGGAAGGGTGTGGTTAGTAGGTCAAGAGAGGTTCTCCTCCCCCTCTATTCTGCATTGGTGAGGCCACACCTGGAGTATTGTGTCCAGTTCTGGGCCCCTCAGTTCAAGAAGGACAGGGAAGTGCTTGAAAGAGTCCAGCGCAGAGCTACGAAGATGATTAAGGGAGTGGAACATCTCCCTTATGAGGAAAGGCTGAGGGAGCTGGGTCTCTTTAGTTTGGAGAAAAGGAGACTGAGGGGTGACCTCATCAATGTTTTCAAATATGTAAGGAGCGAGTGTCAGGGAGATGGAGTTAGGCTTTTCTCAGTGATTACCAGTGATAGGACAAGGGGTAATGGGTGTAAATTGGAGCATAGGAGGTTCAAGTTGAATATTCGAAAAAATTTTTTTACTGTAAGGGTGACAGAGCCCTGGAACAGGCTGCCCAGGGAGGTTGTGGAGTCTCCTTCACTGGAGACATTCAAAACCCGCTTGGACACGTTCCTGCGCGATGTACTCTAGGTGGCCCTGCTCTGGCAGGGGGGGTTGGACTAGATGATCTTTCGAGGTCCCTTCCAACCCCTAGGATTCTATGATTCTATGATTCTATGAAAACAGTAACAGATATATTTTTCTGTTTGGAATAGAAATGGAAATTTCCCTTGCTCACCAAAGTCAAAGGCTGGAAGAGAAATTCACTGGCATTCATCATGGTCTCAGGAGTACCTTTAGACATGAAAACCAAGTCCCCACTTAGGTGATAGTTATCTTCCCATCCTTCCATTGTGAATGGATTGAGAAAGTCACTTAAATCAATAAAACTATAATCTAAACCATCCTCCAGTGGCAACTCTGTCTTTTTCCTAACCAAGGTATCTCTCTTAGTATGTGAATATTCAAATGGAAGGCACCTGGGTTAGAGTGCTCTTCTACCAAGATGCTTCTTCCCAAGAAGAAGAACAGAGAGCATGGGAAAACATGGCTGAGTGAGGTTGAGGCAGAGAAGAAATAATATCCTCTTTAGGACAGAAAGAACTGTTTTTCCTTGGGGATAGCATAGGAGCACAGGAGGGATGAGATTCCCTAAGGCAAGAATTTTTCTTAGGATTTCTTTGAATGCAAGCATATTTTATGAGATTTCTACACTGCTTAAGACCTTAATAAGTCTTTGTCCGAGTACCCTACCCTGAGATCAGGTCTAGGTGGTTTCTTTTTTTTTTTTTTTTTCTTTTCTATGACTGTGGGTGTTTTGAACAGTTTTATAATCACCATTAAAGGAAACTTCAATGAAAACTGTCAATGAATCCCAAGGGCCTGGCCCTATTCCTGCTGCAGGCAGTAGGAAAAGTCCTGTGCACTTCAAGAAATGTATGTATAGTGGCTTTTCTAGTCAGAGATGACCTTTGAGAATGGACTGGGAAAGAAAGAAGACTGAAAACCATTGAAACCAACTCTAAAACTCGACTACTGGAGTAGCTGTTGTAAGGGTTGAGAGGGGACAGAGAAAAAACAGAGAAAACATTTAATCTTTCCACAACTGCTATATGCAAGCTAAGGCCAAACCAAGAGAAGTTATTGCATCTGAACAGCGATTTAAAAAAATACTTATTTCTGTGAAGGGAACTGTGGGACTGATGTACTCAAAAGTAAGGGCATAAAAATAAGGACACTATGACTTGGCCAGGAGTTTGAGTGGGCTTTGATACTGCTCTTGGCTCATCATGATGCAGGACCAGGATGGCCTAGAGCCAGCAGAGCTGGGTGTAGATGAAAACCAACATGAAACCTCCAGCAGTTTTTGGGGTAACAGCACCTCTGAGGGACATTCTGGAAACTGCCAGGGGGAAATGAGAGAGAGATGAGATAGCTGTGCTCTTCTGGCTGGTGTCCTCAGCCAGTTTGCATGATTGCAGATTTGGGCCTTTGCTCTGGTCCCTCTTGCTGGTCTCCCTGTGAAAGTGCCACAGGGCTGTGATAAGGAGAAGGTCAGGATGGTGCTCTAACTGCTTAACAGTTTGTCACATACAAAGCTACACACTAACTGAAAGCAAATATGTCTGAATCCCTCCGCTGCTTGCAGCTCTTTCCACACAGCAAAGCTGGGATCTGGGGATGTGCACCAGGGAGAGAAGGTCTAGAGGAGGGCTATACAAACTGCCAAAAAAATCTCCTTACAGTTCCAGCACATCTCATTTTTGTTGCCCTGGTGTGACCACTGCATGCTCAAGGCTGCAGCTGGACAATTCCTTGTGCTCACTTGGTGTCCTGGGGGGGATCCTGACTGGGGAAGGCAGATGTAAGAAGCTGCATGGGGACACCAGATTTGTCATTTCTTTGTCCTGCTTGCTTTGGTGACAAGCAAACATGTGATCTGCTGGCCAAACCTTCCATGTGGGTGCTTCCTGAGCGAGGCTGGTGTTGGCAGCTGAAACAGGAGATGTTATCCAGGCTGGGTGTTTGCAGTCAGCTGATGGAAGAAGGAAACATTTATAGAATAGGGGGACACCAACAAGCCAGATGGACATGGAGATTTTTTTTTCAGCTAGCATGGGGGGATCTGGAACTCATCCCACATTTGAAATCACCCATCTACAAGGAGCAGCCCTGATCCCAGCTCCTTGGGGAAGGAAGGAAGAAAATGCAGACTCTTTTGCATTTTCCCGGGAAGAGGGAGGGGCAGGGCAGGTTTCTGCCTGGGGATCCAGTCACCCTGGCAGCACAGGGGTCGGGGGTGGCCTTCATGATGTTTCTTGCAAAGTTGAGTCAGGGCTGTGATGAACTAGCCTTGCATAAGCAGGAATGCCATCACCAGTGGTGAGCTAAAAAACGCCGAGCTCTATTTTCAAAGACAGCTCAGAGGTTATTTATGTACGGAAATGCTCCTTATCTCTTAATTCCCAGACTGATGGGTGGAAGATATGCAAAGAGGGACTTCTGTCAGAGACGAGCTCACCAGCACTGCTACTGTCTTGGCAGGAGGGGAGGGCTCTCTGTGCCTTACCTGGTAGCGATGCTGACTAAGGGCCATAGGAATCTTAATTCCTGGCCTAGAGACAGCAAGCCAGGCTATCTGATGGGCTGGTTGGCTGACAGTTAATATCCTGTCGCAGAGAAGTAAGTATTCATGATATAGCAGGTTTTTTTTTTCTTTCCTTTTTTTTTTTTTTTTTTTTTTTTTTTGGCACCTTGAAGTCCAGAGTGCGAAGGCCCAGCATCTTAATTTTGTGCTTAAGCATCAGGTCTGTCCTGAAAGAGCCTAAATCAGACTTATTCTTTTATATTTCAGTGACTCGAGACACCTGGGTATCAAAAAAGTTATTTTTTTCACCATTACTAGACTCAGAGATTCAGGCTGGAAACTGAAATTTAATCCCTTTTCCTTGTGGCTTGAAAATTATTAGTAGGTAAAAATTTGCAACTAAAAATCAGTTAATGATTCCCCTGTAAGTACAACAGACAGATGGAAAGCAAGGTTCTTCTCCCTGGCTATGCTAGCACTGGCATGCTAACTAGAAGCAGTAAAATATTTAGTAATGAGTGGAGTAGGCAAAAGCAAAATAAAAAAAAAAACAACCCACCTAGAGCAATGAACACAGGTAATAGGGTCATTATTAAAGAGTTATCTGTCAGAGTAGGACATGCATAAGAATTAAGTGTCATGGAAAATGCTGTGAAAAAAATATCTCTACTTCTGTGCGATGGAATCAAATTTCAATTTTCATGAACTTTTCATGGACTAAATATATTTGTTTCTAAAGAAATCACATCTCTTAATAGACAGTAATGAAAACCTTAGCTACACTGAAAGACGTTTTTCTACTGATTGGGAGAGAAAGAATGAATTCTTTCCCCATTGTAGGGAGAAAAAACCTCACTAATACATTTCTCTTGGTGGTGGTGTATTGTGGATCATGCAAAGAGTAAAAATAAACCCTACTGCATAGGAAGCTGATTTATAAGATAGAAGAGAAAATAAGAGAAGCTGCACAGGGAGGGATTTTTTAACATTTCCCTTTTGGATGGAAGTTTTTGGGTTGCTGCGTGCCTGACTCTAGACAGGAGCCTTGCAGTCGGGGAGGCTGAATTTTCTGTTTTTCTGCTTTCCCTGGCCTCAGCCTGTGTTTGTTCTCCCTGATCCAGGCTGCCAGTGATGGAGCAGAGGAATCAATGGTTGTAATCGCAGAGGAGGCTCCACTGCCTGGAGAGATGAGCAGGGCAGAAAGGGGTCCATGACTCCTCACCTTCCATGCTGGATCAGGATGAGGTCATCTTCCCACAGCAGAGCTGGGGAGAAACAGGCATGATGCCCTGGAGAAAAAATACGAGGGCCTTGCTCCTTGCATCCCACCTGTAAGCCTTGAAAATGGCAACTGAGGTTGTTTCTGGGTTAATGATGAAAATATTTCCTTTCCTTTCCTTTCCTTTCCTTTCCTTTCCTTTCCTTTCCTTTCCTTTCCTTTCCTTTCCTTTCCTTTCCTTTCCTTTCCTTTCCTTTCCTTTCCTTTCCTTTCCTTTCCTTTCCTTTCCTTTCCTTTCCTTTCCTTTCCTTTCCTTTCCTTTCCTTTCCTTTCCTTTCCTTTCCTTTCCTTTCCTTTCCTTTCCTTTCCTTTCCTTTCCTCTCCTCTCCTCTCCTCTCCTCTCCTCTCCTCTCCTCTCCTCTCCTCTCCTCTCCTCTCCTCTCCTCTCCTCTCCTCTCCTCTCCTCTCCTCTCCTCTCCTCTCCTCTCCTCTCCTCTCTCTCCTCTCCTCTCCTCTCCTCTCCTCTCCTCTCCTCTCCTCTCCTCTCCTCTCCTCTCCTCTCCTCTCCTCTCCTTCCAACAACAGGATCCTGGATCAGCCCAAATCACTACACATTGGCCACAGAGCTCTGGTTCCCAAGGGAACGGTCAGTACAGTAAGGACCTACTTGTCCTTGATTCAAGATGACCAAATTAAGTCCTCTGCAAGAACAGTGGCTCAGGTGCTGATGCATCATTTCTTTTCTGCAGTGAGAAGTTGGATGAGAAGGTTCACATGAGCTCATTTGGTCTTTATGGGCTTGAACCAGCTGCTATTGGAGTCAATAGGAATCTTTCCATTGACTTTAATGAGAGCCAGATTGGGTCCTAAATTAGTACCTTCATCCCACAAATTGTTTTGCAGTGCCTATCCCCATCCATAATTAAAATAAACTGGCTGTGATAGTCATCATCAGGAAAATTATCCCAAAATGTCCCCAGTCGGTTTATCCCTGCTCTCACTGAAGATGATAGGAGTCTCACAATGAACTTCAAACAGCACTGGTTGTCTGCGTATCGTGATTATAAAATATCTTGATATATTTGTAAGGGAGAGTTCAGTTTGAGCAACTTCTTAATTGCACATCAGGACCCAAAGGTTTGGCTGTGACCAAAGGCTGCCACATTGGAAAATCAGGCAGTATTAAGGAGCATGATTTGACTTTGTGGCTACGTAAATCAGTATTTCAGTTTCTCATTTGGTATTCAGTGAAACGAAAACATAATCTGAGTTAATTGCTCTTCCCCAAGGTGCCTTGTTGCGCAATGTTTTATAAAATTAAAGCCTGTTAAGTACACACGAAGGAACATACTTTAGACGCAGAATATAAAATACTAGCACCTCTAATTCTGCTGTCATGTATGGTTGATTAACCTGGTACAACAGAAGCCTTGGGGAGAGCTTCTCTTGTGTTAGAAAACATATTTCCACTTAAGGGAATTTAGACAACAAAGGGATCTCACAAATTGCATTGTTGGAGGCTAGGCTGACATTTGGGGTATCAGAGCTGTCTCACAAAGCTGTGGAAGACCAGGGGAGAAAATGGAACCTTCATCCTACTTCTGGATAGTTACCTGTCACACCAGTGACTTCCACAGCAATTAACAAACTGTTAATCAAGCCCTATAGCCCTTGCTCAGGCAATGTTCCTAGTGACTTCAGTGGGAAATTTGCCTGGGCTCGGAGTGAGTCTGGAGTGAAGTGTGGGGAAGGACATGGGCAGTGGAGGAGATGGTTCCTCTGCAGACAGCAGAGGAAAAGTCAACCTGCAGCCCTTCTGCTGGCTGAGGATGCTGCAACCCACCCACTTGGAAGAAAATACAAGACTCCACGGTTTGAACTTCCTGAGCCCCTCAAATACTCAGTTATAACAAAACTGGAGGAGCCACAGGAGGGTGAGGAGGTCAAACTGGAGAGTAGCATGGGGGATTTCCCAGGGGAGGATGTTGTGGTCTAGGAGTAACAGAAGAAATGCTGCATGGAGCCTTCTCCATCCCCAAGAGTTCAGGAGCCACAGAGGGCAGATGGAGCACATCGGCAGCTGCCTGTTGGACCAGAAGCTGCACAGAAGCATGTGGGAAGATCAGGAAGGCTTATCAGATAGTTTGAAGCAGTGAAACTGCCTAGTAAGGCATACTGTGGGAGATGGGGGTACCCAGGTGAAGACCAAACTGGGAGCTTGCCAGGTGTGCGTGGTTTGAGTTAGGGCAAATTGAATCTTCTCCCAGGATGAAAGCAAGCTTGTATCTCACAACGAAACCAGCTGGTGTTTCAGGTTGCTACCTGCTTCTGCTCCTGTGTCTTGGCTAACCCTGTGTTTTGGCTGCCCTCACAGCTGGCCCAGTAGCCCATACCTCACCAAATCCTCAAGGGAAAAATGCAGAGGTGAGATAAATAGGAGAGGCTCCCAGGATGGTTATAAATCTTGTGCACCTCTTTATTTTCCCTAATGCTGTCCTCACGTGCTGTATGCAAAATCCACTGTAGTGAACCAAAGGGGTCTCCACACTTGAGACCCATCCCCTGTGGTGTTTGTTGGGTGTATTTGGCCCACACCAGAAATGCCCATGCTGGTGAATGCAAAAGTGTTTGCTGAAATGTGCCCAAATGATTTTTTTTTTTAATGTGTGTCAGCACATCCCTTCTCAACCTTTGTGTGGAGTCCTGTTTTCCATTTATTCAGCCTCACTGGACAGGGAAAGTGCTGCAGAAAATGTGCAGTGAAGACTGGGAGAGAAACCTGAGAACAAGCTGGCAGGGCAGAGGGGTGGCTATCCTGGCACCTAATTTAAGAGACATGTGGATGATCTCTGTATCTGGGTTCACCTCCCTAGTCTTTTGGAAAGATAGTTTTTTCAGAGGGTGACTCCTCTGACATGTCCTACATGGAAGAAAGGGTGGGGATTTGGATCCTACATGACTAGGACAGCTATGAAATTTGACCTTCATTTATTTACTTTATGGCCAGCTTTAAAATCTGGCGACATATTTAGGGCAGAATAGAATTTTACACTACACATGAAGGAAGAGGACTCTTTTTTTTTATCTTCAGAGATTATGACTATCCCCTTGACACCTGCATTAATGGGCCTTTGAGCTTCTGCCAGAAACTTTCTCAATATCCTATGTAGAAAAATATCAGATCTTCTAAAGGATGTTAGAGCTATGTAACTAGTTACCCAAGCTTTTGGAGTTTCCCCAGACTTCCTAAAAAATAGCAAAATAGTTCAAAAAAGTTTTTTAGCTTGTTTCTGTAGGATTTCTGGGGTAGGTGTCCAGGCCTGCTTGAAAGAAAACCTCTGAAATCCAGCAGATGCTGCCTCACCCCCTTCTTTCCTGCTGTTTACTATTCCACCCACACCATGTCAGAGGTGCTCAGTGCAGAGGTGCACTGAGTCCAAGGCTGCTGCAGGTGTCTGAGGCTGGAAATTTCAGCTGCTTCCTTTGCCATCTCTGAACTTTGTGGCATCAGCTGCTGGGAGCAATGGGGATTCTGACCTGTGAGTCAAACATGACATTCACTGCCTGGTTGGATGCAACAGAACCCACAGCATCGTTTGACCCTCTAGGCTGAATCTGCCTGCCTTAATTATGGGCAGCTGAAAAACTGAGAAACATGCAAGAAATGAGACTCCACCAGGCCTTCTAGTGGTTATTCCTGGCCTGAAGCACCCAGAAACCTCTAGAATATGTTGGCTAATGCTCCATCACTCACTGCTGTACGTGACCTGTATGAATATCCTACATGTGGCTAGGGTAATTCTGACATTAAGTAATGGTTCCAGTCTTTCAAGGGCTGCAGAGATTTCGAGTGAACTTTCATAATGTCTCTGCTAGCAAGATCACCTACACATTCTCACAGCAAATCTAGCTTTAAGCTATGGTGGAAATGTGCTGGTGTATAAATCCTGCCATTCCAACCCTTTGAACATGAACGCTATCAGTTTTCAAAGTTAGCCAGATAGGACAAATATGTTCCTTTGCAAGATCTTTTCTTTGATCACTGGAGGTATATCAACACCTGGTAATTCTCTAAGGCCTGTTATGGTGGAGCCTGTCTTTCTCCAAATAATATGGGAAAAGTCCAGGGAGATGGCTTTGTGAGGCCAAAAGGAATGGTGTAAGTAATGTGGATACTCTCATCCTTCTATCCCTGTATTTCACACACCAGGAAACAACCCTAGCATGGCTTATTTGATAGACCCCAGCACTGAACTCAGGAATTCTTGGCTCATAGCCCTGTGCTCAAACTCTTTCTCCTCCAGCACTCAAATAAGAGCCCAGTATGTTCTCAGTAATAATATCCAGTGTTTTGTGCAAGTGTAAGAGAACAATGCCATATGCTGAAGTTCCTAGGCCAAATTCTCATTTTGGCATTACTCCATTCACTGTAATAAAACAAGGCCAATGAGTACATTTGACCCTGCATGTTTCCAGTCTGTAGGGACTGTAGAGGTGGTCTTGTGATTTTAACGTGGAAACTGCTTTTCTGGGATGATTCAGTCTTTATTTCAAGCACACAAAGGTTCAGGGAGAAATAGCTGCTTGCATTGTACTGGAGGCCTCATGGGATCTGCTCAAAGGAAATATTTGCATCATTTTCACTAATGTCTGCTTAAGTACAATGTTCCAGTTGCTTGAACTTACAGAATCATGGAATGGTTTGAGTTAGAAGATCACCTTAAAGACCATCAAGTTCCAAATCTCCTGTAATGGGCAGGGACACTTCCCACTAGAACAGGTGGCCCATCCAACCTGACCTTGAAAACTTCAGGAATGGGGCAACCACAACTTCCCTGGGTGATCTCTGCCAAATGTCTTAACATCCTCACAGTAAAAAATTTCTTCCTAATGTCTAAGATGTGCAGTGCTACTTTAGTTCTGTGTTTACTGAAAGATAATTTTTGTTATTGCTGATCATCCTACATGTAAGAAGACCTGTTCTGGATTATTTTCACAAAAAATGACTTCCAAGAAGGGTAGAGAAGCCATCTGTATTAGGTAGGAAACTGTAAAAAAAGATGTCTGTTGTGTTTAAGCTTGTTGAGTAGGAATTATTCAAGCTCTTCATATATTGAATACAACTGCTTAACTGACCTACCAGAAACCACTGAAAAGGGAACTAGGGACCAAAATGTGGGCTGATATCTGTCTAAAATGGAGTAGGAAGAAACTTGGCATTTCTATCCTCAGGGAAATTGCTTTGTTTCAACATTAGCAAAACATGCATCTTCCATTAGGAGGTCATTTCAATTATTTCATTTTGATGCCTCAGTGTTCTCATGGAAGGATCTGTGCAGCTAAATGAATTCATTTCTATATTGCTTCTTACTTAGCTCTGTGATTTTTCCATTTGTCGGATTTATTTTTCTCTTGAGGAGCTTAAAGAAAGGAAATTAGTGTCCTTAAATATATTTTATATGAATTTAGAGTGACAGTCTTTAGGAAAGGCTCACAAGATTTACTACTGAAAAAAAAAGGGAATATATATATATATTTTTTTTTTTTCTCAGTAAAAGCTGCACTCTTACAGTGATACTTCCCTCTTCCCTCTCTGCACAAAACCTTGAAATTTATCTTGAAATACATTGGCATACTAAATGAAGTATATTCATAAAATAAAAATAATTAAAAATTTCATGGTGTCCCAAGGGGTCCTGGAGGAACTTTAGTTCTGCTTCTGAATTTAGGAGAAGAAAATATGTTAAGAGCTGGTGAAAATATTGAATAGATGGAGAAAGATAGGCTGAAAACAGTGAAGAAATGCCTTCTTGAATATATTAGCTGTGAGGGGAGAAGTCTGAAATCCTAAATATTACATGGAGTGTATGTTATCTTCTAGGTTTCACTTACACTAACTTACACTAGGAAAAAAAAAAAGAAAAATAAAAGAAGACCTATCTTGCAGCTTGGCCATACTGTCTTTCTGAAGTAGAACTCTAAATGTGTTCATGAAGAAGGGAAAATGATTTGTAGAGATGCATGTGTCTAATCAAGCCCTCTGAACCAGGCCCTGCCCTGGGATGGGAGGTTATTTGTGAAGAAGTTTTTTTAAAGGTCACTTGAAGTGAAAGAGTATCTTTGGTGGGTGGCATTCTAGCCCAGTGGGAAACGTGGCAGAAATCAGGAGGCACAGAGATTTTTGGTTTAGTTGCAAGCACCTTAACTTAATGGACTTAATTGGAAATTATTTTTTCCAATTTTTTTTAGATATTAAAGATATTACATTTTTTTTCAAACCTCCTTCCCCCCGAAACAAAACAATAAAAAACCAAACCAAAACCTCCCATGGACTAAGTATTGATTCATTGTAATTAACTCTAGCTTTCTCAAAACTGGGAGTCTGGTTGAAACCCAGTCCTCTGGATTCCCACCATGGTCAGTGGGAGAGATGACCAGTTGCATATTCATCCATCTCACCTTTGACATCTTTTCAGTCAATAATGACTAAAATCAGGACTGCACCTTTCCATTGACTTCTTTGGAATCTTAATATTGGACTTTTAGGCAGCTACATGGAGGAGACACATGCTCTGTCATAGGTAAAATTCAAATGCCTTTAAACTCAATGACAGCAGTTCCAATGACTTACATGTATGTCACCACACAGTCTTTCATGAATATTTTATTTGTGTAGCTCCTTTAATCAGGATACTGCTGATCTATGATCTTTTTAGTGAGCAACAGAAGAGGATTTCATCACAGATAATTTAAAATATTTATTATGTAGAGTTCTTAATCTGAGTTTACCACTCTCCATTTCGTTATTAGACTGGAGGAAAAAACCAGTCATTTTTAGAGCATGATTCATATCACTAATTTTGGATTCCTGGTTTAGGATGATGAAATTAATTGCAGCTTGGAAGTGCCTACTTCTCTTCATTGACTTACCAAGGAGTCTAGACACTTGAGATCAGCTGTAGATATCTATGCTGAAGACATTTTCTTTTGACCACGTGAAGCCTACTTCGGATCTTTGCCCGTCTAATTTGTGTTTCAGGGTTTTTTGCCACTGTTATCCTTCTGTCTTTATATCAGAATGAAAATACACTATCCAGGGTAGTTCCATTAAGAAGATTATCCCATTTCTGTCAGCAAAACTTGATCAATTTGGAGTAAAATGTATCATAATGTAAGGAGCTACTTTTTCCTTAATCTCTTTAAGCAATGATAAGAGAAATTTTACACATACTTTTGAAAAGGCTTGATGGCACATAAAAGAAAAGTGGTTTATTTATTCAATGTCTTTTTTTCTATGAGGTAAGTATTGCCATGTAGTCCAGAAAAAAACCCCTAAAACATTAAAATGCTGTATTTTAGCTGCTCCAAAATTCTGCCTTGCAGAGTCTTCTTTCTGAAAGAAAAATATTCTATTAGGTTTTCACTCACTCCAAGGCCTTCTTACTGATTTATACCAAAGAGGACATAATGTGAATGATAACTGAGCCCAGAGTTGTAGTATAGGTGGGAATAGGCTCTAATGATTCTTTCTGGCAGCTGGAACCTTCCTGTGGAAGAAGGTCAGTGAGCAGCTTCTCTCTCTGACTTTGCTCAGAGGGGATTACCAATAGAAGTAAAATTTTAATTGCACACTCTGAAACTCCAAGGCAATTTCTGCTTATATATCATTGAGGGTAAATACATATTTTGACAGGCATTAGGTGAATATTAATGCTGTTTCTTTGCTTATAACAGGCAAGCAGTAATATTTTTAAAATATTGACAAGAGTCTTCAAAACAAGCTCTGAAGATCTTGCATTTGTTAAACTTTGTATCTGGTATTTTGATTTTCTGCCTCGGGAGGCAGAGATTTCACCTCTGTGAAATTCAGAGCTACATTTAGATCTGGGTCTTGGGTTGTGATAAGAATATATATATTCAGGTTCTGCCTTGCAACAGATATAAATTACTCAGAAAAATAAAACTTGGAGTTACATTTTGATGGAAATATTGGACCAATGCTTGGTAGAGGTAAAAAAGTAAAGTAGGTGTTGGCACCTACTAGGAAACAAATAAAGAACAAGTTAAAAAAAAATCATTATACCTCTAAATAAATCTATAGTGCTCCCAACCCTTGAATATTGTGTGCAGTGCTGGTGTCCCTCATTTCAAAGAAGACATGATGGAACTGGAGAAAGTACACAGAAGATTAAGGTACAATTTCAGTAGAAGGAATGACTAACAGCCTAAAACTGTTCCTACTTCAAAATAAATGTGAGAGAGTATCCTTCCCCATTACTGCAGAAGGTAAATAGGGAATATTTTTTCTCTCTGGTTTTTCCAGTAGAATAGAGTGCATCAAATGGCACTTGTTAGTCCCAGCCACAAGATGAACAAAACCAGAAGGTTACTCATACAACATGTGGCTGAACTATGGGAATCTCCACCACAGCATCTTTCAGATGGTAGCTGCACAAACTGATCAAAGAGAAATCCACCACAAATTTATTTAATACAAAGACCTCACCTCTAGCTAGGTAGATCTTTGACCCACAGTTTGTTAAAAGCATTAGATATTAGTCTTCTAAGGAAAGGTCTCTGCTTTTCCTGTTCCTATTCTCATCTCCTGTGCTCTGCACTCACTATTGAACTTGGATAAATACAGGGTTAACACCATCCAGATCTTTGGTTTCACATCCTATGGTCATTCTTATGTTCCAGGCTTTGTCTTCAAGAAGAATTTTTTCTGATCTAAACATGGTGGAATTAATGCAACCTTTCTAACCCCAGACAACACCTTAGTGTTTTGTCTTCATCTTTTCCAGACAACCTGCTTGTGCAGTGAGTCTGTTTGAGCTATATGGATGACAGTGAGTCCTCTGGATGAATATCAATACTTAAAACACCAAGAAGTTTGACGTGACTGAAGCCTATGGGACACAGGTCCTCTTTGATGGTCTCTCTATAGCTATGATACACAGAGAAGCACAAATGATGGAAAATGTATGGCTGATGTGGGAACAGAGATGGTTTCTGGGTTTTTTGGTAGCTTACCTACAACTTTTCTTTTGTTTTTGCAAGTAATTAGTTTTGAAGGTCTCAGCACTTTTTTTTCCCTGCTTGAAAAGTCTTTTGTTCTCTTTAAAGTTCCCTTATATGGACTCTTATGTCACCACTGTGTTGATGGAGTGGCTTTGATGGCAAGGTTTCAAAATCCAGTCGCCTCTGTCAGTCAGTCATTGAGTTAATAACAAAACAAGGACTGTTAAAGATGTACCCAGGCAAAGCAGAACTGGAATTACAGGAGAATAACTTCTTGCAGTGCCCAGGGGGAAAGTTGAATAAACAAGGGCTTCCAGCCTGTTCAAAAATGTGTCAAAATGATGTCTGCAAAATGTAATAATGGCTTAATAGAAACTCGGGCCGTACATTGTCCAGTAAAATATGAATGTAAACTTTTGGAAAATCCTACTCCGAACAAGCTCTTTTGGAATCCATTATTTGACTTGGATCCCACCAAGTGTATGATGGAGCCTTGTTTAATGTGGAGAGCTGCTTTCCCCTCATTATTCCAGTTTACCTTTCATTTTCTCAGTGTGTTCATATCATGATGGCATTTGGCATTTCTCAGCTTTCATTTTGTGTTCAGTGTGAGACCTGGATTAATCCCTCAGCTGATGTAACCCTGCACACTTCATTAGTACTTCATTTACATCAGATGAGGATGTGATTTTGGGCCATTTTCACCCACAATTTTTAACCTCTTTAATTTTTTCTTTCCTTCTGTCCCATACTTGTTGAGCTAAAGAAGAAATTTTATTGTGCACATCTTGGGATCTACATGAAAATGTCAGGCTGAATACGGAGTGGTGTCTCTTCTTACAAGTCCAAACCTTTGCTTTTTATTTAATGAGAAGCTAAAATTTAAAAGAACAAAATAAAATGGATTTTAAAATTGTATACAGGATTTTCTTTGACTGTTGCTTTAAAATCTATCAGAGACATATTTGATGTTTTTGCAGCTGTATGGCTCTTATAGAACGTAAAGACCATTTATTGGAATTTTTGAGGGAACTTTTGTTTTTATAGGTGTGTAAATGTGTTATCGAATATATTTTGACATTTTAACCAAAGACTTAAATTTTGTCGACTTTGGTAAAAAAATGTAGGTCCCTTTTTTTCACTCCTCAGAAATCCCCTTTGGTTGACAGGTGCTGTTGGTCCCACAGTGAGCCTTTCAATGCATTTATTTTATTAAGAGGTGGTTTGGATTTAAAAATAATAGCACAACGAGTTAAATTCAGTCCTTGATTACACCACAGTAAAGCTGGAGTAAAGTAATTGAAAGATTTTTTTGTTTCAGGATTTTTTTTTTGTAAACAAACACAGATGAATTTTGCTCACAGAAGAATTTTGTTCACAGTCTGAAACCAGGAGCTTTCTAGGTATGAATTCAGGCATGAACATGAGACTGTGGTGTAACCCTATTGGAATTATCCTCTGGATATTTCAATAGCATAAGATGTTTTTGCAGCCAAGGGAAGACTCAGGTGAGTGTGAGATGACTTTTTTCTTCAGCTTATTAATGACCATTCCATTTTATGATGGAACAAATGGATAACTGGAAATAAAGAGTGGATATAGTGTTTGGTGGGAGTGAGAACACTGGCTTGTTGGGCCAAGAGGGGTGTAATTGTTATTACTTAATCACAATATACAGCTGTTTTAATTCCCGTTTTGTTTTGTTTTTTTTTTTTTTTCCCCTTGATACCATTTCTAGTGTAGCCTTCTTTCCTGGGTGCCAATGTTTAAAATGATAATCCAACCACCTCAATAAGAAGTGTACACACACACACACATGTATATATACACACATTACTCAGCAAAGTGCTAACAAGAATTATACTAATTAAAGAGATTTAAAGCCTAGCTCTTTGCCACCTCAGTCAGTGCAAGCCTTGCCACTGACATCATTAGGAGAAGGACTGATTTGATCTCTCCCAGGAGTCCTGCAAAAAAGCTTTCCAGCCCTTATTTATCTTTATTTTTGGATGGCTGAATCGATAAGGTTCATCCAGTTTCATGGAAGAGAAGGATAGGCATACCTGGGTTAGTTTTCAAGCACAATTTTAGCTGGTTTTTATTGTGGCTTCCTGAAGAGTCCTCTGAGATGTACAGAGGAGTAGATGTGTTCCCCATTGCTGTGCATAGGCTATGTGAGCTATTTATTTTAAACCCTATTCAAACAGATAGTTGCTGCTCTATGTCACAACTACATGAGATGACTGTAGATATGGTACTTAGGGACATGATTTAGTGGTGGACTGATCTTAAAAATTTTTTCAAAGTAAAACAATTCTATGAATTAATGATTCTGTGACCATTTTCAGACTTAGAAACCAAATCCCATCAGCCTTTGTTTGTTTATAGGTCATATTCTCTTAACATCTAACCTTTCTTGTTCTACTCTTGACCCATTCCAGTTTGTCAGCATTATTTTTAAAGAATGATGCTTAGCCTGAACACATAAGCATCCCAGGCATGGTTGCATAGCTTGCTGTTTTAAATTTCACACAACATACACTCTGATGTCCAGAAATGCATTTATTCTTTTCTGCCACAGTATCAGGTTACTGGTGTCTCAGTCTGTGAGCTGACCTCTGCCTCTCAGGTTTGCATAGCTGACAGCTGGGCACACTGAGTTCCAGCTGAAGACCTCACTCTGCAAATTTTGATTCCTGCAAACAGTCCATGGAATCAGAATGGTCTGGCTTGAAATGGACTTTAAAAATCACCTAATTCCAACCCCCATGGCATGGGCAGAGACACCTCCTACTAGACAAGGTTGCTCCAAGCCCCATCCAACCTGGCCTTAAACCAAACACCTTGCCAGTGGCAGTGCTTTTATTAACCACACTAAGTGGTACTTGATCCAGTTGGTTGCTCAGGACAGGGCCTGAAATATGTGAAGTGCCCAGATTCAGCACTGACTGCTGTGTGCCTTTCCTTTGACATTGATGCCTGGTTCTCCAGTTACTGCCTCCCCTTCAAGCAATGATGCCTCCTCTTGACAACCCTTTTCTCTCCTTTTTCTTCCACTGTGTTAGAACAGACAGCCAAGATGGATTCTAGTGAGTCAAGACTCTGTGAAACCCCAATATTATCCACAATATTTGTGGATAATAAATTCAGACCCTGAATGAACACCCATCTCACAGCAGACGGGTACCAGGTGGGTGTTGGAAATGTGGGACGTGAATTCATTCAAAGGATGCTGGGGTTGTAATTTACGACCTCCTGGCCCATGTTATTTTTAAACACTTGATTCATTAACACTTTGCTGGATGTTAAAAGACATTCATAAATCGATTGGTAGCCAGGAAAAATGAGCAGCAATGAGGTAATTTCAGTTAGAATGGGCTCATTACCATGCCAACTGCCAAAACTTTTAGATGCTAGTCTTGTTCCTTTTCCCCTCTTTCAAACAGTCAGCACAGGCTGAGGGTCCTTTGGATTGATTGATTACTTTCTTTAATTTCTTCTCATACCACCAGAAACAAAGTCTAGAAAAGATGGGTAAACAGCAGATTTTTTTTAAGAGATGAAAAGCACTTGAGGTAGAAATGCTCACTAATCTTGGATCTGTTTTGATACAGGATTAGAGAAAAGATGAGAATTAGCTCCATCATTTCTTAGTGTAGCATCATTTGCAAGTTATGGCAGGGACAAATCCTGGTGTAACAACAACCTAAAAGGAAACCCCAATTCCACCTCCAAGCTTCTGAGAGCTTTCCTTTTTTTTCCCCATCTGAGTCTCATCCCAGTGAGGATGGACACTAATAAAAAACTGAGCTCCAAGCATAAATCAATCAAGTCACGAACTAGGAAGTCAGAGGCTAGAGAGGTGTAATTCACAGTGTTCACACTCACTGAAATAGATATGATGAGTCCAGTCAGCTCAGGGGAGTCCCTAGCTGTACCCTATCAACAGAGGCTACCATGAAGAGATATGAGGATGATATATAGTCTTTTCCTCAGGTCTAGTATGGACAAATGAAAAGATGGCTTTGGGCTAGTGAAAGATTATGAATCCTTCCACTAGTGTGTTTATTGCTGATCAGGTAGCACACAATTACTCTGTCCTTCCCGTTTATCCACTCTTGCCCTTCTTATCCTTTTCATTTAATTATAATGGTTGAATTGCTTGATCAAAGGAAGTTATGGCTGGGATTTATCACAGCTAACTGTAGGCAACCAAAACATAGCCAGGTAAGTTTGAGTTAATCACTCTAGGCTCCTTTTATTGTCAGTAGAGATAAAGAGGAGAGCAATTAATCTGATACTTGTTTGATATCTATATTGGGATGAGATAAATCATCTTCTCTAGACACCCATTCCTCTCTATTGACTGTAAAAGGAACTGAGGATGACTCGCTTAGGTGCAGGCGTTTGTGTTACAGATGCTTTAAGATAGGGAGATAAATCCAACCTCAAGGGAACCCCGGCCCTGAAAGTCTAAATGGGTTTTGGTTCTAGAAAAACTGTTGCAGAACTAATAATAATGGTTGAAAACAAATTAGGATGTCTTAACATGAAACATTCAGAATTTTAGTGATTAACTCCATGAAAACCTAACTAACACATATTAAAAATATCATTACCTATGTTTGGGACATTGCTGGGGGATGGTGTGTGTCGTGCATGGCTTATACTGCAGGATTATGATTCCTCTCGGTTTGCCACCTTTGTGCTGGTGACAAAACCAGTGCATTGTCATCATGGTGTTTTTCCCATCATATGCACCTCTGATTAACTGATTCAAGTTAGAAGACCCATGAAATATGGGTTTAAATCAAAATATTTGGGCCCTGGTTTTGAACCATACAGTATCTTCCTAGTGCCTGGCTACACAGAACTGTCCAAGGGTACTTGTCTCCCACAGTCAAGCTCTTCAGAAGGGAGAAGCTTCTGTAGTCAGACACTTCCACAGGGAAATTCTTTCTCCTGGGAGAAACACCTACTGATAGGTTGAATGACCTTTTTTTCCTTTATATATAGACAGATCCCACACAATTGACTTCAACGAGGTAACTCAATTCTAGATCAACCAAAGACTGTAAACCATGTGATGTTCATTTTCTCATCTAGCTGATAAAGAGCTGGAGATGACAATGGGAAATGTGCATGTCTGCAGAGAAGGAGGCAAATTTCTCCTGGAGAACTGATGAAGTTTTTGTGATCAGAGGCATCATTCCAGCTTTTCATTAAGGCTCTTCTGAGTACAAAGGGATCAAACCTCACCATCTCTGCTGCTGTTATTCTTGACACCATCATTGGTTAATCAAGGCACTGAGGATACTAGACCTGGGAAAGACCTTCTGCTTGTAGTTTGCTCTCTTGCTGGTTATGTTTCTTCTTATCAGACAGCAGATGAGAGCCAAGATAATATGAGCATAATTCTCCCCTCATTTGTATACCCTCCCTTGACACAAATGGTAGTTACATATCAGTGTTACCTTATAGTTGTCATTGTCTCTGGTTTTGGCAGTCTATTTTAAGAAACTGAGGTCAGATAAATACTTAATACACAGCCAAGACTCATTAGGGCATAAGAATAATTCCAGGTGAGTGTGTTAACATTACTCTGAGTTGAACCCAGTCTTTAACAACTAAATATTTCTTTCTTAGCCATTTTCACACAAACCAAACCAAAACAAAATGTATATAACTTAGTTTCCTGTAGCTGAATTAAGGGTGGCTATTTTTAAAATCTTTACCAGTATATGTTTATGATTCAAAAGAGCTAAGAAGCACTAAGGGTGTTTGTTTGTTGCTTACTGTTTTTCAGACTCAATTTTTCTGTCATTCATTAAGTGAGCAATTGCAGGTCTTGTAGCTGTTAATATAAATGAATATGTTCTCATATATTAATACTACAGTGCTAAAGATCAAAAAAATTGGTTCTTCCAATTCCCTGCTTTATGTAGTCAGCTTACAGCTGTTATATGGGTGCTTAAAGAGAACATGTGTGTGGATTTCTGTGGCAGGCAATGCTTAATTGTCTTTGGATTAATTTCTGGAAGTATGAATGTCATGATTTCCTCTTTTTTTCACTACTCAGAATCAAAAGATAGAAAACAGACAGAAAAATGGAAAGCACTTTTTTTCTTTAGTTTGACTAGAAGATAGCCAAGAGAACAGAAGCTGTCAAGTTTTCCTTGAGAGATATAAATTAGATATACAGAAACAGCTAGACATGTACAGGTAGAGTTTAATGACCTTCTTCTGACTCCCACAAAACAAAACTAATTCCAGGGCAGGCAATAGAGCTACATTAGGTCTAAATTTTAAATAGTTAAGTTGAAGAGCAAAGGTATCCTCATCTGATGGGTGGGGAAGTGAGACCCACAGAGATTAAAGACTGGAGCATCAGAGGATTTAGAGCAAGCCTTAAGGTCCCTAGCTCTGCAGAAGGTCCAAAAGAGAAGGCTAGCCAGGCTCCTGGGCTTCTTTCTGTGCTTTAGATGACTCACAGTCTGGGTCCACCTCTCCTTGTGTGACCTCGGTAGACTGAGCCCTCCAGAGTGGCATTTAAGAATTGGGTTGCAATGCAACTCCAGGTATGGTTTGTGTTGTGTGAAGCATTCTCCCTATTCACTGAGCGAGCTGGTCCAGCCAGGGGTTGTAATATCTCTGAACTTTGGACCCCTCCACAAATTTGACAGAGAGATCACAGTGTGATCCAACCAGAACTGAGTTACTCACACTTCCCTTTTGACCAGAAATACAACTCAGCATCTGAAATACTTTCTTTTGGGAAAAAAAAACCTCTTTCTTGTAGGCCTGTAGGTCATATCGAGGCTCTCGAGTCAGTGGTGTTGCTGCAGGGGGCAGAACTGGGACCACTCCTATCCCACTTTCTTCCTTGGTGGAAAATAACCCTGTGGACTACAGCAAACCTGGTGGGACCACATCAGTGGGCATCTTTGCTCTGTTGGCCAACCTGAGGTAAAACCTCACTGGATTTTTCCTTTCCGCAGCTATCACTTCTGTCCTCATCCCTCCCTATTTTTCCCACTCCTTGGGAAATGTTTGATTCCAAACATAGTGAGGTCACACCCACATTTCCAAACTTGTACTGCTGTAGGAGAAAGAAAAAAGTGCATTTCACCATCATTAGTAGTGAATGCATTTTGATTTTAAGCCATTATTTAATTGGTAATTAGGGTGTTTACTTTTTTTTTTTCTTTTTTTTCTTTCTTTTTTTTTTCACATTCCTCTCCCAAACACACACATAGTGAAAGAGGCAAATTTTCTGGGCAGTCATGAGACAGCTTTCATCCCTTTCCTGACACAGAGGCTGCCAAGCTAATTGCTTCATGGTCTCAATTTCACACTCCAGGAATGATATGGAAATGTAGTTGGGACACGTGTACCACAGAAACAGTACCAGAAAGAACAGCTTTTGCCCTTATTATTAGTTCTTCCAGGGTGAATTATTTTTATTTCTTAAATCTTTAAAGTCAAAGAGAGCAGTATGTTTCTCTCATAGATAATATAACATCTTGCTGGGAATCCACAGTGTCTGTTTCAGTCTTTTGTACTCAAGACACCAAAGTGTAATGTCTCTTTATGCTTTTCAACTAATTTATTAGATTCTCAGGAAATGCTGTAAGGTAATATGTGTCCTAAGGACTGGCTGGCATCAGTCTTCCTGTGCTCTGCTGGACTCCTTCTAGGCTATTTGACTGAGTTATTGCAGCTCAATTCATCTGAGGAGAAACAAAATAATATAAACCAAAACAGACCTTCCTGATAGATTGGGAACAATCATTTAAGTATTGCTTTTAAGCAAGTTTGTCTCCATGTGGGCATGCTGGGTGTGGTTGACAGGTTGGTCGTGTGATCCCAAGGCAAATATTTGGTTTCAGCAGGTTGTTGTCTCACTGTTTCATCCAAAGACATGTGGATTCACAGGTTCTAGAGCCTTCTGCTTACTGACACCAGTATCTGATGGAAGAAAGCCTCCTCAGTTTCACACTGGCTCAATACAAATTGTGTTCCCAGAGATGTTTGTGGCCTGGAAATTACCAAAGCTCTGGGAAGAGCAGATCTGAAACACAGCTCCAGGAGTAACCTTGCAAATGGACCAGTCACAGGTCAGGATCTGGCTCTGAATGCAAACCCCCTTTAGTCCTGCTAATGGATACAGCTTGAAAAACAAATCTACATCTTTTAGAAGGTCACTCATTCTGCTCTACCAGGAGTTTCCAATTAACTTCTAAACAGCTGATATGATTTCTAGTTCCTGTTTGTAAATTTCAAGCTTCTGATAAGAAACATCAGCCTAAAGCAAGGATGTGAACTTGCTTTCTAAACCTTTGTTGGATCAAAATCTTTCTCAGAATTCTTCTGTGATGGTGCTGCCATTTGTCTTCCTTCTCATCTTTCAAAATTAACTTCTATTCTTGCTCTTCAGATACTCTTCCTGGTGTTTGAACTGAGACATCTCTAGGTAATTCCATTTCTGTGATCAGTGTTTTTCCAGTACATTTGCAATGTGAAATAGACAGAGTTCTTTTTCCTGGATGTATAGACATCTCCCTTCCCTTCCCTTCCCTTCCCTTCCCTTCCCTTCCTTCCCTTCCCTTCCCTTCCCTTCCCTTCCCTTCCCCTTCCCTTCCCTTCCCTTCCTTCCCTTCCCTTCCCTTCCCTTCCTTCCCTTCCCTTCCCTTCCTTCCCTTCCCTTCCCTTCCCTTCCTTCCCTTCCCTTCCCTTCCCTTCCCTTCCCTCCCTTCCCTTCCTTCCTTCCCTTCCCTTCCCTTCCCTTCCCTTCCTTCCCTTCCCTTCCCTTCCCTTCCCTTCCCTTCCCTTCCCTTCCCTTCCTTCCCTTCCCTTCCCTTCCCTTCCCTTCCCTTCCCTTCCTTCCCTTCCCTCCCTCCCTCCCCTCCCTCCCTCCCTCCCCTCCCCTTCCCTTCCCTTCCCTTCCCTTCCCTTCCCTTCCCTTCCCTTCCCTTCCCTTCCCTTCCCTTCCCTTCCCTTCCCTTCCCTTCCCTTCCCTTCCTTCCCTTCCTTCCCTCTATTTTGCTTTCTTTTTTTGTACAGGCTCACCTCAAGTAACATTCCAACATTTTCTGGGAATAATAGGAGATCGAGAATGAAAATGTAGAATTTCTAAGCACCATATCAAACATTTCCGTTACATTTCAGAGGAGAAAACATAAAGGCTTTATTCATATTGTGTTTGCCTGTGCCAGTGAATCACAGCTCCTCAATGGGGAGACTGTAAAGTCAAATGGAACACAAGACCTCATGGTATGACAGCATGAAAAAGAAGTCATGTGCCAAGGGAGTGACAGTTTTCCAATGGATTCCTTTCATTGAAAACATGGAGGGAATTAAACTTGCCTTTAGCTGCTATAACTTAAATCAAACCTTGGCCAAGACAGAAAAAATAATTCAGTTGCAGTAGCCCTTACCCCAGACTCAAAGTCTGGGGGACTTCTTCTTCAGCCCCAGGTGAATTTGATTGTAATGACAATAATCTTTTCGTTCTGGAGCACCTTCTCTGTGATTGAGTCTTGTTATTCAGCCTACCCTCTGCATAGACAGCCTAAATCCTTCCTTCTGTAGATTGAAACATATTTTCCCTGTCTTATCCTCAGTACCACTGGAGAACAGTGATTGCTATCATCTCTAAAACAGCCCTCTATGCATGGGAGGAAATCTTGATTGTCCTCATTTTACCTCCTCCTTTCTAGACTAAAGAAATCTAATTTCTGCAGCCTTTCCTCAAAGGTCATGATTTCTACTTGTGTATCTCTTCAATTCAGCTATGTACCTGCTGCTAACAAACTCCCATCTGTCAAGCATTTACATCTTTGAGTTCTTCAGTATAGATTTCTCTGTGTGGCTGGGCTAAGCATCACTTCTTTGGATTTCTGATCATTTCTCCAGTTTACCAAAAAAATCAAGAATTCTGATCTTTTATGGATGTTCTGAAGACTCTCTCTTGATAGCATCTTGTGCTGATTCTATATAGGTACTTGGCAGTCTGTCATTAAATGGTTTTCAGCTCTGGGGACATCTCTCATCCTGCAAGCAGTAAATCCCCTTGGTTCACCTTGAGGCTGTTGATTCTTTGACCATTTTTGATAAGTAGTCCTTGCACCTGTTTTCCAGTAATCACACCCAGGCCTCAGAAGCACAGTTTATTGATAAGAATGACTTACAGGAATGTTCTACAAACCTTAGAATACTCTTTTTGTATCAGATTTTCCTGTTACCTCCATCTATTATACCAACTATCCTGGCATTAAGGGAAATAGGATTGATTTAACATGATTTGCTCTTCACAAACTCATGTTTCAGCTTATTACTCCCTGGCTTCCTTGCAAATGGTTCAGTGAATAATGTGTTCCAGTATGTTTCTAGGCTTCAAAGTGAAACTAGGACTGGCTCATAATTACTGGCTTGTGTGTTTATTAGAGTAAGTCCTATGCTTGCCCTTCTGCATTGCCCACACTTTTGCATGCATTCTCAGATAACAACTTGTGTTCTCAGATGTAGTTTCACAAAGGAAGTCCTGTAAGGCTCACAACCACATAAATGTCCAGCTTCATATCATCCCTCAACCAAAGTCAGAGCTTGCAGCATTCTGACACACAGCTCTAACCACCCTTTGTCCTTGAGCCAAAGGTTTGTTCCACCAACCAGTTGCATCTGGCTGCTTTTAGCCATGAGTTGGTATGGTCACCTCTTCTCCAGGGGTGGTCTGACATGGGATTGTACTTTCTCCTGACTATTTCTCCTCTTTTACATCATGAACTCTCTGGTTGTATAGTCATCCTCACAGCATCCTCACAGCAAAAAGTCTGAAAGCTATGAGATGGTTAAGGCTGTTTGATGCAAGGCTGTTTGATGCAAGAAAAGGACAAAACACCCACAAAAGTAGGTGGGTACTGGAATATCAAAGTGAGCTGGACTACCATTCTGTCTCACAATAGTAAAAAAGGAGGACTTTCAGAAAAAAATGAAAGACAAAGTTTAAAATAGATCAAAGAAAACGTATTCTCTACAGTGAGGTTTTTACATGTTATCAGTGTGATGGGATGGATGTTGGACTTCCTATCCCATCCCTATTCATCCTGGAGAGCAAAAATTTCCTCATCAAGATGAAGATCCTAGAGGGATTAAAAGGAAAACTAAATGCCATCAAGAAAATTGTTTTTAATAAAACAGTTTTTAACCAGGTTGTGTTTAATACTGCAAACCTGATCAGCTAGTGCCAGAAGTTAAGAGGCCTCAGTTGAGGAGTAAAGAGTAACAGGCTAGTGAAGTCTCTTAGATGATTTTAAGGTGAAGAAAACAGGGCTATTTTTAGCCACTAGATCTCAGTCAATGTTTCTCCAGTGGTAAAATGGTAAGTATTGGGTAAGGGATGATAACTTCTTAAAAAGCACTTAATGCTATTACCTGAAACAAGGTGGACATACAGTTAGGTGAACAGGGAATAAATCTGGAAAGATAATAAAAACTGAGAGCATAAGGAAATTTCTACTTAAATGAACAAGTAAGAAAGATCTCTGGACAATTCACAAATCTTTACATCTATTGTTAAAGCTTTTATTTCTATTAATATCACAAAGTGTTTCTATTGATGTATCAAACAGGATACAGAAATAATTACATGTGTGGTCTAATCAGAATAGCACTGACTGTTCCCTTATAGTCTATTGTGGCCCCTTTTTATTACCCTGCTCAGCACTTGCTTTACAAACTGGAAAGAGTTTTTGCTTCTTTTTCTGAAATCACAGTTTCTCATAGCTGAGCTGCTGCTTCAGTAGTCAGACCCAAAAGGAAACAACATTACTGGTATTGTAAGAAATGTGAAGAAGAAACACCAGAGAAGGAAACATCTGATTGTGATCTTGTCTAGTAATAATTTCAGGCATCTTTCCTAGAAGTAGATGGTGCAGATAATCAGTGCAAAGGTTATGGCTTCAGAGGCCTCCAGATATTCTTACCAAAAATGTATGAATAAAGGATTTTAGGTAGGAGGGGTGGATAAGCCAAATTATTTTAAGAATCACATTCAGCTGATCTGAAACAAAAAAACTTTCAGTGCTTTTTTGTCAGTGAGAAAAAAGGAAGTGAAAGGAAAAAGTGCATGGTTGTTCAACCCACAAACATGCATTTTGAGCAGAAGGAAACTTTAGTGTATTTACATTAAATAATGGAATGCTAGATTTGCTAACAATCACAGAAGAACTATGTGAGTCCAGTTTGAAAGGAAAACCCCATCTGAAAATGAAAAACAGAACCACCACCAACAAAATTAAGATACGTTGGAAAGATGGTTTCCCAAACAGAATCTGAGCCTGAGAGAGGTCCTGTGGGGCTGCCTGGTTTTGACAAATCTAAAGGCATTTTGCCCAGACCATGCTCTTTGTTCAAACTCACACTCAGGCTCTTGGTTTCCTTGCTGGTTTCCTCAGCTTTCTCACTGTGTCACAGCTCTCTCACCATCTTTCTCCTCTCCTGGGGACATTTCTTGTAGAAGGAGCCACATTGTTTGCAGGCAAATCAGGTGTTGGAGCTTTTACTAGAGGCAACTTCCTCTTGAACACAAAACTGCACTTCCAGCAATACATCATGGCCATTGTACAGGTTGGTTTGCAAAGAATTTTCTGAGGTCAGCATCCTTCACCCTGCAAGGCCAGAACTTCACTTATTACTGAGTTTATTATGAGGAAAATGCACAGCTGGCTGGGAGGGCCTTGGGATAATGGGTCTCTGCTGCTGGGAACAGCTTTGGCCTGGTGGTGAACAGTAAGGAGATCTGTCAGGGAAGGAGAAGCTTTCCTAGAGGAAGAAAATTATGTATCCCTCCTTCTCAGCTGATTGTAGAGTGGCTGGGGGTAATTTTTTTCAGCTGGAGTAATGTGGAGCAATCTCCTTGCTCTTTTGTTCTGTACCTGGAGGTACTGTGACCCATGCCTTAGGAAAATGTGAAATAAAGTGGATGCATTTGACTGTTGGGCAGTTTGAGTCTGAGATCTTGGCTTAGGTCATGAGAGATCCCAGCCTCCAAAGTGCCTCCTAGACCTTCCTCTTGGAGTATGCAAGGTCTAGGAGGCACTTTGGAGGCTGGGTTCTCTTATTACCCAGAAGTTTCTCTCCAGACAGCTCAGCTGCCTCCCCACCCTGTGCATTGCAGTGAAGTGTCACAGGCAATAAATTAATGTTTGATCATCTGAATTGGCTATGTGGGAGAGGAACTATGGTACAGTTCCGTGCTCTGTTGTTGCAGCTTGTTTCCTTATGGTGTCATCAGGAATAGCAAAGCTGATCCACGAAAAAAATCTGGCAGCTGCTGAATGTGACTTTGAATTGCTGCAAACACCATTTCAGAGCTTCCAAAGGCTGAAATTAAAAGATGCACATACCAGAGGTATTTAACTTCCACTGAAACTTTCTTCATGGGCTAGAAACTGAACTGATAGATAGCATTCAGTCCAACAAATCACCTTTTCTCCTTGTCCCCACTTTTCACACAGGAAGAGGTGTAGGAAGAGCAGAGGATGTCAGAGGCTGCAGACCCAAGCCAGAGCAGAGAGGATGTGTAAAGCTGGTAAAATGGGTAGGAGAGAGGAAGAATGAGTTAGGTTTTTTCACTCATGTGGGTGGGACAAGGTAGTACTATTAAGCACTGTTCAGCTCCAAAGCAATGAAAAAAGATTAAAAATAAATAAATAAAAAATGTACATGACAGGCTGTGATGTGAAACTTCCTGTGAATCTGACTCATTGTTTGAGCTAAGATTACCTTGCAGTGACTGGAGTGGTTACATGTAGTCAGCTGGCAAAGCATCGCCAGAAAGGGCAGTGAGGGAACTCTATCATGAATGTTCATCTTACTATGAGGATATCTTATTTATCTGTGGTTGCAGAAACAATGCACCAAGCATGTGGCAGTGAGAGAGGCAGCCAGTCATGGTGCCATGTGGCACCAAGGCCAGCCCTGACATGAAAGTGTCAAGAGTTGAGTAGGATGGCAAGTTGCCACCACTGGCAAAATGGCCATGGGCTTGCAAATTGCTTCGCCTATGCAAAAGCAGATTGGCAAAGGAAGGGCAAGAATGCATGAATGTGACAACCCCTGAGAAAGGCAGCCAGGCCTGGCAGCTACAGGAATTACAAGGCTAATCCCCAGGCTTTCCTTCCAGCCTCTCTCCTACCACAAGGATCTCTTTCTCCTTGGGATCCCTGGGGAAAAGCTGTTGCCTCTGCAGATAAAAATCAAGAAAAGGAGTAACAGAAGGCGCCTTTTTCAGCTCAGAGAATCTGACCATAGGCCTGGTTTCAAGGATGCTTTGGTCAGTGGGATGCCTTGCTTCCTTCAGGGAAGACTGGGGAAATTTTCACAGGAGTGGATTTCAAAGAGCATCTTTAATAATTATGCCTTTGGTAGCACTTGAAGATGGTGATGGCACCTTGGAGATAGGTCATCAGATCATAACGACCACAACAGCTTCCTCAAAGTCAAAGGAGTTGTGGCAGCTGAGCACGTGTTCCTTGGGTTAGGTATATTTTTGCATGTAGCTTTAGGGTGGAATCACAAGATGACATGTGGATGTGACCTGGTGGTGAGAGCATGCTGCAGAGCCTCTGCCACAGGGTGCATTTATACCCAGGTAAGAACCCTGGGTCAGCCTTGAACAAGACATGCTTTGAACAAGGGAGGTCCCTTTTCTCTGCAGTAAGTCACAACCACTCCTGAGATGTTCCCATGTAAGAGTGTAATGCATAAGCTCTGCAGCTCCTGCCTGTGTCCCTGTAAAAAGGCTGCAGGCCATCTGTGCCTCTGAATCCTTCAAGACATCAGAGGATACCAGGCTGATGACCAGAAAGCTGGGATGAGATTTGAGCTGTACTGATATGAAATGTGTCTGGTTCCTTTTCCCTTGCCTTGGTGGCTTGTGTTGGTTTTGAATATAACTTATTTTTTCTGGGACTTTTTAGAAAACTCTATCCCCTCACATCCAAGTAGGAGATGGTTAACAAGGAAAACCATGCAAGGGTTAAACTTACAAGGAACCACCATATCCACGTCCTTCATGTGCAAACCCATCTCTTCTAAAGACAGTTGACAAACCAAATGATTTCTCCATGGTGAGACTTTGGCCCTTGGTGTTCAACCAAGGGCAGTGGGGAAATGGAGTCATTCTGCTGTGTTGCACGTCTCCTTCAGGGCTACTCCACCCAGGGGTCCCATATTCAGATCTCAGTGGGTTTGGGAAGAACTCCACTCTGCATTATTTCCCATACAGGCACCTGGCTGCTAGGAAGGGTTCTGAGACCACCATATGGATTTCATCTCCTCTACCAACCAGCTGGGAGAAGCACAACTCTTGATTTCTTTGCTTTTGGCTGAGCACTCTGAATTGGGTTGCTTTTGAATCTGTACACCCCTTTCCTCCTCTCCTCCCTGTCCCCCCCCCCACATCTCCTTCCCGCTGTGGGAAGTGCTGCGGGGAAGAAAATGGGGATGACTGACACCAGATTTATTTGAAAGGTGCTTTTAAGACATCAGCCTAGGGACACTGTGGGAAGTCTGGCCCCAAGGAGGTGACAGGTAGCTCAGGAGTCAGAAGAACGTGGAGCTGGGCCAGCTAAAGCCAGGTTAAGCCAACTCTTCTGTTCTTTGCTTTCAAAGTTTAAATCCTGCTGTCCTCAGCTAATCTATTAGCTGCTTGTCATATACCTATTGATTTTACCTGCAGGTAATATCATGTCTCAGTGCAACATATTTATATGCACACACATAAAATAATAAGTAGATTAAGAAATAGGTAGGTAAATGGATGAATTGGTGCTTTGCACTTCCAAAGTGTGCTGAACCCTGGTGTAATATTATTTGAGTCAAAATCAATAAATATCAAAAAGATAGAGTAGCACCATGTGTCTGTCTATCTACCCACCAACCTAGGTGACTTCCACCTTGTCATATAGGGCCCCTTTAAGCCCATAATCCATTTTGCTAATTTAAGGGCAATTACTTTAACACTAAATACATACAAAAGTGGGCTTTACTCCTGCCAATATTGGAAACTCTGTGTTTAACTCAACACCTGCTGAAATAAATGGGGCTTGGATGGGCTCTGATCCTGGTTCTTAAAGTTTCTGTCTAAGGCACATTTGAATTAAGAATATCAATAAAAGAATAGGTGTGTCTGTGGTAGATATTTATTACTCTGTGATGGCTCAATTGCTCAGATAGTACTTACAGAATCCAGTTACAGGTCCCACAGGCAGTCCCTGCTCTGCAGCTGGACTTCATTTTTACTCTTGAGATGCATGTATGTATGTATGATCCCTAGCAAAATCTTTCTGTATATCTTTACATTACAGATACTCTATGTATTCTGTGTCTAGGGAACTATATATACCATAAATGTATGTGTGTGGGTAGCATGCCTGTATGGTGGATGTGCATTTGGAAGCTGTGTGTGTACGTGGAAAAATCCTCTGTGTTGTCTACTGCAGACTGGCAGTCAAACATTCAGCAAGGATTCCAGGGGGGTGTGAAGGTAACTTGAGTGAAAATGTTGATGTGAATGTTCAAAGCTGGGGAAGTTTGAATCTTGTACAATACAATTAAAATGTGTATTTTAGTGATAACTGAATCAGAAATAAACACAAAGAAAATAGGAGAGAAGAAAGGAGGAGAAAATTACGCACTGCCGACATGCTCTGAATTAATTTGTTAGGTAGAAACCATGATGTTGATGTAGATACTGTATCTGCAGCCAGCTCCACAGTGAGAGAAATAACCTCTATCTAATATTGTGTTTATGTGAAGGACTTTGACACAGTTTGAAAACATGAGTGATATGTTAGAGTTAAAAAAAATAACATTTCTGCCTTATAGGGTCCAAAGGAAATAATTTATGCTACAGACTTTTTGTTCTAGCGCTGACTATTTTATGAGAAATAGGTTTTGCTTTCTAAACTTAGCCATGCTGCCCACAAAAACCTACTTTCTGGGGATTAACGATTGATCTTGCCATTTCTCAGCTTTCTTGGTTCCCTTCTCATCTTCTGCTTCTGAATGTGTGTGTGTGTGTAAGCTCTGTAGCCAAATGTGGAATAGTCCTCTGGCAGAAGCAGCAAGCCAATGGAATACAAACATATTTCTGTCTCCAAATTTTACCACATCTTCAGTCTGATGGCAAGAATGGCAGAAAGATTAAAGCTTGACATTAATTTCTGGAGTTCATTTTCTGTTGTCCATTGAATGCATAAGGGAATTCCCTTTCTTTGGTATTTTGAACCAGTAGAATGAATGGTTGAAAGCTGAAGTCAGTATCCAGGTGAAATGGTTGCTGCTTTGAAAGAGGGGTTGTCAGAGCAAAGATTTCAGCATTAGAAAGGCTGCTCAGAGGAGTGTTGAGCACATGTTGAAATCTGTCCTTCATAATGGAACTTATCATCTCTGCACTGTAGGATGGGAACCTGCAGGTGTTTTATTTCCCTCTGGCCTTAGATCACTTCCCAGGTTACTAGCAAGCTAGCATTAAAACTTTCAGGGGAACAAAATCAGTTGTACAGTTGCTGGTGAATTGCTATGCAGTTAACATTTCCAATTATCTAAGAACTGATCATGACTTTGTGTATTTATTGTCTCGTCTTCTCTAGCTCACCCAACTTGTGCATCACATGCAGCGTGAACCCTCCACTTATAGGATTCTTTTCTGGTTGTCTCCAAAGCACAAATCTTTATAAATTAAATAAACCCAATATCAGGCTGCAGAGTCCTTTTCTGGAGCTGTCTGGATGCAGCAGAACAACCCCTGTAAAAGCTGCCTGTTTGAATTATCCTGGACCCAAATTAACTTCTTCAAACTTTAAATTCTTCCTGGAGGTCCTTAAATTTGCAACACAGTGCATGGTCACTTTATGGTTCTTCTGTTGCTAATGGAGCTCAGTAGTCACTGGCTGAGGGTGATTCACATTATCTCATATCTGAATTGTTCTGTGGTTATCACTATCTTACCTCAAGAGCAACTACCTACCTAAATTAGGTGATCCTGTTAGTGCCTTAGGTGGGAGAAACTGGTCCTGGACTTGATTATACAGGGTACCTCAATGGGTTGTGTGAGCACATAAACAGAAAAAAAAAAAAAAAAAAAAAGTAAAAAGGAGAGGTGAGTTCTGTACCTCCGAGTGTTTATTGAGCCAGGCAAAAGAACCTGAAGCAAAGAAGAGCCCTTCGTGACTTCCTCATTCTTTATTTCTTTTTTTTTCCTGAATTTTCACATCATCATATACTTAGATGACACAGAAAACACCAATTAACTCAGATGCCAAATCAAACATAACTGGCAAATAATTCAGTTGAGCAGATGATAACCACTGATAGGTTGAAGTCTCTTAGCATAAACAGCTGGGACAAATTCTTTGGAACAACGGACACATTCTCAGAAATCAAGTGTGATTACAGAAAAATGAAGAATAATGACTAAATTATTATATATTGGTGTATTACCTTGATTAAGATAATTTAAATTATCATTAAGATTTTAGTGATGCATTCAGCCAACATGATCTCTGGGGAGCAAATTTTGTAGCCAGTAACCATGCAGTGAGCTGAGGAACATCCAGACATTTTTTTGTTTCATGTGCTGGGTCACCAAATACTTTCCTGGGTCTGAGAAGGGTGTGGGTGGCCTTTGTTACAAATCTGGAGTCTGACTTAATCATACATCACATGCCTCCAAGCAGACACCTCTCTTTTTCAGCAAATAAACACCCATAAAGCTGTAACAATACCAGAAACATGATCAGTAATAAAGTAGAATATTCTTCATAGGACCACTCCTATTGGAGATTTTCCTTCTTGTTCTAGAGACTAGGGAAATGCAAATAATTCTGAGTTTTTACAACTTGTTCCTACAACTTCCATTTCACAAACCACTTTTCCTTGCTGACTGTTGTGAGAAAGTTATTGTTAAGCACTGGTGACCTCTGCACCTTAAGCTCTGTGTTAATCCTGGCAAACTCCTTTGCATTTCAGTTTGCTGAATACCTTAATGTAAGACCAGCATGTTTTGTGTTGCAGAAAGGAATTTTGGGTTTAAAACCTGTATTTCATGGAAACATGTTCTGCTAGAGGAAGAACCACTGGTTCAGGCTTATCTTACTTTCTGACACTGCAGAAAAAAATGATTGGAATGAGGCAACTTGAATGTTCTCTTTACTTTGTAGATGATTTGAGAAAGAAAGAGAAATGGGAAAACTAGTGGCTGGGAGAAAGTCATCAGCCATTTCTTTCCTATTGCTTGTGATTTAATCAGTGCTGGATTTTTGGATAGTTGCCGGGCCTTTGTTACTGCTTTTTTTGGCTAGATCTACTTTGTATCTCAGGAAATAAGTCAGAGGGCAAACTGAAGTTGCCAGCCTTCCACTACTCAGCTTTGTGGAGTCAAGATGCCTTTATGCAATGCAGGAGGTCAACCTGTTCAGGATGTCTACAGATCCCATGTTCATATGGTCTTGGGTTCCTCCTTGAAAAGGCCTCAGATCCTTTCATTTTTAGGTCCTTGGTCGTGTGACTTCGCCATGGGAGAAACGGACCAATTTGTGCCATAAAGCAAATCTAAGTTTAACATAGGTTGAAACATGAGGAGGCTAAAATTAACATCAGACTCTGATGTTTGTATTTAGATACAAATTGAATCTGAAGAGCAATTCAGTTGTGAGTGTTGCATGGTGCTCTCGGCTGCAGTGATTGTGTTCCATATTTCTTTACTTTGTTACCTGTGACTATGGCACTGTAAAGTTAAAAATATTGAATCCAAAGGGGTCAAAAAATATTGAATCAACCAAAGTTCAAATGTATCTTTGCTCTGCTGTGTTTGGAATGTCAGGAATAGAAACTTGCAATAGGAAATGGACATTTGGGCATCCTTCGGTGTCAATCAGAGAATCAATTAACCAGAGATTTACAGCATCATTAAGGAGGTTTTCTGTAGACTGTGTAAAGGAAGGAAGGAAGGAAGGGAGGGAAGAAGAAATAAATAAAGAAAGAAAAGGAACAGAAAAAGAAAGAAAACAGAACAGTGAGCAATTCTCTTCAGAAATGTAGTTGTAGTTCATTGAACCTTGTCTTCCTTTTGCTTCCCTGATCTTAGGTAAACATTTGAGTGAAGTCCAAACCAAATACACACACCAAAATAGCACAGGGTGTAACTGATACAATCTCCAGTACTAATAGAAAAGGCTACTTTGAAGGGGGAAGGGAGAGAACTTTTCCTAGAGCAGCTATTTCTTAGGTGAAGAATTTTGTCCTTTTGGCTGTGCAATGGGAATTAAGTACTTCCTAGAGCAACCATAACAAAATGTCCCATTTTAAAAATGTGTCAGTTGCTGAGATGGTGGAAGAGCTCTGGATGTTTGATGGCCTTATACACTGCTTCTTATGAAATTGTCCCAAAGTCCTTCATAAATATTTCCAGCCCACATATTTGATGTAAGCAATGAAGCTATTTTTTTCCATGCTGTAATAGCTTCTCTTTTCTAACTTCCTGTGGATACTGCATGTGTGTTGTGGGGAGGAGCTGGGGATGAAAATCAATGTATCAGCAGAAAAAAGCAATTCAAGCCACAGAGGTTGAGTAACTGTGGCATATCTGCAAGAAACAGGCCCACGAGCACAGCTAAGTCCAAGGCTTAGGCCCACAGCTTCTTGGTAAAGCAGCAGAAGAGAAAAGTAGGACCAGAGGAACAGTTGGGTGGAGGTACCCTTGGTCATTTAAATGCCTGAAGTTAGCTGTGAGAAGGCTGAACCATTCATCATTTCATGCCAAGCTCAACTGCTTTGATGGAGGCATCACACCTAATATACACTAAAGATGTCCTCACATGTCTAATGTGTCTAGACTAACCAGCCTTTAATATCCTGCAAGTTGCAGGAGTCTAGAGGTGACAGGGACACTATGATGGTCAAAGCCTGTTTTGCATTTTCTCCATGGTGTAAATCAGCATAACACCACCCATGGTTAGAGCTGCATACATTTAGACCAGGTGAGGAACTGGCTTCTTGCCAGAGTTGGCTGCAACAGAAGATATAAAAGGTCTTTATCTGAGGAGGAGGTTATGGAAGGGAGTGGTGGCTTATTAAGAAGATGGGGCTGAGCCTACCTTTGGGACAAGTCCATGTGGCTGTTTGGGAGACAGCAAAACCCTGGCTTCTTGTGTCTGGCGCATGATTTCTGGGGGTTAAAAAGGATCTTTGACTTCTTTTGCAGTTCTGAGCAGAGGTTGTCCCCTTCTGCTACTGCCCTGTACCGTGCACAACTCTCATTGTCGCTTTGCACTGGCTGGGTACAAAATGTTCCTCTCTGGAGGGATCTTCTGGGAGTGTTGCTGCTGGCTGTTAAAAGGCTGCTGCATTTGCCCCAGAGGAGAGGAGGGATAGGGATCCACACCAGATTTCCACATTGTGTGAAAGGAGCCTTATAATTATTGTATACATTACAGTTGGGAGCCTTAGGCAAAGGGTAGGCTCCTGTGCTTTCTTCTGACCCATTGTGTGAAATTTCATGTGATGCAGGGTGGGGAGGTGGCTGCCTCTAGACGTCTTTGTCGTGTAATGATACTCATTACGTGACAAATGGGGCTGGGCCAGCCTGCCTGGGCATGGGTGGAGGGTGGATGGTGTGGCTGAAGGACACCCCGGGTGCTGCAGTGGGGAAGGGACTGGGGCATCACTGGGTGCTGGGGCTTTCTCAGAGGGTGGGCCACATTCTGGGATGGCTGTGCAGCATCCTAATGCCTTTTATGAATGTGAAGCCCATGAGCTGTGTGTGTTAAAGTCTAGCCCAGCTGCCTGTCACTGCTTGCCACAAGAAGAGTTGTCTCCTCCATCTCTTCCTTACTCATCCTCTGACAAAGTCTGACCTGAATCTTGTCCCTTTGTCCCCAGAGCTTGGCCAGCTTAGCAAATTTTTGCACCTCCCAGCTTTGCCTCCATAATAAGGACCATCAGGAATTGGTGTGCCATGCAGAGCCACCTTCTCCAGGCTGATTCAGGATCTCTTTGGAAACACAGATATGGGATAAAATAGGAATTTCTTGACCTCTGCATGAACAGATTGTACTCTGCTGTTGTCACTGTGATAGAATAGGAGAGGATTTGCTCTTGCAAGGAAGGATGAATGCACTGTAAGGCCCCTTAGCCTTGTCCAGTTCACCATGTGTGGTCTGGGTGCTGAGGTGTTGTTGCAGAAGAATGGACTTGTTGCAGCCAAAATTAATTTTAGGATTAATTCTGGAGCTGCCTGCAGAGAGGCTGTTCATCTGACAGAAATGCTGCCATTGTTAAACTAATGGTACAGTCACCTCTCAGAAAGGGATGAAATAAAAGTCACACAAAATTTCTGTAAAGCAAAAAATATCAGGCTTTGTTAGGTTTTTGGTTCACATAATTAAAATGTACCTTTTGTGTCCAGCTTTCTTGATTGAACAAATAATTTTATTTTTCTCACTCTGTTTTTTTTTTTTCCTTTTTTTTTTAAGCCAGGGTCATGTCCAACAGCAAAGGAACAAACCTGGTCTTTGAACTTGCTGAAGTGAAAGGCTTTCATTACCTGGAGAGGTTTTTTTCTAGCAATGCTTGAAGCCCACCAACTTGCTGAAATGGACCTTGGGCCATGGGCAGGGTCAGCTTCCAGGAGCTGACAAAATCAAAGTTTTATGAAAGAATTCCCAGTCTGGGGCACACCCCACCACCCCACCCATGGAAGAGAGATTATGGGAACTCATATCACAGAAAGATCAGCCATCAGTTTAATCACCTCTTGCTAATTCCTCTCTTATATTGGATTTTAATACATTTTTAATCTGTTTTTCATTCTTCATGCTTTATCAACTGGGTGATCTGTGCGAACAGGAACCAACCTGATGCTGGGACCAAAAAGGGGCAGGGGAGGTGTAAAGCAGGAGCAAAATTTCCCAGGAGATTGTGAAGGAGGGATGTACACTGAGGACTGGTCTGGCAGAAAAAACTCTAAACTGGGCCTGAGAGAGCTAAGAGACACAGTCCTATTGTGTCACCTTGAGTCACTACAGCCTGTGTTCTCCAAGCCTTTTGATGGTCTATTCTTTCATATTCTCCTTTAGCAATTGATTTTTTTTCTCTATGTACAGCACCAAGCACACTGAAACCTTCTTCTCAGTTGCAACCTCTAAGTAGTACCACACACACAAAAAAAGAAAAATCTTGAACTAATGACACAGAGAACCAGTCAAAAATGCCTTCTGAGGGACTTCTCCCATCCCCCTCCATGCTGAACTTCTTCCAGTTCAAAAAGACCCTTATCAGCTCTTCAATCTTTCCATGTAAATACACTGACAAGTGTCAGGCCCTGGCAAACCTATAATTAAGGCTGAACACAATTTGCTAATAAAAGCTCAGAAACTCTGGGTTGAGTTTACTTACATTATCCCCACTGGGCACTTTCCATCAGAATCTTTTATCTGCCTCTGCAAAGGCCACTTTGACATTGTTTTTACTGAATCAGTCAAATGTGGATACTACAGACATTCTCCTCCTTGCTGAGAAGATGCTCCTGCTTCAGAAATAAAGATTTTGGCTGTTGTTGTTGTTGTTGTCATTGCAGCTCCTCTGACTCACAGAACATAGTGAGATTTTGGAAGGAGAGAAATAATGAGAAAAATAGAGAGGGGGGAGAGAAAGAGGGAGAATTGTGGAGAGAGAGAGAAAACGTGAGCCAGAGATTGTGGCAGGCTTTACAAATTGGCACAGTCTTATCAACAGCATTTCATGGTTTTCTGGAACTCTTTCAAAGGGAACTTGCCTTTGTGTGTACTGGCTTAAGCTTTACTAATATTTAAAGCTATATTTAAAGTTTATGAAAATTACTTCTGAGTTCCTCTGTCTCTTAAAATCACCGAGGCCAATGTTTGCTGCTTGCTGTTATCCGACTCAGCTCCCTCCCTCCCCCTAAAGTTTCTGTGGGTTTCTTGTCCTCTTTGTCCTTCCTTTGCAGGCTCCCTGCTTTTCCCTCTCCCTCCCCATTTGCTGCTCTCCCTTTTTCAAGCCTCCCCTCAACCGATTCCTAGGTTGACTGGGAGAAGGATTTTGTTTGGTGAGTCTGTAATGGTTAAGGTTCAGCTTTCAGCAGTGATGTTCTCCATTGCATCACTAAGTATGCAAGTAAATGCATCTCTCATGCTCCTTCTCTTGGCTAACTGCTTGGCCAAAGGATCAACTGGCTTTTATCCTATGTCATTCTCTACCCAGCTCAGTCTGGGTCTGCAGAACATAGTTTGATATCTCTAACAAACCACAGTGGCATCCTCATACTAAAGCAGATGTTGAAATAGCTCAGGTGGTCCTGAGCACAGACATATACAGCACTTTTAAAGAGTGGTAAGGTAAGAAATCACCCCAGGTTTCTACAGATTAGTGAAGGAGTAGTACAAGTCCCAAGATCCATCCAATTTCATCTACAGCCGCTGCTACTTGTATGCAGGGAAGCACTTAAATCCAGCTATGTTCTACCTGAGCACCAAGGCTGTTTGAAGGAGGAAAATCTAAACAGGTTCAACATCTTGGTCTGGACATGTGCCCTTGTTCTGGGCATGGATGGAAGAAGGACACCTGGAGATGGACCTAACTCAAGCCTCTGGCAGTCTATTCCTGGGTATAGCTGTTTCAAAGGGTGACACTTGGGGTAGGGTTTGCCTGACCCCTCTGTAATGGCTGAGCTGCACACCTTTTTTAAAGCATCACACTGACATAAACATCTGCAGATGAACTGCATCTTAAAAATGCTCAGTTCTCTTCAGAGATATTGATGAGGCTGGAGGTGGCTCCCTTAGCTATATGGGTATATCCACATCTTACAGATCAAAATAAAGGTGAGGTGAATCCTTTCAGGGGTAACTTATTTAGAGAGATTCAAAGATGATAGACCCCAGGTAATACCTTGCAAAAGGACTTGCAGTATTTCCACATTAGAGTTTTAGTTGTATCATAATAAAATCATGGCAGCTGTTGAGGTTTCAAACACAAAGTGTGTGATAGTGGCCATACTAGGTCAAGTCAGAGGGCCCTGCAGTTTCAGGGTCCTGTTTCCAATGGCTCCCTTGAATAAATGGCTAAAGACAAGAATGAACTTCTCATAGAAAAAAAGTGTCTGTGCCTCCAGTAATCATTGATGTAGAGGTTTTCTGCAAAATACGTCATGGTTTAACACTGGCCCGGCGATTAAACCAAGTAACAGATACTCCCTATCAATCCACTTCCCCTTTCTGATAAAGAAAGGAGAGAGAAGAGAGAGAGAGAGAGAGAGAGAGACTTAAGGGTTGGAAACTAAATTACACAGCTTTTAATGTAATGATAAAAAGGAAAAAATTACTAAATATATACAAATGTACAGGAAAAATGATACCACGTTCCTCCCCTTTTCCCCCAGTAGCTCTCACATCCCCACTGAGGCTGCAGGGCAGCCTTGGGAAAGTCCAGGCTGGAATCCTGGGCTCAGGAGCAGTTGGGAGCTGGAGGCAGGAACACAAAGATTCAGGCTGGAATGGATCAGGAGCACAGGCAGAGGAAGGGATGGAATCCTTCCAGGATGCTGAAGAAAACAGGGACAGGTGAAGAAGGGGAAGCAGGAAGGGGTTTGACCCTCATGATGCCTCAAATTTATCCTGACGATGAGGTGTATGGGATGGAATCCTCTGTTTGGTCAATTTTGGTCATTTATCTTGTCCCTTCCTCCCCAAAGAAGGGCTTCAGGTGTGACCTCTTTCCTCCTTTTCTCCTTCCGGAGGGTAAAATGTTGCTCAGAGCTGAGCAGTGTCCTTGGCTCTGCACCCCATTCTCTAGCAGTAATACTAAACATGGAGTGGGATCAGTCCCAGCAGCAGACACTGCCTGAGAAACTTGCTGTGAATTTCAGCAAGTGCAGTTCCCTACAAGAAACTCAGCTGAAAGCAAAAGTACAGGGCAGAAAATCACCTTTATCCTGGTCCAAACCAGGACACTGAACTTAAACAGCCAGGCTTACACTTAAATAACCAGGTCTATTGAAATTTCACCTTTTTCTTTGGTTTTTTTTTTTTTTTTTTTTTTAATAAAAAGTGTATATTTTGTCTATATGCAGTAGCAATGTCCTGCTTCCTAGTTCAGACTGAGCTGATGAAGCCAGGGGTGATTCTTTCCCTTCCCAGTGTCCTGGAAAGTGCCTGCTTTGCACCTGGGGCTGTTTGGTGGAGCTATGATGGTTTCAGACAGGATGATCTTCTACGACTTTGCTGTGACTTCAAAAGAGTTAGGCAAATGTGCCCTATCTGCAGAAGTGACCCCTTACTTTACCTTTTTCTGTGGCATTAAAAAGAGCAGCTTTGGTGTAGGAGAATGTCGAGCAACTCTCTCAACACTTAAAAGGGCAGACAAGTGAACCACAAGGAAAAGCTATAAATGGCTTCTGCATCCCATAGAGTATCAGTTATGAGCAAGTCATTTATATAATTGAATCCCAGATCCTTTAGATTCCCTTTGAAGAAATCCTGTCCTCTGGCAGCTGGAACTGCAGTGGTGGGAATGGCTGAGGTAGTGGCTGGGAGACATGGCTGTCTGAGAGAGATAGGATCAACGTTTCTGCAAGGGACAACTGCAAACTTGGTGTTACAGTCAGATTGTAAATCCCCTGAGATTTTACTGGTGTTATTGGAGAGAGAAGGAAGATAGATTTATAAAAATTATATATAAATATAAATATAAATATACACACACACACGTATATGCATAGTTTAGTCTCTGTGTAGATGGCAACATCATGTTATGTGGGAGTAGATTATGCTTTAAATATAAATAAGTATATGTAATATATGCATATATATATTTAATAAATAAATAGATATTAGGCTTTAATGCGTTAACCAGTGTGTAAGATCATCTCTGTTTTCCAAGGCAGTGGAAGTTTAAGTGATTTGCCAGACACTAATTCTGTGTCATAGATGGGATGAGAAAGGAAGATGCTTCAGTTCAGGTGGGCTTCTAGACAGAAAAGGCAATACCAGCAAGAAACAAGGCCCAGGCAAAGGGCAGTGGTGTCTTGACACTTCAGTGTCCATACATTTCTAAGAAGTGTTGCCAGGGAGAAGCCCTTTTCTCTCTTTTCTCATCAGAAAAAATAGCAGCCATAGCTCTCCTTTCATTTGCTACACTTTTGGACTCATCTTTCCCTCTTTTTCATACTTTCTATTTGCTGGAAAGTTATTTTCTTTTATTTTCTACAGGTCAGACATCTCAGTGTTGGGAAGTTCATGCCCTGGGCTCAGTTTCTCTGCAGCAGCAAGAAGCACTGGTCCAGGCTGCTCCTGTCACCACAGCTCTCACTAAGTGAAAAACACCAGTCCCTGTTAAAAAGCAATGATCACACACACCAAATAATTACTGTCATTAATTATTAGTACTGTGGTGTAACCTGCAGGGCCCAATTAGGATCCAAACCTTATCATGCTAGGTAGGGGAAATGTATTTAATGCACAGTTTTAGCTTTGAACATTTTACATTTTTAATGGATGGAATTAAGAACTGGGGAAAAGAATTTATTTTCCCTATTTCACATGTGGAGCACTGATGCCTGGAGTTATCAAGTGAATTGCCCAAGGTCACCCAGGCTGTGTCAAAAGCTGGAGCTGAACCTGTGTTGCTACGTCCTGATGAAGGAAGACTCTGAGATGGAGCTTGTAACTATGATGAGCCTTTAATACAAGAGGGAAAGTAATAAACAGAAGAAAGAGTGTGGGAGGGAAAGGGATATGTGTGATTGTGTTTGTCACAGCCAGGCTGTTCAATGACTAATAACAACTGGTTTTAACTGAGATGTTCTGTGGGATGTCTTATTTCATCCCAAGCCACTTAAAGAGCCAGTTAGTCTTAGAAAACTTTGAGCCTGTAATCTTAACACCCAAATAACAACATTTGCCATTAAGTCAATGTAAGGAGAACATGTATGTATATGTGTGTATATTTACAAAGATATACATATAAAGTGTTTTACTTGTTTAACCTACATCTGTATGTATATATAATAACACATGCACACACACACCCTGCCCTGTCTTAAAAAAATATAACTAAGTTAAGAGCAGGCTTACCATCACACCCTAGAAATATAGATTTAGAAGTTGGTGTTAACATTTTGAACAAAAAATATATTTTATTGGAATTCGTGTTATGAAAAGCTGTGGTCAAAGAAAATGACTTAAGTAACCGCAGAAAACATATTTTATAATTTGCAGACTAGAAATCAGTTTTCTTTTAATTTTATGATTATTTTTTCAAAATGAATTTAGTTTTTGACATAAACTTTTAGGAAATTTCTGGGTCAAGACCAAATTTAAAATATTTCAAAGTTAGTAACTTTTGGAATTTGGTTTATGAGATGAAAAAAAGGAAAAATGGGGCTGTATTCCACGTGGAAAAAAAGGGTGCAAGTGACAACAAATAAAATCCCATGAAATGGAATATTTGATTGCCCTAGCTAGGAAATAAAGCTCCCTCTGACCCTGTGGTTCAGCCCCCTGGGATGAATACATTCTTAGAGTCCCAAGAGATACAACACACTTCCCTCCCCACAAACTGGGTTTTTTATTGCATGGGTTGGACCTGCTGCAGCATTGAGTGGGGTGAAGAAGACCCTGATGCAGCCTCTAGGAGGAGGTTTTTTTCCTGCCCTTGTGGATATCAGGAGCTTTTGCATTGCAGAAGTGAATTCTGGCTTTACTTCTTCCCAAGTTTTCCAGCCAAACCACTTTGCAGACAAGTGGCCAATTGTGAGTTTTCCATCTTGGAGAGAATGTGAAGAGGCTGAGACACTTCCACCCAGCAGCACATCTTTGTTCTTAGAAATAACATTGAAATTATGGAGCAGGAAGTGAATATTATCAACCACTTTTCACCTTAGCCCTTCTGTACTTCAATCTGAGAAGAAATGAGGCCAAGAAAACCCTCTCAACACTCAGAGGTGTTACAGAGAGGAAGAAATAAATATCTACAGTGCCTTCGGGTGTTATGGGCATCGAGGAAAAGCCCATGTGGAAATGAATCATCCTGTCTCGCAGCAAAACTGTACTAACATGCAAAAAGTTTTGTCTTGAGGGTCATGCATTACATGAGGAAGAAAATGAAATCCAGAAGAGCTTTTGACTATGGGAGCTTTGTCCAACCTCTGCACAGATTAAGGCTTCATGGGAAGAGAAATAAGTGAGTGTGCATTTGCATTTCTTTTGCAGAGTGGATGTGTGTAGAATAACAGCTTTAATCCTGGAACGTTCAAACTGTTGAACACTTGACTTGGAGATCTGAGTTAGAGTTGTTTGATGTACATTTTTTTTTCCTCATCTCTTTAGAGAGACACATTAGATAGCCAGCATATATTTATGTTCTGGATTTCTGAAGTTGTAGTTGGATGTTTTTCTAAATTACTGTGAAACTAACACTTTTCATATCCCATTCAGTGTTTTTGGGCCCATGAAGTGAGCATCATCATTTGTGCTTCAATTGGCACAGTTGCAGGTCTGACTCTTTTGCTGCAAAAGCAGTTTTCCACACACCCCCCCCCTCCCCGTTTTCATATATATCCATCTTCTGGTTTAAGTGACCTTTCCCATTCACCCTTAAAATTCCACCCAGCCAAAAACTAGTCCTGCCTCCAGGCCTCTAACTGTGGCCTCTGTATCCCCGGACAATGGGGTGGGGAAGGCAAAAAAAAAAAAAAAAAAGGACATTCCTGCAGGTCCTCTGTGTGTGGATAACAAACAGAGCACAAGAGGCAGGCACCTAAATCAGAAATCACTCCATTAGCTTGTTAAGCATTTTGGAGTGACACCATGTACATTAGGAGCTGGCAGCTACAATGGAGGGATCCTGGCCATTTGATATTCATGAGATGAAGAAGGTTTAAGGAGAGAAAAGGAAGGAGGGGGGAGAGGGATGTGGGTTTTCTAATGTAAACACCATTATCATTTGAAAATCAATTAGCTCCTTGCACTGAGGGAATGATGAGACTTAAGGCCTTTTTCTGAACTGCTATTGTGAGCCTGGGTTATTTACTTTAATTAAGAGGAGACAGAGTGGATTATTGTCTCAAACTAAGGAGTTGGGAAGAGTCAGAAAATTACACTCTACCTCACTGCACAACAAAGCCAGAGTAAGAGACAGGCTCCAAACCCAGTAAAGTTGGAAAGAAATTAGCCTTTAATCTGGATTCATCCTACATAAGGAGCAATCAAAAGGAAGCAAGGTTCGGAGCCTTCTTGCTAAGCACCAGGCATGATATTGCAGAGGCTGCCACTGCCAGCACTTCTGTTGAAGCTTAATATTAGGACTAGAAGGGGCTTTTGCCTGTGGCTGGAGTTTGAGAGCAACAATTTGTTTTGGCCTAAATTTTGTGGTGCTGAAGTGTCAGGTGTGGGGTTGAATTTTCTCCTGCCCCCTCCAACACTGTGATGCAGCGATGCATTTCTTTGGAAATAAATATCTGTTACTGCTGATGCAGAGAGGTCTCCTGGATTAAGATGCTTAAATTTTTTGGCTCTTGTTTAATTCAAACAGCTTGGAATAAAAAATTAGGAAAAAAAAAAAAAAAGAGAGAAGAAGGAGGGAAAAAAAAGAAAAGGAATTTGGCATGTGACTAATCCACAATACTGTCTAATTTGGCATATGGAGAAACACCCCCCCCGAGGTATCTAATACTGAGATGTTTCAGCTCTGCTTTGCATTGCCCACTTTTACTCTGCATACTCTAAATATGTATTAAGTCAGTCGAGCATGGCAGCTGCTGAAGGAGTTGCCACAGCTTAGTGGGTAAATAATGATCATTTTTTAAATCACCTAAATGCGTATCTACCCCGAAGACCATGGAAGTGGCTTATGGGAATACTGATTTGCATTTTTAAAATTTGCTCGGGTGCATTTGCAATTGCTGTGCCTCCTGCTGATTGCTGAGTGCTTCAGTTTTAAGGCCAGGGCCCAATTCTGCTCAGCTGTGAATGGATGTGGATGGAGTGCCATCACTGAAATCAGCAACATGACATTAAACTGAGGAACTGAGTTACTCAATGAGTTTCTGTAAGGGATGCAACTCAGCACCAAGATTTTTTGGTTATTTTGTGACTTGAAAAGAAACCCTTGAGACCTGAGGAGCACCTTTTCCTAGGGAGAGGTCTGTATGGGAGAGATAGGCCAAAGACAAGCTGCTGTCCAACCTTGATGCTGAAGCAGTGCAGAGCCAGACCATGGGTAAATGATCCCAGCCAGATCTTACTACACTTCTGGAAAACATCTGCTCAATACCAAGCTTTGAGACCTTGATATGCTTTTTTTGGTCCATGGAAGAAAAATCATAGTCTTTTTTCTGAATTCTTGCCACACATCCAAGCTCATTGACACTTACCTCTTCGCAAAACTGGGACCATCCTCTGTGTTTTTCCATCAGAGACATCTTGGCCTATAATGAGCCCAGAAACACATAAGTCTAGAAAAAAATGGATAAGAATTATTCTCAGAGGGCACTGGGAAACAAAGCACTCATTACTTTAGGCAGCACAAAGAAGACATATATTTTTACATATAGTCCATTAAAGTTCTTGCAGGCCCTCAGTGCTCCTTTCCTCCAGACCATGGACTCTGCCTCTTTTTTGAGGCTGGATTCCTTCCTCTTTGTCATTTGGTCCTGCAGCTAAACCAGATCTTTTTTCTATGACATCCATTCCCTCTTTTCTTCTGATCTTGTGGGCTGTGTGTCTGTCCATACACCACATGTCTTGTTGAGATGCTTGTCCTGGCTCTGCAGCCCATCAAAGCAGAGGTGCATGAGGTTGTCCCAGCTGAGTTTTGGAGTGTTTTTTTCACTTCTCTCACCTCTCCAAGCTGGGTCTCAGATTTAGTGACCTGCACAGCAGATGTGGCTTTGCCATGACCTCTCCTTCCTCCCTTGGGTATGGTCCAACCTGCTATGTGGCATGAGGAACTAGGTGAGATCTTTAGGTGAGGTCACATTAGCCTGCTCAAAGGGTGGGTGTTTGTATGATCCAGCATTAACACTGATCCCAGTTATTTCCATTTTTGGGGGGTTTCAGGTGTCTCCCCATTCACTACTGGGAAGAAGATTGTCCTTGTGACCAACACAGCTAAGCAAGGATGGACTCCTTCTACCCTTAATGACCCCACATGCACCATCCCCAGATGTACATGGCAATGGAAGCAGGGGTCACACAGGTGGGAAACGAGAATTATGGAGGAATGAGGCTCCTAACAGCCATATATCAGGCTTATAAACTCTTGGAGATGATGAGCTGGATCCAGTGAAGCAAAAACAGCAGCTGCCATCCTTAAATGAAGTATTACCACAAGAAGGCTGAACATTATGCTGTTGGTGTCACATCCTGGAGTGCCTGGGAAGGTGTAATGCAAGACAGATGCTCAGATGTTGCTCTCTCTTCCTCTGGCAGAGCATTGCTTTTAATACTTAGCCACAATGGGCACAGATAATTCATTAATTCCAGCCTTAGCTCTGTACTTGTTGGATTAAAGTGAGTTCTTTATGTATATATTGTATGGTTATTGTAATATTATTTTGTGATCTTCAATATTCTTAATTGTATTAGAAATGGTGCACTGGAGATTTTTTTATCACTATTAATATGAAAATAAATAGAAGGAGGAGATTTTTTTTCCCTGGGAATAAATCAGATCCTCAACTGGAGTGCAGGGTCAACAGACCCACAGGGCTGAGCTGCTGGCTGCAGATAGCAGATGTGTGTATGGAGAGATGACTACACACAAGTGTGCCACCTACATTTGCATTCCTACAGCTGTTCATTATTTGTATCTATTATACAGCAGAGAGAGCACAAATGTAGGCAATTGAGGCACAATAATGCAGGGATATGAAAGGACCAATACATCAGTTCAAGTGTGTTTGGGTTTAAGGAGAAGGGGATGTAGTGATAAATTCACTGATTTATTCTCACCACCTCTCATTGTATTCTGAGGCAAGGCCTGAGCTGCTGAAGCTGCTGGAGCTGACAGTGATTTATATCAGCTGCACGATCTAGCCTGGAGCTTTTAAGTGTATGTCAAGCACCTCCAGCATTTTATGAATCTTTCTGGACAGAGTTTTTCAAACCAAAATCTGAGGGAAGGCGAGCACATGCTTGACTGTGCTTTGTGTTTAAAGATTCCTACCATGTTAATTGAGGTCCTGTTCATGTTTGACCATCTTGCTGTTCAAAGACATGGGCTACAGACTTGAATAGCAGTCTTGTTCCAGAAGAACTAAAGTGTGCCTATACACTGTTGAGTTGAACTGAGTCCAGGAAGGAGGTGAAAGATGAGGTTGCTGGTTACAATCTCTTATTCCTACTGTCAGGGTATAGACATATCTTGACAAGTTTTGGAACTGTATGGACCAACATCTCCCTGCATGCTCCAGTTGCAGAGTGCTGGAGAGTCCAACCAAAGAGCTAGAATGACTTGACCACTGTCTTTTAGGGGTATGTTGCTGTCTCTTTATTATAAGCATAAAAAGGTAGAAATGGGAAACATAGAATGGCCCAAGTGTAGCTCAAGATGAGGGGCAGAAAAAGTCAGCAGCACAATGGAAAGTACATAGGGCTGGGGATCTTGGCTGTGTTGGGGTCCTGGGGTAGCTCCCTTCTAGTATTTCTTTCCTGTCTATCTTTTGTGTATTTAATCAGCACCTCATTGCAGCAGAGGTTAGGGGCTCTCTCAGGACCCATGAAAAGAGTTGACCCTATTTTCTGGGATAAGTAAGCAAAAGTAATGGGAATGAGCCCTGTGGGGAGTTAGGGGCTGAGGGAGGAGGGGGTTGAGAGGGGATGGTTCCCAGAGCACAGATTTAAAAGGTTTCCAGCTCAGGAAGGTGAAGGTGGGCTCAAACAGGAGCTACCTGGCATATGAAGGAACTGATTCCCTGAGGGGTCCAGCTGCCTAATTTGCAGGAGGGTAGAATTGTTCTCTTTTGGGTGGAGTTGCCTCAGTCCCTTATTCTTATTGGAAAATAAAGCTAATTTTTGGAGCTTAAGCCTAGACTGTTCTGGCCAACAGGAAGACTGCTGGCAGCCTACAGCTTACGTTGTCTAGGTGCAACATAACAGATTTTACTATTGTCATGGCTCAATAATAATCAAAATCCCTTATTGCACCCTCAGCTTTCTACGAGATGACTTAATTATTCAGGCAACTTGCTAAATGTAAGCATTAATACAAAGTCAATGAAGGTACCATAGCAAAGAACTTGTCTCCTTCTTACAGGTCTGGTCAAAGGCAAATCATATTAGTAAAAAATCTTTTAAAAAGTATTAATTCCACTCCATGGGCCTTATGAGCAGAGTTCTTAAAAAAGTTTGATTCATACCCAGCTATTTGATTATCCTAGTTTTCCTAATGTCCTGTACCAGTTTTCCAACAGGGAACTAGGGTGGCTATAGATGGAGAACAAACATTGCTCCTTCTCGTGGTCCTTTCCAAGACATTGGCAGAGATATTTTTTCTATTTCCTCCAGGATGTGACAGAACCAGAAAAATCCTGCCACAGTTTGTAACCTGGGTCTCTACTACCCAAAAACAATGTCTGGCCACTAGCTGTGAATGTGTCTCATCTCATGGAGCCTGTTTGTTCTCCCTCCTCTTGCACAGAGTGGGATGGCCCCTGAAAGGGAAGATTACAGCTCCAGGGACTCAGGATCATCCCTAGCAGCACACAGCTGGAGAAAGTGTTGTCAAACACAGACAGTGATGAACTTACACAAAGGTTCACAGGAGGTTGTTGCAAGGATGGGCTCAGCTCAGTGTTCAGAATGAGAGTGGACACTTGGGGGTTACAGGAACAACTGGATGGTGATGCTGACAGGGACGTGGCAGGCTGCCTTTTGTTGAAGTTCTTTGTCACCTGTTGGACCAGCTCCAGAGACAATTCTTACCCAATTTCCAGCATAGAAACACTCATCTGTGGACTAAGAAGCTTGCATGTGTATGTTCAGCTTAGCTGCTCTTTGTGGGTGGCAGAGGCTCTTAACTTGCTGTCATTGACTCCACTGGTAGTTGTTGTCTTGGTGGGATGAGTGGGATGAACTTGTCTAAGCTTTACCTAATTTGCAGATCTCAAGACAAACAGACCCAAAAATCCTCTTGTGGAAAAAAAAGTTAAAAGTGGCTGGGCTTGTTCCAGCTGAATTGAGCTGGGACTGGCAAACTGGTGAGAAATGGGTGAATAACATCTTGCCCCAGAGCTGTGTGAAGCTGCCAGGGGCAGGGGGTTGGTTGGAGGAAGGCATATGATTAAGCATGCTGTTAATATGATTAAGCATGATGTTAAGGCTGGATAGGAATTATGGCTCCAACTGCTGGTTCCACAGAAGCTCTGAAGAAAGAGGGGATTCTCTGTATGAGCTCCTGAGAAGTTTATTATAGTCTGTTGAGAAGACTACAGTACATCTCAGTGAAAGACTGGCCTGTGTGCAGAGACCTTGTGCCTCTGCAGTGACAGCTTTCCCAGAGCCAATGCTCCTTTTCCTCCGGTAGCTTCCTGCCAGAGCTCCTTGTCTCCAAGGATGTTGTTCTGGTGGGTTGCCTGGCAGCCAAGTGCCCTTGGTCCTTCTTGGACCATGGACTGGAAGATGATTCAAGTTGGAAGGCACCTCAGAAGGTCTCTCTCCAAGGTTCTGCTCCACACAGGGTCAGCTGTGAGCTCAGATCAGTTTGCTTAGGGATGCGTCTGGGCTGTAGGATATTTGCCTGCATTATCCAGGGACTGCTGCTCTTCTATGATGCCCTTGGAGATCCTTGGCTCTCTGGTTCCTTGGGTAGCCAGATACAAAGTTGACTGGCCATCAAACCCAGCAGCTTCCAGCCTCCCAGACTGCTGAGGATGAGAAGTTGTCCTGCCAAATTAGACTGTCCCCAAGTTTCATGTTATTTCCCACCAAACAGGATTTGTTTTGTTTCATCTACCCCCACCCTCCTTTCCTCCAAAAAAGCCTTTCTCTCTCTCTCTCTCACTCTCTTCATTTACAGTTCAAAAAGAAGTAGCAAAATAGTTGTTTTCTGTTGGAATGAAATATCCAGGGCATGTGTATCTTGGTGACTGACATTTGTCTTTTTGACCTGTGAGGAGGATGGTTGTGTGGGCCAGATATCATGGAACAACTACTGACTAAATCATTGATTTTTCCTAAAACACAGAGAAAAATCACTTGAACTGGGGAACTCCCTGATGCAGGAGTGGGAATCCTTCACAATGAATAAATCCTTCATGGCTCATGAAGTTCACAAACTACAAATTGCTGCTTGTAGGAAAATGACAATTTTGTTTCTATTATTTACTCATTGAAAGGGGTTGCCATAGATGGGACACAGGGCAGAAGGAGTCTTGATTATGTTATCCTGTTGGCTTTTATCTTGATTTTCCTGATGGGATATGACTTCCCATATGACCTTGGGACTTGCTTCCCTGGTTGCCCATGCACAGCATGAATGTCTCTGGAACACAGGCTTGAACTTCTTTCTTATGGAAATCACTGTGCTGGGTGTGGCTGGTGCATCCCTGACATGGTGCATATGCTGATATATGGGGCTGAAGTGTGGGTTCATGCAGACCCAGCAACTCAGAGTCACCCCTGTGTTCATATTGCCTGTATTTCCCTACATAACTCTCCAAAACGTTGTTTCCTTTAACAGAGTAATGGTCCTTTTTGTTGCCTCCATGTATCCCAATACCTTTAGTAGGTTATTGACCAGGCAGTGACTTTGGATCAGAAGATGCCCATTTGTGATAGCGATGAAAATTTAAGGAGTTTATTCAGGAGGGGTTCACACAGAAGCCTCTTTCATGCCATACCACAGATTTCCTGCCAACCCCCTTTTTTGACTGACTACTTGTGCATTTCCTCCACCCTCTCCTTTATCCCTTCAGGGAAACCTTTAAATAAAACCTTTCCCAGACTGTCATTTGCCTTCTGAGAGCTGCTCAAAAACCCACAGTGGCACCGTTCAAACAGCAACTGGGTCACCCTGTACCACTCACCAGCACCTCCAGCCTTAGTCCTCTCACAGTGATCCATGGAGAGAGGAAATCAAATAATTGAAGCACACGTTGAGCCTGGTGTGAGATCCAGAGGATTAGGACTGTTAGCAGTGCTGTATGTAACCTTGACATGCAATCACCAAAGTAAAATATTCATTATTGCCTGCCTGTCAGCTGAAGACAATTTCAATTATTCTGGCATTTCAATGGATGAAGAAGCCCTTTAGGCTGGCTCATGAGATTAGACTTAAAGGCTCTGTAAATGAAGAAAGTTGCAATCAGTGTATTATCTGGCAGGCAGCTGTGGAATATACTACAGCAGGGAGGGGAAGGAAGAAAGGAAAAAGAGACAAATTGCTATATTCAAGTTGTGGTTTTGATATATCAATTTACAGTTTTAACATATGCATTTGTGAAATAATTGCTTTGCATTTCTTAAATCAGCTTTAACAGCACCAGTGTGAAATTTCTCACTCCTGTAGCTTGAAAGGTCAGTTTTTCTTTTGCCTTGCACTTTCTTTGAAAGACCAGTTTTGGTTAGAGGAGGAGAAAAAAACCAAAACAAAACATTATTGAAAGAACAAATCTTTCTGAAAGGTATTCAAATATTATAATATATGGTTGTTAATTCATAAAAATTCCATTACAAGTAACATTTGTAATGTCCTGCAGGTTAATTTTTATAATAGGATTTCAGCCTCCTTTTGCTAGATATTCGTGGATGGGGTACTTGTGACCATAGTTGGCTACTACTACTACTGTCTGATGTCTTAGGAAGAATAATTTGTAACATCAGATCTTGCATTTCTAGAGCCTTTATCTCTGAGTTTCCCAAACTGTTTCAACATCTTGACAGTGCTGAACCTGTTTTCTTGCCCCAGTTATTTGACTCCTCCTGGTCAGAAATGCTGAGAGCTAAAAAATGGATTAATTTCAAGTACTTTTGGCAAAGAACAAGTACAGTTTACTACTAGACTGTGCTCATTCTCACGGGGTGGGATTTTTGAAATATACCCTTCAGGAATTTTGCATGGAAAAGACATTTGCCTCGGGCAGGGAGCTGATGAGTTGTGACCTAGAGCAGTTAGTGAAAAACAGTGGCTGAGTTGTGGAAACGAGAACTTCAGCAAAGGTGGTGGGTGAGAAGGTCTAATTGAAGACTGGACCATCTTCTTCATTACTGCAGTCATCCCAGCCAGCTAGCTAGGATGAGGACCTGCATTTACCAAAGAGCTCCCTACAGCTACACCATGTAGAGAGAAAAGTGATTACAGCCCAATGATGGATAGATACAGGTTGTATCCATCTAGTCATCTTTGTGGTGTCCACTCTGCATTTTAAGGGTGGGTGCCTAGCTGTTGAGCCTCAACCATGATAAAAAAGGGTAGTTTTAACAAGGTCTATGTTAAAAACTTTGAGAGGAGACCCTAAAAAGAGTAAATTCATCCGTGCACTTGAAGGCAGATTGTTCTGGGGTGCAGATGGGTTCCATAAGCCTTAAGAAACTTTTTCTACTTCTTGCTGCTAACCTTCACTCTCTGGCACTAATCTCCAGAAGGTGAGTGGTTTCCTTTGCAAATGGGCTTATGACTGTTCCACAAATTCTGATAAATCCTAAAATTTTTAGTTTTCAAGACACTTTTATGCCTATTGTTTTCTTTTATGCCTATTGTTTTCTTCTATATATAAATGAAACAATATATTGGAACCAAGATCTCATCCTTTTCTCTCATATGTCTTTCTTGAGCCCAGGACCAACACTAATACCTGCACAATATTCATCTTACTTATGGTTAGAAGTTTGCAACACAGACAATGAAATCTAGATTTCCCACTGTAGTCACTAAGGAGAAAGAGACATTCCAGGAATCCAGACTGTTTTATCCCAAGGTGGACACCTCACATTGGGCCAAGGAATCATTACCTGGAAGTTCCTGTTTCTCTCCAGCATCTGTTAAGGCAAACTTTATTGCTAGCTCATATCAAACCTTTAAAGTTAGGTGAGATAAATATCACCTATTTCTTTGTCTGCAAAAATGATTAGATCATACAGCCTTCAGTACAGAGTTTGTTCCTTGCAGTGTAATGAAATTACAGTGTTGGTAGATCTTGGCTGTAACCACTAGAGTTGATGACAACAGCAATAACCATGATAACAGCAGCAACAAGAGCCATAGACCTGGTGCAAAGATCCATCACATATAAGATTACCACTACTCATAATCCTTAACAACTTTCACTTATAAACCTAGTTTTAATCTCATCAGCTTTACTGAGGACTTCATTCACTTCTGTGAAGCTATTTTCAAATGACTGCAATAAAAATATGACTTTGATCTGTAGATCATGTCTTACCAAGAAGATTGGTAAGAGTTTTACTTCCAGGCTGTGACCTATTTCTGGATTAATAAATGATGTGAATAAAACCTAAGTTAGACTTTGAATGGCAGAACCTGAAGGTCCATGATTCCAAGAATAACTTGATATTCAGAGTTTCTGTTTTTGAACAACTTGAACTTTAATGCCTTCATGAACTTGATTTCTGAGTGTTGAGTGCCCCCTTTCTGAAATCCAATCTCTGATAAGAAGTCTTAAGTTGGCAACATACATGGAGACACCCAAAATCTCTGTGTACTTTAAAAAATCTTGGTCAAAGGTCACTTAAGGCACCTAGGACATTCAGTTAGCATTTTGCATATTGCTCGATCTTTTTTTTTCCTTAGTGAGAATTTGACCTATATTGGAAAAATACAAATAATTTTGGAAGTTAAAACTCAGTTTATTTCACTGATGATTCTTTAGAAGTATTCAACATTGACTCTGTTTTTTTTTTTTTTTTTTTTTTTTTCCCTCAGTTTGGCTAGCAAAGCTGTAAACAGATCCTTAAAAAAATAAAAACCTTACTAGCAATTCACCCCACAGTTATGCATCTTTCTGCTTTGGAGAACATTTAGCTAAAATTAGATGACAGCTCTATACCCTTAGAACCAGTGTTATGTTTTTCCTCCGTTTCTGATCTACATAATTCAAAACAAGGAAATGTTAGCAGGTAAAACTGCAGGGTAAAACCTTTGGCTGCTGGAAATATTTGCATTTATTAGGCTAACAACTGTAAAGAAGATATGCACATCTTTAGACTTCCTCATTCTTGCCTTATTAAAAAAAGATCTTTGAAATTCAAAAGCTTCCATGTAAATGTTGTGGAGGTTTCTTTTTTTTTTTTTTTTTTTTTTTTGCTTGATACAGATGATTGTACTTGGGTGGCTTAGAAAAACAGAACCTGGAACCAAGCACCTCAACACATTGCTGCTGGTTAAAATCCAGACGTTGTCACAATCTAAAATTTGGCAATGGATGAAATGAGGGTCCACACCATCTCCCTCAGACTCATGAGGTTGAAATTTTCTATGCTACAAAAGCTTGGTAGAGAAAACTGGCTTATCTTGGTCCATTTAGTTGGAGGTAGGCAAGCATGTGGCACAGCCTTTCACACTGGTTGCTCTTCTTCCAAATGTGTGACATCATGTGCTGCACAAGCTGTGTTTGTTCTGATGCTCTCCCCATCTGGGGGGTTTTTTGCTACAAAATGGACAAATTCATCCACCCCTGCATGCAGTGGCAAGCAGTCTCCCTCAGGTCTAGGCTACTGTGGTCTCCCCTGTGATCTGTTGGACATCCCTTGCTTTAGAAGAGAGGACATTTGAGGAATTTGAGACACCTTGACACCCTCTAAGGCCTCTAAGGCTGCCCATTAGAAACCTCTGTAGGCAATCAGATCCACCACAGGGATTTACTCCTGGTTGTAATGTATGAGGAGCTCAGACAGGAGCGTGTTGGTGTTGCAAAGCCATTTACCTTTGCAAGGTGTTGAACCAGGGCAAATGCCAACTCAACCTCCAGCACAAAGCTTACTACAGCCTAATGCCTCTGTCTATATTTTTAACATGTTGCATACACCTACCTCATGCAAGATCATCCTTAAATCACAGTTACAAATGCTTAATCAGTAAGGCTAACTAATAAGGCATCTCTTGTGACCTTTTCAAGGAGGAATCCACTGATAACAGAGAATGAAACGAAACAAAACACAGAAGAATGTTTCCCCTCCTATTTACAGAAGAAAATGACTCACAAGGGAAAGTTTCTTGGTTTTGTCACAATACAAGGGTAATGCCCTTCATGGCAAACATTGGAGTTTAAGCCCAGACTTTTATAGATGTTGTGCTGATATATTTTCTCATGGGAAATGCTGGACTAGTCCAGACAAGCATCTGTGATTTCTGAGTGGACTGAGGCAAGGCTGAGGACTTTCAAAAGGCCACCTCAACTGAGTTTGAGTGCTTCAAATCATGGGATCATACTAAGTGACAGTTTTCAAAACACTTGTTAAAGATTAATCATATTTTGAAGAAGAAAGGGACTCATTTCACACTTGGGCAACAGATGAGGGACTAATTTTGTTAATCCAACTTAGGACTTCTTTTCTCCTACTTCTTTGTTTTACTTGTATTGGTTTCTCTGAACCAGTTAAATTGCACAAGCTTACCTCAATATGGCTAATGTTCAGAATGAACGTTTGGATTTTATGCTAATTAGGGCCAATCCACTGTCATTTTTTCTTATAATGTGAAGACTAGTGCCCACAATAACTCACTGAAATTTAATATAAAAGTAAGCTAAAACAGTTAAGGTGGGAGAGTATTTGATTTATTTGATTAATTAACTCACTGATTTATAGTGGAGTAAATTGAAATTCATGGGACAGAGATTTTTTTTTAATGGCAACCATATTTTTTTGTTCCTTATCAGAATCTCTGGGCTCTTTGGGGTTTTGTGAGTAAAGAAAAAACTAATTAGGGATAGTAACGCTGGAGTTTATTACTCTTGTCTTCTTTTGAAACTTTTTTCTTTTCTTTTTCTTTTTTCATTTTCTCTTCTTTTTCTTTTTCTTTTTCTTTTTCTTTTTCTTTTTTCTTTTTCTTTTTCTTTTTCTTTTTCTTTTTCTTTTTCTTTTTCTTTTTCTTTTTCTTTTCTTTTTTCCTTTTCCTCTTCCTTTTCCTTTTTTTCTCTTCCCTTCCATTCTTCCTATGGTAAAATATTAAAGCCCCATTGAGAAGTCATATAGAGTAAATATGTCACAAACCAACCAGTGGCTGTTTGACATCATTTAAAGGGCATTAATCCCGACAGTTACGCAGGGTGAAAAAACAAACACAGAGAGTTTTGTTTTGCTGACAGGGATTAAATGTCTCCTCAGGGAGATTTCAGCAGTGAAGCAGGAGCTCACTGGGAAGGAGTCTCATGCACTGGAGGCACCAGGGAACCCTGTGGCAGGGGACTGGGAAAACTCTTCTTGAAGTGGGGAGAAGAAGGGGATGAGGCCAATCTCTAGGGCACCAGCAGAGCAAGGATTTGCTCCCCCAAATTACCAAGTCCAAGGCTCCTGGTTTGTCCACCAGACACTGCAAATGTCATGCAGGGCTCACATCTATTAGCAGGGATGGGGTGAGGAAGGGGATTAGTGCCCCTCTCTCTACTCCCTGAAGGTTTTTTCCACTCTTTTAGAGGTACATCTACCCCCTCATGACACTAAAAACCAGGGTTATTTTCCAGCCTTCTTCATGCTTGCAACAGAGAGAAAAAGAGACCAAAGCTCCAAAGCACAAAAATATTTAGGTGGTATCTTATGAAATGCAAATGTTAAGAGACTTGCTCAAGGACATGGAGAAAATTAGTGGCAAAATGTGCAAGCCAACTAGAGAGAGGTAAGCATTGAAATTTATTCTGCAAACCACAGGTACATGCATCCAACCAGCATGCCCTATATGCCCACAATACATCTGCCTAGGGCTTCCTTGCAACTTTTTCATGTGGCTCAAAAAAATAACTGGAGGAGAGAGACAAAATATCACCCAGTCCTCTGTAAATGTTCAATTATTTGTAAAAAAGGAGGGGTGATTTTATCAGTCTCCATGTTCACTGACACATACACACATTTCCACTCTCAGATGTGCAGTGATGCCAGCATTGTCCCCTGTGCAGGATGATTTCTAAACTGAAAACCTGTGCAGTGATCCAGGATTATGTCTTGCAGCTGATTGCTCTGGACAGGTAAAAATAAGCCTGGAGAAAAAAAAAAATAATATGGGATATAAGCTACCTGATTAATGAACATAAGCCTGTGAAAGGGTTGTGTTGCTGTTGGAAGGTTTTTTTAAAGAGCTATTGCACTTTCCAGGAGTGGAGTTAGTAAAAGCAGGAACCCAAGGCAAAGTTACAGGGCTCAACCAGCAGCCGATGAAATCAGCTCCTTTATTTCTCAGCGTTCGTTCTGCTGCCAAGCATCCTCACCATGGAGTTGGGAGACTCCAGGGCCATCTGTTCAGCTTTTCAGAGACCTGCTTTTCAATAGTGGGGCTCTGTTTTGTGGCATCTCTTCCCAGAGTTACCTTTTTGCAGGGACATCTGCTTGAAGGTCAGCTGGAACAAAAGTGTTGCCTCTCAAAAGAGCAGCTAAGCCATGCCAGGAGAGGAGCTGAGTGGGGAGAGAGAGGGACAAGAAACATTTTTCACTCATTTGGATTGTACCCTACAAGTCCCCTCCCCTCTTTCCTCAGGGCATGTGTCAGAGCTGTGACATGCAGAGGAACTTGACTGCACCTCTTACTTTTAGTACTGCTCACCCCAGGGGTCCAGAAATCACAAACCGAGCTCTTCAAAATTACAAGATTGGGTTAAAAACCATGAAACTGCTGTAAAATTTGCATTTCAGGGATCTTTCTCCTTACCTTCTGTCTTCGATGACTTAGTTTTGTGTGCTGCTTGATTCAGGATGTCTGTGCAGCAAAAGTATATTAAAACATGCATCATTTTTTAGCTAAGTGTGGCACAGTCCTGTGGGAAGGAGAGATGAAACTTCACAGAAAATATTGTTACTGTTGTGATGGCTGACAACCCAGCTTTTGCTTAGCATGAGGAATGACGACTTTAGAGCTTAATCTTGGAAGATGCTGAGGACACAAACTTGGGATGTTCAGCCCGTCTTCATCGTAAGTGTTTTTCAGAAAGAAGTTGATCTAGAAGCTGAAATATTGCAGTGGCTTTCAGAGGACTAAAGCTCTGCTAAGCAGTTTCCACGCTTTCCCAGTCAAGGTAGGATTGAACTGAAGCCATAACCACCTGGTAGGCTGTTGTGTCACCTCAAGTGGTCATCATACCTCCAAGTGACACAGGTACCTCCACAGGGTGCTTCCAGCCATGTTAGACAACAGCACTGGCAGACGATGGGTTGCCCTTTGCAAGAATTTATTCCCTTCCAGTAATCATTGAAGAAACCTCAAAAAATATTTAGACTCTTACCTCTGTGTGGTTAAAATTCAGTGTCTGTGGTCTGATGCCTTGGGATCAACATGTGTGTAATGCTCTCTCTGGACATAGTGACAGTTTTGTCCTTATGACTCTGTCTTTTTATTGATCTTCCCTTGAAAAAACACAGGTGTTAGTGCCAGGGCTGCCCTGGGGGTGAGGGAGTTCTGCTCCATTCAACAAGGCTGTTGGTAAACCCTGTGTGCAGGAATGCAAAAGGAACCAGGATCTTGCTCAGGTCTTGAAAAGAATCAGAAGAATTTTTTCTTGTTAGTGTGGCTGAACAATGAGATATTAATACATAACGCTAAGTACAGGGCTGTGTGTGTATGGCTGGGTGTATGCACACAAACACACACACACACAAAAACCTTAACATATCTGTGTAGTTAAAATTGAAATTTATTCTCTTTATATTACTCTACACTATATGCATAAACACACAAACAAAATAGTTCAGCCATGCTCACATGTCTTTGGTTTAGGACAAACAGAAGAATGATAATATTGAGACCTTGTTGTACCAGGGGAATTATAATACCCTTCTGCAGTCATGGTTGGGAAAAGATTACTGCTCTGGTAGCAAGTTTCCAGCCCTTGACTCCCCAGCCAAGGTGTAGGGGGATCTGGAAGCTGGGGAGGGATTATTGCTACCCAGTTGGGGGAAAGGGATATGTGGAGACAGAGCAGCCTTGAAGTATTTAATCCAACAGAAGCAGCTGGAGAGCTGTGGTGGTTATCGCTGGTGGGGTTTCCCAAGGGGTGACTGCAGCAGGGATTGAACCTTAGAGAGGGGGAGGAGGATGGGGGATGTCTAAGGAAGGGATGGGGAGGCATTTGGGCTCATGGCTGAGTCAGGAATAAAAAGCCCCGTGGCAAAGGGCAGCCTGGGGAAATGGTTAATTTTGCTGAGTGGATTTGAAGTGCTGCTTGTGTAGTTGCAGTGTTTGTCTGTGTGGTGACTTGAGCATCACTCTGAGCCTGCTGCTGAGGCCTGACACATTCTTCAGCAAGCTCAGGCACATCTATCTTGAAGTCCAAAGGTCTCTGCAATGGGGAAGGAGGAGGTGAAGGTGGTGAAGAAAAGCTCAAGGATGCAACCAGAGGAGAAAGAGACCAGGCTGTACCACTATTCGTTCAGCTCTGACCTTGGGGATGGCTCTTCTGAAGCACAGTATTAGACCAGACCTGGTCTTAGTGTTAGTGCTTAGAACAAAAGACAAATATCAGACAGTATTCAGAAGTTTTCAATTTTCCTCATCTGTTTTCCTCCTCTCATAAGCACAGTTTAGCTTATCTCATGGAAGATGGACCACAACCCAGCCAGAGGAAACTCCTTCCAGCATGTGGGACATGGTGATACTATTTACGTGTGCCCTGGGAACTGATGGCAGCTGAGATGGTGGTTCACCATCATACGGCTGTATTGTCTCTGGGTGTCATTTTCTTCACAGCTAGAAGCAGGGAGGAGCAAGGTTGGGTGTTACCTGGACAAGAGGCCACTGATGAAGCAGAGCCAGTGTGTTTCAAGAAAAGGGGCTGGCTGATGAGTCTATAAGTGACCCTTTGCACTGTAAAATGTTATCTGAAGAAAGGTTAAACTAAGTAGTTGTGGTCTTCACTTTCTGTGCAGAGAACTGCTTTCTACCAGCCTCATTGCCAGGTTAGAATGAGTTCCTGAAGCTCTGCTTTAGAACAGATGTGATCAGATTGAGATTAGCTATTAGGAAGAATTCTTTCCTGTGAGGGCTGTGAGATACTGGCACAGATTGCCCACAGAAGCTGTGGATGTCTTATCCCTGGAAGTGTTCAAGGCCAGGTTGGATGGGGCTTGAAGAAATCTGATTTAGTGGGAGGTGTCCCTGCCTATGGCAGGATGGTTGAAGCTGGATGATCTTGTAATATCCCTTCCAACCCAAACTATCCTATGATTCTATGATACCCATACTCTGGCTTTCTTACTATGACAATACAGAAACAGCAGGCAAAAATTTCCCACACTAGCACAGGTCATTTGACTATTGACCCTATTCCCTGGAAAAACAAGCTTTCTCCTGAAATTCTTACAGTTTTTGTTGGGCTGGGCTTCTGCTTTCCAACCTGGTCTCTTTGCAAACCTGGTTGTGCTCAGTATTCAGGCATACATGGCACCTGCCAATGTAAATCCTGTGTCACGGTGGGCTTGTGTGAAGGAGATCTATTTTTCTTTTTCTAACAAAAATGTAACCAATGAGTTGGCTTTTCTTCAAGTGTAAGTGATCCCTTGCTAAATACACTTAAGCTTGTCCCTGAGAGATGGGGCTACTTCATTTTCTCAGGTCTTGTTCTGAACTGCCACTGTACATAGTGGTGGTACCCACTGTATTTCAAGAAATTAGTATTTATTATTTGTTTTTCCAAGCCTGGTGATGGTTTAGAAGAAACTGAGAAGCTGGAGAGGCAGGAGTGAAGAAGGAAAAAAGCATATAAGAGAGGGAAGTAAGCAAATACAGATATAGGAAGCAACCTCACTGAGAACAAATCTTGAGTTTTCCTTGGGGTGGAGGTGCTTGGAGTTTGGGAATCTGTGGCCTTTTCACCATTATGTTGTAATATCAACACCTCGACAGTGTTGAACTCTGCAAACTGCAGTGATGTGGCATGGATGAGTCCATGTAACAAAGTAAAAATGCAGAAGTTTTTTCTGGTGAGCATGATCTTAGGGGTGGTCACACAGGATCTAAGGCCTCCTCAGATAAATGCAGCTCTTTTGTTGTTGTCTTTAAGCTTTTCTTCCATTTTGCCAACTCCAGTTGGCATTCAGACAAGAGCAGAAATGCCCTCCTTGATAGATGTCCCTGTCCAGCAAGAGGAGAAACCAGCTCTCTTCCTAACTACATTATGATTAACTGGCTGGAAAATTCTGCATGATCTCAGTTAAAATATTGTGGGTAACTGTGGGGAAGAGGGGAAATTCATTGTTTCATGGTGGAGTAATGATCCTAGCAAGGGCATTGTCTCAGGAGTGGAGTGGATATTTCAGGGACAGGGTAAGTGCAGTTTTATATAATTCTGCATATGTTATGGAATGGTCCTTCTTGAGGGTTGGATAATGACATTTTTGGCACAGATGTCTCTGCAAGCACATCTCACCTCAGTCCTTTCTGTTCATACTTGCTCTTAGTTAACATCTGAATGCTCACAGAGGAACCTCTCTCCCCTCTTCTCTCCGCATCCTACATGTGTCACCTAAACTCCAAACTTTTGGTTATTCTTGGTTGCAAGGGAAAAGGAGGCAACAGAAGGAAATAGGGAGCTTTGGGATCTGCTTTCCAAAGCTTCCATGGCAGACCTAATTTCTTCTGACTTTGGGGATTTGGAGGGCATAAAAAGGCCTAGGGAGATCATTTAAGATGATAACCTTGTAGATATATTCATCTGTTCAGATGAATCTCATTCCTGAAGTTGCCAATGAACAAATCACTGCTTACTTTTTATACAAGAGAAACAATACTCCTGTAGGCACAGTACTTCTGCTGTGCTCTTAAGCAGTCTTTGGGCATAGCTTGAAGCCTTCTCAGTACTATGGGAATTCTTGGTGTCTGCTCATCTTTTCTGGGATGGGTGATGGTGCAAGCAAAGGAACACAGAAGTCTTCAAAGGCTCTGAAAACCATCTCATTGTGTTTAAAATACTAGAAGATCTGGATGAGATAAACAATACCCTCTTTATTGCCTATTTGAACCCTCTTGAGCATTCCAGGAGTAATGTCTAAGCCCAAGGAGAAGATCATGGTTTTGTCCTCTAGCAAATGGCCGTTTCTTTGCAATCCTTGTTCCAACCTGCCTTCTACTTTCTCACATTTTGATAACTTCAGACTCCTAGTGGGCTCTGGCACATTCCTACCAAAGGATATATTAATTAGTATTATGTAGAAGATACATTACTCCAGATTTATTTTACTGGCACCTCTTGCAGTCTGTGGCTCAAACTAGCCAGGAAAACCCATATTCAAACAGATTTTGCAATCAGAGAGAGACACACATAGTGCTTGTGTCTTTGCCAAATGTACAAAAAACTGGAGGATAGGTTGAAACTGACCTGTCCATGATGTAAGCCTCTCTTTTCTCTGTGTGTATGAGCTCTCTCTTACTCTCCTCCTTTTAACCATGTTTCCTCCAATCATTTCACCCTGGAATGCTGCAGGCCCTGGTACATTTTACCTTCTCATTTTCATGTGGCACATTTTGGGAACTGGTGAACACCCTAAAAGTTAGATTAGGCCTTTTAGAAGCCCATATATTTTGCTAGCACCATGCAAGAGCATTTCAAAACCAAGTAAGAAAAAAAATCACATGAGAATTATTTTGTTTTACAGTCTGACCTACAAAAGACAAGTCCAGATCTGACCTTTGACCAGCCAAGTCTCGTTGAACAGCTTAAGACTGTTTGAGCCTAGGGACTGCTCTGTTCTGCAAGATCAGCTCTTGTAAAAGAGAGATCTCAGTTAGCCTGTGATATCATGGGGTCATTAGTCACCAGAGGAAAGTCTCTGCTTCTCAGATTCCCATGAGTCTTAGATCTGGACTCACAGTTCTGGCTGGGTATCCCCTTCTTACAAACGAGACCCTGAAGGGTAAGTTATCTTTCCTGGCAAAAGATATGGGGAGGAGAGCAAGAAGAGGATCTACAGGATTATTCCCTTTGGAATTACTTGACTGCCAAAATAATCCTTTGGGGATTAAGGAGCTTGAGGCCAAGCTACATTCAGCCTCGGACCTGGACAGACTGGAGAGCTGGGCTGATTCCAACAAGATGAGGTTCAACAAGGCCAAGTGCCGGGTCCTGCACTTTGGCCACAACAACCCCATGCAGCTCTACAGGCTGGGCACAGAGTGGTTGGAGAACAGCCAGGCAGAAAGGGACCTTGGAGCTTGGATTGACAGGAAGCTGAACATGAGTCAACAGTGTGCCCAGGTAGCCAAGAAGGCTGATGGCATCCTGGCTTGGATCAGGAACAGCGTGGCCAGCAGGTTCAAGGAAGTGATTCTGCCCCTGTACTCAGCTCTGGTGAGGCCACAGCTTGAGTCCTGTGTCCAGTTCTGGGCCCCTCAGCTCAGGAAGGAGATTGAGGTCCTAGAGCAGGTACAAAGGAGGCAACTGGGCTGGTGAAAGGACTCGAGCACAGATCCTATGAGGAGAGGCTGAGGGAGCTGGGAGTGTTCAGGCTGGAGAAGAGGAGGCTCAGGGGAGACCTCATCACTCTCTACAACTCCCTGAAAGGAGGTTGGAGCCAGGGGGGGGGTTGGGCTCTTTTCCCAGGCAACTCTCATCAAGACAAGAGGGCACGGTCTCAAGTTGTACTGGGGGAGGTTTAGGTTGGACATTAGAAAGAATTTCTTTATGGAGAGGGTGATCAGGCATTGAAATGGGCTGCCCAGGGAAGTAGTGGATTCTCCATCCCTGGAGATATTTAAAAAGAGACTGGATGTGGCACTCAGTGCTGTGGGCTGGGAACTGCAGCAGTAGTGGATCAAGGGTTGGACTTGATGATCTCTGAGGTCCCTTCCAACTCAGCCAATTCTATAATTCTATGATTCTTTCAGGAAGTCTAACCCCAGCCAGTGGGCAGTGGTGGAGTGGGTGCGGGAGCTGCAGACATTTCCATGATGGTCTCTAAGCTGCAGGCCTGAGGGGACATGGTTTGTTGTTTTGTCCTCTTATTTTAGTTCTGTTTTTCATTGGTGTTAGCAACCACATCAGCGCTAGCTGTTTTCAAATGATGTAACAAGGATTATGGTGACTGATCTTCAGCTTGTATAGAAATCTGCTAGGCTGCATTTGCTCCCACTGGCAGGGGAAGAATTCAGGCCTCTTGCTCACCCAGTGCTTCAGCTTTGTGGGCCACACTTAGCAATGAAGTCAACAACTTTGGGAAAACTTTTTTGTCTGTTGAGGTTCACAGAGCACATCTGATTTACACTAAGGGGAAGAATCTGTCATCTCACTCCTGCTGGAGCAAACGGCGTTAGCCCAAGTCTGAATTTGGCCTTTTGACTTTCAAAAATTGGTTGGAAAAAGGAGGCTCTAAGACTGATGCTGTATGACTCCAAGCATGTTTGTCATCTGTTTGCAAAGTGAAAATAAGCCTACAGTTGTTGACAGTAAATGAAGTAATATTTACATAATACAGTCATACCTGTTTCCTGGTAAAGAGATCAATGCATATTTCTTTTTGCAATAACACATCCCTGCCATATATCTTCACAGAGACAATAATATTTGAAATGAAACATTCATCCAGCTATATAATTGCTTCTATTGTTTTCCATTTGCTTTTTGTTCCCTAATAGTTTATTACTAGTGGCCAATAGTCAAAAACAATCCAGAGGGATGCAAAACAGCTCCTTGTTCCAGGGCTTTTCAAAGATATCTTGGTTATTAAAATGACTGTCATTAAGATTGGTGCTCAGAGACTGTTCTCAAAACTGAGGCCCCATTGCTCCAGGTGGTGTGTGCACTTGAAGTACAAGGCATTGCCTGCCCACAGCATCTTACAGCTGGAAAAAGGCAAACAACCACCACATCAGCAGCAAAACCACCATGAGGTGTCCCACACCTTTTCCACCTTCCTCCTGGTTTCTCATTTCTGCATTCAATTTTATGAACAAATTAGCTATGGTAAAGTGGCTGGTGGGGAGAGGAGATGGGGTGGTCTTTGACATTTAGTAGTGAAAAAGTGTCATAGCAGTTTGATGGTCCTTGATTGGTGGCTTGATTGCAATCATCTCTGGCACAACACAGGTACTGCTGTTATGGATTCTGGACCATATGGCTCACAAATCACTTCATACCAACCAATGACAATAAATAAATATTGAGATGCCTCCACTATTAAGAGACTTGTGTGGCCTATCTTGTGTAAATACTGAAGATAGCAATCACGATTTAATAATTATTTCCCCCTCTTTCCACCTCCATAGCCCTCTATGAACACAAAGCTTCTAAAGAAAACCCTGCAGCTATTTTTCCTCCTCCACAGCAATATCTACATAACAAACTCTTCAGTCAGGCAAGTTCCCTTCTTGTCCCTCCACCTGCCCTTAAATTTTCAGCCTGGTGCAGAACGATGCTCTGAGTCAACTGGATACTTCCCTCCACCTACTCAAGAGTGGCTGCGTTTTGATGTCACCTCTGTCACTTTGGGTGTCATGCAAATGGGGAACAGCAGAGCTACATCCTTAGAATGGGACAGCAGTGCTGCTCTTCCCATCTGTGGGGCTTTATTTGTTCTTTCTGACAAAGAATTATCTGCCCTAGCAACAAAAAAAAGGTTTCATGCCACTGTTGTGTATTCAGTCTGGACTGATCACTGGCTAAGAAATGAGGAAGCACAGGGAGGTTTCCTGGTAGGAATAGAGGCAGCAAAGGAAGGTTTCCTGGTAGGCAATGTTAAAGGAGAAACTGGTTTCCAATTCCACCTAGGAGAACTGGTTCAAATGCCTTGGGCTGGTGATAAGGACACAGCAACTGCTGCATTAACAGGATTTAATCATCCTGAGATGAAGAGTGGGCAGATTAGCCCAGCAGTCTGGATCTCTGAGGTAGGTCCCACAGCTACTCCAGACATCCTGTTGGACAACTCAAAGATGCTGAAGGAAGACATCTCAGGATAGACCATTTGCCAGCATTTCCTGACAGATGAGTCTTTTTGGCTCATCTTGTCATGAACAAGAGGTGATGTCATGAGAGAGGGAATGACTAAGTTTTGCAGGTGCTGTATGTATCTCAGATTTCAAAGGTGAGCTGGCCTCCTGCCTCTGAAACTTCTCTAGATATTCTTTTCAAGGTTTCAGGTCTTTGTTAGGGAATCACCTGTCATGAAGATGGGACCTACAAACCATGCAAGGCTTGATATTTGAAGACACAGAGGGTCAACTGGGCCTCTTCTTACATCCTGAGGCACAGAGACTGGGAAACAATGACCTCAGATGTCCTACTATGTCCAGCTCACCTTATATGGGGACATAGAAATAAGAAACCTTCTCAGCAATGAGGATACTTAGCAGAAGTTCTGGTTTTGTACTCCTACTCTTCTTCTACTACTACTTCTATTCCTACTCTCTTCCACCTCCCCTTCTACATCCCTCCTTGTTCTTGCCTCCTGGGGACAAACCACACAATACTTTAACTCCTGTGCAGCTGAGGTCAGTTAGAACTTGCCTCCTGCAAGGGATAAATCTTGGAAGCTCCCTCCATCAGCCTAATTCTCTGCCAGGCCCTATAGGATTTTCTAAAGCCACAACACCAAGAGGGTGAAGAGCTGGGACCCTGTCACATGAGATGCAACATACCTGGAGTGCTCAGAAACAACTGCTTGGCCTTTGAGTAGATTTTCACAAGGGCTTAGAAAAACTATCAGAGGATGCCCCAGCTCCCAGCTGTTTGTAGGCTGAATAGGGAAGAGAATAATTATTATTTTTTTTTTTAATTAAAAAAAAATGGTGTGTAGAGAAGAGAAGGGACCTTCCTGAAGTTACATCCCTGCCCAAATCTTTATGGCACAGCCAGGGAAATAACCTTTTGAATGTCTTGCATTTATGTTGATGCATGAAGTACTCCTGGGTCAGACATACTCCCTGTGTTTCTACAGCACCTAGCACAACAGGGCTCATGTCCTGAATAAACACTGATAATACACTATCAGCAATCCTCAGTGATGACATTGAGGTTAACATGGATTATTTTTCAGCTCTTGACCCTGTTACTTGTGAATGTCTCATCACACATATTTATCGAATATTTGACTTCAGTTAATTTGTGTCATGGCGAAGGTTAATTCTTGGGTAGAATTCCCTTTGTGTTTAAGGGTATATAGGAGCTTGTTTCTCAGTGCATCTTGGTGGGCTCTTTGTGCTCCTAAATAATTCTGGATGTTCTTGTCAGTCAGAGAGAGGGATCATCCAGGTAAGGTAAATTCTGCGTATGATTGAAATGATCTTCTTGAGAAGAGGTGTCCCTCTCTTTCATTTATTGATTGTTTTTTTCTGGTTAATTTGTGGCATTGTTAGTCATAGTACTAGCAGTTAGATGCTAAATGTACCAGAGTTTGTTGCTCTCCTTTCCTATACAGCATCCTTCTTCTGGAGCTCTGCCATACTGGTTAAGCTCAGTATCTACACAACCCCTTTAAAAGATTGATCAAAACCATGATTCAGTTTTTTTCATTTGTAATTCTATTTTGAAAAGATGAGAAAGTTTGCTATGAAAAAGGAAAGGGAAAGAGACTACAGCAGGGTCCCTAAACTTCTCCTCAACCTCTTGTTTTTAATTCTCTTGCATTTAAAAGCAAAAATTCAGAGGTAGTGTTGGCGTTTTGGCCACCAGCTGGAAACATTAATAGTGATGAGCATCATGGGCAGTAAAATGCTGCCACTCAGGACTGAAGAGAGAACATCTGTGGCTGTCGGCCTATTTCCATTCAAGCTTTGAACAGCCCAATAGAGATTTGTGGATGTTCATGTGAGGGCTCTTTCCTTATCAAAGAATATCCCTGTAATGTCTTTGGGGCTGGGTAATAATAGGCAGCATCGGTCAATGCTGTTAATTTTTTTCTTTTTTCTAAGTGCCTGTCTTCTCGTGGGTGATTCATCAGCTGCTGTTACAGAAAGTATGTAGGGAAGCTTGCAGCTGTGGGCTCAGACTGCAGTTTCTGTGTCGTTGCTAGGGATTCTGCATTAAATATCCCAATTCTCTGCACTTAAACTTAGGAAAAATTGACATTCTGACTTCCCATAAGAGAATGGAATACGTGATTCACAGCCCTTCTTCTGCAACATTAATCAGGCCCTGTTTACAGGGAAAAAAGCCAAAGAGGGGGGGGTGTCAGAGCCAAAGAGGTATGCTCAGAAAGCCAAATGGTGATGTCATTTGGGGCGAAACAGTAACAGCAAGCCACTTAACTGGCTGGGATTGCTTGTAGTGGGAGCAAATCCCAGTCAAAAGATGGAGAGGCATTAGGGTTTCTTGGCTGTGCCACTGTCTGCCCTAGTTTTACTATGAGTTGTTTATGGAGGAGTGTAAAAGAGCCATCAGCTGTGGCTATGATCACTTCAAGTTCAAATTGGGCAGCTGAGTCCTGCAAATCTGCTCTGAGACTGGGGGCTGAGAATTTTGTAGTTCATGTGCTGGGCTTTAAGTGCCCCAAAATTTGTGGGTGCTACTTGAAGATGGTTTTGGGGGTTCTTTCCATAAGAGGGTGCTGGTCCTGGTTTCTCCTCCTGGTGGGTCCTGTCAAGGTATTATGACTTGAGCTGCCATGATACCATCTGCTGTACATGTGTGTAAGGGATTACTCCTGATTCTGGGCATTTGCAGCCCACATGAAAAACGAGAGAGTTGTGATTGCCTTTTTACAGATGGACTAAGGGGAATGACAAGGGATTTCAAAACCAGGGAACAAAACATATGTGTCCCAGCTGGAAGAGGAGCAGAACTCTCCATAACAAGTTCTCAGTCTTAACTAGGAGATGGACCACTTGACTTCATGTGAAACCTCTTTTACACATAGGCAGCACAAGGCATTTTGCAAGGTGAACAAAAACTGAACAAATGGGTTTCTGCCCCATCTTCAGTAAAAGGCAATGCTGGGGCTGAGTGTGACAAAACATGTCAAAACATGGTGATACTGTCTGAGCACACAGGCATGAAAAATGTGAAGACTGGTCCCTATCCAGTCACTAAAAATTACTTCATAGAATCATAGAATGGTTTGGATTGGAAGGGATCTTAGAGATCATCTAGTTCCAACCCTCCTGCCATGGACAGGGACAGTTCCCACTAGATCAGGTTGCTGAAAGCTCCATCCAAGCTGTCCGTGAACACTTCCAGGGAAGGGTCATCCACAGCTTCCCTCAGCAACCTGTTCCAGTATCTCACCACCCTCACAGGAAAGAATTACTTCCTAATATCTAACATAAATCTACTCTCTTTCATTTTGAAGCTGTTACAAGTCATCCTGTCACTTCATGCCCTTGTGAAACCCCTCTCCAGCTTTCCTGGAACCTCTTGAGGTACTGGAAGGTGTCTCTGGAGCCTTCACTTCTCCAGGCTATAAAGCCCTTACTGTCTCAGCCTGTCTTCATAGAAGAGGTGTTACACTTTGTGGCCCTTACTGACTTTCAGAAAGGTTGTTTCCCTGGCCTTGGGCTGTCTTCCTGGGCATCTTCCTCCTTTTAAATTGGATCCTGACTGCCTACAAAGACGTAGGAAGGAACCATAGGAAGGAGATGTAGAAAGTCTGACCAGCTGACCTGCACACTTTATATGGCATGGAGGTCTCTGGCCAAGCCAGCAGCAAGTTATTCTTTCCACAGGTATCAGCTTGTACCCAGCAACCTGCAGTCCCCTTCTCAAGCTCAAGCAAAATAAATCATTGCCTACACCAGTGCCTCATATCCAAATGAATTCAGGTTTGGCGTTTGAAGCAGAATTTATTGGTCCTTATGACATCAAATTACATGTTCTGCTAATTTTTTGAGGTAGTCCTTTCTGAAGCTACTATAGAAGATCCTTTTCTACACAAGCAGTGTCTACCTGTGCCATTACTTTAATGCTGTCAAGCAAAACGTAGCAAGAATGATTTATAAAATGGTAAGATTTTTTTCTTTTTGCTTTTGGAGCTTGGAAACATTAATAAACATCACACATTGTATTACCAAAAACATCTCTTGGCCACTGTATCAAAATTATTAAGCTGTGGGACACTCAGTCTGACAAAGAAGGGAAGTTTGTTGGTTGGACGACTTCAAGTTCTCTATTCTAAGTCAGACCTGTGATTTAATCTTGGTCTTACAGAAGGAAAAAAATCTGCAAGCTAAACAGAATTTTGGATGGCATGATACTATCAATGATGTATCTACTTCTCCTCTGCTGAAGTCCTGAGGACTCACACACTTAGGACATAGGATTGTGGAGTCAAAAAAACCCTGTAAGGATCTGCTGGGGAGACAGGGATGCTAACATGTCATCCACTTCAAAGCTGGAACTCCATTATCTAACTCAGCATGGATGTGTTTCTTCATTTTGTATTGAAGATGTTGGCCACTGGTGGTGCAGGAGAAACTGGGAATACTGTGATGAGGTCTGTTATACCTCAATGACTGATTAAGAATTTCCTCTGTCGTAAATCTGAAAGAACTCTGTAGGCTTCTTTGCACGTAAAATAATAGGATAATAATAATAATAGATAAAGTTTTATATTGAATAATAATATCAATAATTGATAATAGTAATTATTCTAAATGAAAAAGAAGAACACAGAAAAGGACACAGTGTATGGGCTTGCTGAGGATCATTTAATGCCTCAGGGACACTCCTGTGGGATAATTGCAACAAAAAGTGAGAGATCTGGGCCCTGTCCTAAACTCTGTCCTAAATTCCTTTAATGCTTTTGGTCCCATTATTTCATTTTCTCAAGGTGCAATTTTCCTTTGATTCTTGGTACAAGAAAATTGTGGTTGGGGAAATTTAGTGCATAAGAGCAGGGTATTTTGAGTGCTTGAGTAGCACAAGATGCCACTACGAAGCCAGGTTCTGAGCCTCTTTACTTTGGTGAGGACAGTGGTTTACACAAGCTGATGACCTGGCTCTCCTGTTTCTAGGATGTCAATATACATCCATCCTTACGCCAGCAACATCCAGGCCTCACTGCAAGCATTTAATAAGTTTAAGGAAATTCCTGTTTTGATCTTTTGTTATAATCAGTGTTATTACGCATACAAACAATAACCAGAACAATTGTACTCATCAATGGAGCTATTGGTGAAGAATACAGGGTTTTCCTGCTTAGACACAACTATGAAGAGGTCTGTTTACTTAGCTAGACTGTCCTTTTATAGTTACCAACAGGAAATGTTCACAATGTTTGTGTAAGAAGGAGACTTCAAATTATCCCACATGATCTCTTCAAAGGGATGTGAGAACAGAATGTATATTTTAAATGAAATCTCACAGCCCTTTTTTTTTTTTTCTTTTGCCTCAAGAGTGAGCACATCTGGTTTTGATGGACTTGTTAACCTGTTGTCTATGTTTTTTAGCCCAGCTTTGTCACATTCCCACCTCTAAATGGAAAAGCTTTTGGTGAAGTCCACTTTTGATTTTCAGTTTTTACTGAGCTGATTTAAACATCAATAGGTTGTATGATGAAACCAGCTTGAGTCAAACAGCCTCTTTTATTGATTGTCCAGACATGTCTCTTACTGAAGACTAACACATCTTCAGAGTTGGTATGGGTGGAGTGGGATTGCTTGGAGTGAGAAGAGGGGGACAACCCATGATTGTTCAGAAACAGGAGCATGAGACATCATGGTTTGGGCCAGCTACAGGAGTGGAGTACAGGGAACTCAATGGACTGCTAACAGACTAACCAGGATGTCTCTTTATAAACAATAAAGTATTGTTGTATGCATAAATTATGGCTTGGCTTTTTTTAGGTCTTGTTTTTTGTTATGGAGAATTATACAACAAACAAATCACAGTCCAAATTTTTTCTCAGCCTCCAGCTCAGTAAATAAGTGGTGTGAACAGAACATGTATCAGACTCATTTTGATCAACAGAGTTTTGTCATTCAGAGTTTCAGAATCAGCTATTAATACACATTAAAACATGGCTGGTGAGGTGAAACTTATGGTAACCTCAATAATGAAGAATATTTACGAACATTAAATCAGTGGACTCTGTTAGCTGATCACATACAGGCAAGTAAGGATTGGTCCACAACACACAATTATTCCTTTGTTCTATGGCTACATTAATAAGTCAGTTTAAGATTTGAGTCCCATTAGAAGTGGGAAATATTTTATCCAGAATTTACACCTAGGGGAAGGGAGGTGGAGAGAGAGATTAAGGGACTTACCCAGGGTCACACAGGAAGCCTGTGGTAGAACCAGGATATGAACATAGATTTCCTGAGCCTCCATTTGCTGTATTAACCACAAGCTCTTCCTTCCTCCCTTGTTTGGGAGAAATGACAAGTGTTCTTTAACATGAGAGGTGCTCTGCAGAGAACTTGGCCAGAAGGTTCTTCTTTGCATATGGAGAAGATGCTACAGGCAAGTGATGCCCCAGAACTGAGACACATCCAGTACCAGAAGAAGCAGTCACCCTTGCAGGTGTCACCCCTTTCCATCGGGTGCTGTGTCTTGCTGCTGTTTTGTGTTCCAGGCCTTGTGCAATTTGGTGACTGTGGGCATGCCAGTGAAGACCACAGGCTTTGGGAGGTGGTTTTTACCTGCTGGCCAACATGTGAACATCTACATTGTAGATCTCTGGGACATGGGCAAAATCTTGTAATTTCATGAAAAATATTGTCACTCAATCAATGAATTCCTTCTTTTTCTTAAATGGCAGAAGTCAGATTCTGTGTCCAAGATATTAGTGAAAAAGTGTCCTGCACCATAGACACGAGGGATTATAAAAAAACTCAAGCTGGATGAGCACCCTGGTTTTGAATGAGTAGCAATGCCTGTGATGAAAAAACCCATCCTCTCCACCAGAGACATGCTGGGAAAAAAAGGACCAGAAACAACCAGGTCTAGATAAGTCTTGTGAAACCAAGACTTCTTTCAGGTGTTGCTGCTGATAGATCTTTCTTCTAATTATATTTCCTTGAGATGCATTTCTCCAGGAATTCGCTGCCATGGCTGCATCAGATAAACAGGGAGAGGTAAGCAGCAGCTCAGTTTTCCTTGATCTACTTGTGTAACCAAACCACCATTCACAGGAGGGACTTTTTAACTCACACACTTGTATACAAAAGGAACTACATTGTCAGTAGCATCAGCTTTGATTACAAAGGACAATACAGTAGTAATTTGGTATTTTCTTGTGCAGGTTGAAAGAAAAGGACACTCCCAAGTAATTCTTTCGTGGTTATTTTTTGTGGTGATCTACTCCAGTTCCTATCATGTTGCCCCAACACTAATATGGGGATCAGAGAGAGCCCACATGCCTTTTATTCCCTAGGTATGTTGGCAATTGTCACCATAATACCTCCAAATTTATCCAGATGAGGACCCAGCTGCTCTTCTTAGACTGCTTTTGTGCTGAGGACAGGATCTCTTCACTCCTGGGGAAAACAGAGACTTCCCAATCTCACCACAGCATCATTGCTCCCTATCTATCCCTGTGCTAAACACATGGGAGTGCATTAGATAACCAACCATAGGGATTTTCCTCCAGGAGAAATACTGCCTGAAGAAGGCTGCACTTCTCCAGCAAAGCCTGGTATGAGATGCAATCACCCAGCCTAAGCCCAGGCAACATTTTAAGAATGAAGACAACAGGCATGGTCTGATGGGTAGTCAGAAAGATTTTCTGCCTTCATATCACTGATCTGCTAATACTGATTCCAGGTAAGATGCTTTTATCTGAAATATTGAGACCAGTTTTTCTGCTCTGATAGTGACAACATCCTGATCCAGCCTCATACACTCAGCATATGCTAAGAAGGTGCAAGCAAGGAAGTTATAGATGATGCTTGAATAGATTCTGGGAGTGGGAAGAATATCAGGCATCCTGTTAAAAATTAATCTCTAGGACTTTGGCAGCACACTGTGAACGTTACTTCAGTGTTTTACAGATAGTTATCTGTCTCACAGGCACACCCCTTTATTATAATTTTTATTCAGCTAACAAAGATGAACCTGGATACAGGAAAAATAATATTTTTGAAAGTGCATCCTTTTCCAGCCAGATGTTTGTCTTCCTTTGGTCAAATGTAGCCTTTTCCCCTTTCTGCTTCTCTTCTTTTTTTTTTTTTTATTTTATTTTCTATCATTTTCTCTCAGAGAGACATAAAAATTATTTATTGATATTTTTAATGTATTTAAGAACTTACTTGACTCAAAAGCTTAATTTCATGGCAAATTAATATACATCAGGTCAAATCATTGTGATTTGGGACTCTTAAAAACGTGTGCCTAGAATTAAATGGACTGCTAAAAATTATGATGAAAAATCATAATAATTCAAAAACTTCCTCCTCTGGTACTCATAGTTTCACACTCAGTTACATGACTCCAGCTAATATTTCTGTGTTCAATGGGATGTCCCTGTGTACTTATATATTACTAACAAGTGTAAGCATAGTAGATGGTATCTAATTCTAATTGATAACAAATTTTAAGAGAGCTGCCAATGTGCTGAAACTCTTGCTGAGTCCCTAAAGTTTATTGTAATTCCTTATAAGTTTATTCTATTAAAAAAATATAAGTCTGTGGATCTGCCATCAGCCACTATGCTTAAAGGTCAGTAAATCACAATTATGTGTCCTGTGACACAGTAACCACACAAGCTGCAAATATTTATCACTGCCTGGCCTGTGCACCCTGCCTTTAAACAAACCCAAGAGGAGGCAAAATGATCTGTGAATATTTGTGACCATTTGGGAAAGAGGAAATCAGGACTTTTCTGGGTTAAGAAAGTGAGATGAAAAGATGAAAACCCATTTGTGGGCTGTGGCAGTAAAGGACAGGCTGTGCTGCTGGCTGTGTTTATGCAAATTCCCATGAACTCACATGCTCTAAAACCCAACAGAAATCTTTTGATATTAATGGTCAGCTGCCCTACACTGACCACTCGGGATGTCCAGATATATCTAAAATCACAAACAGGGAATTTTACCACTGGATTACTTCACTTTAGTTTCGTTGTCCTGAAACTCAGAGCAGAGCTGTAGTCAGAAAAAGGTCCTCTCAGATACCAGGCTTATGGAGGGCTCATGGAGGGCTGGGTACATTTATGACAATTCCTAGCTGGAGGGGAGTGGTACATGAGCTGCTGAGTAACCTGAGCATCCAGCTGTGAAGGATGCAAAGTGACAGGGGCTGATGAGCCTGGTGTCCCTGGGCTATCATTTTAGACATCTAAAAATGTTTCATTGAAGATGAGAGGGAATCACCCTGGGTCATACGTCTATAAGAAGAACCCTACAGTTGACATGAATCACATTTGTTGAAATCATTCCTATTTTCTGGCAGATATGTCCACAGCACAGTGTGGAGATATATGAAAATAAATATAGCTGACTGGGTCCTGGGAACAGGATTCCACTGGGAATATGGGACTCGACCCTACTGAGGAGGAAAATAACCTCATGGAGTTTTGCTCCTTTTGATGCCCAAAGTACTGCTGTGCTCTGTAGCTAGGCATGGTGCTTTTGTGAAAAATCTGTCAGGATATCATAATCAAGTAATACTAATTATGAAGACAGTTTTCATCCTTCCCATCTTCTTCAAGATCCTTGACAGCAAGTCAGATTTTGCCTTTTGAAAGGAGCAGTTACTTCTATTCATGTTGCAAAATATTTTCAAAACTCAACATATATTGTTATGTCTCTCAAATGCATTACATCACACGACTCTTCTGAAGGGTCTCCAAATCTTGTATTAAAAATCTTGTGGGAAAATTTGAAAAAATAAATTGTTCCTGTTAAATGGTATTTGGAAAAGGGAGTGAAATGAATTGCATTGATATGGTGAAAGGTAATGAACTAAAGGATGCTTTGCTTTTGAATTAAGTGTTATGCTCTCCCTCATTAAATTCCATTCTGAAGTTATGCAAACTTGTGTATTTCTTTCCTTCTTTTCCACAGGATACTGTGTGAAAGCATAGTAGTGAACTATGAGCTATCTTAACATTATGCCATAAAAAATGTAACCAAGGCAGGTGGCTTTACCTTAAATCTGGAAAGAATATAAATTATCTGTATTTCAAGTAGTGACTTGGAGAACTCTGGAAAGCAGCAGACCCATCCTGTACCTCATGGCTTGATGGGACCCATAGTTTCTGCCTCAGAAAACCATTGCTGCTTCAGTTCAAGTTGAGAGGAGGAACAGCATTTAACAATTTAACATTTCCCTCAGCACATTCTTGCTGAGTGTGGTGGACTTTGGCCAGTGAAGTTTGGGACTGATACTGAAGAACTTTATTAATAAGACATTTGTTCTCAAAAGTTGTATCCACATTGTGCTTTTAGGGTGTTCCTATGAGACCCACAAGGCCAAATTTTCTCACTGGTTGTATTGGTTTGGGATTGGGATACTCTGGGGACACCATGGGATACAGACTTGCTTGCATGCCATGAAGTTTAGGGTCTCTTGGCCTTCATCACATCCCCCAGGATCTCTTAATGTGCTTTTGTAGACAACTCCAAATCTGGAAGGCCACTTGTATGGAGCATCAAGAGTCTTTAAACCTATATCTCACAAAACTTTGTGTAGGTCTCTCTGTGCTCCTCAGTGTCCTGCTCTTCAAAGATTTGGAGACAAACCTTTCACATATCCAGCTTTTGCTTAGGATCAGCCAAGTCCAGAAGTGCATGGGAGGAATGCCTGACTGTACATCCCAACCAAATAGATGGAAAAGTACTCTGCTATTCTCCCTTGGACCATTCCAGGCTCCCAAAGGTCTTGAACTGGGGATATAATAACAATGAATAATAACAATAATATGAGCATTGCAACACCTGCTGAGCAGTGAAGGTGGATTAAGGAGAGGTTTATGGGCCCCACAGAGGATTTTAGTTCACTATTTATAGTTAAGAGATTTCTTTAAGGAATGGACAGTGCTGACTTTGAGAGAAAAAGTGATATGACTCCATTTTATGAGGAGTCCTTTACTGCTGGAGTGATTCACTTGTTTAGAGAATCAGCATCTTCAGGGGATTTTGCTCTATCAGGTTTGGACACATTTTAGGCAGAAGTCAGTCACCTTGTTGCTCAGGCTGGGCTATTCTGACAAAGCAGGATTGCTAAGAAATTTGAGTCATCCTCTGAAGGTATCTATCCCCCAGGTGGTGGTTGGATGGATAACATGAACATGATGCCTACCAGAAATGAGATGCAGAACTCAGATAAGTGACATCCCACACTTACCTACCCTGCACATAGTTGCTTGAGAATTCAAAGTATACAGGCATCAAAAAATAGAGGGTGTCAGTCCAAACTTTTGTTATTTCAGGTTCCCAAACAAGCTCTATTATCTGCTTCCAGTAATAGTTTTCCTAATTGATAATTGTAAGTAAAAAAATGGAAGCTGCACAACCACAATCATACAGTCCAAAACCACAGTAACAGATTTGGAATCCATCCTCTAAATTATGTGAGCACAAGCAGTGTGCTACAAAAGCTATTCATACACATGTCTCTGCATGCAGATATTGTATTGATTCAAGAAGAAAACACAACATTAATATCCTCTGTACTTAGCAGTTAGAAATTTCAGTCTGAGAGTTTCAACCTCTTTCCCTAGTAAAGGTCATGGATCAAGGCAATATAGAAGAAGGAATGTTGTAACTTTCACAGTGTACAGAAAAATAATAACAAAAGACTTTTTGAACCTTGGGTCAGAATTGGCCATTGACTTTTCAGAAGTACAAGACACAGTCAGAGAGTTACAAACAAGAAATGATTCATTTTCCCTTAAATCATTTCTCTAGTAAGCAGCCCAGTGTACAGGCTTTCCATTGGCTGTGCTGGGAAAATGAACGAATTTTAGAGTTGGAGCCTTCTTTTACTTACTATATTACTTATTATATTACTTCTTTTACTTATTATAGGATATCTAACCATATGAACAGATTGAATTAGAATTCATGCTTTGTTAATGAGTAGAGAAGAGATTCAGGTCCTTTGCCTTGTGAAGTAAAAAAGCTTCATAGATCTGAAGTGGCAACCCTGCTGAACACCTTCCACATCTGAAGGAGGGTTGTGACTTTTGTTAAGCAGATGTATTTTAGCTGAAAAATTCTGCTGCCAGTGATGTAAAAATTCCAATGTGCCAAAAAATGTGAAGGTTTTTTTTTTTTTTAGCTTTTGTATACTTTCTAGATTGGCCACATATTTAAGAAAAGCCCCCAGAGAGAAAATGAAAAAGTTTACATGATGAAGTGGGAAAACAGCAATAACAAAATATTTGAATAATTCTTCATTTTTAACTGTGATTCAGAAATATTCTTGTTTACATCAGTATTACCTGGATTCTTTTTTATCTATTGACATCATCCACAAGGTTTTATTGCTGCTATGGTAAAAAGTGGATTTATTTTACCTCCCTGCTGTGTGAGGATGTACAACATGGGTATGTGTGCATATCCCCAGACTTGGGCCATCTAAAAGTTATGAATGTGCTCAGTTTTGTGGAGAGACAGTGGTTTTAAAGGAATAGTGGACACTAAAATAGGCGACCCTCATTACCTTCCAGTTGTTCAGCCTCTTTGTGATGGCAACAAAGGGGATGCAGACAATTAGATTAGATTAGATGCCTAAAACCTAAATAGTTGAAGCTATAACCTTTTTTTTATGTACCATGATTTAGAAGAAGGAGGAAATCTAAACTATTGTAACCACTACTAGTTTAAAATTTTCCTCCTATTTTACCTTTTGCTGGTTATCCTTCCAGGTTTCTAGCACATTTCTGAATGCTTCTCACCAAAACACCTTTTCAACGAGCTTCTTCAAGTGTTCCTCTGACCACTATAAGGACTTTCTTGGCTTATTCCTTCTTCCAAGTTAATTCAAGCTCATCCACACTGCTAAGGTTCCTGTTAATGCCATCCACAGTGATAATGTCTCCTCATTTTTGCTTCTCATTCCCTGCTGAAGCTTTTGCTTGGTGCTGCACTGTGCTGCATAGACAGTATCACTTTAATACCCTTGGTGCTGTTAACACCAAGACTAGAGGCTGAGGATCAGGACATCTGTGTTGTAGTCCCGACAGACATCTCTCCCCTTCCTGGGCCACGATGACTTGACTGTCTTCAGAAGAATGATAAGGAGACAGAATTAAACAAGATTAACCACAACAACTTCAGAATAATATCATAAAAGTCCAGATGAACACATTATCACTGTGTAGTTGGACCTGTCAGCAATGAAGGACCTTTTCTATGGACAAGTATGGAGTTTAAATGGAAGCACTGGAGATTTCAGCCTTCCTATATCATCCCTCTAGCTGGCAAGAGGAATTTGGAGGCAACTACTACAATAGAAAGTTGTTCATATTAGAAAAGACAGATATTGTTTGCTGAAACTGAGGTAATCCACTTGGATTAATTTCTATTTCTATATTTAAGTTTATTTTTCACAAAACACCTGAGAAGGTCAGAAAGATAACACTTTCTTTTTATTTTATCTTGTAAACACAAAGGCAACCTTGTTAGGGCAACAAAGCAAAACATTTAATACATTCAGTTCCTTAATTGAATGATAGGACAGAGCCTGGGCTGGTGTGACTCTGGACCCTTCCCTTGCAATCATCAGTGCCCTGAGAAATTCACTTCAAAACCCCATTTTTCATGATGAACACAGATGATGTTTGCAATTTTTTAATTCTGAAAATGTAATTGGAAAAAAGTTTTTTCCTTCATTTTTTACTGGCTTATCATGGCTTTATAATAAACCAGCTGGGTCAAGGACGTTTTTTTTTTCATTTAAAGAGAAGTAGCTCACTGTTAAAGGAAATTAACATAGTTACCCCAGGACAACATTTTTCAAAATTTTTAGTGATAGACTTTTTCATGAATGTACACATTGCATTTATGATTATATACGCATAAACCACAGTACATGGACATGAGTCAATAAAGGAATCAATTCTTGTAAGCTTGTGTGCATCTATACAGTCTCTTAAAAACAGGCTATGGCAGCAGAATTGCATGACAAGATGTTGCCACCTGAGAACATGAACTTTATATAATACTGGTATGTGATGTTGGACTAGTGAGAAAAGTGGTAAACCAAGTCTAAGTGGGCTGTGTCAGTACTTGAATTTCAGAACATCTATGAAAATGCCACCCAGTTTTCATTTTCATTAAAAAATTAAAAGAGTCCTTTCCCCTTATTTTTACTACCTCACATTTTCAAACTGAAGTCAAAGGTTTGTTTTGATCTTTACAATATGAACACTTGGGTACAACTGAGAAAGAGAGAGAGGGAGTTAGAAAAATTTCACAGTTTTTCCTCTCCTGGCTTTTAAATTTTTTTTTATTTTTAACTGTCTGTATCCATGCACAGGTCTTCAGGCAGCTTGAGTATCATAAGGGGTTCTTTTATCTACACAATCCAGTCTGATGGATGACTCAAGGAAAATATATCTTTTAGTATAAAAATATCATTCCAGAGTGACCTAAAAAGTTTCTTGATAGCTGATTTCATGCCCTTGTGCCAGTGCTATGTGATGCACTGGCTGTATAGAAATGGAAAAGAGAAATTAAAAGGGAAAAAAAAAGTAAAAATAAAGAAAAAAGGGAAGAAAAAAAAGAATTTGAAGCCTGAATTAATGCCAAGAAGGGCACATTCTGCAGGCTGATGTATGGGCAAAGCAATCAGAGCTCAGCCTCAGCAGGGTAAGTGGAAAGCAAGGCAGTTTCACCATCTTTTACCTCTCTGAAACTTCAAATAGGAAGCAGCCCTGAGGCAGGGAGCCTGTCCTGCAAAGGCTGGAAGGCTCTCCTGTTTTTAGCACTCAGCACCGTAAAGAAGGCACCCACAACTTTTTGAGTGCCCAGTTTACAGAGGGTCTAATCTGCTGTAGCCTCCGCAGCTCCCGATTTTCCTGTCTCAGTTTCCCCACAGCTGACCCAGAGGAGACCATTCCAGATTCTGCCAAGCGTTCTCATCTCCTCTCCATCCCTTTCCAGCTCAGCCAGCAAAACAGATCAGCATTATCCAGACTCCTTCTTGATACATTTTGGGGACCTTAAAAATTGCACAACAGAAAAAGCACAGGAACTTCTTTGCCATGTTCAGCAGCAGTATTAATAATGCCAAGTCACAGCCTAGTGACAGGAAAACACTGCAGCACACATCAGGAGAGATGTGAAAGTCAGGACAGCAAAGTGGATTTGTAAGCATCCCAAAAAAGGTCAAAATACAAGGGCTGCTGAAGCTGTATTTACCTTGCTGCATACAAACACACACATGCACAGTCGTTCCTGCATGCACAAGCTTACACATACAAAGAACTTTTTTTTCTTCTCGATAGGCATGTTGTGGAAAATGTATGTCTCTGTGGGTCTGGTGACATGCAAATGTTTATGTGGGTGTTAAAATAAAAAAAAAAAAGAAGAAAAAAAAAATAGAGGGGAAGGTGTGAGGTATATATTCAGAGAGCCAGAAGCCACACAGAGGCTTCTATTTATAGCAACCTGGTGGTGAAATAGAGAAAACGAACTGCAGCTTCTATCTGCCTGCTCCCAACTGAAGTTTGACAAGAGCGGATGAAACCTTTTAGGGTCTCTTTGTAGTTTTAACTGACAACAAAAAGTGATGAGTTAGCTGTTTCCTTCACGACCCTCTTAAGCAGGTGAAGAAGTCAGCTGCTGAGCCAGAGGAGTGAAAAGGGTTGACACTGCCTCAGTGCCTGGAAATGCATTCCCTCCCTGCAGAGTTCGGGGCAAAAATCAGAAATTGCACTTGGTTCTCAGCACAATGATCAGACTCTGTCTCCCAACCTGGATTCCCAACCCAAACATGAAGCATCCATAACCCAGGTACTTCCGAGTATGTGGATGCTTCCATTTCTTTCTAGTGGCTCTTGTTAGAGAGAGAAAAACAGAGAACCAGGGTTCTTGTATCAGAAGCTGTGATCTGAGGTTATGGTTCAAACCCACTGATGACTTCTTCTGCCGGTAACAGAATGACTGCAGTTTTACTCTCTATTTTTTTCATAGAATCATAGAATGGTTTGGATTGGAAGGGATCTTAAAGACCATCTAGTTCCAACCCCACTGTATGGGCAGGGACACCTCCCACCAGCCCAGGTTCCTCCAAGCCCAATCCAACCTGGCCCTGAACACTTCCAGGGGCATCCACAACTTCTCTGGGCAACATGTGCCAGTGTCCACCACCCTCACAGTAAATAATATCTTTCTAATATCTCATTTAAATTCTGCCTTCAATGGATTTCCTTTGGTGGATTCTTTTCACATGGGAACAAGTAGGTATTTTCTATACTGATGTGATCCTGTTGCTGCAGAGTAGCTATTTTTTACATCTTTCACTCATTTGTTTTCCTGAGGGGACTGGTTCAAATAGTTTCCTGCTTGAATCTGAAATATTCAGTAATTGAATAGACATCTCACCACCCACTTCTTTCCTCCACAGAAGTTGGACCTTGCAGTGGTCCATCCTGGCCACTCTTCTGAATCACAGGCTGGTGTAGGACATTGTTTCTTCCTCAGCTCCTCACCTCTTGACACCTCCAGATCATTCCACATGATTACAAATCATGGATTGCTCCACGAGGAGTTGGGAGCCATCAATTTTCTTTGTGTTTGGGTGGCAGAGGTGGTTCTCACACTTGGAAAACAACAGGGCTGGGAGCAGAGCACTGAGATTCTTCTTTAGGTCTAGAGTTTGGTTTCATGATGGTGCAACAGCTGATTTAAAGCTAAGCTCTTTGGTTTTTTGCCCTCATATTTTTTTTTATTTTCTAACTATAAGAAATGCAAGTGAGCAGAAATATTCTTTGAGTTTGTTACTGTACACTACTTTATCAGGAGATAAAATCTTGAATCTTAAATAGTTGTGAAATGCCATTTTTGTGTTTCAAAACTAAAATTGTTGATATTTTTCTTTAAAAATACAGTTTTGATTCATAATTCATATCATTATGGTTTTAAAAAACTACATTTAAAAGACTGAGAAAAAATGTACACCTGGATTAATTTTGAATGAAATCAATATTTTTGGAATAAATCTTTCAACTCTGTTGACTCAATGAAAATTCAGAATAATTTCATCCTGAGTTGGTCTGAATTGAATTTTTATCAAACTCTGCATTTTAAGAATAAATTAGTTATATGTACAGTCCTAGGATAATATTAAGCAGCGAGTTTTTCCTATTTCTATCTCATCTGGAATTATGGGCAAAGCAATTATTTTGAATTACTGTTTCATTCTAACATGTCTTAGTTTCATTCACTCAATATTAAAACAGTTTTTACTGAGCAAACTGGTCTGTTTCTAGACTGGAATAGAACCTGTTTCTTGGGGAAGATCACCCTGGCAGACTTTTGATATCACTGTACTTCTATTTTTTAGAAAGATGTATATTTACAGCAGTAGCCCACTTGTGTGGACAAGGACATAGCAGGTGTCCCCTGGTATGGATAGTGGTTATATATAATCTGCTCTGACATAATACACTTAATGTATTAATATAACTGCAGTTCTTTGGGGTTTAGAATCCTCAACTGAAAATCTGAGAGTAGTATTACAATTGTTAGAGAACAAATTTGGACCTGGCTTCCTGGTGCAAGAATTACTTCTAATTCATTCATTACTAAGAAATTCTTACATTTTATTTGGTGACTAATTCTTAGTATTCATTTGAATTTATGTATTTTCTTCTCTGCCAACAAACTGATTTGATAGATGTTGATGGGATGAGATCACAGGGGAGTGACAAATGCTGCAGAGATGTTGCCCTATCAATCAGTAATTGAAAGGACAGGATTCCTTTGCAAAATTCTTGTTTCACCTTGTCCAATTTTTATTCTGTCCTTGTCGTGATTCTTTCCTTGTGACAAAACTTGAGAAAAAGTCCCTCTAGAAAAAAAACAACAAAACAACAAGCAACAAACCAGAACTTTAAATGCATAAGGCCTACATAAAAATCAGTGGTCAAACACCCTCTGTGGAAGAGGAAACCAGCAAGGCCTTTGCAAAATGAAGTAGGTGGAACGTGTTCCTCACTCCCACTTTGATCACGTACGTAGACCAAAAGTCAACGTGAAAAGCTTGGCTTTGCACTTGCCTACAGGTCAACAGGGGCGAACAAGTTAAGTCCCTAATGCATGTCAAACCAGTGCTGTGGGTGTGGGTGTGACACACGAGGACACTGATTTGTACTGTACTTCTCTTACCCAACTATCTTCTTGGGTAATTTGCTCCACTGCAATGGCATGAGAAGCCTTGCTCAAGGTTCTACCTGCAATAAGACATTGTCCTTGCCCCAGAGAGCTTTCAGCTGTGGGGACAAAGAGAGCTGAGTGTTAGAAATACTGGGAAAACTGTTGCCCAGTGCTGGAAAAATTGTATTTCTGTTTCCTACTGTACCCATGCTGTTGTTGAGAAAGGTGTGGTGAAGACATGCCTGCTTCTGGCACATTTCTAGATTCTTTTTCTTTAGCATAATTATGAAGTTTCAGGTCAGGCACTGTGTAACTGTTGGTTCTCAGCCTAAGGAAAAGAACTTCTGAGTGTCCTTTGGATTTTAAACTTGAGTTAGGTAAAACTTTAAATCACAACTAAGCTGCATTAGCTTGCTAATCAGGGCAAAAATACAGGACTTCAGTTTTGCCCCAAGGCAAACTCACAATGAGGTGGGGTTCAGGGATGAAGGATTGACCTCAGCAAATTTACCTCAGTCAAAATAAAATGCTTTCTCTTTATTATAGTTTTGCCTCAGGATAGCTCAGGTACCTCAGTCATTCTGAGGTTAAGAAATAAAACCTAAACCCAGCTTTTTCAGCAGGAGAGGCAAGCCCTAACTACAGACCTAGCTCAAAGGCTCACCTTCACTTGGGGTGCTTGGTAGATCAGCACTGCCAATTAGTTAAATACATTACAAAAATAATTGTGGTTATTCCTTCAGAGCCTACCCATCTCTTTTCAAGCTAAATTTGTCTTTGGTGTAACTGAGCAAGGACTTTGTCAACATATTGAGGGGAAGGGGAAGGCAGCAGTTTCTGAGGCAAACTCTCAACAGTTAGGAGCACATTTTCAAGAGCTACCTGTACATGGAGGTCTGTGAACTGCAAGAGCAAGGAGGTTTCATCGGAAACAGCAGCTCTTCTAGAGTCTTCAGGTGCAGGGTTTTAACTTTTTTTTTTTTTCCAATACAAAAAGCCACCCCCTTCCACCCTCAGCTTGTACTGGGTTGAACCAAGGCTGAGCGAAAGCCGAGGGCATGCTCAAGAGCAGGAAACTGTGGCAAAGCTGAGACGCTGAAAAGTTACTGGAGCTAATACCTTGTGGTCATGGGGATAGGCAGCAGCAGCTGGGTTGTGATGGGAAGACTCAAAGGCACCTTCAAAACAGGCTTGAAAAATACTGCTGATCTTTGCACTTTGACTGGGCTTTTGTGCTCATGGTTACCCTTGAAGCTTTTGGGCCGACTTTTGCATCTGCAGTCTGGGGCTGCTCGTATGGTTTATCCCTATGTGGGATGTTTGCCTTGCAGAAGCCTCGTTTGCTGCCCATGCACTGAAAGGCAGAGGTAGGCTTTGAAGGTGAAAGGGATGTGTAAGATTGGGTTTGTCTGGCAGCATTTGTGACTGCAAAGAAGGTTGTAAACACCCACTGGTGAATAGCTGCCTTCCTCCCCTCTTTCCGTGGCAGTGTGACAAGCCAGATGTACACTCATGGATTGACTCATTCTTTTATGGGGTAGAAAAAAAAAGGCACTGTCTGTGAAGCTCATAAAACCCACCAGGTGGTCAAGATATCATGGAGGCCCAGTGTTCTATGGAATGGTCTCAGTCATTAATATAAATTGTGATGATGAGAACAAGATGCACAATATTGCCATGAGAGAGAGGGAATGAGGAGATGGAATGGGTGAAGTAAGATGTGCCTCTCCATCTTTGGCTACTCTTGGGATGGGGGCAGGAGTGGCTCTTTCAGATTTGATGGACCACTGCAAGCTGAGATAAAGGGAGGACTTCTACCAGTTTCTAAGAGGAGAGGTGGCTGCTACCAAAATGCCATAGTTCTTTAGAGAGCTGCAGACAGCACATGTGGAGGGGGGGGGCAACCTCCTGTCCCCAAGCTGTGCTCTCCATTGTTTTGGGTGCCTGTAGGGACTTGCCCTTATAGCTGTTTTTTTTGGGGGGGGGGTATGGCCTGAGAGACTGTTTGTCATGTTTCTGAGTATCTGGAATGGCCATAAGAAACTACCTGTGCCTGATGGAGACACAGATGTAATTTGTGTGGTCAGCTTGTGCCACTTGTCTGCTTTGAACTGACCAGTGAACCCTGGACAAACCAACCAGGAATTACTAAGAACCTGGGAGCTGTTTTTACTTGTTTTGCAGCTTTTCAACAGTGCTATGCTCTGAAGGTGAAGGAAAATGTGAACATGTATCAGAACTCATTCTTAGATCATGCTCACTGCTCACCCACCATCAGGGCTATAAACCTAGGGCCTAACCTGTCTAACCATAACTTCATAAAAGAAGAATCTGGTTGAAGGACAGAGGCAGGTGCTCAGACAAGTGGCAGAAGTTGAGTGGGATGAGTCTAACAGGCCACCTCAGTGGTCTGTGAAGGGTAACATTTTTGGTCTGTATTGTACCATAGTGTGAGCCCAGGGCAGCTGGGATGAAAGATGTGTAGAGAAGGATGTCACCATCAGATTCAAGCTGGGGGCTTTCTGGGTAGCTAGATCCTTTGTGCCAAATCTTCAGCCAGTGAGGTGACCAAGGGGAGTGTAGTGATGGAGTTGGCATTATCCATCCCGCTCTTACATCCCAACACAGAAGTGGTTTTGCATCAGCTATACAGAGTACAAAACACTGTCTGGTCCAGAGTATCTCCCATGGTGTACCTCTGCTGTGGGATCACATTCAGGGACCACATACTCAGGACAAAACTCAGATGGTAAGTGGAGGAGACAAAGAAATCAAGAGCAAAACTCATTTTTATCTTTCCTAGAGAGTACGGTCTGTAGCTTGCTTTAGAAGCAGAGGTAAAAATAAATAAATAAAATGTTGGCTTGAGCTGTGGTTTGGAAAGAGAAAAGGAGAAAAGAAACAAAACAAAAACACTGGCCCACAGAGAAGAGAAAACAGGAAAGGAAAAGAACAAAACATCCTGTACACAGCAGCCAGTCAGTGGAGGAGGGAGGGTCTGTGTCATCTACATTCCTCTGCTAAAGTGGGCACAGGCATCCTCCATCCAGTCTGCACTGCTCAGACCTCTCCTTTCCTCAACCTCTCTGCTGACCTAATCCTGTGATGTCTCCTGTTCACCCCTGAGCTGGATCAGCAGGACCAAATGTCTTTCCAGACCTTCCCTCATCTCTAACTGGTGTTTCAGGAGCAGCATGGCATCTGCAGGCTGTACCATTCCCACCTCCTCCCATGGGATGAGTATCAGGGAGCCCAGATCCCCACAGGGCACTGGCAGATGTAAGCTCACCTTGCCCTACTCCGAGAGGAGGGGTAAGCACTGACCCCAGGCTGTGTCGTGCAATCAGCACCATATTGTGGATGAGCTAATGAAATATATAGCCTGAAGTGGAGCCTATTCTGAGCCCTGAAACTTGTGTCTCTCTGCACCTGGCTGTGTGAAAATGCCTCCTGTTCTTCATCTCAACAGCTCACCTGAGAATGAAACCAATGTGGAGACCTTGTTGTTGTCTCAGCTCAGGAAGGAGCCAGCTTGCAGGGTGGGGGTGCTGGAATGGAGGTTGAAACCCAGACTTTTTGAGCTATTTGTTTTGAGGTGAGAAGGGAGGATGATGCATTGGACCTGCTACCACAGCATCTTTTGGGAGGCCTGAAAGATGGCTGCAACAGTAGTTTTGGCAGATGGAAACCTTTTTGTTAAGGGAGCTTTTACTAAGCACAGCTGAGCACTAGTCAGGTGCCATTCTCCTGGTCAGCACTTACGTGGTCTTGCTGAAGTGCATGTGATTTCCTACAAAACCCACGAATGTCACTTCTTAATCAGAGTTACGGCCTCCTCTCCAAGCAGGATGCATGAGGGAATCCATTACTGAGCTGATGGAGCTAAATCCCTCCTCTCCCTTTCCTTCTGAACAGTGTAAAATATTTTTTTGGAATAGGAGCAGAGTGTTTCCAGTAAATGGTGGATGTGGTCTTGTAGCTTGGAAGTTGGGCCCACCAGTTCCACCCCATGACAGGCAGAGGGGAAGGATGAACATTACATGGATCAGCAAGATGTGAAGCTTCAATGCATTCCCCAAAAGCTGACACCCATAGCATGGTCCTTGAGGTCAGCTAAACCAGTGTGAAAGTGCACAGAGCTTTTCCTTTGATTACTTTGATGACCTCTGATTGCTTTGCATTTAGTGAAGGCAATCTACTAGACATGATAGCATGTTTTTTGCCTTGTTTCTTCCTCTAAAAGTATTCCCAGAGAGGTCTTTTTTCCCTCTGCTTTTCTTGTTCTCTCTACTGAAAGCTTAGAAGAGACATGATCATTTAAGAACAGAAGTAGCAGATGCAATTTGAAATAGATTCTCCATCTCCCCAAATCACTTAAACTGAGGAAATAAATTTTTAATAGTGATGTATCTGTTATTTAGGTGCTTTAAGAGGTGCTGCCTTCATGTAATATCATTTACTATAATTCCCTACTACTCCTTGTCCCCTCAGCTCCACCCCCTGACATCCCATACCTTCTCTTTTCCAGCTTGTTTATTTTAGTGAGCAAAGCTACTTAGAATTATTTATTTTTGGATCAGCTACTGATTCACTTAGTGACTAACTCATTTCATCACTTGATGCCTCATTTTACCTATACATTAAGAAGGATTAATAGTACCTGCTTTTCAGGGCTGTTAGCAGTTTAAATTAAGTCATGCTTATAATGTTTATAAAGAGATTTGAGATCCTTGGTTACTGGAGGCTAGGGAGCTGCAAAGTATCTTATTTTTGCTTAATAGTGAGGGTTTTTTGTGTAACTTCGCATTGTAAAAGTACAAGAAACCTTGCAATTAGTTGGAGACTCTATTATTCCCAGGGTTTAGTTTATATTCCCATTCAGAAACAAGCATTTTGTCTGCATTTTTTTCTCCCTGATGTTTCAATTAGACTTAATCTCCTGATCTCCTTCCCTGAGAATTGTCTGGTGGTGGGAAATGTGGCAACGAATATCCCAGGGGGATAGCAGACCTGTTCAGTGTTGTTTGGTGATCTTAAAAAAAGCCAAAGTGCTCTTTTTCAGAGGTGCATTTTGATGTTATTTCTCCAAAATATGTAGCCAGAAAGGCAAACTGCTAAATTTAACATTAGAATTTGTGACAATATTGCCCATTCACAAGAAACATTTAGTCAGCACCATGGGAGGCTGCACTGCGTCTATCAGAAGTGAAAGTGAGAATGAGGAGCAGGCATGAGAGGAGTGTCTCTAAATGAATCAGTTTGTAGTTATTTTGTGTTTACTGAGTAATCTGCCAAATGATAGTGCAAGTGGCCACATCTGCTACTCTAGACAAGTAGAACTTAGAGAAAGGGGATACTTGGATTTAAATACCAAGATGGGCACAGATCATCAGTTTGGTTATGCTGAACCAGTGAAATTATTAGAGATTACTTATTCTGTTGCTTTGCCTCTAATGACATAGAAAATGTAGTGTTGGGGAAAATAAGTGGGTGAGATACCCCTCACAGTGAACTTAATGGGAGTTTTTCTTTTGATGTCAATGGGTGCAGGATTTCACCCTCAGCCTTGCTGCCTGTGGGCTGACAGGCACATTTGAAGATCTAACACGATGGCTCCCTGTGTTTGGGAATCTCTCAGGAGAGGAGCCAAGCAGGGTGACATAGCAGCTGAAGTATCAGCAAGACTGAGTAGAGAGATAGAGAGAAGTGGGTTTTGTGCTGCCTGATGCAATGGCAGTTCCATATGTGTCTTCTAACATCTAACATCTAACATCTTCTAACATAGATGAGCTTCAGAGAATGGGATGAACCAGATACTGACAGCAACCAGGGATCTGTCCTTCACCTCAGCTCTGTCCACAGGAACCACAGGAATTGCTTCCACAGTGGCTATGGCCACCTGAAGGTCCCCCCTCATGGGAGAATTGGTGAACTCTCTGTTTGCATCCAGCATCACAAAAGACAGCCAAAATATGGCCCAAACCAAGGCCTCCCTTTGACAAGAGCTGTTATTTTCTGGACCTAGCCTGTTAGCTCTTGCCCCTTTTTTTTTTTTTTTTTTTTTTCATCTTGGCAGTCTGCAATAATTATCCAGATGACATATATAAGGGAGGTCACGAATTATTAACAATTAATCCGTCTCTGGAGTCACTGCCAAATATTTGTTGGTTCGTAGAGGAAGTCTAAGTGAGTAAACCATTGCTGAGTGACAATAGCTCTGCTTCCCAGCCAGACTGAACAGCTCGTAATGTAACTCAAGCGTTTCCTCTTTCCGAGCTTGCTTATAAAAGAGCAGACAAGGAAAAGGCAAAAAGGACATTTAGAAGAACGCAAGACTGGAAAAACAACCACTGATGTAATGTACTTTCTAAACTAAACATAAGGCAGGCACCATTGCAGTCATTTGAATAATGATTAGAAAAAAACCCTGAAATAAACAGACCTAACCCAATAAACTTTATCTATTGAATTCTGAAAGAAAAAGTCTGAGTAATTCCACATTGGATGTCTAGGAAATAATTAACCTTGCACTATGCAAGTCCTAAGTCATCTCTTCTCCCTGTAGGGAGAAACACCAAAGAGTAGAAAGTTTAGATGACATAGAGGGCAGAGGAACCAGAGCACACCAGGCAGAGGAGTAAAAGAAATACTGTGGACCTCTGATAAGTATCTTATGTGATCCTAAAAGGCTCAGCTGAGATGATGACTCTGTTGTGCAAATGCATAGTAGAAGGTCTGGGCTTTGGAAAGAGCTTAGAAGTTGAATCAATAGGATTGTGAGAGCAGGATTAGTTTACAACCCCATTTTACAGAAGGAGACCTGAAGTATTGCAAGATCAAAGCCTCTTTTCTGCCCATGCTTTTCCATATGTCTAATCTGTCCAGTCCACTGACACCACTTATAACAGCAGTTAAATAGATGCATTGGTGTTTTCAGGATGGAGACTGATGTGACTTGCCCAAAATCACAGAGGAAGTGTGTAGGAATAACACCCAGATCTCTAGAGTCCTGCATCAGTCGTTCAACCACAAACCCATCCTTCCTGTCTCTGCATAAAGATAGATCCAAGAGAAGTGATTTTACATACACACACATGTCTGCAAAGTGCCTTAGAAGGAGGATAGTCACACGAAGGTGGAAGTTTCATTAGAAATCACATAAATTCAATAAGTCTCAGTGTGATTTTTTTTATACAAAAGAACTTTTTTTCTCTTGTTTCTCCTCCAACATTTTCTGATTTCAAGCATCATAACAGCAGTTGCTTATATGACATTTCTTACGACATTTTACGGAATGAACAAAAAGTCACATGAATCTGAGCTAGGACAAAGCCATAGGGCTTGATTTCGTAATGCAAATCATTACAAATTTGGTGCATCTGGTATGAGTCACTGGTATATTTAATTGAATTCCTTTGTGTATGAAGTGAACTCTTTTCTCAGAGAGAATCCAAAGTAGAAACAATGAGAAATTGGTTCTCCTTCTGCCCTGAGTGCTCAGGTTCAACATTAGCTATGACAACTTTCATGAAGTTACACAACAGACTTTGGCTGGAGTTAATAGAGCAATCCTGCATGAAACTACCACACAGCTGGGCTGAGTTTTCAATAAAGATTTTTATGAATTTGGTAGATGGCAAGTTCAAAGCATACAAAAGGAAGAGGTTCCTCTTTCGCTGTGTCACCGAGCAGTGGAATTCCTTATTGCTGTGAACTGTCTGGATATTAAAAAGCTTACACACGTTAGATGAGCAGTTGCACAAATCTATGAAAGAAAAGATCATCTAGGGCTGTGGATTGCAAAGATACAGTTCTGGCTCAAGACTTCACTGAGCCACAGGTTACTCTGATGAGGGAAGGAAGATTGCATTAGTGAGCTCCAAGATATTAGAGGTGGTCTTCCCAGAAATGCTCAGACTTGGGCTGTCTTTCCACTAAGTTAGTAAATGCTGATACCAGTGAAAGTAGAGAAGCCACTGGACAGGGTGGGCTCTTCAGTCATCTGAAAGAAAGGCAATGCATTTAATCTGCTTGGCTAGGCTTACTCTGTGTTCAATGTTACAGCACCTCTGGAGACTGATTCATCCCATCCTAAGGCAGAAATCCAAGATAAGTGGGGTCAATCACCCACTGTCTCACTTCATGACTTTAATAGAAGCCAGAGTAAATAATTTATTTGGGATGTCTAGAGCAGGATTCAGTTAGAGACTGAAATTTTGGAAGTCTACATGTGAGACACGTACTTTATCTCTCTTAAGAGGAAATGGAGATGTAGTAAAGACAGGCTGTGGAGCCTATATTTCATTTTGCTTTGAAGCAGACAAATATGGCCAGCTACATACCTTCAGGTTTGCAGATTAGTTGTTTTTATTGCTGTCTGGGCTATCCTTGTGGATCTTGCATCACCTCCAGCAGATACCCTGGATGCAGGTATCATGTCCCACCTGCCATATGGAGATCTTGGATATATTAGATTTCTGATGATGATAGATCTTTATACTTAGTGTTTAAGCTACTATGCCACATCTCTGCTCTCTGTTTACTCTAGTGAATTCATGTGGGTTTCAATTCTGTTGCCCCCAAATGGTGCCTATTAATCTTTGAAGTATCCCATAGTTCTTATTTGTTTGGTTTTGGTTTTTGTTTTTGTTTTTGTTTTTTTTGTTCTTGAGCACCTCCCTGGAAGGCCATGGGCTTCCCATAGGTTGTGTTATTTGTATCAGATGTATAGATGGCTTGGGTAGCCTACGACTTCTGAAATTATAGTGGACAACTATATGCAAGCAGCTGAACCAAGCCCATAACTCCCATGTATCTACACACAGGTATGTAAATATGAGTGTCTCCATATGGAGCTGAATCCCATTTATATCCTCTGTCCTCCAAGGTAGAAGCAGTTCTACCAAAAATGATTTTTCAAAATTCCACATTAAGAACAGGAGGAGTTCTTTTAGGAGCACTCAGCATGTTCAATAAGGAGCTCTTCCTTTTTATCTCTTCTCCTCAGCTTTTCTTCCACCTTGCTTGACAGCAGGTGTAGAGTTCCAGCTCCTGCAGGAGAGTCACTTGTTCACAAAGGGCTCTTGTAGAATTACTAATAAATGTCTCATGCCTCCAAGTAATACTTTTTGCTTTTAGAAATACATAAACTATAGAGGTATTTTTTCTTTTCTTTCAGAATGTAGCATTTACTAATAGTGGAAAAAAAGGTTCTTAAATTTGTAAAACAATAAGAAAAGCCATCTGCTACTTTATACTAGCTCTTAGTACAGAAAACAGAAAGTGGCTTTTAATCACTGGTTGGCCATTAGTTTGACAGAGCCTCTTCATCACAGACCACAAGTCACTCTTACACATGGAAGCAATTTTTATTTTTCTCAGGGAGAAAAAGTCCCTGCTGTTTCCAAAGACCTTTGACAGTTAAGATGGCTGAGCTCAAAGCTTCTTGGTTAGACACAGATGGGCACAAATGGAGGAAGATCTTTTGCCCTACACTGCAAGCTGACTGAATATAGGCCTAGAAATCATGTTAGGATGGAGCTTTGCCCAAGCTAATCTGTTGAAGGCATATGTTGAGAAGCAAGACATCTTAGTTTGGGTAATGCATCATTTTCATTTAGCTATAAAACTTCCACACAGGGTTTCATGGTCCTGTGCACCCACATCCAAGTGCCTCCAGCTTCACCAACAGGGACTTCCAAGGAGAAAGAAACATATTGAAGTTAGCCCAAAGTCCACCAAGAACTTCTACTGACATATTGAATGTTGGATCAGGTTCATGGAAAAGAGAGATGTTCCCTTAAAAAAATATACAGTTAGTGCTTAGAGGAAAAACATTCTAGAAATCCCTATCCAGCAGATTTTGCCTTATAACTATTAATGATTTTTATTTACTCTCCAACATGCACCAAACTGTAGGAGATGAGCTGGTCCTTAGGCAGCTTGCTTGTGCTCTGCATGTGCTCCTACCTGCAAAGGTTGGATGAAATGATCCTTCAGGTTCCTTCAAACTTGGCATTCTGTGATTCTCTGATGATGTCATTTGTATGCCACACAATGTCTCAGGGTTTCTTTGCTTCTCTCCACTGAGGGACAACCCAGTACAAAGCCCCTGGAGATTTCAATCTTACACTCTTGAAGCACAGATTTGAAAATGCCCCATGAAACATATTCACCTGCCTGCTTTGTTCATGCATTGCAAAGTAGGATGTGGAATGTTCTCTTATACATCCCTGTGCATGTTGGAAAGTTTCTGTACTGTAGAAACCAAAACTGAGCCATGTGAGCAACCATTCTGAGTTTATCAAATACTCTAACTTGGCTTGGTGTCCAATCATTTAATCTTTGCAGATCCCAAGAGTCCTTATGGAAAATGTTTTAAATTGCATGTTGCTTTTTAATAATGAAAATAATTCAAGGACTGAAGGGCAGCATGAAAGATTGCCCACATGGGGTCTTCTTTTCCCCCAGAATTGATTTAATCAAAACAAGGACTTGAAATGAAAATGCCCCTTTGATGGTAGTTATGGCCCTGCAGTCACAGATAAGTAGCAGGACATCAGCAGTCAATAGTGCAGAAAATGTTTCTTCCTAAACTGGTGTGAATTTATAGTAGAATTAGGGACATCAGATGCATGTTGCTGATGTGAAGCCAGTGTGGCTGAGAGTAGAATCAAGCCTCTAGTGAATTATCATTAATCTGAATTTTTCTGATTTCTGGCAGGTTTATGGCAAGGGCTTCACAATATTTTAACTTTGCATTTTTCTATGTGTGTGTTTAATGTTCTGTCTACTTGAGTGCTGCATAACCACAGTGTGTTCCCTAGGGGCATCCCTCCTACACACACATGAAGTTCTGCTTAATGTTGCACTTGGATTTATTTGAATCTTTTATTATTACAGTACCAAATGAATACTTGCATTAAAAACACTTGTCCAAGTAATTTCACCAGAATTCAGTTGGCATTTTTTTTTCTTTTTCAAATGACTTCAACAAATTGAGGCATTGACACTGCAGATACAATTCATTGCTAAAGAGATTCTGAAAAACTAGTTTTGTCTATCCACAAGACCTTTAATAGTCTAATTAAACATATATAAAACAAGTGTTGTCAGGTCCTACATGAACATTTAAAAGTTTACATGAAGCTTGTATTGATTAAATTTGCTTGGGAGGAAGAATTCTTTTGAAGTCTCTTTTCTGATGGGCCAGTTTTATGAATGAAAATAGAAGGAGTTTCTAGAAAACATAAGATTTAATGTACTTCATAAATAATGATCAGTACCTCACAAAACAGAACTTTTAATATTTTTTCCCCCTTACAACTTGGTAAAAAAACCATGACTACAATATCTCTCAGGTCAGTTTAAGTTATCTTGGGAAGGGCCATGAAGGCCATCTATTTTAATTAATCAGGTCTAGCTAATTTCAGTTATTCTCTGTAGATAACACCTATGTATGGATCAGGTATGGAGGTCTTCTGCTGGATCTCAGAATGCTCCTGGGCGATCCTATGATACTTCTTGGCAGTTTCCACCTCTTTTGACCAAAATACTGACAGATGAAGACATCCTTCTGCATGCAAAAGTCATTATTTTGGTTCCTTTTTTTCTGCCACAGGACCTCTTCCCCTATCACAAACAGCACAGAGCTGTGGTTTCTGCACCACCATGAGACATAAGCAGTATAAATAGTTAATTCCAAGATACTCAACTTCAGCTAGGGTTTTGGGTCCTTGGAGGGGGAGGAGAGAGATTGGAGGATTGCAAAGCAGCCTGGGACTTTGTAAATCAAGTTGGCATGTCTGAATGATTTCACTTAGCAACCCAGGTTTCTCTCATGTGTTATTTTGTTCTTGCTATTGGGTTTTTCTTAATTAAAAAAAGAGTCTAGTTTCATAAGAAAACACAAATATTCAATTTCACTCTCATTTATTAACATAATAATTTAAATTAAAATGTGGAAAAGGAGGAGAGAAAAGGATTAGCAGATCAAAGATATTACATTCCTACAAAATCTGAGAAAAAAAGAAGTTTGACAAATCAGCTCTCTCACAGAGACATTACCCCAAAGAGAAAAGCATTGATACAAACTCAGCAATGATATGAGACACTGGAGAACTTTCATAATACTCGTGCAAGGAAAAGTAGGCTGACATGTTTTTAGTTTTCATCAGTCTAGAAAGTGAAATATTCTTAGCCCAGAGAACATGAAGAACAGTGCTTTGTGCATCACTTGTTTTTGTTTGCTACTGCAGAACAAAATGATGGTTTTGACACGATTGCTTGACAAGGACATGAGATGCTTCAGTGTTATCTCTTCTGCCCAAATAGAAGTTTAGGTAATGCTAGATGTCCAGACCCTCTCTGTGACTGATGGGGGGCAATGAGCACTTCCCTAGGATGATTTTCCTGCCCTAAATGAAGGGGCTGGGAGGTGGGTTACCAACCATTCAGTAGGGCCACCTTCTCCATCGAGTATAGAGGGAATCTGTGTTGCTTGGTTATCTTAGAAAGCAGCAAGAGATGAACTTCATGGATGTTAGTTCAAGACCAATGACTAATTCTCCCCATGACAGTGCAAAAAAGCCCTGGCAGGAGGTGACCTAAATTCTCTTCAGACCCACATCACCCATGCCTCTATGGTCCATGTGGCAGCTGCATTACCTGCCAGTGTTAACTCCCCTTTTTTTTCTGTTTAGAACTGGAGTCCCAGAATCCTGGGAAAAAAAGAACTTTTCTTGTCCAACCTGGTTTAGATAACATCCCAGGGAAATATTTCACTTGTAGGCAGTAGGAACCTGAAGTGCATTTTGAAAAAGCATTTTTCTGCTCCAAAGTCCAGGTCTCCACTCAGTCAGTCACTGGATTTCCCAACTGCTCTACTAAAAATAAATTGATGAAAATGAAAACTTTCTCTTGGCAGGGATTTTGACAAGTGTCTAATGTAGACCTGTGCTGATGCAGACAATGAGCAATGTCAGCATAGTCAGCTATGGGAGAGGTTTATATTTTTCTTTTTTTTTTTTTTTTTTTTTTTTTTTTTTTTTTCCTTAAAAAAGTGGAGAACTGCCCTGTAGCACATTATTTACAGTACCATGTGATTCAACTGACAGAGGGAAAAAGAAATTCAACCCATTGTTCAAGGGCTATGCATGGATAGAACATTAAGAAGTAAATTTCCCTGCCTGAAAAATGTAACCCCTCCTCTTTCTCTTTGGCACATCTTCATCTGGAAACTTTGCATCTGAAACTTGGTTTCTGAAAGGCAATCAAAATCCCTGCTCAGGTCAAACACAAATGAAGGCCATCTTTGTTCTATCCCAAAGAAGGGATTTTTCTGTCTTATGGAGTAGGATTTTCTATTATTTTTTAAAGAGTGGATTTGTTATAGTTAAAAAGAAAGCAGCAAGAGTAATTGAAGCATTGCTAGGTTCCACCAGCTCAGGATCTTGCATATTTTTCTTTAAAGTTCCTTTGATTTAAAAGCAACTGATGTAAACCCAAAGAAAAGCCCAGCTGCAGCTGCAAAGGTGATGGGATGTGCTTGGCCTTATGACTTGTCTTCATGTCCTTTGCCAAGACCTCTAGGATCTGCAACAAGTTGTTCTCTTTCTTGCCTATTGAGGTGTACAGTTCAACGGGCCTGGGTAGTCATCCTTAAAACTGTAAAAAGTGGAAAAATGTAAACTAATAAACACAAAAAGCAACCTTGAAAGCCTGGAAAATATTTAACAAGCCATTCAATTCTCATCTTGTGAAAGCATGCACCAGCATGCACTGAGGACAGACAAAATGAGATCTCTTCTGTAATTCTGAAATGCTTTTGGAGGATGAGGAAAAGTGTTGGAAAACTTTTGTTATACATCTTTCAAAATCAAATTATGACTTACTTGTTGCATACTTTGTTGTATTAAGTAGTATTATAGTTGAGTAATTAGCTGGAAGAAAATGGGTTTTTTTCCATCTGTAGAGAAAGCATTAAGTCTGCCAAAATGAATGAAGCATCATAAGCAAATGTTCATGCATTGTTGAAGTGTAGCTTTCTGAGCCTGGCTGCAAATTCCCAAAGAGCATTGATAAAATATCCATCTAGAAATATCCAGGCCTTGCACTAGTAGCTCATTTGGTATTGCATGTCATACCTACTGAGTATTTGCAAAAGAGACATGCAAATGGCTGCTTGAAGAAGCATTTTTTATTTACATAGTCATTAATGAGCATTTCCAGGTTTATTTTTCTCACTGTTGCTTTCTCTAACTGAATTACAAGTGCAAAAACAAGATTGCGGTCATATCATGTTTAAACAGGCAAAGTTTCAAACATGAAGCCACATCTATTATTCAGCACCATCTTCTAAAAACATTGAAAGGTACCCTTCTGAACTTTGTGGTTATTTTTGTTAAAAGGCAAAGCTTCTTCAGGTCAAATTTTACTCGGAAACCAAGGTGTGAGTAACGATCACATTGCTTTTTGTGTGGTGTGGTGTCACTGCTTGCTAATTTAACATCTCAGTGCTAGTGGAATTGGCAACTTCATTCCCTCTTTCCTTCTCTCTTTGCTTCCTTCCTTCCATCCCTGAGCACCACCAAATAATCCAGCCCCATAGCTTGCTGAAGATTGCTGGACCCTTTGCTGAGCTGCTGATCAAAGAATCATAGAATTGGCTGGGTTGGAAGGGACCTCAGAGATCATCCAGTCCAACCCTTGATCCACTACTGCTGCAGTTCCCAGCCCATGGTACTGAGTGCCACATCCAGTCTCTTCTAAAATATCTCCAGGGATGGAGAATCCACTACTTCCCTGGGCAGCCCATTCCAATGTCTGATCACCCTCTCCGTAAAGAAATTATTTCTAATATCTAACCTAAACTTCCCCTGGCACAACTTGAGACCGTGCCCTCTTGTCTTGCTGAGAGTTGCTTGGGAAAAGAGGCCAACCCCCCCCTGGCTCCAACCTCCTTTCAGGGAGTTGTAGAGAGTGATGAGGTCTCCCCTGAGCCTCCTCTTCTCCAGCCTGAACACCCCCAGCTCCCTCAGCCTCTCCTCATAGGATCTGTGCTCGAGTCCTTTCACCAGCCTAGTTGCCTCCTTTGGACCTGCTCCAGGACCTCAATCTCCTTCCTGAACTGAGGGGCCCAGAACTGGACACAGTACTCAAGGTGTGGCCTCACCAGCGCTGAGTAGAGGGGCAATGTTCTGATGTTCTGTAACCTGGCAGAAAACATTTTACTCTTGTTGCCCTGTCAGTTTTCTGCCAGCTGAGAGAGCTGATCTGGCTCAAAACTGGGCCTGAGGAGTTGGTGGCAGTGGTGGAAGGATTTAGGTAGGAGTGGAGGAGGAGGAAGGGAGGGTGGAGTGAGACCACCCCAGCTACAGCCCTGTAATTAATTCAGCTGTGTTATCTACCTATGCACCATATGCAGCCATGCAGGGATTTGACTGAGTCTTCTCTGCACTCATGGTAGAAATTAATAAAAGAAAAGATACACTTAGAATAAGGGTTGAGAGGTTACACTGTTTGCATCTTCAGGCATTTAAAAACTTTCGAAAATCTGGCTGGATTCGATTAACTTTAATTTTAGTCTCATGTTCAACCTTAAGCAGGAGTGTAGTCTCCCAGAGTCCAGTCAATCTGTTAATCTGCTTCCATTTTAATGCATACTTATGTTCTTTGCTCAGAATGGGTAGAGGAAAGGACCTGATAAAAAATTAATAAACACAGATTAGCTATGTGCACCAATTCTTTTCTGTGCTGTATCAGCAACCTTGCCTCACTGTCTTCCTATCCATTATCAAACAAGGTTTTCTCCAGACTACTGAAAGTGGCTTTATGGAGCTTAAAGTATTCTGAATGATAATTTTTCTAGAACTATCCAAAATAGATGTAAAGTTAGGAAAGTCACTCTCCTTATCTGTAAGGACAGGAGTTCTGTTGATGGAAATCTAAGATGAAAATTGTGCAAAAAGAGGGCAATTGGCATGGGAAATCAGGATTATTGTACCACAAAAGATTCCAAACAATGTTTTGGTTTTTTTTCTTTTTCTTTTTTTTTTTCTGTCTCACATTGGTAAGAAAATGAAAAAAAAAAAAAGCCCAAACACCTGCACAGCAAAAATTTTGAAACAAAGTGTAGGATAAGTGGAATTGACAGTTTCGTTTTGGCTTCATTGATTTGACTTGTCTGTTTTGATTTATAATCTAACCCTGCATTAAAGTTAAAATGTTTTAAAGATGTCAAAAATGCCTGACACACAAAATCTTAATTGTAACAATATCTTGAGATTTTTACTGAAATTAAGACTTTTTTCATTTTTTTTTTAATGAGATGAAATCACTATTTTCTGTAAGAATAAAGTTGATAATCTTTAATGAAACATTTGGCTTGAATTACCTCTGATTTTTATTTATCTAATTTAGGAATGGTGCCATAAAGTCACCTGGGATAAAATCTTGAAACAGAGATGGGAGTGTGTGAGTGAAGGGATCTCTTAACTGTACCTATTAGTATTGATTGGCTCTTAGCTGCAGATTTCATTTGTTGAATGTCTCCTGTGCTCTGTGATGAGCAGTTTAGGAGGAGCATTGAGGAGGTATATAGGTTTTGGGAAAAGTCACTGGACAGAGGGCTACAAGGTCTGCAAGGTCTGAGTTCAGTTCTTGACAGCTGAACTGGTTTCTGGAGCCATGCAATAATACCTAAAAATCTGAAATGGCAACTGGAGCCTTTGATAACTTTGCAAATCTGGTCTTTTGTGTTGCATTCCCCAGCTCTACCACATGGCACAAAATTACCATTTTTCTTTTCTTTCATTTATTCTGCTTGAAAAATGCTGTTTTCTTCTTTTTTTCAGGGCTCTCTGTGCTCATGTATGTAGATAGTGCAGAATGTTTGAAGGTGTCTTGTTGTTGATCCATACAAGTATTAAAAGTATGAAAACACCAGAAGAGCTGCCTGTCTTTGACTAACTGTAGCAACACACATGGAACAGCCAGTTGCCAAGAGACCAGTTCTCCTCCACTGGCCAGGCCCAGACAGTAAGAAGATATTAATTTTTACTGGCAGAAGTCTCTGAGTCTTTCTAGCTTTAAGAATGAGTATCACCTGAATATAAAGAAAAAATCAGAGTCCATCCTCTGAGTCAGGGCCCCCTATGTACTTTTTTTGGAGAAGTTTTGGGACTGCAAATATCCATTCAGAAATAAATAGAGAATGAACTATGAGAATTCAAAAGAAGTAAAGCCAAGTTCCTTCTCAGTGATCCTGATACATAAATAGCATTTACTGAGCCCTGAGATTAGCACCCCACTAAGGCCACTGCTGGAGTGCAGATATTATGGTTTTGATATTGCCTGCTCAGAGGGAGGTGGAATGAGTAGGACCATCTTGGTAAACTCATTTAGCCATATGTCAGACATCTTTCACAGTGGATCTGCAAATTCTCTTTAAAAGGCTAGTCTGCACCACCCACCTTCAAAATAATAATAATAATTAAAAAAATCTGATTTAAGGTCTGTGAATTGTAGATACTCCCAATTTTTCTCATGATCTGGTTTTAATATCCTACTACATTTTTTTTTTTCAGAAGGAAAGATTAAGGCATTCACTTTGCCTATGTGCCAATCTGTATCATTTTCCCCCTTAACCAGAATATTTTTTACCTGTGAGGTTGGTGAGACATTGGATCAAGTTGTCCAGAGGAGTTGTGGATGCCTCATATCTGGAAGTGTTTAAGGCCAGGCTGGACGGGGCTTGGAATAACCTGGTCTGGTAAAAGGTGTCCTTGTCCATGGCAGGGATGTTGGAACTAGGTGATCTTTAAGATGTCTTCCAACCCAAACTATTCTATGATTATATGATTAATCTTATCAGTCTGACTGGGACAAATATGGGGACACCAAGCTTATCATCTGATAAAAGCTCTTGAAATGTTTTGCTGTGGATCCAAGGAAAAATCCATTGCTCAACTCACAAAGCACAAGGGCTAAATATTGGTCATTCATTTATTTTGGGGGGGAAAAAGCCTTTGTGCAATGCTTTGTTTGGTGCTGGATTTCCATACTCACCATGAGACCACCCAGGTGCCTCCATGTAGGTGGGGGAGGCCTTACCAGGTAAGTTTTGTCAGCTAAAAAGCATCCTGTGGGAGGATATGCTCTTGATAACGTCTTAACACCTCTGTGGGATTCAAGTGCCTGTCTACCCACTTAAAACTCTTACTTTGTGCACAGGTTCACAAAGCCCTGTGCCACATGAAGTGCGTGGGGCCATCCTCCCTTCCTCCGCTGCTCTCAAATTGCTCAAGTTTCCATTTCCTCTGGGAGAACCACAACCAAGTTCTTCACAGATGAGACCTGAAGAAGCAGCACAGCTGAGTGTCCAGGTATGGCAACACAACATCTTCTTGCTGGTGTTAAACTGGCACAGGATCATTATTCTGGATTAAAAGCTGCGTCTGCCTAAGGAGGGCTCAGAGTGAGATGTTAACTGTGCAACATGTGGGAGACTTTTGGAAATTACATTTGCAGACAATTAAAGGTCACATTGTTTAGCTAAGTCATAATCCATCACGATGAACATGGCATTGATTACTGCTCTGGACCAGATTGATTTTTAATTCCATTAGTGGAATAAATGACAGTTTCTGTATTTGCCTCTTCTCTGGATACATAGCAATGAGAAAGGCAAATTACCTCTGAATTCAAAATAAGTGAACAGATAAGCTTCTTTCCATGCTCTTTGGCAAAAAACCCCAAAACTCTTCCTAGCCTTAACTAGCCAGGAAACATCCTGGCCATCTCCTGAAGTGACACATTAGTAGATTATAACAGTTTTATGATTATCTGGGGAACATTTACTGAGATGTAAATGTAACTGCACAAACCAAATCAGTTTCTCCATCAGTCCTTCTGGGTCAGATTTTGGAGGAAATGAGGGAGCTGGTGCATTAGGTTTTCCTCTGATATGTTCTCTGGGATAAAAGTTATTCTTAGGTCCTTTGAACTTGGGCATCGAGTCCAAGGTCCTTGACTGCAGCCATGGGAATCTTGCTGAAATACATGGACATCTCAAAAGACATCCTGACTCCCTCCTTTCTGGCCTTAGGCCAGATCAAGTGCAGCTCAGTAGTGCTAATGCTTTTGCTTGAAGGAACCTGAAATTGTGCAGGTTTAAGGTCAGCAATTCAATTTCTTTCTTTTAGAATTTCATTCCCTGTTGGTTAAAGAACTCTGCTATTCCTCTCCCTATCCCCTCAGTGAATTGAAAAGTTGGGACAAAAGTGGGAATGAGGCACTGGTGAAAGAAGTTGTTAGTTTGGCTGTAACCCCTGACATATGAGCATCAGTTTTAGCTGCCTAAACAACATAAAATGAATTGCACAGCAGGTGATGTGAAGCTAATAGCACCAGGATTGGCAGCACAGAGCTGGACAACTGCTCTGTGCAGTCATGGTGGTTTGTGTTTACCAAAGCTGCTTCATTTACCTTAAGAACTTCCCTATTTAACTTTTATATTCACATTACAAGTTCTTTGGGCTTTAGGACAGTGTGAGGAATATTCTCCCTTCAGCTGGACGCCGCAGGGCTGTGCAAGAAATGAATCACCCTGTGCTGAGGTGGCAGCTGCCTAGCAGGATCTGTACAGGGGTTCAAGCAATCTCTTGACACTCAGTGGCAGTGAAATGCCCAAAGGACTTTTTAAAAATCCATTAGCACCTGGTGCACATTTAGTTGCCTGAATCCCTCAATAAATCTCTTTGTAAATGAGAAGAAAATTATAAGCAAGTCCATTAACATTTGCAAAAGGCTTTATGACCAATAGGTGTATCAACTGTTATTACCCACAGGCTGAGCTACTCTTATCACTGCTGCCAATATCTAGTCTGGTTTTACTTGGCAGGATTTAAACCTAACGGTTCTTATCATAAAAAGAGAAAGAAAGTGTCATCAGAACTGATTGAACTATATATTGGCTACGTTATGTTGTAATGGCTGTCAAAGATAAACGCAGGGGTGGCTTATCTTGTTTCCTAATCATCTTCAGGTGTATGGTTGTCATTCATTTTGTTAACTCTCTCTTTGTATTTAAACCCAGAGGAGACCACAAACTGAAAAATATGCATTCAGTCTATTTCTGCTTTCGATTGGTCTGTTTGTGGGAATAATAGTTTCAAACTCAGTGACCACAAATGAGCTTATGTTTATACAAAACTTCCTGAAAAAGAAACCCTGATGGGTTAACAACATCTGCTGCTGCACACTCTATGTTGGGTCTGGTCTTGCATAAGCCTGAGCTGCATTACATCTCCCAGATCTCTACAGGTTTATGGGAGCTTGTCCTTTAGATCTGCTTAATCTTAATCAACCTGGGCACCTAAATGAAGTCTTCCCTGGCTCTTCCTTGGAGATAAGGAGATACTCCTCTGGTTGACTTACAGAGGCAAGTAATGTCCTCTATGCATCAGCAGGAAGGGAGGGAGAAGAAGCTGTTCCAGCTCTGCTGGATCTGTGGGCATTGGTTCTCAGGAACAAGTTGTGCCTGAAGAGAGGAGAGCAAAACTGGTGGATTAAGCTCAAAACAAAGAAGGAATTCCCCCTTATTCTACTCCTAGTGCAAAGAAATTGACTTTCTAATATATTTTTTATTTCTTCTCCACAGCAGTGCTTCTTCTGGATACTTTCTAACCTTGTCCTAAGAGTACAAAAGAAGCTCTTACGTTTATCCTCATATAACCCTGTGACGGAAGGAAGTAATCGTAGTATTCTCATTTCATAAATAGGGAACTGAGACTCAAAAAAAGGGGCATATTTATCTACTTATATACATTTGGGCATTTAGTCTAAGCCAGTTGTTTGGGCTCCCTCTGTAGTCGATGGAGGAGGGCAGGCAATTCCAGATAGCAAATATCCCATTTCTCCTTAGCCACTTAATTTAGCAGTGAGAGAGCTGGCCTTTGCCTAATCCCCATTGGGATCCTGGGCTAGGTGGAGAAGGACTTTGGGTTTCTGACCATGTGGGTGTTCTCAGAGTTTGAGTAAAATATTTTAATAGGATCAGGGTCCTCACAAAATACTGTTTTAGCTGCTTTGCTTTGAAAACCCAGCCAGTGGTGTATTATATCCCTTGCTTAATAGCCCACTGGTTTGAGCAGTCATTTAGGAAGGGAAAGCTCACAGTTCAGCCCTGAGAGAGCCTGGTTTTATCCCTTCTAGAAATGTGACCTAGATACCTTATGGCACTGCAGGGTGGGGATGTACAACCAAATTAATCACAGATAAATCTGACAGTGGTGGCAGAGACCCTGGGGGACAAGGACCAAGATGAGGAGCTCTTGAACTGGTGTAGACAGAAGAAAGCGAGTAGAGGAGAGGAAAAGGAAAGGAGAGAAAAGGAAAGGAAAGGAAAGGAAAGGAAAGGAAAGGAAAGGAAAGGAAAGGAAAGGAAAGGAAAGGAAAAGAAAAAGAAGAAGAAAAAGGAAAAGAAAAAGGAGAAGTAAAAAGAAAAAGAAAAAAAAAAGAAAAAGAAAAAGAAGAAATAAAAGAAAACTTTAGCTGTTGAATGGAAGGTCACATAAAGAAAAGAACTGTAACTGGACTGATAACTGTGTCCCTTAAATTAATACTGAATAATTGGAAATGATAATTTGCAAGTGACATTTCCTGCATGGTTAACCATGGTATAGGCTTTTATTGTTATATTGCTAAAAATGAATAAGTTGCTGCATAACTGCTAATAGCATTTGTAGCTATTGAAGATAACGCAACAGTAAGGGGTAATCAAACCACGTTCTACCAAGTATAAAATGACTATGTAAAATGACATCTGTAAATCAAAGCTTAATTAGTCTGATGTAAATTACAATAACTGGACAGCCTAAGTGTTCCTCAGGCAGGCTGCCCTGGTGGAGCCAGCTGATAGCAGTCAGATGGGACATTCTGGTTGCAGCTGAGGTACAAGGCTGCTTCTACCTCAGGTGTCTTTGGCCCTGTGGATGCTTGTTGAACCTTCACATCTTCTGGCATTGCTGCTTATGTTATTGCTCTCTTTCTCTGTTATCTCTTCTTATTATCTGGGTTTAAAAAGCTTGTGTGAAAAAACAACAACAACAACAACAACAACAACAACAAAACCAAACAAAAAACCCCCAAACCCCCCAAAAAACACTAAAAACCAAAACCCCAAAAACAAATAAACAAAAAAACCAAAAAACCCCAAACAAAAACAAACCCCAGAACTTTTTTGAAGAGTCCTTCACCATAAATCAGGAGGCTTCTTCTCCCCCAGGTCTCTTCCTGTTGTGTGGCACTCCCATTTTGGGTTAAGCGCTGTGAATGTGGAGGGGGCAGAGAAGAGAAGCTCTGGAAGTATTAGAGGCTTGGGGGAAATGCCTGGTGGTGTAAGAAATGAAGAATTTGATTGATTTAGTCTGTATGAAAGAAGACTGAGAAATGCTTTGATTGCACTGCATAATAGGGAAAATGCAAGATAGGAAAAGGCAGTTTAATCTGTCAGAAAGCAGATAGCAAGAATCATGGATATGAAAGCTAGACGTGTTCATCTTAGAAATAAGGCACATATCTTTTTAACAATGAGGCTGATTAAGAAACTACAGAAAAAATGATGGAGTTTCCATTTCCTGATGCATGGTACTTAATTTAAATTGAGTCACCTTCCAGGGAGATGTGTTAGTTCAGCACAAGTTACTGGGCTTGATACAGACCTAACTGGATGAGGTGGAACAGGAAGTCAAATCAGATCATTAACTTTTTAGTATCAGCTTTAATATAAGAATAAAAAACACTTTCCTGTGGTGACTGCTTAAAACTTAGTACTGCAGAAGCTGATATAACACTATTTAATTTCACTTCTTTGTGTCTCATCTCATCTCATCTCATCTCATCTCATCTCATCTCATCTTTCATTTCACCCTATTTAAGATAAAAATATATATGATTCCAGTAGGTAATTTGCATTTATTTCCCCCTATTTTATACCTATACACTTGGAAGTATTGTTATTATTATCACCATTAAGGCTTAAGCATATGTTTAATGTGCACTTAAACACTTTTTTCAACTTGTGGCCTTAATCATGGCAGTGTAATAAGAACTGATTCATTACAGTGCAGCAGATTAGTTCTTAGAGCTTCTGCACCTTAGGCAGTGATGCCATTAATTCTTATAAACCAAGCAGCACTGGGCCTGGGAGGTATTTGGGATGGAGACCTCCAATGCAAATGTATGCTACTCATGTATCTACAAAATGTGTGCATTGCATTTAAAAACAGAAATAGAGAGAAAGCTAATTAGAAGGTAGGAGGACAGTAATGTAATAGGTACAATTGGGACTGACATAAGAATCATAGAACCAGAGAATGTCAGGATGGAAGGCACCTTAAAGATCATCTGTCCCAACCTTTCTAATATTGTTTATATGAGACACCCCAGCACTCTGTTGAGCTAAAACTTAAAACTTTCCAAAGTGGGGGAATCCACCACTTCCTTGGGAGACCATTGTAATACCTGACTGTCCTCAGAGTGAAAAATTTTCCTCTTGTGTTCAACCAGATTCTCACCAGGAGCAACTTTTGCCCATTATAAACAGCAGCAACAACAAAATTTTAAAGGTTCAGCCATTTAATTATAAGAAGAACAAGTGAGGTGTTGCTCAGTTTGTGCTTCCTTGTCACCCATCTCCACAGCACATCCGCAGCTAAAGGCTGCAACAGAGGATTTTGCAGCTCTAACCACAGCTGATTAAGACACTGCCACCTCCCCCTGTCCCTTTCATGACTGGCAAAGTGTGAGATGTCTATATTTACTTCACTTAGATGCTTCACCTTAGTGTCTAAAATTTGTTGGGATGAGTTTGGACCCCAGTAGGTTGGTGGCTCACCTGTACAGTGGTGGCAATAATTCCCACTATTTGCTCTGTTCCTCTGTGCTATTACAAACATGCACAGATATGAAAGTCGGTATCTAAGAAAAACTGTAAGCTATTTCTGCTGCAGAAAATATGGATATGTAGGAATTTGCATAGTTTATTTCATCTGATGCAGTTCTGAAAGCTTAATCAGAAGTAACTGCACTGAAATCAATGTGTAATTCTCAGACAGGGAGGAAATAGGTAACAGCTTCTTTAATAGAAGAAACTTTTCCTTAAATAGAAGAGAGCAGACAACCAGTAATCCCAGTAAATTACTTACTTGGCATTAGTGATGCTGTACTGATTGATCTTAGCAGAGAATTTGGCCACCACTATGACAAGATCATGTTACAGCAAACATTGTACAGATCATTTTCACATAAAACTGGAACATACCTGAGCAAAATAACCAAGAAGAGCTGCTTGAAGAAGGTTACAATTTTGTTTGACAGTAACAAATGGTTTTATAAAACAGGCATTAAGAATATGGTCCTACAGGACAGCCACTGACACAGAACCAAACCCCTAAGCGGAGGGATACTGGAGACTTCTCATCATGCTTTCTGCTATTTGTTGGCCTCTTGGTATTTCAAAAGAGCAAGAAAAATGTGAAGGCATTTTGCTTTCTCCTATTCCACTGATACAGAAGTTCTGAATTTTCACTGTAAAAGTAATAAAAAAAAAAACCCACAACCAAAAAAAGTCTGAATTTTTGGTTTTTTTGGGGGGGACTGAGATGACAGGAAGGATGGTTTTACTGCAGTTCTCAGTATTTGAAATCTAATGGGACCCTTTGGCACAAGAGCTTAATTTGGACTTGATGGGAACCCAGTTTACCAGTTTAAGTCACTGTTAGCTAATACAACTTGAAGCTGTTCCACAATAAAGCAGTACATTCAGCCTTGAGCCTTATCGCTGGGACTCATCTGACCTTTTCCAGGTAAGCTGGAATTGCTTAACACTGTGGCTACCCCAAAACTAATAGAACCTTTCAGCATGGCTTAGGCTATCACTTCACTTCCCTGACATCAATTTCTAAAATAAAATAGAAGGCTAATTGGTAAATCAGGTGAGTATTTTTTCTGCTCCGATCCCCCCCCTCCCCGGGATATAATGGTGAAATACATTTTCAAATCTAAACTACCAACAATGCAAAGCTATGATTTAAACACACAGAGAAAAGGAGAAGCTCAACAGCAAGATGAAAGTTCAACTAGAATTTACCAGGCCCAATTTATCAGCCTTGGTGGGGATGGGTCTTAATTACAGTCACCAGGGGTAAGGTGGTGTGGTCAATTTTAATCATCATGGTGAAAAGCTTCAGAGGAAAAATGGATATACAGGAAATGGAGCAGAACTCCTAGGCTGGTGGTGCCCATGAGTTATTCTTGCCTCATCATACCATACTTCTGTGAAATGCTTTTAGAGAAATGCAAGACCACATAGACTAAAGCATGAATTCTTAAAAAACTGCCCTGCATTTGGCTCTGAAACTAAAGACAGTCACTAACAGGATGCTTAGCATATTTGGTGTTGTTTTTTGAGTATTGTGAAAGAAACCCAAAAGGAACAACAGGAGCTGAAAGTGGATAAAGGCCTGAACCATACCCATTGCACCTTAGCAGAAGGATTTTGAATAAGGAGCAGCTGGTGATGTGAATGATGGGTGTGAAAAGGGCTCTTTAGGATGTCAGTGTAAGTGAAAATAAGAAGGAAGGTGAAAGAGTGAGGAAACATCAGATTCATAGGTTTAAATCTCTGCTGGATGTCCCAAAGACATGAATTCAACCCAAACTATAGAGGATGCATCACAGCCCAGATTGTGAGTTTCTACAGCCAGTCTAAATATGTGGAGACTATCCAGGAGAGTAAAGAAAGAAGGGAAGCACGGAAGGGTGAAGAGCTTTTGTACATTTTACAGCAACTGGGACTGTGAGCCCCAACCTTGAAGCACAGTTCCATACTGCTGCTTTCTGCACTAAACACAGATGAAAAAAAGGAGAGTTCCTGCCACAAACCACTTCTAATCTCAGTATAAGGCACAAATATCCTCTAATCACCACCCACAGCCTATGAGGTAGGGAACCTCCGATCTCTGTTAGAGAAACATTCCAATTGGCAGAACTGGCATCTCTCAACTAACCCAGTGGAAGCCAGAAGGGTCAGTCCCTTTCTGGGACCCTGTCAAAGCCACTCTGTAGTAGGAAATAGGAGGGAGCTGAGTGATCATTCTCCAAATGAGGAGGGGGCAGCCCTTGGGCGCAATCCCCAGGAACGCAGCACATGGAGTTTCCTCCATCGCTTGGCCAGTGTGCAGGAATCTGATGTTTAGAAAATAATTTTCCTGTGCGTATAAACAATTCCACCACAATAGCCCAAATCCTGGCTCCGAGGCCTCATTTAAATGTTGGTCAGTTGAGGCCCACAATTAACATTTAATTAGTAAACTCATTACAAAGGCAGGAAGTCTCAGACTTTCCCTTCATTCTCTTTCAGGCCTCCAAAGGGAAGGACCAGGCCCGTCTTTGGCTTTTGATTCAGCAGACAGGGTTTTTTTGTTCTTGTTGCTCCCTCTTCTGATTTCCCTCCGCTTGTAGAATAGTAGCTTTCCCTGCAGCAGACAGGCATGACATGACCTGAATATGTTGAAGGTTTGGCTGGAAATAATCTACTCAGCAAAGATATTTCCATTGAAATTTTACCCAGGATTTTACCTCAGTGTTTTTCAAGGATCAAATGGTGAGGAGCCTGGTCACCTGCCCTCACAAGCCTTGGTAGTAGAAAACCAGCCAAAAATCTGATTTTGCATGTAGTGGTGGAAGGGTTTGGTCTTTTTTCCTGAGATAGCCAGGAGAAAAGCAGCCTCGTGACTACATGAAAGGAAAATGGTGAGTGCTAAAATACAGAGAAAGCACTAACAGAGAGGCTGAGCCCAGGCCATGCCTGTGGTGAGGCACCTCACTGGAGAATCATGATGGGACTGGTAGAGAGGCCTTCTTCCCAGGAAGGAGAAGAGTGGGACTTCAGGCTATAGATTATTTGATGGATGATTCATCCATCCATAAGATACAAGACCTCATCTTTGATCACCTAGTTTCTTTTGATGTGATTTTTTTTGTGGGATGTGAATGACAGGTACATCCTGTTTTTAGACAATGATGAAAAAGTGTGAAACAGCTGACTTGGAGTACTGCAAGACAGACCTTAACACAAATGATTTTCCAACACTTATACTATTCTATGGAAATTTATTCACCTGATCATGCCCTGGAGTAGGGAGGAAAATAAAGAAGTCATTGCAAGAAATAATAATTGCAAAACAGGTTTTAAAAAACAATTTCTTACTTTCCTCCCTGTTTCTATTTTCCATTGGAGCACAAAATAGAGTTTAAAAAGTCTGCAGGCTGGCATGATATATTTTGCATTTTGTAATTTAGAGGAGATTCTATTGAAGTAAACTTTATATTTCTCTCAAAATTGAGAGCTGTCATGCTAGCTGTACCATCAGTCATACAAGTGTTTTATCCTTTTGCCAAGAGGGACTGTGGGGAGCAGAAGACTTTCGACTTGTGAGGCTTGTTGAATTGCATGTTTTACCAATTTTGTCTGTCTTTTATCAGAGATTAGGAGATTGAAAGAATTTATTATTTCATAATATTAATGTCTGAAATCATAATCATCCCTTTCATGTTGTGATCTGGCCATCTAGACAGCAAATTGGCTTTGGATTCATTGTTTTATTCCATATTATGTCTTCAATTCCTTGTTTTGTCAACATTACATCTTTAACATTTTTTCCTCTTGTGTCACAGAATTGGAAGGAGATAGCTGACTTGTAGTGATTTATGGGGGTGCTTAGCCCTGGTTTGTTTTGGTTTTGCAAAAGCGTTAAAAAGCATTTATTATCAGGCAAAGAGCTTCTATAAGCCTGGATGAGGACTGGAAAAAAAATCTTTTCCTTAAGGGCCTTTCACAGGTCTCTGAGTATGGGCAACTTATTGAGGCTGCAGTATTTTTTGTCAGGTATCTAGGTCAATATTTAGCTGAATTTTGTTGGAACATCCTGTTTCCTCTATATTTCTTCTGCAGAGGGAGATAAGCTACTGCACTCCTTTATCCAAGGCATTTACCCCTGTCCTCATCCACAGCAATTCCACTCACTTGGACAAATCATGGGGTGAGCAGAGCCACAACTTTAACTCCCTTTTTCAGACTTCCCATTGAAATGGTGCCTTGAAATGTATTCTGAGCAGTAGTTCTGGAAGTTATCCACAGGATGCAGAGACAGGAGTGGATGGACCCTACAGTCCCTTGCCACCCTCTGTGACCAGATGTCAAAGTTACCTGATCAGAAGTGCTCATCTATAAAATAGATATCCACACTGGAGCAAATCACCATGTATCCATTTCTAGAAAAATAAAGAAAAAACCAGACAGGGTGATTTAAAGTGGAGAATAACCCTAGACACTAGGGTGATTTAAAGTGGAGAAATCAAGGTTTTTTCCAGTGACTGCAATCCCTAGACCTTCTCAGACCATAACTGTATCCTAGACATTCACCTGCATAGTGGACACCAATATCTTAGCCATCTCAACTTAGATCAGATGCACTCAACATATTGGAATGTATGTAATTTTCTTATTACTGTGATGTATGGTATTATCCTTGCTGTGATCAGGGCTTCAGGACCTACAAACAAAAAGAATCATTAAATAGATAGTTCCAGACCAGAAGATTTTAGAGGAGAAAGAACCAGTGCAAAGCAGATGAAGTCCCAGTTACCTTTGGAGAATTAAATAGCATTGTGACATTTATCAGTGCTTTTTAACTTTTTCTTTCCTTTTTTTTTTTTTCTCCTTTTTTTTTTTTTTTTTTTCTTTTTTCCTCCCTCCTTTTTGTTCATTTTGGACTGAAGGTTTTGTTTCAGATCTTCACTGCAATGGGCATTCTATATTACAATGTTTTTAGTAAGTACTGGAGCACCCTCTTGCCATGTGGTGTGAAATAGAAACTTGACCCAGCCATGACTGTGTGCTGGTAGTTGAACAGTTAGTTATAAGATCTCAGCTCTCCTGATCCCTGCTTCATTCCTGGGTCAGACTGTATCATCCCAGAGAAGTGGCCTGGGGCAGGTCAACTTAATTGTCCCTCTTGAGTCCTCATTTCTCTCTAGTGGTTATAAAAGATCTTATATTTGCCAGATGACTTTTGCCAGTCGTTGCTAGATGACTTTCAACAAGACAAGAGGGCATGGTCTTAAATTGTGCCAGGGGAAGTTTAGGTTAGATATTAGAAAGAACTTCTTTACAGAGAGAGTGATCAGGCATTGGAATGGGCTGCCCACTGAAGTAGTGGATTCTCTGTCCCTGGAGATAATTAAAAAGAGACTGGATGTGGCACTCAGTGCCATAGTCTAGCAACCACAACGGTGGATCAAGGGTTGGACTTGATCTCTGAGGTCCCTTCCAACCCAGCCAATTCTATGATTCTATGATTCTATATAGCTAGATCAGATGTAGATACATGCATGAAATAAGACAAGACCTATCCCACCCCTTGCCCACTAGCCTGGATAATCCAAAGCTTTGTGCAAGTGTCAAGCACTGTCTGAAGATCCAGGATCATGTTCTAAGTTTCCCCAGAGCTGTGCATGTGTCTGGTCCACAGCACAGCAGTTCAACAAAAAAGGTACAAGCAAACTGGGAAAGGATGATCTGGCTTGTGGATGGGACCCACCTTTGCCACTCTGCAGTAAAAAATAGCTTTTTTTTTTATTATTTTTTTTAATGCCAGAAAAAAGGAACCCTGGCATAAGATGATGAGTTGAGACTGAGACAGTTGGTTTGTAAAACACATAATTCCCTGAAACATTAAATAACTGTCCTCATAACATATGCACTGCAAGTAAAAGCATAGTCTTAGTTGCATCAGTTCAGCTTCCTTTTACTATTTTTTTTAATTAAAATTAAAATCAGGAATAGAAATAAAACAGTCTGGAGTTCATGACCTGCTGAGGAATGCAATTAGCCCATAAAAATCATGACTGGGATTTGTTGCAAGGTAGAAACATGATCCCTTGAAAAAAAAGTTGCCCTTTTGCAAAGTACCAAACGATAGGGAAGAACAAAATAAGAGGGAGATGAGCAGTTTTTATTTTACCCTCCCTCTTCAACCAGAAAGAGCTGTAAAAGAAAAGACCCATCACCTCCTGTGGTCAAGTTTCACAGCAAACAAGAAGTCCTGAGCAACTCTGTGATTAGTTTTATCTCTGTAAGACTAATCCCATGATAAACCTCTTGTTTCCTATACTTGATGTACCACTATTTTACTAGTCCTGAATGCATCAGGCACATTGTGGATGGCTCACTACGAACAAACAGAACCTGACAGTTTCCTTCCTTAAAATAAACAGAAATGGTACTTAGACACAGTTCAAAGAGTTCAGCACTCCCAGAATGGCTATTATTACTCTCTAGGTGGGCAAGTAGACCCAGGTTTTCAATTTAGTGAAGGCACCTTTTTAAAATTTTTCTCCCTTCCCAATTTTTACTGGCAGTAAAATGAATATATAATTACCAAGCTTGTTTTTTCACAGTCCTCCACTTCCACTTTCCATGCAAAGTGATCCATCCATTTAGGCCACTGCTTCTTTACTTCCACCTCCTTTTCTGGGAAAAAGTCATGTCATTTGGACTTCTCAGGAAGTGTTTTGGCAATGTTTCCCCCTCTCCTTAAAGCTACACAGTACTGAACTGTTACCAATAGCAGGACAGATTTTAAGAATAATGCTGCAGTAACCTCTATGAGGCCTTTGCTCCAAAGATTTCTGAAGCTTTACACTTATCAGTGATGTGGAACAAACTTACCTACATATTCCCCTAGAATCTTTTACTTATGAATGGTCACTAATTCTCTGGTACCTACAATAGAAACAAGCTTTTCAAAACACTTTTAGTGCTCTTGTCTACATGGAATTCATACAAGAAGTTCTGTGAAACAGAATGTAAATTAAAGTGCAATTTCTATTCTGAATGAAACCCTTATTTGGAAAATCATTCTTCATCCAGTTCATCATTCCAGTTCCAGTTCATCTTACACGAGTGTAGGAACTTCCCAGAGTGTCCAGGACTTCCAGGCTAAGCACCAAGAGGATGGATGGAAGAGAATCGTGATCAGCATACTGGAACAGGTACAGTGATGGGTGGCCAAGATGTCTGGGGACAGAAGCAAATGGTATACTAAGAGAAACTGAGAATCCTGTGTTGGCTCAGTTTTAAGAAGAGAAGCTTCAAGATCACTTGTGACATTGGGTATTGCAGGTACCTTATGGGCCACGCAGAGAAAAATGAACTAGATTCTTCTCAGAGATGCACAGGAACAGCACTAAGGTAACAGACAAGAAAACTCTAATGAGATATTATGGACCTTTTTTTTTTCACCTTTGGGGTGGTCAAAGAGAACCTGTATGAGCTGTGAAATCTCCTTTCTTGTAAATTTCCAGAATTCTACCAGGTGAGATCCTAAACAATGCCACCTAACTTCAAGGATGGCTCTGCTTTAGAGTGAGAGGATGGATCACATGATCCCCAGGCTGGTTTTTAAACCCAAATAATGATTTTTCATAAGTGAAGCCACCTATCTTGGATCTCTACCTAAGGTACATCCCAAAATGCACTTATAAACTTATAAAGCTACCTAAGGCAACTTTGTTTAATGGCCTCTACCTATATCTCCTTCCAGTGGCTGCAGGGAGAACCTAAACAAGTACCCTGACTGATTAGATGTGTGAAGTTAACTGAGATGAAATATATTGCTAGTAACCCAGGCCTCATTCTGTAATAAATAGAAATCCCAGTTTCTCTGTTACCTGCAGCAGGAGCTAAAGCCATGCACACTCCTAACACCTACAACTTGCTCTGCTGTCTTCACATGTTTCTTGAGACACTTTGAGTATCTGAGCCACTCTCAGAGACTGGGAAAACATGACACAGGGCATATAGAGTGGCACTTCACACCCACCTGTGGCAATGAAGTCAAGCCCATGCTCTTAGGTAAAATAAAACCAGATCCATGTGTCTTCCCAGTAAGCATGTAAAGAAAAAGTAGCTTTTTTCCAGTGGCTATTTGCACCTTTTTCTCAGGAAAAAAAGATTCGAAACACTTGAATAAAGACAGATGTTATTATACTATTATATACCATTATATATATTATATATTATTAGTGCCATGCAGCTGCCGTTGTGATGATATGTGTGACTGAATTTGCCATATCTTCCGTGGAAAATGTGTTTCTGCTGTCAAAAACCTGAAAGTTTTTGTTTTCAGATGTAACGTTTTCAAAGTTTGCAGGGGAACATTCAGGGTTCTCAGGTTCTTGAAAAAGAAAATTTTTTAAAAGTCCCATTTTCCACAAAAGGTGCATGATTATTCCCATGAAATTTATGCAAGTCCACAGTTATCAGCTTAGTGATGGTCAAGAGAGAGATGTTTTGGTCAGATCTTAAGAACATGCCAAAATCAGACATCTCAGTAAAGAAGCTTGTTTATTTTGGGTTTAGAGATGCTCCTTTCTACTAAAATGCTCCAGAAGAGTCAAAGTTTCTGGGAGGTCTAAGGTTGAGAGATATAATTCACAATATGCTTGAAGGAGAAATTGAATGGTTGCTGGTGCCGTTTCTTTTGTCACAAGTAGGAATAGGGTGATGTGTGAGTGCTACAGCTCAGCTGACAAACTCACTTGTACAGTCTCTGTGCTTAGGTTAGGTCTTTGGCAAATGTTGCTGGTTTGCAATCTAAGAGGGTGTGAACAAAAGCAACATAACCAAAAAACTCAAGCCTGACCAACAAAGATGTGACAGAGATGGTCTCTTCCCTTGTGCCACTTCAAGGGTGTCTTCATTTGTGCACCTTGCTGTTACCAGGGGGTAATGGTACCTTCAGTGGGTGAAGTGACATCATGTCAGGTTTAGTGACAGAGGGGACAAAACAAGGGAAGAACTGTAGTGGGAAGCTGCAGCTGTGAAAACACCTCTCAGCCAACCTCCTCTGCACAAGGGTTCCAGTGGCAGCACACCCATGGGATGCTCTGCTTGTGGCCTTTCTCTAAGGCTGAAACTCTCAGGCTTTATTCATTTTGACATCCTGACTCCTAGGCAGAGGTGATATCAGTGTATGCAATGCTTATCTCCCACTGCATGGAAAAAATTAAAATATGACAGGAATGAAGGTATAAACTTTACCTTCAAAATATGATACTTGACAGGGCTGTCTCTACCAGTTTGTCATAGATTAGACTGTACAAATCAGCTTTGATTTTTCCCAGGTTGCTAAGGCTGGAATAACCTGTAACACTGATTAAGCTGTGGATGCTTTGGACCTCTAACAATGTATATAGGGAGGGACAGTCATCCCCTTTTTCTATCTGGGTAAACTGAGGCACAGGGAGGAAATGCTAACCACAGAGCCTTACAGTGCCACAGCCCCTGTGAGAGAAGCCAGCTCTCCTGACTTCCCAACATTTGCCTTTAACCACTAGACCATGAATCCTGTTTGCTTTGTTTCCCCGGGTTTCGGGCATGTTTGTTTTCCCCTTTCATGTCCCTAATGATGCTGGTCCATGGCAGGACAGCTGACAGATTACAGGGAGAGCCTGTCTGAAACAGGAGGCAGGATGCTTCACCAGCTCTGGGGCTATTTAACTTTTCTCCTACAGTGTGGATCTCAGTCCCTCCCGGTTGTGCTCATATAACATCCCTGGGGCAAGGACAACAATTGCCTAAATGGAAAAAAGAGACATTTCCTGTGCCTTTAACTACTCCTAGTGCAGTTTGGCACCTTCAAAGAAAGCAGTGTGCTTAGCTAACCATCAGCCAGCACTCAGCAGATCTTCAGAATTCTGTGATTTTTGTGGGCAAATCCATCAAAAAACATACTTGGGAGCACTGGCATTGAGCTAGGAAATACTTGGTGACCTCTTTGCCATTCCTGAGCCCCAACTGCATTGCAAAGTGGTTTTAGACAGAGTACCCCACTTAGATTGGTTTTCACTCTCACTTCACAAAACTTTATTTTAGAATCACTTTGCTTCCTTCGTTAAAAATCTAGATGCACAGCTACTAATTCATCTTCCCTGCTGCAGTTCTCTGTCCTTCCACCTAAGGCTCCAGTTGAAAGATCAGAGAAAAAAGAGAGGAAGAAAGAGATGAGGCCACCAGCACAAATGCCTTGGGAGTTGCTTGCTCTTTCTCTTTACCTCACAGCATCTGCAAAGCTGTTAAACCACAGTTCTGCCTATTTTACTGGCAGGGAGGATTGGCCTAAGCCAGTGAAGTTTTTTTTGTATTTGCCTAAAGTATCTGTGTAGGTATTGTTTTATTTTTTTCCCTTTTTTTTTTTTTTCATTTTTCCATCTGGATACCTAGATCTTATTTCCAGTGTTATTGTGTCCAAAACCAAAGATCTAACAATAATAGAATCACAGAATAGTTTGGATTGGAAGGGACCTTAAAGATCCTCAAGTTCAACCGACCTGCATGGGCAGCACTTCCCACTAGTCCAGGTTGCTCCAAGCCCCATCCAACGCGGCCTTGAACACTTCCAAGGATGGGGCAGCCACAACTTCTCTGGGCAACATGTGCCAGTGTTTCACCACCCTTACAGTGAAGGATTTCTTCCTAATATCTAATCTAAATCTACCCTTTTTCTGTTTAAAACCATTCCCCTCATCTAATCTCTAAATTTCCTGATAGAGTCCCTCCTCCTCTTTCCTCGCCCCCCCTTTGTGTAATGGAATTCTGTCCACATAGAAAAATGGCTCTGTTAACACAGATGTTTTAAACTCTTACATGGTTTTTTTTCCAGCTTTGATAACTTATGACATTTGCAGGTCTACAAGTGACCTTAGTATAGATTTGATGTCAACTAATAACCCATTCCATGGAGAGGTAGACTTAGAAATGACTTGGGCTTCAAAAGGCTGAAATTCCCTAAAAGCATTACTTACACACATTAGCCACAAGAAAAAGCCTCAATATATTTTAAATATCCCAATAGTGCTTTTGGAGCAGCAGAAGGTGACTGGCTATTACTGGTGTTTTCAGAGTGTCTCCTGTGATTCAAATTGGAGACCAAAACTCCACTGTTCTCAGTGTTGCCTAAAACCAGCTCAAAGGGAGGTCCTGCTTCAAAAAGCTAAGAAGAGATGACTGTTTCCCCCTCCTCACCCCTCCACCCAAAAAGTTGTATAACAGTATTGAGCAGTGTTTTTTTTCTTGGAGAGCAGAACCCCTGCCATGCAGCACTGATTCCAAAGTCAGGGGTCTTGGGGTCCCTCCAAGGTTGGGTCTTGGGGTCCCTGCAAGGTCTGCAGAGAGAAAAGCTCCTTCAGAGTTTCCTGCACTGACTCCTCCCTTGGCTATGAAAGTCCTTAAATGTAGGCAGTGAGATGCATACCCATGACCATACTCTCTTCAGGGGAATGAACTTCTCTTATCATGTTTATTTATGAGGATATTGTCTACTAGGTTTAAGGACCTGTAGCTGATGCTGTAGGACAAAAAATAATAAATGGATGCAGACTGGGAAACACCTGAAATGTCATTATTATCTCCTGGTGCCAGAGGCAAAGCACTTACTGGGATTATTCTCATATTATTTTGCCATTAGAGATTCTAATTAAAATGCAAGTCCTGACTGAGCTGGGCACTGCTAGTTTGCAGTGTCTGATCAGGAAAAGATATGATTTTAGTTCCTACTGTGTTAAGCAGGGATGTGCTGCATTTGAATACATCTTCCCAAAGTCAGAAAGAGAAAAAAATGGAGAAAAACTGGGTACAAGGGCTGGAAAGCCTCATTAATCTGCTCTGCCTCCCCTAGATGAAGTGAGATGCTGTATGAAATTTTTTTTTCCCTTCCTCTTTCCCATTTTGGGGAAGGGAGGAAGTCAAACATCCCTCAGTGGCAGGAGATTTCACCACCCCACAAAAGCATGGATGTTTCTCTGGCCCTGGGAATGCTGTAGTATCCCAGCATGAAGTGTGTGGATGAGCCCACGTGGTAAATGTCACAGAAGCTGCTTGTCTGTTCTGCAGTGGGTCTGAAGGAGCCAGAGTGAGGACAGTGGTGCTGAAAGGAGACCCCATGAATGAGGTGTGACTGAAGGGCTGGGTGGCCCCGCAGCAGCCTCCTGCTACTTAAAGGGAAACCAGGGAGATGCACGTAGCTTTTAGCATCATCAGTGGCATTCTAATTCTTTCAGAAGCTCAAGAGGGAATGAGGATGTTCTGCCTTACTTCGCCTCCTGAATTTCAATTTTTTTCAGGCCTTCTCTCCAAAAGCTGCTTTTGCTGACCTCATATAGGCATTATTTGTCCATACTGACCAATTCATCCCTCTACTGGCAAAGACCTAGCATATCCATCAGACTGACAGGCTTATCTGAAGCTGTTCTTGGTTCAAATACAGCCAGTCAGCAAATTCTCTTTTTTTCCCCACTGTTTCCCTGCTGTAATTTGGGAAAAAAAAAACCAACCAAACAACAAACCAAAACACCAAATCAATTCTGGGAATAAACAAGGCAACTCTGCAGACACAACTAAGACAGGGTCATGTTGCAGTCAGCTGCAGAAGGCACTGGGGGTGGGAGAGTCTGACAAGGTAGAGTCTGGGGGTGGAAGCTGTGATAGAAGAGAAGGTCATTTTGTCAAGGCAGAGGAGCTATGACTATTTACACCACCTGGGAATCTGATTGTCTAGAGACAGGATGGCATTATAAAGGACACTGGTGAGGACTGGTGGAAGTAAACACTTTTCTACCAAACAAGTGAGAAAAGAGAAACCATGCCCTTTTTTCTCTCAGTTCACTGTCTGTTGCACAGTCCATCTTTCTTGAATCCTGTATGAAGAACAACAGCTTGAAATAGATGCCAAGAGCCACTGCACATCTATATGGCTTCCCTCTCAGATGGAGGAAGCAGCATTCAGAAAGCACTCAGAGGAGCTGAGCTGGAGCTGGGAGATTTGCTCTGTCCTCTGCATAGAATCATAGAGACATAGAATGTGTTGGGTTGGAAGGGATCTTTAAAGGTCATCTAGTCCAATCATCCTGCAGTGTGCAGGGATAACTTTAACTACATCAAGTTGCTCAGAGTTCCATCCAGATAGACCTTGAACGTCTCCAGGAATGTGGCCTCCACTATCCCTCTGGGCAACCTGTTCCAGTGTTTCATCAACCTCATAGTAAAGAACATCTTCCTAATGTCTAATTTAAATCTACCCTGCTCTATTTCGAAACCATTGCCCCTCACCCCTATCACTATATGCCCTTGTAAACAGTCCTTCCCCAGTTTTCTTGCAGGTCCCCATCCTTGAGCTTGTGCTGAGTGATGGGGAGGAAATATCTTAGCTGTGAAGACTGGCAGGGTTTATTAGCTCACACTCAAGTGCCCTAATGCCAGGTGACTTTCTGCTGCACAAGGCTGATTTCATCTGTGCATTCCCAAACACACCATCCAGGCCAGCACTTTCACTCATCGAACAGAGAGGTCCCAGTCAAAACCCTGGCTGCAAGCACAGCCAGGATGCACAGGTGTGGGTTTACAAGGAGAGAGGAAAGAAGGGGGCTTTAGGTCCTCATTAGCTTCTACCTCCTTTCCTTTATGGCCAAAGATTTTTTGCTCCCAGCCTTGCTGTGTGGCTTTTCTGTGGGGAGAAAGAGGTGGTGAGAGGAGCAAGCATGGGCATGAGACCAGTGCTAGGAAGAGAGGGGCTCAGCAGGCACTGGGGTTTCTTGTTTCCCTGTGTATTCAAAACATTGAGGCCTGGCATTTCCCCATACCCCAAACCCATGGTTTCCTTGGCTCTTGGCTAGGATAATGGCTTCATTTTCTGCAGTCTCCCAAGTAGCTTGTGTCACCATCTCCTGGAGGTACTGCTACTCTCATGTCCCTGGCTCAGCATTTCAGCTTCTCCCTTGGCTCAACATCTGTGCTGTCAGAAGCAATAAATTCACTCTACAAGTGTAGAGTCCTGCATCTGGGTGGGAATAACACCAGGCACCAGAACAGATTAGGGGATGTCCTACTGGAAAGTAACACCATGGAGAAAGACCTTGGAGTCTAGTGGATGGTAAATTCTCCATGGGTCAGCAATGTGCCCTTGTGGTCAAGAGAGCCAAAGGTATGTCCAGCAGATCTAGGGACATCCTTCTCCACCTGTACTATGCCCTGGTGAGACCACACCTGGAATACTATATCCCAGTTTGGGCTCCCCAGTTCAAGAGAGACAGGGATCTACTGGAGAGTGTCCAACAGAGAGCTAGAAGGATGATTAAGAAATTTTAACATCTCTCCTATGAAGAAAGACTGAGAGAACTGGGGATGCTTTGCCTTGAAGGAAAAAGGGTGAGAAGGGATCTTCTGAATGTCCATAAATATCTGAGGGATGGGTGTCAAGAGGAAGGACCTGATCTCTTTTCAGTGGTCCCCAGTAATAAGACAAGGAATAATGGGTTTAAACTGGAACATAGGAAATGCCAGATCAACATGAGGAGAAACTTCTTTACTGTGAGGGTGAGGGAGCACTGGAACAGGCTGCCCAGAGAGGTTGGGGAGTCTCCTTCTCTGGAGATTTTCAAAACTCTCTTAGATGTGTTCCTGTGTGGCTTGCCAGAGGTGATCTTACTGTGGCAGTGGGGTTGGACTAGATGATCTTCTGAGGTCCCCTCCAACACCTAAGATTCTATGATTCTATGCTAACAATATATGGGGGCCAATATTAAAAGAAACTTTTGGCAGACCTATTTTTCTCTTCCCTTTCTGACCTGCTCTGGGTGACATTTCCTCATCTCTCCTCATCACTCAACATGCACATCATCTTTTGCAAGTTGACATCTGGAGCTTCATGCAAGTTTGTGAAAATATTTAGCAGATTAACTCTTCTGTGTTGCTCTTTGACTTCACTGAGCTGTTGGCTGCTTTGCATTCCAGCATTGCTATGGATTGCAGCTGTGCTGCACCTTATTATCTCTAAGAATTTGGACACCATTGATTGTGATTCCATATGAAGATGCCTTGTTTTTGCATATGGACTTAATGGAGGGGCAGGACAAAGGCTGGACCACTGAAGTTTGGAGCAGACAGGCTGTGGGCAGTGGCTGCTAACTGAACAGGGAGTTAGCTCTTTCCTTCCCTGCCTCTTACACAGCTATTCCTATTGAAGGGAAGTATTGAAGTGTTTGTGTGGACATCTGACTGGCATGGGAGAAAGGGTCTGGGACTGCAGGATCTGCAGCCCTGTCACTATTCATCATCTGAAATTCACAAAATCCCTGAAAGTTAGGGATTGGAGGGGACCTTGAAGGATCATTGAGTCCAACCCCCCTCCCCTCTCCAACAGCTCAGTCCCCAACCTGTACTGGTCTTTGGGGTTGTTCCTACCCAGATGCAACACTCTACTCTTGTCCTTGTTACAATTCACTAAATTTTTCCCTGCCCAACTCTCCAGTCTATCTAGGTCGCTCTGAATGGCAGAACAGCCTTTTGGGGTGTCAGCCATTCCTCCCAGCTTTGTGTCCTCAGCAAACTCGCTGAGAAAATACTGTCCCATCATCAAGGTTGCTGATAAAGATGTTGAACAGGACTGGACCCCGAACTGATCCTTGGGGGACTCCACTGGTCACAGGTCTCCAGCTGGACTCTGTGACATGGTTCACCACCCTTTAGGCTCTATTTTGTAGCCAATTCTTAAATCATCTCACTGCAGATTCTTCTATCCCACGTTTCCTGAGCTTGCTCATAAGGACATAGGGAGACTGTCAAAAGCCTTCCTAAGGTCAAGGTAGACTACATCCACTGCTCTCCCTGCATCTACTCATCCAGTCTCAACATCGTAGAAGGCTATCAGATTAGTCAAGCATGATTTCTCCTTGGTAAATCCATGCTGACTACTCCTGATAACCTTCCTCTCTTCCATGCACTTAGACATGAATTCTACACTGAATATTCCTCCTGAGACCCTTCAGGTTGATCCCAGTGTACCTGACTGACATAGGTGACTCAAAAGACAAAGCAGGGTGAGTTGGGCAAGGGCAGGTGCTTGTGTTCAGCTTTTCCTCCTCCTTACTCACATGCATGGATGATGCTTTGAGAGTGCTCTGAAAGCTGATTTGGGCATTTCATCTCTGTGTTTTGCCAGAGCAACACGAAAAGGGAATTTGCCATATTCTTTAGGTGCATCCTCCAACGTGCACAAGACTTTTTGATCTGTTACCCATGAGTAGGGGGGAGAAAAAAAAAGCAAAGCTATAAAATACACTTAATTCCTTTGGTTAGCATGGTCACCAAAAAATGTGCTGCCTTTTTTTTTTTTTTTAATAAATTTTTCATGTGACAGAGCAATTTCTGTGTTGTGATGGAGTCAGTTCACAGTGCTAAGCTCCAGAATTGTGGTTAATTAGTAGCCAGTTTAGGAAATTATGTTATCATTACCTCATCCGTTTTTAGCTTAGTAGCTTTCCTCCTTTTCCACCTCCCCCCTTCCCTATTCCCTTCAACCTTCCCTGCCCAAGGATATTATTTTCCTTAATGACATCTATGTCACGCATACAAATTCAAATCCTCAAAACACATCTCAGCATCTTGAGTCTTCAATAGTTTGAAAACTCTCATGAATTACATTTTTTTGGTATGAAGACTGACCAAAGAAAACCAAAGCCAAGCAAAAAAATAAGTTGTTCCTCACTTTTGTCCCCACTTTGCTGGTTTTATGTTGGCTCTTGCCCCTGCACCTCCATAACAGAGACCCAGTCTGATGCTGGGCTGATCTCCACCTGCCCTGTGTTTTTTGTTGATGATCACACTCTGCCATCCTCCCTCATGCAGAAATCCAAGGGGAAAACAAACAGCAGGAAGGAGCAAACAGCCAAGTCCCGTCAATAAATGGTGGCAACATGCAGAATGAAAAAGAAAAGCCAAGGAAAGGGAGATGGAAACCACAACTTAACAGGGGAATTTTCTAGTGGCATACTTTGAAACCAGACACTTACTATTAAGGGCAGAGGAGGAAGAGGAGTGGGAGTTCAGAGATGGAAACCTTGGTTTTAGTGATCTTCTGTTCAACTCTGCTCTTAGCCAAGCCTTGTCAAGTTGTATACGGTGTCTCAAAGTGAAAACCCAAGTTAAGTGCAAGGGAGGATCACTTATCACTTATCCACCAAGTTTTGGCAGAGAATAATTTTAAATTGTATTTTCTTAATTTCCTTCCACCTACCTATCAATGATGCAGTAATTTTAATTGTTCTCCTCACTATGTTGGAGGTCTGTGTTGTCATGTATGGCAAAACCCATCCATCCATCTGCAATACATCATGAAGAAACATTTTTGTCATCCACCCATCACTTGGGTTGCTCTTGCTGTGCAAAATTATAAGCATTTCATCACATGCTTTTATTCTCCTTTTCTGTTTTAGTTGTATTTAATTCCCTGGGTCTTAGTCTCTCATGCCACACAGTGAGTGTGCTTGGGTAGATTATCTTCGTTGTCTCCTCTAAGAGGGACTAGCATTGGATTGTGACTTTGAAGACAGCACCCCATGCATTGGCTCTAATGATTTCTTCTCTTACACTTTGCCAGTCCCCCCTACTCTGCAGTGTTCACACTTCTCAGGCATTTGCAGACTGGGTGGGGCTGGCTCACAAATTACTCATTTCTTTACCAAGCTGCTCATGGCTTTTGTGGCTTTTGCCAGCCCTGAAAACTCATGCTGCTCTACTCTGCACCCCTTCTTCTCAAGATGGATGTGAGAGGCCTGGAAATGCTTGTGATAATCCACACACACCATCCCTTGTGGGAAAAAGAATTTGTACTCCCCAAAAAGTGATCACAATATTGAGACAGGCCAGAATCAACCAGGCTTTTGCCATATCACATTTCAAGGCAGAACTATCTGTTGCCTCTCAGGCAGTCTTTAGGCTAGGGAAATAGGTTGTGCCTGAAAATAAATAAGCGCCTTACTGAATTTTAAACAGGACTTTGCACTGAGGATAAATCAAGCTCCAAACTCTATGAGCTGGCTGGAGCCAGCACCAGAAGTGGGATGTGTAGGGAAGGCTAATACTTGAATTTCTTCCACACACTTGGCACTAATTCCCATTGGAAATTGCATGAGTTGATAAACATTAAAATTTTCTCTGGAAATGTTTTGTGTCTCCTTGAACATCTCTCCCCAGGTTTGTCCTCAGTGAACGGGGTATTTCAAAAGCTTTCACCAGTCATTGTGTTTGTTTCTGTTTTCCTAGGGGGAATCTGCTCCCTGTCTCTGCTGCCCAGGCATGTGTAACCCAGGGCAGCTTTTGGCTGTTTCTCTGTCCTGATGTTTGGGTAAAGGTTATAATGGCCCCAGAAAGAGGACCTGTGAGACACCATGGAGTGAAATGAGAAGAACAACATTTGTAGGAAATTCACACTGCTCTGCTTGTCCAGAACAAAGCATCGGAAGCATCCATCCAGCTCCTACAGCCATCTACCCTTTTATTTTCTGTGAATGTCAGATTTCTGGGGTCCTTTGCTGCCTGAAAGGCCCGGGGGGGGTTTCATCTCTGTGGTTCTTGTGGTAGCTTTCAGCATTTCTCAACCACTACATAATCACCATCAGAGTGGGATGGTATGAGCCAAAGGCAGCACTTAAGCTCTGCAGGGTAAGTGACCTCAACCAAGGAGAGAACCTCTTCCTTACCCTGTGTGCCCAGGAGTGACAAACCACAGCAGTCTCAGCCCAGCCAGAGGCACTGCAAGATGCCTGCTGGGACCTGGGCTGGGAGCCAGCTCTGAAGCATCCCTGGGGCTGGAGGCAATGTCCAGATATGTGGGCATCTCTTCTACTGACACACACAGCTCAACCACATCCCATGTGCCCCAGGGACATTGCAAATCCCAGCTATAGACACTCTGTGACTTAGTCTAATGCTCATTTTTTAAAAGCCTTAATTTGGAGGGGTAAGTTGTCCACTGAAACCCAGAAGATGTTTACTCCTGTCTTGCTCTGTCCATAAGGAAAAAATATTTTTGCTGGTTGTTCAACAGGCTCAGCTTTTCCACTGCAGGCAAACCTCCCTGCCCTCCTGTCTTCCTGCCTGCTCTCTCCTACCTCTTGCAGCGTTTTGGAAAGCTTCAAATGTTCCAAACTCTTGCATCCTGATGCAAAGCAGATTTTTTTTTTTCTTTCCCCCTTCACTGTTCAATACAGGAATCTCTCTTGGGGGTGGCTATCTTTTAAGGCTTAGATTCATGGGATGCTGCACTGTGGTCTCAGCTTATTTCTCACACAGCTGGATGCATTTCAGGGGTGGTGCATCCCAGTGCTTTGAACAGCATTTGACTTCTCAGATAGCCACACTGAAGTCAAAGGGCACCTTTAATGAGTAAGGTGCTATTTTCAGAGAGACAGACACATCTACATCATGGCTCAGCCTATTTTGCTTTGAATCCTATATAAATACACAGCTGCTGGAATGAGTTTATCATCTCAGAATCTTTTTTTTTTTTTTTTTCAGTGTAAGTTGTTTTTAATCTTTGTGGCTGTGTGGAAACTGGAAAAAAAAACACCTTAGCCATAGCAGGGAAATCAGAAGATCTTTGCATTTTATATTGTGCCTTAGGACTTCTAGGTAGGCTTGCAATTTTTAACACATGACAACTACACCTTGCTGACAAAAAGCTCAAAGCACTGATGCCCAGTCCCCTGACTGACTCCAAGGCCCAGGGTTTGCAGTGCACAGCTATTTTCTACACATGATCTGAGGGCTGATTTTAAATAAATTTAGTTTAATCAGCGAAAAGTCTCCCCAGCTGCAGACATCCATAATCTGAGGCAGCTACCTGGACTGCTGCTGTCTCATTCATTTAGTTGGACCTCTTGGTAAGATGCCTGAATTAGGCTGACATGGTGCAAACATCATCCCTTAGGTTGGTTTTCGCTGGTTTCCTGGTGTCACTGTTGGTCAAATATAAATGTGACTTAACTTGCTTGCCTCTATCAGCTAGTACTACTGGAAGAGTATTCCAAAAAAAAAAAAAAAAAGAAAAAAAAAAGAAAAGGAAGGTGACATTAAACCAGCTAGAAAAACCTCAGGAGACCTGTCAATCAACAAAGATATTTACTGAAGCTTCTATTGACCCATATATGCTCTTATCTAGAAACCTTTATCTTCTAAGACAATGTTGACTAACAGCTTTTCCTTTACTCGTGTTTCTATCTTAAAAGAATAACAAATAAGCTTAATTCTTCACAAAATCTTTAGCAAATGCCTTTTAAGCCTAACACAATGGTAGTTATTTTAAGAAGGATGGCTAAGCACTGCAACACTTTTCTATTTTTCTGTCTTCGTTTTTCATATTGGAGCACTTAATCACAGTTAATCTTTGCGCACAAGGAAGACACATTAACTTTGTTTGCACAGGACTGATATAAAAGCTTTCAACTCCTCTGTTCCTGTATTCATCTCCCTGGTAAGCTTTACCATTTTAAATAACAGATAAAGGGAATGCTGAAGATTCAGTGATACAGTCTATCTTTGCTAAAGTAACTGCAGGGACCAGACTGTGAGCAAACTTGCAGCCTAAGAGATGAGCCAGCCAGAGCTGAGCATCTGCAAATCCCACTGGAAGGTTGGAGCCAAGGAGAAGGGAATAGTTTAGGGTGACCTGAGAAATGACCTGAGAAGATGTTAATGCCTCGGACAGGTGAAAGGAGACCCCCTCCCTGTACAACCCAGGATGTCTCTGCTCTCTGCAGGCAAAAGCAGTCTTCATCTCCTTCATTGCAGCCACCTCCTGACATGTGTCTGAGGGTCCCCTCTCTGTGTTTTCAAAGGCTACAGCAATGGCTTACTGTAGAGTCTTGTTTTGATAAGGTTGTATTCTCCCAGGCTGTGAAATGGAGGACTAAATCACAGCTCCTCTGCATTCAGTGAGCCTTAAATGAGTAGAATTTCTTCTGGACTGAATCTGAATTTCACTGTTGAGGCTAATGGTAATTTAAATGTCTTTTATGGCCTCTTTACTCTGTCAGAGCAATAAAAGGGGGCTTAGTCCTTGGTTACACCCAAAAGTTGCCCTGCTTAATTATCTTGGAATAGCTAAAGTAATAAAACCCTTTGCCTGCTCTCTGCCTCCCTCACACCTACCGTAGCAGATTTGCTGGTATAAACACACCAGTGTGGGACATGAAGGGAATTAGACTACAGTGGCTTGGGGGTGTTGGCTGGAAGGAGACAGCTGTATGTTAATTCATTCAGTAAGACCTCGTTCCTGGGATTTTTTTTTCTGTCTGATTATATAGGTATGAACCTAAGTGACTGAACTCGGGAGAAATTCTGTGCTCTTGGGGCTGGATGGGTGCCATGGCCATATCATGATCCCAGATCAGTGGGAGACTTGGATGAGCATGGAAACCCACGTGCATTTACTTGCAGATGAAAGAAACCTGGACAAAGGGGACCAGACAGAGCAAATGTCCCTAATGTTGGCACCTGGAGATCAGTCCCTGGCACATGGCATAGTGCACATCCTTGGCATTGTCTAGGAAAATCAGCAGCAAAAAAGAAAGAGAAGCTGAAGAGAAGAGATCCCATGGCAACTTTAGTAGATGTTAAAACACAGCTAGAGATCCTGCTTTGCTGACTCTTGCCAATTCTGCATCCTGTTTTGTGTTCACTAGAATCCAGCAAAACACAAGGAGTAGGTGTTGCTCTAAACTTTGTCTGTCTCTGTCCAGACATTTCTGGGAGCTATTCAGAGACATGAGTGAAAAACATTGTGCATACTTTGGCCAGGAACCATTTTAGTTTGCTATGAAGTGCTGTAGTATAAATACATACATATGTGCAAACAAATGCATAAAGAATATTTGGAGGTCAGAAGAAGCAAAGCTGTCCTTGCCCTTTCATCGCAAGATGAGAGGACATTAGATCAGACTGATAAGCATGTAGATTGTTGGGGTTTTTTTGTTTGTTTGGTTTGGTTTTTTTGTTTGGATTTTTTCCCCTTCCTTTTCTTCTTCTTCTTTTTTTTTCTTTCTGTTGTGTTTCAGTTGTACTGTCTTATCTTAACAGTAGTTAAGTGCAAGAAGCTTGAGCAACTGATGCACTAACCAGTCATCTGGTAGACTCGGAGTCCTGTGAGTCAAAAGGTCACCCTCAAAGGACATGTCTATGAAAATAAATAGACCCTGGCCCTTAGGGTGAATGGCACAAAACCATAGAGACTCTTTCTGTCCCCTGGTGCCAAACAGTTTTGCCTCCTCTGCACCATTCACTTTCCACACATAAGGGCTCAGTGTCCTCTGAGGTGCTCCTGGCCACATTGTATTGCCTCCTGATGTTCTCAGAAGACCAGAGCTCTTCTGCAGATGCAGATATCTGACAAACTGGTGCAAATGGTATGAATACTCTAGGGTTTCACTCCAGGTACCAAGTCTTGATATGTGGCCAACTGGACGAAGCTCCTGGAAAGTTCTCAGGAATTGATGGGCCAAGTGAAAGTCTCTGCTTTATGGTGAGCAGAGTAAAATTTTAGAGGCCAGTGATAACGTTACTGGACCCCCACCAACCCCAGTGGGGCTTCACAGGTCAATGTGTAAACACTTAAATTTGGATACCTTTATCTGTCTCATCTCATTCCAAATTCCTGCTTGAATATCTAATGCCACTTGAAATGCAGGAACTCATTTGTGGATCTGACCCTGGGTAGCTAAGGCTCTATATCTTACTCACTTTGTAACAATGAAAGAGTAAATATCAGGGAAAAAAAAAAACAACCTTAGAAACAGGCTTTTGAAGTAGCTCCATGTGCAGTACAGATAAGGCAGAGGAACTTATTTTTGATATATTTCTTTTTACAGAGTGCCTGGTTCTGCTTCTCTAGAACAGACAACTTTCTCTCCTGGGGAAGTAGGTAGGTGTAAAAAAGATTCTTATTGCAGATACTCATCTTTCTAACTCCATATCCTGATGATTGCAGTGTGTGTGTCAATTGGTTCTCATTGACTTTGTAAAAAAACACCCAGGCTCCTTGGGTTTCTTCAAGATTCCCAAAGGAAGTTTAAGTTCATTGGCTCTGGGTATCATCCTACAATGTCTGAATACTGGTGCTACTGGTTGGGTCTTGGAAGGGATTCAAAGGCAGCACTGTACAAGGAAACTTCACAGGTCTTGTCATGTTAGATAGTGGTGGGTAGTGGGGTTGCTTAATAAAGCAGTTCAGTTCAAAGTGAAGGTAGAGGGAGTGTAGGCTCATAGATCATAGCACACATGCTAGCCCAGAAATGCCAGGGTATTTCAGTTGTCATTAAAACATGCACGAACATGAATTATTGGTAGAACTAACCATCCTGTGATGCCTGAGTGTGGAGCCAATACAGGCAAAACACTTCCAATTTTCAACAAGTTTGAATACTTTGGCAAATTGTTTAGCTTGGAAGTTACTGAAAGTCATATTCATTTAATTAGCCTTCCAGTGTACTGGCAACAGGTCTAGGAGTTTATCTGCACTCAGCCCCCCTCTATGATGGGAGTTTTTCAGGTCTCACACCTTGAATTTTGGATGCAAGTTCAGGAATTACGATCATGAGGGATGGATGGTTCTTGTCTAAGTCATCCGAGATGTGTGTGGGCTCTTTCTCAGCTACCTTGCCCAGCCAGTTCTTGCCAGCATCCCTCACACCCCACCTGCCAGCCCAAGGCTGGGATTTCACCAGGGGCTAATAAGATTTTTGACATAAAATCTGGATGCCTCAGATTCAGAGTATGTCTAAAGGACTCTTGTTTTCAGGGGTGAGCTACTCAGCAAAGGACACACAGAGGCCCTGGGTACCATATTCAGACCACCTTCTGTGCATGCCTATAAACTTCAAGACAAGAAACATGGAATGATTTGCATTACCCTTATCTCCACACCCTGATCCATTAGTACTGTGAAATGCCTTCAGTAGCCAAATTCAGCATCCTAGTACAAAGTTTGGAGATTATTAGGACTATATTCAAGTTCTGTGGCACCTAAAAATGGAGACCATGATTAAAAGATCAGATTTGTTTTTCAGAGGGAAGTTGGGAGGACTTGACCTTTCCATTGATGTTATGATCTCCTTTATCTACTTTGGGGTGTTCATGAGATAGAAAACCTTTCTAATTTTTTTCTTTTTTTTGCACATGCTAAGAAACTTCCTCCAATGAAAAATAATTAATCTTTCATCATAGCTCATTTACATCTATCTCACTAGCAGCCCAGGAATGCTGGTCTAAACAGAGACAATCTCAAAAAAACAGACAGGTAGACAAGAGGAGCAGCAATGTGGACGTCATTTTAGACATCAAAGTGGTTGTTAAATGAGCAATCCTATTTATAATGCTGGTAGATTTTCAATGTGCTTTCACAGAATGACATAGACAACTAAAAATCAGAGGTTTTATGTTGATGAGTGACTAAACATTTCATTTCCAAAATAAAAAGACAAATTTATTTGTCTGAAATGAGTTTCTTAAGGTTTTGTTTATAGTCTTTGAGTGCTGGAGTACTGTCACACCTTCCTTGGTTACATCTACCCTCATGGGGTCCAGGGAACAGCATCTGGCCATGTGTCCTTTTCTCCAATACCTTGTCATAACCCTTTGCTTCCCAAATCAGTATGGTGTTTTTTCCAAGGTTGATGTTATAAAAAGCAACTTTGAGTCCCACATCTTGAAGTCCTCTTGGCCACCGGGCACAATCCTGAATGACAAGATAAAATATATTCTTTATATTTGTAGTTAATGTTCATTGGACTTTTACCTCCCTGAACATTGAGACTGGAGTTGGTAGAGTAAGTCAGGGCTGGGGAAATAAGTAGACTGGGCTTTCATGGTCTGGGTATTGCCAAAGCGGGAAGATGAAGGAGGTAGGACATGATGGGAGTGAGAGAAGGTGCTCATGGTAAGGCAGCTGAGTGCAGTTCTGAAGAACAAGGTTTTGCCACAAGTTTTCCTATGTGGCACCTTTCCCCACCTGGGGAAATGTAACTAGCCCCGTCTGGGACTAATTAGTCAACTGGTGAAGGAAAACAGGAACTATAACCTGATTTAAGAGTCTTGCTCTTTTTGCTGTAACATTCATCCAGCAATGACTTCAGACTCTCTATATGGGGAAAGGAGAGAACTGTTTGCAAGAAACACTTTTCCCTTTGTTTTTCCTTGGTGGCCTCAAGAAATGGATCAGACCAGCCTGGGGCAACACCCAGGCTGCTATTTTTCTCTCTTTTCCTCCCTGATGCTGTCTTCTGCTAATACAAGTATCCTTCACCTCTGACATCATTCAGTCCTCTGGATGTCATAGGAGACATTTCCACAGCACCAGCCTCTATGATTCCTAAAGAAGAGATGGTTTATTTGAAGAGCCTGTTTCCATCTCTCAGAGGGGTGAAGATGAGTTTAATTACACAGCTTCCTAAGTGCTCTGGATCTGAAAGGAAAGAAAAGAGAAAACATAACTGGTAAAATCTCACATTTTTCTTGAGGTAATCTCAGAGTTGTGGAGATGCATTCCCTCACTTTTCAGTGTTTGAAATGGCCACCATCATCTCAGTCTTTCTGCTTTAAATTGTAACACAGTATTGAGTTATATGTTGGTTAATTTAAGGACAGAAAGGAATTCAGGTCAGAGACATGAAGCTTTGAATGCTGAACATGAGACTCACAATTCATCACTGTTCTTTTAGCTGAGAAGAATGGGTACTGAGAAGAGTGCTGTGGCTAACTTCAGCAAACAATAGATACCCTGCAAAAAGGCTGAGAATAATCATTTAGTGATACCTCAAACACCAGCCCAGGTGTCAGGGATTTGCCTCTGAACCAGAGGGGCTGCCTTTTTATTTGGTGGCCCTTGGGGTTTTTTCTTCTATGAATTTCTTTAGCTGCTCATTGGACCCAGTTGAGCTATCAGCAAAGGTCTCTCTCACTTTCATCTCTAAAGACCAACACTGCAGCTTCTGTCCTGCTGTGTATTTTTGCCTGCCAGGTGTTGCTGGTAGGGCTGGTCTGGTATGCATGCAGCAGGAACCTTGGATATGAGGAATCACATCAGTGGGAGAGGCTTTACTGCAGGGATTTACTGAAGCTGGGATTTACCACCTTGCAGCACCCTCTACTCTGCTGTTTAATTTACACTTAAAAGGGTTTTCTCAATGGCACCTTGGACATGGGAGACCTGGCCCATGGAATGTCTCTCTGGAGACCAGCAGCACAGCACCACTTATGGGGTTTCACATGGAGTGCATTTACCACTTCTGCTTAAGTGGACAACGACGAAGCTTGATAGAGTCATGATTCTCCAGAGAAGTGTCACAGTGTGACAATGAACTCCTTGTCCTTTCTCCTCCTCCTGCTGCTAACTCCAGCTGTGCCTGTGCAGCTTCCAGGGCTGTTATAATGTGAACCAGGCAGCAATTTGGACTCTGCTTGAAAAAAGCAGTCTGTCCCATGCCTCCTTCCAAAAGCAGCACCAAAGCAGGAATGAGGAGCAAGGGACCTGGAGGCAGATGAGGGTGGGTGCTGCCCCTACAGAAAGATGTGTGGAGTTACAAAGCTATTTACTTAATGCCTTTATGAATTTGAAAGACCTCCCAAGACACCCCCTCCATGCAACCTCACACCTCCCTCTCCTCCCTATCAATGGGAGGCTGGCATTGACCTCAGTGGTGCTCAGACCCTCGTAGGGTGATGATACCAAAGAAAAATTTTCACTCCTCAAAGACCTTTCTTCTAGTGGTCTCATCACACCAGAATCAAGGCAGCTGAGAAACCATGCCCAGATCTAGAGGCATTTCCACTCCCTTTCCCACCTCCCCACCACCCTGTGCACCCCTCATGCTCTGCCCAGCCAAGAACTTTGCTAAGAAGAGTAGGGAAGGAAGCTGAGGTGCCACTAGGAACCCAAATGAAACACAAGGATGGGTCCTAAAACAGCCTCTGAGAAGAACGGGTTAACCCACGACATAGTGAAAGCCACATAAGAACTACACAGGTGCAGCAACAGTTTTTATTTGGTAAATATCACCTCCACAGCCCAAGAGAAGGCTCATGAAAGAAGACGCCTCTTCTGCAAGTAGGAAGAGTGTGGTTAGGAGCACTTGCTGAGCTAATAAAGGCTGTTGAAGCTTCAGCTTCCGTTGGTGGTTAACCCTGTGACATTGCTCTCCTCCTCTAAAAAACAGCACCTGACTGAGGCACAGCTTAATTCTGTGTGATATAAACACTTTTCCATCGCTTTTGCCTGCTGCTCAGAGTGTAACTGAAAGTCTCTGCTGAATCGAGGAGGGGCTGATTTGTACATAACCAAGATGGGGCTGTGAGCTGCCGCAGAGCGTGGTGCTGGGCTTGGCACAGGTAACCAGGGCTGCCCCTGCCCTGTGAGCAACTGCTGGAGTGGGTACAAGGCAGAGAGCTGTGATGAGATAGGAAGATGATCATCCTTGTGGTTAAAAACCAAAGCTTGCCGACCTATTTCCTAGCAAAGGTGTTCATGTTTTGCTTTGGTGCTTTTCTTCACCTCTCAAGGAGGGGTGGTTGGATCTAATGACCGAGATGTGCAGCTGGTGGTTCATCTGAGATGAAGGCTGGACACTGTTTTTTTGGCAGAGCCACCTCAGCATCCAAGGCTCTAGAGGGAAAGAAACATCTGCAGAGCAGGATGGGGCTCTAGACACCAAGCTGAACTCTGCATTAGGAGCCTTTCTTTTTTTTTTTTTTTTTTCCATCACCAGCCCACAGCCCTTTTGCATTCATAAGACTGATTTTTGAGCAGGTGGAAATACCTTCCCACACCTTGTGTCCTTGCTCTGAAGCTGCTTCATAGGCTTAAGGGCTAATTTTTATTTTCCTGCTTTCCTCCAGGAGTAAATAATGTCAAAACTGAAGGAGGATGTTACATGGACCTGTGCTCACCCCACCCCATGTTAATGTCCAAAATCCTCTCCTGAGCTGGAAACAGGTTTGCCAGGTTCACTGTCCATAAATATATTACTGTTTTTTCCATCCCTAAGCACTATTAAATTGAATTTCAAGTACTGAGGAAGATTAAGGAAGAGTCTGTAATGATGTAGTAAAGTTCCTACATAAAATCTGTATTCCAAGAGTTTCTGCTGTAAATGCAGGCCTCTGTGAAGGTATTTTATTTGGGAATAAAAAAAAATATTTATTTTTTCCTTCAGATTTTTATTTGTCTGCAAAGCATCACACACACACCCATGGCTCTGTAAGCTCACTATGATTTTAATATTGTTTTGGTTTATGTTTCACTCACTCCGCATCAGCAAAGTGGTGTGAACAGAGTTGCAGCCCACCTCCAGGCTGGTAAACAGCTCCCTGGAGGTCCTCCTTCTTCTGGGTCAGCTTTTCTCTGCAGAGATCCAACACAAAATGATGGGGTTTAAGTCTATTCCACGCAGAAATCCAGCAGAAACTTTCTCCTTACTTCACCAAGGCAGGACTGGGCCAAGACTGTCCAACACTGCAGTGGATCAAGGCTGCTTGTTCTTGGCTTTCATTCCTTACATCTTCACCACAGTAGCTCCATCCATGGGCAGTGACAAATATTCTTTTCCCACCCCTTCTTCCTCTCTCACTTGTCTTCCCCTCCCAGCCAGCCTCCTCTGTACAGCTGGGCTCATCACAACCCTGATTTCTTCAGGCATTAATTTATGAATGGTACAGGCAGGGCCTTGGAAATTTTACCCTTTCGTGCCAACTTCCTGCTCTGTGGAACACCTGCATTTAACAGCAGAGAAAGAAAACAACCACGACAGTAAACCTTGGGTAAAACTGGTTTCAATTAGGAGCCTTAATTGCAATGAAACTGAAAGGAAACAAAATGGGATCACTGCTTATATGAACACCCCCCCACAGCCCCCACCCCTTTTCATTCCCTCCAGCCTGGGTGACGCATCACATCTCTTCAATTCCCACCCAGGCACTCAGCATCAGCACAAGCTGCCCTAGTCTCCAAATCTGTGCCATCTTTCTCATTTGGTCTCCTCACAAGATGAGGCAAAATCTCAGTCCCAGGATTTTATGGCTGCCATGGACCTGCAGATCATTTGGTACTGATTCTATATCCCAGTCTGGTGCATCTCAACCAGTTACCCTCTCACTGAGTCTAGTAAACTGTTTTTAACTAAATGAAAGACCCAGAGACCTCAACTTTTCTGCTTGCTTCTCCTCACCAATATTCTCTTGGTTTTGGGATGTCAGCCATCATGCAGCCAACCCAGGAGACTTTCTGATGGATTGAAGCTCATGAGGAGGCTGTGAACTTCCACACGTGTTTTTCCCTCCCCCCGTTGCAAATATTCACCATGCAAGAAGATCGAAAGGTGCAATTTCCCTGTTTTTACCCAGATTCACTTAAGGTGTGGTTATTTTCATATTTCCATCAACACAGCTTCGTGTCTCTTGGCAGGGAGAGGACGTTGCTATGAGCTGTATTGCGTCCGCAGGTGTTGCGGCCACTGCCACACTAAGGAGGTGAGAGGAGATGGTTTGGACCTGTCACACCTACATTTCATCATAAAAATGTTAATGGGTCATTCCAAAAAGTCTCTGCAATCTTTTCAATTGCTTTTACTAGACGTCGTTTTGGACATTCTTGGCACCAGCAAGGCCCGTTTGTGCCTTGTTTCTGCCTCTGAGGACTGGAGGTGGGTTTTGTGAAGTGCTTGTTCTCAGATCCAAGGGTCTGCAGACTCCACTTTTCCCCATCATTAAATTCAAGACTCAAAAGCACAGTGTTGCTGCCCTGAGCTGGCAGCATGGGATGTTGGACTTTCCACTCTACCAGCATATACAGATGTCCTGATACTGATGATGCTGACCAGAGTGGCATGGGAGTCTAAAGTTCTTCCTCATGGATCTCTGCATAAACAAGGTAAAACCCAAGTGGCAATGGAACCTCCTCTACATGAAAGTGATTGAGGTTCAAACCTCAGTGATGCTATCACAGTAGGTGACCCCAGGGTTTGTCTTGATTAGCACTGTTTCTGTTGTTGCACCACGTGTAAAGACATAGGCGATAGTCAGATGTAAAAAAACCCAAAATGCGGTTGCACTTAGGGGTGTTGTATGATTTTGCCATCAGTCATGTTGCCTGTACCCTCCTTTTGGCAGGAACTGCTTCATGATGTGTTTTTTCCTTAGGGGCTTGCTATGTCCTGGTTGCTGCTGTTTATCAGCATGACCTGGTGAGACCAAAAAGTGAAGGTGAATATTTACTCTGATGAACATTTCCTTAGAAGCAGCCAAGCCTTACCTGCTGTCAGTGCAGGACCTTGAAAACAAGTAGAAGGGCTCAAGTCCTATCCAGCAGAAATGAGTTTTAGCAAAATTTAAGCACATAAGGTGCTTAAACCAAGAACTTCTGGTTTCCAGTAAGAAGGAGCAGGTAGCTCCTGGGATTCATGCAGGCACTGAAGGGACTGAAGGACTCCACCTGTCTGTGCCACTGACTGTGGCAGTGGGGGTGGTCCTTTTGAAATTCAGGTGCTGCAAGGGGCACTTAGGACTAAGGGATGGAGGTGGGTTCCCTATCCAGCAAACACACAAGCCATTGGGTAGTTTGCAAATCTCAGCTGTGTTTCTTCATGCCTCTACCACCATCAGCTACAGAAAAGTGCTTTTTCCTTCCTGTGCCAGTGAACTTTGCTTTCAAGGAGGCAAAATGAGTCCAGGACAAGACCCAGGACAAGAGTGCCACCTTTCTTACAGCAAAGCCACCTATGAAAACCCTCCTGCCTGTGACACAGCCATGAAGGGAGGGAAGACAGAGCTTGATGAAGCACTTGCCTGGGCAGAAAGGTTTATCTGCTGTTCCCCTGCTGTGATAGGTGTGTGTGGTAAAACCGAAATCTTTCTCAGTATACCCAAAGAACACAGCTGTGGTTGCTCTGCAGTGAAAGAAAGGATTGGTGGCTGTTTGAGCTGGGGGAGGTCCCAGCTTGCCTTGCACTGTAGATTACAGGGCTGAGCTGCAGGTCCCATCCCTACAGTGGCCGGAAAATTTGGAGCACCAGCACACAGCAAAGAGTGGCTGAGAGGATGTGTCCTACTGTCTGCAACTCCTGCCCTGATGATGGAGAACTGCAACTCAGTTCCTGGTGTGGTTAAAGCTGTTCCCCCATTTGCTATGCCACGGCTTCCACATCAGACCTGTCCTTCCCTTCTCACAATTAGTTTCCTTATTTTCTTTAACAAAGCTGGGACATGTCATGTTGGGTTTTGAGCACTGGGTAGCTGGAAGGCAGCCTGGCAAAGGACTTGTTTGTGTGATTTGTTGCACCAGGGATGAGGCACTTTGGGAGTGAATGCAGAAAGGGAAAAAAAATAGTTTTTTCTCCAAATCCCGTTTAAATATTTTTGTGGAATCTTTGTCCTGCCTTTCATCCTTGCTGTGAGCCTCAGTATCTCCACCTGGAAAATGAAAATAGGTGGTTAAATTTTGGGCCAAGCTGAAGGTGGCCACTCACTGTTGTGGTTTGGTTCAAGATTAAGCTGTGCATCACATAGATATGGAGAAGAAATGCAGATTGTTCTTGTCTTTGAGTGAGTGGACTCATGTTTTTCATGCATGGAAAGCAACATTGATGGAAACAAACATGCTTTCAGTATGCACAACTTTCCTGTGAGGTTAAACACATGGGACTGGAAAGGAATTTTTGATTTATCAAATTTGGTTTCTTGTTGTGTCTTCCAGTCACCTTGTCTACTCTTTCCCTTAACAAACTGTTCAGGTTTTCACCAACATGCACTGCTTTTACCCAAAGCTGCTCTAGACCCAGAGTACATTAAAGATTAGCTACACTTTACAACAATTACATGGGAGTGAAATGAGAAAAATAATGAAACAAGAAATTCTGAAAGTAAATTTTCATGGTTCTTGATTTTTCTCTAGATGTTTTCTATCTAGACAGAGGTTCCTGCACCAGGAGAAATGGCAGAGTGAAACACTCAGAAAGAAAAGCCAGAGCAGTTACCTCAGCTTCACTGAGTTGCACCAAAGGAATGGTTTTGGATTTCTGCAAAGCCCAACATGTTTTGTTTTTTTTTACATGAGTACACAGTTGGGTGGACATTGCCACAGGGTCACATGTGATGATTTGAAAAGAAACTCCTTCCTACAGCTAGGCTTGAAATCTACAAAACAAACCAGCGCTAGGGCTAACTTCAGCATGGCCCAGCCCTGATCCTCACACTGGTGGCAGCTCAGCTCACCCTTGGTTGGCTCTTTGCAGCCAAGTATTCCCAGGTTATGTGTTTGCAGGGACCCTGAGGAAGGTGAGTGTGCAAGGGTATGAAGCCAACGTGCACCAGCAAAAGACATTTTGCTCTTGTGGGAATACTCTCATTCAGGAATAAAGTCACCTTACATTACTGTAGCTTAATCCTCCTCTGAAGATTAAGCACTAAAGGCATTTTAATCCTGAATAAGAACATGCACATGTGCTTTAATTTATAGGCACTGACTTCACACCTGTAGTTAGCTGACTTGCCTTAATTTTCCTGCATGTCCCTGTGTAGGAAAGCTCTAATGAGATACAACTGGAATTTGGGTGATGCTGTGACTATTAGTTCTCTCTTTGAGGTTCCTGTGGTTTGAGTTGCAGTGTGTCCTTGTGTTTTGGGTTAGGTTTTCTTTTTCCTTTTTTGATCTTTTCAGACATCCATTTAGTTTTAGTACATACATGTTTAATTAGAAGATTCTCAGACTGTAGAATTTTACCCCCAGAAAACCACATTATTTTTGGTTATTGAATTCTCTTGGTATATGAGGCAGCCTCCACTTATGGCTTGGATTAATTCTCTGAATGAGAGAGGTTTCTTCCTTTAAACACAAGCTTCCCTCTCATAGAAGCTCATAACTCTAAGCACTCAGCTAAGCTACTTAAGTTAGTTGGTCTCCTAAGGCTCTGCCTATAAACATTGCAAAAAGTACTTTTCTCTGGGCTTCTTTGTCCTGGAAATAATCTTTGAAGAAGCCTTTCTGTTTACTAGACCCTGAGTGTAGACTACTAGGTAGGTCAGACAGTCACCTAAATTTTGGTTGTGCAACAGATCCACCGTGCTGCACTGCTTTTTTGCTTCTGAAAAGGAGCTCAACCATGGTGTGTGTAAGGGTGAGTCAAGACCACCTGCAGCAATTTTTTCATCAGCTGTAGCTTTTCCACTCTAAGGTGACTAGACAGAGTGAAATGGGGGCAGGTTTAGGTTGTGAAAATGCACCAATAGTTTTCCTGGATGGGAAATCCTACATTAGCCTTCTAAGGAACATCCAAGAACTCCCATTACCCTGAAAGTTAATGTCTGTGAGGAGAGGGATTTGGACTCACTGCTACCAACCTGGTGAATTTATCAGAAGACACCTGCACCTTCAGATGTAGTAGGACCCAAAAGGCAGGGTGTTGGTGTTGGACATCGCCTCACCCTGCTGTGCTTTGGTTTTCCCTGCTGTGAAACAATATATATTGTTTGCTTTGAAATTGTTGTTGACACTTGGGGAATCTGAAGTCCAAATCTGAATCAGGCAGTAACTTAATCTCCAATAGAAGCCTTTTTCACTCTATTGACTACATGAGGAGCCAAAAGAGGCTAAATTTTCTATTTAAACAAGAGCTTTGCTTATTACTAGGTCCCTTACAGGTGTTCTGTAATATATTATATTAAGGATACTATTATATTAAGGATATTACTATTATAATGTGCTCAACATAATACTTAATTCTCCATGTAAGGCAAGTGGATATCCCTTCCCATTTGTTGTTATCATTATTTAGTAATTATACCTGTAGCCCAAGGTGTTTATTGCCTGATGGAACCAAAAAAATGAAAAGGGGCTTATGTTGATATCACTTTCATCCACTAAAAAGGAAGGAAAATAGCAAGATTCTTTGCTCAAGGGATTACTTGGTTTTTTTTGGTTTTTTTTAATTATTATTATTTTGCTGTTGTTGCTGTTGTTGATTACTCTGTAAAGTCTTTATGGCAAATATAAAATGTTCTCATCTACAACCTGATATTTGGAAATCAGCACAATCTGATCAACTACTCTCAGATTTTTCTGTAGCTGACCCCCTTCACAATGTATGAGCTATTTCCAGATTTTAAGCCAGTGTGGTAGTGCCAGAAACAGTGGACTTCATCTGTACTCAGAATGAGGTACACACTTCCAGGGATGTTTTCAGAATGTGTTGCTATTTATTCATAAATAGTCATGAAGTTTGAAACATATTGTTCATCTGCAATTCTCAAAAAGCTTTTCAAAAGCAGCAGAAAAGCTTACTTTCTACATGAAAACATGTCCAATTGCACACTAGAGAAGCAGGAAAAAAATTAGATTTAAACCACTGCAAGATGTAAAAACACACACTCCCTTCATTAAGAGGTGCCAAAGCACCTTTCAAGTGACCCTGGGTCTCTTAAGGGCTGAAAGCTTCCTAGTCCTCAAGGCATTTATAAACAGACTTCCTCTGACTTGAAATGTCTGGCACTTTCATTTTAAAGCAATAATTAAATTAATATTTAAAATAAACTTTAAAATAAATTTTAAAATAAATTTTAAAGTGACAGGTTGCTATATTGCAGAATAAGCTTTGGTATTGCAGGCAAAGGAGAACGTGCTGTTGCGAGTACCATTTTCTATTCTTCGTTGTGTCAGACTTCATTCACTCATTTAAATCACAGGGCTCAGCAGATCTCAAAACAATTTGCACAGGAATTAGAATAAATTATGCTTATCCCCTCTTCACAGAGGAGGAAACTGAGGCAACGAGAAATGAAGTAGCTTGGCAAGTTTATGCAGCAGGTCTGTTGCAGAGACAGGCAGGGTTTAGCTCTTCAGGCTAGTCAGGGATGTCGTAGCTTATTGAGCAATGCTACCTGCAAAATGCATTGTCTCTCATTGTTATAGACTAAATCCTCAGAAAATCATGAAATACATGAATCCAGACTGATTGTACACCTTGCATTTAAAGCAATATGGAAGCTACTTTGTGATCTCTTCACACTGTGATAGTGAGGATGTCGTGAAGATGCTACCAAGTAAGAAGACTCTGGTTTGGGTTTTTAAAGCATTTTTTAGATCTTTGAGCAGTGTGACTATAATGTATTTCCCCAAAAGCATGGAAGTGGAAGTATGCTGTCTGGCTTTTTCTGGGGCCAAGGTTTAATGGAACCCTGGAACTCTCACTCCCTGAGAGATACCATGAGATTCATGCTACCATCAGGCTGAGGAACACAGAATAGGGTTGTTTTCAGCAGTGCAAATGATAAAACCTCTCATTTGGAAAACAAACCAAAATCCTCAGTCCTGGACCAAATAAATCCATTGAGAGTATATGTATAAAAAATGCCCTCCACCTTCATCTCCATGCTCTGTCTTTATGCCACCTCTACCCTTGAAGGGGATGAATTTTACTCTAGTTTGCAGAGATGTGTTTCATTAGGTAAAGATGTGTTTAAAGAGAGATTCATTTTTTCATGCCCTGGTGAATTTGGCCTCTAGGTAGCAAATTGTTCCATCTTGTTATTTCACTGCAAGCTCATGCACTTTCTGGTGCAGGGAACATATTTTTCTTCAGTAACTGTGAAGGGTTGGGTGCTCTGCGGTCTGGGCCATGGTTTGGGGCTCCTAGGCACTACCACATGCTGCATAATTAATATTAGTAATGAATAATAATAATAATAGTAATAATAGTAATAATAATAATAACAATAATAATAATAATAATAGCTGACTATGAATGAACCCCATAACCTTGCCCTTGGGTGCCTGAGAAGGAATCATGAGCCAAGGCAATTGAAGAGAGACACCAACAACAGAGGTACTTACTGCAGTCCCAGCATCTGGCTTTCCTAATAAGCATTATAAATGTGGCTGGGAGGGGAAGGCAGTGCACAGTAATTTCACATTGCTAGGCTCCAGTGTACCATCACTGATGGAGTCATTTCAGTCTCGACTGGAAAACCAGTGGGAATTACTGCTCTGGAACATTTTTCATTGAAGGGAAAGCAACCCCAGAAACAACCGCTGCAAGTGGCACTGGGGTGTAAAATTTATTTCAAACATCAATTCCTTTCATGTCTTCTATACAAATGCTTGAGTGATGAGACTGGAGGTATTACAGCAGGTTGCTTTGTGGTACCAGCCAGTTGGCTATCATTGGGAAGATTAGCAGCTCTACCTGTCACCTCTTTATTCAAATGAGAGATCCACTTTGATTCTGGTAGGTTTCTACTGACCCTTATTTTGATGAGAGGTAGATCCTGAAGGGGGGCTGAGCATCTCCACCAGCACTTCTCTGAAATGAGCATCCCCTTGAGAAATTAATAGAAATAAAAAATTAAGAATTTGTATTTGTTGCCCTAGTGTTGCTATAGCTGTTCTGTCTTCATACCTAGGCCCTTCCTTGTGGTTTCAGAAAGCTGTTTGGTACCTCATGAGGAAGAACCTGGTCTTTACGTCACTCCTTCAGAATAGTGTTCCCAGTGCAGGAAGACCTTTTTTATAGCACAACCTGTCCTTCCACAGCAAAACCCAAGATTTAACACCAGTGGTTTAGCAGAATTGAAGTTCTTTGGTAAATAGAACAGACTGAAGCTTTGCACTCAGGAAGAAGCCTTGGCCACATTTCCCAGTGACAATGTTTCTCACGCTTTCCATCTAGCCTGGTGATTCTTGCCTCTCCCAGGAAGACCCTTGAGCAGTGGCAGCAGAACAATTGTAGAAAAAGCAAATATTATATGGCTAAAAGTCTTCACCATGCCAAGCCAAATTCTGCCCACTCCCAGACTACTGTAATCTCAAAAAAACTCTCTTGACTTTGGTGGCATTGTGGTGAATGCAAAGCCCAGCTCTGCAGGGCCCTTCTCAGCCGTTCCTGGAAGGGTCATCTTCTGCTCTGAAATCCACCACACCCCTGCTCTTGCCAACAACCAGTTCTTAAGTCACAGCTGTTAACCTACTACCAGTGCCTTTCAATTAGAATTTTTGCCCTGTCTCCCCCTGCCTGGAAGGCTTTTCCTGAACTTCACTCCTCTGATGTTTAGAAATCTTCAAGTTTCCAGCCTTACGGCCAGTTTGTTCTTGTGCCAACATTGTCCTTTTGCTTAAATAGCTCATTTCCCTGAGTGGAGCTTGCCCACCTTCCCCTCCCTGCAGTGTATTTATAGAGAGCAATCAAATCCCCCTCCAGCCAGTGCATGCTCAGCACCTTCCAGTATAGGTCCTTGGCATTTGCCTTATAGATGCAGTTTAAAGTGCTTCCTCTGTGTCTGAACGCAAACAGAGTTCCCACCCTGTTCCAAACACGGTTCTTTGACATGCTGGATCTGGTCCAAACGGCCTCAGGATTGCCTGTATACTTAATTTAAATGGCAACAAAAATAAATCTTAACCCAAGTGGCCTTGTGGGTCAGGCTTTTTTGCAAATTATGGAGATCTGTGCTCTTCTCCCAGTTGCCTCTGCATGAGAAAAAAGGCAACTTCAAGTTGCTGATCCTGGTTTCTCTTCTTTCTTTACTGGTGCCCTTCCCATGTCCTGCTCCTAGGGTGTCCCTGGGGACTGGAGCCCCTGTAGTAGTGCTGATAGGACTGGAGTTGTCTGGCTGCCAGGGTGAATCAGAACAGCTCTGTCTCAAACATCCCGCCGTCTGTTAATTAATGCATTAATGAATTGCCTTCTAATTCCTATAATCATCCTTATTTTTTGGGGTGAACAGGATTTCAAGGTTGCATTGCTTGCCCTAGGCCATGCAAGAAGTTAGTGGCAGAGCCAAGAATAAAACCCAAGTGCCCTGACTCCCGGGCTGGGCTGTGCTCACCAGGCAATAGCACTCCCTTGGAGGCTGGGCCAAATTGCTCTCCTTTTGGTAAAACATCCTACGCACCATTTCCTATGCTCCAGCAAGTGCACTCAGTGCAATGAAGCACCCTTTTTTTTTTTTTTTTTTTAATGCCTTACAGCAAGACTAGAGAAAAGCATATAACAAACTGAGATTTGAAGCTGCCTTCAGCAGTTCCTAATCTCTGCAGACGTTATACTCTTTGTGGTAAGGAGCTTGGGAAGCTCTCCCTGCCTCCTTTGTGAGGGGCTGATACATGGAGCTGGCAGGGTATTGTTTTCATTGCTGAGTTGAGCTCGCCTTCTGTACGCAGATAAAACTTCCTTCAAAGTCAATAAGAGTTTTGCTGAAGTGCATAAGCCTGATTTGTTTTCAACTTATATGTTACTTCACTGACATAAACAAGTTCAAACTAGTGCTAATGATACACACAGACAGTACAGCTACTGCAGAGGGCTGTGATCTGGTTAGTGCATCACTAGGAGAACTGTTCAGGTCTGATGATCAGATGGCTTTTTTTCTGTAATTATTAAGAAACTTTTTTTTTTTTAGATTAATTTAAATTGTTCAGGCCAATATGTTTTCATCTGCACATCTAAGTTAAAAGTAGCCTCCCAGAACTGCATGTGTTGACATGAGTGGGATTCTCTACAGTGTGTTTGATATTATCATTATTATTTATTGTTATTTTACTATCACTCTTAGGCAGAGTTCATCACAGAGGCAATATTTCAAGACAAATTAGGTAGAATTTATACTGACCAAATTCATCCTAGAGCTACTGCATCGTCTTTGAATTGGCTCATCTTGAGGTGGTTTCATGAACTTTGTATATGAAATGACAATTATCTCCTTTTCAATTTCCTGTATAGTTGTTTCTCATCAGTGCAGCCTTTCTACTCACCAAAAAAAGAATCTAACTAACAAAAATATGCAGATAGCTTATTATATGAATTCATTCTTCCAAAGCATTAATGTTTCCTGTGAGAGGTGGAGGATGCTAAGTTTACACTGATGGCTATGGCTTTTGGGTGGGAAAATTTCACCAGAAAAAGAACCCTTTTGGAAAGAACCTGTATATTTTAGTTTTCTTTCTTTCTTTCTTTCTTTCTTTCTTTCTTTCTTTCTTTCTTTCTTTCTTTCTTTCTTTCTTTCTTTCTTTCTTTCTTTCTTTCTTTCTTTCTTTCTTTCTTTCTTTCTTTCTTTCTTTCTTTCTTTCTTTCTTTCTTTCTTTCTTTCTTTCTTTCTTTCTTTCTCTCTTTCTCTCTTTCTCTCTTTCTCTCTTTCTCTCTTTCTCTCTTTCTCTCTTTCTCTCTTTCTCTCTTTCTCTCTTTCTCTCTTTCTCTCTTTCTCTCTTTCTCTCTTTCTTTCTCTCTTTCTTTCTCTCTTTCTTTCTCTCTTTCTTTCTCTCTTTCTTTCTCTCTTTCTTTCTCTCTTTCTTTCTCTCTTTCTTTCTCTCTTTCTCTTTCTCTCTTTCTCTCTTTCTCTCTTTCTCTCTTTCTCTCTTTCTCTCTTTCTCTCTTTCTCTTTCTCTCTCTCTTTCTCTCTCTCTTTCTCTCTCTCTTTCTCTCTTTCTCTCTTTCTCTCTTTCTCTCTTTCTTTCTCTCTCTCTTTCTCTCTCTCTTTCTCTCTTTCTCTCTTTCTCTCTTTCTCTCTTTCAAAACCTGAAAAAGTGTGGAATGACACCATCATGGCTGGGGGTGTCTCGTGGCCTGTTCCCTGCTTATGACTAAAATTGGAAGTGATCTCAATTTTGTATTAAAGGTTATAGAATACAGTCCTTTGACCAGTTCCTACTCCGTATTGCACCAGTGGGACTTTGTATGTCTTGCATTCAAGGGAAAAACCAGAATTTTAAAGTCCCTTCTCCTAAAGGCTGAGATTTTTAATTGCTCCAGGGTCTGCTTAGCCTGCAGCCCCCTGCCCCAGGAAAGCACTGGTCTGGGGCAATGGGTTTAGAAGTGTTTGTACTGCCTGTGTGAGGGAAGGCATAAGAAGGCTGTTTGGGATTTATGGAGAAGAGGCTGTGGAAGTCCTAAAGAAAGAGATCAGAGGAGGAGGCAGAAGGGAGGCTCCTGCCCAGTGGTATGAAGATTGCTGATTCAGGGCTGCAGCCCTTGCAGGAGTTGGTGTGCTCTGCGGTGTGAAGGGAGCCAAGCCACTTATGCAATATTAATATTAATAACTGCTTTGCACTTCTATAGTGCCTTTCATCCGAGGATTTCAAAGCGCTTTACAAACATTAATTAATTAAGGCCCATAACACCCTGTGAGGTAATGCAAGTAGATATTACAGCTCATGCAGAGGCCAGAATTGCCAGCATTACAGGTATAATCCTCTAGCAAGAGTTAACTTATTCTTGAGCAAGCTTTCTTACTTATAGGCATAAACAGGCTTCCCTCTAACACTGAGCGTGTCTTTTTTTTTTTTTTTCCTTCTTCCCCTTGAACTGTCAGTCTTCATACAAGCAAAACTCCCACTACGAGGCAGCCAAATGAAGTGAATGAGCAGGACTTCCATCTCCCAGTTCACTGCTTCCTCTTTGATCACCTGATAAAATTGTAGGATATCGAGAGGCTGCAAAGTTGTGTCACGTATTAGTGTCCCGCTTCTGTGGGGTTTCCCTGTTCTAAATATACTTTGCACCAGGGAGATTAAAAAAGGAAGTGAACCAAAATATGTTTTATGGCACCTGCTTATCAGATGACCTCCAAACAAACTGCAGCCATTAGCTAACATAGCCCTCATCGCAGCTGATCATAAATGTCACTAGTGTCATTTTAGCCAGGGTTTTTTTAACCATTCCCAGGTCCTGTACTTCAGGGCTGAGGCAGGAGCTGGTGGTGAAAAGGTAGACCTCTTAAATCTATCCCCCTGCTCACTTCATTCCCTCATTTCACTGCTATCTGGCACTTTTTCAGCTCATCCGTCCCATTTCATTCTGCTTTTCCCTCCATGGAAAGATGCAGTTTATGATGTTGTGGGGTGCTTTGCCCTCTAGCCCTGTTAACTCCACATAGGGCCAGAGTCAGGGCTGAGCTGAGGTCCATGGTGTGAAAATCTGAGTGCACCTACCAAGGATTCCTGTCCCCAAAAACAATGTTGGGCAAGTGCAAAGACCTGTGTTGACACTGCTGACAACACTAAGTCACATCTTGCAATTAAATACATTGGTGTCTGTCCCTCGATGCATCCTACCAGGACCAGACCTGGCCAAGGCGTAGCCAGGTGGATGGAATAGACACATTTGAGCTCCTATATTTCAGTGCTGTCACATGTAGAAAATTACTGTTTATTTTATGGACAAAAAAAATGCCCATTTTTCTGCCATTAGTCCCTGTCCCACCCGTCTCCTCTTCCCTATGGGACTGGTTGCTCTAACTAATATGAGATGGGGCAGAACTCTCCTGCACCATGCTCTGTCTGAGTGCAAGGGGAGTGTTTTGTCTATCCTGCATGGCCATTTTTGGTAACAGTTTGCTACACCTTGAGAAGCAAAGGGACCTTGGGGGGAATTAGCCCAGTGCACGACTGCAGGATTTGCCCATTCAATTGCATTCTGAAACTGCACAGACATTAGCTAATTAATGTGGTGAGTTCATTAAGCCAATTAATTGCATTTCTTTCTGCGAGTGGGCTGGGCCTATCAGTCATCTTCATAGAGTGCAGTTTAGGGCGTTAAAAATATTCTCTTCATCAAATTAAACTTTATTAAATAATAACTCCTTCCAAATTCTCGGCTAGGAATGAACCACGTCACTCTAACCACAAGAGCTGTTTATTGCGCATAAACTTCTTTTACTGCCCTGCCAGCTGTGATAAAACCAATTCAGATGCATATTCTCAGTACAGTAAGCACTTTCTCCCCTTTCATAGTCTCGCATTAACCCAAAGACTCAATTCTTTTGTGCAAAACTCCCACTGAAATCAATGGGAATTTTGTGTGTGGAAAGAATGCAAGGTTGGGAAGTTATACGTCCTCATGTTGGGCAGCAGTCGTTGTGCTTGCCACAAGGGGCTTTCTGGCAGGCAGCAGAATGTTTTGCATTTTTCAAAGACAAGCAGAACTGAAGAAAGACTTCAAGAAAAAAAAAAAAATCTGTTTTTTGCCCAGTTATGATTTTGTTTAATTCTGAAATTAGACAGAAAATACCTATTTAAAAAAAATGTAAGAATTGTGTTCTAAAGAAAAGCTTTTTTTAAGGTTAAAATTGTTTTTCTTCAACTTACTGAACCTCTCAGTACTCATGAGTGTCTTTAGAAGGAACTTTTTCCCCTCAGTGCTTGTTCGATAGCAGAGTGAAAGTTGCTAAAATGAAAAATATATCATTTTTTTCCAGACAATTCAACAAAAACATTTTAGCTTTAAGTTTTAATATCTAAATTTCTGTTTTCTAGATCTAATTAAAAAACGTTTTGGTGATCCTGTTTTTTTTGCTAGAGGCACCTCAGAGAATTTCCCTTTAAGATATGTTGAGCATCAGGTAGTGTAAAACCAGGTCTGCATTTTGGCATGGACATTTAAAACAAAGTCACCCCAAAATAATCACATCCTTTTCTGTAATGCTGTCTGTGAAGATCTACTTGAATTTGCTTTATGACTAGCTAGGACTAAATAAAAATAGATTTGGTAAGAACAAAGGACATGAGTGTCTAAGTGCCACTGGAGGTGTCTAGATCTGAAGCCTAGATCTCCTGTCCCCTGGTCAGCAACTGACCCTGTTGCTTGAGCTCTCGTGCTCATCAGGTCCAAGAACAGCTCCAAGTGGTCCTCCAGCATCCCTTGCAGGCCAATACAATGGGTCTAAGGAAGGAGTATCATCCTCTCTAGGACAAAATTCTTGGCCTACCTCATGGGCAGATGCTCTCACTATTTATCAGCTACCTAACAGTGAACTCAACTCCATGTGCACCCACCCACTGAAAAAAAATACCAAGGGATGGTTTCTTGCAGTCTTTGAAAGGGTTTAGGAAAAAAAATATTGGAACATTGTGTCTTTCCTTCCTCCCACCACTTTGTTTTCCACATTTTTACAGGAAATTTTAAAACTGCTCAGTGAGTCAGGCTTTTTGTCTGATCTGCGTTCAGGTTCCTAGTGAGGGCTAAGTAGCCAAACTCCAAGTTTCGGACTTCTTTCTCGGTCTTAAGCAACTAAAATACAGTCATTACAACACATAGCTTTTGCATATCTAAATCCTTAGCTTTTAGGCCCTTTCAGAAACATCAGCCTTAGATGGAAAAGATCGGCCCTACTAGACTTAGGATGCTTATGTTAAAAGGTTGTAACACAAGAATCCTGCTTCCCAGCTTCTTCAACTAATCATGTCTCTTATTAATTAAATTAGAGTAATTTATATCTAGCATGCTAAGAGTAAATTGGAGACTCTTGGAAGAACTCCAGCCAATTAGAATGATAGTTAAAAATAATTCCATATCTAAAAGAGAAAGAAACCTGAAAGACCACAGCAGGCCACGAAACACTGTAAGAACTTGAAAATAAAGCTGCAGGGGAAAAAATCAATTGTATTGTGGCCAATATTAATCTCCCATCAATAAATACCATATCTGTCACTGCTTATGGTAATTGCCCCAGCGATTCCCCTTAAAGTGGTTCTCAAGTACTTAGAGGGCCTGTTGATAGCATCTTATCAGGTCTCAAAGCAATGGTGTGAAAGCACAAATAGGAACTGGGGCCTAGTCTGAGAAAAATGTGGTCTTTAGAATGTAATGTGCTGATTTGACAAAAGGTTGTTGTTTGTCACAGACATTAGTTTTTATCTGCTTAGTGGATAATTCTTCCAGAGGGGACTCTTCAACATCTCTGATACTGCTGCTCAGCTCAACATGAGGCGGATTTTCCAGTAAAAGGAAAGTATTGAAGTCAAATGGGCCCAGATTCCAATTGCTGCTTGAAATGGGCTTTTTTGGAATTGTGATCTGGATGCTTCAGGGTGGTGTGTGACTTTGCATGGGTTTCTGCCTAAGGGTTGCTCCTTTCTTCAGCCTGAAAAATGACAGGAAGGAGTTTATGCTACTGAGAAAGTGTTGTTGTAAAAACAGTTGTCACACTGAAGGGAAGTGGGCTTGGTGGTTTTCTTTGTTTTCTCTTGGAAAGTGTTTTGAGTCTGAACGAACGTCCATGAAAACTGATTGCTGACCTGAACTGACTCCTGGGAAGTAGGCACAATGTCACATTTGTTGTGGGCAGAACAGCATTCACAATATGCATTTGTTATCAGGCCACTCAACTCCTGCACAGATTCGAAGAATTATTCAGTTCAATCTCTCTTCCTGCTCCCTTTGCAGACAGAACCTATATATGTCACTAAATAAATAGGCCAGATCCTGCAAAAAGTGCAGAAACGTCCATCAGGGTACAGTGAGTTGTTTGGGTGGGAAATTTTGAATACTTTTAACAACTGAATAATTATTTTGGATACGCATTTTACAAGTTGCTGTTTGGTCCTGCCTTTTTTCTTACTATACAACTTAAAAGATATTTAAACTACTTGAATGATAAGTGGCAGAAGGTATTGGCCAAATAAAAAATGATTTCTGGAAGCCTGTTCAACAATACCATAGAAAGTCAGGCAGCAGAAGAGACACACTTAGGGATTTTCTGACAACATCCTTTGACTGCATATATAGAGCATAAACTTGTGACTATTTCTTATATATACATACATATATATATATATGCTACTTTTCCTGAAGACCATACACAGAGTTTGATGTCCTTGTATTCTCTCACCAGTGAATGTTATATTTTGCTTATTATTTAGATTTCCTTAGGCTTAAGCAGCATTTTCTAGATTTTATAGAAATGTTCCTGAATTTATCCCTTCCCAGCTGGCATATGCTATTTGAAATTAAACTAAAAGACATCTCTTTGATGTTACTTTTCATTCTAAACTTAGCCATCATATGCCAAAGCCACACTTTTGATTGAATACGGCTTTCTGCGGTTTTGAAAGTATTTTTTTTAAGTAAAGATCTTATTAAAAATTAAATTTTCATTGCCGTGTAATGTATCAGCAAGATTACACAACTCTGATTTACTGTTAGGGTTGGAAATTAACTTCAAAAGACAAAAAATGGAAAGTGGTGGCTTATTTTCCCATGGCACATTACAGCAGTAGGACAGAATGATTCAATGATAGCAGAAATGTATTTTCCCCTCAAATGAAGAAAAATGTATCAGTTAATTTCTCACCTATATATTTACTTGCATTTCAGGACATTTTTCTTCCCAGGAAAACACCTGGAACAAGTCACAAGCAGGTATTACTACTGAAAAAAATGTTGGCAGATAAGAAGTTTCACTTCTCTGCTACCCCTGATGCCAGCCATTATACCCTATTATATATTTTCAAGCTCAGTTAGACAAACTATTGAGTGTTTTGGCTTGCATCCAATTGTGCATTTAAACTTACTTTTCAGTACAAGCAGGAGTGGTCCCACTGAACCTGGTTGCATGCCATAAAAGAAGCACATGTTGAATTGCCCAGCTGGGTCTATGCCAGGGTGCAGAGCATTTTGAGGATCCAGGCCATCCCACAGTCATCTCAATGGTTTCTGAGCATCTGCCTTAAGTCATTAAATTTTTTGAAATGGCATCTCTGTTGTGGTATGTTATCCCTCCTTCCTTCATAAAAAATTTTATTGAAGTTTCAACTTTGTCCTTAAGGCCTGATCCAGACCAGGATAGGAGGCACTGAATTCATAGCTGTTCTTGGAACTGGCTGAGGTCATCAGTGTGGGTTGAAGTATCTTACTGAAAGAGTCCCTACTCTTACTCTGTTTGACTTTAGCTCTGTGGTCATTTTTGAAGGCGTGACCTGGACAAGAAAGTATGCAGTCCTGAGGGATTCACCAGATGAAAAATTTTGTCACTGGTAGCAGGTCCTAACACAGGACCTTAAACTTCTTATTTAATACTTATTTCAAATGTGATAACTCATGGCAATATCTAACTCTGGGGCACATGTACCCATGGTGGACCCCAAACTCAGTGTTAGGACCTCAGATCATTACATGAGGAGCATTTAATGCCTTAAAAAGTTATCCCAAAGCTCCACACTGAGCAATAAGGGGCCCAGAAAGAAAATGCAAAGTGGAAGTGCCCAAATCAGTGCTTCAGGAAAATATGTCTGGTGCAAGTAGGCTCCAGGCTTCCCTTGAGCTTGTCTTCAAAGGATTGAGCAAAGCCAGCTTCATGTTTCCGCCATCAAAAATTGCAGTCACCAAAGGAAAAGGAGGAGCCTCCCACCATTTATGTTGTACTCTGGTGGTTAAAACCACTTGCCTAGGAATAGCAAGACAAGTTCTTGGTTTGCTTCTGCCTGGGAGGTTCAAACCTACCTTTCCCAATTGCCATGGGAGTACCCCAGCCACAAGACTGCAGGTGACGCTGGGTGGAGAAAGCATTTCTGCATTCCTTGGTCAACCTGTGGGACTGTGCAGGAAAGATGAAGAGATTCTCATGACCCTTTGTGAGGAGAAAGGGATGCTGGAGTTCTGGGGTATTTCCCCTTTTCTTTTTAGTCTAATGTCTGTTTATCTAGACTGAGTATGAGATCTGGACTTGGGAACAGGTAGTGGCAATTCTAGGAGTGAGTCAGGCATACACTTAATGAATAAAGGGTCTTCCCCTACAGATTTTTACCCTCCATATCCTTTAAATTTAGGTCCATGCTCTGTAATGCAAAATATTCCTGCAGCAAAAAAGTGGAACCTGAAGCTTTAGACAATCCTCCTTTTAATAACTATGTCATGGACTCATGCTCTGCTTGCAAGCCACCGTGAGGTCCCATGGCTCCTTCATTTCTTTCTCTCTACTCATTGGAATAGCTTGAATGAGGAAATAAATGCTTTCTCTTCCCCTCCTCCCCATGGCCCGAATCTCACCTTCACCTGATAACTTCAGGTTTAGGATGGTTTCATGGGAAATGGAAACTGTGAACCCCTGGGGCTGAGGAGGGCCCAGAGCCCACTGTCCCACTTCCTGGGTGAGTGCTTTAATCCTGAGGTTATTAGAGGAGCAGAGGGCATTGGCACTGCTGTCTCCTCCTTCGCCAGCTGCATTTGAAAGAAGAAAGCAACTATGACTGCATTTTTGAAGGGTGTGATCCTGTGAGTGAGAGGTAGGTGTGTTCCCAGCATACCTCCAGGATTGGGCCCTGCAGGGGACTCCGGTGCCACTCTGCCTCGCCGTACCAGAGTGCAGCAAGGCTGCCCAAGACAAGCCAGGAGACACCCAACAAGCTGAGGCATCTCTAGGTTTAGGTGGTGGAAGGAGGGGCTTGGTGATTGTGATTTTTTTTTTTTTTTTTTGGATGTTGAAACTCTTCCCAGTATTTACTGTCAAGTGTCATCAGCACACACTGAGGCCCTTCGTGAAAGGCAGCCCGCATCAAGCCTCTTGATGGAGAACTGGGCACTACCAGGGGGATTTTAGCCCTGCCAAATACCAGAATCCCTCTTCAGGATATACTCTTCTGGTCACAAAACACAGAGAAGTTATGGAGATGCATTCATGCAGGGCCCTGATTACATGTTAAAAATACTGACCTGAATTTAGACTAATTTGCTTAAAATAATGTGTGGGCTTCAACACTTTATGTTGGGCTTAAATACATACTTAAGTGGTTTGAGACAGACAAGACTTGTTTTTGACTAACAGCAAGCAACTAGGCTTTCACTGACAGCTCATGCTCTCCAGACCTTTGCTGCTGAATGAGATCCACCTAGTGAAGGGGCTACAGAAGAACAGGACAAAGGCAGTGTGCTTGGCAAACTGGGAATTACCTCTCAGGGAACTGGTCATTATTTTGTTTCTTTTTCTCTGCTGCTTCCTATGAAATGAAAACATTTCTGTAAAGGTGGCTCCTTGCATGTGCTGAAGAAACACAGGAATTTAATTTGGAAAACAGGGCTGTGTCTCCACCGAGATCATACAGGATCCTTTTTGTCTCACCTACCGCAATTTCCCAGTTTACAAGATGGAAATAGTTTTCCTGTGACTGAAGGCATCTTTCACACACTGTTTCTTTAAATTATCATTTGCAGTCCCTCAAAGAGAAAGAGGTAAAGGAAACTGGGTGGGAATTAGTTGCTTCTTCATGTACATTGCACTAGTTACTGTGTGGGAGGATCATTATTTCTAATGATGATGGATGGTTCCTATATGAAAGGGTTTTTTTGCCTCTGTTGTTCCCCAAGTTGAAGCAAGAAAGGGTTACTATTTTAATGAGAGAAGCTGAAATACAATTTATTGAGAGGGATGAAAAAGGACACCCATAAAAGCCAAATCCAAACAAATGGAATGCTTTACCTGATCACCTTTATGGTGTTGCTGCTTTAATGCATACACACACACACGTTGCCACCGAGCTTTAACCTCAACTATTTTGTCCAATCTGCTTTTTCCCCCTTGTATCTTCAGAAATGACAATTTTCCCTAAATCAATATTTCCAGTTCATATTTTTACTCAAATCACAGAGTTCCTACAAAAGCTTATGTGCTGACAATGTGTTCTTTTTTAATAGCCTACTGATAGAGGCAGTCTCTATTGCAGAACGACAGACAGCGGAAACCTTATCGTACCTACATGCTACTATTATTCGGAGCACTGAAGGTGCTCTCCAAAACAATGGCAAAGAATGTGAGAAACAGGGACCCTCATCTAAATAAATATCACCCAGAATAAAAGCATCAGCTTATTCCAGTCCACAGTCAGTTGATTAATCCGAGAAGCTGTCACGAAGATAGATAGATAAATAGATTAATCATATAATTTTTTCAAATAATTGCAGTCTTCAAACTTAACATATTTTGACAGGACAGTATATTAAAAGCCATTAAAACAGCTGTTTTGCTGTAGGGAATATTACTTGTGGGCTGAATGCAGAGATATGTGTAGGTATTTATTCAGTAATCAATCATAGAGAGAAAAGACCTCGAATTTCAGTTGGAAGTTTTTATTTTTATCCTTTTCCTTACTACTGGTCTTTAAACCTGCTCTGAGGAAAGCTATACATGCCTGGTTGGTGCTCATCAAAAGCAAGCAATCACAGCTAAATCAGCATGCAAAATGCCACTCAACCTTGGGCCTTTATTAAAATTTGCTGGGACTCAATTTGAGATAGCGATCGTTCTTATTAAAAAGCAAAATGTAAGATAGTTTTTTTATATAAATCTCTGGATGGAATGGAATTGTTAATCAGCATAGGCTGATGTGATTTCTCTGTTGCAAATCCTGCCGAGGGCTCAGAAGTGGCACATTACCATAATTCCTAGGCTAGAGCTGGCAGCTTGAAAAAGACCTGCAAGAATCTTTAAAATGCTTAAGCAAAGCTGTAAGTCACAGCAAACAACACACGCTGGGGATGGTTACCACAGGTTCTTCATGTTATATAACAAAGTTTCTTCCTTCGGTCTATTTGCTCTTACCACAATTTGCTGTTTTGTTGGGTAATTATTTATGTTTTCTTGAGAAAAAGGGCAACAACAACAAAATCCCAAATCTAACCAAAGCTCTGTTATTTCCCCTAAAACCCCAACCTATTTAAATACAAAACCCTCTGCTGTGTTGTGAATCCAATGTGTGAAATCACTTGTCTACATGTATATATATATATATAGACACACATACACAAAATATATATGTAACAAAATTAACACGAATTATTTCAGGATCAGCCTAATTTCAGGATCAGTCTAGAACCTTTCCTATTCCCTGTTTGATACTGCTCCTAGACTGCTGCATTTCAGCCCCGAGGTGTCTGTGGGTCAGCAATAAATGGGTCCCCATGAATATTTTTTGCATTGATTTTAAAATATTGTTGATCTATTTGTTATCCTAGGCACTAATAAAATTAAGCTATTATTACTGCTAATGATGAATACTAAGCAATGCAAGTTGCAGTTATTTTGTAGGATGAAAAATTATCCCAATCACTGCAGATAGAAAACTCCTCAGCTGAACTATACAGTGCCAGAACAATTTATCTTTAATATTATTGTAACATTCATAATCTGCTGTTGTGCCTGCCTTAGACACTGCAGACACTTCTAGCAAAGAGCAGTTTTGCTGTATATGTTTTATTCCATCTGTAGACATACAAAACTAGGATTAATAATGAGTAAAGTGCAGTCCATACTAATGTCATGCGACCTCACTGGCAATACATTTTGGAGACTATGGCATCAATAGGAAGTGCTTTCATTGACTCAAACGGGTTTGGCTCAGGATCCAAGACAGACAGTCGGCTGTTTTATTCTTGTCTTTAATCAGGAATGCACAAGGGGCAAAGGAAAAAAAGACCCTTTAATGAGCTACTTCAACCTCGGTATTGCTGGTCCAAATCTAGTCTAGGACTGGATTTGAGGAAAGTAAAGTAAATTTTCTTTTTTTTTTTTTTTTCAATATTTATTAGGGGTCTGGAAAAGAAATATGTTACTCACGGTCCAGTTCTCATGGGGAGCTATATCCACCTAAGAAATGCACCTCCTTGCAGGGGTTTGTTGAGGTGGTCTGCGTTAAGATGACAAAAACTCATTGCACAAAGAATGAGCTACCTGTTGACCTAGAGAACAGCCTTAGCAAATTGATGCATATGGAAAGAGAAACTTGTTCTGATGTTGATTCTTCTCTACATGCCTTGAAGATTGTGAGAACAAATCGGTCATAGATTGCTGCCTGATAGTCATGAGCAAATTTTAATTCCAGCATGCAGGCACTCCCTTTGGAAGGGAAAGACAGGCTCAATTGCACATGGAGAGACAGAACTGCAACCTTGCAAAAATCAGAGACTTTGTTTTGAGAGCCAAACAAAATTGAATGTGTTACCCCCACACACATACATACACTATCATCAAATATTATCAATTTAATTGCTCAGCTCCTGCAGCTGTGAGCACAATATATTAGCTTGTCTGGAATTGAATTTGTAATTCTGTAAGACACGTTCGAAAATAAAATACTGAGCAAAATTCTCAGCTAATGAGAATCAGCATAGTTCCACTAACCTCAGATAAGCTACTGAGCAAGGAGGAATCATTTGAGTTCCTCTGACTTAGTTGGAATGTCTTCACTCAATTCAGCAGAGGAATATAAATTTACTCCAAGAATTTGTGTTTCTGTGCCTTTTTGGGATCTGATAGATAACCAGTGCTTGGAATAAGCCATTGCTTGTGATATATCAAGATGTGATATACCACAGCAGAACTCTAAATGTCAGTGGCTCTGCTAGGTAGCTGTACTGGCAAACTCACGGTCGCAAGATGTGAATGCTTAAAATTTTCGTGGTTTAGAGGGGTCAATGGAGAGACTAATGAAACAGAAAGATATTTAAAGTTGTTAAATACATGGACATGATCTCTGACTCAGAAATTCTCAGTCATCAAGAATATATGTTCATTTCTGGCAATATGCTCATTGCTGGCATATTTGGGAAGCATCACCATGTGCTTTCACTTTTCTTGTGTGCTTTTCCATGCATTTCCTTTTGGCCTTTCAAAAAACCTGATCCTAAAATGGAAGTATCTCTTCTCTGACCAACTATTGCTGCCTTTATATTCTTCAAAAAATGAATTATGAACTAGAACTTTTTTCTTAATTGTCAGGGTTTTTGTCCCCTCTTCTCTGATTCTAACACATATTTTCCCCTTTGGTTTGAGCATGTAGGTAGAAAAAGGCAGCTAAGACAACAAATAGAAGATCATAAATGCCACATAAACATTGTCATCTATTTCAGAAACAAGGTGAGAAGGGAATCCTCTACTGTGGGTAAATTTCTCACTCCATACAAAAGTTTTATCTGTAATTTCTGTTTTCTATGCTTCAGTCTAAGTATTACTACTAAAGTTGAAGTCTAAATTATCTATAGCTCTGATATAGATATACACACGTGTGTATGTACAAATTTATACTTATGTGTGTTTATATGTGTGTTACTGTGTTATTATATATATATATGTTACTTTTAACTCAGTTAGAAGTTAGTAATCTGTGCCTGAAAAAAGTAGATTAAAATAATAACACCTTTCACTTGTTTTGCTGTGTTATTACTGATTTCTTTAGGTGTGAAGCCACAGAAAATCGGGCCCTTTGTGTTTAGTTCTGTGTGCTTCCTAGCTATTTCCATGTGGTCAATTTGAGTAAAAGTTTAGCATTTTTGAAGGGCTGTGTAAATGCATATGTTAGCAAATAAACAGATGGTCTTTAATGGAAAACATCTTTTTTACATGATTTATGTCACACTGATTTGATTCATTTGTAGTATCAGATCTTCGAGGTAATGGAAAAATAGACCGAGCTGAGTTTACACAGTCCAAATTTTAGTGGACATCCATTAGAAAGGTAGGAAATCTCACACGGCATCAACTAGTGGTAGGTGAACTAACGCAGCCGTTCTTTCATTGTTTGAGCTTGACAACAAAAAGTATCCAATTCCGATCCAAGGATTTTGTCTGCCCAGCAGATCTGTTTTCTGGGCATTAGAAGTGCCCAGGTAGATCAAGGAAAACAGCCTCATTTTTCAATTTGAAACAGTAATCAGGAAAAAGAGACAGAACTGGTCTCTCAGGGGTAAAAAAAAACAAACCAAAAAAAACCCAAACAAGGGACAAAAGAAAACAAAATCGAAGAAAAAGCTTGAACAACCTATAAACTAAAAACTTAAAGAGATGGTTTGTTTATTTCTATTCGCGTCAAGTCTAAATGGAACTGGAGTTTAGTGCTGCATTTATTTATTTTTTTGAATTATTAGATTTTTTAGAATCAGGTTACGCAGCTGGACTTCACATTGCATTTGCTGCGGCTGCTTCATCAGAAATGCTGGTAGTATTTGTCAGCCTGGAAGTGTCTTGAGGCTGCTTCTGAGAGATACAAGGAGGCAACTGATAAGGAGAGCATCAGAAGGGCAGTTAATTGCCTCCAGTCTCTCGGTGCCGGGGAATATTTAAAATCTATGGGATTAAAGGCAGATTAAAAACTGTGGAAGCAGGAGCCCAATAGCGCTGAAAGATCATAATCAGCAAGGGTAATGGCAGAGCAAAAATGAATGTGGCAAATAAAATGACAGATAGGAAATTCAGATCCGCTTCTAATGCTCGAAGTTCCATCTTGTAAGCACAATTCATCTACGTGTAAATCATTTTTTGGCTTCAAGCTTATCAGCCAATCGGTGAATTAAAAATGCTCTTTCCTTGGAGGATTAAAGAGGTTGATTGAAGTCAGTGTGAAAACTGGCTAATAAGTCTGGAAATGTCAGGAGGGTGCTTCATAGGAACTCAGTGTACTTTTTCTATCAGTGCTATGAAACAGGAAGTTTGAAAAGCTCAGTAGTTCTGTTACTTTGACAAATGCTTTTGCATTGAGGTTTTTTTTTTTTTCTTCTCCTGTGTGTCAGAGTGTCATGCAGAAATATTTTAATTTGCAAGATGAATGGTGATAGATGCAAATGTTGAAAAATGAGATTGGGAGAATTTGCTAAAATATGCAGAGAAGTAAGAAATTTCATCTCAGAAAGCACAGTGAATACTTATCACGGCCATGGGAAGTTCTAGGTTCCAGGCCATGAACTGCTTAGACATGTTCCACCTTGGAGGGGATGTTTAAACTTTACTCCTTTTCCTTGCTGAAAAAATCCAGTGTAGGTGGTAAGGCCAGAGATTGTGATAAAGCAGTCTCACTGCTAAATGTGAGAGCTACTGGGGCATCTCCAGATGTGGTGCATATACAAAAAAACATTTGCTCTTGAATGACAGCAGGGCTTTAAATTACTGCTATTAGAAGTTGAAGAAGCATTTCAGAGCTTTACGTGCAAAGTCTGTGCTGTTCATGTTTCCACAGCCAACGTTTCCATCTGCTGTGCCCACAGTGGTAAAGTGCAAGAGCGCCCGCATGGATGTACTTAGAGAATTTGGCCGTTGTTGTCAGTTCCTAATATTAGCTGGACTGCAGACTAGCACTCTTTCTTTGTTTAAGTCCAAAATCACAAAGAAGGCAAAAAAAAAAAAAAAAAAAAAAAAAAGCCAACAAACAAGTGAAAGGGAATTTTCTGGAGGGAAAGTTGCTACCTTCAGCTGCACAATGTCTGGTGCTGGGTATACCAGTTTCTCTCCTCCCGGGCACAAGAGATGAAGAAGCTGGGGGATATGTTCAAGGGTATTAATCCTATCTTGCATTAATACAAGAAGCAATAGCCCTTGGGGTTGTTAAAGCCATGAAAAGCAGTGAATGAATGAGAATACTGATGGGGTAGAAAGGAACTGATCATTCAAATCTCATGGACTAAGTCTACAACTACCCCAGCTCATTCTCATCTCTTTTTCCTGCACAAGCTGGTATCCTGCACACTAGCAATGAAGCTCTGTGCTCTGTCACCTACCCTGTGAACCAGATACTGATTTGTCCAATCTGTCAGTGGAAGCTTACTGGGAGCCCCATGCTTTCCAGCAGCTTTGCATTGGGGTCCTACCTTTGCCCTTGGTACTTGGCCCACTGCATGGACACACCAGAACCAAATATCCCCAGAATGTCCATTCTCTCTCTCACACATGTGATTCTGGAGAATATTATCTCGCCCAGAAAAAAAAAATAATAATAAAAGATAAGGCAGTGGAAGGAAACCTTGCTAATGGTTTGGTTGCAGGACCCAGAAAACATGAAAATCAATGTGAATTGCTGTTTACCTCCTTGTACTCTGTATTGTTATTTACTGTGTTTCATTCTTGGTCTTGGAAAACCAATTTGCCAAGCTGCCCTGTGTTTTCCTTTACTGGTTTGTTCATGACCACAGCGAAAGAAAGGACAGAGATGCCAACAGGTTCGTATAATCTCTGCCAGATTTGTATCCCAAAACCCTGCAGCTCCTGGATGCCAGAGTCTTTGATACAGAAACCTCTGGGGAGGAGTCACCATGGATTCCATTCTGGATTCCTCTCCACAAGATACATTTTTTTTTCTCTATGATTTCTTTTCATGTCAAAGGTGGTAACTAGTGCAACTCTTACTCAGAGATCGTGTCCGCCAGCTGAGAGCCTAACCACGAGACTGCCAAGTGGTGGTCTATGTGTGTCTGGGTTACAGGAGGTTTCTTTGATCTCTCTATGCCCCCTGGAATGCATTTCTACACATCTTCAAGAAGAGGCGGCTGCACATCCTATCTCCCCAATCACAACCTCACTTTACCCCCGTTGGTTTGAGCCCTCTCTTGGGAGGTGGGAAATGTGGTTTGGATCCCTCCAGGCTGAAGAAAGCACTGAAGGCAGATTTCTCACTTCATGGGCCAGCGCTTTCACTAGCTTGTCTCCTGATTAAAAAAACAAAAAAAAACCCCATAAACCCAAAAGGGTTTGCATGTGCACCCCTGTCTTGGTCTGCGTTTCAAAAAGGTTGAGTAGAGCTCAGTTCTGAGTGCTTCCAGATGTCTCCCCTCAGGAGTGGGCTTGGCCCTCTGGAACCTCAGTGGAGGGAGATATTTTGCTTTGCAGACCTGATTCATGTACCTTAGGATGGGTTAGAGTTTGGGCACACCCCATGTGCTCAGCATTTCCAACTTGGCTGCTTTTCAGTGGCTTCCGATGAACCACATGGAGTCTTGCCCCAGGGCTGCTCCCAGTTGTGGCAGACTTCCTGGTTTTAAGCCTCCAGGCTTGAGGCTGTAGCAGGACCAGAGAGGAGGTGGATGGAAGTGCTCCTTTCTCTAAGATACCTAACCCTCTGTATGCACTATGTAGAGAGAGCCCAGGGGGCTTAATGCTGTGCTTTGTGGTTTCCATCTAGGGCCAGGCATAAAAGAAAAATAATAAAAAATTAGCACTTAAGCCATTTTCTTGCATCTAATGTTCAGTTTTCACCTTGGGAGAACCCTGTGCAGTACTTTACTCCACATATTTTCTCTGACTACTAGGGTAAGATTACTGGAAATATTTAGAAATCTAACAATGGAGAGGAGAGACTGAGAAGCATTTCTAAATCTCATAGATGTAGGCACATCCCCAGATCTTCAGTGGTATTGAAATCTTCAGGTATGTAGTAACCTTTCTGCTGCCACTTCTGCAAGCCCCACTGGATGCCTGTGTACAGATGAAGGGACACAGGTATTTTTATAAATATGGCCTTCAGTGTCCCTGGATACATCTTATTGGTGCATTTTGTGAAAAGCCTCAAGTTTTATGTGTTCCTCAGCCAAATTGTTCCTTGTGTACTGGCCTGTGCTAACTTTTGGGTGTGAACCCTACAATGTATGTTGTTGGACATGACCACAGAGGCTTTTGTATAGCCTTGTGGTGGCATATTTCATAAAATAAGAAAATCATAGGATGGTTTGGGTTGGAAGAAAGCTTAAAGATAATCTAGTTCCACACTCCTGCCATGGGCAGGGACAACTGCTATACCAGGTTCCTCACAACCCTATCCAACCTGGCTTTGAACACTTCTATGTTCCATATCATCTTGAGCTTCTTCCTTGAACAGTCTTGGATGTGCCATCCATAAAGCCAGGTAGAATTTGCTGATACCATGTACTGCTTGGCAGTGCCTGTGTGGTGTGGATGTCCACAGTTGCCCTATGAACTTCTTACCAACAATAGACCCTTGAAAAGAAGTATGACATGATCTATTCAAATGTTGCAGCAATTTCAGCTTGGACTTTAGACTGTAACTACATCTTAGCTGTGCAGGAAGGCAAGAAAGATACAGTGCACTGTACCTTGGCCAAAAGGCTGATAGAGTAATGATGACTTTTGGCTGACTAGGGTCTGGTTTTGCCTCTGCCAAAAGAGAGATGCCCACAAAGGCATCAAAATTTTGCTTTCTTTCCAGTCCTGGCATCACGACATTGTATCATGTCAGTGCTGTTGTTCAGATGTGACTTGAGTCATACAGACTGCATTTGACTGTGGCAGAAACAGTTGAGGGTCATGGGGTGGGATGAATCTTGGCAAAATAGTTAAAATCTGTGAGGAAAGAAACTACTGGTGCAATTGGTTAATTAGCATGAGGCCCAACTCTTCCTTCAAACACAGTATTCTCCCTTAAAAAACCCTAAAAAATTGGCCTAGCCATGCCAGAAAGAGGCAGAGATTTGAACTCTTCCCTGAATCTACATGGAGAAATGAAGTGAGTACCTGATACCACTCTGCCTCAGTGTGAGAAATATATCCCATGAAGAAAACCAAGGCAGAAATACCAAGGACTGCTAAAGTAAAGATATATGGTCTATGTGTGATGTGACAGAACCAGAGAAAGGATGCATAAAGAAGGCTGATGTGGCCAAAGCAACACACAAATGGAAGGGTCTTTGTAGCTGTGTTCAGGCTTGAGGACTGGGGTAGAAACACATGCTTGGGATGGTCTTTTCAATTCTTTGTTTGCATGGTTTACGGGTCATGATCAAGTGACTAAGGCCTACTTTGCTGCAGAAAAAGTGGTCCACGACAGCAAAGCCTCAGCCTTTAGAGAGACTGAGATTAAAAACGCTTCCATTGTGGATGATTTTAGGACAAATTACTCCAGCTCAACCCTGACTTCCAGTACACACAAACATCTACCATAATTTACCAGGTACCTAGAGCTTAACTGGAGGCAATCGTTTTGTACCAGGTGAAGTATAATTGATCCCCTGGCATCAATACAGGCTGGGGGATGAAGGGTCTGAGAGCAGCCCTGGGAGAATGACTTGTGGGTACTGGAGGATGAAAAGCAGGACATGCACAGGCACTGTGTGCTTGCAGCTCAGAAAGCCAACTGCATCTTGAGCTGCATCAAAAGATGAGTGCCCGAAAGGTCAGAGGAGATTTTCCTGCTCTACTTTGCTCTTGTGAGAACCCATCTGCATCCAGTTTTGGGGGCCTCAGCACAGGAAGGACATGGAGCTGCTAGAGTGAGCCCAGATGAAAGCCACAAAGATGATCAGAGGGCTGGAGCATGTCTGCTATGGAGGCTGAGAGAGTTGGGGTTGTTCAGTCTGGAGAGGAGAAGGCTCTAGGGAGACCTTATTGTGACCTTTCAGTACTTATAAGAAAGATAGGGACAGACTTTTTAGAAGGGCCTTTTGAGACAGGAGAAGAGGTTAAGGCCTTAAACTGAAAGATGGTACAGTTATATTAGAATGATGTTTTTTATAATGATGAAGGGAGAAAGAGTGGTACTGGCTGCCCAGACAGGTGGTAGATGCACCAACTCTGGAAACATTTCAGGTCAGGTTGGACAGAGCTGTGAGCAACCTAGAGCTGTGATTTAGTTGAAGATGCCCCTGCTTACCACAGGAGGGTTGGACTAGATGACCCTTAAAGGCCCCTTCCAAAATAAATTATACTGATTCTACAAGTAACCTTAAGGTACCTTTAGGTTACCTCAGAGTATCTGTAACCTTAGAATAAGCTGAGCTTTAAGAGCTGCAAATAATAATAGTAGTAGTAATAATAACAACATCATCAACAACAATAATAATAATAATAATAATAGCTCCCTGGATTCAGCTGGGCTTACGTGTCAGGAATCATCCTTAATAACAGATAATTAATGAAATAATTATCTGATAACAGTGATTTTCCATACACCTACTATAGTAGGTAATGACAAAAACCAGAAAGCTAAGGTTTTCAAGCCCATCTGACAAACAGGAACTCCTCACTCTTTATAATCACAGCTCTCCAACTAGCTCCCTGGGACTGTTCTTTAAAAGAGGAGTGTACACTCTGGAAAACTAGGAGGACTTCCATCAGGTTGATCATTAGTTTGCTGTTTTCCCAACCAGAGCATGCTCACATGGCTGAAATCCACCGACAGGTGCCATGAAAGTTTGCTGAGGGTAGGATATGGGCAATAACTTAGTTTCTCTCCTGCTATCTGAGAGAGATAAGCTAATGTAGTTTTCAATGACCTGTACATATCTCTGAGTTTCCCGGGTTTTGGTGGGCAGGTTGGCCGAGTGTTTCATAGGTTGCTTAGTCAATATGTTTGATAACTCTGTAACAAATGTCCAATATCACAACCCTCAGGTTTATTTGATTAGCTATTGCTGCATTTTCCATAAGCCTGGTGATGCTGCTAACTTTATGTTTAATATTTCAAATCCTCTGCAGTGTTGCATGAATGTGGCACTGGCATGAAGGTGGGAATGAGCTATTGAGGAACACGGTGTGCCAGGTAAAATCTGCACAGCTCCCTTTGCCTTTACCTTTGTACCTTTGTTTCCCTCCCTCCTCTTCCTTTATGCTTTCCTCCTCAGTGTGAGGAGGCACTTAGCTCTGGGCCCATGTCTCAGTCTCCATTCATCTCTCTGAAGAGAATAAACTGATTCCAGACCGCAGCAGGGCTGACTGCAAGAAGCAAAACCCGTAAAGAGATTCCCCTTCTCCTCCTCTTGTGAGGGCTTTCCTCGCTCAATCTGTCCCAGGGGGGTTGAACGCCTTCTGCCACCTCACTCTTGAGACATTAAGACCTTGAAATTTGAAAGAGGAGTGGCGTAGTCTGGAGAAAAATGGACCTGTGTTCTAACCCATGCAGCTTGTGATACGCACATTGTCGGGTGATAACAAAGGATTTACATAGGATTTACATTTTTCTTAGGGGACATTTAGTGGAAAGGGAGCAATCAGTAGCAATGACAGATGAATCCATTTGGCGGCAAAAGCTGCCTCTTTCACACAAATAACAGGCTTTTTCTTAATCTACAATTTGTCACTGTTTATTCGGCAGTGCAAGCCTTTTAATTGCCCTGCAGCATCCTGGGTTTGTGCTCCTTAGGAAACAAGGGAATAGTTTGAGGGAGTTAGAGGGCATTTCTGCTTCTTGCATAAACCCAGAAATCTGAACAAGGGTTTACAGAGTCTGGGCAGTTTTTCTGAGTGACATTATAGCTGGAACCTTCCTTGATCTGCTGTGATTCCTTTGTGGACACAGCACAGGAGGAAGCAGTTTGGTTCCCATCAGCAGTGGGCAGGTTGGCTTTGGTGCTTTGGTGCCCTCACTGCTCAGCATTTGCTTTGCTGGAACTGATGCTGAAGTAGATTCACAGCTTTTATTAGTCTTCTCAGCTCCTGTATAATTCATGACATGAGAACTACGAAAATCTGGCTAGTTACCTTTGTTGCTGCAGGAAGGCAAGCACAAGAGAACTGGGGAGAGGATCTTCAAGCAAACAACTCCCTATTGACTTTTGTACAATCCTGGCTGACCTAACACCATATTTGCTCCCAGTTCACCACTTGATTGGGATGCTTCATCTTGGCTTCTTCTCTGTGCTCCAAATATTATTTCTGCTCCAGTCATTTGCAGTCTCTATCATTACTGGGTAGGGATTCATCTTATTTCTGCAAAGAATGTTTGGAAATAGTGATAGTGTGGATAAATTATGAGAAACTGCCAAGATCTTTCTGGAGCAGTGGGTTCCTCCCAAACAGAGCCAGTGGATCTAATGCTGCATAGCTCTTGGTTCTTGGTTCTGCATCATTGTGACAGCTGAACTAAGCAAGTAACCCACTGCAGTGGGGTTCAGGCTCAGTGGCCAAGCGCTCAGAAAGCAAGAAATGTAATATTAAGATTGGGAAATCATGCACTGGCTAATCCAGTTTTTTTTTTTTTTTTAATCCAATTTTTTTTTTCTTTTTAATCTTGTTTTGTTTTTTTTCCCCCTCCCCACTTTATTCTGAACTAGAACAATTTAATTTCACATTAGGAAGATTTCAGAGAAGTATGAACTGAAAATTGCCTTCAAAGCATAACATAATTCTACAATTACAAAACTCTCTGACTTTTATGCAGAAAGGTAACTTAGTTGGAAGCTTAATATTAACCCCAGTAGTTGTCATTGTCTGCAATTGGCTTCAGATCCTTCTCCTGTTTAATGCTTTGGTCAGAATCTATGTCAGTCCCGATAGTGGATGCAGTTACTTTCTTGTGGAAGTGATTAATTGTCCAGATAAAATCTGTAATATCATCACCTTTTTAAAAAGTTGTATATGACTGAATGTCATCCATAGAGTTGGAAATAATGACCAATGACCATTGGTTTCCTTATTGATAACAAAACAAAACAGATTTTACTGTGATCTTCATCTAACACAGGGATACTTAGATTCATCTTTTTTTTTGGAATGTCTCTAGTTTAATAAGAGCATCCCATTTACCACAGAAGTTTGAATGTATATGGAGAATGGGAAGGAGATTTTCAGGAAGAGAAAAGAGGGGATTATAGTCAAGGAAGCTGAATGCTCCCCTGGACAGGAGAACTCTGTCCCTATTGGGGTTGCTAAGGTCCTTGGACAAATTAACAAATTCTGGGAGACCTGTTTATTTATAATCTAGGAGCCCTTTTAGGACTTCTTGGCTTGCTCTGCAAATGTGCTAAGCCATTACTGTGGCAATCAGAGCTGATGGAATCTATGTCTGGAATACAGAAAAGTTTCTACAGTGATGAGGTCTTAGGGAAGTCATGTTTTAGAGATCTAAAATGAGACACATAAAATCAAGGGTCATCCTTGAAAATCTGCTTTGGCTTCTATCTGCTGTTCTCAAGTAGACAGGGGAAATAGTACAAATTTTGAGGTTTGGACCATTCAGGTAAAATGAGAAGAGTTTTGTTTTTCTTGCCTGAGCATACAATGTCTCCAACAATTTGACTATAATAATTTCTACTACCTCCAGATGGTAGTAAAATGTACATCCTATTATTGCTGGTTTTGCTACTATTATTATTGTCATCATACCTACTTTTGTTTAAAATATTATTATTGCTAATATTATGACCCTTATTGATTGATAGCACCCTTATTGCTATGAAGAACAATGGCTGTGGCTTTCCAGGCTAGGTTGGGTTATTTCTGTACACAACCATTGCTGAAATCTTCGGATGAGAAGTAAATGATGGGGGAAAAGATCTTTCCTTGAAGATGGTGTGAATAATCTCTTGGTTGCAATCAGGGCCAGCTGGCAGAGCACTGTGAGCAGTTTTTGTTCCTGCTTTCATTCTCCTCTGCTTCTTGCTATGCTCAAATAAAGAGCTCTTCATCTACCTCTAAGGGTTCTTTTTTTTTTTTTTAATGAAGACTGGGTGTTATATGAGCCAGTAATGTGTCTTTGTCACAAAGAAGGAAAATAGTGTCCTGGGCTGCAACAGACATAAGTAACTGGAGAATCCCTCTGAACAGCAAGAAACACTCTGAGGGTGCTCAAACACTGGCAGAGGTTGCCCAGGGATGTTGTGGAGTATCTATTCTTGGAGATGTTCAAAAACCATTTGGACGTGGTCCTGGGCAACCAATTCTAGATAGTTCTTCCTGAACAGAAGTATTGGACCAGATGATGTCCAGAGATCCCCTTCAGTGTCAACCATTCTATGGTTCTTTCATTTTGTTTGGGTTCCAAAAGGAGTTGAGGTCAGGCTAGGACAGCTCGCATGTGCAAGTGAGGAGCAGTTTTGCAGCTGCTTTTCCTCTGGCTTTGGGGATCTAAAGAGAATCCCCAAAGGATTCTGGCACTGGGCAAGGCAATTGCTTGGCCTTTGTGAATCACTGAGTGCCTAGGGGCAGAGGAGGTATCTAACGGTGGCACCTGAAGCTTCTTTGGCTCCTCCTTAAAACTGCACCTGGATGAAATAGACCTGGGAATAATGGTCATTTTTTTATTTATTATTTTTTGGCCATAAGCTCTTTGCTGTGAAATGCAGTTTCAGTTGTCATGAAATTACTCGCATCCTTCAGGTCAAATCTCTCAGTAACTTCATCTGGAAGAGTCATTTGTGGAGTAACATCACCAAAAACTGAAGGTGAAATAAGAATAGGACACACCTATTACACCAGAAATCACTTCTCTGCTGGAATTTTTTGGTCAGAAATAGCAAACTCAGCTTCAGTTTTCTGTCTTTCATGGACAGTGCCCGTGCTACCAGGGTGTGAAGAAGAGAGAATATACTCATCCTCCCCCTGCCTAAAATGTCTTATTTCATGTGAATGTGCAGCCTCAGAAAACTCAGACAATGTGCTAACCATCACCCTTGGGAATTAGTCCTTTTACTTGCTGCATCAACTAGCATTTAAATATTTTTTTGAGACTGGGATAGATCCAAAGGGAGGAATGAGGAGCAGTGTGCTCCCATAGCACTCCCCAGGGAGATGAGTAGAACAGTTGGTTCAGAGGTAGATGAATCAGAATGAAAGTTGTATTTGAGCAGATGTTTCCCAACCAACTGCTGAGTAGCCTATCCTCCTGGGCTGGAGGGTATCTGAGGGCAGCACAATCTGGATGGCTCTGGAGCAGTTCCATTTGGCAGGCAACAATTCAGAGCTCTCACAGACAAAGCCAAGGTGAGTCACCAGTCTGCTGATTAGGCTGCTCTCCTGGGAGGGAGGCACCTGGAGCCCAGATCCAGGTTAGGGCTGCAAAGTGGAACAGCATCAACTGGGAAGGATTGGAAAGACTTAATGCTACCTGGTTAGGAGGCTCTTCTCGCGTGGGAGGTGCAAGTTTGAATCCACTTGGAGAGGGGAAAGAGTTTAACTCAGGTCTCCTAAAACCTAAAGGGAAGTTCTTATCACTACCTTATCACTATGGGGATGGGATGGCTCTTTTTCAGCCGCTGGGTGCCAAGGTGGACATTTGAACTCATTTTCTTAAAAATGATTTTTTATCCACTGGGATCTTCTGCAGAGAGCAGAATGCACCAGTGACTTCTGTCTGGCCTTTCTTTCTGTAGACCTACCATTTCCTTCTTTTTTTTTTTTTTATTTTTTTTTTAATTAATTTTCTTTCTCTTTTAAAAACTGCATTAGGGTTTACCTGCATAGCAGACAATTATTCAAATTATTCAAACTCCCCTAACTAGCCATGCCATACCATGCCCTGGAAAGTGCTGAGAACATAGTATCATTTTGGTTGGAAAAGACATTTAAGACCAACAAGTACAACCATTAACCCAGCACTGCCAAGTCCAACACTAAACCATGTCCCAAAGCAAATGCTTCTATGTGCAGCTAGGCATCTTATGTCTGGCAATGGTCTGGTGGACTGGAAACAGGGTTGACCACAGAAAAGTTTGATGGCCCTGGAAGAACTTGTAAGTATGAGAAGAGAATGAGGAATTTTATGGTCTTGGGAAAGCCTCCCTAATTTTCCCTTAGAATGTTATGCTAGTGGTAAGTGGTAGAAATGTCTTAGAGATGGATTCTTCTTCATTTGCACCATCTTAAAGACAAGGATAACTAATTTTGAAACCGAAGAGTTATTCTGTATTAACTCTTCTGCAAAAGTGATAAAACAAATGGCCAAAATTATTTACCTGTGTCAATCCTATAAAATGTGTGAAGGGGAGTCTCTGAAGTGATCTGAAAGATCCTATCTGGCCTACCTCTTTCAGCTTGGCATTTTTGCAGTAGTCAGTGGTTGCACAAAACTGGCCAATTTTTCCATATATAGTGTTGCTAAATTACCCTTTCTGTTTTGTTTTATTACCCCTCAGAGCAATGATCTCACCGATCAGTGTTGTGTTCCTCTTCGGGAGTGGCAGGGGTGGAGTGGGGTGGGACGAGCAAAGCCCTGAGCTTTTTCCAGAGTTCCCTGCATATGCAGAACATTTCATTGTCTTCTCTAACACGCCCTCACCTTTCACACAGACTGGAATTTGACACACCAGGTTAGAGAAAGAAAGGGAGGAAAAAAAAAAGCAAAAAAACCCCACACACAACACAAGAAAAAACCCAGCAAACAAGATCTTATCTTGGAAAGTATCCATCCACCCTCCTGATAATAAAAAAGGCTCCAGGTTAGGAAAATAAAAAAATTACTCTAATGAACACTCAAAATTAATATGCAAATACATCCATGGTTCCTGGCACAGATGGAAAAACTCTACTAAAAAGGCAGTTTTTACACTTCTTGCAGATGGGAAATTTTATCCCAATAATCGATGTTTTTTCACTTCTTGCAGACGGGAAATTTTATCCCAATAATTGATGTTTTTACAGGTTTCTTCTCTGTTGAGGAAAGCTCTGAATACTCCTTCTCCCTACCCCACCCCATACCCTACATTCATTTCACCAGGTGGCATGACGAAACCCTCCAGATCAAGGCAGGTTTCATCAACAAGGCTTCATGCCATGCCACCCATAATTCATCCCAGCCTGCTGTGGCTTTCTCCCAGCAAGCAGCACCTCTTGCAAAACCAGCCCCTGTCTCACACTCCTTCCAAACTCGTGTTCCTGAGCACCAGCAATAGAAGAGCATGAATCACTAACAGCATCCAGACCTTCGCTCCACTCCGTCCAGTTTGTGTCATTGCCTTAATGTTAATTACACACCATAATGTGTGGATTTAATTTCCGTGGTGTTTCAATTAAATTAATCAGGCAATTAAAATTAATTAAAATTACAGAAATCACCTGCAGAGGTGCTTGAAACGTGGGGGAGGGGAAGGGAGGGGTTGGGAGGGAGCTGGGAACGTAGATGGCTGTGTTTTCACAGCCCTTCCTTCCCTTGATTAATTTTGGGGATAGACTCCTTCTGAGCAGGTTATTTAAGGATTTAGACTGTTCCAAGGCCCATTGAAGCCAATGGAAATCTTTCTATTGGCACTGATAAGGCTGGGACCAGGCCACTAGCCCCGAGTGCTCAGGAGAGAGATTTCAGGGGCAGGTGATGAAAGACCTGATGCTGAGCAGAAATCCCTCAACATATTTGGGGAACAAGAGCCCTGAAGTACCAAATCAGGATCAGATTTTGAAAGGCCACCAGCTAAAGATGAGGATGATGTCCGTGGGAGTTGGGTGCGTCAGTACTTCCAAGGATCTGTCCTGGAGAGGTATTCTAAGAAACTTAAATGTGTTTTAAGGCTCAAAGGAGTTCTAAAACATGACCAAACGTATTCTTACAGAAATTCTCACTGCCTTCTGCAGCCAGTGTGAGGGGGTCCTGATTTCATAGAGGTGATTCTTGCCTCCTGAAGTCTTGGGCGAGGTACCTAACTTCTCTTTGGGCAAGCCACTTAGCCTCTCTTTAGCAGCTCCCTTCCATTAAGCAAGGATAATGCATTCAGTTTCTTAACAGAGGGATTTTACTCTGACCTGTGGAAGAGTTTGAAGATGTCATGTTCTCCTGGACAGTCCTCTGGCTGCTTATGCCCTTTTTACCAGGCAAACACAGTCACATACTTGCCTTTTAACCAGGCCTTGAGTTTTGCCCCAGTATGGAAGGGACAGCACTTTCAGCTTTTGAGCTACCACAGCAGCATCTTCCACAGCATCCTACTAGCCAACCCCAGCCCAAACAGTGTCTGGGAGACAAGTTAGTTCCTTCCATGCTTTCCTGGAAAGACTTAGCCTGGCACACTTCTGTCTTAGCAGGTGACTCACCCATTCTTTGCTCCCGTTCTTCGACCCACAGCTGGGGATGTTTATACCGCAGTCACTGAGGCTCATGCAGATATCCCCAAGATGTCTTTAAATTAATTTGCCAGAATACTGTTGGTAGGATAGCTGTAGTTTCAGGGAACACTGTGTGGGCTGAAAAAGCAGGATATGAAGCAAAGTAAATGGTCATAATTAGGTTGAGCAGCTCTACACCGCGCTGGCTGTTGGAACCTGAGCTCTCTGGTTTAAAGATATAAGTGCATAGCACATTAATATTTCCCTCACACTGTCCGATAATCCCTCACAATTCCATAGGCAATTACCCATGCTTCCTGGTGTCCAAGAGGGAGTAAAACCTTATCACCTCTGCCCCGATGGTGCCCGCTTCTGCTTCACACTCATGAGCTACCTTTTTCTCTCCAGTTGTTTAGATGATTAACATAATTAAGTTATGCACACAGCAAATGTTTAAGGCTTCTACTTAGACTGAAGTTTACTGCCAGCTTCAGATCTGAAAGATTTAAGTGTGCCAGAACCTGTACTGGTTTTTTCCAAACAAATAAGTTGATATTTTCACTTTCTCTAAACCTTGTGTCCTTTACACTCTCAGGCAACCTGACCACAATATTCCCATTATTGCTAGACACTTTAGCACAGTTTTTTGCTTCCTTTTCTCTTAAGCCATGGAAAAATACCTACTGATACAGAATATTTTCTTATGTTTTCAAATTTTGGAATCTTTAATTTTTATCATGTATCTGTCTTTCTCCATTGCCTTCAAAAAAATTGCAGAAGAAACAGAAAAGAGAAGACAGAGAGACAAGGAAAAAACCCACTTAAGAACAGAAAGATTTGATTTTCAGAATTGGAAATTTTAAGAGGATGATGATGTTTTGCTGCTGAAGAGTCCAGAATTTTAATTACACATCTGATGAGGACTCTTTGTTCTCGCCAAAATTCTCTAAGTGATGAAACACCCCTCTCTCACTTTGCTGATCCTTCTCCATCTGAATCCTTTGACAGGACTTCTTGTGTGGCCTTTGGCATGTCACTTCACCTCAGTTTCCTCATCTATAGAATGGCTGTTAATCCCCATATAGTATCACCCACGCAAATTGCCAAGGCTTATTCCTGAACAGTGCTTTGAAGATAAGTGAGTAAAGTTTCAAAAGGACCTAAGAGATTTAGGAGTGAAAGTTTCATTAGCTTTCCATCAGATTTGTGCTCTTATATCTCCAAGAGCCTTTTGAAAGTCTGCAGAATTGCAAGACTTTACTCATCACAGTCATATTCCTTGTTCTCCTCAAGGAAAGGGATTGCTTCAGGCTAGTTTTGGCAGAAGAGCTTGTTCCTCAAAAGAAGCGAGGTGAGACTTGGGGCTCTCCAGTTTCTTCCCCCCTTTCTGGGTTGAAGATATGAAACCTGAAATACATGCTCCAACCATTTCAGGCAAAGTGGTATCCAACACTCAGTGTTTTGTATCAGGCAGATCTACTTGGCTTATGCTGACTGAGAGAAGGCGCCTTTCTTCAGCTTTGGCGCTAGATTTGAGATAGTAACCTCCAGCTGGGAGGCAGTGGTGAGCTCCTGTGGATGGTATGGAGGTAGTTACCTCTTCAGTCAGCATGACTGCTTCTTGAAGAGAAAATAATGCTTTTTGCTGTAGGTAACTTAATGATGAAGGCCTGCAAAGATATTCTGCTGATATTGCGGCGTGCTGGTTGATTCGAGAAGAGTTGCAAGGCTTCTCCGACTGCAAGAAGACGATCTTATTGCTCCATTTGTTCAGTGAATGTAAATCCAAGGTTTTTGCTGGAAGGACAACAGAATGAAGAAAACAAAGGTCAGAATTGCTAGGGAGGCACACTGAAAAAAAATCCAGACATTGGTCTTTTTGATTGTCCTTTTTTTATTTTTGGGTTCGCCACCCTGATTTCCACTTTCTAGCCTCTCACAAAAAAACCCAAACCTATAAAAAGGAAAAAACCCACCCCATATAGCAACAAAACAGCTGTATAGATAGCAATGCCTTGATGGCTTTCGTTTGTTTCTCTTCAGCTGCTAAACTACTATTCTGGGAAATAATGTTGCTTTTCTTTGTGGCATTAACCTGATCAAAATGATAAATGAAAAAGGATTTGTGAAGAAAGAAACATTCTATTTTGACGTGATTTAAATATTTTTATTGTAACTATTAACAAAATGCAGCTGAATTTGAAAATGAAACATGATTTGAAAAAAGGAATCTGAAAGGTTTTGTTCCCAAAATTTTGACGTAAATTTACTTAAAAAGGGTTTTATCCCAGAATTCCATATTTGATGTAAATTTACTGATGATTTTGATCAACTAGTTCAACTATATTTTGCATAGAATAAATCTCTTAAAAAAATTTAAAAATCAACTGTTAAGTAAAAACTAAATATTGTTACAATACTGACAAAAAAGGGATAGTTTCAGGGATTAGAATCATAGAATCATAGAATAGCTTGGGTTGGAAGGGACCTTAAAGGTCATCTAGTTTCAACCTCCCTGCATGGGCAGGGACACCTCCCACTAGACTAGGTTGCTCAAGGTCCCATCCAACCTGGCCAACATTTCCAAGGAGGGGGCAGCCACAACTTCACTGGACAATCTGCTCCAGCATCTCACCATCCTCACAGGAAAGAATTTCTTCCTAATGTCTAACCTAAATCTTCCCTCTTCAAGTTTTAAACCATTTCCCCTTGTCATCTCATTACACACCCGTGTAAAAAGCCCTACCCCATCTTTCTTTTGCCCCCTTCAGATATTGGAAGGTTGCTATAAGGTCACCTTGAATTCTCCTGTTCTCTAGGCTGAACAACCCCTATTTCCTCATCCTATTTTTCTGATTGACAGCAGAAGCCTCTGAACAGCCATATGCAGCTTTGAAGTTTACTATTTTTCTGAAGCGGGTGGAAGGGAAAGCAAAGAGTACCAGGTATTTTTCTTCCAATCTGTATTCTTCTGTGGTTATCTAAATATCTGTCTTTAATACCATGTCCCTATAACATCCCAAATTAGTACTTTCCAACTTAATACATTCAGCCTTTAAATGTATGTTTTTCTTTATTTTAGAAAAGCTGAAAAAAAGATAGGAGCAGGTCATGGTGAACTTTTCTGCCTGAGTCTACAAGATTTAACTTTCCAAACATCATCAGAAGGTAGGTTTCCCATTTTTTCTTCAGTTGTAAAAAATTTAATAAATGGCTGAATCTCAAGAAGTCTCTCTGAAATATTTTTTGGGGAAATTTGCAACAAAAGGGATCTGTTGGGAGATTTTAATTTTTCATTTTTATGTTTTTTAACTGCAATGGAGTGCATTTGACCAAACTGCTATGATTCTGAAGAACACTGATCCTATCCCTGTCTACTGCCAGCCACAAGCAAGAAAGCCAAGGCACCTAAAAAAAAAAACCCAGGAGAATTTAGCCCGTGATGGAAGATTCCTGGTATGCAACAGATTTTCTTTTCACCTCTGCAATTGCACATCACGTAATTAGAGCTGCTAATTCAATGCATTTTGTTAAAACATGTTGCATTAAAGCTGAAGCATTTTGTAGTGAAGTGTCTGTTTTGTTGACACTTTCTTGAACAAATTTTTGAGGTTGAGGACTCTGGTCAGGGAGAGCATTCGAAGAGAAGCAGAGCCCCAAGTCTCTGTAACATGGGTGGTATAAAATTGTCACTAAAATTCCAGTGTCATTTAGTTTGCTAAGATATTTACAAAGCTTTCTGTTTTCCTCTTTTTCTTCTCTTCATTGTGGAGGGAAAACAAATTCCATAAAATTTGTTTTATGGAAATTGCTAAAACAGATGATTCCTGAAATAAGGCCAACAAACTTGTTGTGCTAAGTCCAGTTCTTCCCTGTTAAAGCACAGCAATTAATTTATTCAGCCTTATTGAGTGTCCAAAGTGTTTCATGCATTGCTAATAATTATGGGCACATCTTGGTGGTCATATTAAATTCAATGGCAATTTTCACACAGATTTTATCAGGAACAGAATTTATCCCTATATGCTTTGATTGTATAACTCGGTTTCTGTTATTGCTTAAGACTCCCCAGTCTGTGCCAGCATGTGAAATTCAGATGAAGTTTTATGTTAGTGGCTGCTGCTAACTGTTCTTAATTATTTGATAGTCATCTGAGGCCTGAATTTCATAGATGTGCAGCTCCTCTTATTCCAATTCTAATCAGTTGTAATTTGGATACTTTGTCCATCTGTATATCAGACCTTTAAAGGGCATTTCTGATCCCATTGTCTCTAATGGATGCAGGCTCATACTTCCAAGACTAAATCTTTTCTTCAGTCAAAATGAGGTATAGCTGGTTAAAAACCACCCAAATTGTTCTTTTAGGGGAAATTACAAAATTTGGATTTTTTTGTTTGGTTTGGTTTTTTTTTGTTTTGTTTTTTTCGGGGGGGCATGGGGGCATATCTCAAATTTCATAAAGTTAAATATTCAGATATAGCATCACTGAGTACAACCTTGACACCAGTGAATGATAAGGAGTTGGGTGGATAACAAAAGCCTTGATGTTCCCCACTGCCAGGAGACAAATACTTGGGTTATCTACCTTCGAAATTATCACTGTTGCTCTGCACCATGCTGGTAAAGGTGCTGGGCACTGCTCCAACATTATTACCCTCTTTTTATGGAAGCTATAGAGAAGCCCATGCTCCAAATACTTGATTTAAATTAGGTTTCAACCTAAGACACCTGAAAATGTATTTGTTAAGGTATTCCTGTGTTTAACCTCCATTTCTCTAGTACCAGCTTTCCAGGTCCTCCATTTTCTTCTGCCCTTTTGGGGATAGGAGATTTTCCCCCAGCACTGCAAGGACTGGTAGCTGATCTACCCAATCCCACCAGCACACAATGGATCTGCAAGGGTGAAATAGTGGCTACAGGAGATTTCAGCATCTCCTCTTCCCTGCTGTCGTGTGAGAAGTGTGAATTAGGCAGTACTGCACGTCTGGGGATATCTATAGCAGCGAGTTCACACAAGTTAGTCCTCCCAGGGCTGTACATTCATGGTCAAGTGCATGGCTGGATGAGATGCTTTGGCACCATAGATTTTACCAACTCCTGCTCGGCTTTGCAAGTTAAAATAACAGGATTTTGTCTCAATAGGAGCAGAGAGTAACCTTGGTTCAAGCTACCTGACTGAAGAGGTGCAGTGGCTGATCTGAGAAATCGGAAGAGAGGGTTTTAGTCTCTTCCCACTCAGAAATAATTCATGTAATCGGACCTCACATCTAGACTTACACCCTGCCTCGCCTAAGATGTAATTGAAAAAGAAAAAAAAAACCACTCTCTGTATGCTAGAGGCACAACTGTATCAAAAGTCTAGAGTGAAATACAGGCATTTTTTGCCTTTGGGCACCTGAAGTAGTGTATCCAAAATGACTGCTATCCAGTCAGTCAATATGTAGAAGTTTCTTAAAATCAGCCCATGGATATACAAGAGAAGAATTCTCAAGTTTAAGAACCTTCTGTTAAAAAACTGTTCTTACAGGGTAATTTTGGAACAACTTACATACTCTCCCCACCCCCAAATGTTTTTAAGACTTTTGAATGACCTTGAATACCCTTTGCATTCGGGGTCAGACATAAAATTATTCCCAAGCTGACACCTTACCTACCACATTCCCAGCCTCGTTGGAATACTGTCTTTGACATGGAAAGGTTTATGTCAGAAATGTTGATACAACCCTGAACTCAAACGATGTGTGTGTCAGAGAGGAGTGTGAACTCTTGGAATCAGTTTTTCCTAATCATTCGAAGGGACTGTAGAAAAGATTAGTTTTCTATATCAAGTTTCATTCACTGAACTGATTTGGAAGAGAAAGCTCATAAACTATGCAAGCACAGGCACAATGGGGGTGAAAGAGTTAAAGGACTGAAGAAGACTCAGTAATTCTCACAAATGGGGACCAGATGTTGACATTTTAAAAACACCCAGTGTCACCCCCCCCTTCTTACCTTTCCGACACTGTGAGTTGTTCAGCTGAGCTCAGTGAGACACTACTGAAGAGGTAGTTTCTTTTCCATGGATTCTTCTGTTTGTATCACAAAATATATGAACAAAATAATAAGGCTGCAATAATAATCACAGAAGCAATTCTCACCTGCCATAAATGGACATAGATCCAGCAAAGTCAATGGAAGGAATCTGATTTACAGCAGATGGGCTTTTGTCCATCAGTTTGATTGCCTATTCCAAGTGACATCACAAGAGCCTTTACAGACTATGTCATGTTGCTCAATATTATGTCTGTTTCACATGATGTGTACCAGGTCAAATGCTGTAGGGAATGGTATGCCAGGACAGAATCAGACTTTCTGTATATGTTGGAGTGTTGAAATCCCAGGAGGAAAGAGTTGAACATCTAAGAATGAGAAGAGAGATGTCAATAGCATTGGTCAGTAATTGTGCGACATAAATGATCAAGTGCATGAGTAAAGCTCTTCAGTTGTAAGGAACAAAGGAGGAACTAAGTGGAAATGAGTCACACCCAGGTAGAAGAAAACTTCATTGTATTTGTTGTTTCATGTCACATTAAAATCAGACAAAAATGAAGGATGGAGAGGAAATGGGAGGTACATTGGAGTTTAGCTGTAAGAGGTAGGTCACATCATGCCTGTTCAGTCCAGTCTGATTCCTCTCCTGCCATGACTCATTTCTGCATACTCATGAAGGGGTGCTGAATTTGGCAGGCAAAACACAAAGACAGTAATATCACGTTTTGTAAATCCTGTTGGCTCAGTTTAATCTGCATCCAAAAATATTGCCTGTGTGATGAAAGGGATATGCTGAGCAGTGGAGGGACATTTTAGTGCCTAAAGTGCTCTCATCACCATTATCTTGAGCATCTCAATTCATCCTTTTTGTCCACTACCAGCTGTGGACTGATGGACTCTTCTCCTAGGGGCAGGATATTACGACAGTAGCAAAGAGTTATTCCCCTTCTCTTCAGACACTGAGAAGTTTGAGATCAGTGTGGCCACTGGATGTTTCCCACCACAGTCACTTGGAGCAGTATGGCAACAAAAGTGTAGAGAAAGGAGCTGAGCCAAGTGCTTTGGTTGCATGGATTGAAACTGACCCTCTGGCTAATGGCTGAGAAATCTGTTTAAACACCATGAGGTACTCTGAAAGTAATGACATGGAGGCAGGAGGGGGCAAATGTAACAGTGTGATAGGAAACTTGGAGCATTACTCTGGTTTTAGGGTAAGGTTTATCTAGGTGCTGTAACTCACTCTTATGACACAAAGCTTTTTCTATGGGACATTTTTTTCAGAGAATATCCGCCATTTGGCCAGCTTCTTGCTTTAAAGGCAATAGTAAAATGACTTCAGATAGAGGAGATTTAAGCCAGATCTGACAGCTTTTGAAAATAATTGTATCATTTACTTAAATACTTATTATATTTTGCTCATTATTTTATTATTATTATATTCTTATATTTTGCTGTCTACCTTGGTGAAAATATCTGGGTATTTTTTATTTTCCTTCTTTCCATTTTGCCCTCTTCATCCTAGACTTTTTATTCTGTTTTGTTATTCCTTAGAAAGATATATCACAGATGATGCTCTGACACGCAACACAGCTTTAATTGATATACACTTAATATCCTTTTTCTAAACCCTTTTGATTTGCTGCCTCTTTTTGTCCCCTGTGATAATAACTAGTCAATGTATTAGCTTGCAATTTTTCTTCCAAAGTTTTCTCTTCCCCTCTTCACAAGACTAAATATATGTTGGCCATTGGCCAAGTAATTTTCCATATCAGCAACCTCTCTGCTTGAGTGCAGTCAGGAGAGATGTGCCTCTTGTGAAGTCTGCTTTTCTCTAAAATGTGGAATTCTTGTACTCTGAAAAGTCCCCAAACCTTCCATTTAAAATTAGCTGGTCAACCACATGCTGGCTTCTTGCTTTTGATTTCATTATTTTCATGCCTCTTTGTTCAGATTTCCCAACCTTTAATACCACTTAATGCTTTATTCTTAAATTGGTCTCACTGAACTCAATGGTAAATTCATGATGTCAGGTATCACAAAGATGAAGATTGGTAAAATTTTATTCTGGTTGATTTGAACTGCTTCACCACCTTTGACACAACTCTTGGAAGCTGTTGAATATGGATTGATAAGCTAAAGTTAATGGATGATTTTGCTGTAGCAGTCCATGATCTCAAGAACCAGAGGTGAAATCAGGACCTAACACCAGTTTGACTTGAGAAAGATGAGAATCAGGAGGAAGGTTCACAAGTCCCAATATAGTCCTGCATTATGCCCCTGTAACTACAAGATGGTTTGATGCATATAGATTAAATTATTGGTGTACATCAATGCAAAAAAAACTAACCCAACAAAACCAACAGAATTTGACTCTATGTGGGAGGTGCTTTTTAAATTTTGTTTCTGCTGAGTTTTTTGTTTGTTTTGTTTTGTTTTTTTTTTTTTTAAGTCTAAACCTCTATTACATAAACAGAGCAAGACAAAGGAGTGAGCACTGTCCACACCATTTAATTGCTAGCACATGCCTGGGTAGTTTTTGGCTCATGCAAAGGGATATTCCCAATGTATAGCATGCAAGAAGACCTCCTTGTTTTTCAAGGGGAAAGAAGGGAATACAGACTTATGGACCTTTCTTGCAGCATTTATTTTCAGGACAAGATAAATGGATCATGGTATAGATGTAGCTGATATAGATAGCAATCAATATTGCTGTGCAATACATCCTCTGTGAGCCTGGTAGAACTGGTACTGAATCAAATCCAGACATGTGAGGTTTCATCACTTAGCTAAAGACTCTTTTATGGAAGCTGCACTTACAACAGACAAAACTCCTCTGTGATTCAGGCACAAAAAAAACCCCTCTGAAATGAGCAGTCATTACCTGTGCTACCTTATTTCTTTATAAATTAAATGAGCCTCCTCCAGAAGATGTGTGAAAAGTTTGAGGTAGGAGAAGAGAATATGAAAAGAGCAAATCTATTAGCATGACATGATTGAAAGGGTCCTGTGTGCTCTGTTGTAGGTATTTCTCAAGCATGCAGAGCAATAAAAGGATACAGAAGGCAGCAGTGGAAATCTAGTTGAAAACATGTGTAGAATGAAGGGACTTTTGGCATGTAATAGCATAAAAAGGTCACACAAACTTGTGTGGGTGGTGGAAGACACCACAGAGCCTATCACTGTCACAGAGGTACAGGAATGATACTTATCACTAGACTCTGTACCTACCAAAACAAAGACACAAAAGGAGGCAAAGGAGAACGAGTCTTTCAGATGAAAAAATCAAGTGCACAACAGGAGAAGAAGGGACCAGGCACTGAGGTGGGAGTTGCAGGGTGCCTTTAAAATAAACAGGGAACCCTCTTCAGTAATGGGACACCAAGGACCTGTGGTGGCATCGCCACAATGGGAGATGAAGGATAGGGTAGGTCTGGCCCTTTGTTCCTTGGAGTCAAGGGAAAAAAAAGTGTTTCCTCAGGAATATAGGATTGGATCTCACTGGATTTTAAATGCACCGTGTTAAAATACCTGTAAGATATGTGATGAAATATTCCTTGGCCTCTTCTTACAGAAGACTTTCAGTTTCAGTTAATCTACTCTGAAGAAATAAGTACCTTTTGGTACCTGTCAAGTGATGGGGACAATAATAACTTAAAACACAATGCCCAGTTTAAGATAAAACTCAGGTCCAGTTTTGTGTACAATTATTTTTGACGGGGTTAAACAGAAATCAGACTCTGACCTAAACTGCTCAAAGCCTCCTTCCACGTGTTGAGGGACAAGTCTTTCATGAGTTATATGAATCTAGAAATGCCACAATATAGTGCAGAGCCTCAACCCTTTGGCTGGTTCAGCTCCAGTCTTGGAGTGCCCCATGGGCAAGACACTGCCTGTGACCTGGGGACTGAGCTCATACTCTGCATCCACTGAGTTACTTGGTGACTGTCTTCCTCAAGGCATCAAAAAAAGGACCCTCCCAGCAAAGACCAAGTTTCTTAACTAACACAGACTGGGACAGTTCTAATGTTTTCTATGGCACTGCCAGCCATATATAGCCCAGCAGAGACTGACACTAGAGGATTCTGAGCCCAAAGCGTTAATGGAGAAGCAAGTCCTGGGGCTATTTCAGAGGAAATTATATTAATAAAAGCATTTCAGAAAATTCTGGATTCCTTCCAGTCAGACGGATATTTTTATTATGTTTAAATACTCATGTCAGGGTCTCATTTACTGCAGATTTTTAGGAGAGCAAGGGGCATTCCTGAATGTCATGTTCCATATTTTTCCATTCTGTCTCGGACACATTTGATTTCATTTCATCAAGGGAGACACTATTCTCCACAAAAGTAAGTCTGCAGTCACTTTTACAGTGATTTTTTTCCTTCCCCCCCGCTTCTATATGACAATAAAAGTATCTACATTCTCTTTAGGGAATTCTATGAGGTATTCTGAAAGACTACCTGGAGGAACAAGATGGTAATTACATTTGGCAGATGGGTCACTGAGGTAGAGGGAAGAGATATGCTCAGAATTACCCAACAATCAACCACTAAAGCAGAGCTGGGCATAGGATCCAAACCTCTGAAATCTCAAGGCAATGAGTGAGTACATATTTCTCTGCTGAGTTCAAAGCCAAAGGGAGCCTAGTTTTCCATGGATTTTGACTTAAACTGTGTGCTTTGGACAGAAACTGCTTCTTCAGGTTATTAGTTCCCTCTGATGTGACTTTAGAGTCCCTGTGCTAAGTCAACGTATAGACTCCAATGCATAGGTACATGTGAATTTTATGCTGGGTGGGTCACAAGGGATTCCCAAATATGGATTCAGCAGCTGTTTGCTTCACTGATCAGACTAGGGATGTCATCTTCATGGCAGGGTAATGGAGAAAGAAGATGTGATGTGATGTGACCTGATGAATCAAGGGGCCTTTTTTTGTCTGACCCCATGGGAATAGTAGGGACAAAATGCACGTAAATAAATCCATGGAACAAAATGCAGAAAACCATGTTTGCAGTTGTGCCATTTATACTGGGTCATATCCATCTTGAGGGATTGTCATTTTCCTCCCTTGGACTTTTGTACCAGAAAACTATGGATAGAGACATCCTACTTAAAACAATATGAAGGTAAAAAGCCCTGCATGTGAGAGATAAATATTTCAACAGTGTGGATTCCAGTATTTTTAAATACTAAGTATTCCAATTTCAGGAGCATCTTTTTCTTATGTAGCAGAGCCAGATAGAAGAAATTACTCCCACTGCGTGGGGAATTCCAGCATTTCAAAATTTGTTTTGGTAGTTAGAAGTTGTAATAATTTGTGGAATGGAAATTCTAAGCTGTTTTGAGAGCAACACAGAAACACACTTATCAAAAGGGAGGTGATTAATCTGAACTACTTGGCACAGGTGAGGACTCAGCTGGCCTGAGGTATGTAGTCCTGACCACCACACTTTAAAACAGTAATAAACCCTTTGGAAAACATCCAGGGGAGAGTAACAGTAAGGAGAAGAGGTTTAAGAAAACATGACCTGTAATGAAAAGTTGGAAGAATTGAGTTTGTTTAGTCTAGAAAAATGGTGAAGGAAGGGAGGCATGATAAGAGCCTTCAAACATAAAAGCTTTTTTTAGAAGAGGACAGAGATCAATTGTTCTCTGTGTCTACTGGTGGTAGGACAAGAAGAAATTAGCTTAATTTGCAATAGGAATAATTTTAGGTTAGTTACCACAAAATCCTTCTTACTCTGAGGACAGGAACAAAAGAACCTTGGTGGGATGTAGAATTATTACCACTGAAAGATTTTTTTAAAGCAGGTTAAACACATACCTGGCAAGGAGGACCTGGATGTATTTGATGTTATATAGGAGCAAAAGTTCGGTGGGAAGTCCACTTTAAGTCCTCTTTTCTTGGCTCTACCGTATCACTGTAAAGTGCTTTATCTTGGTGAGGCACCCACATTATCACAGAAATCAGAGAGCACATACAACAGCATCCTGTACTATTGCATACCATCACTCTAATTAATGAAGGATATTTGCAAAATTTTAACATCAAATGTCAAAACAAGGAGAGCAAAATAAAATAAAGCAAAAATGGTCCAAACAAAGCAAAGGAAGAAGGTCAAATTAGCATACCATTTCATCTTGGAGAATATTTGGCAATGGGAATATAGATGGGAATATTATCACACGTGACTGGCTTCCAGGAAACATCTTGATTTTGACAAATCGTCTTTTTCTGATAGAAAAACATATAATCAAAAGAATATTAACAAAATCTGTTGCAACAGAAGGGCTGATGGACCTTGAAAATCCTCATGGGTTTTACCATAGCTTAGTTTAGAGAATAGGTTTTTAGCAAATTTTAACCGTTCCATGGTGGATTTGGGATGGGAGGTGCTATTTGTTGTACAGCCTTTCTTTCTGAGCTGAAAAAAGGCAGCTCTTCTAGGGAAGTATCTGTAAACAGATGAGGAGAGTTCTCCTCACTTCTGTTGGAGTTTCAAGGCCAAAAATAATGAAATCTTGGCAGCAGCTGAGGTGAATTGAGAAGCTGAGGGGAACCAGTGGCGTTATCATCTCTCTAAGTGGGATTTAAAGTATGAGGGGGGATCCAGACTCTGATAATTTCAGTATGTTTGGAATTAAAAAAAAAAAAAAGAAATTAAGACAAAAGAAAAAATTATGGAGAATAAAGACCTAATTATCTCTGTCTTCTAAGCCTCTCTGCAAGTTGCATGGAAATTCCTTTTGGGTCAGAGAAGTGCAATTACTAGTAATCTGTGGGGAGATGTCAGCTTATATTCACCTGATATTTGTTTACCAACAATTATCATTAAATTTCCATTAATTAAGAAGCAGCTACTTTAGGACCCTGTAATTGTCATTGACACTTTCTGAGAGTGAAAGCTGCTGTAGCTGTTTGTAGTGTATGCACCCCTGCTAAAAACATATTAATTGGAGGTTAAAGGATGGATCTGAGGGGCCAAGGCTTCCTGTATATCTTGGGATTCTCAAGTTTTTGAGGTCATGAGGCTTTATTTGACTATCACTATAATCATTACCTGGAAATGACCTTGCCCCAGTGCAATTTCAAAATCTCTGTGATGTTATAAGATCCTTTGAGACTGTGTTTTTAAAGGGATCTGAGTTACACGAGACCATACTCCTCCTTGGAAATGGGCAGAATATTACAGCCCAGCACCCAAGTGTTGGTCCTCATGTGTGGAGATGTCCATGGTGAAGTCCTGAGTGGTGCATGAGCAGATGGAGCAATTTCTTGAGGAAGGGGCACCACACCTCTGCTGGTGCTCCCCTACCAGTGGCATCATTGAATGCAACTGGGTTGTTGCTATTATGTGGTGACACTTCATGGGCATTGTGAACAGATAATGGGAAGAGCAGCTGCAAGAGAAGTTGGTGAGAAAGAATTGACCAAGACAGTGTACTGTGCAAAACTAATTTTTTGACCAAAACCTTTAAGAAAATGTAAAGTAAAACTTTGGGCTCTTGTCATGTTGTGCTCAAGAACTGTAGCAACAGCAATTGAGATGGGCACACACAATTTATGCAGACACCCTTCTGGAGAAACTATTTTTCTTCTTTTGACTACAGTAATAAAAAACTGAAGTGTGGTTGAATGTTGGATGTATAATCCCTAAAGCAAATAATTCATAATGAATGCCCTATCCCATTTTAATTCATTCTGTGTTGTCTCTATATGGCAGGATGTCTAGAGGCCAAACACAGTTCTCCATAATGTTGATACAAACCCATTGATACATTGATTTCAGGAGGTCACACCAGATTATCATAATGGTTCCTTCAGGCTGTAAAAATCTATGAATACGAAAACATGGGAGAGCAAGTTGAGGAGAATGCAGAAAACTTAACTTTGTACTTTTCTGTGGAGGAGATAGAGGAGTATGATGGACTGCAATGTAATCTACATAGGGCCTTTTGGTCATTAATGTGAACACTTTCAGGTTAGACTCATTGAAAGCCACTACTATTTGATGGCTCTGGAGTAGTTTATGTGAAGCCAGCTGGTGGTGTCTGTGCCATTCCTTGGAGCTGAAAGTCTAGTGAAGTCAATAAAGAGGCTACATTGACTTCAACAGGTCTCAAATCCATCCCTCAGTAGATAAATGTTCATAACGACATCAAACTGTCCACCACATGATGCCTCTGCATTCTCTTGAACTCTCACTTCTCCCCTCCAACACAACCAGGCTTTATATGCGTATCTACTTGCAAACACTTTTTAAAAACTGCCTTTTGAACAAGTACCACTGAAATAGAAGATTGACACTCTCTAAAAACAAATGTTGCAGGGAGAGCCGATTGAATTTCCTCCATAAAAATCTCTTAAATACCCACATCCCTTCCCCAGGGACAAGTTTTCCATAAACAGGCAACATTCTTTTGTTCATGGTGTATTTTTAACAGTCTTGTACAGTATCTTGTCAAGATGTCATCAATACAATTGCTTTGACATTTTTAGTGCAGTATTTGGAAAGCAGGTTGGGTTTTTCAGTCTGGCAAGCCAATATAAGTCAGTCTCCAATACTTAATTTCTGTATGAGATCCTTCACTTCTATTATAAACAGATCCAGCAGTTGAGACATAAATTTCTTGGTAACAGTTTGGACTTTTTTATGAACCACCTGCAAGTTTTCTGCAAACAACATGTTTTATGGGAGCTCAAGGCAATGTTCACCCATCAAGACCTGACAGTAAGAAGTGGATGAATGAGGCCTTATCTCAGCCACACATGTAACCTTCTGTGTCCCCTGGCTTGACCTCCCTCTGCACTCATTTATGAAAATGATTCATCTTTAAAGAGCTTCCTCGCTCTGCCTGGAGGCTGTAGATCTTTCTGCACTGGACTTGTGTAGGCTGAGGTTATAAACTTCAGCATGGAAGGCATACAGAGGGGCTTAATTTTGAACATTAGGGAAAAAAGAAAAAGATGTGTACACTGTGTACACATTTAAAGAGGCAGGTTAAAATACAGACAGTAAAAGAAATAATCTTTTGGTGAATGCTGAGACTTTAAAAAAGGAGGTGGCTTTTGTTTGTGTGCCTCTTTTATTGATGTCATGTTAGATTTTTGTTTAAAATTAAAAGAATCTTTGAAAGATATTTGTTCTCATTATTTATGCTTCTTGCTTTATGTATTTTCTGTTTTTGTTAATGATTCCTTCTTTTATTTATTTATTTTCTTTTTTTTTTCATCCTAGGAATTATGAATATAAAATAATGTTTTTCTAATCAGTATTATTTCCTGGGTCCCAGACATTCACACTTGGCTGTACCCCAGATTCAACAGTTGGTGAGGGGGAGTAAACACAGTCTTTCCTAACAAAATAATCTCTTGTGGTTGTATAAAAGTGTAAATCATAATTTTAAAAGCCAGCAAAAAAGCATTCTTAAATTAATGACATTTCTGTAATAATACACTTATTCTATCAATGAGAAACTTTTCTGTGTCTCAAAGATGTTTCTGCATTTTCATTGGAAGTAAATTTCTACTCTTCTCAGAAAAGGTGAACATCTGAGGCATAAAAGTAAAAGTAACCTTTTTAAAAAAAAAAAAGGTGGCATCAGCTTCTCAGTTGTTACATATTTTAGTTCTTGATGTAGCATACTTATGGTAATAGTTTAGGATTTATCTCCTTTATATAAACAGCTACCCAAACTGTAATCTCAAATTCTCAATCATCCAGGACGGAAAACCCCCCCAAGCCCCTCACCTATACTGGGAGATGGTTTAAATCTGAGTACATTTATTCAGCTGGGCAGAACCTGAGTTAGAGCCTGATTCCACTTTGCTTGGAGGTCAAACCTGTTCTTGCATGTGTGAGCAAGAAGTGCATCCAATGCAGGCAGTCCCTGCAGAGTGTCCTTTCAATTCTTTCTTGAAGTCCAGGCAAACATTCCTACCACCAGTACAACACTAAGACAGAGTCCAAGACTGTCTAAGCATGAAAGCCTTTGAGCTGTGACATAGGAAGATGTAGGTGAGGACAGATGCAAGCTGGTCATGCTCATATGGATGGATGGAACTTCTCTGTGGGAATCCTTATCGTTGTAAATCAAATCCCTGGAGATGTTGCTGAGTTTCTTGTGAAATACTGGATGTGGGCCTGAGAGAGCAAAACATGAGCATGGAAAGTATCTGCCCTCATTGACTTAATATTCACAGTGATAATTGTCCTTTCTATAAATATGTACTACATGAAACAAGAAAATTCTGGTTAGCAGCGTAGCCTGGAACTGAGTTCTTTGAGGAGAAATGAAAAGCTTACAAGAATATAATTGTTATCTCCTAATCAGATAATATAAATACTAGAAATTCATAGTTCATGTTAAGAAACAAAAACCTGACATCCCTCAGTATGAAAAAAGTTTCCTCACAGAAGCTCTGCTGTGAAGTGTCTCAGTGAGCCAACCACCATTCTGGGGGAGTGTTTACTGGTCTAGAGTAAACAGGGCAGGTGATATTGCAGCACTTTCCAGCTCACAGAGCATCACAGGCAATCATAACCCTAATACCTGATCACCTCAAAAATCAAGCTCATTTTTTTGTTCCCCCTACACAACTAAAGATTTATAAATCTTTGTTTCATTGTAGTCACAGCCATTAAATCCCATAGGTTCTTGTGAAAGCATTGACCATTATCTCAGAGAGCTTTTCTTGCTCTCCCTTGATTATTCCTCAATGTATTCATATAGTGCACATCTAGCCCCTACAATCCCTTGTTGCTGAACATTTTTTTAAGTCAACAAGCTATGTTCAGACATGTTATATGATGTAACACTAAAGACACCTGAAAAATAACTGATACGCCTGTGTAGAATAGTGCATTGGTCTCCAGTGATACAAGCTGCATTCCTGCAAATTCTATGACCACATTAATGTCACCTCTATTCTGGTTCTCAGCAGAGCTACATCAACTGAATGGGGACACTCCCTCCTTTGCCCCTTAGATGATTGTTTTGTGTCCTGTTTTGCAGCAGACTCTGTCTCTGATCATGCAAGTAGCCCTCCTCTAGGTGTCACGGTCTGTAGTCATATTTCTAAACATAAGGTGATCATGGTTACACACATCCAGAACTTCCAAGTGAAATTTCCTTTAAATACACAATACAATCTATTTTTCCCACTCCCATAAATCACTGAGGAGCTCTGAGAGTATTTGTTGAAATCTGGTGAAGCTAAAGATACTTTAGGTGGGGTTTGCTGCTGGCTGTTTAGTTTGATTTGTGTTTTTGTAAAACCATTGCTGAACACAAATCTCAGCTGCTTCTGTGAATACCATCAGTTGACCAGGGGCAGCCTTGTTTATTTACAGAATATCTGCCATTGGCACAAAGCTTTGAGGGTTAGGAGCTGAACACAGAAGTCTTATGACTGTGTTTATGGTACTTCATTGGGCATGAAGAGGAGGGAATACTGAATGCATTGAATTCAACCAGTCCCTGGGAAGAGCTGAGTGTCAGTTGAGGGGAGGGAGGGACAGAGACAGACAGACGACAGAGCTCTCATCTATAAAAGATAATAGACAACATGCCTGCAGAGCAAGGAGGTTGCCAGCTTTAGCAGATTAAATGTATCTGAGTTGTGTCAAATAAACTGAACTGAATCAAAGAGGTTGCAGGTATTAAAGATCCCGGATATCAATGAATAAAGATTAAAGCTCCTATTCTGTCCTATTCTTTTTTCATTCTAATCTATCTTGCTTCTTCTGGCAGTGGTGCAGTATCAAAGATCCACATCTACCAAAGGACTTACATATCACAGCACTGAATTTAGTAGATTTTAATTCTTAGGAGCTTTGTTGATAATAGGTTGCCCAATTTAGGCAAGTAAGCTTCTTATGCAATATTTGGGGCACCAAGCACTTCTCAAAGGATTTAGCATGTGGCATCACAAGGTAAAAGCCCAGTTTGATAGCAGAAGAGACAATGGTAGGTGTGAAGCTTTGTGATCTTTTCATCTTAGGAAGCTAGGTGCTCAGCTCCAGATGGGAAGCAGATACTTCCTTCCATTCAGGTTTCACAGCCTATTTGCCATTCCCTGAGCTAGGTCTCCAACAGGCAGTTCAGACACTCACTTGGTATCTTGGAGACTCTTTTTCAGATCTTCAAAGCCTTACTGGAAGAGATCTGTGTCTTTCACTTGAGCAGATTACAAGTTAAAATCCAGAGTTATTCTGTGGTGTTTGGACATTTTATCCAAAGATGGAGCAGAGAAGATACTGATGACCAGGGTAATCTCTGCTTTTCTAGCTTTGTTGTTTTCTCAAGAGATGAAAAACCAAGGTTCAGCTCCATCATTGCCCTTTGGGAATAGTGGGGTTTTGAACTGGGGGTTTTCCTAGACCAGCCATACGTTCAATCAGTCAGCTCTTGAGGTTATCTGCCAAGAGCAGGTTTTGCTGAGAAGATAACAACGATTTCTGTATCTTCCTGCCTCTAGATGCTGATTTCCTCACAGATGCTGAGATCTAGGTGCTTGCCTAGAGCACTAGAGCACCAAAGGAATTGTCAGTGATTTGCAGCACTGTAAGAAGCAGCCCTCTGTGTTCCAGAACTAGGATAGTGCTGCCCAGTGGCTAATTTCAGTCCTTGCAAATATAGAAACAAAGATCTCGTGATGCCTTTGAATCACCTCTCCTTTCATGTTTCCCGCTAACAATCCTGAGTGCTCTATGGGCAGCAGGAATGGCATGACAGAAAGGACAACAGCCACAGGGCCTTTTTTTTTTCTGGGCACAGGGATATTTTCTGGATGTTTCCCATTTCACAGAATACCAGACCTGAATGATGGGAAGAAGCTAGATGGCCACTGAATGAGTTTCCTCTGCCTGATTGCCACGCAGGCTGGGAGCTTTCACCCTGCTTTGTTTAGATAGCTGCCTCTGATCATCTAAACTTTCTTATTTATTGGCATGCTGACAGCATGCCAGTGGCAAGACAACTCCCTCCAGGAGTTCCCATCATTTGGAGCACAGCTTCCTCCCTCTCCACCTACTGCAGTTATTAGGCAGATTCAATATACACCCAGGCATGCATGCACTGAAATACCAAGGTGAACCCAAGGAGCAGCCAACTCTGGATACAAAACAGGCCTCCAAATAATAATACCTGTGGAGCCTGAAGGGTTGGCTTCCTTGCCCAAAAGGCTTTTTAAAGGTGCTGGGAAGGGAAGGGGGTGGCTTTGGAAACCCTAGGTTAAATCTTCCAGTGGAGATTTTCATTTTTGAGTGCCTCCACGCTTTTGGGGTGACCTGTTTGGGATACTTGTAATGGGCCTGAAGCTAAGTTTCCTCTTCAGCTGTTAGATCCTACAGGAGTGAGGTGTGCATCACTCAGACTTAATTTTGAAGTAGCTCTGACTCCCACCAACAAAGTGTTAATCTAGCCCACAAAAATAGTTAAGCCTGGGGTCAAGGGGTTGACTAACAAGGCTTTTTAGCTTGTACAGATGCAGGAGTGCTCTGGTGCAGGACAGGACTTGTTCCCTACATTAACTCTCCTCAAACCTGGCCACTAGGAATTGGTGGGTGAGAGGGGGGATATTTTTTCCTCCAAGGCTTGTTCAAATGGAAGGGTTATCAGACAGAGTATCAGGTAGTGCTTTGCAGGATGGAGATACTTTTCTTGACTTTTTCTTGCTTTTTCTCACTACCTGGCTAACTTCTAGTTGAATAGGCACTGGAAGGCTTGCCAAGTGCCAGAAGTTAACATGAATAAAAACTTGGGGGATTTCCCAGCCAATTTTCACATAGCCAAACATCTCAAATGATGTGTGTTTCTACTTCTGAATCATTAAATATTTAGGACTGGGGTGGTTATTTGGGGAGCCCTTTTGCCCAGAGAGGTAAAGTGTACCCACATCACCAACCTTAGCTCAGGGAAGAGAGATGCTTCTGAAAAGCCACTGCACTCTTCTTTTTCAGAGGCAGCCAGCAAGCTTCAATTTTCTGTGCCTTCCAGGCAGAAAATTGGGAAGCTAAATAAAAGTTCAAAATAAAAGAATTTAGCAATACACCCATTTTCACATTACACTTCTAAGTCAAAGAAAGAGCATTAAGAAGTGAATATGTCTACCAATGGCCATAACTTGGTTTGCCCCCTGAATAAGACAGCTGTATGACATAAAAAGAGTTGTAGCAGCTGTACCAGGATCCACCTAACACATCTACCTCTTCCTGACAGGGGCCAACAGTGAACACATGCTTGGGGAAAAGTAAAAGAGCAAAGTGAGATTTCCTCAGAGCACTCTCCCAGCTTCTTAAGATTTGCATGTCGGTGTCTTCCGGAGCCAGAGGTAATGTCTTTGTATTTAATAACTCTTGATGAATTTTTCTTTCATGAACTTGTCCAGTCCTTTTTGAACCCATGTAAATTTAAAGCATCCACAACATCCTGTGGCAAGGAGTTCCACAACTTAATTATACATTGTATGGAAAAATCGTTTCCCTTTGTTTGTTTTGAACCTGTCTTCTCTGTGTTTCATTTGATGTCCCCTTGCTCTTGTTTTGGAAGAGACAGAGAACAATTACTCTCAATTTCCATGCCTCTTTGATTTCATAGACCTCTGTCATCTACCCCTCATTCACAATCTAGTCCTTAATGAGAAGTCTAAGGTTATCACACTGACTCTTGATTGCTTAAAATTGTTCCTTACACCTAATAGGGATCTACATTGGGTAGAGAAAAGGGAAAGGGTTTTTAGAATGAGGAAGAATAAAATGTCTGGGTGGATTTGTAATATCAGTAACTATCACCATTTGCAACAATCTTTGATCTGCGGGTACTTGGGAAATTCCTCTCAACCATCTGTCTGAGGAATTATGAAGGAGTTCCCTGTCTAGCAAGTACGCTGCAAAAGCAATCAGAGGATAACACCACATCTAAATCTGCTTATCAAAACCACTATCAGGAAGAGATGACAAAAATATAGTATATGTTTACCGAAAGATCAGTTCTCTTTGTTAACTTTTGGTTCAAATTGTATAGCCAGTAGACACTTAACATGTTATCTCATGGAGATATCAGTGATACTGTATTACAACATTACAGAGAGCTTTACAGACTAGTGACAAGAAGCTGAGAGTTTCTCAACTGACATATAATTATATTATCTGCTTGATGTGCCAAAAATTGCTATGCTACATGAATGAACTGAAAGCACAGAAACAGAAAATACCTGAAGTGTTTGATAGGAAGGAGAAAAAGGTAATCTTTACAGCAGAGGTTGTTTCTTAGAAAAATATCTCTGGAAAATAATGAATCCCTATCAGAATCTTGCTTTATTACTAAATTTGAGTTTAATCATTAAACATACCCATCAGCTTATATTAAGCATGTACTTAATTGCCTTGATAAGGTTTGACTGGTTCACTTTCAGAAAAGCATCCCATTCATTCTGACATTCACAATCTGTAGAGAATTTCTGACAGCAAACCTTGAACGAGTGTCCAAAAAATTTCAAGCTTTGGAGTGTTGGAGGAGCTCTAGTTAGAGAAAGGAACACATAAAATGTTCAGCTTTGAGGCCAGTCATCTGAGTGGTTTAGTTAATTGCTGGTCTGTGTGTTTGTGCGGTTGTGTTTGCAACATGAAATGATTATATTGCTGTTCCTGCTTGGCTCATGTGATTTGGTCACAGGCTACTTCAGGCTGATTAATTGTTCTCCTGAAAATGTAGCAAGATTCCAAGAAGTAGTTGGAGAGTTTTCCAGGTAGCTAGGGAAGGGAAAAGGGGAAAAGACAAAGGGGAAAAGGGGGAAAGGAAGGGAAAAGGTAAGGGAAGGAAACATCCTTCTTAGAGCTCTAAACTTTTCTTTACTTAGCTAAACTAAGAATAGTAGAGAAAAGATGGTTAGGTGGATCTTTCCTGAAAATGACTATCATTTTTTCTGTCACATTTGAACCTAGCCAGTGGGTTCAAAAATTCATATTCTATATAAACCAAAAGGTTAATCCCAGAAGGCCAGTTTTTCTAGTCCTGAAGGAGTCTCACCTTTACCTCAACAATCATCAGTTTAGAGTGAATGGGAGACCCAGATTCTCAAAGGTATTTTGACATCCCTCTTATGTTTTTACACCTAAATTCATTCAGAGGTCTGTGCTCAAAAATCTTGGACTATTTTAAAGAAAAAGCACACCTATTTTTTTTATGTTGAACTCAAATGATCCAAAATTAAAATAAAAACATGTCATATCATGGTAAATCATTGCAGAGGTGGACATTATTTTATATGCCTGGAAACGTATTAATCTGTTTGTAATTCTCTTCTTATCAAATGAACTTTCTCTCCAATTTTAACAGAACATACTGTCTCTACTCCTCATTTAGTGAAATCTGTTCATGAAGAAGGGACATAGACAAGACTTTGAGTTGACTTACATGCTGTTTTCATGAGACAATCCTGGATTACCCTGTTCTTTCCTTGTCATGACATTCCTGTCTGTATCCAGAGGGAATTGCTTCTTTTCATTACTTCTTGTCTTCTGCTTTGATTGTGGGCTTTCTGGAGCAGATACTTTTTTTTCTGTGTTACTTTTTTTCTTTTATGCAGCACCCACTCATCTGAGATCACTTGGTTTTTGAGATGCTTAAGTTTGGTTTGAATCCTGGACTTCTAAGTGTACAACTACTAAATATTGCACACATACAACTAGTAAATAATAACACAAATAAGAGATCTGGGTACATGGAATTTACTCATCCTTCCATGTTGTTGGAGAAATAGCTTTAACTGCCCAGCACCTCAAGTTATACTCTTGCTTGTCCATGGCTGACTCCTCACATTGATGCTTCAGTGGTAAAGTTCCCCCCCCCCTTTTTTTTTCTTTTTCCTTGAGATAATCAAGATTCTGGAAAATTGAACTCAGTGGGGTTCTTTTCTGGTTTCTCCAGATATTTATCTTTCTTTCAGTCATTTCAGTAAAATTTGTGTGCTAAAGTCAGTTCTGGGTAAAATGATACATTTCTTTCTTGCAGATAGAAATGAATCAACTACTTGCTCTGCTTATTAGGCAAGGAAAAAAAAAGGAGGGAAAAAACATACTGCATTTTAAATTGCAACTTTTGCCTTAATTACAGCTTGAGAACGATAATAAATTCAGCTGCTAGGCAAACACTTATCTTTCTGTGAAATTCTTTATCTTCATTAGTGTTAATGTATTTTCTGGGTGTCAGACCACCTTCTTTTCAGAAGTTCCATAAAAGCATTTCTTAAGGGCCCAGCTCTACCCAACCTATAGCTGGGTGAGCTGGAGGCAGCAATGTAGCCCTATTGCTTTCATGATGCAATTACCAGGTAGAACTGCAGTTCTTATCCTTCAGGGCCAACGTACCTCTTAAGAATCACAGAAAAAGTAGGTAGAAGCCTTGTTGCGTAGCAGTCTGAAAGAGAAGGTGTCTGAGACAGCTCTGGTTTCTGTTTTGCCAGAGACTCATCAAGACTTTGGGGTGGTCTGTGGCTTACACATATCTTTATTTCCCACAGCCTCCAGTGTGGGGTTTGCAGTGCTTCCTGGGGTTTATGTTGACTGCTGAAACTCAGTTCTGTCACCCCAGCACATAATTTTGGCTAAAAGTTGCAGGAAAAGTGAGATCTTTGTTACCTCATTAATGTCCTTTTCTGGACACCTGATTGGATTTTTTTTGTTGCAAAAGGGTCAGCACAGATGCAGGAAAAATACCTTGTGCTAGGGCCACTTTCCTGCTCATGAAGCTTTGATTTACATGGTGAGCAGGAGAGAAGGAAGTTCTTGCTACAACAGGCCAGTCTGGTGGAGTCCCTCAGAGCTTCACTGCAACACTCCCCAAATCTGTTCCTTCTTGTTTACTCAGTAATTGCTCCTGGTCTTACTTTAGAGCAGAGAGGAAGTGAGAAGGAAAGGTAATGTGACCTTTGGTATTTTGAAATAACGTGATAACTATGCACATCTTCAAAGGACATGACTGTTGAAGAACAGCTGGAGATGGTGGTGGGAACAGCCTCCCCCTAACATCCAGGCCTGGTGGAGGAACCAGAAGAACTTGCAGAGCTTGTGAGAAGCAGTGGGGAAAAACTAGGAGTGGCCAGCACAAACTCATTGTCCCCTTTCATTATAACTGAGATTGACCTTTATTAGTTGCCTGTGGGCATGGAATGGGCTGAGCTGAAGCTCTTCAGGGGAGGCAGAACCCAAGCACCCATGCAAAGCATGGAAAAGGAGGAGACAGGATGAATGGGAAAGCCAAAGGGAGATTGCACTGAGTGTTGATGGTTCTCCCTTTAGGGCTCTGACTAACCACTGTAGAAGCTCAGCACAGTTTTAAAAGGGCTCAGCTTTCCAGCACCTGGATAGAACAGGAAAAGTTTATTATTCCTATTTGTGTGAAACAGGAATGGTGAAGCTGAAGGCATCTGAATGCCTCTGAGGATGCTGGTCAGAGAAATTAAATTCTAATTAGCCACCAGCATCATTGCTTAACGGAAATTGAAGGTTTCTGCAAACAGCAGCTTTTCTGGAGGGGAAGAAAAAAACCTTTCATCTTAAAATCAGACAATCCAAAATAAATATTTTGATTCTTGAAAAAAGAGCAGAATACTGTTTCTCATTTCACACAAAATCATTTTTGGGCAGACTACTCAAAAAACACAAATATGCAGAAGAGATAGAAGAAATCAAAACCTGCTTACTTGACTCCAGGCCTCTACATTAACTTTGAAACTACTTGAATGAAAACAACCATGAAGGAAAAACTAAAAAAAGGAATTATAAGTTGTTGCTTTCTGAAATGATCTTGTGAAACATCACCACCAGCAGTGATCAGTTCTGTCACCAGTGTGATTATATGAATCTTTGATTATCAAAAATAAACTGATTCTTATGAGAAGAAGACCTAAACATGAAGGCTTTGGTGGAGTTTCCCAATGTATCTCTTTTGTTGTGGGTTAAAAATCTTTGTGTTCAGCCCCTGAAGAGAATTTCTGATTCTAAGCCAGTGATATTCTTTACATGGTCCTTAGCCTGGTTTCTCATTTCACAGACAATTCTCTGTAAACAAAACCTGAGACTAAGGGCAAGATAATAGTCTCATATTAGGCTTATAATTGATTTTGATTTTAAGATGGTGTTTTGGTGATGATGTATTCAGGGTTTCACCTCATTACAGTGCCAGAAAAGGCCAGAAGTTTATGGAATAAATCTACCTTTTCTTACTCATGTGTAAATAAGAGAGTAGTGGAAGGTGAAAGGAGCCTTGACTCTGTCCATCATGTTCTTCTGCTTCTTTTCCTTTCCCTCCACACGTTGATGCACATTCCTGAGTGCAGCTAAACAAGGCAAGGCTGGTCACTGCCAATATTCACTGCTTAAAAATCACCCCAAAACACAAGGGTGCTGCTTTCCACCACCTATAAAGCTATGGTATATCTCCATGGTCATGGGGTGGGAACATCCTTTGGAAACAACAGTCTTCCACCCCTTCTTTTAAGTTAGATGCAAGCATTGCAGGTCTTCTGAGATAAAGGCACTGCGGGCACCCTGGAAATTGAGTCTAAATATTAAAAAAATCCATCCAAACGGTGATGCTAGTACTGAAAAATGGTGCATAAATATATATAGAAAAGAGAAAGGCACTTAAATAAACATTTTGCTTCACTGTAAATTATTATTTACTGTAACAGGGTGGAATTTGGTAACTCATAGTCCTCTCAGCACTGGAGTTTCAGACATAATGCACTCCAGTTCCCTTGGGGGCAGCTGTCATGGCCTACAGGCATGCTCAGGTCCTCCAAGATTGGTTCTGACCACTTTGAAGACAGAGAAACCTCACTTTTCTCTTCTTGCCAACACCTTCGACTCTGCTGTCCTGTCCTGAGGGGATGTAGTGATGTTTGTAGTACAAGCTGGACATCTTGCATGGTTATAATTATTTCCTAATAATGGTCATAAAAAAGGTGCACATGCCACTCTTCCCTTGCACATTTATGTTGGTCTTTTGACACATTTTACGAGCACGAAGGAACAAAGTTTCACAAGAACTCTGTGAGGCAAGGAACAGACCCTTACAAAAGAGCCCTCACGCTACAAGACATCAGATAGGAAAGGTGTCAGGATGAAGTTTTTTTCTTTTTTTTTTCTTTTCTGGGGAAAGACAATCATTGTTTTGGGAAAGCTGACAAGTGTGCCGGAGGAAAGAGGCTGATGGTGCAGGGACATGTGTGGGCAAGCTCCTGGCTGACAGGGGAGAGCTTCCAGTGTCAGCACCCGAATCCAACCATCAATCATGCTGAGGCCATGTGTGCACAGCAAGCACTCCATGGCCAGACAGAGGCGGCACATGATGCAATGGGCACAGGTGTGCAGCAGACACCAGGGAAAGGCAGCAGGGCTTTGCATACATAAAGCGTCTTCCCTCTGAAGTTCTCAAGGCGATTTGCAAGCATTAATTAATTCTCACAACGCCCAGGGAAGGTAGGCAAGGCAGTGTCACTGGCAAATTAATTTCATAGGTAGTGTCTTTGATATCACACGCTCATGTGCTCGCTGCATAGGATTTGATGTATTATTATTATTTCCCCAACACACCTGCTGCCCTTCAGCTCTTCTTTGCAGCATCCTGGATGAATTTATTATTATTTCTATTATTATTATTGCTGTTGTTACTGTTATTATTAACATTATTATGGCAGGACTGGTGCTGTGAAGTGGATGCATACATCCAAAGAGAAAGTCATTGCCCCAGAGAGCTCAGAATATAAACAGACAAGATCCATATTTGTGCAAGTACACACTCGCACTCCAAGAATCCCTCCTTTAAAATGCCTCAGTAAAGTTTGTGCTGGGATTGAGAAAGACTGGGGTTTTTTTTTGGCACAGCTCTGCATTTAATCTCTCTGTTATGGGCTGACTGGTCGTGAAGATGTTCTTGCCTAAAGATCTCCTCAACTGAGACAGTAGGGTGCAGCCATCTGAGAGCCCTGTGCATCAATACCACGTTGACATCAAGTAAATACCATGATCATACAGAGAATTGTATTTATACAGAGACTTTTGCCAACAAACATTCTCACAGAAAATCATAAAAGTTAAGTTTTGTTATTTTGGTTTGGTTTTTTTAATTTTTTTTTTCCATTTCATAGTGAGCATGAATTTAAAAAGAGTGGAAAATGAAGTGGGTAAATTTTTCATCATAATTGAAACTAGTGGGAAGTGGAAATTTATTATCCAGATCAACTTGAAATTTACTGGGCTTGGGAACAGGCATATTTACTGATTGGGTCTTATCAATCCAGTTACTCTGGGCATTTAAAGGCATCCTTCAAAGCTTGTCACTTCCTTCTTTCTCTCTTCCTGCTGTGTTGTTGTTTTGTTTGGGTTTTTTTGGGGTTTTTTTGTTATTGTTGGTTGGCTTTTTGTTTGTTTGTTTGATTTGGTTCTTTTTGTTTTTGTTTTTGTTTTTTTTCCCCCTTTCTTTTTTTGATCTGCTCCCCAATCAAGTGATACCAGCTAGGAGATACAGATTTCTTCCCTCAGCTGGCCTAAGGCATGCATTGAAAAATCAACCACTTTCATTCAACATGATATCTAACCTCTCTATAGGTACAGATATATCTGTCCTTTCTTATGTGTGACATAAATATTTATCTGCTGCATAACAGAATGCAAGTGCTATGGCTTACAGCATTGCAGGGCTGACCTTCAGTTTGGAATTCACATGTTTCTTCAGTAATTTATACTCTAGGTTAACCTTCCACTTTGCCTTTTCTATCCATGCCCTGAGGAAAAACAAGTAGTCCAATGTCAGTTCCAAGCAATCTGGATTCTAACTCACATCTCTCCTGAGATTATTCTGTTCTATTTATTTGGTCTTGAACTTTAGAGAAGGAAGATTTGGTAGCTTTATATCTACGGGGATATTTCACATTTTTGGAAAATGATATTCTGATATCTGATGAGTGATGATGTTAACATGGCTTTCTTTTGGGTCATGTGTTGAATTGGAGAGTTGAATTATGACAATCTAATTTTTTTTTATCTTTGCTACAGGTTGGTAGATTGCGTAGTTTTTAAATAATACAGGTGTGAGTATGCTCCCTTGTGGTAAGCCATTTTGTTGTCACATCATTTACTCAATTTCTTTCAAAGTTCATCATGAAATCATTTGTTTTCTAATAAAGATTGTATCAGTCACACTCTGTGATGATCTTTCAGTATGATAAGCATTTTGGCAGGGCGTCCCATTAGCTCAGACAAGAAAAGGAAGCAGAGATGTTACTTTTTTCTCACCAATAACATTGTGTTGAGAATACCCAAGCTCTGGAAGATCCAGGTTCAATTCCCTCTACTGCTTAAGGGGATTTGAACTTGTCTCTCAACTTCCCTGACTGCCCTAACCACTAGGATAAAGAATATTCTAGGGCAGGGCTTTCTCAGTTCCATATTGAAACCATTTCACTTTGCATAGGTTAATTAAATATTCATGGGAACAGGAAGATGGCAACCCTATGCAAATGACTAAATATCTTCACTGTATAGTCTTTCATTTGGGAGCAGAGGCCTGGCTTCCATTATCCACATCAATGAATACTTAAATGAAGAAAACAGAAACATTAATACAAACAGTCACAGGAACTGAGGACCTCCCCTTCCAGGTGAATACGCCAACCACTGAACTAGAAAGTCATTCTCTCTTTGACCCAGGAAATAGTGAAATATAGTATACAAATAAAACTGCCCCAACGAGAGAACTTCAGACAGGTCTGTCTTGAAACCTTGCACTGTGAATATTCACCCCTAACTTGAGACTTGGGTTCAAGTTCCTTGAGAAGAAAGCCATGAGTTTTAATTACCAAGGTGTGTACTGTCCATCCCTGGTAAAAAAAGGGCACCGGGACTATTTCTTCCTCTTGCTTGCCTGCTTAATTTTTTATGCCTCTTTAGGTGATCAAAGGATTGTTGTGCTGATGAATGGTGTATTTGTTCAGTACAGTGTTTGTTCTGTACAATATTTGAATGTTGTCTTTGCTGGCTGAGTCAGATGGATGGTTTATTGCCCTCTGCATTTGCTTCATAATAGTAACTTTCCCACCACTGATGGAATGTGCTACTGAGGGGAAAATTATGTTGTTGAAAACTTCATTATATGGGGGTTTTGACAAGGATGGAGTGGCAGAGGTGTTCTTGATCTTGTATCTTTGTCCTGCATCCACCAAAGAAGAGCAGGTACATAGCAGTGCATTTATCTCACTGTATAAACAATAAAGACCAGCACGCGGTGGGATCATATCTTGGTCTTTTTGGCCAATGACGTGCCCACCAGTTTCCAGGTAAACCTATTCATTATCAGTCCTGGTGAGGCTGACTGAGCTGGTGAGCATGGGAAAATCCACTAGCCAGGCCTTGTAGGTGAAGTAGGGAGAGGAATGTTTAGTGTGGGTTTATTTGGCTTATGCATCAAGGTATTGGTTCCAGGAGGACTGCAGGGCTTCTACGAGGATATCAGAAGTCATCCTTGTGTTGGACTGAGCCAGTTCCAGCTGGCTCCAGAGCAGACCTGCCACAGGCCATGGCTGAGACTGTCAGTGGCATTGGTATCAGCTCTGGGATAATATATTTAGAAAAAGGTAAAAAATGCTGTATAACATCTAGAAGGAGAAAAGAGAAAAAATGTGACATGCAAATCTGCTTATACAGAGATGAGTGAGGAAGGAAGAGGAGAAGGTGCTCCAGGTGCCAGAGAACATATTTCCATGCAACCCTTGGTTAAGACCGTGCTGACAGATTGTCCTCTTGCAGCCTGTGGAGGATCCAAGCAAGTAACCACATTACAGCCCAAGGAGGACCCCACAAAGATGAATTAGTCCTGAAGGAAGCCTGTGAAGAATCCTTGATGGACCAGGGACCTGGCAGGAAGCTGCACCCTATGAAGAGGGTCCCATGGATGAATAGTTTTTCTGGAGGGACCTGTGAACCTTTGGGGGACCCACACTGGAGCAGTCAGTTCCTGAAGGACTGTACCCCATGACAGGTACACATACTTGAACAGTTCGTGAAGAACTGAATCCCATTAAAAGGACTCACACTGGATAAGTTTGTGAAGGATGGTATCATAAGGGAGGGAGCCCACAGTGGATTTGCAATAAATCAAAATAATTTGCCTAAGTCAAATGTGTTTTACCCATGACTATAACTGGTAAGTGATGTCTCTACCCTTACCTTGACCCAATAACTTTTCATCCCATTTCCTCTCTGTCCTGTTGAGAGATTGATAGACCAGTCTGGTGGGCATCTGACAGTCAGCCAAGGTCACCCCACCAAAATGGATTTTGTCTCATCTCACTGTAAATATTTATAACGGAGTCTACCTCATCTGAGCTGATAACCTGGACTTCCCCAACAGTCAATGGAGAGAAACAAGACTTTGTAGGATAAAGTCCATCTCATCTTAATGTAGACATAGTTACAAGGTGATGAAACTTAGCTTTTAAGGGCTTCTTGCTTTGTAGGCTCTTAAGGAAGCCTCTAGTGTCTAGCTCAGATGTAGGTATCCACTCCATACCTGCCAACAGTAAAGATAGATGGCTCTTTCTCCTGAGTTTTACAATTCCATGGGGACTCATTTCTGGCCTTTAGTTCTGATTACCCCAAAGACTTGAGATGGCTCTGCATATACTCAGTGGCAGAAAAATTCTGCAGAGGGAAAATACCTGTTGTGTCCACAGGAAAAAATTCAGATCAGCTCTGAGAGTCCCAGCCTGGCAGCAGGGAGCCATACACTGTGGTGGTACCACCCCAGGTGCAGAGGCAGTGCTGGTTTGTCAGTCAGACACTTGGAGTCATATTAGAAACCCTCAGAGGGGCCAATTCACACAAGTGCAGAATGGCACTGACACTCCACACTCCAGAATGACCCTGGTCACTCTCAGCTAAAGTCTCCCTCCCTTTTTATACTGCAAAGGTACCAGAGGCTTTAGGACCCCTGGACTTCATTGCATCTGAATCTGAAAGGCACCCAGGATATGAACCTCCTTTCAAAAAGCAGCAGTTTCCTGCATCCCTGTGCAGCATTAAGGCTAAGTAGCTGCAGAAACATATCAGTGTTCAAATCACAAATTTAAAGGAAAAAAGTGGCTTGCCCATTCTCTGCATCTTTATATTCTTCTTCTCTGATTTATATACTATCAGATTTATTGAATGAAAATAATATATACTTACATCTGGCCCTAATCTCTATTTTGTTCTTAGCCAGTAGATCATATCCTGCATTTTTGTAAAACCTGGAAGAATCAGGCTATACATGAGCACACTGATAATCCTTTTTCACCCAGCAACTTAAAGGTGCTTCTCAAAAACATCATATATCATTTCAGATGCTGGGAAGCTGAGTCACTGACACTCTGATGTGACTAATTTTAATATGTGCTTTGATTCCCTAATATGTCACTGTAAAGCTTGACACATTTGATACATTCATTTCAACATTCCAGTATGCTTTCTGTTCCCACAGTGAATCTACTCATTGGGAAGACAAATTGTCCATGAAAATAAAAACAACCCAGCACTTGGAAAAACTGCCTAATTTGCCTTTGAATTTGTTTATGGACCAAATTTTGCCCTCATCAATGGGATGCAACTTTACTATTCATATATCCAAAGGCAAAATTTATTCCTATCTATCAATCTACCTACTATTTTATCTACTATCTGTCTGCTTAACTCTATTAATTAGTTAATGTTTGTAAAACACTCAAAAGATGTAAAGCCCCATAGAAATGCTAAGTGTTATAATTATTTTTATCTGACTGCTGTATCTCTTTACCTATCTAGCTATCTACCTTCTCTATCTATTATAATAACAATAATACTTAACACTTATATGGTGTTCTTAATCTTCAAAGTACTTTACAAACATTAACTAATTAATCTAATCTAGTCATCTTGCAAACAACTCCTGTAACAAACCAGTGGTTGTTTCTGTTAAATAAAATTCTTTGTAAAATAGAAGAATTGTACTTAAGGAGGGGTTGTTTTGTTCAGGTTTGACTCTGATAAGGTAATAAATATGTACAAAAGCATAGAAGCAAGATGACAGATGAGAAAACCTCCATCACTAGATACTTTAGAGCTTGCAAAAGACAATAACATGTCATAAGACCAAGAAGAGGTCTCCTGGATGACTTATTCCTGAATTACATTCTGTCTTATTTTAATATAGAGACTTCCAGATCTGGAAATGTAATTTTTCCCCCTTGTTATATATAAAGAGCCATGAAACCTTTCTATCAGTTTCTTGTTTCCAGATGATCCTCTTACCAGAAAGGGCTCAACCGGGGGTCTCAAGTCCCAATCTGCAAAGGTATTTGATCACCTTTTTTTCTTACAGAAACAGTGTCAATGGTGACCTGGAATTTAAAAGTGTTCAAAGAGTGCAACGGGGCCAAAGGGGGCAAAAACTTTAAGAAGAAGAGACCAGTTTCCTTTGAAAACAAATGTAATGTTTATTGCTGTGTATATTCACAACATCTTGGAAACATAAGATCAAAAACTTGTGCAGACTTTTTTTGGGAAGAAATATAGGTTACTTTTGTTTTTCTGAACAAATGAAGGCCACAGGCTCAGATCAAGAACTGCTCACCAGTTGTCTTTGCTGCATATTTGTCACAAAATTGACTGACTTGCTTTTAGACTGTAGTCTTCAAGAAAATTTAACAGAGAAGGGTAAAAAAGCTGCTCTCTGCCATTTGTCATTGGATCTATGAATCAGTCCTGGCCCTGTCACACCTAATAAGGGAGACACAGCCATAGGGAAAGACTATCCAGGCCTTATCTGGCTTACAGTAGAACCAGAGAGCAGGGGATGAAATAAAAACAGATAGTAAAAAAAAAATTTTTTTCCATTTTTTCCCCCCTTTTCTTTTTTTTTTTTTTTTTTTTTTTTCTTTTCCTTGTGGTATTTTTTTAATCTGTTCTATTTACTTATTTGCAAAGGTGAAATTTATTGGAGCAGTTCTGGAAACAGCTAAAAATTAATTAGTGAAGTCTCCCTAGGCAATCTGACAAGCAGCAGAGCTGTCACCACTGTTGGACAGAAACTTTGGTGTGTATTGTTTCTGCCAAAAAAAATCTGTTGTTTGGCAATTTCACATCTCTTCCTCCAACAGCTCGGTTAACACAGCACATCCCCCACCTCAAAAATAGAATACCAGCAAACTTTTATATTCCTTTCTCAGGCTCTCTTGCAGACACAGATGCATTTTCCCAGGTACCAGCTCATCCTTTTACTTAAGACTTCTTTGAAGCACAGATATCTTTTGCGTAACAGCCTGCATAGAGCTGTCATCCTGCAACAGCTATCTTTGTAAATGAAAAAAAAAACAACAAACAAAACCAAACCAAACAAAGCAAAATGGAACAAAAGTGTCATTAAAGGAAGTGACAACAGGCTGAATTCAGATTGCACATCTTTCACTTTGTTATCCACACAGAAATGGCAATACATAGAGCACTTACAAGCAAGTCAGGCTTCCAATAATCCATGCAATAACCAGCTGTGTTGTTTTTGTTGCAAATGCATGGAGGATTATCTGAAGGTGTTTCTTGCCAGTCAGGCTTGAGAGACTGCTAGGCTGAAATTCAGGTGATATGGACTCAGCAAAACACTCCCTTACTAAACTTATACCTAATCGAACCCCTACCTCCGTATTTTATTTTTATCACAATGGTACCCTCTGTAAATACAGAGCTTTGATGATCCTAAATGTTATAGCCAATAAGGCTAAAAACATTAAAGCACTTACTTAGAGTTCTAGATGAAAATGAGAGACGTGTATGCAGTTAGAATGTACTAATAAGAGATGGAGTCTATTGAAACTTAAAATCAAGGGTTGAGGCTGGAAAAAAAAAAGCTTAGGAATCTGTGAGGGTTCACCTAGAAAGAGTGTTTGTAGAAGAATTAAAGACTTCTATAATACACTTGCAAGGCTGACATTTCTCCAGGGTGGATATGTGAAGATGTAGAAGGAGGAGCTTGGATCCTATTTAGAGCAGCAGTTAGGAAATTATATATTGCTTAGGTTAGATGGGGAACCCCCTTCTCACCTTGCCCCTCATGTTCACTGCAGAGGGTCTAAAGAGGAGGTCCTACACAAATACAAATACAATTCCTCTCCCTCCTAACTCCTCCTCTTTCCTCCCCAGAAAGATTCCAAAATGCTGCTTTGGGAACAGTAAGATCTCTCTTCCCCTGGGCAAACAAAAACTCACATGGAGAAAACTCAGCCTCCTGGTTTGTTTGAATTCAAGGCACTCTGCAGAGCAACTGTTACTTGTATGCTCTCCTCAGTGGTGCAGAGGAAGACAGAACATGTTTTTAATTGCAAAGCCAAATGGTTATGCATGGGTCCTGTCATGCTTGTGAGAACTTGCTCTTCCCCAGCCCTCCCTCTCCTCCCTGCTGAGACAGCTTTGCCAAAACTCTGCTTGAGAGTGGTCACAGGGAAAACATGAAGCCTCGCAGGGATTTGGGGAGTAGACGTCAATCTGTCAAAGGTGTCACCAGAACTGGATATATCTGCTGATCTGTTACCACTTGCTAATTATGGATTCAGCAGCTAATTGTCATAAATCTCAGTAAGAGATGAGGAATGAGACAGATTTTTAAAAATGGCACAGTCTGGATAGGTTTGGACTCGGTGAGTTGTGGAGTAGAAATGAGCATCCCTGTGCCAGGGTTCTGCTGCTCTGTGATACTCTGGTGAATACCTGTATTGTTACTAGTGCCAGGTTGCTCTGAGCAGCATTTCTGACATTCCTTTACAGAAATGGTGAGTGTCCAGGACTGGAATAAACTGAATTGTTGAAGGATTTTATATAATAAACCCAGGGATGCTGGTAGTCACAGCCAGGCAGATGTTTTACAGTATGAAATCTTACAGCTCTCGTCAGGCTGACCTTCTGGGCCAGACTTCAGAAAGCAAAACCAAAACTCTGCCAAGCCCTGAGGTCTTATGCCTTGACTCTTGAAGCCCACAAACCAGCCATTGTCTCAACGAGGATCCAGATTGCTGCTAAAGCTGATCCTAAAGGTTAACCCTCTTCATATGTAATTTAGCCAGTCAAGAGCTTGAAAGCAGAAAGAAGTTTAGCAAGATTCATGCAGCTTTAGGTTTTCTTTCCAACATTTCAATCATTTAGATTTATCCATCATCATACAATAGCTGGTTTAAACACTTCCACACATCTTGAAAGCTAGAGTGCAGAGTGGAAAAAAAAATCTTCAAAATCTCAGCATCTTCTCAGGAAATCAAGTCCCTTCAGGGTATCTGCAGTTGAACATGCAAAAATGACTATCTGGAAGTTTCTGTGGGTCTAAATATCACAGGCTTAGTACTCACATGAACCAGTCTTCAGGCAAACAGTAGCTTCTGTGAAAAAATCACTGCTAAAATTGTGTTATTGACTGGCTTCTCACTTGGAGAGAAGAAAACTATTTCCTAGTTCTTTTCTGGTTTTCAGACAGTTCTTGTAATGTTTTCATCTTGTCCAAATTTTTATCTACACCAAGATTACCAACTACTTTTGGAAATATAAACTAGCATCTGTCACATATTCCACTAAAATCTGCCAAATTTTCCAGGTAGAAAGACACAACAATCTATTTTAAGGTTGGTTTTACTAAGACTGGCTGAAAACTCCACGGTTGAATCTTTGGTTATTTTTGCAGTTCAAAATGCTGATTCATAGTAAATCAAACATTTTTCTGAGGTGGGTCAATTTTGATTCAGGTACGAGAGGCTTTAATCTGAGTACTATTAACCTTTAATGCCTAGATTTCCACTGGAAACTGAACTTGTAAGATGCTATGGCCTGGTGGGAACCAGGTCCTCTGAAGCACATCAATACATCAGTATCATTGTCAGCAGGGAATCAGGAACCTGAAAATAGTGAAACATTTTGGTCATAAGTTTTTAAATTTTCTGCTGTCTGGGAAAGATGACAGAAGGAAGCCAGAACACCATTACTCACTCCTTCCTTGAGATTCCATGTCTGCCTGTCTAGCTGTCCAAGAAGTCAGGATCAATTATTTTGTCAGAATAAAGTAAAACTGAAGGGTTTATTCTAAGGGAAAAAAGAAATTTAACAGTAAAACTTTAAAATATTCTCTACAGAGATTGATTCCTCTTCACAAAATTCTAGTGTTCTGCCATGACCACTAGTGTTCAAGAACATTAATTAATTAGTTTAAAAAGTATTAATCCCTCTCAGGGAAATGTTTCTTGAGGATGAGGAGGGACAAAATGCTCTGTATGCTACTAACTTCATTTAAGTGAAAGTCTCTCTGGCTAAATTCTTCAATCCCTTTTTTTTCTGAAGAAAAAAGGTTTTCTGTACCAAAAGCTACCATTTTTCCTGCAGAAGACAGAGATGCATTTAAAAATAAAGCAAACAAACCAGCAAATGATTCAACATGAAAACCCACCCCACAAATCCAAACTTCAAAAAAAAAACGTCATTGAAAACAAATACGGGTTCCAATGCATCTGTTTTGGACTTTCTGCCACTGAGATTTTAAGGGGAAAGAAGAAGAAAACAGAAACCTGAAAGGGAACTGTAGTATTTTCTTTGCTTTAGAGTGAGATAACTTTTAGTTCTAATTTTGTCCAAATCCTCATAGGCAAGGTTTTGAAATTGACTTAAGGCAAGGCATCTGTCCTCAGCCATACCTCCCTCCCCTTGCCTTTTGGTAGTGCATCAAGTACATGCCAGCCCTGGGACACCAGCCTATCCAACAGAACTGATGAAAAATATCTCATGGACTGTATCAAAAGTAATTTTCTATAATTGAATGACTTTTGTGTAAAAGAGTTATAAGGGGTCTGAGAATCTGGAATAAATTATCAGAAAACTTAAATGTATTAGAGTGTTAATCCTTCATTTAATGCTCAGCTGCTGCCTAGCTAGGAAAAGACCAGGAAATGTAATGTGGCTCAAAGACTTTCAATCTATCACTTTGTTCTCCCTGTTGCTATGGGGAGACCAAGGAAATAACACCAAACCATTACCTGTTGCAGGTGGTTTCCTTCCAGCACTTTGTCCCTTCTCCCACTGGAGAGGTTCTTCACGTGTGTGTGTTTTGTCAGAGAGCACGTGCAGGTGGCTGCAGGCTCGTGTAAATCACATCACCTTCTTGCTGACACATTCTGGTCCCTCTGGAGCTGGCTGGGTCCCAGCTCTGCTCCAGCAAACAAACACACATCCTAAAGACCAGTGCTGGGTCTTGTATGTCCCATCTCTGGAAGTCTTTCACCTTCTTCTACCCAGATCCAAACTCAGTCTCCGTTGCTGATGACCAATGCAGCAGCCAGGGTGAGGCCAGTGTGTAACTTAATGATCTTTTAACACTTTGCAGACTGCTGTCCTGGGTAGCCTTCCACATTTGTTTAGCTGGAAATATGGAAAATTAATTAGTAGCAGAAGGGTATGACTTTGCCAGCCATTAACTGAATTATAACTGTTTTCTTTGTCTGGCAATATCTTACCTTGTCCTTGTGCCAAAAATATCTCATAACTTAGTATTATATTACCTGAAGACAACCTTTTCAATGACTGTATGTGAGAAGTAATGAAATACCAGTAGGAAAGGATTTTTTTTTGTGTGTGTGTGTATTTATGAGAGAGGACATAGCTACATTCCTGAAGGTTATTTAAAACAAAACCCTACTTGCTTATTCATTATTTTTTTAAATGAAAAATTAAAAAAATCACTGCTAATGCTGAAAGAAGAGTTATAAAAGAAGAGAAAACCTTTTCTTGTCTTAATGCTGTTGCTTATTTATTTTCTGATGCAAAGAAAAATGCTGAAGATGTCTGAGGAAGAAGAGAGAACCAGGCTTTGAATATGCTTTAATTCTTTACTTTACAGTGAGCAGCTTTACAGCTGAGATGTCTCCCACTTGCATATTTGCTCTTATACAAAGACTGATGTAGCTTGATGTGTCTTGCCGAAAAAAAACCAACCCAGAACCCCCCCCCCCCCCCCACAAATTGGAGAAATAAGTGATAGGAAAATAACTACTTCATTGCTCTAGGCAATAAATGAACAATGAACAACTCCTAATATGCCTGAAGTCTTAATTTGCCTGGTGTCCACTAATCAGAATAGCTGCAGTCAGGAGCAAAGTACACTATCATTCCACGTGGACTTTCATGCCTCCTCAGAGCTTCTCCCTTATATTATTTCTGGAACTTTATAGATCTGGTCTGCCCTGGATGAGGGGTGAAAGTTGAGAATGTCTCTTGTTCATTGCCCTTTTTCTCCAGTTTAGTCACTATCTTACTGTTAGATGAGTAGATGCTCATTCTTCTGGCCATAGGTACAAAACCTCATGTAGAAGAGCAGGTGGATTTTTGACACAGAAAACATGGAGCAGGAAATCCATTCTGTCCATAATGGATGCCTTTTTCCTTTGGCTCAGATAACTAGGAAAAGGTCTGAGAGGATGGCCTGAATGTTTGGAGTCACACACCACTCAGCAGGCTTTCTGCTGCAAATCACCCACCAGTACCCACCTATTTTCAAAATTAATCAGTGTTGACTTGGAAACACTTTCCTTTGTATAAGCCTTTTCCCCACCCCCCTTTCTCTTCCTCATGCTGAGACAAGCTACCATGGATGGTACAAACACAGTGGACATGCTGTCTAGACACCCAGAGCATCTCAGCTGTTGCTGTGAGCATGAGACATGACATGTAAAAAATGTTGTCCACACATGAGGCTGTTGGCAGGATCTCTCCTACTCTCATGGCCAAGTCTCCAGCCACAAAAACCACGTCTAGTTTGTTGGATGTGCTTTCAGGTGTCAGTTGTTGGACTGATTAACAAATAAAAGAAGTGATCTTGAATGTATTAAAACCCAAGACTGTCCAAGAGAATTTGCAAAGGTTTTAAACAAAGTGGTATTTGTAGAGTTTGGTTTTCTTGCTTAGCAATACAAATTGATCTGAATTCCTCACTGCCAATGAAGCTTTATGGCCTCCATTGTAAGATCACAGAAGTCCTGGTTTGAGGGGATGTCTGGAGGGCTGCAGTCCAGCATCCAGCCTGAAGAAAGACAATTCCCAGCATCATAGCAGACCAACTATGGACTTATCTAGATGAGTCCTGAGAACTGCCAAGGATAGATATTTCATAGCCTCTCTAGGTGGTCTTTCTTAGCGTGGGGCTGCCTTCCTAGAGAAGCAGCTCTTCCCAATGATCAGCCTGGACATTCCAAGTCACAACCTCTGTCCATGGCTCTCTGCTTTAACACCTGTCTCTAGCCAGGAGAGACTGGCTCTTCCTCATGTATTTGTGGACCAATCAACAAAAACATCAACTCTTAAATTCTTCCTTCCCAGGCCAGATGGACCTATTCCTTCAATATCTCCTTATATGTCATGATATGTACCCCTAAATATCTTGCTAGCTTTCTGATGAACCCTACTCAGTTTTGCAACATCTTTCTTGAACTGTGGGACCCAAATCTGGACACACCATTTCAAATGTAGCCTCTGCATTGCTTCAAAGAGGGTGATAGCAATTTCCATAATCTGATGGTCAAACTCCTCCTAATGTAAAAAACCAAACAATAACAATAAAACCCACAAAAACATTAGTTATATTCATTATTGTCTCACAGTCAGTTTGGTGTCTACTTTGAACCTGGGCTGTCATTCAGCCTGTCCCCTGCCTTACTGGTCCAAGGGGTTATAACACCTGAGGTGCAAAAATTGATATTATTTTTCTGTACTTCATGAGGTTTCTGCTGTGCCAGTCTTTAAGATTCTAAAAACCTTCAATTGCTACCAGATTTACTTTTCTGGTCATCAGGTAGTTCTAATATGCTTCTTGTCTGCTGCTGTAGGGACACGGAGCCACTTATGCCAGCCATTTGAGGAGTTCAAATTGTCTATCAGTTTATTCCTCTTCAGCTACATAATGATAATGCTGTGGGTTGAAGAAATCCCTATTGCCTCAAAGACATGTAATATTTACTGCTATTCCCTTGTCCTCACAGCCAGCCATTTAATTACAGAAGGCAACCAGGGTGGTTAACCATGATTTGTCCTAAACAAACCTGTGTAGGTTGTTCCTGGTTTCTTCTAGTCTTTCTGTAGATTAGAAGTAGACACCAAGAGAATGTGGTCTTAGACCTTTCCAGGGCCTGGGATGAGAGTGACTGTTCCATAATTGCCTGATCTTCCCATTCTTAAAGACAGGCATAATATTAGAATTTTCCATAATTAAGGATTTGCTGTCGATAATTACCATGACAGCAACCTTGCAATCACATCAGTGTTTGCAGCACCTTCAGATGAATCCCATCTGGCCCTAGGGTTTGAACACATGCAGTTTATCTGAGTTTTTCCTCACTTCTTGCTCTCTCTAACCATGCTGGTGTAACTTAGAAGTATGGGGTCAAAAAGTCAAGAAGTAATTCAGTCCTTTCCATATGACCCATACCACGAGGCTGTCTTCCATATTCATCAGTAAATGCACAGTTCCTCTGAATTTCCAGTTGCATTCTTGTGGAAACTTCTTGTTATCTTTTATGTCCTTAGGTGGTTTTAGATCCAGATGAGCTTCGGTCTTCCAGATATTCTCCAGGCACTGAAGGAGTAACTACATTCTGATTCAAGAAAGAGCATAGGAAGGTGTAGGATTTCTTGAGACCTTTGTATATGGTCTCAATGTGTGCAAAATGTGTGCTTTTGCTGCTCATTCAATGCAGGAAGACCCAGTGGGTCCCGTAAACTGAACACTTTACACCAAAGTTTTTTAAGAGGTTTGATTTATGGTTGATGTGTGAAGCCATACCGTTCCTTCCCTCCCTCTGTGTTCTGCAAAGCCACCTCCTCTCAATATGATACTTGCAGAAAATGTCTCTCTGGCTGAGGGGGAAGTGGGGTTTCAAACCTCCTTTTGTTCAAGGCACAAAGGAAAAGGGGTGGCTTGTAGTCAGCATCAAAATGAGGAGGCTCTCTCCTCTCTTCAAAGAGCTTCCTCTTCCCCTTCTCTCTCTATTGTGAATTCTTTAAAAAGACCACCCTTCCCTTCTGCTGAGTGAAAACATCAAAGGAAATGGTGTGGTGGAGTATTTCCTTGTGAGCAATGACTTACCTTACAAAGGTGAGGAGTTCACAGGAGGTTCTCTCTTGTGAAGCATGTTCTGGCTGCCTGGCTTTGAATGCTGAGCTCACTGGGAAAATGTTCTTACATCTTCAGGCAAGCAGCTTTGCTGCAAAGCCAAATCTCTTCCTCTCCCTCCCACTTTCTGCTTATCGAGTCACTTATTTTATTTTATTTATTCCATTTTATTCCATATTTTCTTTATTTCATTTTATTCCATTCTATTCCATCTTTTAATATTATGTATTTAAAATTTTACTTTGGGCAAAGCAAAAAAAATATATTAGGACCTTGAGAGCTCTGTGATTTTTTTTTGTATGTGTAGCAGTTACAAAAACTGAAATGACACACAAAAAGTATATTGATTTTAAAAGATTCTGTATTCCATTTATTGAAGTACAATTATGCAGGAGAATGTGAATCTATCCCATCTCAGGATATGGTGGAGAAGTTTGCACAAGCTTGTTGCAGCATAAACATTTGATTTTTTTATTGTCTTATAAGTTTAGAGCAGTCAGCAATCAAACAGTTGTATCAGATACTTCTTCAGGGAGATGGAGTTTAAATTTCATGTCATAAGAATGGCTTTAAAAGCCTCAATTTCCTCCTGGGAAAATTTAGGGCAGACTTGGTGACAATTAAAACAAAACAAAGCTGTAGGCCAAGAACTTTGGACTCAGTAATTTTTTTTCTCTTCTGTGTTTCTTTCCTTAGGGGTAGAGCTGTTGACCACAAAATCGTGGCCAAGGCTCCTGTCTGGAGTCAAGGACAATGGAGAAAGACATTCTTCAGCCTGTCACTCCATAGCATCTTTTAACTCTTGCTGTGCAATATAAGAAGTCTCTGTGTGTGTCCGTGTATAAATAAGATTAAGTTTTTTATTTCCTGTAAGAACAATGAGTTACTATTCATTTTACCTATGAAACCCTGGAGGATGTCTCTCAATGGCTTACCTTGGAGCAAAGACATGAATTCTTACATCTCACATCCTTTTTGGAGGGTTCCAACCCCATGGCGAGGATGGTTCAGCTCACAAAGCTGCTGCCCAACACTACAGAGTGTTGCAGGAAAATCTCAGGCTGATTTTGATTTTAGGAAAGTTTTGAGGAGGTGTTGGAAAACACTTGGAATTGTTAATCAGAATTGTGTGAGACTTAAAAAATTCCCAGGATATCATCTCAAGCACTTAAACATCATCCCAAAGGTGTGAAGTGGGGCCATTGGTCTCGTCACCAAACATCTCTAAGTCTCAGTACCACAGTCACACTTGGGATTCAGGTATCTAGACATAAAAAAAGACAAGGATTTCTCCTTCACCTCCCCTCTACAAATGACAATCTACTACATACATCCATGATTCTCACCCAAGAGTCATCTACTCAGAGATTTGTTGAAGCTAAAACTCAGATGTCTTATAGCAGAGTGCATGCAAATGTTCTTGATTGTGCTGGAAACCAGTGGTGCAATAGCAGGAGGGAAAAACTGCAAACAAATCCTCTGTTTAGGTGGCAGGGATGAATTTTACCAGCCTACCAGTGAAAAGAGCGAAGGAAATCCTTAATCAGGAACTCTAGTGCAAAGGACCTGATGTATGTTTTTTAACCCATATAGTGGAGGTTGGCCAGCCCTTGTGTGAATTTCTGGAAGTTGAAGGTGCTGAAGGAGGAGCAGGTTTTTGCTCTTGTCAGCACTTTGGTCTGTGTGTGGTTTCCCCATTGCTGTTGGCCCTGGGTGCTTTGGAAATTTTATTTCTCCTGCAAGGCAGAGTGGGAAGGGCTGACAAGGTGGGTTAAAATATTGAGTAATGAGGATAATTAATCAAGGGCTTTTTGAAGAATTTTTACTTTTTAATTTTTTATTTTCTTTAGGGTTTTAAAAAATTATTTTTGTTGTATATTTTTAATTTTATTTTGTTTTGTCTCAGGACAGCCTTGCCAGTGGGCCTCTGGCTGCAGTGTGAGTGCTCACTGGTTTTCAGGTCAAAGTACTTGACCTCAGACTGCTGTCTCTCCATGCTGGATTGTTTCAAATCAAGAGGGTTATTAACTGGAGGTAATCTGAAGGTCACCTCGTGCTGAGGGTATTGCCAACTAAGGAGTGGGAGATATTCCCTGGCTTGACATACATTTGGCTTAAGGGGATGAATAGTAGGAGTTGAGAAGTCCTTTTAGTCCCAAACACGTGTGAGTCCCCACCCAGAGCAAACTCAATGCTTCTTGGTAAAAAAAGGAAAAAAAAATTTATTTGGCCAACCACAAACAAGAAAACCTAGAGACATCCAGTTCAGCCTGAGCCACCAGTCCTCACTGGTGGCTTCATCATGTACCTGCTGCAAAATGCTGAGCAGCCCTGGTACATTTGAGGGGCTGCAGGTAGTTCCTGTCCCCCTGAGTCCACAAGGATCAAGCATGCACCAATTGCACAATTTTAATTTTAAAGGAGAAGGGTGAAATCATCAGAATGGAGAGGACAAACAAAACACTTTGGGAAGCAGAATGTGGCCTTCCTCTTCCCCTGGCATTGTTTTGTAATTTTAGGTTATATTTTGGGCTGCTGTTCAGGAAATTCAACTAACCCTGGTAGGGAAACAGTGAAGCGTAACTGGAAGATAAATACATTATTCAAGGACCAACTGCTCCTTCAGGCATTTCACCCTTTGGGCCTGAAAACACTTGAACAAGTCTCATGTCACTTGCATATGATATAACTGCTTTCCCCAAAACACAACTTTTTCCTTCCTCAGAGAAAACAATTTTAATTAATTCTGTGAACAGCATTTCTGCCAAGTCTAACTGGCCTGGTGTGTTCATCAAATTAAGGCAGCGCTCAGCCTCTGTCTTATAAAACTTGTCATGACTGATTTTCACCCTTTTTGCACCGGCTGTAAAGAGATGAATTCAAAGGCATTCCTTCTCATGCAGGTCCAGATTGAAGCATCTGTTTAACATAAAGACTGCAGTGATGTGTTTTACTGAATTGGGGCCTTTTTGAGGAAAGGCAAATCCAGTCCTTTTGTCATTCTGTTTTTGAGTAAACATTTCTGCAGTGTAACATTAATTATGGATTCTCCACCTTGATTCAGGATCACATTTATGCTGCTACTCCCTGTTAAATCATCTTCCTTGACATGCGAAATTCAGGCTGCCTTTGTTAGATTAAAGTCTTTTTATCTGACCTGCCTTTAAGCTTCATCTACTTAGTCATATCACTGGGTAGGTAACAGAAAATTGCCAATATGTCACCCAGTGGGTAAATCAATTCATGAAAGGAGGCCTAGTGCTTTTAGATTGACTGCAGAATGGCTCTTTTCTTTTTTTCCAAGCATATCTTCCTCAGCACACCTGGGTATTCCTCCTGAGGGCTCAGGAAAAAAGTTTGAATTGCCTTGTTCTTTATTAGCTACATCCAGTCTCCTTTATATTACAGGTGAACGTGATTTGCTCCACACTGTGTATTCCTAAGAGAGGTACTGAAAGGAAAAGGGCAAATTGTCATCCCAGTGATGTGGAAAGCAGGAAAAGAGCTGGCAGGAATATTATCCTTAGTAACAATCTGGAACGTTTTCTGCACATGTTTGAGAGGAGGTATCCTCCTGAGCAGGGTGTGCATGAGACATAGGTGACCTCTTTGAGAATAAGAGCAGTGGTCTCATAAATGCCAAGTTTGTTTCACTGCCTGACTCCAGATGATTTCAGGAAAAAGCCTCCATTTGCAGGAAGCCCCCCAAATAATCAATCTGTCCAGGTGTGTTAATCAGTCAGTGAAGCTTTGGAAAAAAAGGATAAGATTTCTTACCTGTCCATTTCAAAGTCTTCCAAACCTCTCATGGCTTCCTGGTAATGAATTGAGGGAGGGGGGTGGAGATAAATGTTTTCCTTAGGTAGCAGCAGGTTTTGCAAGAGGGTTTTGGGGAAACTGAGGCAAGAAAATGTTTCTGACATCTTGTTCTTTTCTTTCAGCCTACGTGCATCATTTATGCCTTACAAAGCTGAGCAATTGCTTGAGACTCCTAGGAAGGCAACAGGAGGCAACAACACAAGGGAGCCCAAAATGCAAGAGGCACAAGAAATCCTTCTTGAGAGTTTTACAATAAAGAGAACTATACTGGAACCACATATCTGTATTTTAATGTGATGTGATTGATGACATGGGTAGAGGGAAGAAAAGATCTAAGACTTCAGATCTCCCTGGCCTCTGCAGTCTGCCACAATACAGTACTCAGAACAAGATGCTGGGAAGCTCAGTTCTCCCAGGTTACATCTGGATTCTGGAAACTGATCTCTAGAGACAGTGGAGATATTTCTGCCAAAACTGCTTAGCAACAGCAAACAGATTTCTTAGTTTGACAAGACTTTAAATTTTTAACACAATTTTTTAAATGTTGCCTCTCTAAAAATTTGTTTTTAATTTTTATGGAAAAAACCCAGCAGCAATCTTCCCCTCCCTTAGCAAGTTAAAACTTTGCCAGGAAGAAAACAAAACACCTTTTTGGCTAGAAACTGTGGCAAGTTTTTGAATAATTACCTCTGACTCTGTACTAATGATTCAAAAAATGCTTTGAAAATGCCAAAGAGTATATGCTTGGTGCTATGAGCTATATGTTTTTCATAAACAACCAATATAAAATTTTTGAGATTCTACCTTAGAGAGGTATTTGGACACTGTGACCCTGCCTGTTCTCTTACTTAAATGGGAAATCACGAATAACTCATTAAAACCTATGCCTTTTCTTCAGTGTTCGTGAAAAGAAAATCAAATGCATGTATCTGATATACATTAACTTAAAGTCTACTATTAAACAAGTCGTGAAAGACTATGGGAAATCTGAACCCCTGATGATTTTGGTAATTCTATAAAGAGTCTATTTAATTTCCTCAGGAAAACAAGGCAAACCTTCCCTTGAGGGCACATACATTTTTGAATGGGCTACAAGTAAGTCCCTGAGGGCTCAGTTATCACTGATCACAGTTTGGTCTGTTGGATATTGCTAAGGGAAATTTAGTGTGATTGTCTGTGATCAGTGGCATGTGCTCATACCCATTAGGAGACCTATTCAGCCCAGTGACATTTGGTTCCTAGGAGAATAGGGTAGCTGCTCTCAAAACATTTAGTTTGCTGTATTTTTTTTCCTTCCCACTCCTACCCCCCTCCTCCCTCTGTTTTTTTTTTTGTTTTTTTTTTTTTTTTTCAGACAGAGGAGCAGATGTTCAGGATCAGAAAAGAGCTCATACAGATAGCTGCCAGAGTGGAAAGAGAGTGCTGTAATACTAAGAAGATGCTATATAATAAAAACACTCAACTTCCAATTTTGTTTGGCTTTTTCTTACTCTGTTCTGGAAAGTTGTGGGAGTGATGCAGAAAAGCAGTAATTACATCTACAACTGCACCTATTGTGCAGAAGTGAGCTTTAGATATTTCCTTCTAAACCGTGGGTGCTTCCAGAGGATCACAGATCTGGCACCAAACCTATCAGTATCTTCAGGGCCAGGTGTGCTGCAGTGTGGTTCTCCCTGACCCCTCTGGCTTGACTTTACAGAATACAGGGCAGTCCCCAGAATTTCTAGCAATCATTTGCAGTCTTGAGAACTGGTCTCACTGACATGAAAGGTTAGAGTCAGTGTAGCTATGGGGAGAGAACTGGTAGTGGCACTTGTAGAGCTGGTGAAAGGGAGTAAAGAAGAAATAACCATGTGAGAAATGAACAGATCTGTTAGTGCCAGTCCAATGGATGCAATTAGGAAGTACAGAGTAATATTCTGTGGTTTCATGAATGATACCCTAGGTGTTCACAGAAGTCTCTGCTGGGTATAAAACACCAGATTTTCTTTCTTTCCTGTAGAAGCGGGATATAGGTTTCACTGCAACATCCTTCTCCCTGGGGTTTAATGAAACCCAGGTACAGATGTTCTTTATCCAGGAGAAGAACTACAGGATGGGACTGGGGGAAACAACCACTCAAGATAAAGTTCTGAAGTTTATATAGCAAGAAAAAAAAGGGGAAAAAAAAAAATAAAAATCCAACCACCAAAACCATCAAAGAGCCTCTTTTCATTCTTCATATAACCTTTTGATTCTTGTTTAGTGGTAGACCCAAACAGAACCTTTCTTTTTTCCTTTTACACTCCTCCCTCACCAGCTTTAATGATTTAGCCATTTCTTTCAATAAAAGAGTGAAAGCTATGCAGGCCAAAGCCAATGTGGCTAATCCCTACTTGTAGGTCTGCCAGATCTCAGGGCTTTGCCTAGAGACTTTCTCCGTTAGGACAGATTGCAAACCAACTTGTTTTGTTCTTGTATGTGCGTCAGTGAGATGTTTAGGGCTAGTCCCCAGAAAGGGTGGGGAAACAATCCAGGTGTGAAAATGCATGCATGTATATGCTTGCAATTAATCTGTAACCATAGCTGCAGACAGATTTTTTTTTTCCTATAACTTTGCCATTAGCTGTTTCAAATTTTGCATTTGAGTGCTGCTGAATTTCTGTTTTGCTGGGCATTTGGTCCAGTAAGCAAATGAACACAAAAATTTCTCACCCACATGCAGCTGGACAACTATTACCTGTATGAATGGGATTATGACATGCAGCACTCAAGCTCAGTTAAGCATTTGAGATCTTTAGCAATGGTCAAAAATACCAAGTCAGGGAAAAAAAAAATGGGGATGGGATGAAGAGAGATGCTGTGCAGTTCTTGGTTCCCCTTGGACTCTTCCTTTCTGGCAAAAATTATCTGGACCTTTGGGGATTACAGAAAGGAATGGAGCTATGCTCTTGCAAGGGTGGTATCTCAGCCAATCATGGTTTAATGCATAGCCAAGACAGATGGTAAAAGATGACTGTGACATTTAAGTCCAGAGGCAAAGTCCCATGGAGGACAATTAGGGAAAACAGTTGGAGAAGGGTACAGTGGATTTCTCTTTCTCTTAAACTTGGCATCCTGAAACAGAAGGACATCCAGTTCAAAATGGATGATCAAAAGAAAAATGTGATCATTTTCTGCATATTTCCTTGATATATTATGAAACACTCTGAAGTTTAATTTTTGAGAGCTTATAATGTCTCTGGAGGTCACTGGAAGAAAGGTCCTACCTGCAAATACTAAGTATTATCCACCTGGAAGAAAATACCACTGCAGCAAGAGAAAAAGATTCCTTAAACATAATGTGGTTTTCCAGTGGAATTGCTTCTCATCTTCAGAGTATCACCTGTTGCATAAATATATTACTACAAAGGTAACAACTAAGAATAATCTTTAAAAAAAAAAAAATTAAAAAAATCTTTGTGTTCCCAAAGGCAAAATAGTTCTGTGGTGTGAAGATACGACTCTCACCTGACACAGTGCCATTAGTTCAGCTGGAGAGAATTGCCTACAGGCAAACATCAAATCATGATGGATTAGGTTATGTTTTTTTTCCACACAGGTGTCTCTGAGTAACTTTTCGTAAATCTTTGGAGATGAAAAATCAGGGAATAACTTAATCGTGTTGTGTTATTAAAAAGATTTACTGAGCAGCACCAAGTGGATTAATTGGGTGGTCCTTGAAGAGCCTAAAATCTGGGGGTTTGTTGTGTTTGTGAAATCTCTCATTGCATGGAGCTGTTTGGTTTATTTTTTTCCCCTCCTCTATTCCACCAGTTCTGGGGGTAATAACTCTACAAAGAAAAATTAGTTGTTGGTGACATCATAATAATTAAAGTTACTGGTAACTGTCACATACTACAAGCTACAACAAACAAAACTGATCTGTGCAGTATGCTAGGGGATGGAGCAGTGCTAATCAGGAGACAGTGAGAACTATATCAGCCCCATATGACTGTCACAGGCAAAACCATGGAGCAGCCAAGGGAATGGTTATAAAGTGATAGCACAGTTTCAACATTGCCTAAAGGGGACGTTTCATAAAGCTTTGCTACAAAATTTATCTGACAGATTTCCAGGCAGTAATTATAACTGATTTATATGTGTTTAATATCACTTCTGCTATTTTCTGTTTCCTGAAAAGACTCTTGGAAGTTTCTTGTTGTATCCTCATTCTTTCATGAAAATGGGGCCAGGTAGCTCTGATGTCACAGCACTTCCTCAGCATCTGCAGGAGAAAAGGGGGGGAACTTTGGAGACAGGGTGTGGAGGGGTTTTTTGTTTGGTTGGGTTTTATTTTTTTCCCCTTTTTTTGTTTTTGTTTGTTCATTTGTGTTTTTTTTGTTTTTTGTTTTTTTTTCTTTTCTTTTTGTTTTCTTTGTTGGGTTTTTTGTTTTGTTTTTTGGGTTTTTGTTGGTTGACTGGGTTTGTAATCTTCAAACCATATTACAAACCATCTTCAACCACAATTCTTCACAGTTGCCCTGTCCCATGTGTAAGGCCATGCCTGTACAAAACAGCCAAACCCTATTTTGCTGTAGAGAGACATATGAAGAGTCAGAAATGTAACAGAACTCCAGAAGAGTGAAAAAAAAATAAATATCTCTGTGTGTGTTTAGCACAGACCTCTTGAACTTTTAACGTCAGATCGTGCAGAGCACTGAGACTTCCAGGATATAAAAGAGGGATCGTATGTGCAGTTCAGCAGCCCAGCTTCCAATGAGTCTCATTTTGGGAGCCTGGACTTCTTGCAGGTATGGCTTAGCATCATGGGGTCCCCAGAAGCCCCTGGGCATGTGCGTCTGGGGTGAACAGAGCCAGGTGGCTGTCTCAGACCTTTGAAGCTGTAGAGGAAGGGAGGAGATGCAATCTGTGGACACAAAGAAGTGAGAGGCAAACCCTACAGTGATGGGGAAAGGGCTGGGAACACCTCAGTAACTCTCACCTTACTTTCAGTGGCACAGACCTGCAAATCTATCACCCCCAAGGGTAAGAAGAGGACTGTAGAGGGAAACAGGTACTATATGTGAATATTTTTTATTTACTAGCAAGGGATCATTACATCTTTCTATGGCTTGTTAAGCAGCAGTAGAAAAATGCCACTGGCCAATCTACCTTGCAAGGTAGGAGTCCTAAATACTGCCCTAGGACACCTCCAGAGCCTAAACCAGACTCTTCCTGATACAGCACTTCTAAAAAAAAAAAGTGGGATTGTGTTAGTGGGTCTTCAAGGAAAACTACTAAATTTTTCAGCACAAAATTTAAAACTTTATTAAGCCTGAATTTCATATTACTACCAAGTGGCTTGATTTTTATTTCAATTTCCTCTTCAATAATAATTAGTGTTTTTTGCAGGGAAAATACAGCAATAAGAATCTCCCTTGTGCTCTTCAAAGTGCTACCTGGAATATAAACAAAGTTGTCATGCTTACTTGATACATAGGTTTTCTGGGAAAAGGCACAGAAACACTCTCTCTCTGTTGTTCAGGAGCTAGTGATATATTGTCAGGATGGTTCAGATTACAACCTTGCTAACTTTCCAGTGCAGCAAAGACAATGCCACAAGACTATCAGAATTCCCATCCTTTGGAAGTCATTGCATGCCCTGCTGTCACAGTGGAGCATTAAGACTAATTCATTTATGCCTTTAGATTAAATCCAAAGGCAATCACCGAAAACCATGTCATGCTTAGCCCCAAGCAGATTGTTTCTCTCTAACCCACAGCTGATTAACAGCACCTACCTGTAATTGTCTTCAGCTCTGTCTTGCTGGTCTCTATCTGTGACATGACCAAAGCAATCTTGAATTCCCCTCCCTGTAAGTGTCCAAGGCCAGGTTGGATGGGGCTTGGAGAAACCTGGTCTAATGGGAGGTGTCCCTGCCCATGTCAGGGGGATTAGAAGCAGATGATCTTTAAGGTCCCTTCCAACCTAAACCATTCCAACCTAAACCATCATCCACAACTTCCCTGAACAACCTCCACCCTCATAGTAAAAATTTCTTTGTGATATCTAACATAAATCTAACCTCTTTCAGGTTGAAACCGTTTCCCCTTGTCCTCTCACTATGTGCCCTTGCAAAAAGTCCCTCCCCAGCTTTCCTGTAGCCCCTTCAGGTACTGGAAGGTTCTCTAAGGTCTCCCCAGAGCCTTTTCCTCTCCAGGATGAACAACTCCAACTCTCAACCTTTCTTCATAGCAGAGGTGCTCCAGCCTTCTGATCATCACTGTGGCCCTCCTCTGGTTCTCACTCCTCTTCTCTTGGTCCATCAGAATACTGGCAGTTTTTTGGCAAATTGAGAACAGAAAATTGCAGTTTGTGGACCAAAGAACAAAGCTGTGTCAGGTTGCTATGATTTCTGTCAGATTAAACCTGGTGGAGGTAGTAGCCACTGTGACCAAACTCCCGACATTACTTTAGGCCTTTTGGAGTATTCTTTGGGGAATAAATGCTCCTTGGAGAGTATTGCTGACATTAAAAGATGACACTATCAACTTGCTACTATGATTTTGAAGTTTTTTAGCCTGAAAACTTCCAAGTCAAAACAGGAAAGAACAAATGTCTGCAACAACAAATGCTGCCATGAGAGGAGACAGAAGGATTTTTCCAGGCCAAAGGACATCACATCAGACCAAATTTAATAATGTTGCTGTCCATGCAATAGGAAATCTCTTTCTAAAGGTAAATAGAGCTTTTGCATTTAAAATGTCTTCAGGAACTCTAGTGCATGCCAAAGAAATTGATTAGAAACTTAAGTTGATATTGGCTTTTGAAGAAGTCAGCCTGGTAAATGGAAGGATGCTCAAACATCTCTGTTGTGTTCATTATTCTCACTTGTGCTGAGGTCATGCTCCATGGACTGTAACGGAGATAGGGCTCTCACCCACACATGGCAGCTGCTTGAAACTGTATAGCTGAGCTCAGGATTGTCTTTGTATCCCCTCATTTTATTGACTTACCAGCAAGATGACCAAAGTTTGTGAAGCAGCTTCTTGACCCAGTGGAAACTGAAATTAAAATGGGTTGTCCAGCCTGGTGCTTTAAATACACTCAAATTGTCTGTCACAATGCTAACATGTGAACTGCAGTTGCTCATGCTCAGTTTATGACACTTGCTGAGGAGTATCAGTCTCAGCAGAGGGAAAGTACAAAGGGAGGTGAGTCTCACAAATTCACCACTAACACCACCTAATTTTAACCTAGTGCTGCAGGAGAGTCAGAGCTCCTATAACTTTGGGGTTATGCTGTTACAGCTGAGCTGGGCCTCTGTCTCAATGATTTTGCACACATGTTGCCAGCAGACTTTATTTTGCACTGGCGAAACACCAGGTCTTTCTGTAGTAAAACCACCCCGTGACATTGCTTCTGGAAGACAACCACAAAACCTAATCCCTTAATCCCACTTGAGAAAGCTGTTTTAAATGGGAAGCAGAGTTGTGTTCCCTTCCATACTCACATGACTGATTCTGATCTCAGTTATGCCAGTGCAAATTCAAACACATGCTATAACATGGCAACATTGGCTCTTGATCTGTCCCAGATACTCTAATTCCCATCTGTGTATAAGGTGGCTCCATGCTGCACTGATAGATGCATCAAAGACTAGAGACAATACTTATCAAATTACTGGCAAAAGCATGAACTGAATTAGGAGTTTTAATTTCAAAAATCCTTTCTCTTTTTTTTTTTTCTTTTTTTCTTCCTTTTCTCACAAAGAGTGGATAGGCCACTTAACAGAAGTTTTAAAGATTGATGTTCAGGATCACCTCTGTTTCAGAAGAAATTCTTGGATTTTTAACATATACCCTAATTTAGAAACCATTCTCTGGTGGATATTTCCTTCCATTTTTTTTCCTAGCCTGATTTCTGTATTGTATGAACTGTATGATAAACACTGTATTGCTCCACAGCAGTGCTGTGGAGTTCCAGAATCACAACTCTTCTTCAAGTTACGCAAAGTGGTGGCTGCAGACTGTATGCCCTGCATATGCAGAATGAGGATTTTTGCAATGAGGGGCATCATCTGCTCATGAAAAAAAATTAGAAAGATCTGGGTCACATTCCAGGGTTGTACAGGAAAATACCTGTATAATTTTAAACATAAAAGAGGAAAAAAAGATAATCAAAATCTCATTTTCTTGGTTTTAGGAATGGGCAGGAGTAAAATCTTTGTTTTCCATCTCACTGCTTTGGCAAAAGTACAATTTATGAAGTGTGTTTCCCTTTCACTCCCTGTGCTTTTTTTCATTTGGTGTACAGAGCTCTCATTGCTCACTGTGTGTTAGGCATCATGGAAAGGCAGAGAAAGCTAGAAAGTCTCCAGAGAGAAGAAGGAAATGTCTGCTGTGGTTCTTAATGGCTTGACCAAAACAGCGATGACATTTAACTAGTGCTTATAAAGTGTATTTAAGTCCTTGGATGAAGTGAAAAGTCATTATCATTAATATCCTCTGGTTACTTATGAGGCTATATTTTTAACGTTAAACATAGGTGCTTTTATAAGTTTTTCCCCAGAAATATTTTTTTTTCTTTCCCTGTGGAACTGTCACTTTTTGTTAAGTAGCTTCCAGATGGAACACCAGGCAATGCACACTGGTGTTGTTGCAACTTGATGCTGAAGCTGCCCATGATGTGGAAGCACTTGAGGTGAGTTCTTGAGCTCAGGGAGAACCTGAGAGCTTATACCTCCCATCCAGTAATATATGTAGGATTTTACTATATATATTGCTTTAGCTGCACGTAGCAAAATTAATTCCACATCATTCTGTCCATTTGGAAGTTGTTTTCACCTAAATTAAAGAACTATCTTAGGATACAAGGAATCCCTTCCTTTCGAAGTGTCTTTTTTAAAGGCAGATGGATTCTGACCAAACAGTTTTAAATGAGGCTATTATTTGGATTAGTAATGCAAGATAGTTTCATAACTGATTTCCACAAGGCAAAACACACAATGTCATGGAAAATAGCACTTACCAGTTCTGAAGGCCAGATCTGATCAAACAGAAGGCAGAGGAATGCTGTGACTAAACTGGAAGCAATCTGAAAGCTCTGTGATGCAACCTAGCACAGCATCAGATTGCTAGAAATGGGATAAAACTTCACTCTGCTTCACTCTCTCTCCTTGCAACTGCTAGGATTATTCCTTGTGGAACGCTATGTTTTATCTTATTTATATATGTGAAAATATAGGTCTTTCGTGACTGCTTTTGACACACTTTTAAAAAGCAAAATTATTTCAATGTGCAAAAGGATTTCTAACGCAGGTGTAGGAGAGCAAATGTGTAACTTTTCTACTAATTTTATGAAGAGGTATTGCAATGTGGAGCAATATTCCACGTTTAGGTCTGCACTATTTAATCTGAATGACTGTGGCATCAGTACAGAATGCAACACCAAGACTTGTGGAATTACTTATAAATTGTGGTGTCCACAGGTGACCACTTTAATTACATCAATGATATAAAATCCAGATTAGGACTATTATGTCTATCCCATCCCATCTCACTTCCCATGGGTGGGAAACGACTGGAAGTGCATTACTGGTCTGTTCTTTATCTCTAGAAGATAATTAAAATTTCTTAGTCTGATTTTGTAAAGAAATCCCACAGTGAAAATTAGGAATGATCAAAATTAAACATTTGCAATAATTTTCTTTGCTAATAATAATGATAATTTGCAAGTAAAGTCAAATATTTCAAATTTGAAAATATTGGGACCAGGCAATGGCAGATATGTGAAAATAAAATAAAATTAAAAAAAAAAAGGGATAAAAGAGTGAGCAAAATTTTTTTCATTGAAGAAATTATTTTTATAAAACCAAGAAAAATATTAGTAAAAAACATCAGTGCTCATACTTTTTATTTCCATAAGAAAGCACAGCTTTCATTTAAATATTCTTTTGCTCTTATTTCCTCAAAATTTGATATTGTATGAAATAAAGATTTTAATTAAGTTATCAGTATATATTTTAGAAGATTTTATTAAAAGTCTTATAAAATATTGATTAAAATATCCAAGTAGAATCCAACAACTGAAGCTATATTCTCTCAATTCTGAAAAGGATTTATATGTTATCTTCTCTAAAAATCACATTTTTCTTCCTATTTTCATGATTTTGTTTTTATGATTTATTTAAGAAAGTCTGTAAAGTACAATGAAAAAACCAAATAATTTCTCAATATTTCATAGTGAGTTAAAAAAACCACGTGTGTTTGTGCTGAGGATACTATCTTGTCATTAAATACAGAAAATTTGGGGGGTTTTATTAGTAGGAAAAACACATTAATACAGATGTACATCCATAGGCAGCACAGTAATTTCCCAAAATTTCAAAGTCTGAGAAATTCAGATGTAGGTTAGAAGTGTCTATTTAGATATTAAAGCACTAAAATACTTTTCAAAAATGCTGATAACATCAGTCTTTCAAGGTATGACAGTTCTTGCTGCTAACTTTGGGAAACAAAAATCCGTCATTAAGACAATTCAAATATGTAAGGTCAACTTTTTGCTTAATTTTTAGTTCTTTGTCCATAAATCAGTGTTAGAGCACATTTCAACATTTTCAATGACCATCTCTTTCAAATGAAATTAAACTAATGGACTCAGAGCCTGACTATTGTCATGGGAGGGCAATGTGAAACACTTCTTCGTGCATTTATGACCACTGTCATTAACTATTGACATACATAAGAGCACATAATTCACACTGAACACCAACTTCTCTCTAGTCCAGCCTAGATTATAACCTCCTGAATAGGAAAACCCCAAAAGCTGCTTCTAGCTCTACCTAACTCTAAGTACATGGGCTACTCAATGGTGGTGCTCAGTAGGACAACGCCTCAGTTTCCCTGCTGAAGAAAGATGCCATTTAAAGAAATCAGCCTTATTATGCCCCAATGACAAGCATAATTAAGACTGTCTGTCTCTGAAAGGCATAAGAATAGAGGGAAAGCTTTTGTTCACCTGAGCACACTACCATCCTTGACCCATCCAAGTAATTTAAGCCCTGGCTGAATTGGACAAGGACAGGTGTAATTGGGCCCCAGTCTCGGCTGCTTCCAGCCTTGCAATTAGCCTAATAGGGTTGTCTGTGGAGGGGTCAGTGTGGCCAGTTTGGCTGGAGCCTTCTCCAGCTGTCAACAGAAGGAGAACAAGGAGTCCATTGGGTCACAGCCTGAGACGAAATGAATGCTGGTAATTGATCTAGTGACAGCAGTGTCTGTCCTGAGACGAGAGAAATGGACAGCTGCAATGAAAGACTTGATGCCAAAAAAAACCCAACACCCCAAACAAAAAATAGTAGTCCACAAAGGACTCGTATGTTGCTGAAGACGTGGCAAGGGGGGTGTTATGTGGGTTTTAAAGGGCATGCAGTCATGTGGATATTAAGCGGGGATATTTCATTCAGCTGTGCACATCCATGTTACCATCTCTGCTCATTTATGTAAAATTAATTAAACAGGTTTTTCCACAAACTTTCTAACTCTGCCTTCTCAATCCGCTTCCTCCTTAAAATACACAAAGGCACTTGCAGCCCATAGGTAGGAATCCTTAGGTAATACTGACAGATGGGCAGTTATGTTCTCTTGGATCTTTCCAGGAAGGTTCTGGATCTATCCTTGAAAATTTTTTCTCAATTGATGGTGTGATTCAGTGTGTATGCTCTGAGCTTCATTATTTCAGGTGGGCTGAAATGTCATTTTAACTTATCCTTCCATTGCTCTCTTTTTATTACAGTTTTTAATTAAACACACTTTTTAATCAATTAAGTGACATCTGCAAGTACTGTGCTAGTGCTCTGAATATGTCTTTAGAAATACCCAAACTTGAAGAAAATGCAAGTTCAAATACCAGCAGAGAAGAGACTGTCTTTCATCCTTCCTTTGAATTCCCTAAAATTTCATGTTTGGGTCTACACAACTAATATCTTTCCTAAACATAAGAGACAGACTTTCAAAACCAATTTATCCCTTCTTCTTTTTCTGTTTGGACTTGATGATCTTCAGAGGTCCCTTCCAACACCTGACATTCTGTGATTCTGGCATAATGGAAATAATAGTAACAATAAATATTGAAGCTGGAGTTAGGGATTGCCACTCCAAAGACTGAAAATCCCTTATTTATTGCTGACAGAACCTTCATGTTTGGGAAGGGTGTTGATGGTGTTGATAAAGACCACTTCTTATTATCACTTTGACTTCAGGGCTAGAATAAAATAGAAGTGTTCCTGTGTGTAATTAAGCTTATGGTTACTCTAGAATAATAGTAACAACAATAGTAGTTGTTATTACTCTTTACAGTTGAGATTAGAAACTAATTTCTGCCACTTTTTACAAAGCTATCTAAGTTTTAGTGTCTCTGCAAAGTAATCAGCCAAGAACTCCTGACATATTTTTTACAAATTGTCTAAGTATGAAAGGGAATGTGTGAGAGAAGAGGACTGCCATTATATGTGTGAGAAATAAGAACACAGGCACCAGCAGGTTATGGATGGGATTGTCAAAAGCAAGAAGGTGGAGATGCTTTCCCTGACTGTTCTCTTTAATCACTAGAGAGAGGTAAGAGACAGCAGCAAGCAGCTGATTCACCCTTCAGGGGGGTGGCTAAGAATAAAATGAACTGAGTTCTGCATGGCAGAACCTCTTACTCTTCAACCTATCAAGGGTCTCTGGGGTGACCAGCTCAGTTGTAGTTGCTGAATCTTGAAAGATGAAGATAGGCTGGCAGAATCCTGCCTATACTTGTGCATCTTCAAACTGGAAATCTGTATCATGATCAGAAACAAGACTGATTTTTTAAAATCTCACTTATAGGTGAACCTAAAGAAGCTAAGACCACATGAGAACTTGTTAGCAGGGACATGGAATGAGACCAAGTACTACTTCTCATGTCATGGCTTTTGCCATTACATTCAGCATGGAAGTCCACAACCCTCAAAATACTGAGAACTAGAACTTACACTACCTCTTCCACATGAATTTCTGACAGGATGGCAAATGAATCATATGGAGTATGAACTCCTATTTATACCCATGTGGTGTTTAACAACCACACAGTGACAACCACATCTCTATGATGTCACTGGTCCTGACATCCTGTAACTGGTGATCTGCCTTGTAGGGAGCTCATCATGCAAGACATTAGAACTGGACATCATGGCTCCATGGTCTCTATAGCTACTATATAGCTATAATACTTCCCTGCCAAAGGGAATGCATAATAATAGTAATAATAATAATAATAACAACAATAATAATATTACTACTACTAGTACTTAAATGTTTGCTTGCAGTATTTTCTTTTTCTCACCCTTTTATGCCACAATACCAAGGAAGTTAGAGCTGGCTACCAGAATGATGGATTTGACTACTCTCATAAAGCTGATGCCTTTCTTCCTTTTGTGAATCAGAAGTTTTAGAAAACAGTCATGTGCCTCCTGCACCAATAGCCTTTATTAACAAAGTACATCAAGATCCAAGACATGACAAGGCCCATTCTGAGCTCAGTTTAGAAACCAAGTACTTGTTCACTAGTATAAAACCTCAAACATTAGTCAGACCTCAGAATCCCTTGGGTACATTAAACACACTGAATACAGTCTATTTTTCCCATCAAACACATCTGGGAGTTGGAAAAAAAAAAGGTAATTTGGAGGACTATTTGTAGATTTATTCCTATTTTAGGTCTAGTCCTACCCTAGGATTGTTCATTTTCATTTTTCACAGGTTCTGCTCAAAACAGTTCCACTCAGATAATCTTTCTTCAACTAAAGCACCATTTTACTGTGTCCAGCTCTGGAGTTCCCAACATAAGGAGGACAAAGAGCTCCTGAAACCTTTCCAGAGGGAAGACACACTCAAATGCTCAGAGGGCTGAAGCACCTCCCCAATGAAGACAGGGAAAATAGGAAATAGGAAATAGGGTTGTTCAGCCTGAGGAAGAGAAGACTTTGAGGTGACCCTGTAGCAACCTTCCAATATCTGAAGGGGCTACAAGAAAGCTGGGGTAAAGCTTTTGACACAGGTGTGTAGTGAGAAGACAAGGGGCAATGGTTTAATACTTGAAGAGGGGAGATTTAGGTTAGACATTAGGAAGAAATTCTTTCCTGTGAGGATGGTGAGATGCTGGCACAGGGTGCCCAAGGAAATTGGGGATGCCCCCTCCCTAGAAGTGTTCAAGGCCAGGTTAGCTGGGGCCTTGATCAACCTGGTCTGGCAAGAGGTGTCCCTGCCCATGCAGGGGGGTTGGAACTAGGTGGTCTTTAAGGTTCCTTCCAACCCAAACCATTCTATGATTCTATGGTTTTATTTCAGGATGCAGACCAGATTTGGAGACTTAACATATTTTAAGGTGACACATTTAACTTCTTTTCTTGTGCAGTAAATTAATTGAATCAACTTTTCTGGACATAAAAAACATGTTTGCTGGTGCAATTGGACAATAAAAGTTTAGACAGATATGCAAACTTGCCCATGAAACGAGGCACCCACTGAAACCTCCCTCCAAGCTTAGGGTTTTTTTTTTATTAGTGTCATTTGAAATGAAATTAATTTACACGTAAGATTTTCTGTCCATATGTTTGGAGAGATTTCAAAAAAATTAAAGGAATGTCCTGAAAGCCACACTTGTTTGCAAAGAAGATCCAAGAATGGGAAAAGTTGTTTACTGTGCTGAAGATGCCACCTTAACAATTAAAGACCCATGTTTTGCCAAAAGCACTGAAATAGAAAAACCAAAAAAGGAATTAATAGAAATAAAGAATGCAGAAACAAAACCAACACAGATTTAGAAAGAGACATTGAAACCAAACCATATGAGTGCTGAGATGAATTGTCTTTCACTCCATAGTAATATGCAGATAATATTCCAAAGTATCCACTGTGTAATGGACACTCCTCCAGCAAACTGCAGCTTCTGGAGAAAAAAACCATGGACACTGACAGTTAGGCACTGGGTCCAATTTTACTTTATGTTTTCTCTGCATCTCACTCTTCCCACTGGATATCAGACTGTTTTCTTCCACTTTTTGAGAACTTTTCTCATTAGGTTAGACATCTTCTGACAAAGAGATCATGTTACATATTTCTGTTCCTCAGGCAAGAGGACCCCCATATATTGCTCAAAGCTTTTATAGTTGCTGGAAGAACAATAAAAATTCCCACATGGAATTTAGTTAGTGCATGTATTGGCCTTACAACTGTGAGACATTTTACTGCCAATATATATACAACACTTAGAAATGGCCATATTGTCCCTCACTTTTCCTTTAGCCTATGTTCAGATTTTTTCAAAACAAGTCAAGCTTTTAAACCAGTAATGAATGTGAAGGGAGTGTTTTAGCAGAGTGACATCTAAAGTGCTTTTCCTTACTTAATTTTTGTAGTGGAAGACATAAAGTGGAGATACTGAATAGGTATTAAATAATTAGATTTACTATCCTTACATTTATAAAAACTCATCAGTACCTATCTCATTCAAGATTAATACCCTTAGTCTGCATGGGGAAACATAATTTTTCCTTTGGAGAAACCTAAATGTAGAAACTCAAGCTAAGTGACTGTAATAACCAAAACTTCATGATAGAAAACTTCAGATAGGCATTTCTGTTCCTTCTCCTCAGAGAAATTAGTGTAACTTATATTAATGAGCAGTGAAATGACATCAATTAATCAGTAAAGCTACAGTTTAATGCATAGTTTACTCTTCAATTATTAAAAAAATTAGAACATTATTGAGGTAGGTGGAAAATTTCTACCTAAAATCAACAGGAGATAAGTTGTGTGCACTGTGCCTGCCCTGAAACACCATCCTCTCTCAACCTTTCACATTGGGATAATTCTGCTGGCCCTTTCTGCTCTCTTAACTCCCTCAATAATTGCACTGCAGGTAGAGGTAGTCCAGGTTTCAGGAAAAAAAATTGATGAAAAATTCCATTAAAGAACAATTCTAACACTTTCAGTGATGGAAACAAGAATCTGTTTGTATAAAGGCAAAGTTACACACAGGACCAGGCTTGCTTTGTCCATATGAGCCAGGTAGAAAGAAGCCAGACCTGGCTCTGAATCTGTATTCCTATACCAGCATCTTTCTGACCACAGCACACTCATCCTCCTGTGTGCACCAGTTCTCATTATCCTGGAGTGGTACCAATGGAGCTTTGGTCAGCTACATGTTCCTACATAAAGCTCCTCTTGGTTTTTGCACCCTTGTTTGTACATGTCTTACAATCAAAAAGCCTTTTTCCCTAATTCAGATTGCAGATTGGTTGGTTCTCAGTCCCTAAGCAGCTACTCAAAACTGTGTTTTATCTTCATTGCTCAGTGGGTGGTCCTCTCCACCAATATTTATCACCTGCTGACGACAGAATGATTGGTTTCCTCCTGCACTTTTCCATGGTTCTCCTTGCTAAATGCCATTGGAAATATTCCAGCAAAACATTAACTTTTTTCTTCCTCAAAATATGCTGATTTTTAAACATTTTTATTGTTTGGAGAGCTGAAGTAGAATTCTCATCTACTTTTAGGAAAGTAGGATTAAATCCACAGATTGAGACCTCTATTTTTAGGTTTTGGCATGCAGGTGTCTCCAGGCAAGCTGAGGATTTGAGCAGTGGAGATCCAGACTGCACCATCAGTGGTGATGGCACACATAGGTTCCTGCTCCTTGCTCTTTCTGCTCTCGTTCAGGACACTGCAGGGTGAAGAAAGAGCAAAGTTCAGCTCAGACTGAGCTATAGCAATGACTTGCTCACTTGAGTGCACTGAATTAATATAAACAATCTCCACCAACCTAAAGTGTGTAACTGCTTAATAACACCTTAGTAACTCCTTCTGGTCTTCTTAGTTGAAATTTGAAAATTATAGATAATTACAAGTGGCAGAAAAGGAGTCATAACAGGAAGTGCTGGACAGTGTTAATAACAGCTTTCATTAACAGATCCACCTATTCTATATATGACAGCTGTTTTGGGAAGAAAAACCCAGCACAGAAAAGTAGACACTCAGCATAACAGTCTCGGGTAAAATAAGTAAGAAAATTGTCTATAAAACCATATAAAAATCTTTCAACTTTTCAAAAATCCACATTAAGCTGTAAACAGTGAAGTCACTAGAAGGTCACATGCTTTCTAATAGTTACAAGAGCAGTTTGTTACAAAAATCTGCAAATACAAAAAAGAAAGCTAAGATCCTGTGCTGGCAAAATACAGCAGAGCTCTATCCAAGTCAAATCTTCTTGCTGCGCACTGACTGTGGTAGCTCACAGACTTCAGTAAAGAATGGTTACTTAAAAAGATCTATCAATCTATTTAATTGATCTATTCTTTGGATGTGTAAAAAGTGTAAAATGCACAAAACTAGAGTTTCTCTGGTTCTTTCTTTGCTAGTTAAAAGCAGTGGCTTTTGCATAGGCAACACACAGAGCCCATGGATTTGTGAGTACCCAGTCTGGAGCACAAAGCAATGTTCTTGCATACTTTTTGCAAACAGATCCACAGAAGTCAGCATCCCACTGTCAGAAATTCTTTAGTTCCTCAGCACTTTCTGCTTCCCCTTTAGAAAATGACCATGAGAAGAAAATGGATTATCTTTATACATGTTCAGCTGATACCAGACCTTATTCTGCATCTTATAACACCACTGGTCTTGCTCTGAAAGTCTCCTTTCCCTCCCTGTCATTGCATAGGTCACTGAGAAAGTAGAGGTGCCCAGTGTTTTTAATTTGATGAAAAAAATGTGGTGAAGATTGAACTGTGTCAGTCATATATGGTGGATATAGTATGGAGAACACTCAATGAGAGCACTGTCTGTGTGTTTGGTTTTTCTGCGTGTGTGTTTTATAACTTGCTTGAAGCTCTGCACCTCATTAGTTCTGGATGGGTCTCTCCCACCAGGATAAGCAGCCTGCATTTCATTATGTTTTTGATCTATCTGGTTTAATAGTAAGTGGATGAAACAAGACTGATGACACATGAAAGTCCACAGACAAACCTGATGGGATTATTCAGATATTACAGGAGGAATGGTTGGGTCCTCCCTTACTCCTCATTAGTTTTAGAGACAAATTGGTGATATTTGGATTCTCTTAAACAATGTTTTACAAATCAGTCATATTATAAGAAGCAGAACATGACAAAAGCTTGGGCTCAAACCCAAAGAGTTGGACCATTTCTGCCTGAACAGCTTTTTCAATACTGAGGAAATAACTACTGCAGACATGATATTAAAGAGATGACAAAGCCCACCAACACCAGCACATAATGAAAGATGTAGAGGAATTGTAAGTGGAAGCACTGCAGCAATCATTCCCCCCCAAATATCCTTTGACTTTGTCTTTCAGAGATTTGAGGACATTGCTCACTGCTGGCATAGCCTCAAGTGACCAGCACTTGCTACTCTATGTCCTGACCTGCAGGAATCAGGTGATGGAGTGTAGTGAAAAGCAGTAAACCACTATGGACAAGAAAAGCTTCATCCATGTAAGTCTGCAGGCTGGATGTTGCTTTGATGAGAAGAAAGTAAATAACTTTCATAACAAAGTAAGGAGCAAACAGTATAACAGGGAGTGCCAATGGGAAATAGAGCTGGGAATGAAGGAGCCATGACTCCTGCACTGCTTCTGAGTGTCCAGGGTGCATCATGGGCTAAGAGGTTTTTAATCTATGGGTGTGTATCTTTTATAGGTATGATTTTTCCCTTCAGGCATGAGCCCTTTGTTCAGGCCTTGGTCAGTAAGGGGAATGGTGAAATATTGAAATTTGGACTTGCATTGACAGGAAAGAGGCAATGAACTCAATCTGTACTTTTATCAAAGTGAAGGCTGAGGAGTGATTTGATTTCATACTGTATACACCTACTTGACAAAGATACATTTGATGATAAGTTTTCTTAGGCCAACAGTCTAAAACATCCAATAAATAAAAATAGGAGGCAGAAAAATTCAGATGGAAAAGAATTAAGTTTCAACCATAAATTCAGTTAATAATCAGAACAGCAAATTAATGTTTTCAGAAAGTTTTTCCCTGTTGCTTAAAACTTGAGAATAAAGACTGATATTTTGGGGAATCAAAAAAAAAAAAAAAAAAAGATTTTTTTCTCCTTCAAACTGGATTTAAGAATGTTTTATGGCCTGGACTCTGTGGTGAGTCAGGCATCCTTCTTTAGCAACTCAAAAAAGGTTCAGTAGCTTTCTTCTCCTGGGGGATGTCTCAAACTAGAGTGGTACAAGAGGTAGCAAGTTTTGTAGTTTTCCTTTTTCTTTCTCTTCCTGTTTCTACAGGAAGAAGAGACAATGAATAGCATCAAGCATACCTGAATCCTGTCCTTCATCCTCCCTGTTTATGTCTCCTGCCAAGGGCTATAATGAAGTTGTGGAATCAGGAAGAAAAGTTTGAGTAAACCTCAGGCAGTGTACCTTCTCTCTCACATAAAATTATTCCTCAAAACTGTAATATTAACTGATTACTTGGTGGATCTGAAAATCAGACTATGCCGATGGAGATGAAAGAACAAAATTGTCTATAGCTACCTTAGAGAAGACAGGGTATTTTTTTAAATTGATATATCCATAAATACATATATATTTCATTTTAATTGCCCAGTGCTCGTCAGATTCAGATTGGATCTCTTTGGCCTCATTTTCATTTTCATTGCACACATTAGACCAACCCCTTCACCTGGATGTGCTGGCACACAGGTGTTTTATTGCCACACCCAGCAGAGGGACATGCAGAGGGCTGGAGATGGCAGAGGAGAACTATCTTCAGCTTGGCAGGATTTGGGGTAAATACCCACTGAGCCATCCCCTGCTGCCTGCTTTGGTTTGTCTTGGGTCTCTGCCATGGGCCTGCTGTATGATCATGATTAGAGGCAGTAATCTCTCTGTATCTCACATGCCCATGTGACCCAAGGGGATGACAATATTTCCTTGCAGTCCTTAGATGATCCATGGATGATCTTCATTGGGTGTACACAACCCCTGGCACAACAGATAATGGTAGAGGGGCGCGTGTTCCGCCTTCATGAAAAGGCAGATGTGGGTGTCTCAGAAACATGATGACTTGAGGATTTCTTTCTCCTTAAAACGATACAAGCTGGAATCCCTTCCAAGCTCTTCCTGCTCACAGTGTAACAGCGCAAATGGCTTAGGAGTGAGCACGCACTGAATTACAACCTCCTCCTACAGGAACTCTGAGTTGCCTTTAAAAGAAGCTGTTCGCTTTGCTGCTGAGCTAACATGATTAAACAAGACAAGTCTGGCAGGGCTCTTCTACATTGTCAAATCTTGAACAAAAGGCATAATTTTCCTATTTCTTACAACTCCAAGTTGCCTGCTCATAGACATGGCAATTACTCACAGGCAGCGTAACTCAAGATCTTTCCAGTGTTTATATCTCCACACGAAGCATACATTTACATGGCAACGGCATGGGATAAGACATGCCTTTTAATTTTCCCATCATAATTTATAGCAGGGCCCTGCCAAAAAAACACTGGAGCTGATTACCAAGTGTGAGTACGATCGGATCATTTAGCAATTTGAGTTTCCACACCTTTTGTGTGAGGCTGGGCTTCATTTTACTTAAAGCAATAATTGCATTCTAATTTCATAATATGGGTCGTGGTTGCTTCATCTCTCTGTGCCTTCAAGGAAAAGAAGAGGTGCAAAGAACACAACAAACATTTTTTAATTAATTTTTTTAAAATTAGCTAATAAATGTTTACCTGCTTCACAGGTGTGCGTGCTCCAAAGTGACTTAATTATAATTCCCACAGTCCCCTACAAAGGATCAGGAAGGGATTATACACTGGTGTCATCCCCAATAATAATGAATTCCATGTTTATGAAGCGCAAGGTTAACAAATAATTTTTAGAAATAAAAGAACACTAAGGATTTTAAAACGTGTTAAAAAAGGACTTAAGATTTAATAGCTTTTAATTCAGGTAGGATTTCAAAAGAAACTTTACAGAAATGCATGATTACAAGCAACCTTGGACTCCATCCTGCACAGTGTTCAAATTTTCTTTCAAATCTTCCCCAGTGAACAAGGGAGAAGATGAAGGCACCTCTCACATCCCAGTAGGATAGATCCAGAGTGTCTTGGAAACCTTTTACCTTTCTTCTCATCCAGAGCATGACATTTCATGCTTTAGCTGGAGTGGCAGGCTGATGTCACTTTATCAGGTCACATAACATGTGACAAGTCACAGCATGTCCCAGCTGGTCTAAGTTTCATTGGATTACTCATCCTCATCTCCATCGCAGCAGCATGGGTTCCCACAAGTCTTCAGTTCCAGGTACTTCATGACAGATCTACTCAGTCATCTCCTACCTTCATAACTAAGCACGGGCTGGAGGTGCTGACAGGGGGGAATGGGAAGTAGGGGCCTGCTCTGTGTGTAATATCTAGTATGTGATCCTTTCATTTGCATGGTCTTCAGTCTAGGTTTAGCATCAAGTCCTTTCCTAGAGAGCATAGGATAGGAAACTGTCCAAAAATAAAGCCTAGATCACTCCTACTTAAAACATGAAGGAAAGCCTTTTCAAAACTCTATAATGTTCATGTTAAAAGGTGTAGATCCTTCTTTTTCTTTTAATGAAGTAGGTTTCTGGTCTCATTCTTGCCAAAACCTCCTCACTTTTTATCAAACACTTGTAACTTCTATAGCTTCTGCAGTCTCTTTAGGTAACCAAATAGCAGTTTTTTTTCTGTACTGGTCTCTGTCACAAACCACATTTGAGGCAGTCTGTGTGTGTTTTCCCAAAATAAATACATCCATACTTCTCTCTGGGATGTACCTCTAATGTCCAGAATGTCTGGAAATCAGGTAAAACCACCTCTCATGTTCGACCCACTGGCACATTCCCTGCTGTTCTACCCTTTTTCCTTGCAGGAGGATTTTGATCCACAAGGCTTCTATTGACATTTTGGAATTGCAGCCACCCTTGCCTGCAGTCAGAGATGTCAGTCAGATGTCAATCAGATCTACCATGTCAACTGGACTGATGTGCTATCAATGTCCTCTGACATGATGTGCTTTTTCTCCTGCAGCAGGCTGTGAGCTGATGTTTCTGTACATATTACCTTTCTGCAACCATTTCTGTGTACACAGAGAAGTAGAGACCATGCACTGGGGCTTGCTTCACTCAGGGCTCCACAGCTCACATAATGTGCTGAATAAAGTGTATTGGCATGATGTAAGAGTAGCTTTTCTTACAACATATTCCATGACCACTCTCATGAACAATATAACTTAGCCCTTTTATGACATTTTATGGTTATACTTCAAAAAGGGCTTTTAAGTTACCATATCCCTAATCCTCCCCAGAACTTGACAGGGAAGGTAGCTGTGCACAGTCATCTCTTCTTACAAATGACCAAGAGATGTTTATGTGAGTTTCCCACAGTACAGGAGGAGTAGTGTCAAATTTAGGATTAAGATTTCAAAACATCTAGGACCTTCTTTCTTGTGTAGGTCTGTAAATATCTGTTAAGAATTTGATGTTGTAAAGAGTCAATTTTTCAGACCAGAGAAGGGCCAATATTTTCAGCCTGACCATAGCCATCTAGCTCAGACCCTATTTGATGTAAAAAATCTGCTTGTGCCCCTTTGTAGCCAATAAGGAAAGAATCACAGCATCATTTAAATCATGCAACAGACCTCTCCTTTTGGCTCATGACCTTTTTTTCTTTTGTTTATATATGCAGTTTAAGCCTAGCTTAAACTTAGCTTGTGTTAAGCTTCCTAGTGTAACTATATAAAAATAGCCAATATAAATATCCTTCTCTAAGGCTGCAAGACTAAATGCAACAATTTGCCTTCACTTGTTGCACAATGCTCATGCCAGCTGCATATGTAGAACAGGTTTTAATTCCAAATAATTGCTGCCCTTTGGTTTTGACATACTGAGTAAGAGTCATTTGCCTGAACACAGGCATTTGGGGCATATATATTTATGTATATAGGATATTACACTATCACCAGCTGCTGAAGCTGCAGGGATAATACAGATGTCTCACAAATCCTGCATCTAACTTCTCCAGAGTAGTCAAAGAGTCAAACCAGGCACCTGTGTTTAGGCAATGTTGAGGCATCAATCTGTAAACAGGCTCTTTGATGTCATCAGAAGGTATCACCAGCTTTTCTTGGAAGCTGATTATTTCTATTTCTTCATCAGTTTTTGACATGTCAGTAATTCAAACAACTTGAATGAGCCTGGTTCTCATGTGCCAAATCCTCCAAGCAACTTCATGTAGCTTTACGGTCTGTAAATAATTGCACTGTGAAAACTTAAAAAATAACAGAAATTTGTTCCTGCTTTTAAAATCACCATGGAATTGATTGACCACAACTTTCCCTCCATTTGATAGTTTGAATATTTTTGTCATTGTTTTCCCTTTGTTTTGAGCTTTGGCCTTCTTTGGGCCTAAAAAATAACTAAATGTAAACATGGATTTATGTATGCACTGTAACTGTGTTGAGCATAATGTTTTATGATTTGAAGAGAGTTAGCATCAAATTAGTGCTGATCACTACAGGAAGAGAAGTGTCCATGGATATCTCAGTAGTTTGTTTTTTTTTTTTTTTCAGAGGGATAAAACTCCCACATATTTACCCCTTTTTAGGTAAATACCCTGTCTGATAGCATTCACCTCTCTCATTGTCGTTCAGCACTTTCTGTTGTCAGATATGCACTGAGAAACAGGAGAAAAGATGCCAGACTGAACAGAGCATGGCCATATTGTGGACTTCTATGATCGGAATGCCCTTCAGCTCTGACTTTGCACATGGCATGTAAGTCTTTATCTCATGATGTGTCACAAGAAAAGCAAAAACATGAAGGACAAAGGAAGGGTACAGTATATATCTTCAATGCATTTCCTTTAGTTCTCTAAATTGTCATTCAGTCTCACATATACTAAGTCAAATTTTGTCAGAGATCCTTGAGACAGTTAGGTACTTCCAGAGGCTGAGTCTGCCCTCTTGTCACAGCTATCTATTCAGTGATCTGTGTGGCTGAGATGCCTACTTATGGATGGCTGTAAAATAAGGAAGATGAATCCCACTTTCAGTGACTTGCCATGGTCATCCTGGAAAATAGCATCAGGGCAGGAAAACTGTGGTCTGCAGGGTCTTAATCCAGAGCCTGACCAAAAACGGACCTTTTCTATGCTCTCCAAGCAGAGACAGGAAACTCGTTTTCACAAGAGTACCACAAAAATTAAATTCCACATCCATTTTATCATCACTGTCCTCCAGATGAAGTCAATGCTTGATGAGTAAACTGAAGTAGATAGTGGATCCACCCAACCATTAGCATGCAGGGAATAAGTGATGAGCTGGCAAGAAATCTAGTTTCTTTTCTCCTTTTTTGTTCCATTTTTCTGTCCATTGTCACAACCTGTTTCTTTATAGGTCAGTTTAGTTTTATCTTGGAAATACAGGTAGCGTTCTCCCACTGTAATTGTAGAAACTCAGCTTAGTTCCTTTCCAACTGAAAGTTGCACCAAGGATGGGGCAACTCTGGTGGCAAGTACAGATGGGGGAATGAGTGGCTGGAGTGCAGTGGAGAGGTACCTGGGAGTCCTAGCTGATGGCAAACTGAACATTAACCAGCAGTGTGCCCTGGCAGCCAGGAGGACCAACCCTGTCCTGGGGTGCATCAAGCACAGCATTGTCAGACAGTCAAGGGAAGGAATGGTCCCACTCTGCACTGGTAGAGCCTCACCCTGAGTACTGTGTGCAGTTTTGGGCACCTCAGTATAGAAAAGACATCAAGCTATTGGAGAGCATCCAAAGGAAAGCAGCAAGGATGGTGAAGGGTCTGGAAGGTATGATTTACAAGGAGCAGCTGAGGTCACTTGGATTGTTCAGTTTGGAGGCTGAGGGGGGACGTCATTGCAGTCTGTGGTTTCCTCCTGAGAGGAAGAGATGAGACTGACAAAAGTTTCTTCACTCCTGTGACCAAAGACAGGACTCAGGGAAATGGTAGGAAGCTGAATCAGAGAAGGTTTAGGTTAGATATTAGGAAAAGGTTTTTCACCCAAGAGGGCAGTTGAGCAGTTGAACAAGGTCCCCAGGAAAGTGGTCACAGCACCAAGACTGCCTGAGTTCCAGAAGCATTTGGATGAATCTATCAGGCACATGGTGTGATTCTGGGGGTGCTCTATTCAGGGGTAAGAGTTGGACTTGATGATCCTGATGGCTGCCTTCCCACTCAGCATATTCTATGATTCTATGAAATGTTATAAATAATCTGAAACATCTACACAAGACCAATAAAAATGATGGATGATCCAGGGGAGACCCACACCTTTCTGGAGAAGCAATTAAAAGCCAAGCCGTACTTCCCAAGATATTTCTGATGGGAATAGATGAGATTAGGCAATGGAAAGGGTGAGCTACCAGCTATGGTGTCCAAACTCCCATTATAATTAATGGAGAGCTAGTGCTTAATGCAGATGTCTAAGCGTAGCTGCCAATACTGGCTCAAAACTATCCAGCCCAGTTTGAACAACCCTTACATTATCAACATTGCAAGATATTAAAACAATTACACTATACAATACTTTTTTTTTTTTTTTTTATGACAGAATAAACCAGATGAACTGTTAGATGTTGTTCTGTAGTTAAAGCAGAAATCTGCTCGGGGAAGATCCAGGCTTATGTGGTTTACAAGTGTCTTGGCAAGATGATGACAGTGACCCGTTCTGACCCCTATATGTATCTCTTCTATCACAGAACTACAAATTTTGCAATGCAGAAAGACAGAGGCAAGAAAAAAAAATTACATGGCAACTGCATTGCATAACTAGCAATCATCATAATAGAATTACTGACATTATGGGCTGCTAAAGGAACAGTTAGTAGTTTGTCTCACTTGTCTGTAATTTACTCTATGTCTATTTAGCCTTGATGTACAACCTAGGTCGATTGCTGTGCCACTTTCCTATCTTCCTGCTTCTGAGTTATAGAGAGAAGTGTGTGCCTCATGAATGTCTGTCTCTCCTGGTCATGCTTGTCCCTCACACTGTTTGGCAGTGCCATGTGTTAATGGATGGTGCTGAACAGTTAATATCACCAGCTAATTGCCAAAGCACGTGGCACGTGTGAAACATGTATTTAAATATAGAGTGAGGCTGAAAGAGTAACTGAAATGCATAAGTGATAAGGATTTATTATTAGAACAGATTAATGAGCCCACCTTTCTCCCCCTCCCTTCATCTTTCATCCTCTTCCCTGACCAAGCGTATTTTTAATTCCTTTCAGGAAGATTTTATTCCACTGTTGAGAAAACTGTGATGGATAATTTTGTGTTAGCTGTATGGCAGCACCTGGAAGGCTAAATGATCCATGACGTGTACTGAGTGTTTGGTATTTGCGGAGATCCAAGTCTGTAGTAAAAAAGTAACAGCTGATTTGTGAAGTGTAGATGAAGAAAGGATTTGTGGAGAAGGGAGGCAAAGGGATAGAGTTATGTATTTATTCTCTTGTAGATCAGTTGTCTTCAAAGATCCACAATATCAAACCAGAATATCTTATTCCCTTTAAAAGCACCTTTGGCTCAAGTCTCAACCCTCTACTCAGCTTTCCACTGCCTTTGCTGTGAAGCCTCTCAGTTCCACTGGCCAGTTTTCTCCTCAAGTCTAGACTGCAATGGAAACAGAATTGGTTTTAGATGTATCCACAATCCCACATTTAGTCCCCTTGGAAACTTCCAAGACAGCTTAGATGGTGGCTCCGGAATTCCGAACTGGACTTTTGTCATGATGCACATCCCTCAGTTAACTCTCAGAGAGGTTTGGGACTTTTTCCATAGGGGTTGCCTTCCTCTCTGAGATACCTGGACTACTTTGAAAGCATCTGTTACGCTTGCTGAAGTCACCATGTTTATATTTTTTTTTCCATTTTGCAGCTGGAGATACTGAGACACAGAGAGTGTAATATTGGCATTTCCTTAAGATGAAAATCTACACTAGAACTTAAATACTAAAATAAAAAGTAAACAGAAGGATCCATAAGGAAAGATACAATTTCCCCATGCTGTTCTACCCAATTTACTATTGCTCCTCCCACAGTTTTACCAAGTGGCTGATAGATGTGCAATAGGTACAACAAGGCAATCCATCATGGAAACTTAATCATATATTTGATTAGACATGCATGCCCAAGCTCTTATTTGTTATTGGCTTAATGTTTATAGTCAAAAGGCTATGGTCCAACAGCTATTGGATTCAATGGCAAAATACCTGTTCTGGAAATCCATTTACAGCTAGGTAAATGGAATTCACTCTTGAATTGGACAATTTAGTGTTAACTCCCTTCTTATTAGCAGGCTTTCAATTACAGCTCTATGAGGTTGGTCATTGATTTATTTACTAAATGGACTGATTTTGACTGTATTTTTGTGTGGTGGCCTATCTCTGCAAAACATCTAAGCTATAACTGACCTAGGAGGCCTGAGAGTGCCTCAGCTCTGATGTGATGCTGTATAGACATCAGTTTCAAGGAGACACAGATCTCTTCATCCCCAGTTTCCATATGAAGGAATTCTGTGTACATGGACTAAATAGAGGAAGGGTGTAACACATTCTTGTAGCACACATTTTAGTACAACAAGAAGTGTTCATATCCATATCTGCATTCATTGCCCGATCTACAAAAGACTCAGTAGGTTTCACTAGCCTCATGAAATAAGGCCCATATTAAGATGGTTTTAAAAAAGGTCTGCAAAATCTTCTCCAGATAAAAGAAAAAGTAATCTAGGTTATTTTAATCTTTAAGATAAATTACTACATCTATGTGGAAAACCACAGAAAGATCCAAGTAATCCTTAGTTATACCCATAAAACCACATGAAAATGAAAAAAGGGCAGGATTTTCCCAGCAAAGACAAGTTTTTCTTGGTTTATCCTATACTTTGCAACTTCCCATGGTTCAGTGACATAATGTTGAGTGTTACCCATTGAAGGGTTTACTTAACTGAGCTTGGTTTTCAGCACACCAAAGCTTCCCTAAGCTGCAGTCTTTGCTTTTATTGTTTGGGTTCTGTTGGAAAGATATTTACAGTTATTCTAACATCACCCTTCATAAACAGATTACCATTCCAAATTGCACTATAGGGAAGTGGTAAAAATTTTGGGTAGGATTAAGGTAATCCTAAAACAAGCTAATAAAATCACATATTAGTGCTCTATTTTTAAACAGAGACAAGATGAGACACATAATCACTTTCAATAAGTTTTCTAGAGCAATAAACCTTTAAATCCAACATACAATATGGTGTTTGTGTGTGCGTGCCGACGTACATGGGTATTTTCTATTTTTCTTTCCTTTGCCAAGGTACAAAGCCCAGCTTGTCAGAGTTACATCATGTTTGTAAATCTCCTCTTCAGAGAAATTTGTCTGACATCAGCTTTCAGCTCGTGTAAGTCTTCTTTGGCAGATGTGTTCTTTGGGTTTTGTTGCTTTTTTTTTTTTTAAATCTATTTCTTGGAAAGTATTTTTTAAAATTATTACTATTTGATCAACTTTTAATAGAGGTAAATAAAGGGACAGGACAGACATAAGAATTGAATATTAATAATAGCTTTAAAACTCTTAAAACCCTCTTTAAAAGTCTTGTTACCTGTAACCACATCACCAGTAAATAAAGAGGAGATGACTTTTCCAAGCTGATGCTATAGGTTTCATACTTTTTTTCTCCTTTTTATAACGTGGTTTCATGTAGGTGCTTTTCTCTCCTTATTTGTTAATTTTATCCTTGCTGATGTGAGTGAAAAAAACCCTGCTGTATTCAGCTGACTGGAAAGAAATCTTCAATGCATATGATTACAAGCTTATAAAAAAGGAGCAGATATTATACAGATAAAAAAAATACCATTGCTATATGGGGCAATTTATCCTGCCCCCAAGGAAGAATTGTCATAACTCCATGGCTTAAATTATTGCAGCTTGAAAGTGGAATTGCTATAGTAATGAAGGTAATTTATATTAACTGAAAACCAATCCTAGATCCTGGCGCTTTAGATCCTGATCTTGTTTACACCAAGGCTGGTGACAAAATTGCTGGTGGATTCAAGTGGAAACCAAAGCTAAATGCCACTGAAACCTCTAGGAGCATTGCAATAGTCTTGAAAGGGAATGTGAGCATTTATGAATTCATTGTCATGGAAATTACTTGAAGGAGGCAGATCTGATTGGACTGCTACCATATGACTTCAACTGGTCATGCAGTTTTGCCTGTAGGATCCATCTGGGTGTAAGACAAGCTCAAATTCACCTCCCTCAGCATACTAATGTGTGTCACGTGTGAGGAGTTTCACTGCAAATACTCTTAAATCTTGAGGCCTTTTTCTTTTTAATTATAGCTTTCTATTTTTTACTGCCACTTCTTTAATCCTTTAAAGATAATATGCTGATCTCAAATCCTGCTTCAGGGTGGCAGCTAATTGCACATTTGGCCAAGCACTGGACTTCCTTGTGTGTGTCTCAAGTGCTACACGAAAGCAATTTGTGGTGCATTTTACTAGCCAAATGTATATAATATTACATATTATTATTAGGTTATTAAAGCAAAGACTTTTGTTGTTCTACAGCCAAAAACAAAAAAACCCTTTTCCCTTGTATAAAGATGTTTCAAAGCTAAAACTTCCTGTCTCTTCAAGCTTCCAGTCATGTCCTGACCTTAACTAATGCAAGAGACTGTTTTCCTCATTCCAGGAAGAAGCTGTAGATATTTTCCATTCTTCTGACTTAGGGCAGGACAAGGTGTGACTGCACTGCATGTGGATACCTCTGAGCTAATTCCAAGCTAACTTGTTTGGGTAGTGAATGTAGGAGAGTGCAGAGAAAAGCCCAAATTCAAAGCCTACAGGAGGAGCAAAGCTGTAACTCTGCTAAAATCCTTTAAGGTCAGCAGTGTCTGAGGAAGCTACTTTCAAGCTAACTGTGTTGCAGTCACATCTTAACCTTGCCTGAGCTCTTTTCTTTCCTTTTCCCCTCCTTCTAGCTCCCCTTCTGGGTGTAGTCTCTTATTCTTTCTTTCCCTTACTAAAAACAAGCAAAAACCTTGCTTATTTCTGGTGTCAAAGCTCTGAGGGCATTCATTCAGGATCCAGACAAAATTTGGAAAATTAGTTCATTTCCAGATCAAGAAAATGAAGAAGAAAGACCCAAAAATATGGCCTCAGGGATAGCAAAACAGGAGCTGCATAGAGGGTCTGCAGTCAAGTAAAATAATTTTCACATTCGTGACAACTTGGGAGTGGGACATAGCTGTGGGTACAAATGCATGATCATTACAGCCCAACCTGTTACAGCTTCTCTTTTGGGGGATTCTTTGCTTTTCTAGACTGGCCTTCACCCTTTCACCCTTTCTATCCATCAGGTCTCACTGCCTGACTCCATCCCTCTTCCTATCCCAGCTTTTCCTTCAAACTAGTCCTGTAGTAAGCACTTCCTACCATCCCTCTGTTCTGATGGAATTATAAAGAAATTTATTTGAAATAGGGAAGAAAGGGGGGCTGGGAAGTATTCTTGCTTGAAATTAAATCTGCACACACCTGCCAGAAATCTCATAGCAGAAAATTCACACCAGTGATCTCCTGAGGAGATATCAATGGCCTCAAGTTTGCACTAGTGAAGTGTAACCTTCCCAAATGAGCATACGTGTTATTTGCCCTATATTTAATATAGGAATTACCACAGGAGAATCACTTGAGCCAGTAACTCAGTGTGTAGTAGGATCAAATGGGCCAGGAGGATTGTTTAAGACACCAGGAGAGATAGAATATAGACTCAAATGTGATAGAACTCAACCCATCTTCATATGTGGGAGTTGTGGCAGACTGCTTAATCCTTTGTCCTCATCCACACACCAAACCATCACTTATCTCCTCAAGACGACGTTCCTCAGAGAAAAACAGCCTTGAACACTGGAGCAGCATCATGGGGATGATGTAGGAGAGACACAGATGTCAAACATGTCTCTGGCAGCATCCACAAAATGAAGATCACCCACTTCACACAGACATTCCTGCCTTAGGCTGAGGATTACTGCAAGGGCTTTTTTCACACTGTGCACATTATTATATCCCAGATGGACTACACACCTCCATGCTATACTGCACATGGCCCACATCACCTTTGAGTCTCATCAGGAAACTCGGTAGCCCAGAGATGGAGTTATTTTTGCATGAGTAAAGGTCTTGAACTCATTCACTCAAAATGACACAGCAGACCAAAAAAGTGGACAGAGTGTCACAGTTACTCAAGGATTTACCATGATATCTGGACTTGAAGACATGCATTGATGTCAGGAGGTTGAAGACCTGCTGGAATCATGTTGAAAGTGAGGTATCCAAAGCTGGTGTGATTTTACCCATGCTGTTTATAGGGAGCAGTCCTTGGAGTGAGCTATCCCAGAGCTTTGCCCAGGGGAGCTGTACATTTGATGGTGCAGACATGCCCCCAGTGTCCATGGTCTGATTTTCAACAGCACTAATGGCTTTATGTCACTTCTGCTTAAGGTTGGCTCCCCTCCAAGGTGGAAAATGCCTGGACAGAGTGAGCCTGGGTTCGGAGAGAAATCCAGACTGTTTGCTCAGCTCCAACAGCAGTGCTGCCTCAAATGCCAGGAGATATGTGTTGCTGAGTCCTGTTTTGGTTTGGATCGAGTTTTAGATAAGTAATGTGAGAAAGGCTCACAAATCCATCTTTCTGTTCAGACGGCACAAGACTTGAGTGGAAATATGATGTATTTCCCTCATCACTCAGGCTTTTAAACTAGTGTAAAAAGACGATTTTGAAACATTACCTTTTTTTTCCTCCCACTTTGTCTTGACCTGAATTTAGGGAACCGACAGATTCTTTCCACCCTTCCTGTCCCTCGCAAGGAAAAAAAAAGTTTTGGATTTCAGCAATTTTGAGGTTATTGTGCTTAAAAGATTCAGTTGGAAATGCAATGAATATCTTGTTGATGACATCCCAGTGACAATTGAAGTTAATAAGGGTTGTAAAAGGTCATTTACTTCAATTGACTTATTGAAAATTCACAAGGGCTGTCAGTTTCATTAACGCAAAAAAATGTAGGAAAAACCCTGCTCTCTTTCATTCTTCCTTTCTTTTTGAAGTTGCAAATATGTTACGAATAAACTGCTAAATAGATTTACTATTTGACATAAAGAACCTCTGTCCCAGATGTCTGACATAATTTATAAATTACTATGCTTACAGAAAGTGTGTTATTACTATGTGACTTTACCTTATATTATTGTAGTGGCTGGAGATTATTCCTTGAACAAGAGGGAATAAAATAAATTGACAATAACTAGGTAATGTCCTGTAGAACACAGATACCAGCACAATTTCTGTTCATATTTGAGCAGCACAGGTCAAGGTTGAGTTATATTGTGAAAAATTAAACTTGTCCATTTTAAGGCTCTGTCTGGAAGTATTTTTAAGCCCTTCCTCAGTTTTTTTAATGCTTTGAAACAGCGTTTTCTAGGAAAGACAGCCCATCAGAATCCACCCTGTCCCTTCTTCTGTAAAGTGAACAAACTTTATTGTTGCACTAAGTCTCTCAAAAGGATGAGAAACAATGTCTTTAATGCTGAAGATTTCATCCATGACAATTAGGATTCCTTTTTCCAGTGACTGCATTTTCACCTTCAAATCCCAAAGGTCACAGAGAGGTAATGTTTTCATTAAAACATACCTGCTAAGGTGACCTAAGCCTTAACATAAACAAAGTCTTTTAAATGCAGACACCTGAAATACCTTGGTTTTCAATTCTGGCTCCAGTGTTTGAATCTCAAAGGTGAAGAAGGCATACCAAATTCCTTTGAAGTGCAGTTTTCTAACCCTAAACTACTTACTAGGGGTGGATTTCCACTTGAAAACAATTAATCATGCATGTGGAAACTACATTTTTTGCAAATTTTAAATATGTAGTGTTACATCTGTATATGTGTTTCCACTTTTTAAAGATAGAAGTTTTGAAAGTAAAAATATCTCAGCCTTTATTTTGTAAATATAGCTTACATTTTCATATGGACAGGCAAAATAAACCTTCCATCAATTAAGGTAAGGGAGGGTTAGCCCAAGAGGGAAAATTTTAATAGAGCATAAACTCAAAGCCTGTTATAGGGGGTAAACTGATGAAGTTGTCCCAGATTTTTGTGGGTGAAAATCAACATCAGGCTATATGAACAATTTACACTGATAAAGAATCTGAACCCTGGGCCTTACTGGTTTCTGTAAGGGTGAAGTAGCAGCTTTTCCAGGAGTTATGCATTTTAATATCATTGAAATGTGTGCAATTCAGCAGAGGTATCAGCTATACTCCTGGCTGACCCACAGTCCATATCATGCTTCCTCCAAGATCCTCTGAGAGGCAGCTGCCAGATTTATGTTCCTTCTGCTTGTATAAGTCTAACCTTAAGGATTTTCTGTCCCCATTTCATAGTAACTGCTATTTTACTTAATTATTCCAGCCTTGTGGTATAAAAAATGAACTCTATATGTTTATGTTCCTGTCTTCTTATCAGTGGATGGGAAGGACAACTGCAATTAATGAATGGCAAATACAATGGGAGGGAGCAGGGTTTGGTACTCCATCTGAGATCTCTCACCAAATATGTTAAAGTTTCTAAAAATCATGGTTTACAAGGGAAATATTTACAGCTGCAGCAGGACTGGTTCACACTTTGCTAATAAATAAAGAGTGATTTAGAAATTTTTCAGCAGCTCAAATCTCGTTTTCATCCTTTTGTTAGTAGAGAACTATTTAGCTAAAATGAACTTGGTACTCATACTTTCTGTAAATTTCCACATGAAACAAATAAAAATCAATTAAACATGCAACACACCTGGGAAGTTTGCTGTTTGAAGGAGAAGGGCACCATGCTTCAGTAGATAGGGGTAATTTTGATGTCAGGAGTCTTCTTTGATATATAATATGTAGGATTCTCTTTATATGCTACTAAGATGACTACACAGTGGAGAGAAAGACTTTTTGAGGCAACCTGAGTGAAGTGTTTCTTCACTTGATGTTAAAACCTGAGTATAGAGTCTTAGATGAATAACACATTCCTCTGCTGGCCTTGAAACCACCAATTCATCTCCATTATGTATACAGGCAACTTGTTTAAGGGGAAGTTCACATAACATAATTTTAAATATCAAAATGTCTGGCAAGTGAAGAATAAAAATATAGCATCTCACTGGGTTCTGAAAGGAGAGGAAAAACAAAAGACTGAGGTGGTAGTCAAACTCAGGAAGGACTTGCTTATTAAATGAATAGTGTCTTGTTAGATATATCAAATGTGTAGATCAGAGTGTTATCAGCTTTTATATTTTCAGCTTTAGTGCCACTCTTTCTTGAAAAAGCTAATTCTGCTGCTTTGTGTCATGGTCTTTGCAGTGTAGCAAATTCTACTTTTGTTTGGTCAAGCCTGAACCATCAAGAGCAGTAAAACTGCTCAATAATAATAACAACTAGACAATTATAAATTAAATATTAAAACTAAAACTAGACATACCACTGAACTGATGTGCTGTGTAAAATATAGAAGCTGGTAAAACATTTATTACAAAGTTAAAAAGTGTAATGATTTAAGAAAATAATAGGGCTGAAAGAAAAACGTAAACTGTGGCCCTGTCCTGGAAACATGTATAGGTCTCCTTACCTGAATCCTTGTTCTGTAGAATTAAAAGGGATTGTCCATGTTTTCAGCATCTGCAAAGTTGCCTATTAACAAATGCACGCATGAATTGGGTCTATTCAAGGAAGGAAAATCAAGCAAAAAATTAATTCCAAGGGAGGGAATCTAACTACTCAAGTCTGTATATAATAAAACAGTAACTGAGGAAAAGACTGAGTGAATGCATGTGTGACAAGAATGCCAATAACTGGTCACAGGAGTGTGAAACTGATGTGGCTCTTGATCAAAAGCGAGTGCAGAGTCATGGACTTCATTGGGGTTTTGCATCAGATCCTTTAGAGTAATCTCAGATTCAATACTCTGAGATCCCTCAGAGTAATCTCAACATTCATGAACACTGCCCAAGGAAATCAAACAGGTAGCATGGCCATGACTGGCTTTCCTTTCAACAGGTAACCAAATTCTATGATTATTAGTGGAGCTATGTCAATCATACCAGCTACAGATCTGTCTGGGGTCCAGATTTGAATTTCTAATTTACTTATTGTGCTGGATGAGATTGGAAACAATAGGAGTCTGCACTGGGATGCTCAGCCCTGGCTTTTCATTTCTACTTTCTCAGAGTGTGAGAAAACAAAGAGGGCAAATAAGGTGAGCAGACTTAATCACTGCACCTAATCCCCCACTACACAATGGTTAGATAGGTCAGTGCTGTAGGAATATTACTACACCAGAGCAGACATAAATCTCTACTTTGTGTAGCTATTCAAATAGATGATGAACTGGAAGTCCCTTGAGAAGATCTTTGAGAAGTGCTATGAGTGCCCTCAGGTTTGAAAACTGAGGGCAACATATATTCCAAATAACCTCTTTGCTTTAAAGAGGTTCACTAAATGGCTTCTCATTTTTATTTCAATTTGATTTTTTTATAGCTTTTCATGTTCTAAGGGGGGAATGGGACTCTTTGCTAGGTTCTTATATGTTTCCTACATTTCACGCTTGCAGTCTCCAAGGCCCTGAAAACAGATGTCTGGTTTTCAAAGAAGGTTTTATTTTTTTGGCAATGCCAGACATTTTACAGTAGAAAATACAAAACAAAAACAAAGCCACTGACTTCTGATGTCTTCTGTTTCCTTATCACCTTTTGTTATGCTTGTTAATCAGGGTGACTGGGAATAGTTTAAACATTTATAATAGATAAGTTTCTACTCCCCCCCCCCCAAATGTTTATTTTACAACAACATGAACCCTGAGAAAAAAAAAAAAAAAAAGATGTTTCTATTATATATTTTTTTTTCCAAGGGAAGAAGTAAACATGCAGTTTTCACATTTGCTACATCAAACGGATGCTGTTTATTTAGTTGCTTGAGGCAGGAGGCCTGATCAGAAGAGAATTTCTTCTATGGCCTAAGGTGGTGAACTATTTTTAATAAGAACAATGCTTAAAGAGAAGGAAATTCCTAAGAGCCTTCTTCAGTCGTTTGAGAGGAGAGAAGGGAAATCCCCTCTTGTGGCAAGGAGGGGTAACAAGCTACTGCTCCAAAACACATCCAACCTGGGCTGCCTTAATTGTCCTATGTTGGACAAGGGAGAGTTGTCACCAAAATCACCTCAGCTGAAAGTTATCATGAAAACACATCACAGAATCCCATCCCAAAAAGTTCCTGTTTCTTCCATGTGTGTGAGGAGAAACCAAGTCAGCTCTTGATGTCTGAGCTGGGGACTTGGCCAAGAAGGAGGTGTCCAACCACTCATTCTCATCCACAGCTTTGCACTTGGTTTGAATGGCCAAGCATTCAAGTACTCAAGAAAAAAAAAAGAAATGCTAAAAATAATAAACATGGAATTTTGTTTATTGGTCTCCCACAAGCAAGTGAAATGGCCCAGGGCAGAAGTAGTTGTCTGGGTGAAAATTATCCAGGAACCAGTTAAAGCCTTGTTCCCTGGCCTTATTCAGTTTATGAGTGTAGACATAGCCCAAGGCCTCTCTTTTTTTTTTTTTTTTAATTTTATTTTAAACTACTTGCCAACAACATGCAAACTAGCAATTAGAATCAGCTGAATATTGTAAACAATTTGAGACTATTGAACTCACCATCAAGAATCATAAGACCCACAATAAAAACAAGACACAAAGGTTTCATTTTTATATTTTTAGACTTAAGCCTTAACTTCAAACAAGAATCTATTTTTCACTTGGTTTCTATCTTCAGTGTGAGCAACTAATTATGAGTGTAAAACTAGGAAAGATGACTGGCTGTGCATGGCCAATCTGAAACACACAGTCTGATACACAATGCAAATATTGTCAGAATATGGTAATATTTGAAATGTCAGCATTCCTTTTAGACTCTCAATGATATATTTGAATCATAGAAAAGATTCTGGAAAAATGAACTGAATTTTTAAGTAATAAAAATGCCAAAGCTCTCTAGGCCTCAGATTTGAGAGTATTTCAAATGTTTTTTTAACCACAATGATAACTTTGCTTACAACCACATATCCCAGAAAGTGTTTTGGTTTTCTTCTAAGTACAAAACTCTTTGAATAAGCAGATACAGTCTGCTTTGCAAGCCGTGTTTTTGGTGAGAAAATGCACTTTTGGTCTCTTGACTAACAAATAGTAACATACATGCTAATGTGAAGAGATAAAACAAGACTCTGAAATGCTCATTTGGGTTAAAATGAGTTTATTTCCCAGGGCATAGGGAATCCCAGCTGAATTGGTTGCTGCAGTGACACAAGAAACATGTAAACTGTACCCTCGATTAAAATCTGGGAGAGAGAGATAAAAGGTTTATCTGTGTGACAGGAGCTGTTTGATGGACTGTTAGATGACACTTTTTTTTATGTTTGCTTAAATCTCACAGCTTCTGTTGCTGCTTTGTCACTAAGCACCCATCCTTCTCTCACAGCCCCCATCCTGCCCCCCCCAAAACTAATGATCATGCCTTTCAAGGAGGGCTTTCTCGCAAACAAATGTGGTGAGAGCAAATATGTAAATATTGTTATTATTTTGCTTCAAAAACACACGCAAAGATCTCATGTGTGCACGTAACTGTTTAGACACCATCATATACTGTAACGTATAAATCTGTGGGGGGTGTGTGTTATTTTTTTTTCACTTCACACATGACTTAACAGGTTAAGATTTTCAAGCATCCATGTGTTTTTGAGTTGACATAACCAGGGACAAGCAGATGCTAATGCATGTACCTGTGTTCATAATTTAAGACACAGACACATATATGCTGTATCTGTATGTGCCCAAACATGAATAGCTGCATGCTGGTATTCACAGATATCTCTATGTACACATCCACGTATAACCAGACTGTCATGCCCTAGTGTATTTATGAATATTTTTGTCTCTCTATGTATCAATACAAGTGTTTTAATTTACATAATATATCAATATACATTATGTATGTATATATACTAAGTCATAAGTATGTTGTGTGCATATGCAAAAAAGTCAACAACATGAAAACCTAAGGTTTTGACATATTTTAATCTCTGTTTAATGCTTTGTCTTGGACAAGAGGCTTCAGTAAGATGCTGCTGACCTGATGTAATTCATCTGTGTTCTTGGTATGACATCAGACTGGTCACAGTCACACAGTGCTGGAGTGAACAAATCTTGTATATGGCTATAAATGAGAGACAAGATGATAGAGGAAAAGACCTTGTCTAGTGTGATTGGAATAAGGAGTAGAGCCAGCTCTTTAATCAGATTTCTCAGATTAACATATTTGATTTGTTTATGGGTTTAGCGCAGATAAAAGTTCCTGTCTCTTCTCCAAGAGTTTCTTCAACTCCTTCCTATAGCACATGGTTATGATTCACTCCCACTCTGTAGTTAGATGTCAAAAGGATTATAGGGAAAGACCTTTGTTCCAGAGACCTTCATAAATTCATGGACAGTAATACTCCCAAAGACTAATTTGGCTTTTATTTTCCTTTAAAAACACAAAGTTGGGGGAATTTTCCACACAAAGAAATATTGTCAGAGGTGAAGTTGTGTATGGTCATACCCAGTGTACTGCAACACTCAGTGATTATCAAAGCAGAATTATACCTGCCAGCAGCTTTGAGGCATGTGCTTTTTGCAAAGTATACCTGCAGGCTTCTTCCCTCCACCCGTTCTTCCCAAGGCTTGAGTTTGCTACCTGCTCTTCAATATCACGTTCACAAACATAATTCATATTTGTTCTAACTACTTTCCATTGCTAATTCTCTTCAGTCTTAGTGGTTACATGACACTGGGCCCAGGACATGACAGCTGATCAGATAGTGGGCCTAAGATGAGGTTCCACCTATCAGATTCTCCAGCTACCTGAAAATGATAGTGGCTTCCCACTGCAGCTTGCAGCAAACCAAAAGCTACTTTAGATCACATCAAGAACAGTTTTACTTCCTAAATTGGTTTATGAATCACAGTCTCTTTGGAATTTGATAAGGCTGATAATATTGTTTTTGTCATCACTTCCTCTCCTCTGCCTCACCTGCCTGCCAGATGTTGTCTTTCACAGAAACAACCAAGTTCCCTGTTTATTCTGCTGCTCATAGCCTCAAGTCAGTGTGGCTTGACTTCCCAGATAGGGCTACTGGCTTGTCACCCAAATATCTAATCCTCATTTGCCTCTGCTATCTCAGAGACCTAATCTTCAGCTGGACCAACTGGTCACAGTGTGGTTTCAGCTGTTGCAGCTAAATGGGAACCAGATGGGAGTATTGAGAATATATATATAAATATATATATGTTCTGCATGGCCATCAATAGCCATAATCTACATCTAAGTTACATTTCCTTGGAGGCTAATGGAGGAAAAGAGTCACTTTTAGAGTAAAGTTCACCTTATAAAATAAACATGTAGAATAGGATGTATTAATCATATGTCTTTACTACCAGGGAACCTTGGGAAGATTAGGTGGGATGTAGACATCTGAAAATATGTGTACTCACTTCTCAGTAAGTTGTATTCTCTGGACTTTTACTTGGTCACAGCAATAAGAGAGCTGATGACCAGAAATATGTTCACTTAATAACTCTGCTGGCTCAGAATTTAAATTTGTGTCCCAAGTGCTCTGAAATTATCCAAGCAAATTTTTGCACTAGTTAGTTCCTAGAAGCATCAAGGAAAAATATCTATATGATGTATATATGTTTATGTATAGGTATAGGTATATATATACACCTGGGAGAGTCAAAAAGTAAGCTTAAATGAAAATGCATGAGAAATAAACTAACCAAAGCTATTCTACAAAGAGCAAATCTGATCTCCATGTCTACCTTAATCCACACTTTGCAATTAAATCTACTTCTCTGCACCTGAGTCTATTCAGTACATCAAAGCCAGCCTGCTAAAAGTACTTACTTCACAGTAATTCAGCTATTAATTGGCATTTTCCTCCCAAGCTTCCCCCATCCCAGCCCCTTCCTGTCTTCCTGGAATGATTTGTCTTGAATAGTGAAAAATCCTGGGTAGTGTAGAGTAACTGAAAAGTGTGAATGATATTTGGAAGGACTCATTGTCTGACTTATGTTATGCCAAAAATAAGCACTTCTGCTCAGGCTCAGCCTTGTTAACAAATTTCTTCATCCCTGGCAAAGCACTCACTGTTGCCAAATTATGCAGTAATGCAGACTCAGCAGGATTACTTCTTCAGATCATAAGGCCACCCATTTTTAATATTTTTTTATTTCTGTAATTTTTTTTATTATTATTATTTTGCTTACTGTTGATTTACATCTGTTTAAGGGTGGGTGAATGAGATCTAATGACCACCAGAAAGGTTGTTTTGGTTTATAGTGCTGAGTAAGAATCAGTCTTACTATTCCAGCAAAAATACACCTGAGACATAATAGAGTTTAAAATATCCTGGATATTAAAAAAACCAAACTTTGATTTTCTTTTCAATTCAACCAGAGCACAAGCAGATATAAAAAGGGGGTAAAATATGTTTTTTAATGGTAAAAGGTATTCTTACAGAAAAAAAAAGGCAATATCAATAAAATGCATTATATAGTCAAGAATGAAAAAAAAATTGTGGCTTTAAATTTTTAAATTTATTTTGTAAGCCACCCATCCCTCCCCAGTAAAATATTAGCAGTGTAATTGTTAAAAAGTAGAGGCACTGCATGGTCACTGGGGATGCTCTGGTAGACCATGTAGACTGAGGAGCTACAAAGCAGTGAAAATGGGAAGGATTTTAACATAAATGCTTTGAAAATGCAAAGATTGAAGTGAAAGCAATCTGCATAACCACAATAGTGATTCTGCCTCAAATTGCTGCATTGTTTCTATCATTTCCACTCCAATCCTAGTTGCAGAGGCAGTGAGAGGGAAAGCTGTGATTAGAGCTGGCCTGCCCTGTCTCCACTCTGAGGGGAGTTCCAGACTTGGGAAATCTGTCCTTGTCCTGAATCACAACAAAGCAGTTTTTCTCTCAGACTTTCCAGGAACTGAAATGAAATAATGATAAAAGATTCAGGTCAATCAAAGCATTTAATTTCAGTTTTGGGTTTTTTTTTTGGTTTTTTTTTGGTTTTTTTCTGTTTTTGTTTTGTTTTGTTTTGTTTGTTTTTGGTTTTGGTTTTGTTTTGTTTTGTTTTTTTGTTTTTATTTTTTTTTCCCCAAAACAATTATTGTGTCAAATAAAGTTATTTTGAAACAAAAATTAAAATTACAGTACAGTACAATTGATTTTTTTTTTTCAGGTAGAAATAGTTACTAATTCATATAATTGCTTTCTAAGCTTCTGTTTCGAATAAGGTTTTTTGTGATAGGGGAAGAAGATGACAGGATGGAGGAATTTAAACTAATTCAGCTTTGGCAGAGAGACTGGGGTGTTTGTGTGTATGTCTGCAGCAGGGTAGTTCTTAAATTATGTGTTTAATCTGGATTTTTTCTCTAAAAAGCATCATAAAAAGACACAATGAATTTAACTTTTTTTTTTAAATGCTCAGAAGAAATCACAGTTTTTGATTAGTTGCTGCATCACTTTGGTCAAGTAACCACTTTCCAGTTGTGTATCTTAGGCTTTTTTTCTAAATACTTTAATGCATTTATAGCTTTTATTTATTCATTAGAAAAAGAGATAGCTGTTTGTATGGTTTCATCTGCACAAGCCAAAAGTCAGAGCTGATGCCTGCACACAGTTGTGCTACCAACAAGCTGAATGCACATAAAGCATCCTGTAAGAATAATCATCTCAGTGTGAAAGGAAAGCCAGCATCCTCTGAAGGGTGGCATTGCAACACCAGCAAAAACTTATCCCACAGACAAACAGCAGAACCAGACCAACCAACCCAAAGTTCTCAGGGAGACTTGAACTCTGATAAATATTCATGAAATCTCTTGATTTGTTTTGATTTGAAGAAAAGGTGGAAGGTACTTTTGGAAATTGTGCCTAGGATGTAGTTGGAGCTGGTTGTTTATTCACTGATTAGGATCTTAATTGATGCTTTTATGGAGCTGGATTTTGTTGTGAAGAGATCATAATATGTGCTACCTGTTACAGAGGGAAAATGGACCTCTCTGTCCAAAAGAAAAGTTTTTAGATCAGGGCTAGAAAGTTAAAGCTTTCAGCTTCCAAAGTGGCTGATTTCATGAAAGTCAGATATTCTGGAAGAATAAAAAAAATTACATTTCCACTCAAAATTTATTTGGAAATCTCATGCCTGGACACTGATGTTGACAGCAGAGACAGGAAGAGGTCTCATTTATGCTAAGTTCTGCTCAAGTGCCCAGGAAATAGTCATTCCTGTACCCAAAGCTCCCACAGCCTAAGCAAGTGGTTTGTAAAGGTAACATTACTGCCTTCTATACAGTGAAAGAAGATAAATGCACATAGGAAATCTGCAGCAGAAGCAAAGCTCTAAGAAAGTTCTTGAATGTTGTGTTAGTGCTGAAATGGAAAGGCCTCTGCCTTCTGCTTAATCTCAGCAGAAGTTTTGCTTCTTATCCAGAGACATTGACTTGTCTAATGCCTTAGTTTCCCTATCTGCAGAGAGAGTAGTAGTATTATTTATATATCATCATTTGCACCAGATGAGTCATGAAAATTCTATAGAATTATAAAACATTACTTAAAATGCCCTGAAAGAACAAGATTCATTCACTACTCTAGGATTACTCACAGGGTAGGTTTTCCCTCTTCAGTTGCCCACCATCCTTTTAAGCAGAAGAATAATTTGACTAACAAATTACTTTGATGTTGATAGTGCATGACAAATACTTTTACTCCATGGATACTTCATCATATTTCTAAAGTAACAGCTGAATGAGAAACAGCCTTTCTGCAGATGTTCCTGCAGACTAAAGCCACTCAGTTCAAATAGGCACGAGCAGCAAATTAAAAACACACACCAGATTTTGATCTCAGCTCAACAAGTTTTGCTTGGGCACAAGTCCATTGGCTTCTTCACCCAACAGAGTGAGACACAAATCAGGCTGACATACATATGCATGTCAGATAAAAGTGCACAGGGTTATGTCCATATTAGTCATGCGATAACAGGACAGATGCATGTTAGGGTGGAACAATGTTAGCAAATTATCTCACAAAAGGCCATTTGTCTTCCTTGGGATGTGTGCCACCTTTTAAACAAGTTTGAATAAATCTACATTCCTGACTTCTCCTCATGGAGACATAATCCAGCTCGGTCAGCAAGGGGATGCAGGCTACAGTTAGGTGGCTGGAGAAGGAAAAGCTTTGAGAAAGACTCCTGTGGGGTCTCCTTTCTGCACTCAGGCTCAAAAAGGTGCTCAAAGAAAACAGATTTGTTAGAGATGCCTGCAATGCAGCTACGATGTGGATGGCTGGATTCCCTTGATAATTACTGGCCAGATGTTGAAACAACAGTGATGTGTTTCATCTTATCTGCTGTAGCAGCAGCTCTTCCTGTGTTGACTACGGAAGGCAGCTGAGGGGCACTGGCTCAGATAGGGTGTGATTGCCTTGTCAGATGCAAATAAATGCCTCAGATCATGAGTCAGAGCTCCTCATGCCTGACAACCTTCAGCAGAAAGCAAAGTAGAAAGCCACTTCACTTTGCCTGCTCCTGTATCAAATGGCAGAGACCTGATGATACATCTGAGCCCCTTGTGCCACAGGTCCTCTCTGTGTGACAGTAAGAGCATCGTCACAGCAGAAACTGGCATTTAATCTCCTAGCTGGTTTTGTCTGAACCACCACAAATATGGCCTGAAGAGCACTGGGAGCAGCCACTGCTTCAGCAGCATTCTGTAGCTAAAAGCAAACAGTAACTCCTTAAACTTCTTTAGCTAAACATACCACGCTGGCCTGCCTACACCTTAAATTAATCAAGTATGTATTCATAGCAAGGGGTGAATGGAGAAAAAGGGAGCACTACAACTTTTTTACTCTTCCCAAAACTCAGCAGGGCATAACAGTTGACCTGGCTCGAGTCTTCCCATGCTCACCACCTCTGCCTGCCTGAGGATTTTAGGTTATGAGCTCTTTTGTAACCACCCTCTGGCAGACAGGTATTTACAAAACAAATTTCTGATCACGGGATCTTACTGTCGGCTACCAAATATTATTTGCTCCACTGACTCTAGGACAGCCATAGATTAAGGAAAATAACTGGGTATCTCCTAACCCTGATCACTGGAGTGAGGCCTCAGCAGTGAAGTTTACATATTGTTTAATACCATGACCTCTGATCAGCTGCTAATCCCTCGTCCACTGCTCTGCAGCTTCTTGCTTGTACGCAGCCTCCATACTAAGACCCAGAAAGATGCTCAGATTTCCGAAACTGCAAACCATGCAGCTGTCAGATTCAGAGGGGACATTTTGTTGAGTCAGCTCACCACCCCAGCATGACCACAGCTATAGGATCTCTCCTTCCTATGGTTAATCACATCTTCACATGCATCAAGCACCTTCCTGCAGCAGCAGGATTATGATACCAGCAGCAAGATTGTTTCTTGCTTTCAGGGCAAGCTGAAATACAACCAGACAAAAGACTTTGGCGTTTATTATCCAGCTAAATAATGTTTGAAAAATCAATGTTTATATTCTTCGAATCACTAAATTTCTCCATTGTGATTATTTACAACATTTTATCAGATTTTATTCTTGAAAAATTTGTATTCAGTCATATTTAGTTTGCTATAGTGTCTTTTAGCCAGGAATACCCAGTACTTTATTAGTGCAGACTCAGATATGGGCTCATAGAGAGGTAGAGGGGACATAAATCCAGTGTATCAATCCTCTGCAGTATCTGCACACTGACTTATACTTATGCTCCTGCACACACAATGTATCTCATTCCTCTTTTATGGAGAGTTTAGTTGCTTCACCTTTTCCTGCATGCATCACAGGCAATGCTCAGGATGCAGCTGATGTTGAAAGTGCACACCCTAGCCCCACCTCAGTCATTCCTTGTATATCTGGACACTAAAAGTTGGGGGAAGGTGGGCTACAGAAGTGTCATAGAGGACCAGAATAAGACAGTGGAACTTTCTCTCCATATAAAGCTTCTGTTTCAGCTGGAAAAAAAATGGGGAGGAGGCCACTTAGAGCATCATTTCACCAAATCTTATAGACTTCTCAAGGTGAGTCAGAGAAAGGTCCTTCCTGGAGGATATTCACTGAGAAAGAAATCCAAGCTGATAGGCACTTGGAATCTACATCAAAGTGGTTGTCTGTAAACCCAGATTTAAGTGCCCAAAATAGAAGAGATGGCAGTGTCCATCATACACAGTTTCACAATGAAACACTGATTCAACAGTTCTGTACAATGCATAAGAAAAAAACCTGTGTCACTGCTTCCACAACTAAGCTTGAAGGAATATCTGAATATTTAAAATGTTGAAAAAAATTAAATTATAGTCCCACTAGAAAAGAATCTGTTCTCTTCTAGAAAGTACCTTTTTTACCTTCCATCTTAGAAAAGATTTCTCTCTTTTAGGAAACAGCAGGTTTCTCCAGGAAATTCTGCTATTTAAATCTCAGTTTTCCTGAAATGTGGCAAAACAAAAATTATGCTAATTTGAATGCTTTGAAATAGCATTTCAAAAGGAAATATTTCACTTGGAAGTATTTTATTAAAAACCAAGTAATTCTCAACATAAATAATTCCTAGGGCAAAGGGAAAAATGACTCAGCCTCATAGCTCTCTTGAAAAAGAAAATAATCTTATTTAGGTAAAAATTTCCCCTTCAAATGTCGATTGTTTCTTTCTTTCTTTCTTGTTTGCTTTTTTTAACAGTAGGTACAGTGCTACATAGGTGTGCAGGTCATGAATAAGCTTGAGGGAAAATAACTGAAGGCAAATAACATAGAAAAGGAAGGACAGACTTTGAAATTACTTTCTATAAGAAGTTACTAGGAAATATAAAGCAAAGTAATTCCCTGAAACATAATCACCTTACTATTGAAATTAAATACCTACTAAATATAAGGTCCACACCTCACAATATAGATGCTTTCAGGGTTTTGGTTACAAGGTGACAGGAGGAGGCCTATAATTAATATATGGTGATTTCTGTCTAAAGCAGATTGTTCCCAGAGCTGCAATCATGACTACATAAGCATGGCTTAGAAGGAATTAGGGCCCAAAGCAAAGGAAAACATGCAAGTCTATTGAATCATTGGCAATTTTGGGGGGAATAGCCTATTTGAATCTGGAATTTGGATATTTCTGAATAGTTTTAGGAGTTGTGGGTCTTTGTCTTGAATCTAGGTCCTTTTAATTTATCAGGTCAACATTTGTTCTGTGTTATGGAACAGAATTGTCCTGAGGGAAATGATGCCTTCAGAAATGTACCTTTGGCATGAGACATCATCCTTAGAGACCAAGATATTAGAAGCAAAGGAATAGCCTCTAAAGAGAGCTGTGAAAATTGCTATAACATCTGGCAGAGTAAACCAGAAATCAGTAATTGTTATTTCCCAGCAGAGCAATAGGAAGCAGCTATTCTCTGTCCATCAAGAAGAAAATAATTAGCACTTAAAAAAAAAAAAAAAAAAAAAAAAGAACATGCTCTAGCACAGGGAAATTTGACTGGATCACCATTTAACTAAGTGGTTATTCAAATGGGTGTGTAGTGTTTAACATGAATCTGAGATGCTAGCTCCCTTCACATCCAAGAGCAACACATTCCATAAGTTAATTATATGCTGTGCTGAAACAAACAACCTTTTAATCCTTTTTCCAGTGACTGTGTTGCTCATCAAATGCGTAGAACAGTTATTTATCTTGGTAGGGGAATCAGATTGGTAATTTTATATTTAACAGAAGGGCTTGTGTTATCATCTTGTCTGACCTACGAAATGACAAAGACCAAGAGACTTCTCTGAAGTCATTCCTGCTTTAACTGTACTTGATCCTGACCTTACAGCAGAAATTGCAGTAAGTTTGAAAGTGTCTGGTGGTAAAAGGAGTTTTTCCAATATTTAATTGCTCTTATTTGTTTCAGCCTGTGTTTGTTTTTTTATTTTAACTTCCACTTCCAGTTCCTCCCTTTGGACCTTTTTATATCCTTCTTCGATAGATATATATCCCTTCTCATCCATCATTGATTTTTGGTCAAAATGTACAACAGTCTTCTTTCTCATGTCTGTGTTGGGTGATTCAGATCACAGTTGATCCTTTGCCATGATTAACCTCTCCTGTGCTTTTTGTATCATTAATATATTTTTATCAGCTCTAACTTAAAGGGTTTTTGGAGGTATGATGTCAAATAATAATTTCAGTGCTTAAAAGTTATGCTTTTTATTCAGTGACCTGCTCCAGTCATCTCTGAATAGACTTCTCCTCTTGGAAGTTAAGACATGGAGTTTTCTAGATACCACATCTCCTTTCCCAGTCAGATTAGTCCTGCACTGGTCTAACTCAAGTTTCTAAAATTTATAATCTTTTCCTAATGGTGTCCTGTTAATCTCTGATGAACCCCAACATTTTTGGATCTCCCTTAAAAGAGAAAAGCTACTGCTGTCTGGAGACAGCGAGTCCTTTAGCTTTGGCAGAGGCATTTCCTGAAGATCAGGTCTCTGATCCTAGTGGGATATTACATGACTCAATTAATCTCAAGCAAACCAGAGGGATCTTTTTCATCTGCAAGCTTTGACCTTCTGTTTGAACTGTATCCAGAATTACTTCTTGTTCAAGTGATGTCCATTCTATCAGAAAAGGGACCTAAGGAGGCAGTGGCTAATGCAAAAAAGGGGACATTTATCTGAGTTGCAACAGCCCAAGAACATAATTTAGATTTCAGATGGCCTGAGCTTTTGCAACATCACTTCTCAATGTACTTCCTAGTATATCAGGAGCAGTACCTCCAGGATGCTGCATGCCCCAAGACATTGAATACCAGTGACAGAGAGGTCTTGGCAGAGATCTCAAATATCTGAAGGTTTTGCAGAGAGTGGATGGGACCAGTTTTAGGTTGCCTGGGATTATGAGACCATGTTCTTGATGGTTCTTCACAGATAGGTGCAGGTCTGAAATCCAAAATCTGATGCTCTATCATTGTATAGAAGTTCACATCTGAACATTAGTGCTTTTTTTGTTGTTTGGTTGAGTTTTTTTGTTAGTTTTTTTGTTGGGGGGTTTTCAGTGTTTTTTTGTTTTGTTTTGTTTTGTTTTTTGTTGTTCTGTTTTGGGTTGTTTTTTTGTTTTGTTTTGCTTGGGTTTTTTTAGTGAAATAAGCAGAAATGCAGCATCAGAGACAAAGAAGTTATGAAAAGATAAAACACTTTTCACACTCTTGCCCATGGTTTCTCTTTTTAATTCTTTTTTCTAGCTTTTTTCAATCTGATCCCTCTATATTCTAAGGACATCCATACCAACTTTCAAATATGCTTTTAAAATTATGAACAAAGTATTAATTGATCTTTTAAAAGAAGGCATGCCACATCAGAAACTTCTGTGCATTGTTGGTAACTAAGATTATTTTAGATTATCCCAGGGCAAAAATCCACTGTGGTTTCTCTGAGCCAGCAGCACAGATAGAAAGATAACAGTTGTGGCCAAACTTTTGGGGTATGAAAACACATAAGAGAGCTGTTTTCATTCCTCCTTCATGTGACAGAGAAGTGGTCAAGTAGACTTTAGCAGTTCAGGCTGCCTACATTTTTTTAAAAAACACTTTTGATCTGCAACACAGCTGAAATAAAGTGACATTAAACCTTCAGTGCCCTTTACTTAACTCTATGAAGCTGCCTTGCCAGCCTGTGGCCAGTGATGCTCCTTATTTCTGGTTTCTCCTCCATACTTAAGGGTACTAAAAAACCATCCAGCATTTCCTACCTTTATGTGCTCGTGTCAGAGATCCCACATCAGATGCCAAAAGGAGCTCACTTGATGGGTTGAACAATGCATGGGGCAGATAATATTTCTTTTCTACCAGAGTGATACAGAGCTTGTCCTCACTAGAATTAGAAGCACTGGCAAGGGTGGGTGTTTACAGAGTGTTCATCCTACTCCAGCCTCAGAAAAGCCCACCCATCTCTCCTGGTCTCTGTTTTCTCTCTGCATCCTGAGAGGTGGCCACACTGGGCAGAAGACTTGATGCAAATAAGAGGCTTTTCCCAACTGAAATTATACAAGTTGTTTAACAGGAATGTTTCATGGATTCAAGCTGATCAAAGAGATTTTATTTCAATTGAGTTAAAAAAAAATAGAGCAGTAGGAAAATGGGAAAGGGGTTTTGGAAAAAATGTAAATGTTTTTTATTTGGACGCTTTCAAAGTAATTTAAGGTGATGTTTCATTTTAAAATATACTTGAGGTTTATTTACAGTAGAATAAACATCCTTTCCAAGGGCTCAGAACTGCAACATTTCATTTCAGCATGGAAAAAATAGACTTAAAATAAAACTTCTTCTTTTGCTGCTGTTCTTTTTGCTGTCACAACTCATTTTTATGTCACTATAAAAAAAATATATTCAGAAACAGTATGAAAAAGGTTTCTGGGAAACCCAGAAACCATGGGGCCCAGAAAAAATTTTTGGGTGCAATATGTCTTCAAATCTCATGTATTTATACAGAAAATTGTTGAGTTTCTTAGCATTTGTCATTCATCTGACTGTACTCATGACTACAGCAACAGTGCATGATCCTACAGGAGCTATCTGCACCTAAAATAATAATGATGTCTCTGGAGAAGGGGAAGACAATTTGCAATTTATTCTGTTGTTGTTACTATGTGATCAGTGGAAATCTGAAAACCAGCACAGGCACTTCTGAGAGGAGCCACTACTTCTACATGCAGCTTACACCTTTTTTAACAGAGATCCCACGAAACTCATTTTTAGTAGCTTTTCACTTTTCTTTTCCCTTCCTGACTTCCAAATGGGAGGTCAGGTCAAACTTCTGGCTGGTATAATAGCTAATTATACCCACTATTTGGCCTAGGATGTGGGGTGAGGCATAAATTAGGAGCTGATAGCTTAGCTGGTGCCACATCAGGTTATTAGATGTGTGTCAGCGAGCAAAGTTCTGATCAAAGCTCAGAGGGAGACAGCCAGGGGTCGGGAAGCATGGCTGGGGACTAATTGCTGGGCTGTGTGCTAAAAGGAAGTTTGCAATGAAAGGCCATTAAGCTGCAGCTTTTCCAACCGGTGGAGCAAAGCTATTGGAGAAATGTTGATTGCTGTGTGGTCAGGGGAAGGAGGATGCAGATCCTGCTCTGGGTAAGGGCTCCCTCAGGGGAAGGAGGATGCAGATCCTGCTCTGGGTAAGGGCTCCCTTCAGTTCTCCAGAGCTTTCCTAAAGGAACACAGAATCTGCTCTGAAAATTAAGTCCTAGAAAAGGCTTCTTAATCCATTTTCTTAATTTATATGGGCTGGTCAAACAAAGAGAATCTTTTTGAAAAGGTGCTACTTGCAGAGAAATTTGGCTGACTGTAAAATGAGCTGGAAACAATAAAAGTGCTCTTAGGGCAGAGGATGGTGGGGGCAGAGGGCTTACTGGGACACTTGAAGAGCTTACTAAGATATTTGGATGGCAGCACTTATAGCCATATAGAGGAGAACTTAAAACTGCTTTTTATGCTCAACTTTTGTTTTACATAATCTCTGCAGCACATCAACTATAGTTTGCTCATTTTACAAACAAGGAAACTGAAATGAAATGATATAAGATTTGTTGATTTTTTAGTGGGTTTTGGTTTTGTTGTTTTTTTTTCCTTTTCAGATTCCCATGTCAGATGTCTTGGAGTCCAAATGACATAGTTAAGCTGATTTGAAGAAGAATGAGCAACCTTTTCCCTATTTTTTTTTCCCTTTTGTTGTGGAAGTTAATCACTTGTGACCTACCAGTCACATTTTCAGTCTTGTTTACTTTCAGGTCTTTCTCTGAGCTCTGAGTTTTACCCTTTGAGGTAAATCTTCTTTGAGGATGGTATCCATCTCAATTTCTTTTTCATCTTTCTCAGAAAAATTTTAATAGAATAAAATAAATCATGGCTTTATTTATGTTCAGTGGAGTTGAGGACAAACACTTCTATTTTCTAAACATCAGTATAATTTTTACATATGTGAACAGTTTAAATGAACCAAGTATTTAAGTTATTACATGACACAAGACCTAAATAGCAGAGAACAAATATTTTCATGTCTGTTTGGAAAGGGCATCTTGAATATAAACAACGATAAATAACTAAGAAATGTCTGATGGCTTTGGCCAAATATGGAGTATCAGAACCAAAGTTGGAATTTCACACAGAGAAAGTTCCAGTCTGTCAACATTTATTTTCATCCTGGTTTGGGACAAGATGCTGCATTTTTGGGGGAAAGGAAAAGAATCTCTCAAAAGCTTCAGCCAGAGATGTTGAAAGGTATTTCTGTCACTTTGGCTTTCAGTTGCTCCCAGCTCTGCTCTTGCAAAGTGAGAGAAAATGTAGCTTAGATTTCTTCATGAGTTTTTTTTTGCCAGAGCTACATTTCTCATGAACCCACATGTCTCAACTCAAGGAACAGTTTCTTGATTAGTGAGTGGATATACAGCCTGTTAGGCCATGCCACTTAATCTAAAATGACAACTGTAGGAGGGACAAGTACTGTTGCAGCTTTAGCTTAAAAAAAGTTTTTAGACAAACTCCCACCTGTCTGGGAATCACTTTTCACACCTCTCTTCTCTTTTGCCTGGCACTTGGTTCACATTTTCCTTTTTTCTCTTCTCTACCTGTCCTTGGATAGGACATGAAGGTGTCATTGGCAATGGTAATTATTGACTGGTATAATGTAATTACCAAGGCATATGACTAGCCTGTCAATGAAGTAATATTTTTTAAATGCAGTTTATTATTTAAAGCCATATAACAAACTTCTTAAAAAGTAGAGCAGGGGCTGTAGTTTTCTTTCTTTGGATCAAAGGAAGTGCAATTCCATGTTAATAAATTAATTCAAAGGAAAAAAATTGAAACAAAGATTACAATCTCTGTGTGTTATTTCACAGGTGGCACTGAAAACAAGAGCAAAGCTTAAGAGCTTTCCTAGCTGCTTGCAACCTATTTTCTTTAAAAAAAAATTACTCACTCTGTCAAAGCAAGAGGCAAAGAAAAATTTTGTTGTTGTTGGATTTATCTATTTCTTTCCCTTGGCATTGAAGAAAATGAGAAGAGAAATCTGTTTCATGTCTTTCTGCTCTTTTCATACAATTTAACTAGATTATTAGAAATGTTCAGTAATAATCTGTAGATGAAAGGAACATTAACTCTTGTGTCTTTATTATGATTAAGGCTTGAAGTAATTTGAAAATTTTATGTGGAACATGATCTATTACATCTTATGGCAAATAGGAGCTCATATATTTAGGCTACAGCTAAAGAGTAACATCTGCCCATGTATTGAAGAACTAATTGCTAGCAATAGAGAAACTAAAATGTTTGTGACTTTGTATGGTAAACTCAGCAGTAGAGAATAAGGTCCTGATGTGGAAAATTGGAAAGTCAGTTGTTCTGCAGGGACAAACCATTCTTCTGTGAAGAGTAATAGAAGAGATATTTTTATATACTGAGACAGAATAAAGCCCGAGACAATATGATTTTTAATTGAACTTCCAAATCCGTAGCTGGTAAGTTGGTTTCAATAGATGTTGTCAGTGATAATGCCAACAGCAAAGATGTTCTGGAAACAAATCTGCCCCTCTTGAAGGCAAAAGCAAAATTTCTTAACCTGTAGTATCCATCTTGGTATTTCTGTAGTTTAGAAATAAGCCAAGCCCACAGATTTAAAAGTGGTATTTGAACTTCCCTAAATTCAGGCTTAACTTGTTATTGGTCTTTAGGCTCTGCTTACTGGGAAGCCAGATTCATGCCATTTGAAATTTCAGATCTGGATCCAGTTTTTAATTTAATGTATTCTCAACACTTCAAGTTGTTCGTTCCAAGATTTTCGTTCAGGTCTTTCTATTCTCAGTTTTCTAACTTCGTACATGCAATTGTTTGAAGTCTCTAAAATGATTAATGTGCATGCAACCCTGTGAAAACATTCTTTGGTGTTCCTCCAATTTGTGGTTTCATACATGAGAATAAGAAGCAAAGAAGAAATATTATCCCTTTCTTCCACTGCAGCAAGTACAACTAGACATGTAAATACAGCCTCAAACACAGCAAAAATTACTCAGCTGTGTTTGAAACATGGTTTGTAGAGCTCAGCTTCATTTTACTAAAGCAGCTGTTGGAATCCTATGTCTTTAAATAAATAATTCACTGATATGAGGAAAGAAACTTGAGTGAATTCTTCAAGTGATGTAAGCTGCTACTGGGAGGCAGTGAGGAAGTGTACAGGTTTATTACTTTTCACAAGGTGTTGGTAGCCCAATTAGTTAATCATGTTTGAACATCTTTGAAAAGGGTTCTTTAAGTGTAAGAAGAAATCATGGTTATCAGACAAGTGTGTGAAATATATCTGAAACCAAGGAACCATAGGTATGAGGTTTGAAGGATGGATACATACAGGCAGAATTCACAAATATGCATAAACACAATCCATTGATATTCTGGTAAAGAGCAGTTTAGAGAAGACCTGCAAACAACATGAAGATTATTTTGTGCATAAGACCATTGTCTGTATAATTTGCTAAAGCACAGGACACAGTTCTGGCATGTAGACCCTTCAGGTTATTGAGTTTGGATACAAGGTGATGCTATTTAGATACATGACATGACTAAGGTTGATACTGAAATAATATCTGCAATTCTGGTATTCATATCTAAACCAGGATGTGGACAAATTCAAAAGTATAGATGACTACTGTATAATTTGAGTTCAAGGTCTGAACCAGAAATTTCCACTCCTTAGTGGATTTCCACTTCTCAGCCCAGAATATCTTTGTGCAATTTCTGATCTTAGCTATATGAAGGCAAAAAAATTCTTTGGCAAGCCCATCAACTCTCTGATAGCTCCCAAGTCCATGGTTTTCCCTAACACTCTCAATATACCCCATAGATGATGACTATGCAGGATCTATTGGCAATGGAGAAGTTATGATGATAATCATGGTTTCCAGGCTGAAGAGGGATCTTGCATGTGTAGCCTAGAATAAAATATTTACTGGATTCTATTGTGTACGTACATGTTGAGCAGGAGGTGAATTGTGTGGATGCATAAATAATTTCCTAGTCTGCACAAAAATGGATGTAACATGCACATGGAGAAGAACATGGTCAGGTTGCAAAGGTATAAGGAGGTCCTCCTAGCCAAATGGTATTCAGAATTATAGATGAGTCTGAGAAAAAAAAAAGAAAAAAAAAAAAGAAAAAAAAAAGAAAAAAGCAGCACGGACTGACATATTTATCCACAGCCAGTGCAAGTCTGGACCATACCCAGTATAAGGTAAGACTTCCTGGAGCCAAAGATATCTCAAAACTCCCAATACAGTCAGCATTTCCTGACCCCACTGTGCTCCAACTCCTTTTCCACAAAAGAAAAGCAAATCAATACTTAGTTTATGCATTTGTGCACAACTCTCTCATGTCAGACTTTAGATATGTTTGTGGCAATACATTAATATTGACATGTACTCCACTACAATACTAGTGAAACACTAGAGGTATGAGGACATTGAAATTACACTAATGTGACTATGTAAAAATAAATAATTTCAAACCCACTTAGTAACTTCAAATATTAACACAATGTAACAAGTCATGTAAGCCTCCAGATCCTTCAACACTTCTGCTTCTTTGTGCAAGTGATGGAGAGCTTTTTGTTCTGTATTCTTGGGGTTTAACTTACCATTGATTGGTTGTTATTTTGATTTACTAAGTTAGAAAGTGTCATTTTAAGTTTCCATTCAACTTGTGTCGTCTCTCTTTCTTAAGAGAAGTTCTAAATTGTGAATGAAAATACTGTTAGGGTGCCATTTACATTACTGGAAACAATACTTGATGCTAAGATATTGGGATGTAGACTCGTTCTTTATTTGACATGAGGAAAGCTCTGTCAAAATTTAAGAAATAACCTGAATTGCTTGTTCCCTCTATATTTCCTCCTTCTTCCCCTAGATAGTCACCTTATTTATTGGAAATTTCCATTCCCCTGGAGCATCTCCTCTGCACGTTTGCACTGATTTGAAGCATATCTAACACAGCAATTGAGAGGTTTGTTGAGTTCACATGCGGCGCAGAAAGCAATTTGACTTTCATACTTGATGTTCTTGTGCACATCTGACCAGAGTAGCCAAGTGCACAAGTTGTAATCTTTCCAAAAGCAGTAAGTTGATATCAAAGACTTTGCAGTGAAGCAAGGAATTGTGGCAGTACTTCAAGGAACAGGTTTGCAATTAACTGTTAAATACAGATTGAAGGAATGCCCCGCTTGGTTGCTGCAGGCTTTCCTCGCACGCCAGCTATGACTGAACCTAAAGCACAGAGCATGGTAAGATGATAACCTGTTAGCACGGGGGGGAAAAAAAAAGCAGGAGAATTATTGAGTACTTGATAGCATGCAGGCTGCTTAATGATTTCAGAATATTGCTCAAAATAACAAACCAGACCCTCTGAATTACAATTCTGTACACAAAAAATAAAAAAAAAAAAAAAAAAGAAGGAAAATAACCGACTCCTATTGTGTATATGTAAGATTTCTTTTGAAATTCAAAACAAGCTAGAAATTGCTCAGCCTACAAGCTCATTCAGCCATCGAAGGTTATTACAGATGACAGTGCACAGGACTTGGAAAACAAAATGAAACAAACCAAAACACAACCCTTTGCTGTCAAAAAAACCCCCCCAACTCTGAAAAACTGAAATTGCTTTTATATTTGGTAATGTATCCTGGGGTCTAGTGTGCTCAGTGGCTCTAGTTTCAGGACAAGGCATGTGGAGCAGAATATTCTGATTCTGTTTTCTGTTCCATTCTTTAACTATTAGAGTTCCCTGTTTGCATTGTAAGCTCCTATTTAGATGGCAAGCTGTCTTGTGAAGGTGATGTTTTTGGTGTATAGCACTTTGTGGCATGACCAGACACCAGTTTCAGTTTTACATGGCTACTGTATAGGAGGGTGTAGTTTAAGATATGGACCAGATGAAGCTGGGCTTCCAAGGCTTCAGCTCTCTAGCAAAATGAGGGAGAAAGTCTCAAGCCAGTTTCTACTTCCATGCTCATGGTTTTCTTATTTCAAAACCTCTGTGGTTATTACTTGTCTTCTAGCACTTGTTACAGTATGTCCTATGCTACTGTGAACTCTTTCAATAAATAAAAATATCTACCTCTTTTTGGTGGTATGTGTGAATGAACATGCCTTTAGTGAGAGTGACTATCAGTGTTCCTGAAAGACTTTGAGATTTTTCTCATGCCACCCTTCTATGTATCTCTTATCAAGGGTAAATCTAGGATCTGATGATGTAAAACAAGAGATTTGGAACCTAATTATTATTTGAAATTTTAGACATTATCAAACTCTTATATTTCTGTGAGCAGCCACTCTTCAGGGTTACAGGTTCACTGTGTGAGCCACTGCTATATTTGGGTGGAAAGGAAACATTTGGTTGCAATTTGATCTAGTGGAAAACTTCTCTTCTCACTGCAGAGGGGTTGGACTAGATGACCTTCAAAGATTCCTTCCAGACCAAATCATTCTATGATTCTATGATTAAGAATTCCACAGAAAAAGGAACAGAAATAAGAGATTGTTCTCATAGATGTTACTCTCCAAACTAAAACCAACTTATCAGAAATCAGAGAATTTGTCAAGAATCTTCAAAACCAATTAGCACCAGCAGAATTTGCAAAGAGTTGCTCAAAATGTGTTTTGGCACCAAGTTCTTAAAATCATTTGCTTAAGCAAATATTGTTCCTGAGCAGTTCATGATTTGGCACAAACCTGATGATCAGCACTGAAAAAATAGGAAAGTTTACAGTGAAAAGGTATGAACTGGGAAATAACACAGCTAAAGAGTCATAGAACTTTCAGGGTTGGAAGGGTTCTAGTTCTAGTTCCCACTAGGTCAGGTTGCTCAGAGCCCTGCCCAGCCTGGCCTTAAAAATATCCAGGGATGGGGCTTCCACCACCTCTCTGGGCAACCTGTTCCAGTGTCTCACCACCCTCATGGTGAAGAACTTCTTCCTAACTTCCAATCTAAATCTCCCCTCCTCTAGTTTGAATCCATTCCCCCTGGGCCTATCTCTACCTGACATCCTAAAATGTCCCTCACCAGCTTTCTTGTAGACCCTTCAGATACTGGAAGGCTACAATAAAGTCTCCTCAGAGCCTTCTCCTCTCCAAACTGAATAACCCCAACTCTCTGTCTTTCTTCATAGGCAGACAGGAAGAAGGAATCTGGCCCTGCTTTGAACAGAGTATTGAACTAGAAGATTTCCAATTGCATTCCCCTGTGACTGCACAAATGATTGCATACAGGAGAGGCCTTCTTGTGCCACTGGCTGAGCTAAAGGTCAACCACACCTGAAAAATGAAGTGAAATTTGACCCATATCCTTCAAAGTACAAACGTCACTGCTTTGGCCTTCACATCCCAGGAAAAAATCTGATTTTCTGCCATCTGTTCAGAAAGGCTTCTTGTGAGACAGGAGCCTCCCAAAATTACATCTGAATGATGTGTTTCATGTCGCTGTTACTAGAGGTAACCTGACAGTACATTGTTCCCCAAAGACCAGTGTTTAATCTCTTCTGCTCATCCCCTTTTTACATGTTTATTCCCTTCCCAAGATCTTAACCCAAGTAGTGTGTTCCAGTATGAATAAGTAGCACCCACATCTCTAGCCCAAACTAGGCTTTTTCTGCATAAATAAAGGTCAATAGCTGTTGATATTTGGAATAAGAGCCCATGCAAAGAAAGCTGTTGAGTGAATGACCCACTTTAGATTGTACCTTGCCTTCTTGCTTTCTGTGGAAATGCTTACTCATAATTATATCAAAATCATGACTTTTCAATAAGTTTTGCTTGGAACTTTTGATGCTTAAGTGTTTTTATTATCATCAGAATCAGTGTTGATTGGTAATCATTTAGCTTAATATAAAATGTTCTTCTAATTTTAGAGGTTTATTTTGTTTTATCAGAGAAGTCAGCCAACTCAAGACAGGGGGTTAATTGGAAATTGCTAACAGCTATAAATTCAAGCTGAATTTGGGGGTTCTTGTGCTCCAGCTTGTCAAGTAGTGACTTGCCTAAATGCCAGTAAACCAGCAGATGAACACATGTTCTGGCTTCAGGATCCCATGGTCTAACCTCCTGCCTAGACAGCTGCAGGAGACAGCAGCATGAGAGATCTACACTGGTCCCTCCATTCTGTCAGGAGCTTGACCTTCTCTTTCGTCAGGCCAACAGTTCCATCTTTGCTCATGAGATCACAAATGCTGTGAAATGCTTTACCAATGTAGTGTTAACTGTTCCAGAGAATCTTTTGCAACCCATCATGGCCATGTAAGCAGTGTCATTAGCAAGGTAGTCTTGGGTGAAAGGCAGCATCCCCAGAAACTCTAGACTATGATGTATGTATTCACACAAGGCTATCAGATTAAAACCAAAAAAATGTATTTTTCTTTATACAGACACATACATATTATACAAGACCAAAAATAGTGAGTAGTAGTTTCTCCTCTGACCAGGTTTATTTACCTGTTTAAATATGAGGTTGTCCAGAGAGTGAAGGCAAGAAATTCCTGTCCAAATGCCTATGCAACCTGCCTGCATTTCATAAAGTCTGAAAACTGTTTTGCCAACATTTAGCCTGAGATAAATGGGAGGCTGGAGTTTTAGATCATGTTCCCAATCACTTGCTAACTGCAGCCAATCCCTGAATTGTCATGTTCCGGAGATTGCTTTCACATTCTTGTGAATTAGTGTAGCATGGTCAGCATTCCTTAAGAGGTATCATTCAGCTCAGAAGCTTTCATCCTGTTATGAACTCCATTCCCCTCTGAGCAGGAGTTCAGTAGATGCAGTATCACTTCTTTAGGGAAGAGAGTCATCAATCATAATCATGCCTTGGACCCTCACTGCCAGAAACAGTGAGAGTGGTATCTATTGACTAGACTTTCTAGAAGAAAACAGGAAAAGGTATTTAAAGGCTAGAAATGACACTAGAGAACAGAATTTGATCTCTTCTTGCAACCAGTTTTTTTCTCAATTCAGAGGTACCTGGACTGATTGGGTTGTCATCACAAGCAGGGCTATAAAATAAGGCTCCACAAAGAGTGAATGGTGAGATGCACAGCACCTAGATTTAAGTATCAGTTGTGTTCATATCCACAGCTGAGTTAGTCACCCTCAGTTGCCCTTACTGTTAAGCTGAAAAAAAGAAAGGTGACATAGGGGCATAAATTTTCACAGCCTGAAGTAGCTTCAAAAATAAATGAGCTGGCTCTATTGCTTATCAATAAAGTCTAAAGAAACTGTCTCCAATGAAGAAGTCTGCATTAAAGATTCCCCAGGTAGCTATACTTCCCATTTTATAGAAGGAAAAGTGTCCCCTCACTTCCTGATATCATTAAAATTACTATGTGCATTGCTTTTTGAGAAAATAAATTCCTAATCTCTGAAAGCAGTGTGGTTAGACTGTGCAGAGAAAGCAGGGTGAAAAAATTGAAAACAAAAATGAAGACAAAACCAGGCAGAATCTAATTCTGCACCATTGCAACTACAGTATTTTGAAAAAAAAAAAAATGTGGGACCTCCTATAAGTCCTCAGTGCATGCTGGAACATTTCAGTCTTCAAGCAAATTCTCAACAGTGCAAAATGACACAGGTATTTTGTGAATTCCAAGAAATCATTACAAGCCCTGCACTAAGATCATGACTTTTCTTGCAGCTTGACCTTGCTCTTGCAGATGTTGTCCAACAACATGAGGAAGCATAGTGTATTCCTGTGCCAAATATTTCCTGGCCTGGAGACTACAAACAAATTTCCTACGAGATGGAAGTAGCAACAAACTAAATTAGGAAATGAACACTTAAGTTTTCCAGTGCTTAGACAAGTGATCTAGCCTAAAGGTTATGATATAAATGCAGGGTGACTCTGCCAGTCACAAAGTGGTAGTCATCAAGGCTTTTTCCAGGCTTTTTGAGCTTGTTCATTCATGTCAGGAATGCTCTGATGATGCCTGACAGTCTGGCCTTCTCATGAGACTTCAGAAGAAGAGCAACTCCTTGTTGCTGAAGCTGTCTAGACACAAACCAGTGTGGTTCTACCCCGTCTTGCCAAGAGAAAAGCAGTCCTGGGCCCATGTCATAAGTTCCTGGACAACTTAAACCAAAATGAGTGAGATGAAGCTGAGTGACCCCTAGTGTTAGGAGGAAGATTTTAGGATGATGGTTTGGAATTTGGGAACAAAAAATTCTTTTCAGTCTCTCTGCCTGATTGACTGCATGGAGTTGGACGTGAGACTCCACACTGCCATATGCCATCGGACTGTCTTTGGCATCAGTGAGAACACAGTAATCTCAACACTGAGCAATTTTGAAAAAAAACAAGCCTTTAGGATTAGGCAAAGCAGATACAAGGATTTTTTAGCCTACTCTTGCAGCAGAACCAAGATAAATGAGATAATCCTGCAGGAGATAGCAATATGGCCCATGGCTTTTTTTTTTTTGAAACTAGGTGACAGCCAGGAGATTGCCCAGGAGGAACCACAACAGACTCCAATCCAGAGACTACAAAGAGTCAGGAACATCAGACAGGTATGTGAAGTCTGGGTGCACTCTACAACAACACACAAGCAAGGTCTGGGGATTTTCACATGGTGAAATATCAGCTTTAATATGCAGCTGCCCTTGAAGCAGTAACATTTTGTCTGTCATTGTGTAGAGCTGGAACCCTGTTGCTGTTTGATGTTCATGCAGATTTTTCTGGAGTATGAAAGGAAGAAATGCCTGCAGAGAGGCTTGGCAGGGGTAAGAGTGGGTGTTGGCTGTCAATAAAGCCACTTAAAGGCATGTTGGACTCTTAAAGAAGACATTTTTCACTTTCACCTTAGAACAATCTCAACCCACCTTGCCAATGAAGAGGAGAAATCCTTAGTCCAACATCACAGTGCCATAAAGGAGTAAATGCAGGGTAAGTGGAATTTGTCAGCCTCTAGGTTGAAAGTTCACTTTTATCTCTTGCACGAGTTGCATGAGTTTTTTTATTTCCCACATGTTTCTAGTTGTAGTAGAAGGGATTGTGACTGATATCCAGACCTGATGAGCTGTGAATGAGACTGTGAGTGTGAGGAGAGAGAAGAAAAACTCACAGCAGCTGCATGCAGTGAGCTGGGATCTGAGACCTGTCAGAATTAGATAGAAAGGTAAGAGGCATGGTTTATGTGCTGAATAAATTTATTCCGCTACAGAGAAAAAGTTCAGTTCTAAAGCAATGAGACTGTCGTTTTTATGCTTTGAAAAGGGGTTTTTAATGCACTGCTGGGCAAGCTGAGTCCTTGGACTGGTTGGAAACTGGGAAGATATGGCTGTGCCTAGACAAAAACACCACCAAAGTTTGTTCTTCAGGCCACAAGGGTCTTCAGCATCTTTCAAGGAAGGGAAAAAGGTTTTAAAGAGCAGCAGTTGTGGGTAGAAACAAGAAAAAGGGAGGGGAAAAAACCCAGAAAATAGTTAAGATCACCTTGTAGGAAATGACTGAGGTTTCAGTCACTCTGATGAAAATTTATTAAGCTGAAAGTGCCCATTCCCTGAAACTGATGTTCTTTAAAAATGTACTGGGGGGGGTGTAAAGAGACAGAGAAAAGGTGATATTACTGTCACATTTAACTGGCCTCTTCCATATTTGCATATTAGTCTTAAAATAAAAATACCCTAAATTTTGTAACAAATTTAAAATACTTTTTTAATATTATGCTTACCAGAACATACAGTTGTTGATTTCTTTGAAATACCATGAAAAGGGCATATTTATGGCACAACATCCTTCATCCAATATTTAGTGTTCCATATAAGGAACCCTGCTATTTCCTAATGGAGGTTTGACATTTAGGATATTGTAATTTTCAAGCTTTATTCATAGTTTAAGGAGTTGAGAGTTGAAAAACAGAAAAAAAAAAAAAAAGATTTGAAAGAAACCTGGCATTATGATGAAATCATATGTTTGAGTAACAGATATATTTTAAAAAATGCCAAAAATCTCAGAAGCTGCCATGAAATTTAAGTTTTTTTTGTTGACCAAACTGGGTGCACCTCCTGTAGGACCTCATCCTCTGGAGCCACACATCCTTGTTATCAGTGTTACTCGGCTGGTGTTCACACTACCATATCTAAGGACTTTAGTAAGACAGTCAGAATCCAGTTTATTTTGATGTAAAAAACTTGATATAGGCCTGGTTGTCCATCTCCCTACCAAGGATTTCTCTCTTCAGCCCAAACAGATAAACCACCTCATCCTCTTCTAAGCAGGATTATCTAAATCTCAAGAGAACAGCAAGAGTATCAGGCTGATACTCCCTGCTACTCAGGAGAGATGGTGCTGCTCCTCTTCTCCATCAGCAGTGAACCATGTTTGAAGTGAAACATCTAGTCCCAGATTGTAATTTCCCTAAAGGCCACAATACATGTGTGGAATTAACTATATAATTAGATTATCCACCATAATGGCCCTGGCAGGATGAAATATTTTGAGCATAAGTAAAACAGCTGTATTATGTGTTAGAGTAAGGTAACATTTTACAGGCTCTTACGCTACAACAAAGAAAGATAAATGTGACATGAAAGTAAAAGTCTCTTATCCGTGTATGCCTTTGAAAAGTCAGTCCACATAGACTCAAAGCATCTGTTAATCAGATTATGGGCCAAATCCTTCCCCCCAAACAGTTAATAGCAAAGCTTTCATTGATTTTCTCAGGACAGAAACATGCCCTAAAAGATCACTCTACTTCTTCATAGGCCTGCTTGTTGGAGAAACATTCACAAAGGCCAAGCAATTTCCTGGAAGCAGAAGCTCCTACCTGCACTCCTGTAAACTCAGACTATTTTAGGAAGTGAAAAATCAAAAATGTTTTGTTCATGTTTCTCATGCTGCTTCTGTGTCACTTGTAAAGGTGACAGGGAAGCTGTTTTTTGATTTGTAGGAGTCATGCTTTCTGTGGATTTCCTCCCACTCAGAATTTCCAGATTTTCTCTTTCCCACCCTCTCATATTAGTTTCTGGTCCTCAGCCCCTGGCAAGAAGCATGTTGGCAGGTGAAATATCTGTACCAATGTCTGTAGTTGATGGGCACTGGGAATCACAGTATCATGGAATGTCAGGGGTGGGAAGTGAACTCTGGAGATCACTTCGTCCCATGTCCCTGCCAGGGTAGGTTCATCTAGAGCAGGCTGCACAGTACGGCTTCCAGAGACACAGACTCCACCACCTCTCTGGGCAGGCCGTTCCAGACTCCTCTCACCCTCAAATTAAAAAAGTTCCTCCACATGTTTAGATAGGACTTCCTATGTTCAAGTTTGGGTTAGCTGTGTCTTCTTCTGTCACTGGGCACCAAAAAAAAAAAAATTGTCCTATACTCCTGGCAACCACCCTTGAAGTATTTATAAGCTTTTATAAAATTGCCCATCAGTCTTCCCTTCTCCAGACTAAAAAGACCTAAGTCCCTCAGCCTTTCCTCATAAGACAGATGTTCCAGTCCCCTAATCATCTTAGTAGTCCTTTGCTCCCCCCCTTTGCATCCCTAGCAGTTCCCTGTCCTTCTTGAACCAGGGAACCCTTCACTGGATGCAGTACTCCAGATGGAGCATCACCAGGGCAAAGTAGAAGGGAGGGAGAACCTCCCTCAACCTGCTTGCCACACTTTTCTTGATGCACCCTAGGATGCCATTGACCTTCTTGGCCACAGAGGCACATCGCTGGCTCATGGCCATCCTGGTTGTTGACTCCCAGGTCTCTTTTTCCAAAGAGCTGTTTTCTGGCAGGTCAGCCCCTAACATTTATGAGGTTATTCCTCCCTAGTTGCAGGTCTCTCTACTCGCCTTTGTTGAATTTTGTGTTTTCTCTCTGCCCATTTCTCCAGCTTGTCCAGGTCACACTGGATGAATGAATGCCTGTTCACACCAGACTCCAGGATCATAGCTGATGTTCATGTTGTTAGATCATTCTGTCTGTGCTATGTGCTCTTTATGGCTTTTGTTCCCCAAACTATTAATTCAAGGTCACCCCTATTTTAGCTTTTCTGGTTTAGTTCTATTTATCTTCTCTTGTATGGTATTCAAATCTTGCCCTTTCTTATACAGCAATCAAAAAAAGGCAACTGCTCTAAAAACTTATGTTCCATAAGGTTGCTTGTAGAGTTTTGATCAGAGCTACAATAATGTAACCTGCATCACCTTAGCTAAAAAAACCCCCTTCAACATAGGGATTTGGATATTTCCTTGCAGAAATTGAGATTTCAGGCTCCTCCACTACTTAATGTGTCTTCTAAGACATTGTAAAAAGGGGAACGATTTATTTTCATTGTTGTCTCCAGGGTCTGATAACTGGGTGCTTTTGAGACACCTCACTGTGGACACTGAAAATCAGGAGAGATATTGGAAAATGAACCTTGGTCACAGTGACTTGCACTCTGTGACCTATCCATTTGGAGAGTAAGGATATGATGACACAAAGCGTGCTTTGTCATCTTGGAATATGGATCACTTTCCCACCTTTGTAAAAAAAAGCTTTCTTTTTAGCTGTTGCTTGAAACACTGCCTGTTCTCCTGCCCATCGTGACACAGAGGGACACTTCTCCATTCCACTTGCATGAGGATCTTTACTGTTACACTTTGGGCTGCTTCAAAAATATGTCAGTGGTTAATTTTAAACCTATTAATTCCCACAGCTTGACAGTGGCAAACAAGTTTTCAAGAGCTTCCTGAGTACAAAATCTGGACCAAAATCTCTAGCTATATAATTTCATCAGCAGGAAGTACCTTTTGCAGACCTCACTGCTAGTCAGATAGAAACCACAGATTCTGCTTCTGTTGATAAACCCCTTACATTAAAGACTTCAACCTTCAACAAATTTCAATTCCAAGCAAAAACCCTGACAATTTTATTTCCCATGTGCTTCTCATTTTCCAAGAGAAATGCAATGTCCTTTTCCACTGCATATCAGTTTCACTCAGCCCACAACAGCAGCTAAAACTTTCAGAAGCCCATTTTCCAGAGAATTTGTTGCTTTACATTGGCTAGAAAGAAGTTTTTTTTCCCTGAATCTGTCCTGTAACTTCATGTACATTTAGTCTCCTGAAGCCTTAGTTCACAATGATACAGAAGCTTTAAAAATATTGCCTTCAAGCTACTCAACTACGAGCAGCTTCTTTTTATTTCCACTTGTGTTTTAGAGTCTCTGCATCAACATAAATGGGAACCAGGACAAGTTATATTGAAATTGAACTAAATTCTGTTACTGTCATATACAAATCTCATGCTCAGTGCCATTTATTGTATTTATATAACTCCCCTAGTATTTTAATAACTTTGGGGGACTGCTTTAAGCCTCATGGCTAATGTATGTCATATGAAAGTCCTATATGCCCTTTAAGAAGTGATGCCATAGCAGGGGCTCTAGTAAGCACAAAGGGCTTGGCAGTTGCCTCTAAGAAAACATAATGAAAAATTGAATTTTTGCCTTGAATCCTACCATTTCTAAATCTTAAGACGGTTGAATTAGTGCTGTAGGGTAAACATGGTTTAACTAGCATTTAGGCAATACAGAGTTTATTCACTCCTCACCGACAGGCCTCCAGTCCCAGTTGGATGGGTGTTTCCTTTCATTTATTGAGGAGATAAGTCCAGCTTCACTGTAGTGCAGTGGTTAGAGCAGTTCTGAAGGGCACAGAAACTGTGTGTGCAGTTCCTGATGAAGCACACTCTGAGCTTCCATTTCCCTGGGAAAGGTATTAACCTTTATCTCTTTAGAGAATTTAAGGTTCTCTGTATTAATCAAAAAATTATTCACTGTTCCCTTGGCAAGAAACCACTGTTCTTTAGTGATTAAGTGCTGGTTTAGATGAGAAGAGTCCTACATGTCAATCCTTGAGTTGGAGACTTTTTTGCATATTTTCTAAGAACTGTTATATAGGAAATGACCAGAAACCACTCTTAGAATACGTACTAGCATTTAGGGTGCTTTGTGACCAAACACAAGCTGTGTAATTACTAAGACCTTAAATCATGTCCTTGTGTTGTTGCTCAATGAATCCCATGTGGGGTGTATTTGTTCGTTTTGGTTTGGGTTTTTTTTTGTTTGTTTGCTTTTTGTTTGTTTGTTTTCTGATAGGTGAAGTTTCTAAAGAAGGATACATCAGCCTACCCCCAAATCTCTCCACCCACTATCAACTAGCCCATAGGTTTCCAAGTCCTTTCTTAACTGAAGGCTGTATGAGTGAACTGAGTGGAACAGTGGATTTGGTCTCTGGACAAGTTGTCTAAGACCTTATGCTGTTGTGGAGGGTATATGAGAGGTGTCCTTCCTTTTCTTTTTTAAATACTCTGTCTTACTTCCATATAAAGTTGTCAACTTGAGAATCCTGAAAGTATGAGGCTATCTCTTTGCAAACATAAACAAAACATCTGTGTCTCATTCTAAGCATTCATGGTTTAAAATGCACCATTGTCCATGTCCCAGTGCTTTTGTGCATCTGTTTCTTGCAAAACATTTTGAATACTCATTGGGATTATCAAAAGGTATCGAACTCCTTTCTTTTGACACTGTCTGTCTTTCAAACCTGCAAGTTCTTCTTTCACAACACTTTTTGGATGTTTCATTTTATTTCCCATGGTAGCAAATTTGATTTGTTTTTCAATACCTCATTTACTAAATTTAACATAAGGAACAGAATTTTTGTGTCTTTCTTGTGTGCAGAATGGTTTAAATTACTTTCACAGATGCATGAATGTACCTACAAACGGTCAGAAATGTTCAAAGAGGGGACAAGAAATGATGATTTATTTGAGCAAGATTATTTATTTGTCTGTCTTTTTTATTATTGATGTACTTAAGGGAATTTACCCATCTTAGACTCCTTCCATTGTCAGCCAAGTAAGACTTCTCCAGAGAGCATTTCTGAGAGGTCATTTGCTTTGCATGTTTCAAGCCACATTTTGGCAGTAGCAGCATGCACCTCCCATCCATAATCTTCACTGTGCTTAAGATGAGTTTTGGAGAGGGTTAAAGGGTCTGAATTGCCTCTGTGGGCATCTGACACCTTGAGGAAGGTGATTTTTCTTATTTTCTCATGTGACTCACTGAGAGGAGAGGATGGCAATGTGGGTTTTTTCATCTTTCTGCTGGTTGCTCAGAGATATATGTTTTTTCCCTAATTCTGCAAATAAAGTGGTTAAATTAAACAACAGCCCCAGGGAGGAGGCAGGGATGTAATTTTTATTAACTTTGTGGTCAGTCATGCACTGGCATTGAAAGGGAGTTGGCTGCGGAGCTGAGTTTTTTTGGGTGTTCTAACATTTGAGTTTTGATATGAGTTGAGGTAGATGAGGATGTTAATACCACTGTATCTGGTGATAATCTTGCTTTTGGGAGATTTTGGTGATAAGGGATGGGTGCCTTTGAGTAACCTTAGAACAAGTTTCAGGTTAGGTTCATGTGGTATTGTATATGCTGGTACCTGTGATGCAGTTTGGTGTGAGAAATACAGAATTGTATGTTCTGCACAGTAAATATACAAATAGTAATTACATGATGGGATTTGCACTGTTGGCTTGTCTGGGTGCTTGGCTTGTCTGGCTGACAAATAAAGTCAAAAGTCTCTTTTCTGGACCGGTACAGAAAAAACTTTAATATCAATAGAAGCTGGAAGGAGTCAGCCTGAAAGTTTTAATAGCTTCAAAACAGGCATCAAAGAACACTATGAAGTCTATGAAAAGTGGTACACAGCTTCAGAAGACAATTCATGCTGCCTATTTTAGGATAAGATAAATGGTCCTGCTGACTGCCACATCTTTTCTCTATTTCCAGAGGTGGTAGACCAGGTGATTCGTGTAAACAGAAATCCAAACCATCTCAGTGAGAAGACTGCAGCTGAATGAACTCTCAAATCCCTTTGCAGTCCACGGAGAGCAGGAGTATTTTAGACATGGCTCATCCCACCTATTTGAGACATCTGTTTCAGAAGAAGATGCCTGAATGAGATCCAGTCATGAGAACTAGCTCAGAGGGAGGCAATGACTTAAAATTTTGACATTTACTTGGAGGAATCTTTTCTTAAATGACTTTTTTTTTCTAATTAAATATAGGAGAATTTGACTTAATCTTCTATGTAAATTCAAAGAAGAATCACAAAGGTACAGCTAATCTGAGAACTAAGATAATGCAATGTCAGCTCAAGTGTAAATAATCTACCAGAACAGCTTGAGCACATCCTGAAGAACGTATTTCAGTTTTTTAGTGAATCGTTAAGGATCAGCTGAACTTATCATGTCAAAACCTCTCTGGAAAAAAAAAAACAACCCACAACTGTGCATTTTTGCAAATAAATACTGAAGTAGCAATAGAATCAATGCTTTATTACCATGCAGAAATTCATTTTATGGCAACTACAGGAAAAATACTGAGTATCTTTTTTGGAGAGCCTCCTTCTCTGGAGCTAATGAAAATCTGCCTAGACAAGATCCTGTGCCACGTACTTCTGTCGAATGTGCTTTAGCAGGGGGATTGGGCCAAGTGGATCTCCAGAGATCCCTCCCAACTTCTACCATTCAATGATTCTAGAATTCTAAGATTCTATGACCTCAAGTGGCAGACCACTCTTTAATCATAAAAACCAGATTCCTTCTAACCTACCTGCTAATACCAGGAATATATTTCTCTCTGGTAAGATAGGATGGCAAGACATGGAGTTAATGCTATGAAAATAAAATATTTCTGTTTGTCTTGTGTGAAAAATGTTTATTTCAATGACTTTTGGGGTTTTTTTTGTTGATTTGTTTGATTTTGGTTTTGTTTTACCAGTTAAAAAACCCCAATTTGTTACATTTTTTTCCATCTAGTGTTCTGGTGTTATTACAGGTTTTGTTTTGTTTTGTTTTGTTTTGTTTTGTTTTTGCAGTGAGCACTTTTTAACTACAAAAATAAAATTTCTCCAAACTAATATTTTCTTATATGAAAACACTGTACAAGCTCTTTCACTTCTCTCTACACAGGGTATCTCTGTTCCTGAGTGTACAGGATACTCGTTGGATCAAAAGTTAATATTTAAAAAACTGATAGACTTTTGCAGTCTCTTTTTCCAGTCAAGGGATTAATTTTGACAGTTTTAGGGAGGCACATCAGCTCCAGTAATGGTGCTCAATTTTTGGAATAAATCCAATACTTTTCTCAAAGTACATAAACATGCATTTGATTTTTTCTTGTTTGTTTCCTATAAGTCTGCTTGTAGATGAGACTTTCTCCCTCACTTTTAGATGCAGGAATAAAATTATTTCTCCCATATGCAAAAAACCAGGAAAACTTCCTTCACAGTAATATTTGTAAATATTCCTTCTCCATTTTACTGCTCCATTTGCATTTATAGAGACATATAGCAAAATCACTGCACTAATTGTTCTTTTTTGTTTTGGTTTGGTTTGGTTTTCCCCTAGTGTGATGATAATATAGCTTTCTATTTGATTTCCCAGGTAGCTGTAATTCACCTTCTTTAGCTGTACCACCCATCTGGTCACTTGATTTTAGGGCACTTTGGGATTTTAGGGCAGATAATATGGGGCAAATTCTGCCTATTTCTTTGTTTCGAATGGGAAAGGTTGTTTGCTTGGTTTTGTTTTTATTATTTTAATTTTATTTTTGATTGATTTCTTTTTTCATTCTTATAAGTAGAAGTCTTATTGTTTGCCTACACACTCCTGGTACCTTTAAAGGAACCATCACCCTTTAAATCTTTAACAGAAAAGAAATGTATTTTGGTTATTGTCACACACAACTAAAAAGATGCTTAAAAATGCATATAGAAGCAAAAACTGTAATCTTCCTTCCCACATCCTTTGACCCAGATCAGTAAACACAAATTAAGGATTTAATCTTGCAACGAACTAATCGCATCTTTACAATGGTCAGCTGAGTTTAGACTCTTTATAGTCTTTTTTGTAAATATCTCTGCATTGTTTTTCCTCTAGACATATGTCCACTGGAATTCTTTAGTAAAGCTTTGTATTGGCCAAAGTCCCCAGTATAGACAGAAGAATTAGTCTCAATTTGCTCTCAAAAAGATAAGAGTGTTACCTTATTTCACAATTGAAGATATCAAATTGTGGAAAATTTGAGTGACTTACTGCACTTATCAAGCCACCCAGCAGGTATTTTGCAGACTTATGGGAGATTTTGAATTCTCTTTCAAAATTTCTGATTTGTGTCATCTCTTTGGGAGATCTAAGCTGATTTCTTGGGTTACTAGAAATATTATTTAAATGGCATGGTTCTCTACATTGATTTAAAATCTGCAGAACACAAAGACAATAAAATTTGCAGAATTTGAAACCTAAAATATGAAAAGAACATGACAAAGCAAACATAGAGTGACACATAAAAATTAATATCCAGTGCCATGTGTACAACATTATACAATATAATTGTAGCTGAAGCTGGGATGAGAATGAGAGGATGGTGACATCTAACCAATAACTTTGGATGGGGAAAATGTACAGGGGAGCTGTGGCATCCTGACCACAAGAAATCCATGACTGTGAATGCTGGTAAAATTTTCAGAGCAAAAGACTTCACAGAATGATTTCACTATAGTAAAAAATTAGAAAGTAGGAGGTGAAGCCAGATGTTACTGACACAAATTTGTGCCTCTTGACTTCATCAGGCATTTTTCTAATGGTTTCACTGCAGGCAAGAAACTCACCTCCAGGTTGTAATGGAAAATACAGGACTAGAGGTTGGAGGACAAAAATAAAAAAAGAAGAATATGGAAATTGGATGCAGACTAGCCAAGCAGGAACATAGATGAAGATATGTAGGGCAGTAAGTAGCCTATCCTTGTTTTAAACATTGAAATAATTTCCCATGCTCACAGTTGGAAAGAGATTTTACGGTGTCAGTGGTACCCTAATCCCTTAAACCATGAGGCAAACAAAAAGACTTAAATGTTTTATTTCTTATATTTTCATTATTTGTAAGGGGAGTGAAAAGGGGATTTATTCATGACTTGCTTGGATCTGGCAATCATGCTGCAGGGCATGGGTACAGAATTTGCATCGTGGATGCTTGTTCCCATGGGAAATCTGCTGACTACTGAACTCTTTTCTTTCAATTTTTCATCCAGCTCAGTCATTTTTTTTTTTTTTAAAACTCTCTACTTTTAACTGGACAGCTTCAACAACTTCTATCACCGGTGTAGCCAGAACACATAAAACCTAAGGTCATCTCATTAAATGCTTTTTGTGCATCACTGGCTAAGTATTAATCCAGAGAAAGGTACATGCGTCCTATAGTATCAGATATGAAAGGCGAATTGTTGCACTTTCCTTATGTCTCCTGATTTCAAACAGCTGATGTAGTCACAATACGAGGCTTGAGGTTCTCTGTCCCTTCCTATAAAAACTCTGGATCATATAAAACACCCTCTGCCTTTATCATGGTATTATTTTGCTTTTTTGTGGTGTTTTGGTTTTTTAAATATTATTTTATTTTGACTTTCACCTTTTTATTTTCACTGGATATCTGTTTTCTTTGTTGCAGAAATAACCAGATTATCTGCTCTTTTCAGCTTGTAGGGTCTACTCCAAAGCCCATTTAAGTCAACAGTTTCTTTCCTCTGACATCAATGAGCTCTGGATGAAGCCCAAAATGAACATGAGTTAACTCGGTTTGATAGGATGGGTATTAACTATACTGATTGCTACTGGAAACAAATTTATGAGCCTCTCACTCTAGGAGCCAACCACAATAATTTTAATTATACAAAAGGAAGTATTTCTTGTGTAAAAACATTCCAACTACTTCCATTTCTTTTAAGCTACTTCAAAAGTGGGCAGAACTACAAAGTAGTATTGAAAACTCAGGATGGGGTGGAGGGGTATTTCCCTTCCTCTGAAATTCCTCCCCCATATATGCATACTGCTAAACCATCCCTAGCAGGGATTACTTTTATCTCCAGCTCATGAAGAAACTTCTGAAGAGCTTTTTGCTTTTGTCCTCGGAATACACCACGTTGTGCAAAATGGCAAGTGAAGCTCTTCCTTGAAGAAGGAGCTCAAGCGGGGCTTCTGCCATGTGCTTTCCCTCTCCTTCCTTTGCCAGTATCAAAATTCCTGTTGTGCAGGATATAATATAGGATACCTGTGCCTCTGGTCAAGCATTTCAAAGTGAGCACCACGCTGAGGATCATCAAGCTACTGAAGATGCACACAACCCTCCTAAATTGCATATCCTGCATAATCAGGTGAGTCGATACGGTGAATTTATCCTTCATCTGTGTGTAGCTATGCCAGTACTTTTTTACTGAAGTTTGTATCTTCTGGGAATGTGAGCAACTTACTGTCAATAATCATACTGGTTTGATCTGATTTCAACATATAAGAGAAGCAGAGAATGATAATTTCCCTCTATCAGCCAAACTGTTAGTCTTCCTGTCAGTGTTTAGAGCAGCCGTGGTCCCATATTTCAAGAGGTTCAGGTGACTCAATTTCAGTATTGGTTATGACTTTCATACCCTCCATCAGATCGTGCAGCATGTAATACTGCAAATCCCTACCTCTGTTCACTTCCTGCTCCTGTTTTAGGCTGTAAAATAGATTAAGAATAGTTTTGTCACTCAGGAGCTGTTTCTACTTATGATGGGATTCCAGGCTCAGTTGGACCTCTGAAATTTTCTCTTCTTTTTTGTCTCATCTGGTGCTCTCATGGCAATGTCTGTGACAAAGAAAGCTGAAGGAGTAGATTTTTTTCTCCTCTCATCTACTTGCCTTTGTTCATGTATATTCAAATGTACCACATAAACAGTAATGGCAGTGAGGAGTATTTTCTGGAGATATTTGGTTCAACATCTCTCAGCAGACTATCAAAATGGCTTCTGTTCCGTGGAGTGCAGAAATTCCCATTAAATGGGAAAAAAATCAACAAATCTACTCAGCTTCACGACAAACAGTGCTATAGTCTTAACTTTTCATCTGATGATTTCAAAGGATTTGACATAATTTAAGCAACAGAACATTGCTGTGTGTAGGGAGCCAGGCAAGTATGGGGAGCGGGAGCTACCCCAGGCTCTCCCCCTTAATCACGTACCATGGGACAGCCTCGCCTCACTAGCAGAAGGAACAACCCCTTTACAAGGTAAGTGTGGCATCTTCTATAATGTTCTCCTCTGCTTCTGAATGAAGCCCAGTTCTGGCAGCAACAAGAGAAGGGATAGAGGTAGCCATGGACTGTTAAAGGCAACTCTAAAAGGTTAAAATGTTGGTAGGAAGGCTGAAAGAGAGAACTAAGAGCTTGAGATAAAATGGCTGCACCATATGGCTGGCAAATACTTCCTCTCTTTTATTCTGTAAAAATAGAGCCCATCAAAATGGGTTTATATGGAAGAAACCAGGCTTCTATGAGTGAATTTTACCCTCTTAGAGCTCAGAAGGTAGATATTTAACATACATTAGCACAGAAGAGCCCTGTGACTTCCTAAGGTAACGCAGGACGGGGGGAAACACAACTTGAGCATCTTGACTCTTGCAACACTGCTAGATGTGATTAGTCTTCTAGAAACCTCCCCCCTGCCAAAACAAACGGAGTGCTCTGACCTCTTAAATATATTCTGCTATAAAGATAATATTTTCCACAGATAAGAGTGCCATATGCATTATATATGAAGCTAGAACAGTCAATAGTCTATTCATGCTTTCCTTCCTCCTCGCTATGTGAGACAAGTCTAAGAAAACAATCTTGATGTAAATGAAAATTAAAAGAGATATAAGGAGAAGAATCACATAATGCAAACACAGAGGTATTGGTTCAAGGAAAGGTTTTACCCCTGAGAAGCAGCTGGTGCCTCACTTTCCATCAGAACAATACTCCCACTTACTTCAGTTTCAGTCTTTGGGTTGTAACAAAGCTCCCTGCTGTTATCTTGTTTTGCCAAATACCTGCACTGTAATAGAAGGAAAGATCCACACAGACAGGGATGGAATGCAAGTATGGACTGAGTGGGGATGTTTTGTATAGGGAAAATAAATATAAACATTCTCAGAAGGGAAATACAGATAAGGGAATACATATTTTATGGAGGCCGAGCAGGTGAGCTTAGCGAGACTCAGGAGAGGGACTTTGCTCTTTCCTGTCTCATGCTCAGTGTTTGCATGTGGGATGCCAAGAAGAGGAGGTTACAGCCATAAGTTTCCCTGAAAATTCACTTGGAGCTGGAATTCACTTGGAACCTCTGCAGTCTCAGGGGGGATTTTTATTTCCAGACAGATGTTTGGGTATGAAACCCACATATAAGCCCATGGCTAAACAATAGCCTAGCTGACCTAGGAAAACCTGCCAGCTCTGGGATGTCCTATTGCTCTCAGTACCCTTATTAACAGGGATTCAGGATAAGAGAAATGCACTGAAGTCTTACATGACACCATGGAATTTTTTATGGGATATGCCTCAGAATAAATTAGTCAAGTATTTTCTGATAGATATTACTTTTTCTTCTCAAAATATCAAAACTTGATTTATTTTACAGTTAGGGATATAGCTGAAAAATAAATAAAGTGGGATTTTGAAACATAAATCCCAAATTCTAATGTCAGTAAATCCCCCTTTGCTGACCTTCAAGCATGTGATGCATAGGTCAGAGCTATAGAAATGAGTATTACAGGATCTTTGGCACAGAGGCAAGTCAGCATGGCATGGCTCACACCCATGTTATATGAATTTTCCTCCTCAAAACCGGCTAGTTCAACTAAATTTTTTACAGGGACTGGTTCATGGCCTGTGCTAAATTCTAGACTGTGTGTGGTAATTGTTGGAGAAAATCCTATCTGTCCCCAGCCCTGAGCATTGACCTTCTAACAATGTAGTGGTGTGCACTGCTCTCTTGATACAGGTATATAAGACTCAACCCCTAACTAAACTTAAATGAAATATAGGGTTGGGATTCAGCCTGGGCTGGAGGGCCTCACATTTGAAGGATTTGATGAAGATAACTGGATATTGAGGATATAGATATTGATAGCTGGGTAACATAATGGAGACTGGAGAGCAATTCAATTAACCACTTCGTTGTGTCTATTTTAAGAAGTGAGTGCTTTTTAGGCTCCCCTGACCATACTCAGGGCCTGTGTCTGTTGCCCACACAGAGGTGTCTAGTGCCACTTGGAGTGGCATCCCACCTGTCATTTCAGGAGGGCACTTGCCTTCCATGCCCTTCTCACATCTGCCAAGTCAGTACCATAAGGAGTGAGGCACACTAAGAACACAAAACATACTCAGGACCCTCAGTTTATGTCTCAGTACTCAGGCTTCACAAATGCAATAAACATCAATGTGGGAGCACATGAGCCCTGCATATCTCTTGATTATAATGAAACTAATTACACTTTTAGATAACTTATATATGCCTTACTCTTGAACTGAAACCAATCCTACAGACTGATCTCCCCTGAAAACCTCCACCCTGAGAGTGTTTCCAGATCATGCATAACATTCTGGCTTCCTAAATGGACAGGTATAAGCTTTCTATTCATTACGGCAGTAATAGGGTGACTTGGTAGGAGCTTGTGTCATTCAGGAATTTGAAGGTTACCTTTCAGTCTCCATCCATTCCAGTGAATGTCCTGGTTTTTTTCCATTCCCTATGTGGCCCTCTCCCACTCAGAATGGAATCTTCACTCAAGCTCTTATGGGGCACTCACAGAGCTGGAAGGGAGGAGGGCAGTTTCAGTAACACCTTGTTGCTATCGTTATGTCTTAACCAAATGACTATTCAGACAAAATATTCTCATTTCATGAATGTTTAGGCAAGACCAACTTTTAATGTATGCCAGTCCCCGCTTCTGGAGTTCTGCTTCCCTACTGCACCCCAGCATCTCCTTACAGCCTGAGTTCAATCCTCTCTATGAATTTCTCAGGTCAGAAGGCAAATAGAAATGGTAGTAATGTTAAACAGTTTAATACCTTAGCTTCCTCAGGCTCAGAGGAAGCAAGGGGCCAGCAACTACAGTAGAGAAAATGAAAGCTGGCTCAATCTGATAGCTTCCCACCAGGAGCTGCAATGGAGCACTGCCAAAAACAAATACTGTTTGGTGAGGCTACAAACAGCAGGGCATCCTCCAGAGACCTCAAATGCACTGGACCAACAGCTTGACCCAGGGTTGTCCAGAGAAAAGCATGAGATTCTTTGCTAGTTGGTGTAGTGTTAGTATAACGAGTAAAATAGCAGGATTTGCATGGAATTTTCACAATGTATTTGCTCATTTTGTCGTAAAACAGGCATTATTTGACATGGATAGTGGAATTTTTTTCAGATCATGCATAGCAAGAACCAATTTCTGTTGGTTATCTATAACGCCTCACATGGGATTTCAGTGAAGGGATTTCCCAATCTCTCTGTGTTTAAAGGTTTTGGAAAACATATCTTGGCTGATGGAAAAAATAAGGGGGGGGCATATTTTCTTTTCTTTATTTTTTTTTTTTGTCCTTTTTTGTCTGTGTGTGTACCTGTGCTTCTGTGTGTAGAAAGTCAGAAAAAGCATTTAATTCAAAATTCCACATCTCTTAGGGAGCAGAAATTTTATGTGATGATACACCCGGGTTTTTTGAGGGGGAGGTGGTCATAGAAATTATATAAAAATTCTTCATTTGAAGTGTTATGGTCCACATCATCAGTGGCTGGCAGTCTCTTCTCTCTTTGCTAGGGGGTGACAGCCCATTGTTACTGACAGGTTAATGGAGGGACATCCTACTAGTGGTAGTACCAGGGATAAGTAAGAGCATAAGAAGATAACTTCCAAACAAATCTACCCTATACCCCATATGCATAGCAGATTTTTCCCAACTCCCTTCCCCCTTCAAACATAAACCATAAACTTATCCTTAGTGCAAGTGATAGTGAGGCTTCACAGTTTGCCCTGAAGGTCAACAGACCTGGGCTAGCTCAGGGAAAGAGATCAGACAACATTAAAAGCAAAAAAGTTGGCTCTGCTTGCAACAATGATTTACTACTTAACAAACATAGTCCTGATCTTGCAGGGAGACCCTTGCAGGCAGATTGCAGAATTCAAGGCTTAAATTAATATTTCAAATGAACCAGACCCTTTCATTTTAATCAAAACCTCATTTTAATGAACTTATTTTGCCAAGAATAAACAATTCCTGAATAGCATTGTAACTTTCTCCTCTCCACACATACTTCAAAATTGTCAAGGTACACAGGGAAAATATTCATTAGACATTTCAGGAAGCACCATGGAGCTTTTACGCCATGGCCTTATTCCAATTTCTTCCCTCTTTTTCCTTTGGTGTTTGAAAATTTTAAATCCCAGTGACAGTCAATTCCAGGTGTTCATTTCTGACAGGAGTGACAGCTTTGAACTCTGCTGAGGAAACCAAACAAGAGAGTGAAAGAAGAAAAGGAAAAAAAAAAAAAAAAAAGGAAAAAAATTAAAAAGAAGAGAAAGAAACTTTTTGCTTAGATGCTTAGATTGGGTCAGGAACATCTTGGCACTGTCCACATTCTTCTCCTGCACCTTGGCTTCTTGCTTCATGTCTGAAAGGGAACAGAAAGAGCAGATAATCAACCAACCCCGGTGCACTTTCACAATTTCTGTATAAAATTTCACTTAATGCAATTGTGGCGCCAGGGCTGGGAGTATGATGGTACCATTCAGAATATGTTTATATAACATGACTGCATGCCACTGTGATCCTTTAAATTCTTTTCTAAGAGCTTTACTCACTCCAGGTTCACTCATCCAAAACCCTTTATAATCTCAAATATCTGTGTTACTTTCTCCTTTGAGCAGCAGGGCTGGAGACAGGGGGGGAAGGGTGGAAAGAAGAGGGGAACTGTGCAACTGATGTGGACACTGGGGAGAGTTTGCTCTTTTTCCCCTTCCCTGGGCAATAAAGAAATGTTCTGCTTTAATGTAAATTCACTAGGATACAGCAGCCTTTGGGGTGGCTCTAAAAGAATAAAAAGGGAGGATTTAAGTTGCTCTAAGAAATCCTAAAAAACCATTACTGGGCTTGTACCATTAGTGCTAGGTGTAGTACAGGTTTGAACACACAGATGTGCCCTGGTTCTGGAGGGTTTGGAACCTTGGTGTGCAAGTGTGGGCACAGAGAGAATGGTGGGGTAGTGGCTTCTAGTGAGTATCTCTTCATCTCTTTCCCTGCACTGCCAACATATCTCCTTCAAGGTTCTACTTGTTTCCTCTGCACATCTCTCTGCCTGTGTCTGTTCTTAGGAAAAACACCCAGTAACCATATTTTCACATTTTTTTTCAAAGCCTTCCTATTAATGTTCTTTTTCATGATGCAATGAGAATACAAACACTCTTCATGATGAATTCCCAGTGTGTTAGACAGTGACATGGCACCATTTCTTCTTTATTTTCCTTTTCTTTCTCCATACTAACTCTGTTTTTTGTCCATCTGCCATCCCATAATGCATTTATCAGTGATACTGGAGGAACTACAATGCTGTATTAAGATTGGACAGTAAATAAAGACATGTCAAGTAGACATTTCTTAGGGAGAACAGTTCCTTATAAAGCAATTATTTTTAATATGCATGCTCTTCCAAGCCTATTAATAGGATGTTTAAATGCATATTTCAGCTTTTGACTCAGCTTGGATAATTTCTTCACAGTTTGCTTTAAAACAATATTATTGCCAGACACAAAAATAAGTGTGTCTGTTTCCAGCAAGAACAATGACAGCCTTTCATTTGGATGGTACATTGCTCAGTCATTTTAACCTAGGCTTGGGGATTAAGACTTGAAGTTTCTCTTCATATGTCAAAAAGTACATTAGGCAAGTGAAAGATATTACACTGTGGGGTATGTTACTTATTTGTATAAATTGTTCTTATAGCAACAGCAATGCTGTATAAATAGGAGTGCTGTAAGAGTATGTTGCTGTTGTACATTATCCAAAAATTCATTTCTGAATGAGAAAATACTCCAGCAGGCAGGTAGGAATGTGCTATTGTGCAACTATGGCAAAGGAGAATGTTAAACTCAATCAGGGTGTAAAGCATTGCTCTTTTAGTGTGGTACTGGTCATTTCCATGGAATTACTCATTAAGGGAAAAGAAAAGGAGACCAATCCAGCTACACGCTTCACAATCCTCTCCCCATGCTCATCCAGCTTTTGGGATCCACTTCACCCATCAAACCAGCCTTTCTTCTCTTGAGGACTGAAAAAAAAAAAAAAAGTGTCAAGAGCAAAATCATTGTTTTACAGAAGGGGAGGATAAGAAATGGTTCTTGTGGGGTGCAGTTTGCATCCCTTGTTCAAAGCAGATCCCATGGTATGACCCAGAGTATCCAGCAGCTAACTGTGGCTGTGAACACACAAAACTTTTCATATCCAGATTGCATCAGCATTATCAGGGCAAATAACTGCAGAGGCTACATGTGCCAGGAAGACACCAAGATGTGAAGACCATTTCTCTTTTCTAGTTAGCAGGCAAAAAAGCTCCAGGCATCAATGTTTGCTCAGCCTGTCCTAAGGGAGGCATTAACTGCGTCATGGTGCCTTTCCCAGCTCCCAGCTCTGCAGTCACAGGGCACCATGTGCTGGCCCAGCACAAACTTCACGTTAGAGTGACATTTTGTGTGAATTTATGACACAATAGCTCTTTTCTTTCTTGCTGCTCTGGTAGAGGCTTATTTCACACTGAGGCATGGATGCCTCCCATGGAGCAACACACAGAGGTATTTCCGTCGGGGGGACAGTTGTTATCCACTGACTACAGAAAATGCAGCATATTCAGCCCCCTTAAGATATGCAATATCTTTAGCTTAAAAGGTTGGGATGGAGCTTTGTAACTTCTCCTGGATGTTACAGGAGAATTCTGCCTCTGTTTTTGGTGCTTTCTGGTTGACTGTGATTTTGTAAAGAAAACTTGTACTTTGAATAAAGTTCCCTAAGTTTTCAACTCTTTTTTTTTTTTTTTTTTTTACCCTTCTAGCTGTCTGAAATGTGACTTTTTTTTTGTTTAAAATTTTGCTAATAAAATTTAGAAAAAAAATTTAAAATGGACAAATATTTTTAAAAGCATTACATTAAAGAGAAAATATTTGTTGGATATTTACTGATTGCTGTTTTGGAGTGCAGAAGGTTTTCCAAGAATCTTAGAAACTCTAGTAGGCTATGAAACCATCATTTACACAACTCAATTTACCATGAGTCGTGGCATATTGGAATTGACTGGGAATCCTCTTCTGAATATCTGATTATCTGGATATGCTGTGAACACAGTGAAAATAATATGAACTTTAAATGCATGCCTTAATTCTTATCATAGTAGTGCAGGAAAAAAAAAATGTACTTCCATGCTGTTTTCTTCATGGGGTTTTTACTAGCAAGTAAACACATCCAGTGATCATTCTGTGGATGTGTATGTTTTAATAGGCATTTTAATAAAGTAATGTGGAATATGTTTGCTGCCATTCATTAAGAGTTTGATATCAAAATGTCTTACAACCTGTTTAAATTCATAATAACTGCATACTTGTGAATATTTTAGCTTTGCCTACAACCACCTTAGAGGTTTATCACATTATGCATAGAAAAATATTGTGGGAAAGCACAATAAATATAATCTCAGCAGCTATTCCCTTCAAAGACTCTCAGTTTTATGCATCTTGAATTCTAAACAGGTTTATTGCCAGTTATACACTATGATGAAGCAGTAACACAGAGTCTATGCCATATTTAAGAGACTCACAGCAGCAGATGCTCTTGTAAATATATTTTACTTCAAACAAAGAAATCAGTATGGTGAAATCTCCCCCAAAAGCTTGCCACTGGACTTTCTTAACCCAAAACTTGTAAGCATTCCTACTCTTTGATGGATGGCTTCTTCTAAACTCTGGTCAACAGCATCCACAACACAAAAATTCCTGTTTATGCCCAGTTTTCCATGCTGCAGTGGCACTGGAGGTTTGGCTGAAGCTCAGAACCCACTGTGATATCATCCTGTATTCAAATAAAATCTAAAGCCTTAGAAATCACAAAAAATAGGGCCAGAGGGGACATTGGGAGGGTCATCCGATGTCATCCATCCTTCCATCTCTTGCTGACATGTGCAATGAGGAACAGGTTACCTTTTTCAGGTACCTTTTTAACACAGCAGATGATTGATAGGATATTTACAATATCTTTTCTCTAGTAGTATGCCTTTTTTTTTTCTCTTCCCTGTGGGTGCTCAGCTCTCTCACCCCTTGTTAAAAGCATTTTCCTCAATGCTGAATACTGTGTTTCTCATGAAGCCAAGCAGAACCAAAGGGCTGCTTCACAGGTTTTATTTAAATATATAGAGCAAATAGAGACAGAAAAAGGAGGAAGTATTTTGCACTTAAATTTACACTTTTGGAAGGGAGACAGAGAGAAATCAAGGTCTCAGCTCTGCAAAAGTAGATGCTCTCAATTAAGTTCATTAACTGGAATGATCTACAGGATCTCTGGTTTGGTTAGCTCCAGGTATACACCTAAGAATTAATTCAAGTTTGAAAAGCAAAAGACTTTTTCAGCCTCATGCCAATGTGAAGCTGTGAACAGACCCAGCACTGCTTAATCTTAATTCAGTGCCTTAACCACAGAACCACAGTCGTTTTTGTTGTGTTTTGTTCATTTTTTCCTATGGAAAAAAAAAGGAACAAAACAAAAATCAAAAAGTTTCGGGCTTTTCACAAACAGAAGACAGCACCCACCTGTGCATTACAGAAAGTTCAGCTTGTTTTGTCATAGTGACTTCATGGTTTGTTTTACCTGTCATTCTTAAAGCTGGAAAACCAGAAAGAGTTCTCCCAAGATCTGTGATAATTTCAAGTTAATTCTATTAATACTTCTATTAATGTTTCCCTTTGTTTGTGACATGGTCCATGTATCTCAATGTCCATATTTACAAGCACTCCAATGACTTAAGTAATTCTGAAGTTATTGGCTATCACTAAAATTTTTACATGAGTCCTCACTGTCTTTGGTTGAACAGGCAACTCAAAGCATGCAAGCCCTATGCCACTGGTGGTTCTTCTTCCTTCAATCAAATTTCTTTAAAAAACCCACCTTGGTTCTTCTTCATTCATTCAGATTTCCTTAAAAAACATCTCACTTCTTTTCACAAGACTTGGAAAAAATGAGTCTAGATCTGTGAAAGCTTGTGGTTTTCTACACCACCAAGTGAATCTTAGAGAAATTTCAATTCTGAAAAATGTACATGGCTTTACTTAAACATCTATTTTGCTGAACAGAGACAAGAATTAGACAAAAGGTGCCAGAATCCAGACTAACAACAGAGCATTCTTCCCAACATGAGAAAAATTTTATATGGAAATTTCTGCCTGAAGGCATGATTTTTTATTCACCCATTATTCAACACTTTTGCCCTTAAATTGCACCTTATGAACTTTATTTAACAGGGGCCACTTGTGCATATTAGTACATATAACGTTAATATTCCTAACATCAAATAAACAATGATGAAAATTCATTTCACATCTGAGTATGTTTCCCGTTCAGGAAAATACATGGAAATGCCTTTAAGCCTATCCATATTAAGGACAGCATGTAAGCAAATAGCTTTAATCTTGTACTAAGTATGTGCTTAAATAAATGAAGATGCCTCTCCAGACTATATTTTTCACATTGCTTATAAGCACATCAGAACTTCTCTAAGCTTCACTTATTGGCATAGGAAGGATCTTATTGTTACAAGCCCGAAGTAGGAGGTCTAATAAAATTTCCTAATCTGATGAACCACATAAAAAGAAGCAGAACAAATATAATTTTATGTCTCTACTGGGGGGGAAAACAGATGATGTAGCTTGAAGTTTGCTCCCCTCTCTTTTATTAGGCTGTAATTTATACAAATTCTATCAAGCGCTGTGATAAAATGAAGCTGGATTTATTTGTAGGCACAGATCTTCTTAAAAATATGTAAGTTTTAAAATCCTGTAGGAAATAGAAGCTGTACATAAAATTACACCAGATTTAGAAGAGAAGCAAATAAAATACAGATGATTCCATTACAGTGTTTTATAGTGTGTATTTATCACATGTTGTCACTTCCTTTTCTTTAAGCACACTGTTTCAGGTCTTTCTATAAAACCAGCAATTTTTGCACAGCCTAATAGTAACAAACTGCAGAAGTGAAACCACTACCAGAATATCCTCATTATGAAGCAATGTGAGATAACACAGTATGCAGAAGAATAAAAAAAATCTGAATGAGAAGGAGAAAGATTTTGGAAGCAATCCAGGCTTTCTGTTTCAGACCTCAGACATGCTCTCACTGGTAAATGGGTAGAAGGAAGTTTACCTAGCTGTAATCACTCAGCTCTGATTCATCTTGCTAAAGTTCAGGTGTCAGGGTATCTAAAAATTAGGTGTCTAGTCATGGCTAATTATCTATGTTCCTCTGTAGTCCATTAGGAGAGCTAGGCACTTCTGGAAGGTGATTCAGTCTACCTATCTCAGGACATTTATCTTGGGATAGAACGACTGACTCTCTCCTGGTGCCTATTTCTGTCAGTTCATTACAGAGGGAGCTGGGGTGGTTAGCTTAGATTAGATGTCTGGCTTGAAGATAACTAAATTTAGGTGAGATGATTCCCTCCATAAGTAATTACTCTTATTGTTGATACTGTGGATAATTTCCGCTGATATCTGGACGTGATGTTTAACTGTACATCCTGTGGTATTTAACCAACATTTTTTCCAAAAGGTAATGATACTTTCCAGAAACAGAAATTTGTGCCTGAATGTGTACTTGCCCAGGCCATGCTTTCCAGTGGATTTAACTAGTAATCTGTGGCTCCCATTGCAACCTAATGTATAGCAGTGAAATTAGCAGCTCTCACAGGAGGGAGTGAAATAACTTTAATACAGCAAAGCCAGCAGCACTTATGTTCTGCCCATTGCTCAAGATGGAGGGAATAGTCTTTTGGATTTTTAAAAAATCCAGTTTTCTTCTAAACTTGTCAGTCGTCTAAGATGAAAAAGGATACAGTACTCAAAGTGCAACACAGTCCGGGGTTTATTTCTGCAGATGAGTCATTCCCTGGACCTCTTCTGGAATGCTGTGTGATGCAAGGTGGGGAAGGAGAGGCTAGATGAATAAATGGTCTTTCTCCACCTCCCCAGTTCTTTAATGGAGAAGACCTAATGCTTTGAAGCACTACCAACAATCCCTATGACACCCTCCAAAGTACCCAACTTCAATGTCATGCTGGTAAATAAAGCCTTTTTGGAAAATAATAAACAAGAACCCTGACTCTGATACAAATTTCTAATTAATTATTTCAGGCATCATGAATTTAAAAAAAAAAAAACAAACCCATGAAACAAGTGGTGATGGAGGTAGAAGTACAACAGCAGGCAGGAGGAGACATGGGCTGAGTACTAACACTGATGTGGCTGGTTCAACATAGTGCAACTAATTTTGACCACAGTAGGTATAAGGTGAGCAGGAAAGAGTCACCAGAAATACTTGGGTATGGGAATATAAACAAAGTTTTTTCTATTAGGCTTTCCTAAAGTCATTAAAGCCCACAGAGAACTCAACAAATATTTATTTTTTTCACTCAGTAGGAATATTTGACAAAAAAGGAACAGACTCTGGGACATGCTTGATCAATAAATGTCATAACTCAAAATGTGAAGAAAAAAACTTTGAAGATTTTAATATGATTTTTTCAAAAAAATGGTCCTGAATGGTTAAGTATTTCTTTTGGCCTCCTTGGAAGTTCTAGCACACAGAATCCAAGCTTTAGGTGATGATATTTAGTATCTTTAACTACCAGGTGAACTGCAAGTCAAGAGCAGGGCAAACATCCAAGAAATTTCTTAACTCACTTCTGGTCTCCACAGCCTGGACCCCCATAACTCCTGACCCCAAGGAGGCACCTCAGTGGAAAGGAAGATTCAATCTTGACCTGTGTCCTGAGCCTGGGCATCTTGCAGCCTATTAAGTCACTGACTGAGACTGTCTATAAATGTAAGGCAAGTTTGGAGAAAGAGGTGATTAAATTCACTGAGGGAAAAAAGGAAGAATTACATACTTTGTACTTCTCATGCACAAGCCCTTTGGCTGGATGAAGCCCTGTTGTGCCTTAGAGCTTGTGTTTTTTGTCATAAAAGCTGTATTATTGCTGGAGAGCTTGTCTTTCTGTGTAAAACTGTAAACATAGTAGAGAGGTTTGTCTGAAAACAATTTGCTTTAGTAGTGGTTTACAGGATATGAATTAAAAAGTTTTCAGCCCATTTCTCCATGACTAATGTTTGGCTATTGATTCTGTAATGGACATTAGGTTTGGCTTGGCAGAGAAGCAAAGAACTTAGTAGCTCATGGACAGTTTAAACTTGGTCATGACTCTTAAATAGCATAGTTCTGCTGTAGAGTTTGGGTGTGTGAACTGAAGTTATATAGAGTTAAACAACCTAGTACTGTATATTCTTTGGGGTAGGGATCTTATTTCTGCTCCAAGTTTAATGCCTTAGAGCAATAAGCCTGTGGCTCTTAGCAACTGCTGAAACACAAATGGTAAATAAGGATGTTTAGAGTTTGACCACAGGCCTTTGATCTACTTGGTAATTGTTTATTTGGGAGACTCCCATGTATTTCAGTATTACTGCAGGCCACATTGTCACCTAGGTACATATTAGAGGCCTGGCCTCTAACCAGGCAGTTCTACCTCTGGTTGCTTTCAGTGGACCAAAAGAAAAGAAAAAAAAAATCAACCTACGGGGCTATTATTCTGGCCTTTCTTTGATCACTGACTTCACTTAATTTAAAATTAAAGAAAGATCAGAAAGAATAAATGCATATTAAATTAATAGCACCTATTCAAAAGGCTTGCATATTGCAGATAACAAAGTAATGTTCACAGAAAAGATAGAGATACAGCATAGGATGGAATTTCCCCTACTTGTTATCATTTTCAGATGTTCGTATTCATGCTTATTTAATCATTACCATAATCTGTATAGAAAAATGGCCATGACAATCTGTATCTCACTATATACACATACACATGTATATTAGTTGGAAAGGAAACACAAGACCTGGCTCTTTTTTCCCTTATCTGACATTATGTATACAGGATCGTTTGTCCAGGATGTAGATGACCCAAATGTCATTCTTTCTTTATGCATAGGTTCTTCAAACTTCCATAATCTTTTTTCCACAGGCATTGCCTAATCACCAGCTAGCAGGTGATTTCAGAACATGAACAAAGAAATGTGCTTTTTGCTGTGGAGGGCAGAGTTAAGGGTTCATGCCATGGGCACCCCGCAATTGTATGTGGCCTGACTGTCATGTTCAAAGAACAGCAAACAGTCTTGAATTTTGGCTCCCACAACAGCCTTATTTGCTGTTTCACAGGTTATGGGGTGTGCTACATAACAAGCAAACTCTGCACTGTTAGATCCAGAATCCCCTCTTGTTTTTGAGTTCTGTAACTATTGCATCCCAGAGTGCCCCTGAAGCCTTCTGTGCTACAACCTTTGAACAGAGCTGTGTAATTAGTACAGAGTCAGCCTGATACCATTCTTAATGTTCTCTTCCTGTGAACAGTTTTTATATGTGCTTTTTCTGTCCCAGGAAACAATGGCAAATGACACAAGAAGAAAAACAAGTTTTTCCTCTGTCTACTTTATTGTACTATTCCTTATTGGAAATTTTACTTGTTTCATGCAGAGAGAGAGCTACCACCTTGATCCCCTTGGATAATGGTCACTACTCTTGGACCTTTCCAAGTTTCCCATCTGTTTGATTATGAGATCCAGCTTCAGCTTCCATAGTGAAGGACTAAGCACGATGTTTGAAGAAAGTTATGGCATATCAGGGAAGCAATTCTCCCAGTCCCAGGAGATAATAAACACTTAATAACTTCACAGAACCAAAGTCTCTCTGTTGTAACCCATCTTGTCCCAGACTGAGTCAGTGGGTACTCACAGATGGACCTAATGCAGACAAGGGTCCCAAAGTGAGAAAAAAGTCCTATGTATGACTGAGTGAACTTGATGTCAGTGGTGTGACCAACCCAGCCTACAACCTGGTGTGTCTGGTCATCCCTGGAGATCAAATTAACAATTCAGATTCAAAGTGACTTAAACTTCTTTGTTGTTCCTAGCCGAAAAAACTTGCATTAAAAAATTGACTTTCACTCCCTTGAAGTAATGATATTTTGAGTTGTCATGTTGGAGACAACAATGGAGTCTTTGCTCTTGAAATAGATGAGGCCAGGATCAGTCCATTGCTGTTTTGTCAGGACACATTTTGAAGGAAGGTGTCTCTCAAAGGTAGATGAAAGTCTGGCACAGTTTCATTCTGTCTAAGTCTCCTTGATAAAGCTCTTTTCATTTTTAAATTACTTAATTACCATTCCTCTTGCTTTCAAATCAAAATGTGCAACAGCTTATCTCGTTCGTATAAGGCAGCTAGTAAAGAAGGAGATATCACCAGGAAATTAAAAAATAAAATAGTGATAATGCCAGTTGGCCACAAGAAGAAAATGAAAATTGACTCTTTCTAATGTTATGTATTAATTACACTTACCCTTATTTAATGTCCCCATTATGTTACACAGATCAGTGCTCAGTAACCCTGTGTAAATGACAGTCTTGTGCATGATGTCAGTTAAAGGTACTCATCTACACTCTGCTGTCTTACAGAAGCAAATTTGATTTATGCTTTTTTATGATCTTTCTCTTCATTGAAAAGAATAAAACTATATTAATCTCTATAGAATAGTTTGGGGTCAGATTTTAGGCAAAGGTTCAGATCAGTCTAGAATATGCACATACCAGGGTTGGAAGCCAATAAGAAACAAAAGGGAGAGTGATCCCAATTCCACTGAATTAAAAAATAAAGAACTTTAGATTTAATAGAGTATACTGAGAAGGGATTTTGTTCCAAAGGTCATTAAAGCTTTTTGGTAGGTCTTGGGACATTTTGAGATTTTTTATGTTTTGTTTTGTTTTTTGTTTTTTTTAACACTTTTGAGTGTCTAGTAAAATAGAGTTATTTTATAGTTTTTTAATTTTTTGCAAAAATTTTCATTTTCCCAGTGAAATAAGCACTCAATTCTACCAATATGTTTAATGGTGCCACCTACAGTTTGCCAAATTATATATTCAATTAAAGAAAATTAAGAGTGGTTAGTACTGTAACACTACATTTCAAATTTTTTCTATGGAAAAGTAGTTTCCAGAGACTTAATTTTTCTTGTATGACTATTCTGCATATTTATGATAGAAAACCTATGTAAGAAAACTTAACATGCTTGAAAAAGTGTAGAATGAATCATACCATAATGAATGGAAAGTGTTGAGCAATCCCTGATGATTTTTTAAACATTTTCTTTTCATGAAAAAAAAAAAAAATTTCCTTTAGCATCCCACCAAAAAAAGGTATTTTTAAAAATTTTATTTTATATTTTGCAGAACATGAGTCTGTTATGAAGATACCTAGACTCACAAGAAGCTCTGTGGTTAAAGTTATAATAAATAAATTATATATGCTGTGTAGAATGACGAAGGTTCCCCTTTATTCTCATCAGCACTGGTGTGGTAGGGATCCACCATGCCCTGTTAACACAGTTCTTACCTGCTTCAGTAAAATGTGTGTGAATTTAGTTCAACAAATCAAGCAGTTTTGTTACCTCATAAAAACTCTGTCTTTGATTTCCTTCTTTAGTGAAAATGAACTCCTGAGTTTAAAAAAAAAAAAGATCAGTTCTTCTGTCACATCATTGTCCAGGACTGAATTTTTGCTGTAGAATGAATGGTTCAAAAAATAAATAGTTAAGGGCTGTGGACTCAACATCCATCTTTCTGGCAGGCAGCAAGGTTGATTTTGGTTGCTAAGCTATTCACATTTTTTAAAAACTATTTTTCACTTCTTTTCCTCCAGTGTCTATGACTTTTCCTTAATTACTTATTTCCACAAAGACACTCTTGCCAAGGGGATCATGCAGGTTTATGTTGAAAAAGTAGTAGAGATCAGTGACTGGCCCACTGCTACCATGAAGTCCATGTCAGTGTTAGTCTCCTGCATCCTGAAACTCTACAAGTCCACTGCAAATCCATCCCCTGTTTGGACTAGCCTTAAGAATCAATAGAGTTAGTAAAGTTCCTTTGTCTGTGACCTCCTAATACTGTAATTACAAAGTCACAATGGATGTAATTGCTCTATAAAACCTCCACATACCATGGAAGCACATAATCACTGAGAACAAGATTGACAAGCTATACTTTGCGTGTTATGAAGTCTTTTTTTTCGTCGGGACAGTAAGGCTCCATTTAGGGTGTGTTGTGGCAGGAGGACTTGGTATTTTTTTCTTCTTGGAATGATGAAGTGCAAACAGTTCTCTCTTTCAGGCCTAGAGGTTACAGGTGTGCCACCATGGTATCCACATCACCCTGCTTCATTCTTCACAGCTATCATCATGCCTATAAAATGAACCAGTCTCTTGCTCATACCTGAGTTTGTACACTGTTAAAAATTTAGTGTCACCTCCTGATTTATGAACCTGCTTTGCAAAGTTCTGAGCTTAGTGGCAGGTGACACTCACTGAGTGGTTTCAGCTCTTCTCTCCCACCCCATCATAATATGGTGCTAAGCATGGAGATTTCTGGAGACCCTGGGCTCCTGTGTCCAAGGACTGATGATTAGGGCAAAGCCACCTCTAAGAAATTCAGTGAGAGATGAACCTCAAATGGAATCAGGAATTCGAGCTAAGGCAGAGCTTTCAAATTTCAGGAATATTAAAAAATATTCAGTATTACGGCTATTCAAACTGCATCCTGACATCTTTTCAGAACTATCCTATTTAGCTCATAAACTGTTTTTAAAAATATCTCCCTGTTTCCAGCTGCAGAAGGACAGGGCAGATTTTGCAGCGAGTTGTTGAATATTTACAGAAGTTAGCGACATATAAAATATTGTGCCCTCAGTTTTCTTCAAACACATCCTGTTTTACTGCATTACTTTCATGGACAGGCTTATTTCTTGCTAAAGATGAGTCACAGATGGCCTTCTTTTGAAATTGATGGGAGTTTTGTCAGACAAACCTTGTGAGCCCAGTGACAAATTTTAGTTTATTGGACAAATTTTGAGAAAAGTTAAAATCCCAAAGGAAATCAGTTCCAACCCTTTTTTTCCCCATGAAGACAGATATCTGAATAGATAAAAGAGAAGGAAGTAATGCTTCTATTTGAGGGTTCTGCAAATGTGAATCCACAATTTATCTGTTTGTGTATCTATGTATCAATCTATCAATCACATACTTGCGCACTCTATTACCTTATGCACTTGATATCCAGAATATCAACTCATGCACTTCACCTGATGCTTTTCTCTGGTTGCATTCCACATTTAAGGATTAGGATCTTCAATGCATATGCAGGAAAATGTAAGTCAATGACTATGTTTAAAACATAGTCCCAGAGAAAATAAGATGTGTTTTCTTTCTAGCCTGGTGTACATATTTTTGTATGTGAATTGGTTTCAGTAGAGTGTTGCAGCTTCATATATGTTGATACTGCAGAGTGCTTGTATCAAAATTCAGTTTATTCCACATTTCTGTTTTTTTTTTTTTTTTTTTGCGGTGTGTGGGCATGTGTGTGTGTGTTTGTTTTTTTCTGATACCCTGGATCAGTTGTAACTCTTCTATGTCAGCTGGTGTGGAAAGATTAGACAAAAGGGTAATATTAATGTACAGTTATAAAGACAATAATAATAACACTATAATTTTAATAGAACAAGTCTTGTGGTAAAGAAAGTAGGAATGTAACTGATATGTCAGTGCTCAGTGCTGATTATATAAATCTGAATTTACAAAACTCACAGCTTAAACTCTATATTTTCAAAATAACCATCCCTTTAAGAAGGAAATTGAATGTGAGATACAAATTGGATTTTGCAACAGAAACATTTAAAGTAATCCACAAATTTTTTTTTAGGACTAAGGGAGTTGTGGTGGAATGAACTCAGATCAGCTTCCAGTTTCCAAAATTCCTCCAATAAGCCCTGTGAGGATGTGTGTAGAAATTCTTTTTAAAGTGTGAGTAATTAATCATTTTTGCAGCCTATCAAGATGAGCTTTGCACTTCAAAAATCTGGACTAAACATTATAATGAAAAATACCTTCTTGTTTCAGGACAATTCAGGGGGGCCCAGTAAACTTGATCACTACTGGAATTCCAAAGTCAGCACCAGGCAGCAGTTCAGAGGAAGTGATGATAAGAGTTCTTGTTGGTGTCAATGTCTTCAGGTGAAATCCTCACCCTGACCTGGCCTCTTACTACCCTTTTGACTCATTTGTACCATTAAGAAGTCTTCCAAATTCCAATCCACTGTGTAGATGGAGTTGAAAGTGGGGATGAGGTAAGATTTCCTCCATATGGAAATGTGGGAAAGCAGATGTGATATCTAAAAATGTCTTTTATTGCGAGAAGGAGTAAAGCTGGTGGGATGGAAAGTGACAGGCAGGAAGGAAAATTAAGAGTCTGAGTAGGAGCCATCTGAAGAGCTCTGCAACTGCCCAAATCTAGTTTCATCAGGAAGAGGGGAACCACCTCACAGAGGGAGGGTGGGAAGTCTACTTAACCTTAGTGGAGTAACACATTTCCCATGTTTTTGCTGGCATTTGGCCCTCGGCAACTTTCCTGCCTGGCTGGCTGAGTCACAACAGTTCAGGCTCTGCCCGGAACAACTCCAGCCAGTTCTGTCCTGACTGTCCTGATTGACCAAATGTCAATGATTTCTGACTGTTTGTTATATTTTTAATTTTTTTTTTTTTGTTTTGTTTTGTCTTGGGGTTTTTTGTTTTTTTGTTTTGTTGGTTTGTTGGTGTGTTTGGCTTTTTTTGGGGGGGTTGTTTTTTTCATTTTTTGGTTTCTTTTTTTTTTGTGTGTTTGTTTTGGTTTTGCTTTTGTATTGTGTGTGTGTGTGTGTTTATTTTGGTAACCTCTATTCATGTAGGAAATCTGGATTATGAGTGATCATCTTTCCTTGTTCTCAAGCAGCAAGTCTCCACACATTTTCTCTTATGAAATTATTTTTACCATCCTTTTGAATCCCCTGCAGAGATGCTGAACAGTCAGGGACTTTTCTGGCAGTTATGAGGCACTGCTATGCCTGACAGCACTGTCCCTCTTAAAAAAAACAAACAAAAAAAGTATGTGAAAAAGATCACAAAAGATAATATATTAGATAACATCTTAGATTAGTCCTAGAATGAGTAGGCTGAATTTTGATAATACTCATTTTACTCTTACTCACACGCATTGTATCTTGTCTGTGAAGTAAGTGTTGGAATGGAAAAAGTTAGTACAAAATAGACAAATTTCTATTATTTTTTTAAGAAACAATAAAGAAGAGGTATTTGGAAACAACTGCTTTACATTTGGATTGAAGATTATATTGGGGCTATGGATTGCATTCAGATACAATTTTAATAAAGTTTCTGATCCAGTGATCATAATTGCTCTCTTTAAATGGGCTGAGATCGTCTAAAGATTGCTTTTTTTGGTTTGGTTTTTGTTTGTTTGTTGGTTGGTTGGTTGTATATTTTTAAAAAATCTGAAAATTCAAAATAACCTGAACTTGAATTAGAAAAAATTTGTACATTTATTTTTTAGTTTTTCTCCAACAGGAGAACAAAAAGATAGTTGGTTTTGTATTCATAAGGTGGGGGAAGGCATGCAGCTCATTAATAGAGGATCGGTCCAATTGCTTCTGCATCCCAATAGAAGTCCATTAAATTTATAACTCTTACACCTGTTTTACATTGCTATGTATGAGATGAAAATTAGGTTCTCAATGCACTGAAGAGTATTTGCAAAAATGAATCATGTGATGAAAACTTTCTCCTTTGTGTTGAACAAGGAACTGTTTTTGGAGCTCACCCCACTCCCAGTTTATTGAATCACTGTTTCCTTTCCTTATCCTAGTTTTTAATATATAGTTACTTGTAAGTGTCAATTTAATATAGCATTTGGAATGCTAAATTAATATTTTTGTCTATAAATGTAAATAATAAATTATATGACACTCAAATATTTTTAACAACACTTGTGGTACATTAAGAAAAACTGATGAACTCCCTGCGAAGAGATATTATGATACTTTTCAATTCTTTCTCCTGGTTTACTTTTTCAGAGAGAAAAAATTCAATTTTCAGGTACTGAAATCGAGTCATTATTTATAACTCAGGAAATTTTACTTCAAATCTGCCAAGATATTTTTGAGCTAGTGATATCAGAAAGATACATTTTTTCCACGTATTTATTACTGCTGCATAGATTCAGAGGGGTCATTTCACATTTTATGGCCAAAATATCATTGATTTCCTTCAGGTGTGCATGTGAAGACCCTCTTATCACCAGTGAGAGTCATACATCCACGTTAAGATAAGAACAGGCCCCCATTCATAGCCATTTTTCTTCAAGTATGACTATAATATCAGATGTATACCAGATGATTTTTATTTTGTTTTGAAAGATAAATTTCATCAGAAATTCTGCATGGACTTGGTTACTGTTCCTTAGAGACATTTGAAAAACTCTTCAGGGATCATTTTCATTACGTTTTTCATAACAAGAGACATCTTTTTTCTATTTTTAGCTGCTAACTTTTACATTTTGTCAGTTCTTTTCTTGGATACCAGCAATTTCACCTGAGCAATACTTCATCTTATACTCGTACCTGATCATTTAAGACTTTGTCCAAAAACTTTGAAAAAACCAAGGCAAAGTTCCCACTTACCCCAAGTGACTATGGATCAGCCCTACAATAGCCCTCACATCAAAATTCAAAGAATCTGGTGTTAGCACGGATGTTCCGTCCTTTCTGAGAATGAAGCAAACGGAAACCCTAAATCTAGATATTTCTTTATTTTTGTTTCTCTTGTTGATTTGCTCATTGTTGAGTCAATTATTTCCATTGCTACAGTTTCCCTGCACTTCATTAAATTCAGTCAAATTTAGCAATGCATTTGAAACTGTTTTTTAATTTATATTCCCAGTAACAATGGAAATACTAAGCCACAACTAAAAAAATGTTCCAGTCTGAGCATAATTTACTACAGTATCTAGACCAATAAGATCACAGATAATTTCTGAAGAATAATTTATTTACTTATAATGTATAGCATGATTCTGGTTTTATTCAACTATAGTCTCTTCTGCTCCAATTCCAACCTTATTTTGTTTTTCATCAAAATGTCTTCAGCTTACTAGTGTAGACAACTAGACTTGCTTAGTAATACACTGCAGTGGATATCAAAAAAAATCTTATCTTTCTGATGTGCTTATCTGGGGCATAGACAATAATCTGGCGTTGGGGAGATGCAGACTATAAGGGAGGAAGAAGAAATTTTTTGCTCTCCTCATTTCAGTGCAGAACAACTTTTATTTTTTTTTTTTTAAAGAATTTTCAGATTGAAAGGGACCTTTAATATCATCTAGTTCAAATGCCCCTGCCATGGGCAGGGACAAGTCCCACTAGACTAGGTTGCTCATTAAGGCAATGTCAAGAGGCCCCAGACAATAATCCATTAAAGTTTTTTTTGGACACAGACAGTACAAAAAGTTTGGTAAACTGTGCTGTCTGATTAAACTCTAAAGAAAGTCTTGGTAATGTTTGAAGATGCTGCTCCACTCTCACAAAAGAGTAGAGATGGGGATACAGCCTAGTTTTTGAGTGTATTGGTCGAGGGCTCTGCCAGCGGCTGGTTCTGTGAACAGAAAGAGGAAAGAAGTCCTTATTTGAACTTACAAAGTGCCACTACCCTGGCTGAAAAATAAACCTCAGCAAAGCTGGGATATCAGCATAAATCTCTAGATGGCTACACTTTGTTTCACAAAGAACTGTAATTAGAGGCATGTTTTTATATATGTACACACACACTTCTTTCATTCCAGCTGAACTGATAAATGTGCATTTGCTCCATTTCTTATTTCAATACTTTCACTGACATCTATTCTGATTCTGCTCCATTGACTTTAACTGGTTCTTTTTCACATTTACATTTCCATTATTGCTCTTCAGAGAAAGAGGCTGGTAGGTTACAAATGTGGAAACATTCTGTAAATGAACTACATAATCTGCTAATAAATTGCAGTTTCTTCAGAAACACTAAATGAATCATCTAGAGAGATGTATGAGACAGTTCCTATTTTCATAACCTGTATTTTTTAGAAACTCATAAATGTTTCATCCAGCAGACAAGGATGTCAGAATGGAATTGCAATATTTTGCTAAATCATTTTACTTCTATTTTTTTTCTCTCTTAATTATAGGAATAGAAACTTATGGTGATATTATCCTTATGAAAGAACTCCTTTCTCTCCTGCACCTTTTTCTTTCTTACTACTAATTCTTACATCTTTTTTTCCTCTAAGGATTTATATATTCTTCAAATATTCTCTCCACAAAAAGTACATGGCAAGTGGCAAAATGCATTAGAGCCACTTTCCTCAATTACTTAAATTCCCAAACACTGAACTTTTAAGAGTTTCATAGCCTTTGGGTTATGCAAAGCTTGGTCTATATCAGCATACAGTGAAGACAAGCTAATGGCACTGTGTTTACCTATTTCTATATCTCTGGTTAATCACTCAAAGAGCCTAAATGATAGGCAGCTGTAAACATTGCTAAAAGGTACTGGTTGGCACCATTTGTTTTGGTTGAGGGCACCAAAGGAAATGGTGATTTTCCTTTGTCATTCATTAAAACATATACCTAAATTCGTTCAACTTCTTCCAATCACTGTTGATTTATGAAGCTGTATGAAACAATTTATTATGTAGGTTAAATCTTCTGTTTTGGCATACGGCTCTCCAGTATCATGGGAGCAAGTGCTCAGAGCAGTTTTTAAGTTCCCATTTTACCTATGTGTTTTCAGAATAGCACAGGATGTGTCCAGAAAATACACATATAGATGTATGTATGTAAATGCCTCCATGTACACTCAAAGCAAAATGACACAATACAGTCATAGAAAAATCTTCTTTCCAACTGATCTTTAGAGGATATTCTCTTTGGTCCCATGGCCTCTGTTCATATGAGAGGCCACATGCCTGTGTGTTCAAGCCTTGTGAAAGCAGTGCCCCATCCTGCTTGAATATGACCATTATGATCTAATAAAGACCTGAAGGCTTCAGCTTTAAGACCTGAGAAAGTTGTTTCAAGCTTCACTGAATCCAACAGTTCACCAAATGCTGTTAAAACCCTTCTAGAGCTAACGAGTGTCCTGTGTTTGTGTCCTGTTTTGGGCCAGAATAGAGCTATTTTTCTGTCTTGTAATAAAAAGAGCTAAGTAACTCTACTTGCTGAAATTAACAGCAAGTTTCTCATTCAGTGTCTGCTTCTAAGACTGATGAAGTTTGATGTTTATAGTCACAGCTAGAGAATGGTCTGCAGAACCAAGGTCACTGCTTGTTTCTGAGGAACATCTCATGCTTTGGAAAGAGAAAGGGAGTAAAAGGGTCACACCTGCAACCATCCTTTAGGGAGGAGGGGACAAGACAAGTGGCCAAAATTGACCAGAGTGTTCCAGCCCATACGTGTCATACTCTGTATAAATTTGAAGGATCAAGAGAGTCAAACCCCTTCCTCTCTGCCCCTTACCCTTTGCCTTTGCCCTTCTTGACCTGTTCTTGTTTGCTTCAGCATCCTGGGAGGATTCCATCCCCTCCTCTGCCTGTGCTCCTGATCCATGCTAGGCTGAATCTGTGTGTTCCTGCCTCCAGCTCCCAGCTGCTCCTGACCCCAGGATTCCATCCTGGACTTTCCCAGGGCTGCCCTGCAGCCTCGGTGAGGCTGAGGGAAAGGAGAGAGGAATACAGTGTAATTTTTCTCTATATTGTATATATTTAATAATTTGTCCCTTTTTATCATTGCTGTTTCATTAAAGTTGTGCAGTTTGTCCAACCCAGAAGCCTCTCTCCCTTATTCTCACTCCTTCCTTTATCAGGGAGGGAAGGGGCTTAATAGAGCATCTGTCTTTCTGGTAATTGCCAGCCCAGCGTTAAACTGTGACAGTTTGGGAGGGATATTTGATAGCAAATGTGCATTAGTCTTTTGTTCACATGCACAGGCTCTCCATATTTGTTCAACAATGGGTTTTAGGGAACCCTAGGACAACAGTTCAGATGTTTTTATAATAAGAGTGAGATCATGAGTGCTGTGAAGGGAACACTACCACCACCACAGGGAAGACTTATATTTCACCCAGCATAGCTTGATTTTTTTCCTTCCTTTCAAAAACATATAAAATAACTTTCTTTCCATTCCCTATAGCCTTGACCAGGTAAAGTATTATTTCTATCATCTGTGGGCTGGAAACTTTGGGAAGTTATTTGCTAATGAATTACAGACTGTGCAGTGTCTATATATGAGTCCCTTGAAAGCTAATTATATATCTATATATATGGATACATATACACACATAGTCATGAACACTGTTCCTCTATATGTTCAAGAACTTTGAACTTATAATGAGCACTCAGGTGGTGTGTGAAAATATCAACTTGAATTTCCATTTTGATTCTGTTCAGGATTTAGCCACCTGTGCATGCATAAGCATAGAGACCACCTAGGAAGCTCACACAGTGAGATTTTTAATGGGTATCACTGACATATTTAAGTTAAATTATAGTATGTGTCATTTCTGCAAGAAACAGGTGCACTTATCCTATCTTTAATCAAAAGACTACTCCCATACTCATCCAAAGAATGCCTGTGAGAAAAAAAAAAATGTTTTCTTTTTTTTAAAAAAAAAAAACAAATAAATTATTTCTAAGAAAAAAGAGGCAAGAGAGCGAATCTTCCATGGCTGGTCACACTCCTTGGCCTCTCAGCTGATGCTGCTGATAAATATGCTGATAAAATCAACAGGGACTTTCACAGGGGAACTTTACTTTTAAAGTAGCTATGTAAGACTCAAATCTCCTTACACTGCAGATCTGCTGATCCCTGTTGTCTAGCTGTGGTTACATGTGCTGACTCCAGTTTCAAAAATAATTTCTTAATCACTTTTGGCTCATCTTCGTTTTTCACATTGCAAAGCCAGTGCAGCTGTGGAAGGATGGACCAGATTCCATTCTCCCTCACACCTCATCAACAGCAATGCTAATTAAGTTCTAGTTTTGGGGCCAAGTTACACCCTGAGATGCAAATAGTCCCCAGATTGGGGCAAGGGCTTTTCTCATAATTTGTGCAGTGCCTAGCATGTGGTTCATGGACCATGTCTGTGATTCCTGTAGTAGAGAAAATAAATAGCAATATTATACCAGTTAAGAAAACTATAGCAATTCCTTCATGCACAACACTAGAGTAGGGGTAAACAGACCAGCTTTGTGTCTATATGGTACAGTGCCCTGAAGTCCTGGTCTTCTGACTGTCCAGGCTGGAGAACACAGTGGAGCTCACTGTGTGAGCTCACAGAGAGGAAGCACTCCCAGGTCTCACAGCACATTTTATGACTGCTGAAATTTTTTTCTGTCAAGTTAATCCTTCTCTTTAAGGTACACTGTGGCAAGCTGCTTCTCTCATTCTGCAAGACTTCCTTCTTCAGCAAAACAAATAAGCTGCTCCATTGAATGCTTCAGACCTGTGATACCTTTCAGGGTTTTGTTTAGCCCAGGCAGACAAGTCCTTGTCCCAGTACAAACCTGGCTCTCCCTCTCTCTCTGTGTTTCCCTGCAGTGTTACTTGAGTCCCCATTTTGAAATCCCGTAATAGCAGGGAATAACGATTTAGTTGAACACAATTACACAATTGTGTGACAAGACAAATGTAATGTAGAGCACAGGGGAAATGTGATCCTAAACTCAGGGCATCCATTCTGCACCAGAACAGTTGAGAGCTATGCAGTTTTTGAAAGCCAGTCTCCTCTTGACAATTACCTTCAATTAATGGTACACTGCACTAAGCAGAAAATAAAAACTATGCCATTAAATCCTTCAGTGCAGGCTGGAAATGTTCCAGGTTGGCTCTAAACTACCCTAAAGAGCCTGTGTTCATATTACATAGTTATAACTTTACAGGACTAAAAGAATATGAATCAGCAGTCATTTATGCTGTCCCCTGTACTTGACAAAGCTTACGTCTGAGAGTTTTGATCCTGATGTAACAAGGATAGATGGAGACTCTTTTGCATTGAAAATATAACCCTCTACCCAAACATCCTTTGCTACTTTAAGACTAAATAGCTACTATACAGTTACTTCTTTCATTAGCAGAGATATTTCACAGAAATCTTTTGAAAGAATAAGTCCACTCTCATCTTTTCAAAAGTCTTTGCCATGAGCCTCACATTGGAATCCATAGGCTAGAGGCCAGGTACTTTATTTATATATATTATCTGATGTATGGGGCTTGAGTAAACAAGAATATGATTAGCCAGGATTTTTGACCATAAAATGTCTCGGGACACACAACTCACTTTGTGCCAGCCCCACCCCACACTGGAAGGAGAGGTGGGATCCTTGGCACAGGTTTCCCCCCAGGATCCCTCCCTGCCCTACCTCAGGTGGCCTTTGGCCCTGTGACAATTCTGACATACAGAAAGGTCAAGAAGATTGTCTATCCAGGCTAGAGATCATCCAAATGCTACTAGAGATCATCCAAATGCTACTAGAGATCATCCAAATGCTATGATGAAAGTGTTGAGAGGTGAGAGAACAGTCTCTGAAAAAAGTCAGCCTTTTTGACTTTGTCTCTTTTGGCTTTAGGACATACCTCTATGTACTGAAGTATTTTCTAAGATGAAATTTGCCTAAAATTCTTCTGTCAAAAAAAATTCAAGTGTAAAAATGTGCTCACAATTAGGCAATGTCTTTAAAAGGAAACAACTTCTACTGAAAAAAAAAAAAAGACAAAAGAAAATGCTAAACAATTTTTCCTAAAAACTACTTAATTGAATTCTCAAATTTTCAACAAGAATATTTGACTTTCAAAAGCTTATCTGCTTTTGGTTTCATTCTCATTTGTTATTACTTAATTAGACTTCTCTGTGTATCAGACAGATGCAAACATTTTCCTCTGATGTGTTTATAAAACCCTAAATATCCTCTTTAATACCTCAAGCACCAAAATGGGGAGGCTGTTCCACCTTGTGGTTTGTGCTCAGCTTGAATATGGAGGTAACCTTGACTCTGAAGTGACTGCCTTGCTCTTAGCACCTTCCATGGCCACATACTTCAGAGATAGATAAGCTGGAGCAGACTTTGGACAACAGGCTTGTGCACTCATAGCTGCAGTAAATATCTGTAGGAATGCAGGCGGACAAGATGCGAAACTCTCTGAGGTGTTACTGAGTCCCAGAAGACTGATCATCCTTCCTGAAAAGAAAAGATGGAGGGAAAACATGTCCAGAGTCACTCAGAGTGCCCTGAAGCACAGGGTCATACCACATCCTCTCCAAGGCATTGCTCAACCTCCAGAGAGAAACAGGACTCTGTCACATCCCAACTCAGTGATCCATTGCCAGTCCTCCCTCTGCAAACCATGTCTGAGATGTCCCCAGGGAAATTAAAACCATTTCTTTTCAGCATTTCTCATGAGGGAACACAAAGTTCTTCAAATCCTTACAGTGAGCAGTGTGAAATGTTCACAGTAGATTATTGTGACATCCATCTTTTCCACTTTAATTATGAATAAGCCCATGGTGCAAGTTTTCACTTTTTCCTTATTTTGTTCTGGCAACATTTTAACTGTCCTTGGTTCTTTTTACCCACGTGTGCATCAGGTACAATGATTTCTCCTCATGTTTTTCCTGTCTGTGACACCTAACCAGTATTTTTGGTACCTCTAAAGAGAGACCAGCACACTTCTTCGGCATTGCCAGGCTCTACCAACATCCATCATAATTTTAAGATATTTGAAAATTAATTCCTGAAATATGAAGTGCAACATTGAAATCTTATCAATAATCTCTAGAATTGCAACGGTGCCATTGTATAATGTGTTGCAGTTCAACTGCCTTATTTCCCTAAAACTCTTCAGACAAACCACACTTCAGGTCAACCTTTAATTATTAATACAGCTTCATTTGGCCCCAAAATTTCCATGCTGTTCAGAGCTTTGCTTCCAAAACACATGAATATTTAGACCCAAGAAGAAAAAGACATGCTCAATGTACAAGATGTCAAACTGAGATTAAACCCACTGAAGTCTACAAAACCTGCTGCAAAAAATGATAACTATCTTTGTCAAAATCCCAAGCAAAAACATGTACGTCAAGTGAGATTGTTGATAAAATATGAATATCAGGGTAAGACTAAGTTGTGGGTTAGTTTCAAAGAATTTTTTTTCCTCTGAGATGCAAAAATTATCTCAAATCTTACAACCCATTTCTGAACACTGCATTTATAAATTCTGATGACATGTGTAGTTTACTTCTATGGCAACACATAGCTACAAAGGACCTGCTTATTAAAAATTACCTGTGTGTTTCTCTGGTTCACTGAAATGTTTGGGGTACTAATTTTTTAATTCTGGTTTGTCTGCCATTTATTACATACGTACCAACAAACCTACATATTTCTCACGTTGGACATTTTAAGTTCATTATGAAAGAAGAAAACCTGAAGATGGGACATCTGATTCCCACAGAGACATCATCTGGCACAGCAGGATTAAAAGGATTTTGTCTAAATGATGTGACACTTCTCTGCTTTGGTTCTCAGCTGCACCTAACTCTGTTGTCTCTGTGGTTTTCATGTTAATCCAGTCCAAAGTCTCCTCTATTCTCACAGAATAATTTATCTTATTTGGTAAGTTTTGATTTAAGTGATTCTTACAGGACACAGAAACAAGCAAGCATGATCTTTTGCTTCACAGATAGTGCAACTGGAGTTATTGAAGCTTAGTGATTTTTTATGGGAACGGGTTATATTCCTACATCACAAAGTGTGAAAATACCCACTGGTGACTACCTGATATTACTCAGAGTATATCATGAGCTGAAGAATTCACACTGTAACTGTGTTAAAGTGAAACTTGTTTAAATGAAATTTGATCCTTATAGATCTTGATTCATAGACTTTGGCCAATAGAGTCCCTACAATATTATGGGATTAACTACATCAAGATGTGATATTACCTGAGGTGAGTGACACACTACAGTCAGGGTTAAAAACACAGGGGAGCTTCAGCTTTTAGGCATTTGTTCAGTAACTGCAAAGGTACCAACACCAGCTTCTTCCTGCCCATGCCAGGGTCACTGGGTTCTTCTGGTTAGTGCAAGGGGAAGGGAAGGCACTGAGAATCTTTCCATGTGCTGAGAAAAGATGGAACAGCACTACCAAATTTTTCCTATATAAGGTCAACTGTGTCTCTGCAGAGCCATATTTTGGCACCAATGCATTTCCCTTATACTTCTTCCAGCTCTTTAAAATCCTGTAGTATGACTTCAGTCCTTCAGATCCTAAGGTTTTCCCTCCTTCCCCCTCTTATTCCACCAGTTTTTCAGCCCCCTGGATTCATCAGGACACTTCTTTTTGCTTCCTGGTCATTCTGAATTGGTCTTCTCTGTGTCTGGGTAATCAGCAACAGTAATTAATTAAACTGAAATATCTCTGATATTCAGCCAAATATGAATACTCTGCTATGTATTGCTCTGATTTTGGTTTTCACCATAGCTTCAGCTTCCCACTTTGGATCAGTTCATTGCTCTTCACCAAATTAATGCTGAATAATTAGTCATTAGTCAGAATCCTTGCATGGAGGCAGATGAATTAGGCAGTTATGGAAATCTGATTTTGTACTTGCTTATTCATTGCAAGCCTCTCATTTTTGGTTCCTCTAGCAGGTTTAGACCTCATTTTAAATTGATTCACTTTTGAGCTGCATAGGACTTTTGCCTGAATAAAACCCAAACCAAAACTGTTTGATAATTCCAAGATTTGCCTTAAGTGACAGAAAAGAAAGATAGTTCTAGCTCATCTATTTTAGTGATTCATCTGTGAACTCTACAAGTGTTAACACATCCTATCATTACAATTTCCCCACTCCCACCTGCTTCTTTGCTTCACCCACCTGTTGCATCTTGCCTTCTATATCATGAGCTGTTTGGGGCAGGCACGTTGTTTACTCTGTGAATGTTGTACAATGTTTAAGTACAACCCAGTTTAGGCTCCTAGGCTCTGCTGTAAAAATAAAAGTAAAATGTGCAATGAACATCAGAGATAAGCAGATGTAATAGTAGGATACTGATTAATTTTAAGATAGGGACCTTTAAATGTATTTTACTTTTTAATAATGATATAATTAATGTGTGATAATGATCTTTGTGTAAAATCTGATTGGAAAGAAGACACCTGTTGTTTTTTCTGCAAAGTAGATAAATGAGGTCAGCACTTTCTGCTTTCTCACCTCCCTTCCCTGCAGCCCAGTGTTGACCCCACCTTGGTTAACATGAGATAAAACTACAATGTCTGGTCCCCCCAGTGTCTTATGGTGGGAAAATTAGCTCGTGTTACCTATTCACTGGTGACAATGCTGGAGTGTTTCAAGGAAGGAAGAGAAGGATTTTAGCTGTTTCCTTGGGCTGATATTCCAGGGACTTCACCACACAGGCTGGCTTTCAAGGTGAGATCTGTCAACAGTTGTCTTTCAAAACTGTTTCAAAATTTTACAGAATAGTCTTTTGTGAGGAATTTGTAGCCCACTCCAAGGGTACCCCTAAAGACATGTCTGCTGAGAGGTAAAGAACCTGGCATGAGCTGGATTCAAGCCCTTGCCCAAGAAGATATGGGCTCATCTGCCTGTTGCACTGGTCCCGTCCACCATGTATCTGTTTGAACAAGCAGGAGCATTGTTCCTTGTGTGGCAATAGAGTATTTAGCAGGCAGCAGTCATCAGTCAGGGTATTATCATTAATAATCAAGGTGAGACATTGGATGGAATGGGAAATTAATCACAAGTATCAGGTGAAGAATTTCTGTCCAAGATGAGCTTTTCTGCATGCTGAGGAGAAATTTTTCTGCTGGTGTGCACAAAAGGGAACACTGGATTTACACCTGTCACAACATTATCCCCCTTCCCTCTGATGCATTAAGGGAACTGTGTACAATCATTCCATTGGCAAATGGTGCAAATTTCAGAATGGCATAAAGCATCCTCATACAGACCTACAGCAGTGAAACAGGACAACTATTTCTTGAAGAGCTGGGAACTCGTGTCTGCAGTGTCTGGCAAAATGGTTTGGATAGTTTCAGAACTCATTGTGACTGAAAAATATTTCTTGTAATAATCACCTTTCTCCTTCTTCCATGGACCCTCAACAGACACCAAGAGAACAGCAGTGATTAAAAAAGCAGATTAATAACTCTGACTTAGTCTGATTAATAAAGTAATAAAGCTGATTGAAACCTAAACAATTCAAACAAAATCGTTCTCAATATATCAACAAGCTGAACTTACGTCACTGATATAGCCACTTTTTGTTACCCTCTCTCCTGAAACGGAAAATGATTAAAATGATTCATTCTTTCATTATGACAGTGATGACCTGAATATCATGCTGAGCTAATTGAAGCTTGCCTTCACGTTAGTAAAATCTACAAAGCAGAGAGATAGTGTTCTTCTTTCAATAGCTGCTGTCCCAATGGTTTGGGGTTTTTGTTTTTTTTTTTAACTGAAGTCTCTTTTACTCCTGTGATTAAGTAACATAAATTTATATAGAATGAAACTAAATCAATGTATATTTACATTAAGTCACAGAATATACATTTAACCAGGAAATGCTCAGTGCAGTTTTCATCCCTCCTATGTGTAAGCAATGGTGAATCTGCTATGAATAAAATACTGGTGCAAGAACACATTGTTCCAGCTTTAAGCTCGGAGGAGTATGGAAGTCCCCGGTAGATGTTGTAGGGTGCTTTGATAATGGCAGCTGTAGCCACAAAAGTATAAAAGTGATGTTGATTTGCAAAGGACATAGAAGATCTAGTAGTCCTTTAGAATGCCATCAGCTGAGAAAAAAACGGGCAATTTACACTTGACACATTTGATTCAAAACTCCTTTTTCACAGTAAAAGCCATTTCAGCATTCCAGGCTCATAATTGTTTTTAAAATGTGAGCCAAACACTGTTTGACACTGAAATAGAAGGGTGCTGTGTTCTTTTAGATGTGCACTCACCCTTAATTGAGAGTCCTGATCTCACTTATTCTCAATAATTAGGACAACTTGTCTTTATCCTGACACCTTCTCAGATGGCGGTAGTGATCTGAAGCGCAGGGATGTCAGCCCAGCCTCCAGGGACAGATTGAAATTAATCTTTTCCAGAATCCTGTTTTTAACAGTGAATGGTAGAAAATATTGAGGAAAAGAAAATTCATCTTTTCATAGGCAGTGATTTCCAAGACCTTTAGATTAAACTCTTTGGACCATAATGTGTAAGAGTTTTGATAGACTACTCTGTTAATTTGATTGATTTCTTCCTTTTGCCTTCACAGCATCCTGTGGCTGTAAGTTCTACAGTAGCATGAAAAAAAAATATTTTCCCCATGTTAAAGGAACTGACAGTTTACAAATATGCAATGACAATCATACTCAGCAAACTCTTTTCCAATGTAGAGTCCTACTTGGTTTAATACTTTTTTAGATTTTCCAGTCTCAGCTGATGGAAGTGTTATCTTTAACTGAAGGGAAGAGGATGCTCCAGCCACAAAGATCTAGCTTGTTATCACTGCTAGACTGCATTATATCTAATGATAGAGAAAAGTTTAATTTGCTAGAGCAATTAACATCATAGAATCATAGAATCATAGAATTGGCTGGGTTGGAAGGGACCTCTGAGATCATCAAGTCCAACCCTTGGTCCACTACTGCTGCAGTTACTAGACCATGGCACTCAGTGCCACAGCCAGTCTCTTTTTAAATATCTCCAGGGATGGAGAATCCACTACTTCCCTGGGCAGCCCATTCCAATGTCTGATAACCCTCTTGGTAAAGAAATTCTTTCTAATGTCCAACCTAAACTTCCCCTGGCACAACTTGAGACCATGCCCTCTTGTCTTGCTGAGAGTTGCCTGGGAAAAGAGACCAACCCCCCCCTGGCTCCAACCTCCTTTCAGGGAGTTGGAGAGAGTGATGAGGTCTCCCCTGAGCCTCCTCTTCTCCAGCCTGAACACCCTCAGCTCCCTCAGCCTCACCTCATAGGGTCTATGCTCGAGTCCTTTCACCAGCCTAGTTGCCCTCCTTTGGACCCACTCCAGGACCTCAATATTCTTCCTAAACTGAGGGGCCCAGAACTGGACACAGTACTCGAGGTGTGGCCTCACCAGAGCTGAGCACAGGGGCAGAATCACTTCCTTGGACCTGCTGGCCACTCTGTTCCTGATACAGGCCAGGATGCCATTGGCCTTCTTGGCTACCTGGGCACACTGCTGGCTCATGTTCAGCTTCCTGTCAATCCAAACTCCAAGGTCCCTCTCTGTCTGGCTGCTCTCCAACCACTCTGTCCCCAGCCTGGAGCTCCCCATGGGGTTGTTGTGGCCAAAGTGCAGGACCCGGCACTTGGCCTTGTTGAACCTCATCCCGTTGGAATCAGCCCAACTCTCCAGTCTGTCCAGGTCCCTCTGCAGAGCCCTCCTGCCTTCCAGCTGATTGACACTTCCCCCCAGCTTAGTGTCATCTGCAAATTTGCTGATGTTGGACTCAATCCCCTCATCCAGCCTAACAAACTCTGAGCCCATGTTATACCAAGCCTTCAAGACTGTTGTCCCAGGACAAGAGGTCTGAAAAGGCTGTTTACAGTTTCCTGCATTACAAAACCACAGTTTCTCTATAAACAGCTCCTCTGAACTATGGAGCAGAAGTTGGATATTGCAGGATTCTTCAGGAGGATCCTGTAGGATTCTTCTGGGATGCATTTTGCAGGAGATGGGGCAAAAAATTAGAAATTATAGGTACAAATTGACTTTCCAGGAGAAGTTCCGCTAATCTGTGTACAAACCTTTCAACAGCTTCTTCTTCAGTGACACAGGTGGGCAGTTTCTTAAGGACCCTGTGTTTCTCTGTCATAATCTGCTCCTATTAATAAATTATCACAAGATTCTGTTCAAAACCATGATATATATTAGAAGCAGATAAGTGGTTCCAGGTCTCAAGGATATCAGTGCTCAAAAAAATGCATGCAATAATGCATTTGAATAGTTACATTCAATAATAATAATAAAGTTATCTAGCAACTGACCCAGGCAAATGTTATTTAGAGATGTTGATTTGTTGTAAAGCACCCAGGTGTGTTTTAAGGACTGAGAGTTTGGGGCTCATTAAAACACCCCAAAATGGGGCACATTCTGTAACGGTTGTGAGGTTACCCTTGGGGTTGCTGAGACTGGGAAAAGTGTCTTTTGAAATATAAAATGTCTTTAAGTCAATCAGGAATATCCTGCTGGAAAAGAAAATCAAGGACTAAGGCAGGGGAAATATACTGTCATTTTCTGTTAAGGAGCTCATTTTTTTGCCTCCTTTTAGAACCATTAGAAATTACTTCAGGCACAGTTTAATAATCTACATTACTATCCCAGGAGTTAAGATAGAAAATGATATTATGGCAAAAATGTCTTAAATCAAATAAACCTCAATAAAACCAGAAATGTTGCTTTTTCATCAGATTCCTTCATTGCTCAAGAGCTGTAACATCCCATTTTTAATTTTACTTAAATGGGGATATTCTTTACTCCTAAATGAAAAAAAATAGTTTAGTATAATGAAGAGACAGCGGAGGAGAATTAGGCTAAGATTAGGTGTTATGTAAGAGATTGTGTAATATAACACATGTGATTGTGCAATTCTCAGTTTTAATTGCAAGTAATTATCCATGTTCTTTGGATATTGTTGTTGCCATCCTACCTCCCTGATTCTGTGGGTCATGTTCCAAAATCTTCATATGGGGTGGAAGAGGTAGGGAGCACAGGTTGGCAGTCATGGAGAGAACTCCTGATGCATTTCACAGTCAAGAGAGCCACATCCCTTGTCAAGTTCCTGCCATTGCCCAATGGATGTGGGCTGGGTGAATCTCCTTTAACAACCCTGCCTAACTTCCTCCCATATCCAAGAATTTGGCTTAGCTTGGAAACTCTTGTCCTATGCCCAGAATGTCCCTCAACCACAACACTGTTCTGGCAAAGATGACAGCTGTGATGGATGAGCCACTTGTGAATCAAGAGCCGTATCTTGGGAATCTTTGTCTGCAGCTTCATGCACACCATGGACTAGATGTATAACAGTGAGACAAAATGATTCCAAGAGAGATTAAATGCACTTAGAGGTAGTATCTGAGATGACCTGAATGTGTTTTCACACTCTTCTTGCCCTCAACATTTAACACAAGGACTCTGGCAATGGGTTCTGTTGTTTTTTTAAGCATTGAACTAAATGGTATAGCACCCTCACCGCTTAAGTAGTAAATAACACAACTTCACAGTCCAGCACTTACTTATTTTTTTAGCACCCCTGCTGAGAACCATCAGATAGTTAGGAGAGTTGGGGATAAAACCTGGAAGTGTGGAAGGACATTTCACAAAGCCTGCTTTTCAGGTTTCTGAAAGGCGGTCAGGATACTGACCCAGGGCTGCCCCATCACAGATTTTCTGAATTGACACTCAAAATGGATAGGACTTATCTGACCAAGTATAGGTGTTGACAATTAAGACATCTATGTCTTTGCAAGTCTTTCCAGTTTCTCTTTACAGTCAGGGAAAAGCTGGTTGATATATCCTGTGAAGCCCAGACCATTGCTCACCACATTCTCAAACGCTCTTCTCGGTTCGGTGAGATGGAGGACCTAGAAGCATCTGCTTTTCTCCCCTAACTGAAAGAGACGGAGATTCAGCTACAGATGCCAAAAAATGCACATGTATGCCTGAAATTTGCTGAAATGAACCATGGTCTAATTTCTACTCCTCAGTGTCTCGTTATTAAAAAGGAGACACAAGTATAGTCTTACCACTCTAAGGTTAACTACTTGGAATACAGGAGATATTTTTTTCTCACAAAACCCCAGTGTACACTATAGACTCCGTATTTTACAAATCAAATAGTAAGTGAAATAATGTGCTATGGGGCAAACAAAAAACCCGTCTAAGCTTATGGACACAAACTTTTCCCCCAGTTGATATTATCATTTTTCAAATTACATTAGATCATATCTTACCAGAAGAGCAGGCTGGTTAAATGTAGAACAGAGTCTGATGACACATCAGTTTTATTGCACTGAGGTCCAGAAAAATTGAATGAACATTCTACTCGTATATTGCCATGTAACTAGAGCTAGATGCAAATGCATTTCTTCATCCTTTTTCCAGAGAAATAATGAAGCAAACTTGTGAGCTTGCTCAGTAGAAAAATATTGCCCAGTTTGGGGGAACAGAAGAGAATAGAGAGAGAAAAGGAAATAATCAGCTTTAAATTTGTAAATATAAAATTGCTGTTCTTGAGGCTAAGCAAGTAGTGTCAAACCTATATTTGACCCTTTCCATCTGTCCTGCATAATGCCTTGACCCAAGTCCAATGAACTCTGTACCCCCAAATACCTACATAGAGCTTTATAAAGCTCTTCAAAACATTTAAAATACCTTTATCACCCTTGTGAAAAAATACTTCTCTGGTGGGCTGTGCAATGGTTGCATTATTTCTAGTCCCTTGAACTAAAACAGAAGACAACAACAGCAGTTGGAGTCGATGTTTGTTGTAGGCCCCTTCTAACTAAACAATTCTGTTCTATTCTAAAACATTTGATTCTCATAGTTAATATTGTACCTTAAGACAAGTGATGCCACACTGATGCTAGTAAAGTCAAGTTTGGAAGTGTCTGGTTCACCCCAAATCACCTTTGGGAAGTGTGGCAGGACATTTCACAAAACAATCAACCTAAAAAAACTGCCACAAAACAACCAACCCCCCCCCCCAAAAAAAAAAACAACAAACAAACACCTTTTTTATGCAAGATTATATCATTCAGATCCTCTGATTTGCATGTCAGTTTCATAACATCACCAAAGACCCATTTCCAGAAGACCAGTGTACTGAAAACTCTGCAGAATTCAAGGAGAAGGAGGTTTTGTAGCTGTACTGACACTCAGGTTATTGATGCATTGAGCTATTGATGTGCACTTTAACTCCAGGAACATAAACCATGCCAAAGTAATATTACATATGAGAGTTATTCAATAATTTGTGGAATGTAAATCTATCTCATATCTCTTTGCATCAGGAACATTAATTAATCCTGTGATGAGAATACCATTTTCAGCTTACAGTACAAGCTGGGAGAAACTGCAGTGATCCTTCTGGCTTTAATAACAGCATTCAGTTCAAGGAAGGAAAAATAAATTTAGCTATTAAACTGAAGGATTTTCCTGATTATTATGAGATGGAGCTGTAGATAAAATTTGCAGTCTTTATAGCAGAGAAATGAATGTATGGATGCCTTTTCAGTATCAGTGTTTTGTTTTAGATGACTATGCAAATTCAGGTTCAGACTATTGCAGAGAGGGGAACGAGGCACTGCTCTGTGACAGATTCTGTAGGAGTAACTAGATAGTTCTCCTCATATCCACTTAAACCCACCCCTAACACACTAATTTATAGGCATATGAACCAGGCTGGGCCTGACCCAGTAGCTTTAGTTTAAATCTCTTTTTTCCCCAATGGCATTTCCTTTGGTTTATGAGAACCCAGGGTCAGCAAATCCTGTGTTTGCTACTGCAGATCATGATGATGAGAAAGGTAAAGATTATAACAATCTCAAATAATATTGAGACTGTGAGATGCTGTAATACAGTGTGACCCAGAGATACTCCCTGCTAGAATCAGAGAACAAAAGTTCACATGCTTAAATCTTATGAAAATCAGTCCTCTCGATTTATGCAGCAATTCTAAATGTAATATACAATAACTAAAAAATTCAGGACCATTTATTAGCTGGCAAAACCCTGGCTACATATCTTCCTTAGAACAGCACCTTTAATGAACTCAGTGTTTCAATGTAATTTCATCGTGTGTTAGCGTGTCTCATTGAAGAGAAATCCTGTTGGTGTCTGGCTGATCTTTGAAAGCCAGAGATAAGAAATTCTTTGTCAATGTCAATAATGGTACAATGAAATAAACTGTATACATTCACTGATAGCACTTGTGTCTATAGGGGGAGTTGCTTAGGAATTTTTTCAATGGGATGTTTTAATGTGCAAAAAGTGCCAACTCATGTTGGTACTTTTTTTTTTTTTTTTCCTGAGAAGTTATTTTTGTCCAAGGAATTATTAGTCCAAGGGGTGATTGGGTAGGGCAAAGAGAAGGCTAGCCACATGCTATTCACCACAATAAACTGGGAAGAATCTTGTCTGAGTTTCTGCCCTGAGTCATGTAGTCTAAAACCAGAATAAATTAATTAAGCATAAGCTCTTCAATAGCTTTTTAGAAAAGAGACAGGAACTGAAAGCTTCTGTTTTTGAATAAAACACAAAATAGTATTTCCCAATATTTTTCACATGACATTAGAGAGAGAGTTTTACTATAAATACACACTCCTGGGAGCATCTAAAACCAAAAGCATTAACAAGATATATGGTTACACCCCTTAGTTAAAATAGAGCCAGGCAGTTTTCCTGGAAATCCAGGTGACCAAAGTCCTCATAACCCACTTCTTTTCTTTACTTTGTGCTTAATCTGTTCCCACAGGGACCATCCCCATAATTCACCTAGATATAAGTCACCCAAGGACCTTCCCCCACATTTATTGTCTTTTGGGTCCACTATTTCAGGAAAGAGATGGGCCACTGGAACAACACCATCTGATCTTGAGAAGACCACTAAGTGTTGTCTACTTAGTGGATGTGCCAGTGCATCAGAGGACTATGTGATAAAATGGAAATATATTGCTGGTAGCTCTTAGCCTTTCTTTTATGGACTTTTCAATCTCTTTATTCAAGATGCTACTCACTGCACAGGAGGAAGAAACAAAGACCACACAGGCTTTCAGACACCATTGGTGTTCCACATTTCATTATTTATTACATTGACCCTATTTCGTAGTTTCAGGGAAAAAAAAAACCATGATTGAATATATTGAGTTTGTGGTTTATCACTGTGACGTGACAGATTATGCTTAATTAAAGCTAGAGTTAGTTCCTAGGGGCTTGAGTATCCCAAATTTTTCTTCTCAGATACCAAAAGGGGCAATGCCATGTCTCATGAAAGAAGGGTCTTTGTCAGTCTGGTTGGTTCATTGACTCTGCTCTCAGCACAACCGTATGGGTAAAACCAACGTGCTTTTGTGTTTCAACATTTTCCTCCAGTGATCTGGGTGCTTCCCTTCCCCTTCCAGTTACACAGGTCACCACAGACTTTGTCAAGTAGGTGTAAGTGCAAGTGTATAATAACTAATGGCATAGCCTTGTCAAAAAAAAAAAAAAAAAAAGAAAATGGATACAGAAGGCTTTGGAAATCATTAAAAATAATCTAAATCTTTTTTCTGATTCTTAAAGATCAGTGCAGAATTTCTTTTTTAAAAACAGTTAGAAAAATTAAAATTAATAATCTATGCAATGCTTCTAAAATGTGCTAGAGAAAATATCAGTCTTTTTCCTTTAAAAATTTTCATAGTCACATAATACTAGAAATATTGCTCTCTTGTTGCATATTAACAAAATATTCCTATATTCCAGGAAGAACAACTAATTATGTTATTTTTAAAAAATAGTTTTCTACTCTTGGTGGCTTTTAAAACTTGTTGAGATTTAAAAGTCATGATATTACATCTATAAACATTTTTGAAAGTCAGTAACCAGCTGATTAGATCTCTGAAAAACTAATTAACTAATTTCCTTGAAGCTCCACAGCAGAATGAAATATTATCCAAGGTTTAATTGTGAAAATTTTGGGAAGGTTTCATTTATTAAAAAAAAAAAAGAAAAAAAGAAAAAAAAAAAAAAACCAAATTATTAACCCTGAACAGACCTTGTTGCTTTTTTTCGGTACAACAGAGCTGTCTTATGCTTTAATGACTTATATAAAGATGTCAATATTTTTAAAGTAAGCCAATATTAATTTCGATTATCTGAGTTGATTCTGATGCCATTCACCCTTATTTGGAAAGAGTGTAATACTACTGATTTACCTGAATCATCCCTCACAAAGGTAAAAATAATAAAAAGATAGGAGTTAAGGATGACAATATAGTTTCTTAAGTCTGAGTTTCACAGTGCAAGCAGAGCAGCTAATGACATTTGCAGTGTATTTTTTGAGAACGAGCACAGCCTGTTTTGAAATGGATAAAAATATGAATTTTATGTTAAATGCTGAGTGTCTGAATTTGGCTTTCCATATCCAGGGACTGATGGCTCATATTGGTGTTGCTTTTTAGATGCAAGTTACCTTGGTACAAAGGAAAAAGAGAAAATCTGATTTCTTGCATCCTAGCACTGCAATGTGTCCAGTCATCAACCAGAATGATTTTTTTCATCCTAGGAAATAACAACAGTGAAAAGCATTATTGCAGGGGACAGGGAATTTCTGAAAATGATTCATTTTTCAGGTGTTGAAGTTGACACACAGATCTGAACACATCTGAACATGTTTGTCATATAGCTGGCCATAAATAGGAGCAACAACTAAATCTACAAATTAATATTTATTGATCTCTTTAGTTTGTCTCCACAGGAGCTGAGTTTCAGATTCAGGAGGTATCAGACTCATTGGAGTAATTTATCCATTTTACATCCATTATGGTGATCGATCTACTCCTGTTCTCTTTTAACAATACTTTTAAAGGGATTTTGTTTTTCTTTCTGGAAGGATAATTATTAATGCTTTTTAAAGCATTCTCAACAGTCTTTTGTTTTTTTATTTTATCTTTATTTTTTAAATTCGTTTTATTCCTAGATGCAGGTAAGAAAAGCTGCTGTTAAAGATTCTAGTAAAGCCTAACAAACCCAGAAACCCCACCTTTCCTAACAGAAAAATAGCAATGACATACATAAAGGAACATTTAATGGGGAAAGTAGAACAAAATACCTTTTTTATAAAATGTCATTTTGCTCTTCCAAGGGCTAATCTGTTTCGTTTGTTGATGCTCACATTAAGATCCCTTTGATTTAACCATATCTTGATTTCGGAGGAAAAAATGCAATGCATTATTAATGCCTCATAGTATATGAGAAATGAGTGTATGAGTCAATATTGCTCCAGTGTTGTGCATTATTAAGAATAAGTTAAAGTAGGTCAGCACAGCCCAAGAAGCTAAATAGACTAATAATGCATTCTATGGGTAGACATTCATCTACCAAGGAGTCATGTGTTATGTGCTGGCACCAACACAAGATAAGCATTTTGATTTGTGGATTTTCAAGACCACAGCTGTACTGAAAAAAGAAACAGCTACTTCAGTTTCTTCAAAATTAACTCTCAGTTTTATTAAAGGGGGATAACTGGGTCCATTTCTGTTTAAAATGCAGGGGTTTGTTGAGGAGTTTTTTGGTCTGAATTTTTCAGAAGCAAAATGTAATTGAGACATACAAACAAGGAGATTAGACAATAAATGAAACTCATAAATAAATTTTCCCTTCAAGTGTTAACAAGTTAATCACAGAAATTTTACACAAGCTCCTGACTGCTGGAACATAAAACAGACTAGAAACTAAAACGAAAGTAACCACTTTTTTTTGGACCAAATTAAACAACGTGCAAAAAGCGAACTACAGAGCAGCAAACAAGGGAGAGTTACAGAGTGAAAGTTGCTTGGCTGGCTGATACTGCATTTTAAGCATAGACCCATTAAATATATATATTTTTTTTAAAATTGTCATCAGCACCCAGTCAAGGAAATTCTCTTCAGAAAGCACTGGAAAGTAATGATAAAGCATTCCATTGCTGTTAAGTCTCAGAGTCCAGAGATCACATCTGTTTAGGTTACAAGTTAAAACTAGGTTATCATGCTCAGGTTTTTGTTTTCTTTCTTGAGTATCATTCATCATCAATTGGAGAGATATTATAATTGAAAATTATCCTACAATTCTGTTCCTGATCTCTGAGCCAAAAGCTGAGTTGTCTCCCCAGAGCTAACAGTAATAAAATGCAGTTAAAATGATCAAGTATGAGTCAAACACACAAAGAGAAAGGTTTATTAAGCAAGGAGGTGCCAGCCTTTGATGGACTTATACTTTAAGCAGCATGCTTCGTTCTCTGCTGGCTGTATTATAAAACCAAAGGGGAATATCTCTTCTTTTGTTGCTTTCTAAAGGATAGATTTAGAGCTATTAAAGTTAAATTTTAAGCATGTTGGATCCATGTTTCCCCAAGTACCAAATAATCCCCAGGACTGTATTGATTTTCACAGTCTGAAAACTGGGAATACCATAGGAAAGGAGTGACCACCATGCAGCTCCTGACCAACAGGTACCCAGTCTGGTTCCCAAGCTGAGCTGGGGTCTGTCCTCTGGCTTTCTATGCCTGGTGGAGAGGTGAACCCTGCTTGAACTGCTGCTGATGAGAATTCTAAGTGTTTGACCTGGACTTTTGCTGCAAAGTCCCTCCTCGTGCATATTCAGTCAGAGGATGCTGGGGAAGCTCCAGTATCTCTGTCCTGCAAACTGCATCCATCTCTTCAGTTCAGTCACACATGGGGTTGAGTTTTGAGGCAGATTCATAAAAAAATCTGTAGATATTGATTTAATACATGAGAAGGATAGAATTCTTGCATTTAACCTGTATCTTTAGTTTTAATGCCTCAATGGCTGCCCATCACCCAGTTTTCATGTGCCATTAACAATCTTGGAAAAACCACAGTGCAGGTAATGGGAGCCTAAAGTGATATTAGGATATCATAGTATGATTGTTTTCCAGACCTGAAATCAAATTAATAAAAAGGAACTTGCCAAAAGAAAGTGCCCATTGGGCACTCCCTGGTAGAGAAAAACACAGGATGAACTCAGTGCACTTTTTAGCAGAACATGCTCTTGCATAATATTTTATGATTCATGTATATTGCTTAAAGATGAGCTTCATACAGGAGCAAAACAAGAAATCATGTGAGATTTTCTCCTGCTTTGTTTGTTTCAATATATAAGTGAAAAATGAAAAATGTTGTTAAATAAATAATTTTCTTTATCATTTTTCTCCTGATTTTTCATATAAGAAAATGGAAGAAGGCTTGTAGAGAATAAAAAGAAATAGTAACATAGCTGAATCAAGACAGTGAAAGATAAATCTTTCAAATCCATATTTTAAAAAAAAAACATTTCTTTGTATCCTGCTGCCTACCAATCACTTGGAAACAGAACATTTTTAATTTTTTTTTTTTCCAAAAAATCCCATGTCTGATTTTTCAACTAAAAGGCTCTAAAAGCAACCCACAAAAGATATGCTGAAGCCCCTCAGCCATCAGGAAAAAAACAGTCTTAATGTTTCTAGTATTTCTTAAGCTGAAAAATGTAAGCAAAAAGGAATTGGATTTAAAAAAGTAAAGTCTGTCAAACTGTACCTGAGAGTTCCTTTATACTAAGAAAAACAAAAAAGGCATAAAGAACAAAATCTGCACTCTAAAAGAATATGTAGCAAGTTAGCCTAAACGTGTACAACAAAAATAAAGTAAGCATTTTAAATCTGCCCTGAAATATCACTTTACTTGTCTACATTATTTTACAAGGCACTTATTTTATCATTACGTAAACTTTGCAAAACTACTTCAGCATGTTTGGGTTTTTTAATATAACAAGAAGAATTGTCCCTTTTGAGTACATCTTGAGAACACATTATTATAAAACAGCTTGGAGAATATGGGAGATTGCTTATCTTGCTGTATTTAATAGGACAATCTCAAGCTGTAAGCTCTGTTTTTGCAATAAGAAAAACAGATCTCCTGCCATCATGTGGAATGTAGCAGTATCTCCTTTTAGAAATGATCTGATGGTTGAACATCACAACTATAAATACATCGTGACAGAGATATTATTTTGTGTTTCATTTGCAAACTGAACCATGATTAGAGAATATGAGCACTTTGGAGGCTTGTGTCCTAGCCCAGCTTCAGAGAAAGATGCTCTGTGATGTGATGGGGGAGCTCTGCATGTGAAGTGAATGAACACTTTTCATTCCTGATGTGGGCAAAGTTGAGTTACATGAAGGTTTTTGAGACTCTTCCCTACAGCATTTTGTTTAGATTGTGTATCTCATTGTTTTCAGTGCAGTTATACTGGGAGGAGGTTTGGTTTATATTGCATCCTCATTGTAGCTATCAGACTTTGAAAATGTTCCAGGCCTGATACCTATCTATTGATGTCACATATTCATACAGTCACTGCCACTTTAAATCCAGAGAGCAGAATAAAGGCAAGCTTGCTGGTAGAATATCTTGAGCAAATTCCAGTTTCCAAACTCCAATAATTGACCCAATTCCTTTTTTCATGTAAAGTGTGGATCTGCAAAAATTTTGCTGCTAGAGCTGCTGGACTTTAAAAGGAAGTGTACACCTCCTGAATATACAATTAAAGGCAGGTGGGCATCCTAGTCCAAAGGGAATGAAAGTGTTCAGTGTGGAGATTGATAGGAATTGACTGATGGGAAACAGTATAAGTAACACATAACAAGTTTTCAGGTCAATAACACAATCACAGGGTGACCGAGGTAAAAAAGAGCTCTGGGAATCACTGCATCCATCTTCATACTCAAAGCTGAGAGCCATTTCCAGTCAGGTTTGACTGTCTCCAAAGGTGGTGTCTCTAAAACCATTGGATCACTTTTGATCTGGATCTGTTTGGACCAAAGGTTTGTACATTAGGTGACCTTAGCCCAAATTTTCCATCTTTTTTTGCTGGTGTCCCTAGAGATACCCCAAATTAGGGGGGATTCCTTTGCCATTCAATGGGACATCGTGGAAGGCTCCCTCGGTAAGGATTTCTTCAGATAAGATGATTTTTAAAATATGGCTTACATATCCAAACCAGGGGCTTCCTCATCTTAGAAAATCAGACAGATTGGATTGATGCTCAATACAGTGACTTTCATTTTGGTAGACTCATTTAAGATGGAAACTTACCTTTTGGCTATGGTCAACAAAAGCATACACACTATAGAGAGTAATAAAGCAAATTTTTTTCCTTAGAAATTTTCATCTCTTTTAGACTAAATTCTGGAATGACATTGTAGAAATTGTGACTGATCTCAGATATAAGGAGAAAGTTATTTCTAAGATGTACAGGACTTTCTTCAGCAGATTTAGCTTCTGAAATAATTTAAATCTCCCTTGTTTTTCTCTCTTCCTTCAGAAAGGTTTAATTTCTCCTCATAGTGACTGACACACCAGTGCTGTTACATTTTATTATAGTGATTTTAAACACGTCTAGGATAATGCTAATTGAAAATATTGTCAGTATTTTAAATTTTAATAGATTGTGTTCCTGAAATGATGTACTTTATCTTTTTTCTTCTCCTGGTCAAATACATTTGGCCCAGTTTTGTAGGGTGAATATGAATCTTTTAAAGATCAATCATTTCTTTCTAAGAAAATTGGAAAGGAATGTAATCCATTTTATTTTTCCAGTAATGGTATTCCCGGGGGATAAGCACTGAACTAAAAAAAAGCTATCTGCAGTCATAGGAGAACTTGTCTAGCATAAGGTAGCCAATAGATCTTGCACCTCACAGACACCCCCTGCCCCCATGGATTTCCTACTGTAGCTGTCTATAATATTGCTGCAGTCCAAGCTGTGGTTTGGAGAATAATGGGATTAATGCAACATAAAAGTTTTCCAGAGGCATGTTTATTTGTCACGCATCATATCGAATACCCTTCAATGACAATTTAACATTGGACCAATTTTCTTGGCCACGATGTGCTGCTTGCTGCTTTTTGTGGACCCTGTAAACCATTTGTGAATTCTTCCTTCATTCAGTGGTAACAATGATTTTATAGGTGTTGTCTAAGGAGTCTTTTAGCTATGGAGCTTTAGCTTTCTTCTCTGTTAAGTGGGATGATTCTTAGCCCACGAGATTGCTGTGAAGTCTAAATCAGTTGTTATTCTTGGCTTAGACTCCAGCTTGAGAGATGTCCTTGAAAAAGTCTTTTTTTTTCTTTATTTTTTAAGTGCTGTTACTGCTAAATATTGTGGTAATTCATAGGTCAGATCATGAACTCTTTACTCAGGCAAAATTTAAATTGACTTAACTTCTGTGGCTAGGACTGAATATAAAGAGTACAGTATTATTTGGATTTGTTATTTACAGTGAGAAATGCAGTACATATTTTGTTGCATTTCTTTAACAGAACCTGATGAATTCTTATCTATTTTCATATGTGCACTTATTTATTTCAAACTGTTTATACAAGATAACTAAAACGAGTTAGAAAGAAAAAAAAAATCTTGCATGTGTTTAAATACACCAATGTGATGCATAAGCTTTTTACAGATACAAACAGTACAATGAATATGTAGACTTCCTATTACAAGTTCAAGTGGAAAAGCAACACAAGACCAAATTAATCAGGTCTAAAATTCTTTCTGCTATCTCTTACCAGACAAATGAGGTTCCTTATGGACGATGTCAATGGTATTCTAAAGTTTTAAAATCAATAAACAGGCTGTAAAATTGCATCTGTAATCAGGAAAGGGAACACAAGCATTTACAGAGTAAGATGCAAACATAAAATACTGCAGCTGGATAAAATTGAATGAGACACTCTTTTCAGATGTCATTATTTTTAAATGCATGTTTAATTTAGAATCTCAGCTGAGATAAAATGCAGAGAGAGCTATGCTAAATTGGGATTACCAACTGTCTGAAGATATCTCATGATTAACCCACCTATCCACAACCCATCTGGAGTAAAAAATAAATTAAAACTAAAAGACACAATTCAGGCTTTTTTTGTCTCTTTTTTTCTTTTTTCTTTTTTTTTTTTTTTTTTTCTTTAGTATTGTACATCATTGTTGAAACATTCCAAGATAATTTTAGCTTTGCAGAGAGCTGGTTATTATTTAGACAAGCTACAGAATCAGCATCAGGAACTTTCCAGGTAAGCATATGCCTTAAAAGGTCTGTGTTTTGTAGCAAATTGCTGCAAGAGAAATGTTTTGGAGCACTCATACATGAGTTTCAGGAACACATTGCTTTTAATCTAAAGCTGCTGCTCTGTAGCCTGCCCAGTTTGCTCACACATCCCTTAATGTATCTTTCCAGAATTTGGGAGAATAATCCAGGGCAGAGTCACTTAAAAACAATAACAACAATAAAAAGACATACAGGGTAAAAGAAATACCAACAGCACCCAAAATGAAAAGGAAGATGGAACGAAAGGACTGAGATGGGTGATGTGGTTCTCTAGGATAAAGCAGGAAGGATGAAGAAAGAGCTACATCTTTGGGAAAATGAGCTAGTAGTCTAAGGATGGGGAAAGAATGATGCTTGAGGCACAGAGGCATTTTTGAAAGCAAGAACTACCATGGGGTGTTAATGCCTTGGGGATAGATATGTTTTATCCAATTTCTAAGAGGAAATACTGAGTTGGACCGAAGAGAGCATTGAAGATAGTTTATCAGTCTAATTGTGTGCTGCAAATTCTTAGGTTTTCAGGGGAATTTTCATTGTGCTTTGTATTTTACCTAAAAGTCTGAGCTCTTGGAAGCATTTGATTCTGGAGGGATCACAGATTTCAGTGTTTTCAGTAGAAAGAACTAATCCATGAAGTGAATGGTGAGGTTGGGTTTTCAAGTCCTTGCTCTTCCATGAACATGATCTCTAAGTTGGTTTTCTTTTTCTGTGCTTCAGTTCTCAACCTGTGAAATGGGAATGAGTGTACTTGATTTTCTCATAGGAGTGATGTGAAGATAAATGCATTCAAAAACAAGTAGTGCTCCAATAATCTATTGCATACTTGACTAGCATAAAAATTATTAATACAGGACAAATGAAATGAAGCTTAATGATGTGCCTGTACCTGAATAACCCTAAGGGTATAATAATCAAAAGCCAAATGAAGGAAATAATTTGATGTCAGTCTTACACATTCTTGGACCTGGATTCTGCCTTTTTTTTTTTTTTTTTTTTTTTTTTAACATTAATGGTTGACAGCATTGCCATCAAGAAGTGTATATAAGGTGAGTCTACACATTACTGTTGAGACACCTGTGTTAGCTTTAAGCAGGCCAGCAATCTAACCACTTCAGCATAGAGGTCTGTATAAGGTAGGAGAAAAACTGCGAAAAAATGTTCTTTTGGTAGGAAAAAAAAAACCAAAGATATTTTTTCAATACTACCATACTTCTCATAAGGAATATCTATGGTGCAGGTTGTTTCCAAATCTGTTTTGTATATTTCAATCATATGCCACAGCTATACTGTCTGATAAAGGGAGGTTAAAGTGCAACTGAATGACAGGGAGAAAGAAGAAAAAATGGCAAGGAATAAAGTGTCTTTCAGGAATTAGCTGAAATATATTTGCAGAGCTAACAGGGGACAGAGCAAGAGCATCATGGATGGTAGCTATTTCAGGTCATGTCACTTCTTCTGCTGTGACAACTGGGAACTGCCAGCTGACACATTTGGTTGGATGAGCAAGGAGTGCAGAAAGGGTATGATATGAGGGAGAGGAGGGGCAAACCTGAGAAACTTAATGCGGTGGCCAGGATTTAACACATTTACACTGAGATGCTCATTTTAATTTCTTGTGGGTTCCTTCTGTTGTTACCACAGTCTTCCATAGGAAGGGAAACTCCCATGCTTCCACAGAGCAATTCTGATGTTAAAACAGGCTTATAGAGACTGTCCTACATTCACTGATAGCACTAAATTGACAAGATAACCTCCCAAAGTCCCTTCTAAGCTAAATTTCTCTGTGGTCCCAAGATTCTTCAAACTGCTGTCTGGATGTTTTATCTCTCTCCTAGCATTGTCTAGAAATATAAGGAGTACTCTGTTTTAGGTACTTCTGGTAAGTTCCAAGAGTAGAATGGAACCTGGGCCAAGAAAAGGGAATATTTTCCAAATGAGTAAGAAACAAAGGTGGGTGACTGCACATAGTTGGAGTTCTCAGGTGAGGTGAGTACCGTCACTCTAGAATGCAAGACACCCAAGCCCCCTAAAAGTACATAGGATATACTTTTTCAGATAGGATATCTTCTAGAAATTAAAATTAATCTCAGCCACAAAAACTTTAAGAAAATATCTGAATCTCCTGTGTATTTTTCTGCAGAAAAACCTTGAACAACATTTCATCTCACAGGAGTTGCTTCATTGCGTATCCCAATTATTAGCCAGGACATGCCAGTGCTAATCCATCTTCAAGACAAGATGAAATCATATTATTTGCTAGCTATATTAGACAAGAGAAGGCAGAAGCATACCAATTTTTTTTTGGAACTAAACCTCAAAGTTTTACATGGAACAGGAATAGAAAACTATTTATTTTTGAAAGTTGAGATTTGGGAATTTCTTGCTGGGTAAGAATTAAAGTTTCCTACAAGGTCTTTACTTTATCTTGTTTAATGTAACTAGTGACTAATAAAACTTATCTTGCTTAATAATAGATGAACTAATTATCCCTATACATGTTTAATCCTTTTTAAAACCTGCTAAGCTCTTGGACTTGCAGATATCATGCAGCAATCGGTTCCACAGGTCAATTATCCATTGTGAAAAAATGTCTTTCCTTTATCCGTTCTGAATGTCTTGCCATCCATAGGATGCTTCATTATTCCTGTAATATGAAACGGGGTAATTGGGTACAAACAATTTCATGATCTCTATCACATCCCTCATGTTTGTTTATCTTCTTTCCAAATCTATGTTTGATTATAAGCATCTTTTTTCTGTGCCTCAAATATTTCCACCACCCACTGCCAAACTCTTGCTTTGCTCTGTTTTGATTGTGACATGAAGTCACACTCAAATCTACCATTTTTCTCACCATTTCATTGATAAGGACATAAATTTCATGTCATTGACTGACCTTATAAATGTTGCAGCAATTATAATTAATGTCTTTACTCACTGTCCTAAGTTGCTTAGCCCATATGGAGCAATTCTTATTAATAAGCCACCATGCATCTGCAGTTATGACACTGGGGAGTTGCTGTTACTTCCTTTTTCTAATTGCAAAGAAATAATTCAGGTAGTGGTGTATTAGCCACTGTAGATGCAGAAAGACTTGACCACTACAGTGCTCATTGCTGCAGTGTCTAAATTTGGCTGCTCTCTGGTATATGCAGCTTCAAAGGGAGTATGTAGTCTCCCTAGGCAAACTTACAGAGTGTGGTATGCATCTCTCCTAAAATTAGTTTCACAAAGGCAGTGCATCTTGCTGAGCATATATGTTAGATATGGGATTAGGACCTAAATTTTCCCATCCTGCCTATATTATCTCTTCATAAGCACAATGAATATTTAATTAAAGTGGAATAGATTAACTGGAAAAGATTGTGAGGCCCACAATCTTCTGGACTATCTCTTGGTGGTTAGGGTATTCTCCTGGGAGGTAGAGAAATAGAGATGTGGTTTCAAATCCCCTCAGGAACAAGAGAAACTTGCACCTGGCCCTGCCTTGTTCCAGGTGAAGCCATGAGACTTTTGAATAAAAAGAAGTCAGCAGGAGGGCTATAAATCTCATTTTCTTGGATGTGTTACTCTGTGCTCAGAGAATGTTTCTGGCTTAGGTCCTGAGGGCCAGATAGGCAGGGAAACCACCTACTTATAAAATCCAGTCCGCAGTGGAATGAGAATAGGTGTGGAGCATCTTGGCAATATGAGACTGCTGCAGAACTGTAAGACATTTTACTGGAAGAATGGTAGCTGTGGTAATTCTGCTGCTGTTGTATATAATGTGAGGCAATGTTTCTGGCCAGTCAATGTCTTTATTTGGACCACCTGATATCACTGGAAAAAAAGCAGATAATTAGTTTAGGAAAGAAAACCCCAAACCTTTTTCAGGCTTTCCATAACCCCAGGAACATTTCATGCAAATTACAAAAACTGTGGATTGTTATTCTGAATTTAATAACTTCTGTTAAGTAACCTATTCTAGAGGAAAGGTTGAAACTGATGGAAATCTAGGTGACTAAAGGGTTTGGCAAAATTAGACAATTAGGATCTAAAACACGTCCTTTGTCTTCTGCAACGTTTTTCAATGGCTATGTTTTTTACTATTTAACACTGTTTTTCTGAAAAAGTCTCACAGGAAGGCAGTAGCTGCACCAGACTCAGAACATTAATCAGTGTTTTTCAGAGTTCTTCTCCTCCATGAGAGAAACATTAGGGACAGCTCCGAGGATGACGGTTAGAAGCAGATGGTGAGTAAACTGTTAAGAGTCCAACTTCATTAGCATTGCTTTGATAGATTAATAGTGCCCTGAAATCCTGCCAGGCAGGCTGTTGCCAAAGGTGCCATCTGCGTGGAAAAGCATACACATCAAGAAATTCAGAAGGGAAAAAAAAAAGTGAGAAAAAAAAAAAGAACAACCAGCTCCATCAGTCACACCCCAAGTTATTTCCACCCACCGTGTGCTGACGGATAACCAAAAAGTCAATAGTAATTATAATAATGTTGAATTACATTAAAAAAAAAAAAAAAAAGATACCTGAATGTCATGCTCTGCTCTTTCAGGCAGTGGTTATTTTGCAAATTATTATTATTATTATTATTATTATTATTATTATTATTATTATCACCAGCAATGTCAGCATCATTTTTCTTATTATTTTCACCATTACTTGCAATGTGGACACACCTGGAAGGCCAATTACCATATGACTTTACATTTCAGTGTCAGGAAGTAAACTATGCCCCAGAAAGTTTAGCTAAGGGTTTTTCAGTTCCATTCTGGTTTGTATTTAACTGCAACTGAAATCGCTCCTATTTGATTGCAGTTCTTGCCAATAACTATTTCATAATCAGTTTTTTAACCCTGAACTAATTTGACATGATTCACAATCAGAAAGTATATATACATATATATGTATATGTAGAAAGAGGGAGTTTGAGGTGGGGAAGAGATGGCCAAGACACCACCTGGAGGGAGTTTGAACCTCCAGCTCCCCTAACAGATCATTTCTGCTTGTTGTATAAGGAGCTTTCTCCCAACTCTTTACATCTATCTGAGGGGATTGAAATTTTTGGTGCTGCATTGGATTAGGAATATGAGTGGATTCGATGTTGTGGTGGGCGAGTAAGAGATGTCAGTTAGAAAAGCTAAAGATCTTACAGTTTTCCATCTTTATTCACTCTACCTGCAAATAAATCTACTCCCAAACATGATTCATTTCTGCATAACAAGATACAACAGTGAGATTATTGAGGGGAACCTCATCAGGCTTGAAGGGTTGCAATGTATTACCTCTGATAACAAGAATCAAAGATCCAACCTCTTCCCACTGGAGCCAATTTGTAGAACACTCACCTGCAGCATGATCAAAAAGCTACATGAGTCTCAGCAAGGGCCTATAAGGCTGCCCAGCCTTGTAGTGTAGCAACAAGGATTGATGTTGTGTAGGTTGACAGCTCGTGTGGAAAAGATGGGGAAGACAGAGGGACAGGAAAGGTGCAGTGTGACCCTCAGGTCTTGGAAACAGAGGGAACACAGCGCTGTTGCCTAAACACAGATATCAACTGCTGTTTGAGATGTCCAAGACTATTTGATGTGGATGGCAAATGAACAGTTGATAAATTAATGGATCTGTGGGAAGACACACCTCACTAAGCTGAAGAGGTGGGATCAGGTGGGATACCTTTGTGTATATCAAGATATCTTATTCCAGCAAGAGAAACAAGCCCAGATGAAGGCTGTCTTGACTCCAGGCTCAGATACCCAAGTTAGGGGTCTCCATTCAGATGTCTATACCAATGGCTGGTTAAATTCTAATTTTAGTCTATATGAGAATGATTAAACTGAAAAAAAGGCAAGCATATAACCCAGACACCTAACCATGGGCTTTTGCTGGCATTCACAATACCCTACAGTATCAGGAAGGACCTGAGGGTGTTCTATAAGTCTTGGGTCAAATATTTGAGCCTAGAAATCTGTCTCAGGTATGCCATGGTGTCTCAAATGGCACTAAATGCCTGTGTGATTTAAATCTATATTCACATAATTATACCTCCAAATTTAGGTGTCTGAATCTGGAGCTGAAGAGCATCTAATGAGTCTTTATGCTGATCAGACCTCTGACAGAAAAATGTAGATTTTTCAGGAAAAAAAAAAACTGAAACCAGGCTTAATATTGCTAATACACCTCAGTCAGGTAGGTAGTACACAGGGGAAATATTGCTCAAATTTCCTGACTTTTTGTCCAAACAGGTTAACAATTAAAGCCTCTATGAAACACTGGGGAATTCAACACAAACCCAACCTACATTCCATTAGCATCTAAGCGAAATTTCAGTTAGTGATGGCAACAGACAGAAAGAGCAGATGAAGAGGGAGATACCAGAAAAGGAGGGTGGTAATATTGATGGCATATAATTATCTGCAATACTAGCAAAGGCTGGGCAGGTGGGGCAGTCTCCATTACAAATGTTGGCTGTGTTTAACATGTTGGTGATGTCTGAGTCACTTGCACAATGTTGACTGTGACTTCAAGTTGGTTTTGATCAAGCTCAGTTGCATTCAGACCTTAGCTCTCAATTCTCCGCCTTGCATAAGAATGTTCTCAGATCTCACCAGCCTCAAACTTAGTTAAATGCATGTATTAATCACAATTAGCTGGCATAATGCTAAATAGAATTTTTTATGAGTTGTGGTCAAATTCTCCACAGAAGCAGTCAGACCTATAAAAAAAATTTCCAGCAAAGAAAACACACAGAATGTCCAATGTTCATGTTAATGTTGATTCACGGCATATTGATTTTCCAAGGAAGCAATAAATCTCCTGTGGATTTAATATTTATTCTGACCTACCCTTCAGAACAATGAAAAAAATGGAATAAAATTAACTGCACTCCATTACAGTATTCTTTCAGCAATGTTTTTACTTTCATGCTAAATTAACAATAACTTTTTTTTTTTTTCATTTATTTTTAATATAGACTAACCTTCACTAAGTCTAGGATTCCAAGTCACATTCTCCATTGTTTGGATATAAGAAGGCAATTTATAGCGTTTATGTTTTTACCTGCTGCAATTCTTTTTTACTGTTAGAACTTAATTTCTGCATGTACTAAAATTAATTTAGGAAGGATATCTGGAGTGAAAAACCTAGAGTGGGGACAGGGAGGACTTGGACTTTACAGGTGAGGATGACTTAGATCTGCTGCAGTGGGTCCTGTTCATATCTGCCTGCATGCCACTTTTTCACTTTTTTTCATGGTCCTCAGCAATATTTCAGGGAGATCTCTGCTGCTTACAGAGCCACCATTTGTGGCCTGGGTTATTAAAAGAATATGAAAGCAATAGTGGTTTACACTAATATGCTCTGCAGAAAACTATGGTGGAATACAAATTGCTGGTCCCTGAGGGATATCCTCAGAGAGTGATGGGGATTAGAGAAGAATGGTAGGAATGACCATATTTGTCCTAAACCAAGACATTGCCCTTTGTGAGTCAAGGCTGTCAACCATCAAAAATGCCTTCAGGGAGAGGTAGTTGCTTGAATGGAATATTCTCAGATCTGTTGGGCCCTGGTAAAAAAAGACACACTAAATGAACATCAGAAAAAAAAAATCCTCTGCATCATTTTGGAGGCCTAGTCTGCCTTATTAAATACCTAGATATTTTCTGTTGGTATTTATCTCCACTGCAGCTAAGGTCTACATCGAAAAGAATGCCAATATACCAAGGTATATCAGATTATATGACATGATATATCTCAGATACCATGTGCACTATGCTCCTCTATACTTCTATGACAGCTTTTGGTCTCTCAGGATATCACGTACCCAGAATTTTCAGTACATAATGTCGGTTCTTTTATATCCTCTGGATTAAGAAGATAACTGTTTGTTGGTTGTTTTGTTTTGGGTTTGTTTTTTCTGTAGATTACTTTCTGCTTCTTCATTTTGGTTTGGATGAGAATTGTTTCAGTCCCACCACCTCTTATTTATTTTCAATTTCCGAAGCCCAGGCAAAGGCGTGCCCACACCCAAACATCAGTGACTAAGACTTCAAAATAACATGAGGCATCTTTAACTTATTCTCCAAACGTGTAGCAATGAGTGAGGTGCTGCCCAAAGAAATTGGGTGAGACAATTTCCCAAGTAATGAATTAATAAATTTTGCAATGCTTGTTAGTGCCAGCCAAAATCTCAACTTGGCATGCTAGAACGTGATCAGAGCCCTCCTTCTCATCCACCTTCATTTTGCTAGATGAGATGTTCTTGTTGCATTAAATTAATTTTAAAAAGGAGGACTTGGTATCTGAAATATGTTTTAAAATTCGAGGGAGGAAGTTCACAGAGCAACAACTGGAAAAAATACACCAAAATTAAACTGTAGCTATGTGGTATAATTCAGGTTTGTGCCTTTTTCCAAGAACAAGACTTCATGTCACTCCTACTCCACCTGACATTGGGAGCTACTTTACCACATAACCATTTATCCTCACCAGAAGCAACAGCAGAAACCACCATGTCAGTTTATAAGGAGTGATTTCTTTAGCTTTCTATAACACTGAATCACAAATTTCCCCGTTACACCCGCATTTCCCAGATCTAATTTTAGCTGTCTTAAACTTGGATGTTCAGTCAAAACTAGCTATATAAAGTGCCTCTGTAGGTAAGAGAGGAGCCTTGCTGGCTATCTAGTTGGTGACTTCAGTTGGGCTTAATTGTCTTGTATGTGCCATGTGCCTTAAGGCACAAGAAAGAACCACATAGTTTTTACTAAACACTTAGAACTTAGGTGACCAAATGTTAGTTGGGTTTATCTTCCACAACAGCTCAGATATTCAGTTTACCTGGTTTTAAACTGAGCTAAGAGAACCTCATGTAGATGTGGTTATGAAACATCATCTCTTGAGGACTGAGACAGATGTAGTCTGGTGGTGCAAATGCTCCTATCCCTTAAATGAAACCCAAACAGGAAAATGGGCCTTTCCAGTGGAAAGAAAACTTTCTAATACAGAAATTAGGGAATTGCTGAGTCCTGCACTTGGGTCACAACAATCCCGTGTAACACTTGGGGAATATTGGCTGGAAATGTACCCAGCCAAAAAGGACCTGTGGGTACTAGTGGGCAGCCCTCTGAATCTGATCCAGCAGTGTGCCCAGGTGGCCAAGAAAGCCAACAGCATCCTGGCTTGTGTCAGCAATCATGTGGCCAGCAAGAGAAGAGAAGTGATTGTCTCCCTGTACTTGGCACTGGTGAAGACTCACCTCAAGTACTATGTTCAGTTCTGGGCCCTTCACTAAAAGAAAGACACTGAGGCTCTGGAGCATGTCCAAAGAAAAGCAATGAAGCTGGTGAAGGGTCCAGAGAACTTGTATTACAAGGAGATGCTGAGGGAACTGGGGTTGTTTAGTCTGGAGAAAAGGAGGCTGAGGAGGCAAATCTCATTGCTGTGTACAGCTACTACTAAAGCACTGAATTACATCTATATTTTTAACAGGAGATTGCTGACTTCCCCATGCTATTTGCATTTCATGTTTAGCATACACTTAAGGACCTCCCTGGCTTGGAGACTGCAATATCTATCTCCTGAAACCAAGTTTTCAACAGCAGCCTGTCATATGGGAGTGAGGGAGGCTGCAGCTCCAGATGGACCTGTTCAAGTGTGTCCAGAGGAGAACCATGAAGATAAACAGAGCTGAAGAACCTCTGCTATGAAGAGGCTGAGGCAGTTCGTGTTATTCAGCTTGGAGAAGAGAAGGCTTTGAGGAGATCTTATTGTAGCCTTCCTGTACTTGAAGGGGACTACAGCAAAGCTGGGGAGGGACTTTTTATAAGTGCATGGAGGGATAGGACAAGGTGGAATGTCTTTAAACTAGGAGAGGGTAGATTTAGGTCAGATATTAGGAAGACATTCTATAGTGTGAGGGTGGTGAGACACTGGCAGAGGTTGCCCAGCAATGCTGTGGATGCTCCATCCCTGGAAATGTTCAAGGCAAGGTTGGATGAGGCTTGGAGCAACTTGATCTAGTGGAATATGTCCCTGCACATGCAGGGGGGCTGGAATTAGAGGATCTTTGAGGTCCCTTCCAACCCAAACCATCCCATGATTCTATGTTTCTAGGATAATTGATGCTGGAGGCCTTTGCACCCACAAAGTAAAGCACTCAAGAATAGGGGCCCTTGACATGCCTGGTATTTTATCATCTTCTCTATCTTTAAGAAAGCGGTATTATTCCTTACTTTCCAACTTCAGGGGTTGTTGTGAAGATTAATTAGTTAATGCTTTTACACCATACTGAAAATGCAAAGAAAATACATCTAGCAGTATTATTAAGTGCCTGAAGGGTCTTGCTGTCTGGTGTGGCTGAATGGGGAGAGACTCTGGACCATGGAGATTAGGTAATTTTTAAATATTTTTTTTCAAATTACATTATTTTTAACTCTTTTTTGATACTACTATCCTCTCAACAGGGGCTGGAAATATTTACTCCATTCCTTGTCTTCTTCTATTTTTGCTAACGCTCCCTTTTGGTAAACACACGTGGTTAGGGCTTTATCTGCATGGAGATTTATGTTGGTTTAAATAAAGGTGTGATTTTACACCAATTTCATGTATCCTAACCCTTTTATTTCAATTTTAAATTAATCTTATTTCAGTTCAATATAAGCTGATTCAGAACAAGTTTATGATAAACTGAGATAAGCCACCCTAAAACTGAAATTAGTGTGTCCACACGGGGATTTCCTCTACTTTAGTCAAGGCTAGGAACGTGCACATTATCATGGAATAAGCTAGAAATGAATTTATAGCTTCAAAGTGATCAATCAGTAGCTGATTGTGATCAGATCACCTGATAGTGAGCTTACCCCTCAGCACCACATCTCCAAAAACCTTGATTTTCATCAACAGCCTACCTGTAATTACTGCCCACTGATACACAGGGTGAAATCATGAACATCTGAAATACTGAGGAGCAGTCAGGACCTGGTTTATGTCTGAGGTGAACTGGAGAAAGGGAAGATATTTGCCTGATGGTGTGTGTCTAACAACTAACAGACTGCAAATTCTTGTTCAGTCTTATTTATCTGTCTGTTTGCTGCTTTGGCTGACATATCCATGCAAATGTGTGCATAGACATGCTCTGAATTGCTGCTGTCCCAGTGAGTCACTATCACCCTGATCAAAATGGTGGCATTCAACACTGCTTTTGTCTTAACACATGTAATTGCACAACTGGTAGATTGATGGGTGGTTGATGGAAACTCAAATGTATGCAAAGGTGTTAACAGAAAGGGACAGAATGCTGCTTGTTCTGCTACAAGAGCAAGAAAGAGTGGGCAAAGAAAAAGAGAAAATAAATTAAAAAAAAAAAAAAGAAGTTAAAGAAGAAAAAATGTTGTGCCAATTTTATCCTTAGAAATACTGGATCTAATTTAGAGAAATTAGATGCAAATTTCATTTTCATTTCTGATTTTGGGTAATAGTGAAATATTGAAAATATTTCACTATAGTGAAATAGTGAAAATATCTGACAAAAAATGCTTCAAAATGTTTTGAAACTGTATTTTTAGTTCTCCTTAAATGACTCGAATTTTTAGTTACCAGCTTGCAGTCCAGCACTGATGAATGTGATTAAGAAAATAAATAAGAATGTTAAGTGTTTTCCCTTTCACTTAAATTTTTATTTCATTCAAAACAGACTGAAAATTTTATGAAATCAAAAACTAATTTTAGGATCCCAAATCCTTAGTTAGAAACTTAAGTGAGAACCTTATTTTGCAAAGATCATAAGCACATGTTTAAATTGATCGTGGTTCAGGAATGTGCTTAAGTATATGCTTTAATCTGATTAAATATGTGTTTAATGTTAAACACATGTTGAAATGCTTTGCTGAATTGTAGCCTGGTTTTCAAAAGTGTTAAGTACCTTGAACATCTTATTAAGGTCAAGAAAAGCTGTATGTGTTCATGCTTTTACCCATCAAGACATTTTCTTACATGTTTAAATTTGGTTTTAGGAGCCTAGCCATTTTTTTTTTTTTTAGAAAAATTTTGGACTTGGTATTACTGAGGATAAACACAGAAACATCTGGATTCATACCTTATCTGAACTATCTACCTCTAATGAGTTTTCAAAGTTGGACTGAAGGACTAAAAACTTCAGTGCTGCCTTGGTTTGTTTGGCTTTGTTTTGCTTTTGTTTTTAAAATGTAATTTTTAGTGCTCTCTGTTTCCATTTGGAAATGCTGTGCTCTTTCCAGTCCCAGCCACCACCAAGAAGTGAAGAGATGTGTGAAAAGAAATATTGCTATTAATATTATATATTAAGTGCTGACAGCATGCTTAGTTCAGTACAAGACAGTGAAGGCAGAACTATCCTTGCAGATCTTACTCACCGGTAGTATGGAGTAATTTAAAGTTCCAGATGGTTTTTCAGAGTCGTTTCTATTTTATTTGAAATGGTTTTCTTTTTCTAAGAAAAACAGAGAAATATCTTAGGATTAGAATGATTTTTTTTCTCCCCTATTCTAAGCTTACAACAAATTAAAGGCCAGCCATGTTTTGGCTTCAAAAATTTCTAGAAGTCTGCTCATCCCTATTTCTATTTTTTGTCACCATTCTTAGGAAGAAACAGTAGGCTTTAAATTGTTCACTGCATAAATACATATTTGTAGGCTTTTTTCATTTTTTTTCATCTGAAAGAACTTTCCAATAGTCTTCACCCACATATTTTGATTTACATCAACAGCACCTTTCCTCCTGACTCAGAAAACCTTTAGATCTAACCTGAAAGCATTTTTGCAGCTGAGCCTTGCTAAGGGTGGTAAGTCTTAGCCTGTTCCCACCTGCTTATTTTCACTGTTTTCTTCCAACTCCCTCTCTTGCAGCATTAAGAAGGAATTTCTCACTTCTCACCCTCAATGTACACAAAAAACATTCTGTCAGGACAGCTGCTACCTGATTAAGTTTTGTTAATGTGTTCTGGACGAGTAAAATCTTCTTGCTTTTAAGCTAACCTGGGTTGGTGTGATGTAGCAGCACCATGACAGTTCTGCAGCTCTATATGTACCTGATACCAAACTATACACAAGCAACCAGGCAGTGGTATAATTATAGTATACATGATACTAAGCTGTGCCCAAATCTGACTCAACCTGTGCAAAAAGGCTCATCCCAGCCCCTCTTCATGTCTGTCCTCAACACATCCTCATATTTGTCACCTTTTTTACCCATGTGCTTTGGTTACCATGTGACCTTTCTTTTAGAGTAGGAGACAAAGTGGGAGATGCTCTTTCTTCCTCCTGAGAGATGCAGGACCTTCAGCCCTTAGATTAACACTGAAACAAAACAGAGTTGTTCTCTGGGGAGGGAGGGGCATGTCTTCAGAAGAAGAGAACAGGGTTGTAAAGTCAAACAAAAACCTTCACTCCACCTCAGAGTGGCAAATTACAGAGAAAGAAAGTGATTGCTCTTGACCTGTTGTGCAAAAGACTCCAAAATGAAACAATTCCTTCCAGGGAAAAGTCCTGTCCTATCTCAAAAGAACAGGTCAGCTGGGAAATACAAAGTCCTTCTTCTCTATCATACTGACCCCAAATGCAGGGGAACTTTGTACAAAATACTTCATCAAGCCACAATGATTGGCCATATTGTATTAGTTTTTCTGTATCAATTAAAAAACAATTCTCATTGCATTTCCCTAAACTATTCTATGGTTTTGTTGACTGTTCCAAAGAGACAGGAAATTTTAAGGTTGCAGGAAGATGGAAGAAGCATTAGGGAGCAGACTGGCATTGGCCATTGCTGCAGTGTGGACAGAACGTGACATCTGGCTGCATTATTGCAAAAGAGTTACTAAATCCTTCAGGTTAGTCTCACATAATGTTGACTATCTAAACTACATCTAGTTGTCTAGGCTCGCTCTATAGATAATGAGGAGAATCCATAGGGTGATTCATCCCATAATTATGAGGCAATTGACCCATTTAATGCACGATGCATGTCTACCCACATTTGGAATATATGGGGAATGAAGGTGAGTGTTTTATATTAAATGTTGTATTTTTAGATGTCCAACATATGATGAAGCCATCTCAAAACCTTTATCAAGAATGCTTGACCATCAGATCAGCAGAAGAATTGCTTTGGTACCTTTACTCCACCTCAGCTGATTCACAAGCTGGTTTCTTTACTGGGACTTGTTTTGTGTGTTCCAGATTAATGATAATCATGATAATTCTTTAGGGAGATTAAGTAATCCTCTCAGTCACAATGTGTAATAGGTAAATATAGATATTGCTGGTTTACAGATGAGGAAATAGACAGTGAGAGTTTAAGTGACTTGTTCTATCTAATTTAATCTTGTTTGAGCTAATCTAATCTATGTTTTATAAATAAATCACCCAATCACTGTGATATGTAGGCAATAGACAGTCAAGACAGTGCTGGAGACAGTACTCAGGAATTCCTAGCTCCAAGGCCTATCCCTTGCCTTAAGAAATAAAACATAGCAGCAAATGATTTTATTTTCCACGAGTATTCCTAGGTCAGGTATTTTGATGTCCTGAAAACACATTACTTCTTTTCCTTTCTCTGAAGGTATAAGTTTTGTCACTGCACAGAAGAGATGAGTCTGTGAGGAAATGGAGAGAACTGTATGGTAGATGATATTCATGTTTGTCCTTTGGAGCATTACCTGGAGGAAGAGAAAACATAAAACCCTTTGAAAACAAGGCAGTATGACTTCCATCTCACCTCCTTCCCTTAGGAGTTAAAGGTGTATTAAAATTAACAAAGAGAACCTATTTGTTTGAATTGTTTTACTTACTACTTTGACTTTTCTAATCTTTTCGTTAATTTTAGTTAATTTTATTTTCTGGATTTTTTTTCAAACATCAAGTTTCTGCTCATGTAGTAATTACTCCTAAAATTGGAATCTGTTTGTGAGATGGTCCTGCAGGGGCAGTAACCCTATTGGGAAATAAAAGTTCAAATCTATTACATACATTTGACTACTTACATGAGTGAAAGAAAAAGCTCCACTCTGAACTAGTAGCTGCTTGCCCAAGAAAGAGAGTTGAAGGTTCAGTTCACCTTCCTAGCCCAGATTAAGTGCAGATATGAACCAGTCTGGAGTGAATGTTTCATGTTGAGAGTGTTTGCTGTCTGGGCAAAATCTGTTGTATTTGGGGTTTTTAAGTGGTTGGTTAAGGTTGGTGGGGTTTTTTTTTTATGAAAATAGGAAAAGGTTTTGGAATCCTACAAAGATTGGGGAGGAGGAAATAATTGTTTTATTCAATTTATTCAGCTGGCAACACAGACCTGATAGATCCACATTGGAAAGGAGAACGTGCAATACACTTGTGGGACTGGCTTCTGCTGGTTCCCCAAATAATAGGGTGCATTTGCAGAGGGAAGTGTAGTTTTCAGTTGTCTACATGAGAAGGGGATCCTCTTGCTCAGATGAACTCTCTCCCATTTTCAGTTTTTACTGTTGGTACAGTCAGTGCGGCCTTTTGTGATGAGCTCTATCTCGGAAGTACGGGGCAATCACTTCTCCACAGAAACATGTTCTACCTCTTTCAAAGCCTCTGGTTAAATTTTTATCTAAGTCATCAGATTTAGCAATTTGTAACTGATCTAATCTCTCTGCAAAATCCTTGCTCACCGAAACTGTATCCAACAGCTCTTCACTGTAAACCTTGTTGTTCGTACAAAAATAGAACCGCAAATTATGTCGGTGTCTTCTCTTTATTCCCTCTCTCTCTCTTTTTTTTTTTTTTTTTTTTTTTAAAGCTCTTTTGACCTATCGCCTTTTCTCTTAACCTAAATCAAACAGATTTGCAGATTTGCTTAACAACAGCTCTTTATGAATCATATCACCAATTGCCAGCTATCATACTCTGAAACAGCTAATAATGTATAATTAATGTTATAGGCAAGTAATGAATCACATCATCATCATGACTTCTACCACATTATTAAAAGGAAATATTTAAGTAATCAAAGCTACTTTTTATTATCTTCCCTCCTTCTCCCAAAGTACTGTAAGGAATGGAAATTCCAGCAGTGTAAGTCAGCTGTTATTTCCATTAAACATGATACATAAAAATGATAGCAGTAATCAGATAGGTAAATAGATTAAGACTTTCTGTAACTTATCATATTTGCTGTCAACACGTGCATTCAAGCAAGAAATTTGCTGAGATCAAGAATATCTATGAGCAGAAGGAATAAAAAAATTAAGAAGGAAAGTTCAATTCCTCTACAATTAGGAAAATTATTTGAATTCACCTATAGGCTCCCATTGGTCAGTGTGAAACAGCTATTCTCTAAGGAGTTGGCAGTCTTCATACCGCCAAGTTTAGGTCCTAGTGCTTTCCCCTGTGTGTTTGAACAACCTGTTTCACATCTTCTGTAAAAATTCTCACTTATTTTGGATATTTGTTTTGTTGTTGTTGTTTTCCTTTTTTCTTTCTCACTTTTATTCAGTTTTGGCCAATAACTCTGCCCAGGTCTGAGCACCAATGATTTTTTAGCTCACGTTTCCCTGAAAATAATGATGCTTCTGTAGAAAGCTCCTCCTAGTGCTCTCCCCACACAGGAAACATGGTTCACTCTTTGTCTCACCAGGATGAAAGTCACCAGCAGCCCTGTCAAAGCTTTTAATGCATTCCTTGCAAAAGATTGAGAAGAACCATGTCAATACACCCTTATACAATACCTGTAGTAGGGCATCCAAAGAATGCTTGCTGAGCAGCTTCATTGACCTATTTGTCTCCTCCAACTTAATCAGAGGAAGAGCAACTTCTAAGCTAATGATTCTGTGATTCTGTGAAAAAGCTGCAAAACAGCCATTTTTACTCACCATTGTGGGGAGCCCTGGAACTCATCTTGTTAAGAATGTTTAAAACTGAAGCTGAATTAATATGTACATATATTTTCACTATTAATCATAATGAGGAATCTTCAAAATATGTACCTTTCCAACAATCTCCATGTTTGGTTGTATACTTTTCTTGCAGTTGAACAGAAAGAAAATAAATCCCTACTCAACAGAAGTTTGAATCAGACAAGAGTATTGAAATGAGGTTTTATATTTCACTAGCAAATATTTTAGATACCAAACTATTCCTATAAACTTTTTATTGTTAGTGTTTTTTCTCAAGTATTTAAACCAAGTTAAAGTCTCTTTAATGAGCACATTTTAAATTACTGCAACAAATGCATTTATATATTTTAATTTGTTATCAAATAGGTGAAACTAAGATTTCCTTTTAAAAATATCAATATTTTAGTATTTTCACCCTTAATTTCTCCTTCATTCTTGGCTTCTTTCCTCTGAGTAACTCTCCCTCTCTCCTTATTTATACTTTCATAATGGAAAAAAACCCAGACACACTGGATAATATTCCTTTGCACTGATACAGAGTTAATCATTGCCATCTCCCTTCTTCCTAGTGGAAGTACCTGTAGAAGGAAAATCCTCTGATTTAGCTGCTACCTTTTTCCAAAGATGCCTATAGCTGTCCTTTGAGTACAGAGTATGCCTATGGCAACTGCTTCATACTCAGACATCTGAGTGTAAATATGTGAATTAAATAGCAAAACCACGCAGAAATGAAAACTTACAAGCAATTTGATATTCCTGTTTCTTTTCCTACTTTTTTCCCCCTCTTTTTGCAAGCCAAAGTACAAAAAATGGGGGGAAAAAAATGAGGCAAGAAGATGAAAAATCACCAGCATTCAGCTTGTTAAATAAAAGGTAGAAGCAACAACTTGTGAAGTTTTCTATTATTAGCTGCACTTTTAAAAATACCACTAACTAGAACAAAGTAAAACAAATTAAGTCAACCCCCCACTCCAAAACCAAAAAACCTAGTAAATATGCAAGTATAAATGGCCAGTTAGCATGGCCAAACAGAAGGGAGAAGTGAGCTCATTTCTTCCCTGAGTTTAAGAAGATTTGTACATGGAAGACTCATATTTATATTGACAATGTGGAAGAAGAAATATAAAAAAAAACAACTGGAAAATTGGATCCTGAGCTGATCTTACAGCAGTTAGGCTGCCTAGCTGAGAAGGAGCAGGTCTGGATTGTGACCTCTGTTCCCAGGATTGTTTATGTATTTTGCATTAGGCAGTCACTGAGTAAAACAAACCTGGGAGCTGTGCCAGGGGTTGTCCACACCCATGCAGTTGCAGAATTGGGACCTCAATCTTTCCCACAGATATAGTTTGTCAGACCTTACACACAAAAAAATAAAATTTCCTCTTATGGTGTCAGTTTTCCCAGTAGAATTCAAAGCAACATACCTAAGGGTGTTTTTTATGTTGATTTGTGAATTATTTTCCCCATTAGTAGTATTGCAGATATTTTGTTGATATTTTTCTTATTTCCTTGGCTATTTGTCACATGTGCTCTCCCTCTTGAACTACTGAGTATTTTATTGCTTTATGGAATTATAATCTGCAAAAAGCAAACTAACTCTAATGACATTTTCCTTTAAGAAAGGCCTTCCACATGTTACCAGATTATATTTTAATGTCTCTCATTGAATTGAAACAACATTTCTAGTATTGGTCAATGCAAATCTGAGTTGCCTGCTGGGAAAAAAAAAAATCAAGCTGGTATAAATGTCAATTTTGAAGTAATAATTACAGTTTTATGCAGTAAAGTATTTATTATATTATCAAATTAATACACCTTTTGGCATGTCAGGGTCTGTGGGTAATTATAGTTTAGTATTGTGGTAATAATTTGTATGATTTATGTTACCTATGGAGCAGTACTGAAAGCCAAAAAGCTGTCTGGCATAATTACTGTTAAGAGGTAAGATCAACAGATATCCCTAGCCAAAAGAACACAGCCCTGAGGGTAATAGACTTAAACAAGCAGAAGTCACCTCAGGTATTTGCTTTGCAGCTTGCCTTTTCTCACCTGAGAGACGGCCCACCCACCATTCTAGGCTACATGAACAAGAATTGGTTGCTTTTATGTTGCTTTCCACTGACCTTGAACTAGTTTTAATTTTAGTTTAGTTGAACTAGTTTTAATTTTTGACCTTGAAGTTTTAATTTTAAAAGTGAGACATAAGAAAGTGGTAGCAGGGGACTCTTTGCCTAATTCATCTGAAATGTGAAGAAAAGGGTTTTCCATGAGATAAAGGTGGTTGAGTTATTATGGATTCTCATCTTTACATTGGTCTGGACAGGGAAAATATATAGATTTTTAATGGCTGCACTCTTGTTTTTATTATTTTTTGTTCTAAGTGCTGTGCAAATACAGAAGATAGTCTTTACATGAAAAGTCTATGCACAGCTGATTCTATACAATTAAATGTTTTTGCAGTTAAAGGAGATTCATAAGTGACTTTGTAGCTTCAGTGGAGAGGCTGAAAGCAGTCCTTGTACCCCCCACTGTTTCTGAGTATTTATGCAAACAAATGTGTAGAAATGCAAAGAGTACTCTCATCTCCCTTCAAAGCTCAGACCTCTCCTAGAAAATACTTTTTTTTTGTTGGTTTTTTTTTTTGTTTTGTTTTGTTTGGGTTTTTTTTGGTTTTTTTTCCTGGAATAGTGTCCAGCTATTTCATGTAACTATCAGTATCTCAGGAACAATCTAAAAACCTTGCCAATAAAACCAAGATCATACTGTCCAGTCAAAATTGTAGGCCTGCCTTGCTTCCCTCTCTCCTCCATCCTCAGCATCACCTTTCCTAGTGGAAAGTGTACATTTGGTATCATGTTCTGTGAGGGTTACAGACTCAAGTCTCAGCTGACGAAGGCTATGAAAAAAGGCCAAGATCCACAAGAGTATTTAAATACATAATTCTAATTAATTTATATGTGCCTGATCCCAAAAATATTTATGTATGTACTCAACTTTCACTGGCTGTGTGATCTTCTAGAAGTCAAAGGCATAACTCACCTGGTAAAATAGAGGTCTGTATGGTGTGGTTCAGAAAAAAAACAGTGAATGGAGAGTGTCCTGCCAGCAAGTCCCTCATTTATTAAATTGCAGAATGTCACAAACTGTGCCTGAATCTCATGGGGAAAGATATTTTTTCCTTCCATTTTTGCATCATTTTCCTTCTGAAACTCTGTCCTACCTGGAGAGAAAAGCAGAAAAAACCACTCCAAATAGAGAGAATGTTCTACATTTCTTTAGACAACACCAAACCTCCAAGTAACGAGTCATCCAATCTGTCTCAGATACCTATGACAGGATGAGATGAATCACACTCTGGAGATGCCCATTTCTCTCCACAAAGGGAGCTTGAGGTGATGATCTCAGACTTACTTGTTTAGTTTTAAGATGTCCAATTTAGGGCAGATGAATTTTACCTCAAAGGCATGGTGTGTTTTCCTGAAACTCAAACCAGCCTTTTGAAGTATACAGGTGTGCTAATATCCAATTTCTCATGTTTTCAATTTTATAGGAATAAAGTTCTGTATGTGTCTGTACGTATGTATACTCTTAATGGCTACAGTGTCAAGCTGACCTCCAGCAAATAATTAAACTGAATTTTAATCTTGCTGCATAATGTTTTTGTTGGCAGGTACCCCGGAGAAGGTATTCTCCTACAAGGAGGCAGCTGGCAGGTTTCTGCCCAATGTATCATCATTACACAACAAGTGGGAGTTTAAGTAGCATATAGGCCATCCTACAGCTTCATAAAACTGCTTTGTAGTATGGGGCTCATTAAAATAAGACCTTCACTTGGGCAGCTGTTACCCCTTCATCTTTATTTACCTTGTCAAACTACCTCACATTAGGAACGTCATTAGCTATTGCCGATGGTTATGCAATATCACTGGGCACAATCCTAAATCTGATTCTAAATCCTAAATCATTCTCAGTGAAGCTGAAAGGAGTGGAATTTGTTCTGAAATGCATATTCACATGGCATCAGGTGTCAATAATTTCAGATAAAATTGGGAGGTAGAGGTTTGATGAGGCAGAAATGCTTTTTCCAACATCAAGGAATCAGAATGGGTCAACATGGTGGTTAAATACCTCTTTCCCTTGTTTCTTCCTTGCCTTGAAGATGCAGAAACTTGTGTGCAGCTGTTTCTTGGCTGAATAATGCCAACAAAATGAGGCACGTGAAATTGAAGCAGCCAAGCCAGTAAGTCATTTCACAAGCTCAATGAATCTGGGTGACTCACATAACAGCATGGAGCAGGCTGGTTGGTTAGGGTCCTTTTTTAAGAAAAGGTTCTCAGGAAATGAATGCCATCATTCTTTGCCCTGCCAGTGTTTGATGAAGCACGTAATTGTGGCATTACCAGTGATGTTTCCTCACCACAAGGCATGATAAGGAGGGGTTTCAAAATGGGTCAGAGCTCAGGTGCTCTTTCTAACACTCTCTGTCTCTTTTGGGAGACAGGATGAGTAACCTAACCTTGTTTCCTCAAGTAATAATCATAATGATACATATAATGGGAATAATACTTGTCTCACCTACCTGACAAGGAGAAGGTGCTGTGAGAATTAATTAGTTTGCAAAGCACTTTGAAGATAAGTGCTACGTTATTAATAAGTAAAACCCACTGCACTTAGATACAACTTGCAAGTGATTGTATTATATTACAGTCATTAGATAACACAGAGATTGTCGCCTTAGAAATACCAATAGATGATAGAGTTGAAGAGATAGATAACCACCAGACTTCTAGTGTTTTCATTTTGCATCACAATTTCTATTGGCTTAATTTAGGTCCTAAAATATGTCCCAGTCATGGAAATTGTTACCCACATTTAAAGATGTCACAGAAGAAAACAAGAGCAATGGGATATGGTAAACAAATACCTCCCCAGAATAAAAATGAGATGGTCTCTCCAGGGACTTTTCCAGCCCTGTGATGTGTGATATTTAAAGACAGTTCATTAACCACAATTCAGATCATCCAGTACTCTGGATCCAGTACATCCAGGTCTCTGCTCACTGGATTTGTTTACCATGAATTGGAGTACCCTTTGGGGGAATAATATTTGCTAAAGAGCAACATTTTGAATGTGTGAAAAATGGCAAGAACAGTCACTTCTTAAATGTAATTAAGCCAGTGATTTGTATTTGATAGCCTCTGGGTCAATGATATGATCCTGGGATGTGAACTGAGCTGGCAGCAGAAGCTGAAGGGTATTTTAATGTGGAAGCCTGACAGAAGTTGCTTGGAATAAAATTATTAAATACATGAAAATAAATTTATGTAGAATTGTTCACACTTACCTTTGTCAGAGAGTTCATTGTCCCATAAAAAATAAAAGGAGGTTGAAAGCTAAAAAAAAGAGGAAGGTAAGGAAGCTCCTGGTTGTGAAGGCTCCTGTTTCCATGCAGGTGACCAGATCCTTGGTTTTGAATACGGAGGTCCTTGAGCTATCACCACATTTTTATCTCCAAGTGGCACAGCATTATCATGCTGTCATCGGAAAGTGTCCATGCCATCTTCACAGTGCAATGATGTTCATGCTATATACCTTACCACCAGGTCAATATTTCAAGGTGGAGAGCTCCCTGAAGGACTTGATGCAGCTGCTGAAGTTTACTCCCAGTTTCAGGTGTGATCAGGGCTTCTGAATCCTTCACAAACTTTCCTAATTTCTTAAACAAAAAAGTGATGTCTCTCTCTCTCTCTCTCTCTCTCTCTCTATATATATATATACACATATATATAAAATAAACAGTGAAAAACTACAAGACCTACAAAATGAGTGTGATGCTGAAAACTATGGACATTCAGAACTGCATAGAGACATCAAGGACATCTTCCTGGTCCTCTTATTCCTAAAACTCAGGAGAGAAATAGGGCTGTTCTTGCTGGAACTATGACACCACCTCAGCAGTGCCGGCAGCATCCAGGAGAGGGCAGTGGTACATCCAAGCAATGACTTCATTTTCTTAGAAAACAGGGAGATGGGAGGTCATAAAAATCAACTGAATACCATTTCTATTCCATTCTCTGCTGAGTAGGGGGGTGTAGCTGCCATAAATGTTAATGAGAGATCACGTGCAATGAAAGAAGCACATCCTCTTCTGTGAAGACAAGATGAAAGCCTTTTATAAATATGGCCTACTGGTGTAAAAGGCATACGTTCAGATGAAACCTATGGGTTTATACTGATGGGATAGATTTTTTTTTTTTTTAATACAATACATTTTGATAAGAAGAAGGATTAAAGTATTTGCCAAAATGATTTGTGTTGACAAAATGGCTTAGTACATTTGGCAGATTTATTTTATGAAGCGGAATAAATTAAGGTGTCTCGTAAAAAATGTGGGTTATATCCAGTGAAACAATTTCAAGTATTTCAGAAACTCTATTTTTATTCACTTTGCAAACGTGCTTAGTTGAACTGCCAGTCACTGTTACATTTCCATTTCCAAGCAATTAATTAAAATCCCAAATCAGGTTTTTTCTTGATCATGCCAGCAGGAGTTGGTTGCCATGGTAATAGGATGATCAGTAGTATTTGGGAGAGAGGAGAGAGAGGAAAAATGTTCTGCATTTGAGCTTTTATTATTGAAATGTAAGCGCAGGTCTGGAGGAGCATGGTGGTTGATCTCGCCAAGCCTGTGGCCCCAGTGGCAACAACTGGAAGTGAGTGAGGGTTCTTGGGATTACATTATTGTCAAGGATATAATTTAGCCAAATATAGAAATCATTAGTGAAGCCTCTTCAGTCCTACAGTCTATAGGTTGAAACCGTGAATGCAGCTGATCACAGAGAGTTTTAGTGGTCCTAAGGAGGATTTTTCTATCTGTAATTGCCTACATTTGCAGAGAACTATCAAATGTAAGGTTTTTTCTCTCTCACAGGTCTCCAAGCCTTTAGATTGGAAGCTAATTTTCAGACAATTCTCTAGGTCCATGTGGTTTCTGAGAATTGTTGCATAGCTGGGTTTTTAAAAGCATTAATGGTGTAATCAGTGTGGCAAAGGCTTATGGGTTGGTGTCAGTGACAGGGGACTAAGGAAGGACATCTGTGAAACTGGGAATGAGGAGAAGGTGAACTAGTTTTTCTCTAAGTTAAGCACAGAAAATGGAGTCCTTCCTAAAGGAGGGAGCCAATCCAGGGGAGAGCAGAGATTATTTGGGACGCTTTTTTAATATTCAGTGGGAGAACAGCCTATGACTTTATATCCATTTCTACTACATGAGACCAAACTTCCTTCCAGCAACAAGAAATGTGCCATGTCCATCAGGTGGGATTCACAAATCTCACTGAAGCTGGAAGAAATATTCTACCAAGGCTGTTTTGGGGCCTGGGTTGAAGCATGTGTGTTCAGGGAGGCATCTGAACCAGTAGACAGTTTAGCTTTGAATGCTGGTCTCTTTTCCAACACAGCTGCTAACATAGAATCATAGAATCATTTTGTTTGGAAAAGACCTTTAAGATCATCAAGTCCAACCATTAGCCCAGCACTGCCAAGTCCACCACTAAACCATGTCCCTAAGCACCACATCTACACATCTTTTAAATGTCTCCAGGGGTGGTGACTGAACATGCTAAATGTGTTCACCCATTTGGTATGATATCACCTGCTGACCTCTTCATTAATGCTGTTAATGATTCCTCTCTTAGGTCAGAGTCAGTAGTGGAGAGCTGAGAAGTCCTTGCCTCCAAATTCCCCTCTTGACTGTCCCTAGACCTCTTCAGGGTGAACCATTTTAACCCAGTTCAGGGCAATTTTGTTGTTCTTAGGCCATCTGTTCCTTGTGTATGAACTGAGCACCATGACCATAGTGATCACAAAGGTCAGGGGAAAAAGGCATTTACCTGGTGTATGATCTGATGAGAGGCACCAACTGGAGGTAGACCCCACACTGGTGTAACTTTGCATGGCCATACTGCAAAATGGACTTAGAAATGCCTCCAGCTTAAATAGACCCCCAACAGTTCAGTTTTTCTCTTCAAACCCAATCAGTTTTAAATGTGATCAGCTTCACTAGGTGGCCATAGAGTGCCCCTGGGGTGGGAAAATGTGAGAGAGAATGTGGTGGCAGACGAAAGTAATTGAGTACTAACACAAAAAGTTTGTGAATCCAGAGCCTTGGCTGAAAGGTGGCAGTCATCAGGACACTGAGTCATGAAGTTTAAGCCCTTTTTTGCTCCTTCCACTATATTGCTCAATACAGTTTAGTTTAAGAATGCTCTAGACTGGTTTATGCATGGCTGGGTGGTGCTTTAGGGTCTTTCATAGACTCGAGGACATAGATGTGGAAAAAAACATTTCAGCAGACCATGATATTGCCATTGTTCAACTTCTGATGGCGTAGCAAAGCAGGATAGTAGCAGAGAGATTCCCTGAATCTTTAGGTCATATTAAAGCAGAGAAACACAGTGCTTCCCATATGGTGCTTGTTAAGCCCCCCATGAAATCAGGAGATTGGTAACAGAATTACAACATGCTTAGGGTTATAGGTCATGCACCAAATTTCATCCTTATGTATTAGCTGGAAATTAATCTGAAAATAATTAGGAAAGAATCCAGATATTAAAAAGGAAAGCTTTTGAGAACATTGGGATTTCAGGTCTTACCACATCATAAAATTCACGTGTGAGAGAGAGTCTGAAAACAGTGCCTAATGGCCTATCTCTTTTACTGAAGAGTGACTTTAATAAAGCTCTTTGACAAAGTCCCCACTCAGCTGGCAATTAAGAAAAGCCTCACCTTGCCCTGAGATTTGTAACTTGCCTTACTCTTGCACTGTCTTGGTAGGATCTCAGCATAGTTGGAATCTGAATGAGTTCAGATGGAGTTAAAGAGGCCAACAAGGGATTTATTGATTTGGATATATCAATTTGCACTAGTCCAAACAAGGTGGGTTCAGGGTCTCACAAACTCTAAGGGCTGAAGGGCAAAAGTTGAGCTTTTGATCTTCTGTATATTAGGATGTAGCATAATGTAGTGATTCAGGGCTTCCTCTGGTGTCTCAGAATGGGTGGGAGGGCACTTGAGAATAATTGCTCCCTTTGTTTTTTCCACTCTGAAGAACTTTAGGAAAGTTTCATTATATAACTATTCTTATCATTATACAGTGACCTCATTTCTGCAGTTGTCCCTGGCATTTGTCCTAACTCTTTGCTGACCTCAAAGACTCATCTCACTTTCATGCTCCTATGTATAGGCATCTACAGGCATGCAGAGTAAGATACTCAAATTAGACAAAACAACTTCATAACCTTGCTGCATCTTTGCCATTTTAGAATCAATTCCGCATTCAGGTTGCCTGAGTTTCCTGTGTCTTGTGCCATCTGAAAGACCTCATAAATGTGAAATATTCTCATTGGCCTGGTAGATGGGATACAGGACTTTCAAAATTCCTTTGGAGGTCCAGGTAGATCCTAAGTACACCTTAGCTGACACTTGGCACTCTGAGGCATATGAGTAAAACTTAGACGACTACATTAGACCCAATGCACAGTTTTTGGACTACTGAAATTTGATAAACTGAGATTCTTCTTCACTATCTTCCACATAAGAGGTATGTAATCTGGGTTTCTTCTTAAAAAATAAGAATTTACTGACAATCTAAGGCTAGCAAATGACAGTAATCTTCAGGAGGAGTTTAATTCCACTGATATCCCTATCTGTCTGTATGTTCTTGTTTTTTATTATCTTTTCAGTTGTACACAAATTCCTTCCTTTACTATTCAGAATAAAATAAACCACTGGAGTTGGTAATATATATATATATATATATGTGCTCTTAGACTATTTAGTATGTCCATGTATTATTAGGTGTGAAAATAGACATATATTTCAGTATTTGCATCCTTCTACATAATATATCTGCTATGGTAATAATGATATGTAAAAAAAAATGAGTGAAAAAAAAGATTTAAAAAATATCTTAAATAACATTAGGATAAAATATACTGAAGGCACACATTCAGAAAATAAAGCATTGCAAAATTAGAAATCTAAATGTATTGTTTTGTGAAAATGCATAATATGGAGCCATTAACTCAAGTCATTAACTCCATCAACTCAGCCAAGTGTTTTAATTGCATACTAGACATATTCCTAAGTCTGTAAAGAGGCTTCTTTAAAGTGACTGTCTTGCTTTTATTCCTAACAGGGGTGAAGCCACTGCTCACTCAGATGACATGGGGGCCAATCATCTTGTCAGACAGTCAGAGGATGAACTGTGTGAAAATGATTGCATCCTTTCTTGAAACATCAAATCCACCAAGTGCTGTGGGGACTCCAAGCCATCACACAAATTCTACACAGAATTGTTCAGAATAGACAATGTTTGCAATCTTGGTTTGGCTGAAGACCAAACATTTAGAGTAGAAGAAAAAATAGAAAAATAATAAAATATCCTAAAATAACAAAAACAAGCCTTCACTATTGTCTGTGTTTGAGATCCCAGTGAATTTGAACAGCGTACAATATTTGAAGAGTGTGTTATTTTATGATTGAGATCATTTGGCATAAAAATAATCCTAATGACAGATGAAACATTTTCAGAGGGCTTGTTTTAAAATTCACAAAGTCCAATAATTTCTATTATATCAGAAGCACAAGCACTGTGACTTTTGTGGAAGGTGTGCTTTATTTTTAATACCTAAGAAAACATTTAACTTGTTCTAAATGTCAAACATAAAACTCCTCCCAATCTAGGAGCCACAACTGCTTTTTCCATTTTTAAAGCTTCAGTTTCCTCCCTATGATCACATCCCAGTATAGATTACATGAAGTTTTGCCCTAAGGCCTGGATAAAATTCCTCTGTTTAGCATTTTAGTGGTTTGAATTACTCACTGCTTCTCACAAATTCACATCAGGAGCACCTGAGGTTTCTCTCACATTTTGTTTGCTGACCACTTAGTGACTTTGATAAGAGAATACATTTCAATATGGACCTTTTACAATTGTCCACAGTGTCCACAATGTACCTGGCACAGATTTACTGTGAAATGGCCCACCATTGCTATAAAACTGAGAGGTACTTTGTGATTCCAGCAAGATGGATTATGAGGCTGGAGCCACGTCTATCGAGACTCATCCATATGTTCATAGAATTTTAATTAAAAGTGTAAATGTGTTCCTCACATTTATCTGACCTTGTCTACAAACACTGTTACATTAGAAGTCAGGATAAAACATTTTTAATGACAGTTTTATTTGCTCAGGACATGAACTCCAGTGGGACACGCCTGTATCTCTGTCCCTACCAATAGAAGACAGACTAAATATCAAGGCAAAGAAAAATCCTAGCTATAAGGATAAGTAAGTGCTGCGAATCCTCATCAGTGGAGTTCTAAAAAAGGCCTAAATAAATATCAAACTGTTATTAACTAGCGGAAATAGTTCCTTGGTCAGGGTGAGAGACTTGCAGCTGGGTTTAGCATTGTTGAAGACAAAATAATTTTCTCTTTATACTCAGAATCACATTTGCATATTTCTTAGGACCTCTAGGCTCTTCTGAAGTATAAATATTAAGATAGTTTTCTTCTTTTCTATCCCATTTCTTGATGTTATCAGTCCTGTAGTGATGCTAGTCATCAGAAACTCGTTAAATTAATAAGATCTAGATTATTTTTACTTGAGTTCTACTTAACTGGGGAGGTATGTCTAATATGATGGAAAATATCTCTGTTTTAAGTTTGGTCTTCTGTTCTAAAAAAGGCTCAATGAAGGAAAACCTAATAAGCAAAATATCTTCATTATTTTTCATGTGCCTAAATAGGTTCTTGCAAATTCAACAAGAATACAAAAAAAATTAAAATCCAGGTTGTCTGTCATTTCAGACTCTGATCTTCCCTCTTTCTGCTCATGATCAACATATGAACAGTGAAATGCAGGGTTACAATGCATCTGTCCACACGAACAGTTGGCTTCAATGGAAAGATTCTGTTCTGTGAGGACTTGCAAGTTCAGACCAGTGATGACTTTTTGGAAGAAAGAACAGGGATTTTTTTTTCCCTGCAGCTGACACAAGTCTCTTGTAAGGCTTTTTAATATTTGCATAGGACAGCCTATTCCCAGATGTCTCAAAGAATGACATTGGCAGCAGCCATAATAGACATTTGTGCTTTAACTATGAATGGACATGTATGAATTTTTCTGTGATGATTCAATCTCACAGTCAAGCCCAAAGGAAAACCCTGTAATGTAAGTACTGGATGGTTTTACCAATGTCTTCTGATACTGTTTTAATGCCACATGGATAAAAACAGCTTTCTGTGGATTACTTAATTTTTTTTTTATTAAAAAGTGCATCCCTTATGAATCATCTTTATTCCTAACATAAGAGAAGTAGTGAGAAGCTGAAGAATTTTTTGCCATTGATGAAATCCTAAATGTGAATATGTTTAAACACAGAACAGTACAGGCCCAAGTACAGCATTTTTTATTCCTTTTCTCTGCTGTCCATCCAAATACTACACTTAAGCAGCCTGATACTATCCTTGGAGAAGCTTCTGCTATTCTATTACTGCTTCTGCTCAACAACAGCTATGTCCCAGCAAGACTCATAAAACTGAACTTTTCAGCACACTATTGTGACACCACTGGTCTAAGGAAAAAGAGCAGTGATGGCCTTGAATATTTCTAGAAGTCCAAATGAGCAGACCTGACTGAACAGATGCCAAAAGAGATTTGCTCAGTAAAATGGAGATAGAAAGTAATTTTTCACTGGAAAAATTACAACTGTGCTTTGACTAGGCTACTCAAGTCATTGCAAGGTGGCCAGTTCTTACAGTGGGCAGGAGATAAAAGAATGACTTACTCAGCTATAGCAAGGCAAGATAGATGGAAATAACTTTCAAGATGACAACCTGAAAATGAAGTTGATCTAAAAAGGGATGTGTCTCAAAAGACTGAAATTTCTTATGTTCTCAATAATAAAAAGCTATTAGTAAAGCATTTTTAAGAGCATTTTATCTGGTATATCATGGAATAAAGATCTAGATATAGGCAGTAATTAAAGATCAACTTTGATTTTGATAATCCTTTTTAATTGGTTTTTTAATTGTGGTGAAATTTTAAAACATTTCTGTGAAGTGCTCTGGAAAAAACGCTGATGTAGAGAGATTAACTAATCAAGATTGCTCTATTCTGTTTGAATAACTAGGAAGGAAATTTGAGAGGGTAAGTGTAAAATAAATCTTCTAACTAATGTATGGCTCCATGTAATCTCATCTCACCTTCTGGGAACAATGTATAACAAATTAAGCTTGGATCATGAAATGTCATACAAATCTGACAGTGAGATTTCAGTTGGAGGGAAGAACTACTATTCTCTTGGTTCTTAACAGCCATAGAAAATTTCAATTATGTGAGCATCTGACAAATTCTACCTCCAGGGCATGGAGAATTTTTAAAAAGTTTTCTTTAACCGACTGCGGTGTCCTGAAGAACATTGCCTGCTTAACCATCTTGACTCGTACTTACTTGCAGCTTGCAAATCCTTGTGGATAAGAAAACAAACTTTACAGAAGATGTGATTATAAAGTAAAGTAATAATATACTAATATTTTGTGTGACATAATAAATTTCCTCAAAATAAACAGTAAAATAAGGGTGCTGTAATAACAGCAAGCAATCATGTTTTGTCTTCTTCAAAATTTGATGAAGCATTAAAGGACAGGATACACACCTTGAACATAATTAGACTGTTAAAAAAAGAATAAATAAAAATCATAGATAAAGATTCCTAAGTGAACAAAAGAATCTAAAGACAAAAGAACTTAAGCTGGTTAAAAAAAAATATTGATAATTATGGCTGAGAGCCAGTAACTCCTTCACTCCTGTGACCAAAGACAGGACTCAGAGAAATGGTAAGAAGCTGAATCAGGGAAGTTTTAGTTAGGCTAGTTATCAGAAAAAGGTTTTTCACCCATAGAGCTGTTGAGCAATGGAACAAGCTCCGCAGAGAAGTGGTCACAGCACTAAGTCTGCCTGAGTTCAAGAAGCATTTGGATGATGCTCTTAGGGACAAGGTGTGAATCTTGGGGTGTCCTACACAGGGACAGGAACTGGAATTGATGATCCTGGTGAGTCCCTTCCAATTCAGTGTATTATATGGTTCTATGAACAAACCACTAATTCCTTTTACCCCTTCACCAAGATAGATGTGCTTGTGTGAGATTTGAAAGCAGTGGTGGAGGGAGATGTCAGCACAGCTTAAACACAAGGCAAATTTTTTGATGTGGCACAAAAGGGTTATTAATGCAAAATATAAGAGTTTATAATGCAAAATAACCACGTGTACATTCCAAAGGGAATGGCATGGAGAAAGTACATGTAGATAAAAACAGACAGAAAAGTCTTGAGATAGACAGAGATGGGCTGCAGCAGAAAATCAATGAGTCCCAATGAAGAACCCAGAGGAAGAGAATCCTGTAGAGCTACTGATCAAAATAGGTTATTTTCTAGACAAGGTTAAATTAACACCAGAAGTATTGTGTCTGCTTTCCCAGAGATGGAGGAAGATGGTGTAAGCAGCCATGCATCCAGAATTCCTTTGCCAAGCCTTCTGTCCCATATTCAGCAGGTTCTGCATTTCAGACACTCTATGCCTGTCTGGACCTCTTCAAAAAAGTCATGGAAGGAAGAGACCTGAGTGTTTCCCTCTTTATCTGTTCAGTATCAAGTTTCTTCTTCAGAGCAGGTTTGACTTTTTTTTTACTTCGGACATATAAATACCAGTTTCTGAGTTTATCTGCAATAAAGTGGAAATCACAACAATTCTGGACCTTGCTGATGTACTGCTTGGTGGCCAGAAGGTGCTCACACACTGCAGTTTGAGGAACACATCAGTTCTGCAGTAGAGCTACTAAACTAACTATGATGCCTCATAATATACCCAATATACCCATAATAATACCCAAACAGTTCTCACACCTATTTAATTAATAGTTAACTCGATTCATCTATCATTTCCATGTCTGTCCTGTAAACATAAAATCCACTGGCACATGGCATGCCTGTCTGTCTTCCTTGTCTCCAAAAGACTGTCTGACAAGGAGCTTGGACTAAACTGTTAATGGTTAGAAAAGATGGTCCCCCATCTTGACACTGTATGTAGATTTTTAATAAAAAGAAATTCAGCATTCTGCAAGCAAATAAACTTCAGCCGAACTTCAAATATTGTCATTATTTAAAATATCAACATAAACTTTTAATTTCCATTGGTAAAATCAAGCTTTCATTATTAATTAAGCAGCTAATTTTCTCTTGCCATAGGAAAGAGGGAGAAGCAGCTAATTGCATTTGAGATTCCCTTCAGCATAATTAGATCCAGGCAAATAGATAATCCCCTTGACACCAATGGCATGCAACAGACTCATTTTAAAGCAATCATTTCATTTGAGGATATCACACCTGTAGTAATTAGGCAAATGCATCTCATTGTCCTCAAGAAGTATCTGGGTAACGCGTGGAATTACCTTGAAAAATGGACAAAATGAAAGATCATGATGACAATGACAAAAATTATGAGTAGATTATATTATTCAGGATGATAAATTTTAGGTGAACGAGTACATCTGAATTAGATAACAGGAACTTCAGCTTAAGCAAGTTCTTACAGTAGAAAATTGATTCATAGATCAGAGTGAAATTCACCAGAAATTAATGTTTAAAGTATTTTTTACAATATAAACCCCTGGGTTTCCCCATTCCGAATAAAATATTTTTTCTGTTTTTAAATAACTTTTCGATTTTAATTTTATGTCATTATTTGTATTGTCAGTATGCAGTATAATAGAAAGTGTAAAAATCAAATTTTCGTCATAAAATACACATTTGCAGAGGATTTTTCTTTCAAGTTCAGAAAAGGATATTTCTTCCCTGTTTAAAATAACACAATCAATCTTCATCACTTCATGTTAGAATTCTTCTCTATGTGTAGGTGTGTGGGCTCATACATGCTTGAGGAATATAAAGAAGATGGAGAAAAAAATTCTAATGATAGAAGATGTTCTTATAGGCATAAGATATTAACTGTGAAATTAGAGCTAGAAGTTCAGGTTAGTTTAATTTTTACTTTTCTTTGTGATTCCAACAGTTCTGACATATCAAATAGTTTAGCACAGGTAGGATTCCACTGTAGCATGGAAGATACCCAACCTAAAAGTTTCACCATGGAATGGGTATTGTTTTTTCAGGAACCTGAGACCCTCCTTCAAGCATCTTAATTGCTTCCTGTTTAAAGGTGCCTTGTATCAAGGCAGAAGGGATTTAATGCAGTCTTTGTTGAGGTCAAATATCTTTTGATAGAATTTTTCAGTTCTCTCATGCAGCCAAGCTGATTTGTACTTTTGAAGAACTGAGTTGAGGTAATTGGAGGACAAGAGGAGGAGGTCGAGATCTGTTGGAGACAGCTTAGTGTATGTTAAAGACTACACTGGCCTCTGAAAGTTAGATTTTAAGATTCTCCTAATTTGTACTTAATAATGAATATATGATATTTTTTAAGAGTTGTCTGGAATTGAGAAAAATCGAGTAGCTATTGTGGGTATTACTGATCCTGTACTGATGAACCAATGCATGTTCTAGAACATAAAACCTCAATAATAAACGTTAATCTATGATAACACTTCTCCAGCTTAAAATGTTGCATTATCTAAATTTGCTACTTGGGCGAACAGCTTGGTTAACAAAATGAACACATACTGATTGTGTTCCTGTGTCCTGGAATCCCTGCACGTAGATGAGGTAAAACATTTCTCATTCTGTTGCAGCTTGTTCTGTGTGCTACAACTTGCTGACTTGTAAGAAATAGAGGGGCAGACTTTTAGGAGGTATAAACAGATGTTGATCAATCAAGTGGATCGCTGTAGTTTCTACCAGCCAAGAATCTGTAACTCTAGTGCTGTAATAATGGGAAGCCAAATGTCTAAAAAAATTACAGAAGAGAAGCAAGCAGTGGTTTGCTTCTTCTATTTGTAAAGGCATTTTAAGTAATTACCATACCATAGTATGAAAAAAGTTTGGTCTCATGTGGCTTCAAATGGGCACTCACTCATGTCACCTGATAGTCTTTTGCTGATCTCAATGGGATTTGGAGTAAGCCTCTGGAAATAAATATCTTAAAGCAGTACAAATAAGAAGAGCTTTCAATTTAATGAGAAAAACAAAAATCTCCAGAAAAAGCATTTTCAGCTTGGATTAATCCAAAACTATTTCTCTCCTTTTCTATGTGTGAAACAATTCTCTAGTTTAGTGGAAAAGTGTTTTTTCCAATGCCTTATGAATGCTTGGCTTGTTTATTTTTTATCCTCATTTTATGAATCTTCCCTGATACAAGTTAATCTCTTTGTGAAAATGGCATTTTGAAACACAAGAGAAAGATGATTTACTTTGATTACTTTTTTCTTTTAGTTCTCTTTCCACTCCTTACCTTTATTTTGGCTGAAATACTTTCTAAATGTGTACCAAAGACCATGAGTAGAGTTTTGATTCCTGCAGAATAATATTCTTCAGCCAAGTTATATTTTGTCATTTATATTTTTTTCCATGCTTGGCATAGACATGGTGCTTAGGAGTTCAGTAAAATCATTGTGTTCAATGCTTTTCTTTAAGGTCCCCTGACAATTTAGGCTAACTTGCTGTCACAGAATTTCAGTTCCTTCTGCATTAAGTTCATTATACATGTTATCTTCCCACGTCCTCTTGCACAAAGGAATCTAAGTTCTTTCTGTGGGTTCTTACAACTAAATTTTGATTTTCTTCTTGTGAGCTTCTGTGATTTTAATGCAAAATGAAGTTCCTTGGGACTTCAGCTAAATGATCATCACAATCAGAGAGCAGCTGGGAACCAGTGGTGTTTCTGCCTAATGAAATCATGCTGCCTTTGAATGAAAAACAGGATTTTGGGATAGGGCAGAGATGGTCATACCCTAACACCAAGTTTGGACATGGCCAAAATATCTGCTAAGACTTTAGACATTGGAAGGATTCCAAAGTTTAATGAAATAGATGTAGCCCATACATCCCACTTTTACCCCCACTTCTGAGTCTCAAACTTGCCTTGTAAATATAAATACATGCTTTGCCACAACGTGTTTCGTTAATACAAAACAGCCTTCCCAATCATTCATCACTTGAAATGATACACACAGGTGTTGAAGTGAAGTGCAGCTGTCGATAAAGGCTGATGCCAAATTATTTTCCTGCGGTGAGTTGGCTTTCAGTTATGCTGAGGGATTTTTGTTTGTTTTGTTTTTTTCTTTTAAGAGCATAGGGGAGAGAAGAAGGGTTGGGATTTTATTCTATTCTCTTTTTCTTTAGACAATAATGCCTGTAATTTTCTTTTTAATTACAGCAGATCATTCAGTAGTTTGTGAGGCTTCATTCACACTGAGGATGTGTGCTGAGAATCACATAGAATCAGTCAGCTGAAACCAGGAACTCCCAAGGTGTGAAAACATTGAATATGACTTTTATTCCTGGCTTCAATTACAACACCACCACCCCCACCTCGGTTATTTATTTGGGCAATAGTTATGAATTCTGGGGTAGAAGTTACAGATGTCCATCTTGACATGTACAGTGGCTTTTGGGACTCACCAAGAAAGAACCTAACTTAAAACTCTTCTGCTAAGTCCAGAATTCAACCTCATATTTTAATGGTTGGACTTGATGGCATTAAAGGTCTTTTCCAGCTCAAACAATTCCATGATTTTCACAAGTCCAGATAAGAACAGCAAACAGAGGACTGCCTGAGTTCTTGTGACACTGACAGTATGGAGGCAGGTGTCTCTCAGAACTTGCTTCCACTCTCTATAAATAACACTCATTAAGACAGAGACTTCAAATATGAGCTTCCATAAAATCTACACAAGTGCTGTTACTTAACCAGGTTGTCTCTTTGTTCCAATGAATAATTAATTATTTTATACTAAGTGGAGACAAATTCCCCAGTTTTCTACAGTTTCACAGTATATGAAAGCTGAAAATTATGGTAAACTGTCCATGTAATCTGAATTGTATGCTGTTGGTTCCTTGCCCACTGATAAATGGCAATGATACCAATACCTCCAACATGACTGTGTGTGTAAAATGGGTCAGCATGAGTCAGGTTCACCATTTCCCCATTGGCTGACTAAAAGTCAAGATATTAGCTTAAACTGGTCTGCTAGGAACCCTCTTTCTTTCACCCAAGAGAGCTGGATACTTCTCAAGGGTGTTTTACATCATCTGCTTTTCTAAAATACCTCAGGAGAGGATTAATCTCTTCATAGATTTATTCTCATTCCCTGTCCAGAGAAAAAATCCAAATGATGAGCTTCATGCTAATTTTAGATGTGTGAAGTTAGGGGGGACAAAACCATTTTTTTTCCCCTTTAAAATTACTAAGCTTTGATAGTGTCAGCCTCTGTTTTTCAGGTGGTAAGTATAAATGGTATATCATAATATGGCAATGGGCGTGGTATTAAAATAGATTATTTTAGTTTTATAGTGAAGATAGTACTGTCAAAAATAAGGAATATTAAACCCCGAAAGTTAGATAAATGTTGAGATGGAGACTTGATATATATAAAGCCAAGACGACTCATCTACTTTATTACTTAATTCAGGTTGTTGGATAGTATTTCGATGAGAGAAATCATAAAGATTTTTTTTTCTTCCCTAGTGCATAAAACTGATCCTTAGCAAGGGAGGGCTGTTTTGCCAGCAGTGTTTTGTGAAAATATCATTATGTCTCTCCTCATTTATCTCACAGCTGGAGAAGATGCTCACAACATCTCTCTTTTAATAGCACATCCTGGCCAAAGTCCTCAGAGGCTTTTGTTTCCCTGTTAATTGAAGACTTTATTTGGAGATTGCCAGAAACCAGCACTTTTTCAGAAAAAACAAGTGGGCTGTGGCATGACACAAGAAACTCCCAAAGAAGGGGGCTTATGGCCCTTCCTTCCTCACATAAGAGCAATCCCATAGCTCCCTGTGCCTGTGCTTGTGAGCCTGGAAACCTGGCTGGCACATCTTAGCCTCTGACTCCTATTAAAACAGCGACAAAGACTACACATCCCAGTGTGCCAAGTGAACATCCAAGTGCATGGCAATTCCACCCCTCCTTCCTCCCAGATTGCTAAAGCAGCTTGAAACAGTCACTTCCATGACCTTGTAAAATGTCTGCAGCATTGCAGAAACAACCAGTTCCTCTTTGTAGTAGAAGAGGAGTTTTTTTGGAGAGGAGGGGTGTTTTTATTTTATTTTTCCACCTCCTCCTTCCTCCCCCTTCCCTTGAGCAAATCCCCATAACAAATAAAGTTACACTTCAAGACTGGATTACGCAGACTGTTAGGTTTACATGCCAATGTTTACTTTAAGTTAAAAATGATACTTCTGAGAATTCAAATAATATGTTTAAAGTATTTCCAGGCTATTGCTTTGCTTGTGTTTGTTTTGGCACGGGTTCCCTCCACGAATATGTCAGTTTTGAAGGAGAGATGAATGCTGCTCAGTTACAGCCTTTGCTGTAACTATTGATCATACATTTAACATCTGTTGACTTTGTTTGTGCAGTTTCAGAGGGATTCATGGCAAACTTAAGAGCACTTGCTGCAGAAAAATTTAGTTGATGAGAATTTACCTCTTTCTAGGCAAAATATTCTTGGATGGCAGGAAGTCTGATGGGGGAGCAGTAAGAGCCCACAGCACTGCTATGCACAGATCAGAATAGATAATCAGAATAGTCCTTTTTGACCTAAAAATTTATATATCTCTCAATAGGTTTCACTTCAATTTTTCATTGTAATGGCTTGTCTGGGAGTCAGATAAAAGGACTGCAGAATTCTAACCTCACCTGACATCCTCTGGAAGATATTCCTTTCCACGGCTGTGTTTTCTCTGAACACCAGCTTGCCTGATATCCCTGAACAACATGCTGGATCCTGTACTCTCAGCCTTGATCCTTCTTCTCCTGAGGCAAGTGTATCCTGTGGCTGCATACCCTTCACAAATTACCTCCAGAATCAGACCTGAGATGAGATATGGGCCAGGGACAGCTGAGCTTTAACTGAGCCAGTTCTGTGTGTGTGTGTGTGCTTGTGTATGTAAAGCCTATTAACTCAAATAAAAACAGCATAAACATAGCTGTGGCTATAGATACCTGGACTGATGCTTTACAGCAACAGCTTGGATTGTCTTCGCATGAAGATCTCCTCAACCCACTTTATTGCACTCGACCCACTCTATTTTTTTTTTTTAGTTATAATTTTCCATGATGGTTTCCAGTAGTGGTCCACTTGTTTCCCTTGGAGATTTTGAAATACTGGAAATCATCAGGGAATGCAGGTAGAATATCCTCCAGTGTATCTTGAAAGCAAGTTGAAGCTGACATTTTTCCATCTGTCCCATCATGAAAAAGACCAGGTATTTATTCTCATGAATGATTTGTGGAAGAATTTCACAGATTTTCCTTCTATAAAGTTTCCTGAAACTTTGTTTAAGAAGTACATAATAGAGCAGGAAAATAAGTCTATAAAGTGACTGAACTTTCTGAATACTTGGGAGAAATATAGAAACAAAACTACTCATATTTTTAAATTATGTTTTAAATAATGAGTGAATACAAAAGAGGAAAAGTTGCTCAATTTAATTAACACTTAGTAAAAGAAAAAAAATAAAGACATAACAGGAGTTTTAGAAATTACTTGACATTGAGATAAAGGAATAAGTTATTAATGGGTTATCTTTTTAGGGCTATATGAGGAGTTCTAACAAGGTCACTATGACTTTGACAGTGACCACAGCTATAGTGCTCTTAGGAACTGAAAGTAAAGAGTGAAAAACAAAGGGAGAATGGTGATAAGGAAATTAAATGTGTAATTATACAAGGGTCAGAAGGGAGGGTCAGATGATTTCCAAGCTGGTCAGAGGGTAAGGCATGACATCAAAATGGCTAAAATGATAGTTGTCTGTAAACTCATTGTCCCTTTTCAAAATTACATCAAAGGAAATGGAAAGCATTGATAATCTTTCAAAGAAGATAATTAAGCAGATGGGCATAAAAATTATAAAGATAGATAAATAAGTTCATGAATAATGTACCAGAAAAAGTGATGCAAATGTAAATGTTGAAGTATGGACAAGCTTAATAACAAAAGCTTGCAGACTTTGCTAACTTGGAAATTTTAAATAATGGAAATATGGAGCTTTTAATTTTTAATGATGTAAATTAATTCAGTTGTGGGAAATTACATGGCCCTGGAGCTCTCCTGTGGCTGGAAACTCTTTTGCTTATGTGTTTTGTGGCAAAAAGGATGGATGTGAAATAGAGTCAACCTTCTCTCCTCTAGCTGTTCCAACATCTCAGTAGATAGCTTGACTTTTAGAAGTTTCTTCTTGGCTACATTCATCTCTCTTTCACTATAGCTGAACAGAGTTGTGAACTGAGTGGGGAGCCACTACCCTTTTACGAGCAGGAGGGAGACTCCTCCATGTGGTTTATACCCCAAATGAGTCCAGCTGCAGCCTTGCAATGGCAGACCTCACCCATTAATAATCTGTCTGCTATTGGCTCAGAACTGTGAAAATCCAGCTGGAGCCAAGAACTTAAATGTTGACCCCACAGTCTTGTTTAGTTCAGCTTTGTTCTTCAGCCCCAGGTTGGTCCTAAGTGCATAGGAATGTAATAAATAAAGATGAAGCAATGTATCTTAATTAGAGTGGGTGGGTTTTCCTTGTTTCCTTGTTTTTCTTGTTTGAAACTGAAAACCAGTGCTGAATCTGACCCATTAACATATATTTTTACAGAGGAGGGGAAAGGAGTGGGGTTTTTGTGTTTAAATTATTTGCACAATGTAAATGAAGGTCCCTTGTATTGCAATAATTATACCCGTTTACCCAGATTTCATTCTGTACTCTAGGTGTGCTCATGAAGGGACTGTTGCATCACTTTATCAGTATAATTAAATTTTAGAAATCCGGGTGAGGGGAGGGAGGCCATGGGGGAACAGACAGAATAAAAATATGGCCTGAACTCTCTGGGTTCCTTTGTTTCCAGATTGATTCACATCACTTATGTCAACAGAATAATGACAATAATAGATTAAATTTTCTTTGAGTTTAACAAAACAAATTAAGTAGCCAGATATACAAAATTTTCAAGTGAAGTTCATGGAAATTTTTAAGAAAAACACCAATGACCTATTAGATAGGACACTCAGTATATCTGTGTTCTGGTCTGGATATATAGAGCACGGATCTCAAGCTTAACTTGCTTTGACTGTGAATGATTTTGTACATCAGGCTACTGGAGAAGGAAAATCATTATTTTAAATTGTTCCATTTTCTAAGGTCAGGCATATATTTCTGTGGAATTTTTAAGATTTCATTAAGTGACACTTTCCAGGGGAAATCCATATTTCACAGTTCTAATAATAACATGACTTTCAGAGAACTTCAACCCTTTTGCAGAAAACCAGAATCTCTTGCAGCTGTAAGTCTGGTTTGAAAATGTAACTCACCAGTTCTGTTGTGCAAATGTTTGTGCTGCATGGGACACGGTCCACCTCCTGGTATTTTTTATATATATCAATACTCTTGGTACCTACTACAATGTTCCCATGTGCAATGTGGAGAGCTGCAAACCTCTGAAGCTTTCTAGAGTGAGATCTCACTTATCTCAGGTACCTACATTCCTTAAGAGCCCTGCTTCTGAAGACAGAAAGCTTCTGAAGGCTTTCAAATCCCATTGTTTCTTTCTCTTGACCATATGAAAATTGTAAGATAGCTTCCTTTACTCAACACCTACAGCTTAGATCCAAAGGAGATGTAAACTTGTTGACTATATCCCTGCAGCCCTTATGATAATTACCAATTCAAAATCTTTAGACCTTGATAATTCTGTATTTAAGTCTACCTCATGAACCACAGGAATGCTAATGGAAACTGAAAACCAGTGCTGAATCTGGCCCATTAATATATGTTTTGCAGAGGAGGGGGAGGGGTGTGTTTTTTCTGTTTAAATTATTTCCACAATGTAAACCTCCTTAACAGGAAACTCTGGGGTCCCTACCAGTTTCTCTACAAAATGTTGCATGCTGAAATTGACAGAAGAGGATATAATTGGAATGTGGTATCCATTCTTGTTTCATTCATTATTATTATTAGTATTATTATTATTATTAACATATATTATTATAAACATATATATTATTATGAACATATTATTTATGTTTCATACTAATGATTATCAACCAGCAGTCAGGTGCAGTGTGAGGACAGATTGACTTTGCCAGCACAGAGGTTGATTGGCTCCCAGCCCATGTCAAGCAGGAGCCATCTTTTCCTGAGTCTGAAAACTGCATGAAAACCAGAATTTCAGTTTTCTGTCTGAAAAATTTTCTCTCAGTTTCCCCTGGAAGCTGCTGATGGCCAGAATCTTTACAGATGACTCAGTTTCCATATACCTCTGAATTTGTTGTAAAACAGAAGAGCAAAGGAAGAAAGGAAGAAACAGATGACATTAGGACCCTGAAGAATTGCTGTTTGCATTTTCTGTGTCATTAGTATTTTGGAGATGTATTTTCCTTTCTGAAATTTAAGCTTGGTGGCTGAAGCTGTTGAGGACTCACCAACTGGTCCAATTGCTTGTCATGCTGTGGTCATTACTTCTTTGGAGTCCCATGCCTGAAGCTTCCAGACACACTCATCGGATACAGACTTCCCTTCAAGAACTCCTCGGAGGGGCTGGGTTCCATGTAGTCTCCTTCTCTTTGTCCTCACTATTTCCTCCTCATAATATTTAGTTGTCTTCAGAGGATTCTACAACACCCCCTGAGCATATGCCCGTAGTATAACTTTTCCCAAATTCACATGCAAGGCACAAGTGACTGTGTGTGCATTTACTAGAACATGAGGGAGAGCAAAGGGTATGGAAGCTAAACAAAAAGTCTTTTGCTGTTGTCACAGCCTTAAGATTCACCAGGAAGGTCGTTCTGTGTCCAGACAGAAAAAGCATCTGCTGGCTGCTTACTGCCTCACCAGCATCCTCATGCAACCTTCTTTATCTCAAGCACTTGAAAAATGGCTGCTTAAGTAAGATCAGAACCATCTCTGCTGTGACTTTCAGCTGCCTTTGTCCCATCATTCTCTGATCAACTGGATGATAACAGCCTTGGGGCTCTGCTGCCAAGGTGGCACCTCTCCTGACAAACCCACTGTCCCTGGCTGGGTTCACATCTTTTTCTCTGGTTAGGAGATCATCCTAATTTATCAGCATGCTGGCAGGTCTGAGTATTCACCTTTGGGCATTCCACCCTCTACAGAGATGGGGAGGCTGAAGAGCATGTGCAAAGCTGATGTAAAGAAGCTGAATAAGGTAAGGTATTTTAAAAAAAAATGCATCTTGGATCCTATCAGAGACTGCTTTGAAGTCTGTCGGCATTTGGAGGAGCACTCTGATGAATCCACATCCAGTAACAAGAGGTGCCCAAAGTTCCCACTGGGACTTTCCCCCTAGGCATTTTCCATGCTTTCCCCAGAAATCTGAGGACATGGGGATGTGCACTGTGTTACTTCCTTCTCATGGCAAAAATGCTGATTTTTAAGCCCTTCAGGTTCCCAGATATCAAGTTCTATTTATAATGCCAAAGCATTATGATATTTTTCATCGTTTTAATGCCATCACATCTTTTAATGCACTGTCTTAAACTATCAAAAATAATGCTCCCAATCAAGGCAACTATATTTTATATACATGCTATGACTTACTTCTTCCTAGTGGTGTTAATCAGATTTCATTTATTTTTATAGCATTAGGGACATTAACATTACCCTCTAGAAATATTCCCCTTTCTATTTGTCCTTGGATAAGGTATCTCCTGTATTAGGATAACTTTCTTCCTGAAGATAAATGTTTCCTGATAAAACAATATTGTTAACCTGTAGAAACTGCAACATGAAATAAATGCAGTTGTCAAGTAAACTTTAAAGGGGGGAATTAAAAATTTAAAAAAAAAATAAAAAAAAGGGAAGAGAGAAGCACAGGACACAGATTAAAATACTGCTGTATTGTTCTTTGCTATCCCCAAATACATTTATCTTTCTGGCTATCTCACATGATTGAATAGCAGAGAAGTCACCTGAAATAATGCCAAATGACAGGAGATGTATTAGCATCACAGGGTAATGAGTTTTTTCTCAGGAAGAGGAAGGAGCAATTCAGATGTCTTCCTACTGTGTCATGCAAAAGAAATGTGTGGATTAAACACCCTTTGAGCAGCTACATGTGAACTATAGGCTGGATTAGCCTGCAAATATTTATGGGCACCTATAATCTGTTCTTGTTCTTTAACTTGTCAGATGTAAAGCTTATCAATAGGCATTGAAATCAATGGAAAGCTTCCTGCTGACTCCAATGAGTTTTCATCACACCCTGATTTCTTTCAGACCTTGGTCCAGATAAATGCATCAGCATCTTTTTAACATGTAAGCAGTTCTACTGCAGTGTAAGAGAGCTTTGCCAGGTAACGTCCATCTGTCTACCCAGTACTTTTTTCCTTTTATCTTTTCTCCTTTTTTTTTTTTATTTTCTCCAAATTTACCTCTCTACTATTTTCTGACAGATCAGAAAGTGAGTTGTTTAAGTTGTGAAGTACAAGCAGCACAGGCACTTTGTTGATGTTTTTTAATTTTAATGTCCCCTGGAGAAATGGTTTTCATAGCAAAACTGATAAAGCTGTGGGATGTTTCATGAGTGAGAGGGAATAATGAGGTATGCAAATTGAAGACAAGGTTGTCAGAGGTGAATAAATAAATTTTTTACTCTCTTTTTATGTTCTATTTTTGATTTTGTTTGTTTGCATGCTTTCTCACTTGCTTTCCCCTCTGAGGCACAGAAAATAGGCAAAAGCTGTTTTTCATTGTGGGTTTTTTCCATTTTTACTATACATCTTGATTCTCTTCTTATTTCTTCCCTACTTGAAATGCTGGCTTCATAATGAAGACCAGGTTTAAAATAAATTGTCTTCATTTCCTAATTCCATTCCATATTAGAATTTGTTTAGAATATACATTATTCCACACAGATTATTTGCCCACATTTATCCAGTCTTAATCCCATGCTGATATATTCTGCTTCTGCTTCTAGTTTCTGAGTGTTAATGTCATCAATGTTTCTAACTCCTCCCTGTTCAGCATCAGCTTCATTAACTTTTCCACAGATGGGAACAGGGAGGAAAGAAATCCATTACATCAACATACAACAAGAATAAACTGATGAACTAGAGTTGTTCTTTGCCCTCTCAAGCATCAAAATAATGGTCAGATATAGTAAGTATTTGCATAAATTTGTTACAAGTATTGATATATATGGCTATTTGGAAAATAAGCAGCAGGAATTTGCCACTACACAGATTGTATGTTTCAGGACTGTGTTATATGTAATAGACCAATGGTATGAAAAGAATAAGGAAGATTATTCTTGGCTGTAGGGCTACTTGGGTTCAAGCCCTCACTTTGCTGAAAATGTTATGATGTAGTTTCTCTACATCTCCAGTTCCCACTTTTAACATAACAACACTGCCTGTAGCTATGGGTTGGTAAAAGAGTGTGCACTGATTTGGAGTCAGGAAAGCCATATCTTAGATCATGCTTATCTGGAGCCCAGGAAAATCTCCATGGGTACACTCAAGCTTTGGATCCCTGTCCTGATCTCTAAAGGTATTACTACCCTGCTTTAGTCATATCTACAAGAGCCTCTGCTCTGTTGTTCTCTTCTGCTGAAATTTGTTAGGTGTCTGTCTAGGTCTCTTGATTAATTTTTCATCACATTTTCTGACCTTTGAGATAGTAAATTGCATCTCATCATCTAACCCCAGAAGATTAACTGGGCGCCTTCTTGTGCCTTAAATCATTATTTTAGTGTGTGTTCTCTTTGTAGTTTCAGAATAAGGAGGAAGAATGGGGGATGGAAAAGAGGTTGGGAGCTTTCATAATTATAAGAGCTTTTCTTAGGGCTTTGGCTAACTATTAAGTAAATATGTTTCTTATTTTAACCTCTGGAGTGCCCCAGGCCTCACAGGGATATTTCACATACATGGATTTTTGTGGTAGGATGTAGGTCATGCTATTGCACTGATTAGCATGGACCCTGCCTTTCAAGATATGCCTCTGGGTGGGATGTTCTTCCAAGGAGTAACTGGATTAGTCACTAGGTCAAAGACTAAGTGCTCAGTCATTGTGGCCTAGAAATTCAATACCTTGTCCCAGGCTGAAGTCACTGAGCTGAACAAATGAACTCTTTCTGAGCCCTTGCCCAGCATTTACCTGTATTGCATTTAAACAACAGGAAAGTTCCTTCTAGCACATCTCTGAGACTACAGCTCTTAGAGAAGGTTGATAAAAGGCAAGGTGGTTGGCTATAAGTTTTGTCTTAGTGTTCAGTGCATTTTCTGAGATACTTTATAATCCAGGAAATCTCAAATCCATTAAGAACTGTGAGACAGATAAAAAATTGAATTTCACTCCCAGCCTGATGTCTTAATCCATTTCTGACTAAATGTTTTACACTGTGTTTAGTGTTAGGGAGATCTGCAAATGAGCACACACATGCACACATTGCACTAAGCTTCTTTTTTTTTTTCCTACTTTCACAGTTAAGGGTTTTCTTCTCACTTCCCCTCACTCCTTTTAATGTCTTTTAAGGGAAAGGTGCAGTCAGCAAAAACCAGCATTCTGTGGCTAATGTGAATCAAGAAGGATGTGTCATGTATAATGAGACATGAATAGCTAAGGAGATTGCACTGCCTGTATCATAGGCACATGGAATTGGAAAGTGAATCCTGATTTATATAGGTCAGCCTCTTGCTAAAACATATGATCCCCGTTTTCAGCCTAAATGTACTAATGGACAGTTTACATCATTCTTATTCATGATAACATTGTGGTTTGAATTGTCTCTCTTTTGCATTCAACTCCCAAACATATTTGTAGACTCCTGTTCTTATTCCTAAACTTATGTCTCCTTCCAGATTCTCCCCTCATTTTAAAACAATTCTTTTGTAATTTCAGAATCAGCCTTGTCCATATTACTTCACATGAAGACTGAGGTGTGGTTTTAAATAGAAATGTCTTCCATGTCTCTGAGAAACAATGGATGTTTCCTTATATTGTTAAATGCTTTTTTTCATGGCCAAATCACTTCATTAGATAATTTTTGTGCTAGTTGGGCAGGATTTCATTTTTCTTTAACATCCAAAAATTAAGCATCTAGTATAAGAAGAGAATGGTATAAGCTCTGTATCAGGACAATGGGCAGGAAAAGGCACCTCAAAAATATGTTTCATTTTGTTTTTTTTCGATGAGGTTAAGTATCCCTTGGACTCTCTCAATCTCATCACCATATGTGACTTAATTTACAATGAAAGAGCTTGGGTCTCTTTGGTTAACTAGATCACCCAAGTCTCTCTCAATACTGTTTCACAGCATTAAATTTTTCAAATGTTCCCAAATGTAAAACAGAAACACTGAAGTGTGGTAAGAACTCAGTCATCTAGTTCATACTGATATTGTCTACAACTCTATAAGATGTAGTAAGAAACTTATTTTTTCCTGTTATGCATTGCACTGGCAACCTCTGTCTCAGAAGATTGGCCAACACAGCCTGGATGCTACTGTAAATTCGTAGTCTGTGAAGTATTTTATGCACAGCTTGGGGTCAGCAAAAAAACCAAAAAAACAACAAACAACTGGGCACATCTTAGTGTTGTCATTACCCTCTGAAGGATACAATTTGCAACTGAAGTACCAACTATAGGTGTTCTTACAGGACGGACATGTCTAGAATAGAATTAATAGTCAAATCTGTACCTATTTGTCAGGGATGTTTTTTAATTTTTAAATTTTTTTTATAGTAACGATGGTCCTTAGTTCTCCTGTATGTCTACCCAGACTGGTTGGCACACTGCATCCATGGAAATACTGAAAATATGATCTAGTGATTGTCCTTCAGTTTTGCTGGAGAGTAGTGGATGGTTAAACCGAAACAACTCTCTTGTCTGCCACGGAGGGACCTTAGGAAATCTGTCCTTAAAGAAGATGGAGTGGCCTACGGAGATTTTTCTTCTTTCCCACCCTTCTCTCTGCAAGTACTTCTAAAAGTTTTGAACACTGCATTCGGGGTTTCACTGTAGCAGCTGATTGCCCAGGTGACACTTCTACTCTGTGCCATTACTGGTCAGCATAGTCCAGTCTGCTGGATAGGAGAACAAGGGTAGTTATCAGTTTTAGGGACACCTGAAAGTCATCCCTATCAAGAATAACCACTGAAGATTAATTTTTTTGTCCTACCTGCTGTTTATTTACCACAGATGTTAATCTAATATTTTCAACTAATATGAAATTATTTGTTTTACAATAATAAATAAAATGTAGTTTGATTCTAAATGGCAAATTAACTTATTTAACCAATAATGTCTTTTTTATATTATTAATTTTTACATACTTATAAAATGGGATTTGAGAACCTGACCTTTTACACCAGTATAATATTCAAGTCTGAAACTGTCATAATTAGCATAGCATAGCATGTTCCTTAGCTCTAAAAATAACCTAGCTTTTTCCAAACAGCTACTGACTCCCTCTTATTTCTTAGAATTTATTTTCCCCCTACTATTACCACAAAACCACCCACCTGTTTCTGACTTTACCGTTTTCTGCAAGTGTTGATGCCAAACACAATCGATTTTCTCACTCCTTTATGTAAGAACATGTTCTTTTCTTCCCACATAATCTGAATTTTCTATGTATGCACATTATTATGAATTACTTATACAGAAATAAAGACAGGCAAATATTGTTACTTTCACCTTTCTCTAAACAAAAAAAAGAGAAACTAGGAGGGAATGTATATGTGTGTGTTTGTGAAAAATTTAAATTTTCCAATTGGGTGAAGAAACTTTTGAAAATACTAAATTAAATTTTCTTTGCTCTTCAGCTTTTTATTATTTTTTATCAAAACCAATTAGTTGTGATTGTTATCAAGAGAAAACAAAGCTCCAGGAAGACTTTACTGTGGCCTTTTGACATATAAAAGCAGTTTGTAAGAAAGAGGGAGAGAGACTTTTTACCAAGGCCTTTAGTGGTGGAACAAGTGTATCAAAATCAAAGAGAGTAGATAAAGTTTTGAAAAAAAGAAGAAATAGATCATCTTTACAATGAGGGTGGTGAAAAATTGAGATAGGTTGCCTCGAGAAATTATAGGTATTCCACCATTGGAAGTGTTCAAAGCCATGTTGGCTGGAGTTTAAAAAAACCTGAGCTAGTGAACGATGTCCCTGCCCATGGCAGGGAGGGTGGACTAGGTGACCTTCAAAGGTCTTTTCTAACCCAAACCTTTCAACAATTCTCTGATTACAGATTATCTTGTAATTTTTATTTTTTATTTTTTCCAATCTTTGTCACACCCCTCTTTCAACAAAAAAAAAAAAAAAAAAAGAAAACAGAAGGAAAAAATCAAAGAATGACATCTGATGTGTGGGATTTTTTTGTTTGTTTTTACACTGTTTAGTTTTTCAATGACATAACACTGTGTTTCTTTCTTCCTTATTCTTTCTGTCTTTCTCTATTTCTGTGCTTCTATCATATGACGTCCATTTCCCCCTTTAATTTTAGTATAAAATGAGATATATGCATTCTTAGTACTCTGATACTCTCAGTGGGTACACTTGTTCTTAAACCACCTTATTTCATTACAACTTCTTAGAAAGCAACTATTTTTCCCAAGATTATTATTTTCAATTTGACATAAGTAGATGTTAGAAAAAAGTTCTTCACCATGAGGATAGTAAGACACTGGAACAGGCTGCCCAGGGAGATGGAAGATGCCCCATGAGTTTTCAAGGCCAGGCTGGATGAGGCTCTGAGCAACCTGATCTAATGGGAGGTGTCCCTGCACATGGCAGGGGGACTGGAATCAAATGATCTTTAAGGTTCCTTCCAAACCTGACAGTTATATGATTCTATGATTCTATGAATCTCAATTTGAGCTGAAATAGTCTTTAGCAATTGAAAAGGGGAAGCAATTCAGTGGAACAATAGCTTGACTTCACAACAGGAAAATCTCTTATAAATCCACTTTTGACAAAGATATGTTTCAGTTTTACTCTTGAATTCTAAAGTTAATATAAAGTGGTTACTGCAGGTACCTCATATGAATTTACTGCTAAAACAATACATTATTTTCAGGTACAAATAGTTTCACTTCTACACCAAGGTGAAGAAACACCCATCTAAAACAGAGAGGATGCTTTCACTTCGTATTTCACAGCCCAACAAACACATTGTACATTTTCTTATGTCTTTATTTCCTATTTAACACAGGCATCCATTGTCATTAGAGAGAGGCTGCAATCACACATTCTGAGTCATAGCACTTTCCACCTTCAAAGCAGTTTGGGAACAATCTGAGTGACAGTCTTATGAAGCAAAGAAGCATAATAATTCCAGAATTAAAATGACTTAACTGAAGAGAAGAGATTTGAATGCTGCCACGCAAACACAAGCATTTCCAAAGATATGTCAACCAATCTATTTCAGGCAGTTTTTCTTGGAGTGGGAGGAATCTAACTCCAGAGATGACTGTCTTGTGCCTACAGGGATCAAGGATGGGTGACTTAGGCTGCTTTCAGGCTGCTGGAAAACAGAGGGATGAACATAGACCCCAGTGATTCATCATCAGAGCTGAGATTATGTTGCCATTAATAAGATCTGTGTTAGATGTCAGAAGTTGCTTTAAATAAGAACGAATCATGCTAAAAAATAGTGAGTGCAGTGGAACAAACAAGTACTCAAGAGAAAGAGAGAAGGTCCAAAAAGAAAGCTTAGTTTAGCACCTGCATTCACAGAGAATTAATTTATTCTTTTATTGTATCAGTCTCAGGTGGGGTGGAGAGAAGAAAGCTTCATCCTTTCCTTGGAAAAAAAAAATATATGCTAAACTGTTATGAAAATTTCCCTTTCAAAAAGGCGCTCGAATGAGTTTGAACTTCGTTCACTGTTCAGGCTTTGAAGATTTGAACTCTGAATGATTTTGAAACTCTCTGGGACAGGTTCAGGGGTGCCAAAATGAATCGAACAGTGCACGTGAAGCTGTGGCCTGCAAGCCACCCCCAGACTTTTCACAGCATAGAAGTGACTCCAGAAGAGTCTTCATTCACCAAATCAGTGAACTGTTTGCTAAGAAGCTCAGGTCAGGGTAGAAAGTTAAAAATTTCAGTGAGTCTGTTTTTCACTGAAATACTGAATTTTTTGTGTTATTCTGCAATGCTTAATATTTCTGAAAGTCTAAACCCCAACAAGATGCAACCTATAAAAGCATGAGTACTTGATCATGCTCCAATTCATAATTAATGTAGTAATCTAGTTGGATATAAAGAATCTATATTAACGCCTAACATCATCTAGACCAAACCTGCGAGTGTTTGTCCTAGGGAAGAATTAGGGACAATATATAAAATTGGTGCCAAAAGAATGTAATTCTCTTTTGGATAACAGTAGAATTATTCTTTTTTTTTAGAAAATGTGTTTTGTGAGTGTGATTTAATACTTGTGGGAACACAGAGGAATGTTGTGAAAAAATATAGCATGTCTCCATCAAAATTTAGTATTAAGATATAAAGAAAATGTAAACTCTTAAACACCTTATTCACTTAATAAGTTATTCACCTGATTACTTGAGAAATATAGTACGTAGGTGAGGAAGAAAGAAATACCTATACTAGTTTTCTAGTAAAAAATGCAAATAAATGTATTTGAAAGTACTTGCAAGTCCAGGACAACTGCATAGAATTATTTTAACCAGACACACATTAGTTTTTCTCCTCACCAGTATGTTGTGTTTTTCCCATAATGAATTCTGGTTTTGAGATTTTTTTGTCTCTGGTTTGAGTTGTTTTGGTTTGATTTTCAGACAACATTAAAAAGCAACATCCCCAATAGCAGAAATAAGGAAATGGTAACTGAATTATAAACCATGAGTTAGGTACTTCAGCCTGCAACATGATGTTCATAACCTAATTGTTTTACTCTGTTTTTAAATCATGGAATCATAGAATCATAGGGTACCAAGCTGAAAGGATCACTTGGTTCACCCTTGTAGGCAAAAGCATGGTCTAGAAAAGATGGCCCAGTACACTGTCCAGTCTCCAATGTTGAGGAATCCAAAGCTTACATAAAGATATTATTCCAACAGCTGATTGATTATTCTTGTGAAATTTTTCCTCTTCTATACAATCAGAATCTTGCCAGGAGTAAGTTGTCCCTGTACTGAAAGGAATTAAGCCTTCCACATTGTAAGAAGATGCCACAACCATGGTACATAATCTGTAATCAAACTTCCTGTCCTGTATTACCTGCCCCCCTTTGACTAAAACCTACACTTTTGAGGTCAGTTCAGCACCTTATTTTCCCCTTCTTCTTCATTAGTTATATGTAAGATGATCTAGGAAATGGAAAAGTTTTATCATAAGCACATGGAAAACTTACCTTTCCTTTCACAGGCTCTCTGAAAATCTGTGGTCCAGATTCTTGTCCTGAATCAGCAGAACTTGAACTCAGATCTACCACACTCCAAGTCATCATGGTGCCAGAGGCTGGGCAACAAAATCTTCATTGAGAACCTGTGTGAAGCTCTTTCATATAACAATTACTGTATTAAAAGTATACTATGTACCTCTAGGCACATAAATGTTTCATCACTGGGAGGGAATGAAAAAACTAGAATAAAATACTTAACTAGGTTGTTCATGGTTTACCTGAACACTAATATCCACATTAAAGCAATGGCAATGGCTTAGTAAAGATTCTGCAGTTGAAAAGCAGGGATAAAAAGTTTGTCATGCAAGGATACAGTGAGAACAGGAAGAGGTTTGTTCTTGAACAATTTTAGTTCATATTTGTTGCCCAGCAAAACTGGATTTTCTTACTTGGTTCTACTTTGTAGCTGAAAGTTCAGAAGTTGAAAGATTCATTTTAGTGTTTATTTAGAGGAAATGTGAGAGCAGGTCCACCTCTAGTCAAGTTGTGGTCCTCTCACAGGTTTTGCTTTTGCCTACAGGGAGGGAGCAGTAAAACACAGTATCTCACCTAGGATTAGATAACCCAGCCTGGCAAATAAATTTGTTCTGAAACATTTTATATCAAAGGCATATTTATATGCTTTTTCCTGATCTTTTCACTCATCCTAAGCCTTCAACCTCTAGTGTGAGTTTTCTGACACTCCCATTATTCATTAGTGATGGAAATTCATATGTAAAAAAAGGCTAGGATGGAATCTTTGGAGTTTTATCTATTCTTCAATGAACCTTAATGGCTGCTAAACTTCTGGAAAAAGAAAAAGGTCATACATCATAGGATCAGGGCATGTGACTGTTCAAACCCACCAGGGCTGAGAAAAATTTTGTTGATGTTTTTTCTATAAGGAAACCTGCTTCCATTAGACTAAATCAGATCCACTCTTGCAGAGCTGCAAGTGAGGCATATGAAACCTGTTAACAACAGATGTTGCTGTTTTCCTTTTTATTTTTGTAAGAAGTAGAATCTTTATGTCATAATCTGTTGGTTTTAGCAATAATTTCAGAAATTTTTTAATTTGAATATATAGATAGGTCAGGACTGAAGCTTAAATTTGGATGAGATATTATTTCTGCTTATACTGTGAATAGCTCATTGGGAGGGATGCCTGACCAGAAGGCATCATAAGGACCAATGTGTTTTGCAGAATAATTCAGACACATACTGGGCTTGACTGCAAAATCCTACCTCCAATACCAACTATACTTGTGTCCAACTCTGACTCATTAGACATGCTAGATGAAGTAGAGAATGTTTTGAATATATATTGTGCTTGCAGAAATTAATATTAAAATATAACTTGTTCATTTATTTAGTCTCAGCTTGTGAGTGTGCACATATTTTTGTAGTAGGGCACCCTACAATAATAATTCAGAAGTAATCCTGAGGAGATGAGGCTTTACTTGATTTTGATGTGGGATTTAATTTGCCCCAGGGGAAGGCCTCTTATTTCTCTTTCTGACATATCATATTTATCACATGTCCAGAGTAGGCAAGTGAACTTAGATGACTTTTAGATCTGAGTCAGTCCGACAAAATTATGTTCTTCTTAGGATCATGTTTCCATCCTCTCTAGGATAGTGTGAATTCTACATTTCAATGTACTTCAGTGGTCACCTAAATTTGACTAAATCACTCCAGATACAACCAAAGCACTGAATGTTTGTCTCCTGTTCTGTGAAGAGTACTGTGCTATTGTTTTGTTGGGGGCTTTTTTGTTATATTCTATTGTTTTTTTTTTCTTTAAATTCAGAAAAAATCATTGGATAAATCAAGCAAGAGATGAGGAACCAAGTACAGAACCCTCCAAGACAGTGGCAGTCTAGACGGGTAAATGTAGTCCAGATTTTGGGGAAATCCTGCAGTCCAGGCTTTGGGGTCCAGATTTACTATTGTAGGCTAACAGGGTACATTGTAAAGAAAAATAAACATTGCCTCTTTATGTACTGCCTGTACATATGTACCCCTGGCATCTATCAGTAATAGTGTGGCCAGCAGGACTAGGGAAGTGACTGATCCCCTGATCCCTGTATTCATCCTCAAGTGAGAAAATTCTCTGCTCACAGACAAATCTTCAGAGGCTTCTACACACCACTCAAATACAGCAGAGGTTTGGCATCTCGTGCACTGTAAGACTCCCTCAACTCTACAACAGCCTCAAGTACAAGAACAGATTATTTTCATCTGTCCGAACATATTTTCCTATGTCCACATGGGAACTTCCTTCTGTTTTAAATTGCTGACAAGTTTTAATCTGATTTTAACTTAGAATTCTTTTCTCAGTTACTATCAAATTTGAATTCAACTTTTCAACTTGTGTTATATTAAGCATAGAATGTATTTGGGAAGCAATCTAAAAGGTCTGGCTGAAGATTTTCAATAAATAATTTGGGTCTTGAGAGAAATACTAAAATATCAGCAACTGTAAAAACCAAGCAGAAGATGGAAAATCAATGTCTCCAGAATTTTGTAGATTAGAAACACATAACAATGAAATGCTTCTGTTCTCAAAACCATCTCTTTATTTTCCAGTAATTTTCCACAAAAAGATAAGGTTATGGGAAGAACTGCAACACAGTTCAATGCTTTTGTCTTGTTGTGACCTTGGAAGGACCTGAAGTTTGCATATTTAACATCTAAAGGAAGGAGAGTGAACTGGTCCCTCTACTACTGTTTCCTCCTTCCTATTCAGCTGTACTTTCAGGATAGAGTTCTTTAGTTGTCTGGAAAAGATCAGGTTAAATTCCATACAGATATGTTCACCATTTGAAACTATTAAATACTATACAGCTTTGTCATTGGGTTATTTCTCTCAAGCTTTTCCTCTGCAAGTGATGTTCAGAAACTGAGTCTTAGCAGAAAATGTATATTGGTGAAACAATTTTTTTTTCATTTCAGCAGCAGCCATATTCCTTCAGCACTTGACATGAAATAAATTATTATGTTGTTCCAGTACAGCATCATCACTGTGATAAATATTTGTTTTGACTATTTCAGGTTTGGGTTCAAAGCAACACTTTGAGGAATTATAATTTTGTGACCTGAAAAACAACCCCTTACATGCCATTTCTATCAGTTCAGAGGTACATTAAGTTATTACGTATTTCTGACATTCACAGAGTGCCAAGCAACACAGGTAGGGGATAAGGGCTTCTTTAGGAGAAATGCAAAAGGGCTGCTATTTGTTGGGTGATTTGAAACCCAAAATCTGTAAAAATAAGGTTGTTATCAAGTTACTTAGTAATTATTCTATTATTTATCAAAGATTCTAGGAATTAAATTTCAGAAATACTCTGACCCAATACTGTGCTTATAGATAATTAGCCTTATAACCAGATGAAATTTATGATGAATACTTGCTTCTTCATGACACAATGGTCACATACCTTGTGTTTGTCAGACAGCAGGACATTGAAAAGAGGTCTACCAAGGACCAAGTAATGTATTTAAAATTGGAAACCCCTGAACCAATCAACAAAAACAAAAACAAAAAAACCCAACAAAACAAAAGAAAAAAAACCAAACAAAACAACCCCGAAAGGCTATCCAGGTATTTAATGGTTAAGAGAACACAGTCATAGAAATGTCATCTTTATCAGATATATACATTGGAATATAGTGCACAGACACAAAATATTTCCAACCTCACCATGAGATTTTCAACCAGTTTTCAAGAGTCCTTTCTCCTGTGCTACTCAATAAAACCAAGCTAAAGGGAATTAAAGGCTCAGATGTGTGTCAACTCATTGGGAGTTTATCTCACAACAGGGAGGAACAAAATTAATTGCCCATTAAAATGACTTTGGGTTCTGCACCTATACAGATATTTGCAACTGGACAAGAAGGTAGCGTTTAGAAAGCTTGAAACCTGCCTTCATCTTTTTTTATCACATCAATAAATACAACTCACGAGAGGGAAAGGGGGAAATTAAACTGGTGTAATCATCTCTTTGCCTGTAAACAGTCAGTTTTAGAACCTGAGACATGAAAGAGTGAAGGAGCAAGTTTTTACCTGTTCTTCAGATAACACTGAAATTTTGGTCCTGGAAGGACCATTTGCTGGCAGTGACCCAGCAAATCTCCTACATGTATGTTTAAGTTGATATAGGATAAGAACTAGACTGCTCAGCATCTTGTGGGATCAAACCTAAAGTCTCTGGACTAGAAACCATAAAACCATAAAACACTTGGGTTGCCCTTTCATTAGAAGAAACACAGACAGGCACCCTCCAAAGAATTATTTAACTGTCCAGTTAACATGGATGACTGACATCAGAGCCTAAGTAGCAGAATTAGCCCTACAGTGAGTTGCATAGTTTTGTCATTTCTGTTCTCAAGTTAATTTATCTCTGGCATACACTGGCAATCCCTGAGCTGAGACATTTTCATCTTGTGGATCAAAATACAACCGATTTGCCCTTTCCAGGGAACTCTATAAACATTGTTGGAAAGTCATCAGTACTTGAGTGACAGCATACTTCTTGACTACAAAGAAAAGAGTCAAGGCTATGCTAAAATGAAGTGTTTTACCAAGAACATAACACTAGAAACTGTGAGTATGTTAGCTTTACTTTTTTTTTTTTATTTTTAAATTTGTTTTATTTTTTGTTTTGTTTGGGAGCTGTCTAGATAACAGGTCAAACTAATTGCTGTGAAAGCAATGGACATGGATATTTCAGTAAGTTCATTGATCTGAGGTCGCCCATGTGTCAGGTCAAAACTTTGCTTGATTCTTTACAGAAGAAAGCCATCACATCCAGGTATGTTCCCTCTAGATATTGAAAAGTGAGACCATAATTTCAGAGGTCTGTGCACGGCATCTAAATAAATTGCATATATGGTTGGATCAACATTTTCCACTATTATGAGTCAAATCACTTTAATGTAAGATTAGCTCCTGATTCTTAGTATACTAAACCTTTAATAGACTTACAATTTTAAAATTGAAAAGATCAAAGCAATCATAAGCAGTGTGTGTAATACGTAGTTTGGAAAGACTGGAATCTTTCTAGTATATATATTTCTTTATTTGTTAATCTGCAGGGAAGGAGCATCATTCTGTAATAACAGAGAGAAGTAGGATTTAGCTACACAATATGGCATTCATAAGTCAGTTCCAGCCTATCCCCTCCCCTTTCTTTTCAAACACTCATAAATTTCTCAAAATAAATTTGAGGGGCTGGAACTATCCATGCTTGGATTCAAATGGAAGGAAAATGTTATGATTTTTATTTTTTTAAGTTAAGATGATTGAATGTGAATTATTCAAGAGTGAAACTAACACAGTTTTTTCCTGTATGCTGCAATTAAAAATGTAATTAGGACAAATGAAAAATGTTGAATGATCAAAACTTGAAACACAGACCTGTGAACATGCATAGGTGCATTTATATTGGGGCGTAATTCTATTTCTTTTGAAGGCTTCAAGTGGGTGCAGTTGCATGCAACAAGTTGAGCATGTTCTCAGCTATTTTAAAATTGACAACCATACTTTTTTTTTTCATTTAGTAAGGTAATTATTAAGCAAAAATTGTTGGACAATGATTGAATAAAATGGAAAGCATAGGTAGTTTTCCTAGACAGTTTTATTAAAATATATGCAAAGATAATTTTTTTCTTCTTTTTTTTTTTTAAGTCATTCCTTTGCTAACTTAATTTCAATTTCATCTATATCTTGCTAAATTTAAGCAGCTGGACGACTAGAACAGCTGAAACAATTTTCTTCAAGTCACAAAGATATCCACTAAAGAAATCAAGTTTGAAGGAAACCAGATAACTAAGTCTTCAAAATCACATATGCCTGACTTCAGCTTTTGCATCCAATTTAGAGGAAACTTAACAACTGCATCCTAAACATTTTAGTATTTGCTGTAATGTGAGCTTCAGATGACAGGAATCTGAACAGGAAGCATGACAGAAATTTGTAAAAGATGATACTGTATTTATTATCCTTGCTTTTGCATTACCTGACAAACAATAACAAGTGGTAAATAATGGAAAATGAATTCTGGGATGCAATTAATTCTGAAAATTCAACCTGAAATTCTAGAATTTCTAGCTTCTCACTGCTTTGTATTTCAGCTTTTCTTTTTCAGATAGATAATTTCAATAAAGCTTTTTTGTGTGTGTGTCTAGTAAGTCAGTATGAAACCAATGCCTTCTATGCAAAACAAGAATGAGAGGAATATATCTATTTTTGCACCAGAGGCAGATATGCTGATCAAAATTCTTAACATCAGCAATTTTCAGAAGCCACAGGTCTGATAACAGCAGCTCATTACAATGCATTCTTTAGGTGTTTGATAAATATGAAAGCAATCCTTGTGTACCTTAAAGCATGTCAATGTTTATGATATACAGAGTATCAGATTTCAATATTAAGCCCCATATATGAATGCCACAACTAATATTCCCATGATTTACCCATATTTTATCAGTTTTGACCAGTAAATTAGCATACTGTCAGAGTCCAAATTTTTATCTCTTTTATTTTTTTTTTTTAACAAATAGCCAAGTGAGTTTCAGGATCCAGCCTACAAATTCTGATTGATTTGGCACAATGACAGGTTCAGATTTTTTTTTTTTCCCCTCCATGTCACAGAATATGTTTTTCATGACTTGTCAAGCAGTCTCTGATTAATTGGCCTGGTGGTACATGGAGCAGAATCCAGTCTTTTCCTTTCACATCTCCCAAAATGTGTTTGACAATTCCCTGTTTCACTCCAGTGCCCTGGCACTACTCGCTGGCAGAGCCCCGTGTGTTGTTCCTCAACCGCAGTGACTTGTCCTTCACTCAATTTTACCATGAAAATTTCTGACAAATATGTAAACGCCCTGATTCCTAAGTTCTCTGCAAAGTGTTTTCCTATTAACCATTTTGATGTTGCCTTGTTTACCTAACAGATGATGCTCCCTGGAAATGAAAAGGCAACCGAGTAGATTATCAATATTTAACAGAAGGCTACCACCTACGGCTGAACTCGCCGTCCACAGTGCTGAAGGTAGTGATTTTGACAGAAAAGCTCACATTACTAAAATGGCATTGCCACATGACTTCAAAGAACACAGAATTTAGAGAGATGGAAAAGAGCTATTTTATCTCTTGATCTCTTCTCTTCCCTCCCTGGCTGCCCAAATGTGCTTCAGTCATTAGACATGAAAAAGTGAGGGTGGCAAACTTGAGTTTACCTTAGATTTCAGTCCACCATATAAAACTGTAGTTTACAAAATCTTCTCTATTTGTCAGCATCTGTGCATGCAACAAAAAAATAACTGTTCCTTTTTTTCCCTCACCTGATTCTCTGGGGCTCTTCCTGGATCTTTAAATTTGTCAGTGAATTTGACATGTCCAGTAAGGGTCAAAAGAATCTACCACATTCTTTTGCTCCTCTTAATATGATTAAGATCTTAAGTAAAATCTTAATAAGATTGCTCATCTTAATAAGCAAAGGTGGAACACTCTTAGAGCCTTTCAAAATGTAAGAACTTTTAAAATGGGACCTTTGTATAGATGTTATTAACCCAGCATGGGTGCATGTCCCAAACAGGGCAGAATCCAGAATATCTCTCCCCGAATTATTCATAGAATCATAGAATCATAGAATCATAGAATTGGCTGGGTTGGAAGGGACCTCAGAGATCATCGAGTCCAACCCTTGAACCACCGTTGCGGTTGCTAGACCATGGCACTGAGTGCCACATCCAGTCTTTTTTTAAATATCTCCAGGGACGGAGAATCCACCACTTCAGTGGGCAGCCCATTCCAATGACGGATCACTCTTTCCGTAAAGAAATTCTTTCTAATATCTAACCTAAACTTCCCCTGGCACAACTTAAGTCCATGCCCTCTTGTCTTGTTGAAAGTCGTTTGGTAAAAGAGCCCAACCCCCACCTAGCTACACCCTCCTTTCAGGTAGTTGTAGAGAGCGATGAGGTCTCCCCTGAGCCGCCTCTTCTTTAGGCTGAACAACCCCAGTTCTCTCAGCCTCTCCTCGTAGGGTCTATGCTCGAGTCCCTTCACCAGCCTGGTTGCCCTCCTTTGGACCTGCTCCAGGACCTCGATATCCTTCCTGAACTGGGGGGCCCAGAACTGGACACAGTACTCCAGGTGTGGCCTCACGAGGACTGAGTACAGGGGCAGAATCACTTCCTTGGACCTGCTGGCAATGCTGTTCCGGATACAGGCCAGGATGCCATTGGCTTTCTTGGCCACCTGGGCACACTGCTGGCTCATGTTCAGCTTCCTGTCAATCCAGACTCCCAGGTCCTTTTCTGCCTGGCTGCTCTCCAGCCACTCTGTCCCCAGCCTGTAGCGCTGCATGGGGTTGTTGTGGCCAAAGTGCAGGACCCAGCACTTGGCCGTGTTAAACCTCATCCCGTTGGAATCAGCCCAACTCTCCAGTCTGTCCAGGTCCCTCTGCAGAGCCCTCCTGCCTTCTAGTTGATCAACACTCCCCCCCAGCTTAGTGTCGTCTGCGAATTTGCTGATGATGGACTCAATCCCCTCATCTAAATCATCAATGAAGATGTTGAACAGAACTGGGCCCAACACTGATCCCTGGGGGACACCACTAGTGACCGGCCGCCAACTGGATGCAGCCCCGTTCAGCACCACTCTCTGGGCCCGGCCCTCCAGCCAGTTCCTAACCCAGCACAGGGTGCTCCTGTCCAAGCTGCGGGCTGACAGTTTTTTCAGGAGGATGCTGTGGGAGACGGTGTAACTCGGATCGCTGGATTCAGAGTCCAGAGTGCTAACCATTACACCATGGAACCATTATTCACAGTCTGTTATTAATTATGGTTTGCATATGCCTGAATATGCATATGTCTGTTGAATATTCTGCACGTGTTCAGGAAAATTAAATGTTTCAGGCTTGCACAGAAATATATGATGTCTTCTCAGCACTATTGCTATTCCCCATTATTTTCCTTTGAAGCTGAAAAATTTCTCCCATATACAGTGTTGTCCAGAATTTGGTACACAGTTCCTGACAAAACAAAATATCACAAAAAATCTGTTAAAATCTGTTTTTCTAAAATTAACCCAAAGCTGTATGCCATGTAAGGACACTAAGATGTCCTCAAAACAATGCTATTAATAGATGTGGCTTTTTATGGCTGTATTTAGATCCTAATTGGCATACATTACTCTTGCAATGTCTTTATTATAGAATCAGAGAATGTGAAAACTGACATTTGGAGGCTTTGATGATCCTGGACATCAGATAAGGAATTTTTTTTTTTCAGTGAAAGCTAAAAGTTTGTTATTATTTTTTATAATAAATTTGTTATTTGTACTTATTTCACTATTATCTTACTAGAGGGACCTTGGGGGGGGGGGGTTGTTTGTTTGTTTGTTTTTTGGATTCAGTGGGGTTTTTTTTGGCTCAGGTTGTCTTAGAAGTTTCCTGTGCTTTGTACTTTGCACCATGGGTTTTATTCATACCATCTCAAGAAAATGTGGCACAGAGTACTGCAGAAAGTGAGCTGTAACCCATGGTTAGGGTTAGCCAGCACAGTCTGCTGTAGGGAAGGATATTTTAAATACAGTCAAGCAAATGGCTTAAACCATAAATCCATCCTACTACTGGAAAAGGAACAGAAGATCAGATGAGTGAACCTTTGAAGTGAAAGGTGAGCAAACCTACTGTACTGCTGTATGATCTTTAACCCATTTCCCTTTCCTGCCATGGAGCAGTGCTCTAAAGTGCATCCGTTTCATTCCTCCAGTCTTTGCTCTTTTGCCTTTCAAAACCAAGCATATTTCCTTATTTTAAAAGAAGAGAAGGAGGGCTTTTTTCTACAAAAGTGCATTTTGCTCTCTGAATTTTACGTACAAGGGGATACCTCCTGGGCATGGGTTCTTCCACAGGACTGATGACACCCCCCCAGGGTGATTCAGGCCTCCTGCCATGTGAGTCAAGCTGTGTAGGAGCTTATCTTTCCCCACTGACTACAGGGGGAGCCATCAGCAACCAGGATCCTGATCAAGGTGACTCAGTGACTGCTGAAACCCAAGCCAACTGAATCTCAGCCTGAGGGCTACTAAATAGATTATGAACACGATGCTGCTTTTTAGGATTCATCATTGCATTTTCTCACTCAGGCAGGCTGAAAAGCTGTGTTCATTTTTCCGACATCCAGGGACATTACTCATGTCCCTAGGCATGAAATGTTATAAAAATAAAAATAAATAGGAGAAAAAACCACAAACTTCAAACTCCCCCTCCCCAAAAAAACTAAAGCCTCAGTCCAGTGTTGTGCAGGATCTCTCTTTAAATGCAATTTGCCAAGTGAGATTTTGATAAATGATGGTTCTACCATGCAAGGTAATAATAATTTTTTGTTTTTTAATTCTTTCAGTCTCCTTGCTCTAGTGCTGCAGTATACAGCCTTTCAGAGAAGTATAGAGTTTTTCTTTACAGCAGGAGGGCTTGACAGTTATTTTTGAAAATGGATAGCCTATTATGAATTGTCTAAGAATGTACAAACTCATTTAAAACTAGCAGAATCTGAGTATAACTTTGCAAAGTTAAATTACTGAAGTGTCAGAAGGATAAGAAATGTCTTCAGTCCTATGAAATGAACAGATATCCAGTGCCATATTCAGTCCTTATCATTTAATGGCATATAACAATGTTTTGCTTTTAGACAAGCAATCAAATTTTTTAATGTAAATAACCTTGTCTTAAATCTATTTCACTCTGATCAGTGCATGACTGTAAAAAAAAAAGCACAGTGCAACATAATTTTCAAATGGTTTTCAGTCTAGTGGGATAGATGTCAGTTGTGGGTGTCTTTCAGATCCTGGAGGTTTTAATCTAAGCAAAGGAGATCAATGCACAGAACAGCAAGGAAAAGTCACTCACTGCAAGAGTCTTTGAGAAGTTTTAGCCTTGTCTTCCCCTCTCCATCCTTTCAGTCCCCTGTGACATTAAACACAAACTGTTGCCCTAGACAGTGCATTTTGTAAGCTACAGAGGAATTCTCCACATTGAGGCAAGAATTAAAGCAGAAATAAATAGCAGAATTGTTTGAGGTCTTCCTCCAAAGCTTCCTGAAACCCAGGTATAAGATCCTAAGGGTTTTGCTTTGGGGGCTTTTTTTGGGTTTTTTGTTTGTTTGTTTTTGTGTTTTGGGTTTTATTGTTGTTGTTTGTTTGTTTTGTTGTTGGTGGTGGGTTTTGGGTTTTTTTCAGCAAGCCCTTGATCACTCCATAACAGCATTACTGAGTATTATTCAGATTCCTTCTCCTGTTCACTTTAAGCTTTTTCTCATTCTTCTTCACTTCTGTAATCAAGATGGTTGCCTTAAAGAACTATAGAAATCACTTGTCCTGAGATGATGTCTGTACCACAGAAACTTTGTTTTAGCCTAAAACAGAACAGTTCTTTGATGGAAGAAAGTATTACCCTACTACACTGCTTAGTAAGAGAAGCTCAAGTCTAGTTTGATATGACACATTACAAAACAAATGACCAGGTTGGCATTTATCAGCACATGAGACCAGACACAGTGGTTTGGTTTTATTGTGATAATAGTGAAAGTTCTCTAGAAATCAGCAAGTCACGCTGAAGAAACATACAGAGGCTCAGGGAGATTGCAACCTAAATTGGCAAGGCAGATGAAGGGGAAATAAACATAGAAAGAGATGAAATAACCACCCTGAAAGGTCGGTCCCTAGAAGACATGGAACTGGAATTCAGCTGCCACCATGTCCATGCTATACTCCCCAGATGCAAACTGATACCTCTCTGCTAAATGCAAAGCTGGAACAGAAAGCACAAAATATGAAATGATGATTTATGCATTGCTGGAACTGTGATATTGACCATGGACAATGACAGAGAAGGCTGAATTGCTGATCTTGATTCTATTCCTGTGCCTGATTATGGTAAAACCTCCTGTTGTGTTACAGCAGTACCTTAGGACCAGTCTTCAAGGCAGCTCTGGATGAGCATCTGTACTCCCAAAACCCAGCAGACACAGCAAGTCATTGAGACCAACCTCAAGATCCCATAGGGTATCAGTTTTGCTAACAATGCATCATATTTAGTTTTCTTACAAGTAACTGTTGAAGATAAGGTGTTTTCAGTGCATGGCTTTCATGACAATCCCCAAAGGAGATAGGCTGAACAGATTAAAATGAAAATAACCCCTTTCCAAATGTCAATGATTTTTATGTTCCCTAATTACTATTATACAGTTTCAAATCCTTTGAAGATCCACTTTTCCCCCTCTTTGGTGCTAAGTTGGAAAACATGGTGCTGTTAGATTTCTAAGAACAAGAGGCCTTTCTGCTTTTTTGATTTGTTTGGTTTTGTTTCAGGTTTAGTTTTAGAACAATTCATAACTATACTAACACCCACAGACAGTATCTCTATAAATGATTTAAACAAAATGCATTACATTTTGCACCCTTTTTTCCATTGTTCTTAAGAACTGCATTTGTCCTCATTAAGTCTTAGCAGAGATCAGATTGAGCTGGAGCTTGGGTAAGAGAGGTGATAAGTTTGCAGATAATAATGCATCTCATCAGTCATGAATTGCACAAATTAATCTTCAGATAGGGGCATGTCATACAAGAATTTACATGCTAGCACTTTAATTGTCAGAAGCTAGTTTCTATTAGGCAAATGGACTGTGAATGAGTAGCAGCATTTCTCATTAGTGGAGGGAAAAAGAAAAATTAAGGTAAGTTCAAAAACATTAAGAAAGTTTTAACAATATTGTTAAACTTAGCTTGTAATGAGGAGAAAGAGACAGACTGTAAGTGAATTAAGACAAGTCTGCTTTGTTTAATAAATGCTTTCTCTCTGCTTAGAACAAAAGATGTGTATGGAAAAAGATAGTGAATATAAGTATTATACAGGAAAGAGAGTGCAGAACAAGGAAGATCTATTTAAAGGAATACTTTGAAAAAAGGTAAAAAGAAATTCTGTGAAAAACAGTGCTGGTTGGGGTTTTTTTTGGATGAAATTTGAGTATTTCATTTTTTTTCCTGACCAATACTGGTAAAAAGTGGGGTTTTCCTTCCTATAATCAAGTGGACCAGAAGGGCCTTTGCACTGCATATGGTTTGATTTGCATAGGGGAAGAAAAATCTTGCCAGATGCAGGCCACAAATCTATCACTATTTTTATGCTCTGCTTAGTTATTTTAATGTTTCAGAGCTTGAACTGATCACCAAGTGGGTTCAGAAAAGTCCATGTTTACACCCTGGTGTACCCTGGTGAAATGCAATCCTGCCTTGATGAGATACCCACCTTTTGGGTTCTGCTGGAAAGGGGATGGACTGAAGCTCAGCCCAGTGATGCTGAGCTTCACACTGCAGCTGTTAAACCAAAGAGCCACTAGAGCTATTAAAGATTCATCACAGGCTCAAATTTCTGAGAAAAAAAGGGTTTGGGCTAAATCCTCACTTGGGATAAACTGACTTCAAGAAGAGATATTGGTGTAGAACACAACTTTACACCAAGCCAGAGATTATATTATACATACATGCTTTCCTTGTGATTAAATCGTGTTCAGTCACTCGACAAAGCTCTGCAGGTCATCATGGTGGTTGTACTTTGTGTTACTGTACTTTTCAATCATCATCTGAAAGCATTTTTAAAGTATTTACTTTAAAAAAAATAATACTAAAAGTATGAGGCAGCGACCTGGAGGCAGCTCAGAATTATTACAACTTGTTGTTTTGCTGGAGAATAAATGAAAAAGAATACATTTTGCCTAAGGTTACTGTGAATCAGAAAAAAAATGAGGATTAAAATCAAGGTGATACAACTACTAATCTTGAGCTTTAATAACTAAACTGCAGCAGGTTCCATCTGTGCTCAGAGTTCTTGTTTGTCATTTAGACAAGTAATTGAATAAAAGCTAAAGCAAAGAATCAATCCACATTCTTGTTACATCTAGGGGGATTTCTTATCAAGGATCTAAATGTGACATAAAACCTTAATGAAACTCATCAGTGCTAGGATATATTCTAGATGCTGTTTCCTGGCCAGGGCTGAAAATTCTGGCCTTGATTTGTCAAAGTAATAGAACAATTACCTAAACATACGAATCTTGTTATTTAAAGGGATGACAAGGTGTTTACACAGACTTACAGTTGTACATGTTTGTGTTTGCAGCAACAGAGTTTTAGGACTGCAGAAATAATTTGCCCCTTTCTTGCAATACTGTCCAGACTCTCAGAGGTAGTTCTGTTGTCATGATTTGTAGAAAAGCAGTTTGTAGACTTACAGAGAATATTATAGCATTTTGTACTAGCACATGAAAGCTCTGGCTTTTGGGATGCCTCCCCATCTTTTTATCTAGGATTCCTCTGATCAGTTTGTTTTCCCTGACTAGCTGTGAAAATATATAACTAACTCTCCATTTTTGTTTTAATCTCCACTAAAATGTCCCTATGGTTAATTTGTATTTTTTAAAATGATCCCGTATAGCTTGGATTGATGCAATTTTGGGCCTGAGAAACAGTTACAAATTATCACAGAGAAAATATTGTCATACAAATACATTAATATGAACAAAGTTGAAAGTTTTTATAAGTCATAAGTCAATGTGTCTTGTGAAACCAAATGTGGGGGGTTTTAAAAAAAATCAATGAAACAGTAAATCTTCTTGCATCTTTTCCTCTTCACATTGGAAATACTGAGTTAGAAAAAAAAATTGAGAAAGGAGATAATTGCAGAATGCAATAATCTCTGTATGTAATGATTGTATTACATCTTTATTCACTATTTAAAAATATATAAATATAAGACAGGCTCTATGGAGAAGTATATACAGGAACCATTGCTTTCTCTTTTCCTTCCTCTGCTTGTTATCTTCTAAAACTTCAGAGTCTTTAAGAATTGTGTATTCACAAGATGAAGATAGGAAGAAAAAAATTCTGATTTCCTGATTTGTCACTAGCATCATTCTTAACAACAAAAAAATTAGAATAATCTTTCTATTTTCTTACTTTTCTTTGTCTCTTTGCTATTCTCCTGGACTCTTCCCAGGTAATAGCACTTTGTTTAAGAGAATATTTGAGAGGTCATGGGAGTATCTTCTAGCTATCCCCTCTATGTACATCTCCTTCCAAATTATTTTTCCAGCACAGACTATGAAGATTAATGGGTTTTTATACAGCATTGTCAATACTGAGTTTTTAAAAGTGAACTTCTAAATGAAGTCAGATGAACAAAGTCCTGGAAGCATGCAGTTCCCTTTGTTACTTTTAAAAGGCACCCAGGGTGAGTAGCTCAGCATCCCTGTGCACATACAATTGTCCCCCTGAAACAGCCTTTTCCTACCTAAGGTAGAGATAAAGCTTATCAAATGGAAAGCCACTTCCATGCGTCACTGCTTTTCGTGCCAGTGGGAGTTTCTTATGTGTTGGAACTTCATAAGTTGTGGCAAGACTTTTCTTTATGTCATGACAGGTTATTAGAGTGGTGGCTGATTTCAACTTTGCTTTATCTAGTGACTTCAGTGAAACTTAGATCAAATGCCAAACTCCTTGTTTTCCAAGTTTTTTTGCTGAAGTTAGAAAATTAGTCCCTTTAATACACACAAAATGCATAAGCAGTAGTATATGCATGGCTGGAAGATATACAATATGCTAACTAGTAGGATTAATATAATTTACAAAATGAGGTTATGAATCTTTGAGTAAACTTCCTCATATCATAAGATAGAGAGTTACAGCGAATTTCTTAATGTACATGTTTGAGATAATTATGTTTTAGGCTTTGCTCTGCATTTTTTTTCTTTTTTTGAAAGGAACAGCAGAAACATGCATTGCTGAGAGCACATCCTTCATCCAGTGGTAAATAAGATACTATGAGCACCTGAGAACGTATAAGGAGTGTAGAGCAGCCATTTCAGGTTCCTCTATGGTTTGTGTTGGGAGATATTTGGTAACTAACCAGAAAAATCATGTTAACCATCATCCAGAAACCTCTTGTAGCCAACCCAGCAGTAAAAAACATTCTGCAAAACAGAACAGTTACAATCCCATTCTTTGTGTATTTGATTCGAACACACAACCGTAGGCTGATAAATGGAGCAAAAATATCACTAAAAGAACAGAGTTTTTAACCATGCAAAGCACAGAAACAAACTGTTAAAATTACTCAATTCAAAAGGCCTTTTCCATAATTTCTGCTAATGCAGAAGGCTCCTGAGGCAGCAAGACAGCTTACCTGCCAGCTTTGACATTTCTATGACCAAATCAATATTTCAGAAGCCTTGCTCCATAAATCTGATGTTGATTTGAATTTCCTGAAAGTAATAAATGATCCAATTAGAAAACAAACAAAAAGGTGAGAATAATTACGCTGTTTATTCTTCCATGATGATAAGGTGAGCTTGACAAGACAGAATGCTCTTCCTAAACTCAGAGTCTGTCTATGCTTGCAATTGATCTGAGGAGTTAAAGGTTTTGTTTACATTTTTAACACACCAAGATAAAATGTATGGCCTTGATAGAGATGTTCAGAGGCAGTTTGCTTACAGTATCTCACGCCCTTCATTTTATATTCCTCTAATTTATTGTAGAATTTCAAAGGCATTTGTGGATACATTATCTGTGCAGAAGTAGGTCTCACACAGCAATGATTTACAGTAGCCCAGCTTTAAAAATCCTTTCTCAGCAGTTCTTTTCTGAACATTATAATTTGCAAATTGGAATTCTTGCATTGTTAATTAATTGCAGAGGTTGGATTAAAAAAACAAACAAAAAACCCACCAACAACACAAAAAGTAATACCAGATTTTGAGCTCACTTTTTACAGGTGTGGGTGCAATCAAAAATCAAAAACAAAGGATGTTCTGTGAAAAAACATGGTTTTCAATCCTCTGACTGCTGGATTTTCTGAGGCTTGATAGTGAACCAAAGAAAAATTTTGTGTATTATTTTCTGTGGGCACTGGGGAGTCCAATCCAGCTCTGGTTATGATTCAACAGATGTGGGTAGACAATGTGTGGTAAAATTAAGACCCAGCTCTCAGAAAACTCTAGGCATTGCAAAACTGCTCTCTATCTCAATAGTTTCTTAACAATACATTTGGTATGTAGATGACCTATTGGGTTGTTTCAGGAAAAAAAACCCAGTAACAATCTTAAACCCATTAATAATTCCACTCTGTTTATGAACTGCATGTGAGAAGCACTCGGTTTAATTTCCTCAAATTAGGTCTAGGCAGCTCTATTGTGGGCTATGTGTCACCCATTTCAGATGAATTCATGAAAATCTTGTCCTGAATTTTCTACTGTCACAGGTACACATCAAAGCAAGACCATAGGGAGAGTAGCAGTCATTTCAGAGGTCTGATGAAACACCTTGTGCTTGTGCATACCTGAAGACTGAATGAGCAAACCCAGGAGCTGGTAGTTGATAGTTTGATTCAGGTCTCTTTGCTTTATTTTGTAACTGTGCCATTAGATTTTAAGTTTGAAGTTATGTGGAAATAGTTCAATCTTCCTTCAGCTTCTCATAGAGTTTTTCTTACAGCAGCGATCTGAAAGGTGCCAGTGGATTTGATTTTGTGGTCACCAAGTGCCACTGTTTGTGCTAGTTGAATTAGGAGCAAAATATCACTGAACTCTTGAAAAATCAGCTCCAAAGAACCATCAGATCTGTACTGCAGGGGATACAGAATATCCTTGCTGTGACTCATAGTGTTTTCCTACAATATTGTCCAGGAACCAGATAAAATCCACCTAACAGTTCTCATAAAAAAGTGAGACATTTACTGTAAATCAGACTTAAGAGTTTGATAGGAAGCAGAGAGGGACAAAACCACCTCAGAGTGTCAAGTCATGCCGTTTGCTTGAGGTATCTGTTTTGGAATAGGTTTGTATGTATTTCTTTTCTCCATCTGTGTCCATTCATTCTAGATGTCAGCTTCCATATAGATGCCTAACTATTAGGCTAATAAGACCAAGTCAGATAAATCCTCACCTTTGGGGATGATAAGAAAAAGGTCAAAAATTGGTTCGTGTGTTTTGTCAAAAAAAGTCTGTGGCAGTCACTCGACTCGTTGTTTGATTATCTGTTTGCTGTCAATTCTTCCATCAGAGATTTTGCTTAGTTTTTGTTTTTTTAATCTCATTGGTTGACTTTTTAAAAAATCCTGAAAAGAAGAAAAATTCATAAGATGTTGAATTCTGAGGAATTTTTTAAAAAATAGGCAGCTGAGTAATGACAGTGCAACGGGGCTAAGGGAAGGCTTTGGTATGACTTGGTGCCAGGGAGGTCGTGGCACTAAAGGTATTATTGAATGTCCAGCATCTGGGAAACCTACACTGAAAGACTTCTGAAACAGACTTCAGTAGTTTCACAGGCTGCAAAACTTGCTTAATGAGTTTGGCTTTTATGTGTGCAATAGAAAATAGAAACCTGAACCCTTAACATCAATGTATCGGGTTTAATTCAATAATAGCATTGATTTAAAAAAGTCAAACAAGCAAGAAGAGTGGAACCAGATTAAAGTAAAAAAATAAAAGATAATCTGTTATTCTGCACAGAGCCTTGGCTATGTGTTTCCACTGTGTTGTCGTTGTACTCATTTGCACCAAGCAAGGTAGGAGTAGAACAAGCCTGAGCTGGGATGGAGGATGGGACCGATTTCCACCCACTTTGACTGTGCAGAACAGAGGGCAGTGATGAAGCAACCCCAGTAACTCCATCCCTGAGTGCTGAGGTTGCTTTAAATGTTTTCAATGCCAGGTTTTGTTTTGCCCTGCTTTTAATGTTCTCAGAGATTTACTCTTCTTTTCCCTACTGCATTGCTATGAAATTTGTTTCATTCTTATTCTAATATTGTGGGCTTCAAGAAGAGATCTCCTTGCCGAGCATTCCTCTGAAATATGAAATTCCTCTGAAATACTGCTATCATCTGCATAGTAAAGATAGGCTGTATGTATAGACCATGCATGCACACATATAAATTTCTCCTGATATACTGTGAGGGCACAAAGATAAACAGAATAAGAATCACAGTAGAAAAGTAGAAGAGACCTGTAACTCAGTGACTGACATCAAGAGCAGATCTCATCTGTCAAATGATTAAATTGAGAGGCTTTTATGAGCAGCTCTTTTAGGACAAAGTACTTTATATGTGGAAAACAAATGTACCACCCTGATAAAGATTTCCCTAACAATTCCATTGAAAATGTTTGTCTTTCTTTGTGTCTCTCTCTTTTTTTTTTTTTTTTCCATTTTGGCAGTTTTTTCTCACCTCCTCTCTCTGAACAAAGTACAATAATAAGATTCTTAAATTATATTTGTGATAAATTTTGTGTCTCAATATGTGTAATATTATCAGCTTAGTCACAAGTTCAGATCCACTCCAAATATCTCACAAATAATTAAAAATTGTACAATAATATCAGACATTTTTCTTCCAGATCTGTAAGCAATGTCTTTGTGTGGTTGCTCTTGCTCTTTCTTGAGATATGTAAAGTAAGGCAAAGAGGTGTACAGAAAATTTATCAGGGTTATATTATCACTGTTATTTCCACAAACACTGGTTGTCAAGAGTCTGACAAAAATAATCTCTACTTATATGCAATTGCAAAACCAAATATTAACTGGCTTAGTAAAATAAGGCAAAAATTAAGCTTTTAGTAGAAACTGTCTGATGGTACATCTTGCAAATGGAAGCTTTGTCATTGACACAGGGCCCTGATGCAGATACTCGTGTATCTCACTTTCTTCATGTGATTGTGCCCCAGCTGAACTCAGTGGAACCACAAACATACTCAGGTTTCATGCAGGTTTGAGAAGTTCGCTGAATCAGCACCAGGGCAGCAAGAAGAAAATGCCCTTAGCAGAGGAATCATTTTAATGATTCAACAAAAAGTAAAATACTTTCAGCTGAAAAATTTCCTCTGGGAGGAGATCCAATATTAAGCACTTTACAGTGGATCTGTTTGCATTAAAGCTCTTCTCCTCATTTGATGACTTTTTCCTACTTAATGTGTAAATTTTTAGCTTGGTTTGTGTAGCTTTTATCAAATCTGTGTGGTTTTGATCTACCTTTTAGCCAGGTTAGGCTCCAGTAACCAGTAGCATGTAGCTTCTACTTTGATAAGAAGTGTTCTGAATAGAGGTGGCACAGTTCAAGCTTCATTTGACTGGAATGGATGGTGGTGCTTTTCTAAAGATGAAGTGCAGACATTACCTTGTCCTCCATTAAGGAATTTTTGAACCACTAAAACCACAAAGGCATCACAAAGGGAACTAAAAAGTAGGATTTCTTTACAACAGAGTCAAGTAGAAATATTGTTTTTTCTTTTTTTTTTTTTTTTTTATTAATGGAAAAAAATGGGGTAAAAATCAAAACCTAAATGAAAGAGTTGGATTTGCTTATGTTCTTTGAAGCTTCTCTTTGTAGGCAATGAATCAGTGTGCAGAGAGGGAAGAGGGCATAAGGAACCAAAAATAATTTAAGAAAACACTGAGTTCTGCCTTTGAATTATATGAAAGCAACTGCATTTGATTTTTCTTTAACAGAATGTTCTGTATAATCAGTGGCTTCATCATTCTCTGGGCCCAAGCTTCCTCTTAGCACAAGCTTTAGGAGATGTGCCACAGAGTTCACTGGAAGAAGAAATTGACCCAGAAATTTTGCTTTAAAAATAGGCTGTTACCTCTCCTCTCTTAGAAAGTCCTTCTTTAGAGACGCTAAATGATCCTAAATATCATTGCTTGTTATGCCATCTGTCTTCTCCCCCATAAGCTATGGAAAGGGATCAACAATTTACCCAAAAGGTAATAGTCCACCCTTCTAAGCCTCATCAGCCAAGAAAAATAAGAAAAATAAGTGGAGGCAGAACAAATAATGCAATTTGCCAAGACTACAAGACTTGTTTCAACCCCATATCTTAGAGCATGGTTAGGGGAGGGAGAAGAGGGGTAAGAAGAGGAATAGGAAGTACATGGAGGGAAGTGAACTTGATTCTCAGATCAGGTAAAGGTTAGATCCCTTCCAAGGTAGAACAACTTACTTTCATGAGGGTGAAAAAAGTTTTGCATTGGGAAGATTTCTCCCTAAAAAGCAATTAGGGAGAATTTGAATTAAAACTGTGTTGAATAATGCCCACTTTTCTTCAGTAATTGAAAAGAGCTAAATGGTATGTTAGGATTATTTTTTCATCTCTCCCAAAACACAACCAGAGAGGACTGTGGTGTTTTAAAGATTATTCTAGCCATTAACCATGGAGAAATTAATATTAATTGAGTTTGCTTCCATATGGAGTAAATAAGAAAACTTAAAGTACCTTTACTGAAAGTGAAATCAGAAAAAAAAAATGGTCATGTTAACCTTTAAGCCTGAAAATGCAAATATAAGAGCAAAAGGAAAAAAAATATTAACTTGCCTCTCCTCCACCTGGAGAACTCAAGATGTACTCTAAACATTGTTTAATTAAATCTCACTGGACCCTGGTTAAGTAAAAGAAGAATTATTTCTTAACTGCTTGTTTTAAAGGAGAGAGCCTTTGGCCTTCAATCACTATAAATTACACAGAGGACAAGCATGGACAAGCAGGATTCAACAGCCTTTAGTCAGTCTTGTCTTCACAGCTCTGGAAAGCAAGGTTCTTTTTACACTAGGACTTGACTCTACAAGCCCTGAAGTCATAGTTAAAGATCCCATTGACTTTCCAGACACAGACCCCTGGTGCCTGCAGGGTCAGGGGCTGGCACTGAACTTTGTGTTGGAGCTGTTTTGATTTCTTTACAACAGAGTCAAGTAGAAAAAAAAAAATTTCTTTTTCTTTTTCTTTTTTTTTTTTTTTTAAATGGATTTCCCCCACCACCACCCCACATAGTGGTTTCAATGTACTCATCTTCCTGAGATCAGTTTTACCTGATAAAAGTGCAAAGACATTATGGCCTTATTTGCAATTCGATGGTAGGGGGGGGGAGCAATGCACTATTGAATGTTGAGGTTCTGCAGCTCTTGCAGTGCCCAGTGATTCATGAGGACATTATGTGGTTAGTAGTTGCACTCTGGCATGCTCTAGGCATCATGTACACTGCCATTTGAAACAGAGTAATGTCATAAATCCTTATGTTAATAACTCTAAATGATGACTTATGCCCTGGAAATTCCTTTTCCTCCTGGCACAAACTATAATCTCTGTGGTGCTTCAGAATGGAGTAGACACCCTAATACCTTTACTGGAGGTGAAGCAATCTGTACCTCATTAGCAGGCCAGAGATCAAGCTATTAGCAACATGGTGGGAAGCAAGCAAGGATTTGGTGAGATTTATAAGAGGTCATGTGGAAGCAGCGAGCAAAAAAAGATTTTGGGTTCCACAAATGCCTCTAATCAACTGATTTCCCACCCAGTGGGCACAGGGAAGGACATTTTATCTTATTGAGTAGACTAGTTTGGTGATGGGGATTACATGGGATTAAAGCTTTATATGTCTTGTGAAAGCTGCAGTAGTTTCTCCTGGTAAATTAACTTCAGTGTTTTATGACGGAGGAGGAAGCCCATCAGCACATCTTTGTTTCCTTTGCTCTTTATCTCTCTGCAACATTCATAACAGGAGGACTAGAAAACACTTCTGTATCTGCCACAAGTGAACACTGCAGTTGCCCATAAGTAGTCCAGAGGGTGAAATTCTTTTTCAGATACAATATAACCAGGGGAGTGTTCAGAATTTTGGTGAAGTCTGGGATCTTCCACTTGATGCACTTTATCTTCATGAACCAACTAGATTCTCCAATGGACCTTCATGTTGATAAATTGTTATAGAGCATTTTTAAAACAAATTATATCAATGTTTGTAAACTGAGGTCAGCATTTCTATTCTGCTGTACAGAAGAGGAAGCTGAGGTAGGAGGCAAAATGGTTCAAGCCTCTCTTGTGAGGCTTGCAGGTGTTATACAAATGGTGCTGCTCCTGAAGCTGCAGGACTTTGGTCACACAAGGAGAAAATATTTATACCTTACCTCACCCATTCAGTTCCATGCAAGGAGGCCCACTTGTTGTGAACCTCTACTTTGCTGAGTTCACCAAGAAAGTAGATGGCCTTTTGTCCTATGTGTGCACACTTTCCAGCCCTGGGAGCCCCCAGTTCTCCGAGAGCTTTCTGCATGCTTTCCCAGTCCATCTCCCAGTGCATTTTCTGCAGAGCAGCCTGGTGCTGATGCTTCTACCTGAGAGGAGGAGTAAGGTGCAGAACTGCCTGCCTAAATTCAGGCAAAAATTAACCTTACTGGTATAATACAGCTTAATTATCAAATGTTCTTAAAATACACAGATTAGCTCCTGTCTGGTCTTTGGTTCATTACTCTTAGCTCATAAAAAATTTTTATATGCAGATGTAGAAGACAAAGAGCCAATGAAAGGAAATAAGAAGCTTGGCTGCTGCTCATCCGATTTTGTGTTAAAACCCACACTTGGGAAATTCCTTTTTTATTGGTCCCTCCGAGGCCTGAAATATTTATATATGTTCATAAGGTGTCAAGACCAGAACACACCAAACTAAATGGTCCCCTTGTTTTAAAAAGATGTCTACAGAAATGTTTAGACAGAGTTATTTCACTGATGTCTCTATCAAGAAGATGTTTTGCCATTTCAAAGGACATGCAAAGCATAAGAGAGGAAGGAAGAGTGGTTCTCTGATAGCTTTACTAGCGAGAGTAGCGTGACAGCAAGAGACAGCAGGCTCACATTAGACAAATTAGGTTCCTTCCTATCTAAGCCTGTTACTGAGCCTGGGTTAATTTAAAATTTTCTAGTTTTTTTTTAATTTTTCTTGCTTACTCACCCATAAAACCGAAATAATGTTTTTCTGAAATTCCTTAGAACTTTCTTTTTTCCCCTTGCAAATGACTAACCCTTTCAATTCAACAGCACCTTTCTTCTGTGTATCTTAGGGAAACAGGAGACAGATTGTACATAGTGTTTAAATTCAGTCACTTCATTAAAGTTAGGTGCTCAGGGAAGAAGTAGGCTACAGTGGGATGGCTTAAGAGCACCCGAATTAAGAGGATGCCATCATCCACAGGGCTTGCATTGGCCCAGAAGGGATTTCCAGGGAGGGGAACAGGACTATACTCAGGGGAAAAGGGATATTCTCTGAGTTTACTAGAGAAAATATCAGAATCAGTAGTTCACTGTTATTTGTAAACTCAGTATTTGTGAGGGCTCTTCCCTTCCCACTCCTTGATCTCAGGCTGAGCAAAGCCAAGGCTGTTATCAGTCACTGTGCCCTCTTCCAAGAGAAGGGACTCTGCAAGTCTTTCTTTTAATAGCCTACCTGGAGGTTTGCTGCTCATGGCAAAATAATTTCAGTTCTTACCTCCCTCCATGAACCCTGTTTCCACAGTCTGAGAGTATAGGGCATACTCAAGGTGACTACAACCCTTTATTTTCTCCTTCCCCTTCCAAAATGAGGTCATAACAAGGACAAGCTATGAAGGATAGAAATAGAAATGGAAGAAGCTTTGACTGCATGTGTATTGTGAAATTTATTCACCAGAGATGAGTCTCTGTAGCCCTCACTGAATGGTGCAAAGTGCCTGGGTTTGCAAAACTTGGAGCTGTCTGTGTGTAGAGCAGGCAGGTTGCATCCACACCAGACAGGCAGCATGGTGCCATGCCACATTTCCAGCTGTAAAGAAATGTTTCTCAAGAGGTGCCCTGCTGTCATATAATGTCATAATTGTTGTGGGGGCATTTTATTGTCTGTTGCTGAGTTATTTTAAAAGTTTCTGAAATTATGCAGGGCTTGTGGTGATGTCCACCAAAGCAACATTTTTATGTAGTACAATCTGAAAATATGTGTTCTCCAGATGGAGAGTGTTAAGACGTTGTGTGAGGTGTGTCAGGGTTGAAAGTTCACTGGAATAATGCTGCAAGATTGGATAAAACAAAATGATCCAAATCTGCAGAAGTTTCATCCTTACAGTGTTCCATCTTCTGTCCCTGTGGCTGCAGCTGTCTTTAATTCTGCAGAGAACTTGGTTCACTCCCAAAGAGAAGCCAAGAACAAGAAAAATTTTATAAAATACGGACACCGAGGACACCGGGAACAAGAAAGAAATGAGGATCTATGTTTTACCACGGTGGAAAAGTACCCATTGCATCCTGGCTCCCACATTGCACCAGTGTTCATCTCAGTTGGAGCCCAAGGGAGACAAATTGGTTTCCAGGAGAGAAATTGTTGGCAGAGGAAGAGCAAGGTGGAGAGAATAATAAACAAACTAAAATCTCCCTAATGTCTTGCTGCAGCTCTGTTCTTTTGTTATCTGTGTCAGTCAAAAATGGGTGAGATTATTTAGGCAGTGTGTAAGAACAAGGCACAGGGAAGGGGTGCCTGTACCACATCTGCTGAGATCTTCTCTAAGAAGATAAAGATAACACAATTTTAGGATGTGTTAATATTTCAGTACAGGCTTCTGCTTTGGAAGCATTCAGGCAACGACTCAGTGAAGGGCTTTGCAGAGTAATTTCCCTTTCAGAAAGGGCAATTAAAATTGCAGTACTCTTATCTCCTCACAACTTTTATTGTTTTAGGGCCACAGGACAAAAATTATTAGTGAATGGATTTTCTGAAGGATTGATAGAAATCAATATAATGTATTTTTTGTGTTAAATGCCTAAGAATCTATTTTCCTGCAAAACAAATACATTTATAATATCCCTAATGCTGATAAAATATCATCTTGATAATCTATTCAAACACCTAAGAGACTGCAGTTTCTGTTCTGACATGCTCTGAATTTCAGTTTAAAAATGCATTCTGGTATAACTGTCATCAATAGCCTAACATAATCTCAAAGAAACAGGCATAGGCTATTCAGATATGTTTCCTGTATAAGTTGGAGATTGTCAGACAAAAAAAAATTGCTTCTCAGTTAAAGATATAAATGTCAAGAAATAAAAAGAGGAAGAAGTAGTGTAAGAAATTCTGATTTTTATTATTACATTTTTCTGGTTTGGGTTAATTAATCATAAATCAACATAATTAAAAAAAAAAATGTCTACAAAGCACAGTTAAAAAGCATGACTTAATTCATTGAGATCTAAGAGGGTCTTGCTTAGCTGTTGATGTTTTAATTATTCATTCTTTCAATACTCATAAGTCACCTCTTTCTTTAAATCTTGAGGTGAGCCATACAATCATGAGATGTAAAACATGGAAAGAGTAAATTTAGGGTTCTTTCCTGTACTTAAACATTTTTTCAAGGTTTTTTTTTGTATTTGAGTATTTGCATTTAGATTTTTTTTCCATCTCTATTCTCATGGCCTAAAGCCTCGTTTTTATAAAAACTGAAATTCTTATGAAACTATGACTTCAGTAAATTGAAATTTATAAAACATGGCAAGTATTCTAACTCTCAAAAGGAAATTATGGATTACAGCCTCTGATTGTTATTAAAAATGGAGTTTTAAATTCACTAATGGATCAATGTTAATAATAGTTTTGATACTGATATATTAATAGACTGCTCATCACTGAAATCTCAATTAGTGATTTAAAAAACTACAGAAGAAATTATAAAAATTAATAAAGCTAGTTAGATTTTTTGTTTTAAAGCTCAGATCACAGCTCTGAAGTTGCCCTACCTAACAAACTAGTTTGGGAAAAAAGCCAAACAAACTGAGATGCTTCACCCTGCTATTTCTTCTAATATATAACAGCAATTTATTTACAGTCGGAGTACAGATGTCCAGGCTGAAGTAAGTCAGAAGGTGGCCTAGCAATTCTTAAATTTCAACAGCAAAGTTCTTCTTTGTAGCAAATACTTTTTTGCAACTTTCCTCCTCATTTTGTAGAAAAGCAAAAATTACAGTATCAGACTAAGATGGTGACAGTGATAGCTGTGTGTAAATGGAGAAATCTTCACTTGAAAGACAAGTTGGAAAGAGCCATGAATGACACAGGTGCTTTCCAGTTGCCAAAATATCTGAAAGCCTTGCAATCTTTTTTTTTTTTCTTCTTTCTCCTTCTTTTAGCCCTGCAAAGGTCATAATCAGCATCCTGAGAGAGAAAAAAGCTGTGGCAATTTGCTTTCAACCGGAGATGCAGTTCTGATAGCTGGATCATGTAGCTCAGTAGTTTCGTCACCATTTGGCTGCTTGTAGGAGTTCCTGCTCATCAAAAGAGATCTTTAAATTTTTGGCTATTTTGCTTGTTTCCTTTCCTGCTCAGCATATTACATTTGGTGGTTGTGTTGTTTGGGTTTTTTGCTTAAGCTTGCTTTCTTTGTTTTTGTTTAACTAATGACTAGACTTTTCCATGAGAAGCAGAAATTTTCTAGGTCAAGAACAAAATGTCAATTTTCATCTTGGTAGCTCCCTTATGTTCTGCTTGTTCACCCCAAATATTGCCTCTCTTTGGTAACGTGTCTGTGGGATAACGAGATCTCTGTTAGCATCAGTGAGAATGAGTTGAAATGTCTACTATGTGCACATTGAATTCACTTCTCCCCATCTCTGAAATATTCCCAGTGAGGTAATCTTCAAGTTGCACTGAGCACCTCTTTCTCCTAGAGTCTGGGAGGGAATTAGAGTTTTAACAAATGCCAAACTTCCTCTGTGAGATCCTGAAGGGCCCTTGACATCCCTTGAGATCACGAGGTACTGTGAGAGCCCCCAAAAGGAACCAAGAGAATTGTGTTTCTTGAGGAAGTTTCTTGTCAGGAACTTTCATCAGAGGATGCCTTTCTTTTTGAAAATCTTCAGAAATTTGAAACTCAGAGGGTCATGAAAACCACAGGGAATCTGATTACCTGCAGCATCTGAACAAGACAAAGCAACAGGGTGAGAAACATTCCCCATCTTGAGCTAAAAAGTTCAGCAAAAGTCCAGACACATAATTTGTATACTTGATCTGCTTCCAACCCAAGAATGTGCAATGGCTTTCTTTTCAGGGGGTGCCTTGCTTCAGTTTCTAGTCATTAAACCTTGTCATCTTTTTCTCTGCTATACTTAATATACTCTCTGCTATACTCCTGAGTATTATTCCTCCATGCTGTTAACAGAGGGAATATTCTGAACGTTCCTTGACCACTCTAGGTTTGTAGCAGGGATGCTCTATGAGGATAGATGGCCACTCATTTTTAATGTTTCTTTCCATGAAATTATACACAGATTTGTGGAATGCAGCTGACATACTGATCCTCAACCTCAGATGACAGCCCTCAAAAACTTATGTAATTCAAGTAATAAATATTATCAGCTAAATGTTTGGTCTGCCTAAATTTCTATGAGGGCACCTTTCCTCCTACGGATTTCTTTACATACTTCAACACGGGTAAGTCCCTGCAGAGTGCAGCCAAAGATTTTTTTTTATTTTAAATGAGCAGCAATAAAAAATTCCCCATGGTAAATTTAAATCCTGATAATGGTGCAATTTTATTGCATTGTACTAAACTTTTACCAATCAGTCCAATTATGAGCTAATTCATTCTCTTCACTTTGGAAAGGCTTTTTTTTTTTTTTTCCTGGAAGTCCTATCTGATTTTTTTGCATGTGAAATGCTTACAAAGGGAAGTTAATAAAAGAGCAGTTCATCTGCATATACAAAGAAAGATCATAGTATAAAAAATTGCCACATTAGAGAAGTCTAGACCTTGACTATCTGTCATATATTTTTATAGTGCCTTATCACAGTGCTATCTGATTAAGCAGTGAAATAGTTAAGATAAATGAGACTTAATTAGTGGAACTGATACCTGTCTAAGAATTGCAATTCTTAAATTTGCATCTGGGAGCTCTGATTTTCAGAACTGGGAAACACCCACCTGCAGTGCTTCTTCCCTTTGAAATCAATGGGAGTTTTCCCTACAGTGGAAGCAAATTTTCAAGGTTTATTCCAAAGCAAACTGAAACTTTTGCTGTCTCCTTATCCCTTTGAGTCATGAGCTAAAACATAGCAAGACAAGCAAACACTGGAGCTCTGAGATGGAGGCAGAAGTGGAAGAGCCTAGATTTAACTTTTAAGACATCAGGTTGCAGAGCTCCTCAGTGTGCAGAGATAAGTGAGTTGTGTCAGGGAAAGGTTTGGTACAGATTATTTTCTCTCTGGAACAAAAGTGACCAAAATGTGGCTTGGGTTTTTTTTCAGCTGTGCTTATGGAGTGAAATATTTACATTTGAGCTCAGGGATGAGATGGCCAGTTGCCACTATTTCAGTAGGAATGGGCTGTAGAAAAAACTTCCCTGCCAAATGCTCTCTGTGCAGAACAAACGATTCACCACAGAGCTCCGAGATGGGGTATTTACATTCATTTCGGTTTGGTATAAACATTTAGAGAACATTAGGACAAATACCAGCATTCTCAGCTAAATGTCTGACCACAGTTATTTCTGATGAATAAATGGCTTGTAGGATGACTCTGAGATGAGGTTTTTTTTTCTTTCTTTTTACCTCCCAAACCAAAGGACTTTGAAAAAACAGCACACTACGCAGCTGAGCACACTGTGCAAAGGTTCACGTAGAGTTAAAGAAAACCATAGATGTTTGTGAGATTAGAGAATGAATATCTAGATTAAACCAGTTTATGTTGTTCTTCATCTGATGTTCTGTTTTTTTCCTTCAAAATCTCACCTTCAAATCTGACCCTGACAGACTTGCCTAATTCAGTGAAGATGCTTTGTGCTGACCAAATACTTTTTAAACCAAATATTATGAGCTGGCCACTGCAAAGGTACTTTTCCCACTGGAAATGGTGGCATGAGGGTTGTTGACTACAGCATCAGAGACTATTTACTAAAGATTTCTCAGAGCTGCCTGGCTGTGAGAATAAGGAATCCACTCAAAGGTACCTAGGACTACTTGTTCTAAATTGCATATTTTCTCTTTAACTTTAGCACAACAAGCAGATGTATTCTTTCCCATAGACAAAAATTGCAGATGCAAAGATTTCTGTTCAGCACTGTTCATGCAAGCTCCTCTCATGACAAATTTATTTTCACATTAGCTACGTTTAACCTCTTGGGCAGCATCTTTTAAGGGAATAAATAAAACTACTCCTTCTCTGCACTACAGGAAGGATTTGTGTACCTGGGATAGAATATTTTGAGGGAACACAGAAATCACTCTCCAAGAATTCGAAGTAAGACCCACACAGGTACTTCCTAACATCATTTTTAAAGAAAAATAATAAAATTATAATCACTATGACTAAAAAAAAAAAAAAAAAAAGTTAAAAATAACCAATGTTTACCATGCTGTTTTGAGAATATTTCTCAAAACCAGAACAGTTCAGAAATAGTAGGACACACTTCGGAGGTCAGAAACTCTGGTAAAGCAGGGAGATGAACCTGATTTTCAGGCATCATGGCTGAATGTGTAACGATGAATCTACTGCCTATTCTGGGATGTGTCTTTCTTGTTTTGGGGGACTAATGTGTCTGATTAGTTTTTCATGACACTAATTTAAAGCCCCTAATGAAAACAACATTAGTAATAGCTCAATATTTCTGCATGAAAATGTATTCTCTTCTTCTGCCTTCCCTAGTCCTTTGAGCTGATCTTTACTTGAATAAAATAATGAGTAGAAGGCAAATAACTAAATTGTCTCAGCACTCCTGACTGTTAAAGTAGAATTTATCACTCATTCATCTCATAAAAGGCAGATCCTCTTGTTCAGTATAGGACAGAAGTCTGTGAGACTCCTATAGATGTTTGGAAGCATCAGCTTGGGAGGTATTAGGGCCTGGGAGCATCAGAGCCTTCACAGTGGAAGAAGATGCCTCCAGGTAGAAGGAAACCTCATTCTAATAGGGGCTTAAAACCATGAACAGAGAACTCAGAGATGTAAAGCAAGTTTATGTTCTGGATTTGTTATTCATACCATATTAAGTCTGATTAACTGTACTTTTGAGTTCTGGGTTTCTACATTTATCAGTGACATAATTTTGGGTGGAAATTTATAATTTCAGTAAAAGAAAACAAAAATGTCATCGACACACTATTGAGGTCAGGCTACTTTATATGATTTAAAGGCAGAAAGAAACAGAAGGGAAATGAACTCCGAGCATTTAGGTGAAGCTGAAACAAAAATTGAGAACACTTTGCTGCTGCTTACTTCACAGCATGATAAACATAAACTGAGTTTAAAAAACACAAATGCTACACAGAGGTAGCATTTCACAGTCCTTATCCAATTGTGCAAATGACTGCATGACAACCAGAGGATTGATGAATCCTGTCTAAAAAGTTGCAGGCATATTCAGTTGAGGCGTTATAGGAGGGAATTTTAATGAGTTCAGGATTTCTGTCTGCTGTAGCTTTAATCATCAGGTCTCCCCCCAAAACGAAGAATATTCATGCTTACAATAATTAATACTGAACAGGAGATTTATATCAATCTGACAGATAGGAGATGAAATTAACTGTGCTTTCATGTACAATTTTAAGTAGGTCAGATAAGAACATCTATTGTAACCAACTTTTATTTTATAGATAGATATACTCTGACACGTATAGAGCCACTGTACACATTATGTATGTCTATAAAAATCTCACACACGCAGCAGAATCTCCTTAACCTCACATTTGCAAGCTATCCAGTTCTTTCCTTGGAGCTCCCCACTCTTCTCCTCATTGATTCATAGGCTCTAAGGTCAGAAGGGATTCTTGTGATATAGCCAGATGTTCTGCAAACACAGGACTTAAGCTACCACACAGTAATTCCACACATTACATTTGAGGCTGGACTGCAGCACACTGAAAAAAGTTAAAGAAAACAGTCTCTTATGTTGCATTGATTTTTCTGAACATTTTATTCTTTTCCTTGCCCACCTTATAGAGTTAGGATGGATCAGTATCACTGATCTAAAAGTGCTTCCTCTTTTAATATTATTTCCCACTAGGTAATGGGAGCAATAGTCAGAATGCAACTGTCTCAGGAAAAAGAAAAAGAAAGGTATTAGAATATGGCATTGACATGAGAGAGTTTCAGTTAACTTAGTTCTCTGAAGGTGTTCATTAGTTTTTCATAGTGCTTGGTGCTTCAAATTTGAATACCTTCAGCAGATAATGGAAATGCAAAGAAAAGATGTCTCTGTCCTGTAATGATCTATACAGATATTTTTAACACTAACATAAAATATAAAGAAATGAGCTGTATTTTGTTTCAAAGTGTGCAGACACCTTTTCATGGATGCTTCCTTACCTATTTTTGTATAATGAAAAATTAAATCTTTTTATTATTTAATAAGACCTTAGCTAATGTTTTGCTAACATTTGGCATCTTGAATAAAATAATTTATTTTGTGTGTGAATAATCTAAGGAGAACAATAAAACCTGAAACCAAACTCTGGAACATTGTTTGCTAATAGTTTAAGTGAAACATCTTTCCATCATCTGTTGTTGTAATGTTTCCATCATCTGTTTCCATCATCTGTGTTTTTTTTCCCTTGTCAAAAAAGTGGAAAAAAAGACAACAGGAGAAATTAAAACAGGAAAAATCTTAATGGACATAATTTGGGAAGAATCATTACAAAAATTAATTTAGTCAACTAAAAAGGCTGGCAGTATTTTTTAAGGAAAACTTATAAATCTTGTTTTGAAGTACTAAAGCAATCCACCACACACGTTTGATATTATACAGATGCTACAGCTATGTGACACAGTGGCATAGCCACTAACCAACACCAGCTAAACATGCACAGAATCATACTCATGTCCATAATTACTTTTGCTGAACTGGGGACCAGTCCAAAGCCCCTGTAAGTCCTTTGCAAGCCTCTGTGTGGGATTTTAGTTAGTTATCTAAATGATTTCCTAGTCTTTCTCACCAGCCAACAGAAAGGTCAGGATCAGAGGCATCCCACCATTTCATCCCACCAAAACATAGATGTCCTCCTGACCCTATAGATTCTGTACTTCAGCTTCAAGGAGAGGGGATTGTAGTCCCAACTCTGGGACTGGGACCAGTACTTGGGGTGATTCTCCTCTGGCTGATGTGTGTGCAGATGACCCGGGGAATGTGCAGGAATTTAAAAAAGGTGTTTAGTAAAAAAAAATGGTTAAAAAATCATTGTTCAGTAGGTGTGGAAATCAGATATAGTTGGCTCATATAAGATACTTAATTGGGCTGTTGCTCCTAAGGAAGGTTCCCCATATAAGTCTCTGAAGGTAAGTGGGATGAAGACCAGCACTGCTGAGCTTGGGAGAAGGTCTGAAGTATCCAAACTTTCAGCCAAAGCAGTGAAGTTAATGAACTGGGAGCCACACTCCTGAAGGGCTCTGAGTCTATTAATTTCGTGGTATAATTAATTCTCCTTGCTTGTGAACAAAAAAGGTATCACAAAAGCCAGGGGATAAAGAATTAGGAGAAGCAGATTGCTTTTATTTTTCTTGTTAAGAATCTCTATTTTAAAAGAAGTCCCCTTTGGTAGATGTAACCTTAACTGAGTACAGGAGAATCAACAAATGAAAACAAGAAAACAAAAAGTAAAATTGTCTGGACTGAATGAATTGCAGGCCACAGGGTAAAAAATAAATTGTGAAGTTTAGCATTCCTTCGTTTTTAATAACCTGAGATGTTATTGACAGTATCTGTAAATTTATTTATTATGTTCATTTTAGATCAATAGTATCCCTATGAAACAGCTGAAGCCATTTATCATATTTAAAGTTCAAACTATGGTGAAATCTTACTAATTGACTTTAGTGAGGATGCAACCTTATCTTCTGATTGTTTGTTTGTTTTTTTGTCAAATCATCAGCCAAATAGATAATAAAAGAAAATAAAATTGTTGAATTATTGCATTTCCCTTCTCCTTTGCTGTAGTTATGCATTTGGAGAGTGGAAAACGAGTGTTTGGGAAGCTAAGTTTTCCTGAAACTCTTTAACTTCTGATTCTCAGGGAAGTTATTTTCTGCAGAGGTGCTAAAAATATTGGCCCTCAGAATAGCCTGAGCTGACTGCTGCAAACACTGTAATTTAAGGACTTGCCTGCTCTTGGGTCGCATTTATTAATTTCATGCGGGCATTTTAGGTTTTTCCCATGCAATACTTGTACTTGTGATGCAGGCTTTGAATCAGCTGACAGACAAATAATAAATTCAATAGTGCATATATATGGGCTTTCTATTATAAACACAAGGACACATTCTCAACAGCAACTCACAGGTCTCTCCTCCCAGAATAAAACAGTGCTGCCCCTGGCATAGCCCATGTCTGGTGGATCAGCCCCTAAACTGGGTTTGCAGCTAAATTTCTTAATGGAGGAAGTGATCCTGTCAGCCCCTGCAGGTAAATGACTGCTTTTGAAACCAATGTCAAATCAATGCAGTCCTGAGCATCAAAGCATAACATTTGCAGCCTCTTCTATACAGCCCAAAACTCCCATTTTGCTAGGTAGCTGCTGGAAACTGTGTGCTTCAAGACTTCAACATCACTGCTGGAACAAGCTCAAAAGCAGTCCACACCTCATTACTTTTTTTTTTTTCTACTTTTTTTTTTTCTCCTCATTCCTTTCTTCCTACTTCTTTTCCCTAAGACATAGTGAATAAGATCATCCAAACGTCATAAAAACTTGAAATGTCTCCATAAGCACCCTCAGCATTACAACAAGGCAAAAATACCCAAGGTGATCTAAGACATATTTCTTCACAATTTTGTTTAGAAGGCTTAGTTTTACAAGGGATCCACCCTTCATATTTCCTTTGTTGTTGTTTATTATGATCACATTAAGCAGCTAACAGTATTGTATACAACACATAGGAGTGCATTAATAGAAACCTTGAACAAGCTAAACCATAGCTCCTCATCTGAAGGGAGAAGAAAAGTACAGAAAAATTAAAGTTTAATTTTGTTTTCTTGCTACTTATGTGGAAGAAAAAGTGCCCTGCTCTTAAGAGATGGTTCTACGTTTTGTTTTGAATGTGATATGTCTGGGAGACACTATAGAGCTATTTGCTTTGTATATCTTTATTACTTTAAGAATGATTATTCTATATTGGAAACCTGAAGACTTTATTCTTTTTTTTTTTTTTTTTTTGGTGACTTTAATGTTTTTGATATCTAAAGTTCATGAAAAAGCCATGTAATTGGTACAGAACTTTTTTTACTTGCATCAAGCCCCCTAATCTTTGAACATTAGAATAATTTTGCATCTAGCCTGGGGTAAATTAGTTTCTTCAGGGTTTTTTTTTCAACTTTTGAGCATTATTTATTTTCAATTTGAAATTCTTTTAATATCAAAGTGGGTGTAATTAATTCTCTGTTTCTGATGATCTGAAAATTAAAATGAAAAATTACAAATAATATATCAAAGAACTTTCATAAAATATACCTGACCAAAATAGTTCAGGATTACTGAACTTACATATCAATTTTTGCAGGGATTTTTTTTCCCCTGCATATAAAAGCCATGCTTTAGTGCCATCTAGTGCACTGAGAAATCACAAAAGACATTTCCCTGAATGTTAATGCTCTTGCCTTCCAACAAACACTTAAAAATTCTAGATTAGAGCCATGGTTTTCAAATTAAGTAAACAGTGAAATAACTACCTATTTGGAGCTTAACTACATATGACCAATGGGGAGTGTAAAGCAAGAGTTTCAGGTCTTCTCCCACCAACCATCACTGAAACTGAAAAAAACTCAGCAGTTCAGATTTAATCTCTTTTCCTCTGGAAAATTAGAATTGTCTCAAAAGAATTCTCCTGTTCAGCTAAATATAATTAGTTTGCTACCTACCTGTGGGATACACAAAATATGGTGTGTGCAGGGCCTGAGTTTCTCCTTTTCTGAACATTAACTGTCCTGGTGCCAGAAAAAACAAACACAGAAAAAAAAAAGAAAAAATACCACAAAGCCTGCTGGTGCAATCTAAAGCTAGTAAGAATAAAAATGTGACGACATAGTCAGTATTTTTCCTCTCCTGGGGTTTTTTGGGTGGTTTGGTTGTTTTTTGTCTTTTTGGTTTGTATTTTTTTTTTTCAGATTTTGCCAATAAAAAATGAAAACTGAGCTTGCAAGCCTAAAAAAAAAAATCTGAAGCATGTATATGTGCATGTGAGAGGTGCTGAAGTGGATTTCTGTCTTCTATATTCAGCTCCTGATGGTCACTCCAAGAGGAGAATATGGACATCAGTAGATGTCCAAGTAGTTGTCTTACCAGTGCTCTCTATGGGATTTGGAGTATTATATTTGTTATCAGCATAGGCAGTCCGATAGCTTGTGTGTGATTCACAAAAACCTAGAAAGGTTTGAGAGGTTAAAGGATTTGATTAGATGATCTGAGGTTAGATACAAATATTGGAGATTTTGGATGACCTGCTAAAATAACTCAGATCTCTGGAGATCTAGATACTGATCATCAGCACAGATTTTACAGCAGGTGCATACAGATTTGACAGCTTTAGTGCTTTCAAACAGGTGGAAGATTTCTTATCCTAAACCAGGGGAAAAAATCACCCCCCTGGAACTTTTGTTGTTGAAGGGAAAAATTGTAATTATGATCAAAAGGTGAGACTGATTGTAACAGTCTTGCAAAAAAAATTTCTCTGCTGATTTCCTATATATCCCCTGCTAAAGATTTATCTACTTTTTATTATTATTATTGTTTTAATATGTACTTTGAGTCTACTGGAGCAATACATTTCAGAGTAAAGGACAGATACACGTAGTGTGATACCTGAATTCATTGCCTAGGTGACTCAGTAGCAGCTGAGGGTCAGAATAGAGGCACAGGAAAACTATACAATTTTGCCAAAAGGCAATCAGCCACAATGGGTGACAAGAGCATCATCACATTAGGATATTACAGCCCCTTTTCCAAAGTGAAAAATATAATAATAATAAAAAATTAAAAAACCTTTCTTCTGCCTTAGGCCTTTTTGTTGACCAGAGAGTAGAGATGAGGAGATGGAGCTCAGCACAAACTCCCATTCTGAGAGGGGACAATTTGCATTGCTATGGGGCTCTGATCTTGGACTTTCAGCTGCAAAGTCATTATAATAACCCCCTCAAGAAAGTGTGTGCTGGGTGGCAGCATGGATGGGATGGGTGAGAAGAAGGAAGAGGACAGCATGTTAGATGATGGCTCCACTTCCCTGGTAGTATGAGGGAGGTGGAGTAAATTCTGCCTGCTGATAGTTGCATGACTCTGCTAAGTAGTCTCTGCCCTGCTCCTGCCTAGCAGAAAGAATAAAATAATGGAGATCTTGTTAAGAGAAATGCATTTGTCAGCACTCTGATTTTAATGTGGACCAGTGGATCTCAGTGATAAAGAAAAACCCTAATGTGGATGGTAATTTTGCAGAGACCTTGCTAACATATGTTATCCACTGGCTTTCTTTCATTCACTGCTGTGAATTATCAACTGACTCAAAGCAATAGAGGCAAAAAAGTTGCATTTCTCACTGTGTCACTTTTTCTAATGTCATACAAAGCTCACTGCAATCATTTAATTTTGCTGGGAAAGCAAAGTTTATTGCATTCCTCCCCTCCCTGCCCCAGCATTTTGTAGACAGGTATTGAACAGTGATTGAGCAAAAGTTGTGATTCATGGTTAGCTGCAGGGTTCCCCCAAATGCCTAACAAATTCATTTCTCTTGGAAAAAGAGGAAACCATCGCATTTCCTAATCCTCAAGAAAGGAAGCTTGATCTAACACATGACCAGAACCAGTCATTAACAAGGAATATAAAAGAAACCCTGCAGAAATATTGTTATTAATCTACCCAAAGGAAACTTTCCTCTTAAACTTTAGCAATTATAGGTAGAGATAATAAAATTTTTCTACATAAAGCATCCCTGTTAAAAATATATCCTGTGTGAATAATCAGAACATTCTGAGATTGGTACTTTTATCCTCTTATTGGAAAATGGGAATATTTGGTGATATTTTGGGATGCTATTTTGCTAGAAACTAATTGCAGTACATGCACTGAAGCAACATATTTAAACTGATCAAATTATTAATTTTGGGATTAAGTTGTTAAATGCAAGCAAACAGCTATAGAACAGTGATGCACAATCTCAGCCGATTCATTTAAATGACTGATATTTAATGTTAAAATAATTTCTCTCAACAATCCTGAGTCATTCTCCTATATCTTGTTTCAGTTTCACTCTGTGGTAATGAATTCCCCAGGTTCCATGTGAGAAAAGGAATTTCCTTGATCAGCCCTAAATGCTTGATCTCTTACCACTGCAGCCTCAAAAGTTGTCTCACTAAAGCTCTTGACATCAGCCACAGTTTACACCACTCAGCAGAATCTAGCTCATTGACTCAACCTCTCTCTACACCAGAAATCCCCACTGTCCACTACCCTTAATTTAATCACTACACCTGGAAATTGTGGAAAATAACATGTAAAGTCCTAATTAAGACTATTGCTGGGAGTGGCATAAAAATATCTTATTTACAAAAGCATTGAATACCATATGTTCAGAGGAAGATGTGCCAAAAAATGCTAATTACACTCTTATTTAATGCCAGTCAGGTAATTACACTCAGCCCACTGAAATGCTCACTGCAATCTGGGTTGCCACAGCAGCTGAGGAAGGATTAGTACCTCCCTGTAATGCACATCAATGCCCTTTCCTGAGGGCACCAGCTATCAAGCCAAACTTCTGAGCATGGACCCAAACCTCACAGCTCATTAATTCCCCTGCTCCTCCTCCTCCTCCATATTCCCTCTGCTCTGCTTGGATACTCATGAGATTTTTCCCCAACCCAGAAACACCTGCAAGAATTTTTTCTCCCTTAAAATCTTCCTCCTCTTTTAAATACTTTCTGGCCTTGTAGGACTCAGCTGGCCTTATGGGTTATCTTCTGATTCCTGGGAGAGAGGTGATCACCTCTTGCTGGCCTCATTCCATCTCCTTAGGAAGGGCTGATCACACCATGCCAGGGTGGCTCAGTGCAATACTTCTTTCTGTAGCTCCATTTAACTACTTGCTTTGCACTGATCTGCTGTGTTCAGCAATGGGATTTCTTCTGAAATCCTTTTCTGTTTCTCAAATCAATTTCTGGTCAGAAAGCTAACCCAGAGGCAAGGTACAAGCATAGACGTGCATATATATATATATATATATATAAATATAGAGAGCTGTTCAGCCTGGAAGAGAGAAGGGTCAGGGGATTCAGGATAGCAGCCTTGCAGTACCTGAAGGGCTACAGAAGAGCTGAGCAGGAACTTTTTATAAAGGCATAAAGTAACAGGACAAGGAGTAATGGTTGTAAACTAGAATAGGATAGATTTAGGTTAGATATTAGGAAGAAATTATTCACTGGATTAGTGGTGAGGCACTGGCACAGGTTGCCCAGGGAAGCTGTGGATGCCCCATTCCTGGAAGTGTTCAAGGTCAGGTTGGATTGATGTTGGAAGAACCTGTCTAGTGAGAAGTGTCCCTGCACATGGAAAGGGGCTTGAAATTAGATGGTCTTTAAGGTCCCTTCCAACCCAAATCCTTCCGAGATTCGATGTACTATAAATAAATAAATAGATATTTAGAACCCTTCTGGAGAGTTGACAAAGTTCTGTGCTGATGTATAACTCTGGGGAAACCCATCAATATGAAGAACTAGGCTGACCAGCAAATCCAATGGCTGTCATTTTGTGAGCAGGAAGACCACCAGGTACAGTAGTTCTGAGCATTGAGAAGAACTTGTGTGCAAAAAGTATGAAACATGTTCAGTAATCAGTGGCAAAATTTGTCATCACTCTAATGCAGCCGGGAGGCAATCGGAGACAGTTCAACAGATGTTTCCATATTTAAGCCAGAACAAACAGAAGAGAATAATTTCCCCAATCTCTTCTCAGAAGCAAACGCCAGAAAGTTTTGGGTCTGAATTTCACTGTATAATGAAAAGAAAAACAATGTTTTGATCCCCTGAGCAGCAAAAGTGATGCATGCAGCCATGGTGATCTCAAGATGCAGAAGCCAGTCTGTAAGTTCAGGATGCTGCTTGGGGATACCAAGGTCATAGTGTGGTCTATTACTGCCTGATCACACAACTCTGAGTTCAAGCTATTTAGGAATATTGCATCCTACTAATATTATATGGTAATACTAAAGCAGATTATCTATGACTAGAGCAAGAGTATCTCAGCCCAGCATCAAATTAACTTTTTTTTTTTTTTTCTGAACTCTAGGGCAGGTAGGACATGGTGTCCTTTTTGACTACATAGCATTGCTTTTGCCAGAAAGTGATGAAAAGTGTGCTCATGTGCTGCCTGTGCCATCCCACTGATTGCAAAGGGGTGTTCCAGGGCACACATCAACCATGAGTACAGCCCAGAGGTCACAAGCTCCCTCTCAAATTGCAGGACTCCCACACTTAATTCACTGCTCTAATTATACCATCAGCTGTCATTACTCCTGTTATTTAGATCTGTCATCCTAACCTAGCAGGGAGGGCTGGGGGTAATCCTGTGCCCTGGGCCTTGTGAAGGCACAAAGGAGAGGAGGAAGGGCTGCAGCATCCAGGGATCTTGCACCTGAGGCTGCAAAATGGAGCTGATTTGAAGCAGCTGGAGGGGAAAGTGCTCTGGCAGCAGCCTGCACCCTGCTTCAGACACAAGGTGGTTTTACAAATCTGTTTCCTCCCTCTGTGCATGGCTATGGGGGGTTGTTTTTCTGATTTTTTTCTCACTCCACGTGGCTTGAAATCTCCTGAAAGCTGGTCCTAAAAAGTCGTCTGATCTGCTGATGGTGAATAGCCAGCATCACCCAAACCACTGTGTAATTTCACATATTCTGTTTTTATCTGTGGCCTCATCTGTGTCTTGCTTTCCTGAAAGTTTTGGGAGAGCAAATATATAGAGAGGAAAGAGTTAAAGCTCCTACCTTCCCCAGCAGCTGATGAGTTTGTGTGGGTTTGCTCTTTCCTGAGCACCCATGGCTCTCCACCCCAAACTTGAAAGCTGTGTTAACAACCCCTTCCTCAACCTTGACTCAAACCTTGCCAGCTCAGTGATTCACCCCAGCTCTGCCACCTGCTTTTGCTGGAACTGTGAGCAGAAACCCCAGCCAAGAAGGCCCCACATGGGGGGCCAGGAGAGTTGTCCCCACCAGCCCACTCCACCCCCAGGGTCCCTGTACCAAATGACAACTGGAGAGTTGTACTTATCACAGGTGTGCAGTTGGCATCTGACATTAAAAAGGTGAGGTGGGGGGGAAGGGAAAGAAGGCTCCCTTCCTTCACAGCAAGATTTCCCCTCCATTTGCCATTTTAAAGGCTTTACAGTCCTTTGACAGCCATCTACTCAATTGTCTCACCCAAACTTTGCTGGAGCTTAAACACATCTTCCTTGTGACAAAGATTTCAGCCTTGGCAGGATCTAAAAAAGGGTTTTAATCCTAGTTATTTTCTGTTCCGCTTAATTGCCTTACCCAACTCTTACATTTCACATAAAGACAATCCATCTTTCCCCCACTTGCTTCTGAAAAAATCATTATCTTCTTCTGCAGAAATTAAGGAAAAAAGAAGAGAAAAAAAAAGGAAAAAAAAAGGGGTAGATGTGAGGAGGAAACTTGACATTGGAAACAGACACCCAAATTATAGGACTTTAAATAATCCAAAATATTTTTCATGCACTTCACCAAGTTCCTTTCTGGAGCTAATGGAGCTCTAATAAAGGATGTTTCCCTCCCTCCCTTCTCCATGCAACTTTCCCTCCCCTTTCCTTTACCACTGTGAAGTTTCCATGAGTAATCCCAAAAACAATATTTAGATGACTGAAATATTAGAGCATAATGTTACTGGATATAACATAGCATGCCCAGAACTGTACTCTGGGATGAAAATATTTTATTTTCAGCATATTAAAGGAGAAGTAAACATTGTAGTGGGGAAAAAAATGATGCTTTGAAAAGTTATTCTACATTTTTCCCGCTTTTTCTTGTATTTATGTCAGTTTTGTTGGAGCAGCATAATTTATCCAGAGAGTGGTTTGCTGGTAATAGAATTTAAATGTTTTCTGGGACAAATTCTTTTCTTTTAATGACAGATGGAGGACAATTCAGTCAGCTCTGTTGCATCTTCCCTCTTCTATGCTCCTGCTTCATTTGCTGGAGGACCACCAGGTCAGCCACTATTTATCCAGTGTGCAGAAAATGCTGCTATGTTTTCAGTACCTTTCAAGCAACCAAAACAACTTCTGTTGCCTTTATTTGGCATTTGTGTAGTCTGTCAAACAGCAAGGTCAAACTCTCTCCTTGATCAGCCAAACCTTTATCCACAGTGCAGTTTATCAGATCAGTTTGTTTTTTTTTCTTTTAAAATTCAGTCTTTTAAAGACTCCTGATAAGAAAATTAATAGCTAAAATATTCCCAGAGTTGCATAGTATTGCTGTCCATCTGGGGATAATGATGCTAGGACAGCAAAGCACTTTTTGGAGCAAGATTGAGATGATTTGGGGAACAGCTCCTTGCTCTTGCCCGGACTTTCTATTTGAGTGTGGGCAAGCCCCACCATTTCACCAGGCAGCATTTTATCATCTCCAAAATGGGGTTGGCAGAAGATATTAACTCTCCTCCTTCCAGGTAGAAGGTGTGAATAAATCCACAAAGAAATGTTCTGGGAATGTCTGCTCTAAAGAGTCTGTGGTTTCGGTGGAGATTCCCAAGACATCTCTCAACTGCCTCACATAGGTACCAAAACCAGCAGCTCACACAGTAGAGACCACACTACAGACCTACTGTAAAGCCTGCTCAGATATGGCAAAATTACAGAGCAGGCACAACAGTGAATCACATCATGAAGAGAAGCTTAAAAACAGATAAACCTGTTGTCTTTTAGAGATTGAACCTATGGCATTAATGTGGTAAGAGTGATAGAAAACCTGTTATTAACCAGTTTTGTCTGCAGAATCAACCTGCTTCTCACATCCATTAAAAAGCTTGTGGTGTGGTAAATAGGTCAAGATTTTTTTTTTTTTATTTTTTTTTCCCACATGTGATAATAATAAAAAAATCTCAGTGGAAATTCTCTGCTCCCGCAGCTACTTTGCTGACCTAGTCAGCTGGCCACCTTTTTTCATGCAAAATGTTTCACGTGAACAGCCTTTGTTTTATGCCTTGCAACATTTTCATGTGGCTCATGACAAGTGATTCATATTTCTTTGGTATTCACCAAAGATCATACTTAGAAATCAGATTCTTAGAAATTTTTAATTTCCTTGTGTAGGAGGGACTGTGGGTGCTCTACTCAGGTTCATTATGATAATGTAGTCTCAGATAGTGTAGCATAAGCTTCTTTACAGTAACAAATAACAATAATAATGATTTCATTAATGCCTTGAGCTTCTGATTTGAAAAATGTACATAAGAGCCAGTAAAAAATTACCTGAGAGTGTTTGTGCACTTTCAGAAGTAGTTGCTAATACATTTAAACCATACAAAATAAAAAAAAAAAACCCTGACTTAGAAGTTTGTCATATGCTGGGATCTGAGATCAAGGTTGAGTCTTTGACTTGGTTGGGAGCTTCCAGTGTAATTCAGATGGAATTGCTGAATCCCTGTAATTCTATTTTCTCCTGTCAAATGTGCTTCTTGTTAATGGTTACTGCCTGTTTAGATCCTAAGTTCTACAACAGAAAGAAGGAGGATTAACATTTGAGCCTACACAATGGCTATCAAAGACAATAAAGGGATGAGAAAGAAGAGCTGGAAGCTGCTCATAATTTCACCTTGGAATGCTCAATATTTCTCTTATGCAGCCGAGATTCAAATAATAATGAAAAACTAATTTCCCAGAGCTTTTTTGTAAGGGAATTTTTTTACTATCTATATGCACTTTGAAATTGAAACACACTGTGATCTAGTTTTAGTCCTCTGCCCAAATATTGTACAAAAATTTCTGAATTCAACCATCTTCAGGTTCTTTCATTCTTCAATAGTGAAATTCACAAAAAAAGTGATGAAGATGGAGAACTGGAGAGGGAGGGGAGCTGTGTATATTAAAATATTTAAATAATTTTTTTAAAAAGTAAAAGAAAGGAAAGAGAGTGGGGTTTTCAACTCTTTATGTAAATTCAGATTTCAGGTGAAAATTGGCTGGTGTTTTCTATGTGGCCTGAATTGGTTGACCCATGGAATTTCCACTTCTATCAATACAGTCATCCAGTGTTAAAACCCCAAATGATGCTAGTATATAGAGCAGGGATGATGGCACATTCATCTGGAAGACAAGAGTTTTAGACCTTGATCTCTGCTCACAGATTTTAACATTTTACTGTGCAAGGCACTTGTTAAATTAAGTTAAATTTTTTAGAAATACTTGGCACTTCAAAGTACCTGAGTTCTGTGTTGGATTTTACCTACTGACACAGAAAGCCACCAGTAGCTCTTGGACTCGTGACAGCTTTGATAACATGAGTGTGTCCTTATTCTTAGGACTTTGCAGCAGAAGAAATCACATAGGTTGAAGATTAATGCAATGTTCATGCCATTGTTACTTATCTGCAAGTAGCATAATTTACTGTAATGGTAACCAGAAAGATGATTGGAAAGTTTAGGAACTTTGTCAGAATGATTGTGTAAATCAACTTTGTGAGAAATAAGAATGGTTTGGGTTGGAAGGGACCTTAAAGATTATTAAGATCCAACCCCTCAGCATGTGCAGCAACATCTCCCACTAGACCAGGTTGCACAAGGCCTCATCCAACCTGGCCTTGAACACTTCCAGGGACAGGGCATCAACAACCTCTCTAGGAAACCTATTTCATTATCTTACTACTCTCATCTTGAAGAATTTCTTCCTAGTATCTAACCTAAATGTACCCTCTTTCTATTTCAGGAGTTCCTATGTTTCCCCTCACAGTGGCCAGCAAACCCTTCCAAACTCTTACATCAAGAGAAGAACATGAAGAGCTCCCTTAAGTCCTTACTAGTGACTCTCATCTTTGCACAAGTCTAAATTTCTCTTTCTCAATGAAAATTGGGACCAGAAAAAATAATCTGTTGAAAAAATGCTGTAGATATTCACTGTGAAGGAGGTTGTTTTTTGTTTTGTTTTCCTGAGCTCTTCACCAGGTTGTACATTTAAGTCAAAGCATTTGGCTTATGTGCAGCTCACAAGCTTCTCTGGAAACAACAGGACCTGTTGTGGTCTTATTTCTGCTGAGTACACATTTCTTGTTCTGTGTGTTTTATAAATACAGTAGTAAATATGCAAGACTCTTGGTTTTCGTGAGACCCAGTTAATGGAATTAAAGAGGATCTTTCTTTGCCTTTACTGTGCTTAAGAACAAGCACTAAGGAAAAAAAAACCCACTACAGAAGTGTGTCTACTATTTTCACTTTCTCTTTTCATATATATATATATATATAATCTTTTAATTGGGAGGTATTTAGTGTGATGATATTAATCTTTATGTTCACATTTAATACTTAAGAAATTTTTCATATTCACCAATTAACTCACAAGCATTTCTTCAGTCAGTAGCAAGTCCCTTCTCCTTAATAGCTGCCAAGTGACAAATGCGTTAAAGGTTAAGATAATGTCCATGGCTTGCTTAGGTAAATACTATCAGTCTGAAATCTCCTTTTAAGGAGGTGATAAAAAAAGCCACTCAAGAAATAATAGCAAACAAAGCAAGAAAAAGTAAACTTACATTAAAAGAAATTAGTACCTAACAAAACAGGGAAACAGCTTAACAAGCTACTGGTGCAGCACAAATCTCCTTTAAGTACCAGGAAATAAGCTATTGAAACTTCACTAAAGTGAAGTCCCCATTTGTAAAAACTTCAGACAGCTACAAACTCCTTTGATTTGATGCAAATCAAAGGTGATTTTTTTTCTTTTTTTTCTTTTCTTTTTATCTTAAAGGTGCTATTTGCTTCTAATCTACCTAAACTGTAGATGAGCTGAGAGAGACCAGGGATGAGCAAACAGAGGGTAGCTTAACATCCCCGTGCTTATATATTCATTGAGGATGGGCAAATTTTAAAACAACAATGGCAACTCCCAAGCGTTTGCATTTGTGTTGATTTTCTCCTTTCATCTTCTGGCAGAGGGTGATGTTTATTGTGCTATCTTGTTAACCACTCTAAAGTCCTTCTGCTTTGTAATCCTTACTTCAGAGTTACCTGGTATTTCCAACTTTAAATAAGGTATTATACCCACACATGGAGAGGTAATAATAAAACTTCTGTTATGACTCAGTAAAAAGATGGATTCCTTTTCAAATTGCATCTGCCCCGGTGTATGCAACCCACTGCTAACTGTCTGGTCTGCTTTCTCCTCTATACATGATCTATGGACAATACAAAACTGTTTCAACCCTCAGTAAGAGGCTTATGAGTTTGTAGCTCAGACTATAGGCTCCCAGAGACTTTAAACTCTGAATGGACTGCTGGATCAGTTAGCCAGACCTTTGGTACAAAGCAGGCCCTTACATTTCATTCCTTACCTCTGCAAGAAGCATGGCAGCTTGTTTCACTATATCAGGACTTGCACCCCATGAAACATATCTCTCAGAATGTGGATTCAAAAGGAAAAAAACACCACACATTCTGTGACTGCATTATGTCAATGCTAAGACAGCCTCGTGTAAAAGTAACCACCAAATTCATAATGAAGATTTGTCAGTTGCCAGCTTGTATCTCCAAAAGTTCTAGGCTGATCTGGAGATGCTTAAAAGGCTCAAAATACCCCTGTAGGCGATGATATGCCTTGATATTTCTCTAAAGCTTCTTCTATATTACTATTTTCTCTGCTTTCCCTCGGTCATAATGAGTCCTTCAGACTCTTGTCTTTCAGCATGTCTATTGTTTAGCTTCACTTTGCTACCTTTAGACTTTTTGGCCTTGAGGAGTTTCTGTTAACTTGAAATCACTATTTAGAATTGTGCTGAAACAGGTGACATAAAACCAGCAGGGAGCTCTAGAAGCACTGCATTATAAAACAAATAATTGGAGTGGCCAAGTTACTTAAATCCCAGTGAAGCATTACTTCATTTTCCCCCTGTGTATGTAGGACATGTTGATGCACTTGATGCCAGGTTCAAAGACAAACATGTTGAGGTACCAGTCCCTTCTCAGTTACAAAGATGGAGTCCAACAAGCTGCAAGCCTGGCACAGTTCCACTGTGCAAACATGGAAAAGATATCAGAAGTCCACATTTCTCCAGGTGTCTATCCCTGTTACTTTACTAACGAATACTGATACTATTTTTGGGTCATGGTGAGTCCATGAATATAAGCTTATATAAAAAATCTCAGCCAGACCCCTTCATGGTGTAGAAATTTGCACTGTCTGTATAAATACAGGGATTTATGTCTGCTAAACCAGGAAAGACAACAGTACCAAAATATTACTAGATAAAGGCAATTCACTTGCCTGCTATCTTGTGGATTTATATTTTGGTGAAAAGTAAAGTGATAATGATAGAAGAAATGAGATTATTTTTCTGCTGGAGAGGAGAAAAAACAGTGCTGGGCATAACACAGGCTGAGGGGCTATTTCTTCCACTCAGTTCCTTTACAGTCTTCCCTGAGCTTTAAAATTGGTCTAATAGGAGAGACAGTGATTTCTGGGGCAGAAGTTCATGTTCAGTATGTCAGGGAGCTGACCATTGTCTCTGCCACCCCTTTGCTTGGCTTTAAGCAGAGCTGAAACACTTCTGCTGGAGGGCCAGCAAATGGGAGTTGGCTGGAGCCGAGTCCCTGAGGATCTCAGCTCTGTAATTATGTCAGCACTTAGTGGAATAATGAACACTGATGGGTTGAAATGAATCCTGGTCCCAACAGACTGAATTTTTTAGCCTGTCCTGTATCAGCCATCTTTTCATTTTTATGTATAGAGTTTCAGTAAAGTAGAGGGCAAGGCCAAGTTCAGAATGGCAGCCTGAGCAGAGATTGGTGTTAGTAATATCAGTTTTACTTATTTGTTTGAGTTTTTTTTTTTTTTAGAGGCTGTTTATCCAGCTAGACTGTAACCCTTTTGATCAGTCTTCAAACCATTTTTAAAAAAATTAACCAGAGTGGAGCTGGATTTGCTGGTTGCATATATTATGCATGTAATACAAGTTATTTTCCAACATAATTATGAAACTCCTCTGTATTATAGCATCTATCTCTAATAATGGAATTAATGATATTTATCACATAGCTTTGCCCAGTGTTAAATTCTGATAGTGGTCTGATAAGCTAAATTGCTGCATGGCAGAGGACTGGCATTTTCAGTGTGGTTAAGGTGGGGACCAATTTGCTCTCTGATTCACAGTTCTGCCAACTCATCTCAACCCTCCCTTTTTCATGTCACTGGAGTCAATACCATCCACTGAAAATCACTGATGTATGGCTAAGTGTGTTGCTGTATTGCCCTCTAGTGCTGACCCTCAGAGAAGTCCTCAGGTTACTACAGTTCAGGACAAATCCAGCCCTTCTAGGAGATGTGGGTCCTCAGATCCCCAACTGAGGAGAAACATGAATTGTCTCATGAGATGCTGTATGTCCTGAGGGGTAAGAAGTCCTAGTGTGAGACGGCCCAGGAGCCAGTGAAGAAACATTTGATGCCAGCTTAAGAGCCTTGAGTGTTCTCTGGCACAAATGAGATTGGCTTTGATTGCTTTTTTGTTGTTTGATTGGTTAGTTTCTTGTTGGTTTGGGTATTTTTCCCCTTTTAGGATCATATAAAACAGATGAAGCCCTTTCAAATGCTTCTTTTTTTACTAACAGAAAGCACTGGCATTTGAAACCACTGCAGCTTTAAAATGTGGACCACAGAGGGAAAGTTTTTTTTAGCAAGGATGGGATTCTTCATCTGTGCAGGGACCATCTCTCAGAATCTGTAACCCAGTTCCTAAAACCAGGATCCATAGGGTAAGAAAAGTGCACCAGACAGGGAAGACCAAGAGACAAAATTTTTTCTGTCTAATTCAGTACCGGAACCTTCAATCTCCTCCATCCCAACCACAATGTTCTAAATACTGAACTACTGGTTATTTTAAGAGTAAAGCTAACAGCATGCAGGGTACTTCTCATTTTGACCACAAGTTCAATTTTTCCTTTCTTTCTCTTTCTGTTTTTCTTCTGTCCTTCATCAGGTCTTGGATCTTTTTCCCCTGAAATTTTATTTCTGGGGAGAACTGTAACCTGTGTTAAGATAAAGTAGTCTCACAGTGTACCTAAGACATTGACTGTGGTCTGTTAGGAGCTGTGATATTATTGTTTTAAATCTCTCACTGTTCAGTGCAAGCACTACAAAGCAAAGATAGTTTTTGCACACAAAACTACAACACAAAACATATGTTGTGCAGTTCAGCTCTGGCAAGAGATGCCTTGGCCCTATAGAAGCCAGAGGGCAGAAGGGGTGGTTATGTTGGTTCTGTTTTACTGGGTGATTCAAAGCAGATGAGTCCCAGGCCACAATTTTGTGCCATGTTCTGACTGCACATTTGTTTTCATGGCCTGAAAGCCTGAGCTGACCTAAATGCTTGAGTTATTCTTGTGTCTGAATAGCTGAGAACTGATGGGTCTATTCTCTTCACAGCACAAGGGACACACTGCCTTGTCTCCCAGTATCACCAGCAAGAATCAGTCCCACCATCCCTCACTCATTTCAGGTTATCATGTTTTCATATCACTGGGATAAACACTGTGTGCTGAGGGACCTGGATCTTCGTGCACCACTTGTTTAAAATGCATCCTTTGAAAAATAGCAATGCATGTTCCTAACAGCTGCAGAACAGCATCCTAAGAAGCATTTTAAGGTGTAGGGGTTCCAATAAGCCTCTCCCCTCCTCCTCCTCAAATTATGTGACTAGAAGTTTTCTTTAATATAATGACAGTATTATCAGTGCAGATGCAACTAAACCTGATCCCAGCTGAGTGGCCCTGACTGTATCCCATACAACTCCTGGCAGTCATTTTCCCCCATCCTGATATTTGCCTGATTAACTAAAGAGTAAATAAGTTTTTCCAAAATGTAACCAGTCATTCCATGTGCCAACATATTCTATAATTTAGTGGGAGCCATCTCATGGTCTGAAATACTGTTTCTGAAAACTAAGTTCCAAAACTTATGCAATGTTATTTGGAAACATTATTTTCTTAATATTATTCTCCATTTCTTTCCTCTTTGGCCAAAAAGCCCCCTTGATGAAGAGATAACCTTTAAAAAAACTGAAAGAAAAATAATAAAATCCACATTAAGACAATACTATCCTATAAGAAAAGCTAAACTTCTACTTTCCAAAGAAAATGAAATCTTAAGTAAAAATATGAGGGTACTTTTCCCAAAATCCCCATTTTACATCAGAAAAACAGTAGAATTCAACATGAGCCAACAATGTGCCCTTGCAGCCCCAAAAGCCAGCTGGATTGTGTCAAAATCATCCTGAACTGTGTCAAAAGAAGCATGGAGAGCAGGATAAAGGAGGGGATTCTAACCCTGTCATCCCCTCTCATCAAACCCCACCATGTCCATCTCTGGAGCCCCCAGAACAGGAAGGACATGGAGCTGTTAGAGTAACTCAAGAGGAGGTTGAGGAAGATGATCAGATGGCTGGAGCTCCTCTCTTGGGAAGACAGACTGAGAGAGTTTGGGTTGTTCATCCTGGAGAAGAGAAGGATCAGAGGTTGAGCCTTCTTGTATCTTAAAGGGGCCTACAGGAAAGCTGGGGAAGGGCTTTTTACAAGGGCATGTAGTTATAGGGCACAGGATAATTTTTAAAGTGGAAGAGGATATGTTTAGGTTAGACATTAGGAAGAAATTCTGTATTGTGAGGGTGGTGAGACAATGGCACAGGTTGCCCAGGGAAGTTGTGGATTCCCCATTCCTGGAAGAGTTTAAGGTCAGGTTGGATTGGTCTTGAATTAATCTGGTCTAGTGGAAGGTGTCCATGCCTATAGCAGGGGGCTTGGAAGTAGGTGGCTTTTAAGGTGCCTACCAACCCAAATTATTCTATGATTCAACAGTCTTTACAAAGTAAACACCATTCAGGCTTTACTGTAGCACAACAATGGAAGGCTCTTCAGAGGCTTGGCTGTGTGACATAAGGCAGGAAAAGTGTAGGAAAAAAGTTATTTTCTAATGTTATCTGAAAGGCTATCAGGGGAAAAGCTCTCAAAGAAAGGAACCTACCAGTGAACATGTCTGCACAGGACGTACTAACTTACTGAACAAGTTAATAAAATGTGGAATAGTGTTTTAGCCCTTTGCTTATTATTAGCAAGGGACCATACCCCACATAAAACATGACTCAGCCAGCTGCAAATAAACCCCTCTTCGTCCTCTGAGGTTTCTCTCTTTGATGCTCAACTTATTCAAGACACTTCCCACCGCCTGCCTCCAATTTTGCTTTTGTGGTAAATTGTTTAGACATGATTTAAAAACACATTATGGGCTATGGAGAAAGATAAGATGTAAATCAAGCTCATCCAGTCATTCAATCCAAAAATAATATGCTGGCATGGCGGGATATTAGAATCTCTGTAGGATCCCAAGTGAGAAGTCTTGAAACAAAATCAAAGTTATTGTTGTTGTTATTATTACGCTGTGCTGAAGAGCAGAGGATCCTTCCCTATCTGCAATGGGCATCTTGTGTCAGGTTTCCCACACTTTGGAAACCAAAGCAAACCCTTTGATTGGAAAGAATAATACACTGTGGCATATGTGGTGTGGTCTACTGCTGCCTTGTTGTACTGATTCCATGTTAACATGAATGATGGGCAGGTTGACTTGGGTTAGGCAAAATCTGAATAAAACTAAAACTACAATGAAATTCCTTTGGAACTTCCTTAGCTTAAATGCCAAAAAAATCATGTCCTGAAATTATTGGTTCCTAATATATGCTGTAATCTTATAATAATAATTTGTTAGAAAAACATGATGAAAGCAGGGTTGAATCCCCACCAGTGGATAGCATAAAAGTTAAAGTTCCCACCAGCAAAAAACATCAGCGATACTTAAATATGCTTTAAATGTTTCAAAACAAAGTATATTAAATGTTACATTTGATATATACCATATCAACTATGATGTAAATCAGCCCTGGCCTAAAAGCGGTAAGGATTGGATATTTTTTCCTTTTGATTAATAACCCTTATTATTTCTGTGTTGATGAAGTCATGACATGCTGGTAGATTTCCCATAGCAATAAATAAATTATTAAATATCTGTTCTGCTTAGTATGGTGGGTAGATGACAAATTCACAATATGGGGATATGAATTATAAGAGGAAAGTGATATCAGAATTTCAGTAGTTTGCCCTCTTTCTTCTTTTTCATTAATGACCAAATATTTCAGTATGGAAATTGGAGCCTGTCTGTAAATTCTGTATGCTCCTTGCCTATTCCTCACTCTAAAATTTTAATAGTTAAACTAATGCAAAGACTGAATGAGGCCAAAAGTCAGTTCTCCTTAGGAGAGGTTCTTGGACAGACATGACCTCTTTGATCTTTAAAAAAGCCCATGACATCCAGATATATGGTTGGTGGTCATTCTCCAGCAGAAGCTAACTTAACCTTTCTGTAGAAGTTCATTATACCCAAGAACAAAGTGTCCACATGATCTTCATTCCACAATTTTGGTATCCTTTAGCTATGCTGGCCTTTGAGCACCTTGAGAAGGAAGAAACTGCATCAGATTTGCTGATACATCACAAGACCTTTTATATATGGAAAACTGTTCATGTTTGCAGCTGAAGAGATGCCATCTAGTACCCGATGGTATTCACAGCAGCTGAGGGATTTGCAAGGTAAATGGTTTGTAGAACACATATAAAGCACACTGAAATCATCCTAGGAAAGGATGAAGGTAACTGGTGTCCAGTTGTCATTCATGTAGATGGAATAGGACCCCCTCACCTACTGTAAACAGGGAAAAATGTAAACTGTGGACCCTACAATAAAAATTAAAGGACTAGTGAGGAATCCAAACACTTTCCTAACCTTTGCATTGTACTGGAAAGTTGTGGATATCTATTTCTAACCAAATGAAACTGCACTCTGGCAAAATACTTGATTGTGCTGGAAATCACTTAACCTCTGTCCTGTTCTGTCCAAATGAGACTCACATCAGTTGCTTATGGTCATGGTACAGAAAAGGTCACCTGTTCTGGCTGAGTAGAAACTAAATAGTCCTAACCCATGTATTTTGCTATTTGATGACTCAGGCCCTAAATGGCGAATAACAGAAGTTGAATGGGATTCAACCCAAACAAAAGTTGAACTCTTTCCCAATGCTGCATTATTGTCAGACATTCCTGAGTAAGTGGTACAACCTTATGCAAAATCCAAACAAACCTAGCATGTGAAAATGGCATTTAAGCCTGAATAAAGTGTTAAAATAAACGTATTAGGCAGCAAGGATATGTTTTGTAAACACATCAGGATTTGTGAACAGATTGTCATATTACGTTAAAACCATTTAAAACCCCATTTGTGACTACAGCCATTTCCTAACATCTTTTTCTAAATGACTAAAGAGACATATGTGTTTAGTCTGTTAAAGAAGAGAGCAGGCTTACAGGGAGAGCCCTTGTCCATGTTACCCAGCCCTTGTTACACCCTGAGCTGGCTGCCACCTGTGTCATCCCACCAGCACCGCTGGCACACAGGCAGCACCCTTCAGCTGACCTTGGCAGTCCTTCACTGCTGAGCACAAGGGACTTCTTATGCTTACATTTTTTAACAGACTTCAGAATTGATGTTCATGGTAAAATAACACTCTGAACACCACAAACTGTGAGGAGAAGTCTGGCACAGCTGAACAGTTTGGCATCCGTACCTGTGGTCCACTTCTGCTCAGCAAAGCATGAACACACATGCTCAACACTTTATCTCATGGATTGAATTCAGCTCACTTTGTTGAATTAGGATCAAAGACCACAGATCCTTCCAAATTTCCAGGGTTTTTTTCTTGTACATACTTCACTTAGGATTTTTTCCACTCTTTCCATTAAGCCCAAACCTGTCAAAGCCAATCCATCAGGTTACCTCTTCAAAAATTTATGGAAAAGGGGCTACTCCAGAGACCTTAGAGGTCTTTGAAGGGATGGTGCTCTCTCCACTGACTACCCAGGGGAGCAAAATGTGCAACAAGATGTGACTTTTTGATGAATTAAATCAGAGAAAATTAATTGCACCTGCACATTTATTTGGCTTAAAAAATTGAGTAGTATGACTGATTGATGTTATGAAGCTTCTGTTTGGTGGTGCTCCCCTACCCCATTGCCAGTAGCTGAGGATCTTGCCTAGGAATTTCTCACTGAAAATGAACAAAAGCATTAATATTACCAGTTTCAGTCATGGAGATTCTGCTTATTCCAAGTTAGCTTTTGTTGCATGACAGTGCTGTGAATTTCATGCACTCAAAATCAGGAGGGTAGCTTAAAAAAAAATAAAATTGCAAAATAAATGAATGACAGGATAGTGCTTATTACTTAAGCATTTTATATACTTTTAGATTCTACACACACACCCCTGCCTGGCCCCCTGAAAAGCAGAGAAAAATAATAGAGAAGCTAAGAAACAGCTGCAATGACCTTCTAACAAATTTATTCCAGGAGCTGGGGATTTGTATAAAAGAAGGATCACTCCAGTTCTCAAGCTGAATTTGCAAAGGCAAGTTTGTTTTACCAGTCAGAGCTTAGCATGCTGGTCACTTAAAAATGGGCCAAGAAGCAGCTCTGGCAAACCACAGGGTACCATTAGTTGCAAACTGTCCAAGACTTTGTTATCAGTGTCAGTGTGAGATCCACGTTAATTATTTTACTCCCTTTCCAGCCTGGTGTTTCCAAGTTTGCTCACTACCTGCATGCCACTCACTTATTACAGTAGAATTTCAGTCTAGCTGAAATTAATTAATTTAGATTTGGCTCCAGCTCCTGCTTGTCTCTCTTCAAACCATCCTCTTCCTCTACCTCAAGAAAACCCTATTACCTTATCTGTTATAGTGATTCTCAGGGGACAGTGTCCAGTTTGGGCACAGGTGTTAACCCTCCCCCAATGCCGTGGTTACCTCTGAGATGGCTTGCAAAGAGGAGTGACTATTTGAAACTTAGATTTTGATGAATTTTACTCTGGTACAACAACCCTGGAAAAATACCCACAAAGCTTTTTGTATTTTTTTTTTTTATTACAGCACCTCCAGGAGGTGTAGAGATCTCAAGGCAGTCATGATGATTTATAATTGCAGGAAAGCTGCCCTCAAAGGACCTATTTTATGTTTAGAGTAAGGCTTCTTTATCTTACTGTAACACTGCTGAGGGACCCCAAAATGGAGATGCATCCTTGCACCCACTGAGGTCTCTTCCAGGGTGAGTGGGCTGCTGAATTAAGGAGTCAGGCCCCAAGTGTCTGCTAAGCCCTAGGCCAAAAAAAAAAAAAAAAAAAAAGAGTTGTTCTGCCAATAATTCCCCCTCCAGCTCTTTGTGTACCTTCTGTTTGCAAAACTGAGTCTGCTTTAAATTCCAGGAGCGTGCTTTCAGAGATGTCTCTGAAACTCAGAAGCTTCTGTTTGGAATATTAACTGTAAATAACCTTCCAAGATAAGCTTTGTATGGCAAAGTGGAAAAATTTCCTTTGACTCTTCCTTGACGATGAAGCACAATGTGCCCTTACTGTAAAGTTCTCCCCATCATGAATGCTGCAGCTACGTCTAATGAAATGTCTTTCAACTCCATAGACACTTGCTCTACACATCCCTGTTAAACCACTGTTCCCAGCCACAGCAGACGCATCCCTGGCACAATAAGACAATCCAAGTGAGGTGATGTTGTGCTTCTCAGCTGCCACCATCCAGGGGGAAATACAATGAGATATAGGGGAGAACTCAATTAAAATCGCCATTTTAATTCAGATGATTTAAGAATTTCCTTCTGCTCCTAAAGATGGATAAAGAGGTTTCCTATCTTTACATTTCAACCCACTGGCTGATAAATTCCAGGCATTTCTTGTCTGCAGATACAGCTAACTGCAGAAGCTGCCATGCCATCAGAAATGACTTGAGAGAGACAGCCAGGGATTCAAGCTGCTTCTTAGCACCACTAAATAGGTTGATGCCTATAATTCCTAAAACCATAACAGCTCACTAGTAATTTCTGTCACTTCAACAATATAGTTTTAGAAGAGATTTAAAAATGTATCACCACTATTTCATCAAATGCCACATTTCACCTTCTGTAGCCACTATTTTGTATCCTTCTTTGCTATTAAATTGACTTCAGTTCTTCAAATGACACATCTGTTTAAGCCTTATCTGTTCAAAGAAAGCTAATAAGCATAGCTAGGTTTAAAAGGATTAACTTGGATGGGAATTCTAAAAGTTTTCAAACATTCTTGATAGTATTTGCTATTAAAAAGGAAAAATGAAAAAAAAAAACATTTACCTTCTTAAAAACTCTCTCAAACTCACAATGATGTGAGATTAATTCCTTAGCAGGTCAAATGGATGAGGATGACATTTATGTGCTTAAAGAAGCTCTTGATACCTATCTTATGTTTCCCAGAGAACTTTTAATATCAGAAATGGAAAAGAGAAAAAGATGTATTTTTTGAGTAGTAAAATTCAGAATAATACCTATATGTGAGAGTGAATGCTCTCTTCCTTTCTATTTAGATATATCTGAGTTGCTGCACAAGCACAAACAAAAATGCTATGAAGTAAAATGTAGATGTTCAACTGCCCTAATTATAAAAAAAAAAAGACAACAAAAAGGTTGTTTTTCTTTTTTTCCTCCTACAAACCTAGGTTCCTATGCGCTGTAGTGTACACCTTGCTTTTATCTCCAGCATATCTTCAGTGACCATATATGTGAAGTTTAAACATGAGGAATTAATCAGAATTATACTAAGAATTATTTTAGATGCGTAAGATAGAGAAGTTCTTATCAATGGCAGATAAGCATCCTGGTCCCTGGACGGGGCTCTCAGTTTGGTTAAAATCAGTCCTCTCTTTCCAGTGAATTTGATGGTAGTGATGTGAGATTGCAGTGTGGATTTGCTCTGGAAGAGATCCCCATGTGTACAGGCATGGACAAAAGGTGAACTGTAGTTCTGTGTAGTGCTGTGTATTAAATTCACACTCACTTGAGAGGTCAAGGGTGCAAAACTTGGATTCAAGGTGGGAAACTTCAGAAGATGAGGAAATGGTCTACCAGAAACAGTGGGACGCTGTCCCAGATCCTGCAATAATGAACCTCAACATACTGAACTATGTAAATAATAGCTGATGCTTGAGAAATAGTAAATATTGCTAAATTTACTTGCTGTCTGCAGCCAGCGAGAGATCAGCACAAGAATAAAAAAGCCAATTTATTTTTTTTAATGAAAATTGAATGCAAAAAGCTATTGCCACTATTTCTCTGGGAGAGACTGACTCTGACAACTGACTCTGACTCACTTCGTATATGGATTTTAAATGCAATTACAACTGAAAGAGAGAGAAGCCAAGCAAGGCAGACACAGACACTAATACTGTATCTGTCAGTCACAAAGATGAGCTGCTCACCTCTAGCTTTAACCAAATTAACACATCAGTGACTTATGCATAACTTTGGGACTTTAATTCATAGGTTGACAGGCCATAAACAAGAAACCAAGGTACAGATTTCATATTTTTTCAATGAATTCTTCAAAGGCATTTAGTGTTGATGAATAGCCCAAATAATTCAGTAGGTGTGTTTGCAGTGGCAGAATACACCAAATCCTCTGATACTCTGGGTTTCCTACCATACCAAGGTAGGCTAGAAGGTAATGTTCAGAAATTCACAAAGACAAAACAAAGGTTGTGATCTGGGTTTAGGATAGGCCCAGAGATAACACAGAAAGCTCTTAATTTGTTCTGCTGCGACAAAACTGTGCAGAAAGTGAATCCAGAAGAGAAACTTTTCTCAGTTTTGGTTCTGAACCAAAAGCCATACCTCAAAGGTTGTCTCAGCCCCACAGATCCACTACAGTATCTACTTTCATCAGAATGTCAGAGTGGGAGGCTGAGATACTGTTCTTGGTTCTTATCCATGTGTAGGCACTAGGGAGAGATATGAATCCACTGAACATCTAATCAAGAATCTTTGGGAATCTTGTTTATTTTCTTTTTTTCCTGTCTTTTTTAATGCTCTGAATGATACAGACCTTGACACTTCAAGCTGGTTACTGATTTTGGTGGATTTGTCATGATTTTTACTAAGTTAAAAGAGCTGGACCTTTATTTAATACAAGCTTAATACTGTTTTCAAATAAAGATAATTTAATCAACCATTGTTTTGGATTAGAAGTCTTTTGAAGTAAGCTGTGAAGCTCCATGTGAACAGAATGCAATTCAGCCTTCCCATAAGAGCCTGGATCCAGTTCTATGTTGAAATTCTAATCCATTTCCCTTCAAAATTCATATTTGTTAAGCTCCAAATATATTGCATCACTTTAATTACTAGTGGAAAATGATCATTTCACCCAGTTAATCTTGTTTGTCTTTGAAAGTATAATAAAGAACTATCTAATAATAAACTATGTGCTTATCATCTGACCAAGCTTCTAGCTAAAGTACTGTTTACTGATCTAATGATCTGGCTTTGCTTTAAACAATAACATCTAAATATAAACACTGATTCTTCCACTTGATCTCCTACACACTTGATTTTATGTAGGGCATTAATGATGTCAGTAAGGATGGGCTTTAATATATTTAAATAAAATAGTTGGAGAAGTATGTGGGAGAATAAGAACCTAGCCCAGCAGTTGAAGCATATTGGCTAATAATTTCAGTCAGTGCAATGTGTCATACCTGTCCATGAGGCAGGTGTTTTACTCAGGTATGTTTGCTTCCAACACATGCCAGAGGGTTGGGCTGAAAACTACAGACCAGAAAACCCATCAGTACCCAGCTGGCCATTCCTGATGCAGTGAATAGGTTTGGTCATTGAAAATAGTATCTACATTGAAGCACTATGGGAACAAGTGTATAGAAAGGATGAGAAACAACATTCAGAGTGTGTCTTTTTTTTCCCTTGTGATGAGTCCAGGAGACTGATTTGTGACCACATTGAATTTTCTGGTGAAACTCCAATGCCATTCAACACAAGTACCCATGAAAGTTGTGCTGACAGCTCAGCATGCCAGTAATTGACAAATTGCAATTACTTCTCCTTTGTACCCTTCCTTCTGTGTAATAGAAGCTGAACTGTTATAAGGAAAATAATTTATCAGAGAAACACTGACACATCTGAGAAACTCTGTGAGAGTCCTGGAAGTCCTAGTGATGGCGATACGTGACAGAGTCTGCCTCTCAGGACAGGAGATGCAGTAATATAAGGACAAATTCCCTGAGCCCAATGGTTATAAAAAATATCATATCATGCCATCTTTATTTCCTTCTTCCAAATTTTCTTTTATAAAACAGGGTTTGATTTCAAGAGATGCCACCACCTATGAGATTCACTTAGAGTCCCACATGAAGGAGGTACCAGGTAGGAAAGTTGTTGTTTCCAGATACTTGAGGAAAAGCAGTTTGGTCCCTTAGATTAAATCTCCAAATGAAAAACAGGATTACTACCAAAAATAATTGACATTATGGAATTTGTCCACTTGAGGGATTTTGTTGCTCTTTTGCAAGATACTAGAGAAGAGCAAGACTCTGGCAGCACTCTCAGAGATACTTACAGTGGGGCAGGACTTTGATCTTGTGTGTAAAACAGATGTATCCTATATTCCCAGCAAATCTCTGCCTCTACGACTGTCACTGAAAACACCCTTGAAAGAACATTTTGGATGTCTTTGGAACAACATATTGGAAAAAAAAAAAAAAAAAAAGGACAAACCACAGTTCTCTGTGGCTTGAGGGTCACCCAGAATCAGTTCCCACAGTTCTATTTAGCTAATGAAGTCATACAAACCCTGCACAAAGTGGCACTGGTGACCCCTGTGTCTCTGGATGCCAAACTTTAAAGGTAACACGATAACCATTTTGGATGTAGAAACAAAGAAAGTCTATGTGCAACCACATAAGCAGGGGAATGACAAACAAAGATGCTATAGAATGGAAATAGATAATTTCGGGCAAGGAGAATGTAAAGTAATCACTCCTGCCAGTTTCACTGCTCATTGCCATGCAGGCTTGGCTTTCTGTTCTCCTTCTCTGCTTTTCCACCTTTTATACCCAATAAAGAGATTTGTTTTGTAACATGGAGCAAAACCACATAAACAAAGTTACTAATTCCCACAATTTTCACATACAATCAAACGTACAGGTATCCTACTTGGGGCTGTGAGACTGTCCTCCAGAGTTTAAAGCCTTGACATAAGATATTCCAAGAATACCTCGTTAAACACTTTTGTCTCCCTATTTTTTTGACAAATGCAGGGTTTTTTCCTGTTTCCTTTTTTATTTTCTTTTTATTTTCCTATCTCCCAACTTCTTTTAGATTTTTTTCTTTCTTCTCTCCTGCTCCCTCCTTTTTGTATGAATTTTGAAAATAAAAAGAATGAAAAAATAAATTAGTAGCTCTCATTTATTCATAGGCAATTTGTTTTCAACTTGAAAATGTGCAAAATCACTGGCTGCAAAAGTGGCCAAAGTAAATGTTGAATGCAAAGGAGATATATTCGTTCTTTTGAATTCAGAATACTTACAGAAAAATCAAGTTTCTAAGAACACAAATATGATAGTTCCATTGGTTTTACATTTTGTAAGAATTTAGCAAAACAACATAAGGTAAAGAGAATAAAAATGTTTAGCTTCTTTTTTGAAATCACAGAAGCTTATGCTTTCAAGCTATAAGTATACATTAATTATATATTTTTTCATAAATCTGTGTCTCTTATTTTTTAATGCACTTGTTTGTAGAGTTCTCATTCTTAGTAGGGAATTGTGATCCTCATTTTACATCTGGAGGCCTGAGACATAGAAGCAGAGCACTCCTACATCACCTCTCAGGCACTAAACCACCCAGGTGAGCCACATGCTCTGGCCCTGGGGCCAAGTGCTGCAGCCTGACTCATGTCCACATGCTTAACTCTCCCTCCCAGAAAAAAAAAAAAAATAGGGTGTCTGCTTCCAAATAGCATATTGAAAACAATGCTTGGCTTGTGCAATCTCCCAAATGATGTCTGAATGTTATCTTGGAGAGTTTTAGCTGCCTCAGCCCCAACCTGTGCCACGAAGCATGGTGATGGTTGGACCCAACAGACCAGAGTCAGCCATGCTCCACCCTGTCCTGCTGTGGGTGTTTCAGTGGCAAAGGCACAGCCAGGAGGACCCTCAGAAGAAGCAGGGTTTAGAAGTTTAAGACCTAAACTATTATTACAAACTGAACCATCCTTCAGAACCTTTTCTTATGTATTTTTTTATGCACCAACTTTTGTAGTGCCACTGCACCCTTGTGCTGAGTGTAAAGGGAAAGCATCACCCAGCTGCACATGAAATGGCTTCAATTCAGAAGCTGGCACAGGTCCATTGTCAGGGTGTTGCTTGCAGAGGCTCATGTTGAGAGAGAACAGTGCAAGCTTGTAGAGCTGTACAGATATTCCAGACCCAGGTCTCAGAAAAAGGAGAACAGACCACATCTATGTTCATATTTGAAGGCTGGACTCTTGGAATTTTGAGGTCTGTTCCTAGCATGGCCCAGATTTTTATTATTCTCTGCTTTGGAGTTATGGTAGAAAACATAGTTTTAGCAATTATGGTCAACTGCCTAACTCTTGTATATATCTATTAATACATAAATGTTAAAATATATCTTCATTGCTAAAAATAAGGGGCTCTTTTCATCAGACACATGAGCAATGTTTCACTCAAAATCTACAATCTGAAGGGACACATTTTGTCTTAACAAGATATGCTGTGGGTTTCCTGTGTGTGACATTGAAAATAGTGAATGTTTCCCAATGGACTGTTTAACTACAATAAATCCAGAGTTGTTCTTTATAAAAGAAACGTTGCCAGCAACAAATTGTTTAACAGTTGTTTTAAGGTCATGCTTTCTAAACCCACTTACTTCCCACAGTATTTACAGCACCACTATTTAATATAGTTAAAATGTGATTGATTGTACGTGTGTGTGTGGGCATGTATGAGATTATTTTCATTAAACAAAATAATTCTAATGCAATCTTATCAGAAATTGCAGAAAGAACTGAATGAAAATGAACTGAATTAATAATAAATTGATGGAGGATTGTGCAACACTAGGATTGCTACTAAAAGCAAAATGAACTTGAGCTGGAATGGTTTTCAAAATCACTTGGGCTTCTGTTGCATTTTTGGGCTCGGTTCCCTCTCTTTTTTCAGTTTAAAAAAATCTAGCTTAAAAAATCACCCAGGCCTAACCCTGCAGGGACATGGAAGTAAATGTGGACAATTCCCCTATTTTAAGAAAAGCAGGTAATTTGAAACCTCCTAGGAAGTGTTTTTGGCTAAGCTCTACCACAGCAGTCAAAACCCAGGTTTTGGTTCAAACAGAAACTGACAGTTCTTGTCACCACAACAAAATAAATATGCATGGCAAGCTCTTCTGGCCTTGGGTACATTATTCTCAAGCTCTTTGTTCTGCTATTTCCCACCTTTCTACATATATAAGGCCAAAACTGTCCTAGTCCTTACCCAGACATGTATTTTATAAATCCAAAGGAGCTATTTGCTTTTCTGAGTTTAAATAAATCTTTTTCAAAGGATATTATGATTATGAACTTGAACAAAAACACCAAATATTTACATACATAATAAAGGGGAACAAATTTGTCCTACAAATGCAGTTACCTGTGTCCAGAGTACCAGCATTTTTTACCACTGTTGTAAGGTCTTAAGTACTGAACAACTTAAATATCCATTTCCCAGGGTAAGAGAATTAGTTTGTCTCTTTGGTTAAATCTACAGCTAAAATAATGTAAATTGGGTCACACCCAGGTTTAAACTGCTTTAGGATAATTTGAAACAGTTGCTTGACATCACTGGACAACAGATACTTTCGAAAAGTACTTTATTATGTGAAAAATAGTTTGAAATCATTGTCCTGTGAATCCTGAGTGCACGTTGAGCATCTCTGCCTCTGTGCACCTCACTAGAGAACTTGCAGCTCTACCCACCTTGAGCTTGCAATTTCTTCCTCTGTGATAGAGCTCATGAGCTGTTCCCAGGCCCATAGGGAGTACTCAGGTGAGACAAGCAACAAGTCCAGACCTCTTCTATCCAACTAAATTAACTTGGGTTTTTTGTTGCCTCATTCCCTACTCTCCCAGGCCAGCCCCCACTTGTCCGTTTATTATCCACCATAGTATCCTGTCTGGAATACAAGATGGTAAACTTGCCAACTTGGGGACTGTCTTTTCTCACTTGTTTGTGGCATCCTCTGTCCAGAGGGGCTCTGCATCTCCACAGGATTTCCTTACCTCCTCTCTATTAAAGTGAGAGATAATGAAGTAAATCAAGATTTTGCATGATTAATCTCTTAGTCCTTAGTGGGTGGGAGAGATACCCAACCCTTCACAGCCTGGTTTATTATTTTTTTAATAAAATGCAACTACAGGCCACCAACTAGACTGAATCCACTGCCATCTACCACAACTCAAATTAATTCTAGCCAACACATTGCCGGCCAAATAGTAAGTTAAAATAACACTGTGCTTGCTTGCATAACAGCTTCTCACATGCGGTGGTATTCCTGCATAACTGCACTGTTTGACTGGTCATGAGCAACACTTTAAATAATGGCCACAATATTGGTTTTTAAAGGAGAAATCTGGGGAAACATAAGCAGCCATTATGCAAGGAAGAATGATGATCATATATATCACATGTTAACAGAAAATATAGGTGTGACTGGCTGGCTTCTCCTGTGATTAAACTCCCAGAGTAAGAAGCAGACTGAGTTTTTTATTACTGGCTGTCAGGGGATAGAGCTCCCATTGTGATAGGCACTATATATATATATATGCAAAATGAGATGCTATTCCCTCCTCACCCAAGAGCTGGCAATCTATGGGCATAGACACATTACCTGGTCACACAGTCAAGCTGTGCCAAAGCTTTCAACTCATTAGACCACACACCTTCTCTTACATAAAATCTGTAATAATGTCTATATTATTAAAAATGGACTTCTGCCATAAAACAAACCCAGCACATTAAGCAAGTCTGTCTGAGGAGAGCAGCTTGCCACATGACCTCAAAAGCTTGCAATGCCAGCTGCAGCTATAAGCTATCTCTTTCTGCTCAACAGCTCAGTTATAATTCAGACAACCCTTGTTCTCGCTAAATTATTTTTGTGAGCTGAACTGGGAGAGCACTTGCGGGAGGAGAGCATTTTGTTAGAGTTTTCAGTGCTGCTCTGAATGTGACTGGCAGCAGGTTCTGGCAGTCCTCCATTTGGACAGCACAATGGTGTCACTTCCAATAATAAAGAACATCCAGACATTTCATGAGCTTCAAAGCATCGCTTTGCTGCAGACTTCAGGGCCCTCTTATTTCCTGGAAGTGTTAATAGCTACGATGGGAAAAAAATAGGCTTCATTAAAGGGAACTTCTAATGCTGGATAATCTGGCTCAACAAAGTATAAATTTCTTTTATTTTAAAGAGGATGATAATATACTTTGCCTAGAAATTCCTTGATTTCTGATTAGGCTTTGGACTGTTTTCTAATGACACTCGAACTGTTTAATAGGTCACATCACTTTCTGGGGCAGTTGCTCTCCCTCTCTTCTTCTGCTTTTTGACCTCTTGTTAAATTATTTGGTTAATTTGTTTAATCTTCATCCATGAAGATATTTAAAAGCCATTTGGATATGGTCCTGGGGAGGCTGCTGCGGGTGGCCCTGCATGAGCAGGAGGGTAGGACAAGATAATCTCCAGAGCCCTGTGCCAACCTCAGTCACTCTGTGTTTCTGTGAATTAGATTTTAAGCTTTTCAACAGAAAGAATGAATAGTTCTCACTTGGTTCTGCAGCCCTTACAGAAACAAAAGAACCAATGGCCATATACTCACTTCTTTAATTGAGGAAATGGACACAGTGGCCTAGATATTGAAAATAACTGAAAAAAAGTCAAAATATTACTATCTTCACTACTTATATTGTCTGGATGCATTTTTCTTGTTATTATGTTTTCCACCACAATAATGTCATCTGATTTGTCCTTTCTTTGAGATCAGGATTGGTCCAAAGCTCCAGCAATCCTTTTCAACCTAAATCATTATACTTTATATACAATTTTATCCCTAAGCTAGATCCTCCAGCTCTTTCTCTGGAGTATTTCAGTATCCCACCCTCTCATTATTATGAAATGTTTATAAACATGTGCCTATACCCACATTTGTGTGAAAAGAGAGCTGATGGTTACATTCAGATAGTCTGACTGACAAAACTGGTGGATTTACTCATCTGAATAAGGGAGAATGAGCAATGCAAGAGATCATATTCCTGAGAAACTTGAATATATTCTGTGAAGTGCTGATGACCAGGTCTTTAAGTATATTTAGAGGCCAAGAAAGCTTAAAATATGAACTTATATTCCTCTTATCAGTCATCCACTTCCCTTCAAAATACAGCTTCAGTTTTCAGAGTGTTTATTTACCTGTGGACTTACACTTTTTCCAAAGAAAATAAAAAGCTATGAGTTTATATAAAGGCAAACTCTGAACTTTTATATATGTTATGCTTATCCCAAAATATTTGCTCCTCTAGGCAGAGGTGAAGAAACCTGTGCCTAACAGTGATGCTGTAGGAAAGATGCAGCTTGGGGATCTCATTAGGAGCTTTTAATCTGATGGTAACATTACTGCTTTGTCACTAATATGTACTCCAATAAGGGCACAATGCACGAAAAATAAACACACCTTGGCAGAATGTAAGGTGATCTAAAAGTAATGCATTTCCAAGCAAGATTTTGATGATATCCTCAGTCAGACAAACCCTGTGCTTTCGCATGTATTCAGACCATCAGCTCCCATTGTTAATTCAAGCTACTATATTATCTCCTTTTAACTAGCACTTATATCTGACAGCTGTAGAGGTTTTCAGCCATAATAAATCTCTCCCTGACTTCCCAAAGCAAACAGTGTTGAAGAGAGTGATCCCTCCAATAACATTTTGTCAGCTCAAATCACCACTGTGTTGCAAGTTACTTAGACAGTTTATGCTGACTGTTTGCTTCCCAGATTTCTTATGGTCCTTACTTCCTACATCAGCTCTGATTCTGGCATGTTATTAATCCTAAAAGGTGTTTTACAGCAGCCATCTCTGGTGGTTTGATGAATTAATCTTTACTTTTAACTCTGGCAGGTTTTAAGTTTGAGCAATTCATCAGATCCAGGTGCTTACATTTTCCCCAAAGGCACTTGGTGGGTTACTAGAGCTCATTGCAGAGAATCTATAGGACCAGCAGGACCTGGAAATAAGCCCCTAATTATTTCAATGAAGAGCATTTGATTTTTCACAACTGATTTACTATGCTTTTTACCAAAATTAAGAAAAAGCCCTCAGGACTTTGTGTTCCTGTGATGTGCTTAAATACACCACAGAATTAAAATTCTTCAATATGATACTAAGATATAGAAAACGGAAAAGAGTAAGAGAAATGGAAACCAGTTAAGACTTTGGACCTGAACACCCTGCACTAGTTTTTGGCCTGAGAAAGATAATTACTAAGGCATCCCTCTGCTCACTATCCTGGTTATTGCAAATGTCCCCTCACACATTTGATACTCCTTTTTTGGTGTTATAGGGCATTTAGTAACCTACTCTGTCTCTGGGAGTTTGACAAAAGGAAGGAAGGAAGAATGTACTCTAGGAAAGAGCCAGATGGGATATTTGCCCAGCACTGCTGAGTGCTGGCAGTGGAAGGAAATGTAGGTCATTCCCACATGCACTGGGTACCATGTCCTGATTTCCATAGGGAAATCTCTACCATGGTAGGAATCCTGTAGTGTGGCTACTGGGTGATGGAGAAGGTTGTGCATTCAGATAAAACATCAGCTGAGGACAAAAGTGTCTCTTCAGAGGCGGCAGATGAGCCTTGGTGGAGCTGTAGGTTTACATATACTCAATTCCTCTTTTTTTACCCCAACCACATATCTGAATCTTACAGTGTGAGAACTACCTTGGATCTTTCTAATTTAACATTTCTGAACCCTATTTCTCTGTCTTGACAGCACACAGCATGTAGGATCAGTAGCTTACCTACTCAGAGCTGATATATTGCAACTTCTCAGTCTTGTCAAGAGGCAATTTAACATGAGTAAATATAGGGAAAAGCACAGAAGCATTCCTGAAAATTAATATGAGGTGAAAACCCTTTCTTCCTATTTAATCCTTACTCCAAATATTTCAAACTCTTATTCAGATGATGGGTTTTTTTATGGTTTTTTTGTTTTTTTCAGTGTTGCCTTGATCAATGTGCCCTAGAATTTATAAACAAAGTGGGGATCCTGGGAAGTATTTGAGGTGAAACATACCCAAAGCTATGGTTTGGTGTTTTAAATGAAGTACTTTCAACTGCCTTGGTGCATATTGTGGGTTAAATTTAACAATGCAATTGTTAAAATCAAGAATTATAATCAAAGTAGCATTTGGGTTTAATGCTCTGTGTTATTTTCCAGGTATTTATAGGTACTTCGTAGTCTCCTGTAGCCTGTGCCCCAATTTCTAAATCAAAAAAACTCATCAACAAATACATGGATGTTCAAATTTGTATTTGTTTTGCCATAAAAAATTTCACATACTTTAATGTGTTGATTAGATTTTGGCCCTTGCTATTTACTATGTTTCCTCTCACTTCTCTTTTGCTCATGCATGCACTCATACACACATTCACATCCATGTTTCTTTCATTCTACTTTTTCATTTCCAATGTCTTCCTGTGATCAGGTAGTGAACAGGACAGGTGGAGTTTTCCAGATGCCAAGTCTGTTTGTGCTGCTCAGAAAACCATTTCAAGCAAAAAAAGAGCTCATGTTGGTTGCTTTGAACACTGATGACTGCTTTTTCTAAGAAAGCAAATTCAAGAAATGGTTGCCTTTGGCAGGTAAACATACTGTTTTGCTTCAGGCCAAACAGAGGGAAAAAACCTGCACTGATTAATTTTTTATAAGCAAAACAAAACATTCAAAGAGGGGGAAAGTGGTTTTGATCAGTGACAGGAGTCTGCCTATAAGTCAGGATCAGTCCAATATTTTAATTAAATATATGTGGTTTATGGTAAAGAAGTTATGGAAATACATATGAACAGGGATTTTCCTTGGGTACACTATCTCTCAGATCTATTTCTCTTTCTCAGGTAAATAAAGAATTGTCATGCATTTGCCCCAGGCTTGAATTCATCATTTTCATAGGCAAGTTGTTTTATTCCCCCCCGGTGTGATCCCAGTAATGAACTTTTCCCCCTGACAACAAAACACAGATGGATTCATTGTGTTTGTTTATTTGCTGCAAAGCCATTGAGCTGGGGGGTGAACAAAGCCTTGCTCTTCATGAATCTGCAAAAACATGATTTTTTTTTTTTTTTTACCAGTTGTCTATTTAATATGAAATGTTTTTTTTTCAGCCTCAAAAAAGCCCCATAGGACAGGTTGCAACCACAAGTAGTAAGTCTTCCACAAAAGGAAAAAAATGGGAAGGGAAAGAGGAAGGAAAAGGTAAAGTGAAAGAAGAGAAAGAAGGGAAAGAAGGCAAAGAAGGCAAAGAAGAGAAAGGGAAAGGGAAAATGAAATCTGATTCTATTGAAACATCATTTATAGAAATACATTATATTTTTTACTGACTGTTGTTATAATATTCCTTCCCTGCCCCTCCACTTGCTCCCATGGGAAAATAGGTTCTGACACTTTCAATCAGTCAGACATTGCTTCATCACCCCTTGCATAATTTCACAGAGGGAGGGGGTAATGTGCCAAATTCTCTCCTGGTCTACTTCTCTGTAATCAAAGAGGGAACTCACAGTCATGGACAGCAAGAAGAAGCAAGTCAGAATCTTGCTGAAGACCTGCAAGGCCCTGTATACCAAAGTCACCAGGGCTACTTGACCTGTGGGATTTCAGAGGCTAATCTAAGAAATATGAGGCCTGGGGAAGAGTAATTCAAAACTTTATTGTTACCTTAGACCAGTGTTCTCTTTCTATGGGAGTCATCAGGGTAATAAATGATTCTGTTGCCACTGCAGCTAAAAGATGATCATTGCTCAAGTACATGACAGGGTAACACCACAGACCATGACATGATAAAAGTCTGATATCAAGTGAACAGAAGTTCCTTTTCTTGTGTGAAACATCAGTTTGAAAAAAAAAGTATGGAAAAAATGAACTTGCTTGTTATAGAATTTGTTTCTACCCTCTGAGTATATTCTTGGGAATCCCTGTCTGACCTTGGTAACTCATTTAATGACATGTCTCAGGTCTATTCACTCTAAGGGCACATAGTAGGACTCCAAGATCTTGACTAGGACTGATAGACTGCAGAAAGTGGCTGGAATCTTGTGCTCATACTAAAGAATATCTTGAGTTGATATTGTTAGGACAGTTAGGGGATTTATAAACAGGTTGCTGGCTGATTCTTACAATAATATTCTATGACCCAGGGTGAATATGGGGCTTAGAATTCTTGTCATTTAAGGTGTACATTGTTTATAACTTGATTAGAAATTCAAGAATGAGAATGAGAGAGAATCTTTTTCCAACTAAAAAAGGATTTGGTATAATTTTGTTTAAAAAAAAATATAGCAGCATTATATTGGCCAGGAGATAATCCATAACTACATTTTTCTATTTTTCTATTATTCTATTATTTTTCTACTTCTGTTTAGCTGTGCTGAATCTTAAGAAACTGTAGAATGAAAAAAAAGTAAATTTGAAGCAACTAATGCAACAAAATATAACTTTTATACACGAAAAAATATCTTTTTTTTTCTTTTTTCTTGTTTTCTCCAATAGTGTGACAATCCCTTTGAGTACTGCCATTTTAACCTTCAGATACTCCAGCAAGTGGTGAAAGCTTTCAGCAGTTCATGCAGCTTCAAGACAAATGTTCAATTACTGGAGGAAAAAAAAAAAAAAAAAAAAAAAAGGAATAAACCAAACCAAACCAAAACTGCTCAAGTGCTCAGGCTGAAACAGTATCACTTTCTGGTGAGGGATGATAATTCTTAGGTCTCAATGTGCAGCCTCTGTGGTCAGTAAGAATTATGGTGATAAATACACTTGGTGTAGAACCATTCCCCATGGTATATGTAGCAAGGTGCATCTCATCCAGGTTGACGGGAGGGAGGTTGGTGGACAAATTTTATATTCAAACAGTGAAATGTTGGCTCCAGCATCCTGCTGACCAGTGGTTTTGGGAGCACTGACACTGAGCTTGGTCAGTGGATAAATCAAGCAACAAGGATTACCAGCTGCAAGTGTTACAGAGGAGCCTTTGTGCTTGACCTGGTGCAGGTAGGGGAGGAGGAACCATCCTCCACCTTAAGAGAGGACACAGATTAAAGGTCCTCTAGTTCTTTGTCCCCGGGACAGCTGTCAGCAGTGGCGATAGTGAAGTTTGATCAGAGTAACTTTAACACCCATCTGGGGCATGGACTGTGAATTTAACTGCTGTTAAATTCAGTTGACAGAGTCAACTCCAACAGAGTGCTAAGCTTTTAAGAAAGATGTCAGGAGTTTCATAAGCAATCAGAACCAAGGATGCAAGCAAGTATATGTTTACAATAAAACTGGCATTGCTTTCAGAATAAAGGTTTAAAAATATATATTTCAGGATTGGGCTTCTTCTCCAGCTTTTAGGGTAAAGGATGTAGTGGGGTAAAGGTGGCAGGAATCTACCTGCTTCCAGGTTTTCCCACTCTCCTCTAAACTATGTGGTAGCACTGACTTTGTCAGAGGCACAGTGCTGGAGGTAAGGGGCTCTGCCTGCCTATTTCATGTTACTAATGGCAACAAAGCTTTGCCAAATGAAAATATTATCTTTAGTCAGAGCTTTCAACCTTCTCGTGTTACAATTCTCTTTGCTGACTTGCACCAAACAGCCATTACCCCCTGGGCCTGATACGTGCTCTTTAATGGTCTACAGTGATGTTGCCATATGCCTAAAAAAGAACAATATTAACAATGGGGAGACAATTCATCCAGTCTGATGAAAACAATATGTTTCTAGGTAGTAGAAGAAATAGGTGACTTTGTATTCATCTCTTCATACTATCTGCTTTAAGACGCTTGTAATTAGAATCACAGAATGGTCTGGGTTGGAAGTCCCTTTTAAATATACAACTACCCCTGACACAGGCAGGGGCATATTTCACTAGATCAAGTTGCTTAAAGTCCTGTCCCACCTGAATTTGAACATTTCCAGTGATGGGGAAGAATCTACAATGCTTCTGAACAACCTGTTCCATTGTCTCACCACCCTCGTAAAAAAGGTTTTCCTTAAATTCAGCCTAGACATACCATTTCTCAGTTTAAAACCGCTGCCCATAGTCCTGTCACTGCAGGCGTTAGTAAAAAGTATTTCTTTGTCTTTTTTAGATGTCCCCTTTAAGAAGTGAAAAGCCTCAATAAGGTTTCCCTGGAGCTTTTTCATCTTCAGGCTGAACAACCCCAACTCTCTCAGTCTTTATTCCTACCACTGTCCTTCTGACCCTTTTTGTAAACCTCCCTTGATCTGCTGGACATGCTTCTTTTTATGCAGCCCAGGACAGTTTTGGGGGAAGAAGAGCCTAATCCTCCCTGTTGACTGTGATTCTGGACTACAAACTCAGATGAGAACATCAATATTTGTTAAAAAAAAATCCCATTCTGCTTGCATTGTACATACTCAGTAAATCCAAACACTTATCAGTGTTTCTATTACTTCAGTATTTATGTGACTTGACAAGGGTACAAGTCTTATTTTAAGCTCCATCCTCTCCTTTCTGTTCATGTACAGGTACCACTGTACAAATGCTAAAATCAGTCTGTAACACAAAGCTTTTACCTTCTGAATAGAAGTGGATGAAAGGTACACAGTACTATGATCCCTGTTTCACAGAGGTGGAAATGAGACACAAAAGGTTTAGAGACTTGCCCAAGGTAAGACAGGAAACATGTAGCATGACCAGGAATCAAACCCATGTCTCTTCTGTGCTTAAGCGAGACAACTAATGGTCCTCTCAGCACAGAGCACAAATAAGATGGGAAGTGGCACTTTGAAGCACTTTTCTCAAGATAACATCACTGTTATTGCTATAATCTAGCAATAGATGTTATCAGTATAAAATTAAACCAGTTGCAATTTTACTTTATCCTTTGCAATGACTCACTTCTTCCATATTGCCCAGAAGAAGTGAACTAACAGCCAGTTATTCCCCCTGGATTTCTCAGTATGAATTGTTTCTGTGTTACTTGCTTTTAGTCTACAAGACAACCTCCCAAATCACCCAAGTAGTTGTGTGGTCACATCAAACCCCATGAGATCTCTTGGTGGCCTCCTGATGGAAAGGAAGCTGCAGACACACATCCAGCTGCAGTATGGCTATCCTTGATCGTCCAGTACACTGATGAGAGAGTGTGTTTAAAACTGATGTACTCTTGATATACAAACCTTACAATGGGTTCTTCAAGCCTTATAGCTTTTACTGGGCTTGAGCTTGCATAGCTGAGTTGACTTGCAAGAGCTGTTATCTCCTACTGGAGTGGGATCTAAAAAGTAGGCAGTGTGGGTCCATGGGAGTCTGAAACAAACCCTGTGTTGACACATCAGTTTAGAGAGTGTCATTACAGCCTGACCCCCACAAGCACCATCTGTACTCTCACTTTGTCAGCCAAAGTCCTGGAGGCTGCCTGGATGGCAAATGTTGTTCTAAGTGCATGGTGAACTGCAAAGTGGCATTGAAAACACAATAAACTATGTGACTAGGGTAAAGAAGAGAAGATATTCACCACCAACACCTTTTGGTGGCCAATAAACCCTGTTCAGTTGTCTCAAGGCTATAAAACTGAAAATGTACTTTTCAAGGTTCTCTATCACACACCTCAATTTAAGCATATACATAGATTTAGATGTGCAGTGTTTCAGTGGGATAGGTTTTGGACTTTTTTCTTACTTCAGAAAAAAGGCTGCTTTAATTTTCTGGACCAATATGCTTTCTTAGTTGTCAGGAGATATCACTTCATGAAAATTACAGGTTTTGAAATGAAAGTGTCCAGGGTTATGTTCTAGTCACATTTCATGATGCTTGGATCAGATGGGGCAACGGCAGGAAAACTGTTAGGAAAGTCACTGCAGGTCACAAAAATCACATTATGTATCCATGAAGCTCCAGAACACTCCAAGGTTATCACAAGTCTACTTAGCTCAGCCTACCATTTGCCTATAGAGTAGTGAATGGAGACTCTTCTCCTGGAGCATTAGATACACAAACATCTAAATATTAGACAGAAAGAAATTTGTTTGGTTGTTTTGTTTTTTTTTAAATATGATTGAATCTGGGTTGTGTTGGATTTGTTTGTTTGTATATTTGTTTGTTTTCATATAACTAGTTCTTCAAAGTGGAGTATACACTTTAGCATTCTTCCATAGTGGAAGAATGAGGATCTCAGTGCTTTGCTGAAATACTTGCAAATACCAGGTAACTAAACAGTTTGTGGTTTGCCTTTTCCATTGAGTAATCTGGCACTCAGAGATACTTCATTCAGCTTGCATGTCACATATACCCACTTCTGAAGAAATGGTTGCTCTTGGTTAACTGACAGCTTTGCAAAATGTCACAAGAAACATTTGATTCAGGGATTTTGTGTAGGTTTCTTCTCTGTAGTCTGTCTATATTTACATATACTTCCCCCCCCCCCCCAGTATATTTAAAGCTCATTTCTGGAAGTGCAACACTTTGCAGATTATCTCAGAGTCACTGCAGATTTGTTGTGATTTTTTCCCAGAGACTGGTAAAATCACACTGGCTCCAGAGGTTCAACTTTCTGCCCCTGCTAAGGGAGGTCATCAGTAGCATGGAGTCAGATTTGGATATCTCCCAATCAGAAACAAATAAAAGTTATCCCACTGGGACTTTAGCTAGGCTCTATCTGCCCTTCCAATGAACAGTTAAGCTTTGTAGTGTGCCTGCTTGAGAAACAGATGTTTGTCTAACCCCTGAACTGCTCAATACATTAATCTGAAGCATAATTTAGCTCTGTCTGAGCTTCTGAACATGGCACCAATAGCTGGCCAGCATAGATTTACCAGCCTTAAAAATAATAATTTTTGAGGTTTGTTTAAAAAATAGTTCTCCTCCTGTCTTAGATTAATTAGAAGTGATAATCTTTGGCAAGAACATACCCAACAGAAAGCATAGTTCATAGGGTTCTGAACAAGATGCTCACCCTCGAAACCATCATGTTATAGTTTGTTTCTGGTGCTTGTGAGTCAGACATTGAGGCAGACCCTGTTTTTTGTTGGCCTTCTGTTTGGGGAGTGTGGTTCAGCTGTGCATCACCATGTTGTCCCTCTGCCAGCTAAGAACAAAGATCCAGTCAGAAGGATGAGAAAATACAGAACTATTTCAACCAAGGAGGAGCCAAGCCTTGATCAGATCTGGATATCCTCAAGCTTCAAAGTTAGGAGGATCTTGGATTCAGTATGGGCTCATCTCTGTTTCTGAAACTGGGTTTAAAGTCAGTCATGTCCGTCCCTCCCCCCAAGAGAACAGATCTTAAAAGAGGAAATAAATAAAGAAAAATAATGAGGAAAATGAATATTTATTAAAAAATTGCTAAAGACATACTTTGAAATACCAAGTGATGCAAGTCACAATATTCTCTCACTCACAGACATTCAGTTCTTGCTTCACTTTATGAGCATATGCACGCTCCATTGGATCACACTTCGAAGGATTTGGTTTCTGAGAGCTGCTGTTATATATCTTTGTATCTAGGTCATTAAAAATCTGTCCTGATTCAGCACTGAAATGTGCAGTAACTTGCACTCATTAGGATTTAACCACTGCACCATCATGAGAGATGAGGGGCTTCAGGCTGAGGTGATTTTCCATGAGACAAAACAAGGGCATTTATTGTCCTAATATACATAACACGCCTGGCTTGATTTTGCAAGATGAACTGTTGCTTGTAGATACTTACAAAAAAAAAGATTTGCAGGCTTGTTTTTTTACTGCAGAAGATGTATCTGCTCAAGTAAAAAGGCAGTCTGGAAATTATGAAACTAAACATTAAGTATTGTGGTATTCAGAGGTTCTGCTGTTGGTCTTGCTGACTATCAACAGACTATCATCTCTATGGATTATAGCAGAAGATTAGGCAGCTTTAATTTTCCCTAAAAATTAATGCCAACAGAGCTGTCAAGCATTCACAGTCACAGAGAAATCTTGAAAATTTAGCTTACATCCAAGCGTGTGCTTGGGCAATGTAAAAGCCTGAAATGAGATGAAATGTCATGATGATATTGTTGTATTATCATCATTGCAGAAAGTTGGGCATTTGCAGCTCAGGGTGAGTAAGAGTTAATAGGCAACAACAGAGCTCTGGGAACTGGGCAAGTTGTGGACTGAGTTATGAACACAATCCCCATTGCAAGGAGGTTTAGATTTAAAAAAAGTAGAATAAGATGGACACAGACAAGCCAGCTAGGAATATGATGATATTACCCTCTTTTTTTTTTTTTTACCAGATTACTGATTTACTGACAGAAAAGATGTGAATTTTAATGAGGGATTTAATCAGAGGCAGATGTAATTTTTCAAACAGAACTCCCTTGGTGAAAATGTAGGTTTGAAAACATCTATTTTTCCAGTGAATTTCTGTCAGATTGACCAAAGTTGAAAAAACATTTTAAAAATAAAACTATTTCTTTTTACTTTTTATAATTAACTATAATTATTTTTTTATCTAAAAACATTCTAAAATATGTATTTAAAAATTAAAATTAATTTTAAATCTCAGTGAAACTATTTACCTTAATCAATGTCAGGCAAGATATCTTTATTTTCAGTGCTTGCTTTGCCAAAATATCCCAACACTTATTTTCTTGCTCAACTTGATGATGATGATGATAATGCAGAGTATGAAAAATTAACAGCAAAGCATAAAATTTTCCAATTTCCCTGCAGGCTTCCATTGGAAATGGAGAAAGATATTGTTTAAGAAGACAAATGGAACAGGTGAACTAGGTAAGTAAAAGAGGCTCAGGGGTAAATGCAGAGAGGGCATTAAGCATATCTGTTGTGATAAGAGAATGCATAATGCTTTTAAAGTAAATGAGGGTAGGTTTAGTCTAAAGGTAAAACTTTTGAAGATGAGGGTGGTTGCCCAGAGAAGTAGCAGAAGCCCCATCCCTGGAAACATTCAAGTTCAGGTTGGATGGGGCTGTTAGGAGCCTGATCTAGTTGAGGATGTCCCTGTGTGCTGTAGGAACATTGGGCTACATGACCTTTAAAGGTCCAGTCTCACCAAAACTCTTCTCTGCACTAGGAAGCTGGAGGTCACATGGAAGGCAGACAGTGACAAAGAACTAAAGAGGCCCCGCTTTTACCCTTAGGTTCACTGCTGTTGTCTCTCATTACCTGTCATGTCATTCTTTGTTTTGTGAACAATTCTAAGGCAGGAGATAAACTCACCCACGTGCTGCGCAAGCTGCAGAGAAATGCAGGACTAACTCCCTCACCTGAAGCCTTCCGTCCCTTTTTGGGGCAGAGCTGGGGCTTCCCTGTAGATCTTTTTTGGGATGGGGAAAACCATAATCCCCCAACTCACAGTCAGTAAAACCTCAAGGATGAGACTCTCAGCTACCACAGCTATTGAGTGGCAACATTAGGGGTTAAATACCTGGAGAGAGGAGATGCTTTACTATGAAATTCCTATGGACATGCTGTCAGAGTGTCTGAAACACCCAGCTCTGCAGGGGGAAGCAGTGTCAGGCTGTCACCAGTGCTGGTACAGCACCCACACCTATCGAGCCTGACAGAGCTGTTTAGCCAAAGTGCATCACATTCCCTGCTGCCCTCATTTTGCTTAATCTGCATTCTTGCAGCTCAGTAATCCTCATGGGAGACTTCCTATAAATAGTACTTTGGCAATTAAACCCGCTTTCCTTGCAAACTAAGCTTTAATTTCTATTGGCAGGTAGCTTGCAGAAGTATCTACTATGGAGGAACAAGAGGATGAAACACATTTTAAATAATGAAGGTTTATCTTTGTGAAGAAAAGAAAGTTTATCTTAAACACTAATGCTATTATCTAATCAAGCATCTAATGTTTTTTTATGCAGTTTGCCCCTCTGAGAGCACCATGGAGCAGAAATATGAGCTATAAAAATCCTGCTGTGCTCATAGAAATGACTCTCGCACATTTTCAGGTCAAAGATTACACCTCTGCAGTATTTTTTTGTGAAACACATTTGTTCTTTTTTATTATTTTTTTTTAATGCATTTTACTCAGATTTCAGAGAATGATATTTCAAGAAAACAACACAACACAATAAAATATTGACCCTCTGCCCTCAGAGAACAGGTGAATATACATCCAGGTCAAATCCACTGGCCAGCTCTGTTGTGCTGAGAATCTGGGGTCATTTCTTTCAGAAGCGGTTTTAGTTGTTCTGCCTCTCATTTCTGAAGCACTTCACATTCATAAATGACACTTGGAAATCTGAACAGGTACAGTGGAGCCTATCATAAAGGGAAAGGGGGATTTGGAATATTTGGAAGTAAATCCTGCGATTATTTTTACATGAACCAGTAAGAATGATATCATTACGCACAAAAGCATCTATAAACCAGATGCTGCTCTTGACTCCTGGCATTCTGAGTGTGCTTCACTTCAAATCAATGTTCTTTTGGGCAGGAGCAATCCAGTTATGCACAGCAAACCAAGGCTTTTTAGATCTAAATATGGCATCTGATTATGTGAATTTTAAATAAAAGCACAGATGACAGAGTCCTGCTCTAGCACCAAAAGGCACAGTATCATACATGGTTCCCAATGAGGGCCAAATCCTTCAAGGTGGTGAAGCTCTGATCTATGAGTAGTTCTACTGGAGTCTAAAGTCACATCAGACCAGTGGAAATGAATAAGTGAAACATTTCTGAATAGACTTGGTACATACAATGGGAGATGCTTCAAAACTTATTTTGTATCCTCTTAATCAAAATAATCTGTAAAATTCCTTTACATGGCACACACACATCCTTTTGTGCTTGTTTCATTTTTTTTTTTTATAAATTTCAAAATTTAAGTTTTCATGCTGGGAATGTTTTCAGCAGGACCATTGTGGTCAGGTCTGGGTGTGAGATTTGAATTTGTATTTTGCTAAGTTAATGCATGCCCTGAGCTCAGTCCTGCTGGGGAGAACTTGTACCAATAGGACACAATGTGGTGACACTGAAGTGTATCAATCTTCAACTGGAAACGGCCTCATCAGACTGCTGAAAGTCAAAAGCAACCAACAGTTACATCTTAAAAAATCATTTGAATAAATGATCTCAAAAATTTCACAGCTCAACTTTGGACAATTTTTCAAGAAATCTGATGGCCAAAATTATTCTGGACCAAATGTCCTATGTTATTGTCTGACTGCTGACTGGGGCACCTGTGATTTCTATCCCTAAACCTGTAACTCTCTCTCTGCCCATGGGTAAGGCCCCATTCTTTTCTGGTTTACTTCACTGGTGTGCACAAGCACACAGCAAAGACAAATCAAATGACAGTTTGGAGCTGCGTGAAGAGCAGAAAGAGGATGAGAAAAAGGAATATTTCCCCAGCTTTTGTGAGGGTGATGAACCAGGGAATGGGGCTGTTCCCCTGAGGTCTGCCTCCGCTGCCTGAGCATCATCTTCCTCTCATTCCCACCATCTACTGCAGCAAACCAACCTGCCACAGCAAGTCTCACTAAGCTGAGCCAGCCACAGAAATCTCCCTTCCACTCTGCAACTCACTCATTCAACACCAATTGGGTTGGTATTCTGACTCACAGTTCTTATTCTGACCATATATATAACTAAAGGTCAAATGCACCAGTTATTTACAAAAAGCATGTACTTCATACTTAAAGCTTCTGAAGGTTTAACTATTTCTTTGGCATGGTCTTTACAACGAGCATGCTCTGTGCTCTTCTGCATCACGACGCAGAAACCAAATATGTAATTCTTAGGTTAAAACATCCCATGGGAGTCAAAGCACCTTTCCCCATTACTCATCAGTCAAAACTTGTGGAGCTGTGGTGCCAGGCATCAGCACTCCTAACTCTCAGACTGCTCACCATCCCAGTGGCACCCACAGCTCTGCTTCTGAACCATGCAACAGATCTGACAATGACATGAAGGGTAAAAAGAGTAAGTAAAACCTCTTTGTGTGAATTTGACAGTTTGACTCAGAGCTACAAGGATCCTGTTTTGGAAATGCTCTTCTTAAGACATAGATTTATGTCTTTAAAAAACAAAATAAAATTTAAAAGTGCAATTTGAAGAAGCCTAATGTTTACCCTTTCATAAACCAGATTTCTCTGAGTACATGGAAATGGGAAGCTCCACTTTGAGCCCTGCATCTAGGAAGATGAAGCCTTCTAAGTGAAGCCTTAGAGATGTCTTCTGCTTCCTAGGAAGTCTCCTACATCTCCTTGCATGACACCACTCTGGAGGCCTTTTAAAAAGACTGAGAGTGAGAGCTTTCATCATTAACATTAAACATCGAAAGAAATAGCCTGTCTGGTACTCCTTCTTAGCTCTTTTTATGGCTCAGTAAGTCTGCCACTTGTACGGCTTAACACTTTCAAGAGGGATTGGTCTTTGGAGATGAAGGGGCTGGGGAGACAATAAGTATTTTCCCCTCCTTATTAGTCTCTTTTTACATGAACCTGTAAGAATGATATCATTATACATAAAGTTGTACACTTTATGAGCTGCTGATAGGACAATGTCCTCAAATTGTCCCAAAGTGCAAAGGGACTTGGCTTATGCACATACACAGCAGATACCTCAACCCTGAAACAATTCTATCTGTGCTCCAAAAGGAAAGAGAAAACTGTACCACATGGATTGTGAAAATAAAGACACAGGTGGCTACCAAAAATTGGAGGTGTTGTATAATTATCGTTTTCATTTTTGGGTAAAATACACTCCAGAGAAAAGATGGGTTTGAGACATGAGCAGCTCATAATGTGTCCCAGGTAGCTTCCTCTGGGCAGCTTCCAGGTTTCATTCTGTCTATGGTGGGTTCTGTTCTGTGGGACTGCATTAACTGTGGGAGACTACAGGAGATCTGCTTTAGCCTCCAGGCCAGACCCTGGGGCAGAAAAAAACATTTATTTTTGGTCTGGGCACAGACACTTTTGAATATCCTACTGGGCACCCTGCTTCTTTTAAGCACTTCTAAAATGAGTTAATCTGTGTGCACTCCCTGAAAAGTCAGTTTGTTATCCTGTCTCAATTTTTGGAGAACAATAATAAATGAAATATGTATTTATTTGTTTGTTTGTTTATTTATTAAGCACCCAGTTCTTGCATGTCTTATTTCTGTCTTGGAGTATGAACACTGGCAACAAATATCACTGCTTATGTGATGGGCAGAAACTTTTTGTTTGCTTGTTTTGCTAACAAGTTTTCATTCTGTTCATATTGGTAATTTTAATAAGGGAGAAAACACAGAGAAAAGTATAAAAAGTCTAGGACCTGTAGTTAAGAAGACTAATGGATATTACATCAATATTTATAAACATAACAACTAATAGAAAAACAAACTCGTATCCATTTGTTTTAAAAATATGTTGCTGCAAAAGTATATACATGAATATTTAATTTAATGGGTTTCTTTCTGTATCAACTACAGGTCCTTTTATAAAGCTCATGAACAATTATAATAATGTGCAATAAATATTAATAATTACCCATAATAGGTAATTAAACTTTAATAATTAGTATGAAAGTCAAAATAACAAGGAAGAATCACTTGATCCCATTCAAAACATTCAGTATTTGAAGGATGTTGTATAATCATTACAGCACAAGTTAATGATTGTCCATTTGAAGTCTGCTCTCATTTACGTTCATGCTTATTGGAATGTAACAGTTGATAGAGCATTTCATGATAGGAAAAATTGAATATGTAAATATTATTCCAAATGTGAGGCCACTATGATGGGGTTATCTCTGCAAATGTAGTCCAAATTGGTGGTATTCTGGAGGTTGCTTTTCAAAGGGCTTTTGCCAAAATTGTTTAAATCTGGGGGGAGTTATGGTTAATATCCTGCATAGAAATAAGGACATTTTGTATTTTTAAACACAGCTAGACTGAAAGAAATGGGTTTTGCCTAAAATAGCCTGACACCCTACAGATGAAGGTCTGGACTATATTTTCTACTACTTTGCAGAGTTATTGTTGAATAATCTTTTGCAATCCATTTTGGGATTCTTAGCACTCTACTGCATAAATTCCAGTCCTTGACATACTCCTAATACAAAGAAGAGAAACAGTTTATCAAAGGTATATTTTGGGTCACGAGGTTCACTTAAAAAAACAGGGAGTAGAAGACAACCCAACATATACTTCTCTTGGGAGATCATGCTGCCATTTCAAAATGTACACAATCATTTTTAGGTCTCATGGGATTTTTAAAAAAGCATATTCAAAAATTCTGAAAAGAAAAAGGAAAGTAAACTCATTTTAATAAAACAGGTTCATTTTGCTGAATGCTATAAATTTTTGTTATTACCAGATTAAAATAATGCATTTTAATCCACAATTCCAGGAACTTATATTTTCTTTCTGCTAGCAATAAGCAGCTCTTTAAAGTCCTCCACAACTTCCAGGTTTTGAGCACTGTAGCCACCTTCTTCTTATGTTCAAGGTGATTTTTTTGTTGAGTTTGACCAGCCACCTGAAACATGTTGTAAGGAATTTTTTAAAAACAAATTATTTATTTCTATTTATCTTTAGTGAGTTCAGTTTCCTGATCCTGTGTCTGTACATCCAAGTGATAAAGTAGGAAGCCCTCTTCTGTACAAATACAGTAGCAGTTTGCACTTTTAAAATATTTTGACAGTACAAGGGAACTATAACCAAGGAGTTTTCACATAGTAAAACCTGTTTCTAAGACCACTTAACTGAAGCTAGCGAGGAGTAAGATGAGCTAAACAAGCAAAGATGTTCCTGAAACAATATAATTGCTTAAAGTAATGACCAATCTCTTCTTTTTTATTGCTTCTTGCCCTTCGGCACTATTGGTGGTCAAGCTGTTTTGCAATGGGTTTATCTTTCACATTTCATTAATGAGAAAAACAAGGCATGGGAGAGCAAGTTGCTGGATGAGTCCTTGGCACAGCCCAGGGAACCACCAGGATGTGAAATACTCATGAAAAACAAAATCCAAGGTAAGAGAAAAGGGAAAGGTTTTTAAGACAGTTTTTTCAGCATTGCAAGAGTAATGTGCAGTCACAGCCCAGAAAGTCAACTGTACCGTGGGATGCTTTCCAAGAAGAAGGACCAGGAGGTCAAGGGAGGGGATTCTCCCCCTCTACTCTAGGGGACCACACCTGGAGTGCTGTGTCCAGCTTTGGAGCCCCCAACACAGGAAAGATATGGAGCTGTTGTGACTCCAGAGAAGGACCACGGAGATGATCAGAGTGATGGAGCATCTCTCATGTAAGGATAGGCTGAGAGAGTTGGGGTTGTTCAATCTGGAGAAGAGAAGGCTCCAGGGAGACCTTTTGACAATTCTTCAATAGTTGGAGGAGCCCTACAATGAACATTTTAGCATGACAGGTAACAATAGAACAAAGCATAGTAGCTTTTCACTAGAAGAGATGACATTTAGACTAGGCACGAGGAAGAAATTTTTTTTAAGATGGGGGTGGTGAAATGGTGGCACAGTTGCCCAGACAGGGAGTAGATGCTGCATTTATGGAAACACTCCAAGTCAGGTTGGACAGGTCTGTAAGCAATCTGATCTCACTGAAGATGTCCCTGCACACTTGAGGGGACGTTGGAGTAGATGACCTTCAAAGGTCCCTGACAACCCAAACTATTCCATGATTCTACATCCAGTATTGGAGAAGAACCATCATGAGTGCATAACACACCTGCCTTTACATGCAGGTTTGTAGGCAAAAGCAATATTGTCCCACCAGTGTCCCATCCTCCACACTGTAGTGTTCAAGGGTACCTTTGCAAGACATGGCATGGCTGGGATGACTGTGGCACATGGGCACTCCAGTACTTTCTCGTTCTTTGGGGTATCCATCATTTGCCCAGTTATACAAAGATGCAGGAGAAGGCAAATGGATATGTGTCTATGTCTCAGGTAGTGCAGCAAAGCAAAGCTGCTTCTTGGCATATAAGAACCACCAGCAATCCCAACATGCTTTAAGTAAAACATGTAAGAGAGGAAAAACACTGAGGAAGCCTGTGCAAGTGAGTGAAATTAGCTTTTTCCTAAAATGGAGAATTAGAATGTTTCATAAAATTAATGGAAAGAGGATCTTAGAAAGAATAAAGAGGGGCCTGGATAAATTAAAGATTTTATCTGAAACCAAACTGGAGTAATTGACTAAATTAACTTGTCTTAAAGAGACATGTACTGAGACATTGCAAAATAAAGAAAAGATAAAAGGAAATTAGAGAGTGTAATATGGCATATAAACAGCACTAGGAAAAAACTGAAGGGAAAAGTAAGAAAGCCATTGTCAAAGGGGAAGAAGAAAGGCTTTACATGCATTGAGTGACTAAATGTACCTTCTATATTTGAACAAAAAATATAAATATCTTGCTGCTCTTTCTTAATAAAAAGAAATCAGTATTCAAATGGTGTATCTCAGGGAACAGTCTACAAAAAAGTACATCTCACGGTCATTTCAGGCTGACTTTATTTATTAATTGAAATTTCAAGAAATTATGGAAAAACCCTGAGCAGAGATCATAGTTTGACTTTTTCTACTGATACGTAGAATAAGCGAAGATAAGAATTAGAATATATATATTTTTTTTTAATTTGGGAAGTATCTAAAATGAAGCATGAGCAATATATTTTGATTAATACAATAACATTAAAAAATCTAAGCTTTTAAAAGATATCTTTCATTTTTAAAAGCAGCTATTGTTAAAGCAGTAGAAACCTTCCTGTATGGTATATTCAGTGTCTTCTGCTTAGGAAATATGACTATCAAGGAATAATATTAATACTGCAAAAATCCTGCATAAACTCAGCAAAGCTTTTAGCAAAACTCAGTCTTAATTCCTGATGAGAATATTAAATTAAGATTGAATTAAGGAATGGAGAAAAAAAAACTTTGTTAATGTTGTAGACCCCCTTTCAAAGGGGGGGTCTTTTTATTCTAGATCATCCTAGATTATTATTTTTACTATTTCATACCATGGCCCCAATCAGAGATTGAATGCACTGGATTAAATGCTTTATATATATATACACACATACATAGGTATCCACATACATACATGCTTAGAGACTTTCTTATAAGAGTGGGTTAATAGCAACAGCAATTACTCATCTTTATGGACTGAGCACCTGGGAGGGAGAACTGTTTTTCAGAGTCTAACTTCATAGCATAAAGAGTCAGTTTAATAAGTTTAAGGGGAAATTTTTTTTATTCTAAAAAATAATGTGGTTTATCTTAAGGGTAGAGAAGCACCTTTAATTTGTGGTGAGATCTAAAATAAAAAGATTTAAAATAAACCTTTTACTGCTGATGGTCATGGCAGCTAGTGTCACTTTATAAAACTAACTAACTAACTTATTGAATTAATGCACAGAAAATACATTTCCCTTTTTAATTTTTCTTCTGATTGTGTGGGAATCATGTTCAACAAATTGATTAATAGACAGATAATAATGCTCTGCTGTGATTTAACTAGTCATTTCTGTTCCAAAGATCTAAATCCATGGTTGCTGTTGGGGAAATACACACCATCCATTCTATTTGGTTTCCTGCATATATTGCTGCAAGAAAACCAGCTCTGTGACAGATCTACAGCAGCAAGGCTTCAGAGCTCTTTAGGGCAGAAAAAAAATTAAACTGAGGTCAGGAAAAGAACAAAGCATTTCTCTTTGAGGATGGGGAATGAATTGTCACTTCACTGGGAGGAGGTCTACAAGGAGATGCTCTCCTGAAAGTTTAAAATCTCTACTTTCCTTACCGTACTGCCAGGGTCTTGAAGCCTGCAGGGCTGCCTGGCTTCATGATAAGGAGGGGGAGCAAAGTGAGAACCTGCTCTCCAAAACCCATGGCTGAAGGACAGTGTCCCAGACAGTGCTGAGCTATGGGAGCATCCTTAGAGCAGTGCTCAGCATAGTCACCTAACCCAAATTAGTGTCATCACAGTAACTCTTAGCTCAATGAATAGCTATGAGCCCCATAGCACCATGGAAATGCAACCACAAAGTTGTTCTCCAGAATTTTCACAGCCTATGGATCCTTCCACACAACATTTATCTCCTGTGGTCACACACCTGGGCATGGTCTCCTCCTGAGGAAGCAGTTATACCTTTTCTTGAAAGAGCATGGGAATTTCATAAGTGTATTCCAATGTCTCTGAGCCAAAGATGAAGCAGGGTGTTGAGGCTGAGAGGGGTCCTGATAGAAGTGGTGACCTGTTTGCTGTGCTGTGGGAGGACACCCTGTTGCAGGATGGCCCTTCTTAGGCCAATGCATGTCTCCAGTTCCTAATCCAGGAGTTTCTGACTACTTGCATGGACAAATAAACACAATTCTGCAGCTTGTTTCAGCAGAATGAGCTGTGAACTGATGATATTTTGGAGCTCAACAACCCTACAGTCTCCTTGAGTACCATCATACTGTGTTGTTACATGGCCTGTCCAAATCCCAGCTTCAGTAAGGAGAAAGTGCTGAGTTTTTTGTATCCTCCACTCTCCAGAGAGTTGGGGTCAAGGCAGGAGAAGCAGTTGGCAAAGCCAACCTCGGCAGCTGTGCTGGTGCAAGACAGAAGCAAAAAAGATTCAAAATACTCTTAACCTATGGCAAGGGATGTGTGATAGCACTGGAATCCCAACACATTTTTATTCTGCATTTGACAGAGGCACAGACTGAACCTCATACCCTCAGCATTCCTCTTAATCTCAAATCTTATAAAAATCAAAACCTCAGCAGCATTTGCCTTTGTTGGCTCCCATGAGATTTCAGCAGACTGTCACTCATAATGACTGTTATTTGAGACACCCATTTCTCACCTTTTTAAACCTGTTTTTCTAGGGAAAAGTGGAGGCTGGAAATCTCAAACCTGGTTCTCTGTGTACACTTCTGTAGAAGTGTGTCCCTCAAAATATTTTTAAGAAAGAAATTTCAAGATTGAAATGAGAATGCTCATGTTCTGGCAAATTAACAAAAAATAACTAACAGAAGACAGCAGATAACAATCCTCCCATTCAGGGGAAAAGATCATATTAATTAGGAAGCTAAGAATCAATATGGGAGGGAGATCTCACACGTAGTTGAGAAGTGAAAAATATACACGTTATAAACACCAAAGTAGTCAAGATACTGGTGAGTGGTGAGGTAGTAAAGACAGAGAACTGAGTCAGGCCTCTCCAAAGTATTGAAATGCCTCTTTCAAACAAATGAATGACATTCAAGCCAACGAGTGAGTTGCCGGCATCATTTTCAAAGCCCTGTGACAAGGGAGGGATTCAAACCTACATTTCCCAAGCCCCCAGCCTCTGCTCTGGTAACTGGATGAGCTTTCTTTGCTGCCTCTTTTCACAACATCACCATGACAACAGGGGCTGCTCTCTTTTTGGCAAGTGCTCAGTGTGCATATTGATGGTGATAAACAATGAGTTACTACCACGATGAGTAAATAGATTAGACCCATGTGTTACCCTCTGGTCAACACACACAATGAACAGATCTGTAGCCTTCAGATCACTCTTGTTATTCCTTCTCCCAAGTCCTGCAGTGTCCTTTCTCCTGACACAGAAGCTCGTATTTGACGATAGTATTATTTACATTTTTAATTACATTGTGTGTACTGGGTATTTACTCTGAGCACAAGTGGCAAGCTGTTTGGGAGCTAGTGTTTCTGCAGTGCTGCTAATTAATTGATTGATAAATAAGTAAATAAAGAGCCCAGCAAAAGCAAAAAGAAAGACTATAGCCTGATGCTTTCCTTTCCAGTAAACTCTACCCTCCCTATTTTTTTTCCTTCTCTTTTTCCCCTCCCCTGTTTTCATTCACCTTTTAATTGAAACAAGTTTGCCATTTGGCTGCCAAACCTTCCTCTGTAAGCAATGCATGGCACTGAAGATCAGTTTAAATGTTTATTCTTTATTTTCTTTGTTTCCTGTGCTGGGACAACGGGTCTGAAATTCCTTACACACACATCCCCTGGTAAGTTAGGTCTGGGAAATCTTCTATATGTGCCATAATTTGAAATTTAACTCAAGAACAATGAAGGAGACAAACTGAGCTGGGATGAAAACAGAGCAATGAGAGATCCCCTGACTAATTTTTATTAAGAGTTAGAGAATATTTCACCCTCTTCACCATAAATAAAGCTCACTTATCCTGCACACATAGGAAACAAAGTTTAATGAAGTGCAACCACAAGGCTTAGGCTTTCAAATGCTACACCTACGGCCAGGACAGGTTTCCCAAGAATGTCTCCTTGAGTAAATTCTGGCCACCTTCATTATGTGACTAAGGCTTTCTTCAGCCTATCAGCATTTATCTAAAGTCATGTTTATTTGCTTAGCTCTTTTGCATTTAAAAATCTGGTCAAGATGAGACAAGCTATATATTATAACATATGTTTATAGATGACTTGGAAAGGCCAAATTTGGGAGCTGAATTATGTAGCAAATCTGAGCTTTCTAGAACTGTTGATGGTTTTATAAGTGCTTTGCCTAGATGGGAAAAATTATACACAGGGCAGGCCCAGGCAATGGAGAACATCCCAATGGGTGCTAATAGATATAGTAGCCACAAGGAAGAAATAATATAACCTCTAAAAATCCTAGACATGTAAAAGAACTACTGATTAAGGAGCTAGCTTTTGAAACAAAGGTAAAGAAGATGCAGTTTACATATACAGGCTAGATGTTGTGAAGGATCAAGAATAAAATGCTAGAAGGTCACCGTACTTCATCTCCAGGTTCTCACCTGCATGATGCCTTCTGTGTGACTCAGAAAGGAGGTGACCCCAGTTTCTTTCTGCTGTCTTCATGAGAGCTACAGTCAGTGTTCTGGGGAGCACAAAAGCCAGAATTCAATAGTCTGACATTCATTATGTTCCTTTTAATTCATAAAGGTCAATTTGTTAGGGGAACTGGGGCATCACAATATTGAGCTGTGTGGTGACCAGTTTTCATGGAGCTATTCATGAACTGGAGTTCTAATTACCTATCAATAGAGGCCACAAAAGACATCATAATCAGCAAAAAATATGTTTAATATTGCCAGAAAGAAATTTGTCTATTTCCTACCCAGTCCTGGGGCTTGCAAGATTTCCTGGAATGAAAGTGCACATCCCAGAACATTTCTGACTTAGACACCCAGAAGTTTTCATTTCACCTAGGTAAAATAAATGCATCAATCCCTTCTTTTGAGAGAACTTCACAATACAATGTATTTATTCAAGAAGTGGGAAACTTAGCTGAATCTTTTCTCTCTTTGGACCAGCTTTCATATTTATCACCCTGCTGATAAGTGCCCTGGGTTATGAAGTGCAGGGAGAATTTCCTGCAATCTTTCTGGTCAATGCCATTTCACTGCATGAATTTTCATTAATTTGGGGAAAGGAAAAGCACAGTTAAACACAGATCTGTAGCTAAATGACAGGAGAGACTCAAGTTCCCACCGCACTGAGTATTTCATAGCAGGTACTGAAATATTTAGTGGCCTCCAGGCTAGAACCCAAAGTCCTCCTCCCCTCATGCCAGGAGAGTGCCTTAACTAGATTATGAAACAACACAGAGTCATATCAAGATCTCCTTATAGCAAAGATCCACACAGAAACACACACCTTGGAGAAACAGAGAGGGGGGAAACTCCAGTAGTAGCTCATATGCACACAGTAGCTGCAGCTTCCCTACTGTGCTTTGAAGCACTTTTATTGTGGACTTAAGGAATATTGAAGTTTTGCCTGCAAAATGGAATGGCTTCAGCCAAAAGGTCTGAGATCATCCATGCCCCTCAAACACCTTGACCAATTTACTGTGCACTTTGCTTGCAATCAATCTTAATCAATTAATCACATCACAGCTCCCAGAACAACTATGAGTGCTGTGGAGTGTGGGTCTCTGCATCTTGCAAGGGATGTGAACCTCCCTGAAAGGAGGAGTGCTTCTTCCTGTAACCTTCTGCTTAGGATGTCTACCTGTGAAATGAGAAGTGTGCAGTGGGGACAGAAATTAGTACAGATCCTTGGCAGTGGGGTATGCTCTACCTGGGGAGTCATTATATGAAAATGGACTGCAGTACCTAATCTCTTTGTCAGCTTTGTGTTCATGTGCCTTGAAAACAACTCCTAGATGAATCCTTGTGAGCAAAATCTGTAGAAATAAACATAAGTTATATTTCACCTTCTGGGCTGGGAATGACATGCAAGCCAAGGTCCAAAGTCCCAACAAGAGTGAGAGTGTTCTGAGCACTTGTGGCTTCTGGCAATCCTTATTAGTAGGTAGCATAAGTGTCAGACAAGCTGACAACAAGCTCCTGAAGTCCCTTATAAACCTTTTGAGAGAGCTGTGCTCAAATACCTGCCAAGCAGCAGTTCTTGTAGAAGCAGACCCTTGCTGTCAAGCAGCATCTGCTCTGTCCATGAAGGAGCAACATCGAGTTGAAAGGATGACGATGGGCTACCAAGATTTTAAGTTTAGTAAGGCATAAGAGAGATTAAATTCCTGGATTTCTGTGTTCATTCCTGATGCCCAGCTTTGAGATTTGGATTATTAAATCAGGTTCTAAGTTTTCATTTAAAGGAAAACAACAACAAGAACAACAAAAAAACACCCACACATTGGAAAAAAAAAAAAAAAAAGCAGCAATACAAAGAGATGGAGTGACACTCCAATCACTGGAATGCAACCAAATGAAACCGTGTGATCCTATGCAGTGAATATTTGCTGCTGTTTGCTCCTTAGTTAATTAATTATTGCTGGCAAGTTATGCAGGGTGTGGGCCTGTTCTTGGCTCCTGCACTCTATGTTTGATGCTGAGGCCAGGGGAACTCCAGAGGGTATTGTAAAAATTCCTCGCCTTGGGAGTGAAATAAAGAAAAAAAAATCTGCATGCTTGCTGTTGTTGTTGTTTCAAATCCTATCCCCCATGGTAATTTTATGATGGTCCTTGATGCACTAAACCACCAAAGATGGAGTCTACAAGTTTTGTCCACCTGAAAGATGTTAGGGAAAAGTTACAGTGATACAGGAGGCATATCTCAATTAAGTTCAGGGGAAAAGGGAAAGCCTAAAACAGGAGTTAGTATGCCCATATGGTGGGCACATCTGGGCTTCATTCTCTGATTTGTTTGGAAAATGTCTTTATGACCTCAGCCAAATCACTTAGGGATGGGTTATTAAAGGGATTTAGGTACCTAAATCCACCATGACATTTTCAAAGTTGAAGCTCAGGCACAGCCTTGTCTTTCTCCTCCCCACTGGTACATAAAACTCCTGGGGATGGTTAAACACGTTCCTGCTGGAGGCTCTGAGGCCTGAGAGACATTTTCCTCTACTAGATCCCTCCTAGTTGCATTTTCTTGTCTTCATGCAATTTGCTTCGATATGGGGTTGTGAGTAAAACTGGACCAGGCAACCAATTCTTCTGAAAAGTAAGAAAAGTATCACCACAGATTATTAAAAAAAAAAAACAAACAAACAACATTTTTTAATTTTAGTGATTGAAAATTTATGTAAAACTACAGATACATGACAGAAGATCAACATTGAATAGGGGCTAGAACTAAAAACATTGACAAGAAGGGTAGGGTCAGCTTGTACAGCACAACCACTAACAGAAAGAGTTTGTTTTGCTTTTAGTTTTACAGTTCAATTTTTGTGAAAAAGCTTAAGAGTTTTTACTGCTGTTAACAAAATGATTGAAAATACAGCTCAAGCTCCAAGAATGTGTATTTAAGAATTGCCAATAAGTTTACATTATATTCAATATATGAAAAAAATTGAGTAAGTAAGAAGTTGTGTATTAGCTGAGTAATTTACAATAAAGTTCCAACTATCCCAATGAAGACTGAAATAAATTTCCACCTTCCTGGATGAAAATTAGAGCTGATCAAAACTTTGGATTTGTTTAATTTCCTATTCAATACTTCAATATATCTGATTTGGGTACAATCACAAATTTTCTGACTTAAACTAATAGCAAAACAGGTTTTTGTGTCCTCAGGGTAACTGTTTTAAGCCACATTTTCTGTCTATATAGGTAAAGTTCCATTAATTAAAAGCATTAATTTAATATAGATAATTTATGCAAGTTTGGGCTCAGATTCACAACAGTTATCATAGCACAATAAGATGCTTTGCTTGACCTGTGATTTAACCACCCCTGTGTGTGATTTTGAGCTGTAGTAAGAGACATAAAAACAAATCAGTTTGGTTGGTTTAGCGCAGGACAGAGAGTACTGCTAATTCAACTCTGTATTTTAGTAAGAATGAATATAATGCAGATATAAAATGAATGTTAAACACATTGTCTGTTTTTTGAAAATCACATGCTTCATGTTCTTGCTTACTTAGGGGAAATTATAGCTGAACATAAGGTTGGGGAATTTGTTTAGAGTTTGATATTTTTTCCTCACTGAAAATTTATTCAAATTGGAAAAAAAAAAAAAAAAAAAAAAGAGAGAGAGAAAAAAAAGTCCTTCAAAACTGACATGCTGTTTTAAAATCCATTTAGAAAAAACTTTCAGAAAATACTTTCTCAAAAAGGCTATTGAAATTTTTCTTTTACTGACTGAAACCAGATGCCTGCTAAATCAAAAACTGAAGACTGTGTTTTGTTTAAGGAAGAAAACAGAAAGTAGGTCTTGGGGGGGAAAGCATCTGTGGGGAAATATGAGTTCTTTCTCTTGCCATTTTTTACTTCCTCTGATGAGAACTATTGAAAACCAATGGGTTCCTCATTGACTCAGGTAAGTGAAATCATCTCATACATTCCTCTCAGGTACAAGAAAAGGGATCATAATCTTGAAGACTCAATCCAAATTTTTTTCTGAGTTCATAAGATTCATAAACAGATTGAAGCTGAGGTGCATACCCCTTTCAACTGTTGAATATGCAATATTTAACTAGAAAATAGAGAATGCAACCCCAAAAGAAAGAATTTATTTCTCAACCTCAGTCAGCTGACATTGGTCAGATTTACAAAAGCAGCTTGAAAACAGGCAGCAGCTGCTGACTCAGAGGTTAGACTGTTTTGACAGCATGAAATTAGTTGCAGTTGAGCACAATATGTGTTTCTGGTCCACTTTTGGGCAAGGATGTCTCCTGCTGCACCCCAAAGTCTTTGAAGCCTCATTTGGAGAGCAAAATCCCCAAGGGAAAGGTTGCAATTTAAGAGAAGCAGCAATGTTCTGATAAACAGGATAAGGGAATTTTAGAAACTTCAAGACTTTTTTTTTTTCTCCCTTCCTTTCCGGCCCACACAGGTATTGCTTGAGGCATCAGTCCTAGAAAAATTAGGCTACTGTAAGATTTATTGGCTGAGTGCAGAGTTTACATTACATTTTCTCTCATCACTTTCTCTTGGAGTAATTGCCTATGCATGCACAGTCCTGGCTGCAAACAGTGTGGTCTGATCCTTGGGTGGCTCATTTTGGGGCTGATCCAGCTAAAGGTTGATATCACCCATGAGCAGCTGAGTCCTTTTAACTCAGAAGCTTGGGACTTTGCAGGAAGATAACATGGTACTTTGAGAGAGAAGCCCCTCATTACAGGGTTTTTACAAACACTGTCTCCAAGTTATTTATTCCATACAACTGCTGTTTTCCTTCAGGTCTGATTATTTTTATTGTAATTTTCTTTCATCATCAGCCATTGTAATTGATATAAAATACCTGTAAACGTAGTCCTTGTTGTGAAATTTGTGGTTAAATCCTTGTGCAAGTTTTTTTTCTTTGTTTTTGATTGGGGTTTTTTTGGCTTTGTTTTTTTCTCTCTTTTTTTTTTTTTTTTTTTTTTTTTTTTTTTTTTTTTTTTTTTTTTTTCTTTTTTTCTTTTTATATACATATTTCCAGGAGGCTTAAAAACTCTAGCACAGGATTTTCAAAAGTTCTTCTTTCTTCTTTCTCATAATAACCCCAGGAAACACTCCATTTCAGCTGAAAACACTGAAGTCAAGTTTGCAGAAGTGTTGGTGAGTGTGAAAGGCAATCACTAAGTTCTCTACATAGCATCCCACCAAGGCACACCACACCAGCAGGTATGAATCCCAGTACTCACCAAACATCAGTGGGTCTTTCTACCCAAGATTATGACTGGGGAGGGATAAAGATCAGACACTGCACAACAATATTCCCCAAGCCACTGTACTGAGGATTATACAGTGAAAATATTTTATCAGCTCTGAGAACTCATGATCCTGAGACTAATGCCAATGGCTAGAAAACTCCTACAGGGGGTTTAAAATATGCTAAGAACCTATGCATTATCACCTGTTTTGTGCATGATTTAATCTGTGAATTTATCCTTACCTAGCAGAACACCTAAATAAAAATGCCAGAGGGAAAAAATGCTAATTGAGTCTTGGCTGGTAAAACCAGAGCCAGACCGTGGATTTTGACCTGTGGTAAACAGTCTGCATTTTAGCTCATTTCCAGTATTGAAGTGTGATGCAGAGAAAGGTGAAACCTAAATAATTTCCTTTTGTAAAAATTACAGTCCTGGAAGGCTACAATAACCATTGTTACTGTTTACCACAGGCAAAGAACACAAGGAAAAGGAGGGCTATGCCGCTTCAAAGACCAATTGTATTATTCTTATTGGTTCCTTGAAAATATTTCGTGACACATGAACCTCTCAAACAGTAGAAAGACATACAGCTTTGAAATAATAACTGGGGGAAGAGGGTAAACCGAGCCATATTTATTCAAGCATTCCAGGTGCCCTCTGCAATTGGTGACCTAGTCAAGTATGAGAAACAATACAATCCCAGGGGCTTGCCGCCAAAAAGATCCACAGCCACTAAATGCATTAAGACATTAATGTCTACTTTGGGATCAGTTCTCAACTTAACAGGTTAACCTCTGGCCCACGAGGGAATAAGCAGCAAACAAGATTTAGCCAAAGCTTGTACTCAGAGGGTAATTGATAGCTGCAGCCCACCCATCTGATACATTTTTTTGATGGAGATAATTTTCCTCTCATAAGGGAACTATCCGTAGAAATAATTTAAGTTGACGTCTCAACACTAAATCAAAATGCTGTGGTCTGACATAGGTACTGCTAGATGATCTGAGTCTTTCCAGCTAAAGGACAGAGGAGGGTGTGTGGGGGTAGGGAGAGACAGAGTGCAAGAGAAACTTGCATTTGCTATTTTGGTCATATTTTGGAAGAAAAGTTTCCGTTTCTATAGCAAATAACTCAACATTTTTGTGGAGTAATATGGAATCACTTCTTTATTCCTTTCACAATAGACATATTCTAGTTCTACACAAAATGAGGATTTGTATGACATTTTTGAGAGAAGTTTTTGTTTGGTTGGTTGTTTTTTTCTTTTTTTTTTTTTTTAAAATCCATTATTCCACTGAAGTGTGGAGAGCTCTTCATTGATGCTTAACTACATTAGTGTTGGCAAAATTTGCCTGTAGAGAAGATAATATTGTTATGAACATTATTCCTTGCCTTGCCTTGCTCTCCTTACCTCTTTCTTGCCTCTTTCAAGAGGAGATTATAAAGGTCTGTGGCTTTTTCCATCCTTGTCTCACAACTATCTAAAAATATCAAATACATAGTACTATTTTCATCTTCTCACATTTTTTTAAAATGCAGAATAACAGCACAGCCTTTTGGGGAACACCTAGGAGCAGCAAGTAACTTGAAGCAAATTCTGCTTGTAATACTGGAGGCTGAAGTTCAGTGTCAACCCATCTGTTGCACTAATAGCAAGAAAAAGACATTTCATCTGATGACACACTTGACATCTCAGTTTCCCAAATCACCTGTGATGCTTTAATTTAGAAACCTCTTATAGTGGAAGGGCACATTCATTTATCTAATTCTATCATTATTATCAAGAATTAATCGCACTGATGAAAGCAGACAGTCTTTCCATATGAGACATGGTCCTCTATGAGACATGACAACAGCACCACTTCAGTTTTCTGGGACATAATTTGTGTGTTAAATATTCCCAAAACACCTGGTTATTTTTCCTACCTGATAGCTTACTACACAACTATAATAAGACTACAAATCTCAGTTGATGAATTTTTAAAAATTCTCTTTTTTTGAAGTCCTGGTTTGGTTTGGGGAAGAGGAAATATGCAACAGAGCTTTTTCCCAGAGCAACATGAGGGAAAGTCCAGCTAGTTATGCTAAAAAAATATATAGTTTATGAATGCAGCAAGCTTCAAATTGTGACATTTCAAAAATATTTAAATGTACTGCAATGCTAGTTGCAATTGCAGGAATGGAAAAGGAGATGTGTATTTAAGATCTCTTCCTTGTAATACTTAATGTTCTTTCATGGCTCATTAGGTTTGGTCAATGTTACAAGGTCTTTCAACATACAATAAAGCATAAAGCAAGGAGAAAAAATATAAAACCATTGTTGTTAGTTGTTGAAGAAAAAACAGTGGTAGTTATTTGAAAAAAATAGATTTTGGGCTGACTTGTACCAGCTGGAAACTGTTAGACTGAAAGCCAGAAAACTATGGCTTGTGAAATGTGTTTTACAGTACAAGGAAAGCCATAAAAAAAATCCCAAACACTGAAATTTCCAAAGATACTCTCTTTAAGGGAATAGCAGGTAGACTGGAATGGGAAATTTTAGCATGTTTTATGCATTTCCCCTTCCCAAAGGAAAACTTCAGCAGTCAGTTGAAACTAAAATACTTTCTGATAATTTAATGTTAATTTTGTTTCAGCATAGCAACTATCAAAGAAACAAATGTGAATTTCCCCTTAAAAAAAGGTCTAAAGATTATATTCATGCAACTGTGCCCAAGAATAAAGTGGAGCAAAGTCTCAAGACCTTCTCCTGAGTTCCTGCTTGATAGCCTATGCAATCAGTCAACTACTGAGAGCAACAGCAGATGGAGAAATTAATCTACCAAATAAATGGAATATTGTTCTTGGCAAACTCTAGAGGATATTTCAGGAACATCAGTTTACTGTCATTTTTATTACATAAAAAAACCCCAAACCTAAACAAAACAAAACTTAAAATGTGCATATTTGCAAACCTGTTCTATGCAGGTGAAACAGTAACAATGGAAGACCATTCCCTTGGTTGCAAATAAATGTAGTTTTTCCTTATTGTTGAAAGCTTTAATCTCTGTTTTATTTCACCTCACACTGTATCCATGCTACTTTCTACAGTAAACTACTGTGATCCATTTGCATACAAATGGTGAGATGTTTATTTCTGTATTAAAAGGAAGCCTTAGACTCATCTGAAGTTTCATCAAAACAAGGGCCAGATCCTCACTGGGTGCAATTTTTTCACATTCTGTCAAGATTTGGCGATTTTGATCATCTGGAAATATGTAGCTATGTACATTTTATTTACTTGTGCATCAGGCAAAAAAAAGTGACAAACTAGGATGAGAATACGTCCCTCTAAAAGTACAGGGCACCATGGTCATCATGGGGTGAGCTGGTTTGTAGTGTCCATTATGACCAACTTATCTGGAAGGAAAGTCTGCTCTGTGTTGCTCTTTAAACTTTTTTTTTTTTTTTTTTAACAGCACAGACTTCAAAATGCTTCTTTGAAACAACTGAAGAGTGAACTTTAATTCATGTTTTTTAAACAAAGGTTATATGAGACTTACAGAAGCCTCACAAAAGAAAAATATCAGCAAGAATTGCACATTACGTTTAGAGTGCTACTGACTTTCAAATTTCTCTACAGGTATTATTTCCCATGAATAGGAACAAAGAGCAAAAACAGTTAAAAAAGCATATTCAAATGTGTGCATAAAAAGGCATGGTAAATGAATACTGTTTAGTTTGCTGACATAATTACTGGAATGTAATTTTTATGAGTCGTAGAAATCTTGGCATTTTCACTGAACCAGATAATTAGACTCTGAATAGAACAGGGTCAGAATAATTAATACATCAAAACTAGATGAACTTTTTCTAATTATTTTTATTTAATCTCTATTATAATTATTGTTATACTCTGCTGAGCATGATTGCCTCATGTTCATAGATTTGAATGCTGTCTTATAGTTGCATCCTGGGACTTTGTGGAATATTAACAAACCGTGGCCTGGAGAAATTAGAATGGTGTCGTTTCATGATGGAATTCTAAATTGGAATTTTTCTACTTTTCTAGTTGCACAAATTTTGCTTCACTATCATTTTTTTTTTTTTTAAGAAATTTAAAAATAAAGTCTTTTGATTTATTTATTTTTACTTTAAATGGGGAACTTCTTCTGGAGTAAAAAGCAAGCTCATTATAAGTACCTCCCTCCCCCTCTCTTCTGACTCTAGAAACCTTTTTCAGATCTCATAATTTTCTCTTTTAATTAGATCTTTTTTTCTGATTGCATATTTTTTTCTTCAAGCTTTTGAAACATCAAAGTTAATTTCAGACTCCACCATCTGAATTCAAACCATCTCTCAGAAGCATGGAGAATAAGGAGCACTTCTGTAGTCTGTGTCGATGTAATTGAAGGCATGTGAGAGACTTTAGTCTGCATCATATTTTTTCTTTCTTTGACAAGTATAAACATTATATATAACCACAGCAACTGCCATCAGTAGGACAAATTCAACAAGTCCTCTGATGTCAGGTCTGCCAGACAGAGTGTAGGGGTTGCTTTGATGGCTTGAAAATGTCTATATTCTATTATTTAGCATACACTATGCATAATCAACAGAACACATGTAGCTGGAACAGAGGTTGCAATTGCAAACTCAAGCCTTTCACTTGATATCACAGTAGTTTATTTCCTCGGTGCAAAAGGCTACAAGTTCAATTTGAGGCAACTGATTGCCTACCAATAGTTTTTCTTTAATACCTGATTCATAGGCCCCACTTATGCACTGAGACTTTTACAGAGTCCCTTGCATCATTATAACTGTAAACAGAAATATGAGTTGGTTTTCACTTTAGCACTTTGAAATTCTCAATACAGCTGACCAGTGAGAGGCATCTTTGGAAGGAGTAGGAGAAAAATAAAAAGTATCAGACTTTGCCTTCTCATATCTTCTGCTTTCTTGTATTTTTGCAATCATGGGAAGGAGGTGCTGACAAAAGGGAATGATCTCTAAGGTGAGTTTTTTCACTTCTAAAGGTCATTCCATAAAAGTTGTGTGTAATTCAACCATAAGAGATTTGATCTGCATTACAACTCTAATGAAATTTCTGCCTCTTCTATTCTAGGCAAGATCCCAATGGGAGTAAAGACAATGCATTTCCTCAACTTTCTTTACCTAAGTTTTATTCAAAGCAGAGCAACCTACTTTTTATCCCTCACCCACTCCTTTTCCCTAAAAATGAAACCCCAGCCCTTTTCAGGTTATTTTACAAGTGCTATGAATGAGCAGAGATACTTAAAAAGATAAATGACCATCCTCCTTTTAAGGGATGCCCAAGATGACAACATTTTCTATACCAAAATCTGACCAATCTCTGTAGGAATTCATAACAGATAGTCAGCAGTCTGGGAAAGTAAACTGGCCTCATTTCCAGTGTAATCCTTATTCATTTAAAATTCTCACTGGTAGATCTCCAGCATACACAATCCACCTCCACGGAGAAAGAATGAGGACAGCTGGAACTGGAAAAGGGATAAGGAGTGGACAATGAACCAAGGATGATTTTCATTTTTAATTACACAATGTAAAGATTCTGTATCCTTCTTTAGCAGAGAGTACTGGAAGAAAACAGTATGATTTGCCATCCCAAACATTACAGGTTAGCTAGGCAGATGCTGTTAACCAAGTATATCTAGTATGTTCTGTGACGAGTACCACACTGGAATAGACTGGGAAGGCTTGAGGAACTGTTTGCTAAAATGTTTTTCTTTAAATCGCCTTAAACGAACCATTAAAATCTCCTTCTGGTGTTTCCTTGCAAATAAGAGAAAGTATTTCTCAGTCTTTTGGGCTACTGTGTAACAATGGCAATGCTAAAGGCCCAGAGTTTACATAGATAGAATAGTCTTCTAAAAAGGGCACAGTCAGATGGATGTTGATGGACATTTGTGACAACAACACTGACTGGATCTCATTCTACTTAGATTCCACCTCATTCTTGACATATATCTGACCTCTTCTTTTGTACACTTCTTAGGAAAGCTTCTGTGCTTCCAAACCTTCAACAGACCCAATACTGAAAATTGTTATCTGGGAGACTAATCTGCTGAAGTCAAAGAGTTTACTACAAGGACATCTTCCTCTGATGCTGGAGGCTGAGGGAAAGCTGCCTACAGAGCCTGTGGGATGGTCCTTCCTCCAACTGGAAAGAATTTTTCAGTCTCTTTCTCACATTGTTGCCAACAACCTTTACCTCAAATAAAGCTGCATTTTCAGCATTTTGGGGGGAACTAAAAAAAGGTACCTTTAAACTCGCACAATTCTGCACAGCAATCCATTTCCTTACAGCCTGCTCTCATGATTCTAGTTCTGCCCTGGGTCAGCTAATTTATGAGCGATATCAGTGAAAGGTCAAGCATCCTGGGTGTGGGAGGAGGGAAGAGTGAGTGTGTGGAGGGTAGTGGGAGGAAAAAGGGAGGTTGCATTCAACTGCTGATGGAACTGAAAACATTCAAGAAAAACAGATCAACATAAAAATGATTGAAAGCCTCAAAACTTCCCATAACTTAGAAATAATAGAGGACACTAGTATAGTAAAGTACTATTTTTCTCTTGTATCTATTTCTCATACATCTTTACCATTCATTCTTCCTATCACCAAGTATTTTTCTCTCTCTTCTCACAAGTCCTTTTCTTTTCCTTCTGAGTTCTCATGTCCACCTCGTTTCCAGGTTCCCAATATCGTATCCCTGAACTCTTGGTTTTGTGAAGCAGATGAATTAACACTTAATTGTGTAACTGTTGAAGTCCCTAAAAGCTATTTAGATGCTATAGTATAAAGCTGTACAGCTGAAATAGTCACTAAATGCTCTCCTTACAATAAGAATTTAAGATTTTATGGGCTGGATTTAACAGTGTGATGTCTAAAAATCCATTTTGGGATGAGTTGAACTGTAGCTAAGAAAAGTCTGTATCACCCCTTTAACAGGTAGGGGATTTTAGATAGCTCACTGACATGCAGAAATTTACAAGGATTTCACTTAGAGTTATTTGATATAACTTTGATATAGAAGATCTAAATTTTTGCCCAGTTCCAAGTAATGTACATTTTCCATTTGAGAGGTGAAAGCAGTGTGCAAATCTGCTGTGTGCATTTTTTCTTCAGAGATGAGCTCATTTCCACAATAGTGAAGTGTTTTATCTGCAGTTTCCTTCTTGGTTTCATAGAATTTTCTTTGGGGGATCACTTTGAGCAAGGTCAGGTGCTTGGGCACATGCCCTCAAAGGTACTGTGTTTCATTTTTCTTCCTCCAAGCACAAGAAAGGTGATTCCTGCTGATTTATAAAGACAGTGAATTACATCATCTTTTGTTATCTCTTTTTTCCCCATTGTTATTATAAAGGCTAGCTCAGGCTTCCACTTCCTCATCCCTGGTTACTTCCCATTTCCACATGGGAAGCAAAATAACAAAGTGCCTGTCAGTGTCTATAGCCCAGAGTCAGGCTCAGACTCGGAACATGAGAGTTGGGGGAGGGATCGCAATTCTTCACAGCTGGTGATCTTAGAGGTCTTTTCCAACTGTGATGATCCTGTGATTCTGTGAAGACAGAGGTGAGTTTCTACCTTGAAAAATATTTTAAAAAATTATCTGTAGTTTTGAGCCTCCAAAACAAGCAAGACATTGATACATGGAAGCAAATCCAGCAGAGGGCCATCAGGATGGAGGGGAGCTGGAACACTTGCCCTGTGAGGACATGCTAAGGGAGATGGGGCTGCTCAGCTTGAAGGAGAGATGGCTTGGTGGAACTTGATAAGATCCTTTCAGTATCAAAGAGGATGTTATTGAGAAGATAGATCCAAGATTTTTGTGGGAAAATATAGTGGGTGGATGGGAGACGATGGTCATAAATTAAACAAGATAGAAAGATATAAGGAAACTGTACATGTGGCAGATTTATTCACTATGAGGATAATTAAGCATTGAAATGTGGACATAGGAAGTTTTTGAAATCTGTGTCCTTAATGTTTTTCAAGACCAGTCTGGGCAAATCTCTGAGCATGCTGATTGACATTCCTATGAGCAGACAGACAACAGATATAGGGTTTTTCTGATGTCTCTTCCCACCTGAATTACTCTTTAATCCCACAAATAAAAAACATGGGAGCTCTGCCATTAAGATATTGTTTCATTATTGTCTTAGTCCAGACTAATGAAAACTAAGATCTTCCTCTGCTAGGCACACATGGAGGAAACAATATCCAATGTAATGAGACAAAGAAACTTCTACTACCAACTTATTAACAGCAATGTCTAACTGTTGTGGATTTTTATGAAACATTCCAGCATGCTGTATTCTTTCTCTGTTGCAACCAAAAAAACCCAGAAAATAGTGGGTTTCACATCATTTAATCTTAGAGTCAGTGAGTGGAGCTAAATGTTTGTAAGTACAGTTCCTGTTTGTCGGGGTAGGTTCATAAAATAGGTCAGGTGAATCACACCACAGACATGCCTGCTTCTCTGTACCAACAATGTTGCCAATAATACAATTGCTATGACTATTTGGTAAATTTAAAATGAAATGTTGGTTTGTTTTTCTTTTTTTTTCCCCCCTGTCTTTGGAAGTAAGTTTATCAAAACTTCTAAATTTGGAAAAATTGTCAATAAACTTGTTACGATTCATAGCTGGTCTTCTTTCTAATTAACATCAGCAGACAACAGGTCACTGTCACAACAACAAAATAGCAAGTTTAATGTTCATATTGCATCTATTCTTTTGAATGATTGCTGCTTTGAGTGACTGATAAAACAAAGCTTTCTGGATTAGAATCTGATCTGAGCCCCTTCTGTGATTAGACACAACTGAGACACTAGAAGCAAATAAGCAGCACTAATCTTAGCTCTAAACATGGGGTGCCGCTGCTTGCAACAGTAGATGCTGTTTGAGCTCCCAGCAACACTACATGCTGTCTCTTGGCATATCCTCTGCTCACCAGCTGTATGAAGCCGAAATCCTAATAAATTACAGAAGTTACAACAAATCAGAGAGACTGTAGTGTTCCCACTTGACACTAAAGCTGACAGCACAGGTGTGCTGTCATATTACTTGATGTGGCATGACTGGATTGAGAGGTGAGGGGAGGGCAGAGGTTGTTGTTTACCTTGACTTAAGCAAGGATAATGACATCATCTCCCACTTCATCCTCATAGGCAAGCTAATGAAATGTGAGTTAGATGAATGGACAGTGAGGTGGATTGAAAAATGTTTCAAGGATAGAGCTCAGAAGGTTGTGATAAGTGGTGTAGAGATTAGTTGGAGATCAGCAACGATTGGTGTTCCCCTTGGGTCAGTACTGGGTCCAGTTCTGTTCAATATATTCATCAATGACCTGGATGAGTGGATAGAGTGTACCGTCAGCAAGTTCTCTGGTGGCACAAAACTGGAAGGAGTGGTTGACACACCAGATGGCTGTCTTGCCATCCAGTGTAACCTGGACAGGCTGGAGAACTGGGCTGAGAGAAATCTCTTGAAATACAACAAGGGCAAGTATAGGGCCCTGCACCTAGGGTGAAATAACCCCATGCATCAGCACCAGTTAGGGGCTGACCTGTTGGAAAGCAGCTGTGTGGAAAGGGACTGGGAAGTTCTGGTGGATACTAGCATGGCCATAATCCAGCAATGTGAGGGTCCAATGGCATCCTGGGGTGCATCAAGAAGAGTGTGGTAAGAAGGTCTAGGGAGGTTTTCTTCCCCCTCTATTCTGCCTTGGTGAGGCCCAATTTGAAGTACTGTGCCCAGTTCATGAAGGACAAGAAACTACAGGAGAGAGTTCAACACAGAGACACTAAGATGATGAGGGGACTGGAGCATCTACCATGCAAGCAAAAGGTGAGAGAGCTGGGGCTTTTGATCCCGGAGGAGACTGAGAGGGATCTCATCAGTGCTCATAAATACTTAAAGCATGGGTGTCAGGAGGATGGGACCAGACTATTTTCAGTGGAGACCAGTGATAAGAAAAGAGGAAGTGGTTACAGACTGGAACACAGAAGGTTCAACCTAACATAAAGAAAAATTTCTTTACATTGAGGGTAGCAGAGCACTGGAACAGCTTGCCCAGAGAGTTAGTAAACTCCATTTCTGGAAACATTAAAAAGCCACTTGAACACTATCCTGTGCAACCTAGGTGAACCTGCTCTGGGTGGGGGGTTGGATTTCATGATCTCCAGGAGTCCTTTCCATCCCTAATATTCTGTGATTCTTTGAATCTGTGACACTGCACGGAAGTAAAATGAATAAATAATTGAAATTCCTTTATGTACTATTGATGTATAACTGGTAATTCCTTCTCTGAATCCACTCTTTTGGATAGCAAGAGAAGTTTAAGAGCCAGGAGGATGATGGCAGGTTTTTTCTAATTGGCTACAATCCAGGCTCTTGAGTACAGTTACTCCTTCTTGGTTTACTCATGTGAGATGAGAAGAGGACCTGAGAAGATGCCTTTTGTGGGGAAAGCTGCTGGTGACATAAACCATCACAGTTAGATTCTTCATTAGAGGCATGAGAGGAGGTGATGGTCACATCCCAGCTCTCCTCTCCTGCCCCTTCACAACGTTAGAGCAGCCCAAGGCTGTTCTACCTCACATGTAGGATGAAAGTTTCCAAGGTTCAGCAACCAGCAATCCATATTGTGAGGTTCTCCGCCTACACTGTGAAGAGTACAAACATGAGAGAAAGCTGGGCAGTACTTATCCATTCTTTAAAAGATATAAAGTCTAATCTTGCTCTGGCAGACAGTAATGGAAAAGTTCTCAATAGCTTCTCTGGAAGAAAACCAGGTCCTAAATGCTGCAGTTCTTTTTAGAGAAGATCACAGTGACTGGAAAAAAGAGTTAAAAGTGTTAGTGACAAATGTAACCATTGCCATCCAGTGGTACCATGGGCTACTGCATATGTAGAAGAAAACCCTCCTTGCACCATATCACAGAAAACACTTCTTACCCTGGTATAAGACTTTCACAGCAGACAAGCTTCATCTCACGTGTCTAAGAGAGCTGAAATACTGCTTGGGGCATGAACTGGGCATCTGCATAGGACTAGATAGAAGATTTTGAACTTTTTCTCTTCAGTAGAGAACCTAATAAATGACAATCAAACTTGTTCCTTCTCTCCTCTGCTGTAGAAATAAAATGTGCCTTTTATGCTTCGATTGCAATGGTATGTGAGAAATCTTACTTCTCTATTTAGGCTATTAGAAAAATAAGAACATGTAGTCAGTGCATATAATTGATCTGAACTTTTCTTTCAAGTGAACAGAAAGCTTGATAATTCTAATAATGAGTTCAAACAATCCCAGTTTAATCATCTTCATACAAAGCTTTCTCCCTTTCCTGTGTCCCCTTCCACAGACAGAAGTGAAGTGATTAATATATTTTAGTGCTTTTATGAAGAATCCAAGTCCTTTCCTGTTATTAAACAAATCTCTACTTAGGACAAGAAGCATAAATAGAAATGATGAAAAAAAATTATCTCTGATTGTAGGGCTAGAAAAGGTCCAATATGAAGGGGGGTGTAGCATATTATGTGACACTTACAAGCCATGACTACATCAGGAGATGCTGGGTACAGTAGCTGACTCTGAAGTGTTTCACATAATGTAAGTGATCCCAGTGAAACTGTGAGCTGCAGGTTGCTACATAGAAAAAACATTTAGTCATTAACTGTTTGATTATTCTCTTACTTACTAGTCATGTGAATATAAATCCTCTTCTACAAAAGCTGATTGACCACTGTTTTTCATGCCCTTTTCCCTGTTATGCCAATACATCCTAAACAAAGCTGCCACTATTGTGAAGTTATAAAGCAAGCAACACAAGACAGTGAATAAGGCTGATGTCTCTCAATTGGGGATGAACTTGACCCTCTGGGCTATTTCATATTTATAAGATTTAGAGCTGGCATCAGATTCACTGGTGCACTATACTTGTTTTTTAACAAGGAGTCTGAGCAGCTGTGAAACATCCAAATGGGTTAAGATGAAATTGGTTAGATCATGAATTTGACCTAGGATGCCATATGGACTGGGAAGTTCATTTGATTTTAGTAGCAATTCTGTTGTAATGTGGTTTTTATGTTTTTTTGGTTTTTGGTGGTTTTGTTAAGGTTTTTTTGGTTGGTTTTTTTGTTGTTTGTGTTTGGTTTTTTGTTTGATTGTTTTTGTTGTTGTTTGTTTTTTTGTTTTTTAAATAATGCATATTCAGATGTTTAGCAACAGCACTTACCTCCTAATCATGCACTTTGAATTGGTGAGGTTTTTTTCCCATAATATTTTATGTACAGAAAGTCATCAAAATATCATCTGCAGGTTCCATTTCTGATAGAGGTGCCTAATTTTCAGTTATCTGAGCAAAAAACCAATAAGCAATCACCTGCAGAGGAAAGATGGATCTCATTAAAATCTGAACAATCCTCTTAAGATGTCCCTGTTTCTCCAGGGAATATTAGAGAATTCGGTGTGACACCTGCTAATTCAGGCACTCCAGCTAATTATTCAAATTTAGGTGTGATTCTGGGTCTGAGGATATGAGCTTATCATGATATAGAGATACTTCTGCATCAGCTGTGAGGAGTGAGATCACACATTGCCATGTTGGACGAGCACCCTATGTGCTGGATATAATAAAGAACCAGGATAAACAAGTTATTTGAGAAATATTGCAAGTCTGTTATGGTGGTTTTATAAACATTTATTTCTGTGAGAAATTGTGGTATTCAAAATATATGTGGAAAACATTTTAATTCTCAAATATTCCTAGTTTGAGATGTTTGCTTTTGATATCCATTCAGCACATCCATTGTGGGTATGCTTGCTTTGGTTTGTTTTTGAGAAAAAAACATACACTTAACCTCCACCAAAAACACTACTAAAGGAATAGGAAAAAATATTCTAGTGAACAGGAGAAAAAGCAAGACCCTCTGAGTCCAGTACTACCTCACCCATATTTGCTATGGTCAATAAGGTTTGTCCCCTGGCAAAATTTTACAGAAACCATAACAGAATCTTGGTGGTACAGGAGGCAGTTTCCTTGAGTAAAGTCTATGGGGTGGTCAACAGAGTATCCCAAGTATTGCTCTATTTTCCATTCACATGCTCCTTACCTTGATTTCCCTAATAAAAAGTTGCATGTATCCATCTGGCCCAACCAAAACAAAATATTCTATGGTAATCATTTGTTTCCCTCTGGGCAAAGGGTGAACGAATTATATGCAATGTGTTAATTACACATATATTGCACAATTGGAAATTAAAGAAATTTAAGAAACTACACTGAATATGAGAAAGGACCTAAATGTGTTCTATAGATCAACTGATAGAAAGGTAGATTTGACTGATAAACCACAGGCTTTAAAAATACCAGATCAGTACTAGCTGTAACATGGTGAACCAAGTATTTTAAATAACCTCTAGGATAGTTTCTCCTTATGACTAATAATGTTACTGAAGTTCTGAAGAAAAATTTGGACAGGATATAAGTTATATCATATTTGAAGGATATAAATATGATACATATTTTGTCACATCTATTAACACTGCCCTACTTCAAGTACTCAATCAGTTTTAAATTGGATTGATATAATTAAATAAATATCAAATTTGTAACGGGTTGGTGGAATAAAAATGCTATTGTGGAGAAAATTTTTGGATATTTTAGTAGGTTATGCACATCCTACATTGGTGCAGCACAACTCTATTCCAATCTTACTAATCTTATCACAGATAAGTCCCTTCCCCTTGTGGTTCTAATAGGAATTTTAAAAATATTTCACAGATAATATTATCCAGTTTTAGCTGTTGATGACTTCAGTTATGATGAAGTTGGAAAAAATGGTAGTTTGGTGTGAGTTACATTTGAATCATCAGGAACAAATTGTTGTAAAGAAGGAAAAAAACATGTAAAATGAAACATAAATGAGCATTGAAGCCCAACTCTTGATTTGTACCCCAATCTTATTTTCCATAGGATCTGGTTTATATTTTTCCTTATTGCTTTCTGTAATTCTTGGCATTCTGATTATAAAACCTGGCTTAGGACAATGAAAAGGGAATAGATATGGGAATGAACATACATATTTTTGGCTTGGCTGTGTTCCTCTTTGGAAATACTGGTGGGATACATGAAATGTCCCACATAAATGTTCTTGCATACTTTCAAGATGATGGTTTGACCTAAAGTATTTATACATATATAGGCCTGTATGTGCATTTATGCTGAACAGGAAGTGTTGTGTTATGGTACTAGACCAAGCATCAGAGGCTTTACTTTCTATTAGGATCTACCACAGGTAACAATGTTACAGGAGAAGAAAGGTAACTCCTCTGTGCTCATATGCATTTATATAACAGTAAATCCATTCCTTTGTCATCATTGTAAGTATTTATGGAGAACTATTTTTGTTGGTATCTCCCTTAGGGAAGCACATTAGCAGTTCTCTAAAATGTGTAAAGAATGATTGTGGGGTTTTAGGTAGAAGTAAATAAAGGAATGAAAAATGTATTGTTCATTCATTTTTTTTCCTCTTGAATTCTCCAACAGGAATGTAGTACAGAGCAGCAGGCCCAGGAAAATCAACATGCTGCATGGCAAATTCCCTTCTTCTAATAATTTGTATCACACAAAATATGCATTCTGTCAAAAGTTCTTCCTGCCACAAAAGGCTACATAAAATACATACTGAGTCTGAACATACATAGCAATTTCTGACTTCAAATATTTCTTTCCAAGGCTTTGATCTCACCTTAGATTTAAAGCTATAATGTGAAAGAAGTCTTCTATACCCTCATTCAGAAAGGTGACCAAGTATGTGCTTAAATCTGTTAACAATACAGCTTTCCAGACTAAAGATAGAGTCATGTTAAACAGGTTAATGAACTGATGCTTAATGAATGCAGCTGCCACTGAAAACCTCAGGTTCATTGAAATGAAGGTTTTAGAGTCAGAAAAGACCATAGGGTGATGAAATTCTACTTCCTCTAAAACAAAGGCTATCGAATTTAATGTAGTTGTTCCTGTAGTGAACCCAGATGTTTGACCAACAAGTACTTAGTAGGGGAACAAATAACTACCACTGTTCTTTAAAGATCTGTATGATAGTTTCAAGTATCTGATTTTTTTACATTTTTAATGCTAGGGAGAATTAATTGAAACTCTCGCCAAAAGTCAAGCTCATTTGTCACAGATTCTCCCACACTTGTCTATTAACAGCCTTACTGACTCATTTTCAAATTATCTACCTCTTTTATGTATTATTTTTCTTTGTTTAGTTCTTTAATTCCCTATCCTACTTTTGGCCTTCTTTTGCAGCTTTTTATGACTTCACTTCTGTGTACTGACATTTTATTAATCCTTCCTCTCTTCACCACCTCCAGCCCACCCCCAGCTTTATCTTTCATAGTCCCAGTTTGCCATTTTCTTTTCCTTGTGAAATCTGGGAACCAACAGAAATGAAGGAAAACTAATGTGTGGGCTTCAAATGGGACAGAAATCATTATCTTATTTTGAAAGCAAAGCTACTGTAATGATGCTGTTTTCCCTTAGAAGTTTAATCACTGCAGTATTTATCCATTTTTAAGTCTCCAGCCCAGTTTTGAAGACCTACCGTGACTATAAGAATGAGCAGTGGTTCTCAGAGAATTTGGAAATTAGGAGTAACTTCACTAATGAAGTCACTGTGGTGTGGAGAGCAGTGGTATAAAACACTTCATAACATAACACAACACAACACTGGAAAGGGTGTATAATGGGAGAAGGGTTTAAAGGTATATTGGAGAGTGAGGTGTGCACTGCTCCTGGACTTGAAATGAAAAGAAATTCTGTCTCTTAATCCTTTGGAAACTTTGTCACCTTACTCTGTTGAAATTCTAGTTTGAAAGGAAATTAGACAGCTTTTCAAATTAAAATGTGGCTAGGATACAGTTACAAAACACTGAAAAGGATATAGTCCTTGTTTATCCAAATGGAACAGTCCTATCAAAACCACAAGCTGAAGTTCTTTCAAATCACTCCATTTGCTTTTTTACAAATCCAAGCAATAAGTGTCTATAGGAAGGGAGAAGATGAGTCAGAAGCACAGAGTTTCTAGCTGCTCTTTCCAGTGTTCCTAAGGCAAGGTGGTTCCAACCTCACGTGATAGAAGGAACTGCTGAAGGGAAGCTTGATCTCTGAACCTGCTCTCCTGGGAATCTGAATTCGAACCAATCAACAATCTTAATCCAGTGCAATCAACAGCTTAATCCAGGTCTTCACAAGAAGGTCTCACCACGTGTTGTGTATATGTTTTTCATTGATGTTGTTTTGGTGTTTACATCCAGTAGGATCTGGCTATAAGCAGCATTGTGTCAACACTTGGCCTACCTTAGGACCCCAAAGCAGTGGAACCACATTGTCATGAAATACCACCAGAGGAACAGGTTAAGTAGCCCAGGAACTAGCCACAGAGATGTAAAACCACCACCTGTAGGACCCTATCTGTGTTGACACACCTCTGCCTTCACATGTAGTTTGGGTACCTTTAAAAGCCTATCATAATGTAGTTATCTGAAAATCTTGATAGCAGGAGATAACACACCTAATTTTGGCTATCAGTGTTCCTGAGCTCAATGAAGAAAATCAGAAACCCTAGAGAAAACTGAACCCATCATCATGTTGCTAATAAATATAGGTGGGAATTACCCTCTTCTAAAGACACTGCTCTCTGTTGACTATAGGATGTTCTTGATGACTACTTGGGACCAGACAAGTAGGTAGATAAGGTTAAGGGAGGTTAGTCCCAGTACCAGGGTGTATGTTAAACCATAAAAATACTGGTTTTCTGTTCCTAGCTCATTGCTCTTGCTGAACCAATATAAGTCATTCCAGCAAAAATTGAATTTTGCCAGTATAAGCAAAGTCCACATAAAGAAAGTTTTGTTAGTACAGCTTTCCCTCTAAAACTCTTAAGTATAGATGAGAATTTATTTGTTTTATTTGTTTTTTCAAACTTCTTTATGGATTCTACTTTCATTATAAACAGACTGGAGATTTTGCCATAGCCTATGAATTTGCAACAGTTTGTTTTTAGTGGTACCAAGGCATGTAATCACCTTGGCAACAGAATCCAAATATACATGTTCAACAAATCAGTATACAGCAAGTATTTCATTTATTAATCTCTCCAAATTCAGTAACTGGGTCATTTTTCCTAACTTCAACTTCTGTTTGGTTTGTTCTTGAGCTTTTGAGCTTATGATCTTTGTGTGTCCCTTAACTCTGAAGGGGAAGGAAGGTATTCAATCATGCCCTTTCAGTGCTTAATCACAACTTTAATATGGTTTCCTTCCTGGTTGGTCGTGGCACATATTGAATTAGGAAGCTATCCTGTCCCAGATCCACAAACATGCTGCCAACCTTATTTCCTCCACTTAATGTAATCCAGTCTAGGCCCGGAAAATTGAAGGCTTTTGTTACTCCCACCATCCTCTTTTTACATGCTCCTTATACATACAGTATATAACTCATTTCTTAGCTCAGTTTTTCCCTGAAAACAGGTGGTCTATATTATATACCTCTGAGGTTTGACTCTGCTTTCATTTACCTTGTCATAAATCACATTGCTCTACCAAAATGAATGGCATTAGGTCAGTGTAAAACTGATGTAAATGAAAGAAAAAAATTTAACATTATTTCCTGCTACTGTTCTTTCTGCGGGAGGTGAACTCAAAAGGATCCCCTAATATTTGCTTTAGCCTTTATCTTGATTTTATGCTCCTGTTGGGTCCTCCATTTGATAAATTGTCTCCACCACTGAATGAACCAATTTTAAAAGCTTGGAAGGTCTATTCAGCAGTAAAAGCTGAGTCTGTCTTCTGAACAAGGTATGCCTATAGGCTTCAGGAGCCCTACTCATACCTGCTACCCAGAGAAGTTGATGAGAAGTCATATTTCTATTTTTAAATGTCTACAGTCCTTCCTCTTTCCAATTTTATAAAATGGATAATATGATTGCTTGAGACAGAAAACTGTAACACTTGAGTAAATCACCTAGCCTGACATTGATTTTAATGGGTCCAAGATTCAACCATCAACACTTATTACAGAACTATGAATCATCCCATTGAACCAGGTCCAATCTTGTAGTGAGTCTCTTCACACTTTAATTTCCTGTACTAACCATAATCTGGAAGAGGGGATATTTGGTGATATTTAAAAGAAAGGAAGATATATTTATGCATAAAAATATCCATGCTCTTTCTGTGTTCTCTTTGGTTCCATTTTTCATTTAATCAAGTTGATCCATCCTTCCATTCAGCAATGGAAATCCCACAGCAACCTTCCTTGCACCATGGTAAAAAAGCAGGACTGAATAACATCTGGAACATTTTTTCCCTATTGACAGTTACAACAGAATCAGAATACATTTTTCTAAAGTTAGGAGTGTGCAGAAAATGAAGAAATTTTAGATGAGAGATTCTAAACAGCATGATTATCTGTTTTCTTTTTTTTTTTTTTTTTTTTTTCCCTATTAATAAGCTAATTAAATCACTTGGGGTGGGTAAATGGAGACAGAGTTCATTGGAAAAACCTCTCTCATGTAAAAATTGTTTTTTTTTTTAATTTGTAAGAAAGACCATTGTCATAAATGTTTCTTTTTTCCCAAATTTATGGAGAATGATACTGTAAATGCAGGACTTCAAGGTTCAGTGAAAGATACTGTAACCTCACTGTCTCTCTGCCCAAAAATGATAGAAAATATCTTTCGTTTTGAAGAGCTGCTAGTGGTCAATATTTAGCAAATCACAGATTCAAAGCTGAAGTGCCCTAACTAAGAGAGCATTTGATCACCAAAACTAGAAAAAACAGAGATTGATAAAATTTTATTATCATGTTGTATCAAGACTACTTTTTATTGGTAACTTTTCGTCAAAGCCTGACTAATGTTTTCTTTCTCCAGATAAAAATTTTTATCCATGCCTGCACCAAGCACCTCTGTATGTCATGCCTTGGACCTGTTAGGTTTGGTTATCTAAACCTTCCCTCCTTCCCTCCTTCTTCCTTCCAGGGAATCCAATTCTTTAACTGTGTTTCCCATCATTAGAGGAAACCTACAAAATATGGCACTGAACGTCACATTGCTTAAAGAATATAGTGGCATCATACTTCTGGTGTGATAAAACATATCAGAAACTGAGCTCATACCAAGAAGTATTTAACTTAGTGCAACAGACTCTTCATCCAAAAATTATTTAAGCTCCAGTCTATGGGTCCCATCAATTTAGCCTCCTTTTGAAGTTTTTTTTCTATCATAGGAAATAATTGAGGAGATATAGAATGGTAAGGATGCTCTTTTGAGGAGGCTGCATGAGTTCCGAGTCCTGCTCTAGCAGCTAGATATTAATTTTTTGTAAAATAACTAGTGGGGGGAAAAAAAATTTCCTCTTATCTTCAAAGAAAATCCTGAACTTTTTTCCAAACATTCAACCAAACCAAAATATTCTATACTTGTGCATTTAAACCTTCTTGGACTGGAGGAACTGAATGAGAACCTCACACATTGTGTGCACTTTCTCTAATTACTTTCTTATTCTATGAAAAGGAGAGTGGATATTGGAGCATAAACTATAATTGCATCTCAAAAAAAAAAAAAAAGTGCACTCACTACTATGCCTTCGAGAGAGATGGTTTCAGCAGTGAAGCCTAACACAGATTTTACAGATATGATTCTGGAAGTAGGACACATTTGTTTTATACACAATGGTGATACATACACCTTTTTACCTTAATTAGGTATAATGCCTTGAGACACTATAGACTTCACCAATATGTATGCATGGACAAGCACAAACACATACTTTGGCTTTGAGACATAAAATTGTGCACACAGGTGGCCATTATAATGTCTGACCTCTGTTTATTCTCAATGCTGTTACTCTGCCCTCCAGAGAAAAAAAACCAAAACATTACTGAATGGGTGCAATGAATTAAAATGAAGTCAGTATCTACATCCCTCTCCTCCCTATTCTCACTTGCAACATGAAGGATAATATTCTGTTTACCCATCACCATTACTCATAGCTTGGGAAAAACACCCTTGTGAGACCAAGGGGCTGATTCCCATCTTACTTGTTCCAGTCCATCCCAGTTTCAGACTGTGAGGACTGCACCTCATCAGACTGATATTAATGAGGCAAAAGTTGTCTTTGGCTGAGCTGTAGGAACCCATGAGGACCCCCAGAGCAAACATCTGTAGTGGATACAAATAGCAGCAGAGTTATATGGCTCACCTAACTCTTCACTCATTGGTGTGGCTTTTGTGGGTGAGATGTTCAGGCTTAGGCCCATGACTACATTTATTTCATCAGGGTTTGAGTATGAAAACAAGGGCATGAAAAGGAGTGGGCAAGATGGTTGGGTGTGAGCCCCACCAGAAGTCCAGGCAGGCTGCTGCTGCCCAGCACATTGCTCTCTGCTTGGGTTAGGTTAACTGGTAAGTGAGGTGTGATGTGAGTCAGCCCCAGGACTTGTCCAAACAGTTCCAAAAGCCTGCAAGAAACATTTCTGAAATGAGCCTGGCTCTCACTGGGAGTGGGGGTGTTGGAAGGGAAGTGCATACATGGTACAAGCGGGTGGCAGTCATGCAAAATCTTAACTTCTCACCGGGCAGTGACCTTAGTATGTTTTCATGTTTATCTAAAAAGATAAAAGGTATGTGATTGCTCAGGAATGAAAACATGGGTAACATTCAAGCAGAGGAAAGCAGAAACAGCAGTTTAAGAGGCAGAAAAATGTAAACCAGCACTGAGAACGTTTGACTTTGCCTTCTTTTTTTTTTTTTTTTTTTTTTTTTTTATGATGTAAAGGTCATGGATGCATTATAATGAAACAAATAGGAATGACCGAGCAGAAGGTTTTCATAATGTAGTGCAGACCTCTTCTAGGGATACTTTTTACTGTCAGAATTTGTAAGATACTAAAGCTAACAATATAAATATGACCAGAGTGAACACCCTCAGCTTTTTCTAACTGCAAAGAAGGCATTGAGTTCAGGATTCTCAAATGCAAGAGGCAACAATGAGAGCCAAAGCTTGTGAATGTGCCTTGTTTTTTGCAAAAGTCCTTGGGTGTTCCTTAAGAATTTTCAACTCTTTCACCTTCTTTACAAACACCAGCTAAAACCATGACAGTAAATACTTTCAGGACAACATAAAATTAAAGTATAAAACTGTGAGGAGGGAGTGTTTTGTTTACAAACATGCGGGCAGATTCTGAGTAGATGTAAATTAAGGTCGCTCTAAGTGAAAAACAGCAATTTACATGAGGTGGATCAAGCCTGTGATGTTTCTGAGGTATTGCCTTTATACATATCTGATTTGATAAAACTGCTAGCAAAGCAGACTCCGTGTGTACAGACACAGACAGCACACTGCTCAGACAAAGGTCCTGATTCTTATCTTGCACCAGTTTCACACTGGTGCAATCCCATTGCTACCAAACATTTTTGCTTGTGATCTGCTCTTGCAGTTCAGACACATATCAGCCTTGGCCCCAGAGTTTCTCTGTGAAAACTGGGAGACAGAAAAATTGCAAAGAAGGGGGAGGAAAGGACCGATTTTTCATTTGAAACCAAGGGAAACATTACTTCCTTCTGGGATCTAGTACCTTTTCCCACTGTTGGCTCCATTTCCCATAATACCCTTGACCTCAGAGGTCACCTGTCATTGGAAGATGAAGCTCTGAATAAACAGAGAAGACCCGGTGGTGTCTCTTATCTCTCCATTTTGCCTCAAATCTCTGGGCAGAGTTTTAAATTATTCATCCACTGGTGCTCTCTGCGAGTTACACGTCTCAGTCACCTACCCCCCCTTTGCTTGCCCATTTGTGAGTGAAGGCGGTATCCTTGGGAACCTTATCAGAGATCACAGATTCAGGCTCCAGAAATGAAATAAAAGAGGAAATTGGCTGTATTAGCATAAGAGGAGTCAGCCTGGAGTTGAATACACACATCACCCAGAAGCACCACTGGCTTCTCTTATCAGTAACGTCTGATCACCACTTCTTTATACACACAGGCACACAGGCACACACGCACCACACACGTGCACACACACACACTCCACTCTTTAATTCCACCCAGCCCATTCCTTTGTTCCAGCTCATATGAGGGAACACATGAAAATAAGGTCAGATGGCATGAGTTTCCTGAAGGGGTTTTCAACCATCCCAAGTTTGCTTAGGCAAAAGAGCAGAAAACAGCAAATCCAAGAAGTTGGGATTTTTTCGTTGGTTGTTGTTTGTTTGTTTGTTTGTTTGTTTAACAGAAATGATGATAACCCTCTAACCTCCACAGAAGGGAAAAAAAAAAAAAGTCTGGATAAAGATTTCAGATAGGGGGTTTCTGTTATTGGTTCAAGTATGATTCCTAGACCAATCTGTCTGTTTATCTCTCTCTCTGTAGTGTTTCAATAACACATAGCCATGGTTTATGAGGGTTTTTTCAGAATATAAAAATCTGATAGCCTTATAGCATAATTGGATATGTTTTTGAAAACTAATACAGTGAATAATTTTGAAATTTAGAGGTGCAGATTTATGTAATTGAAACAAATTATTTTCCTGTTCTTCCTTTGCATGCAGACATTATCTCTTATCCTACAGTTGTGGCAAACACTATGCATTGTTTCATCCCAATTTGAACAGCTGCATTGGAAAGGACAAAAGCCTTATTGTTTCATAGTCTCCATGGCATGGTGAACTGGGTTTTTTTAATTCTGTCTTCCTCACCTTTGTTGGGACACTACTGTATGTATGGCTCCATATTTTGCTCTGTGTATCTTTAGCAATGTACATTATCCTTCACAGAGCTGCTATTGACAGGGTGGCATCTGCTGTCTCTGTTGCTATTGAATCTGGTAAATGAAGAAAAATAATCAGAGGGTGTTAACACTACAAACAGTGAAAAACATGCTCTATGACATCAACTTTGTTGACATTTTAGGCTTCTTTTTCTTCATCTTGTGGAAAAGACCGCTTCACACCCCCCTCCCCTAAAATTAATTTCCCTTCTTTTGAGAGTTGTGACTTTGTTAATGTCCAGATTTGGTGATTTCCATACACAGTTTTTCTCATGGAAATTTCACCATATCTCTACAAAATGAGGCTCCTTTGTTTTCTAATGAATATTGCTAACATCATAGAGTAAACACACATTGGCTCTACATAGTATAAGTGGTGGACTAAATTCTATGGCCCTCAGTTAAACAGAGTTTGAATGAAATAAAGAAACCATTTTCATTTATTTTAATGATGGAAGGAAAATGAAGTCTCATATTTTGTGAGTTTTGGGGTCAAAAAATGAAAAAGAAAAATAATATTTGTAATGGCTTCAATTCTTCTCTTGATGTTTTTCATACTGGAGTTCACGTCTGTACATATAATAAATAAAGATTTCTAATGGCTTAACTCACGTTGCCATGGATAAAAGATAAGATGATGGTTCAATAAACCTTCACATATGAATTTATAAAAGTATCTCCACCATTTCCTCTTAGATCTGTGAAAAATCATTGCCAATCAGACTAATAGATATCTATGCTTATAGGCCTTTCACAATATTTAGTGGAAGTGAATATAGTAACATATAGAACCAGCCTTGACAGGACTCTGAGTAGGAGGCATGATATATTAGTATGTAACCATATGCAAGACTGTTGCCAAATTATTCCATAAAATGACTCTGTGGATCTACTGAAGTTGTTGGCAAAACAGCCATTGACCTCTGAAAAGCCAGGCATACACCCTGAATATCTGCCTGTCTCCTCTAACAGTATTCATCAATGTAGGAGGTCATGATATCACAAGAGGGTAGCTAGGAGGAAGATGAGGGTGATAAGAATAACCAGGTTAACTGTTCTTTGTAATATGCAAAGTTCTTTAGTTCCTTGTTTTAATATGTTGTGCTAATCTGACCAAGGGAAAAGCATCTGCTCACATCTACAACAGGCAAGTAGAAGTGTCCTCACAACTTCTATCGGTGACGCATCTGTAGGTTGAAAACAAAACCTCTGTATCTGCTTTACGGATGATAAATATTTAAAGCAGAAAGGAGAGCTAAAAACATGGTGACTTCTGTTAAATAAGATTAGGCTTGTTTATTTACTAATTCAGCCCATTTAACTCAATGGGGTGACTGTAGGCTTCCTGTACAGTCAATGGAGTTAAATCTCAGTTGAGTCAATCATACCCTGGAGGTGCTTGGCCATGTCCATGAACTGCAATGAGAAATTGAGGAGGAATGCTCTTTCTCCAGTACTGTTTCAGTACATTCGACAGAATGAAAATGTACCAGAGATCCTGAACAAGGAAGGTAACACATACATCAGAATGTTATAATCTCTATAAAATGTATCAATAAAATTCGTATCAGGAGGGTGTGAACCCAGAATTAATGATATATAATGGGGTTTTTTTGTGAACAAGACATGTTTTGCTATAGTTTTTTTTGGTTTTTTTTTCCCTGTTGGAAAAAGTAATCTAGGCAGCTATGGAAACATGGCAGAATCAAAAATATAATGTAAACAATAAAAAGTTTTATTTTGTAATAAACATAATAACCTTTTCTCAGTCATAAATATTGATGTTTCATCATTGATCTTGGTGAAAGCAGAATTTAAACACTGCAGATATTCTTAAGGTCAATTTGAGCTTCCCAGACAAGAGATTCTCCCCTTCATCTGAATTTTCTAGTATTTCTTGCTGATAGAGTTATGATGTTGATTAAAATTCTTCTAGGACATGGAAAATTCCATAGACTATGCAGACTGGTGAAAATCACCATTTCTGCTTACCTCAGTGTTGGAATGCCATATGGGGGAATTATCAATCCATGCCAAGTATCTGGGGTCTGTTCTGGGTCTAATTGTGAAAGATTTCACCTTCTAAGTCATTTTGGCTTATTAAAGATGATTTTAATGAAAAGATAGTTGCAAAGTGTCTAGTAGTGCTTGAGGTTTTAATGGAATAAAACTTCCTTTCACATGAATTAGGTGGGAATTTTGCTGTTTAGAGAACATTTGTCTCTTAATAACTCTGTCCCTTTTAACTCTTGGAGATTCCATTTTTTTTCCTCATTCCAAGTTTTCTGATTCTTTAAGAACAAATCCTTTACACACAGACAATCCATTCTGTAACAAATTGAGTCCTCTAAAAGCAGAAGCACCATGTCCCCTGTAATTCCAATATACTGCAGGTTCTAAGTTAACTTCCTTAAACTAGATTGTGCAATAGTCATCATGCTTGAAGGTGACTGTTTTGTCTCCCAGCCTTCAGCTTCCTCGCAAATCCAGTCCGTTTCCATGTACTGGTTCTGTATAACTCATGTGGTTTCCTTAACCTGTAGAACAATCAATACACTTATTTTTTGAACAAAAGGTGATACATTTATGCAATCACACAGTAGTTTGGGAGTCAGTGTTCTTTCTGGGCATGCACCTAAAAGTAAGCATTAGGTAGCTTTGAACAGGGCTCTACAAAGTATTTAATGTCAGTCTACAGTCACCTCTATGAGTCAGTAAGTGCAGTGTACTGCCTTATACTATGTAAAAAGTGCTTGTTTTAGCACCATCTAAGCAAAATAGATGGCAAGCTGGAGGGGCAGAAAGTTGTGATCTCCCCTTTCTGTAATTTTTGCAATGGATTGTGACAAGTTGGCCATCTAGAACTTACCCCACAGAGGGTTTTTTCAAGAGCTAACTAAGACACAGCTTCCTTATTCCAGGTTTTAGAAGCTTGTGTTTCTGTAAGAAAACATCATGGAAAATCTGCATGTGTTCTGCAGCTTCTGAATTTATTACAGGACAGCCACGAGTACAAGAACTTTGGAATGTTTGTCATGAGGAAATATGGGGAGGAATTTTTTATAAAGGCCTGTAGACATAGGGTGAGGGCTAATGGCTTTAACCTAGAAGAGGGTAGGTTTAGGTTAGACATTAGGATTAAATCTGTTAGTGTGAGGGTGGTGAAACACTGTCATAGTTTGCCCCAAGAAGCTGTGCATACCCCAACCCTGGAAATTTTTGAGGCCAGGTTGAATGGGGCTTGGAGCAGCCTGGTGTAGTGGGAGGTGTCCCAGCCCATGCAGTGGTGTTGGAACTAGGTGATCTTTAAGGTCCCTTTCAACCCAAATCATGATTCTATGATTCTATGGATGGATTTCTGTTACTATTTATTTGGATGGAATTCAGACCAATGCAGGAAGCACACAGGTCATGTCCAAACCAGTTATGGAAACTGGATACTGCATCTGGGCCTGCTGTTCCCCTAAGAAATTTCAGGGGATAAAACACAGTACAGGTTTTTCTGTATTCAGATTTTATTTACATTGCTGTTTCTCTGTTGTGGGCTGAACTGGGACTTGCAGCCCTGATTACAGGGAAAGCCAAATGAAAGTAGACAGGTGATTTGGACTGAATGTAGGAAAACATCTCCATCTATCTGACACAGCCAGCTCTCTGTGGGGACAAGGCTATGAAGTCCACTATGCTGGTGCCAAAAATCTGACATCTGGCTAAAAAAACCAAACCAACCAAGCTAAAAAAAAACCAAAACCAAAACCAACAACAAACCAAAAGAAAACCCACAAAAAAATCCCAACACTAATTTTTCCTTCATTCCAACATTTTATATTTCCCAATATATAAACCTGCCAACAGTGAGCCATAATTTATGCAAAGTCTTATAAGAGCACACTAAACCTTGTCTGCCTTCTTAAGTACCATCACAGAATGCTGCTTCAGGTTTCAAAAGCAAGTGTAGATTGGCATTTAATTATTTAATACTGCTGTAGAGGGGTTTTTTGGGTGTTTTTTTTGGTTTCTTGTGTTTTTTTAACAGCAGCAGAGATCATCTGAAAACACACAGCTCAATACTCTCCATGTGCATGCTGTGGGCACTCAAGTAAGGAAGCAGAATTCAGATGAAATTTTAACTGTCTGTTACACTTGTTACCAAAGTTCTCCATTATTGTCTCTCTGGTATAAAATGTTTTGGGTTTTTTTTTGGGGGGGGTAATTTTAGCTTTTGATTCTCTATAGAGAACTCTAAGTAAAGGCAGACAAATTCAGGTATCTTAATTAAGCACTGCAAACTGAGCAGTTGTGAATGTACCCTGCTTGGTACAAAAGCAGATACCAGATTAACAGAGCATGATGCATTACTACCTTCTTTTGAATGTATTTTAACACACAGATTGCCATTCAACATTGTATGGTGATTTGCTAATTCATTCAGATAGTTTCCTTACCTGAATTAGCAAGCAGTAGACACCTTAAGTTTTATAAATATGTGGAGAAAGGGATTAAATTCTCCTATTCCAGCCAAAACCATGACTGATTTTAACTCCTGGTTAAAAATCAGGGTAGCATGAAAAAGAAAGAAACACAACATTTATCTTCTAGAGCATGGAAGTATCTTCTGAAAGTATTAAAAGTATTAATACTTTTATACATTTAGGACATTTCAAGCAAGTCAGTAGGTTGTTTTACTGGTGATACTTCTTGCTATGGCAAAAATGTAATGATTAATTAGCAATATTATCTTTGTGCTAAATGTCTGAGGGTATGTGCTAGCTGAGGAATAAAAACTGCACAGTTGTCTTTAATTTTAGAAACTGTATCCTCAGAACTACTCCTGATTTACAAGAGCTGTGATGCTGTCCCATGAAAGCCTTTGCATCAGACTGTCATTTGTGTACAATTCTACAGGTAAATACTGTATTGACTTTAAGGGCATCATTGGAAAGAAGAAATAAAATCTGCAGTTATTGCTGAACTTAGCAAGTCTCACAGCTATGCAAGTTTCATTATATTCAATCAGAAAAATATGGACATTCAGATAACTAGACCACCCTGAAAAAAACTCATTTAAAACTAGACTTTGGAACTCCTACAAAGAAAGAAAATTAAAAAGGAAAAAAAAATAAAAAAGAGAGAGAAAAAGAAAGGAAGACTTGTTTCTTTTCACCCACAATGCTGATGTCCATTCCTGCTTGCATCTTTCACACCAGTGCATAATGTCTTTGGATGCTTATCACAATAGCCCCCTTGGTAAATGAATATTTTTATTGCAGTAGCCTTTGGAACTTTAACAAAGAAAGATGGGTAGATTCCCACCCACAACATTAAAGTTTTCCTATTCACTGACACCAAACCATGTTCTAATGTTTAAACAAACCCAAACGCTTGGGAAAATTTAGATTTGACCTCACTGTGCATGTTAAACAGTTTACATTACAGCAAACTCTAGTTTTCCCTAATGTGTATAGAACTTTGGAACTTTGTCAAAACGGAACAGTTTCAAAGCCGTATGATCTTCACCCGGGGGCCTAATTGAAGCGGCATGAAAAAATTTTCTTTACTTTTTTTCTTTTTGTCTTTTTTTTTTTTTTTTTCTTATTGAGCTGGATATGAAGCTGGGTACTCTCCAAAAAAATGCTTATGAAGCTGACAAACATTTACCTCCCAGTCCTACAACCCTAAAACTTCCATCACAGAAATTCAGAGCAAAGGTCAGACAGAGGAAAAACATATTAGAAGAAGCATGACAAGCCAAGTTTTATTCTACTTGAAAAGCCAGCTTTTAAAAGTTCTTTTCCTTTCATATTGGTTGTTTGAAAAGAGATCTGAAGAAAAGTCAAAATCCCCATGTAAATGCATGTATTTTCAAATGAGAGGATACCTATGCAGATGCATATTAAGTTGCATCCAGCTTTGGTGGGCAAGCCATGTTTGAAGAGCATTCCCAATGCAGTTGATGTTCATGTCATTTTTGAGTCCCCTCTGAAGTTCATTTGCATCAAACTGAAATGAATATATAAAAATTAGATGTTTAATTTGTGGTTGCCAGTGGCATAAGAAATATGCATACACGCTATCTTCTTGCCAAGCAAAACACTTTTACAGTAAATGTTATAACTGTATATTTCTAAAAGGTATTGTACATTCCAAGATTTATACCATAAGACTGCATTAGGTACTGCAGTGTATCTTACTGGGTGGTTGGTGGCTTAAATGCCCAGAATATTGCTTGTCCAAGCTAGACAATCTACCAAAAAAACTTGTATAAAAATTGCATATCTTTATACAATTTAAACATAGGAGTACAAATGCATAAACTTTGCAAAACCTTTTTAGTGTATATAGATATGAGCATTCTAAAACCAAGGCAATCTAATAAAGGAGAAATTTAGGCAAATCATAGGTTTCTGAATGTACCTATGTAGATGCAGACACAAAACATGATATACATAATATGAGCAGTCCTATTTATGTTTCCATTTATTCTAACATAACTCCATTAATTTTTTCAAGGTCATTTCTGATTGTCACTTTGAAAAGTGGGCAGTGATGAGTAGGACTGAGGAGAACAGAACCACTGATTCTCTACAATTTTCTACCACCAGGTATTGCAATCTTTCTGTCATCTGATTAATTGCATGGATGGAGATATTTCAGTTCAGCTCATGAAATTAAATCCAGCAAAGATTATTGGATATGCTTGCAGAGTTAATATGAAATTTTAATCATCCTAAATATACCAACTTCAGTGTGTTCCTACAAATCAAATGCAAATAATATACAGTTCCTTGGTCAAATCCTCAAGTGGAGAAAATCAACTAATCTGATCTATATCAATGGAGAATGGGATCTCTGGTTTAATCTGCAGCAGGATTTTCTCAAAGAACAGTTTCCAAGTGTTAATATTCAAGATCCTGAGAACTTATGAAATACTTTATAACGTGAAGATTCCCTGAAAATTTGAGAACACATCTCAAACTGCCATTTGAGACTTGAGGGACATTAAGTTAAACTCTTTGCAGTACTCTCTGAATATTTATAGGGAAGGAGAGATTTCACAACTACAGCTTCACAACATATTAAGCACTTGCAGCTACTGTTACTGTCAGAAATGAGGGTCAGGGATTTTGTTTCATGTTAGGGGATCTCATATCATGTGTAAATGCTTCAGATAGAGGGCACATATGATACCTTTATCCATTAACTGAGCAGTCTGACCAGACTTTTCAGATGTCAGATTTTTAAGACTGATTATTTAGCATTTGCCAATGTACAATAAGTTTCAAACAGAAAAATCCAGTGTCTGTGATATTCATCTTCTCTCACCCCCAATAAAAGCTAAAGAAATTTACAGTCATTAGAACTGTGTCAGTAGCTGTGTATTTTTTTATAGAAACATAAAATCAAATTAGCATTATTTTTAAAGATATTGTATATCCAATCTGATGGGAAAAAATCTGATGGAATTCTATAGTGATTAGATAAATAGGAACATATATATATATATACATTTAATTTGATTCCATAAAAACATTTTCAAAAAGTGTTCAATCTAATTGAGATGGACTATCTTGCCAAAAATGCTTGCTTTAATCACCTGGTTTCTAAAAATGAAAGACTTAATCATGACAAGGTCTTTATTTATTTTAGGCACTTTTCTCTTTGCACATCTTATTGGATTTAAATTGCTAATAAAAACAATTTATTCAGTTTCTGATTCTTTCAAATGGTGGCTTATCTGAAACCATTTTAAACAACATATTAAAAAAAACCCAAACCAACCCTTCTCAGTAGATCCTAAATCCTAGAAATTCTTCAGCACTTGATAAGAAAACTGTTCCTACATGCACAGGACACTCAAAGGTGTGTGCAAGATCAGGGGTTCCAAAGTAATACAGATTTCTGGTAAGGATACTGAAGAAGTACAGTTACATTTGCAATTGGATTTCCCCTTGGGACACTGGTACCACAGAAAACAGACTTTTCATTGCAGTACATGAAGAATTAGGCATGTAACCAGATAAGCAGTACACTGCTACAATGATAAAATTTATGCACTCATGCACCTGGAGGCTTTTGAAATATCAAACACTAAATGTTTTCTATAGAACTTAGAAGAAAAATAAAGGAAATTGTTCAAAATATTGTCTTTTTTCTACTCTGTTTCTATTTTTTATTTCTATCTTTGTTTCCATTTCTTCGGATTTTTTTTCCTATGACATATTGGAGGAGGAATTCTTCACTCACACTGGCAATGATAGTACTAAGGAACTGCTGAGCATCTGATAAATATCAGGCTCTATATTTGCAGTGGAATATTTAAAGTGAACTTCTGTGTGGTCAGAGATTCTTCTTTCTCATAGTAACTCAGAGTTTAAGTGCATCACAGAGGGAATCTTACCCCTCAGTTCTGTTTTTCTTGACCTTTTATCTCACACAGCCTGCCTACATTTTCCCACAATTTAGGATCCCAGTCATGACTATCAGATAGCCACTGTTCTTCTCACACCTACATAGTGTTTTTCAAGCATTGCCCTTATTTACTGTTTGGGATTTTGATGCTGCAGGCTGTAAAGCAAATTATATGGGAACAATCACTTCTCATTAGAGCTTCAGCCCACGGAGCCAAGGAATTTACTGATGTGATCAGTATTAGCTATGATTACCTCAGTTTTAGAGATGCTGGCCCACACTAAATGATTTTTCACTTATTGTTTTTCATGCCCTGGGATTAGCCATTTTAGGAAAATAATTTCTTAAGGAGGGAGCTATCATATGTATGGTCATTACTTTACTGAAAAGGATGCTAGATAGCAGAACAAAATTCACCCTATCTGTGGAGATGAATCTATTGAAGAACAAAAAAATCAGCTATTTCTTTGAAGTGAAGCTTAATAGTGTCATCACTCAGTTAAATATGAATATATTTTTGCCTTTTAAGTATTATTAGATTACTTATAAAAAGGTGATTAAGTTATTTCTTAGATAAAACTATTAATTTTAGGGTTTTTTTAATGGAAGGATTATATCTTGACTTCTATCACCACAATATGCCTGGAAATATTAAAATTTGGTGATACCTGTGCAGTTGCCAAAGAACTACACTGGTATTCTTTGTGAAATGTAAAGTGTCAAAGACTGCTGACTCCAATTCCTCATTATAGTGCTTTGAGCTGCCACTGCAAACCTTAAGGTTTATCTCAAAGTATTTCCTATCTGCCCAAAAGTCTTCCAAAGTTATTTCTATCACAGTAATTAACTGAGCTCTTCAAGTGCTCTCAGGGTTAAGAATAATTACAGTCATTTTGCTGTACCTAATCATGGCAAGTATCACACTTTTTTGCATATATAATTTCAGTTATGATGAAGTGGTAGAATAACAAGTTGTGGTAAAATAGGGACCATGAGAATTCAATGGAAAGGCAGTTGCCTGTTCTGCAGACTTGACAGTCTCTGTGGAGGACAAATAGAAAGAGAAAATCACTTGAGCACAATAAGCAATGTGACTGTGCTGTTCTGCACTGTGGGGAATGCTTTCAGTATGCCAGGTCCATACTCTTTGCTGTTCAGATTCCCATTATTGAAGAAAACTTGTTCTCATCTTCTCCTTTAAATTGTTTTTGAAACTCCCAGTATATTGTTTATATGTAGGCTGGAGGTAATTTTCCCAGAAAGTCCCAATCACACAGCAGAAATCATATTGCCTCAATGGAGATAATGATTGTTCCAAGTCAGTGATCTCTGTTCTCTCCTAGCTTCACTCATCATGCAAAGAAAAGTGAAAGCCCATAAGACAGTGGTCAAATGAGTCAAATTTCTTGGAACATATTCTTTTCCAAAGCTGCAGTTTAGTTTTCAAAATGATAAATGGCTACCTGAACTGCTTATACTAGTAAAATAACTCAGAAGAAGAGTAAGAAATTGGGTCATGTTCTGGCAGCTTGAATGATGTTTCCTGAGCCAAGTTTTGTAATGGCTCATGGATTTATGCTCCCCTAAGCATGGCACCAAATGGAGGTTTTTTGGGTGCTGGTGTTCTGTAAGTTGCTGTAGCAGTCTGATATCTTTGACTACTTGAGACAAGACCTTCTCTTAAATTCCTTGAAGCTTTTCACTGAAGCTGATGGGCCACTGTTTCGTTTCTTATCCTTTTTTCATGGAATCTGTATTTCCATGAACACTGAGGATTCCTTTTTTGCTTCTAACTTCTGAGGTCATCTCACATTCCCCTCAAAAAAGGCAATCTTTTCTATGATAACACAGTTGACATTGATTAGTTTCTGGGGTGGATATCTCTTTCTGTTGGTTAAAGGAGTTTAAAAAACCAGCTTTGCCTGAGCAGCTAATTTTGTATAGGGTTGACTTGGATGAATGTAATTTTAAGTGCCTCATTTTAAATAGTTAATGAAAAGAAGGAAGGAATTCCACCTACCCCGTATAACTAGTCACACTGGAAGAAAATGCTGATTCCAGTCACATCAGATTTAAAATACATCTCTTCCTTATTTCCTGCTCAATATCAGGACCTAAGGGGTTTTTCCCTTATATAACTCCTTTTTCTCTTACACCATTTTCTCATTAATTTCTGACCGTATAGCTAAAAAAGCATTTCCACATAACTTCACTGTTGCTAAATCATTCCATGTTCATGAAATCTACATTAGAGAGACTACATCACCTCACACCACGTGCTACTGTTGTAATTTCTGTTTTGCTGCCATACTGGATGGACATCTTTGCATCTTCTGCACTGGACTTCACATTTTGGTGGTGAAAAAGGATGATTTTTCTTTTTCGTTCCACTAGAACCTTGTGCAGAAACACCATTGTTTTCTCAGCTCTCTGAAAAGGTGATAGCATTAAACCTAGTAAATTAAATTTAATGAAGTGATAGCATTAAAGACATTTGTGGTTTCCTTGCCAAGTTTTGCAAGCTATGCTTCATTTCTATTATTCAAGTTTAACCTCATCTCCCATCTTTTTCATATGTTGGCTTGATTCAGCTATTCTGTGAAACTCAAGAGAAAGAGATAGAAGGAAAAAAGCATACAGATTTTATGGCAATAATTCCCTTATGGATAAGAGAATTGAGTGCAATCATAAAACCTGACATATTTAGAATCTGTTATCTACAGGAAACAGTGTTGAAATCTAATACAGATATTGTAAGTTTATTACCAAGGTGTAGATAGGGCCATATGCACCTTCAAAAAATGAAAGAAAAGAGAAGTCAGCTTGCTAAAAATTCTCATATTGAGGATGCTAACATGAACCTCAGAACCACTCTGCTCATTTTTGGTTCTTCCCACAGAATATCTTGGAAAGCCTGAGAAAGAGTTTTTCAAATACCTTCCAGTAGCAAAGTTTTCAAATTACTGTGAAGAGGGGAAAAATGGTATTTTCCAACACCAGAGAAGACTTCTATCTGCTAAGTGTGAGAGGTACACAGGGAATAGAAAAAAACTCACAATAATATTCAAAGACACAAAGAAAATACCTTTTTCTCACAAAATACTTTTCATTGAGAAAATGCCAGTTAGATGTATCACAGTCATAATAAGAAAAAACATATTTCTAGTTTAACTGGATTCACACATTCAGCATGTTTGAGAAATACATGTTACTGATTCATACCAAATGGGTTGTTTACCATCTGAGATGATCCAATATAAAACTAAAGTTCCTTTCCATAATAAGTGTTGAAAACTTGTAGAGAGAAATACATTAATCATCTTTTAACAATCCTAAAAAGGCTTTCCAAATACAGGAATAAATGTTTTGTTTTTCAGCAGGGAATCCCTTTTGACCTTCTACTGAGCTACTGCTTCTAATGAAGTATTAATAGTTTCTAAATGAAAACATTATTACGGGCACCTAATTCTCCCCTTGGTGACATTGATATGTGTCAGGAGTTACTCCTTGGCAGGCAATGGACTTATTTCAGTATAAAGCCAGGATTGTGCCTCCTTTGGTTCCTGTAGCACAATACAGAACAAACAGTCACATAAATAAGATCTGTCTCCAGTGAGCTACAACAGTTCCCAGAGGTGAAGAATCTGGTTTTATATCTCTATAAGACTAGTGTAAAACTGTATACCAAATACTTAACAGTAGAATTAGGCAACTTGTATTTATCTAGCAGTCCAAAGTGGTGGATTAGTTACCTGCATGATGTCTCAGATGGTGCTAAATGCCAGTGCTGAGACAACTCAGTCATGTCTTAGATGTCTGGGAAACTCTCAAGTCAAAGAATGAAGCATTGAGGAATGGATCCATCCTTCATATATATTGACAGATTAAAAATATAAATACTTTTAATTTACATTCCTGAAGCAAGGTGTGGAGGAATGAATGCCTCAGTATAAATTTTACAGGACAGGGAAGTTTTGAAATTGAAATACAGAGCATACTCAGGTGGGCTAAGAGCTATTTCTTCTGGGGATCAGAGGCAGAATACAGGGGAAAAGCTTTCATACTGCTAGAGTTTCCATCATCATTACTTTTAGTTCTCCACAGTAATTTTATAGGCAGAGAAATAAAGCTCATAGATGGAGAAATCCAGAAATGTGTGGACACAAGTTATAGGATTTTGTATCGGAAAAGTTAAGAGCATTCTGCAGACTGAAAAGCACATAGAAAACAAAAGAAGAATGAATACCGTTCTTGATAGATGTTCACTTCTACAATCATGAGAAGGAAGCCAAGAAAAAAACCCAAAAACTGTTATGTCCTTGACACAGCCACTGACTTAAAGGCCAGACTTTGGGTAATCTACATATTTTCTGTATTTTAATGTCTTAATCATAAAAATGCATACAACAGTGTTTTAAATTTCCTAGAATGGACACATACCCATTCAGATTTTCTTGATACATGTAATTTACAGACTGTTTACCAAGCAGAAACAATGGAATTAAAAAATTATTTGAAGAAAAAATGAGATATTTGAAGGATTCCCTTTGATTATGACTTTAACTGTCCAAAAGTGTGTGCAAAACATTTAGATGGACTAAGGATAGAAGGGAAGAATGGAAGAAACATATTCTAACCTGGGAAATGTATGAGAGGTGAAGGAATAAATCTGCATAGGATATTAGAAATGGGTGAGGAAAATGGATAAAATGGTAAAACTTGATTGAAATGAAGTGTGCAGCAAAAATTACCAAAAATGTGTTTCACTTCTGTTGCTTTATTCTGCCCTTGTGAGCAGTGAGGACTGCAGGGAAGACCTCAAAAACCCATTAGGATCTTCTCACTTGGTATCTTCTCTACTTCTGTAGGGATCCAGAACTATCTAATATAAGTCATCTAAGTGTCAGCAGTTTGAGAGGGAAACTTACTTGGGAGACCTCTCTTGGTTTACACTTAATGATCTGATGAGCTACTTCTGTTCTTTATGTGGATGATCAAATTTGTGCATGGTATTTATGGCTCAGACTTAACCAAAGGAAAGGCACTGCTATACCTTTGGCAAAACTGGACTTGTGTAGGAAGTGTTTAGAAGGTCAAATTTGCTTTCTGATCACAGATCTTTATATATTCTTGAGCTGAATGACAGAGATGATCCTTTTTTGACCACATGCAAACCCATCATGATGGCCAAGCAAAGACATTACCTGAGTCAGGCTGGGGACAGGTTGCCTCTTCACATACTATTCCCCTACCTATAGATATGAGTAAGAAGCAAGGTATAAGTGGCCAAAAAACAAGAAGAATAGGGAGTGTTGATGCTGGCAGGCTTCCTCCTTTGAGGTCTGCATAGTTGATTTAGCAGCAAACACCATGAACAGTGAAAAGGAGCAGGTTGGGAAGTGAATGGTTTTCAATGGTCATGGGTACCAACACCTGGAAGGACAACTTTGGGCAGTAGAGTAAAGATTTACAATAAGGTAGTATAAGGTTTACTGTAAGTAGGTAAAATCACAGAATCATAGAATGGCTAGGATTGGAAGGGACCTTAAAGATCATCTAGTTCTAACCCCCTTCCAACACCTTCCACTCGACCAGGTTGCTCAAGGCTCCATCCAACCTGTGCTTGAACACTTCCAGGGATGGGGCAGCCACAACTTCCTTGGGCAACATGTAGCTGTGTCTCACCACCCTCACAGGAAATTTCTCCCTAATGTCTAGCTTAAATTACCCCTCTTCAAATTTTAAACCATTTCCTTGTCCTCTTACTACACACCCATGTAAAAAGCCCTACCCCAGCTTTCTTGTAGCCTCCTTCAAATATTGGAAGGTTGCTCTAAGGTCACCTCACAGCCTCCTCTTCTCCAGGCTGAACAACCCCAACTTCCTCAGCCTGGCTTCACAGGGGAGGTGCTCCAGCTCCCTGAGCATTTGAGTGACTTTCCTGTGGACATGTTCCAGGAGCTCTATGTCCTTCTTATGTTAGGGACTTATGTTAGAGCTTTGGATGATCTCATGTCTCATAACTAAAATTAGCCCTAGAAATTGACAGATTCAAATTCCCATAGTACTGGAGAGAGAATAAATTTACTGAGCTCCGTAGTTTGACTTGAGCAGAGAACTTGTCAGAGGGGCCCAGAAGGCAGAATACAAGCAATAACAATAGAAAGTTCATAAGGTAATTGAATATGTATTTCACAGAACACTCTCTGCACACATCACATTCTTTCCAGGAAACATACACAAGAATAATGATCTAGATATTAACTTATGAAATGTTTCCTACAGTAAGTTACTGTTGCGTGTCTTTCTACTGTAGACAAAATGAATCGGAGGCTTTGACTTAATATAATGGAAATCTTCTGTATTTTCCTCAGTTGAGAAGCTTCATTGAGACTTCATATTAATGTTTCATTATATATGAGATGGGAGAGAAATCTATCTGCTTTTCTCTGCCAAGTCTTTTATCAGAAGAGAACATGTATTTCTGCAGTTGTGTGAAACAGAATTGCAGATGTTCAGAGCCTGTATCCAGAACTCACCCTTTTCTTGAGGTCCCCAACACCAATTTCTGTCATATCTATCAACAATTACTTTAATGCCAGCAGGGAGAAGTTAGAAAGTGTCAGTGATAACGTGTTGTTTCAGCACCCACAGTTATGTGTGTAAAAAAACCCAGCTAGACAAAAATGGTTCTGCTTAAATTTCCATCAGTGCAGAAATATTTTCTGAGGATTTTGACGAGAATGAGAGATGAATAAAATATGGTGAATAAAAACTCATAACCTCATTTACACCTGATAAAATCTTCCTGGTCTTACTCTTAAGAAATATTACTGGATGCTCAGTAGATTGAGCAATGTGCCATTTCTTCTTCAGGAAACAAACAAACAAACAACCTGCCCAAAAAACCCTCAAAACCAGCAACAACCCCTACAAAAAAATGAAAACAAAACAACAAAACCAAAACAAACAAACAAAAAACAAACAATAAAAACCAAAACCCAAGACCCTAAATATTTTCAAACTCTGCAAACTACAGGCTATATAGTTTACTTCTTGAAGCACAGGGTGGACAAAAAGTGTTCTTTGTTGTGGAGCTGTCTGAATAAATGGTATTAAAGCATTGCTCATGCAATCTCAGTTTCAGCTGCCTTACCACTTTGCTGAACTGTATTTGTATGAATGGAAACAATAAATTTCATGTATTTAGCTTGCATTTATTATCTTTTTATATAGTTCAGAAATAGCTTAGCGGAAACTTACTGGACACTTGATTAATAAATAAATAAATAATGGGGTGGAAGAGATTGCTCATGGTAAAGTCACTCACAACCAGTTTGTCAAGTTGTTACCTATTTTTGTGGTGTGGTTTGAAAACTGACAGAAATACTGCTTTTATGTGAAGGGTATGGTTTTTCTTGTCCCACAGAGTCATTCAGTTTACGCCTCCTTGTGATCTCCAAAATTCCTGATTTGGTTTGCCAAGCTGTAAATGATGAGGAGTCAGGAACTGCTTTACAACATCAGCCTTCAAGGAAGTGTTGGGCACCTCAGTATCTGTAGCTTTTATCAGCTGTGCTAGGAAAGCCAATACCATTTGTAGACCAAGGAGTTAGATGCTTCTAATCCTTTTAAAACCAGGAATTTAAGAGCTCCCATGGGATGTTTTGGAATTTTATATAAGGATTTTCAGTATCCAGGTAAATTCAACATCCTGAATAAATTGTGATATCGATGCAAACTCTGGAAATATTTCACTGTATTTGGTTTACGTGGCAAGGTTTTAGTAACAGGTGGGGCTGCAAGGGCAGTTACTGTGAAACAACAACAGAAAATTCTCCTGTGTTTGACAAAGTCAGTTCCAGATGGCTTCAGGACAGACTCACTGCTGTCCAAAGCTGAGTCAATCAGCAATGGTGGTGACACTTCTGTGACAACATATTTAACAAAGGGTAAAAAGGCTGTGGAACAGCAAGTGGGAGAGAGGTGTGAGCCATAATCCTGCAGGCACCAAGGTCAGTGAAGAAAGAAGGGAAGGAGGTACCCCAGGTGCTGGAGCAGAGATTCTCCTGTAGCCCATGGAGAGGAGCCCATGCAGGTCCAGGTTTTCTGTCAGCACCTGTGACCCTATGAGGAAATAGGTGAGGACCAGTGAAAGGACTCATGCTGGAGTACTTGAGGAAGAACTGCAGCCTATGGGAAGGACCTACTTTGGAGAAAAATTGGAGAAGTTTGTAAAGGATTATATCTTATGGGATGGACTCCATGCTGAAGCAGGAGAAAATCATGACGAAGACTGTGCAGCAGAAATGAAGCATAATTGGCTGACAACCTCATTCTCTATTCTCCTTCACTGCTCAGGGGGAGGAGGTAGAAGAGTTGGGAGTGAAGCTGGAATTCAGAAGAAGGGAGTGATGGGGAAAAATTATTTTAGTTTTTGGCTATTTTGTGGTTTGGTTTTTTTTTTCTTATTTCTCATCATTCTACTCTGCTTGATTAATAAAATTAATTAAAATAAAATTAAATTAAAATAAATTAAATTAATTTCCCTATGCTGAGTCTGTTTTGCCTGTGACAGTAATTGCTGAGTGACGTGCCTGTCCTCATCTTGATCCATGAGGTTTCTGGTATTTTCTCCCACATCCTGTTGATGGGAAGGCAGTGACAGAGTGTCTTGGTTAGCACATGGTGGTCAGGCATGAAACCCACCACATTCCCTGAGAATTCACTGAAATTGCCTTTGTAACCTTGCACCTCTCCCACATGTCTCCAGCCACCTAACAGGTTGAGCCAAGCTAGACCCTACTTGCCCAGGGAGCCCATGTGGCTGCTGGGAGACAAAGGTGTGATTTGCTCCAGGGTGTGATCCAGCCTGCCCAGGACCACTCTCCAGCAGCTGTGCAAGGAGGGGAAGATGACTACGCTTCAATTTCTGGTGATTCATGTAATTGCCCAGAGTCAGTGAAGTGAAACTGAACCTCAGTGCTTTCTTTTGCACCCCTTGAGCTTTCACAGGACACAGTATGAGGTGCAAGTCCCACAGAAGACACCAGCTGCCCCAGCTCCTTCAAAGAGGGTCCCATGTCTGTCATCAACCTTATACTTTAGATAGCAGGTGATGGCAGGATATTGCCATGCATTTTATTCCCCCCGTGTATTTTATGTAGTGTTAGCTACAATCTCAAAGGATGAGCGGGCAACCCCTGCCCTGACATAAATACACATTTTTTGTCACATCTTTGCTCAATACTACAGAATTTAATTACATATTTAATTACATATTCACCTACTGTATCTCAAAGGAAATAGTGCCCAGCATCACCAGAAGGGAAGTGTAGCACATCCAACTATCACTACTCCATACTACACCAAAAAACTGCAGTGCTTGGTGTGCCTGGTGTTTCATGCTGTATTAACATATTAGCACTAAAAACATGAGGCATCTGATATAATAGGAATGTAACTCATAATCCTAACATTTGCTTGAGTCTTCATGTAATTAAATCATTAAATATATCTCTGTCTTTGTCTTTCAGGAGGTACTAAGATGTGTACCTACCACCGTGTGTTAAGTAAAGAATAAAATTAGAAGAATAACTATATATTTTCAAAGCCCCAAAGAAGCCATTTAGTGCTGCAAAAGGGAGAATAAATTGCTGATTTTTTTTTTTTTTTTTTTTTAACAAATGGCTGGGAGTGTTATAATGTATTTGATTTTTTTTTTTCCAGAGGTAATCTTAGATGTGGAGTGAATGAAGTGAAGTCTGTTATCAATCCATAACATCTGCTGCAGTGTCAAGTGATGAAATGGGTGACTCCAGAGCCCAAGACAGCTGGGATGGCTTTCTTAATGCAGTAGGGTATTGTGCAAACAAACAGGCACTGATACCGTCTATGGTTGTCACAATTATTCAAGCTGGTGATACATCTTCCTGTATTAGCTGCTTGAGAAGCCCTACTTCTTTTAAAAGTAAACTACTGTATAACAATCAGCCATTCTGGTCTCTAACTCACTTGAGTGCAAACAGAATAAAACATTGGAAATAAAAATAAATTAAAATTTGCCACCAGAGCAATAAAGCATAAAATAAGTGTATAAGAGATAGAGAAAATAAAGAATCTACTCACAGTTTATAGAGCTAAGAAATAATGTATATCTTTGGAGTTCAACCTAAACTGGCAAGATTATGCTGCATCTCTCTTGTGCATCCCAGTTGCTGGGAAATCTAGTATATTGTTCAAATAAGGCAAAGATTGGGACTTCGAAAATAGAAAAAAAAACAAGTATGGATCACTGAGAACATCCCTTCACCATTGTGGGATGATTACTGAGATCACTCAGGGGATTTTGGATCAAGGGCAATATTAAAATGTTTCAAATATGAGGAAAAAAAAGTAATTTAGATTTAGGATACTTATTTATAAACAATCATCAGCCTTAAGTAAAAACATTTTCTTCTTACAGATCATATGGGAAAAAATGTCTCAAACTGAAAGAAGCAAATGTTGTTAGAAAAGTGTGAGACTCAGCAATTGGTTATCACGAAAAACTGAAAATTATAATTTGGATTTGAAGTATGTCATTTATGAACAGAATTTAATTCAACAGTTACTTTCAGTCTCCATAACTAAGTAGCATTTCATAGGGAAATGTATAAATAGAAACGTATGAATTAAAATAATCCTTTATTTAAGTATGATATTTTTTTCCAGAAGTAAGAGTTTCAATCTTCAAGGAAATAAAAGCAACATTTGCTTTTGAAAAGTGAGCTAAGGTTGTGACATTTTAAAGACCAAGGTCACCAGAGCTGAAAATAGATTTTTCATTTGCACTTAATATTTTCATCTGCCTAAATATAATAAATATACATGCAGGGTTTTTTGTTCTTTTTTGTTTTGTTTTGTTTTGTTTTCTTCTAGCTCAGGTATCAAATGAATAATAATTAAATAAAGAAATCAAATGTTCACTGTGTACCAAGTGTGAAGTCAAGTTCAAAAATTTAGAATTAGATTTTCTGGCTAAACTGTATCTGCCTGCCTTCTTTCTCAGAAAAAATAAATAAAAACACATACATAAAAAAAATCTGACCACTATGACATTTAAATCTCTCTTGTGCATGTGGGAGAGAGGGCACACAGACCTGTGGAACTGGTTCCAGTCTCAGTGATGGTGATGAAGCTGTGGTGCAGAACACATGTTGCAAAACTAAGGGCTAAATGGTAAACAGAAGATGAAAAAAGTGTGCTGGCTCGAATGGTCTGCCTGCTATATTTACCATTGACTCTGTTGCTCTGAACCAGACCTACACAGATCTTGCTGATTGATTCCCCTGACATATTTGCAGACATCTTACAAAGATGTGTTCTAAGAAAGGGAGTCTTTTTTTCATGGAAACTGAAGCTGATGAATTGGTTTGAGTTTGAAGTTTTCCCTCCTGTTTCCCAATATGAGAATAAATCACTAAAATGCCAATTTTAGGTTCTCATGCATTCCTGACTTAATAAAAGTATCTTATTTGCCTAGATGTGTAGTATTGGTTATTGTTTACCAGGAGTCTGGAAGAACCCAAAGCAAGATGAATAGATTGCGTTAGTTTAATTTAGTATGATCTAATTCTTACAAATCTTCTCATCTGATATTATTTTTCAAAACACTGAGTGGAGAGGGCAATTTTCCAGCCTGTGGGCTTTTCAACAAAACCTTAAACTGCTCCTGAAACCCAAAGGCCATTACACACATTTAGAGTGTGGAGGTTTTTGGAAAAAATCATCTAAGGACTAGACCATCTTGCCAGAAGTCAGGCTTGGTGGCCCCAGAATTTCTGGTCATCCTTTTCCCCTGCCAGGGAGACAATATTTACATTTTTGGCAGAGACTTGTAGGGACTATAGAAAGCAGATGATAAGGACCCTATTCAGGCACAGTTGCCCCATATTATTTTAACATCACTGAATCAATTTCAGACTGTGAACTACTTTTTAGGCAGTGCAGAAACCTTAATTTGTCTTAGCTATCAACATTACTTTGTTGCTAAAAAATGCAGTAGCAAAAAGCAGTGAAGAAAGCTGCAGAGAACATGATGGGTTAGTGAGATGAAGGCTCCATGTTAGAGTAACTACAGAGTCCTGCCTCTCCTTCTGCTCATTCACAGGAGAGAAGAAAGTTCTCCTCTAGCACAGCACAAACAGGAAGGACCTAGAAGATACCTTCAAAGAGGTGAAGAGCAGCTCTCCTAAATTTTGAAGAAATGGAGAATTTGCAGCCTTGCAAGCATCAGGAGAACCTGAGGGTGTTTTCATGGAGTAAAGACTTCTACATTAAAGGAATAGGCTTTGTCTGGAGATCTGCAGATAGAAAGAATTAATATCTGTTTCTATTTCTTGTATTCCTGAAGAAATGAACTTCAGGTGATTGTATACTTCTCTCTCATTCTGTTCCTCATCTTCTTTTCCTTTCAAGGAGTTTAAATCTTAAAAAATGTCGGGCAAATGTGATCGGGAGGGATTTCATTGCAAGTGGCGTCAGGAAAGGCCTCATGAACTCCCATATTAAGGACCTCAATTAGGAAAAAGCGAGATGGAAAATCAACAGCCATTTCATGTAAAACTGTGAAAAGCCATTGATAATCCTGTTTCTGAAATCATTTATCTGTTAGAGAGACTGAGAACTGAAAGTGAGTGTTTTGTAGGTAGCTTCCATTAATTTAATGCATTCCAGCTACTCAAAAACCCCCCTTAAAAACAGAACCACAATCTGCCTCTCCAGGGTATGCTTTGTATTTTATTTCCAAAGATTGGCTTTGCTTCTGTAATATTAACATCCCAAGCAATTCACAGGTGGAAATACATGATTTTGTGGTTCTTGCCCTCTTCTGCTGACATGTCACATGGATCATTGTCACCATCTCCTTACAGAAGAGCCACTTGCACTGTGAGAGGTATTTTATGGATTGTAGCTGCTCATGGTTCAAGAGATTGCATAAACAGAGCATAGTTTGCTTGTTCAAGGTTTCTTCTCCAGTTTAGCTGCCTTAAAAAATAAAACCTAAAATACAAAACCCAAACAAAGCAAGAGTGTCCTCAAATATCATTTTCAAAAACACAAAGAAGCTGCAAACTCTTCAGATAATTTCACTGCTTGGAAGACATGAATGAAACCTTCAATGCTCATTCAGTAACTCAGGATGGGGACAAAACTCCTATCAATGCTGGATGTTTTCTCCAGGTTATTCATTTCCTCGTAGACGCTCTCTAGCAGAACACCCAGTTTTACTGCTGAAATTTTCCTATCTATTACATAGAGAAATGTTGATCAGTATTTTCCAAGGCTGTGTATAGGCTAATTCATACTCACCATGAGAAAAAGAAAAGCATTATTATTAGCAAGCTTTTATCGTGCTTTCATCAGTCAGTGCTGTGGAGGCTGAATCAGATTGAGCAGATGATCAGCTCAGGTAATTAGTGAAATGACTGAATAAATTTGAAGCTCATGTGTTGTGAAACCTGTATACAGAGGGCTGTACTATCTTGTGTTCTGCTTTCCTTCTGTACAAGTGTAAGTGAGACAAAGCACTGGGCAGAACAGGAACAGTAAGAAACAGACCAAGAAGTTACAGCATGGTCTGAAATTTACTCCTCCATAAGCCCCCCTGCTCAGCTGCCTACTGACCCCTCTCCTTTTGATTCAGGAGTGGGACATCTGTTTCTGAGTTCTGATCTTTTGTCTCTCTTTTACAAGTTTTTTTGGGACTTTTTTTTTTTTTTAATTTTTATTTTCTTCTTTTTTCTGGTGCTCCATCATTTAAAAAAAGATTTTGGAAAGGATATAAAATTCTTGCAGGCAACTTGTCTCTGTAGGGCAGGCTAATTGACATTGGCACAGAGGGAAGGGGACAGAAACAGAAAACATGAATAATACTGATGCTTTACCAGTAACCAAGTGCATGTGCACAGAACATTGATGTTAATTATTATACAGATCTGTCCATATATTCAATGATTCCAAATTAAAATAAAAATGGGTTAATATCATGCAGACTGAAGAAATCTATTATCTTTTTGGTGGACGATGTAGACTCTATTGCAAGATTGATAAATCAATTAAAGTCCTGTTATTTAGACACTCTAGTGGAGCTGAAAATAGCTTCAGTATGGTACCTTTCATACACTTTCAGTTCTCCTGTATGTTAAATGTCTGTTTGCAGGACTGGGTCTGTATGTATTCACTCATTTTTTTATTTCATAGGAAATATTTTTCACACAAACTGAAACTTCCAAATTAATCTTGTGAATTTGTTTTGATTTGTTTTGTCCAAACCCTAACTCAAACTTTTGCCCATCTCCAAAATTGCCTTAAAATAATCACCAAAATTTGCCTATTATAACTTGCAATGCTTTTGTGTTTTGAAATTCACCCGAATTTCATCCATCGTTACTTATTTGTTTTAATGTTTGGTTTTTTGAAAAATGTCAGTCATCCTCATGACTTCAGAAAACTGTTTCACCTTGTGAAGATCTAAAGGGTTAAAAACACCAGCAGGGGACCAGCGTTCTCTGTTCTTCTGGGGGATCTTCTAAGCTTCTGTCATTTTCACTCAGGACAATGTGAGATGAAGCAATGACCTGGCACTTTCTGATAAAATTATTCTTCTTTTTCTGCTGAGGAGTAGGCTTTGTCTCAGAATGGATAAAATTGCAAACAAATTCTTCCAGTCTGCTTCAGGATACACTTGCTTCTTATAGCAGAGTTACTTCTAAAGATGTTTGTTCAGTTTATCCACCCACAGGCTTTGGAAGCACTAATTTAGCTCATGCCACTTTTGAAAGCCAAGGGTTTTCCTTCATAATCCCAATGTGCACCTGAGCCTTCCTCCATGGCTCTCCCAAACACTTGGGAACTGGCAGCATAATTATATGGCTTTGATATTATTAGGACATGTTTTGGATTCACCTATTTACATCCATGTTGCCACTATCTTACTCAGATTCAAATGATTCATAGTGACAATTTCATAAGTACTACTAAATGCTCTTATTTAGGCAAAATACCAATTAAATTCCTAGATGCTGAAATAACAGTTTATTTCTTGACAAAAATGTGTCATTTGCACAGCAGGTAAGAGTTTCTGTACATGAGCTCTTTATCTTACAAAGAATAAATCTGGTGAGCAATGAAGATTTCCTTTTGGGGTACAGAGAAAGAGAAACTACTTCTTAATTTAGAGTAAATTTTTTGAGTGTCTTTGACTGAAAAAGTGAAAGATAAAAAAAGTAAAAAGAAAGAGTTTGAATGTGTAAAGTACATACTTTCACATTTTTAAAATTAATTCTTTCTTATAAAAAATGTTAACTTGTCTTTTAACAGTATTTAAAAAGTAAATTTCCTGACATTCATTTCAAAACACTGCATTTTGCCTAAAAAATTACATGTACAGAAAGTAAAAAAATATAGATTTCACCTAGAAGCAGACAATTACATTTAATATAAAATATGACATCATAGGTCAACCCGAAATAATTTTTTTACTATTATTTTAAAAAATTAAGACCTAACATTGAACAGCTTATAAGAATCTGACAGTACCATTTTCCCCCAGTTTTCTTCTGGATATCAACAAGTAAAATCTATAATGGACTCAGCTTTACTTTGAGTATAGAACCTCCCCTTGAGATAATGGAAAGTCTCATTTGCCCCCTTCAAACAGGAATCCATTGAAAATTTTGGTTTTATTGATACCTGTGCCATTAGGAAGCAGGAGGTAGGCACTGCAACTTTATTTGCTGCAACATTACAATACACCCCAAGTACAGGACAATAAAATCACAGAACCATTTAGGCTGGAAAAAGCCTTTCAGATCATTGTCTGTTTACACAATGTTGCCCCTGAAAAAAGAAGGGTATTGTAATATTTATCCTGAATGGGCATAAATATGGTGTTGCCTCAGAACAAAATCTGAACTCTACATTTGCATGTTAAGAGAAATAAGATAAAAATTCAAACAAGCTCTCCTTTTTTTGCTGCATTGTTTCTCCTGCCCTTCTTAAACCAGCTGGCAGAAAAAAGCAACTTGTAAATAGAAATACTTGCCCCTAGTTTCTAGCAGTTGTCCAGTGATATGCTATAACATTTCAGCTGATCATGAGAGGGAGATATTATTGTCCACCTGTATCTAATTGTAAAGCAGCCTTACTGAATAGTAAATCACCTTATAAGGATTCAAATGTGCAGAATAGAGCTCCTCATAATGGGAGCAAGACAAAAACCCAAATCATTCTCTCCCACCAGAAATTTAATACTCTGTGGTCACTGGTCACCAACATTTCTCTATTTCTTCAGGCCACTATTCTTTTTTTGTTCTTACATCTGAAGCTTTACACTAAAACACCTTCCAAAGTCCCTAATAAATAAGACTTGGCTCAGGAACCATTCCCTGTGCATTTCTAGTTTAGACAGCAAACTTACAGCTAAGATAGATTTGGCTGGTGGCAATGATCAAATATCTTTAAGAACTCATCTTGCACAGCACAGAATAAGTTATTGCAGTTATAAGCTTCAGCTGCATTAGTATCCAGCACTCCTAGAAAATATCTCCTTCTGCTTTATCAGACTAGGAAGCTACCAATGAAGATGAATTCTCGTTCAGGGTAGCATCTGGATTGAAAAAGAATGTAGTGAGAAAGCAAGGCATTTGTCTTCTAACCAGAAAACTAATAAGCACACAACTAGGGGAGGCAGGAAGGGGAGAAATAAACATAAACAATACTGTAAGGGATCTTCCAATGGGCAATATTTATATACAAACAGCAACTAGTGTTACATGCATTACTCTCAGGTTTGGGAAATATATCAAAGTGCAGCAAATTGGAATGAGTCCTGAGTTTCCATTTACTTTATCTAACCAGACATATCAATTCTTTTTACTCTAGGCTGATAAAGTAGAACTGCAGCAGACAAATGAGTTAGCAAAGCTGACATAATGTGTTGTCACAAAGAAATGCAGGATTAAAAAAAAAAATCAAACAACTTTGATCACGTCTGAGGCTCCTACTTTACTCAACCCAAATTAGTTGTTTACTCATTCTTTAGGGAATGCTCAGTATTACTGGGAGGTGAGCAAAGAGAAAAGGCTTGTGCTTGTGAAGGGAATTTACATCCATTTTCTCTTGGGCACTTAGGTAGCAAAATGGAAGGTGTGGGTTCTTCTGTATCATTAAGAAAAAAAAAGTCTTTGGTTTAAATGGATATAGGATCAACTATTTAGGTTTACAGAATTTGTTCCCTGAATTCAATGATGCCTTACATGGTATCTTGTTTAAGTAACGAAAGTATAAAGGTCTGATTTGAATTATAAAAAAGAAGTACAGGATATGTGCCAGATGAGACTAGAAGATCTCAGTGCTAAGGGGGGATGTATCTTTGACCACTGCCAGATGGAAATGGGAGTTTAAAATTATGATCTAATTACAAAAATTATCAGTGTATCTGATTTTCTCAGAAAATTTTGTGTATTTGTTTATTCTTTCTTTCTTTCTTTCTTTCTTTCTTTCTTTCTTTCTTTCTTTCTTTCTCTTTTTCTGAGAATGTCGTTAGACCCATTTCATATACAGGAACCTGAGTCCCAAAGTATAACAGCGGAAAAAAATAAAGGGCAGAAGCAGAAGTTACAACTAACTTTAGAGGAGCTGCACAAAATTAATAGCTTAATTAATAGCTGCAAAAAAAATAACATCGTTTTTCTCTCTTTAAGTGCTATATGCCACATATATAGGTAGTTAAAATTGATACGGTTCTCCTGAGATTAGGACTTAAGGAACATCATTTGTCAGGTTCCCCACCAGTCATAAATCAGGTTCATAAAAGGAGCTAGCAGGTGAATGTAGGACAAAGAATTATGAACCATGTTCTGATTTTTTTGGTTGGGTTTTATTTTGGTTTTTTTGGTTTTTTTCAAGTGTAACAGTAAAAATTAGGAGTGGCTTTGTTCAAGTAAAAGTTACTGAATTTAGCAGCAGGCATTTAAATCAGTCATCTGCTGTCTCTGCCGTGGAGTGGCAGTGTATTTGACTGAGCACCCTGCTACAAACAGTGCCTACTGTCCTAATAGCAGATGCAGAAAGCTTCCTGCAAAGTTCTGCTTTGCATTTGCAGGTTCTGTGTCTTGCATATTTACATCCATACTGCAGAATTCCTTTCTTCATCTCGCAGCTTTAGTGGACTTTCCAGAAAAGGTGCTGTGGAGAAGCAAACACTGCAGACCATAAACCAGTGTTTTTTGTGCCCTGAGCATACTGGTAAGCAACACGCTGAAAGACATTTGAAAGGAGAGAGAGATTCCCATGTTTATACGTAGCTCATCAGTGTTTATCTAGGTGTTCTCCAGGCTGTTACTCATTTCATGGAATTGCTTAGGGGAAATTTAGGGCTCTTGGCTCACTGAATACAATGAACAAATATCAAAAAAACACAAGAGGTTTGGTATGAGCTCTGGTCCTCCAACACAATACTATAAGATACTCCATCCTTTCAGTCACTGACCACAGCTGTCTATTTTTTGATTAAACCAACCAGAAATCCAAGATACATATTTGGTTTGGGAAGGATTTCACTTGGATTTAGCAATCTGAAACCAAGTAAATCAGAAATTCCTTAGGAGTCCCCAGGGAAAATGATGGTTCAGCTGGCACTAGTATACAGTAATGTAAACATCTAGCAAAGTTGGAATGGACTGAGACACCTCCCTGAGGTATCAACTATGTTGATTGTTGGAGTTGGTTTAGTCAAAAAAAATCACATTGGTAAAAATCTGTATTTTCTCAAAACATGAGAAGGGGTTTTTTGTCAGCTGACATTCAGCCATGCAGAGTTTTCACATGAGTCTGGGGCTCTCATTGGAAACTGAGGCTTGAAGAAGTCAAACACCATCAAATACATGACAAAATCTCCAGTTGGTGAACCTGCTAGCTGCATCACAAACTACCAATGCCAGCTGTCCAGTGGTAGTGAAAGGCTGCCAAATAATCCCTGTATTGAAATGAAAGGTTCAAACCATCTCACAGAACAAATAGATCCTTCAAATAAGCCTTGTGTACAGATGGCTTGCAAACAAAACAGAGTCCGTGTCCTCCAGCGGATTAATTGCTATAAGTACCTACTGTGTTCTCATCACAACTTTGATTCTGTAGCATTAAGGGAAAGAAAACTTCCATTGTCTGAAGTGATGTCTGAGATGGTGTCTTTGCTGGTGTAAAGAGTGAAGGATTACTCTCCAAGATGCTGCCTTGCACACATTTGATAGGTCACAGATCCCTCTTAAAGTTAGCTGGGTAACAAATATCTGATGGGCTTCTGACAAATCCAGATATGATATTAAACAAAGAGGTAAAGTAAGAAACCAGAGAACCTCTGTCTTCAAAATCTGTATTCTTTTTTGTATCATTGCAAAAGAACATATGTTTAGATATAGATAGTCAGGACTATTGTGCAGTCACATCAAATTGAAAGGCAAATTTACAGTATTGTTTGAGCTACAGTATTTTGGTATGAAAAAAATCTCAGTGGAACTAATGACAATGAAAGTAACACAATAATACTGCAGCTTGGTTGAGTATCCAGTGGATGGAGCACCACGAACTACGCTTAAGTTTGTGCTCCCAATGGTGCAAACTCTCTGAAGCAAAGGGAAAACAAATCAAGACAAAATCTGTTCTTCCATGTAAAAAAATTGTCAGCCTGTCTACTTGGATTGCACATGTATATTTTCTATTTTGACATGCTTATTACTTTGAGCACCACTCTGCTCATTTTCATCCTTTTGGTTAAACCACACATTTATGAATTTGCAAGCCCTGATGACAAAGACTGAATTTGGCCCCACTAATTTTTTCAGTTACTATATTCTAAAGTGAACTCTGACATCCTGTGGACACAAAGAAAATGACCCTTTTTTAGCAACTGGTATTTATTGCTGTCAGAGTTAGCAATATGAGTAGCTCTTTCACAACATATATGTATTGAATAATTTAAAACTGGTAATATGCTAACAGGAACTTGGGTATGAACCTCAGAAACTTTCCCAACAGCACTTTCATTTTTCAAAGTTCATAGAATGTCATTTCTGTATCACAACTGTCTCATATCTTTTGTCAAATCAGAGAAAGTAAGAAGACTGCATGTTGGTTTTACAGTGATAATCTTCGAGTTTTCTCTACAGAAGCAGAACCAATAGCTTCATTTATCCAGTTAAGACAAAGTCTTTAAAGAGTAAAATGCTTTGAGTTATGTTTTTGACCACCTCTCTTATTTTTAATTAAATGAATTCCTCCTGAGGTACTGTGAATAATCATCACCACTTACCAAGACGAAAACTGTAGGACACACCGACATCTTGTGGGGAAAAAGAAAATTACTTTTCTCAGCCGATGCTGCTGTCACATAAGAGACAGCTTTAGCCAGGAATTCAGTAGGTCTGCAGAAACCAAGTATTTCACATATACATAAAATTAATTATAATTATCTTATATGCTAATTTTAGAGCTTAGATATGTATACACGTATACATATGTGAATACACAAACACACACTGAGAAGAAATACAATACTTCTCATACTTCTTTCTCTGTGTTTGGTTGCATTTGGCTTTTTATCAGTTGTTACTGCAACCTGTGACTGTTTCTACTAACTTTGAAATACAGTAAATAGTTTCTATGGTTCTTAAAGCTAATGCAAAAATGGATCTTTTTTGTTGGTTTTTGCTTGGTTGTTTTTTATTTTTCTTCTTTTTCCCTTTTTTTTTTGCCAAAGAGAAAGATATGACAGGCCTCTTCTCAGAAAGTATATAGACATCATAGCTTAGAGCAAAATAGAATTATACAACCAAAGAAGCTGGTCTGCTGAATAGATAGGCTATAAAAATGTATCTAATATTAAAAAGTACAACTAAAAATGTGATTCACAACCTGTTCAGTGTTTGTCTTTGATACCTTGCATTTCAGTCGTGAAATACATAAACCAGAATACACAACAACTCACTAATGGCAAAGCCCATGAGGTGGCTGCCATGGCATGGAGCACCAGTGGCACCTACTGGCCACCACCACCTCCCAACAGCTAAAAATTCTCTCATCCATCTCATCTCTCATCCATCAGGCTCTTAATTACCTCATGAAGATAATGATGAAAAACTTTCACCTATCTGTCCCTGGTGACTGCAGAGCCCTGTTGCAGGAATGACCTGGTGATGCAGAGGATTGGGTCATTAGAGATTATTCTATATATATTTCGAGAGCAATGGGAATAAAGCCCACCACTAGTCCCAACCAAGAAATCACAGGCCCAGAGTTTATAAATTTTTAAAGAATGTCCCCTTCAGAACAGACAGCAAAATTAAAAGTCACCTTTTCTTATTTAAGATCTAAAAGGAAAGTATGGATGTATCCAAAAATAGCAATATCCAGAAATATACAGAACTATTTTGTCCCAGGAAATAGCCTTAGTTTCCAAGTCCATCTTTCTGTTCTCCTAAGTTTTTTCAAAAAAGCATCTTCAGCTAAAATCTATGTATCAAGTTATCTCTCATGGAATGATCTTGGTAGGTGTAACACTCAAACAAGCAAACCACGTTGGTTTATAAAGTTTAATTATTTCTCTCCATATAATCTTGGAAAGAGAAACTCACTGGCCACTAAATTTTTAGGCAATGAGAGACTGAGAGGTCTGGAGTGAAGGCAGACAAAAGGGCTGTCAAAAAAAATGCAATGTTTCAAGGTGTGGAGACGACATTCATCCTTTTTTATTTCTTCATTCTTTTGTGAAGCAGCATCAATGATGGGACTGATGCTCAAAGTTCCCTTTTTTAAAAATCAGTGTTTCACTGAAGAATGCAAAAAATGTTGGCAAAATTGACTTAATAATAAGGTCCCCCAAGTTTGTGCACTTCAGATAAGGGCAGTAGTCTACAAACCATGAATTCAAATATCAACTGCACAACTTAAAGGACAAAGAAATTAATGACTTTTTTTTTTTTTTTTTTTGAGGCCTCCTCAGGACCCAATCGGTGTCAGAGCTTGTAGTGAGAAGCTCAGAAATCCCTTGGACAAAAATTTATGTCCTGTCTCCATTATATGACCTTTGGAGTAGTTTTAGGGCAGAGAAACAACACTGCTGTCTTTCCTCTGATTTCCTCTGGGTTGAACCTGAGCTGAACACGATATAAGGAAAACCAAGTGTAAATACTTGAAATATAAACAGGCTGTAGTAGGACCAGCAGGCAGTTAAAAAAATTAAAATAAAAATAAATTTAAAATAAAATAAAAAAAAAAGTGATGACCCATGTCCCTGAAATATTTTGCAATTCTGAGAAAACCAAGGGGCATTTACAGAAGCATCCTGTGATGGTTTACTATAGGTCTCACAATCTCCAAAGTCCTGACACATAACTTATGACATATACAAATTTGATGTCCCAATTTTAGGTAAGGAAATGAGAAAATGTAAAAATGTTTCTTGCTTTTTAATGGTGGGACACTGAAAATGGTGTCTTTTTGGGAAGGACAGTTTTCTTTACAAAGTTTCTGGAAATAAACTTTCCTGTAACGCTTGACTCAGTTCAGTTCATCAAAAACCTTACATGTCTATTTTGTGATGTAGCCTAAAATATTGATTTAACTCTTTTGGCTGGAAAATAGCCTAGGTATTTAGTTAAGTTTTCATGCAGATTCTCACATTGAAGAGATATACACTGCATCACATGAACCCCACTTTAGGTATCTGGTTAAAGCTAATCACTTAGGCCTTGATTCAACAATGAGCCACTTGATAACATCTGCATCTTGTTCTGGAAGAACCCATTTCCCTAGTTTGTTGTAGGGTTGTGTCCTCCAGCCATGTGTGGCTCCCACAGACACCTTGCAGTGTCTCCTGGGAAGTTAGATCTTTAGCTTATTTGAATAGAGCCCCTAACTTCCACACTCAGAGAAGTATTCAGAAACTCAGCAGATAGGATGACTCAACTGGAAATAAATTATCTAAGCCTGGTTTTATTCAGGTTTACATATTAAGAGCCTGAGGGACCAAGACCCATGTCAAGTTATTAATGGGAGTGTTTGGATGGAAGGCAGATTTTTTTATTTGCAAAACACCAATGAAAAATAAATGACTGAGTAAATGTCTGACAGTAATCCTGAGTCAGACCAAAGATCCTCCTAGCCAACCATCCTGTCTCCAGCAGTGGCCAAAGGAAAACAGCCACTCCTCACACAGAGGGGATGAACTAAGTTCTTTATAACACCCACACAGTACCACACTTTGTGTTATGAATGTATCTAGGAAGGAGGATAAGAAGTAGGTGTGCTGTGATATTTTCCCAGGTTACTCTCCCAGGCTTCAGTACTCTATTGTTCTGGCACTTCTTGAGCTATAGATGATTTTATGCACAAAAATCGTAACCCAACCCCACCTCCACATCCTCCCAACTCTAAGTAATTGAATTTCTTTGTCCTTTAAATGGTAGAGTTGGCATTGGAATTCATAGGGAAAAAAAAATCCCAAAAAACAACCAACAAAAAAAAATTCAGGATTTCACCAGTATTTGTTCATTCATGATAGAATTGAGCAAATACTACAAAACCATTTCTGGCAGACTTTCATTCTAATGTCAAACAGGTGCACTGTGGGTTTGATTCCACTTTGCATTGTTGCATATGCAGAGAAATAATTGGGAAATATTGCAGGAAAGAGCTGCATTCACATGCAAACAAGGATATTTGCCCGTGAACCCAGGTATTCATTATCACTGTAGGGTGAGCTTTCTCCCCAACTCACCAAAGCATTTCTGTTTAGTTTACATCAAAGAGACCTGTTCTGTTTTATGAATGTATCTTGCTGGATAATGTTGCCTGTGCACATTATGGCTCTGTCCCAGAAATGTTCTTCAACCATTTTGCTGACTTTATTGGGCCAGTCCCCCAAAGAACAGTAGAAGATAGATGAGCAATAGACAGTAACCACTGAAGTCTTGTGAATCAGAATAGCTGCTAGTTATGTGACTTCTGCCAGTTCCAAGAAAAAGGAAAAGGTGACTTCATAAAGCAGAATTCCCCTTAACTCAGAAAATCCCCTGCTGCTTTCCTGTAAACTGTGTGGTTTACATTCACCCAGTATTGGATGCCTAAACTGGGTTGTTTAGATCTTTGTCAGTCACCTAGGTGGTTTGTACTGTCAGAAGTCAACATCTTCCACAGAGGAAACAGTATAGGTTGTTTTGAGAGAAAAATAAAATAAAAAATATTTAGTACAATAAATCAAAAGCCTTTCCTAAAAGCATTTCTATGATAATGCCTAGTAGTCCATCAGAAGCTGTATCTACAATAAAATATGTAATTTCCTGTTCAGGAAGCCTAAGCAGGACACACTGTCAAAAGTCCAACTTCTCTTGTGTCGTGGTTTGAGCCTGTCCAGTAATAAAGGACCAAGCAGCCGCTCACTCCCCTCTCCCACTTCGGGGTGGCCAGGAAGAGGAAATGCACCCGGAACCTCATGGGTCAAGACACGGACTATGAGGTTTTCACTCACCAATTACGATCATGGGCAAAACAGACTAAATAAAACCCAGAGCTTAAATACTTTTCCCCAACCCCTTTCCTTTTCCTGAGCCCAAAGCACTTCGTTCCCGGTACCTCCACCTCCTCCCCCCAGCCGCACAGGGGACAGGCAGTGGGGTTCACAGTCCGGACCTCACAGGTTGTTCTCTGCTGCTCCTCCCTCCTCAGGGAGAAGGATTCCTCACAGTCTTCCCCTGCTGCACAGTGGGGTCCCTCCCATGGGAGAAAGTCCTTCACGAACCCCTCTACCGTGAGTCCCTCCCGCAGCACAGTTCCTCAGGAACAAACTGCTCCAGCGCGGGAGGCCCACAGAGCCACGGACTGCTTTGGGCACAGCCCCCTCCATAGCTGCAGCTCCACAACATCTGCTCCGGGATCTTGCCCAGGCTGCAGCTCCACAGCTGAACCAACAGGACCCTTCACGGGCGCCGGGTCCACAACATCTGCTCCGCCGTGATTCTTCAAGGTCTGCTCCACCGTGATCTTCCCTGGGTGCAGGGCACAGGCTGCAGTCTCACCATGGGATGTAGAGAAAAATCTTTGTTCAGGCACCTTCTCCCTCTCCTTCCTCACCGGCCTTGGTCTCTCTGCTCCAGCACTGCTCTCCTCCGGTGTTCTCTCTTCTGGTGCTGTTATCTCTTTGTGCTCCTCGCTTTCTCTCACCTTCCCTCTTCTCTTCTGTCCACCTCTTAACCACCCTGTATCTCCCCTTCTTCAATATGTTAATGGCAGAGCCGCAGTTTGTTCACTGATGGCCTAAAGCGGCCCAGGCATTTTAGAGCTGGGAGAGCCATTCAGAAGCTGTTTACATGAGCCACCCCTGGGGCTGTTCTCTGCTACCAGAAACAGCACCGCATCAACCCAGAACAGCTTGTTTGCTCTAATTGAACATTGTTTGGTTCCCACACTTATCAACAAACTTCCTTGTAAATGAAGGTGGTGTCTCATTCCCTTTTCCTAAGTGATTAAATTAACATATTCTTTCTCTTATGGGATGGCATTTGTGTTTGTGGGATAGAGTAGGGTTTTTTTCCATAGTAGCTTGTATGGGACTGTGTTTTGAATTTGTGCTGAAAACAGCATTGACAATACAGAGGTGCTTTTGTTGTTTCTGGTCATTGCTTACACTGTTTCAAGGCCTTTTCTTCTTCTCACCCTGCCAATGAGTATTCTGGGAGTGCACAAGAAACTGGAAGGGGACACAGCCAGGACAGATGACCCCAAGTGACCAGCAGGATATCCCATACCATATGACATCATCCTCAGCAATATAAATCTGTGGAAACAACAATGAAGGGGGGAGGGGGAGTTCTGTTCTGAATGGTGATGGCTTTTGCCCTCCAAGTTATTACGAGTGATGGAGCCAAACTTTCTTGGAGATGGCTGAACACCATGCCCACCGGGGGAAGTGGGGAATTGATTCGTTGGTTTGCTTTCCTGGTGTGTGTGTCTTTTGCTTTACCTGTTAAACTGTCTTTATCTCAGCCCATGAGTTTTCTCATTTTTACTCTTCCAATTCTTCCCTTTATCCTACTGGGGGTGGGTGGATGAGTGCTTGTGTGATGCTTTGTGGCTGGCTGAGGTTGAACAGTCTGGGAAAGTGAGTGTTTTGCAGAAATCAGGATGCTTGCATGAAGTGTACCCGTTGTCAAAACTTACAAAGAAATGTTTAAATGTTTTTTTGATTTCCCATCCACTGTTGTCAGTGGAAGGAAATAAGTATCCCAAATGACAAATGGGGTTACGACATTATTTTACTTGTCCAAGATTTTTAGGATATATTGTTCATTGTAGCTGCTCAGACTTGTCTTTTAAAGTCTCATATCTTACATCTTACATCTGGGGAAAAATTTTAAAACTTATTCTGTCTTAGGTTTTCCAAAATACTCATCTGCTCTGGCAAGAACTTTGGGGAGCATCATTGGTTCAGGAAGATACAACTAGCCAAGTGATAATGACAGCTGACAAAAATTTTCCTCTTAAAATTGAGTAATAGGCTGTTTACTGGAGTATGGAATTCCTTTTGGTCACAATAAATGAAATTTTCTTGATTTCATACCTCTTATTTATCTTGTGATACTATACTTACTATATATTATATATCTGATATTACCTTATAATAATATATTGTTAATAAATATTAATGGAAAATAATGATTTTTTTTTAACTTCCTAGTGATAATATAATAATAATCCTACTATTAAAAGTCATGATGAAAAGCTCAAGTGAAGCATTCAGAAACTTCTTTACGTCTTCAATAAAGTAACAAAGATCTTTGTTTCGCTTCTTTCCAGAGCAATGCATCACTCTTTCCAGCAGATGGTGATAAAGAACTTCCAAAAAACCACAACAGCTGCTCAAGCTTCCCTTTTTCTTTGTGGCTGTGTGCACAAAAGGCAAATCTGACACCAAATCAGCATCGAAATAAACAGAACATTGTTCAGAGATCTCACGGTGGGACAGCTTCTTGGGCTTTTATGCTTCCTCTAGAATTCAGGTTTTATTGCCCAGAAGTTCAGTTTTACAATATAATCTAGAAGAAAATAGGAAGCTGTAATTATGATTATGCTGAACAATTTTTGTCCCAGGTCCTCAGCTTTTGTTTTTGAGAACTCTTTAGCATCCTTTCCTTCTTTCCTCTGAGATGGCCAGATGGTGCAGGTTAGCAAGTTCTTAATTCCTCTCCAGTTTGGATTCAGTGTGTTACTGTTGTCCTCACTTTTAATTCTAGACTTCATGTGGTGTACTTCTAAATAACTGAAATAACACTTTAAAAGATTCAAATATGTAAGAATGAGGAAATTTGGCTTTGTAATGCAACATTCTATAACTACCTAAAATTAACCAGTAATGCATTGTCTGGAAAAAATTCAGTTTTGGACATGTCATATTTCACAACAATTGCCCTCTCTTGTGGGGAAAAAAAAATTACAATTGAGAATCATGATGTATTTTTAGAATGGTTTTCTGAAAAACATATTCCTGAGAACTATTTAATATTAGTGCAGATTTTCCTTAGAAACCCAAATTATTTTACTTCTGCTGAAGGAACTTCAGTAATCTTATCCCAGATCACTGTGGTTTGGAAAAGATTATGTGAACACCTCAAAACAAAAATAAGATCAAACCACAATGTTTTAGTTTATCATCCAAGGAGAAGTGGTTTATTTAAGGTCGGTCTAACACTATTCTTAGTGTTCCTGAGCTAACATTTTAGTATTATGGTAACAGCTTTTCATTGCCCCTGCCTTCACTTTGATGTTATTGGGTAGATTTCCTAGCAAAACTCTCTTCTAGATGCTCTTATATTTGTGTCTCTGAGGACAATGGCAGAGCAAGATGGAAGAAAAGTTTGATGAGAAAAAGCTCACCAGTCATCCTCCTAGTGTATTTTTAAGTCTTTTTAATCTTATATGCCTCTAGTAGTTTGGACATGAGGTCTGTAGGGTGAGAATATACCTACCATGATTCCAAAGCAGGAAGAGAATTGCCAGGACATGATTTAGCATCATTTTGAAGTGAGTTCTAAATGCAAGGCTAAAGTAGGTGAAAACCTTAATGAGCAGAACCTGATCAAAATTAAAAAACTATTTTGCTTAACTGAGCAGATTTAGAGAGTCCTTTCAGATTTTAATCCTGAATATTAATTTTGATTTTGCTCTGATAAATACCCAGCCCAAATGCTCTGTTGTGTTGTCCAGGGCTTTAACCACAGCTTGACATCTTACAAGCTGCCCAAGTGACAGGAGACCACTATTGGGGGTGAAAAATGTGATGATCCTCCTGCTCTGAACATCGTCATTCTCTTGCAAATTACCATAGGAACATTAATTTGATTGTGTACTTCCTACAGCACTGTTAATTAGTTATCTCATATTAATTACAGTAATTACATACACACCTATCTATAGGACTATTATTAGACAGTTCATAGGAAAAAAAAAAACAAAACCCAAGATGTTCTTGATGCAAAGCAGCTAATCAGCTAACAGCTGCTGTTGGTCCCAGAGTTCCTAGTTAACACTTGAAATGCTGTACAAAGGGTACTTCTAAAATGTCAGATAATGAAAATCTTTTCAAGTCACTGCTAAACAAATATGTTCAGTCTGTGAGTATCCCTTCATCTGCTAACATAGTCAGGGATCAGAATTGAATAGTAATATGACTAAACAGCATCATCAAAATCAACAAAATTCAGATGTGAGGACAGATTACCAGGGAACAGAGTGTGTTTCAGCAGAAGAAATGTAGTCTTTGCAGATCTAGGTCAACAAACTTACTTTTGAAATGATTAAAGGAGCGTTGAAGTGATTTATCTGCATTCAATAAGTGTCCTTGTCCATTTCTGGCCTTGCAACATTTTTTTATATACCAGGGGGGGTGATGGGAAGGGATGGACATCTGTCACATGAAGTCCCCAAAACAGGATTATCATCAATGGGCTGGAGAGCAGCTCATCCACCTAATGTGTGGTTCACAGGAGTGTCCCCAAACTGCCACCTCACGGGCAACTTTCTTCCTCATCATTGGTTAAATTAATTCCTTCATGTGAGAGAAGAACATCCCCAAAACGATGAAACTTCTTTTCAGTTGTACATCTTTGTGTTGTATTCAGTGGACAAAGCCAGAGAGCTATTTCCTGTTCCTTCATGTACCAAACAAAGGTGGCCTGGTACAAGAATAATGCATTCCACTTCTGTAATATTCACTGTTTGTGTGCTTGGGATTATGAGGCATTCAATGACAGGTTCACTAGTTCTAAGTTCAGAAGAAACCATTAGATGATCAGCTCTGACTCCCTCTAAATTGCTGGCCAGCAAGTTTCACTTGTGGACTTGCTTTCCTACAAGAGCATTAACACAGCATTGAAACCCATGATGATAACAAAGCCACGAATGTTTAAGCTTCAATTTCCAACCTCTAGTACTGATTCTGCTCCCTCTGCTGTGTTACACCCTCCAATCAAACCCCATCTTTCCCTCATGTGGAAGACATGAACCAGAATTATTTCATCTCTGCATCTTCACAGCACTGAGTCTCGACTGGAAGGCTTTTTCTTCAGCCCTTTTAATTTTTGTGGCTCTTTTCCTTCTTACCAGGTAATTAAATTGTTTGTGTAAACAAATTGAATCCCCTGCTTTCTTTTTTATGCAAATTAGACCTCTGCCATGATGGAAATCATATTTATACTTACCACTAAATTCATCACACAGCTTCTAGCCTGGAAGCTGCATTGCCTTTCCCTCTGAAGCAGTTGCTGCATTGCCACTATTGCAGACTTTTATTTTTGTGAATTGATGTAAAGTTTGAGGTAAAAATAGACCACAAAACTGTTTAATGAAATGTGAAATTGTTTGGTTACACACAGGCCTAAGCAAATATTCTGGGTCTGTTCATTCTCCTTTCCTCTGGCTGCCAAGACAAGTTAGGCCAACACATCTTTAGCTGGATTAGGATCTTCAGTTGTGTTAAGGTCTAAATCTGGCTTGAAACCTGCAATAAGTCTACTTTTTCCTAGATGAGGAAGTGAAAACAATGACCTGTATTTGGCATCCAAGTTCACATCTGTACTGGTTACTCCTGAGTTTTGGAATATATTACAGTTTTCCTATTGGTTGTCAAAACAATTTGTCCTTTAATCCTGACTGTATTATTTGTTGTAATTTAAAGCATACCATTTGCCTTTCTGAGAATTAGATAAATACCATGAGAATCTGATGGTCAACAATTTGCAAAGCAACCCATAAGCTGATATTTGCTTTTCCAAAAATACTCAGAGGATGCATCAAGTTGCACGCTTTGGTTTAACTACATCTGAAAGCCTAGTCATCAGCTTTATCATTCTTTTTTATTTATTTATTTATTAATCCTTTAGGAAAAGAGAAGCCTTTAACACGTACTAATCTGGAAAGAAAAAGCACTGATTATAAAGAAAGTAAGAGAGTAGAACAGGTAAATTACAACAAGAATCTATAGTATAGGCAAATTTTGTTTGATGCAGGTTTGCTCCTCCTTGAGGGTGTTTCTCTCCCCTGGCTAGGAAGAAGTTCAGAGTGATTTCAATTCTATTTTATGTAAAGGCTGAAAGGTAGATGGGGTGGGGTCTGAGCTAAAAAAGAAGTATAAGGTTGGTTTTACCATACCTATTTCTTTCAATCCCTTTCAAAACCATTTCTCATTGAGAAACCTTTGTTTAAATAGAATTTCTTCAGTGATATTATTCTGGAGCCATAACCCTTGCCTTTAGCAAAAATCATAACAACCTTAACCAGGACATCTTTTCAGAAAGGCAGCCAGGAGTTAATGTCTTGCAGTTGCTCAAGCCAGAGACTGACTAATGGAGCTAAATGAATGCAGATGTAAACTCTGCTGTGCACATCTTACCTGCAGCACAGTTCACATTATGTGAACCCACAGCCAAAGAGGGGATTTAGGAAGTTGCATTGGAGAAAAAAGTAATTTCATGTTCTCTGTAGGTAAAGATTAAAAACAATCCTGTATTAGTTACAGAACTGTAGGATGATTAAAAGACTGTTAGGAAATGAACTTTTAAGGAAGTGGTTTTGAATTAACTGTGTCTAGGTTGATGAGTTGTTGCATACCCCCATCATATTAGATGACAAAGGTGGGATTCATTGACATTGACACAAATGTCTCTAGTAAAAGAGGATGTAGTGCCTACAAAGGTTGGCATCATCAGTGCCATCAGTGGTCAAGGTGAATCTTGAAACTGCAGAAGGATCTCTGTGTAAGTTTAAAAAGTGTTAAATAATGTAGAACCCTATATTTATTATCATTGGAGAACTGCACCAGTATACAATGTTGTCTGAGAATCTTGACAAAACCTGGTTTGTAGGCAGAAACTATATACTATATACACTGATACACTTGAAAAAAAGCACAAGGTCTTTTGAATATACAAGATCTAAAGAAAAATACGTGTGCCCAGCAGTTATATTTTAAATGAGCATGTCTGCTGGGGAGGCTATAGGGCAATTTTATGACCTCTATGCCTATAGGATATAAGCTACTACCTATAAAGTTTGCATTATTAAGTTTCCACAAAGAAATCAACTATGAATTTTATTCAGAAGTATAAAAACATCAGGGATGAAGGGGCATGAAAACCCTCAGTAACTTCAGAGGATTGTATTCCATATATACTGTTCTTAAACAGCAAAGTTGAGGTGAATGTTTCCTCTGAACCCACTGAACAGCCACTGCAAGAATTAACATCCAACTTAAAGTACTCTTAAGTCTTTAACTGGTGTTTAATAGAGATAAACATCCATATGTCAGTTAATTCTCACCATAAGCAAATCTACAGAATTTCAATGAAGTTCTGTTTGATTGAGAGCATCTCAAGTCAAAGCCTACTTTTGAGAAATATGGGATTCCTTATTTAATTTAGTTTGTCTTACTAGATGCTGAAGCAGTCATTGCCAAAAGCAAGAAACCATAGAAACCTTTTCAACAAGAAAATAAAATACTGATATTCGGCCCTTTTGTTGCAAGAGGGTGCTCATTTGGTATTCCTACCAAAGGACAGAACATTTCACCTTCCTATGTAAGATAACAGGAAAGAATTTGGTGAAAATAATTACCTCCCATCTTTCACTGACTTCCTTTATGTTTGGAGGATAGTCTCCTTATTGCAGAGATGATTTTTTTCTGATGACAAAATAGTCAACATACTTCATAACAAACTACAAAGCAGCTTGACTCAAGGGCATGCCTTGTCTTTATCCTGTGATTCCCCACCTCACAACTCTGCAGTAACCTCTCATTCAGGCATCCTCCTCTACCAACCTTCCTTCCCAGTCAATGACAAACTTTTGAATGAGTAAAATGACATTATGACATTTGTCAAATTTCAATTTTGTTTAGTCAATTAGCAGTAGTTTCAATCTTGTATTTCAATTGATCAGGCTAAAATTACCATAGTGAATTTCCATCCTGGAGGGTATAAAAGCCCTCAGACAATGAGTGTACATGTATCTCGTGTATCTCTCCAGACTGAGTTGCTAAAGAAAAGGTTATGTGAGGCAAACTGAATTTTAAAAAAAAAAAAAAAGAAAAAAAAGAAAAAAAAAGTTTTTAAAATTGAAGATAGAAAAGTTAAATGGGTTGCTTTAAACTTGCTAATAGAAATGGGAGAGGGTGTTTTTTTTTTCTCCTTCTAATAGTAGTGAATGCCTGTCTGTAAGTGGCTTCTTGCAGATATTAAATGTAACAAATACAGCAGGGAGTACTTTTGAAATAGCTGATGAGTTGAAACAGTGGGAAGAAAAAGGAATAGAAATGGGATAGGGAATAAGACACTTCAGACTTAATACCTTGCAGACAGAGAGATAATTCTAAGGCCCAAAAATATCAATACTCAGACTACCTTTCTGCTTCATAGAACTGCAGAGCTCCATAATCAAAACAGAGAAATCTATCCTTTGTTATTTTACATATTTTTGTTTCCCATTGCAGTGTGAAAAACAAACCCCACTTGCAACTCCTTTGAAAAAACACAAGGCACTGTAAAATATGCACAGGGAATGTGGTGTGTTGTGGAATTTTGGATTTAAGAGAATAAACAATAACCTCAAGATCAAAGCCATTGAACAGACACCATTGCCAAAGCTTTATTCTGGTTTAAGAATTGTTTGCCCTTCAGTGGGAAAACCTTGTAGCATGGTTCTGTCTCCTGCACTCCCTAAATATCAGCAATAATTCCTTACTCTATGTACTTCAGAGGATGTGTGTGGTTGCAAGAGGTGGGTTTCATCTGATGAGCTCAGGTAACAGAACTACATGTGTCTGGAGTCATCATGATGTTGTTGTGAGAAAGTGCAAACCTTGTAAGAAATGACACAATCAGTGAATGGAAATGTCATCATTGTCCGGTTGTATATCTACATATTTGTATGTATTTCTATTCTTTGTTACTTTATCCCCTATGTAAATACCTTTCCCCTGTGTTAACAAATCTGAATCCAGTTGTTTTCAGTTTCCAACTTGAAGTCTCAGGTCTTTATTCCCCTTTTATCTTCCCTTTGTGTGTTTTGGGGGGGGGAATAGAGAGTAATTTTGTCTTTAGGTTTGTGGTCCACACAAATTGCTCAGCCATGACAGGAAACTACTGATTTTGACAGACAACCTTGTCTGCCCACTTGCTAACACGTTGCTGATCCCTACAGCCAAAATGTCTGCCAAATAATTATTTGCTTCTCACTTCTGCAGGTTTTCCCAGCAAATAAAATAAAATAAATAAATTTATTTTTTTTAAAGTCAAGACAGTACTTTCATAGAGATATATATAAGGTCTTATAAAGTAAGAGCATTAAACCATGAAAAAGTTTCTGGTTTGGATAAAGATTTTTTTCTTGAAATTTTATTCAAGTTTGCTGTATTCTCACAAAAAAAATTTTCTCACTGACAAGCAAAAATCTGATTTCTTCTTGGGAATTACTTGGCACTTGGCATTTGGACAGAAGTGTAGAGGAATGAAAATATTCATTGAGGTCTTGATATGATTAAACACAATTACATAGCTACAATGAAAACTGCCATTTCTGAAACTCTCTTAGAGAAGAGATCACATCCTCAGACCAACACTCCCCTTTAGCAGTGCAGGTCCAGGTTTTCAGTTTACCTCTCATGGGGTCATTCCCTTGAAGTTGGTGGACCTTCTCTAAAAAAAATAGAAGCTCTTTTCCTCCTGTGTTCTCAGGTCACAAAAAAAAAAAATCTGTTTTAGAGCACACCTTTCTTGTTGTTCAAATCATTTCACATGTTCTGTCTCACCCAGCTAAGAAATGTATCATTAGCTATTGAGGCACTTCCAGTGTGTGGGTGGGCTGTGTGCCTAATGTGCATCTGTTAATATTCACACTGTCTGCTGTGGTGTTCCTGACATGTTGCTAAAATCTGCTTTAAATACCATTCACTCCAGCTTATATTTGCAGGTGTTTCTCAGTTGTGTCTCTCCTTTATAAAAATGAGGTTGCATTTCATTCTGTGGTTGTGGCTCGGGGCCTTTGTGCTGCAGTGTGGCAATGGAGTTAGCAGACTATTCAGTTTAGGGGTGAAAGCAGCATACATTGTTTTTTTTTTACTGTTTAGGTGACATTCTGACTCTTAGGAAGTGAGATGAGGGGTGTTTTTTTTTCTATTTGCTTTAGCAGAGATTAAGTTTCTCTATTAATTTGCTTAAGTGATGGTGAAGCATTGCTCAGACAGAGGCAGAGGAAAAAAATAAAATATGTATTTAAGAAAAAAGTTTTTAAATCTTATGGAGAACTAAAGGTGATGATGCTAAAACATGGTAAATCTGTTATTACCCTATCACATAGTGTCGTTAAAATTGTATTTTTAAAAAGTAGCTTGGTTTGGAGATTCTCTTCAATTCTTCATTTCATTGAGATCATAAAAGTAAACAGTAGAAGGTGTATCTAGATTTAGAAAAAGCCCAGAGTTTGTCTTGAAAAGGGAAGAAAACTAATGTGGATAAATTATAGGTATACTCCTCCACCTCCTATTAGGCCAGCTATTCTCTTGCTTCCAGGAAAGAATGATATCTATTGGATGGCACACACTGTAAACAAGAGATCTGCTTTGTTTGATGTTTCTCTAATGAAAGAATAACTAAAGAGTCAGAATTGAAACAGATGGGCTGAACATGTCATCCTGGCCTTTTAGTTTGAGATTGTCCCAGAAAAGGAACAGAGGACTGTTGTGTTACACACTGCAAGAGTGATCAATAAGAAGCAATTCCTTCCCTGTTTTCCTTCTTGTCTCTCAAGCTGACATTAATATTATATGAATTGCATTTTTCATATTTTCTGTATGACAGGACAACAACAGGTTATACGCCAACTTGCTTCATCTTCTTGGCTGAGAATCTTGGTTTCCTTTCTAGCTTCTCCAGCACAGCTTGGTTTCCATAACATAGGATCAGTAAGCAAGCGTTGACATTGACTTTGGACCATTCTGGATTGTACTGTTCTGGCCTCTGTGAAGAAACACAACTGAGATCCAAGTCTATGACATTGTTACAAGAATCCAAGCTTTTCTTGAGTTCTGCCCAACAAAGACTCTCTTTGATCTCTGTGCCACCGTGTGTATAATTTGTGGCATTCACCTGAAAACTTGGGTGCAATATTTTATTTTCTAACAGCTAGCTGCAGAAATTTCATGGAGAATGGTGGTTGCTCTAGGTGAGACAGGGACCTTCCTAGGGTGAATTCCCATAATTTGTCTGACCAGGGCTGGGTGGCTAAATCACTGTGAGGAGATATGGGATTTCTGGAGCACCAGGGGGCAAGCACAACATATGGAAGCCCTCTGCAGGTGACTGCCCAATTGGCTGCACATTAAAGCTGAAGGAAGATTTATGGTATTCCCCAAGTTGCAGTCTTAGCCTTTCTTATGCTGAAGGATTTCCATTTTGCTTGTGACCCCACTGCCACCTTCACCTTTGCACCCAGGAGTTGCTGTGGCATTTTTACCCTTGCATGCCTCACATTGTTATTGGACATTGTTCTCATGACCCTTGCACTTGCAAAACCTGAGACATATTTATTTAGTCAGGTTTCTCCTGGAAGCAGCTGTCACTGATTTGAGACTTTTTCTCTCCCTCTTCCTGCCATTTGTTCTGTATTTTTAAGTGCAGAACTTTACAGAAGAAGAATTAATGAATTACTTTAGTACATATTATCCATTTCAATAGCCAATAATCATTATGTAGTATGTACACACGAAGCTTAGTGGTTAATCAGTGTGCAACACTACCACGTAATCAAAGCTTGTATCAGAGAGTGCAAGTGGGATCATAGACAGGGACCATAAACTAGGAGATTATGCAGGACATGATGGACAAGGGAATATAGGACATGGAGGCAAGGTTGTCTGTGTGGGAGGCCTGATTGTTTTAATTCTTGCCACCACTAGGGAAAGTTTTCCCTGTTCCATTCTCTCTCTTGGTCTCTTTTTATTTATCCCCTGAGAGCAGCTACCATCTGAATCTACCAGCTGCAAATCCCATATCTTTGTGCAACACTGTCAGCAGTCCAATAGGTTCAAACCAACACCAAACTCAAACAAGAACCTATGAAACATAGATCAAAATAATCAACCATTTCTGCCCCAAGTCTGGCCTAGATATTGTCTTTAAAACCCAGTGAAGAACAAGGCAAGAAGAATCCTGGTGTGATTTTCATACATTAGGTCCTCTTTGAGGATGGGACAAAGCCATAATCAAATTCAGTGTTAGCAGCAATTTATATCACTTTTTGCATCTATCAAGTCTTAAGCCTATATTTCTGTTTCTGATTCATGCTGCTGAAGATGTACAGTTTGCAGAGTTTCTAAGTGCGCATCCTATGGAAAAGAATAAAAATCCTTTCTTTTTTTTTTTCTGTATTTTTAAAACACTGTTTTTAAAATGTGCATTGCAGAGTGCCCAATAGTCATCAACGATTTTTTTCTGTTATGCAAGATATATTCCTAACCTCTCTGAATCTATGGAAATAGCAGTGTGTGCTCAAACTATTTATATCTCTGAACACATCATTTTTCTTATCAAGTTGTCATTGCATTTGCTGAGCTGCTTGACTGGTTATTGCAGACAGAGTAAAAATACTAAGCTGCCAGGTATGCCTTGAAAAAAAGGATATAAAAAACAATACTAGAAGGTTGTTCTAATGTTCCACACTTTTTGCACTACTCCTCCTGATTATTGACAGTGGTGATGTGGTTTTAGAGATACATTTAATTATATTCTTAATTTGCCTGCTGCATTGTGATGCATTAGAAGACTTTTGCCAATGAGCTTTTATTCTTTGCAAATACATTCTGTCAGTGTGATCTTGATGGATCATCTTGTAAGAACATTCTGCACATCAAATTGGCCACCCATTCATGATTGACTCTAGAAGATGCCTGAACTTTGATACAGATGTTAAGCTGTGCCAATATACTAGCCTATAGCTAATGGGAAAGAGAATACAAATTTGCTGGTACTAAAATATCTGTTCCACAGATATTCCTTCCTTCCTGTCTTTTACATTCAGTTGAGCATCAGAGATAGCTCAGTGAGAATTCTCTTAGACAACCATATTTGCACTTGCTATCACCATATGCCAAGTAGCTTGTGCAAATGTTACTCCTATGCTGAATAAATCGCCTGGCTAATTATTGTATTAACTCTTTATGGACTGATTTTGCAGTCTATCTTTCATTATCACTTCATGGCTTTTAATATTTCCATGCTTGATGTGTTTCCTCACAGATTAGAAATCTCTTCTTGGCCTGATATGGAAATCTGTGCTATGATAAAATAATTACTGTTTCATAATGTATATAAAAGTGGAGATTTTAGAAGTCAGATATGCAAAAGAAGGTAAAATCGTAGTCTTCATTTAACTAAGCTTTGTTATTTATATGTTATCAATTAGCCACTCTGGTTGTGCTGCAAAATCTTTTGTCTTACAAAACTAAACACATTTTACTGCATGTGCTTGGCAGATCTGTGAGATAAGGATAACTATAGCAATCACTAGTCACAGCTGAGCTGAATTTCAAAGGAGCCAAAAATATTGACTGGAATGAAAATATCAAGAAATCACTTCAGATTTGTTCTCACTGATCAGCATCTACTCTGACATTTTTCCAGACTTAGCTAATTGCTTATTCCATTAAAATCAATAGATGTTTTGCCTTTGTGGCCACCAAGATCAAGACTTGCTTATGAATTGCATTAGGTCTGTCTGGATTATAAATCTTTCCTGACAGGTGCATTGCTATACAGTACATAGGGAATTGGTAGAATTTTTTTTAAATAGTGTCTTTTATGTCCTCATTACCTTACCAGTAAGCCTTGCAAGTTGACTTTTAGTTTCGTCATTTTAGAGCCTGACATCCAACAGGCATCTGGTCTTGGTTGGGAGATAGAGCATTTCTATTGCCACTCTTTACTAAAAATTAAATGTCCTTGATCTCAAAAGAAAATGTCTAACTCATTTGTTTTCATCTAGTTGAAGCTTTAAACTTAGTGGCTGTATCTTTGTGAGAATCAAAACCTCTTGGCCTACAGCACTTTCTCTTCATGAGGCTATTGAACATCGTAAAGATGTCACCTCTTGTTCTTGAGAAGCTAAACAAATTAAGTTCCTCAGTTCTCTTGGTTTAAGACATCTCAAGCCCTTAAGACATTGTTCTTGATTTTTTTTTTCAAATTAACAAGATAAAAAGCAGTATTTTAGTAGTGTTGGTCTCAGTTTAGCATCCTTACAGATCCCACAAGTTAATCTCTTGTTTACAGGTCAAAAGACTGAACTAACATCTTAGGTCTCAGGTTTGCTCGTATTACACTGATAGGCTAAATTCTTTCAGCTGTTGCTTTCCAGGACATAGCTTTTCTTTTTATAAGTATGCTCTTCATTGCCTGTTCCTCATTGTACTGGCTGTGTTCAAAAAAAATCCGGCTTACCTTATGTTTCACTTGCAAACTGATCTGAACTCAGGACAACTACCTTACATTTTCACTTACAATGTCACCTATCTTTGTTTTCTGATTTTCTTATGAAAATACTGAGTGGCATCAGTCTATTCCTTAAAAATCTATATAAACTCTTTTTCCTCCCCAAGCTAATAATAATTCTCCAGAAAGCTTCTTTCTAGTGAAAGGCAGTTAGCTACTTCTCAACCACCTACTATGCTTTCTTGACAACTTTGAACCAGAAAGTAGTGAGGTACTAAATCCCACACCTTCCAAAAATATTAATATGCCCACAGTTATCGAGACTGTCATTTAAAAAAATGAAATTGTTTTGATTTCACTGATTTTTCTCTTGAAAAATATGTATTGACTGGTATTAGCCACCTTCCCAGCCTAATCATTTAGGAATAATTACCAGTTAGGAAATAATACCAGAATCAGCTTTCCTTGAGCTGTGACAGATATCAAGCTAATTGTGTCTATAGTATCCTCCATCACCTTGTTTGCTCTTTCTGTATCAGAGCACAGTGTTAAGTTTTGTCCAGCCTTCTGATGTTGTCTCTTTCTCACTGTTTTTATCCCTGTTATCTATTAAAAATTCAGAGCAGGATCCAGAGATGTCGTCTATCTACTCACAGAGAATTCATTCAGGAAAGTATTCTGGCCTACTGATTTAAAATTATTTCTCTCTGAGATGTTTAACACCCTCCACAGCTACTAATGGACTGAAAAATATCATGTTTGTATGATTCAAATACATACTTCTGCTTCTTTGGAGATACAAAACAGAAATATTAGATAAACACATCCTTCATTAAAAGTTCTCCTACCTCTCTAAGCATCAGAATTTTATTATTGCTATTATTCAGAACCTACCATATTCCAGCTTGTCAGAGATTTTGCTATTGGGCTGCCTTAATTTTCTACAACCTATATCTTCTCCTGTTTGATAGCTGCTGCTTCCCTTTTCTGTTTGTTAAATACTGCCTTCTAATTTCTACGTGCTGCTTCCAGTTTTTGTTGAGCCTAGAAGGCTTATAACTAATGTTGTCCTCTCCTAGATGTGCATTTCTGACATTTTAGGTACTTCATTTCTTTTTAAACATCTTCCAGCTCTCATGTGTTTTGTTCAAACAATTTTCTCCTGTTATATTTTCTTTTTTTTTTTTTTCTCTAGTCTAGGAAAATAAAAGATCTTATATATCTGTTTTGACTGATGCAATAAGCATGTGTGATAGAGAGATGACAGTGTCTTGTTGTCCTGTAAGTACCTGCTGTGTATTTCAGATCTCTTAATGCTGGAGTATTTACACCACTACCTAGTGAATTTATGTGTAAATGAATCTTCAGAAGAGATGGTGTGAGACTCCTAAGTTCAACCATAACCTCCCTCTACCAGCTAGGATTTGCCTATTGAGGTGCACATAGCTCCAGGTATTAGACATGGAGCAGTTGGTAAAACTTCTGTACTTAAGTTAAATTCAAACGTGAATTTGGGAAATGGTGGTTTTGCTTCTCTTAGTTGACAGAATATAAACTCCACAAGGCAATCAACAATTTGCAGTACCCTGGTCAATTCCTTTTAATAAATAAAACAGAAATTCTTACCCCTTCTTTTTCTAGTTTACATATGAGTAGAATCCCTAGTTTGTAGAAGACTCATTAGTCTATTAGTTTAAAATGGTACATTTCTTTTACTTTTAACTACCAGAGGCTTAACACATTTATTTTCAGCAAAGAATTTGTCTTGCACTGAGCATGGAAGCAGTGCATTACCTGCTTACTTGGTCCTTGTAAGATGAGGTGTGTTTGCTGTGATAGCTGTGAGAAATTGGCCAGTATATGGTGGTTTTATTCTGAACCAGCCATGGATTATTCATTTCTTTCTTTTTTTTTCTTTTTTCTTTTTTTTTTTTTTTTTTTTTTTTTTTTTTTTTGGCTTGTAAATAGAAAAGTAATTGCATTCAGTAGGGCATCAACTTGTTTAGTAGCTACCTGTGTAATCTTCCTGTATTTGCTACTATCATCCCTCTTTCTTACATTCCTGCTGCAGTTATTTATGGTCAGACACTATCTTATTATCTTGTTAGACAACAGGGTTCATCTTCTTTTGTATTTGTATAGGACCTTCAGTTACAAGAAACATGATCCTCACATGATTTATAAATAACAGCAGAAACCCTTGCTCTTAAGATTACAGATTATAGATATTGCTTGAGACTTTTAAATATATGCCAAAACTATATTTGGTCTCCCAGTAATATGGGTGGATTTGTCTCCAGTCTCTTGAAACGATGAACCCAAAACCTACCACTAATTCCAGCAAGATTTGGATCAAGTGCTGTAGAAATACACTGAACAAAGGAATTAACAAATGGCTGTGGTGGTCCAGTGTGGGTCCCTTTCCTTCAGGCACTTGTTTAATGTGAAGTTGTTTCCATTAGAAGTGATGAAATAAGAAAAATAACCATCAGAGACCTTTTCAGATTTCGGTGCAGAGCTGACAGAAAACATGCCATTTCAATTTATTAATCTCTCTACGATGTGGCCTTGAGAACAAACTCTTGTAACAGGCTTTGCACAGGGGCTGACCCTACATCTCCCAATAATGCCAGGAGCTCTCTTCCTACCTGTTCTCTGACAGTCCAGTACTCAATTCCTGGCTGTCCACTCCTTTGCTATCAGGCATCTTGGCAGGAGAAAAATAACAACTCACACCAGCTTGTGTCTTGTAAGGCACTAAATCTCAGTAACTGAGGAGTCTCTGAGTCTGTGACTTACAAAAAAAAATTGAACAGGCATTGTTAAAAACTATCCAATTGAGTTTTAAACTGCCAGCATGATATTCAGCTGATTTCAGGAATATGTTATTGAAGCTGCAAAGTTTATACGTTTTGAAAATCTCACAAAGTATTTCTGAGTCCCACAGCATGCTTACAAATCTCAAAACAGTTTCACCAATTACGTTAATGAATCCCAGATGAAAAACTCCAATTCTTTTCTCTTGCAAATCCTGACTTTCTTCCTACAATATAGGGATAAGGAAGGATTTACAAAGCCTATATTGTCAAGTACAGAAGCAATTTTGATTCTCAATATGTCTTGCAGCTATGTTTGAAAGAATGAACAAGAAGAAAGCTACTGACATGATTTCAAAAATCCAAAGAGTAAAATCCTTGTAGTCAAAAGAAAAGGAACTCAGGAGGAAGCTAAATACTGTCCATAAGGATTTTTCCTACCAATGATGAGAGTAGTTATTTGTCCACTCATTGGTTAGGGCAAGATCAAGGAACACTGGCTTAAATCTCCATAAAGCTGTTAAAGCTGATGATGTTATTCTCCACAAATAAGAGAAGGATAGGATAGGATTGGATAGAATCATAGAAGGTTAGGGGTTGGAAGAGACCTCAAAAGATCAACTAGTCCAACCCCCCTGCCAGAGCAGGGTCAATAGGATGGGATGGCATGGGATAGGATAGGATAGGATAGGGGAGATCCAGTTATAAGAGACAGTCCCTTCTGCCTAGTCCAACTTCCTGACTGCTACAGGTCTAAAAGTTAAAGCATAATATTATTAAGGACATCATCCAAATGCCTCTTAAACTTAACAAAAGTAATGCTGAGCTCCATACTTTTGGCTACCTTTGTCATTGGTCTTTGAAACATAGAGCATCAAAGGAACTCTAAATCAGAACCTTGAACTACAGAAAAAGTTTTTTCCCCAGGGTAGGTTTCTTTTGTTATAGCCATGGAGCTGAACCCATACCAATGTACACAGAATGTGACTGGGGTACAGATGATTCCAACAAGAGCTCTGGTGCATGAGAAATGTTAACTCACTTACTCATCCTCGTGGTGGAGAGGAGCATTTTAATGTTAACATTGTGAAGTCAATCATTCTTGCATATTGTGATAACACATGGGATGAGCCATTTCCCAAAAGCCAAGACAGTGAGGTCCAGGACATCTGGTGATATTTGAAGACTTTAAAGTTGTTCAGAAAATACATATTATCATGAGTCAAAATCTGCACTCTCCATTAGAGAGTATTGTTTTGTCCTGATAGTGCAAGGGATAGGTTTTAACAGTGAATTGGTCTATCTTCAAATATGTCAGAAGATCATGAGATCCTTGAATGCTTAATTCTGCCAGCAGTTTCAGAATAGCATGCCTATGTCTTTTTATTTGTGAAGGTCAGCTTACAAGGAAGGGAAAAATGCAGTAGTTAGGACTTAAAATAACTCCCCCTTACCCCCACAGGTAATTAGTGCAATTCCTCAAACATGGAGTCAGTACAGTATAATACACAAGCAGCAATCTGGGGTATACTCTCAAAAATAAATATATTTAATTTCCTTGTATTCTATCACCATTTTTATAAAGTATTCATTCAGGGAAGGGAGGTATAGTTCACTCTTGTAAAAGCTTTTCTTCCATTGTATTGTACAATCATCTTCAGAAATTCTCAGCAAGATTAAATAAATGTTATTTTTTAATAATGAGTGATTAAGTACCAACATGGTAAAAATCAAGGTAGCAGATGTATTATTCAAGTACATGATCCACAGCTATTTGGAGACAATCAGCTTGTTGATCTTATCTAGTTCAGTGGCTCTGGATCAAACCGTAGTATTTACAGGAGCTTTTATTTGCAAGGCATTTAGAAACAAGTTCAGATAAGAATTTGCAAGTGGCATGAATGTTCAGTCTACTGATAAATTTAAGCTAACAAACAATGCATAAATAAGCATTTATAGGTCAATGTTTATCATATTACATTATGCAACTTTGTAGAACGTTCTGTTAATAGATTTTTCATCACAGCTATGTCATTTAAAAAATGTTTTTACTTATTGCCTAATATCCAAACCGGCAGGGAATTAAACAGAAGTAGCAAAATAAAATGTTATTTGATTAAAGAAAATTATCTTCTAAGCATTTTTTATGCTGCTGCAGTGTTCCTACTGGTGTTATATTATGCTAAAAATATAAAACTGAAAGAGGAATTTTACTGAACAGCATTAGATGGCAGTCTTGGATGTCTTGTACAGGGAGCATTGAATGTACCAAAATTTAGAAAAATGGTATAGTGGATTAAAAGCTGCTTCTGCGGATGTACTTGGCATCCTTGTTTAAATGGGTTTAGATCCCCTAACTTCTGTCATCTGTCACAATAATAAAGCTATGGTCTGAAGAGCACAAAAGGAAACATTAGAATAGAATTTTTTTACACCCATTGGAAAAAAATATTCTTTAAAATAATGAGGATACTTTTTTTATTGCAATTTGAGTAAATGGCTGTAGGCACTTTTCATGGTTTTTTCTCTAGCTTTCTTTGCTTTTTTAAACAACCACACATTCTTTTGATGCCTTCAGAGACTTTTCTTTTACATCCCCCTAGAAATTCTCTAAATATCAGTTGGTTGCATCAGCCTTGTTGAAACTGGCTGTTTCCTTTGAAATGCATTTTGCTCAAGGTTGTCCATCATCTCCAGTCCTGAGGTACAACAAAAGGACATTCAGAGTATGTATGAGGCAGCCTCACATCACATTTTTCTGAGTGTGTGTAGGCTCCTCCAATTATGGCAGCTGCCAGTGTCTGTTCTAGCATCTGGTCATCACATATGGTTTCTGGGCATACCTCCTTATCCTTGGCTGGTGTCTTTTCAATGGTGTCTTTGAAAACTACTGGTCTGTCAAGCTTGCATGCTGGAAGTTACTTACCCATCCAATATGTTCAGACCTGGAAGTAGCAATGTGTATCAGCTCAGCTGACTCTTTGATGGAATTCAAGGTCAATGTGTGGATCATTCATTTGTTCTCCATATTTTTCAGGTAGTTGAATACCTGCAGGCTGGTATTTCTAGACAATGGTTTTGGCTTTTCAGCTGGATTACAGTTTTGTGATGTGTCTGCTGAGGACAGATTTAGAGATGTAGGATGCAAACAGGCATCAGATTACCACCACAAATTAGTGACTTAACAATTAGTGCAATATAAACCAAGAGTAAAGTTTTGAAGGAAACCTGATCATGTAGGCAGACTTCAGCTCTCACTGTGGAAAGGTGTTAAGATTGTGTGGCCTGGAATCCTTATGGATGGAACTCAACTGGACAGTGAGCACCAGCTCACACCTGATATTCTTAAACTACCTGAAAGCATCCAGTCCTTCAGACCAGGCTAAATACTCATGGTACAGAGGTGACTACTCATGTGAAAGAAGATGAAGAAATAATGTACACATTTATCAAAATCATCTCTATCCATTAAAAAAAAAAAAAACCCAGAGCTGGATAGTTTATTGATCTTTGGTACAAAAGATGTTATTTTCTTGCCATTTTATTAATATTAGTAGTAACACCTCTTTACTCTTATATAGAGCTCAGTAGATCTCACAGTGCTTTACAAAATGGAATCATGTCAGAATTCCTGTTATACAGATACCAAACACAGGCACAGGAAAGATTAACTGACTTTAGAAAAGCACCCTTTCAGGCCTTTATTAGAGCCAAAAATAAAAGACCAAGACCAGTGCAGATATAATCCAGTACACTGGTTACTAGGCCATAATCTATTTTGGCATTTGTCTGGTTTACACAATATAAACCACCTTATTATTGGGATTTATTAATAATTACAATTTTTTCTTTTTAGTGGAGCAAATACTATTTGCATTATAAAGTGCTCTGTTGCAAAGCACAAAGTTGTAAAAAGAAACCCAAATCTGACTGCATCCTGGAAGCAATATAACTCCTCATTAGCATGGCTCTCTAGCTGGGCTTATAAAGCCTATCTTGCTAACAAGGCCAGATTGGATGTATTTGCACAGTACGAGGTAGAAATAATAGAAAGAACATTGACTGGTATTTTGGGTATCTTGATGAGTCAACACCTTACATGGTTATAAAATACAACAAGCACAGCACACAAAAAATCCTAATTCTAAGTAGCCAGAAAGTTAAGAGTGCAGATCTCTCCCTGCTTCACTTTTCTCTTAAACAGGAAACAATGATTTCCTTTATAAGGAACTTGGAAATACTTACCTAGAATATGCTGAATAACAGCTGGGTATCACTTTTAATAATGAAACATTACACAAGCCTGAGATTTCCTAAAAATATTGTTAATGCAGTGTGCTCAAATTGAGAAACTTTAAAAAGTATTAAGAAGCCTTCTTATGCAAAACAAACTTCTTCAGGTGACTAAAGGCTTTGTATTCAAAATCAGATGGATGCTCAGAACTTTTAGTGACTGCCATATTTTGGTTCAGAAAGACATACAGAACCTATTCTTCTCTGGAATTATAGTTTAGACTTCACTGAGATGTTGTAAATCTGACTAATGCACTGAATCACTTTATTTTTTTCCTAAAGTAGATTTGTAGAGTACTCTAGTTGAGTCAGACTCCTGAAGTGCCTATTTGCCTACCTGTGTCAACTGTAGGGTTTGATTGTCTCAAACCCACACACCTACATAACAGACAGCTGCTGCTCTCTGAAATTAATTCCATTAATGAGTGACCTGACCCTGAAGCTACAGTGGGATGGCATGTTAATTTTGGACCAAAACAAAGCCATTACGTACCCAAGGTTTTTTCCTAATTTAAAATGGCATATTCCTATGAGGGTAATTTCTGGTTTGATGAACTATCTCTTTCCAACATATTTTTTTCTTTTATTGGACAAAAAAAAAAATTTATAACTCACCCAACAAGTACAAGACACTGGAGTCTTCATGCAATGCACTCCAATTGTGCAAATTGGAATGGACTGCCCAGGGAGGTGGTGGATTCTCCATCCCTGGAGGTTTTGAAAATGAGACTTAATGTGGCACTCAGTGCCATGGTCTGGGAACCAAAGTGGTAGTGGATTAAGGGTTGGACTTGAAGATCTCAGAGGTCCTTTCCAACCTGGATGATTCTGTGACTCTGAATTACTGTATTCTGTGCAGTTGTGTGGAGAATGACAATCCTATATCCAGATGTTAGTCAATATTCAGGTATATTACTGATTTTAATAGGGTCAGTCACGTATTTTATTTCCCTGATTAAAAATTTCATTTTCAACAAATAAATATATTTACAGAAATGTTTTCTTCTTTTAAAAATTTTTTATTAAAAAAAATAAGTTATTTTTCAAAATTCTTATTCAAAGTTTTGCATTCCAGTTTCATTGAGCACAACATGTCATATACTTAAAAAAATGAAAACTTGTAAAAAATAGAAATATACAAAAGATAGCTAACATTAGTTTTAGTTATTTTTAAATCTTCAGAATATCATTTGCAACTTAATTAAATTAAGACTAAAACAATTGGTAAGAATTAGCGTGCTCTATAAGCTCTCCCAAGCCTTGACAAGGTTTCAAATTCCATGTAAATGTCCATATCTTACTTTTTTTTTTTTAATAGAAATTAACTGGATTCAAATTCAACTTAAGAATTTCTGCAGATTATATAGGAGATAGAACAGAAACTCTAAGATAAGAGATGTAAGTTATTGTTAGTTTAAAAATTAGAGGACTCAAGAATGTAACAAAATGTAACATCACAACCAAACCAGATTCAAAGAATAATGCATAAGCACCAAATAGTGGAGCATCTGATATTCAAAAGGTGTCCACATAATCTCTGGTTTGTTTTTTTTGTTTTGTTGCAGACCAATGCAAGAGTTTATGACAGGTGCTAGAAATTGCTTGAGTTCCTGACAGGGTCTGTACAGTCCTGTTTTCACCCAGACTCCAAAATAGGTAAGTCTCAAGTCTCATGCTCCCCTACATATCTAAAAAAAAAAAAAAAGATTAGGAATGTAGGAAAACCCAAGTAAACATAATATAGAGTTAGATAATCCCCACAGATATGCTAAAGCTTTTCAGATTCATGAACAATAGAATTTTGTAACAATTCTTCATTTGCATTGTATAAACTGCAATCTTTGCTTTGTTGCCAGAAACACTTTGTATTCATGAACCATGTTTTGTTTAGTACTGCTTAGAATTTCCTTTTTCACTCTAAATGCCAGCAGAATAGAAAGACAAAGTAGTGATATTAAGCTAACATAACATACAAGCCCTTGTTTTGATTATTCATCTGTCTGATAGCCCTTATGTTTGCCTACCCAACTACTTGCTGCCTCTTTTGCTTCACATGGAGCAGCCAGAGCATCCAGGGTTATTTCAAAGTGGTTCATAGTGCTGATACTGGAAAAAGAAAACTTAGGGTTAAAACAACAGCAGTGTATTTGAGACAGGGGAGACAGACAGGTATAGTTTCAGTCCTCATTCGTAATGACTTCTATGGGACAGAATAAAAGCTCATGTCTGTAACAGATTTGCAAAAGTACAAAATAATTTTCCATTTTCATGCGGGCTGGTGTCAAGATTTTTAAACTCACATCCTAGCAGGTTTGGAGCAGGTGCTGAACTGTATTGTGACCATATTTGAACCTTTACCATGAATTTCTCCTTTGAAAGCATGATATTAATGTTTAGAAGGGAAATACTCTCACTGTCTTCGTACAGTGTACCATGTACTGGGCTATGTTTTAGATTTGTGCTGAAAACAGTGTTGATAAAGCTGTCATGTTTTAGTTATGACCGAGCAGTGTTTATACAGAGCCAAGGTCTGTTCTCCCAATGCTCCACCCGTGGTTACATTGGAGATGCAAAAGAAACTGGGAGGGGACACAGATGGGACAGATCACAGTATTTTCACACATAAATATTCTAACTGGATACCCCAAATCAGACATCAAGTTTTGTAAGTAGCATAATTGAAACTGGAATATATGGAGACACTAACATTTCCAGCTCTTGCTGACTTGCCTAAAAGCAGTGCCATGAGCAAGCACCTCACCAAGTAGAATGGGAGCCATCCAAGCTTCTCCATCTGCTACCACAGGATGAACCTCCAAAGCTGAACTGTACAGAAAGAGAACTCTGAAGCTGAAGTAGCAAGATTCAAATGAACTCAGAACTGATTGTCAAGCTCGAGTTTTTGTGCAAGGAACCTATTTATTGTCAATATATTTATATTTAAAACTCTCTAATGACAACTTGCTTTGTCTCATTTTAAATGCTTTGTGATTTTAAGAAGTACATTGATCACACTGTCTGGTGACAGTGCCTCTCTTGAAATATGTATTCCAATGAAGAGCATGGATCTGGTAAGGAGAAAAGTGTAAACACCTGATTATTTCTGCTAATAGAAATACCTCATTTAACACTTGGGTTTGTTCTGTGAAGGTCCTTAATCAATTTTGAAAACTAAATTTAAGTAGCTTTTTAGATAAATAGTTTTTTATGACACTTTCATTTGTTTCAAATTCTTTGCAAAAAATAATTCAAATATGGACAAAATTCATATTGATTTACGATGCCCTTTTTTGGCAAATAAATTATTTGTTAAATATGTATTGGCTCATTCTTGTCGTGTTTGAAAATTGCCTTCCATCATCTATTTGAACACATTTTAATTCACTTCCAAATAATCCATTTACTCTTCTGAAATCCAGAACATTGAAAGTATTAAGAGAGATGATTGAATAATGCAAAACAGTCAAGCTGTATTCAAGTTAGACATACACTTATGTTGTGAAAAAAAAAACACTTTCTGATGCATACAAGTCTGTGACAGAGTATACTTAATGAATCTAATGACTTGGAAAATTGTCTACAAATCCTGTGTGTCCAATGTAAGTAATGTTATGTCAAAGGTGATTACTTGCTGTGAGGGGGAAAAGTAACAAATAAAAGACACAGTAAGATGATGTTTTCTGAAATGTTTTTCACACACAGATTTCAAAATTCTCTGCAGAAGGTTACAATATTAATTGGTTCTTAGGCACAAATTCTGAGACTGGTAACTTGATCAAAGTCACATAGCAGGTGAAAGGTAAAGATGTGAATAAACCTGAAGCAATAGAATTAAAAATTGAGCCGAGATAATACCTCTCTTTTTGAAGTTTTTTTGTGTGCTCTCATTTAATTTCTGACTTTAAGCTTTTAGGCTTAGATTTTTTAAGATTTCCCCTCCTACTCTCTAGCCATGAGGCTTTCACACTGGCTTTCAAGGCAAAGCCAATAGCCTCATGTAATTATAGACTTCCAAGAGTTTGGATGTAATAGCACTGCCAGAAGATTGGTCTCCAGGACCTCAGACTTGAGGCTGTAATACTAGATTGTCAGCTTGTCTGGCAATCCCTTTTCAGACCTACAGTGAAGATAACTTTGTAGATGTCATTAGCTAATAGAGACAAAAAGATCATGATGCTTTTGCAACCCTGGCTGCAGCAGGCCAGTGTATGATTGGCAGTGACTTATTTTTAGAATTTGGAGAGTTAAGCTTCAACAGGCATACCCTGATCCTGTTACCCATGCAGTTAATAAAGCTGTTAAAGCATCCTTATAGCTGTCTGTTATGTTCATTATTCATTTAACATTGCACCTACCCCAGTGCTTTCTTTTTCTCCTATAGAAAGCCAGTTTCTGTTGGAAAAATGCTGAAGTGTAGACTGAGTGACACACAGAAGCTCTTGCTATCTTGTGACCCCCTGACACTGAGTAATGAAACCAGTCTTCAGTGTTTGTATAAAGAGAACATTCAATTTTCAGGGAAATGTCAGTAAGATTATTTTCTTTTCTTCTCTTTTTTTTTTTTTTTCCCCTCTCATTTTTTTATCATTGTTTAAGTCCAATGTGTATTTTTAGGTAGCAAACAATGAACTATTTTGAAGAAAAAAAAAAGAAAAAGAAAGAAGTTTTGCCATTTTCTCATCTTTTGAATAATTTTGCTTGTAGATAGGAGGAAAAAAAGAAGTAAAAGAATCATAAAATCATAGAAACTCAGTGGTGGGAAGGGACCTCTAAAGATCATCTACTCTAGTCCAGAAGAAATACATGTAGACAATAAAAAACATCTCTAATAGTCATAAATGGACATTTTACATATGTAGCATGCTAATCTGATCTGTACTTTCAGGCTAAGGAACACAACCTGAAAGCTCACAAAGGAAATCTCAGATGCCTGGGATCTGCATTAAGGCTCCATTCTCACACAAGCACCAAAACAAACCCAGCTGAAAAAGATTCACACAAAATTATGAAAACTGAATTAATCCTTAGTTGTAGTGGTGCCTCTGTACTGATTTCCAATGGCTCTTTAGCCATTTTTTTGTGATTCAGTCATGATGATTAGAGCCTGATCAAAGTAATGATTAGGTGTGAGTGCTGAACTGAGAAAAGAGAGGGGAGAGGAGCAGTACTAATAAAACCTGTATTTATTTAGTTTGGATACCTTTTTCTTGTTAAAGAAAAATCTGAAATATATAACTGCTTTCCAAAAACTCCATGCTGTTAGTTAGTTGTAAAAATGAAAGTGAGATGAAGCTGAGATTCATCATGGTCTGATGGCAAAAAATCTGTCAGCTGAAAGAAGCCAGGGGTTCGAATTCCCTCAGGCAGATAAAGGAAACAGCTCCAATGTCTTGGCTGCACCATGGTGTATTTTGTCCACTTGTGGGAAGATTTTACCCTTTTTGGTTTCACCCATGAATGGTGTCCTACTATCTGCAAATTAAATATTCAGTAGTGTTGAAGTTAAAAAAAAAAAAAAAATAAGTGCCCCACTTCTAGAACATGAGTTCTGATTACCCTAATAGGGAACAATTTTCTTTGTCTCAAAATACTTCTCAGCATTTAATGTAAAGTAGAACAGCAGGAAGAATGATCTCAGAACACCCTTGTGTCAGGTTCATTCTCCTGAGAAGGCAATACCTGCATCCTAGACTATTTCCTAGGGGAATACAAAGTTTTTAATAAAATGGAGCAATGTCAACAGGATAGTCTGGGTATGTCCTTCCTTAGAACTGCCTTTTACATAATACCTGTAGAATTTGCTCACTGAAGTGTCTTCAGAGGGAGGGCTGTGTGAACTGATGGATTCATTCTACTTTTTTTAAAGAAGCACCCTATCACACCTGAATTTGAAAAGAGCTTCAAAAAGCTGAAGACTGTCTTCTTTGAGGAAAGATGCCATAGGAAAAGAGACCTTCTGTATCCAGTGGTTGGAAACCAAGTTATGTGAATGACAGATATGGTTTAGAGAGTTCCTTTGCTGGTTCACAGGGATATAAGGGATGGATTCCTGGTCTGACTTTAGATCTAACTTTGGAAAAATCTGCACTTTTAAAGCTTGACTTCACTGACCTCTCTTATATCAATAAATTGCAATGCCATGATGAACTGAGGCCTTTCTTAGCCTGTTTCTCTTGATTACTCAGAGCTGACACTGTAGACTTGATGTTGGGGAAGACAAATACATGTAGGGAATGTACACTTCTGAATCCCATAGGCACTAGCTTATCCACAGAGTTTCATCCAAACTTCCTACTCATCCATGAGGGCCTATTCAAGCCTGACAAGAAAAACACTTCTAGCCCCCCTTTGGAGGTCTGTCCAGTCTCTACAGATTTTTGCTACTTTAGGCATTTTCCTGCTGCTGACCAAAGTCATCATGCCTAAGATCTTCTTAATAACCCTACATATTTGAAGATCAGTGTAAGAAAAGCTGAAGCAGAACTAAAACCAAACTGAAACAGATGAAGGCATAACATTTATTGCAGTGAATTGTGTGCAAAGAGGGGATTATGCAAGGTGGACAGAGTAGGCAAAAGAAAACATAAAAATGAAAGTTATAATTGCTGAATAAACAACCTTACCGCCTTAAGAATTGAGTAAGGAAATAAATATGCTGCCAAAGGGAAAAATATCCTTCCCAGCACTGTCTTAATGACACCCAAGAGCAAAAAGATAAGTGTGTTCTGCATTTAATTTAATTTGTCCACTGCTATAATCCCTGTGAGAAGTATTGCACTAGCTAGAAAAGACTGTAGGCTTAAAATTATGTTCATACATGTGTTCCTGAGAAGAAATGGATTTCAAGTTGTGTGTAAGTGGATGGTAAACCAAGACCTGGTAGACAGCAGGTAGGAACTTCCTACTTAGTTCTTTCTGCTTCAGAAACAATACAGTGCATTTAGAATATGAACCAGAATCACTGGAATCAAAGGGAATGTGACTAATAACTGCAGTATGCACAGGGTATGGCAATTAAAGGTTGATTAAAATTCATTCAAGTCAGAAACTCTTGTTAGCACCAAGCTTCAAGCTGTCAAAAGGATGATTAAGAAAATGCCCTTCATATCTTTCTGATATTTCAATGCATTTCAGAGACACAAGCACAGGCATACTCATGCATTCATCACACACTCAGATTGTCAGCAATGCCAAAAGTTGTGTTGTGCTCTGTGTGAATGTGAAGTCCACATCACAAATACAAGGAAGCAATAAAAATCAAGTGTGAATGCTATCATTCCTATTGCCACCTCAGATTGTCTTACTGTGTCTTCTTACCAGTCAGGATCGAGTAAATACAAGGTACACAGCAATGTTACTTATTTTTGCACAGAGAAATGAGATTCTGTGCAAGACAGCATATCAAAGTTTCATAACTTTTAGCTAATCCCAAGTACCTGAGATTTCAACTGACTCCAAGTTAAGAGAAAAAAGATCCATTTCAGTCCAATTGAGGCACAAAAAATTTAGAATTCCCTACTGCAAGCTGCCCCACCCCAAAATTACTTACAGTTTTTTTCATGTTTATCATTGAAATATTTCAGCATTGTGTGATATTACAAGGTCTAAGAAATGCTTCACCCTGGAATGCTTGATTAAATTCTGAAGCTCAAGGTAGAATTAGCTGCAAATTTAGGCCAGGATGCTTCGAGAGATCAAATTGAGATTTAATTGAAAGCTACTGGCACAGCACAAATTATAGGCATTCTACTCTCAATGTAACTCTTCTGGTGTATAATTATTTAAAATAAATTTGACAGTACTTATTGTTTAACCGTTGTCAAGCTAGTCTAAGCTACCTAGAAATCTAGGGAGAGAAATGGCACACTAGGAATTTAATATCTCTCCGATTTATATTGGTTTTCTCCCAGTCTCACAGATAATAACAACACATTGCTGTGAAATAGGATGCAGTAAAAATAAATAAATAAATAAATAAATAAAATTCCCTCCCTATTGCATCTGTACACAGAGACCTTCATAGGATTTTGGGCACTGACTCTTCTTTTTTTCAAAGGGAAGAGAGAAAGGAGAAAGTGGAAAATAGGCAGGAAATGCAATTCTGTTCTTTGTTTTCCTTTGTTCCAAGAATTACTTGATGCTCTGACATTCTCTACACTAATACACACAGATGACTTTGCAATGCAGTGTTCTCAATACAGGAAGTAATATCCCCTAAATCAAGATGCACTTCTTACTAACTCTGTTGTTCCCTCCTATGCTTCTGCTGCAAGTAGAGAGATGCCTCACAAAGCCACTACAGAAACTCTGATGGAAAGAAGTTATTTTGTAATAATCTTACCAAACTACCCAAAAATGCCTTTATATCACCTGTGGTTAAAATCATTGTTCTTTCTTCCAGAGTTTAAAAAAATCCATTAGGTTTTTATCACAAAATATTGAAAAAGTTGAATTTGTTGGTACACTTGTTTCCCAAATTATATCACACATGAATCCTAAACTGAGAAAAATCATGTATAAGAGATAATTTTTAAAAAGACAAAGTTATTCCTTTTCTTTCATAAGTTCTTTCCTTCAACATCTTTTCTACTAATCATTATTTTGTAAGGATTGGACCTAATATTTATAACATATTGGATTAAAAGAGCACTCAACTCAAAGCCTTTGTACTTCACGGAGCTTTCTAAGTCATTCTGCTTATCATACACAGATTATTCCTTGAGTAGAGCTGCTACACAGCAGCTGGTGACCACCTTCATGCAGTAAACTATAAGATGATCATTTGTGCTCTTTCAAAGCTACTGGACCAATTTTATGTAGTAAAGAAATTTGTTTTTCAACCTTTAAGTGTAAACAAGAACTGTACCACCTCATGCTATCCTGAAAGAAGAAAAAGGGTCCAAGCTCTGCCATCAAACTGGAGTTCATTATTCAAAATTATGTGGTTAATAAAAGATGAAAGAAAGAGTTGAAATTTCCTTAGAAAGTGAAATTCTGTTACACACCTGGTCTCAGCTCATATACCACACCTGACCAGGACTGGAGTTAAAAGGATACTAAAAATGTGCTCTTTGTCCATGACCTCAAGAACCTTAGAAAACACAGTATGACAGAGCAGCTTCACATAAAAACCTGGAAAACATCTGAATGCCAAATCCCAGGTGTATTCCTTGTCTTTATAAATCATGAATTACACATTTATTGAGCAAACAAACCCTCAGTCCTTCCGAAAGCAGTTGGTTATGGACAGAGGGCAGCAGAAGTGACAGGTAACTGTCGTGATTTCAGCAAGTCTCTTTTACCCCTGAGAGCAGCAGTTTGGTGTTAAAGCAGGAAAAGCCATCCAGATTACCCAGGGAGAAGTGGGACAGACCTGCAATACCCACATTAGAAATGGGCAAACACCACTGATTTGTGTTTACCCTCAATTACACCACTGCTGTGGAGATGAGCAGGATATTTATGTGAGTGCCTACCCTGGCTATTACTGCTGTGCATGAAGCATGTGACAGCCCATAATGGAGATGTGAGGTGAATGCAAAGAGATGCTCTCTAATGAAAAAGGGATTGGATTCCGTTAAGCCTCTGTCAGCACCAGTCTTGAAAATATTAAGAAAAATAATGAAATATAATTAAAAAATAATTTTCCTCTAATGAAACGAAATTAAATGCTAAGCTGGCACTGCTGTGTAGGAAAACAAAGCGTAGGAGTATGAGAGTATGAGCACCAGGATGGCTTAGTGTTTAAGGGAGAAGCAGGGTCAGTCATTAAACTCAGCCATGCTGCTCACCTCCAGAGAAGGTGAGGAAGGATGCACCACAGGAAGAATGAAGAGGTGAGAGGATGGACCTGTCCTGGTGAGGAGAGGTTGCAAAGTGCAGAACACAGCACTGAATGCCCACCAGCTCCAGCCTTCTGCTTCCCTTTTACTACCACCTCTATCCTATGATGTTAAGCAAACCTTTCCCTCTCCTCCTTCCCATGTTATATCTGCCTGGAGTGTGTAGACTGCTGAACCATCAGTGTGTGTAGCCCTTGGCTCTGCAGATGTGCACAGAAATCAGAGCAATGTCATTTATGCAAGGTTTTGGAGCATGTTATATACTTAAACCATTAACATCAATGAGTGGAACAATCGTGGTGGGTCCCTCATGTCCTTGCTCTATGAAGAGCTGAGCTGCTCCAGTTTTTTGTTCTAGTTTTTTTATTTGTCACTCAGGATATGGTGAACAGTAATTTTCTAACAGTAACATATGGGAAACAGTCACTTTTCTTCTGTCCTTACAGCACTGTACTATAACATAGTCTTAATCCTAAATAAATATTTCCTTTTTATGTGAGACCCTGACATCTACTTAGCAGCAATAGTAGTAAAAAATAAGAAAATATATAAACCTATTTCCCAGACAGAGCAAGATAGTTCTTATCAGCACAAGTATGTTTTGGTTTTATTTTTTTAATTTTGTTTAGTTTTCCTGATTCACGTGACCTGCTTCCCTTTCTAATGAAATTAACTTATAAATGGCAAAACAATGAGCTCAAGAGCTCAAGTCCATGAATAATACAAAGTCATTTCATTGTCCCTCCCTCTAATATGCCCAAAAAACTGTCCATACACCAGAAAAGAGCTGGCTCTCCCTATGTCTTTTTCACCTCCCAGCTGCCTGACCTATGAGCCTCTTCCAGTCTCAACAACATTTTAAGTTCCAAAAGGCAACACCAAGTCAAGATTATTTTTATAAGTCAAACTAATAACCCACTTATAGTACCAATAATAGAAAGGTCAGGTCATCCAGGCAGAAGCTACTCAGTGTCAGTTCTGAGGCCAAAACTTGGAAGTACAGCTCCCTGTATGACATCTTGTAATGCATAATTACCTTTAGGGCATCATAATCCTCTTTGAGGATGTGTTTTCCAGCTCCCAGATGCTGATGATCAGGGGAATAAGGGCAGAATTTCAACCTGAAGAGGGAATTGACTTTGTTTCTATTCATATGGTTCGTTCTTGTGTTTACCAAGCCATAAATATAAACATATGTATACAATATATTTAATTATTGCAAGCTTCATCTCTCTGTGTTTTCTTTTTAAATATTGTTTGTTTGCAGAATTTCACTGTGTTTAGCTGCTTCCCTGATATCAAAGCAAGCTACTTTTGTTCAAGATTTTAAATTAATAATCCAGGAAATCTCTCAAACTCTTTTATATGACATGGCAGCATAAGAATGAAAGATGATGCAGAAAATTATTAAAAATATTGTAGCAGGTAAGAATAAGCCATTTTAACTATTGTAAAAAAAATCTATCCAGATGTCACAAACAAAGGTGAGAAGCATTATCTAGGGTTGGTTTTTTTAATGTTTCAAATTTCCTGTTAGCTGCCCTTAAAGAAAACGATACAAGTGATTTCAACATGGATCTGATTAAGTGCATTTAGTGATACCTAACGTGGGATTGATGGCTCCTTAGGGTAAAAAAAAATATGAATGCAATAGTCTCTGAATTATATTCCAGATGGGAATTAGCAGGCAGTCCATGGCCCTTGCTTACTGACACAGGCTTAAAATTGTGCAGAAAGACTTTAAGTAGAAACTTCAGCTCCCTTGAAGTTCTGTGATGTAAGGTAAGACCCTCACAATGTTTCTGGAACTGAGTTAAAAAACCCACATGTCCAAACCACATCTACAAATCCTTGCCTGAATCTCCTAACTTTCCTAAATGAGTGAGGAATGCATCTGAAAATTCTTATTATTTTTTAGGCAGTGATGGTATAAAATATATATTCACACAGAAATAAATGATTGGATTCCATGGGGGGGGGGGGAGGCTTGATAGGGAAACATAATAAAAGAAGTCCTACAATGCCATAGATGTCTGTCCTGAGAAATATAGAAATATATTACATATTATATAAATATATGTACATATACATATAATATACATATATAATATATTACGTATAATACATACAACACAATAGAAAAGAAATATAAGTAAAATTCCAAATTCTGGTGAGCACTCTGATAGCTCCTCCTGTCAGGAATGATTATACAAAGTCAACACATGACTAACAAATTTCACTTACTTCAATTTTAGTGTAAATAGATTGATGAAAAAAATTAAAGTGTACTCTACAGCTGTGGAGATAATACAGTCTTGATCCCAAAAGCCTCCAATGTCTCATCTAAATTAAACTAGCATGGTATTAGATGTCATTGCAATGTTTGTTTCCAATATAATGGGAAAAGGTCCCCATGGTTCTAGTGTGCTGCAGATCAACCTCTGATAGTCCTACAAGTGACTCCATCATGAAAATTTCTTTTGGCAGCTCCTGAAAGGTCTCAGTGGAAACTACCCTGCTGATTGCAACCACAGCTGTAAAGCCCATTAACTGAATATTCAAATAACTTACCAATCATAAAGATTACAGACAGAGGGGAGTTATATTACATCCCAATATTTAATTTATTAATTTCAGCTCAGAAGTTGCAGAATTAGTGATGATAAACAACAGCATTTTTTCTTTAGCCTTATTTACTTCTTCATTAATGATCTGGAGGAGAGAGAAATAATATGTTAAAGAAAATCACTACCTGTGTGAAACTGGGTGATATTCTCAGTTCCACTGAGGACAGAGACACTGCAAAGGGACCAAAAGAACATGAAGATATGGTGGGAGAAGACATGAAGTTCAGACCTGACAAACACAAAGAAGCACTGGAGAGACAAGGAGAAGAACCCCAAATGGGCTGCAAGACAGGAACAGATACAAAGTAGGACAAAAAGTACAAAAGTAGCATGTGATATTATGTGTGAGAAAGATAACAATAATTGTGGAATTATTTAGGTTGGAAAAGACCTCTAAGATCATAAAGTCTAACAGTTAATCCAGCCCTGCCAAGCCCTCTACTAAACCATATGCCTAAGAACCACACCTACAGATCTTTTAAATCCCTTCAGGGAAGGTAACTCCTCTCCTTCCCTGGGCATGCTTTTGGTGCATAAATTTTTCCTAATGTTGAATCTAAACCCTGGAAAAATTTGAGGTTATCTTCTCTTGCTCTATTGCTTGTTACTTGGGAAAAGACCAATGAGCAGAGTTATTTTTCTCTAAATACATTACAAGGAAAAAACCCATGGCACTATTATTGGAAGGTAGCTTTTGGAAATAGCTTTCTCACCTTGTTTTCATCCTCATATAGGGAAAAGGACATGCCAGAAGGATTCTTGTTAGGTGGCCCTCTAAATTCCAAAGTGTCACCAAGTCCTGTTACATAGGAAATTAAATAAATGTACAGTGACAAAGAAGAGCCAAATATATCAGAGTTCTATATTATTTAGTCTATATAGTCTGCTAAAGTACAGTTAAACTGAAACAGAAGAAAAGGCAGAGAAGAAGATAAGATCTTTTTGGATAGTGTAGGGTCAAACAAGTAGATCTACACTAGTATTTAATTTCAGATGATAAACATGGTCTTTAAAGTGGATCTTTAGTGACAAATAAAGATCTTACCATGTTTTGTTTTGCAACACAGGCTGATTTCAAAGCACACAAAACAGATTTCTTAATTTGTTAGACAAAATTAAACCAGATAATTTCCTCCAGCTGCTAAAGCACATTCAGTACATTGGACCAAGCTAAAGCTACTCCAAAGTAAAATTCCCAAAGATAGGAAGTGTGAATGTTGTCTCCAATATTCAAAATAAAGTATCCTCAATCTGGATGCATGTTAGAACTGAGATTGCTTTAAAGTAATATTTGAAATGATGCCTGAGGAATGAGTGCTTGCTGAATATTAAAACCATATGAACTCACCACCAGTATTCTGGAACAACTGATTGTTTCCTTTTTCCAGGTATATTAGATAATATTTTTTAAGCCTTTGCGCTGTCAAAACAAAATTTTGTGAAGATGGGTTAAAAAATGGGTACAAAATGCTAACACATATGACAAAATAAATTCAGTTAGAACTATGTATGCTTATTTGCCAGAAATGCCAGATGCATTTCCAGCCCTCCAAGTTAGCATAACATTTACTTTCTTTGTGTTATCAGAGGAATTATTTTTTTAACTATAGTCACACATTTCCTTCTCTAATTTGGTGTGAGTACATTTTTTCTTACATTGATTTCATTCACTCATGCTCTCAGATCCACTCCCTCACAAGGACCAAGGCATGTATATCCAGGTGAGTCTAGTCAGGATCACTCATTTGATACTGCCAAATCAAGTTATTGCTTTATTTCTTGGGTGGTCCTTGGCTGGCAATTAAAAACAGATCTTTAGATGTGCCTTCCAGTCAATAGTTTTGACTTCAGTATTTTAACTGAGTTCTCACAAATCTTGACAAAATTTGTTTTCTTTTTTGGGCAGTTTAAGGTTCCAATCCTCTTCTTGTCATCTTGACTTTGGGTTATATTTTTCTTCTTCTTACCTTGTCATTTGAATGACATAACAGACAGAGTGTTCTCTATCAATTAAGAGATACAATTTCTTTAAGGGTTTTTGCCATTACTGCTGCTTTCATGCACATGCCCATTTCCATTCATACATTATTCATACCAGTCTTAATATTCCAGCTACTAATTTCTACATCTACCTGCTACAAGTCATCTTTCACATACTACCAAAATGTTGCAATACTGTCAGAGCTACTGAGCCTTTTGTTCCCCCATTACATCTTTGCTTTCTTTGTCCCCTCTTCCTTCCACCCCTCACATTTGACAGAGGGTACCCATATAAACCCCAAACCTTCCTCACTGCATTTCCAGTGAGCCTTCCCCACTGCCTAAAAATGCTCCTGTGGGGAATGTTGCTACCATTCCAGCTTTCTCTGGCTTATTTTTTCCTCATATTTCTTTTACCTATGCCTTACCTCTTAGACTGAGATTTTTAGCTCTTTGGGGCAAGAGCATCTTTTAAAAGCTGTGACAGGCACTGTTTCCACAGCAAAACAGCTCTCCTCTGTCGTTGGTTGATAGCACTCCTGGGGGAATTTTTAATGAATACTACTACATTTCTAAGGCTCAGTCTGAAGCTTCATATCTGTGAAAAGTTGAAATTAATTGGGCACCAGAAAATGAGCTGTTTTTAAGAAAAACGTTGGCATTTAAAAATAAACTATACCTTTAGTTTAGACTGACCCAATTCAAATAAGGCATTTGATTTCCATCTCAGTCTTAAGCTGCTAAAGTAGATGATTATGACTTGGTTCTTTAACTGGTTTCCCAATTTTCTTGGCATTTCATATAATACTGAGGGGAGATTATTCTTTTTTCCTTTTTCCTTTTTAAAATTTGCTCTGAGATGTTAAGTCTTGAAATACAGATCTTGAATAATATAAGGTAAAATCTGAGTCTTGTAACTGCCCTCAATGTAGAAACAACATTACAAATCAGTCATGGTCACACTGTAAACCCCACAGGTTCAGTCTATGGAAACATCCTTATTTCTATCCCAAGGTGCTCAATGGACATTGAACCCTAAAGGTGGTGATAAGACAAATTTTGTAAACTGCCCTTGAAAATGCTCATTTTTCACTACTATGAAGAGAACTCAAAATGATCAGGTGTAGCTATTTAACTTTTAGATTTAGACGAGGTGGAATACACATTACATGTGTAACATGGAAGAGCATTTTTTGGATTGACAGGAGTCTAAAAATAGGAGTTTTGAATATAAATGCAGCTTTAAAAAATTTCCTGCAAACTTTTTACTGCAAAGTCTGAATAAAATCAACACTTCTGATAATAATAAAGTTATTCACTTGAATTCACACTCTTGATAAGGATCAGTACATCCCATGCAAATCCTGGCACTAACTGAGAATGGCAGAGTTGAGAGAATTTATAGTGCTGATTAGTTATTACATAAAACTGTCATTGGTAAAGTAGAAGTTGTTACTTTGTTGGTTTTTTTTTATCGTGTTCGATTCATTTTTGGCAGAGTATGCAACTGCTTTACAAGCACTGACAACATGGAGGCTTGAACAAAAATGTTAACTATACTCCTTTAAGTGTAGCATTCTTTTTAGAAAAGAAGGAGGAATTCAGTTTGCCCTGAAATGGTGGATTAGGCTGCATGAGCTCTGGGTCAAGATACAGCTTTCAATATTTACTTGAATTTTTTTCCTTATTTTAGTCTGGTACAGGCTGAATAAGGCCCCAGTGAAGTTGTGACATTTAACAGAATGTTTAAGGCAATGACTTGGTTATTTTTTAGCCATCTTAGTTAGGCAATATCTAAAATATTAAAATCTATTTTATAAAACCTTCTCCTGTGCTTTAGACACAGGTATAGACAATCACTTTTTAAATCTCTCCATTTGAGATGTTTTGAAGGTTCTCCTGTGCCATAGATCTAACAGATTTCTCACCTTTACTTATGCAGGAAAATCATAATTCCCATACTTTTCCCATTCCACTTTGCACTGCCAACAGATCTCCTCTAGCAAACAACTTCATGCTTCTTTCCATATGAATCTCTGTACTTGGAAAAAACATCCTTCAAAAATGAACTTATCAAGTCAACTCCCTGGTGATAGAATTTATCATGAAGTCTCACTTTTCTTGAGAAGCATAAGGGGAAGGATAGGGATTGAACAGAAAAGTGATGAGTTGTCTCCATTCAGACAACTCATCCTCAGCAATCAAGGGCTGATCTTCTCTTCAGATGTCCTGGATTTGCACGAGGTATTTTACAAAGCAAACTTGCATTTTTGTCTTTAGCTGAAATTCAAACTAAATTCAGTATGACAGTAAATGTTGAAAGACAGACAAGAGTAAGGGCAAAGAATAAAGGTGAATGAAAATGACAGTAATAATTCACAAACATGATCAAGGAGTTAAGAGATGTAAGATGTATTCTGTCTGTGTAGCTGAACTTATGTACTTATTGTGTACAGTGGGAATAGCATTTAAGTAGATGTTAAATAAGATTGATACAACATTGTCCCCTGTGGAGAACTTTCACTCTGAATTACTGGCCTTGTCACTGAAGCATGCCTAAAAACTTTTATTAGAGATCAGCAAAGCAACCTTTGGTGCTAATCAGAGTGACAGCAGTTCTGATATTTTCATCAAAACTCTTACATGACATATAGTCTCACATGCAACTCCTGGATCAATAAAAATCTGCACTTGTCTCCAGTTGTGATTGAAAGCCATTGTCTGTGTGAGCTGTTACCATGAAAACCTATTCAGTGGTACTGGGGTGGAGGAAGAGTCTTCCTGAAGGGTAAATGAGCTGTTCATTATAAAGTGGGTTTGATTCATTATTAGTCATTCAAAAAGCTCATGCTTTGAAGATGGATGATTGTCTAATGTGACAGACTGACTCCTTTTTTCACTTTGTGTAGAGAAATCATTCTCAGCTTTCATCGTAACTTTGGCACAAATACTCTTCTTAGAAAAAGTGTCCTTTAAAGAAATGTTCCTTCACTTTGCAAAGAAATCCACAGCTGCTGATAGCCACACATCCATCTTCAGGTATCCTCTTTTACCTTAAAAAAATAACAGACACATTCAGTGACACTTCTACATATCTGCTGGAGATCTACTTACCTTAAGAGCTATTCTATTAAGCTGTTAGGGGCTCTGTGTTTCCAGAAGTTTGATTCTTCTGTTGAAGTTCAAAACCCTCAGCATTTCTCTCCTAGCAGTATCAGAAGCACAGACTGTGCTTCTCTATGTGAATTTCATATAGACATGCATTCAGCATTTTTTTTAATTATTATTTTTGAAAGAATGCAAGATGGAAACAATCAATGGCAGAGGCTGAGCTCCAAAGAAGATTGATTTTTAGGTGGTACATGAAGAATTTGAGGAATCCTTTATCTTTTTGCCTCCTTTTTGAACTCCTGAAATAGATAAAAGTTCAGATTTTCAAGTGCTCTGAATGAAAAACACAAGAAGAATGAGATTAAAAAATACTTGTTTTGTGTTGTCATAGGAAGGTAACCCTGCATACTGTGTCATTAAAACCCATATTGTCCTTCACAAGCATTGTAGTTTTAGAATCATAACATTAATCTTTAGCCCAAGAAAAAGAATTGGCCACATGTTGAATCCTCTGTTCACCTTCAAACATCTTAGAAGCTTCTTTTCTCCTGCTTTCCTCTTCTCCTTTGTGTTGTACTAGATTTGTACTATTAATAACTTATAGGAAGGTAAGAAATTTACAGCTGTTTTTTTTTTTCCAGTTTCTGCAATCCTCTAAAAAGTTATTTCTAAAAAATAGAGAAGCTTCACCAATATAAAACCAACTCTAATTAATACTGGCATAGTCCCTTTTACTCAGCTACCAAGTAGCAACATTTCTGAAAGATGTATGGAAAAAATATAAACAAGAATGAGATGCTCCAGGAGCATTTTGACCATGTAGCTCCCAAACCTGCCAACTGAAACACATCCCTCTCTTTTACTTTAGGATTCTTATATTTTTAATGTTTAATTTATTTTATATTTTTAATTAGAGGTGTTTTAAAATTATAAGGGTGTCTTAAAGCATATAAGTATGATAAAAGGGGCTTCAGAAAGCAGTAGTAGGGCTTGTCCCACTATTTTAAAAGCTGTTTTTCATTTTTATAGCCAGTTATCACATCTGCTTTCTCACATTAAGCTGACCATGTGGTCAACACTGCCATGTTCAGGGACCTTTTTCCTTGCAGCTGGTGTCCTTTTGTAAAGTTACAGATGTGTTAGGTGTGCATCAGTTTCCAAATCTGGTTCATATTGGTTAAATGAATTTCAGGATGCTCACTGGAGTTGTTCAGGCAGCATTTCTGAGGAAACTGTTGTAGTAAGCTTCTGACTGTGACAGGATGGATGCTATAACTCTTGCTGCAATTTAAGACTCTATCCACAGTTTAAAAAGCATGGGAGAAAAAAAGATCACACTTTCAGGGACAGCTCCTGAAAATCTGTGCTTTTAAGAAGTAATGGCTATACAGTACATCAAATCTGAGCCTTGGTGTTGTGGGTCTGGGTTTGTAAAAGAAGCATAGATTGGTGGCTTTAGTATAATGAAATTTAGATCTATTTTCTTGTCTTTCTGATGATTAACCAGTGGTTGAGAATGGCATTTCTGATATTATTTCTGAAAAGAAGTGTAATGTGGTACTGAACCACTTCTTGATCTGAGAAACAGTATGGGCTCACTTTCAAATTGCTCAAATACTGCCAGAATCTGGTGTTTCCTCTTGAAGGCACCTTCAGAAGCCTAAAGCACACCTTCCTGGCTATGGATCCTTGTGTGATGAAATCCTGAATCTTGATGATTTTCCAGTTTACAGTTTTTTGCGATTAATCCAAAATATGTAATTCAGTGAACTGAGATAATTCCTGAGAAGCAGACAGAGCCTTTTACACACAAATCCTCTGCAACAGCAGCAGCTGATCAGGTCCCAGGTACTTTGGGACATACTACAATATAGGTGTGGTGTACCATGTGCAGCTTATGCTACAGAAAAACTTTCATCAGATCTTAATCCCTTCTAATGGGTAATTTCAGGTCATACAGAAACAGTATAGACTCTGTTTCCAAGCTTCATTTTAAATTTAAAGAGTTTTCCCCAATATCTGCTGCCAACTACAGCTGCTTTCTTCTTCTTCTCCTTGTATTCAACAAAGTAAACATTTGCTATCTTTGAAATAAAACCAAAAATTAATAATAATAATGATACTATTTTCCAGCTATTAAAATATTATATTTCCTTTCTGTTCTCTGTTCAGGGATTCAGTTGCCCAAACACAGACCCATGACACCATTTCAAATGCCTTCACAGTCTGTTTTGCCTCCATCTCCCAGCCCTGAAGGTCTCAGTTCTGTAGGTGCTGTATCACATCATCTGATGCTGTCCATTCTTTGCAAATGCCAGGAATGGTAGAAAGCATCTCCAGTTTTCCTGGACAGCCCAATCTTTGGCAAGTGAATCAAGATCCCCTTTTTTACGTGAAGCAAACATAGTTCCTTCACAGCTTGCACGGTAGCATTGCTTTACAGATCTTTTATTGTCTTTCTCTTGATCTTCATCTCCTTTTATCTTCAATTCCCTGTAAGTAAGGCTCCAGCTAAGTCTTTGCCCACACACAGTATTTTAGCATACTCTTCAGCTGGGGTTTACATATAGCAATGCCATCAACATTGCCCAGAGGGATTGTGCCATTTATTCCAGAACTGCACCACTACTCATCCATTCCACATACTGGTAGAATTTAAAGTCCAATCTTTTTATTATACTAAAAAATTTCATTTCCTTCTCAGAAATGTAGCACCTTAAACCTGTTTTTAATAATATTGAAATGCCCCATGAATTGGGAATTAAGCAGTTTCTTCTAATTTTTTCTTTATTTTTTATTTTTATTTTTTGTGTGTGTGGAAATTTTCACTCTGGTCTCTGAGCTCATATTTTGTGCTCTGCATATTCCTTTCCCACCCACAAAACAAGAATTTACAATTCCATCACCCAAATTAATGCTAAAAAGGATAACTAGGCTCAGGCTTTTAGGCTCAGGCTTAGCACAGACCAGTTTGATAGTGTCCTTCCAACATGGCAGACAGAGAATCTGTAGTTCATTGAGACATTTTCAGCTGCTGAAAAATCAAGTCTGACCAATTTAGAGAAAAAAGCATGCAGACACTTGAAACAAATTGCCTAAAAGCAAACAACAGAGATTCTTGATGGAGAAAAGTATCTAAACCAAAGCTTAAGTTGGAAATCAAAGTTCAACCTTAACACTGCATTGCCTGTCACAGCTTCACTCTTCTGTGATTCACTGCTGTGCTGTTGCTGAGAGGAAATTATCCAAAACAGGGTTTTGCAAAGAATAAAGTAGTACTTAAAGAACAACTGGGCTTCCTTTCAAGCCAAATCTGTCCAACAGCTCACTTCTTCCAAGCACAGGCAGACAAAACAACAGAAAATTTTAAGTAAAGATAATTAATTTTTATCCATCATGGTTTATGATTTCAAAGCTTAACAAACACAGCAACCCAAATACAGTGAGCTGCTCTTTCTTGGGGTGTTTTTCTTCCCTTCTACTCTGTGCTGAACCACAAATGGTTTTCTGAGATGCATCATTTTGTTGGCAGTAAGTGCTGTCAGTGTTATTACCAAATAGTAATATTTTGAAATTGAGAAGATCTATTACATCAGCAAGTCCATTTTCCCTCCATGGAAAGGATAGAGTCTCTCAAGAGAATTATGCTTTATATTAAACTAATGCTACCTATTGATTGCAGCAAACACTGCCTCTTGCTGACATCTACATGCATTACAGTTTGCTTTCCTCCATCAAAGTCCTGATGTATTTTCTCTTGAAAAGGTTTCATCACAGGCTATGGGTGTTTAACCTCTGTCATACAGCCTGCAGGCAACCCAGCAGGAAAATTTACTCAGACCAAAACCATCTCCTTCTACCACTCTTTCCTGGGGTAAATCATGAACAGGCTGCAAAAGCAGCCTCCTTCTAGAAACTGCATTATTTTTGAGAGTCCAATTCACTAGACTCTTGTCTGACTTATGTCAAAAGTACTGGGCAGGAAGACCACAGTCCTACAGCACACAGCTTGCATCTCTAGTAATCCTCCACATGACCAGATTTACCACCCATGTGCAAACTGACTTTCCCCTGAATTTATGTCCCTGACAAGATGAAGTTCTCACACTTACAGAGTCAGTCTAGAGCTTTGAGAAGGTATCAGTGCTACCTCTGCATTTGCAGTGGAGTTGCAGGCAGCTCTTTAGTCTGAGAAGCACGTGCTGAGGAAGTTCCATCCATAGGTTCAGACACAAACCTGTGAGATAAACCTGGGGTGGGAACTGAACTGATTGCACCTGCAAGCCAGCATTAAGTCAGACAACCCACTCAGGTCCTTTGGGCTAAGAAATCCCTGAGAGATGAGATATGTGGGGTTAAAAATATCAGCCTGATAGGTTCAGCCTTGGTGTCTCACATCTGGAGGAACAGCAGGAGTAAAGTACAACCCAGTGGATGGTATGTAAAATCTGAACCATGGAGTTCTTTGCAACTTACATTTACCTCTGCTGTGAAATGGCCTTCAGGGACTCAGTTGGGAAAATACAGATATACATTTGTTCATAGAATCATAGAATTAGCCGGGTTGGAAGGGACCTCAGAGATCATCTAGTCCAACCCTTGACCCACCGGAGCAGTTGCTAGACCATGGCACTGAGTGCCACATCCAGTCTTTTTTTAAATGTCTCCAGGGACGGAGAATCTACCACCTCACCGGGCAGTCCATTCCATAGCCTAATCACCCTCTCCGTGAAGAAATTCTTTCTAATATCTAACCTAAACCTCCCCTGGCACAACTTAAGACTGTGTCCTCTTGTCTTGTTGAAGGTCGTCTGTGAAAAGAGTCCAGTTCCCACCTCGCTACAGCCTCCTTTCAGGTAGTTGTAGACAGCAATGAGGTCTCCCCTGAGCCTCATCTTCTTCAGGCTGAACAGCCCCAGCTCTCTCAGCCTCTCCTCATAGGGCCTGTGCTCGAGTCCCTTCACCAGCCTGGTTGCCCTCCTTTGGACCTGTTCCAGGACCTCTACATCCTTCTTAATCTGAGGGGCCCAGAACTGGACACAGTACTCGAGGTGTGGCCTAACCAGCACTGAGTACAGGGGAAGAATCACCTCCCTGGACCTGCTGGTGACGCTGTTTCTGATACAGGCCAGGATGCCATTGGCCTTCTTGGCCACCTGGGCACACTGCTGGCTCATGTTCAGTTTCTTGTCGATCCAGACTCCCAGGTCCCTTTCTGCCTGGCTGCTCTCCAGCCACTCTGTCCCCAGCCTGTAGCGCTGCATGGGGTTGTTACCAGATGGGGACTGAAAGTTCTGCAGTACCTCCCATTCTGCACAATTAAGATGAGATAATTTAAAATGCCTTTGAAGAGGATCACAGAGAAAAGTACCAACCAGAGTCACTTTCACATTTCTTTATTCTGAGAGAATTTGGTTGGTAAAAGTTGGGTTAAATATATCCAAAACTGGAAAAAAAAAAACTGACTTACATTAGCATGTGCAGTCTGCTAGAATCAGTGGCCAAAAGCCACTGGTGACAGTTCTAATAGGCAAATGTTTTCCCTTTTATTAGAATTCATCTCCAAAGGCAGTTGAAACACTACATTTCAAAGCAGAGCTGAGATTAAAGGTGATGTGCTGAGAAGATCTCACTTGATCTGTTAAAAGTAAGATAAGGCCAGAAATCAGTCTAGTAGTGGTGCTTAACAGTTGTTTGTGATAAATCAGTACAAAGCAACAAGAATATCATTATTTTCCATTATTTTTTTCTAGATACCCATCTAGATAAAACGGTTTATGATGAATTCTGGATCTCACTGCTTTCATTTGCTGATCATTCCTCTTTCACCCTTTCAGGTGAGTTGGATTCCTTCATCATATCTGTGCATGTTGCTGGCACTCTGAAGATAATCTGTCACTTTGCTCTGTTTTCTGCTTAAATTATCCTAACTTGTAGGAGCTTCCTTAAATCTTATGCCTTTTTGTCACTATCAATAGTCTGCTGTGATTTTTTTCTTATCACTCTAGCACCAAGAAATGATGGGAAATATTATCAGCTCTGTCTTCAGGGAAGGCAATGATAACTGTCAATCCCCCCTATATTCTAGAGAGCTCTTGTACACCACAGAAACAAAGCATGTGCTGGCAGATTGACAAGTCTTTTTCTTTGAGTTAAAAGGAACAATAATAATAAAAAAAAACCCACTAGGAAGTATAAATGCATGAATTTTACTGAATTTGAATTACTTCTGTCACTGCAGGCAGGGACTGACTACTGACTGCCTCATATAAGGGTGTAGTGAAGGTTATGTGGAGGAGTAGTTCTTGGAAGTTAGGGATGGCAGAAGAGGATCACAGAAATCAGAGAAAGTTAGGGGTTGGAAGGAACCTCAAAGGATCATCTAGTCCAACCCCAAGGATTAAGTGAAAGCTCAGATTTTGTATCATTTTTTTACATGAAAGAAGTCATCAGACATGAGACATCCACTGACAAAAGGAAGTAAATACACAAACAATTCTCATATTTCCATATGCAGAAGGTGAGGGGCAGATTCCCATTGACCACTCTCTCCTACATTGCTTTTCAAGCCCATTAGGACCATTGGCCCCATGAATCTGATACCATAGGGATGGCAGTTAATAAAGTTAGAAATTATTATTAGTAGTAATTATTTAAATTAAACTACATTTTTCAAGTAATAGGTAATTGAGTGGAAAAATAAGTTTTAGAGAACCAAAACCATCTATTTATGCAGTGAGACTCAAGTTATAGTTGCAGTTGAAAAAAGGAATGCATGGGTATAGATAAAAATACATTTTTATCAAATAGAATAGAAATAGAAATGCAGAAAGGGGGCTAAGAATTTGAACAGATCTACAGAAGTAATTTTGCCTCAAATACAATGCTGTGCATTGATCCAAAAGGTGTTTTTCCTAATCCTGAAAAAAAAAAATCGTTTCTTCACTTCTTTTTACTTTCTTGTTTGCTTTATACAACCACTAACCCAAGCACCCTGTTCTATTTTCAAACACCTTATTATAGTGACAACTATTAACTGAACAATAAAGTCTCTGTGGGTGCTATTTAAGCACAGTGCACATCCACTAAAGAGCTCAGTCTGAATAAGGTGGGGAGAAAGAATATAATAAACAAGCAGCATTCTATACAGAAGTGATGTTCTGCATCCTTGTACTTTCTCCACATTCCTGATTACCTGCTTCTTTATTTTTATGCTAGGCACAGAATTTCACTCTTTAGAAGTACTTCAGCAGAATATTTAATGTTACTGTTTGCTTCAATGACCGCTGCAAACTCAGAAATAGTCCTTTTACTGGAGCAGGAACTCAGCATTGTCACAGTTGTTAACACTTTTCCTCATTGTTTCTTTGCATTTTATTGGGGTCTGCAGGCATACAAATATTCTTTAACTTTCCTGCATTCATTTCCTCCAAATCCTCTGCAGAAATATTCTCCTTAAAGAACAAATACTGCAAGACACAACATTAGCAGAGGTTAAAGGAAATATTCAGCTGGCTGCCTAATGGAAGGAAAAATCAATTATATGGACATCTCTTCAAAATCCAAAGCCTCTATGCCTCTTTTTTTTTTTTTTTTTTTTTTTTGGCCTTGGGTATGTTTTATTTGATGTAACATTTCTATTAAAGTACCTCAGCTCAACTGAAAATAGTATTGACTAGCATATTGTAAATTCTTCTGGGCTAGCACCACATTTCTCTTTATGTTCAAGCAACTTAATTGTTATTAGGGCCCCTGGATAGTGCTTTTAGATAAATAAAAGTGCACCATTGTAAGACAGGAGGGAATTTGAACAGTAAGCTCTGAGTATGGAAGAAAATAAAGGTAAATCACTGTAACTTGTAAAGTTTTCACATGAAAGTGTGGATGCAAAATGAGAAAAAGTTCAGTGGAGATATGGGAGAAGTGTAGTGAGAAACTTTTTCTCAGTGTTTTACATTACTGCCCAGCAACCCAGCTTCTGAACCACAAAACCAATACAAAAATCATAAAGGACACCATGGAGTCAACACAATGTCCCTTCAGGGTCAAACTTCCTTTGTAGTAATTCACAGGAGATTTATTTCTCATTTTCCCTCCTTTTTCTTTTTATATATAATCAATTTATTCTTTGAGTTTCTGACATGGCTCAGAGCCAATCTAAATTTTTGGACTTGTTTTTGTCTTGGCAGTAAAAGGCTTGGCTGTCAAAATCACAACAAGCTTCCAAACAAGGCACCTTCAAAAAACCAGGTGCTTAGGCAAAAAGCTGAGACAGAGTTTTTCAGTCTCATCAAAATGGAAGATTTCAATTTTTTTTCCTTAATATTTCTCTTTTGCTTAACTAATTCACCAACTGTAATATCTATTGTTTAATTATATAGAATAAACAGGGAAAAGAATGTTTCCACAGGTTTTCAGCTGGAATTCTGTGTACAATTTGGTACGTTAGACTTCGAGAAAGAAATCTACAGGAGATATTCAGAGGAAAAAAAAGTTAATAATGAGAAAACAGAAAATCTGAGGAAAGACTGAAGAAACAGAATGCATTTAGGTTGTTTTCTTTGGATATGTAAAAAGATTGCTGAAAGGAAGAAGAGAATACAATGCTTTTTGTTGTGATTTTTAATCAATAGTCTATTACAGACACCACAAAAATTACAAATTTTAATTTGTAGGTAAAATGTGAAGACAAAACCTTAACATTAGAAAGACTAACAAAGCATTGGAATAGATTACTTGGAAGTGTATGAAATCTCAGTTGAAGGGTGCTTTAAAATACATGGATGATACTAAACTTGTGTTAGAACTAAGGAATTAATTAGACTTACCCCAGACCTTTTTTTTTTCTCCAAAATTTGTTATGATTTTTTTATTATTTATTTCTTATTACAATGCATGTAGAACAGTGACCATTCCTCACAGCTTTTCAGCTTCTTTTGATTCAATTTAAAATATCATAATTTCCTCTGTAACAGAAAGTTCAATGCTGAATCACTCCTAATGGTACTGTTAGGGATTTAAAGACAGAAAGAAGGGTCAAAGGGTTACATGCAACTAAATAAATGAGGGCCTCCTGAGGATGATTTCTTGCCAGCAAGAGAATTACAAGTCACTGCATGGAATGTTTTAGCAACTCTTGTTATTCATTAATAATAAAAAGAATATTTATCCCATGCAAAGATGGTTAAAGGGTCATGCAATAACACTACTGGGAAAAATAATTTTATTTATAAATATATCACATTCCATTTCAAAGTAAATCTCTCTGCAAAAGTAGTGATTTGCAAATGCTTTGACTGAATTCTAAATTGACTGAATTGGCTCCCTTAGATCAGTCTATCATTCCTAGGACTTCAGAAAGATTTACCAAGGGAATAAAAAAGGGAGAAGTGGAGAATGCTAAGAAACAATTATGTCTATTGCTCTCTGAAGGCCAGGCAGTCCCTGATGCAACAAATAAAGTTGCTCCACAAAACAGAAGTTTTAAATTTGGATTGTATCCAAGGCATGGGCATCTGCCTCAGTTTGCTGTGCTGCAAACTGGATACAAGCATCCCTGTTGATGCTTCTTCTTCCTCTTGATCCCTCAGTTTCCACTGAGGCCTGGTACTTCAGAAGACTGGGTAACAAGTTCTATGTGCTGAACACAATATTAATAGTCTTGAGATGTCTTAATGCTGTGTTCCACTGTGTTTAGAGTAGACAGAAAGTGATAAGGAGAGTTGCAAGAATGGCAATATTACTCCCATAACTTATAACATCCTTTGTGAGGTCAAGGATGGGCAAAACAGGGAGAATCACATGCAAAGATAACACAAATAAAGATGTGCACATAGGCCTTAAAATATTGCTGAATGCCCACTGTTGACTTTAGTTGATTTTTCTGTGTCCAGGGGAGCATTTTCTTTCGAAATTTGCAAATTGAAGCAGTAAAGTTACACTCATTTGCAATTACTCTTCATATTTTAGTAGAAGAAAGTGATCCAAATCAAGGAGGATAATCCAATGAGACAGGGGGTTTCCAGGCACAGAAAATTCTCCTTGCACTCCAAAAGGAAGCAATGCTGGGATTATGCAGTAAATACTTTATAAATACTTGAGTAATTTTATTCACTACTTGCATGAAGTGGCAAGTGGAATCCCTTTGTCTTGCCATCTGCAAAAAAAACCCAAAAAAACACAAACAAACAAACAAAAAAACAAAAAAAAACAGTAAAGAAAACAAACCCAACATCTTTTGTGTATCACACACATATTTAAATTTGTAATTATGAAATAAATTATATTCAGGTTTTATTGTTAGTGTATTTAAAAGACCTTTTCTTGTCTTCATGCCCAAGAATATGGATATGAAGTTATTACTACTACCACTATAAAGTTAACAAAAGCAAATGTGCCCCTTTTCTAATGTGTTCATTGTGTGGAAAACTGCTGGATTACTTTTACCAGCACTCTTTAATTAATTCTCAAAACACTCCTGTAAGTATAGCATCTGTTAAACATTAGCACACATAGACAGATGAATCCTTTGTGACTTTGTTACACATATTTGTTTTCCCTCAAAGACACCTGAGAGTTATCAAGCTTCTTTAATACTTGGACATGAAATGTTCTGTCCAGATTTTTGCATTACTTAATGCTGCACTCTGAGAAAGGGCATTTTTTTTCTTTCATTCTTTGGAATATGGACCACCATGAAAATAAAATTAATGAAAGAATACACTTGTATGTGTAAACACATGCACACACATATGCAGTTTCTTTGAATAAAGGAGACTTCTGTCTTAGATTTTTTATTAGTAGCTCTTTTCTTTCACAGGTACAGCACTTCTATTTTGCATCTTTCACAGGAACAGACCTCACAGACCTCATTTAGGTCACCACTGCCCAAGCATCCTGACCTTATAAACTTCCTTGAGATTCCCTTGCCTAAATATGGAAGTCTGCACCCTTATCTGAGCTAAATATCTGGATTTCTTTTGAAGTCAATGAAAAAAAAATATTTCTAGAGCATTATTTGTCTCATCATAAAAAAATACTTTCAGTGTGAATAGGTGAATCAGGCCCTAGAATAGCCATTTCTCCCCATTGATTTTGCCATTATTTTAGCTCTCCAACTGAAATGGGAATATCAACTCTGTGCCCTGGTCTTCCCAAGGGGCTCCAAAAATCTGCTGGTTACTTTACTTAACTGTAGAAATATACAACATTATATGAGGCTTTAAACTCATTTTTTTCGTGATCACTCCTTGAACTTTCATCAAGAACTTAACTGTTCTCGTGCACATGATTCCTGTTTTTTAATATGGGGATGAGCAGAAGTCAAATTCTCCCCTCTTACATATCTTTTTCTCCTGAGCTGGTAAGGAAAATAGAAAAAAAAACAAGATTCCTTTGTCATTCCGTTGTTTCTTTATGTTTTCTTTATCTCTGAGCATCACTCTCTGCTCTTCTTATCTAATTATAAGCATCAATTGCCTTATTGTTTTGATATGGTATTTTTCAAAGTAAAGAAATAGTAGGAAACAGATTTATTTATGTATTAAATATTAGATATACTTTCAAATGTTTTTGTCTTCTCAAGATAGAGACAGGCAAATTTGATTTTCAGTATAATCCTGTTCATAACAATGCTTTCAAATTCCATCTTTTTACTTCTCCACCTGACCCTAATGAAGTAATAGACAGCAGAATAGCCAGAAAGCATCAGGATACACACTGCTCCAGAAAGGAAACTGAAATTCCTAAGCTCTGTATAAGGTTATCATAGACTTGCTGAATGCAGAGAGGTAGCACAAGTTAAAGCTAGGAACAAAACTGAGTTCCAGCTGTGAAACTCATTTGGTTTTGCTGTCTTTATATCCCACTCACAGAGACAGGGACAACATAGGTCTTTTAAAGGACACCTTGACTTTGCTCTTCTGTTGTTTGAAACACAGATATTCTGCTGTTTGATACTTCCCAAGTGAAGGTAACACAATGCAATTCTACTTTTTCTCAAGGAAACAGTTTTAACTCTCACCACTGCTTTGATGTAGGTGACTGGGGATTTTTGTGGACATTCTGACCAACAGAGACTTGCATTTAAGTTTAAAGATGCAGAGATACTTTTAGATTCTCACTGAAACAGTAAAGCAGCTGTGCTCCCCAAAGCTGCAGTCTTTTAGATTATCTGTTGCTGAATTCCAAAAGTTATATTTTGTTCTGCAGTGACAAAACTCCTAACATTTCTAAATTCACATTTTTCTCTTTCCCACCACCTGAGAATGCCATCTGCTGTTTACATCAAATATCCAACTTTCTATCATGTATTTCTTTGGGATGTTCTCAAATTCCATTTTGGTTGAACTTTGTTTGTAATTTTGTTTTATTTTTGGCTTATTTATTTAGTGATGCAACTGTGCATAGTGCAAGTCACACATGGGTTTTGCTGTATTTTTCCCTTCTGCTGTGATCTGTCAAGCATGTGCTGTCAAGCAAATTCACAGTTCTTATTAACACACATCAAATAATAGCTCATAGGGATTAAGTCACCTGAAACAGTTATTCTTTACTTATGGTATAGCCACTGCACAACCAAGGACCAAGTGACTTGAAAAAGTTTTATATATTTGCAGCAGGATATACTGGGGCTTGACTAGCAGAACACACTGTGATGAATTTTCCAAGGAGATGGTGACTTTTTGACAATAGGCTGGGTTTTGTTTTTTTTCTTTTGTTGTTTGGGATCTTTTTTTTTTTTCAAATTGCCAGAAAAAATATAATCATTTCAAAAGAAATCTTGTTAGGATGTCTTTCCAAGCTCCATGTGGAAATCCAGTCAGAGTGGACTCTGATTACAGAACAAATCAGAGTAAAACGTTGATGAGTGCCTGTCTTCCTAAGGTAATTTGATGTGGGTCCTTTCTCAATCTGTTCTTTTAGTGATAGACCAATTTAATTCTTTAAAGAAGTGTCAGATTCACCTAACACATGGTTCTAAAAAACCAGCTGTCTGACCATGGTAATCAACACTTCAGCTATGGTCAAAGGAAAGAAATAGCTGGATGGAGCAGGCTTTCATGATGTCTTTCAGGATGACATAAATCTTTCCCTTCCATTGCTTCTCCCATGGCTTTAGAGGAAATGTGGACTACTTGATAAAACAGCTAGATTTTAGATGGCTAGACTTAAAAAAAAAGAATATGAAAAATTAAATTTAAAAGAGGTCGGGAACTTGGAGTGTGCTTATAAAGTTAATTTTAGGGATGATACTGTTTAAAATCTTAATTTATGACCTGGATGATGGGGCAAAGTACATCCTTACCTGCCTTGTAGATGATTCAGAACTGAGAGGAATGGCTGAGAGATGATTATTTTCTCTTCTAAAGGGAAGCTTGGACAAAGTATAAGAAAGGGCAACAGGAAATTCATGAAGTTCAGCAAAGAGAAAGTTAAAGTCCAGCAGATGAGAAGGGACTCTTGCTGTGTTGTGGAAATGCCTAAGGAGGGTAGAGAGGAGTAAAGAAGATGGAGCCAGACTTTTCTTAGAGGTGCCACAGACAAGGTAAAAGGCAGAATATACAAAACTTCACTTAAATGGAAGAAAATAATTAATTTTTACGGATCAAACCCTGGAACAGGTTGCCCAGAGAGGTTGTGGAATTTGTATCCTTGGAGACGTTCAAAACCCAACTGGACATGACCCTGAGCAACTTGTTATAGCTGACCATGCTCAAACAGGGGAGGTTGGACTTGGAGATCTCCAGAGGCCCCTTCCAACCTCAGTGCTGCTCTGAAGATGCTGTAATTTAGTAACTTGTTTGTATTTTTTATTCCAGGTCTTGCAAACCTGAATTAATACTACTCTTTTCCTCTCTTTCTAAAATGACTGAAGATCTGAATTTCTCATGGGAAAGACTTTAAAACAGAGACTGTAACCTCAACCTTCTCTCAGTCACTAATTTTATTGTACAAACAATCACACTCTGTGGTTTTCACTCAAAATATGAATTGTATCCCTCTGCTTTACTTTCTAGAGAAATGTTAATCTTTTTACTAGTCAGTGAACCCTGAGAATGGACCTAGTGCAGATGCTATGTTTTTGCAATGGCAGCTTAGTCTCCTGGTGCCTTATTTTGAGAAGGAGCTGTTATAAAAAATAGTCTGCTACCAAGTGACGCGTACTTGTGTCTGCTTGAACATGTTGAAGCCTTGTAAAATGTCCTGAATAACAAGTATTTCACTTGACTTAGAGTCCTGTGTTTCTTGTGTAGTAGATGCCTGCAGAGTGCAAAAGTGCAAAAGTGTGAGTTTGAGCTTTTACTTAGATCAGGATGAATTAGTACTTTTCAGATAAATTCCTGCAGTGGTGGCTTCTTTGATAAAACTTCTTTTTAGCTCAATAGAAAGATACTCCAGTCAACATCTAAACTGCATTTCTGAAAATCCTGCTTTAAAAAGAGGCAGAATCAATAAAAACACCAGGATTATAGGCTTGGACAAAGAAGGATTATCTAGTGGCTAGAACATAAGTTTGGAAATTAGGGGACCCAGGTTTAGCTTCCTTCTCTGTCACAGTTGTTTTATGTTATCCCAGATAAGTCATTTTGGCTTTCTGTGCCTCTTACTCCCAGTTGTCAAATATTTCTTCCTTCTTTACCTCAGTGGGATATCATAAAGCATGTGAAGTGTCCAGATTTTACAGTATTAGTTGCCAGAAATGTATCCTAGGCTGTCAATTTTACAGTGGTGAGGGTGCATTTTGTTAGAGCATCCAACAGCTGTCATTACACTTCATAACAGAGCACAGTCAGCTCACGCTTTTGCAGGAATATAGATCTGGGTTTTGTGGAGTTTCATTTTATTTTGTGTTTGTTTTATCACAAGGATGGAGGTAGCAAGGCTAAGTAGAGTCCAGCAAAATTAGGAGAGGATGAGGGGAAGAACCTGGATGGGAAGTGAGTCAGTCAGTCGAGTGAGGCAGTACAGCCTCAGACTGTCAGCACCGAACAATTGCTGATAATTTCAACATAAGCTTTGGGCTATGTGCAAGGACAGTGCTGCTTAAAGCATATTTTGTAACCACAAGGAACAGTACGTTAGAACACTCGAAGGTTAAGGAGTAAGCAAGACGATTAGATTAAGGGACTCGGCACGATTCAACATCTACAAAGAAGCTTGAATGTGTGAAAGATAAGCTTTGTTAGTTAATTGTTGCTAAATGCTTTGTAGCCAATCAAGTTAAAACGTGTGTAACGAGATGTAGAAATCACCAATCAGCAATATGTATACGTGGCATTAGCTCTTAGATTAGTGTATAAATATCACCTTCTGATTCAATAAAGTCGGACATTTGTTTGCATCAAACTGGGTCCCCGTCTCGCACTGCGACAAATGGTGACCCCGACGTGATGTCGGTTTGAAGATTTTCCCGTCGCAGGTCTCCAAGAATTTAGGATTGAAGTGCTGTCTCCTGCTACCAAGGTGCTGGAAAAAAAATGAAGGCAATATATTCAGTTTCTGGCAGATGTCAACCTAAAAGCCCTGATTCCTACTTTACTGGTACTAACAGCCACCAGCCAGAGGTGTTTTGTTAACCCAGCTGTTTGTTGCCCAATAAAACAACTTTGATATTCCTAAACTCACCTTTGTAATAAAGGCAGCATCATGCTCAGGAACCTGAGGTTCAGTTTCATTTCCTAAGCCAAATCATTCTTTGGTTTCCTAAGCCATGTTCCCCAAGCTGGTGGATATGACACAAGACCAGTAAAAGTTCCATGCATTCTTGGAGAGGCAACTGAAAATCTACTACCTTAGAGTGTCTTTGATGGCCCAGGGTCCCAGTGATCAGATTACTGAATCAGAGCCTTTTGCTTATGTTTCCTAGAATTTATCTGAAATAAACTCGAAATAGACCCATTGAGCAACCATTGAATGTCACCACTATTGCTATCTGCTCTTCATTACAAAGCAGAATCTTGCTCATAGCATGGGTTATGATGCCCATTTTTCATTTTTATGTCTCATTTTTGGCCTCGGGTTGTTCTTCTGCACAATAATTAACAGCATGGTGAGCTATCAGAAAACTTGAGATTTTAGGGATGGAATTTACAGGGATGGAATTTACAGGCCATTAGATGCCTTAGGTATCTAATAACCTAACTGAAGTAAGGAGCCTGAACACCTTTGTAATCCTGTCCCTTATTACTCCAGTGTGATGAGACGTATGTGAGAAGTAGAAGAAATTAGGAAAGATGAAATACCTCTGTCAATCTTACAACATGTATCAGCTAAAACAAGCAAAACAAATTAAAATTTCAAATCTCCAGTGGTGATTTCTAGCCCAATTTGCTCATGATAATGGATGAGCAGTTTTTTCCTAATTGGTAGTTTGGAGTGGGACTATGGACTCTTTTTGTTCTCTGATCGCCTCAGACATTGTTAGAGTAATGTTTCAATTGATAGTCTGGCACTTCATTCCCATTTTTTTCCCTCATACTACAATTTCAGAGTCAGTTAAGTCATCTGATGAGGCTGTTTAATTCTCTTATAAATAGCAGGTTTTCAGAATGGGAGAACTGACATTAAAAATTATAGCCCAATGGAACAGTTTGGGCATTGCTTCAGATGTCACACACCCACCCTTTATTTCAAAATTGTTATTGTGGCATTTTCATATAATATTTGATTAATTTGAGAAGTTGAATTCAGAAAAACTACAGTAACTATAACCAAGTTGTGTACCAACAGATTTAGTGTTGGCAGTTTGTAACTCTATATAGTTCTGTGTCAGCTGCTCTAGGTTTTTTTCAGATTAATAAAAAAGCAAACATAAGCAAAAAAAATTAAATTAGATTTCAAGCAGAAAAACATTTGTATAGCAAAAATCACAGCTTTGCAAATATCACAGTTAACTCACTTTGTGCTAAGAGTTCAGTATATGTACCTTGAAACACCAAAGTTACATGGAACAAATAGCCTCTTCCCATGAGAGGACAGATATTTCTCTCCCCTCAACTCAAAAGGCACATTATCCCACAGACTCCTTGCAGACATCTTGTATCTCTTTTGAAACATAAGTACTTTGATTATATTTTTCAGTGCTAGAAAAATTACTGGTCTAAAGGTAAATCTGCAATGTGTTCATAATACATAGCATCAGTTTTTCATTCAAAGCTTTTTATAAACTCTAAGAACATTATATGGTAATTATCTCATCTGCAAAACATTGTGCATTTTTTCTGAAAACTCATCAGCGAGTCTGCTCATTTTGGTCTCTTTATGTCTATCACTGTCCTGTGCAGTTTGGAAAATAAAGTAAGCTAAACCTGAAAGTGTCTTCCTCTGTTTTGGTACATCTAAACTGTCCCTTGTGGAACTCATAAATTGGGAGAAAAAGGGACCTATACTTATGCAACACACTGTAACAAATGCCATGACAACACCCTAGATCATCTAGAGACACACACACACATATATAGAGAGAGAGAGCCTGTAAATATGACATCAGACTTCGGGAGAATTGTGGCCTTCAGTAGCAGCATCAGGAGATCACATGGGTTTCCTTGAGACATTTGAAATGGGATCAGGTGTCCTCAAGAGAGTAATTGAACCAGAAAGGAGCATTTAGCATCTAATTTAGCATCTGGGGATTTCCACTGCTTTTCTTTCTCCTTAGCAAATGTCAGTAAAACTTTAAGTATCAGAGTTCAAAGAAGGCAGAAAAAAGGTTTTCAGAGCCAGGATCTCTGAAAGGCAGCGTGCATCATAGAATAATTTGTTGGGAAGAGATCTCTGGAGGCAATTTGGTCCAACTCCCTGTTCAAAGCAGGTTCATCAGCTTGCAGAAGCCTTGTGCACAAGAAGATATATGGAAAGGACTAGTGGATTGCAGCAGCATCATCTTTTGCACCCCTTTTAGGCTACTTTAAATGGCCACCCCTAAAATGCTGTGTCCCTCATAATGAGAAGGACATTGAGAAGCTGGAGTGTGTCCAAAGAAGAGCAACGAAACTGGTGAAGGGTCTGGAGCACAAGTCTTCTGAGGAGCAGCTGAAGAAAGTGCATAACTTTAGCTTGGATAGAAGGAGGCTGAGGAGAGACCCTACCACCCTCCACAACTAATCAATAAGAGTTTGTTTCAAGGTAGTGTTTGGTCTCTTCTCCCAAGTAACAACCAATATGCAAAAGAAAATAGCCTCAAGTAGTGCAAAGGGAGATTTAGATTTTACATTAGGAAGTTTCTACACTAAAAGTGGTGTCAAGTGCTAGAACAGGGAAGTGCTTGAGTCACTATCCCTGGGCATGTTTAAAAGACATGTAAATGTGGTTCTTAGGGACATAGTTTAGTGGTGGACTTGGCAGGCTTAGGTTAATGGCTGGATTTGATGATCTTAATGATCAATTCCAAGTAAAATGGTTCTATGATTTTGTGCTTCTATTTTTACATATAACAGGTTTTCAGCAGAAAGAAGAAGTTTTTGGTCTTTAGCCTCAAAAATCTTATGTGCTTAATTCTGTAATGGAAAATGGAAAAAAAAAATGTTCAGAGAAAAATAAAATGAAGCTATGTCTATTAAGAGAAGCTGCTTTTTTTATTTGAAATCTACATGGAAATTCTGTGATATAAAGTGTGAAGGCTTGTTTTATTTTTAAGAAATTTCAGAAGAGAATTTGCTTCTTTGCATTTCACCAGTGTGAAGCAGTGGAGATGTATATGGAGATATAACACTATCTGCAGTGACTAGGTGCAAAACTATTTGAAACTGCTCATTTCTTTTTCTGGCTTAGCAAAGTCTCTGATCATCCTGTAACTATAGCAACATAACCACAAGCTGCTCAATTTTAGACACTTTTTGTGCATTGTCTATTTTTTCTAGAATATAAAAAGATAATGTGATACAGGCACTCTGCTTTGTTTGCCTTGTTAAGCTATATTTAAATAATAAGTGATAAACAGAATGAATTTAAAATCCTTCTGTCTCTGAATGTTTTAAATGTTAATTTTGTTCACCTGAGGACTTAGAGGTGTTCCTTTTCCTGAGTGTAGATGCATAGTGTCATTTAAGAAGCCCTAGGGGCTCCCACCTGGTATCCAGCTGCCACAGTGTAAGTGTAGATGTTTGGGAGCTTGTAAATCCCTGAGGTGGAACCAAACACCTATGTCTAGGTGACTGAACTGCACTAAAGACTAACCATAGATTTTTCAAAACATCCTTGATTTCTGCCCACTATTTCCTTAATGTTAAATATCTAGCTAATGGTAAGATACAGCCTCCTGGAATGTACTGGAGGATGTACTACATCAGGTCTCATAAAAAAAAAAAAAAAAAAACAACCAAAAAAAACACAAAAAACCCCCAAACAACAAGAGGTTGCCTTTTTACCCTAGGGTGTCTTCTCTTGCAGTCTTCTTGAAATATTGCTAACTAAAAAAACAGGAGTAGAATTGAGGAATGTCAGGAAGAGGTTTAACTCAACTGCCTGTGCTGCATATTATGCAGTTTAAGAAGCTGTTATTTTCCAAGCTGGAGTGATACACCTTTTCCTGTAGGTCTTGGGTTCCATTTGCTGGACCCATGAGGATGTCTTAGAGAGTGCAAAGCAAGCTGCCATTCAGCTGCCAGGTGATGCTGCTCATAATGAAGATCCAAGCTACACAATGAAGATTTAGCAGCAGTCGTGAGCCTACACCTACAGTCCCATCCTACCTTGATTCAGCATATAAAACTGAAAACTAAAACTACCTAAGGCATTTTAGGATACCTGATATATCGAGACAAACGTGAGTGACAAATAAAATGGGATATGCAAGAGATTGTGAGGTTTTTTTGCAGTAACAGCCAGAGGAAAAGCAGAATACCTTATGACATTTTAAATGCCATAAACAATTTGGAAACTGAGTCAATCAGTTGACATTAGTGTGGGCAGCAAAGAGATTTTACACACTCTTTTAATCATGTCAAAGAGGTGCAAGTAGCATGGAAAAGGACAGAACTTGAGAAAAATGCCTACTATTAATACTACTGCTAAAAAAGCAAAATGAAACACTTAGCAAGTGTTATGTTTGCAAGCTCATCATAATTCTTGGACTGGCAAGAGAAACTGATCATTTTAGGAGTGTCAAGTCAAATGCTCTGGTGTTATAAGTCTTAGGCTCACTGACAGGCCCAGTAAAAGACCTGTGTCCTTCCAGTTAGAGAAGTGTGAGCTCTGGTTATTATTTGACAACTCATTTGCACATGTACACATGGTCGTTCACAGTTCATTTCTGGACTTTCTCTCTTGTCATTAGAAAGAAATAGAAAAGCTCAGGGAGACACTCACCACTGCTAGCCTGAATTTTTCAGAACAGATTGAATTGCATGTTAGCAAGGTTTATTTATTTCCATATTAACAGAGGCCACAGAGACCAGAGCACCATAACTCCTACCCTGAGTGAGATGGATAACTCCTAAAGAAAGAAACCATTTTGCAGCCTGTTTCTATATTGGACCCCAAAAGACTGAAAGAGTAAAGACTGTCTGTAATTAAATGAATCTTATATAGCTCCATTAGGATTCTACCTGTTTTTCTTTTTTTGCCAAATGTCCAAACAGTATTTCTTCTGCTTTTTTTTAATCATTCTGATAAAGAGAAAAATCTCACACTATGCCTCAGAGTAAAGCTGGTCAAACCTTTGCTTGGTAACATAGAGCTTTTATCTCAAGTGAGGCTTATGGCCTTATTGTTGTGGAAAACTGCAAAAGCAACTTATTTCCTTTTTGTTAAAATTCCTGAAGTTTTGAATCAGCTCCTCCAGAAGTGCATAAAAAGTTGAAAAGCTCCCTGATCCTTTTTTTCTGCTTGCACACAAAAACACATATGAAGAAAACTTTTTACAACACCTTCTAGTCTTTAATTTGCAAATAAAATCAGGGTTTTAACATTATTTCTTGTTTGTAAGTATAGAAAGAGAATTGCTTATATCAATAAATTAATTAAGAATTAATTAATAAGAACATAAAACAAAAAATTGTTTGCATGGCCCAGATGTAACTATAGAAATATCACTTTCAATGTTTTTCTACATTTTTTTAATTATTTTTTATTGTCCTTCCCGTACTTCAGTAAATTACAGATGAAGAGGGAGTAAAAGCATTTACTTCCATAGCTCCTTAAATCAAAGAAAAAACTAGTTTAATTAAGTGACTTTACAACATATCTAAACTTGTAAAGAGTGAATCATAAACAGTTGTTAAATAATGATGATTCAGTTGCCAAAGGCAAAGTTTATTAGCACTGCATCAATTCACATAATCATCAAATTAAATGCTTACTTAAAGATAATCTTCAGAAGAATCTAAAGTCAGCATTTCTAACAAGGAGAACACATAAACAGATAAACAACTATGAGAGTTTTCAGTTTAATTCCTTATTGTTTCTTCACTGGTCTTAGTGTTATTACAATGGTTACTGAAAGGAATAAACATAATTGCTTGCCCTCCTTGTCACAGATCTCTCAAATCATCTGAACCTTTGCTTGTCACCAATATAGCTACTTACCTACCTTCTCCCTAAGAATTTCTGTTTCCATAACCTCTCAGAATTCAGTTCTACTCTCTTCAAAGACAGACAGATGAAAATGATGCCTAGAAGTGTTTCCATAGGGGAGGAAATGCTGACCAAAACCCCATCTGTTTTTATTTTTTTTCTGTATTTCTCTCTCATGAGAATGAGAAGTTGCAGATCCACCCCAAGATAGCTCTGTGTTCTTAGCAGAGAACATCCTACCTTTTTTCCTGACGGAACCCAATCCTCATATTATCTCATTGCCTAATGGATAAAACCCTTTGAGAGATGAGAGCACTGTTAAGCCACCTTCTCTCTTGAGCTAGAGAAGAGGGAAAGGCAGAACTGAACACTGTCTGCCTGATGTTGATGTAATGCTGTTGAACAATTAGGAATGTAAAATGTAGTATTTCAGAAAGATATATTTTTAAAAAGTGACAAGATACTATAGCTATTAGTCTTGCCAGGGTAGTTACCAAATAGAAAAAAAAAAAAGTAATCACCCATTCAGTGATATTGATTTTGCTAATAATCTTGTTTCAGCATGTTAGTGTTTTTCCTATAAGCTACTTGGAACACATTTGAAAAGCCTGGCTAATGACATGTGAAATCATATATACAGTAAAAACTATTACACACTATGAAATGTGTCCTTGCAGTGTTATTAAGTGGCCTTGCTTCATTACAAATATGGTATAATTATCATGGCTGATGGAGTTTAAACAAGAATTCACTGCAGTTTGTTTTGCTTCAGTAAAGATAGCTATGGCCAAGGTTTTGTATTTAGCTACAAGTGTTTAGACTCAAGAAGAGTCTAAGGGTAGCCAATATTCATGCAGTATTTCATTTTCTTTAGACTTTAACTGGTACACCAGTGATGTAACAAATTCACCAATGATTCTGAAAACAGATCACAATGTAAAATACAGAATATAAATACTTTAGGATTCAATACAGAGACCTTTTAGTTCAAATTGCCTTTCAAACATCTGCTGTACCTTATTTATGCAGTATAAACAACCTGTGAAATTACAATTTAGATTAGTCTCTATTCATTCCTCTCTATACATGAAGCAGGAGTGTAGAAAAGTGCTAGCCCTTGATTTTAGGTGTACAATTCAAGTCAGGTTTGGATCTAATATCACCTTTATTTCAGATGAGAGTTCTGACTGTCTATTCCATCTTTAATACTGATTTTTGTTGCTTGTTCCTGGGTTGGTTTTTTTGTTTGTTTTTTGTTTGGTTGGGTTTTTTTGTTTGGTTGGGCTTTTTTGGGGGGGGGAGGGGGGTTGTTTTTTGGTTTTTGTTTCCCAAGAATGGCATCAATTAAACAAGCTCTAAGAGGAAATGAACTGATCAAACATTTCACACATTAGGTATTGATTTAGTGTTAGGATTCCACTATAGAAGGAAAAAAATTGACTGCTGGGAGATCTACACTGGCTGCTATCTCCTCAATACATTATTGGATTTATACTTCATTTGTCTTAGTTATTGCCACTGAACTCTATTATTGTACATGGCTTATTACTGCCTTTTAGTGTGCCACATGTTTAATTGCATTGACTAATGGTTTATAAAGAAAGAACTACAAGAAAAGTTTGGGTAATCTTCCTTAAATTAATATCACTATGGAGTAAAAGTGTGTTCCCTTCTTAAGAAGGAACCAGATGCAGCATTCCTCATCAGAAACCATCCTCAAATCACTGAGATAGATTTTTATAGCAGTGAAGATGGTTATGAAGGGGATTCATATATTTCAGTGAGCTCATCCTTGCCTTCAGCATCCATCTCGATTCCTCTGGTAGAATGGGTCAGTTGTGTGCAAGGAGAAAACATTCCCAACAACATTCCCTGTTTTCCTGTTAGGTGTGATCACATGCTTTACTTTGGTATCACTGCAAGTAGTGTTCTACCTTGAAAAAGTGGAATTAGGTTAATTTCATGGATTACATTTTTTTTTTTTTAAGAGGAAAAAGGATAAAGCATAAAGCATATAACTACATCTTGAGTCCTTCCAGTCAGGGTCTTCCTGGAATGAGTATGTTGCCTATAATTTAGGTTAAGTTTAGAATACAAAAAGTTGCTTTTTTCTGAAGTCACCAGGAAATCTGTGGGATTTGCTGCTGCAGAAGGCCACTGAGATGCAGACTCTGGATTCTTTTAAAATCCCTTTCATTGAGATGGGAATAAATAAGATACGTACCAACTGACCAAGCTTCCAGCTTGTTTCTAACTATTGCTAGTGTGTCACTGTGATGTGCTGCCAGCAGATCATCTTCTCTATTGCTTTTAAGGTTGACTTTGAGCTCATACTTCATACCTGCTAAAGAAACCAGAGGTTTCAATGAAAAATGTCAGTACCATTAAACTGTAATGCTTTCATTTCTTCTTCTTTTTTCTTTCTTTCTTTATTGCTCAATAATAGTGTTCTCATCAATACATGATGGTGAAAGCACCAAAAAACCCAAAAAGTCAGCAAAGAGGAAATAAATCATTACTTAAAAGTCAAGGCACAGAGCTCTGCAATTTTTGAGTGATATTCAAAGACTGTCCCAGACCTAATGCATTAAGGTTCTCCCTGCCAAAGAACATGTCCACATCAAGGGTCCACATCAAGACCAAATACTTACAATAAATAATAACTATATTATAATAATTATAAATAAGAGCAATTGCTGGACTTTGAATGGATCAAGAAAAAATCTCTGCAAAATGATGAGGAACAAAGCTTTTAATAGCATGAATCAAGCACAAAGATGAGCCTTTTTTTCTGATGACACTTTTTCTGATGACATTCAACCATCTAATTTTTATTTACATACCAATTGCAGCCACGCACAGGGAAAATGAGCTGGTTTGTGTCATTAGTGCACTGATGACTGCCAGCTCAAATCCCTTCACCTGCTGACCTGCCCATCCATAGAAAGTAATTTTGCAGAACACTGCAGGAGATCTTTACTAAGCCCACATTTACTAAACGAGGAACCACATGTCATCATTTAGCATTTCAGAACACAGGAAACCATTTCAGAGCTATTATGTCTCCTGTGTCCCCAGAAGTCATCAGTGTTAAAGGAGGCCCCATACTTCTTTAAGAGAAAAAAAATCATTTTGGGCCATCTGTTATGTATTTCCAGAAGCTGTAACTACTGAAAGCTGTGTACTACATCTCACCCTGAACTAGACCAAGATGGATTAAGAGAACTCGAACACTTCAGATTCTATCTTTTTACAATTTACTTAGTAATGTGCTGCAGGAAGGAAAAACTAGGTATAAGGCAAGAAAGAAATCATTAAGATCTGCCAAATATTTTCTGCAACTTTTTTTTAATAGGAATTTGTATTTTCATTAAATACATGTCTAGAATGTCTGTTCTCCTCAATCTTTCAATTTTTTTAGATAACGAAGGCTTCAGGGTTTTCATCAAAAAGGCAATTTTCCACAGGAAAGAATTCTGTTATTTGGCTGTATCTAGAAATTACCAATTTCAAAAGATAATTTGCTAAGCCAAGTCACACTGAGTATGATAATTTACAATCAACACTAGTCCTCACTGTGGAACCTGAGCAGTTGTTACTAAAAGCAGAACTGATGAGTACATGCAAGCCATAAAGTGGACAAGTCCAACACATTTTAGCATTTTGTGACTGCATTCAGTGCTCTGTGAAAGTCCCATTTCTCTTACTGCAGAATCCACCCATTTTTTCCCCCTCACTAGAGCCTGAAATATTTTCTCCTTCTGTGACGCCAGTATTCAACCTAAACCATTTGCAAATGAAATGAGAAGCTGGACCAGAGTCTGAATAATAATGAAACCCTCAAAGGTAATTGGGAGGTTATTTAGGTTTAGTTTTACTTTAATTCTAAAATCCCAGCACACATTATCCCTTTAACTGGCTATCTTGGGATATATCTCATAAAACTTTGTCCATTTGCATCACTATAAGATACAGACACAAAAAGGATATTATGAAATGGATGATCTCTTCTTGCCTCCAAGTTTCAATTTAACCTTAATTGGTTTGACACCACCAGCTTTTCTGCATGGCTGAAGGCAGAGCTGGAACCTTGTAAAGCAGGTGCTTTTTTCATTTCTTCTGTGTTCTAACTGTAATAAAAGAACCTTCCCAATTTCCTTATAATCTGCTTCTTGTCAGTTCCCTCAGGTTGCTAGCTTCATTCTAATTCTATTTTTAAACAAAGGTAGTTGGTTCTTCTTCTTCTTAGCTACCCTTTGCTTAACCTATAATTTAAGTCTGACAGTCTTCCCTGTTTGTCACAAGAAATTCACTAGTAAGTAATAAACAAGTTCTTTCTACAGACGAAAAAAAGTTTATTTTCCCTTTATCATCTCATCTGATGCATCTTGATGAATATTTCACTTTGCTATTGAATAGTATCCTGCAATAAAAACATCAAAATCCAGAAAATACAAAAATTGAACTTGCAGGTTTAATATTGCTTCAGTCTTGGAGCACACAGTAACACACAGCACAGTGAAATGTAACTCTTGTATTAATCAGTGCAAGGCTGACACTTCCTTTACTAGACCAGGACTTCATCTTGGTCTTCATAGGAACTAAGAGCATAAGCAATCATTTTCCTCACATGAGGAATCATTCAACACCACAAATCCAAGATGTCAATTAAAAAAAATTTAAAAAAGAATCACACACACACTCTCCTTCACAAGACTCAATATCTGAGGTCATTACTGTATGGGCATGATTGAAGCCATTCTTTTTGCTTTCCTTTTAAGATTTTAATGATCATTTAACACACATATTTAAATTTTTAATGGAAATCTGTATATGGAATCTGAGATTACTTGTCTTTGCTTGTCTTCCTCAGTCAGAGCTGGGAATAAAACAGCAGATATTTTAAGATGCTTTCTACTTCATGAGAAAGAGCACCCACTACTCGGCTTCCACAGCTAAGGACTCAGAGTCAGAAAGAATACAGGCATATAATGATGAATTGCAACCAAAAAAGACTGGAATAACCTAAAGGCAAAGAATCTTTATAAAGCATAGAAACCATGGTTCTTATATGTGCTTTTAACAAAGCATTAAACTTCCTACTGCTAACTTACTTGAGACAGCAATTTTTGTTTTCCTATGAGGAAAAAATATCTGCTTTTTTTTTTTTTTTTTAACATTATAGTTATTGAAATGAAATGGCTTATGCCATTACTGGTGTCCTAACATATTCTAAATTCTAATTCTTTGCCTATGAACTTTTTCTGGAGCCCATTAAAATAAACAGAAATTGCTGCCCTGTTTCTCTCTAAAGGTTTGTATCCACTTCTGCTGAATTCCCATGCAGCTTTTTAGCACTGAATTAACTGAGTAGGCTCTGGTTTTAAATATATATTCTTCAAATTTTTTCATAAAAGAACTCTTTGATGGTAACAAATATTCTTATGCTGGAAGATGCAGAAATTAAGATATTATGTTCCAGGTGGCCTAAATTCAAACGTTTAGCTAAGAATCTTCACATAAATACTGGAAGCCAATCAGAAAAACAATAAAACCCTATAAATTTGATCTATCTATAAATTCTTTAAATTCTGCTCTATCTCTATTTTAGAAGCATAGTCAAAAACATAATAGAAATTACATAAAATTTTTAAAAAGTGATTGTGGCATCTTGATAACATGACCTCTGCAGAAAAAGTGAAAGAAACTGCAGCTATTTAAGCTGAAGAAGCTAACACATAAGATGGAGCTACTTGATTTCATACACAAGGAGAGTAATTCTGCAAAAAGGATGTGGAGAAACTAATCTTCCATGTTCATGATGGATGCAACACACAAATAAAAAGTTAAACTTCATCAGGGCAAAAAAACTAGTTCAGACAATAGGAGAAATTTCCTGTCAGGGTGATGAAGTACGGGAATAGATTATTTAACCTTTTCTGAAGACCTTTAAGTGGAAAACAGGACTTAAAATGACACGATATAGCTTATCCCATTAAGGGGCAGATGGCTGGATGAACTCAGTGTTTTCTGACCTCTCACTGCCTGTTTTCCTTTGATAAGAAAACATTTTGCTTTTATAAATAGCATTTATAGAAACTGCCCTTGCTGAAAATGAAATGTTTCTTAGGAATGTGCTGTATTGGGTAGAGACTTGTTGGAATTTTGCTTTTAGTGAAATAGAACTGATTTTTGCAGTTGCTATTCTGAAATTATGATTTCAATATGCAAAAATAAATTTCAAAGTAAATGGAGATGGCTTGAAATGATTCCTGAGTGGGTTTGGGTTTTGTAGTTTATTGTCATTATTATTTTTAAGAAATCTATAGATCATAGAGATCATTCAGATACAATGATTAATTTAGCTTTGGAAAGTGCTCAAGTTTTGTAATGCCAGTTTCCTGCACATTTTATTCCTAAATATATCACTGTATCAAAAATACATATGTCTACAGTACTTCACTTTGCCAGAGGAATACAATTGCTGGTGTTAATCTTTAATTAAAGTTCCTTTAGAGTTTTATTGTATGTGAATTTTGTAGAATTTTATTAATATTAATTATCTATGTGCAGCCTATGAGTTCCACTGAAGTTCACAGAAGTGTTGTATTATGTCAACAGGGAGCTAGAGCAGTTTCACTATTTCTGGAATAAACAATAGTGTATGTAAGTGATGCTGCATAAAAAAACCTGACTTCATCTTTTTCTGTGTCAGGCTCAACTGTACTTTGACTACAAGTGTTATTTTCTCTACACTGTCGAGAAACTAAGATCTTCTGGGTCAGGGTTGTCTGCTCGTATGCCAATAGATCAATGGAGAAAAATTTTGGTTTGGTTCTTCCAAGACTTCTTGCAATATCACTTAAAAAAACCCCAATATTATCTTTGAACACATCGAGGGGAAAAAATATATATATATTTCATGTAGCACCAATAAAACAGTTCTTTTCTTAGTTGTTAGTGATAAATTCTATAGACAGTATTTTAAATCATTGTCCTGGCTCTGTTCTTGTTTAGAAGAAGGCATATAATTTGCAGTGACTGCCACATATGGAATAAGAGAAACCTATACATCTTTTTTCCCAGCTCATGGGGAAGGGAACAATTGACTGAGTTCAATTTGTAATCATAGCTGGATTCAGCAGCATCTCTAAGACTTTCCATTACAATTAAGATTATAAATTAAAAGCACATTTTAAGTTGCATTTGTATGGTGCTTGCAGATGAATCAAGATGAAAATTTCAGCAGTGTATGTGTCATCTTCCCAACACAGAACCTCATTACTCACCATTTCAACCAGAACAGAAAGAGAAGGAAAAAACCCAAGCACCCAAAAAGGACCCAAGGGGAACATAAAAGGCTGAGCATGCAAAAGAAGGCAGAGTCCATGTAGCATTCTAACATCTCCTTTTCCTCACTCACATAATTTATACCTCAGTAGGAAGGGAATGTAGTATTTGTAGAGTTGCAAGTGGAAAAAAACTTGTGACAAAACAGCTTTGGTATCCATGAGGACCACTGTACCTTTGCCTGATTTCCATCTGTTTTGCCCTGTTCTTTGTTTTCTGTTGTTGTTGTCTGCACACTGTAGCAAAATATGACTGGTGAAAATAGGTGTTCTACTTGTGGCAAGAGGTGTTTAAACAGTTTTCACTTAATTGCATATTAAGGTGGGGTAGACTGTATAATAAATCCCTCTGAAGGCTGATACTCTTGTAGCCAAAACAGAAAATAAAGAATTTCCAAGGAAAACACATTTGCAAAATTGTCTTAATAAACAAGGAGAAAAAAGGAGAGAAAAGTCACCACTAAGTGTGCACAGTTGGTATTTTTATAGCTGATGTGCTTTTCTCAATACAAATTGCCAGCCTTAGGAAAACACCACAAGCCTGCAAGATCCATATTAGCAAATTCCACTCCTATATATGATGATACTGTGAAGTGACTTATAGCCACACTTGGTCCATTAACATCTTATAGCTTTATGCTTAATGACACCTCTAGTGATTGCCTGAAAGATGTTCCAAGACAGCAGCAGGACAAAGAACAGAAATAAGATCTATAGGATCTGCAGAGCTGAAAAAGAAGGTGCCACCAGTCAGGGCAAGCTCATCTTCAATGTGATGCCACATATATTGCAAGCCTATCCAAAGCAAAATTAAAACGAACTTTTAGGAAAAAATAATATTTTTATATTTATATATATAAATTTTACCCTATCCCATAATGGTTCTCTATCTCCTTTTTCTCCTGACTGATTGTTCCTTTGGTGTATAAACCAGAACAGTAACTGAGTGAATGTGGTACAAGCCATGTGGCATCATAGAATCATAGAATCGTCTGGGTTGGAAGGGACCTCTGAGATCATCAAGTCCAATCCCTGATCCACTCCTGCTGCAGTTACCAGGCCATGGCACTGAGTGCCACATCCAGTCTCTTTATAAATATCTCCAGGGATGGAGAATCCACTACTTCCCTGGGCAACCCATTCCAATGTTTGATCACCCTCCCTGTAAAGAAATTCTTTCTAATATCCAACCTAAACCTCCGCTGGCACAACTGGAGACCGTGCTGAGAGTTGCCTGGGAAAAGAGACCAATCCCCCCCTGGCTCCAACCTCCTTTCAGGGAGTTGAAGAGAGTGATGAGGTCTCCTCTGAGCCTCCTCTTCTCCAGGCTGAACAGCCCCAGCTCCCTCAGCCTCACCTCATAGGATCTGTGCTCGAGTCCCTTCACCAGCCTGGTTGCCCTCCTTTGGACCTGCTCCAGGACCTCAATATCCTTCCTGAACTGAGAGGCCCAGAACTGGACACAGGACTCAAGATGTGGCCCCACCAGGGCCAGGAGAAGAATCACTTCCTTAGACCTGCTCGCCACACTGTTCCTGATCCAGCCCAGGATGCCATTGGCCTTCTTGGCCACCTGGGCACACTGCTGGCTTATGTTCAGCTTTCTGTCAATCCTCCCCTTTCGACCCACTGGCCACCTGCAGAGGGTAGTATCATCTCATTGCTCTGCAGATACTTTGCCATGTGGATGTTCACTACAAGCAAAACTTAATTCAGACTCTATTTTTTTTCTGCTTGGGTACTAAATGTAAAAGCACATTAGTATAATTCAGCCTACACTACTGACTGTATTCAAGTCCCAGAAAAGTCATGGTCCTCATATACCAATAGGTTCACCAATTTACTATGTGTGCTGCATGTCTACACCAGGAGCACAACTTCCTCAGCCTTTGCACAGGTGTCACATTCAGAGTTGCTCTGGATTCCCAAAGGAGTTTAACACATTCTGAAATGCCACAAACTGATTAATGCTCAGGCCCATTGAAACTGATTCTCAAAACCTAACATGACTACAAATGTTATAACAGCTGATGGGTGGGTAAGCATAAAGCTGCAGGATCATTTTTACTGACTCATTCCCATACTTGCACCTTTGAACATAATCTCAGAGCATTTAAGGCCAAATAGAAAAGATCAGGATGCTTTCTTCTCTAATTTCCTTACCACCATAGACAGTTAAATTCCTTTCAATTAACAACGAGCTCAGCAACCTATGTTGATGGAAGACATCTTCCAGAACCTTTAAAGTCTGAAAAACCACAATTCCTCTAATTCTCTTTAGAGTACAGTCCAAATGTTAATTGGTCATTATCAACAAATAAATCAATGTGGCATTTCACCCAGCTTGCATTTCTCTGGCTTCAGCCAGTGGTTTGGTCCTGGTCCCACGTCTCCATGCAGATTTATATATTTCCAGTATTTTCTCTTTGAGGAGATATTCATGGTAAAAATGCACTCTCTTGAGCTGCTTATGTCTCAAGCTATAGCACTTTTTCACTAACAAATAAGTTCTTTATCTCTGCTTCTGCACCCCCTCCAGGTTTTCAACATCCTTTTTCGAACTGTGAACATTAAAATGGGAATTATGCTCCCCTGTGCTGGGTAGAGGAAAATTCATCTCCCTGTTGCTTCTTTGTAGGTCTGGTTTTGTACTTATAAAGACTGCATTAGGCCTCTTACCAAACCACTAGGAACTAGGACCTTTCATAGTTACTGCCTTCCAGGGCAGAGTGCCTCCATCAATCAGATCAGCCTAAGCTTCTTGTTGTGACCAGCGAGCTGCTATTTGGCAGTTTAAAAATCCATTTCTACCTGAATTGTGTATTCAGAGCAAGAAAAAACAAGGCTCTGCATGCTTATTTATGATGCTCAAAGTGTGTGGAGGTGGGAGTGAAAGGGAAGAAAAAATGGAAAATTTTTTTTCTAGTAGAATATAAAACCAAATAGCTTTTTTTTCACTTTTTATTCATTCATTTTGTTTGGCAGATATATTCTGATTATCCTTTGCACAAGGTAAAATGGATTACTGACCACTTTTCTGTGAACTGGAATTTCGTTTACTGCCACCATCTTTTTTTCTTTTTTTTTCTCCTCGTTTGGCTATACTCTTTTTAATTCTTAAAGTATTTTGAGGAGAGAGAGAGAGAGACTATATTGTTGCTGTCTACATTTGCTCCTATGAAATAAAAGCAATTACAGTAGTTCTCAAAACAAACCTTCAGGTCGAGCCCCATGGTTCTTTATCCATCACAAGGAGATCCATGATGGTTATCTCATGCTAAGGATAATACTTAAATGCTGGAACATAAACTCAAAATATTAGTTTTCAGCTTGGTGATAAAAGAATGTGTTACATATTCCATAGACTTGTAGGATTTACTTTGGGGGTGTGACTCTACAGCAGTTTATATCCAAGTACAATGAATTCCAGCTACCCACTCTCCTTCCTACATGGGCCCATACAACCAGCTGGTGAGCTTGTTACAGGAACTAACTAACCTGGCAATAATCAAATCCTGAAAAAGAGCAATATTTAGCTGGGCACTGGGGATAAGAAGTTGATAATTGGCTGTGGCTGTCATTACAACAACAAGCACCAGTGTTTGGCTCAGTCTCACAAATCATTATATTTTACACTTTCCTTTCTGTAAAATATTTTCAACTCTTGGTAATAAAAGGAAATGTTAAGCCTCAAAACCCATTTAAAAAGACATGCACTGAGCAAGTTAATAGAAATGTATTAAACATATTTTCCAGTGTCATTAAATTTATCCAGTGCTACTTTACCTCTGATGGGGGGCTTGGAAGGAAGCAGTAGACTCATCATAATTACTGCACCAAGCAGGATCTTCAAAAAATGAAAATGGAAAGGGTTAATGCTGTGCCATTATATGGAATTTACACTCTTTGCATGATGAATGTTTTGCTCATGTTGAAGGTGTTTTCATTGTTATCAGCAGAGTAAGGCAAACTTAACTCTCCTGTGATGAACCTTTACTTCCATGATTAATGAACAAATTGCTATTTTCATGAGGGCTGGTAAGACAGGCAGTTGTTCCTCCCTGCTTATTTAGGAGACCCTTAAGGCTTTCTTTGGGGACCTCATTATTTTCTATATGGCTAGAGAAAGAAATAAACACAGTCTTAAAGGACATTTATGTATACATAAAGCAGAATAAGTTATCTGTCTAAGGGGAACCAGGATGAAATGGAGATGAAATCAGGAGCAACACAAGTACAACCATTCATTTCTCCAAACTCAGAAGGACCTAGGTGTTATCTTAAACCTACTTTCTTATCAAGCCTAAAAATTTCAGAATTATTCTCTGTCTTCTATTAATCAGTCAGGATTAGACCAAAGTAAAGATCAATTATTTTTGATATCAGGGAAAAAAAAAAAACAACAAAGAGTGGACATCTTTTGTAAGCTATGAACTTGAACATAGCTAATTAGAGCCATATTGATTTATTCCACCTGAGTATCTGAACCCTGAAGACTTTATAAAACATTTAACTTTTCTCCAGCCTGTGCTTAACTAGGTGAATGACAATATTCCAATTCATTATTGTTTGCTAATGTGCTTCACGTACTGATATTCCCTTCCCTGACTGCAAGCAAAGAGTACTCTCTGAATTTAAAAGTGAAGCATATACTTTTATTCTAGAAGCTTTTGAATTCAGCTCTCATAAGCACATGCAAGCCACAATGACTTGCAATAAACTTACAATAATCTGTCCCACATTTTTTAATCTTGGCTTCCAGTGGATAAAGAGACTAATCTGGTACAGTAATACAGGAATCTAGTTGACTATTCCTTTTTTTTTTTTTTTTTTTTTTTTTCTTTGTGTGTGTGTGTGTGTGTGTGTGTGTGTGTGACATTATGTAAGCATTAAAGAAAGCAATTGAGTAATTGGTTGAGAAGAGCTTATCAGTTTCTTATTATTATCAGTGTCTTATTATCAGAGGTTGCCATTCTGAATGGCCAAAAAAGAGTTGGAAGTACTGCAGGACAACACAATGTTTTATTTAGTCCCAAGAACACTCACAGAATGACAGAAAACAGGTGTGTTCTTTAAGCGTATTATTCCACCTTGTATTTACTAAGGGAAAAGATGAACACACATGTAGACCATAAAGGAGGCAATGTAGACCATAAAGGAGGCACAAATGAGAGGATTCCTGTTCCAGTGGGACTCCATAAAGTAGGTGGAAGTGAGACATTATGTTGTTCAAGGACAGAAATCTAGGCCATCTCTAGCAGAGGGCTGTAAGCTCTAAATATTTGTTTCATCTCCAAAATTAGTTTAAAAAAAAAGAAAGCAAAAAAAAGCATCATCCACTTCTATTGACATAAAGCTTATGATATAATCACCTCCATCCCTCTCATGGCTGAAAAAAATAAAATGCAAGATTGTTGGTATATGTTGCTACAACATCAGCCAAGTCACCTTTCCTGTTAGAGGAAGAAGCTGACTACAAAATCTTCTGCTACACAGAAGGTCAACTGTGCAGGGCAAAATGTTCTCAGGTGAGCTTAACAGGCTCAAAAAGACTCACAAATATTTTATGTTTTGTTTCAAGAAGTAGCCCTGTTGGCCAAGTACATTGCTTAGAGAAGGTGGAAAGAAATTTGTGTATTTCAGAAAATAAAAGATCCTGGAGAGTTCCAGCAGTTCTGAAAATAATTTAAAAGTATTTTTTACTTTGTTTTGTTTCTTTCTCCTGTAAAGATATACCGTTTAATCAGCAGTAAATACATATGAAAATACAGTTAACTGGAGATGAGATTAACATGAATCCAGAGGATTCATGGCATCCATTCAACCTGTATACACAGGTGAAAAAAATTTGCAATATAGCTTTGTTATAACTCATCCTTCCATTTGCAGAGGATTTAATGGAGATGAAATTCCACAGACACTGTAACAAAGTTTTATTAAAGCTAGGTATAAAACAGATAGTTTTCTTGCTCCATGAAAATCTTAAAAGCTACCTATTTTAGCATCTATATTTGACTTAAATAACAGTTTAGGAAGCTTTCTTTATCAGAACAGATAGAGAAGCAGCCACACAGCCTTGGTGACTGAAGAGCTGATGACAACTTGGTGTCAGTGATCCAAGTCCCTAATCTGAATTTATGCAGAGTTAGGACTTTACCTCAATTTACCATTGCTATTACAAGCTTCTCAATAAAAATTTTGGTCATTCTAGAGCTGGGAAGAAAGGCATTCTCTGCTTTTAGATTTACCTCTTGCCAAACTTTAATGTTTTGCTTAAATATTTTTATTTTTAATGAATCAGGAGGTTCTCATAAAAACATTTTGCTGAAACATGACAAACACTAAGGAAACCTAATGTCTTAGAGAAAAAAAAAAGGCTGCAAGGAGAAAAATCAAGGACATTTAGTGAAAGACACAGTCTCAGTGTTTGGCAATGGTTTAAAAACTAAATGAGACTTAAGGCTAAATTAAAACTGGATGAAAAATCCTTCACAAAATATTAAGACTACTGTAGAAATCACTTGCATTCACTCAACATGAATTCAGATTTCATCACTTTGCCCTCCAAAGTAAGCGAAAGAAGTACGAAGGTCTTGAGAAGGGCAACAAAAATGATGAGAAGCATAAGTGGTGGGGAGAAGAACTTCTGTGAAACAGACTTAACAGAACACAGGTGATTAAGTTTGAATAGAAGAGTAACAGGAAAGATCTTAGTAATTTTAAAAAGAGGAGAGAAAATCAACCTGCAACTTCTCTGTTTTATTTCTTATTCCATTTCAGAAATCTGAAATGGCAGGGGGTGTAGGCAGAGAGATGAGGGCTGTATTTCAGAATACAAATTTTTACCAGGGTATTTTTTGAGACATACCCATTTGAATGTTAAAAGAAAAATTATGATGATCTGTAAAAGTCAGTCATTTTGACACACAAGTCACATCTGAAAACTTTCTCTCAAAGAAATGAATAAGCTTTCCTTTTATCAATTTTAAAAACTAAAGCATGTTCTTAATCTAAAAAACTGAGCAATTTTTTTTAAAAAAAACTCTGTGATTTTCTCATCCCAGGTTTATGCTCACAGTGGGATATCTAAAAATCCTCTCAATTCAGGTGCAATTCCATAGAATTTATGTGCATTTTTAGAGACATCTATGTGACTTCTCTAGGTTAGACAACTCTAAAATGATTTTCTTACAGAATTCAAAACCAGCTGGTATTATAGTGGGTAAAAGGGGCAGCTCTAGGAATAAGCAAATGAAGACTAGAGGAAAAGACTCACTGAGAAAGCTGAAAATCTTCCATCACTCTACTCTTTCCATCTCTCGGAGTTCAGGAAAATATGGATAGATGCTGTAAGGGACTGGCCCCCAGGGAGTGGTGTCACCACACCATTGAAAACCCTCAAACAAATCCTTATTAGCATTCCAAAAGGACTGCCTAGAGAATGGAGACAACATAAATGGACTGCATATGGCCTCTTTGTTTTTGTTTTTGATTGTTTTTATTTAACAGATACAGAATAGCCAGTGATTTGTGTTCTTTTTATTTTCCCAAATAGCTCCAAAGTAACCTTTGACTACTGTATTAATAAACCTTTTAGCTAAGAAACAGACCTTTTGCTGCGTGTTCACCTTCATCAGATCAAGGGGAATCGAATAGTTGAGTTTTTCCCTTGGACTGCAAGAAATGCAGGTCTGGGAGGAGGATGGGATCCAGCTGCACCTAGACCCATCTAAGGAGTCTCCAAAGCAAGGGAGTACAGTCCAAATCTCCCTAGGCTGCCCAGTGATGCTTAGAAGAGGATTGGATCCAGCCAGACCTAGGATCCTCTATGAAAAGAAGCCTGGAAGGTGAGGAAATCTTCCTGGGTCACCTAATCCAGGTTGTGACAGACGCTGGAATCAGTGATACTGGAGGGGGAGGTTCAGCAAACAAAGGATGATAATTGCTCTTAGATGGCATGGGTTGAACCTGCACCAGGAAATGCTGATTCCACCCTTTCTATGCACGGGTGTGTAGTGTAACAAGGTAACCAGGTGCCACTAATTGCTCATTGCCCTCAAGGTGAGGCTTGAGTGGCCCTTTTATTTGCCCCCGGTCCTGCTCATGCGCAGTGGGGGCCCACCCTAATTGGGCACAGGTGGGCTTGACACAAGCTCATGCTCACTCCCTGGCAATCAGTGGCACCTGGTTGCCTCCTTACACTACATGGATGGCAGAAAGATCTAAATCTCAGGTTTTATTCCTAGAGATCTGTTTTTGTTGTATCATTTCCTTCTGTGGCTTCTGTATCACACTTACTGTGGTTTAGCATTGTCCTGAGCCTTGAGGTGTCCAAATTCAGTATTTCCTACCCTGATAAGAAGTATCAAGCCAAGTTCCCACATGCGGCTTCCAGATATGTCAGAGACTGCTGCTGGCATAGCATGGATGCTGTTTTGCAAGGACAAAGCTGACACAGCCCCACCAAGTGAATGCAGTTGTCCTCTCTTTTACAGGATGTCAATTTGTTTCACTGTGTTCTTTTCCTTCAATGGGGAAGTAGGAATATTTGTTCTTTGCTAACCTGATACAAAATCCAGTAAAATAAATAGACTCTGACACCAACTTCATAAACTCTGGATTGAGCCCTCTGTATGGAAAACCTCCATTACCTGAATTAACTTGGTCTCTGAAATGTCAAAAAGTGAGAAGTCAGCATGGTCAGTGGGTGGAGGACTGGCACTGCATTCCTCAGTAGGAAGATTTGCTGTGGGTGTAGGATGAGAAAGTGGATTTTAGTGTCAAACACAAGACATTTTTTAGAGTAAGTAGACAAGCAAAATGTTGAACATTGACAGCCCTTCTTTATTCTTTTTTAATGGCTCATACATTCTCTAGGTTAATGATGAAATCCTAGAGGTCAGCAATATCAGCTATTTTCCTGCTAGTCATACTCCTGCCTCCAAAAATGTATGTATTATATGTCAGGTTTTGCTGCTATTGGTTTTGAATTCAGATAACTCTATCAGTGTTCTTATGGAGCCATCCTGAGAAGAGAAAATGTCAAATGAAACATTTTTTTTTACTGTAGATGGAATCTGTCTGCCTTCAGAGGCTGATACCACAACAGGCTTCACTTGCAAGTTCTCTTTGTATTTATGACAGTAGAAGGGGTTTTAAAAAAATAAAGCTTAAAAAAAAAAAAAAAAAAAAAACAAACCAAACCAAAACAACTTTTATAACTGATGAGCTGTCTTGAGAGACTCAAGCCCCCCCACCTCTACTACAGATGAAATTAAAAGCAAAAAACTTTAAATGGGTGTTTGTATTTATATTGTGTATGATTAATTCTCCAGGAAGAAGCCTCCTGACAAAGGTAGTAATTGAGGAATGGTTTAGCAAGATTTTTAAAAAGAAGGGTTAGATAAGTCTGAACAAGAACAGGAGTGTTATAGTTGTGTTATCTTGGTTAGGCAGAGATTACAAGTCCTGCCAGTTTTCTTGCATTATAACATAAATAGAGCAACTCTATCTCCTGCTGTCCTATGGGACATGAGGCTGAATATTTTTTGCAGGGTGCTTTTGCAAACAAAACCTATGCCTGGTTATAAAGGTCAGTGGCAGAGCTGCTATCTGCAACTCTAAATCAGGAATTACCTTGCTGAAATTAGTAGATTCCATGCAAGCATGGCCACAGTGATATCCATCTCCAATCTTGATGTATCTAAACCAGATAAAATATACCATGTTCCATCCTGATGATATCTGCTCCCTTTCCTCATCTCCTTCCCTCATGTCCTCACATATTAAGTTAGGTAAGATTTCTGGACAACTTCAGTAACTCATAATCTTTCTAAGTTGGAGGTTTTATTTGAATCATGAAATAAAAAGAATTTTAAAGTCACTGGAAAAACAACAACAAAAAAATTATGCTAGCTGCATCCATATTAATGTTGAAAATTAAGCTATGTATTTTCATATAAGAAGTTTTCATCTCTGAGAGCACAGTATATTGCCATAAACTATCCACAAGCCTCTTGTGGTGCTTTATAAAAAACCATTCATCTACCCCTTCTCATACTGAACAGCTGCTGGGAGTGATTCAAAGCTTCCAAAATATTTTATGACAGACACAAAGGAACTGAAAAGAAGTGGGAAAAGCACATGAAGGAACTGAAAAGAAGTGGGAAAAGCTACTGGAATTTTGCAACCAACGTGTGACAGGGACCAGAACATATTCAGCCTGGCTTGGAACATTGAATTATTATGGGGCAGCAAGTCAGATTCCAGTGAATTCTCCACTTGTCAGTCCTGGAGAAGAACAAGCCAAAGAGGACGGCAAATACAACCAACTCTTAGTTTCTCATTAGCATCCTACAAGAGAGCCTGCAACACTTTTTGTACCCACCCTTTGTACAGTGAAAGCATAACAACGGTGGCTTTGATGCTCAAACAGGCTGTGGTGGAGATTGGGAAAATTGTAATTATTTATGGTCTTTGAGAAGACAACACTTATCTTCAATATGAGCTTGTATTAGGACTAATGTGAAACAAAAGAATTGTTCCAGATTATAGTCTGTGTTGATGGATTATCTGCCCTGTGAACCTTCAGACACAGATAATGAGTCTAAAAGCTCTGCAAACTGTATTCTCCATGAATCCCGTCTCCTTCTTGTATATCTTACTAGCTGCTTTCCCTCAAACAGCTCATTTTTTTGGCTGCTGTGTTACCTTTGTGCTATCGTCGATAAATCACAGCAGGTGAAGGGCTGAACATGTTTCTTGGCTATTTGCTTGGCTTTTGAGAGTCAGTATTGAGGTTAGCAAATGTCAGCTTCTGGAAATGGCAGCTGAATGTTGAAAGAAATAAAGTTTTCTTAATTTCATTTTTCTTCAAAGCCCTTAGAATATAGTTATGACCTTAAGACATGGGCAGCTGCCATTAACTAAGACTACTAGCTCATATTTTACAGTCCTTCTCTAAATGGACTAAATTAAACTAAATTTGGATACTTCTCTGGAATAGCAAAAATAGGAATGTATTTATCTCAGTTTTCTTGATAGTTAATGGAGAGAAACCACTACAGAATGCAGGCAGGCTCTGAAGTTGCCTGTATTTTTCTATTAATCCCAGAATCACAGCCTGGGTGAGGTTTGCAGACACTGCTGGAGACTTTTCTCCAACACCCCTGCTCAAAGTGGGTTAAGCCTGCAGCAGGTTGCTTAGGTTTGTGTCCATTTAGATTTTTAATATCTCCAAGGATAAAGACCCCACAATATCAATGGGCAACCTGCTCCAGTTCTCAACCACCCTCATTCATTTTTATGCAATAAAGTGTATAATTAATATTGTATAGACACATAGGTCGATAAAGCTTAAAAATTAATTCTGGAGTTAAAAGTCTCAGCTAAAATAGGCTTGATATGTATGAATACATTCAGGAGTACATTAGTATTCCTGAAATACATCCTGAAATTCCAGAAGTACATTTAGGAATTCATTAGTGACTTCCTAAAAACTATCAATAAAAAGATACAATTTTTTTACTACAAATGTCTGTGGGTTTTAAATATTTGTAAACAAACAGAACAAGGTTTAAGGGGAAAAAACATATTTTTATCTAAACCAAATGTTTTACTGGAAAAAAAATGTGTGTCATGCTCATATTACTTCCTCTAGTTGCCTGACTAAACCCATGTTTCCTTTCTTGCAGCCTAAGCTTTTACAACAACAGAAAGAAAGTTACTTCTTTTGACCAATTTTCTAATGTCCTTTGAGTGTCAAAGCTGCAGTTATAGAACTATAAGAAGGAAGACATTTTTTAAATTATTATTTTCTTAATCTCTACTAGTTCCCTTGTTTTTTTCTTCCAACCTCTTAATTGGAAGGAGTTGGAGAAGGTCCAATGATATGAGCAATACATATGTTGGGTTTGAGAGGTTCAGCTGATAAAACTATCAAAGGGTTCATGGTTGTTCTGGCAATTAATGCTCCTTACGTAGTGTGGCGTGAGCTTTGGTTTTGTTCCATGTGCAACTGTGGATTTTTCAGTCTGGAAAATATCTCAGGGGGCTTTCTAGAAAATTCATTTTCCTAAGACAAAATGAACCATCTTTATAGCATGTCTGACAGCAGATTTCTGAGCCTATTTTTAAAAGCTCTTACAGAGGCTGGTGAAGATTATTAGCAACAGAGAAAACATCTTCTGTGCTTCACTAACCTTGTTGTTAGAAATCTTTTTGTAACACTAAATTTTAATCTTTGCTGTTGCAATTAAATGTCTCTTAGGACTTGTCCTGACTGCCATGTCCAAGAAAAACAAGTTTTACACTTTAATTTTGTAGCATCTGTTCATCCATCTCTTTTACTATTATCAGGTACCCATCTCTTGCTGCTCTTAGGCACAGATGAGTCAGTCTTGCCTTGCAGATTATGGGGTTTTAGCCTTCTGATGACTTCCACAGCTTTTCTTTGAATTTTATGAATGGTCACTGGAATCTGGAAGATAGCACCTATTGCTTACTCATATTCTATGATGACTTTTATCTTTGGGGTGACTTTTTCCCTTGATGTTACTTATTAAAAAAAAAACTTTTTTATTTCTGCCTAAAATTTCAGCTCAATCTTGCACACCTACTGACCTTAACAGGCTGACATAATAGCACTGCATGACTGTGTGTGATTATTGTCATCCATCAGTCAGGTAGTAAAAGACTTTATTTCTTTTTGAGGTTTGAGGTTTATTCCTTCAGGTCACCCCAGTAGATAGTCATGAAGTTAGCAATAAATCAGAATAGCAAGCCAGCTTGCACAGAATGGAAAGGCTGAGGTTTTTCATTGAGGTTCTTTATAAATGATAGGCTGTATTGGAGACACATTTCTCATAAGAATCACCAGATATGTGAATCAAATAGGAAGTTTCTAAAATTGATTTAAGATTGAAATATTAAAATCCATGTGTAAGGAAATATACCTAAATAGAGAAATGGGTAAGGTTGTCACTCAAAATTCTAAATTAACACTTAAATTCTTTTAAAAATATTTAATCTAAGCAAAAGGGCACCTGAGAATGGGAAGGGAGAGGCACAGTGATTCTGATCCAACATCCTGTCTACTTATGTCCAGTGTCTCTAAAAATGATGCAATAAATTGCTATAGACAGATACAAATAACAGAGCCTTACATATTGTAGCCATGTTAGAATGAAGCAGAAAATTTCCTGCCATTCTTTAAAACTTTTTTTCTGTTAACTACATAATATAACAGTAAAAACTATATGTGTCATTAAGGAAACATTATTTAGATTTATGTATCACACTTCAAATTATCTACTCTTCAGGGTATCTTGACCTAACTTGAATGGTATAAAATTATATGCCTTGTATGCCTAAGAGTACACCAATGCAATCAGTGCAATCAACAACTACCAAATCAAGCTGCCCTTTCCTCCATGAAAGCAAAGATATCTTCCAAAAAATTGCCTGTTTTGATAATAACCTAGTTCATTACACAAGAACTTAAAAGTTCTCATGAATTCATTCTTACTAGCTCTCTCTGGAAAAAAAAGAAAAAAAAAAAAAAAAAAGAAAAAAAAAAAGTGTTCTGGTGTTCCTAGCTTCAAATAAAAGCTATACAATATACAACATGTATAAGGTAATGGATAAGAACTATGGTAGGTTATTCTATGGCAGGTTATTCTATTGTTTTTATGTTTAGGATCACTACTGTTAAAACTCCAGTGTAACACTGGAAAATCATCTTAGCTGTTCTCTGAATTCAGTCTCCATGGCCTATAATCCAGAGCATCTTCTTTTCAAAAGCTTGTGTACAAACTGGGCTCAGGGCTGACTGTAAATCCTGATGCAACAAGTGATGTCAAAGTTCTTTTAGGAAGAACTACAATCCTCTCTGTAAGGAAAACCCTAAGTTATCTTCTCTCTCTGACATGATAGCAAGAAGAGATATTTAAAGATCTCATTAGTGCTGAGGTTGGAGTTCCCCAAGATGTCTTCTCTTCATAGGAACAGCTACAGAGCAACCAAAGATAAATGGAGCAGCAAAGTGCTGTTTTTTCTTGAATTTACTAGGAGCAAAAGGAGTATTCTATACAATACCACAGAGTTCACAAAGCTTATTGATGATTGTTTCCTCCCCACCATCCAGTTCTGTGATATTTGACAGCAAAGGGAATTTTTTCCAGAAGTCATCCATTTTAAAGAGACCAAGATTTCCAGAATTTGATTTGGAATGCAGGAAGAGAAATGCCCATACAGTCCAATACTGTCAATTAATTGAAACAGCAGAAATTTCTTCCTCTTATAGATTCAGTTACAAACAAGATTTTTCTTACACCTACCTGGACTAATCATGCTTCTGCATTGACTCCTTGTTTCTCTGTCCCTTAAATAATTCTAGTTTAGTCATCATGCTGTCAAATTAGGAAGAATACACTTATTCTTACTCAGGAAGGGCAAAAACCATGCCCTGGCACTAAAATAAGATGGATAGACCTTACTTGGAGGTGAATTATTATATTTAATGTATTAAGTGTATTTATGTATTTAATACATTAAATACAAAGTGTATTTAATGAGACACTATTTATAGGCATGACTGTAGTTGACCTTAAATGATTTTGATGTAGTAACTATTCTGTATCCCACTTTTGTGTCTTAATCCTCTGATTTACATGAACTTAAAAGTTCAGACTGTTATGTTCTTAAAAAAAAAAAAAAAAAAAAAAAAAAAAAGATGCCAACAGCAAGGTTAAAAAACATAAGTAAAGAACAGATTTATATTCAAAAGCTATAAACTCCCCTTAATTCCAACTTTCTTCTCACAACCTCCCCATATTATTTATCTTACACAGTCATAGTATCATTGCTTTGGTGTTATTTTGTTTGCAGTGTGGCTTGCCTCAAGAAAATGAAGGACTTTTCCTTTAAAATTCACTTTAAAGAAACTGTGAAGATTCTGCAGATGCATTTCCTGCCTGAGCAGTCCCTGATGGGACTGGGAGGGAGGGGAAGCCTTGTTACAGAAGCTGAAAAGCAAATACAGAGGACTTGGCTTGCCATGCAAAGTCTTTTGCTAGAGTGCACACAGCTGCGGAGTCCCCAGAAGCAGGGAAGTTGTTTTGAGGCAAGACGAAGAAAAGATAATATAAGCCTTGGGAGAGTTATTTGGCACTTCAACATAGAAGTGCTTGTACTTCCATCTGGGTTGAATGCAAAATTATAGAAGGCAGAGCTATATCCTTCTCCTTTGGCTGTTGACAGGAGTTTGGCTCTCACTTTAATGGCTTTTTTATATCTTTGCCAGGTTAGAACCACAAAACTTATGCTGGAAATGGCAACCTGCATTGTATGTATGAGTTCATGCTGGCAGATGGAGGACAGAAAGTCAAACCAGTTCTTTTATGTCCTTTGAGTCTTGCAGTTATAGCTCACAGTGCTTTTTGCTTCTAAACACTTGCTAGCCCCCTTCCAATATTGTTTGCATTAGCTCATTCCACTGTTAACTGGCTTTTTTTCAGTATAATTCATTCCTGGCCAAAGTGATGCCCAAGATTCTTAAGAAACCAGCTGCTGCTTTTACTTTAGCCTTTCATTTGACAGGCTTTAAAAAATATATGCATCTAATCAACCCACTTTGTTCTCTTTGGTATTTTTTCTGTATCAATGGGAGTTACTTCTAAAGTTAAAATCATGCTCTATGATACTAATGGAATTAATGAGGCTTCTGTAAGGGAACATTATTTTATCCTGCCATAACAAAGATAACCACAAATGGTATAAATGGATGGAGGTCTACTGGCCTCATTTTACTGTGTGTATACATACATGTATGTACAGGCTTGCATACATGTTTATATTTAATGTTTCCGTTGATACATCATGTAAATTTTAGTATGAAAAAGACTATTCAAAGAATGTTCTGTGGTAGCAGCCATTCCTCTCCTTCATTTTCAGCTTCTAAATCATTATTCTCTAAGAGTAGTATTTCTGACTACATCTGCTATTTCAGGTTTCCTAAATAACTTGGTAAACTAAGGCATGATAGGAGATACTGGGGAAAAAAGAGGCTGACCACTGTTAAACTTTGATTAACTTCCATTGTGCTATTTAGTTCGCATTTAAAAAATAAAAGTATAATCTTGAAGACAAAAATTAATGCAATGAACATGAAGGAACTATAATAAAATCTTGATTTAGGTACAAGATTTTAAATGGATCATTTTGATGATGTTGTCTGTTCTGCTCAACTCATGCCAGAATTTTTCACCTGACAGTTTCTGTTCTGAGCCATCAAGTAATTTTTTTTTCCACTATTTCCTACAAACTTCACTCTAAAGATAGCAACAATTTTGGAAAACCAGGTAATTATGGGCATAAAGTTTCCTGTTGCTCTGAATTAAAGCATTCTCAGTGAGACAGTGGGACTTTCAAGGACTTCAGCCAGCTGAGAATCACTGCCATCATAATAACCACTCATCTACTACCAGATATTATGCTTCCACTCATTCAAACTCGCCCATACCACTCACTCAAACTCCAAGAAAGTCAGAAAAAATTATTTTATTTTAAACTGGGTTTATTTTTATTGCTTTTTTACTACTTGTGGAGTCAAAATTTTGGCCAACACATAACAATATTCTGGAATTTTCTTTGTGTTTTTGTGACCATTTGTTATGTGTTCAACAACTCACAAACAAAATTATGAAAAAAAAATAAAATTGGATCCTATGAATGCCAGCAAAATAATTTATTGTTTACCTTAGAAAACAGACAATCATTTATTTTACTTAAAGCTTTATTTAGTTATTTTCAAAATATAAGATTAACAAGAAACATTTCAGTTTTAAAACCTGGAAAAAAAGTGTTGCAAAGTAGATTGAAAGCAATTATTCTTTTTCTTTGGGAATTCACATTCTCTAGAAATTTAAGCTGGTTGACCCTGATGGAGCAGCTTAGTTCAAACCACTCAGAAACATCTCCATGCATGAGTAACTGCCTGGCTCTCCCATGTCTTTTATATCTAACTGTGCTGCTCATTGTATTTGCAACATATTTTATCTGGGGACTTGAAGAGCTAAAAGAATGAGATATGAATCTGTAATAATTTGGAGTGGTAACAGACTACAACATTTTGGAAAGGTAAAAGAGGGAAAAAAAGAGGTTGCAGAATTAAATTTATAATTCTCTGTAATCAGGATTTTGAAGTCATACAGAACTTTGAAAAGGTGGATACAAAATATTGTTTTCTGATGAAAATACAGTACAGTGACAAAGATGAGACAGTTCAGGTAGCAATATCATCTTCACCTTCACTGTAGATTGTTTGTGCCTCCCCTTCCAAAGTACTGTGACTATGTTTGATAAATAACTGTAAAAGAAATCTTTAGCAGAGATAAACCCACACAGATCAATTCAGTCCAGTTTACACCCTCACAATATCTGGCTCAGTGCTAAGACATGACATTTAGAATTAAGGACAAAAACGATTTTTTTGAGGAAAAGGGATGTTGCTGGCTGCCTCTGGAGAAGGAAGGAATACAGCATTGGGTCTGGAAACTGCCCAAACCCACAAACTCCTAAGGCAGGCAGGTGCTTCATCTCACACTGGAAATAGACCTGCATCTGAGCAAAAGAGAGAAAGTGATGTGATTATCCTATCAGACATCCAGACACTACCTTGGACTCTTTACCTGAGAAAAAAAAAGTGATCTAATACTTTCCTGTGCCTGACTCTTCCAATGCAGCTCTTCATTTGAATAGGCAGATTCTCAAGTAGTCCTTAATGCCAGTGATGCTACCTGTGATCCTAACTGCTTGCAAGAGAAATCACTCCAACTGCTTTGATGGGAGCAGATTTTACACAGACCTACAAACATAAAGAAGGTTTTTACTACCAGGAAGCATCAAGGAAAATAAAACACTAAAGTCATCTCTCTTGTAATCTGTAAAACTTTGTTTTAGGGGTACAGCTGTACACATCGCATTGGTAGCATTACTTCCAATTAATTGCCCACTCTTCCAGTTTAGCAGTGAGCCCCAAGTACCTTCTGTGTAATGACACCATTATATTTTCTTTATTTTCTGTATTTGTAGACAAATGAAGCAGAGCTCTGTTTCACTTTAAGGAGTCCTGAAAGTTCTTGCTTAGAGGTATTTTTGCTTTCTTCACGTGCTGAAATATTGGATAGATTTCCTGCTACCATGAGCAGATTCAGTCTTCCAGCATCTCTGAAGATCCAGTAGCTCACAGATTAACTTAGAAGTGCAAGCAAAAACCTCTCTTTCATTATTTAATGCAAGAGATTGTTGATTTTGCCAAAAATACCAATACCTTTCATTTCCAGGATTTTTATCATATGCCTCAAATTATGCTATCTTTAAGTAAAGCCCCTGGAGGTCAGAGTCTGGGTGAGTATTTCAGCTAATACTAAACACTAGAGTGAGACCTATGTGGATCTTCCAATTACTTTCCTTTCCTTTTCCTGTCGAGCTGATTTGAATAATTTAAGATAATAGTATTATTTATTTCAGAACTTTTGGTGTCACAATGTTGAGAGTTGAAAGCAATTGCTAGAAGCAGGCAATTAAATGTTGCAGTGAGGAACAAATCAGCAATCTGGAGCCAAATTGCTTTAACAATTCATGTCTACATTAGCTCACCCAAGAGGAGAAGTAGAACCACCGATTGCTGGGGCTAGTTGGACCTATCTATTTCTAAAGCTAATTCAGTTGGAATAGCTGGCTGAACAGCCATGCACATTATAGTCCCTTCTCATGTTAAAATTCATATTTTTACTGGCAATCTCAGGAATCTTTTTGCTTGTATAGTACTGATTTATACCACAAGAGCACCTCTTGTTCCAGTCTTCCTGTCTGTGCAGGACAGAGGTTACTCTATACATCCTTGCTGCACAATGCACATTTTATAAGCTTTGGATAACGCATATGTCACTAACAGGAACTAACTAGGACACGACACATTCATATGATTTGCTAGCTGAACGTTAACAGAGATTTAGTATTTGTTCATTCAGCATTGTATTTCTGGTTATAATAGTTAATAAAACTTCACCAGGAATCATAATGGCTAAGGGAATTATAACAATGTTTATTTCCATATTTATTCCCAAAAGGTTTCCCCTCAGCCCTGCCACTCTCTGACTCCAAGGTCTGTTTTGTATGAAGAAGACAAAGAAAAAGGTTATATGGTTATCCACAGAAAGCCAAGAAAACATTCTTGGTGGCATGCCTTTTTCATTGTTACTTGGAAACCATTAAAATATTAAAATGTCTACAAAAGCAATAAAATGATCACAGGAGTGTGTGGTGATATTTAATTTTCCCACAAGTTAAATATCACTGATAATTAACTGTTAGAAGTTTATTTTGAAATGACATTTCAGTGGAATATCAGACCTTTACAACATAATTAAAGGTTTTCTCATTGTAATGGTGCCCTATTCCTGGCATGAAAGCTTTTTGAAATTATCTGTCTGCTTCATAAATGATTTTTTTTAACCTTTTTATTTTTTTAGCCATTTAATTTGGCTATATCTTGTTTTGTTTCTCTTTTAACTACTGATCGTAACCATTACCCTAGGTAATCTGGATCTCTCAGACAGACTAAAATGTCTCAGTGCTTTTTTTTTTCAATTGTTTGATCTGGTACTTTTGTCTGATTAGGTGTTTTTCTGCTGCCAGATTGAAGGAGTTTGCTGTTGGTAGATGCACCGCTTCAAGACTTATTTTTCTGACATTGCAACAGTAGATATTTAGGCAAATTTTAGAATGATGTCCCCAGCTCTTACCTGAAATAGGCTTTTGACACACCTCGGGTGTGCATTTTATACATATTACACCAATGTGTCTGTAAGGAAGAGATAATAGTTACTGTTGACCATGACAGGGATAACACGGCCAAGAAGAACTGTAAAGAAATATAAAGAAATTTTAGTCTAGCAAGGGAGTGTTAGTAACATAAGCTCCCAATTAAGATTCTTCTCTACCACCACCCAGTAAAACCAGATAATATCTTACAGAATAAGGGAGTTTTTAATCTCTATAAGAACTTATCTTTCTCTCCTATGATATTCTTTCCATCATAACCCTACTCGCTTGAGGTAGCACTTGTATCCATCATAACTTGGACCAGAAGTTGTAAAAAGGGATTTACAAACCCCAGGTTCTAAGACCAGTCAATCTTTGTTGTGTTTTATGGGTGGCCAGCAGCTCAGCCCCACAAAGCCACTCCCTCAGGTCTTCCACCCAGGGTGGTGGAGAAGAGACTTTGAAGGGTAAAATTGAGAAAACTTGTGTGATGAGATAAAGTTTAATAAGTAAAGCAAAAGCTGTGCACACAGGTAAAGAAAATTGAAGAGTTTGTTCACTAATTCCCTTTGGCAGGCTGGTGAAGGGTTCTATCCCATGTAACAGTGACTTAGGAAGACAAATGCCACCACTTAAAATGTTCTCCTCTTCCTCCCTACCATGACTTCTATTGCTGAGCATGACATATGGTATGAAATATCCTTTTGATCAGTTTTGGTCCCAGTTGTATCCATTTTCAAGGCCTTGTGTAACCCTAGCATGCTCACTGGTGGGGTGAGGAGCAGAAAAGGCCTTAATGATCTGTAAGCACTGCTCAACAACAGCTAAAACATCAGGGTGTTATCAATACTTTTTTCAGCACAAATCCAACACATGGCACTGTACAAGCTATCATGAAGAAAACTAACTCTGTCTCAATCCCTCTTTTAGTTTTAGCTCAAAACTGAGGCAAATATTTTTCAAAAAGAGGCCCCAAAGTTTCATGTGTTACACAACCAAGCACAAGTATTTTAATAGCTTTATGGGGTAATCTTGAGGCATCTTTGTGAATTATTATCCAGTGATGTGCTCAGAAAGGGATTTCACTGCTATTCAGCAGTGCCACAAGGATGATGGCTCCATCAACATTAGTAAATTAGATTATACCAGAAAGTATTCCTCAAGCAACTAGATTGTTAGAGTAATCCCTGGCAACATTTCCATGAGATAAAACAAATATCCTTCAAGCACTTCCCAAACACAGAAAGCTAGTACAGAACAGGGACTGTTTCCAATAGACAACTGGAAAGGAACTGTGCTGCCTTTGGGGGAAAAGGGCTTAACAGTGTAGATATGAGCCATTGGATGAACAGAGGTCTCAGTGCCAGACAATGGTAAAATTTAATAGAGTGGATAAAACCATTATACATCCAATGGTTCATCATCCCAGGAGCTGAGAGGACACAAGGAACAACAATATAAGCTTACTTCTGCTTGCTCATCACTCTGCATTGCTGTAGCAGGAAAGAAAGTTGACCTAGAATTGTGAAAGAGTTTGTAAGGTACCTTTTGCCTCTCATGTGTCCCAAGTTGTTCAAAACAGTACCAATATAGCTTCATACAATTGAGAGAGAGAGGTCAGCTCAGTAATTGCAGAGGGGTGCTACATTGCTGTCATAAAAGTCACAAAACAAACTCCAAGGGAAGATTCCAACCAGCAACAATTGCCTTAATAGGGAGTGGGATGCACAGAGGCTACACTGGTTTTTTTTGTCATGGATAAACCCCCTGAAAAATCTTCATTTTGCAGATACTACTCACTGGAGTTCCTAAATTCCTTGACTTTCAGATATATTTCTTATGATTTATGTTTTATTGGTGAAAATCTGAAATATAGAAAAGCAAAACTTTTATCTTGGACAGAACCGATTGTCTCAAGAGGCTTTACAGAAAATTTATATTCATCATGACTTTTTTTTTTGCTTTTTGCTTTCCTTGTGACAGAACTTTGCTCAAAATTTAAGCTCTGACAAGCTGAAAAGTAATTTAAGGTGTATTAACATCCTATAAACCTTTCTTGTGTTGGGTAATGTCTGCTCTTCCCAGACCTAGGCAGAATAAAAAAATTAAAAACAAAACAAAAAATTAGTTTGTTTTCAGGAAATTCATGCTATTATCAGGGGGGTGAACCATTTTATTTCAATATCTAACAAAATCCCTGAGTCAAAACCAAGTCATGAAAGCATTATCTTTCAAGCATCTAGAAAGAGTGATGCAAAGGGAGTATGCTAACTCTGCCATCTGTATCTATACTATATTCTAGATAGGGACCAACTGGAAATGTGCTGTAATAACAATCACAGGATGCACAACAATGTCAGAACCAACTGCTGAAGATGTTTTTTAGAGAAGCTGAAGAGATTTAAGCCCTTGAATATGAGAAGAGCAGTGCCTTACTTCTTGGATGCATTTATAAAGTTTCTTCATGGGAGTATTCTTGTGTTTAAGTGGAGTAACTCAGGTCTGTCCAAGACATGGAAACAATAAGCCAAGTAGATGATGCACTGAGATTTTTTTAATGATGACTAATTTTGACTGAGTTCATTTCAACAAAGGGAATAGGCCCCTCAGAAATGTAAAGAAACTCAACAATAGCAGGCCACCAGGAAACTTCAAAACCTCTCACAAAGGAAACACTATCTTTCCCCTTTACAGATGAAAAGCAAGTGAGAATTTTGGATTAGGCAAGTGTCACACGTAAACTCTCAATTTCCTGCATCCCAGGAGATCTATAGTCCAATAAATCACTGTACTTCAACAGTGCTATTGAAAAGATATTGGCAGATAAGTTATGTCAAAATTCTTTCACTCTCTGTGAGAAAGCTGATAAGGAAAATTTCATTCAAGTGGGAAAAAAAATAAAACCAGGAACTTAACCCCAGTCTAGTTGATCACAAACATCTCTCAGATCATAACACTTTGAAATAAATGTTAAGGCATTTCAATTGTGTATTATGACATTCACTTTTATGTGTTTCAGTTCCAGACAGATATTTCCATCTGAACTTTCTTGAAACAGTCAACCAACAGAGCACAGTGCATTAAGCTGAGGAAAGTCAGTAGAAAAAGATTAGATGTTTCTTATCTTGAGTGAAAATGCTGACACCTTTTATGAAACAGCTGCAGACCACACTCACTAGTAAGCTACATTTGACTGAATGATGCTGTTAGCCTAAAGAATTTTCATTTGCTTCTGTTCTCTTGCTGTTTGTTGACACATGTGGAAAAATAAAGATTTTAAGTCACTATGAATTGAAAAAGACAGATTAAAACTTTGGAAAGATTGTATAAAACAGGAGTTTGAGAAAGATGCAGGAGACTCCTGAGGAGACTTTTTAACAGGTTGCATGATTTTGCTAGACTTGCCTTTCCAGAACTTCATAGAGACATTATTTAGTAGAGGTAGGCAAATAAATAGAGCTGTGAACCTTGGCAGCACCTCCCAGGCAATTCATGATAAAAATGCAATTGTCTTTATAATGCTTAGAGGTAGTCAGAAAGATGTGACTAGCAGCTGTGCACATGGGCAAATTATTGTGCACAGAGATCCTTTTCCAACTGATAAAAACTATTCAGACCTCACTGCTGGATATAGATTGGAACTGTCCCTTTAGAAATGAAACCCAAAATTATTAGCTAGCTATGCTTAAAATGGCTGCAATCTTTCTTCATCAGTATTGTCAAAATCATTTCAAAAATCTAATGTGTCAAGTCTTTCCCTCTCTTAACTCTTAAATGCTGAATTCAAACTGTATTTGATTCCAATCTACCAGAAGTTCATAAACAGATACCTCACTAAGAGGATATGAGTAAAGACCAGCAAGTAATTAAATAACTTTACCCAACTGGTGCTTTGGAACTGAGGGATTAATTATTTTTTTTAATGAATTTTTCTAACCTTTGGTTCTCTAGCTGTGATTCCACTTGATTCCCTGGAGGAGCTGGCCGAATGGATGCAATCGACAGCCGCAGTTTGTTCATTGACCCAAGGGTATGCACAGAAACAGAGGCTACCAAAGAGTTCGATAGATACCCAGGTGTCAGGCTGTTAAGGTTTGTGTGTGAATAACCATCCCTGAAAATCAATATGACAGTTGTCTGGTGTCAAAGGTAGTCAAGCCAGTTTGCAGGTGATGTGGTGATTTTTCTGTCAGGCAGGGCCAGACACCGTCCGTAAGAATGTCTGATGAAAAGAAGAAAAAGAACTAAACCTATGATTAAAAAAAAGCAGAAGAGGAATTTTGCAGCAACCAGGACACAATCAGCTGTAGACAGAGAGCAGCACTAATTGTGTTTCCAAGAAGGAAAAGAAATTTTGAACTCAGAGAGGAGTTCAAAGAGGAAGAAAGAAAAAAAATCTAAAAATATTGGAAACAACTATGGGATGCAAAGAACCTGTTTGGATTTTAAATTGTTATGATAACCATGCAGTGACATTACTTGGAACTTGCCAATATCTAATTACCATGACACCAGTCATCTAAGTGCTGAGTTACTAGCTGTAAACCTGCATCTAATCTTTCTTTTCAGTGATTTCACCCACTACCCACACAAACTGAAAGAGAATAAAAGACAGGGCCAGTCAATCTGTGTTGATAACACCCCCATACAACCAAACAGCAGAGTCCAGGGAAGGATTAAACATGGGGGAATAACAGGGTTACCAAATGGAGAAAGGTTTGGACATAAAAACAGTAAATAACCTGGGGACAATTCTAAGCAATGCATTCCAGCAATCAAAACCCTACACTATATTCAATTAATCTTTTTTAAGACAAGAAAGTGTGACCAGTGGGTAGAGCAGTGGTATCAGAGAGAAATGAGTTGTTGGCATAGTGAGTGTTGTTACTTCTCTTTTCCGTGAATTTGACCCAATCTGTCCTTGTTTATCTCTCTAAACATACTTGGAGGCTGATTTTTAACAAGAATCAATACTTCTTAACTGTGTTTTGTGCGTACTGTTAAGGTATCTCTCCAAGAAAGATAAAACTAATGAGAAAGCTGAAATTCGAGATGGGCTTTGTCTTCTGTTTTTGTAAATGCTTATCTTGCTTGATGTGGTGGAACTTCTTAAGAAACTCTGTTCTGGGTTTTTGAGAAAAGAAATTCCAGAAAATACACCCTAAAAGTAAAAGAGAAATATTTCTCAATTTAGAGAGATCAACTTTAAAAGTACAAAAATCACTAGACAGGCTCCCACCATTGATAAGTTGTTCAGTGAAGTGATTGTTCATTAAAAATCTGCTGTGCCTATCCCATCATCTTCCAAAAGTGTTCAGAGAAATATCAACTAGAAATACATCACAGCCTATGATAGACTGGAAGGAGACTCATTCTGTAGTAGTTAATATGCACAACCAGGACATGCATGGGAGTGAATAAAAGGCAGTATCTATCTCTAACTGGCTCAGGTTACAGAATAACAGAAGAAATAAAGCTTAGTGAGTGCCCTGACCTGATTGATGTGGAATAGATCTCTGTTCTGTTTTCATTTCAGTGCATAGCAGACACACTTTTGAATTCTCCAGAATTTTAACAAGACAGAAAAAAATTACTTTCCATGCAGTCCTATTCGTCACCTCAGACTCTGAGCAGTTATCTCTCTTTAATATAACTATCTTCATAATTTTCTGCAGACTTGGAAAATGCTAATTATCCTGGCTTTACAGTCCACAGCACCTGACAAATGAAGGAGTAGGTCCAACAAAGTATGTAATCTATACAGAATAACATGAAGGGATCCAGATTAATATATAGGATCCAAGATGAAAATTACACACCTGAATGCCATTTTTAACACTGGGTAAGAGCCATAGACCTCAGACAGAAGATATCAAATAAGGATCTATGTAGAACCAATTACTAAAAATATTCTATATATATGTTATATATGTTTCAGCACTATGTGCAGTAGAAACATCTCAGCTGGGTCACCAGAGACAACTCCATGAAGCTGGAATTCAACCTGGAAGAAATGCTTTTTTTATTACACAGCTGGAGAAGACAGACCAAGTCATGTCTATTTTTTAATCTATTAATATGTAATTAATATATATTAAAGGGGCAGGACTCTATTTGTAATGTCTGCGTTTAAAAATGAAGCAGCTACAATCACTGCTGGTTTTGTCTGAGCCACTCAGCCCCATGAGCCTGGGTTGCTATTTGTCCTGTTTGTTGTAATGCTATTGAGGACCTGATGAATAGCATGGCCGTGTGCCCAAATGCCATTCAGAAACTGTGACAACAGGTTTGTAGCCCAGAGACCTTGAGAACAACCAGGTCTTAGGTACCTGGTTGGTGTTGAACAAAGTTTAGGTGATAAATGCAAAGTCGGCACCTAAATCGTATTGTCCATGGCAGCATCATTGGTTTTAGACATGCTATAGGTATTGATGAGACAAAACTTCTGAGAAAGAGGAAATGGAACTTCAGCTTTTAACTTCCCAGCAACAAAAAATGAATTCTGGGTCTCCCTCCCCTTTCAAGCACAAATACTAGCACTATCTAAAAGAAACCTCTTCTCAGAGGTTTTTCAGGGTATTGAAAGAATAAGGAAGCTGGAGTACCCTCTTATAAATGTTTCTCATATGCCAGGAAGATGGCAACCAAGGTAGTACCATCAAGGAAGTCTCTTGGGATTACTTACCAAAAAACAAACCTCTTCCATCTTCTGCTGCAGCTTTACAACTGTTTCTTTGTAACTTTCCTGCCAGACAAGCAGAAGCAGTCTCAGCAATCCTGGATCCTGCAGGACATACTGGTGCTGCTCTTGACTTAGAGTAAGCATCTAACACTGAACTTCTAGTTATTAACTGTTCAGTGACAGCCAGAGAGACATTGCTCTAGTTGCCTAGATGAGGGAAAGGTAATGGGCATTATAAATAATATTCTAAACATGGGCACAATGAGAAAACACTGCTGAGAAGCACTTTCAGAGCCATCTTAAGTGGCTACTAAATTTTGCAAAAGTGGAATTTGAACTGTTTCCAGCCCCTAAAAAGCAACTTGTGCTTGTCTCGAAACTAGAAAAGAATCCATAGTGTGTTGATTACACTAATTACTATGCAGTTGATTTCCTCCTTATTCCTCAGCCACTAGGGATCACAAACACATTGCCTTTGGTCTGAACAACATGCTTGACTTCAAATTGTGGGCATGAAGATACTATATTCTGAGTCATTTCATACTCTGCTTAAAGAGAATAATGAATTTTCATTACATAAGATCTTCAGCATGAAATCTCTCATCTGAGATAGAGAGATGTATTGTGGTATGCTGCTGACACCATGAATAAAAAAAAAGGCACAGCTTCACATATATAAATATATGTATACATATATGTAAAAGTAAAAAAGAGTAAAGGTAGTGGAGAAAGAAAAACAAAAAAAAAGGAGGAAAGTAAGCTTGGAGACTGGGGATGATCTATGGCTTAAGGATGGGTGGCAGGAATCTTGAAGGCTTTGCTTTAGACAGACAAGACCTATGTGAGTGGATGGCTAAAAGCTCAAGATTGATCTTATTTCCCTGAGTCTATTTTATGTATCCCATGGCCACTGCAAAAAGCAACTGACATATTCAGAGTCTCAGGAAGAACCACAGGAGAAACTCAGATTATTCTTGTCAGAACTAACTTCTTATTAGCATTAGAGTGTGAGCAGCCTGACTGAGATTCCTTTCACTCTTCTACGCCAAAACCTCTTTTCCTGCTAATTAAACTATCTGCTGTCTCATCACAGCTAGAAGTTTTAATTCACAGTTCTTATTAATTGTCACATAATGCACTACAGCCACAATTCAGGATAGAAGGGCACTGTGAAGAAACACAACACCAGAAAGTAAGAAAAGATTTTAAGCAGAATGAGCTAGGTAGAGAGCTGAACTTAAGCAAGAGCAATGGGCACTTATGGTAGGAAGAAAAGTACTGCTCTCTTGGGAAAACAGCCATTTCCATCTCCTTTCAGAACCATGACATTGCCCGAATACTGGCTGGTTTGAATACCACTTTCTGTAGTCAGTTTTGCCTCCAATTCCCAATGCTGTCTCTTCGTATTTTTTTCTGTTTTGTTTTCTGTGTGCAAATCAAGGGCAGCTGCCCAAGGTACCCAAACCATGAAAAATCACCATGAAGCTAGGATGGATAGATAGCAAAGCAAAAATTTTCCACTGGGTGAGAAGGGGTTAATTTTTTGCCTCTGTTCAGGACCAACACAGACACTGACCATGACAACATGATTACATTAAGGTTGAGCTCATCTTTAATTATGAAACACCTGTTGCACAGGCTTATGGGTAGTGTTCCACAAGTTATCCAGATACATACACACTGAAAATACATTCTAAGACTCATTATAAAAGCACAGAATCATAGAATGGCTTAGTTTGAAAGGGAGCTTAGAGATCATCTACTCCAACCTCCTGCCATGGGCAGGGACACCTCTCATCCAGACAAGGTTGCTCAAGGCTTCATCCAACCTGGCCCTGAACACCTCCAGGGAGGGGGTAGCCACAGTTTGTCTGGGCAATCTATTCCAGAGCCTCACCACCCTTGTGCTAAAGAACTTCTTCTTACTATTCAGTCTAAACCTATTCTCCTGCAGTTTAAATCCATTTCACCCTGCCCTATCACTGAACACTTATGAAAAGTCCCTCTTCAGCCTTTCTGTAGGTTCCCTTAAGGTACTGGAAAGCAGCTATAAGGTCTCCCCAGAGTCTTCTCTTCTTCAGACTGAACAATCCCAGATCCTTCAGCCTCTCCTTGTCACAAAGGTGTTCCAGCCCCTGTATCATCTTTGTGGCCATCCTCTGGACTCGTTCCAAGAGATTTAAGTCCTTCCTCCACAGAAGGAAGTCCTGAGCTCCCTCTCCCGTCCTCCTGAGTTTCCTTCCTCACAATCACCATTAAAAGTCAGAATAATTTCAGCTTCCTATGTTCTCCATGTTAGTTGTTTATGGAGAAGAATGTCAGTACAGTAAGATCCTTTCAGTCCCCCAACGAAACTGCCTCATCTTTCTTCCAAAGCCCTTCTCTCAAACTTCCCAAAATTTATCTGAAAGAACTTTTTAATTACTCCTTGATGCCTGCAGGTCTTCTTTTAATCTCTACTTTTCCACAGTCAGTGATGGGCAGAATTCATCTAACTAAGATATAGACATTCCACCCCTGAGCTAGTCACCTTGGGCTGCTTTCATGATCAGTGGAAATAAAGACCCCTTCTTATAGTACAACCAAATTGGAGTCTAATTTAAGATGACATCACATCCTGCACCCCGTGTTCAAGCAGCTGGACACAAGTAAATCTGAATTTACTTACTTTATAAATAAACTGTAAGCCACAGCATATAATAAAGTAATCCACCCAGGAGGAATAATACTTTAAGCTTTTCCAAATGATAAATAGACCCACTAAACTCATCAGCATAAAATGTGATGGTGGTTCCTCAAGTAGGAGAGGTGGCCTTGCCAGTTGGTCAGTTTCTCAGGGTTTCCAGAATTACAATCTTACTACTTTCATCCAAGTTTTCTCTTCAGATACTCAACCTGTTTTGATCTGAATTTATTGTTCACTCAAACTATGGACTTAATGACTTGGAAATCTTTTTGCAATGACTTGGCAAGGGTTATGAAGTGACTCAGTAGCAAAGCAGGAATAAGCCCTCAAGCAGCCCCAACTCATGGTCTTTCTTGGAAGCTCTCTGCCTGGCTTTGAGTACTTACACGACCATCATCACTCAACCTTTCTTAACAAGCGTATTTTTCATTACTGTTATTTTAGAAGTGGTTTGTAATAACTCAGAAGTACTGGAAAACATCTAAAATGCCTCTTTTTTTCTTTCCCCCCCCTCACCCAAAATATATGTTTCCTTCCACTGTGTACAATCTGTTTCTGTGGCAGTGGCTTGAGTTTCCTAGGAAACGGCTGCAGGTCAGACCTTGATTGGTTGTGTTGTCAGCTTGATTGCAGTGTTTCAGGCAGTAGGACCTGTAAGTGCATCTCCGAAGCAAGTAAATAGGGGGCTATACAAGAGCTTTGCATTAGTGGTCTGAAAGAAACCACACAGATGGCATTCTGGGGGAGTGTATGACACAGGGAGCACCTGTTTGAAGAGAATAGGAGCCAGGAAGGAATTATACAAGAGCTAAATCAGAGGTGTGGGCAGGACAGAGAGAATGGAGGGCTTTGGAAGACAGAAGTTTGGCTGCAGGGAAAATTGCCATAGTCTTATCTGCAGTGGAAGGAGCAGCTAACAGTGCTGTGGTGGTCTGGACCACAAGTCCCTCAGCTACTGAGACTTGAACACTTTTTTCATCTTTGACTCCATCAATTCAACTGTATGTTTTCTGAGGTAGGTGGATATATTAATGCAGTACTAGCAGGACACACAAAAAAGATGTTTTCTACCATCTAGGTGTGCCAGGAAAGTAAGACATAATTATTAAGGAGAGCCTCTCGGAGGGAGAGGAGGGGATTGCCTAAAAGGAACTTCTCAGATGCCACTTTTCTTAACAAATCAGAGAACACTAAAATCATATAGGAAAAGCACACAAATTGAGAAGGAAACAGCAGAAATAGGACCAGCAGTTCTGAAGGGGTCCCTGAGCTTTGGCTCATTTCCTTTTCCACCTGTTCAAGTACATACTGAAGGTTATGTGCTCATATATGAACAACCTCATATACTTATTTCCCTGTTTGAATCCCACATAAAATTTCTAAAAGATAACTTCAAAAACACAGAACATCCATAATGAACCTGATTAGTCTGCCTTCTCTTTCCTTCCCACAATATAAGGTTTAATTTTAAGCTTCAGCAGAAAAATAATGGTGCGTACTTCTAACTCACTCCACCAAATAAACTGCCACGTGGTGATTATGTCTTGTTCTGACTCTTTAATGCACTTGATAAATTCTTTGGCAACCAGACATGCCCAATGCCTAATAACTAACAGTGAATGTACAGATAAAAGAAAAAGAAAAAAAGAAAAAAAGAAAAAAAGAAAAAAAAAAAGGAAAAAGAAAACAGAAAAAAAAAGTAAAAATGAAAAAAGAGAAAAGAAAAAAAAAAAGGAAAAAAAGGTGTTGCTTGTTTACCATCTGTGCAGTTTCATTTATTTTCTCCCCCATTCGCAAGCAGATCACTTTCTGTTAATTAAGTAAAAAAGTACTTAGTGGAATTGATCGGAATTCAGGTCTAAGAGCACTCACTAATTCTGCTGTTAGTTTTAGGAAGCTGGTGGCAAAAAGCATCTATCAAGACAAATTTGTGGTGGATGCTGCAGGCACCACCTATGGTTAGAGTCACAGTCAAATGTCTGCAGTTTAACAGCTTTCCTGTCAGCTGAGTGCCAGGGACTGAAAGCACGCTCCAGCCTATGGAGAACAAGTGTCAGTGTAACCCTGTATAACCTGCTATGGAACAGCTTGAACAAAAATAACATTTTGAATTATTTTTGCAGGTTTACACAGGGATTATCTCAGTTCATCTGCCACACAGTAGCCAGTTACATTATGTTTTACATAGCTTGTGCTGATGGCTGTGTGTCACCCCACGATAATAGTTGAATCCCACTCTGATGTTTCACGAGTTAAACAGAAAAGAGGCAAGAAAGTGAGATGAAGACACTCATCGGGTGCCACACAACAAGTTAGAAGGAGGAACAAAACCTCCTGATTTCTTTACTGGTACCCTCCCCAGCAGACAGTGCTGCTCTTCTTTTAACAGTGTATCACTCTTTTAAAAGCAGATGTACAGCTCTTATTAGAGATAATACTCAACACTCCCTCATCTTCCATTTCCCAGCTTTACAGAAATAACATCAGGTACTGTCCTTTTATTGCATTGTTCCATTTTGGGTACTAAGATAACTATCAGCATTAGGATAATCTATGTATGAAAAATGAGATTAAGAAGGAAATTGAATGAATCATCCAGAGTCATACAGTAAATAATCAAGGAAATTTTAAACAGGAAAATGCATCACTATAATTATGCAGGTAACACCAATTGATGCTTTTTATTGAAACTTTCTTAATCATCAGTGTAGACAGATTAAATGACACCAAATTATTTTTTCCTTAATAATAATATCTGTCTCTGGAGGAGAAATACATATTCCAGATAATGCATTTACTAGCATCCTTTTTATGGTACATAGAGGGAGCTGTTGGCATAGGATTATTAGACCAATCACTGTGAAAATTTTCCATTGTTACCAAACCCATCATAAGATTTCATTATTACTTTAACTGGAAAAATCATATATGAATAAAAAGAATATCATGAGCTTCATGCACATAAAGAAGATGTGAACTGTAATACAGTATTCTGCCTTTTGCTGGACATAACATTCATTAGAATATGAACTCCAATGCACTAAAGTTTTTTTGCTGTCCAACAACATAAAATTAGGGAATATTAGCTTCACAATTTATGAAGTATATAGAAATTTAACAGATACATGAGACAACTGAACATGTTCCAGTGTGTACAGATCTGTGATTCTTTTCTGTTACTGGTAATACTGCAGGACAGTCTGAAACCCAGGAGCTGTGATACCTGTACTCAGAAGTGTACAGTAAGAACACTGTCCCTGCCTCTCACTCTGCTGACTTTTAGGACTTTTTTAGCCTGTTTCTGAAATGAGGGGCAGGCAAGTGTTTTAAAAAGAGGCTTTCGTCTGTAGGAAAGAGATTAAATGCTGTTAATTACTACCGTAAAGCCAAGAAGACTTTTTTAATTCTACAATGCTCCTCATATGGACAACAAAAATTTTCATTAGTTTGCCCTCAAGTTTAGGAAAAACATTTAAAGTTTGAAAAAACAGATGAACAATCATAATATACATATGAGAATGACTGGAGCTATCTTAAAAAAATAGTTAAGGATCAGTTAAGGCAAGAATATTTTTTAATAATGAAAAATAAAAATAATTTTTAAAAAATCTTTTAAAAGCTACAGAGTGTTCTCTTAAGTTTTATGCCTATCACATTTTGTTGCTGAAATTCTCTGTGCTTCCAAATTCTAAGGGCTGCACTGCTGACATCTTTAAATCATGCCTATTCCCTCTGCATCTCTAGTTAAGGAACCCACAAACAAGTTCTGGAAATTCTTTATAGAAGAGATATTAATTCCTAAGAGATGTCCAGACAAACTGTTTAGGCTTGCAGCTTCAAAATGCAAGAGAACCCTGGGGTTTTTAACCATACCAATGGCTTATAACCCATCTCTTAAGGCTTATATCAGAGATGGACAGCACAAAGAAATAACATTTCTACATTTTGTGGGATAGTCTTAGACTTTAGGACTATCTTGAGCACTGAGTATTTTTCCACTTTTCATACATTAAAAATTCTGCACAATAACAGTGGGCTTACTCAATTTCACAGTGAGCACACAGATGTTAAGTTATATGTATGTGGTCACATATCTACTTTTCATCTGGTTTGTAAATGGATTCCATTTGGGACTGAACAAAAAGGAAGTTATTTAAAATGCCCAGTCTGTGCTTGACCTCCTCTTTACTTCAATCAGTGAGAGGTTTGACTGCTGTAGATATGTCAGAAGGAGCCCTTCATTTCAGCTCACATGTAAATAAGATTTTATTTACTATGCAGTGCTGTGGCAAGCAGGTGCAGTAGACACCTACCTTGATGGCTGGAACAACAAAGGCTACTGAATGATTTGTCTCTATCTGAAATTTTACATCTGTAGGGGGCTTAAAATAAGGATTGCATTTCTTGAGGCCTCATTTCATCATGACATTCAAGCAGAAGTTAACTTCAATACATGCACGTTCTCTGTGATTTAAATAACTCTATCTGCAAGTTTAAAGATAGCATCACACTTTCTGAATAGCAGTCTAAGCAGTTGCCTAGATTTCTGCTTTAACAAGTAGACAGTATCTGAAGAATCCCATCATTTATTCAGCAATTTGGCTTTTAGCCCAAGTGTTCTAAAAACATCCAGATTGGTGGATTTCTTTAAATTCCTAATACAATATTTGAAACTATGATTCCTCTAGAGTAGTTTGTGAAAGACCTTGAGAAGATACTTAGTTTAGGATAGACACTGGAAAAAAAAGGAATTTATTTGTAATTCAGCCATTTAATGTTTGTAATAAAACTAGAAATTAAGCTTAACTAAAGGGCTTTCATTGCAGTTCATGACACTAACAGCTGCTGTAATTGTCGTGTTGAGGCAAAGAAGTTCTGCTTTGTGAAAAATAAATACTAAATTGTTCCTAAGTATCTCAGAAGATCATTCTGTTGGGCTACTTTACTTTCTTCCAGAAAACTTGTATAGTTACAGTGCATTTATTTGTCATTGAAAAATGGTAGCAGCCTCGTGATCACAGGCACTGGTTCTCATGGGAGACTTTAAGTACCCAAATATTTACTGGGAACCTTACTCAGCCAGCCATTCAGTCCAGGAGGTTCCTCCTGGATCTTCCATGGATGATAACAGCTTGATGCAATTAGTGGAGGAGCCAACTAGGAGTGGAATATTGCTGGATCTTGTCCTAACAGACAAGGAGGGTCTGGCTGAAGCAGTGAAGGTTAAGGGTAACCTTGGCTGCAGTGACCATGAGATGGTGGAGTTCAGGATTCTATGTAGTAGAAATAGGATTCCAAGTAGAGTCACAAACCTGAACTTCATAAAAGCCACTTTTGCCCTATTGAAACAATTGCTGGGGGAAATCCTATGGGACAGGGTGCCAGAAGGTAAAGGAGAACAAGACAGAGGGTTAACATTCAAGGACCACTTCTTCCAATCTCAAGTCTGGAGCATCCCTAGGGAAAGGATATCAAGAAAGGGAACTAGAAGACCAGAATGGTTAAACAGGGAACTTCTAGGTAAACTCAAATGGAAGAAGAGAACCTATAGATCATGGAAGGAATAGCTGACCAGCTGGGAGGAATATAAGACTGTTGTCAGAGAATTCAGAGAAGGAACTAGGAAAGCTAAACCCTCCTTGGAATTACACCTTGCAAGAGAGGTTAAGGATGTTGGAAGGGCTTCTTCAAATACACAGCAGATTAAACTAACAAAAGAGGCAATGTAGTGCCTCTGCTGAATGAGGTGGGTACCCTGGTAACAGAGGATACAAAGAAGGCACAATTGATGAAGGTCTTCTTTGCCTCTGTGAATACAGATAGAAGATGTCCTCAGGAGCCTCAGGCCCCTACGGCCACTTGAGTCAGGGTGAAGGATGAGTTTGCCTTGGTTGATGAGGATGGGGTTGGATCAGTTAGTGAGTCTGGACATAAGTCCATGGGATGCACCCACAGGTGCTGAGGAAACTGGCAGATGTCATTGCTAGCCCACTCTCCATCATCTTTGCTAAGTCATTGGGAACAGGAGAGGTGCCTGAAGACTGGAGGAAAGCAAATGTCTCTCCAGTCTTCAAGAAAGGAAAGAAAGAGGACCTGAGTAACTACAGACCAGTCAGCCTCACCTCCATCCCTGGAAAGGTGATGGAACAACTCATTCTTGGTGCTGTCTCCAGGAACATCAAGGACAAGAAGCTTACCAGGAGCAGTCAACATGGCTTCACTAAGGAGAAGTCAAGTCTGACCAGCCTCGTAGCCCTCAATGAGGATATAACCAGGTGGATGGATGAGTAGACGTAGTTTATCTTGATTGCAGTAAGGCATTTGACACCATCTCCCACAGCATCCTTGGAGCTAAACTGAAGAAGTATGACCTTGATGACTGGGCAGTGAGGTGGATTGGGAGCTGGTTGAAGGATAGAAGCCAGAGAGTTGTAGTCCATGGATGGAGTCTAGTTGGAAGTGTGTTTCTGGTGGACTCCCTCAAGGATCAGTACTAGAGACAGTACTGTTCAATATATTCATTGATGACCTGGATGAGGAAGTATGTTCTACCAGCAAGTTTGCTGATGACACAAAACTGGGAGGAGTGGTTGACACCCCAGAGGTCTGTGCTGCCATTCAGAAGGACCTGGACAGACTGGAGAGTTTGTCAGAAACAGATTTAATGAATTACAAGGGCAAGTGTCAGGTCTTACATCTGGGAAAGAACAGCTCCAGGTACCAGTACAGGCTGGGGACTGAGCTATTGGAGAGCAGCATAGGTGAAAAAGACCTGAGGGTGCTGCTGGATGGAAGGATGACCATGAGCCAACAATGTGCCCTTGTGGCCAAGAAGCCCAATGGCAACCTGGGGTGCATTAGAAAGGGAGTGGATAGTAGGTCAAGAGAGATTCTCTACTCTACCATGATGAGGCCACATCTGGAATAGTGTGTCCAGTTCTGGGCCCCTAAGTTCCAGAAGAACCAGGAATTGCTTGTAAGAGTCCGGTGCTGAGCAACCAAGATGATTAAAGGAGTGGAACATATCCACTATAAGGAAAGGTTGAAGGAGCTGCGTGTCTTCGGCTTGGAGAAGAGAAAAATGAGGTGTGGCATCATCAATGTTTACTAATATGTGAGGTGCAAGTGCCAGGAGGATGTCGTAAAGCTTTTCTCAGGGGTGACTAATTATAGGACAAGGGGCCTGGATGGCCCACTACAAATCTTTAGTTGTTCACAAAGAGACCATAACATAGGTCATGGAAAGAGGACCTGAAGTGTATAAAAACATTTATGATCAGTCTGCTCCCTCCTGGGCCAAGACAGAAATAGGTGATAACTAATGACAGACATCATAGAATTATCTAGATGAATGAGACCTGGATTACATCACAAGAAGTGTGGTAAGCAGGTCAGGGGGGGTGATTCTCCACCTCTATCCACCGAGGCTGTGACCCCATTGTAAAAGGCCACCAAATTAGTTAGACAGGACTTGCCCTTTGTGAAGCCGTGTTGGCTGTCACCCATCACCCTGTGTTATTTGCATGCCTTAGCAGAGCCTTCTGGAGGATCTGATCCATGATCTTGCCAGTCTCACCTTTGTGACAGGCACATGTTGTACCAACCCTTGAAGACACCATTTGGTGGTCTCCATTTGGATCCTGAGCAATTGCTCACAATTCTGTCATAGAATCATAGAGTGGTTTGGGTTGGAAAAGCAGAATTTAGACTATTGTGTTCAACAAGAAGTCTGTTACAGGTAAATGCTCCTTGTATAACTAAGTTTTATATCTAAGTTGGATGGGTTCTCATAAGATTTAATAAGTTTTGCATTCTGTGTCAGGATGAAAATAAACCTTTTCAAAGGCTTTTTGATTTATGCATTTTTAGATGGAAGTTGTAGTTTTTATTTGAATGTTTTTTTGGGGGTTGTGAGTAAAAACAGTAACAAACACCAACCACATAACACCTCACTGCACTTATCAACCCATACGTTTAAATTAACTCTACTTCATGTAGACCTGGGACTTGAAAATAAAATTTCTCCATCCCCTATGAAATCATCAGAATATTGAGCTGATTCAGGTAGGACTTACCATTTCCACCCATTGGAACTCTTCCACTTTGAATGAATCATACAATTGCCTTTTTTGTAATTAGCTAAAGCAAACAGAGCCAAAAGAAGGAAAGACCATAAAAAATTATAGTTCTGACAAAGCATAAGAAAAAAAAGAATATTCATAAAATCACTTTCACCATGACTGGTAAGTAAGAGCGAACGTGAAGATTGCTATCATGATAAATCAGTTCTTTGACATGCTATCTAGAAGAGGAAGTTCAAAGCAACACAAGACAAGTTTTTACAGAGGGAAAAGCAAATAAAAAGTGTTTCTGAAGGCATATTGATAATTCCTATAATTTATCCACCTGGATGCTTTAATGTGAGGTCTATGAACTTAAGTCTAACTCTGCACAATCAACAGCACCACCTCTTCAAGAAATATAAATCACTAGGCTTGAGGTTCCCAATTAAGTACCTCTGTTGGATTATGCTTATTTAAATGAATATGTCAGTTTTAAAACAGGTTTCAGCATGCTGGTGAAGTCTTATTTCTGTAATCTCCCATTTATAATTGGGTATGACTTTATAGAAAAGTATTCATTTTGGATTATCATTTGAGGCATATGCTTCAGAGAGAGCACAGATGGCCCAATAAAAGGTACTTTTGTACTACTCCCTTAGAGTAAGAGAATTCAATTGCTTAGATAGAATTTAATGAATACTCACAAGAATTTGATACTATCCCAAAACCAGGACAAATAAAAGAAAATAAAATTATGGGATATACATTGCCCCAGCATTCTTAACTTCAAAAAGTTTGAATCCTGAATCAAGACTAAATCAAAAGGACTCGATTTGATTTCAGCCCAGATGGACAAAGAAACAATACTTACACTCTCATAGTCAGTTGTTGGTGATAGTAACAGTAACACATCTATAATTCAAATTTTTTTTTTACTCTTTTTCTGTAATGTGCTAAAACTTATTGCCAGTCATTTAAAATATATATTATATTAATATTTTATCATTTTAGACAAGCTATTGGCAGAGCATCCTTGCAGCAAAACACCAACAACTTGGCTGCACTTTCTCATCTCACCTTTTAGACTTCATGCAACATCCCTCATCTTTTAGACTATGTCAGCAATAGGTTTTACTATAAGCTTCAATGACACTGAAGTCCAAGACTAAGTGAGCCTCTAAGTTGAGTCCTGGCAACATTTATGTTTGAGCTTGGACACTTGGATGCTTGTTAAACTTATAATATTACTTCATGTGACGTGTCCTTTGGCTTTGTCCCTTTCCAAGAGTATTGTGGTAATTTGTTCAGAAGTACAAATCCCAAGGCACTGGAAGCCTTCAAGAAACAGCCCCTCCTTTCTGACCTTCAAAGTTGTGCTTTCTCCATTTTCTCCCACTATAACCCCAAGTTGAGACTTCCCTGGAAGAAGAACCAATTACTGCTTGTAACAATTCATAGAAACACTCTTCTTCACACGCAGTGCAGCATAGTTACTAAAAAGATGTTACTTACTTTCTATACTTTTGCTAATAGTGCATCATTCTCAATATCCATCTCATGGAACTGTATGTCCCTGAAGATTAGCCTCAGTGTTTCACAACTCTAATTTCAGAGAATAATAAAAACCTTTCTGTTTGCACAGTGTTTTCTATATCTGTAGTTATAGCAGGAATCCACTACCTCTTTAAAAGGAAGGTTCATGTAATAATATATCTATTATCTATCTATTTAGATTTATTATCAGTTAATTATATTTCCTTTGAATGATTTTAAATGTTGGTAGGGTAAGTTAAGTCCCGGTCTTTCACTCTTTGGATTAATTTGCTACCATATGAACAGAGCAGAACTTAACAAATCTTCTCTTGATATTTTTTAAGCACAAGTCCCAGGTGTTTCATTTTTAAAAGATGTTACAGCAATAAAAATGTTATTAAAGTGTCTTCGTTCATGCTGTTGTAGTTGAGGTAGTGTCAGCATTTCCATTACAAGCTCATCTTTTCCAGAGAAAATGCTCTGGTCCATTGGGTAAATAACACATTTTACTATGACACACACTCAGGAAAGCTAGAAATATAATATTGTTTAGGATCTTTTCTTAATTCCATACAGTATATGTTGTGTTGTAATTTTTCCCTATGACTGAATAAATGAAATACCATTTGTCAGTGATCACTAATTTTCTTGTTCCACAAACTATGTTAATATTATTTTTTACTTAGAAATTTTTGAAAGGAAAATCTGGAGAAAACATATTTCTGATTACTATAATACATTTTTATCATTAGCAAAATGCTTTGAAACTTCAGCTAACCCATAGAACTGATGTGGAAATGGAGACTTTATCAGGTCCTGAAAGACAAGAAAGGAAGGAAACAGTGCTAGAAGGAAACAGAAATCAAGAGATCTGTTCTCCCAGGACTCTGCTGAATATGATACAGCTCAGTCTATTAATTTATTAACAAATCTGCTTTCTCATGGGGCAGCTCACAGACCTTTTATATAGACACTGGAACAGGTTGCCCAGAGAGGTGGTGGAAGCCCTGTCCCTGGAAGTTTTTAAGGACAGGCTGGACAGGGCTCTGAGCAACCTGATCTAATGGGAGGTGTCCCTGACCATGGCAGTAGGGTTGGAACTTAATGATCTTAAAGGTTCTTTCCAACTCTGAAAATTCTATGATTCTGTGACTCAGTTTATATGCTTAATTGCCACCCATTGCTCTTGCTACACACTCACCACACTAACACCAGAATTAAACTGAATTCTGAGCTCTTCTCCCACTCATGAAGTTCAGTGATCTTTTGGGACATTGCCATGGTCCTGTCATATTTCCACATTCCTTCTACCTCATCTGACCTTGCAAAAGGCCAGGTTCCATGTCAGCAGCTTGAAAACTAAGTGGTTTGAATTTCATGACTGAAGTTGTCACTCAGTTATGTTATTAAGAAGTAATATTGTCATTAACACAAGGGATGGGGGATCTAAGAGGTTAATCTTTCCTAGAAGAGAAGACCAAAGTAGCCCCAGGCCTACTTTTTGTTGTTGTTTATTAATCTCAGAATCTGTTAAAATGAACTATTTTATTGCAGCCAGGTTTATTGTAAAACTACTCAAAATCTACTTCTGGAGCTTGGGATCCAGGTGTGCCAGAATCTGTACAAACATTAAGGAGGAGTTTTTTCCTATCTCTTTTAAAGAGAGAATAACATTATGTCAGATTTTCAGTGGATAAGATATAGATGAAAAGTGGAAAGTTGTATTATCACTGTTTTTTGTACAAAAGGAAGGATGGTATTAAATAGTATACACATTAGGGCACATTGAAAGTCAGTGACAGAACCAAAAATACCGCCTTGTCCTGCTTGCAGCCAGAACTTCCCTTAACCCAAACTTCTTATGTTTAAAGATTAAGAATTGACAAGCAATGAGATGATATTTTGGCTCATTTAAACTCTTATGTCTACCAACAGATTGTGATTTCCTAATTTTTGCACTATTTGCAATTGCTGAAGACATGTTTTAGAGGTTCATAATTCATCTGTTTTACTGATTAAAAAGACTGTCCTTTGACTGCTCATTTAGATACATAATACCAAGTTCTGTCATTGGGAGCAGCTTTTTTTTTTTCTCATTTCCTTGTAACTTTTGTGAATAGATGACTCCTCAGTTTCAGGACATAGATCACTGTTATCTTGCTCCAAAATAAATACTGAAGACCTGCTATAAGAATAGGTGGGGTTTATGTGTTTTTTCCCCATCCAACATGAGGGGCAGAGGATGATTCATGCACTGAAGAATCCATCTCTCTCTGTTAAACAAGGGGGGGAATTTTGTCAATGAACATAAACTAGAGACCTCAGTTTCGGATGGCTGCAATTCAAAGTCCCCCATTTCTATTTTCCTTTCTGTAATTACTTGATCCAATTTTGTTGCAATAACGCATTGACATTTTAATCTGTGGAACATGTATTTTTCTCCTATAAAATATTGTCATCTTTCTAACCTCATTAATAACAAATGACCAAAGGAGATGATCTCTTTCCAGAGGTTCACAGATGTTGTGAACCAATCTCTAGCTAAATTAATACTGAGGTTCTTAAAAACAAAAAATCCAAAGAAAACTATTCCTAGCTTAAGGATGAGTTGTTTTGAACATTCTTCCTTAAATCCATTTTTCTGGAATGTTTTTTTTGTCATTGACAGTTCTCATAAAGAGAAAGCTAATGATTTTCCTCTGAGGATGACATGCGGATAATTAAGATAATGTTTTTAGCAATCTGAAGTGTTTAACTGCCTTTGTACCATATAAATCTTTTTTTCACACACTTCATATATTTAATGCAACTATGCAACAAAACAGTAGAAAGAAATACGATGATGGGTAGAATTGTGTAGCTACCTTCAACATTATACTTTTGAAAGCCTTTTCCAATCTTTCACTTGGTAATTTTCTCCGTAACTGGGCAATTTAAGATTTTTTTGTTTGTTTCTTCCTCCTTACATGTTAAATGTCTGTGTCTCTGTATGAATCATCTGCTTTCAGCTTGTACATGTGTATGGAAACAGTAAGGCACAGAAAAATATGCATAGCTGTATATGTTCTCTGTATAATATGCATGTATATACATTTCTCTTACGTATGTAAACATAGAAATGTATATACATGCATAAAATTTTCAATGGATATGTGTTCATAGAGAAGTATTTAATCAACTTTTAGATGTTAGAAATGTAATCATATAAAAGTGATTATAAATTAGTGGAGAGATTTGTTTTGATGAACTTCTGAAGATGACGGATAAACCATTTGGGGAGCTGTGTGACTGTTCTGATGTTGTTTAGAAAAAAATTTTAAGGCACAGTGCTAAGTTGAAGGCCTATTACATCCAGTCATAGAATGGTTTGCGTTGGAAGAGACCCTAAATATCATCTAGTTGCAACTACCCTGCATGGCTGGGAAAACAGTTCCAGGGTTGGGCCAGTCAACATGTTCCAGTGTATCGATACACTCATAGTGAAGAATTTCTTCCTAATGCGACCTAAATCTACCCTCTTCCATGTTATAACCATTACCCTTTACCCTATCACTACAAGCCCTTGAAAAAACTCACTCCCCAACGGAAAAATGACAGAAACAACTCCATCTGAAAATGCTGCATTTACTTGTTATAGACTAGAATACCAACCATTCAGCTGTTGTACCAGAGATTATTTGGTAATCTCTCCCCTCCCTACCCTCTCCCATTTCAGGATGGTGAGAAGGAAATCCACCCAGAACCTCATGGATCAAGAACTACAAGGTTTTCACTCACCAAATACAATCATGGGCAAAACAGACTCAACTCGGGGGGGGGGGGAAGGAAGTCAATTATTATTGATCAAATCAAAACAGGGCAAAAAGAAAACACAAACTAGAGCTTAAATACTTTTCCTTCACCCCTCCCTTTTCCTGAGCCCAAAGCACTTTGTTCCCGGTACCTCCACCTCCTCCCCCCAGCCACACAGGGGACAGGCAGTGGGGTTCACAGTCCGGACCTCACAGGTTGTTCTCTGCCGCTCCTTCCTCCTCAGGGAGAAGGATTCCTCACAGTCTTCCCCTGCTCCACAGTGAGGTCCCTCCCACGGGAGAAAGTCCTTCACGAACCCCTCCACCGTGAGTCCCTCCCTCAGCACAGTTCCTCAGGAACAAACTGCTCCAGCGCGGGAGGCCCACAGAGCCACGGACTGCTTCGGGCACAGCCCCCTCCATAGCTGCAGCTCCACAACATCTGCTCTGGGATCTTGCCCAGGCTGCAGCTCCACAGCTGAACCAACGGGATCCTTCACGGGCGCCGGGTCCACAACATCTGCTCCGCCGTGATTCTTCAGGGTCTGCTCCACCTTGATCTTCCGTGGGTGCAGGGCACAGGCTGCGGTCTCACCATGGGATGTAGAGAAAAATCTCTGTTCAGGCACCTTCTCTCTCTCCTTCCTCACCGGCCCTGGTCTCTCTGCTCCAGCATTGCTCTCCTCAGGTGTTGCTCTCTCTCCATCCCCTCTTCTACCCTGCTCTTAATCACTGGGGTGTTTCACCTTCTTCAGTCAGTTACTGGCAGAGGAGCACATCCATTTGTGCACATCCATTGTTCACTGATGGCCTGAGGCAGGGCCGGACATTTTGGAGCCGGGAGAGCCATTCAGAAGCTGTTTACATGAGCCACTCCTGGGGCTGTTCTCTGATACCAGAAACAGCCCCGCATCAACCCATAACATTTTTTGCTGAGTCTATTCTTTTTTAGCAGCCTTTCTAAAACCTGAATATCTTCAACATCTTCAAGTCTTTGGTTTCTTTTTCAGCAATTAGTAAACACTCTTCACTGAAAAGTTGAATTTACTTTTTATTTGTAAAGTTATGTTTAGAGAACTGCTCCAAGGCTGTGAGGTCCTTCCCTGAGCAGTCAAGAATTTTAGCTTTCATGTACACACAGCATCATTCCCATGTATTTCATTATCCACTGGAAACGTACAAAAGGAATTTCATGCATTTGGATTCCTCTGAGTGTCATTAGGGTGACAATCTGGGAATAATATATTTGAAGTTACAAAATGTTGTATTTCTAAGGGGGAAAAAAAAAAAAAAAAGAGAGAGAAAAAGGTTGGTACTCCATGCTGTTAACTATAGAACAGGAAGCTTGTCTTGGAAGGGAGAGTATTTTGCAGCTGTGAGATCCTGGCTCACATTTAGCTTGCTGAGACTTCAGAGAATTTTAGACCTTGCAGGTAGAATGGATTTAGAAACACTTAAGAAATTGAGGAGTAATTTTAGTGTAATTTTACCAGTTTCTGTAATACTCTGTTGTAAAGAATGCTAAACCTGAGCTCAGCATGGTTTCTTTAAAATTTATATCGTGGTCAGTACTTTCTACTTACATAACACAGTTTATCCACAGCTCTTTGTCTACCTTCCAGAGGAGAAAACGAATCATTATCCCCATTTCACAAACAGGTGATGTCTAAAAGCATCCAAAGAAGCAATTTCTCTCACAGTCACACAGAAAGTCATCAGTTAGGGCTGAGAGTAGAAACTTTGGTCCCTTAATCTCCACAAGCTTCAGATAGACAATCACAAGTGTATAAACAGCCAAGGCTATTTAGATTTAAAAATATTAACCCTCCTGCTGCAATTCCTCTATGAACAAAACATATACACAGTTTTCAACTGGAAACTGTAGCGCATGACAGTCAATGTGTTGCTTTAATACTTGTTGTTATGAATTGATTAGCTGATTTGCATTTATATAGCACACTTCATGCAGAAGCAACACATGGCATTATACACTTAAACTACATTACAATTAAACAGAATTTGTGCTAGAGAAGTCAAGATATCAAAAAAATACAAAACTTGAAAAAATTAAATATCTTGTAGCTCTGATGTGAAGTAACTTACAAAGAAATAAATACAAAATAAACACAAGAATAAATACAAATCTTTAAAGAGGGCAACTGCAAGTCTCACCGAAAGGACAGTGTCTGATCAGCTGTTCAGGGAGGCAAGCAAAAAAGAAAATAAGCTGTGAGTAGTATGGGACTACTAAAAAAAAAAAATATATATATATATCTTACAGGAAGCCAGTGTAGTATCCTCAGTTGTAGTGTGATAAGCTGATGTATGCAAGTGACCATAGATACTGAATTTTGTGCAAACCAGGGACTTAAATAATGAATGCTCAAGGTAGGCTGAAAACACAAAGTGGTAATAATCCAGGTGTTATAAAATGTGAATCAGGAACTATGCATCCCACTGAGACAGGAATGTTTTTAACCTACTAAATTCCTAAGATGGCTAAAATGAAGGCTGAACTGCATGGCTCACATTGGCTGATTAGGAAATTTAAAATTCTACTCCCTGACAAATGCTGAGTGAGGAATCGCTGTTGAGAGAAGTATTGGACCTAAGCAAAAGAGAAAAAAAAATCAATTCAGTTTTCTCTGAGCTAGGGAATTAGAAAAAAACATTAACAAACTCCAAAGTTTGACTCCTGGTGGAAGCTATTCACAATCAAAAGGTACATCATCCAAGACTGAAGTTTGAAAATATTGAAAATGTTTGAAAAATAGGAAAAAAAATGAAAATTTGAAGATATTAAGAAGTTATTTCTTCCTGAATTGTCCCAGAAAGAAGACAGTGAAATCTGAGACCTGTCTCTGGAGTTAAAGTACTGCCCCATGCAGGAGTTCTCAGATGTTACTCTAAGTGCATTGGCTGAGCCTTTCTCTGGAAGTGTGCTTCTGCACATCCTTCCAGTGTCATATTTATGCCTATAAATAATTTTTAACCCACTCAAATCTGCCTGTCTTGTCAAACCTAGTTCCCTCAGTTACCTTTACTCACACATATATTGCAAAAGGAAAAGGAAAATGATAAAGGAAAACAGGTTAAAAAAATGGTAGGTAAAAAGAAATGCAAAAAGAAAAAAACAGTTGTCATACAGTTTCATTTATTCTGACAATTTGCAGAGCAGGGAAACAACAGCCTCAGTCACCTGTGGGCAAATACTTGGTGCACATCCCCTTTAAATACCTATAGCAAGTCCCCATCACATTTTTCTTGAACACACCTTATTTTACTAATACGGTCATACCCTGGACTGGCTTGTTTATGCTTTCTTCTCTGTAAGGTGCTCCCTATTGGAACATGTAAATCAATCAGAGTTGCTCCTGGCTTCCTGAAGTCTTTCCCTGGCTCCTCCAGAAGGTCTGAGATCGGTACCTCATGTGTATTCACAGAACTAATTGAAAGCTAAATTTCTATAATAATAAGAGGGAAACTTAAGTTATAGGTCAGGTTAACTGCAGTAATACCCAGCAAGAAGTTTGAGAAATATTTTTACTGTATCAGTATATCTTTTGTCTTGATTCAGTAGTGAATGATGCACTGCAAAGAATTATAAAGGACATAGGGGAACCAGAATGGATTAGCAGTAAAAAAAAATATGGGATTCCTATGTATCCTTTGATACATCTAGTTCCATTAATTTTAGGAAGGTAAAATTAATTTACTCAAGTTACTATTTCCCCAAATACAGGAGTTAGCAACCTTCCTTTTCTAAAAGCACCGTGAGATGGTCACTACAGTGGTTTTCCTCTAGGATATCACATAACTTTCCTCAGTTCTGTGTGGCTGTGGTGGTGATTCTAAGGGAAAACTTGGAGACTCTTAATGTCCTCTGGGAAAAAAATGTTTGAAAAATCTTCCTTCCTGTACCAGGCAAGAATCTGAGAGCAACAGGGCTAAAATTAAAGCTATAACAAGTTCTCAGGCAAGTGAGTGCTAAGTTTTCAGACTTAATGATAAAAGGTGTCAAAGCACATGTTCTTAAAGAAGATTATTTATTCAAAACTATGTTTGGGTAGAAGGATGAGGGCATCTTTTTGACAAAGTCATGTTCTCCAAGAGCTTTTTTTTCTTTTCTTTTTTTACAGTCAAGAAGATTTAAATTTAAATGTAGAGAGAAATTTTTTCAAAAACACTCAAAACCAGACAGATGTTTTTTCAGAAAAAATCTCACCAGCTAACCAGGCTTTTGATAGGCAGGTATTCCTGACATTAACACACAGGAGTTCTAATTCTCTGATTTTTTTTCTTTTATCTTTCCATAATAAACAGTCAGCAATCATGAGACTGCAAGCCAAGGTTATGACTGCTGTCCCTCAGAAGCTGAGTATAATCCGTAGTGTTAAATGCAACTCTCCAGTTGGATCACATGGAGCACATAAATCCCATGGATCACATCACATCACATACCTTATGTTCTTCAGACTGCACAAGCTGTCTGTGAGATTTTGCAGATGTGGCTTTCACTTTCTAGCATTATAAATTTGGGGGGTTGTGGTCACCTGAGATACCTTCTCTTTCCTCAGCTCATACTCAACTGTGATCCTGCATGGTCTTGATACAGTAGAGAGAAAATAATAAGAGGTTGTTCCCAGTGCATCCAATCTCCCTCTATAACACTCCACCATAATCCAGGAAAGCTGCACAAATGCTGCAGTGAGGATTTCTTTCCTGGGGCACTGATATAAGAACTACACTGTGGGAATGTGAGAAAGCTTAAAGTATTTGACCAAAATGGAATTACAGCTGTATCAGTGGTCAGCAATAAATTTGAACAGCCTAGTGTAAATGTTGACAGCTATAAGTTACACATGAATGGGTAAGTCACACTGGAGGACTGGATGAAACAAAGATTGAAATAAATAAATATCTCGGAGAGAAGAAGAAAAAAAATAATAAAGAGGGGGAAAAGCAGAAATCTGTGCACCCAGGAAAAACATGTCAGAATGTTCCTCCAGCCATGTTGGCAATTTAGGCATGGAAAAATTACTGGAGGCAGATCATCATTATTAGAGCAAGAAAAAGATGTCCCTAATAACTCTGCTATCTGTCATCAAATCTCCAGAGACAAAAATAGACTCATTTGCTCCAAGGTTGCAGGGGTTACAGAGTAAGGCAGGAACCACAGAAAAAGAGATTGATACCAGGGATTAAAGATCACAGCTGTACAGAGAGGAGGTGGAAACAAATTGGCGCTATTTCTAAAGCCCTGATGAAAGAAAATGGTGCCTTGCCAGGGAAGGTGACAACTGAAAGATAAAAGTAGAAAGAAAATTTTTTAATATTAGAGCTGAGCAAAATGTTGGTAATGAAACTGCTCTGCAGTTTTGCTTAGTTTTGTGCTTCTTCACAAAGCAAGAGCTTGGGCTGATTTCTCAAGATGAACAATCCTAAGCCAATTTATTATATCTCCAGGTGAAAATGATACAGGGGATATTGTGATTTCACTAGCTTAGATACAAACCCAGCCAAATGGTTATCCAGCCTGCTGCACTGGACTGTTTCACTTTGTTATTGAGTTACCTCAAGCCTGACAATGGCAAACCTGAGGTTTCTACCCGTGCAGGGCTGGAGCTGCCAAACTTTGCAAAGCTCAGGCTGAGCTACAATGCAACTAACCAAAATAGCTGCTTCAGTGCCTATCAAATCCCTTGACATGGCAGGTATTAAATTATGAACCATTAAGGATTAGACTACGAGCTACTGCAGAAAATGGTAGAGGAAGATTGCTGCAGATTCATGTATCTTGTGGGTAAGACACATCTTGTGGATACAAAATGCATGGCTACGAGCATATTAGACTTGCTCACAAAACTGAAACCTTCTTGTTTTAGCATTTGACCCCGAGAAACGCTGAGACAGTCAATCCTCCTTACACTGGTGGGTGCTGAGAACAGGAAAAGAAAAAATACTCCTTAAATTTGGCTACTTATTTGAGATTATTAATACAGAAGCCTAAACTTAGCTTTCTGAGTTGTAGATATTAAATAAGGATGGTCATAATTTAATGAAAACATTTTAGAAACTGTCTCTCATATTTTTCATTATTTTTTTTCCCAAAATGTTAAGAAATTCCAGAAATATCAGCCACCTCTGATTTTGGCTGCCTAATGATAATTATGCAGTGATGCCGATTCATTTAAATGATCAGATGATATTTACTTACTCTGCAGAACTATAAACCTTAGTATACATTAGATGAACACAATCCAGATGTCCTGATCCCAAATCTTCATCTGTGTTAAACTGCTTGTCTTGGTTCTTCTTGGAGCCCAACCATGATTGTGTCCAAGTGCTGGAGAGGAATTTAGAAGAGTTGAACATATTGCTGGGTACTTCATCCTCCCAAGACATTCTCACATAAGTACCCAAGTAGTTTGAATTAATGTATTTTTAACATGTGTGGTTAAAGATTTCATACGTATAGTTATATAGCCTGTAGCAAGGAGGAAGTGTCCATATAGAAATTTTGAATTAAAAATGTGGTCTTACAGTACATTAGCTGTGACATTTTCTTCAGTGAATGATAATGACAGAATTGGTAGTGGATTAGGCCAAAGAGACAAGAGAAATGTCTCGAGTTTTTAAGGAGCTATTTATCCCCATAGCTGTCTAGGCAATCCCAGAGTAGAAGGGGCCAATTTGTTATTTTAAGAGAGGTGCTGAAATGCTGTAGAGCAGAAAAGCATGTTCTGCCTGCTGGCAAAGAAGATTAAAATTGTTTAAAATTACTAGAAACATTTGCTGTAGATGAACTTTTGTTCTCTTCAAGGATTTGAATCAGAATCAGAAAAAAGTTTTATGGTGATTAGTCAACATCCATTAGATCGTGTAGAATTTACTTATGGTAAAATGGTGTTTGTTATTCCTTGCAACTAGCCACTAAATGTCCAAAAGAAGTCAACTGGGAACAGAAGCATTACTGCTCACTACTTCTTTTGCTTGATGTAAAATAAAAAATCATAAAATAATTAGAAATTTTGAAAAATAGATTTACTGTTTGGACTGCTTGAATTCTGGGTGTCAATTCTGTGTCATGGTGCTTCCCTAGGATGCTGAGTGTCCTCTCTGCCCACCTCAGAAAAAAGCCATTAGGAGCAGCAATGTCAGATGCATGCAGTAGTAGCAACAAAGCAGTGAAAATGATTTAATAAAAGCTACATTTGCCTGAAGAATACCTCAAATATTCCTCTGCTGGGGCAGTTGTCGCTGCATCATGGCCATCTGAGCTATCTGAAGAACATCCTTCAACTCCCTGTTACCACTTTTGCTGCAGATAGGTGTCTGTCAAAGAGAGATCCATCCAAAGATCCATCTCCACTCATGCCAGCAGAGTCTGTGATGAGCAGGAAGCTCCTGGGGAAGGCAAACTGCTCCCCCAGCTGAATCAAGAGGTTTCTTTTTACACTGCTATTAGAGCAAGAAAGTCATCACTATTGTCCTTCCAACTGTGAGAAATGCAAATCAATTAGAAGGGAATTAGAAACTCCTGTTTTGTCACTTATTTCTAGGTGAGAGTCTTCAAGGAAGTCTGAGTACAAGTGACACTTCAACCAGTTTCACCACTAACATAAGGAGGTGCAGTTCTGTCCACTCCAGTGCTGTTTTATCTGCTTACTCTGCCTGAAGAAAAGCAAATTCTGATTAACATGTTTCAAGTGTTCTCTCCCTTAAACCTTTCTCCTGAATAAATGAGCTTCATGATAGATTTTTGCTGAATAGTTCTGAAACATCTCTGTACCTGACTTCCCAGCATACACGATCATCCAGACTCACAACTTCAGTCTAAGTTGTTCTATGAATAATTTTAATTCATGAATGTCACTCGCAGATCATTAGTTCACTAGATGTCAGATCTGCTGTGCATGTTTTCCAGAATAACACTCTTAAAAGTGGGAAGAGAGTATGAAGTTCTGAAGAGTTATCCACATTATATTGCTTCTTAAGAGATTATTCACCATTAAACAGATTTAGGTCTTGACAACCTGAGGAAAAAAAAATTACTGGAATTTTTTACATGTACATAGGGACTCACTTACTTCCTTGTAAAGTACCTCATGTGTCTGTTAGTTCTACTTCCAGCATACAGTAATTAAGATTTATATTGCTTGGGGATATTTGATGTTAACACTGAAAATTATGCTTTACTGTAATCAGATTGCAAATGGGGGGTGGGGGAAAGTACACTTGAGACTCTTTGTAAATGTGGCACTGTTGTTTATATTTAGTTTGACACTGTAATTCAGAGGTGTTGATCAGAGAGCAGTCAAGGACATACCCAAACAGATTCACAAATAATGGACAAAAAAAGATTTGGGGAGTTTTGTACTTCAAAATAAGGTTTAGTAACAGCAAGGAGCCTTTCTGTTCTCCAGAGTGAATATAGTAATTGTTTCTATATCACAGAACTTAGTGGTTAATAAAAATATCTCTGCTGGGAGAATCCAGAGAGTACTAAAACATGAATAAGCTTCAAAGAAACTTCTGCTTTCTGCAGCTTTTTCCATAACATTATTGTTAATAACAATCTCTCCCACTGAAAAATATGCCATAATCATAGGGGAAAAAAAAAAAAAGAAAAAAAAGAAAAGGAAATCAGCTTGACATAGTTAGGATATAATCCTGCATTGTCCATTCGCTTTCCAGGCATCTTAATTAGTGGATCAAGACTACATATTACTAACATGTGCATAAGTCTTTTTTCTTGGTAAATATCCTGGTTCTTAACAAGGTAAGAAAATAATTTACAATTAAATTGCAGAAAAAAATTAAAAAATAATACTGGAAATTTGACCTAAGATGCCATATGAGAGGCTTAGGACTGAGAGAGCAGCCCAGAGCAATGCGATGCCACAAAATTCACACTGGAAAAGGGAGAATGTAGTTTTTTTAGTTAATCTGTGATAAATAGCTTTGCTTCCCAATTCATGAGGAATTCTGTACTTAACCTGTTGCCAGGATCTGAGTTGTGTAGGCTTTAGAAGGTGGAAATGGATAAATTTATTTATATAGCTGCTTCTTCCTCTCTCTCTTTTTTTTTTTTTTCCTTTTTTCCCCCCCCGTTTTTGTTGTTCATTTTTTTGTTGTTGTTGTTTTACATATATATGTGTGTATATATATATATATATATATCTCACAATGTCAGGCTACTTCAGATCTTCTGACAACTTGCTCCTTGCTCAGGGTCAGAGAGGAAGTGACTAGAAGCCCTGAAAACTGAACATCAATGTTCATAATCATAGGGTGATGGGGCCTTTTTTTCACTTTATCAAGATAGTGGCCTTTTATACCTATAATTTTAAATGAGCTAAAGTGAATGCTAGTTTAGTAGAGTTTTGTGAAGAGTGTTTAGAGGGCTTAAATTATATTAATGGATCAAAAATGCAATCCCAAAAACTTCCGTGCTTCAAAGATGTACCTAACATCCTGACATCTAGTAACTAATTTATTTTTAAACTATAGATGAGATTGGAAGTGTTTCAGTTGAATTCATAACCCTTTGCAGACTGTTTTCCTATGCAAGCAAATGCAATGCAATTGAGTTTACCTGTCTGTCTGTACTCCTCACCCCAGGATGACTGAAGTACGTTGGTCACTTTCAACCAAATTTGGTAGAAACACTCTCCTTTCAGAGAGGATACAATTCTTGCAGATTTTGTGAAAATCTGCTATGAGATGGAAGTCACGGGTTCAAATGAGTGACAAAAAAGCAGGCAGAGGTCAGGACAAATATCCTGTTTGGTAGCCCTGCATGCACACACGAAGAATTCCCAACTAACCTTACTCTCATGTCTTTGTTAGCCTGCTGCTAACACGAAGGGGGTGTCCCAGGGATACAGGGCAGAGCTGAGGCTGTTCTTCTTTGAGGCAAGGAAGTCACAGAGAGAAAGGTACAATGGGGTCTGTTGGAAACAAGGTTTCATTACCTCCACTGCTCACAGAACTGCTTGTTTTTAATAAGAAGAAGAAATTTCCCACACTTCAGAGTGTGACTCAGTGAGAAATAAAAACCAGTACTCCTTACGAGAGTACTAAGGTGTGCTCATTATGTCATGGCTGGAATAATTAGCTACCCTGGCATTAAGATCCCTCCTAGGAAGATTTCACCCTATGAAGATGTTCTTTGATTTAGAGCCAGAAGAATAAGATATACCGTCTATAACAATGTAGAGCGTATATATAACATATAAAGCAATAGAGCTATAAAATAGCTTAGGTTAATATTTATAGTGAACAACGGCTTATAAAAAATTACAATCATGCAGAAAATTTTGAAAAATATACCAAAAGGTAGGAGATAAATAGGATTTTCCTAAAAACATAATAATTCCCTCTAAATATAACTTTTATTCTGAAAGTGCATAAATTATTGCCTGGAATAACTGTGGTTTTGGTAATCTTGAAGTTGTTAATGCATTACTCAAAGTTGCTATATATATATTAGATGGAAATCAGAGGACTCAGTGATTCCTTGTAAAACCAGAAGAAATCTTGTCTCAGGAAAATGCTGTAAACACCAAGAAGGCCCTGTCAGGCTGGGACTTTTCACTTCCTCCTATTGAGACTGCTCCATTTTGCCCTGAACAATGAATTAATCCATGAATATCATCTGGAGCACAGATGTGCAGTGACTTGAATGGTAATCCAAATCACCATACTCTAGATGTCCTGATCATGCTTATTAACATCTTGAAGGATTGTTTACATATTTATTTTTTTTTTAGTGTGGTGTGAACAGGTTGTTGTTTCTAAGAACTTTCTAGCTGGTGATAGCAATGGACCACTTGAGGTGGGAGAAAAAAAGAGAGGAGGAATATAATCCAAAATATGTCATGTTCTGGGCTGAGATTACAATCACTGAGTTGCTAGGCTTGAATAGACCTTCTGTTTGACAGCTTCTCCACAAAACTTTGTGAATCTTAACATTTCATTTCCTATTTCTCTTTTCTGTTACACAAAAACAAAATATTTCCTCTGAAGCCAAACAGAAAGTTTCGTATGCCACTGATTTTTTGCTTAGGGAAAACAACAAAACAAATTTCAGTCTGGATCAAACCAGTTATTTTATTTTAATTTTTTCCTAGTTTGACAGTGGAGAGGAGTAATCTATTATTTATATACTTATCCACTATATAAACAGCTCTCTCTCCAGGGAGGAGACAAAGAACAAACCACCTACAATAGGTGTTGCTCATATTCTTTCAAAAGTTATGGGAAGGTGTTCAGATTTTTTCATGGTGAAAGTGGCATGTGAAAATACATAGAGTGGAAACTATAATGGTGTTCTGAGGAGGGGAGATCCTTCATGTAAAATATTCTGCCTCTAAGAAATCATCCAAGAAGCAGTCTCATCAAGGTAGGGAAACCACTGGGACACAACTCTACATGTTACTTCTTGCTTCCTGATTGTCCCCCCCCCCTATTCTGAAGGGAAAGCTGAAATTTTAGTTTGCAAGTTCCTAGATGAATGCTGCACCAATTAACTACAGGAACCTGCTGTTCACAACACCTGAATTCAAAATACATGGAGCAGAATTGATGCAGGCTTTAAAATAAGGAATTATCAGAAGACAGGAAGGAAAAAATGTGTTTACCTTAAAACAGAACACAATGCAATTAATTATAGAGAGGAAAGTGAAGTAATGTCAGTTAGTGTGAGTAAGACAGTAATACTAACTTGAACATATATCTAAGTTAAAATAGTTTTTGAATAACTGTAATTTGCCAGCTGGCAACTATATGTGTAAATATGATTCTGTGCTCTTTTGTAAAGTGGAAGTCTCTACTCCCTTCAGTGCAGACTTGCAGTATTTCTTTCAATAACAGCTAGGAAATTTGTCAGCCATTCTCATAAGAAAACTCTATTTACTCAAAAATGAAACTGTCTACAGGAAAAGTTCATTTTTCATCAGTGCCTTTAATGAAATATGTTTTAAAATATTTGACATTGGCTAAATATATTATCTGGGTGTTTTCAAGGAAAAGATGAAAATATGACTTCCAATGGCTGCACTAGATTGTGCTAACTTGCAATAAAAAAAATAAAAATAATAAAAAAAAAAGGATGGTTAAAATAAATGTAAATGTTGGTATACTGAAACCCTTAAAAATAAACAATTCCGCTGATCCACTGTGTAGTTTCATGAAAGTAAGTTCAAATCATACCATCATCATCAAAATCTAGCTCAGCTTTGGACAGCAAAAGTCCTTGGAAACCTAAAAATGATCATATGAGTTGATAGTTTGTAATTTTCAAGATCAAGGTCTACTGTGAATAAAGGTGATCTGAAAAAGTTTGCAGATGAGGACAGACAAACAAGTAATACAAGGCACTAAGAAATTCATTACACATTTACTTCAAATAAACTCAGTTGAATCATTTGGGGAAAAAAGCAGGAAAAATGAATTATCAGCTGGGGAAGTTACATCTGCATCATATCTACAAGCACAGGTGTAGCATTATAGAAGGCAATAACCCTATGTCCAAAATTCTTAAGTTTCTTCAAAATCTTGTTGTATAATTCTTGATAATAGAAATTAGTTCCATTTCTGTAATTACTGCAAAATCCTGTTATAAGTAAGACATTACTCACTGAGATGTGAGTAGGGTTTTCTAGGTAGTACCATCAACTAGGCAGTTACCAAGCCACTGGGCTGTTCCGTGTGTTGCCTGTTCCTTGGAATATAAGCCAGAATTTAGTACCAATTTAAATTAGGGAATATGATACTCATAATAAAATGATGACCATAGCAACAAACCCCCATGGGAGGCAATGAAAGTGAAGATGATCTGAGGAATTCACACCAGGAGTGGTATTAGCAAAAACTGCCTTTTTCTCTTGAAGATGATGGCCAAATTTAGGCTGAATGCCTGGGAACAGCCAGCCCAGTCCTCAGCAGTTTTGATTGCTTGTTACTGTCTGAGGTAGCATTAAAATTTATTTTTGTTTTGGATCCATGAAATAAAGTCCAACCATAGAAGGGCTGGGTGCAAGCAGATTTTGTTTGACAATTGACACAGGCAAAAATATAGAGCCAGGCAAAAGAGGGAGAGAGGAAAAGAAGATACGAGAGAGAAAAAGTGGTAAGAAAGTGGTGAGAAAGAATGGGAGAGAAAAGTGGAGAAAAAGAGTAAGAAAGTGGGAAGAATGAGAGAGAAAAAGAGAGAGTCACCACCAGGGGTGCAGCTGTCCAGCGTTTTTCTTCAGGATGGTGCTGATTCTGGACAGGGTCCAATGCAGAACAGCAGGGGGTCAAGAGACAACCCCAGGCACAGCATGGACAGCCATATATACCCCTGAGTCCCTTTTGGGGACAGGGGCAACTGTTTTTCAGCCAGGTTCCTTAGAAGACAGGCTGCCTGGAGGGGAGCTTCTGCAGAAGGGTGCAGTCCCCCACCCAGTCATCAATTCTTATCTTCTTCCAGGTGCCATTCCTCCTCTGTTCCAGCCACTTTAGCCAGGTACATAATCCTGCCTCCAGGGGTGTCCCAGCGTTGAAGGATGGAGCTCAGAAAAGGGGAGCAGTCTCCACCCAATAGGTCTTACATCCCAAGGTGTCACCCCTGCTCAGCTCTGGCCATCCCGGTCCTCCACCCTAGCCAGGGCTCCAGGGCTTTTCATTTTAAAATTACTCCTTTGAGACAATTGCAAATCAGTGAGGTCAGATTCACACATCCCTCCATTCCCAAAGTCTTGTCACTCATTTACTGTCAAAGAATTATAACAATATAATAATATATCATCAAAGTCATTATGCTGTTGCTTTCCTAAGATTTTCTTTTTTTTTCTGAATAACTGTCAATGACAAAATCAGATTTAATCAAAAGACACTTGGCCATTTTATATGACACCTGTCCAATTAAGAGAAATTTCTTGGCATTCAGATCTCAGTCTTCTTGAGCCCAGGAGTTAACATTTAAATGTTCTGCAAAGTTCATTACTCCAGTATTATACTGTAAAAAAAAAAAAAAGTATGAAAATAGAAATAACATTTCTCCCGTGGGACCTGATATATCTGCATAGACTGCTCAAGCAATGTTGCTATGAAACATGATCCTTTAAATGCAAAGAAAAGAGATAATCATTTGGCTCTGCAGCAAAGAAACAATTCAATATACATTAATCTAAAATGTTGTACACAAAATATAAATCACAAAAGAGTCAAGAAAGTTGTTAAAATGCTATCATCTTCACCTTCACTCTTTTTTTTTCTCTTTTTTCTCTTTTTCTTCCTGTTTTTTCTTCTTTTTCTTTTTTTTCCTCTTCTTTTTTTCTTTTTTTTTCCTTTTTTCTTCTTTTATTTTCCTATAATTCAACTTCAGAAAAACACCACTAAAATTGTTTAAGCTTAGTATATACAGACTTCAACCACTGGGTCCAGCAGGTGTGAAGAGACATCATCATCTTCTTGCTTCATTGAGGTGGAATGTCACTGCCCCAGAAAAACATTCAGACCTGTGTCTGAGGAGTTTCTCAGTTTCTCCTCAGAGGAGTTTCACTGCCACCCTTGTGGCTCAAATCCTGACTGTATGGTCAGATATAAAACAGGTTTTAGGCACAAGAATGGTGAAGCCCCAAAATTTGTATCTAAACCAAAAGAAGCCTTAATATTCCATGCTTTTAGGAGTTTAGATTTTGCAAGATAAGCACTTTGGGTTCTTTTGCAAACTTTGGGTTCTTCAACAGGATCATCATGGGACCTCAGGCAACTCAGCCATGGCTGTTTTTCCATGTTGGATGCTTAATATTGAAACTGGTGATTGTAGACCAGTGTGTCAGCTTTTTAGTGCACCTGGCACAAAATACTTTGATCAGAAAGTTCAACATTTGGTGACAGTTTTGTTTTATATAGCCTTTGTCTGTCTAAACCATGCTTGTTTGCTTTGCTTAGCAAAGGTTTTATTGTACCCTTGTTAGCCTTTGAAGGTCAGTATTGCTAGAAGAAAAAATGCAGGATTAATTTTAGCTTTAGTATCATTTGTGACATTTTAATCCATGTTTTTACCAAGGAAGTCCCATCGTATAATATATTTATTCAAACATATGTGATTAAATCTAAAGTCAATTGAAGCCAATAGGAGCAAGATGTTCCGAAGTATTTTAACAACTATTAGACACCTATAGCACTGATCTGTGGGTGCCAGGCTCCAAAATAGTGAGGATTTGGATGATGGAACCTTTCTGATCAACTGCGCTCTTGATGGTGTTCTCACAAATAGTTCAATAAATCAAAAATTCTTTTGGTGGACATGATCTATATGGGAAAATTTTCTGTAGTCCTGTAGTCCTGGTTTGACTGGATCATCTCAACAGATATACATCACACATTTCAGAAATGCAAGAAGAGGTAAAGTTCTAGGAATGGTTTTTGGGCAGGAAATGAAACCAGCTTCTGAGTGGGCTTTTTTTTTTTTGTCAGCTCTGGTATGAGACTGTGTATTGCAGGCATTTGGGACTCTAAAGTATCTCACTAACCATGTCAGCAACAGAAGCTGCTGCTTCCTCAATTCCTCCCCCAGACAGCAATTTGATTACCCATCCATACCGAATTTGTCCTCTCAAAAAAAGTGCAAGAAAAATGGAAACAAAGTTCTTGGAAACCCTGTAAAGTAATTTCTGATCAAACTCTCAGTACTCATCCTTCTTCACTGAATATGAGAGAATTTTAGGGGTTTAAATTTTGTAATTTCCTTCAATCAGTCCTGAGAACCCATGTCTGAGGATTACATTTTCTGCCACTCAGTAGAATATTTTTCTCAAGATAATCTTTTCCCAGAAACTAGAAACAAAAACAAAACACTCCACCATCAAAAAAAAAAAAAAAAAAAAAGAAACAAACATAGAAACAAACAAACAAACCCACCCTGTAATATAGTGTTCTTCTTATAGGGTTAAATTCCAAGGAACAATCTCAAGATGTTATATAGGCAGAAAATGTCAACATGTTTTTAATGAAGATTATTATTAATTAATTTCCACTCAGTGTGGAAAACTCAGAATGAGTGGGATGAATATTGCCAGTTTGGTAAGTGATAAAGGCTTAGGGTCCAGCTTCCCTTGTTTTGTAAGACTGCATTTAATTCATGTTCATGGGCCCCAGTCTGTCACTTCTCTGAGCTTTCAACTGAAGATATATTACTGTGGGACTCATCCTCTTCTCAGAATCTTGCTACACATGGCTGGCATTTTTCTAAATTACTGTAGTGCTGTATTATGTAAACATCCAGTAATCCTCTCCTTATGGAGACTCTAATGGAAAGACTCTAATGTGCAAATTAGGTAATCTTGAAATCAGTGCCAGAAATAACTTAGATAAATATTGTCTCAAACTTCCTTGTTTCCTCTCTTTTGTTTATGATGAAAGTCACATTTCATATGGAGGAATCCATACTGTAAACAGATAATGTTATATCACTTGATTCTCACTTCTGGTGCTTAGAGTACATAAAGATTTTGGAGGCATATTTTAATTTCTTGGAAAATGAGGTTTCTAAGCAGGGAAGAATAGGTTGCCGTTAAAAATGTCTGTTCTGGTGAGAGAGAAAACCCACAGGGATTGCTGCAATTCCAACATTTTGTAGAAGGCAGTCAAACAAACAACAGAAAAAAATTCAGTCCTGTCCTGGAAAAATAACAATGGTTTCTTCAGGGATATAACACAGAAACCAAACACTGACGCTGCCCCCAAAAAAATATAATATTTGCACATCTATAAACACACACAGACACATCCAAGGATCTTGTTTCTCTGCTACTACCTAAGCAAGGTACAAAGGTTCTTTTGCATTCCAAATAACAAACTTGTTTAAATAAGATGTTTGTCTGTTGCCATCACATTTCTTCTTGTTTGCATATAATACCCATTCTTGAGACTTTATGGATATGACAATTCCCATTATCAGCCCTAATAACGGGACTGTGATTTACTAGAAGGTGACAACACGGTGTATCTGTTCATTGCCATGCAGATGTATTTCTATAGTATTCCCAATCTCTCTTCTTCACATTTCCTCTCCTCAGTGAGAGTTGTGATACTAGGCCTCTTTGCTTTAAATTACCTCATATATCCCATTAAAAAATAGTTTCAGAAGGTGATAGTCCTGGAAAGGGGAGTAAAACAAGAGCATCCAAGTCCATGTGCTTGTGCAATGCTGAGGTCCTCCATTTGATCTGTTCATTCCTTCCAGTGTATGCAAATATCTGTGTGAGACTGCCATTCTCCCTTTAACTTCTGAACAATAGGCAATAAAATAAAAAATAACTTTTGAATGCATTTCAGGTACTTCTTGCAAGCTAATTCTGTATTTGTGCACTGTGTTTAATGGAGCCAGTCTCAAATGTGCAGCTGTGAGACAAAGAATACATTAGTAAGAATATCTGGTTTGCTAGCCAACATTTTAAAGAATGCATCTTTATGCATCTTGTTGTTCTTCAGTCTAAATTTTTTTTAAAATCTTTGAGAACAACATGATTAAGTGCAAGTGAATTTTGCTATGCCAGAAAATCAGTCTTTCTCTACTGTTACTTAAAAAAAGACTGACGAAAATTTTGGATTGATAACTGCCAACCTCATAATTTTATGAGCCACAAAGTGAGAGGCACAGCAAGATGTGGAAAGGACTCAGCTGGTCAAAACCTTTGCTTTTATGTTAAAATCCATTTATTCTTGAGAGTCAAAATGTAACAAAAAAGAAAGTGTGTGTAAGTATGTAGAACCCTAGTAATTTAGTCTTCAGCAGGTCATGTTGCTGCACAGGCTTAAGAGCTAGTTCACACTGTTATTGAATAAAAGCAAAAAGTATAGTTACCATAGCAACGGCCACAACACATGATGCTGATATTTCCCTCTGAGATTTTAAAGTCCCACACATTTTAAAGGAAATGTGTGCTGAAATATCTTAGCTTCACTTGCAGAACTTTATGGAGTTTATTAAAATGTACTAGAGCTGATGTGTTCATCAGCAGCTATTTCTGCTGAACATTTTTAAAGAAGGCCAAGAAAGCAGTTGTAAGAGTACTGATAGTTTTCAGAGTTGGTATACAGTTTCCTTGTCAGTTGTGACTGGAAAGACCTGGTTTTGTGTCTTCCTATGTTTGCAAACAGAAAGGAAAAAGAGAAGATATATAAAATAAGATGCAGTTCCCAAATCAAATGCACACCATCTCTTGCTCTTTCCTTCCAGAGTGGTGAGTCTAACACAAGTAACAACAGTTGTACTGGGAAGGTGATGGACTCCCCTGGATGAATTGTTTCCATGTCTATCCTACCACTTTCCCATTAACTACTTCAAAATGGGAGAGTGAAAAGTATGTAATATGGGTTATTATATTATGTTAAAATACTACTCAGAGGCAGGAGCTTGGAGTATCAACACTGTATAAGTCAAGAATTTACACCTATGCTTCAACGCTTTATATGGAATAAAGTATACTTATAACACTCCTATTGCAAAGGACAAGAACATAAAAACTTCTGTATGTTATCTCTTAAAAAACCCTACAGCTAATCCTCACTTTTGGAAGAAATTCTAGAGAGATAACCCAAAATGACTTTGACTTGGCACATAGGATTATGGCATAATAACCTGGCAAAGAGTATTATGAAGCATACTCCTACTAGAGGCACAGTCTTTGAGAAGAGCTGTGAAAGTTATTTTTAGAACAGTTCAGACTTCAGAGATCCCTTACTGCTTCCTTGTGGAGCACAGTCAGTATTCACTGAAATTTTATTCATTTTCCATTGGCCTACACAAACACCTTACTTCAATTACTGCTTGATGAATCTTTTGTTTTTACTTTTTATGTTAGACAAATGGTGCTGCATTTTTTTTATGGACCTCCAAGAAAACAGCAGTGTTGTTGTACATTTCTGTGTAGGAAATATTAGCTTAAAAATGCACAGAACACTGACATGCCCTGAACTATTAAACAGATGGTTATGATCTGTGTAATAATTCTTGCACTTTACTTCTGTAGCTGTTACAGATGTAGCCATAAGTAGGCATCATATAAGCCCATACATAAATGGAAAACACAATTATTTAATTTTAACAATAATCCAGTATAGAAAGGAATTATATGAAGATAGAGCAGGTAACATCTGAGAAAGCATTTGAGTAAGGTGGAGATCATTGACAATGAGTAATGGTTTCATATAACACAAAATGTCAAAAGAATAATTTACAGATAATATTAGGGTGGGTAAATGAGGAGACAATGGTTTAAAGTGAAAATAAGCTCAGTGTGCAGTGATCCAAAAATTGTATTTGAAGGCTATATAATGCAAATACAAAGCTGGCAGGGCTGCAACCCTTTCAAAGAGAAGGAAGTGTGCAGTCTAATTGTTAAATATGGCTCCATTTACTGAACAAAGAATGTTATCAGCACAGCAAGAAGAAAGCTAAAAAGAAAGCACTGGTTTATACTGTGAGTAGTCACCTCACTACAAATGGATAGAACAAAGAATATGGATTTGTACAATCCCATTTAAATTCTTAGTGATTATCTTGTACAAGGGCCATATCATTTTTCATATCTTCACATATAATGCAGAAAATAATGGTTCGAGTTTTTTCTGCCTCCAGTGCCAACACAGAAATTTCCTTTTGCTTATGAATGGAAGTGTCTTCTTAATTACATTCATCTGCACATTTCTGGATTATGTAACAGGTTTATTTTTGAGTCACTCATTTAACAGGCACTAGAAAGCAACACAAACATACTGTTAAATTTTTTATGAGATTTAGTACCAAAAGCACTCAGTTACACCCAATCAGTGCATAAGAGGCAGGCGGAGATAAACTTAGGATCAAAAAAATGTTGCTGGAAAATAGAAGCACTTTTTTTCACTGGGATGTAGATCACTGAAACCAGTCACCTGCCAGTTCTGATACATATTTAATATAATCATCTCATCTATAAACACAATAGCCCTTTTTCTGAAAGCAAATAAGATGTTGTCATCCTTCTTTCATATTGGAGAGATATTGCAGGACTTCGTGCCTCTGATGTCTAGCACCATCCTCCCAGGTTCCAGCCTAAAGATATTCCTGATCATCATAGGAACATGGTTTTGATGCCATTATTATTCTGTAAATCTTTCTCCTTCTTTGTAGTGTTTTGAGGATTGACATTAACTAATTTAATTTACGTGTCTTTTGATTGGCACTTTTTGTCTCAATGTTACAGAACAGATACTTTTCTTGATCAATATTCACCTTCTTATGTAAGGGTTTCAGTCTGGTTTCAACTCTTTTTCGTGTAGCTGTTTATAGAAAAACAAATTTTAGGAAGGGATTCGTGTTAGACCTCCTATCGTGGGAATACATCACACTAATGAGAGATCAGCTCAGAATTTTCAGCTGATTGGAAGGTGAGATCAATATAAACCTCACTTTTATGGCACAGAATGAGACCATAACCATAGTTTAAGTGGCCACACAGATTTGCCAAATTATTACAGTTCTCCCGTGTTGTATGTGCAATAAACTGTAAGGCCCCTCTTACTTTGGTTTCCTTGATCATGCAACCATTAAACCAGCCAGCACAGTTGCTATCCTTTCAGCACATTGCTTCTGTCCCAGTATACATACTATGTTTTATTAAATTCATAATTCATATTTCTTACTATCTTGTCTCACATCAGGAGTTGTAAGCTAGAATAGTAATGGTACACATCAGGAGTTATAAGCAAGGATGGTAATTATATAAGGATGTTCCAACAAACAAAATGCTGTTCAAGTGTAATTCTGCTCCCCATGAGCTTCCATACAACTCCCCTGGCTTCCTGCTGAAAAATCACAGACAGAAAATGCTTCCAGCTACACAAATGTTTTGGAGAGTTGGGTCTTGAGAATGAAAGGTTCTGTTTGTGTGTTTTCAAGTTCTCACTGGCCATTTTACATTGCACAAAGATACAAAGGAAGCTGTTAGGTAGGGAAAGATTTGTTGCAGCCTATTTTCTTCAGCTACTATTGTAGCAGGGTATAAAGATAAAATGGGTTTAATTTTATGGAAATGGTGAGAAAAATGCTTGCATATTTAGCCTCAGAATTTTTGTTGTAGAAGTGAATGATCACACATACTTATTTACTCCTTTTCTGCTACTGAAAAATCACTTCCATGAAAAGAGGGAGGAAGCATGGAGATATGTGCATTACTATGTAGGTCAACTATTAATTGGTTTCAAAGGGCTTTATTCTTTAAAAGAAATCATCCTTTTATACTTACAGGAGACATTTGTTCCATTTGCAGCATAAATTGGGACACATGCAGTTTCCTTTGTTGTTCTGCAAACCGTGATGAGTAAGCAAGCCCTTTAACTCAACAAGCAATAGAGTGAGGCCTTTTGCAAAATACTTCAGAAGCATAAAAATCTCCATAACCACAGGTGAGCAATAAAATTGCTATAAGGCAAAAGTATTGTTTGCAGTATGCTCTTAATCAGTGGCTCTTCTTTTTACATCTCAGTGTGAAATCTCCACAACAACAGTTTCATAAGAAATAATCAGGGAAACTTTGTAAAACCTAAAGGCCACTACAAATTAGATTCTATACCAAATATTTATAGTTATTCAAAAATGAACCACTCTCATTTCAGAATACTTTGTCTTTCTTTCAAAAGTCTGACTTGAATAAAAGCTCTTTGTATGATTAAAAAAAAGAACACAGTTTAGTAATAACTCAATTTTACTTAAACCACAGAAAGTTGCCTTGAGCTGGGTTGTTTGCTTTTTTAGATAAATCTTCCAGGGTGAGTTTAGGTGGCTAAGGGAACTAATAGTTGCCTATGGTAGAAGCTCTTTTCTGTGGATGCCTGGTTTGAATTCAGATTAGCCAGGACTGGACAGTGTTATCCTCATTTCAAAATAAAGTATAGTCATAACTCAAAATAATGTTGCCTGCATCTGTGTTATTACACAGTACTTATGTCATTATTGTACCATTCTGCACTTCTCATGTCACTGTAAAATAAATTTATTCCCTTAGCCTGCTGTCAGTCATAGGTTTCACATTTTTTTCCTTTATTTCATATTGTATTTTCTTTTTCAGAAAGCGTAAGAATTATAAGAGGGACTACACGATGCCAGGGGTTGGATTGTATCACAGATTATATGACTGTGTTCTTATATGGGTCAAATACACAATAAATGGACAATAATCATTGTTATCTGCTGACTTGCTTTTCTGGTGGCTACCTGACTACTGGCAAAGCATGAGCAAAATACATGGTGCAAGAGGAAGATGCCTGCCTTCCTGAGCCTTTTCTATCTATGAAATTCATGAGACAGATCAAAAATTACATGATTTCATTGCTCTCACCACCACTGTTTTCCTCCACCAGTGTCCTGTATTGCCTGCCAGTTCCTGCATGAGAAATCTGGACATGGCTGAGAACTGAATTCCAAGGTAATAAATTAACATCCCCAGTCCTGTATCTGCAACAAGAACTAGACGGGATCCACTCACTCTGACTGTTTCTCACTCCAGCACAACAGAGACTAGGGTGAGGAAAATAAGAACTCTCTATCCATTACTTCCATGCATCCTTTTCCTACCTACAAATATTTATTTTGATTGACAATATTATTTTTGTCCAGCCGTGTCAAATATCTACTCTTATGCCTATGTGAAGGATATTATTTTTAAATATTTGATAAAGAAAGCAAACCACTTTTTCCCTGAAGAACCTTCACATACAGCTTCTACACTATTAAGCCTCAACAAATCACCAAACTAAACATCTATTACAGTATTACAACAGTGCAGCACTGTAGTTTAGATTAAGAACCTGGTCAGATTTATGTTCTCTTCAAGTTGAAGAAATACTATCTCACAGTTGCTACAAGCAGTCATATATGTAAAAGCCACACGGTGCTGTTAGTTTTAAAGAAAAGATCAATAAAGCAAGCAGAGCAGTCTTGGCCAGTGCAACATATCAGAGAGAAAGTGTAATTTGGCCTCAAAATCACAGAATCATTCTGGTTGTAAAAGACTTTTAAGATCATCGAGTCAAGAACAACGTAAGAACTCAGCCTCTGGGGCAAATACCTTCCAGAAAGCATGCAGGAAATGATAATTTATGCCCTCTTCTATAGGGAAAAAGAGGGTGTCTATATTATGAATTCTATTAAGTATCCAAGACATTGAAAATATCTAGGATTTTGAAAACAGAAGAACTAATACAAAACTTACAAATGGGAATTGGAGAAATAACTAATTTGTTTATTATGAGCACTTCCATTTCTCTCACAAGCTCCACTTAACCAAGGCAAAAAAACCTGTAGAAAGTAGCTGAGCTAAGTGCAGGTAGTGACCAAGTTGACCGAGAAATGTAAAGAAAAAGTTCCTCAGGTAGAGCACCTTTTTTTTTTTTTTTTTCTATATATATATATATATATAGACTGTAAAAGCCATTTGGGGAAAAAACATTAATTAACAGCACTGTGTTGTACAGCACTAATTCACCAGACTAGTTAAAAGTATCACTACTTATAAGTCTGAGTATCTTCTTCTATCTCTATAATTTTGTTGTCTATCCTTACCTCTCCTACTAATTAGGATCAGGTCACATATTTTTAAAGTGAACACATCTTTTTAATAGGAAGAACTTTTAAGTGTGGAGATTTTACCTGTTTTAGGTGTCTCATTTACTATTATCACTCAAAAAAAGTTATCTTTATTTTACAAACATCACTGTGTGAAATACTAATACAATGAAGTCACCAAAATTACTCTGAATTGCAGGGTGCTGAGTTTCACTCATCCCCTTCTTGACTTCTATGGAGCAGGGATTTTGCCCCATTAGGTTTACTGCTGACTACAGAGGAATTAAAGCCTACAAGCAAATTGCCAATGTGTACATGTTTCAAAAGTCCAACATTTTCCTATTAAAGGTGGGAGTTACTAAGGTTGAAGAGAGGAATTGTAGTTTATTTATAAATATAAACAAGTGAGACATATTCTTATATGAGTACACTCTTTCTTGTTGTTCTTCTTACTATTACTATTTATTTTTCTTTTTTGTCTTTTTTAATTTAAACTGTTTGAAAGGAATATATCTAATTCTGCTGGAACTTTTCCATTTACACTTAACTAGCATTGTTCTGAAGAATCCTTATGTGTATGGGCTAGATAGATGTCCAGTGAAAGCTGGGCTCATAAACACAAGTGAAAAAGATTCAGATTTGGGCAAAGTTCACTTGAAAAATTACTTCAGTTCATTAATGATCAAGACATGGATAATTTTTCTTTGGGGAGGCAAATCAAGCTTTGTTTTAAGTTTCAGTACAGGAAGGACAAATCCAATTTTCATTACAGTATCACTCAATTATAGGGCCAAAAAAGTGATTGGAAAAGCATAATCTTTTAGCTAATTGTCCTAATTTTAATAATTGTCATCATTTAAGTAGCTAAAAATCAAAAAGACATAAATAATCAGGCAGTACATTTGTGACAGGTAGTTTACTGGATTACTGTCCTCTGTATTTAAATTGAAATTTCTTTTAGGAAAGACACGGCAGGGGTTGTTTCATAGCACAGATATGCAAAGCATGAGAAATTTAAACATGCTCACTCTGGACCAGAAATAAAACCCCAACACTATTATGCAGTCAACAAACTACTGACTTTCTAGGAAATACTTTACCATGGCATCTTAAAACTTTCTTAGCCCTAATCTCACCATGAAGAAAGTCCTAGTCTTAGCCACAATTTTTCCTTGTGTTTAGTTCTAGGTACCAAAGTACAGGTGCTTGCATTATCACCCTAGTGCAAACCTTTGTAATCCTGAATCTTTTATACCTGGAAGCCAGTACTGCTAAAAGTGACAAGTCACAGAAGCCCAAATGGCTCTTTCTCTAGCTGCATACTGTACATACATATTCAAGAATGAGCCACCGTCCATAAGCCCTGTAGCTCCTAGACATCAAATCTACAGTGTGATTTTAAAATATAACTCCAGGCAGTATGGAAATTGTACCACGAGAACATCTAGGGAAGCATATGTAAAATAAAGAGAAATTGCTGTTTCAGAAGGCCCTCAGGTTGGAATCCAGCACAAGAGCTTTATAGGAATCAGAAACAAAATACCTTAAATGGTGCTAAAACATATTAACTAAATGCTGTATTTGCATATGAAATTAAACATTAGATGAAGAAATTTCTTAGTTAAGTGCTAATCAAAGTCCTTTTATAATTTTATGTCCCAAATAGGCCGATTTTCTCAACCAACTTGGTCTGGCTTATGAAAAAGACACAACAAGTATTTATATTGAGTAAGTTCGTTATCAAAGAAAACACCTCTGAAATGAAAAAATATTTGTTCCTTCTTACTTTTTATTTTTCCCTGTGAATTTTGTTAGATATTTTACTTCAAAGTATTTTACTTCAAATTACTCCATGCCAGTGGAGTATTAATGGCTGAGACCTGGGATGACACATGAGGACAGGGTTTCTTCTGCCCACTCTGTCCTTCTAAACCACCTTCCTGTGCCTCTACACGTTTTGATCTTCTTGAATTGTAAGCTTTGGAGACATGGTGGTTTTACTGCTATGGTTAGACTTTGTCTAGCATAATGGGAACCTTTGAAGCCTTTTAGTGTTACTGTAACACTGATTAGGAAGGTCTATCTCCATATCTGCATTCTACTTCATCTGGAATAATTTTTATTGCACTTTACTAATGTTGACTTCCTTTCAGGACTTCAACACATCTGATGCTGTCTAAATATCCTAGAGACCTAGAACACCTCCAAAACATTAACAAATGAATGCCCCTTTCCAGCAACTAGAGTGTAAGAGTAGGACTGGAAATTTTTCACTTGTGTGGCATTGTGGAGATAACTAATACTTTTTAAAACCAAGTCATAGGATATTAATATTTGACGAAATCTATTTATGCAAATCTTTTTCTCTTTTTACCCAAGCACATGATTTTTAGCTCTATAACTTATTTTTTAGACCAGGTTTGGAAGCTTTCAGACCTCCAGGAAGCTATTGTTCACTAGCTAATGGCTACTTGTGGTGTTTTTTACTACAGGGAGAGGAGCAATGCAGGTTAGTCCTCTCCTCTTCAGTTTTTATTACATAGGTTATGAATTATTAGTTCCTAAATTAGATTTAAGTACAGTCATTTAGCTCTACCAGAAGCACTTAAAGACATCAGATATGCTGTGTGTTTTAAACATGATGCTGAAAGTAAAGTGAAACTCTTAGATGCCTACCTCAGGGTCAGATTCAAAGTGTCTTGCTTTGTAGTTTTCAATGGTCTGCTTAATAAGCTTATGTTATGCAGTATAGAGTTGTAACTGAATCTGATTATACATGTCCTAGAGGGAAAACTCCCAGAACGTGATCAATCTATTCAGGGATTTAAAGTGTGATTTATATAATTTACAAACTGTGTTTAATACAAACTATCATCGCACTTTCCTTTTTTTTTAGAACATCTTGAAGGTTCAAAGACTTGTACAAACAATGATAATTAACTGGGATTTTCAAAGAGGTCCAAAAGTGAGCCACCCATCTACTGCTGAATTGGTTAGGTAAATCCTGAAGATAGCTTTGAAAACTCCTATTCTTGACTATTTCAAGCACAGCTGACCTCCTGAGAGTAGATAATACCTCCTTATTTGCCCTACCCATTTTTCTCTGCAAGCCTTAGAATGAAAGATTCTACCTGATCAATGTCTTTATATTAAAAATAGGATTTTCAAAGAATTACTTGATCCCAGGCCATAAGGACAAATAAGCAATGCTTTTAACAGCCTCTTCATAACATCAGATAAGACAGGGTAAGCTGGTGGGAAGCTGCAGTGTCAAGATGTGAATTCTGGTAAACTTGTAGGTAGACAGTGTAGGTAGACAGACAGTAAGTGGAAACATTCTCCCACACTTAATGGTCTTTGTTGGAATGGTATGGGACTTTTTTATCATTTTTCATGTCATATCATGTTGTCATGGCTTTGGTAATGGGGGAAGGACCACTGAGATGCCTCCTGTGAGAAGATGCTCAGGCTCCAAAGCAGGACTCACCTTTAATACAGGCCAAGCCCATGGAAGACTGTGGTAACACCTCTGTGACAAACATATTTAAGAAAAGAAAAAGGAGACTGCTAAAAGACATGAGGGGAAGACCAGAGGGGAAGGTGAAAGCAGCAGAGATTCTGAGACCAATGAATAAAGAGGGGTGGGAGGTACCAGAGCAGACATTCCCCTGCAGCCTGTGAGGAAATGGCATCTGTCCCCTGCAGCCCATGAAGGACCATGGTAGAGAAGGTGTGGACCTGCAGCCATGGAGGTTCCCATGCCAGGTGAAGTGGCTGATCTTGAAGAAGAGCAAGAAGAAGACCCTGATTCTGGGAATCCCACACTGGAGCAGTCTGTTTCTGGGTTGTACCTCATGGGAGGGACTCACGTTGAAAGAGTTTGAAGAACTCTCCTGTGGGAGTTACTCCACATTGGAGCAGGGGAAGATTTTGAGGAGTCCTCCCCTGAGAAGGAAGGAATAGCAGAAAATAATGTGTGATGAACTGAGAGCAAACCCCATTCCTCGTCCATCTGAGCCACTGGGAGGGAGGAGGGAGAGAAACCAGGAGTACCTGATACTGAATTACCAGAAGTAATTTGGGCCCAGGAAGGAGGGAGGGTGTGGGTGAAGGTGTTATTAAAATTTGTTGTTTTTTCTCCTTCTCTGTTCAGGTTGATTGGAGACAAATTAAATTGATTTTTTTCCACAAATCAAGTCTGGTTTTACTGCAACCACGACTGGTGAGTGAACCCTTCCTGTCCTTGTATTGAGTCACAAATTTTTCCTTGTATTTTCTCCTCTCCATCCCAGAGTGGGAAAAGGAGAGAACAGGAGCCTGTGCAGTTCTCTGTTGACAGCTGAGCATACATGAACAAATGAACAAATGTATGAACAAATAGTAATTTTAATCTGAATTTTCCATTGGTATGCTGACTGTTCTTCTCACAGGATGGGCCATCCTACACACACAACTTCTAATGGGGCTCTTATGTCTAGTAACTTGAGGAGAATTAAGCGGCACTTTGAATGCTGTTTTGTTTGCATCAAAATGCTGTAGGAGACAGGAAGAGTTTACAGAATTTCCTAATTTTTTTTTCCAATTTAATGTGAATTAATCCAAAAATGTACTCCCCAGCAAGAGCTTCACCTTTTGTTTTTGCCTTTTTCACCTCTTCTGTCCCAGAGGTCCACAGCAACTTACTTTGGTTGTTTCTATCCTCTTTCTAAACTTCCAAGAGTCAGACCTGTGACTGAAGGGGGCAGCAATTCCTGTGGATGAAAAGGTCATCACTCAGCTTCTGAACTACTTGCTTCCCAGACTGCTCGCATCTGTTCCGCTGGTGTCAATGGGTAGGAACAGCTGTATCATTGCTTTCTGTGCAAAAGAAAATGTCACCCACTTTACCTTCATTGCTACTTTGTCTTCTGGTTAACAGCAGAAAAGACCTTGCAATGATTATTCATCAACTTTCCTTCATTGACTGGAAGAATATCAGGTTTCTATGTACTGTATTGAGCTTAACAGGTAGTTATCATGTATAATAACTATTTAAATAAATAATAATTAAAAAAAAAAAACAACAAGGAGAGAGTAACATGATAGCAGAGTAATAGTTACCTGCTACAATTATTTTTTTAGCTTGGATTTTCCATGAAAGCTTCTGGATAATGTAATCCATACACAATCCTATATTACATTGTCTTGATAGGCCTCACAATAGAAATTACTTGAAATATTGTAGGTGCAACTGTGCTCTCACATAACATCCATGTTCCAAAAAACAGAAATTGGTTCAGACTGAACATGTAACTTTTGCTGCAAAATAATAAGCTCTCCTTCTATTACTGCCCTATTATACACACATTTTACAGTCTGAAGGAACAATCTTTGCTAAAGAGAAACATAAATAAGTTCTTATTTTGGCAGTTTTATTTCAAATTGTGTTGCAATATAGCAGATGAGCATTTTTATTCATTGACAAATGGGTTTGATCGGACTAGTGCAATGGTTCATTAACCTCATGATAAGTTTGGGCTATCTCAGAAGTGTTCTTGCTGTGAATTTAGATTTGATGATGGCTCACACATCAAGGAAACAAATTGCCTGGTCGTTTAAAGGAAAAGAGGGGGGGAGGGTTGAAGAAGCTAATTGATGTCTTTAATTCCTATAAGTAATAAAGCATTTTTTTCTTCTATGTATTGCTTTCTAATTCTTATGAGATGTGTTAGACAGAGTGCCAAAAGCACAGATTACTTTAGTTCTGTTGTTACCAATTAGAGAGAGTCAAAGAACTCTGATTACAATTATCAGATTTTAATGAGCAATTGTCTGTCAAGATTTTTTCCACAACTTTAAGTACGTATTCATGATTTGCATGCAGTGTACAGGTACCTCTGTATAGTGAGTTTTTCTTTAGATAATCAGTACCTGATTAACTATTCATTTTCACTGGGCATTTTGAATAACTATTTTTCGAGGTCTTGTAGGAGCTACTCTTTTTTAATCTTATAAAATATGGACTAAAAAAGTTTTAAATCACAGGAAACCTGGAAAAGCAAAAATGGAAGTCACAAATCTACTGATATGAGTTTACCTTGATTCAATGAACTAACTGAAATTGGGCCAATCTACACTGGCCAATGATTCCCTAATCTATCTGATACTTTTTCTCATCTTTGATCGTTTAATGTAACTTAGTAGAGATGCTGGGTTTAAAACTCAAAGTTCATGTTGCAATAATTTTTTCTTCTTACTTATAGTAAAAAATACAGTGGGGAGTAAGGAAATTCTAGCTTTAATGTTCCTACATTAACCTACAAATTAATGCCTACTTCAACTTTTCCAGCCAATTCAAGATCAATCTCTTCCATAATGGTGACCTTGTGTTACCCTTCCTCATCAGATACAGTTTTTGAAAATACCTCTCTTTGAAACACTCTAAATGATAGAGATAAAGAAATTAAATATGATTGTGTACTGTAGTTTAAGTTCCATGTTTTATTTTATGAAGAATTTGCAAGATGCAGAGTGAGTGAGAATTGCAGACCTTTGTGACAGTGACAGTCACATGTGGAGAAGGATGAGTATAGAAGCTATAGTATTTTCACTCCTTATTCTAGACAGTTGACATAAATACCCTGAATCTCTATTTGGTGACATCTTTTTTCTGTCTGGTTTCTGTATAAGAATTCGACTTCTAGGATTGCCAAGTAAATTAGGGAGCTAATCACTGTTCAGCACAAGTGCTCTAAATCTTTCTCTCAAGCACATAACTCTTAAGAAAATGAGACACATGCTCAGTGTGTGTGTGTGAATTTCTGTATTTTTCTGTCTCCTTCTCCCCAATCCTACCCTGGTTGCTTTTTGGTTGTCTGGCCTATTTCAACCAAATTTCACATATGGGATAGTGTGATTTCAAGGTTATGAAGGTTTGACAAACCTCAAGAAATCCAGGAAAGAGCACCTACTAACAATGGGGAGCAGAATTATGAGTTCTCATGAGACACTAGAGAACCCATGTAGGAAAGTGAAAAAGAGATTATGAAAACCCCAGCCACAGAAGAACCTTTAAGTTTATGAGATAGGGTAATTAATACACATCAGTGATCTGGGTTTGTAATGTGAATTTCAAAACTATAGCAACAAACTTTGTGTGCTTTGTTTCTTTGGTTTTGTTTTTTCCCTAATATTGAAGCATGAAATTTTTTTTTCTGAAAAAGTTAAAACCACTCTTTAGTATATTAAGATCTGATCAAATGCTGTATTTTCACTTGTATTATACAGAACAAGGATTGCTTAAAAAAAAAACCAAACAACTATTTCTCCATTTTTCTTCCTTTGAAAGAAACTTTTCTGACAACATTTTATTAAGCATTAATATTTATGGCTTAATATTTAGCAAGGCTGAAAGGCTTACCTGTTTTATACCAATAACCACTATTTTATGCCAGGTATAATGTATTCTACAGAAATGTATGATGCCTCACTCCTGCCACCTTCCTTGGTGATAAACTAGATAAAGCTTCACATGAATCCTGATTTTATGGCCTATTCATGTCTTCTGTTTCTAAGTGATATAATGCAGAAAGAGGGTCTTATTCTGTCACTGTCATTTTTACTGAGGAGGGTGCTATGTTATTAAACAGACCCATTATAGATAGATATGGCTACTTCAGAAGTAAGATGCTACTTGATTTGAGTTAATGGAAAGACTGGTTCCAAAATATCACCTTTCTACGAGGGCTAAAATTGAAAACAAAGGAGCTATAGATAATAAATAGGAACAGATGTAAAATTCTGTCACCATTCAGTTAAAAATCTCCCAGAACACAGAAGGAAACTTCACTGAAAATGCTAACTGCACTGGCAGGCCTTGAAAGAGGGGTTCTGAAGCATCCTGAGCTGTCATATGTTCTATTTTGCTCCAGTTTCTGTTCACTTTCTGTCAATGTGTGGTTTAGACAGTTTGTAACACAAGTATGCTTGGACACAGCAGATTCACCATTCCCTGGGGAATTAATCTCTGCTGTGCTTGAATTTTTATTGGCAAGATAACAATTGCAAGTTGAAGTTAACATGGTCTGGTCAAAGACCATAACATGTGCACAGAAGACTGATGAGTTCTATACCAGTAATATAAAAAGCATTTTCTTACAGCTTTGACAATCCATTGCAAACACTTACAGACCTGAGATACAATTTACTTTTGCAGCTGGATGTGGGTTCCCTAGGCCCTGAATGTGAATATTTGCACTGGATTTACACTTGACACATTTCAGCAGGTTGTTAGTGAGGTCTTGGTTCTACCATTCTTGATTAACAGAGGTAATGTTAAAAAAATAAAATTGTTTTTATTAGTCAGTAGTAATCATCAGTCCTTAGAAAAGCAGAGGAAACAGTACCTTTGAGTGATAGCAATTTCCAGCTGAATGTTCCAGCACCTTGAACTTCTATTTTAGGATTAGATTAACTGTTCTGTGAAGGTGTCTATCTTTTCCACTAGCTGTATGAGACTTAAAATCTATGTTTTGGATTTATATGGCTAAAATTAGCACATGTGAATGCATGAATGAATGAATATCCACTTTGCATAGTTTTGCATGTTTTCAAATTTTGGAACTTGAAAAGGTAACAAAAAAGAAAAGAATTTCAATTTCTGCACAGAGCATTTATAGGTTAATGCAGGATTTTCCAAAATTCATGGTTTTAAAGGCAATTCTTTTACATGGAATCTTTAATGCAGGAAAATTTCATTTCTAAATTTCAGAAATATTGCTGAATTTTATAATAGAAGAAAAATCACAAAGTGTTAGGGGCTGGGTTAGGGTCAGAGAGATCATAGAGTCCAACACCCCTTCCAGAATAGGACCACCCAGTGTAGGTCACATAGGAACATCTCCAGGTGGTTTTGAATGTGTCCAGAGAAGAAGACTTCACAACCTCACTGGGCAGCCTGTTCCAATGATCTGTCACCCTCACAGTGAAAAAAAAGCTTTTTCTTATGTTTAAAATGGAACATCCCATGCTGGAACTTGCATCCATTACCCCTTGTCCTATCATCACTGAGAAGAGCCTGGCTCCATCCTCTTGACACTCACCCTTTACATAAAAGTCGTGTTTTTTTTATCAACAGCTAATATTAATAATTCCCACGTTTGTCCAGTGACTGATGGACTGCACATATTTAAATGATCTAAGCTATGACAGTGCAGGATGGGGACAACACAGGATTCCTTAAACAATACACATCAGATTAATTAAAAAATGTGATTTTGTCTTTATTATTATTTTGGAAGCTAATGAAGCCGTATACAAGGCTTAGGTCCCAAATACCTCAGAGAGTTTTACAGATCCCACAGCATGGCAATATTTATCATGACACCATTTTGAAGGATGATCTTGAATTATCTCTACTTTGCAGACATCAACTGTGGTTCTGAGGGATCATTCCAAACAACTACCTTAGCAAAACTACCTGACTTCATAGTTTCTGAAGAGAGAAACTGTCCTCTAGATGATGCCTCAATGGCTTTTCTTTCTTAGGCAAAAGTAACTATTATGAATATCCCATCTGAGAGAATGATGCCCTGTTTCTCAAAATATTTAGTTATATGAATGCTACTTATGTAACGTGCATAAAGCACTTTGGTGAACTAGAGCTAAATAATTTTTTTATGATCATTTCAACAAGCTGCGTTTAAAAACATGCTTTCATTTTAGTGTTGCTGGACATATATTTGACTTCACTTCTTTTCAAGACAAGAATTAGAACTATTATTTCCTTCCTGTTGGTTAAAAGGGTTCTATTAGGGTTTTTCTGTCATATTAATGAGACAGATTTTTAGAAATAAAAGGTCAACTGTTTGAATTGTCATTCAATTGAATTTGTCATTCTTTAAACCTGTCAAAAGTCAGCAATCTACTTTGAAGAACTATTATGTCTAATTATAAAAGTCCAAGGCAATAATCATTGGGGAAAAAAACAACAGTCTTTGTGTTCTGAAGAAGCAGTTCAAATTGTCTTATTAGTTCTTTCGGGTTTTTTTAAACAAAAACAAAACCAAAGTCAACTTGATTAATACAATAAGGAAACATTCTTAAGTGGGATTATGGCCAATGGCATCTTCCAAGGATTCATGTTAGGCTGATAGAAATTTTTTTGTTTCCCAACACAAAAAATGACTGACTTGCTACGTTAAAAAGTCACATTATGGTTGAAAAGTTGAGTGTGTGATGTTGTTAAGTCACTGCAACAGAATAGGATATGTTTTAATAAACCCAAAAGAAAAATAATTGAACTGGGAAACTGGAATGAAGGTCAGACCTATAGGAGTGGATCTGCAAATCCCACAGTGAAAAACTGGTGAGATGGATTTGTTCCCTTCGGTACTGATAGCTCATCTTTTGTTATGGAAATAGTAATTTTTCACTGACAAAGTCACAGACAGCGTGCACTGGTGCTCGCCTACCTCTGCCTCTGTAGGCAGCCTTGACCTTCTGTTACCTACCTATACCCTCAGACTGTGCTAAAGGAGTGGAAAAGAAGGAGTTGAGCATCTTTTCTCCGAGGCACAGAAAGGGCAACCACCCCAGTCACTGACTCCAGTAATACCTTCCAGAGGGGATGAGAGCAAAAGCAGATATGCAAAGTTAATAAAGTCTTCAGACTTCATTTCCTTCTTTATCTTTAAGAGCCACATAAGGAAGCTCACATTCTTTCTATTCTTCTTTGATAAGCATATTAATAACCTCGTATTACCCAAGCTGAGGTGGATGTCAGACAACCAATAGGCAGACATCTCCCATGATTTCAAGTCAGACATATGTATGCCTCCACATACACCTCCAACAGATTATAGCTTAAGCCTTTCAAGCAAGCTTACTTTGCTAATATTTAAGACAGGTACAGTGATAAATAGGTTCATGAATACAGAAGAATCTGTGGAAGCTATGAAGCTGCTGTCGGTAGAGATAGATTGAGTAATAACTCTGTTCTGGGAAATGTGAGAAGAAAAGTGAATGGTGATTTATTAACTCAGATGAACATATACTGTTTAACAAGTACAGCAAATGGAAGTGAATAATACATGAAAACTGCTAGGCCTTAAATTCAGTGCCTAGAAAACTGCAGATTAAATCTATAGTAGGGCAATAGTAAGTGAAGAAGCTGAAGAGTGACAGGTTATAATGAGTGGTGAGGATAGAAATGAACCTGATTATGAATGTCTGGATGTCACTGAGCCTTAGGCACTAGGAAAACTAGATTGACACTTGCAAACTGGGTAAAACTTTTCTGTGCAGCTAAGGGGCCTGTTATGTGTTACACTCATAGCATGTGGTGCTTAACTTATGGCTTTGTTCCACACTGAAAATGAGTCATAAGTGCTGCTTCAAGCTGTTTTGATTCTGATGGCAATCCAAAAATATTAAATAACCAAGAGCTCCCCACAGCAAACTGTTTCCTGGCCAAATAACATCTTGACCTATCTAACCTCCAGTTTGTCTGCCCTGACTTCTGTAGATTTTCTCAGGCCCTAATACCAAATCTCACTTGTGAGGCTAACTTCAAAAATTTCAGCACTTCCAGAACTCAAGCTGTGCAGGGGACTTTGAGAAGAGCAAAATAAATGAGTGGTGATCTACGAAACTCTCAGCTCTTGAGATCCAAATTGCTGATGAGTTTAATTTACACTTTTTTTCCCCTCTACTGTACATGCCAACCAAAACTCTTTCACAAACAAGAAAAGGAGTAGCCTGGGTGGTTATGTATGATTTTTCAAGTCTCAGAGAAGCGTGTATATATCATACTGAGAATCCCTGCAGGGTTTCCTCTGCTGTTGAAGTCTGGATTCTCCATTGAGTATGGCTTTAATCCATCATTAATCACAATTCATTCACAGATTCATTGTGTCTGAAACAAGCAGGGACTGCTGGATCTTTTGGTATGATAGCTTTACACCATGTATCACTAAACTTCACCAGTTCACTTCCTTAATTAGCTTAGTAAAGAGAATTTGTTTAAATTCTGCCATCTGAAAAGGTAGCTGGAATATACAAATGCAGAGATACTGATGTGTAGTGGCACATTCCAGTGGTTAATTGTTGGCACTGTGTCCTGGATTTCCTATACTAATGCTGCCCAGCAGTTTCATTTCTGATCATATAGAAATACTCTCACAAGTAACTTGACATTCCTTTAGCTCATGAGATAAAAACTCTCTCCTTTTCCAGAGTTTCCTCTAGAGTTCTATAGTGGCTTTAGTAGCAGTATCCCTAAATGTGATGGTAATTTCCTAAAAATCACAGAATCACAGAATTGTTCTTGATTGGAAAAGACCTCTAAGATCACTGCATTCAACCATCAGCACTCCCACCCCCAAAAAATACAAATAAAGTAAAAAACATAACAAACCATCAAAGCAAACCAATCCCCCCAAAAAACACTACATCCACTAGAGTAAGTGCTTCATCCACATGGTTTTTAAATACCTCCAGGGATGGTGACTCCACCACCTCCTTGGGAAGCCCATTCTAGTGCCTGACTACTCTCTCAGTAAAGAAATTCTTCCTAATACCTAGTTCAAACCTCCCCTGGTGGAATTTAGGCTAGTTGCTCTAGTCCTGTTATTTTTTACTTGGGAGAGAGAGAAGAGGCCAGCACCCACATCTCTACCAATGCCTTTCAAGTAGTTGCAGAGAGCAACAAGGTCTCCTCTCAGAGTCCTCTTCTCCAAACTAAACATTCCCAATTCCCTCAGGTTGTTCTCCGGACCCTTCACCAGCTTGGTTGCCCTTCTCTGGACATGCTTCAGCACCTCAAAGTCCTTCTTGTAGTGAGGGGCCCAAAAGTAAACACAATACTTAAGGTGCAGCCTCACCAGTGCTGAGTACAGGGGGACAATCACTTCCCTTTTCCTGCTGGCCACACTATTCCTGATGTTGGCCAGTTTGCTGTTGGCCTTCTTGGCTATGTGGGCAGACTGTGGGCTCATATTAAACCAGTTGTCAGTGAATGCCCCAGGTCCTTTTCTGCCTGGCATCTTTTCAGCCACTCCTCCCCAAGCTTGTAGCATTGCCTGGGGCTGTTGTGACTTGAAATACAGGACCTGGCACTTGGTCTTGTTAAACCAATTGGCCCCATCCTATCAATTCAACCTGTCCAGGTCCCTTTGCAGAGCCTTTGTGCCCTCAAGCAGATCAACACTCTCACTCTGCTTGGTGCTGTTTGCAAACTTGCTAAGGAAACACTCAACCCCCTCATCTAGATCATTGATAAAGATACTGAACAAGATGGGGCCTGAGACTGAGCCCTGGGGAACACCCCTAGTGACCAGCCACCAACAGGGTTTAACTCCATTGACTACAACTCTCTGGGCCCAGCCATGCAGCCAGTTTTTAACCTAGTGAAGAGTACACCTGTCAGTTCCTTGAGCTGCCAACTTCTGCCAGTAAATCTGTCATGGTTTAACACTGGCCTGGCAATTAAAACAAGTACCAGATGCTCTCTATTAATCTCTCTCTCTCCTCCCTGACAAAGAAAGGAGAGAGAATAAGGGAGAGAGACCTATGGGTTGGAAACTAAACTACACAACTTTAATGAAACAATGAGGATAAATAGGAAAAATTGCTAAATATATACAAATATACAGGAAAATTGATACCACGTACCTTCTCCCGTTTTCCCCCAATAACTCTCACATCACCACTGAGCCTGCAAGGCAGCCCTGGGGAAGTCCAGACTGGAATCCTGGGGTCAGGAGCAGTTGGGAGCTGGAGGCAGGAACACACAGATTCAGGCTGGAATGGATCAGGAGCACAAACAGAGGAAGGGATAAAATCCTCCCAGGATGCTGAATCAAAAAAAATGCTGTGGGAGGTGGTTTCAAAGGCTTTACTAAAGTAGATAACATCCTCAGCCTTTCCCTCATCTGCTAGGCAGGTCACCTGGTCATAGAATGAGATCAGGTACTTACTTTGTAAGACTTTCTTTGTAAGGTAATTCTTTGTAAGGTCTATTATGTTCTCAATTTTTATCTGTTGTTATGTATATTGTTAATCACTTCACATATATCATCACCAAGCCATGAATTCATAATCTTTTGGCAAAGATACCTTCACAGATCCCTCTTGATTAGAATCAACCATAATTCTATCAATTCTAGCCATCGTCACACTCTCTTTTATTGTGCTTCGGACTGATAGATTTGATGTTTAAGCAATCATAGAATCATAGAATTGGCTGGGTTGGAAGGGACCTCAGAGATCATCAAGTCCAACCCTTGATCCACTACTGCTGCAGTTCCTAGACAGTGGCACTGAGTGCCACATCCAGTCTCTTTTTAAATATCTCCAGGGAAGGAGAATCCACTACTTCCCTGGGCAGCCCATTCCAATGCCTTAGCATTTTTCAAATAATCTACTATAATTTTTATAATATTCTAATAATTATTCAAAACTTCCAGCAGTGAGTCACAGATCACATCATACAAAATTTGGATATAAACCTATACATTTAAAGTATTTACCACATCGTGGATGTTGGTTTATGTCTCCTTTGGTCATTAACGGACAGAGAAGCATTCAAAAAGGAAAAGTGGATATATGTAAAAAGTACTACTGTTTTCTTTATAATGTAATTGAAAGTTTTTCCATATACATCTACTAGTTGGCCCAGATCAGTTCTGGTTTTTTTATTTTTGTTATACATACATTAAAAAAACCCAAGCAAACAGAACAAACAACCCCAACACCTGTTTCGTATGTGTAGAAAAAAAATCACAACTTATTTTTGTGATATTTTCCATCCTTAAAATCTTGAAATCTTAAAATGATACTTTGCTTAATTTAAATATATTATATAATCATAGATCAATAAGTATTATTTCTAGTGGAAATAATCTGGCCTAGCTACATTTGTCTGAAAGTGAGCTTTTTGAAACAAAGGTTTCCTATTAGTTCATAGACTCACAGAATGGCTTGGGTTGGAAGAAGCCTTAAAGATCCTCTAGTTCAAACACTCCTGCCATGGGCAGATATGCTTCCTACTACGGCAGGTTGTACAAAGCCCCATTCAATCTGGCCTGAATGAGTTAATGGAGAGTAATAGCCAACTCTGTGGGATGTAGTGAGTAAGAGCTATGGAAAGAGATTTTGTTTCACTTACTCATTCACCAAACATAATTGGAGATTTTCAGGTTTGGACTCAAAAAATACAGTATCTTCCACAGCCTTTTCCTGAAGTTAATTTCTATTGTGTTTTATATGTGCACATAAGTGTATTCACCCTTTACAGATGGTTAAAACATGATTCCTGAAGCTTCAGTGAGGACTGATTTTCCTCAGTGGAGCTCAGGGCATGAAAGTGGAGACACATGAAACTTCTGAAGACAAGACACAGCTTTGGATTTGAAGCTTTCACCAAAAAAGGTTTTTTTTTCCAACTTCCTGATGGCAACAAAAGGCTTGAAAATATAAATAGCACATAAACAAGTGCCAAGAGCTCTCACATGTAAGAATAAAAATTTGTATATGTTAGAGCCACATAGAAAGCTTCAATCTTTCATCTAAAGTTAAATGAGTTCAAGATAGGTTTCAGCAGGAGGTGATCAGAACTTCTGTTTACTTCAACCAAGTGACCTCTCTGGCCATTCTGCCATATCCCCCTTTTTCAGCCCTCCTTTTTTTCATTTATCTCCTCTATCTATAGAAAAGCATTTTTAAAAAAAAGCCTTTTACAAACCTCTGTCTATACAGGCACTGACTCATTGAATGGTTTCTAATCCTATAATTTTGTGCACGCAGAGTGCCTCATGCAGTGGAGCTTTTACTGCTTTGTAAGTGGTTCCATTTTAACTCTCTTACTCCTCCAGTTTAAGGTTACACTGTACTTGAAAACACCATCTTAATTATACTTCAATAGCAACTTCATAGTTTTTTGTTCCTCTTTCAAGTGTTTGAAATGAGTGCATAACTATTCCCCAAGGTTATCTCTATAAGCCTGGTACAGAGCTGCTCGTCTTTGTTTCAGGTGTAGTATTTTGAAGGAGACAGCAGCTTTTAGCAAGCATTAATCACACTGAATCCATTGATTACAAGGACTTATGTGAGAGTTAAGTGGTGCTAGAGGACTTTGGCCAGGTCACTGCTTCCAAATGTTCTCACACAAGCAATCCTATTGGGTACCAAAGAGAAAGATGCCCAATTTCAGGAGTGCCAAGGGAACTCCTGACAGGTGATAGAGCTGTATCTGATCAAATATACATTTTAATGCAGGCTTCCTCTTTGTGAATAACTGCCTCACTTACCACAATTTGAGGACGGTTATTTCAAGTGGATTAGACTGTACATGTCACAGGACAGGAAAGAAGAAAAGCTCAGCACCTGAAGTCAAGATGCCAAACTCAATATAAAGCAGCAGAATTTTCATAAGGGAAAGGATGTCTTCTGCTGTCTAATTCACCTAATAAACTAACAGTTTAGGAGTAAATGAAAATGTTTATTTACCACATGGTGCTCAAAGAATGAAGACAGTCACAGTTGATGTTTTTAAACAAGGTTAAACCTCATAATCTATATTCAATATTCCTTTACAGTGATCACAAGCTCCTGAAACTTAATGTATAATCTGTACAGTAACTTCATGCCCCCTGAAGGAAACTATCCTCCTCACCTAACTCATATTCTTCACTGGGGTCACCTTTGTAGTTATATTTATCATTAAAAATGTTTGCATTTTTTCACTTTAGCAATCCAAGACCCAAAAAGAGGTCATTGTACTTGACTTTCTGTGAGCCCAAAGAGCTTGTGTTCTGAATAGGCAAATTATATATCCATTTCAAGTGTCTATCTTGACCTTTCTCAGACTGCCAACTTCCCAGGCACCTTTATGGCAATGACTCTCCTGCTGGGCTAATTACCTCTAATTGTACTATTCCTGTTATCTTGACAGGCTCAATTTTTGCCATAAAATGTCCTGATATGGACAAGAGTGAGGTAAGAAATCTTGCTCACAGACTGCTGTCACTTCCATGCTAGGACAATTGCTCTGTAAGTAACTTTGGTAATAGTTCTGGAAGAGCACTTTAGTCAGCACACTTCAGGTACCTTAAAAAAAAGAAACCTAAACCCATTTAAAAGCAAAAGGAATTGATTTGACCTTCAAATGTCAATAGATTTTTCCAAGTATTTCATAGAGTTTACAAACAAATCACCCCATTTCGGTTGTAAGAAATGTGAAGAGCTTCTTTACAGAGAACAGAGTTTCTCACATTTTGTTCTTTCACCTTAGGTAGGAAAAGAGTTAGAAGTATCTCACTGAGCTATATTAAGACTGAATATTCACATATGTGTTCTGGATAAGATTGCAAATGGCAGTGGAGGTGATTAGTCACCTGTGTCTTTGTTGGCATTCAGGTTATTCAGGATAATAAGAAACTACAAAATAACTCAGGATAAATGGTGAATAAAAATGAAATACAGTGTTAATAAATGCAAAAAAAAATTAACTTGGGAGAAAACAGCCAATTTTACATATATAATGATCAACTGGCTTACACTGTCAGAAATTAAATCCTGAGCTTGTATCAGTGCTTAGTGGAAAACATCTGACTGGTGTTTAGGAGTGGTTAGAAAACAAAGTGAGATTTGGCAATTATTAGGAAAAGCATTGCTGAATATGAAGACAATTTTTTTATTCTTTAAAAAACTGTCATATATCTGTACCCTGAACAGTACAATTCTGCTCTCCTTTTCAGATAGTATAAGTAAAATGGGCCCAGATAAAGTTGACAAAAGGTGATCAAAACTGTGGTATGTTTTTTGTGGGAGGAATAGGTAGATGGACTCAGATCCTTAATGTGGAAAAAAGATGACTGAATGTGGTATGATAGAAATCTATATAACCCTGAGTGTCACAGGATTGACTCTTAATTGTGAATAGGGATTAATTGTTATGTCTCCTCCAGTGCAAGAAGAAGAAGAGAGCAACTCTATGAAGTGGGAATACAAAACAGAAACAAATCCTTCATCTTATACACACCCTGTGTGTAAAGTTTTTGAGCACATCCATGAACTCCATGCTTCTATATGCTGCAGAGATTAAAAGGCTATGCACAGGTTCAAAACATAACCTCCCAAATCCAAAGAAGGAAAATCCAGCAAAGTCTGCTAACTACAAAAATGCCCCATTTTCCCTAGAAGTCCCTAAAGTGCAGTTTCCGTGGACATATCACTAAATCTCAGCTTGTACTTGTTCCTTCCTTAAATCTTTGCTGTGGGATGTTGTCAGAGAGAGGATTCATAGGGTTATATGGTCCTTCTGCATCTCTGTGTAGCTGTTCTTATGTTTTCACCCTTATGTTTTAGTCCTGACTAAAATAAATGAAATAAATGTTCCACCAGTATAGTCAGATTTGACAGTGCTGCTGTCAGGAGAGGACCAAAAAAACCAAAAACAAACCAAACTGCTTTTATCTGTCTGTCCATCTCTTTCCATGCTGTATATCACCTCTGTCATAAGGCTCATATCCTTCAGGAGATGAGTGATTATTTGTGCTTGGTTGTGTGTTAAATTGGATGAATCCAATGCCAACTATCTTCCCCCTCCTGATCACTAAACAGAAATAGCTCTGCCCTCTGTTCCATCATACCTAAAGAGTAAACATATGTGCACTTGGATTTTTGCTGGGAGTTTTTGTACCCCTGATGTCAGCCTGCCCAGAAGAGGTTTGTTGAGGACTTTTCTAATCCATTTCCAGCTTACACTAAACAAGAAATCTTCTGGTCTGGCTACACAGCCACAACTAGGGAAACATCCAGGACTGTAAACTGTGGCTGTCCTAAGACCTGCTGTGTTTTTGTTAGTTTCACTGGTTGCTGCCTGCATGGTCTCCAGCATGAGAGCTCTAAGTGAGCTCAGCAGTTCTGATGTCTGACACACCAGCATTTGACCTCCTCAGCTAGAGGAGTCTGAGTCAACTCTGTTTTACACCAACACATCACATTCGCTCTGTAGCCTTGAGGAAACCACAAACATTCATTCCCCATAGATTTTATATGAAGATCTCATCTGCCTGTCTGACACCTCTACTAAAAAAGATGCCAACCTACATTTCTGTCCTGGTTTGAGAGGACCAGCATAGAAAAAAAACCTGCCTGGAACACCACCAGCAGCTGCCATTCTGTTGATGTGGCAGTGATAATGGGGAGCAGTTGAGCCTATGGGGAGGAGAGGATGACTCAGGTGATCCAAAAGAACCAATTGCAGTATTCCATCCCAAGGAACTCAGTATAAAATGGACTCAAGAGTACCCTCTGGGGGCTTCTCTGGTTTTTGTGCTCCCTGGGTTGAGGCTCCTGCTCCTGCTCCTGCTCCTGCTCCTGCTCCTGCTCCTGCTCCTGCTCCTGCTCCTGCTCCTGCTCCTGCTCCTGCTCCTGCTCCTGCTCCTGCTCCTGCTCCTGCTCCTGCTCCTGCTCCCTTGAGAAGAACAGCATCATTCATCAAGTGAGGTCACCTTCTGCCTTCCCAAGTGGGACTACCTTGGTGCCTCTAAGACTGTTGCAAACATTTTAATATATTCTGAAATGATTTAGATGTAGGACTTGAAGGTTTACTAATTAAGTTTGTAGGTGACACTGAATTAAGAGGAGTGGTTGATGCTCTGGTGGGCAGAGGGACCCTGCAGAGGAAACAAGACAGATCAGAATGCTGGGCAAGTGCCAATCATATGAAGTTTAACAAGGAGAAGTGCAGGATCTTGCACCTGGGACATGGTAACCCTGGATATTCATATACTCTGGGGACCAAGAGTCTGGAGAGCAGGGAAAGGGATCTGAGGGTGGAAAGGGATCTGAGGGTTCTAGTTGGTGGCAAGTTAAACATGAGCCAACAGTGTGTCCTGGCAGCCAGGAGGGCCAACTGAGGGGTATCAAGCATGGCATTGCTAGCTGTTTTGGGGGGTTGATTGTCCCACTTTACACTGGTAGGACCCCATTTTGAGTACTGAGTGCAGTTTTGGGCACCATAGTACAAAAAAGACATAGAGCCGGTGTCCAGAGGAGCGATGTGGGGTTGGAAAGCTGCAGGAGAACAGCTAAAGGCACTTGGTCTGTTCAGCCAGGAGAAGAGAAGGCTGAGGGGAGATTTCATTGCAGCTTACTGCTTCCTCCCTAGGGAAGGAGGAGGAGTAGGTCCTGACCTCTTCTCTCTGACAACTGATGATAGGACCCAAGGGAATGGTAGGAAGATGTGCTGAGGGATGTTTAGGTTAGATATAAAAAAAAAGTTTTTCACCCATAGGGCGGTTCAGCAGTGGAACAGACTCCCCGGGGAAGTAGTTATGATACCAAGCCTTCCTGACTTCAAGAAGTATTTGGATGATGCTCACAGGCACATGGTGTGATTCTTGGGGTGTCCTACACAGGGAGAGGAGTTGGACTTGATGATCCTGATGGGTCCCTTCCAACTTGACAGGTTCTATGAAACTGTCACTGAAACCCTGGACTTGGGCACCCCATCTGCTGCCCAGTCTGGTGTGGGACTTTTCTGGTTGGGAAGTAATTACCAACTGAGGGGGTGAGTTTCCTTTTTATGCCAAAAGCATAAACTTAGTTCTTTATAGCACCGCTTTTGAGCAGCACTCATTTGGAGAGCAGATGACAACTTCCTACATTTTCTTGTGTCACATAAGCAGCATGTATCAGTGTCAAGCAAAAGGTGTTCCTTGACTAGAAAAATCTCTAGTAATCACAGGAAAAAGCCAGGAAATTAATCAGAAAGGCAGCAGTGACAGAATGCTACTTTATTTCTCACAGCTCTTAGGTCATTGCCTTGCTCCATGCCTACCCATTAAAAAGCTGGAGTCAGCTTGACCTCCTGAGGCTTGAAAGCTTGCTTTCAGAGCCATGCTAAATTATCCTGCAGTAGTTTGAATCTGTCAAATAATGCTCGTTATAGAAATAACACAAATGGAATATCATATAGAGAAATATCAGGTTTATTAAAGAATTGTTTCCCCTTGTGGAATACCATGTTGTCTGCCTCGACTGTTTCTTGCAGTGTTTTCAAGAAAAGAACTTGCCAAAAAATGTTTAAGGTATTAGATCTTGCTGATAAATTATCTCAAACTGACAGGAAGAGTGATAAAGACCCTGGGATAAAACTGCCTCTAATCAGCAGCCTTGTTTGCAGCCTCAGGAAACCACAAAGGATTTACTGGGTCTGGACACAGAACAGACCCTTTCCTTGGAGACTCTTTTGTTCCTTGTGCCCATTCTCCTGCTGAGCACAAAACATCAGTCAGTGAGTTTATAGCCTCATCAAACTCAAACACTTGCTTCTAGGTTTTAAAAATGCCAACTGTTGCTTTCCCTCAGGAGACAATGTTTTGCAGAGTTGATAGATTCTGAAATGCAAAACTGAGGTTGATTTGAGAGTATTAGGAAGGAGCTCAGCAGTGTAGCTGGAGTTAATTTTGCATTAAGACTGAAGTGCAAAGTAAAGACATAGAAATATGATGCAGGTTTTATTGTTTCATAAGAAGAAAAATACTTTGCATCTAAATACCAAATTACTTTAAACAAACTAGTCAGATGATAGAGTAGTTTTAAGGACTGTTTTTCTTATTCTATCACTTTCCTTTTTTTTTTTCAATGTTCTTTATTTTCATTAAGAACAAACCTGTCTTTCCTAATTGAAAATACAGGTTTGCATGGAGATAAAACAGGCCAGAATTTTGTCCTTTTAAAACTGGCTTCTGAATAGGTGTCTTTTTGTGAAAACCAGAATTATCAGTTCAAACTTTGATTCTTGGCAAAACATTTTTGTTTAGGTACTACTTGTCAAAAATCTCCATTTTTTCTAGCAGTCCTCTCTGAGCCCACTTGAACTTTTGAGTATTTTAGCACACTGGCTAGCTTAGCTCCAGGCTGATCAAATAGAAGGCAATTACTTGAACAGAATACAGGGTCCAGATTTCACATGACATGACTGGAGGAGAGAGACCAGACCAACTGGACCATGGACTGAAAGTTCTTGGGGGAGGCAGCTGCACTGTTTTTTCTGTTTCCATTCTTTTACAGCTGTGACCTATGACATTAGAAGGCTTGGAAGCAAACATAGGAGCATAGTTCAGGTGCTATGAGTGTACCACAAATTTCCTTTCCTGTCCATCATGCTAAACTCCATAGTCCCTCCTATTCTACAAATATATGACAAATCTACGTGAGCTCAGACCAATACCTCTGCCTTGCTTTCTTCTCCAGCCATATTTTAATTTTGAAGTTCAAGACCTCCTAAAGCCTTCAATCAAATCCTTACAAAATCTATCCCATGAATTATTTGCTAACATTATCGTTATTCTCTCAGGGTAAAAACCCAAACCAACCAAAACCCTTTTTCTCTTCTTGTTCATTCAAGCTGTCACTAATTGACAGACTGTTAAGTGTTCAAGAAGGAGTCTATTCTACAGTGCTGGGGGATTCTTAATGTTACTAGGCCAGTGTTATTCTTGATTTAGGGTTGTCATTTATTAGCTTATCAGATTATTATTATTTATCAGTTTATCTAAACATGTTACTGACACAACTTTTGCAATGGGTGAGTAACTGAGAAAGATAGAACACAAAAACCTAGAGGCAGCAAATGTGTTCTAGTGGGTTTTCTAGTGGGACAGTCATTGCTTTTGTGCCAAGGAGAAGAAGAGTCTAGCTTACTACAAACATATATAAGACATACATAACAGCATTCAGTGCAGATTCACTTAATTTAATCTAAATTAAATTAAAATTTAATTGAATAATTATTTTAATAATTTTAAAGTCCAAAGCTTTAAGATATAAAAATGTAGGCATGTACATTGAGGAGTCTACATGTTTGGGGGTATTTTAGACAATGGACCTTTAATCAATACTCTCAATGTAGTATTTGGGGGTTTAATGGTTTGGTTTTGGTTTTGGTTTGGTGTGGGGTTTTATGGTCATAAATGACCAAATATAGGTTGAAATTATTAGTTTTCAAAGCTGTCCTTAGGTGTGTTGACTAGAGATTCCTCTCACTGAGATACCCAGAATTCCTAATATCTTTTAGTAAGAAATAGCATAAAAAAAAGTTAGCTTGCTCTTGGCAGCTATGCCACAAATGTATGGAAGATCCTTATCCTTTTGGAACAGTGACTGGAGATTCACGAGGATAATCCAAGGCATTTGAAACATCACTACATTCCCATGTGTGAGTAAACAAGCCAGGCCATGTATCTCCAACTACTATAAAATATCTTCAATTCAGAGTTGTCATGTAGATGCCTAGGTATAGAAAATGTATATGTCAACATGTGAGTGAGGGATATTCTTGGTTACTTAAACATGGATGCCATTTCAGATTTCCTAGGATCTGACATCCATCTGCCCTTTCACAAAGCTATGGTTCTCCCATGGGTCTTGCATTACATCTTCCAGGGCTTCACAGATGTTCTGGATACTGCAGGGCATTTCAAATGCCACTACATGCCTGGTTTTAGGCAACTAAATCAAATTTTAAGTGAAGGGTGTGTGTGTCCCTGTCATCTGAACTAGCTGCCTGTATTTCTTATCCTTGACATAATAATTTCAAAGTACAATTCATCTGACCAAAAGAAGGCATTACATTAGAATATGGTCAATAACTCCTGGGTTTTTTTTTCTTTCTTGAAATTTGCTTTTGTTGTTTATGTCTTCTAAAAGTAGAAATACCGGGCTACTGCCTCAATTAGCTACTGATGTGATTAGGTGGCATTTCAAACATCAAGTCTAAATGATAATGACCATACAAGACGAAGGTCAACAGAAAAGTGATTCCACTACTTGTGCCACTCAAGTACAGTTAGCAGTTACATCTGAGCACAGAATATTAGATTTGCATAAGTGAATGGGAATAAAATGTAGTGAAGAATACTTTGATGCATTTACATTTGTATCTGTTATGAATAGGCCATTGATGTCCAACTGCAAGCACTATATCAGTTAATTTAACTCTCTATCTGCAAAGTAGAGCTACTCAAATCCAGCATGAGAGAACTTATCTCCCATTGTTTGTGCATCACTGAAGCCCCTAGACCCCCTACTAAATTTCACTTTCTTTTTTTTTTTTTTTTTATTTAAACAGTGCAAGAATCAAAAATCTCTAATGACAAATGAGTCTCCAGATTCTGAGCTCTCTTTACACCTGCAAGTAACCTCAACATTTCATCACAGTGAGCTGTCACTCTGTCACTTTTCCCTTTAACTTGGAAAATGAAATGGCATTGATGGCCTGAGAACTAGTAAAAAATACAGCAGGAATAATACTTGTAGCTTCAGCTTTTGCAATTATACTGTGTATTGTATTGTTAATATCTCTTTTTTTTTTTTTTTTTTTTTTTTAATAGCAGAGGAAGCCAAATTGAATGATTAATCTTTGACCTGTAGCTGTAGGAAACAATTTTAACAACCTCTTTTAAGAAGTCTAGCCTTCTCTGTAGCATGCACATAACTTTCATTAACATTAAACAGTGTTACATGTGCACACCAGGGCATAAGCTTCTAAACAGATATTAATTGGCTAAGAAATAATCCACTATTTCTTCTCCTTGCAGTTAGTCTCAGAGAACTTGCTTTAGGTTTGCTACCTTCACAACTGTTTGAGGGTGTGTTTATTAATTTTCCTTTAACTGCTTAAATGACAAAATTTTTTCAGACACACATGTCCATGTATAAAGCCATTTAAAAGGCAATAGAAGAAATGAGTTTCAGTATTTATCATCAAGAGTCTACTCTGTCCCCATGTCCCTATTTCCTGTAAAATATCATCAGTATATTAAATCAATACTGAACCAGTAAGTTAAAAGGAAAGTAATTATGGGTTTGCAATCAATATTATTTTAGAGTTGTAGAAAAAAGTTTGCAAGCAAACACGTTAATTCTCTATGTCTGAGGTAGTCTATTGAAAATGCACAGTTCTTTCTTTGTAGCAGTTAACCAGGGCAAAATACCAAGCTGTCACAATAAAGAAACATAGTGGTACAAGGACTAGAATTTTATATTAAGCATGGAACAATTTTGAATAGAAAGTGTTTTATTGTCACATTAGATTGCCACTGGGACGGGGTTCAGGATTCCCAACTGGCTTTTAAAAAATCACAGCTTTAATCTAGCCAGGTTGACCTTTCTAAGTGTTTCACATCAACCTTTAAAGAATAAGAGTTAAAAAGTGCAAGTGTTTGCTAGAACCCAACTGCTGCTGGACCTGCTTTGCTTCCACAGAAAGTCCGGGATGCTGTATTTTAAAATTGGGAAATCCCTATGTTTATGTGTATTTACCAAATTGTGGTCATAGGAAATTTCATGTGAATCAATTTCTTCCTTTGCCTCCAATGTCCTGGAGCTGTCTGCTGTGTTCCTTTACCTTATCTCTGCAGAACTCCTACTTTGTCCTGCTCTTAACCTCTTAACCTACAGAAAGGTTATGTAACTAGGCATTGGAAGTGAAATTAATTTTGCCCCATTTAGATGTCCATGATTCAGGTAGATCCAGTTCCCATGGTTCTTTGGAAATTGGCAGCTCCATGAAGTAAAGTACCTCACCCATTTAAACATCACTTTAGGGAAAGAATTTGGGCATCCTACGAATGCTCTGAGCTTTGGAGCATGGTAGACAAGAGGACCTTCTGAGGTCCCTTCTAAATGGAATTAACCTCTTTCAAGGATTTTCAAAACAAGAGAGACTTCTGGGAACTGTGTTGTCAGTTTAAAAATTAGGGAGCAGGCTTTTCCTTGCACCTGTGCAACCTGATATCTTTGTAGAAACCTTTACCTTCACAGATGATGTTTTCTAATCTTGCAGATGTACAAGGGAGGTGAGGTGTTTTGGGTTTTTTTCCATATCTCTCATGGTTCAACTATGCAAAGGTTCATTGTAGAAGCAGGGATTTTTGTCCCTGATATATTTGGGTTTTACTTCTCTTTGCTTATGTTAAATGAATACCAGTCGGGGCTGTCAGGTCTTGACAATGCTCTGGGTTACATGTAAAGAAGGCAGAGCTGGTTATTTTTCCCCTTGGGGGCAGCCTTTTGGCCTTCAGGCAATTCGTTTAAAAATAGCTTCACTCTGCCTGATGCCTTTATTATCACAGATACAATTCCCAGTTTGACTGCCCAAATCAGAAATTAAACCTCTGTGTTCAAGAGCAACATGCTGCATGCACTGCTTTCCTGTTTTGTTCAGACAAACTCTCTCCATAAGCCATATGGCAAGATTTTTTTTCCTTGGTTTTTCCTTGGTTTCTATATATTTGATCATGCTTGTCATACAAGAGAAGAAGCTGAGGGCAAGATGCAAGTAAGGCTGGAATGTATGCATATAAAACTGATGTTCTGCTTCCTTAGGTGTTGCTTAGAAAGTGTTGGCAGGCTGGTGGCCCTTTCATTTGTATTCCTCTTATAGAAAAAGAAAAGAAAATAATAAAAACCAACCTGATAGTGGAAATATACCATTGGGAATGTTTCTGCTACAGATTCCTGTTAGCTCAGAAAAATAATTTAGGATCCCTGCTGCAGTTCAAGCCTTTAGTAAAATGGGCATCTGCTTATTTTCAAACCAAAAAGTCTCACTGCAATCACCAGGGTGGGTGCTATATGCAGATACCATGAGCTGCTCTCAGAAGTTTCCATAGGTTTACTGAGCACTTGGGAAAATGAGTGGTTTCACCCCTCTAAACTCAATTTTTTGTTTTCAGCTCCACTCTTGGAATGTATTAACTCACATTTATAACAGACATCAAGGAACAATCATAAAATTCTTATGGATGGTACTGTAAGTTGCTGATACCACTGAAACAGCAATGTGAGATAAAACATAGCACAGGTTTCCCATCAGTTTGGGAACTTAAAGTAAAGGCACTGTCCATGTGGTACCCTACGATAAGGGAACCTCTGAAAGAGCTGGAAAAGGAGGCTGTTGGAGAACTTCTGCAGTCCCACAGAAAATATGAGTGGTGGTAGAACAGCCACTTGTTGAAATTATTTTAACTTGGTGATTTTGAGACTTAATCTGTCTCTCATCCTTTTCTTCATAGAGGTTCCTCCACTATAGTACTGGGACCAGTCCTATTCAATATAGTTATTGATGACCTGGATGAGGAAGTAGAGTGTACCACCAGCACATTTGCTGCTGACACAAAACTGCGTGGAGTGTCTGACACCTCAGAAGGCTGCGTTGCCCTCAGAGGGACCTAGACTCACTGGAGAGTTGGGCAGGGAGAAATTTAATGAATTACAAGGCCAAGGGTGAAGTCTTAAAACTGGGAAAGAACAACCCCAGGTACCAGTATAGGTTGGGGACTGAGCTATTGGAGAGCAGCATAGGTGAAAGGGACCTGAGGGTGCTGGTGGATGGAAGGATGACCATGAGCCAACAATGTGCCCTTGTGGCTAAGAAGGCCAATGGCATCCTGGGGTGCATTAGAGGGGGGATGGATAGTAGGTTCAAGAGATGTTCTCCCCCTCTACTTTGCCCTGGTGAGGCTATATCTGGAATATTGTGTCCAGTTCTGGGCCTCTTAGTTCCAGAAGGACAGGGAACTGCTTGTAAGAGTCCAGTGTAGAGCAACCAAGATGATTGAGGGAGTGGAACATCTCCACTATGAGGAAAGATTGAGAGAGCTGGGTCTCTGCAGCTTGGAGAAGAGAAGAATGAGGTGTGACCTGATAAATGTTTATAATTATGTAGGGGGTGAGTGCCAGGAGGATGTAATAAAGCTTTTCTCAGGTGTAACTAATTATAGGACAAGGGGCAATGGTTATAAACTGGAGCATAGGTGGTTCTGTATAAATATTAGGAAGAATTTTTTCACTGTGAGGGTGACAGAGCACTGGAATAGGCTGCCTAGGGAGGTTGTGGAGTCTCCTTCCCTGGAGACATTCAAAACTCAGCTGCATGTGCTCCTGTCACTGTTGGAGGTGACCCTGCTCTGGCAGGGGGGGTTGGACTATATGATCTTTTGATGTCCCTTCCAGCCCCTAACTTTCTATGATTCTATTAAATGAAAAAAAAAAAAATACAGGAACTGAGAGTTTGAGATTTAAGCCCCTGAAGCAGAAGGGGCTTAAATCAAGTTTATTTGAGTGAGTGCTCATTTATATTTACAGTTATATACAGTTCTGTACAATACAACTATAAAGTATGGTATATTTTCTTCATAGGGGTGTTTTGATACTTAATCTTTGTGAATCATGATGAGACCCTTAGATGAAAGACACTGTGTAGTATCCCATAAGGCCTCAGGCATGAAAGTGTCGTTAATAATTTAAGAGTAATGGCTACCCTAGAGGCTGCCAGATGCCTCTGGTGGTAGAAATACCTACACAAATGGATACTGTAACATTGATTGAATAATTTCTTTGATTAATTTATCAGTATTTTAAAATACATTTGACAATGTCTTTCATTATTCACCTTACTTATGCATTAGTTTTAAACTCTTATCTCATTAATGAAGAAGCTGCTTACCCTAAAAAGAGCTTATTTTCTCTAAAGAAAAACAAATTGCATTGACTTGCCATCTAATATCAGCATGTCCAGTGCAAAGTTTTTGGAGTTTTGCTTAACTGGGAAAGATTCAAAGAATGCTCACCCAAACTTTATATTAATGAGCATGAACTATTATAGACACTTTGTAAAGTTTTCTTGGTGAAGACTTTGGTCCCAGACCTAGTCCAGGATGTGACTCAAAGATCTGTAGTAATGTGTTTTAGGTGTCTCCAGCTTTCTGATGATAGAAACTGTGGTGTTATCAATAAGGCACCTGTGAGGTTATCCTTACCAGGTTGCAGCTTTCAATAATTTCAGTGTATGAGGTGAGCTGAAGATGTATCACATCACTGATCTGCAGATACTCAGGAATGATGTTGAAAACTCACACTAAGCTACCATACAGAAACAATTTGGTCTGGAATCTTAGCATACAGCTTTATGGTGATGATTCCTGGAACCTCTATCTGACCATATATAGTCTGTAAAACAGATCCTACTCTCAGATTCAAGGCAACACACACAAGGGCAATGTGAAGCATCAAATGTAAATGTTTATGAATTTTGTTTCTGTTGGAGTTTTAAGGTGACAACTGATAGCTCAAGACTGGCAATTTATTTGCAAAAGAAATAGACCCTAATAGAAAGAACTGGCCCACCCTAAGATCTGCTGTACAACTATGAGTTTATATAACAGCTCCCAATCTTTCCTGCAGTAATCTAGCCTGTAAACAAACAAGACATTTACTAGACAAAAAACAGGCACAAACAGATCAAATTACTTCTCCAAGGTTATAAAAACCATTACCAAAAAAGGTTTCTTTCTGTAATAGGCTTGAATCTTAGCTCTCCCAAAGCTCCTTTTACTGTTACAAACCTATCCTTCTTTGTGGGATATTTGGCTTAGCTGAAAGATTTCAGAAGCTGCTAGTAACAAGAGTGGTGAGGCTGAAGATTTCATCATGGAAAATTGTCAAATACTCAGTAATCACTGGTATTCAAATATGCTGTCTTTAAAATATTTCCTTTACAATATCTAATATTTTTTTTACTTAGTTTTTTACTTAGTAAGGAATAAAGAATGGATATGACTTATTTGTTTATGCTTCTTTTCACGGATGATCATATAGTAAAGGTGAAAGAGATCCTAACTTTTAACAGATCAAAGCACTTGTTTTACTATTAATTCTTTGGTACTGGCTCTCCCGAGGCCCTTGCTGCTATGAGCTAATGCAAATTGCATCAGGAAATCCAACGGGCTTAGTAAACACTGAATATTAATTCATGATGGTTTTGAACATGCATAAACAGCATCAGTCCCAAAATCCAGAGCAGAAGCAAATAACAGTGTTAAATTGGTATGTCAGAATTTTATGTGCAGTGTTGTTTTGGCCATAAACATCATCATTTTCTTGCCATGTTGAATGATCATGTTGTTCTGTTATAACACAAGAATTCTAAATCGTTGAGTTATACTCTTGCTTCCTCTAACCATACCCAGGGCTTGCTCTAATTGCTAAGAGCTGCTTTTCCTGCATTGTCCAGTCTGCTTTTCTCTAAATCCAGCCAAGATACATATTTTTTGAGAAGTACTAGAGTTTTTTCATCAGGGATTCAGAACAGGACTCAGGAAACCTACATCTAGTCTCAGGTTTCATGAGGCACTCTGGTTAAGCCATAGCATTGCTGTCGTGCATCTAACTGCAGCAGTAGTGGATCAAGGGTTGGACGTGATGATCTCTGAGGTCCCTTCCAACCCAGCCAATTCCATGATTCTATGATTCTGCTTTGGTCCTGTATCAGTAAGGGACTGCTTAGGAGAAATGCTTTCCATATTTTAGCTAAGACAAGAAGGTCCAATTGTCAAGCAACAGCTTCCAAATCAGAACAAACCTATAAATAATTTCACTTACAGAAGTCAGAACAATTTAATTCAGCTAAGAATCTACCTAATCTAGCACTTGTCATTGACAGCAGTTCTTATGTCATCACTAAAACACCCTCATTTTCAACATATGATTTGTGACAGGTTTCAGCATAATGTACTCAGTTTCTTAACACTACTTAGATATCTTTTGTGGCTCTGAAGAAGCTGTGGACATATCAACAAGAATTCTTAATGCTGGAAATTTCTGAGCAAAAAGGTTCAACATTGGCCTATTCAAAGGTCTATCGAGGGACTCACACAAAACTGTTCTGTATTTCTTTCCAAATGTGTTCTGAATGTTTCCTTCAAGGGTAGAGATAGGTTGTCTGAATATTGAAATGGATAAGAAGGTTATGTCTTTGTGCAGTTTTGTTTACCTTTCCTGTCCATCGCTGTGTATTTTAATATTCACCTTTTGAACTTTTCTCATGTAAGGTAAAATATCATAAAACATGATCTACATTACAGCCTGGGTCTGAAAGTTTGAGATGCTGGTATCCTGGCAAATTCTCAAACAATTAGTAATCTAGTCTGTGCTAGAGAGCAACAAAGGAAATCACACTGTGTAAGTAAAGATTTCACTAAATGTGGATCTAGTGATTCACAGGGACTCATCATATGGTGACAGTAGATACTAAGTAGTACTCATTCTAGGGCGTGCAGCTGCTCTCCTTGAAATTCTAGAGATTAAAAAGGCAATTTAAATATTTTATAGGCCTCTGACCTGGTGCCTGGAATTGGTCTATCAGCCTGCAGATGAACTCATGCTATCTCACAGCTTGTTGGGGACAGTTATATAAATGCCTTGTGAAACCACAAGCAATTGCTCAATTGCCCGAGATGACAATCAGAGCTCCTCAAGTCACAGGTTCCACTTTGCAGGATAGAAAAGAAGCATGATGCACTCTGACAGCAAAGGAACATCTTTTTCTTTCTCTATTAGCCTTCCCTTTGGACAGACCAGAAGATACACGATGCTTCCAGGGTCTATTGACAGCAAAAGCAGTTTGAGTCACAGTGGTACTCAGTTTTTCTACAAATATAAAGTTGAAGCCACTATTGCTGGTTATAGCAGTTATATCCCTGTTTTCTGACAGGAAGTATATTGAGAATATATTTTTTCCTTTTTTTTTTTAAATAAATACATTTAATTTCATGTCTGTCATACTGTCATCTATAACTTTTGTGTCTGGAGATGCTAAATATTTAACAGCATTTTCACCCAAACCCCTTAACTATTAAGCACCATTAAGTCTATATTCTCTTAGTAGACAAATTTGTATATCTTTTCATATATTGTTTGCACATAAATATTTCTTTCATTCCTCACAGGCAGAGCAATACTGAAAGGTAAGACCAGTGTTGGAGTAAGAAAAAAGTTTGGTGAAATTTAAAAATGGGTACCTGTTTGGAGTGGTCCTGGGATTCAAATACTAACACCAATTAATTGAAAATTTTCTGGTTTAATTTGAAAACTATTTCTCAAGAAAGGGTTCATTCTGGTTTGTTTTGTGTTTTTTTTCTGATTGATTTTATTTGTTTTTCAATTTTGGCTTTGACAAAACAGATTAATTTTTTTCTGGGAAATTTACAAGACAAGGCAAATGTACACTGCATTTTAATTATTTCTCATGTAAGTAATGTACTACAATAACTATCAGACATACAAAGACAAGGAGAGATGTATTAAACTCCTCTGGCTACCCTGGGAGTCATTAGCTAAGCTGATAATAAAACTGAAGATTTCTTGGCTTCTAAGCCTATGTTTTAAGCAGAAAACTTCAGTATTTTCTTAGAATCCAGCAGTGAGCTGTCTTCTGTTTCAATACAGAAGCTGATCTTAAGTCATCCAAATGATATATAGTTTCCCAGATGAACATTTGTCATTATTTTAAACAGAACTCATTAACTTCTATGGTTGTTTAGCACCTCCAAGTCCTATTTTTCATTTAAAGCCTTAGGTGAATTTATGGAAGCCTTCCATTCACAGCAGTGATCACTGGACAGAATACAGAGTATTTTAAATAAAGAACTAAATGCCAAAAGAAGTTCTCAAGCAAGTTGAAAATGTTACCAGCTTATTAGTAGTTACATTTTGACCAATGGAAATCACTTTTTAAAGAATTCTGTTGACACTAAAATTAATACTAACATGATGTGACGGCAAAGAAACAGCAAGTTTTAAGTACTTAAGACTACTCATCAATAAGTTAAAAATATGTCAGTGGCATCAGAGCATCACATATCTCCTTATTTGAGTTACAAAAGGCAATATTTTTTTTCTTTTATTTTTTTTCCCCCTAAAGAAATCATGCTTAAGTTAGACTCCAAGGAGATAATTTGGCACTTCACACCATCCATATGTAAAGATCAATGGATAAAAAAATGTTTGCTTATCCTTAGCAGAGCTGAACTTTTCTACATGCGCATTGTATCTGAAAGCTGCCAGCATTTTTAATTTTGGGGAAGATCTTTGAAAAGAATTCAGGACTGAAAATTATTCTGTTTCCAAAATCTGGCTTGCTGAGCAGAAGAAAGTGGGTAGCCAAATTCCGATACCATAAGTAAATTTCAAAGGTGGTTGAGCACGAAGCTCAGATGCAGGCTGAAGTGTAACCTTTATTCCATTTTATCTCAAAGGAATGTGCTAGAATTTATGTAGCATATATGTACTGGTTGTTCTCTGCTGTATGCAGATTCAAATAATAAAAACTAAACAGTGGCAGGAGAGGCAATGAGTTAATTTGGCTACTTCAGGGTAAAAAATGCTTTATATTTAAGAGATTATACAAAGATATTAAAAAGTTACACATTTTTTTTTCTCAACATCCCTCCAAAATGAAAATTCCCTTTTCCTTTTCACAGAATGGAAGTGGAGAAAGACTTGTTAGCATAACATTAGAGGTTTGTGAAAACCACTTCCCAATTTGAGGTCCTGCCTGCTATATAACCATTCACTTCAACACATTTTCTATGATTTTATTTACTTGATCTCACATTAGGGCCCAGGTCCAAGATTTGACCATGATAATCCCTCTTTTTGGAAGAATAATTGCTCAATAACTTGAGCAATAACTTGCTTTTTTCTCTACATTTTATCCTAAGTGTTCAATCCTTGCATTTTCAGCTTCCATTTTACTGACTTCTTATATACCCCTCCTGACAGTGTGCAGACTCTTTCAAGATACCAGCACACACGTCAGATGGTTTAATGGTGGATTGGTGTTGGTGGATTCAAAATTAGTTGTCTAATTAGAAGTCTCTGGTACTAGATCATACTAACAAAATGCAATAGCCAGAATAGTAATAAGCAGTTTCCAATCTGTTTACAAAATACATCAGTTTGATGTAGACATAAAAGGACAGTACTGTTACAGTCCAGTTGTAGTATTTAATTTCTATAATAAAATTTATAAGTTTTATTAGCCTTTACCTTCTTTTTCTTTTTTAAGATAGCCTTAATTTACAAGTAAAGTACTCTAAACAATCAACACAATCATTTTTAAGATTTTTTTTCCTCACAACATATGTGCTTTAAAGAAATTTCAGAATGAGAACTGGGGAACAGGAAATATGATGTTCTCTTGTTTGTGGCTTTTCTTCATTGGATTTTTTGGGGAGGTTTTTGTTTGTTTGTTTTTTAATTACTCTTCCTTTTTTACTGCTTTGTCTAGATAAAGATTAATCCGTATTCCCAGGAAGTCCCTAGATTCTATTGTGAGGCTTCCTGATACCACACCATCTTTTTGTTCCCTAGTTTTATCTGCTTAAGAAATCTCACGTTAAATGTTACTTAGTTGTTGTTACATTTCCAAAGTCATGTCTCTAAGTGTATTTTTTTCTGAAAAAACCTACATTTTCTCCACTGAATTCCTGGGGAGTATGATCTACTCCTGGGGCTCATCTTCATTGTTAATTCTGGGTAAACTCCTAGGTGTTCTTACTTCATTGTATTCTTACCCATCATGTTCTGTGGGAAAAAAAAATCTTAGGTGGTTAAATTCAGATGTAACATATTCCAGACTTAGTCCAAATTATTTGAAGATTTAGGTACTACTGGACTTTCTGGGTTTTCCTGGGAATGAACTGGGTTACTGCAGACCTTTTTCTTCAGTGCAAAGTTAATTAAGAAAATTCTTGAGGACTGGCCTAACCACAAAATTCTTATTCTCCTGGATACCTCAGAAGGGAATAAATATCTGGAAATTGTACTATGACAGACTGTGAAAAAAAATATATATTGCAGAGCCTTTGGCATCTAGGACCTTGCCTTATGAGTAAGACATATTGCTGCCTAAATCTGTATGAAATGGTTTTTCAGCCTGTGTCTTAGTGGATTGAATTATAAAAGTACTGGCACCTTCAGAACTGAATCCTGAAAGATGCAGACCTCTGTCACTTCCCACAGCTCACAGTGAAAACTGAGGATGTTCTGCAACTTGTCAGTGCTCAGCCCCACGTGGGTACAGGCAAGGGACCTCCAAGGGAACATTAGGGAACCAGGTGAGATTCATGTAAACATCCTGATCTCTTCAGCAGTGAGAAATCTGAATATTAGCTGTCAGCTTGTTTTCTCCTACACTTGAACATATTATACATTAGGAGGAAAGCAAACTGACCTTCATTTTGGCCCACATTTTTTAAATTCTTGGATGAAGCTACATGAATAAGATTCTTCACACTGCATTGATGTGATTTTGTTAGCCTCTGCCAAACACTGGTTCAGTAATTCCTAAAGTGCTTATAGCTTACAGTGAGAGATGGTTGACAGCCATTAAAGTGCTGTACCTTGCCTTTGAGAGAGGAAAAATGATTACTGATGAGAACTGGAGAAATTAACTATGAAAATTATGAAGCTAATATGTGCTTTTTATTGGCTCAAACAAAATTTCTTTTTCACCATGTTTAATCATGTGCTGAGACTAGAATTTTTGTCCTAATAAATAAGAACAGGGAAACTATATAAAAAACATCCATCTATCCAGCATGAAAATTCAACTCTGCTTAGAGCTCTGCTGGTGTCTAAGTGAATTTATACGGATGACTCCAATGGCTCATCAGATCAGAATTGGTCTTTTATCCTTGTCTTCTTGTTTCTGACCATGTTATCTATTTTTCAGAACTGTAAATTATTATTTCACTTCTCCAACCAGCACAAAGACTATTTTCTTTTTCTGGAGAAAATATTTCTCTCTTTTTCTCTCTGTTGTTTGTTTGTTTGTTTGTTTGTTTGTTTTAAAGCTGGTGCATTGTTTTCAAGTGCTCTGTTTAGCACATCACATAACAAACCCAGCTCATTATTATGCATTATCTACTGCTGCTTGCTGCAATGCAATATTTACACTTTGGCATTAAGGCAGGAGACAGCCCTTGTTATGCAGCCCAGCCACTGCTGATAGATCGACACAATGTTTTTTCAGAAACATGAAGAATTGAAAATGGTTCATCTGGGGATTGCAAGTGCTATGAATTCTTTATATCTAACAGTTGGCCTGCACTGACCCAAAGGATATTAGATTTCTTAGGAGCAAACGTGCTATTCTGAAATGCACTTAAAAAGCCTGATCTCAGTGGCCTGCAGTGCCTGCCCCCCCATTGTCATTGGCCTTTGCCAGACAGAGCTTCCCCTCCCTCTGTGCAACCCTTGCTCCCTGCCTTATACCTCCTGCTGTCTACCTCAGGTCTTCCATGCTGGCATCATGCAGGCAGCAGGCGGGAGTGGGGAGGGCTGAGGACACCATTAGGAGCTGGAGGAGGTTGCTCCCAAGCCTGGATTTTATTGCCATGCCACTTGGATTGTTTTTACAGCTGGCAGGCCAGAGTGACCTTTGGCTGCCTCTTCTCATTTCTCTTGGCTCCTTCTCCATAAGTCCCCATCAAATCTGCTGCTCTCGTGGTCTTTTAAAGGGCTGCTCTGCCAGCATTGCTGCTTCCTACAGGGCAGGAGATGCTGACCTCAGATTGGCAAATGGAGGGAGGGGAGGGGGAAGAGGAATGCAGAAGGGGTGTTGATAGGCCTGGTTCTTACTATGTCTTGCTGTTCTTTCTAATGACATCAGGACTGAGGCAGGCACTAATCTGTTGCTGCTGGCATGGGCAATCCATGAAGGGATGGGAAAACATTGCAGGTACCATCCCTGCAAGGAGATGCTGTGGAGATGAGGGGGACATGAACTGACACCCCACCTTGTGGGATATACAAGGCAAAATCACCTTGCCTGGCTAATAAGACATTTCTTTAATAATTTCTCTTTGAGGATCCCAAAGCACTTTACCTATTAAAATTTCCTATTAAAATGGAACACCATAGTATCATTCTGCAGTAGGTAAATATCTGTTTCTCTCCTGTATTTCAGACCTATCTGTTGACTCATGCTACTGTTGGTCAGTGAACCTACTGAAGGTCACCTAACCACTGACAACACTCCTTCTCCAGAAGTTGTTCCTCCTTTCTCTCTGCAAAGTACCCCAACATCTTACTGCACTTTGTGTCCCCAAAACATCCCTACTTCAGTGTTAGAAGCCCATTACTGAAAAATCCTTCATATTATCAGAAAACAAGATTAAATTCTTTTTTTTGTACACAGACTTCAGAAAATCTTTTGCTTCTGCCAACTCATAATGATTTTAGAGACATACCCAGGTGGAAAGAAAACTTTGTGTGTACTGCACTGGCTTCCATCACCATCACCCAAACTCAGATATGGGTCTGTCAATGTGGTTCTTCTCCTTCCCCTCATTTGAATGACAACTTGGAGAGGGTGGAGGAGACAACAGAATTTGGGGGGGATGAAAACTGTCAGATAATTGAGATGATTTTTAATTAAACTGTGTATTTCGTCTACTGCTATACACAAAGAGCTTTATTGTAGTGTTGCTGTGGCAACCTTGAGTATCCTGACGTGTGATTAAAATCTTAGATATAAATGTTCCATTAACAAAGAGAAAGGCTTTTTTTTTTTTTTTTTTCCATGGGGCAGCCACCAAAATCCAAAATCGCTGATCCTGAAGACTGAGGGTCAGATTGTCACCCTGGATTTTGGTCACTGGAGGGTAGTGATGGAGAGAAACAGTCATGCAGATGACTGAAAGCCTATGAGGGAGAGATATCCTTTTCCTGATTATAAAATCCTGCCCTCTTCTCCCCCCTGCCCCATGTCTCTCCATTCCCTAAGGATGCTATACCAATCAGACTTAGTATCTTAAAAGGCCACAAAGGGAAAAATGTCAGGTGTGAGCTGCTCTGCTCAGCACGTCAGGAGTTCAGATAAGAACACAAAAAGTACCACATGGGGTTAGACATAAGGTTCGTTTAGCTTGCTAACCTTTGCCTGGCAACAGCAAGTAGGAAATGCTTAGGATATGTATAGACTTGACCTTTCTCTCACAGACCCTCCCAGCTCCTGATAACCACTACTTAAATGTGTCCTTGCAAATCTCCCCCAGATGCTGGTTTTTCCTTCTGAGCTAGGAGAGGCATACTTCATTTGTTCTTTTTTTCTTTATTTTTTTTTTCTCCCATACATGGCCAAACTTTGTCCTTTGAAGAAAAAATGATTGCTGCTTCTATTATGATGGAATGGGATCAAGGATTCGGGGCAGCCCTGTAGGCAAACAATGAAATAGAAGCATCCTAGCATTAAGGCAAGATGCTTTCTCCTCTCTTTTGTTCTTTCTGTGCCTTTTAAGAGAGAAAAATAGGATACAGTCTCTAATAGATGCTTCTGTATAGAGATGGTGATCTGTCTTGACATGTCCTTCTTTTTTCCCAGTTAACTGTCATAGCAGCTTCATCCTGAAAAGCTGGGGTCAGATCACCACCTCTGATTTTAATCATCAAAGGTAATGAATGGAAGAAGAGTCACTTGTACAGCTAAATTCTATCAGCCAACAACCCTGAAATATTATTCCTCACTCTCCTGTCCTTTAATTTCTTTCAGGCACAATTCTCATTTAAATTACTTAGGAATATGATATAGCGGGAAGATGTTATATGTTAAATAATGGACTTACCCAGGAAAATGAGGTCTACATTAATGCAACATTTATCTCATCCCTTACAATCCGGGATTTCTTCATTGCTTTATCCAAGAATGGAGATTCCCTCAGTTCTTGGTTTACTCTTGTGTCAGGAAAAGAAGTAAAACTTCAGAGGACATCCAACCATTTCTGTAATACCGGAGCAAAACATAATTTCCTGACCTGCTGGACAATTAGCTTATGCCCTGAAGTGTGATGTTTGATTATGATCCTTACAGGCTGAGTTTGCAATGCTAATGACAGTAAAATTATTGAGTTTCTTATTAGATGCAGTCACAGAATTTGTCTGAATGATTTTTAGTTGCAGTGAGTTACCCAGACTGACCAAAAGCTGCAATGGTCTGCTCAGTACTTGCTCTCTTTTGCATTCCCAGGATAGCAGTTACATACACAAGACCACAGATTTACTCTGACTTGCATAATTTTGAGCAGCTCAATCACACTAAGACTGTTTGCTCACTAATCTGATCCCTAATCTAATCTGTCTGTCAATTAAAAAACTCTCGCATTTAGAGATTAATGAGAACTGTGCTTTACCTGTTTGTTTGTGGGTTTCTTTAGAATGTATTTTACAGTTTTTTCTCTATACTGGCTTGGACAAAACCTTGTGACCTACAAAATATCAATGAATTTACACACATATAGAAGATCAGCTTTAGTAAACGGAACTATTTCATAGTATGTCTCCTGTGAGTCCGGAGATGCAAAGGTTAAAAGAAGTCAGGAAAAATAATAATTTTTTATTACAGAAGTGGTATATTAAAAAGAAAGGAACATGGCAGATGTAATTTAATTCTACCCTTTGCTGTATTAAAAAATATTCTGTTTAGAAACTCTTATTTAAATTAACTCCTTCTTGATGCTTTGATACTTTCTAACTATAACCTAAATTTACAAATGTTGCAAAGTAAGGTATCTGTGTACCATGTAGGTGTTTCTTCCCAGGAATTTTATCATTTTAATTTTTTTTCCCTACTTCTATTTTAATGATAGAACTATTTTTCCAGAGACATTCTTTCCAGTAGCTCAACATTGTATCCAAAAATGAATGAGTTTAAAATTTCCCAGTGAGATCTACCAATCTTCTTTGTCCTGATTTAGAAGGCTGCTTTGCAGCCAAGAGCTTAAGTAATGGGCAAAGAAAAATAGAGAAGAAAACTGGATGTATAGTTAAGTAGCTGACATATATCTTCATATTTTGTATCTGTGGTGTGCATATAGGCCTCTTCCTCTTCACAATGCTGTGACCACACACAATTGGTACTTGTTTAAAAATAGTTTTAAAAGTAAAAGTTGAGATTTTTCACTTTCTCTGCTGAGCAAAGTCTGAAAGGAGAACACCAAATGCTGTGAGATGTTCGTCAAAATAACTCTCCAAAGTTTGTTTTAAGCAATACATGTACTAAACCTTGGAGTTATTCATGAGGAACTGATGATTCTTGGTCTTTATTTGGAGACCTGAGGTGAAAAAAGGAGAACTAGGTTCCAGAAAATAAATGTATTATTGAAACAAACAAAATATTTTTTGTATAATACCAAAAGATGTGTTTTCACTTTTTCTCTTTACAAAGTTTGCATCCCTCTTTGCAAAATGCTGTAAATTATGTATTTTAAAACATATGAGATTTTCCCCCTTTTGTTATGTTTTTAGATTCCATTCAGTTTAACTTCATTTTATCTGCAAGAGGTGGGAATTAAATAGTTTCTGGAAGATCTAAGGGAAGCTGGAGCTTCCCTAGTTGCAGTGCCTCTTTTTCTTTTTTGCATGTCTCAGAGTTTTGACATTCTCCCTAGTGATGGTTGCTATGCTATTCCTCAGCACACTGGATGGTGATCCTTGCAATGCCTAAGGTGCTAAGGAATATTTTGTACAGAATATCGTCCTTCTTATTTTTCTTTTTTTTTTTTCCCCCTTTTTCTTTTTTTTTTTTCAAAAAAAAAACAACAACAAAAAACTCCAAAGTTTCTTGGAATGGGACCTCAGATAGAATTTTTCCTCCAGAGATTCTATCAAAATCCTTGTCACCATGCAGCAGAGTGAAAGGCATAAAAAGTTAATAAAGACCAAAGACATTTTGTACACAGTCCCCCTGACTGTTATCATCAAGAGGACACATGAAATTATTTAGGCTGAACTAACAGCCTGGTTCATTAAACCCAATATCCCACTTCTGGGAGATGTCAGTGGGGGGGTTGCAGAAAAAAGGAGAAATCTTTGCTTTTGCTAATAACCAGGTGTGCCATTCCTACAGGGATGGTGCTGTGAGTGAATGCTGTCTTCCTAATAGCTTGCAAACCCACTTTAAGTCTGAGATTTCAAAATTGTCTTGCAGAAAGTACATATAAGAGATAATTTTTTCTCCTTGTCCACTTAGCAGTGAATTTCACTTGTATGTGCAAATAGCATGACCAAAAAATTTCTTTTCACAGGTGGCCCCTTTTCACTTATCATCTGTCTTCTCTCCCAGCCCAGCCTGTTTCCTGAGCATCTGAACTGCTTTATGGAAAAGACAAAACAAACAAACAAACAAACAAACAAACAAAAAATCCATAAACAAAACCCAAAAAAACCCCCACAAAAAGCCACAAACAAACAAACAAACAAAAAAACCCCATAGAAAAGCCCACACATAAGAACCCACAAACCCACGAAGAAAAAACCCTAACCAGCACAGTTTGTCCTCATTTTTTGTGAACTCTGGCAGACTCTGGTCTCCTGGAGGGGTTGCTGGCAGGTAAAATTGACAGCAGGCTATAGCTGACTGCATGTCTGCCACAAGGATCAGGTCCCAGCAGGCCTGACACATGTTGTCACCCTTGTTGCACAGGCAATAAAGGATGCACAGGCTGGTAGAGTCACAGAGGAGAGATCCTTTCTGAGCATGCACCAAGGTCGAGAGATCCAGGGTTGGTTAAAGCCCAGCACCAACTTGTATTCTTGAGTCAGGCTGTGAGAAAAATTGATTTTGGGGAGTTGGCTGCCAAATGGGGGAAAGCAATGATGGTAGCAATTAAACAAACAAACAGTATAAAAATTAATTCTCTAAGCATAAAACTGGGGAGAAAACAAAAGGAGGAAAGGTTTCTTGCTGAAATGAGAAGTGTTGTTTTGCCTGACCCAAAATTAAAAGTTCTGTCATAAGTACTTGTAAGGCAAAAAAAAAAAAAAAAAAAAAAAAAAAAAAGCAGTCACTGAGATTACACAATCATCCACCTTTTACTCAGTAGTTTAGGAGTTAACACGTTTCACCTTGAGTGTAAGACACCCCTGTATGTGAGGAGGTCTGAACCCATCTGTACCTTTAATGGGTTTGCTAAACTCACACTGTTGTATTTGATCCCAAGAATTCACAATACCCCTGAGTCATATTGATTCACCAAAAGAGTATGTAATAAAAAAAGTAACTAAGGTAGCAAAAAAGAAGAAAACAAATCAAAAGTAGGAATCATCATAAACTGCTTATCTAGGGGTAGTTTTCATCTACAGAAGATGGGAAAGAAAATAACTTAATTTTTCTTCTTCAGCATTTGGTTTTTCATTTGTTAATTTTTTTTCCCCTGCTGTGACTGATTTTTTTTTTTTTCCAATTTGTACATGATTTATCCATATGTCTGGGGGTGGGTGGCAAACTTCATTTAAAGTTAAATTCTTCAAACAGCATATAAGAATATTAATTGCTGTAGCCAGCCTGTTTCAAGAACCCAGTCTCTGATAATCAGGTCTCCTCTGTTAATATCCCTGACTGATGAATGTCTCTGCCTGATGTTTAAACATATCCACTGGGATATCACACTATTTAACATGCATATGAAACCATAAAAATAATCCCAGGGAAACTCACATCCTGAGAAGAGAGCAGTGCATCAGTGTGGCCAGTTTATTTGTATTCACATTAGGTGATTTGTCCCAGTTTGCCAGGTGCTGCTTGGACTGGTTCTCCACTATTTGCAACAAATGTGCCCCACTAGGGTATAAAACTTAAAACTGGACCAGAGCATCTCTTTTGTCATTCTGAACTGAGAAAAAATTTACAGTGCTCTACACTGCACAAAAAGATGCTGAAATAGAAGTGATAACAAATCCTACTTTGAGCAATCGTTGAATATTTCTTTAACTTCTATACATGATGGTTGACTAATACCTTTTTTTAATGTTTTTTTAATAGGTATTATAATGTCAGGTTCTAGGCATGGTTTAGGTTTCTAATGTGAAAGAAGTTATTTAAATGGAGGGAAATGTAGAAAGACATTTTTAGCAATCATGCTATGAAGTTTATGTTGTATCTAAAAGAAAAGGATTATATCGTTATCATCAGCTCTAGAAACTGGATTTTCTTTTTGACTTCCATTGTTATTTCAGTATCAAATATCATTCCATTAAACACTGTCTGGAATCTTCCAGTATAATGTTAACATTTTTTAGGCACCAAAGACAAAATCAGTAGCTACCAACAATGATCTGTTGAAAACCAACATATCTTTTTTCATGAACACAGTAGCCATCCAAAATACATAAAAAATTAACTTCATCATCCAGCCACGCTCCTGGACACCAACATGTTAACTTGTAGGAGAATACTCCTCTTACCCAACTAAATAATTAAACCGGAATGTTATCCAACATAGCACCTTTCCAGGGGGAATAAATTCCTTTGCAAGAAACATTCAAATGCATCACAAGAATCATTTCCATGCATTGAAAACACGATGTGTTACAGACTATTCTACCCTGGAAACAATGTGGGAAATCAATGGAGAATATGATGAAATGGCTTGTTTAGTTATACATTAAACTTCTATGGGAAGATCATATCTGCTCAGAACTATTCCAGTAGTTTACAGTCTGTAAATCACTAAACTCATCAGAAGAAAGCCCCCCATAGGCCAAAAACATGTCAAAGGGATTTAGATCACTGAGGAAGTCTAAGCCTTACTAAAGCTTCTCCACTACAGCCACAGTAAATATTCCCAAAACGGACTCATAAACCCACTTGTTGGTTTTTTTTTGGCATATATTATACATCCTGAGGCTCACTGAATGTCCTATTCATGGAATGAAAGCATGGAATGAACCATGTAGATAATAAATAATGGGCAAACCATCCTAAAAAACAGTTATGCAGTACTATTTCTGTCTTGACCATGAAAAGAAACTTTTAAAAGTCTTCTAAAGCTGAATTTGAGAAATAAAATTTGTGACTTGGTTGATTACCAAAACCCCAGATTCAATCCAAGTCTTGAATTTTTAATACATTGTAGTGTTTCTCCCACTGACCAGGATTATCTGTGTGCTTCTCTACAAACATCCTTTCTGTCCCTCAATACCTATCACCTAAGATTATGACCTGATATTTTTTTAATTAAGCTAGTAATTTACTTAGTTATAATTCCATTTTAAAACCCATCACTATTAGTCTAATAGAAGTTATCTCTACTTATAGTTTTCTATGATTAAAAAATAGTACATATTTCCAAGTGTTTTTTGAATTTTAATAATTTTTATGAATCATTATTTTGCCCATGTACTGTACAAATAGCTTTTTCCAGTAATGTATTTCAACTTTAAAAAATTTTTTAAAAAATTGCTGAAACTCCTGATTTTCCTGCCTGTATGATTTTTCTACAGATTCACCCAAAAGTTCACAATTCCTAGTTTTTTTTTAAAGAAAGATAATTGTCAGAGGAAAGTTTAACCTACATCCATTTCAGTCCTTTTTGGGCCAAGGAAAGGAAATTTTTTCTAAACCATTTCTGAAAACTTTCATGACAGCAGGGTGCCTTAAAGTAATCATCAAATGCTGTCTAAGAAGTCAGTGGCACACATGCAATTATCAGTACTAAAGAGTAGGAATGTCTTGCAGTACTATAGACATCTGCAATACAACTGCTGCTATCTGATCCAATCGTCTCCATCTTTCTGTAAAGCCCATGGAAAGAAATTTAGACCATGATTTCTCTCAAATATTTTAGCCACTGCCTTACAGTGCAGACATTGCAATATTTCCCCAGGTGATTTCCACCCCAGACCCTGAACAATTTTAGAGGCTTTAGACTCTTCCCTGAGGTCACTCCAGCTTCCAGTATATCACTACTGGAGCAAGGAAGCTGGAGAGAGGATGAACTAGACACACCAGAGGAAGACCCAGCAGCACTTAGACTAGGTGTCTACTTGTTGATAAACTTTCAGTTTCCAACTCCACATTTCCTAACAGAGGCTGATTGCATGAGTTTTTATTCCCAGGATTTCCACATGCAGCGTATAGACTAAATATCAAAGGCCTCTGAACTGTGAGTGATATTTACCCACAGTATACGTGTCATTAAGAAGTAGCTAAGAAAAGATTGATCTAGACTCTGACCTTAAGAAAAGATCTGGCAGTCGTGTGTGTACAACTTGTGTTACTAGCAGAAGTATTATCCTTGTAAAATGTTGAGGCTCCATGCTCTTAGCTCCGTGCATCATTTTGGTTCTGCTTTCTTGGCTAAATCACAGCAAACCATTTCAGATTGACCTAATTGTTGTTTACCATCATAAAATTTACTTTGTATGATATAGATATATCATATTATTTTCTAAGCTATGTTTAAGTAACAGATGTGCCAATCAAGGGTAAAGCCTTAAAAGATACTTCAAACAAAATGAGTGCATTGTTTCACAGTCTAAGCACTCACATACCATTTGGGGTCACTTGTAACTTCAATTCTTGCCTGTTTGGGTCTCATTCAGAGTAGCAATATGAAATTGAGTCACTCCCTTAAAGAAGAAAGCTATCTCTACATCTGGGACAAATTCTAGCTTAGCTAAATTCCTAGTCCTTTCTGGAAACTATATTTTACCTTAGAGTAACAGTAAATTGTCTTTAGTTCTTCTAGATAGGTCGCCCATCTGCAATTGGTTTGTTGGTGAATGATGGTTTCAGTCTCTGATCCATGTCCACTAAACTATTTTCACAAGGAGATTTATTTCCCTGGCATCAGTGGAGAGAATATAATCTATAAAATGAGTACTGTACTGTAAAATGAGTACTGGGAAGCCCATGTTGACACGGTTTCCTTTCCAATTTATCACACAGACCTCAGGCACTTATCTGGAATGTGTGACTTGCCTTTTCACAGGTACCTTCTCCTTCATGTTGTTGACACCACCTCTTCTTTAGTATTCCAGAAACAGAGTAATTGGAATGCTAATAGAAAGGTGCCCCCCCTCCCTCCACTCCTTTTGATGTAAGTCTGCATATTTGCAAAGTTTGCAGCAAAAATCAGAGACAACAAAATTGCTTGGCTAAACTATAGTAGGAGTACCAGCAAACAGCCATCCATCTGTTGCCTCCTCACTCCCCAAACACCTGCACTTAGCCTGCTTCTCTTTGGCTTGTGATTGGCATAACCCACACAGGACTGGAGAGGGCAAGTCTGTGGCCTCAGTCACAACCATTGTCCTCTGCACATTTAACACTTACCTGTTTGTTGTCTTAAAAGACTGAAAGGTTGTCTTGCTGTAAATCAGAGTTCTGGAACAACACACAATTAATGCAGATAGTAGAGATATTAGATGTAAGGTTGCATTTTGTTATTTTTGGTTAGGTTGCATTTCTTTGTTCTCTGCACTCCCCACATTCCCTATGCATGCAGCCAGAAATTTATAAAGGCAAGGAGAGAGTAGTTTAGCTCCTCAAATGATGTAATTTTGCAGGTGTGCATATCAGAGTAGAAATAATAATAAAAATAATATAGACAGGGAAAAAATTACTGCAGATACAGTTTAGAATAGCTTAAAAGAAACACTGGCTACCAAGAAATCCACCACAATCCTTGATTTTATTGGGTAAGGAAAAATGACGAATTTTTCTTTTCTAGCAGGTGGCAATATCTTGTTGAATACTTACATGGATTGGATTTAAAGATATGGCTGCACATTATTATCTTTTATCACTGTCAGAGTAAAGCCTGGAAGACTTCATTTTCCAAATGAAAACCACATTGGAAGATGCCATTTTATTGGGGAATGGGATTATACATTAAATATTACCCTTGGCACTCCTATGGTAATACCCCTCCAGTGATAATTTGAAGCATGTGCAGTTTCAAATGTTATCAATGGAAGATGGAGGGATTAAAACTTCCAAGGATGCCAGGCATTTTACTAATTCTCTCCTCTGCTTGTGTCATCCACCATAAAAGCAGAAGCTGCAGTTTTTGTGGTTTCAGACATAGGGCTGGAATGTGGCATGCCTCACTATATTACTTATGCAGCTTGATATTTGTCTTGTATGATTATTTTTTCCTTCAGCTAAAATAATTTAATCACACATTAAAGTAATGAAAATTCCATTGCTTTTGCAGACTAGATTCTTCAGATTTATAACCTACTTGACTCACATGGTTTTGTTTTGAGACTTTGAGATTGGCTTTATTTATTATAGAGTCTATAAAATAAAATTATTCTAAATCACTCCTGTGGAACCATGAAAATGAAACCTCGAATAGGCTAGAGGATTTTTATGTCTTTTAATTAGAGCTTATGTTGAAACTTCAAATGCTGTTGCAAAATGTTCATTGAACAGCCTTTTCTCAGGCTTGGCTACAAAGGACAGAACTTCAGCTGAGATGTCACAGCTTTTGAGTAGTTCTAAGTGATAAATATCAATATTCAGAATCCTTAGCTCTTAACCAGGAATTTTATATAAATGTGTTGCTTTAGCCCCATTTTACAGATAAACAATCTGAGGTGAATGTTTTAACTGTTGATCAAGCCTCCTTTCTACAAGTATTCAGGCTCAGGGTAGGAATGAGGTTGTCTAGGATTTACTTACAAGCTTTCAATCTAAAGTCAGACAATGCATATGACTTGCTAAAACCTCATGCTTCAAGATTTCAGCAAGCCAGTTGTGATTCAGAAAGTTTGGTCCAACTCGTGCACAATTAGCTCACAGTATTTAGATTTCTCTATTTTAGGTAATCATGGACCTAAGACAAAGAAATCTAAACACTTAAGAGCTACTATCAGATAATCTGCTCTCTGTGTTTACAGTCACCTGGACATAGTTGTTACCTATTTATCCTCCTTTTTCCTGCCTGTGGCACATGATTACATAAGATTGGGCTTTGGCCTTAACATACTTCATGCATGTAAACCAGAACGAGCTATGATATGCACACAGCCAGATCAGATCTGTCTATAAAGTCTATGAAATTATTAAACATATGAAATTGTAGAATATAAAATATGGGATACTGTTAAGCCAATGAGAGTGGTGGAACCTAACATCATAGTTATTAGATCACACATACTTGGTTTCATTAAACTCCAAGCACTAGAATTTCTTTCTGGTAATATCATTATATAGGATAATAAAAGAAAGAGGAAGAAGCTTTAGGGACACTTGACCGATATCTCCCCATATTTGGTAAATGCACACACTAAAACTCATTTTCAAGGAATTAAATGCCTGAGAGTCAATCCAGAAAACTGAGTAAATCCTGTCTCACAGAACACCTGCAACTCAGTGAGAATTATTTTCAATACTGCTTTAAAAAGCTTATGTGTGCGAATTCAACTTGATATACGGAGAAGCACTCAACTGTGAGTGAATATAGAGTTTTTGAAAGAATGGAGGAAGAAATTACTTTGTGAATATGGAAGGACTCCTTTTTTTTTAGAGTAAGCATCTTATATAGTTTGATCAAAATACTTCATAACGTATTTGTAAATTACTTAAGTTATTTCAGTTCCAGAAATATACATTTATTTGCCTGGGTTTGGTTTTTTTTTTTTCTTCCTATCAATTGAAAGCAGCTTTTTCTGGTGACTGTTTCCTGGTCAGCAATGAGACCAAGGTGTCACATGTAAAGCCATGGAGAACCCTTTCTCCAAAGAGCCTGTATTGAATGAAGCAAAGGTTGGGACTTCAAAGGTCTTCTCAAGGCCACATTAGATTAGTGCCACAGAGGAGTTAATCTCTGGACTCCCAAGTCAGTGCTCTCCTGGATATGCTGATTTTCATGGAAGTTGTCTTCTGATGTAATACTTGTCTTGCTCACCAGAAGCAGGACATACAGGATAAGGCTATCAGAGCATGGGTCTGCATGTCATGAAAATTCACACACTTGGTGCTTTGCTTTTGATAAGATCAAAGGCAGTTTGTCTCTGCAAAGGCCCATCTATTGAAAGCAAATATATACCTGGAATCTAAACTTGTTACAAGTGAAGTTTCTGAGACTGTAGTTCAAAGGATTTTTAACTGAAAACTTACTAGCAATACGCTGATAATATTTTTAAAATATTACCTCCATGTGATGCTTTAAAGAGTTGTCTGTTTTCCTTGACTGAGCATACAGATTAATTAAAGAAGATTTAAATTTAGCAAGGCATCTGCATAGTGAAAATATTTTATACGATTGCTTTTAATATGGAAAAAATTCCAAAGTTCTTCAGCATTTAAAATACATGTTTTCCCAATATCTTTTCTGATTTCCATCTGGAGCAATCAGTCATCTTACATACCTTAGAGAATATTACCCTGTTGCATTACTTCAGAAGTGCTTTATAATTTTGGTGACTCCTCTTTCTGACTATCCATTTGAAACACTGAGGAAAGGAGAGCCTGGAGAATTAAGAAGAGCTGAACTCTGAAATGGCTTTAAGTCAGACCATAATGGCACTTCAGAATAAAAGAAGGTGCCCTGTTCACTGTTTATGTGACAAATTGAGGCTTGATATTCTATTTCAATTTTGTCTTCTGCTAGAGAACCTTGAAAAAAATAGCTGAGACTTGTATACCCCAGGCCTTCCCTCTAAGAGGAATAATAATGATAATAGTAATAAAAATCTGTCTTTGTTTTGAAGATAAATACAGTACAAGATGGAGCTATTTGTCATGATAATGGAGGTCACATAAGTTAGATGAATAATGTACTCAGTCCTGAAGTTCACTGAAAATCCTAGCCCCTGGGTTTGGCTTTTAGAATCAGCAATGTTTAGTCTTTCTACTATTGTTATTATTACCTTTGATAACTTTAGATCCATCTGTGTGTTCTAGCAATTTGTACTGCATCTGAAAATTCTAACTATGGGCTTGACATTTTAGTTTGATGTTATAGATTTGACAGAGTCTGTTTAAACTAACAGATCTGTAGTATTTCTATCAGCACTTCATTTGAAACTATTTGTTTTCCTGATAAGAATTGTAGAATTACATTTACAAAGACTGGACCAAATTTCTTCTGGGTATCAAGGATATCATTAATAAACCCACTTTGAAATAAAAACCTGATTCTGTGGTGAGCTTCATCTCCACCTGGTGCTGCCTCGGTGGATGGATGCTAATAAGAGACTTATCCTGATAGGTGCTCCATATCTACTTCTCTTAAAGTGGTTTAGCAGGACTTTCTGATATCTGGCAGAAGTCTGAGGGCTTCATTCTCCATCTATGACTTTGTTTTTCTTCTTTCTCATGTAATGCAGTCATTCTCCTTCAATAAGAGCTTGTATCTTCACATTAACTCATTAACTACACTTGTAAACTGTCACCGAAGCAAGCAGAGCTTACAAGAATCTGGACACAATGTTGGCTTTTCTTGGTAAAATGCAATTACAAAGGTAATTGGCTCCTATATATCTGTGTGACACTTTCTTGGCACTAGGTTCTCTCATTTCTGGATTGCCTTCCCCTCTTCCACTCCTCCTCAATATGTTTTAGTACCAGAGCCAATAGCCTGGTCACCATTCAGAGGTTATACTTGGCAGGTTTAGGACACAGATGCTACATTGCAACATTCAAGAGTTTTTATATCAAGTACTCTGAGTGGCCTGGTCTCTTGGACCAAATTACCTTTAAATATGATGAGAACTAATTTGTTAATGAGCTAATTGCATTTTGTAGACCATCAGTTTATTTTTCTTTTATATGAAAGAATTAAGTTCTCTCACTTTCAGGATCAGGTTTTCCAAACATTCTGCCCAAGGTGAAGTTATGAGGAATTGATTTATGTAATTTTTTTGATAGAGTGCCTTGAAGGCCACCCACCCAAGCCCCTATGCAGTCACTGAGACATATTACCAGTTCTGCACCCTACTACAAATAATCCAAAGTGTAAAAGAAAAAAACATTCCAGGTGGATGAAGTGGGAAGTGGAGTAACAGATTGATGTGATGCTGTCAATTCTTCACCAGTCAAAAGTGGTAATCACAGCCCACAAAATGCAAACAAATATAGTCTCAATCACTTCCATGAATCTTGAGAGCTCCTTTACACAAAATCTACTGTAACTCAGCAGTTCCAGTATCAGTACAAACCAGGTACTTCTTTATGGTGCTGACACCAGCTTTAGTGGCAGAAGTTTTTAAAAAAGGCAACTCAAAGAAAAGAAAAATGTGAATTCATCAGCCCCTTAAATGTCTGAGGGTGGCAGGCAAGCTCTTCAGAATACAGGTGAGAAAGATGGACTGCAAGATGAGAATTGCTTTAGAGGTAGTGCTTTGCCCAAGCTCATGAAAAGCAATAAATAAAATCTATGGATGGAGAATGTAGAAGCCTCTTTACTATTCATTCTTTTTTTTTTTTTTTTTTTAAACAAAGGAATTTTTCAATATAGAAAGTTAAAAAAAAAAAACATTTCTTTTGAAAATGGAGCAGCTTTTCTACTGGTGGAACCAAGAGTCACATCCATTTGTACTTTGCAGAGACACAGGAACATTATTTTCTGCTCTGGATCCATTGAGGTCAGAGCATTTTGGAATGTCCACCACTTCCAAAACTTTTGCCTTCAATTCTGAATTAACTTATGCAGAAACTAAAGCAAAGCTTAATTCTTTGCTAAAATTTAAACAAGCCCAAATTCTTTGGTCTTTGCAGGCTGGCTAAAGAGAACGATACCATAATCCTCCCACTAATACTTGTCAGGGAATTTCTAGGCTGCTGTGGAAGACTACATTTTTGGAAGGTTCATATGTAGTTAACACAAGTAGGTGTTCAATAATTAACAAGCACATTCAAAAGCTTAATCAGGAAAATTATCTGGACTGGTATTACAATCCATGCATGAAATAATCTCTTTGTTTTCAGCTCTACTGATCAGAAATTCTACAGCTTGTTGTGGGTTAAAAAATTGAGCAGCAAAGAACAAGTCCAGAAATACAGAAAAAGCTTTAACTAGAAAGAATCAGAATTAAGAGAATTCAGACAATACTGTGCAAAATCAAGAAATGATAATCTGATTAGTGACTTTATTATGGATAAATATTAGTATAAAGAAATAGTCCTACACGAAATGCAAATTCATATTTGACATAGGAACCAAAAATGTGTTTATGTGTGTGTGTATGCATGTGTATGTGTGCTTCTGTGTGTGTGTTTATTCCTACTGCAGAAGATCTATTTTGTCGTGGGAAAAAAAAATAACAGTGTGACTTAACTCTCTTACTTTGCAATTGGATGTTTATGAATAGAATAACTGTGGCAGCAAATATGTCATAAGCAATCAATAGGTTGTCATACATTTGTATAAAATATTCATCAGATAACCTGAAACTGAACAAATTCATAAAGCATGTGGTATCAACATTGCTTACTCCAAGCATTGTGGGAAGCAGTAGTTCCATTTGCATCCACAATATTCTCACAATTGAGTAAGGATGCACAGACTGGTCTGGTCTGGGAGAATTTTCTCCTTTTTTTTTTTTCCTTTTTTTAATTTTTCTCTCTGTCTTCTTTTTTTTTTTTTTTTTTTTTTTTAATGGGCAATTAGGTAAATAAATACACTGGCAATTTTCTTTTCCCAATAATAGATTGTAAATTGCTAGAAAAACTTACCTAGGAACACAATGGATTTTCCACTGCTGAAAGATATTCAATCACATTATTATGTATTGCAAAAGAGTTGTTTGATGCAAAAATGACTGAGCAAGGAGGTCTTTTTGTTTTCCTGTGCTTATGAAAGAAGTTAGACTGTAATTTTCCTTTCTGGCCCTAGAATTTATGAATCTATAATACAGAAAGTATATTTGCAGATGGTTTCCAAAAAAGAAGTGGAAATGGATTAATAATATACATTGTTAGCTGAATGGATTTGTTTGCCTCATGTCATTCATGGTATACTGTCTATATATACATCTAACACATCATGTGTTAATGTTATAGAATATTTAAATGCAGGTGTAATTTAAGTGAACATAACCTTTTGATCTAAAAAATAAACAATCTAACAATAGGAAAGAACTGCAATCTGTCGAGACATATTTGAGTTATTTTGCATTAATTGGCTAGGCAGCAGCTTCAGTCACAGATTTCTGTTTCACAGATTGTCCCCAAATGAATAAAAGGTTTGCTTTGAAATATAATTAATACTGCGTTCAGCTGCAAGACTTTCTCAGGTTGTCAAAGGAATTTGAAGAAGGTAGTTAAAAAAAAAAAAAAAAGAAAAAAAAAAGAAATAGCTAAGCCAAATCCAGAGATGAGCTGAAGGACAGAAGGAAAAAACACAAAGTGGACTGAAATAAATGACAAAAGTAATTCAGGGATTCATTTTTTTATCAAATCACCCATCAACAAGCACTTTGAATATGTTCCATGAACTATACAGATGATTTCATTTTGGTTGTTAAGACAATATATGATGGTAAAAGATTTTGCTGAGTGCAGTGTATACACATTACAAAAGAGAACAGACTGGAAAAAGCCACTAAACTACTTTTTCAGTGCGAGAATCATAAATATCTGCTTCACATACACAGTCATTTGCACTTTAAACCTATCTATAATTGTTTAGGGTTCTGAAATACTGTTTTGGGAAGTCTCTGAGTGACACAGAGTCCAATGTGCAGCAGAAATGGAGAAGTGGGGGGTGCTTTTGAACCTCTTCCAAACTGAGGGGTTATTCAGACCCTGAGTTTTCAGCCACTGTGTACAACATTTGTTTTCCCACATTTTCGGCAGCATGAGATGCTGGATGTGCACACAAGGCAGGGGACATAAATCCTTGTTGTCAGTGAGTTGAAGCCAGGAATCTGGCAGGGATGTAGTAGAGCTGGAGATGGCATCCAACAGCATCATTGGGGCAGGGTCTGATGGACCCAGTTTCTGGGCTATGACCAGGGGTAGGAAGTGGTACCCTATGAGGATAAGAGCCATTATTGCCCTTGGGGCTCAGACTCAACCCACTTTTCCTCCAAAGACCTTCTGTATGACTACTAAGAGAATGTGGGCCCTGGTATTTTAGATGCCAAAGTCCCATGGACAATTAAGCACCAAATATGCATAACACTCTTTGTATTAGTTCCTTGATAATTACATGCATCTTTTATGCATCAATAGTTTAAAATATATTGCTAATATTTTTGCAGTGAACTCCTCTGATTAAAAAAAACCCAAAAAACAAAACCACAAAAAACCCAAAAGTAACAGCACTCCCTAATAAACATTTATAATTGTGAACAGTTCAAATCAACACAAGTCATAAATAGTACAATGGACAAACACTGTTTCCTAGCATATTCTTGTTCTCTAGCTGTCTTGTGCTGGTGACCATTCCTCAGTCAGTATTGGAAGGCAGATTTTGTTGATAAGGCTCCTTAGCCCTGCTTTAGTTTTTGTAAGGAAAGTCCACATCTGAACTCACAAAGTTGGGTTTTTTGTATTTTGGGTTTTGCATTGTCAGGAAAGAAACTTTAAGGTTGAACTTATCCTGTGGTATATTTACAAATGTATATCTACATTTGGTACCTTAATGGCTATCAAGGATGTTTTTTCTTAAGGATTCAAGTAAAAAATTAAATATAATTTACTTCATTTTCAGACATATTCCATTTACCTAATTTGGGTCATCCAACAGGGAAGACCGACTAGTTTTGTACCAGTGTCTGTATGAAACAAGTTACCATTACACTTAGCAGGAACCTGATACTCTCAGAGATTATTCACATTGAATTCCACATATTAGCTAGATCCCTTTTCTGTTCAAATCATTACTAGTGGGGTAGTTGCATATCTTGCTTGGCCAGGAGAATTTTGAGAGAGCAAGGGTCTAAGTATAGCTGGTGTGCTTCCAGCTAGTTTTATAGAGAGGCAAGGATTAGAAAGAACCTAGTACTGAGACAGGTTGATGTACGAAATGAAGCTGTTTGCAAAGGATACTGTGAAAGAGTAGAGAGAGGGGAGAGATTGAAGATGCAGCTTACTGTATATCCTAAATCTGGCTGGAAGATGGGCTTTGAACAAGCTGTTATTTTCCACATGGGAGTAGCATTGCTACAGTAAAATGCCAGATTTCATCCATCATAATGTCATGCCTCATATTAAAATGTCTGGAGGGACCTGAGGGAGGGATGGGCGAAAGACATCAAATCAATTTTCAGGCAATTGCTATGGTTTTCAGAACCTAAGCCCTATGTGATAGTGTTATGGTTGCACAAAGGGAGGCTATAAATAAGGTCCATATATCAAGAGAGGAAGTAATTTAGAAAAAGGCAGTTGATTTGACTTTTGCATGAGGCTGAACATATGGATAAGTACAACCAGGTTATCATTCTATACATTCCTCACAGAGATAAGCAGCAATTCTATACTTATGAGAAATTATCACATTAGTGTGGTCTAGTTATGAAATATGCAAGTCAAACACAACTATATTGCTAATTATTTCTGGAAGCTTGAACCTTCCTACAGAAATGGGGCTTTTTTTTACAAGATGCTTTTAAATACAGAGAATGGGAAATTAACCCCAGGATAGTCCTGCATTAAAAGGAAGTAGACTTTTAAAGTTTAATAGTCTACATGAACAATTATAAAGAGATTTATTGTGAGTTTGTCAAGACAACAAATGGTATACATACCACAGCAGGCATGGGGCAATGTTTTTACAAGATCACCAAGCAGGTGGCTCAGAAGGAAATTGACATAACTAACGGCTTAATATTTCTGGATGCTGCATCCACTTAGGAACTCTCTTGTTTCTAAGAATTTTTTCCTGGAAAAGGTCCAGCAGATAGGAAAATCCATTCAAGGCATCTGAGTATGTTTGTATTCCATCTGGAAACAAAGGATTCAGAGAGTTGCTTTTGAAGCATCTTAGAAAAAATACCTGTTTCTCAGGTATGTGCCTGTGGGTATTTGCCTCCTTTGTAAGCCATGTAGGAGGAAGTGAAAAGAAAAACATCAATGAAAGTAGTTCTACGGGGGTGTTTTTGTCTTAAATGGTCAATACAGTTGACATCATTGACCTGTAATAATACTTAAAGAAAGAATTTTTCTTGTTAATGTCTAGGTTTAATCTTAGGCAAGCAGATATCAAGATTTGCTACCCAGCAGCTGTTTATGTCTTCTATAAAATTAGCAGCTGGCCTCAATCCTAGCCAAAGTGGACATATGGCTGAATAAAAAAACTACAATACTTAACATTAATTGACATTCTTGTTGGCAGTAGAGCTGGTTGAATAATTCAGGGTTTTTTTCTGTTTGGTAGCCAAACCAGAGAAAAAAAGGTGGGGGAATTTAATATAGTAAAGTGCTTCATCAAAAGGAAAAAAACCCAAACAATTATTTATGCTCTATTAAAGTGTTTTATCAGTTCAAACACCTATATTTATTTATTTTCTTTCCAAGGTTAGTTGATGCTATTGGTCTTTTTTTCTTTCAGTGTCGATGTTTTGGTTTAAGTACAAGATACTGGTTCAGAATATGAAGGAATTTAGTTCTGCTGAAAGTAATAACATTTTTTTTTAAATTGTGAAATAAATTCTATGACATTCTAATAGGACTTCATCTTTTGCTTTCTTTTTGGATGAAAATAATTACTGAGTTTGTCTCAATGTCCACAACATTATATTCTTCCTTAAAAGCTTTGTTTTTCCATTATTTTTTATTTACAAGTAACAAAAAAAAATATTGGCCAGTTCTCATTGTTATTCCCAGAATGGGCCAATGTGCATGGAGACCAAAAGTTAATTTAAGTATAACTTCTACTTGTGGGTTACATATATCTAATGTCCAGTGCAGACTGAGGATTTTCTTTCTTTGGCTTTACTTGTCATACTAACAGCTTGGATGTGTAAATCACTTTTGATGGTTTGTTTTTACTTTAGCATAGACCTCATAATGACATCCATAAATTATTCCAGTATAAAGTCTCAATCTTTTCCATAATGGTCTTTTGGACAATGTCCATTCTGAAGTTGTGCTTTCTTATAATGAAGAAAGCAGTCATAAGGCACATAAAAAGTCTCATTTCTGTATTTGGGTAAGGAGAGATGTTTCTTTTGTTGAGCAGCAAAACACAGGGTATAAACCCTTTAACCCTCTCTACGGTACCTATACTTATTTGTCCAGAAAGATCAGTATAATGAAAATATATCTTTGCCTAGAAAGAGCAGAAAAGGTGGATTATACCTTTTGTTTGATGATCCACTCTACACAGTCAGTATAGCTAATGTGCCTGGCAGAAATTTTTATGCTTTCTGGAAGCATTGGGCAAAGTGAGCTCTTGCTGTATTCAGAGGCAATTATTTGTTTACACCTGAACATCTCAAAGGCTGGAATTATGGGCAAAAATAGCTAGTGATGGCAATTCATACCTGGCCATCATCTGTCTCATACTGTCCTCACCTCCTCAGCATATCATGATCAGAGATGCTCCTAATCTTTAAAAACAAATGAGATCCAGAGAGTCCACATAAGATGATGTGCATGTACCATTGAGTACAGGATATACCAAAACTTTTTATAAGAATGTTTCCCAGTCTGCAGCCTTCTCACTGGACTTCTCAGGATGGAAGACCAAAATGAGGAAGCCAGAAAACTTGCAAACTGTGCACTGTTAAATTTAACTGTCCAGTTTCTCAGCATAGAATTAGAGTTAACAGTCTGAAGTATTAGTACCTCTGGCTCAGGAGACCCTGGCTTTGATATAAAATAAAATGTTTTGTTTTCTGCCATGGCATCCCTGCCTTCCCTTGTGCCATGTTTAGGATATTATATGCCCTTTGTCTTCCAAAGACAAAGTCAAATAAGTCTGGTTGCCTCAGTTGCATCTTTAAGGAAAACATTAATTTAGATCTGGTTAAAGGCAAACAATTATTTTGACATCATGAAGATCTTCAAAAGGGGTAATGTTAATGAGGTTTTTTGTTTGGTCTGAGCTGGATTTTTATTGTGGTTTTTTTTTGTTTTCTGTCAAGGGTAAACATAGAAGTTCTGGAGGAAGCCAGAGATTTTTTTCTTTTCTTATGGTTCTCTGACCTTAGGCTGGTAACCTCATCTCTCTCAGTGCAGTCCATTTTCAGACAAGAAGTTCACATTTATGCAGATGATACCTGTTTATACTCTGTGATACCTGTGAATGAAAAGTTTACAACCCCGGGTGGAAAGGTCACATAGTACAACTCTTCAAAAATCAACAGTGTTTTATTGCTTTTTACTTGCCATGGACCAAATGTGAATATTTCTTATTGCAGTGAAGGATTAATTAATCTGTAGGACTTGCAGTCCTAATCTGTAGGACTGCAGTAGGACTTGGTTTCAAGATTCAGCTACCTCCATTATTAGTTCACTTCGGTGATTAATTTATATTCTAAGGCTAATTTGTGCACTTTCTCCTCCTAGAATCCTTTCCTGCTTTCACATAATTAATAGAAGTAATGCTATTGATTGCCCAGGTCTCATTTAACAAAATACAGTAAAAAATGTTTCTGGGCAAATCTGTTTATATAGTATTAAATTCAATTCAGTTACTTGAACTCAAGTGTCAGTGGCTTCCAGTTACCTTTCCTAAAGGTCACAGGTCTCCCTTAGGCCCTCATCATATTTGTCAGATCTGTACAGATGTCTTGGATACCCCTAGGCATCTCAAATGGCATCAGATGTCTAGTCACAGGTAAGTGAATATATATCTAAGGACTGGAAGCAGTTTCAGGTTCAGATAAGATGTCTCATATGGAATGTTCTAACCTCCCTGTTTTGTCTACAAAGCCTGTAAAGCACTTCAGGTCATCAGATGTAGACTTGTCTGCAGGGACCAGTTGAAAAGCTTTCATCCCCATTGAGTTCAGATTGGGTGACCACACAGAGATTTAGTATTATTTGATATATTTGAGTGTACTTGAAACATCCTCATGGTGTTTACATATATGAACTATAACACAGCTGTAAACCTTCTGGAGCAGCTGCTGGTACACAGGTGGGATGCTCTATGGTATCTCAACTGCAAGTCCATGTCTGAATAAGGACAACTGATTCAAACCTTTCTGACTATATTGGAAAAAGAGTTGATTTTGTTGCTAAAATAAGTATCTGCTGTCATTTGAAATGCCTTAGATTAATCCCTTGATCTCCCTAGGGCTGGCAAATATGGTACAGACCTTGAGAAGACTCAGGCCTCTCTTTAGCAGGAGGTGGATGTAAAGGTGACCCAGGCTACCTACAATGTCATCAGATGTGTGTCAGACAGTTGAACCAAGCTTTGTCCTTGTAATGTATGGAGCTGGAGCAGGAAGTTCTTGCTGTCACAGAAGCCCCTGCAGAACAAAAAACAGTCGTCAAAATCCAGAGCTGAATCCCACACAAAACATGGTGATCACCTGAATTGGACACGCAGTGAAACAATAAAGCATTTAAGTACACCACTTAGAGAATTAAAAATATCCTCTTAGGCAAATGTAAAATGCATATGCTTAAACTAACTTAAAATTCAGCATGTGCTTAAGTCATTTGCTGATTCAGCCTTTGAAATGCTTGGCCAGTCTTTCCCTCTGCAAAACTCAGATTAGAAAAACATATGATTTTCTTTTTCCCCCTTTTTTTTCTCCCCCTCCAAGGCAGGAAATAATTTCTCACCATTTTAAGTGCCACTTGGCTGTGGGTATGGTAAAAATCGTTACATCTTGTGGAAGTGCCAATTAGAGACAATAGTTACTTGACTTGTCTGCTTTAGCATTAAAATGTGTAGAACTCCTTGTCCTTGGCAGCTGGATTTTTTATTTCTACGATTATCTGAATTAAGAAATATACTTTTTTTAGAATGGAAACTGATTTAATGATCAACAAGTTTTCCCAAATTGTAAAATCCACTCTTCTTTAAATCAATATTCCTATTCTCTTTATTTCATATGTTAATGCCTTCCAGAGCAGGTCACATGATCATTTTGAATCATTTAAAGTAATTCATTATAACTTTAACAGTACTGTGGATTTTATGTAGGCTATACTCCTAGATCAAGTATTCTAAAATTATAACAGATTTTTCCCATCTTTAGTGTTTTATTGGAAAATTAAACGAGCCTATACTAATGAATACCTAATCTACTTGAACTATATGCATCTAAATGAAATGGAGTGCAAAGCATAATTATATTCTTTTATATAACTGTGTTTTCTGGTGTTAAGGATCAAAAAATAGAAAAACCCTAAAACAGCTAAAGCATTTTGATGTCTTTCTACATTTTAGCAGATCTCCCTACAATCTCAAAATTCATAAAGGTATTTTTTTCTAGAATGCTTTTATGAGCTGTTAATAATTCTCATGTGTAAAATAGAAGTTCCGTTTCAACTGCAGATCATGTACTTTTGCTGAAAAATGCTTCCAAACAAATTCTACGGGGGGTTTTAACTAGTACTGAATATTTTAGAGATTTTATTCAGAAGTATTCAACACCACTTCTGACTACAAAAGTGTATGCATAGGTGGGTGTTGATTAATGGTGCTAAAAACACTTTGTGTAGGATCCTATGCTAATTACCCTTTATACCCTAACCTGTGTCAGTTTTAACAATCTAAATTAGCATTTTGTCTTAGGACTAGAGGAATGTGAGAATTGTGAAATTGGCTCAGTAAGCTGAATTAACAGTGTGAAAATTGAGATGTTCTGTCTTTCCATATTAACATCTGCTGCTTGTACTAAATGTGATGTTCTAATCTAAGTGATGGAGACATTACCCCACCCCCTTGGAAGGAAAAAAAAAACCAAAACAACAAACCAAAAGACAAAAAGAAAGAGGAGGAAAAGATACGGAGGAGAAATAGAAATAAAAATCTTGCTACACTGTAAAAAAGTGTAATTGGTGACAATTGTTATCTGCAGTTTCAGGTAATCATGTCTGGAATAATGGATTTTTGACATGCAAGTCAAAAATTGGTTGCATTATTGTTGATGCAAATAGTTTAGTTTCTTTTCTATTACTGCTGTAGTATAATGGAACACAATCATATAGGCAGTAGGTGATACAGAGAGCATATTGCTCAGATAAAATCCTGATTACAAATGGTTCCATTTGGCTTATTTTATATCCTAATAGGAACCTAAGTCTTTCTGGGCTCATTACATTATTAAAATAAAAAGCGACGTTTCTGAAGAAAATAGGAATTTTTCATTATTGTTTCTTCTTCTACAATACTGTGATTATTCAGATTTTGGGTTTTAGACACTGAGCTGATAAACAGCATTAATCAATGGCAGTGAGAAGAAATCTGTGTTTTCAAAATACAGTGTTCTCCTCCAGACTTGTGAACTGCCCATTGTTGCTGGTTATTATCATAATCAATACTGCCTAAAATATTTCTGGGCTGACAGAATGGCATCTGTGTAAGAAGCAGCATCCAGGCAGCAGTGACTCTCTGCAGCTGAGTTCATGTCAAACTACAATGTCCTACAGGCTGAACTGACTGATTCTGGGAGTACAAGGCTGGAACTGGAAACACATAAATCCAGTTGATGCTTAAAGATTCAGCTTTTTCCAGAAATTCAGACACTTGGAGGTAAAAAAGAAAAAACAAGCTAACAAACATACACACACAAAACAAACTAACAAACAAAAAACAACAAAAAAATAACCCCAAGATCCCCACCAACCAGTAACTCAATAACAACCCAACAAGAAAGGCCTCATATTGGAATGCAAAGAGCATTCAAAGTCAAAATCAAAGCAACACCAGGAGGATGATGCCATTTTAACTTAACCTCAATGGGACCAAGGATGTTCATGACTGGTTGGGAGAAATCTACTCCTGCAGGGATCAAAAAGGGTTTGAAAGCCCCATGTGTTCTGCTAGGCAGGAGGATGTGGAATCACCAGAAAGATGTCAGTCACAGAGCTTGCTTCCAGCTCACATCTATTTCATAATGATACTGATGGCCTGAGCTCTTAGAGTAAACAGAAAGAGCTGGTTCAAGGTCTTAATTCTCATCCTTCACTGCCAGGAAGGAAGGAAAGAAGGAGGAATGAAGGGGATAGAGTTACTCAGTGCTTTTGCTGAAACCTGTAAGAAAGAAATAATGTTTGGCCCCTAGTCATCAATTCATTAAAATAAAAATCCTTCCTGACAGCCCAAATGTGATCTTTAAAATCTTATTACTTATGAGAATACACTTTTGTTCTATTTCTAGCTAACATTTTAAATTATTTCTTTTTATTTTAGTTTTTTCATCTCTTCAGCATTGCTACGTAGAACCCTGCAGAATCATTGCATCACTTTCCAGGAATGCAGTTTTAATTGAATTTCTAGATCTTTAAGGAACTCCTGACAACACAGATAAATTAAAAATTAGAGGAAACAGGATTGTTACACCAGTTATGGTAGTTACATTCATGCTTTTTTGTAAACTACCACAATCCAAGAGATCAACAAAAAACAATTTCGAAAGGTCTGGCTGAGTGAAAAAGTAAATGAGTTGTCATCCCACAAGCATTTTAGGGTTTAAGCATGTACTTCCATTAGACACCTGCTTAAGTGTTTACCTGAAGAAGCACTTCAAAATGCAAGCATCACTCCAGCCTGAGTTTTGCTTATTGGAATTAAATTTATGTGGACTTCAAGCAGAGCCCAGTGTGTGAATCCCACCATGTACTTGCTACTCCAGAATGTCAGGCAATGTGCTGTGTTCAGGGAACTCTCAAGCTAAATGCTTTTTTATTAAATTGCATAATCCCAGACAGGGCACCAGTAGCCCAGATAAAGTAATAGGTATTTATGTACCTAGTTCCAGGTCTCTTTTGTGCTTGGACTCGATGATTTTAAATACTCCCAGCTTAAATGAATCCATCATTCTATGTTTTCGTCTATGGCACAACTCACAGAAATTTTATGCCAGCTTAGCATACAGGCCTACATACCATGATTTGCTAGTTTGCTCTCTAAATCTATGAGCTAATAGTTCACTAAACATTCTACTTACATTTTCTTTCATCACAGCTTTAACCTCTGCAATAAGCATCGCTATAACCTGAAGATCAGATACTGGTAGACATAAAATCAATTCTTAAGTACCTGTGAATTTTCTCTGCTTTCTTCCATTTCCTCTTAAAGAATGATAAAAGTGAAAAATTGCAGCTTATTTTGTCACCAGAAAGGATTTCTTTCCAAACATCCAGAAATGCTCAACAATATCATCTGCCATTCCTACTCCATCAGCTTGGACAAACCTTTTCCTGCACTAACAGGCAAACTAACCCTTGCAAGTTACTTATGTTGCTGGATACCAAACTCACTAGTCATGGGGTCTGTCCATCAGCTGGAAGCAGATTGATATGTATAGATTAGTATCAGCTTTGCCAGTTCATCTGCTTTCTCCTTACAAAGTTCACATTGACAATAACTTGTCCCTAAAACCATCTATGACCAGAATCTCCTAAGAACGGGGAATATAATCAATTTAATTTAATCAATTGCATTCAGAGCTGTGACAAGGGGATGGTTCTGGCAGAATCATATTGCATGTCCTTCAGTGCTGAACCTTTTTGGAAAACTTAATTTTTATTAAATATATCTCATTTATGTTCCACAGTCTTTTGAGCATGAAAAGGCAAATTAATTTAATAATAGATTTACTTTCTTCCAACATCTGTTTGCAATCTGTCTAGCCTGGTATAAATATCACTTCCCCCTTTATCAAAATGGAGTCTTGTATTGCTTAGACTGAGTTCTATGAAAGATTCCCCAGCTCTTTCCACAATTCTGTTGGAAGTCACTTGAGAGAAGAGAATATTCAGTTCAAACCAAGCTCCTGTGGTCCCTTGGAAACAATTACTATGTTCTTTATCACTTTGCATTTCTAAGGAAAAAACCAAAAAAAAAAAAAATTACTTGTAAGTCTCAGTCTGTGGTTTCCACACCTGGTAAGTTTTCACTTCAGTGACATTGAGTTGCTTTGGTTTCTTACTTGTCCTTCCACCAAATTCCCTGTATCACATTTCTTTCATATATTTTACTCATCTTCTTCTAACATTACTGAATTTTTTGCATATAGACATTCTTTCACAGGGCCTGGAAGAGTCATCTTCAGAGGAGGTGTTTGCTTCTTATTCTCTTCAGAGCTGAAACCTTCACAACTATCTTCCAACATTGAAGTATTTATTGGTCTCTTGAATGAGCAATTTATCAGCTCCTTTCCTGCAAAATTCTTTCTACTTCCTACATACTCATCCAGTGTCTTGGTTTTAAGAGGATGTTGCACCATCCCACACCTTTCTTTTTTATTCCATTGAATCTTATTTACATGTTTTGGCCTGTGCAAACTGGTAGAATGTTTGCCTGAAAATGTGCCTCTTTCCTGATAACATATTAGGAACTCCTTTACCTTTTTTCATCTCAGTTATTGTGCTCAGTATCTATATGCACCCATCTGGAGTGCTGTTTGGGAAGCATGGGCCAAAGTGCCAGAGGTAGAAAGACAACCCTGGCAGTCCTCATTGGCATAAAAGATTTGCACCACTCTCTTCCATATCTCTTGATGTCAGGTCAAAATCAAGACCTTAACAAGGATTTCAGACAAAACTGTTACTAAAAAAGAAGCAAAGGTAATAGGGAGATGATGCACATTGGAGGATATGGCTCCTTGACACTTCTCTCAGCATCCAAATAATTTGTATCAGATTTTTACCATTATCTACTATTTAAAATCCTTTTGCAATCCTGTAGACTCAGTTGCCTTGGCAGCAAAACATGTTATCCCAACACGTAGCTGGCTATTAAACTGCATGTATCTTACCAACCTCTGACTGAATACACAATATGACATTAAAAAGAATGAAATCCCATGATCTGAGGAAACAAAACAGGAGAAAAGCTCTCCAGTTTATTACAAGGAAAAGAGAAAGAGTTATTTGGCTGTGGCAAACAATATTCCACTCAGTTCTTTCCTTGGGTCTCTACATAGCATTTGACTCTGTGAAAAATTCTTATTAAGACAAGCATTAGAAATAGGAAATCTCTGGCCTATAGGATTTCAAAGGTGTGCCAGAGTCATAAAAATATGGCTTACCCATTTCCACCATAATCTTCATGATGAAAGAGAATTATTTTTGTAAAGGTACATTTAATTATTTCCACTTGGTTTTCTTATTTTTACACTCACGTTAACAGTCTCACTTTGAATGTTCTGGCGCAAGGCAAACAGCCCACTGCTTCTCTTTTGGTCAATCACTCCTCAAAGCTAGACTGTGTTTTACAAGCATCTTTCATCTAACAGGTTTGGGGAAAATGAGGTCTTGACCATCTGTAGCTGCAAGATCCTGGCTGTAAGGAAGTCATGTTAATCACTCAGTTGCTGAGAGGTTTCTCTCTTGACAAGTGTTACCTTGAGTTTCTTTGGCAAATGGTAAGCTAAGAGATAAAGAGTCAAATACAGGGATCTCCACAAACTCACCCACCACCTGCAGCCCATCTGCTTAGCAACTGTGCACAATGAACTAAGTATTTCAAGTTGTATTTCACATCTATCTGAATAAAAGCAAAGTCCTAGTCCTAACATACTTGTCCCAAAACTCCAAATTTATTTGGAGGGTTGACCTCACAGCCTTGAAAAATAGTTTCTTCCTATGTGACCCTGCCAATGACAATGAAACAGGTTGCTTGTTTAACAGCACAGCACCAGAACCCCTTGCTCAAAACACAGAAGTTTAGTATAGTATTTTTATTTTTCTTTCAGAGATTAATTTCTCATGTGAAACTTTAATGCACATAATACAATATAATGCCAGTGTACTGGTCTGGGCTGGAAATTTCCATAGTTCAATATTTCTTTGACTTACTTTTCCTTCCATAGTGTTTTCCAGGCCTTCCAGATTACAATTCCACAAGGTGCCACCTGACCATTTGAAGCCATTTGGATGAATGTGACCTGAGAATGCAAAGATTTTGAAAGACAAGAATATTAATTACATGGCATTATGAAGAAATAGATGAGAACAGCTGCAAAGTCAACAGACCTGGGTTTGACCTCTGTTCTGAAAGAAACCCAAACAACCAAAAAACCAACACCTATTTCATGATCTTGGACATATCTATTTAATCTTTGTTCTTCCTCTGTTGACTTTTTCAGCTTTTTTTTTTTTTTTCAGCTTTATTTCAGCTTTATCAGCTTTCAAATACAATACTCTGTGGGACAAGGATTGCTTTTTCCTGTGTCTATACAGTGCCTAATACAAGAATTTTCAGCCCTGGTGGAAAACTTCAAGTGGAATTGCAAGAATAGTAATTATGGAGTCTTTGTATCCAGTGTCACAAGACTTTAATGAGTTAATAGAGAAGTGTCAGTATTAATATCAAGGGAAAGACAACAGATACTGCCAAGAGGGGAGAAAAAAAACACCTTCAGTGCTTGAAAAATCCATAATAGCGGAAGAGTTTCTTGTGGAGTCTGTTTTATTTAGACAATAAGACATTTGTTCAAATTACAATAGACATTCAAACACTTCTTATTAGAAACTTTAGAATCCTGAAGGAAGCTTCTCTTTTCTTTTTTTTTTTTTATTTTTTTTCCATTGAGGTCTTCAAGAGAGAAAGGGTTGCCCTGAGAGAGATTTTTCTACCAGCAAGCAAGACATTTTCTAAATAGAAGGTTTGGGGTTTTAAATAAAAATCTTTTGACCATACCCCTACACCCATTGTTTATAAACATTTTCCAGCTTCTTCAGTGACCTTCCCTTTTTCTAAAAAGCCACAGTTACTTAGAGTGGAAGCTAACAATGGGGCCCTGAGCAGTGCAGCTTATTGAATGCATTGTACTGAATATCTGCATGTATTTGAGAATGATGAAAATTATAGAAAGTTTGTACTGCTGGAAAGAATAGCATACAATAGTGCAATTCCACTGATATAGAAATGTTCTTTGGGTTCACAGGCTAAGCCTGATTATAGGGAATGGATGTATTTACATCTCTTAATTTCTTTGAATCAGAATATTTACTAGTTTAGCTCCTCAGTGAGAATAGAGAGCAGGGTTTATGTGGTCACTGAAAGCAACAAAAGATTTTGATGAGTTTGCAGCATAATTTCCCTGAGCTTTCAGGACAGTAGGAAAACAGCATATCCAATAAGCTACTTTTTTTGTGAGAAAGCTGGAGTTAAGAAGATGTAGACTAAGAGAAGGATCCTGCAAATGCTGCAAATCCTGCAAATTCACAAATAGTTCTATTGCTCGGATGGTTCAGGGCCACAAGCACATAAGCATGAAGTGTTTGAAAAGTCCATTTCACTTCAATTGGACCACTTACAATTTTAAATTGGACACATGCCTGGTATTCTGCTGGGCCAACATGCCCAATCTGATACTTACAGTGAAAAATGAGGAATGAATTAGATTGTCATGAAAAGAAGCAATTTCCAGGACAAAGGGATTAGACCGCAGGAAATTTCTACTCCTGTAGACGAAAACTAGCTTGCAACATTTGTCTTTAGAAATTTCAAAACTGGTAATATCTTCAGCAGCAAATGGTGTGAGTGTGAGCTTATTAGCATTTTAAAATACTGGGAAAGAATGGAGTAATGCCCTCTGCCATGAGCCATCCCACTGATACACAAATGCAATCAGGCCACGAGAGACTCTGATGAACATACCCTGCTTCCCTCAGCAGTCTGTGCCCTTCTCTGGTTCCTTTCTGCCCACTTGAGAGTATCACAGCAGAAATATTTTTGAGAGCTACTTCTGAATCCACATCTGTGTCATTTGCTCAGCCTGCATCATAAGCCCCTGTGCAGACCTGATGCTACTATCATAGCCCTTCTCCTGTTCTTGAAACTGCATGATTTATCTGATTATACTTGTCACACTTCAGAATAAAAGAGGACAACAGTTGCTGAACCATCCTGGAAGGGTAAAATAGGTGCTTGAGCAGGCTGAGGTTGCCCAGATCTCATAGAGCACAGTGTACTTTCCAGTACTGCTTTGCATGCAAGTTACCTACATGGAGTGGTGTCCACATTATACAGCTCCCAGACTGTGAAGATGTGTGAAACAAAAGAATGGTGTCTTTAAGCTGTGCCACAAGCCTGTCATAAAGAATTTCATATTACTTGTGCTCACCAGAATTCCTGTCTCTAACATTGCCAAACCACAACATCTTTGGCCTAACAAGAAGTCTGCACATGGGTTTGGCCCCTTATCGACTGAATTACATTTAACACAAGTGGGAATACAGACAAAGCATTGTGTCTTCTAAATGTTTTCTTAGTCTTAGGGCCAAGTGAAAGATCATGCAGGCCATTGGGGAAGCTCCTCTATTTTTATCCCATGCTCCTCTGCTAACAACCTCTTCCAGCAAAGTGCTCTGAGGGGGAAAAACCTCCATGGTGTAGGTAGTAATAGAGTTTGCCAAGACAAAGGGTTGAAGTTACAGACTTGGGTCTTCTCCAGCAGTATACAGAAATAGGAAAGTTATTTGGCCTTTCTCCCTGCCCCATATCTTCACATTTTTGGCTTCACAGGGTCCCTGATGCATCTGTGCAAGAAGAAAGATTCACTCAGTTATTAAGATTCATAGTTTCAGGATGTTTTAGTGATATTTTCTGCATAAAAAAAAAAAAAGAGCACTCACTGCTTGACAGTTAGGTATGCTATGTCACTGCAACTCACTAGAGCCACAATAATATATAACAAAACATAAGGTTATACACACTTGGTCTTGTTCCCTCATTATGCTTAAAAAAATTGGAGAAAAAGGACTGGTGGTGGTTCTGCCTTTTTTTTTTTGTTTTTTGTTTTCTGTTTTGTTTTTAGAAAGATTTCCTTTGTCTGTGCCTGCATCACATTTGGAAATGCAATTAGCCTTATATGCTTGAACTGTTCTCTGCAGACATCAGGTACTGAAAAAAAACTGCTAAGAAAATCCACAAAAGCTCTCTTGCATAGCAGCTGGCTGAACAGAGAGAGTTTTGGTTTGTTTCTGGAAGTGGACAGGCCTTTGGAGTCAGCAAAAAAACTCTCCTGGTTTAGATTCAATTTTCAATCAGTTGCTGGTCAGATTATCTGCAGGACTTCTAGTTTCTTACTGGTGATGAGCTAAAGCAATTAGATGCCTGAAGCTTGTCATCTCCTTGTTAACAGGCTTCTGGGTATGCCTGCAGCCCCCTTATTTGCAGAAGACTGTAATTCAAATGACATCTGTGAGTTATTTATAGGAAACCAGTGCTGGAGCTGTAACCCATATAAAATCAGCTATTTTACTTCCCCGGCAGAGACACATTCTCCAAGACTTCAGGATGCTCCTGATTTCAAATGTTGGGTTAAAGCCGACCCGTGGTTTTTTATTTTATATTTTGTGCAGCTGTGTTCATATACCTTTCTATTATTCTGTGTTTAACCTCTGTTGGAGGCTTAGTCCTGAGCATGCTTGTTGAAGGAAATTTAAGATTGGACAAATGTGCAGGGGTCAGCAGTTGGCCTCAGGACCCTGTTAGTAGTGAGCTGCTGGGCAGCCCAGCACTGCCAATGTTTCTCAGAGGATGCTCATTCACAGAGCTCGTGAGGAAAGCACTTGGGTACCAGGGAAGAAATTCAGGAGGAAATCTACTCAGTCAGCTGCAGAGATGGAAACGCTGGCTAACAGCAACATTAACTGTGAGAAAGGAGCTGCATCTGCCCTGTCACTCATAAGCAGACACATTTTCTCTGCTAGCTGAATTCATCCACTATTGTCATTATCCTGTGTATCGTGCCTGCTCCTTCCATCCCCACACCAGCACCAAATCAAACTTTCTTGCTTGCCACTTGCAATCCACAGGAATTCATCACACCAGTTCAGCTGTCTAGTCCAGCATTACACCTTCTGGGTTAAGTCCACGGAATGAGTTCAGTGAATACAGTTATCCTTATTTATCAGACTCTATTTCAATAATTTCCTCTCATTTCTCCTCCATTTCCCATTCCCTCTAAAAATTACCTGGAAAGAATTAATATTCTAATCACAAACAGATGTTTAAATTTGAGTTGAACAAATTTAATTAGTGCGTAAAACTAAAAATTCAAATAGTGTCAGTCCCTTGTTCTTAATATGTATTAAAAGTGTTAAGATTAGGTGCAATTTACTTTAGAGCAGAAAATTGATCTGATCAATGCATATCAAAATGATGCACAAATGCTGAGATTATGGTAATTAATTAATCACTGAAATGTATGTTTAAAGTGTTGCTTGACAGAGAAGAGCCAAGAAGTTCAAAATTAATCAGTAATCCACACAAAATGCACATCTTTTTTAGAGTAATTTCTGTCTATCTTTCATAATTCTTTGCAAATTCTAATAAAACAAATGTTTTGACTCTGGGAAATAGCCTAAAAAACACATTGAAATCCATTTTTATTACCACTTAGTTATCTCTAGGACAAAGGGGTTTCTGTTATGCAGAGGAAGATGCTGGATTGACGGATCCATTCAGGAATGCCAAACTCTGTTCTTTCTGCCTGCTATATTGCTTCCAGTGAGAGGTTCTGTCACAGCATCTTAATTAAGGCTGCTGTTGATACAGTTCAAACCAGATTAAACACAACACATTGGTCATTGCTACAGTCATTCCTCAGTGACATTAAGAGCAAGAAGTAGAACCAGCTCCTATTTAGAGGTGGAAACTATTTATATTTTAATTTTGCAGGGATTTAGGCTGTTGTGATTGCCTCAGAACACCTCAACTAACCATTATTTTCAGTTTCTCATTTCTCATATTCATGCAAGTGAGAATTCATATATTTATAATATATGTTCATATTTAAGTATGTGTATATATAGATGTGCTTCAGGTTTAACCTCCTACTTTACCCGAGGTCTAGCTAATACATTGGACAGGGTCTGGAAACTAACTTCACCCCAAAGTGAACATTTATAGTGAATGGCTGAGAAGCTTTTTACTCTTCACTGACTGCATTATATACATGCCCAGGGACTGTAATGACAGCTGAGATTCTATCTCGCATACAGAAACGTACATCTCAACACCTAAGTCAAAGCATCTCAGTGAGCACCTTGAATATCACTCCTGGCCTTTCAGTAGCACCATTCTTCCCAATTATAAGATAATATTACTAATATTTTATTTCATAAAACCTTAGTTTATTAACTAGAATCTGGTTTGCATTTAAATAATTATTTTCTCCCCTTGAAGACTGAAAAGCATGGACACACAAATAAGTCCTAGATGAGCATGTGACAAGCACATAAGAATAAAAAAAATCAGATATTATAAAAATATGATATGACCAAAAAACCCCAAAACCCAATTAGGAACTTCCTAATATTTGGATTGGCAGAATATACAATTATTTGAGTTTCTGATAAACTGCCTTACCCTCTTTCCATCTATTCACATAATGCCTGTGGAGGAGCACAGGGGAAGGAGTCATTTGAATCATACAGGCACAGACCTGTAACCTCCCATCACCATGTGTGCACTGCAGCAAACAAATGGCAACAATACCTCACAGGTATGGTAATAATACTAATATTTGACTAATACATGACAGGACACCTGTTAGGAGATTTAGGAGCATTGGAATTTTCTTCCCAGCTCTCCTGTTTGACAACTGTGAACCCTGTAAAGGAAATTCCATACTCTGAGACCAGCTGTTTTCCCAGATTCAAAAGACGTTTCTTTTTTTGGAAGTCTTGACTATTTAATTTGCAAATTCTCTAGGGTAGAGGCTGTCTTGTTATGCACAGAAAAGGGCCTTGATCTCACAAGACCTCCGCATTTTGCCATAATATAAATAACATTAATCTCATACATATTTGCTCCTGTTTAACCCGGTTATTGTGTATGAGCAAAGCTTCTCATTTGGGAAGAACAGTTTGAAAATGAAAGGTATTTTCTGGATTGTTTCAGATGATGATTTATATCCATTTTATAGTCACTTCATGATAAAAAGTGAGCTCCATTTACAAAACAGAACTGTTTCACAGTTGGACTAAAGCATCTGATGTACAAACATTCCTTTCCTAATATTTATAGTTCACTAGATAGTGGCACAGCCTGGTATGGTCAACATATTGGGAATGAAGATACAGTGCATTGTCCACTGCACTGTAGAAATTCAAGAGAACCATAAAAAGATTTTGACATAGTAACACTGACAACATCCAACTACCTCTTTTCAGAAGACACTTTTACAGTTTAATGTATACAAACCTGTTAACTGTTTGATGAAATGTTAAACGTTTGATTTTACAATAATGGTTCTGTTCAGTCACTTGTCTCTGTCATAATAGATAAGACTTCATAAATCACTTGGATATAACTCAGAAAATTCCAAGGCATTGTAGTAAAGACGAATGTTGTATAAAACACTTTAAAGTATCATGCAAAAACAACTCTAACATTTCTGTGGGAACTTCCTATCCTCATCTGATGTTAAGCCTTTGTGTAGACAGTGAGCAGCAAAGGAGAGGTGGTGACTTGTCTTTTTTTAGCATCAGACCTTGCTTTTCTAGCTAGTTCTGCTCACAACAGCCCAGACAGAGTCAAAATCTAAACTTCTTGTTCCAGATGCAGAAACAAATCCAAGACATAATGAGTCTGGAACTCATGTGATGGAGAAAAGCAGTAGTTACTGCACTGAGCGTGAACAGAGACATGGCAGGAAGGTGTATTTGGAGTCCAGATGTCGAAGCCTACAATTAGAAAACAGGGATCCAGAAGAATTAGAAGTAGGAAAAGGGAACAAAGTTGGGCAAATTTTGGAATAGGAGCTATGCAACATTACATATATGTTTTTTCATGTGTATTTATGCACTTGCACATGTAACAGAACATAAAAGCTCCTCTGGAGTAATTTTTGTCACTTGGATTTAGTTGTTTAGTAAAACCACACAAAAAAATTTCAAAAAAGCAAAAAGCCTGAAAGCATCATCCAGGCACCAGAGGGCCTAGACATTACATAAATTCTCCACTCATTATTTCTGAAAAATTTGCTGCTTCCCTCTTACCAGCTTATGCTGATTGTCTTCCAAAATAAGAACTATCTCTGACTCTTCAACACAGGAAAGAAAAGACAGTATAAAAGCTTAGGTGATGATATAGCAGGCAAAGTTGATGCCAGGGGCAGGCTGGTGTAAGCTTCCCTTATAATTATAAAATTATACTAAAGCAAATTTCCTAATTTGGAACTGATTATTTTTTTGACTTCATAAAACTGAAAGGATAATTCATTCATTGCCCTTTTCTGCTCCCTTTAATTAGGTATTTTCAACAAGTCCCTTCTTCAGCATCAAAGTTGTTCTGAAGCAGGGGTAAGACAAGCTTTCTTTCTCTAAATCATTTTAGATAATAATGGCAGGATATTGAAAATATTTCCTCAATGGGGAAAATCTTTCTGCATCTTCAGAGTACTCTATAAAAGAGTACTCTTATAGGTACTCTCCAAAGTACCTATAAAAAACTGCTCCATAAAGGTAAAGAAAAGTCCCTACATATAAATTAGTTGCAAGAGCAAAATGTGACATTGTACTTACAGGTCATCCAAGTGTTTCCAGCACAGCAACATCCCAAGGTATCTCTGGCATTGTACTGTTGGTAGTCCTGATCATAACTGTTACCTTTCTCATCCTGACCAAATCTAGCCTCACGTGTCCTTCATGTTGTAACAGTGCAAGATCTAGGAACTGGAGAGGGAATAGTGATTAACACCATGGAAATAATATTTTGGTTTAGAGATACAAAACTTACGAAAGAATCAGCTATTAATTAGATCAGCTTACCTTTTGATACTTCACATGTCTACTCATTTTACAGTAAGCACACCTGTAGTGTAACGAGGCAACCAGGTGCCTCTAATATCCAGGGAGTGAGCATGAGCTTGTGTCAAGCCCACCTGTGCCTAATTAGGGTGGGCCCCCACTGCGCATGAGCAGGACCAGGGGGCCAATAAAAGGCCCACCCTAATTGGGCACAGGTGGGCTTGACACAAGCTCATGCTCACTCCCTGGATATTAGTGGCACCTGGTTGCCTCGTTACACTACACACACCCTGAATACATTTCATAAAGAAGGCCCTAGAGCAGAATCAGAGGGATCCCTACTCTGGGGTGGAACCTCAAGAGATTCTGTCTCATCCCAGGTCTCTGCCTTAAAAAGTCTTACACACCTTTCTGCATCCTTCTTGAACGTAGGTGTCACCTCCTCCTCTTCCAATATTTTTCAGAAATTGTCTATCATCTGCTCTTTTTTTTTTTTTTTTTTTTTTTTTGTGAAGATCAGTGTTTTCACTGTGTTAAGTACATTCTGAGTGAGCTTATCACAATGGGCCCTCCAAGACACGTGAGATGAAAGTTTTGTCAGTGTGCCCTGGGCAGACCTGGCAATCATAAGCTGAACTCTGCCAAAGTGGTGACAGCTTTAGAGACATGTTTTCAGACATGTTGGGAACTATTTCATGGAAACACAAGTGCCAGTGGATTTTCAAATATCTAAATATTTATGGGGACTTATTTGTTCCCTGCAGGTGACCTGAAAACCAAGTGATCCAATGAAGGAGTGAAAGGTAATGATAGACATGGAAGTCATTCCTAGGGATCCAGAGCATCCAATCTAGTGCTTAATCACTGGTACTTTCACAAACCTAGTGGAGCTTAAGGTTTGCATTTGCACTGCTGAATTGCAAGCCTCCCCTTTTTCAAATTGCCATGTCTTAAAAAAAAAATCACGTGAGGACCCAGTCTGAGACTGATGCTTGGTTGTGTGTCCTTTTTATTTGGTGCTAGTTTTCACTTTCATTTAGTCTCATTTGTTCCAGTGAATAACTGGAATAAAAATGTTTCTGAGGCAATGGTCACAGTCATCCCTACTAGCAAAGACTGTGTCAGGACAGAGAGTACAGCCTAAAGCAGACAAGATCACTTGAGATCCCACTTGTGTAAGGAGAAATTAGTCAAACTTCTACACCTGGACAAATTGACACAAATGCCTCCTTTCTGAACAAATGAGTGAAAACCAATTTCATTATATTGCAAAGAATGCATTATATTTAGCTACTTGATTTTTAATTTGCTTTGGATTTAAACGGAATGTTTTTAATGTTGCTGAACATTGGCACTGAAAAAGAGTAATAACTGGAAGAGCAAACCTTGTACTAGCTTCCATTTATATATATGTATATAATTGGTTATTTTAGTGAGAAAATGTCTTTTTTGTGTGTTCCTCACTAGGTTTGTTTGTGGTACTATGACTAGAGGAAATATCAACAACCAAAGTGTCAAAAACATTGCACAGGATTATAGGGAGGAATAATAAGTTCAGATATCTACAGAAACAGGCAGTTCTCTGTGGTATATAAAAGCAAAAAAGCCATTATGATTATTGCTAGGGACAAAACACCATTTTCAAATATAGACAAGCTCCTGAAAGGCTTGAAACTCCAATCCAGCTTCTCAAATTCAAAGTTAGTGAGTAACCATGCCAAAGTATACTTGAAGGAAACAAGCATTGTGAGTTTACAGAACATAGATTGACTTTGATTTTTTTTCCTTTCAAATTGCATCTATTCATTATGATTTTCCTCATTTTCAGATGTTCATCACTAAAATAATGCCTTCCAAAATGCTTTCAAATAATAAATGTAGGTTTTATTTAACTATTTAAAGGTTTTTTTTCAACTATTTAATTGTACACACTTACGTATGAAGACTTTATGGGTGAAGGGTAAAAACTCTAAATCTCAAAGAAAGTACGGACAGATTGAAGCTCTGTATTATTTCACTGATAAGGTAGTTCTGGGGAATTGCATGGGCTTCTTTACAGGGTAGTCAAGAGTCTTAATTAGAAATTACTGAATAACTCAGAAAAACTCCGTGTCCTCTTTATGATACCTAGGAAGCTTGGACTCAAATAATTATTTTGTTGTGAATTCAAAGGACACTAAGCACATCACTGGAATTGAAAATAAAATTGGACCTACATATGTTAGTCCATTGCTAATACTCTTGCACTACAAAGCCCAAGATTTTTCCTCTATAACACTCTTAATTCAAAACAAGCTGTTATTTTCACTGTGGAACTGATGAGTCTTGCTGCCCTGCAGTCTGGTGTCCTCCCTCTCTTCATTTCTCCCATCACATAATGGCATGGTGTCATTGCAGGATAACTTCTTTCCTTCAGTATTGCCAATGTCCCCAAGTGCCCCAAAGTCCTCCACCAGCTTTTCTATCTGATGTCCATGGAATTTCAGAGTTTAAGAGCTCAACAATCTGTTGAATTGGCCAATGGATTTTAAAGGGATTAGAGGAGCACAGAAACCCCTATCTTGGGTTAAGCAAACTCCAAGTGCTTTAACAAATTCTCATCAGATTGTAAAGTCAGAAATTCCTGTCCACAATTATATATTTTTAAAAATTATTTTATTTTTATTTATCTAGGGAGGTTCCCTAGGATCATGCCTTACCCACTTATAAGTGTCAAAAGGAAACTACCAGCTTGGTGACACAGAGGATTAAAATATGGACCTCTGTATTTTTCTAAAGGTCATGATATTTAGTGATGCTTTACATTACATTTTCACTCTCTGTGGATTATACAAAACAAAAAAACCTCAGCCCTCTTCCCCCCCTCAAAACCTTCTGAATTTTAGGTCATCATGAACACAAGGTTATGTCCATTATCATTTTATTTCCCTGGGTTGGTCATACCAAAAGAATCCTCATGTGGAGATGACTGAGCAAATTCTCACCATGGAGTGCCTTGTTAGTCCATGTCCAGCTGCCTACTAGGAATAATTTTTCTATAAATTTCCAAGAAAATACAACATTTTCTTAACCAAATTCAAGGATATGACAGGAAAACCATCCTTAATCAAAGTGAAGTCACAAATTCTTTCATATGGGAAGTGATATTTTTAGGCCATGAAATGTTAACTGAAGTTCTTTACTTTCAGGAGAATTTCTGATGAACTTTCAGTTGACTTGAACTTTGACATGAAAATCATACTTATCTATTAATTTCAATTAATTTATAATAGGGAGAAGACCAACAATATTTTAGTAATAATTTCATAAATATTCATTCATAGAGAATAAAAGAAAATATCTGAAAATTAGAAATCTTGGAAACAGTCATTGCACAGCTACTTATAAAACTTCTACAGATTTTTGTCCAGAAAAGGAGTAATTTAGTGTTAAATTTTGTCTCACAAGAAACCTATAGAAAATTTTCTATTATTATTTTCCAGTGATTTTTACTGTGGCAAAATTTGCACTGTGGTAAAATTTTTCCTAAAGTGTGTTAATCTAGAATGGTGAATCTCTGAAAACAGCTATTTGAATTGCATAATAGATCTTGTCACCTTTGGAAACCTACAAACTACAAAGTACCTTTGATTCTCAGAGCTGTCATAGTAACAGTCCTAACAGGTTTGGTATCTTGTATCTCACTCCATCATATATTCCTTAATTTAGTAATTTTAGAGTGTCCATTGGGTGGGTGAGTTGCCATTTTAAAAACACATACATTTTCCTACTTCACATTTTCCTGCCCTGATAGTAAAAATTTGCCCAGTGTTTCATGTTGTTCACTCTTGCATTTTAGGACATTACTCTCGAAAATGTCATTTAATGTCTCTTTAGAATAATTTCTCCTCTATTATCTAAATGAATAAAGCATAAAAAATACTGATAGGTTTGAGTGAAGCTTTTCAGTTCTTTTGGATTCTGAGAAATAATTTTCAAATTCATCTTTGTTCCATTTACAAAGATATAACTACAATAAGAAGACAGGGCTTTTTTTTTTTTTTACTTTGTCTCTGAGTGTGGAATTCATTGCACTAAATTTTAAGTATTTAAAAATTAGGCACTAAAATATGAATTACTCAGTGAAGGCAGAATTTTCATTTACAGTCAATTAATGTAGGAGCTGCTTCCAAGGGTGATTCATCTGACCTTAGTTACCTGTTTCTAGCTTAAATGTCTTTCAGATGCTTTTCTCTCCAATGACTAGAAAGAGACCTGTTCAATCTTAGATGGGCAAACTTTTAAACATTAGATTACTTGTATGTCTCATTATCTACATAAGTCTTCAAAGAATTACCTTACTAGCCCAGTCAGGCTAATATCCAGGATGGGAATTTCAGAAGTTCTGGCTGACTTCACAATTATAATGGCAGAATTTGTCCTGATAATTTCAGTAAAGAAATATCAGGACAAGATTATTTTTATGACTGGTTAATTTTTTGCATTCTTATACATTGAACTGGTGTGGTTTTGTACTTTCTATTTAATTTGGAACAATGTATAACTCATATGAAAATCAATTCACTGAATAGCTTAATGCACAAAAACTTTCTAAAATTCACTGGTTGTGTTTTGACTCAGTTCTTTGCTCCCACTTCTGTAGATGAAAATACACCTGGGTAAATTCTTAGATGTTATTAGAAACTCAGTGAACACTTGATGGATCTTCCTTGCCCAGTGAATGGATCTGCCATTTCTATCAGTGATCCTGTGTATAAAATGCTCTCTATACAGGATGACTGTATCCTGTCACCAGCTTTCACAGGTACAAATGCCTGGGCAAATAAAAACACCCAGTGAAAGAAATTCAGCTTCATCTCACCTCCATGCCCATGGAACAGATCTTTCTGGAAGATGTACTAAAACATATGAAAAACGGGGAGATTAGAGACAACCAATATGGCTTCAACAGACAAATGGTGCCTGACTATTCAGTAACCTTCTATGATGGAGTCACTGCACCATCAAACAAGAGAAGAGCTACAGATGCCATCTACCTGGACATCTGTAAGGCCTTGGAGATTGTCCCCCATAACATTCTGGTACCTCAGAAGGAGATATATGGGATGGATGGATGGATGGATGGATGGATAGTTTTATAAGGAATTGTCTGGAAGGTTGCATTCAGAGACTTAGTCAATGGCTCAATGTGGAAATTGGTAATTAGTAGTGTCCCTGTAGGATCCATGCTGGGATTAATACAATTTATTGGTAATTGATATCTATACCTTCATCAGTGACGAAGTAGGCACAGACCAGTGCCAAGTGGCATTGCTCAGGGGTCAGTACAGGGACCAGCACTGTTTAACACCCTTGCAGTCAACCCACTGGAAGAAAGGGGGGCCATACAGAGGGACCTGGACAGGCTTGAGATGTGGACCCATGCCAGAATCACAAAGTTCAGTAAGGCCAAATATGAGGTCCTGCACCTGGATTAGGGAAATCCCAAGCACAAATACAGGTTTGGCAGAGAATGTATTGAGAGCAACCCTAAGGAGGAGGACTTGGAAGTGTTGGTTGAGGAGCAGCTCAACATCAGCCAACAACCACAGAATCATAGAACCTTAGAAAGCAATGTACACTTGCAGCACAGAAAGCCAGTGCATCCTGGGCTGCATCAAAAGAAGCATGGCCAGCAAGTCAGGGGAGGTGATTCTGCCCCTCTGCTCTGCTCTTGTGAAACCTCCCCCTCTGAAGCACTGTATCCAGTTCTGGAGCAGCCAAAACAAGGATGTAGAACACTTGAAGGAGGACCACAAAGACGATGAGAAGGCTGGACCACATCCCCTATGAAATCGAGCTGAAAGAGGTAAGTTTGTTCAGATGGAGAAGAAAAGGCTCAGGGAGACCTATGAACAACCTTCCCATATGCAGGGGCTACAGAAAAACCAGGGATGGACTTTGAGTAAGGGGATGGAGAGGTAGGATGATGGGGAACCTTTTCAAAGTGCAGGAGGGTAGATGTACATTAGATATTTGGAAGAAATTCTTGACTGTGAGGGTGGGGTGGTGAGACACTTGCATAGGTTGCCCAGGGAAGTTGTGTCTGGCCCATCCCTGGAAGTGTTCAAGACCTGCTTGGATAGGGCTTGGAATGGCCTTGTCTAGTGGGAGGTAGCCCTGTCCATGGCAGGTAGGTTGGAGCTATATATTTAAGCTCCCTTCAAATCCAAACCATGCCATGATTCTATGAACGATGGTTTTCCCCCTAAACATTTTGTAAAATCCTCTGAAGATAGAGGCACTGTGTTTATCTCACCTAGTTTAATCTGCAAGCAACACAAGTCAAGCTGCATTTTCAGGTGAGGCTCCACATTGCCACATTTGAACACCACAGAAGCAGTTTTGAAGTTATGCTACAGTAAATAGTTGATTAGTTTTTAGTTATAAGAGTTAAATTTTTTAGAGCCGTGAAAATTAAAAATTTTAGCACCATGGAGATTTAGTCAAGTACAACCAGACAACCCACTGAAATATTAAGTGTCAATATTAGATAAAAAATACATCCCACCTTGATCCAGTCTTCTCTATATAGCTCGAAGGATGTTAAGACAGCAGTGAAAGTCATACTTTCCTCACACCAGATTCCTGAAAATTGGTTCATAAACAGCTCTTCAATGTGGTCAGCGTAGGCTCCTCCACCACTTCATTTCAAGGCTCTCTTTTTATTTCTCTTCACCTCAGTTTGGGAAAGATTTGAGGCACCAGACATGGCTTTGCCTCTTGCCACCACATTGATAACTCTTTTTCCCAGATACTCAGTTGAGGCTCTTTCAGTTCATTTCCCCAGGCTGCATTTGTGTAATGCCTGAGTAATAAAAGTCAGTAGAATGACTAGATGGAATTTCATTCTTCTGCATTATCATTGAAAAAGACATTACTATTCCCCTATCAAAAATATCCATCAACCTAATTACATCCCTTTTCTTCACAAAGTTTTAAAATAGGATACCTAAGTATGATAGGCAATGTAGAGTTATTATTTAATGATCATAGGGGAGATACATTTTGATTCATTTTCTCATGTATTAAAAATTTATGACAAACATAAAACCTTGTTATAGCAACTGGATCATTTGTAATGGTCATAATTTTATTTAAATCATATATAGATAAAACATTATGTACATCTTAAAGCATTATGCTGTTCTGAACCACTGGGGAGACAGTCTGGTAGATTGGAAATAAAGTAAATGGTAAACACAATCTTAGCTGAAAAAGAGGTGGACTCTGAAACTTGCTATCTAATATCTAACACAGTTTTGGGGGGTTTTGTAGCCTTTTTGTGACACAAATTTTTTACTAATTTTTATCGTATGACTGGAAAGGTCTAGTTTTTCTCATTTTATCTTTAGAGTTGTAATACTGATTTTATTTATTTAAAATATTTAAAATATTTATATTTTATTTATTTATAATATGACCTTGCTGTACCTGATTCTTTCTCCACCAGTTATGTTTGCCTCGCCATTTAAGACAGAAGAAGTCAAAGCCAATAAGCAAGGGGGGGGGGGGGAGGGGGAAAGAGAGGAGAGGGGAAAGAAAAGGGAAGAAAAAAAAAAAATAAAAAATAAAAAAAGAGGCAGGAACATCATCACATCTAATTTATTCCAGACCCATTTTACATCAAACTAGAATTGCAACACCACTTTCCACTTTACAGGCATTCTAACAAATTTTAAACCAAACACAGATGGTTTCTATTCCACTGGAAATTATGTGAATGAACTCTCCTCTGTTGAAAAAAGTTGGTCCAGGATAGTAGAAGTACAAAAATGAAGAAATGATTTTAAAATATAAAAGCCATTTACCCTGGAATTTTCCTATAAATAGAGATGGTGAGTTTGCTTCCCTCTCCAAATTTATTAGCTGCTTAAATTTAATAGTGCTGGTTAAATCATTGCTACCAATGCCTGTGCTTTTACTAGAGAATTGTGGTTTATATATTTATACTTAATGTTTATTTAAAAGAAAAGTAAAGCAGAGAATACAGAGGGGTTTAGAAATTCTCATCTCAAAATACTTGGATTTCCACTTAAAAATAACCAGTTGCCAGTGTATATGAAAGGGAAGTAAACATATGAAAGGAAAAACTATGTCCTAGCAGCACCTTCCATGGTTTACAAGGGAGTTATCTCACTAGAAAAAACTGATGACTGTATTTCATCAAATCAGGCATTGGGCCTCTATAGTTAAATGATATTCCTTATTGCAGAGCCTCTTGCAAAAACCTAGATTTTAGTTTCTAATCCTTAACTGATTTAAAATGGTGAACAAATAGACTTTCCTTGGAGCTGTGCCCATCTTCATCAGCTGAGGATCAGACCTGTATTTTTAGTATTATTAAAATACATTCTCCAAAATCTTTTACAATGTTTTCACATGGGAAACAGCTACCAGTTACCACAACTGGAATCTGGAGGAAATGCTTAGAGTGAAAGAAATTAGAGCAGCAGAAACCAATGGGATGGGAAGCAGCTTAAATGGGTCATAAATTAAAAATTTGCATCTCTTTGTGAATGCACACATGTGTTGACAAGTAGTCATTCAGATTATATAATTCTGGTTTGGATAAAGTATTGTCTTTCCTTGTAGGCTGAAATTGTCCTTATAGAATTGGGCAGTTCTGTAATACTGTGGAAACTGGCAGGATGACCTACTTGAAAAAAATCTTTTTTCTGTCTCTAAATCATGGATTTTTCTATCATATTTTAAATCATGCAGCTGCAAATTTACTTCATATTTGTGAGACTAATAATAAGCTTTACAAGTTATCCCAAAAAGTCATTCTCTTTTCTGTGAGAGAAAAAAAAAGTAAGGTACAGATGATCTATGAGTTATATTTTAGAATTAAATTATCACCACTAAAGTCTTCTCCCAACTTCCTTTATTTTTAGAATAATACAAAAGTGTAGCCTTCATATCCTCCATTCTTCTACTAGATAATGTTTTGCTGATGAAGGAACTTTTTTCTTTGGGGATTATCCCAAAATGAACGTTTGGGATATTTTTCCTTCTTTATATTTCTATTATTCTATCATAAGATTCCTTAGGGAACAGTGAATCTCTAATAACTAGATGTTTTATCTAAGACAGATGACAGGGTTACTTGTCTGTGACTCATGAAAGATTTTTTTGTTATGGCTGAAATTTAGTTTGAGGATAATTGATATATATATAATTTTTTCCCCATAAATTACACGCTATGGCAAGTATGAGCTTGTATAACAATAACAAGAAAAAATTCTCAAGAAATTACTTACATTTGCAGTCCTTATCTGCAATACATATGAGTCAAGTACCTATATTGCTTGTTTCATCGCCATCAATATTAATTACAGCAATAAAAATGACTCGGTTATTGCTGTCCTGAAAAGATGTTAATGATGTGGTCATCACTGAAATAGCTAAATTGGCTAATGTGATGGCACAATAAATTCAGGGTATAATTGGGCTGATTCTCTTTTCCCTGACATCTGTGTAAATTAGGAGCTCCCTAAGCATAAAACTCGTGTAAATGAGGTAAGATTGAGATCTTTGCTTTTTAGCTGCAGAGACTTGTCTGTAGCAGTTAGGTGCTACAGCAGTCTGTGCTTTTTTTAATACATTAGATGGCATTTATATTCTGTATACATAGCCACCCGCATTTAAGGGTTTGTATGCCTTGGTAATACCTAACTTACTAATTTATTAATAGTGTAGCTTCACTTATATTTTCCAGCAAGCCACCAGGAAGTATGTAATGATGAATAAATATAAAAATAGGAAAAATAATTTTATATATTTTACATATTATTACACATACAAAAAATATTTTAACTTACTTCATTCTTAAAAGCAATTCTTTAAACCTTAGGAAAGAAAGGTTTACTTGCCCCTCCTTCCTCTCTCTTATTTTAGCTCCATGACTGCATATTTTTTACAAGGTGTCATTGTCATTTAGAGAACAGGCTGGACAGTCCACTACTAATGAACAGCAAGGCAATACTTTCTTTTTCAATTTAATTCAGTGTTCTCAAGCTTTATTTACTGAGCAGTATTAGGACTTTGTTCTGAAGAGAGAATCATTGATTTCTTCTCAGCATTTTGCAGCATTTCCACTCTGCTTGTCTTCTGTTACATTCATGGGTTTCACAAAGATTATTGAGTTTTTGTGCATATTACTTCAGTGAGACAAAGCGATCATTTTATTCCCATTTTAGAGAAGAAGATGAGACAATGGTTGACCTGGTTTTACCCCATTTTTTTTCTGTTGCATTACTCTGGTACCTAAGTTAAGAGCCTAATAATTTCAGATTTCATCTATTGTCAGTGGAAAGAAGTAAGATCTTTGCAAAACAACCTAGATGGGCTCTTCTCTATCTCAACTATCTGTAGAGCATAAGGAAACCATGATTCTAACTCTAATCATGCCCAAAATTCATGAGGGTAGATTCAGACTCCCATTTACCAGTGAGTTATGCAAGGCTTAATTTTTATGGGAATAAAACCAACCCATTGGAAAGCACATGTGTTTCCATAATTTTATTCTTTTCTTGGATGAATGAGCCTGATCAATTTTGCTTGTGAGTTCTTTGATATCTTCACAGCAGATAACCCACAGATCCTGTGACACACACCCACAAAGTGCAAAACACAGATTTAATAGCCAACAGTAGGAGTTTTGCTTTAAAAAACATGCCTAGGAAAGAAAAAGTTGTCCTGCAATAGGAGCTCTGGAACTGGTTCTCTGCAGACAGATTTCAACTTTTCATCTGCCTTTGTCAGCAATTTACTCTGTAACATGTTACACATTGCAATTTCTGTTAAAAAAACATAAATAAAAGAAAAATTATAATTCCAGCTGCTCATTAAACTGCACAACCTTCACTTATCCCCATTTCTGGACCTTAGTGCTTCAGAAAATGAAATGGAGAATTCACCCTCCAGCATGCAGGCTCTGAAATACTTTGGCACTGCAGTTTTTCACCACTTGACGCCCCTTGTCAAAACATTAAGGGGGATGTAGAGCAGCAGCATGTCATTATGTAACATTTTTACACATCATATTTATAAAGAGTCAAACACATTTTATTCTAGATCTAGAACTCCGCTAATTAGATGCTGCTGACAGTTTTACTGCAGACTTTGAGTCTGAATACTGTCATGTTGTTCCCCGTTGGCATTTATAGTTGGCTGGCCCATAGAATCATGGGCCATTCTGCTCAGGTTTTCAAGGCAAGACAAAAGCATGAAAACTTTTCACCAGTCCTTCATCAACTCATCCTTGTTAATTAACGTCCACACAGGGTTTTGAGCGTGTTGTCAGAATTCAGTTGTTTATTTCCCTGATGAAAAAGTCTAGAAAACACTATCTTGGATGTCCAACAACCAACTCAAGTATCCCAGATGGAAAAAAAAGAAAAGCCAGATACTGAAGCACCCAAAACGAAGGCCTTTTGCAAAGCACATGTATCCCTTTTGCAAAGCACATGTATCCCAGTATTATCATAGCAATACAAGTTATTGCTCTTCTGATTACAGGTTAGATAGATATGTTATACTGAGACAGCTCAGGTCCAGCAAAAAGCTCAGCAGACAATGTAAAGCCATCCTGAAAGCATGGAAGAATAATAATCTAGTGACCATCCAAACTAAAGGTACAAGGTAGATATCACTTTCCCTCCTAGAAATTGTGTCTGGATGATGTGATGTCCCAGAACATCCTGGGAAGCTGGAATTTGCCAAATTGCTCAGCCAGCTCTAGCCATTCTGCTAAATGGTCCATGTCCTGACCACCTTCTTAAGCCATGTACAAGTTGATTGTGGAATGCAGACACTTTGGGAATTCGCCAGATCTATTAGAACTGTTATTAAAGGTATCCATTGTAATTCCATTCTTCAAAGTCATTATCTTTGTAGATTAGTAGCTTTCTGTACAACTACACCACATACCAACACAAAGGGATCAAGTCCTCTTCAATGAAATTAAATAGGACTTTTACTTCCTGTAACTCTAGTTCATCATATCTGCTCTTGAGAGCTGCATCCCTCAAAATTTACTATGCACTTTCTATTGAAATTTTCCTAGATGCCAAAATTCAGGCCCAGTAATGCAGGGAAATGGATGTTTTGCAAATAAAAAACACTGCAATATAGATCAAGAGGAGAGGCAGCTAATCTAGAAGTAATCAGAACTGGGAAAAGATCTATCATAAATCAAAATCTATCTATCAGAAATGGCATTAATTCCTGCTTTTCTTTTTTGATTTTCAATTTATAGTGGTATCTTCAAATATTGCATTCCCTAAATTATGTGGTCATCACTAGGCTGCCAAAGCTCTTACAACAGTTTTCTTCACCTGTTATCTAAGACTTCTTGTGACAAGAGTCAGTGGAAAGAAAGCAAAAGAATTTGCACTTTTCCGATGACTTAAAGATAAATAGTGTTACATGCTTCTTTCTACGAGTATGGGTACTCATGTAATTTCTGATATGGTCTATCATTTATTTAAGGCCTAAATATACACTTATTTTCTTAACTTGGATGCACACATACAGAAAAATGGCAAGAATATGTTATTTAGAAAAACTCTTCAAAGCTGTGGAAACATTTACAAGCAAAGGCAACTTTTAAAGATGGGGTTGTTTGTTTATCACTTTGAATTACTTCATGTACCCAGACCAAAGGATTACTTTGAGAGCTCAAGGTTATCCAATATTTGTAAAGAACTGGCTGCTGCTTTAGGAGTAAAATCATGGCTTTATATAAAAGCAGGCTTTACCTTTATCAGTTCAGCAGTCTTAATTTTGATCTCCTCATTTGAAAAACTGCAGGAAAGTCTGTGAGAGGGAAAACAGGGGCATAATTGAGCAGGAGAATGTTAACCTCTTAGTTTTATTATCTTTCTTCTATGGAAATCAAAATGACTTCCTTTTTCTCCCAATGAAAAAAAGATCTTTCTCAGCTATGAAATTTTACCCCATCAGTAGTAAATAATGCAGCACAAGGTAATGACTCTGACACCTTAGAGCTTCGTTTGAATTCATGCCATGTTTTGTGCATGATGCAGAATTCAATGGACAGTGATATAAAGGTGGGGGAAACGGGGGAGAGGAAGAGACTTGTTTGCGTTCAGATTACATAATCTACCCTTTTTTGTTGTTACCATTCAAAGCATTTTGTCCAAAGATGATCTGCCTCTCATGAAGTGCATTCAGCCCTATCTGGAGCTCAGAAGCCTAAGGCTTTGTTACAGTAGTTATTTATAACTTAACTATAAAAAATGATAGCTGAACAGGAAAACACTTCTTCAGTCATAAATAAATAGCTTATTTGTACCTAGGGAGGAGAAGAATAGCTTTCAAAGAGCTTCCACTTCAATTGCAGAATCATGACTTCCAGGTAGAAACTATTGGAAGAAGGCTCTCTAAAACAAGATTTGTGCAGTTTGTTAAAAGCTTATTGCTAAGATTTCCAAAATTACTCTGGGATTTGAATACCTTTGGGTTTTTACGTATTCAATTTGGAACTAATCTGAAAGGAGCCATTATAATACCAAGCATTTCCAGTTCCCCCCCCCCCCCCAAAATTCAGGTATCTCTGTCAAATAAAAGATTAAACCATCTAGAAATAGAGGAAAACTTTGCCTAGGAGATGCAAATGGAGGAGCATATTCAAGTGAGATAATTTAGGCCTTTGAAATACAATGGAGGTAAAGAAAAGCAATCTTGAAAATTCTCCTATCAATTATCTAAATAACAATTTATGAGCTATTGTAAATATTGATTTTGTACTCAGAAGCTTATTTCAGATACGGGCCTGACTCTTTATTGAAACATATAAATCAGAAACTATGCCATGTTTATGACAATACTTGTATACTGTGTTTTATATCATCTGTATTGGTTATGAAACTAAAGCACTGATAAAGCTTTTTCTTATTTCCAAAGATGAATTTCCTGCACCTAAATAACTATCTCCCACAGGTGTTATCATTTCAGCTATGATGGTCAATAGTGCAGTAACATGATAGTTGAAACACTGTAGTTTCATGTGTTTATCAGACTTTTCAAATTGACTCCAGCTAAGCAGTCATATGAACACACTCAAAAGAGCTGAAGATTCAAAAATCAAGATAAAACCCTCAACTGTATTTTTCCTCTCATGTAAATCTTTTTCAAATATACTTTTCCTTCAAATTTCAGCAGAGTTCTTTTAGGTTTAGGAGGTAAAAGAAAAGAAAAGAAGAATCAAAATTCATTCAGTGATTTGAATATGAACTATGTATAAGCAAGGTTTGTTACTAAATTTTAGTTGAAGCTGGTTTTGTTCTATCTGATCTGCTACACTGATCTCTCAGATCATCATCCATGCTATATTTCAGCATTTCTAAACCTATCAAATAAAAAGTGAGATTTTTTTTCCTGCTCTTTTTCTCTTATTAGGCTAGGAGAGTACACTTAGAATTTCCCCCAGCGTACAAGATTTCCAAACAGCAATAGAGAAACCTCTTGAACTCTCCAAAGTGTGTGCTGAAATACAGCATTTCTCTATTCTTGAATTTCTTTCAGTAGGTGTTGAGACCTTTTATAGTAAATGACATTTTACATGTTAGGAACTTCAAAAGAAGGTGTTAATATAATTGAGATATGATCAGTTTGACAGTTGGTGACATATGAGTTTCACTCAGCAGCATTCTGAAGCCAAAATAATAAAAAAAAAAAGAAAAATAGAACTGTCTTCCTAAAGAAAGGAAGCTCATGCCTATGACAATGAAATAACTTATTAATAACTTTCTTTAATCTCTGAAGCCCCAGTCCCAACATTCAACCTTTTAAAGTGTATTGCATGTAGTTAGTCTGACTCCCATTTTTCTGTTATTATCTCAAGAACTGATCTTTTGCAGTAATATCATTGTATTCTCTTATTCATTTTCCTTATATTTGTATAAAAGTATAGATGGAAAAAATATCTTAGATTTAGGTCCTTAATAATTACCTTAAATCTCATTGTCCTTCAGTGTATATCAATAGACTGGGATCCTGCCCCAAATTACATCTGTACACCATGAGCTGAGAAGCTATAACTATTATGAAGTAAATTTGTCAAAGTTCAAGGCAAACAACAGAAAAAGACCTGGGGACAGCCATGAACAGGGCTGCCAGCAGTGTTATTTGGAGAGCCTGGGAACAGGAGACACTGACTCTGAGTGTCAATTAGTTGATTCATTTCCTGCTGAAATTTTTCATCAACAACATGTGATTTAGTTCATAAATAAATGTTAGGATTCAGAATGCTAAAAAGGGTAGGAAGATTAAATTATTTTTGGTCTGTTTGAGGTCTATGAGGACAAGCCAAAAATAATTGATCAACAAACCCAAATGATACTAGATATGTAAAATACAAAAAGAAGTATCCTTTTGGCTCACATATGCTAATGTATCATGAAATCAGGGACAAATCTGATCACTAAAACCTTAGGAATATTCTTGGAATGTGTTACATGTGAAATTGATCCTGCTTTGCAAAGAGCTCAGAATGTTCCTGGGGCTTGCACCATCTCCATATTTCTTGCTGAAACATCTATTGTGTTGCCTAATTTGCTTCTCTGTTCCCTGCAGCCTGCATTTTATAGAACATCTTTCTGAAGGCAGAAGAAAGTTTTATGAATTCTAAATATAGGGGAAATCTTTTATGCTGTCACATTATTAGACAGCTAACATTCACTTTGCAACAAGATCCATACAAAGATCAAACAGGACACAGTTTATGGTGAAGTCAGCAGTGGACACAGCAGTGTCCAGAAACATTGCATTGGATAAACATTTTACAGATACAGAAAAGAGACTTCAGTTTTTTTCAGGACTGCCTAGCTTAGCTGCAACCTTCACAGGAACTTGGTTTTTTGCCTGAACTCATCCCAGTGTCACTTAGCTTTAACTCTGACCTTAGGGCTTTTACTCCTTGTTGATATGAGCAAATCAGAATTAAAAAAAAAGATCTCCAGCTAGGTGTTGCAGGTATGTATTACAGAATCACAGAATTTTTAGGGTTGGAAGGGAACTCTAGAGATCATCTAGTCCAACTCTCATGAAAACAGAATCACCTGCAGCACCTTACACAGGATGCACCCAGGTGGGTTTTGAATACCTGCAGAGAAGGGGACCCCAGACCTTCCTGGGCAGCCTGTGCCAGTGCCTTCCCACCCTCAGAGTAAAGAAGATTTTTCTTCTGTTTAAACGGACCTTCCTATGGTCCAGCTTTGTGCCCACTGCCCCTCATCCTGTCACTTGAAACTACTTAGAAGAGTTTGGCTCCATCTTCCTCGCACCCACCTTTAGATACTTGTAAGCATTAACAAGGTCTCCCCTCTGCCTTCTCTTCTCCAGGTTAAAGAGTGCCAGCTCTCTCAGCCTTTCCTCATAAGAGAGATCTTACAGTCAGTGATTCTTGTACCACAGCATCCCTGAAAAGGAGGACAGAGTCTATTTTATAAAGCCCTCCCTCTCCTTTGAACAGTTTGAATCCTGAAGACAGGAGAAATATTGTGCACAACTGAAAATGAGGAGGGAATCAGATAGGCAGGACCACTAAATTTGATAGCATTTCTGCATTATGTGCCACCTCATCCATTTTACAAGACTGTTTATCTTTCTGTGTGCTTGAAGACAAATGATGGTTTGGTAGATACACATTCTGTGTGTGTTTTCTTAGCATGGTAAAACCCATGTGCTGTGAAGAACAGTGCTCTATCCAGACTGTTGTGTAAGTCATATTCCTTAGGTTACTTACTTTCACCTCACTCAGCCAGACATTCCTACTCCTGTAACAATACTTACAGCATGTCAGACCTTCCTAAGTATCTCAAAATAGAGTTTTGTGAATTTACCTCTTAAGAGAAATAAAAGCACCAACTTTACACATTCTCGCTTTTTCAGTAGAAAGTAAAAGGTGGGGAGAGAAGAAAGAGATTTTGATGTCAGTATCTCAGACCAGGCCAGGCACCAGATTGAAAGCAAATTTGGGACAAGCAAGAATGCCTAGAGACATGGGTGGAGGGAAGCAGGAACAGGACCACAGTAGGCAGGCAAGGATTGCTAAGCAACCAGGTCTAGTCCTGGTTTATAGAGGGGTCTCACTCTTATGTGCAGCATGCCAAGGGAAGTGTTGTGGTGCAACAGCATTTTTTGGGTTGACAACATGAGTTATTTATTATTGCCATGGATTAGATTGTTGATCCTTTGAGCCTTACCAACTCAGTGTCAACACTACCAGTCATTTACCCAGTCCCCTCTAAAAATACTCACCTCAACTATTTCATATCCATGATGATTCTGACAGTTCCTCTCATTTGTAATGTAATTTTTTTTGCATTCACATTGCAGACCTTTCCAAAGACCACATGAAGCAACGTACCAATGTATTTTCAAGACTTGTGTGTCTTTAAAGGAGGTCTGTAAATAAAATTTTCATTATACAGTCAGCCTGGAATGGCTGGACTCCACACACAGGATGTCAGACAACATTCCTAGGTTCCTAGCCTGGTCTTCAGTGTCCATGACTTACCTATGTGCTTATCATTCCATCTCCTGTCACAGTGATAGATTTTCAATAACCATCCTTACAGTGCTTTCAACAGCTTTTCTGAAACTCTATGTTGGTTCCTGTGGAGCAGCTTCACATAAGGCATTACCAATGACTGTACTCTCGAAGAAACACTCTCCCAGTACTCTAACCTGCATGGTTTGCTCTGGTTTCCCAGCCTTGAATTTTTTTCATGTTTTCTGGACATTAAAGCTACCTTTCCATTCTTCAAGTCTTTTGTCCATACCTGAAAAGAAAGAAAAACCAGAGCACTGCAGGGAGAACTCGCTCTGTCATTGTGAGAAAGACACATCCTCAAATTACATTGGGGATGGTTGAAACATGATGTGAGAAGGCCTGTAAATGTACTTCTGTAGCTTTTTGTATCTTACACAACCCAGCAGGGACAACATGAGGGAAGATGACAGGCAAGCACATGCCTCAGCTAAGGAGAGGGGAAAGGAGGTGAGGAAGCAGGAGGTGGTGATAGAGCATGAATAACTTCACAAGGCATCCCCAGACTATCAAGCTGACAGAAGGAGTGGGAGTTTGCAGGCCAACTTTCTGCAGTCTCATTAGACTGGGAGCAGGCTGATGAGAGCTGTAAATAACAGGTGCTTTATTTAACAAGGGAGAGAAAACAAGAAAATCAAACAAAAGAAAATTATTTAGGACTTCAGTTTCACCAGGAGTATTGGAAAATGAGGCTATGACAAGGAAGAGTATGGTGCTGATCTACCTCTTTTTTTACTTTTGGATGTGTGTAGGCTATGAACACTGATGTCCTCTTTCCTGCAGGGATCAACCATACTCTGCCCATCCTTGCCAGGTTCTGCAGCCTTCTATAGATTCAGCACCTACAGTGTTGCTTTGGGGACAGATTAACAGTACTGTCATACAGGGCTCGGGACAAATGGCATTTCAAGTGGAGCTCCTGGGTCAGGTGTCCAGTGCAACATTTCACCAGCTTCATGTTGCGACCTGCAGCTGTGAAAAACCTTCTCTCATTCGTTACTGATCTTGGAGCTCTTTCCTGGAGAATCAACTTCTGAGCTGGCCCAAAGCCTCTGGCATATAGGGCACCTCTGAAGGAGAGACATACACTTTCACATGTTTAGAAAATCAATGCTTGATTTGAGTCTTAGCCTGAAGAGTTTTTGTGAAGCTTCTTAGCAAGTACTGACATTGCTCCTCCATCTTACAAAGCCATCAACAAAACTCATTCACCCAAATAGCTAGTTCCCCCGCTTCCAGACAATATACCATAAATTTAAATTTCGTAATTTTTTTTTTTAATAAATAGGATTTACCTATGAGGATTTTATCTCTGTGCAGGTGACCAAGGAAATTCTTATTAAGTTTACTATGAAATAGGTATGCAAGCTACTCCTCATCAGAATACATAAGTAGCAGTTTTCCTTTTTCTTTTTTTTTTTTATTTTCTTTCAAAACATAGATAATAAAGAAAGTGAAAGAAAGTAGGAATAAAAAAATGTTAACATTATCCTGTCTTCACTGTTCAGAATGGAATCAACTAGTCTATTATGTTACCATCTTAAGGTGACTGATGACAACTTTTTTCTAAGCTAATTCTGAAAGAATGTGACACTTTATCTGCTTGTTTTCAGTACTTCAGGGTGGGCATTTTGACAAGAAGTGGGAACTTAATTTTGCAGAAGACCTGACTGTCTCTAAACTTGAAGGGTAATGAAGTAAATTGAGTCTGCTCCTTTTCTCAAAGGAAGGTAATGTTAACAGGTTAAGAAGTGTTATCCAATCTTGTCTACACCAGCATCCAGCTCCCCCATCTAGTAGGACTCCAAAGTAAACAAGAGCTGCTACTATATACTGCAATAATTTACCACTTTGTGGCTGGACAGATGGATTTTTGTTTTCTGGAGAGGAAAAACAATTAGAAATAATGTTTTTCACTCAGTAGATGTGTGATATATATATATATGTATATATAAACATACATAAACTCCTGTAGACTCGTTTCAATCTTCATAGTAGGGAATCACTTAAAAATCCTGAAAATATTTGTGTTATTTGGTTTTTGGTTGGGTTTTTTTTGTTAAGTTACCCTTTTACACACTTGCCTAGAGGTAGAGTGAGTTACTGTGCTTTTAAAGTCTGGTTTATGTCCATACACCACTAGATATACAGGGATGCAATGTTTCATCTCATCTGACATTAAATGTCTATCATCTTGTTGCTTTGGCTACCTGTGGTTCTCTTTGTAATCACTTCAAAGACCAGAGGGCTTTGAGGAACAATTAATTTGACCTATTTTAGACATTGGCTTTAGCATGAAATAAATTGCACTCCAGAAGTTCCCATTTCTCTCCAAAGTGAGCCTCAGGTGATGAGCTCAACCACAGATGCCTTTGGTGCAGCTGTCCTCAGCTGTGTTAAATCAGTCCCACTTATGAATCTCACTCAGTGCTTGTATCCACTGAAAACAATGGTTAAACTGCCTTAGGCTTTGGGTACAGTTCTGTCACATTTCAACTTTGAGAAGAACTGGATGTGCTTGCAGATATTTTAAACACATGGTGGGCTTTTACTCTCCCAAAGATTGAGAATAGCATCTTAAAGACTCATTAAATATCTGTATTGAGTTGCTCCTGTTCACTGACCTGTTTGAAATGAAAATTAAGTTAGTGTGATAGGGTTGGAGATGTAACATTCCTCTGCAGGTTTGAAAGTGTAGAGGTAATTGTTTTATTAAAATCTTTGCTCTTTTGCTCCTTACAAGGTTTTTGATGGCCTGGAAGTCATTGTATAGCACCATACTAGCCGTTAGTGCTTTGATTTCAACAATGCCTTTCTTTATTTAATAGGCCTGAAATATTGATTAACATTTAGAAATTCAATTCCAAGCACTTGCCAGGGGTTACAGAGAGCCAGAGAGAGCTGGTTGTGCCACTCAAATTCAGAGGTGTAATGAAATCCCCTACTGTGCCTGTCAACTTATCCAGTGTACAGGTCATTTCCCACAAGGTCTGCAGTGTTGAAAGAAGCAGTTTTCACTTGAAACATTTCATAGGCAAAGGGAAAATATGACTTCAGTATTGTATGCTTTATCCCTTTGTCTAATATTGAATAGGCTCATTGCTTCACACAATTTTTGCCCCTAAAGCTTTCTGAGTCAATAGAAGAAGAATATTTCAGGTGGGCACAAGTCAAGAGTCTCAGTGTAAATGCTTTATTACTGTTGTCAAGGAATTTTTCAGTAGCTAAAGTTAGAGATAGACAAACTTCAAAAGGACTGGAATCTCAGTTCATTTGAGTTAAGTATTAAATGATTCTTCTATTCTTCCAAGAGTTACAAAGCTCCCTTTGAAAGATACTTGCATCCTTCTTCCAAAAATGTCCTCTTTCTTAATTTGTTCTGAGACCACAGTTTTCTTTTAAATTCAAATTCTCTTACCTATTTCAATCCAAGTTCAAATAGAATCTATTCTATTCCATCCAGTCTTTATCTGATTTTTTTTTTCATGATCAGGATGCTTTTGTCTTCTCATCGCCTGCAGAGAAGAGAAAGGATGTGCAGCAAAATGTTTTCTTTTAATAGTATTTCAGTTTTTATCCTGCTATTAATTTTTATATATCTGTTTTCAAAAAGGTTATTTTAGAGAAAGATATCTTGTTTTTTGAGCAACTATCTTGTGAAAGTCCTTGTGATGGTCTGTGATAGAATTTGTTATGTAGATTAAGAGTTGTCCCCAGAACAGTAATGTCACTTGCAGGATCTAATTTTAGATCAACTATAACAAATGTCTCTATAACAGAAAATTAAAGTTGCTGACATTAATCTCCCATATGAGGCTATATTCTATCAAGATCAAAAATTCTGAATGGTGCAAGAGAGGAGTATTTTTGTTTGCCCTCTGTTCTCTAACAGAGAGGACACATATAGACAAGTTAGTAAATGCTTCCAGCACCCTGTCCTGACCTGAACTCAAAATGTAGGCTTTGATTTACAAGTTAATAGTTGACTTTGGCTCCCTTCTCTGCCAGCTTCATTTGTAATGGGACATTTGACAATGATGCATGTTTGGATAGATCTACCGATAGATCAAAAATAGTTTCTTCAGTACTTGCTGAGTCTATTGAAAGAAGAGGAAAAATATCCATCTGAGAATGATTCATTGGGTATTTTAGGTATGAATGGCACTGGTTCAGGAGGGAACAAATCCACTAGTTTAATTGAAAATGTCTACCTATCTAAATGCAATGGATATTGCAAAATGCAAAGGGGCTTCCCATCGTGAATATATGATGAGCAAAATCCTACAATTTGGCATTTCATATAAAGTGCACATTTTTCTCCCTCAAATGGGTCTTATTTATTTATTCATTATTTAGATACTTTGTGCTAAGACAAGTTGCAAACATGCAGCACGGATAAATAGTTTACTACCAGAGATTGGTTTTCCATCACCAGGATCTCAAAGTATTCCATGATTCTATGAATGAGCTTCAGTGAAACTACAAGCTTACCTTGACCAGTAATACATGAATACAATTCTGCTGGTGAGAAATTGATTGTGCTATAACCCTTGTTTCAGTCATTATACTTAAAATCCTTCATTCTTCCCTAAAATCAAGGTGTTCCAATAAAGAGTTTTTCTGGAAATGGGAATGAAAAGGAATTTTTCTGGTAGCCAGCATGCTCAAGGTTAACATATAAAATTTTAATGATACATCAGAAATTCCTAAGGGTAGGATCCCATTTAAGAATAAAGAAGCTATATTTAGGTGTCTGTATGTGAGCTGCATATTTAATTTCCTGATAGGTACAGCCAACAAGCATTGTATCCAAGGAACTATTTAGCTGACCAACCATTAAGAGCAAAATTCAACTGTTAAACTTTCTGAAGCTTAAATATCAGGGGTCTTTTGAAATGCCCAAGGCATTCCTACTGGACTGACACATCTAACATGGGATTTATGGGAGATGGCACCATCGTGAAGCAGCAGCTAGAGGCCAAGACAGATATATCTCAAAAATCAAAAATGACACAAGACTGTATTTAAGCAACTGAAAGACCTCCAAGATAACTACTTCAGTGTGAGCTGGTAATCTGCAACACAGATATCTGTTTTCAGACTGGGACACATCCTATGAGATGTTGACATAGTTTGGGCAAACATGAGAGAGGCCTTGTAGGAGTCTCAAGCACTATGGAAAATGCAAGTGTCAGCCAAGCCAGATACACAAGGAAACCTCAAATGGCAATAGACACTTTAATTTAGGCAAATTAACTGAGATCTAGAACCCACTGCCTGTCTTTATTACATTTTCTCTAACAATACCAGAAGCAGGTATACTGTTCTGGGGCTTTCTATTTTTGTCATGTCAATACAGGTACTGAAATTTCTCAGAGTACCCCATTTGAAGTATCTCAGGATAAGATTGTGAATAAGAACTGGTTTTATGGATCCACAAGTCTATACTGAACTCAAAATCAATATAGAATCCTGCTACTGTAACTCCATTCTCTGCCAAGAAATGAATTAATCAGAACAATATTTTTTACCTTCAGCACTTTTCACAATATTTTCAGAAAATATGACAATTTCTCCCCTTGCTAAAAGAAGCTGTGCGCAGAAGGAAGACTTCTCTGCTTCTTGACCTACTGGCTTCAGACCTCATGTACATCTCATCACAGTGCTGCAGTGAATATGCAGCAACAGATAATCTATGAATTTTAAAATCAAAGTTACCTTGCATGTCACTTAATCATGGAATCATAGAACATCTCAAGTCAAAAGGGCCCCATAAGGATCCTCAAACCCAACTCCATGCTCCTCATAGGCCTACCTAAAACTAAACCATATGACTAAGAGCATTGTACAGATGCTTCTTGAACTCTTACAGGCTTGGTGCCATGAGTACTTCTCTGAAAAGCCTGTTCCAATGACCAAACAGCCTCTTTTTAGAGAAGAACCCTTTCCAAATATCCAGTCTGAACTGGATGCAGCTTTATCCCATTTCTTTGTGAACTATTATTGGTCAAAAGGCAGAGGAGATGAACATCTCCCCTTCACTGCCCCCCTTGGGAAAGGTGCAGACCGCAATGAAGACACCTCACAGTATTTTATTCTCCAAGCTGAAGAAGCCAGGTGACCTCAGCCCCTCAAGTCTTGCCCTCAAGACCTTTCACCATCTTGATGACTCTACCCTGGACACACTGTAATAGTTTGTTGTTGATCTTATATTGAGACACCCAAAACTTCACAGAGTACTCAAGGTGGGACTCCTCCTAGCAGGGAAAGACAAGTTTGTCCTCTCATGTAATTGAGATTACTACTTTATTTCCCTGTTTTTCCTACCCAATTGTTACTCCTTGTTTCATAATCAAGATCAGCTCTCTCTCCACTCCTTTGTTCCTAAGTTACTTTTGAAAAAGTTTTCAGTACTTTGCACTGGTTCCTGTCCTCTTAAACTGGGTTAGTGCATCCTTGTCTCCTTGTTGGTAGTCTATTGGTATTATCCAGAGAGTAAATATGTCTGCTGGATGAAACCTAGTGTATCTGCTCTGTGTCTGGTGTGGAGACCCCTGAGCAAAGACAGTTTAAGTCTGTTTGCTCATTTATTTGAGTTCTCACACCTCATATGATCCTCACCTTTCTTCTGTGGTGGCTCGAACTCTCCCTTTTGTTTCTGCTTCCCAGTTCTCTGCTCTCCTCATCTCTAAATCAACCCAAAGTGAGTTTTCTTAGAAAGCTGTACAACTCAGAGTGTAGTCTCATCTTGCTGAAGAACCCTAACCCAAGGATCTGTGTCTCTGTAATGCTTCTCAAATGAATTGAATTTCTTGGTATGACCACTTACTTTGACCAAGGGGCTGCTGTTTCAATACTGATATTATTTTCTTCTGTGTAGAGAGTTAAATGTGAATTAGTGTGAGAAATGTGACATATCTGACTTTCTCTTGGAAAGTCCAAACCTCAGCATGATGGAAGCCTTTTTGTTTGGGTTTCATCTGTAGTCCACTGAAAATGCCAGTCTTGTATGTACATATTTTAAATAAGTTTTCTAACTTAAACACTGGAATATGAAGTAAATTTCTTCTCTGGGTTTTTGCTAGATGTTTGAAGGAAGACAAGAAATCTATTTCAGTAACATGAAGGACTGAAAAAGTCATGGCATTTGCATCTCCATTTTATTTCTGTTTGCTTATAGGTGGCAATGGCCCAGCATCATTCTTGGCTTAGAGGAGCAATGAACAAGAGGAGGACAGTAACAAGAACTTGAGAACAGGTTACTACAGCACACTGGGTTGCATAGGTAAACCATGTTCCTAAGTGGACAGACAGGTTGAGTCATATTAGTGAAGAAAGAAGGTGAACAAAAATATAAAATATTCTGAGCCTGCAAGTGAAAGATGGGACTCAGCTCTATTTTCTGATTCAGGACTTCATTTTAAGAAGTAAATGTCTTTGATACTTCTCTCCCACACCATTCCATACCCAACTCCATTCCTTACAGCAGCTATGTACATCTAGTTCCCTCTACAAAGTTTTATTTTTCAGTATTTCTGCCTTTTAAAATTTTTTTATTTACTTATTTATTTTTATTTTTAAGATTTACTAGGTTTAAGAGCTTGGAATTCAATTTTTTTTTTTTTTTTTAAGAAAATACTGTTTGCTCTCTGAGTTGCATTTCTCTATTCTTACTGATTTTATCACTCTGCTGCCAACATGAATGTAAACCCCCCCAGGTTAAATTATTGTCTTTTTAGAGTAACTTTGTAGTATTAAAGGCAAATCTGTAATGCTTTCATGGTGTTGACATAGTAGAACTTGAAGATACCCTTGACTGCAGCAATGCTGAGGGCATGAATTCTAACATTTTGCTGTAGGCTAAATAGTAAAAAAAGTCTGTAGCAGCTGTGATTGACCATATCTGGTATAAATCAGCTATGATGTATTTAAGCAAGTGGCTTTTAACTAGATGTACACATGGCTGGGGAGAACACTGAATATAATCAGGAGAAATCTCTGCTGCAACTCAGAAATTGTATTGACATTTGTGTTTTCAGGTCTCTAAATTTGATACCTTTAATGAAGGCCTTAATTTATTGTTTTCCTTATGCTAGCCACACTGTAAGCTCACTTCACCTCTCTGACCCTAGCAAAGTGGTGTTCTGACTTTTTGCTGGTGCCATAAGTATCTTCTCTGTCTGTGTTTTTGCCATAGTCTTTTTAGCAGCCTTCAGCTTCTGTGCATTTTCTGGGTCAAATCATCATATTACTTTGATTAGCTGTAAGTAAATCTTACTGGTGTTTTTGAGTATGAGTTTTGGGTTTTATTTGTTCGTTTGTTTTATGTAAACCAGACAGATCCTATTGACTTCTGCAATGGCAGTGAACTCCTGTATATAATAAAGGTGCTTTAGAAACTCTCCCTCTGGGTGCCTCAGATAGCACTAACACTGTTGAAACTTAAATGGAAGTGAAGATGTAAAACAAATGTTGAACACCCACATATTCTTTCAGCTTTAGTAGTTATTCCAGGTTCTTTATCACTTCTAAAATATGCACATTTTTAGGCAATTTGGAAAGGCCAGCACATTTGCTAAAGTGAAGTCTCCACCCTGAAAAGTTTTGTGTTTCAATACATTTGCTAACAAGGGAAAAAGAAGGTGGTCACCTCATGGTGCCTATCCAATTTCAGACTCTTTTAAGAAGAGCCCTTCCTTTAATGCTTCATGATAAATTCAGTCTCTTATTGATCAATTCCTAAAGCAGAAGCAGGGAATCTATACCTGCAGGACCAGACCCAGCTTGATATTTCTTTTTACATGACTCACAGTCACTTAACAGAATATGAGAATGTGTGGTGCAAGCAAGGTGCCTGAAAAATCTGCCACACTGAGTAGAGGAAATTTGCCCATGCCTACCCTAAAAGACCCTCTTGGAGTTTTCCATTGACTTCTATCAAGTTACATTAGACACTGAATGCTGGAAGAGATTTTGAAATCCCAAATAATTTGCTATGTGTTCAGTTTACAGAAATGTCAGGGCATCTACATCTAATTAAGAGCTGACTTTTTAGAAACACAATAGCCATTTAAATTAATTGTCATTTACTTATCCAATGTCCCACACAGCTAGGAAGCTAACCTAACATTTAAATATTTCCATGAGTTTCTTTTTCTCTCTCTCTTTTTTTTTTTTTTCTTTTTTCTTTTTTTACCTGCCAGTCCATATCTTAAAGGATATAGATTTTTGGACATACTGATTTTTGAAAGCCAAGTAAGAAATCTGAAAATGCTTTGCACGGTTAAATGAATACAGGACAAATCCCAGAAGAGTTCTTTTCTAGTATGGATATATTTTATAGTAGATGGTAGAAAATCTTTCCTTGAAAGACATGTTCTAATTGAACATGACCTAACATATCTTTGGGCTAGCTCTTTATTTTTCCTCTCTTATCTTAACAGAAGATTATACACATTATCAAAATTGTATTAAAGGGCTTTCATTGAAATGAATGTTTTACTTACTGATATTAATAGCCTAAGCCCCTTGAGTACCTTTAGACAGGGAAGGTCAGAAGCTCAGTTTTGCTAAGCCAGGAGTCCAGACATTATCTAAAGATTAAAAATGTGTCTTAACTTCTATGGGACATTTCAATTTATCTTTTGACTTACTGAGACCTCAGGAACTCACATTTTCCAAGTTCCCCCTGTGTCCCAGAAATCCAAGAAAGTAGTATCTTCAATACCAAGTAAAAAATTTAAAAACTGCCAAATGATTGTCCCAGTACTAGGCATTATACAAATGTAAATTTAAAGTCATACAACTTATATCCTTATTTCTCTCAGATATTCCAGTGGTCTGAATTTCTTTACCAAGATGATACAAGTAATATTTTTAGTCAAGAATTTACATTGTCTTGAGAAAAGCTTTTTACTTGTTGATAAAAATTCATTGTTTCTCCCAAGTACATAAAAACAATTATAAAATTTTTGAGAAAAATGAGCTTTATTTTTTATTTTTCTTATCCAAATTTTTTCTGAATTTTAGGTTGAAAAATGAGCAAACATAAAAGGGAAAAGAAAAAGGATTAGAACTGGGGGAGGAGCTAGAAAACTGTACTTAAAATTTCATAGTTTCAGTACTGAACCCATTTTGTTCTATCTTTGTCCTCCCCTTTTCAGTCTTTTTTTTTCCAGTCATAGCTAGCAAGTATGGTGGGCCAAATTATAGATCATTCATATTGTATTAATTTCACCATTCCTTATTTTGACAAAACACTGATAAAAGTTGTTTGCTGAAGAAATACATTAATAAGTGAATAATGAGTTCACTTAAGACTTTCATTATCTGTTCATTCATAAGTTTGAAAGATGGGTATGATAGCTGAGCAAAAATATTACTAATTATGTTCTCAACTCAATCACCAGAGCTGCACATCTTTTTCTAGAGACACACCAAAAGCAGAAATCAAAAAATCAGCCTTGACTCTGAGAGTGGAGCTGAAACCCAACCTCAGCCTCATCGCTTTGTTCTAGCTTTAATCTTTATCATGCCACAACTTTCTAAATATTTGTTGAAATAGCTCCTGGGAGTTTCTGTGTTTGTTGCAAAAGACTGGCCATACTTATTCCAGTAAGGGAATCGCTGCCCTCACTGTAAGCAAAAAGCAGCTGGACTGTGCTGATGAGCTCCAGTGAGAGCACAGTTTATGCACATTTTGTTGTAGGTAGGCATTTGTGTATTGTCTGCCTCTCCAGTAGAGTTTTGTTTTATCTTGGAGCCTGTACTCCCTGCACCAAGACTCATGCAAATAGTCTTCCCATGAGCTCTTGGAAAAAAAGTGATTGCGGCATAAATCAAACCAGTCACAAACTGACTTTGCTTCCTTAAAATTGGTCTGAGAACTAGTTAAGGACCAGAGAACAGCTGGACTGGGCAAGTGATGGCCACCAAGGGCTGAGATAATTCCCTTACTGGAGTCTGTGTTTGTTTATCTCCAGGAGACGCAGGAGAGCAAAGTCCACCCTAGGAAAATTTTCCTGTCATCTCATTCATGCTTGGTAAATTGAATTGCACAAGAGTTTTTACAGGAAGAAAGAAACAAAACCAAACTAAAACCTTCCACAAAACAGTTTTACTGTACATTTGAGGAGAAAAATAATAAGACCAACTCAGTCTTCAGTGCCAAGTAAAGTCAGAAAGATAATTTTCTTCAGTGTTTTGACTGAGTCTGTTAGGCTTCATTATAAAAATTCCTGTATCGTTCACAGCAGGAAACATTATTCCAGAGTAACTTGTCTGTCAGATTTGTTCTGGTTTAACAGCATGAAGATTGAATCTTAAAATTAATGTAGGAACTAGAAGAGTTGAAATGGCTGAAAGATGCTTTGCCACGAGTTTATACTTCTGGAATGTAAATATTTTTTTTCTTTATTTGGATGTATCTATTGCTCTGTCAGCTGGAAACTCGAGCTAGCTCACCTTGGGTCTCACTTGCTCTCTTAAAACCTCTATCATGTGTAATGATGAATGTTCATATTTCCAAGGCAAATCTTTTAATTTCCTTCATGCAATACTGACAGATTTTTCCCAGTGGGCTACATGACTATTCCAGGGGGCAAGATCAATCACCAAATAGTCCATTGACAATAAGGAAGAGTTTGTGCTTGTTTCTAGTCTGAATGAAATGCTCTGATTCAAGCACTGTGAATGCCTTCCAGTATGATTATATGTTAGGTAAAACAGGCAAAGTTATGGTATTTTGTTTCATTAGAGTTACTTTTACCTTTCCTTTCTGAGCTGGAGCTAATATGAAAGTATTTCAAGATGAAGGCATTTATATTTGGAGGAGCAAAACACAGAGATTCTGTAATGGCATATGTGAGCTACATTTACCCTGAGGCATTTGCCATAAAGTTCAGTTTATTTTTTATTACATCATTCTGACAGCTGTGAATAGGAAAAGTGAACATATTGGAATTGTCACTGGGAACTACCATTTGTGTCTTTTGATGCATGTCAGAGAGAATTAGGGAAGGTATCAGCATCTGTGTATGCACACACAGGCACATAGAGCCAGGGTGCTCCCTCTGTTCCATTTGAAAGTCAGGAGAGACAAAACAGTTAAACCAACAGTTAAATCAACTGCTGAATTTGTTTTGTTTTGTTTTGCTTTTTTTTTACACCGAAAGGAGAGATGGAAGGAGGTTGTAATGAAAGAAAAGCAGGATTAGATGGAGATTGAAGGAGAGGAAAAGAAGAAACTAAGCAATCAGGCAGGCAAGTATGCAAGAAGGAAAGACAAATGGAGAAAAAGAAGGAAAAAAATTCACCATAAAAACACACAAAAAACCCCCCAAAACAAACCACCAAGAGAACAATAGAAATGGAGAACAAAATAATCACAGAATGCCAGAGAAAAGAGAAGAGAAGAGAAGAGAAGAGAAGAGAAGAGAAGAGAAGAGAAGAGAAGAGAAGAGAAGAGAAGAGAAGAGAAGAGAAGAGAAGAGAAGAGAAGAGAAGAGAAGAGAAGAGAAGAAGAGAGAGAAGGACAAAAAGGAAGGAAGGGAGGAAGAGAGAGAGGGAGGGAGGGAGGGAGGGAGGGAGGGAGGGAGGGAGGGAGGGAGGGAGGAAGGAGGAAGGAAGGAAGGAAGGAAGGAAGGAAGGAAGGAAGGAAGGAAGGAAGGAAGGAAGGAAGGAAGGAAGGAAGGAAGGAAGGAAGGAAGGAAGGAAGGAAGGAAGGAAGGAAGGAAGGAAGGAAGGAAGGAAGGAAGGAAGGAAGGAAGGAAGGAAGGAAGGAAGGAAGGAAGGAAGGAAGGAAGGAAGGAAGGAAGGAAGGAAGGAAGGAAGGAAGGAAGGAAGGAAGGAAGGAAGGAAGGAAGGAAGGAAGGAAAAAAGGAAAAAAGAGGAAAAAAAAAAGGAAAAAAAAAAGGGAAAAAAAAAGGGAAAAAAAAAGGAAAAAAAAAAGGATAAAAGGCTGAGTTCTTTGTATATATTTGCCTGAGAATACACACATTTTGATGTGCAGACACAATTTAAAATGACCTACAGATGCCCTGGTGCACAAAACAAGAAAAATACACCACTTTAAATGTCTGGAAAAGTTCATTATACTTTCTCTGTTCTCTGTGGAGCATCTTTAAGCAAAAGCATAGTAAATAATGTATCAATTTTCTATCGCCACCTATGAGTGAAAACATAAAACTGCAAATTACTCTTCTGTGCATAATAGAGTAAAGATATATGATGGCTGCAGTTCAATTATTTCAAGACATTTATATTTCTATCTGAGGTGAAACCAACTACCACCTTTCGTCTCTGAAGGAGATGCATCAATTTTCAGCACATGTAAAGTTTAGTCATTTATTTGGACTTACTTGTATCATAAATTTTGAGGCATTTCAGTAGTTTAACTGAAACTAAAATGTGGGTGTTGTACAGTCAAAGTTAGAGACAAGCTTCTTTTTTGACTGTGCATGCCATATGGAAATATTGTTAATCTCAAACTCCTGTACCTACAATGTGTTTGGAGATCATGAGCACTAAGATGTAAGTGGAGATTTAATAGCAACTGGTGCAAGGGGGAGGGAAACATGGATGAAAACTTGCTAAAACCAACAGCAGGCTGAAAGTGGAATGGACCAAAATCTGGATGAATATGAATCAGTGACTTACTGAGTGGTCAAACAACAGAGATGAGAGAAGACTGGAGATGGCACGGGATGTGCAGGATGACAGAACTGGGAAAGAGATGGGTATGGCTGGTGATGCGCATGAGGTTCATAGATCACAGGGCAGAAAGGAGGGAATCCTGTGGCAGCAGCATAAGTTGAGGAACAGAAAGGCAAAATGAAGACAAGAAGGGATGTGTTGACACACTACTTACGGTTTGTGGAAATTTGCAGATCATATTTGTCTGAACCACAAGTTTCCTATGTGATTGGAAAAATAAGAAAAGGAGGGGGAAAAAGATAAAATAATTGGAAATTATTGGAAATTCATGGAAAAAATAGTGGGATTCATTAAATGAATGAAACTTTATATGAGAAATCTTTGAGATAGTCACTCTAAGCTTCTGAATAGTCATCGAGGAAAAGCAAATAAAGGTGTGAATCACCTGTGTCCATTAGGGGAGATGAATTGCATTTGAAAAATGTTTATTTTTTTCCATTGTCTATGGAGGGAGTCAAGGGTGACTGACTCACATGGAGACTCTTGAAGCAGTTGTTCAGCTCTATCTTTTTATGAATGAGAGAAACAAGCACTTCCAGTGTGTGATTCATTCCACCTTTTCCAAGCACTTGCCTAAAATGCCTCCTGGAATTGCCTTATATTTCTTTATTTAAGCAAAAACCCAGTTAGCTATTCCCAAGTGACTAAAAGACTTCAATAACTCACACTTCCATGTCTAAAGCTTGGTGAGATGAATCCTGCTCATGAAATGTGAATTCCCAATGGATTCCTTCCTGCAGCCAAGTTAATTTTCAAAGGCCTGAAATGAGCAAGGCTGAAGGTTTACATTAAAACTCTGTTCAGCATTTTCTCCCATCAGCTTTGGGTAGATTGTCATCTAACATCCTGGTGCTGTGAATGCAGCTCTCAGATGTCCACAACTCTTGATGCACTCTACAGAAGCAATGCTATGGATGTGCCTAAATGCTCAGCATTTTGATAGCTCAGGAGAAACCAAGGTAGTTCCAGCCTAAAGTGTCCCCATGCTTCATTTCTTGGTGGTTGGGCTGCCTTACTTCAGGATTAATATGTGAAGGCTCCTAGCAGGGAGGGAAGAAGACACATGAGGCATATGGTGAATTCTGGAGCAGGTCTTTCCGTGCTTGTGTTGACTCTGCTGTCAATTGTATTTGTACTCCTCAGCACCAAAAGCTGGGCACTCTTTTCTTATACAGCATTAACCAAAATAGAGCCTTCATTTAAATAAAGTTATTTGTCCTCATTACAATTGAGAATACAGAGAAAGCTTTCAAAAGACAAGAAGAGCTTATTAAGTTCAAAAAGAAGGACACCTCTGACATTTTCACTTTCCTTTGCACTATTTGAACGGATGCATAAAATATGAATTATATATGATGCGATATATATTAAAGGAATCACAGAATCAGAATCACAGAATGCTTGAGGTTTGAAGGAACCGTTTACAGACAGTTGCCCACTTTCTGAGCAGTACAGATGTTTGTACTATACAATAATTTGAAATATAAGCTTGTGAGAAGTGTCAGAAAACCAGGAATCATGTTCTGTGAGAAGTAAACTCTTAAGTGGATCCTAACGGATCATAAAGAATTTCTATTTCCAGTGGTTGTCTTTACTGCAGAAAGAAACCCCTTTTTTTTTTTTTTCATCAGATATACTGTTAAAAAGGTTCAGTTAAAACTTGTGCAAGTCTCAGAACATTCTATTGCACTGAAGATACAGTGGAATATATTTAAATTTGAATGAAAGGATGTTAAAGATATAATAAGAGACTTTGACAGGTTTCCCAGAGAGCAAATGAAATTCAACTATGTAGACCCTACAGGCAAAAAACTACTGTTCTCAGAGACCTGTTTAATACACTTCAGTGCCAGAGATATGACTCTACCATTAATCCAGGTAAACTATATAAAAGGAATATTTTAAAATATTTTTTTGCAGCCTGGTGTGGTTTTCCTGAGATTTTTGAGGATAAAATAGAATATGGAAACACTCACTCAAGACAGATTTGATGTCAATAAAACTTTCACAGAAGGACCAGAAATGACCTTGCATCAAGAGGACAATTATTACATAATTTAATAGTTAAAACTGTTCTTAGTACTTAAACTTCTTCTTCTTTTGTTTCAGTATCTGTACACAATGACAGAATAGATAAGTGCTGTATGGAGTATATCCTGTGAGCTGTACTTAAATATTAAACCCTAATTTTACAGCCAAACTAAAAAAGTGCCTGAAACTCAAGGAAAAGGAAATTTGTAGATTCTAGTGTTTCCTTACTTAGTCTGGTACAAAAAACCCTCCAAAAGGATACAGTGGGAAATGAGCTTAGAAACTGGGCACAAATCACTCTGAAATTTTTTTTTAACCAATTTAGAGTTGGGTACTCAGTGGGTACTAATTGGCTGAATTGACTATCCAAGCTGAGGCCTAGCTTTCAGTCTTTAGAATTGATTAGAATTAAATATAAAATTATCATCAAGCTGAGAATCCATGATGTTAAGGATGAATTGTCAAAAGCATTAGACTTCCATTTCAAAAATTTCTCAGGGTCAGATTTTCAGAGGTGGTTACAGGGCTATAAGAGCCTATGACTCTTTGCTAAAATCTTCAAAAGCCTGGCAGCTCATACCTGCTAGGAAAATGCTTGTGTCCCTAATTTCTCTTAAACACAAATGGTATGTAGGAGTCTAATTGTTTTCATTAGCAGAGCTTAGTTTTTTAGAAACTTTAGGTTCCTATGAAATATTATTTCAAACTCAGAGCTGACAAGAACTTAATGTTATGATGTTACTGACGAGCATGAGGCTCAAAGTGGCTTTTTTTATTCAGACACACCTAGCTCCAGGAGCTGTATTATGAAAGGATCAATGTTTATTTTGTGAAAGATTAGCTTCTGCTTCATGTCACCCAGAAAAAGTCTGAAAGCAAAAAAAAAAAAAACTTCTAGCTAGATTGAAAACAAATAGAATTAGTTCTTCAGTTCCATTATGCTTAGAAAATCTTCTGATTTTTTTAACACTAGACCTTGTCTTACAAGAAGGAGACAGACTCATCACTTGTCAAATGCTGAGATTATCAATACTGAGCTCTCCTGATGTACAAAAAAATTCCACATGTTGTTCTTACAGTGAATGCAGAGATCAGCATTACTCTGTCAATAAGTAAGACAGAGCGAATCAAATAGAGTGCCTGTATGCTATAAATACCTTTAAATCAGCAGAGATGTCAGTCCAAAAAAGAGAGAATGGGCTTTGCAGAACTGAAATAAACAATTTTACATTGAATAGCCCAAAGGGAAAAATGGGTTGCAAAGCCATCTTTCTCTGCTGCTTTCTCTTGGCTTTTCAGCTGTCTACTGTTTTGTCTCCCTCCTTTTCTCTCTCAGCCCTGACTCAGTCAGACAACTTGCTTATTAAGTAAACAGCCTTCAGACCAGCTTGTCTGAGGAATTCAGTTCCATTAGGTAAAAATATGGAGCGAGAAACTCTTGAGAAGTGATGATCAGAGATCTAAGAATACAAATGAGCAAATGCATTTTCTGATTTAAATATGTTATTGTTATTAGCCTCATTATTCATCTTCCAGTAGCTTCAGAACAAATGTCTCACTGCAGTAAACTTTCATAGGCATAAACATTCATTCTGTCCTAAATAACTTCCAATGTAATTGAATGTTAGTAATATAAAACACTTCTCAGGAAATGAGACTGACTCATACGGAGAGTCAACTCTCTACGTGACAAGTGGGAATTTTTTTTAAGTTGGAAAAATGTTCTTTGTGTTGATACTGCGGGTTTCTTGAAGACTGGTTGTTTTTTAACACGCTCCCCTGCAGTGGTGGCTGCCAAAAAACTTGTCTTTTCTCCACTGAGCATTCGGCTTAATGATCCTGTTTCCTAACAGTTTGAAGCACTTCACACAAGAGGGAGGAAAGCCTGCAGAGCCCTCTGACTTCCCCTGAAGGAAGACCCATGGTGTTGCACAACATGTGGGACAGGAGCAGCACTGGGACTGTGGTCTCCTTCAGCAGTCAAAGTTTCCACAGGTCCAGCACTCAGCCTTCATCCTTCTTTCTTATAGCTCAGTGCAGAAAACAACTGTCTTTGCCACTTTTTAAAATGTTTTAATTTTTAATAACACAAAACACACTGGAAACAGAAAGCATTTCAAAACATACCTGGAGTATCAAACAAGCAGACACACAATATCCCTGTGAGGCAGAACAATGCTATTATACTAATTTCACAAATGGATAAACATGCACGCAGTAAGGTAAAGGGCTGGATCCTGTTTGGTGCTGTGCTTTGATATTTTCAAGGATTAAGCAGCATAGAGAGCCTTTTTCCTTAGCAGGAGAGCTGAAAAGTTACCCATTAAAAAAAAACCAAAACAAAACCAAACCAAACCAAACCAAAAAAAAAAAAAAAAAAAACAAAAAACAAAAAACCAAACAAAACAAACCAACAACAACAATATGACTGTTGTTTTAAATGCATTTACTTCCTAGAAAATGTCCAGGAAAAGTATGGGTTTCCAGCTAAAAGGCATGCTCATTTTTTCTCCTGAGTTGCACAGATAACAAAGGCCCCAATGCACATTTTGCCAACAAACATGCTTACTTTTTTTTAAACAGTGTGAGTCCTGTTCTGCCTCACAACCTCTCTTCTTCCATATTCTCCAATCTGTCATAACTCCAAGGTAGATATTGCCTCCACTCCTCTCCCTCCACCCTCTCCTCACCAACAGGGCAGGATTTGTCCAGAATGACTTTGCTTGAGAACCCAGAGAGTATCCAGGTGTCCTGACTTCATGGCCATGCCCTGATCTCTATCCAGACCCTCCTCTGAATATAAGTTCCTATCTTCTCACCTGCTCCCTATAAAAGACTGCACTTTGGCTGGCTGAAGAATCTTTTTGCACTTGCTAGGCAACAAGATTGCTGGGTTTGATCTCACTCCTTCTCTTTTCACAACATGAAATTTTTAATTGTTTAGTTGAGAAAAGGTGGCAGCTGACAATTGTTTTGTTCAGGCTCACAGAACTGATAATGCTCTGTTCATGAAACTGGGGCTCCTAATGATTTGTGAGGGGATATTTCCTCACACTCAATTGTGCACTGTATACTTCATAATTTGAGCTTGTCATTTTCATTTTTCAGGGGGAAAATACCCAATAAAACCTATCCTTTTTCATGGTAGACTTCTCCATAAGTGTGTAATTATATCTGATGTTCCCTGTGATTCATGCCTCCTTCAGCCCACCGAAAGCCTCTTTTAATACATTTTCATAAAATATTTTATTTCCCAGGAAAATTTGATGGTTTTCCACGTGACACACCATGGGGGTACTGTTTTTATATATATCTGAGCACTTTACATACATGCTCTTGCAGCACAGGAAAGTGGGGGCCATTCTTGTGCTTAGAATTACTGCAAGAGGCAGGGACCTTTCACTGCTGCAAGAGACAGTCACTTAATTGTGTGGAACCACCTCCATATCCATCTCAGGTCTTCACCATGGAGATGGTAGGAGTCTATTAAAAGCATCCTTTCATATCTAACAAAGTTTTAATAATTAGACCTTCACTGTCAGTGTAAGGGCTGTTACCAGAATCATACAGAAATAAACTATTCCAAATCATGCATCACCCAATTGCTATGTCTTTGGCTGAATGAAGTTTGTAGCTGGTAGAAAAAGGACTTACAGTATCTTAGCAGGCCTGAAGACTTATTTTAGAATACATTATTGCTTATAATTTAATTTTTTTTTTCTTTTGGAGGTCTAAATATTGAAAATAAACTGTTGGCTTAAGGTCTCTCCATATTTAAGATATGTGTGAAATACTGTACTCTGGAAAGCAAGACTACCTTCTAATGTCTTAGTTTAGAAAATCTCTATTGACAATCATCTTAAAATAATCTTTTCTACAATTACATTCTACACAGATGAAACTAGATCGATATTAAGAGGTATATTATCTAAACAGTCTATAAGACAACCACTATTTGAAGAGTATCTAGCCCAAAATGAGCAGATTAACATTTTTATTCCATGAGTGCAGAACTGAGACAAGGAAGGACTTAGAATCTATCTAGGGTTTGTGGCTTGTAGTATCAGGGAACAAGACACAAAAGGTGATTTCAGACACCAAAGAATATGCAAAGCTATGTAGTAAAAATATTAATGATAAATATTATAATTTTATTATTATTATTATTATTATTGAAATCATATAAGTATGTTTAATATCCATTTATATTTGTGCGTGGTTCACATTTTAGTTTGCACCATCACCTTTGATGTCCTGATAAAAGAAATAAAGACAATTTACTCTTTATAAGACAGCCAAGCCTGGAGACAAGGTTTCTTGCAATCAGTTAATAGCACAGGTACCTGACTACCCAGTACATTCTAGAATTTAGGCACTTAGTATGCTAGAAAGGGAGAGATTTTTCTCAGTGTCTTTAAATATGTGTAGCCCAAGCTTGTTATCTGCCAAAATTGAGAATTTCAACTCTTTTAAACTTAGAAAATCTCACACTCACATTTTCCATTTCCTAAGGCACTTTTCCAGCCACTAGGCTATAAACATGGGATAAAGTAGATCGAAAAAACAACAGTCATTAATTTTACACATAGTGAAGAGCCTGATTTTTAACATGATTGGTAAGAAATGTCTTATAGGAAAGAAGGAACTGAATTGCAACCCTTGATAATGAAGTAATTCCTGTGTTATAACCAATGACTGTCTCATGTGAAACAGTGTAAAACTGGGGTTAAAATGCTTTTGTACATAAGTGGATGGTTTGGCTCAGCTGTGTACAGAAGAATCACAGAGAATATGTAGGTGTAGGCACTTCCCCTGCTAGAGGAACCCAACAGGAAACTTCTTAGGTCTTATTCAGTTACTTGCCAGAAGTAATTCAAACCCCATGAGAACCTCTTCTCAGCCTTACACAATTGTTCTTATTCAAATATTTGCTTAATCTCAATGACATTTCTCCATCTTCATGCCCTGAAAAAGATACACTGAAAGAAAAAAAAAAAAATCCAGAATGTTAACATAAATTTCTTAAGCATGAACAATATCTCCATGGTACATATTCTGAAAGTCATGTGATCCACATTATCGTTAGCAAATCTGTTGTAAATGCATAACATGCTTCTTTCTCTGTCAATTTTATGCTTTTAGAAATCAGTCATGCAAATACCATTCAGTTGATTTGATTTAGCAAAGCTGATCTGCCCTGTTCTAAAGATAATCTGAAGGAAAAAAAAATCATAAGGTTTAAAAATCATAAGAACTCTAATCCCCATTCTAACTGAACTCTTTTAATTATAGAGATGCAGGTAAATACTTATGGTCATTTAATTCTTCCTAAAATTGTTTCAGCTATTAAAAGTATTGAAATAATCCAGACACATTTTATGAAATACTACAGCTAAAGCACCATTTGCTGTGACTGTTACACAATAAGGAAATACACAGAATATGATGTCAATTTAATAAACGGAGATTCATCTCACCTAGATTTATCTGTTAAGAAGTCAAAATTATCTGTTATCTGTTAAAACCTACCCGAGCTACCTAGTATTTCTCAACAGCCAAAGGAGAGAGAGACATCTCCAGACTGTGATTCATCCCTCCTATCTTAAATACCTATCTCACTTTGGAAGCTGATGCAATTTCTCCTGACTGTTCAAAAAGGATGTCTTATTTCTAATCTGAATCTGTCTAGTTTCAGCTTCCAGTTATTGGACCCTGACATGCTAGATAAGTGAGCTGTTTACCATAAAAAATATCTTCTCTCTGTCCACGAAGAGGGACTAATCTACTCTTCAAAGAACTGAATAGATGGAGATTCTTAGTTTCCCACTAGATGACATTTTGGTTGTTCTTCAAACAAGTCTTGAGAGATAACATGTCTTATCACCCCAGCTGACACAGATGGAAAGAAATAGACAGGTCTCTGGGCACATAAGCACTTCTTTAAGTCTCACTGAGTTCGAAGTTTTGCACTGAAAAGCAAATTTATTTTCATTTTTGAAAAACCATTTTTCTCGACAAATTAAAGCTTTGCAAGGGAAAAAGCACTTGTTACACATTATTGGCATTCTAAGGTTTTAATTCAACAAAAAGCATCACAATAGTGAAGCAATTTGTCTTCCCTTGCCAGGAGTCTCTTTCCAGGATGCACACAGTACAGTAAATTCTGTACATTGATGGGGTGATTTGAGATCATACTCCTGAAGTTCAGAGGAATCACTGGGACTGTTCCCACTAAATGACTTTCATTTAAGTCTTTTCTTTCATACAGGATGACAACTTTCATGGACATTGAACAGTAGTCATTAGGAAGCTATGGTGTGCTTGTTGGAATAAAGTTCACATAAATGGTGAAAGAAAGCACGCTGTTAATTTGCATTTTACTTTAAAACTCAGAGTGTATTCTAGAAACCCATGACCCCATTATCAAAGGCTAGAAGAAGATAATGAGATTCTAAATAAAGCTCTGAATAAATCAAGGTTTTTCTCTCAATTATGAATGGAAACATGCTTACTATTATAAAGGTATTCTCAAGTCACTTTTCTGAGGTCTTTGTCAAAAACTTTCATTTTGGCAGATGAAGGTCAAGGAGACATTTTTATTTTCACAATTACAAGATCACTGTGAAAAAGGTCCCTAATAAGAAAAAAATTGAATCCCTAAGTAAAGACATTCTGACAAGTACAGGGGACAACTTCAGAACATTTGACTTTTTTACCCTTTTGGAAACATAGATCTATTACTTCATCCTTACTTAACAGTCAAATTCTCAGTACATGGATTAAGTTTAGACAAATATTCTGGGATCCAAGGAATTATCAGGCAAAGAAAGAAAATAATGTTGAAGCTGTCAAAAAAAAGCTAACTTCTGCATTTCATTGGGGAAAAAAAAATTAAACTATTTTTCTGAAAATTTCTATACCCTGTTTTTCCTTTTTTTCTTTTATTCTTTAGATTTCACAACTGGTATTTACTGCAAAAAAAAATTATATCAGTAATCCACCCAGGAAAACAACATGTCAGTCATAGCAAACTTCCTGATATGAAACTTAGAAGATATTCCGAAGGCTTTTCCCAAATCTATGAACAAATCTTGATAAAAAGCAATATGTTATTAATTATTAATTTAATCATGGTAATTAATGCTTTAAGATACATTGTTTGCAGGAAAAACATTACAAATAAACCAGTCTATTAGTTTAACTCTTCTGGAAAATAGACAATATCTTAAGCTCACAAAAGGCCAATTACTATAATAATTACATGCAATAAACATGCAATAAAGAAACATACAGCCAAAAAAAGTATATAAAGCAGGAACACAGTTTGGTCCCAGTTGTAAATAGCATGTTTCCCTTTTGTAAAATAAATAAATAAATAAATAAATGAAAATAAAATTGAAAAAAAGGTGAGACATGCTTGATTCTCTTTTGATGTCCTGTTACTTGTCAACAAGCTAATGCAATTAGGACTTTTCCTTCCTCGTGGTTGGTGTGAGTGCCTTGAGTGATTGTCTTTACTTATAGATGGACCAGATTTAGCATTATTCCTGGAGAAGGGTTTCACAAACCACAGGTGTAGCTCAGATCAGAGCCAGCCCAATCACAATTAGTTTGACATTTAAAGTATTTCTTTGAACCAGCTCTCCAGTGGAATTCTTGTGTTATTTTGCAAATAGCTACAAATGGAAATTGGCTGCTGGATTAAAATAGAAACTCATAAGCTTCTTATAAAATATCCCTGCTATGAATAAGGCTTGAGCTGAAAAGTCCAAGTATTCGTGTTATAGACAATAGGAATCTTTCCAGCTGAATGTTTTTCCCTCTTTTTTTTGATCATATAAGACAAATGAGAAAGCTTCTCCCAAGTCAGAAACAAGACTAACTGCTTCAAATCCACCAATTTGAAGAGAGAAAGAACAAGTCATTAATTTTCTATCCATTTTTATTTAAAGCTGTAACATTTATATCTGATAAAATATGCAGTTTTGTTTCATTGGCAGTTACAAAGCCCTTTCGTGCTGTTTATCTTGTTCTTTATATTCATGTGTCTTTCATTTCAAAAACCTAACAAATGACAGATTTTAAAAATGTCTCAAATCTTTTAGAACTGCACTTTCCAGAAATTTAGTCATTTAAAGCTGCAAAGGCAAGGAACTGTGATAGATATTTTAAGAGTAATTTTGCAATTTGCATTTCTGATTTTCAATAAAAATCCCATCACAATGGGTTTGGCTCAGTACAGCTCACTGTTGTCAGAAATCTATTTCAGTAGGTTCTCCAGGTTTTTGTTAGACTGCTTAATCACATTTTGAAATTTCAAAACATGAAAACAAAATCAAAACCACAATGAGACTGTTATTCACACTAACTCTTGGAATTTAAAATCAGCTTTCTATATAGCCATTATTGGACATGCCTTTCATTTCTTTGGAGTATAGCTGAAGAACAACACCTGTAGGACCTTTTTTGTGTCATTTGAATTCTAGTTGCAATACATTCAATAGGAATTTTCCTTTTGTCTTGGATAGGATCAAAATTAAATTGTGAGGGAAAAAATCTTATATTGTTTTAGTTTGAAACAGTATGTGATCACCATTACTCAATCAAAACCATGTGCTATATGAGGAAAATATTTATAAATCCCTGGAGAGTCTTAGTTTTACCATGGATATTCATGTGATCACTCACGTCCCATCAGATCTATACTTAATCTTACAGTATTTTTGCCACTTGTAGTAATTTCTAGCAGTTGTATTTAATGCCACCAACCAAAGTGACCTTGATTTCCCCTGGAGTGCTCCAAGCAGTGAGAGGCAATGGCCAACTCACAGAAAAAGTGTTTCGGCAGAAGAGAAGATGGATAAAGAGAGGTGAAGTGATTTGCTTGTGGTCAAAGAATGTGTGACTTGAATATGGGAGTTGTAGAGCTAGGAAAGGAACAGTGATTCCCATTTTGGAGGTCAGGGACAATGTGTGATCCATTTGCAGCATCTATGTTGCCCAAAAGGAACTGAAAAGAGAAAAAATACCTCTCAGAAGTTGGTTGGGTTTACTGTACGGTTTTGAGAACACTATGAATAAAGGCATCCACTTCAAATAATGAACGTGCTTGGAAGGACAGAAGATGTAGAAGAAAAGAGAAGTGGCCAGTGTGAAAAGCTGACCACATCACATGCAGCAAGAAATAAAATTCAGGAAAAACTGAGCTACACATACATAATAACTCCTAATAAATCTGATAATATCACAACCAATAAAATAGCAGAACCAATCTCATCTCACCATCAGAAAAAACTGCATCTCTGAAACAAATTAACATTATTTTCCAATGGGACAGATATAATATTCTGTAATACACATTTCTAGCAAATGAGATTTTTAAAAATAATTCTACAAGTGTAAGAAAAGCTTTTCCTATTTTTCTGAACAGAATTATTCACTGACTGTAGAACTTCTGTTTTTTCATTTGGAAAATATCTTCTTTAAATATTTAGAAAAAATATCTATAAACAGCATGCAGTTTTAATTACAATTTATACGCTTGCATTTTAATTGCCTTTTAAACTAATTTAGCTTGTTCTTAAAGTTAATTAAACTCATTGGGGAGAAAATGTTCCTTAATTCAGTTGTGAAAATGGAACAGATGTGGAGATGTATTTGTGATTGTGTCTATCAGTCTGAACTTATAAGAACCCAGTTATATTAAACTCTTTAATAGACCTTTAAAACAAAATGCTTCCCACATGAGCAAGGTGCCCTGTGCATTTTCTCTGTGCTTTCAACATTAAAACTTTATGTGTACAACACATTCCATTTTAATTAGTTTGTCCTCTCTAAAATACATAGAAGTTAGATCTAGAGGAGGATGCACTGATCTTTGTATCGTTAGAAACTTCAGGTCTGGGAAACTTTCTACTCAAAGCTTACAAGCATTTCAGTAAATAAAATTCAATTAAAATTCAACAGTTTGATTTGAAAAATTCTGACTTTTGCAGTGAGCTTCTGGGAGGTCTGTATTTTGGCAGTGCATAGAGGGAAGGCATATTCTTAGGGAACAGAAATATTAGAAATACAGATGAGTTGAATTAGAGGTCACTGTGGCACTTGTGATTCAGTCCTTGACAAAGCTTCCAAGTGTCTAACCTGATGCTCACAGCAGTTCTGCTGTTGCAGAACTCATTTGGGGCTGGCTGCAATGCTCTTAGCAGTTAGTCCACACTGACCTGGATATTAAATCAGTTCTTTAAAGCTGGTTCAGGCACCTCTGCTTGAGGCGTAATTACAGCTGTCAACATTGAAAATTAAATTATTTGTTTGTAAAATTATATGGGAAAAATTAAATTCCCAGCTATCGGTTTCTCCAAGGAAGTTCCTTCCAGCCAAATAGCCCTACTAGAAGACAAGCTGGGCTTATCACCCTGCTGTGGTGGTAGGATGTGCATAATTGTAACCACTAATGAAGAAACTTGTAACCCATTTTCCCTGAAGTTACCTTTTCATATTCCTTTCCAGAAAGAATTTTTCTGCTAACGGATCTAAACATTAATTCTCTTGAAAATGGTCCAATTTTGTAGTTATAGGGATAGTATATAATACATATTAAACAAATAGAATATTTCAAACAATCGATCTTTTGATAGATACAGAACATTGAAACTATAGAATGAATCAAAGCTTTCAAAAAGACCATTAAAATTATCAGAAGTGACTACCCCACAGTGCTCATTAGAGCAGATTTTAAATGGTTGTTAACCAACATAAGCAAACAAAGGGAGATTTATCAGGAGGGCTAAGGGAGAATCATAGCCAGTGTTTCAGTTACTTCAGAATGGACTGCTAGATACCTAGAAATTTTAAAGGGAAAAAAAAAAAAGAAAAAAAGAACATAGAGGAAAAAAATATCCTTTAATGCTCACAGTATCCCGCATCTGTGGGTCAGTGATTCTGAGGTCAATGACATAGCCTTACAAGTTTAAGAAAGGAAGCCTCACTTAGCCTATGGTTCTGTTATTGCAGCAGAAACAAGCTGGCTGCTGGTTTGTTGACTTGTTTTGATTCTGCTTTACCCTTGTTTCATTGACGTACACAAGGCTGACATCCAGAGACACTCTTCTTGGGCACTCATGTGTATCAGGCCCGGTACGCTCACTGTCAGCTTGATAGGACTACTAAATGATTGTGCACTGATCCAGAAGCAAGTATTCCTCATACTGTGCAACTTGTTGGAGCTTTTATGCATACATATATATTGTGTGACAGCTACTTTTGTGCATGTGTAGCTACTCATTATACACACATTTAAATTCCTTTGCAGTACCAGCTGCATGTATTTCACCTACAGAAAAACTTTTTTTCCTTTTGTCATGAGTCTTTATTTTTTATGGTCTTTAGAATTGCAAGGATTCTTTTACAAGCTCTTTCTTTACTGATCATCTATGTTTGCGAGGACAATTTCATTAACCATTGCTGAATATAAACCCCATGGAATTGATCCATTTTTTCACACCCAAAAGTAAAGTGTAGTTACCTCAGCAGCTTTCACAAGGTATGGCTGAGCCAGTGTTTTTTAAATTGCTGAGCACAGAGATCTGTGCATGCCCTCATGGAGGAGCTGCACATTTCCACAGACAATGTTCTTTTCTACCTCCTCATTGTCCTATTAGTCCTTCTCCTCCAGTGCTGCAGCACTTAACCCACAAAAAATCATGCTGAGAAACAGAGGGGTGTGAGGCTCTCTCTGAGGCAGCTAAACACAACTGAGATTCACATGGGACCCATGCAACCTGCAGGGCCTTCTTGAAGAAAAGATCACTTATTTCCCAGCCTGATAAAATGCTCTCTAGAATCATGGATGACAATTGCATTATGCATATGAGGAAGCTATTAAAACCTCAAATTCTCATTTGTTATAAAGATTTCTCTGGGTGTTTAGCTTTTTTATGAGTATTCCTCACTGGCTTAGCACACTTGGTCTCACGGTGGCTCCTAGCACATGAACTTAAGACTATAAACTTAACCCTATAGCTTGATGTCAGAACATGATTTTGCTTTGCATTGTGTCTACTTAGAACCTGTGATCTCTATGAATTACTGATAACATCTTCTCAGATATCTTCATCCCAACCATGGCTGTTATTTAATTCAGTAAACTGTATCCTTTCAAAAGTTAGGCATCATGTTTAGTAACCTAGGAGCTTTCTTTAGTCAATAGGCTTGGAAAAAGTTATTAATGCCATCTAATCTAAACAAATTTTTTTTGAGACAGGAAATTACTGTTTTCCACCTCTAGAGGATTTTTCATAGGAAACCTAACTCAAAATTCTGGTTTAAATACCTCCTGTTCGTATCTCAAGCAAGTTCATATTTTTAAACAAGGCTTTGGGAAATCCACCAGTCCATCCAAGATCAGCACAATAAAGCAATCATTTCCTCTGGTCCCTAAACAATGCTGATTTTTTGAAATATATTAGTCCAACGTGCCTTAATTTTGTCATCATTACAGACGTCTTTTGAATCTTCTGATATACTTGCCCTTGGAAAAAAAGACTGTCTTAACCTTGCTAATACCCAAATCCCAAAGCAGAAGCTGTCATGACTATGCAAGCAGTGAAATAAGCATAAGGCTTCTGTAGAGTTTTAGATTATTCCTTGCTTTCACACAGATTAACTGAGATATGAAAGAGAAGAAAAAACGATGTTGTACTGATTCCTGAAAAAAAGCTGGTAAGAGTCAGCAAGTAGTGCCACTCACTATTAAAGAGCTCGAAATAGCATTTCCTTCTATCATCCTTTAGTGGCTCCAATGTCATTTTCATTTTCTCTTCTGCTTCTGGTCACACAAGTTATGAGACAGGACAGAAGTGCATGAAGTACAGTGACTAGACCAGTGCAAAGGACAAATTTAAAGGGAAGAATTAATCTCATCTAACTTCATCCATTTACATCTGTCTGAGCTACACATCTACGTCAGTTCCTAAAAAGTGAAGAGGAGCTGTTGGTTTTAGGTAGCAGTTTATTTCCATCCTAACACAAGCTCTGTAATAATTCACATAAACATGCTCCAAAAGCATGGGTTTATTTGTGAATAGCAAATGAAGTCTGGACATCTCATCCAGCAGCTGGTATGAGATTTCTAAATTACAGAAGATGAATTCACCTTAAATAACTTCAAAGCAAAACAGAAGCAGCACAAATTAAGTATTCTAAATCATTCCGAGAATAAACACAAGGGTTTGTTACATATTGTCTCTGTTTGAATGAAGATATCCTAATGTCATTTGAACAGAAAACACCTGAACTTGCATTTTCAACATGCTCACATTGCATAATGTGCCCTGAGTCACATAGGAAACGTCAATATGTTTTCTCTCTCCATTAACTTTAGAAGGCAATTAGAGGACTAGTTTACACTAGACAGATCACTTTTTGAAAGCTGGAGGTAAAAGAGATTAATTCTACTCTATATGTTTGCTCTGTGGATTTATTTATTTTTTTTAAAATCAGGCATGTGCTGCCATGCAATGTGTAGTCTGGCCAGATCTATACCGCTGACTGACATTTTTAAGAATGTACAGACAACACAGTGTTCAAAAGGCCCAGGTTTCCCTGCAAATACAAGTAGTCATGTCATTAGAATAGCCTCTTTTCTACATATTCTTTTCATCCTGACAGCACAGCATATATCTGGGCATCAGAGCCACTTCCAATATCTCCTGAGAGAGGAATCTGTAGCCACTAGGACAGGGAATACCATTTCTCATTTTCTCTAGCCTTAGTTACATTTAGCTGTCAATACTGCATTTTCACTTCTGCAGGCAAAGGTTTTTTTTTATTGGTTCCATGCTAGAAAGAAAGATTTTTTTCTTTGGGAGGGGTTTCAGAAGTGAAAGGCAAATATCTAAGTGCTAAAGACACCTTCTGCCATTAGTCTGTTCTGCATAATTTAACTTCTTTGTCACCAATCTCCTAATGTCTGATAGGACATTAGGTCTGATATGCCCACAAGCATTTATTGATGATACTTATTGACTGCCTAGGCACCCCAGAAAGGATTAGGAGCTTTCACGCAGCATGTGATTCAGCATTTTGTACATATCCATCAGAGATCATGGATCACAAAGCACTAGCTACTGTGGTAATTCACAGTTTCCTTGGTCTATCTTGAACATAGCAGTCTTGAATATCTTTCATATATAATTCCTGGAATTGCTCTTAATTGTGTCTTTTTGTGTAGCTAATAGGTAATCTTGATTCCAGCTGATTTGACTGGAAGGTCATACCCCATATCCCAAATGAACTGTTTATCAGTCTCAGAGAGAAAAGCCACTCACTTGTATTTTGGCCATAGCATGTATCAGTAGTTGTCAGATGTTGTAAAGCCCATACAGAGGATCTCCAGATAGAATACTGGTAGGATTTTTTTTGTTATGCTGGGGGATTAGATGTAGTGTATCAGTTACAATCCCACATTAATCCAATTAGCAGGAAAAAATATCTTGATTCAATAGGAGAGACTGTGAAGCTCAAGAGAATAAAAAGTTTGGTTTAGTAAGAGAATGAAATAAAACTACTTCCACCTAAAACAAAATTAGTTTTACTTTTGAACAATTTAAGAAGCTGGTACCAATGCTCCCAAGTGAAATCAGACCACTTGTGATTTCTACTCAATCTAGACAAAAGCAATTTTTCACAGTTTATCATCACAATATCGATTCCATCACAATTTTTATGAGATAAGATTGATGTGGAGGTTGGAAACTGCTAAAGGGAGTTCAAGATTATGTTATGTCTCAAAGAATGGTTTGTAATATATAGTGTAAACTAACATTTTATATTGCAGTGAATTTTAAAACTTATACGAAGAAAAGTGATCTATGTATGTGTTCTTTGTCAGAAACAGCTCATTTGATTAATTTAAAGGTTGATAGAATAAGTAATATGGCACAGTTAAAAAAATACCCCAAAATTGAATTAAATAAATCTGAAAAAATTGAATTAAAATTATGAGCAGATGAGGATACTATAGTAATTCATACATTTTCTAATAATAAATTTAGATTAATATCAAAAACTTTATAAATGCCTTAATTCTGATGGACATAGTTTTCTACTTTTTAGCTTTATAAAATTGCTTAAAAGACTTAAATATTGCTTTCAACCATTATTCATTTCTTTTAATTTTATCTGCAATAATAGTAGCTGTAAATGTCATCACAACACTTTAATAAATTTTTTCAGGGACTGCTCACATACACTTCTAATATTGTCTTTTTAATTACCATAATATATAGGCATTAAATCACAGAATGGTCACCATTGAAGAAGACCTCTAAGATCACCAAGTCCAGTCATCAACTCAGAAAAACCCAACAGGCCCACTAATGTGTGTCCTGAAGTGTCACATCTAAAGTTTTTTAACACCTCCAGTGATAGTGACCCCACCTCCATGGGCCTGACTACTCTCTTAGTAAAGAAAATTTTCCTAATATCTAATCTAAACCTCCCCTGATGCAACTTCAGACCATTTGCCCCAGTCCTGCCATTGTTTACTTGAGAGAAGAGGCCAACACCCACCTCCCTACAACCTCCTTTCAGGGAGCTGTACAGAGCAATAACGTCTCCCCTCAGCCTCCTCTTCTTCAAACCCAACAATCCCAGTTCCCTCCGCCTCTCCTCAGAGGACTTGTTTTCTAGATCCTTCATCACCTTCCTTGTCCTTCTCCTAGCCTGCTCCAGCACCAAAATGCCCTTCCTGTAGCAAGGGGCCCAGAACCCTGTACTCAAGGCCTCACCTCAGCTGTGCCAAGTACATGGGGACAGTCACTTCCATAGTCCTGCTGGCCTCACTACTGATGATACAAGCTAGGATGCTGTTGGCTTTCTTGACTACCCAGGCACATAGCTGGCTCATATTCAGCTGGATGTTGGCCAATAACCCCCAGGTCCTTTTCCACCATGCAACTTTCCAACCACTCTTTGCCAAGCCTGTCATGTTGCATGGGGTTGCTGTGACCAAAGCGCAGGACCTGGTATTTGGCCATGTTGAACCTCACACAATTGGACTCATCTCATCAATCCAGCCTGACCAGGTCCTTCTGCAGAGCCTTTCTGTCCTTGATCAGATCAACACTCCCACCCAACTTAGTATCCTCTGGAATTTTACTGAGTAAGCACTCAATTCCTACATCTAGATCATTGATAAAGATACTTAAAAATAAACTAATATATAAGATGCAGCTTCTTTCTTTCATATTTCTACTGTATTAAAAGAAGACTATCCTGTACCATTTTGAACTTACTAGAATTTATTAGAGCTGTTCTAAACTTGTTCTAAATAGCAGCTATCCAAAAGAAAACAATTAACTGATAAACAGCTCAAAACTGATACTGTAACCAGCATGGGTAAGAAATACTCCACGAGTATAGATTTTTAATTAGATAACAGCTAGTACAAAACTTAGGTGTATGAAGGTGCTTCTTCCCATGGAAATGCAAGTCAAAATACTTTATCTGGCACAGTTGAAGAACAAAATTTCTAACAATGTTTAGAAGTTTTCTCACTAAGTTTCTCCCTAACCCCAGATTTTGAAGATGACTTCCATCAGTGAAGTAGTTCCATATGGAAGTCCACTTCCATATTCATCCTGTGCATTTTTCAGCACTCAGATAAGACCCAAAGGGTGCAATCCAATAGCTCATGATTGATAGAAAAAGAGAACCACTTCAGGAGGGATGCTGATGGTTCAGAGAGCTGCCCACAGGAACAACCCTAACTGACTATACTCCCAAATGGGGCGTTTCAGATATATTTAAAGAAAAAAAAAAAAAAAAAAAAAAAAAAAAGACAAGCCTTAACTTGCTAAATATCATAAAGAAGCAATGTTTTCAAGAGCTTAGGATATGAAGACCAAGATAACAATCTTCTATTTCCAATTCTGCTGTCCAAACTTACCTCCTCCTAATGCAGAAAATTGTTTAAATTAAAAAAAAAAAGCTGAAAGCATGCATGAGAAATAAGCACTAGTAACACACGTTATTTTTACCTAAAAATGTGGTGAAATGTGTGAAATTTTCTTTTTCTTTTTTTTTTTTTTTGACAAAAATGGATGGTATATTAAAAGTATAACATCTTTGTTCACAAAATTTACAAAGATTACACCAATGCAATACATTATGAACAAAAACATTGTGCAAAAGGTCCCAGTCTTCATCCAGCTACAAGATCAATTTTATCTCACTAGAAAAATAATGAAAAATAATGAAACAGAGCAGTTTCTTGTTCACACAAATGCTCAGAAGGCTTGAGTACATGTGGTGCTTTTAAACTGTACAATGCTGTTGGTGTGACAGATCTTGAAAGCCCATCTGCCCTACTATTTCAGCTACTGACACTTTTTGTTTTGTAGGAGTCTATTCATAAACTTTTATTTGCTGATGCTTTTCATCATAAATGCTTAAAAAGTATAAGTGAATAATCATTTTCTTATAAAAGCCTAACCAAAATCTAACTGAAGTCAATGGGAGTTTTTTCTTCCTTTGACATCAACAGGCTTTGGATCAGATCCATACAATGCAATTTAGAACAGCAGTTAAACATGTGCTGAAGTTCCATGGACTTCAGAAAGCCTTTAGACATATTCTTAACAAATGCTCTCAATATTGAGCTGTCGTGGGAACAGAAGCATTTGTTTGGTGGTTTTTAGAGGGACAGAAAGCCAAGAAATAAAAAGGAATTGAAGTGGATTCAGGATCATAAAAATTTAAATGAAAAACTGGTGAATTTTTTACAATGCCCACTAAAACTGAGATAGTCACAGACATAAATGGGCCAGCAGGAAAGTTTCTAAATTGCAGAAAGCTCTTATTTTTGCCTAAGACCCACTTCTGTTAAGAAAATACTGTCTTGGAACTGCTGTTTAGTTCTGTGCCTATATAACATTCCCAGGGATAATACACGCTGTCACTGTCTCTCTAAGCCTTACAGAGTAAGTCTGCAATAGAATACTAGAATTGGATGTTATGTGCAATACAGACATTTCTGCCTGAGCAGTCATGTAATATCTTGAAAATAAATAAAAATAAATTAAAATATATTAAAATAAAAATAAATTAGAAGTCATCTAATGTTTGAGGTTTTCTTTGGGTTTTGTTTTTGTTTTTGTTTTCCAGCCAGCACTTACCTGGTCGTGTAATTAACTTTTTGGAGCAAAATCATGAAATGTCCATGAGAAACAATTACATTGCAGGTGTCAGGACTAAATTTGCAGATATCCAAGAATCACAATTTCAATGTGAGAGGGGGCACTGTCAGTTCCTGGACAGAGCTAGATACCCAGTCTCACCATCCCACATAGGAAAAGTCCTCAGAAGTGTCTCTGGTCAACCTCCCCATCTTCATATGTTACACCACTGGTCACATCACTCACTCACTTCACATTGGGCTTTGGTCTTTCACTGATCAGTTTTATCAGTTTGAGTGTTTTAATTTACACAGAGAGGTAAATGAAAAGGGAAATTGCTGCTATTTAAGGACCACTGACACACTGCATGAGGCAGTTATGCAGAAAAATAAACGCTGAAATACATACCAAAGAGTGGTTGCTTAGAAGTGTCTAATAAACTGGTGTATACGAAAAGTAGAACTTGGGAAATCCAGTTTTGTCTCTTTCCTTTAGTATTTTAATTAAAGAAATACCAACCTGTCCCTGGATATCCCCCCAGAATCAACTTTTTCAACAGACAACTTTAAAGCAGACTGGGGGAAAAAAATCTAACCTTTTACGAACTCTTAAATAAGGGAAGATTAAAAAAATGTGTGATCAATAGCTCAATAGATCTTTTCTTAGCCTCACGTGTCTCCTGCCTTTAAGACAAAGGCATGTTCACAGCACCCTACCATGCACACAAATACAAAGGGCTATATTTACCTGGCACTGCAGAAAATGAATGCAAAGCATATGGCTCTAAGTTAGTTCTTTCTATGCAAAATCTGAAAAAAAAAACAACTTAAAAGTACTTCCATCACAACTACAGACTCTCCTTTTTATTTTTTTGATGTTTTGGGTTTTGTGGGTTTTTTTTCCTGGGTTGCTTTTTCACCCCAGATCATCAGGTCTTAAATTCAATGCAAGGAGGCAATGCAGACACAGTAAGAAAAGGCTGCTCTCAACAAGGAATGAGTCACTGGATGTTGGAAACCTAATTCTTAGTAAAGGAGAAATGAAAGTGTTTTGTCAGTTTATTAGTTCCAAGAAAAGGTATTAAGGGTCACCAGTTCTCCTGTTCTGCTAAAATATTTATAAGAGAGAGTTCTGGAGAGATGTGCTCATTTAATAATTTTGGGGGGATTATTTCTGAACCCCTATACCAAAGATCTTTTGGCCTCTTTCTACCAATAGATCTGATGACTGGGAATGCCACTCTGAACTGGCACCCCTTCAAGTATCTTCAGTCTCTAATAGTGTAAACACGGAGTGTAACCTTTGGGATTTTTCACCAGCTGTATCACACTTTGGAAATGTCCTTTCTTCCAGGCCTTCCAAACAGAATGCACATCATTTATGCAATCTGAATAAAACCAGGGAACATTTCATTCAGACCCTGATGAAGAAAGTTGATGGAAAAAATAAAGACAAGGTAAATCATTTATACACTGAGGGCCATGCCCTGCCATAGTTTTCTTCTTCTCCTTATAAAATAATAAATATTCATTAACCATTAGTGAAATGCCCCCACAATCTAGTGGTCTTTTTTTTCTTCTTCTTCTTGCAAAGTTATGGTAAAACGACTCAGAATGTAATTTAGCTTATTAGTATTCTTTATTTGTATTCCAGTAATATCCAAGCCCCAGTAATCACCCCACCCCCCTTGTGCTCTGACAAATGACCATTATTTGGGTGTCACTGCAAAATGTGTCTGTAGCTCAGTGCACCATATGACTTAGTACAAACTTCAGAATAAGCACATGGGAAAGCTGTTGCAAACTCATCCTTTCTTTGGTAGTAGAGGACAGCCCTGATGATGAGAATGGAAGATGACAATTTCATAGAACATAAACTATTTGAGGTGCCTGTCACATCCTTCTTTCTTTTAACTCTGCACTAAGGATGATAATCACATTTTGGCAGAAAAATTTCCCCAAATAAGAGTGTGTCTATCCTAAAGCAGAAGAGGTCAAATTTATGGATATTCACCTTTCCTTAAGAGTTTTTTAGCTCCAGTTACATAGTGACTTAATCTGTGTTCTCTAGAGCCTAGACCAATTGCAGATAGTTTAAGTTCTGCTTTTCTTTTCTTCATTCACACTCTTTATTTTCTCATTTCTTCTTGCTTGTGCCCTCCTGAAAAACAAAGAATTCTATGGCTATTAATTGATTTCTGTGCTTTTCCTGATTGTTTCTATTGCTGTGAAAGTGAGCAGAGGTCTGGGGAAGGACACAGGCTGGTGGCTGGAGCAGCAAACCAGGTCTCAAGGAGTTGAATTTGCAGTCCCTGGCTAAACTGGAACTCTCTTAAGCATCAGTGTTCATTAATTGTTCTCTTCCCTTTTCCTCTCACTGTAAAATGAAAACAAGGGTGCTTCCTTCCTCCCAAAAGTTTCTTTACCCATTTATTAATTTATAATGTGAATTATTAAATTTTTAGTTGGGCACATGGTTTATTATTATGCTTGGAATTATATAGGCAACCTAAATCCCCAGTGAAAGAAATAAGGTGATTGGGGAAGACAGTAACATTTACCACATAGGTTTGCTTTGTTAGCTTGAGGGTTTGGAAATCTACTAGGATATAATTTAGATGAGATTCTCTATGCTGCTCAGCATTGGGTAACTCTCATCTTGATGATGTGCAAGGTAGAATTGGATTAAGATTGCTACCAAGCAAGTAGGAAAATTCCACAAAAGTGAAACCTTGGAAGATTGGCTCCAGGAAAAAAAAAGGGGGGGATCATGGAGGTGGGGAAAGAAGATTGACCCTAAACACATCATTTTGATGTGATTTAAAGTGCCCTAGGGTGATCCAATTTATTTTCTAACTGCCATCTTCTAAATACCCTGTGCAGTTCAGCACACCTAAAACTAGATACACACTAGCAGCTCCATTGAATATTTATTTTCTAGGCTGTTGTGTTGGCTCGACCTGTTTCACCAGTGATGTAAGTATACACACCTTGTCAATGGTTAGAAATCAACACATAGACACTTAAATTTACAACCTGGAGCTGAACCCCAGTCCAAGAGTTTGAATAGCTATATTTTCAGTATGTAGAGCTTAAAAGGGATTTCTGTGAAAGACAGGAGGTTGCCAAAAGGTGTGGTTCTGCTCCAATGTTTCCTCTCCCTCTCAGTGACCCAAACCAAACTCTGAGTTATAATGGCGTCTGAAGCAAGGTGAGTTTCCAGTAGCTCCAGGCTTTCAAGTGTCATGCTGCTCCACTAATTGCTTAAGCAGCTGTACTTTTATATCTTCTACACTTTTTGAAAAGGTATTTTATCTGAACTTGTCTTTTTCATACAAAGAAACTAAGAAAACCAACATCAAACTATTCTCAGAGTGTAGTAGACAGGTGCAAAAACAATAAACAATGCCAATAAAAAGCCCATAACACCCTTCTACCATATTGGAAACATAAAGAGCAGCAGCAGCAGAAAAAAAAAATACAAACCACTGATCTTGGCATAGGGAGCCAAGGTTACTGTATTCCACTGAACTGTTCATTGCTACTCTTCTTGAGTTATGTTGGAGATTATATGAAGGTTAAATAAGAATAGGAGAAAACTTGAAAAATAGGATAGAATGATAGAACTGATTTGATGGAGAAAATGTGATGGAAGAGGGCAATTAAACTTTGCTTTGATAAGTGGTATTTATTCTCTGTGGCATGAATACTCAAACATCAGAGCATAAAAAGGACTTTGAGTAATGAGGCCTTAGAGATGTTCTGACACCTGGGCTACTGCACTGCCTCACAGCTGACATCATTGAACACTACATTCAAGATTTGCCATGAAGAAGCCCATTGCTATGAGCATTAATTAAATACAATTTTCAGCTAGAAATAAATATTTTTCCAATATTGTTTTCCTTGACTTTAGTAATACTTATGACCAGAGCCCTTTAAACACAACAAGAATCTACCAATAAGACCATCTCATGGAAATGGAGAATTGAACTCAAATTAAATCAAATTTGATCAAATCTTTAGCCAATTAAACTGGATATACCTTTTATTATTATCTATTGACAGACAGTATTAATCCAAATATGTTTCTTATGAAAAAAAAATATTAAAATGGGTCAGGTCAATTTTGTTCCTTAGTCCTTAAATTTGGTCTTTTTTGGCACTGACAATTTTTCAGGACATTTTTTATCATACTATAATCCTAAAAAGATTCTTGTACACATAACATAGTACTTAGAACCACTTGCTGGCATTGGGGGTGGAGGATTATATTTTATTCTCTTGAACTTTTATAAGCTGTAAGAGAAAATGAATAGTGTGAGTTCAACAGGCAGAATCTGTACAGATTGCAATTGGACAGTAAAGTACTCATGCCTGCAAATTGACTAGATTAAGGGCTCAATTTTTATTTTAACAGAGAACATGTAATATTTATTTGTGGAAATACCCTTTGGCTTATCAAAAAGAAGGTTAACAGGTGGCTTGATCTGAGAGTACCGGAAGAGTGACTAGAAGAGAGCTCTTTAATCAAGTGGCCAGACACAGGCCAAGATCCAACTGCTGGAGACAGAAGATAAAATTAAATGGGAAACAACTGCAGATTTTTGCTCTGGAGGGTAATTAGCTGTTATTTGCCGTTTTTTATTAGATTACAGAAAGAAGTGGTTGATCACAGAAACACAAGATGTTTGAGCTTGAAAATGGCCTCTGGAGATCATATTGTCCAACCCCCTCCTGCTCAAAGAAAAGCCATCTACAGTATGTTGTTCAGAGCTGTGTCCAGATGGGATTTGAATATCTCCAAGACAGGGACTCCACAAGCTCTCAGTGTAATTTGTATTTGATCACTCGCATGCTAAAAATGGGGTTTTCATACACTTAAATGGAATTTCCTGAACTTGAATTTGTGCCCTCTGCCTGTTGTCTTGTCATTGTTCACCACTGAGAAACGTCCAACTCTCTCTTCTTGACTTCCACATCAGGCATTTCTATAAATTGGCAAGACCCTCATAAACCTTCTCTTTCCAGGCTAAATAAGGGAAGCCCTCTCAGACTATCCTCATTGCCACCACTTCAGATTTCCCCATCAAGAACGGAGATCTTTTCACCAGTCTTTCCTTAGCACTAAGATATGGTCCAGTTCAATGGCAAATTATCATCCTTAAGGGCATGGGTTATAAAGTGATATTTGTCATGTAGGACATCTGATAATTAGAATAACACGTTTTGCCATTAGAACCTTTAGAATAACACCTTTACCTTACAAAAAGAACAACCTTCACTAAAGGCACAGATGAATTTCCTTTCTGCCTCAAAGAACTGTGATTTTCAGACATAGGGATAAAAAAAAATATAACATTTTATTGTACCAAATCTTTCATGTCTCATCAGGCTGTGCTGTATTCACAGTGTTCTCCAGGTCTAAAGGCACTTGAGGATCTCACTACAGGCACTTGTTTCCCTCCTGGAGACACTGGCATTTTATATTTTGTGGGTCAGCAAAAAGGTAATGACATGGCAGGAAATCCTAGACAATTATTGCCTTTACCTCCCATTAGTAATGTGGCTGCAGCAGGGCTGCACAGCTTGAGATGCTTTACCAAATGATTTTCAAAGTGTGGATATTTTTTTGACATGACTCATTTCTTTGCTTGAATAGGCAATCACCTTAGGATCTATCACTTTTCTTGGCACAGGGTTAATGCTATTACACTTCCGATCTTCCTGGGGAATTTTTGTTTGTTTTTTAAAAGCCTTTCATGGGAAATCAAACTCTAGATTTAGTTCATCAGCATGTTGTGCTGAAGCTGCTCCCCTCACACACTGTATAACTCTGAACATGGGCCTGGGATTAATATAGGAACTGGATCACAGAGCTAATTACTTATAACTACTTCAGGTAAAGTAAAAATTGGGGCATTCAATGGGAAAAACTCTCAAACTGGTGATCTGGGATGCTACAAACTGGGAGTTCTTCAAAAGTGGGGACGGTAGACATCACCATGAGGAAGACCATGCACAGATGAACCATTCCTCTCCTTCATCCAGCTAGTTTGCCTTTTATGACTTTCTCATCTTTTTTAAAAGGGATAGTAAAATGGACCATGAGGTGTGGGTACTCCAGGACTGTCCTAAATGGGGACATACTCCAGATATACAAGAGTTCAAGAAGCTGCAGTAGGAATCTTCTTGTTATTATAGTTTTTATTGTCTGCTCATGTTCTCAGTCTCTAGGTATGTGCTGTACGTGCTTAGTATGAGCCAGGATGCCTCCAGGCTCACACTGCTATGCAGCTTGTGTTATTTCATAGAGTCATAGGATCACAGAATGGTTTGGGTTGGAAGAGATGATCTGGTTCTCCCTTTAGCTTTGAGCTCTCTCAGTGTGAAGGCATCCTAAGAAACTTTGCTTTTGCACTCTTACAAATTAACATATTGGAAAATGAATCACACTATTCACAGGCTAAACAAAAACACAGACTAATCTAAGGGAGTCATTTATTGATCTTTCTTTTGTTAAAGTACATTTCAGGGTGCAAAATACTAACTAAATCAATATGCCTTTCACTACCAAGTTTGTCTTTAAGACTGTTGGGCTATCCAGAAGAGAGGAGTTTAATTTGAAGAGATGTCCTTCACAGACATCACCTTATTTAAGGCTACAGGACAGGTGTCGGCCAAATGTGGAGGAAGATTCTAACAGTGATGTGTGTATTTTCCACAACCAGTTCTTTAAGATCTCAAAGACAGAGTGAGGTATGATGCTGAAACCTGAAATTGCTTCTCAGTACCAAGCAAATTTAAATCCATTATTAAAAAGTAGAGTTAACAATTCTGGTGTAACAATTTTTCCTTATCTGAGTCATTTCCTAATAAATATCAGCTTAGCTTTTGGAGTCTTGCTGGAAATCTGGCTCTCTTTTTCAATAGCAAGGAAATATTTCTAAATATATGTACGTATAAATGTACGTATACGTAGGTATACACTCATTTACACAAGATTTTGGTTTTAAAACACTATTTTATAGGAATCTAAACAAAAATATCTTAAAAAATAATATATTAAAGCATTATTTTACTTTGCTAAGGGACTGCTGGGTATCAGCTATGATTCATATCTTACAGTAATGGGCATGACTGTAAAATGGGAAGTAATAATGCAGTATACAGCTTTAATACAGTTCAACTAGAGAGAAGTGAGTCAGAAGGTAAATTGTTGCACTGTGGTTTTTTTACCAGCAAATTATCCTACTTCACCTGGAAGAATTAAGAACAACCTAAGAACACCTAAACACTCTTTCTATTTTATTCTTTCCTAGTCCATGATTTAATTTTTTTTTCTTTTTCTGGTTTTTTTTTTCCCTCTTCTGTCTTGCAAAGAAAGTTTAATGAGGCATATTTGCTTGTTTCCATGGTATTTCAAAGAAAGATTACTAGCTGAAGGCAAAGAAATATATAGAATAAAGGAGGGAACAAGCGTCTGCTCTTTGATAACAGTATAAACCTTACTTTCAGAATTAATGATGTAGAAGTATTTTTCTATACTTCCAATAAGCGAAACCATGTCAGTCATTTTTTACTTTGATATAAGGTCTGATGCTTTACAGAAAAATATATTTTTTACCCAGTACTTCTCTTCTCTGTTCTTTGGTCAGAACGACATGGGCATGTATAGATCTAAAGAGCCATTAAAAATATCCTTTGCTATTGAAGTATTTCACAAATACATGATAAACAGGATTCAGATTGCACTATTCATATGGCACAACACTGTATTATGCACTGTTAATGAAATCTGAATTTAAGCCCGTGAATAACACCTGATCAAGAGTGTGCTTGTGGACCTCACAGATGTTGCCAAGTCCTTAATTCATTGTACACCCATTAATTCCCTGTCTGATAAAAGAGAAAACAAACAAAAAACCACTTGCACAAATGCAGACAAGAAAGTGCAATTATCATAAAATCCAAGTATTATTTAATTCAGAGACAAAAGTTCATGAAGCTCAGGTGATCATATATATCATATCCTTCATTATTACATTGTACCCTTATTTCAATTATTTGTATAGTGCCTGAAAGTGCAGAGAAGGGAAGGACCTCTCTCTGCTGCCCTTGAAGTCAGTACTGAACTAGATGTTAATTACAGCAATTCTGATTCAAAGACTCATAAAATATTGAAATTAAATATAGACAACATCAGCAGAACTTGAAGCAAATACTACATCTACTGCAACACCTAATGAAAAATATAGACAAGTGAAGCATGTATAAAACATAGAGATTCATCAAGAACCTATAACCTGTATAACCATGAGCAAACCACTAAAGGTTGGATCCTGACATTTAGAAATTACAGACCTGAGGTAGGAGTCCCAGCTTTCTTTCTGGTCAACAGGAAAAGATCAGTAACTTTAGATGACAATTTAATGCTCCAAAGACATGAACTTGCCTCATGACCAGGAGTCTAGTTTGGGTGCCTAAAGCCAGATGGGATGAACCAGGAAGAGCAAATGCAGAAAATAAATTGTAGTAGCAGGTGGGACAAAATTGCTAAGGGCCTTCCAAATTCCCTTGAAATCTCATGTGCCTTATTTTTTACCTCCAAATTGAGTTGGAGTTACTATATTGTCTCCAGAGGTTTGTTAATACAATATATTTTGTTAGCATGAAGGAAAAGAAAAATTCAACAAAGGTGGGTTGTTGTTTTGGGGTTTCTTTGTTGGTTTTTTTTTTCTTATTATTGCAATTCTAAGAACAGTATTTTCCAAAGCTCTGATTTAATCTTTCAGGTTTTGTTAAACCTCTTAAAATGTCTCTTTGAGCTACATGAACTCACCCTTGCTGCTGCTTTGTTTGTATTTCAGTGGGGGACCTGGCTGCCTTTGTGCAGATCCCAGCTCCAGCCAGTAATCATCCAACTACAGTAAAAAGCATTAATTCTATCCAGTCATTGCTGATCAACTAGATTTAATCTTCAACAATCTCAATAGAATAATTATGAATAAGCCAGGTGAAGCTGCCAGCAACTTCAGCTTGAGGGTATATCTATGCAAAGAAAAAGCCCTAAGTCACAATATTGTCAACCTACATATTTGAATTTATGAAGTATGGTTATTTAAATATGATCAATTGAAAAATATAGGCTACCTGCTCAGCAGCATACTGAAAACATATATATCTTTTTATCTATATGTAAGAAACAGTTGCTTCATCTGTCACTCTTTTTACCCACTTCCACAAGCTTTTACCTAGCAGACAAGAAGGAATTATTATCTTCATTACAAAGGTGTTCATTTATTGCCCTGAAAAATTAAATTACTTTTCTCAGGTACAGAGGGCTGAGAACTGATTTCTCCTGAATTCCTCCCTACTGTTTCACAGCTCAGTTATGAACATTCTCTCTTACACCTAGCAATTATTTGCATTTTGCAGGTCTCTGTATCTGTGTGTTTGACTACAGTCATCATGAACCTGAGAGCATCACTAGGGCCATACTCACCCCCCCCACAGATGTTTTTCATACAGTCAGCTGCCTCAGAGACAACATGTTTTGTTTTTCTGCAGATTAAATAAATTTGCATCACCAATTCCAGCCTCCTGGAATAACAGGGAATTCAGTTCTTCAGTCTCCAGCAAGGTTTAAATCAGCTTCCATAATGAAACAAGAATTTAGGTATTTGTACATAAACAAAAATTGTGAAGTAAAAAGCAAAGTGGTTCATATGCTATTCTTGCATTCGCCACATTTTACGAGTAGATTTTCCTTCTTTTTTATGAAAAAAAATTTAAAACCTCCGTTCAACCAAAGTGTTAAATATTATCCTATATATACTTCCAACAAGCAACTTCTCGGCATGGGTTAGACTCTACTTCGAAAACCATTGTCATCCAGGAGACAACCTGTAGTTTTAAATGACTAGGCTGTCAGTTCTTTAGCTCTCTGCATTTGCTTTTTCTGCTTTACTGAATAGTAACAATTACACGACAAACAGCATGTGATTTCCAACTGTGGGTATTTCTTTTTGACAGAAATCTTTTTGATATAAATATTGCAAAGTTGCATTCATTTGCACAAATAATTTTTATGTAGATTTTTAAAGCCTGAACATTAAGTTTTGGAGTAAACATGAAGAATCTTTTCAAATTTCTTTTTTTTTTTAATGGATGCTTTAAATAGGGCAGATTTGAGAATTTTCTTTTACTAGTTTTGCTATTTTTTGGTTGAGATTTGCAAGCATTATATATCACATCCTGAAAACAGAAACAATGAGAATGAAATGTAAAGTAATTCTGCCCCAGAAAATGTTTACTAATTGCATTTTTCCTGGCTTTATCAATGAATGTGTAACATTCCACGTAGTAAATAAACTTGTTTAAATTATAATTGAATAAAGCTTGAGTGTCATTCATACAGGGTGTTAGAAGCCTCAGACCCTACTCTGATTTGGCAGAAAGCATCCTTAAAATTTCCCTTAAGCATTTCATTTTTGAAGGACAAGTAGGGATTTAAATCATTCATCAGTGTCATATTTGAGAGATGTGTACTTGGATTCCTTTCCTCCCTGTTCTGTCTTCTGTCCCAGCTGGAACATGAGATGTATTTCAGGTGTCATTTTCTCCCAGCCCGTTGACAAAGCTGCAACTTCTGTGCAGCTCTGCAAGAGCCTCCATCGTTTACAGTTCCCAGAATGAGAATCCATCCCCAATGTTTTGAGACATCCCAACTACCCTATCACACCTGCAGTGGTTAAAAAAACCTGAGGGAGAAGGTTTTACTGAGGATTATTGCGAGGCTGAGGATTTTGACAAAGGAGGAAATGTGACCTAAGCACTGGACTGCATTGCTAACCCAGAATGAAGTTCAAAGCCCAGACAAGTTTTGCAGCCTTGGCCAATTTTTATTATATCTTCCCAAAATTCTCTCACTGTGCAGACAGCATTGCATGCATGAGATTTTATTCTTTTTTTTTATTTTTCTTTTATTAATGTACTGTCGTTTCATTCCAAAATTTACTTTGAACAGTTCTGGTCTGCATTGCAAACTCTGCAGCTGCAGTTTTTATGAATTAAAGCCTTTTATGTTGTGGTATTTTTGTGCAATTATGAATGTTATGGCAAGAAAAATGAATTTTGCATCAGGATTGACACCTTATTAATATTTTTTTCCTTTTATGAATGTATTTTAAGCAAGGAAAAAGATTCAATGAACCTGTTGAGGCTGTTTGATTTTCAGTAAAAAACTGTAGCTTAATTATGTTCTTTTCCTCATATATTTTTACATAGACACCCAATATCTTTATATATTACCTGTTACACATGCACAATATTAACATTTTTAGTTTAAATTAAACCTGTTATCCTGACCACTTTTAGTGATAGTTTCCATGACTTGGTTTCTGACTTTATGAGTTTTTTAAATGTCTGCTTACCATTAAGAAGATAAATTTTAAAAATACCCTAAAATTCAACATGAACATAAAAATAAAACAAAGGAGCTGCACACTAATAAATAATTTGAGGTAGGATTGTGGGGTTTTTTATTATTCCATGCTTCAGTTTCATAGAAAACACTTATATAACAGCATCTCAAATAAAATGAAACATTTTAATCTAAGATATCACTTCAAATTGAAATTAATCTTTCCATTACACAGTTTAGTTTACTTGATTTATTCTGAATTGGAACTGAAGTATTCAGAATCTATTGTTTTCTCTAAAAAAATTCAATGCATTCTCCAATGTCTTTTGCTTAAAGCTGAAACAGCATTATTTTAGCAACCTGAATTTTCAGGTTATGGTTGTTATTTTTCCCCATTTATTTCTGCTTTGTCACCTCTTTCTGTATTGAGAATACTTGGAAAAAGATAAACAACTGTAAGGAATTTTTTTTTGTCAACAGAGGGAATAACTGAGAAAAAGGGAGAAAAGACAGAAAAAGAAGGGAAAGGGAAAAAAAAAAAAGAGAAGAAATGGAAAAAATACTAAAATCCTAAATTCTGTTCAGAAGCTGAAATTGTTCACAGATTTTTAAAAATTATTTATGGATACAACCAAATAGTTATTTTCAATAGTGGCACTGCATTAAAATATTAGTGCCTTTAACTCGTAGCTAAAAAACCCAGGCCCTTCACAGAGATGAGTGGTTCTGCCTGCATGGGGCTTGAAGCATATGCAGACCCAAATAGATGGGTTTTGAACCCTGCATTGCAGTCCCCAAGCAAGTTTTATTTCATCAGTACTCTGGGGATGTCTTATCAGCACATATTAGAAGAATTGCAAAGCAATCCTTGAGTCATGTCCCCAGTCTGAAGGTTTCTTTCAAAACATCATTCAAGTTGCAATAAGCAGACGAGGGAAAGTGGGCATTGCAGTGGAAAGTAGAACATTTAGAAGTCATTGTGGTAAACAATTTTTGTTCAATTAGTTTCTCTGTCAATGGAAAAATGTCACCTAGCTCTTGTCTGATATTAGCAGAATGACTTCTTCAAACATTAAAATTCCTTGTTCTATGCAACATTGCAGATGCCTCCTCTTATTTGTATGGCTTCAGATTTGAGTCCACTATTATTCACAGTATTTTCATTAAAATTTCTACTTGAAGTTTGTTCTACTTGGTCCTTTTTAATAGCATTTACTTTGCATTATTAATGTTTCTGTGCCTCCACTTAAGTAATGCCAGCAACACAATAAAAATCCTTTCCCAGAGAACTTCCACTCCAAAGCAGAAGGAAAGGTGGAACAAAGGGTAGTTAGCCCTGATTACTCACCACTCTCACAGAGTTAAGTGAGCTCCCACATGATGATTTTTAGATATCTGTATGGGTAGAGCAGGTCATGATGCCCACAACCCACTTGTAAGGCTGGAAATGCTAACCCTGGGGCTTTGTTTACCAGTGTGCAACCAACCTCGAAGAAACTCTGAGGCAGAGCAGGAGGGTTTCTTTTCTGTAAACAGCTCAGAGTGGTCCCATCCAGGAAAGAACCCTGCTGAGGACATGAAAACCTGAAAAACTGCTTGCACCTGTGGAATTTCCTAAATGCTCTGATTTCCAAGGGCTGCAGCAAGCACCAGTGGGGAACCTACCACCTCGTCATTGCCTGCCCTCCTATCTCCCAGGTTCCCTGTTAATAAATCTTCCTTCCCCCATTTCAAAAACCTCTGATGTAAAAAAGGCAAGGAAGCAAAGACCTGAAGCTTCCTGTCTGGGTTTACACTGAAGATCTCTTGAAGCTTGGTCCAGTCAGGTCACTAGAACTCCATCTGTCTTCTCAGATATAAAAGTTTTATCTGGAGAGTTCTAGCCAGTTGGGAGAATTCAGATAAGTTACTTTATCTCTGAATTTCTGAGTGATTTTTCTGAACCCTTTGGTATTTGGCCAATCTCTGATTCTTTCACACTTGCATCTCTATCAAAAGGACACAGAGAACATTAGACATTTCAAATCTTAACTGATGAAAATAATCTTATTATGCATAATCGAGCTGCTGGGTAAAATTATATAAATGGACCCTATTTGGAGACAGAGCAGAGATCAAGAGATCAAGAAACCAGATTAGACTAGAAAACCTGAGCTGTCTCTTACCAGCAACAAAATTAACTTTGTCAAATGTCAATATGAAGTCTTTCCCCTTTGAGAACTGGTGCTAGACTTATAAGATTAATCACCTTTAAACACTTCTTTGTTGCTATTGCTGGATAAGTTTCTAGTTCATTCTTCTATACATTAGGGGAAGTTTAATTCGAGCAGATTGTTCCATAAAACAGATGCTGTTTATCGCTTCCCTTCTTTTTGAAAGTTGCTGTTGGTTTCACAGTAAATGAAGAATATTAGTTTAAAAAACTTCATCAAATAATTGTGGCTAAAAGAACAACTGAGCTTTGCAGGAGTATAAGCCATTCATTGGCTTATACTTTTGAATCTTACTGTAGAGATCTATATTTATTCATGTTCCCTCTTTGCTTCCTTAGAAATCTATAAATTTTATCCATATCTGTCAGTCTGATAAACACTTAACCCAATATGTCAAAGGAAAATTTGACCAATAAGAATTTTATGGGGAGTAGGTATTGAAACACACAGCAAGGAATGCATTAGCCATTTCTTCTTAATATTGACAACAGTTTTAAACAAGATCCAGTACTATAACTGACAGCACAGAATCAGTATCTTTTATAATCACACACTATTCACAAAGAGATGTAGCATTAGCAAACTGAAGACACCAGTGGTTACATCTGCAATTTACTGTATCGTTTTTCAGGTCTTCCACACCAACAGATTCCTGAAGTCAAGTACACCAACACGCAGAGAGAGAGAGATTTTGGCTCCTAAGATGGCTGTAATTGCAACTCCATGCATATGAACACAGAATCAGTGCAGCTGAGCACTCAGTGTCAATGATAATGAATTAGGACCCAAGAAATCTCACTTTCTTATGAATTCCAGCAAGGCAGGTTATACCAGCAGAACCAAGGAAACAAGATTCCAAATATCCATTATCTTCTGAGGGGTGTGAATCAAAAGAAGAGCAAGGTCTTGCACCTGGGAACACATAACCATAACACATAAACCTTGAGGTCCTTCACAACCAGACATTCTGTGGTTCTATGATCTATGAAAACCTTTCCTATTTATGGACTGATGCCCAGTTGGAGTTACTTAGATTAAATAGGTGATGATAAACACTATTCTGGTTTGGGAAAATAGGATATTATAATGTATTAGCAAAAATAAGCTAAGTTTTAAAGAGTGCTCAGCACTAAACACAAGCAAAATCAGTAGTAACCATGACTCACCAACAGTGGACCAAAACCAGACCTAAGACCAATAAACCATGTCTGATCTATACACAGTAAAATGAAGGAACAACTGTAGTACAGGGTCAGCTACAGTTGGTTAATCAGGTAATTAACCAGTCATTTAATAGGTAACTGGATGATAGCAGCAGAGAAAATCCATCTGCCTGGGTTTCAGCATAGGCTTGAATGGCAACAGGAATTTCCATGCTGTTTCCATGTAGGATGATACTACATGCTCATTTATATCTTTGGCAAAATAATCTGAAGTAAAACTAGAACAGGTATGGTTATATGTGTTACAATCAGGCTCTTTTGCTGTCTAGATGTTAAGCAGAGGTTAGCCAATTATAACACTAACTACCATGGCAAACTGAAAGAGGATTTTTAAGAACTGCAGAAGAGAAATATATAAAATAGTGTTCAAAATAATGACTATATCTCATCTTTTTCTAAAATGCAGCACAGCAAAATTCTCCAGGATGTAATGCCAAATGCAAGTATGGTTATGGTTTTGCAAACAGCTGCCTGTAACGGCAAAATGGATCTATCAAAGCCACCCACTCCCACCAACACTATTGTTCGATTTAGCTCCTTTAGTTAGCTAGGAATTTTACAGAACAAATAAATAGTTCTTGCCCAAGGATCCTGTCAAATAATTTTATCAGCAATGTAATGAGTGACAGCAAGTTGCAACAGTACAGAAGACTGATCCTTTGCCTTAAAAGTATGTGGTTATCTGGCCTGAGTGAGGTGCTGAACAAGTAATCTTTTTGTTTTTCACAGCAGAAGGCTGAATTCTGGACATTAGTTTTTCTATGCCTTTGCTACTGAGATTTTCATAGCCATCTCAGTTGAAATCCAATAGTTAGTATACACAATATAAAGAAATTCTGTATGACTGCCAGACTTCGATAGCATATTCAAAACACCTACCAGGAAGGAAACCATAGAAACATTGCTGAGTACATAACACTCAAATGAATGCCCATAAATTAAAATCAAAAACAACCAAACCAAACCTGATTTTTGAGAAAACTTGAAAATTAAGGAGCTGTTTCTTTTTCCAAAGTAATAGCTGTATGCCATCTTTTTTACTACCTTCCTTTACATGTCATCTTGTTAATGTAATGACTTTCTGTTCAAGATAATACACAGTTTCCACATAGCCTTGAAACGTAGAGAGCTCAGGGGAAGCCTACATGCAGAAATCAATGCTTACTAAGTAAGGATATGAAGTTATACCAAAGTAGCTACTCTGCAGCAATTATTAATGCAGACAGTGGACTTTGCTACATCTCCCTTTATGTACCTGAGGGAATTGAATTAGAGTATGGCTGTCTTAATCTCCCTGTGTGGCAAATGGGTAGAAAGAAGAGTGTCCAGAAGGAGACACAGATGTTAAATGGACTGTACTCTGCTGCTGAGATAGTTTTATCTCTCTGCTGCTTTTATGGAGAGAAACTAAACTGAACTGGCTTCAGAGAAACATATGTCCCTTGAAAAGGAAATAAGGTACTTTTTTGCACCAGGAAGACTCTCTTATGCCAAAAGGATGGGGTACATCTCACCTGCTTATAAATATTTAGAAGTTACAATTTGGTACAATCCGTATGGATTGAGTACAAGGTTTTTCATTCCACTTTTTCCTGTTATTTAATTCTAGTGGTACTGGTACTTCAGATCACAGCATATATTCTCCACACAATTTCTAAAATGCTTCTCTGAATTTTGGATTTCATTGTGGCTTCAGTTATATGTAAGCAGACAGGTTATTGATACAATAATTGACATGTATCTGTTTTTTTAATGTTGATTTGAACACATGCCTTATATCATTCTGAGTTCCTTCAGTCTTGGAATGTACTTTATCTCTTTTGAGCCCAATCATCTAATAGAAATACAGTCAAAGCTAGTCATGGAGATGCCCTCTGTACAAGATGGGAACAGAGGGGACCTCTCTAGTTCCCCCAGTCCAAACCCCTGCACAATGGAGAGTTGATATTTGCATTAGATAAGGTTCCTCAATGAATTTCCCAAATTTTTCAGTGATGGAAATTCCACAAACTCATCCAACATATTCCACTTTATATTCACTACTACTGTGATTTTTTTCCCCCCATTTGTCCAAAAACCTCACCTATTTTTCTGGTCATTTGCCCCTGTCCTTTCGGACGGAGAGTTTTATTCCAAGGGACAACGAAATAGCAGTACTCACATCTTGCTTTAGTAGAAGCCAGGTGATTTGCCAGTGAACTATGAAGATTTTCTTTTTCTCTCTTTCACTTGGGCTAACATGACTATTGTGGTTTGTCATGATTGTCTAGATTGTGGTTAGATGTGGAAACACAGTAATAGCTGCTTTCACGCAAAGATGGAAGGTTGTGACACCAGTGTCAAACCAACTATTTCAGCGTTCCCAAGTGATGCAACAAAATGTCAAAATAGTGACAGAAGTTGAAAAGCATCTCTAACAAGGGAGGACCCTGAGCACACTTTCCAAAGAAATAAAAAGGCAAGGCAGTTTCTCTTGTGTTCTGAAGCCGAGATTGTCCTCTTAATGATATGGCAGTGGTTCTGGTACTGTCTGGTTTAGAAGGGCAATCAACTGGGCATACAGCCATGTGTAAACCACACATTTCTTTGTGGACAAATAATGAGTGGATGCAAAATACATCAGAAAATAAGAAATAATAATTAACAATTATTGTTGCCTGAAATAATTAACAATTATATAATTTAAGTAAAATGGAAGAGTTATGGAAGTACCGAATGTTCTGGCAGAACAAAATAGAATTAAGTGTTTGGCAGAATGAGGTAGAATTCAGCAAGAGCACTTGCTAATTTTTTTTTAGTCTTCTTCTGGGGATCTGAAGTACCTGCAATTTTGCTGTGCTTTGTTTATACTATGGTATCACAATAATGGCCCAATGTGCCAAATGAAAAACACATAATAATAATTAATCCTTGCACTACCTTATTTGTAAAGCAATTAGCTATGATGAGTGAAAAATGAAAGACTGGCCTTGGGGATATATAATCTTACTTGGGACTAAAGCAATATTTACCCCTAGTTACACTAAATGACGTTAAGACACTGTTCAAATTTGCAAAACAATTATGTATAAATTTCAGGAACTGATCATATATTTCTCTGTCCTATAATGTGTTTTGAACTGATTGTCACTTCTTTTTTCTTCTTCTAATAACTGTGTTTAGAGTAGAGCAAGAAGTTGGATCTGTTAAATATATAGATGGAAGAAAGAGGCTGGAAGTCATTAGATTCCTGCTCCCTGAAGAGATGGGACTTCCTACATGAACCATTGAGGTACCACTCTGCATGGCTGAACAAAACAGGATGGCAAGAAGAGAATTCATTTTTTAAGTGCTAAAAATGGCTGAAACACTTCTTGATAAGGGACTTTTGACCCAAGATCTTTCTTTAAGCCTGTCTTAGCTATCAGTTTAGATGAAGGTCTGAATAACAACTCTTAGCTTTGCTAGGTTTGCTTCAGATGAACCATCCTGAAGTTAGTATAGAAGTCAGAGACTTATTTAAGTATACATGAAGTCAGTGTTATTTATTGCTGAAATCCACGTAATTTTTATTCTTGTTTAACTTAACACTACCTAGCAGAAACAACAACTCAGGGAAAGCTGAGAAGGTAACAACTCCATTAATTAAGCCATTTTTAATTTACTTAATATGTTGCTCTTTAAATGATTTCTTAAGACTACTTTCCAATATATTAGAGTATCAATTGTATTAGTTACAGCAATTAGTTCCATCAAATTTACATCATCATTTATTTACTACTGTTGAACACTGAGAGCGTTATTATTCTAACAATACTGCAACTCACTGCTGACCAAAGTCAGTCCTAGCAAAAAATTAAAACCTACTGTTTCAATAGAATTATAACATTCCTTCATTAACTCAAATTCATTCCTTCTTTAACTAAAACAAAAGGCTCATCACAGCCATGTTGTTAACAAGATGATTACTACACTAACTCATTGCTGCATACCAAGCAAGGTTCTTAGACCTACAGTTTTTCTAGTTGAATTTCTGAAAAACTAAAATACCTCAGAAAGGCAAACAATTGATTTTCTCAAATGGTCTTGCCAAAGGTAATGTAAATTCTTATTACCTGCAGCAAAGAAAGGAAGTTTTCCCTGCTGCCAAGACTAATCTGACACCTCTCAAATATCATACAGTTAACTGTGTGTACATTTTTCCTGCAATTGGTTTTGCTAAACATGGTACAGAGTTTTCAATTCTAGAACACTGAAAATTCAGTAACCTGTTTTTTGATATAGCCTAGTTCTCTATTGAGAAATTTCATATCCAAAATGCAAGTTCTGCTGGATTATGCTATTTGCATTAGATGATATTTGACTTATCCAGCCACACAGGAGAGGAATCAAACACTTTCTTTTTATTGTAAGAGCAAAGCTCTTTTGGACACATCAGGGGATGATTCACTGTGCAACCATCTTCCACCACTGAAAATATCAAAGGTCTATTTTAAAAAGAGGCCAAAGTGCTTTGTCTATTTCACAGCCAAAAACTACTGTGAGATTAATTTTCTTCTATAAAGGTATAAAGTTCAAGTTGCTAAATTTAGCAATTTTTTCACCTGAGCCTCTTCTCTATGGTCCTATTCAAAGCAATATTGTTTAGTTTTTCAGTGCCTGCTGTTTAAAGTGTAACATTCCCCATTTAATGTGTCAAAAAGCTATAGTTAATTATTCTCATAGCAAGGATAATTGTACCAATTATGATTCTTTAAAAAAGAATGGTGGAAACAAAGAAGTAGAGATAAGATTTAACAATGAAAAGACAAATTGGGGAGGCAGGGAAATCTTAAATGTTGAAAACCTACAGTGCCTTCTTTTCTACAGGAAAAAATAAAATTTCAACTTTATCAAAGAGCCAAGTTACCACCATTCAACCTGTGGTATTATGGATTATTATTACTATAAGGTTCCTGTTGGTTTAGAATGAAGCTCACAGCGGTCCCTCCAGCCTCAAAATCTATGTCTGTAGCATATGACATAGACCAATATCTGATGTTTCTACCATAGGTACCTTAAACTGATAGCTGGTGTAATTCTGAAGGTACCATTCCACTCTTCCCAAGATAAACACCTTATTTCTCAGGATGGTCTATGAAGAGAGGCAAATAGTCCTAGGATTATGTAGTCTTTCTGTATCAAGCATCTATATCCACTGATTGCCTCAGGAGCTCAAGTATTGCTGAAGAACACTGCAGACCATCTAGGTTAGGTGTCTGTTTCTCTTGCTTAGTGCAGGCTTTTCCATCCAGCTGGGATACAGGGCTGTGTACTTCACTTTTTTAGGTAACGTACCAAAAAGAGCAGATCTGAAGCTTGAAAACAGTGGCAATGATGAGACATATCCCCAGCAAAGGCAAATAACCAAATAACAAAAAGTGGAAGACACAGGTTGTCAGCCTAGAGGGTGAAGAGATCTGTTCTCCCACATCAAAAAGACTACAGTAGGATGTGGGACACTGTCAGGGAGGAGCACTCTGTGATCCAGATTTCAAAAATCACACTTAATACTGGTAGAAAATGATTTTTCCAAGGATCTATGAGACAGTGGGGAATTTTGCTCATTTTGCCTTCCTGCAAGACCAAATTTGGAATCTTCTGACTTTTCAACTCAGCTGGCAATCTGCTCCTGAACCTATTACCTCAGGAGCAGATAGCAGGTCTGGAAGTAATGACTTCTATCTCTTACTTGTGGGCATTGTTAATCACTATAAATGGCTTTCTGACAGATTTGGATTCCTCTGAATGTAGTCACAACTTTATATAGAAAATCACAAAGCCCTTGGTTCTGATCCAGATCACACAGACAGCGTGAATGTACCTACTGTCACTTAAAAAATGAAGAACAGCATTGCACAATTGTCCTTTTGTACCTACCAAATTCAAAGCTACAGATTGAGTTCAAACAAGTGTTGCACTATTCTGCAAACACTGATAAAAAAGATACCATGAAAGTTCTGGGCACAAAGGAAAATAAGTCAATATACACATCAGGACACCACAACAGACAATATTTAGCTCTATTATATCCAGGTATTCAAGCACTCTTGGAGAAATTGAATCTGCCTGCTGCTATTTCTGCCATGCTTGCTTTAAGCTATTCTCTTATCCAACTCCCCAACTGTTTATCAAAAAGAAGACATCATCTGGATGTTAAGGAGATATTTCACCATCTGGCTGAAGTGTGGACCTCTCTTAGAGGAGTCAGAGTAAAGGTGCTAAGAGATGGGAAGTATATAACATTGTTTCACATCTCCTCTTCCCATTTTTCAAAATCTTTTTCAAAATCCTCTGTTTCTACCAGGCAAGTTTTACATTAGAAGAAATTTAAACCAAAGTTAAATGGGATGAAAAGAAAAAATGTAAGTGTAAATGTTGCCAGGACATTTCAAAAAACCTCAAGGGGGCTATTAGAAAGTTGGATTTTTGCTTATCAAGATTTAAATGAGACATAGCTATGTAGGGCCACCTTACCTTTAGAAATACTGGGATTTTCTTATAACACAGTGGAATGAACACCTACATAGCAACTGCTCCAGGCTTTTAACTACTGTGGAGATTATGACATCACTGTTAATTTTTAGTTTCTAAGAGGCCAGTAAACTGAAGTCAGACAATTGGGCTTTGTCTCCTTTACTAAAATACAGTTGCCTCTTGCATGACTTAGACACAAAAGTCTTACAACAATCACACTGGTAGGTGGGTCTCTGTTGTACAGGACAATGTGTAGCTGAGAGTCACATTTTACATTTAGAAAATCAGTGCTGTAGCATTGAGTTCTGGATATTTAATGGTGTTCTAAACTGTCTTATGTTCCAGGATCCTTCTCTGAATTCATTCCATCCTACTTCATAAATCTTTGAAGTTTTTTTTCCATTAAGAATTCAATTTTTTCTAATGGATTCCCTTTCCATTTTCTAGATGCAAAATAGTAGCATCAGACAAGTTAGCATTGTCTGTGAAATGCCAGTTTGCCTTGAATTTCCCAAAGATGGCCCTGTGAGGTAGAAGGAAACTCATGGCCACGATGGAAGTTTCAAGGACCTATAAGTGAGCTTTATCTCATAAAAATTATGTAGAAGTTTTCTGACTTCTCTGTGCCAATTATCTGTGCATTTTTTTGGGAAATAAAAAAAGAGATAACTACCTCTAGAGGGGTAAATGCTCCTGCTCATCACGAACACTTATTTTAGATTTAGACACATGCTCCAGAATATCTTCATACCCCACTGTGTGTTACAAAAGAAGCTTAGGCCAAATGTTTCCCTCCTGTTAAATAACTATATTTGAGCTCTTGTTGCAGCTAAATATAACAAGAACACTGTGAGAATAAACCTAAAAGCCTTTTTTGTGCTGCAGCTGGTAACCAGTCTACCTGACAGCAAGGTTACTCACAGGTTACTGACACTTCCTTTTAACATTTTTTTAATAAAACTGCTTTCTGTATTGTCTGTCATACAGCTCAAAACTATTTCAAGCAATTGTGTACCAAAACAGCCTGGACAGCTGGACAGTTAAATAGTTCAGTCACTGTAGATTCCACACATGAATCTTTGCAGAATTCCCCCTCTTTGTGGGATTCAGGAGTTATCACTTCAGCCAGTTCTGCTAGAAACAAGCCTCATGTTCTGCCATTAACAAACCTATTTCAACGACCCTAACAGCTCTGCTGAGTTACCTTAGTCCTGCTTTTGCATATTGTCATTTTACACTCTGGTCTAACATTAAAGAGGGAATCAGGAAACTGGTGGGTGAAGTATTTAATGATGCTGTGATTAGGACGTGGTTCTGCAGGGAGAACAGTCCAAATGGCCTCATGAGAGCATTCAGAGATTCTGCTCAAGGACTTGAGGGTTTAAACAACTGTGAAAACAAAGCCTTTACTTTAACTATATCAGAACAAGAGGAGAAATAGTCTGCTCTCCCTTCTGTTTCTGAAATGAGAAGCAGCAGTCCATTCCCAATGCTCCCTTACAAACAGCAAAGCATGAGGAACTGTCGAGGTGTGAGACAGGAATTTCAGGTCATTATTAATCTGGTTGACATGCAAAGTGCTGAGGCAGAAATTGAAAGCCTCAATGAACATCCCAACCCCCTGAGACATTTGGTCTCCCAGGAATCATTATTTCGTCTGTACAATCTATTGTTTCATGAGGAATATCATGTTTCAGCAGAAAAGTCAAATGTGTCCTCCCATAACTCCATGTGGCTGTTAGCTTACTGCTGAGTTAATACTTTCCCACATAAATAAAACTGTACAAAAAAGAGAGAGCAGACTTGCAAAGAAACATGGGGGAAAATATAATTCATAGGCGCTCAGGGCTGAAAAGCTGGTGAGTTTCTTTCCTTTCCTTTTTTCTTCCCTTTACCCTTACAAGTTGATGTGTATCCAAACAGCTTGAAAAGTACTTTGAAATCCAACTTTAGTCAGCTACGATGAAAACATAAGAGGAGCTGTTTTTTCCTTTATGGTGCTTTGTTTTCTTCTCTCTTTTATTCAGAGTTCATTTCAGCAGTGGCTGCAGGACAGAAGCAAAGTGGTTTTGCTTCAGATTTTTTTTTCTTTTTTGGTGCAGTTAAGCTTATACTTCTTGAGTTACACTGAGCAATAGTCACTATGTAGTGCTTTTAAACCAAGCACAGTTAATGAGCTGAGAAAGGGCTTCAATCAAACCGCAAGCCTTCTCCAAGCAGAGATAGCACAACATTTTGTCTAGGGGCTTTTTAGTCAGGTAAGAAAATGTTGCTTTCGGTAGAAAGATGTCACATAGCTTTCATTACAGCAAAAATAAGTAGCACTCTATTTATATATCCTTATTTTTTATGAAAACCGTACTGAAAAAATCAATTCATCACACACTTAAGGCACCATTTGTATGAGCTTTTTCATCAAATTGAGGAATATAGACAGGTTGAAAGATGGAGGCTAAAGGAACTTCATTAAATTCAACAGGGTGAAAAATACAAAATTCTTCACCTTCTATGAGTTACTACTGCATAACTGGGTAGCTGCTCTGCTGAAAACAGCTTGGAGGTCCTGGTGGGCAAGCAGCTCAATATGAGCCAGCAGAGTGCTCTTATAGCAAAGAGTAGGATTCTGGGCTGCTAATGCAGGAGCAGAGCCAAGAGTTGGAGAGAAGGGATTATCCCTCACTTATCAACAGTCATTAACTCACAGATACAATACTGCATCCAGTTTTGGGACTTCCAAACAAGAAAGGCATTGGTAAACTGGGATGAATTCAGTGATGGGCCATCAACAAGTGAGGTGGGGAGGGGAAGAAGGAACTGGAGTAATTGCCCTCCAAAACATACTGGGGGATGTGGACTTGTTTGGCCTGGAGACTTAACACATTCTACCCATTTGTACAAGGAGGTGATAAAAAATGCAAAGCCAGGCCCTTAAGAGTAAAGTGGGGTAGGAAGATAAAGGAAGGGTCTAAGACCAAGAGACAAAAATATAATAAAAAAATGAGGAAAGTCAGGCAGTGGAACAGGTTGTTCTTGGAGGTTTTAGAAACCTGGCCAGCAAAGTTCTGAGCCATCTGGTCACTCATAAAAGGTCTTGATATGAAGGAGCAGGCTTGACATTCTTCCCAACCTAGGCTGGTCTAGATACTAAGAAATCTCTACTGACTTCCCATTACTGTGACCCTGGTCTGTGTATTTGAAAATGCCACAATTAGCTTGTCATTTTCCTAGTGATAAAGTAGGTTTTGAAAAGAATTTAAAATAGCATAATCATTGCTCACATATTTTAATACTGTTAGTAAGGTGACCTATGCAGGCAACCAGGAATTTCTTCAAAATTAACTATTAAAACGCTGGTTCAGCAAAGCACTTAAACTAGTATTCAAATTTAAGCATATCTTTATTTCCTATCCATTAAAATCTCTCTGCTAAATTTAGGTATCTATGTTTTCTTTATTCTGGCCCCTTTAATGCACTCATGCTTTTCTATCTTTTTAACAGATTGTAAACACCTACTTAAAGCTGAACAAATATCTAACATCTTTCCTGTGATGAGATATTTTAGAATATTAAAATATGATTATCATTCATCCAATCTGTGGATTATGTGTTATTTCATTTTCTTTTTACTGCTATATGCAGTATTACCCACCATTAATATGTAAGACATGATGAAATTATATGGTAATAGCATAAAATGTAATGGCATGAAAATGATGAGTTTTGACTCTGAATAGGTTTTAAAAGCAAAAGGATCCAGTTCTATGAAATTCCTTTGGCAAGCAGTCTGCTGTAACACAGCATACAGTGGGTACACTCCACAGTCCTCACATGTTGTGCACACCTTAGCCATGAGAACTTGTGCTGACTGAGAAAACAACACACATGACTGATTACTTCCACATATTAGTTCAGGCTTGACTCCATGTGAGTATATTCTAGCATATATTTTGGGTTCCATCCTGCCCCTTCAGCCTGGGTGTTGCTGGAGGAAGCACAGACACAGTTGCTTTGGAGGAAACCCCATGGTCTGAGGTGGCCTTGGGGCTAGGAAAGCATTGGACAGAAGGAAGGAGAAACACCTGAAAACTATTTTAATTATCTCCAGCCTGTGTAACACAACAAATGCTACTCAGGATAGAAGATCTGACTCCAAAGCATTGGCCAGAGCTGTTATCTTATCCACAACTGAGAAGAAATATTACTCAGGGTCAAATGGAGACATTCTCCTGACCTCATCTTGGGAGTGCACGAGATGAATTGTTGCTTTTAGGTGTCAGTCAGCACAAATTACTTGCTCTTTCTTTATTTATTTAAAAGACTGCATTTTTCATGTTCTGACATGATCATGGTGACATCCTATTTGAGGTCTCTGAATAACAGCAAGGAAGCTACAAATGTGGCTGACCATAAATAATATGTAGAAGATCCCTGTACTTCAATGCAGTCCCTGGAGGTGCTCAGGTACATGGTTTAGTAGTGGACTTGGTAGTGTTATGTTTAAAGCTGTATCTGATGATTTTAAAGGTCTTTTCCAACTTAATTATTTCTATGATTCTATGATTCATTCATCGTGGTGAGATAGCACCATGAGACAAAACAGTCCTTTGGAGACAGGCAAGGAACAAGAATAAATTAATTGTCTTTACAAGAATGCCCTGTATACTGGCAAAGATAAGAAATGCTAGATAAAATAAGATAAATTAATATAATTATCTATCCAGATTCTCAGAAGCATCAGCTGGCAAATGACAAAATAATCTTGTAATAGTATATAAATGAACAATATCTGAGAGTCTTATACTGATTCCTTAGGGTAATCCAAAAGTGAAAAACCCTAAGAATTAAGGAAAAGAGAATGATGTAATTTAGTCTTGAATACTCAAAAAATTATATACCGTATCAATACACATGCAGACGACAAGAGAAATGTTTTCAAAATGTTTAATATATGCAACATTGAACAGTGTGTGTTAATATTAATTACAATTTTCACCATTATTCTCTTGATGTTCCGGGAAAGATCAAAAGAAACAATAGAAAGAATTTTTAAGCTACATTGATATGCAAATTAATTTTCCATGAAACAGGATGCAGTTTTATGTGGCAAACATCATCGTTTTTGCTTTTTCCATGAAAGAAAAGAATGATACTCTATGCCTAAGGTATTCAATCAAAATTTATGACCCCTTTCAGGTTTCATGAATCACATATGCACAGTGAAACCCTTAGCTGCATATTGTTACTCCACCATGCTTCATGGTGGGTTTTGGCTATTTTTTATGTCTTTTTAAATTATTTCCCTAATAATTCTTCATTACTTTTACACTTTTTTTTTTTTTGACAATCATTAACCGTGGAGACAAATTTTTCACATAAATATTCATTGTGATTTCAAGATCACATCCCTCAATGGCAACTACTATTTTTCAAGTTGTATATGGAAAATTTAGGATTTTTTCATGTACAGTTCAGTTAACATTTACTCTTATACACTTTTATTTCCCCACTGCTCATCATCACATGTTGCAGATGATACGTATCAAATTGCTAAAAAGTACTGAGTTGTAGAGCTAGAGGTCAAGGCAAGGCTTTATTTTAGTTGTTAGGCTGTGTCCCAGCATTCACATCTTAGGTATCCCATAGATATCATGAGGCATTTTTTCTATGGGATTTTCCTTCACCAAAACTGGAGTATCAGAGCTTCAACTGAAAGCTGTGGAACTGAAAGTTTAATTCTTTGTATCCATGTATAAAATCTAGTATTATTCTGTACCAGATAACAATTTTCTCCTGAAGAAAGGTAGCAGTAAAGAAAAATTCAGTCATGGTTTTTAGATGCCTTAAGCAGGTTTCAACTCACCAGATTTTAAGTATCTAGAAATGAATCATCTACACTGAATCTAGGTGGGATTTTTTTGATTCTTAGAGATCAGGGAGAGAAATGAGTACTTACATCATATGATTTATCTCATTCAGAGCAGATGAAACATGTAATTTGAGTACCTGTTCTGTCTGTGACTATAAAAAAAGTTCAAATGTATACTGGACCATACAGATGTAGACATCTACACAGCTGGATAGCTACACATACTGGGATGAGCCTGACATCCTGAGTTTACAGTGATGGCTGCTGTTTCAGCTACTACATAGATATCCATTGGAAAGTTTATGCAATATATACATCTTTGGCCTATCGAATAATCAATATTTTAATAACTACACTTTTCACAGTTAGAAAATATATTTCCCAAAGCTATATGAGTATGATTTTGTTTTAAATTAAGATTCAGAGTCTGTTGTGAACCACAGAAACTCGGAGAAAAGTGGCATCATCACATATTAGATCATGACCCAAAGGATGCACAGAAATTCATTTGCTCAATTCTGAATAAAATAGCACAAGTGCAATGAGATTACTTTAAAATTGCATTTTCATTAAACTATATGATTACTTCTGAATTTAATATCATTAGTTAAAAGTAGCTCAAAGCACCAAGAGGAAACACAGTAATACAGAGGGAAGAAGTGGTACTATGTGTATCAGAATGATAAGGCATGTTAGGACAGTAAAAACACATTGTTCAGTACTAAAGGTAATGGGTAGGAAAATAAGGCCTCAGATTCTTTGAGTGTTTAAAATTTTAGAAGGAAACAGGAAATGACACATGTACCAGAAGAAAGGATGATAGAAGCCTGCCTGGCTTTCATGAAGGGTGCTAACATGCATTCACCATCATCTTTGGTAAAGCTAATATAACAGCAGTGAAAACTCTTACCCTTACTTCAGATACACATTCAGTCACACTGTAGGAATCAAACTTTTATGGTAAAAGTGTGATAAGCTCTTTTTAAAAAAATGACTCAAGCAGTATTCTAAACTTTGGGGAAAAGATATTACTTCATAATAATTCAGTAAATTGGCTTCACTAGGCCTGCATGTGAGAATTAACCAATGTAATTCAGTCAGGTTCAGTCTCTGTAGGAGCAGGGTGAGAAAGGCAACTTTGAGATATCCTGCTTGTTCTTGAGAGTGTGTTCTAGTTTTTTCTAGCATACGAACAGACTTTTCTGGGAAAATAGAAGTGGTTAATTCCATCCAAAATATAAATATATTAAAAAAAAAAAAAAAAAAACAGGCTAAATCATGAGAAGAATAAATCAGACATGTATCAATCTTTGGCAGACAAGCAAAGGCAGTGTCCAGTTTCAATGCATGAAGAGAATTGTTACAGACATGGAAAGAACACATCTCTGTGCTGTAATGAACTGACTTGGAAATGATGTGTCATTTCCCAAAACATAACTTTATACTACCTAAAGATGTTGGAAATGTTAGCCTAGAACAAAGTTTTTTTCATTATTGCTTGCTTGGGATCAAACATTTTCTTCTCCCCACATCTCAAGGGCTCCGTATGGCAGCATCCCAGTGATGATTTTTATGAGAGTCCCTCACAGCAAATGCTTTCAGCCAGCCTCATCTGCAAACCCAAACTAGTTTCAAAGTTTTTGTGGAGGCAGTTTAATTAAACACAACAGAATTACCCTTTAAAGCCTTCAGTAGGATTCCCATTGCTTCTTTCCCTATTCTTAGGGATGAAAGTTAGTGGCTGGAAGTAGTAATTGTTCTGCAGAAAATCTGGGGTTTTAGGGACTGCTGTGGAAATATACTTCTCCCAGAATGTATCTAAGAAAGCCATGATCACAAGCTTTCTGTCCTGCCTGCAGATTTCTAGACCCACCATTCCCCACAGACTGAAGGAGAGCCAGAAGCTTGAATGTTATAGAAGCTGCAGATGCACTGAAAAACTCACAGCTTCTTGCTCCACCTCTCAGTATCTGGCCAGCCCTTGGGACTAATAATCTGTCAGTTTTTTCCTGACTCTTTGCCCTCTTTTCTCAGTGTGTCTTAAAAAACCTGTGGAGTTGCTGAACAGAAGAAAGAGAAACTAATTACTGTAATTATGCTGAATCTGTCCCCCCCACAGAAAACACAGTCCAGAAGTTTAGGGAAGCCAGGCTGATGTCCTTTGCAATTAATTATATTTAAAAGCAATAATTTATACACAGGTTTAAAACTCATCTGTGGGAATTTAACGTTTGTGGGAAATTTCAGCTCTCTACCTCTGAGACTGAGGGGATACATGATTGCCCACAGGGTGTGGATAACAAAAGTGCTGGCAGTGGACAAAAGTCTGCTTTGTAGAGGTAACTCCAAGAGCTAGGGCTCCTGTTAGCCACACAATACTGATCTTTCTCTGCTTAGCCTTCCAGCTTCTGGTCCTTTCAGGTGTTAAAGTGCCCACTTATGGATGAACTGAGATTCGTTTCACATATACCATTGAAAAGCCAATAGAGGAAGAGCTTGAGATCATCACCAGCTTGGATGCAACAGCATTTCACTCCCTGAGCTATGGAGCTACTCCAGAGCTCTTGCTGCCCCCAGAAAGGTGGGGTTTGTAGTGGAAGAAAGCAAGCACCTTATATCATTTCCAGCTGAAAGGAGTAATCCATGGCAGTAAGATTTTATCTTTTGTTACAGCGCATCAGCAACCAAATTGCTAGAGGATTTCAGGGTTAAAAAGGAAGGAAACAGAAACTGAGGGGTGAGAAGAGGAAGCAGATGTGATCACAATGTGTACTTTGGCTCTAATTATTTCCCAGGCCTGTTGGTATATTTCATAGGGAATAGTCTGTGTCAACTTGTGGAAGCCAAATAAAGTTGAGTGTCACCAGTTACACAACTTTCCTTCACAAAGGAAAAAAAAAGTTTCTGTTTTGCCTCTAAATTTATTCTTTGATATTGCCTGTGGCAATTTTTTGAAATTCAATATTACTATTCCAGTTAATGACTTCTGAAAGATAAATATAAATTTTGATAACTTCAGTGATGATTTTTTAATAATTGTCTAAAATCTAAGCTTGCAATAAGTTACTTTAAACCATTTTTCTTTGACCAACTTTTAATTTATATTCAGTCCTGAAACAGTGCTCTTGCAATATCTTGATTAAGAAATATTAACAGCCTTCAAAGTGTTGGTTTCACAAAGATAAAAGCAAAGACTCCCAGCTTACACAAGCTGTCACATTCTGTGAGCTGATAACATTTTAGATTAGTTGAGTCTCTAATATTAACATTTTCTCCAGACATTCCCAATTTTCCTAGTGAGTTCTCTATACAAATAGATAAGCCCTAAGAGGCCTAAACTGAGATGACTTAAGTAGTCTGGTTTTCCAGTGGAAATCAGACATCACTCCATCTACTAAAAAGTAGGTATTTTTTAAGAAGTTGATTTATTTGAACATACATAACATCCAAGTATGCAAAATGATATTTTTAATAAGGTTAAAAAAAATCTCCCTTTTCTCTATATGTACCAGTAAGGATTTGTAAAAAATGCAGTTGTAATCACACTTGAAAAATAAAATTAATTATTTCTTACTTTTCTCTGTGTACCTATGATGGTTTGAGTAATAAATGAGAACTTACCTTTCTTTATTTTGCTCTTTTTCTCTTTTTTTTTTTAGAGCACAAGAAAAATTTTGAAGGAGAGAAAGGAGAAGGAATATATGAACAAGTATACACTTGTGATATACATAGAGAGAGATCAAATATCACCTCCAGTCATATTCATACAAGATAACAAGGTGACCCCTTTGCCTCTTTCCTTCAAAGCTGAAAAGGAGGTTTCATTTTTGCACACTTAAAATAAATGTCTGCCTTTTGTAAAAAAAAAAAATAAAAAATAAAAAAAAAATTGGTCTTGCTCAAGGGAAGCCATCAGCACTTGAGAGAACCATAATCCCCACCATCTGCTACCACAGAGACAGAGCAACTATTCACAGCTTTTGTTGCAGTCCTCAGGCTGCGATTGTACTGCAACTGAGGGTGGTCACAGTAGACCTGAGCAATTTTATATCTTTACTGCTTATTCCCCTGCCTACCACCGCCTTTCTTTCTCCCTGCTCTGCCCATTTTTTTACTATAATAGGCAAAATGAGGGCAGGGAAGGGATTGGGGTTTTTTTGATCTTTAAGCCACCTGCTGCCACCAACAGAAACGTGAAATATGCATTGTATTTTGGGCCTGTAGGAGATGTCCCCTAGGCTGAGATTCATTTCATTTAATTATAGCCATCTAAAAAGTATTCAGTCTAAGCTAACTAGGCTCCTCCTATAGACAATAAAAAAGAGGCAGTTCCAAAGGCAATTCATCCTATCCTACAATTGGTATTAATCCTATACTGAGTGCTGTGTAAGACGAATTGTCCTGGCTGCTACAAAAGAAGCTCAGCCTCCAATTTAGAGCAGAAACTTAGGATGGGCTTTGCCTGAGCAAATGCAGAGACCTTCAATGCCGTTGTCCTCATCTGAGCTGGCATTTCAGATTTATTTTATAGCCAGTGGAAAGATCAGGAACTTTTGAGCCCTCTTTTCCTAATGTAGGTACAGAAAGCTTGAAATGTTGTAGGTATTTCTCTTCACTAATGCCAAGGATTAGCTTGGATGTAGGCTTTTTTTTAGAGAGATTTATACAGTGAGAAGAGGTGACCTATGTTTCTAATTGCCAGATGGCTAAAATGAAGTGAGATGAATCTGGGCTTTACTGACCAGCCCATAAAACTAGAAATCAAGCTTTGTGAACCATGCCACTAGCTCAAAAAAATTAGTCCCCTTAACCAGAGAGCCATTGGCCAATACTATTCATTGTCTGGTCTTTGCAGGTTTTCATGTGCTCTCCAGAATAGCACACAGTAAATCAAAGGCTGACGACTGTTCCTTCCTCTGTCACATCAACATAAAGGCACAACAATTTATTTGACATTTCTGTGTTATTGAAAGGAGGAGAATTCAATGTTAGAGGTAAAATGTATGTATTTTATTTGAACTGTCTGGAAACATACAAATGGCACAATGTTCAATTGTCCATAGTGCATAATTTTCATCATCTGGTTGGCTTATCTTAAATACATTATAAGAATTACACATTTGTAAAGATGCTTATTCACTACACTGTGCCTTTAAATAAGTACTAGTTCATTATAACCTTTAAAACACAAACATCTTTACTTCATTGGCATTTAAGTATTGGATTGAGCTTTATCTCAATGAGCTCACTAGAGAAAGTTGAATGTATGGGAGGACAGTTCTTCAGCCTTATTTCATTACAAGTTTTATAGGTAATTACTAGGACACAACACTAAATAAGAACACAAACAGTATTACCAGTTAAAAGAGAAGGTTCTGTGGCAGATACAGCTTTATAAAAAAGCATAAGTTAAATGCTAAGAATTCGTTCATAATAAAGAGCAATTTCCCAAGTATTATGTGCTATTTTCATTATGGTTAAACATCATAAAGTAGCAGTGTGCATTCTAATTTGAACATCTTGTGTTCTCCATCATTCTGAAAAATCAGTCAAATCAAAAGTCCACTAGTTCTTCAGTGGAAGTAATAGAAGACAATTTAATTGACAGAAATGCGTTTTAGATAATACTTCTTATCTTCAGGCAACACATTTTATTACCTAAAACTTCATTACTGTGCAGAAAAGAAGGAGAAAGAGAAACATGTGTTTACTGGTGGTGAACCATACATTTAAAATGATAACAGAATTGATTTATTTCTGTATTTTTTATCTTGACTGTATACTTCATGACCTACATGCTGAAGTGTGAAAACTTAGAAATCTGTTGTACGTTTTTTTGTTTTCCAGGAAAAGAACAATAGCATTCTAAGAAGAATCATAATTTTGCATTGTTATATTGTGCCTTGTTTTCCTAAGATCAAATCTAAAAGGAAACTGACCCCCATATCATCCACAGCATTTCTTCTGTCAGCTATTGTAGTTATATTTGCTGAACAAAGACAGTTTGGAGTATCAGCAGGAATCCCCAGCATAACAATAAGGAAGAGGCATGTTGGTCTTCATGTGCAAGTACTGTGTGTGAAGTTGCCTTTAAAAGTAACAGGGTGATACCATTGATTTTGATCCTGTATAATCAGTGGGGAACAAAATAAAAAATCTGAACCCACTGGCAACAATTACGTGAAGATTTTTGTTGTCTGCTCAAGAGGGAACAAAATGATGGGCATTTTCTCATCCTCTTGGGCTGTCAGTTATGAAACAGCCTCTAGGACTCTAGATCAGTGCAACAGAATACATTTTGATAGGCACATAGGACTAGATGGCATGCTAATGATAAAAAGAATTAAAATTAACATAATCTTGCAGCAGCTCTTTTCACATTAGGACCTACAATCTATGAGCTATCCTGGAAAAACACCTCATATTTTCCATATACAAGAAAAGAGATGGAGTCTAAAATGAAAAGTCGACTTCATAAAACTATGAGACAGTTAAAACCTTGTTTGTATCTATGAACTGAAGCTTGAATAACCAAGCTGAGATCTTTAATTCATGGATATATTCAAAAGTCTTAACTCCACTAAAACCCAAAGAGGGTATTGTCAGTATTATCAGACCCTTTATGAATCTTCATCTAAGTAGGACAGCAGGCAGGTGCAAAGGTGGTGATTGATTTTGGTTCAGAATTGAAATTGTATTACAATTATTAATACAATGCTTCAATCCACAGTAATTGAGTTTAAAAAAAAAATTAATGGTGCTGGGGGAAGAAATAATCACAAATAATTTTACAGCTGTATGGAAAACAGAGAAGTTACCTGAATCGATTGGTCAGTCAGGCAAAAACAAACAATATGACCAACAAGAACACAGTTCTTTTACAAAAAGTGTCATAACTAAGTGTCAGGTTCTACATAACTGTTGAATCCTTTGGTGAGAAACAATAACTCTGGGAGCACAGCAGACTGTCTTATGTGGAGAAGCCTTGTCTGTGTTACTGTAGTTAAATATTAGTACAACACATGAACTGATAGAAGGATAGCATTTCTTCTACAAGGACAGTTGCTAATTATAGTAGAATCATAGAACCACAGAATTTTTAGCATTGGAAGGGACCTTTAAGATCACCTAGTTCCAACCCACCTGCCATGGGCAGGGACACCTCCCATTAGATCAGGTTGCTCAGAGCCCTGCCCAACCTGGCCTTGAAAACTTCCAGGGATGGGGCTTCCATCACCTCTCTGGGCAACCTGTTCCAGTGTCTCACCAACCTCATGGTGAAGAACTTCTTCCTAACTTCCAATCTAAATCTCCCCTCCTCTAGTTTGAATCCATTCCCTTCTTTACCTCAGTTTTCAACAGAAAGACAGGTTATCCTGTTGACAGCAGGCTTCTGGAGCCTATAGAAGGTGATAAAAATCTAAACAGCCCCCCTGAAATATTGAAGGACACAGTCAGTGACCTCTTGAGCTGCTTGGACCCCCACAAGTCTATGGGACCGGATGGGATCCACCCAAGAGTGATGAGGGAGCTGGCAGAAGAGCTCGCCAAGCCTCTCTCTATCATCTACCAACAGTCCTGGCTCACGGGGGACATCCCAGACGATTGGAAGTTGGCGAATGTCACGCCAATCCACAAAAAGGGCCGGAAGGAGGACCCGGGAAACTACAGGCCCGTCAGCCTGACCTCAGTGCCTGGCAGGGTTATGGAGCAGATCATCCTCAGTGCAATCACACAGCACCTGCAGGATGGGCAAGGGATCAGACCCAGCCAGCACGGGTTTAGGAAGGGCAGATCCTGCCTGACCAACCTGATCTCCTTTTATGATCAGGTGACCCGTCTGGTGGATGAGGGAAAGGCGGTGGATGTGGTCTACCTGGATTTCAGCAAAGCCTTTGACACCGTCCCCCATAGCATTCTCCTGAAAAAGCTGTCAGCCCGTGGCTTGGACAGGAGCACCCTGTGCTGGGTTAGGAACTGGCTGGAGGGCCGGGCCCAGAGAGTGGTGGTGAACGGGGCTGCATCCAGTTGGCGGCCGGTCACTAGTGGTGTCCCCCAGGGATCAGTGCTGGGCCCAGTTCTGTTTAATATCTTTATCGACGACCTAGACGAAGGGATTGAGTCCATCATCAGCAAATTCGCAGATGACACCAAGCTGGGAGGAAGTGTGGACCAACTCAAAGGCAGGAGGGCTCTGCAGAGGGACCTGGACAGACTAGAGAGCTGGGCCGATTCCAACGGGATGAGGTTCAACAAGGCCAAGTGCCGGGTCCTGCACTTTGGCCATAACAACCCCATGCAGCGCTACAGGCTGGGGACAGAGTGGCTGGAGAGCAGCCAGGCAGAAAGGGACCTGGGAGTCTGCATCGACAAGAAACTGAACATGAGCCAGCAGTGTGCCCAGGTGGCCAAGAAGGCCAATGGCATCCTGGCCTGTATCAGAAACAGCGTCACCAGCAGGTCCAGGGAGGTGATTCTTCCCCTGTACTCAGCGCTGGTGAGGCCACACCTCGAGTCCTGTGTCCAGTTCTGGGCCCCTCAGTTTAAGAAGGATGTAGAGGTCCTGGAACAGGTCCAAAGGAGGGCAACCAGGCTGGTGAAGGGACTCGAGCACAGGCCCTATGAGGAGAGGCTGAGAGAGCTGGGGCTGTTCAGCCTGAAGAAGAGGAGGCTCAGGGGAGACCTCATTGCTGTCTACAACTCCCTGAAAGGAGGTTGTAGCGAGGTGGGAACTGGACTCTTTTCACAGACGACCTTCAACAAGACAAGAGGACACAGTCTTAAGTTGTGCCAGGGGAGGTTTAGGTTAGATATTAGAAAGAATTTCTTCACGGAGAGGGTGATTAGGCTATGGAATGGACTGCCCGGTGAGCTGGTAGATTCTCCGTCCCTGGAGACATTTAAAAAAAGACTGGATGTGGCACTCAGTGCCATGGTCTAGCAACTGCTCCGGTGGGTCAAGGGTTGGACTAGATGATCTCTGAGGTCCCTTCCAACCCGGCTAATTCTATGATTCTATGATTCTATCTCTACCTGATATCCTAAAAAGTCCCTCACCAGCTTTCTTGTAGCCCCCTGGAAGGCTACAATAAGGTCTCCTCTGAGCCTTCTCCTCTCCATACTGAATAGCCCCAACTCTCTCAGTCTGTCTTCATAGGAGAGGTGCTCCAGACCCCTGATCATCCCTGTGGCCCGTGTTCGGACACTCTCCAGCACATCCATATTCCTCCTGTAAAAGGGGCTCCAGAACTGGACGCAGTATTCCAGGTGGGGTCTCACAAGAACAGAGTAAAGGGGGAGAATCACTTCCCTTGACCTGCTGGCCACACTTCTCTTGATGCAGCCAAGGATCTGGTTGGCTTTCTGCTCTGCAAGTGCACACTGATGGCTCATGCTGAACTTCTCATCCACTAGGACACCCAAGTCCTTTTCCTCAGGGCTGCTCTCAAGCCAGTCACTGCCCAGCCTATATCAGTGCTTGGAATTGCCCTGACCCAGCTGCAGGACCTTACACTTGGTCTTGTTCTTCATGAGGTTGGCATGGGCCCACCTCTCCAGCCTGTCCAGGTCCCTCTGGATGGCATCCCTTCCCTCCAGCCTGGCAGCTGCACCACACAGCTTGGGGTCATCAGCAAACTTGCTGAGGGAGCACTCAATGCCACCATCCATGGTCACCAACAAAGATGTTAAACAGGACCAGTCCCAGTTTCTCCTGGAGGGACTCCACTTGTCACTGGCCTCCACTGGGACATGGACCCGTAGACAGCTGCTCTTTGGGTGTGGCCATCAAGCCAATTCTTAATCCACCAAGTGGTCCATCCATCAAGCCCATGTTTTACCAGCCTGGAGACCAGGATGTCTTGTGGGACAGTGTCAGAGGTTTGCTCAGGTCCAGGTAAATGATGTTGGTTGCTCTTGCCTTGTCTGTTGTGACCTTATCATAGAAGGCCACAAGATTTGTCAGGCATGATTTCCCATTGGTGAAGCCATGTTGATTATACTCAGTCACATCTTCTATTATTATTCTGATCCAGCAGTGCCTTCAGGAGGATCTGCTCCAGGATCTTACTGGGCACAGAGGTCCATCATCTTACCAGGCACAGAGGAATAAAATTATGAGTTTTAGAAACAATGTAGAGTAAAAAAACAATCACAAACTCAAAACAAGCAAATAAACAAACAACAACAAAAATCCCTTAGTGTTGCAAATTTAAAGAAAAACTAATGGCATAATGAAAAGATTGAAAAATAATGAGAAATCAGAATCTTGTTTTTACACTGTATTTACTCCTGTATTGCTTTTGAGCAGCTCATTCCAGAAGCAGTCTAAGGACTGCTATGCTCCTGAGACACAATTATATGCATTATTAAACATGTTGGCAATTTGGGTTGAATTCAGGTTGCCTACAAATGCTGCCTGTTTCTGTGTGATTGCAGGACAATCCATCTGACTGTCATGGACCATGGGATGCTGCCACAGCTGCTCAAACACAACATCATGAGAGATGCATGGAAGGAGGGAGCATACTCAACATTTTCCTTTTGAGTTTGCCTCCAGGTTCAGATTTATGCAGCTCAAATGTACTCTTATGAATGAACGTTAAGAACTATTTATCCATTTGATCTAAATGTCCATCTCAAGGACCTCTCAAATCACAGTATGTGTGCTTAATGGCCTCTCAAAGTGTCTGCGTCCATTGAGTAATGGTGGTTGAGCACTGAACCTGTAGCCAGCATAGTTAGGAGAAATGAATTCTACTGAGAGTGATCTGTATAATTTTCTTTTGGTTTTGGGCTGTGTTCTGCCATGTCCTGTATTTTTAATTTGTGCTATCAATTCCTTGCAACTTTTTTTTAAATTAGGAGGGGTTGAAGGGAAAAGAAAAATATGTCAACATCTTTTTCTTTAAGAGCTAAACTATGTTGCACATATTGTTTTTTTGTTTCCTCTAACGTATTTATGCAAATGTCTGAAAACAGTCCTCCTACTGCTAATACGTGTTAGTACTCTGTTCTTACCCTCAATGTCCTGATTTCATCCTCTTTGAAGAGATGGGCTATTTGTAGAGTGTTATTAGTGGGATGAAAGAATAACATGGGTTGATGGATAAACAAATAAGTAACAATAAAATGCTAGCCTTGCAAAGAACTGTACAAACATCAATTAATTTTCTTCGCAGCATCTTTATACAGCGGTTAAATTCCCGTTCTGCAGATGGAAGACAAAATGAGGCAACTTACACTGCTGGGACATGGAATCAGTCAGAGTTTTGAGGCCTGACTCTTTCCTTGAGTGCTTTCCAAAAAGCACCGGAAGGCTCTGTAAGCTCTGGAATGAGTTTTTGTTGCAACAGAAACTAGATCTATGACTTCTTTTTTCCCTCCTGTAAAGAAAACTCAGACTGAGACAGAATAGAAATATACCAGTTTATAACTAAACCTTCCCTTGTTCCTCTGTCCTGTGGAAGAAGTTCTTTGTTTCAGGCTCTCTAACAGATGAGCTGCAACAGATCCCAGCCTAGCCCTTCTGAGTCCCTAAGAAGTCTTTTCTCTAGTGTCTTCACCTTCACTACTAAGGTCTCCTTGATTGTTTGCACCTTCTTTCTAACAGTAGCCCTCACTAAGAGTCCCTGTGTCTTCTTACTCTCCCTTAATAAGTTTTCTCCCCGTCCCCTGCACCCACATTTTCCTATAAGAGCCCAGCTTTCCTCCTTGAGGCTCTTGTCTACATCCAGAACAAAGCCAAGAGGCAGCTTTCTTTCTTTTTCTCTTTCTTTCTCTCCTGCTTCATTGCAGGCTTTTGAAAGAGCATAACATTGGATGTACAATATTCTGCAAACAGACACATAACCCAGGCACTACCCATCGTGTATGGCCACAGAGTGACTCTGATAATTCTGATAGTCCAGTTCATACTGGGAGATCAAGATAAGGGTTGTTCCTCAAAAAGCCTGTAAGATTTTCTTTGGTCTAAGTTGTGAATGTTTTACTGTTACTCATAAAAGTAGCCTTACATAAGCTTCTGCACTAGATTTGATTTTTCTGTGTGCAGCTTAGAAATGATGGAATCATTCATGGTGACTTTTTAAATTTACTGAATTAGAACAAATCACCCCTTTCTTTCCAGAAATAAATACTTGGTCTTCCCAAATCACAACTGTCTTTTAATTCTTCTAATGTATGTGATGGTGTTAAAAATTGCCTTGTTTCGCCTTCTTATTCTTCTGTATTTTTCCTATGAAAGAATGGACTGGATTTCCTCAGTTTCCTGTTGGACTTGATCTTAGAGATCTTTTCCAACCTAAATAATTCTATGATTCTAAGCTTTTGATGTCTGGGCTGGATGAGCAGTTAGGTGGGTTGAAAACTGAATGGTCATGTCCAGGTGGTAGTGATCAGTGGAGCAAAGTCTATTTGTAGGACAGTAACTAGAGGATTACCAGGGACCAATACTGGGTTCCCTCACAGTAAAAAAGGTGAATGGTGTCCTGGGTCTCATTAGATAAAGTATTGCCTCTGAAGGAGTTGATCTTTCCCCTGTATTCTGGTCCTGGGCTCTCCAGTAGGAGAGAGACATGGACATACTGGAGAGAGTTCAACAAAGGGTCATAAAGATGATGAAGAAGGTGAAGCATGTGTCCTGTGAGGAAAGGCTGGGACTGCTCATCCTGGAGACAAGAGGGCTCAGGGGGATCTTATCAGTGTATATAAATACCTGAAAGGAGGGTGCAAAGACAACAGAATCAGGCTCCTTTCATGGTGCCCACTGACAGGACAAGACACAGTGGCAGAAACTGAAACAGAGGAATTTCCATCTGAACAGCATGAAACATTTTTTTTCTGTGAGGGTGACAGAGCACTGGAACAGATTGCCTAGAGAAATCATGGAGTCTCCATCCTTGAAGACAGTCAAATGCTGGCTGGACACAATCCTGGGCAACTGGCACTAGTGAGCCCTGCATGAAAACAGGGTTGGACCAGGTGACTTTTAGAGGTCAGTCCTGTCCAACCTCAACTATTCAATTTTTCTGTGATACTTTAGATGTCAATAAAGATTCACTGAAGTCCTCAGAAAAATGACTCTCCTATGAACTTTACAATTAATTGAACTTTGATTCTGACTTCACCTCTTGTTAACTTTATATTTTAAATGGAGTTATCCATATGTCAGGAATTTAGTAATTGTATATTTCTCTTGTTTTAAAAGTTGGGAGATGTTCTTCATTAGAGAGTTACTCAGATGTTATGGGGCCCAAATCAGACTTCAGAACAGCCTTTCTCTACAGGAAACTTACAGGATGGCTAAACTGCTAAACTTTTAAATTAGGTCCCTCAGTTGCAGCCCTTAAATTAAACTGAATAAATCAGACAGACTTCCTTTTTTTTCTAGTAGTCTCCTTCAGAATAAATACTTTAAATTTTTGGGTTTGTTTGCTTTTCTTGCAAAGCCCATACGCTATACATCATTACAAGTTCAGTTCTGCAACCGTTGCCTAATGAAAAACATAATTTAAAGTATGTAATATAGTATACACAAGTAAGGATAAGGCCCTAAATATAAAGGCATAAATTTGCAGGTATATGAATATATTTGTGCACAGCTCACTGTTCATGTGACTTTCATATTTGAGATCTCAGGGACAATACCTATTGTTTTCACTTTAGGTTTGTCATAAATAAATTAATTGGGAAGAAAGCGGTGAAAATATTTGTGTAATTACTGAATTGATGGCAGATGAAAAATACATGGCCTTAGAATTCTTACAAATATCTTTAGCTCATGGCTGGCAAAGTCACAAAGCCTGAGCTGAGATGCAAAATTATAGGTATTTACCTCTTGTTGAGTTAATATGGCCTAAATTCTAAGGAAAACAGTCTGCCCTTAGAGCCAGAATGTTGCAAAAGTTCAGGACAGGAAGGGGAGCTCTTAAAGTTGATTTGAAGTTGTTTAAAACAGCATTGCCCCTACTAGAAAAATACAACTCAACAAGTGGTAGTTACTGCACATCTAAGTGAAGTGCAGGAATGGATGATGACTTGAAAGCCACTGGGTTATGTTACACTGAACAAACAGGGAATGTGCACATTTCAGCTGAAGGGTGGTAACTCAGAGGCAATAAATTCTCAGGCTATTCCCATGTGATCCATAGGAACATGTCTACAATTTCAGCAACTGGGATGGGAAAAATCTGGTCTTAAGTCCATGTTGCTGGATGCTGATCATATTGCTTTATTTTCTGACCTAACACAGCCACATATTTAAGTATAAAGAACACACAGGAAGAAAACACATTTAAAATAGGGTGTTATTTAGAAATAAGACACCACTGAATTGCTGCTTCATCCAAGTCTCCGTGATCTTAAATAGATCCTGTCTCCTATATCTATTAATTACATTGAAAATTCTCCTGATTGGGTGACTGTCTAAAATATTCTGTGTCGTGGCTCTAAATTCTGTTAATTACAATTCTACCAGATGGGTGACAGAAGAGGGAACAAACTCCAAATTTCTGTAAAAAGTTAAAAGAAGATAAATGCCATTCTGTTTTCCGTATAGCAAATGTTAAATCAGATCCTGATACATGTAAACTGGCCATTTCTGTTGATGGAGGTTTGGCTGCTTCATGGTAGATGAAGATATGACCCAGCGTTAAATGAACAGATGATTCATGCAGTTTTTATACCAAACATAAAAATGATGCACTCTATCACAGTTTAATAGGTACTTATTGAGTGCCAAGTTTCCATTGGTACCCTGTAAGTGTACTGAATAATAATAATTAACAGATCATGGAGCAGATCCTCCTGAAGGCTCTGCTACATCAAGCAGATAACAACAGGGTGATTGGTGACAACCAACATGACTTCTCTAAAAAGCAAGTCCTGCCTGACTAATTTGGTGAACTTTTACAATGGGGTCACAGCCTTGGTGGACAAAGGCAGAGCAACAGGGATCATCTACCTGGACCTGTGCAAAGCATTTAACACTGTCCCACATGACATTCTGATCTCTAAACTGGAATGATATGGATTCAATGGATGGACCACTCATTGGATAAGGAACGGCTGGATGGTCACTTAGTGTCTAAATGGAGCTGTGTGATGAGTGGTGTTCCTCAAGGGTCAGTACTTGGACCAGTGCTGTTCAACATCTTTGTCGGAGACACGGGCAGTGGAACCAAATGCACTCTCAGCAAGTTTGCTGACAACACCAAACTGTGTGGTGAAGTCAACACTCTGGAGGGAAGGGATGCCATCCAGAGGGACCCTGAAAGGCTTGAAAAGTGGGCTTGCGTAAACTGCATGCAGTCCAAAAAGGCCAAGTGCAAGGTTCTGCACACACAAAAGAAGCACAGACAGCGGTCAAGGGAGGTGATTCTGCACCTCTTCTCTGCTCTTGTGAGACCCCATCTGGAGCTCTGTGTCCAGTTCTGGAGTCCCCAAAATAAGAAGGACATATTGGTCCTGGAACGTGTCCAGAGGGCTGGAGCACCTCCCCTGTGAAGACAAGCTAAAGAAGTTGGGGTTGCTCAGTCTGGAGAAGAGGAAGCTCCGACGTGACCTTATGGCAGCCTTCAAGTATCTGAAGGGGGCTACAAAAAAGCTGGGGTAGGGCTCTTTACATGGGTGTGTAGTGAGAAGACAAGGGGAAATAGTTTCATACTTGAAGAGGGGAGATCTAGGCTAAACATTAGGAAAATATTCTTTAATTTGAGGGTGGTGAGACACTGGAACTGGTTGCCCCAAGAAATCGTGGGTGCTCACACCTTGAAAGTGTTCAAGGACAGGTTGGATGGGGCCTTGAGCAAGCTGGTTGAGTGGAAGGTGTCCCTGCCCATGCAGGGGGTTTGGAACCAGCTAATGTGTAAGGTTCTTCCAACCCTAGCCATTCTATGATTCTATGATTCTATCAACAGATCTTCTTTGAAAGCAACAATTTTCATATATTGCCCTTGTTGCAAGCTTTTTGACAGTTAATGGAAGTTAGATTAGCTATTGCTGTGGATCGATCTATAATTCTTAGCTTTTGTCCTTTTTCTTATCCTCATTAGGACAAAGAAATTATCATAAGAGACACTAGTTTCTATAACAGGGGTAAAGGACCCTCAGGGAATTTCCAAAGACTGACTGCAGCAGAGACTTGCTCAGGTGAAAGCTCACCATGGTTGTTGCTAAGCATGTTGAAAAATGTGTTGACGTTTTATCTGCAGTATTTTTTGCTGGGATTTTTTTCACTTGATGTCTTCTGCTTTCATGGAAATCAATGTGACTTCCCTTCAAAGGTAGCTTACCATTGCAGTGTATGTAAGGACCTGGAAGCACAAAGGGTTGGACTTTTTTTTTCAGTGTTGAGATCCTCAGGCTGGTAGTCTGAGCAGGGTAAAAAAAAAAAAAAAAAAAAAAAGCAAATTTTAAAAAAATTTTATTCTTTTTTTTTTATGCTTGCTGGTGGGAAATCCTGACAGGATTTCCCTGAAAAAAATGCAAATGAATACCTTAACACCATACAGGTATTGGTGGTTCTACCCTTTGTGGGCTGCAAATGCAGCAGGACTCTGCATATTTAGTGCCTGAGGAGTGCCTTAGAAAATTATTTTTCTCTGATGCAGTATTATTGGTGTTTCTGGCAGACTCTGGAAGTGAAAGGTAATTGCACAGTCAGCCAGTAGGTGTGTTACTGCTAAAACTGTAAGAGACACATCAGCAGAGCTATTTACAATATAAAATTAGCCAGCCACGTAATATGGCAGGGATAGTTTCACCTCTCACTGTTTTCTCTAAGTAAGGATGTAAACTAGGGATAAAATGGAGCCTTGTGCTTCTTGTTGTGGGAATGAAGAATTAAGAAATTGCACTGTTTGAAGAATCTGGTCCCTTCACTTTGCTGATCTCTGTGACACATTTTATCCACTTCAACACCAATTCTTTGTAAAAACAAAGTTTGTCACTTAGCTTTTCCCAGGCTGGTGATACCAAGGAATTTTTCAAATCTCATCAGAATCACCAGTAATTTAACCTTTTAAATAAGATTAGGTCTTGATTCCACAAGATGCAAAAATTTTACTTCCATGGAACACAAAAAGTTGAGGCCCCTGGTTTTTAAAATCCCTCTAGCAAAACTGTAGCAATGGAGCTTGCAGTGATTGCATGGAAATTATAAGATGAATTCTTAGAGTCCAACTTACTTGAATGGAATCTAGAGAGTCCTCTCTCTAGAAGCAAAGAGGCTGGTACTCCAAAAATCCCAAGAAGGGATTTCTCTATTAATGAGGAACACAAGGGAGGTGCTTAGATACTAGATGGCAGTATAAAACCTTATTAAAATTCATTTTAATAATGACATCTTGTGTACCGCAGCTATTGAAGATTTCTTTTAGAACAGAGATACAAACTTTTTCAATTATACTCAGATGTTAATGAAACCTTCAGATAGTTTCTACCTTCTCCCTAAATTTAGTCATTTCCATCAATGCATCAAAGATCAAAAAAATAGGATGTTATTTTATATTAATATTCAACAAGGAACTTCATTAGAATCAGGAAAACTGTTACAGGTAAAATTGAACCCCTTAAATATAAAACATTTGAAATGCTACTTTTTCAAAAGTGGTTTCTACTCCAATGTTAATGGAAAGATTTCTATTTTCCCCTATTCCTCCCTGCATAGCTACCATGAATGAGAGCAGTACAGAGGATAATTTTCCCTAGTAAGTCTGATACTGAAACATAGTTTACTGATAATTAGTAGTTCTACATGCTGCTTCTCATTTGGACCAATCCAGATTTTTTTTTTTGGCAGTCTGAGAAAAGACTCACAAATCAAAGACTGGTTTGTACAAAAGTAAAATTAAGAAATTTATTGAATTCAACAGACGTTGGTTAAGTTAGACAGTAGAACAGAGTATCCTGTGAAGAGATTTATAATCTTCTTTTATTTTTCATTCTGGAGGTTGTTAGCATTCTCCATTTATGTTTGTCAGTCTTTTTCATGGCAATTCCATAGCTCACAAACTAATTCTTAAAGTATTGTTAACATTCATCTAATCCAACCTCTACATAGCAGGTCAGGACATTCATTAACTGTTTCTTGCACCTAAAAAAATACTTTTATAGCAGTTATCATGGTTATGGTAAACTGCAACCTCTGTCTATCAATATATGCTCTATTACAGTGAACTCTCATTGCCCCAGCCCAAAGTGCTACACACTGCCATTGACTCTCAACAGTTTGTGGTTGCACTTTCAGTCTCCCAGACAGTTGTTTCTTTAGATTTATCAACTAAATCCATGAATGATAATGCATGATGGTAAGTTCTGATGAATATAGAGCCAGTAAGACAGGGTATACTAAATAAGAAATGTAAGGCAAGCAAGCAGCAGCTGAAGGACTCCTGAGCATTTTGCTGGGAAAGGTTCTCTAAGCTGTGTCCATTGTACACTGTGCATTCCAATTGGATGTCAAAGCCATCTGATTCCATAGCTCAACTGAACATAAAACTGAGCCTACTTCAGAATTGCATGAAAATACACAATACACACTTATTAACACTGTAAGAATCCTTTTTTGTTGTTGTTGTTTTAATTTGTGGTGGCTTTTTTTCCACCAGTGAAGCAAAAAATCTTCAAATCATCTGTATTTCACAAGTAACAGCAACTAAATTTCTGACTCTCAAGTCAATTATTGTTTTTTTTTCCATAGGTCTTTGCTTCCTAAACTAGCATGAGCAATCTCAGATCTGCTATGAAGATTTGCTGACATGACAAGGTCAGGCAGTCTTTTGCAGACACATCTGCTGTTGCTCCTTGGCATGCAGGCAGATGAGAAAGGTCTCATCTAAATCTGCTTAACTTTGTTAGCACACCAGGTCTGTGGCATCAATGAACTCCATCAGATCAGCAAGGCAGCACCTTCAAACTCCTGTACAAAGATCTGGACACACCTGCATGCAATTTACTGTAGAAAACCAGGCCCACACCAACTTCACATGGCCAACATGCTTCTGCTGTAGCTGGCCCACCAAAGGGAGCACAAATGTATGGATGGCAGGGACCAAGGAAAACAAATAATCTCCCAAATAGCTGTCTGCAGTTTTGGCTATGATGTCTACTTTCTACATTAAATATTATCATTTTGCTGTTCTTTTATACTTTTCCATGTTTTCCAAATCCACCAGTTGTCTTTCACCTCTAAATCCAGGAAACATATCTTATATAGGCATGGACAGTTTTTCCATTACACTGCCTACAGCTCAACACATAATGGCTCCCTTATCACAACATCCAGATGTTATTGCCACACAAATAATAAATTACAAAATTTATTTCATGTCCAAAGATTGTCGTGCTGGATGACTCCAAATTCTGTCACTCTTTCCAGACAGGTGGCCGCTGTAATATCTCAGCATCTCAAAAGCATCCATCTATTATCTGCATGAGGAAGAAATCTATTCCATTTTTCTACACATGAGGAAGGGTAACAAAAAGTGGAAAGTGAATTTCCAAGTTCTTAGATGGGAAATATCTCCTAAATCCAAATGAAACGCTTTATGATCAAATGCAGTAGTTCTCAGAAATACCATTGGTGGGGCTGTTGTACCAAAGGAAAGTAGATGATTTGAAACTGTTTGGGCTAATCCCAAGGCAGCATTCTCCGTTTTTTAAAATATTATGGATCAGGTGAAAAACCCCGTGAACCAAAATGAAATTGTCCACTCTTGTCATTAATTTGGACTCCAGCACAAGACGTGCTGAATTTCTCTTTGAAATATTTTACAGATACCCACCCAGTGCTGGTACCATCTTAATTTCTCTCCATCTGTACCTAAATCCAGAATAATCCAATTTATTTGAACTGGCAGTATGCTCATGTTTTCACTAGTGTGCATACATCCATTAAGTTTATTCTTTTATTTTATACCCATTGTGAGGAGGTGAAGAGAAATAATTGCATTTAATTTTTCAGTTACATGCCATTAAATGCTCCACATCAGTGCATTCTCTTTTAGTTTGCTCAGGAAATTGTAATTAATGTTAAGCTCAAATGTTTAATTCACAACCAGGGCATATTTTTAATTGTTTTCAGTCACTTTTAGAAAAATAAAGGAGGCAGGCATAGTTCCTCTAGTTTCTTGAATAATCAAATTTCAGATTCCCAACCCAATTTACTGTCTATTTGTATGCAATTTGGCTTTGCATTCTAAGCCAGCTGGGCCTGACCCTGTTGTCTGCATGAGGCTGAGCAGGACACCCTTTATGCTGTATCTGTTTTTCAGAGGACCAGACACCAAAGGACCACCACTTCCTACCAACAGGCAGATTTTAATTATGATGGCAGAAGTAAATGATATCCCAAGTCCCTGATCAAAAGTTGTCTATTTGCAGAGCAGGCAGCAAAGTATGGGCTTCAAACACCAGTGCTGTGGATTTATAGATGTATATATATAGAGAGAGAGAGCACAAAAAAGTTCCCAGTCTAGGAATGGAAGCAAGGCAAAATTCAATAAGACAGAGTAGTATTTTAATAATATTGTGATGGTTAATATCACAATATCTTCATATGAAAAATGATGGCTTTCCCACCCCTTGAAGACCTTAATATCAAGCATCACTATCTTTCCAAAAGAACTCCTCTAGAACAGCCAGAAGTCATTGTTTAGGCTCAACACAAGAATTCCTGTATTTAATTTCATGTTATTCAGGAGGCTGGAGGAGCAGATGGATTTTTCAGTCCATAAAATGTAATTTAACTATGGTGGTGCCAAAAGCTTGGTCAAATGTATTAAACTCAGATGTTTTAGAGCAATGGATGTGACATGAAAGGGAAATCTGATCTCAGGCAAGAATTATTTAACATTGCACTGCCTTTAAATACAAGCTATCTAAGCCACGACATCGAGAAATGGGCTCTGCCCAATTCTCCTGCCAGTGAGAAAATCCTGAGTCTCGAACCTGACCACTCTCTCACCCATAGCTGACTGGGATGATGACTCTTCTGTACATTCAGCATGGTTTTTGCAGTGCTCATCTGTTAAATTTTGTTTTCCAGTGCAGTTAGGTACTACAAAGAGAGCCTCATCCTGCATTCAGTCACAAGCTGCTAATAGCTGCTGATTCTTCCTTCCACAGAAAAATACATTAAAGAGAAGAAGATATTATCAGGCTCGTGCTGAGATTTAGAAGTCCTCTGTGTGGGTGCAGGAAGACACAAATGGTTAGAAGAATAAGAGGGGTGATAAAGAACTAACACAATCTCTTTAAAATTAGGGCTACTGAAAGGAAAAAAGTTTCCTGGAACAGTCTTAGGAAGGCAACTGTCCATCTGAACCTTTGTCTCTTTGTTTGCCAGTGAAAAAAATTCTCCTGAAGGGAGTTACATTATATTATCTGTTTGAATCCAGATCTTGTCCCTCGCTTATTAGAAATCTATATTTGTTGCAGATTGCCTGCTTTATGCTTTTATATAAAGAGCAGTTTTTCTTAAAAGGCTCGACTCCCCCTCATGTCCATGGGACATTTAACATTTGACTATAATGGGAGCAAAATTGGACCAATGCTGAGAAGAATCTCTCTCCCATATGCCATAATGAACCCCCCCTTGTGTTTATGTGCTTTTTAAAGCATGCTGAGTGATTATAAAGGGGCAGACACTTTTAATATATAAATGTCTAGAAAAAGACTGAACATTTCAGAGGCCTCCTGAGTGGAAAGGCATCTTGAAGCAACAGTTATTTCATATTTAATCCTATTCCCTTTCTCCCCAGAACTAGACAATCCTGATTAGGCCCTACTTTTTAATAAAATAACAAATGCAAATAACAAATGCACATACAGTAGAGTGTTCCATATAAAATTTACTAGAGAGCTTTTCTGAGAAAAGCTTTAATGCTGTGTTTGAAGTCATTTTATTTTTACAGAGTGCTGCTTGTTAGAAGTAGTAAATCCGGTTTTGTACTGCCGAGGATGTTTCTAGCACTCAGCTAAATGGAAATATATAATCCTCCTCATTCATTTGCTTTGTTCCAGCTCGTGGTGCTCTCTCCAGGCTCAGTTCTGAAAAATGTTGTGTGGTCCCTGTCAGGACGACTGAACCACAGCCACATCTTCCTCCTTAGCGAGGTAGTATTTCACTTTCCAGAACAAAAGCCATCCCTTCTCTCCACCTGCCCACATTGTACATTCGTGAAAAAAGGGAATAGAGAAATGGGGCAGACTGATGTTTCCAGTTTCCCCACCTCCATCCACTCACCAAGCAGCAGAGCTGAAGCTTCTGGGGGAAGATGCATGTTATGTGCATGGCACATTTCCCTCAGGTGAGAAAACCATGAGGCAGACTGAGTCTTTGGGGATATCAGGATCTTTTACAGCTTTTTCTCTCCCAGTCACTGGACCAGTGTGTGCTGAAAATGAGCCTGAAGTCTCCTATTTCAAAGACATGTTAGCAGCTAGCTATTGCTGTGGGATTTCTGTGCTTAGCTACTTCAAAAAATGTGCCTGACAAGTAGCAGCAACTGGAATCTCCCATTATTTTTCTCTGAATTTCTGCTGGAAAAACAGAGAAATCATTAAAACAGAACAAAATCACAAGAGGAAAGTGACTCATTCTCCACTTGTCAAGCCACAGGAGATGCTGAAGACCTCCAGCAGTTACATATTTCAGACTCATAGACATTTTGCTTGTCCTGAGCATCACCAGGCTAGTGCTGAGGCTTTGGAAGGAGAAGATGCTGCACCTTTATCCCCAGCTAGAGCCACGATCCTTAGAGGAAACTTCTCTTTGCTTCTGGAAGGATCAGTTTCTCTACCAATTGTGTTTTGTCTGAAGTATAAACAGGTTAGGTGGCTCTTATCCTGAGACTTTTAGGTTAATGTGACAAATACCAGAAGTGTGATTAGGCTCTTGTGTGAAATAAAAAACACAAAATAACCCAAACTCCTTTAAAACGTGTCCTTCTTGTTCAATAGAACCAACAAACTTTGTCTTCCTTCTTCAGGTCCTTTTTCAAATGTAAATTAATTCAAGGTTATCACTTCCCTTCAGCATCCCCTACTTCATTGGAATTACCCTTAATTTGCCTTGATGAAACACACAATATTAGTCTTAATTAGAAGCCTTGGGGACAGACCTGTGTAGGCTTATGACACAGACACCTTGCACTTTTCTTGGAGCTTCTCCTCTGTGTAATTTAGGATGCAGGAATTTGACTTTCAGCAAATAATAGCCCTGATATTTTCTAGCTTTATTGATCAGTCAAGTAGTCAATGACTTCACAGAGATTTCCTGTTAGATTCTGATTACACTTTAACTAGCCCCTTAAATCAGCATTTGTTGTCAGAGGGAAGAAAAGCAGTCTGAGTTAATTGGTTCATATGACCAACCTACCAGGCACCCACATTGCATTTCAAGGAGTGTAACATAAGAATTGCCTAAAAGTTTAGCAGAACTGGCCACTGAGTGGCATAAAGAATGAAACTGGCTCCAGAATATTCTTTTTCCTCTCTCTTCTGGTATACTGGAAAGAGGGAGGACGGGTCTGCTTGACAGGCTCTTTGCTGGTGTTCAGCACAGGCATGTGACTTCCTACTTGGCAACAGCTACAAAGCTGCTGATTTCTTTCCAGAAACCCAAGTAGAAAGATGTTTTGCATTCAATCTGGTGATGAGAAACATCACAGTTTTACATTATATTTGGGGAACACAAGACCAATTATGGGGTCTTTTTTTTTTTTTTTTTTTGCTTTATTTTATATACATATATATTCATATATTTGTGTATATGTATCAACCTCAAGAGATGTGGAAAGAGGCAAAGTTTGTGTGTCAGTGGCACGAGTGTTACTTGTACAACCGAATAACCTTCTCTTTTCTGAGAAAATTAAAAACCTGCAGTTGTTCATCCTACCATTGCCCTTCAGTGAGCTAAAAAATACAGAAAGCTGCTTTCCTCCACCCCAGTAAACTACAGAATGTTTAAATTGATCCTTCTACACCTCTCTCTCTATAGAGAACACTCACGCAGCCATGAATATCAAACTCCAGATGTTTGAGATCTTGGCAGTCATGCCCTACTCTTGAACCTCTGCCATCAGCTGTAGCAAATGGCTGCTACTGAGAGCAGTTGTTGACCTAAACATTTTCTGACAGCAGCTTCACCCTGCCCCTGTGATTGGCATTTCCCAGAAAGCTGATGTGTCTGATGGGCTGTATCAGTTTCAGTACTTTGTGTTGCAGATTCAGTAGCTGGTAAAATGAGTGCATAATTTGACAAATGATGCATCAGCTTTAGCTTGCTCTGCATTTAGTTTATTAGAAAGCTGCATTTCACACACATAAATAGATCATTATTTTACTAGGTGATGTGTTTCAATTAGCAGGTGATGTATGTCATTTACTGTATTACATTGCTTCAGATGTTGATATATGGGCCAAGGGAGTTGTACTTGAGTTACCAACAATTTCTAATCTATTTCAATGCACTTTTCATTCAGTAGCATGTCCAGTTTTTGCTTCTGTTGTGTAGGTCTGTCAGGTGTGTGTGTGGGGTTTTGTTTTGGGTTTGGGGTTTTTTTTCTTAAACATGTGACTTCGTTTTGACTGCACTTCAACCTTTTATCCCAGCTTCACTCCATTTTGCTTGTTTACATATCAGAAATGCAGAAATGTAAATTATTACTACACATAAAACTCCATGTACATAGCAAAATTAGAAAATTCATAGAGACTTAGACTGAGCATTACAAACTGTTTAAAACAGTGGGAGTCAGGACATTACTCAAATACCACCGAATTCATAACTCATTTCATATACTCCCTACTTTTCTTGTGATTTATGACTTTTTAATTTTCCTTGTGTGACTGTAAGTAGAGAAACATTTGTGCTAAGCTTTGTGGACTCAAATAACCCCATACATACTTACAAAAATCTCACAGTCCTGAGATGAACATTTAGGAAATGTCTTAATTTCCATTTGTGATGGCATCAGATTTTCTGAAGCTGACAGCAGTTCTACAACTCAGAAGAAAATGCTGTTGGAAAAAAGCAATTTTTTCTCCTTGTAGGAAATGGGCCATGATCCTCAAAATGTAGCTGTATGCATTTGGTAGAATCCAATGGCTAAATATTTCCTCTGAAGAAAGATGAAGCTCAAAGTTGCAGCTTCACAAAACACATTGTAGCTAGAGGTTCAAATCAGATTCAGGCAACTTCACTTCTGCCCTTTGTCATTCTGGAGTGGATGCTCTGAGATAGAGACATTTTACTTGAATCATGAGGTTTATCAACCTAATTATGCTCCAACACTTAAACTTTACAAAACACTTCACAAACAATATCTAGTCCTTGAAAGAACTTCCTCAAAACTAAGAATGTCAGTAATGTACGCAATCATTTAAAACTCCATGACATTCTCAAGAGTAGCAGAGATTTAGTCCAAAAAGAAAAAAAGTTTTTCTCTCAACTTTTGAGCTTCAGTTCCACTCTCCAATCCTTCAAATAACTGCTGCATTTCAGAATATTCTCAAATGTTTTCGCAGTGAATGCTTTTGCCAGTGTATTCAGGGCACTTAAACTGCGTTTCTCTTTTGAACTGCTCTCTGGAGAAGGCTTTCTCACCCCAGTAAGTATAAAGAGAGCCAACATATACAAATCTCCCAACTTATGTACCTACATTGTAAATACTCTCTAAGGGACTGTTGCTACAGAATATAGCATTAAGATGTGTAGCAATAGCTAGAAGAATTACTAAAGTGTTGTCACAGGCAGGCAGCTACGCATCATTTTTCTGTCACTGAGCACCTTTATAGCATTAAAATATTCCAAGTGCTCAAACTATGTGCAAAGTAAATCCATTTTAAACTGAGCCAGGTAAAGCATAAACAGTAAAATGTTTGACTTGTTTTTCCCTTTTCTGATTTTTCCCACACCAGAAAATTATCACTTATGAAGATGGAAAATATTGGAACAATAACAGCAATTTCATAAATTGTTTAACAGTTGGAAAAATGTTCTGCTTGGAGGATGAGTGTTATCCCAACACTCATATATATATAAATATAAGGGGCTGGGTCTTTCTTTTTTCTTTTTCACACAGCTTTTCTGACTCACAATACTTTATTTTATTGAATTTATTAGAAAAAAATCATGTGTTGGTGTTTCTGATGCAGTGAGTGGCTGAACTTACGTCTTGAGAATTATGGGAGAAAAGAAATTCTTGAACTTCATTTTTGCACTGGCACCTCTGGAGGCACTTCCACAATATTGATATCAAGGGATCCACCTAAAGCTTATTGAAATCAATAGGAAGACTGACTGTGGGGATAATGATACATGCTACTAGCCACAGTTTTGGAAAATTCTAAAGCAACAGCTTTATACTGCAATGGGATTAGAGTAAATGCTTAAAAGCTTTGCTGCACAGAGATTTCATCCTGGAACTGAGGCTCATATACCTGTATTTATCAAACATGGTGTGTATATGCTTGCAGGTGTGTGTACTTGTGCCCAAATGAGCAGTACATGTAGAGCTGTTATGCCTTTTTTCCCAGAGCAGACATCCAAATATCCATCACTCAGGTAAGATAAAAAAAAAACCTGCAAAAACTCACTGCTTCCTCCAGCTGCATCCTCCCCTTTTGCTCAAGGAGACACTTATGTTGTTACATTTGCCAGGCTGTCTCTGGCTATTTCTCTCCTGTGGGGAGATCCTGACTCCTGACAGCAATACAGGACACCTAAGTTACACATTAAACCTAAGTCACATATTTTTGAACCTATATATTTCTGTGCTCTGCATAAGACCCTTTACATGAGAGGAGGATCTGTAGCATATTTACAACATGATTTGAACTAAATTACAAGAATCGATTTATTTTTATACCTGTATTGCAATCTTTAAAGTGTGCTTGTGTTTGTTTCAGAGCTCAAAGCTTCATGAAGATAAAAAATCAGCTGCTCTTTCATTATCCAAATGAGAGAGCCAAAAATCCCTTATCCATGATGATTAATTTGTCTTAAAAAGTGTTATTATGCCATACCAGCATGTAAATCATGGAGTATAGACTTAAGGGAGAAATCATGTTCATAGGCTTTGGCAATGAAAGGGTTCTGGTAAGCATGAAATGGCAAAAGGTTGCCAATGCCTATGGGTCTCAGAGGCAAACTTTCAAAAAAAAACTAGAACAAAAAGCTTGAGAAGCTGGGTATGAAGACTGCTTTAGAAGATCTTCTTCATGTGAGCTTGTTACGTGGTTTTGGAAAAATAAAGCCCTTGACAGTGATAATAGGGATAGAACTGTTAGGTTACCCTGGAGAGTGTTTTGAGATAGCATTGCTTCTGAGTTTATCTGGTGCTACAGTTATGTTGTACTGTACTGTGTTGTGTTGTGTTGTGTTGTGTTGTATTGTACTCTACTCTACTGTACTGGAGTGGGGTTTGTTTGGTGGTTTTTTTGTGTTTGTTTTTTGTTGTTGTTTTGTTTTGGGGGTTTTTGGGTTGTTTTTTTGGGGAGGAGGAGGGGTTGTTTCGTGGGGGGTTTCTTTGTGGCTGCTCTGTACTAAATTTCTGTAGTACAAAAGTTTCCTCTCTCATTTCTCTCCACTTCCTCCCCATCTTTCAAAAAATGCTACTTCAATAAATACCTGAAGATCACTTGCTGGTGTTCCATGCTTATTTCTCATTCTTGTACTAAACAGCTTTTCTCTTATGGTTCAAAATAAGCAAATCCTTACTTGCTAGAACATATTTTTTTCCAGTGCTGTGGCACCACATTAATCCTGAATTAATTTCCTGAAATTTTAGCTGTGCAAGAAACTATACTTAAATAAAGCAGCATTTGCCTGGAAATTATGTGAAACTGTAAGAGGATAGGAGATGGATAGGAATGATAGACAGACCCAAATTGTTATCTATGCATGTCCAGATGGTACATTTCAGTGATCTGAGCTTAGAAATATATGAGAAACTCTTGTGATTTCTAATCTTAGGTCTGACACCACTTCCCTCTTTGGCCTAAGGCAAACCACTTAACTTCTCCATGCCTCAGTTCACCACTTGCCTCTAACTTCCAGTTTTAAACAGCAGTTGTTTTCACTTTCTTTGGTAATTAGGTAAGCAAACTCATGCTTGAAGCCTGGCATTAAAAGCTACCCCCCTGCCTAAAGAATAAAGGTTTTTTTTTACATCAGTCACACTCATTTTTCCTGGTTTCTAATACTTTTTAAAGGTTTCTTTTGACATAACTTGCACATGACAAGAAAAAAAATAAAATCAAGATATTGAGGTTTCTGAGGATGTAATAGCTGAGCAGCACACACTGATGCTTCACATCTCCTACCCTCCAGCCCCAAGTGGAGAAAGGAAATACAAGTGAGGATTTCAGGTACATCCTCGTGGCCTTTCTATATATGATGCCAGCCCCTGGACACTGTGGTTGTACCTCCATAATTGAACAGAATAGGCAAGGGACAATTTTCTGCTGCCAAGACCTAGAATATGCTTCACACAGTATTTATTTTTTGTCCCCCCAGTAGAATGGTTCTATCCAAACTGCCTATGGGGATTGGTCCTTTTCATATACTGTCCTTTCTACTAATAGGAGAAGGTTAATTGTCAGAGGCCAAAATCACATCAGGGAGAAACCTGTAACTTGCATGAGGACTGAAGGCCATTTTCAAGCCACTGCTTTATTTCCCTGGATGATTATGGACATGTCCCAGGGAAGGATCCTTACTGCTAGGTGAAGAATAAATTCAAGAAACAAAGCTTTTTAGGTATTATAGTACATACTATATAGATAACTGAGATACATGAAGTTCTAATAGAAGTAATAACACCTAAGAGGCTATTCTTTACCAATGAATCTGAAAATATACAGGTAATGAACCATCATCATCTCCACTTCACAAATGGGAAATCATGACCAAAAGAGCAGAAATAACACCCAAAGTCATCCAGCACATCTATAAGCAGGACAGGACTCAGACTTAAGACTCTCAAGACCTTTCAGATGATGTGTTTGGGGCTTCCCAAAACAGTGGTTAGATGTTATTTAGATCTTTATATTGTCTAACTCTCCAATATTTTTTGCAAGATAAACTCCAATTAAAGTAGTTTTAGAATGAACTAGCAAGTCCCAGATGATTAGTGACTGGTCTCAGTTATTCATGAAGTTTTCCCAGACCTCAGTTTCTTCAGAAGTTCACACTGCTCCTCTAATTGAGAAAAATCTTTCTTCTTTTTGAGATACAAGACTAGTGTCTTGCATCTAGGCAGTGTCTTGTTCACTAGTATTGTCTATCTAATGAATGTGTAAGTAGCATTTTCTTTTCATGGTCATATCAACTTACAACCTTGTCATCAACTAGTATATCCAAGAAAATCCTTCTTCTCCCTGGTCATTTCCAACCAAATACTCCATTTATGGAAAAATTTTTGTTACTGGTCCCCAGATGCATGAAGTTGCCCTGCATACTGTTGAATTTCATCCCATTTCTATTAGCCCAGTTTTCATATTCATCCAGTTGCTCCTTGCAGGTGCTCTGAATCTCTCTGTACCCACAGCTAGATTTATTAATGTATTTTCACTTTCTATGCCAGGATTGCTAGTGAAATTATTAAGTGGTGTTGTTCCCAAAGTTCCTCTATCAGGAACTTTTCAGGCTGAAAGCTCCCATTTGTAGCCATACTTGTTACAGTCTGCTGGCTACCTGCCCTGTGGGCACCCCCATAGCTCTCTCTCCTCTCACAGTTTAAAGTCTTCCTTGTTTAATACTTCAGCTTTAACTTTGATGCAGTCTTGCTGAAGTTCAAGCTCCTTTGCTGAGGAAATCAGGGTAGTATGTTTTTTTTTTTATAAACTACAAACAATTAGATTACTCCAGCAAGATCTACCTTTGGCATCCTGAATTCTGTTTTACTTTGTATCTTTCTGAATATTTTTAATTTTTTCTTTTCCTATGAGATTTGTTTCAAAGCTTTTATGCTGTTCAGGTAGGACTAACAAGTCCATAGTGAGTTGGATCATTTTCCTTTCTACTTTCTGAAAATAATCCCTACAGCTTCAACCACCTATACCTTAGAGATTTAGTGTAACTGCCTCTGTTACTTCTTGTTTTGTAATTCAGGCATATCAGGTCACCCTGACTTCTTTTAAATCCTCTGAGATTTGCTTCTTAATAATTTCCATTTCCATACTTGGGTGTGTATTAGTCATCCTGCCTTTGCAATTGTGTCCTGCATTTGCTGTTCTTGTCAGCCACTTCAGTACTAGTAAATAAAGCAGGACCTTGGCACAAGGTCCAAGACTGACAAATCACTGTGACATTTAATTGCAGGGATACAACTGACCATTTTCAAGCCCTTCAAACTCATACTGAGAGATGATGCTCATGCTCAGCTCAGGGACAGATCCAAGTAAGAAATCTGGATGCAACTATCCTGCTTTGGGAGGTGTAAAAAGTTTAGTAATATTAATACTAGCACTTGCTCCACCCACATGCAAGATTTTGGGCTTATTTTACACATTAACATAGGTGTATTGATTGAAACTAAGGTATTCATTTAGATTAGTTCAGTTCTTACCTCCCTCCACTGCTAATTCTTACTTTGCAGTGAAAAAAATATGGACTCATTTTAGAGGTACTCAGTAACTCACTGTGTTCTGTAAAGTCCTCAAAGCAGGGTGAAATGAAGCAAGAGTAGAAAGGCAGAGAGTGGATTTCTACATGCCCTTAAGGATTTCTTTGTTTGTCAATCCTCTGGCTGGTGAGCACCTCTCTGCTTGAGTCTTTTTTTATTCTCTCCATGTTGTGATTTTATCTATATTCTTTTATTTTTCAGACAATAGGCTATTTAACTTCTCCCTACACTCTCCCCTCCCCATTCTGTTGTCCCTGTTGTCTTTTTATAGCTTTGTTTGGCTGATTTGAGCTTGCATGATTTCTCACTCTAATAATCTCTTTCTGCAATAATGACAGGGAAGGTGCCATGGATGCCATGGAGGGTGGAAAACTCTTCTAATTGTCTCTTGTGTGATCTGACAGGCTGGGAGAGGAACACAAAAGTAGGAGGGGTGGAAATAGGAGGCACCCTGCCAGAATCCCCCCTTTTTTAAAGTTTCTGCCAGATTTTCTAGAAAAGACAGGCTTTTCCACCCTTTTGTTTGAGCTAGGAAAGAGGGTGGGACTGAAAGGCAAAAGTGTGAAAGTGTGGCAGGAGAAAGAAAATAGTTGTAGCCTCGATGTGATGATTTGGGTTTGCAAAGGCTTCACCTCAGGCGAGTTTCTTTTCACACAATCCAGGCCACCTATATCTTGACTGTGGGTGTCTTAATCCAGAATAGCTTGTTCTAGGGGAGTGAAACAAGAGGAGGGCACTTATGGCTATTCAAGTTTATGGCCTAATTAATCTCAGCAAGAGGGAAAAAAATCCAAGAAAGGACAAAAAGGAATGAAAATAAGACCAATGTTTGGTCTTTGGTGGCTAAGAAGATTCTGAGCTATTACAACATCAAGTAAACCAGCCAAGTTCTGTCACAGTTTTCTCTCTTTATTTTATGCCAAGCACAGAGCAGCTAGAGACCAATGGCCTGTTCAGCAGCTTTGTTTCACCTTCAAACTGAAAAATAAGCACCAGAACACTGATTTCCTCTATTTTACCACCTGTCTTTGTTCATTTTCTGTCTCAGAGCTCCTCTCCCTCCATCCACCTGCTCATTGCTTTAATACTCCAGTTTCTTGCCTCAGTGTTAAAAATCTTTACACCACCCTTATGGTGCTACTGTTAAGATGCTTTTGCCCTTGTTTTTTGTCACATTTTTTCCCCCCATTTTTTTCCTTGGAAGATGCCAAAAAATACTCTGGCTCAGGATTGCTGTCCAGTTGACAAACTGGCTGCCCTGTCTTGTTTTCCAGGGCTCTGAGACTGTACACTTTTCCCAGTTAGAAAGTCTGGTTTCAAAATGACATGAAACCCCAGTATTTCTTTTAAGAAACAACTTACATTGCCTTTTGAATAAAAAAAATTACCCATGTGGATGGAGTCAAGGTGGCCTAAAATTAAAACATTAAGATGGGTTTATAACACCAAAAAGGGTTTTTTTTTCCTTATGGGATCATCTCAAACCTATTCCCAGAGCTCAGTTTTCTCACTGAGAGACAATGTCATTTTCATTACATTCCTCTCTTCTTTTGTTTTTGTTTTATAGCAGGTAATTATTGAGGGATCCAGTTTATTACAGCACAGACCAAGCAGTTGTCACTAATTCTGTCAGGACCGGTTCTGGTTGGACTCCTGAGAATAACCTCTGCCTTTCTCTCCGTTTCTGCTCCTCTCTGAACTTTAATGTCTCTTCACAATCTCATTTTTAATTTATTTTCAGGGACTCCCTCTGCAGGTTCCTCCTTCATAATTTGGACTTGGTTCATTTCCTGGTAATGACCTTCAGGGTCTGGAGAGTGAATGCAAATAGCTCAAGTAGTGTATGGGAGTAAGGAGAAATCACCCTCCGGAAACCTCAGAGTACCCCTCTGCATGCCAGCTGCACCCCACAGGCATCAGAGCTGTCTGTAATATGGGGTCAGTGTCCCCTTTTAATAGTGGGTTTGCAAACATCCGCTTTCTGGTGGAAAGAAACCAGGAGTTCTGGGTTGATGTGATGCCGTTTCTGGTAGCATTGAACAGCCCCAGGAGTGGCTCATGTAAACAGCTTCTGAATGGCTCTCCCGGCTCCAAAATGTCCGGCCCTGCCTCAGGCCATCAGTGAACAATGGATGTGCGCAAATGGATGTGCTCCTCTGCCAGTAACTGACTGAAGAAGGTGAAACACCTCGGTGATTAAGAGCAGGGTGGAGAGAGAGAGAGCAACACCTGAGGAGAGCAATGCCGGAGCAGAGAGACCAAGGTCAGTGAGGAATGAGAGGAAGAAGGTGCCAAAACAGAGATTTTTCTCTACATCCCATGGTGAGACGGCAGCCTGTGCCCTGCACCCACGGAAGATCACGGTGGAGCAGACCTTGAAGAATCACGGCGGAGCAGATGTTGTGGACCCGGCGCCCGTGAAGGATCCCGTTGGTTCAGCTGTGGAGCTGCAGCCTGGGCAAGATCCCGGAGCAGATGTTGTGGAGCTGCAGCCATGGAGGGGGCTGTGCCCGAAGCAGTCCGTGGCTCTGTGGGCCTCCCGCGCTGGAGCAGTTTGTTCCTGAGGAACTGTGCTGCGGGAGGGACTCATGGTGAAGGGCTTCATGAAGGACTTTCTCCCGTGGGAGGGACCTCACTGTGGAGTAGGGGAAGACTGTGAGGAATCCTTCTGCCTGAGGAGGAAGGAGCGGCAGAGAACAACCTGTGAGGTCCAGACTGTGAACCCCATTGCCTGTCCTCTGTGCGGCTGGGGGGAGGAGGTGGAGGTACCGGGAACAAAGTGCATTGGGCTCAGGAAAAGGGAGGAATGAAAGAAAAGTAGAAGCTCTGGGCTTAGCTTTCTCTTTGCCCTGTTTTGATTTGATTAACGATAAAGTACATTAATTCATTTTCCTCAGTTTGAGTCTGTTTTACCTATGACCGTAATTCGTGAGTGCTTGCCTTGACCCATGAGGTTCTTGGTTCTTTTTTTTTTTTTTTTTTTTTTTTTTCCCCTGCAATGTTTAAATGCTGAGTTTATGAAGAGCAAATTATGGATCTCTTTCAGATCTCAAAGACTTAATTAGAAACACTCCGAGTATTTGTCATACACCTTATTAATCACTTTATTTGAGTGGCTTATTCCACTTTTGAATCCACAATGCCATAATGCCTTTCTATGAACTTGCAGACCATCCCAATTATAGACATTTATTTAACACAGAGCTACGTGCAGCTCTATCTCTGTGACTTGATGTTAGGCTCCTCAGCAATACAACTTTATGTTAGTGGGAATAGTAATGCAGTATTTAAGTGTACCTTTCTATCCCCAGAGTAAGTCTTTCACAACCCTAAGATGCCCTTCCCCTGCATTAGTCCTGAGTTCCATGCCTGAACTCAGGCATGCTGAGAAGCTGCATGGATGAAGAAGTTGACTTGAATGGATGCATTCAGAACATGCGGTTGGTATTCTCTGGGGGCAGCTCTGGGAGGAGCCAGAGCAGGAAGTCCTTTAACTGGAGTACTGGAGCTCCTCCACCTCTTCTGGTGTCTGCGGAATACTTCGTGTTTCTGGGGATAAGCCTTGAATCACATAACGCAGTTATACATGGTTCAATGTACCATTTAGTCCTTTACACTTCTCCCTACTCATGAATCATGTCAGGCTGTCATAATTCGGAGCCTGTAATCCTGTACCTCTGAGTACTACATCACCAGCTACAGGAAATTCTCATTTAGATGAGCAAGGTTCAGTGGATATATTTTGTAATTCCCATGCCAGTCCACCCTGATAGCCTTAAAGATTTCCTGCAATGTCTCCTTCTTTGGTGCAGCCCCACAAACTTATTCTGCATGATTTTTTTGAGGCAGAATAATTGTTTCTTATATTTACATTATTAGATTTTCTAGGTTTCTTCAGTCTAGACACTCTCTGAATCAAACTTAGGCTAAAAATGTTTTTAAACACAATATTGCCTTTTTATTCCTACATCTATAACAGACTTGATCAGTTCCAGTTAAAGACAGACTTCAGATCACATAACACTGTACTCAGAATTAGTTTCATGCTATTTATTCTCAATTAGATTTGTCTTTGTGTATTTACATTTTCCATTAATTTTTTCCCAAGTGAGCTATATTTAGTTTATAAGCATTTCATTACTTTTTTTTTATTAAAACAAATATCATTCTTTGCTTCATCATTTTTCAGGTGATCCCCATGCAGAACTCCTCCATTTTGCTGACTGCTCTGTCCCCTGGCAAAAGGCCTGGTGTGCACAAGAGCTTGTCTGTTTTTCTGATTGAGCTGGCCCTTTGAAAGGTACTACCTGTTCCTGCAACCCTTGTCACTCTCTGCTCTCCTGATCACTGATTCGTGAGATGTTCTTTTTTGTTCCTGCTACTCAGGGCGGAAAACTCTTGCAAAATGGTTGTATTTTTTTTTCTAAATTCTGAATGTTGTCTGGGTCTTTACATGTTGCCTCTTTCAAGCATCTTTTTTACTTTGACATTGTCTTCCTGTTTACAGCATCTCTTCCCAATTCCTCACTTTCCTGTGACTTTCTGCTCCTCACCTTCTTCTCCTGCTGGTCAGCCTGTCCAAAGTAGTTGCAACTTGTTCTTCTTTTAACATTTTCATTCTGCGTTGAGTGTTTCTGCAGCTTTGCACATCGTGGTAGCATTTTACTTAAGATTAAATTGACATTTTCCAGCAGTTCTTCCTTGTAGCTCTGGAACTTTGATGTTGGTGACTATCTGATCATTTTTAATCTCTATTTCATTCATACAGGTAGGCTGTATTCCCCACATTTATTAATCTTACCCATTTGTTCTGGTTTAATTATGTATCACTAAAGTCAACAGTGGTAGGGAGAGTAGCAGAAGATCCATCTCAGTGTTAAGTATCTCTGACAGCATAAGTCTTAGCAACTGACACTGCTAAAAAAAAAGGACAATTTTGGGCTTTTTGAAATTTCATTTGAAAAGTAATCAAATTATATGGCAGCTTGGGAAAGAAGACCCTTTCCAAAGCTGGGCCAGAGAAAACTGGAATATTTTACCAGGTTATGATTGGAAGAGCTGTCTTCTTAAGATAACTCTTTGAAACCAGTTCAGCTGAAATATTGGAAAAATAAGAGGAGAAAAAAAAAAAAAAGAAAGAAAAAAAAAAAAAAACAAGCAGACAAAAAAACCCTAAAAAACCAAACAAAAAAACCCCACCAAAAATTAAAATAAAATAGTGAAATGTAATCTAATGTAATAATGAAATAAAATATAAAATGCAAACCAAAGTTAATCCAAACTTTGTCTCCCAAATCGTAAGTTAGAAATAGTCACTGAAAGAAGTGGAAAAAAAAAAAGAAAAAAGCCACAACAGAGACTGCAGTTGCCAAATAGTCTCTTGATTCCTGCTGTTGTGCCTTTAAAAATATCTTGTATGACTTATGGTTGAACTGTGAAAGGTGATGATGCTCACCGTAAGGCCAGAGCTGGGACTTGTGCTTTCCCAGTTTGACATGGGAAATACCAATTAATTAAATATTTTCTACATTTGGGTATTTGATTAGGGAAAAATTACCAGTGTATGAGGTCTTATTCTTTGAAGGTAATTTTGTCTGAGATAATCAAACACAAAGTGCAAAACTGCTTGATTCAACCATGTTATAGTTTTAACTGTACTGAGCATTGGGCAGGATGCTGAAAATTTGTGACATCAGTTTAGGCTGGCTGACCTTCTTGTATCAAAAATGATAATTCTTGGGTTCACCTTTGAATTGGACTCGCATCCAGGAGCTAAAAAGGCTGTAAGAAATAACTATTTCTATGCTTTCATTTTCTAATTCCAAAGAAGATGTTATTGTGAAATGAAAGTAAAAGGAAATAGCACAGGTAAGCAATTTTTGGAGGATTTTGGGCTTGTCTTGTAGTTTTCATGCTGTTTCTTTTTGCAGTGCTATCTCAGAAGACAAGAATCTCTGAAATATGAAGCAACACTGATTATATTGAGACACATAGGGGACATTTATAAGAGACATATAGGGTATTTAAAACATTATTTTAAATATAGAATGATAGAATCATAAAATGGTTTGAGTTTGAAGGGATTGTAAAGATCATGAGGATCCAAACCCTCTGCATGGACCGAGACACCTCCCACTAGACCAGGTTGCACAAGGCTACGTCCAACCTGGCCTTGAACAGTTTCAGGGAGGGGACATCAACAACCTCCCAACAGAACCTATTCCATTATTTTCTAACTTCATGGTGAAGATTTTTTTCCTAACATCTAACCTAAATCTACCCTCTTTCAGTTTAAAATCATTACCCCTTGTCCTGTCACTACCCTCTCTGCTGAAAAGCTCCACCCCAGCTTTCCTGTTGGCCCCCTTCATGTACTGGAATATAGAGAATGATGCTAACAAAATCATGCATTCTTATATGGATTGAAAAAACTGCTTGCAATTAAAGTTAAAAGCAGGATTTTAAAACAATTACACTTTCATTATAAAAATAAATCTGGGCTAAATTGTTTAATTAACATTGAGACACCCTTTGGGGAAAAAAAAAAAAAAAAAGGAAAAAACAACAACCACATCAAAATTAAATTAGGGTGTGATTACATCAAACATGTCCATATTAATAGATACCTAGATGATTGTGGTCCTTCATGCATTCATGTTTAGTTCCCAGTTATTCACAGTTTGTTAATTGGTGTGATAATTGGGATGAATATTGATAGTACCATCTGAGGATGATTTCCATACCAAAGGAGCAGGCATATTTGCTGTCCGTGTACACAGTAGAAAAGCAAAGTTCTCAATAGATCTGACTTTGAAATTGGGCAAACACCCTTCCTGCATGCTGTGCTCATGACGCAGATACTCTTCCCACCTGCATGATGGAAAATACAATGCAAAACAGTAAGAACAAACAAATGAAAACTGGAATGAAGTAAAAATGCTATGTTCAGTTTTTTGATTTGCATAAGTTTCTTGAGAATCTCTGGACCCAGTATAAGTGACTATGATAAGTAGAACAGTGCTGTGACTGCTCTTAATAGAGGAGGGACCAGCATGTGGTGTTGGCTAACCAGATTTATATCTAGACTAAAATATTAGTGTTTTCTATGAGGAAAAAAGTCTGACAAATTCAGATCTGTATCAAGGCTTTCCTCAAGCAGAGTACTAACATCCCATTTGGAGTTTCTCTCTATACCTGTGCTAAATCTGGCATGGCCACAAGGCAAGGTTGTTCAGATGGGAGGTGAAACATTCCTTGAGAACCATTGAAAAAAAAAGAACTCCTGTTTCAAAGCATTTCTGTTTGCTTATTTGTTTATGCCATTGGGTAGAGCATACTTGACCAGAGGCATGTATTAGTGAGTAAGAAACAGCTTAAGCTGGAGATGGTGAGACTCTAGTCTAAGAGTATATCATCTCTGAGGAGCTGGGAGAGAATCTGAGAGATTATCTCTGAACCAACACCTTAATGGGATAGTCCAAACTGACACTTAAAACAGGAAAATAGGCAGGTTGAATGCAAGACTTGAACAGGATGGAAGATTTTAGCAAGATAATACATCTTAAGGAGAATAAGACATAGTATGACATGAAGCCTTGCATCAGATTGGCAAGAAAGAATTTTCTTCTAACCAAAGTGAAGTTCCAAAAGAATAAATACTTAGGAGACTAGCAAGGAAAATACACTCACAATGATTGTGTCCCATCTCTCCTTCACCCTGGCCACAGTGTGCAGTGCATAAAATAAACCAATCTATAGAAGCATGTGAATGGATTTTATTTTCTTTTGAAGTGGCTCAACTTATTGAAATGGAAAGGAATACAGCTACTCTGTAAACACTCAGAAAGACAGTGTACAAAAAGAAAAAGCGTTAACATTTAGCTTGCATTTGAGATGGTCTTCACCTTTGATCAAATAGTATACCATAAAAAAATGTTATGAAAATAGTGACATTTCCAATTTTCAGGCAACATAATTTTGTACGTAAGATGGAGAATAGCTTTGGATAAATTCTTTTCACTAAAAAATTGCAGGTTTAGTACAATCCAAGTAGTCTATAAATTCATCTCAGCTTGTCTGACTTAATTCAAAAAAATGTAAAGATGTTACATAAAATAATAAGTTCTTTTTTACTAGTTGAAAATGCTGTGGTTTTATTTATAAAATACATTAACTCAAAATCATACTTCTTCCTCAGTCTGAAGCAAAGCACATTTTAGGCAAGAGAAAATATTGTATTCTAAGTGAAGTGAGGTTTTCACCTTTAATTGTTGGGTTTTGCTTTTTTTTTCCCCCCAGTCATTGGCAATGGCTGAAGACCTGTGAAAAAAAACAGTTAAGTTTCCTGTTGTTCATACTGTTATAAGCAATGCAGGGCAACAAAAGATCATGTCTGCTAAGTAATTCTGTATGACAGAGAGATCTGCTCTGGCTATGCCTATACCAGTAGTTTGTGGAAGATACAAGCACTCACATTTCAAACATTGCCCTTCCCTGTTACATTATCAGCACAGCCTCTGGCATGATTTTGACCTAATCCAAATCACATCCTCCCAGTCAATGCCCAGGCTTGGTAGAGGGTTTAGCTTAGGCAGAGATCACTTTTAATAGGCAGCTTGCACATAGATTGCCATCCTGTCGATGGTAGAGATCAGCTGAATTCACCAGAATGGCCCTGGGTGCTTTAACTTTCTGTTAAAGACCTAGAATGATAGAATGGTTCTAGGCTACATTTAAGATCAGCTTTATTCTCCACCTAGAAGTTAGTTGTGGAAGCCTGGCTCCAGGCACAGAAGATTTAATGAATACGTTTTAAAATGTTGTGTTTAGTAGCATTAGCACACAGAGTGTACATATGTTCTTGCAAGCAGACACTAAGTGGAAGTTTCCCATCTCAAGAGACCTTTGCAAACCCTTCCATATTAAAAGTAAGCCAAGTGGACCAGTCAGTCTTTGTGATGTTTTCATGGGAGGCAGACTGGTAAGGATGAAGGGGGAGAAAGTAGAGACATGAAGGAGGTAACAAGCCTCAGACAAGAACCTGGCTTAAAAGCAAGGAACAAATCAATACCTTGCCAAAGCAGATTTAATGATGTGCAAAGAGGGACTTAATACACAAGCAAATTTGGGGTTTAATCCAGCACTCACTATAGTGAGAAATAAGATGTCCACTGTCTTTGAAAGGGGTTAGGTTGAACCCTTGGTGCCCTGTGTTTTTCTTTCATAGCTGTCTCTTCTCACCATCCTCTTTTGCATCTGCCCTCACTTACTATGAGTTCAAGCATCAGAGCAGGCTTCTATCCCTCCTTGTCTCTACCATATTTCCCTTGCCACATTCACCAACAAAAGGAAAAGAGACCACAAAATACCTGTGTTTGAAAGACAGAGAGCTTAGTTGCAGTATCCATACAGCCTCCTTTATAAGAGGATGTTTCTTTGGGGTTTTATGGCAGAGGTGGATTTCTTCCCAGTTTTTCAGATCCCTGAAAAGACAAGTAGACTTGCCAGAATGTGCAAGTACACACACTTAGGCTTGCACACCTCAGAGTCATCAAACGTGTCACATTTAATTTCTTTCACCTGCTTGTGGACTGGACACCTGTGACTTACTGGCAGCACATACTGGTTGCGATGAGGAAAGTTTCAATTAGAATTAGATTTGTACTCTTCCACCTTCATGGAACTATTTTGGATTCTCAAACATTTTATATCTGTTTGAAGTAACCCTTATCTGTCTAAAATAATAATACTTTAAAGAAATATAAAAAATAGTATTTTTATTTTTAATCCTAGAAAAGTCTACATAGAGGAGAGCAAAGAAAACCTGAAACTCAAAAGTATGAAGTAATTTACTTTTCCCACTATACAAAATCTTCACTTGTGGCACATGGAATCATCAGTCTGAAAACTGAGCAACAGATGCTCTTAAGTAGTAAGAGTTACTAAGCTGAAAGAACTTTAGTAACTGTTGCTAGGTAGTGCAGGAACCATTCCTGGTAGCAGATGCCACAAGTTATTCAGGATATTTGTGCTTCACTGATCATCTGTTGTGCAAGCTTCACTCCTTCCACTGACTCAGAGTTGAAAGCATTTATAGTTTAGTGTATCTCTGTTAGTTTTAGGGGAAGTTAATGTATTTCAAAACAGCAGTGATCAGTAGAAAAGCCACCTTATCTGATGATCACGAGGAACAGAGTTTTCATGCACATATTTTTGATGAGTTTTTGGGAAGCTTTGTCAATAAGACATATGTCAGTGATCCTGTAAGCATATACTTTGTCTTTTTCCAACATATGAATACAAAATTTATCCAGGGGGTTGAATGCTTAGTACTAAAACCACAGACTGAGCTTTTAAACATTAATGGAGACCAAATTTCTTGTGTCATTTTTTTTTGTTCTCAGTGAATTTCATCATCTGATTTGACAGAAAGCACTTAACTAGATTGACAAAGGTGACAATGGGTGTATGATGGTTCTGCTGTCCAAAGGCAGAGTGTCCAAAGCTTTTGGCAGCTGTCAGAGGTATCAGCTCCTGATTCTTCACACCCCTATCTCCACCAGAGTATAACCTAGCCATTAAGTCTGATGTATCTGCTGGAACTGTTTCATTTTTGTCTCTGAAATTTGAACAATTAATGGTATGAAAACTGGAATCTTTGTCTCAGCTTCTGGTTCAGTGCCCTAATCATAAAAGCTGGAGAACAATATTAGTAACTTTTTTTCACACATTTCCTGTCACTCAGAATATTTCTTGAAGCACCAGGTCTCTATTTCTTTGGTGGTGTTATCTCAGCTGTTCTAGCTGAAGCCATTTTGTTTTGAATAAAAAGTTTAAAATAGTTTCTTAAACAATGAAAAATGAAATATTGTTTTCCCTTCCCCTGGATATACATAGTCCAATCACAGACAGATCTGTTACACAAAAAGAAGACTGACCACCCCTTCCCAGGACTGACTTGTGAAGACAATTCAAAGTTCTACATCCCAGTCAAACCCATGTGAAAAATGCAGCATTAATTAAGAAAGGTTTGTGACTATCAGCTTCATTTTTCACCCCGTGTTATTCATCATCTCTTTGTTCAGGATAACAGTGCAAGGATCCTAAGACATGGTATTTAATTTTTTTTTTCTTTTTCATCAGAGCTAGTGTTTTGAGATGTGATTTGATTTTTAGCTCAGATACATGCATTGGTGATCATTAGCAAAACAGGTTAGAAGGCATGTAATCGGTTAAATAAGTGGCAGAGGGCTAGAAATCTTGGCTTGTAAATGTAATTACAGAGACTGTCAATATCCATTGATTTCCTTAGATGGATCACTTGAAAGCATTCAGAAAGATGGGAATAAAATGGAAGAATGCTACAGAGCTCCAAAAGGAGCAAATAGCTTTTTTCCATCTCTTCCTCCAAGTCCTGTAATTATGTAGTGGAGCATCTTACATTTCTCCACCATTTTTTTGTATCTTTGGAAAAAAATGCTCAGCATTCCTCTTGTTCTCCTGCACTTGCTGCTTTTAGTGCATTTCACTGAACTTTGGCTTTAAAAATCCTAACTAAATCATCTAACATGAAATGATTACTTATGTTCTCATAGCCCATTTCCTCTCTCTGGAGTGACTATTTTCTCATTAATGCCTAATATTTCTTTGTATTATCAGCTTTTAAATTATACTATTGTCAATAAAACTACCCTATTGTTTACTTCACTCTGGTGAGACCCCACCTGGAGTACTGCATCCAGCTCAGTCCTCAGTAGGGACCCGTTGGAGCAGCTCCAGAGGAGGGCCAGAAAATGGTCAGAGGTCTGGAACACCTCTGCTCTGAACCCAGGCTGAGAGAGCTGAGTTGTTCACCCTGGAGAAGAGAAGGCTCCAGGGAAACTTTAGTGTGGTCTTTCAGTACTTAAAGGAGGCTTATAAGAAAGCTTTTATCAGAGCCTGTTGTGGTAAAACAAAGGGATAATTGTTCTAAGCTATAAGAGGGTAGTTTTAGACTAGATATAAGAAATCTTTTTGATAATGAGGGTGGTGAAACATTGGAACAGATTGTCAAGAGGGGTGGTAGATACCTCATCCTTGGAAATGTTCAGTGTCAGTCTAGATGAGGCTCCGAGCAACCTGATCTTGTTGAAGATGTCCCTCCTCACTGCAAGAGGTTTTGCACTAGATGAACTTTAAAGTTCTATTCCAACCCAAACTATTCCATGATTCCAAAAATTTATTCTTGCAAAATTGCTATGCTTCCTTCCTCCCTCTTTCCCTGATCTTAATGCCTGATTTTGTTCCTAGGAGGGACATATTTAAAGCCCAGAAGTCTTTCTGCAGTTTATTGTATTTTGCAGCAGGATGTCTTAAATGGCACTGAAGATATCAAACAAAGCTGAACTGTAGTTGAGAAGAGACAGAAATATAAACCCATTGTGGAAGTCACCTGTCACATAATAAAAATGTGGATATATAGAACTCCTGTTCAAACAGTAGCCTGGAAGTAAACTATTATTAGTAGTACCAGCAAATTACAACCCCTTTTATGTGCAAGAAGTGTTAGAGATCCAGCTAAATATTAAACAGCAGGAAACAAAAAATGGGAATCACACACAATTGCCACTATGTGTATCCCATTGCACTTCCATCTTCTTATTTTTGAGTATTTTCTTCATTTTTTTAACAATTGCCTTTGTAAGCCTTTTCTATGTTCTTATTTATAGGCAAAAGTATAAATTACACTCCACCCACTTAGTTCTATTGAAATATGGCAATGTGGCTGAATTTTACTGGAAACAACCAGAGGGAAAGTACCTTCTTGTTTAAGATTATTTCTGTAGAGCAGAATGGAAGTATAGATGGTTCTATTGGGTTTGGGTGGCAAGATTTCCATAGTGGGGGACACTCTGGAGTGCCTTTTGTGAGAAGCTGCTATCTGTCTGATAGAAACAATTCCAACTGGATTCACCACTGACCAAAGCTGAGCCCATCAGCGATGGTGGTACCATCTCCTTTATATCATAGTTAAGAAGGAGAGAAAAAAAATGCTGCATAAGAGCAGCTGGAAGAGACAAGTTGAGAACACATGAGAGAAACAACTCTGCAGATCACACAGTCAGTGAAGAAAGAGGGAGGAGGTGCTCCAGATGCTGGAGTAGAGATTCTACTGCAGCCTATATAGAATCACAGAATCTTTGGAGTAGGAAGAGACCTCTGGATACCATTTAGTCTAATCCCACTGATGAAGCAGGATTGCCCAGAGCACCTTACTCAGGTTTGCATCTAGGCAGGTTTTGAATGTCTCCAGAGATGGAGACTCCACAGCCTCTCTGGACAACTTGTTCCATAGAATCATAGAATGATAGAATTGGCTGGGTTGGAAGGGACCTCAAAGATCATCAAGTCCAACCCTTGATCCACTACTGCTGCAGTTCCCAGCCCATGGCACTGAGTGCCACATCCAGTCTCTTTTTAAATATCTCCAGACACGGAGAATCCACTACTTCCCTGGGCAGCCCATTCCAATGGCTGATCACCCTCTCCGTCAAGAAATTCTTTCTAATATCCAACCTAAACCTCCCAACAACTTGAGACCATTCCCTCTTGTCTTGCTGAGAGTTGCCTGGGAATAGAGACCAACCCCCCCCTGACTACAACCTCCTTTCAGGTAGTTGTAGAGAGTGATGAGGTCTCCCCTGAGCCTCCTGTTCTCCAGTGCTTTGAAGCCCATTGTGAGGCAGGTTGTCCTACTGCAGCTCATAGAGGTTAATGATGGAGCAGCTATCCACCTGCAGCCCCTGAAGGACCTCACACCAGTGCAAGTGGATGCCCAAAGGAAGCTGTGACCCTGTGGAAAGCCTGCAATATAGCAGGCTTCTGTTAGGACCCGTGGCCCCATGAAGAGAGGAGACCACATTAGAGCAGGTCTTCTGGCCAGACTTGTGACCCCATGGGGGACCCACCATAGAGCAGTCTGGTCCTGAAGGACTGCACCCTGGGGAAGGGACCCATGCTGAATCGGTTAGTGAAGAACTGCAGCCTGTGTGAAGGACCCATGCTGAATCAGTTAGTGAAGAACTGCAGCCTGTGTGAAGGACCCATGCTGGAGAAGTTCATGGAGGACTCCCTGCAATGGAGGGACCTCAAGTTGAAGAGGAAAAGTGTGAGGAAGAAGGAGCAGCAGGGATACAGTGTGATGGACTAACCATAGCCCCTCCTTCCCATCCCTCTGCACTGCTGCAGGAAGGAGGTAGAAAAATTGGGAGTGGATATAAGCCAGAGAAGAAGGGAGAGACGGGGGGTGGTTGTTCTAAGCTTTTGTTTCCTTTCTCATCACCCTAGTTTGATTTCATATAATAAATTATATTTCCTGCTTCCAATCTGTTTTGCCTGCCACAGTAATTGGTGAATGATGCCTCTCTGTTCTTATCTTGACCCATGAGCCTTTCTTTCTTATTTTCTCCTCCTTAGAGGGGGTGATAGAGTGGCTTGATGAGCACCTGGCACCCACAACAGATTCTTCAGGTGCTCCACTGCTTCTCTTACCAGTGGATGAAATAGACTAAGGGCTGTAATCATTTCTGCTGGGTGAAGGTTTAGGGAGAATGAATAATCCATTTATACAGTTCACCTATTGTAGCCTGACCCAATCCCACCCCTTCCTGAGGACTAGTGCATCTACAGTCACAAACTCAAAATCTGCCTTATTCTGAAAAATCCTTGGAACTCCTTTCTCAGGTAATCCAGTGATGGTTCTGAGCTGGGTTTGGAGACCTCTAAGGCTGTGATCTCCTGTGTTCATCATGTTACCCATGTTTCTCTACTTTGAAAGAATTTCTGCTAGCAGCTCAGGGCCAGAGGAAGAAAAGGAGAGTGAACACTGAAATTTCAGGCTCTGCCATCAAACAGCATCCAACACAAGATCTTTGTTCTTCAAATTACAGAGAAAACATGAAGTTGGCTGGACTTCCTTACCAATCTGGGGGAGGATGGAATTACCATCATATGTTTGCTGGTGAGCTAAATTTTCTTAAAACAATCTACAGAAGATCTTGACAGCAGAAGTGCTGCAGAGGTGGATATAAGCCAAGTTACCATATGTGGTTTCGAGGAATGTATGGACTTCCTTTTCTTTCAATAACATATGCAAGATAAAAGAATTCTCTGGAGTTTGTAGCTAGGAAATAACCTAGGGAATGTCAAAACCCTCCCACTGCTTGCATAGAAAAGAATTAATCCTTCCAGAGTGTCAGCTGGCCTGGAAGTCAGGGCTTTTGTGGGCAAGCTCTTTGGAACAGAACTCTTGTCTTTAGGGTATGGGAAGTCCCTGTATCCTATATAGCAGAAAACAGGTGTGTGGAAGGCAATAGCAAAGAGCAACATGCTGAACATGCCACCCAGAACTGAGAACAAGTCAGCCAGAGGGAAAAAAAAGGTGTGATAAAAATAGAAGTTAAGTCACTTTAAAAATCCCTTAAATCTCCAGGGTATTACAAATCCCTGTAGGCACAGAGAGTATATTGCTGTGGATTTTGCTGTAGAATTCTGCCCACTTTGCAAACACTTTAGGTTGCCACAGGGAGAAGATGCTTTCTAGCTGTCATGGCTGGAGCATCCTAGCCAAGTATGTGTTTGTTTCACAGCATCTTTAATATTTTCCATTCACTTTATCATTTTCCATTAACTTCTATTAAACTAATCATAGACTTGTGGTTGCCAGTCAGATGGACTTGGAAAAGCAGTTGTTAAGTAAAGCAAGCTTGTCCCTCAAGAGATCCTCTCACAGTCAGATAACAATTCCAATAATAACAATTCCAATAATAATGATATGGGAGGAAAACAAGAATTTGGAAAACAGAACATAATGTTAATTTACTCCAAAGCATTTGTGCAGTGTTACTCGGCACTAAGAAATGAAATTCAGTGCAAGGAATACTGTAACATCATGTGAAGTGTTCAGGATTTTATTTAAGGTAGGCAGGGAAACAGGGTAATTTTTCAGTTCTTTATCACAGAAAACATACATTCAAAACCTTGAATGCCACAGGTGAAAATAAGTGACATTTTTTTCCATCAACCAGACTCATTTGGCTATTTACTTCCTTCACAAACTGCCAGCAGGTATTATTTCTTATGGCCAGCTGTATTCATTCAAGAGAGGATCAGAACTAGAAGAAGGAAACGGGAGGAAGATACCTGAAGTTAAAACTGAGGTGATTTGACTAGGAGGTGTGGAAACACTTTAGCAGTAGCAATTTGCCCTCTGACTGTTAAGTATTTTTTTTATCTCTTATCTGACCCTCCCTAAGAGAGATTCTTCTCTTTCAACACCAGCACCCAGGTTCCCTGGTTGAGTTCTAGACAATTCAGTTTTTCTTTTGGCTATCTCAGAGGGCATAGTGAAGTGAGAATCCACTGTTGTTTTAAAGTTATTTGAAGGATCTTCCACATTTCTCCCCTGTATAAATGCTGACATTCCATATATAAAGATTCAGTAGTATGAAGGTGTAAGCCATCCCTTGGAGTAAAGACATTCTCTTCAAAGCAGAGGGTTTGCACAAGGAAGGTTCTACCAGATACACAAGTTGAAAGTGGGAATTACACAAGGAGTGAAGAAATCTCACTGAAAGTTGAATCCACCTAGATGGTGAGTGGGAATAGGTTTACTGCAAGGCTGAACTCATCCCTTTCCTCTTCTGATGGTCCCGTTAGTGGGGATCTTCCAGAATTTCAGGCTTCAAAGTTGAGTTCTGCTTGAATAGGGCATCAGAGTATGGTGGAGGTGGTGAACATCTAAATCTCACTCTGCTGTGGTGCTGGACTATAATCCACTCTGCTACACTATAATTTTGGCATGAGTGCTACCTTGGAAGAGCACCTGTGACTGCAAACCCTGCCCCATACTGCTTCAGCTTCTCAAATAGCTGCACACACTCCTGGAGGAGCAAGGACTGGATATTCCACCAAAACCCTAGGCAGGCTTAAAAGAAATCCAACAAACAAAAAACCCAAACCAACCAACCCAACAAACAAAACAACAAAAGCAACAATAAAAAAAGCAAATAGAAGATGTTTTTTCTCCATCTCTCTGCTTCCAATCCAGAGCTGAGCAGAATCCTAATTCCACTGAAATCAGCAGGAGTCAATTGTGCTCTCACTGACTGCAATAGGAATAAGTTCTTGGAGCATAATACATACAGTTTTTCCTTATTCTCCTCAGAATCTGGAGATGAGGAATAAAAAAATTGAAATGTCACGTAATGCAGGGGAAAAGAAGAAACTTCCCACTTAACCAAATAAAAAAATATTTAACTACTTTTGAAAATAGCAAAGAAATAAATAAAGGCTGTTTGGATCTATGTCTTGTCATCCTCTTTCCAGACAGGAGAGGAAGCGAGGAGAGAGATGCATATAACTGCATGAGGCTGCTGAACATCTTTAAGGTGATGCTGATTTTAAAATTGCTTACAGAATGCTGAGACTGAAATATTGACTGTGGCCATACCAAGTGTGTCCAAGCAAATCCACACTTCCTTCAAACTGCCTTATTCAGATGTCAGACCCCAGTGGCCTGAAGTTCAGAGTACATGGTATCAACTTGGCCATGTTCATGAAGATTTGGGTTGCTCTGAGCTCTGGAATGCCACAGCTCCATTGTACCTGACCTGGCTAATCAAAAGCAAAGCCAGGGTTGTCTGTGGGTCCTGCAGTCATGGTTGCTTTCACAACAGCATCCATTTCAAAGGGAAAAGCATGGAATTGAAAACCATGGACATGTAGGCACTTAATGAAGCTCCCCATGGTGGTACTTGTTGGGTAGCATAGTGGGAGATGTGCACACCACGAGGCAAAGTCTCAGCCCAAAAGTAGCTGCCAGCCTTTAAGAGCATTCTGCCACCCCTCCTTAGGAAAAATGGCAATGGAAGAAGCTACAGAAACTGCCTAATGTGGAAATAAGAGTTTTTTAAAGACTTCTCCATCAAAGCTGTGATGAAATCTTCAAAACGTTGAAGGAACTATAAGCATGACCAAATCTCTATTTCCTTTATAAATTCAACTATATTGTGCATATGCTGCTAGTATGAGAACATGCATGTGGATGTGTTCAGGGTCTCATATATAATTAATATTATAGACTTAAGCAATGATTCATCAGATAGTTTCAATTATATTTCCCTGCTGAAAGTCTCCCATTAAAAAAAAAATCTTTCCTGGAATCCAAAGCAGAGAATTTTGGGGTATCTGACCTCTTTAATGCCACGTCAATTCTTGAACTGGTTTGGGGGCTTTTTTGGTGTTTTTTGTTTTGCTGGTTTTTTTGTGGGTATTTTTGGTTTTGTTGGGTTTTTTTTGGTTTGGGGGACCTTTTTTTTTTTTTTTTTTTTGTAGAACATTGCTACCAAAGTTATTTTCAGAACATCATATGGATTTTTCATTGAAACATCTGTGTTAACTTTTATCATCCTTGCTCTGCTTTGTAATTTTGGAAACAGCTATAAAGAATGAGCAACCCAGAGCACAGTAATATAGTGGGAAGCATCCTTCATAAGTCAATTGAGGAATTTAATAATCTCTTTAGAAATAAGCTCTGCAGCTATGAGAAAAATGTGTGGGTTAAAGGCCTTCCAATTAAGAAAGGTTTCTCTGTGGATTTATAGGCTGGTGGTTAGCTCTTCCTGTTCGTGTTTCCATGGCAACTGTCAGGTAGATTTTCTGCTACTTGCTAGGAAGTTGGAAATGTTGAGTCTGGTTGAGCCTTTCAATTCACTGAAGCTTAAATGAAATTCTTTGCAAGGAACTGGCATTTAGCCTGGGTCATTTATTCATATCTAGAAGAGAAATCAATTATAGTAATCAAATGTGCATTTTTTTTATTATTATTATTGGTATTATTTTGGGTACAAAATTATTTAGCACTATTGTGCCACAATCTATTTTTAATATTAGGGTAGGAAAGGTTTGAAACGCTGCAGCTGGCCTCTTTGCTACTGATGGCTTATGGCTTTAATTACAGCCCAAGACACACTCAGGCAAGTCTCTTTCTGGTCTGCTCTTACAGGCTATAATCACTCCTGGTGATATCTGTGATACCAGCTCCAATCTTGTAGAGTCTAATAGCAGAGCTGAGGCACCTGTGCTGCAAGAAACACATCTTACCACCTTTTCTCCCTCCAATGTTCTTGTCTTGTTGTTATGTTCGAATTAAGCTCTGGGAAGTAAATAATTTGTATGTTTATTATTCAGACTTGCAGAGTACATCGTGTTTTGATTCCGCATCATACTCCATGTGTTTGCACCCTTCTTTCTACTCCTTACATTTTTCATCCCACACTGACTGCTGCTTGACAGCTCCATTCAAGCTTCATTCTTTTAATTCTCTAACATCGGGTATGTAGGCGTTCATGGTGTGTACCCATACTTCCAGCCCTTCTGTAATGCATAATCTATACCACCAAAGGAGCTGTGTCCTGCAGGTTTTATGTGCATAATGCCATGTAGACTTCATTGACTTTTCATGCAAGAATAAAGCCAGCATGCTTTGACCCAAAGATCACAGATTATCTAAACAGAGGCAGAATGGTCTTCTGGGTAGAGCAGTAGTTCAAGAGCTTGGAAAGCCTGGGAGATTGCTTCCCAATTCTGGCCCTGGCTTCCAGGGTAAAGGAAGATTCATTTAGTGGCAGATCCTAAACTCTATTGAAGTCCTCTCATGCTGGAGTTAATGGAGCTGTGACAATTTATGCGAGCTATGAATCTGCTCCATTACCTGAGCCTCGCTCCCAACTGTAGAACAGAAATAATAGCAGCACCTACCTCTGAGAGGTGTTGTGAGGATAAATAGCTAGACAGGAAAGTGTTATGATACTATGATAATGAAGACCAGAAAAAAATACCTGCAATAGACAAAAATCAGCATGACTGATCTGACATTTACTTTTATTCTTTCAGTCCGTCTGCCACAGCGACACAGTAATCGCATGACAAAGTGACGACCAGACTACATTCCTCCTGTTGCTTTGCTTTCTTGCCTTTGTTCTTTCATTCTTAGGATTTTAAATAACATTTCTTAAAATCTTTTAAGAACCAACTAACAAATATTTCATTTTCACCCTCACCTTGTCCAAACATATTCAATTGTTCTCTTTTGCTCTGTTCTGCTTATCTTCATTTCCACGGATTAAGACCAAAAGCTGCACACAAAGAAATCCAAATAGATTTCATTAACTTTAAACACAAAGTGAGTTCCTCTGGCATTGGTAAAGAAGCCAGAACCGAGTCTCAGTATCATTGCTGTAAAATGTAGAAGTCACTTGCAGCCCATCTCAGAGAAAGAGAACTGATTTAGGTCCAAGGAGACATAGCATCTTGTAATAGCATACTCTATCCAAGATACAAAAGGGATGTTTAGACTGCAGATTTTGTGTATGAAGCTCAATGGGCTGCTAGAAGCTGTGTAGGAGGGCCAACATGACTGTCCAGTTTTTGTGACTGACCTTTTATCTTAGGCAGATTTGGCACCCCTGGCTAATCACCTAGGTCTTACTTTCCTATGTTACATAGCATTAAGTGCCTTGAGGACTAACTCCGAGCCTTATTTTGGATCTGCCAGAGCTGGCCTGAGCCTTTCTATGTGTTTCCAGAGTAGTTTCCATCACCCTGAGCATCAGTGGGAATGTATGGGTTGGTATCTTTAGACATGCACCAAGGAGGTGTGTGGCTGAGTGGACCCACAGACACAACAGTGGGAGAAGGTTCCTCTGTAGCATCCGCTGCGCAAGGAATTGACTCAGTTGCTGAATGAGTGTCTGGATCTTCCATCCAGGAGAATGTTTTGATAAACCATGCAGAACTTCTGCACTAGTTAGGGGTGTATACATCAACAGGAGCTGATTTTCATCAGATTTTAAACCATTTCACTTTTCAAGATACTGAGCTGCCTTGCATGACAGGAAGATAAGAGAAAACCAAGGTACTGCCAGTACCACCAGCGCACACTGACTGTTCTGTTCTGAGGTCTGTATTGACTGCCCTTGTTCTCTGGTTAATGATGTTCATTTTAACCAGCAAAGGGAGGAACAGCTGTGCCTGTCCAGAGAACTGCTTCCATGAAAATACAGCTCTACAGGGCCTCCAAGTCTCTGACCCTACTCTTTTCCTGCAGCAAACACCTCTGGAAGAGGCAAGATTGAGCTTTAATAATCACAGTAAAAGATAGAGGCATGACCATGGTTTTTGAAAGATCTGAAAGTGTCCTCTTGTGGTGCTACAAAACCAGAAGAAAGGGTCCCTTTATTACGGTTTGGGAAATTTCAATACATAGCGGATTACAATTCCAAGAGGCTGAAGGCTTGGGTTATAACATTTTTTTTCCCTCTCTCTGTCTCTTCTGTGGCTATTCAAACACTGGGTTAAGGCACACACAATAACAGGGGCCAAGTGCCTACTTAACCTCAGCCAATCATAGCACATGGGAGAGAAGAGGCTAGGGAGAAATTCCACTTCTCACTCTGTACTGCAGCTGACCTAGGAGCAACCTGACCTTAGCTGGCAAGCTAAGGGTGATACTGCTGTGCTGGAAATTTTGGTCACCCTTGCTCCAGTGCAACTTAGAAAAGACATGGGGGGAAACTGAGATTGTGAAGCATAATGTGTCTAGGGTGGGTTTTTTTGTGCACCAGCCTTTGCTGACATCTGTGTGTAATATTTTTTAATCATCTCTATGAATACATGGTGAATATCTAACTCTAGCTCTGTGTATAAGCTGCAAGTGTCAAAAGGGCTGGAAAACACTGATGCTTGTTACACAAAACCTGAAGCAGTACATTTGTTCACTGTTTTATATGGCCACATCTGTTTTAAATGTACAGGCTGCTGTTGCAGGTGACCTTATATACTTTCGAGCATTAGAGTATGTTAGCGAGTATGTTTTGGAAAGGTTAAAAAAGATGTTATTTCTTTTTTCAGAAGCTATTAGTTGAATACAAGCAGAGTATTCTAGCCACACGGTGTTACTGTAGGAAATCCGAGGATCACTTCAGATTCAGTAATGGCTTGTTCTTCCTGGTTGTTAAAGAAGAGTGCCATCTAACTAATGACTATATGACTATATTTTTCCATCACAATCCCAATAAAGATTCATTTCCCCATTTATGCAGGTCCTTACAGGATTCTCCATATGCAATTATTCTATGGTTGTTCTCAGTAGCAACAGTTTTTTTACCAAGTCATTCCCTTTTCTTCTAAGCAAAACAGCAAGATGAAGAAATGTAAATGAGTATAACCTGAGATGCAGTTCCTGCACCTCTTCTTCAAGGAATTAGGAGTGCTAGCAAAAGGCAGGACCTATTTGACTGGTGAGGTAAGAGTATCCTTCCCAAATGGCTTGCCAAATTGCAGCAAAGAGCCTAAAATTGGCTATGGGAGGAGATGGTGGTAACAACCTTAATTTTGGACTGATAGCAAACTTGTTTGAAAGGGAACACCTTGAGTGCCTGTACACAGATTAAGGCAGGCAGGAGGGATCAGGCTGTTGATCTGAATATACTCCAGGCACTACTGGAGTAACTGGGACATGGTGGGACTGAAGACCTCCCTGGGTCCCTTCCATCCTGAATGAGTCTGTGATCTGAGACCTGAGTGGAGCTACTCAGTATTTATATTACTGTAGAAGGCACTGATCTATGCCTGGTTTCTTGATTTAGCTCACAGTCTTTCCTTTTTAAATTATTCTTAATTGATCAACATTGTCTCATTCCAGAACAAGAGGTTTTACTAAAATTATCTTTCAATTCTTCTACTTTCTGCAGTAAAAATTTGAAATAACTTCATGGAGACCAATGCAGTGATTCAGATTTACATTACTGATACAGATGTGTGGCACAGAGCTTTACAGCATAAAGGCTTTTAAAGATGGCTGTGGGAATAGATGAAGTTTTAGATACACTCTGTATTCTCTACATGGGTATACTCACCTTTCCAACCCAGAGAAAAGCTCTCAAGTTTTGAATCTTATTTAAATGCTCTAGACTATTGACAGTGGAGGGCTGTATTTTTCCTCATTTTTTGCATATGGGATCAGCCTTCTCCCTTTCCAGCTCTCCCACTTTATATCCGCAGAAACAGGACAATGTCATATAATCCCTGACCTGAGGGAGAACAAAAAGGTGTGGATCATCCACACAATCACACAGATGACTGTTCCTTAACTTACACCCTTTCAAGCATTAGCAAGCACACATCATCAAGAAGAGCTTCACATGGCATCATTTAAATCTGAGACACAAAATTATTTGAAAATGTTTCAGCCACTATTGATTGTTCTTATTATTAAAAAAAAAAATTAAAAATAAAAAAAATAAAAAGACCTAGTCTTAATTGTTGCTATGGTAACTAACACATCTGCCAGGATATGTTGCAGTGGGAAAAGCGTGTGAGATCTGTGAACATTTCCTGTTGTCTTTCCATGGAAAGACTTAGAGCAGGGCTCCTTAGTGGCAACTTTACAAACTCAACTGGAAGGCACTGTGAAATTGAGAGGCAAGCAGTGTGAAATGAGTGGAAAGAAGCACTCTTGTTTAAAGAAGCAAGCAGAAAGAACAGGATTGGCCAGCAGAACACATTGCCTTGTTAGAAACAAAAGAAATTTTAATTTTTTTTTATTATTATTATTTTTTTTTTTTTGTAGAGTTTAAAACACTATCAGGCACTTTATGCAGATGAAAACTTACTCACTTGGTAAGAATCCTAATACCTATATTTTCAAGACACTCAACAGAATCACCCTTTATGCTTCAGGCCAACTCATTAATATGGAAGGACGGAAGGGAGCAAAGGAAGGAGGTCAGGTTCTTCACAGTTCCCATCATCTGAAGGCAGCTTTAGACAGGATGGGTGAGGAATGCTGGTTTGGATGTTTGCCCGTTCCACATACTGCAACATAAAAATAAACAGAATATTTCCCAGTCTTTATCTGTTATTGTCAGTAAGATGACCTGCACCTTCCTTTCTCACCCTTCCAGCTACCCATATTTTTGTGTTTCATTCTGAAAGCATTTGATGCACTGCTCTGCTATTTATAGCTCAAACAATTCAACTGCAAGGCGGGTGGTTTCATTGAAAGATAAACAAACTTCTAACAAAACCCCACTGATTCATAAATGACTAACTCTGCTGACACTGCAGGCTGCAGGGGACTTAAACTACCCTGGGAAGTTGGCCATTTACTGCACTACAGAGTAAGACCCCCTGTGGTTTCCTTGGACAAGGAACAGCTGGTGGGGTTTTTCTTTTTTTTTTTCTTTTTTACTTTTTTTACTTACAAAATAAAAAAATCAATTTCTGTATTGTTTGTGAAAAGATTAAAAGTTAGGATTTTGTTGATGGTTTAATTTATAAAACACCGTAATTTCCATTGAATCCTTTGTTTGACACAAGTATTGATTTAAAATTGTTTTAGGGGAGATTGTTAACATCTTTTCTCCTTTTAAAATGTACTTCTGAATCTAATGGTTTATTCCTTTGTGTTCAGAACTTTCGACCTTTAGCACTGGGATTTCTTGTCTTGATCTTGTTCTTGTTGAAACCTCTTTCTCCCTGAGTTAAAGCAAGTTTCTATTCCACTGACATTTCTCCTCCATACAAAAGAGGTGCTAAGACATAAGATATTACTCCCTGTGTTCCTTCAAACTCAGTGGGCTTCTGAGTAACAAATAGAATTGTTTGTGCAATTTTGTTTAGAGTATTCTTTTATGCAAATGGCCTTATATTGATGACCTGTAGCATCTGTATCCCTTAGGGAGACCAAGGAGAAGAGGAGATAATGATATAAGAAAATTTTTTTAAATGAAGGATTATATAGCAAGTTTGGACAAGCAAAGATCGGCCATATTTAGTGAGGTGATATATTGAGTGTTATTTATTTTATGTTGGATAAAGTTATAATTTACATTTACTTCAATTTTGGGGCATGTTATCAGTTCTCCTAGCCTACATTTTATCCTGAAGTTGACTCTGAATTAATTCAGCTGGTTTACCTTACATGCCTTTTAAACTATACATTTATTTTAAAAGACAAAATAACAGGACAGACTGGAAGGGGAAATTGTCTTTAAATTACTGGGTTTCGTATTCAACGTCCCACTGTGTGCATGACAGAACCACAGAAACGAGCAATGTCAAAGATATTAGATCATCCAGTCTTCCTTTCTTAAAAAGCATAATTCTATTTGCTTTGATATAAAATCAAAAGAAACCAAAATGGAATTGTATGTGAAAAATTCAGGCAAATGGCCCTGGCCTCAGACTACCAGTAACTTTACTATTTTATATTTCATGTCTCTAAGGGAAGATTTTGTGAAAATACAGATGGGAGTTGGGTGCTTGAGTCGATAGAAATCGGACACCTGACTCCCATTTGTGCCTTTGAAAATATTCCTTTTATAAATCATTGTGGAATTCCTATGTTATGGCTGTAGAATGTAGAAAGGGAGAGAGAGCTTAGAAGTAATGCTTGAAGTTCTCCAAGGACTATAAGGATATTCTTTCTACTTTCTTGCCTTTGAAACCAACATTCTTAGTTAAGTCACTGTATATAAATATAGCAGTTCTTTTGAAAATAATTATGGTTTGCAAATTATGGTAATCAGCTGTCTGCTGCTGGTCATTCCAAATTGTACCGTATGGCTTTTTTAAAAAAACAAAACAAAACAAAAAAATAAGTAAAAAACTTGCATTGTTGTTTGGACCCATCCTTTACTAATAGTCTGAAGTGGTGAATCTTTGGTGAATCTCTGAAAAACAAAAGGAGATGAAAGTGTCCTTTAGCTCATCAGGCCACTGATTGCTGTAATTATTGCAACATTTTTAAGTTACTTTTGTGGCTTTTTTTTTTCTTTCTTTTTTTTCTTTCTTTTTTTTTCTGTTTTGTTCTATTTTGAGGCTTTCTGACCAGCTATTACACTAACCTAACAAGAACGTACAGAAAATCAATGACCTGAAAAGTTCAACACACTGTAATATGACTTAACTTGAAAATATTGTGCAGTAGGGTTTTACTCATGGTCTAATCCAACCTCAGTTTTTTCTTGTTGTAACAATCTTCTTAATACATCATAAACCTGATACAATGTAACTTCCCCTGCAAAATAAAATAATATCTGTAAGAAATAGTATAAGAAAAGATATTCAGATTTTCCATCACTACTTTTTTCATCACACAGAAACCCAAGAGAAATGTCATTCCTTCTCAGTTGTGAGAATGTTTTGAAGGTTTCTTTTCATTCTCCCTAAGGATATGAAGTTTTTAAGGCACACTGAAAAAGCACACTGGAATTCATTCAGAAGAACAGGTTTTTAGGAAAAATAAAAGATATTATGATGGAACAGGAGGTTAAACTTTTTTTCATTCATTAATATCTGAAGAGTACATAAAATAACACCTAATGAAGACTAATTTTATATCTGCAGGCTCAGACAACTTACATGTTACAGTAAGAGTTATTCAGTGAAATATGACTGTTCCTCAGCTATTCTTAATAGATACTGAAATATCATAAAAAATCCTGAAGGCCAAAAAAATACTAATGTGATAATATCCTGGAAAGATGCATGGAATCATCTGCTAAGCTTTGGGGTTGTCAGAGTGACATGTAGTTATGGAAAATATGTAAAGAACAAACTGGAATTAAGTTAATGATGATTCAGAGGATGAAATACCAGCCAGTATTAATTAATACAAAACCCATATTTTATAAATTCGAATATCATCTTTGTTAAGATGATGAGTTTGGTAGGGATAATTAAAAGATGAAACATATTACTTCAGGTATGCAAATTAGTTGTTACAATGCCTAAAATGACCTCACATAGAGATTTACAACACCTGCCTTAAATAACACTTCAGATGGGATTAGGCATTATGTAAACACTTGGTCCAAGAGATCTGGATGTGTGTGCTATGGAAGGCTACAGGGACACAGGACCTCTAAGTGGGTCTAACAGCTTTTTATAGTCTAAAGAGGCAGTACTGACCCTCCCTCTCCTCTCTTCTCTTTCTCACATTTTTCTGTTTCAAATCACTCCCTTCTATTGTCTGTGGGGCTTATCTGATTCTTCAGTGAGCTAATTCAACTTGCAAACTCTATTTGAAGTTACTCCCTGGTTTGCTGGTCTAACCCGCTGTAATGGGTGGAATTGACTCATCAAGAAGACAGACAAATGTTAGAGCCTGCATATGGAAAACAGCTGGAGCATCTGGCTGGAAGCCAGTTAGGTGAGGTGGAAAGAAAAGTCAGGATGGCTCTAGAGAGAGACCTGCTGAGCCAGCCTTGGCCATCCATTTGGAACATGAAGTTTATTTGTTCCATAAAGTGAAGCATGTCCAAAGAACTTTAGCTTGGAATAAATTTGGTACATCAACTGAAATGTCTCCACAGCAGCACCTGTGTCTGAGCTGATTGTTTCTCCATCATTAGTGAGAGGAAGAGAACGGGGGTCTAAAATCTACAGTGTGTTTTAGAAAAGGAAAAAAAATTACAGAGAGGAGAGAGAGGAAGGTGCTGGCTTCTGATCTCATAGTCTTGAATAACAGGCTGAATAGCTCTTTTGCCCTCAGGTGCCTAAATTCTGACAAAGTTTATAACGTGTATTCAGATGAGTGTATAGATACTCATATGCTCATTCTTTTGAAAAGTACCAAGTAACACTGTAATAAAAGAATAACTTCACAGAAAATCAGTCAAACACTGAAGATTTAACTGGACACCAGAAAAAATACTTAAAATATTTCACTCTATGGAAGTATTTCTAGTAGGATTCTGCAGGAATCTATATTAGGGCTGAGAAAATTCAGTGTTTCCATAGTGATGTAGAAGTAAACATGACACAGCTGCCAAAAAATGGGTAATTATTGGCAGCATGATAGATAACAATAGTGACAAGGAAATCCTGCAGAACAATCTGACAAGCAGGGTCCATTCATAGAAAAATACCTACAGATATCTGCATCTATATAGCTAACTGCACACATACAAGTGAAGCACATTATAGAATTGGGGATTGCATCCTGGTAAACCACTAACCCTAAAATTATATAGTATTCTAGTGGAGTGGGAACTCAGTATAAAGTCCTAGTAAATTAGTGGGCTAGGAGAACAACTATTTCTCTATGAGAAACACTGTCTTGGAGAAGAAGCAAAAGATTGATACTGATTTTTTTATTTGACATTAATGAGCAAAATAGCCTTGCTGCAAAAATTATTTAAATGCTAGGAAGGAATCAACTTTCATTTTCCTATTTAAAGAACTTAAAGTGGGGTGAGGGTTTGGAGTTGTTGTTTTTTTCAGGGGAGTTAAAGTTCACACATATATGCATCCTATAAAAGCTTGATTGTCCTGAGAAAAATGTGACTACAAGACACAACTTCTCAAGCCATTGGAAATATGCTCTCACCAAGAAAATAGAACTTTTTTTCAAACTGAAGGTAATTTCTTCCAGAAGCAAGATTTTTTCCTAGGGCAGCTTCCCAGGTTAATTTTTGCATGACTGTCCTATCTCAATTAACTCCACTTTCTCCCTTTTTAGCAAGTCCCCAAACCAAGCCATGGTTTGAAAGAAAAGTTCAGTGGTGACTTGACAAATATCCCCAGGAGAAAAAAAATCAGGGGTTTTAAATGTCTCCTTGTTCTAGCAAAGAAAGCTGCAGCAGAATGATGCCAAACCAAGCCCATTCAAACTGGAAAGTAAGTACCTGCTGTAAACAGGGAGAGGGAATAACCACTGGAATAAATTACCAATGGAAGTGATGGTTCTTCTGGCTCTTGACATCTTCATGATGGGCATGGGTGTCTTTGTGGTAGTAAAACAACAGCAATTTTGTTTAATGCAGGCAAAAGTAAATGTCTTCTGATGTACATAGGGACAGAGTGCATGAGGTGAAGGTTTTATCTGCCTCCACTTGCATGTTCCTGAGCAAAAGAACATTAAGGAATTATTAGATGGGTAATTGTAGTATTATTTTTTGGCATCAAAAATAGGTGATTAAATCTTTATGTAAAATAAAGCATTTCCTACTTGAACTTCTGCTTCATGAGATTTGTTTTCTCCAGCAATGGTAATGAAGGCATGAGCATTCTGCAGTACTGAATGTGTTTTTCTCCTCTTTAGGATGTATGTGGTACATGAGTAAATGCCAACTTGAATTGCTTTTCCCATATAAACAAAATATTAGCACCTGTTCCAATGAAGTCCATAACAAAACTACTATTTTCATTTGAGATTATAATCTGATTTAAGGAGAGGGAAAATTATTTCAATAAAATCCAGATGTTTCTACCCTCCTTAATATGAGTATTTCCTAAAATGTTTTTTGCAAGTGAATTAATAGTAAATAATAAATTAACACATATATAATCATTCAAACATTTTTATGTCATACTTTCAGGATTCAGAAGCAGTTTTGCAAAACATCTGGCTCACTGAATACTCAAATAACATGACCATAGAAGCAGTGTGCTGATTAAATGTGTTTATTTATGAAAATGTTCCTGACTATGTTTTTTTAATTTATTTTTAAATCAAGCAGCTCTAATGGCAAGAATGCAAAGCAAGATCTTGATTAAAACATGATGGTAAGATCAAATGGTTTTAATTACAGTAGGATAATATTCCATGTGTAATGGGAGTGATTTATAATGTTGTTAGTTTGATCTAGATGCCTCTGAACTTTAACTTAGTAACTTTTTCTCTAAAAATTACCCAAATCCTGATGAAATTTTGTTGGACAATCTCTGGAAACATGTTAGTCTGAGTTCTTTAAGGTTGCAGTAGTGCGTGTGATTGCATCTGTGTGCTTAACAAAGTGCTTACATTTGATTTTCAGAGGAAATATTTAGGGTTAGTCAATTAAATTTCCCTTTGTTAAGTATCTAGTAAAGCAATGGTATTTGTGAAAATGTCATTTTGCTGCTTCAATTAAGCTGTAGATTTGCTATTCAAAAAAAAAAAAAAAAAAAGTCACTACCCATACAGACATTTTTAAGAACTCATAGAGAGGTTTGAGGTTGGGTTTTTTTCTTGCACTCGCCTGAGCCATTTTAAAAAGATGGATAATTTGATGTGAAACTTTTTAATTAGAACATGTAATTGAAACACTTACATTTCAATTAAAACAAAGCAGCCTAAAACCATAGGGTGTTAGAAGCTTATAAGCAGGGTATAATTTATTGCCATTTTGATGATCTGTAAGACTTCAACTTAAGTCAATTATAAATAACTCACTTGAAAATGGATACAAGTGAAATTAACTAAATTGATACCAGTTTCTTTTTTGTGATCTGAAGACATATGCATAAATGGCAAGAAAATGTTAATTGACCTTAACCTTTTCTGTGTTAAGTCTCTTCAGTAATGTAGTAATACTTTGCACTTATGTGGTATAGTACCTCTTATCTAAAGATCTCAAAGAGCTTTACAAAAATTAATTAAATCTCACAGCACTTCTTTGACGTAGGTGTATGAAGTATTAAATAGGTGATTAAACAGAAAATGAGAGACTAAAGAAAACTTTTTCAACAGAGTGTCTAACGTTAGAAATTAGACTCTAAATCTGCCTATTGTGGTAATTTATTTTCATTAAAACCACACTTCCCATTGATCCCAGGGATCTAATGGCTTGTAGGCACAGAGTTTTTGACTCACAAGGTCACTGATGCAAGATCTTGATCACTTTGGCCTTTATAATTGCAAGAAAATCACAGGTCATATAATTCAGAAACTCCTACTTGGTGGAAAGAGACATCTTCTCATGCTCTCACCACAGAGAATTTAGCTTAGGTACATGGCTTGACTTTGAAACAAATCATGACACTGGTGTAAATTGTCACCTAGAGCTACCTCTATCAATAAACAGTAGAGAAACCTAAGAAACTAGCTAACAGAGAAGTCCAATTTCAGGCAATATAACATAGAATGAATTTCACCCTAATTAGGAGGAATTCTACTTCTGTGGATCTGATTAGTGTAGTAATTTTATGGTTCTGATATTAAGAAGGAACAACAAACCAGTAATGCTCACAGGTTGCTTTCAAACAGAACACCTTGAATCACATATTTCTTTGTCACTTCAAAACTACAGACATAAAGGTAGAATAACCTTTATCATTATTACCCTATATTCTAGTTAACATATGTTCCAATCTGGATAACCTTAAAAACCTACTGCCTCACCAAAGTTAATATTCACAAACCTTGGAAATGCAAGGTGTTAGAAAGCAAGGTGTAACTACACACTTGTGAGGACAAATATGATTGGATGTGCATATATTGCACCTCACTTCCAAGATTTTTTGCCTGAGGAAGCAGTTCAGTGTCAATTCAAATAGAAGTCCCTCTACAGGGTGGGCACCATGTCTTCCATGTAATTAATTGATTATGCATTTGAGGAGGAAGAGTTCTCACTAATAGCAAGGTATTCACCTTTGGAATTAATTAGGGTTATAAGCAGAGGCAAAACTTCATGTTAGCACACAGCTCAGAAGTCCACCACAAATCTAGTAGAGACCAGACACCCACAGACAAGAGGAGACAGGCCATTAGTTTTCTTCAGCTCCTCAGCCTTCCAGTTTCCAAGCGTCTTCTCAGGTAATTTAAGAAAATATTCAGATTCTAGGTCCTAAGTGTCCTGTGCTGGGTATCTCCAAAGACAGAGATTAGAGGGAAAAAATAATAGGGGAAAAATGGTTTTAAAGATGCATGGATATTCTGTTTTCAGAGGAGTCACTATCTGTAGATTCAGTCCACAGAAGATCTCAAGCTTATTTACTTGTATGTCCTATGTGTCTATTACCTGTAGCTCTTTTTGTGTTGGTTTTGCTTGCTTCATTTGTTGTTTTGGGGTTTTTTTTTTTACCATCTACTTTAATCTTGCACATAATTCACCCAGGCTGAAGCAAAAGTATACAATTCATATTTGGAAACCCCTAACCAAAAATATAATCAGTTGACATTCAGTCTGATAAAGCTTTGCAGTAGCAGGCTGCCCTTATTTGTGTTACATAGTGCACCATCAAGACACAGCAATTGATAAGAACATGACCTACCTTCCTTTGCAAGCAATGAAGCTATCATAAATGGTCTTGGTTTGGGGGTTTTTTTGTGGGTTTTTTTTTTGGTTGGTTGGTTTTTTTGGTGGGTTGTAGCAGGAGGAGCCTTTCTTGCTCCTGAGGCTCAACAAGCTGCTGGCCTCTCCATTGCCTCACACAAGAGTGAGCTTCGCTCTGTGGGTGTGTGTCCCACCTTTATTGGCCCCCTGGTAATAGGGGGCCTGCCCTAACCAGGCACAGGTGGACTCACACCCACTCTTTGGCAACTCGAGGCACCTGGTTTATCTTGTTTCTCTACAGTGGGTCTATATAACTACTGCATGACCTTGTATCTCGTAAAAAATGAAATGAACGAATTTTTAGAAGTTTCACGTGGTTGTGTGTGCAGATCACTGAAGTGAAAAATCTTTTCAAAGCATCAAATTTATTTCTAAGTATTTTATGAAAATAACAAAAGACAAGTTCAGAAAATACATCTTGTGTTCCTGTCACTGTGAAATCCTTGAACTGGAGTATTCATGGCAGAATAGAACCATCTGGAGCTATTGAGCATAATTCTAGTGGTAGCTTACATTTTTATAGCTCAAGGGGACAGTAGTGTACAATGCATATTTGGCACCACAAAAGGCAATATTTTTTCATGCCAATCTTTGGGTTGTTTTGTGTTGGGTTTTTTAATGCATTTCTATTCAGCACATAGGGAGCAGATGCTTTTTTCTAGGTGTCTCCAGGTACACAGACATGATGAATACATTCCACATTATTCAATTACACAGCTGACTATTTTCTAAAATGGCATGATGAGTATTTCCTTTTGAACTTGGAGCTTGTCTCTGAAATAGCCTAAAAAAAAACAAAAAAACAAAAAACAGAGACAAATCAGCTATAGTCCTCTTTGCTTAGATTAATTTGTCTTTTCTTGTTCTAGTAGCAACAGATCTCATCAAATTGTGGAATTAAACTATTGCCTTATCTATCAGTCCTCCTTTAAGAGTGTTTTTAAAGTTGGCCAGCCCCTCAAACACATAAAAACAACCTTATACAGCATGGAAGAACACCCTAAATGCACCCAAAAGATAACTCTTAGTTGAACTTTGCATTCTTTTTGAAAAAAGGATCTTATGCAATACCATCAGCTGCACAGAAGCCAATTAATAACTGGGAAGACAGCAGCTTGTTCAGCTTCTTATAAAGGTTTATTTACCACCATGACCACTGAGCAAGTCAAAACCCTAGGTTATGTTTCCAGCCAGATTTTTCATTGTCCACCCTGTTATTTTACAAATTCACATATCATTATCCATGCTGCAACGATGTAAGATACATCTCTGACTATTTTAAATTCAGAAAACCCTGCATATTGAAGCTGAACTCTGCCCTGCTGCAAATGAGCACTGTGATTCCAGGATCAGCCCTGTTCCAGGGGCTGTTGGCAAACCACACAAAGTTTCCTTGTTCAGCACCTGTCTGCAGCAGCAGCTACCGTCACTCGGCGAGGGACTCAGCTTAGGGTTGACTCTGAAGACCTCCAGCACTCATCTCTTTGTCCTTCTCCTGTGGGCCTGATTAGCATAGCAGCAGAGCAACTTGCAAACCACATCTGTTACCTAATGATACTCCCTGCTGACACATTCATATATCTTTCAGGGAGTCTTTTCTACCTCTGCTCACAGCTGCTTCCAGTTCTTTCCTGGTTCCATTCAGTGTAGGTTTTGCATAGCTGTGTGAGCCCCAATGGAGCTTGGATCCTAATTCTCATTTCACTGCTTCTCTGTGTGTGCTGTCTTGCTGAAGATTTACTTGGCCTGAGCTGACTGGCCCTAGATTTCAAGGGAAAGGAGTCAGTTGTAGGAGACTTTCAGAACAAATCAGATACGGAACTTTTTCCTTCATCCTGCCCAGCAAAGCATTTTGCTTCTCACAGAATCACAGGATTTTCATGACTGGAAGAGATCACTGCATCCAACTGTCAACAACCCCCTCAATAAAATAAATAAAATGTATTTATCTATATCTGTATCATCATGCCCATTAGAGCGTGTCCTGAAGTGCCTCATGCACACAGTTTTTTAATACTTCCAAGGATGGTGGTGACTCCACCACCTCTCTGGGCGGCCCATTCTAGCACCTGACTACTCTCTCAGTAAACAAATTCTTCCTACTACCTAGTCTAAACCCCCTGGAGCAGCTTCAGGCCATATTCTCTAGTCCTGTCATTATTTACTTGACAGAAGATGCCAACACCCAGATTCCTACAGCCTCCTCTCAGGTGGTGTATAGAGCAATAATGTCTCCTCCAAACTAAACATTCCCAATTCCCTCAGCCTCTCCTCATGGGACTTGTTCTCCAGACCCCTCACCAGCTTGGTTGCTCTTTTCTGGAGCTCCAGCACCTCTAAGTCCTGCTTGTAGTAAAGGGCCCAGAACTTAACACAATACTTGAGGTGCAGCCTCACCAGTGCCAAGTACAAGGAGACAATCACTTCCCTTCTCCTGCTGGCCACACTATTGCTGACACAAGCCAGGATGCTGTTGGCCTCCTTGGCCACCTGGGCACGCTGCTGGCTCAGATGGAGCTGTCTGTTGACCATCACTCCGAGGTCCTTTTCTGCCTCCCAGCCTTCCAGCCACTCCTCCCCAAGCCTGTAGCATTGCATGGGGTTGTGACTGAAGTGCAGGACCCTGCACTTGGCCTTGTTAAACCTCATTTTATTGGTCTTGGCCCCCTGATCCTGCCTGTCCAGGGCTCATATGGGACTAATGCTCAGTTACCAAGAATAAAACTATAAAACATCAGTGTAGCTCAGCAGACTTGTATCAACTAAGGAACTGGCTTTCCAGAGTATGCTGAGGGCCTGTCGTCTCACAGACTTTTGTTTTTCAGACTGCCAGAAAGCCACTAGACTTAACCTTAGCTGTTGGTCTGACCTTTAAAGCTCAGTCTCAAGTGCCACTCTTCTTCCCCTGAAATGAAGAGTCAGCTAAATCTTCTTAAGCTCATGAAGGGTTGGCAGGACACCTCCCTTGGCACCTGGGGTCTTGGCACCCCATGCCAATGAGGCAGATGTGCAAAGGCATCCAGGGAGGTGGATTTGGCTTATAAAGTTCATATTATAAGTTATAAAGTTATAAAGTTCATAAGGTTGGATCATTTTTTTTTATCTCTTCTTGTTTCCATTAAGAATTTTTTGCAGCTAGTTTTATTTTCACTACTGAATGTGTCCTGTAAGTAATTGTAAGGACATCTGCACCTCTGGGGAAGACTACAAGTATGAACCTCCATTTCTGGTTGCTCGATCTTCATTGTCCAGCCCTGGAGGGATTTTGTGGTGTTTTCACTTAGTAAATCAAGCTGGACACACAAAACTGAGATATACCTCACAGTAAGCAACATCACTAATAATTTTTAAATATATTGCCTGTTGTAATTTTTAAAATCTGCTTTATATATCATAATTGGCAACCTCATATCTTACAACTTCTTTAATTTGTCCCTTCTGATTGTTCTAGTACTCAGACATTGAATGATATATTACAGAAACTTGGAACCAGATGACTAGGAGCCTTAATCTGTGCACTGCTTGTTAGGCTGTCCTTGCAGTATAGAAAGAGGACAGTAAAGTGTATCATTGAAACAGTCCCTCATGGCTTTAGGTGACCCTGTCAAATAATCCCGTTCATAAATCTATTAAACTCTCTCTTCGAACCAGTTATTTCTTCTTCACCTCTTGTTGTTTATATACTGAGCCAGGCTCCCATGATAGTTACAAACTTGCATGCTTTCAGTTTAAATGTGCTTTTTTCTCATAATAGTTTCACATATAGGTTGTATTGTCCAATATTGCCAAGTAATAGCAACAACATCTTTTGACCTGCATCATAAACTTCATAACTAAAGATAAGATATGTAAATAATAGTTTGTAGTAATTCAGCCTCGTTATGTGCCTTTAGAGCACTTGAGGAAATATCTGTTTAGGCCACATGATGGATAAAGTGACTCTAAATTCATATCGATTGGAGAGAGAAATTTGCTACAGTATATGGCACTTAATATAAGTACAGAATGCAAGGAGGTTTTGTCTTATTTCTTTTTCTAAATAGGATGATCTGACTATTTGCCATATTGCCAGCTCAAGTATCAGTGAAGTGTGGATAGGTTTCTAAAGTCAAGTGGTTCCATATAAATATTAGGAAGAATTTTTTCACTGTGAGGGTGACAGGGCACTGGAACAGGCTGCCCAGGGAGGTGGTGAAGTCACCATCTCTGGAGGTATTTAAAAACGTGTAGATAAGACACTTCAGGTCATGCTCTAGTGGGAATGGTGATACAGATAAGTATTTTTTATTTTCTTTTATTTGAGGGGGAAGGGGATGTTGATATTTGGACCTGGTGATCTTAGAGACCTTTTCCAACCATGACAATTCTGTGATCCTGTGAAATTCTAGCAAACACTTACAACTAAAGTCCCTTTTTCGGGCTTTCTAAAGCATGTCTAGAATAGTAGTCAGGTAGAATTTCCTACTGATCCATTAAATGCTAAAGTTTAAGCTGTACCATTTAGCTGCAACCACCTGTTTCAATTGTCATCCATTTCACAGCTTTTGAAAGCTTTCTTCTTTCTCCTTAAGCTATTCTGTCAAAGACCACAGATGTTTTATATTTGCTGCAGCCCCATTATGCTTTCAGTAATAAGAAGAGGTGAATTACATAAACCTACAAAACACAGCATACATGGGCATCCATCATCACTTGCAAAATATGTAGGCATAGCTGTCAGATAAGAGAAACAATTGTACAGGACTTGGCAAGACAACAACCAGCTTTGAGCTGTATTTGTTGGATATCACATTCTGTTACAAGCTTAGGGAAAGAAATACAGTCTCAAAAGTGGGGCACTAGGCAGGGAATTGAAATACTGGTTATAATCTTTACTCACCTGATGAGCAGGCAGGCAATATTTTACCTTCTACTCCATCTTGTGAATTTCTGCTGAGATCTCTCAGCAGAATGTGTGGGACATCACCTTTGGCAAAAGCCTTTAAGTATAGTACTGATATGGACCTCAATCTAATACCAAAAAGTCACACACTATTTTTCACAATCTTGAGAAAACTGAGGGCACTTTATTGAGCACTGTGTGGCTAGCAGTAAACAGCATAAAAGTAAGATGCTGCACTGCCATGAAAGATTGTCTCAAATATTTCCAAAATCCTCAGTGAGTGTTTTATTTTCTATCTATGGCTCTCATATGATGTGAGTGCATCCTGCTCCTGCCACCTAACCACCATGTTCTTCTCTTATCTAACCTATAGCTCCTTGGATCCTTTTCTCCACAATATCTTACATTTCTAAGCAAGCACAGAGAAAGGCAATTTTGTAACTTTAGAATTGAAGACTAACAATTTTAGCTTGCTTTGCATTGTTTTGCAGGAGGACTACCATGGTACACTGAAGACCTGGCTCTGTCTTTTTACATTATCTACTGGATGCCTCTGGATCATCCCATGAGTTGTTCTATAAAATTCTCCAATGAGACCTAGAAGATGGTACATCCAGCTCACCCAAAAACTGGTATCTTCCATAGACATCCTTTAGGCCATTTATCCACGAGGGCTTTTTTCATGGAGCATACGGAATCTATTGGTACATACCTCACAAGGCTGCAGATTATCATCTGTGCTACTGTGGCCTCCTGTCATTACACATGCACCAACACAAGCATTTCATAGAATCATAGAATCATAGAATTAGCCGGGTTGGAAGGGACCTCAGAGATCATCTAGTCCAACCCTTGACCCACCAGAGCAGTTGCTAGACCATGGCACTGAGTGCCACATCCAGTCTTTTTTTAAATGTCTCCAGGGACGGAGAATCTACCACCTCACCGGGCAGTCCATTCCATAGCCTAATCACCCTCTCCGTGAAGAAATTCTTTCTAATATCTAACCTAAACCTCCCCTGGCACAACTTAAGACTGTGTCCTCTTGTCTTGTTGAAGGTCGTCTGTGAAAAGAGTCCAGTTCCCACCTCGCTACAGCCTCCTTTCAGGTAGTTGTAGACAGCAATGAGGTCTCCCCTGAGCCTCCTCTTCTTCAGGCTGAACAGCCTCTCCTCATAGGGCCTGTGCTCGAGTCCCTTCACCAGCCTGGTTGCCCTCCTTTGGACCTGTTCCAGGACCTCTACATCCTTCTTAAACTGAGGGGCCCAGAACTGGACACAGGACTCGAGGTGTGGCCTAACCAGTGCTGAGTACAGGGGAAGAATCACCTCCCTGCACCTGCTGGTGACGCTGTTTTTGATACAGGCCAGGATGCCATTGGCCTTCTTGGCCACCTGGGCCACACTGCTGGCTCATGTTCAGTTTCTTGTCGATGCAGACTCCCAGGTCCCTCTCTGCCTGGCTGCTCTCCAGCCACTCTGTCCCCAGCCTGTAGCGCTGCATGGGGTTGTTGTGGCCAAAGTGCAGGACCCGGCACTTGGCCTTGTTGAACCTCATCCCGTTGGAATCGGCCCAGCTCTCCAGTCTGTCCAGGTCCCTCTGCAGAGCCCTCCTGCCTTCGAGTTGGTCCACACTTCCTCCCAGCCTGGTGTCATCTGCGAATTTGCTGATGATGGACTCAATCCCTCATTTGGCCTCCCCCAGAATTTCATCTGGTATCAGTTGTATATCCTGCCTTCATCTTTGCTGTAAATTATCTTCAAAATGATTGTTCTTTTGCTCCAGTAGGAAGAATCCAGAAAGAAGTCACCTGCATCTCCCCTTATATAAGCAGCATGCATGAAATCCAAATTTCACCAACATGACCTAAAACCAGCACCTATGTGAGAAGGATTTTTTTGTCCAGTTTTATCTGGTCGAGTGTACATGACTGATGACTACTGCCAGTTTGCAGCAAGGAGGTAGGAATGAGCTCCATTGGAGGTACCCACCATGGCCGACATGCTGTGAGGAGATAGGAGGAATGGGGCCAGCAATGAGCAAATTCAAGTGTCCTGAGATGTGGAAGGATAGTTTGCACCACATGTACAGGTGTCATCATGCATGAGTTTCCAGCAGGTGACCTTGGCTCCCTGCTCTTCTGAAGTGCCCTGTCCCATTCTGGACTTGCCAGCAGACAGTCAAAACAGCAAGCTGCATATCTTATGGTGTCTGGAAGGGAAGTTAATAAAAATCAGGAAATGAGTCTTCAATTTCAAGTGAAACAGTGGCTTTCTTTAGTCTAATCAAAGTCAAAGTAGTTCCACTGATTGCAATATATTTTATAATACTGCATTCAAACTGCTGCAGAAAAATTAGCTCGTGGCATTCACAGAGAATGCAGAACAGTTTTTTCAAAGTGGTTCCAACTGGAATAGATTTTCACCATCTATGAGGAAAAGGTGTATATGGGAGATCTTAGTTAAGACTTCAGTATATGTTTGTGTGCTTCTTTGGATTTTTATTTATGCTGAGAGTTTTTGTGGGACACTTTAAAACAAATATGTTGTGATTGGATATCTTACTCAATTCCAATAACAGCCCCTCTCCCCTCCTTTTATTTAAAAAAAAATAAAGTCAAAATTTCTAAATATGTTTACCCTATTGGCCACAATGCAGCCATATGAGGTTTATTTCAGGGTTTGGAGAAAAATACCATCTTTCTTAGGATGGTTTTTTCCTCTATAGGAAGAGATGAAGCCATTAGTAATAGTACTGGGAAAAAAAAATTCAAACTATTGGCAAGACAATTAAAAACATAAAATATTCTTTTTAGGAAATGGCAGGGATGAATCAGCGGTGGTAATCCCTGAGGCCCTGGTATTCTCCAACCTAGTTGTTGAACCTTTGTGTGCAGCAAACATTTCTTGGAACTGGTCATTGACAGATCAAGACTTTAATTATTCTTGTCAAGGTGCTGGAATTAATTATACTTTGTAATTTCTACCTTTATAATTTGGAGATATATTCAGAATTCCTGGCCAAACATCTCAAGTGCAAATATAAGGAAGCTTTAGTGTTGATATGGCTGGGAACAGATAGATCAATGCCTCTTAACCTCTTGCTCCAAATGGCCAATCACAGGCTAAAACACCTTGTCTGAAAGCCTCCCAGCTTTAGCATGAACCTGGGTTGAAGATGAGTATTAGATCTATATGAGCATTTAGATCTATATGAACCTTTCTATTGCTAAGATCTGTGGGGTGGTAGACAAGGTTTCAGCCTTGTTTGAAATTGCAAAGCACTTAGCACATGACAAAAATCACTTCCTTTAAAATATGCTCAGACCCCACTCAAGTAACGAGATTTGCCTAGAAAACATTAATGATGCATCCAAAGATTTGGATCAAGACTTAGCTCTTTGTTTTAAAAGCAGACTTAAGATACTGGTTTAATGTCTCCTCATATGACTGCAGAAGTTAGCAAGTAAAGATCAGGGGAATTTTTTATTTTCTTTTTTCTCCTCCATTTCAGGGAAATAGGTCATGCAGCTCAAGAAGGTAGTACACAATGCTACAGGGACCACCACTGGTGTCACAAGAGCAATTAGTACTTCTTTCTTTTCAACAAAATTGTACACAGCTGTGATGTTCAAGGCATACAACAAAACTGAAAGTCAGATTACTTCTTGGGGAGCTTAGATGTAGATTTACTTTGCAAACTCATTACATCAAAACATAAATGCTGCAGCACTTGGAAACACAGGCACTGAAATTTTATCCTACTCCTGCTCATACCCTAAAATTTCCCTACTCTGTACATCCTTGAATACACAGAGATGTACTTTATTGTATTCTGTGGAATTTCTTTCCTCTCTTTGGAACTCAGGCAGCATTAATTCATATTCTGACATCTAACCAGCTGCAGCATGACTAGAAAAGTAAGATTAGCTCTGAGAAAACTTTTCAGGCTAAGGATAATATAGATATTTCATGTGTCACTCTCTTACCCTTATCACAGACATCTATATATATGAGTTTTTGGCATTCCCCTACTTATCTGTTACACAGCATTACAGATTTGTAAGATTATGCTTTCTATGGGGTCTGAGATTCCCTCTTGAATCCAGACATTCGGCATTGTTTTCATCACACTTGGACTTTGTTCCACTTTTAGTAGCAGCATGATGTCAGTCACATTTAAATCAGATGAAAACCTGAATTTTTCATATTAATTAAAGTTCAATAGACTCCTTATAAAGAATAGATGAAAGGAGCAGCAGTGACAGGGGAGTCATGTAGGCCGGATTTTCTGCAGATTAGCAAAAGCTGGTATGAACTTCCTCCCTGGCTCTCTGGAATGTTTTTCTGATTTTTTTTAAGAGACTGACAAATAGGGTTTAGCATAATAGCACAGGAGCAATTTCCTCATCATTTCCACATTGAAAAAGGAGACAGGAATAAAAAAACTCAAAACACTCAGGGCTGTCTCTCCAAAGCATTGCTTCTTGAATTGCTGTTAAATGCACAGAAGCTAAATTAATCTTCAATATAATTCTCCCCATCACACTGGGTTACACCAGGAAGGAATTTGGCTTTGGTGTGTTTATGTGAAGTGTTCTAGAAAAAAGTACTAGTAGAGTCTCTTAAAACTGTCATTTTTTTGGAGACTGATCATAATTGTTGTTTCCAAAGGCAACATCCTACACTTCATTAAGATCCCTACTTTTGATCTAATGGGCTATATTAACAGTGTGTTATATAGGACAAAGTATTCAAAGCCACCTCTGAAGAAGCTGTACATCCACATAAGCACAGTCAAGCAGCTCAGCTGGAAAGCCCTGATGAGTGGTAAATAATCTCCCCCATAGGCTGTTTTATTAATGAAGCTGGGGGGCTTCCATTCCCATGGGTATGGTGGAAGCATACAAGCACCTCTGCTCAACATCCTTCCCATACACACATTTGCACTATAAATTATTCCTGGGATATGAAATCAGGAAGGCAAAAAAGCATCAGTGAAGCACATACCCAACATGAGCTACATAAACTTTCTCCAAGCTGTGCATACTTCACATTATACATAGCATGACTGAAACTTGTGTCACCACAGAGTGATATCCATCCTGTGTATCTATACAAATATCACTCTGTATACTGCAGAGAAGATTTTCTTAATCAGCCACAGACAATAAGATTATAACCAGGGACTGTACCTTAGGAGTCCTCACCTATTGACCAAGATCAGCTCTATCAGTGAGGTGACAAGGAGGACATGACCTTTTTTGACAGCATCATCCAAGCTACTCTTACCACAAATGTCACAGGTCATTTTATTGATTCTTGCTACAGGGTGAAGAATTTACATCTCATTTGTCCTTGGTTTTCTTACATCTTTAGAAAAGTCTGTGAGTTGTACATCAAGGAAAAGGGTGTCATGGTTTAGCCCCATCTGATATGAACCAGGCCTCCACTTGTTTGCCTCCCACCCACCATGGGACAGGGAGGAGAAAATCTACCTTAAGGTTCATGTATAGACACAAGGATAGAGAGGTTTGCATGCCTCAATTAAAATAAACAGGAAAAAAAACCAGGCAGGCTTAACTTGGGAAAGAAAAAAACCCTTATTTAATCTACAAGAAGAAAAGAGGAAACATGGCCATATCTTAATATCTTCTCCCCACATCCCTCCCTTTTTCCCCAGCCCAGATTGCTTCACTGATGCTGCCCCCCCAAGGATGGGCAGGGGGGTTTAGAGTCAGTTCCCCACACGGTGTTTCTGCCACTTTTTCTCCTCAGGGGGAGGACTCCTCACATTCTTCCCCAGCTCCAGTGTGGGGTCCCTCTCATGGGAGAGTCCTTCAGGAATCCCTGGGGGCACTTGAGTCCCTCCTGTGAGGTGCAGTCTCTCAGGAAATGCTCCAGCCCAGGCTGCCACAGAGTCACAACTGCTTTGGGAACAGTCACCTCCTCTGCCACAGGGTCCTCCATGGCTGCAGATCCATGTCTGCCCCTCTCTACAATCCCACACAGGCCGCTTCTTCATGTCAGCCCACTTGTGACAGTTCAGGGGCTATAAATTCATGTTTAGCCCCACCGTGGTCCTCCAAGCACTGCTCCTCCATGCTCCTCCATAGGTTGCAGGGACACAGCTGCCATCTCACCATGGGCTTTGGGAAATCTCTGCTCAGTACTTTTCCCCCTCCTTCCTCACTGACCTTGATGTCTTTTTCTCTGGCATTCCTCTCTCACTTAATCCTCTACTCTGCTCTGTGGGTCCTTTTCTTATATTTCTGCGGTTTGATCTTCCTTCTCTTGAATATGCTACTCACAGGGGTGCATCCAGATTACCACATCTGCTCAGCCTTGGGTAGAGGCAGGGCAGGGATTGGAACCAGGGCAGCTTCCAGCAGCTTCTCACAGAAGCCACCCCTATTGCCCCCACACTTCCAAAACACCACTGAACTAACCCAAGACATAGGGCATATATAAAGTGTCTGCAAAACAGTAGTTTAAAAATGGGAAAATGGACAAGTGTTTTAATTTAGTTTAGGCAATAGGTAAATTAATAAATATTTAAATAGATGTACTAGTGACAGATTGCCTGGGCAGTCCTTGTGCTAATAAATTCTGTTTTAAGTGAACCACACACTGATTACTTAAGGAGATTCTGCTTGTACATTTCACTACCCTTTTTTAAATTAAAATTTCTATACCTATATGTAAAATAGATTCTATATTTTTCGCTGACAGATACCTCAATGCTAATGTTAGTTAACATAGCTTGCTTGCTTGCTTCCTTCCTTCCTTCCTTCCCTCCTTTCTTCCCTCCTTCCCTCCTCTTTTTTCTTCTTGGTACAAAATCTTTAAGTGTAGTAAAGCTTGTCTTGACTTCATTTTGAATGAAAAAGGGCAAGTCCAAGATGAGTATACTCTAGAAGCCTTTGACTTGCAGTTCACCTGCAGCAAGGGAGGCTGCAAGAGTGCCCTGTATGAGAGATGCACTGAGGAAATTCCCCCTGCCATTCTCCTTCAAGAAAGGGGAGAGGTGGGATTTGGGACATAAATCTGTTCCCAACAGGATAAAACCTATGAATCATTATCTACCACAAACTATTTCTGATATATATATAGAATATATTTCATTTTTCTAGAAGGAGAATCATCTCTCTCCTTGCTAAAAGAGGCTGTGAATAGTGAACTTACTATCACTTCAACTTGCTTCTCTCCTCGAAGGGAAGAAAACATCTCATCACTTATGGCCTTGGGTCACCTAGAAGCTTCCCAGTGCTACTTTGAAAGCAAGGACAGTTTCCTCACCTATGCAGGATGACTCCAAAGCTGGCAAAGCAGAGACACAAGTTTGGACTATCAAAGCACTGAATTACTCCAGGTAGATTAATAGGCAGAAGCCTCATAGGTTCATCAGGTTAAACCATGGAGCATTAGTGCAACTGCATGAGACAGGACAAGAAGCCTCTCCTGCCACAGCCTCTACAGTCCTGGAGAGTTCTGGACTATTTCTTTAGTCTGTACAGGTACCAGACACGTATCCCAACATGACAGTTTTTATCAATTTAGGATGTAATCTGGATTTTTACACAAGCAGGCAGTAAAGCAGGGATGCTTCTAAGCAGATTAACACCTTTCTCCATCTCTTCAAAACAATCTGTACTGTGAATTTTTATAAATTGGAAGGGTGGACTGAAGTTGATGCTAGAGTGATTTTTAACTGGTGTTCCTGCAAAGGAACCAGTGATATAACATCAAGTAGACATTAGCATTCAGTATCTTCCCACTAAAGCTATTCAGCAGCAAGTTCCAACTGGTCTAGCATTATGGGGAGTGTGAAGAGAAATTCTCAGCAGGAGGCCAGTACCATAATCTATTAACCTTCCCTTATTCCCAGTTAGATTCCCACAAATTGTCTTTTACAACAAAGCTCTGTTTTGAGAAAGTAATGTCTTGTTTCACACAGATCTAAACACCTAAAAAGGTTAAGATAGACTATGCTGAGGTAAAGGCTGAGGCTAGCCTGAGAGTTTATCATCCTTTTCATGCACAAAACCTGACCATTTCAGCCTAAGATAATACAGATGGCTTTAGTCTGTTTCTAAGTGTAGATTGAAAGGCTCTCTAAGACTTGTCATATTCTGAAAAGAATATGAAAACAAGAAATATGAGGGTATGCTGAGAAGAGATCTCTGGAAGGCTGGAAAGAAATCTTCAGCAGCATCAACAAAGTATGCTGGTCTGATCTAGATCTGAAGGTAATCTACCATATCTGGGATTTTTGTCTAGCATACAGAAAAACTATGTACATCCTTGGTCCTGGATGGTGTGTATTTCATCAATTTCCAGCACAGAAGAGATGGGCCTCCCACTTATTTTGGGGATACATGGATCCACAGGGGCACAGGAGATAAGTAGAAATCTGTAGGAAATACTGGAAATACTGAAAGTTCCCAACAAGTCCAAGCAGTAACTCTCTCAAATATGTGATCTTCAGAATTTCCTAAAATTACCTATTACTATGCACAGTAAGTCAGGTGTTCCCTACACACCTCTTTCATTCTTCTGGGAGGGTAATCAAGACTTTGCCATGTGCAGCTAAAGAACAGTATCATGTGGATCAATAAGTATTTACTAAAGAACAGTATCATGTGGATCAATAAGTATTTACTTTTCCTCCTGGAGGAAGGTTCAGATCCTCAAGAAGCATTCTGCAACTCCCTTCTAATTTAAGTTCTTCCAAAGATGAAGCTCTAGGTCCTCTCATAACTCATATTCTAAAATGGAAAATTGGAAATGAACCTCCAGCTAAGGGAAAGCACCAGCTTTGCACATTGTTATCTATTGAAACTATATTTATGGATACTGTAAATAAGCAGCACCATAACATATTTCAGAGCAATTAGGTAAGAAACCAGAGGATGTACGTTTTCCAGCCAGAAAGAGGATTACTGCTTAGATTTTTTTTTAAGAGACAAAGCAATAGATATGCTAGTGACCCATGTAAAGATAAAGTCTACTGACTATTTTATTAGGGTGTGTGTGGGGGGTTACTTTTACTTACCATTGTTTATAATAGATATTCCTAGGTTGAAGAAATATCTTTTTATTGTCACTCACATTGCAAGCTGTCTAGAGATAGACAAGATAGATAAAGATATATAATGACAAACATATTTGAAAGTTTCTGGGAGTTATCTAAGAGGCATTGCTGGAGTCAGGTCAGGCTTTAATGTCTTCATTTCGTTCCAGAGGAAAAGAGTAAACAGAATACTAATGAAAGGTGGAGATGGTACTAAAATTAGCAAAGGTTATCAGCCTCTGTGAAATAATGCAAGAGGACCTGAATAGGTTAGGAATGTGGTCTTAAAGCAAAATTATGTTTAGTCTGTAAAACTGCAAGCTAATCCCACTAGAGAAAAAAGCAATGAGTAGCAAAGGGAGGAGGACAAAGAGTTGAACGAGATCTCCAAGAAAACTTGGAGATAAATTTACAGTGTGAAGCACAAAGAAAAGATCTGGTTGAGTTAAAGACTTAGACAAAATTCGCATGTCATAAAACAAGATGAAACATTTCAGTTTTGTGCATGGCAACATCTAGCTGACCACTTCTTAATGACAGCATCTCAGCACTACAAGGTAAAGCACAGGGAGTGAAAACATTTTTTCTTCTCTTCAGGGATAATGTTTCTCTAAGGACACAATAAAAAAAGTTCTTCAATAAATCTTGTAAAAGTGGGTTTATATAAGTGATGTAAAAGTGGGCAAGTCCCAGCAGAATTAAATATTTTCCTCTTCTACTTGTACTTTTATTATAGTTGGTAAAAAAGACATTAATTTAAGGAGATCAAATCAAGATCTAGTAGTCAGTGCCACTCCAGTAGCATGTTTCTCACAGTTTGGCATTTGAGGCAGCTGGAGGAAGCAGACATGTTTAGAGCTGTGCAATAATAAACTTAGGTAAAATTGGGAAGAAAACACCAGATAGCACACCAGATCTTCCACAATTGTATCCTGTTCTACTTCTTACTGATTTAACCTCTCCCAATGGATAAAACTTGATTTCTAGCAAAGCATATTTCAGACTTGTTCAGTCTCTTGAAGGGGCTGCCATTTAGTGTTTTCACTTCAGGTAGGGATTTTTTTCTGGTCAGGTCACATCAGTCTAAATAATAAGATAAATCACTAGATAATACTGAAGATTAGACCTAGTACTTATTTACTTCTTCATCTAGACAGCTTTTGAAATAAAACAGTAGTAGTGCATCCCAAGAGAATTTGCTGTGTTCAGCAATACATGTGCTGGGATGTTTTTTCCCCTGACATAACCAGTTTGTATCACTTCAGTGAAAAGTCCCCATTTTATGTACAATACTTAAGAATGATTAATGACTTTCACTGTTAAAGCCAAAACTTCAATAAAATATATTGTGGTGTAATAACTAATAACTTACTTCATTGAATTATCTGAAGTCAATAGAATGAAAAAGAATATAATTTAAAAAAAAACCACTAGCAGCACTATTACTTAGGCTAAATGGAACATACACATTCCTAATTTTGTACAGGCAACATAAAGAAACACCTGTAGAGTAGCAGTGCAGTTATACCTGTAAATGTCTGTGTTTAAGGTGGCTGCTTTTTCTACTTCATGGTAAATGGTCATTTAATGCCTTGAAGAAGGAGTAAGGATTTCTGACAATAGAGGTGTGAGGCACACTGATTTCTGCTCCTCAGACATGTCCCTGAGATAATCTAGTTCTGATCCTACCTCCCAGTCAAGGGATCAGGGAAAGAATTTAGGCCGAAATCTTTGTGAGGATTAAAAAAGAAAGGTTGTTCAGACAGGCAGTGGGGTTTTGGCACTTATTTTGGCCCTGTGTATCCCTTGGGCTCTGTACTAGGGACCATCTCAGCACCTTTGGAGGACAGTTCTTCCATGGAGCAACTGATGCAAGCCCTGGTCTGGGGAACCTGCCCATGGTACAACACGAGAGCACGGCAGAGATGTGCTGCAGCCTGAGAAGTGACAGCTAGAGTGCACTGATACATAAGTGCCTGGCAACTGCTCTAATTTATTGCAGTAACTGTTCTGGCTCTCTGTGAAGCCTAAAATAATCTATGAGCATTTCACATTTTAATAGTATTCATGTTGAGGGCCTCTGTGTGACTGCAGCTATATGATAACATATGCCCCAATCGGATCTTCCCTTTGTGTACAAGATGACACAATTCATGCATAGTTAGCCATGAGGGAGATGGAGATTACCCATTTCCAGGGCAGGGAACACAGGGTCTACCAGCTTCTCTTATATACCAAAAAGATGAATAGTTTCCTTTTTAAGAGCATTTACACCATCAGAGCTCAACATATGGGATGTTCTTGCCCTTCAAGGCAAAGCTCTGATGTCAGAAGAGATGCACAGAGGAGAAAAATGAGAGGAAGTCACAGAAACTAGTGAAGGGTTTCACAGAAACTAGTGAAGGGTTTAATAGGATTTGGCTGATTATTACATTTTCTTTCATTATTATTAACTCATTTTCAATAATTCCAAGGACCTCAAGAAAGGGACACCATTAGGAGTCTGTACAGATACTAGCAAAGAAAAATGTCCAAGAACGTTGCTGTTTATAGAGGTTGAGTGCTTCAAAAACTCAGGAAACACTGCAGTGATGGTTGATATCAATATTCATCCCCTCTAAAGCCCATATTGTACAATGCTACATAATCAGGTTCTCTTGGTTGCACAGTTTCTCTGAAGCCATATAGCATGTTTCCAAAAGTGCATGTCCAGTTTACATGCCTGAAACAGTTCCTCTGACTTCCTGCTCTCACCTCCCCACCTTACCTGTAAGCAAGAAATCCTGTCTAACCAACCAGTTCTCTACTCCAGCAGCATCTCAGTTTTAACTGCCTTTTCCCAGGCTTTTCCAATCTCTTTTCTTTTTTTGCCCTTCTAAATACATTGCCAGATTTGTTGTCCTACTGTATTGCCTCCGGTCCACTTTTGTCTTTATTTTCAGAGTATTTCTACCAACAGTTCAGGTGTTCAGTGCTTACTGTAATGGCCATACCTACACCAGTAAGTGAAGGGGGTTACAGCCCTGAGACCAAATGACACTGTCCAAATCCCTATACATAAAACTTTCTCACTGAGTTTTCCTCCCCCGAAATTAAGGCAGTGTCAACCTGTCATCTTGATCATGCTGTGCCCTCTCCTATACCATGGAGAATACAGTCTTTCCATCCTATGGTTTTTATCACCTTCTTCATAATTTCCTTCACATGTATAATTTGTCTTATAGATGTACTTTTTTTGTTGCCCCTGGCATAAATGCCAGGCTTAAGGACAAATCTCAAGTCCCTGCTTGAATCCTGGCAGAAATAAAATAGATGCAGACCTCTTGAAAGTAAAGACCACTTCCATCTACGATGCTTTTCCCTCATCCTGGCTCTCAGCAAAGACTGGGCTGATTTGGCTGAAGTTTTCCAACAATCAAAGGCAGACCTTTAGCAGAGAATATTTAATACCAAAGCGTAGTATGATAAAAAGCCATAAGCAACTGGAAACAGGGTCATGTAAAAGAAAGCATCATGAAAATTTGAAAAGCGCTGCCCCTAGACCTGCTAATAATATCTTTCTGACTGAGATGATATTCTTTGATCCTCTTGTAAAGATTGCAAAAGATAAAGAAGACTTTACAGGAAGGCTTAATAAATACCAAATCATGTCTTTGTCTATATCTTTCCATACTTCTCACCTGTTAGGTTTTAAGCTTGAAGGCAAAAAAAAAGATGTTGGTTCAGGAGTTGCCAATGTGCACTTTCAGAATTCATGTTGGATCCCTCCAGATCTATATAATAAGGTGTGAACTCAGAAGTCAAGTGTCAGGTCATTGCTGCCTGCACAGATGCCTTTTTGCCAAGCAGCCCACAGAACACACTCCTATGCTACATGTCAGGATTACTGAGCACATTTAGGGAAGCTGCCAAAGTGTTTGGAGTGCTTTGGCAGCAGAAGAAACAGCTGGTCCCATCAAAGTGATCACATTCTTGGGCATTAATTTAGAGTCTGAGAGGATGGAGTGATGCTTGCCAGGGGATAAGCTTTATAATCCTAAAGGGTTTGTGACTCAGAAATTACAGGCTTGTAAAGGTGTGGTTAAAGCAGTTACAACTGCTTTGTTAACTGGTCACTTGGACATTGGAGATAAGTGTTTTAGGCAACATAGAATCATCAAATTTTCAGGGTTGGAATGGACCTTTAAGATCATCTAATTCCAACTCCCTTGCATGGGCAGGGATCCCTCCCACTAGACCAGGTTGCTCAGACCTCCATCCAGCCTGGCCTTAAAAACTACCAGGGGTAAACTTCCACCGTCTCTCTCTGGGCAACCTGTTCCAGTGTCTCATCATCCTCATGGTGAAGAACTTCTTCCTAACATCCAATCTAAATCTACCCACCTCTAGTCTGGATCCATGAATCCAAAAATATGGTCTACAATCTGACCAGTTCTTTCAATGGCAAGATGGACTAGAACTGAAAAGCATCCATATGAGGATGGGGAGTGTTTTTACGGTGCCTCAGTAAATAAGAATAAAACTTTTGCAAGATTAAATTATTCATGAGTGAATTATTCATTAGCACATATTATGAAAATACACAAGTGTATCTGGAAGTTTTGTTTCCAGAGGAGCACATACAGGACATATGTAGAGATATGCGTCAGAAAAAAAATAAAACACATTTGTGGTGATCTCCATGAAAATATATAAGGCCTAATGCTGTATGATTCATTGTAGCAGTTCCTAAACACATGATAGGTAGCTCCTATAATGTTGGTGCTGACCTTCTCATAATGGCCATAGTAGCTGACTTATTCTTTTACTCTTCTGATCCGGAGCACTGTGAAGTGTCCAGATACTGCCTGAGAGAAGTAATAAGTGTATTTCTGTTCTGAGGCTGTTAAGAAGAAAATTTCATAAAATTCAAAATTTCCTTTTCAGTCTGTTATGAACACCTGAACCTAATGTTGGTCTCCCCTTCTCCTATTTATACGAGCATGAAAAACATCTCTTTTCACCTCAAGCCAAGGCTGCTATTGCAACATTACAAACTGCTGAGCAATTTTCTTTCTCTGCTTAACTATGTCCAGTTTTATCCATATTATCTATGTCCAGAAGTTTCCATCAAACCATCAGTTAACATCCCACTGAATGCAACCAAACATCAAACTGTTCTTACGATACAAGCATTTAGAAGGCTAACATTCAAGGATGGATTATTTTATCAAAGCACCAAGTTCTGTAGAGATTTTTTTTTCGTTAGCCCCCTTTGATTGCAAGACAACAGGATGTACCAAGGGGACAGCAACATAGGTATGAAAAATTACTTCAACCACAGGCAAAGCAAGAGGGAAGAGCTAAGATGTGTAACTGTCATTTATTAAATCACATAACCCACAGAATTTTTTATTCCTCAGCAAGAAATTTTTTAAAGCAAAACTACATATTATAAAATTATGCTATTTTAATGGAATCTGTAACATTCCATTTTTCTCATCTTGAAAAAACAAGTAATATTAAGTGATTGTTATCCACAAAGCAATCAGAAGTTTTCAGTCTTACTTTTTATTTACTAGCCCACTTCTATGGGCTGGATTTTGCTGGAAGAAGAGAGGGTCTCCTGGTGGATTTTTTTACCAGCACAGGGTAATTAACATATATAGGTCACCATATCAGATGTAAAAATCCTCCAACAACACACTACTTCTGAAATAACGCAATGGATTCAAAGACTACACAGACCTGTACACAAAGTACTCCATTAACAGCAGGTGTTGTACAAAAAAGCTCTCTTTAGAAGGGTTTTTAAGTACTGTACATCTTTGTTTAGAAGCCACCTTCAACTACCTTCTTGTTGGGAGCTGTAGGGGAAAGCAATTAAATGTATGAAAAAGCAGCCCTCAATTTAAAGCTGCAGGAGGAAGCAATTAGTGTAACAGAACTCTTCCCTTGTACACAAAGAATTACGGTACATGAAGTCACCAAAGGATGGGTGTTACTTCTACAGAAATAATACACACTGTAAATCTGAAAATGTCTGACTACTGAAAGTCATAGCTGGCTACACGGGCCATCTTTATTCCCAAGTCTCCCTATAATAACGGAGCTGGCTGTTTACATGAAATTGTATTTCTATTTTATCCATATAATTAATTCCTTCTCTAAATTCTCTTTGCATAGGAGGGATCTCCTTTGCTTCTCAGGGGCACGACTGAAGAGGAATTGACTCATTTGAATCAAAACCATTCAGATGGATCTGACTATAGGGAAAGACTTTGCAAGGGAAGGAAAGGGATCTTTCCGGTGCTGTTTGGTGTCTGTCATGTTTACAAGTGTTGATTATTGGGACTAATCTCATCCTGAGATAAACATCCTTCTTCAACATTTCTCCCATTACAGTACGTCAGGGTTTATTTAGACTTAGTGCAAAAAAAAAAAGGATTTTGAAGATTTGGTGTGTTGGGGTTTTTTTTTAAAAAAAAACCACAATGGAAATTTGCAAGATGTTTTCAGTGTGTATGGGAGATAATCCTTGATTCTCAATGACATGAAAATTTATGGGGAAAAACAAAACACAAACACACCAAAAAAATTAAAAAAAATTCACTATGAGTTCTAAATTTAAAAGAAAATTTGTGCTAACTAAAGCAAGACCAGAAAAATGCTTCACTCCATGGTGTTTTGTTAAGGGTGCAAAGGTTAATTAGACACTTTCTGTTGCATTATATAGTAGGAAAACTCCATTAATTACTGCTTCTTTAATTTAACTGATTCATTAAAAACTGACTATGGAACCACAAAGAAGGTACTAACTTTCCCATAGTACCCAGCTTGCTTCTCCAGTGCAAGACCTATGACCCTTAATCAAAATTAGATTTTAACAGACAATGAATGGATAACCATGGCATAAAACATCACTAAACCCCTAAAATGAAGGAAGCATCCACTGACTTGAGTCAGACTCTGCTCTTATAAACACCTCGATGTTTGTTCCTGTGTTTTCTAGTGTCCTATATAGCAGGAGAAAAGGTTGATATTAACAGCTTACTTTGCCACTATTTATAATTCAAGTTAATAGCACAGTAAGGAGTTTCTATAAATGTTTGGTTTTATGAGCTCCTGTGCATTTTCTCAACCAATTAGTCAAATTGCCTTCTTGACTGTATTTCCTTGCTAAATCGATTTTTTTTAGGTTTTGTTATTTGTGCACTACTGTCTTCCATTAAAGGCAAAGTTCAATTATTTGTCTTTTGAAGGTCTGAGTGCCTGGCTTAAAAGGCCAAGTGCATTAAAAAGAGGCCACCCTTGACTTTACAAAGAGATACAGAAGGATAATAAGTTAGATGGATTTAACAAAATTTTGAAATCCAGCATGTGTGTTTATGTGGAGATATCAAAATAAGAATCAAATTCTGTTAAAACATCAAGAACATTTTCCTCTATTGTTTACCTTTTTATTTCTTCTTAAAAAGTAGCAAAAACCAGGAAGATCTTGTCGTTAAAACAAAAGAAAGAAAGTCAGGATACATTGAATTTGGATGAAAATAAGTGATAAAACATTTTAGTATCACAAAAATAGTGCTTTAAAGCCACAAAAGTGCAAAATGAGGGCATATTCTAGTGGGAAAATGCTGCATGTTTGTCGTGAGTAACTGGGGAATCTAATCTGCCATTTCATCTCTTCTTAATTATGTTCACTGTTCTTACATATCTGTGTTTCCATTTTGAAGACAACACCCTGGGCTGTCTTTTACCTCTATACTGACTGACCTGACAGGACATAGCAAAAATACTTGTAGACAACATAAATCTGCTAAGAGATCTTGGTGAACTTTGTGAAGAGATGGTTCTCAGCCATGACAATTTAAAGTTTAACTCTGGAATGGTGGGAGATTTCTACCATCTGTAGAAATGCCTCCAGACCCTTCCTGTTGAAAGGGTCTGGAGAAGAGAAGAAAATCAGCTTGAATGTTGGGCTACTTTATCATGGCTGCCCATCCATTAACAGGAGCTTTGCAAGGGTTGTAGGGCACAGCATACACCCTGAGCCCTTTGATGCAGCTCCTGGTGGTAGAGATTATCCCATCAGAGCTACTTCAGTGAGTAAAGGTAGTAGAAGCCATGCAAGCATAGTAGCAATTAGTTTCTACAGAGTTTTTAAATATCTATTTAGAAGCCAATTGTCTATGGCAGGCTTGTTCAGCACCGATGTGTCTCTGTGTAAATGGCAAACTTCTAGTAAAGCAGAGATTAATTTAATTAAGTTTAAACATTTCAGCTTTTTATTTTATGGTTACACACATAAGTAGAGCAATAACTGAATACAAATGTTGCATATTTACTGTGGCATGATCCAAGCAATTACTACTAACGTATTAAGGAAAAGCCTCATTTCACTCTTTTAATTTTATTTTATAATTAGGTGGGAACCGTATTTTGTTGAACACATTTGTAGTTAGAAGTTATAGATTATGCTTCTCTTTGTTTTGGAAGGATGATTTTAGCCCTGTTGCTAAAAGCCTGTTAGCAACAATTAAAATAGCCATTAAAAGGCATTTATAGCTTTTGTACTTGTTTTTCTTGTTCATTTTCTTCAAATATTTCACGGTCATATGATGTATGCAGTCTGCTAATAGTCACCAGCACAGACCTTTAAAACTAGTTTTAAACATCTGGTTAAAAACATTGTCTTTTATGCACTGTGATGGTTCATTCACCCCTTCTAAATGAATGCGGTGACAGTTGTTTGTTATGCCTTCAACTTGAACTAGTTTTTTGTTCACCAAAATTATTTGAAAAAGTTTGGAAGGAAAACTTAAAAGCCAAGCAAAAACAATATTAGCAACTTTTCTGAGTGCCAGAGTTTTAGCTGCTTTCTGCTGAAAAGCTTTCCTGACTTTCCATTCAACCCAGTGTTTTTGTACACAGTGTTAGAGGAAGGGCTGAACACATGCTTCTAAAGTACAGCATGGTAAACGTCTGGGTCTGTTCTACATACACCATACTATTAAAATCAATCTGTTCAGGTTCGTTTCCATTCTGAGGAGAGCTGAGAAACACAACCAGCAGTTTCTGTCACGTGCTGCGTTGTATCAATTAAAAATAAATTAAATTCATTGCAAAGAACCCAACTTAAAAATCCCAGCAAACAACAACAGAACCTTTCCACTAATGATTTTCAGTCATCAGAAGTGGAGAGAGACTCAGACAGCAGACAGCATGGTCCCAGCATGCTTTTTGCCTTTTTTTTTGTTTGCACAGTAGCTGTCAGTTGCAGCCCTGCAGGTAGTAGAACCCAGTGGGAAGAGGGGCGGACAGAGCGATGCTGCCTGAACTGACAGCAAATTTAAATTACTGAGCTTTCTTTTTTCCTTTTTTTTTTTTTTCTCTTTGCGTGCTTTTTTTTTTCTTTTTGGTATTTTTCTACTCTGCGACAAACTGAAAAGATTCTAGCACACACTAATTTAACAACCCTGCTTCGTCGTCTTCTTTTTTTTTTTTCTCTCCCTTCTGTTTTCAGGATAATTAAAAGAGAAACCTGTAAAGGCAACATTCCTTCAAGCAAGTTGGTGCTGCAACGTGCTGGTAAGATGAATTTATTTATTATTTTTCCCTTCCCCATCTTTTCTTTTCCTTTTTTGGAGCCGAAAGCTTTTGTATATCTAACGCAGTCATAAGTGTGGTTCCCCTGCTGTGGAGGGTTAGGATATAATGAAAAGGTGTAACTGCTTGATATGTGACCTTCTCCTATTACTTAAAATGGATAATAACAGCCTTCGTGTCTGTCCTCATGATGCTTTTCTCTCTGAATTGACTATTTGCTCAACAGAAGCGATTCTGTGATTGTCGCACTATGACAATGAGGACCTGATTGTTTTTTGGTTACTGTTCCATGCACCTATCAGAAAAGATACTTGAGTTGGGGGTTCTGTGTCTGTGTGATTTTTGTTTCGTGAATGCTGTTTGAAGCGCTGATACGGCGGGGGTGGAGATGGGGGTGGAGGAGATGGTCTTGGTTATCATTCTGCTGTTCGGCTGTTTACTAGGTAGGAAAGTGCAACACTGAAACTTTTTTAAAAAAATAAATAAATATTTTCAGTTTGCATGGAGTGGGGTCAGTTTTTTCCAGGATTTATTGTTGTCCAGCGCCGGGTAAAGTTCTTTCTCTCCCTTGCATTGTGCTTCTGGAGAAAGGGGGATGTTCCACTTCATATCTCATCATATCATTGCAGTACCTAATTGCAAGAATCTGACAAAGTTTAAGATTAAATACAAAGCATTGCTTTTGTAAAGAATGAGTTTGATGCTGTGGATAGTTTCCTGTGAATAAAAGCCTGTCAGATACAATCAGATCTGTATTATACAGGTTGCAGCTCCTGCCTTGCAAGTCCCCTGCTTTCCAAGGTCTGATTTCTAGCTTTATTATTAGTATTATTAATATATTTTAGAACATGAGTTTGTTTTGGTTTGGTTTTTGCTTTGTGTTTATCCTTATAAATCTTGAAAGGTAACAGGTTTTTCTCAAGCTTTCTGAATGTAATTCTGCCAAGTGTTATATGGCACAGCACCTACTAAAATCAACAGGAAGATTGAGCTTATCATGTATTAGAGAAGAAATTACTGAACAGTATCAGAACTGGATCTTACGACTGCTGAACTCTCTTTTCCTACAGTTTTTCTATTGTTACTGCAATAGCTGTTGTTACACTTAAAACTAGATCATGTAGGTATGATATGAATGCTGAAGTATTCTTAATAGACTGCATGAAAAATACTAACCTTATAGTTAGTTGTTCACAGGTCTGTAGACATTCTGAGGGAAACTTTTTGAACATAGTATAAGATATTTCAAAGAAATCTAATGAAGTAAGAAAGCTGATGTGATTCAGTCCTCTAATTCCTTGAAAGCTGTTTTCCTTAACATGAAAAAGCCCACAAAAATTATGCCTCACAATAAATCATATCTAGATTGATACATCAAATTTTCCAGACTCTAAGGTCTGTTTTGCCAAATGCATAATATGATCACAGGGGTGAAATTGTTCAAGGAGAGGGGTGATGAGGTGCAGTCAGGGATTAAAGACAGGCTCCTTTGCATGTCCCCAGTGAGAAGGAGAAGATGTGCCAGCGCCATATGGAAAATCACATTCTTTCACAGTAACTTTGTTAGGGCACAGGGTTAAAGGAGCTGTACTTGCAGGAGCTCATCACTCTGTTTCAGCCTCAATTTCAAACACTGCAATTCTTTTCTGGAGGTTTACTTTACTTGGGTAGAAAATGATGGTGCCTTGTGAAACAAGGTCATTGTATCTCCCACATCTTGCTTTTGCCCTGACAACTTGCCTCCCCCCATCCCAACATCAAGGTCTGCAAGGCCAAGAAAATTAGGCTTTGTCCCTTGTAATCCTAAACTCCCATCCATTTATTGCCAGAGAAGAAAAGGAATGAATTCAGTGTTCTTGTTATGGAAATAAGTTTTTATTCACTCAGTATCAACTGACAGTTAGAAGCGTATCTGATGTAATATGAATAAACTGTAGGCTGTTGACAGTAAATTATGCAGCTAAAGTCTCACATTCTCCTAGAAACTGTGCTTTTACAAAGCTCAAGTGGCCTAATGGGGTGAAACAACTACCTATACTCTCATTTGAGTTTCCTAATCACCCAAAACCATGAGAAGTCCATAGTGGTTGATTCCCACTGCTCATGGTGGGCATCTTAGTAATGGGTAAGCTGCATGGAGTAAAGCAGGAATGAAGCCAGGAGTAATCAGACATGGAAGTGATGTCAAAATTACTGTTAAGAAACATGGAAATATAGTACAGCCAAATTTAGGTGCTGAGTTTGGTTACAACAATTTGTTCCTGAAATTAAAAGGATAAAAAGCCCCACACCTCTTTAATCCAATCCACCAGTCTACCTTCTCTTTGAATTTAGTCTTTAAATATATGTATTTTTTAATTAACCTGTGTATTTCAAATTGCTGTTGGCTTCTAGAAATACTGTCTCCTACCCAGTGCTTAGAAATTTCTAGTTGAATGGAATTGCTTTCATTTTAACAAAAAAACAAAAACAAACCCAAACAAAACCAAAAAAAAAAGCAAGACAGAAAACAATTTGCTGTAATTTCCTGTCAGTAACACAGAAATAAGAAAAACACTAGGCTAATAAAAATGATAATCTGAGTTTACAACTGTTAACAAGATTCCTGAATAGAAATGGTGCTATTATATACAAAGAATTTCTATCATCACTAGAGGAATGTATATAAAATTATGAGCTTTTTTATTAGGGATCTCTCATCCAATCAGAAATCAACCCATAATCTTACTTGTGAAATGTCATAAGTTTTGACATCTTCCCTCCCCTCCTATTAATAAAATATTAAAGAAAATTTATAATTAGAAACTTTGATAACATAGCTATGAATTTTCTTCACAGGGAAAAGCTGGCATAATTCTATTCCTTTTACATCTCCACCTCTCCATAAAAAGTCACTGCAAGTCTGAGTTGCATGCAGCAGGTAGAAGCAGGGCAAATCCCAGAACTGCCATGGGCAATAATGATGGGATTTCATCAGCTTCTTTCTCTTGAGAGAGGCCAGATTTTCAGACTTTTCTCAGGACTCTGCAAAACTACTTAAGAACATGCCATAGCACGTTTTTCCCTGACTGGGATTATTTATTAGCATTACATTTCTGGTCAGCTGCATTGAAGTATGGAAGAGTCATGACAAAATGCTAAGATTTTAGCCTCTGAGGATTGGTTTTTTTCATTCTTGTAATAAAAGACTTTTACATTTCTCTTCTAACTGCAAATAATTTATGGCATTACAAGGCGCTTGCTGCGTTTCCATTTGATTTAACAAATTAGCTATGGTCTTCTTTCAGCAAGAGCCATTCCTAAAGCCCTACATCACCAAATGAAGCAAGACAGCTGCACCTGGCTCAGAGTGGTCCCAAGTCTCTGGTCCTCCACCACTGGCTGATTGATAACAGATTGGGCCAACACTTGTCATGACACACTCCTTACACAAGCCTGTCTGTCAGTCACATCTCCTTCATCTTCTGGTGTTGTGTTCATGGTTTGCTGTGAACTCCTTAGGACTCCTAATCCCATGTAAGGTATAGGAAACTCTAAAAGTAATCTAATACCTCCTAATTACTTTGATCATTTCCAGAAGCACATAGCATTTATCAGGTTACTAGATATGAAGTAAGAATATAAATATTTTATCCTATTAGGTTAAACTGTAAAATAGTAGCAAGAATGAAGTAAAGTTGAAAGCAAAGAGAGATCAGTGCTAGACTATAATTATCACACAAAGTTTTCCTTGGTTGCTTTCCATGCCCTGTAGCCTGTGAGGGTAACTTCACTTTCACCAAAAGGCTAATGTGCCTTTGGAGCCACATCTTTCCTGCTCCTGTTGTTGAAGACACTATCGTGTTCCTTGGTGAAGGTAACAAACTAGGAGCAAGCCCAAAGTTCTGCATATTGATGCTTTTTAATGTGGTTTTTTTCCATCTTTTTCTGTATCTCCCATAAAAGTGTCTGCTTTCTGTCCATGACATTTGGACACCAGAGGTAGGATTCATCTCATTGAAATGTAGATACTTACACTTTAGATTCCTACATCTGAGCAAACTGCCTTGGGGTCCCAGTACAGTCAAAGGAAACAAGTAGATTCTTCTGATTTATCTGACCTATTTTAAACATCTGAATCCCAGTGAAGAACATCACATTCAAGGCTCATATCATTTAACTATGTCCTCTCCTCAAATTTTCTTAATTAACCATATTATTTCATTGCATAATGTAGACACCTTTCATCATCTGTTTGGCTTCTCTTGTAACTGCTTTATGAAGACAAAGGGCTTAAAACTCTATAAATTACATACTTTGAAAAACAGTCATAGCTCTGTTGACTTACCAAGCCTCATGTATTCGGCAATGGGCTTAAACTGGGCTAATCATAGTGAAATTAGGACTGGAGTTCATAGACAGGGTAATATTACCCACATATTTCTTTAGTCCTCAAAGGCTGTAAGTGGGATGAAGTCACAAGTGCACAGCAGGCAGTGTCCCTAATGTACAATAATCTTCTTCCTCAGGGTTACTTTTTATTCGGTTGAAATGATCTAGGAGATGCTGTGATTAGTTTATTTGTTCTACTTTGCAGGCCAGCGGTTTTGAAAAACTACACCACAATGCTTTAAAAAACCTGAAAGTCAGGAAAGTCTATGAAGATGAGGAAGTCTGCTTAATTTAGGCACCAGCATTTTAATGAGTTGATGCTCCTCATGTAAGTTCCCTCACCCAGAGGAAGTTATGTGATTAGAAAGCTTCCAGGAAAACTATTTGAATTCCTAAAGTTACACAGATAAGGCTGCATATATAGTGCTAAAAATGCCTGCTGCAGAGAGATCCCTGGCTTCCAAAAGTTCACCTAAGTGTATCTCACCTCTGTGTCTCACCTGGCCATCTGAGGGGGCCAGTGGCTTCCCATTGGCCCTGTGATTGTCCACAGCATTTGCCTGTGTGTCCCAGTACATGACATGAGGGCTCGTGGGTGATGCTGGTAGGGTCACAGCCCATTTGAACAGAGGGTTGAAAGGAGCAGAGGAACCCAGGGCTGGAGCAGCCTAGTTCATAAAGTCTCACAGAAAAGGTACTAAAAGATGACCATAACCAACATCAGTCAGGCTTCAAGAAAAATTTGAATTCTTTCAGAAGTAAACATGTTGGCATATAAATAACCAATAATACATAGATAAATACACAGCATTGCTGTTAGAGACATAAAACCACACTAGATAGCTAAGACATTCAGCAATATGGGCACATTATACATTAGACAAACATGATCGCCTTTAGGATTTAATTTCCCAAAGATTAAGTGTGGGTTTGGTTTGAGAAACTGGATTTTATCATCCATTTAAATAGAAAGTCATTGAACTTCACATATGATTGAGAACAGAGTTCTGCAATACTTTGAAGAAACAGTCTTTATTCAGTAAGGACAGCAGCCAGATTTGGAAGCATTCAGAAAACGTTAATATGACATAGAACTGCTCGGATAATAAAAAACCTCTGAACACAGGATTTGTGTAACACATTTTTACATTTGCTATTTTCAGTGGTTAATTCGTAAGCACTGTACAAGCCACTGCCACTGTGCAAACCAGAGAGCCTGTTGCCTGCATTTTTGATAACAACAGGAAGACATGTAGATTAATAGTGGCTTTTTATCAATCTGATGTAGTCAATGTTTTCCATAGGCTCTCCATTCAGAAGTGGCTGTACTAACGCCTTTCTTTTGCTGTATCCTAAGTCACTGACAATTATGAAGGACATCTGCATACTAAATGAATCTTTCACACTTGAGTGAAGAGCAATAGCAGCCTACCCAGCGACACGCAGTGAGAGAGACCACATTCACAGGACATTGAAGGCTGGGTACTCTTGCTGAACAGGTTTACACATCTCAGCTTTGATCCTGCAGGTCTTACACACATGCTTAACCTTACACACTGCGAATTAAATCCTGGGCCTCTCAAAATCAATGACAAAACTCCACAGACTTCAAAGGGCCACTCTGTGAATCGCCTTTTTGGCTTCAGTGCAGCCACACAGAGTGTAGAAGTGTGTGAGCTGCTCTCCCAACCTTGCTTGCTTGTGTGAAGTCTTAAGAGACTGAAGGAGCTGCTAAGAGTAACTTTAAAAACCCTTCTGTCTCACAACAAACCATAAGCAGTCAAAGATGTTTTCTTGTTTGATCTGTGTTCTTTAGGAGTTTTGCTCAAACCCCATGGTAAAACCCACGGGAGTGGTTTCTGCTGGAGAAGTCTGTGAGCAATCTATAATGCAATCCTTTGCCTGGCTAGTACTGCACTCTTAGCAGGCTGTTTTCCTTACTTTCCAGAAGATCCAGTCCCTGGACTGCAGTGATTATGCTGGAATCACATCTTTCTTTTTTAAAGAAAGAAAAAAATCTATAGCTCATATGATTTTACAGGGAACCTGGGAAATCTCTACTGAAATGACTTACAGGTCAGAAAAACAATAATGCATGAATTTGTACAGTATATAACTGCTGGGTTTCATCTGGCTGCTGCTGATAATGGAGATACCTGTTGCAAAATCTAGCAGTTATTCTGGGATCTGCAGGAGACTGGAAACCAAATCCTGGCTCTACCTCCATCTGTAAAACTGTCCTCTGACAGCAGTACCCCTGAGACCAGCTGTGGAGTCCTGTAGAGTTTGGTGAAGAGCTGGGAAGGAGATAAAGTGGTATTAGAGCCATTTTTCAGCATAGATCCCTTTCCAAAGCAGAGCAAGTCAATGATCTCCTTCTGGGCAAACCCTCTGGCTCTGAAATGTGTTGAATGATGCAATGGTGGCTGAGATGCTGAAGCTGAGTGGTCTTTATGAAGCCTGAGTAATGCCAAAGTGACTCAGTTCCAACAGTAAAGCTCATGCTGGTAAATGGAGGTTTTGTGAGCAAAACAGCTAAGGACTGGTGTTCAGATACACCTCTGTGACTTGTGCATGCTAGGAACTAGGAAAGGTTTGGCTGCCATCTCCCTAAGACACCAAAAAGAATTGTGAGAACAATTATCCTAGTGTAAGTATACTGTAACAGGGAGTAAGGGTTTGGAAAAGAGATTTATAAAGTTTAGCATCCCAGTTATGCAGTTATGCTAGGGGATAAGCCTATGTTAGCATTTGTGTAAGTCAAATTATCCCCTCTCACCTAAATTGGTGGCAGTCATTTGAAAAGTAAAATAGGCTGAGTGAGCTCAGTAAAGCTTTTTTTTTCTGTTTTAGCATTTTCCTCTGAAACATTTCATTGCTCCAGCAGCAAAAAAATCCCTCAACTTTTCTCCTTTTTTTTTTTTTTTTTTTTTTTTGGCTCTTGCTGTAAAGATATTTTATCTTCTGTGCACTCCCGTATTAATGGGTTTACATATGTCCTGCAAAGTCCTGTGTGACATTCTTAACCATAGAGATTACAGAAATTTACTGCTTCACTGGCATGGTCAAGTTGCCACAAAATTGCATTTGTTAATGTAGCTGTGAAAACACATGGCACCTGCCATCTCTGAGCATAAGGATTTTAAATATGGCTGCAAAGAATCTGGGAATGACTATAAAATGGGGCTTGGCCATGTCAGTTTAGCATTAGGAAGGAGACTGTGCTGTAAAATCCTCACCCATAATTAGACACAAGTGACAGCTTTACTTAACTACTGTTCACTAATGAACAAGCAATGAAAATGTTCTGCTTTTCTCACCCCAGAAGAATGACCATGGCAGATGTTAACACTGCTGAGAACAGCTTTATTGTAACTACAGGTGAGACAAATGGGAGATTTATTAGTCTGGGCATTGAGGGAAGGGGAGGGAGGGTAAAAGTTGTATCCCAAGCTGTTCCAAAGAAATGTAATGTACATTATCACACACATCACATGGCACACACAGTGCCCTAAAAAAGGGGCTCCTCTGTGAGTAGGAATTCATGGGCATGCCTGCTTCTTGCTTGCTTTTTAAGTACTCAGTACCTGGAATAGCACATTATACATGATTTTGCTCTTTATTTCCTTGTGCCCTATCCTGTACTCACTTAAGTTGATGGCAAATCTCTAACTTCCTTGATAATACAATGTAATCAATGACTCAAAGTCTGGGAACTCAGTGACCTGCAAAAGACTAAACAAGAGACAATGTTTCTCTAATGAAAGTGCTGAGATGAGGCTTGATCCAATGTCTGCTGGATCCTTTCTGTTCATTTTAATGAGCTTACAATTGGTCCCTAACATAATGTGTATTCAAAAGAAATCAGCAGTGGTTGTTCAGGCACTGATCCAATAAAGCCTTTAATTATGTGCTTAGGATTATAGTATAGGAACGGTCCCATAGAAGCCACTGGAACCACACAAATGCTTTAAGTTCACCAAGCAAGTAAGTATAGGTTTTGTTGCTGGAGTATCATATTTTTTTTTCAGCCAATTCCCTCTGCCAAGCAACTAAGTACAGTTTCTGGAAAATCCAAGGCTATAAATGTGGTGATATTCAGGTTTGTACCCAAAATTTTTTAGCTGCTTTATACTTCTTTATGCATGGATATAGCAAAACACTTTACTGCAACTGTGATATGAATAGGAATACTTGCAGCTGGAAACTCAGAGCTCCTTCCCGTTTTAGATTCAGGGTACACTTGCATGTCATGTTACTGTCTTACTCTCAGTCCCATTTCTAAGTAGTAAAGCCTTTTTAAATTTATAAAAAGTAAAACTGTTCATGGTATGAGCAGGAAAATATTATTCTCTGCAGGTACAATAAATTCTGTCTTTTTGCCCCAAACTCTTCAACCAGGTGCTTTCTTGGAAGAGTTACTTGAAGGCAGTTTGAGCTTTTGTGCCATGTGGAGCATATATTATTATTTAACTGCTTCTCTTCGGCTCATCCAGTTTAACTAGAGGGTACAGTATTTCTGCACTATCTTACTTTCATGAAACCTGTGATAGCCACCAAGTTTTTCAGGTAATGCTGTTTGCAGCAAACACAGCCTATGGTGTTTCCAAAAGTTTCCTGCTGTCAGAAGCATGAGGGCCAAATTGAAAATATTGGTTTGGGAGAATGTAATCTTTTCTGTACAGACTTTGGTCAGCATGATTGTGTTCAGTATAAGTGCCCAATAGTAATGATGTCCAGGCATAGGGCCAGATGCTAAAACTGCCCCCAGAGTGAATAGACTCATACTCTGCAAGAGAAGCAGTAAAGTATGCTCGTATTCCAGCCAGAAACATCCAAAAGCGCAGCTCCCCATGAGGATAGTTCTTGCCAGGAGTATGAATAAGCTGCATTGAGGCTATGCATCATGGCAGCTGCTGCATCAGGGACTGCTAAGTAGCTCATAAATAAACAGTCTCTGCTGCCCCCCAGTTCCTGTACCAAGTTTCAGAATGTACTTATGTAGGTCCAAGTCTGAAAGACTTGTATAGCTGCCTCGGTGGACTTTGAGAAATGCCAAAACAGAGGTGGCTACTTTCCATCTCCTGCTCCTTCAACTGGCCATGATTTTTCTGGCAAGCACAAATATACAAAGCCTAGAAGGATTTGGCTGCTATTCTTCAGCTCATATTCATCATTTGGGTTGCTCCAGTGGAGTTATGAAGCCAGGAGCTCCTGTTATGGTAGGATAAAGACTCCACCACAGCTGAAATCTTTATTAATAAATGAATTATGGATAAACCCAGAAAAAAAACAGACACACTTTAATAAACTTACCAACCATCTTGTTTCAAGCACACAAGTGTGTTTATACTCACATTAGAACTACATTAAAATGAAGAGGGTTTTTGTTAGTGCTCATTTCGGTTTTGTTTTCTTGAGAATGACTTAAATTCCACACACACAAGCTTGCCAGACCTTCTGCTGACATAAATCAGAATGACCCCTTGAAGCTGACTGAAAATCTGCCCCAGAATGGCAAATAATAGTCTCTAGAGCCTGACTAATCTTTAAGGATGATAGAAATTACTGATCCGACACGTACAACTTTTTGCATAACACAGACAAAATAATTTTAGTCAGAAATTCCTACACTCGGGGTAACCATTGTCTGTGAAGCTGCAGTGTAGATTAACTGTACTCTTGCAGCAAAGCATGCTGTCTGCTTTAGAGGTTTCAGATTTGCTTGTATGGATGCAGTAGTTCAAAGTTTTTTTCAGACATGCAGTAACCAATAGAAAAAATAATATGAGCATTAGACCCTTAGATTGTTGTATACTGTACCTCTGTATTAGAAAGTCTCCCAGTTCTAACTGCTGACACACAAAGATCTGGCTGTTTCTCCTTTCCAGCAAATTTGAAAATTCTGAGTTCAAATAAACAAATGAAGTGATTTTCTATCAGGTAATAATCTATCAGCATACTCTTTTCTTCAGAGGTATTTTTCTTGACTTTTAGAACATTTCATAATCTACTGCCCAGATATCAACTTTTGGAAAAAAACATGGAAATATCATCAGTTGATGTCTTTATCTAAGCAAAAAGCTGTATAATTTGGAGTAAGGATAACCAGCCCCTTTTGTAAGTGGAGACATGCTGACTATCATAAACCAGAAAAACACTGTCATAGTTTAATTTTTTTTTGACTTTCTCTTTCAACACTAAAAGACTATACTCTTGTACACCAACTTATCTTTGGTTGAATACCAGTGCTAACATACAGAAGCAGTTATTTTTCTATGATTTCAAATCAACTTCGTACTTCAAGCTATTAAAAACCTCAGGCAAGTCTTACAAAAGTGTGATTTGCAAAATCATATGAATTAGTCTTCTAAGATTTCACTAGAACAAAAAATTATAATCTATGACCCGTAGTAGTGGTTTAACACATATAAATGTATATCTCTACAGAAGTTTCACAAAATATATTATGACAAAATTAAATGGCATTGAAGCAGGACAGGAAGCAAACATTTTAAAAGGAGCAAATTTTTACAGGCTGCAAAGCAAGTTTGAGGAACTTTTTTACTCAAAAGAGCTGCTATGCCTCCAAGTTCCTTTATGTAGCTTCATTCATTGACTTAAAATTAATTTTTCTAGGCAGAAAATCTTGTTCTCCACAAGGTAATAAAAGTGGTTTCAAAAGTTCTGGGGACAGCAATTGATGTTCCTGCTTTATCAATACCATACTCATGGGCATGCCTCTACAATTGTCAGTACTATGGAATAAAACAGTCCAGATCCACCCTATAGCCCCAAGGCCTGTTGGCATGGCACAGCTCACCTTCATCTGCATACACTTCCTGCAACCCCAGACAAAGCTGTAGAATCCAACCTTGCTGTTGGTACCTGCTGTCCTTCAAGCCAAATTTGAACATTGTGAAGGACGATGTTCATTGGAACAACCCAAACCCATCAACTACAAGTCTATGGATGATCACAAAATCATGGAATGGCTAGGGCTGGAAAGGACCACCTTAAAGATCATCCAGCTACAACTCCCTTGCTTGGGCAGGATCACCTTCCAATAGATCAGGTTGCTCAAGGCAACCCATTCACCCCCATTCACCCTGTCCTTGAACACTTCCAGGGATGGGGCAGCCACAACTTCCTTGAGCAACCTGTTCCAGTATCTCACCACCCTCACAGGGAAGAATTTTTTCTTAATCTTGAACCTAAATCTTTCCTCTTCAAGTTTGAAACCATTTCCCCCTGTCTTCTCATATAAAAAGCCCTACCACAGCTTTCTTGTAGCCCCCTTCAAATATTGGAAGGTTGCTATAAGGTTAACTTGGAGCCTCCTCTTCAGGATGAACAACCGTAACTCCTTTAGCCTGTCTTCACTGGGAGGTGCTCCAGCCCTCTGAGCATTTTAATGACTCTCATCTAGACACATCCTCCTTATGCTGGGGACTCCAGAACTGGACACAGAGCTCCAGGTGGGGTTTCACAAGAGCAGAGCAGAGGTGCAGAATCACCTCCCTCGACCCCTGTCTGTGCTTCTTTTGATGCAGCCCAGGACACTGTTAGGTCTGAGCTGCAGGCACACACTGACAGCTCATGGGGAGCTTCTGATTCACTACCACCCTCAAATCCTTCTCAGGGCTGTCCACAATCCTTTCTCCTCCCAGCCTTTATTTATGCATGGGATTGCCTCGACCCAGGTGCAGAACCTTGCACTTGGCCTTTTTGAACTGCATGCAGTTTACACAAGCCAACTTCTCAAGTCTTTCAGGGTCCCTCTGAATGACATCCCTTCCCTCCCCTCCAGAGTATTGATTTCACCACACAATTTGGTGTTGTCAGCAAACTTGCTGAGGGTGCATTTGGTTCCACTACCCACGTCACCAGCAGAGATCTTAAACAGCACTGGTCCAAGTACTGACCCTTGAGGAACACCACTCATCAGACAGCTCCATTTGGACACTGAGTGACCATCCAGCCAGTTCCTTATCCAACGAGTGCTCCATCCATTGAATCCATACCATTCCAGTTTAGAGATCAGAATGTCATGTGGGACAGTGTTGAATGCCTTGCACAGGTCCAGGTAGATGATCCCTGTTGCTCTGCCTTTGTTCACCAAGGCTGTGACCCCATTGTAAAAGGTCCCCAAATTAGTCAGGCAGGACTTACCCTTAGTAAAACCCTGTTGGCTGTTACCAGTCATCCCATTATTATCCACATGCCTAAGCAGAGCCTTCAGGAGGATCTGCTCCATTATCTTGCCGGACACAGAGGTGAGATTGACTGGTTTGTAGTTCCTTGGGTCTTTTTTTTTTCACTTTTTAAAAAAGGGATTATATTTCCCCTATTCCAGGGGATCAAATATACTGATCAGGCAATAGTGCTCAAGCCACACCCCTGGCCTTGATACTTTTTATTAGCATAGATATAATTAATAGAAACACAGAACAAAGGGGCAACCCTCTGCAGAATACTCCCCTCCTCTAATTTGAACTTCAGATGAGTACAGTTTCATGCCTCACCAACCCTGAGAGACCTGAAAAGAGGAAGGTGGGAATTACTGCTAGCAGGTGAACGTACACATTAGGTAAAATGTTTTCAAATATAAAAGTATATCCCTAATCTGCAAACAGAAATTGAGTGTGCAGATACATCTACAGGACATCCTTGAATCATGAAGTTTTGGAGGATGGGGAAGCATTATGCGCTTGCTTTACTATTACAGCTTTCCCAAGACATCCACGATTGACCACTGGTGGAGAAAGGACAATGAGCTGGATAGACATCTGATCTAACCTGATGCAACCCTGGTGAGAATCCTCCTGTTACTTGAAGGGGTGTGGGCAGAGGCAAGAAAATTTTCTGCCTTCATTAAAGGAAAGAAGTCTGGCTGTTGGTACTCAGCTAATGAGACCTGATGAGGGCTGCTGGAGTGGAGCTGGCATTCAGACCAGGACCGTCTGTACCCATCCAAATAAACACACTGAATACTCACCACTGTGCCCTTGTCCAGGAGCAAATTGTATTCTGAGGAAGCATCCAAGATATGAAAGCTTAGACATTCTAATGCTGTCCTTTTGGAAAAGGCAGCTGTGTACATTTAACAGAGAGGGATAGGATGAGGGAGTGGGAGTTGTGTTATTCTGTTCATTTGAAATGTCAGTTTAGATAATTTTTCTAATTGAGTCTTGATATTTCACTGCTTCCCATATTTCCCAAAATGATTATTAACAAATAAACAAATCTTTCTTACTTGTCTCTGAAATAATAATGGCAAAAAACCTCATTGCATTTGCAGGAACTCCAATTTAGGTGAGAATAATTTCTGGCAATGCAGCAGGTGGCATCATACAAACACATTTACATGCTGTGTCTTTTGGTGCATGTGTTGCAAGCAGCTATGGCAGGACATGTTCCAATCCTGACTTCATTAAATACATATATACATCACCAAGAAGTGTTATGTCAATGGAAAGTGTAAACATACAATATGAATAAAATATGATGGTGTGAAAACTCACATAGAAGACTGTAACACTGTGCTTCCCTTTTACAAGGTTTTGGCAAGCTTCCTCTGTAGCTGATCAGTGTAGAGTTAGCAAGGTCAGAAGACATGCCCCAAAATTTAATATAATTTGGATTTATCAATATCAGAGTCCGCTGAGGAAAAATAAGTCTTTTCTCCACAGAAAAGATGTCTTTCCAGAGTATTTACCCAGACAGATTCTTTTCTGCACATTCTGTTTGCCAACTGGAACCTTTTGATCTGAACATCTTTATTGCCAAATTCTGTATTGGTGTAAATGAGTGAAACTCAACCTAAGGCAGTGGAGCAGATCCCATTTACACCTGCAGAGAACTTGGCTTTGATTCTGTAGCCAAGGAGAGATTAAACCCATTGGTTCTAGTAGATTTGTAAGCCCATAAAAATACTCATCATCTCTGAGTGTAGGTACCTTAGTTATCCAGTCCAAATGTTGCAAGGAAATGCTCTTGAGGGAATGAATCCTGGACAGACAGAGGGATACACTGGGGGATTTTGCAGGATTTTGTGATCTCTATCAAAAGATAGAGTATACATTATCATCATTTTGATTCTGATGCTTCATTTGCTCTCTCTGAAGCTTTTTCCCATATCTCCTAATGTGAATCACTTATTCCAGATCACTCTTTGAAGAAGGCATCCGCTGATACATCAGAGATTAAATGAATCACTCATGATGGATTGTGCTTCATGGCTTTATATACTGCAGAAAATTATGCATTTTACACTACCTTGTAAAATAACCATTTATCTAAGTAAACATATTGACTCCTGTTGGGTTCATATGAAAACTATCCTAGGTTTTGAATCTTAATTTAGCAAGCTCTTGACAGGAAGGAAAAAAGACAGCTAAGAATGATGGAGAAGAATCAGTTACTTAAATGTCAATAGAGGGAGTGTAAAAAATGAGCTCAAAGTAACAGATCAATTTGTTCTCTAGAGCCCAGCTAGAGATACAGACTTGGCAACTTCTACCACATTTTCCCCCCTCAAAAATCAAAGCTTCAGAATTTGTGGCAAGTGGTACAGTTATACACTGCTGTGGTGTGAACTCAAACATGACAACAGCACGTGTTAGACAAAGAAATGAGGCCAAGTGGTTAGAACAAAGAGAAACTGCAGAATATTGTTTTCCAGGTGTTCTGCCTTGTACCCTTCCCCACTTACTGTAGGTACCAAAGCAAGATTTCTCTTTTCCAAGCTTCTCAGTTACCACATCTGTACTATGGAAATTATACTCTGAGCCAGATTCCCTCTGGGGTCATTCCATGTCATATATTGTAACATTTTGACATCTGACATTGGCAAAATTCGATCTTTATATGTGCACCCCAAGTCCTCTTCTGAGCTGAAAGTGTCAAAAGGCATAAGCATTGCACATGAGTGAAGTTCAAGAATGGGGCATAACTGTCTTATCCCAGGCCCTTTGGAAAGCCCTGTTTCTGTCTGTCAAGGAAGCAGGAGTGCAGGTTAGCACTAATAGTCTTACTCAGCTTTCACAAAATAACAGGTTAGATTTTCTTGTACCTGACCATTTTTATCTGTTACCCCAGATTGCCCTTAATTGGTGTTCCTGCCTGATTTTTGTCCTGCTCACCTCCTTTTCTTGCTAAGTATTTACACCCCTCTCACTCACAATAGGATCTAAGACACTGAGTGCAGCATTGACTTCAGCAAGCTTTGGATCAGACCTGTAATCACTTCGAGCCTCTGACTAGCTGGCTCTAAGTATTTAGGATGAATCAAGTGTAAGACAAAGGAGAATACCAGGGCAAAGTGTTATATTGTCTATTTCTGCTTCCCCAAAGGTTAAAAAAAATCCATTGTCCTATTCATACTATAAAATAATTCACCATGGAGCAAAACATTGTATCATGATAGATATCTGGGCAGTGATTGAAATAATAACAGACTGTTTAATTGCTAAATTAAAGTGGTGATATTATGAAATAACGTATTATATCCACATTTATAATAAATTAATCCATCATGATTAAAGGTCTCTCAATGAATACCAAATGAATTAATACATGATTGGCTTTTGCAAGTATAAGCCTTTAAAATTACACTGAGTTCTGCAAGCATCTAGCAGCCCACAGCAAAAAGTTGCAGCAAGAAAATGTCACAAAAAAAACTTTTCTGCATTTCATATAGAACACCTTTCCTTTAAGAACATTTTTGCATTGAATTCGTTAGCAATTTTAGGAGAAAATATGCCCATAATCCTAAAACGTTTGGGGGAGTGGGGAAAATTACCACAATATGACTAATTTTATGAAAGACATCTGTCATTTTCTAGTGTTGTAGAGCAAGCTGTTTAGTAAGTAAATTTAATTAACCAGATTTCTCATATTAAAAAAGGGGGGTGGGGGGGTGGGGGAGGCTTTTAGAGTGTGCCAGGGAAATATCCCTTGAATATAGTTTGTTTAGTGTGTCCAATTAGAATGAGTCATCAAATTTTCTGAAACTTAAATATCTCAACTTAATTTGTTTCCACATTGTTTTTCTATATGGCATTTTGCAGCCATTTTCTCTGCATAGTTGATGCTGTTTATTGTTGATATTACTTTTTGGAATCTCTGCTTAAAACTGAGGATTTTTGGTGCTTGGTGTTGTACCAAAAAGTTTCCCCATTGAAAAAGAGACCTACACAGAATGAGAAGTGAGAAAAGCAGCAGAGAGCAGGTGTATCTGCCTCAGATCATGAATAATTCAGCGAAACATCTGAGTCTTGGTCTAGCACTGTATCAAATCCTAGACCACACTATACTTTTGGCTTATAAAAAGATACAATTGTAAATCAATGGTAAGCTCCTGCTTAGCAGTGTGAAATTCCCTCTGCTGCTTGTAATAGTTGCAGACCTGATAGGCTGGTCCTTTTCTTAATGAGGATAATATGGTTCATTTTCACAAAATACTGATTGCCTCTGCTTCATGGAGCTTACAGCACAAATAAGGATGTTCTACAACAGCCTTTTATTAGTAATATGCAGAGACTTGTGCTATAATATGGATCCCAAGAAAACCCCTTCCAGTATTTATGTAGTTTTTCCAAGGACAGGAAAACAACCAACCAAGTAAACAAAAAAAAAGAAAAAAAAAACAAACCACTACTCTTTAATGTAAATTTAAATCTGGGATGAGTCTCCTGACTGTATTTTAATTTAGCTAAGATCAAAATCTAATTAGAAATCTCAGTTTAATTTCAATTAAAAAAACAGTTTAAAAATACTAAAATAGTTGATTATAGTTAAACGTAATATGTTTAGCACTTTCTTAATATATTAAGAATACTTAAGCTCATAGAAGCTACTCAGTTCCTAATGAAAACCTTTTGGTGAGTTTCTGTTGGTTAGCACACCTATACAAAAGTACCACCCAAAATCTAACATCTGCTGCTGTTGTGCACAGGGAAAGACTTCCTCTCTATTCAGAAAAAAAAGCAATCACTGCAACTAATACCCGTGCCCATTGCCTATGAATCTGCTGAACTGTACAGAATTTCACTGAGGAATGAATCTGGGGGTTTTTTTGGTTGGTTGGTTGGTTGGTTTTTTAGAATTTGCTTTCATTTAGAAACACATAGGTTATTTACTAAGAACACAATATTAATTCTGGCAAGTTTTTTATTACCCTAACTTTACATTTAGAAAGTCTAATTGTACATAATATATGTTTGGTATTCAGAGAGCATCGTTCACTTAAAAGTGTGAAAAGAGTTTCTAAATGTGGGGAATAAGTCAGTCCAGAAGATAACAGATTGCTTACTGGGGTGGAATGAACATGAAGAGAAGGGGATGGGAAAAACTGAAGGACTTCATTTATTCTCATGTACATGCACACATTGTGAATCTTCTAGAATATCTACAAGCTGAAATGTTATACCTCACCCTTTAGACCAGGGTTTTCCTCCACACACTTGCAGGAGGACAGACTTGGATAACTCCAGTAAATGCCCACTACCTCCTGCCCAGGGCCTTTAGAGCTGCAATGGAGAAGGGTCAGAAAGTTGACAGAGAAGTACCTAAGAGCTGATATGTGGATTTAAGCTTCTTTTTTTGTCAGACTCACTGTAACCCCTTTTTTGAGACTCTCAAGGCTATATTCAGGCAGCATGAAGTATCTATGACTGGTCAGAGGAGAGAGTTGGCTGCTTCTGAGAAACAACTGAAATTTAGTAAAGCACCATGCAGGAGGCTGCTTAGAGAAGCCAGGAGAAAATATTAGATAAAAAGCACTGCTTACAATCCAGGCCATTTGAATATGGAGTTTAGATTTTCTTTGTTTTAATTCCCCATCTATAAAATAGCACTTTTTAAATGTCCAGGACAAACAAACACAAGGGAGCTTAGTATTAGAGGACAAATGATTATCTATATTCATATCCATGCTATACAGATAGAAGTAATATATGATTCAGCATGTGAGGCATGCAGACATGAATCAAACCCACCCCGGAGGGGTCAGCAGCAGAAAAGGTGTTAGAAGCTCAAGGGAATTTTATCTGAGCAAAGGCAATAGGATCAAGCTCTGAGACAGACAGCTTTTAAGTGAGCACAGACAATCCTGCAATTAATGGAGACATATCTACTCAGTATTACAGTACAGCCGACCTGCATCCTTGGCTTATTAATTTCTCCCACTAGTACAAGTAAGTTGACGTCTTCTAAATTAAAAACAGTTCTGCCTTAGGAAGAATTGCCAAAGAATTTGTACATTAGAAGTCTCAGGAGATGCAACTCTTGCATGCTGCCTTCGCTGGGGAAGAGTACAAGCTTATCCTTCAGGAAGTGTCATCTGCCAGTTATGACAGCTACACATTTGTATTCATTTATGAATTCACAATTTACAGCTGTGGCTATTTAACACAACAATTCCCTGGAAAATCTTTGGACTCTGTGTTTGCATAATAAGAGAAAACTTTCCAGAGATCTCTTCTCTTTCCTCCTTCTCTTCTATTATTGTTTTATACCCAGCTACTTTTACACAATAATTTAGGCCAGTGTATCCCAGGGTTTTTCTGGCCTCTGCGCATGCAGGAAGCTTGTGAATCTCTGGCAACCTTGCTATGGGGGACAATATTTTTAACAGGGTGTCTTTAGAAGAATCGATTTTCTTATTCTCTAGAGTGAAAGTGTAGTCTGTCACCTGGGCAGATACAACTATTAACAGGAGCAGGGCTTCAGGTACTGAAGCTCTGTTTCTGATTCAGCTAGAGATGTCCTGAGCGACCCTAAACAAATCACTTCATCTCACTGGCTTTTCATCTTCGTACAACATGAAAATAGAGCTAACATTTCTTCTTCTCTCAGGCACATGGTGAAAAAGAATGTTGCTCGTAACTATGAGGTGTTTAGTTAGCTCAAAGTCCACTCCACTGTGTCTATAATATGCATTGTCTTTGAAGTTCCACTACAGCATATACAAGCCCACTCAGGCTGCTCCCTCTACTCCTTTTGGACATGTTCTCTTTGGTAGATGAAGGGATGGTGGACATCTGTGATGTTAGCTCACTGACTTCTTTAGACCAAGAGATCAAACATGAAAGAAAAGGATGTCTAGCTCTTTGAAAACAAAGTAGACAATTAAGTATAAAACTTACCTGTGACAGAGAAGTAAAAGTCAAAATCTTTTTAATTTTTGAATAATTTAAAAATCAAAAACTATATTTAAATAGAATTATAGCATGGTTTGGGTTAAACCAGACCTTTAAAGGTCACCTGGTCTAGCCCCTCTGTAGTGAACAGGGACATCTTCAACTGGATCAGGTGGCTCAAAACCCCATCCAGCCTAACATAGAATTTTTCCAGGGACGGGGATTCTAAATATCTGTCAGCTAAAAAGCTGATAAAAAGAGGGTATTTTCATGAGTTTTTTTATCCTTCTTGGTTTCTTTGTTCATTAGGGGCATGGAGGTGGGGTTGCTGAAGGGGAAAAGGATGATGATGTCAAGGGGAGCAGGAATTATTTTAGTCAAATATTGGTCAGAAGTACAGACAAGAAAATGAAGGAGCTGTTGGTGGACTTGTGCCTCAGAGAAGGTGAAGCAACATGCTGCTTAGTGCACATGCAATAATGGGAGATTTATGAGGAGGAGAGTAGGTTATAAGAATAGCCCACATTAATATTCTGCTTCAAACTCTTCCCATTGATCTCCCAGTAATAAACTGCAATGGTCAAAAAAGTACAATTTTCCTTCAGGCCAATTTTGCCTTTGCTCCTTAAGGAGCTTCCCAGAAAAGAGATTCTCTGTTTCTGTTTCTCTTTGCTTCCTATGCTATGCTATACAGAAGGCAGAAAATTTCTAGCCAAGCTTCAGGTTTAACATGTCTCATCACAGTAACCTCCTTTCACTTCTAGCTGGATGTCAATGTTCACTTCTCATGGCTCCCACCTTCCTTCCTTCTTTCTCTTCTCCATAGCTCATTGGATATATGATGGAATCATACAATGGTTTGGGTTGGAAGGGATCTTAAAGATCATATAGTTCCAAGCCCCCTGCATGGGCAGGGACACCTTCCACTAGACCAGGTGGCTCAAAGCCTCATCTAACCTGGCCTTGGACACTTCCAGAGGGCATCCACTGTTTCCCTTGGATGATGTGTTTCCAGTGTCTCACCACCTTCACAGTGAAGAATTTCTTCCTAATATCTAATCTAAATCTACTTTCTTCCATTTTAAAGCCATTACCCCTTGTCCTATTACTACCTGCCCTTATCAAAAGTCCTCTTCTGGGTTTCTTGTAGGCCCCCTTCAGAGCTGAACCTTGTGATCGTTCTCTGTTGATTAGCCTGAACCTGAGCACCAGGAGTAGGTGAATTTGCATTTGTAACATTTAAATAAAACCAGACACCCTAATAAGCATGTACATCAAAAATAAAAACAAAAAAAAAAGAAGCCAAATCCACTGCCGAGGTACAAGTTTCCTTTAACAATCTATATGAGAGGAAATTCAACAAAAAGCTTTAATCCATTGTGAACTCTGCATGTTTTATGTAAGGATTTCAGAAGTGTTTTATTCTGCTGAAACCATCAAGATAACTTGGCATTATCTCACTAAAATAGATTGGGCTAATCACTAGCCATTGAATTTTATTCTGTGTCTGATTTCTTGGCTTTTGTGTACTGCAAATGTTCAGTAAGTCTGTTTTGTATGATTTTCAGTTATCTTTAAAAATATCTTTCAAACAGTGGAGGCTCTGACCAGATAGGGATCACAGACTCTGTGGAGTCATTTTTCTTCACAGAGTAGTAGAAGTAGCACTGTCACAACAGCAAAATTGTATTCTATCCAGGGAGTAAATATATTGATCGTTTACTTAGCAGAACTAGCGAACAATGTGCATTACACTTATTCTCTGCAGCTTGCACTGACTTCCAATTTGCTTTTGGTTGTTGGGCTTGAAGTATAAAGCCATGGGCTTTGTGCTTGTGACTTTTTCTTCTTCTTTGCTCCTTCTTGTGTCTTGTTACTAGAGGTCAGTTGGGATTTATCAGTTAGCAATCCCCATTAACTCAGAGGGACCCAAGCTAGTACCATACAAAATACTTCTCCTGCTGTCCTGCTGCAATTTTAACCCATTTAATTCCTGATACAGAGACTATTTACTTAGATGATCACCTAGGGAATGAACATAGACTGAGCAGAGATCATCTATATCAGCTCATTATTTGACATTTCTCAGGTTATCATTCTCATCAATCCTCTTCCTAGGACCAGAGTACACTTGGTACAGTGACAGATTTTTGTTTTGCTTCCTAATATAAAATGAATATGTCAGGGCAGATCAACTTGAGCCCAGTTTAGCAGAGACCACACACACAGTCTAGACACATGGCTACTCAGTTGCCGTGAAGCTGAAGTTCTCAACCTAAACCCAGCATCTACAAAGGCTTCTTAGTCCAGTTGTCTGACCAAAAAGCTCCCAGTTCTGAACCAAAAATTAAATCCTTGTTGAAACAAAATCTGCACCCCAATATCACCCAGACACTTTGGCGAATCTTGCAGCTCTTCTGCTAATTTTGCTTGTGGTGTTTCAGGAAATGTAAAGCTTTGGATATTCTACGCTATTAGATGAGCATCTCCCCAGTACACACACTTCTAAATGCACTTGAGTGGATCAGCAAATAAATATTTGACTAAGCAACGCACACTTGATATTTCATTAATTTTGCTCTGCCTTTGAGAGTTTGATCATTCTAACCATGGTTTCCCTCATGAACCTCTATGCCTATGACAGGGGATTGCTAATGCATGTTCCCCTTGGATTAATAGATGTGGATAGAGAATCTTACTTGACTACAAGGTGTGGTACAGGATTTCTGTGCAGACACTAGACTGTTAGGTTTGAAACAGCTTTGAAAGTCAACATTTCAGATGCTTTATTTGCTTCATGCATGGCTTGTTCCTAGATACACCCAGCTTGTGTGTCCATGGCTTCTCCATAGGCTACAATAAAGCCTGTGTGGATCTGTCTGCACAGGCTCTGCAGACAAAATGCTGTGCAAACCCACCTTCAGCCTATGAGACACCTGGAAATTTCTAAACAATGTGAGTTGCCATTAGGAGATACTGCATTGCCAGAGAAATCTTTTTTTATTGATTTCTATAGAATTTTTACTGTCAATATGTCATTTAAGTATAAAGCAGTCACCCCAAAATAAAAACATGCCTATTGCACTCTACTAGGCTGTGGGAAACATGGGAGTTTCAACACAAGAAATGAGTTTATGTCTCCCTAGGCATGAAAATTTGGACTGGTCATGGTTTCATCCAAAAGTAAATGATTTTGAGCAGCCTGGTCTACTGGAAGGTGTCTCTGCCCATGGAAGGAAGTCTGGAACTAAATGATCTTTAAGGTCTCTTCCAAACAAAACCATTCTATGATCCTATGTTTCTAAGATTTTAATCCTTCATATTTTCAGAGCTGGACAAGCTGTTTCCTATCCAGCTAATCCACTGGTTGCAAACATTGTCAACTCATAAGAACACCTAAAAAACTTAGCTACTGATCCATACCCCTCAAGAAAAATATTCTATTTTTGTCTTGTAGACAGAGATAACCTTTGTCTTGGCCCTTTTATAATCACAGAATCATACAGTGGTTTAGCTTGGAAGATCATCCAGTTCCAGCCCCTCTGCATGGGCACACACACCTTCCACTAGAACAGGTTGCTCAAAGTCCCATCCAGCCTGGCCTTGAACACCTCCAGGGATGGGGCACCCACAGCTTCTCTGGGTAACCAGTTCCAGTGTCTCACCAAAAGAAAGCAAGGCTTAGGTGATAATGGTGCTTCTCCTCCAGGCCACCCTTACAGCCAACTCCTGAACTCATGAAACCACTTAACCCGGTTTGCCAACCACTTTACATTTTCAAGCAGCAACTGGTTCTGCACAACCAGGACTGGTCATAGTGTTTTTTGCCTGCCAAGATTTCACAGACAGGACCAGCTCATATGTTAAATGGGACACATCCAGGGCACAACATGGATGCAAACCTGCAGGATATTTGGATTCATTAGTGCTGCAGATAACCCAGCAGTTTGTGGGGGTGGAAGGAGGATGTGGATCAATGAGAAGGGATTCAATATTTTCTATTCAGAAAACCCCTCAAAATGGCATTTGAAGAAATTCTTCCTCCACTCTGAAGTTTCCTAGAAAATGACTGTCCCTTATCACAGCTTATCTCTTGTGCAGTGTCCTTCCAGCTCCTGCATGCCCATTCCCAATCAGACCAACAAGCTCCTGCCTTATCACAGCCATAAGCCTTCTTCTCCTTACTCTGTGGGAGCAGATAAATGGAAAGCAGATGTGTTGCTTCCAGCATGTTAAATGAGTGAGTGCTCCCCAAATCTGCTTCTTCAGCTTTCTCTTTTATCTTCTCCTTAACACCAAGCAGCCACCACTGATAACAAGCAGATTATAAACACTATCAGATTAACATTTTTATGTAATAAATGGTCAAGAACCTCACATTAAAAGAGTATCTTTCCTGGCATTAAACATCCTTAACTCACCCAGGAAGTCTTTATCAGCTTGAACCTGCTCTGCTCGTTGCATAATAAATCTCCGAACCCTGATTTCATCGTAAAGAAATTCTTCATGGGGACAGCAGGGAGCTAAATGAATGACTGTGTTTGAAAGGAAAATCAAGCAAAAAGATTAAAGTGCTGGTCTTCTTTAGTTTAAAACTAACTCTCTGTGCTAAATCTTTAGCTGGAGGATTTCTGGTTGGTATGTTTTGTCGTGTGACACAGTTTTTTGATTTCTCTAGGGCAGTTCAAATTTAGCTCAGGTCAAATTTACTTCAGATAGATTATTTTTTTAATGAAATACCTCTGTATTAATTTTTTCTTTTTTTTTTTCTTAAAAACAAGGATGTCATGCACTCACCCTCTTCAAACTGCTAATACTACTACTAGTACTTTTTGTTTGTGCTCTCACTTTACCCATTTTATCCTTGACATCTTTTTTCTGGCATCCTTTGCTTAACAATAAAATACTTCTCAGGCAAAACACTGGACTTCTGAAAAAGTGGAAAACCTGAAGAAACTACTTTGAGAAACATGGATATGGTAAATGTTCCACAGAAAATCCTGTGGAAAATGAGCACAGGTCATTTTGAACCCTGTCAAATGGAAATACACTTGCGATGTAGCTTGGGCAGCAGCAGTCATACAAGTAAAATGTCCTAAGAACATTAATCCATTTTTCTCAGGGTAAACCCTGAAAAACTGCTGCAGCAGTTGCCACTGACTTCACTGGGGGTGAAGAGATGCATAAGAAAAAGATGCCATTTATCTATAAGCACAGCCCCAAAGAGTGAGGGCAAGGAGTGATGTTTGAGGACTGACATTTGCACAGCAGCTGCTGCACCTCCCATAGACAAATAGAGTTTCTGAATCTCTGGCATCTTTAGATAAGCACCAAAGCTACTCAATGAAAAGTAAAAAAAAAACAAAACAATTCTTTCTTTCCGGTAGACTAAATAACAAATTTTCTTGCTTGGAAACACTGCTTTTTCATAGTGTATCCATGTTAAAATGAAGATCTAATGAGATTTTTGAAAACAAGTGTCCCAGAAACAGTTTTATATTCATTCATTTCTTTGTTGCTCTTCAATATATTCCTTGGAAATAATCTTTAGTATCCTTTAGTTATATTTTAAAGTAGGCTGGCCAGCACAGTCCCAAGTTGCTTGACTAGTGTCAACTGATAGATTAAATTTTCAATCCTGAGATTATTTTTTTAAAATATATAATCCCTCAGGAATCCAAACTTTGTTTTTGCTTCAGGGGACCATACAGCCTCTGTCTTTTTTTATAAAGCTGTATTATATTCAACCATTAATAGCTTTCCTATGAAGTGTTCTTAAAAATATGTGTAAACCCTAGCACCTCACCATCTAATAAAACCTTTTTTTTAAACTCCAATGTTCAAAGCCCCCTTGGGGATAAAGGATAAATCTTCATTTATGAAGATGTCTCTTTTTCCATTTGGTTGAAAAGTACTTCAGTAGTCCTTGGAGGAAGCACTGGTTTTGATCACATTCCAGATGTAATCTGAGCTGGTGCCCTAACCTTAACACTTAAAAATAAGTAGAATTTTTATTGATGTTTTAAAGAAACCACCATTTAGATACATGTATGAATTAGCATACTGTTCACAATTACATCAATTAAAATGCATAGGGATACAAAAAGAAAGATGTCTTCATATTTTTAATAAAATATACACTGCTTTCATTTATTGACAAGTAATTGCAATAGCAATGTTCCTAGGGTTGGATTTTGCAGTCCATATCTACAGTGGTTAAAATGTGTCTAGAGCTAATGTGCATCTCATATCAGCTGAAAGATTGTCCTTGATTTCACTGGAAATGGAGTAACATTATTCTGGGGGAGCAAGAAATTATCAAGTAGTAATTAGTAACACCTGCTAGAAGCTCATTTTTAGTAAATCTATGACATCAGACCCACTTGACAGTATTTTAACCCCTAATATTTCAGAAGAAAAAGGTAAGGAGATAAGTTGGTTTTTTTGTGGGTTTTTTGGTTTTGTTTTTTTTTTTCAGAGAACCTTTCATCTAACCAAATCCTCAAGTACTGTGCAAACATAACTAATTGCATGAACAATGGGATGATTCACTGCAGCCAACAGAGAAGTTCAGGAACAGCTGAGGTTGAACAAAGAAGCTGCATAAAGAAAATCCAGACTAAAGGGCACGAGGCAATAATGATTCTACAGAGGAGGTTATTTTATTTTTAGTGTGAAAGGATATTGGGGAAGGACTGGAAAGGTTAGGCATGGAGATTCCAGCAAGCAGGAGCATAGAGGCTACACCAGGCAGAAAGTGATGATTGGGCAGGAAGATCAAACAATAGAAGTGCTCTCAGCACCAGATGCCAATTTCCAATAAATTGAAGCATGGCATAGGGTTTTAGCCACATGACTCCTATTGACTTTAATAGGAGTCATGCAGCTAAAAAACCCTTATTGCTTGGAAAGTTGCTTATTAAAAAGTGAATACAAAAAATTAATTCAAGACAGACGGCCTATTCTGAAAGATCTGGCTTGGAAACACTGTGAGTTATGCTGGCAGAGAATTTGGCCTGATAGTTGCAGTATTACTCCAGACACCTTTTTCCACTTGAAACTGTACATGTGCCTTCTCCAGCACTAGTTAATGGATAAAGAGGAATGTGAGCTCAATTGACACTTTGGTTGACTGCCAAATGGAACTTAATGGAGTTAATAGACACTAATCCCAATTTAGAATTTTTCAGGGCTTGCACAATAAATTAGTGTGGCCACTGTGTGTTTAAATACTGGTTTTAAAGAGAAAAAGTTTATATGAAAGTGTGCACCCAGACAGCTGAGAGTACCCAGGCTCATGCTATTCCCCATAAATTGTATTTCTGAAATCTGCTTAAGATGTTGCCATAGAAAGAGATGTTCTGTATTTTTTAGCTGTAGTAACAGCAGTTGTCATTGACCAATGGATGTTGTTTCACTTCAAAATCTGAAAACAAATTTGCAGATTTTCTTAATCTCCATTTGTACTCCCACCTTGCATACCAAGCCATACAAGAGAGTTTTGAGCACAGGATTGGAAAAATGTTCTGACTGAGATGTTAGTTATCAAGAAGCATAAACAACAATTAGAGGGACAGCAGATCTTCAAAGATACAGTAAAAAAAATACAGATGTCTACCATAACACCCACGAAGGGTCTGCATTAGAAGATCCTCATAAGGAAAATGAGCTGCCTTCATTCTTGAACATATGATTGTCATATGTGAATCCATCATTCCCAAGGTTTTTTGGGACTGAGTAGAGGAAATACCCAGACTCAGATGTCTTTTGTTTCAAGGGTTGGTCTCACTTTTGTAGTACAAAAAATGCCAAAGATTAGTGCATGAGCTCATTCTATCAAGAAGAATCTCTCTACAGATATAGCAGGCCAACATAACCTTAGCTGTTCAACATGTAGGTCTCTTATCTGCCTAATCATTTGCTTGAGGAGGGTATTATACATCAGGTGCAAAACTATGATTGCAAAAACTGTCTGTGATACTGAGTATTGCCATACTAATATGCCCATGCCACAGCAGCAGGATTTTACAGTATGAACCTCTGTTTAAACTCAAATCAAGTGCCACACTGGAATACTGATTTCTAACTTCTATAGCTCCATAGATCTATCACACTTATCCCTTTTTTAAATTTGCAAGTAATCTGCAACATAACAGATCTCTATATGGACAAAAAGTTTTTAAGAAGTTTTACTCTGCTTAAATGTATTTACCTCCTTGGTAGGAAGAGGTAAAGGTCAAGGCAAATCTTGCACCTTAGAATCTTCAGTTCTTAAATCAATTTTCATTAAACAGGGATTAGGAAAAGACTACAGTGTTTCAGAAAGGGGTCAGTTTCTCCATTAAGTTTAAATTTCTTGAATGTTTTTATGAAGTATCTAGAACTATACTGCATAAAGAGATCACCTGAGTGTGTGTCCTGGTTTGAGCCAGGATGGAACCAATTTTCTTTTTAGTAATTTTACTTTTCAGTTAAGGCTCTTCCAAGTAACTGGAATTTCAGAAATTGACAAAATATTTTTCAGACAGTATCTGCTTCCAGGACTGATAACTCTCAACAGTTACAGTTATTGTGGAGAATGGCATGCCCTGGAGAACCTCTTATGTGCTGGAAATGAAAGGGGGTAAAAGGAGTCACACTTGTGACCCCTCTGTACAAAGGAGAGGACTGCACAGGTGACCTAAAATTAATGAAACAAAGTCTTCTGTCCCATGCAAGTCATACTCAGTATAAAGCTGACATTCTGGCAGGACTCTGTCCGTTCTTCTGCCTTTGATCCCAATCCATGCATTCCTAAAACCAGTTTCTGCCTGCAGCTGTGTCCAGGAATCCAGTCCAGGACATTCTCAGGGACTGCCCTGCAGCCTGGATGGTGACATGAACTTTAGTGGGGGCAGCATGATGTTATTTTTTTCATATATGTGTATGTACTTGTACCTCTTTCATTATTTTCTTCTTCATCATTACTGTTTCATTAGAGCTGTGCAGTTTAGTTTCTAACCTGTCCCTCTCTCTTATCTCTTTCCTTTCCCTTTCTGGGAAGGAAGATGGGTTAATAGAGAGCATCTGTCATCCATATAATTGCTGGCCTTGTATTAGAACTTGACAGGGTGAAAACAGTAGGACGATTCTTACTATCCCTTGCCTTGGTCATATCAATTAAATCAACAGAGTGACAAAAGAATAAATAGATACAAGTTTAGATTACATGCACATACATATATACAAGGGAGCATGTAATACTGTCCCATGTTTACAGATGAACCTGACACAAAACATCTGAGACAGGGAGCCTCAAAAGAAAGCCATGTGATATACAGAGAAATGAGCCTCCCTGATATTGTCATGTCCAATAAATGGATAATTCATGCATTTACCAGGATGTACTGACATTTCTACCTGCATAAATAGTATAAGATGAAGGAAGTTTGTGATATAAGTGACCCCTCAAAAAATGTCTTCATGGCAAATCCATGTCTCTCTATTTCCAGTTTTTTTGTTTGGGTTTTTTTTGGTTTGGGTTTTTTGTTTGTTTTTTTTTTTTTTTTTTTTGTGGTTTTTTTTTTTGTGTGGTTTTGTTTGTTTTTTTTTTTGGTTAGCAGACTGGTTCCTATTAATTTTAATCTGAGAAATCATCCTTGTGCTTTGTAGTCTGAGAAATCATCCTTCTTGCAGAAGGTGTGCTTCTTCACAGAATTTTAAATTATTAACCTTCCTCCCTTTGAGTAGAAGCACTGGCTTCCCAACATGGAAATGCTAAGCATGACAACTGCCTCCTATCAGACACCACCACAAGTCTTGCTAATGTGCAAACAGTCCCTCCTATCTAGATTTCTGGCCAGCTTGAGAATAGAAATAATGACCTGTGTCAACTCTGTCCATACATCTGCTATTCTCACTGCTCACTCCCATGAAGATAGGAAATTGGAGGCCACTACAGAAGGTTTAATCTGCTTTGGTTTCCAACCTTGCAAGTAAAGGCAGAAGGCCAACTGCATAAACATTACTCACTCCTAAGTAGTGAGGTAATCAAGAGAGAGAAAGGAGGAAAGAGAAGGTAGGAGGCAAGAAAATTGAAATGTGGTTTTGAAATGGTTTCAGTAGTTGAGCCCCATCGAATGCACCTTGTGGCTTGTGGTACAAATACAAAAACTTACTACATTTTGTCATTAAATACAGGCCAAAGACAGTTCCTCGGTTACCTAAGTGAATGTGGTGTGTAAGTGCTTATTCTTCAATTTGCAGTTGTGATGAGAAGCCTGAAATGTTTTGATTCCTCATTTAATGTGGTCTCCCCAAGGGATTTCATGGTCCTCAGCATAAAGATAACTGTGTGCTTAAAAAAAAAAAATAGGCAGAGAAGAAAATATCCTAATATGTCATTCCTTGGCAGTCAAACACAGCAGAATACTGTTCTGCCTTCAGACGTCTTCCTATGTGTCAGTAAAAATGTAAGCCTTAAAAAAATAAAAGGAAGAAAGAAATCAAACCACACAAACAAAATGTTGATACCTCAGGGACAATACACTAAATACACCTGAAGTCCAGAAATATGTTAATTGCTAATCAAAGAAGAAATCACAATCCAATGAAGCAGTGATCCTCTGCAGATTTCAGCTGACACCTGCATTTAGCTTCCTTGATTTTTTCCACCTTAATGAACATACGGAGAGTGCTCTGCTAAAGGAGCAACATGTCATACTCTCTGTAAGCAGTGTTGTACACTTGCTGAAATGAAACAGAATAAGTGGCTGGATAAAAACCTTTCATTAACCACCCAAATACTGCTATGACACTTATGTTAGCAGTTTGATTATTAAAAGCTCATGTTGCTGCATTTCATGGCCATACAAATGTTATTCTATTACAGTAAGACATTAGGAAAATAATGCCTCAAAAAAAGAAATTAATCAAGCACCAGTGACTGCCCTTTTTTTGTTTCTCTTTTCTATGTGTGCATTATTTTAAGGAGAAATTTCTTTTAAAACTGTAGGCTGAATTGCTACATACGTACCTAAAATCAAACAATGGAATAGAAATAAGAGTGTTCATGTGTCCTGTGCACGACAGCATGGAGAACCTGAAGGACTGTGAAATGCCCCAGAGCTGTGGACACTGAAGCTCACCTTGGTGTTTCCAGTACTCAAAAAAGCCGAAATCGACCAAAACAAATATAAAATAAAATAATAAAATAAAATTTAAAAACAGGGAAACTTCAGGGTTTTCTAGTTTGGGTTGTGACAGGTTTGTGAGTTCTGTCTTTTCCAGGTCAGATAAACTCTCTGAACATCTTTTATTCTTGACTAGTATCACTTCTTCATATTGCCTGTCCCACTCCACTCTTAGGCTGTTTGGGAAGGCACTTCTCAGTTGCCAGACTTCTGTGATTTCCTGGAAAATGCAGAACCTTTTAAAACCTTGAGTGGCTCCAGATTCCCTGCTCCTCAAGCAACACACATACCTCTGCTGAAGGTCAGGATGCTGAAAGCCCAAATATCTTTGCTTTGAAGGCAATCAATGCTCTGTGTCTTCCCAGAGACACAGAAGATCTGGTTTTCTATCAGATAATGTGGCAGGAGGCCAAGCTCATTTCTGATAGAAGCCTGCATTAGTATAATTTTAAGGGAAAAAACATATATAAAAAACCACCAGATATTTTCTCAGAGGAACATATTTAAGAAGAACTGGCGTTTTTCCACAGAACTCTGCTTTGCCAGGAAATTGCAGCAAAATATCTGAAAAAATGTCAGAACACAGTTAACAATCAAGTATTCAAAGAAGTCTCCATTTAATGGTATAACAAAAAAAAAGGAACCATGCAGATGCTTTGTTTATATTAAATTATCTCTATTGAAAAATGAGAGTTTTCATAATCAGATTATAGATTATTCCTAAAAAACAAGGTAAAATTTCTCATTACAGTTGTGTCTATTTGTGTTCCTTAGAAAAAGTCCAGACTGGATAAACTCAGAGTACTTAATTGTAGAGAAACAAGATAAACCAGGTGCCTCGAGTTGCCAAAGAGTGGGTGTGAGTCCACCTGTGCCTGATTAGGACAGGCCCCTATTGGGCATGAGCAAGACCAGGAGGCCAATAAAGGTGGGACACACACCCACAGAGCTAGAGCTCACTCTGGTGTGAGGCAAGGAAGAGGCCAGCAGCTTGTTGAGCCTCAGGAGCAAGAGAGGCTCTTCCCGCAACACTTAATGTTGCTGCAGTCATCTCTAAATTGCCCTTGGTCTTCCCACACCTATGGCTTTTTGATCACTTTTTATGTATTTAAAGCAACAAAAATATCAGTCTACTGTGTTATCTAGGCAGTTAAGAGAGTTGATAGCAATAGTTCAGAAGTAGATTACTGCCTCTAGAGGCTTCTCTAAAGAAAACGCAGTGCAGCATTATAAGAAAGGGAAATATCTGATTCCATCAAAGTTGTGTAGGTAGCAAGGAATTGTACCTTTTCTTGCTGAACAAATGTCAAAAGGCTGGTCTAGATTAGAACCTTGAAGCTGATTTAATGTACACCTCTCCACAGCATTATAGGATTTGTCTTAAAAGCCAAGGTGCATTGTGTCCATGAGTCTGACTGCTGGCACATGAATCTGTACTTGTTGAGTATAAGCAGATGGGGAATGTTCCTGCAATCTACTAAGAAAGCTAAACACCTTACTACATGTTGAAGGATCTGCTCACTGATGCTTAGACAAGATCTCTGATATTTGCTTGTTCTTAAAGCTCAGGTTTGGTTTTCTTTTATAATAGATATATATTTGATATCATATCTGAACAGGCCACCATTAGAGAATGCACCTTCACAATACATCCTCTGGTTTATTAGGCTCACTGGAGGCTTCCTCACACAGCACAGTGGCATAACTCTTCTTCTGGGGCATCCTGCAGATGATGACATGGGAAACTTCATGAATTACAGTATTTAAATATCATTGCTCTAATATATTGAGTCTCAGACTGCAAAGACAAGGTACAGCAAGAATGCATCACTGCTATTCCTCAATGCCAATGTGATCCATCAAAGATAAAGAATTTGTCCTCCTCCTCAGTTATAGCTTTTGCTTTTCCATTCAAGCTGGAATTGTGGTTTTGTGTTTATTTCTGCTGGTTTAAGCATTTTTGCAGCTAAGTTAGCAGACATAGGTGCCTTTTGGTTACTTCTGTTTTATGATGCCAACAGCAGTCAAGTGACTTTAAGAAATAGTTTTCACTCTAACCCCAGGTCAAATAATGTGTAGACTGAGGGGGTTATCTTTTCAACCACTTAAAAACTGGGAGTTTCAATAACAGACCTTGTGGACTTTTTTGAGGGTGTTCATCTAAATGTACAGATCATACACACAACCTTAGGGAGACCCAGGCACATCACATTCAGACACACACACATTCAGACTGACAACACAAGACTGTCCTTCCCCACCTTAGGGACTGAAAGGTATTTGGGCATAGTCTACATAATTCAGTCTGTAAATTCAGGTTTCTAAAATAGGGTAAGTGATTTACTTTCCTGTGTGTTTTACCAATAGTCTGTATTGCCATTAATAAGACAAGAACAAATACATTTGAAATAATATATATCTAAACTCAGTGCTTTAAAACACTGTACCTGATCCACCTGAATTATTTACCTTTAATTCATAGGGAAAAGTAAATACTATGGAACAGTTGGAAGTAATTTTATAAATTCAAACAGAGCCAGTACTGATTTATTCCATCTAGACTGCTTCCAAGTGGATAATATGGAAAAAATGTCTATGAAATTCAGAGACACTGCTTGGCTCTCTGTATTTCCTTGTTAATACAATTAACTCCCACACAATCCTTGATAACAATCTCATTAACCCTATCCAAACAAGAAGAACAGTATAAGCTTATCCTGCCCATCCTCAGTGTCTTGCAAAACACTGAGATGTACTGGCACCCATTTAAAATCAGCCCTAAAGCCATCCATTCCTAATGATTCAAAACTGACAGATTTATTCATATACTTCACCATACATACTTAGCCCCTGAGGGCCTGGGAACATTTTCTTCCTAGATCCTCAGGGAATTTATGAAAATGCTAAGTTCTCTACTTAAAGAGAGTTTTAGGAGTGGAATAACAAGTATGCTGTAGCTGAGGACTGAGGGATCTTGATGCAGGAGAAGATGGCATTGCACCTGCCCCTATTAAAACTGGGTATTGCCAGTATAATAAGCACCCACTTTTATGACAGTAAATATTCACTAAAGGGCTTTTGAGGTTAAGTTATGTCAGTCCTCTTCAGACTTGCTACTGAAGGCAGAATAACATGCCCTTTTGTTGACACTAGAGCTGGGCACTCTGAAAAATAGTTTATTTGTTACAGTATTTCACTCTGATTTTTTTTCTAAATATCTGATGTTGATTTTGATATTTTTGCAGGCGTTTTATTCCAAGCTTATTTGATTAAAATCAAAATTCTCTGATGTGGGTAGTAAGTTGGTACTCCAGTTCAGTAGAGACCTCCCTGATTCTTTCTTTCTGCCTAAGAGCACCTTCTTAACTTGTAAACTTATTCCTCTAAAGTCAGTACTTTGAGAAGGTATTTGCAAGAAAAATCTTAGTTGGAAATTGTAACTTAAGAACAGACAAAGCATCCAGACTGAGAGAGGAAAAGAATTTAAAAATCTTGATACACTTAGATATTTAATTTTGGAAAGAAGTTTTCTAAAACTTCTGGGTGTCAAGCAAGACAGAATAATGTCAATCAATTGGCAGTATCAGTTATGATCCAGAGACAAATGTGAAAAATCTTAAAATTACCAACAGATGTGGAAAATGCAATAGTCAAGAAAAAAGGAAAGATAGTACAAAGAAAAACAGAGAGAAGTTCTGGCAGGGAAGATAATGTAGATGGCTTCTGAAAGATGTAGAGGAAAGTCTTGTGAGATGTTTGAAGCCAGCCCTCACATTATTTGTACAGTAGTAATAAATACATCAGTTATCATAGATAAAGCAGAATCTGAGACAGACAGAAAATTTTTTCATTTATTTTAAGGAGTACATAAGGTGGATTTTAAGAAGTGCTACATCTCTGCTAAATCAGGAAACTACATACAATTGGGCCTTCCCTTTTGCATTTTTCTTTTAGATCATGAATAACAGAATGTTGTAAAACCAAGCAAAGGTTGTATTCCCAAGAATCTGAACTTTTTAGGGAAAAGGCACCCACAGTAACATTCATCTCAACTAAATATATAGAATTACTATGTAGGGACATCCATTCCAGCTAATCACACAAGGTCCTCTTCTGTCACCAATAAAGAGAATCAGGCATTTCTAGGGTGTGAATTATTTTAGGTATCTACTGCAGGATGAGATTAATTGTTTCTGTGAGGCAGCTGTTTACTTCCTTGACTAAACTGACATTCTAGAATGTTTCTTTACATTAGAAGCCTATGTTGTAAATATCCACATTACGAATTTCACACAGAGGGAATATTTTATAGCAGCAAGTGTTTACAAAGCTGTGCTGTTCAAACCAAAAAAAAGCTTTTGCTTTCAAGGTTTTTCAACCACTAGTGGTAAGAGGCCTCTGTCTCTAGTCTCTGTTCATGCCTGCTTATGTAAGACCCGTAGTTTCCTTCCCCTCACCTGTCATGAGGTGGGAGACAATTGCTGTAAAAATTGCTGAGCAACCTGATCTAGTTGAACATGTCCCTGCTTATTGAAGGGAGAGTGGACCAGACGAACTTTAAAAGTCCCTTCCAGCCCAAACTGTTCTATGATTCTGGGAAAATGTTGATCTTTAAACTGAGCTTTGCCAGAGATCAACCCATCTGAATCCTTTCGAGCACTAGACTGAATTCCTGCGCCCTTTGGAAAGTCCTGGAGTTGAAACACTGAAAGATGCTTGAGGATTCACTTTTTTGGGAAACTGACCTGTGGAAAGCATAAGAAAAAAAACAAGGACAGGCATCTAGCTTAGGATAGTTCAAAGTTCATTTAAGATCTAAAATGGACAAGGCAAACAAAAGATCACCTAGACATTGAAAGGGTGTTAGAAAGAACCTTAATTTAATTGGTTTTAATATATACAGTGACATCTACAGGAAATTTTAATCAATGTCTTGGGCACTCCTGATCATGATATTTAACTTTTAAATGCAGTAAGCACTGAAGTTGGCAGAATCATGTTCTAAAACAGATAATAATTTTAAAAAAAGAATTTAATTAGGCTCTAAGGTATCTTATTCTCTCTTGAAATTAAAACAAATTAAACAAAAACATTTGGTAAAAAAAGCATGTCAATGTATTTTTAATTACTGTAGCCAACACCTGATATTCTGGATGTAGTCAGGAGACATATTTCTGCTCAGTACAGTTATCCTTACACTTCTTTGGTAGGAAATGAACCTTCCACAGAGGGGTTATGCTGAGCAGATCAAAGTCTGACCACAGGAGCATAAATTCACCTTCCTTCTCACCCTTGGGTCACCACACATCAGTAGAGTTCTCTGACTGAAAGGAGTAAAGGGTAAACAGGGAGAACATGGTATGGTTCCTCATGCAGATGATGTGTAGCTTTTCAAACAAGATCCATTTTACTCCTTGGAAAAAGTAGCATGGAAACAGTATATTGGACTTCATTGTCTGATATAAAATTAATACAGTAAACCAGAGGTGTTAGACATTGGCTTTCCCAAGACTGCAGCATTCTTCCTAAATAAAACTAAGTTAACCACATTGATGTTAACCTTGAAAAAAAACAAGACAGACTTAGGAGTTTATTATACACCACTCTGGACTAAAACAATATAAACTTTTTAGAATGAGAAGAAATGAGAAGTTCTTGGAAAACAAAAGAGCTATCACTGAAATGAACCAAATGCCTAGATATACTGCTTATAAATATATAAAAAATGAGACAGTATTTCATGGATTTGGCTAATTGTTTTAATGAACATAAGTACTATATGAGTTTTCTAAAAGGGGATATCTCAAAGCTGCCAACATATTGATAAAGTGTCAGCTCATTCAAATATGTTATTAACTGGGAAAAGTGAAACCTTACTCAATGGTATTGATTGATGTAGAACTGGAATGGAGGAAGAAATTGATTTCTCAGGTGGATCGCTTTCCTCAAGGTATCTTGAAATCCTCAGAAGAATATGAAAAGATTTAGCCTCTTGCCTCTCCATCAATGAACTTTGAAAAATAAGAAATTTGTGACTTCTTCCTATTAAACTTGTAGCACAGTTTTTGTCATTATAGTTACAGCTTTTTTCAGAGGAGGGCCTGAAATCTTGACTCAAAATATTCGGTTGCCATGATATCATAAAACTCACACTTCTGAAATATTCACAAACTAGAAATTTTACAATAAATGTAAATCAGAAAATATTTTATTGGTCTTTTTATCCCTTTTAAGTAACTGACATATAGAACTCAGTGGAAAAATTAAATTTCTAGAATACATATCATTTAAAAGAAAACCAAGATATAAGGCAAGATTAAAAATCTGAGCAAGGCTGCAGAAAAGAAAATGATCCAAAGTTTATATTGTTTTGGGTTTTTTTTAATAAAATGCTCCTGCAATGGCTCCTGACTTCAGCTAGTATCCATTACTATTTTAGCAGTGATGCATTATGCTAGAGAGATTTTTTTAAAAAGTATAGATGAATCTAAATGGCTACATTTAGATACATATAATCCTCAGCTTGATTGCTCATTATAATAGTTTGCTTTTCTTCTGGGTTGCACCACAAGAAGTGTGACCAGCAGAACAAGGGAAGAGATTCTCCCCCTCTTCTTCACTTCTGTGAGACCACACCTGGAGTGCTGTGTCGAGTTCTGGAGCCCCGGGTACAGGAAGGAGATGGAGCTCTTGGAGTGAGTCCAGAGAAGGCCATAGAGATGATCAGAGAGCTGCAGCACTTCTCTTATGAAGGGAGGCTGAAACAGTTGTTCAGCCTGGAGAAAAGAAAGTCCAGGGAAACCTTAAAGCTGCCTCCCAGTAGCTGAAGGGGAATGTAGGAAATTTGGGGAGGGATTTTTTTAAAAGGGCATGGGATGATAGGATGAGGAGGAACAGTTTTAAGCAGAAAGAGAGTAGATTTAGATTAGATATTAGTAAGAGAAGCTTTCCTGTGAGGCTGTTGATGCCCCATCCCTGGAAGTGTTCAAAGCCAGGTTGGATGGAGCTTGGAGCAACCTGGTCTAGTGGAAGGTGCTCATGCTGCAGATTTGTAACTATTGTAAGTTGTTCCTTCCAAGCCAAACCATTGTATGATTTTATCATAAGATAAACAGTCTTTATGGCATAGCTCACTGCATTGTTCTGAATCATAATTCAAACAAACTTTCCATGCCTTCTCCTTATTAAGAAGAGAGAACAAAAGTAGTGGAGTAAAGTGGGCCATCCTCAAGTGGAGGGCTCAATTCTTCACTTCCATTAAAAATTCACATCTCTGGAAGATGAGGATATTGGTCCTACCATAACAAAAAGAAGTGTGTGGATGACACTCTCAGGAACATGGTGTTATTCGTGCCCTACACACATACAGGAGTTGGAAATGATGATCTTGATGGGTCCTTTTCTACTCAGGATATCCAACCTGATATATTCAACCTAATATATTCAACCTAATCAGACTTCTGCACTTGAATATACTTATGCCTCTGTATTTCTTTACCAACTCTTCCCTCAGATTGGTTGTGGTACTAAGATCACAAACAAAAATCAGGTTCCAGCTGCAAAATACAACTTGCCACCCTTGCTCCTCAGTTCAGTTTTGCTGGAACCAAAAATACTGGAAAAATTCAAATTACGTTTTTTAGATAGATTCAGTTGTTTGGCTTTGTTTCCAGACCCATCTAGTAGCATGAAGAAATTTTAAAATAAAAAGAAATATACAAATCAAAACTGGATACTTGTCCCCAGATACTTTCCAGTTTCTCTAGTGCTGACTTTATTCAAAATTAAAAAAGCACATTTCCTTGAAGCATGAAAACCTATTATTAAACAGAAGGTATCTGTGATTTCCTCATTTATATCCAATGTTAAAATTTGAGCTAATATTTAACTTTGAGTTCAAGTTTTATTGCATGGAAGCTAATCACTTTCAAAATTCTTTTCTTCACCATCACCCTGATTATACAAAGATTTACATTTGTGCTTCACCTTCACCACAAGAATTATCCCACTGAATCAATGAAATAGGAAATACGTCTTATGCTTAAATTTATGTGAATAAGTTTGGGTTTTAAAGAAAAAGAAGGATGATAGCAATAGTAACGAGCATTAATTAACATATCTTTATATCAAGAAGTTGAAATTGAGATTAATTTTTGGTAGGTTTTTTTTTCTTTTTTGAATGCTGTAATCTTTTTCATTAATAGTTCTTGTCCCTAGAAGTTAGCTCAGATTTTTTGCTGTTGCACTCACTCAGGGCAGCTATCATATCATAGCCAGGAAAGATAATTGAATGAAGAATTGATTTTTATTGCCTGTAATAAAAAGCAGTTCTTATTACTTTTACAAATTACTCATAATTACAATTGTCTAGAGAATGCCTTATCACCCTGAGTGGAGCTGAAATAAGCTGGATGCACAATAGTACTTCGGTGTCTGTGATTTAAAACTTGTGTTCTCATTAATGGCAATGTAAATTAGCACTATGGCAAATTTAGTTCGTATCATTTTACTGGACAGATTCTAATATTGCTAGAGAAGAATTTTAAGTAGATGTGCAATTTATTTCTTAGTGGCATCATTCCTGCCAGAGCATGTGCACTGAGTCTGAGAGGTTTCTTTAATTATTAAGGAAGTAGCATTGTGCATGTTACAACTCATGAACCATTTTATGTCTTTTAGAACACAAGTGCTGGAAACTCTGCAGTGTTATAACCAGGTATCAGATTTGTTACATTGCAGACGTGCAAAGCTAGTTTTAGCTTTCAGATCAGTCTGATTAGGTTCAGCAGATACATATTGAATGACCTTTCCCTAAGTCTTGTCTTTAAATTTCACAGAAAAGCAGCAGTAAGATGGCAAAGATTGCACCTGACACATCTGAATTCTTTTTTCTTATTTATCATACAGTAAGGCTAACAGAGATAGATCTAGCTTTTTCCTGCTTTTTTTTAAAAAAAAAAAAACAAGTAACTCTGGATCACTTTCATGTACTTGATCTTTTACAAAACAGAGAACGAAAAACGAGAATTAATCACAACCTGCTTCACCTCCCTAAAGAAAATGGATTGCTAAAAATTCCCTCAGCACTCGGTCTTCATTAACTTCTATCACATAGTTTTGTGCCTTGTTTAAATGTGTCGTTCTGGTAAATCAAGGTATTGATCTCACTTGATTATACAGAAAATATCTTTCAAGAAGAAGACCAGTTTGAGGAGAGACTCTTATACTTCTGCTGCTGTGACCTGTTGTATGGCTGATGAAACCTGACCTCCCCTTGTTAGATAGTGTGAGCAGAAATGAGAGTTAATTTTCTGAGAAGTGCTTTAATGCTAAATTAGATTTGCAAATTTTGTTCATGTTATACTTTATATTAAATCACTCATTTAAAACTTACTATCTTTAAGGCAAATATTTATGTTAGACAGTACTGTGCAAACTGGGATTCATGATTATCTTTTACCAATCAACAAGTCTTATTAATTTAATTCACCAGAACCTGCCAAAGGATATAATCAGCAATTTAAAAAACAGTTCATACAATAAGCTTGCAGACCACATATCCTAACACACCATGCCACACGAACAGGCAGTTTATGTAGGTATGTGCTGGGCTTCTGCTGTTACTCAATGCTACAATTAAATTATCAAATTTTTATTAATGTAGATGGTATTTCTAATGCTCTTTGCCTCAGTCACTCTTCTGAATGCCTTTCATTCATTTCTTGTGTTTGCCAGTAAAAGCCCCAGTTTAGAGCAACCAAAAGATTTTAAAATAAAACCAAAACCTTCTGAAGGTTTCTCTCAGGAAGTCTTACTTGAAATTTCAGTGAAGAAAAACATACTTAGACCTACTTAATAAAATCTTGAACTTGTCATTTCACCCTCAACAGGAGCATTTTTGGCTTCTAACATTAAAGAGAGTAAAATATAAACTTGGGGAGGACAGCTCTTCTAGTTCACTTTGTCTCAGAGGAGATGATCTGCTCCCTTGATGGATTCAGCAGACTGCTGTAGTCTCTGTAACTTCTTCTCAGGTTTGCCATGGCAGGATCCTGCTCTGCACCCCTGATGCATAGCATAGAATATCTGAGGAGACAGCCCTTCCTTGTTCCCCATGGACGCATGCCACCAGGCTCTCAAGTAACATAAATCATGTTATATGACATCATATTCCTTCAGATTTAAAACTTCACTGAAGTGCAGACTCCCCGGTTGTTTGCTTTCCACCTTGATCCTGCAGTGGCCTAGGTAAGGAATTTAGGAGGAAAAGTTCCTCATGGTGGTGTCATTATGCTCAATTTCTGTCTTAACATGTCCTTTATGGCATATTCCCTATGGCATCATCATGAATTCTCCTACCCTATCAGTCTCCCCATTCCTGGAAACATCTACTTTTAGCAGTACTCAACTCAATTATTGAGATTTTGAAAGAAGTCTCCACCTACTCACATTGTTACAGCAGCTCATGGGGTGGGATTGAGGATGGCCCTTAGATGGAAAAACTGTGGGAAAAGTCACTGAAAAATGAAACACTGCTTTGAGAAGCCATGCCAAGGCTGAGGCTTGTGTCAGCGGAGCGATGCTCAGTTCAGAAACAAAAGGTGAAGATATTCCTTTAGATAAGGACTGAGCTGTTTAGGTCTGTGAGATGTACTTCTCCTCTGCAAGACGATTTCCACAAGACACATGGATGGTAGTGCACTAGGGAATGCCTAAGTGTTCACAGACTGTTGTCTGCACAACAGAGCTGAGTGTACAACAGAAGTCCCAGGGCCACTTCATCAAGGGGTCCTCACCACTTCTCAGGCTCAGTCCACTTCCAAACTCAGACCTGGTGATATCATCCAAGACATGAGCTTCCAAGATCTCTCCAGGCACAGCCAGACCCCTTCCACAATTCAAAAGCTGGCCTCTGGTGAGTACATTTCTGGTGGAGGGGACATGGAGAGGGGGAATGTGAGTAGGGGGCACATGGATCCTGCCAAGGGACCAGATGATGCATGTGGCACTCTGGGCATGACAACCACAACAGCATGTCAAGGTTCCTTTTTCTGCCTTAAAACTTCCCACTATGACTTCAAGGACTTCAACAACTTTTTCTGGTCTTCTAACTTCATAAAAGCAGAAACTACTTTTATTTAGACAGCAAAGGTGTGTAAACCCCAGACAGATGGAAGCTCTCCAAGCAAGCAGTTTTGTCATGACCAGAAGTGTTGTAGTTCAACTTTGCTAACCCCACATACTTCAGTGTTTGTGCCTGGAAAAAATCTGATCATCTCTGACCTAAGCAGACAACCTCAGCCTGCAGTCTCCTCCTGTCTATACCTCTCCCAACATCAAATGGATTTCTAAGCTGGGCCACTTGTTTCTGTCCACCAGCAAACCTAAGCAATGGAAATCTGAGTTCCAAAAGACCAAAAAGTTAATTAACTGCAGGATTAGATAATTAAGGAGTGATACATGCCATCAGCAGTTCTGTCTCACCTCATTTTCTCAACTTTTTATCTGGACCCCACTCATGTACCTCACCCGGCTCATCACATTCCATTTTCTGCTGACATTCTGAAGCCTGATATCAAACAGGTCTAGTAGGAGCTCATCCCATATTTCACTCCACCATTCTCTGCTCCATCTCCAGTAGCATAATCTAAAGATTACAAAAATGCAAAAAGTTCTTGGCCATTTTTACTAGACGCTTACACATTTTACTTGTAGTTTTCTGATGATCTGCTCTTTGTAAGATCTCCAAGATAACATAATCAGGTTTGGGCTCCAGATGCAAAGATGCAAAATCTGACCTGTGGGTAGAAGTCTCAGTAGTCTGATCCATTTCTGCATATTGATGCCTTTTAGTATCTTCTGTCTTCCTGATCATGCATAGCAATGACATAGCTCTTTGGTTTTTTTCTTTTCTCACAGACACATAAAAAAGAGAGGCATTGAGCAAAGGTCTTTTCACCATGCAATTTCCAAACAAATTCTACCCATTCCAGTGGACAAGAGAAGAGATGGCAGAGAAACTGGAAGAAAACTAGAGGACTGAAGTGAGAGCCTGGATCCAGCAGGACTGTGAGGATCAACCTATAGTCAGCTGAGAACAAGCTGGGCTCTACCCGAAATTCTTGACTTAAAAGTGTAGGATGAAAAAAAGACAGAAAGGCAACTCTTATGGGATCCCTTTTTAAGTGCTGGACAGTATCAGAGCTGCTGCAAGCACGCAGTATGGTAGGAGGCAAAGCCCAAAAACCCTGCAGAAATTTTTCCTCTGGAACTTTTGTCAATATTTAGGGCTATATCTTAAATCAGTAGAAAACCTGGAGTAGTCTGACTCCTCTTTTAATGACTGTGATGGGTAGGGACAACATGGAGTTCTCTAAAACAGGCCATGTGAGAGCTGCTATTTTTTCCTCAGTGATATAATACCTCTGCAAGCATAAACATTCTTTCTTCTTAATATTCTCATATTAAGCTAATTGATAAACATTTTCTGCTTATGAAAAAAATAAATGTGTTTCAGCTGTTGAATTTGTCTGCAGTGACTTAACTCTCTGCTTTTCTGGATCATATTAAATTTTCATTCCCTTTGGACTTCCTTGGTAACTAGAAAACAGAACAGAAGCTGTCCTACTTCAGTGAAATAGAGGAATTATGGTTGTTAAAAATATATATATATATGTATATATCGTTATATTCTTTTACTTTTGTATTTTTCTATTCTTATGTTTTGAGGAAAACATTTAATCACTGCAAAACTTGAGCAATGAAAGTAAAAATACTTTCTTGACTTTCAGGTTCTTGTTGTCTATAAGCAATACTCAGCCTTCCACAGATGAATTTTCATCTTCTTTCTCTGCCTTTACTCTAGTCTCTCATTTTTTCCCTAATATGACTAAGTTTCCTTTGGGGATTCCCCTGACTCCTGTTACTACCCTCTGAAAACATTGCTCCTTCCTGTGTCAGAGCTCACTATGCTAATTCATCCATGCCCTGGTTAACTCATAGGTAACCTGTAAGATGTCAAATTCTGCTGCTTGAGAGATGAAGTCTACAGTTTTTGAGGTTGTATGCAATGTAGGATAGGTAGCACCATACTAACCCACAATTTTTCTCTTGCCCCAGTAATGGCAGTGTTTTGCATACATTGGAAGTCTTGGACAAATTAGGCTGCAACAAGTAAATATGCTATTTTTTTTTCCAAATAGTCTGAACCAACTGTCAACAGAAATCAAAATTCAATCATAAGAATTATTCTGTCAAATTATTCATATTGTTTATCTTTTCCTTTGTCCTCACTGACCCCTTGAAGGAAAGCTTCTTAATTTAAAAAAAAAAAAAATTAAAAAAAAAAAGACTTTCCTAATATCTATCCAATTATTTTTAAATAGTGCTCTGGAATGTATTTCATGATCAGTTGTGGTTAGTGTTTTAATTAAACTTTTGCAGTATATCTGCATGTAAATATAGCCAGTGAGACAGAAAGACTTGTTCTATGGGAGTTGATTGACATAAGGGAACAGATTGACTTGGCATGTTAGTAAGACTCATTAATCTTCTTCAAGTACATACTGGGAAAACATGGAGTTCTCTCAACAAGCTGTTGCTAAAACAGAATTTCTGTTTGAACAGTTGGAAAAGTAATAATACAAGTGAAAGTTGCATGCAGAGCCCTTACTGAGGGGAAAGATGATGAGGTATTTTGGGGGACATACATACATAGCCACACTTATATTTATGACATGCTCCTGAAATCTCTCTGATCCAGATGTAACCAGTGTAAAGACCCTAATCTTTAGCAAAAGGCTCTGAATTTCCCTTTATTGGCCCTAAACTCAGCAGAATGTTTAGTACATGACAGAATTCTTTCAAGACATATAAGTACTTAAAAGCCCAGAAAGGAGCAGCTGAAACTCTTCCCAGAAGACTGCTTTCCACAACATGAAATAAATTTATGTACATCACAGGCTGAAAATCTAAGATGGCTTGAAAAGCTGATCACAAGGAGCCTGTGGACCTGATTTTTTCTTTTTTTTTTCATTAAATTTCCTTGAAAATATAAACAGAACCAAACTTACAGAATTGTTTACTATCTCAAACATATGACTTAGTCCTCTGAGGTTTTTCCATTTTAAAAATGAAGAAAACTTTCTACTGATTCTGCAAATAGAACACTCAAAGTAGAAGCTATCAAAAACACCATTAAACATCCAAAACAGCATCAGCAACTGCTTTGCATACAATATATTGTAAAAAGAAATTTCCTTTGATTTCTTACAGGAGAGATTTTATAAACATTCATTTTATTTGCAAAGCTTTATTTTCTAGTGTAGTGTCAATTGAATGGGTGTACACTATACATCTTAGGAGGTGCAAAAACACACATGGAAATAATACAGACTGCAATCACTTAGCCATGGCATGTGTATATTGGAGCAAAATTGGACATTGTTAATAGAGGTTTCCTGGTAACAGAATGGCTGTAATATGAATTTTTATTTACCTTTGGTTTAGCAGGCATGCTCAGGGTGTCATGGTCATTTCTGAAATGTAAAGCTGACAGCAGGATACAATGAACAATAATTCTGAATCTTTCTAAAAGAGAACTCTGCTGAGTCTTCCTTGATCCTCTTTTAGTATAGCTGTCTTTAGTCTTTGCATTTTCAAATTTAGGGTTATTAATACGTTTCACCCGAGAGGGAAAATTAATTGGTATGAATTTCTGAAATCAGAAGAAAAACAAAGACATTTTCAGTGAAGTTCACCAACTTCGGCTGCCTCCTTTTGGAATGTTTAGTGGGTTACCACATCTTGCACTTTAAAGACAATCAAAGGTTTTCAACCAACTTGAGTCAGCAGGACTATGCTCATAGTCATTACTGAAAATCTATAGTTCCAGCTGAGTATCCAAACAGAAAAACTCATAGAAATTTGGAAAATGTTCTTCAGGCTTGCTTGCCAGTGAGAAATGGATGATACCAAATGAGTTTCTAAATAAATTTGGTTAAAAGACTTTGGACAAAACATTGACAAAATCCAATCTACTTGATCCCAAATCTTTGAGGAGATATACAGCTCAAGTTTTCTTTAAGTGGGTTTTACAGATTTGTGATACTTAGGAGGAGAAAAAAAGAAAGCAAGCAGCAAGGATAAAAGGCTTTCTGTTTATAGACAATGGAAGAACAAAGTACAGATCATAGTGGAGAACTGGTTAACGACACCTTAGTGGAAGATAGCAACTGATCCCTGTTTTGTTGCCATCACATCTTAAATAAATGTTGGGAGTAGGAAAAGTCAGAATTTGATCCTCTTTCTGTCTAATTTGGAAGGGGTTTTCTTCTGCATTTCATGACAATGGCTAATCCCTTATGCTATGCCAGACTTCAAAATCATAAAATCATGGAAGGATTTGGGTTGAAATGGACCTTAAAGATCATCTGGTTCCAACCCCCTTGCCATAGGCAAGGAGACCTTCCACTGGATCAGGTTGCTCACAGCCCCATCCAGCCTGGCCTTGAACATTTCCAGAGATGGGGAATTAACAACTTTCCAGGGCCCCAGTGCCCCACCACCCTCATAGTGAAGAATTTCTTCCTAAAGTCTACTGAAGATGAGAGCAGAAGGTATTAAGGTTGCTTAAAGAATCACCAAGAAAGATATCAGGAAAAGGTGATTTTTAATATAGATTTATGAAAAAGTGACTTAACAGAATTCAGTGGCAAGGTTCACTTTATTACTTACTATGAGGAAGGGACAGATAGAGGTTGGAAATGAATGGGAGTGATATACAAGGGCATCAAGGGCAATGATTAATACAGGGATATGCAAAACTGAGCCAGGGACAGGTTGTAGTGATTTCGACAGGAATTAGGGAAAAAAAGGAGGAAGAGGTTTAGATTTAATATGTGGAAAAATTTCTTCACCAAAAGGGTTGCCAAGCATTGGAACAGGCTGGACAGAGTAGTGGTTGAGACACCATTCCCCCTTAAAAACAATGTCAGTGTGGCCCATAGGGACCTGGTTTGGTGATGGACTTGGTAGTGTGAGGTTAACAGCTGGACTTGATGATCATAAATGTCTCTTCCAACAGAAACAATTCTATGATTCTACAGTTCTATAAACCCAAAGGCAAAAGGCTACCAGAGAAAGAAGCTCCTAAATGATGTGTATTTCCTACTAAGACCATTTCAGAACCAGAAATAAATAAGGATAAGAAATGCACAAGTATTGTCATTCAAATCCTTCAGGACAGTAGTTGACAATGATACCTATCAGTAAAATTAATATTAAAACCAATTAAAATAGTATTCATATCTAGGGCACCTGGTGCTGTTAATCCAGCCAAATTAGTTTCAGAAGCACCAAAGCTGCTTATGCAGAAGCAGTTATCTGAGAAACTGCTGTTGAGTTCTTATACCATTTTCATAGAGATTGACAGTAGAGGTTGTTACATTAATTCAGAAAATGCACAGTAATAGTTTAGTTATTACCAAATATTTCCTGTATTGCTAATTACATGGAACACTTTGAATAAATTATTCATACACTGTTTAACCTTTTTTAAAACAAATGTTTTTAATCTGTTGCGTGCAGCCTCTTCTTTGTTCAAGCACATACTCCCAGAGTAAATAATACTGATGCTAATAACTATCATGGGCTATTTTGAGGGGAGAATACTTCAAGTATCTATTTCTTCCCTAAGTTTTGGGGACTTGGCTGTGCTAGACTGTTGCACAGACTAAGCAATAAGTAGATTCAGCAATAAAACTGACTATAAATTAATCAAAAGTTGTCTCTGTCACAATGATGGATCATGTACAGTCAAAGATCTGACATGTTACAGGTTAGAAGGGACTATTCCTCCACCTTACTTGCTCTATTTTTCAAAATGCATATGGCAGTTTGCCTAGAAATTCTCTAAACCATTGGTTGGTAGACTTGGCAAGTCTGTTTTCACTTGACATTTGAATGGTAGTTGGGGTATTATGAAAAGCTGACTAACTGTCTAGGTGCTGAGCACTTTAGCAATGCAGTATAAATTATCTTACAGGCTTACCAATGATTTATATGTGTTTTTCCTACTGTTCTGAGTTTTGCTAAGATTAGACTTTCAGTTATTATTTATTTCCACATCTCTGCAAAGATAAAGAGTGAATTATTCATTACTGTGTCACAGACTCATATGGTTGGGAGGGATCTCAGAGGCCATCTCATCTATCCCCTTGTGCTAAGAGGAATCAACAGCAGATGTGTTAGTCCTGACAGATGCTTGTTTTAGGTCTTCTTATAGATTTCCAGTGATGGAATCATCACAACTTGCCAGACAGGCTGCTGGATGTTTCCCTGTCCACATTGTTCAAAATAGGGCTTGTTTGGTTGGCTGTTGTTTTGTTTGCTTTTCTCTGGAGTTCTTGCTTTGATTGAAAACCTCTGGCACTGGCCTGAGGAACCTTTTGCTCCCCTTTACACTGCAGAAGTCATTTCTGTATCTGAAGACTGCTTATTAATTTCTTTCACATTTTCCTCAGAGACCATATTTCCTTATTCATCTGACAGTCCTCCAGCTAGACCCAAGCCCTGTGAGCACAACGTGGACACTGGGTGGGATTTCATTGTCACTGCAACTTCATTCATCTCTATGACGTAGATGTCTACATCTGAGCAAGCCACCATAGAGCTCATCACCTCCTGAAAATCAGCAGTGTTCAGGACACAAATGGTTTCATTGCAAAGTGAATGCTGGTCAGACTAATTACGTCCCAGGTCTACACTGGGAGAGACTCATTTGTGTAGGTGTAGTAGCTGTGTAGACAGCTCATCTTGCAGATGCCAGGATAAGGTGATATGAATTCTGGAACAGTGATTTCAGAAATAATTGGGTTTAGTTATGTGCTTCTTCCATGTAGTCATCCAATACCAGTACAGGTATTATCCCATCTGGTCTCCATCTTCCTCTTCAGAAAGGTGTGAGTCTCTTGCAACTCCTCTGTGTCATCTCTCTGTCCCATACAGAGGCCTCAAGTATGGCAGGGTGTATAAAATCAACCTACCTGCTTAGGCAACTGAGTCCTTCTGTGTCTTGCAGCTTTTCCTCTTGTCTTTTTCTGTGCAGCACTGACCCATTTTGAGATACTGTAAAACCCAGTTCCTTTTCCATGCAAAGTTACACAAATTGTTCTTCATGGTATACATATATGTGCACAATGTTACTGTTCCTGCTGAGGTGTGGTATATTGTACATGTTTTATGTAGATCTAGATGGATGTGGCACTCTAAATAAATGTACTTCTGCTACATTTGCCTTTGAACATGAGTTCATTTTAATATAACTTTCCTGAACTTTGTGTAAATTTATTCTCCAGAACTCTAGACCTTGCTCCAGTGTCTGTTCTTTACAGTCTGGTGGCACAAAACACTTCTACAGGTCACAGGAAAAAGAGTGGTGGATTGCAGAAAGTCCCTGAGGACCAGGGCACCTAGGGTCTCATCCAACCTTATTCACCTTTTTCAGTTTAGACAAATCTCTTTCTTTGTTTCCCTTTTTATCTCCATCCTGTCAGATCTCTGGAATAAAGGGTATCTCTTCCTTTGTGCTTCAGTCTCTGCTGGGACATCTACGTGGTATTGGAAACCAATTAACAATAATATATTATGCTCATAATAAATGTGACATTTCAGAGAGAAAAGCTACTCATTTTTATTTCTGAGCAGCCTAGATATAGGGCCAACTACATCCTAAACTAAGAAGACTTTTGTATCAGAGAGAGAATTTCTGGCCAGTTGAAAGAAAATTTTTTTTTCTTCAGACACAATTTCCATTGCAACTGATTATTAAATAAAAAATTAAAAAATTTTAAAAAACCCAACCAACCAACCAAAAATCAGTTAGATGTGATGTACTAGGGTTTTTTATCAGATAACTGTAGAATTAGATGCAGATGGGACTCTTCTTAAGTTTTAGACTATTTTCTTGCAGATTGTTTCTTTGTCTGGTTTGCCAATACAGTGTTAATTTCTCAAGATTAGAGTTCATGTTGTGTCATTTCTTGTGTCTGCTTTTGCCAGATCTAACAGCTAGGAAACATTTTCTGATATTCAGTTTACAGTTTCCTTTATTCATAGAAATGCCCCTTTAGAGCTTCGTTTTAAAGGCTTATCTATTGCATAGAAACTAATGCACTTTTCATTTTCTTGTACTTTGTAGTAAATGCAGATAGCAATCTTTGCTTTTTTGTGTGTGAAAAAGATTATTTTTCTTTTTATCACATGGATGTCTGTAAGCAACATGTAAAATTATCTCTTCTCTTGTAGAACTGCAGGCACATAGTGCTTAACTGCAAAGCTCTGTAATTTTCATGTTGTTTGTTGGGTTGTTTTTTGTGGGGTTTTTTTTTTTTGATACCCTGCATTTAAAGTTTTGCATCTGCAGATCTCAAGAGGATGTAAGATAAAAAGCACACAATGTTCTCAGGAAAACAAAAGAGGAGTGGGTGGCTTTAGATAAAGCGATTGCCTTGTACCTCTGACACTGATTATTTTGTTTGGTGGTGCATAAGTCTCTAAAGAGGAGAGTCCATTTGGGAAAGACATCTGCACTCTGAAATTGCCCAGTACAATAGGATGCAGGTTAGTCTTTGGCTGGAGAAAGAATTCAGATAAATTCAGACAGAAATGAATGTTCAACGTTAAGCAAAAATACTCCACTCCTCAATGGATGTTAAATGATGTGTCAGGCAGCTCTAAAGCAAACCATTTAAAATGAAAAGATAGTATTGCCTCCATGTCCTGCTTGCTTATTTGCACTGAAGCATCAGTTACAATATGAACTATTTCTCTGATTCTACCCAAAACAAGGCTTTGATTACCCACAGATGCCTAGCAAACTAAGCCCCAGGTATTATCACAAGCCAGACATATTTGCAACTTGAGACATAATTTACAATGAATTCATGGTCAAAACATTTAAAGCTGACCTCACCTTAGGGAGAATCATAGCTAGAACTCAAGATGTTTTAAAAGTAAGAGTAATTTTAGTTCTTGTATATTTCAAGCCAGATTTTGAAAGGCACCTTTTTTTTACATAAATTACAAGGATTTCTCAGGGAAGAGGTGAGTATTTGAGTGAAGAATTACGAGATTTCACTATTGTAAACCTAGAGGGAATGAATTTTTTCGTACAGGTCAGTGAAAACAAGGTTAGTAGAACTTCTTGTTGAATAATCAAAAAGCAATATACAACATATCCATGTAAATCTTGTCTGATTCAATATTCGCTTTAATTAGGCTTGTTGCAGCACTTATAAAGGCTAGTGATCCCTTTAGAGAACCAGCATTTGAGATTAGATTTCCACTGAAAGACTTGCTGTACTTGTCAATTAAAAAAAAAACCTCCCTCACCTCCTTGTCCCTTCCTCACATGGAAAAAAAAAATGAAATAGCACATTTTAAGCATTAAATTCACACTTTCATCACTGTGTACTAATGAAAAATAATTCAAAGCACAGTATTCCATACTGTTTCAGAGGGCTAATCGAAGGAACAGAGAAGTTACATGACTTAATTTATGACATATAAAGGGAGGGTCAGGACTGGAATGTAAGATGTTTGTTCATTTTTTTTTATCCAGGGAACATACATTATTATCATCTCATACTTCAGAATAGCATGAAGGAATCTGCTGCTGTTATTTTTTTTATTTCTTTTATCATTCCAAATGTGTGGTGCTAAGTATAATTCACGCAAAAGGCAATCCTTCCAAATTGTGGAAAAATCCTTATTCTTTTGAAAAAGATTGAATTGGTCTGGAAGTGTTTTCTGCTGAATAGAAATTCTCTGGAGGCACTGAAATTGCCATTCTGGCTACATGTATTTCTACAAGGATTACAGATTTACAGGACTGCAACAGGGTTTTCATAAACTCTCTGGTTTTAGGGCAAATCACCCAGGAATACTATCCCAGAAGTGAGGACTTGATTTCTCCACAGTGTCTGCCTTTAAGTGCTGTTCTGCCTCACAGCTAGACCAGCATCAGAGGTGGCTCACAGGGAGCTACATTTGCACTGAGATATCTATTTTTTTTTATATACCTTTGTCCAAAAATGTCCAACCACTACTAGCATAAAGAATAGTCAAAAAACCTCTTCCTCTCCTTGGTTTTAAGAGGACAACTGATTAAGCACTGAGAACATCTATTAGTCTATGTATTTTACAGAGGTTCCCCTCCCCCTTCCCTTAGAGTCTAATAAAATAGCCTTCAGATGTTAGAGCTTTAAATTAGACAATGAACTTCACCAGGCTGATTTTTAATTTTTTTTTTAGGGTTATTTTTCAGACCATTGCTAGGATAAGATTTTTTAACTTTCATAGTTTCAATACCAGGCAGCAAAGAGTTAAATCAATGATGTGAATTTCTAAATGTTTCCAAACCATTAGTCAGGAAATATATTTTCTGCTAGGTAGTTATCTGTGGTTTTGGGGTGGTGAGTAAAGATTCTGGCTTTGGAATTAAAATCCTTACCCATCTAGATATGCAGATGTCTAAAGGCCTGACACTGAAAAGTGTCCTTTTGGTATGTTGCTCTCTTCATTCCACTTTCAAAGTCCACTGTGTCAGAAACACTGAGTGACTGGACCTTCTTCTAGAGATTTTACCACTGATGCTATTTGTCCATTCTTTGTCATTGCTGAGACATAGCAGAAACCAGGCAAAGAAATGGAGCCAGAAGCAAAATCTGCAATATATGGGACAGGGAAGTAAAATAAAGCCTGACTGAAAGCCAAAGGTGTAGAAAATCCCTAACAATTTAAAAATAAATAAAGAAATAAGTACATTGATAGAAACAGACAGAGGTAACAGCTGAAAATGAGAAAAGAAAGAAGGATGCTACTTATTTTCAGTATAGTATAGTAAGGAATGGTAAAGCTAAAATGGAAAACTTTGGGGAAAAAAATCATGAAAGCAGAAAAAGAAATCATAACATTATGAAAAAAAAAAAAAACAAAAATATTTTAATAATTCCAGGCATCTGATTTACAGGAAAGTGCTTGTAAATATGCCTTCCATCTGCTTATAAATATTAATGTTACATATCGAGCATATAATAAAAAGTCAACCAAGGAAAGGAATCTAGCTTTAATGTGATTGTGATTTCCTAAGCTGTGACACTTTTTAACACTGACATAATACACCAGGAATCTAACTGAGCATGAAACGTAAGTGTTTGCTGAAATTTAAGGATTTCAAGAATCCCATTCACTGCCATAGCTGACTAAAGCAAATATATGCTTAAATGTTTTGCTGGATTAGAATTTCTGGGGACAGGTTAACTTGCAGTGCTTATAAAAGAAGATAATATTTTAAACAACACCAGTTTCTCTCATTCATCTCTTTCTATGGCAACATAGGATTGTATACAAATATATCAGACCTCTTTTCAGCTAAATCTCTCCTCCTATTAGCTGATTTTAACAGAAGATGAAAACCATCTTTTCAGGTTAGACTATTTTTAAACTAGGAGGCAGCCTATGGTCCCACTGCCATCCGGTATGCTAAATTCTTAATTAAGAAAATAGATTTATAAGACAAAGCTGCTGTAGGAAGAGAAAGTTTTCAGCGCTACACACTGAAAATTAATGAGGATGGGATGTTGAATTGAATGGATGGGGCTTGGAAAATTGCACAGGATTATTACTCCAGCACATCCACTAATTAATCATAAAAAAATAAGGTGATGGCAAATACCAGATTTCTTAGTCTGTGCTCGTTTGCCTGGAGAAATCTTCTTAAACCTTGCTTATATTATGAGTTCTTTGTCACCACCCTCAGATAGGGATATATCAGCAGCATCAGTGCTAAATTGCACAATTAATATAAGGTGACCTGAGTAATTCAGCTAAATGAGGCATGATCTGAATATGACAGGATAGAAAGCACACAGAAAAAGAGAGCAGAGCATGAAAGAAGAGGGTCTTAGCTCAAAACAAGATACAAAGGTTTTGGTTCACTATTTCCCTGCACTTCTATTTATTTGCATCTCTGTACAAAGTGGATGTTACACTACACAAAAGAACAAGTAAATGAAAATGCATCTCAGTGGTACTGTTCAGTGGTAAAGTAGGACAGCACTGTAATTTAACACATAAGGAAAAAGATATTCTAAAAAGTAGCAAAACAACAACAAACAAACAAAAAAACAAAACAAAAAACCCACCAAAAGAACATGCACTTTAGCAGCACTATCTCTTCTCTCTCAGACCTCTTCACTGTAACTTGAAGCCTGGCTCTCACAGATTTGTACAAGGATGACAGCCAATTGAATTTCCCTTTCAACAGCCCTAATAGCTCATGTTCTTTTTTTTTTTTCTGTCTGATTCATTTGTGTCATTCCATGGTACATTTTCTTCATTTGAAAAACCTATATAGGATTTTCCTACCCCATCATGCCCTGGGCACCTTTAGCCCACGTTTCACCAGAATAATTCAGTATCTCTGTTCTACCAGTGCTGCTTTTACAGAGTTGCACCATAACTCAGATTCCTGAAATGTTTGGAGTTTAAAAAAAAAAAAAAAAACAAACCACAGTTCCACAACTGTGTGGGGAGAAATGTGGCACATGGGAAGGAATAAGGAACCTGGAGCACAGAATTTGGTGGAAACCGTGGAAAAAATAAGAAAATCTTCAGGTTCTTGTGAAACCTCAGCCAAAGAGGATATGTAGAGGTGGAACAAGTGACTTGACTCAGTTATAGGCAGAGTTTAGTGAGCTGTCCAAAATTTGTAAAAAAGGAACAGAAGGGTCTGATTTTGTGAACCAGAGTGGCCTAATGAAAAGATCACCATTTTTTCCTTTTATCGATGAAGCATTCAGAGGAATGAATAATTCCCTGGGGTTTTCTGCTTCAGGATCAGGCATGTGCCTGATCATCACCTTTGATGATGCTGTGGCATCTTTCAGATGGTTGTCTGCTTTTATACTGTTGCTATTAGGATTACAGTTTAGTTCTGAGTCAAAGGTAACCTTAGCTCTTTCTTACGTTTCTCCAATAAATATTACCTGTTGGCTTTGTGGAGGTGGGGTGGCATAAAAGACCATTGTAAGGGCTGTTTGCTTTATGAGCAAAGATAAAATTTACAAGTTACAGCCCATCCAGCTGCTGGAAATGTATCTTTTTTCCTCATGCAATTCAGTAAGCCTTTTCTACAATATTTTCTAGTTTTATTATTTTATGAAGAGAGATCTCGCAGTCCATTATAAGCTGCTACTAGAATCAATTAAACATGGCACAGGAACACTGCAGAACAAAAGAGAGAAGCTTTTCAGGATACAGTATGTTCAATTAATTATTCCATTGTGAATTAGAGGCAATTAAGATTGAAATCTTTTTCATCGATTTGTGCTAGTTCATCTGCGATTGAGAGAGTAGATGAATTGCATAAAAAGACAGAAAGAAGAAGGAGGAGTGAAACAAATTCTAAGGAACATTTAGATTATTTGGATTTGTTTAATGGCAGAAACCATAAGAGGTATTTCTCAGATTTGAGAACTGAAGCAGAGGTTGGGAATGGATAAAGTGAAGACAACTAGCTCTAGATTACAGAAACTTGGTGTATAGGACAAGAATAGGCCTGGGTAAATACTGCATAGTTCTGGTGAAGTTTTGCCCCCTGTTCTGGGGAACATGAGGGTCATAACCATCTCCTGTAAATACTTAGAAGGAACACCTGAGTTTTTAAAATACACTTTTCTGTGTGGTGTTAAAATGCTTTCAGTACATCTGTGATGGAAGCAGCTCGTCTACAATTTGAATCCAATACCTTTTGCTTTCAAACTGAAAATCAAATGCCTAAATCACTGAGCTAGAAGGAAGGACACCAAAAGACCTACATTAGAAACAATTCGCAATAGTTCAGAAGTGTAGCTAATACTTTCTAACTTATTCTCCTCCCAGAAACAGTTTCTCAGCCAAACTACATCTGACCAGTTCACAGACCTCCAGGTTACACAGCTCCTGGAGAGACAATTGTTTCACCATATACTTTCCTCTTGGTTCACTACAGTTCATCCACCTATCCCAATCCAGCTCTCAAGATGGAACTAGAAAGCAAGGTCACTATGCTGCACTTGACAAAAATACATGTACAAAGGAAATCCTCAATACATTTGTTGTACAATGGTTAAAGTACTCTTAATAAAATACCATTATGGTATATTAGGATATTTTACAGATTGTGAAATGCTTTGAATGTGAAGGGAATTGCTGTTTCCAAATCCTATAATACCACCACTTTTGCTGCCTCTGAAAAGACACTAATGTCACAGAAAGAAAAAAGAAAAAAAAAAATATATATTTAAGGCATTTTTGGTGACTAGTAAGATACCTTATTTAGGAAGCAGACTGCTCAATAAATTGATACTTGGGCCTCAACCACAACGAATGACACAGAAGTTGTGTTTGGTGGCCATTTAAGAAAGCAAGTGAAACAGTCCACATCCCTGTAGGCAGAACAGCATCCTAGTAACAATGGCATACTTTCTGCTGTTATTCCTGCTGTCATTCTCAATACTCAAAGATGGAAATGACCTTAATTTTCTCCCATCGAGGCCATGTCTTCATATCAAGACTGAGCTGCCTTGACGTGCCCGTGTGGTTAACTGCACTCACCACAATACCCATGGTTTGCAGAGCACAGAGAGGACTTGAGACTCCAGAGGTTGGCAGCATTTCCATTTCCACCATCAATAGCTTCAGACACAAGTGCACAACAGATTCCCATCTTTCAGGATGAAAAGTACATTCACATACAGCTTCGTGAAAGATATTCCACATGGAAGGAGGTTAACTTCTCCTCACCAGGTTCTTCACAAACTTGCTTTTCCTTCCTCTCTGTTTTCTAATGCTTTGGTTCCACCTCTCTGAAAACAATGGGTGTGGATATAACACAGATGCAAGGGTATGAAAGCTCAGGTGTATCCACTAGAGCTCAAATGCACAAACCCACCACCCAGAGCTGCTGAGCTGTGTAACTATGACTGCACACATGTTTTTGGACACAGCTGTAGTAAAAGCGTTGCTCTCTCGTTAACATTTTAAGCGCAAAGAGCAGTGCTGTCTTGCTGAAAGACCAAAGTGCAAGAATAATAAATTGCACTAAGCTGATTTATTACTGCTCCATTATGCTTTTGGAGAGATCCTTTTTTCCATTGGCTTTGCACAACTCACAAAAATTCTTACATATAGTAAGCATAACTTTTTTATGCTTCCACCTATCTATCTCTTTTTAAACACACACAGACATATATCTGTATATTCATATATATGTACATAGGGAGACACACAAATAAGAGAATCATAGAATCAGAGAATCATTTTGGTTGGAAAAGATCTTTAAGAAATAAGTAGAACAGCACCCTAGATGACAACAAATTTTTGTACATTCAATGAGGAACATTTTCTTTTATATACTTACTTTATTTATGTATATTTTTCTTTGCACATAACACTGCAATTAAGGAATACATTTTAGCATTAGTAAAGTGTCATTTCATAGATGGACCATATGAAATCTCAGAGTTACACCTCGGATTTAGGACATTTTCTACATAAACCTTTCCGAGTACTGCATGGTGGTGCCTGATCCCAAGGTTACAATTCCTAGCATGAAAACGCCAGGCTCCTACTGTGGCTGCCAGAGCCAAACAGATGTCTCTGAACTCTTCCTCCAAAAAATGTTAAAAAGCTCATAGGAAGCATCTCATTAGGATTAGAGCTCAGATCCTTCACAACCCTGAGAAGGCAGGCAAGATTCAGCTCAGATTAAGACACCTAAATGTAGGTATCTACAAGTAAGATGGGTGCCCAAGCTTCCACTGTAGTCATTGGAGGTGTGGGATTCAACTTAAGTGCCCACAAATAAGCATCCAGTTCTATATGGGATGTAGTCAGGCATCAAGCCTGTCCTCCAGACACTCTGACAGAAAGTTTTGAGGATCATATATTTTGTGTTATATGAGCCAGTCTCCTGGTGCATCTCAGATCCTCAAAAGGTGTATCAGGTGGTGCAAGAAGCTGCTGTTTTATAAACTTAATCTTTGTCTACTTTCAGGTGAGCTGAATTGCTTTCTTTTAACTGTATTGACCAGGGGATCGATAAGTTGTAAAAAGGTTGTAAAAGAAACTCAACAAATTTGAAAAATATATCTACATTATATAATGTGTCTTGTGAGGAGGCCCATCCTGTCAATGTGAGTTAAATACTACCTCCAACCTGGGCAAATGAAGAAGCTAAGGCATTTTCCCATTAGTTTACATGGAATTCAGACAGCAAATACTGTTCAGGCTGCTGTTCAGGCTGCAGCAAATAACTGCACGTTATTTCTAGCTCAGTTCAAGAGGAGAATCACAAGCTATTAAGAAATCACCTTAGCAAAATAACTTTCAGCAAATGGCATATTTAGGCACCTTTAGAAGTAGAGTCACTAAACTGCAACATCCCAGAACCTAAATTTTACCTGCAATCCAAATTAGTTGCCAAAAACCTCCTTTGAGTGTTACTCAGCATACCCATATTTGGGGTGTATGTAACACAAGATGTAATACATCATCTCCACAGATTTCCTATTACCTGGCTGCATAAGTTAAACCATATACATATTGTATGTAAAAGCACAGTATTTAGTATTGTGTGTCTTTTTCATAAAAATTGACTGGAGAGCAATTATTTCCCTTAATTTTGCTTTTAAAACATTGTGGCAAAACAATTCCAGAAAAATAATGTGTTTCTTAAATCTGCTCTGCTACAACAGCTACAGATCTCTGGCATCTGTGTGACAGCCCTGTGTCTTCAGGTAATTCTCTGCTTAAATGGGATATACTTGGGACCAGTTTCATTTCTCTGGAGGGATCTAAGCACTCTGCAGCTGGAAGAGCAGCCTACCATTTTTAAGTGGCCTCCCTATAAATCTCAGAAATCTTATTTTGAAGCATCTTAGGGTCATTTTAATTGCAGTCACTCATTCCCTACGACAACAGCCCCACAGAGTGTATGTGTTTTATTAGATCATTCCTTCAAGCTCTGACTGGAGCTACCAAAAAGTGCTTTTATTCTGAAAAGTGACAGTAAAAATGTCATTGTCAGCTCCTGTATCTCTTCTCCCAATGGATTCCAGATCCAGTTTTCTCATGTCATGAGTGAAAAAAGTTATTTTCTCTTGTCCCACTTGCAAACAGAGCCTGTGATCTGAAAACTAAGCAGGGTTTTTCATGCCTCTTTTCTCACTACCAGAAATAATGGTTTTGAAAGTAGGGTTTTATGTTTCAAATGTTGAGAACACATTCTAATTTGGCCTTCACATTTTAATATATTCCTCCTATTACATAGAGTCTTTTTCCTGTAAACAGGTGAAAAATAGTGAGGTTCAGTATCTGAATAAAATGAGGTCACTTTTATGAAGTCGTGTCATAGCATTTCACAGGGAGTTGTTAATATCTCAAGAGAAAAATTGATATCTGGAAGAAATGAAAGTTTTTTTCTCAATTTCTTGGCTTGAAAGATCAAGTCGAACAACACATCAGAACTGAACTTGAATGGCAGCAGCGAGTCCCACTAATTTGTAAGACTGTAAGGAAAGAAAAGTCTAGAAGAAAAAAAAATACTATTTTTCTTTAAGAACCAGAGAGTACAATGTTTGGCTTTGGATCCTGGACAGCATCATTTTTATTGAACCAGTCATCATTTTTTCCCCCTACGTTTCGATGAATTATTGTGGAGACCAAGGTCTTCCCTTAGGGCAGTGTGGAGTAGACATCCAGGATCACTCTAATGGGATTACAAGTGACATTTCACTGGCCCTCATTCCAGGTAGATGTTTCTGCATCAGCAACCTCTTTTCAATCTCTCTCTCATCTCTCAGAAAGCCAAGAACATGTTTCCAGCAATTACCTTGACCAACTCTGAGCTGGCCAAACTGTAGTCAGTTCATATTATTCAACTATCTTGAAAACAGACGTGGGTGAAAGCCAGATTTGAGAGAAATAGAGGAGAGAGTGTAAAAATTAATGTATTATTGTTATTATTAAAAATAAAACACAAGCCTAATGTAGTTATCATAAAACGCTCACAAACTAAAAGCGAGGGGTGTGAAACAAATCCTTTAATCTTGCTTCACATCACACTGCTGTATTTTATGGTAGATTGCACAAACTGCAGTTGCAGGTCTTTTTTATTTTTAATGTGTATATTGCTGTTAACCTCACCATCTCTACAAAATCTCATAGTTCATTGCAAACTACAGTGTAATGCACTTCACCATTCAGATTAGATATGGGTGATTATAACACAATAATCGTGTACATGTGCTACACATCTATACCATCAAGTCATTCTTTTTTAAATATTAAAGAGTCTCTTGGGGCAAAAAGTAGGTTAATCAAAATAATACTGTCAAGTAGAGAGTATAGACCTTTTTATAAAGGAAAATTAAGTAGAACTGGTAATTATAACTAGTGTACAACCTTTCAATGTAGTCAATAAGAAAGTCAATTTGCTTAAAATAATGAGGTATTCTGGCATGAACAATCTGTTCATACTTTGTTTCCAAGAGCCTCCAGAGAGAATCAGAGCCCTAGCTGACATTTGATACTTTCTGTCAATTTATCAGCTCTGTGTCAGTCTGAGTTTGTAAGATGGTGGTAGGAGGATGCTTGGGGACTGATACGAGAACTGGGAAAGCAAAGTGGGTTTCTAATGCCCGAGTTTATCCTTATTAAAAATAAATAAACCCCTCACATTCCCATACACATCCACATTCCCTCCAAAACTGACTTGGCATGTTTAGATATGGTATTAAAATAACAAGAATAACTAGATGTCATGATTTGACCCCAGATGGCAACTAAGCCCCACACGACCACACAATCATTCCCCCTTTCCTCCCCCAGAGGGATGAGGGAGATAATGAAAGGGGTGGAAATGAGAAAACTCATGGGTGGAGATAGAAAAAGTTTAATAGGTAAAGCAAAAGCCACGCAAATAATGAAAGCAAAACAAGGTAAATATCCACCCTAAATGTAACAAAAAGCTGCCCATTTTTCCTTCAGCCTCTGATAAGCTCCACGTAGCAGGGGAGGAGAAGGAGAGGAGAAGGTAAAAGAATTTTATTCACAGGCAAAGAGGGAATGGTCAGTATGCACAAAGCATTCCTGGGAATGTGAAGAGCCACACAAAGCCTTGCTGCCTTTGACTCTTCCTGACTGGATGTAGGAATCCTCAATGAGACATCCCTTCATGAGATCACAGCTTTCCCCAGAGATGTTTCAGTGTGTCTCCTGGGTACAAATGCAGATGCAATGTGTTCACTGGAATGGAAGTGCTCTTGAACAGTCACAGCACGCAAAAAACTTCCCTCAGGGAAGCTTTAAAAGCACCTGATCCTTAATACTGTCTAGCTTAATAAAAAGGTAAATATTTGCTCTTCATAAGAGTTTTTTATATCTCCCAGGGGTGAATGCTATCCCTAGCAAGGCCACTAGCACTGCCTTTGGTTTGTGTATTTCAACTTCTTTCCAAGAACACACATCAGCACATTGCAGCCGGTCTACTGAATGGCAACAGTTTGGTTTTAAGGAAGGGGACAAAAAGTTAAAGTATAATTACTGGAAAAAAACTTCATTACTCTGTAATGTGAAGCAGAGACAAGAATTTCCCTACCTTGAGATTTTGCTTAAGTAATTTGACTCATTTTCCAGATAATGTAACATTTAGGTAGACTGCATATTTTTCCAGAGTAGAGTAGAAGATAAAATAGTCACTTTAAAGTGTTATGATCCGTCCTGTCATCTTCCTCACATTTTTTTTCTGTAATGACCAGACACACAGAAGGGACCAATCAACAACTTACTATGTTTCTGCAAACATGAAAATGTGGAACAACCTAATTTCAGCCTCACGTTCCTTTTAAAACTCTCAAGAAGAAAGAACTAGACAGTATTAAAATGTAAAAATTCTCAGTGTAGAACACAAATTCCTGATTATGAGAACAGTACAAGTTGCTTCTACCAGACTATGGTGATCCAGATACCTGCCTATTTTACATTGTCCCATCAGCAACAGATGTCTGACTTTCTGTTCTGAAAATATGCCATCAGTCTCAGGCAAATTATACACCCCTTCCTCATTTATTCGAGGGAGAAACTAAAGCTTGACAGGGATTGAGGTGATAGCAGGAAATATTGCCTTGGGGGGATTAAGAAAGCAAAGGTTAAACCTTCTCACTACCCCCAAACATACATCTTGAGTCCTGAAAAATGCATAGCAAGATATGAAATTACATTCTATGACCACTTTTTCAATTATTTTTAAGACTAAATCAATCTCTTCCTATGAAGATCATTAGATCACAACCCATTCTACTGGGAGATGTCCCTGTCCATGGTAGGAGGTTTGCATCTAGATAATCTTTAAGGTTCCTTCCATCCCCAGCAACTCTAGGATTCTATGACATTTTAAATAGAAAGAATTTTTTTGGCTGTGTGAAACTGGAATTGCAGGGGAAATGGTCATACAGTATTTCTGCACAAAACTGGTAATAGTTTCGGACCCCAGCAACTCATTTGGTGATGTGTTTATACTCATAAATGGGATTTTGTACAAACCTAGGAGGCACTTGATGAATACAAGTTTTTGTCTATATCTGCACCTACTGCCTAAACCAACAGCTGATTTGTGGTTTGGTTTTTTTATTATTATTATTTTGGAAAATCTCCTGAAAATGCCATAATTTGGCTTGGTTTTCAGAAGACAAGAACTCTTCACCCAGTGATGACTGGGCCCCATTGAATGACTTAGCTTAAGGAGGGCAAATATCAGTTAAAAAGTACAAGTCTCTTAATAAGGCAGAAGAAGCACAAATTATTATTTTTTTTTTTTTAGCTATTTGTGTACTGCACAGTGTAGAATTCATCTGACCACATGTGGGTGTCTGTAAAACACAAGTAAAATATTGCTTTCAACATTTCTCAAAGTAACTCTAAACTCACTTTATGAAGATACAGTCAATACATCCAAGACTTTCGTGCCAGTTTATTTAGACAGCTACATTTCATTAGATAAATCTTCCCCTTAATGTCCACTCACTCTCATGGAACCCTGAGTCTCATAGTGAAGCCTGAGCTCAGATATACACACACTTTTCATCAGGTGAATTCCAGTTGGTTTCTGACTCTCTAGTTTAACATTTTTCTACTCTTTAAGATTAAAAAATAATTTCTTTTCCTTTTGCAGAAGCTAGAAGTTATGCTGTTTCTTTAGTCTTAGGGCTTTCCAACACTAAGGAAAAACACCATTCAGCCTGCCCACCTTACCAGAGAATTCCTCATGCTACCATATGTAGCCAGCTATAGATACACACAACCACTTTTGTTTTCACCTGCTATGCCTGGGTTTCATCTATGCAGCAAAATTGCCCCTATCCCTGGGTATCAAAGAGGCTGATTTAATTCTTCTTTTCTCTCCCCACTTTTTCTTGTATCAGTATGCAGATTTATATGGAATTCCCTGTATAAGATTGTAACATAAACTTACAAAACCTCATTGGCTGTTCATGGCATGATGGACATAAGCACTAAACACCAGTAATCATTAACTGCAACCACAGACCACTCCACAAATGTCTTCCACTCTGCTAGACTTCATTGCTCACTTACAACCTCATCACATATGGTTTGCTGCTCATCATCAAAAGCTTCTTATCACATGTGGCATTTGCTCATTAAAGCTGAGATATTATTCCCAGGATTCAGGGAAGGGTTAACATTAGTAGGAGTTGCATCTTCTTTCTGTACAAATGTCATTCTGAAGCATGACTAAAATGATCATCTCATGTTAGAAATTTGCTTCTTGAGGAAATGAAAGACATTGTCAAATAAAAATGAAAACTTCTGAACTTCCCAGTTAAACCAACTGAGAAAATATCAGACATGCAGTAAATCAATTAGCTCTAAGCCAACTAAATCAAATTATCTTGCTGTGGGGTTTTTGTTTGGGGTTTTTATTGTTTGTTTATCTGGTTGGTTGTTTGGTTTTAAATAGAGCACAAAGGCTCATCTGTGCATTTCGTATGTTCCCGAATATTTAGTGTGGTCAAAATGTCAAAGTATCTGAAACTGAAAATTTCTGAAAATGAAAATAACATGCAAAAGAAGGACATGAACATGGGTTTCTGTATGTTGGCCTGAAATATTTTTAATAGATTTGTTAGTCATCATTGCTTCAAAGACACATTTGCATTTACCTTATTTCTTACGAGACCTAATATGGTGCTGGGTGGAGGAACTTTGATGTGTGTTGAACCACTATAAAAATGAATATCAAAGCACTGACTGTACTGCAATAGGGAATGCTTATTAATGTGGAGTTGAGGAGAGTAGTGGAAGTGACCCATCTTAATGCTGCTGACAGCACATTTGTCTTGGTGTCTTACTGGTTTTAATTTGTCATCTGATAAATGTCCATTTATGTAATGGAGAGTTAAGTGCTCATTAGTTTACATTTAGCTTTGTGTCTAGAGTCAGGTCAGGCTGCTGAAGCTGATGTTACATGAAAGCTATTAATAGTCACAAAAGGTTATTTCAATAAAAACAACTGAAAGGAAATATTATACTTGTAAAAGTTCAAATAAATTCACTATTTGGCTTTTTGATTAACTCTTCTGTCAACACAACAGTTTTCCTGATGGAAGATGGGGAATTTCATACTCCTTAATGTCCGTGAATTTTATTATAAAATGTTTAATAAATAAATTTTTAGAAACCCAAATGAAATATTTAATCTTTGTTACTGGCGTGTGAAGTAGGTCCTATAAAACAATTTTTTAAAATTATTAATTTATGGGGTGTCAAATGGTCTGTAGTGAATAACCTTCTATATTTTGTCTCTTCCTGCCCTTATTTTTCTGTTTGCTCAGTCTTACAGCAAAGTTATTGATGTTACTTATAATGAAGATGTTACAATAGAAAACATTTCTAGGGCTTTCATCTGAGATGTGCCATATCTGACAAACAGCAAGGAAGTCATAAATAATGGCATAAAAAAAAGTAAAGCTGTAAAGCTGGGCAGGATTTTCTCTCTGAAATGTGTTTAATAGGAAATATTTTACCATATCATCTTTTCCTAAATATCTTAATGAAAAATACCTAGCTGTTCTGATAATGTTTTGGCATGAAGGGGTGGGGGAGAAATATGCATAAGACCAAGTTATTTAATGAACTGTAGCCTGGACTATAGAGTAGAAATAGAGTCCAAATCGAGGTGCTCTTAAAGCATCCCTATGATGTATGTCTGCTCTATGTTCACCTACTAAAGCCACTGAACCTCTTAAGATCCAGTAAAAACTCTTTGCCAATGTCTCTGCATAAATGTTGGTGTCATTCAGCTTGCTACAAGTTATTACTTTGCTGTACACATGAACTTTGACTTCTGCAGCTGAAGTAAAAATATCTTCAGTCTCAAATCCTTTCAAACACAAGAAGATAGCGGACAACTTGGCATGTGATGCACAACATTATTGACACCTTAAAACAATACATGTTAAGGCAATCTTAGGCCAAGCTACATGGTGACTTCAAATCCAGTCTGAAGCTGTGTTAATCATCATGAAAAAACTAGGATGCTTTTGGACAGCTTGGAAAGGTGGGAAATGAACAAGGCAGACAATGAACTGCAGGGAGAATTCTTTTCCATGTATTTCTGAAAAACTAAGCAAAGGGTTTCATCCTACTGACCACTTCAGTTAGTACCATAGGGCTGATGTCCTAACCCCAGCTTTCCCATGGACTGATTATGGTTGATCTCCTTCATAAAGCAGGTTTGTTTTCACTGCTGAAAACCACAGTGTGATACCTACCTGATGCTGTTGTATATCCCACAGGTCAGTGAGTGCAACTTGTGCCTTCTGACACTAAGCCATGCTTAATGAGTATCTGTCTCAGCTTTCAAATCTGGCCCTTTGACTTAATTTATCTACTCAGGAAGCTTTCTAGTCCAGTTCCAAGCAGAGACAAAAAGTGCAAACACTGTGCTTCTAGTCTCTCAATATGCCAAATGTTCTGAAATTCCACAAATATTTTTTTCTCAGATGACAGTTGTCTTTTCCAGGCAGATACAGCACCTGAGCAGCAGGAACTGAGACAGGGAGAGCTGAGAAGCCTCAACTATCAGACCTGGAGTAAGAGAGGATTCTTCTCTGGAAAGGGTTCAATTTCCTTCCAGAGACCAGAGGAGCACACAAACACCTGAGTTCAGATACAGAATGACTTTGAAACAATTTTGTTGTAGACCTCAATTCTTCCAAACAACTCCTGGATGCAGTTGTGCTGCGATAGTCTAAACTGCAGCCATGAGGTTTTGGGAAGGTAATAGAGTTCAGCTGGGTGGACATGAGCCAGCAATACTACCTGTAATACTATCTGGTTTCAGTAGAGAAGTCAGCAGAGATGGATACATCAATAATAGATGGTAGAGGGAAACATCAATAATCAATAAACATGCCTAATATTCCAGTGCTATGCAGAATTACTGAACTCTGGATGCCAAGGTTGAAACATGGAATAATGTTTTATCTTTGACAAGGTATCTCTTGTGCTTTTTTTTCAGCTCTACACTCAAATGGACCTCAGTGGTCTTACTACATTTCACAAGCTTAATTTTGCTGTGATTTTTTTTAAATGGTGTTTATCAGTTTTCAGTCACATAAATACATTTTTAATCACTTCCAAAACTGAAAAGAGTACCATTGAAAGCAGTTTCAGGTTTTATTACAGCCTTAACTACCAATGTTTATCTGGTTCCTGCAGGCTACTCATATCTGTTTGGAAAAAAGAAATATTCTTACTAGTGCTTTTGAGACCGAAATGGAGAAAATAAAAGCTCACAATTTTTCCAAAGATTCCAAAGAATCAAGATATGAAGACAAAACTTATGACTTTTTTCTAGAGCAACCCCCATCTCACACACACCGTGAGCTTAATCTCTGAGTACACAGTGTTCCTCTGACAAACAGTTCCTGCCCCAAGATCTTATCAAGTTTCAATCCTTCAATAATGCTCACAATTTCATGAGCATTCAGGACTTCTTCAGAGAAAGTGAAGGGATCAGGTGAGGTTATTTTGTCTGTTGAAACCAAAGTGTGAAGCCAAATGTTTCCGTGAACTAAAATCCCTTTCTACTTCTTTATAGTTAAAATACTTAAGATCAATTCTTTGTTATAAATTTTCTTATGATAGGTATATGATAGCATAAATTCAGCACATAGATAGCTAGATTTTTATAATTTTAAGCTTGTGTGATTTACAATACAATATTGTTATATTTCTTAGTGCCCTCAGTAATTTAAAGCATCCTCATCACCTTCAAAGATTATAAAAATTGCATCTGGGTAATCTTGATCTGCCCCTGACTATATGGAAAACTAGTAAACAAATAGTAAACTGTACTATTTCAAGGCATCTTCATTTTCTTTCAGTTTCAGAGATCTAGGTATGAAAAAAGCTCACTCATTCCATTAATGATATGTTGGCAAAATGAATCTACTTCTGCCTCTCAAATTCTTCTGACAAATATCAAAAACCAATCAAACACTTGTTACACAACCTAAAACATCAAATACCTCTTTTTGTAACTTATTTGCTGTATTATGTAACACAAACTGAGCAATTAGCTGGAAGTAAGTGCTCATTAAAACTTTCCATGAACTTCCAGACAGGATGGCATCTCTTAAAACAAAATATCAAGTAATTGAAAGGAACAGTTTATAACAAAGGAAATGCTTCTAAGGGGAAACCATTCTTTGAAAATAATTTTTCAGGCTAAAAGAATCTCAGCATCTGGACTAACAACAAATTATATGTAAATTATATATATAAATTATATATAAATTTCACAGATTTTATTAACATTATCAAACAAATAAAGCATTTGAGAGAAAGTGATGTTCCGTACCTATGGAGCAGAAAGTGATACTAAACTGTCAGGATTGTTAAAGTAACAACACATTGACTGCTACAGCATGGGAAATAGTCTTCTGTAAAATGGAGACCCTGCAGGACAAAGGCAGGGCTAGAGAAAGAAAGCAATTAAGTTCTTATCTAATGACAATTGCAAAAGAAGTCAAGTGTAATATCACGTATTAAGAGGCAAAGTACCAAACACAGGGCTACAGCCATAATTTTTATTTCAGATATGTAATTACACAAAGTCATGACAACACAAAAAAAAAGAAAATTTTTTTGTTATTATTTCCAGATCTGTGATTAGGTCTTGTTCAGTCACTCGCTTGCTTTGGATTCAATTCTGAATTGAAATAAAATTTAATCAGCAGCTACATTGCTTAGTTTTGCTCTAGAAAGTTTTGATGGATTGATTCAGCTTTCCCCTGATCTATGTAACAAATCAAAGAAATATAGAGAAATTCAAATAATATTCTGCCACTATGAGTGGGATATAAGTTTCTTAATTTGGAATTAGAGTTCCAGTGATCTTCTGAATATTTTGTCTAAAGACATTGCATACTTAGTTATTATTTCAGTGAAGGTTTGTTATAGATTTTAATGTTCCTTATTCTGTTCACTTTGTTTAATAAGGAAGCTCCAGCCACCAAATACCATAAAATTATCTGAGACCTGTTTGCCTTTAACAGGACAGATACAATATTGGCTAAACTAAACATTTTGGTATATTGTGATAGCTATCATTTGTTTATTATTTTGTTAAAAACATTAAGTTTTTTAGCTTTGTACTAACAAGAGCAAATCAAGGTAAACATTTGAACCAGATCAGCAGGGAAGAAACTGGAAGACAATGTTTTGTATGGAGCTGATGTAGACATTTAGCATCTCCAAAAAATAACAGGACGATTTCAGCAGTTCAGAAAAAGACAAGATTCAGTTTCTCATCTGTGGCTAAGAAGTACTCATAAGACTCTTCTTCTAAGTGGATTCTTAAAGGTACAGGATCATATTCTACAACACTGCTGAACATACAGGCAATGTGCAATGCCCCTGCACAAAAAAATGTTACACCAAGGCCTTCAATTCTATAAAGAAGTAAGGAAGTCATTCTTATTCTTGTTACTGTATTACACAAGAGGCCAGAGACAAAGACAGAACTAATCTCACTACAAACACAGAACAAAGAGACTGTCCGGGTCAGGAGTTTACAATCTAAATATAGCTTTTGATTTGTAGAGGGCAGGGCAAAAATTGTCTGTTCAGTCTGGCCAGCACTGATTTAGCATGTGCATCACATTCTTTTTTTCCATTCTGCTTTCCAAGACCAATCAGATGGGATCAACTAAGCAGCGTAGTTCAGGCAGAATATACTTACTATTTTCATTTCCTTCTACATAAATAATGCAATGTTATTATGGAAAGGAATAGAAAAAGATTATCCTCTTTTTAGTTCCAGTCCCTGGATGGAGGTTGAAAAATATATTATTGTAGTTTGCAATGTTACACTTGCAGAGTGAATTTGAATATCAATAAGCAGAGAGATTTTTAAATAGGTATTTACATATAATATCACTGTATGTTTACATTTAATATCATATTGGATTTAATTTTATTATGTTCAAGAAAGCAATTGGGTGAAAAATAAACACTGTGGGATATTATCTCATTGATATGCAGAATCAATATGATAATCAAGTTGCTGATATAAACTCATAAGAAAAAGCTTCTGACATTTCATCTAGGATCCCTAATTTCATATTTGCAATATGGTGTGAAACTATATAGTGCAGTCTTACTGTTTAATTAGGAAGATTACTCCTGTGTCAATTTTATTTTTTTTCTAATTACTTTCTGGCTTCTACCAAAAAGTCATGAAGGCTTTTTTTTTTTTTAAAGTTTAATTAACACCTATAGGGTGAACATATAAAACAAAATATCATTGTAAACCTATGCTGTAATCCTTGTGAGGAGTAAGTTTATGAGCAGTCATGGTTAGCATGTATTTCCATTATCCTAGACAAGTGTGAGCTTATGAAGGAAATTGGACAGGGTATACCTTGTATTCTTAGCAAAAATACCACCATGCCTTGTAGGAATACGCTCAATGCTATAATTTAGGGAAGTAATTTCTCTTCCCTGTTTTCACTGTCATTTGATTTATTTACTTAACTTGTAATTTGATTTATTTACTTAACTTGAACATTCAGAGACAATGTAGTGGTAGTGCCTGGTGCAGGGAAACATGCCAGAGATGGGGACTTGCTGTGGTTTTGGCACAGAACATCAAGTGGAGAATAGTCTATTTAGAATCACAGAACATGCTGAGGTAGAAGGGATGATCCTAGAGTTAGGATCATCGAGTCCAGCTTCCATGCACGTGTAGGGCACCCACAGAATCACAGCATGTGCCTCAGAGCATCATCCAAATGTTTCTTGAATTCAAGCAGTCATGGTGCTGTGACCTCTGCCCTGGTGAACTTGTACCATTGCTCAACTGGCCTCTGGGTGCAAAATCTTTTTCCGATATCTAACCTAAACCTTTCCTGATTCAGCTCCCAGCCACTTCCCTGAGTCCTGTCTTTGGTCACTGGAGTGAAGAAATTCGTGCCATTCCCATCTCTTCCCCTCATGAGGAAGCCATAGACTGCAATGACATGGCCCCCTCAACATCCTTTTCTCCAAACTGAATAATCCAAGTGACCTCAGCTGCTCCTCCTAAGTCATCCATTCCAGACCCTTCACCATCCTTGTTGCTCTCCTTTGGATGCTCTCCAATAGCTTGATGTCTTTTCTTTACTTTGATGCCCAACACTGTGCATAGTACTCAAGGTGAGGTTGCACCAGTGCAGAGTAGAGTGGGACAGTCCTCTCCCTTGCCTGTCTGACAACGCTGTGCTTGGTGCACCCCAGGACAGAGTTGTTCCTCCTGGCTGAACATAGTTCATGTTCAGTACTGTTCATGTACTGTTCATGTACTGGCTCATGTTCATGTACTGCTTCATGTTCAGTTTGCCATCAATTAGGACCCCCAGGTCCCTTTCTGCTGTGGCATTCATTCCCCAGTCTGCACTTGCCACCAGGGATGCCCCATCCTAGGTGCAGAATTTGGCACTTGCCCTTGTTAAATTTCACATGGCCAGTGGTTACCCATCTCTCTAACCTGTCGAGGCCTCTCTCAGAGCTTGTCTGCCCTTAAGGGTGTCAACCTCTCCTCCCAGTTTTGTGTCATCCACAAACATGCCTGAAATTCCTTCCAATCCTGTGTCCAAGTCGATGTTGAAGAGAACAAGGCCAAGCAAGGAGTCCTGCAGGACCTCACTAGTGACTGGTCACCAGCTCTGTGCTCAACTTTGACTGGAGAGGTTCTATATCCTTAAAAGTCTGGGCACTGGAAGGACTATGGACCAAAAGTTCTCATCTATTTAGACTCACCTTTAAACGTTATTAACAAATATTTCACTGCTCACCTATGCCATCGCTCGGGGCACTATCACACATGGGGCAGATGTGTTACCCCTGCAGTGGACTACGAGAAGGTAACAGCAACAAACTTGTCTTTCACAAATGCCTTCAGTGATGTGAGAATACCTCATGAAATATGTTTCTCTGTCTGAATTAAATAAGCTTATCATTTTGCAAACTGTTCTAGAAAAAGTTATGAGAGCTGAGTGTCTCTGAAACTGATATATCGTTAAAGCTTCTACAACATTTCAGGCATTGCCACTAGCAATTTTGTGAGTTAGGATTCATTGGGTCTCTATTCAAGAATAAAAAACGAGTGGTGTGCTGAGAATGTTGACAAGGAATGATATGAATCCAGTCTTATCTCTGTGTTATTGCTCTTGCCAGTCACTATCTTACTATTAAGATAAAGCAAGTTACCCCGGCATGTAAGCTACTGATTGAAGGCTGGATAATGATTTCTGGATTTCTCACTGCTGCTGCAATATTAGAGAGTCAGGAAGAAGATGGATTGGCAAATTGCAAATTTATGTTCTAGGATGGGCACATAAAAAGCAATTTAATTAATTTATATACCTGTTCGTATATGCACTTCTCCCTGTCTTTCATTGTCATAAACAAATGGCATCTACTTTTCATAAATGGGTGTATATAAACATGCCATCTCTGCTTGTTGGTATGGTATTTTAGGTACACAGAGATATTTAAACATAAAAAGACATTATTCCTATTCTGACTGGTTCAGTAAGAGTGATGTATATCTCAGTATTTGGAAAACATTGGTGTGGTTAGTATATTGTATATCTTTAGGCACTGTATTGCATATATGTGAATTTTATCTGTGGACAATCCAATCCCAAAAAAAACATTTAATGCTTTCAAGTGGCCTTTGGATAGGTCCTGGTATATATTTCTTGTCTAGATGCAGCAAACTTTAATACTATTATTTTACCTTGTTGGCTACCTGTTAAGTTATGGGTACAGCACGGAGGAGCTGTGCTGGGAGAAGAGAGGTTATGAGATTTCAGAAATTTATGAATTCCAAACAAGAAATAAACTAAGAATGTAAATATTTGAAAAGAAATTGAGGCAGACCTCATAGGAGAGTAATGGGGCATTCCAGTAGGGTGATAAAAGCAAATCCATCCTATATGTAATTCAGATCAGGAATCGGACCTCAGTTTCCACATCTCAGATTCAATCCCTTATCACTAAGTTATTAACAGTTTTGGAGCGACATTTGCTCTTACTTCTTCTGTGAGAATTTATTTGCTGCCAGAACTGCTCTGAGTTTCAAGAATTTTTCAGGAAAATTTATTTTATTGCAAGATCCTCGACAAACTCTGCAAAACATCTTTTAGTTTCCAAGTTGGATATCTCCCAAGTCTCTCTGACTTCATCCTCCAATCTACCTAGTAAAGCAAGGATGTGGTTCATGTCCTATATTTCTTTATAAAATATCTAACAGAACAGAGCATGGGCTGTTAGGCTTTTAGGTGTTAATATTTTAAAACTCACAGAGCTTGTTAGTGTAAGGTTCCCTTTTTATTCAGTGGACAGCATAAAGCACCTCAACAAACAATCTTTTAAAACTTTTTTATTGAGATAAGATTAGTCTTCTTCTAGAGATACCTTTTTGGGAAGACAGTGACTTTGGAGCATTCTTTCCTTGATTTATCCTACAATTCTTGCAGGATTCCCAACCCACTACTTCTATTTCTCCTGTTTTTCTCATTATTCAAACATATATATTTGTGGGAAAATTTTAAACATGACCAACAATACAGTTATAATGCATTCACTTGGAGAAAAAAAACTGCATATAAACATCTTCAGCTTTAGGTACATACCAAGTTAAACAGCTAACAACAAATGTGCATAATTTATATCTTCATTAGACATTTGTGTCAGATCATTCTATCTACAACTGATGAAAAAAACCCCAGAAACCACAAATGTTTTTCTTGTAATATTTCAGGTAGAAATCATTCTTCACATTGTATGGTGAACAGACTAGTTGCTATGACTTTTTTCTTAATTTTACTATTTTCATGACTTAAACCCATGAATTCCATAAAAATCAAAAGGTTGGGTTGTTTTTTTTTTATTTTCATGTTATCTTATAGCTATTAAGTCAACGCTGTCCTGCTTTTTTGTCTTGGGCTAGGTAATTGGCAAGAATGTCCTTCAGACTTTGTCCAGTCTGCCTGCAATAGACTTTAATGTCAGTGTTCACTTGTTAAAACAGAAAGAAAATCAAATATACTGTTGTGTTATGTAGTCATAAATAGCTAATGGATTGCTGCCAACCTTAATCATTATGACAGCTTTTGGATTTATTTTATTAATCGATTGCATTAAAGGACTGTCCAGTCTAAATCTTTTCCAGGTTTTAATTAGTGTTTAATGGGTTTCAGGAAAACAGTATTTTAATCTACACTGGCACAAATTATACAGTTTGGTGTGAAATTTAGAAAAGGAAATTAAGACCTACCTACCAGGTATAGGTCTAAGTGATCCATCAAGTTTTATGTAGTCTTTGTTTACATTACATACATGATACTTATATGATACTTATATATAAGTGTGCATCCTCTACAGACCACCAAATCCTTTGTAGACTATAAGCAAGCAGTATTATCTCCATTTCTTACACTTGGAAATTTAGGCATAGAGGCTAATCTGAAGTTCTGTTTAGCATAAAAGCTTTTCATCCAGGGTTTTATATTAGCTGCTTCTCTCTAGTGCATTGGTATTTCTAAAGAATAATACATATATTAAGCACACAATACTTGCAAAAATGACAGTTTTCTTTGTCTATACATAGAAGTTGAGGAACGAGACAGAAAAGTGACTCTCCTGAAGTTGGGCAGATGATGTGTGGCAGAATACACATCCAGCATCTTGCAAGTCTCCTTCTCATCTAGCATGCAATCCTGGATTTATTTTTACCATTCTGTTTTAACCAAGAGCTTCCTATTTATTTGTTAGATGCAGACAGATGTCTTCACATCTGAAGATCACTCCTCTTGTGAGGAGCTTATTGTCTAAGCAGACAGTATGAAATGGAATGCCTAAATCCCTGTTCCATCAAAATAAAGACTAAGGATTAAATCCCACTCAATAGCTCAGTCTGTGTCATTTCCAGGGGAGTCTACCAGTAAAAATAAAAATCCCAACATTCATTAGGCAGAACTCTTTACCCAGTATCTAACTTCTATTGCCCAGATATGCTCACAAATATTTGCTGTGCAGAGCTGGAAAATGTCTTGCTCTAATTTCTGGCTTAGTCCATCATGAACACTGTGCAGATGTGTCCAGAGAACACAGATGCAGAAATGCATCAAATGCACAAATGTAGAACCCTGTATCTCAAGATGTAACCACCTCTCACCATTGACCATCCATACCAAGTGCAAACTAAAGTGTGCTTGTTTTCTTCTCTTCTCTTTTCTTTCTTCATTTTTTCCACAGGTTAACATTCTGAAAAGCTTAGCAAGACAATGTTAATGTTTGATATTTAATTCCTCCCAGTAAATATCTGTCATGAGTGTCTCAAATCTCATGTTCCATCATCTGCTATTTTTTACTTTTGTCTGCTAACACTTCTTAATTTAATGATTTGGAATAGCTGCTCTCAAAGATGAGCCTTGGATAGAAGTTTTGAAGGTGACAAGGTAGTTAAATATCCTCAGCCTGAAGGAGTTCAAACCCACACCATAGAATGCCCTGATTACTCAAATATGGTGTATCCTGAGGCACAAAATATAAGCATGGGAAGTGGTGAGAAAGCCAGGTCTTTCAGGCAAAGCAAGGAAATGTTAATAATAAAGGACAACAGAAACAAAAAAAGAGCTCTGAATTTGAACAGGATGAGCCCATATTTGAATCTAGGAGAGACTCAGAAAAGAGAAAGCTCCCTTTTCTCCCAGCCAGATCTCACTGATGTTTTCTTGCTTTTTTTTGCTGCTGAAGTAGAAGGAGCATAATATACTAATATATCACAGTGTTGCTAATTTTCTGCTCAAGCTGCAGCTTTCTTAAGTAAATGTACCATAACTTAACTTGTAAACTACTGCTTATGAAACTATGTTAAATAACATACTAATGTAAAATTTTGTCTGTCTGTACTGATTTTCATGAATCTGGCATACACATATGCCCATGCCAAATTATGAAATACATCAGTTGTTTCACTGATTTACAGTATGAATTACAGATTGTCAAAACTTAAATTACTTCAGGGTGTGCAACAGTGCTTGGATCTACAGTTTCATCATTCAGGATTAGTCATTAAGACACTGAGATAATGTTAAAATTTCAATCCCCCATATGTGGTGAGCAACTTTGATAGGGCCATGTGTGGTGTAAATGAGGTAAAACCAGAGCAAAGGCTGTAAATCTTCTGGAATTTAGTATGCAGTTAGCAGCATGCAGATCTTTGAATGTGATTAACAGTCTCATACAAGCAAGGCAGCTCCTCTAGCTGTCAAGATTTTCACAAAGCAAGACCCAATTACACATAAACAGATCTTGAATTCCCCCTCTGGACTTGTGTTTCTCTTAGCTATAGATTTTCATTTTTTTCTCTTTTTTTTTTTTCAAATGTAATATTTAATACATCTAAAGGTTGCCATTTTATTGAGGAATTCAAGCAGCATAATCCCCTGGGTGGCTTTTCTGACCATATGTGGTACATTTTAAATTGAACATATTGACAGCCTACTATAACATGCTCAGTCTTGTAAATTAACTTTCAGTTAGTTTTTAATGTATGTCAAATATGGATTGTAATCAGTTCTTGTCTTTGTGTTTTAACATCATGTCCACTTCTTTCATGAAAGGACAAAAACCTGTAAATGCCTTAGAGCTGCTTCAAGTCAAGCACATTATCTCATGTCAAAGAATACAAGTGAAGGTCATTTGGAACAAAGTTCATGTGCCTTAACTTAGACATCCAAAAATTGCTTCTCTAAACCTGAACTGCACATGTTCCTTACATAGTCCATACAAAGAAATGCTCACTTCTTAAGGGTTACTAATTCTCTCCAAAACAGTTAATTTCACTGGGTCAAATTAATTATCTTCTGAAGGTGCCTATTCACCCTAGAGACTCCAGAAAGAGCCCATATTGTGTGGCTCAGGCCTCTACAACACACTTTTTAGACTCATAAAGATATGCTTTAAAGAGGCACACAGGTTTATTTGAGTTGCCCTCTGCTATCTAAAACATGAACATGGGATGATCAGATAGGATGCAGAGCCTACAGAAGGCCCAACATCTTGTAAACTAGCAACTATATTGAGGTTCTGGAGTGGGTCCAAAGGAGGGCAACTGGGCTGCTGAAGGGACTCCAGCACAAGTCCTATGAGGAAAGGCTGAGGGAGCTGGGGGTGTTCAGCCTGGAGAAGAGGAGGCTTAGGGGAGACCTCATCACTCTCTACAACTCCCTGAAAGGAGGTTGGAGCCAGGTGGGGGTCAGCCTCTTTTCCCAGGCAACTCTCAGCAAGACAAGAGGGCATGGTCTCAAGTTGTTCCAGGGGAGGTTTAGGTTGGATATTAGAAAAAATTTCTTCATGGAGAGGGTGATCAGACATTGGAATGGGCTGCCCAGGGAAACAGAGGATTCCTGGAGATATTTAAAAAAAGACTGAATGTGGCACTTAGTGCCATGGTCTGGTAACCACAGTGATAGTGGATTAAGGGCTGGACTTGATGATCTCAGAGGTCCCTTCCAAACCAGCCAATTCTGATTCTATGATTCAATGAACTAGAGACCAGGCAAAATAATCCACAGCTCATAATGAACACTAAATGTCTAGCTGGGGCAGCTGAATTCTATCCCTTATTCTAGGTGTCATATACATTCCACCTCAAGGGACTTGAGCAAATGGGTGGAGGAAAAGGATTGCCTTTGCTTCCTCAAGTGCTGGTTTAAGACTAAGCAGCCCACGTTCTACAGCTGTGTATCTGGGTAGCTGTGTATCTGGGTAGCTGAGCTCTCATGACCATCAGTTTTCCATACATATGTATCTTCTACAGCTTGGGCTGCTGAGGTTTATCTCAGGCATTCACAGATATTGCTGGTTGTGATGCAGGATGTAAGAGAGACCCATGCTCACCTGTTGTGGCAGCTGAAGAACAGGTGGTGCACCAGTGACATTTCAGGTAATCTCAATGGTTACAAAGCCCCTCTTGCTACAGCCATTAGAGTCATAAGTGGTCATATAGTAAATCCCCCCCATAAAATTTGCATGACATCAGATGAATCACACCTTAGACAACAGTGTGCCCAGGTGGCCAAGAAGGCAAATGGCATCCTGGCCTGTATTAGGAGCAGTGTTTTAGCGGGACTGGGGATCTAGATCTTACTAGATCTTGTACTCAGCCTTGGTGAGGTCACACCTCAAGTACTGTGTGCAGTTTTGGGCATCACAGTATAGGGAGGACATCAAAGTGCTAGAGAGGGTGCAGAGGAGGGAAGCTCCTCTTCTTCTGGAGAAGAGAACAGGGGTCTGGAGAACAGGTTTTGTGAGGACAGGGTGGGGGAACTGGGGATGTTCATTCTGGAGGAGGATGAGGGGAGACCTTATCACTCTCCACAGCAACCTGAAAGGTGGTTGTAGTGAGGCAGGGGCTGCCCTCTTCTCCCAAGTGATGTGGTAGAACAAGAGGAAATGGGTTCAAGTTGTCATAGGGGAGGTTCAGACTTGATATTAAGAAAAATTTCTTCACCAAAAAAGTGGTGAAGCAATGGAACAGGTTGCCCAGGAAGGGAGTAGAGTCACTATCTCTGAGGGTATTCAAAAAATGCGTAGATGTGGCACTTGGGGAGATCATTTAGTGGTTACAGTAGTGTAGGACTGACAGTTGGACTTGATGATCTTGAAGATCCTTTCCAACCTTGATGATGTGATAATTCTGTGAGTCTAACTGGTTATTTAATTTAAATCTGTTAACTACCATGAAGAATCAGGTAACTACTTCCACATAGATGCCTCAGTCTCCAACTGAACCAATCCAATATCAAAAGCTGTTTGAATTTTGGTTTGTGTGACACAAGCTACTTCTCACCTAATCCTCTTGAGGAAAGGTCCCCATTTCCAAATGTATTTCCCCCTTTTTCATCATCAGTGTTAGAAGGGGGATAAAAAAGTCCAGGGATTCCTCTTTTGATTGGCTGTGACTGTAACAGTTCTGTTGAAAGCTGTGGGACTAATCTGACTGTCCTGAAAAATTTTGATGAATGGGGCAATATCCTGTGCCCTAAAACAATATTTTGTCTGCAAATTACCTCAGAAAAAACGCTTATCTCCACAGCACCAAAGAAACCAGTTAAATACTGGCAGCAACTTTAAAGGAATTCTCTGTTTAGCTGCTCAAATGAATAGATTTAAAAGTAACATAAATCACAGTCTTTATTTGCACAAGTACTTATACTGAGTCTGGAGGGGCTTTTAATCTAGTAGACAGAGGCAGGAAAAGGTCTAATAATTGCACACTGAAATAAAAAGTGTTCAAACTAGACTTAAAAGGAAACTCATTTAAATTTTAGCTGCATAATGAGCTAACTTACTGGGGCAAATTACTAAGTGTCATTGTAGTCCTTAAATCAAGATCAGATATGCTTATAAAACATACATCTTAGTTTAGTAACATATAGCTGGGCTCAAAGCAGAAATCCCTGGATGAAGTATGGCTTGCGTTATGCAGGAGCTCAGACTAGACAGAGGTCAAACTGGTTAATCATGCTGGTCCTTTATGGTGTTAAAATCCACAAACCTATTAATTTCAAGCAATAGGCAAGATATGTTCATGTAAAGCTAAATTTCTTTAGGCTTAATCCCACCTTCTCCTGGTACACTAATTTCTACCCCTGTCTGAGACCTAAGTCTACTGATGCTTTGTGTGAGATTGCATTTCTACAAAAAATAAAAACTGGGGTTTAGCTTTCTTCTCCTTCAAGTGCCAGGACTTATATTTAGCTGAAATAGTAGCTAAGTAGAAAGCAGACCCTTCAATATTTGCTTTCCCCTGTATTTTGTGGCCCTAGTATGAGTTGTCATATTTAATGAGACATTTGGTTTAGTCTAGATGATACCATAACAACATCTTAGAAAGGAATCCTTCCATATCATTGACAAAGTCCTGCTTCTGGAGGTTTAGTTGATTATATAATGTTTATTTAGACATCCCTGCAGATGTGTAGCTCCCCCTCTTTCATCTTACAGAGAACTACTATGTTTATGGGACAAAAAGTATACTGAAGACTCAACTAACCAAAGAAGAACCATATGTTAAATGGGATGCTCTTTAAATATGTGTCTAGGGACCCTCTTAGCAGTTCCTGCTTTGCTAATTGATTCTCTGTCCAAAGGATCAAATTAGCCTTTCAACTGGAGCATCCCAGTGACAGTCATCCAACAGACACCTGAAAAATCATATTTAAAAGCATCAGGAAAACAATGAGCTTGGCTAGTCCTTGAGTTCTAAAGATGTCCATCAGCAACCAGTTCTACACTGACTCATAACAGCAGAACAGTGATGTATGCAAAGGAAAAAATCACATGAAAAGAACAGTAAACCTGAGCAGTAATCTATGTCTATTCTAATGTGACCTCTACCTTCAGAAAGAGAAAATTATGCAGAAAATACAGAGACATTGCCATTACCAATGTAAAAGGCTCTTACCAATGTATCAGCTGAGATAAGTTGTTCTCAGAAAGACCAAAATCATCAAATGTTGCTGCTATCAGGCACCCTACAGTCTATTCCATTTCTGTATCTGTAGTATTTTCTGTCAGCACCAGTAGACTGCATTTTGGAGTGAGGAGGCACTGTAAATCACTATGCATTATACTCATGCTTTGGATACAGTATTTTTGAATTTTGTGACTCTCAGTGCTGCAGAATACTTAAGAATTACACTTTTCTGTAATGGAAAAGAGAAAGCAAAAATAAGTCTTTTTCACTGTCTTTGGTCTTAAAAACATACGTGTGCAGGAGTGGGAGAGTCCATTGGTCACTGGAACCACTTCTGTTTTTCTTGTTAGAACTGGGTTGCAAAACTTCATTTTCCATTAATGTCAGTAGTCATCCTAATGTGGTACTTTATTTTTCACTGTGAACAGGACTAGACTGAAAAGACTGCAATTATAATAACTTCAGTTTAAATATTTGATTTATTACAAACTACAAAGCCTCCAAAAATAAAACATTTAACCCCTACTTCTTTACTTTTTCTGCAATTTCTGCCAGAAATGTTTATTCTTGAGACTCACTAGATTTGATCCATGGGTTTTCTACTAAATTAAGGACAATTGAGAAACTTATACAGTAGAAATAGCCAGCATATAGGACTTTGGGGAACAGTAAGATATTGAAACTCTCATTGCATAACTCAGCCTCCTGCTGTTAAGTAACAATTCAGTTCTCTTTGACTGGCTGAGAATTTTTATTGGTTTTGCTCATCAGAGGCACCACACAATCACCATTTTGTCTCTTCACAAGTCCAGTTCTGGTCATGCAGATATCTGCATGGCAGATGTTCACACAAAGATAAATTTGTTCATGCTCAGTAAGTCTAAAATCCATCAAATTTACCTGCATCAGACTCACCTTTGCTGACTAGCTTCTTTATATTGTATTGTTCACTGGAATTTTTTCTCATTATAAAGGCCCAATTGTTAATAAACTACAAGGAGATCACAGACAAGTGGCATTTACCATACAGTATTGTCACATTAGATCCTCACATTCATTGAAATACATATACAGGGATATAATGGAACAACAGATAGATGTATCTAACTATTCTGCTTGCAATTATACCCATACACAACAGGATGTTATGGAAAGGATTTCATAGCTGATAACTTAATGGTCAACCTCCCTTAGGGGTCAGTGGGAATCAGACTCCAAAATTCCATAAGCACAGGTGAAAAATTCAGTTCTAACCCACATTTTTTACCTCAAATCTAGCAAAATGTTCAAGCTGGAATCCAAACAGATCTTTGGATTAATAAGGTCCACAGAAATCAATGTTACCTACCTGTTTAAATACCTCGTGCATTTGGGCTGCATAGAAGTACAGCTTTCAGCTTCTTGGGTTCTCGTTGACCATAACAGACTTTATTTTTGCCCTTCTAGTTGGACAAATGGCTCCTAGATCAGTATCTTTTTCTGTCCATTGGTTTTAATTGCTTTTAAATTGTTCCCTGCCCATTATCACTCTCCCTAATTCAAATATGGGTTGTACAAGATCTGTAAAGAACTCGGTCCATCATTAGAAAGACAGTTTCTGAAGGAAAAGTCCACATGGTTTGCTGTGATACAGACCTAATAACTGGCTTTTCAACCTGCAATAAATATTCTTTTCCCTGTCCTCTTCTGATTGCTTCATAATTAACACCAGGGAGACACAGATTTAACCATCTGACAGATATTTATTTAAAATACCTTCTGCTGCATATATTAACATTTCTATATCTACTTTTTTAAAGCAGCTTTGAGTTCTGCATTAAAATCAGATCCAGGCTTTGGTTATATTAATAGCCTTGCATGGTAGTGGCATAGATCAATTTGGAAAAAGCAATGAACGGGTCATCTGCAGTATAATTGTGTGTGTTTACACTGTAGAAATGTTTTTAGCCTAAAAACACAATAGAAGTATATGAATGACATCGATATCACTTAAACTGGATAAATTGTGAAAGGAAATTTGGTGGAAAGGAGGATTTAATGCACTCCACATACGTGTACTGATGCCATGAGTTTAACTAAGTCTTTCTCCTCAGCCTCTGCTAAAAAGCACAACTGCAAATAACTCCCTGGTTATTGAATACAGCTATGCCTCACAAAATGAAGGCCTAAGTGTCCTTGAACAAGGTCACTTTTATAGCTAGCTGTGCCTATCTAGTGCATCTGCCTATCAGCTGATAGGATGGGATTTACAGTTTTCTTTTCCCTTCCCTTTCCTGACTGACACTGCACCTTACAATTGCAGTGTTGAGGATACCTGGCAAAGTTACTGGATGCAAATAGAGCATTAACTTCAGCACTGAGATGTTGGAAGCTAGCCAGGGGATGTCACCACACTACTACTATTAGTGTCAACATTTTTGCAGCAGTATTCCCCCAGGCAGCTCTGACCACTTCAAGCTGTGGCTGCCTGAGCAGTCTGGGGTGGAGAAACCCTGCAGGGACAGCCACTGAGGCTGGGACTCATTGCATGCTTAGAGCTCAGGAAATAAAGGACATATTGTGCAAATATTTGCACTGTTGGTCTACCCTATGGGTTCCAAAGCTGACAGGCCCAAGGCAACATAAACCCAGATCATGTGAGACTTTGTGAGTCACTGCAGAATAAAGCTCCTCAAAAACCTTTTCTCTGAGCAGTGAATGGCATCAGGACAACATCCTATTCTTTATTTCATATGTGCCACACAGTGAATCTGTTGAGATGGCCAAAACCATTTTGAAGCATAGGTGAAACAGACAGATGAAAGAAATTTCCCTCATCCTTTTAGTGGATGAAGGAAAGGTTGTGATGTTGTCTACTTAGAATTTAGTAGAGGCTTTGACACAGTGTCCCACAGCATGCTCCTGGACAAACTGGCTTCTCATGGCTTGGACAGGTATACATTTCACTGTGTAAAAGCTGGCCTGATGGCTGAGCCCAAAACGTTGTGGTGAATGGAGGCAAATCCAGATGGCAGCTGGTCACAAGCAGTGTCCCAGGCTCAGTGTTTTGGCCATCTGGCCATCTTTAATATCTTTATCAATAATCTGGAGATTATTGCAGATGACACTACGCTGGGAGAGATTATTTGCAGATGACACTGTGCTGGGAGGGAGCATTGATCTGCCTGAGGGTGGAAGGCTCTTAGGAGGGACCTGCCCAGGATTGATGGGCCAAGGGCAATTGTATGAGATTCAGCACGGCCAAGTGCCAGGTCCTGTGCTTGTGTCACAACAATCCCATGACATGCTACAGCCCTGGGGAAGCTGCTGAAAGCCCTGAAAGCTGCTGGACAGAAAAGGACCTGGCAGTGGTGGTCAACAGAGGCCCATGCGGCCAAGAAGACCAACAGCATCCTGGCTTATATCAGGAATAGTGTGTTCAGAAGGACAGGGCAGTGATTGTCCCCATGTACTCAGCACTGATGAGGCCACATCTTGAGTGTATTTCAGTTCTGGGCCTCTCACCACAAGCAGGATATTGAATTGTTGGAGCATGTCCAGAGAAGGGCAATGAAGGTGGTGAAAGGTTCGGAGAACAAGTTTTACAAGGAGTGACTGAGGGCATTGGGTCTGTTCAACCTGGAGAAAAGGAGGCTGAAGGGAGACCTTATCACTCTATACAACTACCTGAAGGGAGGCTGTAGTGAGATGGGTGTTGGCCTCTTTTCCCAAGAAACAACTAATAAAACAAGACGAAATTACCTGAAGTTGTGCCAGAGGAAGTTTCAATTTAATATTAGGAAAAATTTCTTCAGAAAAATTGATGTCAGGCACTACAACAGGCTGTCCAGGGAAGTGGTTGTCTCATCATCCATCGAGGTATTGAAAAGCCATGTAGGTGTGGTGCTTAGGGACATGGTTTAGTGATGGACTTGGCAGTGCTGGAATAACAGTTGGACTTGATGATCTTAAGGATCTTTTCCAACCAAAAAGATTCTGTGAGATGACCTAGTTTACTGCCAGAATGCACAAAACCCGATACAGGATCCCAGTCCTTTGCTACTCCCTGTACTTTAGTTCACTGGAAATTTAGCAATGAGTTTTATCTCTCTAGGACAAAATCTTCCAAAGCCAATGTGCCAGAAACATGACAGTGGTTAAACACTTTTTTTACTGGAAAAGTCTATACACTCTTTGAGCACATATACATGAAGATAGATCTAGAATAAAATAATCTATTAGACATGCTTTAATGCTAGTGTCATCACAACAATATCTGGGCATTTTCCTATCAGGCTTCAAGGTCTGTGACGGAGATCAGCAACTTATAGCTCAACTGCCCCCAGGGAATAATTGAGTGTGAAATGGAGTGCATTGTTTAGCTGGGGTTTATTTTCAACATACATGGTGAGGTTTGACAAGATGAACATTGTTTTAGAAAACAACAAAGTTGCAGATGTAGGAAATTACTTGTTTATGGTATTCTCTATCAAAAAAAGTGTCACAGAGATTTGGGGTTTACTCAAATATTAGAGACTGCAACCAGTTCTCTGACTGAGCTGGGTAATAAGTATGTACTCAGGCAGCAAGAAAGCTTGCTGTGGCTACATATATCATGCTCAAAAGTAAAGAGGAATCCCCAAAAAGCCACTTGTAATTTGCACTCACTAAATTGGACACAGATCCACCTTTTTTTCCAGCAGTAGCCTAGAAATAACAAAGGTTTTGGGAAAAATGCCTGGTTTGGGTTGAACATTTCTTCTCGTTGGCTATCTGCCACCACAAACACAGAGGGGATATAATAACAGTCATTTGGAGTTCTGTAAACCTTGTCATCTGAGGACCTCAGAATGCTTTCCAAGCGTTAATTAAATCCTCACAACATCCATGTACCCATGCATAGCAGATTTCAGGTTGTTAGGCTCTCTCTGTGACCACAGCAGCTCAGTAACTCTATTGCTCTTGGGAGACTTCAGACCTTTTCACACCAGAGACACAAACTGCATCTCAGCTGCTGCTCTGCCAACCCAAACACTGGCACTGTGGTTTCCACCTAACTCATTCTAAGAAGAATAAGAATTTTTCAGAGAAACTTAACCCCAGGACTTTAATGACAGTGGAGCTTTTAAAAATATTACCCTGATTTTGGGGGACTAATGTTTTATTAGAAGCTGCAGAGACAGCAGCTTAAAAAACAAAAAACAGATCAGTACAGAAAGAAACTGTTCCTTCGTTCTGAAAAAGCACAAAAGGCCTCCCCACGTTGCTGACTCCTAGCAATAAAAAATCATGAGTTCACTCCAAAAAGTTCTTTAATTAGTTGGAGGTTTTTTTGTTGGGATTTTTTGTTTGTTTGTTGTGGGGTTTGTTTTTTTTTTTTGTTTGGTTTGGTGTTTTATTTTATTTTCTGTTGTTTTTTTGGTTTGGGTTTTGTTTTGTGTCTACAAGCTTTTTGCTCCCTGCCCAGTTCTGGAGACATTACAGTTTTAAAATTCTTTGGGGTGGGAAAAAATGTTTCCCACAACCATAATGAAATGAAAACAGATCTTCTTTTCTAGTGACATGAGTTTTTAAGATAGAAGAAAACAAATATTGTAAAACCTGATATAAAACTGTGAGAGTTAGCAGTGGTGTTTGTTTACCTCTTTAACATGGCATTATTTTCTCTTAATAGACAGTTCTGAAAAGACTCCATGCAGAAAGAGCTTTTTCTCTATTATTTCATTCTAACAGGCACCTTGCAATACGTCTCTGAATATATCTAAAACTAAATTCCATCCTTACTTTGTTTTCTTTTTTTTTTTTTTTTTTCCATGCTGTGCAGATTTGTTTAATCTACCGAGTACATGCAAATAAATCCTGCACTAAGTTCTAGAGAGAGGTAAGAGTGGGGATGTGATACAGAGCACACATGAAGCTTTGCCTTGTAACCTCTTGTCAGTGCAGTTCTGATTGTCTGAGTTTCATACCCCAGTAAGTTACCCACAGGGACAAGTATCACGTGCAGATAACAGCAACAATTCTCCAGGCAGCCTTCTAGTAGTGTTTTTTTACCTTGAAATAACAATGTACAATGCTTTATTTCATCAACTGCACTCTGGAAGGCCATTAAATCTTGTCTACCTTGTGATCATAGAGGAAACAGCAGAATGCTCTCAGTGACTAGCATATAGTATAGATACACTAGAAGTAGCTTTAAAATGGATCATTTGGACACCATAACAGCCCCACTGTGGTACCCTAGAGCTCATTTGCCCTGCCAAGAGACCTTTTCAAGCCATATACAACATGCAAATTGGAACAATATTTCTTCTGCATTCAGCAGAAATCCATACAAAATAAAGGAGGTTTGAAATGGTTAGCAAGTCCACTTTGTAACTCAAGGGAAACTAAATGACAAACTAGATTTCCAGAAACTACTTTCTCTGATGTTGTGATGGATATAGTTCAACAGTGCTATACAGCCAATTTTGTGGTTTATAATTAATCATAAACCACTAAAAAATGTATTGTCTAGAAGTAAATATTTCTTTCTTTCTATTTTCTCTTGGTAATTGGCATGAGAATCTCACTGGGTAACAAAACAGAACACCTAAATGGATTGATTTGTTTTTAATGAATAATATAATTTCAGTTCATGACACGCTGTATTTTTAATTATGGCAATGCTTTCCAAATCGACTTAGATAAAACTGCAGAAAATTTTAGTTGTGATTTTTTTCCCTGTGAACTTTCATAAAATGCAAACAGCACTTTTGTTCTGTACATCTGTTACTCCACATCTTACACAACACTGGAGAACCTTCCAGGCCCATAGACAGTAATATTACTAAGTTTTATGGGGGGGGGGGGGGTTGTATGCAGAATAGTGCTTTGCATTGTACATGTAGTGAAAATATGATTTATGTGATATATTTATTAAAGGAGGTAAGTTCAAAGAAATATACACTGCACATAGAATGGTTCTTGCTCCTGTGGGATTGTGATTCAGATACCAGATGGTAACTGAAGCTCCATCTACTTCATGTAGCCACCACCTCTAGCTTTTCAGACTTACTACATCATTGGTAATGACAGTCTTACTTTTAGCAGATTCTTTGCTAGTCACTGTCTTTCAAATGCATTCAAATACAACTATCTTTCAGTGCCTAATTTCTTCTACAGCATTCCCAAATGTGCTTTCCATCATCCTTATCCCTACCTGGCTTAAGACAGCCCAGATGACAAATCCGGTTTTTCCCTGTCACTCTCCAGTGCTCTGACCTCACCTTCCCTATTTCTGTTTCTCCCCCTGAAAAGTCTTGAAGGGTTCCAAGACCCAGATGCTGAAGACAGCACCTACAATATTTCACACATCATTATTCTCTAGAAACTATTTAATGCAAACACGCTTGTCTAGGTACTTACAAATGTCAGCGTAAATTCACCAAGAAGGAATTATGTCAAAACAGTCTGGATGCCACCCACTGGAATGGGAAGCTTCAGGGGCAGAGGTGAAGCAGTTGAAAGCAGATCATTTGATTTCCTAGTGCAGTTTTTTGAGATTGCTTTACCTGATATTCTCACAAGGAAAATTAGCAAAAGAGAGGTGCAAAATAATTTCAGCAATTTATCAACAGTTGCTTGTTATTAAACAAGATATCAGGCAGATTTTACAGGGAGTTCAGCTCTTCTCTAGGTTGTATTCAGAGTCTCTGTTAAAACCTCAACAAAAGACTAAAGACTATATTCACTAAAACTGCAGATGACACAAATCCCAAAGGGACAGAAACCACTTTCAAGGACAGTATAATACCCATAAAAATCTCAATTGCAGTTCTTGGCCAGTTTCAGATCTTCTGGAAAGATCCCAAAGGATAGTGATGGTAATGTCTAAATTTATTAGGGTTTATTTAACCTAAAGCCAAGAATTCTAAAGGGGATATGGTGTTAACAATATGAAAGGCTACTAGAAGTAGAAGCTGGTGCAAAGGACAGAACAAGGTATCACAGGCTTACACTGTGACAAAAAGAAGTTAGAGTAGGCATTAGAAGCAGTTTCTAACAATGAAGATAGTAAAGCTCTGGTATAAATTGAGAAGGAAGGAGCTAAAGTCACTACCAGATTAAACAAGGGTCTACCAGAAATGATCAAAGGTGAAGCTGGTCCCAGCTAAGAGAAAAGTCATGTCCCATCACCCTTCATGTTTCATTTTCTCCGTTATGGTAGAATCCGAATACCTATAAAACCACTACTGTGTTTGCCCTCACAGAAAGCTCTTTAGGCAGGGAAATAAGTATTATTATTATTATTTAATTTTTTTAAGGAAATTAATGAAAAAAAGGGACTTTAGAAATGACACAAAGAAGCTTTGAATGGTCTGATCCAAAAAGTACTTGGAAATATCACACCCATTGACATGCTGGTGATCCCCTGCAAGTCTAGATCAGCGCTAAGAACTTACTTAAGTCTCTTTTGTTCATTACAGTATCTGAACCACATCATAGTCCTTTGTTCCATTTCACGTCCCAAGAGAAGAAAACGACAATTCCTCTTCTCCTAACTTATCACACAAGCACACAGGCTAGAAACACCCTGTATGAAATAATGGATTTAGTAAGTACAGTCTATAAACCAATATGTAGGTCTCTTGGCAACTTTACAGCGCATTTCAACTTTGATCATAATTTAAAAGGTGGCACTTAATCTGTATTGTGACTGCTCTCCTTTCAAAGTCTTGTTTTTCATGAAAAGTGGGATAAGATGTCTTTGAAGCTAACAGCCATCAGGATATTACATTAATGCTATATTGACTCATATCTTCATCCTTCCAAGGTGTATAAATTGAGTTCCATGCAGGCAGGTGTGTGATGAGACCTTTCAAAGGAGATATCTGTGTGCTCATTATCATCACTATTACTCCATATGTCCCAGAAAGGCATCATTGTGTGACATAGTAAGTATAGCACAGAAATGTAGGATTTGGGAGATCAGACTGATATTTCTGTCATGACCTTGGACCTGTAATTTCCCCTTCCTCATTTCTGCCTTTATAAATTGAAATAACGATACTTTGCAGACTACATTAATATCTGCAGATGAAAAGCATTGCCTGGGAGACAGATATTGCTATTTTCTTTATCAGTGTTTTACTTGGGAAAAATATTTTCCACCTCTAACTGCCAAAAGCTTGCATCTTAAGCCAGGTAAAACAGTAGAGGCAGGAAGCAGAAAGCTTTATGCTCATTTTAGAGAAACAGAGACACAAAAATCAGGTACATTTCCTTTGGTCACAACGGAAATTTGCGGCTAAATCAGGGATACAATTTGCAAGTCAGTGCCTTAAGCACAGGCTTTTCCAGGTGTTCTCTCTGGACATTAAAGATTTAGTGGGAGTTTTCATGAAAGAATGGATTTATGCCAATATCCATGGCAAGAATTTTTCCCTTCCTCTCAAGTTATGCAAAAAACTGTTTGCTGATAGTATGCTGGACTTTCTGACATCCCAGCAGTGACTAGATAGCAGTAAAGCTGCACAGATTGTAAATTATACAGAAACTTTCATTGTAGAAAACATCAATCAAAACCTTGCATAGTTTTTCCAGCCATTTATTTGAATGCAAGGTGGAGAAGAAAGAAACTCAGTAGTTACTGCAAGGTGCCAGCGCTTTGGAAAAGTCCCAGGGACAAAACATTCCCATACAGAGGAGAAGGATGAATCAGATATTGAAACTTGGTCAATAGACTGGGGCATAAAACCTTTGGTTCTGCAAAGCAGAGGCTCAAATAGCTGGGACTTTCCAGCCTGGAGAAGAAAAGTCTCAGAGGGACCTCATCATTGTGTATCAATACCTGCTGGTGGGCAATAAGGAAAAGGGATCCATTAACAGCACAAAAATAATAAATACTTTTTCATTCCAGATAATTCCTATTATGAACTTCTTTAATATAAACTAGGTCCAGGCACACCCAGGAAAATCAGTTATTTCCCGACTGAAAAAGAGAACTCAGTGGGAACACTTACAGAGAGATGGGTCACACTGCCCACACTCAAAAATGTCCCTGAAACAGGATTACACTCCATGTGTGTGGCTGGGACCTGGGGAAAAGGTGAAAGCTGTTGGCATTTGAGGCTTTGTATCTGCAATAAATATAAAATAAAGGAGGTCTAGGTGTAACACCTTTCTTCTCTGCTTAGGTGGGAGTAGTTCTCAGGCTAGCTGACTGATGTATTGCCAATTGATTGTTAAGTGCTGTGTGGACAACGAGTACAAATATAAACAATGCCCTTTAGGTCCTCAAAAAACTCTCAACCAACTGGACATGTTTTTGCACAGCTGCAAAAAGAACAGGAAGGAGTAAAGAGTGTTTACAGGCTGTTAATAACACAATGTTGCAATTTAGGCTTCCTTTACAAAATAGTGCCCAGTATCTACTATCTCATGATAAATAGAAGCTGTATCAAATGACACTTGTGAACAATGGGTGAAAGGGATATTAGAAAAATCTCATTTATCTTCTGCTTTATTTCTTGATAGAGGTCCTTGTCACCGTGGCTATTATGTGACTAGCCTTAGAAAGGCCACCTCATTAGTTTTCTTTATCAATCTAGCAAGGTCTCCTTTAAAGGGACATCATTAAGGTTTTAGATTCAAATAAAGAACAGACTGCATTGTGTGAATGAGTTGCTAACTCTGTTTTCATTGCTTAAATACATAGGTTATTTCCATAGTTGTCAACCAGATGACATTAACATCCCTGTGATGAAGAAGGTGTCCCTGGAAAATAAATATAAAAATGGAGTTTTATGAACTGATTGCTTGTATTTTCCTCATACATTTCTTTAATGCATATGGCATTTTTTAAATAAACAAACGCACTCCAAAAGGAAAAGAAAAAAATGAAAGCAACTTTCTGTAAATTCTGTAAATCTATTTTCCCTTTTGTCTCTTCCACTCACAAATACATCTTCCTCTTGTCTGACAACCACTTTGAAAATTTCCTCTGTTGCCACCAAAGCAGCCATGTGAGTGTCAACAAATCAGTAATGATTTAGAATATGTCAGAGGAAATTCACCATTTTTGTCTCATCTCAAAAATCTTAATGACAGGTAGATAAAGTTGGACAACACCATCTCTATTGGCTTGCTCTCAGTTTTGATGGGTATTTTAATTAGAACAGAAGAGCTTGTTTCTCCTCTGCAGCTAGCAAGGCAGGGGAAGAGTAGCTTGCAAAATCTAACAGTGCCAAATAGCTGCATTAGCCATGTCTAGCTTTCTGCACAATTAAGAATGTTTTGGATTTGGGGGACATGGAAGATCAATGATTACAAAATATTATTGTGTTTTTTCTCTGTTCTGAATTATGATATAATAGTAATTAACTCTCAGAACACACTGCTAGCTTTAAATAGATGATTAAAAGTACCCTCTAATTTGAGAACTCACTAGAGAAGGGCCTTAGAGGTAAGAGAACACTGAGTGGATCTGACAATACTATTAGCTTACTGAATAAATCACAGTGACTTAGTTCCCTGCATTTTAAATAAAGATAAAATATTAAAATGCAAAAAAAGAAATTGCATTAATACAACATTAAGGTTAGGAATTTTAAGGCATGAGAGCAGGAAATTAAAAAGATAAGGTTCCTTTAGCAGTAATCCAAATCAGGTATGTGTTTTCCACAAGTAACTGCAGAGATAAATATGGTATTTTAATATATTCAAAATATCCTAAAAATAACGGGCCAACTACATTTACTGGAAATAGGTTAGGTATATGGGGCTTTAAATTCTTATTTGTCTCATGTTTAGTTCTGAATAAGAAAGAACAGAAATAAGAGTGTGGGGTTTTCCTTGAAGTTGTTGCATGCCCCATTGCAAACCTTTGTGTTCCTTGTTGCATTTCTTATGTCTGAAGTGAACTTGGGCTTCTTTAATACCAGTTTTGTCACTCCCCTGCTATCAGTGATTTTCTTATTTTGAATTGCCTCAGTGCTTAGGAAAAATAAAGGAGACTGAGATAAGAATGGAAAATAAAGGGTCCCTAGCACTTCCTTTCTCAGTCTGTTCCTACCTTCCTCATCATGCATCATGTTTTCTCCAGGAGGTCTTTTTATTTCAGGGTCCTTGAAAGTCACATTCCTATTCAATTAGAGCACATTCATTTCACTCATGTGCCAGAACTGCTTCCCTTCACTAATAAGTATCACATTGGTTACTACATGGCGTAGATTAGCATGTCATTAGTGATGGATACATAAGAGCTGAAGAAATAAGCATCTGAACTTAAAGCCATTTCTAGTGTCTAATGGAGATCTCCTACCATGACTCTGAACACTGGTGTTCGGTCCAAAGCCACCTCAGCAATAAAGGAGAGCTCGTGCAAGCCCATAGGAGCTCAGTCTAAACAGACAAAGCAAACTGGGGAAAAAAGCTGGGGGATGTGGAAAGATGAAGGAATAGCCTAATGAGCACAGAGTGAAACTAAATTATGACAAAGCTGGGGTCAGAATCAGCTCCACAGACTCCTAGTTCAGGACATAACCTAGCAGGTTTGGTGGGTGGCTATACTGGGAACCTACCCAATTTGTTGTCCTTTCACAAGCCAGTCTAGGAAAAAGAAAAGAGAAAGAAAAAAAAAAAAAAAAAAAAAAAGAAGTTTCAACTACTAGTAATGTTGAAGGGGGGAGAATATGAGAATATGCTACCTCTTATTGCATGTATTGATCATCCCCATGGTCTGGGTGAGCACCATGCACATAGACCTCATTATATAACATGCATATAGATAAGCACCTGTTACATAACAAATATTAATCTATTTACTGTTCTGAACATTAGATCAATCTGCTCTCAACTTTGGTCTTTTCACAATCATAAGTATTACTGTTTCTCATTCATAGAAACTGCAGAAATAGCAGGGCTACTGCTGATGGAAAGAAAGTGACCTTACTTATTACACCACCTGTGTATTCTTGGGAATCCTATAATTGAAACATTACAGGTTGACTCACCTTTTTCTCATGATGTATTGTAACTTCTCAAGGCTAGATTTTTCAATCATGGACTTTCACTATTGTATAAGAGAAAGAGACTTTAAACTCTGAAATATTCTGTTCCTCCTCACGAAACTCTCCATCTTCCCCAAATATTTCATTTTATTAAAACAAGCATTCTAAACAATTCTTTTTTCTCTTCCAGCCCAGTTTATTCTTGAATAACATTTTACTCCAAGGTTTTCTATTGACCAGGAGGGGTTCAAAAGTATAGTTGGGCCATTCAGGACTTCAGCATATTAACACTGAACTGCACACCCTGTTCCCCACCTCAAAGGCCCCTATATCTTTCTCACACTGCATAGAAATCTAAAAATCTCCTCTTGCTACTACTACAACTTGCTAATGTTGTCTACTCTGCTTTATTTGTCTCCTGAAAAACCTCTCATGTAGATGCTACTTTCAGTTTCTCTCTGCTACTATTCACAAAAACAGGGTTCCAAGATGTAGTGAAATGAGGCAACCAGGTGCCACTAATTGCCAGGGAGTGAGCATGAGCTTGTGTCAAGCCCACTTGTGCCTAATTAGGGTGGGCCCCTACTGCGCATGAGCAGGACCAGGGGGCCAATAAAAGGTGAGTCCTGAAGCACAGCCTCAGCTCAGTCCTGAGCATGTCTGCAGAGAGGTCAGTTGCTTTTGGAGCACTGTATTACCTTCATTGTGCCACTAGTGCTCATCACCCTCAGGGTTAGGCTCTGAGGACTCTCAAACCTGGGGCCTCGGCATTGCAGTACTGTGTCTTAGCCGGCTAGCATGCAGTACCACAATGCTGAAGCCCTGGGTTCACCTTTTATTGGCCCCCTGGTCCTGCTCATGTGCAGTGGGGGCCCACTCTAATTAGGCACAGGTGGGCTTGACACAAGCTCATGCTCACTCCCTGGCAATTAGTGGCACCTGGTTGCCTCATTTCACTACACCAAGAAATTTTTCAATATATGATTATCTGTTGGTGACATACTGCACTTGAAGAGGCAGCCTTCAGGAGGATTCATCTTCCCAGGAGACGCCTCCTGATGGCAAGCAGTCAAACCATCTGCAGATCAAACTCCAGGACATTCACCCAAAGATTTAATATGAATGGTACATTGGCCTAATAAAACCTATTAGTCCTGTGGGGAAAAGTTACTGTGGAGACCAGGTATGTTTCTAGCTGGACTCACATGATAGTTTAAATGTATTTTTGAGTTTTGGCTCTTGTTCTGTCAGATGCTTGAAGGATGCCAATAGCCAGAAGACATTTCTCCCAATGAACTTCATGGGTGTTTCTCATCTATGAGTGTTTGCTCCAGTCTCATTCAAGCAGTAGAAAGATGAGGGGGCACAAAGCATGGCTCATCTATGGCAGCTTTACACTCCTTAGGGGAAATCAGCTCCCTTTGAAAGCTCAGTGGTTTGTGCTTTTTATTCTATAGTTTCTACAATGCTAGCCAATATTTGGGAGAGACTCTTAAAGGACCACTGTTCCTCTAGGTGTGGGAAATATATTCCCTCTGCACTGATACATAAAATAATCTAAATTACAATCAATCAATGATATGGAGAGTCCGATCACCCTGGCTATTTTTTTTCCATATTGCATCACTTTATGCTACTTAATTACTAGTTAAGAATCCTGCTGAGAATCATGTCACCTCTTGTAGGAGTACCTGAGGAGAATATGCTGCCAGTTATAGAGAAAGCTACTCATAGGGTTGAAAACATATCTGAAATTTTCTCAGATTTTGGAATGCCTGCTCACTACATAACTGGAGAGATTACTACAAAAGAAAATTAAGTAATTGAAAAATGACTGTCTAGAAGCACTGATGTTTCTAGGTTGATACTATTTATGTCCTGCCCAACCTTACATGCAATGTTCCCATTGCAAATAGTAGGGATATTTTATGGTTCAGTATTGTGGGTGGTTTCCAGAGAGTTTCAAAGGTTAATATAGTCACCATTTGCTATAAAGTGATGCAGAAGAATTGAATCCAGCTCTTGCCTCTGACAATTGCCTAGCAGGTAAGTAGGCACAAGTTTTCCTTCCTGAAATATAGTGATGTACTTAGCATCTATTGCTTCCAGGGTGAGCTAGCTGCCTGAATAAATTGAAGGATCCCAGTCTAGGGCTCCTTATGACAGAGGGGATTCTGTAAAGAATCTCAAGCACTTTGAATCTACCATGGCAGTAGTAAGGAATTATTACTGACAACAGTTCTGAGTGAAAATATTTAGTTCCTTTAATTCCTAAAAAAAAAAAAATCACTTCTTTTTGAGAAGAGGCATGTCATTCGTCACCTAAGGCTCCTGGCATCATTTCCAACTTCTTTCCTCTTAATAGAAAGCTGTTCCAGAACACTGCTTCTGTATTTTACATATTTTAAATAATTAATGTCTTCAGAAAGAACGCACAAAAATTATGCTTGGCTTTCATTACTAGAGAAGTTGCCATAAGCTACTTAGATTACTACTATAGAAATGTTATTCAGATGCTTTTACTAATGTAAGTCTATATTGAGAGCTTGATCATGAAAGGCTTTTGTTCTTCAAGTTCTTCTTGACCTGCATAATCCTCTGGTTTAAATTCTTGAGGGAAAATAAAAGTGCATTAAAGAAATCATGCTTTGTGTACAAATAATATTTCATTGTTTGCATAAAGGAGTTTTATGCATTGTTTTCCTCTTTAACTGAAATATTTCCTTGCGTCAAAAAAAACATATCCTTGAATCATGAAGGTTTAAAGTTTGATAATGTGTAAAACACTTTCACTGCATTAATTTAAAATTGGCTGCACCAATTGCTACTTTTTCTTTCTACCAGGATATTTAAAAAGACTTGCAAAATGGAAAAGAATACACCCTTGTTGCTGGCCTATGTATAAGTTCCTAGCTGCTAACTACAGGAAGGAAGGAAGGAAGGAAGGAAGGAAGGAAGGAAGGAAGGAAGGAAGGAAGGAAGGAAGGAAGGAAGGAAGGAAGGAAGGAAGGAAGGAAGGAAAGGAAGGAAGGAAGGAAGGGAAGGAAGGAAGGAAGGAAGGAAGGAAGGAAGGAAGGAAGGAAGGAAGGAAGGAAGGAAGGAAGGAAGGAAGGAAGGAAGGAAGGAAGGAAGGAAGGAAGGAAGGAAGGAAGGAAGGAAGGAAGGAAGGAAGGAAGGAAGGAAGGAAGGAAGGAAGGAAGGAAGGAAGGAAGGAAGGAAGGAAGGAAGGAAGGAAGGAAGGAAGGAAGGAAGGAAGGAAGGAAGAAGGAAGGAAGGAAGGAAGGAAGGAAGGAAGGAAGGAAGGAAGGAAGGAAGGAAGGAAGGAAGGAAGGAAGGAAGGAAGGAAGGAAGGAAGGAAGGAAGGAGAAAAAGGGCAAAACAAATGCCCTAAAAACCAAATCAACAGAGAAAGAATAAGGGAATTCTCAGGTATCCAAGAAATCCACATTAGAATGAAGAGACAACAAGGAATTTCAAATGTTGAAGAGTAGACTGCTGCCAAAGTAGCAAAATTGGACTGATAAAAGGGAGGAGACATTGAGAATGTTCACAGTCCTTTGAAAGTGGAATGAAACATCTTGCCATAGAATGTCTCCTTCCTTCTACAGAGTTTAACCCCTATGACACTGTTGGTGAACTTGCTGCTAATGATGATGAAGTTAATCATTCTGGATCTATTAATTAATGAGTAGATCTTCCCATTTTCAGATATCCCAGTATTCATTCTCATAGATGTTTATTCTCAGGAGTATTAAAATGGTTTGTAGTCTTTAGTAGATGGAAATTATGGAAGAAAAATGTTTCAGATGAAAAGGGAATGGAGATTGAATGGATTGATCAATGTCACTGAAGAAACAAGCCACAAATGTTACTGTGTAACTTTTCCTTTACTCTGGGAGCCTGGTAGTGTACTGCCACCCTCTGCTGGAATATACATGGACCAAACAATTTCTCCACCTCCCTTCATCTATTTAGAAAGAGCAGTATGGAGTGCATCACATTGTCTTTTCAGATATAGGAAAAAAATTAAGAAATATGGTAATATTGAAGGTTGATTTGACATCATGTTTAAAAAAAAAAAAAAAAAAAAAAAAAAAAAAAGAGGTTTTGAACCTTTTTGTAATAAATTTAATTGCAAGACTACTGTTCACTAAGTACATAAAACTCAGTTCCTACAACTATTCCAAAGGAAATTGTGTCAAGGAAAATTTTTGTGGAGCTTGCTCAGAGAGCTTTGGTGTTACCAGTTGTATAGTTGTGGACCTCTAGGGATTTTTTTGTTGCTTCAAGCCTTACAAGCATTATGAAAGGACTTACACAAGCTTCCAGTTATGACTTTTTGTAACATTTCTAAACCCCACTAGAGAACAACTAAAAGCAGAAAGAAACACAAGTTCAGCTACTGTCCTTTCTTTATATGAACCAAGGTCTACATGGTATTACTGAGGTTATAAGTCAGAATTTCCTGGATTGTTACAGAGGAATTCAAGTCTTTTTTGTTATAAAAGCAAATAAAGATGAGATTAGAGGGGCAGGAATTAATTATTTAAATAAGATAAAAGATGAGCAAATTTTTTTGTTTGTTTGCTCTAAAGGGGTACAATAAGGCCTATGTTTTCAAAAGCAAGTGATGAAACTGGGCATTTCCATTTTCTCCTGGTTAGTTGGGTGCTTTAAGTGCAGGCAAATGATGCTCAGTCCTCTCTGAGTACAAGACTTCCTCAAAATATTCAAACAAGATATCAGTGGTATGAAAACCAGTAACGCCTTCTGAAAGCTTAGATTTATTTTTCCATCATCACTACTGAGGAGGATGAGTTCAGCTTCTACAGAAATATATAAATAAATAAATAACAATTTGAGCTATTAAGATCAAATTCTGACCATATGGGAGTTACAAGAAGGTCTCAGTGCAGGAATATTCCATCATGTTAATTGATTACTGCAATATGTTGCACATGAGGAGAAGGAAGGAAAAAATGTTATGAAGACGTTCCAGCAGGTCCCATCTTTGAGTAATGCAGATCAATGAGGATTTATTGCCTATGAATTTACTGCTTTTATTCACATTTGGCTTTGATTTAAAGATCTGATCCAGATTCCTGAAACAAATGGTAGGCAAAACCTTGACTGTACTTGAGCTAAGTTCTTTATAAAAGGAAGTTAACTGTTAAAACACTACTTGGAAAATCAAATCGTTGCACCCAGCAGTCCATTCCTACTCTGCAATGGTAACTTAAATGAGGGGCTGACACAAACTTTGATAGTTTCATGATCATAGTCTATGACAACCTAAGATTTTTTCCACTGATAATGTTTGACAACTTGGATTTATATTAGGTAATTAAAAATAAAAGATGTTGCTTGGGGTAATCACCTCCTCTTGGAGGGTTGTTCATATTGATTTCTAATTCAGGCTTCATTCCTTATTATTTATGTACAAAAATGCCTTCATTCTCTGTGTTTGAACCTTAGTGTTCAGTGTGTTTGAACCCTTGTGCAAAAAAAGACAAAAAATTTATAGAATGGAGGCAACTATACAGTAAGCATGGGAAAAACAGGACAGTTTGGGAGGTAACTCATAGCTCAAGGGGAAAGATTGGGATTCCTTCATCTTCACTGATAATTTGGAATTTAAAATCAATTCAAATAACTAACATGAGAAAGCTTTAAAGAAAATCATGATGACTGGACTCACAAGCTGTCTTTACCATATACTGAAGCTTAACTGCATTACTGTGTACTAATTCAGTACTTTGGCCACAGGACTCCTTTGTCCCCCTTCTGACTCCCTAAGTCAAGAAGGGGACAGGGGAGGAGAGACAAGAGGTATGAGTTCTAAAGCCTCTATAGGTCTAACCTCCCTCCTTCCTACTGCCATCATTAGATTCATACTCTGCTACTGAATAGTCTCAGGTAGGGCTTTAGCATTTGACAAATGAAGGCAATTTGGGGATTTAATACTTGTGGATGAATTGTAGGACTAACTGTGTGACTTAAATGCATTTTTCTTGTAAATCAAATATTAACTTGGAAAATAACAATACTAGCAAATGAAACCAGTGAGGTGCCACTCAACACTCCAGTCCTGCTTTAATCATGTTGCTCTTTGAAAATTTAAAGCTCATAATAATGCCAGACTGCCACGTTTTGGGTTAAAATTCACGGGAATTTACAGATATTATTTTGGCCACTGGCGAGCTCACTTACTAATACAACAGAGACTCTCTCATGGATAATTGTTGCATTATTATTTTTCGAATGCACTACAATGACTGCAAAGTTCAAACCTATCTGAGTTCATATGTGACAAAATTAATGAAAAATGGGCTTAATTTGCAATGATTTTTCCTATTTTGTTCTTTTTCATTTTGTCTGTGTGCTGAGCATTACCAACAGATTCAGTGTAAAAACAGCATTATTTTGATTGTTTCATCTTTTCATAGCAGTAACCTACACAGATTTCTGTATTAGTGCTCTAACCTTGAATTAATAATACATACATGAATTCCTACATCTATGATGTTTTCAGTATCCATCAGGGCCAATGTGGTCTTAGGGTACAGCCCAAAAATTAACTACTTAGTTTCATTCAGTAAGATCGTTCTTCATCTTTCAGATGAAATATCAAATAACCATGTATAAGATACCAGTCCAAAATATAAAACCAAAGCCATTAGAAAAGATTCTGGGGTTTTTTACATCCTAGGTTTAAAGACAAACTTCAGGGTGTGCAGCAAGCAAGCATCAAGAGCAATTCCTATTTCCCTCCCCTTCTCTGTATGTATGGAGCTGCCTAGCACTGAGAAGCTTCAGAAACTGACAGGGGCAGAAAATGTCCATAACACACCATTACAGAAACATAACAAAAAAAAAATTAGAAAATGTTACCCAGTAGTTGCTAGTACAAATAAACACAGGAAAGACATGTTTAAGTTTTATGAGCATGCATGTCTGATTTTAGGGAGCACACTCCATGAAACTCAAAGCCTTTTGAATATTCCTTCAGCAGTCATATTCTTCCTGTTGGCAAAACTTTTGAACACTTTATGCAAGCATCCCTGCATACAAATCAGATTTTCAGAGGTGCCATGTGAGAACACATACATTAGATCCAAATCCAGCAGAATGCCAGGGATAAATGTGTGTTACTGAGTCATGGGAAGATCAGACAAGTTTTTAAAAAACAGTCTTTCTAGAACGTAGATTCATTTCTTCATAACACCATTTTCCAGACAGATTTATTTCTGAATGTCAGCTTTTGAGTTCATCTTAGTTTGTATTTCCAAGCCTAAGACTATCAGCCAGATATTTGAAAAGCCATCTATTTCTCAGACATTTAAACTAACCTATTCATGGATATGCATGGCTTGTAAACCTACTTCCATATACCAGCCTTAATGAGATTTTACTCTTCTGCCTTCTAGTTGTGGGCAAAGCAATCTGGTTTTGTGACTTCAGTGTGTATGCTTCGAATGTGAAATAGACTTGCACTCTTCTCACTTTTGTATCTGGGCAAGAGTTTATGTTGTGCAGAGAGAAGCGGAGTTTTAAATCAGTATTAAAGATACTTGAATCTTACTACTTTTTCTGGATTTCATCTATTTTAGTTGCATGTAAGCAAAATTCACTGAAGTGTCAGTCTAAAAAAGCCAGTTCTCAGAAAAATCCTGTACAATTGTTAACAATAATTGTGTCCAAAGTATCCCCTCTTTAATATGGAGCAGAGGATGAAGAAGCTATTTCCAGCTATTTCCAGCTATTTCCACCACACCAAACTCCATAGATTTTATATTTCCCTCCAGGTGTTGAAGTTGGTAGTTAACCAAATTCAGTTAGTTAAGTAAAAAGGATGATAACTCCTATTGTTTAACATGTAACAGCTATGAATTATTAGCACCATGTCTTATGTGTAGCCTGAGAGCTCATCTTCAAACTCTCAGAGGGCCACACTTCTTGCCAGCTGACCCTTCTTACCTCAACCTTCTGCATGCTCCACCCATCCCATTTGTAAAACAATTCAAGTTCTCTTAAATCCCCATCCTGGTAGTTTCATTCATTTTCATAATTTACAGTGAGCAACAATATGTGAGCATTGGGCTAGAATACTTCCATAGATTCCCTCTACCCTAAGTTTTTCTCTGGGATTCTATGAATTATGTAATTTACTGCCTAAATTGCATCAAAGGTTTGCAAACAGTGACCTCTGTTAGCCAGGAAAAGTAACCAGAACATCTCAGCTGGAGTAATCACCTCTATGGTGATTTTTTGTGGCTGATGCATCTTTGTTGGAGGAAATCTTATTTAAATGAAGGGGATTTAAGTCACTCATGAGTAAGGTGCCAGTATAAAAGTTACATCAGAACATCTGTAGCCCAGGCTAACTAACTTGTTGTGTGCCTGAACTGGATGTAGCTTTTAGTGCTGCCAAAGAATCTCTTAAAGCTTACCTGGAGCAAGGATAAATTGTTGAGGAAAGAGATATAGGAATGGGAATACTACACTGGTAAGGCAGAAGTTATAGCCCCAAGCTTTATAAGTTTAAAGCTCCTTATATCTTATTGGACAATATATATTTTATAACAACATGATACTTTTTTTCTTTTCATACTGCTCATCAAGTTTTGAGCAAAAGCCTGACTCTATCTGTCTGAACTATTAAGGCTGATTCAAAACCAGAATTTTTCACTTTATAGACAGACTGGGAAGCCCAAAAGAGACAACCTGTGAAGCAAGATGTTCCAGAAGACCTAGTTCTGGAATTGTGACACTACCTTGCCTCCTGTCCATTGAGAATTATAAATACACATGCTCTACAAAGTTAAGTCAAATTAAAATTAAATTTTTTATTTTAAAGATTCACAAACTTCAGAATCACATGCAGAATGCCCATGGTGAGCTACAAATTGAATTTATTCTTTTCCACATAAGAAAATAAAACTATTTTTTAAAATGTATTAGGCAGACAGGTCAATTTTTAGTTGTTCTAGGAAACTTTGATGCCCCATACTATCCATGTTTAAAAAAATAATTTCTTTTAAAAATTAAAATCAATCAATCTCTCCTTTGATTTCTGATGTGAGCCTTTCAGAGACTGAGATGTAAGCAAAGGAATAACTTCACAGTTGTTTTGTAGGGTTTTTAGTCAGCTTGGCTTGATCTCCATTATGTTGGTAGTGAAGAGTCCATTTAGTGATCTGGTTCTTTGTAAGCAGTCAATGAAGAGGATGGATCTTGGATGAGGCAACAGGACACACCAGACAGAGAGGAAACAAGGGGTAAAAGTGAGAAATGTGGAATTGATTTAATTTTATGAGCCTTTCAAGCTAATACCCAAACACACACAAAAAAACCAACCAATCAACCAAACAAACAAAAGCAAAAAAAAAACCAGAACACCAGAACATTAACCAGGTTAATGTTAATTATTTAGTAATAAAAACCTTGGTACTTCCACCTTTATTTTTGGCATTTTCAGGCTGACTCTCATTAATACAAACAGCAAAACTCCCAACATTTGTGAGAGTGGTCACAGTTCACCTTGCCTATTTCTTGAGGCTTCCTATCTCCACCACTTAGCTGAAGATTTTCAGTGATTATATATCCAAGCAAGTTTCCTCTCTTTCATGTGTCCTGTGTCAGAAACCTGGAGCTGATGACTGAGGCAGCCTGAGAGACTCTTTCATCACTGTCAAACTTTCTCATATAATAAGAAGCTGGAGAGTGGCTTCAGTGTTACTGGTATTTAGGTTCACAAAAGGGGACAACCTGTTTTAACTATTCTATAGGACTGGACATCAGTGATTTTCTGTCACTTCCATGCAAACACTATTAATTCCTTACATTGGGGAGGTAGCAATCCTTCTAAGTAGCTTGGGTGTAATCAAAACTTCCTTTCTCAAGTGACATAACACCATTTTCTTCAATGAGACACCAACACATTCACCCCAGGGACAGGGACAGCAGATACCCCACCACGTATCAATAATTTTCTTTCCATTCAGTATGGATGGGCAGGGCCTGTTTAGTACCTGAGTTATAGCTAAAGTCCTCAGGAGCTCCATACACACAAGTGACTGAAAGAAATAAAATTCAGTCCCATCTTGGGGTGTTGGTAGCATGTTAAATTTTGCTTTGTAAATTTAGAGTAGACACACTGAGTAAGTACTAAGAAACTGTGAAGGCTTTTATCTTGTTGATTTATAAAGCCTGATTCTGAGCATGCAAATAGATCTTTTGAAGTTAGAGACAATTTCCATATGACAATACACATATGCAGTGCGTGTTATGGAACTGCTGAATTTTTTTTGTTCTGACCATTTTAATGCCCATTCTAGCATCTGTCATGCATGAAACTCCTGTTACTTGAGACACTTATGTGGATAATCTGACATTTAACTCCTGTCTTTGCTGAGTCAGGTGCATATTGCTTTCATCTCTATTCTAAGGCAGTAGTGTTCAGTAATTACCTTTATCAATCTCCCTTCTCTAAATTTGATATACTCACTGAATAAACTGCACTATAAACAACCTGTGTGGTACGTAGATAAAAAGTGGATCCTTTTAATAGCAAATTGTTTTTACATCAGGCTCCATATATGTATGTTTAAGGATCAAAGGCTAGCAGAGAGGATGAATTGCTATCATAAATGCAATTCAGTTACAAGGATTTAAAAAATCAGGCTAAATCAGTATGAATCTATACTCATTTCTCTCACATCATTTAGTGTATTTAATTTCATTTCATATTTTTCTTTGGTAGGTCTACGAATAGAAAGAGGTCAAGGTGTTAATCATCTGAACAGGTAAGAGTCAAGTTTTCCCTAAGACTTAGAATTTTATATTCTATCATTCAGTTCTATCAGATTATAATATATCTATATATTGTGATATGTATTATAATTCTATAAGATTATAAAAATTTATAATATTAAATTATAATTTATTTATCAGATCTTGTTTCCAGTTTCTAGAATCTTATTTATACTAATTTTGCACATTTTTTTCTATACATTTTATTTTTCTTTAGGCAATTCCCATAGTTTATTTCAATTATTTGTCATCTGTTTAATATTTGATTTCCTTGGTTTACCTAAAAAAAACTCATAATTATCAATAAAATATTAGTTAATTGATTTTTAAATTCCTACAGATTGATGTGAATTGAAATGTTGGGAAGCAGTAAAATGTGTGGAATATGACAGTTTCACAAACACTTGAAGTATATTACCCAGTTTTGAACACAATTTCTGTATTTCTCTCCTTCACTTAAATATATACAGTTGCATAAAAAAGATGATGTGTCCAAATTTGTCAGTCACTGAAAAGGAACTGTGGACACAAAATCTCTGGTTAATTTATACTTTTTCTCTCTATAATAAAGGCTTAACTACTGTTTCCATTGGCTGAAAAGCTAGAAGAAAAATGACAGCTAATATATACGTTGACTTGACCATCATTTAGTAAATCCATAAATCTTCTCTTCTTCCTTAGATATTCAGCTCTGTTCAACAGAATAACAAGGAGTAGGTAAGTTACGAAGATAAATTATTCTTTCCAGTCTCAGTATTCTATTTATAGTCTTTTCATTCAGTAGAGCTTTTAATTTGTTTTGGGCTTGTTGGTTTTCACGCTCCCATGTATTTTTTGAGAAATAATTTATTGCAATTCATATTTCTTTCTTTTCAAAATTATAATCCAATTAATTTCCCAGTAAACAAGAATTTCTTCTTTTTATGAGAAATGAACTACAGGAAAAAGTGGTTTCTGATTAGATAAGCTAATTTTGAAAGGAGAGACAGAATCAAGCAGTGAACTGGATAAAAATAATAATGGAGTATACCTTGTTAGATAAAAAATGGAATAGACATTAGAGACAATTAATGCAGGAGATACTTAATGCTGCAATATGTTAAACAAGCTTTGTCTTATATTTGCTCTATAAATCATAGTTAATTTCCTTAAATAATGTGTTGTAACCACCCAGCTAAAAACATCCCATTTCTGTAAACTCTTGCTACTATAAATCTCTTTGTTCTCTGCTACTTTGAATGAAAACCTCAGCACCCTTTGCAGGAGGGGTTGGGTGTATATGTGTGTGTGTTTACAGGTAGCTAGAGATATAATCTAGATTGACTGATCAATTGATCAGAGAAAGCAATCTATCAACAGTCAGGATTAATATTGCATGAAAATACTTGGTAATTTCATTTTATGGATAAAGATGATTTCTTTCAGATTGGGTTTCCAAATGACTAAACTGCAGACTGCAGGGTCTTAATGTCTGGGCATGATTCTGGTTCACACTATGACAGCACCTTTTATCAGGCTGTTGGGAAAATTATATTAGAATCAAGTCTGTGGGATATTTTGGGATATTTTGTCCTGCTTATTGTATGTAGTGAAGTTCTCTTCCTAAGAAGAATAAGGAAGGAATGTTTTTGAGTCGTAAACCTTTGAGAAAAATTTCCTATTTCTCTCTTTTCTGCTCTTCAGGTGAACATATGTGTACATATTTCTAAAGTAATAATCAAATTGGAATATAAAAATATCCCTGACCAATATTAATAACACCCCCTCCAATGGAAATAATCTTGCAAGGCCAATCTCCAGAAGGCAAGGCTGAACAATATTGGTTTTAGAACTCTGAAAATGTCCACGATAGAATCAGAATTAAATGTCAAGGTTTTTAGTACAGAGATATGATCCTAACTAGGTCTGTTCAGCTTTTTATTCAGCATTTAAGCAACTGGCAGCTTAGTTAGGAAAGATAATATGTAGTTGCAGATTCCTATACTGTAAGTCTGATGGTTTTTGTTTTATTGGAAGCTAGAGAAACTGTTTGTTTCACCTTTAAGAAATATATATATATTTTATTTATCTTCCCTTAGCAGTAATATTTTCTGGACAATTTTCAAGACACCAAACAATAGAAAACACTATGTGCAACTATTAAGAAATCAGAGTTTGACATAATTCTCTAGCTATGTATTGTATTTTGTATTTTTTTGCATTTTGTAACAAACAGCAAAATTTACTGCCATGAAAAATTCAGATATAAGACCAGTTTTTCATCAGCTGCCCTCAAATAGAAAGTTACTGAAGAAAGCAGATCAAACAGAGGTTTATAAAAGAATTGGACAGGGTTATGGGCAGTCAGTTTCAGCTGTCTTAGGACACACACAGCAAAGAATACGAAAAGGGGTTGAGGCAAACCTTGGAGTACAGATTAGATCCCTCCCATGGAAACAGAAAGAGTTTTAGTTTAGCTGGAATGGGTAAGAGAAACAAGGGTGGAAAGACATCTTTGTGCAAAAACAATGGTAAAGGGCAAGTAAGAACCATCCTGTGGAGGAATGTTCCAGAGGCAAGTTGTAAGAGGAACAAGCTGTGATTTCCAACACTTATTGAACCAAAGCTCCTCCAGCATAGCCCTGAGATGGAGCATGGGGACCAGGGAGATCTCTGAGGAGTGATGGTGAATGAACTAGCCAAGAGACAATGAAGATTTCGAGGCTTGTATTTCATTAGAAAGTTGAGTAAAATCAGCAGATTTCCAGTTTGGTATTGATGAACCAGCATTTTCTGCAAGAAGCCAAATATTCTGTTGACAGTTTTGATGAGCTCTATTTTCAGCATCAAGGGATCTTCTGCTACTTCTCTCTGCCATATCCACTCTGGTCCTTGATGCAGGAATTGTCATCTTTAGTTACATTTACACATTGCCTGCAACACTGGCTGGAGGCACAAAAAGGCACAGAAATCACGAGACCTAAGGTGTTTTCATTTCTGTGCATCTCTAATTGATGGCCCAGGGTTGCATGGCCTCTCTAACTAATGCTGCCAGGAATCAATGCTGTCACATCACTGATCAGCCCAAACTACTGAACCATATGCAACATTCCAGATTACCTTTGGTGTTGCACATGTAGAACTATACTACAGCAATATCCTACCTCAAGCTGTCAAATGTGGATAGTCTGTGTTCAAGCAAAGTATTATCACAAGTGGTGACACTGTTTTTTCTTTTTTGCTGAAGTTCATATAAATTAAAGCTTAGTTCATTCTTTTTAATTTATTCTTCTTTTAATTTCCCCTTTTCATATAAGGGATATTATGATCTTATGAAGCTGACACTAAATGATCAAACAATATTGAACCACCTAATGAAAATCTTAAGCAAAAGTCACTGTGAATTAGGTATTTGCTAAACTGACAACACAAGCCTTTGTAAACCTGATATTGTTCTTATGTAAACTCATGAATGGAGACTTTCTCAAATAAATTACTTAATAACATCAGAGAGTCATTGGCTGTGTAAATATATCCCAGGGGCACGTACTAAGATTCCTGAATTTAAATGTTCAATAGAACTTCGTATTTGTCACCTTTAATAATGAGTTTTTCCTTATGAAATCATTATTAGCATGAAAAAGTTAAATTTTATATCTAATTTCTTGAATTAATGCTGTTTGAAGACCCTAAGGGTTTGAAACTTCTTTCAATGGAATTCATCATTTACATAATTTTCATAGCCCCAGCCCTTTGCTCTCGACTATAAATGCACATTGTGATTTTTGCATGCATTAAGGCAGCAACTTCTATTTTTCTCTACACAAAACAAGTAACAGAATAATAACAGGTAATAAACATTTTTAATCTTTAATGTTACATTAACAGTGAAGTGCTATATTTATGCTTTCACAACAACACTGCCTGCTGAATGATGCCTATCTGGTTCTTATTGTGAAGATATTTGATTAGAAAAGGAAAAACAATTGAGTTATTTGAGATCAGTGGAGCTCTCCATCATTTGCTGCTTGAGATATTTGTGAGTGCACAGCAGCATGGCCAGATTTTTAAGCAGACTAGACAGTATTTTTTCAGCTCTACATTATCATAGTTCAGCCATGATCTATGAGTGAGATGCTTATTTGATGTATTTCTTTTTGTCATTAATATAGCTTATTAGATAGGAATTTTATTCCTTTCATAAGCCCAGACTTTGTTCATCAATGCAGCACAGCTTTTGAACAAAATACCTCTTGATGTCAACCTCTCCTCTGCTTACTTTTACCAATAATAACTTATGTTACTGTAGGTCTGTCTGAATTCAGAGTCATGGACTTATGATAGGCATAAGACAAAGGTTAGGACAGACCTAAACCTAAAAAAAGACTATCAAACTAGTGGCAAAGATAAGCATAATATATAAGAATAATACATAGCATAACAGTCACAATGGAAACATGACACTTCAGAGAGTATTCTGAATGGAAAAAATGAACTTATCTCTGGGATGAGGCTAAATTTATTTGACAACAGCTGCTTCCATCCAGTGATTTGCTACAGACTACAAACCAATTTTATAATGTAGACAAACACACCATTCCCCACTTAAACAATGGGTATGATAATTTTAGTATTATTATTGTTGTTGTTGCTGTTGGTATTATTCCTATCTGTGCACAGTGAAAAGACCAAAGCAAATCATGCAATCTGATTTGCAGCAATTTTTTAATTAGGATTCAATGTGAGATTAAGATTCTGCTTTTAGGTATATACTTTTCATCCAGTTACAGGTATATAAAAAATTATTGCACACACATAAGATTCACTGACTCTACTGATTGCCTCTTCCCTGGCTGTGATGGGAATTTATTCATCTAAAGCACCAATTAGTGCTTGACAATTCTTGACATTTGAAGTATTAATCTGGAGCCAAATGTGAGTTTGTGTTTGATCCATTTGCCTATACATACGTTCAAGTGTAGTGCTATTTGAGAAGCCTCGTGTCATGTTATCATATAATAAAAGAGTTAACACCATCTTCTTTAGACCAATCCCTGGAAGCAGTTTATCCTATTTGAATTCAAAATGGAGAATCAACTACATGGAGTTGAAACTGAACACAATTTAATTTGCATTGCTGCATGCAAAGCAGTATGGTGAATACTGATTTTATTTTTAAGCCAATATATTGTGCCACAGATTTACTCCAATCTTTTTTAAAGTTTCTGTAAACATGAAAGGGTATGTTCCCTCTTTTTTCCATAGAGGGAACACACATAGCTGTTCATTTCATCTCCAGTCACAAAATATCTATAAAGATATTCTGGGTGTAATACCTAGATGTTTATTATTTTTCAACAGAAGTTTCAAACATCATGTGTTCATGTTAATGTTGATGTTCTTCCCACCCAGATACACTAACAGAGAGTTTCAGGGATGGACAAAAAAAAAAAAAAAGTCTTGAAAATATTGTTAGTGATGAAATCCAGATGTTACAAGTTTTGGTGATCAGTGCTCAATATAGAAAAGGGCTTAAATCAAATACTGAAACAGAATGAACCCATGAAACCCTTTAGGTATTTTCTGTCAAGCAACAGCTTCCTTGCAAACCTGGTCCCACATTTTCTCCTTAGACAAATCATTCTGCTTGAAATAAGAGAGAAGTCCAGTGTGTGTGATCAGCCCTGTACAGTTTAAATTCCCTACAAATCATGTTAGTTGCTTGACGATGCTTGAAACTGTAGGAATTACAATGCTTGAAACTGTAGGAATTAGCCATACCAAAGTTATTCCTTTTGGACTCCAAACTAACAAGCTCAGAACAGCTTGTTGGAAGGTCTGGCATTTAGTTGTAATCAAGTTTGATGATGACTTGCAATGTGCATGTCAAAAGGAGGTCAGACATTTGAGGCTGCTTACTACCAACCTTCTCTTTCCACGAGCCAAATCACTGCCCAGACACTTGTAGAGGCTTCTTATTACCACAATGCCAACATGTTATGCAGGTTAAAATGTAGCTTTGCTATTCATACAAACAGACACTAAGCCCCTGGAAAACTTTATGAAGGAGTGCTATGTTGTTTGTGGATGCCAAAATTCTACTGGCTCAGGCACTTGATGGATTGTGAGCCATTTGCTGTAAATTCTGCTTTATAAAATATGAGACATTAAACGAGCTCAGATGGTCGGGGGTTGGGTTTTTTTGTTTGTTTCTTTTTCCTTATATTTTGCATGGCCATTTCCAATAGCCAGCCCCCCAAACCAACACTTACCAAAGACTTCCACTGATTTATGAAGGTTTCTGGATGTAAAAAAAAAAACAAAACCTGCACATGACATCAGTTGCCCTGCTGAGATTCCAGCCAATGTTCTCACCCTGAGCTCATGTGCTATTCAAATATAATTGTCTTTGATTTTTAGTACCTCTTAGTAACCCAGACACTCTCTTTAATTCATTTCAGTGACAACAAGCACAAATTGAAAAACAAAAAAGCACTTATAAAACTCAAATTAAAACATGTAACTCAAATCTTCATGCCAGACAAGCTTTGTTGGCTTATAAATAAAATCTACCTGGACTGATTTTAGGATTTTAAGGATTTAAACAAAATATTTTTTTGCCCCATAAATCAAAGCTATGAAAAATATGCCTAATCATACCAGGACCATGGGAGATACAGATTCCCATCTGTCTATCTGTTTCAGCTTGAACTGCTCAGAGACACATTCTATTCCACTACTTTTAGGGCACTAATTTTAGGTTTGTGGACTGATGTTTCATCTATGTATACATCAGAAGAGCTTGAAGGAATGCCAAACTGTTGCTTCATGGAATCATTCTGCTATTTTCAGGTTTTTTTCATATGCACATTAGACATCAGATTAAAAAATCTCTTATTAACATTTCCCTCAATGTTGAAATTTTCTTTTTTGGCATACCAGTACATTGTGATTTGACTTTTAAGAAACATACAGTTCTCAGGAGTATTTAGCTGATGTAGAATTGTGTCCTAAGTTGGAAGACAATATACATTTTGGTTTTCTTGTGTCGTGTGCCTGTAACTTTGACTTTCCTTTCCTTACTGTGTGTACAGAATAAACTTTCCCATGGAATTTATTGTCACCATTGTGATTTCTAGTTTATGACTGACATCTACTCTGCAGAGAAAAAGAGCAGGTGGGCTATAAGGGATATTATATCACTGTACAGAACATCTCTCCTGGATAAGCCTTTAATATGAAAATAATATATCATATGTAAAGTGCCATCAGGATTTCTGGTGCTCAGACACAGAACATGATTATGCTTTGGACTGCACATGTGGCATTTAGGTATTTAGCTGACATTTTAAGTGACTGAATGTTAGGAACCTACCTCCCATCCTGCTTGCTGAAAATGTGCTGCCAGGGTTCATATCCTGGGAAAGTTCTGCACCACAGGTATAGCAACAAATAAATGAGGAGAAAGGGAAAAGATGTTACTCACAAGGTCGTAGAGCTTCTTTGTGAGGGAAAAGGTTTTTTTTTAAGTCATCAAAGGATTTGGAAGAGAATGTCAAGGATTTCAAGGTAGAGATTTCTTTTTCAATAGGGAGCTGGAGGAAAAGTGGAGGTATTGAAGAGTGTTAGATTGAGAGCCATAGGCATTGTTACTATCCTGATATAACCAAGAGATGGTAGAGGATGCAAAGGGAACATACAAGTCCTAGAAAAAACTTTATTATGTATTGTGCTTTACCATGAAAGAAGTTAGAGTGAATGAGAATCTCAGATGCCTCCAGCCCCTCATCAAAAGAAAGATGGAATTTTATACCCATTCTTTGTCTAAACTACAGCCTTTTTCTTTTTCCAGACTGATATCAAACATTTCTCTCTGTGTTCTATTTTGTTCCAAGAAGTCAGCTTACAAGGGTACAGGTGAAAGTGGTGTCACATGTATGATGAGTATTATGGTTTACATCTGAACAACAGCTGCAGTGTGCTCCTTTCCATTGTGACCCCCTAATAGAAGTAGATATAATTGCATCAAAGTATGACTGACTCATCCTAATGCAACTTTAAGATGTTTCACTACTTACATCTTGAAAGCAAGTGAATTTAGTTCAGCTCTGATTCTGAATGGGTTATCAGGAATAAGTGGCTTTGAATTTTAGTCTTTATACAGTTGCAGAGCAAAAACTTCCTGTTGGTTGGCTCTACTAAGTAAACACAACATGAAATCCAGCTGTGAGCTTCTCTGTAGGTTTGGCTGTTTGTTGAAATTATCTTTTGAAGTTCTCAGATTCATACCCTATCACACTAAAAAGCAACACCAGGTAGCATCTCCTGGCAGTTTTCATGCACTTGCTAACAAGGATTCCTGGAAACTGTAAAGTTGCTAGATACAATTCTCAAATGATGGAACTCTAGAAAGTATTTGCATTTTATTCTGCCAACCTGAGATAATATTTCACATTGCTCAGATAAGATTGCATCTATATCCAATAAGATAGCTCTTTTTACCCTAAACAGACACCAAAAAAAGACAATTTCCTATTGTGAGTCTTGTCACGACAATTTGCAGTTTGCCCATTTCTAGGTTTTATTTTCTTAGAATACATCAGAGCTACCAGTCTGGGACATATGAAAATGTAATTGAGCTTGAAATGTCATCTTGATAGCAAGTGATACAGTTAATTCTGTTGGTAAATGTTGTGGAGTGCTAATTGCAAAGTCTAAATTTAACAATTAGTTTAGAAAATCTGAAGTGTAATTTATAATGGGATATAAGCTGCAGGCTCCAGCTTGTACTGACGTTTTTATTATTATTACTTATACCAGTTTAGAAGCAGGCAGCTGAAGAATTTTAACCAAGAATCTAGATGCATGCCTAATTTAACTTCAACCAAATTTGACTATACATTTAGTAAATTTGCTACAGCTGCAAAACATGTTCTAACAAATTAAACCTGTATCAAGTCTTTTGCATTCTCCAAGTTGTAATTATACATGAATTGATATTGTCATCTTAAACTTCATTAACATCTTTAAAGTCTTCATTGATGTTGTCAATCAGAGAAGCTGGGTGGTACTGGACTCTGTTTCTTATCCTCTTAAAGAGGAGCCTTGCTGTATTTCAGCATCTGGGGTTTTGAAACCTTGAATTAGTCACACAGAATTTGCATTGGAGATTCTGCAATGCAAAAATCGTTGAGATAATAAAATATTAGCAAGAGGGAAATAAACTGGAGATGATATATCTTCTTTTCCTTAAACTAAAATATTTTGCATTGTGGAAACACCAGATAGTTGAAGCTGGAAGGGAGGTCTGGCAATCACCTAGTTCAAATCCTCTGCTCAAAGCAGAGTCAGCTGGTGTAGATCTCCTAAGATTATGTCCAGATATGTTTCCACTATCTCCAAGGATGGAGACTCCACAACCTCTCTGAGCAACCTGCTCTATTGTTTGCCTCCCAGCAAAAAGAGCTTAAATGGAATTTCCTATATTTCAGTGTGGTCGTGTGGCCTCTTGTTTTGCCTCTGTGCAGAGAAGAGTTTGGCTCCTTCTCACTCATTCTTCATCCCCACTCATGGCATCCCCTCAAGCCTCTGCTCCCCAGGAAAAACAACTCCAGCATCTACCCATTTAACAGTTGCTCTAATCCCTTGCTTAAGGTCTTCATGGCCATTTGCTAGACCAATCCAGCACATACATAACTATTTTGAACTGGTAAACACAGAGCTGTGCACAACACCCAAGAAATGTCTCACCAGTGCTGAACAGAGGGGAAGGACAACCTCCCTTGACTTGCTGGACACCCTCTGCCTAATGCAGCTGAGGATGCCATTGGCCTTCTTTGTACAGTGCATCACTGGCTTGTGGTCAACTTGGAGTCCAATTGGATCCCCAGGTCCCTCTTTTCCATGTGGTTTTCCAACCATTTAGATTCCAGCATGTACTGGTATGTGGAGCTGTTCTTCCCCATGTGCAGGATTTTTGCATGTCCCGTTGTTACCTACATAAGGTCAACGTTGGCCCATTTCTCCAGCCTGCTGAGGTTCCTCTAACCAGCAGCACAACCGTCTGGTGTATCAACCATTCTTCCCACATCTGTTTCAGCTGCAAACTTGTTGAGGGTACACCCTATCCCATTACCCATGTCATTAATTAGGTTGCTACATTTTACTGGTCCCAGTATTAACTCCTGGGGTCCTCCACAGGTCACAGGCCTCCAGCCAAACCTGATTGTAACCCTTTGAGCCTGATTGTTCAAACTAATTGGCTGTTCACCTTATTATCTACTTATCTAGGCCACACTTCATCAGCTTGTTGATGAGGATGTTACAGGAGACATTGTCAAAAGCCTTTCTGAAGTTGCAATAAACAACACCCACTGCTTTCTCCTCACCCACTGGGCTAATGGTTTGCCTGTAGAAGGCTCTCTGGCTAGCCAAGCATGATTTCCCTTCTCTTATTCCCTACAGACTAATCCCGAACACCTTCTTGTTCATATTGTGGTTCAAAAAGTTTTCCAAAATTATTTATCCTATCACCTTCCAAAGGACTGAGGTGACATTAACCACCTTATATTTCCATTAGTCCCTCTTGAATACAAGAGCTGCATTTGCTTGCTTTTGTCACCATGTCTGTACCCAGGCATGGAAAAAAGCTCTCTACTGATGTTGTAGTCAAGATTCAACAATGTCTTTGGAGCACTGTAATTTGCCAAAACTACAAAAATTATGAAAGTTGTTGCTACTTAAATACAACAATATGCAAAGCATACTTGGTTTTTCATTTCAGCAATGCTTTTTAACTTTTCACTTATGCTTCAATTCTTCTGATTCCTGTCTCCTTCAAGTATGCAAATCAATTATTAGTCACCCTCTTCAGATCTTTAGGTCCAGTAGTGTAGAGATACTTCAATTTTGTCACTGACAATAAACACAACTTGATTTACTCAGTACACAACCTCGAAGATATTCACTTTTGAGAAAGACAAGACCCTCTTCTGGTATAAATGGCCATGTTGTATTGAATTGTGTCATTCCAGACTTGCATTGGATGAATATTTGGCTCCAAAAGCTTCTTTGAAGTCAGTGAACTACTTATTGGCATCCCTGTGGAACGTGGAATATTGTATCCATGCCATTATCTCTTAGGAAAAACGAAGACAAGAATTTTCTTCACCAAGAGAGTATTCCAGAAGGAGAGATAACATGTTAACTCTTTCTTAAGCTATACAGTGTTGTTGCAGAAAGTCACTGCTTTAGCACAAATGAAAACAATGACTGAAAGTGTCATCACAGAGTAAATAATCTTCAGCCCACTGAAAGATCATTCTTGCTCTCCCACAATAAGTTCAAAAATAAGAGAAAGACTTGAGACTGGTAATGATAGCTTGATTTTCTTCTGCATTGCCCCAGCTTACAAAGTGTAATTTTCCTGTCATATAAAAAAATCTGAATGACAACAAGGCAAGGCTGTAGTTTAGCAACCTGCTTAGCATTGACCTTATGTATGAATTACCAGTTCACTGCAAGGAGACAGCTACATGTCTTCTCTTCCATTCCTTCTCATGTGAAAGAATCCAGATCCCCTGTGCCTTCCACCATTCCTCCTGAGCAGAGTAAGCAGAGCACCACAAAGCCTCCAGTGACATTACCCCTGGGCAGAGGGGGGATGTGATGAAATGTGCATCACACAAACACAGTGGCAAAGGCAGAAAGAGAGGAGGAAATTCATCTTCTTTTTCATCTTCTGCAGGATGTGTTGAATGAATGGAACACTTTTTCAAACCAACATTTAGTGTCTTGTCAAGGCCTGAGTGGTTTTATTCTTTCAGTAGCAGGTTTGCAGTTCAACAGTCTTCTTTATGAATGGAAAAAAAAAAAAAGTAGGTTAAATGGGGTTAAATGTTACTTAGCTGTATGTTAGTTATGCAGAGACTTGCTTCATTTTCAGTACCTGTTTCATAGCAGTCTTGTGCAGGATTGCTTTGCCATTCACTTTACTGAACTCAAAGCAAATAATTTATACTTTGGTTGTAGAAGCAGTGACATCTTGCCAGACCTCCTTCCTGAAAGCCAGGTGAATCAAATGAGCCTAGAAGCAATAAACTACACATTTTTCCCTATAACCATTGAAATTTTCAAGACTATATTTCCAACCATTTCCAGAGATTAAGGTTAGCTCCAAGCATTAAGTATAACTTTTAGTGTTCTCTGTATATTACCAAAAGCCCAATAAATTAAGTAAGTTACTACGGTTCATAAAATCATTGTAAATGTAATACATCTCAGTTGATATAAATGAACTCTTAGGATTTTATATAACAAAAATGAATCTTTAAATGATGAGTGATACTTCTGTCTTTTATTAGTTGAGCTGGAGAAGGTTTTTATCTTGCATTTGGGCAGAGACGGCTGGGACACAACATCCAGGGATCTCATCAAATAGATTTAGAAGTTTTCACATCAAAAAAGAAAAAGAGGCAGCTGGTCAACAGAGTTCATCAGGTAAATTCTGTAAGAATTACATCTATGTAGCCTCGGTTTTAGTAAAGCTTAAGCACTGGGCATTAGAAGCATCATAATTTTATATATGTTAAGCATTCAGCATAAATTTTGGTTGCTGGTATATAGAAAAAGTGACAAAAAAATGCTGAAGATATAGATACAAACCAGACAGGAGGCAAGGAGTGAAGGTATATAAAACTGTCAGCTTCTGAGCATTTCTTATGTAAAAGAAAATGAAAAAAATATTTTTCACATTTCGCCCTTCAAAACCAATGCAATATTAAAATGATGCATTCAATAAAACCAGAGAGAATTCACAACTGCTAATGTAGTTTGTCCAAGCCCTATTACCAATCCTGTTACTGCTCCTTGCATGCCTCCATGCATTCTTCTTGCTTTTTAAAGCAATCTGGACTTGAAAGCAATCCAAAGCTCCACTGTTACATTGTAAATTGATGTACATCAGCCTTAAACCAGTCATCACTCTGAAGGGAACCAGAAGACAGGGAAAACATAAATTATTCAACATCCTGGGAGGACGTTTTTCCATATGCCTCCATTTTTAATATAAAAAATAAATGTTGGGCACACATGCATGTACCCACACACACAGACACTTTCTATGCACCCTTCAATTATTTCTGAAAGAAATATCAGACAGAGAGAACCCCAATGTTTAGTCCCAGTCTCTGCATAATAGCATTAAACTAAATAGCCTCTCTTTTGTATTTGGTGAGTAGAAGCAGAAAAACGTGGCTGTTACTAATAGGTACCCATGGTGAGGTTATTAAATCTCTCAGGTTTTGACCTGTTGTTTCTATTAGGAACAAAATTGATCAAAAATTAATTACTGTTCACAATTTTAGCCATCATACATTGTACTAGGAGCAATATTAAGAGGAGCACATATTGTACTAAGAGACCCATTTGTGTTCATATCTTTTATGGTTTTTAATAATTATCTTAACTGCTGAACAAATACTCAGCAACATTACAGAGAAATTGGTTCTGGAGCTGGTAACTAGTCTTAATATTGCCTGGAACAGAGCTAGAAAATAACAAAACTATACCCTTTAAAAGCCATGTCTTATAAACCAAGGGTGTAGCAAAGGTGGGGAGGGAAATCCTCTTTTATATTGAACAAATAGAAAATTAAAAATGTAAAAATTCAATATTCTTTTACAATTTTATCTGTATTTAATATACAAGCAGCACTGAGCAATATCATTTTCCTTTTATAATCAACAATAGAAAATATTAACATATATATTTAGGTGCTGAAATTGAACATTTATGAATCTGTATCTGTCCACTCCTATTTGCATTAAATATTTGTGGTGCTACCATGAGTCACAAATCTCAGAACTTAAATTTGAAACACATGCTTCCTAATAGCCTCTCTTTAATAATGCATCCATGTTCCTAATCAATATGAGTGAAATGTTTTCATAATTTAATAATAAAGTGGGTATATTCAGAATTTTGAACAGGTGAGGATAATTCATGTTTGCCTGTGAATAACATCTTTTATCATTTACTCAGTGGGATCATAATGTATTCTATCAATCTGCACCAAAGGTAGTAGCAGGAAGCTATTTTATAGATTTCTTGGTAATCTGAGCTGATGTTATACCTGTTACAGGACACTTCCAATAAAATAGAAACACAGCAGGATGAAAAAAGATACAAATGGTGTTTTTATACCAGTCAATAAAAGCATGACTCTGTAGTAATAGAAAATTTGTTCATGAATTGTGAAGTACCAGTGGCTCAGTTGGTAAGGTATTAAAATAATTCATGTCCTGCCATTGTAACTTTTTCTTACAATTGTACCTTTAATTTGCTGTCTCACTTTCATTGTCAGTGAGAAAAAATAAGTCAAATACATTCATGGACTGTGTCATTAAAGCAATTTGTTGAAACTTATTTATTCACTTTTTATTTCTTAGATCATTCCCTGTAAGAAGGAAGTTTAGTATGAACTTCTCTCTAATGACTCGAGTTCATGTTTTAGAAGTTGTATTTTAATGATGCAAAACTTACTTCATTTGAGATTCGAAGTCTACTTAGACAATGGCACAGAATCACTCCCAAAAATATTATGTCTGGATGGTTATGTGCAGGCTAATGCCTGTCAGCAGAGGCTTTTTTCCTCTTCACTGAGGAGTGCAGATTTTGGGGGTGAATCCAACAGGCATAAAGATTGCCAGTGAGGCTCAGTTTGCAGAGCCAGTAAAAAGGCCATTCCAGTATAGATGCATTGGATTCTGACCTCAGACACACTACTGAAACTGGGACTCATTCCAGAATGAGTAGGAGTAATTCTGCAGTATGGTTATCATCCATAAGCTGTGATCATCATCAGTTGCATTTCTTTTAAATCAGGGAATAAATTTAAATACATTGAAGAGAAATAGAAATAACCATATTGCATGTGAAATCAAATTTCTCTTACTGTCTGGAAAAGATTTCACTGCTTTTGTATACAGCAGTGAAATGTGTGAGATTTGGGTGTCCAGTCTCCATCCATTTAACTGTGGATTTTGGATGGATTTATCTACTCTTTAGGGGGACATTTCTTTATTGTTTTTGTTTCACCACATGTACCTTTGTTTATTTTTCCCAGATAGGAAATTCTGATTTTTATAAACATGTACTTTCAAAGCACATGATGCTTTGAAACCTTTAATCTGGGAGGGAATATTCTTTCGACTTTCCACAGAAAAAAGAAATCATGAGTAGTATAAATTTTGCATCTTAGATCTCATTTCCTCTTTAGAATATAAACCTTGTGCAAGGGAAATAGGGTCTCCATTATCTCTTAAAGATGAAACAGCTTCTAATATAGATAGTCTGCATTCCCTCTGTCGTGTTTCTGGGGAATAGATTAATAAATAATGAACTAAATGTCATATTTTGAAGTCTCTTATTTCATGGTGATGCAGCTTGCTTACATGTTTATTAAATTTCAATCTTCATTAGACAAGGTTAGTGGAGAAATTAGGCCCCTTTTATATTGATTTAGCCATGTGGAGTCAGAATATGAAGAAAAAGCAGATGGATTTTTCCTTTTTATAATCATCTGTGTGTCTTTCCTTGATCCTGCCTGTGCCAGGTACAGTCTGCTACTGAAACAGGTGCAAATTATTTTGGCAACCTCCACTGGAAAGGTTAAAAAGGGGAAAGAAAATTTGAGATTATGTGCTATGTTTGAGTGACCAGCATGGGGAATTGTCAAACAAATCTGGCGAAATTCTTCATAAAGCCTCTTACCCAGGACCCAGGAGATCCATTTGGATTTCAAGGAGTTTGGATTTCAAGGAATAAGAGAAGTATGCAAACCCCAGCCTTGTCACCATCTCATCTTCATCTCTACGCTCAGTTGTGTCACTGGCTTCATCTTTTTTACCCTCTTTTTATTATACAGGGGATACCTTAAGCTCAGGTAGAATTCTTCATGCTAACTTGATGCTTGCTTCTCACCTTTCCCTGGAGTCCTTCAACAAACTCACATAAGCACGAAAGAAGTGCTTTGGAAACTCAGAAGTGATTCAGGGAATAGTAAATCCCACCCACGGGACATCCTGCTTGTTTGTGGGTTTTAGTCAGATGGCTCATAGAGGCTGAGAAGGGCTTGGGTTTCTAGGCATTGCCTCCAAATGTAATGCCAAAAAATTTGGAGTCTTGCTCTGTAGGCATTGACACCAATGCTTGTGATGGTGTTCACATATTTCTCAACTCTCCAAGAGTTTAAGCAAACGATTGCTTCATGCTCCCACCTGTCAAGAGCTCTCATTTGCTGTTCATAACCTCAGGGTTATAAAACAAACAATGATCATAACACACAGGACAAATGCCTCCTCATATCTTGAGGATGAATACAGGAGCAAAGAAATGCTGACTAATGGAAATAATGATCTGCAAATTAATAGCTGAAGCCAAAAAAAGGTGAGAGACAAATCACCAGCTGAAGGGCCATTTGGTTTTAATTACCAACACACAACTCTAATATTAGCAACCTGTACAATCACACATGAGAAACTTGCTAAACCAGGCAAGTACCATATAATTATATAGTAGCTCTAATTATTCCTATAATTAATAAATGGACCTTGGAAAACTATATATGTGAAATTATGTAATACCTTAGGAACTACTTTGTAGAAAACAATAGTAAGGAGAAGTAAAAATACTATACAAACAAAGTGCTACCAGTGGCAAGATAACTGTCTAGTTAAGAGAAATTTGGAATTTACTAAACTATTTCCCCTGGTGATATATAGAAAATCATTACTACTGTTGGAAAAAAAAATAATATAGAAACTGTAAAGAAGGTCAGCTAAATAGAGACAAAATGTGTAATACAGTGGAAGAACAATCAGATTGGAAAGAGGTTGTAGATGGATCATGGGATTATTGGAGCAGTTTAATCCAACTGTGAAAAAAGATGTGAGGAGAAATATTTCTGTTATTCTTGCTACTGTTGCCACACTGTTAAGGCTTCACTGGGAAAATAGAGTTCAGTGCTGATCACTCCTGTATGAGAAACAGACTTTCAAACATAGGCTGTGAGGATGAGCACAGATCCCTTGAAGAAGGGCACTAAGAGAGTTTGGCTTGTTTAGCCTTGCAAAACATACATGAAGACAGGATGGGATTGCTCTCTATAAACTTCTCAGGTAGGTAAACACCAGGGAGAGGAAATGCTTAAACTAAAGAACAATGTTGGTCCAAGAACAAATAGTTACAAAATGTCCACGAATAAATTTAGGCTGGAAATTAGATAAAGTTTTCTAATCCCCTAGTGAGTAAGGCTCTGAAACAGCTTTCCAGTAGGAATAATAAAGGAAATGGGGAATCTAGTTGGTTTTAAGGGGTATTAAAGAGTTTTTGAAAGAGCTTATAAAATGTGGGTGCCTGTGATGAGCTTATTGGATTCAGTGATCCAGTGGAATGTTTCCAATTTATAAGTAGATATTTTGGTCAGGCTGATTCCGCTGCATGAGAAAATGAAAACACACAGGACATTCAGAGCTGGCTGTTTGCTGTACAAAGCAAATCACAAAGAGAACAAAACAATCACTTGATGCCTCCAAGAAAACATGCAGCTTAAAAATAAGAAAATAGTAATCAGCTAGATAGTAGAATATGAGGGGAAAATATGAAGTCACATCCATTGGGAGGCTGAATATCTGTGTTAGCACATGGTAAGTTTTTGTAAATATGCTAAAGGAGACCTTTGACAAGGAAGGTGAGGTAATTATATCTATGTGAATCTGCTTTAAAGCTTGTATGGCAGTGAAAGTGGAGGGCAACATAGGCTGCACACATGTGACCAGCACAGCTGGAGTTGTACTCATTATTTATCAGAAGCAAGAGCCCTTGTGACAGGGACAGTAGAGAGGCAAGGCTGCAGGTGGTAAGAAGCCATGAAAGTAAAGGGACAGGTTTCCATGGGATGCATGGGTATGCAGCAAGAAAGGAGAATAAATTAGTATCAAAATGAAACAGTCAGAAGGTGATGTTTGCAGTGGCATTCCAAGGGGACACAAGCAAGTTCAAGTTGTTTGTGTAAAGAGAAAAAATGATATCACAGAAATAGAGATACAAATGGGAGATCCAGTTGTTCCGGATAGAAATTAAACTTGCTCCTTATAAATGTTGAAAATCAACATGTAAGGCTTGAGTGAAAGTGAAACTTTAGGCTGAAAATGAGACTCCAGCATGAAGACAATGCACATATGGGATATTTAGGAATGCAGACAAGATTTAGAAATTGTCTGAAGATGGAAATAAGATGTGATTACAGATGCCCAACTCCCTTTGAGTCTCAGAGGCATCAGCACTTAGAGGAGTCTGGGACTGTTAAAAATGCTGTCTCTTAAACCCAGGTCTAAAAATTGTCTTTAAGTAGGACATTTCATGAGTAAATAAGTGTTTAGCCTCCTTTCTTCTGTAGTTACAATAGAAACAGATTAATGTAAGACCTAGCATTTAATTTTTCACTTGAAGCCTTTGTATCCATTTATAACTCTGCAGAATTATTTCCACTGATAGATAAGCTCTGACTCCTGAGTATGGGCTCATGTACTCAATCTATACCTTTTTGCTCCCAAGTGATATTTAGCAATTAATGTTATTTAATTCCTGGATGAAAAATTACAGGGCTCTGCTCTGTAATTATCAGTGACCTTTCAGGGTAGAAAAATGCAGCCAATCAGGTCCAATAGGACTGCCACAGGTGGCCCAAGTATTTGGACAGATATCTTAAAAAGTCTGATTTCCTTCCTCTGAATCACAGAATGTCAGGGGTTTAAAAGGACCTCTGAAGATCATGGAGTCCAACCTCCCTGCTAGAGAAGGGACAAAACTAGGGCAGGTCACCCAGAAATGCATCCAGATAGGTCTTATAAGTCTCCAGAGAAGGAGACAACTGCTCTGGGGAGCTACTCCAGGGCTCTGTGACCCTCACAGTAAAGAAACTCCTTCTCAGGTTGAGGTTGAACTCCCTGTGCTTTATTTTGAATTCATTTCCCCTCATCCTATCACAAGGCACAAGAGAGAAGAGGTTGCTCATTCCTTCTTGACACCCAGCCCTCATATGTTTAGACACATTAATTAGATCCCCTCTCAGTCTTCTCTGCAGGCTAAAAAACCCCAAGTCTCTCAGCCTTTCTTCATAATGCAGGATCTGGATCTCTCTTTTTTTGAAGGCCAGTGGAGACACACGGTAAAGCTTTGAAAAAACTTTCCTTACTGCCTTTTAGTCTTTTTAGAATTAGCTACTTTAAAATACAAACTAGAAATTAATTTATCTGGAAAATGACACAACAGTGATTTATTTCATTGCTTTGGACAACACAAGTCAATAAACATAACACTAACATTGGTAGTACAGCAAACCTGGAGGTACATAAAATATCAGCTGCTATACTGACACATTCATTTTTTCCATAGAGAATTTATGTCATAAATAGGAAAAGCCAGTAGTAGTGAATGGGAGAACTGAAATTATCTACATTTTAGAAAGAGCAATGCAAAGATAAGGGTTTGACTCAGCAAAACACTGACCTGAGACATGCTAGGAGTCTGCTTCACATCCGTGACTGGTAGACCTGGTGTCTTTCTGCATCACAGCCCAGACTGGTCTGTCCCAGGATTACAGGAGGAGACAGTGCTAATGAGACAAGTACAGGCCACTTGTACTTTTCTCTGGAGACAAAAAACAACCCAAAGAAACCTCTTGGCATAAGTACATCTCTGCTGGCTTCCCTGTCTGAGGCACAGTCAAGAGGTATCTGGCAGTAAGCAGAATTTATCTATGAAAAGCCTAGAAAAGAGCCTAGCAAAGTCAAAACAACCCAGAATCATGATGGGACCTTCCCTCTCTGCTGTTTCTTCAGGTGACTCCATGTGAAGCCATCTCTGCTAATCAATATTTGGTGCAATAACTACACACAAAAAATAAGAAATCTCTTCTGTGGGTCCAATTGATTGTTACAACACAGGGAAACACCCCTCCTGGGGCAAGTCTTGCCCTTGGTTCATAGGGTCAGCACCACATACATTCACAGTACTGACTTTTTAAAGAGGAACAAAGTGAGTTGGTGTATGTGCTTTTACAAAGTTAATATTCCTCAATTAATTTTTCAACCCCCTGAATAGGGCACTGTCCAATCATGTCAATCACTGTTCCTGTATTATAAGTGATACATATGATAAGGTCCTAGCACTCAAGATTTTCTTTTTATTACTTTTGGATTTTGTCTAATCTGATTGGAACTGAGCTAAAAAAATATTGTTCACTTTTCTATTTTTGACAAGGTTTTGCTCAGGCTGTGGTTATCCTAATGCAGGTATGTCTGGAAGAGCCCATCACTGCCATAGTAAGTGAAAGCCATTTCTTTGATGGGCTACACATATTCATTGGTTACTGAGACCTTAACAGCCTTTCTTTCTGAATCATTTGCTCTACTAAGCACTACACTCCCAGAAACAGGTCGCCACTATTAATGGACATTGTGTTCCAGACCCACAGTGCCAAAGCACGAGCTTTAATTATCTGTGTACATGCTGATGTGTTGATGTATATCCAGGGACATATGCAGGTAAGCTATACAGACCTATATGACACTGGTGCCTTAAAACTAGATAGGATCAAGGAACTATTGGGCATCTTCATTGAGCCATCCACCAGAAAGGGCTATATATTTAAGGAATCTTTTTCGTCTGCTGACCAAGAGTAAACCATGGGAGCTGCTCAAACCACACCATTTAGGACAGGAGGTGATGGCTGCTTCTGTTTCAGCAGAAGGAATCTAATTATCCATTTGGAAATCAGCCAAAAGCCTCAATCCAATATAGATATACTATTCCATACTAAGTGATACAGATTTTTAACAACCATATGCGGCCAACTTTCTTTTCCACTTCCTTACTAAAGATAGTTTCAGCAGCCTCTTGTCTCCTAATAATATAGACATTATTTCAGGCTTGACACAGAAAAACAGCCTGTCTGCTTGTCAGCCATTCTGGTGTGTCTCCTTACAGAGAACACTCCCATGCACATGCTCACCAAGCTGTATACTCCACATATTCTGCTAAATCTGGGAGATCTGAGAAGATAACTCCCAACTTTGAGTAGCCACATGTGGTAGGATGCTGTTGAGTGCAAATGATCAGAATCTGAACTGTGAATCATGACTGGTGAAAAACTGGTTAAAAATAGTCTAGTTAAGTTAACATTTATGTTATTGGTGTTCTAGACCTAAAAGTACTCGAAATAACTATATTTCTTTGCTTAAGTATAGTGCACAACAGAATTCCTGTTCTGAATCAGCCATCAAAGGATAATGGTGTTTGTGTCTGTCAGAAGATAAAGATGAAAAAAACATGAAGCTTGACCAAATTTAAGTATCCCTTAGTTATCAATTGACTTAAACAAACCAGTAGGGATTTTGATTCTTTACAAGATCTTTTCCTACTTAATTTTTTATATCTGAAAATATGCTTAGTAAAAAAAAAATATCAGCACAGAACTGAAAACACTTTTTAGTAATATTGTCAACACTGATGACTTGCAGGTGATATCAGCTTGTTAAAATGCACTATCAACTATAAAAAACATCCATTTCTTTCATACATTTCTCACAGCTTTTGCTATGCACAACACCTGAGGTTCCCATAACTGAAGGATTAATGTATTTTTTAAACCTGCCTCTTTAATCTTTCAGTATTTCTTTGAGCATTTGTCAGAACTTTGTGCCTGCACACCTTCATTAGCTCCCCTGTATAGTCACTCAGTTAGGATTCTTTTAATGTAACTTCAACCATCTAGGAGTTAGTATGGGGAGTAAATGAGCAGCCTAAGCTTTCTGCAGGGACAGCTGATCCCTTGCTAGGATACATGTCTGATATAGATGGAGTTATTTTCTTCTGAAGTTGTTTATCTCTCTCCACTGACTACAGGGGAAGCCTGGGCAATTACCTCTAAAGAAACTCCAAATATTTTAACAGCTAAAATGACAAGACAAATTCCTCAGCCTTCCCTTTTGTTTATGTGGCTGAGCTATGGGGAGAAGAAAGAACTGCTTTCATTTTCTAACTGGATATCATGATTGTGAATCTAGCAGCAGAGTCAAAATTGAAAACAATTCTTTGTCTTATATTTTGAAATTAAGAGTAGTGGACATTTTGTGCCTCCTAGGTTCATGAAGATCACTGGGAAGCGTGTCTAGGGCTTTATTTTCTGTATTTAAGATACAAGCACTGTGTTCCAGACTTAAGATGCAATCAAGGTATTTGCCCACAGCTAACTTTAGCATGACTTGCTATAATAACTAAGCCAGGGCTGTCACCAAAAAGGAGTGTTCCACTCTCCCCATGCTGAATCATCCACATCCATTCCCTCTCTCTTCCTTGACTAAAGCTGCTTTGGAGATCCAATGCAAACCTTTCAAGGTTTTGTTTAAGGTTTTTTGTTTTGTTTAAATCTGCTCACTGACCTTTCTCACCCAAAGCAAGCTGAGTGGTGACAATAACACCATTTGGGCTGGTCATGGAGGGAAGAGATACTCTGTCCTCATTTGCAGCCTTTGGGATTTCTACATTAAAGGCAAATCACCCACTAAATAGTGTTGGTCTCATGACATGCATGGTTTCAAACTTGTATGCAAGATGCATATAGAAATATAAGAACCAGTATAAGATTCAGATGAACATTCTTTCCCTTACTTCTTAAGAGTGATGAAATATTTTTTATTTGTTCTCATCCTAAAATTTTTAGAAGTGTACCCTGAGCAGCCCTGAAAAGAACTTCTGTCTAGCCTGGACTGTGTAACTGTTTCAAACATCATAACATGCTGCTATCCTACTCTGGCTGTTATGACACCACTAAGTGTGAGGGATGAGAAACCCAATCTGTGTTTACATATGCTGAAGGGACAGAAGTAGAGTGATAGATAATCAAATTGTGGTTAGGAAATTTCTTAAAAGCACATCACTCCTACAAATTGTAGCCAAACTTTCAAAGCATTGCCTTTCAAAACATGTTTGGGCAGTGCTTTGAAGTTATCTTTTGCTACTTATACAGGATTTTACATCATTAATAATCTATCTTGTTCTTATATTACTTTTTATGGCTTCCATTCATTTCACATTGATTTTTTTTCCTGATTTATTAAGGACACAGTCTCAGACCCTAGACACTCTGCAAATGTAAATTGCTGTACAGAAAATAAAAATGCAAAAATCAGCCTGCGCCTGCCAAGTCATAACTCAATATCTACCATCTATGAAAATAAAATCCATAAATACTTCTTAATCTCCACATTAGCTTCATAGAACATAATCTGTAAATGCTGCAACCACTCCTTCTTCCAAATGCACAAAGTTACTTAATCCAGATGCTAGAAGTAGTTCTTTTATGAGCATTAGCATTAAAGCCTGATCAAAGGGAATCTCCAAAGCTTCCATAAGTCTGAAGCATTTGCAGGATCCTGAGCAATGTGCGTATACTCTTTCCACCATATTTCAGTCTGTTTATGTGCTAAACTTCACACTGAACATATAAACAGGACTGGATTGCAAACACTGTAATGTGGAGAGAGGTTTCCCTCCTGGGCTGCATGATACCAGGGAGGCATTGGGAAGCTCTTCATAAAAGCAGCCGGAATTATTATAGGACTGACTGATAGATTTAGGAAGATGGAAGAGAGTACGAATGAATATGACTTGTTGGACTAAGTAGTGTCTTAGACTTACGAATAAATTGGTCTAGTAAATCACTTTTAAGTTTTTGTCCCTTATCAGCAGGCACATAACCAATTTTCATTATGGGTCATAGAGCACATAAAGACAAAATTCATGCCATAGTGTCTTCCTGCCTTATGGATATGCAAGTAAATACATCATTTATCATCTGCTTCTTCCTATTCTTTTGGAAGACAGTGGAATATTTTGCAGCATATTCCACTGGGATATGTAGAAAACATTGATATCCTGCTATGCAGTAGCCTCACATTGGTTTAAGAGTTTACTTTTCACAGCAAATGCAAAGTATAATGTACATTAATTATAATGCAAAATGACTGTTTAATTCAAGAGACATCCAAGGATTTAGATTACTGCACATACATACAGTATGTATGAGGGATGTAAGTATATCCATATTTTAGCAGCAGAGCCTGATATCTACAGGGATTTCAGTATTACAAGGAATAACACTGGATTTCCTTAGCATGTACTACAAGTACAAATCCATCTAGATGATCGAGATATCTTTTCAATTCACTCTACTGCATGTTTCAATGGATTGTAAACAAGAGGAAAACAAGTTGAAAAAGCATAATGTAGCATTTAAGCAGAAGCCCACAGGAGAATGATACCCACCTCCCACTCACCATGTCCTCACCCCTTCCTCAGCTTTTCCACATTCAACCTAGGAGGGGGCTGGGACCTAGGGAAGCCCAGCTCAGGACATGTTCTCTGCACAGCAAGATCTTCTTCCAGATGCAATGGCAATTCCCAGGGGAATTGAAAAATTGTATCTAATATTATTGGTTCCAAGGGGAGGGCTTTGCAGCTCTGCTGAGGGAGCATACATGTGGTGGGTCCATATGAGGAATCCATATGCAACACATAGGTGATTTCCTCCCTTCACAGGAGGACTTTCTGCCTCCTGATAACCCACTCTTCCCTGAGGGATATTGCAGCTGGAAGGAAAGACCAGGAGTTTTTTTCTCTGCAGGCTGTAGGTGTGGATATACATTGTGGTTTCTGCTCACATTCTGCTGCATTCATTGTGCCCTGTGCTGCCCATCAGCAAAGCACCTGCTGACTGAAAATGATCAAGATGCTGAGGCAGGCAACTTTCTTTCCATCTGAGTGTTGATTTTTGCAGTTGCTTTGACTGTGGTTCATCTGCTGACAAAGTTTCCCTCCCATAAGAACCAGCAGACTCCACTATTTCTTCACTAGCTGAGAAAATAAAGGTGTCCTTGCTGCAGGGATCTGCTCCACCCAGAGCAGGGCTGAAGCTGAAACTACAGAGAACATCTCATTTTATAGGCACAAAGCCACAGCTCCAGGGTGGAACAGCCTTCCACTGCATCAAGATATGCAGAGATGCTATTGCTGTCCTGGATAAGGAAATGAGAAATTTCATCAGAAAGAATTGTTTTTCCAGAAACTGAATTTTAGATGCACATAACATTGCACAATTAATGCAAAACAAGCAAATGAGGTCTTATCTGATCTTTAATGAACTAAGCTGTTGTTATGGGAGACCTGAATACCTAAAATATTAACCTAGTCCATTAAGGTCACCCTGCTGGATCTCAATTTTAACTGTTTTGCCAGTACTTGGGAAAGCACAAGGAAAAGAACATGAAAAAAGTCACTTATTTTGAAAACTGATATACTTCACTTGGAAATGTTGTAAAATAAAGGTGCATCCAGCAGGACTAAAGCAAGGCTTGGCCAGGCTTAAATGTTCACATTTAACTTAAATGTTCACAATGTTCACAACTATTAAAATATGGATTCTGTAGTAAATATAATGTAAATATGTAGTAAGTATAATTTATTTCTGTTCATTTACATCAAGGTAACTTGGAAGTTAAAGACAGTCTATACATCAGTGTAAAATATTCAGTAACTGATTAGGGAATATATATGTGTATATATATATAAATAAAATACACATACACATTTTATATCTGCTCATATCTCACAGCTGCTCTTTGCAGACTTTGATTAATGTTTCTGTGCCAAAGCATTGGAATTAAACCCCACAATGATTTTTCTTCTCTTTTTAAGCACACATATTTGATAATTTCTTGATGTCTTTCAGAGTTTTTTGATGGCCAAGGGAGGAAATTTCCCATACTAGGAGGGTGAAATATTACATGGAAAGGGGATATGCAGGTAAATTCTACTGCTGCTGTGAGAGTCTCATTGCAGTGAGACAGGCTACAGCAGCAGAGAAACTGCTCCAATTAACACAAAAGAATGAAGAGGCCAAAGGACTTGATGAGTGAAAAGCTATTTTTATGTCCTTTGGAGATAGGCACTGCTAGAAAGCAAGCAGATGCTTTGCATCAACTGATCTTTATGGGTATTTAAATAAAAACTTTTTTGTAAGCTTGGAAGTTTATACATGCCCCTAAGCATAGGCAGGACCAGGCACTACTCAAGTCTTGATGCTGAAATGTCAGCTAGATGTTGAAACTCCATTTTTATCTTCAAGTGACCACTGAAAAAATTCCAGATGCCAATATGAGTCTCAGTCCTGCAAGAGAAGGACTCAGTCAGACATCTTCATCTTGCATTGTACCTCTTTACACCAGGACTGGGTAAGGGATAAAAGTAATAATGTCAAATACTCAAATCTCTAAATCTTTTTTTTCCAATTACTTCATTTTTTTAGTAGTCTCTTATCTAAATGTGATCTTGTCTCAAATGACTTCAGCTGGAAAGAGTTGGCAAATCAAAGTTGATCTGGCTGCAGATTTCCACTTAAAAGCATTCAGATTAGGTTACTGGAACTAACCATTATATAAGAATTGGGCTAAAATCTTAAATCAAAATTCCTATACATTTAGTTACTTTTTTTTAATGGAAACATGCTGTGTCTGAAATATTTCCATGAGGGTGAATCTCTCTAAAAAATCCAACCAATGCCCCCTTTGCTGACAGTGCAATTTACATGCCACAAGAACTTTGTGTGAAAGTTATCTACACAGATATTACCTTTAGTATTCCTATTATACAATATATGAAAAAATGGCTAAGTTCCTGGAACTAGAAGAATCTTTGAACTAGAATTATCAGAGAAAAAAGTTGAACAGTGAAAGGGGATACAGATTTATTGCTAGTGTCCTGCCAGGCTTTTTAAAGGGCTTCTACACAAACACATGCACATTCATACACAGAATATCTCAGAGCTGACATAGGCCTATGATATGCCACTTGCCAAATCTATGCACAACAGCAATGACTATTCTGAATGTCAGTAAAGCATGTTACTTGATTTTCTTATGCATTTTGAAAACAAGGTAGGAAGTGAAATCTTTCTTTGTGGTGTAGCTATTCCAAAGGCAAAAAAAAAATTTGCTCTTCAGAAGTATTTTTCAGAACCCAAAGGATAAATCTTCTCTGGTAAAGAGTTAGATATAGACAAAGAGGGGGTGGACTCTATCAGAGAGAGAAAAAAATCACACCTACTCTGGAGGTGGAGGAGGATTTCTTAAACTGGGGCTCCCAAGAGCCCCCTCTAGCACTCCATCATATGAAAGCTTTGAAGATCTGTGATGGAGACTTGGAGCCATATTCTTCAAAGGGTAATGAATGGATAACCTGCTTAGACAAATTCACCAAAAGAAACAGTAAGCCCATTAAATATTTTTTAGTATGTAGCGTGAAAGAGGGTAAACAAGGGTTTTCATTGGCTGGCTTTGCAGTTTAAAATCTAGAACTTTAAGAAGAAAAGCAACAAAGAGTAGAGAATCAGAGACCAAAATATTCTGGAAGAAGTTGATTGTTCAGTAACACATACAATGAAAAAAGAATTATGCTACAGGAGGCTTTCAGCTGTTTTATTCAAGTGTGATCATTTATGTACATAGCTGCCCTTATGCTTGATAAAATAGAAAACTATGAGATTCAGTATGTTTACAATTGTAGGATTACTGTGGAGAGGTTTTAAAGCCAAAGGTGAGCAGAAATTTATCAGCTGACCAAAGAAAATATTGCCTTTCTCTGCATGCCTTGTGTCACTTATGTCTCCAAATCATCATGGCTACAAAACGTTACTGGTAGTTCAAAGAGGTGCCCACACACTTTTAAAGCTGGATGCTGGGCTTTTTTCCCAGACTGTTTTCTCCAGACTTGAACTAACAGATCACATTTTTGCATGACAAAAAAAAAACAGTCTCAGGATATGTTTTTTTTTCTATTTAGATATATTTTTCTATTTAGGTTGCAAAATGTGATATTTTTGAAATGGGGAAGACTCTGCTAAAACTTGTGCTGAGTGCATTCAACTTATTTTGCAAAGAACTCATTGACAGGTTTCAGGTGGAGAAGCATCCTGTTCATTATCAAGCCAAGTTTTTAATCGGTTGTCTCAGGGTAAAAGGCTTTGCTCCAGCAAATGTTAATCTGTCTCCTACTGCAGTGTATGGTCTGCTGTACAAATCAGGGATTTTCCAGGAGAGTTTTGTGCTCCACAGACGGATTACAGTGCTTGACACAATGCTGTCAAAACATGACATGCTTTCATGCTCTTAAAATAACATACTTTCATAGTTTTGTTGCTCTCCTAGCTGAAGCAAGGAAAAAGGACTTTTCATTTGTCTTATAAAAGAACTAGGATCCAGCTTGCGGGATTAGGTGTGACACTCGCTAGAGCTCCAGTTAGACAGAGACCTACATAAGACAATCTAAAAATCCCAAAGCATTGTTATATGGTACCCTGTATCATTCCAAATTAAGAAATTGAGTCAGTTTGCCCACTGAGAACCCAAATGGTTGGTTTTCTACATGTCTGTGGAGTGCTATCCATTAAATCACAGTGTCACCAAGTCTGTTATATCCCTCATCATACTTGATCAGGAAGAAAATGTCCTACATGATTAACTTTGACCCTCCTGATACATCCAATAATTGAAACATCGGTTTTTAATCAGGAAGTTATATTTTAGCACCTTATAAATAAAGAATTAATGGTTCTATGTGAATGGGACAGTAGGTACACTAATATAAAATAGCCAATGTGAGTTAAAACTCTGGTATGGTAGTGTTTGAGAAAAATGCCAAGAGCACTGATAAACAAGAGCAAAGCCACCAAAAAGCTACAAGTTTTACCTATGCAAACACGTTGCTAATACTGCAGTGTACCCTGCCTCAGAGAAAGACAGTCACAGAGGAATGCAGATAGATAGTAAAGGTTTTCTCTTTCAAATAAGCAATTTTATTCTTCTTTGCTGAGTTAAGTAAACCAGTAGAAAAATGTTCTGCACTTGAAGACCTCACTTTTATAAGGAAAAAGAGAGATTCTTTGCCCAAATCTTCCAATATGTGGCAAATAATTTGAACTGATTTTATGAAGAGAAAAGCTGTTCATCCATCTCCATGCAAGTGTATCAGATTGATGTGTTCAGTGTGAAAATCACTGGCTACCTTGTCTCCTCTGAGGTTTTTGCTTTGTTTTAGTTAACATAAAGTAAAACCACATTTTCTCTCCTAATAAGAAAATGAAAGTCACTTCTTTTCATTGTGGAGAAGTATTTTATTATCTTCATTCCAGACTGAAAAGTCACTTCTTTTCAGAGGAAGTGTGAAAAGAAACCTGTGATTAATTCTAGAATTTATATAGATTCCTCTTCATAGAAGCTGGTATAGCATATGGACAGTTGGCACTTTTTCCTATAGAGGAAGAAAAAAAAACCAAATCAAACAACGAAACAACCCCCACTTCTTTTGAAACTTTCTATTTAATTAAAAAAATAAATACAGGCAAGCAGTAAGGCAGAAAAATAGAAAGACAGTTAAAATAATAGAGAAAGAAACAAGAAGAAAGCTTCAAAGTGCAATGATCTGATATATTTGAAAAATCTCTACCAAGAATAAAGTTTTAAAAGCTGTAGCTGGAGAAATATCCCCCCATGTATATGTACTGATAGTCCATTCAAATGCAATGTGAAAAGGTCTGAAAATCTTAAAAGAAAACTTACTGTATTACACCAGATGGTGAATGAAGCACAGTCATGTCTATTCCACTTAATAGCTACCCACTTAAAGTGAAGAATACAGCCACACAGCAAGAGCTTTCATAAATACAGAGAGTTTCACCTACACAGTATATTCCAAAACTGATCCTTACAAAATCCCTTGAAGGGAATTGGTATGTAGAAAATCAAGAGGTTTTGGGGGTTTTTTTGTGTGTGATCTTTTTTTTTTTTTTTTTTTTTTTTGGTGTGTATGGACCTGTGACAGAGTGAGTGGGATGGTCAAGAGAAGAACAGGATTCTCAGTCATCTGTTCTTGACACTTGACCTGCAGATAAAAGGGATCTGCAAAGGTCACCCATGTTCACAACATGGTGATAACATCTCTGTTAATGTGTCCCCTGACTCAGACCTCTTCTCAAACCACTACACTGCAGTCATTGTTTTTTCTAGTTATTTTTAATAGCGGTTCCCCTTTTCAAAATCAGAACAAGATTTAACTTCCTGTTTATTATTATTCCCTTTCTTTACATCCCTCCAAAGAAATCTGTGCCTTTTTTAGTAAATTTCATTATAGGCTTCAGTGGATTCTGTAGTGATTTGTAAAGCATTTGTAAAATGTCTTTGCAAAAACTAAGCTGAGCTTACAGCATGAAGTTTCAGACCAATCCTGAAATCAGTAAACTCTGTTTTACCAGATCAAAATGTAGTTAGTTTACAAATACTTTGGGAAAGGCTCTAGACCAGTACAGATGGCAAAGCATTCAACTAGCTCTGGAGTCTATAAAAATAATTCCTTTTTATTACTCAGCTGTTTCACAAGGAGTATAAAAATAAGTCTCTTTCTTGATGATTACATTAAGGATAATTGGGAGAAAGTAATAGGGCATCTTCTCATTAGTGTCTGTGAATTGATGTTCCTCAATTATGTCCTTTTTATATGAATGTCCTGTATTTTCGCTTTTTTTTTTATTTATTTTAAGGGAGCAATTTTGTCTTCCAAGTGTTTTCTTTCCAAAGGAAATTAACATATATCATGCTTTTAGACAAAGTACTGTAGTGCAATTCATCTCTGCACTGTCCTTTCCTAACAACCCAAAGTAGGAAATATATGCAGGCAAAGACTAAAGCTCAACAGCTAGCAGGTTTCTATATTTACAAGATTTAAAGTAGTTAAATGACTCAGCTGCCTCCTAATGTGGGTTATATTTGAATTTGGGGAGGGTGAAGGGAAGAATGGGACATTATTGCTTTAACAAGGTTTGCTGCTAAACTGAACATATGTTGCTCATAATGTCACTTTCTAAATCAATGAAATTATCATTATAGAACATGTCGACAAATTAGACATGTAAAGTGCAGGCTGTATGTGGGAGAGATGTAATTTGGCTCTATAAAAAGAAATTAAACAATAAAATATCAATGACAGATGTAGTTAGCTAAAGGTTTTGAGGTTTAAATACCAATTTATGAAAAAAAATTATGCAGACCCAATCAGAATACAAGATAAAAATACCAGCCTTCATGCAACAAGATGATTAAGTATTTGGACCAGATGTTCGGAGACCTTAGCTGTGCCCTTTATTCAACTGGCAAGCATCCTGGCAAGTCCTTAAATTTGTAAAATCCAAGTAAAGAAGGTTAGCTCAGATGGAAGCAATAAAACAATCAAATATCAGGAGTCATTCATGTCTGTGCACAGTACATCATGCTACAGTCCCATACTCCACATTTTAAGATACCAGCAAAGTTTTATAGGAATAGGCTTTTTGCAATAAATTTTCAGAAACTTACTGAAGTTTTGGTGTTCGTTTTTTTGGTTGGTTTGGGTTTTTTTTTCTGTTCTAACTTTCTGTTTGTATAGCAAATGCAGGAACTGAATGCATTTGATACATTTTAGATCCTTTTCCCACACATTTGCAGATTTTATAGCTCTCGAGTCTCAGCTAAAATTCTGTGTCATAATTCCTGGGTTATAGCTTTGTCTCACAGCTGCTATATGGTTGCAGGCAAGGTGTTTAAGACTAAATAGTAAAACATCTGTCCATTCAAAGAAGAATGTCTTGCAGGTTGAGAAATAACTTCTGTTTCAGACTCTTCTATTGACTTTGCAGGGTGATCAATCTCTTTGTGCCTTGTCTTTTCCTACCCACAAACAGCAGGGTGGCATAATCTAATCTTTTAGCTCATTTTCTCTCTTGGGCAGTCTCATGCCTAACCACCTTTGGAGCTGACATGCACAACTGTGTTGTGGCAGACCTATGCTCTGATCTGCAGTCATGTACCTCGGGGTACTGCTTGGCCCCTGCACATAAATCTCCTTCCTATAGAACCCAGGGCAGCAGCTGTGGGGAGAGGGTTTTACACCTATTTGGATCATAGCAGAGTGTGAAATGGGGATGGATTCTAAGCTCAGATATACCAGATCTCTGCCTCTGATGCAGCTATTCTGCTTGGACACTGACTAGCAGAGATGGCCCTGATCTTGTTGAAGCCTTCAAGACATTGCCATAATATAATCAGCAGCAATTCTGAGGGCATAAATAAAATATAACATTCATGAGGTTTTCAGAGGGATGACATCGTGCGCATAAAACATTTGAATACCACAGACAGAGCAGATGAAAAGGGATTGAGCTGTAAAAAAGGAATCATGCCCTGATGGGCTGATGCAGTTTGGCAGTAGAAGATGAGTTTCATCTGATCCATGTAGGCACCTACAGAGTATAGAAAGAATCTCAGCTATTCACCCCCAGTCTTTGCCACCCTTATGGATAACAAATTTAAAAATGCTTCTCAGGTACAATTTTACTCTTCTGAAATCTTTAAAATAGATTCATTTTAGCTACAGCTTTAAAAAATGCCTGCTCCTCACCATGAATTCTAGAGGGACTCTATGGTGACTAGCTCAGATGCAGACACCTGCTGGATAAATACAAAAAAGCAAATTAAATGTGTGCCAACCTCAGTGACCATCCATAGGTAGCTTTTCAGCCTGTCTTGATACAGTAACCCCACCTTAGGAGATGTTACAGACAGTTAGAAAGTTAAGGAAAATAAATGCATAGAATATGCGACCATAGAAACTTTTCCATTTCTTATGGAAAGAAAGCTTGATTTGATATTCCCCACAACTTAGGAAAACGAATCCAGCCCTATGAGTAGACACTCTTGTGTACTCTGTTGCTCTTGTGTAACGTTCTTTGAAATAAGGGTTTCAACACTTCTGTTACCATGGTGTCGCTTGCAAAACACTCGTAAGCCTGCTAGGGACATCAGAACTTGATTAATTAATCCGTACAAAATGCTTTGAGTTTCACTGGGTGAAAGATACTTCAAGTCACTTTCTTTGGCCTTCTCTCCTGAGGAAAAATACCTTCAAAAGATGAGTGAACGCATGTGAAAATTATTGTTTGCCTGGAGGCAGAAAAACTGAAAAACGAGGTTTTCTCAATTCATTTTGACCCTTCTTTTTTCCCTATTGCCCTTTAAAAGGTAGATCCCAGTCCTATTCATACAGCTTCCTTCCGTGTACTGACTACTGTAGGTGTAAACTGTAGTCTGGGCAAGCAGGTAACACAGCTTTCATTATTCAAAAGCTCTTAAAGTGAAATACCTTCTTTTAAGTGACTGACTGAGCACAGAAGAGAGATGAGACTTGTAGGAATAAGTAATGTCTTTTCCAAGATAAACTTATAGAAGTGAAAAGAAACAGACAAGCTGAAAGGGGCTTTTGTCCTAGGGAGATTGTTTTTTTCCAACACTATCAGTTATTCTAATAAAAGGTATTACCTCTCCCTATAAACCTTTCCTCTCACCTCCTGATGTTACTTATACTGATACTTCTCTTTATTCCTCTTTTCAAAGCTATATGGATTTAGAGAGTCCATATCCATCTTCTGCAGTTTCCAAGTGCTTAAAACACTCTGCCTGTAGAATTTATACTGTATATGGAGTGCTCTCAAAGAGCTGCACTTACATAACAGCCCTTGATTGAATGTCTTATTTTCCACGTGCAGGTCCAACCAGCTGGAAATCAGGACTGCTGAGAAATACCTGCTTTCTGGAAATCATTAGTCTGTTTTTGAGCCCTTCTTAATTAATTTTTTTTCTTTTTGGTTCCCCTAGAGATTGGCTCTAGGGGTGCCAAATTGAATCTGGATCACACTCTGATGTAACCTGGGCTTGCCAAGGGTCTGCTAAGGTCCCCAGCTCGCTGCTAGTGGGGCTATTTGTGAGCTTGATACAATTTAGTCCCAGAATTTGTGCTGCAGCTATATTTAATTGCTTTTGGTTTTTTCTGGACGTGATTAGAAGGATGTTCACTTTGTCTCTAAGATGCCTCATAAAGGAGAAAGCTTCTGGGTATTCAGACTGAACTCTTCCAATCGCTCCATTTACCTATACAAATGGAAAATTATCTACAGTTTTTTAGACTAAGGCAAAATTACCTTGTCTACAGAATTGATCAAAAATAGAATCTCTCCTGCGTTACCCAGCCCAGACTATTTTTTTGTACCTGCTAATTGGGGTTAGTTCTACTGTGCCCTTTCCCAAACTGTCAGGGCACAGCTGCACCAAACTAAATTCTTCTCTAAGAGCTACGACCCCCATTTTGATCAATCTCCCACAGCAAGATTATGCCTGGAAGACAAATACTCCCAAAATTGACAGTCTTATAGTCTTAGTTTAGAGAAAAAACAGGATGAGAGATTATCTATTAGAGGGACAACACAGCAGAGTATAAGCAGTCCAGAATGTCCCTGGAGTGCATTGATGACAGCTTCCTCCTCCAAGTGATAGAGGACCCAATGAGTAGAGGTGTTTTGCTGGACCTCAGATGCACCAAGAATGAGTTGCTTGCTGGGGTTGTGAAGGTCAAGGACAGCTGTGGCTACAGTGACCGTAAAAGGTTGGAGTTCAGTAACTCCAGGAGGGGCAGGAAGGAGGATGAAAAGCAACCTCACCATCCTGGACTTCAGAACTAATGTTTCAAAGAATCATGTGAGATAAGGTGCTGGAGGGAAGGAGGGCTTAAGAAAACTTGTTCATATTCAAGGATCACTTCCTCCAAACTCAAGAGAGTTCCATTGCAACAAATACGAAATCAGGCAAAAATGCCAGGAGGCCTTTATGGATGAACAAGATGCTCCTGGTCAAACCCAAACACAAAAAGGAAGCATATAGAGCATGGAAGTAGTTGGCTCTAGGCAACCATGTTTGACCAGGGGGACTGTACCAGATGATCTCCAGAAGCCCCTTCCAACCACAACCATTCTGTGATTCTGTGGTTCTTTATCCTCCATCGTGTCTTGAGAGCTATCTAATTAGAGACAAAATGTATTTTTCATTATATAAAATATCAAGACATTACATCTGGCTTACTGAAACACTAAGCACTGGGATCCGGGTGGTGTTCTGGCATCCTATCATCTCCCATTTTAACATCTGGGCACCAGCCACTGGGTGCTGGAAAACAAGTTGACCTTTAGTTGGAGCCAAAATGTTTTTAACACCCGGTTGAAGAAGCCCAGCAACTAGCACCAATTCCTAACTGCATTTCCATGGCACTTTTTCACTGTCAGGAAATTATTTTTGTAGACATAAAGGGCACAAATGAGAGAATATAAACTTCTTCTCATTTCACTGAGAGCATCTGAGGGTGTTTGAGAAGGACTACAGCATCCAAGTGCTCATTAATGTAATTTTCTACAGCTTTAAGGCATACTTTTTAGAATAATTCCTGGTGGAGTTTAATTAGAACAGTTAAAACTTTTTGAAACTTTTTTTGATGGAAGGTTATTTTCAGTGAAATGGAACATCAAAGTTTTGTTTGGCAAAACTTGATGGTTTGGGCTAGGGAGAAGAAAATCAGACAACACACTTTTAGCTTTGTGTTCATAATCCAGAAAATATAGAAAACTTTCAGAAAATATTTATTACTATTAACTAATAATTTTTGTGATTTATTTTTTTTTCCTCAAGGCAAAATAAATTATTTTCTGACTAGCACTCATTTTTCATAGCAGGTTGTATCAGCTATTTCTCTCAAAAGTGATATCAGAAAACATAAGTTGATGGCACAGATCCAGACAGCTTGCCTCAGTGGGACATCTTCCTTGGTCATGCCCTTGAATCTAAACACTGCAGACAAAAGAGAGTGGTGAAGAAGACACCCTTTTCACATAGGGCTCCAATTACATCTGTTGTTTTTTGAAGGAGAGCATTTGAATTTTACAGACAGCCCTTGGGCAGCTGTTAAGTTTGTAGCCATATTTGAGTCTGAATCTTCATGAATTGAAAGTACTTAAGATCCACTATGATTTCCACAGCCCACAACCACTGGAACCATGAGAAAACTTAAACTGATGGATTGGAATCTCTGAATCACCTAACTATAGTCAGAGATGTGAATCAGGAAAGCCAAAATAAGCTTCTTTCAGACACAGGTTCACTGGAGATTTGTCTGTAGTGTTTAATAATATGACTGTGCCCAAATATACCCAAGAAATTGCTTGACTTGCTTCCTCTGATCTGAAATTAATAAAATTGATTTGGCTTCAGAGTAATAAAGAAATGTTTTTCAAAGGAACTTTATTTTACATGAATTTTTATTTCTTCTTTGAATAGAGTATTCACTGCAATTTCTGCTGATTGTATTCACAAGTGCAACACTATTTGGAAATCTGAAATGAAAAGGTTTTCAAGCATAAAAAATGCAAAATCTGATAATAGCTTCTTGGTCCATTTTTCTCTCCTTCAGCCTTAGTCTCATGAAACCAAAATGTTAGACATTATTAATTCCCTCTTATTTATTGGTTATCTAAATACTTCATCCTTCTTGTGATATCTTAATACATTAGGTGTATTCTATGGAAACGATTAAAGTATAAAAGGCAGAAGATTGTGATACTTCTTGATAAGCTTGTGATCTCCAAGGAAACAGAGATCCTATTACCAGTCCCTTTCCTACAGGAGTTGGTATAAGACACTGAGAGTCATTCCAATGACTTCAGTAAGAACATTGCTAAGGTGTGAACTTCATCACATGGAAAATGCCTCATTGAGTTCTTTTCAAAATAAATTAAACTGCACACAAACTTGCCTCAATGACATGTTTCCCAGGCTTTTTTGTTCCTTTGGTACTCTTCAGGGAGGACTATCAGTGTAAGAAAAACACTACTTTAGAGCAGAAGCTCAGGTTTTGGTGCAAAAAAAGCCTTGATGGGCTCTGAATGGGATCTCTGTGAGATGCCTCTGTCCAGGCATCTCACACATTGGCTGCCTTTGGTTAAAATCACAATTTTGGCCCACTTTCATTCCAAAGAAATAACAAAAAATGCAAAATAAATTGTGAGTTTTACAGCTCTCTGTGTTACCTCACTACAACCTTTCCTAATGAAATATGTGAATTGTTGTTCATATTTCCTCTGGAGTACACAGGTTCATAAGTACACACATACTTCACATGTTCTCCTGTTCTTTCAGGGACCTTCATCCCCTCACCAAAGAGGTCTGGAAAAGCACAAGGATGTGCAGGGACGTCCCCAGGGACTAAAGTAGCACTATAGCCATAGGACATCCTTCAAATTTATGGGAAGGAGAAGGGGAACATGCTTTTCCAGTGCTTTGCTGTATGGGGATATGTACAAGCTTCTTTCCAGGTGCTTTTTTTCTCTCACACACACTACTTTATATTGGCTTTACAAAATCCTGGTGGTTTAGATGTATTGCAAACGATGTCTTAAATATCGTTGATAGCTCCCTGAAGTATATTCTCTGTTAAAATGTTCAGTTTGATTTAAATGACCAAAGCCACCAAGCTCCAACCATCTCCCTGAGGAAGCTCTTGAGACTCTAACAGATCTCACATTCCAGTCAGCAAGACTCTCTTCGTTCATTTTGCCTGCCTATTACCTGCAGCCATTTCTTGCACCCTCAGCATGCCATTTGCTCTTCCACTCTGATATTTTGCAGCTTAGGATACAAATGACTTAACTGTCTTCTGATTGAGTCCAGCCTTTGGTTCAGAAAAGATGTCGACAGAAAAACACATGGAGGAAGAACTGTTAGGCATTTCATAACTGAGCCTAAGAGGCTGTTCCCTGGATTTTCTACCTTAATCTATTTTTACTATTTCCTGTTTTAACTGTCTTAACATGGATGGCTAAAGACAAGTACTAAACCTATCAACTGCACTCTCTAAATACCAGTACCTTTAGTTCAAACTGGAAGTCTTCTGTAAAGACTACCTTTAAAGACCTTTTCATGAAGTCTATAAACAGGCAGAAGCTTTTAATTTTGAAAGTTGAACTGGAAAAGGAAAAAAAATCTAAACACTCCTGTTACTCTCTTTTTTTTTTAAGGTAATGCATCTGGCACTGGGATTTTAAAAATAAGCTGGGGATTGGGAGATTTAGCAACTCTATTTCCCCTAAGATTATAAAGGTATTTAATGAAGGCAGCTTTACATCAAGATGGACCTGTTTGCTCTGGAACAGAAACATAAGCCATCCATCTCTTTTATGATCTCTTAAGTGAAGTTGGTTTGATCCTGTAGACTTCAGATAGATTTGTATTAAAATGTAAGAAAATATGAAAAATATGACGATGTGCCTGAAGAAGCCTGGGTGTGGATTTCCAGTGTGTCTTAACATTGCACAGGGCATTTGCAGGGACAAACATGTATGAAATAAAAATCTGGTTCTTCTTGCAAGTGCCATACATCTTCCTTATGTACAGTTATGTTAGATAATGTTCAAGTTTTTCTCAAGCTACATTGAGATAAGGAACAAAGCATGGCATTGTTGGACAGAAGAAAAACGTCTCCATCCAAAGATCTGCCATCAGCACCAAGTGGGATTCATCCAATATTGAATTCATATGTTTTCCTCCTAACTCTGATCTGTCTTTCCCACATCAGTTGTAAACTTCAATGAAAGGGTTCTGTTTTAATGCATGTGCCTGGCATGAGGGATTTCTCATCTTGGATAGCACTTTGGGATGCTAACATAGCACAGTGGTGACTCATGTTCAAATGCAGAATGTTCTGCTCAAGAATTTACATATGATTATGGCTTGTACTATCCTGATCCAGAACAAATCTTGCTTCTCACTTAATAGAGTTCAGATAGAGATTAAAAATCCCACTGGTAGAGAAGGAAACACCATTTCAGGGAGAACATAAGGCTACATGAACCTGCTGTACAGTGTCAATAATGAAGCTAACAGCATTTTTTCTTTAGTATTTATCAGCCCTAAGAGCTAATCCTGCAGGTATTTAACACTTCCTCTCATGCCCTCCAGTCTCGTTGATTTTCATGGACCTAAGTGCCTTAAAATGAGGTAAAACAGTTGTATAAAATGTAAACACCCCTATAAAAACAGGGTAAATATAATAATTGAAAGTGACAATCAGTCATGACAAAATTAAATGGAAGTGATTTTTTCCTGTTACATTCAATTTTCATTCATTCAGTGGACATTTCCTCTTCAAGTCTTGGTACCTTTAATTATTTCAGATATGAACTAGCTGCTGTTCTATGAGCAAGCACTTCAGAAGAACAATCAGAAAAACTTTCATGCACTAAAATCAATTTAACTTCTGTGGATCTGAAATGCACACAGGCAATGGTAGAATCAGTCAGAAGATTTGTCTATGCATGACAATCTCTTCGTAGCCCCTGTGATAAAATGAAAGAGCATGGCATTGTCACCTGCCTGTCTCTTCATCCATCATTTAGTTAAGCTGGAGCTGGTTAAGGTGTCTTATGTTCTGACTGATGTAGTGAGATGTTGTTCAACAACAGTTGCTATGGGTCCCTGAGTCACTAAATCCTTTTTTGTTCCCGTTCAAGCTCAGGGTCTATAAAAGGTGCCATCCATATTCCCTTGTTAAAGTTTACAAGCTGGCACTGAAACCTACAGAAATTACAGACATCATTTGTCTGAATACCTATAGGAATCTCAGATATGTTTCCTGCAGTACTTGGAAAAAAAAACCCCCAAAAACTCCAAAACACAACAAAACAAAAAAAAAACCAAAACAAACTCCCAAAATCACAATTTTTTCCCTTCTTTTTATAGATTGTAGAAGGATTAAGGTTTGTCTGTGCGTTATACCTCAAAACTTTTTCTAGTGACAATGAGATTTCAGTAATTTTTCATACCTTCACTGTATGTTATAAAGGCTCTCAAAAAAAAAAAATACAAGGAGCCTTTCAGATTTCAGATCCTTGTCAGCCTAAAAAGAATGGTCCAGAAAAAGCACTTAGGTAAAGAATTGTGGAACCAAGATAAACTGTTCCAAGAGGCTCTGTTTCCAATGTAATAATCTAATATGTATGTCATTAGTGGTTACAGGAAAACCAAGCTGCTGGGTTTTGAGGTTGAGACAGCAGTGTTTGTTTTCTCCAGCTTCTCATTGCATCTAAATGTGACCCATCTTGCTATTTTATGCAAGCTTTTGCTTGGAATTTTCCCTATTTTCTTTGTTTCTGAAACCTGGGGGTGGAAAGCATGTGCACATTTTTAGAAAATAAACATCAAGAAGTCTTATTTATTTTGCTTCTATTGGGCTGTTTGTACTGTTTCTGTTTCATGCTCTTGATGAAGGTCAGAATTTTCAAGTATCCTTAAAATCAATATGTACTTACATGAAACAGTGTAAACATTGTAAAACATTGAAGCAACTGTTGTTATCCTAACTACTGTAAAGGGGATATCAATATAAGGAATAGCAAAGGTTTCTTACTAAAGAGGTGCATAACATTGCAAGCACTTTACCACCCTCCTTTACCACTATAATTTGTCCAGTGAAATGTTTATATTTCAATACCCTTCACAATCACCACTCCCAAGTTATAAAAGCTCATTTGTCTTGCCATAGAGTGAGATGGAACCAAAGCAACAAGTATAAAGCTATAGAGCCCAGAAACTCTTTGGCATTCTTTCCACACTGAAGTCAGTATTTACAATATTGTTACTGTTCTTATTGTTTTCATTGCTATCTCAACATGTTCTGTAGGGCAGACCAACTAATACTGTCATTACATGTATAACACTGGGCCTAAAAGGTAAAAGTCTTATCACATCAAACAATTTTTTGCAGTCATCATTTTAAATTTAGAGTTCCATTACTTCCAACTGGGTTTGCAGATTGAGTACTGTTTTATGAAGCATTAATTCTTGCTTTATTTTTAAAAATACTTCTTTCTTAGTTTTTAAAAAAATCAATATATACAATCACAAATATTTTCCCACTGGGTTACAAGCAATTAGAATTCACCAAGAGAAAAGTTATCTGTCAGTTGCAAACATTGTACTTCAAAACAAATCCTCAGTGCTTTCTGATTAAGCCAGTGTTTAAGCAAACAAATATATTCAAATATTCAAAGATATAGTTGAAGTAGTAACACTTTTTTGCTGAGCTTAATTCAAAAATCATTGTACTGTACTAAATAGAACACCTCCTAAAACAGAGCTTAAAACAAACAATGATAGAACTGCATATAAATGACAAAATAACCACAGGTATATGAATCTTTATTGCTGAAAGAGACCAAATTTCACAGTAAACACAAGAGCTGGAGATGTGGTGATAGAAAAAATAATCATTTAAATAAAAAATTATTGAATTATTATATGTGGCTTGGTCACAGTGTTTGACAATGGTCATGTCATGTGTCAGGCCAACAACCTCTCATTCTTATGGACATATATTAGTATATGCAGGCATAATGCTATGAGTCTGGCTGTATCTTATTGATCATACAACTTAAAGACAAGGCAGAAGATAGACCTTTTTGTATTTTTTTGAGTTTATAGGGCACACTTGAATCACATTTCATGCTTTTCTCCAAGGTTTTATGCACCTGGAAATTCACAGTTTTAATAAAAGGTGTGGGGTTTTTTATTTTTCATATGATGCACGTTAAATCACAGGAATTGGCAATATTGCTATAAAATTATAGGCATGCAAAACAAAGATTAGAAGAAAGCACCCTGAATTTCCTGTCATTGAACACATCTTTGACTTTCAAGGTACACATTTCTACATAGGGATCTCCAGGTTAAGCTTTAATCCCTTATCTTATTTACATTTTTTTTTATCAAACTGTGAAGCCCAAGCATCCTAATCCCTGAACTAGTGTTAAGTACTTCAGAGTAAAAACTGTACTGAAGGGTCAGCAGCAAACCTGCTTCCCTTAATTTGTATTCAGTGGTGCAGCTCGTTCAGCAATGGCAAGGAGAGGTTACACTGCCCACTGCTTGGTTTAATTGGAGTTAAGTAGCTCTATTAGGTCGGTGTGCTCCATCCATTGGCTGTTGACTTTGATTAATGCCTGCATTTCTCTGAGTGAAATGTGTGTAAGAGAGAGAACAACTTTCAGAAGAAATCAGTGAACAGTAAGAAGATGTTACATAGACTGATTTTCCTGAAAGAGATGTGTGTCTTTAATGCTGCCCGTGGCTGGGATATCCAGTTTCAGATTCTTTGACAGTTTTGCTGCTCCAGATGATAAGTGTTGTATTTCACAAGTTGGAACCCTAAGAATTGAGGCACTTAAAACCATCAGTGATGCTTAAATTTTGTCAGTTCTAATTTGTGACAAAAATAGTAGTGAGTAAACTATGAGTGAGGAATATGGCCAAGGGATGTAGAGACTTGAAATGGGCAGCTGAAAAGAATAATATTTGAAAAAAAGATTTTCCTGATTTTCCTGACACTGATTTTCCTGAGAGAGATTTGTATCATTAATGCTGCCTCTGGCTGGGATATCCAGTTTCAGATTCTTTGGCAGATTTGCTGCTCCAGATGATAAGTACTCAGGAATTGTTGTATTTCACAAGTTGGAACCCTAAGAATTTAGGCACTTAAACCCACCAGTGCTGCTTAAGTTTTGTCAGTTCTAATTTGTGACAAAAATAGTAGTGAGTAAACGGTGAGTGAGAAATATGGCCAAAGGGATGTAAAGACTTGAAATGGGCAGCTGAAAAGAATAATATTTGAAAAAAGATGTGGGGGGAAAAAAAACAGCTGGGAAGAAACTTCTTAAATCTGCTCATTAGCAAAAGGATATGCAGTCTGCAAAGGTAGTGTGACAGGGGAAAGAACAAAGGTTAAGGCATTAGCTAGAGAAAGAGAAGAAAGCCTCTCTCTGTAGGTATCAGAGTGGCAGATAGTTAGGTGGTTTCAGGGCTATCATCTTCCTGGATTGTAACCAGAAAGAAAGATTAACCTAATTGAAAAGAAAATGTGAGAACCAGGACAAAACCTTTCCAGACAAACTCCATCAAAGTCAGGTAAATTCAAGTCCTTTCCATCATTAGCTGAATCTTCCCAATGATTACAAAGAGAACCTAAACATCTCATTTATGCTAAATGCCTAAAACCAAGGCATCAGCCTGGTGCCATCTGTGAATGTTACTGACCATGTGTGATGTGGGAAAGGGCTGCACTGTGACCTCAGACTGGAGGTTATTTAGAGAAATTCCTTTTGTGATCTTCTTTATTGCCCTGAAAAAGTCAGGGAAATGTAGTGCCCTCAGCACCTACAGCACAAGACCTTATGGAGCCACATTAGCCACATCTTCTGGTGGGTAACAGGGACAGAGAGATTACCTGGAGGAGATTTTTCAAGAGGTTAAGTCCAAAAGAGACAAGAGTTTATTAGAAAATTAAAAAATAACAAAGTTGGGATAATATCTTACAAGCTTCCTAAGTTTCTAGATGCTTATCCTCATGAAAATTGAACCTCTGAACCTTCTGAGGTTAACTTGTCCCCACTCATAACATCATTAGGATATAATGTCAATGAAATGGAACATTGTCACAAGGCAGCAGTTTCCCACTGCTAAATAAATGCTGAGCCAAAGCCAAGATATTTATTTTCAAAGTGAGAGATATTTACCCTGTAAACATGTTCTGTTCCAGTGACTTTATGTCTGTTACATCAAACTGCTAATGAGGTAGATGCTGCCTGACACATGTGGTAAAACTAATAAGAGATTCTCTGAGTCCTCCTATTGAAAACATGTATTTTTATTGGACTAGAAAACAGGTTAGCTCAGCATTTCAGCTAATCTGGAAAACAGTTGAATCATTCCAGTGCAATTTCTGATAAACACCATACTTCAGAGGCTCCTCAACATAAACAGCTGGAATGCCACGCTGGCGGTCAACAGCTATAGAGCTGTAAATTAATTCTCTTGCTAGGATAACAACTTGACATACTGAACTAGCACTGTAGATATGAGAGAAAAAACCTGCATAATCCCATAGATTTCCAAGTCCAAGACGAAGTAGATGCAGGAATTTGGAGAAAAGCACATCTGCTCAATGAAGCAGTAGTATGAGTAGTATGAGTCCAAAGAGAAGGAGATGGATATAAGGACAGGGAGTATAGACAGTTTTAATAGCCACTTCTATTAAACCAGATCTCTATGAGAACTGTATTTCAATTCTGCTTTGATAATATCCTTGATTGTTGCCCTCATAGTGGAAAGATGAGAACTTTTTGCAAAAAAGACCTTTCTTTTTAATTATTGCTTATATTAAAAGAAGTCAAAGCTTAAATTAAAAGTTCTAAAATTCAAGGATTTCTTCCTTTCTGGATGCATATAATGAGCAAAGGCTTAAAACTATGACTTAAAAAAATAAATCACTGAAGAGTAAAAGTTCTATTAAGGACACTCCTTTTCCCAATGGCACTAAGTTTCTAAGTCACATTGATGTTAGTAGGATGGTTGCTATTTCGGGGGCTTAAGGTTCCCAGAGTCTTCTGTGGATTTGGATCCTCATGCCTTAAATTTATCAAATCACAGTTTCTTTAACAGTGAGAGCTGAATATTACATATGGCATAGGCATGAAGTGAAAGTTGACACAAGTAGTAAAAAACCCTGACTGTAAAGGAGTGCTTATGTACTGCAATGAAACATCTCTTATTATTTACCCCTATCATCTTTATTATTTTTACCATGTGGCCTTTTCATTAAGCAGGGAATTTGGGGATAATCACCTAATAAAATCATTAATGAATTGTCTAGCAGTCTGTAGTAATGTATTCCCAGTACTTCCACCAAAGCACTTCCTCTGCTCCTCAGAGAATTAACCACAAGAGCACATCTTTCTGACTTACTGTATTCAGTTTTCTTGCTTTTGTTGTGAACTCTCTCAGTGCTTTATTCTGCTCCGAAAATTATTTTTTTAAAAAGGAATGCGTTCTCTAGGAGCAACCCCAGGTAATGCTGACATGGGTTTGAGTTGGTGTGATAGTCCTTCCTTAGACCACATGTGTCAATGCTGATAAACTTTACAGCTTCCTTTGTGAGCAAGTTACCTCAACATGCTTTTTCCATTAGTTTATTTCTATTCATTTTAATATAGGCTCAGAGAAGATGTCATCAGGATCCAATAATCACAGTTTATTGTGTGGACAGAAAGCAGGCAGTGAAGTCTCTGTTGGGATCTTCAGCACCAATTTAGGAGGTGGATTGCAAAACTAAACCCCATCTGATTTCCATCAGCTTAGCTATAAATGTAGGCATAATAATTCTGTCCACTTATTTTCAAATCAATTTAACATAACTATCTCCCACAATTAGGAGACATGGATCACTGCACAGTTTAGGCACTAATATAGAGATTTCTACTCACCAATGTCCAATAGCACTGATTAGTTTAGTGTCCCACTCCTGTATTCACTCCACATCATTATCGACTACTAGAAACTGTAGATTTGTGGGCTTTCCTACCCAATCCATGAAATTTAGAGAGCAGAAAATGCAAAAAGTTTTATTAACAACTGTTGAAACCGATAAGAGCTAAGTACACCAGAATGCTTAAAATTATTTGGTGCTTTGGGGATAAAAATGCCAGTCACTTAAAATTTGGAAATTTGGATTAACACATTCAGTCAGACTGAATAAAAGCATCCAGTTTAGAAGCAAAATTGAACTCTGTTTCATTTTTGTTTTGTTTTGTTTTCCAGTTTTCAGTTGCCTTATCAGTTTTGCTAGAATACAAGGGGCTTACTTCAGTGTAGTTAAACTGATGGCTGAAAGAGGGGCAAAGCCCAAGTTAGACAAAGTATTTTTGTGTTTTATATGAGTATGCAAATAAGCATAGCAACATTTCAATGTTCACATTCTTCCAGTTCACAACCTGTAAAGAAAGAATTGAGACATTAAATTGGATGCATCTTAACATGGAAGTTGTTTAATTTGTATTTCCTATGTTTATTTATAGGGAAGACTTTTTTATGAACAAGATGTTCATCTGATCAGATGCAACGATGCCATTAAATTGCTGCTTGTTGAAACGAGTTTTATGGTGCTTATTAAAGGTAGAAAGTCCTTTTGATACTAGATGGAAATGTATCAGTGCATGAAATGCCCTAACTCTTTAAATGTGGCAGATGAGTGTTTTAAACATCACCACACCAGATCACTATAAACACAACTGACACAACTCATTTGTTATTTTCAAAAGCTTTTGTCAGAAACTTCATGGGACGTTATTAAAGAATAAAAATCCAACACAAAGTAATCACGAGCTATATCATAAGTATCCAAGCGAAGTTCAGAATCCAGTGTGAGAGTGTATTGGTAAAAGGTCAGTTTCAGAAGAGCAGGGATCCTAAAGATTGGTTCTGCTATCAAATTGTGTAGGTAATCTATGGACAGAAACACTCAAACAGGACACAATTCTACTGCCTCTTTTGCCTCTGTCTTCACTGAAGAGATTGGAATGATGAAATGGTTAAAAGAATTAAAGACATGAACAAATGACAAAAACTAAGGCTAAGCAAGATAAGTGCTTATATTAGTGATCTATTTTCATGGTCACTGAGCCTCAGGAAATCCACCTCAAGGTGAGCACTATCAGAGAAAAAGGGCTGTCAGGACAATCTCAGAGCTGTCACTGGTTATCTTGGGGAGCTTACAGAGGGGGGTAAGGGGGTTGTGGTCCAGAATACTGGAAAAGTGCAATTACTGAGCCTGCCTTTAAAAAGGGGGAAATGGGGATAGATTTGTCAGCTTAACTTCAATTCCTGGAAAAATCCTGGAGCAAATAACCAAGCAAACAATTTGTAAGCCCCTAGAAGATAACAAAAAGATGAGTGACAGGCAACATGGATTTGTCAGAAACAAATCTTGTCAAACCAACTTCATTTCCTCCTATGACAGTGTAACAGGCTTTGTAGATAGGGCAGGAGCAGTAGATGCTTTGTGTCTTGACTTCAGTGAGGTTTCTGACAATGTTTCACCTGACACTGTCACAGTAAGGAAAGGAAATTTTGGCTAGATTAAACTACTGTAAAACGGGCAGAGAAATGGCTGGAAACTTGTACTCAAGGCATGCAGAGGAAAATGAAGCCTATTTATTAGGACAGGATATGGCAAGTAACGGAAAAGAGGCCCAGCCACTTAGGAAGATGAGAATTCAGAATGAGATTCACAGTTTGTAGAAACAGTCTGAGACATCTAAGATGACTTCAGGGAACAACTGCCTAATCAGTGACTCTGCAGAAAAAGAGCAGTGATTGAGAATAAGATAAGAAAGGATCGTTGAAATTAAAGTGACACTTCTGCAGAAAAGCCAGATACTATTATGGGATGTACAAGCAGCAATAATCTCTGTAAAACATGTGACATAATCTCTCTGCTCTATTTGGTATGAATGAAACCATAGTTGAAACAAGATGTTCCCTCAGCAGTTTGTGCTTCAAGAAATATTTGGGTCAGTTGCAGGCAGAGCAGAGTGATTAGGGGTGTAGAAACTTGACCTATTAGAAATCAAAGAGTTGAGATTGCTTCCTCAAGAGAAAAGACCAAGTAGAGACAGGATTAGTAGTCATCAAGTACATAAAAGGTTGCTGGAAAAAGGGAAAAGATTGAATTGCTCCTCACAGACTTTTTGTATGTGGCAAGAAATAATATGCTCTACATTGCAAAAAGGAATATTTCTGTTAGACACTGAAAGATGGTTTTAATGTTAATAATGTTTAACCACATAATTATATTGCCTGAGAAGACTGTGAATCTCCATCACTGGAAACCTTAAGAATGTTTTAGGTAAACTTATTTTAGGAACATTTCAGAGACATCAGATCCTGCCTGAAGTAAGAGAATGACCCCTTGATGTTCCTTCCACCCATTCTTTCTCTATTTCTCCAAAACATTAACATGATAATATCTAGTCTAAAACTAACCTCTTTCATTTTACAACCATTATCCCTTGTCCTGTCACTTCACACCCTTATAGAAAGTCCCCCCACAGCTTTCTAATAGGCCCCTTTCAGGTACTAGAAGGCTTCTATAAGGTGTCAGAAGGCTACAGCCTTCTCTTCTCCAGATGGAACAACCCCAATCCTCTCAGTCTTTCCTCATAGCAGAAGTGCTCCATCCCTCTGATCATTTTCTTGGCTCTCCTCTGAACCCACTCCAACAGCTCCATGACTTTTCTGTGCTGAGGACTCCGAAGCTGGATGCAGTAATGTGGGTGAGGTCTCACCAGATCAGATTCATCACTCTGATGAGAAGCCAAAGAAAACCTATGTGCATGAGGATGCCAGTGATTCCTCATAAGGAATGTTGTATTCCAAGTCATCAAAGAATAATTCCTTTCTTCTAAATTCACAAAACATTACACAACAGTGCTAGGTTTTCTTGATGTTTTAAGACTAAGAAACAAGATCTTCGTACCTGCCTTTAGTGTCAAGGAGACAAATCTCACTGTTTGTATTCCCTATCTAAATGTATTTGTCTCATATCAATATAAAATGATTGTTGTATTTTCCCCAGCTGAAATTATCTTCGCAAAGTGGATAATTGTGTCTCAGAGTCTCTAAACTGTGTTCCTGTTCTTTCGGATATAAACTGCTACACAGATAACTAAAAAAATCATCTACTTTCATGGTTTTGGTTTGATCATAAAGGAAAGGCAGTTGCTTGCACAAGCACAACATTTTGAGGAGGAGACATCAGCAGAGTTAAGGGTGTTACTTGTTGGAATACAGCAGTGCAGACTTGACAAATTGAAATTACTGTAAGTGTCACTAAATAAAGTAATGGAGTCAAATCTCATGTGTCTCTAAACTGGTACAGGTCCATGGAGTGTAACAGTGCTGTGCTAATTACATCAGCAGAGAATTTGCCCTCTAGTTTCTTAAGGCCTGACACAGACAAAAAAACTTTGCACACAGGCATTCATTCTTAATTTGATATCCTTGGATGTGCTTGTTTGGGTTTCTATAGATGCAGAGACTGATTCAGGGATAGATCTGTGCAGTTCCCTGGCTCTGGAATAGCTACCAGCAATCTGTAGATTTTCATTTTGAACTCTGGCACCTCAGAATAATCTGGAGAAGAACCAATAACTCTGGCTGGTGTCTCCAGGTCTAAAGAGATCTGAGATGCTTTTATTGATAGAGGATGAACTTTTTCTGTGGCTGAGATTATGAGGAGAGTTGAGGGGGGGGGCTGAAGGGGGCTGCTTCTGTAAAAATATAACTATTGAACTATTTTTAGGAAGGGAAAAAAGCAAGCAAACAAAACAAGCAATGTACTTGATATTAAGACTGAATTCACCTTAGGCCCTTTATATACTTTTTTTTTCAGCCTGTTTTCTCTCTACTTTATTCTCTGCTCCATCGTATGAGGATTTGACAGCACTATTGCCCTTTAGCAGTGGTTGCTCTACATGGGAGGGCAGCAAAATATTAGCTAGTTTAATGACACTCTCTGGCTCCCTTGAAGAGCAGCATTCATCATCATCATTTAAGAAAACACCTTATCTCAAGTAGACAAGCTCAAGCAGGTCATTGCATCCACATCCATTACAAGGCTGCAACATCTACACTGGGGTTACCAAGAGTCAACATATGTTTTACTACAACTTCAGAGAGAATTTATGCATTGAACCACAGTGCTAGCTAATTATCCATATCATTGACCCCCAACACCTTAATGGAAAATATTGTTCACCCATTGAACAGCAGCTCACACAGAATTAATATTGCATTGGATATGTTATATTTAAGGCCTGAAAGCACATATACAGTTAGAAAGAGGAAAGGAGGTCACTCTTGGCCTACTGTACTCCCTCTCTCCTGCTCCTGGAAGTATAATTCTACACAGAATTTCAGTTCATTCATCTGTCTTGCAACATTTTGTCACTCAGCAATGTCCAAGTTGGTTTCATCTCAGGTTCCTAAGTTCAGAGATTCATAGGTTAATACAGAACAGAAAAAAACTCATCTATTCCAACCAACTGGAACAGGTTGCCCAAGGAAGCTGTGGCTGCCCCCTACCTTAAAGTGTTCAAGGCCAGGTTGGATGGAGCCTTGAGCAGCCTGGTCTGGTGGGAGATGGCCCTGCTCATGCAGGAGGGCTAGAACTAGGTGATATTTAAGGTGCCTTCCAACCCCAGCCATTCTGTGATTCTATGATTCTTCTGCTCACAACAAGGTCAGCAACAAGCTCCTCAGGGCTTCAGCAGCTTTGGGTAGCAGAAATAATGCAGGGCTTGGATTCATAACAACACCTTTGCCCAGGAGTTAGGAAAACTGCAGTAACCTGGTTTTTCTTCATTTTAATTCTCTTTGTTACTGGACTCATAAACTGGACTACAGGGTATAAAGACATGTAAAGGACACGTGAAGATCAATGCCTAAGACTGAAAAGTGGAGTCCAAGGACTAACTAGCACATTTCAGATGGCTACAGATTACTAACAAAAGATTTCTTGCCCTGACCTTAAGTTTTTGGTAGCATCTCAATCTTCATGCAAAGTAATTTCAGGCAACTACCAAACTTTTAGAACTGCTCACAATTTTCAAATTGTTTAAAACAAGAGTTCCTCTAAAATGAGAAAAAATAATAACATCTCATAGCAAAATTTTCATGAAGCTGTCAGAGATAAAACAATGGCTTCATATCCCCTAAGAAATCACACCATCAATTTAAAGCACCAATACACAGGTTTGCTCAGGATGCAGGTTAAGAGCAAGAGCATTTTCCTAGTTTTGAATCTTTAACCAAACACCAGTGTGAAGATTTAAGAACCAAGACCAAGAAATATTCTATGGAAAAGTAAGCCTGGCCTTCATTGGGCAGGAGGTTGAACTAGATTACCTCCTCTGATCTCTTCCAACTTCTGATCACAAATAAGAGGGGACTTTTTAAGGATATATTCTTAAATATTTGATTGCCAGTATTATTACTGTTAATTTAAAGCCAGGAGTTTTCTGAAGAAATTAAGTAAAAAAAATAAACAAAACAAGCAACAACAGCAAAGAAGCTGTAAATTGAAAAGAATTCTTTAATATTTGGGCCAGAAAATACAAAGTTTGTAAAGCAAATGTAGTAAATCTATGTACATATTTTAGTGGATTAGATGTATAATACATGTGGGTGACTGTCCTATCCTATGTTTTATTTGTTACACTAAATGCATCGTATCTTCCAGACCACAGAGAATTGTACTGCTGTATTAATTACATTTTTAAGTAATTTCCTAATCTTTGGACAATTTAATATCTGACTGTTGCAGAGAAAGTGTATTAGAATTTCACACAGCACTGATATTTGAAAGAATTTAAATAGCAAGCAAAAGCTCTCACATTTTTGTGTTCTTTCAGCCATTTATTTCTATTAGTATCAAAGTGGCTGGTTTATATTATGCAAACACTCATTGAAAAATCAAGTTGGAGAGTAGGTTAACTCTTAAAGAAGAAATATATGCTACGATAGCATTACCCAGTGTGGATATGTTGCACTTAAGACACTAACTTCAGTATAAATCATTCTTTATATGAAATAAGAGTGGTTTATGGCATTACAGTAAGATCCTACGACACAGTAGATGGATGTTGTAGGATGTATTCTGGGTGTTGCCAGTCAATTGCTGCTCTTTTTAAAGTAAAGGATAGAATTGTAGACAATGATATCCAGAAGAACATAAAAATCTGATGTATACTCACAAAATCAATGACTATTTAGAATGAAGCTTGAAAACTTGGTGTAAAACACTATCTTTATCTCATCAAGCTAGGCCTACTAGTTGTCCCATTGAGGGGATTTATGGAGACAGTACCACAGTATCTTTAAATGAATGTGAATTCCCTTTCTCCTTCAGGTCTAACACACACAGTGGAACATTATGACCTGTTGAGATTTTTCTGAGCAGCAGCAAAAGTAATAACAGCCTCACTTTCAGGGATATGGGAAATCAACCAGTCTTTCCTTTTAAAATTCTTTTTGCTTGTGAAGGAAAAAAGTATGTTGGGGAAAACAAGGAATTAATTTGTTTTCGGAGCTTGCTGGAAATTTTCCATCCATGTTCTTTCAGTAAGAAGAGGAAAAAAAATGGTGTTAAGAAAATGAAAAGTTCTTCTGGAAATATCATTTTTCTGAGGAAGGCTTTTCTGCCTTAAAAAACTTGTATATATTTGATCTAAAAATCATATTTACCCACCCCCCCCACACCCAAGAATTTCTGCTCTACATTACTAACTACTCCTTAAGTAGCAGTTTTCATGAGTAGCTTTCAAATCAGTACAAAGGAGAAAAATTTCATTGTTCCTCCTCAACCTAAGGCACAGCAAGGGGGAGAAAGGAGACACTAAGTGTCTTGTATTAATCAACCAGCATGCAGTGCAGCAGAACCCACCTCCCAAACCCCAGGACAGTCTTCTACCTGCTTTTGCACAAGCAGCCAACACTCCCTGTATGTTCACTCATTTGGCAAGAATCCCACTGAAATCCTCATCCCAAAATACCTTTGAGTATGGCAGAATATGGATTTAACCTTTGTATTTGAGCAAATCATCTGCTGAAGAAGAAACTCAAGGCTCAATTAGAAAAAAAACCTTCCCTTCTTTATCAGTTCATCAGCTTCCAAGTATTGGGAGCCAAACCACAGGAATATTTGTGTCTTCAATGTTTATTGTTTTACTTTGTAGCCCACCAGACAAAGGAGAAGAGAGCAGGTGTGGAAGGCAGGGAAGAACAGCGGGACTCCTTCAAGACAGGGAAAAATCTTTTCAGGCATGGGGAGAAAAAAGAAAGAATAAGTTGCTATGTGCTACCAATGTCTACAGTAGAGGATCTAAACTACATCCCCAACAGCAGTCTTTCTCCACGAGCCTCATTTTTTGCATAATAAGAGAAAATTATACTTTCTCATGCTGTATTAAGAATAATTAACTCCCACAATCCTCCTGGTTTTCTGTGGTTCTATAGATAACCCAGTTACGCCCTTGATATTTGCACAGCAACTTCCTCAAAACTGAAAGTTTTTATTCCTGAAGAATAATAGAATCGTTTGGGATGAAAGGAATCTCAATGATCACCTAGATCCAATCCCCAGCCATGGGCAGGGACACCTCCCACTAAACCAGGTTGCTCCAAGCCCCATCCAGCCTGGCCTTGAACACTTCCAGGAATGAGGCATCCACAATTTCCCTATGCAGCCTGTGGCAGAGTCTCACCACCCTCACACTACAGAACTTCATCCTAATACTCAACTAAAATCTACCTTTTTTCACCTTAAAACCATTATCCCCTTGTCCTATCATTACATGGTATCATAAAGAGTCCCTCTCCAGCTTTCCTGTAGCCCCTTCAGGTACTGGAAGGCCACTATAAGGTCTCTCCTGAGTCTTCTGCTCTCCAGGCTGAACAACCTCAACTCTCTCAGACATTCTCCATAGGACAAGTGTTCCAGCCCTGTGAACATCTTTGTGGCCCTCCTCTGAACTTGCCTCAGCAGTTCCACACCTTTCTATGTTCTCTGGAACTGGACACAGCACTCCAGGTGAGTCTTACGAGAGTAGAGTGGAGGGGAAGAATCCCTCCCCTTGTCCTGTTTGTCACCCTTCTTGTGGTGCAGCCCAGCATACAGTTGGCTTTCTGGGCTGTGTGCACACATTTCTAGCTCATGTCCAGCTTTTCATCCACCTGTACCCCCAAGTCCTTCTTCTCAGGGATGTTTTCAATTTCTTCATCCCTCAGCCTTTATTTGCTATTGGGATTGCCTAAAGCTAAGTGCAGGACCTTGCACTTGGCCTTGTTGAACTTCAGGAGTTTCTTATGCCCCAACTTTTCAGCCTGTCCTGGTCTTTCTAGATGTCAGGTTTTCCCTCCAGTGTGTCGACCACACTGCACAACTTGCTGTCATCAGCAGACTTGCTGAGTGTGCACTCAATTCCACTGTCTGTATTGTAGAAAAAGACAGTAAACTGAGCTGGTCTCAGTACTGACCACTGAGGAATGCACTAGTGACTGATCTTCCCTTGGACATCAAGCTATTGACCACAATTCCTTGAGTGAAACCATCTAACCAATCCCTCATCCACTGAATGGTCCATATCTCCCTAATTTAGAGAAAAGGATGTTGTGCAGAAGAGTGTTGAATGCTTTGCACAAGTCCTGGTAGATGAGATCAGCTGCTATTCTCTTATCCACCAATTCTACCATCCCATTAGGGAAGGCCACCAAACATTTCAGGCAGCTATGTCCCCAGTGAAGCTATGTTGACTGTCACCAATCACCTCCTTCTTTTCCATGTGCCCTAGCATAGTTTCCAGGAGGATATGCTTCATGGCCTTACCAGGCACAGAGGGAGAATGATTGGCCTGTACCCTGGATTTTCCCTTTTTGCCTTTTAAAAGTCGGGGTTATTTTCCCTATTTACAGTCAGTGGGAAATTCACCAGATTGCCACAACTTCTCAAATACCAAAATCTCTTAGCAACTTCATCCACTAGTTCCCTCAGGATCTGCAAAAGCATCTTATCAGATCCCATGGACTTCTGCACCTTCAGGTTCCTTAGATGGTCTCATACCTGATCCACCTCCACCATGGGTGTTTCTTCACTCTCCCAGTCCCTGCCTTTGCCTGTGACATGGGCCGTGTGGCCTGAGCATTTGCCAAAGAAGGCTGAGGCAAAAAATTACTCCTTATGAGTCCAGGTATTGACATTGATTGTTGATCACTCAGTCAACAACAGCACAGCCAAGTTCCAGGAGAGAGAGCTACAGCTGACCCTGACCAATTTGTATTCTTGAAAGCCTTTGATAAAGGTCTGCATAGTTGTGACACATCTGGGGCACTCTGTCCCTATGAGAGGAAAAGGTAGTGACCAAAAGCATGAGCCATGAGGGCACAAGAGGGAACAAATCTTCACAGTTTTCCTGATTCCCACAGAGCTATGGGAGTGGAAGAATGTTTGGATCTAGTGGGGTTTCATTTACTGATTGTAGTTGCTCTTCTAGTATATGATCCTTTGTAGGAAAACCAATCCCTAAGTGACCCATCCAGAGGACCTATTCTGGAGTTCCAGTAGATCTGTTCATTCACAAAACCTGGAAAAATGCTGATGTCCTGAGAATATCATGGTGTTCTTCATGTTCTCTGACACAGCTAAATGAATGGCTTACAGACAGATGTGAGTCACAACTGTGAGAAGAGTCAAAAAAAGGCAAAAAACAGACTGATAAAAGAGGTTTCCTGAATGAGGAAGTAAGAGACCTATGGAGTCTGTCATTGAACAGCTACCAGCAAATACCTTTGGAAAGTCATCTGGATGTAGCCAGTATTGAATACCTGAGGCATTCCAGTGACTTCAAAGGCTTGCAGCTTGGGAAATACGAAACCTCATACTCCAGTATTTAAGCAGACAAAAGCTTGGCTTTGCCTACAAACCACTTCCATCCTCCTTGTCTCAGGGCTTGCTTTCTTGGACTTGCAGAAGGGCAGAATCACACAAAAGGGCACAGTACTTAGGTCCCTAATCTCTATTTTTACCTTACAACATTACCTAATAGCATCAGCTGAAATAACCACACTGTGCTGCACACCATACCAGCACTATAAATGACAGTAGGGTTCTCAAGCCACCTATCATTTAAATAGACAAAAGAATGGGAGAATGCAAATATTATCATTCTTGTCGAGTAAATAAGGAGCTGGTATCACGCCGGGGGGTCAGGCGGTTTAAGGAAGAAAACCCAGATCTCACGACTCCCAGACCAATGTCTGAACCACACAACCACAGTTCTTCTCTCAACAGAGTTGCTGTCTCTGGGTTTTGATCAGCACTTATTGCTTCCAGCAGTTACCCTGTCTGATTTCCATATTCCTATTAAATTTTCTATAGATGATGTAAAAGGTCAAGGGAAAAAAAAAAAAAAGAAAAAAAAAAAAAAACACATGCAAATGTGTGGAGAAAAATGCCATCCCTTTTCTGAAAGCTTATTGTAAAATAAATAAATGAAGTAGTATTAAAGAATAGAAAAATTACCAAGGGAGTCATAAAAAGTTAGCTTTAGGCCAGAGATATGTTGCTTTTCATTTCTATACAGTACATGAGAATATTTTGTGGACTAACAGTGCATGAATAATGTTTTATTAAAATGTATATCTTTACAGCTTTATTTTATCAGGTCCTTCAAGGCTTGGCATAAAAAAGGTTTAACAAGTTTGACACGTGCTGATTTAGCATTTATACCACAAACTGAATCTGCTGCTTTGTGAGGGAAAATAGGCCAGCTTTCAAAATAAAAACACTGTGAAGTATTCAAAGTGAAATAGAGCAAAAGTGAGAAGTGGGAAGAACAAAAAAAAAAAAAAAAAAAAAAAAAAAATGCAAAATGCAAACCATGATTATTCCAAACCTGCTGTGTAGAAAGATTTTGGACTAACTTACAAAATATATTAAATTAAATGTTGCAGCACTGATGTTCTCAGCATCCAAGTTTCCTAATAGAATACGTAAGTCTGATCTATAAAACTCAACTGAAATAGTGAGGATTTTTCTCTTCTCTTCTTTCATATGAGCATTAGATGATTTCCCTTCCTGAGCAATCTTAACACTTTCAGCTAGTGAACACATTAGACAAAAGAAAACATTTCTGAGAATGTAAAAGTGATTTAAAGTTTTAAATTAATGTTGCATCATCGTTTGCAGATGGTTTTTCACAAACCTCCTTGTTCATCCTTAGTCTCCAAGCCAGAAGAAAGGCACCCTAACGCTCATTAGGGCTTTTATTTGCAAGTTGTTTTACAAGACAATAATTATGTATCACTGCAAAACTCAACATTTAGGAGAAAAATTACTTTTCCTGTTCTATGTTAAACTGTGACCTATACTACAAATATTAGCTGAACCTCAGCTGTACTCTTAGCTAACCTGTCTTGTACAGGAATCTTTAAAATGTCTTTAATCACAATTTTTCTTCTTCTTTTTGTACAAGCTCTGGATAGCTGGCATGTTTTGTAACTTTGCATTTCCATTATTAAAATTGCCAGATGGAGACCAGTTAAAATGGTTTTTATTTTTGTTGCTTTGATATTTTTGTACTTCTGCTTTTAAAGCAACCAGATGGGAGTTAGCTAAATCCTCTGAGCCACTTGTTCATACAAATGGACTGTAGAGACAAGTACACAAATCTATATACTAAGCTTGCTGGAATTGCTGCAGCACTGCAATAGGCAGAGGATGGGTAACATCCTTTTTTGCTAATAGGGCATCATCTTTACAGAGCCAATCAATAAACTAACTAAGATTTGGAGTTTTGCTGTAGCTCAGCTTCACAGTGAGGCTTTTATGTTCTATCTACATCTTTTCCACATTTCCTGTATTTCTGCCAAATTAGAGATGACAGAAACTTCCCTCTGTCTTGACACATAACTGAATTTTTATTTCTTGGTATATTGAACTGCAGGGACCCACTTTACATGATAACTTGACATATATGTTAGAAAGAAAACTATTTATATATGAAGCCCTGAATGTTTCCTCTGATAAATACCTTCTTATGACATACATTTAATCTGAAGATTATTTTCCTGACCTCCATATTCTCTTCAATACCTCTTTGATACCTCCCAAACTTTCTAGCACCTTAAAATCCTTTTATTAATGATCATTCCAGAAGCAATTAAAATATTTTTTTTAATAGCAATTTTCCTACTATCAGTTTTTGAACTTCAAGAAATTCCAAATCTATATATCTGTGTTATTTCATTTTCCAGCAGTATAAGTGGATACAGGCACTTTTTGTAGAATCCAGAAGAAGGAAACATTGAAGGCTATCACATTCCATTGCAATTTCTGAAAAATATAAATATACGGTTTTTTGAAAAACTGAATATAAAAAAGTAAAATTAACAGAGCTGTTCTCATTAAGTACAGATAGTGATTTGGATGTCCTATACAACAGTCTTTCACTTACAAGCATGTACTTAAAATAACTGAATGTGTAAATGATATATCAGAAATTCTGCAATTTATTAAGTTTTGTGGAACAGTACTTTGTTCTCTTAGAAACAGAGTACTTTGTAGTTTTAGCCAGCAGTTTTCATCTTAATTGTGTCAACTGGAATAAATTTTTCTGAAACAGTCTTCATCAACATTATTCAGTGGGAATATGCCATTTCTTCTGGTAACAGGTATGGTAATATCAACAGAAATTTTAAGCCAATTTTTGCCTTTTAAGGGTATATTTAGTATTAGACAGACTCATACTTTCCTGAATAAAAAGCATAACTCTATACAACAATTGCCAATTTTTTCTTCATTGTATGTTTTATTGCTGGGTGATTCAAATATGAAAAAATGCTGAAATCATCCCAGGAAAAAAATAGTTAGACTGGGTAATAGGACTAATAGAAAGTGATAACTGGGGAGGCTATAAAAGTCAGAAAAATTCTAGTGTAATAATAAAGAAACAAATTTTAATTTTGACTGCTTTGCAGTAATCTGCACAAGAGAAAATTTGTATAGCAGTAGAAATCTGATCAATGAAGAAATTGTTTTAGGATTTTCATACAAGTAGACAAACCCTGCAAATCTACATTTTCTGGTGACATATTATCCTGCTTGTCCAGTTGCCTCTCCTATGAATTTCCATTTCAAATTTAATTTCTAAGTCCTTTGTGAATAAAATAAGGCACTGTGACAGCAGTAGAGTACTATGAGTCCTTACAGCACTTTCTAACCAGTGCTGCATAATCTGGGACAGATTTCTCTTAGGTTTGGTAATAATGCCTCTGAAATGCTACCACAGGTTTAATTTAATGTTGTCCTCCTCATACGATCATCTTCTTCATAGTGTTATCTCCTTCATAATGTTATCTCCTTCATAATATTGTCTTTTTTAGCTTCATGTTCTTTCCCATTGGAAATTAAGGGTTAATGTTTGTAAATGCTCACTGATATAAAGTCAGTTGAGAGCTGCTGATGAGCACATTTGAGGAAGGTCTGCAGAGGAAGTTCTTTTGCTTTGTTTTTTTGCTAAGCATTGCAGGCAGCCCAATCCTCTCTGCAGGCCTCTGCTCCTACAGAGTGGTCCAGATGGTCTGGCTCTGACCCTCTTTCCTTTCAAATGAGGTGGGGAGGTGGTGGGGAAAGTTTGTGTCTGGCTTACATGATTCATCCTCCAGATCCCTGGGCCTCAGCTGCTCAGAAGATCCCAACACGTGCCTTACAATATTGTGGGTTTTTTAAACAGTTGCACTACTACTTCTCACTCATGAAGTCCTGGAAGGATAGAGGGGAGCAGATGTTATGCCTCTATTAGCTCCAAGATGTAAGGCAAGCTGGAGAGTGAAAGGCAGGGCACATGGGGATGGCTCTGGCTGGCTACAGCAGCAGAACTGTAGAGATTTCTGTGCTTTGGGCAAGTTGGAAAAACTCCAATTTTTTCCAGGTTTGTGGAAGCTACAACCTGACTGAAACATACTGGAGATGAATCTCTTCCCATTGCCCACTAGACAGCTGGTGGTACCTGTGCTCTGGGCTGGCTGAAATCTGTTCCAGTCAAATAATAACTGGAGCAGCCAAGAGAGCTTTAAACCAGCTTGTCCTGTAGGGTGAAGGTCCCAGGAGTCCAAACTCAAAACTGAACCTGTGCAGCAATGAACACCAAGGAAATGTTTTTTTATCTTTTACATTAGAGTGAAAGTCCTGTGAATTAAGATCAAAAGAACTGGGAACATATAGGAAAATATGATGTATTTATCTGGTGGAAAGACTGCTGATTTGAATAGGTTTAGTGTCTCTACCTGTAACCAGTCTAAAAAGAGGTAAAGTGAGGAAAAAAGAAAAAAAAAATAGTGGAGAGGACTTTAGGATTATGGAATGGCTGGGGTTAGAAAGGACTTCAGGAGCTCTCTAGTCAAACCTTGTGCTCAAATTTGGGTCAGCTATGAGAACATACAAGGTTGTTCAAAAACAGCAGTCTGCAAAAATGAGTCTGGTAAAGCTTAAACTACCCTTGCTATAAAAAAAGTGGTTGAAATGGAGATCATTTGTGGAATTGATGGATAGATGGAACAGGAGATGGCCAGAATCTCAGTGCTGTGGAGCTCTGTGCAGCTCTGTGCATCACAGGATCGTATGAGAGGCAACGCTCTGGACAAACCCCATCTGATCTGCATTAGCAGGACTGAGAGTACACAGCAATCAATGAGATAACAAATAGCACTGTGAAGGCATCCCCACTCAGGTCTTTCAAAGAAAAAACTCAAATCAAGCCTCAGAATAAGATGTGCTATTCCATAAGCACCCATCAGTAATGTATGGAGGGGAATTGAGCTGTGGTGAGAGTCTTCAGTTCCTCAGCCATGGCTGCTGTATCCATGCAGTTGGCAGCAAAATATCAATGATGATTTGTTTGGGTTTTTTAAAGTAGTTTCAACCATAAATGATATTGTGCTCAATGCAAACGAAGTCTGTTCTGGACTTCATTATGTTGGATAAAGATGAATTTGTCACTGGGCTGGAAGTTAGTGGTTGCCTAAGGATGAATGATCATGACATGATTACATTCAGTACAGCAAACTGAGTACATCCCTGCTGGTCTTCCACACACTGGTGCTTTAAAAGAAAAAAATTTCCAAAGGAGAAAATTCTGAATGAAACTGATTGTAAATTAGAAACTTCTTTATTCATAATTTATTAGGTTATGATAACTCCATAGTGAGGAAAGAGGACACATTTGGCTAAAAGCTTATGCCACCTCAATGGTATTGACAGCAGTTATGGGTATATAGAGAAACAGCAAGAGAAAATGAGAAAAAAAAGGTGAAACGGGGTAAATGAAAAGCTATGAAATTCATAAGGTTGTAATAGAGAAGCCATAGACATAGAAGGGCATGGAGGTGACTGTCAGGACTAAGACCAAGTGGAAGAAGCTGAAGATGTACCAGGAGTAAAGAGCAAAGCCACAGCCCAGGGAATTGTGAACATTTTTTGCCACATCTTGGTACTGTTGCTCGTAAAGCAACATTTGAAAGTGGTTCTCATATCAGTCTTTAATTTGAGAATTCCTCCCTTTAGGAACCCTTCTCTTGTGTTACTGAAAATTACATAATTTCTAAAAATACAATGTACTTTTCATTCACTGGGTTATTTCCTTAATTATATTTGCTGGAGATAGCTTCAATTCCAGTTTTGTTCACCTTCAATTTACATTCTTATTTCTAAAGCCTTTGGGAATCTTTCAATGAGTATCCATATACACTGAATTTCATCTCTCATCACTAGATGATAGGTCTCAATAAACCCATGAGCAGTTGCAGAGGAAAAAGCACCTTCCCTTTTTCCTCCTCCCCCAAACAGAGCTCCAGAATAAAACATGATCCACAGCACTTCATTGATCTTTGTAAAGCTCTCCTTTTTGCCAATTTCAATAGCAACTGAAGTTGCAGCTACTATTTCTCCAGTCCTTTGCCAGGTTTTACATCATTTGGAGCAGAAATTTAAAGAATTTGCAGTATATATATGTTTAAACATTGTTTTTTCCATTCCAGGTATTCAAAATCTGTCCTGCTGCCCATGTCAGGACATCTTCCCACAACAGTCATGTTGCTCAGACAGAAGTCTGAACTATGACAGACGTGTCAGCTCAGGTAGTTTTGTGCCTGTCACCTCCAGTGCCACAGGAGGGTGGCCAGATGGGAGCTGAGAAATAGGAATTTGCTTCAGCAAAAGCTGGCAAAATTTCAGCACATATAGGTGGGGATAACAAGTAGCTCTGCTTCTCTATACAGAGTTACATACTCTTTTTTAAACGTTGCTTTAAACCAGTTTCATACCACCTTCTGTATATGAATTGGTGTGGGTCATTGCTAGCCTGAGATAAAGTTGGTAATAGCTGCAGGAAAGAGAGAGGTGGACAAGAGGTTTTTCTAGATCTGGTTGGTAAATGTTTTGGGTCTGTGCTTGAAATGTAACAGGATAATTTGCTTATGTCACTTAAAAATAATGAAATTTGTTTCAAATGTATAGATAACTTAGTTTGCTGGAAACTTCTCTTGTGAATGGATCATTTGAAATGTGTACACTGGGTTATCCTGCACTGAAAGGGAAATTTTAGTTGCAATACCACAGCCACGTTAAGCTTATGAGGGCTCAACATGGGCAGGCAACTGCCCCACATACTAACAGGCTACTTTAGATTTTAACAAAGGGAAAATAGCAGAAAAGACATAAAAAATGTATTTTGGCTGAAAAAAATATTTAACTAATAGGATAGAAATTGATGAAAACCAGGAAATCCATCAAAACTACCCATTTCATTCCTTTATGACATTCTAATGGAAAAATATTAGTACTCCTATGTTTTTTACTTTGCATCCCTTGGCAGTCCAGAGAAGGTTAAGGTTATTTCTTACCCACAGAGCACAGGTTAACTGGATTGAACACAGGCCAATTAACATCTCAAAGAGGGCTCAGCTGGATGCCTGTGTTTTGGGAGAAATAATAGGCCCAGTTTTCTCATCAATAATGTCAACATAAAGCCTGAACTTGCTATTGACATCATGAAATGAACATGAATTTTTGATATAGCATCCATAATTTGAAAATATCGTTGTCTGCAAAAAAAAAACATGGAGTGGAGTTCAGGATCTTGAGAGGAAGGTGGAGGGTAAAAAGAAAGTTCAAAATACTGGACTTTTGAAGAGCAGATTTTGGCATCTTCTAAGATGGGATAAGGTCCTGGAAGTAATAGTGGCCAAAAAAAGCTGGTTCATTTTCAAGGTTCACCTTCTCCCAGGTCAAAAGAATTCCATCCCAACAAGTTGGGCAAAGATGTCAAGAGATCTGTGTGGATGAACAAGGAGTTCCTCAGCAAATTTAAACAAAAAAGAAGCATGCAGGGGGCTGAAGCAAGGATGGGTGATCTGGGAGGAATACAGAAATAGTGTCCAGCAATCCAGGGATGTGGGTAAGAAAGCAAAAGCTCAGATGGAGTTGATTCTGGGCAGAGATGTAAAAGACAACAAGAAAGGCTTTTTAAAGTATATAATTGACAAAAATAAAACTAGTGGAAATACGGGCCCATTTCTGAATGAGACAGGGGACCTCGTTACACAGGACATAGAAAAGGTTGAGGAACTGGATGCTGTCTTTGCTTCAGTCTTGAGTAGCAACACCAGCTTTAAGATCTGATGCGGCCCAGGATTCCATTTGTCTTTTTTTGCCACAAGGACACAGTGTTGGATGATCTTCTACTCAGTGTCCACCAGGACCCCCAGATTCCCCAGGCTGGTGTTCATCTGGGTGGGCCCAGTGTGTGCTGGTGCACGGGGTTGTTCCTCCTCATATTTTGATTTTTTTATTTCTCTTATGAACTTCCCATAAGACCATTTCTCCAGCCTTTTGACATCCTTCTGCATGGCAGCATGATCCTCTAGTATCCATCAGGTTGAGGAAGGTGATCCTTACTCTCTACTAAGCGCTGGGTGGGGGGCAGCACCGTATTCAGTTCTGAGCTCCTCAGAATAAGAGGTACAGACATACTGGAGAGAGTCCAAAAAAGGCCTACAAAGATGATTATGGTTCTGAAACATTAATCCTATAAGGAAATGATGAGAGAGCTGGGACTTCTCATCCTAGACAAGAGAAAATCTTTGGAAAGATACCAGAGCCAGATTCTTTTCAGTGGTGCCAGGTGACAGGACCAGAGGCAATGGGCACAAACCCCAACACAAGAGGTTCCCTTTGAGCATCACGAAAAACTCTTCCGCTGATTGCCCAGAGGTTGTGTAGTCTCCATCCTTGGACATATTTGAAAGCCATTTGGACACAGTCCTGAGCAACTGGCTCTAAGTGGTCCTGCCTGAGCAGGGAATTTGGACTAGATGACCTCCAGAGATGAGTTCTTCTTAACCATTCTCTGATTCTGTGAGGAACAAGTAATTCAAGTACTGAAGAGAATTGCTTACATCAACAATATAGAGTTCATTCTGTTTGGGATTATTTCAACTTTTTTTTTTTTTTCTTTCATTTGTGTAGCCATCTAAATGGTCTATAAGGGAAAAAAACCCTCAGCCTTTCCTAGGAAACTTAGGCATAGTCATGATATGTTTTCTTATGTAACTGGATAGAAAATAACTAGCAGGAACTGAAACTACTCATTTGCAGACAAATTACAAACTAAAAGAGTGTAATATAAATAATTTGAACAAACTATAATAAAAAGATGCCACACCTTCCCCTTCCGACTTCCTCAAACAGAAACTGAACTCCTTCCTGGATGATGAGGAACATGATTCCATCCTCTAAAAATTTGGTCAGACAGGGAGAGCCATGAAACCTAAGAAGGACATACAGGATGATCTATTGATCTCTCCTTGCCAGGCACACCAGGAACCTATGAACGAAGTAGGTTTCCCAGAGACACAGCCTATGAGTCTCTATGAGAATCCAGGCTTGAGGGACACAACTCATGGTAGGTCCCGTGTCTTCCACAGAAGCATGGATTTGCTGAGGCTGTAACAACTGACCATCCAAATGAGAAAACAAAGCTATTTTCCTTGCTCCTCTGTGGGCCAAGCCATACAATATGCAATTTTCAAGACATCCAGTGTCTAGAGGGCAGTGTAACGTTCTATGAAGCTTGTTGTATTAATCTAACTCTTTTTTGCCATCTTTATTGGTTGGATCCTGTCAGATGAAGCAATGAATGTTTATGCCCGAGGTTTAGAAAGCAATAAAAATGTTTTATTTTCAGCATGGGGACTTGTGCTTGTCTTTATTGGAATCACAGCCTAGGCCTTGTCTGGGAGAAAAATCACTACAGTGCTTGGGCTTCTGTAAATGAGGTCAGCAAGACAGAAAAGTGTGACATGAGATTTTAAATATTTTTGAAAGGAAGGAAAGAATCTCTTGTAAACAAACTGTATGTGTTAATATGATCTGGGTATATAAATAATGCAATCTGGGCTACAGTAGCTATTAATGTTTTGAAGGATATAAAAGTTCCAGGAAGAAATGTAGAGAGTGATGGAACAGCCACCATGGGAATGAATGAACATTTATGTGATGCTTTTCTTTAAATCAGTAGTCCTCAGAAATAGAAAACAACATGGTACTGATTTCCCACAAATAAAAGACGTTTCTTTAGATAATCACAGCAAATAATTGCAGTATATAAATAAGGAAAAAAAATACTTTTCCCCTGAATTATGAAACTAACTTCTTAGTGAATTTTTATAAAGAGAAGTTTTATTTTAGAAATTAATTTAATTCCAGCCTTCTACTGATAAAGTAATACTGTTATGTAACTCTCTCCTGTGCTTTTTTTTCAGGGCTAACATGTGGCTTTTTTTCTCGAGAGAGCAACAGATTATTTCGATGTGCTCCATGGTGCTTTGTTTAGATATATACACACGCCTGTACATGGATTTGTAGATACTTCTGCCTATGCAAGCAGATAAGCACTTCTAAACAAAGGCTCCAGGGGAGTTACATGCCCAGAATCAGGACACTTATTTGTTTTTTGTGCCTGTAAAAATCTCATGCCAGCTGTTATGGCAAAAAGTCCTCTTCCCATTTCATCAGCTCTCCCTGCCTTGTAATGGGAAGGGAAGATAAATCAGTTTATCTCCAGTGAGTCCAGCAAATCTTGCCCAGCATCAGACATAAACTCAGCCTATGCTGGTACAGTTCATGCACAGGCTAAAAAGATGCTTCTTCATGCCTTTATATGAAATATGGATGTGACTGCTCTGGCATCTAAAGCATTTTCTATTTCCTTACTTGCATGTCATCATCTCCAGGTCAATAGCAAAGCATATGGTCACAGGGAATCCTGTGCCTCTCCCTCTGTATTTAAAGGATATAGGGGTCATGCACAAGGTAGGTGTTTATGGTTGCTACTTGCAGAATCATGTGTCTGAGTGTAGTTTAATAAAGATCAGTCTCAGAAGCTGAAGGTTTATTTCACAGTTTTCTTAATTTCATAATTATTCCCTTTTGCTATTTTCTCCATATGTCTCTCTAAGACTTTGGAAATGTTAAATTATTTTCTTTTCAAACAGTACAATATAGGTGACCATTTTTTTTAAGCTTCAGAGGTTCCTTGCTTTTGCTACAGCAACTTTTAAATTTTTGAAGCAGTAGAAGCCATCTGTCTTGGCAGATCATGTTCTTTTACACTGAATGACAAACCAGTATTTCAGTTGATTTAGACTTAAAACAATCTTGGAAAGGAGAGAATTTCATAAAGCTGCCAATTTTTTTTGTCTTCTACTTAGTTCCTAGTGTTCTACTCAGTGGATTGCTGGGGTGGTATCTAACCCTCCCAGATGGGAAAGTAGAGCATAGATAACAAATTAGTTTTCTCAGTGTCAAGAAGAAAGACTAAGAGGAATTAACTGAATATTTCCATCTAGTCACTTACCAATAATCATCCTTTTTTCTGGACTTCTGTGATGAATAGAAAAACAGAGGTAAATATTTGAAGAGTCTCTTAAAGACACATACGGATATGCAGCCATTTATTTTCCTTTATCTCTTTGGAAATCATTTGCTAAACACTTTACAGTATATGCGTTCAGCATAATTTAATTACTTCTAGATTTATACTTCAGCACTGCATGAGATGGCATTCAGACTCCATAAATGCAGCTGTGGTCCATGTGAAAACATGGCCTTCACAACAAAGCACTTATTAAGGTCATTACCAAAGTTTTTGTTTTCTGGACTATGTTACAGAGGCAGCCTGAACAAAAACCTTTTCATAAGGATTCATAAGGACCTCTTGTTGTTCTCTGTATGACCTGACACCAAAAGAATGGAAATGAAAAGACAGTGTCAGCTTGGGCTTCTCAGTCTGTTGCAGAGCTGAACAGTTAATGGGTGATATTTTCCCCTCTACCAAATTTGACCCATGACTCTCCTGAATGGAATGAAAGAAGCAGATTGGGGTGTGCAAGTAGCTCTTTTTGAACATGTCTGGCAAATACAAGGAGCTTTTCTTTTCTTTCATTCTTTCCTTTGGGTTAGGAAGGGCAAGCCATGCCTCGGACTACAGAAGTGTTTCTGCTCTGTCAGTGCTGCAGAATGAAGAAACCCTCCTGCTAGCCATTAAAGAGACATTTAGCACAGGACATAAATGTTTGGCTCATATGCTGTTTAAAATAAACTACAAACACCTTAAAAACAATTAGGATGAGGGGATTTTGGGGAAGACTGTCTGTTCAGAGAGACTGGAAAGATTTCTCCCATAATAAACTATGCCATAATAGCCATTTTCTACTAGATGAATAGACACAAAACACATCTTTGTTCATAGGGCTTTTTATTGCAGCAATTGTCATGAACAAAACCTGAAGGTACTTGAAAATCCATTAAAATCACAATCCGTAATAAAAAAAAATACCATTTCTTAAAAGTTTGTCTCTACAGACTTTGTAAAAGCGAGAAGTTGACGAGACACATTTATGTAATTCAAGATTAATGATTAACTGTTACAGTGCAGGCTTTGTACAGTCAGGTCTGTTGTTCAGCAAAGAAACAAAACCCTTAAATCTCTGCATCTGCTGGATGAAGCCAAGTTCTAAGTTGTGTGTGATAAGATGCTTGAATCCCAGCCTGGTTGGCAGTTGATCGGCCATGAATCAGTGATCACCAACTTCCTCTGGGTGTTTTGGTTACAGAACTCTTTCCCAAAGGGTGATTGTCACTTGGATTTATGTTTGCTTGTCACTACTTCTTCTCTGGTTGTGTCCAAGCACTGGCGTACAACTTTTGTGAATTTCTTCAACCTAGGATTGATCATTTCTTGTCTCTTATTTCACAAAGAGAATGTAGACTCGCTTTAAAGATTTGTTATAGTTGGATTTACTCATACCAGTTCTAGACATGAGATTTTTAATTTCTTTTTTTTTTTCAACAGATTTACTGAATTGAGCCAGATTTTTTTTTTCACACATCCAGGACACAAACAAGCGCCTGAGTTCCCAACTTAAAAAAGCATCTTGCCAACTTTAAAACATTTGGCTGGTCAGCAGGAAAGAAAAGCTGCTTGTAAAGCACTGGAATGCATTTTCAATTAGCCACTCCATTGCTTAAAAGGACAGGCTTTAGGCACCGGGAGGAGAGGCAGAGGGGTGGCAAAGAGGGCGGGGGAGGGACATGAGACAGTCTGGTGAAGAGACTTTATCAGCCCTCAACAGCAGCCCTGAAGCTGGAGGCCACTCTTTAATAGATAAGCTTTTGTTTAACAACAGGCTCCCTAAGGAGAATGAGGTTTCCTCGTCAAAGACTAGGATTCTTTCAAATAATATTGCTTTGTATGAAAGAGAGATGGAAAATACATGTTGCTAGAAAATACATGATGCTAGAAGGATATTTATTTCCCTATTAATGCCTGATAAGCAGGCTGTTGGGCATGCTGACTAAAAAGTTGTGCTTTGGCAGAACTTCCTTGTCTCCTGAAATGTTATGAATAAGATAACACCCTTGAAAGAAGATGAAATAACCAACCCAAACTGCTTACTATACATGGTTTATTTTCCTGCCCAACACTATGAAGCCCTCAGTGCAACAGGTTTCTGTTAAAGAAACAGCTGGGCAAAGAAATCTCTTGACATAAAACCATATTTCTAACGCTCAGTAGCCATAATTACTTATGCTTTTTTAACTACTTTGCCCTGTACTTGACCTTCAAATGTTTGTTGCTAGCTGATCTGGAACTTTTTTGAGTCCACAGCTGTCTAAACTAAGGATGATGATATTGCTTAGAGATCCTTTTGTGTATGTGTGCGTGCATATGTGAATGCTGTTTTCAAAACTGTGTATATATATATATATATGTATGTATTTATTTTAACATGACTCAAAATCTTGGAAAGCTTGTATTTCTTTATGATATTATTCAAGAACTTCTAAGCTCTCATAGCAGGACGTGTTATGGCCTGAGAGACCAAAGACAATAGACTGGATTTCAGCAGGTAGAGGAAACTTTCAGTGTTGTTGCCTTCTGGCTAACTGTAAGAAATTTGCTTAAGTAATATTTTACAGATGTGCTGGCTGTTTCTTGGCAAACAAGTTGAAGAATGTAGGAAATCACTTAAAGCACAAGAGCTTTGAAGACAAAGTCCTTAAACACAACAGAAAACAAAAACAAACCCAAAATATTTAGGTAAAAAATGGGTTGGAGTGCCACTATCCAAGCACAAGAGCTGAAATAACTTTACAGTGGATCTCTGTTCTTGTTGTATTTGTTTTCTCCTGCTATAGCTACATGCTGCATGAAATGCGTGAGGCTGTTTTGGAAAATCCATTGCCTGTCACAAGTTTCTCTGTGCTAAACTTAATCTTCAAGTTTTATTTTTAGAAAGCTTGTAGTTGCCTTCTTCAGTGTTGTAGGAAAAGCTGGAAAAATGCCTGACACATCCAGCAAAATGGAGACCTGACTTTCTTTCCAGACATGAAGTGTTTCAAGTGAAAATAATAAAAATAACAGTAAATAATTGGAAATGGGAAAGGAATATGGCTCTTTACTCCTATGGTATAGTTTTCATGTGGATATGTTGCAGTGTTTTCTCTGGGAAGGCAGTGAAAAGCATGGCTATGGAAAGTATAAAATAAACTTGTTAAGAGACAGAAATATTGAAAGAGAGAATTTATGGAATTTCTGGATGAATGAAGCAACTGATTCTCAACATCTTGGTACAGCAAAGCTCTGGGCTGGTTCAGTGCAAACCTAAAGTGGGGGATGGACCACGTTTTTTTCTCTTGGCTTTGTTTTGTCCCTCTAACACCAAGGGAAACTGTGGCCCTTCATCTTGTATTTCTAGACTGTGAAGTCTAGGGATAAAGGAGCATCCAATCTTAATGGATGATACAGATCTATTATCTGTAGCTCTCACATAATCCTGGCCCATACAAAAAAACTGAAACTGGTTGAATTCCTAAGTGGAATATAAAGGCAGAGCATCATTGCCTCTTTCTCATCTTGATGTGCAACAGCAGATAAAGAGGGTGTGACAAGGACTCAAGCTGGGCTTGCCAAGGGGCCATAGAATCATAGAATAGTTTGGGTTGGAAGTGCTCATTAAAGGCCATCTAGTTCAACATCCCCTGCAGTGAGAAGGGAACATCTTCAACCAGATAAGCTTGCTCAGAACCCTGTCCAACCTGACCTTAAATGTCTCCAGGAATGGAGACATGTCCAGGAAATGTCTCCAGTTTCACCAACTTCATCATAAAAAATGTCTTCCTTGCATCTAGTCTGAATCTACCCACTTTTAGTTTAAAATCATCACCTCCTGTCCTACGCTGAGGCTCTACTAGAGAAGTTTGTCCTTTACAAGCATACTTATAAAGTCCCCTTTAAGTATTTAAAGACTGCAATAAAGTCTCTCTGGAGCCTCCTCTTGTCCAGGCTGAACAACCCCAACTCTCTCAGCCATTCTCCATAGGCCCCGTGCTCCAGCCCTCTGACCATCCTTATGACCCTGCTCTGGACTCACTCCAACAACTGAATGTCCTTCTTGTGTTGGGAGCTCCAGAACTGACACCACACTGCAGGTTGGGTCCCACCAGAGCAAAGAAGAGGACCAGAATCTCCTCCCTTAACCTGCTGGCCATGCTTCTTGTGATGCAGCCCAGGACACAGTTGGATTTCTGGGCTGCATGCACACATTGCCAGCTCGTGTCCAGCTTTTCATCCACCAGTACCCCCAAGTCCTTCTTCTCAGGGCTGCTCTCAATTTCTTCATCCCCCAGCCTGTACTGAGGGTTGCCACAACCTAGGAGCAGGACCTTGCAGTTGGCCTTGTTGAACCTCATGAAGTTGACATGGACCCATTTCCTGAGCTTTTCCAGGACTCCCTGGATGACATCCAGTCCCTCAGGTGTGTCAACCACACCACTCAGCTTGGTGTCATCTGCAAACTTGCTGAGAGTGCTCTTGATTCCAGTTTCTATGTTACTGATGAAGATATTAAACAGTATTGCTCCCAGTACAGACCCCTGAGGGACACCACTTGTCACTGATCTCCATCTGGGCTTGACAGAACAGAGTGTTTTGTAGTTTTTTCATTTGCAAACTAAGCTTGAAGCCCTTTTTACTTTGAATCTGATCACCAGTATGAAACATGTGAGAGGTTTACATGGGAAACTACATGAGCATAACTCTGAAATGAGCAAATGAGAGAGGGAAGAGAAAAGGCAGTGTGCTGTAACCACAAATGTCCTCCACAGCCTCAAGAGAGAGATCAACCCATGTAACAGTGGTTTACAAACCTCGAGAAGAAATAAAGAGACATTGGCCAGTCCTTTTTAATTGCTTACTGCACTCATAATGAAGGTTTCCTCAGCTCCACGAAGAAACATGACAAGTGGCAACTGAATTTTACTTGCTGTGGCAAAAACTCTTCTCCTGTAAGTAAATAAATATATGGCCCCAAAGTATCCAGGGGTGAACACAGCCCTTATCTATAAAGAAATGCTCAGATATGTGTATATCAGGTGAGAAGCACCTTGCATCACACTGACATTAAGAGAAAGGTGGAGCATCTGTAGCCCCCAGCTGTCCTCCATCCTCCTCCCCCAGATCTGCACCTCCAGGCTCATTATCAGTGGTCTCTGACATGTTTATCCTTGTTACACCCCTCAGAGATAAAGCAAAGCTGTTGGAGCCATTGCTCACAGGAGGATGTAAAACTTCTGTGTCTGAACTTGGTGCCTGATTTGCTAAAACTGTTCAACTGATATGGCCTCACATGCTGAGCAAGGAGCTTCACAGGGCTGAGGGATGGAAAAAAAGGAAGGAGGGGACTCCACATCTCATTCTCCTAAATGGGGCCAATGATGCAGTGGCCTTTGGATAAAGGAGGCAGTTTATATTTAGGTAGTTTAAAACTAGGTGGTTTTATCTGGACACTATCTCCTGGCTTCTTTTTGGCACACAAAATCTTTTTTGAACATTGGAAAGCCTCAATGTGACCTTCTGGCAAGGGCACACTGGGCTGCCTTTGTTGCACAGGGACACCAGCAAGGAGAATCTCAGGCTGCCCAAACCCAGCCCACAGCCCAAAAGGCAGCTCTGCAAACAGTTAAGGCACAGCTCAAGTTTTCTCTCACCAAAGGAAGAGGTGGTAGAAAATTTAAACCAGACTCTGAAGTTTAGTAAGCCTTTTTATACTCTTTATTATGTTTCCACAAGTGTGTGATGCTACCAGATCTCTATGTGACCATCATATTACTGCTTCTTTTAAATGTACAAGGGTTGACCTTAACTTTTTTTTTAATTTTTTTTTTTTTTTTTAGAACCTGAAGGCAGAGAGAAACACAGAACATATCCCCATAGTATAAATAGCAAAGTGGAAGTATCTGTCATTTAGGGTAGTTTTGTTCTCCTCCCCAACAGTTTTAATTTGAGAATTTCCAGAACTGCCAGACCAGTGCAGCTCAGGGAGAGGGTACAGCCATTCAGAGGATGAATGGAAAACATTTAGATTAAACAAAACAAAACAAAAACTGTAGAAGAGAAATATTTACATGCAGGGAAATCAATGTCAAAAAGTGCTACAGAAACACAACAGCAGCCAATCATCTAGATTTTCTTACCTAAAGACACAATAAACAGCAGTTAAACAACTTTTCAGGTCACTACAGTTACCTGGAGGATGCTTTATTGGTTACATTTTAAGTGGCAACAAAAAAGAAGAAATTGATTTAATGGAATTGTATAGGCACCTTTTCCCTGTTCAAACACCCAGAGGGTTACATCTGTCTTTGCATTATCAGGCTTTTTATTATTTTACCCTAATAACAGGCTCCCTATAAATCAGGCTGTTTTCATTCACAGCTACACCTTACAATTCTATCAGGTCTAATAGATTTTTACAAATAAAGGGGGGGAAGATGATTCTTTATTCACAGGTTTTAAACTGTTTTCAATGTGTTCCTCTGTCTAGATGGGGGTGAGGGGAGGAGGGAAGGTGTTAGCAGAAGTGTATCAGAAAATCCTTCCTGTATGTGTCCAACTCCTGCCTACCCAGAAGAGGGAAAGGGAGACCCCCCCCAAACTGGAGAAAGGAATATAAGAGCAAACCTCAGAGGCAGAAGAAAATACCCAAAAGGAAAAGACTGCAGCTTGCAGTAATCTGTAAATGATTGCTGGCAAAGACTGGAGGCTTCAAGCTTGAGCTGTGTTTGTTCCAAAAGAAAGCCAAGAAGGACGGTGTTAATAAAGAGAGATTTAACTGAGGGCTGTGCTTGGAATAAAGTGGGCTACAAAAAGGTCAAATTTGATCAGTTGGAGCAGATTACAAGGGCTTTAAAAGGTAGTGGTGAAGAAATGAAACTGGGACTGTGAAGCAATATAGCACAAGATTGATTTTGGGGGTGGAGAGAAGCTGGGACAAGTGCTTATCAGCTTGAGAAGGAGGAAGAGCTGTGCTGGGTTTGTTGTCATTCCCACACTGAGTAGAGTACTTGCTGCTTTTGTGGTTAGGCTTCCCTGCCGTGTTTGGGTTTGTTTTTTGCTTTTTTTAAAAAAAAACTTATATTTTATTGTTATTATTACTACAATGGTGTCTATAATCTCTGACTTGGATCCTCTGAAAAGCTGGAAAGTTTTAAGGTAGGCCCATGTTTTCTTCTGTTTGGTACAGGCATTTTTGGTTTAGCCTTAAATTAAGTGGAGCTTGAGTTATAATCGAAATGTGAGCCCTGGGCTTAAGTAAGAGAGGAGTTTCTGGTAATTAGAGCCCTTTTAAGATACAGCAAACCTTTAAGCAGATGTTTAGAGAGACCCGAGGGAGATATTTTAAATATACTTTTCGGTGTTACAGTGCACTGAGGGTATTTTTTTTTTCTTTTTTTCTTTTTTTTTTTTTTAGGGAGAAATTTCTTCCTACATTCAAGTTAATAGTAAGGGCTCACACCAGTTGAAACTGCAGGATTAACTCTCTGCTTTCCGTACAGGGTTTTGTAGAGAAAGGGGTGGGAAGCTTCAGAGGAGCAAAAAAACCAGCGTGAAAGTTGATCAAGAAGGGGGAAATAGTCCTGGGGGGAGGAAGGGGGGGTAAATGTGCTTGTTTCGTTTTGTTGTTGAAACTTCCACAGTTTGTTGTCCCTCTCAGGCATATGTTTGATACTTAAAATTCGTTCGTGATTTTTACCTTCAGCACAGCTGTTACTTTGAATGATGTAAAATGGTAATTCAAACCGGTAAAAAGAAGGACGGGGGGGGGGGGGGGTTTGGGGGTGAAATCTCCCTGTTAATGCTTGCTGCCGATTTTAAACTCCACGGTGTTCAATGCTCCTGTTTAATATTGCTGGAAGTGCCTGGCTTTGCCTATTGAGAATCCCGATATGTAAAAAGTTTGCAGATGGTTTGCAGAAAGTTCACTAAAACATTGGAACCATCTGGGAATATAGATGGTGAAATTATACGATTAGTTAAATATAAAGTTTATTTCCCTCAGCTCTTAAGCTGCACCAAATACGGATTAGGTTTTTTATGGTGGTTTTTTGTTGTTTCATTTGAGGGTTTTTTGGGGTGTGGGTGGTTTTGGGTTTGTTTTGGGGTTTTTTTGAGGGGGGAGTAAGGGGTAAATTACAGGGATTTTGAGGGAATGTGTGAGTTTTGTTGTTATTATTATTATTACTGTCATTATATAAGAATATTTTAAAGTACAGTCGTTTTTCTTGCTACAGTGTTTTAAGGAGCTTAGTGTCCTGAGCTGAAAGAGGAAAATAACCCTTCAGAAGTCAAACCGTAAAGTCTGCTTACATGACTAGGCTGTTTTTCCTCATATTGGCAGAAAGTTTAACTTTTTTGCAGAAGTTTAAATTTCTTTGACCATCTTCTGAGTCTGTGTGTAGGAATGTGGACTAAGATCCTGTATCCTTGTCTGTCTGTGGAATGAGCTTTGGCAGAGCAGTCTTAACTGCAAGTTTGTTTTTCATTTTTAAAAATCACTTAGGACTATCAGCACAAAACTATGAGTTTCTATTTGACATTCAAAACTCCAGGGAGGATGATCTATCCCAGGATGAGAAGGATGTGTGGGATGGTGGAGTGGCTGTGATGGGCATCTGGGCTGGGTGGTTACACTATATGGGACCAGAGCTGGGGTGACTTTTGTGAGTCAGCACCAATGAATCCCAGTAAAGTGCTTTTGCAGAGCTCCATATGTGTTATTTTACAGCATGTGTGCTCCAGAAAATCTGTCTTAGGAATTATTTTAAAAGTTTATCAAGCTCTGTGAGACTACTTCTGATGGTTCTGCAAGTCAGGTCAGGTTAGAACTGGGTTTTGCTGAGTTGAGGGATAACACAGAGGACTTGAAAGTCGAGGTTTCAGGAGGAGAAACCATTGCCCTCTCGAAGAATCCTGTTTTCTTAGAAAAATGACATGTTTACATGGCTGGAGAAGAAATATCTCCCTGTCACTTTTTCCCTACAGCATGACTGAAGTTTCTCAACTTTGTGTGTGCATCAGGAGGTTACAGCTGGAAATAGAGTAGGTCAAAGATACAATTTAGTCAATTTTACTGGACATTTCTTTGTGTAGTTGCTATCTATGTAAGATTAAAGCAACAGCTCTGTACAGACGTGATGCTGTGCAGACCAACTGCAGGATGCTGAGGGTTAAGAGGTGGAAAAAGGCAGCATGTAATATAAGTGAAATGATCACTGATAGTAAAAAGAAAAAAAAAACAACCACAAGTCATCGTGCAGCTCATACAGCTTGAAATTACTAAATCGTAATTCCACTTCTGCCTTTTTTTTTTTTTTTTTTAGCAAATTTTAGTTCTTCTGCAGGGTAGTTTCCAGCCTATTTGATGCTTCTGAGCTTGCTGGTTTTAATGTGTCTCCTCCGTGTATCAAGGGAGACAGTAGCTAATGTTTCTGAGAAGTAGAGGAGTGTTTCTGTTTGCTTCTCCTAGGTGGCACAAAGCAATTTTTTAAGGCCCAAATGAAATGCGGTAGCAAACGTTGCTATCAGCTCAAGAGTAGTGTCCTACGGTGGGAAATTCTCGATTTTTTGTTTTCCTTGTGCACCCCCTGTAATTCATTCTGTGGCTTCCTCGCAGTTTGAGACCTCCTTAGCTGGGGAAAGCCTGAAGGATGCAGATCTCCTGGAGGCGAGGGGAATAATTACATCGAGGTTTAATAATTCCCCGGGGCTGAGAGCAGCCTTGGTGCTGGTTAACCCCACCTCACCTGAGCACACATCCTCTACCCTCTGAATTAAGAATAATAAAGGAGAAGGTAGAAGAGATAAGAACAATATAGGAAAAGATACAGTACAATAGGAGATACAATACTATAGGCTGTGGCTGGTGGTGGAACCTAAAGGGTGGGAGAGGTGGTGGTGGTGGTTGGCAGGGGATTTGGCTGGACTTCACCCAGCAGGGCTGGGAATGCTAGCAGAGGTATTAAAATAAATAAATGGCAGTATGGTATAGATAATATTACATCAGGCCTCCCTTTTTCGTTGTGGCTCTCTGGAGCAGGACAGGGAGATTCGTAATACTTGGCACTTGCTGGGCTCATGTTACAGCAAGGAGGGAGGAACTCGGGGGGCTTTAAACACAGTTTAATGTGCAGAGCAAAACACAGTTCAGAAAATTCTTTAATTGGACTTCTTGATGGTGATCTGAAAATTAAAAGTATTGGAAATTAAATCTATGAGATCTCATGGATTATTTTCCCCCCCTGCCGTTGCCTCTTTGCAGATAAACTCCCAGCAAAACTTCTGTGCTTTGACATTAACACACTGCTACCTGGTCTTCCCTTCCAGATGTCATCTTACTTTGCACAGTGACACTAGAATAAACACCATGTCTATTGTATTACTTAGAGCTATGAGAGGCTGGCAAAACTTCAGGCCTTTATAAAACCTTCAGAGCCTTACCAGCAAATGGTGTGTGCTCCCCAGCCTTCTGTCATCCTAGAAACCCCAGATTTACCTCTCTCTAGTAGGGTACAGGAGCTGGGATCTAGCCCTCCTTGTGCATAAGAGACAAAGATCAGCTGTTGTGACTCCAGAGATGTCTCTCATTCCTGTCCAAAACTTTCTCTGCACTTCTGGGATGTGGTTTTGTTCTACCTACATAACAGGGACAGCTTTGGTCTTGCTTTCTGATGCCAGAGCCTGTGCTCTGGGCCCCTACAACAGCAAAAGCAGAGCAGGAGCCTAGCAAGGAGAGGCACAAAAAGGAGAGGGAAGTGGGGGGGAAAAAAAAATAAAATCCCTCAAGGCCCTGTCTTCTCTTGCTTTTCTCCCTTAATTTGGCTCCAAGGAGGCTAAATGCAGCACTATAAATCACATGAGTTACCTATACAGGGAAGACCTTGTACCCCTTTGCATTCCTGTCTGAGGAAGTATGTGACCTTTCTATGGCTTATTGCTAGCAGAAACAACAACAAAAAAAAAGCTGTTTTTAACTTAACTTGGCAACCTCAAGGTGAAATGCAAGCACATAGTAGCAGTTTTCACTTACATGAACAGTCAACTTGCAGCCTGTGAAGCAGGGAATCTTGCTGCACTGTTCTGCATACAGATGACCTGAATTTCACAAGTTCTATTGAACTGGCCCATACAATTTGGCTACTAGAGATGGGAACATCTTGTTTGGAACATGTTGTTCGTTGGGCAGATGTACCAATTCAAATGTTCTCTCTGAAATGCCTTTTCCCACCACATGCCATTCAAGCAGCCTGTAAATGGTTTGGTTTTTCAGGAAAAAGGTGTTTGACATGTTTGGCAAGTCAGTTCAGTAGGAGCAATTTCAGCCTTGTTGATGTTTGTATTATGAGCTATTTTGGACCAATAATCCTATCCCCACACCCTGCCCCTGTGATTGCCTGTGAATTAACATGGGTTAAATAGCTACAAGGTGTTGAAACTGGGAAGGGGGAAGGAATGTACATACAACAGCTCAAATTCAGTTGTTGGCACAGAATAAATTGAGACAACTGTAGTGATGCCAGCCTTGTTCTGATCTTGGTTTTTGCCTTTCTATCATAGCAAAGCTTCAGATAAGGCACCCTGTATTATTGTATTCAGTATCTGAACAGACTATTTAATTGCATGGGCTCCCAATACAGAACTACTGTTCAGAAAAAGGGGTTGAAGCCCCTCCCTGGAAGTGTTGAAGGCCAGGCTGGAGGGGACTTGGAGCAAACTGGTCAAGTGGAATTTATCCCTGCCCATGCTGGGGAGTTGGAACTGGGTGATCTTTAAGGTAACTTCCAGCCCAGACCATTTTATGTGCTTTACTCTGAGGGTCTGAGCAGTTTTGTCTCCACTCACTACTCAAAACCAAAAGAAAACAAGCCCTGAAAGTTTATCCCAGGCATGTAATGCTGGACTCCATTGCCACCATGAAGTGCAGATAATGGAATTTCAGATGTCACTGGAGAATACGAATTCCTCCATAATTGCCACAATATGCTTGTTAAAGAAAAAAAAAATACTTGAAAAGAGGGTGTGTGTATTTTGTAATAACTAAAAACACATTTGAGAAATGGTTTTCCAGTTAGCCTCTCTGAAAAGACAGATGATGTCAGAAATGTCCCTGAAAGAGATTTTAGTGAGGGGGTCACATAAATCTGCAGTCGTGACACTGATGGGAATCTCCAGGGGGTATTGGTTGTTACTAAGCTCCAATATGTAAAACATAAGCAGCAAAACATAGTCTGGATTCCCCTGGTTTTAGTTTGGATGTATGACTTTACAATCACTCAAGTGAGTAATACTGGGGTGAAATATTAGGCCCAGCTATATTGAAGTATGAGGTTTTTAATCACTTTTTCATCTTTGTGCTTCCTCTGTACTTTGTAAATGACAATAATGGCATTTTTTCTTGGTTTTTTTGTTTGTTTGTTTGCTTGGGTTGTTTGGGGGTTTTTTGTTTTCTTTTGGTTTTGTTTTTTTAGTTAAAAATGCAGGATATGTGGTGTGATTGAAAAAGATAACTGAAAATAGCAGATTAGGATGTAACACTCCTGAATCCATTGTTGATGGCTGAGAAAGTCATCTAGTCCTTCTCTGAGCCTGTGGAGATTTATTCTTGCATCTTTATTTTCCCCTGATTAAAATTCAATATAATTCTTTTCAATAAGAGGTTATTCTCTACTGTTTTACTAAAAACAATCCACTTTTCATATCAAGCCTGTATACAAGCTTATTACATCTTGTTCATTTGGACATGAGTTGTTAAATCTTCCAGGTGCTTTATAGGGGATTTAGCCATCCAATTCAACTGAACGCTCTCTCACAAAGAGGTTTACTGACTACTGCTGCTGTTTTCCTTTGCCTAATTGTTTAAATTGCCCTAACCCCTAAAACATAATATAAAATTACTGTGCCAGCAGCACAGATACCTAGCAAAAGTCTGTGATGGTAAATGTGTAGTAATCCTCTCCCAGCCATCAGTGAATTTCAAGGAGTTCCTGTTCCAGCTGTGATGTCTGAATTTTGATGAATGCTTCTTCCATGAATTTATTTGGCTGGTTTTGCACAACATCTTGTAGCAAAGAAATTCCATGGTTTGACATACTGTTTGCATCAGTGCTAACAAAGCAATGCACTGGGAGGGCTCTTCTTACATGTAGATTTGTATTGCAGTTGTGTTTTGGGGTTCATAGAGATTCATAGTGGTTTCATTGCTAAGGTTTAGAGACACTGAGTTCAGGTTCTTTTCTTTTTAAGGAATGAGAGAGGTTATGTTGCTTCTGAATCTATTATACCCCCCAAATTACTTTCCTGACTGGTGATTAGTAACATAGATGCAGACAGCATGGGATTCAGGTAAAACTGGGATCATCCTTTCCTACACGTGTTACTTCGTAATACTGACTTTCACCTACTATTTCATCATTTTCATCTCTTAAATCAATGAGACTCATAATGTACTTCTGCAGATCGCTGCAGCTCTTTCAGAACTAACCCACTGCAGATTTTAAGCTTTGTCTAGTTCTGTGCTCAATGGAACTGAAATAAGGAGGAAATGGCCTGTAGAAAGGAAGGATAGCAGGGCAGCAGCAGTGTTACCTTGTGCCTTGAGAGATAAGGTTATAATTTCAAGCTTTTCCCAGGCTTTCTGTGTCAGTTTGGGTGAGTTACTTAATCTCTATGTGCCTCAGTTCCCACCTGTAAAATGGGGTTGGTAATACCTGTCTTGTCTACTTTGGCTATAAACTTTTCATGGGTATTGAGATGTATGGTTCTGCCTGGATAGAGCCCACAGCAGTGAGGACTCAGCCTTGGGCCAGGCTTTTCACCACTTGTCCTAGTAAAAATAATTTACTTAAATGAAACCGGAATTTTAACTCTTTGAAGCCCAAGTAATTTCTTGCTCATTTACTAAATCCCATTCTTCAGTATTTCTGCCTTTGCAAGGCAGCTCCACAGGCATAATTCAAATTTCTTGCATACACCAGCATTTTCCCAAGAAATTGTTTGTCTGAAGCTGGTTGAAGCCCAGAACACAGAACTGCTGAATGCCCTTGCTGAGCTTTGTCTAATGGCAAATGACTTAATTTGTGGGTTTAGGTTTCTTGATTTTTTTTCCCCTTTGTTTTTGGTTTTCTCAGTTGTTTGGCTTCGTTTGTGGGTTTCCTTGGTTTTGTGGGTTTTTTTTCTTTTTTTGGTATGTGATGGGATGCTTCTGTTCAGTAACCCTATATAAAAACTTGTAAGCAGAGTTATTGCTCTGCTTTATTAACCCCTCCTACTGGTCTCCCCTTTGGTATGCAGTTTCTCCTCTGCATAGCTGCTCTTCTCATGTCTCACAGCTGCATGTGAGTAATTGTTTTCATATATTTGTTTCTTGCTCTCCTTCATTTTTCTAATCCCCCTCCTCAGTTCACATGCATCTTAATTCACCTGTGTTTGACCACCTGCATTCAGAGAGAACTGTGCCATCAGGGATATTCCCAGCCATTGGTATGGCAGGATGTTGTTAGAGCAATGAAACTTCTCAGTTATTATTACAGCAGTCATTGTTCCAGCATTGCCTATGCTTGGGTTTGTTTGCTCAAGAGAGATTTTTTAATGACCTTCTGCACCCCTGCTAATCTCAAGGTGCTGCATCAAATATGGAGCACAGGGGAGTGTTAACCAGGGAGGTTTGCAATCTCTCTGTCTGGGCCTTTGCTTCCAGATTCAGAGGAATTTCTTTTGCAGGACTTGAGCAGGAGCTGAATTTATCTGCAAGGAAAATGCTCTTAACTTTTCCCTCTGGGTGTTGTCTGGTAGATCTCACTGTCTCCCAAGGAACCTGTTCAAACTCTAGGAGCTCTGACACTCCTGAAAAATACTCTGTGGCACCAAAAAAATACTTAGCATACCCTAAAAGTTACCAAACTACCTCTTTTATATGACTCCTGACCATGTTTGTACCAATTATACTCTAATTTTCCTTAAAAAAAACCCAACACCTTAATGTGAATCACATTTCTACATAACTTTGTCAGACACTTTTTTTTTTTGTTTACCTCTCCCCGTATTTCATCACAAGTGGAAGAGATTCCTCAGTTTTTTATTCCTCATCTGGGAAAGTCCATGCATCTCTTGCATATAGGGATCATTCTGGTAATTCATTATAAGGACACTTTTTCTTGAATTGGTCCACACCTGATATTAGTGGCCATTCTGTTTAGTAGCCTCCCAATGATAAACAGGAACTTGTTTTTTATTATTGATTGTTTTTTCAAACCAAAATTTAAAACTGAAGACTTTCTAAAGGTAGAAATATTAGGAGGCTTCAGTGATTATAACAGTAATTGTACTGTCACTCATTCAGGCAACTATGCAAGAATCTCTAGTAGTGAAGACTTATTCTTGGCTTAACATACCTGAACTGCAGACCTACTTGTAGTAAATTGCATTGATTAAATTAATAGATTAAGTATATCCAGAACTTCCATGCAGTTGGAAATCTCAGAGTTTTGAATGGTTTGGTCAAGCATATTCCATCCAAGAATTTGTGAGATACTATGGAAAGCAATAAAAGGAGAGAGAAAAGGTAATTTTTTTTCTTTAGTTTTAAGGCTCCAAGATTCTTGGTTTCCAGGTCCCCAGGAAAACAGTGATGTGTTATAGAAAGAACTTCAAGTGAGTCTTTGAAGCTGTGGACATTCCAGTTCCTAAAAATCATTGGACTTAATAGTCTTTCACCACAAAGAATATGTTAATTTATAAACAAAATTTATAAATTCTCAGCTCAAAATGGTGCATTTAAACTGTGTTCCTTCCTAGAAATGTTAGACCAGATGATCCTTGAGGTCCCTTCCAACCTGGCATTCTCTGATAGGTTTACAGATGGGTCACCCCAGCATTACTCTTCCCAGTGTGCTCATCCTGAACCAGAAGGCACTGACAGATTTCAAGCTGCAGCTACCTAATTCTGCAAATAGTAACTAAATTCACCTTCAGACATTTGTAGGATGAATTTCACTTCTCAGTTGCTTAAGCTGTAATTAATTTTTGCTTTAAGCAAGCAAAGGTTTACTGCATATTTTTCAGAGGCTTCTAGTCCCTGGGAGGCTTGCATGGCTTTCCATATAACTTCAAGAACTGGATCCCTGATCCATGTTATGTATTTGGGCCTAAATTTTTTCATGCCCTGTCATTATTGCTGTTGGGCATGTTTGCTAATTTGTTATTTCAGCTGGACAACCTTTCTGCACTGGTGTGGTCCTTAGGAAGAATTTCAGTCCCACCAGTAGCTGGCAGTGCTGAGGCTGTGGGTGTCCCTGTAGCTCTTGGACTTCCCCATTGTTGGAAGACCCAACCTTGCCAAGAATTGCAAACTGTTGTTGACTGAGGTCACGTTTTGGCTGGACATGCCAAAATAAAGTATTTGTGTAGCCTGGGAATCTTTACAAGCTTGGAAATGGGAGATAAGTATTAAAGGTCTCAAATGGGGGATGATGGGGAGAAAATTATTTAAACACTGATGTAAACTTTAATTCATTCCAACAGCAATTAATTGGCAGGGTCTTTTTTGTGACTTTTGGGGTTTGAATTCCAGCTGATACAAAGCGATGAAGCTTTATCAAGTGAGATCTGCTGACTTAGAGTAACAGAGAGTTGGGCCCCATGTGACTTCTTTTTCTACATAAAGTTTCTGGATCAAATAGGAGGCAAAATGTCTCGGTCAAAGCACTTGCTGTATGAATTACTTCCAGCCTGTTGATGCCTAGCTTTACTCCATCTGAAGTCTGGACTCTTAAGAGCTCTTGGCAATACAGTTGCATTAAGTTTTAATTTTCTAGTTATTTTTTTCTCTATTTAAAAGAAACAGATGATCTAGCTCCTTAGTAAGCATTTAAGTAGACTAATAAATTTAGCATAACCTATTAAAAAAACTTAAACCTATGACATCCTACATTGCAGACAAGCTGTGTAAACTAACCATATATGTTGCATACCAACTTAAAGTCACTGGAAAATGATGTATTGTGGAGTAACTTCAACTTTTTTTTTCCCTACCCAACAGAGCAGAAAGTTTCCTGGTTTTTGAAAAGGGATTTTTTTTTTAATTTCTGCAAACGCAGTTTTTATTTTTAACACAGGACAACATGGTTCTCACATATAGCTCTGGGACTGCTCTTAAATTGAGTTTAGATCTCCCTGCTGTTCACTGAGGATGCAGCTCCATCTGTGTGCAGCAGGTTACTCTGTTTGCCATTAAATTCATTAAAATCTGTGGTTAATGTGGGCTTACATCATGCACACAGGTCTTGCAAGAGCAACTGTAGAGTCTTGTTACGTGATGCCTCAGAGCTGACTAGATCACTATTTTATGTGGACTTTGAGGTCCTCCTATACCTTTTCTCTCATTCTTTTCATAAGAAGTATTCAAAAGTTCTCCACCTCCCTGCCCCAGAGAAAGAGGTCCCCTGATTTAAAAGTACCATCTCTAGCACTGTCTTCTGTAGTAAATTACAATTTGAATTTTTCTGTTTCTGTCAGTCTGGGATGCAGTTATTGCACTTTACGTCCTTACTCCTCTGTCTTATCTGTAGGTACTGTACGACCATACACAGCAGTGTCCAGCAACAAAATTAGGCAATTATTCTTTAAGTGACAAAGTAATGCAAAGACCTTGATGTACTGCGAAGAAAACTCACGTTGTTCACATTGGGGTGGTTGAGTAAAGGCAACAAGAAGAATGAGAACACGTGAAGCTGCAGGTCCAGTCCCAGGAGGCATAACTTTATCCTATTTTTATTACCTTTGCCAGAGTTATTTTTGCTATAGTTAGATGCTCACTGAGCAGGCATTGTAGCAGAAAAATCTTAAGATACAACTTCACTTAATTTCTAGGAAAAAACCATCATAGTCACTGTCTAAGAAAAATAAAGCACGCTGAAAACAAAATGTGCTGTAATGTACAGAAGTACTTGAATGTACCCTGGACCTGTATTAAACTGACTGTACTAACCATTCCCCTGTTTTCCTATTAAACTCTCTGCAAAATATTACAAGTTGTATTGTAATTATTAATATTACTCTGTGTATTGTAATTCAGGTTACGAGTGAAATTTCAGGAGATACTGTGAAAATACAGCCTATAACAACAGGGGGGAAAGCAAGCCCTAGTGATGAAAACAAACCATGTATAGAGTCAGCTTGTGATTTGGGCATGAAACAATGTTGGGCTCCAGGTTGCAACATCACAAAACATGACAATTGGGATAAAAGAATGAGTTCTGCATTTATTTCCCCCCATTTGATCCTATGATACACAGGAAGTTTGCACAAGTGTTCATGGTGACAGTGGGATGGAAAAACAGAGCTCGTTCAGCAGCAAAGGGCTGAGCATTTTTTTTTTTTCAGCAGCTGCTGGAAGCCTGGTGTGGCACTTACTGAATAAAGTCAGCTTTGCAGGAGGAAGCTGTATAACCAGTGTGTATGAAGGTTTCATAAAATGTGATGATCTGGAACAGAGCAGTTACCTATATATGGGATCTTTTGTGTCTTCTCTGTAGTAGCAGCCAAATTTTAATTCCTTCAGGAAGATGATAAAGAAATATGCTCTGAGGAGTTCCAGCAAGAGTTAGATAATAATTTCAGACCTAGATGGACTTACTTATGAGCAGTGCTTAATTACAGAGGCAAAGGGTTCTACAGAATAACAACCACTTCTCGGAAATGGTGATTTAGGCTTTTGTTGTTTGAATTTTGTCGTAACACAAAGGGGGGGAAAATTCCTCTGAGAGATTTGAAAGCAATAACCCACATGACAATTAATTCACAAGGATACAGTGCCAGCAGATGCCATGGAGGCCAAATGCTTAGAATTGGAAAAAAAAATTATTTTTATGGATGATGAGAACACTTAAAATTAGATAGGATTAAAATGGATGGGAAAGGATATAAATCCTCACACTTTGTCCAACTATTATCTGTGGCTGAGAAGAATCTTTCCTTATTTGGCAACATATCCCTATCCATGGAGGCTTTTTGTACCTCTTAGGGAGGGAAGGTCATATAAAACAAACTCCTGTCTGATCCCAGGAGATAATTCTTGTGTTATACAAGAGTGCTAAAATCCTACTAATTGAATTTTCTTTCCTAATACTGAATTCTAACTGAATTTACTTTATTGATATGATGCATGAGTCAAAAGACAGAATAAATCTTTCAAGTCATGTCTTAGTAAAGCTTATACTTCAATTTAATAGTGTTATATATGGTATCTTAAGTACTTTCTGGACCAATGAATTCCCCAGGGTAATTTTGCATTGCATTAAAATAATTATCTGTCACCATATGAACTTCGTGTACTCTCAGATAGGTAAATTGTATACTTTAGCAAGCCAGCATGCATTCCAAAATTGTTATGAGAAAGATTTGCATTAGGAAAATGTAGACTTCCTCCCCCTCCTTCCCATGATAAAAATCTCCATGCACAATAGCTGTACTGCCACATGTCATGGGGACATTGTGTAAATTACAGACTTACAAATTTGTCAGCCCAACCAAATGTCTGAAAGAATAAAGTCATATTAGTTATATTTCAGCTGTAAGCCTGGCCTGTTTTAACCTTGATTTGTGTGGCAGCTCGCCATACCAACAGCTTGTGCATGGTTGATTATAAACAACTTTGTTTTAATGTAACAAGATTCTCATTTAATTCCTGGTAGCTTGATGTAATGGTGATCAAAGATAAATTCAGACATACCCCTGAGGTAAAGGATTAGATAAGATTGGCCAGAAAAAACAGGGTCCTAAAGATTTCAAAATCCTAAGATCTTTTATATGGTGTAATTGAAACTTTCTGAAGTTGAATAGTGGACCTGAAAATAGAGATGGAGAACTGCATTATGTGAATAACAAGCCTTGATGTAACTAGGACCTGTTTTGATTTTCATTTAGTTTTACTTCTGTAGGAGAGGACCTGTATGTTCAACTAAGATTTTCCCCCTTTTTCCCCCTTTTTTCCCCTTTTTTCCCCCTTTTCCCCCCTTTCCCCCTTTCCCTTTTTCCCCCTTTTCCCCCTTTTTCCCCCTTTTTCCCCCTTTTTTCCCCCTTTTTTCCCCCTTTTTCCCCCCTTTTTCCCCTTTTTCCCCCCCTTTTTCCCCCCTTTTTCCCCCCTTTTCCCCCCCCTTTTCCCCCCCTTTTCCCCCCTTTTCCCCCCTTTTCCCCCCCTTTTCCCCCCTTTTCCCCCCCTTTTTTCCCCCTTTTTCCCCCTTTTTTCCCCCTTTTTCCCCCCTTTTTCCCCCCTTTTTTCCCCCTTTTTTTCCCCCTTTTCCCCCCTTTTTCCACCCATTTCCCCCTTTTTTCCCACCCTTTTTTCCCCCCTTTTTCCCACCCTTTTTTCCCCCCCTTTTTTCCCCCCTTTTTCCCCCCTTATTTTCCCGCCCTTTTTTCCCCCTTTTCCCCCTTTTCCTTTTTTCCGCCCCTTTTTTCCGCCTTTCCCCATTTTTCCCCCCTTTTTCCCCCTTTCCCCCCCCTTTTTTTCCCCCCTTTTTCCCTCCTTTTTCCCTTTTTCCCCCCTTTTTTTCCCCCCCTTTTTTCCCCCCCTTTTTCTTCCCCCCCCCTTTTTTCCCCCCTTTTTTCCCCCTTTTTTTCCCCCCTTTTTTTCCCCCCTTTTTTTCCCCTTTTTTCCCTCCTTTTTTCCCTTTTTTTCCCCCTTTTTTCCCCCTTTTTTTCCCCCCTTTTTTCCCCCTTTTTTTCCCCTTTTTTCCCCTTTTTTCCCCTTTTTTCCTCCCTTTTTTCCCCTTTTTTTCCACCTTTTTCCCGCCTTTTTCCCCCCTTTTTTCCTCCTTTTTCCCCTTTTTTAACCTTTTTCCCCCCATTTTTTCCCCCTTTTTTTCCCGGCATTTTTTCCCCGCCCTTTTTCCCCTCTCTCTTTTTTCCCCCCTTTTTTTAACCGTCCGTTTTTTTCGCCTCCCTTTTTTCCCCACCTTTTTTTCCCCCTTTTTTTCTCCCCCCTTTTTTCCCCCTTTTCTTTCCCCCCTTTTTTTCCCCCCCTTTTTTTCCCCCCTTTTTTCCCCCCCTTTTTACCCCCCTTTTTTTCCCCCTTTTTTTCCCCCCTTCTTTTCCCCCCCTTTTTCCCCCCTTTTTTTCCCCCCTTTTTTCACTCCCCTTTTTTCCCCCCCCTTTTTTCCCCCTTTTTCCCCCCTTTTTTTCCCCCCCTTTTTTCCCCCCCTTTTTCCCCCCCTTTTTTCCCCCCCTTTTTTCCCCCCCTTTTTTCCCCCCCTTTTTTCCCCCCCTTTTTTCCCCCCTTTTTTCCCCCCTTTTTCCCCCTTTTTTCCCCCCCTTTTTCCCCCCCTTTTTTCCCCCCTTTTTTCCCCCCTTTTTTCCCCCCCTTTTTTCCCCCCCTTTTTTCCCCCCCTTTTTTCCCCCCCTTTTTCCCCCCCTTTTTTCCCCCCCTTTTTTCCCCCCTTTTTTTTTCCGTCCCCCTTTTTCTTCCTTCCCCCTTTTTCTTCCTTCCCCCTTTTTCTTCCTTCCCCCTTTTTCTTCCTTCCTCCTTTTTCTTCCTTCCTCCTTTTTCTTCCTTCCCCCTTTTTCTTCCTTCCCCCTTTTTCTTCCTTCCCCCTTTTTCTTCCTTCCCCCTTTTTCTTCCTTCCCCCTTTTTCTTCCTTCCCCCTTTTTCTTCCTTCCCCCTTTTTCCCCCTTTTTTTTAAAAAAGCTTTATTCATATGGGATTGCAAGTTATTTCTCCTCTGTATTATCTTTCTACGTTAGGGATGAAAAAATTTATTCTGAAAGAGCTGGAACCCTTGAAATTTTTCTTTGGGATTTCTGTCTTCATTTGAATCTCTGGTGCTGAACTAGATGCAGATTCAGAACTGGGGAGCAGGGGTCCTGGTTTGTTGTTTGTTTTTTTTTTTTATGTACTTCTGGTGGTCTCAGTGTTCGAGTTGGGGGGGTTGTGTGTTTGGGATTGCTGAGTTGTGGTTTCTGGGGTTTTTTCCCCTCCTTTTTTCCTCTTTAGTATTATTTCATTTTGGGGGGAGGGGGAAGTTTTATTTTGTTTTGAGTTTTGCTGGGTTTTGTTTTGTTGTTGAGGAGGATTAAAAGTGTCCTTGTCTGAAGTGGTGTACCTAAGAGGCTCTGTGTCTTTACAGCCTATTTTCACAAAGTTTAAGACAATTTAGTATTTTAGAGATTAGCACCTCCTTGCCAAGCTTCTCAGAGGATGGGTGAGATGATCAAAAAAGGTGTGAGGGATTAAGCTAATGTTTGTATGTGACTATGTTTACACATCTGCTTCCTAAAGATGGGAAGGGAATATGATGGTAATTTTGTTTTGAAATCGGTAATAATCAATTAAGTTCTGTAAATGAGAGGGGGATGGTTTTATGAGCATCAAAACTTGAGTTAAACCTTTGAATGGTTCTTAAGCTTGTGGTGAACTGAATCAAATTGCAGGAATCATCCTTAATTTAATTACTCCTATAAACTCCCACTACCTTGCAGCTTTGCATTCTTTCTTTGCAAACAGATGATTTGGTCATTCCTTCTTTCCCTCCTCTAGAAAAAAGTGTAACTCTTGCCTTCAAGGAGAACCAAACCTTTATAAAACATGGCTGTTAAGGTTGGAAAAAATTTTGTTTCTTCCTTTTTTTTTTTTTTCCTTTTTTTTTTTTTTTCTTCTTTTTTCTTTTTTCTTTTTTTTTTTTTTTTTTTTCTTCACCTTCAAGATTTCAGTTCCTGGTTTGCTTGGTTTAGTTTTGGTTTTTGTTTTTTTCTTTGTTTTAGAGAGCAATGGTACAAACCATGAATGTTAAGTTTCTGTGCTGTGTTGTCAATGGCAGAGGGGAAACCAGAAGTAATAACCTAAGGCCCTTCATTGGAAGTTTGGTATTTGTATCATGGGGTAACATGGTGTTTCCCATCATCCTGGTGTTGGGACATTTTTAGGAGTAAAGAGCAAGGAGTCTGCTGCCAGTTTACATAGTTACTTATTTCCTTATCTCTGGGAAAAAATATTTTGTGAACGGGGATTTCTAGTCTAGGGAAAAGTCACAGGTGCTCAGGCATTATACATAAGACTTAAGGTCAGTAACTTTTTGTTCAATCATAAGGTAAGAATGCACAAATTTGCTACATTTTTCATTTTGGGGGGGAATTCACCTCTGCTCTAAGATTACTGCACAATCTTAGGCCCTCTTCTGAGACTTACATGGCTTTTGTTATTGTCAGTCCATGAGTTTCTGAAACGAACCACAGAGGATTTCTGACCCCACAGGGTAGCAGGAATGACTCTTCTAAGTTACATGGGAACTTCAGACCAACTCTTCAGTTCTGCTTCAGCTGTGGTATTTCCCCCTCAGTCTGAACTTTCTTGACACCAAATGGAAGTCCTGTTTCTGTGCTAAATTTTCATGGCCCTCTTAAATGTATATTACAAGAACTAAGTAAAACTCCTGCCCAACATCCACAGAATTCAGCTTGGGAAGGTTTCTGACAGTGTGCTTCAGCAAAAGATTTTTTTAGTCTTTTAAAGTAGTTTAACTCTAGTTCTTTTATATTCTTATGCTTATGGATGGCTGTTTTAAAGAACTATTATTTTTAAGACTTCATGCCAGTACATATCAAGAATAGCTGCATGTCCCCAGTTTGTGTGAAGACAACGTATTTATGTTTTTATTTGTCAAAGGAGACTCTGAGCCAAACTTAAGGCTTAATAATCACTGAGTGCTGGGTGGGGACTCTTTTGTTTAGCTGTGTTTGTCCTGGAGATTGTTAGGCTGAGCTATTAGTTTAGAAAGGAGGGTGGGAGGGGAAGAGATTAATTGCCAAGTTTTCAAACGATCCTCTTGCTCAAAGGCACTCTATAGGACAGAAAAGTGATGGCTAGTGCTTAAAAAATCCTCTGTGCTCTCACTTTTTTGGAATTTTTGCTCCTAAGAGAGTCTGGACTTTGGCCTGCATCCTGAGATTAGCCTAACTCCTAGGTTGGATTTTTTTGGTTGGTTGGTTGGGTTTTTTTGGTGTGGTTTGGTTTTTTCCCCCAATCTTCACAGTGTTAAAATTAAAATATTTCTTGGGAAGGTGTTAAGCCAGTTTCTGTTAAGGTATCTCCTTTGAGCTACTGTCCACCTTTAACTCTTGTTGACATGGAAGAGTGTTGATGATTGAGTTCCTTACTGGCACATCAAACCAGAAACAGCCCCCCAGTTTGGTTAGGAATCCTCTCATTGCATTTTGAACATCTCTTGCCATTTCTTGGTGAATGTCAGTTGGTTCTAATACTGTGTTTAACTTTGCTGTGAACTTTTGTTTGGCAAAGGAATATATCTGCTTGTTTGGGGCAGGCTGAGTTTTACTGCTTTGCTTGAATTTCCTGGTGTTCTCCAAAATCACAGTCATTTACTTGGGAATCTTGCCAGTGGTTTAGACTTCAAACAGTGATAGTAAGATTTGTATGCTCGTTTGAGGCTTACATAAGGCTAAAGCTAATATTTGTGGGCATGATTAAATGTGTTAGGTATTTTTGGGGGGAGGAATATATCTAGCTTGAGTTATGCTTGCTGCCTTGTGGGGATTCTTATGAAATGTTGCAGAAAGTCAACAGGTTATCAGGAGAGGGAGAGTTAACGTATGGCACTGATACTTGTAAGTCAGTGACTAGTACCTTCCTTACACCTCTTAAGAAAAACAACAGAGAACAACCATCTTATCAACATACATGTGAACACTAAAGGAAGTATTATATTCATACTCAAAACAGATTTTAATGTTTCTTCTGCTTCATCATTGACTATGCAGTGAAGCACTTGCAGGTGATGAGTTAATACAAATATGATGACAGTTTCAGACAAAAAAAATTTAAAATGCTAACATGAGGTAGATAATCGGAGTGTGGGGGTGAGTGTCCACCTTTGAACTTTTGAACTGCCAAGCATAAAGCCTGCTGCTTCCTCTCTGCAGCTGGTAATAGGTTGGTTTATAAATTTTGTGAACACCTGGACTAAACAAAAGTGGCAAGTCCTAAGTCTTCCAATTAATAGAGAAAGATGACACTGATGCATCCATTAGCAGGCTGATCCCCTGTTGTTCTGCACATAAACTATTTTGATTGGTAAATGGGAAATGTGGGACTCCAAAAAAAAAAAAAAAAAGGAAGTTAAAAAAGTTGTGTTCATAGAAAGAAGTGGTCCTCTTTCTTTCAAAGAGGAGAAAGAGGCTCAGGAAGAAGATGAAGATCCCAACTGGAATGAAGATCTGGGAAGTGAAGCAAAGCAAGTCCTGGAGATGAGGAACATAGGTAGAGATGAAGGTTGGGTGGTGTCTGGAGATCATAGCCAGTGATGCCCAAGATGGGTGACTGCAAACAGTGGCACAGCATGGACAAACACAACCACCTTGGTAACAAGGGCAAGTGCTGGGTCCTGTATTTCAGTCCCAACAGCCCCATGCAATGCTACAGGTTCAGGGAGGAGTGGCTGGAAAACTGCCAAGCAGAAAAGGCCCTGGAGGTGTTGACACCTGGCTGAGGGTGAGTCTGCCCAGGTGGCCAAGATGACCAGTAGCATCCTGGCTTGTATCAGCAGTAGTGTGGCCAGCAGGAGGAGGGATCATCCCCCCTGTACTGAGCACTGGTGAGACCACACCTTGAGTTCTGTGTTCAGTTCTGGGCGCTTCATTAAAAGGACACTGAGGTTCTGGAGTGAGTTGAGAGAAGGGCAGCCAAGGTGGTCAGAGTATAAAGCCTCTGAGGAGAGGCTGAGGGAGCTGGGATTGTTCCATTTGGAGAAGAGAAGGCTGCAAGGAGATCTTACTGCTCTCTACAACTACCTGACTGGAGGTCGTAGTGAGGTGAGTGTTTGCCTCTTCTCAAATAAATAATAATGATGGGACCAGAGGAAATGGCCTAGAGTTGCAGCAGGGGAGCTTTAGACTAGATTTTAGGAAGAGTTTATTTACTGAGAGAATATTCAGGCACTGGAAGGTGCTGCCCAGAGCAGTGGTGGAGTCACCATCCCTGGAGGCACTGAAAAATTATGAGGCAGTTCAGGACATGTTCTAGAGGGCATGGTGGTTTGGTTTGGGGTTTTTTTTGTTTGTTTGTTTGTTTGGGGTTTTTTGGGTTTGTTTTGGTTTGGTTTAGTTTTTTTGAGGTGGGGATGTTTATGGTTGGATGTGGTGATCTTAGAGGTGTTTTCCAACCATGACAATTCTGTGATCCTATCTGACCTGTCCAGATTGGGGATGTCAGTACCTTCTGAATGTAGAATGAATGTAATACCTGGGGTGATCTAAGGGAGAACTGAATGTCCTTGATTCCTAAATGACTTCTTACTGCCATAAGTGCTCTGCTGAAACATGGACAGATATTCAAGCCTGCATATATAAGGGCACTCCCTTAGGTAATGGTAGGTAGCACTTTTCAAAGCACAAAATGCATTCTAGCTCCTAGATTTAAGTATGTCATGCATACATGTGTGTGAGATTTTTACTCATGTAATTGCTGGCCCAGTGCCTTGACTGCAGTTTCATTTCTGTTAAAAAAAGATATAAATACAAGAACAAGCTAATTTTCATGGGTTTTTAGGGAGGTGCCCAAGCAGCAGTAGCCCCTCAAAGTTCAGTGTGGTTTTCAAAATCTGCCAGAAACACTCTAACAAGCTTGAGCAGTTTGTCAAGGCTCAGCTCTTCACTGCCTAAGAAAAATATGTAAACTAATATACTGTTACCCATTTTCAAGTAGGTTGGGTATATAAAGATCTCAATGAGCTGGATTCAGCTCAGGAGGGATTAAATTGAGTATATCTTTAGTATTTGTGCTGCAGCTATTTATTTGTAAAAGAAGTTTGACAGGGATGATGTCTGGGTAGATGCATCATTAAGCCACCACCCTTTGCATACAGGTACACCCCTCAGAGATGAACATGTTAAAAAAAAAAACCCCATGCTGTACACAAGGATTTTTTTTCACTAGTGTGAGAAACTGGGGTAGGTGTGAAGGGTTTGAAGTTTCTTGTCCAAATGCTGTGGTTGTACATCTCCTTTCCACTCACTGCTGTCTGTACATAAATAAATTTGCTGTCCTAACTTCACTAAATGTTTCACTCCATGAGTCACACCAAATGCATGGTGTAGTTAGCATCTGTTGGGGTTAATTGGTAGAGAACTCTTCAGAAACAGAAATAGACTCAACTTTGTGGGCTGTGTCCTCTTTGTACAGTGCTGACAAGAAGGGAAGAAAATTTTTATGAAGAATCTCACTGAATGTTTTATAAAACATTAATGGTGTACAGGAGTTAACATGTCTCAAATGTGTTTTAAACTCAGCAATTTACACCTGCATATTTGGGATATCTGACATAGATTCCAGAGGGTACTTGTAACAAAACTTGTAACAAAACTTGTATGCTCTCCCTAATCCCTTCATCCCCTAGGCTATGCCTTGCTGTTGAGTTGGAGGTGTTTTTCATTATTTTTCTTGATTTATACGAGGTGCTAAAATCAAATTGGTGATAACTGCTGGTCATGACAGCTATTGTGCACCCTGTTGCCAATGGTGGTGTTTGTTCTTTCCTGTTCTTACCTGCAGCAGCCTTCGCATTTTAATCATGGGCCCTGAGCAGAAATTGTCAATTAGCTTGAGCCTTGTGGTTGTCTTTGAATAAATGTTCTTGAGCAGATAGATTTAGTGCCTTGCTACTCTATTCCCCTGGTTTCTATGTGCAATATACCTTCCATATACACTAAAATGAAGTATCTTCCTGGGGAAAAAAAAATCTATCCAATCATACACCAGATAAAGTGGCTACTCTGCTGAACTCAAGAAAGAAATGAGAGAGCTTGATGAATGCCTTGAGGCCAAAACAATGAATCTCTTGCTGCTTTCTCTTTGGGGGGGGGGGGGGGGGGGGGGGAACAGGGGAGGGGGAAGTAAGATGGAAATCTTGAGTTATTTCAATTCAAACAGTACAGAGGATTGTGGTAAAAGAGGCAGAGTCACTTCTTTTATCACATCTACATTTGATCAATCTTTCTTGAACAGTTTTGTCCCAAGTGGGATAAGGGGAACTGGGATCTTCTGTGTAACTGGATACATATTATTGATAAATAGGGCAAGATCCATGAGGATAAAGGGTGGGTTGTTCCACTGACTCTGAGAGCTCTGGGGGTGCTGGATGAGAGCACAGCTCAGTTGGGCTTCAAAGGATGATTGAATAGTTAGACTTGCCCATCTTAAAAAAAAAATCACAAACAATTTGCATATAAGTATATCTGTTGAACTTGAGTGGGCTGTGAAAAGGAAAGATTAGATAGAGTCTGGAGTTTGGTTATGTCTAAGAAAAGTCTAGCCCAAGGCAAGAGGGAACAGAACATCATGTTGCATCAAATTTATTATTTTTGTACTTTCTGTTTCTTTATTTTCAAAGAAGTTTCTTAGTTAACTTTTATAGTGGAATTGATTATGTTTTTAAGATACATACAGTAGCGTGAGTGAATAAGGGGAAACATCCCACTTCAAGGGGTTGTAGTGGGTACCAGCAGGGTATTGAGACAGGCCCAGGATCCCACAGCACTTCATGGGCTGGGATGTGGCCATAGGAGCCATAGAGAAGACAGACATCATCCTTTATCAACCTGATAGATGGAGTCCAATGCTGAGACTACTGACAAGGGACTGTGGCTGACATTTTCACAATATGGGCTTATTCTTTTTGGTTTCATTCATCCTTTCTTCATTCCACTAACTTAGAGAAAAAACAAACAAACAAACAAAAAAACCCTAGAAAACCACAGAAAGACATTTACATAACAAATATTTCAGCAGTTGTCCTGAATATCCCTGAGTACTCACAGATGTGGTTTGCTGACCACAAACATGATGTTGGTGGTTGGAGTCAGACAGTGGGATTTGTTGTGCTTGGCATCATACATGTGTGCTCTAGCAAGTGCTTTTATGTGAGACTGTACAGCTGGATGAGGCAAAAGAGAAAGGGAACAATGGTATGAATGGGTGTAATTAGGTGCCTTGCCCAAGGTGACACGGAAATCGTCTGTCAAAAATAAAAATGGTAATCCAGGTCTTGTGGAGAAAAGCCTGCTGCAATAAACAGAAAGTGATCCTCCCTCTTCTAGCTTCTGCTCTCCAGCCAAGCACTCTCCTCCAGGGCCATGGGATTTCATTTTACCTCTAGTAACATAATGATTGAAAAAAGGTGCTTGGGCAAAAAGGATTAGGAACTCCAAGCTTCCGACTATGGGCAGTGTGTAGAACAAATGCTTCTTACTGGCAATTAGTTCAAAGGCCTATCTTAGGTTGTAGGTTTTGTTGTTCTTTGGGGTTTTTGTTTTTGTGGTTTTATTATTAATTAATTTTTAAATTAATATTTTAACTTCTTTAGAATGGAAAATGCTCCTGAGCAATGCAAACTCCACTGAATAAAATGGAGATAACATTTGTCTGTGCTTCCCCTGCAATTACAAAGCAACTCTCTTGTTTTGTTTGAATTTCCTTTGTCATTATGAAACACAACAGGCTGACGGCTTGATATTAAAAGCAATTGTGTTTCCATTCATGCAGATGCCAGCCTGTTTAGGTGAATTTACTAAGTCCCCAGACGTACATTTTTATATTATTGCTGTCTCAGGGCCGTGCTGAGCATTTTAATTCTCTGAAAATAACCTCTGCTTTCCTTTTATCTCTTCATTAGCTCTTTCATCATGAGGACATGAATTAAAAAAAAAAAATATCTATCTTAAAATTGTATACAATAAAGACTTTTTTATCATCCCAATTTGTTGAGCTGTGCTTTTAAAGATGCACGTCTTTCCCAACCATAAAATGGCACAATTATTTTTGTGTTGTATTGCTTTGTACCCTGAGGTTCCATTTAAAGCAAAGCAGAGAGACGTGTTTATAGGCAGTATTGAAAGCAGTGTATGTGGATCTTGATGTCAAGCATATTTTATTGAAGTAAGATTAGAAAGGGATCTGATGACAAGTTCTGCACTGCTCAAGTGAAATCAGAATGAGGTTTTGTGCCAAGCTACACACCGTTAAATCAGAATTAAAGTCATATCAAGCTGTGTTGTTATTTTTGTGGCATTCTGGTGGCATCTTTTAAAGATCAATTTTATAGCTAATTATGTGTATTTTAATGTAAATATTCTTAGTTTTTTGGATGTGTTGGTATATTGCAGCACACACTCATGCTATCCCAGCCAGGCCTTGAGGTGGAGGGGAAGTTCTATCAGGTTAACTGAAGATAGTAGATTGCTGCTACATATTCACAGAATCATAGATTATCAGGTTGGAAGTGGCGTCAAGGATCATCTGGTCCAACCCTGTAGTTGTGCATGTATGCTTGGATTAATCCCTCTGAGTGGAACTTAATTTCCTTTCTACATAAAATCACCCTCTTCAGTACATTTCAGGTGAAAAGTCCTCTTTATTTGACCTCTTAATCTATTTTGTTAATTTTCTCTAAACAGGCTGAGATGCTTTGTTTTGGGTTTTTTTTTTTTCAAGAGAGATAGGCTTAAATTCAGTCTGTTTTAAGTCAAATGAGTTTTGTTTCTGCATGTCAAGAAGGAAAATAGTACCAGAAAATCAGCAAACTTGCAGATTTTCTTTCTGTGTACAATTCCACATTGTGCTGGGAGGGGTGGATCCCTTAGGAAATACAGTTTTGCTTTCAAATTTGCATTTTGGACTCAGAAAAGGGATCAATTTCTGATTAATAGAGGCAACTCCTAAACTGCAGGTTTAATTAGATTATTTGTGCATCAGGATGTGTAGGAGTCACCTCATAAAAGCTGGTGAAATTAAATATCTTCAATAATTTATGATGAGTTTCTTTGCATAAGCACCTTGTAGTTTGCACGTACACTAAAATTTCTGTGATGCTACAGCATTAGTGCCTGGAAAATAAAGTTACTTGAGGCTTTTGAAGCTATGAAGTAGTATGACTCAGACTTCTTAGTGTGGTGTTGGAAGAATTTGAGTATGTAAGGGAACACCAGGTTCCTATTTTAACAGCCAGCTCTGCATATCCAGCCTGGGCTCTGACTGTCAAGCTGGATTTTTTTTTTTAATCACCACTGGCATTATTACATCTCTCACCTCTCCTTCCCATGAGACAGTAATCTTCAGAATATATGATCTAATAAATATAGATGATTTAAAATCCTAGCTGCCTTTAGTCCACCTAGTCATGGTGTAGTCACTGCTTGGTATGTATCATGTAGTAACTTCACTTTTTTTTCCCTTTCCCATTTCCCTCCCACATTTTTCTTTGTTTCCATTAAATTTGTAAGGATAGAGACTCTCCTGCAATTTATTATTTTGTGGCATTCAATACAACCAGGTCTTGCTTCTATCTCAGGCCTGGAGGTGTTACTATCCCAAATGTATTCTGACTTTCTGTTACTATTTCTTTAACGTGGTGTTTTATGGCTTGGTCCCAGACTCCCTTCACCCAAAAGGGTGGGAATAACATGGAGCTACTGTGCAAAGTTGATTTCCTTGGTTAACTGGGCTTTCTAATGCCAAAAACTTGAATCATCATTGAACCTGAGTCTATTTAACAATGCATTAACATATATAGAATCATATTATGTATGATTCTAATAAAAAGGTCTGTGTTATAGAAATAGGATTTTTTTGCCTGCACACTGAAAGACTTTTCTAATGCCAGCAAAATCTAACTATAGATTAAGTCCTATACAGAGGACTACTGCTAAATCAGGACTAGTTGTATTTAAAAGCTAGTGTTCTGAAACCATGTTTATCCAAAAGGAAGAAAAGTTGCTTTAATTTAGTTTTTGTTTCCAGTCATTTGGGTGTCACAGTGAAAAGGTCTCATTGCCAAGCTCAGGGTGAGAGGATAGTAAATGACTTACTGTTATTTTAAATTTTTGGGTGATATAACTTGGGCATGCTGGGCCCACAGATATTTTTTTTGTTAATTTTTGGAATGTTCTCTTTTGTTCTTATGGAGAAATCTGATACCTGGAGAAACTGAGGAATTTACCACCCAGCAAAAACCCCAAACTTAATGTGTTAGTTAATACTAACCTTACCCTTGGCTTTTCCAGTTTTGAAAGGGACAGATGTGGCTTGGGCTTGGAGAATGAATCAAAATAGAAGACCAGGATGATATCTTTTAGGGAAAACTTTGCAGACAGTGATGTTTCTTCAAGTTTGCCCGAACAGGCAAACCTATGGAATCCATAGCAATGAACTTCTCTGGATAAAAGGTGCCACTCCTATGTTGTTCACTGTTAATAAAACACTGTTGACAAAAAACATTGTTAGAGCAATGAGGCTGGTGAAGGGACTAGGGGGAAGAATTATACGGAGAGGCTGAGGGAGCTGGGGTTGTTTAGGCTGGAGAAATCCCTCTCTACAACTACCTGAAGGGAGGTTAGAGTCAGTGAGGGTTGGGCTTTTCTCCCAAGTGACAGGAGGAGAGGGCATGGCCTGAAATTCCTCCAGGGGAGGTTTAGGTTGGATATCAGAAAGCATTTCCTCATGGAGAGGGTGATCATGCATTGGAATAGACTGCCCAGGTTTAAGGAAAGGCTGGATGTGGCACTCAGTGCCATGGTATAGGCAGTGTGGTGGTGTTAGGTTATAGGCTGGACTTGATGACCTCAGAGATCTTTCAGCTGTGATTCTGTACAAGCATAAGAACTGGGTATTGGGGAAGCTGCTGTCCTATAGATAATGAGTGTTAGTAAAGGGGAGGAAATGCTCAGGACACTCCCTGAGATCAAGTTACCAGCTTTTTCAGAGTTGAGTGTCAACCACTGCAGGTAGTACACGGAAAGGATGTCTAGAGGGAAATGATGCTATCGTGCTTTGGTTACTTTTCTTCTGATGTTGGGATGCAAGCAAATGGGTTTCATAAGATCTGTGGGATTCTGGTTCCTTATTTGTTGTTTGGTGCCAGGTAATCTCAACCCTTGACACTCAGTGCTGTCCTAAGCCCGGTATGTGAGTGGTTTATATGCCAGCAGTTGCACTGCATAGATATTTTTTTCTATTCATCCTTGGGCCATGCATAGTGAAGGACTCCTCAAGCCCCTGCTGCAATGCAGCATGTCAGTCTGGCAGCCTTGCTTATGAAGGCCCTCATCCCCTTCCTTTCCTCACCCTTTCAAATGCTGTGTTTTGGCACGTGTGTCAACAAGTGTGATCAGGTGTAAAAGAGGCACTAGGCACAGAAGTGACGGAGTTGTCACATAGGATGGACTTCCCATAGCCAAGATGGCACATCCCCTGGTATTGCACCAGCTGTCTGTACATAGCCCGTTGGCACCCACATCCTGGTGAGAAGGGAGGTGAGGAGGTGGTGTTTGTGTCTTTTGGTAAACGTTTGTGTTTTGACACCAGTGTTGCAGTGCCACTGCTGGGTTGACTCCATTATTTCGTTGCTTTGCCTTCTCCTTGGCTGCTCCTCGTCCCTCCTCCCACTTGTGTTTGGAGCAATTTGGAAGTCAGCCAGCTGAAGGTGACCTGATTCTGGTTGTCAGCATCAAAATCTGCAGACAAAGAGACAGTGCTGCTTTATTGGTTACTGCCAGGAAGTCATCCTGGTAGAACAGACCCTGAAAGTAATTTTTAATGGGATTGCCACATTTTGGGTTTCTTAAGGGGAGTCTAAGCTTCCACTGAAGGGAGGTCTTGGTTAAAGAGAAACTTCCCAAAACACTATGCAAAGTTAACTGCTGCAGGTACTGTACATTATGTTGGCCTTCCCAGCAGGTGAGGAAGCAGTAGAAGTGCTTAAGTGGAAGAAATGATCAGAGTTGTTTGAAAACATGATTTGGTCAGTAGGAGTTACAAAACATTTGGTTTCAAACCATTACTATTCCAGCAGTAACATTTTGAAACATAGTTCACAGCTGTATTTTGGCATTTGGTGAGACTGATAGCAAAAGGTGTTTTAATTCAAGGATCTTCCTTTGCACCTAGCACCCCAGCTGCAGAGGTTTAGCCATCAGAGGTTTCACAAGCTGGTGGATCATGGGGAACTTTCCAGAGGCTGAGTGGCAAGAACTCAGGCTGGATATAATGTCCTTGCAAAATGCACTGTGTCTCAGTCCTCACTTGGTGGTTGATAATCACAGAAATGTCTTTCTACCCCAGAAGAGAGACCAAGGATGGGTTGCTCTAAAACTCAGGGCTTTCAACTGCTTGTTGAGCATTTGTTTTTCCCATGATGTACCAGTGACAAACTCCATCGGTAACTTCCAGCTGTAGAGCTGTCAGTCTTTTACTACTTCAAATTTATCTTTAAAATAAAACCAGGGCTTCTCCATAGCTATACAGTCTGGTTTTGATGGCATCTACCCTGACTGAGAAGCAGGTGGGTGTCTGTGCTTGTTGTCAGAGGTTGGGTCAAAGCTTTGTGAGTGATACAGAAGAAGGAAATGAAGAAGGGTCACAACAGGGTTACATTTTGCTGCTTCCCTTTGAGAAATTACCCTCCCTCTGCCAAACACAATTCTTTCTGACTTCCATGAAGTTGTAAGTGATTAAGGGTAGGAATCCAGAAATCCCAGAGCATAAGAGTGCAGAGTGTTCACATCAAATGGAACATGGTGACAAAAATGTAGGCAAAGGAGATGGAGCAAAATTCCAGCAGTAATTTGCAGTTCTGCTGTATCAAGCAGTTATTCAGACAATGAACAATTGAAGAACTATTCACATCACTTCATATTTGCTTACCCTTATGGCTAACATGTCATTTTGGCTATTGTTATATGGCAACCAAATACTACTTGGGAAAGAAATTTAAAGTCTAAGTAAATTAATAGCTCATTCTTGGGTGTTTCTTATTGGCCTAAGTTAGATATGGGAGTGTTAGCTTAACTCGACCTGTTCTCTGCAAGTGCCTTTGTCTGTCTGTAGCATATGTGAAAAGCCAAGGGAAAATTAATTAGAAAGGATGTATCTAATTTTTGTACAGTGAAAGTTAAGTAAAGCAGATTCAAGCATGACAAAATTAAGTACAAAGAGACATCTTCTGACAGGACTCTGTGTCTGCTTGCTTTGGAGAGTCTCCCCAACATGAATACAGATCTTTTATTTCTGTCTTTGGATGAAACTGAAAGAAAGGCTCCTTTTGCAGTACTTAGCTGAAGCCTGAACAAGAACAAAATCAAACTTCTTTCATCTAAAGAAAGAATTTGGTTCAAATATTGGCTTTGAACTTGGCTGCTTCTTCTGTAGAAGCTATTTGCCCTTCCCCAGGTCTGATCAGGGATTTCTGAAATCTGAGGGTTTTTTTCTTTCTTTGGATTGCCAGCAGCAATTGGTCTTAACTGTTGTGTTTAAAAAGCAAATAAACAAAAAAACCCACAATATCTAGACCACTGATGTATAAAGTCCATGCTACAGAGAGATAATGCACTATACAGCTGTGTGAAGCGGTATAGTAGAAACCAGCTACATAGGAAAGACCTTTGTTAGCAACTGATACTTGCGAAGGTATTAGAATAAAATTGAAATTAATATTAATCAGTGCCAATGCAATTCTTAGGGTTTAGAATTTTACTTGATGCAGAACAAGCTCAGACACAAAGAAGAAATCTGTTCATGACAAAAAAATCTCCCAAATGTTCTAGCCAAGAAGTACGAAGCCTGTTAGTCCAAATTCTCGAGATGCAGCATACTTGAATTGTGATTTATTTTTATTTCTTTTAATTGCTTTCTATGTTTCTTTTGAGTGAAAATCAGTCACATGGGAGAGCAGGGATGTCCCAAACCTTCCTTTTACAGTTTCCAGTCTTCATGAGTCCTCTGAAGCAAGCACTAAAAGCAATAACCAAAAAGGGCTGGCTGGTCAGATTGGTTTTAAATTTTATTCAGCTCTTTACATTGTAAAGATTATATCTTCATTTTTCATCTGCCTAACAAAGAGGCAAGGCCACATGGTTAATAAATGGACCAAACCACATCATGACATAGGTCTTGGAGTCCATAGGAATCAGGGTTCCCCCCCAAGTTGGCAAAAGGCATCTGCTGTGACCCTGAAGAAATTATTTCATCTATAGGGCATATATATATACCTTTATATATATAAAGGTAATATATATATTACCTTTTAGGAAAACAGTATTGTAATAAATTGGGTATTAGGTAGATATAACTAATTAGTATTTGCATGGGCATGGACATTGCAAAGATGAAAGCACATTTCTGATGTGCTCGTAATTTCACAGCTCACATGGACTCAGTCAAAATCCATTCTTTCCTCCAAAACATTACTCAGTCAAGTTCTCTGTGTAAGAACATACCAGGTGTGGGGGTTGTTTTGTTTTGTTTTGTTTTCTCCATGGTTATACCAGTTCCGTTGACAAGGTAGGAGCCAAAGGGGCTTTTGGAAATGAGGGACACTGTGCTTGGATTGAATGAACCAGTGTATATCATGCAAGCTAAATTACTTTGTACAAATAACTAAAATGATTATGTTTCTATATTAAAAACAGTAATTCACAGTCACTAAAATCCATTCCCTGAAGACAGCTTAATGAAAAGAGGCTGATTTGGTGGTTGTGTGTTCTGCCAAACCTTTTTTTTGCTTTCATACTTTTATTATTTTTTTTTTAATTAGAAATTTAGTTTAATTTTTTTCTTTTTTCATTCTTTCTATTTTTTTTTCTTTAGGGTACTTCAGAAAAATGGTAGGGATACATATAAACAGGGTGTTTCCTGTAAATTCTTGTGTTAACAGATTAAGTCTGTCTGGGTTTTCTAAGCCTATCTGCCACTGTACTAAGCTCTGCAGAAAAGCAGCTAAATTCCACCCATATTGCACTTTAATTAAAACAAACTGCAATGCATATAAGGAAATAATTGAAAAGTGAAAGGCAAGAGTCTTTGGAGATTAACCATATTTGTCACTTAGAAGCACTTTCAGCACAAGTAGGAGGTTACATGTCTTTAAAATCAGTCAATATATGTGGGTTAAGATGCTGCTTCCTGTTAAGAAGTAATACTTTTCATATGAGAAGTGGTGTTTTGGGAGGGATTTCTACAGCTGGAAGGAGTTTACTAGGAATATGAGTCCAGTTAACCTATCACAGGTAGGTATATCCCTTCCAGGAGGACTAATTTGGGGAAGATAATAAATTCTGAAGAAGCAAGGTACTGTAGTATGAGAAGTACATGAGTGAGCAGTGAACACTACATCTGACAGGGACTGTATCTGATGCTTTAAAATGGAAGGGAGGATTAGAGTTGGGCTTAAGTCATTAAGCAGCACAAGATTTTTAATGTTAAATAATGCTTGCACCAATTTCCTGAAGTGTTTAGAATTAATTTATAGCAGTCCACTAATTAATAACATTATGTTGTTTATATGCTTCAGGAAAAAGGATTTTTATTGTACAAAATCTTGAATTTGGTGAGGAGGAATGGGTGTTGTGAGTGGGATTACTTTCATGTAGCGTTCATTAATAGTAAATGCTTTTTTGCTTTTTACCTGCAGCTTGTTTTCCTGTCAGAGAATGATTCATAGTTATGTATGTTTAAGGAAGGTAAATTAAATTCCTTTTTAGATTATGAGGTTTAGATTTACTTCCATCAGTAGTGATAGGTTGGAAAAGCAAAGTTAGAACTATTTAAATTGCTTGCAGAGATAGATATCAGCAAACTTGCTGCCTCTGTTTGTCAGGGCTGTCTGGTGTGGCTACACTCAAAACATCGGGTGTCTGGGAACAGGCCACAAGGCAAACAGTTTAAAATGTGTTTGTAACTTGAGAGACCACTTCTTTTTCCTTCTCTCTAAAATAGAATTGTAGTGGTAGCTCCCAAACAATCTGAAGACAAGTGCTGTTTAATTCTTTTTCTCTAAGCACAGCTTTTTTGGACTCAGGGTAAATATTTGCTTTCAGTTCTGTGATGGGTGTTGGAAACTCAAAGTAGCAGCTCTGTCCCAGAAAAGAACATTATCCCAGTTATCTATGAAATCGAGAAGCTGAAGTGGAATCTAAGCCATCCAGACAATCTCAGGGCCTGAAGCCTAATTTTAGTATTTCAGGGATACACGGATCTACTTACCCCGACATTAGACCAGCCTAAAAAGGCACATGTCATTTGAGACTTGAGCCTGTGGAAACAATTTGGAATGAAAATGTAGGAGAAAACTGCTTGCTTAATCATAATCTTTCCACATCTTCACTGAAGAAGAAAAGTCAAGTCAGATAAATCCAATTTGCATGAGATTTTTCATGCATGCAGCTCCTGCTGTGAAGTAGAAAGATGTTTCCTCTGCATTTGGAAAAGCCATGATAGGCTGCCAGTGGCCAGTTTAACACCTGTAAGCCCACCCAGCTCTTAACCAAGCCCTTTGAATCCAGGCAGATAAAACAATTTAAGTTCAAAGATAGTTCAAATCTAGTGGCTGTGCATAGTCTTATCTTCCATGCCCAATCCATTACTATGTTTTCAGTACTTATGTATCATACCCAAATAGTCTAAATTGAGTACTGACATCTCTCACTATAGAGGATCTTGCCTGATTACTAGGAATAATGTATTTTAATAAAACATTATTTTTAATCAGTGTAGAACATTGCCTAAATACTTGGGCTTATTATAAACCAGAGGAAAAGGTATGATGATTTTAATTGATGCCTGGTTTTAATTAATGATTTTACTGTTGCACGATTTTATGGTGTTTCCAAATAAAGCCCTTCAAGGGTTTTAGAATTTTAAACCTAACATTGTTACAGTTCAGGGATGCAAAAGGGCAAAAGCCTGTGTTTTACACTGAAGCCTTCACCATATCTTTTAGCTTTGCCTGCCTTTGTGATGAGGGTGCAGAGTGCATCAGGTAAAATTTCTGTTTTCCAGAGTCACAAAGTTTTGAGTTAATAAATTAATAGATTAATCCAAATAGAGTTGTTTTAAGCTAGGAGTGTTAATAAGCACTGGAATGGGTGCAGTTTGGTAAAGTTGCAATCAGTTGGTAATGATGTGAGCTGGTAAGGCAGTGTTAATTGCAGTTAATTTTAAGTTTGTCATGGTTCATAAGGTACTACACCAGGACAGTCTCTAATACTGGTTTTCCATTGTCAAAGCAAACACTGGTCATCAGAAAACTGATGTGAGAGGATGATGCATATTTTTCTTATATGATTGAAAGGAATGATGCGTATTTTCCAAAGGTAAGGAATATTTGTACTGCTCAAAGTTCTTGAAATACTGCTTCAAATTCTGAAAAAAACCCTGTATGTCACTAACGGATTTAGAAGAGCCAAGCTTTGGGGATTTACATGTGGAAAGGCAAGGTGCAGCAGATGAAGTGATATGTCCTATGTGGTCAGCAAGAGCAAAGGACTTATTCTATTCTGGAAGCATCCAAAACTTTTTCTCAAACAGGACACTAATAGTTTCTTGCCAGTGGTAATTTTCTCTAGGTGGCAAATAAGACTTCCAAGAAATGTAATAGGGAAAAGTGCAAGCCCTCTGCACAACTTCATCTAGCAATGAGGAAATATTATCTGAAAGTTAAAAAAAATTGAACTTTGGGAACTTTGTTTAACAATTATTTCCCTTTCTGACTGAAATAAATGAGCCCAAATATTTAGCCCCATGCTCACTCTTCAGGGAAAGGGCTTTTGCATTGATTTATTTCAATGAGATTAATTTTTTATTTTGATATGCAATTAGGGCAAATTCAGCTTATTTCTTCCCACCTCTAACTTTCACACAATGCCCCTTAATGCATTTTCCAAAGATGGCAGGTGACTGGAGAAATAGGGCTGGGACTCTGCTGTGATCAGAATTACAGCCACGCTTCACAGCAGTCAGTGGCACCTCTCAGATCATAAAGCTGCAAAATTGAAGGTAAGAAAACCAAAGCCTCTCATGGCTCTACAGATGCAGCTGGTGAAAACCAAGCATGAGCAAGCCCTCAGCTGTGTGTACACACAAGTTGGTGTGCATAGCACCCTGGTTACACTAGCTAGTGGTCACATATAGCAAAGGATGCATTACATTACCAAAGCCAGGTCTGATCCCCTGATTTGCTTGCAATTTGCTGTTCAGCAGCAACCCTCAGTAAGTAAAAAGAGCCCTTGCTTGTCAGTGAGGGCTTTGCTAATTGTGTTTAATGTGATTCGGTTCCCTGCCCTGAATCCTGGGCTGAAAGCCAGCAAGGACCTTCAGCTCCTCCTGTGGCTTCGAGTATTTGCAGTTTCCCCTGCCCTAATGCCTGAGGAATACCTCGCATCCTGCACCAGCGTGTTAATTCCTCAAAACACTTTGTAAATCCCTGCCTGGCCAGTTCCAGCTGGACACTGTGGAAACACTTTGGTTTGAATGTCTGCATCTGGAGTCTTACCTAAGCAGTGCTGTAGCATTTGATTGAAATTTTCCATGCAAACTCTGTCCCAAAGTATCTGCCAATGGCAAAAACATTTTTTAGAGCGAAGCAAGCGTGGCAGAGTATGGAAGATTCAAAGAAATAGGTGTTTTTTTCTCATGTGCTCTAAGGAAGGTGGGAAATAGAGAAAGCAAGAGTATCTAAGGAGACTGGTCCAGGTGGGTAAAGGACTATTTAGAGTCTTAAATTCCTGACCTGCTCAGGATTTCACTTTTTTCTACTACATATCCCAGTGTTTCTTGACACTTAAAACTAAGGACATTCTCAAAAGTTTAAAAAGATAAGTGTTAGGCAGAGGGGAGACAGGGAGGTAGACTGAGCCCCTGAAAATGGGCTCTAGGGATAAAACTGGGCGAACTTCAAACTCTGAGATCAATTGGTATACCAGCAATAACCTGTTTTCAGATGCTACATGTTTTGCTGAATATATGGTAAGGATATCTGTGACAAAGGGACTTGAGGAGCCTTGGAGAAAAAGTTAGAAATACCTGGGTTTGCAGGACTTTTTTTTTTTTTTTTTTTTCTTTTGCTCTCCCCCCTCCTTCCCTTTTTTAATATATCCTGACTGCCACAGTCCATATTTTCTTTGTTTGAAACTATACAGTAGCTGTCTACAAACTGCTGTAAAGTGCAGTTACCTGTTATTGCCCTGTAAATAATTGAATAACCTCTTCCAGGCAACATGGTCAAGATGCAGATTTAATTTACTTACAGGCTAGGAGTAAAGATGGTTGAACCCTTTTGGTTTGCTGTCTGTGTCTGGAGGTGCTGCGTATGGGTACATAAATAGTTGACTGAACCTGTCAAATTCTCTGCCAGGAATGTGCATGCCCTCTGGTCTGCTATACATGCTTATATGAAACAGTTCTCCTTCAGTAGGAGTAGGGAGTAATATATTTTCCAATACTTTTGTTGGAAGTAGGCAAAATGCATAAGGAATGATACATAGAGAAGCAGAAATGGGTTTCAGTTTGTGGGTTTTTTTGTTTTGTTTTATTGTTGGGTTTTTGTTTCTTTTTTTTTTTTTACAGGGGAAACACAGTATGAGATTTTTTTTAATGTTTTGGGTTTATTTTGTTTTGGTTTATTTTTATTTTAGTCTCTGTGCTCTTATGAAATTCTGTAACCTAGTTAGATAGGTGATGTGTAATAGCCTCTGCCAAAATTTTGACAGTGATAACATGGCTTAAATGCTCCCTAATCATAGGATCATTTTGGTTGGAAAAGACCTTTAAGATCATTGAGTCCAGCCATTAACATTACTCTGCCAAGTCTAGTGCTAAACCATGTCCTGAAGCATTATGTCTGTGTCTTTCAAACACCTCTAGGGATGGTGATTCAACCATCTCCCTGGGTAGCTCGTTCTAGTGTTTGATAACCCTTCCAGTGAAGGATTTTTTTCTACTACGCAATCTAATTCTCCCCTGGTGCAGTTTCCTCTTGTCTTACCACTTCTTCCTAGGAAGAAGAGGCCAACCCCCACCTCTCAACATCTTCCTTTCAGGTAGTTTGTGAAGAGCCTTAAGGTCTCCCCTCAGCCTCCTTCCTTCCTGACTGATCAACCCCGCTTCCCTTGGATGCTCCTTGTAAGACTTGTGCTCTAGACCCTTCCCCAGCCTGGCTGCCCCTCTCTGAACTCACTCCAACACCTCAACGTCCTTCTTGTAAGTGAGAGGCCCAGAACTGAACACAATACTCAAGGTACAGCCCCACCAGTGCTGAGTACCAGGGACACAATCACTTCCCTTCTCCTGCTGGCTGTGCTATTTCTGTAAGGTGATGTTCAGGTTGTGAAATGAATTGAAGGAAAATCAAAACTCAGTTTTTAGTCGCTGTAAATGTGAAATGAGATGCGTGGGGCCTGCAGCTTGCTGTGGCAATGCATGCTGCAGTGCTGGGGACAAGGACAAGGCAGTTGTTTCACACTGACTTCAGGCTTTCTGAAGTGCTCAAGAGGCTGCTCCCCGTCACCAAGGCCCAGGTTTGTTACATCTCGAATGAGGATGTCACATTAAAACTGCTTTTTGGACAATTAATGCCATGCTAAGGGTCTTTATTTAAATCAAGAAAGTAGGTTATATTTTACACAAAACTTTTCTTTTGCTTTCTGCTTTAAAAAAAAAGAAAATAGTGCTTTCTACTCTTATTTGTACTCGTTAGAGAAAAAATTTTAACATATATAATTTTCTCCTCAGGTTAGTATGTTTTGAATTCTTTAGTCTATATTATATTTTTAAATTAATCTTTTTAAAGGGCAGATGAAGAGACCAAATTATCAACAGTTGGGAGACACTGGAGAGAATATAGAGAAGACAAAGATCTTCCCTTTATAAACACAGTTTTACCTGGGATATCGTGATCTACAGATGTCCTATCCTTTTCCCAGAACAGTTGATAAAACTTGGATGCCACTATTTCTCCAGTAAGACTACCCATTTGGAACCATGGATGCTAAAAATCATGTTGTCAGCACAACTTTTCTAATTACCACTGCTAAAAAAGGGTAAAGTAATAGAAAAAAGAACACTCCACTCAGCTATTAGTCTCCAAGATGTTAATGCTCTCAGGCCTTACAACATGTAATCAGTAAAATTCCTCAATTCCTCTTTTTAACAAGATGATGAGTGTCTTACACAGTAACACACACCCATGGGCTTGCAATGTCCTGGCGATTTTCCAGAATACTTTCACTATCTCAGTTTCCTTACAGTCTGGATTAGATACAGTGTTTTTCTACTCTTGCTGTTGTTAAATTCATTTTATATGACATGGCTGTGCACTGTTAAGCAGCTCTCACCTTCCTCTCTTGAGGCAGATGCATTAAGCCATGCTGTTTGCAGAAATACCTTAAGTGATTTTTAATGAAAAGCATAAAGGTGGGGAGCCACTGTCCAAAATGATGATGTTTTCTTGGAATTTGCCCTTTTTTGAAGGTCACTGAAGGTATCCTATTGTTTTAAGTGGTTGGTACAGTCTTTCAAGTCCATTCATCCTGCTTGTGATTGCCCTTCACCCAAGGACAGGGCCATGCCTTCCTGTCAAGTGACCAAAAGGCGAATCTCCATAATAACCATATTTGTAGCCATTGCACAAGTGGTTTGTCATAATCCTGGCTAATAGAGATATAATAATACCAGAGAAGACAAAACTGGTCAGATCTGCCATCCTACAGATGACGAACCCAGAAGCAATACCCAGTGACTCTGCTCTTGCACAACTTGGGTCTTTTAGAAGGAGTTGCTACCACTGCTATCACAAAACTCCTGACTTGAAGTCTGTTAGTTTTGAAAATAATCTTCTTGGACAGATAGATATAAGTGAAGGTGTTATATCTGCATATAATAATGTGCAGCTAATACTTATAGACCCGCTCTGTGATGTTTAATGGTTTCTCACTTTTGTTGCAAGCTTACATAAAATCTATGGCTGCTGTAAGGCATAAGGTATAAAACTTTCATGAGTAATATAAAATATACAAAATGTTGTTGTTAATATTTAATACAATTTGCAGCAGTCAATGAGCACAATCAAAGTTTATTAATAAAGTTGTTCTGTTGCAATAGCAATTTCTTCTTTTCATTGTGTGTGCGTCTTCAGGGAGAATTTAGCAAGATTTTTTGACCCCCTTAAAAGAAAAAAATTATGGCGTGTTTAACAATAGTATTGGCAACGTCTTGCATTACTTGTTGGCATTTTCTTCAGTAAGTAAACACAGCTCTTTTAATGACATCTATTTAAACACACTCCATGATAAAAGAACTAAGTTTTGGCCAGGGTGTTCAGTAAGATGTCGCAATTCAGGCAGCTCATAGCAGCTACACTGATGCACTGCAGATAATCTCTAGCAAGTGGGGGTGGGCTTTGTTGTTGTTTGTTTTAACCCATTTTCCTACATGTCCATGGATATTGCAGGCAGCAGGATGCAGGGCAGAAGCTGAATTTATTGAGCTGATACATATAAGATTGTAAGATCTTTAGTTAAATTGGGGTGTGCCTTGCTGTACCTGTTGAATTGGGCAAGGTACTGATTTGCCCCAAAGGGCCAATGCTTTGGCCCCAGGCACAAATATATCCATGTTGGGGATGCTCCCCATGGACCCTACAACACCATAGGATGCCTCCTCTGAAATCTCAGGATGAAAGTAATTCCTGGCCCCAAATGTTCTCGCAGGGTTGAATTGGTCAGCAGCAGCATGACTCTGTACAGCTCAGCTTGGTGTGGTTTATCAAGATTGCTTGAGAACCATTAACTTTAAGGCCTTTGTAGTACCAAAGCAGCTGGTTGTGATGGAGACCCACCAAGGGCCAGGGTCTGTTTTGGCTCTGTTTGCATTATTCAAGTGGATCCAGAGGACTTTTTTCTGTCATCTGAGCGTGTTGTTAATTTCTCACTGTGGTTTTTAATCCATCTTCTCCATTTTTCTGTTATGTCTCACTTAAATAAAGCTAAGCAGTTTTAAGAAGACTTCTTCACACTATAGAATAATTCGATACATCTATCAAAATAGGTTTTTGTTATAGTACTCAATGGCATATCCAAAATAGTGTGTAAAGTCTATCCTTTGTTTTTTATCTGTGAGCTCTACCAGTTGAGAGCTGCTTGACTGCATTCCACTTCTCCTTTTGTGCCCTGGACCATATTGAATTCTCCAGATGCATTAGAACAGGAACATTTCATGGTTTGGTTATGTCGTTTTTGTTTGGGTTTTGTTTTGTTTTGGGTTTTTTTTTGCTTCTTTAGAAGTAAAAACATTTTACAGGATAGGCTAGAGCAGTACAAGAAAAGGTTCTGCAACAGGTATGAAGTGGTTAAGTCTTAAATTCAGTTGTCTAAAATCATCCCTAAAGTAAACATATATGCCACCATACTTTATTTACTTTGTTCTCTGGGTGAAAAATGTCTTGAGATTACCAATGATCTTAGTTGTAATAACATAGATAGATAGATAGATATAGATATATACGGGTTTATTGAAATATATCAACCTTATTGCCAATATTTCATAGACAGTTCTTCATTTCAACAATATAGAATTCAATTTAGCAGAAATGTGATATTCCTTCTGAAATTTTAAATTCCCAGCAGATGTATAATTCAATTAAGTCCAGAAGATTAAAAAAATTGAAGTCATTCTCTATACATACACTCTTACTGCTCAGTTCCAAAATAATGAAAAACTACAGCTGTTCAGTTTTGGTTCATCTATCGCTTTGTACAATTTTTATGGGTTTTATGTGTAATCACATTTGCAGAGAGAATTTTTATAGAGTCTGCTCCATTTTGCACAGTTATTATCTTTCCACATTAAAAACAGATTGTAAAAGCTGATACACAAGCCTTGGGCCCACTCTTTAAGCAAAGCACGGTCATTAAGTATGGGGGGGGCAGGGGGTGGTGTTGCAGGGCAAAAAGGAGCTTGTAAAACAGTTATTCTGTTTCCTTATAATATGGGATGGCCTTTGTCTCCTTTTCTTCCTTTCATCAACACACTCCTTTCACTTTAAACCCTTTCCAGTCTGTATGTGGAACGAAAGGGGTCATTTATTTGTGTGTAGCAAACTTCAGCAGAAATTGGACACAGGCATTACCTAAAACTGTAATTCTCCTCTATAGGTGAAAGGTCCTTTCGTGTAAGTGCTTGCGTGCTGACAGCATTACCAAACCTTTTCTAAGTTCTTGGCTCGTGTTCCTAGGTTAGTGCTCGAGGTCAGGTTTCCATGTCAGATGTCACAACAGTATCTGTGATCTGTGCAGAATAATTTAATTTTTCTGGGCCTCAATTTGTTTTAGAATGCAGCTGCAGCACAGATCTGTTCCAGAGGGTGCTACTTGCAGCTCAGCCATAGCTCAGTTTGTCACACTGGGATGCCTACAACCTTACTACTTGTAGGGTTATAGGTGATGTAAACTGAATATATTCATATAATTTATGCCTTGCAGTTTGCCCATCTCTTCTAATTGGTCTATTAAAATATTACTTCTCTGTGTCTCTCTGTATTCGTCATCCAAGGGGAATGAAGATCTGCTTAATCTTGGCATTTCAAATGTGAAATATCTAAAATATTTATTCAAAGTTCCAAGCATAAAGTATCAGAAAGGTATTTAAAAAAAAAAAAAGTTTACTCTATAATTTCTTCTAACAGGAGCATTTGCAACTCTCCCTAAGCAGTCACTCAAAGGTAAATAGCTAAAGCATTAGTGATCAGCACTGCATCTAATTAACTGCCTGATTGCCTGGATGAATCCTACACTGCTCTGTATTGACCTCTATGAAGAAAAAATTGATTCACTGACCTGTCACTAGATTGCTTTCCAGAAAGTATAAGGGACTTACCTGGGCTTGCTGAAGGTGCTTCTTATCTGTAAGGTGTCTTGGCTTTAGCAGATAACAGTGGGGTTTTTTTCCTCTCCTCCTCCCCCAGTGAAACTGGAATGTACAGCTGTTGAAATGGAAGAACCTGATGATTTCACTTTGATTTTGTTTTAGCTGAAGGAACAGGGTTTGGGGTGAGTAAATCAGCTGAGGACAAATAACTGGCAAAAAATTAATGTTGGCAGGAGAACAGTATTGGATAGAACTGTGAAAAATCGTAGTAGGTGAAATATTATGCATGTACTTGCCATAGCATGTGCAATAACACAGCTGTCCTGACCATGGCTACTACTTCAGCAGCCATGGAAAGGTTTTCAGATCAGAGTCTGTGGTCAGCTGTGTTACAAACTGATAATCTGACCACCTTAATAATTATGGAAATTCAAAGTCATCATTTGGGTACTATGCAATATATGCTATATTATACTAACATATCTGGTATATACAGGGTACTCTTCCTCCTCTTAATCTATATTTCGGTCTCTGAAGTTTGTAGAGAGTTTGTTTGCAGCTTTGGAGAGATCCAACTTCCAGATTTTTTTGTTTTCTAACAAGAAAAATGCCTTTGCCATCATAAACCAACAGGTATTAGTACCTACTGTAAGATTTCACCTCCTTCTGAATCATGTCTTATAAGATACGAAAAATCTTTAAGCTGAAGTGGAGTAATTACATCTTCTCTTCCTCTTGCCATCTGCCTGAATCATAGATACTTCCCTACATCTGCTAAACTGAAGAGTATCCTCCACTGATGCTGCTATCCCTCTTCTATGGTACAGCAGCCTTTCCTTGGCCTTTATGGTTTGACTTCATGCTTCTAAATATGAACTACAGCTCCAGGAGATAATCTGGAGTAAGGAAATCATAAGGAAAGTCAGATTTGACTGTCATCTGACTTGTATGCTTACCTGTAACCTTGTAACATGCAACTCAGATGTCTGCCATTAAATATGTCAGGTTATCTGAATTCTGCATTCCTCTCATATGGACATGGAGAAAATATTACTCTCCTCTGCTTGCAGTAGCCTTTTTCTGTATTTTCTGTATTTGAAGATGGTGAAGCTTCCCACAGTCATCTGATCTTCAGATCACCAACCTCGTTTCTTTCCCCTTTTTCTAGTTGTAGGTCATAACATCTGGAACTTGGACCATTCTTACTGTTTTCCTCTAGGCTCTGTCTAGTTGGCTCATAACTGTTGCAATTTGATGCCTGAAAACTGAACAGCCCTGGGTAGAGTGTGTTTTGCTGAAAGGTATTTCTTTGGGAGAAAAATCTATACTGGACCAGGTAAAAGTGGTGATCTACTTTGTGTTTATCTTCCCTGATATCAAGGTGATCTTCCAACCCTTCCCTTCATATCAATGGATGTTGCTTTCAAAATAAAACAGCTTCTCCCCACCACATCCACACTCCACTAGTGTATTAGGACAAAAATGTCCACAGAAAGAACTCCTTCAGCCTGGCCAATCTAAGCTGTAACAAAACCAAATAAATTTTGTTCGGTTGGATCATTATTTATCTTTAATGTTTTTCTTGTTGAATTTGCTGTACTGCAAAACTTTGAGTCATGTGCTTGTAGCCTTGTGTTTTGGAAGCTGACCCTGTTGATGTAAGAAAGGCTCAAGAGCACTCAGAACAGAAGATGTTGAGAGATCCTATCCATCTGGCTGACGGATGAGAAAATAAAAGAAGGGTGGTTTGGGTTTTTTTTGCAGTTAGCTAATCTGTGCTCAGACATTATCTGCAGATCCAGACATGTTGCCTTTTTCCCAGGAAATCTCCATGTGAGAGTTTTTTTCATGGTTCTCTCATTACACTGAAAACTCACTGTCCAGTAGATGGGATGGCAGTACTGAGATACTGTATCTATACATGACAAGTTCCTTGAATTAATAATGTTTGGCAATAAATATTTCTGGGGTTTTGTGCAAAATCCATATTTTCTTTAAAAATGGGTTTCTATCTGCTAGATTATGACATCAAAAAGCCATTCAAATTTGCAATTTAATTTGATTAGACAACAGGTTACATTTCCTGGAGCCATGAAGGAAATGAAGCTGGGTTTCTTCCCTTACCAGCCATTCACTTTTGCTCTTTTTATTGCAGCGAGGTGCAGGCATCACTCTCCACACAGCCTGTCTGTGTTGAGAGTGAGCAGGAGTTTTGCAATTTTCTTATGGTTAAAGGCCAGGTCTGAGAATGATGGACTTGTTGATCACAGAGATTCATGAACATAATGCCAAATTGGTAACCGAGATCACCCCAATTTGTAAGATAATTTCTTCTTTGTTTTAAACTGTTAAATCTTTTGTCTCTAGCAACTGGAAAGAATAAGCCAGGCTAAATAAAGTGTGCTGCTACAGGTTTGGTCCTTCTTTCTTGTTTTTTTACTGCTGGGTGCACATTAGGCTTTCAATTACTTTCTTGTTTACATCAAGAGAGGAAAGCAATTCTGATTGTACCCACAGGTGGTCAGCCTTTTTGGTTATCAAATGAAAGCAATTAATTCCTTCCATGCCCAGCAATGCACTTTTCCTCCTAATGGAAAAATAAACACTGTCACTTTCCATAACCAAGCAGCCAGGGAAGGACCCATGGCCTTTCTCAGCTCCCCTGTTACTTTCCTTTACACCCTAAGAGGGGAGAGGCGAGGGGTTGGAGTGGGGCAGGGAGGTTCTCTGAATGGATGTTTTATTTCCCAGCTGCTGCTTTTTTGAGAAAACAGGAGAAAACGTAAATCCTCAATGTGAAAAACATTGGACCAATCCATATTTAGTAAACTGAGGAATGAGTGTTTTAAGGGAAAATTTGTGGTTTATTACGCTATCAAATTCTTAAGTAGCAAATGGATGCTTAAGGGAGTTGAATTCCTTCAAGCAATGCCTGTTCTGCAAACTGGGGTCAGGGTACCTTGTGGCTCAGATCCAGAGTTAGTGGCTTCACAGCTATGGGTGAGCCCTGTGCTACTGTCACATAGAGAACCAGCTGCTGACTTTTCTTCCATGCCCAAGAAAAGCCCCTGGTTTTACCCAAATGATAGCAAAGCAGAAATGGACATGAGGCATTATGTGAGTAAGGATGGGAATCGACTCACCCCAGCACTGGCGTCCAGCTATTTAAGAGATCTTTAGCAAAGCATTATGGCAAAAGCACTCAGAAGAGACTAGAAAGAAATGTTTTTTTTTTAAATTGTGTATCTGTGAAATGCTCAAAGATACCTAAAGTTCTGAAGTTAGGCTGGTTTGGTTTGTGGTGTTGTATTAGGGGTTTATCTTGGTTTTTGGTTGGTTGGGGTTTTTTGTTTGCTTTTTTGAGTTTGTTTTGGTTTTTGGGGGGGAGTTGTTTTGTTTTTATTTGGTTGTTTGTTTATTTTCCCCCCTCTCCATTAATGTAAGGCCAGAAACTTGTAAAACAAACAAAAAAACCATCTTGCTATGAAAAGTACTACCCATGGGACTTGGAATAGTTACTGAAGGAGCTGATAATCCAGTATCCTGTCTTTCCAAAACACATTTGAGAATTTTATGAGTTTGACCTGGGTAAGCATGAAATCTTGCCCAATCCTAGCTTGAAACTCTTGTGGGTTTTGTCTTTTAAATTGCAGTGTGGGTAAGCTGAGAGTTCAAGTATACTTAATGTCTTGTTTTGGTTTAACTATCTTGAAATGAAAATGTCTTGCATTCTAGTATTTACAAACTCCTATTAAATGCAAAATGGGGAAAAAACATCTGTAATTCATTCTGATTTTGTCTGTTTATATGCTTAAGTTGTCAGAATGATACTCCTAAAAGATTCCAGCCTAAGTCTTTCCTAACCCAGAACAAATGTGGAGAAAACCCAGCAGTGTACAGGGTAAGGTTTTGTTTTATTTGGGGTTGTTTTTATTTATTTTCTTTATCAGTTTAAGCTGGTTTAAGGCAGGACCAGTGATAGAAGGAAGACACTGCAAGGGATATGAATTTAATGTTATTCAACTTTAGCAGACAAATGATGTATGCATTTATTTTTTTTTACCCTTCTAAAATAAATTATTAAATAAATAAAAACCAACAAAATCAACAAACAACCAAAACCCAAGAACAATTACAAAAAGGACAAAATGGCAGCAAGCACAGATCTCTGAATTTATTGGACCTACCTTTCCTGTGCTATAGCAAGTTCAGTCCTATGTGGCTTCTTATGCAAAAAAATGAATTGGGTAACATGAGCTTGATAATGCAAAGAATATTCATGCTAATCACTTGAAAGCTTGTGTAGCCCTCTGTTGCATTTATCCTTTTCATATACATCAGAAGGAAGTTTGCCTCTTTTTCTTTAATCTCTCAACATTTAATCTCTCTAGTTGGACAACTCAATTTGTACTCCTACTGCTGCCCAGGATACTACACAATAAAAAATATCTACAGTCAACAGTCTGGTCTTTCTATGGCCATCTTCAACAACCTCAAGAAAACAACCTTTTTTTTTTTCCCCTTATGCAACTGAGGCCTCCAACAATCACCTCTTCTGGTTTTAGTTCTGTAAAGGGTCTTCTTGTGCCTCAAGTGTCCATAGCAGCACCCAAAGCCTGGGAGTCCTTCTTTCTCTTCATTGAGAGAACACCTCTCTGGTTTGTGCACATCAGCCTGGCTGTTGCTATCTAACATGCAAGCTGTAAATGTGAAGTGTCCTGACTCCTCTGCGTGACTCAAGTGCTGGGAAACTACCTTGAAAGCTGTCAAACCGGCCAAAGTGTTGCTCCTCAGACATGATTTGTCACTAAAAAAACCTTTCAACCAGGGGTTGCCTCAAATAGCAAACTCACTGCCTGGGTTTCTATTCATAGGGTAGGAGAAAAGGAATGTACAACACTGGGAAAATTACTTGCTGGTAATTTTTTGTTGCTATCCTGTTCTTTTCCCAGACTGCTTTCCTTCTTTCTTGCCTGTGTGGGATGTTGCTTGACAGATGTTTCCTTCTTATCTCACTCTTTCTTTATTGCTCTGCCAGTAGTATCTGATTGATAGAAAGTGGACAGGCTGGTACTTACAATACCATCCCTGGATGATAATTCTTTTGCCAGCTTTTTTTCAGGGAGTTGTAGTCATTGCTTGATTCTGAGTGATTTCTGCTAATAGAGCAGGAAAAAGAAAGTAGGATACATTGTCCTGTGGTAATTATTATTCTTATATGTTGCATGGAATTTGAGCAAAGTCTGAATGAATTTGAGCAAATCTGTATGTTTTAAGGACCTGAGCAATCTGCCTAACTTTAATCATTTAGCTAGGAAGAGAATTGGATAGAGCTCAGACAATGATGTAAAAAGATTTTGGGCAAAATTTTAAGACCTTCCATTACCTCTGTATAAGTAAACCCTCGTGACAAAATTGCTGGTGATGTTGAAAGTATCACCCTTTGGATTTCTTTCTGTCCATGCAGGTGCCCATCCTGTTGCTGAGTACCTTTGGTCTGTAGTTAGTTGGTAGTATCTTTATATCTGTAAAACATCATGCAAGTCAATAGCTTAGTTTGTGTGAAGTAGGATCATTAGTGGGGATACAGAGGAGACCTAATGGTCCTTCTAGGCATAGAAGAAGCATATTTATTGCTTTCATTGCAATTTAGCAGACAACTTTTGTCTTGATGGCTCTTTAAACTGTTTGGAACCTATAAAACCATTTATGTGGGGAAATTTTGCAGAGTAAGAAATGGAGACCAGTCCAAATTGCTCTCGTGTCTAACACATTAGGAATAATCTCTGAAGATTTTTGTCACTGTATTTCTCTTTTATCGCTTTATTTACTATATGTCATTGCCACTGCTCCCCATTCATGTGTGATTAATAGGATAATTTCATTCTTGACTTAACTGGGACTCTGCATAGTAAGAAAAATGTGGTGATTGTATTGCTTTATGCAATAAGAGTTGTCATGTAAGCAATTGGGGAAACATTCTGCCCACATGTGTTTATTACAGTGCAGTACTTTGTAAAGTCCATTTGAATTGAACAAGGCTTTTGAACTATTGATTGAGCTGGCACTTTGTGCACTGAGAATAATAAACAGTGGTAGTATGTAGGCAAGCAGTCTATAAAGAAGTAGGACTCTGTCTGTTGTCATATGTAATGCAACAACCTATGCCAGCAGCACTGATGGGAAGCAGGAATGAGTATGGCAAAGAAGAAAAGAAAAAAAAAAAGCCTAATTTCAAACTGTCTAAGCAGGAGCATACACTGTATTTTGTCCCGAGGCTGACTTTAGGTATACAGAAAATACTATAATGTGTTTTGCAACGATGTATATTTTGCTGAAGTAATTTACACTGTTGAAACAGTCTTAGAAATCAATCTAATAGCAGAACAGCATATGTATTTATATGGGGCAGGTAGATGTTTTTATGGGCTAACAATCTCCTTCTGAGAGATTTACCTGGAAATAAGTATAAAATACATAGCGTGGAAATTTTCTAGCCATCTAAGGTATTCATAGATTATTTATGAAGTTTGCAGCATGATGATAGATCTGCACATCTTAAGTCTGTTTACTAATGGATGGGAATCGACTTTTCCCCTCTATCAGTGAATGGAAGAAAGGGTTACACCCACAAAGATAAAGCTGACACAAGAGATGGTAAAGCAAAGCTCATGTGGAGAGAGGTCAAAACCACTGTGGGGTAATGAGAATTATTCTTTTTGTCTCTGGGAACTCCAGCGGCTCATGTGCACAAATCAGATCCTCAGCACCACGTTCACTTAGTTGTTGTGTTGGGGTTTTTTTTCTGTTTTCTTTTTTGCTTTACCTCAAATGCCTGCCTGAGGAGACATCCATAGGAAGTGTAGGCAGTAGCTTGGTAGAGGACGATGGGCCACGTCACACTGTCACTTTGGAGGCAGAACTCCCACGGACCTCAGCAAGCTCTGCTGGGGAGCAGATGGTGTCTCAGCCCAGCACAGGCATATGAAGCTGAACTGAGACACGAGCAGCCTGTTAGGCAAATCCTTTTGAAACTGGGGTAAATTCTTGCAGCTTTTTGTGATCTAGCCCGGATTTCAGATAGTCAGATTTTTTTTCCTTCTTCTTCTTTTGATTCTATAGCATCGGTAAAGCTTTTTTGCAGTCCTGCCATCCACTGTGATCAAAAAATGGTGCTTGAGACTTTCTGCTGGTGGGAGGTTTCCTACAGTTCCTCTGTGCACAGGGTGGATCCTCTGCTTAAACCTACAGCAGGTGAAGGGAATAAAGCCTGGTGTACATTTTTATATGTATAACGTATTGGGTTATGACAGAATTCAAAGTAACCAACTTTATATTCATAGAGAAGATCAGAATTAAAACTGGTGATTTTTTTTTCTTTTCAGATTTTTTTTCCCCCTTCACAAAGGCCCAGAGGCAGCAGCAAGGTTAACGCATTGTGAGCTTTTAAGTGGATGAAAATTTTTTTTCCCCCCTTCATTTAAGTTTGCCACATGCCTCAAGTTAACCACGTGCTTGAGAGTCTTGCTGGATCAGAGGTGAAATCCAGCAAATCTGACTCTCATTTCTAGCACAAGTGAACAGAAATTAAAGACTAACAGTGGGGCTTTGGTAGCAACAATTGTTTGGGCCTCCGAGTCCATGAATAAAATTGCTGGACCATTGGGTGTGTAGAGTTCACAGTAAACCTGCAGTAGCTGCTTTAAAAATTCTTTATTTGATGATATAGTCTCCATAGTCTGCCTGAATCATTGATCACAGGCTGGCTGGTAGCCACCTTGATCTACAGTGTCTTGACTGTCAGCCATGGAAGAATGTTGGGTTTTCCTGCAACATCTGAAATCCAGTTTGGGTAATTTTTGTCCTTCCTTCTTGTATTTGGGTTTGTTTTGTCGCTCTCTGTCATTGTAAGATGCTCCAGTCCAGTTTTGACCCTTGTAATAAGAGGTTTGCATGAGAATGACTGGCCACAGGAAGAATGTAGTGTGTGGGTATTCCTGCTATGTTGTCAGAGCCAGGTTTTGGTTTGCTGCTCTATTTTTTTTTTTCTTTTCTCCCATTCCATTTCACTTAAGAAGCAAAGATTATGTAGTTGAATTGTCTGTCAGCCCCTATTTTTTCTCCTCTTGTCTCTGTGGCTTTTTACGCCAGTGAATACATTTTAACCATATTTGACAGGCACAGAGGTCTCTGATATATTTAATTTCTGCCAGTTTCATGAAAATAGCAGCCATTACAGTGGAGAAAAAGTGGTCCCTACAAGGGGAAGTCAGGAGATCAACCCTTATTAGATATTCAAAAATTCACGTGGGAGGGCAACTTGGAGACGTGAATCAATAGGCAATGAGGCCCCTTTGGTTCTGCTGCTCACCAAAGCCCTCATCTTTCTCCCACCTCTATGTTTAGCTGAATCATTAGGAGCAGATCTGGCATAAATCTCTGTCTGAGCACACTGTGGGGTGACAGAAGATGAACGTGAGCTGTGCTAGCATCACGTTGAACACAAAAGGCAGTCTGAGAAATCTAAATTCAGATTCATTTATTTATGGCTGGACTTTGGAGCAGGGAAGGACAAGAGAACAGCCTTTAAATGGTCTGTGCACTTAGAGTGGTTGAGCTTGGGCATGGGTCAGGCAGGAGGGTGCTGCTGGTTTGTGTGTTTGCAGTGCTTATTAATTACATTTCTTTGTAGCTCGGTAGAGATTTCATTCAGGGGAAATGAAAAGACGTGCAGTTAAATAATGCTCTGTGTGTATATGTAATTTCTGGAGCTGCCTGTGAATGCTAATATTGTTATTCAATAAGTTATTTCTCAGCTTTCCCAGCCATCCGGCAATGCGCAAGGGGAAGTTTTGTGGACTTGGAGGTGATTTGCCCAGTGAAAACACAGCAGGTTGGGGAAGACAAATCTGCTTTTGTGTGTGTCTTCAGTTCCTAATCACCGAGTAAAAATCTCCATTAATTCAGGGAAATGACAGGGAACAGAATGATCTGCAGCTTGTTTTTTTAAAGAAAAAAGTATTCTGAAGGAATAAATTCTTCATCTATCTGCATTTAACTCTAAAAGTGAGTGTAAGCTAAGGAAAATTTTCAGTCTGAAATCTGTGGATTTGCTTTTTTTGTTGTTCTCTACTTCTGGCTGCATTTCTGTGAGATGGCGCCTGTTTGGAGGTGTTAATCTCTACATAATGAAATCTCAGGGAACACATATCCTATATCTGCAGTGCTCCAACTGTTCTTTGAGATCCCTGCGAATGCATCTCACATAATAACCAAAGAAAATAGCGAAAAGCCTGTGATTAGAAACCTAACAAGTAGAGCTTATATAGCAGCAGATAAAAAAATTACCATTCACACGAGCTGGTTTTCTTTAAACAGCTCAATGAGACAGATCTATTTCTTTGCTGGTGTAGAAAACACTTTAAAATGGAGTACAGGAATCCATGATTTCCATGTCTCACTTTGAAACTTGATATTTTTCCAATTTTTTTTCCCCCCACCTACTAAAAGCTCTTTTCAAAAGTGCAAGGACCTGTTACTTAATCTTTTTTACCCACTTGGTGTATGTCAGTGAAGTCAGAACCTTTCAAGTAAATGGCACTGAAAAATTAGTGTATAGATAATATCTGTGTCAATAACGAAGCATCTTAGAGAAAGTTATTGACCATTCTTTAGGCACCAGTTTCATGCTTAGTCTTATTTTTTTGGACTTTGTTTGCTTGTCACTTGCTAAACAGGAGGGAAAGTCCAGTCTAGGTCAAAATAACTTACAACTAGGCAGTCTGTGACACAAGTGTGAGCACAGTAAGAAGTAACTGAAGTGACAGTCGGCTGTAGCTGAATATTACAATATATTGTCAGCATGCACTGGGTTGGTATGTATCATTCCAGGTTCCACTGTTTTACATGGTCTGGTGGAAACTTTGGCTTTATTAAAGAGGTCTGATGTACTAAAAATTTTTTGTAATAGATAAAATACTGTGCTTGAATTTTATTGATTGATGGTAGAGAAGGTGAAGTAGGAAACTGTATATCTGGAGGCAAGGGTATACAGATAGATCTGAATTGCCAGAATAAAGAAAGCTAGGGCAGAAGAAGATGATGTTAAATGGGAGTGAAAAGCAAGAAGAGATGACTATGAACTGAATGCTGGAAATAAGCCGGGCTAGAAGAGAATTAAAATAAGAAGTTAACAAGGCAGTGCAATAAGGAAGGACCACAGAGACTTCTGCCAGTAAAGGATGTGGAAGCATTGAGTTAAATCTTAGCAGGAAAAAAGCAAGAGTATCAGTCAGCTTAGCCATCTTAAAATCTCATGCATGTTGGTAGTATTAGAGTATGAGGGGAGAACTTTAGTAGCTGACAGATGATGATGGAACTGTCACTGTTCTTGTTTTTGTTGGGAAATGTCCCCTAAGTTTGTAAAAAGCCTTTCTAATGTCTAATCCTTTCTACTTATGATGCCAAGCTTTTTAGAGCGTAATACCTTTAGTGTCACTGTGGGGTGTAGATGGGTGTTAACTCAAGGAGCATTGCTTATGGGATTCACCACCAAGACCTTCTTGAAGCACCTGGGGTTTCCTCAGAGGTGTCTCTCACAGTCCCAGCCAGCACTTATGAGTTCTGACGAGATTGTAGCCTGGGGAGGGAATGGTTTCTGCAAAGAGCTCTGTAGATTCAGGGAATAGGACGGATTGGGGTCATGCTGACAAGATTTAAGTTGACACAGTTTTTGTGAAATGAAAAGATCATTTTTCAACAAAAAAGAAGTAGGGTAGTTGTTTGTGGGTGTTGTGTTTTGGCTTGCATTTCACTGATGGCAATCTGGTCCACAAATGTAAGTGAACGTGGCCTTGAATATCAGGGCTTTTGTAAGGATTTTAGGTAGTTACAACTCATTCAACTGATACGTCCTAGTTAGAATATCACTCCACATCTCCCTCTCCTGTTTTTCAAGAGCTCTGCCATAGCTTCATAAACTAATAATACCCAAGAAAGTTTTGCATCTCTCAGTATCATGGCAGGACTGTGCCCATACCCCTCCATCTCGGTGGTTACAGATGGAAGAAAATGTTGAGCTCTGCCAGGCTGAGAAAGCTCTCCTTTTGTCCCAGCTACAAAGTTTTAACCTAAAAAAGCAAGGATTTTTAATAGGGTAAAATTCAATATGGAATTTTTGTCTTGTATTGAAACACTCATGCTTTTGTTTGGTTTTTTTCTTTCTATTGAAACAGTTATGGCATCACCTCAGAATCTTAGCTGTGCTCTGGACTATCTGTAAATGCAACAAAAATGTTGTTTCTGGCTCAAAGAAAATATTATATGTATATGTGTGTGTGTGTGTGTGTATACACACATATAATAAAATATAATGCATCTAGAGGTCTAAATAATACTGCCTTCCCAGCTGGAAAGAAATTTTTGTAGATATATCTGCTGTAGACAACAGGGTTGGAGGTTTCTTTTTTCTATATTTGACACTGCTTTTAAAGGACTTCTGCTGATTGCTATTTTTATTCTTCTTAGTATTTTCCTCTTTGGCATTGATTTGTTTACAGCTCAATTTCCACCTGTCACAAAAGCATAACAATTTAAGCTGGACTCATACATAAGGAGTCCTTAATACCAGTTTGAAATACAGGACCCCCTAAGGTGTAGGTGCTAAGAACCTTAGCACTTTCATTCACATCCTTTTTTCCTTGTGCAGTTGATGTGGTCACTCTGGGCAGTTGGTACCAGAAAGATAAATCTTTATTTTTTTCCCTAAACACACCAGTGCTGAGACACTACAGGAAGCTGTTTGCCCAAATGGTGTTACTGACTAACATGACAATATGTTCTTCCACCTGAATGCAGTACTCCTTCCTAGAGGGTTGAACAGACACCTCCAGTTTTGCCCTCTATGATCAGAGCAATCAGCTTGCCCATAGCATCCAAAGATGAGTATTTTCCTTCTTAAGTGAATGTGAGAGAAGCAAATCTCTGCTCCATGGGCAAATGAGTTGTGCCAGGCATTTTAATGATGAGGTAGGTTAGCCAGGTTATAATTACCATTTAATTTGCACTTGCAGAAGCTGTAACATTTACCTGAACATGAGAGGCACTGGGAGAAGTGGAAAATTCTGTTGCACTCTTGAAACAAATCAAAGAAACTACCTTGGATATCATATTTGAAACAGAATATCCTGCTGACTGACCATGCATGTTGGTATCAGTAGGATTTTTTGATGCATAGAGCTGAATGATCACTGCAAGAAGAGAACATGAAAAAAATCAGTTCCATGGTGGAAAACATGTAGCTTTGCTTGTATTTAATGTTTTTTTTCTTTCCTTTTCTTTTCTTTTTTTTTTGGTTTGTTTGTTTGTTCCCCCCTCCCCCCCCCAAAAATGGAGTGTTTCAGAACTCTTATCCCTTTTCCCTGCTGAATGGCACCTTGAATGCTTATTCTACTCTCTGCTCTCCTCAGAGACTTTGGAATTTTTTTAACTGAGGTTATCTGGGGTTTTGTCTGATTTAGTTATTTTTAATAACAGATAGAAGAGGCTGTCCTTCCCATCCCACCCACTATGGCACCTTTTTACTGTAAAATATCATTTCCTACATAAGTGAGAAATCAGTGATCAACATAAGTACTGCAGCTCTGTGCATCAGTCCTCACGCTTCTGATGAACTTGTAAACCAGGGCTGTGTTTTCTTATTGTGTTGTGTCCTGCAAACCTCCCCTCTTTCTTGCAGAAGTTCCTGCAGGAAATACCCATAGGTTTTAATGTCATACTTACTGCTGTCTTTTTCATTATTTTTCAACTTCTGCAGTGAATGGTTTTTGCTTTCAGTGTTTGTTCTGTAGGAGGGAACTGTGGGTGGCTACAGCTGTAACATGTGCTCCATAATCTTAAAGCATTTGTTCAAAAATTTCCAGACTGCTCTGTTTGAATTTTTAACCAGTTGAGTGGTCTATGCCAGTGGCCTGGGGGAGCCTTGCTGCTTCTGCATCACAACCTGAGTTGCATCCCACCATCACTTGGAGAATTTGGCAACTGAGACAGGACCCATATCCTCCAAAGAGAGGATCAGATGAGGGGTGAAGGTTATGTTGTACATCTGACATTTGTTGCAAGGGGAATTGAGAAGCTACTGAAGACCTTGGGTGGTATTTGGTTTAATTTTTCCCCAAAAGCTTCTGGCCAGGCTGTGTACAACTTATAATTCTGCTGCAGGTGGTGGGGGAATGCATGGGGTGTATTAGAGGACAGTGGGAGTTGTCTTGTTGGAAGCCAACAACAGAAGGGCCAAAGTATTGATTGGGAAATGTGAGAGAAAAGGATATTGCTTCCTAAGAGGGAGCAGAAGGCATGAACACCATGTGGTTTGGATGAGAAAAGGGATTTTGGATTGGGGCAGATAGGGAAGAGACCACAGCTCTCCTGGGTTTTCATCCATCCTGACTGGAAACCTGTATATGTTATGATCCTATGCTAACACTCTACACATTTTTTCCCTCTTTTTTTCTTCTTTGTTGTGATGCTGAAGTATTTGCAATGCAAGTTTCCCTGATGCTGTTATAGAGACATTTCTCCTCTCTTAGTGCCAACTATTAAGAACCATCATGTGCAATAGCATTTGAGCTTATTCTTCTCCTGGCATTAGCAGAAAGATTACTTCTCTTTGTAAATGTTGGAATGTTTTGCAGCTTAGTTATAAATATAGCAAAACCATGTTGCTTTAGTTCCAGCATCTGGTAAGATCCCTTTAAAATATAATTGAGTAAAAATTAGAATTTAAACAGCAATTTTGTCCCTATTTTTCTACTTTAAAACAAACAAAAAAAAAATCCAACTTTTTTGTCATTATATGTATAAGCAAATCTCTTTATTTCTGTCATGAAACTAAAAATAACTACAAATGCAGTCTCTTTCCCAAACTGCTTGCAATTTATATTAGCAGTGGCTTCAAGATTCGAAGTGTGGATGTGCTTATTGAACAGTCCCCAAACTGATGGATGTAAGACTGTGGCTTTGTCAAGGAGACAGCCAGACATGAAACTCTGGTTGCCTCTTGTTTACTATTACAAATGTTCATTTTTGACAGTTTTATAAAGAAATGAAATCCAGATGAAACGTGTAAATCTGAATTGCTGTACATACAGATTCCTGCAATGCACAGGGTGTTCACCAGGGATTCAGGTGTCTGTTGTCTATGCTGCTAAAATGGGGTATCCAACCCCTCTCTTGAGGAAACACATGGCAGGTTTGTGATAGGGTTTGAAATTGGAATAAAGGGTCTATTTATTCTATACCCATTTTTCCCCCATGTTTTTTGTTTGTTTGTATGTTGTTTTTTTTTTTTTCCTTTTGTTTTTTTGTTGTTCTTTTCCTTTTCTGTTTTGGATATTGGAGTAGCCTTTGGGACAAAAGCTTTTGAAATTTTATCACAGATTTTGCCTTTTCAAGTGTAGACTCTGTTTCAATGCAGAAGTTTTGTTCAGCCCTAATGGTAGGTACAAAACTCTGTTCAGGAGAGGAGGCTGCTTGGAAGCCTTACATTTTTCAGAGCTCTTCTATAAACCAACTGTGAGTTTAATATCTCAGTGTAACCTTCTTCTCAACAAAGTAGTTTTCATCCCTTTTACCAAGTAATTCAAGCCTCTAAATTCCTCATTTCTTTTAAATTCATTGATGAAACTTCTCTGATTCTCTGTGAGGAGGAATTTATTCACACATACAGAGAGAGCCCACTGCTTCTTTACAGAGCTGGAAGAGGGAAATTCCTCTCTTTCTGTCTCAGCTCCTCAGTCTTTATGTTCATCTTTGTAAGAGTGAAATACCTTCATTACACCTAGTTTTTAAGTTCTGTTTCTGGGCAACACCTAATAAGCCTATTTCTTAGCAAAATGGCTGAGCTTTGGCTGATATCACTATATTTACTTGAAGAGTGAAGAGATAGAGATTTGTGTCTGTGTCTTAAAATATGTCTCAAGTCCTGTCCTCATTCCCCCCTGTTTGAGGGAAGCTCTTGGCCAACATCCGTGCTCTACAGATTTATGGCTGCAGTCAAAAGTGTGCTAAAAACATGTAAAAGATGGACCCTGCCACAGAAGCTTCTTAATTTAGTTGAAGCAGATAACCTGGGCAAAGGATGGGTCAGGAAACTGTTCAGCTGTGATTCTACTCCAGGCACCCCTGTTTCTATTACTTAGATTATGCTGTTCTCAGTCTACCCAAAGGCCTCACCCCTTGGAAGACATGGCCAGGAGAAAAAGAGAACTTGGAACAACTTGGTGGTTGTTGTTTGCTATCTTTTGGCATCACAACACTTATTTTGCAGTGTTCAGGAAAGATGCGTTTCAGAGCGAGAGAATTTTTCTTGCCATATCTTCATTTAAAAGCTGTGGCACACATTAAATTTAATTACTCTCCTTCTGTGGCTTAAATTGAGGGCAGCTTCAAAAATGAGGGTGGCTTCTATTAAACTTAATTACTTTTCCCTGCAGTCTGCATGGTTAGTAATCACTGGTAGATTCTAAACAAAGATACAGTAAAGAGATTCTTTTATGGAAAGTAGGCTATAAAATGCAGAGAGATGCCAAATACCTTTTATGCCGAGGTTTAATATGTTATTGTTATAGACAGCTATAATAATAATAATAATAATAATAATAATAATAATAATAATAATAATAATAATAATGGTTCACTGTTATTAAGAAGGTATTGCTAGGGAAGGGGTGTTAGTTGAATTTAGCCTCTAGATGTTTAAGCAAAGAATTCTTCAATTTCTTCAAGTTCTTTTGCAGAATTATGGGGTGAATAAAGGTTAATGATAGAATTTTTTTTACAATGTGTTCTATTGACTATAGATGGCAGATCTGACAGTTAAAATGAAAATTGTTCCAGAAGAAACTTGAGTCAAACTAATTATTGGAGGTGTTATAGGGATGTATAATTATATTCACCTTAAAAAAAAAAAAAAGGGAAAAAAGTTTTATTACAACTATGCTTTTTAAGGAACAAGTGGAGAAATAAAAGCTGTAATTGTGCTTAATTATAGCTAACTGTAATTGCACACGACTGCAATATGCAGCACATCAGCAGCAGATTAAGAGATCTTGGCATATGTGTAGTGTACAGAGCAACTTTGAGCAGAGGTGTAGTTTTATGAATATAGTTATGTATAATTTAGATCTCCTACTTTGGATTCCATCCGTGTTGATTTTATTTTATTTTTATGGCTATTGTGGCAAGATAATTGTCACTTGGAAAGTGCTGCTGCAGTGATTTATCTGTTCCAAATGAGTCAAAAACCTTCAAAAGGAAAACTTGTTTTCTTTTACACCAATGATGTTATGTTACCCAGAGAGATTTTTCTCAAATGCCTCTGTGTATCTATAGATGAAGATAGATAGCTAGCAGGATTTTTTTTTTTTTTTTAGCATCTCAATATAATCAGCACTGAGCTCCCAAGGATTTTGCAGCATGGCTGAAAATCTTTGTTAGTGATATATCCACACAGGTTTTTTGGATTCAGCCCTCTCAAACATGTAGCCTTTGGCCATGTGAAAATGCTGCTTTGAACAAAATCTTAGGGATGTGAATGCCTAAAAGTAGATAAGGCAGATTCTGATTTCTTCTCTTTGCACCTGACGTGCAGTCTTTCGTTCTTTCGTTCTTTCGTTCTTTTGTTCTTTCTTTCTTTCTTTCGTTCTTTCGTTCATTCTTTTGTTCTCTCTTTCTCTCTTTCTCTTTCTCTCTCTCTTTCTCTCTCTCTCTTTCTCTCTCTCTTTCTATCTCTCCTTCTCTTTCTCTCCTTCTCTCTTTCTCTTTCTCTTTCTCTTTCTCTTTCTCTTTCTCTTTCTCTTTCTCTTCTCTTTCTCTTTCCTTCTCTTCTCTTCTCTTCTCTTCTCTTCTTTCTCTTCTCTTCTCTTCTCTTCTCTTCTCTTCTCTTCTCTCTCTTCTCTTCTCTTTCTCTTTCTCTTTCTCTTTCTCTTTCTCTTTTCTCTTTCTCTTTCTCTTTCGTTCTTTTGTTCTCTCTTCCTCTCCTTCCTCTTCCTCTCTTCCTATCGACTCTCTTCCTCTTCCTCTCTTCCTATCGACTCTCTTCCTCTTCCTCTCTTCCTATCGACTCTCTTCCTCTTCCTCTCTTCCTATCGACTCTCTTCCTCTTCCTCTCTTCCTCTCTTCCTCTTCCTCTCTTCCTCTCTTCCTCTCTTCCTCTCTTCCTTCTCTTCCTCTCTTCCTCTCTTCCTCTCTTCCTCTCTTTCTTTCTCTTTCTCTTTCTCTCTTTCTTTCTCTTTTTTTTCTCTTTTTCTCTCCCTCCCTCCGTTTTCTTTTTCTTTTTTTTTTCTTTTTCTTCAGCTACACACACACTGCTCTTGTTTTTGAGTTTTGCTTGTAAAACATCAAGCTATTGCTACAGAATGAACTTAAGAGGGGATGCAAATGCTTAGAGGAAGTTGTTGAGCTTCAAAACTACTGGTTAGATTTCCCACTCCAAAACAGACCATTGCTTAAAGAGTGAAGGCCAGTGTGCACCATATTACTGATAAATGTGTGTGTGTGTTCTTGTGATGGTGATTTCTGCATCTCTCCAGTGTTTCAGATACATTCAGTTTTTGTTTTGTCGTGCCAGGATCCTCTCCAATGTTCCCAACCTGTTTTAAGCTGTTCCCCAAAATAAATAAAATCCATCTGTCACTTCATGCCTTCCTTCCAAAACATAGTTCTGCAAAATGTTTCAGTCTTGGACCAGCAGCAGAGTTAATTCAGTCTAAACTTTGTGGAACTGCTGGGATAGGGCTGGGGTTTTGCCCTGCTTGCTGGCACAAACTCTAGTCCTAGCTGTAAGGAGCTCTGCTTCTAAGTTTGTAGAGCTTTGTAGCCTGGGAAAAGTATGAATGCTGACCCCAAAGCAGAAGAGAAGGTTTTATGAAAGAATTGTGTGGGTTTTTAAAGAAAGGGTGTTCACCAAGGACAGTGATGCATAAGAAATGAGGCAGAATTTCTGAGAGTTAAGAAGCAGCATCAAGAATTTGGGAGAAATCATTCAGCATCAAGAAGAGAGAAAATGGATGGCTAGTTACACAAGCAAGCATTCAAAGATGTAGGTGTACTAGATGTTAAAATTAATTCTTGCAGGTAGCAGTGAGAAATCAAAACTTGTTGTTCTAAAAGATTTACTGCATGAAGAATGTCCTGATCACTGGCATATTCTGAATAAAGTGTTCCCTTCAAATGGCAGCTCTGTAGGAAAAATGCAGCTATTGCAGGGCTGCCAATAAGCCTGTGTGAGCAATATTTATTGACAGCAGGTTACAGGTGTTCTTTAATAAATCTCTGTTAAGCAGAGAAGGAATAAAAGCTGAAACCCAAATAGTAATTCACTTTGGCTACTGTTTTCTTATTCTTAAGTGTAGATGGATGCATTGACCCTGACCAGAAATTATTGAAGGATAATTCTGGTTAGTGGAAGCTAATGTGGAATTAAATGTGTATACATTTGTGTGTGTGTTTCCAGGAAAGCTAATGATACAATTCCAAATGCTGAACATGTTCCCTACTCCTCTTTGTTAATACAGTGTTGCTTATGCTTGGCAATAAACTATTATTTCTCCTCTACTTCTGTAATTACATTTAATAATCAGCTCTCACAGTCCAATAGTATTAAACGTAGGAGTCTTTTCAACAAACTATGATAAATAGCTCCTTGCAGAACTGTTGTACTTGAGGAAGCTTTATGGCTCTCTTTGTAAGATTTGTCATTTTCTTAATGCAGCTTCAAAAAGCTTCGGAGCTTCATTGTGGACCGTCACTGGATTTTTCCCTTCCCCCTCTGCCTATGAGTGTAGCTGGGTAAATGAAGCTTAATTTGCCATTTCCAAGCATTGTGACACTCCTCCAGGGCTGGTTACATTTACCATTTCTAAAGTCTAAATAAGTGAGTTTTAATGAGCAGGAATGCCTGCTAATAGCTGATTCAGGTACTTAGTAGTCCATGTTATTCAACTGTGGTAGAATTACAGAACATAAATGGTCTGATGATTAATAAATGTGCTTGCTATATATTGCAGCCTAATAGTTTTTGCCATTAAAGAACTATCTTAGGATCTTCTGGTTTGGATGTGGTTGGGGAGAAAAGGACTTTCTTGTATATTTATATCACTGGTACCTTCTACCTTAAACTTTATGTAATAATTTTACATCTTCATCAATATTTTCTTCAGTGACATTAATGAACCTGTTAGAAATGGTGGTACTTGTGTACTTCAGCTTCCTGAGGTGGCCAGCTCAGCAGATTTCTCTTCACTTAGGACTGTCAAAATAAGTTCAACTCATCCCTTTAAAGTTAGAAATAAGACAGTGAATTAGGTCTTCGTCTCTTTTCTTCTCTTGTCCCGTTAATTTTGGGCAGCAGTATAGGGAACAATAAGAACAGAGCTTGACTGTAGTTTTTTTTAAACACTTTTGATTTGTGGATGGGCAGGTGGCAAGAGTGGGGGGGAAAAAAAAAAAGGCAAAAAATAACAGATGAACAACAAATGAACAAGAATGAAGAAATAACAACATCCAACATCTGTTACAGTTTGTGCTGAGATACTGAAGTATTTATGGAACTAGCATAACAAGTGGTTTGAACTGCAGCTAGCAGGACACGGAGTGCTGGCTGGTGGGCTTGAAGTCCTCTCTGTGTTTTTCCTGTGCCATCCCATGGTTCAGCCTGACATTGCTGTCTGTTGGCTCCCAAGGAGATATCAGGACAGAAAGAGCTAAGCAGTGACTTTATCCTTGAGTAACCCAGTAAAAGAGGCTGTAGCTCTGTCAGCAGGTAGATTAAAAGACAATATTCTGGATGTCTGAAGGAGGAGGTTGCAACATGGGTGTTCTAGGTAGAGATGAACTGGCTTTCAGTGGTTCCTGATGAAGCCTCTCCTGAAGAAAACCAGGCTTTTCCAAAGTCATTAAATGCTTCCCCAGGGCTAGGTAAGGTAGCTGCAGCATTTATCAAAGCTGGTTTCTATTTCCATAGCTGGGAGTGTAGGCAGAGGAGTTTGCATCTGCCTGTGGTACAGCTTATGGCCATGTCCAGCATCCCTGCTACTAAACACTCCAGCAAGAACTGACCTTGTGAGATTTCTGGCATTTACTGTCTTCTGAGTGAAAAAATACAGTTAGAGTTCACAGCTGTCCTAGCTGGAAGTAGTAAGACTGAAAAACCTGGAAAACTGTGGGGTTTTCAGCTGGGGGATGTTGGTTTTTGTTTACTGGTAAGTACTGATGTGGGTCCTGTAAAAAAACCAAGTTGTTTGCAAGGCCATCCCCTTCCTAACTAATATTAGTTCTTCTAAGGAGCCTACGTTTTACCATCTGGATTTGATCCAGAAAGTGTCTCAGCTTCATAAAACTTTGGAGATTCCCAAATGCAAGTCTCTGCCTGGTCTGCATAGGGTAAGAAAATAATAAGTATTTAAATACATAATGGCTGAAGTATCCAAGTTCTGATTCAGTCAAGTATTTTGAGACCAGGATGAGATGCCATTTCCAAGCTTGGCATTTCTTGGTAGGTAATCAACTGTGACTTCTGTGAAATAAGTTGAAATACATACTCCAAAATTTTTATGGTTTCAAGTCTGTGGATATTAGTGAAAATATCCAACACCAGGGAATGCCAGAGTTTTGAACTATTAACAGGTGAAACTGGAGGAGAAGGCAGAAGAGTTCAGTGTGGGTATTCCATGGAAAACTGTTAGAGTGGATTTTTCTTTTTGTCATTTCTCACTAAAGACATCAACATTTGACCCAGCCAACAGCTGCTTCATCATAAAAGACACTTGTGTAGATGGTGCATATAACTACTTCCCACACTACACAAATATGACAAAGCCTTAAATGTCAGGAAACATTTACTGCAGTCCTCTACAACATTCTATAAACTAAGGCAAGTACATAGGCCATCACTCTCTATAGTACTTGAATAATTTCCGTGTCTTTCTTCATGTATATTATGCATCCTTGTGATTATATGACTTCTTGGGGTGGGTTCAGCCTGGAGAAGAGAGGGCTCCAGGGAGACCTTCTAGCAACCTGCCAATATCTGAAGGGGGCCTACAAGAAAATGAGGGAGGGACTTTTTCCCAGGGCATGTAGTGATGGGGGCAGGGGGGTGGCCTTAAACTAGAGTATGGTAAACTTAGGGTAGACATTAGGAAGAAATTCTTTAGTGTGATGGTTGTGAGACATTGGAACAAGTTGTTCAGAGAAGTTTTGGATGTCTCATCCCTGGAAGTGTTCAAGGTCATGTTTGGTGGGGTTTAGAGCAACCTCATGTAGTAGGAGGTGTCCCTGCCTATGCAGGGGGGTTGGAACTGGATGATCTTTAAGGTCCCTTCAAACCCAAGCTGATGTATGAATCTTGTGTAGAATTAACACATGGCCCAGATGCCTCCTCCTGCACTTCTATATTTGTATGACCAAATTTGATCTCAAATTACTTCTGAGACTTCAGGCATGATTCCCTGCCTTTCCTTTGTACAGTGGAGAAGAGATGGTGGTGAAGTATAACACAACACTGCAAGCAAGGGTATTGGCAGTATGAGCTACAGGTCAGTAAAATAACAAGTGTGCAAAATCTTCTGCCCAGGCAGTTTGTAGTAGGTGTAATGAGCATCCATTTTGGATGATATTTCTTTTAATTTTGGAGAGACAGAGAGGGTATTTTCCTCCCACTGATCTCCTAAAGCTCCCTGAGGCAGGAGCCTGTGCATCCCATAATTCTCTCCCTGTACTAACAGGGTGAAGATGTAAGAGTTGGTACCATGGTGGATTCTCCTACATGTTCTTCTTGCTCTTTGCTGTACCCCAGAGAGCCAAAATCTGTACCCATGGTTTTCCTTCCTTTGTTTCTGAGTCATTAACTTTCAGAATTAACTTCCCTGAGAAAACACCTGGCAGCAGCACTGCCCATGCTGCAGCAGCTGTGTCTGCACATCCACCATGTCAGGGGCTGACCTTGGAGCAAAGCACCAAAGTGGGACCTTTCTTCATTCCTCCTCTGTGCCCTACTGTTTCTCCCAGATGACCCTGGCTGAATTGCATCCTATCTGTGCCCCCATTACTAATCTATAAAAAGACACACTGCTGTGTTTCTTCCACCTATTCATTTTTATCTTTAATACCAGAGCAGAAGGTGTAAGAGAGAGGAGATTTCATGTGATGTCCTTGGTGGGTACTTAGACAAGAGGCCAAGATCTTAAATGGGATTTGTAGGTAAATTGCAAGGAATGAGGATTTGGCCTAAATTTTGCTTTGACTTCTAAGTTATAGTATTATTGTCTTTAAAGATGAGGCAGATGGAGGATTTAAAAAAGAAACATTTTTTTTAAAGAAATCTAAAAAAATAGTAACAATGATGGGGGCATGTTTCATTTGAGGTTTTATTTGTATACTGGATATACAAGGGACTTCCCCTGTTTTAATGGCAAATGCTTATCACTAAATGCATAGAGATTTCTTTCTTCCTTACCTTAAGAGGAATGAAAAATTCAGAAGTAGCAAATTTAGAATGGTGAAAAATGAAGCTTTTAAAAATAATCATGGGAGAAAACAACAAGCGTGTTTGCTCATGTCCTTTATCTCAGTCAGCTAATCTTGCAGAATGTCAGCTTGTGTAGAAATAGACTTTTACATATGAACTTGTTACATCACTTCCTAAAAAAAGAGTATTTAGCTTGCACTTAAATAGCACATTCAGAGACTGCTTATGCAGTATTTCTGCTGCAAATTTATGATCCTTGTTAGGCAGCTAAGCACTGTGTGAAGTTTTAAAACTGCAGTGTTTATTTGCTGCTTACTGTGTGAAAGATAAAATACTTACAGTACCATCAGTTTGAAATCTTGGTTATTTTTTTTAACATCGGACATTTTTTAAAAGATGAAATTGTTTTCTACCATTTTGATCTTTACTGGTGATACGGCACAGTTTCAAAAAGGAAATATATGCTAAAAGCATGTGATTCAGAGAAAAAAACTTTGGTAGAATCCATCTAATTAATTATAGCAAAACTGAATTCAAAATTTAAACACCATATTTAGCTCAACTGTAACTTGTTTATTTTCTGCACTCTAACAAAGCTGAGAAACCATCCAATTAAAGACCAGTGAAACATCCTGTGTCTCTCAATGGCATTTCAATACACACTATTAATTCTTCCAAGTCAAATTGGACACAGTCCCCCCATGTGATTTTAAGAAGAGCAGAGACAACAATGTGTTTTTGGAGGTGCCATTTTTCAGCTGAAATGTGAAATCAATGTCCTGACCGTCTGGGGTCATTAAAAATCCCACGGCGCTTTTCTGCAAGAGTAGAGGCATTGACTCCAAAGTCCTGGTGAAATTCCAACTAAGCAATTATATTCCTCCTGATACAACCTTGCGTTTTAAAGCTAATTTAATGTTCCTCTTCAGCTGTTCCCCCCAGCTTTAAGTGGAAAATCCTTCATTTCCCTTTGTAAACTTTTCTTTAGTTCTGCTTAATACTGACAATTAGGAGCCATTTTTTTTCTCTTGCCACTTCACTGATGTTTGCCTGGGCAGCAGCACTGAGCCTGCCTTGCAGTCAGGGACCCTGACAATTTAAAAAGCTGTTTATTGATGGTCTGGTGAAAAGCCATTAAAATTAATGGGATGGATCCCTTTGAGTTGGGGATCACAGGAACCATCAACGTTGTAGCCCAGAGGTGTTGCTCAACAGTTTGGCCCCATGTCCAACCTGATCTTCTTGTGTGGCTGGGTGTAGGGTAAAGAGATGGTGGTACGGTGCCTGCCTGTAGGCAGAGCCAGGAAAGAGATGGAAAAAAATCAAATCCCTTGTTTGTTCTGGCAAGCTAAGTTTGCCCCAGTGGCAAAAGGAAGAATGACCTCACTCTTATGCAATATTTGGAAATATTTCAAGGTAGAACTTCTTGGTTCCCAACAAGATTGTGATTTGTGATACGTACACCTTATCAGCACAGTTGGCACATCCAGTTATGTCTGCTGTGAATGTTCCTCGAAAAACACATAACTCCCCAAGTGATTCTCTCAGGTATCTCATTTCCCTTGTACTTATTTCTGCTCACAAGTATGTTCCATCTAGCGTGATTAATGCTTGTGCTAGCTGGAGGACTCTGTTTAGTAAAAGGTTGAAAATTTCACCCAAACCAGAAATATCAGCTTAAACTTTAGAGGGTTTTTCTCTGCTTCATGGAAAAAAATTAGTGCAAGTGATAGAACTAAGTGCTGCTACGCATCCCAGAGAGTCAAATGGGTCATGGTCTCTTTTCCTGGACCATTTAACCCTTCTGGCTGAAACAATTGCTGGCTCTGAAGCCTACAACCATGGCCTCAGGCTTTGGACACTTATCTTCACAAGCTGAAAGACTCTTACATTCTGCATCTTGAGGGTTTTCTGTTTGAATTTGTGCTGCTTTCTTGATAGCACACCACATAGCTCCCTTCTTCAGCTTCCCTCTTATCCTTATGACATTATCCTCGGTTGCCTTGTGCATTGTAGGCGGGCCTTATCCTCTCCTCAAAGTGTGAAATGGAAAAAGGAAGAATGGCAACATGACTTTAGGAATGTGTTGCTTTCTTTTTGCATCTTCCCCACCACCCTGACAGATTGCTTAGCTTCTCTCCATGTGCTTTTCTTTTCACCACCAGAACTGTTCCTGATGGAGGCCTAAGACTTTCCAAATCACTAAGAGTCATGGTCCTGTGGAAAAAAAAAAATTTGTTTCTGTGCATTGTCTTGACTTGCATGGTTTAAGCTCAGTACTTTGCTGAGTTTCCTGGCATGCATCTAGCAGAATACACACAAGATTACCTCAGCTGCCTTTTCAACCCCTGCTCTGTCTCTGTGCCTCAGTTTACATCTCCACTGAAGCCATCCTGGTTTGAACCAGAGCATAGAGTATTAAACCTGACAAAAATATTGCACAATTAAACCTCAGAGCTTTTTGTGCCAGACCCTGCACATAAGTGGGTAAGTCAGCCTCAGAGAGAAGAGCACAGTATGATTTATCTGGGAACATAAAATTTAATACAAACACAACACTCTCCAAATACTCTGAATAGTTTTCCTGGATAACTTTCTTTAAACAAAATTAAAAGGCAGTAAAGTCTGTTTGCTGATCGTTATGCAGATCTTCCCACTTCCACTTCACTATAAGCTTTTGACTAAAATATTTATTCCTTTCTGCTCTGCTACACATCCTACTCCTATCCTACGGGGAGGATCTCTCAGCCTGTAGAGAGAAATGGCAAAATGTGTGTGGTGCTTGGTTTGCCCATGCTGGCTTTTGTGAACAGCTACATTGCCCTCTCTGAAGGGTACAGACCCTCATCAGTGGGTCAGAGCTCCTCACAGATCTAGTAAATAATTTGTAAACTTCAGATTGATTTTTTTATTATTATTATATATATTTTTGCTTTTGATTTTTTTGAAGGCTACACGTGATGGCGTAATTGTTTGGCATGCTGACCTCCCACCCAGCACCCTCTTGGCTTCAACAGCACCTTCACCTTCCATCACTTCTCTGCCCCAGATCTATCCTCCCCAGCTGAACACAAAATGCTAGGAAATCATAAATGACCTTCCTATAAATGCTGTGACTGTGCTTTCTAATGTCACCCTCCACCTAAAAGCTTTTCCAGGGTCTTTAGCCATGTCCTCTTCTGTACTTTGCATTGCTGTGCATTAGCTTATCCTGTCTGCATTGCACTGATTTCAGTCAAATTCAGGGCAGTCCCAGCAAAACATTTGTTTCTGTCCTCACTGTTTTTCAAGGTCATCCTTCCATCCCATAGACAGAATGTGAAAATAAATGGTCTTAGATTCCTTTTGCCTTCGAGTATTATTCTTCTCTTGGTTTTATCCAAGAAAAAAAAATACAGGGGTTTTGTTTTTTTTTTTTCTGTAGATAGAGTAAATTATGAGTTACGTTTATTGCATGTGTCATTTGGGAGTACTAGGGATCTGAAAATTGGTTGTATAAGTCTAGCTTCAGTTTCTTGAAATACTGCAGAACGGGTATCCATTATCTTTAAATAAACTTTAAGGGTTTTCTTGATGAGTAATTTGCTCCATAAGATTTTCTTTTTTTAAACTCCCATGAAATTTATTTATAGAGCAGTGTTTCAATTCCTGATATTTATAGGACACTTACAGTGGACATTAACCATCTTCAGCAGTCCGTGTACCATTTATTTCCAGTGACATTGCAGAGATAATTGTGTTTGTTTTCTAGGAAAATAATATTTTTAGCCTAATAACCTAAGGTGGATTTTAATTTTTTTTTTAATGGTTTAAATGTTTACTGAGTTAATGAGAGAATGATACCTTTGGACAGTTGGGAAGTTATCAGGCTTGTCTTTTACTCATCAGTTTGAGTTTCATCTGTATTTAAAAAATCATTACCTTACATATTTTTGTTTAAAATTAGAATTTGATGATGAATGTGAAACTGGCAACACAATTAATTACCTTAAAAATGCATATGCTAAAAGCTGGCAGTGTCGTTGCTTAAGATTCTGATCACATTCAGATTTTTTACTACTGTATTGACGATTTAATAATTGTTTTCAGAAGACCAGCATGTCTTGTAGAGAGGATTATTTAACAAAAATGAAAATCTTTAGAAATTTAGATGCAGCAATCACTCACTGCTCTGCTCAGAAGCTGACACTGTGTTTCCAGCTTAACATCCTCTTTTAAACAGCTGCCTCTGCTTCTTCAGGCTTCCTGCAGCACCCACCTGCCATTTCCCTGGTTGTATCTTTGAACTGGATGAGCAACTGCTATTTTATAAAATGAGCTCCCATACCCTAAAGCAGTAAGGTTCATGCTAGTCTGTTATTAGAGTGATAATAGGTAGCTAAAGGGTAGGGAGTCCCTTTAAAAGAAAAAATGAAGAAATGCCCCGCCTGACTTCTTCGTCCAGGTTCTTTCCCCAAAAAAAGCATTTCAATGAAATGAGATGTTGGCAGTGATTAGTGGTGGAAGGGAAAAATTTCCTGGCTGTTGGAACCCTTTAGTGATGCAGTCCATTGATAGGTTACAGAAAATACTGTATTCATTCTTTCAATTGTATGAATTATGAGTAGGGCTTCGAAAATAAGGTGGTTTGATACGAATATGCAGGAGAGTTTAATGAAAATATCTAAAATGTTCAGCTGTATCAAATTACCCCATAGAACCAAGTCTGAATTGCTCCACTCTAATTTCATTTTCTTATCACTTTCCATTCTCTTCCTCTTGCTCCTGGCTCTCACCTTTGATGTCATTTATATCATGGACTTTGTTCATCACAGGCACTTGTTAAATTCATACCTGTCTGCCTTTGCTGGGGTAGGAACTGGATCTTCTGAGAGGGTTTATATATCTGCTGGTCTGTGGCTGAATGGTGTGTGCAATAAAGGGTGTGAGCCAGCTTTCTATTTTTTGCTTATTCCTCTTTGCAAGCGCTGAGCACAGTTCTGCACTGTGCCTTTTGAAGCAAAACACTGGGAGGTTTAAGGCAACCTTCTGTGACCAGCAAACTGCACAGCTTGAAGATAGAGACTCCACAAAAATGCAAAGCTGTGCATGTTTAGAGGGACCATTTTATCTTCTCTGACACTGTAATGGAGTCTACGATCACCATTGTAACCATTAAGGAAAGAGCCCGGGTGTCACTGTGGAGTGCTCAATAAAGAAAAATTAATCATTAAAAAATCCAAGACCCTTGTAGCTGCTTATGGTTCAAATGCTGCCAGAAGCACAGGGAATATAGTAATTAAGGAGAGCTCTGAATTATTGTGCTCTTACTGTAATAACTTGCTAGTTGCCCCATTTATATATATATATATATATATATAAAAGTGGCTTCAGAACATGTCAAAGTTCCTCATGAGCCTTTAAAAAATTTTTTTTTCTTTTATTTTTTTTTCTTTGCATTTGTAAATAAATTAGTATTTCTAAGGTTTATATCATAGAAGCAACAATGTTTAGGCTTGGTTCCATACTTGGATATCACTAGATCCATGGGTTTGGAGATTGTTAAGGCAAGGAAGATTTTGAGGTCTGTCTTAATTACCACCACACCCTTCAAAAAAGAAGATTAGATTTATTTGGGTTTTTTCTCCTCTGTACGTAAAAGTGAATTAAAGGATTTCCTATTTCTCAGGGATAAACAAGGAGAAGAGAGTAATGTTGAGAACTGTTCCATACCACAAGTTCAAAGCTACAGATGTGAAATTTTGCAGTTTGGATTTAAGTTGAAGTGAACAGGGTGTGAGCTAACCAGTTGCCTTTTGTGTGGCAAGCTTAAGCAGTGAACAGAGATTTCCTAACTGGGTGAGCAAAGTGTGAAACGAGATGGACTTCTGGTCAAGTGTGGGACAACAAACTCTCTTATGCCTTCTTGCTGTTATTTGTAAAGTCTTAGACATGGGAGAGAAAGGCCAATTGGAGCTATCCAGCTGTTTTCCTGATGTTTGGATAAGGTCTAAGTAAATATGCTGAGGAGGGGAGCTAGTGGTAATAAATTGGGTATGTATTTTAAGAAATGTGTACGCAGGTAATGATAATGCATTTAATTATGCTTTAGGGTAGTATAGTTGTTATGTCATCCCTCTTCCACTATTTCACACTCAGTTTCCTTAAACAACTTGCAAACCCACAAAACAGATTCTAACTAGCAAATCGCATCAGGTATCACAGCTTTGGAAAATAATGATTGCCTCAGCCCATCATAAGAAGATTTATCATTAACATTAACATCATAAGAAGATTTATCATTAATGTTGGGTTTTTTCAGTGCCTGACATGGTTATAAATATGCCTTGTGTCTTGCTTCTGCTGCAGTACAGAAAAAAAAGGGAACTTTTGCCACTGGAAAATTGGCCCAGTGCTACATTTTGGCTATGTAGGATCGTAAGTGTTGGCATCTGGAATAGTGATAATTTTATGCCTCAAAAATGAGTAATTGAACCACTGAGAACTTGATTCTGATGAAATCCTTAGATCACACTCCATCATCTGTTTTTCACATTCCTGTGTATATGATCATCCGGACGTCGCATCCGCGAGTGACGCGTTTGCATAGGAAGCTGTGGATGTGTCTCTGCACTCCTACAAATTCAAGCAGTATAAAGGCATCTTTAAAATTTTATAGCTTTTTCAGACCCAAGCTAATTTGTCCTCACTTTGTGTCTTTCAGAGAGACTGCCACAGAGTTATCTGGAACGCTACCAAGGTAAGCAAGTTGCTCAGTACTGCATTTGTGTGTCAGTGTCTGAAAGGTGCTGAAAGAAGCACAACCTTTTGAGCCAGAACATGATCCTTTCCCAAAGGAAAACTGCTGGGATGTGGAGAGCTGGAGGTGCAGAGAACACACTGTATGCCATAGACAGGCAAAATGACTCTGAAATACTGGCACAGCCAAGACTACACAACTTAAAAGCCACACAGTGAAGTTGCTTTGAGGCTCAGCACTGTTGTGCACCTGATGAGAAAAAAACCCAGATGTGGCTTTCTTCCAGCTGTGCAATTACACCCATTGCAGGTAGTTTGGCTTTTGCTTTAAATTTCACCTGAGGGATGAAGGGAGGGAAACTGGGAGGCAGGAGGAAAAAACACTGATCTTAAGACATTTTCATTTGGAAAGCAGGAAATAGCGTTGACTGAATTCTTCTATGCTGAGAAAGCTTTTCAAGAAATGATAGAACTAGACAAGACTCCCAAGCTGTGATAGAGTTTTTTGAAGAGAGACCTGCCTACATACTGTCAGAGGATGCAATAAAATGCTGTAATCATACATAAAGAGAAAAGGGTGGAGAGAAGGGAAACAAAAAAATCTGATATGGTAACCTGTCACTTTGCAGAGATGCTTGGTGAGCCAAAAAAACCCAGTGCTCTTGGTCCTCTTGAATCTTCTCCCACCAGTTTTGCTCTTTTGAGGTGCAGGAGGTTTTAATGAGATAATGGTTTGGGGGGGTTATGTTATCCTGTGATAGTTATCAGTACTGTAGTTCATACAATAGGTAATGTTAAAAAGGATATTTCGACAACAAAATCAGTTCTCTTTAAGCATGATAATGCATACAGGTTATTTCTGTTTCTAAGGAAGAGAGAAAGTGTCTTTTTTTTTTAATGGTGCATGTTGTCTATATTGGCTCTTGTTAATCTTTAGAAATGTAGATATGTATGGAATATGATGTTTTTTCCCCTTTGTAATGTCACCTTGTTTTGTAGATACAAACTTGTGTAATTTATATCAGTTGTTCATTTATCAAATACCTTTCCTCTTATGAGTTACCATCACTTGATATCTTCAGTTACACAAGCAGATATATTGGTGAAATTTTGCCAAGTGCTCAAAGTGCTGACCAATTATCAGACCTACCTGAAATGTAAAAGATTTCACTCATCTTCATGGCAAAATATTACAAATCTTAATATATAAAAAAAGAAAATAATTTAAAAAATAAAATTAATTCAGTGGAATAGCTGTCTTCTTGATTAGGAATGTCAGTAACTCCGATCATCTGTATCTTTCACTGGCTTTAGTGCTAAAATATTTCCAGTTTGACTACATAGCCCTAATTGGTTAGTTATTACATGATTAATATACTGGAAACATGAAGTTCTTGTACTGCAGAGATGAATTCCATTTTAAATTAAAGGTATAGATCCTTCAATAAATGTCTGGCTTCATACTTGCCATTAATGATTGCTGAAATGTTTTTTTTTAATTATTACTGTAATGCTTTAATTTCAGTTGTGGCAAGATGTTGCAAGTAAAAATCAGATTATGAAAGCAATGTGCACAGTGCATTGTAATTGTGTTATAAATATTAAAACCAATGATCTTGTCTTGATTTAAGAAAAATGTTTACAGCTGTGTGCAGGTTGTCTGGTCCTCCACCTTTCTCAGGGGTTCAGCTGTTCCTGCATTTCTCTAAACAAGCAGTTCCTTGGGGTTTTTAATCTCATGTTGTCATGTATTAATCTATTAGTTTCTGTTGTTCTTTCAAATTCCAAGAGAATCATTTTGTCATTATTAATTCATTACAGTGCAATTGTCTCATTTCCTCACCAATACCACATCTTCTTCCATCCTTACCCTGCAATTTCATCATAGCTTGTAAAATTCTTGGTGTTGCACCTTGAAATGCTGCAGCTAAAAACCACCTTCCCGTAGTCCCTGTGCCTGTTGTATTTTGTCCAGTGGGTCAGGAAAAGCACTCTCTAATCCTGGTAATCTAACTCTGATTCGTGCATGCAAACATGATGCCTCTTCCCAGGGCAATAATGACTTGTGGGTACATTTGTGGTCAGGATTAATCAAATCCTTTCCAAGCATTTGTAAACCTGGTGAAAGGGGTTTTGCTGCAAGCAATGTAAGAGTGAGCAGATGTGTCTACTTGGGGTAGTTTATCTGAATGTCAGAAAGGTTTAGTAACTGGTGGTACTAATTTTTGGTTGTCATTTATAAAAAAAGAAAACAAAAAAGAAAAAATCATTCATGAGAAAAATCTCCCTTCTCAATTCAAAGAAAGATATTAAAAAGTTATTAAAATATTCAGCACAATTATATTGTGTCAGTTCTAATTTACCAGTGATTTCTGGTGATTTTGAGAAGCTCAGGCTAGAGAAGGAACTGAAAATTTAAACTAAAAATATGATAAAGAAGCTTTAAAATTTTTATATTAAATGACATTATTCTATCTATGAATGTACATTGTTTTTGTTCGAAGAAAGGCTTTCTGTCTGCAACAGCACATCAAAGAACAGATCTTCACAAGGAAAACTTTATAATAATATTAAGTTGTTCATTGCATGACCTATTTAGAGTACTCAGATACTTCTTGTTGTAGACTACATAATTAAATTTTAAATGGAACATGATAAAGAAATTATACTGGTGATCTCCAGAGATTTGAATACCCTATTTGGATCTTTACAAGAGTGTAGCAAAGGCATACTTTAAAATTTAATAAAGGTCTGGCCTATTTTTTTTTTCTTTTTAGCTGTTCTGTAGCTGCTATGGCAGCCCTATTTCAAACTATATTTGTTCTCAACATTGCATAGATGGTACCTGTGATAACAGACCAAAATAAAAGTATTAGAAGGAATATAGCTTCACTTGAGAAATACACTGATTAAACTTGATACAGAACAATTAATGAATGAAGATAAGCTCCTTGGTGTACCTAAGCTTGCAGCCACCCTTTCATAACAAGCTAAGTGATCGAGGGGAGCAGTAAATATGCTCTAGCACAGTGCAAAGCCCTATGGGCACCAGGGAGATGATGTTTGGAGCTTAAATGAGAAAATGCTCAGCTTCAATATCAAAGAAATGATTCCAGTCTCTAGCCACTTCTGTTTGTTTCTGTGAAAGTTATTTTATATTTAAAGAAGAACAAATATTTTAAATATAGACTAACCACATGGATTATTTATTTGCTTAATACTAGGTTAGTAAAGATAACAGAAGTAAAATTTAGGCTGCTTTCCCACTTTTATATTGTCTCTCAATTTTACATTTCACTTAGGAGGGGGGGAGCAAATTTAAATTGTCATTTCCTCCTCCAAGGTCTTCTCATTTAGTGTTAAAAAAAGTCATTAGAATAATTTGCACTATTGCTTAAGTCATATTTCTAAGTCATATTTTGCTTAAGTCTCAAGCAAAATTCAGCAAAACCTGTATTTTGAGGTAAAGGCCATTTAAAAACTCATTTAGAGTTTTTTTCAGGTGGGTGGGAGGAAATCTGCAATAATGTATAATGGCATGGATACATTGATGTGAAAAAAATCAAGTGTGTTCCAAGTAGAAAATGAAATCTTTAGCTTGTCTTAGAGTTGTAATAATTTGCAAATTTTTTGTCTTTTAAGCCAGTGGTCTGGAGAAGGTACAAATTTTAAGCCCTCTTGGGTTAGGGTTTTTGTTCCCCACCTTTACCCAAATTTCTTTAATAATGTCTAAGTTTCGTTTACTGCAGAGACTGATATTCTTGTGTGTCTACAGCGTTTTGAAAATAGAATTTAAGTAATGAAGTCACTTTAGTACTTTTGAAAAATGTTAACCTGCAACTTCACCATTATTTAAATCTAATGCAACTAAGCTTTTATCTAACCCACCATATGACAAGCAAAATGAAATCTCTTGATCACTATCTGTCAGCAGTCTTTCTAATACCATTGTGTTAGGGAATGATATGTCTTCCAAGGAGCTAAGTACACAAGGTTTTGAATAATTTCTGTCTTGACAGCCTAACCCAAGTAACTATTTATAAGTGCCTAGATGAATTATAAAATCTGTGTGACTCCGTAGAGCGAGTTAATAAAACATCTACGAGCATTTTAATTACTATAAAATGAAAAGGATTTTTTCCAGGCAGCAATAGGGGCATGGACTAAAGACCTGCTTGACATCTCAATTGCTGTCTTCATTGGTTTTGCATAGACCATGGGAGCTGGGATTAGCTTCTTTATTTGCTTTTCTGGTCCCCTCTCAGATCTTCTGTCAAGCAATTTCTCTCACTCAGAGAACCCCAGGTTGTACCTTTACCTCCCATGTTTTATGTGCTGGGGATGTCACCCGTGCTGCTTTGCCAGTCATGTCAGGCTTGAACACCCATCCACTTACACCATGCATGTCTCTGCCAATATATGGCAGAATTTCCCTCACCTTGGTACAAAATTTACTGAAGATTTATTCTCCCTTAAATAAAGCAGGGATTTGGCATAGTCCACTTGTGACTCTCTCTTCTAATGGAGAAGTTCCTATTACCACCTCCAAATCCTTTCTCAAAACTCACTTCCATTTAGTGGCATATAAATAACAGGTCAAGAAAATGTTGTTCATCCTGGGTGGCAGGCAGTGGTAGCTGATGACATTAAAATCTCTTGAATGTCAAACTATATGCAGCTACCCAGAGTTAGTCTTTGGAAATGATATCATCTTGTATCTTTTTCTGAAACCACATTATTCCAGCTCTCAATATTTAAATGCTGTCAAGTCAACTATCTTAAAGAGCAGGTTCTCCATAATTTGGATGCATGCCATTTTCTGAAGAAAATAATTATTGTAAATTTAGATTTGAATTTAACTAATCACTCCCTTAAAAAAAAAAAAAAAATCTTACATTTGACCTTTCTGTATGCCTCAGATTTTCATTTCTAAATACTGTTTTCTTTCATCTAACCTTTGAGCTATTTTTCTGTACTACAAGCAGAACAGCCTTTTACCCATTGTGTGTGCTGTATAGGAAGGCCCTGTTGTCGTTTGGTCTTTCTGAGATGTTGTAATATAAATTACAGTAATTGCTTGGTATAATAATGGGTTTGATGGTATTGTAAGTGAATCTGGGTTATTTTGAGGAAATAATACACAAGTTGTCTCTGAACTATCCTGATTTTTATTTTTTCTGAGTAAAGCTTCAACATCTATAAAATGTGAGATAGAGCTATTCCTTCTGGTAGCTGTCAAAATTTTAATTTTTTTCACATCCATTTTGAAATATGTTTTCTACAGCTAATGTTACTCTTAAAACACACTTATGTGCAATCTGATCCCTTTCTGAAGAGATATTTTTGAAATCTTAAGAGGAGCCTAAGGAGCATAGAGGTGATTATCCATATGTGCTTACTGATGACTTGCATTAAAAAATGACTAGGATACCAATGGCAGGATTCATTTTGCCTAAATATAACTACCACAAAAGTCCTCAGTGTAAAGAACAAGGGGAGAAATGAAGTGAATGAGGTGCCTTATATCAGGACGGGTTGAATAACCTTGGGGAACTGTGTTTATTTCTCCATTGCCTGCAAGTGGAGCCTGGGGAAATAGCATAGACTGGATGTTTCACTGAATGATAGCTTTAATTTAAGGTGAGCCTGAGTTTTATAAGTGTTAAAAGTGCTAAATGATGTAAGCCGATGTCTACTGGAGTTTTGAGGACATTGGCATGCTTAACCTCAAAAAAACCTTACAATATTTGGTGCTTAAGTCCTAAATATAGACCCTGGCAAGGAGGGGGGGGAAAAGTCAGACAAAAATTATTGTTGGACTTGATATGGCTCTGACCCAGCAGGCAGTAACTCTTTTCACAGTGCAGAGTCCTCAGGAATCACCGTTTGCAGTCTAGAAAGAGCTCCTAGTTAGACATAGCCTTTGAATCTTAAAATGAGTGTAAGTGATTTTACTCTGTGACAGGTTTTGAACCCACAACCATTTTTCACCAGCAGTTGTTAGCATCTCTCACGGACACTAATGATTTTAACAGCAGACCTTTATCTTAGAAGTCTGGTTCAGCTTTTATTTTTATTCCCTATTGTAAAACTCTAAAAGTAGAGAGTATATTCCTTTATTTTTTTTTCTCTTATTCACCTTTACCAGACTTCCAAGCATCTTTTTAACTCATCTTACAAAGCATTGTCATCCAAACGTGCCCAATGAGGATAATGTACAGCAGAAATAAAAGGATTCGGATCTCTTCATTTCCATTCCTGAAGGTGAATTCCAAGATCGTGATTATTTTTATTTATACAGTGCCTAAAGAGTGCTAAATACTTTATGGAGCAAATAAAAGACCTCTTGTAAAAAACACGCATTCCAATAATCTAATTTTAGTCTGAAATCAGGCAGTAGGAATGCTAAGCAGCAGGGCTTGAAGAAAGACTGGTGGTATATGAGGGCTACACTAATAAGATGGAGCAGTTATTCAGGTTCATTATCTGTTCCACTTAATAGCACTGCAATATCTTACTGGTTTAAGTTAAATTTACACTGGTCTGGGGAGAACATTTGACTGCCACAGAAATGGTATTTCTTGGATTTGCTCAAAAAATGAGCCTTTGAACAGCAGATGGAATGAAGATAGAGCAAATGAGATCATTACAGGTGGGTTTTGAGAGGCCATTGCAGTGTAAGAAAGAGCAAAGAAAACCAGTTTAGAGTACAAAGCCTTTCCCCCCCATCACTTTATTTCCCAGCTCATCTCAAATATTTGTGCTCCATGTTAGTAGCTTGTGTGTATCCTTTTCTTATGTGTTGTTTTACCACTGAAGATAATGAGAACATTGTTTAGAAAGTCAGTGCACAGGATTAAACTTGTGGGAGTAAATTCAGATATAAATATGCACCTGGTGGTGGGGAGGGTGTAAATGTATCTGCTTCTGGAGAAGCTGCACAGCAACTGAAGTCAAAGAGAGCTTTGTTAACATGGCAAAATTGAGAAGTTTCCTCTTAGTACCTTTGCTACACTACAGGCAGGGTGTTTATCATATTTCATGTGTTTTATAGACGGTTGGAAGTGAACTGCTGATACACAAGGTTTTTTGTCATCCTTACCATAGGTCCCAGTAGAGCAGTGGTAAGAGACATGGATGGGACAATGTCAGGAAACTCACACAGAGACTCCTTGGACAGCAGAAACTCCCACTGAATGCTTTCTTCAATGTACTCTGCCTTCTGAGCATCACTTTTTAAATGAAATGATAGCTATTGTAATATTTACACAAATTGCAACTGTTTGACTCAAAAAAATTTGCCATGAATTACATGCAAATCTTAGACAATTCTTAGTAAATTATTTAAAGAGGCTTAAAAAACCAAAAAAAACCAAAACAAAACAACAACCCAAGAGCCTAACACATTCCCCGGTGTTCAAAGTTAACAGTTTATACTTCATCTACATTATATTAAAAACATTTTTATTGGAGTCTATAAACACTACAGATTTTTAAAAGGCAACGGTCACAGTGGGACTGGATAGTTACATAAACCCAGATATGAGACCTGCAAGCAGCAATTGGTGACTGTTTTTTATTTTTTGAGGGTGCTGACTTGAGACTTCTCCTATGAGGTGATGCAGATTTTCCCATGTGTGCCTTTCCACTAGAAGCAGGTAACCCCTCAAGTTTTCCTGTGGTCAGCAGAAGCAGCCTGTGAGCCCCAAACTCACATGTTTAGAGCACAGTGGTGCTATAACTCTCTTACTAGTGATGATGTTTTGCAGGTTTGGAGCCACCAAGGACCTACCCCACTTTCTGTGTATGTTCTCCCAATATATTTTGCAAGTTGTGCCCTACGCAGCACTTCCACAACAGCAAAGTGCCAGCGTGGTGCTTCTCCTAGCTGGGCTATAATGCAAAATATTTTTCACTTAGACCCTTGGATTATTTATTTATTTGTTTCTTGAGCTTTCACACTGTTTTCTGCAGCGAACTTTTAAGCCTCAGCAAAACCATGATGTAGGGTGGGTGCAAATCACCTCTGTTTGCCACAATCCAACTTCAGTGAACGCCCGTGAAGAAAGAATGAGGGAAAACAAGATGCCAAGCTTTACCTAACAGAGACCCACAGAATAGAGAGCTGACTTTCAGCCTTTTCTGATTATTTTGCTTCTGAAATTTGTCACTCATCTCACAAAGGTTCACATGCTTAATTTGGGAGAATAACCCTGCTGATATCAAAGTGATGGCACAAATCAGTGCAATTTTAGCATGAGTGTTGCTGCTTACTCATTGCTATAAAATGAGTATCATCTGATTTGATCTCAACTTTGTCAATAACACTGACAGCTCTGATTGGTTAAGAAAGAATATAGACATAGATACTTGAGTAGCATTGTCTTGAACTGAGAATCACAATGTGCAAGTCTAAAATAAGAGCCCATTACAATTTAGATCCATGGTTTGAGTTAATCAAAAGTGCTGGACAAGTACAGGTGCCAGTGACCTTGGTTCAAAGGGTAAGTATTACTCTTCTGAACCAGGCTGTTAATTCAAGTTCTTAAAATGTGGCTGTGACATTTAAGAGAACTGCTAGGACTTAGAGCTCAGGAGCCCATCTTTAAATAGATGTTAAAAAATTTTTTTTCTTTAAAGATTATCTGTTTGGGTTTCAGATGCAACACAACTGTTGTGTTCAGGGATGCCAAAGAGACTGTGGCTTGTCTCAGTTGCTGTTATCATTCCAGGATCACATGGTGAAGCAAGCAGGAGCTCCTGCAACTAAGTTTTATTTAACTAAAATGAAATATTATTATTCATGTCATGAGTAATTGAATCCCCAGATGTTCTCATTCTGTATCAATGGCTGGGGACAATATGACTCTAGATAGACTGTGACAACATGAATTGATTTCTTCTTTTTTCTTTTCTTTTTCTTTTTTTTTTAAATTTTATTTTAAACCTGCAAAGTGACTGTGGGTTTTTTTTGTTGTTTTTTTTTTTTAGCTGATTGCTTGGAGCTGACATTACAGGCTGTGCAGCTGTAAAAAGGACCTTCTCATTTTCATTGAGAGTAAACAAAATAAAATATTGCAGAAATAGCATTGCTTTTCTGCAGTCCTGTCCCTGCAGAAATAAACAGAGAACTTGAATAAAGCAATTGAATTTGGAAAGTCATTCACAAGAGGAGATGGTTGCTGCTAACACTGAATATGCAGAATGTAATGATAAAAGTAATCATGTTACTAAAAAGCCACCTGTTACTTTCTTCAATTTTTACCTAAAGCATAGAGTTCACTTGTTTGTTTCTGAATTTATAGCTGAGAGGGAGATCTAGTCCTTTAGAAACCTGATTATATGCAAGGTAGTAATTCCTTATTAAAGTTAAGTAGGAAAAGAAACCATGCTCGCTAACATTTCTAAAGCTGCAAAAGATGGATGTTTTCATGAAGGAGTAGAAGCAGAAAAACTTTGTGCTCTTTAAGGTATGTGCACACAGTGCATACAAGAAGTAAGTCTGTTTTGCTGAACTGTGAAATTGCACTGAGTAATTTCTCTAATAACAGAATAGATATTGCACCTCTGACCCCAGAGGAGCTCTGGACTCAGTGCAGCCGCCAGCCCTGGCATCAGCAGAAAATCATGGAACCAGAGGAAGAAGGTGGCAACAAAAGAAACTTGGCATACTACCTGTAAATATTCCAACTGGTTTAAAACTTCAGAAAATTATTGATGATGAAGCTACTTTAATTGCTTGATTGATTTCCCCTTCCCCTGGCTTATTCTTCAGAGGAGCTGCATAATTTTGTCCAGAGTTGTGTGTCCAACTGCTACCTCCTACTTCCAAAGAAAGTGTTCTCTTCACTAGGAGGGGACAGTAGCAGAAACTTTTAATTGGCATTTCATAATAACTTACTTTTATAGAAATGATGCAGTAGTGATGTTTTTCCTCTCTGTTAGGGAGAATGCCTATGGAAATAACAGTTCAGTAGCTGGAAAAGGGAAAAAAACCCAGAGTATCCCTCAGGATAATAATACTGCACGTGTAGAAATGGGGAAATAAATCACACAAGAAAAATATTCATTTAAAGCAGGAACTCTATCTTCTATTTCAAAAGTTGCAAGGTGAAAAAGAGTGATGTGGTTTAAAGGGGATATTGATTTGGCTGAGCTATGCATGAACTCGTGCCACAACCCCTATACTTCTCCAGTCTCTGAACCTCTAAGAATTAATATAAGGGTTTTAGATTGATTGCTTGAAGTTTTCCTGTAAAAACAGTGAGTCTGATGAATGGCACATACTTGGGGTGATTAAAAAAAAAAAAAAATTACTTTAAGGATAGAGAAAAATGTTTTCAGTTGTACTTGCTCATAGTACTGTATATTTAGAGCAAGGCAGTGAGAGACTCTACCTCATTTCTTCTGCCTTCCATTTTATCTTGTGAGTGATAGACTTTCTTCAGCAGCTCCATCAGGTAATGTGATATAAATGGGAAATAAATTCCTGTGATGAATTTGCCTCTCAGTGCCAGGGACGTAACAGACATTTTTAGATATTCACCCATTTGAAAAAATTCACAGCTCAGGCAGATGTTGAAAATCTGGCATTCAGGTTTGGCTTGCTATTCTAATGCAGGTTTTGAAATTTTGATCTTAACTAGATTATATTTTATTAACTTGTGGAATGCTGTAGGGTCTTGTTAGTGGGTGCTGGATAATAGAAAACATGTGACAGGAGCTTTTTATTTTACAGCAGCATAAGAGTTGTTGTTCAGGGGAAGCTACTGGTTCATCTCTTCATCTGGTATTATCTGGCAGCTGCTTTGAAAGACAGGCTGGCAAGGTCAAGAAGAAGCAGAAATGGGAAGAAATACCTGCTGGAAAATCTCAGTCTGTAGCCAAAACTCTTTTCACACCAGTAAGATGATGAGTTACATCCTTGTTTTCTATGGTTTTTAGAGCTTTTATAACTCCTGATGTTCTACCTTTTCAAGAGATACATATGTCCAGTTTTCTTCTCTCTGACTTCCAGCTGAGAAGCTTTCTTTGGGTGGACTAAAATAATGATAGTAGAAAATTCCCTTCTGTAAATTCAGTTTGGATTAACTTCATTCTGTGAGACAAGGCACTGATTTAAAGGTTTATGTTTTGAGTTCACAAAAACAATAAATAAGGAAATAAGGATTACTAATAAATAAGTAATAGCCCCAAGTTTCCCCCCCCCTCATTTCCCTGTGTTCTGCACACATCAAATCCATTCTCATCTGACCTTCTACAGGCTTATAGGTTTTATGTCTATACAGATCTTACAGTGAAGCATCAACTCTAACATAAGAAAAAGCAATCTGTCCAAAGCAAAAAGACACACAAAACAAACAAACAAACAAAAAAAGTTATGGAATGGTTATGGTTGGAAGGGACCTTAAAGATCATGTAGCCTTAACCCCCCTCAATGACCAAGGACACCTCCCACTAGATCTGGTTGCTCTAAGTCCCATTCAACCTGGCCTTGAACACTTTGAAGGATGGGGCAGCCACAGCCACAATTTCTCTGAGCAACCTGTGCCAGTGTCTCACCAACCTCACAGTAAAGAATTTCTTCCTAATATCTAACCCAAATCTACCCACTCTCTGCTTAAATCCATTCATTACATGGCCTTGTAAAAGGTCCTATCCCAGCTTTCCTCTAACCTCTCCAGGTAATGGAAGGCTGCTGTAGCTTCTCTTTGGAGACTTCCCTTCTTCAGGTTGACCCTCTGGTGATCTTTGTGGTGCTTCTCTGGTCTTGCCCCACCAACTCTATTTCCTTCTTGCGTTGGGGCTCCAGAACTGTCCACAGTACTTCAAGTGGGGTCTTACAAAAGCAGAGAGATATTCTCCTTGACCTTTGGGCCACACTTCTTTTGAAGTAGCCCAGGGGGTGTTTGGCCTTCTGGACTGCAGGCACATGTTGCCAGCTTATGTTGAGCTTCTCCTGAACTACCATCCCCAAGTTCTTTTCCTTAGGGCTGTCTCAGTCCATTCTCTGCTCACCCTGTAATTATACTTGGGATTGAACATGAATTTCCTGTTCCCAGTGCTGCCTGTGCAACACTCACAAGTGGGCTGCTTCTCCCAGATGCATCAGAGATGTTTTGCTTCTCTTACTGTTTTTCAGTCTTCCTTATATTCAGAAGTTCTCAAAATATGCTTTAAAAAAAAAAAAAAAAAAAAAGAAAAGAAAAGAAAAAAAATCTGCTTCAGCCACCAGTCTTTCTTACTCGTATTTCCTGATTGGAAAAAAAAAGGCTTCTGTCAGGTATCCCATATGTGTTTTATGGTTCTAAGACTTGATAACTGAGATATGATTTTTATAATGAAAAATCCCTCAGGGAAGTGTGCAGATGTACTGTGGAAAGATACTGACACTTTGTGCTTTATTTGTAAGAAGGGTATGAACAATTTCTCCCTTCTTTTTAATGGAAAACCCCCCCAAACATTAAATTAAAAAAATAACCTTGTGTCTCTTGTAAAGCTCCTGAAGATATACCAAGTGGTGTTTGAACAACATACACATGTTAAAATGTGTACCCATCAGGCTAAATTTGGCAAAGATACCTATCATTGATGATATCACTATCTCCTTTCTTTTAGCTAAATTTGCAGCCTTTTGAATTTGAGATAAATTCTTGCAGCCAGGGAAATTCAGCAAGATGCTAGTAAAGAGCCTATTGATGGCTTGCTCCATACGGGAAAGCTGTCTTGTTATTGAATGCAAATATGACTTAGATATGTAAATTATATTTAAGATTTCATCAGTAAGGCTTTAACATATCTAGAAACTATCTTAAAGCATTTTTTTTTTAAATGATAATTGAAAGTATGGAATAGTGTTAGCAAGCTCTTTCAGAGAAAGCTTCAATTCCAGGCACGTAAGAAGGAAGCAAGTGCTCTGATCTAGTCAAACAGAACCTCCCATGGTAAAAACCTATAATTGTTTTAAAGTTCTCTAAAAACCTACATCTCTGTTCTCATCTCATCCCACACGCTGTGATATTCCTTATGTTCCTCACTCTCCACGCAGAGCTGACTTTCTTTGTAGCCTTCTCCCACTCCCAGCGTGCTGCCTTCTCTCACCTCCTACACATGGAGCTGCCTCCTGCTGCCCATACAAGAAGCACTTTTCTACACATCCTGGCCTTTTCCTTTCCTTGAGCTCATCTGTGCTGAATTTCCCATGAAGCCATCAGAATCTCTTGCCTTCCATCACAATCCAGAGGGTGAACTTTGTTTCTGACCTCAGGAAAGATCGGTAATAAGCCAAGAAATTACTTTAGTTTTTTTGAGAGCAGTCATCAGATGGAGCAAATGACTGATCTTTAGACTTAAAAATAAAACCAAACCTCTTTTAAAAGATAAAGGAAGAGTGGTTGAGCTAGACTGCATCCTTCTGGTGCTTATGGAAACTTTGACTTCACTGGTTTAATTTCAACCACCTCACATCCAGTTTATTAACTAAAGCTTGAAATCAGTCCTAAAAGCTAGAAGGTAGGGAACATAGAAACACAAGTATCTCTTGCTGCAGCTCAGGTTTTAATTGTCACTCCTTACCTACTCATTAAGGAGAGGGTTTTGGAGGTATTTGCTAAGTTACCTTCCAGTTTGCAGATGCTCTGCAACAGTGACAGCAGCTGTTCCAAAAGCAAGTACAAAGGGAGGTATTATTGTTTCTTAGCTGTGTTTACAAATTTGTAATAAGACTACTATTTAAAATATGTTCTTTTGTGACTGCACACAATGTGTTACCATCTAAATGTTGCTGGATTGATGGAGGACATCAAAGGGATGCAGGAGTGGTTTCTTTCTTCCAGAGCTCCTGAATCTTGGAAGTTTGGGCAGAAGTTGCATGGATTAATACTGTAACCTGTGACTTGTGCTCCCATAACCAGGGTCAAAAAAGGGCAGCCGCATAGGAGTGTTCAGTTGACAGGAGTTTACTGGGTAGGGCTGGGACAGTATTTGAGTTCAGGAAAGACATAGTTTTGCATTGAAAAGCAAAAAAATAAATAGAAATAGAGCACATTTAATTTTTGCATGTGTACTGTTGATGGTAGAGCAAAATTGCCAGCTAAGAATGATTTTTACTGTCTTTTCTCACAAATCACCTCATCCACAGGCTGAAGGAACCCAACCCAGTTCTATGCTTCCAGCAGGCATTGAATGACTAGGATGCTCTTGCATGGTTCAACCCAAAACACCACAGACCTTTAAGATTATCAGGTCCAATTGTTAACCCAGCACTGCCAAGTGCACCACTAAATCATATTCCTAAGCACCACATCTATACAGCTTTTAAATACCTCCAGGGAAGGTGACTCCACCACTTCCTTGAGCATCCTGTTCCAGAACCTGACAACTTTTTCCATGAAGAAATGTTTCCTAATATCCAATCTGAACTTCCCCTGGTGCAACTTGAGGCTGTTTCTTTTTGTCTTATATCTTGTGACTTGGGAGAGAAGACCAACTCCCACCTCACTGCAACCTCCACCAAGCAGTTTCAGAGAGCAATAAGGTCTCCCCACAGCCTCTTTTTCTCCAGACTAAACAACCCCAGTTCCCACAGCTGCTTCTGGTAAGATTTGTGCTCCAGGTCTTCACCATTTTAGTTGCCCTTTGGACCTGCTCTAGCACATCAGTGTACATGAGCTGTGAAAACTAAGGTTCTCTCCATGCCATTCTACTAGAAGTTTTTCAGTTTCAGTGTGTGATTTCTGTTGTGTTTTGTATAAAATGGTTGCCATTGAAGATGTTGGGGTTTTTTTATTTGTTTTGCAACTCATTTATTATTGGAGGTTTCTAGCTGTGTTTTTCTATGGGAAATGTTCACAGAAAGACGGGGAAATTATGTAATAAAAATCAATATAAAATCTAAACTTTTTAGTAAGGAAGTGAAAATCAAAACTGCCTCATTTCCAATGGAAATGTCGCTCCCTGCTTGCAGGGTGTTTGTGTTATTCCTACTTGGCTTTGAAAGAGTTCCCCACCTTCCCAGGTGAAGGGATTCATCCCACAGCACTTGGCAGATGGATAATGGAGTGAGGTGAATCATTCCTGTCTGTTCTCCCTGTTTATTTGAAGGGTATCTACAGAAGGGTTCCCATGGAAAAAAAGTCCATGCTGGAAATAGGTGAAGCTAAGGGGGAAAAGTTTCCCTGTTATCTTTGCCATAATTTGGTGAGACTGACGGGAATTTTTGTTAGTTTGTTTGTTTGTTGAAATAAGATATGGCTGGGGGGAACTGTAATTATGTTGGGGTCCTACTGCATGGTACCATTTGTCAAATCACACAATTGAAGATGATGGATTAAAGGCTACAGTACAGGAAGAATATTTTGTGTGGTTTTGAGCATTAAATGCTAGCATTTAGTTATCTTTCTGGGAGAAAGCAGCATCGTTTCTTGATATTGCTTGCATATTGGGAATCAGAACTAGAAAAATGTGTTTATAAATTGCGCCTTGCTGAACAGGTTTAATTAAAGGTCAGTAAAATGTAAATGGGAGGAAAAGAGCTGATTCAGAGTTTGTTTAGATTGGTTATGAATACAGAAAATTCTGTAATGTAGGGCTAAGCATCGTACTTTGGTTCACTGAAAGGGGAAGGGGGATGTACAATGTGTGTTATCTGTTAGGGGAGGTAGAGGAAAAGATGACCATTTTCTGTAAAAGCCCCTTCTCATATTACTGTTCTTGCATGGATTGTAATTTACAACTGCTCCAGTGTTCCTGTGTTCCAGCCTGCTGTCATCCTTCTAACCTTTGAATACACCTGTGTAATCAAATCAGAAAGGAAAGGTCTATCATTTACTTCTCTTAATACCCTTGAACAGATTGCTGTCTCATTAGAAAAACTCAGCAAAGTAATTCAGGAACTGGAAGGCGCTAATAAGACACTGTCTTTAAAAATGAATTGGCTGATTGGAAAGTCTGGCAGGTCCCCAGAATGAATATCTGGCCACTGGCTGGAATTATTTCTGTGCTAATCTGCTTGGTGTGTTCAGAGGATCTACTCGCATCTTGTGGAGCAGGAGGCTTGGAGGCTGCTGACCCATGAAGAGCTCCCATCTGTGGATCCAGCTTGCTGCAACCATGTCTGGTGGGTGGCTGAAGGGTTTGCTGTTTTCTGCAGCTTCAGTCCATGAGCCAGGGTGTAGTCTGTGAGCAGAGTCATATTCCAAATATGTTCAGCCCTAAACTGTATTTACATTTCACTGGGGTGGTGGATAAGCTTTATGTGGCTCTGTTTGCTGTGCTGAAGTGAGCTGTCAGACCATATCAATTTAATTTTTTTTTTTCCCTGCATCCTTGGGAGAGGAAGCTCTGGATTTTAGAAGGGCAATGGCAGAGAGATAGCTGACAAAATCAGGAACTGTGCACTTCACTGAAAAGTGACTGGGCACAGCTCTTTAAAATATGGGGTTTGCAGTTGTTCAGAATTGATTGGAAGAGATGCAAATTCCATCCAGACTAAATTCAAATTTCGATTTAAAATGCAACTGGCATGGGCACCAGCTAATGCAGCAGCCAAATTCAGTCCATTATTAAGTTAAGAGACTATCTGGTGTCCCCCATGAAATGTATTAACATAATGTCAATAATGAGTCTTTTTATAGCTAGGTGTGGAGGAAATGCAAGCAGAGTTTGTAATACGGTACCACACTTCCAGCTTGGCTCATTTCTCGTTTCACAAAGCTTTATGTGTTGGATCCATCTGTTCCCAGGAGATGGGAGTGTGTTGATGCCCCTTTTCCTGGGAAACTTCGTTTCTACATTGAAGCTTTCTGAACTCTCTGGATGTTGCTTCAGACTTGGTGTTTCTTGCCTGGGGCTGTGTATTGCCAAGGAGCTCAGCAGAAATTGCCTTCACAGGCTGGGTGGGGCCTTTACTTAATTCAATCAAGGCTCATTAAAGCTTCAAATCTCTGAATGCACATTTGAAATTGAGTGACAGCAACTTCTGGAAAAGTTTTGTTGAAAAGCCTGGCATAACTGAGTAATTATAATATAGCAGTACTTCGTATGCAACTTGATTGTCACAGCCTGTGTCAAGAGAACTCATAATTTCTGAAGGATAAGACCATATGTTCCAAAAAGAGCTTTCAGAATGTGGGATACTTGTTTTGCAAGTTATTTTTTTCCACTTCATACAAAAACAACAAAGTGTTATGAAATAAGATGAGATTTTAAAAAATCCCCCACACTTAATTAAACTTATTCTCCAATAAGAGATCCCAAACTCAGAGAAGATGTTCTAATGGCAGCAATTTCTGGTTTTCTTCTGGGTGTAGCTGAAATCAAATGTTTCAAGGGTAGCTGAAAGGACACCATTATCCTAAATATTCTTACACATTCTTAGATTTCTTTTTTAAAATTTGTTTTTCTACTTCTACATTCTAATGCACTAGGTAAGGGTCTCTGTGTGTAAAATGACTGTCACCTTGCCTCTTTTATAATTGGCCCCTGAAATTGTGGCCGGGAGAGGTCACCAAATGTCTGGACAGATTTCTGTGTAGTGACTGGAAATGTTACATGCTGTGGTTTACATCAGCAGTGAATATAAATTTAGGTGACTTAATCATCTTCCATTTAAAGCTGTATCTGGATCACTTCTATTGTCCTGAAAACTTCTTCCTTCTTGAATGTAACGTGAAAAGGTAGCTTGGGCATCCTGGTGTTTCAAAGTCAGAACTGAACCTGAGCTGACATTTCTGAGGATGTAAGAATGATACAGAATTCTGCTCCAGCAGGAAAGAATAATATTGACTGACAAGATCTCTATCTGCTTTTGGACACTCTGAATATACACTGGGGCTATATTTTTAGAATTTAGATTTTATGTTCACTAGGAATAATATTCCAATAATGGGGTGGTGAAAATCAACTAAAATCAGGTTGGTGAGTTGGGATATTTTTAGTCCCAGAAAGGGACAAGCACAGAGGGAGATGGGATTATTGCCCCAGATGCTTATAATATCAATAGGTGCAAGTACAACGTTATCAGCTAATGAATGATATCCCTCTAAGATTTCCTAATAGGTTTGGGGTTTTTTTCTGAATTTCTTATTGAAGAAAAGTACCACACAGCCTGCAATCTTTGCTTGCCTTGCTAGGGAGAAGTTTTACTTACACTGCTGGGATAAATGGGATGAAATCACTGTTGTAGATATTTTCATGCAGTTGCACCAACTTAGCTCTGCATGCTAAACTTCTTCATTTTACTGCTAGCTTCCTTTAAATGAGGGTAGCATCATGTAACTCTGTCTGCAAATTTGCACACTTTTAATGCTTGGAATTTTCTAAATGTTTTATAAGGTTTTAATTCTACCCGTTTTCTTGAAATTTGGTATTTCAGATATCCTCTCATCACAAGGTTCCTGGCAGATACTTACTAAATAAGTGCCACATATGTCCTCTGGAAAGAACCTATTCAGATTTGGCATTAGTTAAGCTTGTAATGTTTGCTGATTCATATTTCCCATGGAGTAATGATTGAGACATTAGATGAATTCTAAACGACATATTATAATGGCATCTTGGTATCAACCCTGTGGATTTCCTCATCTAGGCTGGACTTTCAGTGTTTCTTTTATGGTCAGTAGAGAAAAGCAGGCACCAAATAACTTTTGGTGAGGTAGCTATTTAAAATAGGTTGTATGGAGTCATTCTCACTCAATGGGGAAAACCAGGCATCTCTGCACAAGGGGTCTGAGTTAGTGGTTCAAGTGTTGACATTTTCTCTTGAGATGTCTAAAGTCATATGGAATGGTTTGTAGTATCTTGCCCCTTGACTCTTTGTGGGGAGGAAACAAAAAAAAAAAAAAGAGAAATCTTTCCATATATCCTTTACATTCTGCTGTCTCACAAAATAACTTCTAAGGGACTGATAGATGCTAAAAAGATCAACCATTTTCCATGATCTGTCAAGTTAATTAGACAGATTCTGCCCACGTTCTTTTTATGTTCCAAATCCCAATGATTTGGATGCCTGCATTTTGGCTGGCCAACTTGCAATGTCTGTAGCAAACCATCTTGTCTGTAAAGGCTTCACTGGCTGCTGTTAAGAATAAACTAATTCTGCAGAGCACAGCTCCATCAGGCAGCTCTCTGGTAAATGCTAATGAGTAAGTAGCAAGAGGTGTTCCAGAAGTGATGTGAGCTGCCTCCATTTAACAAAATACCCACCTTTTTCCTAGTTGTAGCTTGTCCCAGTCCTCATTTCCTAATCTAGGCAAACCACAAGAGAACTGTTTAGCTAATGAATGATTGAAAAGTATGAAGACTGAATTCAATAAGTCAAGAAGAAAACAAACATAAAACCCCACAGAGATAACAAAATGTATGTTTAAATGCATCATTCAATTACTCTGCTCGCTCTTTGCTTCCCATTACACTCTCCTTTGTCAGTACATAGTGTATCTAAATGGCAATCTCTTCGTGACAAGAAACTTTTCTTCATGCCTTTACCTGCTGGTGCAGAACACTGTTGGTACTTTCCAAATATCAAACAGTAAAAAGAATCGATTGCGAGCAACATATGAATTGCATGACAGTTAGTGAAGCTGCTCAGAATTTTCCTTACCCAGTACAAAGGTAGCCAAAAAACTTTGCAGATTTGCACTCTGCTTGTCTTTATGAATGTGAAGAGCAATTTCAGGTCAACCACTACTACATGATTTCAGTTCCTTAAGTCACCAAGGGCCATACAAGCCATAGAAGGATGGCAATCGATACGGGTTTATTATTTGTTTTTTCTTTCAGCATAACTCATCCAGCAATCACATTGCCATTACCTGCTTAAAATGTTTGTCCCTGAGGATTTAAGTTGTATCGGGTTTTCTGCTCAAGATTTTAAACCTTGAATGTGACTGGAAAGATGGTTCTTCAACCTGGCACAAATGGAGCTTTTCTGCTTAGAGGCCACCCTCACTGTGGGACACAGAAGCATCCTTGTCTCAACGGAATCAACTGCTTTGTCTTGCACCATTCTTAGCATTTTTTTTTAACTGCTTGTAATGTGAATAAGTCACAGGCAGAGCTAATGTTTGCTTTATTAGGCTGCATGGTATTAATGCTAACTGAGATCTCAAAATCCTCATTTTCAGTGTACTACTGTCTGAAAATGATTGTGTGGTTCTCCAGAGATTCAACTTGGATATTGCAGGCAGGTGTTAGAAAAAAACCTGAAAATGGATAGTGGTATTGATGAGTTCTATCATAAAAAGATAAAATAAAAATGTCATTACCTTTGCATTGCTGTGTAGCTTAAGATGATGAAATGCAGCAGTTATTATGGAAGAAATGATCTTTTTGCATCCTCCAGCTATAATCTATTGCACAGGATTAACAACGGGAGTCTTTACTAATTAGCTTTTATGGTCAAACAATTTTTGTGAAGCTGGTTTCAAAGAAATCAAAATCAAACTCCTTATAGCTCTGACCAGTAGAATTATGGAATATGAACGCATAGATAATCTTTACAAGCTAGAGGAAAATGATTGTTGAGCAACAGAAGCTACATAAAAAGAGCCAATAATATTTCAGGTAAGCGATGATGTTAGGGTTTTATAAATGCATTCTAAGTAGATCAGGGGATAGACAGGGTGTGTGGTAGCATGTGTTGATGAAACTTCACATATTGATGCTGCAAATGCAAGTGGTACAGGATCAATCAGAGCAGAATGCAAAACCTCACCCTTTACTCATCCTTGTAAAATAAAAAAAGGTAAGAATATGTTATTGTGGGTTGACTGTATCCCATCAGAACTGCCACAAATTCAAATGAATAATTCTCCCAGCATTTTGCTTCTTAGTTTCTTGTTGTGTTGTTTTGTTATTTTGTCATACCTTTAAAATAAAACACTGCTTCGGCCCATAGAGCTGCACTGCATCTTCCATTTGTAAGTGTAATGATGAAGGAGCTTTTAAAAGATGCTTACTCTGAAATGGGGTGGCTCTTTTCCAAGTTAAACCACCTTAGTTTACCTGTGTGTTTGTGCAGATAAGCTTTATTAAACTGTGGTCCAGTAAATACCCTCTCTTCAGTGAGCCTATAGCAATTACATTTCACAGAAGGAAGGAGAAGCACTAGATTTAGAACAGTTTTCAAAACAACTTAGTTTTATAGCAGAAAAAACGTTTAAGCATTTAGAGCCTCATATCCCAGTCACTACCAAATAAATACCTGGCTCCCAGAAGATTTAGCAACCCAAGTACCTCAGAAAAAGCTATCTTTTGCTCACTGAATTTCATAGATGAAACACAGCCGTTTAATTCCTTTATGGAAGAAAGGGGAGGGCTTAACTTTTTTTCTGGGCTTCATTCTCAAATCAAGACCTTTGTAGCACAGTGATAAAGTGTATCACTGAAGATAAGAACTGACAGCTCCAAAACAGCTAGACCTCAGAATTAGTTTAATAAAATTTGCCCAATTTCTGCATCATTGATTTCTTTGAAAGACCACAAATTTATGTCAAGAGAGATCCTTAAATATTATTAAATGTTGGCTTTGTTGGTTTTGTTTTGTTTTTTTTAAACTGGTGGTTTTATAGGAAGGCTTTATTTTTCTAGCTGTGGAGCTCTACAAAAGAAATTTTTACAGTTCTAATATGGTATGGTTTGCATATTTTAGATTTCCCAAACTGCTTTCTTTAGTCCCATTGTTGATGTTTGCCTAATTAAATAACAGGTTAAAGTTAAGGCCAATACTGCCCCAGGCTAGGTTATTATATTTGAATTTGTAAAAATTTAGTGTTCTCCTGGAGTTGCACCGGATGACCATGAGATCGTTTCATATGAGTTTTGTATTCTTGTGCCAGGATTTTGAAGTTTTTTATTGCTTTTTTTTATATGTTTTGGAGTTTTGAGGTGGTGGTTTGTACCTAGTCATACAAGTTCTAGGTGCCATTGTTGGAAATAAATGTGTTTAATGGTAGAATCTTACAGATTCAGAGAAGCATCAGACTGAAGGCATCAGAGGCAATTATGTGCACATAGGCAATTTGTGTTTTCAAAGTGTCTTACAAACACCATTTCCAGCCAGGTGGATTGTTCCTCAGAACAAGGCAGTCTCCACAGCCTGCTGTGATCTTGGCTTCTTTTTTTGACATTGTCAATGTAGGCCAAATGACCGTAAAACTTGTCTAGATGTTGAGATGCATCCTCTGTCCCAAAGATATACTGATAGCTGTTCCTTGTCTATTCAAGACAGCACTATCTGGTTGTGAACACATCATCTGCTACACCAGATGAAGGGATGTGCAGCCGTGGCAGTTCAACAGGGGGTTAAATTATGAATTTATGGAGATAGACTCCATAAAAACCCCTCACTTTCAAGTGCTGCAAAAAGTTTCTTTAGTGGCTGGAAAATACATCACTCAAGAGACTTAACACAAGAAAAGGAGCTGGGTCCATTATATCATTAAGAGAATCCACTTCTTATTTACAAGTTAGGATTAATTTTTACTGAGGCTTAAGTGCTATAAACCCCTGTTGTGTGGCAGAGACTGTGACATTCTGTTACAGGTTAATTTCTTTCCTTGCAAATTAGAAAATACTGTGACTTGCAAAACAGGGGGAGAGAAAGGGAAATATGCCAGCAGTTGTGCTTAGGCTTTTTTGCCTTTTGGCTTCTTCTTTCATTTTCTAGTCTGCTGCACTTTTCTTTCAGTGATCTGGCTGCCAATTTAAATTTCCAGTGCATTTAGTGTCCTACAACACCAGGGGAGTGAAAAGAGAATTAAGAATTTACACATCCTTTAAAAAAAAATTATTTTCTCCACAGCCCTTTTTGTCTTATTGCCTCTCTGTGATCATGGTGATAACAGAACCCAGTAAACTACAGCCCCAAAAAGCCAATGGCATGTTTATTTTCCAAAGGTGTGTTTATAGCAGGAACTAGATGGGACTTGCTCATCTCTCACAATCTGTAGTGGGCTCTTTCACAGATCAACAGACTATAAGATTGCTTTCCTGGATAGGAGCCACTGATGGACCCATACAGGCTACTAAGAATCATGTAGGAGTCTTTTATCCTGTCTCAGCAGGGACATCTTCCCCATGGGCTTCACAAGAGAGTGTTTTCCTAGCAGCAGGTTTAAGAGGGGGAGAGAGGGGATGGAAAGAAGATTAATGTTTCTGCCAGTTCCCTGCAAGTTCACAGAAAATATTGGCTAGGGCAGGAATGGCCCAACTGTTGTGCTTCAGACTATTCTGTGTACTTAGAGTGGCATGTTTTTAATCAGATGTGAAATATAGCTTGAGCAGGTCGAATGGATTAGCCTTCCTTGTAAGTTTGTCTGCTTTAGTCAAGGGAGCAACTTTTTTTTTTTTTAAATGCTTCACACTTAGGATTGTTGTTTGTAAGTGTATAACTTTAATGGGTCTTTGGAGTTTGGATTGTTAAAAATAGGAACTATTTAATAATCATATCCAGTTGAGCTTTGAAGTATGTGTAAAGATATCAAGGTAAGAAACTTCTCAGCCAGTCTGTCATAAAAGGTTGGAAATACTTGAGCCTGACAGGGAGTGATTTTTTCTTTTTTTAAAACCATATTGTGATTTCAGAACTTGTAAATATTTTAAGTTTTCCTTGCTTTGGGCTTTCAAATCTACCTATGCTTAGAAAGTTAATATCCTTGTACTTAAAAGCTGGAAAATCTGTTCATGACAATGTACATAGCTGATTTCCCTCCTCTAACTCTGGTTGTTATTTATCAGCATCTCATCAGTCTCCTGTGCCTAGACAGTGCTCAAGTTATCAAAAAAGCAGGAGAATTTTCAGCTACCTTGTTTCTGCACTTCTGAATCAGCTGAGCCTCTAATAAAGTTAGGCTGTTCACATCAAACCATCCCTTATCAGTAATGTACTTTGAAAGCTGTTCTATCTGGTTAAATCCAAGTGAAATAATAGACCTCATACTTGGCACATCCTCAGGCTGCTGTGAAGTGCTGCTGCTCCAGTAAAATAAATAGTTCAGGTGATTTCTGTGTGTCAGGAAATTGATGAAAGTATTAGAAATAATTTTTAAAATAGGTTGATTTTCAGAGTAATTGAAGATTTTTTTTTAATGTATTAATCACTGCCGTGTTTCAGTGCCAGATGTGGTGTGAAATTGCTCTCAATTCTTCTTGCAAGACAGACTTACAAAACTTTATTTTTTTTTAAATACTATTTATATTTACCTTCTACATTTCTGACCTGTGTTTTAATGTGTTGTTTAGACAAATTTAGAGCTTGTTCATTTTACTAAGTTTGGTTATAAAAAAGTAACATTTAAAAAAAAACAAACAAAACCAAACCTGAAAACTTCTATATCTGTCTCTGTAGGAATTAATGAGATTTGAAGACTAGGGACAAACAGCAAAAATAAAATGTATCTGAAGATTTATGAATTGGACCAGTTTTTTGCAATACTCAAAGATCAGTTGAATTTTGTTCTCATTGAAGCGGGCGGGAAATTGTAACATTCTGTTTAGTAGAAACCAACCTTGACTGCTCTCAAGGCCCCATCTTAGATGACTACCTTCTTCTCATTGCTGTCATGTTGAAAATCCTTCTCCTCTGCTGCAACAGTCACCAGTGTAAGTGCAGACAGAAAAAACTCAAGGTATTCTGCAAAATCTCAGGAAACAACAGAGAGAAGAGGGTAACGTGATAGCTCACCCGTGTGCCATTGGATTGACAATGTAAGACATAGTCCTTTGATTTCTGTGATGATTGTGTTCCAGACATTAAAGTGTGAGAAAATTCATTACTTATCATAATAGATATATATGTTATTTTAAAAACAAACAAACAAAAATATATAAAAATTACTGTAGCCCGGTGGATGCTGGAACCAGATCCTCTGGTTTGTGTTCCCAACACCTTGCACATTCCTAACTTGTGTCTTTTCTCTTCCTGTGCCTCTCTGTCCATTAGGCAGGAATAAAAGGTGCCTGGTATCTTCTCTATGTGTTTTTTTCCTTTTAATTTGAATAGTGGTTCAAGGCCATGTTCCAGCAAAGCATGTCAGCATTTGTTTAAGTCTCACTGACTTTAAAGATGAGCACAGTGTTTTGAGAAACCGAGGCCTCTGAAGTTGTGCAAAATCCATACATCCTCAGTATAAATCATAATTCTTATTTTATCTGATTAGCAATGGGCTATGTATTTTTTTTCTCTTTTTAAAGAAAGTAGCTTCATTTTTCACAATCTAGGGACCCATTTGGATACTCAGTGGACAGAAAACAAGGCATGAAACTGTTGGAAAAATAATTTGGCTTGTGTAGTCCTTTCTAAATATAACTCTCTGATCAAAGCACAGTGTCTTTTGTAAGTCCTATCCAGAACAGATACAAGATGATGAATATACTGAAGCCTTCAGATTTTTGATGGTGCCTTTTCAAAGGCATGCCAGCCTGAATGTAACATCGTGTGATGCTGTTTGAACTGAGCAAACATTCTGCCTTCAACTTCTCTCTCCTGCATTCATGCCCCTCTACAGAGATAATTGTGTATACCGTTTAAAAAAAAAAATAAAAAAGGGTCTTCAATTAAAATTCTGGGGATTTTTGAAGGCTGCTGGAGAAAAGCAGTTGCAGTGTTATATCCTCCTAGAAGTATTTTTTTAAATTTATAGCAACATCTGGGCGTAAATAAATAGAAATTCTTTTAGGTTTTTGTAGTATGTTCACAAACATAAAGGTCCTTGCAGCTGAATGGGAAATGGGATCCTTCTGAAATGACAGTTAATAAAAGGTTTTTTTTTTTTATTTGGCCACTAACCAGTTTATACTGTAACAGTGTCTTTCAGGTGAATCTTAGTGTCCTGGGGAGAGGTGGAGGTGTGAACACAAGAAAAATATGACTTTACAATTATTAACTGAGCATCAACATTTCATTGCATTGGTTTTCCATTCCTTTGCTTATCTGAAGCAGAACTGTTCTGGGGGTGCAGTCACAGAAGAGAGGGATGTGCAGAGGCATGAGGTTTTCCCACTAGTACATATTGTAAAAGAGGGGACCAGGGAGAGAAAGCTGCTGTTTCTGTCTGGCACAAACAGTGCTAATTAATACACTGATTTTACAAGTGATGTAGGGGAGTTATAGAGACAGAATTAATTATTAAAATCTCTGTCTTCAAAACACTGTTTCTAAGGTGCTTTGCTTGATTATAATATGAACCTGCAATGCAAAGAAGCTGGAGATCTAAGATCAGATTCAGACAACAGTCATGTACTTGATCAGCAGTTTGAAGATGAGTGTTCACACACATCTGGTAAAATTAGGGAGCCTGGTTCTGAGAGATGCTGTCAGGATCAAAGCCTGGGGAGTACAACATAGGGAGAGAACCCTATGTACAACCAGGGGAAAGGAAGACTTTACTAAATCAGTCACAATATGTGGGACAACTCCTGTGTTCACTAAAGTATTAAGTTTTTTTATTTTGAAAATTTAGGAACTTTATTGTGTCATTTTCATCAGAATGCAGAAGGAGACATAGTTAATAAATCCAGTTGTGATTATGCTGGAATTGCAGTCTCTTGGTGCTGGATTCACTCCTAAACTACCTGCAATGATCTGCAGTAGCTGTTCTGTAGTGAGCTGGAGTTTTTTGCAGCTATTTAATTGGGGGTCATGCTTCAGGGACCTATTTTTAGAGATATAGCAAAAATCAGACCTTGCAGTGGAGAACGGTTTGTAACAGACCAAAGGCCAAATTGTTATTTCTAATGCTGGTTTTATTCTTAGCCCTGCATAGTGGTGCTCCTCATGTCTGGACCACAGATAAAAATGAGATATTGATGACTTTCAGACTCCAAAACCCTTTTGATTGTCTAGAATGCAATTTTATAAGTGGCAGTAAGTGATGGCTGAATGAGATTAATGTAGGCTGCCTTGCTCCTCATTGTTGCAGGTAGGAATGAGAAGATCTGGGGAATGAAAGTATTGAAAGTATTAAGCAATTAAAGTGGGTAGTAAAAAGTGGAGACTGACTGGATTATTTTTTTTTCTTTAACTGCATGAAATTCTGAAGTAATGAGTATCTGCATTATATAAACCTTCAGGTGCGCCGATGCATTACATCTGGTATTCTTATTTCATTTAAGAATAGCTTCAAAAAATCTAATGCATCTTCTCAGTCTGATTTTAAGCAATCAGAGAATATTTAATGATACAAATCTCTCTTTACAGCCTAAATGTTTATATCCATCTAATTTAGTGAAATTAAAACCAGAATTTGTGCAATTTGAAAGCAATTTAGTCAACCAAATAGCAATATTGTACAGAAAGAGGCTCAGTCTCTTCTGATAGGGTCATGTCTTTGTTCTGGTTAAGTTATGGGGCAGAATCTCTTCTCAGTTTTAAACCTCTATAAACTGACAGGTGATTTCATTAGTGCTATTATACTTGATCTGTGAAATTCAAGTAAGAATTGAGACCCTGGAGGTTGAGAAGCACAGTATCAAATTGCAATAACTACGAAGTCAATCACTGTATTACTTCCCTTAGGTTTCATGGATAGTGATTTCTCTGGATACCTGGATAAACTCTGAGTAATCAGGGGAACATAAATTCATGGGTTTGTGTTGAGGAACTGATCTTTCAAGGAGGGACATGTTGGGTTGGCTAGAGTTTCTTTCCAGAGAAGGTGAAAAGATTGCAAGGATTTCATGGTGGTTATTGGTGTATGGCAGCCCACTTACTCCAAAAATAAAACAGATCAGAAGAAAGAGATTTGCTCCTTTCTTGAAAGTCTGATATTAAAATCTATTGAGCTTAAATAAATCTGTTGAATTTCATTGCAGAAGAATCACCTGCCTGAAGAGTTACCTAAACTGACAATAACTGTGTGCTGGGAAATGAAGCAACAGAACCAAATTCTGATCTTGTTTATGCTGATATAATTAAGGAAGATTGTAGGCCCTTTGGTCTTTGAAGTGATCCTTGTGCATGAGTAAGGCCAATGGGGGCTACAATAATAAGACTTAATATATCCAAGAAAATCACTGAGAGTGGCATAAAGCTTCTTTGTGAAAAGAGCAAAGCTGATCAACACATAAAGCATCCACAACACATTTTTCTCAGGAGGCTGTTCACATAATAGACAGGCAACTGTGGGAATGAGAAGGGTGATTATCTTTTACATTAAAGTCTTTTTTTATGTCTCTCCGGAATATAAAGCAACTGTAGGAAAGAATTTACATATGATGTCAGCAACATAGCGGGGATACGTGTGTGAGTGGGAACAAGGACCATATATTATATATCTTGGCACTGAAAAAGGTTTTTTTGCTTTGCTAATGCTCATAGGAGAGCTTGGGACCTTTCCCATGCAACCCCCAGATTGTGCTGGTGCCCTTCTTAGGGGTGAGTTTATTCAAGGCAACTTGAAATACAATCCTGTAACCTTGTCCCCACTGCAGATGGAGGAGGGAAGGTGGCCTCCTTTTCTTCTTCTGAGCTATTCAGCCCTGCAAAGAGAAATCTGGGGTGTTGAGCTCCCAGCTGCCTCTGCCACAGGTGCCTCTGAGGCTGCTGCAGGGGAAGGGCTCAGATTGGGGCCAGGCAGAGTACTGGCTGTGAGCACTTGTGTGCACCATGTAGGGCAGCTGGTGTCACTGGTCCCTTTTCTGCTTTTATGCCTGTTGGGGCTTTATGGAAAAATCCCATTTATTGAATCACCAAAAAAATAGATGGGTGTATGTCTGCCACTTTTATCTCCATAGCTGCACTCTGGCAGGCATTTCATCCCAAACTTTCTCCAGTGCAGATAAAGATGTTGTTTCTCCTTTGCTGCAAAATAAAAGTTAAAAAAAAAAATACTTTTTTTTTTTTATTTTTTAAGTGTGGCAACTCTGCAGCACATGGCTCCCATGAAACTCTTTTGAAACATCCAGTATTTCAGAAGTGTCCACTAATTAGGGCTGCCCAATTGGGCCTGATTTTTCAGGTCTTCTGAGTGATTGTTGCTTTCATTGATCTTTAACAGGAGTGGACGGTCAGAGCATCTGAAAAACTGCGAGGCAGATGGATGAATGATAATGAACCAGAGGGACAGTGTGGAAAGAAAATGCTTTGTTTGATATTGCTAATTGTTTTGTTTTGGTAATTAAGTATTTTTTGAAGCAAGTGATTGATTTGGTCAGAGATGAAAAGGGATTAAGTGTGACCCGCTGAAACTCATTTCCAGCCCTAGCTGCTTATTATGAAATTAGTTTTTTGTTTCAGATTAAAACACACAGACTTGGTGGTATGGAAACTATCAATTAGCTGAATATACAGAGAAATCACTTCTTGTAAGATGTCATCTTCTTATGCCACAGTTTTCTAAATATATTCTTTTGAGAGTTTTAATTATTTGGTAATGTTTTTAACAGTCATAGTATGTGCTGGAAACCAACTGAAAATACTTACTTACTCTTTTATTTCCCCAAAACATATCCAGAGAAAATTCTTTCGGCAATTTGAAAATAAAGCTGCTGATTTGGTCAAGGGGAGTATAACCCTCTGTCAAGAATTGTTTGATACTGTTATCATGAGCTATTGATTTAAGTGCCTTTGAGTAAAAAAACAATAATGTTGTTTGCTTCATCTTTTTCCCCAGCTGAGGGGGGGTTACTATGAAGTTAGACAGTAGAGACAGACTCAGGCAGGAAAGTTTTCGTGGTGTTGTGATTACAGGTGCACAGACACTATAGAGAATGAGCTTAGGAAGACTGTAGTATTTGGGGCATCATCTTTCCAGACCTTTTCTGTCATAAATGTCTCTTTGAAATGCGATTGGATGTACCTGCAAAGATTTGGGAATTAATTTTCCCCATAAAACAAAATTCAATGAAAAAAACCAGTCTGCTCTTACAAAAGATTTACTCTAAAGGAACTCTATGGTGCTTCCCAAATACGTACATCACTTTATAAGATATACACACAGGAAGAAAAGACATGCAGGCCCCCCAAAATTTGAATCTGTTTAGGAACATAAATGGATTTCACAGAGGATTCAGCATGGCTGGTGTAGCCCCTTCCACAAGGGTGGTCCCTGGGTCCCCAGCTACCAGCTCCAACTCTGGAGCTTTGTGATGATCTTTCTTTGAGTTGGAGCTTTGTGGATGATCTTTCTTTGCAGCTGCAGCTCTCAGTGCAGTCAGGAGCAGTGGAAGAGCACAGAGAGGAGGATACAAAGAAGAACAGAGAGGAAGGGAACAGGGCTCTTAAGAGTACAGCTTGATTTGATGTTTTGCCTGAATCTTCACAAGTGTAAATATTTGACTGTAGTTTTGGTGCTTTTTTTTTTTTTTTAATTCCCCTTCAGGTAGAGTATTTGTTTACATAGAATAAAATTTCCTCCTTCCTCTCTTCTGTTCTTTCACTCCACGAGTGAAAATCTGCAGTTCCTTGGCAAGGGCTTAAAAGTAACAACTCGAGTGACTCTAGAAAGTGGGAATGCTGCTTTCTCTTGAGATTCTATAAATCATTCTCCTTTTACTAAAGGCTCCACAGGAAGGGGCAGTTGAGGTTTTAATTTTTTTTTCTTCATCCTCACCCCACTGAGAGTCCAAATTGACATTGAAAACCTGGGTAACAGAACTATCAGATTTTTAACATGGACATCTGAGTTTAAAATTTTCACTCATTATCTCCCTTACAAAGTGGAGAGCAATTTAGGAGCTAATGCTGGGCACACTATCTCCTTAATTCATCACTAGTGGGAATAATATACCAGGAATATTTTTTTCTTTTACCCGTGAAGAGTAGTCAGCACAAGAGCCCTATTCACAGAAACAAACCCAAAACCCCACAGAGGTATGTCCCTACTTCTAGAAATCATATTCATTATTTACTGTTTCATCCAGGTTCTGTTGCCTCCAGCACGTACCTCTATATGTGCACATGGTAGGATTGTTCAAATTTAGGATAATGTACCTTCTTTTTTGGAAGATTTTTTTGAAAATAAGAGGGATGCTACCAAAGGTTTCTATTTCTGTTGTTTATTTAGAGGGTGGCAACAAACAACTCAACATATGTTCTTTCAGATGTGTAGATGTAGAGACATTTGGTTCTAAAGCTTATCTAATGCTATATGAAGGTTGCTTTTAAATGTCTTAGAAGCAAAAAAAAAATTAGCTTTAAAAATCCATAAACAAGAACAGGTGTTGACATTTGGCAGGTTTGTATCCCACTTCTGGGATTCTGCACAGCAAAATAGTCACAAAGGAGATTTAACACTACAGCATCTCTGGCATTAAAAGCCTCCCTCTTTCTAGTGACTTTGCTGAAGTATATAGTTGTAAGATTTAGGAGTAGCTTAATTTAAGCATATTGGAACCTCATGATTGAGTGAAACAGCTTTTTCTAATGAGTACGTTGCTCCCAAGGTAGAGATGACTTGCAATTTTTTTTCTTAATGAAAATGGAATAGGAAGGAATTAGGTTTCATAGTCCTGTTTCAGATGTGCTAATGCAAGAAGCAAATGAGTAATGAAATTACACTTTTTTTTGGTCATGTAAAGGAAAATCACTGAACCTCTCATGACTGACAGTGGCTGATTTTCACATAGCTAACAATTTTCTATGTGCATTTTATTATGAAATTACTTGATGGTTAAATACCTCAATAAAATTAGCAGGTCTAAAAGATCAGGATACGAGAGTGTGGAAGATGTCATGCTGTCATCTGTGCTGTTTCCCATGAAAGCTTCAATCTTATTTATTTGGATTTATGAGTTCAGAAATAAGGTCTTCTCTAGAATAACCTACAAACACTGTGCAATTAGTTGTTCAGTCTCAATGCATCCCCAGAACAAAAGGTACCTTTTAGGTTAATGATTTTTCCACCTCAAATTGGTCATATTGCTTGACTTGAGGGACAAAGGATAAATTGAGATTGTAATATTCTTTTAAATGACTGAAGACTGGCAAAATCCACTCATTCGGATGGGAAGGGAGCAGATATGTATTGAAGCATGTAGTAAATGGAAATTATTTGAGAATGGAATTTCTGTCACACCAAAATATTTTCTTGAGCTTAACTGTGGATGTTTTGAATGCTATTAGGAATTTTAAATCTATATTTGGCTTCGTGTCCTTAGGGTCAAGTATCTACAAAACACTGTTCTCTGGAGACAGGAATCCTTGAAAACCAGTTTCAACATCTCCTTGGTTTTTCATGCTGAATTAATCCTTTGGGAATGTCATTCTTCCTTCAGTTCAGCCGTCTCAGTCTTTTGGAATTATTTCAGAACCATTTGAAGAACTGACTCCAATGTTTCTAACACTGACACACTCAATACTGTGTGATCTTACATAAGTGCTGCCTGGAAAGTAGTCTGTAGCTAGACTGAAATATGGACGGTGTGGGTTCCCATTAGCTGAAATACTGAAAGGATTTGTTATATTTAGAATTTTGTTCACTTATGCTTAACAGAGCTCCACTTTAAGTTAGGGAAAATTGGTTTCATTTTCTCTCCCTACCATTAATAGCTATTAGGGTTGAAAAAAAGGCTTTAAACATACCATTAAAGTACACTTAAGTAACTTGCAATTGACAATTAACTCAGCATGGTAATACATTATCATAACATTTTCCTTTGATAGGTTTGTCTCTTAGAAGATACAAAGAAAGACAAAGAATGTCTTTGTAAAACTCATATTGAAGTTATTTCTGTTTTAATCATTCACATTTGGAGTATCTTAGCTGTGAAATGTGTTCCATTATCTATGTTCAAAAAACATTTCTTTGGTGTTTGACATGGGGCAGTTATAAAGGACCCTGTTAAAGGGGTTTCTGGGGTTTGTTGGTTTGTTTCTGTGGGGATGCTGGTCAGGCAGGTGGATACAGAAGAAAATTACCTGCACACACTCAAAGTTTGGGAGTAACCAGAGGGAGACAGCAGCAGAAATCATATCCCCATTCAAGGTTGTTTGGCTTTGAGATTTTATTAAAATCCCCTTCAGCAGAAGGCATGATAACATTCTGTGAAAAGTACTCAGGTTACCAACATCACAGCATAACATCCAGTGTGTTTCCCCTTTCGAGACAGAAGTAAAATACATCACTAAACTGTTGGTCCTGTCTTTGGGTACTCAGAGTTAATGGGGAGCATGTGGATGTGCAGCTACTGGGCAGGGTGACCAAGAACTGCCACCTTCCAAAGCTGAGTTGGAACGTTACTATGACAATAGCAACACTGATGACATCCTCCATTCCTTGCACAGCCAATGGGCATTGACCTTATCCTGTCAAAGCATGTAAAAAGTGATGCAGGCAACACTGGCTTTGTGAAAATTGGACACATTTATCTAGGACGTTTCACTGCATTACCATATATTGAGTTGTAGAAGTGTGGCTAAAATAGCTGCTGTATTGTAAGGTGTTTTTTTTGCAGTGAGGCAAGAAGTGCAACAAAGACAACTGTAGTCTGAGCAAATGTTTGGGTTGTTTGTTTTTTTTTCCTAATTCTTTAAAAGCAAAACCACCAGTGCCAGGCATGCAAAATCCCATCAGTTCTATGCCCCAGATCATCCTCTCTCCTGTTTTCTTGTAAGCCCACTCTCAGATATATTAGTTTGGAAATTACATATCTTAGGGCTCTGTAGCCCTGCAGTCTGAGCAGTTTGCTTTATTTTGAATACTTTTGCAATGCTTATGTCTTCACAGCTTAAAGAAATCAGGTTGCATACATGCTGCTGAAGTCAATAGCAGCACAGCATTTGAGCACAGTATTTCCTCACTTGCTCTCCTCCCTTTCCTCCTCAGTCATTTCTTGAAAATTCCTTCATAATAACCTTATCCAAACCATAAATATGAAAGTCAAATAAGCCCAAAGGAGATTTATCATCCTCTGACTCGGCACTCCTTTTATGATTAATAATGACATTGATTCCTTTAGAAATACAACAAAAATTAATTTAAAGGTTCTGATTGGTTTTAGTATTAGGTAAACTTAACATATTGAATGAGCGTAAAACAATTACCTGTCTTATTAACAAAATTAGCTACAGCAAATTTACCAGAAGGAAACTGTTGCTATTTAGCTCCCTAATTATGTCACTATTCTTTGTGACCAAATGATATAATGAAAATAATTTGATCTACTGGTGCTGCATAGAGAATTTCTGAATATCATAATTTGTTTTGAACGTGTGTTTTCCTACTCTTCTTCTGTTTCAGAAAGTAGAGTTCAAGGGCTTCAAAGAACTTTGCAGAGAAGTGAAGTTGAACTGTGCTTGGCAGAATATGGAACAGCTTCTTTACTATTCTAAAATGTTAGATAACCCTTTTCTTGAGGCCAGAACCTTTTGACTTCTCCAGCAGATTCATGATGTATGATTTGCAGGCTCTGGAAAAGATGTCTTTTATTCTGCCTGTCACAGGAGCCAAGAACTGGACTTGCTGTGCTACTGTCTACATATTTCCTAGCGCTCTGCCTCCATGCAAACATTTAAACTCAGCAAAATCTTCTTTCCAGCCCCAAGAGTTAATAAAGCAGAAAGCCACTGGATGCCCTCTAGCTGTAGGCATTTCAGCCCAGGGGGACAGTAACCTGGCCAGCTTTGAAGGCTACCCAAACGCTAGTGACACACAGAAGTTGGGTTTCAGGTGCCAGCTTTCATCTGTTCTGTGTGAGTATTGAGTGCTCCTGGGTTGGCAGTTTAGTGGCACAGAAGCAATGAGAGCTCATGAGAGAAATCAGATGTGGGCTTGGAAAACTTCTTGCAAAATGTCTCTACTGGCACCACTTTACTTCCATGCCAGCAAGCATCTAAGTGGTGGGTTCTCAGAGTGTTTTCTTCCTACCAGATCTGTCTGCTCTTCATAGTTGCATCCTGACTTTGTCAGGATATGACCCTCATGGTATATGTTCTCATATCTTATACTTCCCATCTGTCTTCCCTGGGTTGCCATCAGTGAGAAACTTGGGTTTAGGCATATTTCCTAGTGCCATTCCTGTCAGAGCTGCTTTGGGGAAGTGGTATCATTTGTAGGTAGGATCTTTCCCTCTCTCTCTCCTGGTGTAGTTTTATTAACTGAAAAAATGGAGATGCGGATGTTTTGGTACAGTAGGAAATCTGCAGTGCATGAATGATCTGCATATTGTAACACTGCCTCAGATTGCAACAATCAACTTTTAAATAACTAACTCTAATATTAAACTACAGAGAAGAAGTAAGCCTTCAAACTAGTCAAAACGTACAACCAAGCAGGAAGGACTTCATGGGGGTCAAATGGCAATCACAGTCTACACAACTTAAGTGTACTTTAAATATTACAAAATTCCTTTATTTCTTTTGAATTAATACAATTTAGTTGAGAGAGAAAGAGAAGGGCATTATTACAGGGCAAGAACACAGTGAGGACTGTACTACTTGTACCATGGAATGGTATTTTTCTCCCTTCAGACAGCTTTCCTAAAGCTCCTGTGGGGTAGAAACCCCTTGAGTACATCCCCTGGCTGCTTGTTTAAGTGCTTATGAAGATGCTGTGACCTACACAACTTGCTTTCTTCCCCACAGTATGACTTTATATCTTTACAGTTAGTGTCCTCTGGAAATATTTTAATTTTTGTTTCATTATTTAAAGCAAACCTAATATTAATGACAGAGCTGCTGTACATTAAAGCACTGCACTACCAAGCCACATCAGCACATAACTTTTGGTGAGACTTTCTGCATAATTTATGTCTGAAGGAGAGTATGCTGACACACAGTTGAGATTTAATCATATTTAGTTCTGCTCGCAATAATTAGATTCTTTCATAATAAGCAGGTGTACCAGGGTAGGCCTCTGAATACATGTTAAAGTTACAAACTCTTCCATAACTGGTCAAGCACAAAGAAATTGAAATATGTTTAGCATTCTATTTCTTATATAACATCATCATAAAACCTAGGTGCTTTGAATAAGATAGTTGGGTGCTGTTAGATGGACCACTTGAAGAACTGGTAACCAAAACCCATGCCCAAATTACATGCCATGCCCTATCATCCCCAAATCACTTGGGTTTATAAATCAGGTAAACTGTAGAAACACTAGTTCTTCACTTTGAAAAGCATTTTCCATCACTTAGTCACTCTTGTGGTTCCTTCTCACTTTCTTGTTCTGCTGTCTGATGTGTGAAGGAGAATGCTCTTATAGTCAGGGTGGTCCCATCCATCCTTTGACAGCCCTGAAGGATTTAGGTAGAAGAATGTGACCCTTTGTTAAGTTTATATCCTGTTTTCTAATTGATTTCTGCATTGGAGGTGTAGAGAAAGACAATCTAGCAAAGTAAAAACCTCTCTTCACAGGTTGGGAAGAATGGGGCTGGATCAAACTGCTACATGTAGTTAGTTAGTTAGGCTGTTCTGAGTACAGAGGTGGCTGCTGACCTTCACCTCACAGATGAGGCTTAAAATAATTAGACCATACAAATCAGAGGGGAGAAAGCATTAATTTTGAGTCCTCCTTGCAATATTTCAAGCACACCTTTTGGTTTCCTGTTGTTCACTTTCTTCTTTCTTGAATTGGGCAATATTTGTTCTTATTTTTGCAGCTTTTAAAGAAATTCACCTTGTTTGCTTTTAGATATCCTGAGGTGACATCTGAGGGAAGTGGACTTTTGCTAGGGTGCCCTGTTGCATTGTAATGTGTTTTGCATTTTCCCTGAGATGACAAGAGATCCAGCCTTCTTCTGGACATCATCCTGCTTAGTTTTAAATGCCTCTTCTGGAAGATAGATGTTCATTGGCACATCCTGCAGATTTCAGAAAAGGCATCCAAACCCAACCAATCTGAAATATCTGCCAGTGAATAACCACCCCTCACATCAGAGCATGGAGTCTGGAGGAAAAGTCATGACTTAATTCTTGTGGAGGCGTAATACAAACTCCCCCATTTGCATCCTTTTCTAGGAAAACAGAAGCTGTTCTTCCCCAAATCCAGATTTAGTTGGGCTACATCTTTTTTTCAGTGGCTCAGAGCCTACCGTGCTTCAATCTTAACACAGAAAATCCTATTCACAGATCCAGTTTTCCAGTCCCTGATGCAAAGTGTTTTAAAAAAAACACAGTTCCTGCATATGTTACTCCTGCACTTCACTCCTTCAGTCATATCTAGCAGTAAAATGCATACAAATGCCAAAAATACGTAGTGTTTCTGAGGCTGATTGTTATTAATATTGTTTTGTTTGGGGTTTTTTAGCTGTAAACCTTTTTGAAGTGCCTAGCAGACAGCAAGAGGAGCAGCTTTGGAAGAGGGGGAGACAACTTTGAAATCCACAGAGCAGAAGCTTTAATCTCCAGTTGTGACTGACATCAAACAAAAGTGCAAAAACTCCCTTTGTTCTTGTGCACAAAGGGTGTGTTTGTTGTTTGTTCAGGGTAAGTGAAAGGCCCCCATGAAGTCCCACTGAAGATGTTTAATGAATCTGGCAGCCTCCAAGCTGTCTCTTCTACAGAGTAATCCTAACGACAGACCCATCACACATAATTTAACAGAGTGTGACACGACAGCCTCTGCTCAGGAGAGACCTTGGAGAGGGAATACTTTTATTACTCAACAGCACAGGCCCCTTAGGGTCAGTGTTGTGGAGCAGAGCTCGTGTTGGTGGTGGTCACACTTTCGTCTGTGAATTGAGGAGATTTACTCGCTCAGGTATCGGTTGTTAAGTTTCCTAAACATTGGCTTTGAACTTGGGGCTAAAACTGAGTGAATTGTACTATCTGTAGTGCAGGGGGGCTGGGATTTTGGCAGCCTCAGCTTGTAGTAGAAGTCAAAATCAAGAATATCAAAGAAAGGAGGTCTGCTACCGAAATCAGGCCAAAAGGGGACATCAGTATTAGGGGAGGAAGGGAGAAATAGCATCAATTAGGAGTGGAACAATAATGGAAAATATTATAAAAAAGACAAACAACAGAATGTTTGTTATACATCAGGTTAGTTAAGGGTTGCCATATATATTTATATATGTGTGTGTGTGTGTCACCTCTTTATCAGTTCATTTTATCAGTCTTTGGATTACTAGGATAGAGATGACCGCAGTGTGTGTCTTTAACCTGCCTAGTCCTTTCTATGGCTTAATGTTTATAACCTTTGGTATTGCAGAAATTGGGTTGTTTGCTACCAAGTCGCATGTTTTGTTGTCAGAGTAAGGATATTTTGGGTGGCTGGCAGCATGTAGAGTAGCTGGTGTGTGCCTTTATGGTCTGGGCATCTATTGCCTGTGAATGAGGCAGAAAGGACTTAAATCCTCTCTGGACTGGAGTGTTCCAGGGGGGAGTAATACCTGAGTGCCTTGCTCTTCTCTCAGCAAATTCTGTTTTCAAATCTGTCTTGTGGTGCATGTGTAAATTTGGGCAACTCACTTAACTTTTCTGTGTCTCCACTTCTATAAAATGGGCATAATCTTGTTTACCTACTCTAGGCTAAATTACAGAGTGGAGTGTGACTGTTCACTGCAGCAGAGCCCGGAAAGAAAGAAACTCTTGGAGAACACCACGTTTGGGGTTCTTTTTTCCCCCTACTTTTCTTATGATGTAATTCACATTTTATCCCCACTGCTCATTATAAATGCCAGATTTATTTGTATTGGAAATCTCTGCTGCTCCAGGGACTGTGGAAGAGCTATGCACCACCCACTCTTGCATCTGATCCCCATGCCAAGCACTAAGCAGAGCCCCAGCCAAAAACCATCATGTATCAGGTCTGGTGACTGGGATTCAGACTGGGTGCTGAAACAGTGGTGATATCCAGGAGCACAGCCCCTTTCTAAGAGCTCTGGCAGCTGTCACTGTTTGAAATAATTCCTTGTTTTCTCTTGAATTGCAAAAATATTGTACGATCTATCTAAAATAGCAGTCCATGCTTCCCTCCCTTCTCCCCCTACCCTTTAACAAATCAGATGTCCAAAATCAAGTGCCTGTGTTCTCTGCTGACAAGCACAAGGGGATTAGGTTTAACAGAACTGGCTCAAGGTTTTGTAAAATGCATCTTGGAGCTTGAGCTCTGAACGAGCCATAAAATGCCTCCCACGAGGTAGAAGTAAAGTTTCTGCAAGACTGGATCAGAAGTTAATAATGTTTTTTTAGGGTTTTTTTTTCTTGCTTCCTAAAAGGTGCTACAAAAACATCTGATTTTTGGAGATGCTGCAAGCCTAACAATGACTTAATGTAGCCATTGTGTAAAAAATCACCAATGTGTTTTTACCACCAGCAAAAAGAACTGCTTTCCAGCCTGCATGCAAACCATTTGGAGCAATTAGCATGTAATTTAATTTGCATTAATCAGCACAAGGTCAGGAAGAAATTAACTTTGGGTGTAGATTTTACATATAACAGCATATAAGAAGAAGAGAGGAACAGTTTTTACAGGGTGTTAATTTGGAGTTAAGTGCATTCAGCAAGTTTTGCAGGGTTTGGCTTTGCAGAGAAAAGATGAATGATGTGGATTTGGGAACACTGAAAGCACAAAATGATGTGGCGATTTACCAAGCATTTAATGTTGCAATATGTAAAGGCTTTAACAGATTTCTTGGCACTTGTAAAGATCAGAGTGCAGGTTTGGCCTTTTTTTTTTTTTTTTTTTTTTTTTTTTTTTAGCATTGAACACACTGCTGGCACTGAAGGGCTGTGTCTGGCTGAACAGGGATGGGGTCCCCGAGGGCTCTTTATCATTTTATCATTTATCATTTTGGGGGCATGGAAGGTTGCACCTGTTTTGTTTTTGTTTTTTTTTTTTTTGGTTGGTTGGTTGGTTGGTTTTTTGTTTGGTTTTTTTTTTCCAGAGGGTAATCTCAAGAGACTTTGGATCTCCCACATGCACCTCTGTAGTCCCCAAACATCTTTGTCATACCAGGACTGGAAAGAACCATGGGCAGCATTGCACAGCCCATTTCAAGATGGAATACCATTGCCAGGCCTGAACTCTCTGCCTAAATATTCTTCTAGAACAGGATTTGGGGACAAAGTAGGCATGGAGACCTCTCATCCAGTTATTTATGCTTAACTAAGCTGCTGAGGTTGACCCTGGTTTATTTATGCTTCTTGCCTAGTCAAAGGGAAATCCATGATGGGTTGAATTGGAATTGATTTGGAAGCCAAAGGTGATTATGCTCTTGAGCTTCTGTTAGGTGGCCAAAGTGCAATAGTCAGGCCAAACCATGTTTGAGAGAACCAAATAGTTTTGTCAGGTGAAATGCAATCACTTCAGGACTCAAAATTAGGATCCAGTTTGTTCACAAACTGGTATCACATCTTGATCAGATAGCTTAGTTTCACATGAGCCTTCATCCCTCTGTGGCTTAGTTGCTTTGATCATCCACTAAAAATAGTGGGATTTTTGTGCTTACATCATTCACTAAAACTAAAACTGGTGGGAACACTGTACCTGCCATGGCAAAGAGCCATTTGCAAATGGAGTTCCCTACTCCACATGCTGCTTTCATTACCTCAGTAAGATTTAGGCAATGTTTTGCTTAGCTCACTGTTAGAAAAAAAAGGTATATAATAATAATAATAACAAAAAATAAAATAAAAAATTAAAAAAAAATAATAAAAGCAAATTTGAGATTGATACTTTTAAAAAACTTGCACTGTGATGTTTTAAGGAGCCCCTTAGCCTACAGTTCTTTATAGCCAGGTTTTTCATCATGGTTTTTCAACTGCCTCCATCTTCTGGGTGTTTTTAAAGGATCTGATTTATTTCTTCCTCTCCACAAGTCAACATCCTAACTGAACCACAGGCCTGATGACACTGGTCCTGTGAATTTGGGCACTAGAATTGCCAAAAATCACTATTTTTTAACATTTTGCACAAAACCGTCAAGTGTTAGGTTACACAAGAAAGGTCAGAGAAAAATGTATTGTGCAGTAAATCCACCTGAAGATTTATGTCCCAGTTCTTTCTTTTTAATCAATGCTAATAGATTTTTAAAGATAAAAAGAGGAAGAGAGGAAGGAAGTGTATCCTTTGGATAACAAATGTTAGGTAGAAAGTTTGAAGTATTAAAAAAGTGAGGCGATTTTTCTTCTTTTCTATCATGCAATAAAATTGATCAGGGGGGCTAAAAGCTGCTTAAGCAAGTGTTTGTACTAATTTATTTACAAAAAAATAATTATTATTTTGTAGTTATTAGTTTTATTTATATGGCAGCTGTATAGAAATTGATCAACTTCCACCCCTTCAGAACATATATAAAAGGAAATACATATTCTGTAAATAATCCTTTGTTCAAAATTAGACTCTGTATTGCCAGTTAATGAAACAACAGAAAATCACTTCATGTGACTTGAATTATACAACTTCCAGTTTGTTTCCCTTCCATATGGGGTAATGTTACTTTTCCTGCCTTTTCAGGCAATCTGCTGGATCATGAGTTGTTCTAAATAAATTCACATCACACTGGACAGTGTAGGGTAAGCTCCACTTACCCCATCACATTCATTGCTAAGGTTCTCTTGGTGCATGTGTCTGCTCATCTAGACACAAGATTCAAGAAATAAAACTCCTACCTCATTTCCACTTGTACATGAGTTTCTGTTGAACATCACTTTCTTTGGTAATATCATGTTTTTAAATATCCATCTTATTCCCTAATGTTGGATACATTTCATGGGAATGTGAAATGAACCTTCTGTGTAGAGAACCATCAGATCATTTAGAAACAGGCTTGATAGAACAGTTAAGTATGATTTTTAAATTTTTTTTTTTCCTAATTTTAACTTTGCAGGATGACTCGCTATTAAATTCTCATCTGTAATTATTAACATTATTCATGTTCATTCTTAGCTGTTGATACACAGTTTATAAAACAGTTGTATATATTGGGCAAGTTCTCTTTCTTTAGACTGTGTTCATAAGAACCCAAGGTCTTTGATATTCCACATGGAACATCTAAGAGTGATGATCTTGGCATTACTACAAGTGTAAAAAAAGATATTCCTGTTTAGGCAGAGCAGGTTCTACTTGTACCTTAAATAGACTTTAAATTAAAGCAGAAAATAAATTATTCTATAACCAGCTGTGTTTGTTCTCTCCCTTCTTTTCTCTCAGTCTTTTAGATCTCGTTCTCCATGGCCTCCTCTGTCTCTCTTTGCTCTTTTGATCAGTTTTCTCCTCCTTCCCTTTGGTTGCAGGCCAGATGTTCTTATGACATGTAGATCTTTCCAAATACATTATTTGCTTTGTAGAGTAGCCATGTCTGCAATCAAAATCTGGCCAGTTGTAAGCTGTTTCCAGTGATGTATTGTCTTTAAAAAACACACTGATGTGTGTTTGTGTGTTAGAACTTGTGACTTGCATAAGCTGCAATTTTTTCCCCTTCCCTGTTGAAGCAGAGAGAAGCACCAGAGCACTTTTCTTTTAAGTAAATAGGGGAGGTTTCTTTCTTCTGGTGCCTCTCTCTTCCAGATGCTGAGATGCACTGAGCCAGCACTGCTGAATGCGGGAGGGAGGCAGGGGACACCTTTCTAACAGAGAGAAGCAGTGGGTACCAATCCTGCTGTATGCTTTTTATTTCCCCCTCTGCCCAAATATTAATCTGCAGGATTTTGTACTTTTTTTTTTTTTTTACTTCTTTGGGATTTTGTACATTTTGTACTTCTGTGTTTTCTGCCTCTGCTATTTAATTTTTGTGATGCTCCTTAGATGCTTCCAAGTGAAAAAGTGGAGCTGGAAAAGATCTCTTGCATTATTCACACTGACCTGTAGGTCTGTAAGTAATTGCTGCCCCCATGACTCAGACAGGAAAGCATAACATCTAACAGATTTACCAAAATAGACAAAAGGAAATGTGGGCAAATGTTGGACCAGTAGAAAAGCTGTTTAAAAAAAGACAACCTACAACTTGTTGCTTCTCTACTGCAGAAGTTTGAAAAGAATTTGCAATATGCAACTGCCTCTACAACTGATAGATATGGTTTTACCATGAAATTATGTTATGATCCATACTGGTGAGGAACTGTGTCTCTGTGTCTTGTGTTTCATAGAGAAACTTCACCAACTCCATGTACATACACATAATAAAAATAGCAAATGCAGGAAAGTCAGTCTTACACCATGTGATTTCTGATCTCCTGATAAAAGTAGTATCTTAGAAGTCAGATTGCTGTAGTTTGGGACCAAATTTGGTCTTCCTTGTACAGCTAGCTTAGAGGCTGTATAAATAAAAAATAAATCAACAGAGGAAGCAGAGACAAACATGCAATAATTTATTCTAGATAAAAATAAAAAAAAACTCTCAGGAAGAGCAGAGGTAAAGCCTAATGAGATACAACTTTTTGGGTTATAGCCCAATTCTTGCAATTCAGATTAACCAGTGAAGTGGTCCAGAATATTCTGGTTCTAGCAGCACCAGGTCTCATGCTCCACAATTTCATAGAAGCATAGGATCATCACAGAATGGTTTGGGCTGGAATGGACCTTAAAGATCATCTAGTTCTCATTCCTCTGCTATTAGCAGGGACACCTCCCACTAGAGAGGTTGCTCCAAGCCCCATCCAACCTGGCCTTAAACAATTCCAGGGGTGGGGCAGCCACCACTTCCTTGGGCAACCTGTGCCAGTGTCTCGCCAGCTTGCACTGAAGAATTTCTTTCTAATGTCTTAACTTCTTCCAATTTAAAGCCATTACTCCTAATAAAGCCCCCATCTCCTGCTTTCCTGTAGCCCTTTCAGGTACTAGAAGGTCACTACAAGATCTCCCTGGAGCCTTCTCTTCTCCAGGCTAAACAACCCTAACTTTCTCAGCCTGTCTGCATAGGAGAGGTGCTCCATCCCTTTGATCATCTTTGTAGCCCTAATAATCTAAGAGTTGCAGGTGATGTGTTGCTCATTTTTCCAGCATATTTTAGGAGGAGACACCTAAATCAACTCCCTGATTTCTCAAAGCGTGCTGGGAAGTCTTCACATGCACCAGTTCTGAAGCTGAGACCATTTTCCTTTCTGCTTCCAACTTTTTATGGGCGTAACTGCTTCAGACCTGATAGTCTTGCCTCAGCTACAGCTTGATTGCTGTTGATGTCCTGCAGGCAGGTGACAGCTCCATCTGGAAGTGCCAGACATGCTTCAGGTATCTGGGCTGCACGGGCACAGCGGTCACAGCGTGCTGGCTTGCTGGCAATGCTGAAACAGAAATATGGGATTTCTCACCTTAGCTTTAGGCATGGAGGTGGGATTCATCATTCCTAATATATGTATCTAAAAGTTAGGGATCTAATCCCTTTGAAGTCAATGGCGAGAGATGGTAATGCTCTTTTAGTATAACTAATCTCTCCTCTCTGACAATAGGGAAACCCTAGATGACTAGCTTAGACTAATTGCTTAACTTCAAAGGCAGGATTTAGCCATCTAAAACAGTAAAATGCTATCAGATTAAAGAGTAGCTTTTCACACCTATGCAAAACAAATGTGATTTGAGCCTAAATAACTGTACAGAACAGCAGATAACTGAGATGTAGGCTGCAAGCCCCTCTCGTGAGGAGAAGACGTATTTTAAATGCTTGTGTGACTACACTAACACATGGTTTGATACAGTTTTTAATCTTCTGTATCATTGTCACACTGCTCTGGAGTTTATTGGGTTTTTCCATTTTAAAGTTGGTGATGTGAGCAAGAGGTTAATTGGCTTCCATGAGATCTGACATGGGGATGTGTGGTGAAATGGGGAAATGACTCAAGGCTCTCTATTCCTCTTGTGATTGCACTCACGATTTTTGGGCTGTTTTCCTGGATATTTGGCCACCATTTTACGATCATAAAATGTAGTTCATTGCATGGCTGATAGTATTGCTTTAGTGTAGAAAAATGTCATTGTATTTTGAGCTTCTGAATATTTCTAAAAGACCGCAAGCAAATGGAGTGGTCAAAGAATAAACAGAAGCAGAAGCAGAGAAAAGGTGGTGTATTTTTCATTGATGTAAATTACATATTGTTGCTGGTTTGCCACAGGAATTTTGATCCTTTTGCCTCTGTAAATTACTGGTATTCCTGTGGCCTTTCAAGGATTTGCAACATCACATAATTAGTTTAGCAAACTCATAGGCCATACATAGAAGAGGCCATACATAGAAGACTTGGGTTTACATTAACTACAGAGCAATTAAACTATTAAACTTCCACTATGTCTAATTTGTGCCATCTATATGTATCAGCTATGAATTTACAAAATTTTCATGCTAAATATTGAATTTAAGCCTCACAGCTGGACTTTCATCTTGAAAGATGCCAGATAGCCCTGTGCATCTGTTTTAATCTTCCCTTTAGCCATATTATTTTAAAGGCACTCCTGCTTAGTGCATCTTACAACTGAAAATAAAACTCATATTCCTTCTCATCCTCAGCAGCTGTGATCCCACTGCAGATGTTCTTCTGTCAGATGTTTCATTATGTGTCAGTAGAAAGCTTAGGTTCTTTTTGTCTGTGTTCCCACTTTTGGGATTTTATTTTCAAGTTTTTTTCTTTTTTAAAATTTATTTCTTTGGCTGTAGATGAGTCCTTCCGTAATACTCCACTTTATGTCCTGTTGCTGCTCCTTCTCTTTTTTTCTAAGTACAGAAATGATCAAGAACTTGCAACTACTCGGAGCCACCCAACAGAAGCCCATTGATTCCCACCAAAGGGCTCTGTATGAGCCATTCTACTCCTGCTTGAAAAGGAAGCTTTGTTCCCTCAGCTCGTAGTGTCTTAAGATGCTGATCCTTGCCATATTTTTGGAAAACTGTAGCAGTTTATCGGCCTGTTTGACACTTCCCCTTCAGCTGTATATTCTGTAGCATACTCTGGCATTTGCCTCCTCTCATACATCAGTCCCACCAGCACGAGACTGGTCTGGAGCAGCCCAGGCATCACGGTGAGTTATGCTGGGCAAAAGTCACTTGGAGGTGAAGAGTGAAGGAGAAGGAGGAATCTGGAGAGCTGGTGGCCATGCCTGAAATGGTAGTAATGGATTTAGTATTTAGGGCAGGAGGAATGGGATTTGTCATGTTGGATGAGTATTTTCCTGGCTGCCTTCTATGACTGCTCAGATATTTTTAGCGTGGAGTACCTGCTACGCCGTCTCGGTTGACCTTGGAGCGTGACATTTTAACATGGAATTGGTTTGAATTGCTAATCATTAAAATGATTTATTATTTTTTATTGCAAGAGCAACTAGAATTCCAGCCATGTTTTGCAGATGTAAAGGGAAGCAAATTGAAACCTGTCTTCTCTTGACTTGCAGTCCTTCGTGATATCTGTGTCCCCCAAACTACTGTATTCAGCTCTTTCTCAGTACATCATTAAAAGTAGATTATGCCTAAGTTTGGTTTTAAACTTGTCTTTTGGTCATTTGACAAATACTGTATCAGAATGACAGAAAGTAATCCCGGAGTCTCACAGTGCTCAATGGGAAGTGTAGAACAAAAGGATCATTTCTGTTGCAAACAATTTATGACCTTAATAGAAGTTTACAGCTGCTATCAGAAAGGCACGATCTTGCTGTCAGTATATTTATATTGGTGATTGCTCCCTTTGCCTTCATTCCCAGACTCAAGTTTACCATAAAGATTAAGCCCTTAAATGCCAGCTTCTGTTAAGGAATTAGAAGCAGCAGCACTGCATCAGGATATTGTAGCAGTATATTTTAAGGCAGTAATATATAATGTAGGAAAAGATGTTCAGACCAACCACAGGCATAACTAGAAGTCTACAAAAGTTTGAATTCAAATTTTGGGGTCAAGATCTATTTTTAGCTCAGTGTATTTGAAACCTACTGGCCTTTTTGACTAGTTGGCAATCTTTGACAATTCGTGTTTTCTGAGTTTTGCACGTTACTCAATTAATAGAACACCAGAAGAAATGACAGGTTTTTTTTGAGATGCATTTTACTGTGAGAGTGATATAAGGAAGGCTTTGACTGAAAAAAGCATTCAGGTCATGTTGAATTTTCAGCATCTCCTAAATAAGCATGTACTTAAGTATCATCTGATGTAGATTAAAAAAAAAAATTAAACCAAAAAACCCCAACCATCCTCCTGGTGCAAAAGTAGCTGCATTGTTTAAATATTTACCCAGCAGAAGTTGAAACCGAAATGTGAAAATAAACCTCACTTTGAATACCTTGGCAACTGGGAAGCCCACAACCTCTTTCTACAAATTACACAGCAGATCTCCCAAGTAGGGCCAAAGAGGCTGTTCCTCTGAAGTCAGTGTCCCACTATAGTTCTTTTCATACATAGGAAGTGAGTAAATCATTGAATAATGCAACACCCTTTCCTGTCTGCGAGACCTCTGCCAAAGCCAAGACTAAGGGTCTGGGTTAAAGCAAACTCAGTTACTTGGTAGCAGAGTTTTCTTATCAGAGGGGTTGTAAAAAAAGAGGGATTTTGTATTTGTGTTTTGGAGGGGTTAAAATTGCAAAGAAAAACTGAAAACTTGAGGAAGAGCCCCAGATGCCTGAGTTAATACTCTCTGGTCTCTCTGATATGAGCTGGCAGGTCCCATAAAGCCACTCAGCCCTGAACAGGGAAGGGAAGAAGGGTGAGAGCAAGAGCTCCAGCTGCGACTCCAGAGCCCCAGAAAGAGCTTCTAACCCAATTCCCTTAAAGTGCACAAGCCTCTCGAGCCACAGCATCTCTTTACCACTGTATTCACTGAGTTTGCAGGGCAAACAAAAGATCCATATCAAGCATGCATCCTTTCAGAGGGAACAAACCTGCCCTCATTTGCCCATAGATTTCGCTCTGCTTATCTTTCAGCTATATATATATATAGATATATTTATATATTTAAATTTTTTTTAGGGGGGAGGTGAAAGGGTTGTTGCTATTTTTTTTTTTTTTTTTGATGGTAATTAAGAGAGCTAACACCAGCTAGGCTAACGTGAACGCAAACAAGACCCCTATAGGCAGCACAGTGCATTAATGTAAAATATGCCCAGACAACATAACTTGTCAGAGAGGATTATTTCTGCTTAGTGAATCTGCAGGGGCCCCTTTGCTCCACCACTCAGCGTCTGACTAGAGAGAGAAAGAGAGAAAGAGTAGCCATTAGTGAGTAGCTACTGTGGCATTGATGTTTGAGCGCACTTCTGAACTGGCTTTTGTTGAGAATATCGGTGCAGAAAGCATGCGCTGTCCCAAATCCGCTGTTACTATGAGAAATGAGGAGCTGCTTTTAAGGTATGTTGTCTCCTTTGTTTTAACGCGTGCTTTCGAGTTGCCTGGGCCCGCTGCAACTAGAACCGTGCTGTGGATTAAGTACTTTCCCTATTTAAAGGAAAAGACAAGACAGGCATTGCTGGGTGCAAGGAGCATTTTCCACCTAGTTAGAATCGCACATTTCATGGATGACGACAAATGTACGGAGAGGCAAGGAGGGAAAAAAAGAAATATATAGTGCTTTTTTCTCTCCCCCCCCCCCCCCCCCCCCCAAATGAGAGCTGGTATTTCTTTTATCACCTCCTTTGCAATATTTCTGCCTGCTTCATTATTATGCACTGAGCATGGAATAAGCATGGAAAAAGCTCAGGGAGACTCCATATTAGAGCTAGTGCCCTAAATACCACTTTAATTTTCACTTAGCCTATGTAAATAGTTAGTTATGCTCCATCTAGTCATTTCCACTTGGAGATGTTTTAAAAATATTGAAATACTCCCTTCTGTGGGGTTACACATATATTCTTCATGTTCCAGGGTTTAGAGGGGGGCCAGCATCGACTACTCTTTTCAGGCACACACACACACGCAGACACACGCAGACACGCACATACACACCGAATTATGCTGGAATTGGCACCCCGCTTTGAAAAATGTAGTCTTTTGTTTATTTGCTAGCAGACATTGTAGCATTGAATACATCTTTTGGTCTGACAATGGGACAGCTGAACAATGGTGCTGTCAAACTAGCTTAATGTATGTCTGGCGATGGGGTGGGTTGGTTTTTTTTTTTTTGGTGTTTTTTTTTTTTTCATTCCTTTTCTCGGCCCCTTTTTCATTTCCCTTAATCTTTTTGTATGTACGATAGAATACAAAGTGTATTGCCTATTTTGTGATGGTTGTTTCGTTTGATATCTGCTGCTAATAGTGCAGGGAGGGGGAGGTTTGCATCTTATAAATTATGCCCATTGCATTAAGTTGGAGATTTATTACTAACCTCGCCTTTAACTGTGGTGAGAAAACTTATTGATTCTGAAAGCTTACAATACTGCTGTCAATCTGGCAAATACACAGTTGCCAAATGTGCCCTTGCCTGATTTTATGCCTGATCATATCAACTTTAACTGCTATTTTGAAGATACTGTTTCTAATTTTGTTTAGATAGTGAAAATGCAATAAAAATGATAAATCAGATCTCAAAGTGGGAACCCATGCTACTTTCCATTTTTATAATCCAACTATTAGCATAGGTTAGAATTAATTAGCATACACAGAATAATTTACCTAGATGATTCCTATCCCAAAATCTAACAAATTATTCATATGACATTTCATGAATTATCTCTCTGGTTAGACAGCCATAGTTTAGCATGAGAACAGTTAACAATTTGGGGTTTGAATTTGGCAAAATGCTCATGTGCCTTATGCATAATGAAAAGAAATTGTTATAAAGCTTCTGAAAAAGTGTTGAGTTACTACTTGGACAGCAGCTTGTGTCTCAAATAAAATATATTGTCGCCAGTCTGTGGAGTTTCTGAAACTATTTAGTCTTTAAATACTTTGCATGTTAAGCAAATGTAATGTATTACTTTTAGTGATAATTGTAAACATTTTCTGAGGAAAAAGATATTTACTAGTCATTTGTATATTTTTCCTTAGATCAGTTAACTGTAGGGGCTTCGTTCCTTTTTTTTAACCTGGTTTCTAGTACATGATTTATATGTGGGATATCTTGGACCCCTTAATTAAATAAAAAAAAAAAAATTGGTAGCAGTCAGCTCTCTAAAGCATGTCTTTTCAACAAAAATAATGTTTTAAGGGGAGACTGTGAGCACTTGCTCTGTTTTCTTACATTTTTAAAATTCTTGTTGCATTTTGTTCCTTTCTGTGTTGAGATGGTATAAATCAACTGGAAAGAGTTTATGTGGAAAAAAAGGGAATATTGCATAAAATACATTAGGAGCCTAGAGGTTATGGATTCTCAGGCAGTTCTTGCATGCTGTGTTTTGTGCATAAAGATGAAGAAAGCAAGGATGTTGTTTAGTATAGTAGGACCATGTTACAATTCACTTTCTTGGAAGAACTTCTTTTGAGATAAACATTAACTCATTCACAACTGCTCTGCTCTGCCAGAACTAGAGGGAGGGTATTTTTTTTTACCAAGTTCTCCTTCAGCATGGGTTTTTGAGCAGCTGCTGCCCTTTGTCAGTGGCAATAAAGTGAAACCCTCATTCTGGGTTGCTTGGAAATGCCCCTGTAGTGTAGGGTGAATGCCACTTTTGTAGCAGACACTGCCAGACACCTGGGCAGCATCCCCAGCCGCCACTTTTAAGGACCGTTCAGTACTAAAACGGTTTCCTAAGCGCTCTTCTCACAGGTGAGTTCATACTAAACTTACAGTAGTTCCTATGTTTTCAGATAAAATGCTGTCTAAAAGACATATACGACAGATTTTTGTCTTGGATTGACAATTACTTTGTTCTTTTCTAAGGGTATTTTCTGACATTGCGTTTACATCGATGAATAGTTTTTGAATTGTTCTGTGTGAACCTACTCCTCAAAAATTCTTCCTATGAGTACTTACTTAAATGCTGCTTTTTTTGAGCCATAACAATTACTATTAACACAGAAGCAGGTGAAGCAAGTCTGTAACACAAGCCGTTTCTTAGCATTCTTTAACAAAAGTGTTGTATTCTAAGAGACTGTAGGTTTAGAGATCTTATGCATGAACATCACAGGTGTCCTCAGTGGTACCTGTTTCAAATCTCACCCATTCACAAAGCAATGTGGTGCTTTGCAGTTGTCAAACTTGGCAACATCTGTTTCCACAACAGCACTAGGAGAGCTAATTCAGATGCTGCATGAGTTGTTATTTTTCTTGCAATGACCAGGTGTAATGGCAAAAAGAAAGACTGTCCTTGCTCCTACCTCTCAGAGCAGGACAGCCCTTAACCTGGGAGCTGCCTTTCCACACTGCCATAGGAAGTGCAAGTGAATTTTTATTTATGCATTTACTTATTTATTTATTAGCTTATAGTCTTTGTCTACTTTTTTTTTTTTCCAGATTCATGAACCACAATCTCTAACATCAACATGTTAATATTCTCTTTGTTAAATGTGAATAAAACTGAAGTGTTTCTGTTATCAAATTTAAGTATATAAGATTGCAAACTATACCTTTGGGGCTGAAAAACAAAGGAGAGAATTCAATTAATATTCATATCTAGAAGTTTTACTGCAAGTGTAGATTGTGCTTGAATACTTAAGAAGTCATTCAGGAGTGAATCAATACTAATTATTGTAATCAGGAGGGTTAATTAGCTGAAGATGCTGCTGATGGAAAGTTCACTGCTTACAGCCCTGAAAACACCTAAGTTGATGAAATCTGAAAGCAAGATGTCTAAGAGGACTTTGTGTGGAGAGAAAAGCTTGGCTTTCCTTTGGCATTTCAAGAGCCAATTGTTCCAAAGGGGAAATGTGGCTTGTACATTGTGTTTTGCATGATATAAATTCAGGGGGTATTAGAGGATGCAGCTAAATCTGTCTTGAAGATATTTGTGGTAGTTTCTCATTAAATGCAAGTACCATTTTGGATAACCTGTACTGTCTCTGCAGCGTTCATTTGTAGATTACCATAAATAAATATGGATAATCTTATGCATTTGAAATCTGGGAACACTTATTTTATTGATTACTTTTTTTTTTTTTTAATATTTATATGCAGACAAAGGGTCTTTACATGGCATGTGTACATAAATTATGCATGCTCTGTACCTAAGATAGGTGTACATCTGTGTGCATATGTACACACATGCACATAAGCTTGAACATGTTTTCATTGAGGGTGTTTATTTCTATAGTCCTGTGCCCTCAAAACTCCCACTCTGTTTCCATCTGCATAAAAAGTAATCAACTACATGTAATTCAGAGGACAGTTATTGAGCAAGTAGCTCATGAAATTTAAGTTAGATGTTAAGAAGTAAAGACTGAAAAGAATCGACTGGAGATAATCCTTTTCTCTTAATTAGAGCAGTTGTGTTTCTAAAAGTGAGCATTACTGAATTCAAGCAAAATCCAGCTATGCAAAATCTTTCTCACAACTAGATTGCAAGATTTTTTTCTTAAACACCGGGTATATTGAGTTGGCTTTTTCCCCTTTTTCTCTAGTTATATCTATTAAGGTTATAACCAAGACGAATGTCTGAATGTTTATTCAAGTGGAAAAAAAAAAAAAACCCAAAACCAAACCACAAAAAATCCCTCTCAGTCACACTCACATAAACCCCCTGAAGTCAAGTAATGCTTTCAGAAGAAAAAAAAAAAATCAGTTTCAAAACACATCCTTCTTTCCCCTTTAATGACATTAGAGATTATCACGTGCAGGTGCTATTTATCTTTGCAACTGCTTCCCTATGACTGTTTTACTGCTTCCAACACATTTACTTGTATGTCAGCCATAGAAAAGGTAACTGAAAATGGCAGCTGTTGAGAAAGCATGTCTCCATGCCTGGAATGACATGAATTATCAGGGCAGCAGGAGTTGCTGGCTCTACAGCCCATTTCTACTTGACCTGCCGAATGATTGGCTGCCTGGGATGGGGATGAATCACTGGAGTTTATGAAACAGGACTGCTGGCATCCTCACAGAGGAAATAAAGAGAATTTTTTTTTCCCCCTCTGTGGCAAAAAGCTTTTAAAATTTGTTTTGTTTTGCTTTAGTGTAATTTCACCCTGCAGCTGAAGCAAACGTGTCACTTAGAGTCACTTTAATAGTGTGCTTGGCAAGTTAATGATGCGCTGAAGGTTAACTACATTGCATGGAAAGGGGCAGGAATCTTTCCAAATTTGGGGTAAATCTTGATCTGGACCCTGATTTTTTTACCTCTCACTCTGGCCTTGAGACAGAGATAGCACAAATAGTAATCAGCTTGAGCATGAAGTAAAAAAAAGGATTTTAACTGTTCTTACACACAAATTTATTTTCACTGATAGTCTGAAGACCAGCGACCACTTCATGGGCTAATAGGAGACAGACCCATCTTCGGGGTTTCTGAACCTAATGGCTAAATTGGCATTTCTGGGAAGCACTGACTACCAGATTTGTACTCAGTTTCTAGGTGGTTTGTAAAATTGTATTATGCATTAAGCCCACATTACCAGATTAGGCTCTTATGAGTTGGTGCTTGTAGGAAAGTATCTCAGGTCTGTAAACCTGCCAGTGCACTGACAAGGCTGACACAGTGTGGATCACAAGCAGCCCTGCAAAAAGCAACCAAGTAAAAATGATCCTTCTATTTCAATTAAAACACCCAAAACTGTGTGAGGGAGTGGGAAAAGGAGAGAATTACTTGCTTGTGTCTCCATGTAGCACGCTGGGTGGATGAAGTGTTAGCCTGCGACCCTTATTCAGGTAAAATAACCTAATTTTAAATTAACTCTCTCTGATTCAAAGGAACAAAGTTCTCAGTAAAATTGCTGTGGAAGTTTTAAATATGGCACTTCTATGAAGATAATGCTTTCTGCCATGACATTAGAGAGGTGGTTTTTTTCTCGAGTCTTATGCTTTGCTGCCTAAGCTTTTTCTCCACTAGTTTTGAAAAGCAATTTGCATGCTCACATCTGCTATTAGACTTTTTCACCTTCCTCCAAATAATTGAGCTGCTGCTGGATGCTGGAGAGGCTGCAGCACTCGTGTTATTTAAGGCTCAGCCTTCCCATGTCCCTTGCAAGGCTTCTGAAAGAGAGAAGAGTGAACTTTTCCTGGTGGAAAGGGTGGGATGGGGAACTGTTGCTTGTGCCCTTCGGTGTGTGAGGGGTAAACTCTGTCCTTGCTCTGGAGTTCCCATGGCAGCAAAATCAGCATGTCATCTTCAAGAGCAGCCTTTGAGGATGCCAGACAACAGTCTGTCACTGGGAAGAAGATAGAGGACAGGGTTGGAGGGGGTGAAAAACCTGATGGAAAATCAGTGAGAGGATACAGGCATTTACTATCCCTTTGAGACAAACAGAGGAGTGAAGTGAAATAGCAAGGGCTCCCATATGTAGATCATCTGGAAATTGAACCTTGCAAGTGTAGATAGCTGTGGATGTTACAATAGCTGTGCTATGGAGCAAATTTAGGATTCAAATCCAGCACCTGCTCTCCCTAAAAGCTGCAGGTCACCATCTGAAGAATTAAGGCCCTCTAGAAAGGAAACGGTGCATTATCAGAGAAGTTAAATTTGTACGACACGATTTTCAACTGTAACAACTTCTTGGTTTCATTTTCCTTCTCTTCTGCCTAAAAATGATCTATTTTCAGCTATACTGTGAGGAAGAAGCTCACTCCAAAGCTTGAGAATTTGCCTGCATCATTTCAGCCCACATTTAATTTTAATGAGGGAGTTATATAACCCCTTTTAAAAATAACAAAACACTAACAGAACTGCATCAGCAACATCAGGTGTTCTGCAGTGCTGCTCCAATGAATCATATGGAGATCTGTCTGTGCACGGCTGATGAACATACATTTGACTCAGATAACCCCTGTCCCCCCAAGATAGCAATCCAAAGTGATTACTCTTTTTCCTAAGCAGCCTTTCTCTCAAAAGGATGTCAAACTCTTTTCCTGCCCTATGAACCTCATGCTTTCAGCATTTTTCCCCTACAAAACTATTGTGATCATTGACTTGAGTTTCTTTTCAAAAGTTGCAGATGAATTATTTGGGCTCTACCAAAGCAAAACATTTTGTTATACACTAAGCTGGGTTTAATGTTTTGCTTCAGAAAAGAAAGCCAATGTTTCTGTTTGTTGTACTGAGCCCCAAAGCTCTGAAATTGTTAAGAACAGCTTGTTCAACAGGCACCTCTGGGAGTAATAAACATATGACTTCATCAATATTCCTTTCAGAGAGAGAATTTTGGGGAAAAAATTGAATCAGAGATTTTGATGCTGGTAAACATCTTGGTTGGGATGCAGTTCTTGACTTTAGGAAGTCTCTCATCCACTGGTTGCTGGAAGGAGGGAAGGGTCACGATGCATTTGCCATGTCCATGTTCTTTCTCTTTACGTGCATTACAAGCCATTATCTGAGGTAGGATCATGGACTAGGTGGACCTTTGGCTCTGTCCCACGTGTCAGTTCTTACACTGTTCATTTAGGAGGGGAAAAAAAACAAATACAAAAATCAGGTGCACTGCAGTTCTCTGCACGTCTGAATGCCTTACATTTACTGCAGTCCTTTTCTTTCTTTCCTTCATGTCTGACATTTAATGAATTCTGTCTGTGCAAAATAATGATGTCAAGCCAAGGTAGTTACTTTACATATTATCAGTTATTGTTTGTTATTTTTGAGGACTGACATGTATGCTAGGCACTTCACAAACAAATGAAGAGAAGAACTGTGAAATTTCCTACCTTAAAGATACAATTTGAGTATAAGGTGAGGTGAAAAAGAAAGAAAAACATTTGGCAGAAGAGGATGAGAAGGGGAGATGGAATTTAACATTATAAGGATTCTGCTGTTGGAAATGGAGTACACTGAGTTAATTCAGATATAATAATAAACCCGAGATTTTTTTTTTTCAAAAATAAGTCTACTTTTGACTTCCTGTCTCTTCTGATGTCTCTTACCCAACCTCTAGTCTTACTAATGCCACATTAGAACTTCACACTTGCCTGTTGCTTTTGGAGTTGGAGCTGCCCTCCAGCACCACCAGTAACCTATCGTATTTAACCCATCCTCATGTCTTCTTCCCAGATCCCACATCTCTCCTAATAACCAGCCCCCTCCATCTGGGCAAAAAATCTTTAGAAATCTTGAATAAATACAAATTGAAGGAGGTTTTTTTGTGCCTCCTAGTAGTTGTACCTGTGGGTCTGGATGGAGAGAAGAAGGTTTTTTGGTTATAGAAGGCCTTTTCCCATGTCCTTCAGGGGCATAAGAGGGGCTCTTGCATATTGTGAGGGTGGAGCAACACAGACAGGAGCACCAGATGTGTGATTTCTCCTATCCTAAGTAATACAATTATACTTTTTTTTTTTTATGTGGAGATAATAGCCAAATCCAGCAGTATTAAGTTCCTTCTTCCAGGGCTGTTTGGAAAGATGCCCTTTTTAACCATAAATAATGTGTCTGCTGACTAAGCAGGAAATCAGGTCTGCCCAGTGCACAGAGTGCCCCAGTTTGTCTCCTGGTTGAGTAGTGGTTGCTGACGAAATCAGTCAGTGGGTGAAGAGATAAGGTAGTTTATTAAAAAAACAAAAGGGAAAAAAAAAAGAAAAGGGGAAAAGAAAAAAAGAAAAAAGCAGAAAAAAGAGACAATGCCTGTTGTCAAGTTGAGATAAGACTGGGTTGACAAAAGTCTTCGTCTTGTGTCTATATGCACAAGGCACTACACAAAGGCAAGACCTCCAGATCAATACTGATGCTCTTCAGTAGGGCAGAAAATAAATAACAGGACAGTAGGACTCAGTCTGGCAAATATTTACTTATTACTACTTTACTTTGGTATTTGCTAAATCCAGTGCTGAGCACCAGGGATAGCCCAACTGGTACTGGCCAGGTCCTGCTGAGCACTTTAATTATGCAGGATTGGGCCTTAGGGTCATGATTGACTATCCAAGTATTTCCATGCTATTAACAAAAGTAGGGTTTCTCTCCAAATTAGCTTTTCACCAAAGCCTTGCAGCACATGCAGTGTCTGCCTTGTGCCATGAAATTTTGCCTAATTGTTTTTGGAAAGATTGAGTTATTACCCACAAAACAGAACAAAGGCCTGATACCCACAGTGGGATGAAATCACCTCATAAGTGATATAAAATAGGAAGGAAAAAAAAAAGTAGTGAGTGGGAAGTTTTACTATAGCAACCAAGTTTACATAATATCAATGTGTTTCAAGTGAAAGCTCTAGAAATGTTTAATTTGAGGTACCTTTTCACAGGAATAATTTTAAATGACGTTTATTTCTGAAAATTTCTGATTAGCTACAACAGCCTACAGAAGGGGGAGGGGGAGTCTCACAAGCAGGTCACAATCTTAGATTTGAATATTAAAAATTCATTGATCAGTTTTAACCAATAATTAATTTTATTTTTAAAAGGGTTTTGGTCATATGGATTTTTTTTAGTTCTTAAAATATGACGATGGGCAAAACTGTTGTATGTTTGGTTTCATTAATAAAAACAACTTATTGAAAGGTTAAGGTTTTATAATGCAACACTTTAATCCAATGTTAGATCTAGCTGGCAGAGGTAGATTTGTTACAAATAATCAGAATACTCATAAATGGTAAAACAGTGCAGAATTTGGTCCATTACTTTTTGTCACTCAGAGAAATGCACTACTTTTTGTTTAAATTCTTTGCAGCACATCCACCATTCATTAGGTCTGACCAAATGCTTTGTGTAACTTGTGCTTGTGTACTTTTTTTTTTTCTTTTTTTTGCCTCCCTCCCTTTTTTGTCCCCCTAGAAGTCTGCTAGTAAAAGTCATGCTGATGCCTTCCTCCCTTCCTGACATGCAGGTAGGCTCACACATCCCACCGCACAAACCAAAATGCTCTATTTTCTGCTATTAGCTAAGCTACTACTTTCAAGCTCATGGTGTGCCTGGAAGGTTATTTCTTTGTGAGAGATAGTGAACACCTCATTTGCATTCGCTAGCACTATCTGGACCAGATTTCTTTTTCCTCTTGCATTAGTGGAAGATCCTGAGTGAAGTCATTTGAGCCTGCTCCAAATTTACACCGCTGTCACTGAGCTCTGCTTCTGCCGCCTCTGTTAGAAACTTGCTTTGATGCCAGAGATAAGCTGAATCCTGAGCATGTTCATTGGCTTAGGGAGGAATAAAGGAGAGGATTTGAACTCTCTTTATGCTGCCTTCCAGGATTGGGAGAGAGTGAAGTCATTCGCAAACTTCCCTTGAAGAGCTTCCAACAGTAGCATTTCCTTGGCCTTATACTGGGGGAGCAAGTTGATTAAAAGAACGGCAATTAAGAAAAGGGTGAGGAGGGGTCTGGAGGGGGGACATGATGTGAGCTCCATGCTGGATTTGGCTGAGGGATCTGGAAGGGAAGGGGGTGGCTGCTCACTGAATGCCTGAAACCACAGGCAGTGACATCAGAGTGAGCTCATACTCCACCGCTCAAACACTGTTTTTCTCCAGTTGAACTTTGTGAAGGTTTTGGTGTTTTGTTGTTTTTTTCTTGGAGGAGGTATTTGCTTTTCTGAGGTTGGGTTGCCAGGAGAAATTGCATATAGCTCTGTGTTTGAAAAGCCACTTGAGCAGTGAGTACATTGCAAACGTGAGGTGAAATTCCTTCACCCGCCCTGCATGGAGAAACTGAGGCACAAGGAGTAAATCATGCAGCTGTGGCAGCAAGTAGGGTCTGGGCCTCTGAAATGAGGGGAGGCACCATTTATAGCTGGATAGGATTAAAGCCTGAGAATTGCTGATTCCAAATTCCATATTCCTTCCTCAAAAGTGCCATATGCTCCACCAGCTGAAAAAGCTTAATATCGGCGGGCAGCGATAGCACAGCAATAATGCAGCTCCTCTAAGCCAGTGTTTACATCCACTGTCTGATTTATGCTATGAAAATTAATGCAGCTTCATTTGCCATTCCCTCTCCTCATTTCTCTCTGTACTGTGGCAATGGAGCAAAGATTACGTTTTTTCCCTTCATTTTTAATAAAAGTTGCTGTTTTGTGGACATGTGCCGGTCAAGAAACTGCTATTGATGTTATAAATATCAGAGCTGAGCCTGTAACAGTGTGAAACATTGGGGCTTTTTTTTTTTGTTGCTGTTGTTTTTCACCACTTACCCTCTGTGTTCGAGAGTTGATTCATACACAGACACTACATAATTTATGTTCAAGAACCAAATTCTTAGAATGCAGTTTCTCCCTTTAAGCTCTCTTTGAGTCATATCTTGGTATCTTTTATAGAAAGGGTTTCTTTTTGCATTTGACCCTGTTCCTGCCTCCAACTTCTAAATGGCAAAAGCAAATGTGCTTTGAAAAGTGTGTTACACTGGAGTTGTTAAATAAAGCAATAACCTATGCACTTGTAATGCTTTCTCTATGACCTACTTACATACTACTTCACCCTCCTTATAGTATGATTAAAAGCTGCTTTGAATCCACTATTCCCTCAAGGGATTTGAGGCTAGAATTTAACAAACTGCTGAGAAGGCTTAAGTCAGTAAGAGGGCTTCCCTACAGCTTCTTCCAGCTAATTCATATGTAATTAAAAGGAAAATAAATATTTCAAAAGAACATACGTTTTAATGAAGCATTTTTAAGCACTTATACCTTGTGAAATGTGGCAAATTTATAAAGATTTCACTGTTCCATGTGTAGATTTGAAGCAAAATTATTTGTGATTCTCTCCTCCTCCCCACTTTGCATCCTGTGCAAAGTGTGGATTTACTTTTCAGTCAGCAGCAGTGGGGCTGTGGTCCTTAAAAGAGACAGGCTGATGAGGCTGAAGTCCCTGAAGTCCCTTCAATTCAGCATGTACAAAAAAAAAAAAAAAAAAAAAAAAAAAAAAAAAAAATCATGAAGAGGTCCAGCTCCAGCTGCACAGGGTGAAGTGGGGGTGGAGACTTCTTACTTAAAAGAATATACTCATCCTCACTGAGCTGCCTGTATTTCTTCTAAGCTAAAACCTGCCCCTTCTGCAGTGGCAAGATTTTGAAATTGAAAGTTAATCCAACACTGCTCTGGGCTGGATTAACCACCATGGAGGCCTCAGATCAAAACCCAGGTGGCTGCATCCAGCTGGAGAAAGTTTTGCTGGTTTCTCCTTTTATTGTAACTTTGCACTTATTTTTTTATCTGCTGCGTATTCCAATGATGGGCAGCATAGAGGAATTGCCATTAATTTATTAAAGAGGTACAGGTTTGCCTTGTGCTTTCTACATAGATGTTTAGGTGCCATGATGATGAGGACAGTATGTGAACATATAGAAGAGACCAGATTAATGACACTATAGATATCTGTTCAGGATTGCAGCTGTCCTACGGGGATTACGCTGCGGGCCAAGTGAACCTTTTCTTTCTTTAGACTTGCAAAGTAGGCAAAAAATTTAGCAGCCTGAGGGGTTTTTCTTCCTGTTTAAAATGGAAAAATCTCTTACTGCAATAAACTGAACTCTGAAAATTTGCCTGGTCTGTATTTTTATTATCAAATCAACATGGGTCAAAATCTAAAGCAAACTTGGCCTGACTGGTAGCATTATGTATCAGTCAATTTTATTTTACAATACTCTTTGAAAAAGTTTCCACGTAGTAGTTTTTCATTTGCGTTTGTTACTTTTTCCGAGCATTGATTATCCAGAACAAATGAAATTATACAACCTTGAGAGAGATTCCGAAGGAGAAGCATACACAATGCAGAGAAACATTTTGTCTGTCTAGACTGCTCAGATCATCCAGTAATCTTCGTAAATATGTTAATATTCTTTTGCCTGGAGCTGCTTTTCTATTGCAGCAAGTGAGCTTTGGAGATGCAAAGGCGAATTTATACAGATTTTCAGGGGGCGGTAGCGTGGGGAGGGTGGCTCCAGCTATTTGTGTGTGGAATTTTGTGTGTCTTGGTGGTGTCACTTCTGTGTGCCGGCTGTGGCCAACTCTGGAGTGCAGCAGGGTTGGGCACAGACTTTTTGGCAGGTTACAGACATGAGGAAGGATTTATCGTCGTTACTTATTTAAATCCCTATTTTTGATCAGTGAGGAGGGAGTTACTACACAAGCCAGTAACATCACTTGGAGCGTTCCACGGGTGCCAAGGTCTGAATGGCAGGAATGTTGAGCAGACAGCCTGTTAGTGAGCAACCTGCCGAAACGTTCCCAGTGCTCCCAGTTCGGCAGTGGCAACCGTACTGGGATAGAACTCGCTCTGTGCAAACCACTCAGAAATGTCAGCAGGCTCCGCGGGGGCGAGCCTCGCCCCTTATAACGCAGGGGGGTGGGGTGGGTGTCCACACCCGAAATGCGAGCGTGGGGCTGGGGAGAGGGGGGTAAAGAGCAGCTGAGATGGTCGGAGGGGACTGGGGAAGAGGTTCGGGGGGGGGGGACGGGACTCTTCCCTCCCTCTCACGCCGCCGCCCTCAAAGTTTGTCAGGGAGCTGGCCGCGGGCGAAGAGGTGCCCGACCCCCCGCCTTGGGGAAGTGTCCCCCCCCGCCCCCGGTACCGGCGCTAGGCCTCTCCCCGAGCCATCGGGCCCCGCCGGGGGCTCAGGGGTTAACGGGGATCCGCAGCGGGGAAATGGCTCCGCCTCCCCGCTCAGCACCTGGCGCTCCACCGACAGTTGCCTCAGCAGTCGATTTCGGAGGGGATTGGCGGAAAAAAAAACCAAGAGGGGGAAGAGAAATGTGACAACTGCCGGGGCTGGCGGCTGCCGCGGGGAGGCCTCCGCACCTGTGCCTGCCTCTCCGCCGCCCGGCGCAGTTGTGGGATCCGCCGAGCCCCGCCGCATCCTCCCTCCAGACCGCCGCGGCGCCCCCGGAGCCCAGCATGACTTCTTCGTTCAAGCTGGATTTCCTTCCGGAGATGATGGTCGACGGCCGCTTGCTGGTCTCTGACAGAATGTAAGTGTTGGCGAGGGTGCCTCCGGATAACCCCCCCGACTCCGGGTACCCCCCGACTCCGTGTACCCTCCACCGCCCGGCACTGAGCCCGGGGCTTCGGCCGGCTCCCTCCCGCACCGTCCGCCCTTCCACGGGAGGCGAAGGAGGTCCTTTCCCCCCCTCCGCCCTTTTTTTCCCCCACGCCCTCTTCCAAAGTCACTTGGTGGTCTCCGTGTTGTGCCCCCCGCCCCTCTCCCAAAAGGGCGGCAGCTGGGTGTTTAGTATTCCGGCAGGTCGGTAAAGGCGGGCAGGGGGCGGCAGGGTGAGAGGGGTGGTGGTGGTGGTGGTGGGGTTTATACGCTGCTGATGCAACGTGGAGAAACGCGCTGCGATCGCGAATAACTGAGTGCGCTTCTCCTCCGTGCCCGGCGGGAATTCCTCCACAGACACTTGTCCCCTGCACCCAGCCCGACCCACCCCTGCTATCTCAGTCCTTGCCTGGCAGAATAAGCCCCCAGCCCCCTTGCAAAAGCTTCATCGGATTTTAAATTCAAATGAAATCCTAAGCATGCACTGGGAGTAAAACCAGCAGGCAGAAAGCAAGAATTTCTCTCTCTCTCGTTGTTTTTGGTTTGTTTTTTTTTCCTTTTTGGTTTTTTGTGGGATTTTTTGTTTTTGTTTTTTGTTTTTTTAAATCGTGTCCCCGACAGCTGCCTCGTACGGACAGTGTTAATTAGGGTGAGAATGGTTGTTTTACATGGAGTTGAACTCGGGATGAGATTTATTGGAAGGCTCTGAAAGCTGGAATTTCAGAAAGAGAAGTATTCCCTTAGTCCGTCTCTGCTTCATTAATCTCGGTCTGAAAGTTTCTATTATCATCCTCTTGGGCATTGGCAAATGACAGGGATTTTCAGGTAGCCTAAGCCTTGTATGAAAAAAAAAAAAAAAAAGCTAGGAAAGGGGAAGTAGTCACTTGCTGAAAGCTACAAAGGCTGAGGACTGCGCTGCGTTTTTACAGTATCCAGAATGTCTTTTATTTTGTTGCTGTTTTTTCTTTCGTCGGGATGACAAATGTGGTTTGAGTTACGTTAGAATGAAGCGAGAGGCTTTGGCATTGACTCTGTACTGGAGCTATTCTGGTTGAGGCAGCACTTAACTTACAAGTGTAAATAAACCCTGGTGTGCAGCAGAGACTGTCACCTGTGATTTGCACAAATCAGGCTGCATACCGTGGCCCCATCTAAGACTATTCAGAGTTTTATTACCTTTCTTACTGGCAACCAAACTTTCTCCTAAGGTGGAGCGTTCTGGCTTGCACCGGCAGCGTTCTGCGTAGAGATCCTCAGTGGTGGGCAGTTGTTCAGGCAGCTGAGAATTTAGCAAGTGTGTGGGGGAAGAGAAAGGCAGGGGTAGAACCTACTTGGTGCAGATGTCTTACGCTATTTTTACAGTCCTTGAAGGACAGCAAAGTGTTTGCGTAAATGCTGCCTGTTGTCTGTTGCGTGGTCTTAAATTGAGATGACTGCTGTGTTTTGTTTTGGGTTGGGTGTTTTTTTTTTTTTCCTTTGTAAGATCCCTGTTTTTATTGGCACCAGGCAGTTTTGGAAAAGGTGCTAGATTTCTCCTCTTTTGCATAAAAATTTCATGGGTTTGACTGTTGGGGTACAAAGTTGCAGATGACTGCTTGTAGCTCTTGATCTGCCAAGCTCTCCCTTGTTTTAATCATCTCAGCTTTGATTAGGCTTTCTACCTGCTCCTCCTTCCAGGCAGTCAGAAAAGATACCATCTACAAGTATCTCCAAGCTCAAAGGCACTATTAACTGTGGCTGATGATGCCCTCTTGTCACTTAGGCTTATATAACTTTATCTCCAACTTGCCCCTCAAGGAGGAAGTACCACGTCAAACTCTTCCTTCTGCATTGATATCTTAATGCTTCTCTTCTCTGGGAAGTATCCTTAATGTATTTTAAAGCAACCTGGAACACAGTCAGTGTTCATCAGATGCAGATCTTAGCATCCAAAGAAACATAATGAGAGTTATGTCAGCTTTTAAGTGGATCTCTAAATAGAGGTTTAATAATGTAGTTGTTTAGCATGCATTTTTAGGGTTTTATTCTGGTTCCTTGTGTGTTTTGGGAGGGACTGCAATCTGTTGAAGGAAAAAAGTTTACCTCCTGCAATTTCATTGATCTTGTTGTGATGTGCTTCCTTGTATTAACCAAGCTTTGCTTTGCTAGTGGTAATTGTGAAGGTGTATGATTTCCAGGGATCATGTGTCACTCATACAAATTGCTATTAACTAAAGGAGCCTCCATTCCTAAACACAAAAAATAATAAAAAGATCTCAAAACTAATTGCTGTCTGTGGAAGCTCTGCTACACTGCCTTTCCAAAACACTAGAATTCGCTATTTAGAACATGTTTATTTTGTCCATCTTGCCAAGTGGTGACACACATTTAGTTGCAAGTCCCCAACTCTCTGGACTAATCAGTGCTGATGAGAATGCAGTTTGATTATGTGTAAGGGGTCAGGGGTCTGTGTGCCCCTTACCCTTTAGCTGGCCCACCCCAGCCATGCAGGGAGATGCTAGCAGCGTTCAGCGGGGTGGCACGGTGCATCACAGAGCCTGCTCCAAGCTACAGTGCTGTACAAAATTTTTAACCTCACCATCTGTCTAGCTGTTGAGTGTCACTTAGTTCAGTCTTTACCAGAAAGGAATTTCCTATTTTCGAGTGAGGCAATTAGCAAAACCCTCTTCTTGCACAGGGAAAATTTGCAGAACTGGATTTTTAAAATATTTTGGGTTTTGCCTGTGGCGTATCAGATGTGTGGGGTAATCGACACCACAGTATCACTTTATGCTTCCCATTGTTTACACACTTAAAAGTTCTTTGTAAAAGGAATTCTTTTCAGTACCATTATTTTATTTTTACAAAAAACAACAGAGAAGGAGAATTTTCAAGGAAGAATATCCAGTGCATGCCTGTTGTGAAAGTTGACTGTCAGCTTGATAGTTGTCAAACTTAGAACACCCTTACCTCTCTGAACCTGTTAATTGCTCTTAAATGTTGCTGTTACTAACTACCTAAATATAAACAAAATAGAACATCTGATACTTCGAGCATGACCAGTCAGTATAGTTAAACTGTTGGTATGGCATCAGTATACCTGGTTAGTAACTGAATGGCAATTTTACTAAAAGAAATTAATTAATGAAATGGCCTTGGAGAATAGGTCCTTGAGGACATAAAGCATGGAGAGGTATGAACTTCTGTTCTTCTGGGCAGGTGACAAGTTCAATGCTTTAGCTATTGTAAAGGCTTGCAAGAAGACCACTTGGTTAGTGCTGTAGGTGAAGAATCAGAAATTACATTTCATTATGTTATTCATTGCCTGTTTGTTTTATCTGTGTGGAAGAAGCAATTTTGTAGGAATGGTGTAGGCGGGAAAGTGTGTGTATATATTTGGGCAGGGCAGGAGAGGGTTAATGGTTACTAAGTGTGGTTATAAAATGGGAGTTGGATGTAATTTGCTTAGTAATTTCACTGACTTCCATGTTCATGCCAACTTGATGGTTGTAAAGTGGCTACTTTGAGAATTAAATACTCATCATAGTAAACCCCACCGTGATTTCTGCTGTACTGCCAAAAGTTTTCTTTTCCATGATACACATTCCACTGCCTGGGATTACCTGTCATGTAAATGAGGAATAGTGTCTGTGATTACCTAGACAAATTTTACTTTAATTTTTGAGGACTGGGTGTAACGACAATAAAATACATGGCACTTAAAGCAGTCCTCATTCAGCTGCATGGGTTCCATGGCAATTATGCATAAAAGTAGTGTTTGAATTCTTGCTTATTTTTATCCGTGAGTCAAAATCTGATATATGTACAATAAGATGATTGAAAAGGCAATGAAAATCAATTTTTGTTACTTTTTGTTTGTATTTATTGTTTAATAAATAAGGGATGTCATAATTCACATGCATTCTTGTACTTTAAAACCCAAAACTTCTCCCTCTGCACTAAACCTACAAAACAGGACTCTTTCAAGCATAAGCTGGAGGTAATAAAAGATTTTTTTTAACTTCATCTCAGGAAAAACTCAACGTACTGTCAAAAATAATTTTTCAGCTGTTTTGTTGTTTTTTTTTTCTTTCTTACACCTGTCTTTTGGTGTTTTTTTGTTTTGGTTTGGTTTTTTTAGGTTTGTGGGGGGTTTTTTTGTTTGTTTTTATATACATATATATATACCAAATCTTTAACTGCTAACTAAAAATGGATAGCTGAGTCTCAGCTATTTTTTAAGACCATAGCTTCATCCTTACACTGGCATGTTATTCTAACTCTAATTTAATAAAAGCTTTATTTTAAGTATTATGACCTGTTCCTGAAGTTACTAGCATGACAGATTCTTTGGGCCACTGATGATGGAAAGCAAAGCACAAGAAGAAAATTCTTCACTTTTGACAAAGAATTTCAAAAAGGAAAATAAATGCTTGGATGTTGATTAAATAATTACAATTTCATAGTGTTCTTCTCCCCATCATCTTTTCTAGTAGCTGCCTAGAACCCTATTCAGTGTGTAACCTACAGTAACTCTCAGCACATTAATATTTAAATATATCTTCCACTTCCTATGATCTCACAAGTTTTGAAGCTTCTCCCACATGTATTCATCATCCAAATTAATCATCAGTTGTGATTGCTTTAAAAAGTTTGATAAATCTAAATATTTCATTGCCTTTCTAAGATGTTTGATATCTCAGAAGCACTCGTGCTGTTCAAATTTTATAATTAATTCATAGATTATTATAAAAATATTTGACCCAACCAGTAAAGGGAAAAGGTGTGCAAAATCTTTTAGTTTGTGAAAGCTCCTGGAATGCATTTTGGCAAGACAGCACTCTAGAGAAAAATTATTCTTATAGTTTAAGCATATAGAAACCTCTTTCCTTCTAAGGAGGAGAGGTGATTTTTTTTTTCATTTCTACAAACTGTGTTTCCCATAGCAGATAATTTCTTGTGTGTTTATATAATTGCAAAGTATACTGTCTGTCCTGACATCCTTTCCCTTGATTACAACAAACTGGTGGCAGGGCAAGGTTAAATTCCCAAAACAGGGAATGCACACAGGGTGAGGTGAAGCTTTCTTTAGTGGAGAAGCGGGAAACCAGGGAAAACCTTCAGAGGTGCAAGGAGGATGCAGGCAGAAGAATGCCTATTTGGAAAATAAAAACTAATTAGAGCAATAAATGTAATGTTCTCAAGTAATTGCGAAATAATTATTCCCCTTTAGAATCATCATACTTTAATTGCTTTCCCCCGCATTCCCGCATTCTGCATGCCTATGGAAAAGCAGCAAAGCACTTGTGTTCCCTCCAGGATTTCATTTTTCATTTGCAGTAAGCTGCTGGCTCTCTCATAAAGGTTCTCAGAATGCTCTTCTCTATGGCGTTAAATAAAAAGGGTGAATGGCACATGCCAAGCTATAAATTCTACCCTCTTGTCCAGATAAAGCACCTTGAAGTTGTTGTGCAGTTTATCCGTTCTCTGTATCACAGATTGATAATCAATTTCTCATTTTCATGGAGACGTTACGTAAATAGAACACACTTCATCAGTGTATTCTCTTTGCTCACAGCTTGATCCTTGAAAAATCAGCTGACAATAGTTAAAAATTATAATATTAATAAAGAGGAGATCATCTGGCCTTCAAAAATGACATCTGAAAGCAGCTTCTGTTTTGTGTTAAATCTTAATTACTGTATTTAAATGAATGCCTAAATGAGCCAATTCACAAAGGAGTTGCATACTGTACCAATTGTGCCTGTTTGGTGATTATTATTATTATTATTTTTAATTTCCTGTGGATTTACACAAATATAAAAAACCAGTTTATGCTGAAGAGAGCAGCTACAATCTCTTGTCTCTTACAACACAGATGAAGAAGACTGAGTGTCTTGAGTCTGATCTCTACCCTGGGACTGCTTCCCCCTGCCTGGCTGCCCTTGCCTATCAAACTGTGGCAATCCTTGAAGCCAAGCTCAAAAGCAAAGCTCCAAAAGAAACATTAGTGTAAGAGCAGCAGGAAAGACTCTTTGTCATCCTTCTGAGTGTTATTTTGTGATTTTACCCGTTGTTTACTATCAAGGGCAGCATATTGTCACATCTGGGGGAAGGAGTTATGGCTTAGGACTGGAGAGAGAATTACACTGTACCTGTAAATACACCTTCAGTTAGGCTGGAATGGTCATGTCCAGCTCTGCCCAGGTGAGTCTGGAAGCAGATAAATGTGTCCAGCTATGCCCAGTTACTGTGGAAGGAGGCAATGGTGTCCAGCTGTGCCCAGTTCACTCTGATCCCTGCTGCCACCAGGGATATACTCATCCTTTGTGAAGGACGTGAATTCCCTTCATGTTCTTTTCTTTACCCGTGAGCCTCTGGAAGCTGGGCAACTTCAGGTTTGCCAGGCAAAGAAGAGCAGCAACCTCTCTGTTTTATGATTTTCACATCCCTCTAAGTTTCTTAAATTGTTCTGTCTTATTCTGGGATTTTCAGATTTACAACCACTGTTATTTCAGAGATACAGCCACTGATCTTTCATGGAAATGGCATTAATAATCTACTGATTTAAAAAAATATGTATTATTTTCATTTTTTTCAAGCAGGTTATCATCATAAAACAAATACAGTCTTGACAGAAAGGTCTAACACTGTCTCCCAGCTGTGGCAGAAATTCATCGCATCACTAATTTACAACATTTTCTGTTTCTTGCTGTTGAAATGTTCTGGCCCCTAGACAGCAGTGGAGTTGATGTATGGGTAAAAGACAGGTGATACCCAGCTACACACCTCCTTCTGGCTGGGTATCTCCTAGATTGGAGGAGATTCCAGTTGAATGGAATCAAATGGATTCCATTCAGTTCCAGGCAGTTCCACTTGAACCAACTACGACCCTTTCTGTCCCAGATTACACTGTGCTTTTCCTTGTGCTCTGTTCCTATGTCCTGTATCTTTTGAAGGAGTTCCAGCCTGATTTCAAGTCACAGCTGGCTAGAGCTATCTTTTCTTTCATAACCCTGAAAAAGAATGAAGATCCTTCATCCTCCCCATCTAAAGGCATGACACTGTCTTCTTAGTTGATAAACACACACTCCTCCCACTTCTTGCTCCTTAGTGGGCTCACAGGTACAAAAAAATAAAAAATCCATAGCTTGCTTGACCCTCCACTTGTTGTGTCATTGGCTCCAGCCCTCAGTGGCTCTTGGTCTGGTGGCACTGATGGTGCCTGGCCAGATGTGAAATAAGTGCACTTCATTTGCCTGAAACAGACCCAAGTAATTGGAAGCTATTAACTTCTGGCAGAAGATAACTGTGTTTGAAAATCTACAAAATCAAGTGATCTATTCCCTTCATCTCTTTATTTATTTATTTTATTCCTGGCTTATTCAATTGCTTGCATCTGTTAGCCTTTGCCTGCAGTTTATTGCTAGTGAGCAAAACATCTGGCTATGCTCTTTATCAATAAATGCTTCTTCTTTTTGTTAGTTTTTTAATATTTTAACACAGTTGGGCTGTAGAACAAGCATTAGGGGTCTGGAACATCATCAAGCACATTCCATGCCCAGTGGCTATCACTTCAAGAAAACTTCCTTCTGTGCTTGGTTTTCATACAAATGCTTTAGAAAGTGCAAGCTAGGTGGCTGCAGTTCTGCTTGGTTTCACCTTGTGTTTTAGTAAACTTGGTTCCCTTGTCATGTCTTTCAGGGGGAAAAATAGTCTGCCATTTTATCAGTTTCATTAGTCAGTAAATGAACTTTCAGTTTCCTATACTTCACTTTAAATTTTTTTGCATACTTAATGCCCCTTTCCGAACTACTTTACCTTCCTGCTGTCCAAAAAAAAAAAAAGAGGAAATTACTTTAGTGACTATTACTTTAGGTATTAATTTAGTCTTTAAAATTGATTCTTGAAAACAAGAGAGTTTACAGCAAACCCAGAAGTGTGTAATAAGGGATAACTACAGGTAGAGATGTTCTCTCCAGGGAAAACAATGCAAAAGTCATTCCCCTTGTCCTGAACTGACCCATGTAATGTAACTTCTTCCTTGAGGCACTGTGATTTTAGGATTTCAGGGTGAATATTGGCTTTCTCCTGCATGTTCAGGGTTGCCAGCTCCTTCTGGAGATCAATATTGAGTGGGAGGAGACCAGGGGGGAAAAGGAAGAAATACAATTAGCATTTAATTCTGCAGGATGTGCGAAATAGATGACAAAGAAGCAATTCCTAGAAAGAGAGTATGTCTCTGGATATGTGAAGCACTATTACTGATCTTTTATTACTGACTGTAGCCTTCAATCCATGTTCAAGCCAAACTTCTAGTGAGTTTATTGGAGCTTGGCTTGAATGAGGAATGCATAATGCTGGGCTTTGTGTCCCATGCCAGGCTGTCCAGCTCTGAACTGTGAATCACAATCAAATAAATGTTTTCTTTTTGCAGTCTTTTTCCCATCACTCCCTTCATAATGAACTTCAACATGGAAACATGAGGCAACTGACCTCTCAGATCCTATTCTACCTTGCTACAGCGAGTGGCTATCACAGTGATGGAATTGAAAATAAGTTGATTTTAATTTGGTGTGCATTCTTTTCAGGAATATTCACCCATCTTAGGTAGGGCCAAGGAGTTTCTTTTGTTCTTGAAGAACCTTTTTCCCTTTGCCAGAGAGGAGGACTTATCTCAATGCCTGAGGGCTCTCAGCTTTCCCTGACAGGCATCTCTATCATTTGGCCACAGAGGATGGAGTACAACTTTTCCTTTTAAGTTGATTTGCTACTCTGGAGAGAAGAGTAAATCCAGCGGTGTCATAACAGGGCTCAGTTATAGTCAGAGAAAGTCCAACATTAAATTACAGATTTTACAGGCAAAACCAATTGTGTTTGCCTGATTTTGTTATTGTTTAAGTGTAGCCTGGTATCTCATGTGCCAGACCATGATTATTTATTTTCAAGACGAGGCTGTGTAGAGTAGGGAAACGTCAGAGTTTTAGTATCTTCTTACCATACTCATGTCTGTGCTGTTCCTGGGGTAATTCATTGGAACAGATTGCAGTTCTGTATGCTGTGTTGTATATTGTAGAGCAGAATGACTTTGGGACAGATTCTGCATGTTTTTCATCTTTTCTTTCTCTTCAGTGGCTGTTACCATGCAGTCCTGTACTGCTGACATGGGGTTCTTGGCTGCCATGCTGAAAGTAGGACATAAACAACTCCTCATCTTATGCAGACCCTTCCTTTAGAGCAACCATAAAGAAATTTATAGAGGAGCGAGATCTGTTTTCATCCAGAAATACCACTTACAAGGCTTAGTTTGGCCCAAGCAGTCTTCAACATCACCAGCCTGTGTTTTCAAAGCATTATTCCAGGCTCCTTTAGATCATTTCTTCTTCCCCCTGCATGTACACTTTACTGGCATCATAGTGTCCTGTGTGCCTTTGTTGAGGAACAGGAGGGTACTCGTAGCAGGAGATACACACCAGGATTCAGAAAGGAGCAATTTTCAGCTTGCTAAGATGCCCCTATTGCTACCTGGAAGCTCTGCAGGAGCTAGAGGCTTTTTGGCTGTTTCTGTGCCTCTTTGCTCCTTCTGTCCTCACCTCCACATCAGGGGATACTCAGACTTCTTTACTTTGCTGGCCTTCAGAGGATTTGAAGGTCTCTGAGCTTCCCTGGGCTCTGCATTTCTACTCAAGTGGGAAATGACATGGAGTGGACTGCTGCTGACTTCAGCCAGCTGGGTCTCTTGATTTTTCCTGTTTGGTTTGAAGCCACAGATACAGAATGAGTTGGGAGCTGAGAGGGCAGTTGCCATGCCCCTGAGTAAGATGAATATTGTGCAGGGGACATGTGCAGAAGAAAATGCAGAGGGAAAGGTATGTGCTTAGGCAGATTTTCATAAAAGATGCAGAATCAGGATTACTTAGCAGAGAAAATAATCATTTAAAATTAATGTTGTATTTAAAAAGTGGAGCATCAGTTGTGTTAACAGGAATGAAGATTTAATTTTTAAGCCCAGCAAAGCCCTCAAATCCCAGAAAATGCAAAATTGCTGTTGACAATTCCTGAATGCGAACCTGGAAGCTTCATTGGAACTTAGAAAGAAATAAATCAACTTCATGCTCCTTCTCCCAAACTCTTTGAGGGGGGGAAGAAAAAAATTGTAAATATTTAACAGCAAATAATCACATTGCCAAGACTCAACAAACAAAGACCTTTTATCCAGCCTTATAATATGCTGTAAATAATGAAAACTCTCATAGATCTAGCTGAAAAACTTTTTTTTTTTTCAGTCAGTGAGGAAGCTTAGAATCTAGCATTTTAAAAATCCATCAGTATAGTTAAAAGTCTTTTTCCAGACTCTTACCATTTCATGTCATGTTTTTCTCTGTCCTTGACATATGCAATTTGCCCTGCTCGTATCTATTTAAAATGCTGGGAGCCTTCAGCATACTCTGCTTCAGGCTGCATGTGTCCAAGAACCTTTCCCCCTTTCCTACCTCCCAATGTGGAACTACTCTGCTCTTCTATCTCCATTTAGCTACCCCTGAAAGGTTGCTTCAGCTGCTGGGTCACTCTCTTATCACTGTCCACTCAGTATTCAAACACCTCTGTGATTCCTCCTCAGCTGCTCTGGTGGAAGAAGTTCCTGTAAATCTCTGCAGAACATATACTTTATTTTCCTCCTTGTTTGATAAGGTAGGTAAGAGAAACCTGACAAACTTTATAATTATCTTACATTTTTAGTATCCAGCATCTGTCTTGAAACTCCCTGAAAGTATGACCATCCTTTTAGGTCTGTGCTCAGTGACCCAGCGTATTGGAATTACTGTCCTGTGTATAATTTTCCATCTCTTCTGGGGATCTGTTGTTTAATAAAAATGTGGCTTGCGAAAATATAGTGGGTTTTCTTGCTTTTCTGTAGTGCATATTTATTTGTTTCTCTTTTCCCTGTTTTTTAAATTGTCTCACCCAACAGTTATGAACCAAATACAATACTATCATGTTGTGGTTTTTTTTCCACAATCATAAGTTGCCCTACTTACCCAATGCAAATCACTGTGGATCTACGTAATGTGCCTTTCTCAAGGGCATCTGTTAATTCCACATGATAAGCTGGGAGTTTCAGCCAGGAATATTGAGCATTGAAAGGAGACCTAGTTAAACTGAGTTAGACTTAAATTTTATCAATTTTTAAGGCATCCTCCTAAATGATAGCTTTGGTAGGTTTTTTTGTGTGAGCAGTTGCTTCCATTTTGAGATGTTCATGTGAAATTTTTATCTCTGGGTGATGCAGCAGGACATCTATTCATCTTCAGTAGATCATGGGCCTTTCTGTAAGCACTTGGCTTTACCATAACACTCAACTAACACGAGTAGTTTAGCATCAGCTCAGAGATTCAGATTCCAGAAAGATTGTTTCTTATGAATAAATTAAGGACTGAATCCAAGGCTTGTTGAGTCAATGGGCAGATTCCTTTGATTTCAAAGCACTCTGTATCTGTGATCCAAATGCAGTATGAACAAATAAAGACAAAGAATTTCTGTTGATTGGACATATTCAGTATCACAAGAGCTTAAGTCTGATTCTCTTCTTTGCTTATGAAACACAACTGTGCTTTTCCCCGGGGTTGCTGGAAGAGAAGTATTTTGGTAGCTGCATGCTAGGACTCCCAATTAGTGCATGAGCTGGCTCTTAGTGCTAAGAATCACAATGTGCTGCAAAATGAAGAGGAAGTTGTTGATAACTGTGTATTTTGGGTTTATCCTGATCTGCCTTCTGAGTTTGAAGCTGTTAATTTATCATCTTTTTTGGGTTTTGGTTTTTTTTTCATTTTTTTTTCTTCTCTTAAGAGAGTCATCTTGATCTGTAATGGCAATAAACTTAATGGCATCAATTAATGCAATTAAACATTGGGCTTTAGTGTGGTGAGGCTGTCTGCTTGCTGCCCTCTCTCTGTTCTCATCCCTTTGTGCTGGTTGGGGAATACTTTGCAGCCTGAGCCTGAGCCTGTCAGCCCCTCACACCTAATCACCTCTGGGGTTTTGGAATACCATCAGTGTTCTTTGCTCTGATGTGCAAATATGCATCCTCTTCTTGCTCTGTGTAAAACTCTGTTTACTTTAGAAATCAGGTTAATTTTCTTAGTCAAGGAGCTCAATGCACTCCAAGGGATGGATATGTTGAAAATAGCACCAAAGCAGCATCAAGATCACTTATGCCTCAGGCTGATTCTGGTTTACTACTGAGGGGAACAAGTAGTAACACTGAACCTATGTAATTTTTACTTAGGATATGCTTAGTTTATGTGATGCAGAACTCTTCTGATTTCTTTTTTAATACCAGATACATAAATTTCATTTTACTCTAGAATAATTTACTCTGGGTAGATCTTCTGACCAAATCAAATGCCTGATTTCTCTTCCTGAAATTCCTGGTCTTGTTAGCTTTGGAGAAATCTTCTGTCTCATTTCCAACTTGAACTGGGTTGGTTTGTCTCAAAGGGACTTCCCCTTTTGCAACATTGATGCCTTTTCACTTGCTGTTCACTTTTTGGTTTGATCTTGGTTAAAATGTAGGGTCATAGAAACAAAGCATACTAATGTATATTTTTAAACTAATGTATTCAGGAGTTTTTTTGTTGCTTTTTTAAGCCATCAGATTTTCCAGGTGATGCAAATAATTTTTTTTTCTGGTTTATGTAGGTTCCCTACATAAAAGCAAAGAGTAGAATAATGGGTAAAGTAAAAGCAGGATGTATATATGGTTTAGTGTTGTAAACCACAATCCTTTTCATACTGAACATTAGCTTGTTGAAATGACTCCACTCTTGGCAGAAGACAAGCTTCATAACCTAAGAGGATGTGATTTGAGTGGAGTTTTCATGCCCCATGTGCTCATTGTGTTCTTGCCACTGATGCAAACATTATCTATAATTACATTTTCAAGAGACTGAAAATTGCAGTCTTTGTGGTACAAAAATGCAGCTGAAGAATGGAACATATATCCTCTCCACCCTCATTATAAGGCTTGTAAAAATCAAACTATAAGGCCCAGTACTGTAGCTTTCAGATACAGGAATCCAGCACTGTTAGCCTATGTTAGAGGATTTTTCTCTGAAAATCTTTTGAAGATTAGGCTAGTGCTGTTATTTCCAATGTTTTACTGTTGAAAGTAGTTGAACTCAAATTTGTAGTTGAGATCAGTATGAAGTCAGGGTTAATTACTCTGTTGTTTCATTATTTATATTTTCTTATTTTAATAGGTTTGAGATTTTATTCAGGATTGGTGGTAACATCAAAGATTTAGACAGGTCATAACAGGGATGTTGAAGCTTCCTACCACACTGTGCTGTGAAACAGCTGTATTTTTCAGGAGGAAAGCAATAGTACTGAAAATTCTGGTTTTATGATGTTCTCCCAAAACCAAGGAGTTTTAATATTTCAGCTCTAACTCCACACATGAAACTAAAGCCCTTCTCCCCATCAAAATGTTGTCATTGTACATTCCAGTAGGTGAAGCAGCAGAAGCAGAAAGGATATGGATATCCTTAAATTCCTAATTATGTAAAATGAGCACTGGAAACTTAAACAAAAACCTTCTAGGTAGAGACAGCTAATCCTGAACTTCTGTAATATGCTTTTTAGAGTAGAATTTCATAGAATCATAGTAGATCAATCACCTGCTTATCACACCATGCATGTTTTTTCCTTTCATGAGTGTTTGTTCTGAGTGGGTTTTTCCCTCTCAGTAAGTGGGGCATTTGAATCTTCTCTGGAAGTGGAACTTGACCCTGTAGGGATGATTCCAGGGAGATAGATGCAATTGAAGAGAAAGTCACTTGCAGTTATTGGTTCTGTGATTTACTGCATTGAAGAGTATGGGTGCAGGTGTGGAATGATCACATGAATGCTAATAAATAAATAAGGGATGGTCCTGAATGCCTGTATATCCATAGGGGATTAATAAGCACATGCACATGGGTCAGTGAATTTATTACTAGCAGCACAAATAGTCTGGTCTGAAATTACTGTGCTCACTGCTTTCCTTTCAGTCTGTTTGGTTTGTTTCTTATTCTAAAGAAAATGAAAATTTGGGTGCTCTTCATAGAGTCACAGCTTTTTAAAGACATTTAAAAAATCATTTGGATTAAATAATAGGAGTCTTATTGCTTATCTATTTATGGCCATTTAGCTTGCTGTGGAAGGGGCTCTGGGCAGCTTCATATTGCAGCCAGGTGACAGTAAGGGCAATTAGATCCATGGACTTTAAAGCAGTTGCTGCCCAAGTTGGTAATTCTGCCTCCAAGTTCTGCTGCCTGGTTGCTGCAAGTTATGCACAGGAACACCATGGTGATTGAGTGCTGGAGTTCCCAGGACAGCAGCTATTCTTAGTGGTCCAGCAAAACTTATTAAGAAAAGTAATTAGAACAAAGCTCAAGTACATTAGCCTTTTTAATGTTCTTGAATTCTCAGAGCTATCTTCAACATTGGCAGAGTCTGTGTTTCCAGTAGAGAAATTGAAGTAACTTTCTTTGCTGAAGTTAAAACCACTTTGGTCTTGGCATCATGATGGGAATTTCTTCTTATGTAACTGTGTCATGACCCAGACATATAGAAGGGTGGTGGTATGCCAACTAGTGAAAATAACCCACCTTTTATTTGATTTTTATGATGAATTTCTGTTGAGATGCAAGGTTCTGTGTTTATGCCTGCTTATTACACTTAGTGTCCTGTGCCGTGTCGTCTTACACCTTTCTGTCAGCTCCTGAGGCTAAAGAGCTGTATCATGGGTATATAGCTAATTTTATTTCAAGAATAATTTTTTCTTTCTTTCTTCCTCATCTGTTAACCCTGGCGGGCTAGAAATGTACTTTCTTTCTCTGCTTGCAACACCGCCCAGGGTTACATTTGCTAAACAAGTTGTCTCCACCATCCTCAGGATGTTTCTCCACCAGAATTCAAAAAGCAATCTCAAGCCTCTTCAGTCTTGTCAGGTGAATCAAAACTGTGCCTCCTCTGGCCATCAGGATGCCTTCAGGGACATCTCTTCAGGGACATTTCTTCAACCTTTACTTAGAAATGTGAGTGGTGGCCTTACCGTGGAGGGAACATTCAATAGATTTAAAGACCTTCAAAACAGGGAGAGACACCCTCTATCAAGTAGACTACAAGGAGAATTGGTCTTCAGTTTTCTTATCATATATTCATTCAGCTTGCATACTGATCTTCTTCCCTAGGCATCCCCCTTCCTTCTCATTCTATGATACAGGTGGACAAGAGTTAACAAAGTGTGCTTTGAACTCTAGGATGCCCAGTTAGGTAGCTAGAGAGAATTCAAGCCAGGAAGGAAGATGGGTTTCCAGGTTTTACAAGACCAGACTACTAATATTATTACTGAAGAAACTGTCTTTTTATAAAACAAACTACAAACAATTTTTTTTCCCTTAGGCCAATGACAAATTTAGGTCTTCTGCCACACTTGGATTTTTTTTTTTGCTTTGTTCTTTTGGAGCTTTCTGTACTGTCACTTTGTAGGCCATATTTTCCTATCTAGTGTCAATCCTGGAAACATGCAATCCGTATAGTAAGCTTAATAGGCTAACATTAATTTGTTCTTTTCTTAAGAAAAATAAATTCCTCATTCAGTGGAAGCTTCTGAATTGCAAGGATTGTGCAGCAGCTCATGTTTCTGTGAATGCCTGAAGGATGGTTGAGAAGACCCATCACTGTGGCCACACTAGTTTGATTTTCCTTCTTGGCAACATTTAGACCTTTGAGGGAGCTAAACATAGTCTCATTTCAGGTCTTTATGTCTTGAATTTCCAGTGGCACTAAAAATACCCTGTTTTTTAATTTTAGAAGATTTTAGAAATTTAGAAGATTTTCAAGATGTTCCCAAGAACGGAGAGGAAAGATGTCCCATAACTCCTGTGGCTGGCTGACTGTTACCTGGCACTGCTGGCAGAATTGATGTTAGTTTCACAACTAACTTTTTCATAAAATAAGTTGTTTGAATATAAATAATAAAGTAGTCAAAAAAGAATCTGCTGCTACCTGCCTTGAAGTCACTGGTTCCCCTCGCTGAGGAGCTGAACGCCGATCCTCAGGCTATTTTATTCTGTAATGCTAATAGAGCTAATACAGTATCATTGTGTTTGAGGCTTCAAAGATACTATACAAGCATTTTCTTATGATTCCCTGATCTTTGCATTTATATCCAGCTGTTTGTTATTCAGTTCAGCCATCAGCATCTAAGTCTCAATGGACCATGTAATATGCAGCTGTAGCCAGATGTAATGCTTCCTATGCCTAAATGTTTCTGTTAGAAGCTAAGAGTGGCAGGCTAAAAACTACTGATAACAGTGTTGCTTGCATTAATTTAAACTCTAGAGCTACACTGATTCTATTTGGCAAATTTATTCCATGGCCAACAAGCAGAGCAATATTTCCCATCTCCATCGTTGCTCACAATGTTGACATTAAATACAACCAGAATGTCTGCACTGATACCGAATGTACTTATGGTGCTAATTCAAACAGGAGAAGGATGTCCAATTTGCATAAACAAACATATTTTCAGATACAGTTCCATTTAAGTGAGATAAAGACAGAAATGAGCCCGTTCTAAACAATGGTTCACAATAATTTAGAGCAGTTCAACACTTCTTCAGCCTCTTTAATTTTTTGTTTTCTATGAGTAGTTGGGGAACCTTTACAGTATCTCATTCAAGCTGCAGGAAGGTCTCATTCTGCTCAGCTTTCTGGTTTGGGTGGTGGAACAAAAGGGAATTGAAGTGTATTGAGTTTTCTGATAGAGATTACTCCAAAAGTGATTTGGCAAATCACTTCAGCTGGTGACTGGGGTTGCACACATACTTGAGGAGTCTTGGTCAATCCCTTCTATAGAAGTTGGTGCCAGAGTGTGAGAAACTTTGAATAGGAGAGTTATTCACAACTGCAAAATGTCCTGTCAGTGGGGACGTGGCACACATCAAAATCTTTATGGAAATTTTCCTCTAGGGATTTAAATTTTTCATTGATAATGCCTCTTTCTCACACAGGTTTTAGGTTTGGCTTTGTCATTTCCAGGTGTTTGGTTTAACTCAGTGTAGGAATGAAAATCAAATTTGATGTATAGTGGTGGCTCCTAGTTTCTTCCCTTGCTCAGCCTCTGCCCCCCAGCCTGCTTTGTTTCATTTATAATTATTTTTTTTGTGTGTGACTGCATGCTAAGTAATCCTAATCCCATGAGGTTATTCAGGTTACAAGTAGTGCTTTGCTTTCCCTCCTCTCTGTGCATGCCCAGGGTGGGTAGTGCTGCACAGCAGCAGATTTCTGCCCCCCTTGCTGGGCAACGTGGGCTCCTGGTTTGATTGCAGAGTGAACAGTGTTGGACAAAGGATTTGATGTGATTGTAATGGATTGCATAGGGAAAGTGCTTGTTTGAAATCAACTCCATTAACTCGGAGCACAAACCATTGCAAAGTCAACAGTTTTTCTGAGTGGCCTCCACCAGCCATCTCTTTTGAAAGCACTAATGGGCTGTTTAATTAGGTGATGAAAATTGTTTACAGTTGGTGATCCCAAGTTTTGTCATTTTAATAATGGTTAAATTCAATCTCTTCTTTGATTCTTGGCAACTCTCTCATTGTTTCATAACCTGCTTACGTCGGGTTTAATTCATTTGTCTGCATTAAAACTGCTCTCATGCAGCAGTGATGTTTTCTTGACTGCACTGTGTCACTATAATAGGTGGGGAATGAGTACTACACAGCACTGGATATTAAACAAGTATACTGTTGCAAGAGAGTATTTACATTCATGGAAGAGATAACTATATATTAGACCTAAAGATAATCCTGCCAGTGGCATCTAATTGCAAGTGTTGCTGTGCATCTGTTGCTCATAGGTTGTGCTAGTATCTCTTCACTTTTTTGCTTAAAAATGTTATTTTGACAATCTGAGAAAGGACAACTTGCACATTGTCCTTATGTGTGTGTGGTTTGGGCTTCACTGGTTGACTTAATGGATGGCACTGGCAGAGTCCAGGAGATGCCTGATTCCCTGTCCCCTGATCCTGTGCCCTCTCAATGGAGCTGGATATTGGTTTGGTTTGTGATAGCATTAGCTAACACATATTTCACATATTTTGCAGATATTTTTTGCCAAGGGGGGGCTCAAACACAGACAGACAAACAAAGTGGCAGAGGCTGGGGAAGGGAATGTCTTCTGTGTTTGGGCTTTAGGGATTTTTCCCCCCTCCATTTCAAAGTATTTCACATATAGTCTTTGAATTTAGAAGGAGTAGCAGCCTTTCAGATGGGTTTTGGATGCCACCAAGAAGGTAACTGTCAAGGTTTAACTCTGGCCTGGCAATTAAACCAAATGCCAGATGCTCTTTATTAATGCCCCTCCCCTCCCTGATAAAGGAAGGAGAGAGAATAAAGGAAAGAGACTTATGGATTGGAAACCGAACTACACAGCTTTAATGAAACATTAATGATAAAAAGGAAAAATTACTAAATATATACAAATATCCAGGAAAATTGATACCATGTTCCTCCCCCCTTCTCCCCCAATAACTCTCATGTCACCACCGAGGCTGCAGGGCAGCCCTGGGAAAGTCCAGGCTGGAATCCTAGAGTCAGAAGCAGTTGGGAACCGGAGGCAGGAACACACAGATATGGGCTGGCATGGATCAGGACCACAGGCAGAGGAATGGATGGAATCCTCCCAGGATGCTGAAGGAAACAGGGACAGGGGAAGAAAGGGAAGCAGGAAGGGGTTTGATCGTTATGATCCCTCAGATTTATCCTGAGTATGAGGTGTATGGGATGGAATACTCTGTTTGGTCAATTTTGGTCATTTATCTTGTCTGTTCCTCCCTAAGGCAGGGTTTCAGGTGTGACCTTTTTTCTTCTTCTTCCAGAGGGCAAAATGTTCCTCAGAACTGAGCAGTGTCCTTGGTTCTGCACACCTTGGTTCTGTTTCTAGCTGTAACTATAGACATGGAGTGTTATCAGCCCCAGAAGCAGACACTGTCTGAGAAACTTGTTAATTTCAGCAAGTGCAGCTACATACAAGAAACTTAGCTGAAAGCAAAATTACAAGACAGAAAATCCCCTTTATCCTGGTCCAAACCAGGACAGTAACACAGTAGGGTTTTTTGAGGAGCTGGTGAGTGGTCTGTTCAGAAATCACAGTGCTGTTTGGTTGATATTGTGATATAAAATCCTACAGCATTTTAGACCTCTCTGCACTTCCTATTTTTGGGCTGCATATGTAAAGGCATCATTAATACAAGCATGCAATATGCTGCATGTGTAACTAAAGCATTCTTGCATAGCTTTCCCATGCAGAGTGGTACAGACCTTACATGATCACAGGTAGGTAAATGTTGGGCTTTGTGGAGCTCAGAAACCATGTAGGAAACCCAGTCCCATCTTCAGAAGAAACTTCATGGCATCTGAGTCCTAGTTACTTACACTAAGTCCTAGTTTCCTAAGACATTTTCAAACACTTGAGCATGGTTGCCATCTGGAAGTTTTTTTGTTTCCTGGTCTGTAGAGATCATAGTCCACAAAAACGGTCAAAACCAAAGCTCTTATTTCAGAGCAGGTGTTACCATCACAGTTGTACATGAGTGACCAGGTAAGCATGCAAAAACCAGAGTGGTAAGGAAACTGTACGCTATAGGGAAGGCATTTTCAAGCATGACAATACTCACTTGAAATGTTTTTCACTCTATCATGTGTACTTAGCTTGCTGAAATCAAGGTAAATAGGCAAGCTGTGTATTGTTGTACTCCCGCATCTCTAACATTACTGGACGGCTGGAAAGCATTGTGATGCTCCTGCAATATAACAGGTGGTCTATTGTGTAAATAAGAATGACTTATGTTTATGTTCAAGCAGGAGAGCTACATAAATAATTCAAGGAAAATGGATTTTTTTTTTTTTTTTTTCAGTTTTGAGGCTGCTGTATTCTTGGGAAATTCTCTAAATATGCATAAAAGTGCAAGCAAAATCAGTTTTAAAAATTTCTAACTGTGTCTTCTGTTTTCTCCCTGGGGAGAGAACAGATGAACCAAAATAAATAAAGTTTATCCTACAGGTTTTGTGATAAGGAGGCTTGACCTGAGTAATGGTGCAAAGCAATGAATGCAAATGTTTTCAATAATCTGTCAAGTATCTTTATTATGTAATCAATGCAAAAGAGTTAAGAATATGTTCACACAGTAATGGTAACCTCTATTACAGTATTATGCTTCATTGCAAATGCAATTTTCAGAGTACTGCTCAAACCTGCTATACATAAGGGATGTTCTGAAAGACCTTTTCCTCCTTAGCCTTTGTTTAGTTACATATCCAGAAAGTTTTCCTCCTTTGCTTAAAATTTGTATAGCAAACTGCATGAGAAAACAATTTGAGGTTTGTTTGGGGTTTTTTGGTCAAAATTGCATTAGCTTGCTATTTTCAAATCTGGAAAGCAAAGGGTTAAAAGGAGACTTTGTATCTCTCTTGTCCCAAACCAACATTTAAATTGAAACATAATTTTATAAACATTACATCTGAATACCATTCCTCTTTACAGGATCTTCTACCTCTGGGACACTGGTTTGGATCAGATTTTTTTTTTTTTTCTTGCAGCAGCTGTTCGGTGCATGAAATAAGCCAGTGGATGTGGTCCAGTTTATAGTGGGAAAGTGTCCATCTCAAAACCACCATCTCTGTTGGCACTGAGTAACATCCTTGTCTCAGCAAAATGGCCAGAAATTGAATGAGCATGAGTAATGAACCTTTTGCAATTGTCCAGGTCAGGTTGAAAGCAATTTTGCCTCTGTGTATTGATAAACTTGGCAAAGGTTCTGCATTTCCAGGTGTGCAGAGACCTTTCTTAATGATTAATTCCTTAAAATAATATACACTGAGTTTTAAGTCACTGTAGTTCCTACTGCTGATTAATAGGATGATGTAGTCTTGAGAACGTTTTAATTCAGAGAAAATCTACCTCTTACTCTGTATAGTTTTCATTTTAAAATACCAGCTAAAGGAACAATGAAAGGTGGCTTTGTGTTGCAGTAATCCAGGATATGAGATTTAAATAGTATAGACTGTCACATGACCTAAATTTTCAAATTTGGGTATCTAAAGTTAGACACTGAAAATCAGGCCAATTATTTTAGTCTTCCTATCCATTTTTTGCAATCACCGAAATATGTTCTAAAGCTTCATACTCATTTTCTGTGGAAATAATGATGGTTTAGTTAGCTTTTTCTCTGAGGAGCTCTGAATGTTTTTATGAAGTGTGTCAATGTCTTGGTAAAGAAAATTTGATATTGGAACAGAGGGAAGTTGAATCTGTGTTCTCATCTTAGTGTACAACTGTCCTTTCAAACCATCCTGAAGCCTCTGGAGGTGTTTACAAGGAAGAGAATCTTTCTTGGCTTCCTCTATAATCAGTGGAAAATGGAAGACTCCAGTTCTGAAATGTCCTGTTGGAGCCCAAAGTCAGTGATCTGCAGAACCCTTCTGAGGAGCTTTTCTCTGGTGTCTGTATGGAGAACCCAGGGCACTGGATTCCTATGCCTAATCATAGAATCATAGAATCATAGAATCATAGAATCATAGAATCATAGAATCATAGAATTAGCCGGGTTGGAAGGGACCTCAGAGATCATCTAGTCCAACCCTTGACCCACTGGAGCAGTTGCTAGACCATGGCACTGAGTGCCACATCCAGTCTTTTTTTAAATGTCTCCAGGGACGGAGAATCTACCACCTCACCGGGCAGTCCATTCCATAGCCTAATCACCCTCTCCGTGAAGAAATTCTTTCTAATATCTAACCTAAACCTCCCCTGGCACAACTTAAGACTGTGTCCTCTTGTCTTGTTGAAGGTCGTCTGTGTAATACTACTTTTGTGAATGCCTCCTTTGGTGGGACTAATGCAGTTCACAAGGATAATGATTTTTCCATGGTTGCCATCTGGAGGAGTTTTTTTGTTTCCTGGTCTGTAGAGATCATAGTCATTTTTACTGGTGTGAAAGTCTCATTCTGTATCATCACCACCCTCCCTTCCCATCTTAGACCATCCAGTTGATCTATACAAACCTTTCCTAACTTTATAGTAAATATTATTCCCTTAAAGAAAGGCTATAGATCCAGTTGTGCCCTTTTCTGGTGGTCAGTAGAGTAATCTTACTATTTATTAACATGCTATACAGCTCAAAGGCTGCTTTGCAACCCAAAAACCTTAGAAGATGGCCTACAGACTGACCACTTACAGTCAGGAGCTCTAAACTCTTCTTACTGAATAAATTTGCTTCTCATTTCAGGCTCATTTGAGACCTTAGACTGTGCAAGGTCTTTACAGAGAAGACCATTTCCTTCTACTGTGTTTATACAAAACTTAATTATGGGGACCCTGATCCATGAAAGATCTGAACAGCTCCTACAGTGCAAATAATCATTTGGGAAATACAGTCTTAACCCCTGCAAAAAAAATGGATCTATTTGCTTGTTGTTGAAGAGAGGAAGGGGGAAAAAAAAGTGTGCATAAAGAAAATGGCATCTGGTAGGCTGCTGGAAAATGGACCATTCTATTAGGAATTAGTGCTAACAGGGCTCTAAGTTTCTTTTGTCAAAATTACTGCAGTCAAAAAACAAAAACAAACAAAAAACCAAACTTCACATTTGTGCTTAATTTCACCTCTGTTTATTCTCCTCTCCTGTTCCCTGAAGAATGTAGATGAGGTTTCAGTTAGTCTTAATAGTAATAGGTTTGGAATCTAGCACACTTTCACAAAATTAACTTTGCTTCTGTTGATCTGGGAATTAAAATGCTTCATTAATTTAGCGAGTCCTGGTTTGACAGCCAAATAATGCATTTTGTGACTTGTACTCTTAAGTTTAAAATTCTTGTCTGTAGTTCTCCCTGGATGTCTCTGACATTCAGGGCAGCTTGAAGATCTGCTTGGCCTGGAAAGGAAGAAAATGTGCAAGAATGTATCTACATACACATACTATAATACAGCTTATACAAGTGACTGTGCTGTGTCCAAGCATGTCTTCAAGCCCTGTGTGAGTGGATAGCTCTCAATATTCCTGTTTCTCTCCTCCTTTAAAATATAAGCTTTTTTTTCCTTTGTTATTTTTTTTTCCTCCTTTACCAATGCACCTCAAGCCAAGCAAGGATATTTCTGGTGAAGGGAAAAAGGCTTGGAGGCATGATGGATTGCTGCACTGTATGCTGGGACTCTAGGAAGGGAGCAAAAAACCCCAATTATATCTGTACTAAAGGAGGAGATTTGTCATCTCTCTTCTACACACTGGATGCAATGAGATGCAATGAAACCAAAGAGATGCCTGGATGTACTCTGTAGTTGTATATTTGAGAACGTGGTGGTTATCTAGAGTCTTCTCATCTTGCTGCTTCCAGTCATTCTGCAGACACTCTTTATGCTGAAGCATAAGTTTAAGCATTTTAGTTTAGCACTAAAAATGCCCAGGAGCAACATGAGGCATGCTATGGCCATGTAACAGGCCTGTGCCCTGTGCTGTTGTATTATACACACTTGCAGAGGTCTCCTATGGTGCCTCTGGAGTTTTTCTCAACATAGACAGCAACACCCTTCTTCACATCTTTTAAACATATATAGGATGCCCCCATATAGTTTCTATTTGTCCTGAGGGGTGTCTCAGAAAATACCCTGGTTCAGAGCTGTAAGACTGTGCACTCACATTGCATGGGCACAACCCAGCCTGAGTGGCTACAAAACATGACTACACGAAGACCCCAGGATCCTTAAGACTTCTTATAACTAATAATGAAGCACAGAAATACTAAACATGTTGAAATAGTTTTGGTTTATTGGCATCTAAGAATGCTTTTTCGGCTTGAGTGTCACCTCAGAGTTGTGCAGTACAACAGTTTTACAAGAAAATAATAAAAAAGCAAGCGTAGGTTCCCTGGCATGAGGAAGGATTCCAGGGTACAAAGGCAAGAGATTCACCCAGCCCAGTAATCCTGTTGGGTGGATACACCTCAGTTTATTGTGGCAAGCTAAAAACCAATGCAAGAAATTTGGATTAATTTACTCCTTGTTTTTTGGCATACACTTTGGCTTATGTCATCTTGGTGCCTGCTGAAATGTCATGCAAAGACCATCAGCTGTAAAATTCTGTTTCTCTGCCCTGCTGAAAAAGCAGGGATTTTTACCCACGCTAGATGAGTGAAATTGTTCAAATTTCTCTTCTCTGCTCTAATTATCATAAGTAAAGATGAGTCTGTAGATTCTGTAGCTGAGGCTAATTGTGTTTTGTTTGGGAGAGGATTTGGAGTGAAAGGCAAGGTATGTTTTCATACTGTAGCAGCATGACACTTTTTTTTTTTTTTTTTTTTTTTTTTTCCATGCATTGGGTTGTAACGAATTATTTCATCTGTAACTCTTTTTTAGTATGGTCAGATAGCAAAATTAAATATTTCTGCCTGTTTTGAGAGGGTGGGGGAAGAGTTAATTTTGCTCTTCTGTTGTCTAGGAAACAGTGGTGGTACTTACTTCCTTTTTGAAAATAGATAGTGAATTCCACATTCAGGGAGCAGTGAATAAGATAAAAAGGCAAAGATTAGAAGCTTGAATTAGACAGCGTTTGAGAGAGTAAAGATAAGTTCCTGTGTGATGGAAACTTTTAGGTTGCACTGAAGTGAATAAGAGTGGAGCTAAGATCCATTTTTAAAGAAGGTGCTCAAGGCTTTAGGGCCCTGGGTGTGTTGGCACAGATTCAGCAAAGTATTTAACTAAGTGCCTCATTTTAATGATATAGGGCCCCACTGAGTGCACCCCTAAGGACATGGTCTGGTTGGTACATTAAGTACTTTGTTTCCCACCACTCAGAGAATTCAACCCTGTGCATCTAGTGCTGAAGAGAAAGAGACACCAACAATTGCAGTTTGGTTGCCTGTGCTGAAAACAAGCTATCCATCCAATTTAGGGCTGTAAATACTAAAATTGAAGATGGAATTAATGACGAGGAACAATGGAACAGGATTTAAAAAAAAAAAAAAATCAAGCATAGCCAGTTGAAGTGATGGGCAGTAAATGACAAAATGACAAGTGCATTTCAGTGCAAACTTTAAGATGATTATACTTGGAAGGAACTAAAATATAAAGAGCTGTAGGCAACACTGCACATTCAACTGGAAATGTAGGTTATGTACTTGGTACTAATTCATATCCCACTGAACAGAAAAAAATAATCTCTCTTCCATTCAGATGGGACTTGAGCTGTAGATTTTTCTGACTAAAAAGCTCTGGATAATTCTTTTCTTATGTATTATTAATAATTCTATTACATTAAATCTTAGGTGCTCAGAATGATCCTCCAGAGGTGTTTCTCCCTCCCTCTCTCCCTCTCTTTCTCTGTTGTTCCCAGCTGAAGTCTGGGTTGACTGTGCTGCTCCTGGGTAGGTGAATCTAGGCTTGAAGAACAGGCAGGCAGATGCACATAAAGAGACACACAATTTGCAGGACTAATTTCTTGCAAGTGATTCAGCAGATGTGCTTTCAGGAGGGATTTTAGTGTTGTCAAGGAGGTGCTGCCCTCCGAGAGGAACAGTTTGAAAAATTGTGGAGTCCTGGGAAAGAAGTGCTAAAACAAATGAGTGGGAAAGGGGAGGTAGTGATAAAAAAAGGAACATGCAGGAAGTGGGGAAACAAGAAAGGTCCTGGCAGGGAGTGAAGAGCAGGTGTTCTGGATGTGTTTGAGGGTTCAAAAAAGGGCAATGTCAGAGACAGAGATAGTAAATCTCTTGGAGTCTGTGATTACTATATCACAATAAAAAAAAAATCACAAAAACACTCAAACTCAAGACACACCCACCAAAAAAAAACCCAGTCACATGTAAAATACTCCTGGCTCCTTTTTTGAATTACTGATCACAAGCAGTCCCTTGTGAAAGTGGTCAGTATTACTATACAAATATGCATGCCATGCTTCTGACTAGCAAATTCCAGCCCCCCTTGAGGGGAACTTTGAAAGAGGTTTAGGAAATATAAATGCAAAACCCAGAAACTGAGAAGGAATATGAAAACTGGAGAATGCTCAAGAGGATTTGTCCTGGCTTTGCAGAGTGGAAGTAGGATCCAAACTCCCAGGTTGGAAGAGGTTTGTGAAATGGCAGTCAATTAAAATTATATGTGATAGGGGGTTGACAGTCTGCATGTTTTCAAATGATCCAGCTGTAGCTTGGAGTGTGGTAGGAAAGGTGCAGCACTTAGTTGGATGTCCTCCTCTGGTAGTCATTAGTCACCTTTTCCCTTCCTAGAGAGCAGTGAGAGCCCTAATGACAGTGGATATAACGATGCCTTCAGGGATGCTTAAGGAGTAACACAGCTCCTCTAGCAAGGTATAGCCTGATTTCCTTCATCTCCCCTGTTTCAGCCATGTGCAGAGGAGTTGAGGACATTCCTCAGAGGGGTTGTCAGCTCCCTTGTCACTGGTCCTCTCCTCTGAATATCCCAGAGTCACAGACAATTAGCAGCTGCTTCCTACACATGGCCATGGCTTGAAAGGGAGCTCCATCTCCAGCACCTCGTGTAGGGCCAGCACTCATTTGACCCCCACTAGGGAGAACTGAGAAATGTGCACTGTGCATTTCACCATAAAGGGTTATCTGACAGGTCTTCAGTGAGAGGCAGCCATGTCTCCTGATGAGCTTTCCTGGTGTTGCTCTTGCCTCGTCTCTCCCTGACGTCAGCTTTCCTGGGCTGCTGCAGCCTTATGTAACTACCCCAGCTCTCCCAGCAGCCTTTTTTTGGGGAAAAGCTGCTGATTCACCCTGCACGCAGGTGCTGCAGCACCAAACTCCTCTCCTGTGCAGAGCTGGGGAGGGGTAAAGAGAGGGGGGAAAAAAGTTGGAGCTCGAGGAAGGTCACACTGCAGCATCCATGTTTCTCCCTGTCCCTTGGAGCTGCTTTCAGAGAAAAGAGAAGGCAAACCTGATGAATGGCTGTATTTGAAAGAAGATGGAATACAAAGCAGGTGGTATTGGCGCTTAATAGACCCAGGGTTACATCTTTGATGCTTTCAGAGGTACAACTCCAGCAGGTTTTAATCCTGGCTGCCATGGGTCATGCTCACAAAAAAGACACAATGGTAGAGACTGGGGTGTGAGACACCCCTGGGCCAGGCCCCAGCAGACTGGTGCATGCTGCTGAATAGTAGAGTTGGTTATCTCTTTGCTTTTGCTGTTGATATTGTGGTGCTAATTAGCAGAACTCAGTGTACCACTGATTCATCTTGCCCATCCATAATGCTGTTTCCCTGCAGTGGTCTCAACATTCACCCTGCTCAGTGCTTGGTTGTGCTGCAGAGGTGGTTTGCTACCTGTGGATCCCTGAGTCCCAGTGGGCTGTAAACTACAGGTCAGGTTTTGGAGAAAGAGGATTAAAACAGGAATCACTAGCCCTGGTTTAAGCAGGCAACTTGGAAATCTGAAGCTGTCATCTCTCAGGTTCTTCTGTGCCCCTTGATGTAGGAGGAGGGCCAGGCTGGGGATGTTCATCTCTTCCTGAGCTGGGGGGGTAACAGACCAAGCAAATGGCCTTGGAGGGACAGATTCTGTTCATTGAAGAGAGAGGGAACCAATGGTGTCACCTACAGAGCCCCAGACATAAGAGCTTTAGGCATCTGATATGGGACAAGGTGATGTGGAGAGATATTACAGGACATGAGTAGAAACCAGGAAAAGGAAGCATTTAAAAATTGTGTTGTTTTAATGAACGTTTTCTAAGCAAACCAAAACTCAAGTCCCAGAATAAGGCAATCTACAAAGATACCAGACTTCAAAAACCAAAGAGCAGATACGTGGGTTTCAGTGTACAGAATGCACAATATATAAAAATATATTTTTGAAGACTTTGAAAAATTCAGACATCAGAGTTAAAAAGGAAAGAAAGAAAGGGAAGAAGAAAAGGTAAGTTGATAAGAAACAAAGAAGGGATTCAAGGTTTTCTTTGTTGTTTCAGTTTTGGTTTGGTTTGGTTTTTTTTCACTGCTTGTCAAAGCCTTCTGCAGGAATTCTCCATCAGTTGGCTCAAAGAAACTGTCCCAAGAAGTGTCTTGTCTCACAGGGATTATCTGCTTGTTGTGAATGAGCTAATATCTAATTATAGTTCTGAGAGTGTGTTTTCTTTCCTTGTTGATAGAGATTATATTAGTCAATAAAAATAATTAAATTTATATTTCTAGATGTAATTGGTGATTATGCCCTCTAGGTGGGGAAAAAAATGCTTTCAGATGAGTGGAAGCTTCTATCTGCTGTTCAAATGACTAAAATTCTTTAATTTCCACAGAAGTGGACTACAGGGAAGGTGGTAGCTCCCAAGGCTGCACAGAGAGGGTATTAGCAGCCATTTCCTGAAGTAATTTATAATATGGTTCACCATATTATGACAACTGTAACAAACTCTCTTCTCCTTTACTGCTAGCATGGCTGTAATTCCAGTTACTCTACTGGGAACTTGGATCTTGGAAAACTAAGTGATTTATAAATTTTTAAGAAGTGATGCATACACCTAATCTAAAGGAAAATGGGCTCTTGCAGCTCGTGCACCTGCTGTCTGTGAGAAGAGAGTCTTGCTAACAGGATTCCTCTGCCAAAATGAGACAACATTGACAATCTTTAGGTCAGCTCATTTTAACTTAGTGTTGATGAAAAGTCATTGCTGCTGGAGCCTTAAGCCCTTCGTTTGCCCAAAAATGGTTTAAGCAAAGATAAGGAATTTGCAGCAGTGTTCAGTCTTAGATCATACATATTTCCCAAATACTGGCTGCTTTGTTATTTACTTGGGATTTCAGCTTTTTCTGAAATCATGGTGGCATTTAGTTAGGTCAAACTTGTGAGTCCTTTCTCCTTGCATCCTTCTCCAGTAAGCTTTCAGTGGGGAAAAACACAGTCTTTCTAGGAGACAGTCTCTGAACGTCCCCTTTCATTCCAGTTGGAAGTTACAGGCAGAGGAGAAAAGTGTGGTGCAGCAAAGTTGCAAAACAGAGAGCCTGAGAAGTCCTCAGTAAATTCACCTCCTTGGTAAATATCGAGTTCCTATAGTAATGTGATCTAAGTGACTGCAGTAACTTGATATTTCCCTTCCAGCTATTCTGTGATTCTATGATATTTGATTTGTGGAAGAGTGTAGTTACTCCTGAAAATTCTGGAGTTGCCTCTGAAAGGACTGTATGGATAAAAAGTATGGATACCCATGACAAAACTACACTTCACACTGTGCCTTAAAAGAATTTAATAGTAATCCATTTATCCTTAGTCTTCGCCAAGGTCCAGGTCAAAAGTTGTGTGGTGTTCCCACTCCTGTGACACAGATGGCACCTGATGCAGCAGCAGAGAGAGGGAGGAGAAACTGCTCCTTGCCCTGCTTCAGTCATTACAGTGTCCTTGTTGCTAGAGAAACACAAAACCTTGGACTGGGCTTCTGGCAGAATAGAAACCTTTCAGTTCATATTTGATCACATTTAAAGGAAGGAGAAGGAGGGAAATTGTAAAAACCCTGTTCATCCACTAGAGAGCATATAGGCAGTGCTTCTCCTTGGAGAAAATAAAAATGTCAAGCTCTTATTATACAGAATAATGCAGTGCAGTTTAAATGTTTACTGCTGTTCAGAGTTACATATGGAGAAGACAGTATGTGAAAACTGGAAGAAGGTTCAGCAAATATATAACTTTCATGTTCACAAGCCTCTTACCTCCTTGTTAGTGTTTTAATATCTTCTTGTTCTTTCAGAGTGTTTCTATTCTCCCCATGGAACTATTAAATATTAAATTATTTACAAAGTTCTTGGGAAATCCAGGAGTAGACTTGAGAAGGTGAAGAAAGGATTTCTGCAAGGGCATTTTATGGCTTTTAGAGAATTCCAGTGTTTCATTTCTAGCTGATGTGTTTGGGAAGAAGCTTCTGCAAACAAACTGATGTGAGGCTTCTCATTCTGCTGATGATTAATGCGAGGAGCTCGCTCTGAGAAGGTGATATCCTTTGAAGTTGAATGATATTAATGTTGACTCTTAAATATTTCACAGCCATTACCCTTTTGTAGTGATTTTAGTGCTTGAGTTATGGGGCACACTTTTTTCCCTAATCTAATTTCCATTTTTCCCCTCCAAACTGTTACCTTCTGTGTGTATACAAGTATGTAACTTCAGATTTAAACCATAGGGATTTGTGTGTGTTAAATGGTAGACCCCACTAATTAATTAAACTTTTTTTTTTCCCCCATGGGTGTCAAATTTACTTTTTCCAAAGGCAATACTGCTGTGCATGTTAGAGGCAGTTTCTTCCAGTGGAATAAGCCACTGACTTTCTCTGCTACCCCAGTTAACCTTATTCCCTCCATCTACAGGTTAGAGTTCATTCCACTTAATGCTTGTAACCTGCTGTGAGAGCTACGTGTGAAAAACGGTACAAATCCAAGCTAACTCTTGTAGCACATATCTTTTCTTCTGGCTTCTTTGTTCTTGTCCTTGTGAGCACTAAAAATCATTGTGAATTTACTCCGTTCATATAGAGCAATGTGGGTTTGGTGCAGCACAGATGTAGGTTCCTTACATGGCCTTTTCTGGTACATTTTTATTTCTTGTCTGCCATGAATCTGACTTAGTCATTGGCAAAATATTTATGTAGTACTTAGACACTAGATGGATTTTCACTAAGAATAATGGAAAGTCTGGTCAGGATTTTATTTGCCCTCATCATTAAGCAAAACTTTCTGTTGCCTTTTACAAGTGACCAGTGGATCCAGTTGTATTATAACCTGGAGTTAGGAGCAGAATTGCATGTTAATATCTCTCATTGCAATAAATGTTAAAGTCCATTACTTTTCTGGAGAAAATATGGGTTGTATTTAATTTTAACTGCCTCAGTAGTGTACCGGTGCATATATAAATCCTGATGAATGAAACAAAGCAATTAGGATTAGAAATGAATAACACAAGGCATCCAGTCATTTCAGCGAGTTTGCATGTTGATTTTGATTGATTTTTCTAATATTTGCTGAGTGCATATGTATCAGCAAAGGCTCTGTATCCATATGTTGTATTTTTAAAGTGCTGTCACGCTGGCTTCTGTGATCTAGATCTGTTATTTGACAGTATGTTATGATTTAATTTCAGTTTATCTGAAAAATGGCACCATTATAATAGCTGATGCAGAATTTAAGCACATCTGTTCATTGTTCTCTTTTTCAAGGTTTTTGAAAGCTCCACTTGATGCCTAACACTGCAAAGTCAGTTTGTATTTCAGGCAAGGTTATTTTTCCTCTTTGAATGACAGCAAGTGTTTGTGTGTATGTATGCAAGTGTGACATGCAAATACAAAGATATTTGCCTAACAGTCCTGGTTTTGCCTTTTAATTGATATTTGGTTGATAAAAAGTAAGCAACGGCCATATGACAATAAAGTGGAACAACTTTCCTAGATGGATGGCTTATCTATGGATGTAACTAGAAAATGGTGAATTATGTAAAGTACTAAATAGGATTCTGGGTGTAAGTTCATAGAATCATAGAATTGGCTGGGTTGGAAGGGACCTCAGAGATCATCAAGTCCAACCCTTGAACCACCGTTGCGGTTGCTAGACTATGGCACTGAGTGCCACATCCAGTCTCTTTTTAATTATCTCCAGGGATGGAGAATCCACTACTTCCCTGGGCAGCCCATTCCAATGTCTGATCACCGTCTTGGTAAAGAAATTCTTTCTAATATCTAACCTAAACTTGCCCTGGCACAACTTGAGACCCTGCCCTCTTGTCTTACTGAGAGTTGCCTGGCAAAAGAGACCAACCCCCACCCGGCTACAACCTCCTCTACTCATAGGGTCTGTGCTCGAGTCCCTTCACCAGCCCAGTTGCCTCCTTTGGACCTGCTCCAGGACCTCGATATCCTTCCTGAACTGGGGGGCCCAGAACTGGACACAGGACTCGAGCTGTGGCCTCACCAGCGCTGAGTACAGGGGCAAAGTTACTACCCAGCTGACTGGGTACTGCGTGTTTCTTGCACTTTCTGAAGCAACATTATTTTGGCTGTTTCTCAGAGATGCTGAACTTCCTTACTGGGGGGGGGGGAAAGTGAGTGCTGTATTTCTGGTTTCCTGTGGTGAAGGAGTGGGAGGTTTTGGAAGGCTGGGAGTGAGTGATGTCAAGCAGGAGCTCACAACACTTGGCTGCCACGTCCTGCATGTGTCTGCTCCACAACCTCCAGGTAGGGACTGGGCTGAGTTAGATTGTGTTGTGGCTCCTGAAGAGGACAGATGCTGCTGTCTGGGGCCATTGAGATAAGTGTTCAGCAGTCCAGTTTGGGGTGGTGGCTTTGTTTTACACTCTGTTACCTCACCAAGGAATGCTTTATTTGCTTGTTGATTCTGTCCCTTTGTATTTTTCTAACTGTCTTTTTCAATTAAACTGAACCTCAATGTCTGTTTTTACTTACAGTTCTTGAAACGTCCCTTTTCTGACATCATGCATTTGCTTCACTACATAAAACTAATGCAACTTCACCCAAACAGGCATTTTAAATTGTATCCCTGTGTTTAAAATTTGCCATTCTGTTCTGCTTTTCAGCTTGCTACTTTTCACACTTCATCTGCTGTTCTTGCTCAGGGTCCCTGGATTTGCTGTTGGACCCTGTGCAACACATTCTTATTTATCAACCCCCATGTGCTTCCTGAAGGCAGCCAATTCTGCATTAGCATTCAAGTTGCATGAGGGGGTTGCATATATGTGAGGCTGTGCGAGTTGGTTTGGTTTTAGGAGGAAATACTCTTAGGAGGGAGCAGATTTGGCAAAGCCCTTTGCTCTTGTGATGAAAATTTTGTTGCTATAAGATGCATTAAAGAGTCACAGAATCACAGAATTGTCAGTCATTGGACTAGATGATCTCTAGATGTTCTGTCCGACTCTCCCACTAAAGAATTAGACTGGGCTTGTATAAAAATTCACTGCTCAGAGCTGTAGCTATAGTAGGTGTGAGATTAGTATTTGTGAAAGGGCTGTGTGTCAGAAAAAAAGTTCATGTCAATGTGTTGCTGGGTTGTTTTGTTAAGATGAGGCAATAGTAGCTGCTGATGTGGGCTGGGTTTCTATTTTAAAGGCACTTTATGATTCAGGGCCACTTCTTGAATGAAGAGCAGTTCAGGAAGACTGTGTGAAGAGTGACAGGACACAATGTTGAACTTTCCAGGCCTGCAGCTTAAATTTTAATGTTAACTTTTTTTTACCCCCTCCAAAAGGTCTGACTTGCCAGGCCTAATGAAACATCTTGGGCAAATTCCCCACAGCTGCTTCTCCTGCTCATCTTCTCGATTAGAGCACAGGCTACAGGCAAAATGGTGGTAATAGGCAGCAAGATCAGCCCGTGGAAGTGAAGGGAGAGTCCAGGGACTTGCTGGGTTTCCACATGCAGGTAGAGGCAGCTCCTCTTGCCTGTGTCTTCATTAACTGGAGGGGACAAAAGTTGGTGAGTGATGCTTTGAGTATTAAAGTTTTGAAACAAATACTTGACTTTTAAAATAAATACTTTCATGTTTATTCTCATTTTTTAATTTTGAAGCTTTTAGTTTGTCCTTTTTTTCAAGTTTTTTGACTCTTAAAGCTGATGGTGCCAGCTCTCTCCTCTTCAAACTTTTCCAGCATTTCACTCTTTCCTAGAGATCTGGCCATAGACATTCCTGCTCTGGATCTAGCAAAAGGTGCCCTCTTTTTCAAAATCCAACTGAAAGAACATGCAGAGAGCAAGAACTCAAAACCACCTGCATTATCTTCTCTTACAAAACCTTCACAACTTGTTTACAGATGAAGGAAAGAGCTGGAGTACACATGGAGATAATTTTAGGTTTCAACTTGTATATTTTTGGGGTAAAGCTTTGCTCAAAATATGTCAGATCAGCTTGTGGACTTTGGCCTGTTGGGTACAGTACATTGGGAGGGAACTGTTTTTTTCCCATATTCCAGATGTTTCAGAGGCAAAAAGGAGAGTGCTGTGGTGTTGGTGAATCACAAGTCTTGTGCTGCTGCATGCACAAGGATGCATTTCACACAGGAAATTCCACTACAGCATGGAGACTGCAGGGACCACAGCACAAGTGTTTGTAACCTGTGGGCATTGCTGGGTATTTCTTCTCCTTTTTTAGTTTTCAGGTCTGCAGAACTGGACACAAATGGCAAGAGAAATACCAGTTTATATCGGTGTGGGGGGAAGGTCTTGCAGAACCTCTGCAAAATGACAATCTTCTTTCAAAACCTTGGGAATGTAAAAACCTGTAAGGAGCTCAATCTTCTCCAACTTTGCCTGAAATACTTCATTTTTTAAGTACATTCCTCCTTTTCCCTGTTAATACAGCTATTTCCAAATACATTTCTCTGAATTGTCACTGTGACATGAACGTGAATCACAGTTTAATATAGAATCCTTTAGGCAATATGGCAATATATAAAGTATTTGAAAATTCATAAATTTAAAAATTGGTGTTGAAATTTAGATTAATCTGTCAGTATTCAGACAATGATGTAGCAGTCACTGCCCAGTGATTCCAATTCCTGTTGGACAGTGAAAAACTATCAGGCTTGGCAGAAGGTACTAGAAATGCAACCAAACTGAATTTTGAGTTGCTTTTAAGTTTTTAACCCATAGATTCAGACTACAGTATGAATGTAAAACTTCCTGTGTCTCACTGTAAAAATTTTATTTTCATAAATGTGGTAACATGTTTCCTCTTATTCATTTCACTGTAAGATTATAGGCTTAAAAAAAAATAACTGTGAGACACAAGAAAAAAGTGAATTGGATATGTGCTGTTCTTTTGTTTCTTATACATAAGCACCTTAATAAAGAGAAGAAAGGTAATGTTTCCTCCATTTAATTAAGTGTCAAATGTCTTGAGCTGAAAATTGAAAAATTTAGAGGCTTCAGTACTCTATATTAAGGGTCTGCTTTTAAAAGCTTAAGGTAGGAATTTAAAAAATCAATTTACTTATTTCCAATAGGTTCACAATCCCAATTTCCCATTTTGTAAGGTTTTCTGTATCTTCTTTTATTATAGTTAATCTTTGTGTTCTGTATGCTATTTGTCTGTTACAGGGAAGAATTACCAGTGTGATGCTATAAAAAACCCAGTAATAGCTCTGGCCTTCACAAAATAATGTGGAGAGCTTGAAAATTATTGCATACAATCTTTAAAGACTACATAATTTTTTCACTGTTCATACAGCAGATGAGCAGCACTCAGCCTTGTCTCAGGCCCTTTTTAAATATATGGTTTCACTGCTGGTGTGTCCATCATGGGATATTCAGTAATTTTTCTTCTTTCATTTTTTTCAGTCTTGTAGCCCTTGTGCAACCTCATGCCTTTAGTTTGAATTTTAATCTGAGTGATTTTTTTTTTTTTTTTACTAGTTTCCAGCATTTGTTCTGGATTAAAATCCAGCCTTTTCAACTTTTCCAAATTACTTTTCCAAATTTCTTTTCTCAATTGTGTTGCCAGAGTGAGTTCATTCCCACTTTTTAGTATCAGTTAACCTTTTGCCCTACAAATATTCGTTGATTTAAATTTTTCATGCTTGGTTTAGGTGTGTGAGAGTCAGGGAGTGGAGGCTGATAAGGACACCCCACGTGCCAAGGAAAGCATGAAACCCCAGCTGTACTCCTCAGTGCTCCTGTCTTTACCTGCCCCTATCACATACCATTACATTTGATTTATCCAATGTAATATGATCCTTACACAAAGCCAAGCTTGGCTGTCCTAAAGCCTTCCATTTTCATGCCTTTCTTATCTCTTTTCCAGCTGCCTTTTCCCCAGTTCAGCAAATAGCTTTGATGCAAAAACTTGCAGAGTAAAAGGAGCCAGGACTACATTTGGGCAACTTAGATTTGGTTAGGACTCTGAGGGTTGAATGTGTATGATGCATGTATGTATGTATTTATTTATTATCCTTCTCCCCTTTTTTTTACTTTTTTTTTTTTGGTTTGTTTGGTTGTGGGTTTTTTTGTTTTTGTTTTGTTTGTTTTGGGGTTTTTTTGTGGTTTTTGTGTTTTTTTGTAATATTAACTTTCTTTGTTATCTCAGTACCAGAGGAAGTCAGCATCAAGATGCTTGTAGCAGGTCCCATTGTTTGTGTGTTTTCTTGATCCAAGTGTGCAAGTGCTTTGGGATCCCACCAGCAGCCATCTCAGACTGGCTTTTAGGGGGATCCAGGTAGTAATTTTATGTTTCCATGAAGATGAAAAGCTAGACAAAGTAATCTGGGCGAAATATGCACAATTCTTCTATAGTACATCACATTAGAACACCTTCCCTTTCAGAATTTGACATAAAACAGCTCTTGGTGCTAAATCTTTGCAGTGCACCAAGCTTACAGTAGGTTAAGCAAAGAAAACTTTCATTCCTATCTCCCTGCAAATTTGACTCAAAGGCCTTAAAGTAAGATAAAACTTGCAAAAGTAAGTAAGATAGAGGCTGCAAAATTGGAGTGTGCTGCTAAGTTCAGGTCATTACAAATAATATAATGCCTTTAGAAGTCTTATTGAAAAAAATTTCAAGATTCTTGGGAAATAATAGAACCTGAAAACCTGACCAAATACATATTTTTTTGTCTTGAGAATCATGAACTTCTATGATATTCTTGTTTTATGTTTTGAATTTTTTTGTTTGTAGACAAACAGCCTGAAAAACTTGATTTGTACATTTTTATAAAGTGAAACCTGAGGATCCCCTGTAATTCAGTGCATTGTGTTCTTTCAGTTTTGATTTTGGTTTGTAATTAGTTTGGGTTTTTTTTTTTGGAGGCATCAAAAACATGACAGTCAGAATATGTGTGTCCTTGTCAACATTTCAGTAAGCAGAGGTCAAACTGGAACATGAGAACATAACTTGCATATTCATAATTGAATAAATTGTCCCAAAATAAGATATTTTATTATACACTGTCCATTTGCATGCTTAGTTTAGTGGGCACCATGAAGATGTCAGCTGCTCCTTAACTGAACTATTTAATTTTGCATAAGGCTACCTACTTTTTCAAACAAGAGTATTACTGTAATCCCTGTGTGATAGGGATATAGGTTCAATGCCTAAAAGAAGGGATGGCAGCATTGTATATCTGTTAAAAAGGAAGGAATTATTAAAATATTCCATTCTTCTCTGCAGACTGACTAGAGATGCAAACAATCTTCTATGCACTGATGCATCTTTACTGTATCATCTATGTCTATAAGCACCTGTCTCTAGGGGAAAAAAATAAAAAGAAACACAAACAAATAAACAAAACTCTGGCAGAAAAGTGGAAGTTAAAGTGTGAGGGATATGGAGGTAATTGGAAAGACAAGGGAACCATAAAAAATAAAAAGTTACTGTACTGAAGGTTTTTCAGTAATATAGAGAGGAGTGGAGCAAGCAAATCATGTGAAAGTTAATGTGAATTTAAAAAAAAAACTTATGTGTTTTCCACGAACAACTGCAAGGTTTTGGGGCAAAAGCCATGTTAGTGAATCAAAAAATAAGATAAATAGGATTCAGCTGTGGTGAAGTCTGTAGATACAGCTGTGTGCAGTACAGCCAAAGATGAAGAAAACCAGGTGTGATCCACTATTGCCTGGCTCCACTTTTTGGTGAAATATTCATTGCTGATAATTGCTACAGGAATGTTTGAGGGCCTCTGCCCAGATCAACTCCACACCACACCAAGCATGGTGATAAAATGCTCTAAACTGTTTAGCTGAAGGTCAGCAAAGCTAAACCAGGTATCAGGTGGGCTACTTGGAGTGGTGAATCAGGCCAACACCTGATGAGGTGATGGATGCAGGGAAGACAAAAAGTCAGGGGTAGAACAAAAGCCCACCTGATAATTACTGGAAGCAAAGCTTGTCTCTTGGTTTCCTCTTTTTCACTAGGGTGTGATTTAGCAAAATTGGCACCATGTGCATGCAGAGGTGATGAGGCATGGCCAATACTGCAGGACTGGCAAACATTGCACAGAACATGGGATCATCTGTGCAAGGGATAATATCCCATATCTCTGGGGATGTACAAAAACAAAACAAAACCAACCAACTGAACAAAAAAAAACCCAGTCCAAGAGGCAGCACATAGCTACTGAGAAATGCAGTGTCTCCACTAAACCCCTGTGTGGGTCATACAGTTGTAGGAAAAGAGAGGTGAGTCAAAACCAGAGCTAGGGATGCAGTGCACCCTGCAGTGTGTTCGTCCTCGGGAAGCTCTGGATTTTGGATCTCCTGCCATGGGATGGTGCCTCCTTGCTTCCCCAGTGCAACTTCTTGCTAAAGGGAAATAATTTATAAGAATGTCTTGAAATGCAGCCAGGTAATTGCCTTCAGGAAACTTTCCTTTTGCTAAATGGTCACCTATAGACTGAGTGGGGAGGGGAAATGCCACGAATTTAATATCACAATAAATAACCATCATTATTTAGAAGCCTTATAAAGGAAGGTTTAGGTGTCATCTTCAGGGAAATGCTCTATTTCTGTAAGTGCTGATCCTAAGAGGATACTTTGCCTTTGGTGTCCACATATGAGACCAAACACATTGAATTCTGTTCCTGAACTACCCAAAATTAGCTAAGCAGCTTCAATCTACTGCAGCAGCTCTGAGTGTCAGATCATTGCTTACGACTTTTCAAAAATCAAAAAATAACATATCTGCTGAAGAGGCTGTTTCCTTAAGCTGACTTTCAGATTTATTTTTTCACTTCTATTAATTCATTTCCTCCATGACATTAAAAATGGCATTTACAGGTCAAGGAGCATTAAAACAATTTCATTTGCAAAAAAAAAAAAAAAAACAAACCTCTGAAAAGAACAACAGCAAAAACCTCTCTGCCTTTGTTGATTGTGCACTTTACCAAAGATTTACATTTTTCACATCTGTTGACTTCCCATTATAGTTTTTTTTCTTGCGTGTAAAATTGGTACAGAAAGATTAACATTCTCCCAATGGCTGGAACAGGGGAGATTAATAATAGGTCTCACTATTTTCTTTTATTTTATTTCTCCAAATGAATATTAAAACAGCCTTTATTTTTTTATGGTGTCACAACTAGTGGCAAGTTTGACATTATCCCATTTAACTGCTAATGTATAAATGCAACACAATGTACTAGAATTAAAACACTATATAATGACCTTCCCTTGGTTCAGCCATTGAAAATACGTTAATACTCTTGCTTGCAAATTGGACCTGTTTATTTATTGATAAGTGGCTTGTAATTTTTCTGTGAATATCTGTGTTTATTTTCTGGAAGATTATTCTGACTTGTCTTTTGGAAAGTGAGATCTGTCAGCATAAGTGAGTGTGCTTATGTAGCCTTTATTTTCTTTAGAATAGCAGCTGAAACAAGAAAACTTGGTCCTCGCTGGTTCTAGCTTGAATTCAAGTACTTTTGTTGGCTAGTATTACCCAGTGTTGTGTGCTTCAACATACTCATTTGTAAAATTAATATATTACCCATCTCACATGCAAACCAGGACTTAATTAACAGATGTTTGTAACTGCTTGTGCATCCTCCTAAGACTCACACTACCTGAGTGCAAAGCAGTTGTTTCTGGGAGATGAGAACAAAACCAGAGAACAGATTCTATTGGAGAAAGTGAGGGGGTTAGAGAGGGGTTTTCTGAGTGGTCTTTAGAATTGGGGCTTTTGTTTTATTTTATTTTTTTTAAGCTACTTTATCTTTTTCGAATCCCCTGTTTTGAAGCAGGTGGGGCACAAGATGTCTCCCATGTAATAGCTGCGGCTTCCTGCCTCCCCCTTCTATATCCCCCATGTATCAGCTTTTTAAAGCTTCAAAAAGCCAGCTTGGAGTTAAACAAAAAAACTGCTGGGACAGCAATGGGCATGTCGAAGCCCACTTGAAGATAGCAGCTGCTGAGGACACAGGAGATGAAAATGCAACCAAGTATACAGACTACAGGAAAACTTGGCCTTGGGCATTTTGCTTTCACTTCAGTAATTTAACCCTTTGCACACCAGAAACTAATTTTAAAGCTGAGGAAGCACAAAGGGGGAGAAAATCCTTTGTGAGTTGTTTCTGAAAACTGAAAATGCACAGCTAACAAGTAAATAGCTACTTGGTCACAGTTATGAAGTACGGGCAGTGCTGCATTTAGAGAGCTTGGCTTTTATCTGACTGTAAGCCATGTGCTGCCTCATACAGGAACTACTGCTGACCCAATTTTAATCAGTTGCAATTTTGCTTTTAAGTCTAAATTAGAATAGGTTGGATTAAACAGGAAGTGAAATGTTTGATCAAAAGCCTTTCTATAAAGCAATAATTCTCTTGCTTTTTTTTTTCATTCAGCGTCTCCAGCCTGATAGTCTTCGTTTTACCCAGATATTACCAGGACTAAAATTCTAATGTATTTCACATCAGCCTTCTGATTGCAAAGTTAAATAAACAGTTTGTGAACCAGATGGAGAAGTCTCACCAAAGACCTCTTCCTTTAAAATGTGACTTGGGATAGACTGGTGCTTAAGACAACAGAACTGAAAGTTTCCATTCTTTAATCTGCCTTGATTTGGGAGAAACCAAAAATATTCCTCCCTGATGACCATTTGGGGGCCTATTTGAAAAAAAGTCAGCAGTATCAGTTACTGCAAGCAAGCAGGCAGATATTTGGCACATACCTCAGCAGTGACCAATATGCCTGAAACTGAGGTACGTTAGCAGGACCGTGCTTGACTTGTGGCTAAAATCTGCCACCTAACAAAGCCTCCTTCCTCTGAACCTGTTGCTTCTGCACTTTCTACCTGCATTAAATTCAGATAAAATGTAAACTGCTCTATACAAACTTCTGCTAGCATCTGTTTCCATGTGTGTTGTCTGAAACAAAGCCCAATTATCACAGCCCCTTCTTTGATATTTTCTTTTGGCTCACCCAATTGTCTACAGCCTTGATATCTAAAGCATAAATGCCAAGGCTGAAACGTGCATTCAATTAGAAGATGACTCTTGACTGACCTACATAACAGTTCATTCATGAGATAATGTGACCTGGAGTCATGGAGATAGAAGTCAGTTGATTGAGCTGGGTTGGCTGTGTACACTGCAAACTCTCTAGTGATTGAGGAATCATCTAAAATTAGATGTATGCTGTACGTTATCAAGAGCCTTTCAGATCTGGCTCTGTTTCAGTGATATTTCTTTTATGAGATGGGCGTATAATTTGTCACATTGTAATCCTTTAATGCTTAACTTTATTAGCATGAAGTACTTAGGTATCAAATAAAACGAGCAATTAAGTGATTTATATTTAAGGTCTGCTCTCAGTTCAGGGCTTAGGTAGCTCAGCCTCCCATGAAGCAGTGAGAGCACACACAGTATTTACCACTTCCTTCAGAGAGCTACAAAATGGTGCTTTTTGCAGATGAACCCACTTGTGCATGTAAATCCCAACTGACTACCACTGTTAACTCGTATATTTATATTAAGGGTTATTGGGTGTTTCTATTTTGCATTTCCTAGCTGCCTACTAAATTTGTCAACTCGCAAAATTCAGCTGTAGGGAAAAGAAGAGTTAACCAGCAAGCAAGTGGTTTTAAGTGTGACAGTTAAGTGACACTTTTTGTATTACTAAGCCACAAAGGAAACTCAGATAAAGGTTGCAGGTCAGAAAGAAACCTTGAGGAGCATGCTCATGAAGTGAGGCAGTTCAAGACAGCCTGCAGCCATCACTTCCAGATCTAAGGGGCTGTCAGGTATTTCAACAATTTTTCTTATCCTATCTTGTCTTAGAGATTCATTAACAGAATAATGTGAAATTATCTTGACTCCTCCAGGGCATATGTTCCTCTTTTTTTTATTTTTTCTTCCCTCTCTAAGTGTGGTGAAAGTCTGTGCTCTGTCACATCACGTCCTCAGTTCCTCTCAGATGAAACTGTTTTTGTGCTGACTGACATAAGGAGGACGGGGGGGACATTTTGCATAGGGAGGCACTGTGGTTTGCTAAACACATTTAGGGCACAGAACTACATGTTTTTAGATTTTCTCTACTGTTAGACTTGCATTTAAAAAAGCAGGTTGTGCTACTTCCTTCTCTGTCTCTTCAGTGTGCTTTTTGGTGTTTGACTCCAAGCTGGTGCAGTTATGATCCACGCAAGGGAAGGGTGAAGATAAATCAAAAAGCCCAGGAGCTTGCTGTCAGTCTGTCCAGCAGGACGGTTCATCAGTCTTCTGTGAGTTTGGAGGTTTTTGGTTTATATTATATAGGGAAGGGACTACCTGGGCAGGATTAAAAAGGCATTTAATCTTTTACTATTTTTTTCTTTATGCTGTGCATGCGTCATTTGGCTTTGAGTGAGGAAATCCTTGGGTAGGGTGGTAGAGAGGAGAAGGAGAGAAACTTATATTTTGCAGGAGTTTTTCTTTAGGTAGTCTACTCTGGCTGCAACCTGTGGCTGAATTTGCACAGGGCCCAATTAGTGCCTGTTACCTTTTCTGTTTGCTCTTGATTGGTTGCAAAGTCAGAGGTTTAATTAAGCAGAAATGGGGATGCAGAGTTAATGTTCATTATAACTAAAATCGAACCAGCTGTTTACCTTGCTGAAGTCTTGTGTGTTAACGTCCATAAATCTCACCCTGAGGAGAGATTGAAGGAGCCACTCCCTGTAAAAGATGCCTTTCCAGATATTGTGTTATATCATTTTACATACTCATTTTCACAACATTTCCTAATCATATTAATTAACACATTAGGGCATAATTCTTATTGTCTACAGAAATTACTTCAATTAAAACTATCAACATATTATCATGATTGTTATATTATTACAACTCGCTTTGTTACTCCTCAAAAAATACTTTAGCAAACACAAATGTTTGAAATTAGCATAAAATAGTCATGGCTCTGCCTTTCCTGTAAACTTTCTGAATAATCTCAGTTTCTGTGCTGGGGCTTCTGCAGTGAAGAAAAACAAAAATACCCAAAAAGCCCCCCAAAAAAAACAAAACAAAAAGTGAGGGGTCATGACTGTCCCAAAAGATGAAGGAGTTTGTCTTTATTAGTCCCTGCAGTGCCTAAGTGGAGTGTGACCACTGCAGGAACATATGGATAGAGTAAATGCTACCAGCGAGCATAAGACAGTAATGGATATAAATTGGAGATATTCATGCTAAAAAATGAGTAGAGAGTTTGGGGGTTTTTTTTGGGTCGTGGTGTTTGGTTTTTTGTGTTTTGGTTTTTTAGAGCTGTGAGCTTTTGGCCTGCCTGTCTTGTAGGAGCAATGAAGGCAAGAGTCATAACCAGTTTTAATGTTGAACATTGCTACGCTGAAAATCTTTCTACAGGCAAGATGAAATGTTGAATTATTAGTCCAGATCTAATTATAAAGAGGAAACAAAGAGTACTGTTACAGAGGGGGAAAGCTTCAATAGTAATACATTTTAAATGGATACACACATTTCCAAGTATCTGCCCCTTTCTGTGGTGCTTTGTTTGCCCTCACTCCATGGGTCTTGAGGCTGTTTGCTTTAATTTTTGGAGCTAGGAAGTGGTTATGGAATGCTGCCAGTTACCAAAGGCTTCACTCAGAGGGGTATCTTGATAATGGGGGCTTTTCTCTTTGCTACAAGGAGCACGATGCTGCTGTTGATGATTTCTTCCTCCTTGCTCTGTTCTGCTGCTATTTATTTCAGTGTTTTCTGACATTCTTTTATACCTTGCTCTTTCTCCATTGGGTTGCAACACCACATTACCCCTGAATTCAGCATGTATGCAATGTCTTAGGTATGCTGGATGCTTGCTTTCTTAACCCCTAAAGCCACAGGTTTGCATTTCTTTAGGCAGCTATGGGTGATTTTTTATAGCTCTGGGGTCTTGGGTGTCAGTCCATGCCCTGTCTGATATTGGCTGATGCCTCCACTCCTCTGCACCGTGTGTCACCTCTTCTGAGGTCTCCACTATGACACCATGTCTGTGGTCCTCTGGTCCTCTGTGCTCTGTCATTATCCTGCATCATAAATATTTCATCCTATGCATAGTAACTACTTGTTACTACTGTCTGTATAAAAATTACACTTAAATCCCATCATTATGCAAAGATAAGCAAAAGTAAAATAAACTAGGCAATAGCCACCTGGTCATTAGGAAAACTGCTGCAGCAGCTAAAGAAGCTAAAACAAAGCTCTGAGCTGGGCAATGCAAGCAAAGGAAAGCTTGACATGCCTGGGACCCAAGGAGGTGCAGACTCAGCACAATGTCTGTGGCCTATTACTGGCACCACCAACACTGTGTTTACTGGGCTACAGGGCTTGAATGTGATGAATGAGATGATTATTTGGGATTAGCCATGTTGGCTGGGGACCAAGCTCAGTGACACAGGAAGTCCTTTCTGGTCTTAGGTTACTAGCAGCACCTTAAACTGTTGAAAAGGAAAGGGAATGCTTTGCCATTTTACAGAGTAGATGTATATTGGTGTACTGTTAGCAGAGAAGTTGAACAGAAAACAAGAAAGTTGATCTGAGGTAGATAATTGCTGTTGTTATTCTAAGCCATATTAATTCTATTCATCTTCTTATTGCTGTGAAAAAGTTGTTATCCTGCTTTATAGATAGATAGCATTTATCTACAGTTGCCCTAGGATGCCTCTGTTGTCAATGGAAAGAGATTGCTACCTTCATTTTAGTCCACCTGAAGTCTGAATTGGCTTCTAAAATGATTATTTCTCTTCACGGACTAAATAGGAAATCCTGCACACATAGATTTAATAAATCCGAGCCAAAGAGATTAGAGATTTGTCTGCAGCAGATGAGTTTCAGAGCTTGTGCTTTCACAGCTGTTACTAGTAACTAGCTTACCTTAAATTTATTTTGTATATGGTCTATATGGGCAACTGCTGCAATTGTGATTGCACTGTTATTACACCTCAGATAAGACATGTCCACGGGAAGTCTGTGACTGAGTGTGGAATTCAATTCTCATATTTCAGATGAGAAGATAATGCCCTAATCAGTTTCTGTCTATGTAACACAGTCAATGGCACTACTCAGTTCTTTTCAGTTTGGCTGCCACTCCAAACTGTTAAACCATCTGCTGGTGGCAGCCGAAAAGATGACAATATAATAAATTACTAGGAAAAGTTAAGATGCCTAACATCTGTTCTCCACCAAGCTCGAGCATCTTCCCTGTATTGATGTCCTGTCATCTCTTGACACAGCAAGGGAAGATGCCTGCTCTGAAGTTCTTGCAACTTCAAATCATTTGCAGCTGGACCTACATTCCAGGCATCCATTCTCTTGTGAATTTTAGGCCTGAATAGGTGGAAAAAAATAGAAAAGGGAGAAGACAAGAGTAGTAAACCAAATAGATTTTTATGATACTTGAAATTACTAGCCCAGGTGATTTATTCATTCTTGATTATGACTGAAGAAATTTCTAATGATGGCAAACAGAATTTTGCAAGACAGAAATAGAAACTACTATCCCTTCAGAGCCTGGAGTTATGTGTCCTGGCATTATGTTCTGCATAATGTTTTAATAACAGTTTGCTTCGTGGTAAGGACCATGCTGGGTAGTGCAAACAGAATGCAAACATATTATAGATAAGCTCTGAAGGTGCAGGTAGGAAGACATGTTGAGAAAATATACACAACATTGCTGGAAAACATTGCTGGAGCTTCATTTGGTGTTAGTCTGTCATCAAAATCTGCAAGCACACCCTTATCAAAAACTCACTGCAAAACATCAGGCAGTTGGGGAAGTCAAATATAGAAGAGTGGATGCCATAGCTGAGTGAAGTCAGTGATTGAGCTGTGACTTAACTTACATCCAAGTGCAAACATAATTAAATTTAAAAAGTCCTGAAACAAATGTAGGTGTAGCCTGCTTGGAATGTAAAGAAAACCTGGATTTCATCCTACTGCTTCAATCTCCTGAAGTAAAGCTGGAGGAGAGAGAAGTTCAGAGCTGAAACCGGGTTAAAAGGTGTAAATGAACCTAATAGTTGCCAGAATGCTCAGCTGGTTATTGTGAAACAAACATGCAAAAAATGATGTGATAAAAGAGAAGACTTCACAAATGCAAGGCTCCCTAATTTGGGGGGATTTTTCCTTACATTAACTAAACAATATAAATTGATTTCTAGTTTCCATTACTAAGTTTGTTTGAGTCTAACGACCTACTCTTAGCACATGATTTCTCTAAGCATAATAATTGGTTTCTTTTATGTTCTTAAATTCTCTCAAATACATGACCTTAGCAGCTCATTGTACTGTGAACAGAGGAGGAAGGATCACTCAGCACAGATCCTTCCATAGCAGATCTCCTGTGATTTTAAGCCAGCTCAATGAAATTTCAGTGGATCTGAATTCATCCTAAGCAGGATGACCCTTTTAGATAAAAATAAATAATATATATATATATAAAACTAAATACAAACATAATAATGGAGAATGTAAATACCTAAATAGTCAAGTTGCCATCACTATACAGTAAACCAACTGGATTTGATCCTGGAGAATATCTTCCAGAGTCTATTCCTATGAATCCTGTTCTGCCACAGATCTCTTATCCATGTGTCCATGAGAACTTATTCTTGCAGGTCTAGAATTAGAAGATACTTCCCCCTATTTTTTCCTTCTAACAGTAGTGTTCATTGTTCACTCCTCTGCTTTTCGTTACCACTTTCTGGCTCCTGATTTGCCCTTGGGGCTGCTCGTTCATGTTTCCTAGAACCAGCAAGTTTTTCCTGAGCTAGACCCAGTGGAGGCAGTAAACAAGCTACATTTTAGCTTCTTCAGTTTGGCAAGCACCAGCTATGACATGTTGACAGCTAAGAAGCCAGTAGCCTAGCTGCAGGATCCTAAATAAAAGACCTTCATGGTGATGGTTAAACTGAGATTCCTGCTATCAGTCTGCCTGGGCCTCTGTCTAGGAATGGGCACTTGGGTTTAGGTGATGCTCTACCAGTCATGAGGGGTTGCTCAGATGAGCTGGTGTGTTTTGTATGAAGCAGTGCTCTTTGGAAAAGGTGGGAAAGTAGAAGACTGTGCACAAGTGTGATCCCAATTGACGTGTTTAACCTAACGCAGACAACAGAATTAAACCTGTCACTGTCTCATCCCAGTGTGGTGACCAGCTGTGACTGAGTGGTTATAACAGGCTGTTTTCCTGTTAGAAGGGGGGGTGTGAGCGTGGTGTGTTTGGCTTGATAGCAATGTCAAGTATGTCCCTCTACTACAGAGTAGAGATGATGTTTTTAATCAAGCTGTGGCTGAATGGACTTTCTGAGGAGTGAGGTGAGGTTTCTAAACAACTTAAAGATTTGGTTCAGAACAGTCATTAATCAGTCATTAAAAAGCAATTGCAAATGCCATTATGTTCTGTCCATCTCTAGTGTTTCTCAAGCATGCCCCCAATAGCTCAACACCATTCTGCAGGTTTAGCAGTAATTTGAATGCAACAAATTGTACCTGCAAAGCACAGATGTTGAAAGCTGAAAAATCTGAAGGTGCCGTATGTTTCTTGTAATTGAAAGCAGGTGCCCTGAAGGAAGCAGAGATTCTGTTTCGCTTTATGAAGTATCTAGTTGGCAGAGCAGGCAGAAAATACCCTCTAAAGCTTCATTCACTAGGACTGGATAAAATAGATTAAGGCTATTGCTTTACGATAGCTCTAAGGGGCTCTAACAAGGGTTTGTGGTCCTGTTGTGTCATCTGCTGTAGACAAAAGGTATTAAGTCACAGAGTTCAAAGTAATGGAACTGCATGGATTTAAAGGATGTGATGAGGAGGAAGACCATGGTAACCCTGCTTTGTGCAGCACCAAAAACCAGGCCCATTACCTCCAGCATTTTAGATCTATTCCAGTCTGCCCTGGCCCAGGTCCACATCTTGCTTCTGGAAACTGCTTCTATCATTGCTTCAGGGAATGCTCAGTATGGTAGGCTACCAGTCTATCTTTTCCCTTGCTCATTTTATTCTAAGAATCCAGGCTTAAAAATTAACAAAATCTATGAACCTTTATGCTTCTGAGGATGACTGTTGGGAAGAAGTCTGTAAGGTGAAGCCTGCAGGATAATGAATGGGAGAGAAGTACCCTGTGTGTCCTCATTGCATCTCCACCTGCAGATTTCACAAGGCTTTAGGGAGGATTTTTTGTCTGTGCCTGTGCCTCAATTTACTTAAGGACAGTGGTAAAAGCTCCAAGGCTCCTCTGAGAGTTATTCAGTTGATGTTTATGGGGGTTTTTTGTGTGGGTTTTTTTTTTACTTTTAAGACATGTAAGAGCCAAATGTTGTTTAGCTGTGTTGCATTCATGCTGAGCATAGCCTGTGGGTGTAGGTAGTATTTCATACTTAAACATGGGAAAACAAAAAAAGCACTCCAGTGCCTCAGAACTTTCTAATGCATTCAACCAGCACTGTAGTGCTGAAGGTTTGAGCAAGCCAGCACTATTTCCCCTTCCGTTCTGTGTTTTGGTAACCGTGGCAAGTTTAGAAAGAGGAAACAACTTTGATCGAAATATTTTTCAGTTCTTTCTCTAATGAAACAGTGCCTGGCACAGTGTCCTTGTACAGTTAATTCATCTCCCTGAAAATACTTCTGTCAAGTTCTGAAAATGCTGACTGACCTGCATGCACCAGGCTCAAAGCTCTTACTCCAAGTCTTCGACTGCCCTTTAAAGACTCTGCAGCACTTGCATGATGTTCACTTTTGCTTTGGATTACTCACACCTTTTTTCTTTCTCCTTCAGTAACAGGCAGACATTTTCTGGGAATTTTTCTTCTTCAGCCTATTGAGCCACCTGAAAAAAAGAAGAAATGTCTTTTGTCTGCATTGTGAGAGAGACCATAAATTTTGCTGAGAAAATTGTCTGTTTACTGCCTTTAACTAATGGCCAAGAATAGATAGGAAAATTTGCACTCCCCAAAAGAGGAAGAAGATTGTCAATAGATATGAGTCAGGTTTTCACTCTTTTTGACTATCCCATTTGACTGACTTAATATTTGATTTCAATTCTACCTAAAATTTTAAAAACTAGGAATTTATTGACATTCCCCATCATTTCTCTCTATTTAGCTTCCTATACATGAAAGGTCAAAAATATCACTCAGACAGAACCATTTGGCATAAAGATGAATAGGGAAGCTAAAGAGGATTTTAAAAATACATGATCTGGCATTTGAAACTGAGGGGTGGGAGTTGAGTCCTGCACATATTCCTTTATCTGCTAATGAACTAGTACTTCATCTCCTATGGGCTGTGTTTACAGATTTAATAGTCTTTCAGTCCTTCTGTATGGCAGTGGAGAAAGTCCTGCTGACCTGAGTTAGATTTTAGGCAGGTAGAAGCATCTGGGTGATGGTACCACTCTCACGAGGGGCAGCTGTGGGCAAGCATGTAGATAAAACAGGGCTATTGCTCTCCACATCTCACAAACCCTGAAAGAAATCTCTTTACCCTAAAATCCTGGTAATGTCAATGGAGAGGTAGGCATCCTTGGCATGGCACTCTGGTATGTTTGTTTCTCATTATTGACTGTAGAAGAAGGAGGATGGCTGGATTACTAACACAGTACTTACTGAGGCTTCTGTAGCTCAGTGAAGTCAGACTGAGTGTTAGTGCCTTAATTTTCTCATCTGTGAGATACAGATTATGTCTCACAGTGGAATCATGATCTTTAGTACTTTGGTGTTCAGAATGCCTGGAGAAGGAAGACAAAGTTAAAAGACAAAGTGGTATTCCAACCAGTGTGCTGTTTACACAGATGCATATGAGGACATAGCATGTAAGCAGAGCACAGAAAAATAAATTAGTGCTAGATGCCTTATGAGCTGTATTTCTTTATTCAGTAATTCTTGTAGGTGTTATTTTTGGGCATCTCTGGAAAGCAGTTAAAGATTTCCAGTCGATCTCAGGAATATCCATTTTAATGTACACAGGAGGGGTGGCAGACCTTTATTTATGATTTGAATATATGCAAGCAGTTAGGCCTCTGTACAAAGTCCCTCTGCATCTGCTGGCTGGCTGTTATCTGTCCTTAGCTGCTCACTTTTGTTAATTGCATTAGCCTGTAAAATAAAATATGTGTGTATATGTATGATTTTATTAGGCATCATTAAACCATCAGCAGACAGCAGTTAGCCAGCCTGCAGAACCGACCACTTAATTAGTCTTACAAACATTATAACAAATGCTAAATTTTTGAACTTCAGAGCTTTTTATGAAATGAAGCCTGTCTGAATATGCCACATCTTTGTGTCACTGTTTGTCTTCCTCTGGAATCACACAGAACTCCTGAAATGTATGGGTATTCCACACTTCCAGTGTAATGTGTTTTACATTTTCCTATGTCAGTGTTGCCAGCTGTGTGGCTCCATGACAGGGTTTGAATTATAGTGAAAGTATTAAGCATGGAGGATGGAGAGTATCACACTAATTAGACTTTGGGAAAATATCATGGAGGATGGAAAAAAATTAGTTGCTTTTTTTTTTTACTCTATTGATGTACAGTTTGGGAATGATTTGAGTTGAGCTATTTACATCTGGTTCCTGGATGTTAAAGCACCTCACTAGATAGATATTCTGGTGGTGTCTGACCATCTTACCTAGTTTTTAAGGTGCTTAAAATGAGGAGTTGAACCTTTGGAATTGAACTGACCAAGAGCTACAAGGCAGTAGCTTTTGTCTGAGGTTGTCCATAATTTAGTCTCTTTCAAGTTGTTTGGATAGGAAGAGGTTCCAAATAGGGTTTTTCTTTTTTTCCCCTGCAGTATCTTCTCTGATGGAAGCAGTACTAAAGGGTCTGTGAAAAGCTGACATCACTGGTGCTTATAGATACTACACTGAGTATAAAATTACTCTAACAATACTTTCTTAGGGGCTGCTCAGTTTTCTGTAACTTCAGCTGCTGCCATGTGATGTTTTGGATGACTCCTATTTTTACATCTCTATGTTTAATTGCAAATCTTAGTGAGTGGAGAGTGCTACTATCTAAAAGATTTTATCTTTCAATGCATGCCACCTTGTTTAGTTTTCTCTTTTATGTTTTTGGCAGGTATATGTAATACCAGCATTTCTAGAAAACACAATAGCTTTCCTGTGTTTAAAGTCAAAGCTGAGTTGGCAACTTGATAAAACCTACACAAAGGTTTCCAGGTACAGAGAAACCAAGTATCTACTTCCTGAGAATGCCTGAGAATCAGGTATTATAAAAATGTCCATCACTCATTCCTACGTACAGTCTGATGCCATATGCAGAGAGCAAAAATCTCAATCCTCAATAGCTGCAAATTGCCATTTATAACAAAGTGGGACAGGTTTTCTGAACAGTATCTCAGATGATCTCATGATGTTTAGCCTCTGTAAGACAGCTATTCTTTGCTAGTTAGTGGCTTATAATTTATCAAAACCAGAAGATTTTGATACTCCCTATCCTCTCGTGTAAGACTGAGCAGCTGCTGTGATGCATGAGAAAAGGTTATGCTGCCCCTGGGAAAAAAATTCACTTTTTCTCATACTCGGATATTTCAGTTTCATCCTGATGATGTGATGGCTTTTCATTGTCACTTCTCATTTTTGTGAAGTGTTACTAAATGCTGTTGCTGCTAGTAGGGATAGGATCATGTGATAACTCAGGCTGGAAGGTCCCTCAGGATGTCTCTAGTCCAACCTTCTGCTCAGAGCTGGGTCAGCTGTGAGGGCAGAGCATGTTGCTCAGGGTTTGCTATGGCTACGTGTTGAAAGCCTCCCAGAATTTAGACTTCATGGTGTTTCTGGACAACCTCTGGGCAGTGGCTGACTGGCCTCATGGGGAAGGAAACTCCTAAGTGGTAGATATTCCTGTACCATTTTATCAATGAAGATCGGTCTGGAGTTGTTCACTCTTTAAAAAGTCTTTGGAAGATGATTTAAAGAAAGGTGATAAAGGTTCTTGTGATTGGCAGTATGGGTTAATTTATGGTATTCTGAGCATCCTATTCTTATAATTAGGGACTCTGTTCTGCCCTGCATGCCATCTTGTCGTGACTGAAGTTGCAGACATTGCCTTAGTCTTTTGAGCATCCTTAATCCATTGGCTGTCTGCTAAGAGATGCAGTGAGACTTGGTCTGCTCCAGGTTTTCTAAACAGATATAACAGGTTTTTCCCCTTGATTGCTAACACTTATGTATGCAAAAATAAGAATGGTTGTCTCAATTTTTGCCTATGCCTGAATTTTTTCTCCAATAGCTGTCTCATGTTAACTTACTGCCTGAAGTTATACAGATTACTGCTACAAATGGTTAACACTTAAAGGAAATGGGGAAATTGCTGTTCAGACAGTACCTATCAGTCTGGGTAGCAAGTATTCAAAAACTTGTTTCATTGTAAAAGCAGAGTAGCAGCCAAAGGCAAAGAATTGCTTTGGTGTTTTATAGCAACCTAATAAGACATTTTGTTTGGTTTTGTCTTTTGAGTCTGCAAATAAATACACATCTAATTGAGCTGATTTTTTAAAAACCACTTGGGACTATTCTATTATTTCCTTGCTGTGTGTCTCCATGTTTCTGCATTTTTTCCATAATGTTTAGAAGGAAATAAAAGCAGATTGCTAGTCAGGGATGACTCTCTAATTTGTATTTCTAAATCTGACATGACCCTGTTCCCACAGCATGGCAAATTACTTAGCTACTAACTGCAGACTGAAATGAAACAAACTTCTGATGTATTTTATTTCTAAGCAGAAGAAAAAGGAGAGCATGTAGTTATTTAATGAGAAGAATATATCTTACCATCCTTTCAAAGGACTTGCTACATCTCTGATTTTTCAGTGTTTGTTAATACTGCTAATACTACTTTCAGTGCCTCCAAAGCATCCCCCCCCCCCCCCAAAAAGGTTATCTTCTGAATCATAGGATGGTTTGGGTTGGAAGGGACCTTAAAGATGATCCAGTTCCAACCCCCCTGCATGGGCAGGAACACCTCCCACCAGAACAGGTTGCTCCAAGCCCCATCCAACCTTACCTTGAACACTTCCAGGGATGAGGCAGCCCCAGCTTCCTTGGGCAACCTGTGCCAGTCTTACCACGCTTACAGGAAATAATTTCTTGTGGTGTAACGAGGCAACCAGGTGCCACGAATTGCCAGGGAGTGAGCATGAGCTTGTGTCAAGCCCACCTGTGCCCAATTAGGGTGGGCCCCCACTGCGCATGAGCAGGACCAGGGGGCCAGTAAAAGGTGAGGCCTGAGACACAGGCAGGGCTCACTCCTAAGCTAGCCAGCAGAGAGATCAGTTGCTCTCAGAGCAACAGCACCGATCCAGTCTAGTCAACCCTGTGGGCTATAGGTTCGGAGCACTGTTCGTGAGTCTCTGCTGGAACACCTGGTTGGACCTTGAAGCGCCGTACCCTAAAAGAGGTTTGTCTTGCTACAATTTCTTCCTAATGTCTAACCTAAATCTCCCTTCTTCAAATTTTAAATCATTTCCCCTTGTCCTCTACACACCATGTAAAAAGCCCTACCCCAGCTTTCTTGTAGGCCCCCTTCAAGTTACCTAAAGAATTACAAATTAGTGGGGGCTGGAGAATAGAGAAAAGGGAAGATTTGAGGCATTTTGGGAAATAATTCCAGGTGAGGGACAGGGGACTTCTCTCCCTGGAGCAATGCTTAGTAGTTGACCAGCATCTTTTTTAACTTAAGATATGACTGTAAATAAGAGGATTAAATATTTTTTTTAAATGTATTCGAACTTCAGCACTAGCTATTTAAAAGCATGTGAACAGCTTTACAGGACCAAACTAAATATCCACCCTAGTCTAACAGCCTATTTTTCACAGAAGCCAATAAAAATATATTAAAAAAAATTAAAAAACAAATCAAAAGAAACAATGACAACAACTGAACAAAAACAAATACCAAAAAAACCCAAAGTGTTTCAGGGATTTTTTTTTTTTTTTCCCAATAGACTCTCCCGGATATTTTCAACCTGTGACACGGTGGCTTCTGAACCTGAAGTTGCACCTATATGTTTTTCTGAAGTAACTGTTCTGGTTTTTTGTTTGTTTGTTTGTTTTTTCTTTTTTTTTCTTTTTTCTCTTCTTTTTTTTTTCTTCTTTCTTTTCCACCAAGAAAGATCTTGGTGGGTCCTGTGTCATTATTTGCTGCTACATGATTATATACTCCTATACAGTAACAGTGCTGAACTTCATAGCTAATGCATCATCCCACACATTCAGTCTTTATGCCAGCATGGTGAATCAGAAAAACATGTGCCTGGGAGGTATACATGTGTTTTTATGTATGAATGCATAAACATGAAAAGTCTACACCTCTGATTTGAACTTGCACTAGAGAGCACAGGAGAGATCTGTTAATGTCTGGGAATGGGAACTGGCCCTTATGCAAATCCTGAGTGAGAAGGTTGGAGGAATAAAGTCTCTGTCCACATCAGTAATACTGAAGGAAAAAACCAGCAGAGTGTCTGATTTCTTCAAGAGTAAAGCTACAGACATCATGACACTGTCATTAGCATCCATTAACTATTTTATCAGTACTTTACATCAGTGTTTGCATTGCTTGAGTTTAAGGTTCAGCATACAGAATGTTTAAGGTAACATTGATCCTTCCTATTTTGTTTTTAACAGTGCCCTTTAAAAAATTCTATTTGTGACATATTTTACTTTTGTCCATTCAGGAGGAGTACTGTGCATTAAGCATAGGGAATCCTGACCAGCAGTCAGCTTGACAACATTGATGAAGAGAAACAATACAGGAAAAAGATTGTTTAAAATCAAAAAGGAGCTCTTCTTGAACATTTTTACTTTCAGAGAAGTGTGGCTGCCTACACTGCTCAGAACATACTGAGCTTTTTTGCAAATAACTTAATATTCTCAGGGTTCAACCTCCTGTTGATACTGTGGAGTTTGCTGGCAGCTGACACCTCCACAGAAATGCAGGGATGTCAGCTGATAAAAGCAGCATTAGCATGTGGACAGATGTGTGTTATGGCATCTTTAGACAGATTGGGAAGTATAGCACAGCTCACATGTTTCTTAAGAAACTTACTTTATGCCACATCTACTGGAGTTCTTAAAGTGTTGTTTTGAAAGGTATTTATGACAAAATCAGGTCTTCTAGAGTTGGCTGCACAACCTTTCAGGAAAAGCTCAGGGCTCTGTCATTCCGTTCTGCCCAGAGCTTGCATTGTTTAAAGTAAGATGGACACAGAATTCCCTTTCCTCTTTCATCCTCTCTCTCCTCTTATCTTTTCAGGTATATGAAAATATTGCACTGTATACCAAAGTAGCAACTATATTAGAAAACTTGTGGATAAGAAATCTTACAGCCAGTGAAGATGCTGTACAAACAACAGAGTTGTAAATATTTAGTAACATCACAGTAGCCTTGTTCCACATTTGCAATTAATACACGTCTGTGTTTGCATTTGTTATAGGACTCTTGACAGCACCAACATAACAAGAAAAACGAACAACCTGAGTAATAAATCTCTGGAGGCATTCAGCAAGTGCCATAGGGCTCATTAATCTTGATTATTCCCCATAATAGATAACTTCACAAATCATCTATTCTCCCCAATCATGCACATAAGGATAATGTATATATAATAGCCTCCTGTACTGTAAAATCCCTAATAGAATTTCATTTTAAAAATATACGTCTTGAAAAATGCAAGACAAATATTTATAGAAAAGGGCTGAAGAATAACAATGAACTGGACTGAAACAAGTTTGGGCAGAGATATTTGTGAAGAGAAGGTGACTTCATATTTACTTTTGAGTTTCAGTGTCATGTGTCATCCCCCACTCCCCCCAATTTATGATGTCTCTATTTGAATAAAGGAATTCATTTATTTATAGCTTGCAGTAGATGGGATTTTCTTCCTGAGAGTTTTGGCTGGGGAGATAAAGGAGCTGCAGCTGCAGCCTTCATGCATGCTCTGTAAGGAATCTAGACAAAGGAATAGTGGAACTGCTGAGAAATATCCTGAATTCCAAAGAATTTAGTATTTATGACTTATACTACTGATTCCTTTTTTTTCTTGTACTCTTCCCAAAGCCGCCTTTTGAAGAGTGCCAAAGTTATTAAAGGAAAGCACAGTTCTGATCTGATGTGGTCTTTACCTGTTCATCAGGCTTTCTCAACAGCAGCTTAAAAATGCCAGCACAGCACAAGAGATCTGTGAAAAACAGATGTATTAAGAATGAGACTGCTTGCAACCCCTTCAGTAAGAATAACAGAAGTGCTCTATTGCCCATAGTTGACACTGGACTACAGCTGTGCTTCAGCTCAGAAATTCCATGGTTATATTAAAGATAATTGTGGAAAAAAAATATATATGAGATGTAATAACTTTAAAGAATACATAAAATATTCTGGGTTTAATGCAATTGGTATTAAAAAGGATAGGCAAGTAGCATCAAGAGGAAAATAAAAGAACCTTTTTTTCCAGAGAAATGGACAAATACATTTTATAACTTTGTAACTGTGGTGGCCTTAACCTGATGCTCAAGAGTCAATTCTGCTGGTTGAAGTTTCAGAAGTGAAAAGCTGTATTCACAGCTGATCCTTCATCTTACATGGTATACAGCAGGAGATTTGATTGTCCTCATCTTTGCCCGCATCCCCATTTTGCCACCTTTCTTCTCAATGTGTCCAAACTCTCTCAAAACCCCAGGATTTTGTTCTGTAACCTAGGACACCAAAATAGCAGTTTTGTGTGAGTGGGAAGGATTTAAAAGAACTAAACGGCTTTATGCAGGGTTCCTTCTTCTTATTCACTGTCCCTCCTCTACTGTTTGTAACAAGTTCTCAGGATTCATTTTCCTTAAAATTTAATAAAAATGAGAACACTTGGATCATATTTCAGTGCTGAAACAAGAGCAACCTGAGATTTGGATCATAGTTTCATAATCAGGATAAATCAGTTTTATTCTTAGTTGCCTGAGAAAAATGCAAGTAACTCCCTTAATCTCTCTTGGCCACAGTTTTTCCCACTATGAAAATATACTATTAATACTTCACCAGCTTTGTAAATGTTTCAGTCTTCCAATGACAGGAATTATTTTAAGTTCAAAATGTTACTCTTAATGAAAGAACAAACTTTCTTATTATTGAAGAAATACATTCTATAACTATCAAAGAGCTGTTTGCACCAAGTGTTAGTCTGCCATAAGGTGCTTCCATGTCTCAATTAGCAAATATTTTTCCATTCAATTCTCCACGAAAAGGAATCTGGATGCCATGTGATGCAATTCCATCAATGTCAATGTGTGCAGAACTACATGCAGTGATTGGCATTGACCATAATTTCCTATTCTGTCCAAAAATTAGCATGCCAATGGATGCAAAGTGATTGGCAGTCACTTGCAATCATTCTTTTTCAGCTGTCCTGCCCGGCTGATTCCTCCGAAGAGCTTGGAGTAAGTGCTGGAGGGCAGCTTGAGTTTCCCAGTTAAGGTTGTGATCCAGTGGATCACTGGCTGGTTTTCATGCTTGGACCTATCTTTGGATACTGGCCACTTGCAGTGACCTCCAAAAGTGGGAGTGTCCTGGTCTTTTGTTGGGGGAAGTTTATCTAAATGTAAGGATTATTTCTTTCCAAGTTAATGCAAAAAGCTGCCCGTGGAAGTGATGATTGATACTGGTTAAGCACCAAGATATTTAAAAAAATAGATTTTCATAAATGGATTAACACACATTTTAATATTTTTCCTGTTTTGTCTTGAACTTTTCCATCTCTTGCTGCATTGGTTACTTCTCTGGATCTTCCCTCTTTGAGAGAAGGGCAGAGGGGCAACACTGTCCGCCTCCTGCATTCCCCCAGCTCAGCTTCTTGAAGAAGTTTTTCAGGAGGCACAAGAAAAGGAGGTAGATGGGAACTGAGGGCTTCTCTGCGTTGGGAAGTTCTGTGCAGTTTATGGAGCTGAACCTCCAAGGCACTGTCAGCAGCCACCCCCTTACCTGGTGACATCCCCACGGTGCCTGACTGCCTCTGGGCGAGGGGCTGCTCTGCTGTGGAAGTGGACTGTGCCACTTCTCTGTCGACAGGCTCCAAGTGTGGATGATGATTCCAGCAACATGCCAGAAGGCCAAGACACCTGCCCTGGTTAGAGAGGGCCGGGCCAGCAGCGGCTGTGGCTGCGGTGAGCGGAGCCCCCGGGTCCCCCGGGTCCCCCGGAGCTGTGGCTGTGGCAGTGACCATGGGGGCAGAGGCGGTGGCTGTGGGGAGGAGAGGGCGGGTCAGGTGACCCGAACGGACCAATCACAGCGCTCCTGCCCGGGGTTGGGGTTGGGGGGGTCTCTCTCAAATGGCGCCTCAGGGCGCGCTCCCCTGGCTGGGGGCTCCCTGGCCCGGGCTCTGCTGCTTTGGGTGCCATCTGCCCCTCTGCTGCTGCCCCTGCGGCCTTGCTGGAGAAGAACATCGTTCTCCAAGACGGGTCACTTTCTCCTGCCTCTCCAGGTAGGACCAGCTTGGCTGCTCTGAGGCTTTTGGGGGCGTCACTGGGGCACTGGGCTCAGGCACCCCCATCTGCTGCTAAGTCCGGGCTGGGACTTGGCTGGTGGGGAAGTAATTACCAGCTGAGGAGCAGGGCGTCCATATTTATATAATTCACCATCATCTACTTATTGCTTCGTCGTATTACATCACACCATCTTATTACTACATTAAACCTGCTGTAGTTTCTTTTCCAAACTCAGAAAGTCTCTCTCCTGCATTCCCTTTCCTGTCTCCCCCTGGGGGTAACAGGAGGTGGCTGTCACCAGGTCGTTGGCTAAAACTTGACAGCAGTGGAAGAGAAGTTGTGCCTCTGGTGCAACTTTCCCCTCATCTGGGTTGAAAGGAAACACCAGGAGTGTTTGTAATAACCCTGGACAACGTGAATCCTAAAGGGCAACATTTTTGTTGTTTTGACAGCAACACATCTACTCTTGTCTTTGTGTCTTGAGAAGGCATTAGAAAGCCTTTTTTTTCTTCTTTTTGTTATGCTGACATAGAGGTACAAAAGGATACACTGACCCTGCTGGTTTAAACTGGAAAATAGTATCAAGCAAGGCCTGAATATGAACCTTTGCATTACTTTACCTGATGATGAAAAGTCAGAGGACAGCACTGTGTTAAAACATTTTGAGTTTGAATACATAAAGGGTTACAAGGGGAACCTGGTTGCCCTCCAGGTCTTGCTGAGTTTAAACTATAAATATGAGAAAGTAAGTGGCCAAAGCTTTCTGGAGGGATCATTTCCGTTTTCCAAGATAACATCCAGTAATGTGAGGAGGCAGCACTTTACAACCTTCCAGTGGTATCTCCTTTTACCTGAGAAAACTTCTCTATAAGCACTTTGCCAATATTCCTGATTGCTTTGATGTGATCAAGTGACCAAAAACCTGTTCCCCATGTAACCAGAAAATTGCATTAGCTGTTTTGTTTTTAAGTTGTTTGAAAACTTGACAAGTGAAAGCAGCTCTAAATGGCATCCAGATTATCTGAAATACAAGTTGTAGTTGTGACAGAGTCCCAGTGCTCACGTCTCTGGAGCCTAAAAGATGAGAAACACTTGTTTAAACTCAGATGCCCAATTTATAAATAAATTCATACAAGCTCTCAATCTCCAGACTAGAACCTGTGTTATGGAAAAAAAGTTTATGTAATGCTGTTTCCATTATAAATAGAGACTAATTTCTCAAAAGACTCTTAATACTAAGCAAACAAGTAAGTTCAGTACTAAAAACATTTCAGTGCTTCATTGCTTTGGGTTTACAATATCATTTGCACGTCAAATTATATTTCATCTTATGATTTAGTAATGGCAGAAGAATAGATCTAATTCTGTGTCTCATGATACCCTTAAAGATGGAAGATTGCTTTCCATGGAGTGTAAAACTCAATTTGTAGTCATGTGTATAAAACATGACTTTATGGCAGATTAGCTTGCTGTAGATTTAGTTCTCTCTGAAAGTGAACTGAAAAATATTATCATTTCACTGAACACAATATTAATGGCAAGAAGAAAGTATTAATGCAATGTAGAAATTAGAGTAGGATTTTCGAAAGTATACCCAATAAGCAGAAGAAAATGTATTTAGATATTTGCAAGGAGTTTAGGTAGAGCTGGTTTAACTTTTTTCTTTTCTTTCCCCCACCTCAGTCATTTTAAGAAACAAAACTATTTTTGCAGTTGCCAGACTGACCTCCCCATGATTTTAAGGAAAACAGCAGTTACAATACTGGAGGAGGCTTTTGGACCATATATATTTTAGGGGACCGTAGTAAATTTGAATTAAAAAAAAAAATTAATTTAAAGGCTTCCTTGTTTTATATTCACAAATGTCTTGCTTAGTGGTCACATGTGGTGTTTGCTTTTTCCAGTGGAAAGAGAGGGTATCAGCAGAAGATGAGTGATCATTTCTGTGTGGCTCAGTATTTTTAATGCTGTGATGCTGGTGTCAGTTTGCTGAAGCAGGTGAATGTTGCCTCCCATGTGTGACAAGGCTGTCCCTTGGCAGGCTGAATGCTTGCCTTAGAAGTGGGCCTAAGCCCAATTAATAAACCACTAAAATCATTACATCTATGTGTTGCATTGAGGGTTTTATGAGAAGAGATGGAAGAAGGAAAAAAACTGAAAAGGAAACCAAGTAGACACTATAATTAAATGGCATTCAAGAGAATGTTTTATGGAGGGCACTTTGTGCTGTTCTGTGTCCTGCATTTGAATTTTTGCAGCCTGTCTCATGTGTATCTGCCAGAGTGGTCAGAGATGTTTATACAGAGTCCTCTTTTATAATGTGACTGATAATAATACAATTCACTGTGCCTAACTCAAAGTTAATATATTCAAGATACAAATGATATATGGGAGCACTGAAAGCACTGCAACAATTTAGCTGCAGTTGTAGAAAGGTTCCCCATGCTTCTATTTTAACTGGATACTTTTTGTTTATTAATTGTGTTCATTTTAATTCAATGGAAAGTCAAATAACAATGTGTGAAAACGACATAATTATGCTTTGATATTTCTGCAAAAGTAATAACTGAATTTGATCTGCTTTTAATCTTTCAAGCTTTTAATTATCTCTGTCCCTCATTCCTATAGTTATCTTTTTCCTCATTCAGTTCTCTTTGATTAACAGGCAGTGGAATTCTACCTGGTTCCTTGGGTCAGTCACAAGCTCTGTTTCCCTTTAAAACAGCTATCAGTGTGATTACTTTCCTTTGTTTCTATTTAGGAAAGCATTTAAGATTGCAAATGACGTGCTAAATTGTCCCATTCTCTTCAGAATATTTTCCACATACTCCAAAGGTTGAAAATAATGGCAGTGCACTTACTCTTAATTATGCACGCTTATATTAATTCATATTTTCAGTAATTTTCTTTCATTTTTATCTACAGCTTATCCTATGTGGACCTAGTCCTACAAATATGCATGTGATTATTTTTTCTCACCAGAACTGGTTTCATTGCAATTTCTTTTTGCAGTAGGACCTGCTTTGAAACATACACTGCCTGCAGCAAAGTGCACTTGCTGTGGATTGAAGCTTGGTGTAAAGCCAGAATAGGGCTTTAAGGGATGGAAGGGGAAACTGATTGCAGCCCCTTGATGTTGACTGGTTTGTAACTGGCCAGTTGGGAGGAGCAGACCCGAGCTAGTGACACAGATGGCAGCTCTCAGGAAACTGAGTTGCTTCTTTCCTGATCTGTGAGTAGGTGGTGAGCTCAGACCCATGACAGTCGTGTTTCTTAAGACACCTGAGCTCTCCAGTAGAAGCCAGACACCATGGTGGTGAAGTCTCAGATGAACAAAGTGAGTTATAGAGGAAGAAACTATGGCTCCTTCTTCCCAAGCTGTCCTGTTGCAATGCTTATTTTACAAGCTGTCATTTAAAACATGCCTAATCTATAGAAGATGGACTGTGATGTTAATTAATTGCATGGTGGTCTCATTCTCTTCAGTATTAGCATAGGAGGTTAAGTGCATTTACTCTTGGAGTTAAGAGTGTGTTTAGACTGAAAATTTGGCCTTAAAATTTTGCCTTTTAAGTTGCTTCTTAGCCAACAAGTAGCAGGCTTTTATTTAACATTGCAATGAGACAGAAATTTGAGTGACTTCCTTTCTCTGTCCATGCATGTTCTTTATCCCAGGAAGAAGTGGAGAGTGCAGACAGCTTTTCCCCCTGAAAAAATTAAAAAAACTTGTACAGTTTGTTGTGGAGGTTGTGCACAGTTGGTGCCCACTCCATATAACCCACTGCTTAGGTTTGCAACATATAGATGTGCATCACAGCCGTGTGGTCACACCCCATCTCCATGACCCAAATCCAGTTGGATATCGTCACAGCCTTCAAAACCATCCCACTTGACAGCATGTTTCCTGGCCGGAGTTTGTCTTCTCCTTCCTCATGCCCAGCACAGCCTCTTTCTTTACATGTTTCAAATTATGTAAGCAGCATTGTCTGTTGTGACATTGGTAAAAATGCCTTTCTAGAACAATGTGGGCCAAAAAAAAGATGATGGGTTTTCTCTAAAAATTCCAAGTAGAGACTTAATGATGTCTTAGCCTTTATTGGACCATGTTGATACCAGTTGTTAGCCCTCTCAGGCAGAGTATTTCTTGAAATGTTGACATTTATTTTAAACTGAAGACCAGGACAAATACTGAGGGTTTCCTGTGGTTTATCTGGATTACTGACATGCACTGAAACTGTATTAGCCAAGCCCACCCTAGGACTGTAAATGGGTAGGGAGTCTTCAAAAATACATCTTATTCAGCTGCAATAGCAATGTCTTTATGGCTCAGCTTTTGGAAAAGCCTGTATCACTAAATACACTGTTCTGTGTTGCATAGTTTTCAAGAAAATGCCTGGAAAAGATGGATTCAGCTTATGGACTGTGCTCTGCAGTACAGGAAGAGTATCAGAGATGGTTTGTCGCCTGCCTGGAGCAAGGAAACCACCCTTAGCCACTCAGTCCTATTAATAACAGCTTGGATGTTGTTACTGCGTGGTGCAACTTCAGTCTTGTTACCATGTAGTGCAAGAGACGTTTTTCCCTTGGAAAAAACTGATCCTTGCACACACCTTTAAGTATTTAGAAATACATGCATGTGTTTTGAGGGCTCTTAACGCACCTGACACAAGCACCTTTTTTCCTAATAGTTAATGGAATTTTAGCCTTTTTATTAAGCACCTATGGTTCCCCTTGAGGCTTGAAAGTTATTTATAGGAATTGCCAAAGGCATTCTGAATACTTTAAAAAAATAGACATGGGTTTTAAATATTTAATGAATGCACATCATTTACCTAAACAGTGTTTTTATAGATCTTTGCAAATATGACATTAATTAAGGAAAGTAAGTAAAGCTGAAGTGCCACAGCATGTTAATCCTCAGCATCAGTAATTAGCTCTGGATGAGAATTTTAAAAAATGTTTCCAGTTTATATCATTTTGTTTGGAAGAAACACAAATATGTGTGTTGAATTATTAAGGAAACAAATGAGCCCTGAAAGAAACAGACAAGCTGTTAAGGTGTGGACGGATGTGTCTGTGCTGTTGCAATGAGCCCTTGTGGGTCCATGGCTGTACTGACTGTGATAGAAGATAAATCCAAGAGCACCCTGAGACATTCCCTTGGTGCACACTCTGTCCCCCATGCCCATGTCGATGTCTGCTCAGTGTCCTTCACACAGAGAGAAGGGGGGATTCATCAGCCAGTGGCAGAGGATAATTTTGTATCTTTGTGGTTTTGAAATGGCCAGAGAGACCAGGTAGTGCAGAAAGCTCCTTGGTCATTAATTTGGATCTGTTTTTAGCAAACTAGTAAAGGCAGCTCTTTGAATCTATCCCTCCTGCATGCCCTGATAATTGTTTTGTTTATCTGCACAATTTTACTCGCCGCAGTGGGCAGTGGAAGGGCTGCCTCTGTTGTTTTTCTGCTTAAATTGTTAAATGAAATGACTTGGAAGATTCAGGAAATTAATTTTTGTAGTCTAGATATATGGTGAAAAAAGAAAGCTTTGAAGTGGCAATGTCAGTGTAGCCACTCTGAAATTCATGAATCAGCCTTCACAAGATTTACAGTCTTAAAAAGTGAGAACTTTTTCAAATAGTTGCATCTTTTTTTAGTTACCCATTGATATCTGAACCTTAACGATTCATGTCACTCCAAGATTTATTCAATGGGCATTTTGTATGAAAATGAAAGTCAAGATACCCATATAAATATGACTTCAAGAATCAGAGCTTTTAAAATAAAGCATAGCATGAGTGCTAGGCTGCTATTAGAACTCTGATAACCAGTGTTACCTATTCTTTCATTTTTTTTTAAAGCTACTATTGAAATAGCTATAAACAATCTAATAAACCTAGTAAAACTTCAGATGCTCCTTTATTATACATTCAAATAGGATTCTCAGCCTCTGGAGTCCTACTCTATACCCTTGAATGCTACTGAGTAGTGCCATTAAAGCAGCAATACTAGGAGACCATTCTCATTTATGGTTACTGTAAAAATGGGACAAGAAACTGGTTTGGATTCATCATGAGAGATGTTCCACAATAAATGCTGAAGAAGACAGAGAGCAACTATAGAAGCTCTGGATACCAAAAGCTTTACTTTGCCCTGTTGACATATTTAACATAGGAAGGCAGTGATGGTATTAGGCTTAAAGGTGTGTTAGAAAATGGTAAAAATAGAGTTGCCCTACCTTTGCTTAACAATGGTTTTTGTCTTACTGAAATATCACTAATTTTCTGTGGTTGGTTTCTTTCACAATGAGTGAGTTTTGTTAGTTGAGGATGTTTAGAGGGGAAAAGTTAATACAAGAAGTTACTTTTTGTTGCATGCTTATGAAGGAAGGCTTATTGGACAATGGTTTTTTGAGTTATTTGATAAAAATGTGAACTCTGTCTAGTATGTCAAAAATTGAGCCTAAGACACATTCCATTAATTGAAACATATTAGGCAAGTTCTAACATACTTTGTCCTCATTTTGGTGATACATATTTATGGGTAATAATTCAAGCTTCATGGCAGCTAGGTGAAATTTAATCTGTGATTTTCTCCCTAGGTGAAAACAGGTGAAGCTGTAAGCCTTTGATTTCTTGGCTATCTGAATGTTCTGATAGATGAGTATCTTTTAGATACTCAGGAGTCATAGATAGTCAGGAGTCATGTTTGTGGTTGCAAAATATTGCACCAAAAGTGTCCTGTGGCCTAAATTTGTAAAGAGTCTTCCTTGGAGACTATGGCCAGAGATTACTGATGAGCAGTCATAAAATCATAAAAGTGGTTTTGGTTGGAAGGGACCTCAAAGATCATCTGGGTCCAACCTCCCTGCTACAAGTAGGGACCACTTCCTACTAGACCAGGTTGCTCAAAGTCCCATCAAGCCTGACCTCGAGCACTTCCAGGGATGGGACATCTACAAGAACAAGTGACCAATCATAGTGCACTTGCTTGTGCCCCCATGAAGTTGGCTGTGATTCCTTTCTGACACCCACAGTGTTGCTTTGGATTTTTCAGGAGGTTTCTGCTTCAGTGATGCAGGGGGAAAACAGAGTTTGTAATTAGTTAAGTGTAACAGAACTATCACATTTCTGCTTCTGAGTAAGAAGGTCAGGAGTTGATAAGTTCTTATCCATTTGGCTAAGAAAGTAGATTTTCAGAGGTGGCTGCAGAACAGGCTCCTCCTTTGCTTATGAAATTTGCTCTTCACAGTGACAAGCTGATTAGGAGCAGTTTCCTAGAGAGGAAATAAAGCTACCTACAGTAGATGTAGAAGAGAAAAATATTAGGCTCTTGCTTGAATGTCCTTCTATCAGTGGTAGTGCTCAAGTAATTAAATTCTGACAAACAGATGAACAAACAATCTCCAGGGGTAATGAGGCTCAGTCAATGAACCACAAGTGTTCACAAGTACTGACAATAACAGAAAACACAATTGAAACCCCTGCATATGTGTTACTCAGAAAGCACGTTAAGAACTAATTAAAGGGATTTCTCCTTACCTCTCCATGCTCTGCAGTGAGAAATAGATTTACCGAGGATATTCCTCTAGCCAGTATCCCAGGATTATTAGATAGCATGAGAGTAGGCTTTCAATTTATATATTTAGTTTTTAAAAAGGAATTTTAATAAATTCAGTTGCCCTGCCTTGACCAGAAGTTAGCACCAGCATTCAATGAACTTGAAAACCTGAAACTGGAGAGTGAAATCCCTCACCTGCCACATGCTTCCCTTTACTTAGGGTGCATGAAGTGTAGCCTCATGAAAATGTGGTCATTAGAAATTAAAATATAGTTCCTTTCAACCTGCTTGGTGATAGCATATTTCACAGCAAAATGCAAGTATCTTTTCTGCCTCTTCAGAAAATGATAACATATGCCATCACCTTAACTGTGCAGTAAAGTACTCAAATTGATCCTGTCCATATAAAAGTGCTTTGTGTCGTGTGACATAAATATCTAGATTTTTTTTTTTTAATGTCCTTTTTCTTATTACCTGTGAGATATGCCATCTCCTTGCCACTGTCAGAATTGATACTTTTCCTTTGAAGTATTGTTTCTTTCGGTCTTCAAAATATTTTCCCAGCAGCAAAAAGATTGGCAAAATGACCATTTCATATGGCAAGTACAGATGAGAAGGTGACAATAAATGGAATAACAGCTTTCCCTTTTGCTGTTTCTGTTGAACTGAGAGAGTTAAATCCCATCAGTAATGAGACTCATTAGTTTTATTGATATTTTATAATCTGTCTTTCCTTCCTCTCCCTGGTTCACTGCAATCCACTTTTGGTTAGTGACCTGCCATGCACTCTTTAATTGCTGCATTTTTCATTAAATTTGTGGCATCCTGGCCTTATCAGGAACAGAGTCGCCAGCAGGTCCAAGGAAGTGATTCTGCCCCTGTACTCAGCACTGGTGAGGCCACTCCTCGATCCTGTGTCCAGTGTTCTGGGCCCCTCAATTTAGGAAGGATATGAGGTCCTGGAGCAAGTCCAAAGAGGCAACTGTGCTGGTGAAAGGATCAAGCACAGAGCCTATGAGGAGGATCCTAAGAGGTGAACTTAAGTTGATATGCAAATTGTTGACTGCCAATTCTGACATCCCAGACAAGAAAAGGATGTTGTAATCTGGTTCAGTTTAGCTACCTTTTTCTCCTGGTTCTGTAAACAGGAAGAGTAACTTGGAAAGTAAGGGAGGCGCCATGAAACTGGTGTTCTGCGCCCTGAGCGCACTTAGAACTGCACACCAAAACTAGGGTAGAAACTGAGTTTTTGACTGCGTTTTCTGTCTTTGTTGTTTTCCATCGTCCATCTCTGCCTGCCAAAAATTAAATGTTGCTAATTTTCTTGGTGCATGATAGAAAGCTGCCCTTGCTCAGTCCATCATCAAGATGCAGCCACACTGGTCCTTAACACCAGGGAGCTTTGGTATGGTTTGTCTTGATGGAAGTGACACTGTCTTTTGGCAGAAACAAGGGGCTGAGGGACAGTGTGATCGATACATTGATGGTTCTCTTACTGGCGCATCCAAAGGATGCGACAAGATAATTATAAAGCGAAAAATTTAAGGAGTTTCCATCTCAAATGAGACTTTTTTTTTTTTCTGCTCTGTCATATTGGGTATTTTTTTATGCAATGGGAAGAAATAGCTAAGACATTTACACATTTAACTTTTACTGTTTATGCAATATTGGCTGATGAGATGGCCTGGTGTACTGATGTGGCCACTGTTGATGTATTTTGCATCTCAAATACAGTGCTATCCCTTATCTTAGGTTTAAATCCTATGCCTGCTTCATGGGATATGGATACAGCAAAAGGACAGAGACACTGAACTGGTAAGGTAGAGATTTCAGAATTGCAGAACACTTTTAAGAATCTAGTGTTCATTGATCCAGTCACTTAAAATTTCATTTTACCTTGAGGCTTTCTGCAGAATGGAACATTGTCATAAAAGGAATTTTTATATAGAACTAGTAATAATGGCCTAAAATCAGGCAAATTGAATTAGTGCATTTTAATAAAATCTTACATTTTAAAAGAGTGAATTTGAGTAACTTTTAAACTTGGCAGTAGATATCACTGGAATAAACTGTAGGAACTATAATTGCATTAAGTTCATAGTTCAGTCATATAAAAACTGTTCTTTCTTTGGTTTTAATAATACTAGTTGCTATTGTGGTGGTGTTCATACAAGAATCCCAAACCCTTCATTAAATGTTAACTAAGCCTCAAAAATTCCCTTATGTGGTTCTGTAGTAATTTTTCACATTCTTCTGTTGTGGCACAGGGAAATGAAGTAATTTTCATGCTACAAAAGGCAGAAATAGAACCAAGATTCCCCCAGCCAGAGACCCCTTTCCCAACTCTCTTTGTGTTCATCACTGAAAACACAATCACTTACTCTCTTTTTATATTATAAATGTTTTAAATTTCTTTTGAACTTTTTGCCATCTAGGGATTATATTATTTGGTGCATAGGATAGTTATGAAGGGGCATTTCATGGTTTGCAGAGTGCTTCCTCTTTTATTTGTTTATAGTTCCTTTTCACTTTGTCTGCTTTTCTGCTCCTCTTCCCTCCTAAGAAGGATTTAACCCTAAATAACATCCATGGTTTTCCTCTCAACTTGTGTGCAAGGATACTGTGCAATTAGTATTTTAATTTTTCAGAATGAATTCAAACACAAGTCGTGACTTCTCCCTGCTACATAGGAAATCCCATACCTTATACCTTTGCCTCTTCCTCTGGAGAAAACAGCCCTGACATCCTCCTATCAGAATTCTATATATAATAATGCTAACTACACAATTTTGGACAGCTAGAGGAAAATTTTTACTGTAACCAAGAGGTTATTTATGTGCAAACAGGCGCCTCCATCCTACCCGTCTGCGCATGCAGGTGCGTGGGCACGGGCTCTTTTACCCTCCCATCCTCCCACTGCATTCTTCCCTTGAAGAGCTCTCTCTATCTGAGAAATTAAGCCTCATTACATATCCAGCACCAGTCAATCCCGTTATCATTAAACTCTTGTTGTGGGACACATAAACGAGCTGACTTGTGTACAGCCTGCTGTTTTCCCGGCATTAAGCAGTCCCTGGTCGCGTGGGGTTTTTTTTTTCTCTCTTGGAGCCATAGCCAAGAAAGGCAAACTTACCTCCCACAGCACAAGAACAAAGCATTGTTTCCTCTTTGTCTGAAATTATTTTTCTAGAGATAGCCCTACAGGGACTAAAGCCATTTTGCTGTTACCCCTTAATGCTGTTTTATGTGGGATATATAATGAAATTGCTTTGACAATTTGGATAATGTCAAAGCAATGCAATAATTGATGAAACATTTTGGGGGGAGAACAATTTCCAGTGGGAGCAATCAACTTTTGTATTAAAATTGTAGTCCTAATGTAAAACACTGAAATTTTAAATAATAGTAATTAAAAATTAAAATAAAATAGGCTTTGACTACCTTACTTACTCTCACTCATTTTAGTTTCTAGTAGTCTTAAAGCAAACTTGGAAAAGTAGAACCTACATAGCTTAAGGATTCTATCTCTAGTAATCAAATAATCAAGGAATTATCTTGTTTGTATTAGTTCCAAGATGGACATTAAGAATATGAGTAATAGTTTTATGTAATTTGCACTAATACAAGTAAACAAGCTTAGTGAGGCTGCTTTACATTATACTAACGGAGGGGGAAGGGGTTTTATTGGGTTTTTTTAAATAATTTTCCTCAAATTCTATGTTTAAAATGGATTCTCTAAGATAGTAATATGTCTTACAATGTCTGTGTGTTCTTATTGTCCATTTAATGGTCAATAAAAAGATATTTTATTTCAGTATCTCAGAACATTTAATTTTAGTTAGATTACTAATGAATATTAATGTTGACCAGAGAATTACCGTTACTACTTCTGGAGTATAATTTTGTACATTTGTAGATCCAAAGGACCTAAGGAAAGTAAGTTGTCCTTCATATATCCAATTTGCCATAAAAAAGGAAAAGGGAAATTCTTAGAGCTCAAGTGCCTCAGCCAAGGCCATAAGGCAAGCCAGGGACCTGATCCATAAAGCCTACAGGAAATTAAGCCCTCTCTGAGTACCTAGAATTGTTTAGCAGAACAGTCAATCTCTTTCCATTACAGGCATTGGACTGTCTGCATGGATATATTTTTTGTCACAATAATTTTCAACTCTTAAGTACTTTAAGGCAAAGCAATTCGATCAATTGCTGAACTCTTCTTCTGAGAGAAATTTTTACAGCTGAGCTGTGAATTTCAGGAAAAGGGAAACTGAGTCAAGCTCCACAACCCTGGAGAACTCCTCTGGAGCACCAGGTAGATTTATCAGGTAATCAGAGTAGTTTTACAGTTAATGCTTTTAAGAAACCTGAACTTCATCTGTGGCTCTGACACTTCTAAAAGAGATGTTGAGTTAAAACACGTGACATTACACCAAACAGATATGTTAAAAATTGTACTTAAAGGTTAATATAATAAAAGTGTAGTTCATGTGAGAGTGATAGAAATATTGATCATAAAAATAAGTAGTGGCCCAGAAACTCAGCTGAAAAGGGGGGAAAAAAACTATTTGATATATGAAGAATTTGAGTTGTGACACTAAGATCAATGGCTGTATTTTCACCCAGTGAAGCATGAGAGCTTCAGATAAGGGCAGTTAGTCAGTGAAATACTGACTGACATACCCTTTTACTGTTGGCATTTGGTCTTCAATATTGATCTTGCCTGTCACTGCCAACAAAGTACAGTGAGGCTATATTTATGTTCAGATAATGTTGTGCTCAGTATTTTATGAATTATTTCTAAAAGCTCAAGGTGTATAAGGAGTTAATTCTACCATCTGCACTCATTTATTTGATTGCATCTTGTATATTGCTACAAGCTATTATAATCTTCTACCAGTTGGTCAGAAAACAGATAACATGCTATAATCCACACAGATTCTTTAAATCCAAAGATTTTCCTGTCGTCTGCTGAGATGTGCAGTAAACAACAATTACACAGCACAGGCATTCTTTGACTGTCAGTGGTGGGGACACTGTTCCTAAGTGTACAGCAAGCAGCAACTAAACTGGCTGAAGAATAAATCTTCAGGAGGCAGATTATTATTTCTTCTGTGAATCTGGTGGAGGTGGAAGAGTTAAATTCAGAGCTTTTGGGAATAATAGGGATATTACAGCAAAACATGTTTACTGGTAGACACACATCAAAAAGTTTTGACGTTTTATTTTCCTTTACTATTTTCTGCTGCCTCCAGCTGAAAATCATGTGAGAACAAGATTTTTGGTTCTGCTCTTGTAAAACGAACTGTTTGAGCTTTAGTCAAAAAGTCTGAGAACTGGGTGCTAGGTTGCTAAGTGTGGTGGCTTTCAGTTTTGCTTCAGCCACTGCAGCCATACCAAGGGTCAAGCTTTTGGTCCACTGCAATCAGGAGCTTTTCATGTTATGACTTAGCTGTTGGCTGCTTCAAATTGGCAGAATGATTTGTCCAGAGAAGAGTAGCTCAACCCAAATCAAACTATTTTTTGTGTTTGGGGATAAAAAAAGGTAAGGATAAGAAGGTTACAATTAGGAATTATGGTGTTTTACTCATTAAGGCTTCCACAGTTACAAATGAGTGTGGGGTTAGAGGTGATGTCTTCTGGAGCATCAAAAGCAATTCCTAGCACTTTGAGATTTCATCATTTCCTAAAATGGGGAAATCATATATGCTTATTACCAGTTGCTTCCTTGAAGACAAGATATTTTTTTTTCACAGTGAGTGTGAAATTAGACCGTTTCAAACTTTTTGTTTCAGTCAATCAGCTTTGATTTTAAATCATGAAATTGCTTAGATGTGGGTGAGCAAAATTAAACACCTGTGAAATACATCTGCTGATGGCAGGTGACAGGCACTTAGTGAGTTCAGTACTGAGCTGAACTCTGGTATCAGCCCAAGTCAAACAGAATCTGCTGGTTGTCTGTTAAAAGCAAATATTCCCAAAACTTTGAATCTCATAATAAAATAACATTTTTAATTAAAATATTTAATATTTTTTATTATTTAAATGGCATAAGCTAACAAGTTCGAGTGGAAACCAAAAAAATGATATAAACTGAGCTCCAGTTTTGCTCCAGTTTTCACCATGAGTCTTGTGGGCTGAGTCCTTTCAGTCAACAGCATATTTTTCTGGGGTTGCTGAAAATTTCTGAAATCCCTTTTGTTCTCAGAGTGTCTGTCCTTCCATCATGTCTTCAGCCAGCTCTTCCCTGTGGCCTCTGCTGTCCCTGTTGTCCCTTGCTGTGACTCTAATGCTTCTGCTGCCATGTTTAGAAGCATCTCTCTGAATGTGCTTTTTCTACAAAGGAGCTCTGTCTCCTTGTTTTCAGGAGCAGCCTGAGAGCAGAGATGTAGGCATTAATTGCAGACATTAACCACTCATCTGTTCCAGAATCAAGATGCCTTGGCTCCCTGAAGGTGTCAGGGGTTTTCCTGGACACAGTGCAATCCCCAGGTTCTCTGTAGCCAGTGGTCATCCTTTTGACTACCCTCTTAGGTGATATTTGGAGGGTTTTGCAGCAGTCTGCAAAGCAAATAAATTATCAGGAACCCAATTACCCCATATGAAAAAAAAAACAAACAATGAAGCACTTACTCTTTTTAGAGCCAGAAAGGTGAACAAGGGGTATTTATGAGGACTCAGTATATTTGTTGTTTTTTTCTGTTAAGGTCTTTGTGAATGTTCTCTTTGATACCTTCAAGGATCTGACGTAAGCAGGTGCATCTTTGGCCTTGTTTCATCTTCTTTACCATCTTTTGTCATGATTTTCTGAAAGAAAAAAGGTGGTCAAGGGGTGAATAAATCTAGGCATCCAAAGAGAAAAAAGGTACAGCACACTTCAGCAGCATTTACAATATATACAAGCAAGCTAATATGTTACTACTGACATTAATATGATGAAAATTAAGAGCATTAATGATCTGTATCAGCATCTCATCAGCCTGGCAAAAAAAGGCAAAGCAAATGTGACATAGCTTTTACAGCGCTTCTCCATTTCACTTATTTTGACATTGTATCTATGTATCTTGCCCACTGTGACTGAGCCTCACTGCTTCAGTTCTTCATTAAATGTTGTACACTACAAAGTAAATGCATTCATGAGGGATATGGGTTGTTTCCAAAACGCAGAGAGACAAACTGGCACTGTAACCAGGGTTTTTGGTTGTTTTTTTTTCTTTGGGTTTTTGTTTGGTTGGTGTTGTTGGTTTGTTTTTGTTGTTTTGTTGGTTGGTTGGTGTTTTCTTAAATCGTATCCCTGGTATATTTTAGTGTAATTTCAGAGGTTATGTATGTTGGATTTAAACCTGACTCCTGATATAAAATATATATACATACATACACAGAGTACCCCCATCTCCCTTCTAAGTGGGATCTGGATATATCCTGAGTCAGAAACCCATCTTTTGTAAAATTCATAAGCTAATGAAATGGCAAATTATTGCTGGGGTTAAGAATAAGAACATGCTTGTTTGATTTTTGGCTCTTTTCTATGCTTATTGAACATGTTGTCGTATTAGAAAGGTCGTGATTTCAAAAAGACTCTTCAGCTATCATATGCGTGTGTATTAGAGTGTAGCAAAAAGCTTTTATTCATTTTGATTGCAATGGAACTGACTTAATGCCCCTTTTTTGCAGCTGTTCTCTAACTACCACTCACTCCAATTTTTCCTTGTAAAGACCAGTATTGTCCTTCCCATGGTTTTTCAAGAGTGCTTTGCAGTAATGTCCTTTGAGGTTTTGCTAGCCGTGGTATATAATGTAACAACTATATGCTATGTATGAAGATGAAATATTTTCTTCACATCATTTAAGAGACAAAAACAGTTTTACATAGGGGTTGTAGGATGGAGTATCTGTGCAAATCAGTCCTCAAATTTTAGAACTCTGAAGGATTCGTGAGTTTGCTTTTTGCATCTAGAGCTAAAGGTATGTCAATCATCCCTTAAAGGTTTTGATAAGAAGATCCAAAGGCTTTACTGAAAAAGAGCCTGTCATTTGATGGTTTGCATTTAGGTACCTAAACAAGCAACTTGGTGTTGCAGATCACTCAGCATCCAGCAGACTTGATGATCTTGGGTTGTTGCAGTGAGCACTTCTGATAAACTGACTGCATCTTTCAGACAGCTAATTGGAACTGAGCACTCTGGATCTAGCCTGGCTGGGTGTGCTTATCACCACTGATAACCCATTCTTGAATTTCTTGTTTTCCAAATGTATCTTGTTAGTACAGGTCAATGCACCAGGCAGGCTTCTAGCTGATATCCTGTTCCCCGCTGGTCTGCTCATGGGTAGTCCTTGCTCAGCAGCTGATAGCAAGGCTAAGGTAAATACCCTCAGACTTTCTCCTCCAGCCTCCACATATGCTAAGCAATCCTTAGTATAAGCAGCTGGCAAATTATCATTTGTCCTGAGTTTGAAACCTATAAACACCAGATCATTAAAGTGCGCTTACAATAAACCTTTGTCTCAGAAGCTATTTATGTCTGACTTTGACTGCAGTTTTCTAGGATTGCCAGAAGCAATGTTCATCTACCTGTGCAGTGAGGCTGGCAGAGCTGGTATTTGCTGGAGTAGGGATGCCTCTTTCCTTTGCATATTTGCTTAATCTAATCAAATCTTGAAACTGTGAGTTATGAATTCATCTGGTGTAAAGGACAGGAAGATTTGGCCTGGTATTTTTATCACCAAGTAGAAAACAAAACCACCCACTAACTGGCAAATTTTTTCATACAAGTGTTTAGATAGAGAAGTAAAAATATTCCCTAAATCTTCAGTGTTCTTCATTGGAAAGGAGGGAATGTGCTTTTTTTATAGATTTCATTGGGTCCTGCTTATTGTCCAGGAACAAGAATGCACAGACCAAAGCAAATACATGGGCTTTAGATGATAGTAATGAAACGATACAGGGACAGAGTGTTCGGTGATTACGGGCTATTAGAGACTCATCTGACCCAGATTAATTCCTCCTCTGCCACAGACCTTCATTATTATTACCTTGGTCAGGACTCAGTCCTGTAAAGTGAGAATTACACTCCCTGGTCTCTAAGGGCAATGTCAAGATGAATCAAGCTATGAGTCACCCAAATACTTCCTCCACCAAAGGCCATTTACTATGAATGTGTGTGAATGTGTGTAAGCAGCAAAGGAAAAGGAATAACATAAAATGTAAACTACAGCAAGATCTTTAAAAAAGAGCACTGCAGTTTCTCAGAATGGTGTTTCAGTTGGGCAGGCCCCCAGATATGCTGGAATCCTTCATTTTGCACTAGGAGGATTATGGATTAGGCTGCTATTACTTCCTTAGCTTTCATTTGTAATTCCAGTGTTAACTGCTAGCAACATGATTGATCACATCAGCGAGGGCTTTTCCATTAGCCAAAGCCAGTTAAATCATAAACATTTTCTCTTTTAAAAACACAGAAGCAAGTGTTACTCAGATAATTATTACCAAAAAATGTTTTGCTGATGAGTGAGGAAAGACTCTGCCCATTCCATGTTCTGGTGATTCACTGAGTGGGACTGGTTTGTCTGAAGTCAGCCAGTGTGTATAATATATATATATATAATAAATATGTGTTTGTTAGTGCAGCTGATGCTTGCTGAAAGCTTCTGTGCAGTGAAGCATGACATATTAATAGTGAAATCAAGGTTCACTAGCTGACAGACATCAGTTTGCCAGAGCCATCCTCTTCTCCACCTTCCCTGGCACATTTGTGTCTCACACACACAGACATATATAATCTCATCTGCTGTTCTGGCAAATCCTATGGATACTCAATTCTCTGTTCTCAAGAATTTGCCAACCACCTCTCATTCATAATGTCTTGTGTGCGTTCCTGCAGGCTAAAAAAAAAAAAAAAAAAAAAAGAGAAGAATTACAGATGATTCAATTAACTGATATTGTGCACAACAAAACTGAGAGCAAATGCAATTTGGTGCTGTTCGTGTGACTTAATTATCTCTTACCTCCCCACTCCACCCCTTTTTTAGAATTTAAAAACAATTATGATATAATTGCCAACTGGAGATCCCTAGATATCAGTAAATACCCTTGTCTCATCAAATGCTGTTTTCCTCAATACAGAAATGGGACCTTATTAAAAATGCATCTACACAAAAAAACCCATATAAAGTTATCAAATGACCTTCAGGAGATACAATTCTATAATGCTGTTTAGCCAGAAAAGACATACCCGTGTATAAAGTGAGTGAATCAGCTAAAGTCATTGAAGATAATAGCTGTGTCATTGATAAGATGCACACACTTCAACACTCGAGGCAAATCCCTAGAAGTCAATTGCGTCCTTCTCTGATAGAGGCTTAGAGGTGCATTCAAAGACCAAACATTCTTTTTGCTTGAATTAGTAACATTTCGAAATTTACTAACAGCTTTTTAATGTGTAATCAGCTGACTTAATGGGAAGAAAAAAATCACAATCATTAGGAAGCCCATACTGAGTGTATTATTCAAATGGTGGAAGTGCCTTGCAGTGTACAGTATTTTGGAGTAAGTAGGATCCATTACCCATATCTGCTGAGGGGCTGTCAGATACGAAGTAAATTTAGAGTCCTGCTTGTCCTTTAGCTATTCATCACCACTAAGTGGCTCTAGCACAGCCAGTGGTATTTTTAGAGAGGAGAATGATATGGAATTTCTCCATGTGCTGAACATTAGCCGATCCTATTACTCAGAGCCACTCAGAAAGTCACAGCTGACACTTCGGTTGGTGGCAAAGAACAATTGCTTAGAAGGGAAGACACACAGGAGATGTCTGAGGAGGGTACGTTGTGGGGGACACTGCCACACTGGGACTCCCATCAACGAGAGTGTTTATTATGTCAGCAGGAAAATGCAAAGATAATTTTTGAAATGTATGTTTTCTCCAGACTCAGTGTGATATTGCTCAGGTGTGTTTTCACATAATATTTAATAGTTTGACTAAGAATAACAACTATTGTTAGTTCCATGTAGCATATACAGTCAAAAAAATTTGTCCGAGCTTTGGGATATTTTCAAAATCATGTGGGCAACTCACGATGAATAAGCTATTTTGCAAACAACAAAAGTCATCTGTGTTATTATTTATCATTATTTCATCAGAGAAAATCCATTTAGTTTAATGTTCATTTGAATGGCTTCTCTTTAAGACTTCCAAACTCTAATAATGGGTCAAACACACTCCAGAATGTCAAAATAGTAAATTGTATGTAATTTTCTTTGACAGTAAGTGGATGAGTCCTTGCCAGAATTGTTCGTTTTTACACCCAGAGTGAAGCCATTCTTTTTTTTACCATCAAGTGATATTTGACTTTTTAAAAACCCACTAATAAGAACACCACTGACATCATCACAAATTCAGTTGGTGCTGAGTGGTGCTGGATGAGCAGGGAGAAAACTGGGCAGTGGGCAATTACCTTCTGCCCATTCTGCTGCAGCCCCAGCTCCACACAATTGAGACTTGAGGTGGCAGTTGTGCCAAATATTTAAAAACGGGACAATTCTGTAAAATGTACTTTTTTTTTTTTATTATTTTTTTTAATAGCTGTAGCACTGACCTCCAAGCACTGCGATACTGAACTTTCAAAGCTTTAGGCTTACAATGAATAGCATTCATCTTTGCTTCTGGTTCTGATCTTGTAAAAGCTAACTCATGCATGCACAACATGATAGACCATGTTACGCCTCAGAGCCTTTTTCAGAGCTATCATCCAATACATTTTTTATAAGCCAGACTGCATTCATAGAATTCTGCCTCAAAAGGCATTCTGCTTTAATGGCTGCACTGAAATGTCTAGTCTGGGTACTTGTGCTTTTTGGAACAAAGGGGTAATGAAAATGTTTGAAATTTTTATACTAGTCCTTTAAATTTCAGGGGTTGGTGTTTTTTTATTGAAGGCATGATGTTTAAAAATGGAAGGATATCTAGAGAAAAGCTGTTTTTCTGCTAGTCCTAGATTAAAAAGAACTTTTGGCTGAAGAATACATATGCTTTTTGTGGGAAGTGGGCTGTTTATGTATATTTATAACATGTGTACACACATGCATATGTTCATCTGCAGGCAGAGTGATCTTGAAACAAATTAGATTACAGAAAAGTATTAGGAGCAGTTTTTATCGTAAGTCCTGAGACTGCACTCTAGTTTGCTGATAAAAAACAGAAGTGATAAGCAGAGGTGGTTCCTGGATTTAATTTTATAATGTGCATCAAAGTACCAAAAACCCCAGAATGAATAACATTTCAATTGAGGAAGGAGTGTTTCAAAATGTATATTGTATTCATTAGATGGACAATTTCATATTCAAACGAGAACATAGTTTTCTAAGGTTAGAAATCAGAAGCAAACAACAGTGCTTTTGAAGTTTTCTGGTGTTTTGCAGGCAGGAGTCTGTTCATTTAGCTCGCTTGACACACACTGAAGATTATTTTCCTATTGATCAGAAATTTGAATTTAGGGACTGAAGTTATTCCAGTGTTTGTCTGTCACTGGAAAGCTTGTTTGTCTTTAAAATGGGGAAGAAATTTGTTGGTAGCAGTAGAAAAATTGAAATTTTACGTGTAAAGCTTTCTTAGGGTCCCAGAAATTCTGGTGAAGTATTTTAGAAAATACGTTGTCTTTTTTTTGAGCTACTTCTGAAAGACTTAAAGTGAATTCTGTGAACTGTTTGCTGCCTATGAATGACTCATTGTAAAGGCTGAGCTTGGCTCTGTGTTTGTACTTTGAAAACCTGCAACGATGGAGAGTATGTCAGAATCTGGGCCTTTGGTTCACTTCTGTGTAAGATGGAGAGTGTCTTTTGTGTTACTTTATGAAAGAATGGTTTGTCCTGACACTACTGTCCTCAATTGTATTTGAAAAAGTAGAGTTTTATATATTTCTGAAGCAAATTAGAGTAGAAGACAAGATAATTTGGTTTGACTTCTGTGTGTAAGGGTGTGGTATTCAGTGTCAAATTGTCCATATATATATGTATATGTTATATATATATTATGTATGTGTGTGTAGTGTGTATATATATATATATATATGTAGATATTTTATAATGATCTAGAGCTCTTGGTACAGATTTCTACACTTCGCTTTGCTTGGCATCTTCTCTTGGTCTCATCATACAGCCATTTATCTAGCCATCATGCTTGCAGGTTTACTTTGGTTCTAGCAAATGCTGTGAGCAGATTAACGTTTTGTGCATTTATGTCTTTCTGTGAGAGTGAAGTATCGTGTTTTGTAGAAAAGGCTCTGAGGGGGGGAATAGCAGGACAGCAAGTCATGATGAGTTGGCATTAAACCCTTATAGCTTGGAAGGACAGCTGTGTAATGGGGTATCAAATAAAAGGGTAGACAACAGTCCATGAGAGGTAGTCATTTCTCAGTCAGGTACTTGTGAGTTCATATTTAGACACTGTCCAGTTTTGTGTTCCCCACATTCATTGTCATACTGAAGGAATTTTGTGGAGGGCCACCAAGGTGATCGAGGTTCTCAAATATGTGATGTACAAGGAGGGGCTCAAAGAGCTGCTTTATTTTCCTGAAGGGGAAGATTAAGGGAAATCTTAAAGATGTTCTCAACTACTTGTTAAGAAGCTTAAAGAAACAACAGAGCAAGACTTTTTCCAGAGGTGCACAGAGAACATAGGAGAGGAGGCAATAGCACAGCTTCTCAGAATAGAAATGCAGAGGTTGATTAGATGTAAAGAAAAATATTTTCACCATGGTGGTGGTGAATCACTATAACAGGTACCCAGAGATGCAGCCCTTCAAGTTACTGAAATATTAGCACAGCCCTGAGCAGCCTGATCTAGTTGGCTCTGCTTGGAGGGTGGCTTAACCAGATGACCCCAAGATGTCCCTTCCAACCAAAATTACTCTGTGAATCTATGCTGACACAGGTTTTCTCTGTTTAACGACGTAGTCATGAAATTTTAATGCTGAGAAAAGGGAAGAGGTCAGTTCCTCCTGCTTTAAGAACCCTTTGGGTGAAGTTGCACCCAAAAAAAAAAAAAAAGAGAGAGAGAGAAAAAAAAAAAGAAGCCCTTGTTTATCAGTTGTGAGTTGCACAACTTGTGACCAGAAGTGGGCAAGTCAGAACTTTCTGTATTACATTCTGCGGAAGCAGGGAAGCAGAAACCACATGGCTATGTTTTTGCAATGATTGTGGTAGTAATTCATGGTTCTTGCAGCAAATAAGTTTCTGTAGTCACTTCTGTAGTCACTGCTGTTACTCTTAATTTTATTCAACAGTTGTTGGACATGGAAAAGGAAGCTTGAAATATACAAGGAGCGGGTTGAGCCTATGGTGAAGGATGACTTCAGGATCAACTAAATGCCCATTTTTCTTTCTGCTTCTAAGAATGCCCCAATATCTAGGAGCAGGTTTAACGTATCTAATATTTTAAAGCTATAATTAGCATTAATTCCTATTGCAGTAGTAATCAGAGAACTCAGTCAAGGTCAGTTGCTAGGTGAACAAACATGTAAGAGAGGCAACCTCTGCTTCACCCTCTCCAACAAAAACAATTAATTTAAATGTTAAGCTGCCTGTGCAACTCATGACAAGATCCACCCCACTTAATTGTAGCTGTCTGGAGTATTCATCCATCATAAGCCTTTTACAGACAATGGAAGAAGAGTGGATCCTGCAGCAGGCAACCTCAGATGTTTTAGATGCTTCTAGGATAACACATCTGAGATTCCTTCCAACAAAGGAACCGAATTTCTAGTGCTATACCAGGGCCTGGAATAAGACCCACACCTGGAATAAGACCCAGGCCCTTGAAGTCAGGGTCCAGTGCTGGTGCTGTTTTTATGCTCTTATCTACAGTGGTCCTGAAAATACGAAACTATCTATCAGAAACACAGTGTGCTCATTCATGTAATATTATTTGGTCTGTTTTCTTCAGAAAAGTGTGTTTTGCACACTTGTATCACTTGTGAAACAGTCTGTCATTCTAGACATTTTCAAAAGCAGCCTACAGCAGCCTTGCTCAACATTTTTGCAATAATGATGACAACCAGTGGAATAACATAAACCACTTACTAATCAGTTTGTGAAGGCAGGACATTGCTTTACACAATACTGAAGCAAATTAAGGGGGTTCTCACAGTAGTCTGAAATTATGTGTTAGAGTTTAAAAAGAGAGAGAGAGAAAGAAGCTAATGGTAAATAAATAGGGCCATAGTGCTAGTTTTAATCCAGCTGTACACACCTGTAAAACAGCTATCTCAGGAAGGTAGATATTATTTATTAATTCAAGATGACTCCAGGAAGCCATTCGTCCTAAAATTTCTTTCAAGAACGTTCTTACCTCCAGAAGTTGTTGGCAGAAGTGCTGTGAGAATGTCCTCTGTGTCTTCACTATTGTAATTCCAAAAGGCACTTACCAGAGACATGTGGGTTTTGCATGCAGGCTTATTAAGTGTTGAGTGTTGACTCCAAACTGCTCTGATCTACCCTGCACTGCAGAGTAAAGGGAGGCAGTTTGAGATTCATGGCATCCCAGATTTGATGGGTTTGGTTTGTATGATTGTAACAAGATTCCTATTCATACCCACTTTTGCATCATGTTCTGGTTGCAGCTCCAAAGCCTGTTTTCATTGCTTTTAAGAAGCTCCATACATCATCTTCTCAGCGAAAATGTTTGATATTTTTCATGCATGGAAGGCTGTCAGCTTGTGTTCTGAGATGTAATATCTGGGCAAGGGGGAGACTAACTCAGATACCTTTGGGGATTAAGTGTCAGAGTCAGGAGTAAGACAACTGGCCAAAATTCAGATACAGATTTGATTTAGGGTAGGCATTGCAGTTCAGCATGGAAGCAGATCTCTATATTTAATTTCCTGTCTTGGGTATGTATTTCAATAGACAGCTGTGTCTAGCAATGTTTAGAATGAGCCTGGACAGGAATCCTAAGTTTAATTTTTATCCCTGTCAGGTCCATGACAAGTATGCCAGTTTAACTTGTTCCTTATTTTCTCTGAAGACTGCTGGGGCTGGGATTTGGGGTTACGTTTCTAGCAGTCAGCCACATGCTGTTTGGTTAACCAGACTCATTTAGAATTGGGAGAATGAAACTCTGAACCACATCTGATGGCATAGAGAACCCTGTGGTGAAATATGTGCACTACAGTGCTTTAAATGGTTTTCATGGCATAACATGCAACTGAAATCTGATGATCCACAGAAAATTAGTCCTTTTGGGAAATACAGATGTTAAAGATCTGAACACATGCAGCCTTTAACCAGGAGAAAAATGCACTTTAAACTCATCAATGTTTTGTTTCTCCTTGGACCAAGGAATGTACACTTTGGCAGAATTTCTGTAGAATTTGCTGGTTTTGCTAAGATGGAGAATAACACTTCCCCACTAAAAGGGGAAGGACTTGATCCATTTGTGGAATTTATGTACATTATTCCTTTTACTTTCTCCCAGACATGCAATTCTTGCACTCCTCTCCAAGTTGGAAACTTGAAGAACTAAAGAAAAACATAATACCATTAGAAAAGATGTTTGAAGCTGTTCAGGAATTGCTTTTCATTTAAGTTCAAAGTCATGATGTGCAGGTCTTCTTTCATCTATTTATTTTTAAAGGTGATTTGAGTATTCAGTACAGAGCATTATAGCTTTTCCCTTTCTAAATTAAGTTCTATCATTACCCATCATCTTTCTACTGAAATTGCACAGTGAAGTAAAGGCAAAGCAAGACTCTACTACAGTCTTTTTCTGAACTAAACATATGAGGAGGTTCTCATTTTGGGGACCCACTCAGAGTATCTCACAAATGGTCCTCCCATCAAGGATGGCAGCAGAGATTGGTGGTCCTCTAAGAAACTGTGGTCTCCTCTGATGTCCAGGGTTGTCATCTGTCTCCTGTGGGCCCCTGATCATAAGCTTGGATAAGTTCAGAGTTTTTTGTGCTGTTGCACTGAAGCAAAAACAGGAGTTTTCCCCTCTTGTTGTTGTAACAGCTCAGTTGAATGCTCTGTTGTCTCATGGTTATCTTAGCATTTGCTGAGAAGTTTAGATTCATTGGAGACTTGTTACTACTTGTTACTTGTTTTGGTTGGAGAGCAGCCAGATAGAGAGGGACCTTGGAGTTCGGATTGACAGGAAGCTGAACATGAGCCAGCAGTGTGCCCAGGTAGCCAAGGCCAATGGCATCCTGGCCTGTATCAGGAACAGCATGGCCAGCAGGTCCAAGGAAATTATTCTGCCCCTGTACTCAGCCCTGGTGAGGCCACACCTCGAGTCCTGTGTCCAGTTCTGGGCCCCTCAGTTCAGGAAGGATATCGAGGTCCTGGAGCAGGTCCAAAGGAGGGCAACAAGGATGGTGAAGGGACTCGAGCACAGACCCTATGAGGAGAGGCTGAGGGAGCTGGGAGTGTTCAGGCTGGAGAAGAGGAGGCTCAGGGGAGACCTCATCACCCTCTACAACTCCCTGAAAGGAGGTTGGAGCCAGGTTGGGGTTGGTCTCTTTTCCCAGGCAACTCTCAGCAAGACAAGAGGGCAGGGTCTCAAGTTGTGCCGGGGGAGGTTTAAGTTGGATATTAGAAAGAATTTCTTTATGGAGAGGTTGATCAGGCATTGGAATGGGCTGCCCAGGGAAATAGTGGATTCTCCATCCCTGGAGATATTTAAAAAGAGCCTGGATGTGGCACTCAGTGCCATGGGCTGGGAACTGCAGCGGTAGTGAATCAAGGGTTGGACTTGATGATCTCTGAGGTCCCTTCCAACCCAGCCAATTCTATGATTCTATGATAATATGAAATACTCCTTGTCTGCATGATGCTGGCTACAGCAGCCTTAGGACCTGCTGCATAATTTAGGCTGATCATTCTTTTTATTTAATTTTGAGCAGCTCTCAAGTTCTACCTGGAAGCAGATAATGCAACAGTGCTTGAGCATCTCTAAGAGTCACCATTCCTCCAAACATTAGTAGCATCCCTGGTTTGTGAACTCCTAGCTGTATGTTAGAAGGTCAATACTTATTTTTGGGCTAGAGGTTCAGAGGGAGCCCCTGGAATATTGTTTTGGCAGTAATTCAGGACTGAAATCCCTGTGGTTGGGATATACTAAGGTATTCCAAGGATGGCTGTCATTTGTGTCTTCTGTGCTGTGTTTCTCAAACCTCAAAATGTCTTTCCCTCAGCAATTTAAAGGTTGTTGTTGGCTGTGACTGCAGGGGAAAAGACGTTGCTGTTTCTGTGAAGAAGTTAGTTGTAAACATTAAAAGAGCTTCAGTAATTTCTCTAAGGGGAGGCACCAAGCCTCATGAAAATATTGCTGAGCTTATGCATAGCTTTTTCTCCACCTTGTTGTTTATAAATAAAATCAAGGTACCTGGATTACATTTCAGAATAGAAGTGACCTGAAAAATTATAAAGGTGTCAGATAATTAAGAATGATAATTTTCAGTTAACATTTAAATGATATGGCTCCATTAGAAGCCATTAAACATTGGATGCAAATGACTGCATCTGAAGAGGGAGCATTATATTTGTGGGTTTACTGTAGTTGAATGTCATACGTATTTGAAGGAGTTGTTGGTAGGGAAAAGAAGATTTAAGTTTCTATATGACTCTTCTCTTGAAATCATAGTGAAAACAGTCCCCTAAACAAATAGAAATTAGAGGACCATAGGGGTACTCTTTGGGGTCTCATGAAGCCACAAGATCTTCCGTAGTTGGTGTTTAATAAAGCAGCATGAAGAGTCCCCAGTACTGTCCTTGCACTGTGAATGCTTGCTGTACAAAGTCTTGGTTTGTTCCAGATCTGATACCTGCAACACCCTGACAATAGCAAATTTTCTCCCTCATCAAGGAGCTGTGATGAAAAAGTGCCTTAAAAGCCATTGGTACTCATGGAAGAGGGGAAGATGCAACAGTGGCCTCTTGGGTCTGCTTTTCTGAGGGTAGATTTGCCCTGTGTCTTCTCTGCTGAGAACAAATTATCTGTATTGGAGGGACAGAAGTGGCACTGACTACTTGTAGAGCTGCTGAGCTGGAAAAACCCAAACCCCAAAGTCCATAACTGCTGAAATCAAAAGAAGCAGTGGGGTCAAGGGCATCTGGAACAGTTGCAGGCCAGAGGAATAGGTGTTAGGAAGCTCATTAATTAATCTGACAAATGCTGTTCAAAGACAGAAAAAGCAGTGTATCTCCTCCCAGGAGAAGCTGGGAGATAAATTCTGCCTCCTGATAAGCATGTGAGGCCATGTGAAGGCTTCTGCTGGCAGATCTAGCAACAGTGTTTCAAATATAAATGTCTTTGGAGATGCCTTTAAAGGCTGATGCTCTCTTCCCCTCCCTGGGAAAACACTGAAAATAGCATTTTCTAGCCCAGAGCCACTGAGCAGAAGTAAGCAGTTGCAATCTATTGACATTATATGTTAAAAGCCACAATCTGTCTGGCAGATGAGCAGAGATTTTGGAGATCACTGAGCTAGCTGAGGTGTTGCATACAGGGATGGGTGCTCTGGTCTTTAATTGGTATTCAATTTTAATATAATTTAATTGATTTTTGAAGTATTTTTGGAGCTTCAAAATAATTTGTAATGGTCTTTTCAGAGCTTTAGATATAGCACATCATATTATCAATTAAAGAATCATTATTTAATTATGTGGCACAGTCAAGTCCTGATAAATATGGGCACCATCAGGGCTATTTTTGTTTCCTAGCTCATTTCTCCAAGTGGACTGAGGAAACACTGCCTTGAACCATGTCTCTAATGGTGAACTCACATCATGCTGAATAAATACATTGAAGAATATTGTTATTTGCATGTATTCTACTAAGGATTCCTCCACATAATATGGAGATTAGTAACATCACTACATTTCTTCTCACCTTCCCCTTTCCTCCAAATCAACGAGTGGATTTTGCTAAACCACACACAGCACAGTAGAGAGCCAGATGTTGAACAGAAATAGTAAGTCATATATGGGAAAAAAATAAGATAAAAAAATAAACACAAGAATGTTTTTAGCTCAATTTTGGCTGTCCTGTTGTTGTACCCCAGGCCCAAACTCTATTTCTCTATTATTTGTATGCTGTGTGGCTATTAGTATTGCTGCCATTCAAAACTCTCTCCTTTTTCTTCTCTCTCCACCCCAATCAAAACCCCATCAGTATTTAATTTTTATACCTGTCATGAAATGGTTGAGGTCGAAAGTCAGCCCAGAGTGCATCATTTGTACATTGTGTCTCTTTTCCTCATGTGTCTCTGCTGCCAGAGGAGTTGAACTTTCGTCCATTAAAAATCCATTTATTGTGTCTTGACTTCACTGAACAGAAGAACAGGACATTTCATCAAACAGTACAGCTTAAAATCAAATTAAATTGTACTAGTACCCAGAAAATGTGACAGGATAAAGACCCTAGTCATTTAAATATTCTTTTTAAGGACCTCCCTAATTGCACTTATTGATACTTCCACACGTCCTTTGAGGTCAAAACTGGTCAGTGATGCAAGGACTCGGAATGAGACAACCAAAAGGACTCTTCTGGTTTTGGTTTTTGTTTTGTTTTTTCCTTTTTTCCATGAAATCGGTGGTGAGCACTTCTTCCAGATTCAAGCTGAGTTAGGGTATAAGTGATCCTCACCTGTGGTGTTGTTCCCTGTCCTTCCAGGTCAACCTTTATGTTGGACATCACTGCTCCAGGGTGCAGGTAGTACAGGAATGCCACCTACAGTGATGATTTAACTTTTGTAGCATGAGTTTAAGTAACCCTGTAGCAAGCAATTAGAAAATCAGGGGAAGCAGTACTAGTGTCTAGTACACTTGTCTGATGGCCTTTCAGCTTGGTTAAACATATTTAAAAAAAAAATGGGGTTTGCATCCTATGTTGTGTTGGCAGCCTGGTCCCTTTATTGCCCTATATAACCACAACAGGTGGAGAAGAGCCTCATTAAATATGTTTCTTATCCTAGCTACAGTTTCCATAATGTTGATGTGCCACTGGAGTCAGAAAAGCTGGAGTTTCACAGATGGATTACAGCATTAAATTGTGCGACTTGCAGGACTACATATGTGCAGAGTTTCTAGAAGTCTAGAAATGAAACAGTGAGCTGAGAAAACACCCTTCTTCCAGAGCCAGTCGTGGGCAACAGCTGCAATTTGCACGGCTCTTTATTCAATTAATATTAAGAAGCCACTCTTGCATTTTCCCAAGAGCAAACAGACAGTAAAAGCAAGCTGCTACATCTAACTCTGCTGTTTGTCCTTCCCCTTACACAGCAGTTGGGTTGTTTGGTGGGCGTTTCGTTTCTTTTTTTAACCTCTTATAAATATGTGTTACATTTGGCAAAGAGGCAACTAGGGACCAAGAAGAGAACAGCAAAGTGGTGCTTTAGAAGCCAAGAGAGAAGCATGTTTAGAGTGAATTGCACCAGCTTTTGGTTCCTGTGGGAGATACTTGTATTGGGTTTTGCTTGAGCTGGTTCCGTGCATAGTGAACTTCTGAGATGCCTGTTTACAGTTTAGATATTTCTAAGGTATGGCTTGGATTTAGGTCTAACCAACACTAAGGGGAAGGTTTACTACAGTGATAAATATTTATTTGGATGCCATCCTAACAAGGTTTCTAAAGTTTATACAACAGATTAAAACCAAATTTGTTATCACTGCCTTTCATTTTTGAAAAATGAGGTACATCCTTTCCCTTTTGGAGTGTACTGTTCTAACGGGAACCAGATTGCAAAATTATGTTTGGAAAACATACTTTAAAAACCCTTCTTCGTTTCTATGTACATAATAGGTGTCCATTTTGTTTGCTTGTAGAAGGAACACAGTACATTGGTTTTCCTGGCTCCCAAGCTGCTCAAATAGAAAATTAGGCCAGGGAATGTATTCCCTTACAGTACTGTTTCTGGACCAAAGGCTGGGTTGGCCCATGAAGTGCATGTGCTGCAAAGGCTCCAGAAGAGTTGATTTGCTGTCAGCTTGCTTCTTTTTTTACTGCTCAAGGCCAGCCCTGGAGAAATGGAGGTGAAAGAGAGATACTGAATTGCGTAGGTTGTTTCTTGCTGGCTTCAAGGAATGGTTGCAGTCTAGAAATCATTTATTGTGTCTTGTGAAATATTGACAAGTGACCAAAAGCTGTGAGGAGGTTGTGGAAGTCAAGTTTTTAGTTAGCATTCAAAATGAGAGGCTTTGGAGATTTGGATTCCTTCTTTATCTGACCCACCAATTTCAGGGCAGTGAGAGCAGGAATCACTACAGTATTTTTTCATGTATTTGGTTTTATAATATTTCAGCTCAAATATAAACTTTTAGTCATTCATTTCCACATAGACTGAGGAGAGGCAGATCAATGTTCTTGGCTTCGGTGTTTTGCTTTTTGATGTAGGAATTTTCATGCACATCAGTTACATCATTTTAATAGCAAACTGCTTCTTTTTTAGTGCCACATCATAGTTTAAATAATTGGATTTGGTTTCCTTTATACACTTTTTTCCTATTTTGATGTTGTTATTATTATAGTTTACAGCTTTATCATTGTCTCGTAAATGATATAACAACTGCTTGAGAATGCCCATAAGTTTTTATTGTTGTGTGTGCATGTTAATAGAAACAGTGCTGAATGTCACAGACAACTTTTTAGCAAAATTATTTTTGCATTTCCTCTAATAAAATACCAAACCACAGTATAATTCCTGTATAAGAAATCCATAGATTCTCTTATCTTTTTGTATCATGGTAATGATTCAAGTAAGGAGCTTCTAAACAGAAGGTAGATGTTACATCTGTGGTATGGATAGACAGTTTGAGAAACAGAAGGATTATGATTCATTCAAAGTCTAAGAATATTATTACCATCCCCAGAAATTCCAGCTCTTTCTTCCCTGATTGAATGGGTATCATTGGCTCGCTGATCACTGGACTGGTAAAATTGCTTTGTGCATGTATTAAATAAGCAGTGGTCATAGAGTTGAAATTCAGTGTCAGACATTTGAAGTATTTTGGGGGTTTGAGGGACTGTTCTCTGGGTCACCTTTTCTGGGTGGTAGAGTCAGGCCTCATTTATGCATAATGCCACCTCCCAGGGAATAAAATATACTACAAAGAAAAAATTGTATTGAGTCCTATAGAAAATAATACACATTTCCTCCAAGGAAATATACTTCATTTCCTAAAATGTTTTTTCCTCAAGTTCCAGCAGATTTTTACTCTGGGTGCTGAGGTCTAGACCATAGGGTAATGTCAGTTTGGATGTCTGGGCTCATCTGCTCCAAACCCTAGCCTGAAGCAGATCTGATAAGGTCAGGATATTCAGGGGCTTGTCATGCCCTTGCACACAAGAATTCTCAGAGTGAAACACCAGAATAATTATTTTAATTCCCTGTTCTTAGTAAGATGTTGTTGTCATACTCGCTGTTTGGTTTTAGTTGGAGGGAATATTAATATGTGTCTGAATGGGCTTAAACATGTATAAGCTTTGTGTTGTCTGCTGTTTTAGGAAATAGTTTTTTATTCAGCTAGGAGGTTTTACTCCTGTGAAATGCTCCAAATATTTCTTGAAAGCTGAGTCAGAAGCTTAGAGCTAAAATCAGGGAATAGTATATATTTTACTAAAAAAAAAAAAATCAAGCCTTTATTTCAGTGATTCTTTAGAAGAGCACAAAAACCTTTATGAGACAGCTTTCTGGGAGTGAAATTAACAGTTCAGGTACATAATGTATTTAAATTCACTGCTTGTTTTGCTGTGGGATTTGTGGGAGAAATGGAAAACCTGGGGTCTGAACCAAACCTGACTCAGGAGATGGGTGAGGCGGCAGGGGCAGGACATGGCTGCTCTGCAAGCTCCACAGGAGGAACCACATCCAAGTGGTCCTTCCCCTTTCCTCCTCCCAGCCCTACTAAGCCAGTGTTGTGATAACCCAGCCTGAAAGAGCAAAGGTGTGGGTGACTGCATGCTGCCTCCCACCCCAGGACCTTCTTCCCAGCCCAGGATCTTTTGCTTCTCCAGCCCACTGCAGGCAGGGGAGACTTGAGTAGCTGGGTGGTTTTTCTCTCCTAGGAAATCGCAGCAGTCAGGGAAACGATCTTGGTGCTTTTAACACTAATGAAAGTTGAAGGCAGTAAACAGTCATGGACTAAATCACCCAGTGCTGACATGTCTTTTGGATGGCAAAGAGCCTTTCATTTGAAGACATGAAATAACATTTCCATCGTGTTTTTGCTGGTCTAATAATTAGAAGTGATTTAGGTTAGCAATGAAGGTGCTTCTAATGGGCACCTTGTGGGTGTTAATAAAAGGAAGAATACATTAAACGTAGTGATTTGTGATGGGGCTGATGGGGTTTATACTTTCTTAGAATATAGCTGGCCGTTTTTCTTCCAAGTAACAGTGTAATGTAATTATAAGTACCTTAGAAGATGGACTCAATTGCTTCTATCATGAAAATTAATTTCAGGATCACGCTGAGGCTTTTTTTGCCTTTCTTCTTTATTTTCTGCACCGTGCAGACACATACAAATGAAATTATGTTTGAACAGACCTGTTCATAGAGGCCTGTCTGGTTCCTAGGAATGACTCGTTGAAATCTATGGGAAAGGTTCTTGTTGCAGTCCTTTAAATTTTATGTGTCTGTATGACTCCCAATTTTCTTGCTTTCCCTTTAAAACTGCTTGACAAAGCCAAACGGATATCTCCAGTTTACAGGAGGGAAAGTGAGATACGCTGAGTTTTCCCAAAATGTTTCCCAAAAGTAACTAAGCTATGATTACATTTTCCAATAAGTTTTCCCAAGCTTTCTAATTAAGCTTCTTCAGCAAAGTTAAATGTTTTTGCTGCAGCATTTTTAAACACTCAAATAATTTTATTATTATTATTTTTATTATTAAGCTTTTATGTTCTCCATTCCCAAAATACAAAATTCTGGAAGTTACAGCCTAAGGATATGCATTTCTAGATTTTTGTGATAAGTGAAAAATCTAATTTACAGAATGATTGCACAGGTTTTCAAAGAATAAAATACACAAAAATCTGACATGAAAAAACTATGCTTAGTGATATTTTGAGATCTCCTCAGTAACTTTAGCCTTGAAGAACTTAATGGAATTACATCAAACAGGACTGTCAGAAATTACTCTGAAAACATACACAAATTAAGGAAGATATCAGCAACATGAAAGTTGCATTGCTGCTTTGTGGTTTGAAACCTTAATTACCAGTACTCATTAGCAGATATATATCTGACCTTTACTGATTTAAAGCAGCTAAAAAGAAGTCCTAAAAACCCATGATGGAAGAAGAATGTGTAATAGAATGAAGTTTGGAGTCTTGGTCTGTTTGAAAACAGATCAAGAAAACCTGCCTGGATGTCTTCCTAGGTGACCTCCTGTAGGTGACTCTGCTCTGCTTGGAGGGGTTGGACTCCCTGATCTTTTGAGGTCCCTTTCCAACCCCTAGCTTTCTGTGGTTTCTGTGAAAGCAGTTTGTTGGATGCTTTTGAACCCAAAGGAGACACACTCACACTACGGATGAGGGTCTGTAGGTGTGAAATTGCATCCTGATTTGGGCTGATGATGTAAATTTACACTTGGGCAGAATTTCAGTGGAAGGTTTTGTACCAATTCTATAGACCTTGCAGCCTCTGAGAATTGGCTGTTGTATGTGTCTGTGCTTCCTCACTTGCCTGGTATTAGTATTTCTTGTGGCTTTTAACACAGGCTATGAAGTGCTACTGAAAGAAAAAGAAAGGCTGGAAATGCCTTTCCGAGAATCCTTTGCATGGTGAGGGAGGGAGAATCATAAATGTACTTGCAAGTCCAAGCAGAATTATGCTGGAGTTCAGCACTCCCTTTCCTTCTCTTTTCTGGAGAGATACTTAATGGTGTTTGAATATGACTGTATAGTGCCATTAATGTAACAATTTTCATTTATACAGTGCAACACCAGAAAGATAATCTCTGTGTTAAGTACTTTTCCTTTATAATCCCTGGAGAGTCAGAACTCTGAAAGCAAATATTGTATTTACCATGGTAAAAGGGAAGAAATGAGGCTGAAATGCAAAACAGCAGAGATAAAATCGAGTTCCTTTTGGATGTCTGCAGTGGTACTGTTAATATATACATGTACAGTTATGCCTTTTATATTATCTTTAATTTGAAATAAACAACATGATTACAGAGTAGATCAATTACAGCTTCAGTATTTCTGGCCAAAGCAAGAATAGACTTGATGTGCTAGGTAACCACGTAATTGAAACAGAGATTGTTTCACTGTTGGTGATATGTTTAAGGTTTTAATTTACAGTAATGAGTATTCTTCACTGCACTGTAACCTGGCTCCCCATGTCTGCCTTTGGAAAAGTCACTGCTTGTATAGACCACTGGAATGATCATGTGAGGCACTAAACAGTAAATTGCTGCTGCCTGCCATCTCTTTTTCCAGAAAATAAGAAAGTGGGAAAATTGATGCCCAGCTGTACTTTGGGTTTGCACAGGAGCTCTGGTGGGAGCTCAGCCACTGTTGGAGACTGGGGGAAATGGAAGTAGAGTGTCTTTCAGAATTCATCAAGTGAGCAGATAACCAGTCCACCCCAGAGGACAGCTCTGCCTTGGCTCCTGAAAGGGCTGAAAGATAAGATGACCTTTTCCTGCATCTGACTTGTGTGTTTCTTGTAAAGAAGTTAAGAAAAGGAGCAACAGGCAGTGGTAGCTAGAGAATATCACAGGTGCTTGGAAGCAATTTGGCAAAAACAGTAAAGAGGAAAAGAGATCAACAGTGTACAGTACATTTATTTTTTGAGGAACAGTTATTTAGACTGAAAGAGAGCTGTTGGGAATCCAGACATGGCTCAAAAATTATAACACCTGATGCCAGAAGCTGATGTTCAGTCACTTTGAAGTTGCTGTCATTTAGTCTGCTATTAGAACGCTGTCCAGGAATAAAGCAGTAGTGAGGGACAGTGAGCATGACTGGCCCTTATTTTTATATATTTGGTGTATTTTTGGTGGAATCAGTTTAGTGAAGAGGAAATGAGATAGTTGTAAATAAAAGGTGTGTTAAGAATAACTGAAAAGAGAAGTGGTTGGAAAAAAGCTGTGAATATAAACACAAGTAGAAGGGTAGGGAATAGCATAAAGAAGAAAATGTGGTCAAGCTTGTAGAAAGTTATTTGAATGTCCAGAAAACCAGGTTTGTTTGCCTATTTCAGATAAGCAAATGATGCCTTTTCCCTTGAATTCCCTCTAGGAACCTCATCTATTCTTTCAGTGCCCATCTAAGGAGTTTCCAATGGACTCTCTTCAGGGTGCCTAGAAACCTTGGCCATATGTCAGAATATTCTTTCTGTGGGCAACTTACAACATTTTTCTATTTTTCTTTTTTTTTTTTTTTTTCTTTAGGAGGCTATTACTTAGCTCAGCACCGCTAGAAACCCATGCTTAGTTTGTGCATTGACAGTTCAGCAGTAATTGTATTTATGGTTCATTTTGTTTGGATGCTGGAGACTCTTAATCTTTCCACAGTGTTAGTGGTGCATTTCAGCTCTGATGTTCTCCTGCTAACTGGAAAATCCCATTGCAGATATGATTTTTGTCATCCGTACAAGAGTTAGGAGAAAGCCTGGTGTAGATGTGCTGTGGAAAAAGAGTGTGTGTTATAAGGTAGAAACATGAGTTGTGACCTAATCCTCAATCTTGTAATTTAAATGTGAATCCATATACATGAAACATTTAATCATGCTAAAGGAGCTTAGGTATTGGTTATAGAAAGCAACACCAGGATGTTCGGTAATACCAGGAAGTGTGATAAATGACAGAAAGCTGAGATGGTCAGCACTGATGGTCCACATAGCTGCAGTGTTACATATTCATGTTTAATTTTTCAGTGAAACATTTGGAATGACCTCTTTTCTTTTACAAATGCCAAGGAGAAGAATTTTTGTAGAGAGGATTGTGGAACAACACCAGTCTTCCCTTTCAAAGGACTTTGGACCAAGTAGGAATACCAGTAGGCTAGTGAGAGGGAAGTAGGGCAGATGAATTAAGTCTTCATTTTGTTTCTGTTGAGCCTCAGCAACTGAACCTTTAATGGTTTTTAACTACATCCCTTACCTGGCTGGTGAGAGGGGCTGTATTAAACCACAAATACCTTAACATCTGGGACTGGGTTGTTCCAAAATGAACACCATCTCCCTTAATTCCCTATTTGTCTCTCTCTGCTCTTACAATATTTGCCTTGTACTGATTCCCCCTGCTAATTGCAATCCATCCAGTCCTGTTTGTGAAAAAGCCACTTCAGTTGCATGATTTAATGCTTTTATGTCATCTTGGCTTTGCTGACTCATTGGTCAACCTTGAAAAATCATAACAGTGCAAACATTGCAATGCCATCAGAGGACTCATGGGTTGCGCAGGGGACTCTGTTACTGATTAGTGTCACTTTTTTTCCAAGTTGAAAGAGCTATTGTGTTTAAGGCCATGAGATTTAGAATTAGGAGTAATTAAAAACCAAGGCTGCTGCCTTTATATTTTTTTAAATATGAAGGGCCCCAGGAGTCTCTGGAGTCATTAGAAAATCCTATTCTCGTGCTAAGCTTGTCCTTATAAGCGGTTCTGTTGTTGGCTTTCCTGAATGTGAAGCAGGGTCCTGTTCAGAGTAGGTGCTGAGAGGGGGGGAAAAGTGTTGTAAAGGCACTGGAGAAGACAAGTGTGGGTGTGTTTGGGGGGCAGATATTTAGTGGCTGCATGGTTGCTTTGTAATGTGTCCTTGGCAACTGGCTTTCTACTCTAATGGGAAAAATAGATAGTAAAAAAACCATTCAAGGAAAGTGGGTCACATTTCATCCATGACCTAAAAGGAAAAGTGGGGGGAGGGAATAATCAGCTTAGATCATTAATGAGGTGAAAATTTATCCTTATAAGGCTCATTCATCAAACTGGGCAAAACTGCTGTTCTAGTGTCTGGCTGCTGAGACAGAAAATGCAGCTCTCACAAAAGCTACAATTGCTCTACAGCTTTTTATTTAAAAAAAAAAAAAAAAAAAAAAAAAGAAGAAAAAAGTTGTTTGTTCTAAACACTCTCAAGCGACACAATGATTAGATATGACAGTTTGGCTTTGGGGCTTTCCTTTCTGTTCAGGAAAATATAGAACATAGCTGAGATGTCCTTTCCTGGTAAAAATGAGGTCATTTGTAAAGCTTTGTGTACATTTCAGCAGCTCTCGTGGAACAGAGCTAGTGAAACAGTTCTCCTAAAGTTGCAATGATACCTCTGCTGATATTCCCATTTTTAAGAAATGCAGACCCATTGACCATGTAAGTTGAGAAATCACAAGCTGTGATTTAGGCTAAATGGCTCCTTGAGGATGTATAGTTTTGATCTAACTGTCAGGGACTCGTACACTGCAGTTGTAAGTGTGCTGCTGCTGATGACTCTGAGCTTCTTACAGCTCCACACTAAGGGAAAGCTGCTCATAATCTGTTTCCTTTTCCATGTGGTCTGTCTGTGTGTTGTGAAATAACCAAAAGTACACTGTCAGGCTTGATTTTTCTCTTGTTAGATATACAAGTGTATCATATACATTATAATTGCTAATCCCTTTTGTTCATAAAAATGCCCTGGGTAATTAGAATTTATTAAATAAGAATTTATTTTATGGAAAAGCTAGTACAGATTTTCATATCTCAAGTATTTTAGTCAAATGCTATATAGCTGCTAGTATTTCAGAGTAGTTTTAATTAGCACCCCAGCTGAATGCAGCTCTGTCTCAGAATGCACCATCACATTAAATAAGAAAGGATAGCAGAAGATTTAGAGGATAAATGCCTGGAAAATATGGAGTAATAAAAGATGTGAGCCAGGGCATCAGATTAGCATTCCCTTCCACCTGAAACTTCAGGGAATATGTTCAGGTTCTGTCCAGCAGTCTCTTCATGTTAACCCACAGATTCTCTGACCCTTCTCAGTAAAGCATTAATTATTTCAATCATCTCTGTTGACATTAACTCCAGTCACAGAAAGAAGCACAGAGAAGTAAAGAAGCATTCCAGATCTTGGCATCATTAATGAAGATGACCAATAGAAAGCAGTAGATAAAAAATTCCTGACTTTGTAGGCTAAGTGAACTTAGATGTTCTGTGTCCCCTTTTCCCCCTTGTTTTTTCGTAACCATCTATTAAAATACTCTTGAGAGTGTGTCGTGTTTCCTAACATGAAAAGACTAAGAAAACATCTGGGCTTACTAATAAAATTAAGTCTGCTACTTAAAAAGCAGCTAGCATTGTTTGGGACCTCAGAGATGCTCCTGAAATGCAAATAGTAATAGGGGCTTTAGAAAGTACTTTTCTTCTGTATTGCATAATTTTCAAATACTGCTTAAAAAATCAGATATGCATGAAAAGAAAAAGTGTATCATTAAAAGTTGGGGTTTTTTTGTCTTTAATAGCATGACAGTTTATATAGTGCTTTCCTCTGAGTGTTTCAGAGCATTTCATTGGGATGGGAACAATGTAGCAATTCAAAGGTGAGGAGATAAACACAGTAAAAAGGAAAAAAGCTTATGACAGAGTGGCTCTGAGAAACAGATTTCGTTTTTGTGTGGTCCTCTGCTCTTTGCCATTAGAAACACTTCCCTGTTCTTCTGTCAGATTTTTTTCTCTGAAGGGTGGCTATAGAAAGAAGAGTGATGTGCCTTAAAATAATCTGTAATATTTCTCCCAATAAATTTAAAATTGCTCAAGTAAAGCTCCACATTTGGTGTTTATAGCTGACCTGCTTTCCAGATGGTCACAGTCTATCGTGAGTGGTTGCATGGTTACAAGGTACAGGTATCCTTCCCTGTGTTAACCAAAATCAGTACAAGTCCCCAGTTCTCCAGTGGCAGAAGTCAGAATGAAAATTCAGGCTTCCTGGTTTTAATCCATATTTCTTTCTTACAGTCACAGCCCCAGCAGGTTCATCTTTCAGATCGTTAGAATAAATGTTCATAGTATTAAAATCCCATATTGGATGCTTGGATTCCCCTCTGTTTCCTGTATCAAGCACTTGAGACCTGTGAGTTTCAAGTCTATATTCTGCCATCAGCAGCATCCAGGTTCTTCCACCTGCCCTGGGACAGGTTTTTTTCCCCTCATTCCATCTGTTGAGCAAAGGTGCTGATGTCCATGCAGAGAGGGGTTATATGGAAAAACAGTTAGAAGAGGGCTAGAGCTCTTAGGGAACCACATGGTGTTACTAATCCTCCAGCTTTCCAAAGACTTGTCATCGCAAATAAGAGTTTTCCACTTCCAGAGGGAAAAAGGAAAGAGAAAAAAGAAGGAAAGAAATTAACCCTGTGGTGTGATGACAGATTTCTATGAATCACAATTTGTTTCAACGGCTGCTGACAGGGAGCCAAACCTGAGCTGGCCAAGTTTCCACAGGTCGAGTATATTACAAGGAGCTTAAAAATACATCCACAAGTGTTTAACTACCTTTTCTGTTGCAGTTAAGAGGCTTTATACAACATGGGGTGGTCAAAGGGATGCTAATGGTATTCCTGTTTTTTTCCCATCTTCTTTCCAATTTTTCTGGAAAAGTGCCAGTAAGTCCTCAAGACCTAGATATATTTTAGCTTGTGAAGAAAATCACAGAGCAAATAATAAACCACTAGGATAAGCTTTTGTCCTAAAATATACGTTTTTTAAACCTTATAAACATGGCTTTCAGCAAGTTTTCCAGATGTATTTTCCTCTTTCTTTGGCAAACAAGTTCTGAATGGCAGTTTTCCCTGCTGTTTTACCAATTTCTCTGCAGACTACCCTGGAAACTTGCAATTGGAAGATGGAGGTCTATGTTTGAAGTCAGAAAAGTCCCAAAAAATGACTGCCATATAATTTGGGAAGTTGGTGTGTTAGGCTGTATTTTGGGGGAGGATTTTTCATGGTATAAGGAAAATTTAAATCAAATTTTCTGAGGTTTTTTTTGTTTCTTTGAATGATGTCTTTCAAGGGGGAGTTACTGCTTTCCTAATTATCTGTAGTTATTTATTTTCTTGTGAGGCTCAAAAGAACGGTGTAACAATGGAGCAGAGTAACTGATTTGCAACAATAGGGTAAAACTTGAAAAACAAAATATCGAATTTCCTTTGAAGACTCAGATTTTTTGTGGACTACTTCTATGTTGGTGCTACTTAGCCTTTTCTATAACTGCTCTCTTCTCAGATGTAAAATTACATCTGTTGGTAACCCAAAATACAAAGGAAAATTGATCATTCTTTGAAGAACTTAGAACACACAATTGTAATGGGATTTAGGGGCTTCAACAAGTATGAGATGGAGACAACATGTTCTGTTTCACCATGCTCGCAGGGCAGTGCTTTCCATCTAGTACATGTAGTGGTTTTTCATTAAAAATTGCTCAGAGTTCTGGCATTGCAGGGTGTTTTTCTTCTGTAGTGTACAGATTTTGGTTGCAAGTGTTGGTAGTGGTGCATGTGGTGGGACCTGGCTCTGCCTGTTTGACCCTGGCTATAGCATGAAAGGTTGTCCACCTGGAGTTGAAGCCAGGCTCCAGCTTAACTCGTTTTTCTGTCTTCCAGGAAGCTGGTAGGAGCACTTGTTCTGTAACATAGAAACAAATAACAGTAATGCTGGGTTTTGGGGGTTTCCCCTCTCCCCCCAAAAGCATTAGAAGAGTTGTAAGTATGTTGAAAGTCATCGGGAAAAATCACTTTCTAAGTATTGACATTTAAGCAGCAATCTAATGAGATACTTAGATTAGAGAGGGATAAAGATGTTCTTTGCTTGATTGTGTGCTTGAGGTTTCACTCTCCCCTACTACTAAACCAATTCTGATCCTGATTTTCAGCTTTATTTTTTTATCTTTCGTGTCCCCAACACTCAGTTAAAAAAAGAACCATGTTTGCAAAGTCACTATGCAGGAGGATTGACTTTACTTGAAAGAGTTACAAAGGCAGACAAAGGACTGAAATTCCCAAGCCAAATAATGGGGTGAGAAGAGGTGGGAACAACTTCTAGACCTCTTGGTTCTCCAGCCAGAAGCAATATCACCTAATGAATAGGCACTGAACATCTTAGCACATTTTCTCTGCCTGCAAAAATCGCCCTGTAGTCCTCTCCAGTAGAATTGCCCCACTCCTGCCCTACCCCTTCTGGTTTCTGATGGATTACCAAATGACCTTCAAGTGCTGGAAGAACCGAAGTCCTTCCCCTTCCTCTGGCTGCTGATGGAAGTTCACCCTGCCCAAATGAAACCAGCTTTGTCACCTCTTTGACCTCCAGCTTACCAAAACCTTCCCATGTGTGGAAAGCAAAAAGTTGGCTGCAGTCCCTCACAGATGACTGGCAGTTTCTCTGTGATTTCTGCCAGTTTGGTTAGCGCTGAAGCAGGTCAAGATCACACCATGCTGTTGTCTGAAGTGCTGATGGTTGTCACCCCAGTGGTATCACACTGAAGCCATCATAGAATCATGGAATTGGCTGGGTTGGAAGAGACCTCAGAGATCATCAAGTCCAACCCTTGATCCACTACTGTTGCAGTTACCAGACCATGGCACTGAGTGCCACATCCAGTCTCTTTTTAAATATCTCCAGACACGGAGAATCCACTACTTCCCTGGGCAGCCCATTCCAATGTCTGATCACCCTCTCGGTAAAGAAATTCTTTCTAATATCCAACCTAAACCTCCCCTGGCACAACTCCCCTCCCCTCCCCTCTCCCCTTGAGACCGTGCCCTCTTGTCTTGCTGAGAGTTGCCTGGGAAAAGAGACCAACCCCCATCTGGCTCCAACCTCCTTTCAGGGAGTTATAGAGAGTGATGAGGTCTCCCCTGAGCCTCCTCTTCTCTAGGCTGAACAGCCCCAGCTCCCTCAGCCTGTCCTTATAGGGTCTGAGCTCGAGTCCCTTCACCAGCCTAGTTGCCCTGTACCAAGACATGTTGGACCCAACACTCTCATCTGAGCACATGGGATACCAGAGAGCTCTCGTGGTAGGGGCTGTGTTGGTGTAGAAGCTATTAGTGTTTCCACTGAGGTCTGCATCTTCCTCCCAGCTCACTGCAGCTGTATTTGCACATTATAAAAAAACATGTTTTAAAGTGCCTTATGTAGCAAATCCTTCCAGCCTCGTGTTGTAAGGCAGCAAGAGTCACACCATGCAAAGTGTGTCTGCGCGTGTCAGCAAAGCGCTTTTTCAGCGCTGGAGCTGAGTGCAAAAATTTCAAGAGGAATCGGGCAATTAGATTTCAAACCCACATCTCTTCTGTTAGGAATTCGTTTCCCGCAGATCCAGCATTTTATTGTGTGTCTCGTATCTTCTATATGCACAATTTAATTTTAATTTTGTAATATTGTCTTTCCTTCTTGTTGGGATTTTTTTCTTTCTTTCTTTCTTTTTCTGGACACGTTATACATATGCTAATAGAAATAGGCCTATTATTTGAAGCATAGTTCTGCTTGTCAAAGAAGCTTCATTAACACCGTTATCACTGCCTGACATTTATCTTATAATTTCCCAGAGTTGACTGTTACATCTCCATGGAAACCCAAATTGCAATTGAAACAAGTGAGATAATAAAGGCATCCATAGAGGACTGACAGTGTGCAAGCCCACAGTGTTTGCAGGCTACATTTGTTTATAGTTCTAGAGTGATTTTTCTGGGATGGAATATGAAGGGTTTTTATATATGATTTTGGCAGTATATAGACTGTTGCATTCATAGGCTGTTTTGGGGTGGGTTTTTTTTTGAAGCAGCCAAAAACTTGCAATCACAGACTCTTTTGATTTGCTGACTCTTTCAGTATGCAAGAAGGATTTTTTTTTTTTTTTTTTTTTTTTTTTATACCTAAGGACTTGAGCTCTGTAAGTTTGTGACTCTAAATCAATTTAGATGGTGCCTCAAAGCATAGAGTCATGAAACTGGAGTGGGTCCAGAGTGAATTAATCTGAAATTAATTTGATTTTGAAAGGCTCCATCTGGCTGTGTTTGGAAAAGGCATTTAGACAGATATATAAACAAATGATCATCTGTATTCTTTATGCCAGATGTGGTGTCAAAAAAATGAAGAAATGGTTTAAAAAATAAAATCAGCTGAGGGGGATTTTGCTGTAACAATACTCGACTTGTTAAAATTACAGTTTCATCACACTTCGGACAATAATCTTTTCTAATATTCAGATTTGTAAAAGGAGGGAGCATGGGTGAATTTGATAGGATATTTCATTTTAAGTGAGAAAATTGAATGTCACAGCTTGCTTTAATTGTCTGTTTGAGATCTCACGTAAATCAACACAGCTAACCAAAATTGCCTGTGCCCTTAATATAAGCAGTGCTGTGATCTTCCATTCCCTTTTTAAGGAAGCACTTTAGGTAAAGCAGCCATGTCAGGCACGAGCCATTGGCCTCCCTCTCTTTGGACACATGCTTTTGGGCCCTGTGAAGCCCAAAAAAGCTCAGGGAGCTTTGTGGAGCTCAACTGGGAGTAGGTACAAGCATACAGATGCACACATGGGCACCAGTCTTGAAATACATTGTTCTGTAAATTACTTCTTGCAATAACTGGTTGACTTGAGCACACAGAAATGGCTGTTTCAAAACAAGTGTCTGGAGGACATCTTTTCCATGCCCTCCACCCCCCCAACCCTAGGACACAGTTTGCTATAAACTAGGAAGGTCCTTGCAAACCTCATAAGACCTTGCAGAAAACTGGCAGCCTGGACATAAAAGTTAGCTCAGTCATGTCACTGATTATCAAGTAAAAAAAAAAAATCAAGCCTTCATTACTGCCTTTGAAGTTTGGTTTTTTTGGACAAAGGAAGAAGGGAACTGAGTTACAACTTTGTAAATTTGGATCAGTAAGTGTGTTGGGAATGTAGAGAGAGACTGAGGTTGTTGACAAGAAAACAGATGGTCCTACGTGTCCTGAATTTTAAATGACAGGTACTATTCTAATTCAGTTGTTGACATGTCACAAATATATAAACATTTGGTTGTAATCAAATGCTCTTTTTTTCTTTCTTTTTTTTTTTTTAAACAATAAATGTTTCCTGCCGCACAGAAAGAAGTATGCTTCATTGCATATATGTGTAATAAGCAAAGCAAGGCATTAATAATCCCCACCACTAATACTGAGTCAGCTACTTCAGATTCAACTTCATGTGAAAAATTACATAATTCAGTGCTTCAAAACTGTAATATAATTGTGCAAGTGCATGAGCACTCATTCATGTTATTGTCCAGTTTACAGAAATGCACAGGGAACCCCATTGCAGTTTGAGCACCTTGCAGGTGTCACATAGATATTTATGCAAAAAGACAGAATCTTCTCCAAAGAAACTGAAAAGGAAAAGGTTGGTGGGGAGCACAAGAGTGGAATAAAAAGTTGAAGTCATTGCTTGTGAGCATTGTAGTTGTGATCAGCCAGGGTTCTTTTCCTGCCATAACAGAGATTAGTTTAGAGACAAAAAAGTTACAAATTAGAAGCTTTTGTTGATGCTAAGCTCTCCAGGACAAAACCAGTTGTGTGGATACCCATATGTTGGAGTTGGCCAACAGAAAACAGATATATAAAATTAATGACTCACATGTTTATCAGACACATCTTACCTCTTGTGATACCTTTCTCCTGCAGTGTAGAGTTAGAAATGCACCCACATTACACCTGATGGAGACAGATGGAATTGTGCTTGAGGCTTTAATGCACAGAAATGTGCAGAAACAAAAATCACTCATTGGGTGCTTGCATAAGCTGAGTTTCATGTTGCAGAACATTATTGCTTGGCAGATCTCATCCAGCCTTGAACTAATTAGTTCCCAAAGCCTACAGGAGAGCATGAAAGAACAAGGCAAGGCATTAATACATATCCTCTTAGTTTAGATCTTGATGCATTTATTTTAGTCATTCTTTTAGTGTTTCTCTGGAAATCTGTGACCTTCATCCATACTTGAACAAGAGGGGAGGCAAACTCAGATTAAGGGTTGGGGTGGGGCTGGTTTTCTTCATGTGTTGAAGGGCAGGTGTCTGTCACTGGCTGGTGAGCTTCTGGTTTCAGTTGAGTAAAATCTATAGGCTGGTGTAGGTAAAACCTGAGAGATTCTGAAAGTGGGCTGGTTTTTTTACAAGCATAAACAAAAAGATGCTACCCAATTCACACCTGTACAAATGATGTGTTTAATTATTTACTTCCACTGTTGGATAGACTAGCAATGATCTTTGAGTTCCAAAATAAAGGACCTTGAAAAAAACAAACCTCTTTCTCTCTGCCTTCACTTCTGCACTTATTCATTCTTGTGTTTACATACATTTTAAATTGTATGAGCTACTTCACTTGTGTCTGTATACAGCAAGTACACAACATGAAACACTACTGAGTGTTCTAAGAAATAATTTGTTGGATAACAAAATAGGTCCATGCAGTAGGAGTTGAGACTGTCTGAGACACATTGCACATCGTTAGGTTTTTTTAAAGATATATTTGATTGTAAAGGGGGTTTTTTTTTGAAAGTTTAATGTAGCAGACATACAAACCTTTGCTGAGTTACAGTTGATTGACTCTAGGAAACATTACTAAAAGCAGAATATTAAAATAACATAATTTGTAGTTTTGTACACATTTACAGGGAGTATCCAGGGCTTTGTTTGAAACCTCAGTCCTAAATCAAACTGATCTGTAGAGGAGGTGGGGTAGCAGCACCAGGGCTGAGCACCTGAAGAGCCACCAGCCTCTGGAGGTGCAGGTTTAGCAATGAGCATGAGGGAAGTTGCAGCCAGGTGGGGACAGTCTGTCTCTCATTCCCTGTGTTGAGCAGAACTCTGAGGGCTAACTCTAGGTAGTCATGAAGCCACTGTGCACCACAAGCAGAAGAGGTAATTGCATTTTAACATAGATATTATTATGATTTTCTTTTGTATCTTTGATTTCTTCTTGCAATACTAATGAGGAATCTGCATCTATACCTCTAACTTCTGATGTTTCTCTGGTATGTATTTCATTCAGTGTTTTTCTCAGTTCATGTTGGTCTTAGTCTGATGCAGTCTGACCTACCTGCTTTGAAAGATGACTTTGCTCTGCTCCTTCTTCTCCCAGACCAAATTTATTCCCTATGCAAACATTTTTCAACGTAGGAATATTTTTTCCCAGAATTTCACGTGGGTTTTTTTTTTCCTTGATGAGAGGATGCTACCCCCTTAACTTACCTAAAGTTTGCATTTAAGGCATTGAAGTGATCACATGTGCTACCTTTGGGGTTATTCAGAAACAAGGATCTGCTATAGTAACAATGGTTTGCCACAGGTTGTGTGATCTAGTGTACAGAGGGACTTAGAAAAGCTGAGCAACAGCTAAACACTAATTTCACCAGAAAAATTACGGTGAAGTTTAAATTATCAGGGCAGTGAAAAGGACTCCGCTGTCTTAAGAAACATATTTTTGCAATTATTGCCAACATGGAAGCAACACAAGAAAAAAAATCTCTGCCTTCACCATTTAGTACTTATGTGAGCACTTGAGTATGATTAGCTACTGAGAAGAATAAAACCTGAGCATTGGGTGTCAGGTATTAAAAGCAATCAGGATTATTCATGTAGTTAATACGTGTGCGTGAGTGCAAGTGCGGTTGCTCTCTGCTGGATGGATGCAGAATTGATCAGCTCTTTGTTAAAGGCTTTATGGGTCTGTAAAATGGAGTAAGGGAGAACATTTTATCAGCTCAGTTTCTGAATCCCCTCTCACAGCTGCAGTTGGCCTTCATGTGTAGCAGAATGTCAGCTTTGCAAGTCTTACAGCTACTCAGTTGTCAGCCTTGTTGATGGGTGCAGGGAAGCCTGGAGAAAATTATTTTGTGGACATTACTGTGTGCATAGGGCTGAATGTCCTGCCATGTGCTGCTTTGGGTGTTATGTCAGTTTAGCAACTGCTGTTATGGATATATATCACTTATATCAATTATTAGTATTATTAGTGTTTAACATTTCTGCTGAAAACTGTACAAGATGCTATAGCATGAACAAGTAAAGATTTTTTTTGAGGATCATCTTTCCTTTGAGCTGTTTTTGAGCAACAGCACAGTGAAAATGCTGATGGGTCAGAAATCTCGAGGTGACTTTTTCCCCCAAATACACAGAAACCTGGTGATTTATGGCTTAAAAATATGAACAGCTTCTTTTTTTTGTTTGTTTTTGTTTGTCAGAGGTTCTGGCCCTGATTTTGCTGGCCAAAATCCAATTTAGGTAATTACATTCTGTGTCGATAAATCGCAACCCCCTGCAGTTTTCAATTGGGGATGGTATTGTTCTACTCTTCCTGGCTGAAATTGTTGTGTGATAATGCTCCATGTCATTAAACAGCTGCCGTCTGTCACCTTACGATGAAGTCATTCCTCTCTAAACAATGAGTTTATAAAGCCCTTTTGGGTCCTTCCAGATAAAATTTGCTCATAAACCAGCAATTACGATCTTTTGAGTATGGTAAGGTGATGCTTGTGTGTCTCTCTTGACAGCAGTTGGAGTCCTTCAAACCAGTGTCTTCCCTTTTGTCAGCTCGTGTGATACCCTGGCAGCAACTCCGCAGCTTGGATGTTTTTATTTTATTACTGTAAAACCCTGATGCCTGTAAATGCTTCTGTGCCGGGGTGGATTTAGTAGTCTTTATACTTGGAAGCTGTTCATTTTCATGTTCTTGTTATATCGGCTCTTAGAGGGAGGTCAGTGTTCTTCTTGAGATGTCTTATACCATAGAATGTGAAAAAGGGAAATCAATGGCAAAATGGTAAACCCGCAGAAATAGAGTGAAGGTTGAGATGTGAATTAACCAAAATGGAACAGTTAGCAGGGTTCTGGGCAGCTTTAAAAACAGATTTGAAAACCAGGTCTCATGTAAACCCATTAACAGCTGTTTTTCAGCACCTGGCTTGACACCTTGTTCATTAATGGAAATGAATGAGGATTAATGCCAAAGCTCTTAACAGTGATGAATTTAAGAGTCCCTTTTGACCAAGACTTTTTCTTTTTTTTTTTTTTGCAGTCTGCCTCTCTCCTTAGTGGTCAGTTTGCTTCTAGCAGTCTCGCTGCAATTACAAATAGGAATGGGAGGGACAGATAAGGCTTCTACTGGGTTTTTCCAGTGCTTCTGGTTAAGCAGCAGTGATATTAAAACAATCTCTAGCTCCTCAAAGAGTGGCCCTGTCAGCTTGCTGAAATGATGGAATGATAGTTAGGTTATTAGAAGGAAAATTGGCACAAATTGAGAGAGAGGATGCTCTGGCAGCAACCACAAGCAGGCAGTGACTGCAGTGGCTTAATCTCTGCCCTCAAGCTGCACTCTACAATACAGATGACACCTTGTCAGTGAAGATGATGTGCTGGGTCACCCCTGAGTCCAGTGGGCTAAATTGGCCATGGAGGGAAGGACTGCTGCTGTGTAGAGACAGCAAACCACATAATCTACTTTTTTTTTCTTTCTTTTTTTAAAAAATGTATGTCATCGTTTGGATACTGACAGTAATTGTCAAGAGATCTCATTCTCATTAGCATCCTCTAGACACATCCATCTCTCTATGTTTATGCTTTCAAGAAATAGCCCTAAGCTTTCACAAGGATTGCTTTGCCTCTTCTTGGAAGGTTTCATACATGATTTCTCTTTTTCCTTGTTATTTCTTGGGTGCAGCAGGAGGGGAGGATGGGAGAAGGAAGGAGCCACTTCCTCAGAGTTACTGACTGGCAAAAATAAGTAGCAGAACCTCTCAGCTGTGGGTAACTAAGAGGTCTTAGTACAGAGCGGTAACACCCACTGGGTGAAGGTGAAGACTGATAAGGGGATATGGGAATTCATCTCTAGTGGAGATTTCTGAGGGATCAAGAATATTTGGCTGGATTCTGTATTAACCAAACAAGCTCTGTGACAACTGAATTATCAGGCAGGTTTGCTGTATTGTGGAGCCTTCAAGTACACTGCAGGAATCAGATCCATAGAATCTGTAATGTTTTTTCCTCCATTCTTATCTTCATAGAATCATAGAATCACAGAATAGTTTGGCTTGGAAGGGATCTTGATGATCATCTAGTTCCCACACCCCTGCCATTGGCAGGGACACCTCCCACTAGGCTAGGTTGCTCAAAGCCCTCTCTGACCTGTCCTTCAACACTTCCAGGGATGAGGCCTCCCCAGCTTCCCTGGGCAACCCGTGCCAGTGTCTTACCACCCTTACAGGAAAGTATTTCTTCCTAGTATGCAATCTTTCTGTTGTTTTATTTGCTTGTTCAGTTTGTCTGTATTAGTTATAGTCCTATGGCTACTGCCAAAGCTGGGTGAGGATGCTACTGCAAGTGTTTTTAATGCAACAGTGTTTATGTGCTCAAAATTCTGACAGTGGAAGTGTGAACCCTCCTCTGAGGTGCTCCAGAGCATTAGTTTGCACTGAAGTCAGAAGCAATGCAATTCAGAAAGCAGCCCAGCTGTGCCCGTAGAGAAGAGTGCCCTCTCTGTGGGCTGAACTTCCTTATTAGCCCTCAAAAAATGTTGGCAGCTCAGTGAAACCACTGCCTGGTGGTAGAAAAGGATTATAAAGAAAAGGCTGGGTTATGCTTGTTTTTTTCCTAAATCTGCAGGAGTTAGTGGATTGGCAGAGCTGTCAGCGGATGGTGGAATTTAGTCTGGAGAAGTTTTAATGACTTATCCAAGTTAATTCAGGCAGTGAGTAGCAAAACCTGGCCCTTGGAGCTTTGCATCACAGCGTGCAGTTTCCTGTGCCTGGAATCAGAGCCTTTGTAACCATCTTCATCCAATAGAGATGTAAGGAATATGGTCATAGGCATTCGACTCCAGTTCCACAAAAGTAAAGAAAGGTTTTCAACGTTTTGTGGAATTAAAAGACGTCTTGGCTTGTGTCTAAACCCTTAGCTCAAAGCAAGAACTTGATGCTAGTGGGATCATTAAATTGAGAAAATAGGTAGAAGTGTTTGGTTTTGTGGTTTCCTCAAATTGGCTTGTTAGCAATAGAAATTGTGGTGGTGTTGGTGGTAAGGGTGGTTTTCATAAAGGATAAAGCAAAGGAATAAACTTGTTATTCTTTATTAAATATGACCTTTGCTGTAATTTTTGGCTAAAGTAGCAATTGGTATGGATTTCTTAATAAAGGGATCCAACAGAGAGAAAAGATTAAGGACAGAATTTAAAAATTAACACAATTCGGGTTTTTTTAATGTAAACAGCATAGAGAATAAATTAAGTGAAAAAAAAAAAAAAAGCTGATTTCTGAAAGAAAACAGTTGACTGAGTCTAGGATAAAGCTGGGAGCTGAGCTTCTACCCTTTCTTTGCTGCAGGTCCAAAATAATGTGTAAGCATTTTCCTTACTTATTTTAAGCTATAGATCAGGGATTTTTCAACCTCCCCACTAGGGATGTTGCTGTTCAGGAGACTGGGTTTGACATAAAGGTATAGGAATCAGAAAGAAATAATAAAGTGATTTTCCAGTGGTATAGATGTCATGTAGTTGCCTACTGCTCCATGAAAATCTTGAAAGATGTTCCCATGGAGTATCATTCAGGTGAATCAGGTGGGGGTTTTCTGTTTCTTGGAAATATTGGGGAGGGTGGTTCTTTGATTGAATGGTTTTGGTTTGGCTTAAGTGTTACATATGTATGGAAAATGCATTTTCTGAGGCCTAGAGAAACTGGAATTTCCCAAGATGTGCTTGTGACCTGTAGGACATCCTCAAAATTAAGGGACTGTGTAAGAGTGCATTTGTGCATGAAATGTGACATAAAAGTTTGGACCAAATCTTTCTGTCTCTCACTCAGGCAAGACTCCCTCTAGAATGAAAAGGAATCTTGTCTAATAAATGAATGTGATAAATCCTGCTGTCTGATGGTTCGTGTTGAAGACACTTCACAAGTGATGATCAAACTTCCTGTTGTTGGTTTGAAGTGTGCCTTTCGTACACCTTTCTTCTTCCTGCTGTAAAGTTCTAAAGCTAATGTGGTCATAATAATGTGTTCAGGTGAATTATGCTTTCAAGGAGATGAAATACATGGAATTACATAGAATCATGGAATGGTTTGGGTTGGAAAGGACCTTGATGTTCATCTAATTCCAGCCCCCCTGCAGGGGCAGGGACCCACTAGATCCCCATTCAAGCACTTCCAGGGATGCGACCTCCATAGCTTCCCTGGGCAACTTGTTTCAGTGTCTCACTGAAGAATTTCCTCCTAATATCTAATCTAGATGTCCTACCTCTCAAAAACAGTTTGTGTTTGCACAGGTCATAGCTATGAGACAGGGCTTGTATTTTCCTTGCCATTATTTTATTCACCCTCAATATATGATTTTCTTTGGGTTGTCCAGATTTTGAGCTCTTCCAAGTCCTCCTGTGGCCATTCTCTCCTGAATAATCATCAAACAGAGAAATTGTAATTAAAGCCAAGTTTTTTGGAAGTGGCAGGTGGCTCTGAAATGCTTGAATTCTGTGATGATCAGCTTTCAGCATTGCTGAGCACAGGCCATTTCCCCCCTCTCCCCAGTGGAAAGATGGGGGGCTGCTCTTAAAGTCACGTCTCATTAGTGTTCTGTCTTGAAACTGAAGAATCCAAAAAATGATCATTTATGGAATCTCTAGACAAGTAATTAGTTGAAATTACTGTTCTTAATTACCAAGAATTATATAAGAAGGGTTTTTTGTATTTTTACTTTTGTTCAGTGTTTGAAATTACATGTTTTAGAAAAAGTGCAACTCTTCCTAGACCATAATGTTGGTTGTATCACAGAGCAGGTTGTTTTTTGTTACTGAGTTCTTTCTCCTTGCAAAAGTGTGTGGTTGTTTTGAACTAGAGATGTGCATCTGGAGATCAGACAGGGGAACAATTTACAGGGTGTGAAAAATTTCAAAAATGTGTTGTCCTTTTGCAGGGGAGAAAAACTTTTTGAAGCAGTATCGTAATTTTCCCTACTAAGTAGGCATTTTTGCAACCTCTTTCTCTTTCAATTGTGGGGTTTCTGTATGGTTTTTTTGCTTCTTTTTTTTTAATGCCAGGGTGCAATAACCTTCAAAAATAAACTTCAAACTGCAGCTTTCCAGACTGCTTCTCCTTTTTAAAGAGCACAGGCAACTAATCGGCAGCAACCAGCCACATAGCTGGAGTGTTTTCCATTCTAGACAATATCCTACTAATTTGATGCACACATGGATGCTTCACACAATCTGCAAATTCATCACTGGCATCTTGCATTAGTCATCTGACAGATTGCCAAGTGTTTCATATTCCTTTCATGTGACTTTATTACAAAACACACACGCACTCACGCACTGCCTTACTTCTGCCAGTAGCCAGTTCAGTGAGAATTCACTGCAGTTCTGTTTACAACAGTCATGGAGAGAAATCTGCACTTATTTTCAACTATCCTCTGCTGTAAAATGCATAAGTCCTGGTTTGCGTTGTGCCCTTCTCTTCTTATATAATGACATTAACCAGCAGCCTGCAGAGAAAACCAGGCTCAATGAAAAATGTAATCTCATTGTTTTTTGTTCATAATACTTATGCTATTAATTAAATGCTGATTTTTTTTTTCTTCTTTGTGCCAATTGACATCATCTTCTGCATCTAGAGCACATGAAAACTGCATAGTCTCCTGACTTGCCTTCTCTTTTTAATCTCCTTTTCCACTTTCTAGTAACGGCACAGCTAACAAGATGAATGGAGCTTTGGATCATTCAGACCAACCAGACCCAGATGCCATTAAGATGTTTGTTGGACAGATTCCCCGTTCATGGTCAGAAAAAGAGTTAAAAGAACTTTTTGAGCCTTATGGAGCTGTCTACCAGATTAATGTTCTCCGAGACAGAAGTCAGAATCCTCCCCAAAGTAAAGGTACAGTAGTTCTGCTCTGTTTGCTTTCAGTTTGTTTTAGGTTTTGTTTTTTCTTTTTTTTATTATTCTTTTCTTTTTTATGGTCTTGCATGCCTTCAGGATTTCCAAAGAGGTTTGCATCTGGGCTGTCTGTTTTGAAGTCATACTGTGTTGAGCTATGTAGCAGTCCTAAGAGGAGAAGGCTCCTGAACACTTATCGATTACTGTCTTTCTCCTCTTCTTAAATTGCAGTTTAAATGTCTGTTATCTGGAAGTGTGCATTCCAGCTGTGCAAACAATAACAAAAGATTGCCATTCTTGTTTAAATTATTATTGCCAAGAAACATGGAAACCAGAGCAGTCACTTTCCCAGGATTAGCTCATGAAAAATAAGATTTTCTACTTCTTTTTGTTTCCACTCTTTGCACCCCAGGCGGGAATAATTTTGAGGATACAAAAGGGGAGAAATCATAGGATTTCATAGCTCTTGCTATGTCATTTTTCCAGAGGCAATAAAAACTACAAAATAGTATTACCCTGCCCTTTTCCCAAAATCTGATTTATATTCTGTAGCTGTGTTAAAGGTTTGATTTTTGGCTCTGGTATTTTCAAAAGGGTTGCTTTTCCTTCCTACATTTTTTTCTACACACAAAGCATCTGTCCTTAACTGTGTTGCTTTCTTTCACTGAGTGTTTAGGCATGTGAGAATTTTGTGTGTTAAAGCATATGTTAGTGTACATATGCTTGCATGTAGACTGCAGGTGAGTTTTGGTGTTGCTTTTTGTTTTTCACAGAGTGCATTTTTCTCCCTAAATAGCTGTATACTTTCATTTACACTTTAGGTTTGGTACATCAAAGTGTTGCTTTACAAAGCAACAAGCAACTGTACCAATAATTAGTGCAGCTCAGAGGTGTAATGGTACAAGCCTGTGTGCCTTGCTGTAAGGTTACTAGATAGTTATTCATTCTCACTCCTGCCATTGCTTCTAAAAACCTTTAAAAGCTCATGTGCTCTGGAGAATATAATAAACCAATTTTGTGGACTATCAGCTGACTAACAGTGCAAAACAGCCCTCGCTTGAGATTTCCAGTTCAGTGTGAGGTGACCACTACTGTGGAAGGCACATGGCACAACTTTGGGTGCTCCTGTGCAAAGCGCTGCCAAGGCTCAGCAGTTCCTCCTTGCCTGGGTGCAGGGCAGAGGATCTTCTTGGTGGCCTCTTCTTTGCTGTCCCAATTGGACAAAGTCTTGTGCTATAAATGAAACAGTTCATTTTGGGTTGCTTTCATGTATCACTTCTGGTTGGAAGACTTGGTGTTATGGGTGTCACACCAATGTCAGGAAGGGGGTTCATCTCACCATATCTTGCTGCTAACCAAGTCCTCAGATTAGATTGCTCATTCCCTTCAGAAGGAGAAGGTAATTTTGGTTGGAGTGTTTAGTGCAGTTCTGCTTCCAGCTCCCTCCATTCCCTAGGGTTGATGTATTGTAGCATGCAGCCCCTTGTTACGTTAGCACAGAGCCCTCACCAAGTGTCTTTTGCTTGTAATGCTGGATAGAAGGCAGCATTAAGAGGTCAAGCAACTGGATTTTCTGCAGTCCAGGCTGCTATGGATGAGTAAATTCCTACTTAGTTTAAACCACACAAATGCTGAACTTTGAGACTCTTCCATGTAGTAAGAGCCGATTCCTGGGACACAGAAATGCTTTCCCACTAAGCAGTAAATGAAGTGAGACTTGTATTGTGGTTAGACAGAAGAAAGTCACCAATTCCTGTTTTTGCAGTGTTTTCCATTATGCTGTACCTGTTTTCCAGGCAGCTGGAAGGCATGAAGGACAGGTTATGCAAATTCTTGTAGACTAATTATGAAGGCTTGCAGTCCCCATATTCAGTATTCTTTTTGAAAGGTGGTTGGTTTTGGTTTGGCTGGTTTTTGTTGGGTTTTTTCCACTCTTTGTCAAGATGATGTCTTTATGTTACTTCAGGCATTATATGTTCTAATGAGTAAAATAAATTGATCCTCAAGAAAGACAGAATAACCTTCAGACTTACATTTCCCTGACCCAGCAGCAAGCTCCTCTTGTGATCAGCTTTTCCCCTGGAAGTTTTGGAGGAGTCAGTCTCCATACTGGCTTTATTCTTCCTCTTGGCTGAGTCTGCCAGTAAGGTTGCTAGATACAGAAACCTTTTGAGTTTCTTGTGGATATCTCTTGACTAGAAATGATTTTTCATAGAATCATAGAATTGGCTGGGTTGGAAGGGACCTCAGAGATCATCGAGTCCAACCCTTGAACCACCGTTGCGGTTGCTAGACCATGGCACTGAGTGCCACATCCAGTCTTTTTTTAAATATCTCCAGGGACGGAGAATCCACCACTTCAGTGGGCAGCCCATTCCAATGACGGATCACTCTTTCCGTAAAGAAATTCTTTCTAATATCTAACCTAAACTTCCCCTGGCACAACTTAAGTCCATGCCCTCTTGTCTTGTTGAAAGTCGTTTGGTAAAAGAGCCCAACCCCCACCTGGCTACACCCTCCTTTCAGGTAGTTGTAGAGAGCGATGAGGTCTCCCCTGAGCCGCCTCTTTATTTTTTTTATTTTTATTTTCTTAATCCAGCAGCGCAAAAGATTTGGTGTGAGAGATTATTGAATATTTGGTTAGAAACCAAATAAACAAAAAAATTGCCTTGAAAAATGTCTGGTAGTCTTGTCATCACAATGCATGAGAAGTACTTCACCTGTGCTATTTAATTGGCATTTAATAATGAAGCTGAGTTTTGACTTTTTGTTTGGAGGTGAGATCAAATCTCATGCTCTCTTGCTGTGTGAAGACCCACACAAAGCAACCATTTTTATTTGAGCTGGGTGGATTGGGGCAGTGCCAGGCATTTTCCTGCCTGCTGCCTCTCTGCATCACCTCCAGATTTGCAGCATGGGCCATCAAGGGGATTTTGTGGTTAGGTGATGCTAGAAAAAGTCAGGTTTTTATTGTGCAGAACATTTGCAGGCTGGTATTACCCAGAAATTTTCTCTGAGTGTTCTGCAAACCATTACAAGCAATGACAAAAATGCAAGTTAGTTCTACTACAGTGTGCAGAGGAGGGGGAGAGGAGGTTTTTGGTTTTTGAAGAATGGCATTTTGATTTTTGAAAGATTTTGCTCTTACCAGAGAAGGGTTGTGTATTTCTATTAGCTTGGCCAAAGGGGCTTCTCCAATTTGGGCAGAATTTTTCTCTTATGAGCTGTGTATAAAGCTGCAATCTGAGTCTCTCCCAATTCTGTCAAAAATAACCATAGGCTGCTTCTCTCTCTCCTGCTGTTACTAAGACTGTCTTTCATACCCTCCAACGACAGACGGCCTAGTTCATGTCTTTCCTCTTTTTTTGTATTGCTTGCCAGCTCTGCAAAGCTGAAGCTGGACAAAGATGAGGAAGACAGGTAGAAAGCCAAGTTTTACTCACTTTGGAAAACTAGAGGAAAGCTTTCTTATTTCCACAGATATAGCACTGATAGTGCAAGCGTGTAAACTTGGCTTTATTAACTGGGAATCACAGGAATAGCTGTGTTTCAGTGAGTGATGATCAAAACATCCTCTGTCAGTAGCAAAATCCTCTTGCTTTCCAGAGTTTGCAGATCTCTGGTTCATTTTGGATGTGTGAAAGAGCTCAGTAAAGTAATTTGACTTTGTGCTTATCTCCTGTTGTTTTGCAAGGCTTTTTCCTCTCGCTGCAACAGGAGAAATCCGGGAGATTAGGTAAACTACCTACAAAAAAATGGAAAAGGAAAAAAAAAAAAAAAAAGCAGGAAATCCTGTAACACTGAAATTAATGGCACTTTCAGCTTCTGAGGGCTAAAGGGATTCAAAGTCTAGGCCGATCAGCTCTCTCTGTTCCCAGTCCAGTTTGCTGCATTATATAATTATTTTGGGTGGATAGATGACTTTTTTTTCAGAGTGGTTGTTAAAGAGAGCTTCTATAAAACCTAAAATACACAAGCTCAACATGAAGGCAGTATACACTGCCACCAAGATCTCTCTTCTTCCCTACTGTTCTTCCAAACCGGAAAGATTTTCTTGGCTGCTGTTGTTTTGGACTCCAAGTGCTGAAGCAAGCAGATGGCCCAGGGCTACTTCTGCCCACTGAAATGCAGCAGAAGAGTCTTGGGCCAGATCCACAATGTCATTTTGGTACCTTGCCCCTGCTTCAATACCCGTTAATTCCTGTAGAGATAGAGGTCCCCTAAAGCTTTGTGAGCTTCAGCCTGCTCGTGCCCCTTGTTGGGTTTGTGTTGCAGGAAGCAGGGGAGAGGCACCTGGGTAACAACTAACTCCTAACTCTGTGTTTCCTTGTAGCTTTTTACAGACCCTTTATCAGATTAGAGGGTAGCTGCTGAGTGAACAGAGATGTGCTGTAGTTAAAGGCCAGTGTTTATTATTATCCTATTTAACATGGTAATTTCAGTCTACCAGGAAGCAAGTAAAGGAATCTGGTAATGAGGCATTCATCTGCTGCATACAGGAGAGACTGGATGGGCGAATCATACAGGAGCCAGAAGTTATGTGGCTTCTTTGGGTTCCACTTCAACTACAGTTAAACCCTTCAAAAATGCTCGTGAACAGGCAGGGGGAACAGTTCTTCCACTACAGAAGGTCCCTGCTTACAGTGTCCCATTTTCTGTGGGAACAGAAAAGGGAACTTGGGCAGTACTAATGGGAGCAGGGCTGTGGCACTCCACTTGTCACACAAGCCCATCCTGACTGTCCTAATCAGCAGCAAAGACATTAACCAACCCTTCTTTCCTGCCCTTGCCTCATGGCTCAGCTGATTACATGCTCCTGCTCCTCAAATATCAATGCTTTGTGTTTGGCAAAACTATTTTAGAGATATTTTAAAAGCTCCCCTCAGACATCACAGAGTTTCTCTCCACATTTTGACTTACATTGAGTCTTGGATGCTCTCACAGGTCCACAAAAACATAGTCTAGCTTTTGAGATCCCATGAGTTGCATCACAAGCACATATGTTGTCAAAACTGCAGAACTTGGGACCACAGCCATTATGCAAGTGTGCTTTAAAATAATTTTTAGTGATCATGGACAAGAGGTCTTCTGTTACCATTGTAGAGTTGAAATCTTTCATGCACTGAATGAAAAATTGCCTTGTCTATTTTTTAAGCAGGTGCTTTGTGTACTCCATGATGTTTCACACCATGAAGAGTCACAAAAGCCAGATTTTGCTTTTAGATAAAAGTACAGTGGGGAGGGAAAGCAAATTAGAAAGTTGAGCTTTCAACTTTCAGTCTCTGACTTTAGAATGTTTAAATTTAAACCTTAAAGAGCATTAATTCTGTAATTTTATATAGCTTATAAGTAGGATTAGAAAACATATTAGCGATGTGAGCTGATTTTTTTTTTCTGATTGAACAAATCTGCTGGAGTTTTTCAAGAGGTTTCTCTGAAAGTGGACAGGTGTGAAATTGTGTGTATAATCAAGCTGGATTTCCCAGGGGCATTTCACACAGTGTCACATAGGAGAGTAATACATGCTGTTGCTGGTGAAGCAGAGAAGGGCCCATTTTCAAATGGAGAAAGGAGCTGGTTAGATGATCGAGGGCAGATTAGAATGGTGAAAGGTTATGGGCCAGGGGAAGAGAGGGGATGATGATTGGAGAGCAGCAGGGACTGTTATTGGAGATCAATATCTTTTCACTCTCTATGTAAATGGCTTTGACAGAATGAACCACTGACTTGTTATCCAACTTTTTGGATCACACAGAAAGGACTGGATAGAGGTGAAGCCATCTGATAACCTGGAGAAAACAGTCCAATACAAAGAGATTCAGCTGGGTAAAATGAACCATGAGCAAGAGTAAATTTGAGTTTTGGGTGAACACATATGTTGAATATTTTTTCAAAGATTTGAGAGAAGTAGAAGATTTGAAGAGAGCACATATCATAAAAGGATCGACATGATGTTTTGTGTCCGTGTGGTCAAAAAGGCACAGAAATGTGAAGCTGTATAAATGGAAGCATTGAATATATCTTTCAAGGAAATACTGCACCACTTAAAGAAAGAGGGTTTTTTTGATCATGTTTAAACTACAGCTACCAATATTTAGTAGCATTCTATAGAAAGGGGCAGAGGTCCAGAGAAGACCAGCATGATTTTGTATAAAGTCAGGAAGGGTTAAGCCATGGTAAGAGGTCTAAGAAGGTGAACTTTTAAAGGGCTTCAAGCATTGACTGAGAAAGAATACATGACTGTACCTTGGTTTGGAAAAAAAAGTTATAAGGGGATATGATTGAAGTTTCTGCAGTATATTGAAGTGCATACTGAAGGCAGGAGGAGATAAATTCTTTCAATTAATATTAAGCCCAGGGACTGCATAGCATAGACTTAAGGTTGAGAAACAGCAGGCCAACAGAAAAAAAAAAAAACCCACACAACTTCTTAAGTCAAACTTTCTTCCTTCACTTGCAGAGTAGAGAATGGTCTTCCTGAAGCAGCAGTAAGAAAAGTTCCTAAAGAAGCTTTTCTCTTGCTTGCTTCCTTTTGGTATTTTGAAATATTGTGCAAGGAGCAGCATGAGACATGAAAGTGCCCCATGTTTCACCCCATAAGCAGGACAAGGTGTCAGGAATGTGGTAGACACAGCTGACAGTGGGTTATGTATGGCCAGGATGAAGAGAATCTGACATTTCAGATGACCCCTGATATTTTTGTATTGTTTTGAGGAGGGGGAGGAGATGAAGATAAAGTCCTATTGCATACTTGACTGTAAACTTTTTGCCCACATAAATCCATCTTGCTGTATATTCCCATCGATTATGCCAAAAACCAAAACAATTCCTGTTTCCTTTCACACAGAAAATGATCACAGCAAATCCAACCGGGCCAGATAATGCAGAAACAGTGGAAGATATTTGGGAAGAAAGTGTAACAGGAGCAGGGGTTTTTGACTGCAAGAGTAGAAGATGTTGGGGGGACTGGGTAGAGAGTGGTTTCTGATTGTGGTGTTTAAAGAATGGGACTGTGCACATAAAACCTCCCTCAACCTTGTTTCTGAAGTTCTTATGTATGGCATATGAATGACTGGAGCTGTAGCAGAATTAAGAAGGTTTTTTAAGCATCATTTCACTCTGTATTTTTACAGTATTTATCACAGTGGGGGCTTGGTACAGAAGTGAGGACTCTAGGTGTTGCTATAAGAAATTAATGGAAATAACACATCTCTAAGGGATTAAAGGAGATCGCTTTGGGGCTCATTGGTTGCACAGTTTTGTAGCAGCTTAAGTATGATTTACATCTGTATATGAATTTTCAAAATTAGGCTAAGAGTGTATAAGCACATAATAATTACATCTATGCTGAAAAAAAAGTGCATAAACTTAAACTACATTAATTGGTTTAGTTAAATTGATAGAAAAACTCCTATGCAGACCAGCCGTTAGGAGTAGGACTTCATATTCCAACTGTGGTTTTCCTAATTGATATTTAATGTTCATGTCTAATAAACACTTGGGGGAAAGACAAGCTAGGTAAAAGGATGTTTGAGCTCCCACTCAGGCATGAAATAAATCCAAGCACTTTCCAGGTATGTTCAACAACTCCAGGAATACTGGTGAAATTATGGGTTCAGGTTTTCTGACATTTCAGGGGGGAAAAAAAAAAAGAAAAAAAAAAAAAGGGATTTGTTTGTGGGTTTTTTCCCTAATTATGTTTTTAAACAATTGAAAGTTAATGATTTAGAATTATGGAGATTACACAATAGTGGGCTTTGGTCATGACAGTGCTGGAAATAATATTTTACACAATAGTTAAAAAAGGCAAGCAGTTCTTTGCCAGAATGTTTACTTCTTCAGCAAACCATCCAACACTTACCTATTTAATATTTTAGAATAACTTTACAAAAATTCCCAAATGTTCTTAAAATATAATGGGGTAATCTTTTTTTATAATGCCATCATTAAATCAGAAAACTACACAGGCAGGTGGTTAAAACAGCCTTAACTTTCAATAAAATTGAAAAAACCCCAGCTAATAAAATTTCATTGTTGAATCTGAATAATATGCCAAACCTCAGTCTCTCAAATATATAATCTCAAAGGTAAAAATTGTAATACATGGAAAAATCTGAGTCAAGTCATGCACACACTCGCACACAGAATTAATCAATGGACATAAAGCTCAGACATAAAATCACATGCATGTTTAAGTATTTTCAAGATTGATGCCTAAATTTAAAATATATACCTCTGAAACAGTGCCAGATACTGTCAGTTTGAGATTTATGGTATCCAGTTTCTTCAGTTGCATATTAAAGCTCACATCAGTGAGTTTAGATCTTTTTATGACATTGTTGTGGCACTGAAATTCTTTCCTCTTCCAATTTTCTATTAAATGAGTAAACATACAATATTTAGCTGCTTGCCACATGAAAAAGATGCATGTTTTTGTTAAAGAACAATCACTTCAAAAGAAAACAAAACACAACTCTTGCAGTCTTTCTCATTCTCTTCAGTTCTGATGTTTTAATCGTAGAAGTCTGAAATCTTCACACATGGTGGCATGGAGCTCAGAGGAAGAAAACATTTTACAATGGAGCAATGTCAAAAATGAAGTGTAATTGTAGAATAGCCTTATGAGCATGTATTTCAGCTGTGCTGCAGCTTCCGAGACTCTCATTTCCACCACAAGAATGGTGTTTTATTGCTTTAATCTTCTATTATTGCCACCCTGCTAAAACTATCAACAAGTGTGTGTGCACACATATGCACAGATTAATTAAAAAAAAATAAAACCCACAATATGAGAAGTTTTGTTCATGAAATAGAAACAAGAGTTCCCAAGGAAGTAGGAATTTCTCCACCACTGCTGAGATGATGTGCTAGACGTGGAAATATTACAATTATGAGTTGCAGTAAAAAGCTAAAGACTATGCAAAATGTTTTATCATAAATATGCCATTGAGTTTGCTACTTCTTGACATGAATTTTAAACCACAGGAAAGCTTTGAAAGGATGTCTGTTACTCTTTATAATTTTTAAATACATTATAAAATGGATATGTGTGAAGCATTTGCAGTGCAGAATAATTAGTAGTTCATTATTTCCATCTTCCCAGCACCATACTTTGTCACCCTGCTGGAGCAGGGTAGCAAGAGGACAGTACTGAGCATGCCTTAGGTCTGATAAGACCCACAGCCTACCCTGGTGTCAGATTTGTGTTATGGAGATGCCAGGAAAGGATGTGTTGTGCAGGTGTAAAGTTACTTTTTTTTTTTTTTTTTTTTTCTTTCCAGATGTCAGTTCCATAGTGCACTGTAGCCATTAGCATATTTCAAAAGAACAGCAAATAACTCCCTAAGGATAAAGTCTGGTAGTGGCTTCTAAGCCTGGTTTCAGCTTACCTCAAGCCAGTGAGCTATGGGGAAGAAGGCTGCATATGCCATACAAATCTCCTGGTCCATCAATCTCAGGAAAGAAGGCACTTTCAGGAATCTGCATCTTCCTAATTGCTTATAAAAACACTCTGAGACAATCCAGTGAATAAATTAAATGTGAATGTTTCCAGTGATCTTTTTGGATTTTCACTGCACCTAATTACTGTCTAGTCTATGCCCATGAGGATGCAGTTTTAAGTGGGATGTTAGACTTTCACTGAGCAGATTAAACTCTGTGGTGCATAAATTCATTATTATTTGTGGAGGAAAAAAACTTCAGTGTCTACTACCTCATGGTTTTAATTTAAAATAAAACTACTAAATCTGAGTCATGCATTCTTTTAGAAGAAGAAGAGGAGCTATAAAGAGGTGGAAGATCTTTTCTAATAAACCACGTCTCTTATTTGCCTAACTGAACTGGGGAAATTTATGTTTCAAACAATAATTAAACTGTCCTAGCAGCTCAAGTTGTTATGCTTTCAATTGCAATTTTAGGGAGCTCTACTGCAATAAGGAGTAGATTAATATAATGTACTGCATGAAACTTTAGCTGCAAGGAAGAACGTGGCACAGTGAGGAGCAGCTCTGATGCTTCAGTTGTAGATCTCCAAATGTTTTGCAAAAGGAGAGAAATAGCATCACTTAATTTTTACCAGCTGGAAGAAATGAGATAGAGGCCTACAGGGACTTTTCTGAAAATTTTTGAGACACTTTGAGCAGGCAGAGGAGAACGTTCTGTTTGTGCTGTTACTGTGTCACCAAAATCAAATCTGCTCCCTTCGTTCTCGGTGCTTGGATTCCTGGACTGACTGACACAAAGGTTTTGTTATGTTAACACTGCTCAGGTGAGATTTGCATTGATTTATTCACATATTAATCATATCTGATGAAGACTGTGGTTAGAAAATGAGCGTGGAGCAGACCCATAGGCACCCCCACCCACTTTCTCTTTGCCTCCCGTAATTAAAACAGTAAGTATTAAACAACAGGATTCCTTTGTTATTGCACATCATGGGATATAAAAATCATTGTACATTTAAAATGGACTGTATTAACCTGAGTAATTCCACCAGGGCTTCAGTTTCTATAGTGAAAAGTGCTGTGTTGTCTCTGGCTCAATTAGGTTTTTCTCAGTGTCAATTTTAATTCACTTCACCGGAGCATGGGGGAACTCTCGATGGAAGGGAAAATGTTACTTCTGAATGAGAGCCTCCTGTATCCCACATTTTATTTAAGAGTTTTAAAATACTTCACAGCCCCAAGTTCTCCCTTGAATGTCTGCTATTGTGTGCCATAAGAGCTGAATGAAATTGCTTGATGTTTCTTAATGCAGTGAGCATCTGGGTTTGAGCAGAAGGGTGGAAATGAGGAGAGCAAGATTCTCTCAATTCATTTCATGCTTAAACAAAAAATGAACCCTTGGCAAACTTGGATGATCGAATCATCATAATTATGTCAAATGTTTCTAACCTCTACAAACATTCTGAAGGCTGGAGAGGGGATTTTTTTTAAGGCCATATAGTGATACCATGAGGGGAACAGAAAAATGGTAGATTTAGATTTGACATTAGGAGGAAATTCTTTACTCCAAGGGTGGTGAGACACTGAAACAAGTTACCCAGAGAATTAGATGCCCCATCCCTGGAAGCATTCAAGGCCAGGTTGGATGAGGCTTTGAGCAACGTGGTCTGGTGGCAGTTGTCCCTGCCTGTGGCAGGGGTGTGTGAACTAGGTGATCTTTAAGGTCCCTTCCATCCCAACCATTCTCTTATTCTGTGATCCAGCTGGCCATTGTTAGAGAGATGTAAAAACTAAGCAGCAGAGTTTCCTTTTGCAACACTGAGGCCAGGGCAGGGTTTGATAGACCTGAGAAGTGGGGTTCTTTCCCTTTTAGACTTGGCATTTCTCACCTCACCCAAGTGTCTGCACTTTGATGTGGATTGCTCAGTTACACTCTGCTTGGTGCACACTGCTGGCATAGCCCAAACCCTACTGTTTCTTCCCTAATTTTAAAGGGTCAAGTGGAGCAGATTTTTAATTTGAGGGTGCTTCTCATTGTTGTGAGAAAGGGAAGACAAGAAAAAGAGCCTACAATAGAACTGTATGGCAATTTTTACCATTACAAGGGCCTGAAACATCCACTGTGTATAGGGGTGGCTTTCCAAACTGCTTGTTTCCATCATGCTCAGCAGGTTTCTCTTCCTGTTTCTACACCTGTACTTCCATTATTTCATCAGGCTCTCGAGACTGTAGGTTTATGGATATTTGTGCACACTGAAGTTTGATGTTTGATTCTTCTTTTGGTTTCTTTTGTTTTGTTTTACTGACACCTCCCAGTTTCCAGTTTTGCCAATGATTGAGACTTTTTCCAGTATATCACTGGGCTACGTGTAGGGAAGCACAAGGGAATGTCACCAAAACCAGCTTGGTCAGGAGATGTGAATCTCTTCTCAGGTTCAGATGGAAGGTGACACTGCAGCATAGCTGCTGATAATACCAATTTGTGTATAAAAGGTGATTATGAAATTGTCTCAGAAGAGGGTGTTTTTCAGAAGAATCAAACGAAATTCTCTACCACTGCTACTACTTCTTTTAAGTTGTGGTTTCCTAGTGTGTATCTCCCAGCCTTTTGATTTCCAACACTTAGCTTTCCTTTCCAGTCCTTAGCTCTTAGCATGCAATGCCTTTTGGTCCTTTGTTGCTTGCTTCTTCTTGCTAGGGTATATATTGAGTTAAAAGGTGCTATGTGAAAGTGGAGAATTATTATTTTTATTATTATTATCATCATTATTTAGGTGCTGCAATGTAAGTAGTTTAAAAAAATCTCACAACTAAAGGTCAGCCTAGCTTGTAGGTTTACACATGCACAGTACAAGTAACCTTCAGAAATCTCCTCATGACAAGATAAGTGCAGTAATTATATTTAAATGAGTGCTAGAGAAAATTTCACTGTAAGCTGCATTAGCTGAAGAGTGTATGCTGTAAGAGGATTTAATTGAATTAATGTTACTTGCTATCAAATGGTCCATCTAGTGTATTGCCAGGTCTCCTTATTACTAAGAATAATATTTGGCTCATAAAGACCCCTGTTCCACTAGGCAGACAGTCCTGATGACTTCAGCAAGTGATTAAAAGTTAAAGCATGTTCTTCACTACTTTGCTGAGTAGGAACAGGCTTGAAGCTAAGAACCAGTATAGGTGTATGTACATGACAGGTAATCACTGAGCCCTTCAGGAAGGCTGTTCATCTTCGAGGTGGTTTTCCAAGTGTCTAAGGAAGGTGAGGTTTTTGAACAGAAGTGTCCTTCCTAGTTTGAGTGTGTCTGTTGTGAGTAAGGGCTGCACCAGGACGAGCAGCCCAAGCACACCTTGTGCTGCACAACAGAGGTGTCAGGGTGACCCATGCTGGGGCTTCAGAGCCTCTGCTGAGGACAGGAACTGCTCGTGATGGCAGAGGGATTGTGTTGAATAATCCTGGTGGTATTTTTAATGCTGTTATTAATGCAGGATTCTCGCTCTCGCATTACAGGGAGATGTGGCAGTGAGAGCCAGGAAGGTATTTTGTGTGACTTCCTACATGAAAGCAGAAATGCAAATAAGCTACGTTAACATATTCACGTTTTATAAATGGAAGACTCAGACGCATGGAAACACAGTGACATAGCCAGAGATGCTTCAAGCCACTGATAAAGATATCCACAATTTCCCTACTCTGCTCTTATGTTTTAACCATTAAGGAGAAAATGGGATATATATGGGATGTTTTTGCAGAATATTTTTGAATGTCAAAAATATCACTGAAGTTTGCATCTCCTTTGTTTTCCTTTCGTATGCATTCTTTTAAAAAAGGAATACATGAAATCTAGCAACAAAATCTTTTATTCTCCATTCATTCAGCAACAAAGGGGAAAAATGGTTTTGAACTGCTTTTTTTGAGGAAATTGGTAAACAATGGAATAGTTTCTGCAGCAACTTTCTTTGTTATGAACCGAATCCAATGGCAAAAGTTTTAATTCACCTACACATCTTACATTTTAATGATCCACATGCCACTCCTGAACCTCACCCACCCGTGTTTATGCATGCAGTTGACATTCTGTTACAATCAGTAAGGCACATGCCATTCAAAGGACTTACAGTCTTCTCTTTGTTTTTGTGGCTTTGGGTTTTTTTGGGGAAAAAAAGAAAGTAATTGCCCGTGTCAACTGATGTTGGTTACATGGCATTGTTTGGCTCTCTTAAAAAAACAGTGATCTGCTTTTCCCTATGAAAATACTCAAGGTCTCAGTTGACAAAAGAGAAATCAGCATGTAAAGCAGCAGCCTAACAATCTGTGCTGCAAGGAGCAAGAGTGCAATATTCTGTGCAGCAAATGTCAGAAGTGGTTGCAATCTTAAAAAAAAAAAATTAAATATTTAATTAGGATGAGACGCATTATTACTATTGCAGTCAGATGTGATTTGGGGGAACAATCTGTTTAAAAGCAGGGCATTTTTTTCATACATTTGTGTGTAACATTTTTTATTGAATATCCATTAGGCAGCATCTGGCACAAATTGTTCTTCTTTCTCCCTAAGTTTCTCCCTTTATTTTGTATTTTAGGAGGATATTACAGAAGGTAATTTGGTGTCTCCCTTTGTATGATCATGGCTTTAACTTTTGATTGACTACTTAAAGGAAACAGAGGGAAGGGGAAAAAATAAGTTGTGGGGTTTTTTTCTCTTTTTCTAGGGAACATAAAGTATTTAGACTTCATGGAGAGTGCCCATAGTACCTTGTGTGCACACAGCAGAAGTGCAGCCTGCCCTGTTGTGATCAGGGTCCTTGTGCCACAGATAACAAAGGAACTAAAATCTGGGGCTCCAGTCTTGTCCACAGGCTCTGGTTATCAACTGCTGTTTGTATTGCAGATTCGTGTAACAGATTGTACCATATGCTGTAGAAACAGATTGATAAAATGATCTTTGTCCTGAAACATTGATGGCATAGATGAATGAGAAAGATTGTGCAGTGAAAGCTGCACAACCCAGATGCCAGAAGTTTGGACCCATCTCCTCAACAAAAAGGGCTTTATGCATGTTTATTGAAGCAGAGATCTGTTCTTGCTGATTTTGCTGCCAAAGGCTGAAATTTTAAGAAAGATTTAAAAGGAAACAGCACAAAAATCATTAGAAAGTGAGTAGGAGAAGGGAATGTGCCTACTTCTTTTTTTTCCCCCTCTTCTTCTTGTCTAACAGCATTTCTCCTACACTTGCCAAATTGAGCATGTCAGAGAAGCAGACTTTGGAACTTTGGGTAGCTGCTCACAGCCTTGGAACAACGCCCTGAAAAAAAAAAAAAAAAAATAAAAAAAGAAAAAAGCTGGGGAGTGCAGGGCTGAGGCTTTGGTGACCTGACTCTGGGAGGCACTGCTCATGGAAACTCTGATACTCTGGAAATGATGATGAGAGCAAGCCTGAAAACTTGGCTTGTTCTCACCAGGCTACTCAAACAGGAAAATTTCTAATACTTAATGTCGTTTTCATCGTCCAGGGCATGTAAAGAGATGATCCACTTATGCCCTGTGTGGTTAGGAAAACCAAGAATTACTCATCTTACTTGTTGAAGTAGCTGATGTGCATTTCAAAGTGCCTAGATGTTAGCTTGCTGGAGGAAGGAGAAGTGAGCATTAAGATTAATTCCAATGAAAATATTTTTGTGGAAATAGATTGCTCAGTTAATATAGATCATCTGCAGCTGGAAGAATAATGATTTAAGTCTGTTTATATGTTTTATTAAATCCTTAAACTATTTACATGAAAATGGAGGTGTCTGGAATTGCGAACAGCTCTTTCAGAGGAGCTTTGCTTAGGGATGAGAAATGATTTTGCCATTTCGAAACACTCCTGTTTCTCTTTCACATGAAAGTGCTCTTTCACTAGAATTATTAAAGAAAACATTTTTCAGCTCTGAAGTATTGCTGATATTTTGGCAATGCTTGTGGCCAGTAGCCCAAGTGATGGGAACTACTGAGAGCTCAGGGTTGAAACAACTTGTGTTGACTTTGTGGTAGAACAAATTTTATGTCTGAACAGGACATAAACTTTAGACCCACATGGTTGTCTTGGCTGGAGGGATGATGGAACCTGAATGTGCTGGGAGCCAGGGCTCAGCTGTCCCTGACTGCTCATGGCTGAGCTGCTCTGGCCTTGGTCAAGAGAGATTGGTCTCTAGATAAGGCAAAAAGACCTCACATTCCAGGATGCAAAGCTCTCAGGTTTGGAAACCTAACTGGACTGAAAAAAGACCTGCTAGTTCGAGTTTTTGTCTGCCAAATCCACACTTGTTCTGCTTAGTGCATTCCTAAATGTTTTGTCCAATTTTATTTGGAAGTGGACCATGAGATGCTGTTTCCAGCTCCCCCCCTTCCTACAAGATGAATTGTTTTATAATTGTACTTTAAATGCACAGTCCTAACATTATTTTTTTTTCTGGTATTTTGTTCCCCCGACTATTTTCTGTTGTATAATCCCTGCACTGTGCTAATGCTGATGAACAGGAGGAATACATTTTCTGTCAAAATAGTACTGGGGATAAACTCTGTCTAAGATTTTGGCTGACCCCCTCATCAGGCGTAGCTCAAAAATTAATTTGTCATTACCCAGGTGCTATGCACTAAGCTTTACTGGCATAGAGGAGGCCACATACTGTATGTTCTTTGGAAAGAAAAAAAGTTGTCATGTAATCACTGAGACAGTAAACAGTCATTTCCAATCTAGTAATATTTTATATGAACTGGCACTGTATGCTGTATATCATCCATCTTGCTAATCCTTGTTCCACATTACCTCCCACTTGAGGCCAAGAACATTACAGCTGTGCCAGAAAGTGGGTGGAAAAATAGCCTTATTATTAACCTAAGTTGAAAACATAATGGCTTTTTGAATGTCTTCATTCACAGATGCAGTCATACTAAAATATTAATACCCCTAGCTATAGAGAAACAGAACTTTCATTTAAAATCCATTGTCCATGTGTGTTTCAAAAGTAAAAGCCTTTAAAAAGTGCTGTGGATGCCCTGTACCTTTTGCTTTATGCCTTATAGTGTAAATTGCAGTATTCTGAAGTAATGGGGGTAAGAAATCTTCAGTGTAGTTTTTGAGCAATGTTGGTGCCATCACTAGCATCATGTTGTGATAACTGAGAGTTTCTCCAGTCTTCTGTTTCTTTTTAAACATGGGTAGTAACTAAATGGATGTTGGAACACAGATGATGACTTTTTAGTCCCATGATCAAGTAGAGATGCATTGCCAATGTCTGTGTTTAAATCTCAACCCCGGTGGAGCCAGAAATATTCAAGATGCATGTGTTTTCTGGGAGCAACCCTCATAAAGAGTAGAGAAGAAAACTGCAAGCCTCACCTGATTAATCTTCATAGCACCCTAGAATCCTTGATTTAGAAGAAGAAATGAGGCACCTAGCAGTGAAAACTGAGTAACAGCATCACTGAAAAGCCACAGAAAGAGGAGATGATGCTGTTCTGCAGCTGTAGTCATGGTTTGTCCTTTCTTGGTCTGTAACTCACTTCTGTGTATGTCTTCCTGGGTAAAACATGAGTCTTCCAAAAAAACCTCTTTGGGAGGTGTAAGAGTTGCTCTTGAGTATTCAGGAAAAAAAACAAAACCAAAAAAACCCACAACAAAAACAAAACAACAAATCAATCTGGATTGTACTAATTTGTGAGTAGCATGAAACAATGTGTTCCCTTTTAAAAAGCAAAAGAAAGATCCAAACCTACATTGTATTAGGCCATGTGGCATAAATCAGCCTAATTGTTTTAGAATTCAGAACTGTTTCATCATTTTAAATTGGGCTTGTCTGATATTTAGTTCCACATTTTTGATAACTCCACGGGACTAATCTGAAGCCTGCTGTTGCACATGAAAAGCTTTTTTTATCCTATCTTTTAAGACTGATGGAATGAGAGGAGGTTGGCAAGTAATCGCTTGGTTATCTCTGTGTCAAAGCTTATGATATGCATTATAGTGAAAACGTGCAATATGCTGTTCCAGAAATAATTTTTGCTATACATTAAAGTTTATCTTTTTTGCATACAAAATGCAAGAGTGAGTAATGCTGCCATCTGATAGAGAATTTCAATTTCTTGGAAATATCTTTAGATTTGCTCTAATAAGGCTTAGCAGGAGCCAAAATATTATACAAGATATGGGTCCCAGTCATAGCAGGACTTCACTCCAGTGTTACCCTATCCTCCATCTTAAGTGAGAAGAAAAATTTCACATTTTTAGGATATAATTTTGCCATTTCTCTGTTGACCTGGTGCACTTCATGGATAAATAGAAATGTGAGGGGTTTTTTGTGAAAAGACCAAGCAGTGCTTGGTACCAGAAGGAACCGACAGCTGCAAATCTCATTTGACAATCTAACCTCTTGCCACCAACCATCCCTCAGTTCTCTTCCAGAAAAAGTTTCTATAGCTTTTTCTTTTTTAAAAAAGGATAATAACATGTTGATTAAAAGACAAGGGCACACTGTAAAATCTATAAGGGTACCACTACCAAAATATTATTGTTATTCAGGTTGGTCTTCATGCAAAATGAACAATGGAAAAAAAAAAACTTTTGTCAGAGAAGGAGCAAAGGCTGAAGATGAAATACTGTACAAGGACTCCTTGGATTTATTTATTTGATTATTTCCCTCCCCAACCACCCCCAGCTTTCAGATGAGACTGAGGACTTTGTTCTGAATCCCTATGAATTTTTGGTAGCAAACCAAAGTACCATTAAGCTCACAGTTATTTTGTTTTGTGGATGTGTTGCTGTAGAGAACACTGTGCAGAATCATGCTACTACAAACCTGATTAGATACATTCAGGATCCCCAAGTTATTGATGCCAAGGAACACTCAATAGTTTCATCTGTTTTGCAGAGAAGCTTCAGTCTAAGCCTTCCTGCCACTGCCTGCTCAAGGCCATCTTTGACAGCCACAGGAGCCCCCACATAGCTGTTCAGGCACTTGTTTTGTTCCTTTTCTCTATTTTTCCTTCTCCCTCTGATTAAGTTGCCAATCATCCAACTTTTTTCTCTTCTTGTCTTGATAAGTTGCCAATCATTTCATACAGTCTGTCCCTCTCTAGCCAACTATTTCTCTTGTCATAACTTGGAAACAGGCTGCTGACAATTTATTTTAAATCTTGATTTGATTAAATTCCATGTCTTGATCTTTGAAGAGCCATAAGCCTATATATCATGGTACTGTCTTGCTTGGATTGCTCTGAACTGCTTTTAATTAGAGGGCTTGAGTTGTGCCCCATGGGTCATCCAACACACTCCCAATATTCCCTTGCTTTAAGAGATACTAAATATTGGTGAATAGATTTTTTTTAATCAGTTTTCCAAATCATGCATGGTTGATAGTATCAAGAACTAAACCAGTATTAAGACTTCTGGGAAGATTTACATGTTTACTTGCATGATACACGTGGTTCTACTAATTTGCCCTGGTTAGTGACTTCTACAAAGACTGCAAAGTAGTAGTGTTCTTCAGGAAGGTTTTCAAGAAATAAATAGTGATGAGAAATTAAAAATATTTACCATGAAGAGTATCTTTAAAATTAATGTTTGTGAGATTGAAAACTAGTTTTCTGGGAAAATAATGAGAGCCCTGATTCTGGGAAATCTATGGATAGGAGCAGATAAAACTTTGGAAGAATTACACGTGGAAGTGTAATGCTGTCCTCTCTGGGAGGAGAGCTTGGCTGAATTTTCCTGTCTAACAGTTTTATAATTCTATTAAAACTGCTTTCCTAGATTTGCAAGATAATGTTTTCTCCCAGTATTTATGCTTCATTAGTTCATTTTCCAGTGACAAAAAGAAGACTGCTCAAATCATCTTAACATGTATATTCTGTTACATGTATTCTGCATCTCCCTTTGTAGGTTTTACATTAGTTAATAAAAACCCAAACCAAAAAACAAAAAACCAAACAAAAACCAAACCAACAAACAAAACCCAATCTCTTGTTGTCTGGGATAACAGTCTCTTACCACAAATATTTTCCTTGCTCCTGTGAGGCTGTGCAGGCAAAGTGAAACATCAGCTTCATCAGGACACTTTGTTTTTACACTCTTAGTCTCTGCAAATCAAGATGCTCTACAAGGGGCAAACGTGGGTCAGGCTGGGAAGCTGTTGTGAGATCCCCCTCAAATACCTCTGAGATTGAGCTTTCTGAGCATGGATTCCACACACAAAGTGTGTTCTTCATTTTCATTGCTTGTGTTCATTAAGTGCTGCCGTTTATTTTTGTGTGTCTGCACAAATATATGGCTTTATTACTAAAGTGGTTTGTTTATCTTTGCTGCTGCTGCATTTATTTTAGCACTCATCTAAACAATTAATTAGGGAAACACTTGAGTGCCGAATACACTTCTTCAGTAGCACTTGGTTGTGTTTTTATATTTCCAATAGCATCAAGCATTTAAAAAAAAAAAAAAGTCTTTTGCAGGTTTTTTCTAACCGTGCCTTTTTCTACATTATTTGAAGCTTTCACAGGCAGAGTTTATTGCTTTGAAAGTTCATGGGCCCTGTTGGGAGTTCAAAGCTAAGTTAAAATGATGCTTAAAGTTCAAAGGCTCTGTAGAGTTGCATCTTCATCTGCATAAAATTGTTTCAGCCACCTAGAAAGACCGAAGAGTTGAAAGGATTTTCTTCTATTTCTTTTTTATTATTGTTACCAAAACTTAATTGTGGAGTAAATGTGTCACTGCTAACAAGTTCAGGGAGAGTGAAGCTCCTTAGATGAAACACTGCTTGAAGGTGCACATGGTGCAGGAAAGATTTGACACGAGCTGTGACCTTGTGAGAGGGAAACTGCAAATGCCTGGAACTGAATGTGAGGTCTGTAGGGTTTATAATGGTAAAGTCAGGAAAGAAATGAAAGTATTTGACTGCATCTTGGGCAAACAGAGCAGGGTGTATGGCATATCCAAGCAATGGATCCAAGTTTTAAAGGTGGGGAAAAGAAACACAACTCTTATGATATGTATATTGTGACAAATCTTGACTCAGAGTGGAGGATTTGTCAGTTCTTCAGCCAGCAGAGAATGGAGCCCCTGGTAGGTGGCTTGGCCAAAAACAGTAAAATGTGAGGTCAGGTGGTGTTGGGGGAAAACAAGTCTTCATTAACTGAATCTCAGGGCACTTGGAGACAATATTTCAGGTAGAATTTCTTCCCATGCTGCATAAGTGCCCCTTAAGCCAGATAAAATGTCTTCTATTGATTTCTTCCATTTCTTATGAGCAAACTTTCAGAGGAAGTGTGCCAGACTTGCAGGTATAGCTCTGCTGATACTCAGGTTGCTGTTATTGCAGTATCTTTTTACCTCAGTCTTTTTTTTTTTTTAAATTTTATTTCTTTCTTCACAGTATTCCTTTGAGCTCAGGGATTTTTGTTGTTTCCATTTTACAAGGAGAAGTGAGGGCACAGGGAGATTAAAGGCCAGATTGTTCAAAAGCATTTAGGCGTCTGAAGAATCGGATGGGCATTGAACACTATTTTCAGAAGAACTTCAACACCCTGTTCCTAGATATAAATCATCTGAGGCCAGATTTAGATTCCCTTGCAAAAATTGCATAGAAGTCTTCCAGATCCAAAGAAGTGTTGAAACCAGACCATAGACCATCTTCTAACCAAGTTCCTGGGTAAGGGACACTATTGGGGTTTTTTTGTACCTCGTTTTCATTGTGTCAGCAGTAGCAATCTTTCCACCTTATGCCTTCTTTTATAATTCCTTCTCCTCTTGCTCTTCTGTTTGTAATGCTAGATCTGGCTTTTCCTGTATTCTCTTTAGAAGACACAGGCTCAGATTTCTAGAATTGTCAGGGCTGTGGGTAGATAGGTGGTCTTGTAGTACTGAAGAAATGCTGGGATTTAAACAAAACCTCATCCTGTCAGAGACAGCAGGACTGGATAAACTGTAATTTCAAAAATATATCCTGAGTTCAGCTTTTGAATTAATAAATTTCTCGATGTATTTCTGAAAACAAGGTGTAAGAGACATTCTTGTTGTCTGGCATATCTATGCAAAATAGTCTCAGTGAATATTTTAATATTTTAATTTAATTTAAGATGATATTTTAATATCTCTAGTTCTGCTTTAAAAAACAAAACAAAACACCAAAAAAAAATCCCCATCAAAAGCAAACAAACAAAACAAAAAGGGGTAATTCCCATGTTCTTTAAACAAACAAAACAAAACAAAAAGGAGTAATTCCTATTTGTTTCCTATATGTTCTTGCTATGTAAGAACTCATCTTGTGTGTGAATTTGATAATGATTGAGAGCTGGTTCCCAACTGATGAGTACAACAATAAAACAGTAATTTAACTGATGTTGTCTGCTAAAGTTAAATAAGCTTGCAATGTATTTCTGAGGAAGTTACACTGCCTTAGTAGGGGTTTTGTGGGAAAGCCACTAAAATTCCCTCACTGCTGTTCCATGCAATCACACACTGGCTGAGGTTGGAAGGAACCTCTGTTCAAAGCAGGGTCACCTACAGCAGGTTGCTCAGAGCTGTGTCCAGCAAGATTGTAGTATTTCCAGGAACGGAGAGTCCACAACATCTCTGGGCAGACCATGCCAGCACTTGTTTAGCTTTACAGTAAAAATCTTTGTCCTTATTTGTTTTCCTGTATTTTAATCCGTGCCCATGGCCTCTTGTCCTGGCTCTGGTCACAGCTGAGAAGGCTCCATCTTTTTTAATCCCTCCCCATCAGGTATTTATGCGTAGATTCATAGAATGGGTTGGGAGGGATCTTTAAAGACCATCTAGTCTAGTCTGTCTGCAGTGAGGAGGGATGTCTTCAGTCAGATCAGGCTGCCCAGAACTCCATCCAACCTGACCTTGAATACACTACGAAGAACTCCCTAAGCCTTCTCTTTTCCATGCTCAGCAGTCCCAGCTCTCTCAGCCTGTCCTCATATGAGAGATGTTCCAGCCCCTTCATCATCTTCACAGCCAGTCACTGGACTCCCTCCTCTATGTCCACATACTGGGGAGAGCAGAACAGGGAACAGGACTCCAGATGCATCTCCATAAGGCTGACCAGAGGACAAGGATCTCTGACTGACCTGCTGACAGTGCTCTGCCTATGCAGCCCTGGATGCCACTGGTATTTAACCAGTGAAAATGGTTTCCAGTGCAGAACATAGCTTTTTCTCAGAGACAGTGTAACTTTATAAGTTGCATTTAACTCCCAGTATGAAAGATTTTAAGATATTGAGGGAAAAAAAATTATGGTAAAGCTATGCTATTCTGAGTATTTTGCACTACAGAGTTGCCTCCTAGTTGAACAAGGACTTGGGTGGCTTCTCAAAGTGTTGGTTGCACTGCAAAGAAGTTTCATCGAGCAGTGGTCTTGGAAGGCTTTTTGGGGAAAATCAGTCTTTAGTGATCCTTCTCAAGCATTCAAGTGAAAGAAAACATAGAAGAAAATCCTGGACTTAAGATGTGTGTGCTAGGAGGTGTGATTTGCTAGTAGTGAATATCAGAGACTGTAGGGCTTTTGAAATGCCATTAGGGAAAGATGTGTCCCTGCCTATGTTAATTTATGTAAACTTGATCTTTGCAGTCTTTTCAAATTGAAATACAATGTCACACCAGTTTTCAGCTGTAAGAATAGTTTTATAAGGGAGGACATCTTAATTTTTCATTTTCTTTTTTTTTTTTTTTTTGCATATGTTTATGTTTGGACGCCTTTCATCCACTAGTCAGCCCAGACCATTACAGCTCAGCTTACGTCCCAGCACACAGTGATTCACACAGTGTTTCCTTTAGGAACATATTAGTTAGTAATGACATCAAATTACCTTGGTGCTGTAAACCTGATTTGTATGTATTTATCTACCCTGCCACAACGCATATCATCTAATTCTGCATCTGCTTTTTCTTCCTCCTTTATCATGATCTAGTGCAAATAACAAATGAGTATTACCAAGCTGCAGGTGTGGAAGTTGGACCCTTTCTTCAAAAGTAAACCAGAGAGTACCAGTGCCATTTGCTTCCCAGTCATTGGCACAGGCAGCAGGAGAATTCGGGAATTTGCTAAAAGCTGTCATTGTCCTATATGAAAAAATGTACATTGAAATTCTGCAGATACTTTAACAGCTATTAGCCTTTTAAAACTGTTTAATGTAAGTGGCTTATTTCAGAGAGCAAGAAAAGCAAATTCTGGCAATTTTGCCCTTGATATCTTTTCTATGTGTGTAGCACTTTAGTCAAAATTTACATAATAATGGAGAGGGGAGTGTTGTGGCACACAAACCAGTGAATATTACTTCTTAGTGGCTTTCCCAAAAGACTTAAAAATGCAGCAGATTTCATCTAGGTCAAAACAAGAAAAAAAAATTAAAAAATAAAGAAAAAAGGGGGGGGTGGGGGAAAAAGCAGTCTTCCATTTTGTAGGCAGAGGACATTTATAGAGAGCATTTGTATTCACAAGGGTAGGGGAATGACAGAGTGTGACTCCTCCAAAAGAGCTCCCCGGTGCAGCTGAAGGCTGACAGCAAACTAGGACTTGTGGCCAATTAACAGAAAGACCATCATAACTTGCAAGGCATGGAGAGGAAAAAATTGAGCTCTGTGGGATCATTTTTCACTGGCCATTTACAGGGCTGTTACTGGCCTGAAGCATTTGTGCTTTAATGCGATGGGGGCGGTTCAGGGCACGTCAGGGCTGGTGCATTGCCACCCTGGATGTTATAACCAGGAGGAAAAATAGAGCACAGGGTGGAATTTGGCACGTCCTGATTGTGAATCCTTCTCAGTTGTGAGCCCCTGCCTACCTTCAGCTAATGTATTAATATTAGAAGTGGCATGGCTATAATATGTGCTGTCATTAGAGTGGCGATGCAGTTTCCTGGCTGGTGACAGGATTGGTAATACGGTTTCCATCAGGGTGCCAATTATATCAAACTATTAGCAAACCTGAGCTAATTGGGAAGCAGCATCGTTAGAGGCTGATTTCTGCAGTATATGGCAATTCTATCAGGGGTTGCTTCAGGAGTGAATCATTGCTGTCATGCTCCTGAGTGACTCCGTATACAATAGAGCAGGAGAATGGTGCAGGTAGGAATCAAAATGCATCCCTGCCTTAGCCACTGCCTTTTTCTATTCAGCAGAATTACAGAAATAGTTGGATTTTTATTTCTGAAAAAGTTTTTTGCTTTCCTTTGTCAGGAATGTCTGCTTTTGCTATTCAGGCAATTCATGGTTTTTTCTTTTTTTTTGTATGGAATCACCCATCCAAAATCTCTAAGACTTTAAATACCACTCCTAGGACTGCTGTTTTCCACGCAGGTTTGCTAATTGCACTAAAATCTGTAATACAGAAAAAAATTCCAGACAAGGCTCCCATTGCCCTTCACCAAATTTAATGAATGTGAAAGAGCTTGTTTCCCAACCACACACCTGAACTCCAGTAGCACTGGGTCTTTTCAGTAGCTTTACTGGAAGTGAATTTTTGATGTCTTCATTTCCTTTTTGAAAATGACAGTGTAGGTCATGGTGGGTTGGGTTGCAATCACACTGTTCAGGCAGCTGTTTGTGATTTACAGAGCACATATTTTAGCATTCGGGTGAACAGCTGGAATGCAAGAGACCCTTTTAAAGGGCAGCCCTGTTAAATTTCAGTGTAATGTGTAAAATTTGGTAGTGAGAAAGTGAATGTAGAAATCAGGAGAGGAACATTTGGAGGGAAAGAAAAAAAAATAAAAAAGAAATTCTCCTTAACTTAAACTAGCTTGAACTCTGCTGCATTGACAAGAAGCTACTGTCCCTATTGAGATTCCAAGCTTGTATGAAGCCAGCACCTGTTCTGCTTGCAAATGCACACACAAAAGTGAGCTTCATTCACAGAAAGAAAGAAACATAGCAGGACTTCACTCATTTAGCCTTCCAGGGCCTCCAGTCCCTTGATCTGTCAGCCCCTTAGAATTCAAACGCAGCCTTTAAAGGAATTTTCAATTCACAACATGATGACTTTGTTGATGTCCTGAATGTGAATGTATTTTGAATTGAATTTGTCTGCCAGGATTCCATTACTTGCTAAAAGAATACAGAGTTCAATCATCAGATAATCATTATAGCTGTTTTGAAGTGTTTATTTTATTAGTCTAGAAGGTAAAGCAAATTTCATACTTTTTAAGTTGTTGCAGGCTTTGCAGGCACACTGATAAGCCCTTGTATTTCTATACCCTATGGTTAGGGTTCAGATACTGGCAGCAGGTGATAATATGCACAACACAGGAGAGATCCAAACTGACAAATTTTGACAGTTGAAAACTAGAGAAACTCATAAATCAGACCAACCAACATGAGGTTTTGTTTTTTTTTTTCTCCTGCATCTTTTCTCTTTTAAATCCCAAAAAGTTAAAATTTTCAGCCTGGGAAATTGCAGCATGTTTTTCTTTAAGCAAATCAACACCTCAAACCATGTTGCAGAATGTGTTTTAATTCCTCTCCAGGTCCAAGGGTTACTTTCTCATATTGATGCAGTTTTGTAGGTCCTGGTAACTTTAACCTAGGAACTGTGTATTCACCTTAGGGTGCTGTAAGAGACTTTTTTGCACCCAAAGCAAGATGGAGGTTGCTGTATTCATTCAAGCATGAAATTCCAGCTAGGAGATTAAGCCTCTTACACAGATCCCATTGCTGTTAAATACCAACGAGCACTGTGTAGGACACATCTCTGAGTGAAGGAAAGCTTTTTTTTATCAGTTGTTCAAAATTAGGAATGTAAACAACTTATTGGAGTAATTAATCTTTGCTTGAATTGGGAGAAAGTGATAAAATAATGACACCATGGAGCTCCTGGCGATGTCATACAGCTGTACCTTACAGCCTTACAAACTCATGTCTGGGTGGGTGGGGGAAAGGGTTTCACAGGTGAAGAATTTGGATTGTAGAGCAGAAGTCACACAAGAGGAGAAGTCCCATTGCCAGAGGTCACGAGCAGCTCTGAAAAAATCCTCTGGCTCACAGAAGGAATAGTATTTTTTGAAGTTTCATGGTGAAAACTGCAACTTGTTGTAATTCCACAACGCACACAAATGTGCTTCAGAAACCAAGGTTTGCTGTCACCAGAAATTCAGGGTTAGAGTGGTGTGACAGTCCTTACCATTTGCTCTTTTTTTCATCCATCCCTGACTTATAAATGGCTGTTTTAGTGAAGCCATGGCTGCATGATCCTCATGTAATCTTGCTGCCATCTTTGACAGTGACTCAGGTAGAGCTGTTTTGAGCCATACAGAAGACTGTTTGCCCTTGTCGGTGTCTTGCTAAACAGGTTTCTGTGGAAATTAAATAAATAAAATCTCCACCACTGATGCTAATTGGTGCCTTTGGCAGCCAGAGCAGAGGCTTGTGAATTGAACGTGTCATGGAGAATTGAATGTGTCAACTCTCTCCCAATGGCTGAGACCTTGAGGTCTTTTTCAGGCACTATATTTCCTTAGAAAAAAAGAAAAATGGAAAAGAAAAAAGAAAAAGAAAAGGAAATAAAAGAAAAAAAAAGGGAGAAGTAACAAGCTGAAATAAGAGATCTTTTCCTTTTTTTTTTTCTTTTTTAATGATGTGTTGAAGTTGAGCATTGTAGTGTACACATTGCAGCATTTTCTTATCAGATGCTTTGAGATGTAGGGCTGGTTTCTGCCTTTGTTTCTCAGGCATCTCATTTCTTGCTATCAGGCATTGTGCTGCACGGGGTAGCAGGTTTTATTCAGTCTGTTGAAGCATCTAGCAGGATAGCCACGAAGTTGTTGCCAGTGTCCTTAAGGGACTGTAGGGATCTGCATGATTCATTCAGTATTTTTTCTAGGTACAACAAAGAAATGTCTTACGCTGTAGTAAATACAGTTCCAGGTAGAGCACAACCAGTGTATGAAAAGGCAGGAGATTTGCTTCTTTGGTGGCACTGACTGCCACCATCAGTTCCTGTTCCTTTGGTCAAGAAGATGCTATCCCACATGGAATTAGACTGGCCTGGATTTCAGGCTGTTGAGGACTGGCAGAACCATGTCCATAAACCAATTCAGCTTTTAAGTTGACCTGACTAGAAGGGGAGAAGGTTATCACTGTCAGGTTTTGAGTTACTTGGATGTCAGAAAAATTTAGTTCTGGTTCAAGCTGCTGTCAAGTTCGTTGGTGATGAAGCCAAGATTATGTGTGCAGGGGGCTGGAGAGAGAGGGCTGAGGGGTTTTTGTTTTGTTTTTTTCTTAGTAGGAAATGTACTGTTTGTTTCCAGCAGTGTCACTGCTTTTTCTTTGGCAATATTACATTTTCTTAAGGAATATTGAGGAAGGAAAGTAATTTCCTAGTTGTCTTTCAGCAGGGACCAGCTACGAGTCTTGAGGCACAGACTAGCCCAGTCCTCTTACACAGGCATCTTCCCTTCTGATATTTCTGCAGAAAGGACTGGATTTGGTACTTTCTCCTGTATGATGTCTCACTGAGCCAAGGAGATTTTATACTGGAGACATCTTCAAAACTGGCATGGGGTGATTTGCATGGCTTGGCAGTGAACACCTGTGGAAAGTCCATAGGCTAAGCTATAGTGTTTCCTTCAGGACCATGTGTACTTTTGCCTTTTCTGTTCTTCTGTGTTTTCTTATTTTCTATTTTTAGTCCAGCCCTGACCTCTTTAGCAGATACCTTCAGAATCACCTATCCTCAGCCTAGTGCCCATACTCTCCTCAAACCACAGTAAACTGTCTCTTGTTTTCTTGAGGTTTTTGAAAATGAGTCCAGAGAAAGATTTTTATCTGTGTGCATTTTCAGATATGTCTGTCTGTGAGTGTAGAAATCTCCATTTTGTCAGGGTCCAATGACCTGCTGGAAAAGTCTGCACGTTTCCCTCTAAACTGCTCTTTTCTCCCAGTCCTCATTCACAGAGACATTTTTCTCTCTTGCACTATTACTTCCCAAAAATGTCCAGTTAAAGGCTGTTTCACAGCATTTTCATCTTTAAAGTGCAGTCCTTTCAAGTAGTGCCAAGAAAGGTAAACCAATAGATTTCAAACTTCTTATCAGAATAAACTGACAGAGCTGAAATCTAAAATGAAACTCTTCCCAACCCATGGTTAAGGGCATCACAAGTCATGACTACTGCTCAGTATTCTCCCCTCTGAATCCTGTCTCCTGGTTAAAAAGCTTTATATTAAACAGATAATAAATCAAATGAAGAAACAATTGAAAATAGACATTGGAGCTGGCTGGCAGGAGAGAAAAACCTTTTCTCATGCTTGCACTCTTAAATGTCACAAACTCAGATTTGTTTCCTGTTTTCATTCCAGAGTAGTGGTATGGAAGATTTAGAAAAACCCAAAGGGAACGGAGACCTTAACAGGCTGTGTCTGTCTGTAGTACTCATCCCTGCTGAGCAATTTTTGGCTCACTGGAATAATTATTAAACTGTCTCTATCATAAGGTGTGGAATTCTAAGGAACCTCTTTGCAGTATGAAAAATATTTCTCTGGACTGCATGAAGTCTGCATTACCTGCCTGTCCATGTATTGTATTGCCTGCAAGTGCTTTTTTGCATTAGGGATAAACTTGCTGTATTCCAGCTGGGAATATACACGATTACTTTTGCTCTGTATGAAAGGTAATGGTTGTTGCTGGCCCAGCTGTAAAGCCTGAGGGAGCATTCACAGCACAAGGCTCAGCCTGAGCTGAGCAGGAGGAAGCAGAGGGGGAGTTCTGCACCCAGCCTTTCCTCCCAAGGTGCTGCATGGGCCACTTCAACACCACTACTTCAGCTGTTTGCACCCCTTCTCCTACATCTCCTTTACTGTCATGGGGAAGCTGTGAGGTTGAACAAAAGCAGCCATCTCAGGTGGGATGTGCTGGTTCATCTTCGTGAAGATCAAGGAGCCAGTGAAAGTATCAGCTTTGCTTACTGCTTGAAGGGAACACAAGGCTCAAGAGCCAGGGTTTCTTCTCTTTACTGTTGGGTTTTGACATTTCTCTGTAGTTGCAAAAAATCTTTATCTGTGATTAAGAGAGCAGGATTGGTTTTGGATTCATCATTTAAATCTGCATCATATTGTTTGGTGCCGAGTAGGTTTTTGCTTTAGTAGCCACTTCTGCCTCCCATCCAGTGTTACACACTGTGTTCTCTCTCTCCTGAGAGCAGCTGGGTCACTGAGCAGCCCATCTGCATCCCCAGACCTCTATAGGAGTTTTGGGTTTTCTTCTTAATGTAACATGGCTCCAAAGCAGGGGCTGCCCAGGTCCCCAGCACAAACACACCCTGTTTCCCCTAGGGACAGAGTAAGAACAGATCAGGCTCTCTGGGTGCACCCACATCACTGATTAACTATGCTAGGTGGGAGCTGTTTATGTGTGAATTTTCCCTGTCTCTATACCTGCAATCTTGTGTTATACATTAATGAGAGGGGGATGGTCTCAAAGTGGTCTCCCTCCCACTGGAAGTAAAGTAATGAACTGGGATGTTGCTTTGAGCATCCCACCCCTAATGTGAATGTAAGGTCCTCCTGCAATAAGCTCTCTGCATATGCCCCGTGCATCCCTGGGAACAATCTTCATTGCTGTGGCACATTACAGATCACAGCAAGTCAGATCTTGGTCCTTATGTCTCTGTCCCATTCCTGTCATGTTTATATAGCTGTCCTCTGACGATGTACCTGTGAGCCCTGACCTCACCTTGGGGCAAGAGTTGGGCTGGGAGTACCTCAGGAGGTTACTTTCCATATTTGCAGTGGAGAAAGTGGTAACTTTGTGTTTGATCCTGCAGACAATTTGTTTGGACCATGCTGCCAAAGGGATAAACAAGGGTTTAAGGGAACTAAACCCATCTGCTTTACTGAAGGTCCCATGGATGCAGCCTCTTGTAGCACTGACAACCATCAGAAGCCTCCACTGTCCCACCCCTGGAGAATACTCCTGTGGTTTGTCTTCTTTCTTAAAACTGAGATGAGGTTCCTACCTCCAGTCCTACCTGGCTTCATATGTTAGGGAGCAAACCTCTTACATGTAAGGCTCTTTAAATAGGGTCCTGCTTTCACCTGAACTTCTGTCTGGAATGCAACAATAAATTCCTTCTGCTTAAGCTTTCCATGCCACTTATATTCAATGTATAATGGGGAGTCTTCAGGAAAATATAACCTTATTTACAATGTATAAAGCCAATTGGATTTTGCTTAACTTTATTTCTAAGTGATTACAGTTCACTAACAATGTAGGTATGCCATAGATGCAATGCACAGGGGGTGACTTTTTATTTTAAACCATACAAGCTTTCTTTTATTCATGTCATTCAGGCAGCTTCACAATAATTCCCGTTTCCAGCTTTCATAATGTGTTGTTCAACCAGTGTTTTTTCTCTCTCCCTATTGTACTCTCACAAATCATACTCACTAATTTCTGAAAGCTTTTCATTTCTCTCTATAGGTTGTTGTTTCGTAACATTTTATACAAGAAAAGCTGCTCTTGAAGCACAGAATGCACTGCACAATATTAAAACTTTACCTGGGGTGAGTACATTTACTTTTGATCCTAATTACTCTGTTGTCAGAAAAATAGCCCTTTCCCTCAAGATGCTGCTTGGTGCCCCAACTGACCTTGATCTCTTCAAGGGAGGGTGGCTAACCTAATGGTCTGTCCTGTAACTGTGCCAGTTCTGTAGCACTGACATCAACTCAAAAGGCACTTGCTCTTCTTTAGAAAGTCCCGTGGCTGAAAACCATGCTGAATCCTGCTGACTAGAGGAAGTTACTGAGCTGCAATGTAGATTCAGTGTTGGTTTTCTTGTTTTGTTTTGTTTTTAAGGGGGGTGGGACGGGACAGGATGAAGGAAAATCATGGAAGGAAAACACTGCACCACTAGGGCTTCAAGTTTGAAAGGGGAGAGAAGAGAAAAAGAGAAAATACAGACAGCTTTGTTAAATGAATCCTTTGTCTACATGGTTTCTGAACAACCTGACTGCACTGGTTTGGTGGCTGCACATCAGGGTCCAGTAGAGCGTGGTACCACGTAGAGTGTTGTTCCCTGCTCCTGTTAATCACTGGCAATTGCATGACTTAACTCTGAAATCTGGTTCTAATGTTTTAATTTCTTCTGCTGAATGCAGCCAAATACTTTGGGGATGGGAAAGCAAAAGTAGAAGGATGGAGTTATATTCCCTTTTGAGGTAGGGGAGGTGTTCAAGTATATGGTTGGAGTGTGTGGTTACAGACAAAAATAAAAAAATGTATGCAACACGGTATAAATTAACAGAATATTAGCATGACTGACAGTTATATGGCCAATATCTTCCTCAGTTCCTATGTGCTGTATGGGAAATTGGATACTGTTTGCAAAATTCATGCCTGGCCAGCTCACTTTATGTAACTCCTGTTAGGAAAGCCACCTCATCTCTCATGGAAATGACCAACGTAAAGAAGTATGTCAGAAAATTACATGTGAGTCCTGCTAATTCATCTAAGTAAAATGGTAATCCTCTGTCATTTGCAAGTGAAATTGCTGGAAGCAGTGGTAGGAAATCTTCAGAGATAGGTCAACTTAGGGAAATAAAAATTGTGCCACTCCACAAATCAAGTTATGTATTCCATCAAGTGAATCCTTGCAACTGGACCTTACAAACCTCCAAGTGTCAGGCTTAACTTTTGAGGATATAGAAGATGAAGGTGCCATCCTCAGAGAGAAAGGAAGGCTCTGGGGGATGATTCACAGTAGCTTCTGGCTCTGCAACCCCTGTTGTTGGTTCTCATCCCCAATGCCAGGAAAAGCCAAACCCTTGGATGGCTACTTTCTAACCCAGTTCAGCTAACATTGCAATTTTTTAATTGCTCTCCAAGATGTTTTGCCCAGCCAGCATCTCTGGGTCCAGGTGGTGTGTGGAACCCTACCCTAAAGCTCTACCACAAGATTCAAGCACTATCACATTGCTTCCCTTAGAAGCAGAGAGCATCCTTTCATTGCTCCTCCATTCTTCCCTGAGCTGGCTGGTGTGTTTTGACAGATCCTTGTTATCCCAGCAGGTGACTCAGAGGGGCAGACTCCCTGACCTCTCCATCTAGAGGTGGCAAAGCTGGCTCAGCTCTACATCCCATGTGACTTGAGCAAGGCATAATTTTCTCCTGTGCTTTTGTTCAGCTAACGAGCACCCACCAGTTAGAGAGACTACTGCTCCTTTTGATTTTTTTTTAATAAAACTCAAAAATACAGTATTTTTTCTAATGCTACTTCTAGCTCTTTGTTGTTTAAAACCCTTTCAAGCAGTTTTTTTTTCTTTTGTTTGTTTGGTGTTAGTTTTTGGTTTTTTTTTTCCTGTCCTGGCTGTGAAGTTACAAACTTTTCTTTTAAGGAAATGTGAAAATTACATTCCCATGACTCTGGGGCCTGGGCTTTAAAAATACTCCTGATAATGCCAGAGATGTTAAGAGATACTTTATTATCCTTTGAGAGATTTTGTTATACCTGTTTCTTAAAGGGACACCTCTAATTAGGAGAAGTAACTCAAACAGAGATCCATTACTTCTCTTAGGGAACAATTCAACACATCTTGTATATGTGATCCTATATTTTGCCCATGCTGTATGCAGGCACTCAGCATATATGCTGATACTTTAATGCTGCATCTGTGTATGCCCAAAATAACTCGATTTAAGTACTCTTAAAAGTTGTGGCACGTGTGCTGAAAACACTTCACATTAGCAGGATTCTTCTTATATGAATTTTAGCAATTTGCATGTTGCTAGCTCTGGCCAGCTAAGCAGCTTTCAGTGAATGAGCAGGAACGAGTTGTGGATAGTTCCATGTGTCAAATCAGTCTCTTTCAGAGCAAATGAAAGCAATCTTCTGGCAGAGTTACAACAAGGGATGAATTTGGATCAGGTTCATCTGGGCATCGAGTGTCAGCTTGCTTCCAGTAAATGGGATATGGTATGTAGGAGGTCCAGTAATAAGGTGTCTCCTGGAAACAAAAGAATCCGTGTTTTCCGCTTTTAGTGTAATCCCACCATGCGTCAGATAAGAAGCATCCTTAAGTAGCCCAGGAAGAAAAAATCCGAGGCAAAGGCAGGTGATTTATTAGTGTAAGGTAGGGGTGATGGCAGATGTGTGGGAGCAGGGGGCTGCAGGGATGCTGCAGTGGTTGGAACTTGCTTGCATTTTACCTGCACACAGGTATAACCCCCACTGCTGCCGAAGCGTGGAGGGGAATACCTCAGTGTTCATTAAATGACAGAGGCTCCATTATTTCCAGCCTTATTCTCCTTATTTCTTACATGCAGACCCACTCCATGTGGCTTGGTAAGCAGGTTTTGCATCAGAACTCATGAAGCCAAAAAAGTGGGGTTTTAGGATGAAATCTGTCTCTATTCCAAGACCGCTTTCTTTGTTTAATCTAGGTAGGCATTGAGCAAAGCCACCAGGGCTGATTTTATGCCTTCTTTTTGGGTGGACCTCATCCTTAACAGAGACATAAAAACACGAGTGCTTTATCTGCTCCTTTGAGCTGCACCCTTTTAGTGGACATGAAGAAAATAAGACCAGACATAAATGATTAATGCAGAATCTTGGAAGAAAATATTGCAGGGTGCCTTGCTGTTTGATTACAAGCCTTGGAATTAGTCAACATTTCCATAATTCTAAACCAATATACACCTGTTTTCCCACTGTGATGTGAAGGCACAACTTAATTTAACAGAAACCCCGCTGTGCTAAATCTCTCATTAAATACCAAGCTAGTTCTGTAATTTAAAGTTGCAGCACCACTATTTTAACTGAATTGCCTTTGTATTATAAAATTAATAAGAAGTTAATGATGCACTTTGCTGGGTTCTCTCGGATTTTTTTTCACAGCAACAACAACAAAAAAGAAAGATAAAGAAGAAGAACATGTCACCAGCTGACATCTCAAGGCTTTTCTGGTTTTAATCATTTTCCTGAGGATAAAATTCATTTAAAAGCTTTTAAAAAATTTTTTTTTAAAACTTCTAGTATAAGTAGGATCAAACATTGTCCTTTTTGCTCATGATTAGTATAATCTCTCTGTTAGTCATAATATTCCTTGTCACATAATGGAGCTTTTATCTTTCCTCCAAAATGTATTTAGATATCACTTGTTATGGTAGGATTACTACTAGACAGAGAAGATACACAGTGTTGGAGAAATACAGGCATATTGATTTATACAATACATATCAATGAAATATTCTCTTTTGTTTACTTTGTGCTAGCACCATGAGTAGCCTGTGTGTCTTGTAAATGAACAATGTGAATTTCCAGATGTGTCTTTTCAAACACAACATGAGAGCTCACAGCTCATAGCATAGCTCAGAGGGTTGTGGTTTGTGTTATTCAGCTTACAGTCAGGTTTTCTTGAAACATTGCTCTGGATTTTGTTTTAAAAGGCAGAAGGGAGAAAAGGGAAAAACTCAATTTCAATGTAATAATGATCTTAGAACTGTGCTTCTTTATGATGTGATTGTAGAACTGAGGCCTTAACTAGTCTCAACTTCATTAAGAATCTTATGGCTTTGTTGAGTTGTTTAACTTCTATTCCCTAAACAAAATAATCCAATAAATTCCACCCATCTAAATTTATTCTGTACCTTTAGTTAGATATAATAATCTTAGTTCCCCCGTGCTCTAATTTGCTGCTTAGTGAAAATTGGATTTTGTATAGAGGGCAAACCTTGAAGAGCTGTATGCAGGGGCTCCTTTAGTCACCTTTCTGGCACTGACATTTTTGTTTGTTTTAGTTTTAACCTGCATTAGTTTAAAAAGAGAACATGCTCTGTTTTGTTAGCCAGTGGTTCTGGGAGGATTTCCTGGCAAGAGTGAAGGGCAGATAGGTAACAGAAGAGCAGTACCTGATGGTTGGATTCTCAGAGTGCAATAGGTGAATAAATAAATCTTTACTCTCATGCAGAAGGTATTTGAAGTTAAGAATCAATGGGAATCCATTTGTACAGTCTCCACCTAGAAGTCTTTGGAGTCTTTGTTCTATATTTGAAGTAAGGTTGATCTGGCATAGCAATGATTGTTGCTATTTTTACATATATCCTCATAGCTAAGGTTATCACAAAAAATAATTAACATCCCACACTGATTTAGGCCTCCACAGTTCCAAGCTTTTAACAGACTAATGGTTTACGTGGTTCTTATTTCAAGTGGGATATACATATTCCAAGTAGCAGCAAACCCTTTGTATTGAAGTTCTGGCATGAAATTAGGATGTTAGCTGTATGAATCAATTTAATTAAGGGTTTAACAATGGAGAAATACAGTTTGGAGAAAGCTCTTATAATTTTAAAACAGCAAGATGGAGTTTGTAGGATCTAACTGTCTTGTAAAATATTAATGGCTTCCTTTTTTGCCAGATGTTGTCTAGGGAAAGATTTTTCAGTTTTTACTTTATAAGAATCACTACTGGTTTTATTAAATGCTGTTTACGTGATAGGGAAACACAAGTGCCTTAGAAGGAACTTTTCCCTGACTATTCTGCACTGACTGTAAGGAAACCTTGAGGTCCATTTTGGGCTATAGAATATGAAAAATTTATGTTTAAATTGGAACTTAGACAGTTCTTCTCTTTTCGCACCTGGTCTCAGTAGGGCTCATTCTGCCCTACTGATGATCATCAGCTCAATGCCAGTCTGCTTTGGGGCTTCCATTTGCTCCCCCAGGCCAGGTTTTCCCTGGAGTGTAATCACACTTGGTCTTGCCCCCCCCCCAGCAGGATGTGGGCGTCACATGTATCAGCAGGTGAAAGGGGTAAGAAGCTGTAACGTAGGACAGAAATCTGTGCAGTATGTGTTTAGCAGGTTATCAAAACTTCAGTGTAATCTGTTCCAAAAAATGCAGGCATCCATGACTTACTATGAATCCACTTTCACTTGCTGATAAAATACCATTTGTCCAACAAAAAGTGAAAAACCAAATATATTTCTGCTTTTCACTTTACATCCTGTGTTCTTCTCACTCCTAAGCAGTATCCTGGCACGCTTCTTTCTGGAGTCTTTTCCACTTACCTTCTCGACTTCAGGCCTTAGGATTCCTCAGTGCTGTGTGAACATTATGTGAAAATTACCTGTAATAAAAAGGTAATCATCCAGTCTGACATGAATAATAGCCTGAATATGAGATATCAGTGATATTGAGAGATTTTGACAAACAGAAAGGGAATCCAAAGAGCAATTAAGTTAGTTAAGGAATTGGAGTGATTGATTTATGATGACAAATTAAACTAATTCAGTACCCATATAGCATGGCCAAATGCTGTTTAATGAAGGATCTGAAAATCTAGAGCTGTTTAAATGATTAAAAAAAGCAGATGGGAGAGTGGAGAATTCCCAGAAAGTGCCTGTTCCTAGGAACTGAGCTACAACACACATGGAATGATACTGAGGAAGTTCATTTGGACCATTTCTTCCTTTAAACTACTATGCAAATGAAACCACTTAATGATACGTTTTTTCCAATTCAGAAGAAGTGGGTTTTTTATTATGCAAATGCACCACTTACACCTCTTCCCCTCAAAACCAGTTACACTGGCTTTGCCACTTAAACGAAAAAACAGTATTTGCACAAAAATTTGTTACCTTATTAGAAAGGTTGGGTTTGCATCTACCATCACTGCAAAAAATGGATCACTAGCCCTGAATACATAAAATGATAAAAAATAACCTAGGAGCCTAATGAAACCCTTGTAAGTAGCTAAATTTGCAGCTTAATGGCAGAATAATGGAGAGGGGAATATTGACTAGGTGAAAATAGCTTCTCTAGATTCACAATAGTTATATTGTCCCTTTTTCTCAATGAAGGATGGAGGCCAGATTCATCTTCCCATCCAGCCTGATCTTTAGGATAACCTTCTGGCACACAGGAGAATGCAGTTCAGATCCCCTCTGGCTTGTTTGTTCTAGGGATTTAACTTCAATTGACCTAACAGTCTTCACCACTGGACTTCATTGAGATTGGAGTCACCATTTCACCTCTTGAAGCTGTATATTAAAATAGTAAATTTCTGCAGAATTGAGATAATCTAGTACAAGTTACTCAAGAATTGTGATATCTGGATGTGAGTCCGTGTTCTAAGAAGTATTGTTATTATCTGGAAAAGCTTCAAATGTTTGGAAGATACTCTCCAAGAATGAGGAAGTGCAGGAAGATCTATTGACCTGAAGCACTAAGAGAAGGAGGTTAAACCTTGATCTGCCTTGCCTGGGGGGGGCTGGTGCCCCTGGAATATGTTAGGGGGATGCAGAGCTGCATGGGCTTTGGGCATCAGTGAGATGTGTCAGACTGTAGACATTCACATCAGTCTGTTGCTTTTCCCTGTTGTAGCAGAACTGCTAAGAAGCAAGAGCACATTAGCCCAGCTGCAAATAGTTAGATGCACACTAGCTTTTTTAGTTAGCTCTTTTGGAATAGTCCAGGGATTTCTTAGCACAGCTTTGCTGTGTAGTAATATTGCAGTGGAAACTAAGTAATGCATAACACTGGCTTAACCTCAGAAAAATTCCCTGATGGGGAGCCCATCCCCAAAAGGCCAAACTGTTCTGGTGTGTGATACTGGACTTTACCTTTGATTTCCATCAGTCTGGACAGTTGAGGTCATCACTTTGCAAAATGCCTCCAGAATTTTATGTCTGACTTAGAACATCTTATTCAGCAAGGCTGGGAGATCAGTTCACAGGATATCACTTTCCAGCTGGGTACCCAAAAAATCACTGACTGGAGAACCTTTTGCTGTGCACTTCACAATGGAAAACTCCGAACAAAACTGAGAAGCCATCACTGGAGTTCTCTAGGGTATTGCAAAGCTCACTGGGATTTAGGTGGGATGCTTAGCTCAGGATAATAGCCCAGGCACTCTCTTAAACAGCTATTTATCCTCCTGCTGGTGTTAGCTGTTTTCTGTTATCCGGAACAGAAAGTACAGGTGCTTCAGTCAGCCTCATTAGCACCATGACACAAGCTATTAAAATTGTCTTCGTAATGGAAAACCAGTTCAGGGAGCTTTCCCAACTGTCTGACTGCTCCTAGGATAGTGAAATTAGAAAGGCAAATCATAAACAATGTTGCAAGCACCACAAAGTAACATCGTTAGAGATGCCCCTGGTTGCCTTTATCTGCCTCGACAGCAATATTTGGAACCCATGGATCTGAGTTACGACTGAAGAGCCTGGGCTTCGTGGCAGCTTTATAACAGAGAGACTGTTCAGCCTCCTTCTGCCATTGTGTCCAACCCTGTGAGCTGTGCTGCATCTTTCAAAGGCCTCTGTGGTGCAGGCTGTGGCTCTGTGCGTTGCTATGGAAGGGATGCAATGTTGTCTCATTTAGTGTTCCCACTCCTGTGGTGGGGTGGGAAGCTGAGGCATCCCTAACTACCTTTCTCCCATCTCAATCAGGTAATGACATACACGGTTTGGAAGCACCGTGCTGTTGTATGTGACAGCACACAGGGTGAGAGAGAAAACCAAGTTCTGTCTTCTTTTTGGTCATTAGAAGCCTCAAAATATGTCCTGGAAAACCAGGTGAAACTGGGTGGCTTGATTAAGCCTCCTGCTCTAATAACACACTTTGGGCAATTATATTATGCCTAATTAAAAATACTCTTCGCAGACACAGAGAGATAATTGATTTTTTGCTTGTTCTCAAGAAGAAATTATCATCTTCATCAGCTTAGTTGGAGCCACTTCTTTGTCTGCTTCTCCCCTGTGGTGTGCAGAGCAATCTTTTCTCCTCTTGCCAGCCAGGTCACTGGGGCTGCTAGAAATACACAGAGATTCATTTGGATGCAAGCACATCTTTGGGTACAGACCATCTGATTGTCATGGTAGAAATCCAAGACCCTTAGAGATGCTAAAATGGGCTCTGAATTTCTACCCTGAAAAGTTAGGGAAGACTCCAAGTTGCAGAGCTTATGTTCCAGGCTGTCAGTGTATGGAGCAAGTAATCAGCACTCTCTAAACCAGAGAGCAAATATCATGAAAGGGTTAAATGCCTTTTAACGGGAAAAACAGTACCAGAGTGGAGAGGGCTCATGTTTGTCTTACTTTTGGAACATCTCCCTTTTTTGCTTGCAGCTTTGCTGAAATCACTAATGGCTTTGCTCCCAGAATGCAGCCTGAGGAGCTCCAGGAGCAGTTGGAAAACATGCCACCATAGCTCCATTTATTAGCAAAAGCCTGTCTCTCGCCTTGTGTTAGGGAAGTTAAAAAAGCAAAAACTGCAAAAGAAAGAAAACATTGAACTAAACAGAGTCTTAAGCAGTGGTAAACAAAATGTAGCTTCCTTTGTGGTTGATTTTTATCCAGCTGCAGCCAAATATCAAAGCGATATCAAAGGAAAGCTCCCCATTAATTAATTCAGACTGACTTCACAAAGCAAGCTGGAGCTTTTGCTGATATCTGATTCTGACAACTTCCTAATCTTCACAAGTTGTCATTAAGAGTGGCATTAAAGCAGTCTGCAGTCAATCCCAGTTCTTGCCCTATTGTAACTCAGAGCTGGGCTATCTCCCATCGCAGGAGGGGGGGGGATACACAGGCAGGGGTTAGAATAACCAACTTTGCTTCTTTGCAAATGGAATTTGCAATGTATCAGGGAATCTCATGAATACATTGTCTTTGTCATTCATTCTAGCAAAGCTCACCCAACCAACTTTGCAACCATTACAAGTTGCAGCGAGTGGAAATGTTCTCTTCTGAAGTACAAACACAAGGGGGAAAAAACAGAGAAAGGAGAAAAAAACAAAAATAGCTCACGTCTCAAAGGAATAATTGGAACTCTGTAACGATCTTTAAGGAAGTATGAATAGAGCCTTATCACTGATTTCAAGATAGAGAACATAAGATTCTGGGTTGAAGAATGTGATGGAGACAGAATGTGTGGAGACAGACAGAGAGTTGGGGTTATTCAGTCTGGAGAGCAGAAGGCTCCAAAGAGACCTTATTGTAGCCTTCCAGTATCTGTCAGGTAGTGATAACACTAGGGGGAATGGATTCAAACTAGAGGAGGGGAGATTTAGATTGGAAGTTAGGAAGAAGTTCTTCACCGTGAGGGTGGTGAGACACTGGAACAGGTTGCCCAGAGAGGTGGTGGAAGCCCCATCCCTCGAAGCTTTTTAAGCCAGGCTGGACAGGGCTCTGAGCAGCCTGATCTAGTGGGAGGTGTCCCTGCCCATAGCAGGGGGGTTGGAACTGGATGATCTTAAAGATCCCTTACAACACTGAAAATTCTGATTCTATGAAAATAAGATTGTGGGAAACAAGGCTCTAAGCAGAGGGTAAGGTTAGTTTTAAACTAAAATCCAAAAGTCAGGTACCACCATAAGTGAAGTTTATAATTCCACTGTCAAAATAAACAAAACACTCTGGAGTTCCTCACCACTGCCAGGGTCCCTCAATGGAATTACAGCCTCATGCAGAGCTACAAGGTGTATGATACCTTCATATTTCCATTCAGCTGTGAATGGCTCAAATGATTGAAGGGAGTTTGTGTTCTAGACCATCACTCGAGTAAGTGTCTACCAGACAGTGACAAATATTATTTTGTGACCAATTCATGATAATACCTTAGAGGTAAATGTGCTGTGTTGTTATACAGGATGTTCATTTCAAACATTGCAAGGAATTCAGAGAAGATAAATGCTGTTACAGGAGTACCTCACCAAGCATCCACAGCAGCACTGGTGTAGATAGTGCATGTATTTCCTCCATGGCCAAGTGCTGCCTAAATGTCAGTGACAAATGGGAATTATTTTTGATTGTACACAGAACTGAGGATTTACTGTCATAAGAGGTGAAATAACACTTAGATCAAGTATCAGTAAAATAACCCCCAGTATCTGTCCAATTAGAATAATCTTCTAAAAGAGGCAAAGTTACATCCTACTCCTTACTGGCTTTGAGGTAGAATTAGAAAATATATGATAGGCAGTAATCCTGTATTGGCATTAAGTCATACAAGATGAGCTACTGAATTTTTTTAATCTCTCATTTCTGCAATTGCTAAGAAGTAAAAGAAATTGCTATGCTTGTGTGGATGTAGAATCCTCTTCTTTGTACAGCAATATATGATTAACCAAGAGAGGTGTTGGTAAGTAAGAGCTGTAGTCAGTTTAAATGCCATGCTTATGCACTTGTGTCTGGAGGGCTCTGAGGGTTGCTCAGGCAGGCACGTCCCTGTGACCCTGTTCATTTTGCAAAGAATGGCACGGATTTATCCCAGTTAAAAAGTGGCCTGATAGCTAACAGCTCTCTCATGTCTGGCACTTGTCTTCCTCCCTGTTGTCAGAAGAGCCAAAAATAGAGGGTGTGACTTGGTGAATTTTTTTTTTCTGCACCCTTGCTGTCTTGCCCTGCGCTTTTGTTGCTCTCTGTGATCTTCACTGAATCTGCAGCAGCCCTGAGGCTGCATTAGCCCTGCTAAGAGAAAACAACATATGCCAAAAAAACAGGAGTTCAAGACTTCCCACTAGCTCCAAATGCTATCTTGAAGCAGGTAGGATGAATAATGTAAGGAAAAGCTTTTAGCTAAGTTTGTTTTATCAGAGGACCTTCCTGATAAGTCTCTGTGGCCTCCAGCTGTTCCACCTGAAGCCATCTCTGCAAAGAGATTTCTTTGACCTTTAGGCGAGTCGCACATAATGATGCTACTCATGGGGCATAATGCAGAGAAAACTTCTAATTGAGTAGAACCACAACATAAAGAATAAGAGAAGGCAGCTTTTCACATACTGCATTTATAGTCACTAAATAAAGTGTGTTGGTGCCTTTTTCAAGAGAATCAGTGAGCCCAGCCTCTGGAAAAATGTATTACGGTTCCTATTTGGAATCAGATGGTAGTTGAGAGCTTTGCAGATGGGTGGAGGCAGGTTGATTTTGGCCTTACTGTTTCTGATACTGTCCCTTTTACTAATGAAAGCTTAATCACAGCTCTGTCCACATACCACAGACAGCTAGAACTGAGTCATTCTTCAAAAATATATGCTTCTGCTAATGCTGACAATTTGTTTTGTTTGTTTGTTTAACTTCCCAAGCACCAACTAAGGGAAATAATTAAATACATTAGAATTCCTTGAGATTAGCATTATAAATATATGCTGCATATCTAATATGAATTAAAAATGCCATCTTTATCCCAAAGAAAACACTGGCAAAGTGCATTAGCTACAGAGATGCTAAAAATTGAGGAGAAGGAGCTCATACACAAGGTGGTTAAAAATTACATGGTTATTTAATGTGATTTTTTTGCTGCTGTTTGTAATTGTAGGTGTACACAACTAGACAGTGATATTTTCCTGTGGACATTGTGTGTTTGTGTCTGCTTGTGGCTGGAGACTGCAGTAACATTCTGTTTTTCATAGATGGATCAAGTATTGAGCTGTCTTTTTTCATTCTCTCTCCACAGCCAGATTATTTCGCCACTGCAGAGTATTGGCATAGCACTGAGAGCTTTTATTTGGATGCTGGTACTGGATAGTTGTGGAAAATTCCTGTAACTTCAGCTCATGGAGAGCTTAAATAGAATTTATGAGCCGTATCCTCATTTGGCGTAAAATATTATGACTCTGCTGGTTAAACAATAAAACTACTCCTTTCCCCAGCTGATCTCAGTCAGGAGAGTAGGATTTTTGACATCTTCATTCAAAACCCCTTTTCTACCTAAATGCTTTGGTTTTTACCTGCAATATTTAAAGAGACATGCATGTTGACAAGTAGTTTGGAGCTCATGTCTGACATTTCAAGGAATCTGGATTACTCTGTGTTTGGTAACTGAGAGGAATTAACCTGCCTGAGGGATGGAAAGGTGGGAACTGTGAATCAAGGCGTGTATTCTGGTCTCAGAACTGCTCTGAATCTCTGCTAATTTAAAGCATCATCAGCCTTGCATCATTGGTGCCAACTGTTTCTATAAATTGTACCCTTTGCTCTAATTCGAAAGAAAGAATTTCAGTAGAAGTTATAATTTTGATGCTTTGGGGGCTTATTTTAAACTTACCTCAGTCACCCTTTTTAGTGATGAGATGTTCTTGGTGCTGCATTGTAATGCAAATATGAAAGCTTTCCAACAAGAATTTTAAAAAGCTCCCTATCTTAAAAAAAGAAATAATAAAAACTCCACAGCCTAGAATTTTAGTTTTGTCCCAAATAATAGATTGTTTTTTCTGTCAGAAGAGGAGTCCATTTGCATTGCTGGATCAAGGTGACTTTCCATGCTGCAGAGAGAGTCAGGCAGAAGATCTGCTTAGTAAATGAACAGAAAAATCTGTGATGTGAAACTGAGGGAGTGGTTGAGGCTGGTTTCTCTCTTATTGAATGAAAGCTAAAAATGGAAATGATAAGTGTACATGAGATAATGTTGTGAAAGAAACAGAGGAGCCCCTGAGTATGCTTTCTTGCCTTTCTGAAATGTTGCTGTCACTAGTCATTCCATTTAAAGGGTTATTTCCTGAATTTCAGCTTGGCAAAGGTGGAGGATATTGCTGAGCACAATCACATGGTGTCTTCCCAGAGCACAGTTCACAGAGGAGACAGTAAATGCAAGAACAGAACAGCATAAATCTTAAAATAAAACTTCTGCAAAACAAGCATTTAATATCCTGGTAGCCATGCGCTCAGTCACAGTTGAGTTTGTCTTTTGCATTACAAAAGCCATGGAATATTTTTTAAAGCCTCTCATTTAAACTAAATTTCTTCGCCGTTATCAGTAGCTTAAAAGAGAATGTATTTTATATTTTCTTTGGATTGTGTTTTGGGGGAAGAGATGAAGGGGATAGAGCATTGCTTTGTTTTCTTCACAGGTATCTAAAAGTCATCCTATGTTGATGTGAAATCAGAGGAATTTATGTAAGAAGGGAGGGATTTCATGTGGACCAGGCTCAAACATTAGAACTGAAAAATGGTGCCCACAACCCAAGCATCTACAGTGTTTCCATTTTCCATTTCACATCGGGGGAGGTTTGTTTTTTTAAGGTAGGAACACTGTCTTGAGTCTTCACAGATTCTGAAGTCATAAATGAGAAGGGCAAACTTTCCTGAATGTGTCCTCAGGAGTCAGTGTTTCCTAAGCAAGGAAATTTACTGTTGCTAGAAGAAGAAATATGAAATATTCCTCTCCAGTCCAGTCAAGTAAGCACAAACCCCTGTTTTACTGCATATGCCTTCTAGGATGGTTAAGGAACCTCTGTTTCATTCCCACAGGAGGTGGGAAAACTTTCTGTTGCAGATGAGATTGTAGGTAGTGTGTTTTGGCTCTGCTCTGTTTTTGAAATAGTAGTGGGAGTAGGGTGGAATGGTGCTCTTAGATTTGAAGGAAAAATACTCCTTTTTAAATCTCAACCTCCTTTTGACTTCTGGAAAGCAACACCCTACTAGGGAGATGGAAGGATGTACAGCTTGACTCATGTCCTGTGAGACACATTGACTGTAAGGTTTGTGTCATGCTGGGAACTAAGTCCTGGCACTTTAGGTCACACTGGGCAAATCCAGGCAGTGCAGCTCCAGGCTGTTTAAGTTATTAGCTGGCATCCCAAACCCATGACAGGTTGGCTGGCATTTGGTTCCTCCAGCTATCCTGGATCACTGCTTCAGGTTCTTACATTACTTCTTGAGTATCTAGGGAGTAATATTGTTTAAAAAATCTGCTTGTGTGGAGCGTACCTGCTCGTAAACACCTTACCTGTGCCTGATGATAAAACTGTAACTCCAGATGAATCATATGTAGCCTCTGTGCCTTTTTTCCCCAATCATCTTCCTTCCTGCTAAAAAGAGCAAGAGTAAGCACCTCCCAATGGTGCTGGGAGGAGAAATCAATTAGAGCATGAGGAGCTTGGGCTCTGCTGTGATGGGAACAACTCGGCTGCATCCCTCTGGATCATCACCCTGGGCCAGGCAGCGCCTCCCTTCCTGATGCTGGGCAACGTTTTCCACTCAGAAACGTGGGCAGTAATTTTTGCTCCTCACAGTTACTTTGAATGGGTGTTAAAACTCGGTCAATTAATGTCATGGAGAGACTTCTGTTATCTTTCTGTGCCTTATCGGTTTAATGCAAAAGGGAAAAAAACCAAAAAACCCACCACATCAGCGTGCAAACTTCAATTGGCAAAATGTCAACAAAAGTTATTGCCACTGCAGATGAGATGGATAACCCTTGCTGTTAAAATAATATCTGATGTTTTGCTCAGATGTCTAATGGGTTTGCTTTTTAAGCATGGATGATACAGAATATCCCCAAGGCATTATTCCCAACAAGATATAGAATCCCACTTAATGTCTATTTTTAGGATTGAATAGGTTCTGTAAAGGCTCATTTGTTTGAAGAGCAGAGAATTAATCACCCTGGTTTCCATGTGATTTTGAAGAGAGAAATTTTGGTTGTACCTTCTCTTCCTTATCTCCACTGGTTGACTTGCATGAGTCCTGGAGTTGTTGTCATTCATGTGGGTGGTAAGAAATGAAGGAATTAAATAAATGGACTAGAACTGCTAACAGAGCAGCAGTAGTTATTTGTACATTAGGAAGTGAAGTTGTCACTTCTAAGACAGCAAAACTTTTTATGTCTACATGAGGGCAGAACTTTTAAAGGAGACTGAGTGTTATACCCTAGTTAGTAAATGCACAGGAGGAACAACAGGATGCAGGGGTGACTGCAGAAGGGAGCAGAATAGAATATTATTATTATCTTAAAGCTCAGCTTTTGTTTTTAGTCACTTAAGCTAATGTTCAATTTAACTTGAATTTAAAACATGGAGTGTAGTGGATTGCAAATGACTGAGTTGGAAAGCTTCCAGAAGTCACTGAATTTCAGCAGGTTTAGTCTTCTCTGGTAAAAGAAACAAGTTGTTTTAAGCAAGCTGTAGGCTTGTTTCTGTGCTCTAAATAGAAAATAATGATGTTATGCATTACAGCATGAACTATATTTGGCACACACCAGCAATATTCATTTTCTCCTGCTTCTCTCCCTTCCTCCTTCTATCCCTCTCTCACTCCCTCTCACTCTCTCCCTAGGATATGCATATATCTATGTCTGACAGTAATCTAGGAGGCCAAGTAACAGACCACATTCTTTTACTACTAAAATTGTATGAATACCTAACATGGTTTAAGTGCCTTAAACTGGGATTTATGAAAGGATGACAGCAAACAATCTTCTGGCTATGCCATTGCTCAGGCAGCTACAGCTACTGCTTTGCATTTATTTGTGAGAATCTATGTGATGGATGCACATTTATGGTTCTTTTACCTGTAAATAAAGTAAGATGAATGACTTAAACCCATACTGGGAATCCAAAGCTCTTCAAGCACTGGTAAAGCAAGAAGGACCACAGCATTGGTCTGTGTGCTGGTTAGCACTTCCCTGCCCAGTGTGTGGGCATATTTGGAAGAATGGCAAGGGCTACAAAGTGTTCCCATTAGGCAGTATGGACAAGGGCATCCTGTTTTGAGAGGAAGGAAAAGTATGATTGTGTAAAGGCAAGCTGTGCCTCGCCACTTCTCCTTAGAGCCAGAGAACAGTCCCTTGCCTTTTTTATTCACTAGTATTTATTTGACCTCAGAGACCATCCCTAATTCCCAGAGAAGTTCCCTGAAGCTGTAGCCAGATATTGACTGTGTAATTCAAGTTAGTTTGACCCTAGAGAAGTCGTTCTCAACAGTTTCCTTCAGTAGGAAAATACGCCTCTTTCACTTCTGGAAAATTGTATTACTTGTTAGTCACAAGGGTTTAAAAAAGCAAAAACAGTCAGCATTGAAGTGATGTGGGAAATACGTTCAAGAGCTCCTCCAAAAGGATCCTACTGAAAAACTTGGGACCTAAAAGCTGAAGTGAGGGGCTGAGGGCTGCATGTAGATGTGTCTACATATAATAATCCAGAAAAATTATTTCTGAAGACACTGAAAATCATTTAATCCTCCTGGTGCCTATGGACCTTTTTCCCTTCTTCTCTGAGTCATTTGGTAGGTCAATACTTTCCTTCTTGACTTCCAGACTCAGTGAAGGTGTTTGGTAGCCCTGAAGGTACAGATTTGAGTTAATCTTTTCCTTGGACTACTGGTCTAATTAAGCTGAACTCACAATTGGACCAGGAGCCTGGAGAAAACTTTAAATTCCTTCCCAGACCAGAGTTCTGCAAACAGAACAGTAAAAGGAAAGTGTCTCCATCATTTTTCATGCTGGTAAAGCTCACTTTAGGGTCTTTTTTCCCTCTGTGCCTTTAGACTGTCCCTGCTGCCCCTTAATATTTTCTTCCTTTTTTGTTTTCCTATTGGTTAAAAAAAGTCTATGGACATATAATAATTTCTCTGATAACATTACAGTTTTATTAAGGTCTGACATCTTTTCTCTCCTACATTCTTTCCTGCCACAGGCTGCCCAGCAAGATTGTGGAGTCTCCTTCTCTGTAGACTTTGAAAACCCCTTGAATGTGTTCCTGTGTGGCCTCCCCAGATTTGGCAGGAGGGTTGGTGTAGATGATCTCTAGAGGGCCCTTCTAACCACTAACTTTTTATGATTCTATGTACAAAATGTGAAGGAAGTCCCTTTTGACTTCCACAGCGATTGATGCTAGCAAGAAACAAGTCCCAAAGTTCTAGGAATAACAAGAGACATGCAAGATGTTATCATTTAATTCTATTGCATTTGGTTTGGTTTGGATGTTACCTGAGTAACCCAACTTCTTTAAATTTACCCTTTGCTTGGGGGAAGGTTTAACTCAATTTAGTATTGTTTCTCCATGCCACAGTCTGTGAGGGTGACAGGGAAGAAGCAAACTGAGCTGGGGCACAGCTAGAAATGTATAAGCATGGCAGGTCTAAAGAGGTCTGTGAGCTCTAGAAATCTGCCAGTGGCTTTAGAGGACTGTAGAAAGATGATGAGGGGAATGGTAAGAAGTGAGAAGTCCCCTGTACACATATTCTAAGCTCCTTGGTGTGATGTCACTCTGTGCTTATCTTAAGAGCACTTTTAGGAGTTGGCCTTCAACTAACGTATTGTGTGAAGGCAGGGGCAGGTTGATGTGCAGTTGGGGTTATGTCTTGATGAGTCGTTTCCTTTCCTTCAAGGTACCAGGAATGACAGTAGCAAGACATGCAGTCTGCAGTGGCAGGAATGGAGAGTGAAAGCTGCTAATAGGTGTTGTAATTGTGTATGAAGATGTTTTTGCAATGGATCATAAAATAACGATTTTTTTGTAGCCTAATTGCATGGCCAGAGTATCAGAGGTGCTGAAGGCATCTGAATTTCACAGACACAACACAGCTGCAGCAAATTGAACCCATCAGCTCCTTCATCTTCACTGAAGGCATTTCCTGCTTTTTAATCTCCCAAATTCTCTGTAAGACAAACACACATACAGAACAAAATACCTCTCATTTAAACCAACCAATACAGATCATTTAGCATGTTGACTGCCTCAGCCTACAAACCTTGCTTCATTTGCAGAAACTACCACTTGCAGAAAGTCTTTAGTCTACCTAGAACATCTGAGTACCCCTTTCCCTTAAAAAAAAAAAAAAAAAGCAGCTGCCTAAAATATGCTGACAACTCCAAAATGAGATTTAAGCAATTGCTGGTGATGCAGCCGTGTCTCAGAGCATGGCAATTCCGTGCTCGACCATGGCTGGAGACTTCTTCCCCATTCACCCCTAGGAATACTTGAAGATTACACCTGTTTTAAAGCTTCCCTTGGCTAAATAAAACAAGCCCTTAGCTGATCACATTGTGCAATGTGTGAGCACACAATAGTAATCACAGCTAATGACTCTGCTAAATGCTAGGCTGCACACACCTCCTTGTTTGGTGTTTGTTTTGTATACAGAAGGTAACATCGACTGAATAACGAGGATGCCAAGTTACAGATGGGGTTGTGGAATCATATTTGACAGCCGATTAGAGTAATCTGACAGAAATGATGACTTAATCACCACAACAGACTCCAAATTCCCAGATAGAATTCCACCCAGGTTAATCTAATTTCCTTGCAAAATTTTTGCCAGAAATAGACTCTTAGCCGTCTCGTTTTCTCCCATGCAGATGTCACATGGCTTTGACAAGAATGTAAATAGGTAGCGTTATTATTGTCAAAAAGATTACTTTGAGGCTCTGAAGCTGGAGAGGATGTGTGCCTTTGAGAGGTTTTTTGGGTTGATTGGCTTTGTTTTTTTATCTAATGAAGTTGTATTTACATACGGTGAGATGTACTCAAGAAAAAGGGGGGGGAGGGAGGGGAAAATGTAACTACTCAATTGTAATTCTGGGCCATGGCTCAGTCCTGCTGCTGCCTTGACATAGCCAGCAGCCAGATTCCCATTGATTTCAGGGGGATTTTCAGGATTGCCTGTTTGACAACTGTTTCTTTTCCTTTTTGGTTCCCATGGACCATCATAGCAGCACCCCTGCTTGGGATGTGCCCAAGGAGCAGCAGTGACATGCTTGGCCTCGGGCTTTGCATGGCCTCTGCAGCAGCACAGGCAGTGGTGGAGCCTCCACTTTGCTGCCAGTGCTGCCCCAAGGCACCCTGCAACCTTGGGCACAGCCCTGTGCCTGCCCTGGGTAGTAAAACAGTGGCAGTAGTGTGTTCTGAGACCTATGGATAGAGTGTGCATAGGAAAGGTAGGTCATGCCATTATTGGGTGCACAACTGCATCCCACACTGCTCTCTAAAACATTGCTGAGGAGAAGTTATTCCTTACAGCTTGTTCTCCAGTCTGGTTTGGGTACCCCCATGCTCTGTGCTTTCTGGGGAAAGCTGCCTACACTCAGAAAGAACTTGTCTGAGAGCTGTGATGTTTTCCTTTACTATAGAGTCTGAGCACAGGATGATGCTGATGCATATAAATTATTTACTGCAGTTACTTTTCTCACTCTTGTCTATTAATTGCTACAGTGAGTTCATAAATACCATATTTTTGTAAGCAAGGATTTCTTCATGCACAGAATAATATGTTTCCTGTTCTTCTGTGTGACATGACATACTGAGAAATCACTTACCTTGAGATCCATAAGTGTATGGCTTTGTGATGTATAGCTACAATAACAGCTTTCTGATAAGACATGAAATCCTTCATTTCAGGAGATGACATGATTCTAGTGGGTGGCATCTAATTTGAAACAGGTTTATATCATCTGTAATCTTTTGGAGGGCCTCAGAAAGCACAGCTATTTTATTATTTTATAGCCTGCAGTTATACAAGCAAGATATAAAACACACAGATTATTTTCTCTTTTGCTCATTGTAGAGTGAAAGGATAGTATCTATTTAGCCTTTGTCTCTGCCCCTTTAATTTTCTTATTCACTGCACACTTCTTTGAGATTCATTCTTTTCTTTTCTTTTTTAGACTTTTAAATATTTTATGGGTAGAGAGCTTATAATATGTATTGTCACGGCAGTTGTCTCTAGAGGTCAGCAATGAGTTTAATAATGAGATGCAAACCAGTGACTCTGTAAAACCCATTTCAGGTTATAAATGGCATGTTTTATTGAATCTAGTGTTAAAGGTTGTTAACGTATCAATTCGTGATGGTCAGGGTTAAACAAGCTTCAACACGAGCCCTTGTGTTAGGAAACTATCAGTAAGGTATTTTTCCACCTCCCCCTTTGCTGAAGCCATGTTTGTGTGTTCCATACATTTTACCATGGGTATTCTGCTGCTTAAGCTCTCCAGGACTGATCTGAATCTTTTATTACTTTTGTGATTATATTATTTTGTTAAGCACGACAGCATCACTCCTGACTTTGGCTTGCTGGTGAGAAGAGAATTTGGACCGTGGGTTTTTAGCAGGAACCTTTGAAATTAAGTCAAAACCCAGCTGAAGCTTCTTGTTAAATCTTGCCTCTTGCTGTGTGAACATACCAGATTACTGACTTAATGAACCTGGGCTAGTTATGTATATCAGAAAAGGAATATTTCTGATGTGGCAACTGTGTTTGTCAGGTAATACTCATCTCTACATTGTGTCCAAGGGGATACAAAAATATCTTCTTCACATGACTTTGGTATAAAGCTGCTTTCTCTGGTTCAGGCAGTTGTAAAAGTGAAGGATTTTTAACATTGTTAGAATTGCCTCTGTTCTTAATATCTCCACTTAGGACTGTATAAATGCAGCTAGAAAGAGCAATGGATTCTCTGCATACAAGAGGTCTGGATTTGGGTTGGGTTTTTGTTCTATAACTTGCATATTCCCAGATTTACAATACTCAATTTTCTTTATTTTCTCACCACTCCATTGCTCCTCAGAGTTGTCAATACCTGCAACAGGCTCATGGACCAAGTTACACCTTTTTTCTTCTTTCACTTTTTGCTTGCTTGCTGAGTGGACATGCTTTATCATGTTTCCATGAATTTAAGGTCTTCATTGCCCAGTGTATTGTTGGAGCCAGGATAAATGTTAAGCACTAGTTAAAGAACATAGGGTACAATAGAAGTTCTCTTTTTTGTATAAATTAGATCAGGTAAGAGTGGTGGCAGACAAGTGCTAGGCTATTAAAGTCCATTTGGGAGAGGGAAACAAACGATTCAAAGAGAACAGAATTGTTAAAATTGAAAAACATTTATGCATCCTGGTGACTACATCCACCTGGTGGCTTTTCCTTTTCCTCAGGGCACCTTAGGGAGTTTTGCAAGCAGTACAAGGAAAGCATTGGTTTGCAGAGCCAGGGGTGTAATGGACTTTGAGTAAATCCTATGGAAACACTCACAGCAATATTTTATATTTTTTAAAGAATTTAGTAGATGTGTCCCTGGAGGTTAAGTGGCTCCACCAAAAGTAATGCAAATTTGGTTTTCTGTGCTGCTTTGATAGCACATTAGATATCAGGGCAAGGATTTTCTGTCCTGCTCAGCTGTTATTGTTTCCCAAAGTTTGCCATAATAGTCTTTTATTTAAAAAATTAAATTGCCTCTGACATTTTTTAGGCAATACTTGGTTCTGCTGCATTGAAAAATGATACAAAAGCAGAAAGAGCATAGATTTTACATGTTCACATGAAATGGTGAGGAATTACTGAGGCAGCAGCCCTCTCGCTGCAGTCAAATCACAAAAATTCTGCAGAGCCCTGTGGAAGACAATAAGAGTGAGGGGGTTGCCACGGTTAAGCACCTCCCACATTAAAATTCAGTGCAAGGTCAGTTCCTGAAGGCTTCTGACAATCTGTAACAAAATTTCCCCAAATCCATCCTAGCAGACACACGGCTGGGTTTGGCCAATGTCCACTGGATGTGCCACATGGCGCTGATCAGAAGCAGCTCAACTGTTGTGTTGCTGTTCTTGAAAGAACAGAAAACACCAGTCCTAAAATTTTTTTTTGCCTTATCAATGTTTTAATGTATGGGGAGCATCACTGAGTAATGAAACCTGGGCACACACCATACCCAGTGTGCCAAGGTAGGATGCCATGAAGTGTTCAGCATAGTGTGCTGCACACAGGGATTGGTTTCTTTTGCAGTAAGAGGTACATGAATGGAGAAAAAGGTTGAAAAAAAAAAATATTAGGAGTTTTTATGGAAGCCAGAATTGTGCCATGTGGTGATGGAAGCTTTATGAATGAATGTATAATGTAATCTAAAAGAAAAAGGATCTTAAACAATTATAAGAAGCTGTTATAGGAAGTCTCTTCCTCTTCAATCCTGAAAGAATCAGCATTTTATTTTTTTTTTTAATTACAGGAAAAGTTCATTTGTCAAACTCAAACTCATATGAAAGTTGGTAAAAATGAAACCAAACATGCCATAACCTAATGAGGCCTGTAACTTCTGAAGTTAGAAATAGCAAATTAAAGTTTAATATGAGTCCTATGGGCCCAGTGATCTGGGGTTTTTTAATTGTCCTAGTTATAAAATTCTCCTTTACCTTTTTTTTTTTCCTTAAAAGCCTATAGTATAGCATTGTTTTGAATTTATATGATATCAACATGTTTAATATTAATCATGTATCCTGTAAGCTCTTCATTAAAAGCATGATTCTTGGTTTCTATGACTATCCAACCTGCCTTACTCTCTTTCGTTTTTGTTTTAGATGCATCATCCTATTCAGATGAAACCTGCAGATAGTGAAAAGTCAAATGGTATGTGTTTAATTTATTGTTACTTAATTGGGACTCTCTCTAAACTAAAGCAAACACCACATTGTGAGAAGTTTTGCTATGTTCCTTGTATGGTGAAAATGATATGCAAGGCAGCTTACCTGACACGTTGGTGAAAATGTTGACCTGCTCTGAACTCCCATTCATCCTCAGCTTTAAAGAAGGAAGGAAAATGTTTTGCAAAAGTCTTCCTTGTACCTGCTGTATGTCACAGCCTACCTCACTATGTACATCTTTTTCCTTGTGTTCTCCTAGCATCGAGGTGATGCAGGAGCACCTGATGTTGATAAGATGGAGATGATAATTTCATGGTGAAATGAAAAAAAGAAACAAAAAAACATTCCCATGTTAACAAACCATGCAAGCAGTTGATGGGCCTTAAATATTTGACTAAACTTCCTTTTTATAGAATGATGCCCTTCTGGATCTGAGTCAAATTTGTTTTAATTATATTCTTGGTTCTGAACTGGGAAACCCACCTTGAAGCTCTCTGTATACTTATTCCTCTCAACGATTGTAAAATGAATGCTATAATGACAGTAATATCCATTCAGAATACTAGGGTGCTGCCTAAGTGGATGTATATGAAATGCAAAATAGACAGCATGCTAAATCTATTAAACATGCCAGGTTTGTATATTCAAGGAAATAAGATAATCGGATGGTAACACAACCTGGCAGTGTGTGATTCTTTAAAAATATATACATGTGTATATTTTGCCCCTTGATTTGTTCCTGTAATTTTCTAAAATATATGTTAAAGATATCATCTGCCTTCTTAGATTGCAAGAGCTTCATTTTCCCATAAGGCCCACATAATCAGAGCTGGTTCCTCCAACAGGCATCTTTGCACCTCATTAATTAGTAATCAGGGCAGAAGCCATGCACTCAGAGATCTACATACCTGCAAATGTAAATTATGATTGGGCTCTAAATCTCTCTGCAAGGCTTTTTTTAAGGCTTCTTTTTGCTAATTGTAGTGCATCCCATTTTCAGGCTTCTCCGAGGATTATAAAGTTTGGAAGGAAATTAAAACTTCACATTGTGCTAGTTTTCCTATTATGACAGCTTTCAAAACAAAACTGGCCACAAGCACAGGAAAACTGAGCCATCACCCATTTTGAAGGGAGTGATATTCTCCCTTTTGGGCTGAGTTTTGGCAATGATTTTTTTCTTTCTAAAATGCTGAGAGGCCAAGGCAGCTGCATGTGCAGGAGGACAAAACTTTTCAAGCATCACTGAAAATCAAGAACTTTGGTGTTGGAATCCAGATTCCACTGACTGCCTTGTATTGTGCTTGCAGTGGGCAACATTTTCCCTTAGGTACAGAAACATTGGTCTGGATCCTCTGGACTAAGTGTAGTCTCTCTGGATTCTTCTCTCAAAGATAAATTTCACCTCAGGTTCCTCAGCAAATTAGAAAAATAAGAGGCAATGGACCAAAATAGACTCCCAGTGAGTTACTTGTTCATTGCCTGAAGTTTTTCTTCCTAAAGGAGATTGAACATATTGGCAAAGCGCTACAGGGAATTGTGCAAATTCTGTCTTGCTCTGCAAATAACACCTGCTTGGAAAAAGGGTAGGTTAGCTACTTGCTGCTGCTGTTATGCTTCAGGTTATCTGCATGATACTCCTGTCTTCACTGTGGGAATACTTTTGATCTTCAGAATATTCTTTTCCACCTAACCCTAGCATGAAAACCATGAGACACTGGGACTTTTTAATTTTTTTTTCCTTTGCTTTTCTTTGTAGTTTGGAGAAAACACATTAACAGATCAGAGGTTGCAATTGTCAAATGAAATACTTTTTTACATGTAGGCACCTGGGGGGTGACACTTGTGCTAGGCACATTCTGAGGGTGGTGAACTCTTCTAATGACAGAAGGGAAAGTAATACCATGGTTGATGTTAACAGTGGTACAGCTCCTCAGAAAGAGAGGTGTAGGTGTGGGCTCCATGGAGAAGCTGAGAGTTTGCAGGCAGCTAGGAGAGCCAAAAGAGAAACAACAGCAACAATGCAGAGGCCTCTTTGGCACGTGTTTCCCATATGCTTCAGGCTGTCCATCTGAGGAGGTATATTAACTGTGCCAAGAGCAAATTGTAAACTGTAACTCTTCCACCAGATTGGTGGGTTCAAAGGGGAAAAGAAAGAAAGGATGCCAAGGCATCTTGATTTTCTTGATCAGCGTTTGAGCTTTTGAGGAATGCTTGAAACCCTTTGATTTCTGAATACTGAGAGGATCCCATTTGATTTTATCAGTCAAGTTTCAAAAAGGCTAAAGAAATTCCCTTGGTCAGAATTTCCAGATAGCTTGTGGAAAGATATGTAAGAGAGTTTGAAATTCTTCCAAGCTTGTACATGTTTGTGAAGGCTTGATCGATCCAGTAAAGTTGCACAGGGAGGAAGAAGAGGTCCTCTCATTCATCTTCAAAGAACAGCCTTTAATGTCTGATAAGACAACTCCTCCCCATGTTGAGACCTTTGCAAAAAATATTTGAATGATCTGAATGACCAAGCCCAGGAATACTGGGATGAAACACTCCTCTTTTTCCTTCACTGTTCATGTCTTTAGATGTAGGCATAATTTCAGAAATCTTCCCCTTAGCATAAAAGGCCAAGCTGGTCTCATAGAAACTAAGAGGTAGGTACAGAAGAGGCATCTCCTGCACAGGTTTAACTAAGTGCCTGGGCATTTCTGCAGGACTAGGACTTTATTAGCACCATGGAGATCTGTTTCCTTCTGGGTAGGAACAGGGTGGCTGATAATTCTATGCAATCATCTCCATTCCTTCCTTGCATTCATGTATCTTAGTTATGTCTCTGCTCATGCAAGTGAACCAGAGCTTAATTTCTTCTACCAAGATTTTAGCAGCTAGAGTTGATGGCAAAAGATTTTCCTTTGTATCCAGTTAATTTATCCCCTTGGGAGGATTCTGAAAAGACTCTAATTGTTGAGAAATGTAACATCCCTGAAAGATTTTCAGATAATGGATTTTGTGTGGTGTGTGCTGTTCTGATTACCTGTTGTGTCTAGTCTGACCACCTTTTGTATTGTTAGGTGGTTACTTTAACCTGTCTACCAAGTTTTGGGTTAGGATTCCTTGCCAGAATAGCATGATTTCAAGACCTGGAAGGCTCCACCATTGCTAGATTAATCTCAACTGTTAATCATGCACAGTATTTGTCTATTTAAGGACAACAGGATTCCTGCACTCTAGTGCTGAAGCATCAGTGCATGCTTGACTCTTAAGTTGGCTGTGGCTATTAACAAGATATGATTTAGCAAATACTTAAATGTTTCTTGGATCAGGATCTGAGTACAGACAATACTTTTAGGCAGATATCATGAAGAGGGTATCCTCTTAAATGGATCAAAACATCACTACTTCAGAGAAAATAAGAAAATTCTCTGCTTAAAAAGGAAGGGAGGGAGAGTGGTGCAAGCTGAGTCATCTTATAAACTATTTTTGTTATTACTTTGCTAGTGAAAATTTACAGAAATAATTTTGGAATTCTAAGTGATGCAACTTTGCCAATTTGGAGGGAAAAATTAAAGGCCATATGTTAGCAATGACACATAGAAAAGTTGATAATTAATGCAGGCAGCTTTGATTCCAGGTGCAACTTGGACAGATTGTATGCAAGGGTTTTTCACAGGCCAAAAAAAAAAAAGAACATTTATACAATAACTATTTCTTTATTTGCTCAAAAAAGAAAGCATCTTTTGGATGAAAAAAAAATGCATTCCAACTGACTAAACTCCTCAAAAATATATACTAAAGGGATATAACTGAATTTTCAGGACAGAGTTTTGTGGGTTTAGAAGAGAGAAAGTTTGTTGTATCTTCAGGGAGATTTCCCATGATTATTACAGGGTTTAATGCTTTTGTAGTATACAGAAATAATCTCTACTTCTTTATTCTCCTGGGTTGGCACAAGCGATTTCTGCAAGAAATACTCATTACTGAAGCAAATTGACTAAAGCAAAAAAAATTAGACCCTTCAGGATTTTATTCTGCAACTTGGATGTAGGGCTATCAGAATGCAGGAGGATTCATTTTGAAAGAAGTCCCCCAGCAGAGGTGGGGTTCATCTCAGATAAATTTTGAAGGCTAACTTAGGTCTCTAGCTTCAAACACAACACCTGGGCACCTATGGTAGTGTTTGCAATGCTAGTGCTGATGAAGGTAAGAGAACAGTGCATCTCCCATTAAAACAGGGGTTTGCATGTCATCACATAGAGTTTCTGCATTCAGAAGAAAGATTCCCACCCCAAATCCAGGCTTGGCACTGGATGTGCTGCACTGGCTGCCTGGGCAACATAGCTGACTTGTGTTTGTAACATGTTTGGGTGGATTAGAGGTGAATCCCATATTATTTAATCAAGATGCTACACAGTTTCACACCTTCTTTCATGGAACTAGAACTTGGGGCCTTGTTCACTATGACCTTCTGGCTGCTTCTGCTTTATCAATTCAGAGCACTCATCCTATCAGATGCTTACAGTCAGTTGTGTCTATTTCATGTCCTCAGAGTTGTGCAAAATATCCAGAAGTACAACTAGGTTTACAAGCAAGGTTCAGAACTAATGATATCAAATACTTGCCAAAAATTTTCATTATGTTCTGGATTTTGAATTATTGAAACCTACCTCTAGCATGGGAGAGACAATTATCAAGCAGCAGTGAAATGCTTATGAGCTACTGACCCTTGAGCCCTGCTTTCCTTCCCCCAGCCTGCTTTGCCTGCTGTCATTGCCCAAAGCACTCCCATCTCCCAAGCTTTGTTCAGTCCCTTAGAGCTCACTTATTCCTCCTGTCCTGCAGCTGGAGCTCAGCACATCTACATGTTATCATGATGAGCAAGTTTTGGGAGCTGGCTGAAAGGTAACAGCCCTGCCTGCTGTGAAGGACGAGGGAGATCCCATAAAAAAGCTTTACCATCTTGGCATTGACAACAGGGAGCTGATAACATTTTAGCTGAGACTACAACTGCACACCTAAACTGTGGATGAGTAAAGTAAGGTGGGATGGCTTTTGACAGCCATCCTTTCTTCAAACAGCAGCAGGAAGTGCCTTTCCTGGTCTTCATGCTTTGTTGGGATGAGTGTGCTTAGCACTGAGATCCTTGCTTGGGAATGACCAGCAGACTTGGCTGAATGAACAGAGAGTTTGCTCTAAATATATTTGACCAATACTTCTTGCAGTCCATTGTTTATTTGATTCTCAAACCATGTCTGCATGACAGATAAGTATTCCTTTTAGAAGAAAAGGAGAGAAGCTGCTGACCAGAAATGCAAAAACAAAATTCAGACAGCCAGTCTTACGGGGGTGAAAAAGCATTCCTTTCTCTGCATGAGAATATATCATTGAAAACTCTTCCAGCCTAATAATATCAGATGTTCTGTCAGATGGAATGAAAACATGTCATTTAGATCTTGACAATTGTCTCTTTAAATGTTTTTTATGCTGGGCCCCTAGCCAAAAAAAATGAATAGCAATTTTCTTAAGCTTCAGCACTGATCACCACTGACTAATAGCACTGAATGCAGAGCACGTCATCATATCAATATGTTTTCTGTACTCTGAGCATTCTTCACAAAATCTGCATTTTTAAGATGTACAGTACACAGAAGCTGGATGTTTAATTTACTATAAAATCACCCTCAAGCTGAAAACCTGCAAATCATGTTCGTTAAATGGCATATTTATAGGTTTACGAGCGAAACTAAAGGAGGCCGGTGGGGAGTTTGTCGTCTGCTACTCTTTGGAAAATTAAAACAAAGCCTTCCTGATTGCATCTCATTTCTTTTGAATCTCTGTGTGAATTTCTTCTATTTGAGTCTTTGTCCTTGCACCTAAGCAGGACAATGAGAGACCTCCTTTGGGATGGCTTGGCAGGCACTTGTCCAACTTGACCAGGAGCAGTTTTTAAGAGGGTTGGGATCTTGTCACCCTTAGAGTAGCCTAAAATTAGCCCAAAATTTAAACTGGCAGGTACTAGCTGACACACAGGCAGAAGTTAAGAGGTTCATAATACAGAGCAGAAGGCAATGCTTGGACCTTTGCTTGGCACCATGGCTTCTCCAAGCTTGACCTTAGTTTGTGGTATCCACAAACCAAGAAAATCCACACCTGGCAGCCCAGCTTGGTCCCTTGCTTCATACCATTTCCTGCACCCCAGCGAGAGTATGGCTGTTGAGGGGACAGGATGGGCTGGGACCTTCCTCAGAGAGAGAAATCAAGGCAGTAGAGGAATGGAAAGCAGCCAAGTTACAGGCATCCTTCCACCAGGAGAAGTGACTGCCTACCTAAATTCTCCTTGGGGCTTTCAGGAAGACAATCCTTGAAATAATTATTAGCAGCACCAAGGCCAAGAATACAGTATGAATCAGATGTAAAGTTTTATTGGAAGACTTAAATGGAAAGGGACTTTTTATAAGAGCAGGTGGTGATAGGATGTGGGAGAATAGTTTTAAACTGGAAGAGGGCAGATTCAGATCAGGTATTGGGAAGAAATTCTCTCTTGTGAGGGTGGTGAGACAGTGGCACAGGTTGCCCAGAGAATTGTTGATTCCCCATCCCTGGCAGTGCTCAGAGCCAGGTTGGAGGGGTTTGGAGCAACCTGATTTAATGGGAGGTGTCCTTGCCCATGGTAGTGGTGTTGGAACTGGGTGATCTTTAATGTCTCTTCCAACCCAAGCAATTCTATGATTCTATAAATATAAAGATATACATGTACACACACACACACACACACATATATATGTATAAAAAAAAGAAATACCAACCTGCAGGTCTTATTTTCAGTTCCACATGCTCAGCTTCTGATCAGTGTATAACTGACTCATCTCATGCATAATTTTTTGACCCTTTATGGAGAGTTAAGTTGCATGTGGAACTTCAGTATAAAGTAAAGTGTGAATGAAAATGCTAAGTCTTGAGGAATCTGCTGAGGAAAACTTAACCTGGGTGTTACATTCATGCCAGTTTTCTTACAAGGTTGTAGAGGGAGAAGCTAGGATTGTATGGTCTGGTCTCTGTTTTGGATTCTGAAAAATGCAGCTTGTTTAAAAGCTACAAATACTTTTTCAAGTCAGCAATTCTAAGGAAAAAATTACTTCAAATATCTCTCATGATCAGTAAACATAAATCTCTTCCTTTTATTGTTGAAATTTTTAAATGCCTTTAAAGTGTTGAAGTATAACACAAATAAAATCCTATGAAAATAGATGCAGTTTCATCTTCCTCAGCTGCAATTTATTCTATTTGACAAACTCGTGGTAATACAGGAGAGAGAGCTGGGGAGAAAGGGAAGATTCTTCCTTTTTTCTTTTTTCCTTGTAAGCCCAGAAATGAAAATACTTCATTACAAAAATAATTTGCACAATAATAGAAATAAGTAAGAGCACTGCAGACTCTCTAGAGTAAAGCTTTCCTTCTCTCTCTGCTTCCCTGCAAACTCAGGCAGCCTACTCATTAACAGTGAATTGGATTTACATGCCATTTCAAGAGAAGAAGAAAGCACTGGTGTATATACTGTATAAGAAGCACTTAGAGTTCTGGTTTAATATAGATGGGGAGGGTGCGTTAACACTTCTAAGTCCTACCAGGGTGAATTAAGTTTTGATGACCTGTTTAATTTTTGACAGGAGTCCACAGCTTTAGTTCTGTAAGTTTGAGTTTAGCAGGGCTGCTGCAGCAGTCTAGATTTTACTAGTGATTTTGGTGACAATGCAAGTAGCAAATATTCTACCAATAATTCAGATAAAGCACCTTTTTCATGTTTTTTGCAAACTCAGCTTCATTACAAATCAAAGGATTTGACTTTGGGAGAGAATTATGCAGTCCTCTTGTTAAAGCAGTGCCCTAGAATATACCTTGTGTCCTGGAGGGGAGAGGGCTCTATCAGTCTGAAAAAAAAGCCAGCAAATTTAATGCATTCTTTTTCCAGAGCAGTCGTTAGACTTCTGCCTTTTGACTGCCATGCATTAAGTTGGTTGAAATTGAAAGCTCAGATAGGAGCCTTTCTCTCAAAACATTTCTCAGGAATATTTTTCATTAGCTCATATCATTACGTGCACAATCCCTTCTTCACCTTCACCCCTGTCATGATTTCTTTCGTTCATGAGGGAGATGAGGGAAGTTATCTGAATTAAAATCTATGCAAAGATGTCTTTAAAAGTCCCCCTAACAGAGGATGCTTTTTTCTTAGAAGCCGTGATGGGGAGGCATATGCAGAATGACTAAGGCAGCCAATTAATACATTATATAAACAGCAAGCACCACTAGAAAAAAGAGAGAGAAAGAAAATAAAATGAGTTGGGATGGGGGTGGGGAGGGGGGAAGGGAGGTTGTAAGTATAAAGTGTTTGCCTTAGGACTTGTCTTCAGTTACAGAGCCAGACTCACATGACTGGAGCTTGGTTTGATGTGGTAATGAAGCATTGATCACAGGAAAAAGATGAAATGGCCTTTGCTCATTCATTATTTTTATCTTCTAGCTGTGGAAGACAGAAAATTGTTCATAGGAATGGTTTCGAAGAAGTGTAATGAGAATGATATCAGGGTGATGTTTTCTCCGTTCGGCCAGATAGAAGAATGCCGAATCCTTCGGGGACCGGATGGGCTGAGCAGAGGTGAGTGTGCAGTCTGTAAAGTCTCTTTCCTTAAGTGCTAATTGGGAGCTATATGTCACAGCCAGGGTAGGCAGAGCCACTGTCTGCAGCTGGAGGTTATGCTATAATATGTCCCACGTGATAAAGGTATCCACATGAACTTTTCACAGTGACTGAAATTATCACCTTTTATTTCCAGTGTCAGAAAGGTTTCAGTGTCAACATATTAACTTGTGTTATTGCCCTGTTTGTCAGCTGGAAAGGTTTCTTTTCACCCTGAGAAAACACCCCCAGTTTTCTGCTCTGACAAAATCAAAGATCCTTCCCTGACCCCATTTCTACTTTGTAGTGTAAAACCAAAAAAATAAAAAAAAAGCCAAGGACTGTAAATAACTGCTTGAAGGGATGCAGGGTCATGGGAATTAGCCCACGTCACAGCACCATCTCCTCCATTCCCTTGTTTTCTATAACTATATGCAAAATTGTAACTGAGAAGCAAAGAAGTTAGTTTGACCCTGAGAGTTTTGCCTGGACAAAACTTTGTAAAAAGAGCTTTTAAATCTTGTGCCTCTATCAGAACCCAAAAACCAGGGCAGAGGTGTTAAACAGCAGCACCGAGAGCAGTCAAGGAACTGACCTGAACTTTGGAAATGAAGTGCAGCACTGACTTCAATACCTGGTGATCCCTCATGAGTGCAGAAGTGCCTTTTGGGGAAAGGCCCTTTGAAAACATACTGAAAAGAACAATAATTGTATATTGATGATCCAGGCTGCACATTAACTCCATGGTATGTGGACCTGAAATTAATCTCAGAGTGTGAAACTTCTGCAAATGTCAGTGCCAGGTGATGCTCGGTGGAAAAGAAAATAGTGATAGTCCCATCTGTCAGTGGGGAAGGATGCTGTGGTACTCACCATGGCCAGTTAGTGGCATGGGAAGTAAAGTAATTGTAAGTGTGGAACTGAGAAAATACCACTCCTATTTCTATAGAAAAAATATGTAGAAAGCACAGTTTATGCATTTTATTACATTTTCAAAAGGCACAGAAAAAAATAATAGTACCCATTTTGCCTATAGGTATAGATCTAGATATTTTTCTTTACTTTTGGATCTGCTTTTTTCCAGTAGGCTATAATATCCTCAGTATTTTGTGCAACAATTTGTGTTTTGTTTTGTGTGCAGCCCAGATTCTTCAAAATGTCTTAAGAATTTCAGTAAGGGAAGTTGCAGGTATATCTATATTTCATGGGTACCACTTGATCGAACCTATCATACTGCTTCTGAATAATGACTTTGCAGTTGCAAAGATACTTGGCAATAGGGAGCACCAAGAAAAGTATGCACTTAGTTAAGCATGCTTAGTCAGCAATTCCAAAACCTTCCTGAACCCTCAGAGCGGGGTTCAGGCAAGAGAGCCTCAGGATCATGTCTATTGCCTTGGGGAAGACTAGAGGAAAGGTCTGAGGTTGGTTCCTGAGGCTCAGTAATGAATGTTAACTGATGGAGTCAAGTGCTGCCATTATCTTTCTAGATCCATCATTGAGGTAAAACAAATAATTCTGATTTTCACTGATTTAATTTTGTAAGCAGCACATGGAAGGGGTGATGGAAGGTGTAATTGGGAAAGGAGCTAACGAACTGCTGAAGTAACAAGATCTGGGCATCAGACGCTTTGAGATTCAAAAAGATGTAATTGATTCCTCAGAATCACCCAACAAAGAACTTCATCTTTCTTGGGATCCATAGAGATCCCACTGCATACATGCTTTTGTTCAGCAGATATTTGGCATATTATAAGCATAGAAAAGCTAACTATGAAATCCACCAGGCTATGTGAGATTGGTGGAATAGTTTTGTTCTGCTATAAATAGCAATTTCACAATAATAAGCAGCTGAGATTTTTAAGCCATGTCACCGATATATCAGGCAGAGCTGCAGAGGTAATGTGCTGCTCTCTCCTGCTGGAAGCTGAAGGTCTCAGTCCAGGTAGGTCACACACCAGTAGTCAGAGCAGAGCTGTATCCTCTCTGCCACTCGCTTTATTTCGGTCACAATCACGACTGATACTCTCTCATGCCCTCATGCATCATGCCTTGTTAAACTTGAATTGCTTTCTACACACCCATGTTCACACTTGAAAATGAGTTCAGCTGTGCCAGCCAAGTTTTCAGGCAGATGTTTATCAGCTTCACAAAACCACCACTCCATGAGAGAAGGCAAAGTGTTGGGAAAATGGTTGGTATTGAAGTCAAAATGAAAAGTGCTAAGGGAGATTCGCAGTGGAGAGGGAGCTTGGAAAAGCACAGGATGAAGCTGCTTCATTAAAAGGAGGGAGAATTCATACAGTTAAATCTTTGTAACAAGTTCCAATACTTAACGAGTTTTGATTCATGTTACTGTTTCCAAGATGTGATTTCCCACTGCCACAAATGGTATTTGTTTTCCCAGCACCCATCCAGATCTGCTTCCCTCCCAGCCACAGAGGGGGGAATAAAAAATAGTCACTATCTTAGGAAAACACTGTTGTCACCATGCCAGAACCTTCAAAACTCGAGGTGCTCAGAGCAGTGAGATGGAAATATGGTCCAGTAACCTCTGTTTGGCATCCCTTTTCAATTGCATAACAAGTGCACATTATAGCATCTCAGATGAAAAGAGCTTGAAAAGTAATATCCATTGGTATTTATGCCAACTTTCAAGCTTTGTTAAAGGGTTCAGGCAAATTGGCTTTATTACTAACAGATAGCTACAAGGAATAGCTCCAGGTTCTACTGCTGAGTAGAACAGTTTATGTTTGTACTGCTTTTGTTATTTTCTTAATGAAGAGTAAAAATCTTTCAGCTGACTTTTGGGCCACATCTATACTGCAACAGCAGCTGCACAGCTGGTATGGTAACTTGCTGTTGTCAACCCATAGGAAGAGTGTAGAGTTGAAGTGTAGGAAAAATCCCATCCTGTGGTATCAAGGGAAAATATAACACTTAGTGATGAGTGTGATATAAGTGCTAAGATCAAGAGAGAGGGAAAGAGATTGAACTGGTTGTTTCTATTGTAGTTTCCAGCCAAGAGCTGACAGAACCTTAAAAAAAGTCACACCCATTGCTGTCAGTACTGATAATGGACCATCAGCATTCCCACTCCAAATTCCTATTGTCAGCTGTTTGAAATTCATCTGTAAAACATGACTAAAATAATGATACAAAGCTCCAGTACTGGAGCAGTATGTTTTAAAGAAACAGCTTTTTTTTCCTTGAGTCTCTTTTTCCCCACTGTTGTTTGCTCCTGCATCTGAAAAATAACTGTTGTTTGTATCTGTAATGTGTTATATTCCAGCCAGCTACAAGAAACAGGCAGCACCCAAAAGGCATTGCCTTTCAAAGGCTCTGGGATAGTCCCTACAAAATTAGTTGGCTATCAGTGAGTAATTCCTAGCTGTGAAAGGTATTAAAAATAAAAATACCCTGTTGGCTGTAGAGATAAAGAAACCAGAGACTCAACAGCCATGGAGCCTGGCCTTCCCTTTAGAAGGGTTCATGGGACTATCTAAAGAAGCGTGCCACTGCCTGTACTGTATTCATTATTCAAAGAGAAGGATTCAGCCTGCAGGGTTGTTTAATCCAGCACTTTTTCTGAAGAGCTAAGTATGCTTTACAAAAATTCATGATTGTGATATCATGTGCTAAGCTTCATTATCATGAAAAAGCAGAAGCGAACTGCCTCAGATGATTAAGATTTTAAATCACTTATTGCAAACGGCTTAAGGAAACTTTCAGACCTCCTGACTCACAGCACTATGTAATCTCTACATGACCACAGATGCCAGCACAGACAGCCATGCCATCGTAGCTGGAGTGTACAAAAATAGCCAGAAATACCCACGTTTGATTTGTAGCTGTGCCACTGATGTGCTGTATTGATCCTAGGTGAGGGTCATCATCTCTCTGTTATCGCATTCCTTAAAATAAGGGTAGCAATGCTCCCCTACATTGGTAAATAGCTTTTTTTAGGTTCGTGGATCAATATATCACTGTAGGAATTATTACCATCTGTAATGATAAAAAAAAAATCCTCTTATGCTTATAACAGGAACACCACATGGTAAATTATTCTGCTGTATTGCTAAATGCAGATTTATATAACAGATACCAGAAAGCAGTCAACTGGGTTAATAGCATGCACCAAAAAAACCTGCTAATAGTATGTACAGATAGTTGGATATACCATGAAAATTGTGGAAAAGCTACAAGTGTACATCTTCTAGGCCCCTAATTGTGTGATTTTTTTAAAACAAAATATCACCAGGCACATGGGACAAGCGAACAATTCTGCAGACACTGATTACAAGGATTTTTTTTTCCCCTTTTTTGCTTTCAGAGTAGTTTAGAAATTGCATGGAGAGTCATATCATGGTCAGGCAATTTAATTTCACAAAAGACACTCATACTTTCAGATTGAGGGTTTTTCTTGATGAATTAGTTAAGGAATATATTTGCATCGTAAATAATTGCAGTGAAGGGTAGGTGTGGAGATTGTATGCTGGATTGGGTATTTACTGCTCTTTAAGGGTATTTACTGCTCCTTCATGAGCTAAAGTAATATAAAGTGCAAGCCATGGGAACAGCCTGGATTAGGGGCCACTTTCTGCCCTGTGTTTCAGTGATGGGAAATGAGCATGATGCAAGCACTGTATTTTTATTTGCTCTTCAGAAGCAATTCCATGCCTTGTTTCTTTAGCTGTGATGTGGTAACATTTTAATTTTTTCCAATCATTATGGTACATTTAATTTTCCTTTTCCCTTGCTGAAACTCTTTTGAAGCTGGAAAGGAATAAACACATCTAAGTGACCAGTGTCTCTGCTGGCCTTTGACCAGTAACTACATCTCAGATTTCCATTACTGCAGCTTTGCAGCAATCTCTCCCCAGAGGGAAGGCTGAAATGAAATAATTTACAAGAATGCTTATTCCAATGAGAGTGTCATCAAGGCACTATAAGAGAGTGTGGTATTTGGTACCAGTTTGATTCTGGTCTTGTGTGAATTCTGGTTACTGAAATCTGTACTTTGTGAGGTGGTTAATTGACTGTCCAATTAAAAACGGTTTGAGGCGACCATGAACTTCAGGGAATTTAAAATCCAGAATCTGTCATCTGGTCGATGGTCAAGAGAAGTCAGTAACATCAAATTGATGAGGAATTTAACAGGATGTACCTCTTTACTTTTATGTGCCTGATATGCATAAACTAAAGAGATTCACTGTGACTTTTCCAAAATGCCTCACTTTGGGCTAAGTTGTTGCACTTGGTCTCAGGCCTGTCATTGTGTGGATCAAGCAGTACCTAATGGCCAAATGTCTGTACAATGCACAATTTGATATCTTAATTTGTAGCAAAAATGTATTTTAACCCCTAAGATTTTTGTGTGATGTCCTCATTAGAAGGCTGTTTCCTAGGCTCGTCCTTCCTTCAGACTGTGCAATATTAGCACAGTGTAGAAAAGGGAAAGTCTACTTTGCAATCTCAGCTAGAAATATTTTAACACAACTAGAGCTTATTTTTATCATGCTTCAATTTCCGTAGCTTGTTATTTGAGCTTCATCTTTAAATAGAGCCTTTCATCTCAGAGGATCCCAACTACTTCTTGCAGGAGTATTGTGGCAGCTTTTTACTATTGTTTCTTCACAAAAAGCAGAGAAAAACCTTGTTTACAGTGAACTGGGAAGCTGTAGTGCAACCATTACACCACCAGCTGCGCAGCCACCATGTGTAGTACTGTGATTGCTCAGATGACTTTGAAAATCTCTGGAGCCTTCTTCTGTGTCAGAGTCACTACAAATTTTTTTAAAAAATGGATTGTATCTGCCTTTCTTTTATCTCCAGAACTTTAAAGCCATGGGTTTTTAACTTCCATTTTTAACTCTAGGCTTGATTTTAAAGTATCTAGGTGTTTTGCATCTCTTTTTGGCTTCATTGAGGTATTGGGGTCTTTAAAAGCTCTGCTAGGCCACGCTAATTTTACAGGGGAGGTTTATTATGTAGGTATGAAATCAGACCCCTTACCTCGAGGCCTCCATACTTGAAAATGTTTTCCTTCAGTTGCATCTCCCAAGTATTGATGTTATGTTTGACTGTGTGAACTGCTGACTGAACGTTTCAAGACAGTCTATGAAAGCCTGAGATGAGAAGAATCAAGTGAAGCAGGAGCTGAAATGGAGCAGTGCTAAGCTTTTTTAAATACTTCAGATAATTCAGTCACTCAAGCAGCAAGCCCTAGGTTTAGGACAGCATGGGTTGAGGAGGAAGCTTTTCCAATTTTGCAGCCTCTTCAAAATTCTCCTTCGGTTTGGGGCAGGAGGGTGGTAAGGACCAATCCTGGAAGTTTAAATATTCTTTCAGCCAAGATGGCAAATGTGATAATGTGCTCCAAAATCCCCTTTGTGACAGGGCAGGCTGCCTCCCCCCAATTCTGCCTGCAGAAGGAAATTGCTTTGAGAAGCCTTTCTCCAGTCAATCATTTCTCTGGTGTAGGGGGAAGGCAGCCTTGGAGGAGAAATGAAAACTCTTAAACCTCCTTCCTCCCTCACCTTTTGTTCCTGTTAGTGATCCCTGACATTTTGAAACTAGAGGTGATAAATAATTGCAAGGTCACTTGCAGGTTGTCCGTATTTACAAAAGGATTGTTTTATTATTATTTTATTTGGGGGATTTTTTTGTGGTTAGATAGCTGTTGGTACCAAAAAAAAAGTATTTTCAGGGCATTAGCTATAGAAATATCCCCATTTCCACGTTTTCTCTCCTGGAGAGCTCCATAGGTCCTGTAGGAAGGCAGTAATTGAGTATCAGGACTCAGTATGGTAGAACAGTAATAATTTGATTGTAGCTGTTGGTCCGGAAGACCTCAGCCCACGGCACTACAATCAATGCAGTGTTTCATAGGATGGGGTAAGAGGCCATGGAAATCCTTTCTTGTTTCCTTGCACCATGAGGCATGAAATCTGATTAGTCTTGTCCTCTTGTAATTGTGATTTACAGTCCTAAAGCTAGCAGTATGTTCCCAAAAGACCACCTATATCCGTGAGATACAGTGAGTGAGAGTATGCTGGAAAGGGTTTTCTCAACCCTTCAGAAACTGCTGCAGCAACAGTTCAGGATGGTTCAGGCAGAGCTTTAAAAAAGTGAAATCCAGTGTGCTTAAAAATTGGCTTCTGATTCAATTCTAGGTGCCCCACAAAACCAGCCTCATAAACAGGTTTTCTTCATACCTAAATTATACATGCAAGTTCAGAGATGGAGTTAAGTGGATGGAAATTCAGCGACTGAATAATGATTCAGGCTTAGCTCCCCTCCAGTGTGGCAGTCTGGTCGTGAAGGAAAGGATCCCATGGTTCATACATAGAAATATGTGTGTACACACATAATACATACCCGAATTCTGTGTCTGAGTGTCCAGGTTTGGTAGCCTTGAATGTGAATACATGTAGTGGTGTCTGAATAGTTAAATTCACTTGCATTTAATTAGAGTGCTTGACAGTAACAACTGAAGGTCTAGGTTATCAAATAATTTAGAAATAAGGTTGTCTATTGAGTTTTTACCTTGGTTATTGAGGCAAATTGGACATTTACTGTGCAAATGGCCACTGTCCATTGGGGGGAAGTAGCCTGCTGACTGAAGATAACAAGGGGACCTAACCTCGTAGCCTCTGGCTGACAAATTGTAATTAAAATGCAGTCCCATCTTCTCAGTGGAATGCTTTTTCCAAATGCTCATATTAAAACTGCATAACCTCATTCATCAGGCACTCCCCTTGCCCAGAGAACAAGTTTCTTTTAAATTGGGAGCTCACTCTGTGGCATTTCACAGAGATCTGCTACCAAGGTCTTTTCACTCCATGACAAAAGCCAAAGGGATCCACACAGATGGATTTGGCCTAAGGAATGAGGAGGGAGGCTTTGGGGTAGTGTTGGGCACTGAAAGTCCCCAACAGCTGAGCTTTGTGGTTAAAAAGAGAAAAAGCTTAAGGGAGGGAAGAGGGAGCCTGCTTTATCTTGAGAGGAGCACAGCTTTGTTTCTCTGTTGATTCACATTTCTTTTGAGACCTGCTAATTGCAACATCTCTCAGTAAGTTACTTACAGCAGTACTGCTGGATAGAAATTGTGATAAATGCATAAACTGTGTCTTATTGATTTTTGTTGACATTTTACATGCTTCTTATGCGTTCTAAACCTCCATTCAGTAATTGTCACTATGGTACACGCTCCTGGATAATGAGAGCGAAAGAAGTGAATGAAGCAGTTTCTTGACCATTATAAACAATATTATTCAAAGCTCTGTATGGGGTTTCTTGCCTGCCCTCCAGTATATCTCTATTTGTGCTCATCCCCCATTGAATTTGCAAGATGATAAATGAAAACCCTTGGTGTTATTTCCTCTGTTAATCATAACAACAGAAATGTTTTTAGAAGCGATTACTTGGAGACTGACGGTAAATTTGAGCCTCTTTAATTTTAGTGCACAGCAGCAATATGGAATCTAGCAGAGGTACTGTAGTTTATTTACCTTCTACTGCACATTTTGTCTAGATTGCTGTACAGAAAGCTGTTTTGTTACATCTTTTTCTTTGACAGAAATTTGTTTCTGAATAAGAATAGTATAGCAACACTTTTTGTGGCTAAACAGCAGTAAGACATCAGCAGCTGTTATGTTACCTGAGAAATATGCAGAATCACAACACTGCCATGAAGTTTGCCTCAAAAAATTCTGATTTCTGATTTAATCATGCTCACCTATCAGCCAGAGGTACATAAGTCAACTTATGTATCTCTTATATAAAGGGCCCTTACATTAAGGAGGAAAAAAAATACTGCATGATGCAAAAATGCATTGACTTTATTTTCATGACTAGCTGTAGTGCTTTTGGGTAATGATCAGGCATTGCTTTCTCTTACTGTTGTTTGATTAAAATGTGAATACAGTCTTGACTTGATAATCTTACCAGGTACACACAGAGCAAAAAAGAAAAGTATTTTATGACTCAAATTGATTTACATAAACCAAACAATCTGTTGCTTGTTGGATTGCAAAATGGTTTATTTTGCCCATTGGCCACAGGGGCAACAATATTGTATTTTTGATGCCAGAATGCAGCTTTCATGCATTAGCTCTAAAATGACAATATGCTTTAGCCTCTCAGTGCTTAGATTTGCTTCATTTGGAAATCTTTTAAGTAGTAATAATAATAATGTTTTGAGGAAATTGAGTGGAACACTAAATTATTCTCTGAAACCTAAGTTCAAACTGTGCAAGGCTAAGGGAGCTGAAAATCAATGCACTTTTAAAGTCATTAGAGATCACAAGTGAAATAAGACTGTGTTGCTTTAGCTAAGCTTTTAGTGTGCCATGGTATTATTACAAAATCAGCCTGAATCTGCATTAATTTCACAGTCTTTTTCTTTAAGGTACCCAAGGGTGCATGAAGAATAAAATGTAAATCTCAGAAGGCAATGTTTTTATTAGTCAAAAGGGCAGTGAGTCACACGCTAAAGAAGCTGACCTGTACCATGCCCAGTGTAGGTATGACTGACAATAGTAAAAGGGTGGAAAAATAGCCCAGGAATTAGCCTACTGGCTTTTTATTACAATTTAAAAGACTGAGGAGAGAGAAAAGTGATTTTTTGGGTGTTCATGCACATAGCTTCAGAACTGTTCAAGCTGGTGGTAGCTGTCATAGATCAAAGAGTTATACTCGTACCTAGGGCTCAGAGAAAGGAAAATCATAAAGATTTTTATTTTAAATGTTATTTTCCTAAATGTTGAGACTCCACCTACATTACTGAATTTTGTCTGAGTCTTTTCACCTAGTTGGAGGGTAGACAGTGGAGTTTTTCCTCATCCTTATTTGTATTGTTGTTCTTGGTGCATCCCAAAAATGTATGACTTTACAGACTCCTTTAAATTCCCAGTTCAGCTGCCGGTGGTGCCAGTCATTTATTGGCTATCCACAATTTACCTGCACAAAAGCCATAGCAAGCAGTTGTTAATGCATGGTCTGAACAGACTAAACTGCAATCCAAAGTCTACATAAAAGCCTTACTCAATTCTAACCCTGTGGCTAAAGCACAAAAACTAATGTAACAAAAAAAAAATTTAAAAAAAACACCAAAAATTTTTTTTTAAAATCTTTCTTCTCACACATCCCCACCTGATTTTTTTTCTTTCATCTATGGTCAGATTAGCAAGTCAGCACTGTCAATAAATAAACTAGAGAAGTTGTTTATTTTTATGTACTACTGAGAACAGTGTCGTCTTGTGGCCGTTCTCGTAGACTGTGTTGGTTTAACAAGCGTCCAACCCTTTTGTCTTGTTGTTTTTTGTCTTTCCTGCTCCCTGTCCCCTTGTTCCCACAGGCTGTGCGTTTGTCACATTTTCTACAAGGGCAATGGCACAGAATGCAATCAAAGCCATGCACCAGTCTCAGACCATGGAGGTACAGTACTGTATCATTTGCCCTTTCTTTGTTTTCTTTGTGCAAATGATTGCGAATGGTAAAGCCATGCTCTCCTGGACCATATCAGACACATGACAATCACAGATTTAAACTTTTTACCAACTCACTCTACCTCTCTTTGTCAAGCTTATTTTTCTTAATGACCTGAAAGCACACAGTGAGGTCGCCGTGGTATCCAAACACGGCTCTTGATCCTGTTTTCATTGGCATTCGGCAGAAAATAAAAATGCTGTGAATACCACTCCTGAGTCGTGCTCAGAGTAAATCTGATGAGTAAATTGCTTTTAATTTTAACGCACACGTCCCCAAAGAAAAATCTCGGTGTCTTTTAAATAGATTTTTAAGTGCTGTGGTTTGTGCTGCTCTGAGAAAAATCTCAAGGGATTTAACCTGGCCACGCTGAGTTACTAGTGCATGTGTTTTCCTGCAAATAGAATCTCTTTTTAAGTTAATATAATTTCTCCTTCTTCATGTTGCCAATAAAAATGCTAATAATGACAGAGCATATCAAAGTGTGGCACTTCCAACAGAGCACCATCGTGGCTGTCCCCTCGTAAGCAACTCTGTTTATTTCCTCCCAGACTGCCTCTACAGCCTCGTATTTTGTAATGATGAGCAAGACAAAACTTTAAACCTCTTCACTTAATGTGACTATAGCTGCAGGCTAACAATCCCTTCATTGGAGTGATTATCGAATGCCACAGCTTTGGCAATCTCAAAACTTTTTTCAGTCTGTGATTTTTGTCATGGTCTTTCAGAATTTTGCACAAAAGACCTCACAAGTATGAAGTCTGTTCTTACTCTGGATCTTCTAGCTTAACATTGGAGAGTGCATGTTATACTGTATTATGTATACTGTATCTTTGTGTAGTGATGATTTTTCTCAGAGGTGGCATTGATGTTATGTGCACTTGTTTCTTTTTTTTTTTAATTTTATTTCTTTTTCCACCAGGACCTCTCGATTTTTTTTTTTAATTTTCATTTTCTCAGTGATTTTTCTTTGCAATGCTCTAGTCTCCCAAAGCATGCTGGGTGCTAAACAGTCATTATTGCGTCATGTCGTTGAGCTGCTTTGTGTAACGAGCCAAGGGGGGAGACCAGGGGTGGGAGGGTGGAGAGAGGAGGATAAGAAGATAAAAAAAATCAAGCCAGTGCATGAAAATGTCTCTAACTATTTTCTGTATACTACCAGTAATGATATTGGCATTGCAAAGCTATTATTGTCTTTCCAAACGTCATGTTTGAATTTGGTTGAGCTTCTTTTATAATCGATGTGTTTTCTTTTCAGTGCAATGCATTTTTAGACTCTGAGTATACAGTTTTAGATGAGAATCTGCCAATGACATGAGAATAATTGAAATTATCTTTACTAGAAAGCTGATGTTATACAATCTGTGCAGTCTGACAGGATACTGTGAAAAAACTGCCACTTTGAGTCTCTGAAATAATACTCGTAGTAATTTGTCTGCCATGCACTGCTCCATTAATTCAGATCTGTATGTTTTACTGGGTTTGATTCCAAGTAAAGAGGAAATGGTTATTGGTAATACTCTGTTTTACCTATGTTTTCCATGTGTTTTAATGTATTTTTCTGTCTAGCAAAGTGAATTTTATACAGCTCTACTTCAGAAGATGGTACAATTAAAGAGAGAATTAGACAGACCTCTCAGACAAACTCTCCCATTCTCCTGTTGTATGCAGTGCTCCGAAAGAGCCTGCAATCCTGATGTGATGCTCCTGTTGACCTTAGTTCTATAGAATAGTTACTCTTGGATCCAATACTTCTCAACACCTTTAGAGACATCATCAGTGAGATCCCCAAATCTGCATGGTAACTCCAACTTCCACTTTGAACATCTGGGTCTTTGTGTCAGTTCAGCTCAGGCTGTGAGTCCCTTCTTAGGAACCCTGAAGGGATACTTGCTCCAGCTCTGTGGGGGGACTCAGAAAAGTCTGTACATACTCTCTTGCCAATACACAGAAAAATAGGAAGCCAGCATCAGCTGTTGGAAAGAAAAAGGCACTAAATGGGGTGAAGATACCATACCATTGAATGAGGAAGGGAGATACATCTTATGTATGTGCTGGGAGCTTCCTCTCAAGATATAAAATGGAAAAGCACAAAACAAAAGGAATTCTTTAAGCCAAAAAATTTTACTCTCTTTTGCCTGCAGTCTTCTAGTAAAAAGTTAACTTGGGGTTAGTGTTAAATCTCAACTTCCCAAGTTGTCCTTGGACATTTTTGTTTCATGGGTTTTTTGCAAACAAAAGTGCACTGGGAAGACAACATATAATACACAACTACATTTCAATGCAATTACTGAAGATTTTTTTTAAAAATGTCATTATTTTCAGTTCTTTGGCATGCATTATTGACCAAGGTGAAATTTCAAAGTGGACTAAGAAAGAACAATGGGGCTGTTAATGTCCAGATGAGCACATCTCCTAGAATAATAAATTCTCTTACTGCTCTTTCCACCTAACATTCTGACCTGGTTAAATCAACTGACTTTAAAAGCATAATTGCTGGCCTAAGTTTTTGCTCTTCTGTCTCGTTTCTGTCGAGGTTATTTTGTTTGTTTGTTTAAGCCATTCAAATGCAGCACCAGTAGAAGACACTAATTTGTTATGATGGAGTAAATTTGATGCAACAATAACAACTCCTTTCTCATACAGAGGCACTTGCTACATATAATTTCAGTCTTCAGAATGTTTGCACTCTTGAAAATGATGAAGTGATGAAATATAGAGCAGACACTGAAAAAAAGAATTATAGATTCATAAATTGCAGAGATATTGTTTTTATACAATTTACTGACATTTAAACATTCATAAATTTGATGTAAGCTGTAGTGTTGAGTGCTGAGCTGCTGAATTGAGAACTGAAATAGCCAGATAATATTTCTTCCCTTGAAATTAATTTCTATTTCCTTGGAAATTCTTCTGCACATCTAGGTAGAAGGCAGTGAGTTCTGGTTTTTCTTAGCTCAGTGCTACCAAATCTCATATAAAATAGAAAGAGAGTTTGCTTCTTAAATAGTGCAAACAGAAAAATCTTTCTCACACCCATCACCCCAAGCTCCTTTTTTGTTTTCTTCCTTTTTTTTTTTTTTTTTTTAAAGGATCTTGTTTTTAATATTAGTATGAAACATCACTGGAGAGAGGTAATTGTGTAATAAGCTGACTCCTTCATAATCTTTATTTGATTGCTGGAGTGGTATGTATCTCCTTTCTTCCTCACTGAAACACTGATAGACATTTTTACAATGAAACACACAGGAAAGATGTTGGAGGTGGAATAATAAATCACAATTGATGATTTTCTAAGATCATTCCAAAGGAACAGTGTTGACAGGAGATCTTCATACAAGAGATTTTATTATTGTGATTTATTTCACCATTTCAGCTGATGACTGTGAATATTCTTATCTATTGTCGTGGTGTGAGATTCTTCAGAGAAAAGGTACATGGCTGCTTTTTGTAAATCACAGAGGACAGGAACCTTTCTGAAGATGTTGACAGATGTGAGAGCAGCCATGGGAAGTTAGGTTAAATAGTACCCTGCTCCCCATCCCACACTTTACAATTTGGCTGAAGTGCTTCTGTGTTTTTTGGACTTGAGTCACCTTTCACTCCTACCATTGTGTTCAGATTGAAGTTAGACAAGAAATTAGTATAACAAAGCATGGCGGGTGGGGGGAAGTTATTCACTGGATTCTATGAATTTGGAAAACGGTACGAAATGGATTGACAGTTTCTATGAGTCACAAAATGGTTGAATAATTTGAAGAACTGAATCATTGCAGTGTATACTTTGCTCCCTTAGTTTGAGGAAATGAAGACTTGAAAGGTTAAAACATGAAAACTTTTTTTTTTTAATCTTGATGGGGGAAAAGAAAGAGCGGGAGCAATAGAGACATGTTCTTTCTTCATATGTCTTGTTCTCTCAGTGACTTTGCCCAGGAATACCCAACCTGAAGTCCCAGGGAAATATCCAACTTACCTCTAAAGTCTGTCTGGTCCATGACCCCCTACTTCTTCTCAAGGTTCCCTCAGACATGGGTGAGGCACAGGCTGCAGAGGCATAGGCTCCTTCTCACAGCCTCCCTATTTCCTAAGCTGTTTTACAGCACTCCCTTATCACATGACAAGAGGCTTTTAGAAGGAATAGCAGAAATAGTGGCAATCAGGAATGGGCTTCCCCAGAAATCAGTCGTTTTGGTCTGCATCCTGCCCTTTGTTCACATCTTAAGGGTGCTTGTTACAAAGCATGCCTGGGAGCAGACTGCAGGTAGGTGAATTGTCCCAGCATCATCGTCCTTTGTGCCCTCTTGAGACTGGGGGTCCTTGATACACAAAGGTCCAGTGACCTGTTGGTGCTGGGCACTGCACTGAATCAGTTCCTCACAGTCTATTCACACAGGGGTGACAAGCCAGCTGCACCCAGTGAGACCACACAGCCAGCCCATGGTGGCAGGGGGGTGTTGGCTGTGTGGTCCCTGGCAGCAGGGAGGTTGCACACCTCTCGCTTTGGAAAGAAGCCTTGAAAACAGACTGCAGACAAAGCATCACATCCATCTCATCAGCTGTGAAGCTTAATTAAAGAGGACTGGTACACATCGCTGTCTCTGGCAGCAGTTTTGATAGCTGAAAGGAAAAAGAGAGCCCGAGGAAAGGTGCTTTGTGAAAGGAACTGGGGAATCAATAATTTCTCTGTAGCCTCTTTTCCTAAGATGCTGAAAACCTCAGTCCTTCTGGTCCTACATATGCCAATCAAAAAGAGAGGGTGAGCCACCAGGTCGTGCCATTGCTTCTGGCCCCGTGGGTCACGGCTGAGCTCAGGATGCAGGGGTGACTCGGTGGGGTTTAACACTTCTGTCTTTCCTGATCTGTCCAACCACAGGGCTGCTCTTCGCCAATCGTGGTGAAGTTTGCTGATACCCAAAAGGACAAGGAGCAGCGGCGTTTGCAGCAGCAGTTGGCACAGCAGATGCAACAGCTCAATACTGCCACTTGGGGAAACCTCACAGGTCTTGGAGGACTCACACCACAGTACTTAGCTGTAAGTGACTGTGTTACACTGTATTTATTTGAGAACCATGGTAAATCAGCTGTAGTAAACCCCTTGCAATAAATTGCTGAATCCTTCAGGATATGGTGCATGTCTTCTACATAAAAAAACTCGGTATGTTTATCACGTGGTCTAAAAATAAATAACCATGAATTAGAATAAACATTTCAAGGTGTGTCAGTGCTGTCCAAGGCAAGGTTTTAAAGTTTACTTGTGCTGCAAAATAAAACTTGATTCCATTACATTTATAGTTCTTTTCAATGTCAGAGTCCATTTTTCATAGCTGGAATAAAATGTAAGTTCTTCCTTAGGGGAGGACAGATAGGCAGCTGAACACTATAGGGGCCATATCTATATGGTGCAGCCTTTGAACTAGAATGTTGTGGCTCAGTTTTCTGATTTTCCACATTTTCATTTTGGACATTGCTTTCACTTTAACTTATGATCCTGTCAATGTTAAATATTTGTGGTTCATTCTACCTGGTACAGAAAGCAAAGATGGCAGGGAAAAGCAAGTTATTTCTCATAAATTTATGATGGTATTTTCCTTGGTCCATTTATAAGATAAGAAACAGACATTAGCTGCTGGCCCTGCTGGGGAAATCTGAAATCCACAGCCATGTATCTTCAGTCCTGGATGGCCAGGAGAGAATTCCAGGCAGCACAGTTGAGAGGGAGCCTCTCCCTTTGGTGGCTCTGGAGCTGAGATGTCTGGTTGAGCAGCTTTTGGATCACTTGGAAAGTTCTTGATGGTTCCAAGTTAGACAAGCAGATACGTCCATATCTATATGTACTGTGTATGCATAACTTTATAATTTGTATGCATACAGTGTTTGGGTGTAGTGATAGAACCATAAACAGCAATTTACCTGGCGATTAAAAATATATATTAGTACTGAGGCAGGCTAATTAATACTGAGGTAGGCTAAGTTGTTATATACAAATACCCATCTAATGACTATCTGTGTGCTTGATTCATAAAGATAATAAAGAAACAACTGAATTCAAGGGAGTGGGGGAGAATGGACTGTGATTGACAGAGATGAGTTATGGTAACTACTAGACTACAGAGGGTTGTAATTAGTCACGCTATGTTGGTTTAAATAGATTTAACACCTGGTTGTTAAAAAGAATAAATTGATTAATTGTTTTAAAGCAGCAATGTTATTGAGTTTCCCTTGTGTCTCTGTGTTTCTTAATAGAGATTAGACATTAATATGGATTTACAGCATTGACTCTAGGGATGTTCATTCCAACAGAAGCAAGAGACTATATAAATGTAAAGGAAAGAATAAATACTCCAAATGTGAAATGATAGCTCATTTTAGTTTTATCTTCATTTGTTACATTAATGTCAGATAGATTGCTGTGTTGTATTGTTAATTTGCAGCTTCTGCAGCAAGCAACTTCCTCCAGTAACTTGGGTGCCTTCAGCGGCATTCAGCAAATGGCCGGTAAGTTAAAACCCCTTTCATTTTGCTCCAGCTGTTTTGTATTCTTAAACTATTGAATTCTGTATCTCTAATAATCACATTGTTGGGATTGGAGGGGGGTGTTGTGTATGAAATGTGGCAGATGTATTGGCAGGGGACAGCGTGAGGTTCAACGTCAATAGAAACACTTTCTCCCCTCTTTCAGAAACTGAAATTAAACCCAGTGCTCCCAGGTTGTGCAAACAGTTTGTCTTGCATTAGTCACCTGCCATTTGTCCAAAGTAACCAATTGTAAATTGCAGGAGAGCTCTTAGTCCCTGCAGCCATATCCTACCCTATGAAAAGTGTCAGTAAAGCAACAGCAGGATTACATTCTAATTTCCAGTGAGATTTCTGTGTCCTGAAAAATCAAATTAATGGCAGCCCTCAAACATTTTAATAATAGGTGCTGAGTAGAAATGTTCTGACCTTTTTAATGAAACCTAAGATTACAGGCCTACCTTCAGTATGAATTTCCAGGCTCTTTTTATAATCATGGAAAATTAACTGGGTGCCTTTTTGACTTTGGAACCCTAGTTGACAAAATTACACAACAGAAGCTTCTATGTAAAAGTCTAATCTTTAGTCTGGGGGGGAAAAAAAAAAAAAAAAAAAAAGAAAGAATGAAAAGGCAGGAAAAAATCAAAGCGTGAGTGGATTTGAAAGCCAGCTAGTTGGAGGGTTTCTAAGTAATGAGCTGTGTGCCAGTAGTAACTGATGTGTAGTGATTAGCAAAAGGTCACTCCCACTGTGTGACCTACCATGCTGATACCCTAACTTAACATGATGCTAGAGAAGGCAGCATGTGCAGTAAATCAGAGCACAGATGCACATTATGCCTGCCGCGAGAAACTGTTAAAAAGCTTTTTTTCGTGTTTGAGGGGGAAAAAAAAGAAGCACAAAATCCCTAAATTGCTACATTAGTTTATTTTAATCATGAACACACTGAATCAATGAAATACAGCGTTGCACTTGCTTCATCATCACAAAACAAGGGCTGAAATATTCAGAAGTCTTTATGAACAGCATTTCTCATTCTTCTTTTAATCCTGATCTTTTGCTTCTTCTGCTTTGAATGGATCCTGAACCACTTTAACAAGTATAGATATACCACACTGTATAGCCATACCCCACAAGGTATTCTTTGCTCAACCATTATATTATGCCATTATTGCAGTGACATCAGAGACTAATGTGAACCTGCTGTCTGACAATATAAATTGGCCTACAGATGACAATATCTCTGAATTATTCTCTCTTCCTCAGACCTGCTGGCAGTGCTTGCTGCTTCTATTATGTTACACATGCAATCTAGCATTTTTTCATCACAAAAATGTATCTTAATATGATAAACAGAACAGTTCTGTAACAGTTTTATACTTGGCAATTTTGGAAGTGGCTTTTTGCTCAGAGATTGTGTTTAATGTTTTCATATTTGGTTAGGTCTACAAAACAAAAGAATTGAGGCACTGAGGAAAAATAATGTGATATCCATTGCTTTTTGTGCACCTTGGAAGTTTTCAGTTGCCTGTTTCTCACCCTTAGAGATTCAGCTTTGTCTTCAAGAACTGTCTTGAAACTAACAATTGTAGTCAAGTAATTTAAGGGTGGGCTTTCAATCTAGGTTGTGATTTATTGTCTGAAAATCATATGGTCTTGAAACTAGTAGAAAGTCATCTTAAGAAATTGTAGTGGTACATCATTCTTACCTGAGGGATATGCCTTCTTGAATACAGATTAGACTGCTAGTGCCCTCCTCATATGGGATAATTTAATGGTTGTCTGCCTCTCATGGAAAAGACATATATTTAATCTTACATTAATGGTATCAAAGCATCTTGAAGTTTACTCTGTTCTTTCCCCAAAACATGTTACTCTTAAACTTCAATGTTCAAAGTAAACTTAGCAATACTGAATTTCTTTCTGAGGTGCAGCTAAATGAAAGTGCCAAAGACTAAGAACTATCTCATTAATAGGACTGAAAATTCCTGTCCTCTCCCCAGAAATCATGCAGAACTATGTCATGCAGTGCATATAGTATTAAAGATTTGCTTTGTGAAAGAAATAGAAAATAATCCTGTGTCTGCAGCAAGATCTCATATTACCTGTTGAAGCCATCCTTGGATGTTTATAAAGGCCCAGAGTTTTTAACTTAAGATGTATAGGTTCATTTTACAAAAATGAGTCTAATATGTATTTCAGGATTGCCTATTAATAAAATATTTCAAGGGGAGGAATAAAATCTGGACAAAATTGAGTAAAATGCTAAAGAAGATCTGTCCTTACAGCTTGCAGGTTCTTTGAAATCTGTGTTTGAGTGGTCCAACTTTTCTCTTTGAAGTCAATGGATGGGCTTGCCACTGGATTCAGACACTAAGTTTGGTCAAAATCCACACAGGCCACTGAAGTTTCACTCTTACTTATCTGTCTTATTTAGCATCTCAATTGTCCCTATGAAGTCACAGTTTTCTGAATTAAGATTTCTTGTACAGCCAGCCTTTTGTTCATAATCAGGGACCTTTAGACCTGCAAGTATTTATTTTGTATTGCTAAAAATTGAGCAGAAAGGACAGAGCACACACCCACCTCCACACATGCAGAAATATTTGCTATGCAGTTCTCAGTGATTTTTTTTTTCTTAAATCAAGGCAGTTTTATTTGCTAGGAGAGCAAGGACACTGATTTTTGGTGTGAAGTTTTCCTAATATTGTGCCTCAGTCTGGTTAAAGTACTTTATATGTAGCAAAAGCAGGGATTCTTTGGTTTTGTTGAAAGATGGAGGAGGAGAGTTAGGCATTTTTGTTTGAAGAGAACTGGAGTTTGCTTGTTTGTTTGGGAGCTGGAGGTCCAGTCCAAAGAAAAATAGGGATTTTTATTCAAGAACTCATGGATATACAGACATGAAACTCACAGAGCACCACCTCCAGAAGTGAATGCTGTTCTTGATGCAGCAGCCCACAGGCCCCACTGCATGTTCAGCATTGCCTTTGCCCTAGATTGATAAACCATGCATGATGTTCAAGTAAATCATGAAACTGGCTTACCTAGAATTTGTGAAATACTGACCTGTGAGAGACAAAAGGCAGCAGTTTGCTACTTTGCTTTTCAAGATTTTGGGATTCCACACTTGGTCCACCAGTTGAAGTTTTCTCATTTTTACTGAAAAATGAAATTTTCATTAAATTATCTCCAGCCAAAGAAAACAGCACAATATGACAAGACTGGCAATAAAGTTAGGGAGTTGGCGCTATTACCTTTGGTATTAGAGTAACAATTTTCTTGATTACCAAACTCTGCTTCACTGTCATTTATAAAACATAGAAGCTCATAGCATCATTGAGTTTTTATTTTACAGTGAGCACTTTCTCCCTTTCCCTCCCTGCCTCTAATATCTGCTGATGCTAATTTGAAGGCAGTGTTTTCTCTCACATGGCTTTCAAGCCTCAGTGCCTAGGCTGTGCTTTGTCTTTGGGGAAGACTAATAATTTAGATGAATTACATTATGTTATTTGATTGTCTTACTTTAAAAAGACAGTGCAAACTACATTAAGCACTAGCAACCTTTCAAGCAAAAAAGATTCCTCCTTCAAATGTATACAAATTGCATGGAAAGCTCAGTTCAAAAGAGATTGATGTTGCTTGAACATTTGCATTGATTCTGCCTGGTGCTGGATCAGACCCTAAAAGCTGCAGTTATTTAAGCAAAAAAACTGCCTGTTTAAGGGGAGCTTGGGAACTACTAAACCAAGAGTAAAACCAGGGAGGTTTAATATTACATTGGGCAGTTGTTGAAAGCTGGAATGCCTAAAAATACATGTTCTATGAAGATTTTCAATTGTCCATTGATGTAAAATGCTTTGGAATAAATATTCGCTCATACATAAATATTTCTACATGTGTGACCATTCAGGGCACATAAGCATTGCTTGTGGAAGACACAAAGGGTCTGGTCTCTTATTTCATTGAACAGACAGTGTATTTTGCTTTCTGAAGTCATGCAGGAGAAGGAACCAAGCTTTTGGCTTTTATTGCTTTGGCTTTCAGATCCCTAAACTCTCTACAGCTAGGACTTATTATATTTTTCCAATATATGGTGGGGTTTGGTTTTTTTCTAGTCCTTTCCAAAATCTCTCACAGTTTCGTTGCATTTTGGGTTGAACTTCTGGCCCTGCCTGAGCCCTGTTCCATCCATTTCACCCTTCTTGTGTTACTCAAGCCAGATTTCCTCCTGTTGCAGAGTCTGTGGGAGCAGATGGGTGAGAGAAACTCTGTGAGATTGTGGTTTCTGAATATTTTCCTCTAATTGTTGTATTGGCTCAGTAGATCTGGAGGGACCAGTTGGGAGCCAGGACCATCTGCACAAAAGCTCTATACTTCTGCATTGGCCCAGGGATCCTTTGTATCCTCTGACTCTTTGGTGGCTTCATTCCAGCAAAGCCATACTGAAGTAGGCATTCTCCTGCCATGACCTCTTTAGGGATATCATATTAAAAGTAAAGGTCACTGAGAAAGTGTTTCCAGCTCAAGGGAGATAGCTGTTTCTTAAAAGATAACTGGCAGTTTTGAAAGTGTTGACCTCAGGGACTAAAACCGTGGAGCTTTTGTAACAGTAATTCCATTGAAAGCCCTACTTTAATTGAACCCAGACAATTAGCTTCGCTTTTTCTTTTTTAGCTAATAAATTGAACAACTCCATTTAGCTTTTTTTGTTGTTTTTTTGAGAGGCAGAGCTTGAAGCAAGCCAGGCTGTTCTCCATTCACAATTTGCTCCTGCTCACAGGAGAAGGAGAGGCACCTGGAGAGGAAAACCAAGGCTTGGCAGTTTACCAGACATGCTTATTCAGGTGGCAATAGTGCACAAAAGTTTGGCCGAGTCTGGGCACAAGATCTGTAGCTCTGGCTGAGCTTGCCATGAACAGTGAAAGGAAAGAGAGGAGATTTTTATTGCCTTGGTGCTTCTGGGAGTGGAATTCATCCCACTGAAATTTGGAAATCAGGCATGCAGTCTGTCATTCATCCTACCAAGGGCTGCTGGGGTTAATCTGTCCATTTTAGGATCAAATGAATCAACCACTCACTCTTCTTTGACTTTAGCAAGAGCCTGTGTGAGTAACTTTTATTCAGGTAAAGTTAGATCAGACAAATCCTTCCCACTAGGCCTGGGGAACTTTCAATTGAGCAAAGCATGTTTCTTGCCAGGATGTGTTTAGAGCATGCAGAACTTGAAAATGAGCTGAAATCTTACATGAGTCAAGTAGGTACTTTAACTTTCAGTCAGATTTAAGCATGTACTCTTAAAAAACAGCAGAATCAAGAGTAAACTTAGAAGTTGTTCTAAGGGCTTTTCTAAATCAAGCACTAAATGGTCAGTGTACCTTAAACACTGTTCAGATAAGCAGCTTTTCTCTAAAGGTAGGCACAGAATATATATGGTTGATGGAGGTAACCTCTTATCTATTTTTAAATTCTTAGAATATTGCTGGAATAACAAAACACTCTTTCAGACCCAGGCTGTGAAGCCTTTGCCCCCATTTTTAGCATCTGAAATGGCTGATGTCAGTGTTAGCAAATAGCTGCTTTCTGGCCTGGAGATGATAAATTTTACCTCAATCCACAATTCTTAAGGTGCACTCAGGATTCAGTTCAGGAGGAATAAATCCTAATAATGGGGAAGAATAAAATTTCAGAAGAGGGAACCAAGTTAGTGGGAACTGATAATCACCATTGACTCTGTAATTCTCCATGCATGTATTATCACTAAAATGGAGCCAGTGTCATCATTTACTAGGAAGTTGTTCAGCAAGCACATCTCAACTGTTTCCTAATATGATTTTGTTGTGGTTTTGGAAACCCAGGAGCTTATGAGGAAGTCTTCAGGAACAGCTCATGACTCAGTTGCCTCCTCTACAAATGCCCAGTAATTCCGAATTTACAGTTATCACAGGCGGGAAGCTGTGGTGACTGAAATGAGGCAAATTGCTTCATTTTGTGAAAGTTTGTGTCGGAGGCAGCACGGGAAGTTGTAAAATGTACATCTCGTGCTCTCAAATTTCCCTGTGTTTTCACAGAACTGCATCTGTGACTGTGCAGCACTACAAAAATTTCCTGCGAATGTGCTAATAGGCCTTATGAGAATGTTCTATCACCATCCATCTGTCACTTTTTAACAGGCCTGATTGGCAAGCACTTGTAACAACTGACATCTGTTCTCACTTATTGATATGTAGATTTATGGTAATTGCAGTGAACAATAAGACACAAAATTACCTAAGGTGAACATTAAATTAAATTTTCATGCCCTTATCCTTATAAATATTTTTTTTTAAATCTTAGGTTTCAAGCAAGGCATACTGTGCATCTGTTTTGTACATAATTTAATTGTTTTTTTAATCTGCCAAATAACAAAATGAAAGTTGAATTTCCTTGCAATCTTGAATATTTGCCAAGCACACTGGTAAATACATGTTATTAAAAAGGGAATCAAACTGTATTGTGATTCTGTTTTTTTAATCATTTCCCTTTAATTCCCAACATCATCTCCATCAGGAAGATCAAGAGTTATTCCTTACCCTGAAGTTTTTGTTCCCCTACAGGGGGATTTTCATTTTTTATGCACAGCTCTGCCTATGAGGCTGTTCTTCAGCCTGAAGCAATTTGCATTTCTTCAGAGACAAGTACATTTGCTGAGTGAGCAGCACTTTCAAATAAAACAATCTACTCGTTTGCGGTCCAGCTCCGTTGCGGGATTTGAGACTGTTTGGAAAAAGCTGTAGGATGTGAAATGTGTGAAGACAGTGTGTGAAAGGGGAGAGAATGAGGGAGCAGATTAGTCCCACAGAACTATACCTTGGCTGAAGTTCAGTTGAGCCAAAAATCCCCGTTTGAAAGCAAAGTGCTTTTTGGGTCTGGGACTTGAGATAATTTGGTTTCCCTCCTCTGAGTTTGTCCTAACAAGTGGGATGCTGACGCACTTGACAAGTTGACAGGAGAAACCAATAAAGAGGGAGCAGAGATGGTAAAATGCCTGGGGAATGTGAAATAGTGATGACAGGAGTTATGTTTTTTTATATGTTTGAGAAGACAGAGGATCCTGAAGAGGATGCATAGTAAGTGATAAACCTGTTGACACAACCAGCTCTAGATGGTGCTGGGTGACAGTGCGTGCCACAAGCCCTTGATGATAGTCTCATTCAGGTGCTCAGTTCTTTGGGGTCTTTGTTTTCCTGCTCTTATGTGTGTGACAAGCAGTTCTCCTGAAGGCTCTGAAGCTGACACCCCATAACATCTGCAGGGCTGGTTTGTGGCCAGTGTCTTTTAGTCACCTCTACAGTAAAACAGACTGGGTGGGGAGACAGCTTTGTCACTGCATGGCTCTTGTATCTTAATCTATTTTTTGGCATTGAAATTCTTTCTTCAAGTTGATGGATTCCTCTTCTGCTTCCACAAGAAATGTCCATTAAAAAAAATATTTTGGGGGGGGATGAGGCAACAATAGTGTTTGTTTTGCATCTACATGGGTGTAACAGTGGGTCAGGAGCCCAGAGAGAGCAGTTGTTTGTTCTGCTGCCTGTTGGCTTTTTCTTGCCTGCTGGACTTCTCCTAGTGTCACACAGTGCGTGTCTGCTGCCCTCCAGCTTCCATCTTCCCTGTTCCAAAACCTTCTTCAGCCTTGCGTGCCTGGGCCAAGCCATGCACATAAAATGTGATAGAATAAGCAGCATTAAACTGCTTAAATCCATTTACTTCTAAACTGAGGTTTGGAGAAAAGTCCGTGCATTTTCCAGAAGCACATGGGATTTCAGCTAGGGCAAGCTGTTTTGTCATCTCTCCTTTAGTATCATTCTGTATTTATTTATTTTTTTGCTATTATTTAATCCTACCATGCGTGCTGTTTAAAAGTCCAAAGTGGAAACCTCCTCACAGAAAATATAAGCTGATTATGACTGATCCATCTGATAAATAAGTAACCAGTGGGTGATAGAAAACCATGCTGCCATTGTGGAGAGCAACCCACTGCTTCCCCAAATCTCTGTGGCATTAAATAGGGCCTCAATGAAGACCAGCATGTTCACTGGATATTCTTTGCTGAATTACTTACATTTCTTAGGAAAGAAAAAGGTAAATGAAAACTGAGGGCTAGATATCAATCCAGAATGAAAGTGGATTCCGTATCTCATTTTGAGAACCACTCTGTTTTGTTTGCAAAGAGCTAGACCCCAAATTACGTTTTCTCCATACCTAAAATCCTGTTCAAAATAATTAGCAGAATCTTACTCACGAAGGAAAAGGATTTTTTTAATAAAAAAAATATTAAAAAGATAAATTTACACATGAGGCAAGCATGTAGGTCAACTGAGTAACTAAAAAAAGAGAAATTTAAAATTATCCTTTCTGAATTTGTCCGAGTTGTGCTTTGAAAACTTATCAAGATAAACCACAAATAGGATTTGAAAACAGTTATGAATTTCCATATTATCTCTGGTTTCAGAAATTTATTAGTTATTATGATGCTGCTTCCAAAACCGGGTTTTAGAATTACAGTAAAAATAAAAGGATTTTGAAATATTCAGTCAACATTTCCTGCTTTAGAAGATGACTGTTCAAGATTTGAGAAGTTCTAAGCAGTTTTATTCCATTCATTTGGGTATCCAATATCTATCCAATGTCCATGTAATTAAGATACAGTTTTGCCATTTCAGAGTTATCTTTACATTTGAAGCACTTAAACTACATGAGAGCTGGTTTAGAAGATTGACCCACAATGCACCATTGCAACAATAACCCATGATTATATTATTTAGTAGTTACACCTAATTTTCTGGTTTATTATTAGCTTGTGGCTAGGGTAGCTTTATTTCACTTTGCAAAATAGTTCAGTTTGCAAGGGTTTGCAAAAAACCTTTATCATTAGCCTCTATAAAAAAACTGAAAGAGCTGTTTTTGACAGGTGATTCCTCTAAGTGCATTGTGCAGATTCCAGACTGCAAAATAGTGCTCTTGAATCGACTAAATGGTTACTCTGAATATAGCAATTATTTCACATTTTCAAAAGCACCAATATCTGAGCTGACTGCGGGCATTTGTCTGAGGAACAAGCATTAGAACCTCAGCCAAGCTGTGTCCTCACCAGAGACCTGACCTGCCTGTTGTAACATGCTTTATTTAAATTTGGGAGTTTATTCACAAGTAGAAGCTTATATCAAAATTCACCTGAGAGTTCCTAATGCTGGGACAGTCATACTTGTTTATGGGGCTCTTTGGTTGTACTAATATATGCCTTTAAAAATAATCTCACTTTCCATTACTGCAGGGTTCCTCAGTTCCTAGAAAATACCTTCCCCTTACTGCATTTTTTTCCTTCTCAAACATACTTATTAAGTATTATGTTTAACTTTTTTTTTTTCATCTTCTCCAAGTTGTTTGACAAAGTGTGCAGGGACAAGGAGTATCTCTTGTTAGACAAACTAAAGTTCAGAAAAAGTTGGACAAGTTTCCAGGCACTTGGGCTCTCCTTCAGATGAAGATGTTCTTCCTTTCACTTAACCTTTTGTGTGGACTTCAAGAACATAACAATAACTCTTTAATCTTTTGGGTTTATACACTCTCTCAGTTCTACTGAGGGCTCACAGAACATGCACAGATCTCCCTGAAGTGTCCAAAACAAAGAGGATGAGCACTCACTGCCATCCAAGCAATCTCTCTCATGTAGATACCAGTCTGAACATCCCCCCTGTGGACAGGTGTGTGCTAATCAGAGTATCCCAGAAGGATCCAGTCTGGTTAATGCTAGCATCTAACTTGTATCTGTATTTCAGTCTCTTACTGAAGCAGATCACCTTAGAGTAAGTGCCTAAATACTTTGTCTAGTCCAAGATAAAAGATAAGTACTTGTAAAGGCCTCTGGATTGGAAGGTTCCTGTCCCTCTAATTTAAGTCAAATGAAAGCCATTTCCTGTTCCTTAATCATCTTCTTTTCCATTTCACATCAGATCTCTTTATTGTTTGTCCTCTTTTACTCGCCATTTAAGTTAAAGCCTTTTCTATTTAAATGCATCAATTTCTTGAAGGTCCTCATTGAAATGCTGGTATATATCCCCCACATCTTCCAAACTAATGAAATGACAGATGACTTGAGTAGACTTGCTATCACAGTCTAGACCTTATGGTCTGAAAGTCCTTACCTGAATGATGGCTCTGTGATCAGGCTGAGGCTGATTTGATGTTCTTAGTCCATATCTGGCTTTAGAAATGAACCATCACAAAGAAAATCAGCACAATTATTGGTTACTGCACAGAGTAGCTTTAGTAGATAGAGAGGAGACACGGGACACAAATTGTATTCATCCCAATTGTATGACCCTGTCCTGAATGTGTTTTAAACAATAGTTATCTTCTTCACACCCCCTGTTGTGTCAGGAAATAGTATTGCACCTGGGCTTCACACAGAGTTTAAATGACTTCTAATTCTACACTTCCCTTACAGAAGAAGCACAAATCAGTTTTAATTTTCCTAAACTATAGACTGGTGCCTTTCCTGTTACCCTCTCAGCTCCAAGGTGGAGAAGTGAGAGATGTTATTCAGGAACCATAAGAGGTGGTTCCCAGATTGTAGGTGTTGTGGGAACGAAGAATTTAATCTCTTAGCAAGGTATATCCAAAGCTCCATGTCCATTGAAAATAGCTTTTTTAATGGTGCCTTTTACCTAACCCTGTTACTTCTTCATGCAGGCATGAACGCTTTACAACTACAGAATTTGGCAACTTTAGCAGCCGCAGCAGCCGCCGCCCAAACCTCAGCTACCACCACCAATGCAAATCCTCTCTCCACAACAACTGGTGCTCTGGGAGCCCTTACAAGTCCTGGTAAGAGGAGAATGCTTGCTTTCAAAATACAAAAATGAGAATAAATGGGAAGATGATAGTTAAACCAGTTATTCCATGTTATGTCTGATTTGCCTTTGAATAGCTGCATATGTTTTTGTTGCTGTTGTTTTTAAGCAAATAAGTAATTTTTCTAGTGGTCCAGTGTGAGCATGGTCACCTTTCCAGGCTCATTGCAGGGGCCATTAAAGCCTAGTGAACCCATCTTACAAAATTCTACCTGAAAATCATAATCCCATGGGAACCTTAAGCTAAATTACACTTTCCAGAAATCATTCAGAAGAGGAGCCAACCCTTCCCATCCTACAGAAAGATCAACTACAGTGGTTCTTACTCCTGGAGAAGCAGATCTTGGACTCCCAGCACATCATGTACATATTGCCTCCACCCATCATGAATTTTTTGAAGTTCTTTTCCTTTTTCTTTTCTTCTCTTCTCTTTTCCTTGCTGTAGCCTAAGTTGAACTTTCTTCTGGTCCAAACTGAGATTACAGCTATGGAAGTGATATCAGATGCACAAGTAACACAGATTCTGACTTCATTACAATAAGCAGAAGACAGATTTATTGGGGAACAAAGGACAGGATAGGAAGTGCTGGTGCCTCCATCACCACCATGTAGACTTTCAGTCATGCATGTCTGATGTCTGCAAAACTGTAGAGAGAAATTGGTAACACTCCAGCATCTCCAGAATCCACAGAGAGAGATGTTGACTCTGTGGAGTTACTCTGGATTTACAGTGAGGTAGCCGAGTCAAGAATCTGTATCTTTGTATAAAAGCTGCAGGGTATAATTATTTGCATCATGAAGTGTGTTTATGGCTGTTCTGAAAAACATTCATATTATTTTAGACACCACTAAAGAAAATTTGTGTTTAATCTTGTTTAACTGTGTATTTATTCCTCATGAAAGAGTAATCCATGGCAGACAGTTTAAGCTCAGTAGTAAGGGAAACAGTCTTCACTGCACAATAGAACTGGGAGAGAATGTGGAGCTGAGTGTTAAAGCTGGCCAACTCTTCCCATTGTATTACAGTTTTATTGTTTCTCTTGGGGACAGGTTAAATGGAAGGCAGCTTGGCTAAATATAAAGCTTGTGCAGCATTTCCCCATGTCTGGTGTGAGCCACATCTCAACCTAAAAACAATACTCATTTACATCTCTGAGAAGCAGGTTGGGTAGAAATCATTTTGGGTTTCTGATACTATTTTTTTTTTCACCTGAGCAATCTCTTCCCTCCATCCTGGAGCTGGAGCTTAACCCTTTGCAAAAGGCTCCTCTCAGTGTCAGTTCTGCTGAGCTGCTCTTGTCTAAATGTCATCTATGTATAGAAGCAGAAATGTTGCATTTCATCCATGCTCTCTGATATCTCTACAGTTTAGCTGTTGGATGTTTGGGTGGTCTGTCCTCCCAGAGGGTGATCAGCACTTCCTGAGCCATGCTGACTTCTCAGGACAACTCAATGTACTGCATTGTGGTTCAAGGGCTGGAAATGAACTTCCCATATCATTGCTGCTCTGCAGCAGAACCTCAGGTGCAGCATGGTTCTGTCATGCTCTTTGTCTTGCCATGTTAACACAGGACTCAGATTAATTCTTAAGGTCCACAATTTTCTTTCTCCCCCTCCAGCAGAGGCTTCCTATCCAGCCTGGCAGGATAGGCTGGATCCCTCTTCTAATCTGGTCTCAAGGCTCCTTGAGTACCTGGAATGCAGTTTCATCTGATGCCTGTGTCTGCAGAGGCAAGTGGTTAGAAAGGTACTTCAGTTGGCCTGGGGAGATTGGTTTGGGATAACTAGATCTTAAGATTGCCAAGGGTAGTATAGTCAAGCAGGTCCAAGGTTTTTCCAGAAATTAATTATTTTAGCTAACACATTGTGTTACTTTCAAAAAAACCCCTGGAGATTCAGCTTTTGAAATAGTGTCTTCAGAATGCCAATTGCTTTTGAAAGTCTTAAGGATAGTAGCTGTACACAAGTGTTTCTAATATTAGACAACTTGGTATGTCAGAGAAATTCTTTATCTAATAGGTTCGTTGACCTATTTATGTTGCACAACCAACCTAAAATCAAGCCTTCTTAAATGTCCTTCAGTTTAACCTTTCTTATCTCATTCCACGTCCTCCACCCTATTAAATATTTTGTAAACCTGAATATCTTCAGTGATTCTTCTCTGCTCTATGGAAAATTAATTTAGTTTGATAAAGCTCTTCATAGTAGCTCAAAGTATTTCCATTAAAACTTGAAATATGTTGGCAGAAAACGTTTAAATCTGCCTTTCAATGTGTGTATATATCTGGAGGCCTTGAGGGTATTTTTTTGGCCTAGTTTTCTTTTAATAGAACTCTTCAGCTTGTTGTGTGTCATAAGTGTAAATTATTTTGTCTGATTTCAAAGCCTGCACTAGGCCCAGGAAGAAATGTTTGTGTCTCTCCAGATAATGCATTAAATTAATATTTCTCAGTTCAGAAAACTGCCCAAATTTAGGAGAATGAAAGGTTACAGGCTTAAATTTTATCATTTTCTAGGTGCTGTTAAAGCCCAAATACTGCACAGAACAAGGATGGACATGAGCATGTACTTCTAATATGCCTTAAGCCATGGAAGCCACATATATACATGTTTCTCCCCATACATAACAATATCTCTCCTAAAGATCTCTCCTGAATCAATCTTTGACCAGGAGCTCTTGTTCTGTCCTTTGTAGACACATGTCATAAGAGCCCAAGAATGTGGTTTCGTCAGTTAAAATTCATCTTGCAGCTTAGTTTTGCATAGATAAGATTTAGCAACCTTCAATGCATTGAGCTCTTACAAAGGGGATGTTGGTGAGGCTGACTTTGATTTGTTGGCAAACAGAACAACAGGAAAGCCATGAAGTGAGGAACCAGCAGGGCATCTGGTATTTGAGGATGTCAGGTCTTGCTGCTGGCTTCTAGTTGCAATATATATTCAAAAAGCAAAAAAACCCCAAAAAATCAGCATCTAGTAGTGACCTTTCAGTCTGTACAAAACTGCTCTTTAAGCTTCATAAAGTCACACATTTCCCAATAAAATAAATTCCAATGATCTTTCACTCATCCATTCTTACTAACTGGCTTTGACTGCAAGAGAGTCTGAGGACACTCATTCTCCTCCATGTGCTAAATACTTTCTCTGAAGCTTGAAACAATATTCATTCAGAAAGATGAGAGACAATGCAATCCCCCAAACTATTAATTTTTTATAATTGTAAATTTATAATTTCAATTTTGCATACCCATGGAAGTCTCTCCCTACAGCATTGTTAGAAATGGTTTTTTAAAAGCTTTTGCTTAAAAAAACATGAAAGATTAAACTTTCATTTTAGTAAAAATCCCCTCAGGCAATAAATAGGTTCTTTTGTCTCTTGGCCCTGGCAAAAAATTAAAATGGTTTAAATTGCCCATGGTTAAAGTAACTGTTTCTTGCAATTATCAGATGGTGGTGAACAAAAATGAAAATGAAATAATGAAAGAATAAAATCCAGGTAAATGCATATTATGTCTTTCTTGAGTTTCTCACAGGGCTTTTGAAGACTCATTTAATCATTTGTCTTATCTTTTATTTTGATATGATAATTGTTTCCTTTGTTTACTTTAATCACCTCTACTTAGTTAATAAATTCTTCACTTTCTTTTCACTTCATTCACTTGGAATACTTTCCTGTTATAAAGGCAGGTGCCTGTATATTTCATAACACAAGGATTTGGGCTGGAGTAGCTTCACCTTACTCCAGGCTGTCTGAGCCTGTCGGTGTCAACTCACAGCTAAGCCATGGAAGTTTGCTTTTCTCATTAACTGGGAAGGGATTTTGGAGCAGCTGCCTCAGGTGTAGGTATTAACACTCTAAATTTCTCAATTTAGGCAGGATGAATCTCAGCTGAGTATCAGGAACCTTGTCCTGTCCTCCAGAGACTGTCCTTGACACATTCAGCAAATTGATAGACAGCCAAAGAGCTTGCAGGGAGGCTGTTTCTCCAGAGCACGAAGAGATTTATGGTTAATTCAGTGGGTGGTGGGCAGGCCTGGAGGTGGATGTCAAGGAGTGCCATACAAGCTCATGAACAGGGTATCTGCCTCTAACTCTGACGTTTAATTTGCCTCAGTTGACCCTCTACCCTAATTCTCCCAAGGATTATCATGGTTATCCTGACTATCCTGAGAGGCACAAGGTTGAATCAACACTGTAAAAAATTTCCTGATACAAGGAGCTCTGAAGCTCCTGATCTGTTTGCAAAAAGCCACACCAGAAAAATATTTTGTCCACACAGGAGAAGGGAAGTTGAGTTTCAGACACCAGCTTTCTTTGTCATCCTGCCCTTCTCCATTGATGCATGGATTTATATTTTTAATGCCACAGCATTAGAGTCACTAAATCACATTGATTGGTAGACAATTCCCAAAGTCTCTGCTTCGAGTTCCTGCAGGACCATTCAGAGCAGGCTGGTGAAGGCTGTGTCCATTCAAGGTTTGAATATCTCCAAGGATGGAGATTCCACAGCCTATGGGACTTTCATTTCAATTTTGTTTCTTAAAATTCATGCATGAATGGGTTTTTTTAGTAGCCAGTAGCAAAACCCTTCTATGTGCTAACAGAGAGACAAAACATCTAATTATCAATCCAAAATTATCTGCATAAACATACACAATATAACTTCTGAGCTGTGGGGGGATAGAATTGCTAAACCAGAAGCTAATTCAGTTTCAGACTTCAGAGCCTTGATTTTCCATAACATTTTCGTGATTATTTGATTCTCTAAACTGTTATTTATTCACACAGCTGAGCTGGCTGTTCATGCTTCAGTAAAAAAAAAAAATTGGCAATGTAGAAAGTAAGACATTTTTCTTTAACGACCTCTTAAATTCCAGCTCAGCTTTTGCCATATTATTCCAGAATTCAGCCATTCACTCTTCTGTTGAAAAGAAGCACTCCTAAGCACAAAAATCTAAAACTACTCATTTCAGACAGATGCTGACATTGAAGAATAACAACCCCAAAAAAGAAAGTCTGTGAAGTGTAGAATAAACCCCAAAAGAAAAAAAATCCTGCTAAAAGTGCCTGTCCTGTAAGAATTAGTTCATACTTCCCCCTGCTAAAAGCAGAAAATTAAAACCTATAGTTAGCATCATTGGTTCATTATTTTCTCTATTCCCTAACATAGCGTGAGGATTGTCTTTGTTATTTGAATGTGTTCATGTTGTGAACACAATTGTTGAGATGTTAGAGATTTTATAGAATATACAAGATGCTTCAGCTGAGAAGCAGTGGAGAATGTTCAAATAATCACTGTTAGTAGATTCTCTTTTTGTTCTCTCTGGTACAATACGTTTTTCTCCAATCAGCAGTGCACGGCTGCCACCGTGACATTTTGTTAGAGGCCAGTACACCCACTGAGATGGCTGTGATTTGCTTCCAGGATGATCCAAAAATAACCCTCGCAGTAGGTGTGTAGGAAGGTCTGACAGTTTGATACAGAGGGAATTGAGATAGATGTTTCATGTTGACAAAGATCGGTTTTAAATGCAGAATGGCACTGTTCATGCTGTCGTACAAATTGATTATTTCATACCATTTCATGTGGAATTAATGCAGATTCCATTTTTATAAAATCATTTAAAATCAGCTTTATTAGCTTTGCAGTACACAGGAAACTTCCCTAGTATGATGTTCAATATTTTTACAGTGAAGATATAGTTGATGAATATAACACGTATCTTAAATAAATGTTTATAAATACAGTATACATAATGTACACATACCCTGGATGGATGCTTAAACAACTCAAGTGTATGATTTTCACATCTCAAATGTTTCTGTTTAATCTGTTTCATGTTTAAATCTAGTTACATTATTAGCACCATTATCTTCAAGCTCTGAGCACTAAGAAGTCCAATGCCTTAATCCTCATCTCAGCACCAATTTTTTCAAAAGTATCTATTTGCAAGGAAGCCATGAAAGAAAATTCTGCCTTAGCTTGCCCACCACCCAGTGCCTGTAACTTGACTGCATAGTTCAAGGAGATTTGAGATGGAAGAAGTATATTTCTGAATGATGTGTCAGCTGGGCTTACCCACGTAGTGTTTAGTTTCCAACCCTGTGGTTAGGTTCTGAAATACCTGAATTGATTTTGACTGTGCTTAGTGCCCAGAGATTATGCTACTTCTAGGAGAAATATGTTGGTACTAAGCCCATCTGATAATAAGGTCACCCTTAAGAAGCAGGCATCCAAACACAAGTTGGAACCAAAAAATAGGAAACTGGGCATACATTTTTGACCTATGTTTGTTTTTTTAATAATGTCTCAAAATGTCACAAGTTACTAAAGAAAAAAGAGCAGGAATCGTGGCCAAAATTCTCCTAGGCTCTCAGCTCAGTAGAAGGAGAGGTGAAAGGGGATAAATTCCTCTGGAGCCTCCCTGGGACAGCCCTGTCTCTCCCTGGTCTCCTCATTTGGAAAAGCAAGCCAGGGATAATCTGGAGGTTGCTGATGGAGGTATGCATCAGTTCAGTCCAAGGGGTCTTAACAAAGTTTGGTTACTAAATAACTGGACTTAGGGTGGGCAGAACCTGTCACCGAAGGAGGGTGTGAGGCTGCAGAGACATTTTGCAAAAGCTCCTTGCCTCTTTTTTAGAATCAACATTAATAATTCAGGAATCTCTGACTCTTTCCTCAGAACTGCATAAATACTGAAGCTGTATGCTGAAGGACAGCATAGTTTTCAATGAAGCATTGTGCTGGTTAATTTTTTGGAGGTTGTTTTTTTGGGTGTTTGTTTTTGGGTTTTTTTTTTTTAGGAAGCAGTGTACAGTACTAAGCCATGGATTAGTAGGATCTAATTCAACAGGAGACATGTTTGTTTTTTAAACATTATTACATTATCTTCTTCTAAAGTATTAAATTCATTGCTCTAGCACATTTAAGGATTTACTTTGTTTGCAGTATACAAGTAACACTTTGTAATACATTTTATTTTGAAAGTATCTCTCTACTCCACTCTTAATGCCTATTTCAAGCCACAAGAATCCCAGATTGTAAAAAAGCTATTTTTCTCTCTGTTGGAAGTACTATTTCAAGTTTGTTCAGGGTTGTTTTCAATGAAAGAAACATGATACTATCAGCTTGGCTACACAGGTAGATATGTGAGCTTATATGCTATATATTTTACAAGAAGTTCTAAGCCCAGAAAATGCTGGAATTCCTAATATTCAGGAAATAACATAAATCTTAGTAAAACTCATGCACTTGAATGAGCTTTCAACTATTTAAGGTTTATGGCTGCCAGCACTGCTCCTTCAACTGTACTGAATTGTGTACATGTCCATGGGTACCTGTGGTCTGTTTTCCTAAGGTAGGATAAATTGTGGAACATACTGGGAGTTAGAGTTTATAAATGTCTTCTACCTATTTGTTTCAGTATTGTCTGAAAAGAGGTAGTTGTTTAAATATGGCACCATTGGTTTGTTTTATGTATTGGCCAAACAAAAATATCAACAGCTGCATGAGTTTAAAACCAAAGAAACTTAACTGCCTTTGCTTTTCACAGAACAAAAATGTGCAGTATTAACAAAAAGAAGCAGGAACACATTGAACTACATATGACTTTACACATGGTCTGCAAAGGACCTGGCTGAGAAATTTTACATGGACACAAAATAATCCTTGAGTTCTGCTGTTTATAGAGGGAAATGACTTTGTCTTGTGATGTGCTCTTACAATGAGGTTGTGCCTGCACATCCACTAAAAATCCTCTCTTCCTTGGAAATTACTATTCATGCATATTCTGGAATCATAACTCCTTTACCCACAGACTCAAACTCTCAGTAAATAGTTTTTCTCATCTCTCTTCTAAAATACCATGGATAGGGCTCCTAAGTGTCTGAAATAAAGAAATCTTTTAGGCACATCTTGCAGCAATGGAAAGACAAACATCTCCTAAGGACTAGGTACCTTATTTTAAGACAGATGTACTTGTGAGGTGAAAATGAAGGTGAATCAGGTCATCCTCTCCCATGTACTAGAATTTGAATTGCCATATACAGTTGTGATTAGTGCTCTTGCAACAAAAACAGTGCTTGCCTTGACCTATAGGCTTGAACTCTACTGAAGAGTTGCTACTAGTTGTTGCTTACTAGCACTTACTGTCACTTCTTAGTGGTGGAAATAAGTCCAAGAGGTTGCAGGTATGGAAGAGCAGTGTGAAGGAACCTGAGCTCCAGGCAGGAGATCCTGGCTTCAAGCAGATTCTTATTGATTCTAGAGCAAAAATTCTCTTCAAAGTCTTTTAGAAGTGGTTGTATGCTGAAGTGGTGGTTGTTTCAGTGTTGGGGCACAGGTCCCTGAATAATAGCTTGCTGCACCTTGTGTGAGATAGCAATGATAAACATGAGAGCACATCTGTGAAATTCTCTGGTTTTCGTGTGACCTCAGTGGTTCTCCAGTGAACACAGTTTACAGCCCTGTGTACTACTGAGTAAAACAGAATCATAAATGCTCAGTAATTATTCTTTGTTTTCTTCATATTGTGAGGCTTCAATTTGATTTGATTTCAGTTTGTGTTACAGTGAGAAGCATCTAATGGGCAGCCATGAGGTATAACCCATGCCAGTCCAGTGTGGCCTATTACTCTTTTCCCCAACCCCTCCTTAAAGTACTTCCCATCCCAAACTAAAAGTGATTTATTGTTGTGGTCTGCTGGGGAGATCACAAGATACATTTCAGGCATGGTGCTGAAACAGGATATATTGTAGTTTACACTAGAGGTGGAAGGTCTTTACTGAGCAAGACTTTTCAACAAAATAGAAGTATCAGTGTGGAACTGGCTCAGACTATTCACTTGCTTTTTACTCCCTCTCCATCTTCATAATCTCACAGGAAAATGCACCTTTAAACACAATATCCTAGATTCACAAAGACGTTTCCAATCAATAAACCCTTGTTTCCTAAAATACCTTCCGTTGGACAGATAGGTTTGGAGGAAACTTAGAGAAAGTAAGACTAGAAAACTACAAAAATAGCCAGTGGATAGTTTTGTCTGCATATCTGCAGTGCCTTTGCATGCTTTGTTTTCTCCTCCTTTACACTGCTGTGGAAGGTCCTTGGTGTAGACACCGTGATTTCAAGGCAATCAAAAGTGTCACATTAGGCTTTAATATAAATGACATAAGTGATTAACATAAGTGACCCTGATTTTCACTTGTCTCAAGCTCACAGGGCTCAGAGGTCCATGCACAACTGAAGAGTTTGCATTTATGAGGCCAAAGTTAGTTCTTGAAGTCCTTGACTTCTCAGTTTGCAAAGAATTTGAATGACTTGGTTCACCTCCCTGTTTTTTTGTTGTCTGGGTTTTTTTAATAAGTGAATATATTCAAAGGACTTAGTAAAACATAAAGCTGTTTTCAAAAAGCCAGCTTCAGCCAAAAGGATTGCTGAAAGGTTTGCCATGGGGACAGTCTCTCTCCTCCCTTTGCATTTGAACAGCTACACAGAAACAACCTGGTGTTGAGTATGTGCTGCTCTCTTTTCCTCTTTTCCTCACTGGTGCTTCTCTTTTTCTGTGCCCTGAGAAGACATGGGTAATCTTTCATAGGAATTGTTCACCTGTGAGTAATGAAGAAGTAGAGGGACACTGACTTATTTGTGAAAGGCTGTGGTATTAGTATATGTCTTTCTATAGTGTCATTCTCATTTCCCCCTGATTCTTTCCTACTCTCTTGCTTTTCTGGTGTTCTTTCCCTGGAGTACATCTGTCACTTTTATTTTATTGTATCTAAGTACAAGCAGAGCTCTTAAACTTACTGGAATCTTCCTTTTTTGACATGTCAGACAGCACCTCCAAGATACCAGAAAATGAGCAAGTTTTTACTTCTCTTTCCACACCACTGGCAATGTGTTTATCAGAGATTCAGCCTCCCCAAACTAGAAAAATTCACCTCTTCTTTGCCAAAAATTGCCTCAAGAAACAGAACTGGTGCATGCTGGTGCTACATTAGCAACTGGGAGACCTCTGGTTTGTGCAAGGATGAATACTGGGATTGACTGGAGATAACTGTGAAGTGCAAACAGTTTAATGCCAATCACATGTGCTAGTTAGATTAGAATACTGATGAGCCCTTTTGAAAGGCCAACTGCATCTTCTTTCATAAAAAATATTAAAATGCCCCCCCCACCCCCCACCCCCTCCAGATTCTCCACAAGAATAAATTAAAACTTGGAGGTGTGGTTATTATCACAGAATAATTAGACCCCATGGGATTAGAGACACTCAACGTTTGTTAATGCCCCTGGGTTGTGATTATCTAATAATGATGATGCCTCTGTCATCGCTTAATTATTCTTCCCCTTTAAAATGTTCCTTATGCAGTCAGAGCCCGTAGAATGTGCTCACTTCAGACAGAAATGCAACTGCAAATTCCTGAGAGCAATGTCACGTGGGTGGTGTGATTGACTTACCTCTTCCCCCCACACCCATGTTTCTACTTCTCATTTCATAAGCTCGATCATTACTGTACTTGAATTGCTTCTGTTTTCCATAAGAGACATTTAATTCATGAGTTCAGAAATGCTTGGGGCCTCCATTTCTTTAACAACCAGTTGTTGTTAGTGCAGTGTACAGAGAACAGATTTTAATTGATCAGTCTTAAAGATGTAAGATCAAATCTGGCCAGAGTGCCACATAACACCAGGTCATTGCTCCAGATTACCCAGATTCCCCAACTTCTGCAGCTGGGTGCCTTTCTTTTTTGAGAGAGTATCACAACCAAAATAAGATAATGTAGATCACACCAAAGTTGGAAGCATTGCATAGCTTTTGTCCAGCACAGCTAAACTTTGGCTAATATCTTTATTATTTCACTCAGGTGTTCATATTGTTTAGATAGTTTCCAAGACATTGTTCCTAACATTGGTGGGGTTTGCAGCTAATGATCAGGAAAAAAGCACAGAATGAAGCTTTAATCTGATTATCCTTAAACCCAGTGTTGTCTCTCAGCTTTATTATCCCTTTTGTACTTGCAAAGGGACAAAGGAATATTCTGTTTACATAAGAGATTTTGGGTAGTAAACAAAAGTTTTATATTCAGCTTGCTACAAATTAGGCATTTCTACTTTGGGTTTAATATTTCGTTTCCATTTGTCCTCAACTCATGTAAGTTTCTCTGTGTCACTGACTGAGGATGTGGCAGAAGAGTTGAAATTTTTTTTTTCCTTACTGCATTTACTCCTTTTGCATAATTTCTTCATATCTTTCTTTCCATTCCCCTACAATTTTATGTTCATTTTCTTGTTGCTAAACCTGAAGGAAACTAAGAGGGATCTAAAATCTCAAGGAATCACACAATGTCAGGACTTCCTTTTGTTAGATCTAGCCCTGGAAATCTTATACACAGTTGTGACAGACTAGAATCAGAAGCACAGTAGTGTATTTGGTATCAACCCCTGTTCCTCTATACAGACCCAAGAACAGAAGCCAGATCTCCTGTTCAGTTTTCTGCCAACACATCTTTATTCTTCAGCTTTCTTTCATTCTGTCTCAGTGTTACAAGACTTTTTCTACTTTTGCTCTTCACTGTTCTACTTTTCATAGGTTCATAGGCTAATCAAGGTTGGAGGGGCTTTCAAGAGGTCTGTAGTCCAACCACTTCCAGAGTCAGGTGTAAGGTGAGATAAGGTTTCTCCTTATCTCAGCTTGTTCCACTCAGGTCTTGAAAACTTCTAGGGAGAACAACTGGGAAATCTGGGTCATCCATTCCAGTGTTTGACAATACAGTACTGATTTTTTTTACTTGTATCTGGACTGAACCTCTCTTGCTTCAATTAACCTCTCATCTTTCCAGTATGCACTTCTGCTCTGTCTTGCCGATGACCTCCTCAAAAGTGTTTGGAGGCTGCTTCAGGTACACCTGAAGCTACATCTTTTCCAGACTGAACAAGTCCAGCTTGTTACAGGGTGAGTGCTCCAGCCCATGACAATCTCACAGGCCTTCCACTCAACTCTGTGCAGTTGATCAATGTATTTGTTGCAATGAGGAGCCCACATCTGGATGTAGTATTTACATGTGATCTAACAACTGATGTGTAAAGAAGAAAAATCACCTGGCTATCCTGGCTCTTCTGCTCCAACAGCCTGGGATGCTGTTGGTTTTCTTTGCTGGTAGGGCATGATGCTGGCTCATGGTCACCTCCCACCAGGACCCTTCCACATCCTTTTCAGCAGGGCTTCACCCCAGCCCATCCATCTCCACTCTGTGTTACTAACAGGGATTATTTCTTCCCATGTGCAGGACCTTGCATCTGTTCTTGTTAAATTTCATGAGGTTCCTGTTGGCCAACTCTGTGTCCCTCTGAATGACTCAGGAGCAGATTAAGTCAGATCTATTTTATCTTGGAGCCCTTGGAGTCAGTGAGCTCAAGAAAGCATCAAAAAATCAGAAATACACCCAAATGCAGTACAAACAAAGAGGATTCTGGACTCAGACAACCACCAATATAGATTTGACAGGAGTCTGTCCCAAAAGAGAACATGTTTTCTCTGCAACTTCTCATGCTTAAAGTTGTAGAGATACTAAACCTTAAATTTCTGGCTAATACTGTTCCCTGGTGCACTACTATATTGTCTTAACCAGAGCAAAATAAGTACTTTGAACACAGTTATTTAAACTCTTCATTAAGTAAAACAACAAGAACCAAGTTGTGGTTTAACAGTGGAGAGGTATGGTTTGTTCTTGAGCATATGCACATTCTCTATACCTGACTAAGCAGAGTGTGACCAGAACAGAGAGAAGCAAGGTAGTGATACCAGAGTAAAAGTTGAGCTTCCTGTTGTGCTGTGCATTAGGTAGTGTCAGTCAATTGTGCAGGGTAATGAAGAGCTGCCTGAAGGAAAGCTGTCAGCAGGGCTGACACAGTTACTGTTGTTTATCTCCCTGTAGAAAGCCCCAGACTACTTAAGTTGGTCTTGGAGTTGCCCTTAAGCCCTGCAGCACCAGAAAGCTGGTTCTGCTCCAGAAATATCTCCTCACATGGATGGGGTGGGTGAAGATCTACAGCAACCCTACACACAGGCAAAGAGCTGAAGCTGCCCTTGCTTTTCTTTGTACTCTCCTTTAGTCCTGCCTAAAACCCAAAATAGTTTCCAAAAAGAAAATTCACTTAAAGTCTTTGAGATGCCTCTTTGATATTCTTAATACCTTAGTCCTGGATCTGCAGTGTGACTGTGTATCATTTCCAGACAGCATGCCAGTGTTGGAAGAGGAAGAAGGGAATAGGAGAAGAGGAATGGAGCCTTTGCATCACCACCCATGCAATAGCACCAAGTTAGCTTATATAGTATGGTGTTTCCAAGAGTCTCCTTTTTTTTTTTGTGGTATATGACTGCTGAGAAGTCATTTGGATTCTTTATTACTTAGACATTAACCAAAAAATTAAGCAAAGTTTGGGGTCAACTACACACTGCAAACCATCTGTCTTCTAAATCATAGTGGCACTTGGATGTTTTGAATAGTTCATTTTATTCAGAGCAACAGTGAGGACTGTTTATCTGGTACTTTGTTTCATCACCAAGTGCTCTGGCAGCCTCCCTGGAACCTCCATTTGATCTCCTCTGTTGGGGAAGAGGATTCATGTTATAAATTGGCCCTGAGACATGAGAGGGGTGGGATTTGCCCAAGGCTGTATTACAGAGATACAGGTCTGTGGTTTTATTTCAGTACACCTAGAGGCCTTATCAAGGGCACTCCTTGATCTTTGGTATGGGAAGTAAATAGGTATGACAGAAATGTGCCTGTGCCTCTAAAATACAGCTTTCTAAGAGACAAACCAGCAACTGGAAAGAAGCATAATTAGCCCTGTTTTGCAGCAAAAAAGCATGAGTGCTTTATCCAGGTCAGCACAAGAAGTTTGAGGCAAAACTGAGAGAGGCACCAATAGCATAGAGAAGTTCAGTTCATCTTGCACAAGGACATCCTAATTGTATGACCTAAATCCTAACAGTGAGTCCCTGCTGCCTGGTTTCTTGCTCTGACAAGGTGTGCTTTGCAGAAGAGTGCACATTGCAGATTAACTCAGAATTGCCCAGCATCCTGCAGTTCTTTGAATCCAAGGTTTGGTTGAAGTGCTTACATTCAAACTCCTGAATTTTCATGGTTTAGCATGGGTTCTGTGGGCAAGGTGAAGGCAGATCCCCTGCTTTCAGATCACTTCCTTGTAACAACTCATGGCCAACAGGAAGGGCAGAATCCATCCCACAGCCCATTTCCTCCCTCTGTGTCCTATGTCTGCTTTGGGTTAACCATCTCCATCAGTGGAAGGAGGGGCATTACCAGAGTGCAGTTCAGTTCTATCTCAGTGTGCAGCCCATAGTGAGACAGAAATCTAAAGTCAGGTTGTTTGAGTTGCAGGTCTTTCAGGCTCAGAGACACTCTGAAAGAACACTTTTGACTAGACTAGCTTAAACTAACAATGAGGCTGCCAAAGGTAGGGAAATTGATCCCATCCACAATGTGCACAGCAAAGCCAAAAAAGTGTTTACACATCACTGCCTTTCCTAGACCTTGTTATCCTGAATCTAGTTTACCAGCTGATGTAAATCCAAGTGATATAAATCATCGTAGCTTAGTGGACATCAGCTGGCCAAAAGTTTCTGTGCTAATACCAGTTGTTTTTCTAGGCTGGCATAGGTTTTAGGAGCTGTTTTGAAATGTTATTTAAATGAAAATAGAAGTGGCTCATTGCTAGTTTTGATTTTTATTAAAAAAAATCTGACCTAAAAAGTGTTACAGCCTTTTTACAGGCAGAAATAAATGTGTTGAGAATAGTTGAAAAAGCCTTCTTCCAGCCTTAAAGTCTCTATGAATGCAACACTGCTAGTTAAACACAAATGTCTATACTGAGTAGAGCACCCACTCTGGTGAAAATGTTCTCCATATCAAAGCAAGTTCTGTTAACATGTTAACAAAAGGCCAAGACCCATTATTCATAATGAGACTGATTGGTAGCTAAAATCTCAGCAATTAAATGGAGGAAGCACAGTAAGATCAAATGACAGGGGCTAGGGGTGATCCGGGGTGTGTTGGGGGAAGGCTGCAGCCATGTCTTTCTCTATTTCACAGCTTCTTAATTACATTATTTGTATTATTTGAAGGTTTCTGTTTACTTATTAAAGTGGAGTTGATTATGGAAAAAAAAAAAAAGGAGAAGGCTGTGAGACAGAAATGTGGGAATAGAGGGGTAAATGAAGAAGAAATGGTTGGACCTCTAATATTAAAATGAACATTTTATAACCTTTTCATCCCTTATGGCTGGAGATGCTAAAGTGTTCTGTAAAGTTTCTCTATGTGGCCTGGATGGAAACAGCAACAGGTGACCAGTACACAGCATACCTGCAGGAAAGAGATTTTTCTATAGATTAGAGGACAAGTCCTGACCTCCTTATAAAATGTTGTGGTATTATTTTCACATATTAAGAGATTTTTTTAGGTCAGTGAGAAATATCATGAATGTTTTGTCTGAAACCTTGCAACAGCAGCCAAAGGATTCAACCCAGTAACTCCTGCCAATAGTCTCTGATTGAGCAACAGCCTCTGAGAAAGCCATCGGCTTATTCCAATGATTGATGTTAGAGAGGAAAAAGTTCCTTTGAGTAGACAAAATCTTATCTATCATGTTCTGATGTTTATACAGGGCTTAACATTGTGAGGGAATGATCAGTGCAGCTGGTAAGAAGCAGCTCTGTTCTTCACCAACTTTTGTATATCCAGCCAGCACTCATCAGGTTAGAGCTCCAGTCTGCTGAATCGCTCCAGCCTCAGTATGAGCTAACTCACTTAATAGAGCCCCAGAAATGTATTTATTCCCTGACATATACAGGTTTAAAGGACATGAGAATAAAATTCCCAGTATAAAAAATAATAGACCAAATGCGGATAGATGATATTCTGTACAGAGTGACACCAGAAACCCAAGTCATTTGCACTTTTTTGTGTGTTTTGATTTTCCTCACTGTTGTACCAAATGCTGTTGCACTGGTAGCACAGAGAGAGCAATTCCTAGTGGCACTACAGCTCTGTACATCAAGCTGTCTAAGTGCCTGGAGACAGATGCCTACTGTTTATTAAGCAGCACTATGAAGTGATTCGATTCAGAACAGCAATGTTTTGGTGTGGAGGATGGAGGGAGTTGTGAAATGTTTCCTTCTAATTTATTTGGTGGCAGGGGAACCTGGTAAAAACCAATTTACAAATTCAGTAGGTATCCAATCTGTTTTTGTCATCTGGACAACTAAAAGCCATAAATATAGAATAACACTATTTGACAGTGAATTATACTTCCTTTGCCATTACTCTGAGCAGTTGTGGAGCCCAAGAGCTTTGCTGACACGAGAGAGTTATACAGGTTCCCCAAAAGTAGTGCAGTCATCTACTGTTACCACAAGGCATGTGATTTTTCTTTTTGTTCCCTTTGGTTCAATATATGTTACAATTTTTTAGCAGAAAGAAAGTAGAAAAGGGCAAAGGACAGGGGAAGCATAGGCTTTGTCTTTAGACAGATTTCAATGTAATCTGGGAGCACATGAAGTAAAAATTTCCAGCTGGCCTCAGCCTCCATGTGTTTCGTGGGACTTTTATATTTTGTTTCAACTCCCTTTTAAGTTTTTTGGGGACAAGGAATACCATTGCTTCATCAGTTTGTTTTATCCAGCATTTTGTGAGAATTTTTCACCTCTGTCAGTATCTCAGACCTTTTACAGCCCCTTTCTGGTAGTATTTTAGCTCATTACTGTCTTCATTTGCATTTCACATGTTCAGGTCTCAATCCAAGAGAAGCATATAACTAGTGTGGAGTCTCTCAGGAAAACTCACCCAGCAAGGTGCTGGATCTGTCCTTTACAATGGCCTGGACAAAGGGAGCACCCTTCATTTCTGTTCACTCCATGTTGAATAAGATAATGGAAACCACACCATTTCTTCAGTTTCTTTCTCCTTAAGGAAATAATAAGCCCAAGAGGAAAAAGCATTGTCCCAACAATCTGTGAGACAGATCACTGCTAAGTAGAAGAAACAGCCACAACAACAAAATGCTGATTTCTGGGGTGCTTCAGTGCTTCAGCTAGTATTTTACATTGATTATATGCCAAGTCATTATTTAGGCAAACCAGATAATCTGCATTGCAACTTCAAATGGGAGAATCTGAGGCACCTCCTCTGTGGTTGTCTGGTGGAACAGAGAAACTTGATGCACATAGAAGAAAAGAGATGTTAGCTGGAGACTGGCCATCCCTGGTGCATGTGTTTGAGCAGTGAGAGTATGGCAAGAGCCACCAAAACACAAACACTGCACGAGAGGGAAGGATTTAATCAGGGCTTTTGGCCTTCTCCAACAGATGTGTTGACAATCCATAAGTGTATGGCTCTCATTCGCAGGAGTTATTTGCCCCCAAGAGCTTTAATGTAATTTTCAGGCAGCTTCCTAGCCCCCATTTCTCTCATTTCTTAAATATATGTGTATCCTCAGGAGAAAACAGTAATAATCCTCTGAAGCAGAAATGGATGGAATTCAGCCCAGTCAAAACCAATCACATAGTTCAGATTTGAGGTTTATATACTTCATTTAAATGTTCTGCTAATGAACATGAGCAGAAACACAGAGCAGTGTTGGTCAGAGGGAATTCACTGACATTCCTTCCCTTTTATTTTTTCCTCCCTTCTCTGTTGGTGCCCACATTATCTGACAGAAGTGGGTTTTTATTTGTTTTTTTAATTACTTTTTTTTTTAATCAAAGACATTATTGGCTTCTTATTGCTTTGTGGGGAGAGCTTGAATAATGAAAGCTGTTTCTATGTGCAACATGCAAAATTATTCAAGTTAACATTGCAGATGTGAGGGAATTGGACCGAGGAATGCCTCATGGAGTCTGGAAGTCTTTCTTCACCAACACCAGTCTTTAGTATTTTGAGGCCTCATGACTGTGAAGCCTTGTCTTTGGTGGTTCTTAAGGCTGGATAGGTGGGTTATGTGTAGGTTAGAGCTTTAAGATTTATCCACAGAATTAAAAAATTGCCTCCCACTTTCCTTAGTGGATCCTGCCAACTGTAGAGACTTCACATCCTTGAGGGTTCACTGAGTTGTCTGGTGCTTGGCAGCTCAAAAGAGCATCCAGATAAAAGTTATCTTAACCATTTCACATCTAGGTAATGAATAGGAGAAAAAAAGCAAGGTGTACACATGATGACAGTAAGTCATCAACAAAATTCTGACTTTCAGTGTTCACTTTTCAGAAGGTAATGCAACTTTTAAAGGAAGAGAAAGAAAACCTTTATGATTGATGCACTAAAGTAGGCCTTGGGAGACAAGCTGAAAACCTAATTGCTTCCATGGCTTTTATAACTGTGATTCATCTGGTATAACTTTACCTATCTGTAGGTGAAGTGTTTAATCTACAGTGTTTTTTCAAGGCCCTTCTGTGAGAGACATACACATTTCTAATTCATCCAACCCCTCCTAAAATTATATCTCTTTCTAAGTTGCTTCATTGCTTTCCTATGACAGCTGTGAGTCTCTTTCTCTTCCTAAGCTTGCTGCTTGGATGGCTTCATCTCATCCACCTTCATCATTTCCTTGGCATTGTAGCAGGAAGGACCTTTTCTCCATCTTAGCCTCAGCTTCCTCTCTAGCATAGCCTTTGTGGAGGCATATAGTATCATTTATGGGATGCATACACAGGACTCATTATGTACAAAGGCTGGGCTAAAAGCCTGCAATAAAATGGATTGTAGTTACATTTTGTATTTGGCAGGTCATTCTTCTTTTTGTAAACTTCAAGGCTTCAAATGATGTTCATAAAGTGTCCTAGAGCCAGAGACATAATGGCCTGACTCAGAATAATTAAATATTTAATAATTATATAATTTAAATATCTCTGAGAAATTTTTTTTCCCTTTTTTTTTTATGCTAGAGTTTAAAATTGGGCAAAATCTCAATAGCCTGCTTAGATGATCAGCCTGGGATGTTAGACTGACTGACAAACATTTGAGAAAGTGCCTGATCCCATACATACTGCTTCTGTATTAAGTTTGCAAATAATAGGATAATGCTGTATTTTATTATCTAATCTTTCAAGGGTTATGAACACTTTCCATGAACAACCACACTAGGAGTATCTTGAGCAAGGTTGGTCTGCTGGTCCCATTTTCCTTTCTTCTTTTTCTTGCAAGTAGCCCTGTTGTTGGACTCAGCATTATTGTAGGCTGGTTTGAGATCAGCTAAAATAAGCAAAATATGGCCTTAATTTTCCTCACTTTGTTGTTTTGTTTTGTTTTTTTCATTTCAGTGGCTGCGTCAACTGCTAATTCCACAGCTGGTGCGGCCATGAATTCTTTGACTTCTCTGGGTACTCTCCAAGGATTGGCTGGAGCCACTGTTGGACTGAATAATATTAATGCACTAGCAGGTACCGTAAACAGTGAGTATTTATTGCTGTGGTGGACAGCCTTCCCCAAGAATCATGACACAAAAACTATCAATTGTAAAGCAATGATGTGATGATTTCTAATCTGTATACAAAATAAGGGGGTCAAGTTGATCTGGTTCCATTCATGGTACAGATGCAGTTCTGGAGTCTTTTACTTTCACATAGTTTGCCCTGCAAAGTGAAGTCCCTTGGGTCCCTGCACAAAGACTCCTTTTCTTGCAGGGTGTATGGAAGGTAAAAGAATTGTTACCAGGGATTTGTGTTATCCAGGTTATGGGAGAGGCTCCTTTTTCATTTCAGGAGTCTGAAAACAGGTTTAGCAAGCCAGTGTACAAAACCTCATTCAGAAATGTAGTGATAATAAAGATATTTTCCACAAAAGCATTCGTTTTAAATGTTGTTAGGAATTGATAAATTGACTTGAGAGCAACATACTTTAAAAACTCAGGGAAGTCTTTGGCTTTTAATTGGCAAGTCAGTTACCTGTAATACTAGAACATGCACATCTATCATATAACATCTTAAACAAACTTTGGCATCTCCAGCTAAGTAGATGCCAGAATATTCTTCCTTGTTCTTAGCCTTGGTCAAGATTTTCCTGAAGAAGAATGATATTATTATTATTATTATTATTATTATTATTATTATTGTTTTTGCTATGATGACTTCACCTTTGCCTTCAATGGAAGATATTTGTCCAGCTGCATTTTCCCCCTCCCTTTTTCTTAGCTGCTGTTGCTCCTTGCATTTCCTTTTGCAATGCAAGGAATTTACTTGGTCATTGCCAGTCCATGACCCATCATAATGTACCCCCAGGAATGGATGTCCTCCTCAGTATCTCTTGCTCACTCTGATGCTCTGCATGATGTCCTTTTTGTCACTGTACTTGGCTGCTCACCCAATCCTTTTGTTCTGTGATCTCTGGTTGTCATTGTTGGGAGTTGGGAAGGAAGGGGGCTAATGGATGTCCATGTAGCAGTGTTGAGTGGTTGCATGGGGTCTTGTATAAAACAGGTCTTGCTTCTGGCAAGGACATACATATCTCACACAAACAACATCATAGGAAATGTTACTCAAGAACAAATTAAGAAAAGTAAGTGCTGGGTCCCAAAATGGCCAATGTTAATTTCCTTTCTTACTATTACAATAGCATTAAAGCAAGCCACTGAAAATGGCACACTTAACTTGTCCCCTTTCACAAGCTCTCTTACCAGGAGAGCTACCTTGTCATAAGGAAGAGATAATTAAATGTCTTTCTTGATAAACAGTTGTACTTTACTTGGTTTATAAGTCACAATACTAACAGCAGGGTATGGCATCCCACTCCTTCCCTCCCACAAGTACCAAGAACCCAGGTGCACTGGAGCACTCCAAGATAATGTTTCCTTTATTGAGACTGAGCAAGAATGAGTCACCTCTGTGCTCTTGACTTTGTGTGGGAACCCTTCCATTGCACTCCTCTTAGCTCTTCTTGCTAGGCTAAAAGCAAAGAGTTTCCATTTTCTCTATTTTGAGGTCTTGTGTGTGCAATCTTACCTGCATGTGTCATTTGAAGTATTAATGACATATTCACAACCCAGTGCCAAGTTTCAACTTGTTTCAAGCCACCATTACTTCCATGGACTTGTACCAACAGTGGCTTCAGTCCCAAATCTTCATGGATGTTTTTGTGGACACAGAGAGTGTATGTGCCTAGAATATCTGTATGTGTATAGCACTTATAAAATTGTATGTGGATATGTCTGTCTGTTTATACATATGTGAGAGAGACCTAAAAAGGGAAACTGCATTCCCTACAACACAACACAGTGTTGTGGCACTGTTTCTGACAAACTGATGATCAGTTTCAGGTACTTGTGATGCTAATGAAAGCAAGACATTTTTCAAATTATAACAGCCTCCCCTGCCTGTTTTGATGATGAGTTGATGCTTTTCCCAGTGACCATGGCTGATCCAGTAGTTCATGCTCAATCCTGCCTAGCAGTTTGCCTGCAGGAAACCCCACATTCAGTGATGTTTCACATTATGTCATGGTCACAAGCATTCCAGTAAAAGCATTCAAACAGAATTTGATTGTGGAGGTTCCTTAAGTAACTGTGCAGAGAAGCTGGAATTGAGTGTCATGCTTCTCAGTGGAGAATTAGGAGCGATCCAAAGCACAAGCCCACCAAAGCTTAACCCAAAAATGAATCAGAAGGTGACACTGGGCATAGGCATTGATGTACACACAGGTGTTGGAGGAGGTGCTTTTCTGTTTGAAGAGGTGTCTTGCTCTGTATGTGAGAATGGCAAAGAGAATGTCTTTCAAGATCGCTAGGAAACTTCTGCCTGTTTTCTGCTGTTTTCTGGATCCTGACCAGGTCCATGAAGAAGAAGCAGGGCTGTGGAGAGTGATAATGTAGAGAGAAGCATTTTAGAAAGATGCCTTTAAGGAGGCCTTAAAATTAAAGAAAGTAGCATATGGGAAGATTAACTATCTCCAAGCTTCAGGCAACAGTTATACCTATTTGTGGGGATTCACCCGCTCTTCCCTTGGTTGTCCTTTAAGCGTCTAAAGAATTAAATGACAACACATTAGACTGTCTCCTTCGGCCACGTAAGTTTAAATAATTAACTAACAAAAGGAATTATGCGTAGTGAGGAAAAATTAATCCAGAGAAATTAAGAGATTCTTTGCAATTAAGAAAGCAGACCATGGGTTCAGGGCGCTGGACTGCTATGGCACAATGTTTGTGTGTGAAGGCAAGGCAGTCACTTAGCCTTTCTGCCCCCATATTTACATTTGTAAAATGGAGATAAAACTATTTGTGACAGATTTGAAGGTGCTTGGAAAGCACTTTAAGAGACCTTTGGACTTGCCAAGCATTGTCACTTCTGTATTATGTAGAGTAACTCAAAAAAGTAGAAGGCCATAGATGAGAGACTCCACAAGGTTATTTCACAAAGCGAGGAAGGGACCAGAGTTCAATAGCTTGCTGAGGTGCAGTAGTGGAGATAATAAAGAGATGGCAGAGATGTGTAAGTGCAGTTGGACCTTGCAGATTTCATAAAAATGTAAAAAGGGAGAATAGAAAAGATGTTGAGAGTTTTCTGCAGATCTGTTTTGCTCAAGAGGGAAGTGTGTTCAGACACGTGTGCTGCAGTAGCAATAGCCTTGTCCTTCCCAGAAGCAGCACCATGAGCCAGGAGTGTCTGGATATTTGCTAATCTGAAATCATTTGGTGGGAAGGGGCTATTGATTTCAGGTGAAAGAAGGGGGAGGATGCTCCCCACTGCAGCACAAAGCTTGCTTCTCTAATAGGCTGATGACTCAACGAAAGATAACATGTTATCCTAATGCTTCTTCTATTACCAAGTTATTTCAACACTGTAATAAAAGGAGAGATACAAGCTGTTTTATCAGGAGCTTGTACTTTAACCAGTGCTTTAGCAAACATAAAAGCAATGACACAAACCTACAAAATCAGAGCAGGTTAAGGTCAGGCTTAGGATGATGAGGATATTGTTGTTGTTGTTGTTGTTGTTGTTGTTGTTGTTATATTGGTGAATCTGCCTTTTCCAAATGTCCTACTTCAGATATAAGATGCTTCACAAACAATCTTGGTTTACAAGTTTTTATTTTATGCTTAGAAGCATTGTACAACAAATACCTGTCTCTCTTTTGCTGTGACAGAGGTTTTTGTTCACAATAGTGGAAGCCACTACCATCTATCAGGATGCAGTGATGCTCTGAAGTGGGTTGGAGGGGAAAGAGAAATCTTCAAAGTGCAAGACATTTTATTAAGGAAAGGCTAAGAATATCACATCTCTGTCAAGTGTTTAGTCACACAAATTATAGTAATATCAAAAGGTATAATTTATGCAGTACAGTTCTCTTAATTGGCACAGACTCTGGTGGAGCCAGAAAGGTGCCACTTGAGCAATTGTCCTGATTATCAGAGGCTCATAGGAATACATTTCTTGAATCTACATAAGAAATGGAAGAAAACCAGTAGGTCAGCATCTTTCTCCTCCTCTGTCAATGTAGGATAATTCCCTGCTGTATTCTTTCTATCTCTAAATTACTCATGTGATAAGGTTTATGCCATTTGCCTTGAAGATTGGTTCCCAGTCTAATAGATTTCATTGTTAATTCACTATAAAATGTCCTCTACTTAATTTCCTTACTTTTCTCCAATTTGCATATAACCCCTCATTATTACTCTCTTTTTCTTCCATGTCCCTAGTTTTTTTGGATGTTAATATGGCTCCACCAGTCACCTCTTCAACCTGTGTTTTGCCAACTAAAATGTTATGCAGTCAATGTCTAAGAAATGGTCTCTAGTCATTCTGTGTTCTCCATTTTTCTGGTGACTGATCCATCATACTGTAAGGGGCATGATTAAGCCCTTTTAAGTTATCTGTGAGCTCTTCACCTAAAAACTGGGGAGCACAGGAGAGCTACCTGTGCAGAAAATATGGTGTAACTCTCGGTCCTGCTTACTCCTCCAGTTGACAGAAGCTGGAGGTGTGGACCATGAGGAGTGCTCTCAACTCAGCCACCCCTTTGACTGCTGAAGAGACTAACTCTAACAAGGAAAATCCACTTTTCTGGCATTTCTGGGGAAAAAAAAAAACAAACCCAAAAACTGTTAACACTTCAATGTGGCTCATTTAGGAGCCATGATGATGAGTAGGAGGAACAGAGAGGCTGCAGCCCAGGAGTTTGTCCACCATGGAGTAACAGTAGTAAAATATCTTTTGCAGACCTCACAGTTTGAACAGATGAGGGATCCCATTTTCTGCACAAATGAGGGATCCCATTTTCTGCACAGCTAGTAATCCAGTCTGCAGTCTCCTCTCTGGCAGTCATGCCAGTTATACTAATGCAATATTTATCAGGATATGGGAGCGCTTTAAAGAAAAAAATTTTGCAGTTCTTCCAGTGAGATGAAAGGTGTTGCTAGAACCAAAATGCTTTTTTTTTTCTTTGTGAAAGATGCCTGGTCTAGATGAAGCACTTCTAGTCATTCCAGATGTGCTTTGTTCATCTCTTCTGGAGTACCTGGAGGAGGAAGGTGGAAGTCCAGAGCATTGCAATCCACTTTCCTATCAGAAACAAAACCCCATAATTACACAAAGGGTTGTTTCAAAATACTGTTAATCAAGGTTCTCTCCTAATTCTGTATGAGCAAAAAACCTGATACGGTGTGGTCATGTCCTGTTAATAAAGACCCTGGTCAGAAAGAGTTGGTTTCCTTGCAGTCCGCTTTTTCCCAGTGGCCAGGTGGAATGGGTCCCACTCTGCCGGCTCCAGAAGCTTTGTCAGAAGCACAGATGTCAAGGAGAACGGGCAGAGAGGTTTTCAGGAGCACCAAGCTGTAGTACTTGCCAGTAGCAGGCTGCATGCGAGTCCATTTGACTGTGCAACCCTTGTGCTGAAGTGAACCTGACGCCAGAGTCGTGTTTCTTTGTTTTCAGTCCCATTTGGTGAAAGTGCCGAGCTGCATGCACTGCCGTCGTTGTCAGTGTCGTATAATACCAACGACTTTCGGAAAGCACTAATGAACAAGTGCAATTTCTTTTCTCTATTGTTGGGTTTTTTGTAAAGTTGCTCAAATGCTCTCAGGTATGGCGGCCCTGAACGGAGGACTCGGCGCCACAGGCTTGACGAACGGTACGGCCGGCACGATGGACGCGCTCACCCAGGCCTACTCAGGAATCCAGCAGTATGCTGCCGCCGCCCTGCCCACCCTCTACAGCCAGAGCTTGTTGCAGCAGCAAAGTGCTGCAGGCAGCCAGAAGGAAGGTAAGAGTCTGCTGCAGGGGGAGCCAGCCCACCCCACAGCCAAGCAAAAGCGGTGTCATAGGTTTGTTACTTTGCAGAGGCTTAAAAAGGGCCTCTGATAGCCTGGTCTTTGATTTCATTTCATTGTTCCCCTGTTCGGGATTGCTTCTTTCTTAAAACTATAATGAGAGTAATTTTTTAACCATCTGTCCTTCAAGTTACACTTCATGGTTTGGGTTGGAAGGCACCTTAAAGATCAGCTAGTTCCAACCCCCCAGCCATGGGCAGGGACACTTCCCACTAGACCAGGTTGCTCCAAACCCCATCCAACCTGGCCTTGAACACTTCCAGGCATGGGAAGTCCACAGCTTCCCTGGGCAACATGTACCAGCATCTTACCACCCTCACAGGGGAGAATTTCTTCCTAATATCTAAACTAAATATCTACCCTCTTTCAGTTTAAAGTCATTACCCCTCATCCTGTAACTACATGCCCTCATAAATAGTCCCTCCCCAAGCTCTCCTGTAGTCCCTTCAGATACTGGAGGCTACGTCCAGGCTGAACACCCCCAGTTCTCTCAACCTGTCTTCATAGTGCTCCAGCCCTCTGTCCATCCTTTCTCATATAAAAGCATTTACTGTGTAAAAAGGCACCTGTAACAATAATCATCCCTTAATGGGTGCTATTCTCTCTTCTGATTTGACATGTTATGTGATAATGGAGTTAATCTGATTAGATTTAAGGTTTTGAGTTAATGACAAGATCCGTTTTCACTTTGGTTCTTTACTTAAATGTGGGTGTTTTAGGGGAGGTAACTCAGTGAATGATTGCCCCCTTCCCCCATTCCAAAAGCAAATAGACATCAGGAAGTTATTGCTAAGAGTAAATGAATACTAATTACAAGATTTTAAGTAAGAGGTTACCCTTTTCCTCTCTTGCATTTCCCCGCACACTTCCCAGGCACTTTGAGGGTTTGTTTCTACTTTCCAGCAGGACAGGAAAATATTGCATGCTTTCTAAGATTGTTTCTATGTTGTCATAAATGTTCTTGCCAGGGCTAAGCTTTGGAAATAAAACTAGTATAATATCCTCAAGAGAAATTTGTTTATTCTCTTTTGAAATAGTTTTCTTGTGCTGTTACGGGATGCGTTTCTCAGGAAGACAAATTTGGCATTCCCTGAGCTGGTTGTGTAACTCCTGGGACACTGGAGTTAAAATGTGTATTTTCTCTGAATTCCTTATTTCATTTACTGCTAACAGCTTGGATTATTTAAATATTTTTATCAACTTTTTTTTTCTCCTTTTTTGTGGGTTTTTTTTGCATTTATCTTTCATCTCACTCATTTTCATCAGTGACAACAGACTGATTGACACCAAAAAGAAAATTTTTACTTGGTGTCATTGTAAGTTACATCGTGTAAGGCAGTATGATTTTTTTTTCCTAACTATTTTTTTTCTGTTTATAAAAGTTCATACCAAGTGCAGATTTATTTTTTTCTTATTATGAATTACTTTATGAAAGGTCATTTTATCCCTTTAAAAATACAGGGGGGCTGTTATATGTCTTGTTTCTGTTAGTAAGAAGTTAAAGTGAGTAAATTCCATCATTGAATACTGACAATTATTTTTTGTCTTTTAACATGATTTCTGACAATGGAATGGTGAAGAGTCTGGAGTGGTTGAGGACAAACAAGTACCAGAGAAAAATGCTATGTGAACATTAAATGCTGAAGCACAGTGGACTGCTTCATACATATGCTTAAATTCATGTTTGATAAGGTTGTTCTTATGATTTTCAAGAAATATTATCTTCCAGAAAGGATAGTTTACTTGTGGTAAGAAGAAATAAGTTCATGATGGAAAATTTTTTTCCCTCTTTTTTCACCCCCCAAAAAACCATTTTGCTTTTTAAAAAATAATTTCTTCTAATCCATTTATATTCCCCCCTTCCCTCACCTTGGGCAGACTTTGCAGCCTTTTCCTTCAGGCTGGGGGAGAGCAGGCAGCCTGGTTCTTCTGGTAGGTGAGAGATGAGGCATCAGGACTGTTGTGAAAGGTACTCCATAAATCTTACACACACTTTCCTATTCCTCTCCAGAAAAACAAGGATGTCACATCTGAGGCACACTTAGGTTCCATTAAGCAAAGGAATACTTAAGCAAGTTACTTTAGATGAGTTCTTGCCTCAAATAGTTGTTCCCTTCTTGTACCACTTATGCCCCTGGTATCTGCATGGGAGGGCCACATGTCTGGCTTCATCATGTTGTTCCAGGCATCCATTGCTCATTTCCAGTATTTTATTCCAAAGGAGAAATTGAGCTGGAGAAAATATAACAAATTAGTGCCAGGATGAGTGGTTAAACCAACAGCAGTAATCATGTGTACTTCAAATTCCCACTGTAAGAAAAATATTCAAAGCACTTCTGAGTTTGCACCTCTGTTTTCAAACTCAGCTTTGTCTAATGCCAATTTAATTTCACCCTGACTATTTTGCTTTGAATTTAAAAAAAATAATAAAATATTTTACAATTTCCTTCTGGAGACAGAGCTTTCTTTGGGGAATTAGTTTTAAATAAAAAAAAAAAAAAAAAAGAAAGAAAGAAAAACCTCCAAACTCCAGACATTGTCATTAATTAGTACATTGTCATTAATTAGTACAGATTTAATTCTTCCTGTCTCTCACTTCCCTAATTTCCCAGTCACAAGGTTTGCTTTGTCTTATCCTTTTGTTATCCTCACCCCTGCTAGTTGCATGTCCTTTGAGCTTAAATGTACGATACTAAATCTGAGCTCTGAGCTCAGCTCCTCACATTTCCAGAATCCCCCAAGAATTAAACTGACAAGCCCATGCAGGTGTGTGAGGCAGCAGAGGACTCCTTGTGCAGTTCTTGGGGTATTGTAAGAGTAATACATGGTGTACCCTTTTTCCTAACCCTGATGATACTGAAAGACACTTGTGTAAATTGAAGAAAGAGACTTCAATTGAATTTGTCTCTAGTAGAGTTATCAAGTAAACACTTTTTCAGATAGGATGCTCTAAAGAGCTGCATTTCAGTTCTGTTCCTTTGATGACCCACTTGCTTTTGTTCCTTCAAAGATGGAGAGTGAAATGTTTTATGACCATCACGTTCAGTAAGTATTATGGAAAACCAAATGAAATAGAGCTCTTTTAATAGCTGTTTTCATACTTTTTTGTTTGTTTGTTTTCCTAAAGGTCCAGAAGGGGCAAACCTCTTTATTTACCACCTCCCCCAGGAGTTTGGAGACCAGGACATTCTGCAGATGTTCATGCCTTTTGGAAATGTTATCTCTGCTAAAGTCTTCATTGACAAACAGACCAATCTGAGCAAGTGCTTTGGTATGTCAAATTTAATAAATCAAACAGTAAAAGCCACGTGCGCGGTACTGAAACGGGACCGGGGAAAAAAATTAACAGCAATCTGAGAAATGTCAGACTGGCATCTCATTCCAAAAATTATGGACTGTTAATCCTCAAATGAGCAGGAAGATGCACAGACAAACTGGTTCTAACTAAAAATTAGGTATGAAAAACAATAATAATCCTCCAGTCTGACATCTCACATGAATGTGTCAAGTACATGAAACTAATTACACCCTATGTGGGGGAATGTCATTTAGTATAATGTTAAACTGCCTTATTATGGTTACCTAATTATTCTCTATTGTATAGCTGAGACACTTAAAAACTCTCTATGTTTAACCCATTACTTCTACATTACAGGAATTTCTTTCTTCTAAATTAAGTACAAGATTTTGCAATTAGTGATTGAATGGTGTGTGCATGTGGTTCAGAACACTCTGCAGTTGATGTCTAGATATGCAGCTTCAGCTGTTGCAGGCTGACTGGTGGAAGGTGACATCTCCCCTTACCCTAGGGCAAGGGTAAAGGCAGTCTAATGCAATCAGTGTCAAGTTTCACAGACAACATTTTCAGCTGCCAGAAAATTCCATCACAGCAGAGAAGAAGGTGCTATGTTGGTATGAAACAAGCTCTAGAGTTGATTAAGTGGGCTGGTATCCTTTGAACAGCATAGATGCACCAGTTCAGTGCTTTGATGGAGTGGAGTACAGAATTCAAGGGAGTGACAATCTGTTAGAGCATTGGTCTGGTAGTTGTGGTCTTATGCACAACTTGAGGCAGAGGACAGAGTCCCTTAAAGATAAGTTTTATAAGGTTAGACATAAAATATTGGAGCTGTAAGAGTAACATCTCCATCCCTGAGTAAAGGAACGCAGCTGCATGTATTACAGAAGAGTAACCAGTCCAAACTATCTCCTAGTTTCCAAAAACTCCTTTGTACCAGCAGTGTTCCTCTTTGCTGAACCCTATCCTTCAATTTTGAAGTGTCCCCATTTGAGTTTCCCCCTTATTCATAATATATGTTTCATAGTTTACATATCAATAATGTTTTGTTTTAGATCTAGGTTTTGTTAAAATAGGTCTGTCCAAGTACTTATCTCCACAAGTACCATTCAGGAGCAGCTATTTAGCTTTAACCCATCTTTGAAAAGGTTAATCTAAACAGTTTATCTAAACAGATAATACCCAAAATCAAGTAGAATTCATCAAGTCTCTCAGAAATACTTACTATACTGGAATTCAAGCCTTCCACAATCTTGAGTGTTGTTATTCACTTTATGGCAAGGCCTTAGTATATTTGGAGTTAATTTGGGTTAGAGAAAGGTTACAGTGCTGTTTCTGCCCTTTTCCATACTCTGTCATGCCATTTATTCACCTCTTTAAGCTTTACAAAAAACTGTTCAGACCTCAACACAGTCAAGCATTTTCCTGCAAGGGGTTAAAGCAGTCTGTGAGGCTATAGCAAATTCAGCAAGTGATATTGAAATAGACTCCCTATTGATCTGGAGCCAGTTCACTCAGTATGTTGGGGTGACAAAATCGTTGTTGAGGTCTTCAGGAATCTTGATGAAATGTCAAATCAAGCTATGTTAATCAAAATGCAGCAACTGTGTTGACTGCTGAAAGAATGTAGATTACTTTGGGCAGGTGGCTGAGTTCATCAGCTCGCTTCCTTCTCTTGCTTTTTGTGGGTTTTCTTTTACTCTGTGATTACCTACTTACACATTGGTCTGGAGTTATGGGACACAGTTACCTGCCTTAGAGTGATGCACCAAGGTTATCTTATTTGAGGGAAACTGAAGGGCTCAACACCCAGCAAATGGAGGAGTCCTCTGTCTTTTTGGCATTAGTCAGCTTTCACTAACATTTCAATTTCTCATTCTTCCTCCCCAGATATTTTGCCACCATTGACAGAGTTCTGCTTTAAAAACAAAAAGTACTGCAGAGGAATTTGAGATTTTCTGATTCAGTAGGTGACTGCTAGTCACAGGAAAAGCCAGAATTAATCCTGCTAGTTTAACATGCTAGCATATTCTGTATGTACCTCCTCAGTTTTATTAGCAAGAATCATCTATTTGTTGTTTCAGTCCCATATTTGTGTTTTTAAAAGCTTTTTTTTTTCACTGTCCTCCCACCCAAAACCTAGGTTAATAGTGCATCTGAAGAACCATTTCTCCTCTGTATCATTAATGATCATTGCTCATGGTACAGTTTGGGTTTGGTTTGGGGATTTTTTTGTTGGTTTGGTTTGTTGGTTGGTATTTTCCCTTGTAATAATAATAATAATGAAAATAAAGTTTTGCAAAGGGTTAGGGCTTTCTACTCTGGAGTTTCCAATCTCCTGCCCAAAGAAGGAGGAAGTGAAACTATAGATGAGGACAGGTTGAATACCAGAAAGGTGAAAAGATTGTCCAAGGCTGTCGTCTGGCATAACTGGGAAAGGAAGGTTCATTCTGAATGACTCTCAGGGTAGTGACATACAGTGGTTAACTTTTATGTAACACTGCTTCTCAAAATGAAAAATTACTCTTCTTTACAGAATGCAGACTTTAGCATAATTTGCTTTCTTGACCACCTCAAATGAATGCTCAAAATGGTGATGAGGAGGACAGGACAGTCTGTTTACATCTGGAGTACTCTTATGTTACTACTCATCAGCTCTAGTTTATTTAGCAGACAAAGGGTTTCACTCTTTAAGCTTATCTCTCACCTTTCATAAATCTTAGAATAACAGCAATGAGAGATGCAGAAGTAAGGCAGAGGAGGGGGGACCCAATGACATCAGAGTATAAATGCAGTCTGCCTCATAGCAAAATTGCTACTTGAATGATTAAAAATATGTATCCTGGTTATAGAGATACCTAGAGGTCTAAAACAAAAATCAGAATTGTCACAACAGGGTCTTTGAAAATTGATAAAAAATATCATCCCATCCCCATGTAACCTGCAGTTTCAATTTCAGACAAAAAAAATGATGAATGGGTGCAATCAAAAAAAGGTAAATAAAGGGAGAGAATGGCAGATTCCTCTGTAAGCTTTAGAAATGAAGGTTCTTGATAAGGGAGAAGATGAAAGTGTAACAGTCTAATGCAGATACAGCATTCTGAGTAAAGAGACAAACTATGAATCAGATTCCACTGATGCGGCACAGAGGATGTATGTTTGAATTTGTGGAAAATAATAAAGAGACATAGTTGGAGGTGATTTATTTCACCCTCCTGGAAGGTAAGCATTGCCTGAGCTAATAGTTCTTCTGTCATTAGTGGAGGTGTCTAAATTGGTGACATGAATGGTGGGTGGAAAAGCCACCTCTGTGCATGCATCTCTTCATTTATCATTCACAGATGCCATCTAAGTGACATAGATGACATATAAGTTTGGATCAGTTGCTTGACTTTCAGGCAGCTTAAACTAGCAAAGAAGAGAAGGAACTAAGGTCATGAGAAGTTCATAGCAGAAGACCATTCTGAATGCACTTGAGAGAGCAAAGTTAAAGTCAGGAGTAGTGTGGAGGAAAGTGCTGAATTGTCAATATAGGTAAGAGTAGCTGCATCTCAGTTGTGGAGTACCAGCCTGGAAGGTGTTACAGTTGCCTTCCAACTCATAGTAGATCTCTTTTCTCTCCCTGAGGCAATCCTAGAGAGTCAGGCTGAGATCTGTGAGCTAATGGAAGTAGACACAGGAGTACAGTGCTAAGACAGTGATTGGAGTCACATGAACAGATAAGATGTCCTAGAAAAAATAGGGGAAAGGAAGGAAGGAAGAAAGGAAGAGCGTGATGAAGCTCCAGAGGGTATCACACTAATAGGAAATTATCAAGTGGAGAAAGTCAGGAAGTTGTGAGAATTACTAAAACCAAGGAAGGTATAAAAGAACATTTATTACCCCTTAAAGAGGTAACATAGTTAACCACAGAATAACATGAACAGAGTGAATTTGCTTTAGGCAGGAGAAGATCTACAGAGATTTAATTGTGAGGTGTTTTTCAGTGGAAGAAGTTAGCCCGAATATTCAAGAAAAGTTTTAAGTGAAATAGTTTGGTAAAGTTGATTTAAGGTGAAAACATAGGGAAGGTCTATGAAGGAGAGCAGCTGGACAAGGGCCAGATGACTTGATAAGAGGGTTTTTTACTTTACAATGGAAAGTACTGTTCAGATACTGAAGATGGAAGAGGGCAGCTGTGCAAGTTAAGAAATAGCAATAGAAGTACAGGTTAAAATGGTGATTAAAAGAGATTATGAATCAGAAAAGTACACAGGCACTAAGAACAAATAAAGGAAAGCAGGCAGGAGAGGCACTGAGAATTCCATGTGTTAAGATGGAAAACAAAGTGTGTGGGATCCATGCTTTCACAGAGTGAAGGGATGTGTGTTAAGGCAAATTCAAGTGGAAAGAAGAGGGAGCATTTCAAAGCAGATGCATAATAGCAGGCTGAGTACAGCAGTAATTAGCCAGAGCTGAGGCAGAGCAGCAGTTAGGCAAGCTTTGCAATTACTAGTGGGAGGCCCAGATATGAAAATGAATTTTGAGCTTCCAGAATCAGGGAGATTTGAGTCCATTATGGAAAGAGCATTTTTAGTCTCCCGAGGAATAGAAAGCTGAGCCAGGCCAGCCATTCTGAATTACCCAAGCAAGCATTATCCCCCTAGTTAGTGCCCACAACCAAGGAGCAGAAAATCTGGAGTTCTCATTGTCTGCCGTTCTCTTTACGATGCTGCTTAATTTTGGTGCTTGCATACCCCTTTGGGGAACAAGAGGCTGAATCAATTAACATTTAATATACCTTGAGATCTTGAACTGGAAGGAGCTGTAGAAATACAAAATAGTAGCACTGCAACTGTCCTAGGCTAAGCCCAAGGAGACGACTGTTTCATAGCACACAGGACCAGTAGACATGAACTCCCATTCAGCTGTGCAAATGTGTATAAGCATGTAGGTTTGGGGGTTGTTTCTGTAACCAGGTTTTCTGTTTCAGCTTCACATCTGCAGACTGGCCTAATAGTACTTCCTAATAGACTGGGAGGTGTGTAGGTATTACAGTGAAAATTGTGACAGTAATAATATCTCCAGTCTCTACAGTCAGTAGGTAAATAACAGAGTGGGAACTGCATTGCACCAAACCTGGCCAGCTGCATCCCAGCTAGTAAAGAAAATGTTGCTCAGGTAAAGGGGAAGGCAAAGGGAGTGGGAGAGGAAACGGGGTGCAAAGTGTGCTCAAAGAACGAAGTGAAGTAAATGTGTCAAATAAATAGTGATAATAAAATCCTAACAAAAAGCCTTCTGACATTTGTTCTAACCTATAGTTCGCTTTCTTTCCCGCCTCCGTTCTGTGTCTCGTAGGTTTTGTTAGCTATGACAATCCAGTCTCTGCACAAGCTGCTATCCAGGCTATGAACGGCTTTCAGATTGGCATGAAACGCTTGAAGGTTCAGCTGAAACGCTCCAAAAATGACAGCAAACCTTACTGATCTTAACCCCAGATGCTTACTGCTCTTATTTTAGCTTTCTTAGGGTAAGTCCCATGAGCAAACCTGTCCTCTGCAGGGGGGTTAAGAAAACATATAGCCAACCTCCACCAAGAGACAGTTATTTTTACAGTTACCATTTCCATTTCCCCACTTGTCCTTACTACACTTGGCTCCCATTTCCTAGCCAAGTAACTACTGAGTTCTGTTACTGTATTTTGTTTTGCAGCATAATTTATCTCCTTGAAAAAAACAAAAAAAATAAACGTCTTGAAATTCAAAAACAACACACACACACAAATAAAATAAAATAAAAGAAAAAAATGTGCAATTAAACTCTGTGAACCCTGGTGCCATTAGCACACAATAAAAGTTGTTTTCTATAGATGGATTGTATTTTTACCAGGGTGGCACCAGCAGTTTATAGGTTAAACAAAATGGCCTCATGCCAGCTGAAGCACTTATTTTGCAACAAAAATTGAAACAAGTCTTTCCACTACATCAACTTGTTGTTTGAGAAGATTTGATTTTTTTTTTCTGTTCAAATCAACGTATTGTTATATATTAGTCTGATTTTACACTGGTCGTCTTTATATTTCATTTTTTTTTAAGTTCTTGTTTTTTTGGAAAGGATTAATGTAAAAAAGATTTAGAGATCTGTTTCTAAAGCTACAGGGTTTAAAATAAAAAAAAATAAAATAAAATGAGTGACAGTACTTGATGTTTCTTGAGAGATAAATTTAATAATAATAAAAGAAAGCCACAGGCCTGTAAATTTTATTTGTAAAAAGCATTTCTATTTTTATACAAAATTTTTACTGCCTCAGAAGTAATGGAAGTTATTTATTGCCTATTGTTAACTTATTGGATACCTAAAGAGCAGCTCTCTATGCTAGCTAGATCCTTTGAAGTAGTCTCTAGAGTAATTGTGCCAAGAATGGGCGCTTTTTCACTGTTGAACCCTACACCCTTTACAGTTCATGCTTTTATCCTCTTGTTTGTATTTGTCTGGTTATTTTGTTCGTAGTTTCCATTATCTAGTTTAAAGTTCAGTTGTCTGACCCTTTCCCCCCCTCCCCAAACCTTTCTGTTATATTTGTAGAAACTGGTTCTTTCCTCTCTTTTCTCCCCAAAGAGGAATCCATTCTCTCTGACTTCTTTCAGATGGATTCTTTTGGGGTTCCATTGTGCTCTTGTTGACAAGTATTGTAAGTTGATGCAAATTATGTGAACGACTCATAGACTCTACTGATAAAAGATTTGCATTAGTTTTCTCCTGCACCCATAAAAGTGATTTTGTTTGTGCTGCATAGATTCTGTGTAACTTTTTTCCTCTTCCTTGTTTTTTCCCTAGACATCTCCATGCCCGTTAGCCCATCGTTTGCCTAGCATGTCCCTGTGGCGTCTCAAAAAAAAAAAAGTTTCATCGTCCCGTCATTGTTTCTGATGTCTTTCTGACCTCACATCATATTTGGTTCTCCTACTGACCTTTGATCTAGTTTGACCTTTGAAATTTGCATGTGACCTCATCTAGCTATGAATTCTGGGAAGTCAATGTGAAAAAACATTGCTGCATTCATGCAAGACTGAAATTTATTATTAGATAAATTAATGATAGGATTTAAAAACAACCTGTGGCAAAATGTTTTTTCTTTCTTTTCTTTTCTTTTCTTTTTTTTTTTTTTTTTGTTTTTTCGTTTTTGTTTTTTTGTTTGGGTTTTTGTTTATGTTTCTTTGTTGGTTTGGTTTTGTTTTGTTTTCATTTCGTAAAAAAAAATAAAAAAAAAAAACAGACTTGAAAGTATTATACAGGGATTGGCATTCTGCCTGGTCACTGGTGACAATAGCAATATGTGTCCAGAGGCACAGAATGTTGGTTTCTAACAGACTACTTCCAAAACAGTTTGAGAAATAAAACTGTCTGATTTTAAGTCTCTAGAGGTCTGTAATAGTTTTTACATTTTTCAGGCAGTGTAAAGTTTTTTGATAAGGCCATTTTAGGTGGCTCACTTTCTCATTAAAGTATATATAGAACCACTTTTGTAGATTAGTATAAGAAAATATTTACCCTGTTTTAGGGCAAATGCTACCTACTTGTGTCACCTTTTGCTGAACTGACTCACAGTTAGACAATCCATGGTTTAATGCACATGAAATTACCTATATTTTATACTGTTTCAATGTACAGAAGAAAGGTTACTGTAAAATGTGTTACGTTGGTGCTTCTGTGAATTAAGTTGTGGTTTCATCATGAGTCTTATGGTCTTAAGTGTTCTATGTTTATAAAAGACAAGTTTCAAATTGGTTTACTTGAACAACAAGAACAAAAACGAGATTTAAAAAAAAAAAAAAACCACAAAAAAAAGTTGTTTGCTTAAAAGAAAAAATAATTTCATGTGAAAAATGAAAAAATATTCCAGAATAAGTTTGTGTTGGCTTGTGACGCATTGATGTCATTTTTTTATTGTGAACAATTTAGATGTGTTTGTGTTCAGCAAAATGTGATCAGTTTTTCTTTTAAAGAAAAAAAAAATCAGTGAAACTATAGTGCCAAATTCCAAAGGTACTTTCTTCCTAGAGCTTCAGTGTGTTTCTTGTGTGAAGTAATTTGATAACATGGGTATTTTATTATGTGTTTTGTATAAATCCCTAATATTTAAAGAAAAAAGAGGTTAAAAAGTTTGTTAACTTGCTATCCTGTGGTCTTGTTGCCTGAAATTGTTATTGTTTGTTATTTCTCTTTGATGTTTTTTGTAAAACATTGTATAAGTGCCCATGTTTCACTTTTTTAACCACTCTGCACACATCAATGCTGTGAAAGCAAACCTCACTATGTATTTTCTTCATATTGTATGGAAACCTCTAAGGTGAGAAAGTTTTGAACTTTTAACCCTTTCCACCCAGAGCTGTCTTGAGTGTTAATACCTTTTATACATTCACCATTTTGCTGTTTATTTTTATATATATATCTATATCTATAAATATATATATACTTAGTTTTTTGTGGTTTATTTAATACATGGTTGAAATCAGAACAATGCACAGGGCAGATCTGAAGGACAAAAATATTTTACTGCTGTCTAAATTTCTTCTGTATCTATAACTAAAATTATTTAAAACCGTAATTAACTTGTGGTTTTCCTTTTTAGATTTGGGGGATTTTGTCTTTTCTTAAAGAGCTTTTAATATGCTGCTGGAATATGCTATTCAGTATTAATAAAATAAAAGAAAAAGAAAACAATTCTTTAATTATCTATTGTGTGAGCCACTCCCAGACAGGAGTGGCGAACCCACCATTTGAAAACCTTGAGGAGAAAAAAAAATAATAATATTTTTGTAATTTAAATAAATGAACTTTTGCTTAAATCAGATGCACTAGATCTTCCTGGATGAAAATTCAGTGTGCACTGCAGTTAAACTACTTTTTATGGATAAAGTTTACATACACTGTAATGTTTGGTGTTATCTGCCATTATTTGTAACGGCAATATATTGGCTTACTCCTGCAGACACTCCTATAGAGAGGAGTAGCTTTACTCGTACTAGTAGTCCATGGGAATATATATGTGGCTGATGTGGGTGTTTGCTGGAGGAAGCTCTGTGTAAGGAACCAGAAAAGAGATGCTGGTAGCCCTTTTCACTGCCTTCTAAGTCTGATTAAATTGCATTTCTACCGCACAAGTAGCGACCAACAACCAAATTTGGTTCTTTGCTACTGGTACAGAGAATTCATTGCCAATCCAATGTGTGTGAACAGCAGTACCTGCTACTGATAATGAAGTGCCATACCTTCTTCCTATTTCTATCCAATTATATTTGAAGCCACCTAAAATTAAAAACGAAGCCCTATATGAACATCAGCTGGTGCACTCTTGTCTCTCATCCCCAACTTAAAAGCTTCTTTATGTAGAGCCCTGGGATGGAAAGGACTAGCCTCTAGTGATGCAAAAAAGTTTCCTTCTTATAGCACGTGCACTTAAAAATAAATGATCTACACTTTTCTCACGTTTTTACTACTGCTGGGGCCTTCCTATACCCTTTGAGGGCTATTTTGTACTACTTGCAGCAATTTTGCGTATTCAAAGTGTCATCTCACGTCCATGATATTATATATATGTACATATATATATAATATGAGATCATCATTTGGATTGTTTAGACTGTTTCACTAATTTTTCTCGTTGTACCCACTGTATAAATTTCCAAAGCTTTTTTAGATGCCCTAGTGTGTCCTGCAGGTTGACCAGTCCAGTTAGAGCGGTGAGGTCTTTGGTCCTCAGGCAGCATAACTTGGTTTCAAGCTGCCTCAAAATATGCTACACAGGACATTGGCTTAGCACTGGGAGAGGAGGAATGTTTCTGTTACTTCCAGGCAACTGAGATGGGTCCATGCTGAGAAAAGTGTCCATCTTGAAATAAAATTCTAAAAATAAATCAATGAAAAGCGAGTACCAAACTAAGAACCTAAACGTACACTTCTGTGCAGACAAATTACCTACCAGTTCTCTTTCAAAATTTTGAAAGGAAAAAAGCTGCAAGGGTGCAAGGGCCTAATAAGAGAGGAAGAAAAAAACAGGGGAAATTGCTTCACAAAATTCTAATCAAAAGACTAAACAAGTTGATTTTTCAAACAAATTAGCTAATTGCAATGAAATGGCAGTCCTCAAAGGAGTAACAAGTTCATCTTTCTTTCACCATAGGGGTTACAGTTCCTTGGCTTGTGCTACTCTGGAATCATTTTACTGTTTCTGTTTTTTATTATCTTAAGTGCTAATTAACAAAAGGAAAAAATATCCTGTAGTTTCATTACCTTTTGGATAATGTCATACAAAAAACAAAAAAAAACAAAAAACAAAAAAACACCAAAAAAAAAGCAACCTATGTACTTGTGTTTTTTTTGTGCTGTGAGAATTGTTGTTTGTAGATTAATAATACTATCATTTTGTTTAAAATTACAAACTAGTTTTTAAGTATTGTCTGAGAAAAGCCAAAGTTAATGCAATCTAGTGGAAACTGTAAGACCATTTGAGTATTGTTTCTGTTTTATTGATGCATTTGGATTTTGTTGTTTGATGGAATTTGAGCCAAAAAAAAAAAAAAAAAAAAAAAAAAAAAAAAAAAAAAAAAAAAAAGAAAAAAAAAAGGAAAAAAAAGCAGGCTTTCCTATTTCTACAACTTGATTGTACTTATGCATTTTGTACCAGTGGAATTTTTTATACTGGAGATTAAAAAACAAATGGAAATTTTTGTGGCTTACTCTTGTGGGCCCCCTCGATCATGACTGATTTTCAAGTTTGATTTCTGAATGATAGAAAGAGAGTTGGTTTTGTTTAGAGAATTCAAAACTTTGGCTTGATTTCTTTTTTTCCCTTTGCTTATATCTAGTGTTTAGAATTTTGTCTTAACAAAAGCGGTAAGTTTCACTTTTTATTCTGTATCGTGCAGTTACACAATAAGGTAATTAGAATTAGGAGTACTCGGTCACTTTGCGTGGATAAATGTATTAGTTAAAAAGTTAGGGGTTTGCTTTTTTGCTGTTTAGATCAGAGTTTTTTCTGATTCTTCTGTCCTCATTGTGAACATAACCGTGTAGTTGAAACAGTCAGACTTATTTTTGTAACGTATGTTATTGTGTGATGCAGTTTTTTGCTTCTGTCTCCAATATTAAACCATTTTCCTAATACTTGTCTCTCTACTTTGTGTGTTGTATTGTTGGTGGTCATTCTGTGTTGGTAATACATCTACACACCTCACTGTTTCACGTGCCTGTTTTTAATTTTTATTTTATTTTTTTATTATTATTTTGGTTTTTTCTCTATTTGTTGGTTGTGTACAAATGATACAGTCGATTCCACCTAAGTGAATATCTGATTGGGGGGCAAAAGAGGATTTGTACATTTTAGACATGTTATGATTTCTTTGAATTTTATTTTCTTTTTCTCTCTTCCTCCCCCTAGTCACGCCTTATCACTTGGATTATTTATCTGAGCAGGAAGCATTTTAAATTAGTTTCCTGCAAAGTCATATTGAAGGTAGCATTTGTTAGCCTTCTAACTGCAAATACTTCTGCACACAAACACATCAGAAGCCACCTGAACTTTTTTTTTTTTTTTTTTTGCTGTGACTTTCCAGTCAGACCGGAAAACGCAGATTATGGAGATCGATTCTTCCAACTCATTAAAAAAAAAAAAATAACAATAATACTCTGCCACTACTTCACAGAACTGTATGAAGCATTCAAGAAAAAGAGGATCTAGCCTTGGGATTTCTCCTAAACTGCACAGTAATCTGATGGCATATGGTGTTAGTCAAACTCTCCTTAGAAACTAATCACATCTTAAATAGGGCTGTGAGAGCCTGCAAAAGCCTACCAGGTGAGCGAGCTTATGTGCAGTTAGACATATAATAACTTTAAAAATAAAATAAAATCCAAGTGAGCACAGGAAGACTTTTTTATTATTATTCCTATTGTACGTTTTTGTACCACTGGCTTTAATAGAAAAAGAGAAATGGTGAAAAAAGATCCCCTGTTGATCAAATGGGTAATATTTCTGTTGTGGGCTTACAAAGCAGATCATTCTCAGCATTGGCTAATAGTATTACACAAATCTCAAAAGGGACAAAAAAAAATACCATAGCACTTTTTTTTCTTATTATTATTTTTTACAGTTGGCTTTTAGCTTTTTTTATTCTTTCATTTTCTGTAATTTTTTTTCCTCCTCACAACAATCTCTCTGCTCTCCCCCAGCCAGTGTCTACCACAATGAAATAAAAGCTGCAAAAGGAAAAAAAAAAATATGTTTTTCTGGTTTACAAAAGTTGCTCTTCTCTCCTCTGATCATAGATAGATACAAAACATATAATTTGGAGAGGGAGGAAAAAAAAAAAAACCTAACAAAACCAACCAAACCAAAACCAAACCCAAGGAGGAGAGAGCAGCACTGGCGAGTGCTCTCTGGAATTCAAGCCATATGTCCCCATCCCTTTCCTTTGTCCCACTTTCTGTGATGCTCAGGAATCAAAGACCACTTAAAAGTGCTCTTATGAGACCCAAATGACACTCCTCCCTCTTGTCTTCTCTCTCCTGGTCTTTCTGGCACTCTGGCTTTGGCTCACACACACAGACACATCCCTGCCCCCCAAGTGATGTCTTACGAGGTTGCAAGGTCATGGTGCACTGGGTGTTTCCATGTGGTGTTAGCAGCAACGTTGGCTCCTGCATTTGGAAGAGTTTTGACATTTTCTAGTGGCTCATGAGTTGGCCTGGTTGTTATTGCTCAATGGTTTTGGTTTTTTGTTTTTGGTTTTTTTTTTACTTTTCCATTACCATGAAACACAAAGAAGGGATGAGTCTGGAATCCCAAACAAGCTCAAGTGTCACCTTGCAGGGTCTGTTGTGAGGGCTCCAAGCAAATGCCTTCCATGCAACTCTAGGTTTAATCTAAAACCACCCTTAGTGGACAGCCCAGGCAGGAAAGCAGAAACCTATGGTCAGATTATGTCCTGGGACTTTTGGTACCTCTAGAGTTTATGGTCCTGATTTGGATAATAATAACACCAGTGGATTCAGTTGAGTAAGTCTTGACTTGCATGAAACCAAAATTGCTCTCGGGGGTTTTTAGATTATGGATAGTTGGTTTTTTTCTTTTTCTTTTATTTTCTTTTTTTTTTTTTTTTTTTTTTTTTCTTTTTTTTTTTTCTCCAAACTTGATCTTAGGAAAGAAACTAGAGCTTTGTGAAGAGTCTTTTCTTCCAAAAATACAAGGGAAAAAAAAGACTTATACTGCAGTTGGGTTTCTTTTAAATACTCAGGGCTGAAAGACACAGGTTTTTCTTTCTTTTTCACGTTATTTTTTTCAACAATGGGGAAAAATGAGTTCCTTAAAGCAATGCAGCTGAACAGTTTGTCCTGCTTAAATGCATGCTTTTAATTTCAATTATGTAAGGCACCTTGCAGTGTTAGCAAAATGTCTCTTTGTTAGCTATATGTGTATCGCCATGGGAAATTACCAAACTGTCACAAGACTTGCTGATTAAAGAATAGCCTGCCAGAGTGTGTGTGCCTTTGCCCAGTGTGACTCTTAGGTATTAGGCTAAGGAAAACAGTTTAACAAAATGTAGTGTGAATCATTCCTGATAAGTGAATAAAGCATTGTGACCAAGCAATCAGATTATTCACTTATCAGGAATCGACTGTACTGATAGTTTGCCTGATTGTTTTTGTTCCTCATCTCTGTTGTAGTTTCACTACTTTGCTGTGTTCTGTTTTTTCTCTCATGCTCTTAGCAAAGTCACTGGGAATATCCCTTCATGTGATCATGAAACATGCTACTGAGTAACAAATAATTAAAAAAAAAAAAAATTAAAATATAAAAATGATATCTTAACAAAATCTATGCACTTGCTATCAGGAACACAATACTGGATGTGTCTTATATATATTGAACTATAATAGTATTCGATTTCTTAAATAAAGCTTAAGAAAGGATTTTGTTGTCTGTAAAATTTTATGAGCATTAAATGGAAAAAAAAAAAAACCACACCATGTTTCTAGGGTTGGGCGCTTTTTGTTATTTGAAATTTTACTTGGTACATGGTCTATAACCATGCCCAGGCAAGTGTTTATAATTCGTTTGGTATTTTATTAATAATGGAGACCTTAAAAATCAGGCTTACTGGAGTGTATGGGGAGAAAAAGTCTTACCATTCCATGACTTGGAGCAAAAGATACTAAAATGAAGACATAGCTCTTTTTCTGTATTGTAAATGTGCTTGCTTTTGCACTAAGAAACAGCTAAAATATGTGAATCAGAAAATGTAATGAAAATATACTATATTTATTCCACAGATAATACGATACTTTTTTTTTTTTGGTATGTGACTTTTTTTCTCCTGATTCTAAATAGGTTTAGAACTAAAAATGAAAACCCGTATGCTCAAAATCACAGATTCAACACTCAAGGTCAAAGCATCTTTTTGAGGAAGATGTGTGGCTTATTGTACGTTTCCTGTATCTGAGCCTTCTCCTGGGAAAACATTTTCCCATCAGAACCCCTTAATTAAATGGGAATCAAATAGCTAATACTGTTGAGTACACTGAAAGATTTATTCCTTCGATGGCTGTACATTTGCCACAGAATTGTAGATTTTGAACAATCAGATTTTTATGGAAATACCTGGACTCCTTGTGTTTAGCAAACTTTCAATAACGTCAACCTTTGGCAGAAAGATCCAGGAGAGCGGTGGGGGTTGCTTTTTTTTTTTTTTTTTTTTCATTTGAATTGCATTACTGCCTCACTTTTCATATGCCATTATATTATCTGAAAAAAAAAAAAAATTAAATTGTGAAAATCTACCCTCTGCTTGTATCATTCTCTATTCATACATGTTTAGCAAGTGTTGTTGAGCTCGACATCCAATGGGCAGGGTTTGTTAGAATTCCAGACCTGGACACAGGGGCCATGGAGAGGATTAACCTTGGTGGGCAGCAGGGGGGTCCTGTCCAGCATCTGCAGAGAGCTCAGGTGGGGACCCAACCCTGGTTTTTAGGGGCTGCTGCTGTAACACAAATATTAAGTAATAGCTCTGATTTTCCTCGCTTAGCCGACTTTCTTCTCTTCCATTAAAGTGAGTCGGAAAGTTGCACTCATTTTCTGAACCATTCGCCCCTGTTGATAACCTAATTGTTCTACATGAATGCTAATACTTCCCTCTCACACATTTATAACTATCAGCTAAATCAGCAGTAAAGTAAACTCTTCTGGGATGCAGTCCTATATCAATTAGCAAGGATTTATGCTCCAAAGCATCATTAACATTAATGGGAGTGTGCTCTTTAGCATAAACAATTGGTGATAGGTCTGGTGGACTTTATTTCATAAACAAAGAAGCATTTAAATATTAGAGAGTTGTTTCCTGAAGATGGTACTTGAAGGAGTGATGTCCCAGTTTCCCTGGGCTGCTCTGGAAATGTCTCACTTGCAGGACATGCATAAATCTTTTGAGTTCCCAGAGAAAGGAGACAGAACCAGTTTGGAAAGGGGGCTAATAACTGGTACAAAGTTTTGCTGGTATATTTGCTTCTAAAAAATCTGCCTGAGAACAGAGCAAGCAAGATTCTCACTGTTACCTCGCATCCCTCCCAGCAGCAGTTTGAAAATTTTTTACTCTTGGCTTATCCATGTTGCCTGGTGCCTCAGGGTGGAGACCACAGAGGTGTTGGAGGGAGGCATTTTGGCAAAAGGCAGAAGACTAGAGATGAGATCCTGTGGGGGGGCAATCATTGTCTTTATCAGCTCCCTGGACTGTAGGTTTCAAAGCTCCATGCCTCTGAATAGTGTTTTAGGGGGCACCTGTAAATCACCAAGTCTCACCCTTCACATATAAGACAAGATAGTTTCCCCCTCACCCCATGCTTGATGATAGTCACAGAATGTGTAAGGAAAATGTTTCAGTCTTCATCTGAAGGCACTGGAAGTTGGCCTGAAGGTCCATCACTTCACAGAAGCAAACAATCTGCTGAATCTTTGCCCACACTTCTGCAGATGTTTTCTCTGTTGGTTCCAGCTCTGCTCAGTTCTGCTACATTGAAGAGCCCTTTTGTACCTACCAGTTTCCCCCAAAGGCACTCATGAGGAAGTCTCAAGTTGCTTTTCATCCCTTTTGAAAATAAATTAGCTATGTCATGCTTTGGAAACATCTACATACAACAGTGGGGGGTTTTGATCTGTTGGATAATTTTTGTGGTTTATTTCTGCACCTTCTTCCCTTCATCACCCCCTTTTTTTTTTTTTCCCCAGCATCTTTCTAAATGTGGTACCAGGCCTGGATGCAGTATTTCAACATCTGGTCTATTGCTGGAACATGCAGAAATTTAAAATACCTCCCCATTTTACTCCTCTGAATTGCACAGTCTGGGATTGCATCAGTCCTTGCAAAGAATAACACACAAAAGTCACAAAACACCGTAATAGCAGAATTATCTTGGGTTGCTTCTTTAGCATGCCTAAACCCCCCTCAGATGTATTGTGTGACAGGTTCCTGCCTCTGTAATCTATTTGCCTGTTCTTAGACATGAAAGATTCCTTACAGCCATACCAAGAGCACTCGTGTTTAACTCCTTGTCCTCTGTCTTATTTCCCAATATATTGGTAGTTTTAATATTTACTTCTAAGTCATTAGTGAAAATATTCAGTATTTTCAGACCTATTACTGATCACTGCAGAGCCCCTCTAAAAAAATACCCCCCCCTGCAGTGATTCCCCTTTGACAGCTTCTTTGTTGACACGTCAGCCAATTCTTAAACCATTTGATGTGCCTCGTATTGATAGGGTAGAATGCTAATTTTTTAATCAGGATCTTCTGCACTGTCAGACACACAAAAGTCAGAGTCTATGCCATCTTTGCAATTACTTTTATCACCCAAAACCTGCAATCACATCAAAGAGTGAAATGGAGTTTGACAACCTTTCCTCCCTAAAAAAGCACATTGATTGGCATTAATTGTTTACCTCTTCTTTAGTGTCTTTTACCCATTCATACCCATATCAGTATTTCCATTATCTTGCCAAACAAGTGCCAAACCAACCTGCCATGTGCTGGGTCATTTTCTTCTTTTATGAATGTGATGTTCCCCAATGATGCTACTGGTGTGTTAGAGGTCCCAAAGGTTCATATCAATGGATCAGAGCTCTCTATCCCATTCTTAGCCCGTGGTACCAACTTCTTGAAAATATTGTATCTTTAATAGCAATGGTAACTAAGTAGACTGCTACAGAATTGAACCAGAAATCATTTTCTTGACATGTAGAAATGTGAGGAGAATTTTTCTCTTTTTCTTCATCTGGACTTAACAAGTTTAAAGTCTCTGTAAGCCTAAGTTCATTGCTAAAATGAACATACTTAAAGAGAGATTTGCAGTTGTCCTGCCTTTCTCACCCAGGCACAGTTGACTATAGTTTAACCATAGGATAATGCATATTTGTTTCTGTCAATAGGAAGCATAAGGGAAGGTTCAATGCTTTTTCAGTCATCCTCCTCTGAATAGCTGCAGCTGCTTTTCATTGATGCAAGTGTGAGTTTAAGCCCTGTGGCTTTGAAGGAGGCAGTGGAGATGAGTCAGTATCACCTGGGGAGTGGGGGATACCTGGGTGCACCCAACCTAATAGAGAAGAGAGGTCACTTGGAATTCAGAAGAAACCTGCCAGTCAAACTGACCTGACACCAGTGTCATTGCAGATAAAAATGGATAAATAGCAGCAATAATGGAGGGAGGGGATGTGCTGCTCCATGAAACAGCATAGGCACAGGTGCTCTTCCAAGCCAGAGTGATACCAGAGAGGTCCCTGATCAGGGCTCTTGAGCTTCCACCACAAAGATGCTGAGATACCAATGTGTCTGCTCAACCTCAGCACAGCAGCCCTAAAAGCTGACATGTGCTGCTTAACCCTATAGGACATCTCTGCTAGTCAGGGTCACCCGCCTGGTGGATGAGGAGAAGGCTGTGGATGTGGTCTACCTGGACTTCAGCATCCTCCTGAAAAAGCTGTCAGCCCACAGCTTGGACAGGGGCACTCTGTGCTGGGTTAAGAACTGGCTGGAGGGCCGGGCCTAGAGAGTGGTGCTGAACGGTGCTGATCCAGTTGGTGGCCGGTCACTAGTGATGTTCCCCAGGGATCAGTGTTGGGCCCAGTTCTGTTCAATATCTTCATTGGTGATTTAGATGAGGGGATTGAGTCCATCATCAGCAAATTTGCAGATGACACTAAGCTGGGGGGGAGTGTGGATCAGCTGGAAGGCAGGAGGGCTCTGCAGAGGGACCTGGACAGACTGGAGAGTTGGGCTGATTCCAATGGGATGAGGTTCAACACGGCCAAGTGCCGGATCCTGCACTTTGGCCACAACAACCCCATGCAGCGCTACAGGCTGGGGATAGAGTGGTTGGAGAGCAGACAGACAGAGAGGGACCTTGGAGTTTGGATTGACAGAAAGCTGAACATGAGCCAGCAGTGTGCCCAGGTAGCCAAGAAGGCCAATGGCATCCTGGCCTGTATCAGGAACAGTGTGGCCAGCAGGTCCAAGGAAGTGATTCTGCCCCTGTACTCAGCACTGATCTCTGAGGTCCCTTCCAACCCAGCCAATTCTATGATTCTATGATATAGATGCATCCTAAAGAGGAGAAATATGCATAAGACCCATGCAGGAAGGGTTGCATAAGAGTGCATAAGAGTGCAGGAAGAGTTGCTGATTTGCCACGGGGTGCAAGAAAAGAGGAGAAGCATAATTCAGTTTTCTTAGTACAGTCACCAGATAATGCCCCCAGTACCCAAGGATACCCTGCTTAACTACTGGCTCCAACTGCTGCGACAGAATCATAGATTCACAGACTGGTTTGGCTTGGAATAGACCCTGGTAATCATCTTGTTCCCCCTTTCCATGGGCAGGGACACCTTCCACTAGACCAGGATGCTCTACACCCCATCCAGCCTGGCCTTGGACACACCCAGGGATGGGGCATCCCCAGACTCCTTGGGCAACCTGTGCCAGTGTCTCATAATCCTCACAGGAAAGAATTTCTTCCTAATATCTAACCTAAATCTGTCCCCTTTCAGTTTGAAACCATTATCCCTTGTCTTATCCCTATACAGTCCCTTTCTATAGTACCCCCTTCAGGTACTGGAAGGCTGCTATAACATCTCCCCTTCTCCAAGCTCAACAATCCCTACTCTCACTGTCTTCACAGGAGATGTGCTCCAGCACAGCAGGGGCACAAGTGACACACCTGCCTGTCCTGTGTAGGTGTTTCAGACTACTCAAGGTATCTCCCATGGCACTAAGCTCTTCTGTTTAGGCAAATCAATCTTGCTTTGGATGACCAGTTTAGCCAGCTCAGAGAACCAGGTGCACCAAGAGTCTTAGCTCCCATGTAGGGCAACAGTAAACTGGTCAGCAGAGTTATTCTGCAGGCAAGTACTACTCTATTATATTTTTTTTTCATATGTAGGTATCTAGTGCTGTTCAAGACATCCTAGAGTCTCTAAAACATCCATTAAGGGCCTGCAGACATGATGCAGAATTAACATGACACTTGTGGTCTCCAACACAGAATATCCTTGGCCCATTCCAAGAGCTCTGAACAGCAGATGAGTCTGGTGCATCCAGATACCTGACTAAGGGTATCTAAGCTTAGTAGGGTGAGTCTGTGATCTGACTCCTGCTTTAAGACCTTTATTCACTTTCCTAAACCTGGGTCATGTCGGATGCTCCAGGGCAACTCCAATGCCATTGATTCTGCAGTGGGACTGCTTTCAGGGGATAGATGTATGCAGAATATCCCTATGACAGAAAAGCCAGAACCCCAAGGAGTTGTAGTTACGTGATCTATAGAGCAACTCCAGTATTAGTTTCATCTTATACAACTTTGGAAGATCCCCAGGCATGTGGATGTGGCCAAAGTATCACTTAATTTGTGTCACACCAACCTTGGTCTCTGATCCTGGTGTAATCATGTCACACACTGGAGAACCCAGCTCCTGCTGAAATAAAAATAATGAAGTAAAAAGCAAAAACTTTCACAGAACCTCTGGGCAATTTGTTGCACTTACTGTCCTCATGATGATGTTCCTGATATCCAGCCAGATCTTCTCTTGTAACTTGTGACCCTTGCCTCTCACACCCTGCCATATGCCTCTGCAAAAAGCCCTGTTAAAACTTCTTGAGAAGTTATTCCTAGAAATCAGGGGAGGGTACTGCTGTGTGGGTACCCCAGGAGCTCTCTCTGTTCCAGGCTGAACATCCCAGCTCCCTCAGCCTCTGCTGGAAGGCAGGAGCTCCAGTCTGCCCAGTTCTGCTGCTGGCCCTTCACTGAACTCCATCCACTCTGTCCATTACTTTTCTATACTGAAGGGACTAAAAAATTGGATGTAATATTTAGATGTGTTAATACATGTCTTTAGGGGGAGAGTGGGGGTGGGAGGGCAGTGACAATCACTTCCCTCCTTGTCCTGGCTCTGCTGTTCTTCACATAGCATAGGATGTTCTCTTGCTTTGCTGCCAGGGCACACTGCTGGCTTCTCACCTCCCACCAGGACACCTCAAAATCCTTTTCAGCTGAGCTCCTCTCCAGCCTGTGTGTCTCCTGCCTTTATCACTGCAAGCACCTCTTCCTTCCTGGCTGCAGGTCTCTGCATTTCTCCTCCCTGAATTTCACACATTTCCCCATGTCCCTTTCCTCCAGTCTGTCAAGGTCACTCTGAGTGGCAGCCCTGCCCTTGGTCACCCCCCATCAATTTGTTGTCATCTGAAAACTTGGCAGGAGGGGATGTGAAGCAAGTGTGAAATATGGATGTTGCACTTGCCTTAGGTTGCACTTGTCCCTCTGCAGATGGCTGAAGCGAATGCAGGTCGAGGCTGAGGACATAGATAGCAAATTATGGGATCTCACCCACTCCTCTCTCCTTTTATTTTCATACCAAAATGAGAATAAATTTAAAAAATAAGGAAAATCCAGAAGGTGCCTGTAAAGGAAACAGAGGTTGTTCTCCAGCAGGTACATTGGTCACACAACACTCTCAGAGCTCACCCTGGCAGGATGAGGTGAGGCAGGACCAAGGTTTCAGCTCAGCACCTTGCTGTGAATCACACTCTTAGGCAATGCTTCCAGTGGTCCATAAACAGCTTCTGGTACTTATGTATGACCTCAGTAGTGACAAAGCAAAGCTCCAGCCACAACACTTCCAGGAAGGAAAAGATCCTTGTGCTTGCAGGTGACAGGAACCCACCCACCCACTCCTATCCTTGTTAATCAGGTGTCAGTCTGCTGCCAGCTGCCAAATCATAGACTCACACATTTTGGTTGGAAAAGACTCCCAAGATCAACCACAAGACTTCTGAGATCATCAAGTGCAACCAGTAATGTAACACTGCCAAATCCACAACTAAACCATCTCCCCATCCATCTACACATCTTGGAAATACCCCCAGAGATGGTGCCATTCTTCCTTTCCATGGGCCAGAGCACAACTCATGGAACAAGGTTTGGGGCTTCCTGCTCTTCTGTCTTCATCCCACTTTTTTTTTTTTTTTTTTTTTTTTTTTTGCAATTCACCCTTCTTCCTATACCCTCAGCAGAATTCAGGTTTCCAGCAATCTTCCTGGTAGAGGAAGGGAAAATAATATCACCATCAGCTCAATTATGGATCGAGAACATCCTGACTTGAAAGGCATGAAAACCTCAACCAGGAAGAGACAGGATTCACCTCCCCTTCCCACATCCCAGGTTCCTGCCACAAACCATGGCCATACAAGCTTAGAAGAGGCTGCATAAGCAGGACAGATTTTGGAGGCTTTTTGTTGCACATTTTTCAAACAGCATCTGCCAAACCCATGGTTCCCCATGGTCATTTTCATGGGCCTACCACAAATTCCCATGTGAGATGCTCCACTCCCCTGTCCCCTTCCAAGACCACACAAGGAATTGTCTTTTTACCTTCCTAAATTAATATGCAGAAGTAAGCAGAAAGAATCAGCCACAGGGCAGAGCAGGTCGCCCTTCCACCACCAGCCTGGATTTTATGCTTGGAGCATGGTTCTTTCCCAGTTCTTCACCTCTCAGCTGGTCCTGGCTCATCCCATTCTCATTCCTTTTCTTCCCACGAGTAATTCTTGTTCTCTGCTCTGTATTCAACAAGTGTTTGAAATGAATGAAGGAGGTGATTAATTATTTAGGATTTTACAAGGGAGCCTAACTAGGTGCAGTGGGAAGGAATTAAGCAAGTGAGACATAAAGGCTGAAGATCAGGAAAATATTTCGCTAAAATGAAATCTAATAGAGAGCAAAGCTGCCTCTGGGGCAGCACAGGAAGCTTCTTCTCCCATGGGATTTAAGATTGCAAAGAGCTGAAAATGGTCTTTAAGAGCAGTCCTCCTGGGATAAGGTCAGCTAGCCCAAAAGGCTCTATTTGTCTTTCTTTTCTAGGCACAAGGGTGAGACACAGTGTGTGAGAAAGCACTGAAACGAGAACACAAAGAGATTTATCCATGCTGCAAACTTAAAATGCAGTGGGGAACTTCCCTTCAAAGTTTTTTTCCCTGCAAAAAGCCTCTTTTTATAACCTGTTTGAAGATATTTTTTTTATACATCCTTGTTACTCAAGAAATTAATTTTCAGCACCGAATGTGAGAGGACACTGTGTTGGCACAGCAGGTAAATTTGGGACTGAAAAGAGAGTTATTTGTGAAGACTATATCTAAGATTTCTAACATTTCTCTGAGCAATATCAGGGTTTTCTGCTTTCATTTGCTGTGCTGTCTCCTTTCATTACAGAATGTCCTAGCACGAACCTATCTGCTGTGCTCCTGAATCCTTTTATCTCTCGTTAACTCTACTTTTTTTGTTGTTGATCACTTCCTTCTCATGCAAAGACTTGATATGTTTAACCTTCATAATCTTCTTACTTTTCAGTTGTGAGTCTGTAATTACAGGCTGTTTGAGGGCTCACCTAGCAATAAATCAAGTTGCATTAATTGAACAAAAACCTGTTCAAAACCCTTCTCACAGCGAACATTTTACCTTTTTTTTTTTTTTTAATTTTTGTAGCTCTGAAACAGCACACAACATTGTTGTTTATGTGAAGTCACAGAAGTTTTCAGCAACTCACAAAGCCCATTCTGGCTGCAGACACCGTGGTATCCTCAGCAAAGTCAGGCAGCCTGCTGTGGGCAACCAAAGCAAACTGTGAGTGGCCAAATGTTGGCTTGGTCATTGTTAGTGGCCAATTTTGTCTCCTACAGCAGTGTGACATTTGAGTACTAGAAACATCCATTCCAGCCTGTCTGAGGGCACTGCAACTTAGATGGTTCGTTGAGATGGCTAAAATTTTGCTGCTTTTTAATAACTTCACTATCTGTGTTCATCACTTAAAGTACAGCTATGGGACTCACTGGTCTTGAAGCTTTTTTGGGTACTTTAATGGCTTGCAAGCTGCTGGGAGATACCTGCTAGCACTGAACCTCCAGTCTCCATCATCTTGCAGAGCAGGACTGACTGATAATTAATGCTTTATAACTTGGTGGTAACACCAAAACAACTTACCTGTGTTGTCTCTCAGCTGTGACATTGCCTGGGCTCCTGGCAGTGTGCATTCTTTTCTCTAATTTGCTGTTGTTGAGGTGAAGAAGTCTGGGCAGAGGCTGTGCCTTCAGATCTTTTGTCCTCCCAATGCCTAAGAGAGATTTTAGATTCCCACAATCATAGGCTGAGGAAGCAAGAAATATAATTTTACACCAGTTTTACTGTACAGGATCCTGATGCTTCAGAGCTTTTGACAAAAAAAAAAAAAAAAAAAAAAAAGCCCCGAGGCAGGGAGGAATGCAGAAGTCACACAACAGGAAGGTTTCTCATCACTTTTCAGTCTTCTTGGAGGATATTAGCTGCACATTGATGCCAAACAATATTCTGCATGTTCTCTAGTTTAGCACAATATCTCCTGCCTTGCTCTTTATCTGATCTCCTGAATAAATCAATCAACTCATCTTCCAGATCTTCAGCTGGAATTTTCCAGTGTACCAGTAAGAAAAATAGAGCTTCTGCATGTCCCAGGGTTTTTTAATTCCTTCTGTCTTATTTAATGATTTTTGTAGTAGTTAATGGCCACCAAGTCTGCTGTCTTCTTTTCTCTCATTTGGAATTTATCTTGGGAGGCATCAGGTAGAAGAGGAGGGCATGGCCACTCAGAAAAAAGGATAAATGAAAGGTTGAGGATCAGTCATTTTCAGGCTAAATGTTGCAGCCAGCTGACACCAGTGGAGGAAAATCAAGCCAGAGTTTTTCCTGCACACAAACATTTTTTGAGGAACTATTTCAGTTTGTTAGGACACATCCCCCAGGTAAGCCTCACCAGCTGTTTAGCTGAGGCTCCCATCACTAGCAAACTCTTCTTGATGATTCTAATGGGTCCCTTCCAATCATATTCTATGATTCTATGGTTCTATGAATTTATGATTTGGGGATTCTTTGAGCATTGCATTGTGCAGCACAGGCTGTTGAACACAGAGGGACTTGGGGTCAATCTGGTCCTCAACAAACAGCCAGAAGCAAGTGCCCATATGCCTGAGTGTCCTACAGGTATCTGAATGACATTTTTCTTCACAGAATATTAAGAAATAAAAATCTGGACACCCATACAAAGACTTCTTATTCGTGGCTGGAAGAAAATTTGAGGTGAAATGATTTTGTGCCTTGAATTAAAGAGAAGCATTGACTGGACCTTGGAAAGACAATTTTTTTTTTTTTCATATAACATTTCAATAAGAAAAGTTGTGCCAGGGGAAAGAGGTAGGGTAAGGGTCTGCTTTTTAAGCAGTAGAAAGCAGCATTTTTCAACTGCATTTTAAGGAGAAAAAGGAAAAAAGAAAAAAAAACAAGAAAAAAAAAGGAAAAGTAGATTTTGCAACAATATTTAAATGTCTTACAGTGAAAGAGCTGAAGTGAGTCCCATCTGTTTGGGTTCTTTTTTCACATTTCTAAAGAACTATATGATTATTTTAGAATGTTTTCTCCATAGGGTGTTAAAGTGTTATTAAGTGATGCTGGTTCCTGAGCCTCTATTTTTAAGACCCCACCATGATTGCTTTGCAGCACAAATGTGCCAAGGCTTGCAGTTGACTCTGTAGTGCTTGAAGACTTCAAGTTCTCATTATCACTATGGCAACTATTAATCATTTGTTTGTTGCAACATGATAAATCCATGCCCTCAGCTAGAAGGCATGTTATAAATCACTGGAGTACCCTCAGAGCTTCTCCGTGTCGCCCGAAGTGACGCAAAGGGAAGCACAAGGACAGCAATGAGTATGTGGAAGTGTTGCAGCAAACCTCATCACCTTGGTCACCAGAACAAGGTCATCAAGCTCTCAGGTTTTTGTGTGATTTCTCAGAACAGTAAATGCTCATGGTGTAAAGCATTCACTCAAAAATGTAGAAGTTTTGAAGTGTGACAGTTTTGTCTGTGCCTGCCGTGGTGGCACGGTCACTCACCATGTTACCTTCTAAGAGCTGGGTTCACCACACAAGGATGAAGTTTGAGGTCTTGAAGACAGGTCAGGCACATCTGGATCTCCATGCTCCAAAGCAAAGCTGATAAGATTTTTCCTTGGCATAATTACACTGTGTAATCTTGGAGTGTAATCTTGAGGGTATCTCCCTTGTGCTACCCAGCATGAGCACATCCCTTGGATGGTTACAAACCAAGAGCCAGCACAAAACACCCTCTGCTCTCCTCCCTCTTTCCCCAGCCCCTGTAGGCTCTTCCTAGTCACCAGTACCAGTCACAAGAAATGCTTGAAGACAACATCTGCAGACATTTGAGCAGCCACATTAGCACCAAGCAAGACTTAAAAGTAGCTCTCTTGGCCACACTACTACATCACTGGCCACCCCAAAGCCCCTTGGTTTCATTTCCCCTCACCAAGAATGGTTGAGGCAAATTGTCTTGTATCCAGACTGGCTGGGAATAGCAGCCTGTGGAGCAGATGAGCCAGTGTGGACATTGGGCAGCAACTTGACTTAGGTTTCCTACATGACGCTTTATGGTCCTCAGACAGTGGGGTGAGGGACCCCATTCATATCTCTGGTTTATCTTTACAGCATGATACTAAGCAGGAGTGCAGTTCCCCAGACCAAAGGATGAGGAGATGTCTGAGACTGCAAAGCTTGGTTAGGAACATGTTGGAGAACTGTTCTGTCCCTATTTTCTGAGCCTACACTGCGTTATCATTTAAGCTACACCCAAAAGATTTCTCCAAGTGGCTTAGGTCACTTACTCAAGGAGCAGCCCCTGGAGCCAACCAGCAACCTCACAGCATGAGGCAGTGATTGTGACCATAACTGACCAACAAGTGTCACTGGCAGCTGGAGACTCCCAAATAACAAAAAAAAACCATTCTGACAGGCCACAATGAAGAGTAAAAGCCACCACCCAACACTGCTAATCTGTGAACCTCTTTTGAGACAGCTATTTGTTTTTTCCAGGATCAGTGTGAATTTTATACAGCAAGAGGCCCAAGGCCATCCTTGTCACTGGCATTTACAGCTGGTGGCACCTTCAAAAGTTTCTGCAGTGTTAATATCAGTGTATCCCAGAGCATCTCCTTTGCTCCATACACAGATCAAGAGAATTGATTGTACTCCTTTATTTGGTACTTGAAAGACCACTATGGCCAGTTTGGGGCTACCAATCAGCCAGTTGGAGTGAGTGCAGTTTGGTCACAGACCAAGATGCTGAGGGAACAGAGCACATGATGCATGTGGTGATACAGAATCACATTTGTTCATCCTGGAGAAGAGACAGATTTAGGAGAAGAGAAGGGGGTGGGGATCTTACAGCTGTTTTCAGCAATGTAAAGAAGATGGAGACATCTTTCTCAGCAGCATACAACCAAAAGACAAAAGCTACACAGACATGAGCACAAGAATTTGCTAGAAGGGCAATTCCAGTTAGATTTAAGGAAGGCAAAACTCACCATGAAAGGAATTATGCACTGGAACAGAGATCGTGAGATGAGGTAGGATGGCCATCCTTGGAGACAATAAAAATTAGTTAAAAATTTAACTAGGCATGACCTCTAACACTGAAGTTGGCCCAGCCCTGAGCAGCAAGTTGGACTTGAACCTCCTGAAGTCCCTTCCAGTCGAACCTGTACTCTGGTGCTGTGATCTTTTAGTTAGGTGATTCCCACCTTGCCAATCCCAGCAGCACATCACTGCAGAATACACACTACTTAATCCACTGCTCTTTGATCTTTAGGACTGGAGTCAGTGAGGGGATGACTACAGGAGCCCAGCTCTGGAGAGGTCTCTCTGGGGATTTATGAGCACTAACTACATCCCTTGCCCAGCCTACCTGTAATTTGATTTTCTTTTATCCTCCCTCAACACCCCCCCACCCAAAGCCCTGTGCCCAGCATAGCAATCCTCCTCTGTGTGGTACAGAATCTGAAATAAAGAATTCAAAGACATGTTAGTGCCACCAGGAAAGGATTTAGAATTAGCTTGTCACTGCACATCATGTATTCAGATTAATCAGGGAAATGTTCATAAATAGATGGATCCTGTGCTTTTAGCAGAGGCTAAACTTCCAATAGAAAAACATCAAAAGATGGTTTGCATCTGAGAACAGCAGGTTTAGTCGATGGTGAAGGAAAAATCTTCTCATGGTATTTCTGTCCAAGTCCAGCCTCAGCATAAGGTGATCAAGTTATGAATTTAAAAATGGAAACCTCCCATTTTTCCAGAGGGATCTTTATCACAAGGATTATCTGCAAAGGCTACACAGAAAGCTATCACAGCAAGGAATAATGTGCCAGACTGGATAGGAGCAGCAGTAAAGGAGCTCCACCATGCCCAGCACTGTCAAAATACTGAGATAACAGCCTCTTTGTTCCATAAATGTTTTTCCACAACATTCCTTGCTGAACTACCACGTACAAGTCATGTGTTAGGCAGTATGACATCTGTCATGGGGTTTCTTTTCATCCCATCCCCAGGGGCAGAAGCCTGGGCAGTCCTGGGGAGGGAGAGTTACTGACACCACTCACACACGTTTGTTTGCACACACAGGCACACACAGACAGGCACACACGTGTGCTGGTGAAATCTCTTCCTTGCACACGTGTTGCTTTGTTGTGCTTTTTGTCAAAAAAGGGGGGGAGCTACGAGATGAACTTTCTACAACATAGGGAAGTAGAGATGCCCTTCTTGGAAGTTCTGAAATTCAAAGGTAGCACAACCAAAATTGCATCCCACAAGTAAAAGACAAACTTTATCTTGAAAAACATAAACAAAATCACCCCTCCTCCAAAAGCTCTAATCCAAAATACCCTTCCCTCTTCTCAAAACAAACAACTTTTGGCTGCAAAAAGCAACATGAGACAAGGCAAGGGAAGAGCTGCAACCTGTTCTCTTCCAAAACAAACACTCAATGCTTTTATTACAGTGAAAAATAATAATGGGATACAGAGTGTACATGATGTAAACACCTTTAATGCAATTCTAACTTTATTGTTCTTTCAAGATCACAGATTGTTATGGCAACTAAAGAGGGAAGGGGGGGGAAACCTGATCGCAGCATTAATTTGATATTGGATTCATTTGTTCCACATTTGTGCTAACACATGCATAATAAACAATCCCAGTAATAAACAAGCCCAGTTAAAGAAAAATAGTAATATTGAAGCTATAATAATGGCATAATGTAGTATCCACTTAACCCCCAAGTCTGGTTAAAAAAATAAAAAGTAAAAACAAACCCCTTATGAGTCTATTGCAGTTCCAGCTGCAATGCAACTCACATTATAATCAATAACACTTGTAAAAGCAGGAAGGCCAATTTTCAGGAATATGGTCTCTCAAAGCACTGAAAACTGCTAAACTGGCACCTGTAGCAGTGGCCCCAGGTTCCAGCTGTAAACTCTGAGCAGGATGGAGCAGCAGCAGCAGATTCCAATCCCTCAGATGGGATGTGGGCACTGCAATACCAACAGTGGGGATTAAATCCTTGGTGCTCATCTGCCTCCTCCCAAGGAAGGAGAAGGCTCCTCCTGGGCCCAGCACTGCCTGGATGGGGCAGGAGGGAGCTTGTGCCATGAGGGCTGAGCTAGGATTTGGTTCCCAAGCTCAGACTGAGTTGTCTCAAGCTCACTGCAGATGGGCAGCAATGGGCTTAGAACACTTACCATGGATGTTGTGGACCCATCTTAAAACTGCCACTAAATCACAGGATCACAGATTCACAGAATGGTTTGGGTTGGAAGGCACCTTAAGAATCATGCAGTTCCAGCCTTCCTGCATGGGCAGGGACACCTCCCACCAGACCAGGTTGCTCCAAGCCCCATCCAACCTGGCCTTGAGCACTTCCAGGGAGTGAGAAGACAGAAAATGCAACCTGAGCACTTGTATTCTACATTGGGTCCCTATCCACAGTCTTGGGCAGGGCTCCATCTGTCATGGAAGAAAAATCTTGTACATTGCCTGCAGATCTTCTGAGTGGCCTCAGGGTCTGCAGGAGAATGGATGAACATCTCCAGGTGGACCTGCAAGCCTCCTCCTCAGGAGTTTTCCCTACCATGAGCTTTAATCACAGCCACTGGTGAACCATGAAGTATCCAGAGATAATTTTGTTAACTGACATCCAAACTAAGTGCTTAGGGAGGCAGAGGGCATCTAAGTACTGCTGAGGTTCTGCAGCAGTTTCTTTGTTTGATTTAAGAAGTTGTGGAAGAAACCTCCATAGGGCTCTACTTGAGCATGATCTGTCCAGGAGCATGGAGGAATTGCCTACAGTCACCTCCAATAATGCATTCCGATGGTGGATAAAAACTTTGGGTTTGGACAGTAAATATTGTCAAGTTGGGAAGATGAGGACAAGGTGGGCACCAACAGAGACAATAAGCCCAGACAAGTGACATCCTGGTGGCTCAGATGTTCATTCAAGTTCCAATATGGATCCACCACAGGTACTGGGTTTTTTGTTCCTCTGTTATTCACCATATATTTGGTGATACATATAGGAAGTGCAATGTCTGTATTTACATGCAAAGACACTTACACCCTCTATATCAACACGTCAGAATTCCTCCTTTCATCCTTCCTGAGAATAAAAACTAACCTCAAAACCCTAAAATTTTCCACTAACCGAAAGACCCATTCTGCCCAGAAGATCAATAAGTGTAAAGTGGAAAAAGATTGAAGCTACTTAAATGAGGATTCTTAGGGGAACCATAGCCATCTGATGAAGGGGAAAAAATAAGGAGCATCAGAGAAATGGAAGATAGAAGCTATTACCCTCCAAGGAATGTGATGTCTGCAGCCTACCCAAACATAATTCAGGAGGCTTTGGGGCATGAAGTGTGGTTTTCACATTGAAAAGGACCCATTATTAATAGTGTCATGGGTTTCTGGGATTACTGTGTCTCAGAGGTTTATTGTATGTTCATTTGCTCTGTTTACTAGCAAAATGTTTCTCCTACAGATTCTCATCTTCCAGGGCTGTAACTGCAGCTTAGGATCTGAAAGTCAAGATGAGCTCTTCCAGGCTCATCCATCAAGAGTAATAAAGTGTCTCCTGGAGGTTACACATGGGTAAGCAAGAGCACAGTCTGATAGTGGTGGGATTACACCCTGTGTCCTACAATTAGAAAGTAATGATCAGTTCTTTCAGATGATGCAGAAGACAGAAATGGCTCCAGAACCTGAGTTCTGATAGGGCTGATAAAAATTGCATGCCCCTCATGAGCCAGAAAATAGAACTCTCAACACACAAAAAGCGTCCAGGTGAGAACATGTCTTTTCTCTGTCCACCATTTTCAGAGCAGAAATAAGTTTTACTCACATTTCTTTCTTTGAAGAGGTGATGGTAGTAAGGCAGGTTCTGGCCTGTGGGTCAGAAACATGAACACTCTGTTAGTGCAGACTGAATTAGAACATGGAAAACAGTTTCATACAACTGGCTAATAAATGTAGAAACCAAAAATTAGTTTGCCCTTTTTCCAGACAAAAGCTTTGTTGAAATGTGGGTCTGTAGCTCAGCATTCAGAAGCACCATCCTGTGCCAGGTAAAACCCTGGTTTAATCCAGTTGTTCCAAATGTATCCCTATTATTCTTTCAGTGACAAAAGCAGAAGAAATAGGTCTCTGTACACAGGATTCCCAGAATCACCACTACTTGCATTTACAAATCATGAGCAACCAAACTCAGTTCAGCAGAAACAGTTTCATGTTGCTACCCACTTCCAGTTCAGTGGTGTTTAATTATTGCCAGCATTCCTGTTTGGGTTTTTTTTTTCCCATATATTTATTTATTTAGCTTTTTTTTGTCTCTTCATTCTTTGACAAGGAAAACCAATGTCATAAACCATAAACCATAAACTAACCACATATTCTTGTCTACTGTCATTGGTGCTTGGTGCAGAAGATGCAGCAGTAAATTCTGAATTGCTCAGAGCCCCAGACAGATCATTTTATCTCCTGTACTGAACTGTCAATGTGACTCCAAAACAGGGAGGCAAAGGCTTTCAATGTTCTTGGTGATCAGGGGTGACTAACCTGCCATCTTAGAAACAGTTTTGATCTTTACAGGACAGGCCACCTCCACCAAGCTGCTCACACAGGCCCTGTGCTCAGGCTTACACCCTGAACATCAGCTTTGAAGTTCTTCTGACCTGCCCAACATGATCTGTATTAGCTGACATGTCACACAGAGCTGTAGGAATTTGTTTGCATGGCTGAAGCAGCCAAGATGGGAAGCTGAAACCTGACAAAACCTCAAACAGGAAACAGGGTGGAAATGATGGGTTTCCTACAGGGGAGAGCAAATTAGATAAGACAATGATCCTCCTGGGCTTGCAGGCCAGGAATTGCCTTTATGTTTCATAAATAAACATGCATTTGGTGTTTTGCTCACCCAGGTGCTTCTATAATGGCTTCTTTTTTTTTTTTTTTTTCTGCACACAGACCATCATCCAAGGCTGACAAGGAAAGGTTATTTGTGCAGAAATGGAAATATTTGTCCTTCATAGTTCATTTCTCATTTGACATTCTTTATTCCTGATTGTTCTGCTTTAAAAGATAGGAGCATCCAGCCATGGAGAAGTAATAATACCCAGCAACAGAGGAAGCTGATGACACAGCACAAATGTTGTCCCTTGCTCTTGGTGCCTGGCACTCAACAGCACTGTGGGAGCTGAATCCAAAGGGGTTTTTTTTGCACAAATCTGTTTAGCAGATTCTGCAGAATAACAAAAATGTTTAAATGAGGATCAGCCTGTAGCTCATAAGCAAGAGGTTGGCAATTATGATATGATACAATGATGATAGGAACAAGGCCCCCCCTTCTTCAGCTGGGATTTTGCAAATATGGAAACCAGTGAAAGTGGGTCATGAATTTTTTGGTGAAAGGATCATCATCTTGAAAGGAGGAATTGAGCCTCCAAATATTACCATCAGTCATCTCCTGGGGAAAAAACTCAGATCTGGAGTTCCTATGCTTCTCACAGTCTTCTCTCTTATTTGGGACAATCTGAAAATACCTCCTGTAATGAAAAGGTCACTTGCCTGGTCAGTTAGATAAATAATAGTCATAGAATCACTGAATCACAGAATGGTGTGGGTTGGAAGGGACCTTAAAGATCACCTTGTTCCAACGCCCCCTTCCATGGGCAGGGACACCTCTCACTGACCAGGTTGCTCCAAGCCCCATCCCACCTGACCTTGACCATTTCCAGGGATGGGGTAGCCCCAAGTCCCCTAGGGAACATGTGCCAGTGTCTCAGCACATTCACGGGACAGAATTTCTTCCTAATATCTAATCTAAATCTATCTTTCAGTATAAAAGTGTTTCCCCTCTTCCTATCACTCCTTGCCCTTGTAAAAAGTCCCTCCCAACTTTCCTGTAGCCCTTTCAGGTACTGGAAGGTGCTCAGAGCTCTCCCTGGAGCTTTTTCTTCTGCAGGCTGAACAACACCAACTCTCTCAGCTTTCTTCACAGGAGAGCTGCTCCAGTCCTCTGATCATCTTTGTGGCCTCCTCTGGACTCAGTCCAACAGCTCCATGTCCTTGTTGTGTTCAGTGCTCCAGACCTGGACACAGAGACACTGCAGAATAAAGGATTCCTTTATAGGAGATATAGCTGGTATATTTTTTGTAATGCTATACTGTTCCCATTATCCTGTTACTGGTCTTTTTTCTTGCCATCTGTTGTTGTTCTGGAACTAGAACTGAAAAATGCTGAAGAATTAATACCAAGTAAGGATTCTTAGGCCATTTAGGCAAACTCAGATTTCCACACCCAATCCTTTCTTTTTAATGTGGAAGTGAAATGTCTAAAAAATCTTTTCCAGCCAGAGCATTAGCAGGGATTTTCAAACACCCTTCACTTTGGCATTTTGCAGTACTGCTGCCCAGAGCTGAAAATGTGAATTCAGATCTGAATTTTGGATTTATATTTGGTCACCTGTGAGCAGAGTGCAGCCTTTGATGCCTTCTCAATGATAAATCTTGGATGACATTGACTTAAGAGAGAGCAATCAAGCAAATGCAGTCAGTAGAGCCTGACCCTTCTTTTCATCTGTGAGGTCCCACTCCCAAGTAGCATAAAATAATTATAACTTGCAATTCTGAAGTTGATTTTTACAGTGATTTTGAGTTTTTCTTGTTTAAGTTTGTAACATTTGGAGTATTTTGCTTTTTCAAGTGCTTCTCTGCCTATGATCTCTCACCAATTTACAGTGATTAATGGAAGCTCCAGTATACTCTCATGTGATAAAGGAGACACAGGATTACAGCAGTGTCTGCTTCAAGAAATGGAAATTGCACTCTTTAAGACACTAGAATAAAGTAACTGCTGATGAGCATTGACTTTAATGGCTATTGGAGATCACTCATTCCTCTGCTAAAATTCAGCCACTTGTAGCATGAGAACACAACTGGCACCCACCCATCTGCAGCCATGGAGAAAACAGTTCAGATATGTCTGGTTCAGGGTCTCAGTGAAACAGAAATGGTGCAAAAATGATGGTGGCATTCAAGAAAAGGAATTTCCCTAACCTGAAAATTGTTTTTATGTGTCATTAAGAAATTAAACTAAAATTTAAAGATTAAAGGACTGGCCTATTTCAGTTTGGAGAAGTTCGAACCAAAATGTTTTTTATTGAGCTGAAATTAAATATTTAAGGAGGTTATTTATTGGAAAATGTTGCTATTTGCTTTAAGATTTGATCCACTTCAGGAAATATTTTTGGACTTAAAATGTTTTCAGTGCAGTGGAAATACTGCTTATGACACTACCAGCACAGAGATGAGCCTCAAGATATTTGGATGGTAAAAGATATCCCATGACCCAAAGAATCTGGAATTCAAAGAGATGAGTCAAACAAAGAGCAGAAAGAGATGGCAAAGACCAGGCTGGCCTGATTTTCCCAAAGGTTGCAGGAGGCCAGGGGCTAACCCAGAGCTCCCAAATCCATCCCTGGTCTCTCTGGGTTGAATTCCACCTTCTCATGGTACTTCCATCCTTTCACCTGTGAAGGACTCTCAGCAGGTTGAGCTGTACCACCTTGCATGGCCAGACATGAAGGCAGGGCTGTAATTCCTGATGCTTCAATCTTTTTTATGATTATTTTTGGCTCAGGCTTAGAATGAAAACAGATGAGCAAATGCTTCTTCATACGTTTGGCATTCATCACCTCATCTAAAAGGTAGCTCAGGTGAGTTTTATGGCAAATATAAACCATTTTCATTAAAGATATAAAAGCCATTATGCAAATCTTGGAGGCAGAGGACTTGTTTCTCCCTCAGCCTCCCAGATTCAGCCAGCTCTATGGAGTGCCTGGCTCTGTGGGCTGCCCTGACATCTTGCTGTTCATGCCCTGGGCCATGGTTAATGTGGCACAGATTAAAGACATCCTTCACTAGGCAGCTTTTAGCCAGCACAGCAGAGCTCATGCTGCCTGAAAACAGTTGTGCAAAAAACATCTTCAGTGACCCAGGAAACACCAAACCACCCCATGGACTGATTGCCAAGGGAAAAGCCCCTTAGCTGTGCACCCTAATGGCAAGGTCAGGTTTAAATATGCCAGGATCCTTCTTAACAACTGAACATCACAGCTTGAGCCCTTCAGCCACGGTATCTATGATGTCCTACTCTGGGCTCTCAAGGAGGCAATACCCACCCACCCACCCACCCACCAAGCCTGAGCATTGCACAAGGGGACCCTCTGGAGAAATATAGCACATCACTCTTAAATGATAAAAACATCTTCTCCCCCCCTTCCTGTAGCTGCTAAGTAGATATGCAAGAAGTATCTGCTCTGCATAAATCAACAAGCAAGAGCTGTTTGCTGGGACACATCCTTCTGTCTGCAGATGAGCCCCTGAGCTGCCTGTGGTGGTGTCCCCATGGCTGGGAGGGTTTCCTCTGGGCTGTCCAGGCTCTTTGCCACATCACCCAGAGATGAAGTTGTCAGCTGTCAAGTGCATGTGTGGGAGACATGCTAGAAGGCATCGATTTTTTTATCCTCTGATGAAGCCTCATTTACAAAATCTCCTGCAAAAGGCAACTCATCAGAGGTAAAAGAGACTTTTTCAACATGAAGCAAAAATAACATTCCCATCTCTCTTTTCAACTGACCTCAGTGCAGCCCTGCTGGGGCACCCAGCTCTGCATGGGAAACACCTCCACAGTGATGCCATGGCCAGGGTGAGGGTGCCAGATGCCTTCTCTATGAGGCACCAGGCTGCTGGGCTCCCTGCAAGCCCATGGTGATGTGTTCACAGCTGGCAGAAAGGCAAGTGACTGGTAAAAGGACCTGGCCATGATTTGTAGTAGATTTCCCATGTAGTAGATGCCCATGTCCTCAGTCCTGGAGGTGAGGTAGACTCAGCTCCCAGGTCAGGAAGACTGGGAGGGGAGAGAAGAGAGGTTCTTAGTTAAAGTTTAATTATGGTTTTAGATGTCCAAGACCTTTATACTGAATACTAAGCCTTTATTCTGGCTTTCAGGTACAAAGACTGGGCCTTAGGGCTCTCATCCTGGCTGATGGAGTCCAAAAGGTGTTGGTTTCTACTTGCAGCTGTATCAGTCAAAATGAAGAGACAGGATGAACACTGGGGACAGGTTTTTCCTCTCCATGCACATGTGGTGAAAACAAACCAGCCTGCCCCTTCCCCTGTCCCTCACCCAGTCAGCCTCCAAGTGCCTGTGGAGATCTAGGGGGTCTTTTGGTGCTCACCCACCCATCATCAGCCACCAAGGATGTGAGGATGGGGCATGATTAGTGAGTCAAGACAATGAATGTGATTTTCTGGTGAAAGCAGAGTCAGAATTTGTCAATCCACAGGCAACCAGAGATGATGAAACATCTCAGGAGAATGGCAGGAGAGATGGTGGGGAATGAAATAACAAACGTGCCAACAAGAAAGCTGGAAGGTAGGAACTGATGGGGAAGGTGGTCTGAAGAACTGCTAACTAACCAGTCAATCACACAAACTGCTGGGTGAAATAAAGGTAGAAACAATGAGGCAGTGGAGGCAGCAGGGATGTTGGAATGAGACAGCAGCTGACAGGTAGGACAGGTGGCCATGGTCCCACCAGGCAGAGGGAAGTAATTCCAGAGCACCATTTTGTCATCCCCCCTGGTGTGTCTTGTCCTCCCCTTCTCCTTTGATCAAATCATTGTCTTTTCATCCGGAATCCCCCTTTGTCTTTGTGACTGGCAGCCTCATCATTTATTATCTAACCCCTCCCTCCCTTAAGTCATCCTTCCCATCACTAGTCACTCACAGGCTCCCCAATTCATCCTGCATCCCAAAAGTCATGTCCCATCCCCATGCAAAGCCACCCCACGTGCTACTGTGGTTTTCCCTGCCAGGCTGCTTGGTGATGCAAAGGCAAGTTCAGAGCACCACTTGTCACATCTCTAAGCAGCTGTCATCTAAATGTGCTGCTGCATTAGGGATGTGTCCCTGAAGTTCCCACACATTCAAAGAAGCTCAGGCTCTGGAAAATAAAGTGCCACTCCCTGTGAAGTCAGGTTATTGCAGCTGAATGTGCACTTACTTGGAGTAACCACAGAGTTTCCAGTGGGTGCAGAAAGGGTGGGAGCCAGAGCAGAGTGGGAAGACCTGATTTCCTGTTTCCATCAAGGGAAGAAACAGAAGAGAAAGCTGAAGGCAGTCTGTGCCCATGTAAGCCCATACCAAGCCTGAGGTGGTCTCCAGAAGGTCTCCTGCGGCTCCTTGAGCTCTGCTTGGACACCACCAACTCCAATCAGTTAGGTGCAAGTGATGTGAGGATGGTCCCATGGCCTTCACAGCTCCTCTGGGGTCAGAGGGGAGGTGAGCACAGCACAAGAGCTCCATCATCCTCAGCCACTACAACAGCAATCACAGACCAGTTAGCCAAAAAAATAAAATAAAATAAACATAGTAATAATAAAAAAGTGACCTGTGACATTTGGGATAGTGTGTTTCCTGACAGATGAAAAATGTCACCACCAGCTCTCTGTGCATCTGTGACAGATGAGCTGGCATGTGCTCTGGGTCACAGCCAACCTTTGCTGAACTCATGCTGGCCCCACAGAAATGACCCCTCCATCCCTAAAATCCTGGCTGTACACCCTTCTGCCTTTCCCACCCATGAGCTTGGGGGGGGGGGACAGCTTGTCCCCTGAACAGAGCAATGACAGGTTAAAACAAGACTTTCCAGGTCTGAGTAAAATCCAGTAGCTAGTTTGGGAAAAAAAAAAAAAAAAAAGGAAAAAAAAAGCCTTAAAGAACCTTCCCCAAGGCTCATAGGAATTTAAAGTTTCCTTTTATGAGATATTCTGATTTTCCACCGTCATATGAAACTTTAAGACACCATATAGAAGAAATACCATCAGGATGATAAAAAAGCTTCCGTGTGATCTGGAACTATTTTTGAGCAGGGACTGAGCTGGTCTAATTAGGAAAGTTTGTTTTTTTTTTTCTCAGGACAGACCTAGAAAGAATATAATTTAAAATTATTGTTTGGTTTGGCCCTATTACTGAAATCTGAGAATCTTTTTCTGTGTGATTCACAAACGTTTTATAAGTTATTTGGATAACAAGAAGGAAAAGATATACAAACCTTTTCCTTCTGCCCCAGCTGGATCTTCAGGAGAGAAATGAAGGCAAAAGCAATACAGAGAAAGAAAAATGGAAACAAAGTGAATTTTTTTAAAATTGCCAAAATAGTTGCTGGAGTTGTTTTTGATGTCATAACTCCTTTTACAACACCTGTTCTTGAAAATGCTCTAGTAACAGGTGTTCAATCACTAGAAACTATTTTTTGTCCAAGAATAATTTTCAAAATTCAAGAAGTTGGAGAAGGAGCCCCCCCCTCCAGCCATTTCAAGAGTAATTCTGGTTTTGCCATAAAACTCCATGGTTAGGACTTCTGTCACAAACTTCTGTCACAAACTCCATGGTCCATTCCCATGAGGTTCCATCAGGCCCAGCAGTGTTTCAGCTGGTGGCTTTCATTGAATAAGGAATACTTTTAATTCTCAGCACCTGATGCAATGTTTTTTAATCCAAGAGGGTAAAAAAATCAGACTTCGTCCTTTGCCTCAGTGAAATTTTTCTGGAAATGAACATAGGAAGTTCAGTGAATGTGGTGAAAATTTTCCATGTGACTTTTTGCTTTTAATTGAAAAACAGGGGGTTGAAAGGGAAGTTTAAAAAATAAACTTACCACCTCTCTTTTCAGCTTGTGGGTGTCAAGCTTACAAAAATACTAACATCAATGTCACAATCATAGCCAAATTTAGAGCAAACATCATTTTTCATATGAACTAACCAGATTATTATTCAACTTTTTAAAATGACAGATGATAGCTACTGAAAGGAATTTATAATGAGAGTTCAGATGGAAGTGTTGGGAAAATGCATGGGCAGGCACACAACTTAAGCTTGCAAACTGTGTGTGTTGAATAGAGACCATAAAAACCATACATTTTGTGTGAAATGAGAGTGAAATGTTCCCCAGAAGAGCAAAGACCTGAGTTCAAGCAGCCATTCACAAACTCGGTTCCTAAAATGTTGTCAAATTTCATATGTACCTGTATGCTCGTATTACAGATAATTAGAAAAAATTAACATTTAATTTCATTAAACATTTAATCTCATTAAATAATAAAAAATAAGTATATCACTGCATATATAAATACATGCATAGACACATATCTGGATTTTTAAAATATCTGCATGTGTGTGACAATACAGACACATATCTATGTATGTTGATGGAGGTCTGCACCCTGTACTCATACAACTGATCATTTTTTGACATAATGGACTTGCAAAATAGAGTAGCAAAGAGGGTTTTTAAAAAAAAAAAAAAAAAAAAAAAGAAAAAGAAAAAAAATGTGCTGCAAGGACAAATTAGCATATTGTGAGATCCCTGTAGAGGAAATCAAGCATCCATACATTTCAGCCTACAATGTCCTGCAACAAAGAGATTGCTTCAGTTGCCTGCAGCCATATTTTTAAAGATGAGAAAGTAATTAGCAACATTATCAGCATATCTTTATCAAAAATTCTTTGTCTTTCCCTGGTTGAAGAATGCTGTGCACAGGGAAAACTTTGACTTTAACAACATAATAAGAGGGCCTCAGTGGGTTCTTAGTATAATAATAATAACAACAACAATCAAAATAGATAATATAGGTTTCTCTTTTTCCCTAGTGGTTGGTGACAGATCTCAGGTACCTGATATCAATCCCTCTTCCTTTGCCCAGAAAAAGAGAGATCTCAATTTAATCCCATTCCTCTTTACTGAAAATACATTGTGCCTACCTCAGGGTACAGAGGGCAATGAGAGGAGGGGAAAGAAGAGGGAAGAGGGAAGAGGGAAGAGGGATGAAGGAAGAGGGATGAAGGAAGAGGGATGAAGGAAGAGGGATGAAGGAAGAGGTCCCTGGAGCAAACTACAACCACAGTTGGATGTTGGGGAGAACAAGCTGGTTGAATGTTGGGAAATGAACCTATATGCTGGACTCAGTACAGATGGCCCAGGGGCAACCAAAAAAATCAAACCACTTGTACAGGTGCACCTTCAGGCTGAGAAAAACAAACAAACAAACAAAAAAGGTGGCTCCTTCTCTCTTTTGACTGTGAAGATGGAGGAGACTTTATTGACAGCCCTCACTCTCAGCAAGGATCATCAGAGACCCTAAAGTCTAAGCACAGCAGAAGTTGCTTTGTCTAAGTTTTCACAAGAGACCAGAGATTTTGGAAGAAAAAAAACCAAAACCCACAGAAATATTCAGACCAGAAAAGCAGAGGCATATGAACCCACCCAGAGGAGCAGCTGGTTTTATGTAGCTTGTATTTGCTGCTTGGTGTTGTCAACTGCCAAGATTTTCCTAAGAACCTCATAGTAAGTGGTGCTGCTCTTAATAGGCAGCACTCCTGGAGCTGTGTGCAAATATTTTATGCATTGCTAGAAGCTTGAAAATTTCAATTCTGTATGTGTTTCTACCAAAAAAGAAAAAAAAAAAAAGAAAAAAAGTAAAACCATTTTGGATTTCTTTTTAATCTTCACTTTTAACTTACTGCTCTGATTGACAGGAAGGAAAAATGCTGCTGGACCTGGTGCTGCTGAGCACCCAGTGACAGAGGTTTCCCCTGTGGGGATCTTACAAGAGAAACCCCCCCCCCCAAAATTGTTCATACCATGAGCTGCAGAAGTCAATGTATTCACTGCTGAAGGGTCAAATTATCCCTGTTGGGATGTGGTTGAGGGCAGTGTAGATGCTTGAACCTGTAGCTCCAACAGCCGGACGTGGGAAATGTCACAGAATCCTGAAGAGTAGTAAAAAAAAATGGAAATTTAACCTGAGGGGATGTGTGTCACTCACTGCTCCTGCCAAGGAAATTGCAGAAAAATTTCATCTGACAAACATGCATAACCCAGGAGCAGCACTAGCACAGATTACAGCTCCAGCGCACAGGAGACAGTGATTGCTGCACCCCTTCAAACAGCGTCCTCACTGCTGCAGGGCAAAGCAATTCAGAGGAGAAAAACAACCCCAGCCCATGCAAACTGCTCCCTGCAAAAATATCCATCCTCAAATCCACAAATCAGCAATAGCCCTCAGCCCTCCCTGGAAGGGGAAAAACATTTCAAATCATTTAGGTTGAAAAAAGACCTTTTAAGACCATCAACAATTAACCCAGCACTGCCAAGTCCACCACTAAACCCTGGCCCTCAGCACCACATCTCCACAGCTTTTAAATATCTCCTGGGGTGGTGACTCAACCACTTTCCTGGGCAACCTTTTCCAGTGCCTGACCACCCCGTCCATGAAGGAATTTCTCTTAATATCCAACCTAAACCTGCCCTGGCACAACTTGAGACCATTTCCTTTCATCCTATCATTTGTTACTTGGGAAAAGAGATCAATTCCCACCTCACGTCAGCCTCCTGGAGAGAGCAGAGAGTAGCTGTAGGGAGTGATAATGTCTCCCCTCAGTCTCCTTTTCTCCAGACTAAACAACCCCAATGTTCTTGGCCTTCTCCTCCCTCCCAGTTGCCACTGGAAGAGAGGAACCAGTCTCCCTGAGGAGCTTTTTCCATTCAGAAAAGCTGATAGCATATATTGAACAGCTCTCAGAGCTTCTGGGTTTGGACCTCTGAGTTCAGTGGGATGAGTCCAGGGGAGTGTGGTTATTGCCAAAAGTAATCACAGCTGCAGTGGTGGCTTCCTTGCTCACACAAAACCCTTTCCTCACCTTGTGGAGTCAAACTGAGCCCTCAACCAGTGGTGCCAGAGACCATGGGACTAGAGGAAGCACAGGTTCCTTCTGCCTCTACTGCTCTTCCCTTGCTCCGCAGCCCAACAGTTGGTCAAAAGCTGAGTTTGGAAACATGGCCAAGGCAGAGGGGCTGCAGGGAGAGCAGAACCACAGAAATCACTGGAAATCCATGTAGCATCTATGTTGTACCTGAAATGTTTCCAATGTGGATTCCATCAAAGCACACTCCAAGCCTCACAAATTCAGAGCATTTAATTTGAAAAATCAAAGGTGGTGGTGGGTGGATGTCAGAGATCAGCTCTGAGGCACCAGATTTAAATAATGTGTGGTTTTGGTGCCTGGGTTCCTTCAGCTCTGCTGAAGTTGAGCTTGGTGCACAGGGCTGGTAGGTCTGACACAGGACCTAAGGAAGTCCAGCAGTGTGCCCGGGTGGCCAAGAAGGCCAATGGCATCCTGGGCTGTGTCAGGAACAGCGTCACCAGCAGGTCCAAGGAAGTGATTCTGCCCCTGTACTCAGCACTGGTGAGACCACACCTCGAGTCCTGTGCCCAGTTCTGGGCCCCCCAGTTCAGGAAGGATATCGAGGTCCTTGGAGCAGGTCCAAAGGAGGGCAACCAGGCTGGTGAAGGGACTCAAGCACAGACCCTATGAGGAGAGGCTGAGGGAGCTGGGGGTGTTCAGCCTAAAGAAGAGGCAGCTCAGGGGAGACCTCATCACTCTCTACAACTTCCTGAAAGGAGGCTGGAGCCAGGGGGGGGTTGGTCTCTTTTGCCAGACGACTTTCAACAAGACAAGAGGGCAGGGTCTTAAGTTGTGCCAGGGGAAGTTTAGGTTGGATATTAGAAAGAATTTCTTCACGGAGAGAGTGATCAGGCATTGGAATGGGCTGCCCAGGGAAGTAGTGGATTCTCCGTCCCTGGAGATATTTAAAAAGAGACTGGATGTGGCACTCAGTGCCATGGGCTGGGAACCGCAAAGGTGGTTCAAGGGTTGGACTCGATGATCTTTGAGGTCCCTTCCAACCCAGCCAATTCTATGATTCTATGATTCTATGAAGACCTTTGCTCTTCTGGATTGATATCTGTGTTTGATTTAACAACTCAAGCCCTGCCTACTTGGTCTGCTGTGCTCTCTAGCTTGCCTTCACCCTCACTGAAAATCACAGGAACTTGCACATGGAAACTGAATGAAGGGCTGAATCCCAACCTGAGTGCCAGAAGATAAAGGACAACTCATCTGTTGTTACCCACCTGCTTTGTATTAAAGATTTCCCTTTTCCCAAATACGGGAGAGCATCCATAGGATCAAGACACATCAGCTGAGGTGGCCACAGCCCAGCAAAGTGACAGGCATTACAGTCAGATGGAAATTGTGGATAGTGATTACCAAACCAGCTCAGTGACTCCTGAACCTGCCCAGAGACTATAGCCAAAGCTGGGATTTACACTTCACCCCCATGGCTCTGCTTACCAGAGAGCTCTGATCTCCTGAGGAACCATGGACCCACCATCTCAGGGCTTAAAAAATACCCATTTTGCAGATCTTTCCAGTTGGGTGTTTGCCAACAGGTTTGTGAAGGACCTGCACAAAAAAACAGAGTTGTCATTCTTCCTGAGGAGTCTAAATTGCATAATTCTGTGTATTGTGGTTATGTGTAGATGATGCTTAAGAAGCCATCAGCAACAGAGCAAAGGGTCTAAGAGGTGCAAAATTGCTGTGCTCAAAGGGGCAGCATCAAGAACTCTGCTGAAATATCATCCAAAATCTTCAGCACTCCCAGGAAGGGAAGGCCAGTTAGAAAGAGATAAGGCATGTTTTTTTTAAAAATAGGCAGATTTTTGGAAGCCTTGAAAATACAGTGTGTTGGGAGAGCTGGAATGCCTGAAGAAGCAAGAACTACCAAGAGACAAGTTGACAGCCTTGTTACTTGAAAAGCATGCTGCAAAAATGCAAGGGACAATTTCTTTTTCATGTCTGGGGCTTATAGGAGAAGAATTAATGGGATTAAGTTAAGAAGCAGATTCGGTTTATACAGGAAGAAAAACTTCCTAGTTGCTGTGATAGTAGAACTGCAATAAATTTATCTAGCCAGGTGGACTTAACATCATTAAAATCAGGTTTTTAACAGACTTTAAAACAAGTCAAGAAAAAAATAGCTCTAAAGAGTGCTGCTGGCATAGTTAATGCTCTTTCACTCCTTCTGGCACTGTAATTCTGCAAGTCAGAGTAAATACCTGTTGCAAATTGTACATTGCTTTTTGAAAGCTTGCTATTAAACATGGTGCAGACAGAAAAATGGAAACCTGTGTGAGGAAAGACTGCATGAGGAATACTGAGAGGTTTATGGTCCCATAACTTCTGGGTTTTAGAATAAAGTAGTCTACAATATGGAACTATTTACAGTGTCACTTACAAAGTTTTATACATTCTGATAGTGACTTACTAGCAAGCAGCCTCGTTCTTTTGGAAGTTGTGAGCTTCTTGTGGACAAGAACGATGCCTAAGCCTGGAAAAAACTTTCTGCATGTCCCAAGTGGACAAAATTCTGCTCTGAGATTCAACAAAAGATTTGCAACTGTTTCTGCATACCCTGTTTCAGCACATAGTTGGTCTGAGTTACTGTGGCCTTGGGAATGTGGGATCTTTCAGCAACCTGCTTGCCTCCTCTTAGATGCCATTCTTCACCTTGATAAATCTCATTTCCCTTACACACAGTTATAGGCACACACAGACACATGGAGATACTGAAAGTCAACCCCAGCAAGCAGAAACAAATAATATTCTTTGAGATGGGCCTAGCAGATTGGATTAGCAAAAATAAATTAAACCAGCAACAAACAGCCCTCGAGTGCCCGCGTGCCAAGTTTAATCCCCTCGTTAATTAAAAATGGCCGAATTATAACCCCTTTCAAAAATGAGGTTTAGAGTGGAAAAGCCAACTGAACAGACCCTTCAGTGTAACAGCTCTGCTGGAGCCTCCAGAACACAACCACAGAACAGCAAAACATATTGGCACCTCCTGGCTCTGCAACTGAAACATTCGCTTGGTGCCGTCTCTGCCCGTTAATTGCTGCGTGGAGAGCGGTCCCCGTACAACCTCTTTATCTCTCTGCTTCAGAAGCTCTGCCTCCTGCCAGGAGCACTCCAGGGGCAGGGTTGGCCAAGCTGTCAGGTTCCAGTGCCAAGCTCCAGTCTGCTCTCCCCTCCCTGAAAGCAGCAGCTGGATCCCTGCTTGGCTCCTGGGCTGCCGGGCTGGCTCAGCAGCCCCTCCTGGCTTTCCAGGAGACAAGTGTCCCCAAGTCCCTGCTTTAGCTTCTGGCTTTTCTCCTTCCAACACCAGTAGGGTGATGCTACAAACCTCATCTGCTTTGAAAACAAGTTTGCTTTTGCATGTGCCTGCATCCTTTCCTCATTATGACCTCCTCATAGCAGCCTTCCAGTGCCTGATGGGGGGAGACTTTGTATAGGGGAACGTAGTGACAGGACAAGGGGTAATGGTTTATAAACTGGGAGAGAGCAGATCTGGGTTGGATATTAGGAAGAAATTCTTTAATTTGAAGGTGGTGAGACACTGGCACAGGTTACCTTGGGAAGCTGTGGATGCCCCATCCCTAGGAGTGTTCAAGGGCAAGTTAGATGGGGCTTGGAGCAAGGTGGTCTGCTGGAAGGTGTTCCTGACCATGCAGGGCAAGTTGGAACTGGATGATCTTTAAGGTCCCTTCCAACTCACACCATCGTGTGCTGGTTAAATGATGCAACTGCACCTTGATATCAGCTATTAAAGCCCGTCAGGCTAAAGGTAAATGCAGACTGTAAAATGGCTTCTGCATTCACAGACAGATTCCCTGCAGGAATTCAGGACCAGGGGCCAGATCTCCACTGGAGCCATGCCAGCCCACACCAGCTGTCACTGCAGCCACAGAAGATTGAGCATTTCTGTTCCACCCCATCTCATCATCACAACTGTCAGCTCAGGCCTCGCCACAGAATATTTATTAGTGGAGACAACAGGAAAGAATAGAAATATCAACTTTTAGGTTGACTTTCACAAAGTTAGTGGGTAATAAAATGTACAATTTGTCCTTATAAAGTGATTGAACACGTTTAGAAAGATATGAGGGGGGGAGGGAAATCCTTGGGGCTTAGGGGCAGATTTGCTTTTTGTTTAATGAAGGATTGGCAGAGGACTTACATTGCATGAAACCTGACATGTCTCTCAAATTCATAAACAGAAATGGGAAATAGAGCAGTTGGTGTAAGCACCAAAGAATTGGCTTATCCATGGGTCTGACCACACAAAACTTATAAACAGTGAAGCACTAAGGGTTGCTCTGTACAGAGGGACAAAATAAGTCTTTGAATTTACGTACCAGCTGTCATCAAGGCTTCAGCAAACTGCTTCCAATTTCTTTTTATTCTATTTTGTATTGTGTTTATGGGCTGGAAATTGAGGCACAGAGCCCTGCAAGCCAGGGTGAAAAAAAGGACAAAAACAAATTAAATGAAATGCAAGTGGAATTCAGGTGCTTAAGTGCACAGAAAGCAATATTTAAAATTCCCTGCTCTGCTGTTGTCTAAACTTAGAGATATCTAAGTGTCCAAAGTATAATTCTTCATTAATCAAAAATTCCTTTATTCCTCTACAGTGCACAAAACCATTCACTCTCCTCAGTCCGAGCCCTTGCTAAGCATGGCCCTCTCCATCCCAAGCTTGCCATGCTTCAGCACCATCCCTTCCCACCAAACTGGTACCAACCCAGAGTAAAAGATGAGGGACTCCATTATCCCAGGCTGTGGAGCTTCCCCGAGGCCCCAACATTTGGGACAAAAAAAAAAAAAAAAAAAAAAAAAAAAAAAGTGCTAATTTTGATTTGCATGGTCTGCCCTTGGCCTGGCACCCACACAACTGACTGACAGCATCATCCTGCTCCCTCCTGGACCCTGGCTGACTCTGACTCTTGTTTGGAGTCCCTAAACCCCATCCAGGCAATAAGGAATAGAGGCCCTGGGGTTTGCTGCTCAGGAGATATTTCCAGGCTCCCCCAGGAACTCCAGCCCCAGCATTCCACATTGGAGGCTCCTGTCAGCTGCCTCCCCACCCAGGCTGCTAATAAGAACTCCCTTGACTAGGAAGACATCACTGCAGAGAACAAAACCATCTCCTGCTGACTGATTCTATTTACTGTAAAACATGGAAGCAAATGAAATCTCTGATTGAGAGAGAAGGAGAAAGCTTTTAATCTCACTCTGTGAGGCTTGTCAGATTCACGAGTCCAGGAATACAAATGGAAGAGTAATTATACCAGGCTCACTTGTGTCACTGTTCAGATTATTATTTTTTTTTCAAATGTAAGAAAGATACAGAGAAGGCCTGGCTTGCTGCATTGGTTTCCATAGCTGTTGGTGCAAATTGATTAGAAATCTAAGTTTGAGACGTTCCAACCTACTAAGAAAGTTTCTTTTTCTCAGCTGTGGCAGAGTCACGGTATTATGGATTGATACAGCACAAAGGAAAAAAATAAAGGAAAAAAATAGGAATTTGGAGCAAAGTTGTATTTTCAGAAACTGTGAAAAGTTCTACAAGTTTTTTTTGCGGATGGAGAGGGAAACGTGTATGCTGCTCTGTCCAAATTAGTTTACAGCTATGGGAGAAATCTGTGAAAATCCTGATTAAATCTTTCATTTCAGTTGAAAAACAGAAGTGACAGACAGGACCAAGTCTCATTTTAGTGGGAATATTAGAGAAAGATATGTCAGGGCTTAGGGTCAGACTTGAGCTCAGCACAAACACATTTCTTTGAGGGCCCTTGAGGACACTGTGCTTTCTAATTGGACTTGTACTTTCAATTTGAAACCCCAGCATCAATTGCACAAGGCATTTTTAAAAATCTGCAGCACAGGCAGGATTCATCTTGCCTAATACAAAACATCCACACTGGAGACATCTGGGTCTTACAGAGCCTCCCATCCTTTGTAACCACGAACAGAAACAGGCACTTGTACAGCACACTCAGCTGACCTATTTTTGATATCAGCTTCAGGGCAAGATGAATCATGCCTTGAATGTGCCAGTTTCCCTCTGGTGCCAAAGCAAGACCAGACAACCAGTTTATGTGCTCAGATGAATCCCATGTGGCTGGGGCTGATAGACTTGTGCTATGATCTGGCTGGATGTGTGCTGTCTCCAGTCCCAAGTCTTACATCATCCTCCAGAGAGTCCTGTGAGTTGGGTAGATAAGCTTGGGAAGTTAGGTATTAATTCTGTGACAAACCACCCCCAGGAGCAGAGCTGTCTTGCATCTGGCCACCTGAAAAAGTAGGTGGAGGAAATCAGTTCTGCATATCCCTGCCCATTCCTATATCTTCAATGCATGAAAGAAGCCATCACTACTTTGGTGTTGTTGTATTAACAGAGAGGGCCATGGGAGAAAAAAAGAAAAAGCAAATGCAAAAGCAAGTTGCCCAAAATCATGGTGGATGCACAATAAATGTAGGACTAGAAGCCCCACTTCTTCCAGCCCCCTTCCTGCCCAGTTCAGTATAAATCAGCTGGAAGTTTGATCACTTCTTCTAAACCCTTTCATTATCTCTGGAAATCTCTCACCTTCCTTGGGAAATGTGGCCATTCGTGTGTTTTGAGCTCTGAGCTGTCTTCAGGAGCCTCCAGGATCTCTTGGAACAATCACAGCATCAGTCTGAGGTCTGCAGTGAGAGGTGGAGCTCTGCCTTGCAGGGTCCTTGCAGGTGAATTTGAAAAGCAGGAGCTGTCCCCAGATCCCATCAACACTGCTGTGGAATTGCCATGGAATGCTAATGACTCGGGATGGTTTCCTTGGAGAAACAAAGCACCTTACATTTTTGTCTCCAGAGCTCTTACTTTATAAAGTTTGAACCAAACAATGGCAGATTCAGCCTGAGTCCAACAATGCTGATGTGGGTCCACAGTGGGAATAATTTGCATTTTCAGGTTTTGTTTCTTGGTGAATGCATATTAATACCCCAGATAGCAGTATCAAGAAAATAATTTACATTCTAGTCTTTCCTCTTTTGATGGGGACTTTTTCTGGAAGGCAGCTTTATAGGTAAAGATTCAGATTGCACAGGGACATTGAATATTGAACAGGAGCTTTCCTTCCAAATTTTGTTTCCAGCAGGGCTTAAGAAAAATAAGTGTTTTATACGTCTGATTAAAAAGCCAACACTCCAAACTGTGTGTATGTAGGTTTTTGGCATCATTTCTGTTATGGTCATAATCAGCTTCTTGCCCATTCCAGCTGCTAAAGTGGAATAGACAAGACTTGAATACCAAATATTATTCTCATCACCATGGTATCCTGTGCACAGATCCCCAAAGGTAACTAAAAAAGTTTGAGGCTCTGACTCCAAAGGCCAGGTCCATAAATAATTTCAGCTCTTGCAATTAGGTGACATTGTGTTTTGGTTTGAGATTTTTTGTCCTGCAGTGAGCAGACCCAGAAGCTGCCTTGTCTCCAACAGACAGGGAGAGATCAGGACACTCCAGAGAGGGAATGGAAAATAGACACCCCCCTAGAGAACACAGACAAAGAGCAGAAAGATTTGTTAGGCCAAGGTCAGAGCAGATGCTGCACACAGGAACACATCTGCAATCTCACCTCTCATGCAGGTTTCTCACCCGTGCTTGCAAGGGAAGCCCCTCCATCTCCTTAGGGTCTTTGGACGGAATCCTCCTCTCCTAAATGTCAGTGTTAAAACCCATGTTAGGGACAAACACAACCTGCACATGAACAACAGAAGGTGGCTTTTTGCTCACTCCCTCCTTTGCCTCCCAAATCCTCAACAAGAATTTTCACTGTGACCCTTTGCTATGCTGACTGGCTCAATATTTCCATAAACATCCCAAATCCCACATTATTTTCTCAATAGCAGCTCAAATAACACCCAGCCTGTCTCCAGGGGATGGCAGAGGAAGATCTGAACCCCTGAAGGATGTGAGCCACACTGGTACAAAATTCCATGAAAGGGAGAACCCTCTACTCTCTTCACTGCCCATTAAGTTTGCCCTGAGAGCCCCTACCAGACTGGATCACCCAAAGGACTTACCTTTAACTTTTATCCTCCATCTTGTGATAATTAAAAATAACCAGGACTTCAGACTGTACAACTTTATGCTTTTACCCATAATAAAAAAGAATATTTGGTGAGACTGAACAGCAGCTAAACCTGCAGGTATAGAGGACTTAATAATGCCAAAGAGACACATAGTCAAGGTAAGAACCCCCAGACTGGTTCTGGTTCTGGTTGGAGATAGGTATTATATGTTAAATTATATTTTACTTGCTTTGGTATCACATTTAATTTTAAATTGCCTTGCATGCAAACACGGTTCACATCTGCTTCTATTTGTATTCTTTTGGGGGCAAGGAGAGGGGAGAAATTCACAGACAATTTTAAAGGTGGTTAAAAGAAGAAACAGCAGAAAGTTGTCTGGAGGGAGGAATGGGAAGTGCTGGAGCCTGACCTGGTTTTCAAGTTCTGCAACAGCTCATCCAGCAGTGTAAGAGCAGAACCTTGGGAAGTTACCACTTTCTGCAGAGAGAATACAGGATTGGCTTTGCCTAAGCAACAGTGCTAACCCTAGATCTTAATTCTGCAAGGAATAGCAAAAAATGGCTTTTAACATGTAATTTTATATACTTGTTTAAATGGCACAAGATCAATATTCTTAAGTTGCATTTTACCCCTTACAGATCTTGCAGCCCCAAGTTTTTCTTTTCTGTCTCCTCCAAGGCTGAGCTGCTGGTGACCCATCTCAGGTATCTTGTCAGTCCTAAACACAGTAAATTAATGGCTTTCTGAGGAAGGTTTGGTCAGGATGGCTTCTCAGTCTTGAACATCTTTCTCTAATTTATAACCCTAAATTACACCATTTGCCATAAAAGAGAATAAAACTGTTGGGAAGAAGGGACATGAACTTTTTCCTCAAGTTCTCTTCTGTCCCTGCCATCTTCCATCAGTCTGAAAAAACAGTTTGCAAGAGCCTATTGACCAGAAGAATCTAATATTCAATCACAAAAAGATTACCCTTTGACTGTACTTCACTCCATGTTACACTGATACAATCAGCATGGGAAATGTTATTAAGGAAGAGGTTAGGAAGAGGATGGTAGACCAGGTGGTGCTGGAGAACTAAATTATAAAGGTTTCTTTTCCATGAAGCATGACTTTTATTTGCTTCTAACTTTGGGAAGCAGCAATGCTGGAGATGAAACACCCAGCAGGAGATGCTCAGCCACGTGCTGGAGGGCAGGTGTGCTGCTGGGTCACTGCCCTCACCCTCAGCTTGGGCCAACCTGTGAAAAGGATACAAGAAAGCTGGGATTACTTCAGAGGAGATAATTCCAAACTAAAGCAGCCTGCAAATACCATGCCCAAGGTGCCACTGAAGGCACAAGGATCTGCAGGAGACCTGGACAGAGTTTGGATGCTCAAACATAAGAGTGCCATCCACAAAACATTTCTCACCTGAAGCTCCTAAAGGGCCATAAAAACATAAATTTTGCCACTGTAATTATCCAGCTGTCTGGAATTTTGCTGCTGCACTCTGAAATGCTGTCATCTCAGCAGGGCTGTGTGGGTTAGTGGTTATGTCATGTACATACCTGTTGGGATCAGCAAATTAGGTCTGGCTGTGCTTCCTTCCCCAAGCAGCCTGGGCTGTTTCTCAGGTCTGCAGCTCAGGGGAGGATGTGTTGCATGGATTTTCTCTCAAGATTTAGAAGCTCAGACACCTCTTCTGGAACAGGGGTAAGACACCCTCCCTCACCTCCCAACCCAACCCTGCCTCAGCACAGAAGGAATGGTAAAGCTCAAGGGAGAGGATGCAATATTGTGCAGCCCATCAGAAAAAGCCCTGACCCTTCACAAAGGCTTCCCAGATTTTTTAGAGGAGCCACATCTACATTTTGGATTATTTTCAGTAAGTCACACAACGATTCTGCACATTTGCTGCCTCAGCAGTGAAAGAAATGTCTGATTTCCTAAAACATAAGCTGTCCTCATAGGATAAACACATCATATTTTTGTGATGTGCACTGTCACATGCTCTCTCAGTGCTAGGATAAACCAGAGTTCACGGCTTTGGAAAACAGAACTGATGATGAGCATCATTAAGTAACTTTTTGGGTTTTTTCCCCCCAGAGATGTCCTCCCTGAAGCCACAGACAAGGACATTCAAAATATACTTTTTTCACCATTACTTACATCAGTAATCAGGCAGGCAGGACCGTGTGATTGACACGATGGCCACAGGGCCTGAATTTAGGTCACATATAAATTGAATTCAAAGCTTCTCCTTATCTCAGTGCAACATCTCTCCCCCACCCACACCCTCATCTTTGGCACTGTTGGATTATGCCACAAAGATGAGGAAAAGTAACCCCCTGCTTGCCAAGTGGCTGCAAAGCAAAACCAGCTCCGAAATCAAGGTTCCAGACATCATTGAATTGGTGTAGCCACAACAGCAAAGCTCTGAGTTGTGTTTATCCCCATGTAGTTACTGCCAGAGATCTCAGTCACAGAGAGCTGTGCCAGAGCTTGTCTTAAAAAACAAACAAAAAACCCAAAAAACAGAAAGCCAAATAAAATATAACATTAACAACAACAACAACAAAAACAAAAACAAAACAAAATCACACACAAAAAACAAACAAAAACCACCCCACTGTCCTGGTTTGGGCCAGGATAGAACTAATTTTTTGTCTTGTAATTTTGCTTTTAGCTAAGTCTCTTCTAAGCATCTGCACTTGCTGAAATTAACAGCAAGTTCCTCAGCCAGTGTCTCCTCCTAGAACTGATAATGCTCAATATTTATAGTTACAGCTGGAGAGTGGTCTGCAGAACCAAGGCCACTGCTCAGTTCCAAGGAACATTTTATGCTCCAGAAGGAGAAAGGGAGTAAAGCAACCCTGCTTCAGGGACAAGTGACCAAAATTATCCTAACAGAGGATTCCATCCCATCTGCACCATATCAGGATAAATTTGAGGGATCATGAGGGTCAAGCCCCTTCCTTCTTCTGCTGCTTCATTCATGGCCAGCATCCTGGGGGCATGCTGTCTGTCTGCCTGTGGTCATGGATCCCTGCCAGCCTGAATCCCTGTGTTCCTGCCTCCAGCTCCCATCTGCTGCTGACTCCAGGAGCCCAGCCTGGGACTTTTCCAGGGCTGCCCTGCAGCCTGGGTAGTGAGGTGAGGGGGAGGCACATGGTATTGTCTCTGTGTATATTTGTCTATTTAATAACTTCTCTTTTTTCATCATTACTGTTCCATTAAAGCTGTTTAGTTTAGTTTCTGACCCATAAGTCTCTCTCCCTTTTTCTCTCTCCTTTCTTTGCCAGGGAGGGGAGGGGGATTAATAGGGAGCATCTGGCATTCAGTTAATTGCTGGCCCAGTGTTAAACCCTGATACCCACAACAATAATAAAAAAACCTTACACACATGCAAAATTTGGATTAAATCACAGTCCTTGGCTTGTATCTGATCAAATGCCCAGTGGCAGCCCTGCCTAGCTCATGCTCCTCACTTCACCTCCTCTCTCCTCTTCTACTGAGTGAAAAGTGCAGTTGAGAGAGGCTTCAGGCTGAGTCTTTGAACCACAGAATGGTTTGGGTTGGAAGGGACCCTAAGGGTCATCCAGTTCCATGGGCAGGGACACCTCCCACCAGACCAGGTTGCTCCAAGCCCCATCCCACCTGGTCTTGAACACTTCTAGGGATGGGGCAGCCACAACTTTCCTGGGCAACCTGTGCCAATGTCTCACCACCCTCACAGACAGACCACAAGCAGAGTCTATCACCCAGAAGCACCAGCCAAGCCCTTCCCAGGGAAAACAGCTACTTGATGACATTTTAAAGTGATTTATGGTTTTATACAGCACATGAAACACCACACACTACCTAGATTCGTGTGCACTCATTACTCAGTTCCAAACAGGAACCTGCACCCAACACAAAAGCACACATCCTCACCCAAAAACAAGGAATATTTGAGTCTTCTTGGATTTGGAGGAGAGCAGACAGAGGGGGTTTCTGAGATCCGGGGTCTACTTTTGCAGGACAGAGCAGATAAGAGCTGAGCCTGGGACCTAATGCAGCTCAATGCCAGAGTGCTGAAGGCACAGCCAGCCAGCCTTGTGAAATGAGCTTGGAGTTGGGGTGCTGATGGAAGAGGTCTGGAGCTTTAATCAGGGAAATATCTTGGGCTTGATTCTTTCTGAGCACCTAGGAACCTCCTCTCTACACTTATTGTTTAAATAAATACAGCACTATCAAAGCCAACGATCTCCTGGGGTCTGTCTCGTGAGTCAGCTTTGCAAAACTCTACATTTTTGGCCAATCATTCTGATGAAAACTGACAGCAACACAGTTTGCTGCACATCTCAGAAACAAAGCATGATCCCTGAGTGAAACCTCCTGCTTTTCACAGGGCTGGTATGGGCCCAGCATCCCTTCTTTGCAGTCTGGACATCTCAAATGAAAGAGGCACGGCAGAAATCAAACAGAGATTAAAATCACTGTACAGTATTATGCATATACTCTAGTGCATAAATGAGATGAAATGTGTTGAGTTTTTTCCCTGTTTGGCTTTGTCTGTTGTACTTTTTGAGCTGTCTTTTTCTTCTGTTCTTGAAGAGCTTTTTCAAAGGTTGCCCATAGAGCCAGTACCATGGAGGTGTGAATGCACAGACTGTGGGGAGGCAGCAGGATGGGATGTCCTACCCAAAGGCACCTGCCTGCAACAAGGGAGAAGCTGCATGTTAGGAGCAAATGGGCAGTGCTGAGTGTGTGCAGGAGCAGGTGCTGGATGCCCAGGGATGCCAGGAAGGGCAATGGGCCAAGGTCAAAGAGGAGGAAGGAGAGGCTGCCAGGAAGGTGAGCCATAGAAACCTCTGGTGCACAGCTTTGCTTCTGCACAAATGCAAACCAAGTGGTCAGGACATGCATGCAGATGAAATTCTGGATGATTTCTCCTCTCCCCAGCATTTTAGAGTCAATTAGACCATGGATTAAGACAGGCAATTTAGGCATGCCTTGTGCTGCACTCTAGCCTGTTCCATAATCACAGAATTTGGCTTTAAACCCATCATTTTTCATCCTAGGGACAAAAGCTGTTTTCACCCAGAGTGCCAAGACATTCTATGAGATTAAAATTATGTCTTTTGCAAGACTGTCAAGATCCTGCCTTCAAGGGTCTCTTTCTAATTGTTTTCAGAGGCTGCCAGCCTTGCAGGGCACAGTGATAACTTCAGAAGATGTGAGGTGGAAAAGTATATTAAAAATTATTTTTAAAACCAGAGGACAAGACAAGGCTATTTAAATCCACACAGAAAATCACTTCTTCTTCCTGCCAAGCAGCAGTGGAAGCACAGGCCTTGGAGTTCACGGTTCAAGAGTGCAATTATTTGACATGCAGGCATTGCCAGGAGGGAAAAGGAGGGGAGACCAACCTAGGCAGAGACTTTGTGACTCTGACCTTCCAGGAGAAAATCCCAATTTGTAGAGCTATCCTTCAAGGACCTGGCTCTGCAGGTATTCGTTGCGTTCACCTTCACCTGGGAAGTCATTAAATAATGATAACAAAGGTATCAAGGTTGAAAAGTTCAGTCTAAAGCATATGAGGGGGAGGAAAGAAAGAGGGAGTTATTCCCTACCACCACCATCAACTCAAAGAGTCCTCATCACAAACAGCATTTGGATTTTGGAGAAAGCTTTAAAACTTTCTTTTTTTCAGCCTCAAGATTTAATTTGGACCCTTAAAAATGCAGAGGAGCAAAACAACAATAGCAAAACACAAACACACGCCATGCCCTGGGATTAGTCTGATGCTTGGCACTGAAAAAGCTGCCAAATGACAGAGCATACTGTGGTAATTCATGTTCATGACATTACAGTGATTGGCTTTTAATGCACTCACCAATAAATTAGCACCAGTCAAACAAAGCACTCTGAGGGGAAAGACAGACAGAAAGGAACATTCAAGGTTCTTGGTTATTTATCAGTTGGCTGAAACTTTTGGAGACTGAAGAGAGCATTATGTATCCTACCCAATGAATCACCTCATGGCAAACAGTTTTACATTCCCATAAACTGAAGTTTCCACTTGGGACTGGAGGGAAAGGATGTGCAAACAGCACAACTTAGCCAAGGTAGCATTAAGGTAGCATGGAGAGGCCAAAAGTTGCTGGCCAAAAGGCCAGTAATAAACTCTTGATTTCAGCCAAACTGTGTGCAACACAGAGAGATTTCAGCAATGCAGGAAGAGGACTCTGATCCCCAGAAGCCAAACCAAGGATGCTTCATTGGAGGGATGCTAGCAGGCTAAATGCATTTCCAATTTCAGTGCTACCATTTTTAATTAAAATTAAGGATATTTAAACTACCTAATTTATTCTTCCCTCTTTGCCCTGTACTTTTTTTTCAGATTGCTTTGTGCAGCCACCTAAGCAGCTTAAAGACTTTGCTTTCATGAGTTCACATTTTGGCTCTCCCACGCTGTACAAATGTTGCACTATGAAAATACCATCCTGGAGAGCAGCTGAACAGAACTTTGTCTCAGATGACATTTTAAACCATTCAGGAAACACTGACTCCAACTAGATTTTCCCAGCAGTCTTTTCGATAAAATGAAATAAATTTTCCACCACAAAACCTTTGTGTTCTTCAATTAGTGGATAAGAACACCAAAATGTAATGATTGGCTTGTAAATTGATCATCAGAATACCTGGTATGATGGGAAGCACCAGGTTGCAGCAGAAGACAGCAATAGGACACAAAAAACCCAACTGATGGTTTTAAGAAACTAACCTGGAAGCCTTGTGAACTTGTTAAAATACTTGGTTTTTTTCTCCATCACATTTCCATTTCCTTTGCATTACAATTTCACTGCTAAAGAGCACTGTAGACTTGGAGCTGTTTTTTTCCAAAGCCATTCTGAAAAACATTTCCTACAAGGTGAAAAAGAAACCTAATAAAAATAATAAGGCCCTGGATGTAATAGCACCCTTCTGGTTGATGCAGTCTGTCTGCCTGGATTCTGTCTGCTCCTGATGACAGCATATGTAATAATTTCTGCATGAAATAAGGGAGATAAGGGACCCCTGTGGGTCTGAGTTGTCACTGTGCTGGACTGCTTGTGAGTGATAACTTCACAGGAGCATTTTGGGATAAAAAAAAATCACTGCGTTTTACTTTCTTGTAACCTTCTCTTCATCTTGAACTGTCTTTCATGTGATAAATTTAATATTTTCCCTGGACCTTCTATCTTTAATAAAAGTTAGACAAAGCCTGAATCATCCTGTAAGTTTGACAAATGTTTTGATACAGATACATTTTTAAATAAAAATGGCATCCTAAGCCCCCAGTGGGCAGTGTTAAAGTGGGGTTTGCTGCTGTAATTCTTCCCTTTTCTACCCAAATATCTTGCTACATCTGTGATGTTGCTGCGTCACCTAATGTTAGCACGTGCAATTTATAGGCAAGAAATGGAGAGAGAAGGAACATGCTGAAATAACTTGCCTATAGCAATGTGCAGAGAGAGTGAGTGCCAGGGCTGGGAATTAGAGCTCAATTGATTTCTGGTATCCAGCCCCTTTCATAATTCACTGGGTCACAGTGGCAAGATTTAAATATGAGACTAATTGAATGTTCATATAGGAACTGCTGCTCTTTTGGTCCAGCTTGATGCAAAGTTGAAGAGGGAGAAGGGTACAGAGAAGAAACTGAGGTCTCTGGAGGAAAACTGGGGGGGGGAGGGAGGGCATGGAGGAAAATAGCTGGGAGAGAAAGCTGCTCTGTCTCACTCTCATTAACAGTGGCAGGTTAATTCTGAACGACAATTTCAATGTCAAACACAGTAAATGTATTTCACCAGGGAAAATAAACCATGTCCTCAAATCTCTGGTGACACTGGTGAGAACAGAAAGCAGCTGGGCCTCGGGTGGGTTGCCATGAAGGAGCACGGCTGAGCTCCATCAGAGCCACACAGCAGCAGAGCCATGGCCTCAGGGATGCCACCACACCCCCAGGGGTAACACTGGAGTCATCCCTGAGTTACCATGAATAGTTACAGGCAAGAATATATGAGATGGTAACAAAGAAATTTTATGCTGAATGTCAAAGAAAAATCCTCTCAAAGGTCAGAACAACAAAACAAGGTTTCAGCTGGGGGAATTGCACTCTCCCCATTTCCTGGGCTGTCCAGCACATCCAGTGCAAGATTCCTGCCCTTCTATCTCCTGAGAAGGTGGTTTTAGTCCTACCTGATTTTGCTTTCATCTAGGTCCTGAAGGCAGTGACTGTGCTGTTGTGCTTGCTGGGAAGATGCTTCCTCAGAGCCAGGTGCCTCATGAGCAGCTTGGGGTTGGCAACACAACTCCACCAAGCCATTTGTGGCATGCAAATATTCCTATTCCACCCTGCTGGAATACCAGAACCAGCCTTAGACTGCTGGGAATCTTCATCATTCTGCCAGCACAGGAGAGGACTTGCACTGCCAACTACCCCAACCCTGTGGCTTGTCCCTGGGGATGGGGACAGCAACAGCCCAGGTATCTTCCCTCACCTTTGCATATTCTTCCCAGGATTTTCTCCAGCCAGAGAGTGAATGGCAGGAGCCTGGGACAGACAGTATGAAGCTTTAAATGTTTTGTAATCTCCAAAGCAAGAAATTCTTCCTCAACTGCATGGTATCCTTCAACCCCTGATTAATTTATACAGGACATCTGGTGTCCCTGGGACACTTGGAAAATGTCCTTCCAGGTACATTTCCCCATCATATGACTTGAAGCAACACCTGCTTTATGTACTATGCCATAAATGCCATACATCCTCCATCTGCTCCCCTCTTCAGGACCTCTGAGATCTGGGCTGTCTCCCAGGTGCTTTCAAAGGAGAGCAATGGTGAAAAGGTGACATGTGAGGAGACCAAGTCAATACAACCCCATCTGCTCTCCAAGGAGAACTGCTGTAGATTCCTAATGGCATCATTTCCCAGTAGCTAAATTATCACCCAGTCTTCCTAAGAGACCATCTAGACAACCACTCCAAAAAAAATACCCCTTTTTTGGACTCTCCCACTGAAATATTTACCTTTCAGAGTTCATTCAAGAGCAGGAGCAAACCTGTTTTTCCCATCAGCAAAGGTGGAGGCTGCTCAGCTTCAGGTCTACAAACTCTACTCCAATTCTGCAGTCCCCATTTAGAAAGCTTTATTGAGGTTGGTAATATTTAGGTTAGTGTTAAAAATGTAAACCCTCTTAGTTTGCCCTCCCCCTGCCAAAAAAACAAAAACAACCTACAGTAACTCTGACCAAATGAAAGAAAAAAGGTCTATTCAGAAAAAAAGGAGGGGGGGGTAGGGAAGTTCTTAGTGTGGTGCTCTTATGGCCATAGAACTTTTCAGTTTTCCATTCATCCAGCCAAATATACCCAACAAGATTACTTCAGGAAAAGTTCTGACTATTGCTGCTTTGAAAAAACACTATTTGCAACTTATGACCTAATGCTAGCAGGAGAGAGAGAGGTGTTCTGAAAAAGAAAGAAAAAAAAGAAAGAAAAAAAAAAGAAAAAGAAAAAAAAGGAGAGGAAAGGAAAAGGGAAAGGGAAAGGGAAAGGGAAAGGGAAAGGGAAAGGGAAAGGGAAAGGGAAAGGGAAAGGGAAAGGGAAAGGGAAAGGGAAAGGGAAAGGGAAAGGGAAAGGGAAAGGGAAAGGGAAAGGGAAAGGGAAAGGGAAAGGGAAAGGGAAAGGGAAAGGGAAAGGGAAAGGAAAGGGAAAGGGAAAGGAAAGGAAAGGAAAGGAAAGGAAAGGAAAGGAAAGGAAAGGAAGAAGAAAAAGAAAAGAAAGAAAGGAAAAAAGGGAATGCTTTGTGTCCTGGGGTGTTTTCCCTGGTCTCAGCCAGGCTACTGATTCTGGTACTGGCAATAGGGATGGAAACTTTGGACACACCAGTGAGGACACCCAGTGCTCCCAGATCCTGCATGCTCAGATGCAATGGAAACAGAAATCCCTTGGCTGGGCTCTGAAATGACTTACAACAGATAAGCTGCCCCTGATCAAAGTCAGTATGAATTTTGCTCATCTTCACAGGGCAGTTTGGAGATAAGCAGATACAACTTGCCTTTGGGCTGCCACCAGCACAATATTAATAATTATGTGAAAAATAGCTTGTGCTTTGCATGACATTGCAAATCTATGGTGCTAGGTCTGGAATTAGCCTTTCCTCACTGACAAATTCCAAACAACAAACATTCATAATGCAAATCTATGAACTATTGACTGTAAGAGAGAATAAATCTTTCGGCAATAGGAGAGGGGTAGGGAAAGCTTCCTGGTACAAATATTGTTAACTCTGCCTGGGCATTATCATGGCAAGCTGAGACAGCTCTGGTTTAGCAAACACAATGAAACCTTTTAGAGAAAGGGAAAATCCCAAAATGTAATGCAGGGCTCTTTTGTGGCCATGCAGAAAGGTCAAACGCTGACAACCCGCTCGGTGGAAACGCTGAGGGGATTGTTCCCTGAAGCAGCCAAAAAAGAAAGAACAAGTGCCTACACCCAAGGCCAGGGCTGGAGCTGTGGAGGGGTAGTGGCAGCAGCCAAGTGGTGAATAAGGACTTTCAGCCCTGCTCAGCCAGAGGGATGAGAGCTGGAGAGGGGCTGGAGGCACAGCTGGACAATGCACCATGGCTGCAGTTTGCATTGAAACACTGATGGGTGTTAAAGGTCCTTGCACACAACATCACCCCAAGGACAGAAGCACCGAGGGCTTTCATGCCTGGTTGCTTCAGACACCATTGTCTGAGTGCTTTCACACTGCTGGAGGAGGATGGAAATAAACCCAGCAATCACTACGCAAAACTGAGCCATACACCTAACCTACTGCTTTAAAAATCTTTACACCAGCAGCAGATAAAGAAATATTTTTTCTAATAGTTCATACACAAGGCTTCCTAGTACTACTCTACCAGACAGAAGTCATCAGGTCCACACTCCTGGGTAGGTGGGAAATTTTTTTTTTATACTCTTTACCTTTTAAATTCATTATCAAGTTTTAATTCAGTCCCTCCTGGGGAAGTGCCCACCCTATGGGTAAGTCCTCCAAGACATTCAGAGTCCTAAGCATTTGAACACTTGACATTATGAGCAGTAAGAGACTGACATCTCTAACACACAGCCAAATGCCATGAAACAACAGGGTGAGTTATTCTGTTAAAAATTGGTCTACAATGCAGAGAATGGAAAGCTGATCTATCACGAGTAAGCATTGCTGGACATGACTTCTTGCTGCCTAACAAAATTCAGAGCTGCTGGGAGGTGCCAGGGGAGGGAGAGTGGAATATAAGTTCATGGTGTGTAAAATCAAGGGGCAGTTTGATTAGGAAAAATTCCCAGGAGTAAATTGATTATAAAAAAATTAGCAAAAAACAGGCCTCGGTGCTGGGAATTGTGACTTAGTGTGATTCACTGTGTGTAGCCAGACATGTAGTCAACACAAGCTTAATGGGAAATTTTAAAGGGTAAATCTCTTAAAGCATAAGGGAGTTGTTGTCATACCTAACTGGGAACATTACATTTGGAATGGGAGATACATAAACAGTAAATTGTACAAGGCCTTCCACCTGACAGCACAAAACACAACTCAGCAGGCATGTAAAAAGTTATGCTCCACAAAAAAACCCATCTATTTAAAAGGACCAAATACTTCAATAAAGAAAAATGATGAAAAGCAGAGCAGGAAATGGCAAAGAGCTTCAGTCAGGTTGCAAATACAGACAAGCAATAACAGAGTCTACAGAATTCAATGAAAACTTTATAAACTTCTAGAATTAAGTATAATACAGAAGGCAACTTGAAACACAGAAATCCCAAGTGCCAGGAACAGCTTTATTGTTAGATTTTAATGTTAAAATTGTGAACACTGATATTAAAAGGCATCTTCATGTAATTGCATCAGCGGGAGATACGTATCAGTGGGGCTTTTTCCAAAAGATTCCCCCAGATACTAACTCTTGGCACAGTACTATTTAGTACTTTATCAATGTTCTAGATGTTCATACAAAAATCTCTGCAGATCATAAATAGATGTGATGGTAGCAAACGAACCAAACTTAATTTTACAAAAGAAACTGCTTTTGGGATTAATTTATCAGGGTTTGTTGGGTTTTGTGTTGGTGAGGTTTTTTGGTTTTTTGTTTTTTGAAGGCTCACAATACAACCAAATCAATTCAAACACAACCAAACAGAAGAAAATCCTTCTGGGAACCGGGAAGAGTGACTTTGGGATTTATCAACAATAGTTAGAAGCCAAAGCATTATGAATTTTCTTATGCCATAGGGATCTCAGTTCAACTGACCTTTGCATGGAGAACGAGAGTTTAGTTTCAGGAGTGTTTCATAATAATGCAGTTATTGAGCCAAAGGATTTGAGTCTGGAATTTAAAAAAAATAATTAAAAGAAAACACCACAGACTTGTGATATGTAGCAGGAACTCACCAGTCTAAGAGCTGTGAATTGTATTTCCAAAGCTGTTTGCAGATATAGGGCAGCAAATGTCCAAGGTCAAGGAGAAGAAAAGCTCATCTTCATCAAAAAGAAAAACTCATCTTCATCAAAAGCATCCTGGCTGTTTGCACGGGGCTGCTCCTGAGGTGCTGGGCAAGGGCACAGGGACAGTTCCCTCTTCCAGAGCATTTACCCTCTGGTATGAAAAGCATGTACAGCTCCTTGGTTTTGCAAACGCCAGAGCAGTCACTAGCCAGGTGAACATGAGCCAGCAGTGTGCCCAGGTGGCCAAGGCAGCCACCAGCATCCTGGCTTGTAGAGGCAACAGTGTGGCCAGCAGGACCAGGAAGGTGGTTGCCCCCCTGTGCTCAGCACTGCTGCAGACACACCTCAAATCCTGGGTTCAGTTTGGGGCCCTTGGCTACAAGAAGGACTTGGAGGTGTTGAAGTGTGTCCAGAGAAGGGCAAGCAAGCTGGTGAAGGGTCTGGAGAACAAATCCTGTGAGGAGCAGCTGAGGGAACTGGAGTTGTTTAGCCTGGAGAAGAGGAGGCTGAGGGGAGACCTTATTGCTCTCCACAAATACCTGATGGGAGGGTGTAGGGAGGTGTGCTTGGCCTCTTCTTCTAAGTAACAAGCAATAGGGCAAGAGGAAAATGGCTTGAAGTTTCACAAGGGAAGGTGTAGTTTGGCTATTAGAAGAAAATTCTCTACTGGGAGGGTTGTCAGGCACTGGAACAGGGAAGTGGTTGGGTCACCATCCCTTGTAGATGTGGTACTGAGGGACATGGACTTGGCAGTGCTGGGTTAATGGTTGGACTTGATGATCTTCAAGGTCTTTTCTTATCTGTGATTCTAAGGACAACCAGCTCATCAGCTCCACAGGGAAAAGACACCACTTTCCTGTTCTCTGTTTTAAAGAAGGCACGAGCACCAGATACTGCACCAGGGAGTGGCTCATTGGAAGTCAGTGCATCTGCAAATCTCCTCCCCACTCTGGATGTATTCTCTCAGCCAGTATTTAAGTGCTTCACCTCTGAGCTTTAAGATTGCTAAACTAGAAGCATAGAACTGGGAGGCATCTAATTTTCTCTTGATTTGTGCTCATTTTTTCAGCTAAATAATTGATATATTCTTGAAAGATTGTTAGCCATAAAAAACACGTATTGCCAGAAAATATTTAAAAAAAAAAGAAAAAAGAGGCAAGGCAGGTCAGTAATTTCTTTCTATGCATATAGAATAAGTACACAAAGCCAGATCTTGCCTGTTTGTAGTTCCAAAGGCAACTGCCCATGAATCTGTTTAATCACAAATGAAGAAATTCTTCCAGTCTCAGAGGCCAGAGACTTGTTCAGTCTTTGTGTTCAGAGATGTTACTGAGTGCTTTTTTATTATTATTATTATTATTGTTATTTCTCTGAATGAAGCCTGAGAGAAGTCTCACTTTCATAGGAGGTCTGCGTCCTCCATCTTCCAGAAGCCTTTGTCAGTATCTTCATCCTTGATTTCAGTGCTCCTTTATATCTGAGACCTCTGAACCAAAGCTGTAAAGAACTTTCAGAGATATAATAAGTTTCTTGAAGTTTGTTAGAATTAATACAATTCATTTCCCTTCTGCTACACCTTTGCATTGTGCTGCCACTTCAAATGCAGAGCCCACTTAGCTGCTTCTGGAAGACCTCAGATGTCAAGGCTGTAAGGTTTTTGAGCCTCTTTGAACAGCTTCAATAAAAATCTCATTTCAAATACATGCTTTTAAACAACATACTTCAAGAAAAAAACTACCATAAAAAAAAAAAAAAAAAAGTTTTTCAGGGTGAATGAATAAATGTATTGCAGAGAGACAGGTTCATCTAACTTGAAGAGAAAGAAATATCTGGTATCATGCACAGAAACTAAGAGAGAATCAACACTTAATCCAGTACTTAAGAACAGACATAAAAGCATCATCCCACATCTGTCTAAGCAGATCAGATGCAGATCAGATGCTGGCAGTTGTTTGTGCAGCACCATCCCTACATGAAATGCATTGCTAGCAGGTGTGAAGACCTCCCAAAAGTTTTTTATCTCAGGAAGCAAACATGCAAAGACTGGTGGTTTTTTTCACTTCACTGATGAAAAATTCCCTCACACATGAATATTCAGGTTCTGCTGAGCTCAGAGAGCTTGTGCACTATGTATTTAGTAGTCCTGGAGGGCTGAACTGCTGTGGAAGGCTTTCCTCTCCAGGACAGAAAGACCTCTTCATCCCAAGCAAGCAGGAGCTAAGAAGCTTGCAAAGTCTGGGAATACAGCATACAAGAAGAGCCCTCCAAATCAATACCAACCTTTTCTGTGTGTCTGTGGCTGGTGGTGTCCCATCTGGTGTGGATGGGAGGAAAGCCATCAGGGTGGTTTCTGGGCTGCCTGGAGTCAAGCTTTTCCATGAGGGCAGGGTGGGCTGGAACTTCCAGAAGGGGCTGAGAGTCAAAACTTGGGAAGAAAAGGCTAGAGAGGGTTGCAGAGAGACTAAAAAATTGCTGAGAGGAGCAGGGAGCAGACATCCTACAGATGAGACAGGGTTGCTTGGAGCTTGGGATAACCCAGAAAAATACAGCTGGGTTGATTTAAGTCCTGGAGGAAAAGACCTGCAGAGGAAGAGACTTAATGGTCTAGGGCAGAGAGCACTTAAATATTTAAAGAAAATTCTGTCGCCTTGAATTCTAATTAAGATAATTAAGTATTCTAGCTGACATTCTAATAAAGCTTTTTGAATTCAAAACCCCATTCTCATTTTCTTTTGGATGCTCACTTCAGTGAGAGGTTCAGGTATACCCACCCCAGAGCACCAACAGCATCCTCTAGGCCTAATTCAGTCCAGAGAAAGAAAGCAGCCAGTGGCTAAAACCAATGCCTTGAGCCAAAACTAAGTCCAAAAGGTCAGATTACACTTACCACAAAATGACTGAAAATATTTGAGAAATTTTGTTCACCAGAACACAGTGCAGTTACAAAGATAAATCAGGAATTAATTGTTGCAAAGCATGCGAGGCACCTTACAGCAAAGGCAAAAAAGCAAAGAGAGAATTTCTCCCTAAGAGCTCCCATCACTAACACAAGCAGTTAAAAATAAAAGGACTGCAGGTTTTTCTTTTGAACAACACTAGGAAGGAAGTGTCTGACAAAAGATGCAGGCTGGGAAAGCTTCATAAAGTGGCTCAGCTATGTGCTCACAGTAAAACTGAGCATCTGTTAAAATGCCATGGATATGAAGACAGGGGATTTCTTCCTTGCCTTCCTAAGTAATTTGGGCATTGGCTCCTCAGATTCTATGATGAATACCTACTGCTAAGTCACTTGAAAAGTTGGACACAGGATCTTTGACCTGCTTCAGTCAATTAAAATAATTAGAGCCAACTCCCTCACAGGAGTCCTGTCATGGAAAGTGCTTCTTTAGTGCTGCATAAACGTTGAGTGCTTTACAGCTGGAAACAGCTCCAGTCCCATGGCAATAAGACTGCTACTCTATCAGCTAAACAGAAAAGAACTGCAAGAGTTCGGGCGGTTCACCTTCTTTATTCTGAATATCACACCCTTCAAAGTTACTTACAGACCCCAATGACTTTCATGGTGTGTGGCTTAGGCTCAGAGATGGAAACAGTCTTCAGTTTACTTCTAGAGACATCTCCTGAGGTGTCCAAGTTGTCAGCAGAGATTTGGCTGGACCCCCTCCAGCAAACAGTGCACAAAAGAGTGAATCCTTTTTCAAAGGATAATACACCAAAAGTAACTCGAAAAATGAACAAGTCCAGTTCAACTACTTGGTTCAGCTACCTTGTTACTAGCTGACAAGTCTTTTCAAAGAAATAGCTAGGTCTCCATCTCTAGACTGGTACTTAAGTAATTTTCCTTTATTAATCCAATCTGATGGCAATTAGAAGTCGTGGAAGTTTGGCTTCCCTCCTACAAGCTCCATTAGTCCAGCTGGAAAGGAAATTTGAGATCTCAGCTTAGGGTCATTCTAAATATCAGAACATGATTCACTTCTAAAAAGAGGAGGGAGACATAGGAGCTTATCCTACGAGGTAATAATAAAGTAATTATCAAGGTTGCACGAAATGTTATTCTGGAACTTGAAGGCCTCTGTAAGAAACCACTTAAATCAACAGGGAAAAACAGCACCTGACCAATTCTATTGAGTATAACGAGAGGGTTATAACAAGAGTGATCTGCTTATGTGCCCCAAATCACAAGAAAGCATTTCAAAGCCTTTCAGACATAACATTTACAACGATAAATGTGTGCACAGCATGACACCCCACCCATTCACTGAAATCATGCTTTTTAAAATGGCATTTAAAGAGCAAAACTATTTCCTTCTTTGCCTGAAGTTTCACCATCAGAACTTTTCTCTGTGGGGAGCAGAGAGAGCTGCACAACCTCCAGCAGCTCCAGTCTGCAGATGCTTAAGCCAAGGAGAATTTATGATCTTCCCCTCTCCATCAGTGTTTGGTGTAATCTGGACAGAGCAGGAAGGACAGGAGAAGAGGGTATCCTGAAAACTGAATATCATAGAATCATAGAATCATAGAATCCTAGGGGTTAGAAGGGACCTCGAAAGATCATCTAGTCCAACCCCCCCTGCCAGAGCAGGGCCACCTAGAGTACATCGTGCAGGAATGTGTCCAAGCAGGTTTTGAATGTCTCCAGTGAAGGAGACTCCACAACCCCCCTGGGCAGCCTGTTCCAGGGCTCTGTCACCCTTACAGTAAAAAAAATTTTTCGAATATTCAACTTGAACCTCCTATGCTCCAATTTACATCCATTACCCCTTGTCCTATCACTGTTCATCACTGAGAAAAGCCTAACTCCATCTCCCTGACACTCACTCCTTACATATTTGAAAACATTGATGAGGTCACCCCTCAGTCTCCTTTTCTCCAGACTAAAGAGACCCAGCTCCCTCAGCCTTTCCTCATAAGGGAGATGTTCCACCCCCTTAATCATCTTAGTAGCTCTGCGCTGGACTCTTTCAAGCACTTCCCTGTCCTTCTTGAACTGAGGGGCCCAGAACTGGACACAATACTCCAGGTGCGGCCTCACCAATGCAGAATAGAGGGGGAGGAGAACCTCTCTTGACCTACTAACCACACCCTTTCTAATGCACCCCAGGATGCCATTGGCCTTCTTGGCCACAATGGCACATTGCTGGCTCATGGTCATCCTCTTGTCTACCAGGACCCCCAGGTCTCTTTCACCTACACTGCTCTCCAGCAGGTCAGCCCCCAACCTATACTGGGACATTGTGTTGTTCTTCCCCAAATGCAAAACTCTACACTTCCCCTTGTTGAACTTCATCATGTTTCTCTCTGCCCAACTCTCCAGCCTGTCTAAGTCTCTCTGAATGGCAGCACAGCCCTCTGGTGTGTCAGCCACTCCTCCCAGCTTAGTGTCATCAGCAAACTTGCTGAGGGTACACTCTATACCCTCATCCAAGTCGTTGATGAAGATATTGAACAACACAAATATGCCCTTGAGCTTTGCCACAGAACAAATAAACAACCAAAAAACCCCAACAGCCACAACCAGTAGGAGCCACAAATACTTAGAGGAGAGCAGGGGTGTGTTTCTCTCTCTGTGAGACTGGGGATGCTCCAAAGAAACTGAACACCTCAGTAAAACCACTGCTGCAGGCAGGACATTTGCTGCCAGCCCAGAGCACAGCTCAGGCTACTGCTGCATTTTTCCACACTACAGAGCACAATTACAATTTACAGCATCAAAAAGGTTGAGGTATAGCTCTGCACAACAGATGAGCTCCAGTAGCTACAAATTAATTTCTATAGCTGTGAGTGTACTGATTCTATAGCTAGGAGAGAAAATTCTTTCTTTACTCATTATATGTGATTAATATTTACAAAGAGCACTGTGCTCAGCCCCCCAGTAAAGGCTGGTTTGCTCCTTTGTGCTGGCCAGGATGAAGATCTCAAATCGTGGATGTAATCTCCCAGTAAAGTAAGGTATTGCTGAAAGAAAAAAACTCAGTAATCCACTTATACAATCACAGAATCATTTTGGTTGGAAAGCCCTTTAAGACCATCAAGTCCAGCTGTTCACCCAGCACTGCCAAGCCCACCACTAACCCATGGCCCTCAGCACATCTGCACAGCTTTTGAATATCTCCAGGGATGGTGACTGAATAAAGCACCTCCCTGGAACAACTCATCTCATACTGAGGCACAGAAAGCATAAAGTATATTGGCCTTTTCCTCATCCTTTCTTGCTATGTTTGCATCCAATAAAGGGTGGACATTGTCCTTAACCCTTCTTTAGTTTTCAATATATTTGATAGAAACCTTTATTTTATTTTTATGGCAGTTACCCAGATCAAGCTCTAACTGGGTTTTGGTTCTTCTACTTTACTCCCTGCATAGCTTTTAGAGTCCCCTTGAGTTGCCTGTCCTCTCTTCCAGTGGCCATAAACTCTACATTTTCATTATCCCAGTCCTTCCAATTAACTAGATAATACTTAATCACCTCTATCACTTCCCATGATATAGGTGCTGCATTCTGTAAAGCAAAGCAGAAGCACCACATAGGCCTTTCTAAGGTGTTTGTGATTGACTTCTATACTCATGTCATTTTCTATTTTACAGTCTACAAATCAGGTACTTTACCCTTTTTCACTGATTTCTCCAAAGCAAAGTGACAGCTCTGCAACTCAAAAACAGACTTTGAGATGGACTGGAGAATGCAATGAATTGATAGGGAGCAGGTAGTCCATGTCAAGGTGACATAAGAATTGGAGAGGAAAATCATTCACTGGCAAACAAACAGGTAGCCCTATCTACTGGAACTGAAATAACTGTGAGGGGAAAAAAATCTGACACGAGAAAACTTGAGGGAAAAAACCTGGGGACAGAGCTGTGAAGGGTATCAGGAGTTACGGACACGAAGTTTGAACAAACAAAGGATTTCTGATGCCCAGAGCACGAGTTGACATCAAATAAAGATGTCTAACACAGGCACTTTCTCTAGAGAGATAAGGCTAGTTGGTGGGTTGCCTCTAAGGAAGACTCTGGCAACAAAGACTGTTGTAAAATGACTTTTAAAATACAATGACACCACTTTCTTCTAAGTTCCCTTTACAGAGCACATTTCCAATTATTTACAGCCTCTTGACTTGGAGAATGGACTCACCTCCTCCTCTTCTGACAGTGTGGATTCTCCACGATGCACTTCAGCCAAGGTATTGCTTGATTTTGCAAGGAAGAAAGCCCAGGGATTGCTAGGAAGAGGCTTTGTACTGAGCTTCAGCTCCATTCCCAAACATTAAGGCAGCTAAGCAACAGCGTTTAAAAACTCAGCCCTTCTGACACAGATGAGACAAAATCTAAAACAAACAAACAAAAAAGAATCTAACAGAGCTCTTGGTTGTAAAAACCAAGAGAGATTGCTTTTACCCACAGGACACTACTGGAAATGATTCTGGACAACACTCTTGAAGCTGCAAATGCAAAGCTCAAAGGGGATGGTTTGGAGCAGAAACCAGCTCCAGGCCTCCCAAGTAAGGCTTCAGTTCTCTGCCTCATCTCATGTTGAGCAGAAAATCTGACAAAAGCAATGAATTACAAGGAAACGAGGGGGTATTTACCTAACCAAATCAAGCATGCTGGAGCTACATCTGACCTACTGCCAGTCTGAGCTGGCACGTTCCTGTGGCACAATACAGCATGTGTAAAAAAATGCTTGGTTGGCCCTGCATGTAATACAGCTTTTGTTGCTTCATCCCCAAGCAGAAGCAACCTCTGACTCTGGATTGCAGACTGTACAAGTACCTCCACTACAGCATCCTTTGCCAATCACTAAATTAAATTGCTTTCTGTCAGAAAAAAAAAAACAAAGCAAAATGAAACAAACCTTTCAGGAGAATTTCTGACCAACTCTAATATATTAAGAATTTTTTTCTTTTTAATTTGCACATTGTCTGGAGAGAGGCTAAGAAGCAAACAGTACCCTGTGATATTAACTGCTTTATCATGTTCACAGTGAACAGCAGAAAAAGCAGCAAAAGGGCACTACAAAAACACTGAAAAACACAAGTTATCGGGGTAAGTAAGGAGACAGAAGAGTCAAGCATAGTTCACCTTGACAAGGCTGACAATAAAACAACCATCAGTAAAATAAACATAATAAAACCCTCATAACCCCCCCAAAAAACCCAAACAAACCAAAACAAGGAAGAATGAAAAGCCAGAACAAAAGATGCTAATTTTCAGATTATTCAGAACATGTGGGTTTGGATCTTCTACTAACCTGTTAACTTTGTAAGCCCAAAGAAAGGCACTCAGTGTTAGAAGAAAAATCAAATCACTCAGGAGAGAGACCCACACATTCCTTTAGGCAGTAAAGTGCCCTCTGGCACAAAGAATCCAGAAAATGCTGTCTCTGCCCAGCAGACCAGGTTTGGCATCCACCTAAAGTCCATCCTGAAACAACTGCAATTATATTTCCAGTTTCAACTGCTGGCCTAGTCCTCTCCTCATGGCAACTCTGCTGTTAAAAGCATTTTGATTATCTCAATATTCCCCAAAAGAAAATAATATAACCCAAAAACAAAGAAAAAAAAACCCCAAACCTCTATGCAGTAACTTCATGCCATTTGCTGAAGAGCCTGAACTTGTACCTGGCTGGTTAAGTCACTGTTAAACTGTAACTGTGCTACATTTACAAAGTGCTACAAAAATGCAGTATTTAAAGGACTACAAAAAACGATTATGTTTTCCTCTCACTGAAGTATTGAAAGCAGAATGTACTCTGCTGGAAGTGAAATGGTGGGCGTTTGATGGCATATTTTAAACAGTATTCCTCTTGGTGCGTGCAGTGTAATGCCACCCAAGGGGGAGATTAAAAAAAAAAAGTCTGTAATTTGCAAGTCCATTTCAAAGTCATATTGAGGATGATGTGAAATTCAGGATAGGATTCTTGAAAGAAATCTCCCTGAAAAATATTTATGAACCTCAGGGAAGCTTTGGGTTTGCTTCCCCACACTGGAAGCTCTGTCTTTTGACATTTCACTGATGATTATGTTTTGCATCAAATTTTGGAATTATTGAGTGGTTTATTACAAAGGTGCTTCTTTGACTAACAACAGGATATTTCTCTTCTGCAACCTCCAAGATTTCTAAAAAGACCTTTACTATTTGTCTTGAAACTTTCATTGGCAGTGAGGACATGGAAGTTGCTTTTATAATAGTTGCTTTTATAATCCTGCTGTCAGGCATTCTGAAGGTAACCAACATTTCCACGTGTGAAGGTTCTTCCTTCCTGGCCCCAGGAAAAACAGAATTGCCCACACTGGTCTGATCATTCTCAAACAATTGCAAACAATATCACGCTTGAAGGCTTTAGGTAGTCATCAGCAGGGATTAGGAGGGAATACTCTCCTTAATAGACTTCTCACTAAATGGGTTTTCTCTTTCTTTTGTCACCTTTCCTGAGGTGTTACACAGACCTCAGCTGGATCTGGGGAAAGGGTAAGATCATTTTCCTGAGGTCAGATTTTCTTCCTTCAGATGCCTGAGTGAGTGGATGCTTAGATTCAAACTCATCACTGAATCTGATGCCAAAAGAATCTCCCTCCAGGCCAGATGAGGAAGGAGCAGGGAAAGCTTCTGTCTTCACTTGTAGCACGGCTTGATTATAGAGAGAAGCAATTTGATCATGTAATCACATCCCACTCATCAAAAACATTCAGAGTGCCAGTGATGCCCTGACCCTTCCTGTGCTTTTTTTCCCATAGCCACACAATTTATGCTGCAGAAGACTGAAGTGTTTCAGTCCAACACTGAAGCCTACAGATTAAATCTAGCATGGCATTAGGGTAAAAGGGAAAGCAACCACAAAAGACCACAGCATACAAATAGTCTGATCTTAAATTCTCTCTTAAATTCAAATTAAAGTCACTTCATTTTTTTACTATATAGAAGTTAGACATCTATCCTTGCTTTGTCTTCTGTGTTGTTCTGTGTTAGTGGGAAGATTGTGATATTAATCACTCTCCCAATCACCTTGTCTCATAATCACAAGGAAAGCCATGAAAACCAACTTGGACAAAACCCCTACAGTTCCCACAGCTTGAGGCAGGCATATTTTGGAAAAACTAGGAAACCACGGGAAGAAAAGGTCTCAGATATTTTAAGTTGATACTTACTGCTTGACTATTTTCAGATCAAAGAAAACAGTAACAGAAAAGCTCTTATGAGGATATCTAATCCATTACACTCAGATGATTCCCTCTGCCAAAAAGACAGTGGCACAGCTGTGTCTCACTTTTGTCTCACTTTACTCTGTATTGAGGGGTTTTTTGTTACTGGTATGAACAATAGGTTTGAATCTGGCAGTAGTTTTAGTTTGGTCTGCCCACCTAAACGAAGATAAAAGTGTATTTTGCACTACAAGCAATAAGACTTTATTTTTTTTTAATTTCTTTTTAAAGCTCTAGACCATTCTCTAAATATGTGAGAGACACAGCAGCCACACACAGTTTATTACTTTGCACTTTGATCAATGTAATTTTGCAAGTCTCTCCTGTCAGTAATTCTCCTCTCTTGAACTGGTATCGGGTGAAAGTATTAGAACAAAACCAGAGAATTATGATCACAGTTCATACACCCAAGCTTTTGAAAATGATAGGTTAAGGTTTAGCAGTGTATAATCAATAATATTGCTCCTTCAATAATAATGTTGCAGAAGCACTACACAGTTGGTATCATAGATATGTTGCTTGCTCTAAACATAAATAAGTAAAATTAAATAGGACTTGTATCAAATATATATATCATAGAACCACAGAATGGTCAAAGTTGGAGAAGACCTCGAGGATCACCAGGTCCAACCATCTATATCACTTCCCCCAAGTAAAACAAAAAATATGGATGATTCTCTCAAGAAAAGCAATTATTATAGAATCACAGAATGGTTTGGGTTTGAAGGCACCTTAGTTCACTCTCCTGTGGCCACAACTCCCCTGGCCAACCCGTGCCAGTGTCTTTTCTGTCTCAGGTTGTCATCACAGGAGAGGTGCTCCAGCCCTCTCATCATCTTCATAGCCCCCCTCTGGACTTGCTCCAATTGCTCTATTATTTGTACTGAAAAGAGCACAAGTCCAGTTCTGACCTAATCAGATAACTAAATAAAGACAAAGCAAGATGAGCTTAATTATTATTATTTTAACATGTTAAAAATACAGTCACATCAAAATAGGATACACAGTTATAAAACTGTTGCAGATGACATAAGAAAATAGTGTGTATATATTTTATATATAAAAATCTACAGTATTTACTAATGCTGATACATATTTTGGAGCCTTGCATTGCTTGCACAAATAAATTGTACGGCTTTGTTATGAATTACAGAACCATCATTAAACACTGAGATTATTACATTTAGCCACAATATTATATACATACATTTCTATGCTGCTGTAAGCAATCAGAACTAAAGTAAGCCCAAGTCATATTTATCTTCACAATTTTAGTTCAGAGTTTCAGTGTAGTGCTTTGCTACTAGTACTTTGCTGCAGTTTGCAATTTTTAAAATATAAAATCGCCCAGTTCATTAAAAATTACATCAGACACACTATATACACAAAAAAAGTTTTTGAAATATACTAAGTAAATGTTACTTCCATTTGTAAAAATTGTTTAACTTCTGTACCTTAAAACTTACAGAGCCAACCTGCAGCAATTATAGGCACTAAAGCTCATTCTTTAAAGGAAAAAAAAAATAATAATATCCATTTCTATGTCTTCAGTTAACAAATAATACAAAACAAAAGATAAGAGGACAACCTCCCAAACTACCCAAAACAGGTGTTGATACCAATGTTTTGCACTTAAGTATTAGAAAAATCTCTTTGTTAAGCACTCCAAGGACCTCTTCTGGTGAGATCCTTATCCACCTCAACTCCCACTGCTTTCAAGGAGAGGTCAGGTCCTTCTGCTCGGCACCTAGCTGCTCACAGGACCACATCCTGCATGTGCTACTTAACCTGCATTTTTTTTCACCCCTAATTCACAGTCAAGGAACAGAAAACACGAAGTAGAAAAGGCTGCAAAGACTGATTAGAAATACTTACATTACCAGGACTCTAAGGTTCCTAATAACAGTCAGGATCATTTTAGTGTATAACACCAGAGAGTCTCACAGCAGCCTGAGAGCACAGCAGCACATGCCCAGTCACAGACATGAACCCACTGGCTCTTTGGGGCACAAAAGGGCAAAACAAAATGGAACTGACATGACAAAGCTTAAGAGAAGGACACTGGGAGCTCACACAGCTCAGGGAATGTCAAGCCTCACCCAAATCCCCAGCTCTTGCATGTACTTCACAGGAGGGTCACAGAGGTGGTCATTCTATGACACCCATGAGGTTTGGCCCTGCAACCCATTTGTTTAGTCTGACAGCATGGCAAAAAGTGAAGGGTGCAGCACCATTTCTGTTTCTGGCATTACTCTTGCTGTGCTCCAATATTTTGCATATAGGATGACATTCAGAAGGTAGGTTAGGGTAAGAAGGTAAAAACTCTATGCTTTTGTTGCACCTAAAATAGTAGAGAGACTGCCCTGAAATTCAAGCACCATTCCTTGGCCAGATTACAGAGACATTTTTGGCTTTCTGCTTTTGCCTGTCTGCTCCTTCTTACTCAGGAAAATGACAAACAGTAGTCAAAGGAGAGGAAATTAACTCTCACATAAGATTAAATTAATAATCCCAAAGCACCTCTCCTGCCCAGAACAGATACTGGGATGCTGAGGCAGCTGTATAAAAATGACAGAAATTGCCATTCAAAAGGAATGGCTTCTCAAATAAATTACAGAGAAAAATTAATAAGAAACAAAAGTACTTCATAAGCTTTGCCCAAAGTTAAATGCATTTACATTTAAACTCTTCAGCTCTTTTCTGGATGCATTTGAGTACTGTAAGTGCACACTCGCACGCACACACACACCTAATACAGTGCATTAACCATGTCAGTCAAAATAAAACTTGTTAAAATGTGTTACAGGTTTTAGGCAGGGAGACTGTAACACATGTTATTTAAATGTAAGGAACAATGTCAGTATTAACCCTACTGTGTATATGACCTTATTGCTATGCCTGTGTGCATCAGATCACTTCCAATGGCTTCAATGCAAGTCTAAGAATTCAACTAGTCCTCAATGCAAGTCTGAAATACCTCTGAAACAATGTTATTTTTGAGAACTGAGGTGGGCTACTACTAACACAGTAATGTTTAACTGGTTTTGGCTCCTGCCATTTTACTAAGTAGAGACAGACTCTCAGAGAAGCACAGACTCATGCATAGACAATCCATCATTCCTGTTTCGATAGTGCTGGGCTTGAGCTGCTGGGCTTGAATATTGGTATTGTGGGGAACCCTGTTCTTCAAAGGTTGGTGAAGTCCTGTATCTTATTGGACTATCCACAGAAACAGCAGGAAGGTCTTGAAAAGGTGTTGACTGAAAATGCTGATATTTCTGGAAGTTATCCACGTGGCCTTTATTAACGTCTTGACTCCAAGGCTGCCTGTAGGGCTCGTGTCTGTAAGTGTATGCTGCATCTGGCCACTTTCTGTCTTCTGGTAAATAATCCACTGGAGGGATTATGAATTTGACACCTGTGGAGGACCTTGAGTTGCTGGGATAAGCATCAACAGGGGCTACTTCTATCTGGCCAGGGGTTGGTGGAAGAGGATTTTGGCGACTAACGGGATACGAATTCATTTGTAGTTTATCCAGAGAATAATCTGCTGAAATAAAAGAACCATATGGCCCACCAGAAGGGCTGGTTCGATTCCCATGATAATGCAGAGGTACAGAACTTGTATTGCCTATACTGGAAATATGTTTCGGAGAATTTCCATGGTAATTAGGTGGATTACTGTAACATGGCAGAGGCTGTTTTACATTCAATCCATGAGGTGGTCCGTCAGATTGTGATGAGTATTTTGGAGATCTGGGTTGTGAAGAGAAGGTGTAGTTATTGGGTATTTTTACTGGAGTTGGTATTTTTTCAGTTTGCTTTCTTGGACTATTAGAATATGTTACATGCCTAGGACTCTGTGGAAGAGCTCTCTCCAGCATCTCCTGAACAATATTTTCATTCTCATTCTCAACTTCTGGAACATTGTCATACTGAGAAGCATTAGACCCTCGCTTACTTTCATCAACATCCAAAACCCTCATCTTTTGCTTCACATTCAAAGGCTGCATTTCTCCAGGGCTTGGTGGTGGGCCCGAAATAAAATGGTTTACTGGCCTTCCTTTCACCTCTGCAGGAAGTTTCATTGTCTTTTCAATTATTTTGGTATCAGAAGGTTTATTCCACTTAGGTACAAATTCCTTTCTTGTATTTGAAGTAGCATTAGAATTTTGATTAGCAGCTGCATTATTATACTGTCTCGAGTTGTCTTGCTCTATTGGCTGAGGCTTTCTTCTGGTGTCTTCCTCATTCCTAGGCAGATTACTTTGTATCTCTACTGGTCGAGTCTTCTGCTGTTTTAAGGAAGGTTTATTTTCCAGTGAATTAATTCGTTTTCGGTTATTTGGTGAACTTTCTGATTCTTCTCCTGCAGATGGTCTCCTCTCTGTCCTTCTTGTTTGTGTACCACTGCTGGTCTGTCCATTAAGCATTGGAGTGGAGTTAACCATAGCAGGCTGAGGTCCTGATGGAATCTGTCCCAATGGCTTCTTTGGAAATTCATCTTCTTTACCTAAAACAAGAATGGGAATAACATAAATTCATCTTTGTACAGAAGTTTTGTTTAATCTGTTGGTCATGCAAGCAAACCCAGCTGTAATCTCCATTACCTGGCACCCTCCTGGTCACCATTCTGCTGACATGAAACAAATATTTCGCTTATACTCCTCATCTCAACCAGTTACTCTCATCTTCCTTTCTACAGCTGATGGAATCTTGCAAAGCTTTTGCTCATTCATGACACTTTGCAAAGAAAAAAATTCCTAGATGACATTTTGGTTATGGTACCTTCTCTGTATGTACTCTCTTCACACCATCCCTCTGACATTAAATAAAGTACTATCTCCACTTCAAAAATCTTTCCCAATATCCCTCTCCCAATCTACTATCCTCCATTCATTCATCTTTCAATGTAATTCCTGTCAAATTATTCTATCAGCTCCTCACTCACATGGCACAAGCTTCCTACCAGACATAGTTGACTTTATTCTCACTTCTTTTTATGGGTGGAGCTCATTAATATCTGCAAAGTTAAGTCCTTTTTCCTCCTCAACCTCTACCTAGATATTTCGTCCTCAGTTTAAATAACCTCAGTTTATAACCACAAGACTCTATGCAGAATCTTTTTCTTTTTTTTTTAGCTCAGTGTTCTATCAGTTCCAGAACAAGTGAAATAGGTAATGATGATACTGGCTACGTCATGATTTCAACTGAGTTCAACTGATAAATTTTGCCAAACACAAAGGAGTCTTTACAGAACTAGGATATGAATGGAAAGTTCTCCCAGACTGGAGCTCAACATATCACACCAGCCAGTGGTAAGCATCAATTATGCAGAGACACAGAACAATCCACCCTGGCACTTCAGAAAATAAGTGTTTTATCACTTGATGATGCTAATAGAAAAATTTACTTAAAATTTTCCATTGCAATCTTTCTTCTAACAGTCAGTGCCCTTCATATTCTCAGCCAAAGTCTTTTACTATATCCACTTCAGTATAACTTATATTTGTGTAATACTTTCTCATTATAAGCAGAAAAGTTCACATACTTCTCATTATTTTTATCTAAATTTATGTTCAGAATTCCCTAAAATGTAAAAAAACTTTAAAAATCAGCATAATAAAACCAATCCTACTCTGCATCTGTTTAAGAAAAAGCTCTGTTGAGAGGAGTAAAAAAAAATGGCTACTCTTGCTTAAATGTTAAGCAAATCATTATATAAAATGTCTGTCAGAAAAATATTTTTGTAGAATTCCTGCTTCTTTCTAAGAGAAGAACTGTAGAATCTTTCTCCATCATCACAGATTATACAGCTTGCACCTCACTCTTTCTATCTATTTGTAATGAAAATCCCTTCCATGTGTCTGTATGTGTGCACTTGCTCCTGTGTACTCAAATGTCTCTATCCCCAAGATGAGTGCTGTGGTTATAAGTGAGCTATGGTCATTTTTACAGCTAATAGTATGAGTTTAATCTTTGATGACTGGCTCATGATTGAGATCCACAGAGGAAAGCCAGCAGCCAAGGTCAGAGCTATTTTTTATAACAGCATAAACTACAATCACAGATCAGTTGCTCTACAAACTAAATGAAAACTTACAGTTTGTGCCAGCTAGAACATAAAAGGAGAATAGAGAAGAACACAATGACACTTTGTGTCATGACAATATAACTAAGTAAAACATACATAACAAACCAAGCCTGGTTTTGCAAAGAAATTCAACTAGACTTTTATAGATTTTCAGAGTCTTCAGATGAGACCAAAAGTCACATGGAAACCTGCCCTCTTCTTCAGAAACATTTAACTTCAGATACCTCCATTTGTCTAAAATAAACACAGCCTGTCCAGGTTTTCTATAAAAAAACTTCCACTCTTATTTTCCCTTGGTTACCCTCTGCTCATATAGGATCACACAATTATTCCAACAGACAACTGAAGCTCTTACACTGAAGGTGCAAACTCCTTGTGCCCAGAAGGGAGATAATAAAATCACAGAATCATTAAAGCTGGAAAGGACCATCAAGTCTAACCTTTGGCCCAACACCACCATGCCCACTAAACCATGGCCTGAGTGCCACGTCCACACATTTTCTGAACACCTCCAGTGATGGTGACTCCACCACTTCCCTGGGCAGCCCATTCCAATGCCTGACCACTCTTACAGTAAGGAATTTTTTCCTAATATCCAATCTGAACCTCCTCTAGCACAACTTGAGGCCATTTCCTCTCACCCCATGCCACATGTTAAATAATCCCACAGGATTATACACCTGGCACACTGTACTCTGCCATGGAAAACACCTGTACAAATGGTTGGGAGACAGTACAGCAGGTCACACAGTGGGGTAGTGCCTCAGCATTAGGTTCCAACAAGTGGCTCCTGGAATTACAAGCCTCATGGTTTGTTCTCTCTTGCTGTGAGGCTCCACTGTTTACAAGACAGGATAAAATCTGAAGATTTGTAAACCTGAAGTCCCCAGCAGCACACCATTTGAAGAACAGATGAGGAGACAGGAATGAGTTGCAATATATAGTAAATGGATGATTTAACAGCTTTGCCATGTACTGCCTGCTGCTGCAGCAGCCTCCTCAAAATTGTTCTTTATTCTTTATGAACAAGAGTACACTTTCAGAACTTGCTTTAGTTTGGCAAAAGGCATTTAGTACCATTTAGCTCCATTTGTATTCTAAAACACAGTGTTCAGACAAAGCTGAAGATCTTGTCTTCTATATCAGTCAGTTTTCCCCATAATAAGGATTCCTCATACTGGAACTATATTCACAGTGTTTTTAATCTTACTTTTAGTCTTAATATTGAATGTTAAAAAAGCATGACATCTGAATTAAGAAACAATACTCAAAGACATACCCCAAAACTTGTCATCTAAATCATCTAGAACCAGTTTTTATATGCTGCTAACCTACTTATAAGCTCCAGGTGAACCACAGTAGTTATGAGAGAGCATAGCAAAATGGCTCCTCAGTATCTTTAAACTATTAAATATCTGTCCCTGTATGCAATAAATGTTATAGAAAAATGATTTATTTTTTACAGATTTGAAATACAGCTATTCAAGCTATGTACAAAAAACTGAAGACAAGCTGCTCTAGCAGCTGTAATGCTTCCTTCATTTGTACAAAGACATAAAAAGCATGAACCAATTTTTCTTTCTTCCAGGTTTTACTCTTTAAGAAATGCAGGGTAATATGAGATCCTTTGAAATATACTTGGTTGCACAATAAAGGTGGGGTTCATGAGAGGTTTTCTGCTTTTAAATTTCACACACTTAAGGTTTCTTAATTACCACTAAGCTCTAATAAAACCCAAGTGAGAATACTGCAGACATTTTTTTTTTTTAAATTTTATCTAGGCTGCTTTGAAGATTACTTTCTGTCACCTTTCCTTCACATTTCAGGGTAAAAGAACACACTACAACTAGGTAGATATGGGCTGCACTTTCTAGATTGTATATACTATAACATGAATCAAAGCTGTAAAATGAATATCAGAGGAGTCTTACTAGGTTAGTTGTGAAACTGTTAAAACTCGACATCAATTCATGTACTGAGTAACAAGCAAAGTGTTCCAAAACAATAGTTCATTTAGAATAAAATCTCTGCATTCTAACAGCATGGTGCTGTGTTTATAGGCTGGTAATAACAGAGCTTAGTGCTTTCAGGGAAAACAAAAATATGGAATAATGAGTAGGTGTGGAAGAAGGGTCAGTGGGGAAAAAAAAAACACAACAGCTTTAAATCTTAGCTACAGGGCTTCCAGAGAACTTGGTTTAATGTGACCCCAGACAAAAACAACTGACATAACTTGCTTAATCAACCACATCTGCATGTGAAACTTTAAGAAAGGCCACATTGCCATAGGTGCTCAATTTGGAAGCACAGGCCTTGTGCCGGTGCAAAAATGCTTGAGTTCTCATCATCTCCTGCAATAAAAAGGCTTGAAGGAGAGCAGTTGTATACAGTTTTATGAATACTGCAGCACAAAGGAATCCTGTAAACTGGACAGCTTTAGATAACAAATTTGTTTTAAACTGCAAAACAGATATTTAATTCTAATTTAAGTATACAGGTCACACACACACTCATATGTATATATGTTTATATATATTTGCAGAGCTGTAACTTCCAATGGAACTACCAAGTAGCTTAAAAACAAAAAATCCTGAAGGTCAAAGAGACCACAAAGTTAAACAAGTAGAGGATAACCAAATCTATCACCATGCACAGTAATGCAGTGAGACATTCCTCAACCATGCAGAACAGCATGCAAACTATGCCTGTGAACACTTTAAGCACTCCACTATCAGCAAGAATAGCAAGAAAACCATAATGCTGTATGCTGGCAAGCAAGAAAGAAAAAGGTACTAAAAGCTAAGGAAAAGAAACCACTCTGTAAAAGCAAACAAAATAACCCAAGCATCACAATAAACATCTCTAACTTAAGAGGTATACAAATAGCTCCCCAGAGAAGCATCCAAAAGTTCCAGTTCTTACAAGCTGCATATCTTGGATCTACCAGTTCTCCAAATCTGGCTAAAGCCTCACACACAGCTCTCCACCATCATCATAAATACTTCAACTAACTCACTGTTCAAACTCCTGACATCTGAGCATGCAGAAATTTTATCTGGATATTTTTAAGGACATTCACTGAATACCTACTTGTGCTGTTGTTCCAAAGTCTGAGTTCATTTACTTGCTGGACATAACTGCCTGACTGAGGAATGGAGAATCTCTTGCATTCTACATTAGGTATTTATGGGACTTAAGTGCTTAGCTATACAGTCTATTATGTTTACACACAAGGTTTAAAGCATTTTTAAGCTAGAGGTTGAGACAAAATTGTCTGGTCAGCTGAGGTTGTTTTGGCAGTGACTTCTATAATCATCAAATGTGCCTCTGTCCTTTTGAAATTAATAGGGCAACTAGATTTTTCTCAGGTTGCCAGTATTTTCAAGAGCTGCAGAACTGAGTAACTCTGGTCCTTCTTCAACAAAACAGGTTCCTAGACAGAGTTTAGTTACTGGCTTTTCACAAAGGCAAACATCATAGATTATATCAGAATCTGCAGAACTGGGACTACAGGATTTTCTACTTTTCCTTTAAAGGAAAGGTAGTGCTTTAGTAGGCTTGTATGCAGGATAGAATAAAATAACAAATAACAAACAAAATAACAAAGAAAATAGGGTTAAAAAAAGGGTGAGGAAAGAAAGAAATCCAAGAGGGACAATTTAGCAGAACAAGATTGATCAGGTGCTTGTTTGCTGCCAGTAAATATATTACTTGACATGAAAAGTAGAAAAACAAACATGAGCAGATCTGTCTGTTCCCAAAAAGATAAGAAATTCAAGTCATATAAAAGAAAGTTTGTCTGCCTACTTCTTCCTGCTCTAACAAGGCTTGGTCACCACCCAGTGGAAGTCGATCTCAACTACAAGACTTTTACAGATAATTGCTTCAGGAGGCACTAACAGCCTCATGCATTAAATAGCAGACATATAATTGGAGTAAAGTGCTTTAAGTGCTCTCTCCAGTGAATAACAGTCTAGGCCTTCATTTCAGCACCAGAATACATACACTTTGACTGTTCTAACACAATTTTCAAGAATCGTAATGGTCATAAAAACAACCCTTAAAATGACATCTTGGTATTTTGTATTTATTTTCCCTCAGTGATGTCCCATCTTACCCCTTCAGTTTACAAGTCCAAGAGAATTTTAAAGAAATTTAAATGCCTGCACTAGAAGCTCAAAATGCTACCTGAAAGCCAACATCTGCTCCTGCTTCTTTATCAGCAAAGGAGTTACTCAAATGAAATCTTGCCTGACAACTTGAAGGCAGAACAAAATACACTTGTTTGCCTTCCTGCTATGTCACTTTTGCAGCAGTGACAGAAGGAAATCTTACTTTAATAACATCTGCATTTAGCTAAACAATAGAAATTTTAACATGGTCATCAACCAGAAGACTGAGGTGAGCCAGCTGTGAGCTGCCTTTGCAAAACAATTTTCTAAAATTAACCACTTTGCTTAATAACCCTAATTCTGCATTTCATCTTTTACATCCCCAACTCTTCATTTCTTCAACATAGACTTTCTTGAAAAGTCAGTTTAGAATTGGAATATGAACACTGACCAGCAAAACTATCTGGATCATATTTTCAAAAACATGCAAGTTTTAAACAGCAACAGTTTTGAAATTATGCAATACCAATGCTTAAAACTGCTGAAATTATATTAGTAAGATTTCATGTATTCATTTCCTCCATAATATTATAAAGTAGTTGTATCACACAAGAAACAAGGCAGAAAAATTAGTTGATTAGAATAAGTGCATTGTATCAAATAGCTACTTGTGTATTCTTCAAGCACAAGTGAAAAATCCAAAATTGCTCTGAAACAAAACACAACCAAAAGAGAGAGACTATCAGAAACAGGAAAGTTAACCAGACTTACATATTTCTCTTGTTTTGGCTGGCTGTCAAAAGGTGCACCAACAGTAAAGAATTTATATTACTTAATAGATTATTAATCTACTACATATTTCTGTGCTATCACTGATGAGCATTTTAAAAGACAGATATTTGAATAAAAAAAGTATTTATAATAAATTTTAAAATATACCTCTAAAGATAAGTAGTATTTGCCATAGATCTTCAAATGTTTATCTGCAAGATTCAAACTTTTCTAGTTTTCCCTGAGCTTAGAAAAGGCTGGGAAAATGAGAAGAACTGAGTTGGATTTTAAAGCTGGTGTTATCACACACACAAATAGAGCTAAGGTAATCACAAGAAAAAGGGCAGATTCTGAATTTGCCAGTACTGCTTTAAAATCAAAGTACATGCCCATTATCTGATTTAAGGCCCTCTCAGCTGCTTTAAGGTCAAACAAAAGTAATTAAAAAAACCCAATACAGGATCCCTTTGCCCTCCCTTTTTAGGACACCTTATATCAAAACACACATGAAAAATTGTCTCAAAGAGCCTTTAGGTTGAAGGTTGGCTTCAATGCCTTGTTTATGAAGCACTAGATTAATGAACTGTTTTCAGTCACATATTTTTAAGCAGAATATGAAAATTCCACTGGAAAGTGCTTTTGTGTATTGAAGTCAGACACTATAATATTATATGTGTATTAATATATAAATGCTGTTTATTGAGCACTGCATTATGTATGTAGTCCTACAGGAAAAACTTACAGCAAAGATGGAAATTCAATCTGTATCTTGTGAGCATTAAAAGAATTCTGCTGCTCTTTTAGCAGAGATTGCTCTCTCGAGGCAATCCTATGCACAAATAGAGGTTGAGAGGAGAAAGGATTCTAGACAGACCTGAGGAGAAGTTCTTGGGGGTGGTAGTGGTTTAGCAGCTCCCCATGAGCTGTCAGTGTGTGCTTGCAGCTCAGAGCTAACAATGTCCTGGGCTGCATCACAAGCAGCACAGACAGGGGTCAAGGGAGGTGATTCTGCACCTCTGCTCTGCTCTTGTGAGACCCCACCTGGAGCTCTGTGTCCAGTTCTGGAGTCCCCAGGACAAAAAGGACACAGAACTCCTGGAATGTGTCCAGAGAAAAGCCACAGAAATGCTCAGAGGGCTGGAGCACCTCCCCTGGGAAGCCAGGCTGAGGAAGTTGGGTTGTTCAGGCTGGAGAAAAGGAGGCTCTGAGGTGACCTCATAGCAGCCTTCCCATATCTGAAGGGGCTACAGGAAAGCTGGGGAGGGCTTTTTACATGGGTGTGTGAGAGGACAAGGGGAAATGGTTTCATACTTGGAGAGGGGAGATTTAAGTTAGACATTAGGAAGAAATTCTTTACTGTGAAGGTGACGAGACACTGGCACAGGTTGCCCAGGGAAGTTTGGATTCCCCCTCCCTGGAAGTGTTCCAGGACAGGTTGGATGAGGCTTGGAGCAACCTGGTCTGGTGGGAGGTGTCCCTGCCCATGGCAGGAGGTTGGAATTAAATGATCTTTAAGGCCCCTTCCAACCCTAGTCATTCTATGATTCTACAGTTCCATGATAACACCCAAGGAAAGAATCTGCCTCAAGAAATTTTGGTATTCAGTGGTATATACCAAGAAAATTCCTTTTGCTGTGGTCTAAACATCATCTTTGAATTAAGTAAGGAAGATTGTCCATTCTGCATCAGATCTGGCGCCTTGAGGAGATTTAAATAGAAGTCATACAGATTTAGATGAGTGTGCTGTCAAGAACCTGTTGTGGTGTGGACACCCTTCATAAGGTTTCAAACAATCCAGAAAACACCAATTGTCTTTTCTACTAAACTTGCTTGAGGATATGTCAGAAGAGAAGTACCTTAAAAGACAGTTCATATTGTATAGCTATCACAGCCTGCCTCTGAGAGCTTGATAACCAGGCAGCTTGCCAGTAAGAGTCCTTTTCCAAACAGTTTCCTGTCCCCATAGTTAATGGAACAGGGATGCCTACCTTGGGTTTGGTGAACAGCACTTCAGCTGTAAGTTAAGGTTGATAAATATGAGCTATCCTATACTGGCCAGCAGTTAGACCAGGAATTACCACAAAGAAGAATGAAAATCCATCTGCTTTATGCAAAATAGCCCCAGCCTTGGCAAAAGCATTTCACTGACATCCAAAATTAGCATGATCCTCATTACACCCATGTTCTGGTTGAGCATTTCAAGGGTTTTATCAGTGAGAATGTCTTAAGCGAAGTCCCTTCCTTCCTCTCTGCTCAGAAGGGAACAAGGAGCTCCTTAATTCAGTGGGAAAAGCCATGGAGGAAGCAAGCCAGAGAAAGCTACATCAGACATAAGCAGACGTCCACTTAAAAGTAATGCAAAAGTTATTACCTCTTTTAATATCCTTCTGCAGCTCACCCTACTAGGGCAGGAAAATCTATACAGCCTAACAAAGGATGCCAGATGGAAAATTCCACTGAGCTTAATTAGCTCACTGCTATTCCTGGATGACTGATACTGATGCAACTGTAAGACTAGCTTTTTTTTCCTTCTATCATGTATTTTTACTTTAGTTCTTAAAGGTGTAATTGTGTCTCAATGAAAAAAAAAAAAAGGATAGGAAGTAGTGCTATGATTTCAGCTGAGAAAACTAAAATAAACACTACTTTCCCAGGCTACAGTGGATACTTAAATGAACAGTCTGTTATTTTGTGTGTATTACTGCCTCAAATACAATGGCTTCACAAATTATACATTAAATTGGAAGAAAAATAGTTAAAAAGAGACTGAAGGTAGTAAAGATAGGACAGTTAGACAAGCAAGCAAAGCTGAATGTCTAGAGAATGCTGAGAACCTGTAGAAAAACATTATTGCCTGAAGACAGTGATTAGTAAAACCAAAATTAACATCAGAGTGGGAAAAGACAAAAAAATAAATCAAAGGCTTGTGAAATTCATATAAAGAACAAATAAGGCAGCTTCACTCAACTACAGATAATAGCAGACAAATCTGCTAGATCCCAAGGATTAGGATGAAGACATTTTATATTTATTTTCTGTTATGATCCCATTTACCCCTAGCAGAAATATACCACACAGAGAGGTTCTCCCAGGCTACTTTGAAATTCGAAAGGAAAAAACCTGAATTCCTCATCCAGCACCAAAATAGACTTCACTTTGACCTTGTTTTCCTATTTCAATATTAAATGTTCTTCATTCAAGTTAAAAAAAAAACATTTTATTGTCATTGATGCTGCTTTAGCTACCCCAAAGAAAGAACCAATATGGAGCTGAAGATTTAACTATCCTGTCAGGTAGTTGTATCAGAAGTTACTCCTCAGTGTAGAAAGTATGAAACCAAACAACTTGCATTCCACTGCCAAACTGTCTTGGTAAGGAGTAACATCTGGTACCTTTTGCTGTTGTGTTGAACACCTTCTGTTGGGGTATGATTAGACAGGGGCAGAGGCAGTGCTTGCAGTGACAGGGAGAAAACCTCCAGGCTCAAGCACATGGGCTGGAGATAAGAAGGACCACAAAGACTGAGCATATGCAAAAAGGCAAGAGCAAAAAAGCAGACTTAGATCTATTGTGACTGGGGAGAAAGTGTGCTGGAGGGATAACAGACAAAGTCAGAAAGAGGGCAAACCACAGGAAGAGAGAGCAACAAAAATGAGAAACCAAGATGATGTGAAACAAAGATGATGATGATAAGCCAAGATGATGTGAAACAAATGCACAGAAAGTGCTTCTGCTATAGAAGGACAGATCAGTGATGAGTAGTCCTAAAAACATCCAGTAAAGCAAAGCAAAGTTACTTGAATTTCTGCCATATTTCTAACCTATTTAAAAAGATACATTCTTTCTCACATACTATTTTACAACTGGGAAAAATAAAGAAAAAGGACTAAATAATCACAAGGAAAAAATCTAAGTAAAGATTATGGAGGTAGGGATAGAAAAGGTAAAAGAAATCTTTAAAGAGGAAGATGAGATTCTATACATATTTCCTAAGCAGTGCCCCATGAAACAACCATCTCTGCTCTGCAACAGAAAACCACAAAGACTGAGAAGAAATAAAGACAATAATTCAGTTAAACACCTAGAATGTCTATCACTTGCAGAGAATTAAAAATCTGGATTTCACTAACAGAAGTTCCATAGTTAATCAAGTTAGAAAACAGGCTGGATTCTCAGAGCAAGCTGGTGCTTCCAAAAATTTGAAACCTTGATACTTGATGTTTTATCTTAAAAGATTTTATAACTCTAAGTTAATAAAATTATGAGAATATGGGATGTTGTACAATGCTTTGCCATTAAGTTACAACCAGTAAATAAAACTCTAAAAAAAGAACAAATTCATTAAACAAAAAGCATTCATTTTAAAATGTAAAATATTTCAGGAGAAAAAGTCCAAAATCTATGCAGTGATGAAGAGATAAAAATTTGCATGTTTTTTAACAGCATGAATTAACACTTTAAAAATGGACAATGTGTGAATAGCTCATGTTAAAGCTGCTCATGTACAAGTTTCTTACCAGCTAGTGGCAAATCCAGCTTTGCTCGTTTCAATTCTGATATAGAATTTTGGAGCTGGTCTATTACAACATCATCTTCATAGAAGAAATCCTTGGCTAAAGACTCCTGCAGAAATTCTACAAGTTCTTCCATTTGTAATTTCATCAGATGCTCTATACAAGAAAAAATATAATATATTAAAATGCCCTAATTATGAATACTGGAAAATTTCAAAGTAGAATGAAAAACTCTTAAGTAAGCAGGTAACAGAATTCTACACCTGAAATCTACAAAATGCATGAAAATTCCCTTGCAAATCAACAGGGAAATGCTTTCTACTTAGCATTCTCTACTTAGAGCAATGTTTTCCTAGAAGCAGCATCTTTAGAAAACTGACTGCAAGACACTGTCCTTCAGCCTTTTCATGTCCAACAGCTTCAGGACTTTGCTTTTCATCCTGCATCCTCAACATATATAACACTGCTATAGATCTGAACAACACACATCTCCCATTAAGAGTTTTGAAAAGATGTAAAACATTTTTTAAAAATTATATTTATGGTACTTTCACTTGCAACTGAATTAATCATTCCACTGAATGATGATGGCAGTTCACACTTCAGAACAATTGTTTCAGGGACTCTGCAAATTCAGGTACTTTTTGTGAAAAAACAAAAAGCTGTGTTTCATCCACACACCTCTTTGTCTTGCAAGGCTGTAACTGCATACCTATGTAGCATCTTTAAGCATACACATGCCACCACAAGTTCCAGAACATACTATTTCTATATAGAAACCATTAAAAAAAGGTTTAACACTATGAAAAAAGTGCTTTTGGTATGTATTCCACAATGACACATTGGCCAGATAGCTGTACCATCAGTGCTTTTAAGAATAGACAAGAGACTGGAAAATAAATCAGAATTTGTCTTCTGCCACCTTCTCAGCCAATCCTCTCATCTCTTCACTATTGTCTCAAGGTACCCACAGTGTTTTAATTGTGGAGGAAGTTGCTACCTACTTGCTAAGCAAGCACGTCTATATTCAGACTTTTTCCTCAAATCTTCCCATAAAAAGAGTAGCAAATAAAGAAAAGAAAAATTAAATAGATGTCTCTGTGCACATAAAAAAGAGAAACCAAAATGCTAAGCCTCTAAATGTTTAGCTTTTGTGAATACAATAATTTTAAAAGTAACCTTTTCTATTTTTCAAAGCAGTTTATGAACAAACTAATGAATACACCCCAGTGAGACAGTGAGGTAGTATCACCACAAGTCAAGGAGGGTAAACTTGCAAGCAAATTAAGACATCAATTCTGCAGGCTCCATGCAGACCTCTAAATTTACAAAGAATTAAATGATCTCACTAAGAAAGCCAAAGTACCAGAGTAAGCCTGTACCAAACTCAAGCTACAAGGTACAATCCTGAGATATGTTCAAGTATATTTTGAAGCTACATCCATTCTCAAAAGGTTTCTGGAGCTTTGGAACTTAATGTTACAAATCCCTTTGGGAACCTAACACAGGTGCTTTGGACAACTCATCTGTTCATAATCTTAAATTTTACTTTACCCAAAGGCAAGAGATGGAAGAGAAAGCCATCCCAGCAGACTACAGACATTCTGAATATTAATTACAATCTTGGACAAACAATTGGGTAAAGAGAGACATACACTGGTGATTCAGTGATGGTCAGAAATAGTATAAGGGAATTGGGAAGCAAGATTTTCACACAAGGTCAAGTTACACAAACTAAGAACAAACCCAGCTGAATCTCTGTGTAGCACTTAAATGTTTGAGAGATTTCTTACTTCTGTGCAGTTTCAGAATTGTGTAAGACATAGCAGTGAGAATCCTCTCTCCTTCAAGTATGTAGATATCCCATATCCTGAGGCTTAATGTAAAGGGAGTCTGCAATGACAGAGTCAGTCAACACAGTGAAACCAGTTTGGTTCCAGGTCACAGTTAGCAGAAATAGAAAATGAAAACCATACTCACACGATCAAGGAAACACTGGAAAAACCACTTTGTTGTGTAAAAGCTAGTGGACATATCCTGGGAGTCCTGTAAATAATGCACAAGTTTAAAAACACTCATAAAAATCAAATAATGCCTTGCACTGCTCATGAAAAAACATTTCCATCTCGAGTCCAACATACCAAACAGTCATCATAAAGAATTAATTTAACAACATGTAACAGTTACTTCAATCCAACAAATACAATTTCTGTCTTGTTCAGGTTTTTTTGTCATCAATTTCATCACCTGAAGAAACATGCATTCAGAGATGTAGAGGCATTAACACAACTTAGAACTCCATCTTATTCTTAGCAGATGTAGCAGTGGGTTAAGTCCCCTCTCAAGAAAACAACTCAATATTCTGGAGTACCCAAATTTCAGGCACTGGATCCCTTTAGTCTTTCATTTCTCTATAGCAAGACTGCCAATTCCTGCCAAAGGTTGAAAAGATTTTGTGACAAGAATACCTGTCTACCAGAAACCAGCCCAAAACAATCAAATTCTTCAAACAAAAGGCCTCAACCAGGACTCAGACTGATAAGGAATTTCATTCCTTAAATAAGGGACTTACTTTTCCCTGGAGCACAGATGGTCCATCTGGTATGCCACCCATTCAAAGATAACTAAAGCTGCTTTGCAGTTTCATTGAGCTCTTTAAAATTCTTTGCACAATTAGAGAAAAAGCCAAAGTAAAAGCTGAAAAGTTAAGAAATTCTGCATTTTAACCTTGGGATAACACCATATCCTATGTTTGCCACGTTCAGCTTTTCCAAGATATTGGGTATACAAACAGTGAATAAGAAATAGACCAAATCTCTCTGCTTTATCTGCAGGCTTTACCTTCATCTTTCAGTGAGTTAAAATGGACTAATATTAGAGTAGGATGAAACTAGGAAAAATAATTCTTAATATAATGGAAACAATCTTTGAGATATCCATTTTGAGAATCTTAGAAAAATCAGAAAGATCAAAAATCACCTTATTGTGAGATATTTCTAATGTGTAAGTATGGCCATCAGTCTAGTGAAAGGTAGATGTAATGTACCATGTGTTTCCCTGATAAAACCCCTGTTTTCTATTAAATTTTATGCCTCTAAAAATATTCACACAAAACCAGAACAAAATTCTGATTTAAAACTGAAAAGAAAAAAAATACAAATAAATATATAATATATATTACGTTTATATAAATATAGAGAGTGAATGTTTTCTGATTCCCTCTAAACAAGCAGCCAAGAACTCTCTCTGAAGGAGCTATAAAAGCATTTTATTTAAATTTGCATTTTCAGTCAATAAAGCAACTTTTGGCACTTTTCTGAAACTTTTTTTTTCAAGTGACCCAAGGCAGGGGGGGGAGGTGGGGAATGGATGACAGAAAAAACCATTCTTCATTATTAAATGCATAAAGAGGTACATAAGCCATGTACAAAATGTAATGGCATGCCAGCCTCAGGATGTATCACCTCAATTGTATGTAATTATTTTTGGATTTTCAGAAAGTACAAGGCCTTTCACCATGTACTCTTAAATCCACCCAGTCTTCTTGGGATTATTCTGTATTTTGCTCCTGAAATGTGACAACATAAAAAATTAGAATACAAGTGTTCCTAAACAAGTATCATCATCTCACATGCACTGTGAAAACTAAATCCACAGCTTTCATTTCAGAGTAAAGTTAGTTACAGAACTGGTGTTAATTTTTCTTTTTCAAATTTATTGACAAGATCATCTTGCATGACTAATTTTGACTTGACCTTTTAACAGAAGAATGCTTTTTTCCCCTCACCAGATCTGCCCCATTCCCATTCTTACACCATGCTGTTGAAATACATTTAATTCTATTTTATAATACAACAGGCACACATTAGATGCAATTCATTATTGCCAAGGTGCTAGACTGCTGCCAAACTGGTTTGTTGGTTTTTTTTTTCTAAAGAGGAAAGATATTAAACAGAAAATAATATAGTCAGGAAGGCAATTTCTGTAAAGCTGCCACCACTCTTAGAAGATGCTGCTGCAATCTCTTACACTACCTTTTAAAACCTGGAGATGGATTCCAGCAGAACCAAGATGGTTGTAAGAGAAAACTTTCTATGAGTACTGGAAAGGCATTTTTCTCCCATTAGAAAAATAATTTGTTCCTTTAAATGAACATGGCCAGTGTTAGCAAAAAAATGAAGAGCATATTATTTCCTGTTGAACAGCATTAAAAAAAAATCTATCAGTCAAAATTTAACTTCATGAAAATACTACTGAGTATGTGCCAATTTTAAAGGGACTATTGACTCCTCTTCTAAAGGTTATTTTTTGAACATTAAAAAGATTAAAACTTGTTTGCTGCAAACTCCACCTTTGCCCAGAGCTGAGCCACAAAGCTCTACACAGAATAAACTCGAGAAAAGGTTTTAACATCATCTTGCAATACAGCAGTTTGCATGAGGCCAAGCAGAAGAAGCACCTACTTTCATTCACTTAGAGGTCAAAAGTCAGACAGGCACCCAATTTAATTACTCTTAGGATCCAGTTTTATCAAAACTCTGCTAAGGAGCACCATAACTTTGTCTCTAATGAAAACAAGAGCACTTCTACCCTTCAGAGCCTAACAATTTTTCTGAGGTTTGTGGTATTTTTAACCTAGTGGGTTAACCTGAACTGAAACAAGGCAGCAAACTGTAAATTACTATTGCTTTTATTGTGACATAAATACTTACCAAATGCTGCTTAAGCTTGGACAAGAATTTTTTCAGTATCTTGTCATGATGTTCTTGAAACCTCAACAGCTTTGGAAAACCAGGAATAAAAAACCCTAAGAAAATAAATTGACCGTGTCAAAAGTCTATGTACTATAAAAATTACATTTTAAAAAGCATTTAGAGCTTCGAGAACGTTATCCCTCTATGAGACCACTGGATCTGAACAGATGTTCATATCATGATGTCCACATAGAGATATGCCCATACTCCTGCCTAAATGTCTACAGCAAAACATCAACATGTTCCCTTAGTGACTATTATTAGATTAGTAATGGTAGATTCACAGCACATCAATAAGTCCTACTATAGTCTGCTCACTATTGGTAGAGTAAATTATCACAGGAAAATCAAATTTGTATTTATTCTTTAAAAACCAGCAAAAAACCCAACAACCCCAACTAAAACTTTTAAAAGCAGAAAGACTTAAATCAGGATTATGCCAAGCAAACTCATGATTGAAGGTCAAACAGTATAGGCAGCTACTAGAAAATGTTTGCACTGAATAAATAACAATTAAAAAGAAGACAAGAGGGATATTCTGCCAAGAGAAGTATGAATATATAAAGACTGAGTGTACACAACTGAAACTAAGGGAATACAAAAAATCTTGAATTGTTTTAGTGAACATACACTGGAAAAGGAAAGCACTAAGATCCCCTTCCAATGGAGTTAATCAGTAGAGTTTAAAAAAGTTCAGCAAACACAACACCAGCTAAAAAAACTTGAAATGCAAAGGAAAACTAGTACAGCAACACAGCAGGAAAAGAAACCATTCAAAGAAGATTCCTCAAAAAGCTAAAGCTATGTTCAGATCAGAAAAACAGAGCTGATCAAACACTGGCAGTATAAAAATGTGAAAACCAAGACTTCCAAAAAAAACCAAAACAACAAAAGACATTATAAATACTAACAGACCTGTTTTCAAACACCTAGGAAACAGAAAACCACAGAGAATTTGTCAGTTCAACAGCCTGTGGAGATTCTTAGAAGTACTAGGAGAAGATAAAGTCAAGATTAAAACCAAGCTAAATTCTTCCATGAAAGATACTGGGCAGGTTCCAAAGTCAGAGCCCTAAACAGCTCTAAAACAACTCAAAAATCAACTAGCTGAGCTATTCATTCTATGATACCTCTTGCTTAAGACACCAGGGGCCTGGAATGTGGCTGACATAATGCCAGCTTTTCTTAAACTGGTTTTCAGTCCAATATTGGTCCAATATTCAGGCCAAAAGTCCAAGAGAAAACTGACAGAAACCATAATAAAGTCACCTGAAGTCCAGGTGGACACAATGCACCAGAGAAGAATCAATAAGATTTTTACAAAGAAAGGTTCTGTCTTTTTAATCTACCTTGAAGAAATCAGTGAGCACGTACACACAGAGAGCAGTGGATATTGCCTGAGTTTCCAAAGGTACTTAACAGGTTCTATCACCAAAGTAGCTTTATCTCTTCAGTCCATCTCCTATGGCAGCAAATTCAATGAGCTAAAAGTTTCAACCATCCCACTCTTATCAATACAATTCTAATTTAATTACTCAGCACACCCTTATAATTTCTATCCCTTATCATTTCTATACAGAGATGCTCTTCTCAGAGAACTATCTGACAGTCAGTGGCATCAAGTGTAATTTAAAAAGTTTTCCTTCATTAATACTAGCAATGTAGTATTGAAATTATTTAGGCTTTAAAGAAATAGCAAACAGTGCTTGAAAATACTTTCTCTAAAGAGGAACATGGAAAAAAGTGCAATTACCTGACATCAGTTAAGTCAGTTTTAAAGCTTCCCTTCCAGAATCTAAATCAATACTTACAGCAATGCTGCACTAAGATAAACTCATTTAAAACATATAAAATCATAAGAAATCAGGATCTTAAAAAAGGTTGGAAACATTTCATAAATTATAAACTGGGAACATATGAGTTATAATTAAGATTTTGTCAGCATATCTATAAATGCAAACTTCCTTAACAGCTGCTACAAAGACAGCTTCCATGTGTGTATAAACTGTGGCACAATGGTTCAGGTGCCCTGCAGAGCAACTCCTCAAGCCTCTTGGGCTACTCAAAGCTCCTTTCTTCCACCTTTAATCCTTCGCCAGGTGTGTGCCCTGTGACTGGGGGTAGAAAGGAGAGGGGAAGGAATGAAGGAGGGAGAGAGGGAATTCTGAATGGGGTATTCAGTAACAGTGACAGTGCAACCAAGAAGCAACACATCTGCCTGTGTAAGTCTATCACAGCTGCCAGGTGAACCCTTGTGTTCATCATGGCAAGTTCAAATGATGACTACAAAAAACAGTCTGTGAAATTCATGTTGAGAGCTCTCCATTAGCAACACATGCCAAGGTTAGGACTCTTTCCTGTTTTAAAAAAGGACCATGAGTGCAGGAAATTCTGTGTGAGGTTGAGATAAAACCAAGAAACTTAAAATTAATGTTCAGATACAGGTCCATTTTTTAAATGTGTATTCCTATCCTGCCAAATGACAACATAGCTGCAATATCACTTAACACATTCTGTATCTGGTTTCCACTATCATTGGACTGCTATCTAGATGTCCACATAACCATCTTTAAACTAGTTACACTCTCTGAGAGATCACATATAAAAACAATTACTAGCAAGTATGGGTGAGCTCCAGTAACATCCAATGGCACCACAGGATAGAGCTCCCATTATGTTTTATCTTGACTACACAGACAGAACAGTTCCATTTTCAAATAATTTACAACTTGAGGAGGGCAGGTTGAAACCTAATGTAATGACAGAAGTGCAGGAGTTGGAAGGAACCTCTGGAGATCACCTACTCCAACCACACTACTCTAGCAGGTTCACCAAAGGCAGGTTGCACAGGATTGTATCCAAGTGGGTTTTTAATCTCCAGAAGAGGGTTCAGAACCTCTCTGAAAAGCATGTTCCAGTGCTCTGTCACCCTCAAAGTAAAGAATTTTTTCCTCATGTTCCGATGGAACTTCATGTGTTCCAGTTAATGCCACTGCCCCCAGCCCAATCATTGGACAGATCCTGGCTCCATTATGGAAACATTCAGGGTCAGACTGGATGGGGCTCTGAGCAACCTGATCTAGTTGAAGATGTGCCTGCTCACCACACATGGGGTGGGTTAGATGACCCTTAAAGGCCCTTCCAACCCAAACCATTCTATGATTCTATGAGCCTCTTGACACTCAACCTTTGCACAGTCCTAGGAAGTGACAAGAAATGCCATACCATGCATAGCGTGCTTGGGACCAGAGAGAAGCTTCACCAAGGCCCAGAAGGCATCTTCTTCATTCATGTACATTAGGAGTAAAGCTGTGATCTGGCTCATTCCCTGACAGTATCCAACTTCCTGAAAATCAGACGGTGAAAATATTAAAAAGCTGAGAATAAAAGCCTCATAAGCATGAGCTGTTAGGTTTGGGGGTTTTTTGAGCTAGGGGAGAAAAGAGGATGCCTGTCCTAATGGTGTAAGTTTCCTAATTGTAGAACAACCAAATACACTTAATATTTAAAAACTAAAACATTAAGAGAAGGGATGATGTACAACCCTTTAACTGAAAAGTACACTGGAAGTCTTGATTGTTCATTAGAAGTGCATTGAGGTACAAAATCCTTGGTGGTACTAACAATTTCAAGTAACTATCATCTGATTCTATGAATGGATGTACTTTGCATTTAGTTGTAGTTTGGGGGGCAGGGGGAAGTTGGGGATAGAGGGATTCTTCCTCTTTTTGCTTTACAGCCAGGGCACCATCTGATAAACACAGGACTTTACAAGAGTGACCTGGAGCTATAAACATGCTCAAGTTTAGCAGCCCATAGCAAGCAGATGTAAGAAAGCTGAAGAAAAAAGCTTTTATTATTCCAAAACTGAACTCAAGTGTTTCCTTTGCTATCAATTTTTACTTTAAGGCAGGAACCAACTGTTGTTATCATTTAGCAGCTCAGACAGCCCCATAGATAAAGTATTTGCAAGGACAATGACTTAACTGTTGAATCAGTTTTTTTCAGGTTTACAAGGTTTTAGCAGAAGTTTGCTCTACAGATAACAGCAAAGCATTAAGAGGAAAAATAAAAACCTCACTACAGTATTCCCACCACTACACTTAACAGCTGGATTTAAACACTACCTTTCAATAATATAACAAGTGAAAGACAACAAATTCCAGCAATGCAACTTGTTTGATGAGCCAACAAATTGCACAGAGACAGAAACTGAAACATGATAGAATGGCTCCATTTCCTAGTACTTTGAAAAATCAAGCAAAGTGGTATTTAATCCAAGTAATTGCTTACTTTCACTTTCTTCTTCTTAACTACATATTTTTACATTGAATTCCAAGGAGCTGCTGATGGATATAAAATATAAGAGATGTATAAAAGGGATGAAAATGGGCACAATGAATGAGGGAATAGTGCATAAAACACAGTTAAATGTGGATGTAATAGCATTTCTGTTTCCCCTATTTTATGCATGCAGCCTAAGGACATTACAAAATACCTAAGTTTCTAGCCCTTATGATACAGTCTGAAAACCCCAAACAAATCCTCATCCAGGACTGCAGCCAAGACAGAGGGTTTAAGTAAAGAAGATGCAACCTTTTAAAACCATTTTCAATTTGTTAGAATCCTCCAGGTTATGACAAATGCCTGTTTACTCCAATATACATCTTTCTGCAGTGTGTTTTCCTTCCCATCATTCAAGTGAATTGGAGGCAAATAATATAATGTGTGGAAAATGTCACTAGCCTGAAACTCCAGAAAGCACAAATCAATTATTCTTATGAGACAAAATACTTGGTTTCAGTCACACGGTATTCACAGCTCAGGCTGTGCTATAAGATGCTCATAATCAAGGAGTTTTGTTCGATTTGAACTTCAGCTCAAAACATGTCATCAAGCAAATAATTTTTTTTATGTACTTCCAAAGGTCTCTGGAATGTTTTCTGTTTTGTAGGAGGGCTTGTGGGTTTTGTTTTGTTTTTTAAGGAGAAAGAAGATACAGAACTGCAAATTATTATCCTACGGCACACTCAGATAAACCATAATAATTGTACAACTTACCGTGTTATATATGGAATATGCAGCTAATACATGGAATAAAGACTGTTGCCTGGAGAAATAAGAGTAGAAAAGGAAAATACCATAATATTGTCTTTTGTAAAAACAGGAAAACATAAAAGTAGTGAAACAAAAAAGCCAAAACAGAACTGCTCTTTTCCAGTTGTGATGTTAAAATAACGGTTTATGAGCTCTCATAATAAACTCTTAAACTAACACCTACATTCTGTGATGTGCTGGTGAAAGAATTTGGGAATTTGAATGTCTACTTTCATCTACAACTAAAACTACTAAAATCTTAACTGTCATGTTTTGCACGTTGTCCTTTTCTGTCCAGTGAAATTCCTCCTGCCTTGTCACTAAGCAATTACATAGAAACAGGTATTAGCAGGTTAGGAAAAAGAGGAATATGCAAGAAGCTCCATCTTTTCTACTGGGAAGAGAATGCAAACTAGGATAATTTTGCCAAAATGTCTAGATGATGGAATTTTTGTTTGCCTTCATGCAGAACTGAAGCTAAGCCATTCTTCAGCAACCAAAGTGTAACCTGAAGTACTCGATCTTAAGCTGGAGTCTTATTTTACAAGGACAAACTAAAAGGTCCCAGTGTACACAGGAACCATCCTTATCTTCAGCTGACCATATGAAATGAAACTTAAGAGCTCAATCTCGTTCACTGTAAAATACATAAAATAATGGTAATTTTAGTACTGTTTACTCTTGATTATAGCAACACACCTTGTAAAAGAATAAACCCTCAAAGAGATACAGTCTACTTAAAAGTCAAACAAGCTGTTGTTTTACCCACAGGGACTTTATTTCATTGCTATGTGAAATGATTTCTGAATTTTTCATTGAGGCATCACTGGAAATGCATAATATATGTGCAGTAATTCCAAGATCTATTCCAAGTGTGAAATTGTTTTATGCAGCCAAAGGCTGTCCTGTGGACTCTAAGGGCATGTTTGTAACACAACTACAGGACAGGAGCTGGCTGTGCTTGTGTTAACCCCAAACTGATGGGGTAGTGAGCTTCTGCTAACACCTAAAATGTGTGCAGAAAATCTTACTGAGGCCCAGAAGCAACAAAGCCATTTCTGCATGGCACTGTGGCAGTAATACTGAGAGGCAGGAGATGTCACCTCAAGCAGAGACAGCACTGCACAAATGTATCTGAACTACTGTGGCTGCAAAGAATAACTCCCAGCTTGGGAGTCTGTGCTTTCTATTCCATTCTGTGCTGCAGTCATCATAGAAATTGCCCATATTTAGAATTTGTCCATAAAATGCTCAGAATAATGTAAAAACGTTTGGTTTACTATCACATTAAAGCCCACAGCTCTTTTGATATTGCTGTTTGGAAAGGGCAGACTACCACAGAATCTGCCTTGGAAAGAAAAGGAGATTAAAAACTGAACTAGCATTGTCACAGAAGGGAAGAAAATATTCTCTCCTTCCCAGCAAGGTGCTGATGTTGCAATCCAGCAACAATGCTGACATTTGTACAGTCACTTATTTCACCATTAAGCATTTTTAAAGATGACAGCTGCCTAATATTCCTCATCCAAGGACAGTAAAAAAAAGTAACATGAACATTTTGAAGAAATGCAAAAGCATTAAGGCCTACATATGTAATAAATCAATGCTCACACATAAAACAGTGCTTTAATTGATTCTGAATTAGATACTAGCAGGAGAGAATATAAATTCCAAAGGAAGGCTGAAAAGTCTCTGGGAAGAGAAGTTACTAGAAATGCAAAAAGTTCTTTTGTTTTTGAAAATACAAAGTGAAATAATATGATTGGACAATAAATCTTCATTTATCAGCTCAAAATTCCCATGCTTTTGTATTTACAGTATCTGAGACCATTTTTATTCAATATTAAACAATATGAGAACAGTTTAAAAATGTTTTTTCTTTGGAATGCTACTAGTACCAAACTAATGGGCAAAACTAATGGGTTGGAAGTGCTCTTCTGGTTTTGCAGTAGTAATTACATCACTGGACATAGACAATCCTGCTTTGAAAGTTTGGAAATTACATTCAATATTCTTGTGCAAGTCAAAGAGGCTGGAGGAAGATCAGAAGCTGACTTTAGGACAAAATAAACCCATTTTATTTACTTACTTAACACCATATCTGTCTCGAAACATGATGTGATCTCTGTATGTTCGATTTACATCAAGATCAATTTGCCTAATATCTGGTGAAGACCCTCGTGCTTGACACTTCAATTTCTAGGAAAACAGTAAAGAACAGAAATTATGTTTAAAATTGTGAACTCTGAAATAGCCAAAACCTGCCTACCTTTACTTCTATGCTGAAGTGTTTGCCATTTCATGACTTAAAATGCCTGATGTAGAACTCACAAAAGTTTAAACTTCCAAAACATACACATACACTTATGAATTCCATAGATTCAGATACATTTACACAGTGCAGAGGTAAAAAGACCAATCCCATAATATTTTTGACACCATTCATTACTCATGCTTAAGGCTATGCTTCAGCATTTTAAATTGCTATTTCTCAGGTATGCACATCACTGGAGAAAGACAAAGTGAATTTTACTACTCATGAACAAGAATCTAAAATATGTACTAAGATATTAGTAGTCCAAGACTAGACTTTTAGCAGATGATTTAGTGTGGTTTTCATACTTTTCTGACCTTTTTCTCTAAGTAGAATAGCTACACAGCTTCCAATTATTAACTAAGTACAGATAATGGACATTTCACTGGTCATTTCCTCTATCATTCTGTTCTAATCTAATTTAGTTGTAGAATAGTTCTACTTTAGCACTTGCTTTAACATTTCATAATTAAATCCAATTTTGCAATTGAATATTTAGGAAGCCTGCACAGGTTAGATTGCCACCTCATTTTCTGCACTTAGACTAATTTTCTCTAGAGATGCTTTCATTCGTTCTCACATCCCTCCCCAAAAGTTGAGTTTGCAAGATATTTCTAACTGTATTTAACATATTACTTTCAAAACATTACACCTGAATTGCATTACTAGAGAATGCCACCAGCAATCAACTCTACAGGTTCTGGTTACAAGGAAACAAAAAGGCTTGAAGACAAAAATGAGAAAAACAAAGGGATCAAGCAAGGAACAGCAACACCCATTCAGTCTGTTACATACACTCAGAAGCATCAGGCACATCATGAATTTCCTGTCAGTCACTGAACCAACTGTTAGCAGCCATTAGCCAGCAGAACATTAACCACAATCTCAGCTTCATGCATCTCTCAGTATAATTTGAACTACTAACATCCAAAAATTATTTGTCAGAAAGAAAAGAAAATTGGTATTAAGGTGGCATGAGGACTTGGAGCCTATGATTTAATGAAATATAGAAAAAGAAGCACCATGAGTGATGGAACTTACGGGAGCAACCTCCCAGTATTTGTAGGGGACCTACAGGAAGGCTGGAGAGGGACTGCTTGTGAGGTCCTGAGTGATAGGATGAGGGGCAATGGTTTTAAACTAGAGAAGAGTAGATTTAGATTGGCTGTTAGGAAAAAGTTCTTTACCATGAGGGCAGTGGACAACTGGAACAGGTTCCCCAGGCTGAGGCCTCATCCCTGGAGGTGTTCAAGGTGAGGCTTGATGAGGCTCTCAGCTACCTGATCTAGATGGGGGTGTCCCTGCTTACTGCAGGGGGGTTGGACTAGATGACCTTTAGAGGTTCTTTCTAACCCAATTATCCTATGAAATTAGTTTATCACAAATAAACTAGGATAATGACAGAAGTTCTCTCTATTCCTACAGCTGAACTACACTTCTTTGTTTTGCACTGAGCACTAAATGGCATTAATCATCTCTCAAGACTAATTCTCCTGGTTTTAAATGTTTCTGGTTTTACTCAGTATTCTTTTCCCACAACTACATTATACAGCATTAACTCTGTTTTATCCCATTTGGATCTGCCACTAGTCTTACTTAGGAAGTTAAAAATGTAGTAGTCAGAAAGAGCAGCCTGTCAGACTTAAGGGCAATAAATAATTTAAGGGAAGATCATAGAGACCAAAATTTAGATAACATCAATGCCAACACTGACCTTCTCTCATGACCTTACAAGACTCTTTGTCTACTAACACCCAGTGTGTCTCAGCTCCAAAAAAGTGCTATTAAAAAATGTCAGTTTCAAACCAGCAACTGATTCCCTTCAAACTCTGGACATTATTTCTTTAAAAACGCAGGGAACATTTGAATTCCTGTGTGGCAAAATTCAAACACCACACAATACCAGATTGCTGTTCTGGTAGCTAAACTCTCTTACAATGCTTTAGCACGGAGAGGCAGAGAGGGAAAGACAGAATTTTAAAGGACTCAATTCAGCTTCTGCCTAACTTCCTAGATGGCACATGAATCTTAATCTCCCCTCAAGTCTGAGGTTTAGTTTTGATTGTCTTCAACTGTATTCACACCCACAGAAAAAGAGGTAGTAGGGGAAAATTTAGAGAAACATCACCACAGTAATTCAGAGGCTGCTTCAGCTGCTGCTCAGGGTGAGGGTAGGGGCTGAGGGGGTTAGGACTTTATTTTATTTGTATTCTAAGTAGGAGATTTGCTGAAGTGGCCAATTTATACCTATAGAATTTTGTGGGGTTAACATTAAGTGTCATCAGGTGCACCTCTGAGATCCCAACCAAGTTACCAGGCAGTGCATTTTAAGGGATATGTAACCTTCACTTGGAGATGTGATGTCAGAAAGAGCCTGCTTGTCCTGGCTTTTAAAACATCAGGGCCCCAACTTCTATCCCTTCCAGAATACCAGAACTCTTATTACTAATATTCAACTAATGAAGTACTTCCTAAGAGATTTCACAAAGAGCTGTAGATGTTTATTTCCTCTTACTGGGACAGGGGTTTGGTTTGGTTTTGCTTTGCTTTTAGAAAGGTTTTTGCAAAGATTTGAGCATGGGAAAATAAATGGAAAGAAGATCAAATTAATTATATGAATTACAGAACAATAAAATAAGCTAGAAAAGTGCTTTGAAATACACAGCCTTTTACCTAGCTAAAACAAGCAATAGAGTTCAATGAAATTTATAATCTTTTTTTAAACACTGAAAAACAACACAAGGTTAATAAGGCCTGTAATCTTAGTATCTGAAATTTTAAAATTAATTTTAATTTTTTAATTAAGAGGAAATTCTACAAACTCACATTATAAAAATCTTTCATTTCTTCTTTCATTTTAGGGACATCAAGTAGTAAAGACCAGACTTGCCCTCTGAACTGCAGTGGGATTCCTTTATAAATTCTCCTATGAAACTGTAAAAAGAAAATAAAATATAAATGCACCACAATCTACAATGTTCTGAATAAAAGGAACAATGACATACAACATTCTGAAGAGAAAAAGATAATTATTTCAATCATCCTACCAAGGGAACAACCTGATGGGGACAAAGTTTTCCAGTGTGTTTTGAGGGACTTAAGTGTCCAGTGATGCCACCTGGGACCTCTGTTGATGGAATCAGCAGAAGCACAGGGAACAAAATGAACACACAGGTCAAAATACCCTTTCTTGCAGGTCATGTGTACAAGCCCAAGCCAGGATTTCAGGATGCAGTATGTCCCACCAAAATTATATCACCTCTGCTGAGTAGCATTTATTCTACAAATACTGGAAATATTACTCCAAATTCGGTAATTTAGACCCCCCCAAAATCAGATCTTTCATAACACAGTATTTCAAGACCAGCCACATACACTGATTTATATAAACAATTACACCTGTATAATATTACCACTATAATTATAAACTATAAATGGGAATGTTGAAAAGCAAACAGCAATGTGACCATAAAAAGAGCATAACTGATTTTTTAATTATTATAAAACTGCAAGAGCATGCTGAAATGTATGTATGCATACCAAACAAATGTGAGATCACAAAAAAACCCCAAGATGTACCATTTCTGAAGCTTTCAGATCAAATTTCTAATCTAATACCAAGTTTCCAAAATGCATATTCAAACACTTGCACAAAAACAAGGCATAAAAGATACTCTGGTCACAGTTTCTAAGAATACAGAACAACCTAGCAACACTGCACGCAAGTCTTAGCTGTGAAAATTAAATTTCCCATTCCAGATACATTCAGTTCTGATACATACAGCTTATATTAGAAATGGGTGAGAAGAGGATAACTTCAATTATGCTTGCACATAACTAGAGTAGCTGTATATACTGTAAATCTTGCTTCTTCACTGCTCTTGCACTCTCACTCAGTGGTTTGGTTCTTACTGGTCTTATCTGAAAAAGATCAGAAGCACTGACTTTCTGTTCTCTTCTGATTTGCACCTCTTCATGCTGAAGGATTTAGGAACCTCTAAACAGGGAAAGGTGGACTCATTGTCTGATGCTTTTCTTCATGCAGCCAGGAGAGACTGAAGGTAAGCAAAGTCTGAGAGCAATTAAATCCTAGTAACTCCAAAACTGTACACAAAACAAGTTCTCATCCTTCTGGAAATGTGTCTGAGACACCAACAGAACTCTAACAAGGAAAAGTAACTTTTCTGAAAAATCTGTTTTCACAATTCTTTTCATGATGGGAAAGAGAGACAGTTTGATTTAAGAGAAAACCTACGTGACATTAACCTCCTACAAATGTTATAAGTTAAAAATTTCAACTGAAAAAACCATCACTTCTTTAAAACATTTATAAAAGTTATGTTTGTAACCTAAGAAATATTTTACAAGAAATGTCCTCCTCAAGGACAGGATCCTTTTTTCTTTTTCACATGTTTCATGTCTCCAGTTTTGGAAGATTAATGAACCCCTCCTTGCAGTGTATTAGGAAACCTCCTGCTGTTCAGGATGTATCAGATCTTTGAAGGTGTCTTTTATGCCAGCAAGGTTCGTGTCTGGATTTTAAAATGTGTGACTCTTACACATGTATTTTGATGGCTTTCTGATGGAAACAAAAACTTTGAAGGGTTATGACTCTTTTTTTCTTGTCCCCTTTTCAACTGAAAATTTTAAACTTGTACAATCCTGGAGGCTGTCCACAAAGCCAATGTTGTGCTTTAAAAAGAAAAATTAGCTGCCTCAGGATTAAAATTGCTTAAGCAGCAACACTTCTAGAGCAAGCACAACTGTTACTATGGTTTCTTCTGTAAGGATAAAGAACAAGGGACAGTTGTGAAAAGCACCCTTCTATGGATGTACTTCCAGACTTCAGCTCATGGTGGTGAGTCAACCCAGACAGGAGGGTAACTGCATGGGAGAGAGGGTGATTCAGTCTTTTTAAAGTAAACACCACCAATTGCAGTGAAGTCACCCTGGAAAGAGGATGCACATCTACTGGAAACCAGAATGAACCAAAATTTGCAAAATCTTTTCTAGGAATTGGAAAGAAAAAAAATTAACAGCATTATACATCCCCAGGGCCATGTAGCTGTATTCCTTAGACCCATGGTACAGCAATAGCATATCTTGCTAACAAGTCTTGAAAACATATCTTGAAAACAAAGATCAGGTAATTATCATTTTGTAATTCATTTTCAAAAGCCTCCAACAAGCATATGGTTATCAAAAAAGAAAACTCGATGAAGAAGAAATTCTTCCAAAAGAGAACCTTTGTTCTAAGTGAACAATCTGGGAGATGGTCAGGTGGACAACAAGGACCAGAAATAACTCTTCATAGTAATAGTTTCTTATTGAAACAAATTCAAAACATCCCAAGTGGGAGGTTGTTAAGGTTTGGGCTTAGGAGATAAAACTGAAGAAGAATCAGTTTTAGAGGATTTGATGGCATTTCCAGTTTTCCCATCTTCTGCACTTCCCAGACTGAAACAGATGAATTTTAAAAGAAGAGTTTGAAAAATTAGTTGGCAAAAATAACTTTAAGAGCAGAAAGGACAGAGAAGTCAGTGGTTTCATCAGGCCACTACAGTAAATGTGGAGGAAAAAAATAAATTAAATAGAAGGACAGCATTTTCAGTAGCTAAGATCAAAATTATTGCACTAGCTGACAGCATAAACCGAAATTACTTTCAGAGCTTTTTGCAGACCATTTTAGATCTGTACCTAGCTGACTCTGCTGTTCCAGCTATTCTTTTATTAGGAAGGGATACAACCTCTCATTCATTCCAAGATTTTACAAGATCATGTCTACAGACTTAACAGAAAACAGGACTAAGGACTTTTCCTGTCTGCCCTGTATACAAGACAGAAATGTAACTCAGGAAAAGAACTTTCACGGCACAATCTCCATTACACAAGCAATAACAGGGAAACAAGTGTGAAAAATTGTATATTCAGTAAAAAACTGACAGGAGATACACCAGAGGGTGATGATGCCACCCAGAAGGACCTCGAGAATCTGGAGAAGTTGGCTCAAAGGAACCACAGGAAGCTGAGCAAGGAGAAGTGCAAAGCCCTGAACCTGGGGAGGAACAACACCATGCACCAGCACATGGCAGGGAACACCCAGCTGGAAAAGAGCTTTTGAGGGACCTGAGGGTTCTGATGGACACCCAGCTGAATGTGAGAAAGCAATGTGCCCCTGCACAGAAGGCAAATGATGTCCTGGGCTGCAACAGACCAAAGCATTGCCAAGGTCAAGGGAAGTGATCCTTAAGTCCAGAGTACTGAAGTACTCTGTCTGCTTCTGGGCTACTCAGTACTAAAGACATGACAGAGCAGGGAGTGTCCTACAAAGGGCCACTAAGATATTTACAGGTTTGGAGTAAGTCCTGTGAGAAAAGGATGGGAGAGCTGGGACTGCTCAGCCTGGAGAAGAGAGGTTTTGGGGAATCTTGTCCATATGTACCAATACCTGGAGGGAGGATGGGAAGAAGCCAGAGCCAGGCTGCTTTCAGTGGTGCCCAGGAACAGGATCAGAGGCAATGGGCACAAAATGAAACACAGGAGACTCCCTCTGAACATCAGGAAACATTTTTTTCACTGTGAAGGTGACTGAGCAGTGCCACATGTTATCCAGACAGCTTGTGGAGTCTCCATGCTGGGAAATGTTCAAAAGCCTCCAGGACAGCTGGGTGTAGGTAGCCCTAGTTGAGCAGTGGGGTTGGACCTGATGACTTCCAGAGGGTCTTTTCAATCCTGCATGATTCTGTGTGATTCTGCAAAAATGACACAGCTGCACTGCACCTCAGGGAGGGAGGAGGTGGTGGGATGACCCACGTATACTTCACAGAAAAAATAATTTCTGATAATCATTCAGTCACCAAACAGTTAAAGAACATGTAAATGGACAAACTGATATTAGCTAATTGAACATCTTTACCATAAATACCATACTACTGCCCTCTGCTGTCTTTCGTTTCTGTATGTAATAGGTTGAAAACACGTTGAAAAATGCTGGTTAAGTGTCAAAATATTTGCAGAACCCTAATCTACTCATCTGTTCTCTCTGAATTAATAAATAAAATCACAAGTAGAAAATTCATCAAGTTACTTTACTTTTTCTTCCACTTCTGGGAAGATGAAATAATGAGTCAACCTTCAACAAATTCTTTAAAGTTATGGCTTTCTTAACATAATAACATTAAATACAAGTATATAGACTCAGAGCTCAGATATATGTTCTATGAAAACATGCACAATTCAAAAATGGTGTTATAGAATCTGGGATGTTTTCATCAGCACAAGACATAAAAAAAGAAAATTATCCTCAGTAGATACAACTATACAGTAAATGCAACTTAAATAAAAATACAGGTTTGAATTCAGATTCACCTCTAAGTTCACATTCAGCCAAGGATGTTTGTCGTAAATTGTTGGCAACTATTACTAGTATTTTTGATTTAGAAGTAGGTAGGACAAGGATGCACTAGATGAGGCCCTTCCTCCTGCCAATAGAAAAGGAGCTTCTGATGAAAGAAGAAACTGGACCTTCCCATTGTGAAGCAAGACAATATTCAGGATTCATTAAAAGGCTTACAAAGCAAGAAGGAAAAAAAAAAAACCTCAAATTTGAAATATTCCTAATCAGCCATCATCTCAAATAAAGAAGTCCATAACATTCAAAATTCAATATAGGCTCTGAACAAAAAACAAAACAAAACCTGGAAAACATACAACCTCCCCTTCATTTCCCTTCCCCAGTGTCTTAAATTCAGAACCTCAGCTAGTCTCAGCACAAGAAAAGAGGCCACTATCAGACAGCACTTATCTGAAGAGTGGGAGCTGCCACTCTTGCTGCTGCAAAATACAAAACCAGTTCCCTTGAAAGTAAAACTTTCTCAAGTTACCTCAGCAAGAACTGCATAAGCAGAGAGACTGCCACCTCAAAAAGAATCAGTGATAAGAAGCTTAAGAATTAAAATCTGAAGACTCACAAAAAATGTATTCCAAGAAAATATATTTACAAAGGCTGCTGCCTTTAGAGGTTCTTCAACTTCTGTGGGTTGCATGAAAGGAAGAAAAAGTACAAATACAAGAACTGCTCAATCTCATTCAAAAAAAATCTGAGAATGAGAAGAGGGTTCTTCATTAAGGCTCTGTGTTCAGACTCCACACTAAGTGAGGACTTGATTATTATATTCTGTGTGAATGCCAGAACAGCTGGTAATTGCCAGCTACCCTGATTGTTTCTCTTCTTCCTTTCCCTCTCAATTTAGGCAACTTCAGTCACAGACAGATGAAGGTAGACAGCGAAAGACAGAAATACTTTGGTGGAAATACTCAAATGGGAATGTAACATCCAACAGTTTTATTTAATCTTTCCTGAAATTTATGATCATACTATGCCAGAAGAGATTTACAGTGTGTGGTGGTTGACTGAACCCGGGATTATTAAGCAGTAGAATACAAATAGGAAATAAAAGAATAAATGAGAGAAAGACCACACTGAAACACAAACCTTGCTACTCTATGAAACTTCCTGCATAAGAAATGCCTGGTGGGGAGATGAAAGCTTTGTTTTGACAAATATCAACCGTGCAATGACACAATGGCAGTCACACACTTCAGAGCCTGGTGTCTGTAACAATTATGATGATGCCACTGAAAAGATGCCTAAATAATCATATAGGAATCAAGGAGTTTTACACATGCTTGTGGAGTTATAGATGGGTTGATTTTATTACGTCATCCTTTGTTACCTCTAAATCATTACCCAGATATGGTAGAGACTGGTACATTTCTGGTTTCAGTGTGACAACTCTTCCATCTCTTTCTATTTCCCCATAGTCCATAGTGACACATTGCTGCCCTCTCCTGCCTGTCCTTTTTTAAAAAAATTGTTTAAAATCATGGTTGCAATGGGAAAACACTGTGAAGTCCCCAGAGCCCTCATGCCTCTCTTGCAGTATTCTCCTGCAATAAAGATCAGGGAAAGATGTAAAGTGTAGCAACTTGCACATACACAGACATCACTGTGTTAATGTTTTTGCATCAATTCTCCTTGTGAGGTTATGATGGGAAAAGAAATAAGGAAGCAGCCTATAGGCAGCCCTGCAAGAGTATTAAATGAAAACTGTATTTTACAAATAAGCATAAGACAGTTTTGATAATATAATCAAGTATACAGATTCATTTACAGTATGTGTACGCTATGAACAGATTTCCTCAAGCCAAAACTCTCTCAGCTGTGTATGAGGAAGATTCATTACAAATGGGCTGTTCAAAGCCCTGTATTTTGTATATTCCTGCTCTACACTATCACCTTCCAGGGACCATCACCTCCCCTGATTCTCCTTTGCTCTCTTTGTAACAACAGAGGCATCTCCCAAACATGCCATTTTCCAAAACCAAGCCATCACTACAATTGTAATTTATAACCCTTTGACACCATTGCTGTTGCTGCTGAATGTTATCTTCAGTGCAGTTCCTAAACAATGCTGATTTCAGGAGCAGTTTAACTGCACAGAAACCATGGGAACGTCAGCTGAAGTGAGTCTTTTAAGACCCAGACTGTTCATTTTCTTTAGCAATTTGTTCCTCTAGTGTTAACCACTTTATCCAATCAAGTAGAGACAGAAACCAAGAGTCAGGAGTTCTTGCAACTATTGCTTCCACACTCCAGGGTGGCAGGCATGAAAAACTGGTGCAGCCCTCCAACACACTTTCAGGTGAATACTGTATTTATTTGTGAGTTCTGAACAACCCTGAAAACATCATCAGGCTTTCCATAAAGAGCAGTGACAAATGATGTCTGACTTTCTTAATGCTTGGGAGGAGGAAGATGCTGACTATTTAATCCCCATGTTCTACTTCACTTACCACATAAAATGCAAGCAAGAACAAGGAAAACACCCTTGTTTTTCAAGTCTCATGCTCCACCAGAGTTCAACAATTGGTGAAAATTTTTCCTGGCCTGAAGCAAACTTCATCCTCTTCATAAGCATACTGAATTATTCCTGCCACTATTTATAATTCAGCCTATAATTTGTAACACAAACTGAAACTCTTTCTGCTCAGTTCATCTGCTGTACCTTCTGCATGCTTGGTGAACAGAGGATTATTCAGTGTGCAATGGACTGACTGATGTCACTGATGGCTTAAGAGGAAGATCACTGCTGCTTCAATGACACATGGCTGTGGTGCTACCTGAGAGGTCACATTTAAGAGCCTCTTTGCAAATGAAGTAGCTGTTACACAAGTTTTTTGATCATCCCTTTGACTTGGGAAAGCCCTTGATCTTTGTATCCACCCAGTCACAAAAGTAAAGAAACAAAGCCACAAGTGGTGTGAGTTCAGAAAGCAGAATTGTAAGAAAAACTTTGGAAACAAACTATTACTTTTTCATGCATAAGCTTCATATTTAAGAAACTTAATTTTCTAGCTTCTTAGTTACAGCCTGAAAAAAACAGACCATTGGTCTGTTTTTTTAACAAAACCAAAGTGCAAGAAATGGCTTCTAGTCTCAAAACCAAAGGTAATAAGCAAAGATGAAGAGAAAGGTGTGCTGAATAAACTTCTTCTACTTGAGTTGTAGTATCTCAGTTCCCTGCTCATCAGGCAAACAAGCATTCTGGTCTCAATATCTCCTTTTAAAATCTGCACAGAAAAATTTACTATAACAGAAGGCTAATAAGGGAGACAGGCAATATTGCAGGCCAGTCATCCAGGCAGCAACTTGGAATGCACAACATTTGTCCTCTATTCCTCAACAAAATACTGGTGGATGGCAGTATTAGAAAATACTGAACAGAAACCCCAATAGATTATGAAAGTTTTAAGCCCTATTATGTAGAAGATGAAATTTGAGAGCCTCCTATACCATACATTACCCACCAAACAGCAACAAGAACACTTACAAAAACTTCCCCAGAACACAGTGTTGAGAATACAGCCTCTCCAGCAAGCTTTTTTTTTTCCAGCTAAAATTACTCCATAACTGTAAGATGACCAAGACTACAATTCCAGCAAATAAACTATCCACATAAAAATCTCTACATAGCTTTTAAAGCAACTAAAAGCACTCAGCACTTAAAGGCACACCTAACATAACCAATTTGTCATTATTCCCAGACCATTATTTGTTGTCTGAGTAAGATAAAAATAATTCTTTAACTAAAATCCAAAAAGCAATTTAAAGACTATATTGATCTGCCACTATGCATAGAAAATAAATTTACTTCGGGTTTCTGTGGGGTTTTTTTTTTGTTAAGTAAGGAAACGTAGCACTGCTGGGCAGTAGCTGCCGGCAGACTTCATTTTTTCCATGTTGATTCCAAAATAAAAAAAATCCCATCAATTATAAGGTATGCCAGTCAAACAGAGACTTCATTCATACTATGAAAAATAATTCACTTGTCTTGAAGATTATGAATGCTGTATTGCATATTATTCACAGGAAAAACAGACTTATCCCAAGGGGACAGGGCACTGAAGAGCTTTCTATACTTTTTCCCTTCTAACTTACTCAGTGCAATTCTCTTTTTAACAAAGCAACCAGATATCTTGGGATATCCTAAGATATCTGTGCTGGTAAGTCTGATAATTTAAACATCAAACTATATGCCTCATGTTATGACAAATCAGTTTCCTTGGGGAGTTATTCAAGGGTTTTTTCACTGATCCATGACTATTAGCTATCCTAGCCCCTTCAATAAATCTGGGCTGCTAAAAAATAAAAAAATAAAAAAAAGAGGAGGAAAAAAAAACCACAGAAGAGAAGAAGATTAAAAAGACTATACCAGTAACTCAAAAGAGGAATTTTAACAGTACAATATCCAGCATACAAAGGAATAATAAAAGTGAAGTTATCATTCATAACTCTGGAAAGGGGATTTATAGTTCCTGAAGAATTCAGCTATTCCCATCCAAAGGTGTCCCCTTCTTTTCAAGTTTATAACAACTTTTCTTTTTTCCCACCTTCACATTCTCAAAGCCTAAATCAAAAGCAACTTCAGCTCCCTGCAAGACAAGACAAGCAGGTCTGATGCTTCATCAGCTTCACAGATTATTTTCCAGACTTGAATACAGAATACTTTGTGATCCTGGTTCCAATCCTGCAGTGCCAGTATAAAGCACACAACTATTACAATTAATATATTGAGCCTATGTCACATCACCCTTGGAAATTCATTGCATGTGGCCACCAAGATTGTTAGTTTCATATTACTGGTTTATCATGTATTATTGTATTTTGGGGAAAAAAAAAAAAAAAAAAAAGTTTTTTTGTAATGTGGAGTTTTTAGGGGTTTGTTTTTTGGGTTTTTTCATATTTCATAACTACAGACAATCTAATTAAAGGTTTTATACTCATTCAGAAATGATAGCTGATGAAAAAAGCACGCATAAGCTTACCTTTTCACTATTTTTGTATTTTTCCCAGCTTTTCAGCATCTTAAGCCATTTTGTAGTTCTTTCAATTTCAAGGTGCTTTTGCTGGGGAAAAAAAAAATCAGATTTTTTTTAGCCTTTTCAAAATCAATACATTTAAAACTATTTCTGTTTTTCTAAAAATAGAGAAAAATTTAAACTTTTTATTCAATCATCTAAGAACAACAAGAGTACCATGGGTTCATTTAAAACATTCAGAATAATCAGTCAATCAAAAAACACAGCACTTACTTCCAGCACAGTGTAAAGAAAAGTTTAAGTACAAAATTCATGTTTCTTCTCTTGTTTTCATACTCACTAAATTTTAATGCCAATAATTTATTCTGAAAGTTTTTTAAAAGTTAGATGACTCCAAAATGATGATCACCTTTACCCAGACTTCTCCTAAACATAATTAACTACTGGTTTTCAGTGACCATACAGACCATCTTTCTTAAAAGGTATTAAGTTAAAAAGGAACAAAGTACATGAACAAAAAGAAGTGCAGCAAGTAGAAGTGGGAATAAGCTCATAATTCTGGACATGAAAAGTAATAAAATCTTGCAGTCATTCTCATCCTTGGCCGGGCACATGTTCTTACCTAAGTGGCCCAATATCTTAACATCAAGGATTTCTCCTGAAGGCAAGATCTACTTGCTTAAATTAAATTACTGACAAGGAAATTTCAGTGACAAGGTGATAAAATAAGAATTCCAAACAAAATAAAGAGCTATATTAAGTAGTACACTATTTAATATAATAAATATGTGAATTCCACACATTTTTAATGTTATATATGGCTTTAAAAGCATGTAATATATCTACTGCCTTAAAGATAGCCATCCTGCCTATGAAAACCTTGCTTTAGTTACCATCAACCTCTTTAATTTAAAATCCAAACAAGCACTTGGAATTACCTATTGTAGACACTGGAATTTGAAGGTAGTATAGCTCTTCAGAGCCAAATACATGTATTTTCCTGATTCTAGTCACAGGGAGAGGTTTACTACATATTTTTACAGCCCAGTTTTACATGCTGTCAAGTAGGTGAGGTGTCTATGATTGTACTACAAAGTTAACTCTTAACTGTATTTTTTTAAAAATTACACTATTTCAAGTCTTTCATAATGCTTTGGAGCTGAGGAACAACACTGGAAAAGCTAAAGCAGAAAAACACCTGTGCTGTGGCTACTGCTTTCTCTTCAAAGATGAAGGAGGGCAACTGGGCTGGTGAAGGGATTCGAGCACAGATCCTGTGAGGAGAGGCTGAGGGAGCTGGGGCTATTCAGCCTGGAGAAGAGGAGGCTCAGGGGAGACCTCACCACTCTCTACAACTCCCTGAAAGGAGGTTGGAGCCAGGGGGGGGTTGGGCTCTTTTCCCAGGCAACTCTCAGCAAGACAAGAGGGCACGGTCTCAAGTTGTGCCAGGGGAGGTTTAGGTTGGATATTAGAAAGAATTTCTTTACAGAGAGGGTGATCAAGCATTGGAATGGGCTGCCCAGGGAAGTAGTGGATTCTCCGTGTCTGGAGATATTTCAAAAGAGACTGGATGTGGCACTCAGTGCCATGGGCTGGGAACTGCAGCAATAGTGGATCAAGGGTTGGACTTGATGATCTCTGAGGTCCCTTCCAACCCAGCCAATTCTATGATTCTATGAAGATAGGCAAATATTTAAGTTGGGGTTTTTTTTGCAAAGTGAAGTCTCTCTACCTCCAACTTCAAATCCCAGGCCTGCTAAAGGCAGGAAGGAGTTGCTGCTTCAAATGGTCAGTGATGCAAGCTGGTAACAATGTCAGAGTCTCATTTCAAAGCTCTGCAACATACTGAGAACTTATTCATAGTTTCATTAACTGCGTCTGAAATGTTGGGGAAACACATGAAAGAAAATTACTGGTTATTGTCTCAACAGAATTCTAATTTTGTTCTAGCTCTTACTCATCAGAATTTGTGCATTTGTTCCTGGCTGTCAGTGCAATTAAACAGGCAAACGACCACCTTAACCCAGAAACTCAAAGCCTTGCATTTGCATAACTATGACTTGATGACTGTTTAGATTCACCCCAGACATCGTTCATTCCATGAAGTGTCCTGGAAATAAACTGAGGTGTTTTTTTTATTTTTAAATCATTTTTATTTGAAACAAAATTACATAAGCCTACATAAACATAAGAGAACTATGGGTGAAGAGGTGCCTCTATTCTTTCAACCTTAACTTGTCGAACTATTCACATTGCAACCAACTGCCCATGTTCTTGTTCAGGTTCCATGCTGAATTTGGTAATACCTCAACTACTTGCCTTTTTTTTTTTTATCTTTTCTTTTAGAATTACTTAAAACACTCTTCTGAAGACTTAGGTTAGAGAGGAACTGTAGAAAAGCTACTGCTTCCCAGATTTCACTATTTTCACAGCACTGTTTCTGATTCTCCTCAACACTCACAACCCCTTTAAGGAAAAAAAAATAAATTTAAAAAAAGGAGATGTTCTCTAGGCATAGTTAGATCACAGGAATAACACTGCCATCAAGACAGGTCTCTGCCCTCAACAGGTTGTTCAGATAATTGGTAAGAAAAATAAAGCCATATCTGCTCCCACAGTCTTTGTTTGTACCTTTGATCTACTTGCAAGATTTTTGGTCTTTCGAGCCAGGAGCTCATTTCAATTGTATATTTGCTCACGCTTTTGTGTCTTATGTGTCAGTTTATCCCACTTCTCAAGCAATGCTACTGTAGTCAAAACAGCAATTATGTCTGAGTTCAGTTGTTGAAAACATTCAGCTATTTTTCCCCCAGTCTGAATTATGTTCACTTTCATGCCTAACAGGTGCAACACTGAAAACATCGATAGATCTGATGCTGCTCATTGCAGAGCAGAGGGATTCTGCTGCTCTTTCAGCCAACTTCCATGTAGTTGTCACCATAAAAACCCCAAACCAGTTATCTGTCTTCTGAGTATATTTTAAACTTTGAAGCATTTCTGCCATTCAGAATAATTGAAGCAGAGGTTTCTTACTTTCATGCCAGCAAATAATACACAACTCAAAGCAAAAAAGCATGCAGTTCACTTGGCAAGCATCCATTTTTTGTGTAGCACTCTACCTTCCAGGAGAGCAAGCATTCTGGAGCTGAGGCTTAAAGTAATGCTAAACCAGAAGCTCAGACAAAACCAGAATTTGCTGAACTGATCCCTGGAGAATTTATAATCTAGTAAACCAAAGACAAACCCAAACAAACTGAAAATTACTTACAGAATATTTCACAGCACTTCAAAAACAGAGTCTGACACAGGCTCTGCATTCCCTGAGGTCAGTTCTCTGCCTACTTTTCTGCTCTGGATGATTTCCCTCCCTAGTTTTATCTCAAATGTGCTGGATGTCTCATCTGAAGTTAAACAGTTCAGATTGTAGGACAGTGATTTGATTCAAGTCAACAAATGCCCAGCAAGGTAATGAAGCCAAATTGGTCAACATTCACAGGAATAATGCCTGTTCTAAAACTATAATGCAGGTAAATACACACATACAACACCCAAATTAAGCTTTATGAATATAAAATAGATTAAAATATTAATTATATGAAGAATATAGACTCAAAATTCAAGGGGATATAAAATTTTACATAAGTTACAGTTGAAAAAATAGCTTAGGACTGGTTTTTTTAATTCAAATGTAAGAAAAAAATGAAAGCATAATAGTTCCAAATAAATTACTTCAAAACATATTGCACAGATAGATTGTAGCCTTTGCCTACATTAATTACCCTATGAATGGTATCTTGAAAATTGTAAAGATTCAACCACCATTGGCAGAAGACAGAAAAACCTCAAACCAGCAGAGGTCAGGATATCATCAGGAGTATAACCAGGAGTCTAACACAGAAGGAACACAGATTTGCACTAGATTTGCAATTTAAATTAGATTCAACAAACAGAGTTTCCATACTGACATTTTGTCTGAGACAGCATGAACACAATATGGGACAGAGAACTGAGATGCTATATTCCCCCAAGAATTTAAGGCTAAATACAAAACCATAGTGACTCAGAGCTTCAAAACACATATACAACAATTAATTCCAAGCTAATATTTATGCTGAGACTCACCATCCCACTGTGTCCTTCTGATGAAAATGAAGTTATATATACACTCACTATGGCATTAAATATGGGCAGGAAAATGCAACCATTTCAGGCTGCTTACTCAGAAACACACATGAACCAATGCAAAACACAAGGGACTCAAAACTTCCTTTCTTTTACAAGAATCATTTTTACTAGCCCTACTTGAAACTAAAAATCATTCATTTTCACAAGTGCTGCTGCTCTTAACACTCAGGGAGTGAGCTGCCTCTGAACAAGTCATTCCATCCCTTTTCCCATGCACTCTACTGATTCGTGCAGCCAGAGGGCTAACTTTAAACTTTTAAAGTTTATTTAAAGTTTTAAATATTGAAGTTTTCTGATAATACAGATGATCAATAAGGACAAACAAGAACCGGTTTTGGAGTTAACAATGAGCCTGACAGCCCAAGGGGAGATACCAATAGACAGGAAAATATTAGACAAGTAAAAATTCAGTTTCCAATGATTTTAATATTCCACATTCCCAAAGCATCAATTTCCAAAGTTCTCCTCCAGAACCCTCAAACAGCAGAAGGATTTTGGACCAGGGCCTGCACCAGATGCTGACAGGCTTTGTGTGTCCGGAATACACCTGGCTCACCAACTCAGCATTACAAGGAAGGTCATCAGGTGGTGGCCAGGATATTTGTCACCATTTACCAAACTAGAAAAGTACACTAAACTCCTCAGGGGATGGACACAGGGACTTCAGCATCAAAGCCACCACCTCACTTGGACAATACATCCATCCAGCAGAGCTAATGACAGCTCCTGACAATGGCTCTTGCTCTTTCAGGGCAGAGCTGGGTGTGATCTCTTAAGTAGCTGTTTCCTCTAGCAGCTCATATAATGGGAGAGGAAAACTCGGGTCTCATTGCAGCCAGCAGTAAATGCCAGATCCTGTGGGCCCCCAGGGATCTGTAGGCAAGTTAATACGGCCTGAAGGACCACAACCCTTAGGTGACTTAGAACATGTTGCTTTGGACATGCAAATCACTAAAATACTTCCTCATCTCATTTCACAGTTATTTATATTTAAAAAGTCAAATCTGTAAACATTTACTTCCCAGTCAAAAACCTGAAAGACACTGGACTTACCTTTTCTATCGCCACATCATGGACAGGAAGCTCCTCTGGACTGAAAACAAAGACAAAGTTCATATTACTCTTTGCCTACTTTGCAATCTTGGCACAAAATAATTTCTGTAAAAGCTCTTACAAGTAAGCATTTACTGTTGTAGTGTGTAGTAACAAGTAAACAAGAATTGTGGACTTCAGAGAACTATGACAAGGACATGCAGGAACCCCTGCAGTTTCTTTTTTAAACCCAGTAAAGCAATATTTTTGGTACAGTACCAGATTATTTTCATCTTAAACCTTCTAAATCAAAGTAGTTATGTAGCTTTAAAAGACAGGATTTAACAGAAAGCTTTTTTTTTTTCTTTAATAAAAGTAATCCGTGCTGTACTACTGAACTGAAATTCAAGTTTATTAGCGTTTATTAAACACTATTGCTGTTAGCTGAAATACCTCTCTAAAAGGTTCTCATCCTTTACTACTGCTGCCCTGTGAAAGGCACTGAAACTGATTTGAAAGTTGACTTCTATTTTCTCAAACCTCAATCTGAGTTACAGGGAGGATGGCAGGGGAAAAAAAAAATCAACTGAAATCAGTTTTACTAATAGGTACCCATTAATTAATTAAAATAATATAATAATAAAACAATATTCATATAAAAACATAGTCCTTTCACTTCTAAGCCTAACTCTAAAAAGGTCAACTACAAATGGAAAGCTTGAAAAGCAGCCTTTGAACATATACATTTTCAGACTTTACATTTTTTTAAGTTTTATTCTGAAAGCTCGAACTTCTGTTCTTATGAAAGAAACTTGTGTTTTCCTTATCAAAAGTAACAGGACCATCTTGATGACAACTGAGTCTTTCTCTGCCTGCATTACCTGAGGCTTCTGAAAGCACAGCAGCTCACCTGGAAGTAGCAAGACTCCCTCTTGCTGCTCTATAGGTAAAGTAAATAACACAACCAATAAAACCCTGCTTAAAAGGGACTAAAAAGCAGGAAGTATTTAAAATCCTAAAATTAATTCCAATGACTTTGATATTACAAAAGGATTCTTATCCACATCACTATAGCTTTCTATGGCAAGGACGTGAAAAAACAGTACTTTAGACTTGTATCAAACCTGTGCAAGGGAGAAAACACTGGGGAAGGCTACACAAGTAGCTGCTGCTGCAGTCATTATAAGAACTGATGTAAAATGCTTGAATTATATTTGATCTATTTCAAATTTGAATTATATTTTATTTCATTTATTTCACTTAACATATGCAGTTTCAGATTCAGAAGTTATATTTGAATACAGAAATATATCTGAATTGCTTTGTCTAATGGAAAAACTTGCTTTAATCAACACCTTTTCAGAGATCACTCGCATAACTCAGTTTCCAGTGCACGAAGTAGAAACTAATTTAAAAACCAAAAGAGTGTTTCTTTTGAACAGCACTGCAAAAAGCATAATGGGTTCACTTAGAAGCACTTTCCAAGTATCTAAAAGTTTTCTGGAAGAACAACATCAAAACCCCCAAAAAATCCTGATGGACATTTGCCTGATGCATCAGAAAAAGCCAATATTCAGTGCCATCTCAGGCTTTAAGTGCTATAAGGTCATCGTATTGCAAACATTCACATATAACTACAGTAAAAAACTGAACACAAGTGTTTTGTACATCAACTATCACCTCAAAATTAAGCTTACGTGAACAGAAGGAAAAAAAAAATCAGCGAATGGGAAGAAAAAAAAAAGTTCAATTTAATAACCTGCTTGGGGGTTTCTATTGTTTTGTTTGGTGTTAAGTACAGATTGCTGGGACTTTCAAATGCTACTTAAAAGTTGTAATTCTTTAGCAATGTTTTCTTCTCTTCATTATTATTATAAGGGAGGTTATTATTTATTAAGATTTACTATTAGTCAGATTATTATTTCTGAATCATCTCCCCAGTAGCAGGCACTGTCTACCTCCACCAGAAGCATCAGTCTCACACAGCAAGACAAACCCAAAGCAGCCTCATCCTTTGTGGCCCTACAAGATCTTGTGGCCATGCACACCAGACCCTTCTTACCCCCCATGTGAGACATGGATCTGACAGCTCCTCATCCCCACATCCTCACACCAGACACAGCAACTCCTCTGCTCAACTGGTACCACCTGACACCTTATCTTCACATTTTGCTAGTCTGGCACAGAAGAGAATCCCATGAAAGATTATTTCAAACCTCCTTTTCTTGGGAAACAAGAATGAATCATTATGATTTTGGTAGGAATTACTCTTTGCTAGTTTTGCAAGTTATCATCACTCTGCAAATAAAAGGCAACAGCTGAATCTACCTTGCAATGAAAGAAGGCTCTTTTGTCCTGGGAAGCAGACACCATGTTCCATTGCTAAATTAATCCAGCAGCAAATTTACAACCCCTGGTATTTCACAAGCTGCATTGCTGTGCACTAACATCACATACCTATATGTTTTAAGCACTTAATTTCCACAGAAGCACTTCAAGCCAGATCCATGTTTTTATTCCCCGAGATGGTGCTGGCAGTAGAACACAGGGAAGAAAGAGCAGAAGCTGAGCAAACTGCCCCAGGCTGTTCAGTAACTTGCTGGACTGGAACACAGGTGTTCCTGGAGATCTTCCTCTCAGTCAGCTACACTGCAGGAAATACACCCATGCACTCACATACATAATATTTAAAATCATTGTGCAAGGACTGAAAGGAATAGTGGGCAGACAAACTCTCTCAAATCCTTAAATATATTTTAAATAAATACACTTACATTTAGTTTGTTATACACTTACATATCTGTTTATTATGCAGAAGTACCTTATGATTTTTTGCTAAAAAGGATTAGGTGGGATCAGACACAAAATCAATTCATGTCTACTACTAATCTATGTAATTTTATTGTATCTTCATTTTTTCTTTATAATGAACCTTCCCCAGCTTAGCTAATCTAACTTTGTTATATTTTCATTATTTTTATTAATGCTAAACCTTCTCTCACTGTCCCTTGCCTACTTACTTTTATTTTTTGATGTTTCTTATCTGTGTACTTCACCAAGTAATAACACAAAGTAGTAAACAATATTAACATAATACAGCCACATCCTCTCCTAAGATGACTGCTGTCCCTTAATAACTCAAGTAATATTCATTTAGGGGATACAGAGAAAAACAGGAGTGGATACCTGAATTAGGCTGGAACCATACAATACTTGATAACCAAAAGAGAAGTCACAGACACAGTTTTTAACTGCACTCATGTAAATAAGATCTCAGCAGAAATGAAACCTTAACACGCTTACTGTCCACAATAAAGAAAGATCCAAATGAGGTAAACTCATCCATGTAATCAGAAAGGAATCACCATTCATTACCTCTGGTATGTAACTTTGCCCTGGGCATGGGCTGGGCAACATCCCTCAGAACCTGGCAGCAGCTCTCAGGCTCTGGATGTCACTACCAAGCAGCTCTGGTGTTACAGCTTTGAGAGAAAGGTCCAGAGATGTTGACTACATGTTTGGGAGCTGCAAAATGTTGGGACCAAAACTTAAATCTATAAGGGCAGCAGAGTCCACATGAAGGCACACTGGGCTTTCTCCTTCTAAAAGGCTCCTCAAAGCTGTTTCACTGGGAGGAAGTGCTAAACTCCAAGGTTTGACTGGAACTCGGGGCCTCTACCTGTGGTCCTCACTGGTGAAGATCTGGAACATTGGTCCAAAGTGTTCTTCCTATCATACAACTCAGACACTTAACTTCTTTATGGTAAGGAAAGGAAAGGAAATTTATACAAAGCATATAAATTCAAAGAATTGGGATTTCATTTTTAAGAGCAAGGCTTTGACTGAAAATGTTTAGCTAAGCAATGAATGGATGTAATATCTTTGAATTTTTCAAGATAACCTAAAAGAAATATTAACCTTAAATGCATAAATATCTGACACTTCACAATATTAAACATGCAAATCTATGGTTCTGACCATAAAGCTGTGTTGTAATTAGCCTCCTCAAGTAACAGTGGTGTTTAAATAAGCTGAAAAGTCTCAGACTTAACAAGCTTAGTCACCTCTACCCACTGTTTAAATCAGTTTTTAAAAAGAACTTTGATATATTTGTTCAACACAAACATAAGGAAAGACTTTCTCATATTAGTCATTCATCAGTAATATTATTCTTCTCCTACATTTGTATTTCAGTCCCAAATATGTTCCCTGCTGGCTCAAATCACAGCATTTTACTGATTCTAGTGTGGCTTAAGTAAATTCAAGAAATCTAAAAGCTCCTCTATAACTTCAGCTTCAGATCCTCTAGTCCTAACAAGTTCATTTTCAGAATTCCGACTATGAATTATTACCTTAAGCTTCCAACTTCTGCATGGAAATTAAAGTAAATTGATTTTCAAAACCAATAACATGTGGAAAAGATTTCTGAAAATACTGAGGAGCAAGACAGAAAACTGTTTTTTAGACTAGATGACAGATTTTCCACAGATAAAATTCTTACAATTACACGTTTGACTTAGACACACAATCAAAATTGTGAGTTATATATCAAAATAATTGGAGCTCTGCTACTGTCATCATCCACTTTGAATTTTCAATGAAAAGCCTCTGCACAGCACGAGTGGTGACTACAGCAGATTAAAAAACAGCTTTCAGAAGTTTTGTTAAAATTCATAAGTAAGCCAAAGCAATTAATTAACATATGGGATAAACCAATGTGCTATTCTACAACATAATTATCAGGGAATTTGCTGCAAGAAAGAATTTAAAGCTGGCAAAAGATTGGATCATATGTGACTTTGTGACTAAGTTTTAGTTACAATTACTATTTGTGGATTCTGTGGCTGTTGCTGCCAATACACATAGCACAGTGCCATGAGCATGCAGCTCCTCTGCAGGAACTCATGCACATTCTCAGAGATAAGATAAAATAAAATTATAATATCTATCCAATTCAATTAAATCTCAAAGTGGTGGCTTTTTCATAAAGTACTTTCCTGCTCAGGAGAAGATGACTTCACTGAAAAGTTTTTATTGCCAATATAAAAAAATGGAGACATCAATACCAAAAAGATACCTGCCACATGCTAAAGTACAAGCTTTCTTTAGTAAAAGACATTCTACATGCAAATTTTCAAATCTTCCCAGCTAGGAATCAGAAAACCTTTAAGAAAAATCTATAATCTGCACAACTGCATTTCTAGTGCTGCACAAGGAGCATTTCTAGTGATTCTTGATATCACTTTAATTGAACGTAAGCATTACAGTTAAAACCATCTGAGAATCCTATTTCAAGTATTTTCAAACAAATATTTTAAAAAACATAAAAAATAGTCTAAGCTATCTTAAAACTCTCAAGACAGTAAAAGACAAAAAAGAAGCAAGTCTCATTCCCCTCTCTCTGGTATGTTTGATATAGAAATGTCAAAACACCTAGGATTTTTTCCTTAAGCCTACATATATTGCTTTTAAGTACTGCTTGAAGGTTAGTACTGAACAGATGCAATTACACTGTATATTAATAGTGAAAATAGTGTATATCAATAGTGATTAATAGGACTTGCATGTTGGCAGCTTCATCTGTATTAATTCACATGCTATGCAAAGAGTCTCCCCATATAACTAAGTAGTGCCCCACAAACACACATTTGTTCACTGCTGAAGCTCAGTGTTTAATGTTCCTTTGCTTCTTCCATTAAATAATTCTCTGCACTTTAGAATTCCATTTTTGTGAGTCCATCACTTGGGTCCAGACTATCAGTGCCTTTGCACTTCTAAAAATTGCCACCCTGGACCTCCTTGAGCACGCTTCATGATCAGCATCAGTGCAGCACAGAATCATCCTGGTTGAAAAGGAGCTCTGAGCTCACCAAGTCCAACCACACACCCATGCAAAAAGCCAAAAAACAAAACCCCTACAATCTCAGCCACTAGAGCATGCCCTGAAGTGCCACATCTCCCATGTTCTTAAATACCTCCAGGGATGGTGACTCCAGCACCTCCCTGGCAGGCTGTTCCAGTGACCACTCCTTCAGCAAAGAAATTCTTCCTGATACCAAATCTAAACCTCCTCTGCTGTAACTTCAGACCATTTCCTCTGAACACACTCTGGCCATTCCCCATATTCAGTTACTTTAATTGTATATAAATGCTAAACATAGTAGGACATTTATGTGGTAATAATTATATGTTAAATCCTTACATCTTACAGCTTCAGCAGTTCACTGTGTTCACTGTATGTGTGCTGTATAAATTCAATCATATATTACCATATTAAATAATTTTTTCAGTTCTGCTATCTAATAGATTTTTTCATAAAAGGAAATAGTTCATGAATTCCGTGTACACAGTTGGTGATCTCTTAGTCAAATTCAGTAGCAGCAGCTGTTAACAAAAACACACTATTTGTCCTTAGTTGGCAGAATTATCCTGCAGCTTACTCTGGTGTTTGCAATCAAATCTGCAGGACTGCATTCACTTCACTTCTTTCTGTATCTGCAGAGGACTGATGAACTGACAGCCTGGACTAACTTAGCTGAAAGAATGGATTTAAAATTCAAATTTCAACTGTAGTCCTAAGAATATGCTGAAGAAATAGGTAGTTGTGACAGTTCTAGGAAAAAAAAAATAATATATGTCATTCTGAATGATAGCAAATAATGACAGAACATTCCTGCATAGGGGGAGAGTAGAGGAAGTACCATAAGCTAGACCATTGTGATAATACAAGAGGAAATTTTTTAAAATAAAATAAAATAATCTTTCAAATTATTCTTAAAAATACCCATTTTTATTAAGATAAACAAAACTGAATTGAAGATAAGATTATCTTAAATGCTTTTGTAAAGGAAATAACAGGAAAATTTATTGGTACCTTCTAGACACTAGACAGATATTAAAAAATTGTTGCAATCATAAGATCTGCACAGAACATGGGCAAAGCTGCTTCTTTTCCAATGGAAGCCAAAATTAGATAGACAATAAAACATGGCTGAAATTTTTATATATATAACTGAAATCTTACTACTCTCCTTGTGTGGCTACAAATACCAATCCTGCTGCTTGAATTACAGGTGGTTGCCCTTTCTCTTGAAACAGGTCTAAAAGAAATTACTTCAAGCCTTGCATGAAATGATCATAAAATAATTCTGGGTTCAAATAGCATCCTTAGCTATACAGCTGTCTAAAGCAAGCCTGGGCTGGACAATGACATCACTGAGAGCAGAAGTAAGGGACTTGTTCCTTCTCCTGGTGAAGTTCTACCACCAAGAACACAAGTGCTGTGCAAATACTGAAAGATCCTGTATGATTGTGAAGCTCACAGGGGGATCATTTGGGAGAAAAAGTTTGGCTCCTCTCCTTTCTTCTAAAACTGTCTTAGACAATTTTCATGGAACAGCTTTTGAATAAATGGCCACTTCTGCCATCAGACTGGCAAAAAAGAGTCGTTAAAAAAAGCAAGTGTGAAGAACACTGAAGAGAAAAAGTGCTGAAATATTCCTCATAGCAACCAGGGACAGGTGCTGGACTTGATGATCCTGACAGGTCCCTTCCTACTCAGCAGATTCTGTGAACCAAAACACATTCTAAAGTAACATTTAAACCCCATGCTATTGCAAAAGAAAACACCGATTATAAGGCAGAAATTCCTGCAAACTGCCACACCCATCTCATGCTTTTAGAAAAAAACTTCAAATGCATCAGTGCAAGGAAAAGGATCACTATGCAACCACCACCCCACCTGGACACAAATGCAGACAAAACTCATTGCCCATCACAGAAGCAGAGCTGCAAACTAAAATAGATGGAATTGATAATGTAATTCCTGTCAGCAACAGTTAAATGCAATTGCCTATTTACCTTGTTCTCTAAAGTTCTGCCTCTGAAACTCAGCCCCATCACTTCACAACTGTGTAGCATGCAGAAATTGATTTTAACTTATCAGGAGTTCCATAACTGATAAACAGTAAAATTTGTAAAACCACTTCATAAACGTTTATTATGTATCTAATTAAAATTCTTTTAGAGGTAATTCCATGTCAATGCATGCAAGAAAAACAGTTTTGTCTAATGCTAGGAAGATGGACCTTAAAAAAGCATCCTAAATCTCAACTATTAAACTAACTTCCATTTCTCTCTTTAAATAAAATATCCAAAGAGTACATTAGGGCAAAAAGGAAAGAACGTTCAATAGAGCTGAAATTTGGGGTTGTTGTTTTGGTTTGTTAGTTTGTTTGTGTTTGGGGAGTCTTCAGGCATTTTTTTGTTGTTGCTTTTTGCTTTTTTTTTTTTTTAAACAGCAGATCCTCACTACACAGCCTAGCACTTAATATTTCAGAGCTAAATCAGTCCAGGGAAGTGTATCACGTATGTGAGGCCGTAATCAACACAGTGGAGTTTTCATAATAAATCATAATGCCACACAAAAATTTTGCAATCAAAATGAGGTGCCAAAAAGAGAGAGAATTAAGAAAAAAAAAAAAAAAAAAAAGAATTAGCAACTGAGGTCTGATTTTTTTTTTTTTTTTTCAATAAAGATTTCCCTTTGGCAGCTGAAAGACATTGAACTTGGCAGACTTTCATCCCCAGGGAGGGAAGAGTTAAGTCACTCTGCTGACAAGGAGGTCTGACCCTGTCTAAGAAAGCCAAGAAGAAAAGAGGAGAGGAAAATGACAGAAAGTCCCTAATGAATGACCACAACATAGAAAATTCCATAAGATTTACATTTGTAATTGAACTGTTAAGAGTAAGCATTTCACTGCTCTTTTAGCACATCATCATATCACTAAATGTGCCTGGCAATATTTCCTGTGCCTAGAAAATGAAGGATAGTGGCTGTGTGTCTACTTTAATGCATGCCAAATTACACCCACCATGTGACTTCATTTCTATTACCCAAAACTTTTGGCATCTCAGCCTAAACTGCTTTTGCTGACAAAACCACTTGGAGTGCAACCCTTAGATCTCTTATCTGGAGAGAGTTCAGGCATGTACCTCCTCAAACCATCAGGGTTAGTAAGAGCTTTTGTGCTTGGACATGTGGTTTGACAGGCATGTTATAAATAGGATTGAGGAATAAATGCAGAATATTCTAGAGACAAGGAGTGCAAGGACTGTTTTCCAGCAAGGCTGTGTATAAATTACCAAGAAAAAGAATGAGAGAGAGGATAACCAGCTGCTCATCATACTGTTCCCTATTACAAAGTTAGGGGGAAAATAATAATGCTGGGGGAGGGAAGAGGGAAATCAATAGCTTCATTTGGAGACATTTAATGAAGTATCTCAATTCTTGATTGAGCTCTTTTTTTTTCCCCTCTCCTAGCTCATTTTTGAGGCATGCTGCAGAAATGCATTACAGTGCTAATAAAAATGCAATATGTTGGGGGTTTTTTTAGGATAAAAGTCTGATGGAGGAGAGCAGGTAAGCCTCCATCTTTAGCAAAAGGAAGGATAAAGAACTTCGTTATTTGAAAAGCTCCTCTGGCAACACAACAATATCCAGCATTAGTAAACTATTGTGAAAGTTTGTTCACTTCTTTAATAAGACTCCTGGGATGAAGAATAAGAGTATGAGTCAGATTCTCAGCTGCTGTAAATGGGTACAATTCCATCAAAATCACTGCACAGTGACTATAAAAGAAGTAACAAAATCTAACCCAAGTTTTTAAGAGCTTCATGAACACAGAAAAAAAAATCCACTCTATTTTCTACTGTTACTGCTTTTGTTGAGTATGTTTACCTTCACTAGCAGAAAAACAAAACAAACCCTTGCAGAATGAATATCCAATCTGTACAATCTCACTGTGCTGATCCCTGGACATTTATCAGCACACTGGCATCTGCCAAGCTGCACATATAACCCCAGTTTCTATTTATGGAATGGGTAGTAAAACAAAAACCATGTTTAAGATAAATCATCCATGTTAGAGCACAAAAATTCCCAATAATGGTTCTTGCTCTAAGATAATAAGTATTAATAGAAGTTAACGTGGACTTTGATAGTAACAAGATCTGACAAGAATTCAGATTGTGTAGATTAGAGAAATGAAAATCCTTAAAATTATTGCTGCATTTTAAGAACTATGTCATGGCATCTTATGATTTTCACAGCTCATTATTAAAAGTTACCAGCACAATGCAGTTGGCCGTGTTCATTGATGAAATTTAGAAAGAAAAATGTTTTTGAAGAGCTAGAGTAAAGAAATAGTAGTTCCTTCTGCTTTCCCCACTTTGAGTCTATTAAAACCTGAACAATTATAGCAGTTTTCACAATATATGAATCAGCATACATTAGTCATGATCTATGTTTCACAGTGTAGTGACATCAGTAGCCAGGTAAAATCTGGGCTAGAGCTGTTTCTGCCCTGAATTCCAAGAAGCAGGGACTTTATTTTTCTTACTTAGAAAAGCACAACTCTTGCATGAATAAATTTTCCTACAAAAGAAAACTGAATGCCCCCTCACATCTGGGTGATACAGAGGGACAGACAAGTAAAAGAATCAAAGAAGCATATACACAACTACTGCTAATAAAAGACTGGCTAATATACATCCTAATTCCTAGCTAAAAAGGTGTCAATTTTTTTTTTTTCTTCTTTCCCTTTTTTTTTTTTTTTTAATACCTTTCACCTGGTCATTTTTAGATGAAGGAGTGAAATTACTAGTTCTAATGGGTACCAAACAAATGATGCCAACTAATGATGTCTGGTCCTTGAGAGGGAATGTTATGCAATGACTTACAGACTTCAGGACAAAGAGCAGCACAGAACCTGGCAGTACATTGAACAAGGCACTACTGGTGTGGATACCTAAGCAAAGGAAGATGCCTTCTGGCTGCTTGGATTTGCCCAAATCCCAGTTTTCTGTGCCATCCTAGGAAAATGCTGAGGCCATCTGACTCATCCTGATCTCTCTGACTTTTGGCCTGGTGCTGAAAGGCCTGAAAGAAGCTCAGCTCCTGAGATGTGACACTGGTGTTGCAAAATGCTGCTCTCAGCTTTTTCCCTGTTTTAGGAGCACGTACAAGGTTTAGGCTGTTTTGTAAAACCAATCAGCTCTTGTGACCATTCAACCTTAACATCATACAGGGCAGGGAGGAAGGGAAAGGAATGAAGTTATTTTGTCCTTGTAGCTAGCTGTGCAGTTTCCAAAAAAACCCACAAAGATATGCTCATGAAAATGCTTAAATATGAGCTTTGATGATCTTCAGATAAAGCTTAAGTTGCTCTTATTTATTTGCAAAACATTGACATTTGAATTTGCAGCTTTTTCTGTTGACTTAAGACCTTTAAATAATTTTTAACTACAAAAGCCATTCATATAATTGGCACTTCTAAATAGACAAGTAATATAGATATTGTTTAAAACCTAGGCTTAAAAAAATAGAAATTAAATATGTTTCAAAACATTCCTAAGAGTAGTAGAAAACTTGCCACCACCCAAGGAATAACATATTAATTCTAGCAGCCTTTTTAACCATTCCAGAGTCACCTAAAGAATTCAAGGAGGGGGGAGGGGAAAATCCCAGATCCCAAGGCATTACTGGAATGCCTGCTATGAGCTTCAAGACACTCAAATGCCTTTAGGGTTTTTTTTTTCCCTGAAGTTATTCCCTTATCAATAACTGCTGATAGAAAAACTGCAAACAGAATTATCTACAAAGTAAAGTTTCTATGAAAGTACAGACGACAGAACATTTAGTTTAAAACTTAGCCAGCCTCCAAAACAGAAAGAAACAGCTTTTTTTGTGAGGATCGGGGTGTTTAAAGTTTGCTTTTCTGGGGTAGGGGTTTTATTTTTGTTTTCTACTTCTTTGTTTGGGTTTTTTTAATTGCAACGTTCTGGTGCTTTTTTGTGTTTGTGTCTTCTAAACATGAAATTAAAATTCTTATTAAATCTGGAAGAAAAAAAAATTACACAGCTTCACTCACTCAATGTTGACCAAAAGGACAACATACCTAAGAAGAGGGGAAAAAATAAAACACTCCAAACAAAAATATTATCTTTTTTGAATACCAAACACATTCCATCCGTTTCATTTCCAAAACCAGCTGAAACAGTTTCTGTTATGACTGTGAAGAGATCTGAGGCATTTCCCCCATTCCTAAAATACTTGATTGAAAAAGTCATGTATTATAAACTCAGGCTTAATTTGAACACTGTGGTCCCCTAAGACAGTCTGCTAGCCTTATATCAACTTATAGGTGTAAAACAAGCTGTCACACACAATTTCAAGAACATTTTATAGAATATCCAATCTTATCAAAACACTGGTAAACTCTATATGCTAACACTGCTGATAGATTTTTCCTGAAGGAAAAAATGTCCCCTTTAAAAATAAATTGTATTTTTCTCATCAGCCTGACTGCTCAGCATGCCTGCACCATGAGAAATCAGGAGTTCAGCAGGATTTTTACTGGGAAATTTACAGAATGAGGACCAACCTGAAGCTTTTTTTCTTTCTTTCTTTTAAAAAAACCCTACACATTTAGGGCTATAGATAACCACAGTGCACCTGCAGGAATATAGTGGTCTGTTCTCATAAGACTCTTGTGCTCATGGCTAAAATGAGCTCCCTGGCTTGGGCTTCTCCCAGACAAATATTAGGTAAGTGAAGAGTTAAGTTTTAATAGGCACTACTCCATGGACACCAGATGGCTTTAGGAAGACCAGCAACACTTGATAGAAGTCCTTATCAATTCAGATTAACAGTTCTATGGAATTAAGAGTGTATGAAATGGTACTGAGATGAACCAATGCAACTTCCACCTTTTTCTACTGGAAATTGAGTTTAATATAACAGGGTTGAAAATATTGCCCTAGTATATACAGTATGAACAGCTATAAATTGGGTTCAAGCATGCAGCATAGTCTCAGCTATAAGAGGACACATCAGCATCTGAATCATAGCTCCTTCATAGCTGACACATGTCCTGGAAGTCATTTGAGAATTCTGGACTCAGAAATGGCTTTTTCCCCTTGGAAAACAGTGCACTGAAAACACCACTTTACAAATGCATCCTCAGTCTCCCAGAAGGAAGCAAACACATTGTGTGGTTGTACAGCAGTCCAGTAACCATGGTCACATTTACAGTGTTCTGTTACCAACATTTCCAGAAGATATTGGCTCCCTTGGCCAACATTTACCTTCTTTACAAGTTGATTCCAGGGCTTGACTCATACCCAAACATGGCAGTTCCGTGCAATTCCATGCATCCACACAGGGATGACCTGTGTGGGAGGGGACCATCACCTGCCCTGTCCCAGTGATGACTTTTCCAGCCAGCTCTGAATCTGCTGTACCAAGGCCATCATGTGTCAAAACTTCAATGAGTTGGAGGAATCCATGGTCCCTCTATTAAGAACATATTTTAAAAGTGTGGCAGCTGCTAGAGGCAGGAGAAATGGAAGGAGATGTGGGGAGGAGAAGACACATTGAAGGAGATGTTGGGGACACAGCTGGAGATGCACTCTTAGAAAGTGACAGGGTCATTCCAGAGGAGGGACATCTCCAAGAGGACTGCAGCCTGCAGGTGACCCTTGCTGGGGCAGCAGACAATGAGTAAGACACAAGGAGCAGTAGACAAAAACAAGACACAAAGAGTGGCAGAATGAAACCATTGCATGCAGGCTGTCACCTCACCAAAGGAACTGGAGCAATTCAGAGGTAACCCACAGTACAAAACAAGGGAAGTTTGTTCTAGGGGAACAGACGGGAGGCATTTCCCATGGGTGTTTGTTAAAGTTTTACATTTTGGGGTCCCTCCCAATATCCAACTGGCATTCAGAAGGTTGTGTTATTTGGCAATAAGTTTTATAAAAACTCTCAAGTTGAGAGTATTTTGCCAACACCACCATATGAGCTTAAATAAATCATGATGACCACCACTTGCTTACAGCCTCACAACAGGAGTAGCTGATGGGACCAGGTTTTCTACATTTTAGCCAATAATGAGGTTTAAACTCTTTCTAGGTCAAGTGTGCCTCTCACATAGTTTATAAGCTACCCTACTGAGAACATACTCCTTACAATTTAGTCTATTCCACTGACAATACTCCTCACAGGTGCCTTTTGCCTTGTACAGTCTTGTCTTAAACATCTCAAGGTACAGACTCCTTCAGCTCCCCATAGGGTTATTTTGCAGCTTAGCATGTTTGCTGGAAACTTTCTTCTCTGATCCAGCTTCCCTCTAAAACTTCCCTTTATTGAATTCAAACAATTCTCATTATTATAATGCTTTGGTATTTCTCACTGAACTTACTTTCTTGTTCTCTAAACTCTCATTAAGTATCAACTCAGCTTTTTGTTTTGGCTTGTTGTTTTTTAAATAAGTATTTTAATAACCTGTCCACACCAATTTCCTTTTAATAGCCAGGTCAACCAGAACTTACAGATTCATTTACAGAACTTCAAAATAAAAAAATAATTTTTAAAAAAATGGTACTAAAGCAAACAAATTTAATTGTATTCTTAAGGCAGTAGCTATTAAAAATTTAAGGCAGTGCTAAGTAAAGATAAACACCAAAACTACCATTAGAACTGAACAAAGTTGCTCATCAGATACTTCAACTGTTGGTCTTACATGGAGGTTACCCTTAAGGTGAGATATTTCACCTGAAGGGACACATTATATCTCTTTGCAATCCCCAGCAATTTATATACTGCTGCACATAAAGGCACCTTCCTCCTTCTAGTCAGTCTGTTCTCAAAAGAAAACCTAAATAATTTTATCCACTTCTACTGCTATGGCAGGAAGACAACAGAAGTGTCTTCACTTCCCCACATGTACTAATTGCCAGTTTGACACACAAATAAGGACACTGGGATGCCAGAAAAGCTGTAGATGTAGCCCAAAACTCCTTTAAAAGTCTCCAGTCTTTACTCTCTCCCTCTTCTCAGTGGCAAATTACACAGGCAGCTTGAGAGCTTCATCCCACCAACCTTATCTTTGCTGCCTTATCAGCCATCAGATGAACTCTGGCTGCACATTCACAGAGCCAAGGAAAGCTGTGGACAGGACACAGCCAAGGAGAAAGAGAAGTTTATAAACTCCTGATAGTAATCGAAACCTATTGTACTCAAGTAAACAAACCCTAATTTTCTGTCAGGTTCCTCACTTCTAGCAGAAGTCTGATACAAAAGACATTTTTCAGCTACTTAGTATTTTAAGATAGCAGTGTAAACAAGATTAGAGATCACTGCAGATCTCAGGGTGAATACAGAAAGCTTGATATTGTCCCCAGACTCTCAGTTTTCAGTGTGCCTGTTTTGGTAGCACACATTGTAAACACCTGACAGATGGGTCACGGGGGATTACAGGTTTTACAGGTGATAACCATCAAGGCAACTGGTTTGGTACATGCTGCTTGGTTTAAAATTCTCTTAGGAGTAGGAGCTTATTTCAGAAACTGTAGATTTAATAGGCTCAGTGTTGCAGTGAAAACCCAGACCACAGTTAAAATCTATAATGCAATATAAATTGTGTCTTTTCTGAGAAAGACAGTCAATCTGCTAATCCTAGTTATATTTCTCCTACTAGGAGAGATTTTTACTTCTCAGGAAAACAAAAACATCATTTGCAATGAATTTGCTTTAAAGAATCATAAAGCAGCACCGATGGCACTCTCAGGTGAAAGTTGCCTCATAATGAGACATCATTAGCATATAAGAAAAAAAAAAAAAATCACAGTGAAGAGATAGAGTACACACACAGATTGTTAATTTGTGCAGTGTTCATGTCTTATAAATCTTTCATTTCATCCCCTGACACTGACGATGCAGAGAATGAACTCTGCATAGACTTTGCATTGGTGACAAATGACATTACTAGAAAGGAAATATGGTTTAATGACTAAACCACCTACCCTGCCACATCACAAGAATGACTGCAGTGGGATGTAAGGGTGTCCACAGCAGCTCTAATTTAGTCACAGCAACATGGAAACTGGCACATGGTCATTTACCAAGCAGCTCCCCCATCACTGCTTCTCAAATACACTATGGCCAACTGTATTTGAGGAATACCAAGGAAAGCCAAGACTCCCAAAAACTGACTGCAGCAGTCACAAATAACATTCTTCCCTGCCTAACGTGTAAAAAGGCAAATATCACAACACAAGGAACAGGAATAGTTCAGGAGCTTGTAAGGATACTTAAATCAAGAATCCATTTGCAAATCTGAAGGTGTGTGATTAGTTCTCATTGAAGGCAGTGGTGAATTTCATAGTGAATTTCAATTACTTTCACATAAGAAATAATTCTGACATCCATTTCCATTAAAAATGCTACAAGTGCAGCTACAATACCAGACATGTGGTGTTGCAGCTGTAGTTTACCAGTGTAGTTTACTTCTGTGTAAAACAGAACTGTTTGGAGGTCATACACCAAATTAACTCTCTCTGATGAAGCAAAGGCAGTCTACAAATACAGATTACTGTTTCAACTGAGAACTTATTTTTAAAAATGACATTACAAAAGACAAGGAAAAGAGGGGCTATTAAATTCCCCAAAACCAAGACATACACACACCCCTCCCCTGCCAATACTCTAAAACTATGGAGTTACTACAGCTCATTTTCCACTCATCACCAATTTTTCTGGATTTTAATTGCCCTCGATGCATTCAAACATAAATACCAAACACCAAAACCAGGAGAGTGCTTTGACTGGATTTTATCTGAAGTAGCAAGTCAGCCTGGGACAGTTTCATTTGCCAAACACAACAGTCCTAAATATAATTTAATATTCTCATCTTTATGTACCTAAAAAGATACCGATTATGTTTTCAGAAAGGAGGTACCTGACTGGAGTCTGGTATTTTCTGACTTTTAATTTATGATGCAACATTAGGTTCCAAATAGGCAGAGGCTCTGTTAAGGTTACTAAATACATAGAGGTACATGAGATTTACATTTTACTGACTGAAATGCACACTTGTTCATATACAATCATTAAGCAACTTTAAATGTGTTAGGATTTTTTTAAAGATCAACATTACAATAAAGCTTTGAAAAATCCTTCCAAGAACTTCCAAGTTTGTTTACACACAATTACTTAAAATCAAAATTTATCTGCAACTTAATTCAGCTTGAAATATTTTTCATAGACTATCAATTTTCACACCCAAATAAAATATTCAAAAACCTTTCACTCCCTAAGCAGGATCAAGTTACAGAACTAAAAACACAACTAGAAAAGGAATTGATAAGAACAGTGCTGAATCACCCAAAATTTACACAGCTGTTTCCAAAAGCTCTCTTAGAAGACATAATGCTTTCTCCAAATAGGCAATACAATAAAAAGCATAAATAGTAATAATAATAGCAAAGTCTTAATCTTATTTTCTTTTCAGCTTGCTACTTACTGTAGAAACCCAAATCTATCTGTGACTTTGTAAAGTCGATAGTCAGCATCTTCCCATGGTTCAATCTGGGCACCCTCCCGTCCCTAGAGGAAAGAATTAAAAAGAGGTAAATTTAGTTTTATGACACAATAAAACTACAACACAATAAGGTACAACAGAGAAAAAAGGATTCAATCATTCAAAGCATAATCTTTGTGACACACTGGTAGTAGGGTAATGGATGGGGAGAACACTAGTCCTAAACTGACTAACCAAAAATCAGGAGAGCAGCACAACTCTCCCAGCCCCTACAAACAGTATTTCCATCACATGAAATCTCTTGGTCACCACTATACACACTATAATTTTCAAGCACTGATTTCAACTACAGACTCATCATGTCACATCTTTTGTTAATCTCCACAAAAGTTAATCTAATCAAAGTCCACAATGCCCTCTACTCTTTTTCTTTCCATACTCTGTGTTTCCTGATCCATCACCTGACAACAGCACATACTGTGGACAATCTCTTCTCACAGATTCTCTCTTCTCAGGCTCTTAAATCTCAAAGTTAAGGCCCATGCTGACCTCCAGCAGCTGTCAAACAGAATGCAGCACTGAGCTTTCCCTCAACAAAGCACTCCTTCACATTCCTTTTCTACTCCAACTGCCAATTTTCCTAAGACTTGCAGAAATTTAAGTGTATTTCAGTTATACATTCTTCTGGTTTGGGCTGCAAACAGGTTTCTGGGGGTGAAAGAACACATAACATAAACCACATGTTTTCCTTATTAAGAAAACCCACAGCTGCTCACATCAGTGCACACTGTGCAAACCACCACAATGTCTGTCAGGTAAATGTTTCATGGACTGTACAAACAAGTCTATTGCTTAGTACTCCAGTGACACTTATAAAAATCCATGTTACAAGAATATGTGAGCAGTGCAGGCATTCTAGATATACCCTGTGCCAGGCTTTTACTTGTGGCTTTGACAAGTTTCTCAAGCCAAACAAGGTATGACGAGGGTATTCAATTTCTCACAGCAATCACAGAATCATCGTAGTTGGAAAAGACCTTTAAGATCACCAAGAATTATTAACCTAGCACGACCAAGTCCACTGCTAAAGCATGTCCCTAAGCACCACATCTACACAGCTTTTACATATCTCCAGAGAAGGTGACTCAACAATTTCCTTGAGTAGTTGGTTCCAGGGCCTGACAATCCTTTCCATTAAGAAATTTTTACTAATATTCAATCTAATCTAAACTTCCCCTGTTGCAACTTGAGACCATTTCTTCTCATCCTATATCACTTGTTACTTTGGAGAAGAGACCAACCCCCACCTCCTGCAAACTCCTTCCAGGTTGCTGTAGAGAGCAGTAAGGTCTCCCATGACCCTCCTCCTTTTCTCTAAGCTAAACATTCCCAGTTTCCATAGCTTCTTCTCACAGTATCTGTTCTCTAGACCCTTCACCAGCTCCACTGATCTTCAGACATGCTCCAGCACCTCAGCATCTTTATTGTAGTGAAAGGACCAAACCTGAAAACTGCTGTGGCCCAACCAGTGCTGAGTATATGGGGACAAGTACAGTACAATGCAAAAAAACCCATGCTGTTTGTTCATCTTTTAAGTCTCTAATGACTTAAATGGTTTTATTACTGTAATAAAAATTCAAATAAACAGTAAAATAACAGTCCTTCTGATCTCATAGATACACTGAGCATCCTCAAACACCTTAGTTTCATTATTTCTAATACATTACACTACCTTACAGTAGCTCCAGAGCAAGCTTGCCATGCACCTGAAAAATGAGTTGACTGAGTTATTACTCAGAATATCCCCTGTGGATGGAGAATTTAATTCACCCAGAGGCCAGTGTATCATGAAACCAGCAGATTAGTACTACAGAGAGAATTTTAAACAAATGCTAGTAGGAACCATAATTCATTTTTAAACAGACATATTCCTAAGATTAATTATAAAATGTCTTTTAAATTATTATCAAGTTCACTTACTCTGTCATACTTGGCAACTATCTCTGCTCGTTCTTGGGCAAGTTTGACAGCAGCATCCTGTTCAGCATCTGCACCTGTGGAGAATTAAAATAATGCTGTTCAGATCCTCTCCCTTGTGAACAAAGCAGCTAAGTAGTCTGAATATGAACTTCAACTTCAGAGGCTACTTGGATGTAGAAATGCCAAAACCATTGTATCAAAGCAAAATATAAACTTGGTGCATGTCTTGCATCCTGTTCAGAGTAAAATACAATTGTTGGATGGTATCCTAACTGCTGAGTATAGACTGCTCCTGATTTTCCTTCAAAGCAGGTATTAAATAGTTAAAAAAATAATACCCCATGACCCACTAAGACACAAGAAAACAGTAAATGCTACTCACTGCTAATTCCACAAACATTCACCTCATCAAAAAAAGCCAGAACATACAGTACTGGCTTAAAACAAAAGTGTGAACTATTTACAGGATCTGTAGAGAAGGATTTGAATACTGATGAATGCTGAAGAAATACTGCACAATTTTATCTGAGAAGCTAAGACTTACTTCTCAGAAAACAGGGAAGGACATAATTATAGTATCAGAACTCCAATCTGGGCCTCATAGAGTTGGAATATGTGTAAGGATTTGACAAAAGGAAAGTTGACAAACAAGAAAAAATGGATGTGTGGGTGAACACTGCATATCAGCACACTGCAGATGTTGACTACAGCAGTGGACTTTAAGGTTAGATAAATCTGGTTTGATGGAGAGAAGGTGAAGCAGACTGTATACATAACCAGATTAGGTTCCTTGGCATTGCTCCCTTAGCAGGAAAGAAAAGTAAGAATGATGCTGCTTTCAATATTCAACAACAATAATGCAGTTCAATATCCCAAATGTGATTATGATTCCAAATGAATTAAGCAAATCAGTTTTGATCAATTGTAAGTTTGTGAAAGACTGAAGAGTTGATTTGTTTTGGTTACTAAAAAGCAATTAATCTAGTTAAGCAAAGCTTTAAAAAGGTTTTAAATAGTTTTCAAGTACACACTGTATTAAAATTAACTCCAGGCATGTGGCTTTTCTTACACTATTTAGTACATGGCAACTTAATGAACTTCAGGAATTGTAAAAATCAACCATCTGGGACATGAAATAGAAAAACAAAATCAAACATTACAGTTTCATAACATGTGATATTGTTAATGCATTTACTTGTTCAAACCCAGCACTTTAGTAAAATTTACCTACATATTTCTTGGCTATTTAGACAAGAATTTTTGCCAAGGTGACCTTCTAAGCCATCTGCTAGGGATTTAGCATGGACTCTGCATGTTTTCACTTGAGGTTTTTTTAGGGGAACGCAGAGAAAACCTCAGTTTGCCCAATCATGGGCCCAAGTGCCAGTGTTCAGAGAACAGCAATGACTGTCCCAAACTTAACCTGACATCTGGCTCTACTGCTTTAAAAGTTACACTTCATTCTCCTCATTCTGGACCCCTTTGCTTGTCACCATCATTTGCCAGTCATATTACTCCCATTTATTAGTGAGGACAAGGACATCAAGCTTTGTCATTTTTTCCAGTGCACTCCAAAACTGGACATGTATTTTTCCAACTATTTGAAGAAGAAAAAAAAACCTAAAAAACCCCAAATTCACCAGTTAAGCATTACATCTGCTATATTTGGAAGCTACACACCTCTGTGCCATAACACCTGCAAGGTAAGCATCAATCAGATGCATTTCATATTGCTCAGCCTCTGGTGCTGTCCAAACTGTGTGTGTTTCTGTTCCTCCTGCTCCTCCAGGTGATGCCTCCACCTTCATTCCTTAGCTTCGTGAGGACGGGGAAGACACCAAGTAGTTTGGTAACTGGTTTGGTTTTCTCTGATGCAATTTCATAGCAAATGTGGGGCTTTGGTACTTCAGCTTACTATGTGAATGCTGACCAAGGCCAACTAGAGAAACCCTCCCCAGCACTGTCACCACGCAAGGGCACAGACTGAACCCTATGCTACTCCAAGTGCATTCAAGCACTACAGATTCCCAACACAATTATAACAATCCACTTTTTAATCCTTCACTAGTTGACATATTATGCCTACTAAACTGACAATGTCCACTAAACCAACTAAATCTACACTGACATAAAGTAGTATATGGAGCTTTGCATTACTTTCCAAGTGGGAAGCGGAAGGAACTCGAATGAAAATTAAATCTCTTTTTCTTTTGTAAGACACAAAGATATCTGTGCTTACAATAAATCTTTACAGAAGGCCAATTATGGAGGTTTTTAAAATTAAACTTTATGTTTGTTTAGAAAGCTGACATTTCTTCCAAAAATGTAAGTGCTAAACAATCCTAATCTTCACTTCTCCAGAGAAATGCAGGGGGAAGGCTGACTTGTTTAAGTGGGATTGGGCTGCTGGGCTTCAAGAAATGAGGAAAAAATAATTTTTTCCCCAGTCATGAGATTTGACTTGAGAAAGAGTGTGGCTGAAGAGTAAGTAGTCAATATGAAATGGTAGATACATTCAAGTAGCAAATAGTAGTAGTAAATTCAAGTAGTAAATAGTTGACATGACTTTTTTTTTAACAATATTTAAAGAGATTTCTACTTCTATTTAAAAACAGTCTCAAGGGCACACCCAGTTCTTCAACAAAGAGAGAATAAGCAGCACAAATCAGGACAGCAGCAGAAGCTGAAATAAAATTTAAGTCTTTGCTTAAGTGAATGCAAAACTGTATTTGCACCAGATAGAGAGTCCTGATTTATGCTGATAAAGTGGCCATAGCTTCTGTTCCTTTCCTCTGCATATGTAACACATGAATCCAAGTTTAGAATGTTCTTTGCCTTATGACAATTCAATTACATTTATTGGAGAAATTAACATATTCACTGCCTTCAAAATAATCCTCTTCACTTTCTGCCAGAATCATCTTAACCTCCAAGCTGCACTAAAATAGCTTCATGTTGCATTAATCCGTCCATACTGAAAACTCAGCAAACAGCTTGAGACAAGGACAAGAGGTCATGTTTCAGGAGATAGGCATAAAATATGATTTTTTTTTATAAGAGGAATTCTTTAAATATCTTCAAGTAAGAAATACAAGAATTCCTGATAAAGTAAAAGCTAAATATAGGAACAAGAACAAATTCTTCATGAGCTATCTTCCTGGGCACAGAAATACATCACTAAAAAATTAAAGACATGTAACAGATATTCTAAAGTCTTACCAGTTTTATTCAGTCTTATCTCACTGAAAGCAGTTACAGATGTGAAACAAGCAAGGTTAAATTTTCTAATTAAAAGTTAGCATTGCAGATGATCAGCACCACATTATACTGGAAACCATACAATCTCAGATGAGGTTGGTATTAATATATGGTCAATTAAGTAGTACAGAAAACTGATTTTGACTAAAAGCCATGGAAATATATTATCAATGACTTAAAAAGAGAAGTATAATCACTGGTGATAAAATCTGCCAATGATTCCATACTAAGCAGTGCATGTAAGACCCCCCCAAAATAGTTCAGGCCTATAAATATATGTTTTGAAAGCAGCATGCAAACTGAAGCATTATTACAGACAGAAAATCCCAGTCTGTGATGACATGAAAAAGGACTGACCTAACAACCAGTTTACTACTTTACTGCTACTCATGGAAGTCAGATTAGCTTACCTGTCAACACTGCTGAGATAATTAGTAAACTGCTGGATATAAGCTTTCAAAAGGATACTTAAATTTAGAGGATTTTAAACTGCCAGAGAGTCAGGCCTGATAAATAACTGTGGAATGCCATCTCTAGCATCAGTACAAGCTCTCTTCCTTTGTCACTCTAATAAGAATCTCTCTTTACCTCACCAATTATCAAAGAGTTCCAAAAGCCACTGTTTCTTTAAAGCAGACAGAGGTGATGGTATGTAGGAAATGTAAGCATCACAGACAAAAAAATAAACCAGTGCTACACAAGGAAGCAATCCTAATTAGACTCCAGTGCTTCTTTTGTGAGAGATGAAATAAGTGATCTGGAGATGCCAGTATTACTTAGTAAAGACAAATTTACAGAGAATTCTGGGTGTTACCCTGCTACCCACTGTTGGGTGATCCTTGTGTGCATCATAAACCCATTTAAATGAACTCTCATATTTTTCAAGCTGGAGATCATTGTGTCGTGGTTTGGATGTTGTTTTTTTTTAATTTCAAAGCCCTACCCAGTTCAGTCAATTGTTATAAAACCCGAGAAACATCATGACAAATTAAAATATATTTCTGCAACTTAGAACAAACAGGCCTCTTACAGAAACTTAAAAATCAACTGGAAACTCCCTGTTACTACTCATCAGCTGCAATTCAAAGTATCTTGCAGCTTGTAAGAGAGACAAGGAATTAATAATATTAACAGGCTTAAAGCAAAGAAAAAAATATGTAATGCCCCAATCTATAATGGATACAAGAGTAACTGGAATGGACCAGCTGCTATAGGTGATGTATTTAGACAGCAAAACAATAGATCCAAGTAAAAATAAAAACTACTAAAGGGGGAATAAAGACATGCCCTACAAATAGATGTAAAAATTAAATTCTTGCTATTAGTCATGGTTTTTCAAGCATACAAATTTTTGTGAGAAAGTGAATACTGATACAGAACTAAAGTTTGCCAGATTTAATCCTACTCAAAGAAACAAACCTGCCTCACTCTTGGCTATGTGCCATCTTCTTCCTTCTGTTTCACAGGGAGAAACAGCAGCTGTAGATGTAGGCAACTAAAGACATCAGAAAACATTTGATCCAAGATCCCCCATCACTCACCTCAAGTACAGTTTTTTTTAAGAGGGTGGGTGGGAAGACAAAAAAAAAGGAACAAATAGAATTGGTAAGAATGTATTTTTGTATTAATTTAAATTAGCAAATTAAACACTGAGGATCCTTCTTACAGCACCAGCAGCAACTCAGTTGTTCAAACTAAATGAGTGGGAACACAAACAGCCCATGGTTTCACCTGGTTTTCATCACAAAGCCTGACAAAACTGAGCTGGTGCTGAGTGAGGAGTTGCCACAAGACAGTCAAATCCTGGTCTTTCCTAAAAGAAAAGCTTCTTCTCTTCATCATTTACTAAGTACCTGTAATTTGAACTCTGCCTAGACCTGCATGGTTCCCAATTCTGTTCAGCTGCAGAACTGCAAAACAGGAGGGCACAGAAATTTAAGAAGTGATGTTTATCTGCAGTTGACTGAGCCCATGTCTCCAGCCAGTGCAAAAGTGGTCACACAGATGCAAAATATCTCTGGGGTGACTCAAACTCACTAGTGAGACTTCTCTCTGAAACTATCCTAAAACAGCCTAGTTATACAGAGTCCCTCACCTGGAAAAGGTAGCAACAGCTGAGCACTGACTCCCTCATCAAGGTAGCACAAAATGAGTAAGTTACACTTCTATCAACACACTTGTGCATTCTTCCCATGTATCAAAGGAGTGTGCAAGTATGAGGTACATTACAGTGCTTGTGCATTAACAGCAGCATAATAAATCACTTCTTACAATTGTGTCAGGTTTAAGTCATGCCTCTTCCCAACGTGGTCAGTATACTAATAACATCCTGTGTAATCTTATCTCAAATTCTGAAAAGAGTATTTCATCTTTGACCCATCATCACTGCCTCCTCAACTGCAGAGCAGCCTAAAAACCCCAAAAGATTTGGAACATGCTAATTTGTTTTCCATCACTTCACTGAAATTCTTGCTTGTTTGCACATTACACATTCCACTGCACAAAGAGCTGCACTGGCACAAATTCCTGTCTGCAGGCACTACCATCAGCTGCTACACATCTACTCATTCAAAGCACATATCAGAGCAATAAACAAACCATTTTTTAAGTCTCTGGTCATATCAGAAAGTCCCTTTAAGACAACACAGACTGTTTATTTTCCTTCCAGTCAGTTCCTACAAACAATCAAATAAAGCCATGACGTACACTTAATAGTATTTTGTTGTGGGTAGCCAATGTTCAAAAGGAAAAATCTAGGTAAATACTTGCACATAGATATTATCCTGTTCTGAACAGAAATTATTAGGCATCATTTATTGTGTTTTATTTTTATCTTAATATAGAGAGAACTTTTTGTATTAAAAGTGAAATAGTTACAGTCAGAAAAGCAAACCCTCTTACATAGCAATACTTTCTCAGGAAAAACAGGATTTTGAGAAGCTGAGTTCCATTTCTTCCACCTTTAAACATAATTATCTATCTTAATTGTATAAATTGTTCAGAACCTAAGAGTTACCACTAATCCAAAACAAGAGAGAAGCAGAACAGCACATGATATAAACAACTGCAGACCCGTGCATAAAATAAGAAGACATTTTACCAGTTTTGAGATTGCAACTTTCTGCCCAGTCCTTGTAAAGCTCTGCTTTAGTCTTCATGAAGTCAATCTACTTGTTTCTAGACCATACTCTGAATCAGTTTATCAAAACTAAACAGGGGAAAGTTCTCCTCCACTTGTAGCATTTGTTTCACATAACTGAGCCACTTGACACGTGTTCCTCTTTCAAGACACGGCCCCTCCACAGTGACACAAGCTGCAGATACCCAAACAAAGATGCTATTTATTAATAAGAAGTGTCATGCAGGCACCATGCAAGTGTTCTGCACCACAGCCCACAGCCCTGCATTCCAGCTAATAATAAACAAGAGGATTTGAACAAACAGCCTCAGAGAACCTGACTCCTCTAACACATCACTGTTACAGTCTTGGGTAAGAATTCTTACTGGTATTTACCCAGTGTTGCATGAAAAGCATCTTATTTAAAGGACTTAGGAGAAATTCAGCTTGAAGTACTCTGTTTCTGTTAAGAAACCATGAAATTAAGTAATACTAAAAATACAGTTTAGATTTCTGTAACTGGCTGGCATTCTCTACTTAGACAACAAGAGATTTTATATGCTTTCTACTTAACCTTCCTTATTTTTCAGGGTATATTTGGGACCTGAAACACTTAAGATTTTGGGAGCTGACAAAAATGTATAAAAATTCCAGATTGGCAGAGTTCTTCTGCTATTTCAAATCTGGTATGTAGTCAGCATTCCCAAAAGCTGAAAAATAAATCTCTACGTCAAGTATTCAAGTCCACACACTTTGAGACCTTCTCCTGCATAGATTTTAGTCCTTACACATGATCTCTAAAGCAAAATATCAGCTGCTATATGATGGTTACAGCCAGGAGACAGCCAATTCAATTTCTTGATTTAACCAAGTCAGAGGACAAATTGCTGCCTGACCTAGCTTGGAACATTTTGTGTAGGCTTCCAGCTCGTTCTGAAGCCAAAAGAAAGATGATCAGGATAGCCTGGAGAAGAGAAGATCAGGAGGATCTTACCAATAGACTTAAGTACCTGAGGAGAGGGCTCAAAAAGGCCAGAGCCAGGCTGGTTTCAGTGGTACCCAGGGATAGGACACCAAGGTTGCCTCTAAAGATCAGGAAAAGCATTTTAACTGTGGGGATTACTGAGCATTGGCACAGGTCGCCCAGGGAGGCTGTGGAATCTCTATCAGTGGAGATTATTCAAAAGCCCCCCTGGACATGGTGTTGGGCAACCAGCTTTTTGTAGCCCTGCTTGAGCATGGGAGTTGGACCTGCATAGGTCTCTTCCAACCTCAACAATTCTGTGTTTTCCTTGCACCCTGAAAAGTGCTAAAACATCAGGAACAGGAGATTTCATTAAGTCTTGCACTAAACTTTTTCCCCCCACAGTGACTGCAGAGCAAAAAAAAAAAAAAAGTTCCTTCAATTGTTTTAATTTTCCTCCCCACATTGCCCAGCAAAGGGCTGAGCCTGGCAAAATGAGCAGCAGCTGATTTCAGAAGCAGCAGCAGCTTCTTTGTCTTTACCACTGCTAACTGCTCCTGGATCCCACCCAAACCCAGGTGTCAATAGTTCAGTCTCTGGATTCAGTATGAATTTAGACTAAACCAGTGTGATACCCCCCACCAGGCACGTTTCCCACAGAAGGGGCATCTCCTTGCTGCTGACATTCATAAACAAACATGAATAAACTTCTTGCTATACAAAAATTGTCTTCCATTTTTCTCATGAACTGGTTTTGTAAAACCAACTACTTTCTGTTTCCTTACCCGAGAGTATATTTGGGCAGGACAAAAAGAACTGGCACACAATGAACAAAAGCACTCATTCTAGGTTAACTTTCTCAACAGATACCTTAACCACCTGATGTGGGTGATGCTTAGGGACATGGTTTAGTGGTGGCCTTGGCAATGCTGCCTTAATATTAGGACTTCATGATCTTTTCCAACCAAAACGATTCTTTGATTCTAAGAAAACAAGTTGCTTTTTAAGAGCACTCATACTTTTCTGCCACATGCTACCCTCAGGAAGAAATCAGTTAAGAATTATGTTACACTGATATTTTCCTTATATTTTAAAGTGATTTTAAAGTTTAGGGTGACTATTTTGTGGGTTTTCCCAGTAAAGTCTTACACAGAGAAAAGGGAAGATTCTGGCTTAAATTAAATCACTCTATCCAGAAGCAAAAAAATAAACAAAAAAAACTAGAGTGAAACGATTTGTAAAATCAATACATTCAGCTATGTGCTGCTCAAAAACAATCCAACTTCAGCAGCAAAACACACGTGTTCCTTTGTCCCTTGGAAACAAAAAAGCAGCATGGTGTTTCTTTGGAGTAGAACCTGTTGTAGTGTTACTGAATGAAAAGCAACACTAATATGGGGAAGATATCAAAGTGAGGATTTAACTTACAACCAAAGCAGCCTGACTAAGCAATATGCCACAGGAGCAACTTGTGTCAAAATATTAAAGTAGAATTTAGGAGCCTAATATACATATATATATATATCAAACAGAATTTAAATCAACTACTCTTACTGCCTTGCTTTCAAACTGACCAAAGGGCTTCCAGGAACTCTACTTATAGTGATCAGTTATTTCAACATGCCTGTGAGTTTATATTTAATAAGACAGCCTCGCTAATAGATATAGAGCACTGAAAGAACAAAACTCAGAATAAAACAGCAAAAGAATATAAACTAATAAAACATAACTCGGTCATTTACTTAGCCTTAATTTGCACTTATTTTTTCTGTGTGTTTCATATAAACAAGTGCACCATAAAATTAAATCATCTCCATCAGCTAGGCATGCAACTAACCCAGTAAACTGCAGTTTGAATGTCATCACCACCCTATTAAGCCTCATGAATGTTACCACAAGGGTTACAAAGTGGAGCGACAGGAACTGGCAGGGTTCTACTGTAATTCCATCTTGCAAAGTGGTGTGTGTGCAGTCATGAGCCAAAAGATAATTAATTTGCTGAAGGTTAACACAATCGGTTGCCAAGCCAGAAGAAACAATAATTGCTAATTTGTGACAAGCTACACTGAAAAGAGTAAGCCCAATTTTGAACAATGCTTCTTTATTGAAAGAGGAAAAAAACCCAACATACAACCCACCCTCCTGCTCAGGACTCTGTCACCACAGTTCAAAACATTAATGGCAGCTCTTAATAGGTTTAAATGTAAAGACTTGGGCTGGGTATAATTTGGGGCTTGCCAGTATGTAAAGACTGGTCTGACTTGTGCAACAACCAGCTCATGTCTTATGTCTAAGCTTAAGTAATCCTTTGTTCTCCTTCCCAAGGGTGTAGGTGGCATCTGGCCTTTTCACTAGGTTATTACTATTTTTCTCTTTCCTCACTGCTATGAAAGGGCAGCATTATGACCAATACCAAGTGGTTATTCACCTATACATTTCATCTTTATGGAGATGTAAACACTAAGCTGTCTTGAGTAATGTCAGCCCTACAAACAGCTGTTGAAGTGGTTACTCCAGCAGATTTGCATTCTCACTGTTGAAGGAGACAGAGAAAGCCTTGTTTCTTTAACATGTTATAACCCAGCAGCACAGAAATGACAAAGACAGAGTCTTCAAGGAAAAACACAGGAGGTTTTCTACTACATGGAAATCATTTTACAGTCTTCCACCAAGGATAACATTTCCTGGAATTCCTACTGTGGCTACCACTGATCCCACTGTAACACAGAATCTGTTTTCATGAGCAGTACTCCCACACTCCCCTTGAAACCCATGACCTTTCCCAGCACTAGTCCTAACCTTTATAATAATGTCTTAATGAAATAGTCTGCAAATCATCTGCTGTACTATATGGCAAGATCAGACACTTGACCACAGAAGCAGTATTGGTAAACAAAAAGCAGGAATATTTCAGGAATTTTAGCATCAACCTAAGTAATCAAGTTATCCTTCCCACACAAGTGCCTTTTCAGATATTGGTTACAAAGTTATAAGCAAATTTAACTGAAAATGTTTTTGTTCTTTTTTTAAATTCCTTGTCCTTCAAGAGTATATAATGCCTGCAGTCCCCAAAGACTTGAAAACTAAAATATCTCTTCTACACACTGACACAACTCATACTTCTTTTAACTGTGACAGGCTACTAAACATACAAGCAAAACAATCTTTCAGCAAGACTGAACAGAACTGTTCTCTGCAATCAATTTCCTCTTCATTTTCCCAATGCCATATATCAGTCTGACATATAAAAAACATTTTTCCAAGCAGCATAAAAAGAACATTTTTTAAAAAAACTATCCGAAATTGACATAATTTCAGATTTCCTGTATTGTACATCTTCATTAGTAGTAGATCATGAATGTTTTCACAGCATTAGATGTGCAGCATCAATTTAAACAGTAAAATGGTTCTAATATTTTAGATGCTGAGACAAGCCAGAACATTTCATAAGAAGAGTTATGCTTCCCACATTAACAGACTTAAATACAAGTAGTCAGATGCCACACTGTACTAATTATATTAAGTCTCCCAATTAATCATTTTTATCTCGGCATTAGTGAAAATTAATGGAGCAAACAATTATATTTTGAAATTCAGTGTTGATGATGTGAAGTCTATTTCCAGCTTAAAGCATCAACAAAACAACGCCCAGGCATGCTCTGGAAGAAGTTTTTGAAAGGGGCTCCTCATTTTAGAGGAAAGTGTTTAATTTCTTGTCTAAGTCTAGAGAAGTTTAGCCGGAGAACTTTTGCATCGAGTTTCATCTGTATTTGTATGATTTTACAAGCTAATATAAGAAGTTTTGCTCCTATACACAAACAATCTTTGAATACGCTGACACACACAGAGTCCAACTCATTTAATTACCCAGACAGTTTAACTGATTAAAACAGGAAGAAAGGGGGGTTTGTTTTTGCAGTAGATGTCATCCTGACAGCAAGTCAAAAAAGCTTCGAGTCAGAAAAATACCAGCACTGACTGAATGGGGCAGGAGTAAAACTTCACCAGCATCATGGGGAAGGAGAAACTCCCATCATGGGGAAGGAGAAACTCCCCTCGCCCTGCCCAGAGCCCACAGTGTTACCCAATGGCTGACACTCCACTCCTGCTCATTGCCCAGGCTACTGAAACCTCCCTGCACCTTGCCCACTGCGGAAAGGGAAGTGCTTGCAAACAGATGAGCAGCTACTGATAGCACCAGCATTTACTTACCAGCTGCACATATGCTTCCAAACTTTTATTTTTCTGCCTTCTCCTGAAGGAGACGTCATGAGGCCCCCTGGGATTAGTCCTTCCCCAAAAGCCAGAGAAATCCAAACTTCAGCCTCTTGTCCACACTTCAGCTTCAGTCTCCCACTTGCTGAGTGCTCTGCCTCTGTGGGCACAGCCTCTGCACAGGGGAATCTCAGGATTTATTTTGATGTTTTCAGCTCAGTTTCACCCCAATATACAACAGAAACTTAAATCTGAAATATCGTAAAAGTTCTGGCAGGATGAAAAAGAATTGCTTGGGGTTTTTCCAGCAAAAGCATGTTACAATAGCTACTATACAGTAGCTATATATATATGTATATATACAACAGGCTGTTGTAATCCATACCATAGTGGTGTTGATCTAAGGTGTTCCTCCACCCACCACTGTGATACACTACAGGAACCCTCAGAAATCACAGTACCAGTTACAGAGGAGGTGCAAGGCCCTTCTGTATTCAATTTATAATCTCAACATACTAGAAGTGTTTTCACACAAAATACTGAGTTACATGTTACAGCTCTGTTTACCACAGCTGAACAGCTTTCTTCAGCGACTCTGTCTCTGAGCTATTAATCTTTCAGCAGATAAACATTTTAATTGCTGTAATACCTTAAGTACCAATAGGATCCTCTAAGTAAATCCTATGAAAAGTCTGAATGGCACAAAGAAGCTCCTCCAACACTAAACCTACTCTTGGTGATTCTAAGTTTAAGTCCACAGGAAGACGTCAAGGCAAATTGAGATACCTGCCTGCTTATAATATCAGTCATGTCTACATGGCACAAAACAGAGTTGGCTTTGAAAAACCTGAGTAATCAGCTACTCAAAATATGTCATTCAGTTAATTAAAAACTAAAATTAAAATTTGAGTGAGAGAAAAGTACTGAAATCCCCTCCAAACATTTTTAATTATCTTAAATGTCATGCAGCACTATATCCATCCCTTTTATGTTTATAAAGTGGTTATAGGAAGGGCTGGAGGAATAAGAGACAGCCAAATGAAGGGTAAACAAGTTTGTTGAGCAGCAGCAGGAACAGGGGAAGAAAATGCTATCAATTTCTTCATCCTTGTTATGAGAAGAGGAAGCTGGTGATAGACAAGAAGCTCCTGTTGTTTTCTGTTTCAAGGACTGAGGGGTGGTAAACAAAACAAAGTAAACAGCCATGGCATTTCTCATGCAAAACAGGAATTAGGGCCTGGAAGGCTGGCCCCATGCTTTGTGTCCCAGCCTCAGAGCACCTCACTACACCCCAATGGCACAGCCACCAGACTGACATCAGGTGATGTTCACACTGGTATTTAGCAATACAAGTACAAATTTATTTGCATCCACTTATTTTGTATCAACTGAAACATTTCTTAAACAATTCCAGAGTTTGGTTAAAACACAAGAAAGAAAAGAAAAAGAAAAAAAGAAAAAAGGAAAAAAAAGGTGGGGGGAAGGGGATGAGGGGGAAGATAAACCCCTAAAACTTCGTAGAGCTTTAGTCTAAAAGCACTACTAGTAAGATAAATCTTCTGGCTACTTTATATCCATCAACTTTATTTCAATTAAATTGTGTTACATGTTAGACTTGATGGGTTTTTTTGTTTGATTGGTTTTAGTTTTGTTTTTTTATTTCATCTACTCATAAACCTTAAGACATTCTGGCAAAAAAAGTCTGGGATTTTTTCCCCAACCTCTGCCAGGGAGAGAGGAGCTAAGCATGGCAAGTGGAGACCCCTGTATCACTGAGAGGCAAGGACAAACTGCAGTAGTACAGGACCAAAAAGCAAACATAAAAACACTTTTGTATGAATATTTGATTTTAAAGGATAACACAGGTTAATCCAAAAAGAATTCTCCACAGGGATTGTACATCTACTTTTTCAAGAGACCAGAGATGTACCATTTGGTTCATTCTTTGGATTCAGTGTTCACTTCAGACGCTGATTATTTGCCAGTAATCACTGCCCTAGCAGCTGTATCATTACTACTCTCTTTTTACTGGTTTACAGGAAGATTACAAATGGTGAGGTACCTTAATGACACTCACAACCTTACCACCAAGTTTTCAATGTTACTTCTCTCAAAATCAATGCTTTTATTTAAGTACTGATGCAAGACAACACGCTACAAACACACGCTGCAAAGGCCTTAGGAAAGTTTCTTTTTCAAGAAAAACACAGGGTTAACTCTGGACTAAGCCCTCTGCACAGGCATCAAGCAAAAAAAAAATTATTTTTTAATGCTGAAGTCAATGATGCAGTAAGATCTTTAGAAGAAGATCTTTACCACTATGCTCTGTTAAAACAAAACAGGGGAAAGAAAGAAAGAAAAAAAAAAATCTGACCATGAGTCATTGACTCATATCTCAGCAGAAAGTTAGCTGAAATGGCTAAAAAGCATTTTTTAATTCAATACATGGACAAAAGTCTACTTCATCTAATCTAAACATTAACACAATATTTTGGCAACACCTATTCCAAGTTAGGGGGATTAGTTTTACCATAATACACAAATGAAGCCTTTTATGGGTTTCAGTCCTGCTCAATAACCTATTTCAGTCCAAACAGATTGCTCTCAACCTCTGCAAATTTCTTGTCCCCTACAGAATGAAAATCCACCCTGAGAAGCAAGAATCTGTGGAGCCCATCGAGCTGCATCAGGCAAACAGATACCCTAAAACCTGGTAAAAGCAGACTAACTGCAGAATCTTCCCAAAAAAAGGGCAGACACAAGCTGTGCTCTTTATTTCAGAGAAAGGGGAAGACCAGGTCTGTTCTCAGGGAGGCACAAGTTGAGATTTAAACAAAGATCCACCCACTCCCTGCACTGTGCTTGTATAAAAGCAGTTCAGGCAGTCAGCATTTTGGGGAGGGTTCAAGTTCTCATTCCTGCAGCCTGGACAGACCAGGAACAACTGGGCTGACTGGTTACCCCAGACACCAACACAGCATCACAGCTCAACTCTTCACAAGAAGAGAGCTTTGAGGTCTGGCTACAACCAGAAGCTACAGAGAGAAAACTTACTGCTTTAAATCCTCCTTTTTGACATGCAGATACAGCCAGGGTGATCAGACTGAGAACCTTTCCATAAGGTACAATACTCACTCCCAAATTCATCAACTTCACACCAAAGTTCAACAAGTTCAGGCCTGAAATTTTCATATGAAGTTAAACCCAAAGTAACTTGCAAGGGGGAAAAAAAAAAAAATCTATCTTGGTTATGAATTTTGGTTCCCTCTTATCAATAAAGACATTTCTTCAGTAAGCATTAAAATCCCAACCTCACACTTCTGGTGTTACTATAAACAAAACCAAAGTATCTCCTTGAAACAACGACTGCAGTAAACCAAGGCAACATCTCTGCAAAGTTGTTCCTAGTCTAGTGATGGGATAGGAAATGAAGAGGTTGTATATAATGAACATTGCTTTAGTTATAGCATTTTGGAAGTATTAAGAGTTATCACTCCAGTGGCTTCAAACTTGATGAAAATCCAATAGCCTTTCATCAACTGTTCTGTCTTCAGTAAAAGTGCAACTGCTGTTTGTCAGCACCTAAGTCTGAGTGCGAGGGAAAAATTACCAAGCGTTCCTCCTGTTTTAGAGTATGTTCTGAAATTGGTTAATTTAACAGCAAACTTCTTGTTATGACAGGAAGTACTTGAAAGAATTTACAAACAACTCAGCCTACATCAAGTCTGGGAGAAGGGAGTGTGACAATTGTAAACTTATTTTAATATAAACCACATTTAAGACAACAGCTTTTGGTGCATGCCAGCCACAAGTACAAGCTTTACTGTGCCTAGCTTAGAAATTCTGCTCATTTTTTTTCTCCTTCTTTCCCTGGCACAGGAAAAACATGGGGTGTAAGTACTATAAAATTACACACACATTTTTCACTTGCCAACACCCACTGTTTTGGAAGAGCACATCAAACCTAAAAACTAACAATAAGGACCAACACTTCATATTATTGTGATAATGTGCTATAAAAATGTAGAAAAATGAAACCATCAGTACTTTGTACAAGAGATACAATAACTTATTTAAATTCAATTTAAAATTCAAGGCATCTCTGACACACATTGTTGACAGGTTTTTCTGAAAAATGAGTCAGATGCATGTCCTGGGGGATGCTTGCTCTCTAATTAAAACACTGTCACCAACAGCCTTTATTGTTCAGGTGCTACTGAGCTGAGATGGTGTTTCACTGAATCATAGGTTTCAACACAAGCCAGGTAACTTTTTTTTTTTTTTACTTTTTTTTTTTTACTTTTTTTTCCCCCCCCCCTTTTTTTTGTTCCCCCCAAGTCAAACAGGCAGACCTTTGAGGAGTTCAAGGCACAAGACAAAAACATGGATTTGCAAGCCATCTGATCAGGTTTTACCACATTAAAAATCTTTAGTGGAAATGTAATGAAAGGCTACTATGATTTTGAGTGGTCCAAAGCTATTCTGATGCTATGGATGCAAGCAAAGGCTACAACCCATAGCCACAACAGCCAGAACCTCAGGGCTGATGGAAATACAGCCTGGCGATTAGGTCAAGACACTGCAATCTGTACATGACACATAACACACCAGTAGGAAGGCAATGATCTGTATAATTGCTTTCTGGTAATAGAACACCTTCTGAGACTCAAAAAGCAGGAGCAACAATTCACAAGCCACGTCTAATAAAAAGCACAAATGTGAAATACATGAAAAGAGGAGGTGGGGGCATTGAGTGCAATGCCTGATTTAGGGAATGGCTTCTCCCCAGGATATGATTAGCTGTGAAGTTAAAGCACTTGGGGTTCATCATCACTAAGGCATGGCAGACTTAAAGCCAATAGAAAAGGATTTTTTAAATCTATCATAGAATGGTTTGGATTGGAAGGGACCTTACAGATCATCTAGTGCCAACCGCCGAGCCACGAGCAGAGACACCTCCCTCTAGATCAGGTTCCTCCAAGCCCCATCCAACTTGGCCTTGAACACTTCCAGGCATGAGGCAACCACAAATTCCCTGAGCAATCTGTTCCAGTGTCTCACAGTAAAAAATTTCTTCCTAATATCTAACCTAAATCTATCTTCTTCCTGCTTAAAATACTAGCCCTTGTATTATCACTACATGTCCTTGTAAAAGGACAAAAAGTCCCTTCTCAGCTTTCCAGTACCCCCTTCATGTACTCAAAAGACACCCTAAGGTCTCCTCTGAGCCTTTTCTTCTCCAGTCTGAAGAACTTTCTCAGCCTCTCTCCATAGCAGAGGTGCTCCAGCCCTCTGATCATTTTTGTGACCCTCCTCTTCCTCACTTCAACAGCTTCACATCCTTCTTGTGTTTGGGTCTCCACAGCTGGACACAGAACTCCAGATGGGATCTCACCAGAGTGGAACAGAAAGGGAGAATCACATCCCTTGATGTGCTGGACACACTTTTTGTGATGCAGCCCAGGGCAGAGCTGGCTTCTGAGGCTCCAAGAGTGCATTGCTGGCTCATGCTGAGCTTCTCATTAACCAACACTCAAAAGTCCTCTCCTTAAGGCTTGCATCATACATCATAGGTATTTTAAAGCACAAAACTACCGGTAAGCAACACCAAAATTAAAATAAACAAAAAAAAATTTGAGCTGCTCTCAATTTTTATTACTTCATTACATAATTAAGTCCATCAGTGGTGTTCCTGTTTTGCCATTGCCTTGTACCTGTTTTCCTCATTCACACCTGTACATTAGATCAACAGCATTTTGTATCCCCCTGCATCCACAAGCAGTGCTGAAATTGAAAAAAAAAAATTAAATCAGCCTAAGGAAAACTCGTGGAAACTTCCTTGCTGCAAATGTGGAGGCAAAAAACTACACAGGCTTAGAACTACTGAGAAGATATAGATCACAAAAGGTTGTTCCAGAAGTTAGTTTAAAGGTGTCTACTGAAACAAATACAATATTCTGAACATCAAATACCCCATAAAGAGAGACAGAAGTATGGGTGTTTTCCAAAGGCCCCATAACTGACACCTGTGAGAAAAAACTTACCAGCAGGAGAGCTACAAATGAGGTGACTCCAAATTGGCTTTCTTTTAAAACTGACACAGCTACCTTTTAAGTAGTTTCAAGTTCATCACTAAGAATACCACACAAATAAGGAACTATGATATTTATAAGCTACTGCAATGACTGTCTGACTGCCAGATATAAATGCTATGTGGCCACTCCAGGGCAGATGAAACAGATTTTGTATTCTCAGACCACAGAAGTATCTATTGCTCAGTGAAATGGGAAAGCCATTACTACTGCAATACCAGGCAAATCACTGATAAATCACTTAGCCAGCAGTATTTTAAGTTCAAGCTTAAAAGTTCATACAAATAGAACACCAAACAGGTAACAGCCTTTTGCATGGGACTACAGGATTCAGATCAAATTGTAACTGAAGGATTGTTGAGATCTGTCTCACAATGACAAAAAATGGTTTGGAAACAAATCAGCAGCTGTTTTAATTGTAGATGGGAAAAATACTCAAAATAATAAAAGAACAGAAATAGCTTTCATGTTACAGCAGCTTTGTAGCATCTTTGTGTTAAAATAAATTATTCCCAAATCTGAAGCTGAAAATATTTTGTTTGGTTTTAGGTTTTAATTGGAAACAACTGTTTTCCCACCAAAAAGAAATCTATAAACTCAACTGATAAAAGCTGCATGACAGATGAAAGGCAGCAAAAGTATGTTGGGGAGCAAAAGCTCATACAAAATTCTGCAGAAAAGTTGTTTTAATTAAAAAGGAATCAAATTGCTATGAAATGCAGCTTAGTCAAATAAACAAGTCCAAACCAAATCACTATTAAATAACAATTCTACAACAGGAATATTTAAGATATATCAAATAAATGTTGTAACCCCCCACCCCAACCACCTTACATCAATCCTAATGTAATTATCTCTTCTATAAGCTTCCCACATCATGCCATTTCTGCATCTAAGATGCAAGAGATAATTCATTCCATTTTCCTGCTGGCAGTAATGACTTCAGTAGTTCTAACACTTATTAGCTAAAATTACTTATAAGGGCCACTGGCATACCAGTAGATGCTGTTTCAAAACCAATTACTACAGATCAGTAGATGGAAAAGTTAAAAGTGGGTCTTTTTGGACAAGGCTATTTATTTTTTAACACGGACAGAGATTACATCATTGAGAGCATAAGGGGAAATGCAGGACATCATCCATTCATCCCATCCTGGATTTACAGCGCTTGTCGAATCCATCACTGCCCTTTGTCTACGGCTCTGCTGGAAGTTACTGCTCTGGGCTGTGCTGGTAAACAGGATCACGGGAATGCACTGTGACCCCCAACAACAAAACTGCTGAATTAGCTCATGCCATGAGCACTGGCAGTTTAAGGGAACTGCAGAGAGCCTGCAGGAATTCCCATGTGCAAAGTTGAAGTTTTTCCGCATCCTCGGTGTAGCCGTAGCGGGGTGACCCCTGCCTGGCTGCCAAGCACCCTCCTCTACAGGACAGGGGGAGCAGGATGGGGTCTGTGGTCACTCCATAACATTTTGTCTTTGATGTTTTTTCCTCCTCACGCTCTTGCCCTGCTCCAGCACGGGGTCCCTCCCACAGGATACAGTCCTTCACAAACTGTTCCAGCGCGGGTCCTTCCCACGAGCTGCTCTGCCTGCCAGAAAACTTGCTCCTGTGTGGGCTCCTCTCCAGGGGCCACAGCTCCTGCCAGGAGTCTGCTCCAGCACGGTCCCTCCACAGGCTGCAGCTTTCTTCAGAGCATACCCAGCTGCTCCAGAGGCTGCAGGATGCATTCCTGCTCTGCTGTGGTCCTTCATGGAGAGCAGAGGGACAACCTGTCTTCTCCATGGGTTGTAGAGGAATCTCTGCCCTGGAACCTGGAGCACCTTTTTCCCCTCCCTTATTCACTGACCTTGGTGTCTACAGAGTTGATTCACACATATTATTTCTCACTCTCCTTCACTGTGTTTTTTTTACCCTTTTCTAAATATCACAGAAGTGCCTCCAGCTTCACTGATGGGCTGAGCTTTGGCCAGTGGTGGGTCTGTTCTGGAGCAAGCTGGAACCAGCTCTGTCCAACACAGGGAACATTCCATGGCCTCTTCACACACTGACCACCTCTGCAGCCCCTGTTACCAAAACCTTGCCAAGTAAGCCAAATGCAGTGGCCAACTACAACCTTCCCACAAATTTAGCACCTAATCTTGAGAGCACATACAAACATAAGGCACAAATGGCAATCTTCAATACATTAATGCCCAATCTCTTGGCCCCCTTTATGCCTCTGAAATACCAATCCTATTAGAACTTCCACTTATTCCTTAAAAAAAAATCCATAACATTAAGATATTCTATAAAATGTAAAGATCATAAATCTGGGGTAAAAAATTATTGATGTTCCATGCAATTCTGAAAGTAGCATTTATTTTAAATTGGAAGAGTGCTTTTGGATCATAACTCCAGATCATCTCCATTTACTGTTCTTCAGTTTGTGCAAGGCAGTGACATGAAAATGCACAAAACTGGATTCCTTCCAGATAAAGCTATCTGCAAGGCACACTCCTAAGTCTAAGTTATGTTCTGCCCAAAGAATAAGACCAAGGTCTGAACAAGCCTGAAAAACGTGCTGGAACACAAGAAGGATGTTGGACCCTCAGTTTCCTCTCCAGATTTATGGCTATGGCTACACCACAGCCATATGCTGCTCACTAACACCAACAGTCCCCAAGCTGCTGCTACATTAAATACACAGCACAGGCCCCACTGCAATCAGTTGTCCTTTGATTTGCCTAAGCATATTTGCTCATTTTTCCCTTTAGAGCTTATCTGCACTATTTATAGAAAGGCTTTACATTCTTAATAGTTACCAGACAATGATTTTTAATACACATTCCATCACTGTGAATCCTCTTCCATGAAGCTTTATACATTATGTAAAATAGGCAATTATCACTGCACAGTTTAGGTCATTCCAGCGCCTATAAACCACATAGTAATGAGAACTGGAGTCTGTGTAGCTTTTTCATTTTTCATCCATAAATCTGGCAAGCTCCAAACTAGCATTCATCCCACATATTTTAAACCTTAACTACTGTACTAATTGGTAGCACAGAATTGACAAAAACATTTTTATTCATCTACATATCTTTGATTCCTGTAACGCATACTCCACACAATATTTTGCGAACACAACATTTTCTTTCACTAAATGATGAGACCTGGTGGCTGCAGGATGCAATGCAGCTGCAGCACAGATGAAAATTTTTCAAAACGTGTTGAAGTCTTTTCAATGTACAGCTGTCATCAGAAAAAGGGAAGGATTAGTCAGGTTTTTTCTTTTTAGGAGAAAAATGAGGACACAGAGCGACGGTGCAGCCATTTATCCCTCACACAGCAAAAAGTGCAATGCCTGAAATCAGCAGAGTATCATCCACTGGGGAGCCCTGGAAGCATCCCAAAAATACCCAACACTTGAAAATGATGAAGAATTGTTCCACAAACCCAAACAATGTGACTTTAAATGAAACAGAAAATATTTGTGTGAAAGATCACAGCATTTTCATGTTACCAAAGTCCCTTCATGAGTACAAACAGTATTTCCTTTTCTATCAGAAAGAGGAAGTCTCAGATGAAGGCAACTCCACATTCCAGTTCTTGGGTCTCAACTACATCCATTTCCTTCAGACTACTGCTATTTCCCAGGCAAAAATTACATTTAATAACAAAAGTTACACTTCCATTCTAACTGTAACAAGTATGAGTAACCAAAATTACTGTCAAATTCTGAAGGATGTATTTATAAAAACAAGCCCCAGACTTATCCTTAACCTCTGGAAAATACTCCTCACAAAAGAGAGAAAAGTGGCATGGAAAAGAGTGCCCCTTACTAAAAATAATTTTGGGGAAAATCTTGGTCATAGTGTAAACTAGCAGATATGGTGAAATTTGCCTATTCTCAACTCAGGCACCTCCCTCCCCTCCAAACACTTGTATAGTTATCTTGCCAGGTAGAATACATAAAAATGTGTCTCACCTATAAGCAAAGAGGAAAAAAAAGACATTTTCCCCTCCAATTTCCAGGGAATAAAAACATTTTGTCAGTTAGTAAATACAGAAACTTTTGTACTATCTGATTTAATTCATACCTTACAGGCCTCTGCCCGTTGCTTTTAGAGAAATAATGTACAGAAAGATTACATTTTTATATTCAGATATATCATAGAATCATAGAATCATAGAATCATAGAATTGGCTGGGATGGAAGGGACCTCAGAGATCATCGAGTCCAACCCTTGAACCACCGTTGCGGTTGCTAGACCATGGCACTGAGTGCCACATCCAGTCTCTTTTTAAATATCTCCAGGGACGGAGAATCCACTACTTCCCTGGGCAGCCCATTCCAATGCCTGATCACTCTCTCTGTAAAGAAATTCTTTCTAATATCTAACCTAAACTTGCCCTGGCACAACTTAAGACCCTGCCCTCTTGTCTTGTTGAAAGTCGTCTGGGAAAAGAGCCCAACCCCCCCCCGGCTCCAACCTCCTTTCAGGGAGTTGTAGAGAGCGATGAGGTCTCCCCTGAGCCGCCTCTTCTTTAGGCTGAACAGCCCCAGCTCCCTCAGCCTCTGCAGCACCTCTATCTGGTGCTGCACTGGTAAAAGGAGAGGAGGATGAAGACATGCAATTTCTGACATGAATGCTAAAAAAAAATCATTTTACTTCTCTGTTCTTAAATAAAATCTTTTTTTTTTTTTTTTTAGTGTTTTTTTTTTTCAATCCCACTTATATTTCATTAATATCTGCACTACACTACTAAAACATAGAGCAAAGACTGCCTGCTAATGTGCCACAGGAGCAGTTGTATTGTGATAGTGTCATTTTGAAGCCACCATTCCATACAAAAAAACTGTTAAAAAAATTCAAAAAAAATCCAACAAAAACCACACACACAGACACTCCCAAAAATACAAAACAACAAAATAAACCCCACCACACTCCACACAGTGTGAAGGGCAGGAGAAATACCAACCATTGCACTCAACTTTCACTCCCCAAAGATAAGTGGTTTCAGCTACCTGCATCAAGATCATACCTGGTTTAAAAGCTACACCCCCATGCCCTGAGCACTAAAGCTACAATCTAAAAGCTACAGGACCACTCAAACCCTGAGACTGAAGGCCAATTAAATCCTACATCACTCTTCAAATAACTTGCAAATTTGTTGCCCGAACTGCAAGTGTGCACTCGGGCTCCATTTCCAAGCAGCAGCAAACACCTGCACTCCAGCAGCAGTACTGTGGGGGTACCTGGCAAATGGAATTATCAAAAAACAGCTACACATTGAATATCAACCAGCTTCTCCATATGGACACAATCTGACCACAAGAGCTGTGGCCAGTGAGCCCAGAATCATTTTACATCAAAGCTCAGGTGCACACACAGAGCCCTCAGAGCTGCCAGGTTTCCATCACCCATCACCACCACCTGAGGAGAAAAGTAAAGTGACCATGACTAACAATGGTGACACCTGGCACAGGTGTGCCACTCTTCTCCCAGAGAGGAGTGTGTGCAACCAGCTGTTTTCACATGTATTTTTATTTGTTTGGGTATGTTGGCATGTAATCATGCTGCATAAGTTCACAGTAGGAAAAAACCAAAGGTACATAACCTGGGATGTGATGCAGGAGGAGGGTTTGTTCCTCAAGGAAATCATTCCCACCAAGGACCTGCCCTCTCCAGGTACAGCTAGAAAATGCTTCGTTAGCTGCTTTATTAGCAAAGAGACAGCAGCAGTCTTCAGCATTTGTGTACTTATTTTCTCACTTCCACCAAGAATTTAATTAACTGACATTAATTAAGTTTTCTGTTTGATCAGGAAACTCAGTTCGAATTAACATTTTTATGGATAGTTTAATACTAATGCTGACAGATAATTTATTTTAGAAGAAGCTGCTTGAAACAAGGACAAAACAGGAGGACCTACTCTACTGAGAAACCAGTATTTCTGTTTGCTGTTAGACATGACTGAGAAAATTGGATATGTCATCTGATTTAAGAAGCCTTGGTTTTTTTGCTTACAAGCTGTACCAAAAGATCTCGAAGCTCAACAGGACATAAAAATACCTTGGAAAAACCAGAGAAGATGTCCAGGAAAGTTGTGAATTGTTGATTTACACCAAAACACCAAGACACCCTATTGCTATAATTATGTGTTGGAGAAAATGTCCAGCTGAGACCCTGTCACTTTGAAATTGTCACCACACTTTAAGTTATCAAAACCAAACAGGCAGACTTGGTAGCACCTATCTCTGCACTGCTGCTTATTCCTATCAACTGCAGTTCAACAAACTAAACTGTCACCTTCTTAAGCTCTAAGTGGATTTAATAAACTCTGCCTGTGCTAATATGGATATATATATATAACACTAGATTTCAAATTTCATAATCATAAGGATAAAATACTGAAAATAAAAAAAAATTAAGGTGAATTAGATGATACATCATTGCTGTAAATGTGCACGTCAATAGCACAAGTCTTTCTTTAAGAAAAAAAATGCTTTGAAGTAACATATAATGCCAACATTACACACTGAGAGTCCACAAGAAGAAAGAAGTCATGCACACTTGAAAATAGTGTATGAACAATTGCCACAAATCCAGAGTCAGAAAAATGTTCATCTGAACTACAAGTAAGACAGAGAACACAGCTTGTTTTTCTGGATTCTTCGGTGCAAAGCTTCCCATACTTTGAGAAAAGACTCCAAACCCAAAACTAAAATGTTTGTGCTTAATTGTAAAAGGAACACCATGACAAAAGCACAGGAGCAGCTACAGAAGGAAAGGTACCAGACTAAAATGCCTTCTCTCCACATCCACATCTCATCTTTATTCCAAACATACTGGACACTGGACAAATGCCTGAGGCAAAACACAATCTTTGTCTCACTGCAGTATCACTGAAACCAGAAACCCAAACACATTCATCCTTACAGCTCAACCTCAAAACTATGTAAGCCATCAACCTGAAATGTTAAGCAAATACTTGAATAATCCCTATCTCCCCACACACAGCTGTCCTCTTCTTTTAAGAGACCAAACAAAGCCACCTTGTTCTCAGCTGCTCTGAACCCAGCTGTCAGGTTCCCCCTGCTGCAGTGAAAGAATAAGGGTGAGTGCAAGTTCTGCTGCTCCAGGTCAGCAGTGGTCCCATGCTTCACACAAAATAAGAAGTCCAGAGGGATTTAACAGCATATATCCATGGACTGCAACAGGTGAGGATTAAATTGATACTCAAAACCCTAAATTTTAAGAGATTTAATACAAGGCTTCATTCCTCTTGTTTCTACTCAGCCAGTAGCTGGGACCAAACCATTGAATTTGAATTTATATAGCTCTGGAGGCCACACAGGAGAATCCCACCACCTGTGGGATTTAAAACCACACAACAGCCTAATACCAGAAGAGGATAAACAGCAATATACAGCCATGTATCATCATGCATTCTTTCTAGCATGTTGCTTGCTTCCATTTTTTATTATTTTGTATCAATACATTTTTAAACTAAAGCTATGCTTATATTGGAGACTTCTGACAAACTGATGAAGAGTGCAGTTAAAACTCCTTCAACATAACTGAAAGTAGTGCAGGGCTGACAGCTTATTATTACTTCACATTTGACCATTCTTGGATAGACTGAAAACAAACCCAGCAGTCAGCTATTCTATCTGGACAAGAAACCCACAGAAACCCCACTTTTCACTATTGTCACAAGGAGACAAACTAGATTCAGTTTTTAAATCAGTACTGAAACCACGATAACAAATCATGGTATGGAGGTGGACATCATTTGTATTTATTGTGCTTTCCTTACTGTAAATTTGCTCGTTTCAGCTGATTACCATTATTGCATAAACAGAAAACAAGAAGTACTTCACTTTCCGGTAGTTCCTCTGTAGCTAAATCAATTTGAAGTGATCTGTACTATTTTCATTAAGCCATAGATGAATTCCCAAGATACAACATCTAAGTACTTGGTTAAATGATGCTACCTTCCTAATAATCAAAGACCAAACAAACAGACTCTGCAGTGTGTCATTAACAGCTACATATGGCCAAGCAGCACTGTGCCTTTTCCTAATCACTGCATCTGGCATCATATAAATGAGGGAAATGAAATATTTTAAGTGTTTTTTAAAAAAATAAAGTAAAAAGGCAATAAATTGTCAGGATAAAAAATGCAACAGAAAAGCCATCATGTATATATAGCCCAAGAAAGTTATTACTATTCCAAGTGAGAGGTATACCAGAAAAAGAGTATTTTAGATAAAAATTCTGAGTCACTGTGTGTCCAGTTTATGATCCTGCTGTATCATTACTTGAGTTTGTAGCATCCTGAGGTGGAATTCCTCATCCTCTTGCAGTAACATGTCTCAGCAGCACTTCACACAAGCATCAGCCACATCACCCCAGAAGGAAGTCCCTCCCCATTGCTCACAGCCTGCTGCTGGCTCCTCCTTGGAGCTGGCATGAGCCAGCATCAGCAACTGGATTGGTTAAACTGGACAAGATTAAAACTAACTCAATTAGAAAATAAACCAAAAACTGTAGTTTAATTCAGATCAGCTTCCCTGTTCAAACCACTGTATGGCTACATGAGTGCTTGTGAAGTTCTACAGGGATGAGGAGACAGGTTGGAGTTGTTCAGACCAGAGAAGAGAAGGCTCTAGGGAGTTTCTAGTGGCCTTTCAGTACCTGATAGGGCCACAGAAAAGCTGGGGGATGTAACAACAGGACAGGAGTAACAGCTTTAAACTAAAATAGGTGAGATTTAGGTTAGATATTAGAAAGAAATTCTTCATTTTGATGGTGTTGAGACACTGGCACAGATTGCCCAGGGAATTTGTGGTTTCCCCATCCCTGGAAGTGTTCAAGGCCAGGCTGGATGGGGCTTGAAGCAACCTGGATCCAGTGGGAGGTGAGCCTGCTCATGGCAGGGGGTTGGGGCTTGATCATCTTGAGGGTCCCTTCCAATCCAAACCATTCTGTGTGACAAACTGAGCAGCAGAAGCAAAGCAAGAACACATCCTCAAGTGGAGTCATTTATGCCAGCATTAATTATCTATTAAATCACAGCTGAAAGACCTAACTTTAATAAAACATCATAATGTCAGTGGAGTCTACTGAAATAAAGTTGAATTTTGTCACACTGGCAGAAACTTAGCCATGGTAAATAATGAATTGAAGCTGCCTGTATATACTGACGAGCTGCAGAATACATATATTATCTTGACTGCCATGGGCAGAATTTCATATTTAATGACACAAAAAATATACTTAACTCCCTGCTGTCAGACTTAGCAGCTCATTGAACAACTTGCCAAGCTCATTTTTATTTTAATTAATAAATAAATAAATTCTACTCTTTGTCCACATTCCAGCCTTATGAATAAAATCTCACACCATTCCCCTGCCTGTTCTACCTCTAAAAACTAAAGCAATTTGAGAACAGGTATGAAGGTCTAGAAAACCTTTACTTCTACCTAGCATTTCCAAGCTAAAACACCCAATCTGGATTATAATAGTCCTGGATTATAATAGTATTCTTCCAAAAACTTGAACTGCATTAACACTGGTTCTATAGAGGAGCTGCTGAAGTCAATAGGACAACTTCAAGCCAGAGGCCACACAAGCTCATCTACTCTTTAAATATGCAGTTTATGCACATCAGCTTTTCTAAGTACACCTGAATGAGAAGACTTACTTTCTACTTTCTAGAGTCCAAGGACGCTGAAGTTTTACTTAGGATTCTTTCAACCTAAGATACTTTGGATAATGCCTTTGTCAATCAGAAGACACTTTGGGGTATAGAATCATAGAACTGGCTGCGTTGGAAGGGACCTCGGAGATCATCAAGTCCAACCCTTGATCCACTACTGTTGCAATTACCAGACTGTGGCACTGAGTGCCACATCCAGGCTCTTTGGAAATATCTCCAGACATGGAGAATCCACTACTTCCCTGGGCAGCCCATTCCAATGCTTGATCACCCTCTCAGTAAAGAAATTCTAATGTCCAACCTAAACCTCCCCTGGCACAACTTAAGACCGTGCCCTCTTGTCTTGCTGAGAGTTGCCTGGGAAAAGAGACCAACCCCCCCCTGGCTCCAACCTCCTTTCAGGGAGTTGTAGAGAGTGATGAGGTCTCCCCTGAGCCTCCTCTTCTCCAGGCTGAACAGCCCCAGCTCCCTCAGCCTCTCCTCATAGGATCTGTGCTCGAGTCCCTTCACCAGCCTGGTTGTCCTCCTTTGGACCCACTCCAGGACCTCGATATCCTTCCTAAACTGAGGGGATCTGGACACAGTACTCGAGGTGTGGCCTCACCAGGGCTGAGTACAGGGGCAGAATCCCTTCCTTGGACCTGCTGGCCATGCTGTTCCTGATACAGTACGAGAGAGAACTCTTTCTCAAAGAAAAGATTGAGTAAAACTGTATCATGAAATCACATGAACTGGAAGAATTCTTGAAGCAGCTCCAAGAGGGACAAAAACAACACTCTGAATTCCATTTGATTGCTGTTTTCTTACATGTAAAAATAAGCCATCTCTATCTACCCATTTTACACAGAATACCATTTGGGTTTCATGAACAACTTTTTTGTTTTTTAAAATAAAGTCTCCAAAAGTTATCCAGTCCTGTTGCATTGCTTGTCAATGTTCAGTTTTCCTGGAACGTAAGAGATGATTAGCTTGTGAGAAAAGAGGCATGATCTGGATGACAGGAAAAAAATATTCTGATATAGGAAGTTAGTACAAAAGAACAACAGGCAAAAAGCCAGAGTATGGGGGTTTTTTTGTTTGTTGGTTTGGTTTTTTGTATTCCTGAAAAAAATCTAAGCAATCTTCAAAAGCATTATTATTTTCTTCGGTATTTTGGTTCTGGGTCAGGAGTAAGAGGGGTAAGAGCTTTCTTCAGAAAAATTCTTATTACTGGTTTGCATCAGAAAGCATGCATATGCTTTCATAATGTCTCTTGCTCAATCCAGTTACACAAAAAATCCCAATTATCATTACAGTTCTTAAATACCACCCTTTACAGGACTAATCCAGAGCTCAGCAAAAATAACATAAGATTCTACTGGGTCTGAAGAGTAATCAGGATCTTCCATCAGCTGGACTGGAAGCAGAAACACAAAATATGCACTTGGAGCTACAATATACGCCAAAAACTTGAAAAATTGGGCAAAGCACAACACAGATGAGATACTGGTCAATGATGATCATGAACTTGCCCCAGAAATTCCTCAAGAACTCTTCATGCTGAATTCAGGCTGAACACTGCATTCAATCAGCTCACCTGCATGCCTGCAGAACTTCACTTGAAAGCAAACTGCAGTAACACACAGCTCTGTTTTTAAGTGAAACAAAAATCACCAAATCCTAAGGTTTTTATTTTAGGCAGCTATTTCCTACACAGTGTTCATTGAAAAGTATTTAAAAGTGAGGCAATACTAAAGTAATAAAGCAAGTTCTTATTAGCAGACAATGAAAAGTTGAAAAAAAACAATAAAAAGGCTTATCACATGTATAAAACAAAAATCACAAAGTAAATTTTTTTTAAATCCTAAACAATAGAAAGGAAAGAGAATGTAATCCTTTCTGAAGGGAAGCAAGAAATTAAAAAAGAAATCAGAAAATAAATTCAGGTAACACTGAAGCTTCCCATTGGAGGCAAAACTCTCAGCCTCCTGTGCAAAGATGTTGCAACAAATATAAAAATCAAGAGACTGAAGAGTTTCCACCATTTCATTAGCTACTTTGAGGAAATGCATTTGATTATAGCTTTCCTCCACTATCACTAAAGTTAAGAAAATAACCTGGTTCCTTGATTTCGGCCCTTCATTTATTTTCTCTATCTTGCAACTAATCAACTTAGTCCATTCCAAAAGGAAAAAAAAAAAACCACAACACTAAAAGTGATGGCAGATTTCTTGACAACTGCAAGCTATTACTGGCACATTTAAACATAATTACTCTTGTATGCTAGAATCAGAGTTTTGTTTTGGTTGGAAAAAGCCTTTACCTCCACCTCACTCCAAAGTCCAAAGCTTACCCATGTCCCTAAACACCACATCTGCAAGTCCTTTAAACACCTCCAGGGATGGCAACTCAACCACCTCCCTGGGCAGCCTGATCCCACACCTCAGAGGCCCACGTTTCCAGCATGAAAATTAAACTGAAGATATCCAGAAGGTTTGTTTAGAACCTGAAAGGCTGTGATAAGATGTGCTGCCTAAAGAAACACATGGAACTCCTGATGAGCATTATCTTTGGCTTTAAGCCCAAATACTGCAGTGACCAAACCTATGTCTCCTCTTGCAATACACAAAAGAATTCAAACCCATTTTCTCTATACCTATAGGAATTTTTTTGGTATCTATACCTCCTATAGTAAAACACTGCATTCCTTTTTAATTCTGTGATTTTCATTTAGTTGCCCCATCTGCTAGAAGTATTTTAATACATCTCTTTTCATATCCTAACAGATATGGAAACAAGGGAAAAGAAGTAAACATGAATATTTCTTTATTGATTTTTTAAAACTTGGATTTCAACCAGGACTTCAGTGGTGAAAAAAAAAATTAATAGATTTGTATTCTACATAGATTTCTCCAGGAGAAGTAATGTTAATTATTTTTTTTATTCAAAAAGGTTTCAGATCTTGTGAAATGTTCAGCTTTGAATCAGAATGCTTATGAGAATTTCATACTGGCATGATTTATGACTTTATCCACAGACTTCAGATCTCATAAATTGTTTAAGAAATTTAAGTCTTGTGACATAAAATCACAGCAACCTTTTCAGAATTTCTTTACAACTTCACGTTCACCTTCAAACTTACAGTGTATACAAAATGCTATTTCTTTGGTAATAAATGGGCTACAATTTTTTCCCATAACTGGCCTGATGTTACCTAAATGTGGTAAGGGCTTGGGTTTTCCCCAAAACAAAAACCACAAAAAGCAAACAAAAAATTCTATATACACTGAGTTTTCACTGAAATTGGAAGACTATGGAATAAACTTAAAGGGTGGGGATTTTCTTATGTAGTAATAATAATAATAAAAATAAAAGTTTTAAGCAGGACTATAAGACTTTTTTCAATTATGGAAATGTGAGGTAGTATAAACCAGAACTTACTGGTTGGTTCACTGCATGTGTCACTAGGCAAGAACCTATTAAAGAGACCAAATGAAGGATTTTCAGATGTCAACCTCCACAGTCACAGACTGAAGACTAAACCACAACCTCATAACTTGCAACTGAGAGGCAAGGTGGATACTCAGGCTCACGCTGTCTTTCTGTCAGCACAGCTTAGCCTTGTATTGGTAAATCACCTCTTCACCACACTCCTTCTGTACAGAAAACAAAGTTTAATTTAACTAGTGGCAGGGGTCACAGCCACAAAGAAAACAAACTCACCTCTAAAAAATCCCAAAATAATCAGATCTGGCAGCTTGGACAGGCTGTTCAACTATCCCATTTAATGCACATCTCAACTCATGAAATGTTACGGATGGGCTCCTTTTAAACAACCTCCTGCAGGACTTTCTTCTACCAAGGGTTGAATTTTCTTCTCCACAGTAGCTATGCTTACCACAGATCTTGTTACAAGTTTCTGTAGTTGAAACATGGATGCAAAAATACATTCTCCTGGCTAATAACCACTAATAACCATTTTTGCTTGATCTCAGCCTGAAAATAAATGTTGGGAAATCTGGAGGCCAGGGGAGTCCTGTGTGACCTTATCTATCCCCTGTGACCTTATCTGATATTTATGAAATTTGTTACAGTTTGGACAGTCATTCAAAGAAGAAGAAAGGTTTTAAACTAGATACAACCCATGAAATATACAATTAATACATTTTTTTTGCAACATGTCTTCTGAGTGCCAATTAGGTCCCTACTGAAGGCTGCAGCAATTTGAAAGCACATTGTAAAACACTTCACACATCATCCCCCAGTCTCAGTGATTTCATCTCAGATTCACACCGGGCTTCCTAGCATCTCTTCCTTTACAAATACATTTTTCCATTTAATGAAAACAATAAAGACAATGAGTCATTTCTGCAGAATAGAGTCTTTCATATACACCAGGTGCCTAATGCTGCATACTGTGGAAAAAAAAACAAAAAAACAAACACCAAAACTCACCACAACCCACCACAGAAAACTAATGCCTACTCAAATTGCTGTATTTATCACAGAAGTCTGTTGGGATTTTGCATCTTTCATAAATGTTTTCTTGAGAATTTTTTTTTAATGCTAAGATCTTAATATTGCTTGTCAAAATGTGCTACACCGAGAGCTGCAAAAGCTGCCATCTAATAAACTCAGTTACTAGCAGCTTGAGAATACTGCCCAAACAATAACCAAAATTACTGTCTTATAAACAAGGGAGCAAGACAGAAAAGTAACCTCAAAGCTTTAAAACTGAGGAAATTAGCATTTTCTTATGTTTTTCAAGGCTTTCTCTTCCAATTCCATTGAATCTGTTCCAATAAACCTTTTTTTAACATACTTTTTGATTTTATCTTTTTAAACCACTTCTTACACTACTTCTGTAAAAATCAAACTGGAGAGCCAGCCCCAGGCATAAGAGGGAATGAGAACTCTTGGTCCTCCTGATTCTGCTCTGTAACTAGGGGGGCACAAGTACACAAACAGAAATGAAATCATAAAACTGTTGACTCAGATGTTCAACCAATCACTAAAAAACCTAAAGTAATCAGAAAGAGTGGCTTTATGAAATGCATGCCTTTTTCTGAGGAAAAAAAAAAGAAAAAGAGGGTAACAGAAAAGTCTACTTCTACCTTTATTCACTTTATTTTCTTACAGAGGCATTTCATTAACTAACTCGTTAGTATATTACAGCAACCTGGTATTATTAGATGTGTGGCTAAAAATAAAGGTACTTGCCAATAGCCACACATCATGTGCTAGGGGAAAACAATGACACAGTAACAGGCAGACAGATGCTGTAGATCCTAAATTATTCATGACCTATTAAATACAAAATAAAGCAGTCCCAGAAAATTAACTCCAGTAAGGGAATACAATTTTAAGACATCCCTATGAATTATTTAGTTCCTCTACAAACCATATATTCAAAAAATGCAAATAATTTGGATGCAAAAGTAAAGACAAAAAACCAGTGTTTAAGCAGCTCATAATTAGCTAAGTATGACGGATACCACAAAGGATGGCACTCCTTTAAAAAAGAAAATCCAAACAGATATCCAACATGCAAAAGCATTTAACAACATTTCAAATAATAATTAGGTATTTCAAATAATGTTTGGTACACTTGCAAGAGCCATTTCGAATTTTGAAGTTAGTTGTAATCTAGAAATAATCTCATTATAAAACCTAAGCAGCAGTGCAGCTGTGTACTTTCAGTCTCCCTCATTTCCATAAGCACTAAAGAAGCCTATTTTTGCTCTTATTCTCATCTGGAATATTAAGACTCTGAGAAACCTATTCTGATGCCATTCCACAGGACACAGTTGGTATTTTCACAGCCTGAGCTATTTGGACAAGAAAAAATTTTTTTCCCCAGAAAAATAAGGCAAACAGTGGCAGTTACACATGCTGACATGAACTCCATCTTCCACATAATAAACGTCATCAGGATTCTCTTTGGGAAAACTGCAGTTGTAAAGCAGTAATAATTAGGCTTAATATAGTTCAAAGCTGAATTATGGCAGCTGTACATGCCACAACAAAGAATATTTTAAAAGTATCAAGTACCCATTTAATTTAACTACAACCAAACTCCAAAATATTTCTGATTTACAGTAAATTACTCGGAACACTGAATGCATCTCAGTGCTGCTCTTACCTTTCTTAGCAGCATCTGTTCTCCGTCTTGCTGGTGACACCAGATCCTTTACAATCTGTAGCACTTGAATCATTGCTTGTTAGCAAGACCAAAGAGACTAAATGCTCCTCCAAAATTCCAACAAGTTTCATTCCTACCTATTATTACATGGCTGTCTTCAGGATGCTCTAGCAAAAGTGATGCAGGAACAACTCGTCCACCTTCACAGAGAGACTTCTGCCTGATGAGTCTACAGGCTGGGGTGATGGATTTAAAGTGACTTCAGCACAAGGAGACAAAAAGCTGCAAGCAGTCCTAAGTGTATTTCTAGAGAACATTTTAAAATTATTTACTGCAGAGAATGCATACCAATTTCTGTAAATTAATTTTAAAGGAAACATTCACACCACAAAGTAACTAAAGGAAACACCACTTGAAACGAACACAGACAGAGGCAATGCACTCCCCTACACTCTGTATCTAAGATGCTGCATCCGCTTTTCAACTCTGCCTTAATTCATGAAATTTCATGCAATGCTTTAAGAGAGCTCCCAGTACAGCACAGAGCCACCATCAGACCTACTAATAGAATTAAAATTAAATCTAGCTTGCTAAACTCCATCATGCACCTGCTGAAGTCATTCGGTTCCTCTTCTCCCCCCCGATCTCACACCCCTGACACCCCGGTACGTGATGGGAATTCCTGCCTGCCGGGAGGCACACTGGAAATCCTGGGAGTTTTTCAGGCGTTCTTCCCTCTCCCACCACCAGAGGCCCGGGGAACTATTTCAGCTGAGGTATTAGCATTACTTCTGTCAGGTAATTTTAAGCAGACAAATTGCAGTATGAGCCCCCCAGCGTTTTATATGCCATTTGGAAAACATAAAAAGACACTTCATAAATGCCTTCTGTCAAAGGCTCTACAGAGTTAAGAAAAAACAAACAAAAAAAAATCATGTGAAACTGTATTTTATATGAGGACTGTCAGCCCTGAAGAGGCTCTGTGAAAGCTTTAGGAAACCTAATTCCTACACTGCACTGCAAAGACTTGCTTACATAAAAAGAAGAATCTATGAAGCCAACTCCATTTTCTGAAAACCATAAAATTTAAAAAAAAAAAAAAATAACAGACCACTGCCAAGGCACAGCAAGATGCATTCTCTGGCCTTTAGACCTTCTGTTCCCATTGCTTAAGCGTTACATGGTGGGGGGTAGAGGTCATCTCTTTCCAGCTCCAGCTGCTGATCACAAAGGGTTCAGATTTTTAGATTTGCTGCCATTCTTATCCACATGCAAATCAGTCTCCTGAAACATTTACAGCACAGGCACAAACTGTTACTGTTATGTCAGTCTCATTTACAGTATGCCCATTAATCCACCTGTGCCAGAAGTAATAACAACCCAAAATACTACCATACAACCTCTTTTCAGTGGCCAAAGACAAGTAAAATAATTCTGACAACCCACCTGATTTCTTCTCCCACCCAGCAGACATTCAAGTGTCCACTCAATAAGCACTTGCAGGCAAACCACAGAACTGAAAAAGGATCCTCTGAACCATTTGAAACAAAACTCCCAATTTTCTATATTAAGAACAGTTTCTGATTTCTGTACATAAACTTAAATTCCAGTTTTTGGAGGAATAACTTTATATGTAGGCAGGTAAGGAAAAGATTAAGATGAATAGATGTTTCTAGAACAACTATAATTTCAAAACATTATTAAAAGACATAGAATGCAGAGCTGTCTGAAAAATTATTTACTAATAATCCAGTCATCAAAACCTTTGCTGTAAGAACTTTCCCACCATCATCTTGCCATGAAGTATTTTCTTTATTTAGCTGGGTTATCAGACAACTTCAAGTTAAGACACAAACTCAAAATGAACATTGCTACTTAAAGCTACATCACATAACAAATTTCCTCTGAAAAGCTGAATTCTGAGTTTATGGTTCATAACAGAGCACAACTACCTCTACAGCACCCATAAACTTTTGATGGTCTTTATACAAACATATTCAGAACTGAAAAAAAGGAAAAAAAATTAGTAAGGCAGACTAAAACTTTAATTCATAACATCCACTTAAACACCTAAAGCATGAGTATACCTTGCAGATCCTGAAGTTTATTTTTAACTGAACAAGATTCTCTCTTTTCCACATCAAGGTTGTCAAGTGCTGCAGTGAGGATGATGAACTAACAAAGAGTAACAGTGGGAAGGGAGGAGCGGAGGGAGAGACAAAGGAAAAGAAGGGATGCATTTATCAATGTTACTTGACAAAAGAAATAGGGCACTTCAGGCACTCCCAAGAAAGGATTACAGCCATTCCCTTTCAAACCATTCCTTGTACTGCTGGTAAAAAAGATGGAAAAGTTCTAGTAGATAATTTGTAGGTCTAATGGGCTATGGTAATACCATATTGCATGGAATACAAAACCAGTACCTACTAAAGGTTGCCCAGTAGCCATTACATGGGCTCTCAGGCCGTGGCCACTGGTACATCTCTCCCAACCAGAGGTAGGGGCATTGTTAACAGCTGAAGTCTGCTTTGAGCTTTTAAACGAGATGCATAAAAACTTCAGAATCAGAAATTATTTTGATGCACATCTGCCTCCCCCAACATAAAATAATCTCCAAAGATGGTATGCACAGCATTTTCTCTCTTTTCTTTGTCAGGGAAATTGCCATGTGGAAAGAAAATTTAAAAAAAAAAATCCAAACAAACAAACCTCACAAACCTTTAAAATTAATTTAGGAAAACATAAACAAGTTTACTAAATATCCTGTGTGGAATGCAAAGAAATGGTGGAAGTCTGAGCAGGACCATGGTGTTCATGGTAAACAACAGCAATTTTAGACAAATCACTTAGACTGAAGAATTACACAATAAACTTTGTGACTGTTATTTCTGTTTCCCCAAATCAGTTGATGCACCCATCTGCACAGTAACAATAAACTGGCTTTAAAGAAGGGGGTAACACCAAAAACTTCAAGAAACAAACCACGCTAACAAGCTACATCGTGTAACTTCATCTGTTACTCATAGCTGATAACTTGGTTATAGTTCACTCTTATCTTTGAATTGTGAAACCCAACTGATATTTTCATACAGTTTGTCATGACAACCACCATCTCACCACATCCTAACAAAGGACAAACTGTGGGCACAGGAATTCACCAACTGAAAGTTCACAGCAATTATGACAGACAGACACACGTAACAACAAAAAAACCATGCCACAAACTCAGCGTATCAACTTAAGTAGATTTTGTTTGAAGACAAAAGGAGTGCTACAGACCCAGTGCTTATCATGTGAATTCCTGCTAAGCATTTCTCATCTTCAACAGCCAGTTTGCCAAGCAGGATCTGCTTGAGGATGATCTTGCATTTTGCTTTTCTTCACTTCAAAATTGTAGGGAATACAACAATCACACAGACATTACCTGATAAAACACCGTGGTATGAGGAGGAGCAGTTAACCAGGATGGAATTATATGCCTCACTGTGTGCAGCCCCTGACCTCTCCTAACTGTAATAAAAAGAATGATCTGCATCCTGATTAGTCAGCTGTCATTACTCAAAAATAAAATTGCTTTCATTAACATAATTTAACTGGTCTTTGAAAGGAGTTCTTTTTCATAACACATATTGCCAGGTGGCAACATATTTACAAAACAAAAGATGTCAGCAAAAATATGGCTGACTAGGTATTTGTCAAATGACACTTGGAAAGGAAAAAAAATAAAATGATAATTTAATTTTGATGAAAACTTCATGTTTTCTCTTTCACTCTCTTCTTATAATATGTAATGTTTGTATGTATTCATGGCATTCTATCTATGCTTTCACAAAAAACATCAAGAACCCTCAGAGTAATCCTAGGCAGCACTGAAGCTACCCAAAAATACACCCACTTGTGCCCTCATTTACAGAAAGAAAGATGTCCAAATAACTAAGAGAAGAAAAAAAATAAAACAACAAAACCAATCAAAACTAAAAGGACTTGAATGCATTTATTCATATGAACAATAGGCCTGCACAAATTTTATCTGAGATGCAAAGTTATTCTGAACATTCTTTTCCCATTTCACATCTACTTGAACTGGCCAGAAATTCAGTCTACACACAGACTGTTCCCTGCAGAAACCCATGTAGACCTAACTTCATAAACCCACCTTATGCTCCCCACAGCCAGAATTATTTATGTCCTTTTCACTACCTGCTAGACTCTAAATATGGTTAAGACACAAAGCTTTCAAGCCCAACACACCCAGAGAAATGGACAGCCCATAACACAAGGGCCAGCAAGGTACCAAGCCAGAGATGCAGTCCTGGAAACTGTTTCAGTGGAAGCAGGAACAAGCCTCAGGTCCTCCCACAATCACCTGGAAAGGGAATAAATACACAGGACACTCCTCCTGATATCTCTTTAGCTCTGCAAAAGAGCAAAGTCTGACATTACACACAACCCAGGAGATGGGGATTTACAGGAGTGGGATCCCTTTGCTCTTTGAACCCTCCTTTCCACATCTGTTGGGAAAGAAAAAAAAAGAAAAAGGCAAAAAACCCCAGAGCACTTCTATGTGCTACCGAGTGAGTAGAACCATTCATAACAAGGGCTATAAAAAGTCAATTACCAGCAACAGCCAGGGTTGCTGTTCCTAAGACCAAGCTGAATGTTTGCTTTGAAAAGCTGCAGTTTCAGAAACCACACGTGGCAGAACGGCTTCACCTCCTCTCACATCTTATTAAAGGGCTCAGAAAATCAAGTAGACTTTCTTATCAGAAAAAACAACTATTTCATGGGCAGAAGAAATGTTTTCAGCAATAAAGAATTAAAGAAATACCAGTAAGGCACATTAGTTAGCTGAGAAAAGATTCTCTAAATATCAAATAGAAGAAATATCACACTGTAAATATACTTTTATGGTGGGTTCACAGAAAAAACCCTGCACATTTCTTGCAAAAAATTCAGATAAAACCTACTGAGCAGCAAAGTCTTGGCAATATCTTAAGTATCACTAGAAACATTTTGTTTTATGGTACTCTTCTCTGGCTTTTCCTGTCACAACTGGTCTCCAAACTACTATCTAAAATAAATAGATATTGAACTCTAAGACAGGCAATATATCACAATACAAATTATTTCCAGAGATTCTATAAAGTAGGTTATTAATCCTAACTAATATTTTGAATTAGTTTTCCAATCTACGAACTGAAGACTACAACTTTCATTAAGTATTTTAAATGAGCGACTGGAGTTAGGAGATTTCTATCCTTCCAGATCAATAACTGACCCTCTCCATAAATCTCTGAAACTTTACATTCTGATTTTCATCATTTTATACAGATTGTTCTTTGGCAGTAATGCACTAATAAGAACCATGAAAAAGATAAAAAAGGAAACCTAATGATCTCAAGGAACCCTATGTAGAATTCTGGTAGCCTTTCCTGTGAACACCTTTGCTCTAGTGATGACTCCATGAATTATTCAAGGCATTAATTTGTCAGAGACAAATGCTTTTTGCAAAGTATCCATTAAAAAATATACTCAGTTTTCTGAATGGCTCTACAGAGTCAGTGAATGTCAGCAACTGTTTAATTCAACAGAATTTGCATTCATTATGGAAAATACATTTTTTTAAATCACTTATGGCACTTTTGCTACCATTTGTAAAGTATGAAAGCAAGGCTGCAGTTTTTAAAACAAACCTGATGTAGATATATGAACCTCTTTTGGAAAATACCTTCTTGGGAGCAGAAAGTAGCTTGATCCACAAACTGGAGAAATAATAATTGTAAGAGAAAATTACTTAAGTTAATACTGATTGAAGAGGATTTTTTTTTCCAAGTCTGGTTCTCTTTCTACTTTAAATATACAAAAAAACCCTGGTCACTAAATTCAGAACATAAATAAATGACCAATGACATCAATTCCACTTATTCCAGGCAAAAACTTAACTCAAAAAGAGAAAAACAATGCTTAAAACAAGGAAAGGGGAAGACAGAAAACCAGAGCTGTATGTTCAGCAGACATTTACTGCTCACAGTGAAAGAAACTACGCATTGCAAAACCCCATCACTTCACAATACTTTTACTGTTACACTTCTTACTCAATTCACATTCTTTTTACCCTTTAGCTCTTGCTACAACACACTCTGCAAGTGGACCTAGATTAGAGCAAGATAGACAGCAACTTTCCCAGAGAGATACCATGAAACCAAGGGAACTGCTGGTGTAGATCACTTTTATCCTCCTCCTGAAAAAGAGACTTCAAGCACTAATGGAGATTAATATCAGAAGTTTGTGTTCAAATACCTCTTGATGAAGCCTTTAAAGCAAAACAAAAGAAAAAACAACAACAAAAAAATACATTGTATAGTTAGGTTTTTTTTTTTCTTCCTGGTGCCTATCACCTCCACAAGCAAAGTAAAGCCACTGCTTAGTCTTTGTTCATATATTCACTGTAAAACTGTACCATCAGATTTAGACATAGAAGTGCATCTAATCTACACAGTCAAACAACTGTTTAAAGGACTTCTAAAAGCTCTTAGATATCTAACCTGGAGAGACTTGCCAAAAGGCAACAGGCTCAGGCTACAGTGCAGAACTCCTTAGATGTAAGACAGAGGTGCTTCATGTCTTCTGAACACTATGATCAGGGTTGTGTTCAGCAGCTACAGTGTTATGATAGAGTAACTATAGCACCACAGAGGTCAGGGGAAGTGATCCTCCCCCTCTACCCCACTTCCATGAGACCCCACCAGGAGCTGTGCTGAGCTCTGAGGTCTCAGCTGGGAAACCAGATGGCTCCAGAGAGACCTCAGAGTGGCCTTGCAGTACCTGAAGGGCCTACAGGAAATCTGGAGAGGGCCTTTCACAAGAGTATGAAGCAAAAGGATGAGAGGGAATGGTTTTGAACTGAAAGAGGGTAGATTTAGATTAGATGTTAGAAGAAATTCTTTAGTGTAAGGATGGTAAGACACTGGCACAGGTTGCCCAGAGGAACTGTGGATGCCTCATTGTGGTTATTTTTATGGTTGTTGCCATTTTGCTTCCGCTCTTACAAATGGATTTATTTAGCAATGTGCTGCAATGAACATGTCACACTTGTTTCATATCCTATCCTATTTCCCATAAAGTATATACATGCCTCAGCTACTAACAAAGACTTCTCTTGTTCCTTCAGCAATGAAAAAATGAGGGAAACACCTGAACATCTTAGCAACAGTGATTGCAAATAAACTGTGCTAGCAAGAGGCAGGAAGCAGCAGTGAGAAACAGGCTTCTTTATTCAGCTTCACCTTAAGACAACCAAACTATCCAACTAAAGAACATCTTGCCTACCTAATGCAAGAGATAAAGCACTTGCACATGGCCTAAAGACTCAGTTCCAGCCTCACATTCCTCATGCTCTCCCTGTATCTACAGATAACAATTATGCCAAGTTTCAGCTCATGGTCCAGACGAGAAGGGATTGAACTGCTTCACTCTACCCAGTATTACAGCCAAGCATTTTAATTCACTGTTTTAACTACCAGTGGTACAACATCAGTGCTAAACAGAAGAAGTAGTGCCACTATCCTCCATTTACAGTAGATTTATACTTAAACTTGATACATTAGTTTTCACTGGAAAACATGTGTGTAACCTAGCTGTGCTTCACCATCTTCTAGGGTACATACATATATATATATATATATTCACACAAATATCTTGTAGGTATATATGGAATATACCTATCTCTGTAAAAAAGAAAACCACCTGAGAGCTTTACAGCAAGTTTCAGAGGTATTATTTCTTTTAGCTTGTTTTAATGCATGCTGAAGAAATAAATATCAAAGTATGACTGGAAGTGATACATTAGCCTCTGCTCTAAAATAAGCCCTTTCCTACCACATGAAAAACTACAGACATTTTTGTCACTGCTTCTGGCCTAGAAAAAGAGCATGGTGGGGGGAAGGAAGTAAGGAGGAAATAAAAAGCAAAATTGACACTTTTCAGTTTGTATCAGATCTTCTCAAGGCAAACCCTAAAACTCATTTTTCCTCTCCCATCCCTCAAGACCCACCCTGATCTCCTTCAGCCTCCTACAGTAACTTCTCATAACTGGGGGAAGGTGAGAGGGAGGGAAGAGGGAAGCTAAAAGCTTGTCTAGTTTTACAACAGACATCAACAGATATATGAAATATAACTGCTCAGAAGCCTGCAAGGCAAGCAGGGTCTGTAGGGCAGCCCAGACACAAAGTGTGGCTGTAGCAGTGTCACTGATATGAACAGAGCTGCAGCTGACAAGCATCACCTCCAAAAAGTAACTTTTGGGGTAAGTCAGGGAAGAAGGGCTTTGTCACTGTAGTGTTTGTACAGTTAAGAAAGAGTAGCATCACAAAATAAAACTCCTCATAGTATGCTGTACAAAATTCTACTTTTAAAAAAAAAAAGTTAAAAAAAGTAAAAAGCTTTACTTTCAATGCAACAGAATACATTCTGGTGAGAGACATTTCCCTATGCCTCTAAAAATTCTGGGAAGTCTGACTCCCACTCAAAAGAGCTCCAAGAGAGCCTTTCAGCACTTTACCATGAAATTAGGCAGGTTTTCAAAGAGCTTTTCAAGGGTAAAACAGAAAGACTGCATTCAAGAATCCTCTCTCCTATGACAAACCAAGGTGGTTTATTAAAACAAAGTGCTCTTTTAAATTAGTGGTCATTATATTAATGGCTATACTGGCCAAAAGCACTGGAGATTCTAGAGCATGTTGGTATGCCTTCCATTCCAGACAATAATCATGTTATATAAAACAGGAAGAGGAAGAAAAAAAAAAGAAAAAGAGAACCCACAACATACCCCAGCTTCCCCAACCAGTCAAGAGTCCTGCACAACCTCCTGCTCGCTTCAGAAATTCCAAACAGGCATATCAAGAGCCTTGAACAAATTCCAGTGCTATCTTGTCAGTCTCCCACATAGTTTTTAAGAATTTAAATATCTTAATTATAGGAGACTCTTGTGCAATAAGAGATTAAATGAACCTTAAAAATCAGCTGATTGGTATGATATTGCCTAAGTGCAGCTACTTTTTTTATACAAACACCTGCAACCATCCTTTAAACACTGAAGGAAAACACACTGGATAGTTTAAGTAAAGAAAAGATCTTAAATTTAAACAAACACAGAGACAGTCAAGGAGCCAATAATCCTGCTGGGATTACTTGCATAACCCCACTTATGCCAACAACCCCAAATAGTTTCCACCCATGCTACAAACCAAAGAAGTTGTTTCTTAATAGAAATTGGTGAAGAATGTCAGAGTAGCTTTCCTTGAAACACATTTAGTTTAGGTTAAAATAACCACACATCTTGTAAAACTAATGTTTTTTTGAATATGAATGTAAACAACATAACAAAGGGAGGGTGCAGCCCACTTGTTTTTCTTATGTGTGATAAAGTTACACTAATGAGCAGCAATAGCTTCACTTTTCCAGCACAGAGTTACGTATTATTCAGTAGTTGGTACTGAGAGTACAACATGACTCACAACAGGCAAAGAAAGTCCTATTTCCTCACTTAACAGTGATGTTAGAAAAGTTCTTCAACCCATTTCTAAACCTTCATCTGACTCAGCTGCTGTTTTGTGAATTCTCTAATTCAAGAGGAAGTTGTAACACCACCAGGGAGCTTAATGCTGCAGCCTCTGGAAAGCTCTCCCTGCAGTAACCATAAAACTGTTCTATTTAGTGCCCTATGCAAAGATGGGGGTGCCTGGACAAACATCTGCATTTATAGATCTGTATTTCAGTTGCAAGTTTCTGCATCTTTCCTCCTTTGGAATGTACTTGAAAGCCACCCTCAACTTATCACAGGATGAATAGGATCCCAGAAATATGAACTGCTTACATAGTGGTGGGTACTTGACCCTTACTTCAGAGAAAAAGGTTACAGTGCTCTTTGTTACTCTCTCTGCTGCAGGAGTACCAAGGACCCACAATAAATGCATTATTATTGTGCAATGTTCTGCATAAAGAAGTACAGAAGTAGAACCAAAACTAAGATTTCAGTTTCTTAAAAAATGTAACAGCAGAGTGTTATCACGCCAAAGGGATGTACTACTCTGGAAACCAATCACTTGTAATAATTCAGCAGTCTTTACTGACTATCAATCAGAGTAAAAGGCTGAAAAATTTAGAAATTACTCTCGCCCTCTATATATCCACACACAAACTCTTGGCTGCATCACAAGCAGCACAGACAGGGGTCAAGGGAGGTGATTCTGCACCTCTGCTCTGCTCTTGTGAGACCCCACCTGGAGCTCTGTGTCCAGCTCTGGAGTCCCCAGGACAAAAAGGACACAGAGCTCCTGGAATGTGTCCAGAGAAAAGCCACAGAAATGCTCAGAGGGCTGGAGCACCTCCCCTGGGAAGCCAGGCTGAGGATGTTGGGTTATTCAGCCTGGAGAAAAGGAGGCTCTGAGGTGAGCTCATAGCAGCCTTCCCATATCTGAAGGGGCTACAGGAAAGCTGGGGAGGGCTTTTTACATGGTTGTGTGGTGAGAGGACAAGGGGAAATGGTTTCATACTTGAAGAGGGGATGTTTAGGTCGGACATTAGGAAGAAATTCTTTACTGTGAGGGTGGTGAGGCACTGGCACATGTTGCCCAAGGAAGCTGTGGCTGCCCACTCCCTGGAAGTGTTAGTGGTAAGGATGGGGCTTGGAGCAACCTGGTCCGGTGGGAGGTGTCCCTGCCCATGCGGGGGGTTGGAACTGGCTGATCTTTAAGGTCCCTTCCATCCCTAGTCATTCTATAATTCTATGATAAATGAATTATATATTTTAAGTATAAACAATGTACTATAAATATAAAATAATATAGTATAAATGTAGCATGTAATGAATTTTAAGCAAATATAAATTATTATAATAAAAACATATCATTGCTATTTTAGACACGCACAGTTAGAGCATCATAAAACATTTGTAAATAATTCAACCTTGATTTTCATTGCAAAAGTGACAGAATAAGCATGAAGGGTAAGTGTCTAAAAAGGACATTCAGTGAGCAACAAGTTTGTATACAAAAAGACTGATGCTCCAACGACATTCATGATGGTAATTCATCCACCACAACTCTCCTGTCAGTTTCCTGCCACTGACAATAACTTTGGTTTACATTTTAAAAAATTACATTGGCTTAAACATAGGTGTCAAGTTGCACTAACTTATTTAGAAAACCCCCTTGCGTCTGACCATCAATTTAAACAGGAGAAAAAGCACAGCTGAAAGAAGGCAGACTTGATGTTCCCTTTATGGGAAAAATAAAAACTTTTTAAAACATTCAACCATTTAAATCTAAGCAAATACATTGTTTTAAAAAAACAATGCTTTAAAACATTTAGTTCTATTATACCTTATTAAATAATTCAATGAAGCAGTATGTGATGACTACTCCTCTGAGAAAGTGAAATTACTGAATGGAACAGTTTGAGTGATAAATGTATTTTTGGTAGCTGCGACCTTCTGCAAAGCTTATGAAAAGAAAGTGACTTCACTTCAGTCTATGGAGGGTGAAGATTTACTTTGTTCTGCTAAAAAAGTTACAGAACAAAACTCCAAAATATTTATTTTCAGATTGAAGAGGAAAATGAAGTTGAAGTGCAAGGAAAGCAACACTTACCAATTCTAAATAGCCTAGAGTGACCACAAATAAAGGAGTGATTAGGACAAAATTAATTTTAAATGCAGATTCATTTCAAAAAGCTTTTGCGTATTGATATATTTAAATACCATCAGCAAAATTAAAAAGTTAGAGATCTCAGAAGTTGAACAATTACATCAATTGAATAAATAAGAAGAAACCCAACATCACAAAATATGACTATTAAGAAAACAAGCAGTTTCTGCTAAGATGCTTACATTTCCTCAAGGCGATGCATCCACTCTGTGCATGTAAAGTGTTTGGGTTTATGTTGCAGCTCATGCACCCTCTGCATTTAGAGGAGCTGTCTGCTTCCAGCATTGGTGAGAAACTGGGTCAGCAAAGATCTCTGGATCTGATTAGCCCTCTGGAGATGCCTCTCCTCACTTGGCATAGATTACTCCATTCCTAAGCAACTTGAACTCCAGTTCCATACACAATTCAAGCAAAAAAACCATCATTATCACTGGAAAGGAGACAGTCTCACCCACAGCTGACACCCTCACCTCTGTGCTTCTCTCCCTGCATTACAGCAGTACCACCCTTCACACAGCTCTGTAGTCAACAGTTTTATTCAATCTCCTGAACATTCCTGCAACAAACAAGGCAGAATGCAGGAATTCAGAATACAGGAATTCAGGGACACCACCACCCCCATTGGCAAGGGCAACATTTTAAGGGGTTCATGAAATTTTCAAGACCTCAGGTTCAGCCTTGGCTTCTTCAGACCAGACCTTTCTAATGAAACTCATTTTCATTCAAAGCTTTTCTGCAGTTCCACACAGTTTCTGTTACTCAATAACTCTGACCCCCGAGTCTACATTTTAAGTCAAAAACCTATTTCCAGCATGCTTGCTGATAGTCTTTTGGAGTGCTACCTACACTATACAGGAGACAGCCAGCAGATACAGCATTAACTAAGAGTATCTGAAGAAAACAGAAGTTAAAAGTTAAGACAACATGAAAGTAACAGTGAAGCAAGATCAAAAATAGTAAAGTAGGTGCTTCTCCTGAGCCAAACAACTTTGTATACATGTATTTTTCATGCTTCATCCTCCCACTATTAAAAAAAAAAAAAAAAAAGTAAGTTACTACCCCATTTCTTCTGATCCAAGTGCTCATTTGTAATTGTAGTTATGTACAGTGGTAAATTCCCCCTGATAATTTCAAGAAAAAACAGAGCAAACTAAGATAAATACTAATGCTATAAATTAACTAATTTTTATGGAGATATTAATAATTTAAGTATCTTGGAGGTTTCATTATTTTCCAGACAGATGAATTAGAGGGCTTATTATTAACTTTTTAAATATTTTAACATAACCCAAGTCTTCAAATTAAGCTTTTTCAAATATGCATTATGGTTCTTTATCACCTATGCCATACAAGTATTTATCACTCAGATCTCCAGTTTTTCTTAGAGAATTACTATTTATAAAGATGCCCTAGGATACAACAGCTTATTCTTTACTTCTTGAGTCACAGTGTTTCTAAAGATTAGAAGATGATTGTACTGTGAAATGAGAAGAACAATTGCTAAAGAAAACATTTCACATACTGAATCTTCAAGCTTGTATCTCATGAATGGGTTTTCATGGTTCAAAAATAAAACAAAAACTTAGAACTGAACATAATAATCTGACATCCTTTAGCTATTCACTATTATACTTCATCATAAAGGTATCTTAGCTTACTTCTAAGCTTTCCTTCCCCAGCATGCAGTTTTATCTAAGAATCAGAACTCACACCTTTTTCCTTTCTTTCAATTGCAGCTCACTGAAAAGAACTGATTACTACAAGGCCTCTTAAACAACATCAATCATACTCATAACTATTTGCAACACTTCACCCCAAAACACACAGCCACCTCATGCTCTCTGTAAACCACTAAAGCTGGTCCATTACCCAGCATTTATTTTATGAACTTGGTCCTCAGTTCACCACAAATTCATTCAGGCTTAGAAGGAGGGGAAGGCTGGAGGTGAGGAAGGAAAATTGATCCAGCCTTAACCAAGGAGATTTATTTTTTTAGCCTAGGAAGCTTTATAAAAGCCCAGAAAATGCTTTTTATTGGTTGCAGGCATAGAAATAACAATGCATACTTGCTAAAGCATTATACCTTTTTTTGTTAGGGCTAACCTTAAGGCTTGTTTCAATTTCTAAGTTCATGAGCAGAGAAGCTCCCAGCCAAACCTGGCTCTCTATGAGCACACAAAAGGAAAAAAAAAATTTACTTCTTTTTTGTTTTGGTAGGTTTTTTTAGAAATCACAAAACCCTAAGATTCCTCTGTGAACACAACCTAGAAAGCCAGCTGTAATGAGAGGTTAAGATAAAAAAACCAACCATCACACAGAAGCAGCCTTTAATCACACCATTGTGGTCTTGACTTGAACTGGTGAAGCAAAAAGTTTCCCACCTCATTACCAGGCCACACTGACCATTTTCAGAATGTAAGATTGCATTACACAGACTCTCTCCAAACACACAGAAAGCACTGCTAACCTCAGTGAATCAGGAACAAAACCTGAAGGGATGATACTGAAGCAGAGCAGGTTAACTGCCCATCTACACACACTAAACAAAACATAAAGCAAAAAGACAACACCAAGAAAGAGTTATTCTGCACAGTTTATCATGAAAGCAGAATAATATGTTAAAAAAAATAAAGTTGGCACTGCATCATACATATTTAAGGAGAACAAAGGAAGATGTCAGCAGCTTGCTGCAACTGTGTGTACGAGCATTTAGCTTAATTGTTTGTAAACTGAGTTCACTGCAGCTCAAATAAGTTCACCACATTCTCCCTCAAACAAGAAAACTTCCAGGCATAAAAAAGCAGAGTTCACCTCAAGAATTTATCACGACACTAAATATTTTCTGGCAGCTAAATGTCAATAGCTAGAGAAAACATAGAAAATTAAATCAATGTTTTTTTCTGCAGTGTGACATTCTAGGTAGGTTACACACATACAGGGTTTCCCTGAGAAGTTATCTTTAAATACAAAATAAATCAAAATCAGCCTGAGCTACATTGTCTACTCTTGCCCTTAAAGCATGTGACCTCCCTGTCCTGAGTTACAGTATTGCAGTATAATTTGAAATACAGATTTGTCTTCTCCTTATTTATGAAAACACACATTTATAAAGGCATTTGACAGAAATGAAAGCCTTAAGACAGAGGCTGCCTGAGTTTAACACCTTTTCAAATACCCTGCATTGCACAAAAACTAAAACCAACTCCTATCAATGGTGGGCACTGCAGTTCTGTCAATACTCTTCCCCAGTATTGAAGAAGATCCAATACAAAATGATGACAAAGCACTTACCTGCACACCTGAACTATTAAGTTATACAACAGCATCATCTCCCCTGTTCCTTTTGCAAAAAAATTTATCTGATCATTTGCTTAAAAATAAGCTTGTGTGTGTGCTTCTTAAATGCCAGGATATTGGATTTTCTTCTACAAGTTGCTTTGATAAAATGATATGCTCTGTGTAACAAACTGCTAAAACAACAAATTCAAGGCTTTTTAAGCTAATGGCCGTGGTTGGCAGAAAACCAAACAGATATGAACTGCCTGTGAATAATTTTAGAACAGACATTAGAAAAGGGATTTAGTAATTTCAGAACCAAGATTTTAGAACATCCAATAGTCAAACAGCAAGAGAAATATATATTGCATTAAGTGTATCACAAGAAAATAAAAAGTAGGATTCTGTAGCATGGCCTTCACATAACAGTATTCTGAGGGATATTTTAACCAAAAAGGTATTTGCCCTCTTAAATCTGATGTCCCCACATTCTAGATCATAATTTTAGATCCATTTTCCATTTAAATTATATTGGGTTATGTCCAACTTCATAACACTAGAGGCTGCCATCACATTTAACAAACCTTGCTGTTCTGGGTTCCCTCAGATTTTGTAAATAAGCTTGTAGGTACAGAAGTATGCAACTAAATACATCACCACAAGATAACAACTTACAGAGTAGGGTATCTAGAAGAGTAAAACCTAAAACCATTTCAACCATGCTAAATAATTCAAGTTTCTCTGTAGTAAACCATAAAATAAGAAAACCAACACCAGCTGAACATAAATCTTATCTTCTCAAAACCATATTTAAAAAAAAAAAAACAAAACAAAAAAACCACAACAGCATTTTCTTGTGTGTCCTTGAAGCCCAACACTTAGTATGGACTTAAGCTTATCTACCCCAGGAACCTGATGTCCTGCAAAGATATTGTATTTTGCACAACATTATTAATATTAACCACACAAAAAGCACTTCCCTCTGAATATGGAATATGCATATGCTAATATAAAGCTAAACTCAGCAGTCTGGAACCATATCAAAGTCCCATCAAAATGAATTCTGTTTTGCTCAAGACAGTATTTGTTGTACAGCACCTTGGCAAGTCACACTTAACACAGCAACTATGATTCAAAAGGTAGAAAGATTTACAGGTATTTGTTATGTTTAAGACTGAGATGCTCTATGAAACAAATGGAGATTTGTACAGCTGCATCTGGCCAATCAGGATATTCAGGTACTTGAGTAACTGCCTGAAAAATTGGCTACACATTACAGCAAATACTTTAAATGTCAGAATGTAAAGAAGTGTGAACAGCAATAAAAAGTGGAAACAGATATAGTTCTATACAATATAAAAGCAGCTCAATCTGTGCTAAGCATGAACCCTAGCTTTTAGCACTTCTTTCAGTCCCTTTTTTGGTGTAGCTTGTCTTTAGCTGCATTTAGCATTTCCTCCATCATTCTGCTTTTCTTCCAGATGTCAACAACTTTTTCATTTAGTTTGACAAGAAATTTAACCAACAATTTTCTTCACTCACTTCCTCCCAGAAAATCAAATGGTCTTTATTTTGCTAGCATAGGATATAATTATCCTATGAACTAGATGTTCATTCTTCAACATACTCAGTACAGTTCTGGTGAAACTAAGCTACATTATAAATACAGTTCCTGTGCATATGAAGTTATATCCTTATTTCTACGTGGTGTAGGGCTAGCCAATCCTGCTGCCAAGAATTAAATTAAGAATTCTCACATCCCAAAAAGTTATCAAAGACCTTTAAGTACTCAAAACAGCTCACTATGGCCTAAAACAAAACTTCTGGTGTCTTTCATCTGTTTTTTCACCAAAACAAATCTTAAGTCAAAATTTTCTGTGGCTCAGGTCTTTTCAGTGCATGCCAAAATTCCTTTGGGATCAGACGTCTACACTGGAATTTGAGTAATATATTTTTTTCCCCATAAAATGAAGTCCATTCATTTTACATTGGATTTTTACCAGCTATTTTAATTTACTGGACAGTCTGATATTTTGGAGTTCTTAGCAAACCTAAAACATTTCCCCCACAGAGTTACATGTTTTATTTGTATTGAAAAAACAAATATCAGCTTGTTACAGAATTCACCTTCTTAAGGATGATCCCACCCAACCAACACACAAGTCTTACAGAGCACACATTGACCAAATATTCTCAGATCAAAAACAGTATCTGCCAAACCTCAGCTGTATTTTGTTGTTTTTTTAAAGGACTGAGGAGACAAACCTCAGGATTAATATTTTTGAGGAAGAACCACCTTCCAAAACCCTCTACAGAAGTACATTTCTTCTAAACTGCAAACTAGGAGTTTCTTTTTTTCTCAAATAAAGAAATCTACTCACTCATGACTGGAAACTTCTTCTCGAATAATCCAAGACAGATCTTGAAGCAAGGAATCCTGTTGGAGAAGGTTTCTCAGAGGTATACATGTCCTGATGATGGTAGGAAAATAAAGAGACAAATAATTTTTTCAACTTCAAACTACTAGAATGTTTATTCATAAACCTCCTTTCCCACTATCTTTTATTTGTCAAAAAATGCAACACAAAGAGGTATTTGTTATGACTGATGAACTTTACTGCTTGTGGATATATTCTGAAGTTTATCAGCTCACAACCTGTACTTTCTTCTAACATTTAGTTAACTTGTGTGCATGTACTAGTTCAGCAAATAGAACTGCTCCCAAAAGATAAGAAACATTTTTAGGAAGTTGAAAGTGCAAGACTACAATATGGGTACAGTAACTGAATACACCAAAGTAGTATTTTCTTTCAGCAACAAGAAGTTGCAGTATCTCTAACATAAAAAAACCTACACCTAAGTTTACTAAACATTCACCCATTTGTGTTCAGTCATTTAGGTCAGTATTAGCATCCACTCCCTCCTCAGAACCAGACCTGAAAAAGTTATCATTCCTAGCAACTCTAACCCATCCAACCAGTCAATTCATACTCAAAATGAAAAAAAAATTATACAGCCAAGTAGGGCAGATATGGATTCACTATTTGTGTGGCTCTCCCCGAAGCAAAATATAGAGGACATTATCTCCAGCAATGACAGTACAGCAAGTACATTATGGAAAAGTTTATTATATAATCCCCATCCTACTGCTAAAAACAAGCTTAAACAGATGTGATAGAACAGTTAAAAGAAAGTAACTTCACCACACAGCTGAGAGGAGAAGAAAAACCCAAGTGTATCCAGGAAGCTATAAAGAGTTTCTCTAATACCTTTACAGTTCCTATGTATTAAGGATATTACGCAATTAATTTCCCCTTTTCAGAACCAATTAGAAGGTGCTGAACCTGGTGACCTGTGCTAATCCTGACTGATAATATCTTGTGCTGACTCAGATTTCAAGTCTCACCTCTTCCCATCTCTTGATGCTTAAAGAAAATACAGAAAGACAAAAGAAGAGATCTAACTTGTTATAAAGTATGACTTTTTATAACATTTACAGATCTACAGCATATGCCAAAGTACAGGGACTGTCACAGAGCTGGAGTCACATAAAAAGGCCCCTAGATCAGTTGTTAAAATCAGTTTTGCAAAAAAACATGAAAAAACCCAAAAACACAAACACCAAAGGAAAAAAAAATAGACACCAAAACCATCCACACACCACAAAAACATCCAGGTGCCTAAAGGAAACCTTCAGTAATGCTAGAGACTTAAAATTACAACCAGCTTCTTTTGCTGGCTGAATTATTGAAGAAGTAGTGAAGAGGTAATTACTGAAGAAGTAATGCAAGAAGGGAGCTTAATAGGGGAAGAAAATATTGCCATGCTGAAAAAAATAAGTATTGCAACTTTATAAAAACCCAAAGACAAACACAAAGGCATTAGATAGTGCAATCACTGGAGAAGAACAGTTTGACTTGCAGGTCCTTTCAATGTTCTGTGAATGGCTGCTAAATTAAACATTTAAGACAGCCTAATCAAAAATAAAAAGTGTCTGGTTAAAAACTATCATTAGAACTGCAGCCTTGTCAACTTCCTTGGGATCACTGATGTCAAAATTAGTCAAAAATCCATGGCATTTATTAATTTACTGGACTAGTTACAGTTATTATGCTAAGATCAAATGAGTATTATGGAAGGCAGTCAGCCCAGGTCCAAAGCCCTTTCCACAGGAGCTCCATTAATACCTTTGGGCCCAATTTGTTTTTCAGTTTCACACAGACAGCTGGAAGACTGAAGTCTCCCATTCAACTTGATTTTCCAAAGGTACAGTCTCACCTTAGCTTTGTAAATATGAACAACTCTTTGCCTCAGAGACATTGGATCAGGTGACATTTTATTGTGTGTACGTACAGAAAAAAGCTGCTCATTAGGGAAAAAAAACCAAAAAAACCCAACAATAGTTCTGAAAACCACTTAAGGACAATATTAGCATAAATATGCAACATATAATGTATAAAAATCTAGTCACAAAACACAGAAGAAACTAGCAGAGAAGAATGTGGCAACTATAGACTACCTATATGGTTTATAACCATGAAAAGTACATGTTTTGGTGTACCACTGCAACTGGAACTCCCAACTTCCAGCAATAAAGCATGAGTCTTATCTCACTTTCTGCATCTAAATATTTTCCTTGGCTACTGCTAATAGCTGTTTACCAGCCAATACAGCCTTCTGGTTAAATTCAGGTTTTGTTCTTTGAACTAAAATTGCATATTTGCTTTACAAAATTTCCCTTGCTCAACAATCTTATCATTTTGCTGAAGGCCATTTACAGGGACTACTTGAAGTGTTTAAAGTACCTGGAGAAGAAAAAAAAAACAAAAACAAACAAAAACCACAAAAACAAAACAAAACAAAAAACCCCAAAAAGTAAACTTTTATCTGTAATTTCAGTACAGTAAAAGTCAACACTGCCAAATATCAGAAAGTCTGCACTTTCTATTGCATATTGACACTTATCAGAAGGATGTGTGTTAAAAACCTCAATTATCACTTCTCTCTCTCAGACAACAATCCAATTTATTTCAATGTGTGTAGGGCTCTCTCTCTCTTCTCTGTAGTAGGTCACTACTAGCTACTACACAAAAGATGAAGAATGGAATTAACAAGGCCATAAAAACCCACACACTCATACCTCTGATCCTTCTCTTTTCCTGAAGAGCTAACCCTTGTATTTCAACCAGTATTTCCTCAACTAATACACACCTACTAGCCCTTGGTGATATTCCCCTTTAGTAGTTGTGAAACTACTATCAGCATTTTAACTTAGATTTAAAAGGAGTGAGGGAAGCTCTTTACAACTTCAAATTCAAGCACACTGATACATCCAATTATCTGTTTCCATACCAAGCACCAGGTCTCTTCCTTACCCAGTACTTTGTTTCAGGGTAATGAATATGAGCCAGCTTGCCAGTACATTACAACATATCATTAAATGCTCTGTGACTCTATCCAAATAAAATCTTTTCCTTTAAGTTGACAATTAAAGATTCAGGTTTAGTCTGTTTGTGTGTTGTTGTTGTTGTATCTGCTTAACTTTGATGCTAAGGAGTTAACATTAAGCATTTATATGCCCAGTTCACAAGAACCAGAAATCACAGGAGGAGCATGCAACTGCACTGTTCAAATACACACACACACAGACAAAACAGTCTAAACACAGCCTGCCTGGCACAAATCAGTATTTTACTGTCATATGCTTCTTTAAACCAAAATGCCATGGATAGTCCAAGATACAGATACATAAATTTCAAAAGTACATGTTTTAAAGATTTATAGACAGCTGGCTGGAAAAACATTAAGTTGGAAATTATTGGTTTCCATGTAGGATAATCAAAGGGCAAGAGAATGCCCAGTTAAAAGGCAGTTCCACTAAATACTTATTTTACACTGCATCGAAGCCGAATGGACTTCAAAGTTACTATCAGTAACAAGAGAAGTTTAAGAAGGAGAAAACTAAGTCACTTAAGAGCACGGCTATTAAAAAGAGCATAATAAAAATTCCCAATTCAGTTCCAAGCTTCTGAGCATCCCAGCTCAGTTTAATGCCCAAAACAGCACAAATGTAAAACTCACAGCAAAATAAGACTACTACTGTTTAAAAAAAAACAAAACAAACTACACAAAATCATTGAGTGGCCACAAATGAGGAAGCTCATCGACGTACAAATGAAAGAAGCCCAAAGACACACCCTCCCCTTTGTTCAGAGCAGGAATATTTACACTACAAAGCGCTGAAGCAAATTGCTTTTGGGTTTCAGGCTCTGCTGATTGGGCGCCGAGCTCCATACACACACGCCCAGCAGAGCTCGAGTTTCGACTGTCAGACTGCAGCTCCAGACTGCAGGGTAACCCATCAGCCTAAATAACCACAGAGGACGATTATTTAATAGAATTATGCTAACAGGACGGATCTGCCACAAAATGCATTTGTTGCAAGCGAGGCAGATGCAGCGTCCCGCTGCAAGCGAGTGAAAAGCAAGAGCTCACAGCCAGCTCTGTGCAGCTGCCCGCTCCTGACAGAAACCAGCACAAAGAAAGTTATTCTCAAGTGTATGGGGGGCAAAAGACTGGTACAGGAGTTCGGCGACAGTGTTTAAAGTCACCGCTTGACTCCCGTTCAGCTGGCCGCTCAGTGGCTTTGGGGGATTTCCTACAAGCCACCACCCACACCGCAGAAAAGAACCCGAAACGTCTGATAATGGATTGGATCTTTCGCCGGCGGTCCCAAGGGACTAAAAAAAAAAAAAAACAAAAAAGTTGGGGAGAGTGAGTGCTGGCAGCAGGCAGGGCTGCGGAGCCTCCTGTACAGAGTGCACTCAGCCGGGCACTTTTCCCCTGAAGTATTATAAAAAAGCAGAGGAGGGAGTAGGGACAAAAAGCAGCCTTGCCGGAAAGTCGCGTTAAAACAACGCTTCGGCCATCCGAAAACTCCCTGCTGCCTCCCACCTTGAGAGAGAAGGGGGCTCTCAGGAAGGCCCCATGGGTTGTCCGACCCACAGCTCTGATCCCTCCCTCCCAAACCCCACACACCCTCCACAGCCTCCCCTGCCCCCGTTCGGACTTCGGAGGCCAACATCAGCCCCCCCGGTTCCCCTGAGGGCTCCCTCACCACCCTGCCTGGGGGATCCCTTCCCCCAGCTCGGACTCCTCACCGCCGCCACACCTCACTCAAGCCTTACAATGGAAGCCAGGGACATCTCCAACAGGGCTTCCCCTCGGGCTTCCTCGGCACGGTCAGCTGCGATCCGACCCCACACCCCCATGGCCCCCCACACGCTGCCCCGACCCCCAACACAAACAGCAGGGACCCCCCAAATACACACACACCCCTCCGCTGGCAATGGAAGAGGCTGAAGCGCCCCAGTGCTCTCCGGGAGCCGTCTCCCGCCTCTTCCATCTCTCGGTGGAGAGAGCAGCCCGGGCTCCCCCCGGGGGAGGATGGTATTGCCCGCCTCCCCTCAGCTCTCTAGGAACAGGGTCCCACCCCGCCCGCTTCAATGGAGAGCGGAGCCGCGGCATCTTCCCCGCACCCACGCCCCCTTCCCCCCCCTGCTCCCCGGGTACGGAATGGCCACCCCGCCGCGCTCCTACCTCTCCCCCACCCCGGGGTGGGCACACAATGGCCGGACGTGCCGGCTGGTCCCTACCTTTGCTCGGCTTCCTCCTCCTCCTCCTCCTTCCGGGGCCTCCGTCCGCCTCCTCCCCAGCAGCTCTTCCCCGCTTGCTGCCCCGGGACCGGCGGCCTCCAACCAGGAAGTGCCCCGGTGTGACACCGGCGGCCGCCGCTATGGAAACCCTCCCCGCCCCGGCCCCTCCCCCGCCGGCGCCGTCCCACAGGGCTGACCCGCGCCGCCGCCGCCATCTTGGACTCACAACGAGGCGCGGAGGTGCCCGACCCCGGCTCTCTCTCTGCTCCTCCCGCCGCCATCTTGAGCGCTCAACGAGGCCTCGGCACAGCCCGGGGGTCGGTGCCCAGTGCTCGGCTGTCGGTGGGAGCCGTCCCTCGCTGAGGCCGGAGCTGTTCTGGCAGTCGTAGGGATGGGCGCCCAGCGAGACTCGTTCGTTTGGCCCCAGGGGCAAGGCCTGCACCCACCCAACACCCAGCTCAGGCACCTGCCCGGGCTGCCCGCCCGTCAGTGCTGAGGCACCTGGTAGGAGCAGGCATCATGTGGAGAAAAAACACGAGGGAAGACACAAAACAGGCCTTGTGTCTCCCAGATTTATCTTGGCCACCAGACCACGCTGTGTGAACGCTCGTTTCGAAAAGCACATTGCTCTGCTTTTTCCTTTTTCCTCTGGTAAACCACTGGATTTGGTATCAGAGGGCTGAAGTACAGCTTTATGGGTGAACTTGTCAGGCTTTCTTGTGAAAATACATGTGATGGAATAGGCCGGGTTTCTTGTTCCAGCTCCTCTGGCATGGTCCAGACATCACAAGAGACACGGGTGACTTTGATCCCAGCCCAACCTCTTCCTCAGGCAGACTGCTCCCACTCTGTGCAAATGACTGATGCATAGACAGCCCTGAGCTTTGCATGGGGCAGTAAACCCAGTTATGAGCAAAACCAGAAGGGAGGAAGCCTAGAAATGTGACAAACAGCTGCTTGAGACTATGAGACATCTCAAATGGCACCGCGGTGTCAGGGCCAGAAGAGGCGAGTTTGGTTTAAGAAGAAAAACCATTGTGGTTAAGATGGAATTTGAAGTAGCAATGAAATATGTTGCATTAGAAGCAAGATTAAAATAAACAGCAGTTAAAATGTACTACCAAAAGACATCCAGTAATGATGCAAATAGAGAGCAATGTTAAGTAAATGTTTTGAGTGTTTGAAACAGTCCTGTGTTTGTGTAGTATTTCTATCTAAATACTTCCTATTTAAATAGTGACCAAGAAATTTAGCATTATCTCCTAAAGATAAACTCTTTAAAATAATCAGTTCCAAACAGCTCGCACGAGTTACAGGGCTTTTTGACTTTCCAATATTAATTCTTACTAAATCTTGTAGTAGAAGGACATTTCATGACAATTTGGAGAAAGCACTGCTTCAGTATTCCAAGATAAATGAGTTGAATAATTACCAGCTGATTAGCCGAAGATGAATAAATCTTTTCCACGGATACTACCATCTTTAAATAGGTTTTCTGTCCTCAAAGAGTTCTCCCTCATTTTAGAAGAAAAATAGCTGGAATAGAGTTACTTCTGGAAAAACTGGAAGTATCATGCTTGTCATGGCAAATGCCCTTGCCAGTACATCTCACTGCCTCTGAAAACCTAGGAAATCTACATAGCTGTGCATAAGCAAAGTTACATATGACATTAATTTTATGCAGGAGAAAATGGCTAAGGGCAGTTAGACATAGCAGCTCAGATCACTTTTATCTAAATGTTTCCTCTCCTTGGACAGAGAAAGTGTAACAGAAAACAGAAATTATTTATTGCTTTGCAATACATTTCAGAAAGTAATTGGGATTAACTAGCCTGTCAGTATCCCAAGAGAGATACTGTGGTTGGAGCTGACTTCCTTCAATTTCAAGTCTTAATTGTCTTTTAAAAATTTTGGAATATGTTGGAATATAAAAATATACTTAGCATTCTTCCAGCTAGGGATTTGTTTCCTCCCAAAATGGCTAATTAGTTAAGATAAATGTCTTCCACAGGGAGCTCTCTACTTCATGTGAACCATCTTGTCTCTATTTCTTACATTCTCAAACTATATATCATCATTTTTGTTTCCCCATATGCTCATTCTTTCCTGTTGTACTACTATAACTAGGATGTGAAAGAGTTCTAAAATCACAGCTTTCCAAGTGGCTGACAGTGACAGCGTACTTGTTTTATCACTACTCCCACACACAAATCCTGCAATAGCGTTTCTACCAACACTTCCTTTTTTATCACAGTCCTTAATCTGAGAAAATATATGCAATCATTGTTATTTATGATGCTTAAAAGATCTGTGTGGCATCACAAGAACACAGAAGAGGCAATGCCTGTGTCTCTGCTGTCTTTGCAGGATAGCAGGTATGGTTCTCCCCGGTCTTTGACTCCTTTTATATCTACGCTGCCCTCAGAATTAGTCCTTTATGTCACCTAGAAACCATCCCCATACTTCATGCAGTTCCCAATGTGCTGATTTGTCTTCCATGTCACATAGTTAGGATGAGCAGCATGGGTTATGTAGTAGAGAACTTGCTTGCCTCAAGGCCATCTGCTCTTTAAGCAGGAAGGCTGCAGTTTGCAGTGTGAACTTGGTCAGGAGAGCTGTGGGGTATGTCTGGATTTCTGTTGGGCATCCCATTTATGATGCAGTCTGGACCTTACCACTGAATTACATCCTGAACTAGTAATATCTGTTAATATTAGGGAACGTGCAGTGGTTACCTCGAGGTGACCTGGTCTGTGTTTAACTTCAGAAGCTGTAGCCACCCACAGCTGTGACTGAAGCCCCAGAAATGAAGATACTGAACAACTCACAAACTAACACTTCATCTTGTCAAGCCTGCACTTAGGATATACCTCATCAAGATGCTGAGCACTCAGCTTGGCTGCTGACATTATTTGGCAGTGACACTACAAAGCCAGAGTCAAAAGAACTGGGTATTAGCATTCCTTTTTAAGGCAACCTGTTCCCTGTAACATTGCAGCCCTTCCTACTGGACTTCAAAGGAATACAAAAATTCATATTGCAAAAATGATGACAGTTTCATCAGCAACACAAAGCATGTGTGCTTGACATGAGCTAACTGCACTATTTTGTGGAAATAAATTCATCTGTCTTCAAGGTCTGTTTTCAGTCTGTCCTTGCTGTATTGATGGGCTTCCCAGCTGAATCAGCCCCATGAGATTTTAGTCTTGCTGTGGGAGAAGGGAATGCATATGATGACCACTCAGGATTCCTTCTTGAGTTTCTGTCTTCCTGGGCTTTCCAGGTCTTCAGAGTGCACTCAGCTCTGCAGGGCTGCATGCAAATTGGTGCAGATGTCTTCTGCTATCATCTGCCTCCACAAGTCACTCATAGAACTGTTTCAGAATAACAGCAGCTTTGAAAATCAGAACTCAGGCTTTAAATTGGCAAATGTAGACTAGAAATATGTGAAAGTTTTGGAACACTTTGCTATAGTGGCCTCTATCTAAGGCAGCCCACTGGACTAAATAAAATTCTGCATCCTGTGAATTGAAAAGACAGCATTTAGTAGAAGTCTGTTGCTTCCAAAATAATTCTTAAAACTGGTTTAGACTGTTCCTTTTCAAGTTGTGTTTGTAGTAGGCTTGGCTTAGCTTCTGTGGTGTGTTGAATATTGACATTTTCTGTGGCATATGGCATTTTTGCTTCTGCTTGCAGATTGCTTTTAAGGCACACGAGCTAATCTTTTGGGGTTTTTTTCTGTGTCACTCGAAATACAAACCATTTATGCACAGACATGCACCCTGAGAGTGTGTGGCTCAGATTCTGCAGGTATGTGAACAAATACAAGCTTGTCTCTTAGTCTTAAGCTCAAGCAATTGCCTGTGCAACCTCTGAGACTTGCCATTTTCAAAACCTACTCCAACCCTTACAAAGGATAGCACTCAAAATTTCTGATTTGATATGAAGTGTTTATAGGACTACGAACAATAGGTTGCAAATGTCTCTTCTTTCCAGTGCCATCAAGTACCTCAATATTTTATGAGATGAAATGTACTCAGCTGCTGTATCACATGCTGGTTTTGCTTTTGTTTATTTTCCCCAAAATGAAAGCTGTGGGTGACAGTGTTTCAGGTGATACTTTCAGTCTGTCACTTGCCTAATCATGTCACAGACATGAAGCTTCACATCAGCCAGTTCCACAAAACAGATGATTTAGGCAGAAGTTTGTGTGTGGCAGCACACCCATCATTCTGTATGGAAACACTGCATTATATTGAGGAAGGGATGTGTTAAAAGCAGGGGTGGGAGTGGGACTCTACGCAGGCAGGTTTGCCCTTTGTTTCATTACTGACTGCTGATGTAATTTTTCTGGCTGCCTGAAAGACTGTTTTCCCTTTTGGTTTTGATTGTTACCTCTGCTCAGTCCATTGTCTACGAGCTCCCTTGGTCTGCTTAGGTTTAGATTTCCCTGATCCAGGCCTCTCTTCCTGCTTTTGGTGGCTCCTGCCATGGGAATCAGATTTGACTGTATGCAGTGCTTGCTGTTGCAGCCTAAAGAAGAGGGCTATTTCTGTCCCCTCTGCCTGTCAAGACACATTTTCTTCCTGTCCTTCCTTTCTTTCCCAAATTTTCTGCCTCCTTTAGCATTTTCTTGCCTTTTTCCATTCCCTTCCTTCTGTGTCACTCCTTATATTACTTCAGTGTTCTCATTTCTTTCTCTTTTTTAAACGTTGATTTTTCTTTCAGTATTTTTTATCTATTAAAAGTACGCATAGAACAATGTTTAATACACTCAGCGAATACATACAACCTTTTAAAATGTCTTAATAACAAGTAGTTTTTCAGTGAATTAAAAAATGCCACAAAACTGAAAATGTGTCACTTCTATATCCCAAATACAACTTCCCAGAGATCCCTTTCTATGTCAACCAGACAGACAATGCAAAATAATGATGCAGAGAAACTGCAGAAGTTAGCAAGCCTGACTGAAGAAGGCACATGAGGCTGTATCAAAACTGAAGCATATGATGGGTTTAAAACACAAACTTGAGGTGTTGTCCTGAATCTGAATTTTAGATTCTTGTTAACCAGATTTCATCCTGCTCCCACACCAAAGAAAGAAGGGATTTACTGAATGGGAGGGAAGAGCTATAATCAAATCATGCAGCTTTGAATCAAGTAAGTTAGAACATAGAACAGAGGAAGAGAAGGAAATGATAAGAAGGTGGAGGTCTTACTGGTCATGATGCTTGGCAAAACATCACCTTCAGCTTTCAAATGCCTCAGTGTTGTTTTCAAGTACAGTGTTTGGAAGATGTTTTTGTGAACTCTGAAGATCTGATGTAGAGTTACAGTTAGATAAAGAGCCTGGACTCTTATGACAGCCATTTATAAAATCAATTTTCAGAGCACTCTTCCATAACCACCAGAATATCTGAAGTAACTCAAAACAAACAACCTAATTTCCCTTATCAAAGGGATACATTTTCATAGTTACAAGCAATGAAATCCTGAGCCTGTAATGTGTAGATGCTCTGTGCTATAGTAGTGTATCCTGCACAAGGTGTAATTACTTGTCTTATGTAGTGCAAAAGTTAAATCTTTCTGACCCTTTCCATTTGCTGCTGAAACAAGCAGACAGAGAAGTGTAAATGACTGATGGAAAAGAAATATATTCAGTTAGTTTGATCAAAGTATTTTTTTCCAGCAGTGATGTGTTTAGAGTCTCTTCCCAGCTCCACTTCATGTAGCATCTATATAGTACAACACAAAATAGGGGATGCAAGTTGGGCTTTACAGCACGTTCTTCCTCCTCTGCCTTGAGCCATCTGTGTTCAGTCAGCCTCCTGTTCAGGGTAAAGCATCATGAAGGTTTCCTATGAAGCCTTAACTATAGAAATAGCTTTCCAGGGAAATGGAAGTCCTATCAGTTTATTTTTTGCCTAACCAAGCCCATATGGCAACTGTAGAGTGAAACGAGCCAACTAGAGGGTGGCCACACTCTCAAGCTGTTTCTCACCAGTAAGCAACTGAGTTCCTTTCCCATGGTAACATTGCACGCTGGCAGCAAGGCTGCCCAAATACTGAACCATTGGGCAATTCACATTCCTGGCTGATGAGGAGGATTAACTCACAGATAACTGCTGAGACTGGTGTTTACCAGGTCTTACTAGGAACCAGGTGCCCAGTTTCATCCTGTAAAGAAGCCAGGGGACCCTGTAGACAGCCACCAGAACAAAGGCACCTCTTATCTTTTGCAAGCAAAGCCAACTTAAGGCTGAAAAGCAGTATGAAGCTGGTGGCAACACACTTTATACTATCAGAAATTTTTTTATACAAAGAAGAGCTTTCTGGAAGGTGAGGCACCAATCATCAAGTAACTGGCTATTTTTTCTCAAAGTTTCCACATAATCCAATAATTATGTATCATATCTGGAGTCTTTTCTCCTTCTCTAACCTCCAAATAATAAGCAGGATTCAGTCTGACCACACGCCTATTGACATCCTGAAAGGTGCATTTTCTTAAACACTGGGTTGAGGGGAAAGTGAATTTGTGCAAGGACACACATACCTTGAGATATATGAGCCAATCGGCTTAAAACGTTGTTTTGCCCTGACCTGACAAGCCTTGCTGGCTCTGGCAACACATAATCTCTTTTAATGTACTACCAGGAAGGTGACGGCTGTTTGAAAATGCTTCTAAACTGCATTTTATCTCAAAGGCTGACACATTAATAGAAACTATATTCTTTTTGGGAACCCTGTTATGAGCAGGTATTAATAAGGGTTGTGGCGATTCAGGTGAGAAATGGGTAAGGAAAGACTCTGAATCAACTTGTTATAGATTTTGTGCAGAAGTTGACAAAATTGTGTCAAGGATTTTAAAGCAGACACTGCCAGGAGAGGTACCTATTTCACTTGATAAAGCCATGAGGCTTTGTCCTGCACATCAGCATGTTTTCCTGAGAGTGTGCTTCCCTTATTCATCACCGTCAGCACAATTTAAAGTTGTGCATTTAAAGATTCAAGTAAGCTTCTTTGCAAACACTCTTGAGAATAGGATCAAAATGGGAAGAGATTACATGTAATCTAATTATGTTAGGTTCCATTTGAAATCCTTCAGTGTAAAAATTAAAAGAATACGACACAGCTTTACAATATGCTACAGTTCACAGGGAAATTACAGGAGCATCTGTAAATGAGGCAAGATGGGACAGAATATCTTGTGTTTGGTATACAGCAAATTTGCTTTAAAGAATCTAAATCTGAAAACTAGAATGGTTTGCTGAACTAAAAATAAATTACAAGAACTTTACCCCCTATGTCATTAGTCTGCAGGTAGCTTTTGCCTCTTGTTATCAAGCCACAATGTATATGAAAAAGCAAAAGATTTAAATCAAAAAATCAACACTGAATGTGACATTGATCAGCAAGGTTGTGGCTGGAGCAGTACTGACACTGAAGATTAACATCTGTTCATGGGACAGACAGTTAATCTCTGTTGCTAAGTTGTCTGTACATTCACACCATAATATTCTCTTTACAGCAAGAGCTGTAAGGGCATTTATAATCACTACAGCAATTTGAGCAATTCTTCATTTTCACAGTCTGTTCAAAAACACAGAAGTGAATTTAATTAACTTTGGCTATAGAATAAGGAGACCTGGTGTCACTAAAATTGCCCCAATTTAGGGTCCACACCAAATCAGGCCTGAAATTATGTATTTTAAAAGTGTGATATTCACATGTGCCCCAAACCTGCTTGGAGGGAGGATCTAGAAAGTCCTGTTGTCTCACTTCATGCATTAAGTGCTTCAAGTGATCTGGTGAGAGGCTCAAGTGCAGTACTTCACATCACCACCATGTTCCCAATCCATTAAGGATCAAATTCAGAACTGGACTATGCTTAGTTTATCATTTGGGTTTTGGAATGGGCACTGCCTGTCCAAAACTTGGGTATAGAGCACCACCCAGCTTCCCTAAGTGTTCTGCAAGATTCCTCAAAACTGGGATTGTAGAAAGTTCATGATAACTTCTTGACCAGCTTATATTTCCATTATCCTGAGTTACAACAAAACTGGATTCAGATACCAGGTTCCTTTCTAGTTTTGAATTTGATCTCTGATCTTAAGAAGTTTCTACAAAGTCCCCTTGAGAAGAAGATTAGATTTCTCTTCAAATCTTTCTCTGACTTTAAAAAATTGATCAAATTTCAGACCTGCATTTTGCCCTCCACCACAGACCTCTCATTCTAATTCTCTATTAAGACTACAGATTGTTTGCCAAGGCTATTTTCTGCCCAGTTCCAAATATTTGGGTTCACCATGATCTCATGTTGTAGTCTGGGTCTGTCTCATCACAGAACACTAGCCAGGGATTCCTCATGTTATGTGCTTCATAATCAAAAGGAACAAATACATTTAAAACAATAAGTTCTGTACCAGTGGCTGGCCAGATGCTATTGTGAATCATTATACTTCAGCAGCAAAACAGAGGAAGGAAGTGTTTTAAAGCAAGATTATATTATTTTCCTTAAATTCTTATTATGAAATCTTCCTGAAATGAACTTTCAGAACTTGTAAACCCTTCTAGAGGGAATGAATGGAACAGGGCAAACAGGAGACACACTGGGTAGTAGTTAAAAACAAGAGAAAAATATAGCATGCCAGTGGAATAAAGGAAGAAACCATTACCAAGTTTTATTATTATTACTGGTAATTACCATTACCAGTTTGGGAGGACAAACACAAGTAACAGTTAAAAAGTTACAGAAAAATATACGGTGTTTCTGTCCTCTTAAAAACTATAAATTGGAAAGAACCCAGGGTCTTCCCTCCCACTGGAGGGAAATAAGCCTGAAAGCTGAGGAAACAGATAAGGCAAGCAGTGATACATTCACTATACAGGGAGAGTGCAAGATGTAGCAAATTACTGCCAATAAAGTGCATTGAGAGCTTTAAGAAAAAATGCTGAGAAAAATGTATTTTATTTTTTGCTGTCATATAAGAAACAAAATATATTTGAAAACCATGAGAAAAAATGTGTCTTAAATGAAAATGACCCCTGACCATTACGTTCACTCCAGTCAAATAAAACACATCCTGTTTTCATAACTTTTTTTTACAAGGCAGATCCTGGTCTGTGTACACTCTTTCCAGCCAAGGATTTGACCCACAGATGAATTATAATTAGAAGCAGGGGAGCTGTTGGAAAATAAAAAGTGCTGCTCCCTCTTCAGTTAAAGATAAAGGGTGAAATCTGTACTTGGGGAAATGCAGAAAATCGAGTAACTAAAATTAGTTGGGACAAACAGTTCAGAAATATCCTGTCAGGGGCAATGTATCCAGTGTATGTGTTAATTAAATGACACACAGTTTGTCACTTGAAATACATACTGGACTTTCCATACAATCAGAAAATTTCCATACAGAAAACATGTCACACAATCTGCACCAGCCTTTTCTTCACCATGTTGTTCTGGAACATCTTCATTGAGGTACAAAGGCATAATAATTTTGTGCTGTGCATCAGACACCTTTTCATATGGGAACAAGGAATCAGTGATCCCCAACCCTTACTGAACATAAGGGAACCATTTTTCTCCCTGTCTAAACTTTATGGAAGAGCTGAGCAAAGTCTGTTATATGCCATAGGTGTACAGGGTCTCAAGTGCATCTCACCACCTTTTTTATGAGACTGCTTATCCAGAGACTGCTGAACTTAATTCTACAGCCTATTTCATAGAAGAAGTCAGACAGGAGGATCTCCTCATCTTGTAGCCACCTCAGGCAGGATGGATATTGCTTAACCATGGGTATCTACAATGTATGTGCCTAGATGTAAACTAGGTGTCTAGGCTCCCATTCTGGTTGTTGGAGGACTAATCAAAGTTTAGGACATGATTCACCTCGTTATAAAACTGACACTTAAAGAGATTGGATTAATCACACTCTAAGCTCCACTGACCAGCTCTTCATTGGGTGTCCTGAGAAATTACTCAGCAAGTACTTGCTCAGATTTAAATTGCTGTTTTATAAATGCCCGAGATCACGTTCAGGTTGTGTTTTGAGACACTTAACAATATACATCTTCAAGATACAAATGAAGTGTCTAAGCTTCCTTTGCAGATAACAGTGACTAAATCATTAGTCAATGAATCTTGATGCTGTCAAGCTAACCATAGGTGCTTCCTCTGACTGACATGGGAGCTACTAGAGCAAGCTCACATGTAAACACCTACGTGCAGGCACCTAAATTTAGGTGTCTTAATCTGTGTGCTCAGTCTAACCCTTACATAGGTAAATGAATCTGCTTCCAGCCCACTTTGTAGAAACACAGGTGTAAAATCCAGGTTTGAATAACTTTGATGAACTAAATGTAGATAAATAGTTTGGAAAATCTAATCTGAACTGCATTAAGAGATGGATATAAACCAGTATAGAGCCGAATAAAAATCTGTTCTGTATATGTGGTGTCTTGTCTTTAAATATATACATACCTCCTACTCAGCTGTTCAGATGCCAGAACAGGATTTTGTAGAAACAGATCAGGATCATTTGTCCTCTTCATGATTATAAGCTGATTATCTATTTTTGAGTAGATAAAACACATTTTGTGATCATTAATCCTTACTGACAAGAAAATGTTTACCTGGCATTGAAATCTGCTGCATGGTTGATACTTTCAGTCACCTCAACATCAAAATCAATGTTGATACATTATCAATCTTTGTGATTCTTGGTATTTCTGTTGCAAATTAAAATTAAAGATGTTTACAGTTTAGGTGTCTCAGGTGATGACATGGTGTGCCCATGTATGTCTAAATACTTCTAATGCAGTGTAAAAAACATCAGGTGCACTATCTATTTTTGCTGGAGATGATCTATGTAACTATGCTTTCAATGCTAATTAAATGCTAATTAAAGCATTCTCATACAATGATGATGAGTGTTAGACAAATACCTTGTCATCAGGCAGCACTCCAAATCTCTATCCTGTGTTCACACTGGATATTACTGATAATTTTCCTCTTCCCAATCATATTATACTAGAAAACATAACTGGAAGAGACATATCATAACATATCATATCATAACTGATATGAGATTATCCACTGCATAAGCTCTACCTACAGTTTCTAAGTACAGATACCTTTTTGAAAACAAAACATTTGATTATTAACATAATCTTGTTCTTTACTGTTTTCTTTGCAGTACTGGACATGGTTTTAGTTCATTTTGGGACACAGGAACTGTTTGGATCAAAGAAATAGGTCCAAAAAAAACCCATGCTTCTTGGTTTGTTCAGAATCTCAGGCAGAATGCAGCTACAGATCACCTGTCAATACAAAGAAAGGAGATTGGCTTTTGTGTCCCAGCTTTTATGTTTAGATGTAACAGGAATGGGAGCAGTAGGCCTGAGGATATGGAGAACAGGAGTCAAAAGCCTTCCTCTGCCTACAAAGAATAAGTCTCCTAATGATAATAATAGGCTGCCAAAAGTCAGAAAACTATTTCTGAGCAATGTCAAGTTATGCAGGTCTAATAACTGGAACAGGACCAAGTCATCCTCTTGGCTGTATGTCAGTCTTTTTTTTTTTACCAATGAGTGGAAGCTGTAGGTGTACAGCTGAACAGGATATAGCTCACAGCCAGCAACATTCCTCATACCTCAGCCCCTTCCCATGGTCAATCAGTGTGAAGTGTTAAAAAGACAATGGGAATTCCTTGAGACAAATTCTAATCCCTGATGGAGTGGATAGGAGCAGCTGGAGGAAACGAAAATGGAGGAGAATTCCCTCAGCAGAGGACAAATCCTGAGGTGTCCTGGAGCTTCTGTAGTGAAGAAACAAGGGTGTATCAAAACACCTCTGGTTTTATGTCATGTCATCAAAGAAGCTGTGACCAGCCAGATTTGAATTAAAACCAGCATCAGAGTTGCTCCAACTTAGTTTGTGGATGCTTACTTTTAGATCTTAAACTTGAAGATCTGGGCTAATGTTTGCAACCCTTTACTGCAAACATCCCTTTATATACCCTGTGTGTTTCACTCCTTAAGTCTGCTTAAAAAAAGAGAGAAAAACCTATAGATTTTCTGGCTCACACCTAGAATGACAGCAGTCCCCATTTCTCAGGGAACCAGGTCTTGGATGGGGAAAAAGCAAGGCATGAGAGCAGCTGCTGAGGCAGGAGTGACAACCACCCCCAGAGCCATTCTGCAGTTCTGGCTTGAGTTTCACCCATGTGCACCAGTTGGTTGATCCAGGCCCTGTGCTCAAAATCTCTTTACATCATCTTCATTCCACTCAAGTCACTGTTACTCCAACAATCCTGGTTTCAGTATCTCTTGTCTTTTTTCTTTCCATTCCCATTACATCACCAAAATACTACATAAGCTACGTGCTTGCTATCAAATTGCAACCTTCACTTTTATATATACATTAAGCTGCTTTTCTCCAGCTCTGAGCTTCTCTGGAACAGGAGGAAGTGTCTGGTGGGGGGAGCCTCATACTTTCACAGCCTGAGGCACCCAGATAATAAACATCATTTATGTTCTTAATGTCCCTGTAATTTCAGCTCTATAGATTGATCCAGACCCAGACAACTGATTAATGTTAATGTGCACTGAATAAAAGTAGTTGCTTTTCTGCTATCAAAAAGCTGTGCAATTATGTACTTATGCTGCTCTGCAATTTTGGGAGCACTGGGGAGCCAAGGTGCTGCCTGAATTCCATTTTGTACTGCTGTGGCTCTGAGAATGCACAGACATAATCAGTACTGCATATCCAAAAGCTGAAAGGAAGTCTTCTTGAAGTGTCATGAATTGCTGCTCATGTCAGTGCCTGAGAATTGCTGTGCCAGGTCCAGAAAACTATCAGATGGAAACCTGGTGCCAGTCAAATCTGTAAGAATCCAGCCCTTGACTTCAAACAGGACCAAGATTCAGCTGACTTGCAAAGTCAGACACTCTGCCATCCTCAGCAATTCAAATGAAACTTCATTCCACTGTCAACAACCAAATCTGTATGTTCGTGAAAAACATGAAGAACTTGAAAAACTTCACAATTAAGTCATATAATCATATTTCATTTACCTCAGATGTCAAGATATATACTGTTCACCTCCCTGAAGGTTCCTGCTGAGAATAGGAGCACCAGTTGAGGTGCCCAGGGTCCTGGAGCTGAATCTGCAGAGTACAAAAGGTACTCCTGAAACAACAACAAAAAATATTCTTTTAAAAGTGAAATTTAAATAAGTTACTAGCTAGAATTGGTCTTTTTTTGCCTCCTCCAGAACTAAGCACATAAGTACTAATGAAGGAGAAATGCAGGTAGCCATGTTATAAAACAACTGTTATATTAAAGGACATTATTTTAAAGAGATGTAGCCAAATTCATATTTTGCATACTGTACAGATTTAATTGGACCCAGATTTAAGTAAATTAATGTTAGTGGGATTAAGTAGGATGTAAGTCAGGGAAGCATTTGATTTGCTTGCCTTTGATGAGAAGAGAGGAGGAAATCAGTGTGCACTTGTCTCTCCTGCTGTCTTGGAAGCCCAAGCACAAGTTTCTCATACAAGTAAAAGAAAAACAAAGATAAACAAGTAAGTTGGGTGTTTGAAATAAATGGAACTCTAAAAATTCAGTAATGTGATTAGTTCATTATAATGTTCATTGATAACTGACAAGTCCATTGCCATATTAACTCTCTTCCCAGTACTGGCTCAGATCACACATTAGCATTAATCACTTCTCCTCATAGTAAGCATTATTTTATGTGTTTCTGTTCTCCTCAGCAATAATTTTCCTGCAACTTTTAACATCTCTTCCAGCTTGAAGACAGGTCTGAGTGACTGGCAGACATAATTCCTGGAAACTTTTTTTTTTTTCTCCCCTCCAAAACCAAAACAGTCCTTTATCACAAAAATGCTTTTTGATTTGTGGATTAAATAGAAAATAATTTTCTTTGCTCATTATGTATTAGTATTTCCTCTTCCTGAAAACAGGAGCCACAAGCACTTTGACACAGAGAGTTACAGGATGTTTCTCCACAAAGTCAGACAGCTGTGTTGAATGAAGCCACCATCCCTTCCTTAGTGCCACCACACTGCAAATTTAACATGTGTGGCCTTGATAAGATAAAAGGGTGCAGTGAGAGTGTTGGGCCAGCTGGGTAATGGTCTGAGCCCACACTCCCACTTCATGAGGGAAAAAAATACACATGAGCAGCTGGCAGCTTGGCCTGAGACTCCTTGTCCCCATGAACCTGCTGACTCCAGTGGTACCAAGGAACTGTTAACTACTGGAATTCTGTCGTTCTCCTATTTTCCTATAAAACTCCTGCTCATTTTTAAAATTCTGTCATTCTTATTGGATCCAACTCCTATTCAATATAAATTAATATTTTCCCCAGTTCTAATAAGCTGCCTCTAAGGGTTGTTAAGGGGTGAAAAAGAAAGAAAAGTAAATAAGCTGAAAACAGGCCAAAGGGCAAGAAACAGGTGAACCAGAAGAGTTCAGAAAATTCAGTCTGTTTTGCTATGAAAAAGTTACCAGCAGAGGTGGGGACAAGGTGGGTAGAGGGTGGAATTTTGTGGTGGGAATTGTCATTAGCAGACATGGCTTGGAGCAAAGCCACACAACAGTAGCTGTTCCAAAGTACAGAGAGCTTTTAAGCAAATTTTTGCTCTTAGCCACAAACAGCAGCTACAATTTACAATTTTACAATTCACAGCAATGCTTTTATTAATGGGCACAGCTGAGAGACAATGGCAACTGGAAGTGAATCCTGAGCTAGTCAGAGGATCATCAGGCTGAGAGGCTGCTGATATCCCATTCCTCCAGCGAGGTCCCTGGGCTGAGAGCAGAATCTGAAGCTTCTGTGTGGATGAGGGGAACGTTCCCACCATCTGCAGGAGGCATCTGACTGCTTCCCCGTGGCTCCCTGTGCAATCAACAGAGAGAAGCAGGCAGCCTGGAGAGGCACTGGGAGCAGGAATCTAATTGGACCCAGCCCTGCAGAGGAGCACCCCATCTATTGATTGGGCAGGATTAAGTAGCTAAAATGGGAGCCTAAGGTTAGAGAATTTAAGGACAGGAATGGATGCCACCTTGTAGCCAAGCCTGATATAGCCTCCCAGGTATTTCATAATCCTGATCATTTTTCACAGCATAAGAATCTTCTAATTGGAAGACATTAAAAAAAAAAAATTCTAATGTTAAAGCCAGAGAAATATGAATCACTTTAAAACCTCTGAGGAAGTGAGGACAGTGAAGGATGAAAAATTACTGTGGGAAGGATAAGAGAAAACCAGGAAGTCATCTAGGTTGGAAAAGACCTTTAAGATCATTGAGTCCAACCGTAAATGAAGAGGAAGAAGGATGGGTCTGTTGACAAAAGGGCTTTGATCATCCACCCAATTCCTAAGCTAAAGGGAAAAGAAGTAGCAGTCATTACATAGAGCAGTGCTGCCACACTGTGACAGAGAAAAAGCTCAGACCAGTGGCTGCAAAAAAAAAAATGCAGTGGTGATGACACTGGGAGCTTTATGCTTAGTGTCAGTGCCAAATAGGACACAGATTTGTTTGCCCACAGAAGGCAAAATGCAATTACAGGAGGCATCAAAATTGCCAGATAGGGACCTGATCAGAGCCTGACTGGAGCAGCATCTGTTGAGCCTGGTTATTACAAAATACCAATAGTAGTCATGGAGTTAAAAGTGGATTCAGGTCCTTTCTTTTAGCAGAATAATCAATTGTTTAAAAAAATCACTTTTCTCTCAGAGTACAGACTAAGCTTTTCTGACAGTCTGATATACATTAATTCAATAAATTATTTTAAATTGCTAGAAAGAAGCCCCTTTTCTAAAAAGAGAACTGATATATGACATATCTTTCTCTGCCTAAGATAAATCAGAATATTATATCTTCAGATTCAAAAAAGCAAGGCTAGCACCCAAAGAAGGTTAGGTAGAATAGTCTTTATTCTGGACATGAAGAGTCCCAAGAATTTCAAGAGTGGTCAGAATAAGACCCCCTAGCCCCATGCCAGTGCCAGCCCAAGTGAGTATTGCCCTGAAGTTTCTGTGCTATTTCTGTCTCAACACCAGTATAGAAAACTTTAATTGTCTAAGGATACAATAAAGAGCAGTATACAGACAGCACGTATCATGTAGTGCCACAGTCCTTTAGCTAAAAAGAAACAAATACACAAAATCTTTTATCTTTGCTTTAGGCACTCCCAGAGGGTTCAACATCAGAGCAGGAGTGATGCATTAATCTATCTCTTTGCTGGCAGAATTCACAAAGCACAAAAATAAATTATTTTCCTTGGCCTGGGTGCAAGAACAGGACCCTGCTCTCCCTGTTATCCTGGAACTGCTACACACCTGACCAGAATTAAGCAGCCTTTGAGTTTTAAAGGTGCTGAAACCCTCTGGCTCCCAGTGAGATTTGAATGCCTTCAGCAGTGTTGAAAATCAGGTCACAGGATCCTCTGGGAATGCCAACATTTCACGAGAAATAATTTGCATGAAACTCAGCAGGGGATATGCCTGCCTCACATTCCACAATATAGTCCAATTTTTTCATCACAGCATCCCAATTAATAGGTAGAAGTGTCTTTATGCAAGAATTTACTCATTTACATGTGTGTGTGTATGTGTTTTACCTTTCAGCCTCTACTCAATAAGGTCTGCCTTGAATTTGCATCACAAGAAGTGAGGTCAGCAGGTCCAGGGAGATGATTCTCCCCCTCTACTCCACTCTTGTGAGACCCCACCTGGAATACTGTGTCCAGTTCTGGAGCCCCCAGCAAAAGAAGGACATGGAGTTCTTGGAGGAGCTCATCATCACAAAGATGATCAGAGGGCTGCAACATGTCTCCTGTGAAGACAGATGGAGAAAGTTGGGGTTATTCAGCCTTGAGAAGGCTCCAGGGAGATTTTACAGCTGCCTTCGTGTACCTGAAAGGGGTACAGGAAAGCTGGGGAGCAACTTTTTGCAAAGACATAGAGTGATAGGACAAGGAGGAACAGTTTCAAACTGAAAGAGGGGAGATTTAGAGCAAATTGAGGAAGAAATTCTTTAGTGTGAAGGTGGTGAGACACTGGCACAGATTGCCCAGGGAAGTTGTGGATGCCCCTCCCTGGAAGTGTTCAAGGCCAGGTTGGATGGGGCTTGGAGGAATCTGGTCTAGTGGGAGGTGTCCCTATCCATGGCAGGAGGGGTTGGAACTGGATGATCTTTAAGGTCCCTTCCAACCCACACCATTCTGTGATTCTATGACTCTGAATTTCAAAACATCTTTTCCTACCAAAGTGATACCCTGAAAATTTCTGTAATGACCTAACAGCAAAGTTGCATCATTTCCCTTTTTAACTTATACGAAGGATCAATACAGCTAAAGGTTAGAAAAGCCCCATCTGGTACTTGCTACCCTGGCTCCTACTTGTCTCCAGTTGGAAGTGTGAGCTCATCCATAACCACAGTGCTGCTAGAGAGTGCTATAAAAAGGAAAGCTGCCTGAAATAGGAAAAGTTTTTTCCAACACTTTCTCAGAGAAGGCAGCAGCAGGTCTGTTTAATGCACAGGGGAAGCTGCAGCCAAAAAAAGAATCTGCAATGGGGGTGGGTGTGAAAGGCAGCATGAGGTTGTCAATCAAAGTGAAAAAGAACAGAATTTCCAGGGAGCACTGGAAACACTGGAACAGAGAGGAAACACTGTATTATAAAGAAGCTTTTTGAAGAAGACCAAAAAAAATTTCTTTCTTTGCAGATGGACAGAAAACAAGCCAGAAGACAAAGAAGGAACTGGGGTGTAGGGGGGAAGATAAAATATTGGAATTCTCAAGGCCAGTGTGAAAGAGGTCACTGCTCAAAGTCGCAGGGAACTGAGGACTCCTCCCAGAGCCAGCACACACACTGTGCTGGCCTTTGCCACATCAAGCAGGGACTTTGAAATCTGCTGTGATCTGTTTAAGATGATCTCATTTTCTTCTAAGATGATCTTAATTTTCTTCTTTTTTCCTTTTTTTTTTTTTTTTTTCCTTTTTACAGATTTCCACCACGTTATTAAAAGTAAATTTTGCAAGAACTTTCCAGTGAATGACCATGAAGTACAAGCAACCATGAGAAAATGAACATGGACAAGTGGGGAAATCCCAGTGCAGACCCAGCTCTCCTGCCTGTCAGTGTCCTTCAACACCTCAAAATGTCCATGAACCCATTATTGCTATCAGAGTAGAGCCACAAAGCCCAGTGACCTGATGGATCATTGGTTAAGGGAATATCAAGTCAGTGAGCAGAAGGTACATCCCCACTCTGAACTGTTGCTATCTGTGGAAGAAAATGCATGATAAAACACAAAATTCAAGCAGTTCTTTTATGAGGCTGATGTTGAGAATTTAAAAGCCACAACTGTCATGCCAGTTAGAAGAAGCTGCAGGTGTTCAACAGACATTGACGAAAACTAGAGACACATTTGGGTTCTGGAGACCTGCTTTGCAAGAAGTCACAAGAATGGGGACATCAGGAACCAGAAGCACAGATTTACATTTACAAGGAATGTATGCTGGACATATATCTATTTTATTTTAGTGTACTTACTTTCCTGCCAGAAAATGGAGCACAAAACAATGAAGACTTGCATGTGCATAAAACACTTGAATTACTAATATTTTCCTCAAGCATTTAGGAAAGGATACGTGATGAGTAGGTGTGAAAAAAGAAGAGAAAGGAATAATGTCTGGGGCATCCTGTATCTCCTTGAACAACACTGCTTGGGCCCATCAGCATCTCATGGCAGATGAGGAAGTTTGCCAAGTGCCTCACTGGCACAGCTGTTGCTTTCCCAAGAGACTGCTGAGCCAGGTGTGAAGATGGAGAGATCATCACTCTTGGGAGTAAACAGAGAACAGAAGAATGAAAGAAATGTGAGAGGTTGTATTGCAAAGTGACATTTTCTGGAAGAACTCTTTAGAGTAATTAGGGTCTGCAGAGAGTTGTGCAGCTCTCAAACTGGAATGATTTACTATGCTTTGTATCAGTAGCTGGCAAAAGATCTGGGGTTTCACAGAAACACAGGTGAAGAGAGAGGGACACATCTCCCCAGATCCATCTCTCTGGTAACCTGGGCAAAGTCATCATATAGAACCCTTTTTAGATGCCAACCAGTGCTCCGACTTAAAATAAACAAACAAATAAATAAATAAATAAAAATCCTAACAGATTTTATCCACATGGGTTCTATGGCAGGGCTGTTCCATGGTCTCACTCCTCTAGTGACTCACTCCTCTCCTCCTCTGCTCCTCAGCTCCATTTCTGGCTCAAAGTTGTTACTGTTTGGTGGGTACCCATTCACTGTAGTGCCAACATAATTCTCCACCTTACACAGCTTTTTGCCTTCCCAGATTGCAAAATACCCATGCTCTAGAGACTGCAGTAATAAGTCCCTTCTTTGTTTTGCCAGACTCAAGGAACAACACTCCTCTCATCCCTCATACCAATCTCCATTCTTTGCTGTACTCTCTTTTCCTCTTTTAGTTTGTCTTCTTGGACCAAAAGCAATGATTAAGATGAGCTGGGAATGTAAGTCCCTAAAGGACTTGGAATTTCAAGATCACATTTGAATTTTTAAATCACCTCCTAAATTCACATTTGTCTTTTTGTTCCTTGGACACATCATACAGATTACAGACTGACTCTGTGGAACCAATTAAGATACCAAAGGTCTTCTCCACAACCATTTCCAGATTATGAGTTCTCACTGAATAAACTGTGATCTCATTAGTTCCCACATATATGACCCCAGACCTTGTAGTACTGAATTTCATCTCATGATGATTACTCTACCCCTCAAAGTGATCTCATTAATTCTGCATAGTATAATTGTCCTCTCTGTTGATGATGTTGATGATACATCCCAACTTACTGCCACTAACAATTTCTATTGCCACAGCCCTAATCTCCATCTTGTGGTACTAGATGCAAATGCTTAGTGAAATCTGAAGAAATTATAGCAGAAGTCAGCATTTTCTGTGCCCCTCCAACATCCTTAAGGTACTTATTAATGAATCACAGAATCATTTTGGTTGGAAAAGACCTTAGAGATCATCAAGTCCAACCATTAACCCAGCACTGCCAAGTCCACCACTAAACCATGTCCCTAACCACCATATCTACATGGCTTTTCAATACATCCAGGGATGGTGACTCAACCACTTCCCCAGGCAGCCTGTTCCAGTGACCAGCAACCCTTTCAGTAAAGAAATTTTTCCTAATACCCAATCTAAACTTGCCCTGGCTATTTCCTTTTTTCCTATTCCTTGTTACTTGGGAGAAGTAACATGTCCTGTAACATGTCCATGCTAACCTTGCTACAGCCTCCTTTCAGGTAGTCATAGAGAGCCATAAGGTCTCCTCTCAGCCTCCTTTTCTCCAGATAGCCCCAGTTCCTTGTTCTCCAGACCCATCACCAGCTTGGTTGCTCTTCCCTGGACATGCTCCAGCACCTCCAAGTCCTGCTTGTAGTGAAGGGCCCAGAACTGGACACAGTACCCGAGATGCAGCCTCACCAGTGCCAGGTACAGGAGCTCAACCACTTCCCTCCTGCTGGCCACACTATTCCTGACACAAGCCAGGATTCTGCTGGCCTCTTGGCCACTTGAGCATGCAGCTGGATCAGCTGTCAACCAGCACCATCGTGTCCTTTTCCACCAGGCAGCTTTCCAACCACTCATCCCCAAACCTCTGGGCTTGTTGTGACCCAAGTACTGGACCCACACTCGGCCTTGTTGGGTCTCATACAACGGGACTCTGCCCATCCACCCATTGCCACCTTCCCACCCGAGTGTTCCACAGGATCCCAGGAGGTCTCAAGAGTTCTACACCCAAAAACCAGGTCTGAGAACCCAGCCGGTGGACAAGCAAAGGTCCAGATGGGTTTGTGCAGTGCCCTGGCAGCAAACACCCCCCACCTCGGGAACAGACACGGGTCACCCCCCCGCAGTCCCACTCCGACCTCCTCCCCGCCTCAGCCCGGCCCCGGATCTCGCTGGCCTGGAGGGCTCGGTCCCTGCCGTCCCACTCCGAACTCCTCCCCGCTCCGGCCCAGCCAGAAGCCTCGGTTCCTTCCAGGGTCCTGCCGGCCTGGGGGGGTCGGTAGCGAGCCGCCCACTTCGCCTGCCCGGCAGCTATGGCCGCCGTCGGGCTGAGGCGGCTGAGCAGGGCCCTGGCTGTGGCCCTCAGCCGCACCGCGGCGGCGAGAGCCGGGCAGCCGAGCCCGGAGTCGGGAGCCGCGAAATCGGGAGCGGGGCAGCCGAGCCCGGAGTCGGGAGCCGGGCAGCCGAGAGCCGGGCAGCCGAGCCCTGCGGAGCGGCTGACGGTGCGGAGGCAGGCAGAGGGCGTCCGGTGAGGCGGAGGCTCTGGGGAGGCACCGCTGCGGGCCTCAGGGCTCTGAATGCGTTCCTTGCAATTTTGTATTTTATTTTATTTTTTTAAATAGTGGCCTTCTTTGTTTTTAACGTCTTCTACAGAAACATTATCCTAAACAACCCGAGGAAAAGAAACGCCCTGTCCCTCGCCATGCTGCAGTCCCTCAGGGAGGATCTGCTGCACGACGTCAAAAGCCAAGACCTCCGAGTTATCATCATCTCAGGTACTGCTGTCATTTCAGGCCGACGGAGGAGAAGGGGTTAGGGGAAGGCGAGAGAAGAAGAAACAGGGTAATACAAAGTTTGAACCGCAATCTCTCACAGAATTACAGCAAATGGGACGGGAAGGGACTGGTGCGTTCACCAGTTCACTGCTTTTACCCTTCAGACACTGCTGTACTCTTATATTTATCCCAGTTTTCACTCTAAAGTACTTCATTCCTCATTTTTGAACACGGCATTAACAATTGACTTGGTTCTTGTTACATCTTTGTGGATAGCTTACCCGTCTAAGAAGAAACACATTTCAGAATTTCAGTCAGGTTGTGCAGTCTGTTTATGGAGTCAGCAAACTTTTTCCCTCTGCAAAAACAATCAGCAGGTTAAATAATTGGTTTTAAAACTACACATGAAGAATACTTTAAACAGAACACAAGCCAGGCTCTAATGATTGCCAGACTAAAGAAGACTCCCAGCTACAGGTTTTTGACAGGAACAGGCTGAGCTGGTGTGGCACTGCCTTTCCTAGCAGGTAAAGGTCAAAGAAACCAGAGCTCAAGGGGTTTCTTCAAATCGTGTGCTCTGTTCCCCTGCTCTCAGCCAGGATCTGTCTCATTATCTTTGCCACTGGTTTATCAAAAGTGTTTTTAAAACTTCCCAATGAAGAAGAGACCATAATAATCAATATTGCAGTCACCTGAAACCTGGTGTTGTAAAATATTACCTCTCAGAGCCTATTACTGTTTTCTTCCATTTAGGTATTAACCTGTAGAATTCTTAAAGAAACTTGAGCTGTTCTTAAGCCATCTTTTTTTTTTTTTTTTTTTTTTTTTTTTTTTTTTTTCTCTGCTATTTCAAGATTATCTTCCCCTGCCCCTCTTTCAAACATCTTAGAGAAAGAGGTTCATTAACTTGCTGTTGTTTCCTGTATGTAAAGGAAACCACTATGTGTTTGGCTCGCATATGAGCAGGGAAGTGAGCTAACTTCACAGGCCTGTGTTTAAATATATATATTCAACATTTTCAAACAGCAGTTACAAATTTTGTGAAACACTTTGGGTTCTTTGTGAGTACAGTAGTCTGGAGTTTGTGAGCACAATTTCATTTGGGGTTTTTTTGTTTTAGTTTAAAGAAAAATTGCATGTTCCTTTTGATTTCCAATTCTGTTGCTGAATGGAATGTGATCTCAAGAAAACTGAAGACTGATCGGGGAATACTTTGAGTCTTAACACAGACCGTGCAGTGAATTCTTCAGTGAGGCACAAATGCAGACGTGATTAATTTATTTATGATCCCATGAGGTGACTGATGTTAATTGTGTGGTTATTTCTGGACAGTTTGCCACAATAATCTAGTCCACAAGAAAGGAGTATGTAAGTAAGGTTATATTATATCTGCATAGTTGTAGCTGGAAATGTGACATCCATGCAAGTATCAGAGAAGTTCTGAAGGATTCATAAGCATCTAATTGGTTTACTCTTATGGCACATACCCTCATGACAAATTAAAACTGCTGTAAAGATAGTGTACCCATAAAGGGTGTTTTGATATCAGCTGCCACTGGAAGGTAAGCAAATCCAAGATACAGTTTCACAGAAATCTGCTCTTTTGCTGCCCAAATCCTGAACATGCTGGGTCTTAAAAGATGTTTGTAGATGTTACTGTGATTAAATGTTGCATTGTGGCAATTAAAAGTTACAAAATCCTCAAGTCAATGTTTCAGAACTCTAAAACTTCCCAAGCTCCTTTGTGACCACTGACATCTCTTTGACATACCTTTAGCTGGGGCACTGATGTGCTGCTACTCCTGGTTCCTTGATTGATTCAGACTGACTTTTCCTAAAATTCTTTACAGCTGAGGGACCTGTCTTTTGTTCTGGACATGATTTAAAGGAACTGTCAAGTGAAGATGGTGTGAAGTATCATTCCCAAGTATTTGAAATATGTGCAGAGGTAAACAGTTCTTCTTAAGTGCCACCACTTTTGCCTGGTAATAAGAGAAAGCAATGATATTGGTTTAAGGAGGGACAGCATTTCTCATCTGCTAGCTAAAGCACAGACTGTTCCTCCAGTTTCTTAGCTTTTTGCTGCTCTGACATTTTAAAATCTGGTCCTGGTGAAATTATGTTTTCCCTGGATTTCCCCTCAAGCAAGTAAAAGGGCTAGAAGGCCAATGTGGCTGTCTCCTTCAGTGGGTACAGTCATGATGTGTTCCTGAGACCTTTCGTTCTAGTTCCTCCACTAATAATGATCATTACACACATTGTCAAGCCCATATTTCACAAATGCTGTAAAAGTCATGTGTAAAAGTAAGCAATAAAGGAGCCTTCAGTGTAAAATGAAGCAATCATCCTGGCAGCTTTGCCTGGGTTCCATTTCAGTAACAAAGAGGTAAGCACAGAAATGACTGAGTGACAGGTCAGTGCCTTCATCAGAAAGGAGCCAAGGTCCAACAGTGCAGCAGTCAATGGTTTAATATTAATTTTGCAGTTGCAGGGCAGGATACCAGTATGCTGTCAGTGGAAAACTGAACCACACAGCTTCTGGGTCACAGAATAGGAAAGATATGGCAGAAAAAACATGGAAAGTGTTCCATATAGCATGAAATACTATTTAATGCAGTATCCAAGATTTACATACTCTTCTCATCCAATCTTGAAACAGGTGAGAATACCACTTCTCCAGAGGCTTTTCAAATACAAACCTGTACCAGGCTGTGTTCTTTTTGTTCAGAAAAGCAGTTCACTTCAGATTTGTATAAGCATAGGAGTACTTTACAGTTGTTTGCACACTTGCAGGTATTGGTATTGGTACTCTTTTGTTGTCTTCTTCTCCAGAGACACTGAAAATCTGTTTTTAAATAAGCATAAAGAACAAAGACTGATCAGACTCAAAGCTGAATGTAGGTAATTTTACCTAAGCAACATAAAATTTTCTAGACTTCATCTACTGAAGAAATTGAAGTAGAAAATGAAGTTTATCAAAATTTATCTTGCTACACTGCAATAATATGAGATTTTTTTTAAAAACCCAGATGACTGTAATTATTTAACTATTATTTTCTATCTTCAGGCATTAAAATTAGGTGAGCTTGTTGGTCTAGACTGTATGGAAGGAGAACCTGAGTTAGAAAAGTTCAGACAAATTCATCTTTTTTAACTTCTGTCAGAAGCTGGATGTCCAACCTTCAAGAGTAATCTGACAGAAAGAATGAGAGAGTGTGTTTTTGCATCTTATGTCTAATTCAAGCAGGAAAAGTTAGTTGTTGGCATGTTGAGTCTCTCCTTGGAATGCAGAGTAAGCCTAGAAAGACTTCCAGTAATTGTATTTTGGGTGAGAGATCGTGCAGACACCAGCTATAGGCTGGTTTAATTCCCTGGGACAGAGACTTCAATTGAATCAGTTTCCATTTTGCGGCAGATGAAGGTGGGGATGTTGTCTCTTGAGTACACATCTCCCCCCAGCCAGGCACCTCAGACCTGCAGTGCAGAGGCACACAAGTTCCATGCAGATCTGGTAACAAGTGTTTCTACCTTTCATTCTTGTGCTCTCCATTTCCACTGGAGTTTGCAGGAGCAACTCATGCTACACAAACACAACTGAGCAGCTCCAGGCACAGCAGAGATCTCATGCATTACAACAGGTTCTGCAGAGAACTGTTTCTTTTACTAAACTCCAATTAATAAAGCTGAAAAATACAAACATCAGGTGTGTGAAGCAATTGTAAGTTTTATAACAGCCACTGCTTAAATTTCAGGGACTGACCACTTTCTTCTGTGCATACAGGTTATGACTTTAATCCAGAAACTTCCTGTACCAGTGATTGCCAAAGTAAATGGCTTGGCTACAGCAGCAGGCTGTCAGCTTGTGGCAAGCTGTGACATTGCTGTGGCAAGTGAGAAATCTCAATTTGCTACTCCTGGAGTAAACATTGGACTGTTTTGCTCCACACCAGCTGTGGCCTTGGGCAGGTCCCTTCCAAGAAAGGTAGGTTTCCTTCCCAGATACTCTCTGTAATTCTGCAACAAGTAGGTTCCCATGTTAGGAGTTTTAGTTCCACTGCCTAACCTTTATTTTCCTGCAGGACAACATTCAAAATACTTCATTGCCAGTGATAATTACCTTCATACCATTACCTTCATAATTCTTTGGCCTGGGAAAAATAATAAAGGGATGAACCTGTTTAGGGAAAGCAGCTTCCTACCAATGTGATTCCAACCAGCAGGAACTCATACCAGCAGCACAGCAGCTCAGCAATCCCTTTCCTTTCCAACAGACAGCCTTGTGCTTTAGACAATAATGTTCTTCCCTGATGAGGAAGCCTCTGCAAGTTCAGGATATCAGTCCTACTGAGGTATCAATTCTGGCCACGCAGGTGACATTTCACTGCCAGCAGGATGTGCCTGGGTGTAGATTAAGATGCTTTAAATAGCATCTAAATCCCCTCTGTACTTTCTTCCTGCTTTATTTCCTACTGATTGTGAGTACACATCTCTCATGGCATAAACAATCTGCACAATCTGCAAAGCTTCTGTAACTGAGGGAAGACATTTAAAGTTCTGATCCAGTTGGATTCATGCAGACAAACTCGAAGCCCAGCAGGGCTCTGCAAGGACTTAACTGCACAAGTTCAGTTGCTGGATAAAAGCTTCAACTTTAAATTTCCCATCTGTAAAGCCATTCTGTTCAAATACAGTCTGTCTGTCTCTTTTTTTTTTCCCAGTTGTGCTATAGTGTACAGTTATAGCTCTCTGAATTAGTATTTCCAGGGTTTATTATTCCTTGTTAAAATGTGGGATATACTTTTCTCTGTGCTACTTTTCAAAGCAGCAAGAACATTCCTATAGTTTGCAGGATTACTGATTTTACCTTTAATTAAACAAAATGTTGCCACTGTTTGTAGCTTCCAGAGCAAAGGTACTAATGAAGATAATCAGCTCTTATGATTCATGGCATCCATCAAATGCATCAGGAGTTGTGGAAAAATACTGAGGTATCACATTGAAAAGTCACTGAGTATTCAGGGGGATTTTTTAATTTGAAATCTGAAGTACAAAATACTAGAAGCAGCAGGAGACTGAAATAGATGTGGCTATAAAAAGGACATATTTCAAAACAGCCTGACCAACCTGAAGCTAAGGCAGGTATTTTCAAAGACCCACATTGATGTAGCAAGTCTTTATTATCATATGCCCAGCTTAAAATACCAAGGTCACTCATTTGACATTGTGGACTATCCACATCTCTTTTTATTCCTACTACAATTACTAGAGATTGTGGACTTTAGAAAAAAAAAAACAGCAATGTCAGGCTAGGACAGCTGCAATCAGTGGGCAAGTCTGCAAAAGGCCCCAGCCCTTCTCTTAGTTGAAATCTCTTAACACTTGAAACCAAAACAAAAAGATTTAAATTTTATCTTTGTCAAAGGAGTAACTTGTACTAGAAGGAAGAGGTTGAAATTCCCCAAACAAACCAAGGCAATAAGGCAGCTGAATTGACTTAATAAGGTGTTTTTTCTTGTTCAGGTGGCATTAGAGATGCTTTTCACTGGTGAACCTCTTTCTGCCCAAGAAGCATTAATGCACGGGCTTGTCAGCAAGGTGGTGCCAGAAGACAAGCTGGAAGAAGAGACCATGAAAATCTCTAACAAGATCTGTGAAAGCAGCAAATCCATCCTGGCACTGGGGAAAGCCACCTTTTACAGACAGATGGCACAGGACCTCGATACTGCTTACAAAATGACCACTCAGGTCATGGCAGACAATTTGACTTTGAGAGATGGGCAGGAAGGTATTGAAGCCTTTATTCAGAAACGTAAACCTGTCTGGTCACACTCTCAGGATAAGAAGAAATGAATCTTGCTACTCTTGCCTCAGCTGTGCTTTATGATTCTTCACACCGTTGCCTTTGGGAAGTATATCTTTGTTTTACTTAAAGTTAAATTTCTCAATACGTGCCAAAGCCACAATAAATTTATTCTATGTATATAATAAATGTTAAGAAAAATTGAACCAAATGATTTGTTTCAGCAGTGAATTTAATCCATGGTTTCAGAAGGAACCCGGTGCTGCAGGTATCACTGGGATGTGTCCCAGGTTACTTAGGGAATTGCAGAGAGTGGGAGAGAGCTCAGATCACCCTGTTTGGTAGTTGTCCCCCTACCTCTGGATGAGAATTTCCATTTGTTGCTACTAATGGAGAATTAAAGGGTTTGGGCACCATCCAGTGATGACAGTAACACGTATCAAAATGGATTCCTCTATTGTTCATATGTACAAAAAAAAAGCCTGTAACAATAACCCATTGCTCCTTATATCTGCTTATGAACTCTGTGTATTTCTAGTTTGCCTCCCTCAGCAAATCCTGGTTTTCCACCATCAATTCAAACTCTTGTCCCAGCTCTAGGGAATTTTGCTGTTGCCTCCAGCAGGACTTGGAATGGTTTCATTTCACAAAATGCACACTGGGAAAGCCACTGCTTGTGGCCTTCAGCAGAGATTCCCACCTGGCACTCAACTGGAATTTTCAGGCTGTATGTTTCCAGTTTATCACAGAATCTTAGGTGTGTTGGTTGGAAAGCCCATTCCTGTGCTCAAATGAGTTCAGCCATGGATTTACAGTCTTCACAAACTTCAACAATAAGGATTCAGCTGCTCCTCTGGGTCATCTCTCACAGTGCTTTGAAACCCTCCTGCTGAAAAAAATTCTTCATGTCCAGTCTGAGCATGTTTTTGGCCACTGGCCCTTGTTGCATGATGTGATGTTATTGAGAAAACTTCAGTGCCATCATCTTCATAACTCACTGCAAGCAGTCCCAGGCTGCAGTTAGACACCACTTAGGCTCCTCTGTGCCAGACTGGACAAATCCAGCTTCTTCCTTTCTCCTTATAGGTCATGTTCTCTAGGTAACCAGCTTGGTAGCCCTCCAGTGGACCAGTTCCAGTTTCTCCACATCCCCATTGTACTGACTGTGCCCAAACTGGACTGTATTCCAAATGTGGCCTCACTAGTGCTGAGTGGAGGAGAACAAAACACTCCCTCCATCTGCTGGACACTTTCAGCCATTCAGTATTGCTCAGTGTGCACTTTGTCTTATTTGTGATGAGAGTGCACTCTTGGCTTGTGTTCAACTGGGCAATCCACTGTAAGCTCAGTTTCAGAGCTGCTGCTTTGCCAGTCAGCTCCCAGCCTGTACTGGTTCTTGTTGCATTTCTCCTTAGATTATGGCTCTGGATTGAAGCCAGGTCACTTGGTGTGTCAGCCATTCCTCCAGTTTCATTTCATCAGCAAATTTCTTGAGGATGTAATATTGATGATGATACTGATGATATGAGCCTCAGCTTCAGCCCATGGTGATCAACATGGGATGGGCTCTCAGCGAAGACATTTTTTCTGAGGTTCCACATAGGCAAATCAGGAAGTCTCATCAATTTCATCCCTAAATAGGCATCTAAGAAAGACCATGAATAACTGAATGGATAGGCCTTTTTTTCTTTGTTGACAGTAAAGTTGCCTAAGTTCTTAGGTTAGACTTAGATGTCTGAAGTTACATTATAAGAATTCTACTGACAGCTGCTAAAACTCCAAATGCAGAAGTATTACAAATCAAGAATGACCTTTTTAAGGTATGTTTGCCCCTATATCACAGGTTCCCTCTGGTGAGGCTGCAGCTTGAGTACTGTGTTCAGTTCTGGGCCCCTCACTAGGAACATAGAAGTGCTGGAGAGTGTCCAGAGAAGGGCAACAAAGCTCATGAAGGGCCTGGAGCACAAATCCTATGGGGAGCAGCTGAGGAAGCTGGGGATGTTTAGTCTGGAGCAGAGGAGGCTGAGAGGAGACTTTATGGGAGGGTGGAGTGAGGAGGGAAAAAGCCCTTTCCCTGTGAAAGGCCCAGAGGAAATGGATGGAAGCTGTGCCAGGGGAGGTTAGGATAGATGTTAGGAAATATTTTTTCACTGAGAGGTTTGTCAGGTATTGGAATGGCCCAGGACAGTGGTGGAGTCACCATCCCTGGAGGCATTTAAAAGGCATTTGGATCTGGTCCTTAAGGACACGGTTAGTAGTTGACTGTGGTGTTGGACTGGATGATCTGGGAGGTCTCTTCCAACCTAAACATCCTGTGATTCTGTGATTTCCCATCTGCATGTGTTAGTTCATTCCTCAGTTCTCTGAAGTGGATTCCACAAAGTCCTGGGGCACTTCTCTACAGGGACCTATTACTCCTAGGCAGGATGGATGGGTCTGCCCCTCCCAGTGCCCTGATACTGCCCCTTGCCTACCATTCCTGAGCATCTTCAGCATCATGCTAAAAATAAGCCTGCCTGTTACTTTGGGCACTCTGAGCTGCAAAACTGCAGCAGTTAAGTCAGCACTTTGGTGTTTGAGCCACAAAGGGGCTGTATGAAGACAGAAGCAGCCCAGGCCAAGGACTATGTAATATTTTCTGCAGATCTACTTCAGGGTGACCCCAACATGAGGGCCACCTTGCAAAGGGCATTGTTGACAGTATCAGCCTTGTTGGCCCTCACAGGTTCTAAGAAGTGGTCTCTTGATTCAGTCAGTCTGTCACACAGTGGCAGTGGGGCTGTACTCCATCAGGGGCACTGCTGGGATCCAGGGCTTGAGTATCACTTTGTCACCCTGTAGCAAAATTAAGTTATCTTATTTTTTTATATTGGAGTAAGATCTGAATAGTTTGGAGCCAAAATCAGCCTCTTCTCTTTCTAACTGGCCAGTACATCATCATGCAAACCAGTGATACAAAAACTCAGACCATTTATACATACACAGTCCTAAAAAAAATTTCTCTTTTCCATCTACAGTGCATACTCAGAATGAAACGAAAGCAATTTCCAGTTCTGCTGCTATTCTTAATTTGAGGAATGGAAATTTAAACTTAAATTCACTATTTAAAATATTTTTTCTATAGAAATGTGAAAAATGTGAATCACTGGGAATAGTTGTTTTAAAAACATCAACTTTTATTGTTACCAGTAGGAAATATGGGTAAGTTTTCCATAAACTCACCTAGTTGGTATAGATTAGCAATGGCTGTGAGCATTTAAGAGATAGAAGGGTTAAATCTGGAGCCAAATAACCTTCATCATGTCCTTTTTAATGCAGTAAGATGCTGCACTTAGACTCTGTTCCCACATGCTGCTCTAAAAGCATTAGGAAAGAGTAAATTGTTTTAAAAAATATTTATATTTAATGGCCATCTTGCAACTACTCAGCAAATCTCTACTGGCTCTTTTGTTCCAGGCTTTTAGAAATAAGTACATTATGGGATTTTTGTGGTACAGTGCTCTTTCAACTACCTGCAGTAACAAAATGGTTTCACTGGCTTAAAACAGGAGTGACAGTTCAGATGAGCACATCCTTTCAGACACTTAGAAATTCTCCTTCTGCACCTGATTGCCATCAACACATGACAGGGTTTGGCATTATTATTATTAACTCCTGGTCATAATTTTTGAAGTAAAATATCTATGTTTTTAAAGAATAATCACTTAACCTGAAGTAGCTATATTGCAATGGGAGTAAATTCTAGTTATCTTATTCCTGCATGTGGATTCATTAAGTTTGAATGGCCTCATAAGGCACTAATACTAAAAAGACAGAGGTATCTTCAGCATGACTTACTATGAGCAGACTAACACAAATGGAAGTGCTATGTAAAAACAGCCACACTTCAGCAAGACAAAACCTTGACAAGAGGGGAATTAACTACCAAAAATGGTGTTTTAGTTGTTCTTTATATGATGGGGAGAGGGTAGGAGTGTTACCTTTGGCTTTCCCTGCAAAAGACCAAATACCACAATGCCTCAAGCTCCTCCACATTTCAGCTCCATGGAAGCTGAGGAAGCACAGTGCTCTGAATGACTGACCTCAGATCCTTAAGAACGTTACTTTTCTGGCCTTGCAGTCTTTTTCAGTCTAATTCACACACAGGGCAAATGTTTGCATTGTACTTTCAGATCCTGAAAGGAAAAAATATTTATAAGTATGTTTTGACTCAGTTTTCACAGTATCTATTTGTACTATTTTATGCAATAAAGTAATTGTAGAATTAGTAATCAAGTGTTCCAAAAATGGTGGCATCCACAGGAACATCTACCACTTGCTTGAACCACTAGGCAAATAAAAAAATAAAATGTTTTAGAACATTCCTGCCCTGGCCCCTGTGGATTGAGAAAGCAATATAAATTTTAATTTCTAACTTGTGTGGAATTTTTATTTTGGCCCACATCTGCCTTTATTGTTTAATTTACAGCTTTGCAGGCTGTTCCTGGGAAAGAGACCAGTTCCAGAACTGTTAATTAAGTTCTATAGCCAAGAAGCAGCAAACCAAATGATAGAGTGGGAGCTTTACCACTGTGGCTACCTGCAGCCTGAGGAGACAGTTTGTCCCAAAATAGCCACGAGTCTTTCCCTTGTCACCTCACTCATTTTTATTCAAGATTCTGCTCTGCAGTGAGGTGTGCCAGGTAATTAGCCTCATTTCAAGTGAATGGAATAGCATGTGGCATACACTCAACCTTCTCTGTAGACTCACTACAGCTCCATCCATGTACAGCCTTTAGGATGCAGCTCATCACTGGAAATGACAGATGGGGTCGTTTTCTGTTCATATACAGAGGAACAGCTGGGAACTGGCAGAGAAATGCAAGTGAGGAATTGCCAGTGTGAATGGCAATGAATTATCCAGCCACTGGCCTCAGAGTCCATTGTTTTCTAATGCTCAACTTTGTTCTACAGTGGCTTCGTAAGAAGAAATATAATTGTTGCAGCATCCTTCAAAGGATGGCTTTGAGCCTTCACCTGGAAATTTGAGAGAGGGCAAAATCTGGAGGATATGATCCTGTCATCACTTGTGATGTAACTTCAGGCTCAGCTTGTGATCAAGGCAAACAAACAAGCTGAGAGGTGCAGTGGCAGCTGGAGTAACACACAGCACAAGGTTCTTCTTGATTCATGGAGCAGGCAACAAAGTTCCTCACCCCATCATCTGAGGGACAGATGCTGAAAATAGAATTAATCAGAAGATTCGGGTGATGGGCAAGGTATTTATACCTTCCATGTTCCTCAGAGCTGAAAAACAGAATGAGATTTTATGTAAGCTTTATATATAACAACTTTATATATAAAACTTCGTGTGGTTCTCTTAGGGCCACCCAACCCAGAATTCAGCAGACTGGGTAGGAATTAGTTTTGCATTAGTTTGAAGTAATCACCTGTAGCTGTGAAGGAGAGAACTCGAAAATATGTACCACAAAGGCACAAAAAGCTGGACATAGTTAACATGAACACATAACTAACTCACTGACAGAAGTCAGCATCATGGTTTTTACCACCCAGCTCATGATTTCTGACCATTTGGATGGCAACACTGTGTCCTTCACAAGAACTGCCTGTGGGTAATTCCTCTATTTTCATTCCTGTATTGCAGATGGGGAAATTGAGGCCAAATGTGCTCTGCCTGAGGTCTCCAGGTGAGCCAGTGGCACTCTAGCAGTGGCATTCACAATGCCAACATCTGCTCCTTGTCCTTCTTCAGCAACAAAGTTTTCAATAAAATCAGCAGAAAGGCAGAATGATTGCATGCCCGGAAGAGACTGCAAAGGCTTCTGAAGAGAAATCATCAGCTACTGCATCAAAGGTCCCATGCTTGACATTTATTGGCTTTTTGATAAATGCTGGGGTAATTCTACTGTCAACAGTTTCTCATTAGGAGCCTGGCAATGCTCTTTCTGACCATTATCTTGCTCAATATCACATTGGGCTGCGACAAAGAACAGAGATTTTATGTAAAGCCCATCTATCTCTGTGGCTGCAACATTTTCTAATAATTCTGCATTTAAATAATCTCATGGAAATGCTGGCTGCCTTCTCCAAGCAATAAGGTGAATTAGACAAATGGTTATGTTTCCATGAAGACCTAAAGCTACAGGACAAAAGTCACACTGCAACGAGTAGGATTCATTTGTCTTGGTTTCACTGGCGTTGCACCTCAATTATCCTAATTGTGAATTTAGCCACTGAGTAATGCATCCCCACCCTGCTTCACAGTCACAAGGGAGGTTAAAAAAATAAAATCAGTTCTACATCTTCCTCACTCTCCACTGTAGGATGTATTATTTCCTGGCTGCTTGTTATTTGATATTAGGTATTATTTTTGTCAAATACATGGTTTTTATCAAAAGAAAATAGTAGAACTATACCCCTAATACTATTGTGTATTTGGAAAGGGGAAAATAATTTGTTAGCCTCTGATGTGGCCAATTCTAGTCATTTTCACAATATGACTTAAGACAATAATAATTATTTAAAATATTTGGAGTTGTAATAATGGGAGCATCACAGGGTTATTGTGTATTTTATTATGTTTGTTATAGAGGAAAAAAACCCCAAAAACCCCCAAACCATTGGACTTAATACAGATACAGTTACTGATCTCATCCATCAGTTCTGCTGCAGGAAAGTCACCTGGAAAGGCAGAAGCATGGGTGGCAACACCTTAGACTTCTTTGCAACTTGGCTCATTAGAGCCATGTATCAGTGAGGTCTGATGTAATGGGCCATGTCTAGGAGCAGAAGCTCAAACCCTAGTCTGCTTTCTGAAGGAATTTTTAAGGATAAATTGACTGCAATATGAGAATGTTGACATTCAGGCTGCCTCAACTGCTGATAATAGAGAAGGTGTTAGGGCTTCCAGAGGGGCACTCTGCTTCTGTTCCAGATCTGTCCTCCTATAAACAATTACAGTGGATGAAGTAATTTTTGGAAAAATGAGTAATGTTTTCCCTGTCAACTCTGCACTGTCAGCATCAAGGATAATGTGATATATACCTGCTTCTGTCTTCTCCACTTCCTGGCCCCAAATCATTCTCAGCATAGACACCAAGTGATGCCTCTGGAAAGGAACAACGAAGGATCAGTAAAATGTGGCAAAAGGAGAAAGCAAATGAACACATGACATCATTTTCCTAATGTGGTCTTCAAGCTAGATAGGAGTATTTTGTTTCTTGTACCTGTTTAATGAAACATACCCTTCATGGCATTAAAACTTTATTACCTGCTGTTCTCTATTCTGAGTGTTTGGATATAGTAGAAACAGAGGCATGGTGAATACTTCTGAGCTGGTCTCCCTTCTCTATCAAGACCTCACTAGGTTAAGTTAAAAATATTTTAATATTAGTGTGCTTTTTCTGGCTTTTTATTTTGAGTTGCTATATATAGCAAAGTCAGAACCATTAATCTGGTTGTTTCTCTCCCTCCTTGAGAGTAGTTTTTTGTTTGTTTGTTTGTTTTTTAATGAACCTTGGGGTTCTTATACAAGTACACAAATCTGGAAAGCTTTACAAAACATCACATATCACAGTTTAACAACTGCTAACACTGAGGTAAATCCTGGAATTGAGAAAAGCATCAGGTTTTAATGCAAAACCTGTAAGAAATGAATGAGACATACCAGGTGAAAGAGCAGGGTAATGAGAACATCTGACTGTCTGAAAGAAGGCCTTGCAAGAGAAATACTGAGGTCTTCTCCAGAGCACCCATGCAGAGGAAACTGACTGGAAAACTGACTTAATTTACCCCTTTTGCATTGGGACTAACAAGAGTACTCATGCAAGGATGATCAGCTCCTTATTAATTAGCTTGAGGTTATTATTAATGGTCAATATTATTACTTATTATTGTTGTTGCTATATTCTTGATATAACCAACCTCATACAGTGACACCACTGCAGTTCAGAAATTCAAATTTTGCTGTCTCCTACCCATAGTTGGGCTTGGAAATTCATCTTAATCGCTGACATCAGAAGCCTCTGCTGCTTGGTTGGGGAATAGCATTTGTCTGGCAGCAAGAGTAAACTTTTGTCCTTTTACATAACTTGTGAAAAAACATTGTGTACTCAGTGTGGCAAAATGGAATTTTGAAGATACCAGTCCTTTTTGTTTGCTGTCTGTGGATATTGTGAGCCTTTAGCCTTCTTCCACATGAGTATTTATTTATTCAGACCAGATAATCCAGGAATATTGACACGGATGGTCTGAAATCTTCATGAGGCACTGGATGGTTGATATGCAACACCAATTTATTCAGCACTTAGAGCTACCAAACTAGTAACATCCTAACAGGAAATTTACAACAGCAAAAGTCCTGGTAAGGAGTTCAGTAGCAGTTCCTAGGCTAAAAAACCACCACAAAACTGTTAAAATGCCCTAGAACTTTCTGTCCCGTTCATCACTGTAAGATTTAAATACTTTCCTATCAGCCATTTGTTAGATAATTCTGAAATGTAAACAAGAGAAAGAAAGACTTTAAAGACCTGGAAAAAAGCCCACAATAAAGAAACAACTGGATTCAGCTCCTGGCTTCCTCACAAAACTCCAGGGTAACCCTGAGCAAGTGGTAAAGGCAGAAATGAAACGTGACTGTCCAGTTCAATCTTCTGTTTATTAATAGATCATTGCTGCTTGGTCTGCTGAGACCAACATGGCATTGGACTGAACTGCAGTTTTGGTTGAGCTAAGGAATTATGTAACCTTGTGAAGAAAGAAAAAAAAATTAAAAAAAAAAAAAGGAAAAAGCCAACAGTATGATCCATGCTCCTTGTAATCAAAGCTTGTGCCTTAATTCTGCTTGGAATTCCCCTGACTTTAGCTTCCAGGCAGACTCATAGAACTGCCTTTTTGTGGGCTCAGGTAGAGCTTTCAGTATCTCAGCAGACATTATGCAAAATGGGGCTGATCACTGGGGTTTTTTTCATTGTCCTGTATCTGTCCTGTCTCTGTAGACCACAAGCTCCAGGGGAAAGCTGGCTCTCACTAAGCTTGCACAGCAGCTTAGACCAGACTCATCCTTGATTGATATGCAGCATCTAAGTGACAACAGCGAGAAGGAACATAAAACACTCAAGCAATAAACCCCTAAAATCTCTGTCTGAGAGAGGTTCCCTCAGTTCACTACAGATGCTCAGAAATCCTTGTTTTCCCTACACCAGAAAATAATTCCTGAAGTGATGTCACGATATAGCAAACTGTCAGCAGAGGGCAATCACAGCTCACATCTTGAAGCAATTCCTGGTGAATGCTTTAAGCCAGTTGTGCCTCCTGTTTTTCTACTTGGGTGCTCGTAGGGAATGAGCCCCTGGTTTCATCGGGTAGCTCTCTCTGAGTGCTGTGTGTGAGCAAGCACCCCTGGGTGTCATGCAAGCCACGGGTCTACGCTCTCTTCTCCCACTTTCCCTGCAGCCCCTGTCTTTCCATCCTCATAGTGCACCAGTTCCAATCCAATAGTCAAGACAAGTGAGTCGGTATCAAACCCCAGGAAGAACTTCAGAAGCAAGAGGAGCCCCTGTTCTGCCTTCAGAAATCCACCTGTGAGAAACACAGATGTTTTTAGGGACCTGAACCATTCAGTAGAACATAGTCTGGGAAAGCCTGGCTGTTCTGGCTTTCCCAGGGAGTTCTAATTTTAGATCCAAATGAGTTTGTGTGGTAAGATGTTCTGGAGGGAGCAAGCAATTCAGAAAGACTTTTATAGGAGACTGGATTGGCAAGGCAGGCAGAAAAGGTGAGCAGGGTGTGACAGTCATGCCTTCATCCCACAGGTTCTCAGGAACAAGCAGCAATCTGGGTCTATCAGGCAGAGTTGAGCCAGCCAAGATCTCAGTGTCACCTCTTCCACCCTCTTCAACACATGAACTGAGTAATATCATCTCTTCCCTCTGTGACTCAGTTTCCCCACCTGTAAAGGAAGTTATGCAGGTCTCTGTGACACACTAAAAACAGTGAATAATAAAAACTAATCAACTGTGCTACTCACAGCTTGGTGATGAAATAAAGCACTTGTCACACTCCTGGCCCAGACTCAGCTGGGTAGGTAGGAAGAAAAGTGCTGAAGATGTTAGTCCAGATGGACTGTAAATGCCAAGGCACAGCAAGAACTGTTGAAACATAAAAACATTCTCTCCCAGCAGAACAATATTCCAATTGTAATGCAGATAAGCTGCCAAGTCATTCCATCCCTTGGGGCAGGTGAATACTTTGCAAGAGCCTGCAATGGTAATCATAAGATGATTGTAAATAACAAAGAATACAAATGCCAGGTGTCTCTTCAGCTTTCTGCCTGGCTTCATGAAAAGTAGGAAAGACAGAGCACCCATAATGATACCATCAATAACATTTGGAATCCCAGGGAACACTGGTTATCAGCCTGAATGAACTGGTACACACCTTAAGTACTGTGTCCAGTTCTGGGCCCCTCAGTTTAGGAAGGAGATTGAGGTCCTGGAGCAGGTCCAAAGGAGGACAACTGGGCTGGTGAAGGGACTCAAGCACAGGTCCTATGAGGAGAGGCTGAGGGAGCTGGGGGTGTTCAGGCTGGAGAAGAGGAGGCTCAGGGGAGACCTCATCACTCTCTACAACTCCCTGAAAGGAGGCTGGAGCCAGGAGGGGTTGGCCTCTTTTCCCAGGCAACTCTCAGCAAGAGGGCACAGTCTTAAGTTGTGCCAGGGGAGGTTTAGGTTGGATATTAGAAACAATTTCTTTATGGAGAGGGTGATCAGACATTGGAATGGGCTGCCCAGGGAAGTAGTGGATTCTCCATCCCTGGAGATATTTAAAAAGAGACTGGATGTGGCACTGAGTGCCATGGGCTGGTAACTGCAGCAGTAGTGGATCAAGGGTTGGACTTGATGATCTCTGAGGTCCCTTCCAACCCAGCCAATTCTATGATACTCCCCAAATTCCCATGATGGGAAAAGGATGGGGAATGAGTACATTGCTCTAAGCTACCACGGTGAGGGGAGCCTGTAACTTCAATCAAAAGAGCCAATACACCAGGCTGTGCTGAAGCTGCAGAGGAATTCAAATAAACAACATTCAGTGACCAGCTCTGGAATGCAGTGACCAGAGCCAGGTCAACAAGCACACCGATAAGCACGCAAGGTGACAAGCAGGGTCCAGCCCAGACTAAACCTCCAGGAGCCCATGGCAATGGGGTAGAGGTTAAATCAGCTTTTTGCCTGGCAGCTTCTGGACAACTCTCACCAGCAAACTGAGTGGAAGATGCAATTTAATTGCTTCATCAGTTTTCAGTAAGAAGCATCCACTCAGAGCAGAGCCATCCCAGTCAGTGCCTTTCCCACTAAACAGCCTTTGATCCTGTTGTACAACTGTGCTCCTAAATAGCTGAGAAAGAGGTGATCTGTGCCCTCTGTTTCATTTTCCTCTCTGACACTTTTGATCCTTCTCTGACTTCATGTGGAGGCTTCAGCTGGTTCACACAGAAACCATTTCAGACTATGGCCATCTGTAACCACAGAAATTGAGCCACCACCAGTAATAACACTAAAAGCAAGCAATTGAAACTTGGAAACAAACAGCCAATGTTACCTCAGAGTGATAAGCAGCTATAGTAACAGACCTGGCAAGACAGTATTTCAAGCCAAAAATGTGCTAAAGAAATATTTTTGCAACGTTTTTTGAAATATTTTCTTCAAAGAAGCCAAAATGTTGGTTCTAGGGAAAAGGTAATGAACACATTTCAAGCAAATGATTTGTTGTTTTGGTTTGGTTTGTTTCTTCTTCTTAATTAAAAACTTACTTCTTAGAGGGTTTATGCAAAAGTTTACGCAAACATTTCCTATATAGGTTTTACAAAGCCTGATTCTTTTATGTAGACAGAGAATTCCTGTTAAGGCAGTGGTTGCATACAGGATACAAAAATAGCTGGCAACAGAAGTGTAGATGGGATGCTATTAAGAAATCAGGTGCTAATGAGATTGCTCAGGACTGATGCACAACTGCCCCATGGCAATTCCATGGCAGCTCTTCCAGGAGGTGTCTCTGGAAGCCATGAGTCAGACCCCTGCTTCTGTCTCCATCCTTCTGCAGGAAACTCCCTACAGAAGACCTGGCAGGTGGGTCCTTAAAGGCAAAGGAACCAGGGTCTTCCCATACTTCAGCACTTCCAGCTGCAAGAACAGATCTCAGAGGCAGCTTAGAATGAGCACAGATAAAAACAGCCCAAGAAAAACACTGGCACAGGCAGGAACCAGCCAGCATTGTACAGGTACAGAAGATGGCTGTGAGCCAGATCTGTTCCTGATGGTCCTTGAACTGATGTTGGCTCTGATGCTTTTGTGATCTTGAACATTCAGGCCTAGAGGACAGACTCTTAACTAACTGAATTAAAATCCTGCCCTCAGTTACCCCAGGCAAGGTTAATTACAGTAATTTATTAAAAGGCCTATAATGATTTGTTAAATGATCTTGAAAATGGTAGTTTCATGAAAACAAGTTACAAAATGTCCAGACAAACAAAAGGTTTGCACTGTGCTTCCTTTTAAGTGTAACAGTCACAAGTCATGCCCTTGCCACCTCTTTGGGGCCAAGAACAATGCATTAACACAGACCCTATGAGGGTGTAGCCAGGGGGGGGTTGGTCTCTTTTGCCAGACGACTTTCAACAAGACAAGAGGGCATGGTCTTAAGTTGTGCCAGGGGAAGTTTAGGTTAGATATTAGAAAGAATTTCTTTATGGAGAGAGTGATCCGGCATTGGAATGGGCTGCCCAGGGAAGTAGTGGATTTTCCATCCCTGGAGATATTTAAAAAGAGACTGGATGTGGCACTCAGTGCCATAGTCTAGCAACCGCAAGGTGGTTCAAGGGTTGGACTCGATGATCTCTGAGGTCCCTTCCAACCCAGCCAATTCTATGATTCTATGAACATGTACATACTGTACCACATACATGTAAGTGTCCTATACCATACCATTTGTTGATGTGCCAAGTGCCACACCACAGCGTGATGGTTTCCTTCCCATCATCTGCACTCCATGGACTTCCTAAGCATACCACCTATAGCAGAGTTTACTTTACTGAAGTAGCTGTAAACCACCTCTCTCAGTCCTGCCCTCCTCTAGCAATGTGGTCTCAGTGAAGAAGCACCCTCCCTTGTGAGATCCAGCAAAGTATCCATAGGCACCACCCCCCAAGAGGCAGGGCTGGCAAGAGAGGAAGGGACAAGTGCACAGGTGACCTCACCTGTTCTGTTTGTACTGATATTATTCATAAAAGAATTCTATAGCTATTAAAAAAAAACTCCATATTAAAGACTGGCAATGTTACTTTGGTATTTAGCATTTGCAAGAGGCCCTGCATGGCTGGAACTCAAAAAAGCCTCCAGTATTCAAATAATTTTCTCCTGTTCCCAGGGTCATATTCTTTCAGTAGTCTATTTCAAACGTCCTGATATCCAGTGTCTGGAATTTAGGTCCCCAGCCAAAAATTATATCCAAGCCCAGAGCTAATCATCTAAGTTCCTTCTATAGTGATAAAGAGAAATAGATGCTTCAAAAGATCAAAACATCCAAAATGCTGGGAGGTGCAGAGCTGCCTGGTAGTAGCTGGTAGTGAACTGATGTCTCTTAACACTTGCCCTTTACTAGGGAACTCCTTGGGATCTGGAGCCTGACACATTGTCCTAAGCATGGGAGTATTTTCAAGAGTAGAACAGGGTTACTGTTTTGCTCCTGAAATCCATGAAAGATTTTAAAATAAACTTTTAAAATGTTATTTTGCAATTACAGACAGTGGCTTTGCATCTATTTAAGTGCCTGAATATTGGTCTCATTTTGATATGAGCCTTTTTTGAGATACCCTCCTGGGTTTTTTTGTCAGGAATGCTTCTCCTATTCCAGTTTTAGAGGTGTAGATGATAGCAGTGTTTTGACCTTAGAAACTGAGCTGTTAGGGCAAGATCTGTTACTAATTGTCACATTACCTCTTCCATCTGTCTTTGCACAACATCAAGAGGAAAAGGAGGGGGAAGCAGTAGCAAATGAGCTTTCATTCCTCACTTTTAAGGGTGAGATTTCCCTTTTATGGGGAAATTGCTCAAATTATTACTATCGCAGCCTGGTGTCTTGAATGACACCTTCTTTCACCAAGAGAACAAATTATTCTGTAAAAAAGCCAGTTCTTCACTCGTTGCCACTGCCAGCTGCATGCAAGTACAAAATTACAAAGCACTCACTTAGATGAAGTGAATACTTCATTAAACAATTAAGCAACAAGGCAGAACAAAGGCTGTGGTTTCCAGGCCTTGTTCTGTAATTGTATCCTACAGCATTAGGAGACCCAATGCTCAAACACAGGGTTGCAATTTAGGCTAGGATTATCCTCTAAAAGCCTTGTCCTTTGGCATTAGAGGATTTCCATGATGGGGAATTTTTTCCATCCATGGCAATGTAAAATACATTATTTGGTCCTGGTGGTCTAGAGGTGTGGATCTCCATCCCTCTTTCCTCCTTACATCTATCTTCCTGCTGTAAGGCCTTGATTAAAAGCTTTTTTATCTCTGCTTTCACTTTCTGATTCATGAAAGTTTTCCACCAGCCCAATTTCTATGAAGAAATATGGAAATAAATATCATCCAGACTCTCCAAACACACTGTGGACAGAGTGACACTGAGGATGGAAGATGTGTAAACTATGGCATTGAACAAGATGAAGTTTGTGCTGAAATTTTCTGCTCACCTTGTACAGCACGTGCATCTTGTGAACTTTCAGGTCAAACTGAGAGGCACCTCCAGAGATAAGGCAGAGGAAGGTTTAGACAGCTGATAAGCAGAGCCTGTTTGGATTGCTGATGAAATTTCAATGTCTAAAGTCCACCCACATTCTGCTACAGAAGCCTAAACCCCCTTCTTGATCTACTGAAGGCCTGATTCTGCTTCTAATGAAATTATCAGGCTTTGTTCCAATGACCATAAGCTGACCCTGGACAGAACCCACATCCCTGCCAGAATCCCTTTCCAGAACAGTTACAGAACATCCTGGACGACAACAGCAAATATGATAAGGAATCCCATCATGGTGCTCTCTTCCATAAACCATCCAGTTCTGCTGAAACAGAAAACACAGCTCAAATGCAAAATACAGCTCACTCTAAGACAGGACACCCTGTCCTTGGGAACTGGAATCAAGATAGTCCAGACTTATGTCACAGGCCAGTGGAAGACTGTTAAAATAATTAATTTCCAGTCTGAACAGGAATCAAACCAAAACTCAAAATAAATAACTAAACCAAAGAGGCCAAATCATAAACACCCACAGTAATTAAAAAAGACAAGTTCATTTCTGAGTGTACATATTTTATGCTCTTTTAGAATAAATAATTTTCTATATTTCTTTGATTATACTTTCACTCCACCCCTTTGGAAATAATATGATTAATATTTAATCCAATTCTGTGACATATTTCCCCCTTTCCCACAGGAAATTAAGTTACATTCATTTCAAACTTGCTGACACTGGAAAATAACTAGCTGCCTATATTCACTGGGATACAGGGGAAAACAAACTATCATTAAATGCCAGAAAACATGTTTTAAATAGTAGAAACCAAGGAAGAGCTATTAGATATAATTTTCTATTGCATTAAGGTTATAGGAATATTCTACAATTGGGTCACGTTCAACCAGATAACTGCAAAAACAGTAGAAGGCAGTTCCCTCCTCCCTCTAAGCAGACAAAATTTGGGAAGAGGGAAGCACTTGCTCTAAGAAGGATCTACTGAAGGAAAAGATGGAGTAGATCCATGAAAGTATTTAGGAGGCAAAACTAGCATAAGTGCAACTGAGGTACTGAATTCCAAAAATACACCCCAGTTCCCCTTTCTCTCCCCCCATATGAACTGCAGGTAACCCTGAAGAGAGCACAACTCACTGAGTAGCTTCTGCCTCTCTCAGGCTCTCCTCATACCTGCAAATCTTGTCTCACCAGTGAGGTTTACTAACAGCAGAAGTGAAGAGAGGAGAGAAATTAAGTCCATCTTACTACACAACTCACTAACGTGCCTATCAGATCAGCCACTAGCAAAGAAGGAAATGGCTTGATGAAGAGAGAAGGCAGTGAAAAGCCACAAAGACAACCTAGAGAGTTCTGGAGAAAGAGAGTCAAGAAGCACTGGTGGGGTGGGGGAGGCAGAGGAATGGCTTGGGGACAGAGAGATGGCCTCAGCAGTACAGGAAGGGGATCAGGTACTGAGAGAAGGGACAGAATCTGTGAATCTGCCAGACAAAGGAAAACTGTGAAGGCTGGCTGGGGAGAAATTCATTGCCACAGCTCTCAATGCCTCCAGCTCTGCTTATGTAGAGGTACAAAGTGGCCACAGCAGCTTCAGGGTTATATTACAATTATATTAGAACATAACCTGGCAATTAAGATACTCTTCTGGCTCAATCACAAATAGGACTAAATGCTAAAGGCATTCCTAGAGAGTACCCAATAAATGCTGACTGTCTGTGCTGTCCACAGATACTATCTTGGCCATTTTTTACAGCAAGTGATGGTATCCCAAGTGCTTGCCTAGGAAGAGACTCAGTTGTCTACAAACCATCACACTGTTCAAACTCATCTCCCACTTCACACACACATACCCTCATCACCCAGGGCAGGAATGGAAGTTGCTCTCTGCAGCTCAGAGGATGGGATTTTAAACCTCCCATTTTCTCTTTATAAGAAAGTTAGCACTTTTAGTTCTTTTAGAGCTTGGCTCACAGATTTTGAAGCTCCATATTCCTGTCCCCATGGCAGTGGGACCAGTTTCAGAGATCACTATTTGTCTTTCTCGACCTAGAGTTTGTTTTTGCTCCATGACACTCTAAACCAAATGTAAAAATTACCTGGGTGAAAAAAGATATAAGCTCCTCTCAACAATATTCATAGAAACATAGAACAGCCCTGGCTGGAAGTGACCTCCAAAGACCATCTGGTCCAGCCTTTTGTAGGAAAGGGAACTTGGACAAGATTATCCAGCACCCTATCCAGTCACATCTCAAAAATATTCTGCAACCCCAGGGAGGCTGTTCCAGTGAGCGACTGCTCCAACTGTAAAAAAAAGTCTCTTGCATCAAGATACAACCTCTCTCAGTGTGATTTGTACCTCCTGCTCCTCATCTTCTTGTGAAGATAAAGCTTCTGCTCTCCTTGTATCAGTCACAGAAATCACAGTGTTAGGGTTTGGAAGAGACCTCAAGAGATCATCGAGTCCAACCCCCCTGCCAGGGCAAGGACCACCCAGTGTAGGTCACACAGGAACATATCCAGGTGAGTTTTCAATGTCTCCAGAGAAGGAGACTCCACAACCTCACCAGGCAACCTGTTCCAGTGTTTTGCCACCCTCACAGTGAAAAGCTTTTTCTTGTGTTAACACTAAACCTCCTACGCTCCATATTGCACCCATTAACCTTTGTCCTATCATTGGACACTGAGAAGATCCTGGCTCCATCCTCCTGACACTCACCCTTTACATACTTGGAAACATTAATGAGGTCACCCCTCAGTCTCTTATTCTCCAAGCGAAAGAGACCCAGCTCCCTCAGCCTGTCCTCATAAGGGAGATGTTCCACTCCCTTCATCCTCTGGTCTTTGAAGTACCAGAACACCGTGATGAGGTTCCCCCCAAGCTTTCCCTTCTCCAGGGAGATATCAAACTCCCTCAGTCATTTCTCACAGGACAGGTTGTCCATCCCTTTGATCATCTCAGTGGCCTTTCTTTGGACATTCTCCAGCCTGTCCATGTCTTGAATTGCAGAGACCAGAACTGGACACAGTAACCTGACAAATGTTGAGTAGAGTGGGGTGATGATGTTTCTCTCTCTGCTAGCAATGTCCCTGCAGATGCAGCCCAGGATCCAATCCGCCTCTGCTGCTGCAGCACTGCACTGACTGACACCCAGCTTGCTGTCCCCCAAGACCCTCAAGCCCCTCTCAGCAAAGGCTGCCCCCCTCACATAGATCCTGCTCCATATTGGGCTCTTTATTGTTGTCCCATGCAGCACCTTGCACTTCTCTTTGTTAAAATCCACACAGTTTTTGCTTACCCACTCTTCCAGCCTGTCCAGGTGTCTCTGACTGACAGCACCACAAAAGCCACTGACCTGGCACCAGAGAGGCAGCGGTGACACCTGGGCTGGGATGTCAGCCTGCTGCTGAGTCACAGACAAATCCCGAAGTTTTGGTTACTGTAAGTTTATCTCCCTGCCTGGAAATCCATTCTGCCAGCCAGGCACTGGCATGCAAGGTGTGTTGTGACAGCACAGCCTCTCATTGGCTCCAGCTGTAGGTGTCCTGCCAAAAAAAGGACATGGTCAATCATGAGGAAAAGTTGTGTGTATGAGTCAGGTGTATAAATGAAGCATATCTGGTATGGGGTTACTGATTGTAAACAAGAACAACAGTGAGTGTAGGCTATGGCATTTGTACAACACTTTGTACATGGTCTTGTCCTGAGGTTTCCAGTGGCTACTCTGACACAATTAACAAATCGTAACACCATGTTTATCACAACATTAAGTCAACTATAACAACCACAAATGTAACTCAACTTCACTTCAGATAAATCCTGTTTCTTTCATGGTTCTCTCATATCTCAGTGCACATTTATTCCCTATTTTGTGTATCTGTTGCCTTACACTCCAAATGTATATTACCAGCTTTCTAACCTAGGATTTGTTTGTTTATTTATTACTTTATATACACTGCCTTACACAAGGGGGCTCTAAATTTTAACTGTGGGGCTTTCTAAGCCTACTGAATTCAAATAAATAACAGATAGCTTTCTATCATTGTACATTTTCTTTGGCTGCTCAGTTCTACCAATTGTTCATCAAATCCAGGCCACATGCAGAGAAAGAAAAAAAAAAAAAAAAAGACCCAAAATCAAAACAATTTATGAAGTAAACAGGTGAATAAGGTCCTCTTTGACCACAGCTGCTTAGTTCAGTGTGTTTAGTTTCAGCTATTTACAGTAGTAATAAATATAACAAACACATTACATGTAAAGAAACTTGAATTTTGGTCTGTAAAAAGAGTCAGATTGCCAAGAAGATTTTTGCAAATATGGGCTTGTTCTAGTAGCTCTGGTTTGGGTAGGATTTCCAGAGGAGCTGCTGCCTGGCTTCCCATACATGTACTGATACTGACAGGAGGGGATGTTGTGACCTTGATATCACAGTATGAGACAAGTTAGAAATGCACATAATATACAGGTTTACTTTATTAAGTAGCAACCAGAAATGTCATTATCACATGTTAATTAATGATTAATGTTAGGGGAAGGAGATACATGCCTGACATATTTTTAAACTGGTATAACAAGTTTCCACAGTGAAGAGGAGGGAAGTTCTTTATAATACATAGTAATGGGTCTGTGTACTTGGAACTGTGCACCATAAATCTCCCCACCTTCAGGACAGAATGTGTCAACACACACCTGACCTCCTAAAATAAAGTCAGTGCTGGGATTGGAAGTCAATAATGTTGACAAGTGAGGAAAGAATAAAAAACATATGAATTATGATCAAAAGGACAAAAACCTCTTTCAGACACACCTGGGGTAGAAAAATGTTGATAGAGCACATTTTAAATGTAAGACTAGACCTGATATTACAAGGTGCTGAGAGTAAATAAAGACAAAAATAAAATTACACCATGGAGCTGGAACTGTAAGATCTTTCTCATGGTGATGTCCTATTCAGCAAGGAGAGTTTTAGCTCAGGCAGGGTGAGTTACCATATACTTACACATAATGCTGTAAGAATAATACATCATCCTTATCTAACATCCCACACTGATGAAACTCAAAGTGCTCTGCAAATTGATAGAAATTACAATAAAGCACATACTTGCCTTTAATTATATTCTTGAATTAAATACATTTCCCAAAGATATTTTCTGGTTAACCAGGGTCTACAGTGCTATGTGTGGCAGGCACCTCTCCCACTTTTCTCCTTGCTGAAATAAGGCACTTTCCTCTCTTCTACTGTTGTGTAAGAGGTGTTACATGGGACAGCCATGCAATGCTGTACCAAGGTACTGACAGAGCCAAGGATAAAAACTAGGGGTGGGATTCATCTGGCTTAATATTACCAAGTTATAAACTGGGCCTCCAGTCAAGGGAGACACATAGGACTGGTCAGGCTTCCCCACCCTGCAGCACTGCACTCTGGAGATGTTTCCTTACAACACAATTTGTTCAACCTACTTTAAGATAGTGGAAATATACTATCCCTCCTTACTGTAGAATGACCAGACATCTTAGATTAGACACCAGCTTTAAAATAACAAAAAATCGCCTAAGGTAAATGTCTTTTTGGGATGTCTACCATTTACTCTTCACCTAGACACCACTCCGGCAGCTCTGGAGATTATTCAAGACAAAGTTGTCTCTTGGGACGGATTTACCACCTCCCAGCCCTTGCTGGCCCACATTGCACAGCTTCTCCTTCCCAGTTCTGTTACTGTATTTATTTAGAGTCTGGGTGCATCCTTTTGAAACATTCCCATCTTCTATACTCCAAGGTACTTCCTGCCCTAGCAGTGTTTCTGCCACCACATGGGTGGCACAGGTGAGAAATAATGACCGCTGAAAGTGGCTTGAAAGTTTTACAGGGGGTAATGGAAATTAAATCGATAATTTGATGACTGCCCTGGCCTTGCACAATAAAGAAGGGAGGGGATTAGTTGATAAATACCAGTGAGCATGATGTGATATTAGCAATAAGCAAGTGGCCATTACACATGGGTAACACAGATTAACAGGGCACGCTGTTAACTCCTTTTCCTCACTCAAGACGGAGGTTCAGGCAGGGCACGCGTCAGGCCAAGTAATTCCCCATTTTCACTTTTTTTTTCCCCCCAACAGTTCCCAGTAGCTCAGCGGAAGAACAAGCCCCGCAGACACCCGATCCAACACCATTTACCCCTTGCGTTCAGGGCCGCCCTGAGGGGCAGGGCACGGCTGGGCAGGGTTTTACCTCAGGGCTGCCAGCGAATCGCCCCTCAACCCGCGCGATACCGCAGGCTGCCTCTGGAACAGGAGGGAAGAAGGAGACATTCCCGCCCCACAGCCTTCCCCAAGAGGGCCCGGGACAAAGACGCCCGAGCTGGGCGGAGCCCCACCGGGCCGACGCTCCCCACACGGGACGAACCCGCCCGAGCTGGCGCTGTGCCCGCCGCTTTAACCGCCCGCCGTGGGTGGTGGCCGGCGCAATGCGCATGAGTTCGGGGGCCGGCAGCTTGGGAGAGCCCGCGTCAGATCGGAGGTGCTGCTCCGGCCACCTGCTCTCTTCTGCCTGGGCTCCCTTCCCTTCATCACTTCGCCCTTCGCTGCCCCTGCTGGGAGAGGTGCGGACTGCTCCTCGTTGCCGGTGAGTGCGGGCTCCCCTCTCTGTGCTCCGGCTCCGAGGATCTTCGCTTTCCCCTCTTCCTCGGTCCTGGGCTCCCCGGAGTGGGGTTTAGGGGTGAGGGCTGGCGTGAGGCGATCAGCAGCTCCCGCCGCTCCGCTTTTACCCCTCGCTCCGTGTGCCTCAGCGGCCCCTTCGGGGAGAGGCCGCCGCGTGTTTGTCAGCCGTCGATAGGAATGCTTCGATATTGGTCATATTACTCACTAATGGGTGTTTAATTATTTTTATCCTCCCTTCTGCTGTTGGGACGTCGGCTGCTCGCGGTAGCTGCGCGGGCTCTCGCCTCGTTCTTCCCTCCCTTCCCCCAAGGCGGGTCTGGGCGGTGGGCTGGTACCTGACCTGCCCCCCGGTTCCTGCCCCCCGAGCAGCGGGAAGGGGAATGGGCACAGCTCCGGAGGGGTGCTTGGGGGTGCCCTGAGTTCGGTGGACGGAGGAGGAAAGAAGAAAAACTACTCCTAGCTCCCTGCTGTATGTGAAGCTTAGTTTTTCAGTATTGAGCTGGGTATTGAGGGTTATTTTTCTTATTTTTTTTTTCCCCCTTGGGTTTCTTGTTTTTCCCCATCATATCCTGCCCAAAGCAATTTGCATGTGCCAACCGGCAACTTAAAAAAAAAAAAACAAACAGGAAAAGAGAGTTAAGGAAAGGCTTCGTACCCCTGCATTGTTAAAACTTTGGATATAGGCTGTTACTGACTAAGGGTGATGGGTAAGAGCTGCCCTATTCCTCATTGTTTTCTGACTGTCTGCAATTTAATGTTCCCGTTGGAAAAGCGTTTGGCTTAAGCAGTAGCAGATTCTAGTTCAAAATGCTGTTGGTTTTGTGTTTTATTTTTTTTTCCTCTACCCTCTGTCAGGTGCCTTTTCTATCTGGAGCAGGCAAGCGTGAGATGGCTGGTGCTCAGGATCATAATCGTAGGTAGCTCAGGAAAGGTTTAGTGTGGGTAAAAAAACCCACACAGCTTTAAAAACTCTCGGGATTTTCGGTGATCCAGGGTCTCAAGGGTTTGTTTCCTGAATAGTTTTTGTTTTAGCGTGGCATGCAGAGGAGGTAGCTGGATGTGGAGCTGTGTTGTGCTTGGTTCTGAGCAGGGGTGTAGCAGGAGTGCATTCCTGTGGTAACAAGCATGCAGGTGAAATGGGAAAGAAATTTGGAGCAGGTTGTCTCTTTCTAAAAATCTTGCAAGGATTTTAAACTATAACAAGTACCAGAAGTGCAAGTAATTATTATTTTCTTTCCTGTTCTTCTTACGAAGGGTACAGAAGGAAAGACTTCATTCTAAACCCTAAAGCATAAGTAATAGTTTTAAAAGCTTTCACAATTTCTGGCTTAGGTTAATAAAAAAAAGTGGTATTTTAAGAATCTTGTACAGATCCTTGGCTAGTGCAGCATTGCAGCAGATGGACTTCCTTGTGCAGATATTATTATGGAGAATAATGATTGTGGCTTTTCTGCTTCCTTTGCAGTAATTACTGCTGTATAAGTGGGGAGCTGGTGCTTAAACACTAAAAAAAAAAAAAATGTTGGTCACTCATGTCTCCAAGAAATGTAGATACTAATTATTTCTCAGAAGTGAATAGATTTTTCCAGATGCATCTTGTTAGGGATTTGTTTGGTTTTTTTACAGCAAGTAAAAGGAAGTTTCATGACCAGACATACAAGTAATGCCTAACATTGGAAAAGAGACAGAGAGATTCTATATTAGAATTCTCTATTTTGTAAATAGTAAATATCTTCTCTTCCTGTTGGTCATAGCTGCTTTTTCTCTGCATGCCTCTGAGAGAAATATTAACCAAGAATGTTGGCAGAGGGGATTGCTTGCTGGATACAGTAACTGGAACAACTTAACTCCTGAGCAGTTGACAAGTCTCAGGCTGACTGACCTTCCAGAATACTGGAGCATGAAAATAAATGAGCATATGAATGTGGCTTTCAAAGCCAGCCAGCCAGGCTGTGTCAAACACTGTTACCAAGTCCTCTTGCCTCTTCTTTTTTTTTAATTAAAAAGTAAAAAGCAAGGAATTTTAATTTCCAGTGTAACTAACTGCCTGAAGATATTCTTTTCAAGTGAGTGTATATTGATTATCCCTGTACCCAAGGGACATCCAGGGCAAGACTTTACTGCTCTCTTTTGCCAGTGCTGTGTGCCTCAGATGTGTTCTATACTCCTCCCAATACCAGCACAACAGTCACAAAAAGAAACCTGGGAGAGCAACCTAAAATTAGCTGTGAGGCTGTGACACAAGTGCACTGGGGCTGAAAATTATCTTGCTGCCTTAAATACTCTGTAAAACAGGACTTGGTTCACCTTTGCTATGACTGTAACAGTAGTTGCATAATGAAACCTTAAACCCCAGTGATGGTACACCTGTGACAAGACAGAAGTTGTCTAATTACAGAGGAGTCTGGGCCTGAAAGTGTTTATGTATATTGCATGTTTCTGAAGTGTTGGCTGTTGTAGATAGTAGCACCACCTTGATGTTAACAGGAGAGCTTTAAAAAGAGGAACTTTAAAAGAATTGGGTTCTTTCCTTATTGAAATTTGACATTTGAAGTCAGAGGAGACCTTGACCATCACCTGAAGGTGTCTGAAGCTCCATATAATCCTGGAAAAGTCAGCTCAGGGTATCATATGTAGTTTTCCCACTGAGCAGATACCAGTTATCAAATCTCAACTGCAGAGTACCAGAGAGAGCCTTATTTTCCTTGGGTAATACATTAATCTGAAGAAAAGTAACTACTTGTCACTGGCTGTAGTTTTATTTTTAGTTGGGGCAGGGAGGGATTCTGTCACTGTAAGTGCGTGGGAAATGTGAGCTCTTGGGGATCTTCTGCTGGTGACTTAATCCAGTGTTGTATTTGAACCTTTGGCACCAGCCTTCACTTCAGGATTCACTTGAAGCTGCTGATGTAGTGAAGTGAGGGCAGAGCTTGCTTGCAGGGAATAAGGCAAAGATGTTTGAAAACATGTTTCACAGGTTTTTTCCCCTCGAAATTTTGTCTTGAAGGCAGAGCAGTGTGCTTAGCATCATCAAATCCTGCATTGGTGTTCCCCTGTCTGTTTTAAAAGCAGCAGCATTTCCCAAACACTGCAGAGAGGATGGTGAGATGATGATGCATTTTGCAGAAGGTCTTGTGCTTATCTTCAAGAGGTAACTACAGTTTCTAAAGTATTTGGTCTCAAAAACCCTAAAAAGGCTGTTACTGAAAATCCAGAAAAACCAGTTAAAAATGAAGCCCAGCACTGAACCTTCTTTTTCTGGTGTCTTAAGGCTTGGATTAATGTGGTCAAAGGTGTGACCTTAAGCATTGTTTCCGAGCGAAAATTCAGTGTAGTAATGGAATTATTACTTAGGTGAGGAGAATGTTGGTTTGTGATTGTTTCCTTTCTTTTTAAGTGGTTGCTACAGTTAATTTGAAATCCAGTTCAGCAAACCATTGAAGTGTGTGATGAAATATGCTCGTGGAGTCAGCTGGTTTTCAGTTTTACTGAATTGGTGCCTTGCCCATCTAGTTCTTTTAAAAACTTATGTACACAGGATTAATTATTTCACTGTTGGCAGCTCTTGCAAATTCTAGTGTGAGTTGTATGAATGACATTCAGTGTGTTTCCTGAGGCTCCAGCTCTCTGATTTAGAGGACTGAGAGAATCTTTGTTTTTAGTTTAAAAACTTAACGGATTTTGCAGCTCTTCAGCGTGCAGAGAAGTTTGAAACCAGAAAGTTTAAAACAAAATATTTGGGTTACTTGCATTAAATTCTCTTGAATTCTGGGAGTCCCCCACGGTTGTTAGCACTGTAATTGGTTTGGTTGTAGCTGTGTGCCTGGCCTGGGCTGCCATGAGAGTAAACACTGCACAAACTTATTTGACATCAATTCTGGAAATCTCAGCCTGAATTTACATTCAAGGAAGTGTCTATGAAAGTTCCAGTGGCCTGACTCTTCTGTAGAGGACCATACTGTCACAGACTGGGCAAGTAGGGTGTAATATTTTTTTTTTAATGGTCATCATTTCTATTTGGCTGGCTGTACTATGGTGACAGTCCCTCTCTAAACAATATCAGGAACATTTCCTGGTTACTGGATGATAAATAGCCATGACTGCTTTGGATAGACAGGAGTTTTCTTGAGCAGATGAGTGTTCATCAAACTAGAATAGTTTAGCATGTTATCATCAGCATCTGCACCTGTGCTGTGGAGAAGAAAAGTCAGAATTTAACTGTGGACAGTTTTGGTTTACCTTGGTTTCTAAACATTGTCAGCTCTTGCTTCAGTTTTGTTCTGATTCTTTCTGTAAGAACAGCTTAGAAATTTACTGTCTTGATTTTTTTCTTTTTTCTTTTTTTTTTTTTTTTTTTTGATGTGTGTGTGTTCAAAGCTATATCTCTTCAGCCATCTCGTGCTCCTAGGTTAGTCAACTTGTCTGAGAGGTCTGTCCTTTGTAGGCAGTATTGTCACTTAGTCTGTTCCTCTACCAGAGAGTTTCAATCTTACTATGTATCACAAGGGCAAGTTGTGGGTTGCCTCTGAAGTTGAAGGATTACTCTGTATTTCTTCCACTGAAGGAGAGGAGAAGAATTCAATTGCTGATAGCTCTGTCCATAAGGAGGAAATAAGCCCACGATACTGGATCAGTTCATTTTGAGGAGTCTATAACAGCAGTGGTTTAGTGAAGACCTGTCATGGGCCAGTTGGTTTTGTTTAGCTGTGATCTTGTACAGCAGGTTTAAAGGTATGTTGCAGGAGCACTTAATACAAGGAAAAATTCACCAGGTTATTAGGCCTGGTTTGGTAAGCCCCGTGGTCTCTTCACCATAACTTGCAGGAATTTGAATGAATCCCCACTCTCTCCTTGCCTTGTTTTACATACTCCTCCTTCAGCATCTGCTGCTGCCAGAGACTAATGGAGATGCAGGTCTTAAATTTTCCCCTCTACCCTCGTTTTTATAAAACCTATCTTGCAGTAACCCTTTGAGTGACCTCTGAGTACTTTCAGGTGCTTTTTCCAGGTGCTAAACTCTCCCAGCTTGAGCACACTATGGAGTACAAGATGCCTGACTGTCTACGGAGCTGAGTGTGTGCATTGGTACCTCTGCAGCTGACAGATTAAACAAACCTTGAAGCTCACTGGCCAGCTATTCTCTTGCAGCTGTTTCACTGAGAAATAGCTATTTAAGAACAGGCAAAGTGTGTGTGATGCTCAGAGTACAGTCTGGGCTTAGAAATGTAGCCTGAAGATCTTTTATGCAAAGAGCATTCCAGAAATCATGTGTATAGTGAAGGGAGGGACTGATATTGTGCCCTTTTAAAAATGTATAACTTTCTGCAGGTTGTTGACTCTACTTCCCTTAAGTATATCTTGCAGTAAATGGGGTGATGCTGTCTGCTTGCTGGCTTTTGGCTCCTGGCTTACCTAGTGGTGAACTTTTAGCCTCTAAATGGCTTCCATTTTTGCATGATTGATCTTTTTGCCTATTAGGCTAGTCTTCAAGAAGGTTTATAAATACACTTTTTTTTCCCCTGCTACTACAGAAACAGTCCCTTTTAAATGCTAGTATTGAATTTTGGTGGAGAATAATCTTAGTGAGCAAAACTGTAAAAAATACCCATTTTAAAAGGACAGACCATACCTTATCTTTGGCAACTTAATAGTCTGAATTGTGTGTCTCTGTCAAAGCAAAATTAAATCTTTAGAGGTAAAATTCAATGTCAGCTTCAGAATGTCAGTTTCCTCCTCCCACCTTCTGACAAACATGCATGATATGCTATTGTATTGTTTCAGATCTCATGAAGGCCAGTCCTAGTGTAACCAAGAAGTGATCATTTCAGCTGATAGAATCACAGCTGCCCTAACATTCCTTGTTGGCATAATATTTGGGATCTTTTCTCCAGGTAGTACTGTTCCTGTCATGCTTCTGCACTCTTGTATCATGGTCTGATTTTTTTTCTTTTTTTTTTTTCTTTTTAATAAATCCCTAATAGTATGGGCACACATCTCTTAAACTAAGCAAAAATTAATTCCCACTATGATGCATTGAATAGACCAAGCAACAAATCCTGTTGCAAACAACTTTCATATTTAATTCATCTCTGAAGGTCAGGAGGAACAACAACCACCCATCATCCTGCTGTTGTTGCTCTCTCTGAGGGTGCTTACCTTATTTTTGAACCTTTGCTTATTACCTAGGTGATCCCACTGAAATTCAGTAGATTCTTAGCTATTTCTGTCTTAAATCCAGAGTCTTTTCCTTGGTGGAGGGGATATAGAAGGTGTAAAGGGACTTCTGCATTAGCCATGGTTAGAAGGGGAATTTATAGAGCGTGCTGTATGTGTTGCAGCAGTGCAGGGCAACTCCCATCAGCTGTAACTGCACTAAGCACTGTAGAAATGTGTAAAAGTTTCTCCCTTAAAGCATGAAAAATGCAACAAAGTGGAGAAGAAATAATATATATGAAGGGGTTATGATCTTACTGATGTGTATCTTTGAAGTGTTAAAGATTATGTGAAAGATAGGAGGGGAAAAAGATCTTCCCCCCACCCCATTTCTGCAGGCTCACAAGCATATTGCACAGCTCCCCAGCTTTTCTGAAATGAGTAAAACGTCTAAAAAAGCCACAGTTTATAACACAAGAACAATAATGCTTTCCACTTAATCTTGTGTGGGTGGCTCTCTTAAACCAGTTGCAGTCACTGCCTTTGTTGATTGTTCAGGAGCTTTGTAAAACATCTGAGCCTGAGCACCAAAATGAGTAAGAGGAGCTTGCTGAAAGCAGAGTTATTTGTTGTTATTTAGAACTTGTGGCTTTGATGTTTAATATTACTGAATCTGGGTGTTCCTGCTGTCCTGGATGCAGGTAGCCCACTACAAAGCTTAGACCAGTTATGCTGTGGTTTTGCTGTTGGTGAAAGCAAATAAATGGGATTAATATCTTCATCTGATTAGTCTTTAAATATGGGTCTTTTCTATGATATGTTGTAATCTGGAGCTATGACCTCTCATAATGTAATCTATAAAATGTTGACAAAGTTTTGTGTTTTGAGTATAATTATGGAAATCTAATAGTTGTCTGTCAGACATCACTGAGGGGCTAAACAAACATGGCATATCCATTTTATACTGGGGACACCTGGGTAGGAATTGGGGCTGCAGTTTAAAAGTGCTGATGAGAAACAATACTCACCTGATGCTGGATGTCAGTAGGAATACTTGCCTCTAGTGGGCCCCTCCCAAGGAAAACACTTTTTGTTCCATCTGAACTTCACTTTAAAAATCATGGAATAAAATCTGAAGTCAGTGAGTTCTCTGTGAATTTGAGATGTCGCAATTTCTCTGACAGTCTTGCCTTCTAAAAATGATAATTTTGTGTTTGTGGGTAGCTGTTCAGTGCCAGAGGGTTTGTGGTGGATGGAGCTGCTGCTGCAGAGGGTGTTCTGGACTCGGGCTGCTCTTTTCTGCAGCTTTTTGGGTTGAACCGGGGTGTGTGGCAACCAGAGGTGCAGCAGCTGCTGCAGTGCTCTGGTGTCTGCCTGTCTTGTGGTTCTGAAAACCTGGATCAAGAGCAAGTTTCTGCCTCTGTGGCATCACTTAAACACCATTACCCTGAGGATGCATTGTATCTGTTTATAGCTAGTGTTATTAATAGAAGAAAGGAAGAAAGTTCCTTTTATGTAAAAGCAAGGCTAAATCTTAATCATCAGACCTAATGTTTGGAAGAAAGGGTATTGGATGCTTTTATTGTGGCCATACAGTGCTCTGTTTGTGTGTATTGTGCTTCCAAGACTTGCTGGACTGCAGCCTAAGCACATTGTGTGGGGGCCTTCCCACAGGACACATGTTGGTGCTACAGCATAGATGAAGTTCATACCTACCTCTGGTCATGCCATAGCCTGCTCCTGGGAGGAAATGATCAACAGGATGGAATTGTTGCTGGGTATTGGCAGATGTTATCTCCCTGCTATGAAACACTAATCAGCTTACCAGGAGGCTCTAGTTTCTCAGCCCTCAGCTGACAGAGGTAGGGAGGAAGGAGAAGTAATCCAATTGAATTGGAAATGCAGGCTTGACTTTGCTTCTCATGTCACCTCTTGAACTGTAATAAAGGGAGAAGCACTTGGGAAGCAGGACCATCTCATTTCATTTGTACAGTGACAGGGTAATGGTATCCAGTTCCCAGCTGGATGTGTGTAATGTGGTACCTCAGATCCAACTGTTTTGGGGAGTGCATCATGGCTGTGTCCTGATCATGGGCAGGATGAGAGGGTGGGCTATTAAAGAACAAGGCAATTTCTTGTTGTGAAGGACATTTTAACATATTGGAGTAAGAGAAGAGCTTGTTTCTACTTTTTTTCCCTCCTGCTGTGCTGTTAGTGCAAAAGAATGACTTCTGTCTTTGTGGTACTTGGAGAATGAAGGAAGAAATTTTGCCAGAGTGTTTTGGGAGGTGATGACAATTCAGAGAAGTATTACAGAACTGAGCACTAGGATGGCTTTAAAAACTGGGGGCTTTTTCTTCAGTAAGTGCTGGTGTGTGTGTCTGCTCCAGTAAGCATCTTCCAAATGTACAAACACCGTTTCCTCATGGCTGAGTGAAATAAAAGCACTGTAAGCTTAAAAATGCAATTTTGCAATGTAGTGTGAAGGTGCAAAAATGGCACTAAGTTCTCTTTGTGGATCTTTTCACCAGCAATAGTTGGCATAGAGCTGCTTCAATAACACATGAACTGCAGCAGTGTTAAGAAATGAGCAGGGTTCTGTTTCATGTGTTGCAATAAATAAAAGTCTTGCCTAAAAGGTAGTAAAGATTAAGATATTTGAACTGGGTCAGGTGGTATCTCAACCCATGGGATTTTATTACTGTTAATGAAATGTTATTATGGAGAGCACAAACTAAATCTATAGGACATGTGTGTACGCAGTGGCCATGCTTGTGAACGTAAACATCTGGTTTGGAAGCACATTAGATGGGGTATAGAACCTTGCAGTGTAGGATTTTAAAATCACCTTTTAGAAATAAGGCTGATTTTGAGGAGGTGCCCATAGGTTATAGATGTGTTCCAGAGCATGAAGATGTGCCCTTTATTAGCTTGCATGTGATCTTTTTGTTTACTTTTTATTATTCATTCCTTTTGAAGTATTTTGAAGACCAAATTTGCATATAACACATTGTTTTCTGCTTTCAGAAATGAATAAAGCTAGCAGCCCTACGTAATACCTTGATGGCATTCTGCACTTCATCAGGATTGGTAAATCAAGAGAGTGTGATGCCTAGAAACCTCCTGTCAGATTCCCCTGAAATGGCATCAGAAGAATCTCCAAAACACACACTTGGGAGCATGGAGAGGGGCAGCAGTGTGGAGAATCATGGCAGCCAAGCTAGGTGCAGAAGTGTTGCTTTGGTAAGTGTTTTATGATGCTTAGCAGTACATTAGTAGATTTATTCACATCAGAGGATTTTTTTTTAAACTTTCTTTTGAGTGTTGATGTTTGCCATTTCTAGTCCTAAATGGGTTCTTGTGATCTTGGTCATTTACAAACTGAACGGCCAGAAAGAACTATTTTAATCTGGTCCAGCAGCTTGTTGTTCTGGTCTGATTGGCTCAGTGAGCTTGGAGTGTGCTTCTCTCTGGCCATGTGCAGTTCAGTGTTTGTCTGTGCCTTTGGTTTTGTGAGTAGTTTGTACAGGAACTTAAGAATAGCATTGGTTCTATACTCTTTTTTTCTTGCTTAAGCACCTTGTTGACACTCCCGAATGAAGGTCTTAGCTTATTCCACCTTCATATAATTAGGTGAGTAACAAATATGTCACCATAAACAAAACTGTCTTCACATCACTGAATGAGTGTGTGGCCATTTAAATAGCATGTGAGTAATTGAGGGAGTAGGATGCACTTCTGCATTTTTCCAATTAGCAGGGTGATTCAGCCAATGATCTCAACAGCACTGTTTGTACTGTGACAGCCTAAGCCTAGAAAGCAGGTATGGTTCTTTGCATGTTTTTTTTCATAATTTGAAAGTTTTTTCAACCATTTGAAAACCATCCATTTTTAATTGAGGAGAGACTCCAGCAGACATGCTTTCCCTAAGTGGTAATCTAAGTATCTGCCTTGCCTTAATTATGAAGTTAGGCTTTCCCTATCTTTCCCTCTGTCTTCCCTTGCAAGTTTCCTTTTAGTGGTTTGTTGTAAAAGTAAGTGATGAAAAGTAACAAACTGTCTAGTTGATACCTGTATTTATCTGCATATCTAAGAAATGTCTAGTGTTTTGGCTACTCTTTGAGATTTTTTGGTATTGGAGGTAATTCTAAGTGTATTCCTTCTTGGTTGTTTATAATGAAAATACAACTCGGTAATATTCTGCTGTATCCTTAAGGCAGCTTGTGTTGCTAGTTAAAACACAAAACAAGTATTACTTAATTTAGTCCCTTAACTGTTTCTGATCTGCTCTAGAATGAAGTTGCTGAGGGTCAGAGTGAGAGAGGTTGAGAAAGTAGCCAAGTACACCACATAGGCTCAGGTATTTGGAGTATGTTGTTTATTATATGGAAACTGATTGGATCTTAGAAAATTACAGTGGGAGTTACACTTGGTTAAAGAATTACAACTTAATTTTTATGCAGAATTACAAGGAGGTTTTATGCATTAGTCTGACTCCAGTTTTCCAGCTTATCAGGCTAGTAGCCAGTCATGTTTACATGCATTTTACTCTTAACTGCAGTGGCAATCATAAGTCTGGTCATTTTGAAAAAATCTGTACTGAATTAGGAGGCTATCTATAAATCACTGTTTGTAAAGTCTCATCCTGAGTCTGCTGTGTCAGAAAATGACAGAGATTCCCTGCATGTAACCAGATCTTACCATGGGAGAACCTGTATGATGATGCATCAGCTAGAATTAGAAACCCTTCCTATTCTGTAATGCAGTAGGATAGAGATGGAGTAAAGATTGGCTGCAGGTTTAGGCAGTTCCCATCAGACCTGAGCATCAGCAAAAGTTTCTGAAGCCTTTAGTTGGTCTTGTTTGAGTTTGCACATGAAGAAAGTGGAGCATGTACCAGCAAGTTTAATTCTGGTGCTGTAAATCCCCTTTCATGACTGTTCTTCCAGCAGCACAGTAGGTAGCATGTCTGATATGTCTTGACAACTACCATTTGTGGAATAACAGGTTGGGGAGTGGGAACTGTTTTCAATAAAGGCATAATATGAATTTCTGAGTTTAAGAGGGGGTTCTATGGTAAACTCAATATGAAGGAAATTCTGGCAGTTGTAATTGAGTGAATAGGACTCGGGTCTTCAGTGCTGCTCAGATCTTTCCTTTTTGTGATCTGATGGAAGAAAACAGTATTGTTCCATCAACTGAGACCTTTTACCTTTTCAGGACTGAAACAGGCTGTAGCCATGCACAAGATAAAAAGCAGTATTCTTTGAATATTTATTTTTCTAAATCCCTGTGTAATTGTGTTAAAAGTGATTTTTTTTTTTTTTAATTTTTTTTCCCCACTAAGTATCTGGGGATTCATAAGGGGAAGAGCTAGTTGCTGGAATGTTCTCCTGGAGACCTTAACTTGATTGAGAAAGTTTAGAAGATGGAGTCTTGATGGCCAAGAGAGGCAGGGGGCAGGTAATTTTGTGTAAACAAGAAATTTCTTATTAGAGCAATTATTTGGAAGGGATTTTTTTTTTTTTCAGGCATACCAGACCTTCCTAGCCCTGAAACAAGCAACCACAGACTTACTTGCCTCTTCCTTTTTTGCTTTTTTGGCTCTGTTCACCTAAAGATGTTAACAAGTCAGCTCAGGGTTGACTCAAGTTTTTTTTAAATGACCTTGAAAAGGAAGAGAGTGTAGCTGTGTTTTTATAACAGGCCTGTACTGCTGCAGATTTCTTCCTACTTGATTACAAAGAAGAGGCTCTTAAGCTTCTCTGTGTCAAACTATATTAGTCACTAAATATAACCTTTGTATTGCATCTGTGGAATCCAAACAAACCTAGGGATGTGATAATAGAGGCAGACATTTGGGCTGGCTTTAGCCTATGTTGGCTGCTTAGAGCTGGTTTGGCTGACTCTTGGCTGTTTTTGCTTACTGTGTGTCTGTGCTGGTGTTACTTGCTGTGGAACTGCTTTTGTTGGCTTAGGAACAACTTGGAGATGGACATGAATTGCCATGTGCTGGAAAGGTCTTAAAATTGTGTGTGTGATTCATGCCAGGCAGTTGTTGTCAGTTGAGTTTCATTTTGCCAGTTTTCTCAGCTTTTTACCTACACAATAGTGCTTTTAGTTAAATCTTTTGACAATTGCAGTCCTTAAAGCCTGGTTTCTTTTGTTAAGTGGAAAGCAAGGTGCTGCTGTCCTGTCTTGATTTTAGTAGAATTTTTCCATATAAATGACAGATGTTCTGGTTTGTATTTTTGCTGCCAAATTTATCACAGCAGCTGCAGACAAGAACAAGGTCCTACATTTAAATGGGAAGAATGTTTGCCTTGATGTTTTTACCATTCATCTAAAGCTGTTTTCTCCACCCAGCTTTTCTCTGTATCTTAACCATAAGAGCTCTTATACATGAGGATGTAAATTTGCACATATATTCTGGTTTCTTTTCAGTGAAGGCCATGGCAGGAGGATGGGACAAATGTACCATCTCCATACATGGCATCAGTTGCTCTGTCCAAGGGAGAGGAGGGTAAACAAGAACATTCTGTCTGCTTCCAAAACTCATTCTTGAATGACTCTCCCTGATACATGGTGTGGGACTTAACCTGCAGTGAATGTGGGTGCAATATGTAAGGACACTTAATTTAGGGGTAAAACTCTACCTTTTTTTTTTTTATCAATTTGCCTTGGTCCTATGACTAAACAGGCACAAATCAACTTGAAGCCAGTCCGTCTTTTTCAGTGCTTCCCTTTGGTAATTGTATTGTGCATGTATTCTTAGCCATGAGTAACTACTTGTGTTTCTAGGTGTGAATAACATGCTAGGACAATAGTATCAACTATGAAAATTATACCAGAAGGTTCTGGTTGTACCCAAAGTGAACTTTGCTACTTTGCACTATACCAGTAATAATACTGACCCAGTGTGTCAGTACCTTGGGTCTGGCTGCTACAACTTTAATGTATCTTCTGTATCCTAATGAGTTTGAGGGATAGTAAGTTCTTGGTAATCTCAGTGAATCATGCTGTGGAGGTGTATTTTTCTCCTTTGTTTCAGACAGATTCTCAGTTCATGCCACAGTCCATTACTACTCTTTTGGTGTCAGTGGTGACCTCCAGAATTTGGTCAAGAGACCATTTATTTTGGTCAGTGATGGACTGGTTTAAATTGGCAGGTGGACATAATTGTAAAAAGATGTCTTGCTGATTCTGTGTATTAACAAGCTTCCTCTGTGGCCCTAACAAGACTTAATACCCAGTCACTGAAGATGGTTTGTCATTAGCAGACACATTGTGCAGTACAGGAAACATTTTGAGCATTGGTTGCATAGATAGAAGACCAAGTATCTCATGAGTAGTCTGAGGTGTCTGTGTCTTATTTCACATCCTCAGCCACTTAAGCAGGGTCAGCCTGGTTATTTTGTAGTTATGATGTCTCTTGAGCCTAAAAATGAGTTGCTATGATCTTTATCCTTTTTTGGGGTAAGTAGAGGCAATTTAAGTGCAACCTGTATGATCTTTTAAGTGCACTGTGTTACCATCTTTTTGCCTCAGCCTCTCTGAAGAGGCCCTTGGTATCCAGTGGAGTTTTAGAAGTTACTGAAAAAGGACAGATTGTCTGTTAGCCCACTGCCACCTTTTTTTTTTTTCTTTCACAATCTGAGTGTTCAGAGTCTCTTGATGCTGAGCTGCACTTCAGCTACATGCTCCCCCTTCATGCTGATACTCTGCAGGCTTCACTGTGCTACAGGGTCTCTCACCATCTCCAAATACTTTGCCAAGTAACAAAAATAAAATGAGAAGAATTTTTATGACTGTTTGATACTTTCTATGGATACAGCTGATTTGGGGCAGCATTTCTTACAGGGTGTGGGGTGAGCTGTGCTGTGTTTCACCCACTTTAAAAAATAAGAGCCATCATTCCTACCAGCAGGGCAAGAAGTAGAGAGGAAGAGGGGCTTGGGGACTTCTTGGTTGGGACCACGACTAAGGTGAAGAGGCTGATTCCTAGCAAGGAATGTGCATTCAGGATCTGTAAACTATCATTCTTCAAAACAGGATCTGGTAGGTAAAGATTATTCCAGCAGGTGGGCAGCTCTACTCTGTAACCCTCACTGACAGGCATTCCTGAACTTCCAGAGCTATTTCTTTGTACTCCAGTACCTTATTTTTCAACACTTGGATTAGAGTTTCTATAATACAAAAGCCAATTTTAATTTGTCTTGCCTTCAGTACACAGTGGTCAGTGTTTTATATAATGAAACAGATGCAGTACTGCATCTACCTACCACCTGTTCTTCCTTGTTTTGAAACAGAATGTGCTCTTCTCTTCCAGTCTTCTGTGCAGCTAAACTTGCAGTATTCCTGGCTTTTTTCTGGACCATGTCCAGTTAGGCTGCATCTTTTCCAAAGTTCAGTGACTGAATCTAAACTGTGTTCTGAATAAGGATGTGCTGTTACTTCATCACCCTGGTTAATATATCCCAGGATGACATTCACATACCTGAACAGCACTTTCTTCACAGCACTTAAACCCACTTGCAAATTCTCCTGTCTTGTATTGCCACTTAGCCATTGTTCAGAACTCTGTAGTCATGTGTTTTTCACTGAGTTTCATTTTGTGGACTATGAGCATACTGATGTGGTTCATGAAGATCTGATTCTGACCTACCTAATACTTTGCAGCTACATTTTCCAGAAAAAGGGCACCAACAGGTACCATGTTAATTGTCTCCTGCTGATAGTAAAGTATCAGATAAGTATCAGAGGTGTTAGGAATAAATCTGCTCTGGGCTTGTCTGGTTTTGAGTCAATTTGTGATGCATTATGATACTTCTCAAAAATAAGTCTCTCCCCCATCCCCCAGTTATACTGATAACTTGCAGTAACTTAATTTAGGACTTGATTCCTTATTCATGAGTGAACATTTTGGGGGACCACATAATAAAGCCCTCAAATCAAAACGTCTCATGCATATGCCTACTGGCCTGTCATGCTGTCATGGGAAATGAGATTGACATAAAATTACTTGATTTTTGTAAGAAGTGTGCAGTGGCTTTTGCCTGAAATGTCTCCCCATTTTTCTCAATGTTGTTCTAACTGAAATTAATGGGACAAAGACATTATAAGCTGATCAGAGTAACTTTGATAACCAAAGAGATGTCTTTAGAGTTTAGGTACACTGTGAATTGCTTTAGTTTGCTTTTTTAAAAGTAGGTTAGGAGTAATTTCATCAGTTTGATTTCAGTTCATCTGGTTTATTTTTTAAATTCTTCTAGATAATTTGTTTCCTAAATTACGGTGTATTGATTATATGCCTTGCTAACTATTATGAAGCACACAGGTACAATTATGTAAATAAACTGAAGAAAACAACATTCAATATTATAGACATCTTCACCAAATGAAATGGTATTATCAAAATCATCAGATAGTGGGTTGTAAAGGAAGTACTTTTTCACACAGCACACAATTAAACTCTGGAACTCATTGCCACAGAATGCTGTGAATGCCAGCCATTTAAATGGGCTTAAACAATAAGATGAATTCATGCTAGAAAAGCTCATTAAGGGCTATTAAGTACCCAGATGTGAGTGCAACTGGGGAGTCCTTAAACCCTGGATTGCTGGAAACCAGAAAGGTGGAGGGAGGCAAAATAAAAATTCATCCAATCCACAGCAATTCTTTTGCCCCCAACTTTGTCCCCTTGCCCTCTGACTGCAGGGGACTGAAGATGCTGAGCTCAGTGGCCTTCTTGCTCTGGTCCTCTGTGGTTGTTCTTATTTGTAATCCACTTCCTTCCAATTTAAGCAATGCAGAGTCAAGATCTATTCTGTTTCCCTTCTCTGTAAATACAATCAGAGGTACTTGGGTTTTCTTCTGTGCTGAAGTTTCTGTCCCTGTTCTTGTACTCTTCCTGCATGCAGGGCTTTCCTTCTCCCCCTTTCTTCTCACTGCCTGCCTTGCCATTAGGCAGGATGAGGCCTAAGTGGTGCCACATTGCTCTCTTCCTCCTACATATTAGAATAGTTTGCTCCCTCTGTGGTTTTTTGAGAAGCATGTTGTCACTTTCTCTCCCATGGACCTGTGCCTCTTTGGCACTCAAGTGTTTGATAAATCAGTTGAATCCACTGTTCTCCTGGTATTTTGCTAATCAAAGTGTAACTGTTTGAAAGGGCTAATGTAATTTGGTTTTCTAGCAGTTTTCAGAAGAATGATTGGTTGGCTAGGTCTTTTGTTTGGTTGGTTTTGGGTTTTTTTCTGTTTTGTTTTTAAACCACTGCAGATGGCTTTTCCTTTTTTTCTTCTCCCTGCTGTTCTCTTTCTGTCAAAGCTGTGCTGGTCTTAGGATTCTAGGTCTGGATGTTAGGAATTTCTTCAGATTCATGGGAAAAATTGTGGGCCTCTGATATTAAGTCATTCTTTTGAAGAGATAGGAAACGGATCTTTTCTGTGAAACAGATTGTTGTTTTCCTCTTTATTTTTTCTTCTTTTTTTTTTCCCCTTTTACACCAAAGACTGTCATAACATACTCTTTCCTCCTTGTGCCAAGCAGGAAATATTTGGCTGCATAGGGATCTAAAATATTAATGCCAGCTGAGCATACTCAGCTATTTCAGCTGTGTGCATCCCAAATTTCTTCTGTCCAAGCAGACTTTAATCCTCAGCTAAGGCACAGTTTTTAGGTTTTGAATTTAGGTTACCTTTTGTCAGTAGCTTTACAGTCAATAGCATGGGGTATATGGGAGACTTAATTCTGGAAGGTGTGTTTGTGTATTAAGTTGGTGGAAAGTATGAGGTGAATAATTTGAGTAGCTGAAAAGACTGCCTGCTGAAAATCCAGATTCTTCAAGGAGAAAGGAGGCCCAGAAAACCAGCCCAGAAAGAATATGAACTGTTTCAGTACTTGAAATATGTGGAAAAATAAACCAATTACAAGTATATTTGGTAACTTTAGTTAAAACTGGCACCAGCTGACTACAAAAAAGTTCTTCCCATCTTTCAGAAAGCTTTAGTGTAGGTTCTACAAGTGACCATTTTATAATACATCAATTTTCTCAGAGCAGTGGTAAAGCAAGTCACTGCTTGCTTTACATCTCTGAGCTCCTTTGGTTTGACTAATTCGAGTAGGTTTATTTTCACCATGCTTGTGTGTCTAAAATGGGATTATTTCCTTGTCTCAAACTGAAACATGCCTCGCCTGAGGGGGTTTCTAGCCAGGCTGGCTGCTTTGCATCTCAGTATGGTGACCTGCCATAATCCTGCCTGTTCTCCAGTGCTGCTGTCTTTTTTTTTTTTTTTTTTTTTTTTTTTTTGAGGAAACATGATGTTTTTTTATCTTTAAGGAAAACTGCATGAGGAATGAGACCAAAATGCTGAGATAGATTGGCCTTTTAAATATAGGCACCACTTACTATAAATGTGTTTGCAAAGGGGATGCTCAGTGGTTTTGGATCCCTTGCCTAAGTGGAAACTGCTCATTTCAGCAAAATCCATGAGGGATGGGCAGTCATGCAGAGCTCTGCTGACCAGTCCTGCACATCTCACCTAGCATGGAAAAGTGCTCAGTCTTGCAGCACAAAAAGGGATGGAAGGAGATACTTCTGCCAGCCTTTTGCTTCAGTTCACATGCTGGTTTGCTCAGTTCTTGGTCAAACGACTTAAGCTCATATGGGAAATGTTCTTTTACATGAGCAAAGTGTGGTGCAGTCATTTCTGTACTTTATGGTGCTCTGAATCTGCTTCCACCATCAACCTCTTAAACACAACCCCTTTTTTTCCCCCTTGCCTGAGGAAGTCTGGCACTTGCAGTGAGCTCACCCACAACAAAAGCTGCTTGGAGTTCTGTTCAGCTCCAGCTAGGACCTACCTAACAACAGCTCCTTTCCTGTCATTCTCTCGCCTACTAGACATAGCAGCCCTATGAGTATTTGGGTGGGGAAGGAAGGAGATTGCAACATCCATTAAGGGAAAAAAAAAAAAAGGCTTGTCTGTCTCTTTTTCAAGTGCAGCTGTAAAACTTTCCTTGGCCTTTGAAAACTGAGCTCTGCCACGCAGTGGGTTTGACCTGTGGAGTACATCAGCCTTTTAAGTTAGTGCTTTAAATAGGCAGTTGCAAATGAGATCCAAATTCAAGCTTTTGTAGCAGTTTTGCTGCACGTTGGAAGAAGTTACTTATTCTGATAATGCACTGTGGATGGTAAGATGAAGCTACAGGTACCCACACCTCTGCCCAGCCATCAAAAACCATGGTCACTGCAATGCCAGTAAATCTGACCCTCTAGAAATGGGGTTAAAGAATGGGCCTCTTGTTGACACCAAATCTGTATTTCCCTGCAAGTTTCAGTCTTCTGATTTAAAGAAAATGCTGCTGTGGCTGAAGACTGCTGTGTTTCTATGATTGCAGCCACAGATAAGTAAACCTGTCCTGAAGTGTCTGAACTGTCTGTCTGCTGTATGTCATTCATTTATTTACAGGGAAAATGTTCTACTGGCTACACAGGAGAGGGCAACTAAGGGCCCTAAAGGATTTATTTTCTCATGTGTAGTGTTTTGACTGCTTAGAGACTCGCTGCCACTTGGCAGAGCTTCACAGTTCTTAATCTATAGGCCCTGCTTTTCTGCAGAGGTACATTGTTCTTATTTTCCATGCCAGGGATGGGGATAAAAGCATGGTTTGTGCAAGGAGTTAACAGGTAGAGCTGCACACAGTTTTTTCTATTCTAATCTGACATAAGATGATCTGAACAGGCATGGTGAGTTTGAAGCAAGTTGTGCTGCCCTAGCAAGAACATGTCTCCCTCCTGGATATTTGCACTGCATACCTTCCTGAATTTACCTAACTTGCTCTGATCCTCCATTGAGAAGTAGCTTTGCTACCTGTATGCACAACCAGATGTCCTTGGAGAAGTGAGGAATAGAGATGGGAAAGGGAATTGTCTTGTCTTGTATTGCATTGCTGGTGCCTTCTTGTTAAGTTACTGATGGTGAAGTTTCCAGCATGTGCCTGAGGGGAGAGAAATGCAGTCCAGAAAAGGCAAAAAACCTCACTTACTTTTCAACAATACTTTGTTACATTCCAGAATTTTCACAGTTCTCTTGGGAAATGTTTTTCCTGTATCCATTGTCTTAACATAGTGCCTTTTCTAATCGTTCTTTGTCATCTCCAAGCTTCTGGAAAAATGTTTCCCAGGGTGTAGGTGGAAGCGAGTTTGCGCATTGCTGCTCAGCTCCTCATAGTGATGCTGTGCTAATCAAGAGCAGTGACTCATAGAAAATGAACACTGGCTAATTCAAGTGATTATTTATCACTCCTGTGGTCTACAGGATTGTTTCCTGCTGGAGAAAATAGCCCAGGGCACTCACTTTACTGCTAGGGAAGATGTCTTCATATTTATTCTAAATTTGTCCTTTCACTATCTCAGAGGGGAAATCTTTAAAAAGCTTCTCCCTTCTTATTATTACTACTTTGTAATCTACAGTATGACTCTGGATAACTTGGAGACTGCAGTGGTAGAGACAGATTTCAGCTCCAGCTCTGCCACTGGAAGCCAAGTCCCACTTTGGTCTAGAGCAGAAAGGAAATTGACCAATATGTGGCACTGTCCTTGATGGCCCTTTGCCTCCTGTGCTGCTCCCAAGCCTTGTCCCTGAATCTGACACAGCAACTGAAACCACTTACTCCAGTTCAGAGCCTGAAGATGTTTTAACCCTTGAAAGGGAACATGGGGGGTTGTTTTGGCTTTGGATGTTTTATTAAGTCTGCTTTTATGATCTTTTAGCAATTCTTTTTGGGTTCAACTCAAATGGACACTTTGTCTGCTGAACAAGTTCAGGTATGTTAAAGCTTTAAAGGATTAAGTATGAGTTCCTATTCTTCAGTCAAATCTAATGTACTGTGAACTCCTGGATTTTTTTTATTCCCCTCTTGCCTTGTAGTGGCTGAAGGTCTCTTTGAGAAGGGATGAAACAGCAAGCAGTAGATGCTTCTGATGTGACTGCTGCCTGATTCATCCTGCCACTTTTGGTGTTCAGAATGGGCTTCTGTTTGCTGCCAGTGTGCTTACCTTTTCTCACCCGTAGGGTGTTAATCTTTCCAGTGTTGTTTTCTTTTTTCCCCATAGGATGATGAGAGTCTTAAATACTTAACTCATGAAGAACAGGATGTTCTCATGTTCTTTGAGGAAACCATAGATGCCTTAGAAGATGACTTGGAAGAGCCAGTCCTATGTGACAGTGGCATCCACTGTCAGTCTCCAAGGTCAACAGAAGAAAATATGTCCAGTCATTCAGAGACTGAAGATATCATTGACTTAGTACAATCAACACCTGAAAGCAGTGACCATGAAGGCCCTCCCACCAGAGATGCAGAACCAGGTAGTAGTATTTCTTGAAAGTGTGGTTCTCCTTTTGGCTTAGCTCTGACATACTCCAGTTCTCAACAGAAACAGTTAATTCTGTATCTTCCCTGCTGTGTCAAGGTGAATCTGCTACACATCAGGAGCTCTAAGAATCATGATTTCAGAAATCTGAATTCCATTTGAAGTCTGTGCTGTTTGTGTAACTTTTTTTTTTCCCCTCAAGGAGGTCATGCATATGATTAAGTTGCTGGACTCAGTCCCCTACCCAGTGACTGAGTTGTAAAAGAACTGAGTATTATACAGAGTCATTGCAGCAAGGCAGGCTGGTGTTCATCAATCTACTCTGCTTCTCTCAAAGGCCTTTTAAGACTCTCTCTAAGAGTTTTAAGGTGGCAGATGGGTTTACTGATACTCTGTGTTGGGACTGAAAGGCACATGAATCCTATCAGTAGGTTTGTGACAAGATAGTGTATGGTATGTTGTTTTCTTCATGCTATAGAGTTTTTTCTCTCCAGTTTTGGAGGTTGGATTCGTCAGCTGGTACATGGTGGGATGTAATGTGTCCTCTCATGGCTGTTACAATAAATAGGAATTGCAGAACTCTTGTAGAAAAAGCATCCATTGTAATACAGTAAAGCCAACATGCAGATTGTGAGTGAATGGTAGAAAGAGGGCTTCTAGTGAGCACACTAAGTCTGGTGATTTGAACTATAGCATCACCTACAAGATCCCATTGCTACAAGTTCAGTTACAGTTTCCTCTGGCCATGTGGGCTGAGTTTGAGCTAGAAATTATGGGGGAGTACTGTTGCTAATCCTAGTTGAAGAGAAGTCTTGTGTTCTGCTCTGTGTGAAGACTTAGTTAACACTATTGTTGCTTTTTCTTTTAAGTGTTGGATGCCACATGGAGGACTGAGAGCCCAAAGCCAGCTGTACCTGCTGACCTTCCCCCACAACCTCCTGCACCACCACCACCACCATCAGTACCTGAGACACTTCCTCTGCCTCCTCCACCCCCTCCTCCCGTGCAGCATCCGAAATTGCTTCGCTCTGTCCCCACTCCACTCATCATGGCCCAGAAGATGTCAGAGCAGCAGATGGAGAGCAGAGTGTGCTTCCCCAGTGCCCTCAAGGAAGGGAATTCAGACAGGAAGAAAACCCCAGTGGCCAATGGTGATTATTCTGTGGCTCCAAAGCACCCTCCTGCACCAGCACCCAAACTGCACCGCTTCCCAAGCAACATCAACATAACAAATGTCAGTGGCAAAGAGTTCAATGAGACTATTTCTAAAGCAGCAGTTAATGTCCAGGAACGGAGAGCCCAGGTGTTGGCCAACATCAATGGAGGAGCTTTTCTGGCAGCTGAACTGGAGGAGAAGCTGCAGAAAAATGACTTCTTGTCACGTAACAGAAGTTCTTCCCTGAGGGATCTCTCCTCTGAGCAAACACGATATGAGGCCCTGACAAAACTGGGCCTGGTTAAGGGAAAATCAGCTCAGGACCAAGTGGACCATGCCCCAAGCACTCAGCAGCTTGATGTACAGCCCAAACAGGCAGATGCTGTTCCAAATGGATATCAAAACATCCACGATATTTTAAAAAGCAAGCCCAGCCCTTTCCTTCCTATGGGCAAAACCGTAACAATCAAACCAGAGGTAGCTCTTGCTGCTAACAAGGTCAGCACCATGCAGCAGAACACTGAAAAAAGTTTCAGTGATAACAAACAGCCTAGTGTAAGCCTGGATATGAGGAGGAGATCAGGTTCACTGCCTAGACCTTCAGGATTTCGATCCCAAGGGATAACAGTGAAGTTTTCTGGTCGTGGCTCCACAGAAGAAGCCCGGAGAGAGGCACTCCGGAAACTGGGGCTACTGAAAGAGACTGCCTAATTTGGATGGGAATGTTTTGGCAACAGGGGGGATGTCATAGCATGGTTTTGTGCTAGAATAGTTCCAAAGGGATTGGGATAATCCAGTTTGGACGAGGGGAAAGTTCCCTGCTTCAGACAAGCTAAGGAGGTACTAGATACTGTGGAACGACCACTTGTGCTTATCCCAGAAGGACTGGCACCATGTATGGCCATGTATAGCAGTAGGTTTTGGCTCTCCTTCTGACAGAGATGCTCATCTGTTGCTCTTTTGTGACTAAGAGGAATTATATTTAAGTAATGCTGAACTATAGCAGACAGAATCTCATTAATGAAGTGTACAGTGCAGTATTGTTGTACATAGAAAACTGTGGCAAATCTTCTTTTGCCCTCTCTGAAGCCAAAAACAAGAGCTCCATTTTCCTTGCCCACATGCATGTCTGCTTGTGGGAGCTAAGTATATGATGTCAAAACTGGAATTTGTTCAGTGACAAACATGACTTTTTGGTGTCTCTATCTGGCTTGGCTTTATTCCCTACCAGTGTTGGAGTCGTCTTCTTCCTTGCTCTGTCCTCTGCTCAAGACTGCACAGAGGGGAGGTTTGACCTTCTCAGCTGAGCAGCCCAAGCTCTGGGTGGGTGCCTGTCATTCTGCTGCTTCACTTGAAGTCTTTCCTTTCTTCCCTGCCACCTGCTTCTTGGTCATGCTCCAGTGACCAATGTGTCCAGTGAGAGGCACCAGAGAAGCCTCAAGGATATGCACCATGTGCTGCTTTTCACCCTGACAGCCAAAGAGTCTCCAGACAATCTGTGACCCCAGCTGTTCTCTACCTGTGACCATCTCATAGCAGAGAAGCCATAGGAACAAGTTAACTTTGTACCAAATGTGAGAACCTGCTGTCCAAAGTCTTACCTTTAAGTAAAAGTTTCCATGAAGAAAGTTACTTTTTGAACAATGGCTAAGCTATACTGAGCAATTTTAAGTTCTGTTACTTCTGAAAAATGTCATTTGATCTTCCAGTAGTTTGACAGCCCTGATAATCCTTTCCTCACAGCCTTATTTGATTCTGCCCTGCCAATGCATAACAGAAGTTGCAGCCAAAATTCTTGCAGGCTAAGTGGAGTTTCAGGAGAGAGCTGTATGTAAAGGCACATTGCTCCTGAAAGGTCCAAGTTGGTTTATTTTGCCTTTGCTCAATGCTTTTAAAGATAGTCCAAAAATATATTTGCTGGTATGTTTGGGTTATTTTTTTTTAATATAGCAAAGCTGCTCTTCCACATTAAAATTCCCTTCCCTTTTTATACACCTAAAACCATCCAGAATAGCCATTTTAAAACCAAATGCCAAACTCCAGAACTGCTAAATTTCCTTCTGTTATTTCTGCATGTTTGAGTTCTCTGTGTTTTGGTTTTTTCTAAAGGGAAAAGCGTACTTACTCTCTGCACTTTCTAAAGCTGCAAGCAACCTCCTCGTTTTCCCAAGAAGCTGAGTAATAAACCTTGGAGAAGAGGAGGGGAGTGGCTATAATAGAAACTGACACACCCTTCAGCAAGGAGCTCTGACATAACTGTGATAAACAAGTTTGTAGTTCTTGTGATAAAGTATTTCAGACTTGCTGAGCTGTACTTGTAAATGAAGCTGTCATGAAGGAAAAATCTGCATTGTTCTCAACCTGCCTCATAAGTTAATTTTTTTGTTGTTTTTTTTTAATTATTATTTTTTTTTTTTAAGTTATCTGCTTGCTGCTTAAATGTTTAATTGTGTTGTTATGGTATCTGGCTGGGTCTGTTATGTAGTTATTCTTTTCAGCCTTTTCACTGGGTAAGTGATCATGTTGCTCATTGTGACAGGCACTCTATACATAAGCAATCAGTAATTAAAGTATGTGGCCATTCCTCAGTCTAGCACAGCATTTATGCATGCATAATCAAATGTGAGAAGTGTTGCTGAAACAAAAAAGGCTTCTTGTCTGCTTTGAGTGAAGCACATACTATTTTACTGAGCTCTGAGTCTGTAGTCCTAAATCAGAAAGATAAGCACATAAAATAGATCCAAGCACCTGCTTCTCTGCAGCCTGGAATGGAGTCCTACACATGGATAATACATCATAATTTATTAACATAACTGGCTAAGTAAATTTGAATGTTTCATGACCTTTGTGATTTTAAATCCTGTTAAAGCAAATTCTTCATTATAAATGTGAGGTGCATACAAAGCAATCTTCACATCTAATCATTTCTTTCCAGCTCTCTTTTGAGTTGTTTACAGCTGAGTCCATGCTAAGCAAATGGGGAAAAATACCCTGTCACTAATTATTTAGTTGAAATTCTGCCCTATTCAGTAAGTCTGTAACATGACCCTGCTAAAAAACAAGCACAAAAAAAGAAGCAAACCCCCATAAATAGATGTTTAATATCTAAAGTATAAAGTTGTGATATGCTGAATTAGCTGGATCATATTCTCTCATCTTTTTGTGCAGGGCTGCATCCTCAACTGGTGGAAAGGGAGAGGTAGATCTTCATTAGCCATAGAGGATGTGGAATGAGGCATTTATTGTGGCCCTTCATTATAGCAAATATCCTACTGGTAAACTCTTCTCTGTGCCTAAAACTGTAGTAAGTAAAGCCATGTACTAAATGAAGTTAAAGAGTCTAGCTGCTAATAACATGTATATAAATTTAGCTCTGTTTTGTGTATCTTGTTTTGTGTGTATATGTTGCTGTGATTTTAATTTTCCCCCTTTTGTGCTAGAGGCAACTGTCTTTCATAAATCTGATTAAATCATCTATTAAACTGGGATAATACCAATGAAATGATGGCTGATGGGAGGTGGAATCATGTTCTTTGTCACCCAGTAGTATGCATCTTTCTTGGAGGAGGGAAGTTAGTTTTTTGCTGGCTAATAATTGAATAACTTTTCTATTTCCAGCTGTGGATGTGTGTGAGCCAGAGCTCAATCCTGTCACACTATGGGAAAAGAAGGAGAGGGGAAGGAAGGGGAAGAGGATTGTCTGCTAAGAGAGGTGTATCCTTACTCTTGGGCTACTAGAACTGTGACCAGGGTCCTTGCAGGGATGAAGTCCATCCTGAACAGTGTTTGAAGGAGGCAAAAGTCCTCCTTCCCTCCCCCCTTGCCCCTGCAATGTCTTCCAATATTAAATTGACTTTTCCAGGAGGACTATTGTATACATGAAAGAATAGTAGCTCATAATTGTCTTTCCATGCCTGCCTTCCACAGGTGTTACCCTGAGTGACTGTGATCCTGCTGAGGGTAGAAGTTTTACCTGTTGCACAGGACAAAATTCTCCTTCAGAGAATATTCCTCCCCATCCTTTCTGAGCATGTGCATGTGTGTTTGCTGCCTTTCTGTCCTTTCTCTTTGGATATTTGCACATCAGGACTGCTGGGATGGTTCCTTGGTTAAGAGTGCTGACTGGCATGTATTGAGGGGTTAATGCTGCCAAGGAGAGTATAAAGGTGAAGGTTTCTTAATTAAGTGCTACATAGAGTTGGTAGATTGCACAGGGACTTGTCCCATTTCAAGTAAGGAAGGGTTTAGAGCCAAATTTAATAACCTTTGCTTCAATAATAAAACCTTTAGCAGAACAGATGTTCAGAAGGCAGTGGGTGCTTTTTGCTCAGGCTCTCAGGGTAAGGGCTGCCTTTCAGCCCCATGTCCTTCAAGCCTTCCAGCCCTGCTTGGGAGGCTGGATGGACTGGTGATACCACTACCCCAGGTTGTGCCTGGGAGCAGCTGGAACCCTTGAAATAATGCCATTGTTTTGAAGATGGATTTTTTTTATTTTTTATTTTTTAAATTTTATTTTATTTTTATTTGTATCTTAAGTACAGGTGGTGGTGTGCGTTTGTCCAAATGCCAGGTATTGCACATTGTAAGGCAGAATGGAAATCACTCTAGAAAAATATTGACTCCCATTTGCATGAGCTACTTTTTTGCTCCCCCTGGCAGGATGGTGGTGGTAGCCAAAAAGATCAGCAGGTCTAGCAGCCTGTCCCCAACCCTTCCAGGGCTGCCTGGGGGCTCAGGGAGATGTCTGAGCCAGGATGGGGCAGGTGGCCTCATAACTGTGTCCAGCTCCAGCCTGGAGCCAGTGTGAGAGAATTTAACTTGGCTCTGTCTGTAATGAAACTCAGTTTAAATTACAGTGCCTCACCTTTGCTGTGGGGTAAAGCCTCACACAGCTGCCCAGTGACTGTCAGCCTTTAAAGTGGTTACACAAAAGCTTTCATTGTTTTGACTCCTGTGCTTGTTACACACACACACACACACACACACAAAATAAATCCTTAGAAAGAACTGATCAGGGCAGGTACAAGGCCAAAGGTAGATCTTGGTTTTTATCTCAGCAGCTGGGGCTGCTTTTCTGTACTGCTGGAGGCACAAACAGGAGGGCTGTAATTTACAGTGCTCCTGAATGACCTTCAGAGAGTTTGTAACTGAACCCACAATGGTCCAGGTTCTGTACAGGTCACTGAAGTCATTCCTCAGCCCTGGGAGCTCAGGGGGCTGCAGCTCAGCAGCAGGGTGGGTGTAGCAGTCATGGGTTGGGATTGCTCAGGCAGTTATGGAGACGTTCCCAAAGCCAAGTCCTGATGGTTCAGTTCTCAGGTGTATCCCATGCCCCCTGCAGCACCCACAGCTCCATCTAAGAACTTCTTGATGATTTGGACCCCATGCAGTTCATTTCATGTCTTTAATAGGTCAGCACCAAAAGATGGGGGCAGGGCTGTTTGAGTGTGAAGGGAGTGGAAAAAGTTTCAAGGCTGTTCACTTAGACCCATTTTCATCTAAATGTTACCTTCTAATCTTTTTTTTAGCTCTAAGAATCTGACATAAGGTAGCTTGGCTTCATCTGTCAGTCTACTTTTAATACTTTGGAGAAGTTATGAGCATCCAGGCTGGTACAGCATCAGCTGCAGCTGTGAGGTGAGTCCAGGGGAGGCCCCAGAGATGATCAGAGGGCTGGAACACCTCCTGTGAAGCTGGGCTGAGAGAGTTAGGGTGGTTCAGCCTGGAGGAGAAAAGGTTCTGAGGAGACCTTATAGCAGCCTTCTTGTACCTGAAGGGGGGGGATTAGAAAGCTGGGGAGGGACTTTTTAGAAGAGTCTGGAGTGATAAAACAAAGCAGAAAGGTTTGGAAGAGGGAAGGTTGTGAGATTGAGAAGAAATCCTTCGCTGTAAAGATGGTGAGCCCCTGACCCAGTTTGCCCAGGAAATTGTGGCTGCCTCATCCCTGGAAGTGTCCAGGACCAGGCTGGATGGGGCTTGGAGGAATCTGGTCTAATGGGAGGTGTCCCTGCCGATGGCAGGAGGGGTTGGAACTGGATGATCTTTAAGGTCCCTTCCAACCTGGCTCACTCTGTTATGTGGGCTGTAGTCACCCAGAAGGTGGTTTGGGTGGTATCTGGAGACACTGAATGACAGTGGTGACAATGGCAGAGCAGGTGGGGAAGAGCCTCGGAGCAGGAAGGCAGCAGCATCACCACCTGAAAGAGAGAAGCATGGCCCCTGCCTGCATGGTGAGGCAGTTCTGCCATCCCCAAGGCTCACTCAGCATTGCTTGGCCAGCAGCTCAGGAACCAGTTACATTAAACTGGTTTCTGTGTCATTTGTCCTGGACTTACTCCTGTTAACTTGCCAGAAAAAGCTGTACGAGGTATTGGCACTAGGAACTGGTGTTTAACCAGTTGTAAACTGGGTTTAACAAGGTGATTCTCACACAGATGTGTGCCTGGATGCAGATGCTCCCTTAGACACAGATCTTGGAGAGGAGGAAGCCTTTAATTCATGGCTTCTTCCCTGCAGTGTTCCATCTGCACAGGGTCTTGCTTCAGATAGACACAAGTTGGGTAGAGGTAGAGGAATCTTCATGATGGCCTTGACTCCCAAACTATAAATATCTTTTCCTCTGAGGTAAGGAGGGTCCTTAGACTGGATGGAGCCAAACCTTTCCAAGGGAACACGCCCTTCTCTTGTGTGTTTTTTGTTTGGTCTTCTTTTTCCCCTCAGAACAGGGCTTTCTCTTCCCATGCAAGGTGACCCCTCCCAAACTAGGAAATGCCTTCCTTGAAAAGTCATCAGTGCATCCCTGGCTGCTTCACCCAAAGGTCAGATGTGTTCTTACCTCAAAAGGGAGATGTGATGAAAGATTATTTTTGTTAGCAGGGCCAGTTATTTCTTCCCAACCTTTGGATTTTTCCCCTGGGTCATAATTACCTCCTGCTACTGAAAACCAGTAAAATAAAGAAAACCAGAAGAAGCTTCAGTAACCTTAGGATTAAACTGAACAGTGAGGAGCAGTAGAGAAAGCAGCTGGTGGGCTTGAAGGAGCAACTCTGCTTCAGTTTCTCTTTTGTCTTTGCTTTAATGAATGTTTCATGGAGCCCCAGGAGTCACAGAGAGGTTCCCCAAGGCTGCTGAAGCATGGTTATCCTACAACCATTATTTTCTTCTCTGTATCACAAAGAAATGCAGCTCTTACAGGGTCCTCACCCGAGGGATCAAAAAAGCACCCAATTTTCTTAGGCTGGTGGAGTTCTATTCCCTCATTTTAAGAAAAAAAAATTCTTTTGCCGATCAAGTAACTTGATAAAAATGTGTGTGTATGTTGAAGGTTTGAATAGACAAGGAAAAAAAAAAAGGATTATTTTCTTTAGCCACTGGCTCAGGGTACAGCTCCACTTTTCAGAGCCTGTGAGGTGACTGTCCCAAGGCCTAGGACTCTGTCCCTGCTCCCTGAGCTCTGCCACATCCATTTGCTGCAGTCTCTTCTCTCATCCTTGCTGAACCCTCTACAGTGTCCCCACAAATCCCCAGGGGTGTCACCTCAGCCCCCCCTGCTCTCAAGCCCACCCTTCCCACCAGCTCAGCCCCTGCCCCAGGCTGCAGCAGTGGGACAGGAGGCAATGATTGTCTCACCTCAGCTATTGCAGAAAACCCCACAGGAATCCTCCTTGGTTGTGGGCCAACAGCTCCAGGTGGAGCCAAGAATAACCTGGAGCAGGTTGGGTGAGGAAGCCTGGCTACCCCTGAACCTTCAATCACCCAGGGAAACGTGGTCACCTTCCACATCCATCCCCCAGGCACTGCCATGCTGGGGGAACCCTTCCTGTCCTGTTCCTGGTTTGCAGAGAGGAGATGACAGTGGAGATGCTGAGAAAGAACCTGACAGAGTAACCAGACAGGGCTGGCAGCAGCCAAAGGGGGGTTTTCACCCCCAGAGTTGGGAGGCTTGGTGATAGCTGCTGAGGATGGAATTACAGAAGCATCAAATGCCAGCTTGAAAGGGACCTCAAGGATCATCTAGTCACAGAAATCACAAAGTCAGGGGTTGGAAGGGGCTTTGAAAGATCATCTAGTCAAACCTTGCTAGGTAAAAATACATTTTAAACTAACTGATCCAGCACCCTGCCAAGCTGGATCTTAAGCCTGTCCAATGCATTCGGAGATTATCCCAATGTCTAATTGTTATCAAAGAGAAAATTCGTCCTCTGGAGTCCAATGGAAATCTCCCCAGAAGTGACTTCTAACCATTGCCCTGTGTCTTTTCCATAGGACTCCTTGTACAAGGGGAGTCTCCATCTTCTTGGTCACCCTTTGTGTGCTGGTGGATGGTAAGAAGGTGTCTGTTGGAAGGGACCTTAAATATCATCTTGTTCCAAACCCCTACCATGAGCAGGGACACCTCCCCCTAAACCAGGTTGCACCAAGCCCCATCCAACCTGGCCCTGAACATTTCCAGGGAGGAGGAAATCCACAGTTTCCCTGGGCAAGCTGTGCCAGTGCCTGTTCCAGCCTCACATTTGTGAGGTGATGCACAATGCCCAGGCTCTCCCAGCAAGTGCACATCCCCCTCCCAGCACCACACTCAAAGCCTCACATGGATCCTAGGGCAGGTCCCATCTCCTGGAGCTTCCACTGATCTGTCCCAGGAGCAACTCAGCAGCTTCAGGGTGGGCAGGGTCTGAGCATCCTTCATGAGCCCAGGGAGCTGCACGGGGCCTCTCAGAACCCAGGTCCTGCTGCCAGTGGCTCTGTCACTGACACTGCCTGCCCAAGTCTGATTCATCCTCAGGGATCTCTGTTCCCACAGGATCCCTCATTTCCTCAGAGGTTTTTGAGAGGTCAGTTTCACCATCAAATGTCCATGATGTGCTTTTCCTCATCATTTCAGTGGAAGCTCCCTACTCCCTGGGTTTTTCTTATTGCAAGAATCAGAAAATTGTGTAATTTTTCATCTGTTCCCTGCCTGCTTATCCAGCTCTTCAAGGCAGGGCAAGAGCTGTGTTTTGCAGCTGGGAAATGAGGGCAGTGGTGGTAAGTGAAAAAAAAAAAGTAGCAGAGATGAGCTTGACCTTCCAGTTCCCAGGCTTAGACACTAACCCTGAATCACCTTTCCTCTCCCACCACCACACCTACAGCTCCACAAGCATTTGGTTTCCCAGCCCAGGAGTAAAACCAGCAGCCTGGCAGCTTAGACTCATGTGTGCAATGAGTTGGTTTTACTCTGATGAAGGATGATAAGCCACCCATTGTGCTGATGTTCAGAGGGTGGAATGACACCAGAAGGAAGAAGGGTTTTGTACAAGCTGTGGTGTCAGGAGGGAGGTGATTTCTTCATATTTAACCATCCATCAGGAAACTCCTGTCAGCAAGTTTCTGTTTCCAATATACAAGGGCAGAGGATCAAAAAAAGGTCTTCAAGCTTCATGACACAAACTTCATTACTGTGGAACATTTCCTGGCTTCCTAAATGGATTTAGTTTAATGGTTTAATTTTTATTTATGGCAGGAGTTTTCCAGCATGCTCAAGCCCAGGACATGGGAGCATGGCAGCTCCTGGAACATCTTAGAACAAACCCCTGAGCTCTGCCCTGGCCACATCCCACAGCAGTGATGCTTTCTCTGAAGTCAAAGCTGTTTCTGTTTGATTTTGTTTTGGGTAAGACTCACAACTAGTAATAGGCACCCAGTTTCTCAGGGCCTGAGATTTTGAACCAACCTGAATAATAAACCACAGCCAGCTACACCTCTTGAGTGTTACAGTAAGAAAGGGAGAGTCTGCCCCAAGTCCTGCTGTTGCATCCTTCTTTCTACTGGAAAAGCAAGGCTGCTGCAGGAGAGATGAGGAACTGGTGTCTGCCTGGAACTGCTTGGCTGAATTCCCAGAGAAGTGAACTAAATCCTCCCTGACCACCAAGGTCTTCCTCCCAGGAGAGGGCTCATCCTGCCACAAGTCTGAAGAGGAAGCCTGAGCCCCTTCATCACATGAAAAGCTGCTCAGAGCAGAGCTAAGACAAGCTTGAGCTGCCTCTCAGCTCTCTCCCTGGGCTTCATTTCCATCACTCCAGGGATGCAACTTTCAGCAACTCCTGTCAGTTTAATAACCAGTTACTGGATTAACACAGCAGAGACACCAGACCTCTCTTCAGGTGCTCTGTGAAAGCCTTACTGATGTATCTAAGCCTTGCTCTCCCAGGAGAAAACATCTGATCTTTAGCTTACTATGAACAGGTATGTGTGAGAGAGAACCTCTGTGGATATATGGATTACATATATATACATTTATAATTCTAAAAACTGGACAGCACAACAAGGAGGTCAAGCAGCTCATCTGGACAGCAGCACAGGTACAGGAAAAGCTCTACCTTGCAGAGCAAATGTAGTTTTCCCTTGACAGCTGGAGGGGACTTCCAGCAATGTGTTCCCTGGAAAGATGAAAGCAACCAGAAGTGGTGGCCCCAGGATCAGGGACATGTAGTGAGTGGGATGTCCTGGGCCCTGCTGCTGTGGGAGGGGTTCTGAAACTGGTTGCCTCAGGGCATCCTCTGGTTCTGAAGAGGTGGCTACTGCTTTTTCATAGAATTGCTGTTTCCAGCCAGGAGAAGGAAGCCATGGGTTCAGAAATGAATGTCTGTCCTCAGAATGGGGATATTTGATTTTATTTAAATGAATTAACCAGAGAAGAGCCTTTCAAGGGACGGATTGGTGGCTACACACCCGAGGAGTCAGGACCAGCAAGTGGAAAACTCCAGGTTTCCATAACTCTTCCTTCTGTATTCCCAACTCCCACATTTGCACGGGGTTGTCCTTGGCTGCAGGGGAGGCAGAGCTGGCAGCAGTGGCAAATGGCAGGGAAATGAAGTCTCTGACACTGCTTCCCCACTTCCTCTCCCATCAGGAGCTGACTGCCCCAGTTTCCACACCCAGGCAGCTGTGAGGGACAAGCAGCAGCACCTGAGTGATTTTGCATCTACAGGAGGCTTTAAAGCTACCAGAGAGGTTTTTTTTTTGTTTGGTTGGTTTTTGTTTTTCTTTTTTAAGTGGAACCAGCAAGCCCCAACACACCACAGCATCACTGCCTGAGCAGACACCTCACCTTTGGGGTTGCCTTCCTACATTTGTAAGGTCTTCTTCCAGTTCCAAATCCTGTTTTGAGAAAACAACAGTAGCTAGGGGAGTCTCCTCAAATTCTCCCTGGAATTATCCTCACATTCCAATGGAGCTGTTGGAGTGAGTCCAGAGGAGGCAATGAAAACTGACCAGAGGGCTGCAGCACCTCTCCTATGGAGCCAGGCTGAGAGTGGGGTTTGTTCAGCCTGGAAAAGAGAAGGCTCTGGGGGATCTTACAGCAGATTCCAGTACCTGAATGGGCTACAGGAAAGCTGGGGAGGGACTTGGACAAGGGCATGGAGTGATAGCATGAGAAGGTAGAGTTAGGTTGGACCCTAGGAAGAAATTCTTTAATGTGTGGGTATTGAGGCGCTGGCACAGGTTGCCCAGGAAGGGTCTGAATTCCCCATCCCTGGAAATGTTCAGGGCCAGGTTGGATGGGGCTTGGAGCAACCTGGTTTAGTGAGAGGTGTCCCTGCCCATGCAGGGGGTTTGGAACTAAATGATCTTTGAGGTCCTGTCCAACCAAAACTCTTCTATTTTCTGGTGATTCTCTGTGAGGGGAATTTGCAGTCCTGTCCTCCAAGCAGCTCTGTCCACCCTGCAGTGAGGTCCCTCACTGCTGTCACTGCAGGATGCTGGGTGTGGATGTGGAGTGGGGATGGCCAAACAACCCTCAGGTGAGAGGAAGCTTGCCCAGGACCAGCCTGCACTGCCCAGTTTAGCAATTCCCCAGTCTTTGATGCAAAGAAACCAGTGCCTGGCTGGTGGGTGACAAACACTAGGACACAAAGTGCCACAAAAATCATCACTGTGTTATCACAGGGGCTCTGGTGGCAAGAGGAGAACTGCCAAGAAACATTTTCTGCAACTGGGGCTGAGTGATGTGAGGAGCCCGAATATATTGGGTAAATCCAGCACTTTTTGTCAGGGACAGAAGTAGCCCTGGGGACTTCAGATCACATAGATCAATTCCAAGTTAGGATTTTCCCCCAAATTCCAATAACTTATGTCAAATGGATGAAGCAGAGCACACAGCCAGGTACCTACCACAGCCACACAACCCAAAATACAGACACCCACTGGTTTCCCATCAGGGTGGCAGCAGAGCCACAGCAGAGGGAGGAGGCTCACACCTATGGAGAATTAGGGCAAAGCTTGTCCTGATTTACCTGCAAAATGCTCCTGCCACAATTACAAGGAACAAACAGGGGATTGCAACAGAACCACAGTGTCCCCAGGGGCTGGAGGACCATGGATAATCAGGATAATGCCAAAAGAGCAGCTAAAATGTTGGTCCCGTGAAGGTACCTTTAGTGAAGAACATCACTAACACTCCAAATTAGTGGGACCAGTTCCCTCCAGGTCCCACCCATGAGCTTTACAGCTGTGAAACATGTTAATGAGAGTGTGAAGGGGGTGGCCCTACCAAGGCAATCCTGAGGTGCTAGCAAAAAGTTGAAATAAAAAAAAAAAATTAAAAAATTGAGGTAAATACAACAAAGTTTTCAAGCTCCCAGGCTGTCCCATGAATTTTTTCCAGTAGAAAATGTCATTCCCCTTTATGCCATGCACAACAGAAAACTTTTCCTTCAGGTAAATGTCAGAGAAAAATAAACATCAGGAAAATCTAAATGTCTTCCTCCTTTTACATCTCAGCCACTTTTTTATTTGCCCAGTGGCTTGGATTCAGGTAAAGGAGGGAAGGAAGAAGGAGGGAGTCTATTTAGCAAACCAGTGTTTGTTCTTCTAACACTGATCATAAACACGAAGTGTTTTAATGGCACAATCATACCCTGGCAAGAACAAATGAAAAGCAAAGTTTATAATTCAAACAATACATTTACTCACTTGTTTGATTCTTGCCCAAACAGTTTCCTGCTCCCAGGGTGCTTGGAGTGGTTGGAAAAAACTATTTATAGCTGAATTCTGAGGAGAGACAGCAAAATGTCATCTCAGAGGGGCATCTGCAGCCAGGCAGAGTGGCATTTGGATGAGGAAGAAACTTGGTGAGGAAAAAAATAACGAGAAAGCTCAAAAGAAAAGGGGGGAAAAAAAAAGGAAAAAATAATATATATATTGGGGGCAACAGCAGGCTTGTGGCATCGTGACTGTTGTATTTTGAAAATAGTTGCCTGAGTGGGATGTGTAGAATTACTACTCCAGCACCCCCATGTTTTTGGTGCAATAGTAATTAGCAAGTTTTTTTCCTTGCTTTTTTCATCTGTCTCCCTTCAGTCATCCCTCCCAACAGAGAAATGCAGTGACCTTTTTGGGAGGGGGTGTGGAGCCTCCCCCAGCAGTGCCCCAGGGACAATAAATTTCTCACCTGTGGCTGCAGCTCTTCTCAGGTGGTGCTGATGCTGCTGAGCTGCAGGGTTTGGTTATTTCCCCAGGTCAGCACTTTCCCACACCCAGCTCCACGTTTGCTGGATCCAAACGTGTCCCCAGGTAAAGTGCAGAGGAGGCAGCATCAGCAAAGCACCCCAGCTCCTCCCAGCTCCCATCCTCCTGCCCTGCTAAGCACACAGTGACTGCTTTGCTGGGAAGGGCAAATGAAAAACAGAACAAAACAAAACCAAAAAAACCCACCACCCAACAACAGAACAAAACAAAAAGCAACCAAACAACACAAAACCCAAACTGAAAAATTGAGTAAATCAGTCATTCTCCACCATGTAGAGCTGGGTTTCTAAGCCTTAATACACATAAAATTACATGATGTGCATGGATGTGTTTGTATGTATCAGTACAGCAGGATTCCTCCCCTGGAGGCCTGGGGAGCTGGTAAAATTATAGCAAGCCTGAAAACTCAGCAATTCATTAAAAAATATATTATGCCTTTTCTTCTTTTAATTTTTTCATGTGACAGCATTGCAGGGCAGAAAAAGAGGCCCAAGATCACAAGCTGGAGCTGGAGGTGTTTCCTGGGAGTGTTGACATTCCTGGGTGTACCCCGCACTTTCTCATTTCAGAGCTTCCCATCCTTGAGCTTGCTCCATCCTTGAGCAAGGACTGGCACCACCTTGGCTCCCAGAGCTTTCAAGTGATGAACCATAAATCAGAATCACAGAAAGGTTTGGGTTGGAAGGGACCACTCAAACTCATCCAGTTCCAACCCCTCTGCCCTCCAGGTGTCCATGGACCAGGCTGCTCCAAGCCCCATCCAACCTGGCTACAAATGCTTCCAGGGATGGGGCACCCACAACTTCCTTGGGCAACCTATGCCAGTGTCTCACCACCCTCCTCCTCTAAGGTATTTCTTCCTTATGCCCAATCTGAATCTGCCTTCTTCCTGCTTAAAACTGTTGCCCCTTCTCCTGTCACTACAGGCCATGGTAAAAAGTCTCTCCTCCATCCCTTAAACATTGAAGGGTTTGCTCTGAGGTCTCCCTGAAGCCTTCTCCAAGGCTGAACAACCCCAGCTCTTTCAGTCTGTCTTCCAGGAGAAACTTTCCAGCCCTCTGATGCCCTCAGCTTCACCTTACCAGGTCCCATGAACTCAACCATGTCCAGGTTCCTCGGGTGGTCACAAACCTGATTTCTCCTACAATGGGAGGGAAATTCATTCCCCCAGACCCTGCCTTGAGCTTTGGGGGCTCAAGAGATACAGGAAAGGAGACGACCACCAAAAGGGTTGAGTACAATCACACAAAACCTTTCTGGTTGTTAGCAGGCCAGCTCCAGGAGCCTCACATCAGTGAAGACACAGCTGCAAATGCCCAGACCTGAGTCCAGATTCTTTCTAGAGAATGATAACAGAAATCTTTTATGCAATCAAGGATGGGAAAGTTTCCCCTCTGTACATTTTTGTGGATTTCACTGCTTACATGAGTGTTCTGGAATGTTCAGACAAGAGCAAGAGCACCTCTGACTGGCATCAATTGGGAAACACTCCTGGGGATCACCCTCTCCTGACAGATGATACCACAGCTTGAATGGGACCTGATTTCCCCAGGGCCCTGTGACTCCTGTAGGAAAAGAAGTGCAAGGATATTGGACATCATTAATTAAGATAAACATCCCATCATCTGGATGCAGCAGCAGCATTCACAGGTACCAAACACTGATCAAAACACAGGTTGTTGCCCTGTTCCTCTCTGAAAACCAGGCTGCTCCCCTCATCATTTTCATTAAGTGTTTCTGGAAGGGAGACAATTCTGATGACATTAAAGGGAAAGCCAAGCAGCCCCCACAGCCACCCCTGTGCATCAATCAGCTGCCTCACAGGCATCCAGCCACCCCCCCCCCCAGGCTGTGGGGCTGGGAAAAGGAAAAACAAAGAGTAAGTAGGATCCAAACATTTCTTTCACTCTGTATGTTCAACCCTTTTTTCACTCACACCGATTTTTGACAGATTTTAATTCAGCCTAACATTAGGAAAATTTATTTTAAACTTCTAAAGGCTTCACAGAATTGTGGTTTGGTTTCAGGCTGAAGTCAGGAAATCCCCAGCTGACCCCAAACTATTTTCAGCAAATAATTTAATAAAGGTTTTTTCCATTGATTCAAATTCCACCCCTGGAATTAGATTGACAAATATAAAATAAAGCTATGTGACTTCACATTTTATTTTTATGCTGTCATTCTGTTTGGATAAATGAACTACCTCTGGAACTAAGCAGCATGTTAAAAATGGAGGTTGAGTGCAGCTTGAACCATAATCAGATGCTTAATTTGCTGTTAGGAATTGGTAGGCATTTTTCCTTAGGGAAGTGGATCTGACCAATGGATCTGGGCATCTTGCTGTAGAAGGCATTGCTGGAGGAGCTCCAGAGTTACAAGCAGAGCCCCACATCTCACACCTGATGGCAGAAGAGCTCCAAGCCATGCAGCTGGGACTTTTCATAGAATCATAGAATCCTTGGGGTTGGAAGGGACCTCGAAAGATCATCTAGTCCAACCCCCCCTGCCAGAGCAGGGCCACCTAGAGTACATCACATAGGAACGTGTCCAGGCGGGTTTTGAATGTCTCCAGTGAAGGAGACTCCACGACCCCCCTGGGCAGCCTGTTCCAGGGCTCTGTCACCCTTACAGTAAAAAAATTTTTCCGGATATTCAACTTGAACCTCCTGTGCTCCAATTTACACCCATTACCCCTTGTCCTATCACTGGTCACTACTGAGAAGAGCCTAACTCCATCTCCCTGACACTCACCCCTTACATATTTGAAAACATTGATGAGGTCACCCCTCAGTCTCCTTTTCTCCAAACTAAAGAGACCCAGCTCCCTCAGCCTTTCCTCATAAGGGAGATGTTCCACTCCCTTAATCATCTTAGTAGCTCTGCGCTGGACTCTTTCAAGCACTTCCCTGTCCTTCTTGAACTGAGGGGCCCAGAACTGGACACAATACTCCAGGTGCGGCCTCACCAATGCAGAATAGAGGGGGAGGACCTTGGGGAAAACATCAGAGAATGATCCCAGCACTTCCCAATCCTCAGCTGCTGCTACAGAATGAGCATGCAAAGGAGCAGACCTAAAGCTGTGCCTGAAGTTCTTCCACTCTCAATGTTTGATTCTGTGATTAAAGAACACAGATCAGCAGGTGCATCGTAAAAAACTTGAATTCTCCTCATCAGAGCATCACAGGCAAGTTTATTCAATTTAAAATTCACAGTAACTGCTTGAGCTCACAGAGTAAGTAGCCCAAGTTGAAGGCTGCTGTCTGAATTTCAGGCCTGCCTGGTGTCAGCCACAAAAACATCATTTGGCCACAATTTCACTTCTGTTTTCAAGCAAATTCTCACCAAGGGGAAGTCTGCTTCTCTCTGGTGCTGGTCCATGTGTGCTCTGCCCCAGCATTCCACATTCGTGCACAAACTGAGATGCCAAAGCAATGAATCACTTTATTAACTTAACCCAAACCCTCCTCATTTCAACCCAGGATAAATTAGTGAAATCATGACCACAACTCCCTGCCAAACAGCAAGGAAATCTCCCATCTACCAGGTGTGCTTCAAGTACCTTTACTGGGGCAGGAATCCTCCTGCTTTGGTAAAACAACATCTATTTTTCCCAGTGCCTGTATGAAGGCCTCCCCAGCCCCCTGATACACCACAGACTCTTCAAAGTGTCATTCAGAAGAGCAAATTAAATGTAAAGAGACAGATGCCAACTCTAAATTACAACACTTTATTGCAGCATTGGCAAAGATCAGATTTCTGAAGCTGGTGAAGATCGGGCGGCGTTTCTGTATGAAATGGTACAACTTTACAAGTCTCTCTTCCTACATGCAGAAACCAAAAACAGTGGTAAAAAGGATTTTAAAAGAGCTAGAAAAAAAAAAGAATTAATAACATACAGATGAGCTCCTTAACTCAATTATCTACCTCTACCTGAAAGCAAACAAAAACCTATGCTAATAAATAACAGATTGTCAGAAACAGAGCAAGAAATCTCATTTCTACTTAGAAAAAATTAAAAATTCTACTTGTTTCCAGACTTAATTTTTATTCTTTTTTTTTATTCTTTTTTTTTTTTTTTAAATCTTTTGTTTCAATAGACAGAGGCTTATCAACCCATGAAGATCAACAAAATATCTGGATCCACTCCTTGCCATCCTCCTGTTATGCTGACTGGCACGTTTTGGTTTTCAATGATACATACAATGGGCTCAACTCTATCCCTGTCCTTAGGCTGGTGTCAGGCTGTTCCAAGCAGTCCGAGTCAACACCCTGTGTTCATCGACTTCACAATCTATTTTAAACCTTAACAGACATTTTACCTCCTTGGCTCTGAAGTTTTTCACTCCTCCCCTCTCCCCACCCCCTCTTTTCTTGCCCAGCTGGCAGCAAAAGGCTATTCCTGAAGCAAAAACCTTCCCACTGAGGAGTGTTTGATAAGAACTTATCCTACTTGTCAGGGCTCTCTTTTGGATTTCACCATTTGCTCTACGTTTTTCTACTGCAGATTTGCAGCCCCCCAGGAATATCCTTCCAACACAAAGTGCTCGGTTCAGAGATAAAGTAACTTGCATCAAGTTTAGAACTCTGCTCTCCCACATCCTGAGCGGACAGAGACCTCTTCCATTCCAGTGTAATCCATCCGAATTTCAGGTTGATCTTTGCTTTCACCAAGCTGCTCACTGGTCAAGTTAACCACCTCATCCATGTACTTCTGCTCCTAAGAGAAAATTAACCCTCAATGCAGTTCCCATAACAAAAAGCTTTTTTTTTTTTTTAATTTTTTTTTTTTTAATTTTTTTCTTTTTTTTTTGGTAGGCCATGACTGGAAGCTTCCACTTGTTCTGTGTGTGGGGTTGGGGAGGGGGAAGAGGGGAGGCTGCTGTTTCTGCCCCACGGCCCCAGCCTGTCCCAGGTTTCGGTTCTGAAGGCTCTAGACTGACATGCTGAGATGTGTCCACTGCTCTCATTTCATTGTTGGAGGACTCCACCATCCACAACATCAGAGATACAGGACCTAATGAAATGACACTTGCTGCTGGATCAACGTCTCCTAAAAAAAAAAAAGAAAGAAAGAAAAAAAAATAGTTAAATGTGGGATATTTACGACTTCGTGGATTAACAACCAGAGGAACCAGCTGCTAGTGATGCTGATATTCATTTGGCCTCTAATATATTAAAATGATTTATTTCTATAATACTTCTGTTTTTTAAAAGACCATTAGCAGATAAAAGGGGGTAGATAACCTGTATCAGAAAAAAGTCTTCATCAGCAGATGAATTTAAAATTTTTCCAACAAATATCTGCCTTATCTTCCTAGCTGAGATGCTATTGGAGTGCATGGCTGATTTGTGAATTTATGAAATACTAACTAATTTTAAATAGTTTTCATCTTTTTGTGTAGTTTCTGAATGTTTAGAGGGACTGCAGGAATATTAAGAGGGCTTTCTGGAGTCAAATAACTGTTTTAAATACTTCTAGGGGGACAAGAGTTGTATTAAAATGTTCAATCATCCCTTGTGCATGAAAAACATGTCCCTGCTGACAGAAATTCACATTTAATTCTATTAAGGACATACATATCCATTGCAAAATTACAGAAATTTGCAGGCATATGATACAAGAAACCAGAGTAATCTAGCTGTAAAGCTACTCTAGTACCACAGCACAGCTGTTGGTTACTCTACCTGGGCAGGTTTTCAGTTGATTTACAGACTGCAAATTAAAATTTAGTAGTACAAAGAAAAGTAAAAATTACACATTTACAATTACAAGAAAGCCCCAGGCCTACACACCCCAGTCTTTTACCACATAAACAAAGCAGTTCATGTTTCTTTAATATTAGTGCATCAACCTCAAGCATCTGTTGAGTAGTAATTTAATCTAAGCAGTTTTTATTGAAAATCTGGCAAGAAAAAAAAGTTACAAGTATGTGAAACTGGACATAATAACTTCAGAGCTTCTTCTAACAGAGAAACCTTTTACAGTGACTCTGTATTCTTAAGTATTGCTTTCTTTTCTTACCCAGTATTTGTGTTTTATTTAAACACACTGTACATTGTTGCCAGGAAGCACTGAGCTGAGGTATCACTAGAACCTAGTGCAGTATTGCTTCTATTTCTTGTTTTTAACCATCTGTTGGAGTGACAGAATGCTCCAGTTCTTTGTGGCACACTCAATATTTGGAATATTGGCTATGTGGTTGCAAAATAATGAACTTAATTATAATATCTGTGTGCTTGTACCTCTCCATCTCCCTTTAAAAAAATAATTTTGCTGTGGAAAGGGGGGGAAGGAGAAATGCTTGGACTGGCTGCATAAAAATGAGTCTCATTCAGGATGTCTGTCAGCTGCCACTGAAGTTGGGCAGCAGGTAAGGAAGAGCAAACAAGATTTCACTGGATTAGGGCAAGGTGCTGCTGGTAAAAATCTTAGAAGCATTTTTTCCCCAAACATGGATTTCCCATGACATTCCTTTTCCAAAAGAGTGTGATCCAAACCTAGATTTGGCAAGGTCAAACTTTGTATGTAACGTACATACAAATTAAAGACTGTATGGATGTGTAAAACAAAGCAGTATTTTTGCAAATCCCTCCTCCACTTCTCTCCCCAGCTACCAACACAGTTAAAATTTTCTACAAAATCCTTCTGGTCAGCTTCTCAACACCACTGCAGAAGTATCAATACTGCCCACATACTCCATGTGTAGAGAAATACCTATATCTACTTGTACTTAATCATGGCTGGAGCAGAAAACCAGAAAAGGCAAAAAGAAACATTCCACCATGCTATGTACTAGGAAATTATCAAAAACCCAATGCACATCTGAAGTTGGGAGAATTTAGGTCAGCAAGACAACATTGTGGCTTAAACTGAAATGTGCCCAGGAGAATAAATGAAATCAAGTTCTTTCTGCACATTGCTGACATCACAAGATCACAAAAAATTATTTCTTAACATGTGAGATCTTGGAAATTAAATTTCACCCTTCTCCCAAATCCCTTCATGTCCTCTGTCAATCCACAATGCTCCGAATTTCTGGAGTAATGAATTTCTTCATAAATTTCAGGCACCTTCCTTCTCTAAACACCTCCTCTCCAACCCCATTTGCTGCTTTGCTTTTCTTGACTGAGATCTCAGCTTTAGTGCTCTCCTCTCTGTCTCCCTCTCACCTGATCACATTAACCAAAACCAGAAACATGAAAGAGAAACCAAATGAAAACCCAAAATGTATTTTTCCCTTGTAAACCTAACACTCTTTCATAAACTGTTATTTTTGTGTGCCCTATTCCTGAACACGTTTTTTGCTTTCAGACACATGAGCTTTAGAGGGAGAGGAGGTTCTTAAGAAGGTTCTTAAAGAGGGAAACAGCCTCTGAGGTTCAGACTCCTGCTCTGAACTGTTGGTTCATGGACAGCAGAGATAACTTTGGGACACTCCCCTGATCTTTTTGCTTTCTGCTCCCCTCCCACAAACCTGTCCTGGGAGGATAAACAGCATGGATGTGTTCCTGTATATTGCCAAGGGAAGAAAAATACTGCAAGAGCACTAACTTAAGTGCTGGGAAACTTAAATTCAAGTATCTGGGGTGCCTCTTCCCTGTGTCACAGATCTATGGAACTGGACAAAACATCCCATGGCTCCTGCAGGGAAGTATCCAAGTGTCCACATCCCAGTCTGGGCAGTGATTTGCCTGCAGAGTGATGAATGCAGTAACAGAGTTTACAGAATGCTGCACCTTAACATGGGCTGGTGAGAAACTTCAGCAAAGGTAAAGGTGTGTGAGCCTCACTCTAAACACATCACTGCTGCTGGGGTGATTCATTTCTCAACAGCAAAACTGCAATTACATTCTGTAGAAAGTTTAACAGCAATTTTGTGTTCAAAAAAACCAAAAGCACTGGATTTTAAATAGCTGCTACCAAATCAGCTGTGCAATCATATTTCACAACAGGTGTTGGGTTTTTTTTCAAACAGTCTTTGTAAAGGAGCATGCTAATAAACTTACCTCCCTTTCCCTAGAAACTATAACCATGATCAGGTCTCTCTTGACCTTTGCTACATGTGTTAGACTCACACATGTAATTGCAGAGCCCAACAAACATCATCTTTCCAGGCAAAAACCAGAGGACCTGGCTTTTCTTACTCTTTTTGGTTTTCTTTTGTTCAGTTCCAGTGCAGTCCACCAAAAGAAACTGCAGGATTTGGAAATCTCCTCCTTCATATTCCTACCCTATTTGCTGTTTGTATCTAGATATGAAGGATCTTCTAAAGAAAGAATTCCAATTCCTACCCTGGGCTTTCCTCCCATCTAACAGGTGAAAAGGGAGCCTGGAATTTCACTGCTGAGCTTGGATGGCTTTCATGGAAAACACACCAGCACATGTATGTGGTGGGGAGCAGGATGTAGTGCAGGATCAAGGATGACAACTGAGAAAAGGTGAAGATTAAAATATTGGTGGAAAAGAAGGCAAAGAATAAGGTGAGCTGAGCTAGCACACCATTAAATAGAGCTCTGCATTTTCAAGTGCTTCTCTAGAACATGAGGCTGTTTCGTCACAAAAATCTCTGAAGCAAAAGCAAAATGTTACTGCTGAAGTGATAACCTCTTTTTTTAAAAAAGAAAAGATTACAAGAGATGATTGAAAATGACAACTGAAGATTTCAGAAGTAGCATGATGTACCAAGGGACAGAGATTTGTCACTTCAAGACAGTGCCAGGCCAACACCCAAGAGTTTGTCTCTGACACTCAGGCAGTCTGATGCCTGATGCTAACAGGGAAACAGGGTTTAGGCTGCCCAAGACTTCTGGCATTATCAGTAAGAAGTGAATTTAAAATGTAATATCTGTCAATACATCAAATACACAGCAGGTATGAAGTGTGTTTGTCCAATGGGTAAACCAGGAAATCATGTCACATTCACATTATTCCTTATTATCTGTGCTCTGATTTTTCAACATTAAGGAAATACTCACTATGAGAATATGGAGCTAATAAAATCCTAAAATCCTTTATGCTTTTTTTTTCTTTCCTATTAAATGCATTAAGGATAAGTAAGAGCCAGATGCAAATAGAAGCCCTGAAATTACCAATTAACTTGAATATGATCTCATTTGTCAGTTTGTCTGTATCCAGTGGCCTTTTGACACAGACAAGTTCTTTTTCTTTACCACACTTTCAAACCAGAAGTGAGTTTTGAGGTTACTGCTTTTAATAAGGAAAGGCTCAGTATGTTAGAAAAAATTTCCTTGGTAAGTCCCAGTTCAAATTTCTTGCTGCACTTCCTTTTTCTTTCTTGGTAATTCACCTTTTTCAATAGATTTCATAAAATGTGGTTATTTACATTTCACTTTATAAGCAAGCCATTATGGATCTCAATCCTCTTTAAATAAAGGAAAAACACTTCTTTGAAGTGAGAGGCTGATTTCCAGTAGTGTAAAATAATACTTTAATGATAAACCCATCACTGAAAAAAAATTACTTTTGTCAATTTTGTGTTTCCTGAATGTATCAGTTTAACAGCTTCAAGGCCAAAGTCCTCTTTTAATGAGCAAATAAAACAGAAGTGGAGGCAAGAATGAATATTGTTTCCTTCCCAGTTCTGTTGAAGCAAACCAAGGAACCCAAGTTTTGAAAGAGTAAATTATCTTTAAAGCCAGGCAGCCTTAAAGTTCAGGTAACTGTCTGAGCCCCAGAAACAATCTCCTCCTCCCAGGATGAAGAGGTCTTAAAACCTGAGGCTATACAAGCAGACCATTACAAATAAACAGCAACACACTTCAATTTCTGAAATCCTGTAAAACTCACTGCATTTAATTCAATGCAGAAAAAGGGCCTTAATAGATAACAAATAAAGGAAACACTGCAAAAAATTTCTTCCTTGTTTTTTAACAAAATGCATACTCTGTAGCCACAGCCACTAATGCATTCTTCCAGTGACTATGGGTTTATCACAGGCAAAGGAGGTGAAACATTTAGGGATGTTTTTATATTTGTTTGGTTTTGTTTGTTTTTTGGTTTAGCAATCTGCTAGACCAAACCAGAACTGCAAAAAGATTTAAGTTCTAAGGGCCCTCTGGAGGTCATCTGGACCAAATCCTAATGTTTTAGGATTGCTAAATTCAAATTAGCATTGCTAATTCAAAAGTGAGATCCAGTTGTTCAAGGCTAAAAACATTCAAAGGAACCCAGTGCTGCCCTCATGAATTTTTGAATCTGCCATTATGAGAGGCAGATTTGGACTTAACTTACTAACAGATCTCTCTGCTTTTAACACTACTTGAAATGCAGGTCAATCATCCCAGCCTTAGCTACCAGAACCTGCAGGACTCTCAATTACAGTGGAATCAGCCAGGAGATTTACTTGCTCAGATCATCCATAGCCTCAGGAAATGTAAAATAAAATAAATTAAAAATGTTGCATACCTTAAGGAAAGTAACATACATGATTAGTTCAGTGAAATTTGAGTTACTATTTCCAGAAAATCACATATCTGTCATTTTGATACAAAAAATAGTAACAACCCACTCATTCTTCATGTGGTAACATCTGTAATATACAAATTGGTTCTACAGCATAAGAAAGAGAAAACTTCTTCAAACAGATACTAAAATGAACAGTTCAGTTTTTATTTGCAAATGGCAAGGAACTACAGTGTGCACAGTCTCCAATAAATAAATCTCTGTTTCACTGTCTGTCCATGGGAGTTCAGAGAAGTGACATTTCCTTCCTACAGGCTGAGATGGCTCAACTGATGCATGACTGCAAGCACTACAGCATAAAAACCCAAAATATCCCTGCTAAAACAAACTTCCTGGTCCCTGCACTGAGGAGTTTACAGATTAAAAGGAACAAAGAATAAATTACATAATACAAAACTACACCAGAACTGCAAGCGCATGGCACAGTTACTTGAACAAGCAAACACTACTTAGAGCTGTTTGTTGGACAACATCTGACCTAGTTTACAGTGAAGTCTTAAACCACACTTTCCCTAAGACACTTAAAAGCAGAAAACTTCCAAAGGAACTGCATTTTTGAAAACTGCAAATATCACAGCTACTCATCTGGGTGCTATGTTTAAAAAAAAAATAAATAACTGCAGTGTGCTCCCCATACAGGTTGCAAAGCATTTGGGAGAGATGACCAAAAGAACAGAAGACTGCACAGTGATTTAGGAAACACCTGCAAGGATTACAGCAATTCAGTGTAACTGATAGTTTGTATTTCTATGAGCATTAGGCCACTGACACAAAAAACCTGAATGGACAGCACTGTTCATTTTAGTGAGTTGTATCTGGCTAATTTTTTTCAAGTATCTATTTAAAAATCCAATCTATTTATAAAAAAATCCTTTTTATTTCTATTTTCAGACAGGCAGCATCCATATAGGGTCTGAGTGGAGTGAGTGATCATCAGGCACCTATAAACTGCTTATAAATATGTACCAGAAAGAAGCTGGAAATGTTGCTGTAACACAGGGTTATTTCATTAGCTTCTAGATTACAACAGCAGACCCATTAGTAGGTAAACTCTCCCTTCCCACTATCCACCTCCAAAACTGACTTGCAAAGAGAAGAGAAACAGACTATGTTTCACCTGAAACTCCATCTATTCAAATTTGTGCTGCAGGGTTAATTTAATGGTTTATTATCAAGCTTACTCTGAATAAGAAGAGGCACACAGAGGTATATAAAAAAAACTTTAGAATGACTTAGGCAATCTGGAATGGCTCTTCTCATCTTAATACTCTCTTCAGAATGCTCTTGCATACCATAAATCAAAGGTTCTTTCCTCCTTTCCCCTCCCCACCTTTACTGTATTTTCTTTTCATTCAGGGCTTAAAAATAAAAAAGAAATAAGTCACAAGATCAACAAATTGAAAAAGCACAATGAGAATTTCTCTAGATATTTTTGGGCAATCCTCTCCTTCCCTGTTATTGGGAAAGCAGACCTGTATCTCTTCTCATATAAAAAGGCTCAGATTCTACCACCCACATCACAACTGAAAAATAATCCTCTGGGCTGCAAACCTCTCTCAAGGTCTTATTTACAGACATTTTGTCATAAGCCCAAAATGCTGGTTTTTAACAGAACGCTTTAGAATAGAAACAGCTAACAAATGCACTTGCACTGCACAGATCATTATCCGTTCCAATTATGGAAGTAATTACCTGCTTAGAACCAGAATTACCACATTTAAAGGAAGATTGTCCTACCTCCCACCAGTTTTAAAGATTAGATCTGCATTAGGTGCTCCCTTTGGGTGCTGGTAGCGAGGTCGCCGCTCCCGGTTGGTATTTGCTGGAGCTGGACGCTGGGCCAGGGACTGCAACATTTCTGCAATTTAATACAGGAGAAAGTTAAATACATTTTCCACTGCATCTTCATCAAGAGGAATTTACACAAGCATAGATCACTACCCTGTAATAAAAAAGAAACCTTGTTTACACTTTGCTCTATACTTCAGGGTTAATGCTTTGAGATAACGGACAACAGCTGATTTCTTTTTTTTAAAAAGTTATTAAATTGGATAGACAGCTTTGATAAATCCAGGCTACTCTGTAATGTCAACTTGTATTTCCAGATGTTCTCACAGAAGGAGCTGCCAGCAATGGTTTTCATCACAGGTGCTTAAGAAAGAGGCTGTGACCTTTTTCTTGCAAACCTATCAGTGGCTTGCAAACCATCACTTTCTTTATCAATGATCAGGGACAAAGCTTCACCCCCCCATGAGAAGCCACCCCATGAAACCACCCTGAAATAGTAACAATTGGACAATGCTGCTGCCAATTAAAGACTGTTGTAAAATTAGACATTGAGAAGTCAGGTATTTAAGTCTAAGCTAGCCATAATAGGATCCTTTCACAGAGGAGACAGGCACCTGGAGAGGGTGACTCAAGTGACCTACATTATACCAGCTGTCTCATGGATGGAGTTTTGGGAAGAAATGGGTGGGTGCAGAAAGCCTACACTGCCCAATTTAGCCCTAGACATCCAACTTCTGAGCAATTTAATCTAGGTTAAGTATTGTAGTTTGCCTTTTGGTAAAACTGCATTTTTAAAATTTAATTTTTAATGAAGAAAAAAAAAAATCATTATTCTTTACCGGACTAAGCTAATGGTTATTAAGTACCCAATATAACTACCAATACATCAGAGGAACCTCCACATAACCTCTGCCCATATGTTGCTGCATCTAATGGAAAGTAATTCTGACAGTCCACCTGTGCAAGCATCTACACTGCTCAGCACACAGGCAGATGGAATAAATTAAGGGGAAAAGTGGAATAAGCTGTTAAACTGATTATGTTTGAAAGTCTGCTCTGTCTGGTTCTCTAATCTCTGGTAGTCTCATTGCAGACACACACCCATCACCTGCTAGAAACACTGCTCTCACCATGACTTGCACAGGGCAAAACTAGAGACTGATGAGATCCTCTCAGCTTTTGTAAATGCACAGGAAGCTTTCAGCAAGTTATCACCCAGTCTCTGAGAAACTGGCAGACTATGATTTAATACGTAATATTGGTGCTAATGGTTAATAAACCATATGTTCACACTCTGCCTGCTCTCCTATAAACACCTGGAAAAGGCAAAGCAAGCCAATGACAGTCCATTTTTGTAAACATCATGAAGTAATATCCTTCAAAACAATCCTGTGTGCCAGGAGAGATCTCTGCTGGCAAAGACAAGACCCAAGGAAGAAAACAAGAGGTTACAGTATATTGCCAGCCAGGTGCAAGAAGCAAGCAAGGAGCAAGTGTGTGCATGCTTGTCTCTTCTGTTTTCCACACTGTAAGTGAAAAGAAAACACCAGGGTTTGTGCTAAGTCAGGAACTAAGAAATTGAGTAATTGAAAAGATAACAGAAGGAAGAAATGGCAAAGGAGTGCAGTGTATTAGCTGGGCATGTCACCATTTCTGGTTTTAGTGAAGCAAAAATCTGCACAGAGAAACATTACTCTAAATCAGAGAGTCACCCACTTCCCAGTATTGCTTAATTTAAAGTGTCTGTAATACTAATAAACATTGCTTTAGTATTAAATAATTATCTGATATGACTCTGAAGAGCACTGGTGAATTTTCATGTTAGCTACCCCTGTGCAGATGAAACAAAACCCAACCAACAATCCATGCAAATGTTTGAACAACCCTGAGGCATTCTTCCAGAAATTTTGACAATTGTTGTTCCATTGGTAATTTCAAAGCTTGAAACAGAAATTTAAATCCAACTCTTTCTTTCAGTCTGTGTGTATCCATTTGTTACAGGCAAGCCAACCCTACAAAAGTAACAACCACATAAAATCTGAAGAAAATTCAGTCCTGGAAAGGAATGTAATTTGGACTGTTTTGATTAAATCAGATTAAAATTTCCTTTTTAGTTTGGTTTTACTGTGTGTATCACCCAGGGCAATAATAAAGAATCAACAACTGCTTTTAAAAATTTATATCAGTTATGGTAAAACCTATTTTGTCTGTGTTGATTCTTCCCCTATATTAACACTTCATATACAGCACCTAGAAAGTCTATGAGAATTGAATAAAAGTTGCCTATTCCTAGTTAGGAATTAGTATCAGTTGTCTGATTCATTTCTCTTGGACAAAATCAACATAGCCCTTTTTTGGATAAGAAGCACAGCTGCTCACAATGAAATCCTAAACTAAACAGACTTATTTTAAAGATACCAAGAAAGTCACACAACAAGGCAAAAAACCTAAATGCCTTGACCAGCAAAAATATCAGAAGGATAATGAGGAAAAAAAATTAGAAATACACATGTCTGATTTTAAGAGTTTATTGTTTCTGTTTCTTTTTCAGGAGCTTTGTAAGAGGGGAGTGTGTTAGATAAAAAAGCTTTTGAGCTGATTACAACGTTTAATATTATGAATATATTGTGTTACCAGACAGGACTCTGTCAACACTCACTTGGGAAAAATACTCTTTTTTACAATTACAAGTTTAGTTCTTGTACTATGGAAATTCCAAAAGGAGTGTTAGATTCCCTAATACTTCTAGAGTCAGAGATGCTTTAATTTAATCCTCCCATTTCTTGATGAACAATGACCTTTCACTAAGTACCTCAAATGAGATTTCCTGCTAATTAACTACTTAGACTGTCATTAACACCAGACTGCAGCATCTTTCCAAAGAACTAAAGCAAGAACTCTGGAGATGTTAAATGGAAACACTAACAGAACAACTGAATACCAGCAGTTTTATTGGTCTGGCTTTTTTTAACCAAGGAAGACAAGGAAAACTGGCTCTTAATAAACTAAACCAGAACAAAACAAAACACAAACCACTTCAGAAATTAAAACACAAAGGCACCAGTTTAGGGCATGTTTGCTTTGTTCTATCAACTGCCTCTCTGTTCAGGTTCCAAAATGCCCAACTTAAAAATCTTTAAAAGCCAAATTAGGTCACACCATTTGTTTGAAACCTTCATTCTGTTAATATGTTCTTATGCTCCAAATCTGTGGTATTTCTAGAACCTTTACAACATGAAACTGAGGTCACAGTTTTTCTCAGGTGAAGGGTCTCCTGTAGTCTTAGATGAAGATTGTAAACACCTTTCCCTGTTAATATCTAAAAATCTACCTAGAAGTTTTAGTTGCACTGAATTCCACTTGTAACTAACTCAGCTGTCTTGCAGTAATAGAGATAATGTCACAAAAAGATCGATTATAAGTTCTTATTTTTAAGTAAACCTTATTTTTAAAAGTAAATCTTATTTTTAAAAACTCCCTTTCATGGAAGAGCTATAAAAACTTCTTCAAGCAGAGAGACCAGGGAGTAAATAATTAATGACAAACTGGAATAGGGGTATTCCATGAAGTATTACAACTTAATATTCAGAACTCTGGTTGGTAAATATAACAAATAATGTTTTCTGTAGATCCATGAAAGTTCTTGTGAAAATAAAAATGACACATCTGGTGATTTTCTTACCCTGGTAGTCCTCTTGTTCTTGTCGTTCATTGATATCCAAAGTGAGTTTTTTCATCCTCATCCTCTCCTCCTGCTCAGCTTGCTGTTGGTTCCAGTGGTTTGCAGCAAGTTGGGAAGACATTGGTACATTCAGGATCTTAAACTGCAAATGAAAGTAAATTTTTTAAGTGTCCATCACAGGAAAAATAAAAATAGAAATAATAAAAACAAAAAACCAACCAACCAACAAACAAAACCCTCAAACAACTACAAACCAATCCAAAATGCAGAATAGTTATGGTTATTTCTGGGTTAGTGTGATGAGATACTTTCTACAGAACCTTCTGCTGGAAAATGTGTTGTTTTTTGTTTTAGCTCTAGTTCACATAAGCCAGCATGACAAAATACAAAGTACACAGGCTCCCTAAAGATACATAATAAAGTACAAAAATAATACATAATAAAGCACAAAAGTAATATATAATAAAAAGTAATATATAAAATATATAATAAAAGGGGTGATGCTCAGCTAAGGCAAAAGACTATTACACACACTAGGTATGGGAACAAAATTGATTAACTTTCTCCAGGAACACATAGGAATCTGCTTTATTTCTTTGTTTCATACAAGCTGACACCCTCACAGTGAATTAACTGGACTTGAGATAAAACCACCACAGCTGTCTCAAAAAGCTGCATCTCCCTCTAAAGGTCTCTGCCTTCCAACCAGAAGAAGCCTCTGAGCAGAACTGCTGCTATTATCTTGTGATAACAGAACAGAAACAGTGTAAGGATATTATTTTTCCTTTTATAAATGACCCAAGCTTCACACTGCCCAGAGACAACTGTGGTGTCAAATTCCATCTTTCCCTCATCCCCCACACCCAGACACCCACACTATACATTCAATACATTATCTGATTTGCCATACGCTGCATTAAAAGTAAGCTTGGTCCTACTGCAGAAGTACCTTCTTTTTAAAGAATAAAACCCAATAGAGCTGAGATTTTCAGAGGCACAGGGAAGATGCTTTCTCTTTTCCCAAACTTGGAAAACCCCCTTTTTTATTTCTACAGAATTTTTTTGTACACTTGTTTCAAAACAGGGAAATTAATCCTACTTTAGATGTGACTGAAACAACAGCTTTTAGAAACACCTTACTGACAAAGATTGCAAACATCCCTAGAAAAATTTCACTTCCCCTTTCAACTGCACATCCACTAGAAATTAATATATCCATGCTATAGGTTGGGATATGCATTTAAGGATAATCACTCTCAGTATTCCAGGAACTACTCTGAATCCTGCTGCTTGTCCTTGTCACCTGAGATCTATTTCCACAGAAACAGAAGCAGGGGCAAATTTCTCAGTGCTCTTCTCTGCTACACTGGCAAAAGCTGCAGACAGAAAGCTGCATTATCAAAACCTCTGCTGAGAAGCAGTAAAAGCAAAATCCTCACTGCCTGTGGTCAGTATTTAATGCAATGACTGCTAAGAAATCACAAGGTATCTATTACATAGTGGTGCCTCACTAGCAGCAGATGAATAGTGAGTGTGAGAAGACCCCAAGCATTCAGATGCAGCATTTGAAAATTAACTGTTCAAAACAGTTTGACAGAGACTTGAGAAAAAGTGGGGTACAGTGAAATCTTATCAACCAGAAGATTTTTTTCAGTTGAGACAAATGAGGCAAAAGATTTTTTTTCCTGGGGAGAGGGTAATAGGATATTGTACTGAAGGTAAAAACAAGCTTGTTATTAAGGTGCATACAGAAGAATAAAAATGAAAGTTCTTGGAATTCCAACAGAAAAGTGAGCTGTAGTTACTTACTGCCAAGCAGACTGTGAATGTTCCCATGCAGTCAAATGAATTTTAAGCAAACTACACAAAAAATTAACTTATCAGCAGCATTTAATGACAAAAATCATTCCTTAGCTTTGCCATTTAGCTCCTCCTCAATCTGAATATGTCTCTTATATTTTGTCTGTCCTATGGATTTATCAGCTTAGTGGGATTGACAGATGTTTTCAGACATGATGTTGAAAGTAGAAAAAATGTGCCAACAAAAGCAACATAAAAACCCCAGACTGGTAATTAACAAAATATCACTGAGTCAGTATCTCAAGGCAATGAGATGATTGCCATCTGAAATCAAATCACTGATGACAATTACAAAAAGGTGTGATGTCTTCTGAGCAAATGAAACATTTCTGATTTGTAAACACTGAAGAGGTATATTGGAAACCTCATAAAGATGGGGAGAGAACATAAAGACTTACCAGATGGTAAACTGAAGAACGATCTGAAAAATGATCATTCAGCAAACTATATTGGAGATTTGATAAAAACATCACTGTGATAAAGAACTTCACACTGAAGGGCAGACTCAACAATTCTATGGATATTACTGTTCTTCTATGAAATTGTTCTACAGATCTTTCAAATGAAAGGAAGTATTTTGTCTTGGGAATTACCAAATTTTTTGCTCCTATGTGACTTCCTTTATACTGTCTAAATCTCACCCTGGTTCACATCCACCTGCTATAAATCTTCTTGGACAGTTTAAATACATCAAACAATATTAGACAGACCTCAGTCTTGTGATCATGTCAGTATTTATTTATTTATCCTTGTTCTCCCATGGCTTGTGGATAAGTCATCATGCCACAGCCTTGGTTTCTAGTAGCCACATTCAGTTTTGTCATGCAACTTCCTTGGTGACAAGTGAAAAAGTCCAGACATTCTACTGTAAGACACTGTTCTAACCCAATATCCTTGCTATTGCCTGTTTCTGTAAATCATTGTGACAAAAAAGGATATAATCAGCCTGAAGTGACTATTGGGTCAGGCTGTATGTTCTTAGCAAGCAGAAATCAAGTGTTTTTGCACTGTTTAAAAAGCAAAAATAGCTGTTTATGTCCCACTAAAATCTGGCTGAAAGCTGTCATGGGAACAGAGCATTAAGAAACTGGACCTTGACCACCAGGTCATCCTGAAGAAAGCACAGCAAATTCCACTTTCATTCGTGCTTCCTCACAATGAAGATTTCAAGTTTCAGCAGCACTCTTAACAAAGAGCAGAGAGACCAAACCAATGCTAACATAGCAAGTGATGAGGTTGATGCTTATCAATTCCAGTGACAGTGCAGATAAGAAGTTACTTTACAGGCATCCAGGTTGTCTGCAAGGTCCTTTTCACTGTTCTTAAAAAGCTAAAAGTTTACAGCCATAACTTAATAGTAAAATATGCTTCCATCACTTCGAGATTTTGTGCACGTTCTGTTCTTATAAAAAGGAATAATTATTTTCTTTTCAACTCCACCTCTTCTTTCCTCTCATTTTTCTATTAAAACTGACTACTATGACATATTTTTTTCTGAATACAGAACCATGGACAAAGAAGCCTTTCATTGACTCAAGAACTGAAGCAGTCTGTAAAGTAACTGTTTTCTACATTTCTAGAAACACTGAGAGGAGTTTTGGCAGGAAGAGACTACTCCCAAAAGCAAATATTGGGGGAGGAGTAGGGAAAGTTCCTGAACAAGTTCTACTTTCTTTTGGTAACTTTGGCCATTCTTGCTTGGTCACTACAGATACTCCCAGTAAATTATCCTGAAACATCCAAACACCAAGGGTTTTTTTTGTTTGTTTGTTGTTTGTTTGTTTTTAATTGGTTTTGGGTTCTGGTGTTTGGTTGTTTTTTTGTTTGGTGGGTTTTTTGAGATCTCTTAAATCCATTTTCAGCCCAATACCAGTTACAGTCTCCACTCAAAACTTCTGTAGAACTCTGTATACAGCATTCAAGTTCCAGGAAAAAAGAATAACCAAATGTAGTAAGGAAATCAGTTAATCATCATTATTGAATGCAAGCATGTATATGCCCACTCAAACAGGTATCACCACTTACACCTTCCTAACACTTACATAGCAAAGGATTTTCTAAAAAGACTACCAAGGTTTAAAACCAGAACTGGAATCACACACACTCATTAGCTCAAGAGACCTCACTTTCTACACAGACTTGTACACTGTGCTTCACAGAGAGAAAGAAAAAGTCTGTTTCAGCTTTATGTACCTGAACTGTTAGATTACTGTCACTCTTCAGATGACAGAAGAAAAACAACAGGATGGCATGGTTGACATAGACATAAATACTTGAAAACACAGATGCATGGAAGAAAACAATGCCTGGGTTTTGCTTTCCACAAAGTCACAAGAGTAATTCACTTTCATCATCAATTTACACAACTAAAATGAAAAAGTTTCTGTAAAGAACTAAACCATATGAGCAATGCATGTAGCATGTGTTTGGTATTGGTTTGTATACTATGCATTTGCTGGCCCAGGAAAATTCAAACATACTGGAGAAAAGAGCCAAGACAAATGTATAGCTTGGCTGCATGAAAGAAGGGGTTTGTTTGTTTTATCAACATGATTTCCATTTAAGTTTCTCTGACAGATTCACTCAGTGCATTCTGGAGGAGTCTCCTAAAAAGCCTTCAGAGATAATGGCTTTTTTCCAAATTGAACAAATTCAACAGAGTGGCAATTACTTAGGAAATGGAATTTAGCAAAACCCATCTATTTTGATTTGAAGCTGAATGTGTTTTCAGAGGAACTTTTAGAATCTTGAAGATTCTGGAGTATTCCTTCTTTTCTATTTCTTTCAACTTTCAGTGGCAGTCCACCAAATGCAAACACTCATCTTCAGCAACTGTGTTTAAAATACACACAAAACATTCCAGTGTCCCACTGATGTAATCCCAAAGTGTAATTAGCAACAGTATAATTTAACCACAGAATTTTCCTACATGATTTCTATTAACAACCAAGGATTTTAAAAAAAATAATACATATGTTACTTTCTGGTTATCAAAATTAAGATGCCTGTATCCTAAGTTCTGAAGAAACTAAAAGCCCCTGTGGCTTCAAAAGTCAGAGTGCAACTTTCAGAGAAGTGAATGGATTTTATTTCTATATTTAAGCAATAGCTCCAACTTGTGTGCACTCCTACCTGCTGTTTGTTGCCTTTTCGTGTTAACATGACAAATGGCATTGTGTCTCCAGACTCTGACTCTCCATCCCCACCTCCAAGTGGGGGACCCTTCTTCAGCTGACTTTTGAGATGGAGAGGAATGGCAACATCCAACTGATGTACTTTAACAGATTCTCCACTCCGTTGCTATTAGAAAAGAAAAAGGAAACTCTATCAATGATCAGATGCTGAAAGTGGCAGTCAGTTTGGTAATATTTGTATTTTTATGAATGAGAAAAGTTTTAACCTTCCAAGAAAAGAGAGCAATACACAAATAATGTACAGGAGTTTATAACATTTTCCTTGTGAAGAAGAAAGCTACAGAGATGGAACACTTTAAATTTCAAAGAAATTTTAGGTAGCTTAATCTTGAAAGGAAAAAAAAAAGTGCAGACTTGATTAAATATGCTTCAGAATAGACATTCTACATTCTATATTTTTTTGGTGGCATATTATTAACACATTCCTCATACAGGACTTGCAGTCCTCAGTACTTAGATTTTATTTCTCAGATGGGACTGAAAAAAAGACAGGACTTCAGGGTTAAGTAACTTACATACAGCTACACTTTAAACATATTAAAACCCAGACCTGGATATAGAAAGAGAGTCAGAAGTGCTGCAAAAGTCAGGAAGTGTTGCATAGTATCTGATGTACTTACTACTCATTAAAACAAACAAACAAAAAGATCTGTCAGCATGCTATATATTCACATACACAATCAATACAATTAACAGCTATTTTACTAAAAGGTACTTCTCTGCAATTAACATGTTTAGATAACAGGCCACATCTTTGGTATGGTAAGCTCTACATTAATCTTGTGTTTACTTTAAAAAAAAAACAAAGCAAATACAGTTAGCTGTAGAGCAAATTACATTAATTTAAGAAAATAAATATTTATACCTGAAGATTTTCCAGCATCATTTTATCCAATGCCTGAATAAAGTCTTCATCTTCTGCACAAGGGACATGTTTAAGTCCTCCTCCTTTAATCATTACTTCCTGTTGCAATGGGAAAAAACCCAAACAAATAAACTTCCATTACATTAAATAAAAAATTACAAATGTTAAGCCTAGAAATAAGGGAGAAAATATCCTTACTGCTTCCATATCCTACATAACCAAAAGCTTAAAAAAATAAATTTTTATTAAAAAGTTGGACTGGATTATTTTCGGGAGGAATTATTTTCTAATGTTTATTCCATCAATTATTATGAAGATTGGCCCCTCTGAATACTGACATACAAGCATATGTGTACAGATGCATATGCACACATTCTAGATATGGAAAACACAAAGAAAAGTCTCTAACCCTTCCACACCTAATTTGACCAATTTTTCCATTAAGTCCATTAAGTTAGATGGTCTTTCCAAGAAAAATATTATCCTTCAGTATTTGGAAACCACAACATGAAACAAAAATGTCTGAAGTCAGTAACAAGAAGCATTGTTATATAAAGATCATAACTTTCCTTACTATCTAACTGCAATTCAGGTTCAAATGGATGGGTTTTTTTTGCTACAGATGTTATAATTTACCAATCCTAAATCTGTATTTTAGGAATTTTGCACTTCCTGGTTTGACACTTTTGGTACCTAGTGAAAATTGACTAGTTTACCCTGTTGTACTGCATCAGTTTGCTACCACTGCTGGCATTGCAAAAGCATAATTTATGCAATCTTTCCCAGTCTAGCTAACTGTGAAAGCACACAGTCTTGTGAAAACATGTTGTAGTAAAGCTGACAGCATAAACATTTTCAGAAGGTAATGATGAAAGTTTGCAAATACACAAACAAACTCCAAAATTTCAAAGAACAACAGGGAGTGTTCTTGCTGTGTTTTCCCAAATATGTTATGAGCAGCACTGGCAAAAAACTGCCAGTGAAGAAAACCAAAGATGCAAAAGTCAGTTTATTTTATCCAGAGCAAAAATACATACTGTATTTTCCTCATCAGTTTCATTTTCTTTATTGGAGTCTGTCAGGTAATCAGTGTTTTCTTCCTCCTCTTCTTCACCTTCTTCTTCCTCATTGTCAGAGCCCTCCTGAAATAGTCAATGTTTTAAAATTTGAAAACAGTAACTTCTGGCTGTTTTAAAAGAAAAAAGACCACTTGCATCTGATTCCTCATATGTATTTTTGCCCCCTTCCTACCCTCTCCCCATCCTATCCTGGTTCAGTTCAGCTTTAATAAATTTGGTTTTTATGCTTCATATTTTATGCTTGTCTGAACTCACAGGGTTTTAGCTGACATTTTCACCTATGTACAGCAGAACAGGGGGAGAAGTGGCTGATACACCAGATGGTTGTGCTCCCACTCAGAGGGAAATCAACAAGCTGGAGGAATGGATTGACAAGAACTCCTGGAGATCAGCAAAGGGAACTGCCAAAGTCCAGCATGTGAGAAGCAATAAACTCCTTCACTAGTGCAGGACAAAGGCTGCCCACCTGGAGAGCAGGTAGGCAAAGAAGGACCTGGGGTCCTGGTGCATCACAAACTGGCCAAGAACTAGCAATGCATGCTTGCATCAAAGCCAGCTGACTGCATCCTGGGAAGCATCAGGAAAAAGTGCTATTGATAGGTCAGAGCAGATGATTCTTCCTGCCTGCTCAGCACTGCCAAGGCATCTGGAGTCTGCACCCAATTCTGGGTTCTCCAGTACAAAGGAGGCAAAGACATACTGGAGACAGCCCAACCAGCAATTGCCCATGAAGATGATTAAGGGATTGAGGACCTGTCAGAGGAGGAGAGACTGAGAGAGAAAATTGTTTAGCTGGGGGGAACAGGAGTCCCAGAGTGGAGTGGGAGATGTTCTTGATGTGTATAAATACCTGAAGGGAAGGAGCAAAGAGGGAGTGAGACTCTCTTCTCAGTAGTGCTCAGTGGTAATGAACAAAAGTTGAAACAAAATGTATTTAAATGTTAAGGAAAAAAGGCCTTCTTTATTGTGATGGTGTTTAAACACTGGAACAGATTGCCTAGAGAGGTTGTGGAGCCTCCAGCCTTGGCAATATTCAAAATGTGACTGGACATTACCTCAGGCAATCTGCTGTACGAGACCTTGCTTTGAGCAAGGAGCATTGCACAAGATCTCCAGAGGTTCTTTCCCCACCCCCCACCCATTTATGATTCTAATTATTTGTGGCTAAGGGCACATATCTAGATGAACTTCAGAAGCTTTAATGCTGAGAGGCATAAGCTGAAAGAAAGCTTCCTAGTAAGCCAACCAACACATGCATTAGGAGAAAAAATGTTTCCTATTTCTTTGTTAAACTCCTCTTCCCGTAACACTACCATTATCATGTCAACTCTGCTGTGTCATAGTGACAAGTTAAAATTTCCACATACATGTCTGGGTTTTTTTATTGGCTCCAACATTTTTGATTCAAAAGATTACTGGCACAGTAAACAAGGAAGGATGTTATGCTCCATAAATCTTTTATTTATTGATATTACACAGGCATACTCTGAACACCTGTTATTTTTCCTTACATGACTGCTTTGACATCTAGTCAATACACTTGCTTCTACATCAGATAAAGAAAAATGATATGAAAGTGTTTTCATGCCAAAAAACTGAAGGCATCATTTTGCTGAGAAGCAGCACACACCCTGAGCAAATCTGTCAGGTTTAAGTTTCTGTGGTGGTTTCTCTGGAAGAAGCCTCAGAAACTCTGTGTTCAGTTTTCCATATATACAAAACAGGGATGCAAATATCCACCAAGTACTGACTGGGTTGGGCATAGCCACATTTCACCTGGTAACTCTGTGACACAGAAGGGTTACAGAAAGCAATGAGTAATCAAAATATTGAGTATAGGCAAGGTAAATTATTAAGTTCACCTCTTCTTCTGGCTCATTTACTTCACTTTCATTTCCAGATTGTTCCTCTGTCTCTGCTCCACCTTCCTCCTCCTCTTCATCTTCTTCCAGGTTTTCTCCTTCCGTAATGGAATCTTTAGAATCTTTGTCATTCACAATTCCTGAAATTTGGAAAAAAAGAGAACTAGAACAAGGAAGTAGAACAGAATTAGAACTTTAGGATGGATATAGCCACTCAAGTAATATGTGAAAACTTCAAAACTCCATTGCTAAAGAACACTAAAACTTCCAATGGGTTATAATATTTGACTTCCAAACAAAATATTTTCTATGTAGTTACCTTACTCATAACAGGTAATAATCTCCATTATGAAGAATGTTTAAAATCTCACATAAAACAGCAACCAAGAAGATGAACTGTGCAAACTGCTTCAAAATATCCTCAAACTAAACGTGCCACCTTACAGAAACACACAGTGAGGTGTAAGCACTAAAATACAGATGCCCTACAAAACCAGCAGAACCCAGGAGACCTCAAAGCTCTGCAGTCTTAGTGCCAGTACTTCACACTACTGTCAGTCAACAGTATCAAGAGTTAACTGTTTTCTCAGCCTCTAATAAACCCTTTCTTACTCTTTCCTAATGTACCACAGATGAACTTAAAACCTATGTAGGCTCTTATGTAAAGTCTTCAGGAAATCTGTCTATTCCAGAAGTACTGTCTGATGTGTTCATTTTAGTTGCAGCCAGGACTGGCAGTTCTTTCATTGAATTTTGGTTCATCTTACAGTTTTTCCTTACTGACCTGCTTGCCACCGCTGTCCCTTAAGACATTTTAGTTTACTCAATGTAAGGTATCAAGCACAGCTCCCTAAATCTCTGCTTTCTCTAAGTTATCCTTCAACAGAATGCCCTTTATTCCTACCATTCCCACAGGAATGAAAACTAAGTTTCTGCTTCTTTCAGTGCTTCAGTGTCCAATTTACTCTTTGGTACAGATTTCAATGAGAATTGTTTTCAGAGAAAATATTTAAGAATTGTGCAAGGTTCTGATGCAGGAAAAAAATGTAGATCTGTTTTTAGAGAAGAGCTATTGCAAAAATTAAGTCATGCAATATGAAAAAGAACAAACTTCCAGCACATACTGTTGCTCTCATACATTCTTTTAATTTTTTCCATGAATTTACAAAGCCACTTAATCCTCCAGAGGATCATGGTTTGGGCTACCAGAAAGCAATGCTGATGCCACCTTTCTATGACACAGCAGATCTAAGACAGATTATTTTTCAAATTTTTTACTAAGACAGTTACTCTGCACTCATTCCTATTTGGGCTTCACACCATCAATGCTCAGGGGCAGCCATTAAGTTTAAAGGTTTATGGACAGCAAAAGCACACATCAGTTCTGTGCAGCTGTGACTCCCTGTTTGCCATATGCAAATAACAAAAGCAGTGCAGTGCAATTCCTAAGAAGATGCCAGATTCTGAATATGCAAGTGGTTCAGGGCATACTTTTTTTTTGTTTTTAAACACATACTTTTAAGATGCAATATACAGATACACCCAGCCAGGTCTCTACCAAATTTTTACTGCAATCACAAAGATCAGCTTCAGGAGGAGGTAGATCTTCAGTTGTGCTCATATAAGACAAAACTCAGAAATAAAGTGAACTATATATTTTTATATATATATATATATATATATATATGGCTGTATGGCACTTACTGAGGATTTCAGTTCAGTGTGAACACACACATACATGCTTCCTCATCCATATTCCAGAGGTTTCAAAGCATTTTTTCCCCTATTTATAAACACTATGCTCTTGTATAATCATGGAGCAGCACAAATTTTTTTAAGAGTTTCTTTTGAATCACTCAGTATCTTCCCAGCAGTACAAAATCACCAGAGCAGCCCAGGAACCAATAGCCAGTCCCCAGCTCAAGGTCTGCATGCAACAAGTCACCCCACACTGCTCTGCCCAGAATTACATCTCAGGCAGATAAAGGGCAGTTTGTTTTTCTCCAAACATCCATCATGGTGCTCAGCACAATCCCCCCTCAGTGTTAGGGTCCACGGGCTGAGGAACTGTGAGGTCAAATTGATCAAGAACTGAAGTTTTAGTAGAGCTTTTGCTAAAAGTATTAAAAATTCACTGCCTTCAGATATGCTTGCACCTCCTGTCATAAACTTCAAAGGTCAGAAAAGCAGAAGACAACCTTCCTGAGACCACCTCTGAATAGTCCAAATAGGAGGACTAGGAACTGTCCCACTCTATATTGATTTTTAATAGCAAGTAGTATCAGTATCAAGAAAAGCAACACACTTGGGGAAGGACACCTGGCAATGCCCTTTATAAATTCCCCTTTATAAAGGCTGTGGTGTTGATGGGCTTTGCTCATGCCAAAAACCCAACAAAATGCACAATAAATAAAATGACCACATTCCCCTCAACTGTACTGAGGGGCTCAGTTACTTCAAGTGGTGAGAACAGAATTTCTGATCTGTAGGAAGGAAGCAACAAGTATCTTTCAAAAGAATATTACATTTCATATAGCTAGTGGGTAAACTACTTCTTGGTTATAATTTTGAGATCATAGAAGATAGGAATTTATATCATACCATAAGGAATTTTTTAGCTGTTTTTCAGTTGCCACATGGGTAACTAAGACATGTCAATTAAACAAATGGCATATTAAAACAAATGCCTCCTAAAACAGAGGTTGAAGCATTCCACCTGGCAATTGCATGTACTCATCCCACTGGATTAAAGTATTATAATTAAAAATTGAACTTGTCTAACTAGATGAAGTGCTATTGAGTCTATAATTAACACTTAGAAAGTGTAAAATTTACATATAAAAGCTTTTCATGACCAAGCTTGTCTTCAAATAAAAATGGAATATTAGAAAATAACTTGATTTACAGAGATATGAGCATAGCAGTATCCAATAATTCTTAAGAACTGATATGTACTAAAGTTTAAAAGGTTAATGATAATAGTTTTAGAAAGATATTACCCAGTATTTTGTCAACCGAGATGTGCTGTAAGTCCAACCTTTTTCTCCCCAAAGTAACTAATTTTTAAGACAGTAAGATTTATAAATATACATACATCACTGTAGTCTTAGCAGCAACTACAAGCTAGCACACAAGCTAGCCAACAGATAAATTTTAGGAAGAAAATAACTTCAAAATCCAACCAAAGCTCTAATTCATAAAAAGCAAACAATCCTCTGGCCTCTACTGAAATATACAACCCATTCAAAATGGGTAAGACATAGGGCTCAAAGTACCTGACAGCATTTTAGAAGCAAAACACATTCTCTTTTAATGTAATTTTACTCTAATGCTTACTTTGACACAGCAGTTCTACTCAAATCCAGACCTGAGGAAGGAAGACAGAGCTACAGGCAGCCATTCTATCAAAATGATGGTTTTCATCAGCAATCACCAGGCTGCAGTAACTGAGTGCAGATATGCTCCTTTTAGTAGAGTGTGGTTCCCAGATCTTTGTGATTAAATAAAGTTTCTTCCTCATAATTTGCACCATACTACTTCATATTCATATATACATACACACACACTCTCCTTCTCTCCAAATACTGCTATACTGATAGTATTTATATTGACCTTTTCTAAACACACCATCACTTTAGTTGGGGGGATTCTGTTTGACCTCTACAGTGATCAGAAAAATGCAGAGATTACAAAACCATTTCTAATGGGAGAAAATTAAAAATCATATCATGACAATATCAATAGTTCCCTATTACCATCATCAAACTGATGATTTTAAGAAATAAAAGAATTGTGAAAAAGATTTTGTTTCCCTTGCACATTTTCTTACCTAATTTTATTAAGAATTCTCGTTCCAAGTCTTGCACCTGTCTTACAGCTTCTTCCAGAGAACTGCAGAGCTTTATCTTTGGTCTCAGCAGTTCCAGTGTATCACTGATCATGTAGTCTATGTCTATAGGGAATGGGTGGTCTTTTGTCCAAACATCCAGAGTCTTTTTCCACCAAACATAACGCTAGAACACAACATAATAAATTATATGCACATCAGTATTTATAAACTATTGCACTTAAAGCTCTTAATGCCACGTTAGTACAGCAGAAAATGCAGAAGATTTCACATCCCTACTCTCATACATTTCATACAACTATTTGGAATCTTGATATCACTAAATACTGGTTGCTAACACTGGATACTACAAAGTGTCCACTCCTTTTTTCCTAGTAACTTGAAGAAGTACGAAGACTGAGCAAAAAAAACATCTTCTAAGGGTAGATTCTTTCTAAGAGGTGAGCACTTAACAATGGGCAACCCTTCAATTCTTTCCTCCATATATTTTCAAGAAAATTAGTTCTCCCAAAGGAGTATTATGGAAAAAAGTGTGGAAACAGCACAAAAAGCTTTAGGACTGCAGCTAGCATGAAGTGACCTAATCAGTTTGCTTTATAATAAATTAGTGCATACCCCTTACAACAGAACTGTAAAAAATAAATGCTGCTCTTAAGAGGACCTAAAAGCACAGTGTAAGGACAAACATGTTACAAAAATTGGACCTGAAAATGAATGAATGACTATTTAAAAGGTGACATGGTCTAAAGAAATGCTTGTTGAAATTTTAAGGTGTTACAAGAACATGATTACTTCTATACTGACAAATTTATGTTTAAATTTATGTTTAAAAATAGAAACACACTGTACTTCAAAAAATCATTTTACATGTAAAGGTGAAGGATATGCATCCAGAAGGTTACCTTCACCTTAATTTTTAATATCCTTGTTTTAGTATAATGTAAAGACAGAACCAGAAAGAAAAAGAAAATAAGCCCAAAGAGTTTTAGCAGTAAACCCATGGACTGGAATTCCACATTTGTTCAGAGGAAACAATTCTGTTCTACTCCCATTATGAAATCTTCCATCCCCAGTTTTGCAGAACTTTCCTTGCTGCAATTTGTGACCATTCTTATCCTTTCACTGGGTCACAAGTTCTTCCAGGCTCAGCTCAGTGTGCTGATGTCTCTCCTCTCATTTTATCAGGGGGCCCTGGACTTGAAGCAGTGCCAGATGTGGCCCCCCAAGTGCCAATCAGAAGGGAAGGAGGAAAAGAAGGGGTGGAGGTGGGGATGAGAAGAAAGAAAACCCAACTCACTTTGCTCAATCTGCTGGCTACACCCCTGCCAACACATCCCAGTATGCTGCTGGTCTCCATCACCCTAATGGTGCAGAACTTTGTGGCATGTTCACATAGCCCAGGGGTCCTGGCTGTATTCCTGCAAAGCTGCTTTCTTGGCAGTCATTGTTAGGATGTGATGTTACACAGAGCTGTCCCATTCCAACTGAAAGACTTGATATTTACTCTTGCTGGAATCCACAAGGCTTCTGCCAGATATTTTTCCAGTTGCTGAGACCCTCTGAAAGAGGGAACCTAAACTCTTCAGTGAACCAACTCATAACCCAGTGTACTGCAAGTTTATTGGAACAGTAAAACCTACATAACTGATTATATACATCACTAAAATAAAACTGCTCTCAGACAGACAGGATTCTAAAAATTACAGCACTAAAGAACAATAAAGGAAATATGTAACAGACATCTACATTGGCTGGTTAAAGAAATCTACAAAAATACATAAAATTTAGTTTTCAAATACCTGAAAATATACAAGGAAGCAATCAAGCTTTCGTTTGCTGGATCCTCTGTCAAAATATTGCCCACAGGTATCGAGGATGGTGCAGACTAGTCTGATTCTGAAGAGATGCTCTGGAGGATCCAGTGGACTAGGACTGCCATCAGGATTCACACCAAATGAGGTGAAGGAGTAGAGAGTTCGAAATATAACAGCTGATTCCACCATTCTGTAATTGTAAAGTTCCCCCAAAAACTTGGCACTGCTGATCCGCCGCTGGTTAAACTTGGGCTGGTTAACCTTGATAAAAACCAAAATAAAATAATCATTGCATCATGTAGATACAACAGACTCTTGGTGAAAGACTGGGGGGTTTTGGCTTTTTAAATTTTATCTTAAATTGCTGGAATTTCATTACAATAAATTACAGAGAAATTAAATATTAAAAATACTGGAGGTATTTATGAAAGCTGGCCAACTCGTGGTTATTATGAAATTCAAATATATTTAATATACTTTATTATAAATCTATGATGATTTGTCATTGCCTAAAGAATTCTTGTAACTATCAAGATATGGACTAGTTTGCAAAGTTACTTGAAGTTGCATGAATCTGTCTATACTGTGCAAGAATAAACTGTAATCTTTGCAGTTTGTTTGCTTTTTGGGGGTGCATTGTGGAGTTTCTGTTTGGGGGGGGGGCGGGGTGGTGGGTTTTTTTTAAATTTTTTTTTTGTGTTTATTTTACTTAAAAAAACCTACACAAAACACACCAACTAAGATAGGAGGAGAAGTCACCAGATAAAAATCCAGAATCCAAGGATTCTGCATGATTATTTTACTGTTTTTATTTCAACATAAGTAGAGGAACATTGCTTAACACAAATGTTGGTTGTTTTACCTCCATTCCCAGTCGAATATCCTCTAGCACTCCATCCACAACATGGATTCCGACATCTTCCTGGTAAAGGACCAACCCTGCTAAGAGGTTGGCTACACAGTGAATACTATTATATTTCACATTCCAGATGTTGATCATACAGCATATAACATAGTCTTTTACTTCTGCATCCTGCCAAGGCAGCTTGCGCATCTGTCTCAGGACCTAGACCAAGTTTTAAGACAAGCTTAACATTTTAGTGGGCAAAATATCAAGATATTCACTGTCACCTCCACTCTCTCCTGGTTGGGATGAAATCCCTGAAAGCATTCACAAACTCATTCTCTTTGTCAAGCATTCTGCAGGTCTGCAATAGCTATGGAAAGCTTCATAGATGTAATCCAGCTGCTGTCCTCTAACTGATCAAGCTGTCCAAATTTGTTCCATAATTTCCTTGCCTGTCTGCATTTCACTGTACTCTTTTACTCTTTAAGATACTTAGCACAATGATTATTTCATTCTTTATTTATTCAGCACTTAATGACTGTGAAACATGCAGGTCCATGACTGGAGATTCCATGCTTTACAATAAAAGAAATTAACTAACTTAACAATCAGGGACAAAAAACCCCAATCATTCTCCTTAGCAATTAAAAAATAAATAAATTTTAAAAATTAAGCCTCTCCAAGCCTTTTGAAAGGTAATACTACACCACTCCCAGTAAATTCTGTATGAAAAATCTCTTTACCTTTTCTGTGGTGACCTTGGAAAGGTCCTTGTAAAGAAGCTTTCGAATATACTCCTGCAAAGGAGGACGTTTTTTCTTCACAGTTTTTTCAGCTGGAGGAGGATTACAGTAGTAATAGGCATTTTCTACCATTGTAACATAGCGTGCATCTAGGTGCATTGCTTGCTTTTTTCTCATCATTTGTTCCTGGAAATAAAACCAAATAATCAGGTAAGGATGTTGATACACTAAGGTTTTTACAATGAAGTCTTGGATAAAGGAAACATAGAAGGTTGCAAAAAAAAGAAGGTAAGAGGTTGGATGGAGACAGAAGGTCTACAAATTATTGCTTTGTCACAGCCTCTGACCATACATTATTCTCCCCCAGTTTCAAATCCCTCTATAAAAGAAGTCACCCTGAGAAATGAGCCATCATGTAGGTTAAATTCTTTGTTTATAAATACAAGTGATCTTATCTTGTCTTAAAGCTTAAAAAGACAATTTGACACAATTGTCCAAGTCAAAAGGATTAAAAACTCATCAGAAGGTTTTTAATACCAAAACTGCAAATATTCTTTTAACAAGACCACAACATCATAACACAAGAGTCCAACATTTTAGCATCATTACATTACAGAAACATAGATCAAGACAACCCTGATCTTCTTTCCAAAGCATTAATTCAAACAATTAATTTATCAAAAGATCAATCCTAAAGCCAAATTAGGTTAGGCTAAATATTTAAATGGCAGAGGACATTGAATTAAAAAAGACTTTCCAAGAAGAATAATCAACAAAAATATGCACCACCCTAATAATCTTCAAATACTGTGCATGTTTAAATACATGCCAGTAGTTCCACAAAACCACAATGTGATCATTAAATATTTCTCTAGACTAAGTCAAATTGTATCACTAAGTTTGTGGCACTCTTATAGAGCATTTTAAAAGGGAAAATTAATAACTAAAAATCCATTCTTAACTATGAATTTCTTGTACATCAGCACAATGTAATATTTTCTCTAGAGACATGCAGCCTGTTTGCCATCTTACTACATCATATACCATCAACAGTGAAGAGTAAGACAAATAATTATTTAGGTCAACAGGTCTTAATTCTACCCCTAAGAGTCACTTATTATATCAACTAGATTTGGAACTTAGATTTGGATACTTAGATTTTTTTTTTTTCCCACAAGAGCCTTATTAGTTTGCTTTGGGAAGAGTTATCTTCTGTAGTTCACACTAATTGGTACCATAAGCCTTCAATCCCAATTTGTACAACACTATTTAAGTCAAAAGTAATCTCTACAGCTTCAACAGGGCAACATTAGAAGATGCATTTATTGAGATAGTTGTAGACCATGAAACTATTTAGCCTATTTTACATCCTAATTGGTAGATATTCCAAAATATTTGCTGTCTGTATCTTCTTCTGGTTCCTCAATGCAAAGGAACACCTACTTACATGAAACTCTGTGAGGCTTTAGGCAGTTATTGGAAGAGTGTTTGTGTCTGTCTCATACTTCACAGTTAAGTCAAATTTAGCATTTATCCAGCAGATTTCAGCAGTACAGCTAAAAACCAGCACTTCTGTAGTACGTGAGACTAGAAGTAGTCAGTCTGGTAAAGTCATGAAACTTTTCTTGATTTCTAACATTTTTATCAACTATGAAAAAATGCAAAGCATCAAAACATCTTTTAAAGATAAGGAATAGTACTTTCAGGGGAAGCAGACTTGATTAGGGAGAGGAGTATATTTAATGATAAACCACATCAACTGGAAAACCTTTAGAAAATCCCAAGCATGCAACCATGGCTCCTCCATTAACTCTATACAATGAGAAGAGAGGATAAAGTTTCAAGGCAAAGACCTGTCAAGATGAGAGGGGTGTTTCACAGCCTAAAAGCTGTGTGTCTAAAAAAAGATTCCAAACAACCTGTTGCCTTCCAGAAGGGCAAACTATGTCCCTCTTTTCCTCCAAATGTAGCAGCTACTTCCTTTACTGCAGACACACACATCTTTATTCTCCCTGCAGAGATCAAGTCAGACTTCTAATTCAACAAATTGGCCTATTAGTTGGTCCCTATCTGTTTAAGCTGCTTCAAATTTAACACAATTTCCTTTGCTAGTATGTACCTTTGAAGCATTTCAACCATGTTTGATTCAGCCTCTTGCCCTAGACACAGTTTTAGGACTATGTTTCAAGCCAGTAAATGTATTATTCAGGGCTCACATTCATACACTAAAAAAGACTCAAATCTAATCCTTGTTATTTTTAAATCCTTGCCAGAGCTTATCTAGACTTACAGATACCACTTAACTCCTACCTTAATTAACAGTCTTAACCTTAATTACCTATCTCTATTTCTAAACCCCCTTTCTCTCATGTCTTCATAAACTTTTTTTTCAAATTTAGAACCCCAGTTCATTATATAGGGCAAAGAAACCACTTATTTTACAATAGTCTTCACCTCCAGTTGAAATACTTTATCTCCAGTTCCATTCACTACCATTTTTCCCTCAAATAGTACCTCAGGTGTGTTCAAGTACAGCTACTATGGTCTTTCTCATCCTGTATTTTTGCCCTGTCTCTGAATTCTTTATAGTTCTAAAGCAATAGCTTTATTTGCTTCAGAAAATTATTTCTTTATTTACATTTTAAGTCATGAGCAGATTTATAGGTCAACTGGAGTACTCCTGAATATTTTCAGAAAGTTTTTCCTCACACAGGTGCAATCTCAGACCTGAGACAACACTGGATATGTTACAAATAATGAGATGACAGAAGTCCATTGGACCAAGAGAGCTCAGGACTTCACCCTATGGAACACAACGAGGAGGCAAGTTTTCATGGAAACTGATTCACTCCCCTCTTATACTTGTCTCTGTTTTTATTAAAGAATCAAGAACTTTATCCTCTCTGAGTTCTCATGATAAAGGATTATTAACAATCATCATTATGGTCAGATCATGTAACAGAGCCAGAAAATAAAGGAATAATCAGTTTCATAACACGTGATGTCTTCCTGATGAGTTTTCTTACCAAAAGAACACTGGTTCTTAAGTGAGATTCTGGTGATCTAAAGAGGAATCGTCCACAGGTCTCCAGCAGAGTACAGGCCATTTCAATATGGTGATGAGAAAAGTCTGACAGAAGCATCTGGTATATATTGATATAAAAACATAGCATGTTAAACATCTTTCTGAACTGCAGAAAACAGTAAGCTATACCTACCAGACTTTATGCTACTGTGATGTTCCATATTCTTTACGAAAAAAATGCAAATTCATTTCACTGATCAGACATTAACAACATCCAAATTATTAATCTCATTTAAAAAGTACTAAGAACAGTCTGGATCCCACATTTAGGCTCCATAAACCTGAAAAACAGGATGCTTCCTAAGCCTAGCATAAGATTACAATATTAAAACAAACACAATAAATTGTTCCATACCCCTTCCAACTCAAGTCTTGTTTGCTTTAAAATTCCTGCTGCTAGACTGGAAAACCACCAAATAATACTGCACAAGGGCACAATAACCTCAAAGCACATCTAATCTTATTGTTTAAGTTAAGCAATAATTAAAACTTAATCGCTTTGCATTTTACAGTACTTTATAGATAACAGACGAAAAACTAAGTACAATTTTTTAAGAATTCATCTTCAATACCTAGTGAATCAATTAACAGAAACTCTTCCTAGATGAAGTTCTCTTACCCATGTGAATTTTCAACCACCTTTTATATAAGGCACATTTATTTAAAACCCTTTTTTATTTTGGGACTTAATGTCAAGGATAAACTTGAATGATTATCAGCATGCAAATTGAGATGACATGCCTAGATATTTGTGCTTGATAAAGACTTGGACCTTAACAAATAAAAGCACCTGCTATAAGGTGGAATGAAATACTCTCCTTGCATCACTGCAAAGCCTTCTGTGTCAGCATCCCTCCCCTTTTATTGTTGATTTTTGTGTAAAAATATTACTTTATATTAACACAATGAAAAGCTCACTTCCAGTTCTGCAATATGCAGCAGATGAGATAGTGAAAAATGTCTACCATTGCTTTCCAAAGAAAGTAATTAGCAATTTGGTTATGTCCAAAGGTGGAAGTTCATTTTAATATATTCTTATCATCACAAAATTAAAACACTCTAGAATGTCTTTTAATTCCATTAAAACTTCTAGAATGGCCTTGAAAACTTCCTTGCACACAGCAGAAATACACCAGGGTTCAAAGCATCATATACAATGAATTAACAGATCACAGTAGCAATAAATATATGAAGGGAAATAGGATGGGGATACTCTAGCAGCATATACAGTAGTACAGGTCTACCACAACACTGACCTTTAAACAGTGGAGAGTATCATTTTTGGAGAACATCTTAAACTTGGTAAGCTCACCAATAAATCTTACAGTTTTATTCTTTGTTTCAATGTTGATCTGGTCCTTTTTTCTTACCTGAAAAAGAAAACAGCATTTGTTTTAGGCTTTCAAAAATCTCCTATAAATTGCTTTCACCTAAATGTGCTTGATAAGCTTGGGAATTCAGATGTATATGATATTTGTTTGGTTCCCTACGCTCTACCTATCCCCAAGTTTTGTAAAAGTCTTGCTCCAGTCTTGTTTCTTTTGAATTTTCCCACCCCTCACCACCCAGAAAAACCTCAAATAATTAAGTTCTCTAACAGATCTACAGCTATGACCTGGCCATCCCTATTTTGGTTCAGTGAAGTGGTGGTCAAGAATTCTTGAGTCTACATTTTTAAAATCAAGGAGTAGTCTCTATCAATAGGACTGGTACAGTCTCTAAGGAAATATTACATACTGACAGCTTTTTCAAGTCAGGTTTAATAAAGTGCAGACTTTCTCCCCTTCCCCCTTTTTTTTTTATGTGTGTTTAAAATCACTAACACCCAGTGTAATTTTATTGACAAAAAAAAATTTCTCTATTTCTATACATAATCATGTGGAGCAAAATACAAAATTTAACTTCTCTGTATCAGAAATAACTATTTTCTGACAATACTTATCTTAGTATAATTAAGGCTCAAAGAAGCTGGAGTAATTCATACACATTTTCAATGTCAATATTAGAAAAAAAAAATTTAAAACCTGTGCCAGAAAATTCAGAAAATAGTGAGGGAGTCATCACTATGCACTATAGCCAATTCTATCACAAAATGTAGAAAAATGAAACAACAAAAGAAAGAAATGAAACTGAAATATCATGAGGCACAGATAATCTTGGTTGATGAAAATCATAAAAACTCATTTTTAGAATTAAGCACTACAATACCAGTAGTAACCACTATAACTGCAACAGTAACCTTGTAGCAAGGACCTGTTACTACATTTAAAATAAGAACCAACTCATTGTAAGTTATTAATTAACAGAAACCTCTTACTACAGTTACATGGTTTCTAATTTTTCAGAGCATTTGTTGTAACTGGCATACAGTTAATTTTAATCACTATGATACTGCAAAGGATGACAATACAACTTATATGTCTGCCTTTATACATGCAAAAGGTTTACAGATCTAGTATTCTAGAACAAACCTGCTCAGATGACAAATAAATGTTCTAAATTGAGTCACTGAATTTCAGAATTAGCATCAACATTACTATCAAATGTTACTTTCTCCCCAAAAGGTGACTGTTGCCAGATTGAGTAACTGGAAAGTGAAAAAACTAAGCCAATAAAAACATACATGAAACCTGAAATCCCCTTTCAGCATGGAGCAAAGATCTTCTGCTACATCAGACATACAGGGATGCAATGTGGCAACCAGCCTTGCATAAAATGGTAGCAAATCCAACCTGCAAACAAAGGAGATGATAAAACGTGTAACAATAGTGTATGTTACAGACAAAATGTGACAGGTCAACTCCTTTCCCTAAATGCCCAATAGTACTCCCACAAATGGTAGTATTTAGAAGTTTTCTACATAGAATTTTCCTTAATTTCTTTTCTCTTTCCTTGATTACATGCTTTCATAGCCAGTTCACAATGTCATGTGTTTGCCTTAAGGAACTGTGGAGGTCCATGTGTTTTTCTTAATTTATACTTTGCTTCTTTCCATCAGAGACTGTATCTGGCTGAAGAAACAGGATAAATGCCCTTAAACCTGGATTGTGGCATCTTGTAGCAGGACCCAATATAGCACAGTTATTTTGTATAAAAGTGCATTTATCACTTTTAAATGCAAAGAAACCAACTGTACTACAGGCATCAAAATTCATTTAAGAAGATGAAGAAGAAAGTTTTGTTTTGTTATCAAAATATAAGTTCATGCTGTAAGAAGATGAACTGTAGAACAAAGCTTCTTTTTAGGTAAAGAGAAACTCCTTAAATTTGCATGCTTCTAGTGACAAACTGCATGTAAGACAAAAGATGTAGGATTAAGATTTTCCCTACTGCTGGGGAAAAGGAAAAAAAGAAAAAAAGAAAAAAAAAAAAAGATTCTGCAGGAAAAAAAAATCTAGAAGCACAGCTGGTACATTGAGCTTGCCTGGGCACAAAGGAAAATTGTAAGAGCATCAAGACAAAAACCACAAAGCAAAGCATACAAAACTGTCTCCCTTCTTCTATTGCCATGTCACCATGTCACATTTAATATCCATTCACTGAGATAATAATGTGTTTAATTGTGGACTACAAGCATCAGAATATACTACCTGAAAGAGAAATAGCTTAACAGCCTCCTGATAATACATAAAACTCCTGGTGAAACATTACAGGTATCCTGGTTACCTATTTAACAGGTTTTATTCTCTTTTGTTAATCAATAACTGCAGCAGTATTTACATTTTTCAAGCTTGCTGGAACACACAGACAAGGGTGACTGACCACAGTCAATTACTAAAATGTTGTTAAGCATTTAGTCATTACCCCTTTTGAGAAGCAGAAGTCTCTTCATACACATATGCTAAACTAAACAAATTGCTTTGGGTGAATTTCTGTTTGGCATCTCTTGTAAGACAAACAGCAGAAAGTTTTATTCTGGTCTGAAAAAAGTACCTGCCTGCTCAGAGCTAACAATTTCATCTCTGTAAAATGAACATACCAGGAGGAAAATTCAAGTCTTAGAGCACATTGTTTTTATTCCCACACAGAACACAAAAGGTTTCTTCATGGGGAAGAATACTAAGTCTGCACATTTCTAAACAGGTGAAATATAATAAGGAAAAGCCTCGAGTCAATTACTGTGAAATTGGCAATCAAGAGATTGAATCTATTCCCTCTCCCACAGAGAAGACAAAAAATTCGTGTTCAGAACTGGAGAGATTGCAGTATCAGTGGCACCATCTACTGGTACTTGCATGAAGACTGATCTAATTAAGTTTTCTGTCTTTTAAAGCATTTTTCTTGAGAAGGGGGCAGAAATTAACTCAGATCATCTATTCCAGATCCCCTGCCAGAGCAGGGTACAGGTCACACAGGAACACACGCAGGTGGATTTTGAATGTCTCCAGGGAAGGAGACTCCACAACCTCCCTGGGCAGCCTGCGCCAGTGTCTTGTCACCCTTACAGTGAAAAAGTTCTTCCTAACACTGGGATGGGTCAGTTACTCTCTGAAGTTCTAAACATTTTAAATTAAAAGTTGTAAGACTCCTGTATGTCCCCTATCTTACAGCTCTGTTAAGCACTCTGAATATAAGCTACCACAGTGAAAAACTCACTCCTTCTGACTGCATACCTTGGACTGATACCTTGTCAACTCTGGATCTCTGGAGCACATGGACTGCACTTCAATGAAATATCTATTTTTTGTTGTTGTTTTTTGGGGGGTTTTTGGTTGTGGTTTTTTTTTTTAGAATTTCATTATGTTAGTTTATAGAAAAAAAGAAAAAAAAAAAGACTTCACTCCATAAAGTTCTAATTGTAATCTCTCTAGAATGGGTGCATCCAAAATTTTCTACCCAGAAAGAGTGAAGGAGGCATTTTGTTTTATTAATTGGGGTTCTACTAGAAAGATAGCTTAAAGAATGCAGCAAAAGGGAAAGAAGTTCTGCCTCACAAGCATCATCATAAACCAGATAAAGAGTATTCCCAGAGCCTGAACAGATACAAACTGTCACCTATGATGCTCAGTGGGAAGATAATGATTCTGTGGAATTGGCATGATAGTAGATAAGCATTTTTTGCTTTTGTTTACTGGCCATGACAAACTCCTTATCTCAAGCACATCCCTCAAGTTCATCCTCAAATGAGACAGGCCACTGAAACACTGGTGAGTCAAGTTCAGTTGAACAAACAGGAAAACAAACCTTGCTACTGAGGACTTCCCAGATAAAGAGCTGTAAGATAGTGGATATACAGGAGTCTTACAACTTTTAATTTAAAATGTTCAAAACTATTTAACACTCAAGAAGCAGCTAACTTCTGACTTTAGAATATACAACCATAATGCTAAAAATTTCCATATGATGAAGAGAGGTCTTAGCAAACTTGCAACTTCATAGATCACTATAGATGGAAATAGCAAAAAAGAAAAAACCCAGAAGCCACACCACCCCTACTTACTGTACAGAATTTGTCTAGAATTGCTTAGAATTCAAAGCCTAAAAAGAGATTCTAAACATCTCATATTGAATTTGAAAAAATTCAACAATACAGCAGTATGCACTTAAAAATAACTGAAGTGCATCTGTACAGGAAGGTTATTTGGTTAGGTAGCAAAGAATTACACATGAATGTCCTAAAGCTGTGAGCAATATGGGTTAAATCCCCAGTGAAACTACTGGACTGCAGACTGAATTAAAAGGCTAATACTTAGTTTTAAACCAATTCTTCAATGCAAATCTGAAAGCTGCTTGTGTACTAGCACTGAAAAAAATCTTTTAAAAAGGCTTTCTGTTCTGTTGGTCAGAGGTTCAAATTGCAGCTGAAAATGTAAATGCAATCCATTCATAAGTATTCAACAGAGCAGTTCAGTGATGTTGTATTCTAACAGTAATCTACAGTTAGCTGAGGAAAAACTCTCCCTCTTTGTCAAATTAAATTTTCTCTCTTGAAAAATCCTGCATTTGTCCCAATCTATTCGACCCAAATAGGAGTAATAATGATCTCTGGAAACACTGCATAACACCTTTGATTTTACAGTGTCTGCAGTACTCCTCAAACACAAAACCAGTTTTGTGTTTTCTGGGTTAAATTGTTGTGCCTGCACATTTCCTAAAACTCATCTCTCAAGTGATAAAGCAGAACTTAATTCTGTTATTGAAATACCTTATTATGGCTGCCAACATTATGGCTAGATTTAGACAACTTTGTCAGATATACTTGGAGATGAAACACTTTTGGTAAATACATTGCTTTACTTACAGCCTATAAGGACACTGCTCCTCTGAACCTTTCACATACAAAAACCCTCCCACAAACCAACACAATAAAGCCACCAAAACAAACAAACAAACAAACCAAACCAAAATAAAAACACCTCCTTGAGAACATAACCCCAAAAGGCTTTTAGCTCAAGTGGTATCCTGGAGGGATATCATAGATACCCCCCAAATTTATAAAAGCTGCTATCACAGAATGTTTTGGGTTGGAAGGGACCTCAAAGATCATCCAGTTCCAACCCCCCTGCATGGGCAGGGACACCTCCCACCAGGCCAGGCTGCTCCAACCCCATCCAGCCTGGCCTTGAACACTTCCAGGGATGGGGCAGCCACAGCTTCCCTGGGCAACCTGTGCCAGTGTCACCATCTTCACAGGGAAGGATTTCTTCCCAGGATCTCTCATTTAAACCCTCTTTCAGTTTAAAACCATTGCCCCTTGTCCTATCAATATGCAACACTCATAAAGGAAGGTAAAGACAAAATTATTGCCCAGTGAGGAGGTTTATGAAGCAAAACCATAGTTAAGGCATAGTAGACAAAGCTTTGAAGTAGTGTGTTACAGAATTTTCTAAATTAATTTGTAGCATTTTATACCAAGCATGAGTACTGTGACTCACATATACACATGGAGCTTTACCAAAAATGTTTATTTCAAGACTGAAAGCATAACTGCTCCTGTGCCAACTAAAGTAATAAAGCTAACTCAAACATTAGGACAGAATGCCCTTTAAAATCACCTGCTTCTGTGGACAATTAATTCAGTTGGTATTTTCTGAACCACATACAGTTGTAAAGAACAAAAAGTTCATTGGACATCCTGATCCTGTTTCTCCTGTGTAGTAGCCCAGAAACACAAGCAAAAGGCAGATACATACATCTGAACTTACAATCCTACAGTTGGAAGGTGCAGTATTCACCAGTCCAAAACATCTCAGAGCATAAAAAGTTATTAAAAAATATGTGTCCCTGATACATTAATATTTCTTAATAGAAAGGAAAATTAATATTTACTTTTAATGAGCAAGAGTGATCAACTGAGCCACTAGCTTCAGTATTAGCAGAACTGTCACTAAGACACCAGTTCCTTGAGCCAGCCACACCATCTATAATAATCTACTCAGTTCCTACACAAAAATTAATCTTTTAAAGACCATTCTTAAATCAAATTTGTAGGATAATAGAACCATCACTGGAAAGACAACAAATCAGTGGTAATGTGGAGAATATTCATGTTTGTAGCTACTTACCAACTTCCTAGTACAGCCTAATCAAAACCACATCTTTTTTTAATGTCATAACACATGAGGAATTTAACTTTTGCTTTCATGGTATCAATGAAATCACACTGCTAAATTTACAAACCTTCAGGTCACTATCACCTAGCAACTTTATTGGATCATTCAAAGAAAATCATGCATCTTCAAAGAGGTTCCAAGAGTTAATACTATTTGAACAATCTGGAATCTACAGCACCAGGAAGAAATACATGGCAGTGCTACAAATATCACTATGTTCATAGACCAACCAACTAACAACTTCCATCTTGCAAACTAACATGGAAAACTCTCTTTTGGTAGAGCTTAAGACAAAAGTCTAGGTCATCCCGCTGCTTTACACTGCTGTAGATGTTTTGGGTTGTGAGAAAAAGTTCTTCTCAAATGGTATTTTTGATGTATTTCATGATTACCAGGAGGCTGATAAATGTTATTTCCTCTACACCATAAATTTGGGCTGAAGAGCATTTTGTTATGTCTAACAAGACATTCAAGCATCTGTGCCTGAAATACAGATTATTAGCAGAGACAGCAAAGTCTCCAAGGACTGAGGTGTCAAAACAGTAATTTCTAGAGAAAAGAATGGAGAATGGAAGATTATGCACACTTCTAATGGCAAAACTAGTATCAAAATAAAGTTATGTTAAACCATACAGTCAGCAAACAAACTATTGGTTTATACACAGCTAAGAGTGTAGATTCAGTAGCACAGCAGATGCTTATTGCAGATGGGATGGAGAAATAGGCTAGAATAAAGTACAGTACAAGAAGTGGTTAAAAGTTATGAAAACAAACCACTCAAGTGTTTATTCAAAGATGGGCTTGACAAAAAATGGTCACTCCATAAGCCATATTTAGCCCAGGGTTAAAAGTGAGTGGAATTAAAGTGGTGTGAACACTAATAGGAAATCCAAGATGATGATGAAACACTTGAAACCAAAAGCAGCACCAAAACAACATCTGAGGAGAAATAGGGCAAGATGGAGTAATAATAATTGCTCCTTTATAACTGCACCTATTTAAGGTAGAAGTTTACCAGAGAGAAGAGAAACAATATTATCTTTCCAGTAAATTTAACAATTTTAATCTCAATATTTGCAGTCAGTTCCACAAGAAAGGTTCTTCCTGCATGGTGGAACTCCACTCACACAGAGGCAGAAGGAGAAATAGCAAAATGCACAAACAGATCTACACAGATGGAATAGGCCAGGCTCTAACTCTTATCCATGCTTTCTCCAAGCTGCCCAGCCTAAAGCCAACTCTTTTCCAAAAGGTAAAAAGCTAAAATGGCTATGTACAGTACCATAATGTATGACAAGAAATCCCTCTTTCTAAACTATACTGTGCTCTCACTATTGAAATGTTCTTACATAAAAAAGTGCAATTTCTCCTGAATTAAATATTGCCTTCTTTAATGAGATAAGGTATATCTGTATTGTTCTCAAGGTTAAAAAAAAAGAGCCATGAAAAGATAATCTAATGATTATCAAACAGTTATATATATAGTGCTATGGCAAAATATTGTGGTGAACTGCTTGATCATTAATCCTAAATATTTCTTTGGTGCTCTAGTATAAATCACTCTAGATGCACATATCAGGATTAAACAAACATAATTTAAAATATATGCCTGTCCTCTGTAATTTAAACAGATAAAATATATACATATGTTAAGTTGAACAATCAAAAGGGTGGGTCCAGCTTGTTCTTACCTTTGTCTAGGTACTATGAAAAGTGCTCGTACTAGTTTTCTTCTGTTGGCTTTTGTGTTCATATTCATGCAAAAATCCATTGCTGCCTATAAAAGTCAAGATAGTATTTCAACTCTAATGCAGCATTTTTTCATTTGAAGAAATACAGCATGGTCTTCAAAACATCTTCTGCAGACCTATTCCTCTTACATGCAGCTGCTGTAGAAACAACCCTGAAGAAAAACCTTTGCTTTTGTCTAGAACTACATAGTTAGAAAACATTCAGTTACAGGAATACAGACCAATTCTTTGGATCAACACATGGAAGAAACAGCTTTAGGTAGACAGGAAATAATTTACCACAAAGTGATGAGAAGAAAAAAGGAAAAAAAACAAGGCTATTTCAAAGCAAATTAACACACAAGAACAGGCACATTAAACCAGTATCAGATAGTATTTCTTCCAGGTTAAAAAAATTAAATCAGCTACTACTGCTAGATTCCAAAGCTTCAGATCTATCTATATATATATACATATATAATCAACTTGATCTGGCATTATAGCTTTTACAACTGAAAAAAACCAAAAAATGTAACTATACCTTGTCTATGAGGTCTCTGTTGACACAATTTGGAAGCTGCTGAAGAAAAGCATCTACTATAAGTTTTAAATGAGATCCAGTACTGGTTTCTTCATCCTCTTGTTCTAACAGAGTGAAATAAACAAGCAGTACACATTTTTAAGCTATGAACTATAATTTATTTTCACATTCTTCAAATGCAGAGTATTTATAATGTTGAGTTGTTAAATATTCAACCACAGATTAAAAAAGGAGATAATTCATTTTTTAATTAAAGAACATCCATTGATTGTTTATGCCAACAAAATATCCCATTTAAAACTCGTCTTCCTTTCCATAAGGTTACCTACCTCCTAACTTACAATCTTAAAAGAAACAACAAATATCCATTACCAGAAAACTACAATAAGTTCTTTAGGTGTTAGAAGGAAGACCACAAGAAGACCCAAACATGGGGGCAAATATCTAGGAAAACACACAAAACACCTTAATGCAGCTGTGGATTCTATGTTTTAATGTATGTTTGCCCTGCAGGAGAATCAGAAATTTTGATCAAAAAAGGCCATTCATTCATACAGCATGCTCTTGAGTTCTTCTCACTTGAGGCTGTAAAAGCTAGAGGTCAACTTAATTCCCTCAGCTGCACAGAAACCAGCAAATGGAACCATAAGGTGACAAGGATTGAGCACTGCTTACATAGCAATTGCAAAGCAAGTGACAACTTTTATTTTCAGGTAAATTCTTCTGTGTAATTTGCAATACAGGAAGCAGTGACAATGACCCATAGCTACTAACTGAGTCACTAATACTATTCAAGTAAAAGACACCAGGACTACTATACCACTGACATTCAGATTTTTCTCACATCAGTTATGAAGATCTCACCAGACCAATCCCCCTAATGTTACCTGTATTTACAAAACATGGCATGCTTCAAAATTTTCCAGATCTCACTGAGTCCTACAAAAGAGCTGAGTTTGCTCCATAAGCACAGCATGAGCCAGTGAGTTATAACACAGATGCTCAGAAAGAACCTTTCCTTGGCCAAAGCAACATGAAAGAAAACTGATGTCTGAAAAAGGAACTTGATGACGTGTGGTTTCCTTTCAGTTTGAGGATGTTTAGCAGTAACAAGAATACCCAGGAGTTATTTGAAAGCAGAACAGAGACAGACTTCAAAAAGGTGAATATGGTGGTAGTGAAACTGCATGTAAGTGAAATACAAAATACCTAAGACTTAGTAATTTTGTGTTTACAGGTGACACAAAACTAAACTAGCATAAAAGACTGGAGTTCTTTTTTCAAGGCAAGGAGAAAAAGAAGAGGTTACATTGTAGGACGTCTTGGATTTTTTTGACATAGCTGAGGGCAAGGGTTGACTTTAGGTAGAGAAACCTCAGAAGTGATCCAAGCAACCCTGCCCACTACCCACTCTTGAAGCTAGAAATTAGAACAGGTTACACTGCCTTCTCCTGCAACTAGAAGTCAGAAGAACAGGAGAGAAGGGTTCATTATGAAAGAAAAAAAGAAAAGGAAGATGTTCCAGATGCTCAGACAAAAAGAAAAAACAACCATGTAATTAAATGCTTACTAGAACCCTGACTCTCACTGTGAACTCACAAGTTCACAAGGATGCAAGCAATAGCAAATGTAAAACCAGACAGTTTTTACAAGTAAATCTTGTTCTAATATATTTTTCCATTTAGATATTTACAGCCACACCTTCCTGTTTTCTTCTGATGTCCTTTTAGCTTTTGTTCCCTTATGGAAATCAGTTGTCTCACCTCAGTCTTCTATTCAAACTGACTTCTATTCAAACACTCTTGAAATAAATTTAAAAAGTAGTCTTTGACAATTCAGTCACTTCAAGACAATCTTTCAAGAGGCCCTGCTATCATACTTAAGTTCCCAAACAGTTCCCAAAACAGTTCAGGTCTTCTTTCACTGGTCCTCTCCTTCACTAGAGGGCTACAGATATTCCCCCACTGTATTGTAAGGTTAATGTTTCTCACCACAGTATGTGGATCCTTTCTAAGTGGAAAGTCTATTTTGTAGTATCTGAAGCAGGTTTGGAACTTCAGACAAAAAAATTAAGAATTTCAGTATCAGGAAATCAAACAGTCTGGGCTTCCTTCTCTAAGGCAAACAACAATTTTAAGTATGCACTTCATGCAAACATGAATTCATTCATTGTTTTACATTTTGGTCCTCTTGAGTTAGGCTTTCATCATCACATTTTAAAACTGCATTACCTCTTTTTAAAAATTTACAAGTAGTAATGCATAAAAATTACAGTTAGGCTATTTGTAATAGTCGATATGGGTAGAGATCAAGTCATGCAGTAAGACGACAGTACAGTCTGAAAGAAAACTTGTTCTTTTTTTCTTTTTAAACACCCTTATATTTTACCAGAAAATGCATGCAAACCTGCTATATTCAGGGAGCAGAACTGAGAAAGTATGAGAAGACACAAAGGACTTACTGAAGTTGTCCTCCTGCAACACTTCATGCCAGTCTTCTACTTCAGTAACAATTATTTGCTTTCCCCTCTCCCTAATCACATACTGTATGAGAAAACCTTGGCTCCCTTATTGTCATCATCTTTTTTTAATTTTTACAAAACCATAACCTGAGAGGGCTGTCTCATAGGAACTCCACTCTGCCTGAAGGCTTCAGTCTACTGTGTATAGTTTCACACAGACAGTGGAGGTAACAGAACCTGCTAATGTTAGTCGTAGTTAACTCCTCTCTGAGATGAGCTTCTGTAATTAATTTGATCATGTAGGAGCCCTCACATTCAGATGGTACAAACCAATCCTTTGAGCAAATTGCTAGCTGGAACCCCCTCTGCACAACACAGGCATAATTTTATCCACCTTGTTGACTCAAGGCCTCACTGAGGAATGTGTTCAGAATCTAGCCCCACAAGCTGTCCAGGTCCAAAAAATATTTCTTAATGAATATTTTTAGATCTTTTTATATTCCCACTCTTCAGGGAGAAACTTTGCTTCCTCTCTAAACAGTGTAGCAAACTTAAGAGGGTTGACTTAATACTTACTTTCTACATACCATCTTTGCTGCTTACCAACCTTACAAAAGCTGGCACTAGATATACATTAACATCAGACTCCAGACTCCTCCTGCTTCCAATACCCTTCATGGCTTCCACCTTGGCCAATCCTTACTTAATATCTTTGTCTCCATTCGCATAGCTTCATTTTTTAAATTTTATCTTCTCTTTTAAAAACAACCTCAAAACTCACTTCTTTCAGCATGTTTTCCGCCACTATTTTCAGCTCCGGTGCTATCTGCTCCCTCTCTCTTCCCTGAGCATATTGGAAATAAGAAAATTAAGATTCACTCAAAGTTAAGACAATAGAGAAACAAATAAATTAGCTTAATTCCTGATAAACAAACCTCTTCAATTAACTGCATTAATTTTCCTTTTACACGTCAAATCTTAAATTTGCTGACTACAGGCTCCTACCTTTAGGGAAAAAGTGCAGAAATAGGCACTGCAATTAAATTCACCCTTCAGTGCTGTGAAGGATGTTACACCAAGGTGGATATGCCTTTAGAAAACCCACCCTTTGAAAAACTGCCTTGTCTCCCTCAAGTTTGGACAGGGGATAAAAGACTGAAGAGAAATGACAGAAGGAGATGCAGAAGTAACAAAAGATATGTTGTACTCATTGACTGGAGTGTACACTCTCTCTTATTGTCCCCTCTGTAATTTAATTATTCCTTTGCTAATGAAATCCCCACACCCAGACTAACACAGTAACTGAAGCTACTTTTTAAGTGTTTTTAAAGTTCATTTTAGACCTTAGATCTAAGGATCCTGGCTCTGCCTCATACATCCCCTCATTTTATAACGATGACTCCTCTCAACCTAGGAATACTTTTTATATTTGAAATAGTGTCATAATACAGTGGTTTCAATCTTTGCTTATTTTGCACAAAACATTACTACTACCTTACCTCAGGTACAGAGGTGTTTTCAGTACATAAGAAAAGTTAAAGCTATATTTTTCAGCTGAAGGACACCTAATTTTTCTGATTTCAGACCTAAGTAGAATTTGCATAAGAGAAAGGCTGAAAAAAATATCTACCAGTTCACCAGATGGAAATGTATCACAGAACCTGAAACAACATCTAAATTTAGAATTTCATTGATTCTGCATATCTGGTGTGTTCAGAATTACACACACAGCTCCCTCAAAAACCCCCATCATTGTGTCTCTCTACATGGTTGAAGTATTTTAACACCTGGTGCTAATTTATAGCCTTGTTTTCTAGCAGAACAAGGATTCTGCAAACATATTATAAATTAATGATGTACATTAAAATGAAAACTACTTATCAGTATCAAAGAAATTTGATCTAGGTATAGAATTTACATTGCCTTCACAAGGCAGAAAGTACAAAAAGCTTTCCTTATTAGTTGGCTGTTTTATACAAAAAATAAATCCCATTCTGACATATTTAGATTAGCCTTTCAGATGGGAGTATGTTTAATGCTCAGTCAATAGCTAGTTTAAAACCAGAAACCAGTATTATGATTAAATTTATAATAAAACATACATAGCTTGGGTTTTTTTTATATTTTATGAAATATGTTTATTTTGATATATTTTATATTATGACAATGCATGCTTTTACAATCAAAAGCATGATCACCAATCCCTTCTGTGCTATCACACACACTCAAACTAGCATTGCCTCCCAGTGAGCTAGAACTATACAGACACTGCTTCTTCTATTTCTGATCTCATCTCCTATTACTCCTTTCCACTTCTACAGGAACTCACTCGTGTTATCTGGCTTTGTCTCTATATATGAAATAATCACCAACCTTCTATCAAGTAAAGAATCTCATAAAAAAAGAAAGGAAATACCCACATTCCTTTAGATGCCTACTGACAAAGGATTTTTGGCCTATCTACTGGCTATGACCAATGCAGAATAAAGTCTTTTTCATTCTGACACCAAGAGAACATCTCTATGTGCCTCCCTTAGAGACAGCTGGAATCAACCTCTTCATGGTTTTATCTGAGATCTGACTGGAGGAGCACTGAAAGTGACCATCCTGCAATTAAAACTTAACACATTAACCAGCTTAATGAGCTGATGACTGCTCAGAGAAGAATATAAATGAAAGGGAAAAAATATTCCAAAGAGGGTATGTTTTTTTCCAACATGTCTGAGTAAAGAGAGGAAAAACCTGAAGGAATATTACATGGAATTATCCTGACAGTTTTCCTTTCAGGAGGAGTCTAAAACAGTCTCACTCTTAAGTCATCTCATTTCCCTAAATCTGTGAGGTGTCAGACCAGCATAGTCCCACGAGTAATTTCAGCTCAGCTAACTTTTTAGGCACAGGAGAGTCATCCAATTTGAAGACCTGCAAGCCCTAATCCATCCCTTATTGTCAGCTGAGAGACCAGCACTCTGAGGAGCTCTTCAATGCCCAAACCTACAGATGCCTTCATCAGCTCTGTTGATGAACAGAGCTTTGAACACCTATACAGCATCTCTGCCAGAGTCTGAACTTTGTTTTGACATGAACCCTACAGCTTCAAGTTTTGCTTTAACTTCTTAGCTTTTCAAGTCCAATGCAGTTTCAAGAAAGAGGATGATTAAATTATAAATTCACTGGATCAGGCAGAATTTTCACTTTTGAGCCACAAATTCTCCAGCCCCTGGAGTCAAGATGTGGGTTTTCCATCCCTCCCCCCCCATTCTAGCCACAGACCAAGTTTCCTGCTTCAGAAATAGAAGAATCTGTATTAATCCTTGAAAATCCAAAGCAGCAAAACCAATTTGCCTTACAAACTGGGTTCAGAGGAAACACCTTATTTGCTCGACTCTGAATTTGTTTCTTAACACCTGGTGCTGCTTTTCCCACTACTCAGTACCACTGAAAGACAAACCTGTAATTTGTAAGAGAAACCCTTAAGAAATCTTTTGCTGCAGCTATCCCTAATAAAACACAGCTAGATTTTCACAGATGCCATTTGTGGCCTTTATACATACTTGAAGGTTAAAATTTTAATAATTCTCCTATGCAATGCTGTATCATCAAAAGAAAAAAATTTAATAATTTATAAGAAAGAAAGGCAGAACAGAAAATATTTTATTAATACCCCAAGCACATTTAATGAGACAATAATTTGTGCACTGAAGTCTACAAATTAATTCTCTTATCATGTTTCAGACAGCTGCCTTCATATGTCATTATTTTTAAAACCTATATGATGGTATTTAGTAACTTTTGCTACATAAACTTCCATATAATACTTTTCTCTGATATCTGAATGTATTGTTCCAAAAAACTTTTTTACCAGAATCATAACAGTGTCTAGCTTTTGGAGTTTCATAAATAAAAAATAGTTCTACCTTAAGTTACTCCTTATTTATGCACTGAGAACCCATCAAATGTAAAAAATTGCCCCAAAACAATCACGAAACAAAGAACTCCTGAACCCTTTTTACCTTGTTCATCAAGAAGCTTTTTTGTAAGATCTTCTGCCTCATCTCCACAGTCTAACTCCAGGGGATCATCATTAATATCCAGGTTTTCCAGCTCCAACTCCAAGTCCTCACTCCCAGGTGCTTCTTTATTATCTTTGGCATCTTTTGAATCTGTTTAAAAGTTAAGTAGAAATATTAAATTATTAAATACAGACAATCCTGGTTAGAATACAGGAAGGTTCATATTGCTAAACCTATGTCACTTTAGTGTCCCAGTCCTATTGAAAGGGGACAAAGAGTATCTACTTTTTGAGACCATCCTGTCTCATCTGTTAGGTCTCCATGGTTTGACATCCTTAATACAGCTTTACCCCTATGCCTTAAAACCACAAACACTGTTAAGGATTATTAAATTTTTGGTGCTTTGGTTTGTTCTGAACTATACCTGGTACATCTTCACTGAATGACAGCATACATTGAAACAGAAGAAGATACTTAGAAATGTTGCACTTTAAGTCAAAAGTGCCTTACATGGATCACCAGGGCCATCACATGGCAAGTTCAAAAAATAAACCCAACACTCACCAACTAGCATACTGGGAAATTCAGATACAAAATAGTATCCTCCAAAACTCCAGTAAATGAGTATCACAAATGCTATTTAAAGAGCCAAATACAAAGGTACAAATTCTAATTTAATACTTCCACTGCATATTCTTTATAGTTCAACTGATAACAAAACCGGCAGAGCTCGCTAAAGAGGACGTTTTTTCACACAGACCAAGAAAAAAAGCAAAAAGCAGAACAGGAGGAAAACACTAGAGAAATAATATGCTATGTAGAAGGCTGTATAGAAATCATCTTTTCTTGAAAAGAAGTAATCTACAAATCTCCAGGTGAAGTTTCAGCCAGGAATAGCTTATAGTTTTCTTGAACAACAGTTTTTATTTTACCTGAACAACACTGGTCCAGCATAAATCCAAGATCCCATCTACAGCATTTTATTATGCTTTTAGGCCTCATTTCCTAACTATGCTTCATTAAAAGAAACTCAAGGCAAATAACCTTATTAAATTTTTTAAACAAAAACATGGCAACTGAGCAGGGTAAGCATCATATGGAAATTGTAGACTCACAAAATGAGCAAACTCTTTAGATTTGCAGAATAACTTTGTCTGGAATGGACCTTGGTGAGGTATCTAGTTCAGTCATCTGATCCCAGTGGATGAGGAATGTATTCAGACAAAATTTCTCAAGGACCTTTTCCAACTGTCTCAAAAATATTTTAAGATAGATTCCAGGCTCCCTTGGCAAGCTGTCCCAACACCTTATTATCCTCATAGGGAAATTCAGAATTAGAAATCAGAAACAGGGCTTTGAGCTATAAAGTTGAAATTCCATTAATACCAAACACTGCATACTAAAAAAACGTGGCCAAAACGCTGCTCTTAACCAAAAATGCATGTTCTGTTACACCTTGAACTACTGATGCTGAATGTCATTTTCTCCCTCATTATAATTAAAGTCCAACAATGCCTGATGCTGAACCTAGTCAAGTGATGAACCATCAGAAGTGAGGAACCATCCAGGACTTCTAATATACTGGAATTCTACACTGAGACAGTTGGTTACCATAAGCAGTTTAGTTGAAAAAAAAAAAGGAATATGCACTAACATCTTGGAAAGAAGATAAATGTCTGCATTTCTCACAGAAAAGTTAACATTTTCTCACACTGGTGAATCTCCACTTATATTAAATTTTAAATTCTATCAATATTAAAATATATTCCCTTTTTTTCCTTTCCTTAAATAGCATATTCAGATATAATTCCTACCCCATATAACTTAATCCCTACAAATTAATCTGAACTGGTGTTCCTTCCTGATCAACACAAATTAATTAATCAGAGAATCAAAATTTCCTCCAAATTTGCATTTCTGTTGAACAAGATATCTTAAAAAATACTCATCTAGGCATTCTACCTCTTGATTCATCTTTGCCAGATTCCTTGTTCTGGGAACATTTTTCATTATCTTTAAACAAAATTGCTGGTACAAAAGCCTTTAAGTCGATGAGATTCTCATAGAAGTTTCTAGCATCTTCATCTTCCCAGATACCCCCCTCCAAGTCATATTCTCCAGGCTTTCCTGGTGTGAAAATATCAATACCAGGTCCATGTTCTGCAAAAACAGAGAAACCATAAGAGTTATTTACACAAATTTCAGATGTACCTCTTCATATTAAAAAAATTACTGTTAGAAACATGTGAGTCTATTTATTACTGTTGCTGTTTTTACTTAAATATTGCAATGTAATGTTTAAAGTGCTTTTAACAAGCAAATCTTAATATTTTCTATATCAGTAAGTTATCTTCAAATTGTAAATTGGATACTGATAGAAAACAGACAGTATTGGAGTAAAACTGAAACCAAGAAATACATTATGTGGTATTAGAAAGGAAAGCTACAACAGGCTTTAACCACATCAGCATAAAAAGGAATTGCTTTGAGTATGACTAATTTTTACCTCATTGTATTCTAAGAACAGAAGATTAAAAAGAATAATTTTAAATTTAGAGGCATTCAATATATAGAACTCAGAATTCCTTCAGACATGAGGTACATTCATGATTTCAAGATCCTTTCTGAATCTAAAATTTGAGATTCATTAAGGCACTGAATAGCTTCACCAGCTAAACAATGTACTTCTCAGGAGGTCAGAGAGCCACCTAGTGACTTAATTAGCTTAACAGTATGCTCCTGTTTATAACATTCAAACCCGTTTTTGAAACAGGTTCTTTAAATATTTTTTAAAATGCATCATATAAAATGGAAAGGATTAGGTAAAAAATATTTTAGTTTTCCATTTATTCCTGTACTACCTGAAACAAATCTAAAGAGATATAAATTACCATAAGTATACAACATACAATAGTTACGGTTGCACGTTAGGTTTAACTACTTTCATTAAAAAAACATGTGTTTTTAATTCATTGATATTCTTAGAGGAGAATGCCTAAATAAAAAGAAATAAATAGAAAGTACACATTAGTAAGAGGGTTTGTTTTGCTTTCCCATCACATCCAAGACAAATCCAGCCTTCTGTTTACTTGCTTGAGAAGATGGCCTACCCTCAGGTGTTGGTTTCTCTTTGGGAAGATCAGGCATATTTTCATCCAGAAGATCAGCTAGAGACTGAGAATTTGCCAACAGCTTCTGATAGGACATGGAGAACTCCTCATACTGCTTGTGTCGATCCTCACTCAGCTCTCCTTTAGAGTGAAGAATGCGCCTACAAAAATCAGAAGTACAATAAGATGAGTTTTTAAATCAAAATATATTTGAGCTATACTGAACCACTACCCATGTCTCTGAGCAAAGCTAAATTTCCCTCCTTGAGAGAGAAATATGGTAATTCTATCTTAGACCACAATAGCCAAAATTTAAATTATGCTCTCCTTTTTCTAAGCAACCATACTGAATTACCAACTTCAATGTCATTGAGGGCAGGGCAGCCACAGAAATTTTAACTTCAATGATCAAAGAAAAAGGCTAATTTTTTTTTTCATCATTATCCTGCAGTAGTCTTGTGCTATGAAAAGGTTTTTGTAGTAAATTAAAACATTAAACTTATATGAAAGCTGGATAAAAGCTGCTTTGCATCTGCAATAACACATTTCTACGTTGTTCAAATAACTAATGGGCAATCATTGCCCAGAGGCTCAAAAAAATTTGCTGATTAAGACCAGCCCAATAATTTTCTATCAAACTGAGTTATTTGGAGTCTATCAACCCAAAGTAAGAGCAGCTGCATTTATTTCACCACACTTCTTTGAAAGCTTTTTTGTGAAAATATTAATACTGATTTTAAACTCTCTTAAAAAAATTAACTCCACTGTCAAAAGCAACTTGCATTTCAAGCAACAAAATCACTGCTTAAAAGTGCACACTAAAGCAGTTTCAGAATTACAGATACAACAGCACAACTCGATTTTCTTACCAATCTAACTACACTTAAGACCTAACAAGTTATCAGCTATTGCTCAACACCACAAACCAGCTTAAAAACAGATTCATTCATTTTTTAGTAGATACCACTGTTCAAAAGCATTACTCATTACACACTTTTGCCCTTTGCCAGTCCTTCATGATCTAGAATAATCATATAAAGTCACATAAAACTCCGCATGATGTTTGAAAAGACTAGATCTTTCCTTCAGAAACCTGCAATTTACCATGGGCTAAAACAAATAGGACTTAATAATTAAATACAAAGTACTTGTATGCTACCTGAAAGACAAAATTATTTAGATTGTGATCACCTCATAAAATCATACAGTAAATCCTAGGAGTACAAGTTGCAGATGTATCATTCATTTCAGAAAGACAAATCTCTGTTCCATTTTCAGAAGATTCCCTTCTACTCACTGTTCCACTTGGGTGCTCTGATTAATTTTAAATGCATATTTTAAGAAACTTAAGAAAGCTAAAATTCTTATTTTGGAAAACATATAACATTTTATAATATTAACACCAAATTTTGAAAGTAACACACAGCTTTTCTTTCACATACATGCTCTTGTATTTTCTCAATTCCTAGCATATTTGCTCATTCAATTTTAACATAAAAAAGGTAAAAAAAAAAATTAAAATCCTTTGAAAACTCTTGGACTTAAGCAATTTTGACAGCAAGTTACTATCCATTTTATTTATTAGAAGCAACCAAAAATTACACTTCTTGATTCTTACAGGGTGTTACACTATTATCTAAGTCAAATTCCAAAAAGGAATATAAATAACAAAAACCTCCTCGAGTCCCTACAGGAGCTCAAAACATAAAGCAGCTTGGATTAAAAAAAAAAATAAATTTAAAAATCAAGAATTTTCAGTACTTTGAACCAAACATACAGAACAAGGTAAGCTTGCTAGTACAAAGCTTGCCACAGAAGACTGATGAATGATGGTCAGTCCTTGATTTTGGAGTTAGCTAAGAATTAACAATGTTCTAGTTTGTTCCCAACTTCAGCTCCTGAGAACCACATTTTCCCACCTGTGGCATGATCCACTCTGGATGAAGGGCTCCTACATGGCTGAGGAACAAGTTAGGTTTTTAACAATAAGGGACCCTTCAGGCTGGCTGAGCTGTTTGAGGAGGCTACTACAGCAAAGACACAACTGGGCTCAGATTAAGCATGGACTTCCAAAGGCAGGATGACAGAATGAGCCTGCCTTGGAAGTCTGATTTGTTTTACAGTAGCTTGAATAATGCAAGTAACATTGGACTAAGCAGCCAGTACCCCTGACCATGCATCCTGACCAAGATGAAAGCATCAGAAGATAAAGTTTGAAATGAGGTGTGAATGCCAGAAGTCCTGAAGCAGGCTGCATCATTAGGCTTTTAAACAGTAAATATACAATCATATGCTTGCCAAAAGACACAAACATTTTGTAGCATAAAAATTCTAAAACACTTTAAGCAATTTAAGTTTAGGGACACAAGTGTTGACTTTTTTCAGTTCCCAGTTAATTGTAAAGCAAAAGTCATCTTTATACCTAGCATATTCACAGGGTGAGACATAAAATCCCCTATCATCTGCTCAAAATCAAAACTTTGTGTAGATGTCTTGCTAGGGGGCAAGTTGCAGTAAGGCTAGAAAAAGTTTTATTTCTTGACCCTCTTACAAAACCACACCCAAGTAACATGTTATCTGCTCCTGCAAAGTAGAGCAAGAAAAATTAAACTAAATAACCACTGACTTCCAAAGGGCAGTAGTTCAATTTAGATTGAGGAAGCATGATAAGTGCCAATTAATAGCCCTTCCACAGAGACAGCTATCCATTAGGTACAGATTTTCAGTTTAAAATATACCAGCTACCTCATAAACATGAGCACTGAAGCTCTGTGCTATTATTAAAAACCAAAAAGGCAAAGTGATGTAAAAATAGTACAGGAGTTTCAGTTCCCAAAAGACAAGTGTTAACAAATCCAAGCTAAAGCATACTAAGCAATCTTTAAAAAATACAATTAATTTTTCAATACAATTAGAAATAAAGCATACAGCACTTATCTTGATGTCTCCAGAGTGCTGCAAAGTGCCAAAACACCTCGTCAGATCTTAAAACACCCCTAATTCAGACAAAATAATATTCTTTCATATCCAACACTCACTTTTGAAAAACACACACCAGAATTTGGAAATCAAGTTGCTCCCTCCCAATGACACAGCCTGACTCTGATTTGCTATTAGCTGTGTAACCAAACAACCCTGGGGTTCTACTGTTAAAGAGGAACTCAAGGTAGTTTTCCTAATTACCCACATGCATAAACCTTTATATCTAATAATGCTTTTTTTTTTTTTAATGATTCAGAAGGTAACACAATATTAAAGCACTGCTAAGCATATTAGCACTGCTTGGCATATTAATTTTCAATGAACTCAACCAGTCTGTACAGCCTAAGTTATTTCACAGTCACTCTTCTGACACAGATACATTCAACAGGTCTTTGTATCATAACCTGAAGATTTGACACTGTTGATGCACAAGAGGGAACAGTTTGCTGCCTGTTCACTTTCCTGGTTCTGGAGTAACACTGAGAATAAAAGCTGCTGCTATCAGCCAAATGGATTAGGTTTCACATACACAGAAGATCACTTTTTCCAATAGGATTACTTAGCCATCTTTAAAAAAAACAAACAAAAAAACAAACAAAAATTAAATTAAAATATAAATAAAAACAAATAAAATCCCAAAAACAAAAAAATCCCCAAACACATAAACAAAAAACCCCAACAACAACACATCACCACAATCACTTATTAGAAACCCACAGTTTACAATTTCTATAGTATTCACAGACTTCTTACCAGGCAAGTTTCTGTCTTTGACCTCATGCCTTGCACAATCTCAGTATGCAAGCACCAAGGGTCTCTCTTGTTACAGACATGTTGTAAGCAAATAAAATTAGGCAATAAAGTTTTTTGATGTCTTATATCTTCAACAAAACTTATTCCCCAGCTTTTATTAAGCAGCTAAAATAAACATCTAAAAGTTCAGACAGATATCAATGATAAAATTATCTTCATCCAGTGACAGACTATACTTGTTCACATTCCTTCCCAAAAATAAAGCTTTGCACCCAAGTTCAGAGGGGTAATTCAGATAATGAGGTGTCTGCTCTGAGCTACTCAAAGCGGGCTCAATGATAAGATTGGACCAGGCTGCTCAGGGCTCTATCCAGTAACTTTTATCCAGTTGTGCAAGTAAAGATTAATGTATTTTTCCCTCTTCCAGAATGCTAATACTTCATCATAGTTTCTTAATATTCCTCATATCTCTTGGCATTTTTTCCACTTTTATTTCCAGTCATACAGACTTTTCAGCAGTCGTTCATTGAATCCCAGACAGAACCAATGTGCCCAGAAATCTTACATTTGCTTCCAAAAAAACAACAACTGAGTAAATAACACACTGTAAAGTAGTAAGGTACTTGTACAAATTATGAAAGCTCAAAAGTCAGTTTATGGTCCTGTGAAATACACCACTTATCTGACTGAGAAGGACTGCAGCACATTACCCACAAGACAATGGATTGAAATTTAAAGCCTTGGTTTGGGAACATCAAATTTTAATGTACTCCAAGCATACATTTGGCCCTGGATGGATGGCCAGCCTTTTAGCTGAATCCTCTGTTTACACACAGTAACATCTGCCTGGAATGCTTCCAAAATGATTAAAGAAGGACCACATTTAAATACCAGCAGTTGAGTTTAGGCTGGCTCAAATAACGACAATTCAAGCTGCTTTAAAGAAAAGCAAGTAATTATTAAACAATGTGGTCATGGCAGAAATTAAATTATTCCTATCTTAAAGATGTGCATATTCATACTCTTCAATATTAATATTTCACATAGATACTTAAAGAGTATTTGAATCAAACTATCTGTATCCACAAACACTTCAATACATAAAATTCATCCATATTAAAGTGTAAGGGATGAAAATTTCCCCCCATACTGGTACACTAAAAAAATGTAAACAAACCAAAGTAATTCAGGCATATGCTCCATTATATGGGTGTGGGTGGAAAGGGAGAAATCAGATTGTGCCAACTGGAAAAGGATGGTGCCAGCTGGAAAAAAAACATTATTCTCAAGCTGCTAAGGGGACAGAACCAAACTAAAAGAGTGAAGGGATTAAAAACTAAAGGTCAGCCTCCATTTCAAAGAATCTGTTTAGTTTTTGTTTTTTAAGTATTCAGAGCAAATTTCTAAGTATCTTAGATATATTGCATTACCTTAGATATATACTTATCTTCTACACACCAACACTTTGTATACAAATACCGTAACATATTTAGGCATTTCATAAACAAACTATTTTTTTCTCCACAAATAAAAAGCAACATTTAAATGTCACCTGTTTTGTCTTTCAATATTTTGTAGCTCCCTGTGGTCCCTTTTCAGGTGTTTGGTCAAAGACGTAAAGTACTCCTTCAACAAATTCTGGAAGGGCTGTTGTTTCTCTGGGCTAATTATCTCACTAGGAGGAAAGCTCAAGTTAAACTTCTCTGCAACAGTTTTTACTTTCCTTGGCACCAAACCAGCAATGTCATCTCCACAGTGCCGACAAAAGCTGATAACCACAGAAACATGAGTATGGGATTCTCGATCAGCGTTAATAATATTTTTAAGCTGCTCATAGATTAAAGACAGACCTTCCTTGTCAGTGAATATCCCAACTATTGTCAATTCCGCAATGAAACGCAAATCCGTTCTTAACTTGGTGATGTTGGGAGTCTTCTCCTCTTTCCTTGCTTCAAAATGTTTTTTCCAAGCCTGAAGTAACGAGGGAGCAAAATCAGCATAACGCTGGTGAAAGAGGGAGCACAAATGCACAGCGCAGTTCACGTCCGATATTTTCAGTTTGGCTTCCACAATAGAAGCTACTGCTTCTGCAATGTATTTGCTTAAATTCAGGCTATTAAAGTCATGGGACAGGGAGTCCCTTTGTTGCTCTGTAATGGTTTTTAGCTTCTTAACAAAAGCTGTGTTCTTCTTCAGGCTGGAATCTAGCCTGCTGAAGAAGTTTTCCTCAGGGCGACTGTCTGGTGCGTTCTGGTTTTTGCTCCGGAGCTCTTTCCTTGCCTGGTGGCGCTCCCAAGCCTCCTGATGGAGCTGATGTGCTTCCTCTTTTTCCCTAAGAGAAATGAAAATCAGTCATTTCCTTTAAGGACCTTACTTTCACATTAACAGTTCAAAGGCAAAAAGTCACAGTTGGAAACCCTCAAGCAGTTCTAAACACAACTAGCCCTTAATTCTGTATTTTTAACTATTTAACAAGTTAGTCCTAGAAAGCTAAAGCATCTGCTTCATAAACTACTCTGTTTGATTTTTTTTTTTGCTGCAAAGGTAAGTACTACTTCATACAAAATGAAATTTCTGAAATATTTCTAAGTAGCACATATTAAACCAACAGACTTAGAAAATATGAACATAAATATCCATTTACTCCAGACTGAGATGAACCTTTTAAAGAAAAGAACAGCCTTTCAATGGGTCACAGCTAAGGAAAATCTTCCCAGACTACTGAGATCTGACAGAAATTTTTTAAAAAGGTGAAATACACTTGTCCCAGCAAGTGTGCATTACATGGTCATCACATGGAGAATACTAACAAAAACCAGTACTACAGACCCAACTAGCAGAGGACAGAGCTGAAAACTCACAACTACGTAGAAGTCAAAGCACAGTCAGCCACCCATGTAGAATTTATAACAGGACATACAACTCATAGTAAATAATTCAAACAGGTAATCTTTTATAGTCCTGACCACAATGCAGACAGCAGGACTACACCATCTGGCTCAATTAAACCATTAAAGGACAACTTACTTCAGTTGAGCAGCTGCTTCTTCTTGTTTCTTTTTCTCTTCCTCCTCTAGTTTCTTTTTCTCCTCCTCTTCCAGTTTCTTTTTTTCTTCTTCTTCTTTCTTCTTCTGTTCTTCTTCTGCCTTTACTTTATCCTCTTCCTTTTTCTTCCGCTCCTTGTCTTCCTTCTTTCTTTTATCCTCATCCAGTTTTTTCTTTTTATCTTCAGGAACCTTTAAAGTCTCTCTTTTCATGCCAACCTTGACATCTTCTTTTGGCTTCTCCCTGGTGCTCACTGGTCGCCTTTCAGGAAATTCTTTTTCTTTATTATTTAACAGAGATTCTTTTTCTTCCATGTTTGCTGACTTTTTGCGCTCAGCTGGCATTGTGTTACCCAGGCAAATCTGCAGAATCACAAGAAAATCAGCACTTTTAACTTCTTGCTGATATATTAAAGTCACTTTCACAGCCCACCTATACTCACTTAATTCTTAATAAGGTAGCTCACAAATGCTTGATTCATCAGAGCAAAACACAGGTTTAGGTTCTTGAACTACATAAGGGACATAGCAGCAGGTAAATACTTAGCATTTTGTTATAATGTTACACAGCAAAGTTGTCTTTAGCATGAATTATACAGTAAAAACATCTGAGGTTTATGCAACTTGATGAATACAAGATCTAGAAACGTAACCAGAAGTCCATCTAAAAAATTTAAGAATCATGAAAACAAAGTATCTGCAACTCCAAAAATTAATAAAAATATCTGATTCATGAGCAAGCACCTGCAACTCACTGACCCTTCTTCCACCTTCCACTACCTCTACTCAGGAGCATAGGATAATGAAGGTCAGACAGAGCATCAAGTGGTTCAACTTCCTGGTCAAACAGGACCAACTGTGAGGTCAGACAAAATTGCTCCAGGCTCCAGTCTTGAAAACTGCCAAGAAAAGAGACTGCACAACCTCTCTGGCCAACCTGCTCCAATGCCTGACTGTCCTCATTGTAAAAAGGCATCATCTTGTTTTCACCTTTCCTCACTCCTCTCAAGATTTCCCCAGTCATCTCAAGCACATTTCCATATGGCACAAGTACCAGCTGGAAGAGTGTGCTGTGCAGGCTAAGATGCATGCACAGACTTCCCTGCCAACAGAGCAAATGGCAGCAATTGCAGACCAATTACAATTATCAAGATATTAATATTAATATTGATATTAATATTACCAAAGGCTCTAACTTTTATCTCATTCTACAAAGCTAATGGTTTTCTGGGGACTTGTAGGAGCTTTAGCAACTTTGGGGGTTCTAGCCATCTAAGCTTTAGTTTCATTTGGACAAGTATCCTTAAGATAACAAATACTGAACAAAAAAACAAAACAAAACAAAAAAAAAGCACAGAGTACTCCAGATCAGAAGGAAACTCTAAAGGTCACATAGTTCTTCCTTGTTCAAAGCAGGTCAAATCAGATCAGGGGCTTGGCTAGCCCAAGGACTAGGATGCAGTGTTCTCTCCAGGCCACTGTTCCAGTATGTGAATAATCCCACTGTAGCAAAGCTTTTCCTACAATAATCCAGGAATCCACTGTACCTCAGCTTCTGTCCATTTCTTCTCAATCTATCCCTGAACAGCTTTTGAGTTCCATCTTCTCTACACTCTCCCATTAGGTTGCTGCAGACAATAATAAGACTTCCCCTTCTCACAGATGAAGTTTTCCCCCAGCTCCCCCTGGCTCACTTCAGGCAGCCTGTCCTCCAGCCTCCTAGTGATCTTAATTGCCCCCCTGTGGACTTGCTCCAGCATGTCAATGCCTTTCTTGAAATAAGAGTCTACACAACTGGATGTGATGTCTAGATGTGGTCTTGTAAGTATCAAAGAGAGGGGAAGACTCACCTTCCTCAACCTGGATTAACTACAGTCTAGAACTCAGGTGGTCTTAATGCAGTGCCATTCTGCCAACTCATGGCCAAGATCCGATAGGGCCAGACAGGACAAAGAGGCAACTGGAACCACCTAAGCCTTATTTGCCTCAGACTAAATAAATTCTTAAAACAAAAAAATTCTCTTAAAAAATAATTTTCATATATTTACATGCTTCATGTATAGGCAGGACTGGTGGGATATGCTTGCATGTAAAACCTCCTAAAGAACTATCACTCACTTTTTATCAGTAACACTGGTTTGATTCCCAAATGCCACCTCTACTTTCACCTTTCTAACATTTTACCCAGAATTGATGATGAAAATATGCTAGACTCACATATTTCCTGCATCTACTCAACAAAAGTGCACAATGCAACCCTTGCATTCCAATTTAGTGTAGTGTTTCTATTATTTTTCACAAGTTCAGAAGACATTTATAAGCAAGACATCACATGAAAGAAAAAGCTGCTTCCAACCAAGTATCCCACATCTCCTTCACCATCCCCAAACCATAACATGGCAGAATTGTATACTGCCTATTCCACATGGAATGCTATTATGTTATATATACATTATCATTCTTAAGATGCTTGTCCAGATCCTCTGAAGGAAAAAAAAACATTTGCAAAAACTCACAGTATATTCAGATATAGGCAGAGGCAACTTGTGAATGGAAAACCTACTCAGGACTTGGCCTCTTTGTCAGCAATTGGAATGGCACCAATGAAGAAATGTTTCTGACACTGATTTACAGAGTGAGACCCATCAAATCAGCATCACTTAAACAAGTACTAGCAAATTTGGCTCCCTAATGCATGTCTACAACTAAAAGGTTTCACAGTTCAGTATCTCAGAACTACCTGGATTTCAGAAACAGTAACCTACATCACCTCGAAACAGTGTTGTATTAAGTCAGAACTTAACCCAAAAAAAAAACCCCAACCCGAAACAAAACCAACAACAACCCCAAGAAACCCCCCAAATGCCTCCATATTAAAGGCCTGAACTATTTTTCCCATCTCTGCAGTCTAGTTAAACAGGGCCTGTTTCTCACAGATCCACCTGGCATGTAAAAGTACTCCATGTGTTTTGTTTCAAATTCAACAGTAAATTTATTAATCTTTTCTCACTACAAATCCACATTGGAAATTTGTTTAGTTTGTGACAGCTAAATTCTTTCTCCCGCCATTTTTAACAAAAGGGGTCTGAAAAAGGAGCTTTTGGCATTTGAACATCACCATAATAAATTACTCAGAAAAATTAGATCCATTCTAACACTGCAGAAGATTCTCCAATAATTGTATTAAAATGTTTCTCACCAAGAAGTACAGTAAGAAAACAAGAGAGTAACACAGACATCAAAATAAAGAACCTGAAAGATAATAAATTAGGAGCTACGTTTAAAATTAAAACATCAGGAAAAAAGGGTTGTTTGATTAAAGAAATGCTGGAAAAACACACCGCAGTTCCAGTACTCCAGCTTTTATCTTTTTCTCCCACCTGTTTTTAGTAGGGTAATTCAATTCCAATTGGGAAAAAAAAAAACAAACAACAAACCACAATCCACAAACAAAACATCCAGCTACATGTGTAACTTTTAACAATAGGGCTGCTTACCAAAATCACTGTTCTACTCAAACTCTAATTTTAGGAACTCAGAATTCTGTTTTAAAGAGATTATCTGATAAAACAGAGATGGGATTGAAAAAAATAAAATAAAAAAAAAGATGGTGCATAATCGGGTACATTGCAATTTCAGCCACAAGGCAGTGTTATCTCCTTTCTCCCCATGAAACACCCATCCCGACAATGTAGTTTCTAGCAAATTTCTGCCCTGTATCACAGAACAGAAGACTTCTGACTACCTGCTACATAGATAGCTCCTTATCTCACAAACTCTTCACACTGCCAGCTCATTGATGCCTCCCCGATGGCCAGAGGGAGGCACTGCGGGTGCTGCCTCCAAGCTTTACCCTGAGGGTCAGCACCCAAGTGTCAGCCAACAGCAGAGCACGGACAGACCTCAGCTCTGAGCCTGTGCAAGAGCCCTTCCCTCAGCAAGAACCTTCATTTAGACCTTGTTACTCCTCCTCAGCTGCCAGTTGTCACCAGATCTCTAGAAAGCTTATACTTCCTCTAGAAAGTTTACACTTCTGCCCTAATTTGACTGAAACTGGCTGAAAGGTTCAAAAGTTGTGGGAAGCAGAGAAAAATGGAAACCAAGAGGCAGGAGGAGGCTCACCTGAGTCTAACATCCATAGGAAATAAGGATGAAGATATGGAGCTTGTTTCCTTGCAGTTCCCTTAATCTGCACCATTAAGAGAAACTTAATCATTAAGAGAACTTCTGCTTGATGTCTAATGTTTCCATGAATGTCCTGATGAAAAGGCATGATAACAGCATGAGCCTTATGAGCCAATAAATAAGAAATGGTGATTACAACTGAAAATTAGAAAAGACAAAGAAGACAACACATGTTCCACATACTTTGGACTCTCAGCAGCCTACTTCTGTAGTGACATTTAGATCCTTTAGCACTCTGTATTCTCGGTTTCATCACTTAAAGATGCTATTCAGCCAAAAGAAACTATGTCTCTTAATTTTTCACTACTTGACCTACCTTAACTCAACCTCAGTCAAGACATTTTTTGTTGTATCTGAATTTCTATTTGGTTTTTTTTTTCATACCAATCTCAGAATTTAAAAACCTTATGGGGTTTGGGTTGGTTAAACTCTAGGCTTGTAAACTTAAAAACAAAGATCCTGAAGTACACAGGCAACACTTAAGATAAAGCATCTCTGTACTTACTCTCAAGGAAACAAAAAATTCATAAAAGGCATTCAGCACCATTAATCTACTCACTACTCAAAATAAAAGGATATTGGATATTGGTCCAATATGCTTGAATCCTCTCAAAACACTAAAAGCAGCTGATTTGCACAGACTGCAGTGCCATGAACCAGAACCTCAATCCTTGCAAATACAAGTACACAGGAAACAAACATGGTTTTATTAAACTAAGAATATTGAGATCTTTAACATTCTACTGCTACTGGGAACTAAATTGATGACATAAGGATTCCTTTATGCATATGCTACTCTACTACAAAAGAGATAAGAGAGATTAAAAACATAAGCAAGATATCCCACTTCTGAATGGCTGAAAAACCTCAGCAAGAAACTTCCTCATCTCAGAAAATTAAGTTTCAAGAACTGAAACGTAATTACAGTTTCTCTTAAAGGAAGGGAAGGAACATAAGAACAAAACCGTGCTCAATCAGAAGAAAATAAACCACAAGTTTTGAAAAGTGAGACAGAGAGCAAGTCAGGCAATCAGAGAGGAGGGGAAGGAGCGCCCCTGTCCCCAGTGGCAGGGAATGCCCAGGCGGACAGTTTTACTTTCGCTTAAGTCTTGGAGGAACCGATCTGCTGTCAGATCCGCAGCAACACGCTTTTCACCGGGAAACAGAGGCCTGCGGACCAAGGCGCTGAACACACGCGGAGCGAAAACAACTTCATAGCTAACAGTCCCCCTCGCTTCTTCCAGGACACCCCTACACACCCCTCAATCCACCTCCTCAGGCTCCCCGGCAGCCCAAACACCTCCTGGGGCTCTGCCTTCCCCGCTCGCCCCCACACCCCGAGAAACGCGGCCAACAGCCCCCTGCCCTGCAGCCACCTCACCTCAGCCCTTCCTCCTCCTCCTCCTCCTCCTCCTCACCCCCCTCCACCCCGGGACACCTCAACCCCGAGGAACCCCCTCCCCCGCGCCTCCTCACGGCCCCCGCCTCCCACAGGCCCCCGCACCCTCCCCCCGCCTCCCCCGGGCCCTTTTTCCCGACACACCACGGTGCCGCCCCACCCTCCGGGCCGCCCGGTGCCCTGGCTCTCCCCCAAACGGCCGGTGCCCCCGCCGCCCCCCGCCTCAGCCCCGCTACCTCCGCCCGGTGCAGACATGGGCGCTGCCTCCAGGCCACCGCCGCCTCCTCCGCCCGCCGCGGCCCCTCGAGGCCCCCTCGCTCCTCTCCCCTCACGACGCCCGCCGCGCTCCCTGACGGGGCTTCCGTTGCCTTGCCTGACCCGCAGCACCGCCCCGAAAGAGCCTCCGAGAGCTCGGGACGCCCGCCCTGTGATGCCCAAGCGTGAAAAAAAGGCGATTCCGCCTAAACGCCTCCTCGCCGCGGTTCCGGGCTGTCGGGCGAGTGGTTTTTTTTCCTAGAGGCAAAGGTCAGGCATCCATTCAGGCAGCCCCGGGCGGGGTCCTGACGGCGGGCGGCCCTGCTCGAGTTACCGGGAGGCTGCGGAGGCGGAAGTGGCGGAGGGGAAGGGGGGGCCCGGGAGCGCCGTCGCTCAGAGCGGGAGGGAGGGGAGGGAGAACGGGCCCTGACCGGCGCTTCCTTGGGGGCCTCAGCGCACGGTTCGTTTTGTCGCCGAGCGTGACGTCACTCCCGCGATGTATATTTGGACGTGAGGAGTGACGTCACGCAGGTCGTCATACCTGGGGCGGCCTTTCTGAGGGGAGCGGGCACGGCGGTGCCCGAGGTGTCACTGTGGTAAAACCCCGGGAATAACGGGGGTAACATCAAGTTCTTATGTAATTGATGATTTCGTGGGTGTTTTCTGTTCGGTTTGCAGCCTGAACCTGGCAGCTGCGCTTAACTCTCCTGTCAGATTCCCTCGGCCTGGACAACCGAAGGTGTTTTACAGAGGTAGAGTCAGTTACACAAAACTTTATTTATTTTTTTTTTTAAGTGCTCACAAACTGCACGCCTGGGCATGGTGTGGGTTGCTGGTCAAGCCTAAAGTCACCCAGGCTGGAAAAAACTGGTACAATCCAGAATTTCAGGATTTGATTCTTGGTTTTTATTTTACATTTAGGCTCTGGATTCTGACAGATTTTTCTCGCTTATGGGAAAGCTCACACCCCTCTAGACTTAACAACGAGCACACACAAATACTTGGCCATGGCAGCAGGCACAGGCCTTGATGTGCATAATGAGATTATTCAGCTGTTAAAGCCACCTTTTATTCCGAGGCAAGGGGGAGCTCAAATCTGAGGCTCTGGTTACTGATGCAGAGCTCTAGGTGTGCTCTGCCAACTGGAACAGGACTAGACAGGTTTGGTTGTGAATTTTTTTGTTTTAGTTTTAAAGGAAAAAGCTCCCTGTTTTTTAACTTCATTGCTGATTTTGTAGACACATCTAAAAATCTCTCTGGAAAAGTTTGAAAGGACCAAGTCACAATTGTTATTTACACAAAGCATTCAGGTGTCCCTGCTACACACAGGTCTCTTCTACTTGCCAAAATTTTATGATTTACCAGGTTGATGAATGATTCACTAGAGTAGAGCAGATCCATGTGCTAAATGCAGGGGAAAAAGGGTTAAAGGGGAAAAGTAACTCCTGTTAGTGTTGGTGCTTTCTTTTCCAAGGCACCACTTCTGTACCATCAGTGGATGTCACCAAATGACACTTTTTTAGACTTATTTGTAAAGGTGAACTCAGTGTTATATTAGGCTTAAGTATCATTTTTAGGGGCATTATGTCAAGAAATGGTGGTGGGTTGTGGGGTTTTTTTGTGTTATATATGCACTATCAGTATAATTTTGAAAGGAAACAAAACCTCCTGTATTTACACCACACTCCTACAGAGCCACAACTACATTGGAACTGTTTTTTGTGGGGACCATGCAAGTAAAACTTGTTTTACCTTTGTCTGATAGCTCAGAAGGTTTTTCCTTCTAAAACACTTGTTTCATTTGTGTACCTACTGATCAAGTTTTCCTTCTAAGTTACCAAAAAGAACACCAAGTTGATTTCGTTTCCGGAGTCTCAGATGTAAAGCATGTCTTTCAATTTTTTGAATTCCTGAAGTTCTTATTCCCAGCTTTTTCAATGTTTCCTCAATTAGTGGCCCAACATACACACAATATTCAGGGAAACCACAGTTGTGCCAAATACTAATGTAGAATCTGTAGGTGTACTCAGTATTTCCATGTAGCCAAATCCAGAAAATGATCTTTTTTCATCAAGTGAGCTGATATTCACATCGTTTTTTCAGACCCATCTGTTTTATCCCCACAATTTTTCAATTTTTAGATTATTTATAGTCACCATTTCCTGGAAAGGAGCAATATTTTAGTGCATGTACTTTTGCAAGATACACAAGTTTGTGTCTCACCTTGTTTAAATAATCCCACCAGTCCATCTTGACACTCAGATCCAAGATAACCTCTCTCCACCACAGACCTCCAGCTGACAAACTTCATCACAAACTTGTGAGAAGGTTCTGTGGGTTGATACAACTCCTTAAGTGGCAAGGACTTTAGAAATCCCTTTAGAAATGCCCCCAGCTGATGAGGATTTTTTATTAAAATATTGCAAGTTCAGCTCTGCTAGGTAGTCAGTTCCATACTATTTAGTACATAAAACCTTGATTTTGAAGGATTTCTATATTTTTTAGCCAAAACATTAGAGATGACTGAATCAGCCTCATGCAGGAGTCTTCTCTAGAACAGACTGTCTTTTCCAGAACAATCAGGCCCAGAGTATGTGCCCTTAGCAGCACTGTTCCTGCTGGCACAGGTACCACTTTCTCACATTTAGTTATGAATCAAAGTCAACAAAACCTTTTATTGACCTAGATATAGTTACAACAAGGCTTTTCTCAGGTGTTATCATGTCCTGTGCAAGGTGCTTATGCTGGCAAAATCTGCAAAACACTTTAAATCTTCAGCAACTGAGTTTTGAATCACAGCAAAAACAAAACAAAACCAAACAATTTGCCTTGATGAGGTGTATGTTCCATAAACCCACGCTTTGGCCTGATTAAAGCAGCAAGTGAACTCACATATACAAATATTCTATTCCTTCTCTGAGACCCACATGGTGTGACAGAACCACCTCATTTTGTCCTTTCTAGCTTCAGATGACTTTTAATGTTCAAACCTATTCCTCCTATCAGTGTTGATTTTGAAATATTCCACTCGGTCTCTGTCTGCTGTAAAGCAAAACCATTTGATATCTGATATAAAAATATTGACATTTGATATAAAAAGCATTGATATCTGCTACTTGACTGATGTTTGCTTAAGAACAGTGGAATAGTATTGCATCATCATACAATCTGACTGCAACTTTTGTCTTTTTACCCAAGCACAGAATAGAATCTATGATTCTATGATTCTATTTAACTAGATCAACCTTTTATGCCTCTTTACTGTGAACTCAGAATTATGTGCTGTTGCAATGTTATTTTCAAGGTTCTTTGTTCTATTATACATTGAAAAAAAGAAATATTCAAGGCCACATTTCTGCTGTGCTTTACTTTTGGCTGCATCGTGTCCTCCTATAGCTGTATCCTTTTTCTTTCTTTGCTGCTTTAAAGGTCATTCACTTTTAATTTTTCTCCTATTATAGATCTGCATAAGTCCAACCACACAGCCTCAAGGAACACAAGTGGCCCTTCTCCAAGAACTGTGAATATCATAAAATCCCTTGTCAACAGTGGTGTCATAACTGATTCTGTTGCAAAATTCAGTTCCACCTGCTCCAAAAGCACATTGCCTTTGTTTGATTTGAAGGACAAAATCCTCTTTGATTTCCCTGTTGTGAAGGCAGTCTACCAAGTAGATTCATGGACACAACCAAGCCCGTGGGAAAGTGATTTGCCAGTACCCCTCTTACCTTTCATGCCTACATTCACACAAAGTTTACAGAATCACAGCATGGTTGATCCTGGAAGGGACCTTTTGAGGTCATTTGGTTCACCCCTCCCTATTTGACCAGGGCTACCTAGAGTCATGTGTCCAGACAGCTTTTGAGTATCTCTAAGGATGGAGACTCCACAACCTCTCTGGGTATCCTGTTGGAGCACCTGGTGGTTACCCTCACAGTAAGAAGGTGTCTCCTGACGTTCAGACAGAACCCAGTGTTTCAGTTTGTGCCCATTTCCCCTGGTCCTGTCACTGGGCACCACTGAAAAGAACTTGGTTCTGGCCTCCTTGCATCTGTCTTTCAATATTTACAGTCATTGATAAGAACCCCCTGAGCCCTCTCTTTAGGCTCAACAGTCCCAGCTCTCTCAGCCTTTCCTCATATGTGAGGTGCTCTGGTCCATCATCTTCATGGCCCTTCTCTCCAATATGTCCATGACCTCAGAACTGGAAATGTGTGTCCTCACCAGTGCCAACCAGAGCAACCTCCTGGCAATACTTTACCTAATGCAGCCCAGGACATGGCCCTCTTTGCAGCAAGGGCACATTGCTGGCTCAGGGTCTACTTGGAGTCCACTGGGTCCCCAAGGTGCTTTTCTGCCAAACTGCTTTCCAGCTGGGTGCCTCCCAGCATGTGCTGGTGCATGGAATTGTTCCTCCCCATATCCAGGACTTTGCACTTTTCCCCGTTGAGCTCCATGAAGTTCCCATCACCTCATTTCTCCGGTATGTTGAGGTCCCTCTGGGTGGCAGCAGGACCCTCTGGAGTATGAGCCACTCCTCCCAGTTTTGTTTCATTTGCAAACTTCCTAAGGGTACACTTTGCCCCTTCATCCATATCATCAATGAAGGTGCTAAACATGACTGTACCCACTACAGACCCTTAGAGGATACCGCTAATTAGACTTTGTACCACTGATCACCACCTCCTGGACCTGGCCCTTCAGCCAGTTTTCAACCCACCCCACTGCCTGCTCATCCAACCCACTCATCACCAGCTTGACTATGAGGGTCTTACGGGAGACAGAGTCAAAAGCTCTGCTGAAGTCCAAGCAGACACCATCCACGGCTCTCCCTCCCCTCAGCCACCAAGCCAGTCACTCCACTCTAGAAGTTTAAATTGCTCAACCCATACTGACTATTTCTTAAGACTTTCTTGTCCTTCATGTTTCAAAATGGTTCGCAGGCACCTGAAAACTTTAGATTAAGCTTTTAGGTACTGTTAAAACTTTGCTTCTTGCAGTTTTTGTTGTTGTTGTTTTGGTTTGGCTTGGGTTTTTTGTTAGGCTTTCCAGAGGTTGATGAGGTTACCCTGTGTTTTCCAGACAAACCAGAACCAGCACCCCATAGACAGAAGATGAAGCTTTGATACTTTCACAGATTTGTGTGGCTTCCACAGAATTGTGGAAAGCAGAACCACCTGCAGCACATTACCCAGGACTGCATCCAGGCGGGTTTTGAATATCCACAGAGAAGGGGACCCCACACCCTCCTTGGGAAACCTCTTCCCACCCCTCATAGATCCACTACAGGACAGACAGTTTAATAGGAAATGTGCGCAGCTTTTTAAGTGGAAATACCGGGATACTGGAACATCTGAAGCGGCTGAGGGGATCAGAGGCACAATCTGTACGTGGAGGACGTGGACACGGACGATCCCCCGCGGGACATCCCCTGGCGGGGTGGGAGGTGGCGGCCCCGCCTGCCCGGGGGCGGCGGCGGCGGTTGGCGGGGGCTGCGCGGCGGCCATGGCGGCGGCAGCGGCGGGGAGCGCGGTCCGCTGCGCCCTATGGAGGGGCGGCCTCCGGCGTTGGTACCGCACCGAGCGGGGCGTCTACGGCTACAAACCGCGGAAGGCGGCGAACGAGCGGTCGGCGGAGGCTCGAGGTGGCGGGGAGAGAGGGAAAGCAGGTCGGACACCATCATCACCCCACCTTACGCACACCCTACAACCGCCGCTGGGCTGAGGGGAGGGAGGGCGGCGGAGGCTGCCCCGGAGGGGAAAGGGGGGGTTGCTGATCCGCCGCGGAAAGCGGGGAGCTGGGTCCCGGTCTGGGCCAGTCGGGCTGCGAGGAGCTACCGAGCCCAGGGAGGAGCCCAAAGTCCGAGGGCGCTGAAGCGTCCCTCTGAGGCGCTTTGTAGTTTGTTCTCGTTACCTTCCCGAGTGGCGTCCGGAACCGCCGTGTCTGTGTTTGTTCAGCCTGGAGGAAAGCCACATTCCAGAGTGACTGCCAAGAAGTTGGAGACTCCCTTTTCACAAGGAGTCCCATGGAAAAAAAGAGGGGTGATGGGTGCTAGTTACCCCCGGGGAGATCCCGACTGGACACCGGAAGAAAAGTTTTCATTTTGAGAACAGTTGGACATCGGAATAATCTCCCCAGGGAAGTGTTGGATTGCCCAACACTGGACACTTTCAAGCCTCAGCTTGACAGGCTGCTGGGCCAGCTGAGCTGTGTTCCTACCCAGAAAGTTTGGACCAGGTGATCCTTGAGCAGTCAATGATCCGATGTTCTCCTCAAGGCTCCCAGCAGGTTTTAGCTTGCCTAAAGCCTCTTCTTGGCAGTGGGCTGAGGGGTGCTGATCCACTCTCTGGGTCTCTGAGAAGCTTCTGGTACCAGCTTCACAGGCTGAAGTAACTGTGATAATGAGTTCTTGTGTTTTACTGCTCATAAAAGCACCCGTGCCACACATCTCTCATTTTTCTTTTTTACATTGTTGTGCTTGAACTAGTTAAGTACAGGTGACTCTCCTGCAGCAATACCTGTGATGGTTTTAGCTAGGATTTATACTGCAGAAAAAGGTATTTAAAGCAAAATACTCTCCGGAGTAGGAGTGTCTTCCTTACGTTAACACCGTAGGAGACTCCAATAGGAATTAAGCCCATTGCACAGAAGCTGTCATGAAACTGAACTGTTAAATCCTGGACACCGAGTCCCATTACTAAGTAATCTCCTTGTTAAATAACAATAGGGTTACTTATTTTTTGTGTTACATTTTAAAAATTTGCTTTTAAGTGGCTTTCTTGCTGTGAGTATTGTGGGAGATGCTGGTGTTACATTTTTCTGTGGAAGAACCCACTGAAGAAAGGGATCTGGTTTGAATGGGCCAACTGTGTGAATGTACAGGTTGGAGCAGAGTGCTGGCAGTGAAAGTATGAATGTCAGAGAAATAACTTTGTGAAACAGCCTAAGAAATTTCATTATTTTGGAAAAGGACAGTCTTCAGACTCCATAATGTCAGTGCTGCATCTTTATCAGGGAAAAAAAACCTCAAACCCTGACATTAGAAATTCATTATAAGCTGGTTCATATCACTAGTTGGCAGTAGGTTCTGCTTGTATATGTAATATTGGTCTATTTATTGACCATATGCTCAATGGCAGTAATGCTGTATGTGTGTGACCTTTCAGCTGGTCAAGTTTTGCTGATGTTGATAATGTTCTGACCTCAATGCAAAATGCCCACAACAGTGTGTTGCTGGGATTTGTTGAAAACCTTGTTCATATATTTAAATTTTTAGTGTATCTGTCTCAGTATGTGTACATCTTGCTGGCTCCTGCAGACACAGACTTTCCTTTTTGAAGCTGTAGGACCTGAGTTACTGTTAAGACCCTGTGCTCTTGTCATTCCAGCAAGGAACAGGGCAGCACAAGTGGTATTGAGTTGCCCGAGGAGTAAGACTTTGCACATTGATTCTGTGCCATTCTTGAGTTGGACATACCTGTTGTAAAGAGACCTGAAGCAAGATTTAGCTTTGCTTATCTTTACAGGAGCCTAACCATGAGGGCAGCTGTGGGAGAAGTCTAGAGTCTACTTGATTGAAAAATTAACAAGTGAAAAGATTCAGGAGTTTGGTTTTGGGAGCATGTGGGGTGATAAGGTGAAAACAACTGCTTAAAAAAATTATCTCTCCAGCCAGAACCTTCATGGTTATCAGTGGAAAGAATACTCTTGTGTTGGTGCTGTAAACTGATTAAATGTAAGCACATGATACACTTTTGCTTTCTTTTTGTTTCTAGTTGACCATGCTCTTGCTCGTTTAATAACTGCATATGCTGAACATGGCCACAAAGCAGCCAAAATAAATCCCTTGTTTGCTGGCCAAGCTGTTATGAACACAGTACCTGAAATCCAGGAGCTGGCAGAAACTCTTCAAGGGCCTCTCATAACTACAGGTATGTGCCTTATTACAGCAAATTCTCTTCCCAGGTGGTTTATTAGGAGGCTGCATCCACTGTGGAAGAGCCAAATACTGAGTGGTGGTTGAAAATTGTTAACTTCAGCCTACCTATGAGTTTGTTGCAGAAGCCACTGAGTAATGAGTGTGTGGTTTCTAGCATCTTTGAAAACCTTAAAAATTTCTACTGGTTCTTACAGCTGCTGAGGTTTTTACATTAATTTCTTGAGCTGCTGTAACATTCTATGATTTAGCATAATACTTGACACTGTAGTGAAGTTGGGGCAGAAGTCAGGACTTGTCTTTTCTTGGATTCTTGCTGTGGCCTTGAAAAAAGGGGAGACTCTCTCTGCTTCATTTCCTCTGTCTGCAAAACAAGTGCTTGTTTACTTGTGATGTAGCTGGGATTGGAACTCCCCTCTCTGAGCGACAAGATACCAAGTGCTATACTGAGTTGCAAAACCAGTGATTTTTGTTTTATTTGTGTTAAACTCTTTGAGAAAGCCATTTTGGCACCTTATAAATAAGAACGAGACCCTCAATAACACTGAAGTGTGCTCATAAAATAATTTCTTGAGTTTTATTTTTAAATGGAGGAAAGGAAGACATTAATTTGTACACTCAAAATGTTAATATAATTGTGAGACAACAGTTTAGGTCTAAATGCTTCCCTCTCACCTCCTGAAGTAGCTAATAACATTTATTTCTCACCAGGGCTTCTGAACATGGGGAAAGAGGAGGCTTCCCTAGAGGATGTGTTGGCTTACCTTGACCATATATACTGTGGACATATTTCCATAGAAACTAACCAGCTTCCAACTTTAGAGGAAAGAGAGTGGTTTGCTAAAAGGTTTGAAGAGCTAAAACAAGAAGCATTTACACCTGAAGAGAAAAAGCACTTGTGCAAGCTGATGTTGGAGTCCCAGGTACCCTGTTCACTCCTACTGGATTGTAGTAGAATTGTGGAGTTGGCTGTGAACCCTTTACTGCTCCAGACATATTATTCATGCAGAAAAAGAACAACACTATCCTGAAAGACTTGACAGTGTTCAAGAGGAAGTACCAGGTTTTGCCTGAAAAAGTGCAATACTCAAATGCAGGAATCTCACTGGAGGTTTTTTCCTGAATTTACTTAGCAGTCATTATTGGAACAAATAGCAATACCTTTTTAGGTTTGATTGCTGACATTGGAAATTATTTCTGGGAAAGTATTTCCAGGCACTTACAAACTCAAAAGGCTTTTTGAACTAATTAGAACGTATGTTGTCTATAACATATATTCTTGTAACATAAATTTATGATTTGAAGACAAAAATAATTAGCAAGTATTTGGTCTTCAGAAGTGAGATTCTCTTAGGATAATGATCTGATAGCTTATGTTAAATGTTACTGAAGGGAATGCAAGTTGGGAATTGCTCTGAGATTTTGTGCTCTGGTGTAGCTGTTCTGTGTTTTCCTTTCACCTTCATGCTGATCTGTTTTATTAGCTTTAAAGTTTGTTATTTCTCAAGGCCTTGAGAGCACAAGCAGAGTTAGACTGAGGTTTTAGCCATACAGCACTGGTAAATCTGCTTTCAGCAAAAGAACCTTTGTTCAAGGCATTCTGTGAAGAAGTGAAAGATTTATGTACTTACAGTATGTCCAGAGAAAATTTATTCCAGTACTTGTGTGCTGTGAAATTTTTTTCTTTTATCTCTTTTCTCCCTGTATCCAGAAGGATGGAAAGGGAGAAGAACAGGGTCTGTGAAGTTGTCCCTGTTTCCAGTTTTCAAAGTGGAAGGAGTGTTAAATATGTTATTTACCAATGACTAAACAGAAGTATATGGCACATTTTGAGTTTTTCTTGCCACTTTGGCAGTTCAAGAAATTTGACAGTGACACAGGAGGGTGAAATTAGGACCCTGATAAATCCCCTGTTGACTCTGGTTCTGTATTTAGGGTGTAGAATTTGACAGGAAAAATACTGGTTTTATGTGTGATTAGTTTTGTGTACATTGTTCCTTGGAACAAGATTGTTGCTTAACTAGAAATTGTTCAGCAATTGGCTCAGATCTTTGGCTGTGGCTCAGTCTTGCCTTCTCAGTTACAGATTTTTTTCAGTCTTTAGTTGTAAAACACGACAGAAACTTTCAGTGCTTCCAAAACTTTGTCATTTGTTATAGCTGTCTAAGAGTAGATGAAAGGAGTGAAGTGGGAGGAGTGAGAGGAAAATAAAGTAAATGTAGAGTCATTATTTTCCTTCTCTCAGACAGTCTTCTCCTTATATACTAAGGCCTGGATCTAATAGTAATAAAAATGGAACACTGTCCATGCTTCTCCAGCACTTTGCATCTCAGGATAGTTAAGGTTCATACTGTAAAAGAACACCATTCCTTAATTTCCACTTAAAATAAGTGATCAAGGAATTTATAAGTTGCTCTAGTGTTACATTGCTTCATTCACCTCCTTCCACATTTGACAGAGGCAGTTCAGTCCTCAATCCAACATTTTTCTGCTTGAGATAAGAGCTGATTTCTTGTAGTTTTCATAGCTTCTGGTCTTATACTGTGGAGATGGAGAATAACATGAGATTTTGAAGGCATGTGCTTAGGTCTGTGTGCCTTAAAGGTACTAACAAAAACTATATTTCAATTTTGTATTGAAGTTCTCCTCTTTTTAATAGGAATTTGATCACTTCTTAGCCACAAAGTTTGCCACAGTGAAGCGGTACGGTGGTGAAGGAGCAGAGAGTATGATGGGTTTCTTCCATGAGTTGTTTAAGATGTGTGCATACAGTGGTGTGACTGATATTATTCTTGGAATGCCTCATCGTGGAAGATTGAATCTTCTCACAGGTTTACTTCAACTTCCCCCTGAGGTAAGAGAGTTAAAATCCCCTTGATGTTTGCTTTTGTGCCCAATTTATTTGCAATGACATAAAACCTGGGATTTTGTTGTGTTGTGAATGCTGAATAAATTAAAAAGTTATCTACCTGTCAGCACCTCAGCCAGATCTTTGCAGGAGACCATTTAAGAGAACTCTGGTGAAGGGGATTCTGTGCTGTTACCAGAAGTGTCCTTGCAGTTTCAGGAGGAGGAGGAGAGCATACAGTTCTTTAAATGTTTTTCTTTCAATGCATTAACGAATCATGAAGGGATTTTAACCTGATTTTGTTTTTCCTTACAGCTCATGTTCCGTAAGATGCGTGGTTTGAGTGAGTTTCCAGAGAATTCAGCAGCCATTGGGGATGTTCTCTCCCACCTGACATCTTCTGTAGATCTTGACTTTGGTTCACACAGGCCTGTGCATGTCACCTTGCTACCTAACCCCTCCCACTTAGAGGCAATCAATCCAGTGGCCGTGGGCAAGACACGAGGAAGGCAGCAGACTCTGCTTGATGGAGATTACTCCCCAGAGAGCTCTGCACAGCCTGGAGACAAAGTCATTTGCCTGCAGGTATTTTGCTCACAATTTGTAACTGGTCACTTCTGTGAACAGAAGTGATGTATATAGAAATGTCAAACAAAACTGACTTAATGTATGTATCAAGAAGTGGGAGAGTAGGAGTGGCTATTTCTCTTTATGGAGTAATAGGTAGGAAAGGAAGATTTCCAGGTAGCTTATGTGATGATACTGGTTGTCATTTGACCAGTTCCACTTCAAAGAATTTTTGAAGAACTTGCTTTGATACCTTCCTTTATTTTAATAATACTTTGCATTGAGAGCCATTTGTGCCTTTCCTCACAGACCACTTTTGCATTTAAACCACCACTTCTTTAAAACTTAAATGGGTTTGGAGAAGAACTATCAAAAAGATTGCAAAATATACAGGAGGATATAGAAATTTGTCATTTTATCATGGCACTGAGAGAGTTTGCTGGAACTGGTTTTTACTCCTTTAACTCCCTTTTATAACTGTGGAGGCAGTCCTAAATAGTTCCTTGATAAAATTTCTTTTCTTGCATTATATTAAACTTGGAAATACAAGTGAGTCAATCTCTTCAATATTTTTAAAGTCAGGAGTAAAAATTACTTGGGGCAGAACTGTTCTTGTGTGAAGAATAATAAATATGGAGGAAGTTAAAGGTAGAAGTGAAAATATATTTGAGTTAAATAAATCATTTGCTTCCTTGTGGAAGGATGTGGATGCTGAGAAAAAGAAAAAAGTGGAATTTGAAATGTTGAGAAGGCCTTGGGGCAAGTTCTTATTGTTCCTATATTTTTATTTAAAAAAAAGGCATCTTTGATTTTTTGGTGGTTGGAATACATGAAAACTATAAAACTCCTCTATATAACTGTAAAACTCATGGCTAACTACCATGGACACTTCTGCAGTATTAATTGTCCATCTCTGCTGAAGAGGGGTTTATTTCTCTCAACTTTTTGGACATAAGGCAATTACTGTTGTTTATGATTTAGACTGAAATATGAGCATAAAGTCTCCTTGAAATAAATTTCACATTTGATGTTCCACTGTCAGGGTCACTGATTAATTAAAAGCATCACAGTGACCTTGCTTTTATGTTCTATGATAACACTGCCCAGAAAAAAACATGCTAGCAAAAACTGTTTCCAGCTTTCTGCTGAAGTGAGTAAAATCCTGCTTGGATTGAATTGAATCCTCTGGGGTTTGAGATGCATATACAGAGTGTTGTGTTGTTGGATACTCTCACTGCCTGTAGGCTTTTTATACTTTGGGAAATACTGAAAGCCACAGAGTTCTTTCAGATGTTCTGGAGTTTTCACTCAAAACATTCTTAGACAGTAGAAGAAAGCAAAAGGGAAAAGTGGAAACCCAGTATTTTAGGAACAAGTGTAGCATGGTAAGGGGTAGAGTGAGGATGCTGTGCTGTCTCTCTTGCAGTAGTTAACTCTGGTTTTCTGTGATGCCTTTTGAAAAAAGTCTCTGTATGAGAACTGTATAAAACCCAGTGCTGCCATTTCATTGGTTGATTGCACTTCTACTCTCTTCCAAGTGTCCTGGCACCTCCAAAAGTCTCTTAAAGCTTGAAACAATTCTCCCACAACTAGAAAACAGAACTGTCAACAGGTTTTAATAAGAAACTACATCAATATGCATAGTGACTAAAGTCTGCAAAGGATCAAATCTGCATCCTGAGGAAGCTATGATCAGATTAATCAGTGGAAACTATCATTTCAAAATATTATGATGCTAAGTGGTACTAATTCTAGTATCTCTAGCCTTTATGAACACCTGGGTTGAATGCCACAGTAATCTCCTCTTCCAAACTTTTTTTATTTGCAACATTTGTTTGCAATTTTGAAATGTAATGATAACTTAGCTTTTGTTGCCTTCTAAAAGCTTTCATTTTCTTCTATATCCTTTCATTCAGTTCCTTTCCTTCTTTTTTGTCTATCATGTCTGTCCCCTTCTGTTTGGTAAGGTGGCAATAGGCATAAATCCCAGTTCACCAGCATTTACCTTTCAGCAAAGAGTGTGGTGCACGCTGTGGTGACTGGTTTCCTGTTGTTCTTTCAGTGGTCAGTTGACTTAAAATCATAGATCAGTTTGGGTCAGAAAAGACCTTTAGGGTCATCAAATGCAGCCATTAACCTCACTTGCTGCTGACTGCTGCAGGTTTGCTATGACCATGGTCCTTGCAGTCACCTCTGCTCTGGTGAGTGAGTTTTAGGAGATGATAGATCTGTTCCAGGTAAGGATTACATCAGGAAATAATGTGCAGATGTTGGCTGCCATGACCTTGTGTTGGTGATTAGACTCTATAAACTCTCAAATAATGAAAACAGTAGTCTGAAAGGGTTCAGAAGTGGATCCAGCTGAAACAGTATCTGTTCTACCTACTTAATTTGAAAGCTCTTGCTTAAGGAGTTATGGCTTTGATTTTCTGTTCCTCCAGTGATTTCTAATGAGACTTGTCCATCTTCCCTAATGTAGGTTCACGGTGATGCTGCTTTCTCTGGGCAAGGGATTGTTCCTGAAACACTGACCCTCTCTAATCTACCACATTTCAGAGTTGGTGGGAGCATCCACCTGATAGTTAATAACCAGCTGGGTTATACCACTCCTCCAGAGAGAGGCAGATCATCTCTCTACTGCAGTGATATTGGTACGTAGCCTTTAGTCAGAAGGGAGGTTGCCTGGTGTGTCAGAAAGGATTTTTAACTCCAGTGTTAATATGCTGTGGGCTTTTTATAGTGAGTGCCTGTCAACTCTAGGGAGTAATATATCTCCAGTTTCATGATAGAGTAGAAATTAAAATTATTATGGATTATTACCTCCTACTTGCAAAAATTCAGGTGTTAAAAATATAACCTTCCCTGTCTGATTTATAGCTAAGACTAGATATCAAAGGAAAATCTTGTCACATTTTCACAAGCTGTTATAAAATATTTGCAAGGTTACAAGTCTGTAACTCATTTAATTTCTGGTAGGTCATTGAAAGCTTTTAAAAATGTGATAGTATATCATAGATGTATTATAAATATATCTTTAAATTTAATAAAAATCATTTCAGTGTGTTTTTTGAGTGAGATTTGTAAGTCAGATACTCCTTCATTTTTCTGGTTTGTTTGTTGTCAGGTGAACTTGTTTTGCTTTTTATCAAAAGATGAGGCTCATGCCATTTCTATGCTTAAACTCTTGGCTTGTATGAATTCCTAGTTGTGATTGCTTAAGACAAGAATGAAACAAAACTCAGTCTGTTTGAAAGAGAAGCAATCAAACTGTTCTCTGCCATTCCCTGGAGTATCCCCTCCCGATTAAGAAGATGTGGGAACTTTCTGTACAAAGTCCTCTGGGAATATAGTGCTGCTAAAGAAGTTGTACTCAATCTGTGACAAATACAACAGGATGGGCTAATTGCCCCTTGGCTTGGGGAATAATCCTACTCCTTACCCCACCTCTCATCACAAAGGGCATCTTTTGCAGATTTTTGTTAAAAACACTTCATGTGAGTGTTTTCAGCAGGGTATGTGTGTGTCTGCTTTCTGTGGAAGGGGTTAAGTGTGTTTAATGTTATTTTTTGAATCCCTGGGCAGGGAAAATTGTTGGATGTGCTGTTATCCATGTGAATGGGGATGACCCTGAAGAAGTTGTCCGTGCCACCCGCCTGGCTGTCGAGTACCAGCGCCAGTTCCGCAGGGATGTGATAGTAGATTTGCTGTGCTACAGGCAGTGGGGACACAATGAACTTGATGAGCCATTCTTCACCAACCCCAGCATGTATAAAATCATCAGGTAAGGTACTCAAAATGTACTTGTGCATACACCAACTCAGAATCACCTGCTACTGCAGTGTAATGAAGATATCAGTGAGTCTTTATGTAACTGTAGCTACACTGTCAGCAGCCCTTGACTGAGGTGTGAGTCTGATAATAAAAAGTTAATGAAGGTAAGCACTAGTGTTGTTTTATCAATATGTGTCTTCATGCCTCTTGCAGAGCCTTTGGATTTCAAATTTGTCATGGCTACTGAGCAGAAGGAAAAGTTGTCCTCTGTCAGAGGGAAGTGTAGATAATGTGGGAGAATGGGCAGAAAGACAGTGTGGTATTTGTCACATCTTTTCTTGGTCCTGCTGCTCCCAACTGGGACTCATCTTCATGAGCATTTAAGGGTATTCAGATTCCATCTTTATCCCCAGAGAAAAATACACAGGAAAATTCACTGAGCAATGAATTCTGGTAGTCTAGGTGAAGCATTTATGGAATGGATGGAATGATTGTCAGCTAGTGCCGAAATACTGCTGTCAGTTTGTCTAAACAAAATATGCATGATAGCACAGAGTCAGTGTAACTGGGAGGGTTTTTGACTTGTTTTTACCTGTAACTACCCACTAGACGTACTTCTTCTAATTTATTTATTTTAAATAAAGGACTGTAAAGCACTTACCCAAGAGAACTCTTATCTTTCTAGAAATGCCAGGAAAGTGAACTTGATGCAAATGAGTATAATGAATCTTAGTTTATTTTAATTTTCTGTGGTACCTGCTGTTAGTAGGGTGGATTTTCCTTTTCTGGGAGTGATGCTGTTTTCAGGCTTAATGTCTGTGGGATTTGATTCCCTCCCTGACAGATCCCGTAAGAGCATCCCAGACGCGTACGCAGAACACCTGGTAGCTGCTGGGCTCATGACTGAGGGTGAAGTATCAGAAATAAAGACAGCACACTATTCCAAACTGAATGATCATCTTGCCAACATGACTCTGTATACTCCACCTCCCACCAACCTGCAGTCTCACTGGAAAGGTTTGGTTGAGCCTTCTGCTAAAATCACCACTTGGGACACCGGGATGCCCGTGCCACTCCTGCAGTTCATTGGAATCAAGTCTGTAGAGGTGCCTGAAGAACTCCAGATTCACAGCCATCTCCTGAAGACCTATGCACAGGTCAGTGGAGTAAAATGATGCTTCTTATCTCAGTGCTATGATATGATGTTACAGGAAAAATTCTAAACACAGCAGCACTGCCATTTACAGAACAGGTTAGTATTCACTAGGAAAAAACAGCTCGTTCTCTTTTCAGAGGCTGCATTTATGCCATTCTTCCTCCAGTTTTGAAGACAGACATGTTCTCTCCCCCAGTTCTGACCATGTACTTAATTTTGTTATTTCAACAGTGTTTTCTTACAATTGAGAAAAAAGCTTATGGAAAATCAGAGAAAGTTAGGTGTTGGAAGGGACCTTGAAAGATAATTTACTCCAGCACCCCTGCCAGAGCAGGGTCACCTACAGCAAACAATAGAAACATTTATGATAAATTACTATAATTCATATACCTTATGATTATAATGAGTTAGTTATGAGAGAATGAAGCAGGAACTTGGTAATAGTGTACACAGTTTCTGGAGCCAGTAGGGAGTGTTTATGTTTTATAAATATAAACATAAGTATACATGTGACCAAGTTTAACAGTCAGCTTTTGATAACTCTTCAGTCTGTGTGTAATAATTGGGTTGGGCTGGTGAATGTTTTCCTTTAAGTGATGGCCATGCACAGGTGTCTGGTTGGAAGCCATGGAGAGGCTGTGAGTTCACTATTTCAGGAGACTGATGTTCTTCTCTTCCCAGCCCAAGGCAAGAAAACCACAGCTGGGTAGGATCATTTGTCTGCAGTTCTGCAGGCCAGAACAGGGGAGAATTTTGGAGACTTAAATATTTATGCCTGGTATCTGTCATCACTGACAACCAGAAAAATCAGAAGTCTGTCAAAAGCAATCTCTGTGCTAAGATTTTTAATATTTTCAGACTAAGATCTAGTTGGGCATACACAGTTTGTTGGCTGGTAAGTGAGCAGGTGGGTCAGCCATGGTTCTGTGGTCCTCAGTGCAACCTTTTTCAGGATGTGTTGGAGTAATATTGTGTGTATTCCAAACCAACCTAAGCTGGCTGCAGGAATATAGCATTACTAGTTTTTAATATTGATCTTTGCCACCAAAAGAGCTACCCATAGAAGCAGGCAAAGTAGTAACTTTTCCATGTTGTTTACTTGTTCAGTCAAGAGTTCAAAAAGTGGAGGAAGGAACAAAGCTGGACTGGGCAACTGCTGAAACTTTAGCATTTGGTTCCCTGCTGAGCCAAGGTAAGATGCAACTAGACAGCAAACAATAAAATATTTTTGCTTTGATGTCAGTAAAGTATAACATTAGACTACTTGGGTGTTTCTAAGTCTGCAGATTGATACAATGTGTAAATTTGACAATATATGTCTTTTATTTCACTGTTTCTAGATTTAGTACTAAATGTCTTCAAAGAATTGTTACTCCCTCCCACTCCCTCAAAACATTTGTGCACAGAGACTTGCTTAGGTCTCTCAAATACTTTCAAACTGTGTTTCATGCTACTACTTCTGTTCCCCCCTCTGTAGCCTGAACTCATATCTCCACTGACGTCATATGATAGTGAATGCACATTTTTTGCAGTTTGCTTCTGTAATTTGAACCATTTACCACAAAGTCTTGGCTACAGAGAGGAGAAAAGAGAAGTGTCTGAGTATCTCTGTGCTTGTGAGTTGGAACAGCACCTGGTTTAGAATTCCATCTCAGATTTGATTTTGCTGATACAGGGAATCCAAGAAGAGACATAGCAAGTAATATTTTTGAAGTGTGAAGTTGTTGTCCTGCATGTTTTCTTTTTACATGATTTTCTAATTGAGTGTTTTATTTATTGCTTGGCAAGGGTTTAATATCAGGCTAAGTGGACAAGATGTTGGCAGAGGAACCTTTAGTCAACGACACGCAATGTTGGTTTGTCAGGAGACAGATGATACCTACATTCCCCTGAATCACATGTCCCCAGACCAGAAGGGTTTCCTAGAGGTAGGTTCTGTGATCCACAAGACACCTTTATTCAATTTGTCCTGAAGCAGAATGCTAGCTTTAAAGCTACTGAGATACATGTAGGAAGCCTGTGTATTCTAGCAAACCCCTCATACAGAGGCATAAAAACTCTTGGGACCCCCCCCTTCTTTGTAGTTACTCTCTTTACAAATTCAGCAAGGGAGTTTGCTATTCCTTGAATGATCAACTATTATTCTTTCCCCCTCAATGTCTTCATTAAAAAGCAAAAATGAGGGAGACTGTCAGTGGCCTTTAGGAGTGCTTCTCTTCAGTATGCCTAGTACTGATGGGCTTATTCCAAAGGTTCTTAACCCTGGGTTGTCTTCTTCCTCACCCCTCCCCCCCAAAAATTTCATTTTGTTAGGTGAGTAACAGTCCCTTGTCTGAAGAAGCTGTGCTTGGTTTTGAATATGGAATGAGTATTGAGAGCCCTAAGTTACTGCCAATCTGGGAAGCTCAATTTGGAGACTTCTTTAATGGAGCCCAGATAATATTTGACACTTTCATCTCTGGAGGTGAGTGTACAAGGAGCTATTATATTTAAAAATGAATCATTTGTACTAAGCACATTTTTAGAAAATCTTTCATCTTTGAAGTAAAAGGACAAAGTATTGAGAAAGTAATCCTGTTTTCTCAAGAAGTCTTGTGAGCTTACTTCTGTGGTCCTGACTTCTGTGCTGCTTTTCTCTGAATACAATTCATCTAAAATGAAAGATATCCCACCTTTGGAAGAAGACAGTAATTCAGAAAGGGCAGCTGATTTTTTTTTTTAATGACCTTTCCTCCGTCCTCTGTTCCCTCTTTTATTCTGATGTGTGTATATATAGCAGGTTGCTTTTGAGTCTGTACTTTTCCTTCATGAGGCATCTGAAAAATTCCTGAAGCAATGCAGAAGGAAAATAGTGATTGTATAAAAGAAAGACCCCACAGAAGTGCCTTACAATGAACTTCTAAGTTTCACTTCAGTATGTTTTTTGAGTGTTCAGGTAAAAAAAACCCTGAGCTGGAACATTCTGAGAAAAAATGGATTTCTGGAGTGGGATTAGTTGTATGTAAGTGTCCAGAGTTTTGGCAGCTAGCATCAGTTGGGCCTCTGCACTCCTTCTGTAATCACATATATCAGAGATTCATAGCCCTCTTATGTATTTGAAGCTGGAAGGAATTACCTTCTGGACTGTAAGCCCTTCAACAGCACAAAAGGTTTGAGCTCAGGGGAACAATCCTGTGGCCACCACTGCTGTGCTAGCTAGGTCTGCCTCACATGAAGCTGCCCAGGTCACACCAATTTACAGAAGTATGCAGAAAATATGCAATTAATTATGGTTAGGGTTTTTTTTTAGTGGAGGGCTACCCTGTTAGTCAGGAGGACAATTCCATTAAGTTTATTTTTGCCTAGTGATATTTTTAAATTAGGTTTTAAAATCTTCATCATATTTCATTCCCCTCCTTGGAGACATAAGTCTTCTGGAAGCCCAAAATTACATGATAATTTCAGAAACTTCAGGTCATTTTATGCGTGCTGTTTCACTGTTGTGAATCTCATGGCAAGATGCCAGCACCATGGTTCAGGCTTGTATTTAATAACACAGGAATCTGCTGTTATTTTTTCCTAAGCAGTTTTTGTGATGTATTCTGTGTTTTGCAGCTTTACATTCTGTGTTACGTGTTCTTTCTTTCCTTCCTCCTCATTATGTGTTTTTAGGTGAGGCCAAGTGGCTTCTGCAGAGTGGGATAGTCATTCTTCTTCCCCATGGCTATGATGGTGCAGGCCCTGAACACTCCTCTTGCCGGATGGAACGGTTCTTGCAGGTACCCCACCTCACCTCTCAGATTCACATCTCCCCCAGCTCAGCACTGGCAACCACTGCTCTGGGACTCCTGTCACAAAATGCCACATTCCTGGTATACCTGCTTGTGACATCAGAAGCTGGAGAAATACCAGGATGATACCATCATGATGAGAAAAGAACAGGCTGGGCTGGAAGTGGAGGAAGAATGGGTATTGTGATGAGAAGGTATAGGTCTAGAGGTGATGAGGAAGCAGTTTTGGTTTAAAAAACCAACAACAGCCACAACAGCTCTGGTGCAAAACTGACTGAACCTTGTAATAACTGCTTGCTGTTCCTGTTGGTGTCTGTCACCTGCTCAAGTGGGTGTGTGGTAACATGACACTGTCTCCCACAGCATTCTCCTGAAAAAGCTGTCAGCCCACAGCTTGGACAGGGGCACTCTGCGCTGGGTTAGGAACTGGCTGGAGGGCCGGGCCCAGAGAGTGGTGCTGAACGGTGCTGATCCAGTTGGCAGCCGGTCACTAGTGGTGTCCCCCAGGGATCAGTGTTGGGCCCAGTTCTGTTCAATATCTTCATTGATGATTTAGATGAGGGGATTGAGTCCATCATCAGCAAATTCACAGATGACACTAAGCTGGGGGGGAGTGTGGATCAGCTGGAAGGCAGGAGGGCTCTGCAGAGGGACCTGGACAGACTGGAGAGTTGGGCTGATTCCAATGGGATGAGGTTTAACACGGCCAAGTGCCGGGTCCAGCACTTTGGCCACAACAACCCCATGGGGAGCTCCAGGCTGGGCACAGAGTGGCTGAGAGCAGCCAGGCAGAAAGGGACCTTGGAGTTTGGATTGACAGGAAGCTGAACATGAGCCAGCAGTGTGCCCAGGTGGCCAAGAAGGCCAATGGCATCCTGGCCTGTATCAGGAACAGCGTGGCCAGCAGGTCCAAGGAAGTGATTCTGCCCCTGTACTCAGCGCTGGTGAGGCCACACCTCGAGTACTGTGTCCAGTTCTGGGCCCCCCAGTTCAGGAAGGATATCGAGGTGCTGGAGCAGGTCCAAAGGAGGGCAGCTAGGCTGGTGAAAGGACTTGATCACAGACCCTGTGAGGAGAGGCTGAGGGAGCTGGGGGTGTTCAGCCTGGAGAAGAGGAGGCTCAGGGGAGACCTCATCACTCTCTACAATTCCCTGAAAGGAGGCTGGAGCCAGGGGGGGGTTGGTCTCTTTTCCCAGGCAACTCTCAGCAAGACAAGAGGGCAGGGTCTTAAGTTGTGCCAGGGGAGGTTTAGGTTGGATATTAGAAAGAATTTCTTTACTGAGAGGGTGATCAAGCATTGGAATGGGCTGCCCAGGGAAGTAGTGGATTCTCCATCCCTGGAGATATTTAAAAAGAGACTGGATGTGGCACTCGGTGCCATGGGCTGGGAACTGCAGCAGTAGTGGATCAGGGGTTGGACTTGATGATCTCTGAGGTCCCTTCCAACCCAGCCAATTCTATGATTTCCTAGTGTGAGATCTGTCTAGTGCTTGCAGAGGCCCTGTGCCCTCTACAGACAGCCCTGTGGGACATGCTTCAGTGCTGCCTGCTGTCTTTTTCTGATTGCTACTCCTCAGCAATGTCACAGTGCCACAGAATGCACCCAATAGCAAGACAGAATTGCTGACCTGCAAATAGACCTCCTCCTAGAGAAAACATTTTGGGGGTTAGCATCTGAAACAGGCAGCCACCCTCTGGTGTAAACCACTCACCGATCTGTCCATTGGGCACAGAGTATACATACAGAATGCTAGATACTATTAAATGTGATTTAGTAAATTTGCAGCACATTTTTACAAAAAACCCAAAACACTAAGAAATCGCAAAACACTAAAAGGTCCCCATGGGATTGTAATGGCTTGTCCACTGTTAGAAGAACTGTCATGCCCTGGTTACAGTGTTCTAGAAGGAGGTAGCTTAGATTTAATCTTACTATTTAAATGCTAAAGCCATTTCTTCTGTAAGGTTTTTCTTCCTTTGCAATCAATGTCTGAATTGGGATATTTGCTTATATTCTCATACTAGTCAGTGTGCCTTACCTGCCTGGATTCTGTGTTGCATATTTGGCTCACTGCTTGCTTCTTGAGAAGGTATTATTGTGTTCCCCTTACACAGATGTGTGACAGCTCAGAAGAGGGAGTTGATGGGGACCAGGTCAACATGTCAGTTGTGCATCCCACCACCCCAGCCCAGTATTTCCATTTGCTCCGTCGGCAAATGGTCCGGAACTTCAGGAAACCTCTAATTGTTGTGGCTCCCAAAGTGTTACTCAGGCTCCCTGTAAGCTGAAAACCTTCTTTCTTATTTTATTTTTTTTTCTCTCCTCTTCTCTTATGTGTTCCCTTCCTCTCTCTCTTTGTTCTCTGGTGTCTGCTTTGTGGTCAGGTCTGCTAGGGGCAAGATAGGTGGAAGATCAAAGGTGGGTGGGAGTGAGCTAGATGAAGGGTTGATTCTTGGTCTGGAATTGTTCTTGGGAAGCTTATCGTGCCCCCTTTCGGTGGGAATGGGAATGAGAGGGAGAGGGAAGACAGCATCTTTTGTATTTAACAAACCCCTGTCTTGGTATCCTCTCCCCAGCTATAGCCTGAGGGAAAAAGCAGAAAGATTTGGTAACTTCCAACTCTCCCCCATGTAGGCTGCTGTATCAAGTTTTGAAGAAATGGCCCCAAGGACAACATTCAAGCCTGTCATTGGTGACTCCTCAGTAGATCCTAAAAGGTAGCTCTGCTTTCTCAAGGAGAAGCTCAGAAGGAACATCTGTCACTTTCTCTTACCTAACATCTCAAGTTTGAGGTGATGTGAAAGAGGTCACTTTGGGAGGAAAATGTTGTTTTATGGTGGGTGACTTAGTTTTCCTTGTTTCTCTCCTTTTCTTCTACTTACTTGTTGGTAGTTACCATATCTGTCTGCATGACTGTCAAGAGTTGGGACTGTCAGGCTGTGCCCCCACGGGGAGGCTGTGACCACCATTACTGATGGGCACTGTTCTGCACCATGTGTGATAGCTGACAGTCACTGGCAGCAGCTGCTCTCTGAAGAGATGTGGAATTTTTGTTCTGGTGTTGAAACACCTGAGCTGATGAAGTGAAGTCAGGGCAATAATAAACTGTCTGTGTCTCCCTTCAGATATTGTAGACAATCCTGTTAAAAACCAGGCAACTCTGGCCATCATTTGTTTTCCTTCTTAAGGTTCTTACCTGGTCCTTGTCCCAGTAGTACCTGAGTCTGACAGCATCTCTGATGCTTGCATCCTCACCCATAATCAAAAGCTGGAATTTTCTTAGCATCTTGGGTTTTTTGAGATAAATGGTGAGGTGCAGAAGTTGAGGTTTTTCTCCTTGCCTTTGTTCATTAAGGTTAGTAAGGCAGCCCAAACCTGGTTGCTGGAGTGTATTATTTATCTCCAGCAGGCAGTTCCTCTTTGGCATGGGAGAGAATTGCCCTCTGGAGGTACTGGTCTCCCTTTCTGGTTAATTCTCTCCAGACTGTGCATAAACAAGTAGCTTTGACTAAGTGTTTAATTTGTACACAGTTACAGCTAAGAGAGATGAATCTTATGTCTGGTAAGATTCCCAGGATTAAGAAACAGGCGTTCTGGGCATTCTGGGCCCGAGGGTTAGTTTGCCAGCTACTGGAGGGGAGTGGGATGGAAAAGAAGGCAAAAGAAGATAAAACATGGTAGTAATTTAGTTTAATAAAGTTATCTTTAGAGTTTGGATTTGTTCAGAATATGATACTGTTTTGCATAGGGTTTCTGGAAAACACTGAACTTGGAAACATTCTGTGTTTTCTTTAGTGTCACCCATGTGGTGATCTGTTCTGGTAAGCATTACTATGCTTTGGTGAAGCAAAGAGAGACACTGGGAGAGAAACAGCACAACACAGCTGTTCTGAGACTTGAAGAACTGTGTCCTTTCCCCCTGGAAGCTCTACAGCAAGAGTTGAGGAAATACAGCCGTGCCAAAGGTCAGCATGACTTCTACATTTCAGTTTCTAGACTCTTTGAAGTACTGAACTAGATCTGTTGCCTGCCTTCTAGGATGAAGAGCTGCAGTGGCTTTTTCCTCTTTGCTCTTACTCCCCCACCCCCATACATCTGGTGTTTCTGTAGTGGGATAATACAAATGTTTACCACTTCTGCAAAATAACTTTTACCTCTATTCTGTAAAGCACTAGGTAAAATTGGAGTGAACCATTTGAGGCATTTTTTGCCTTGGTCTTTTCCAGTCAAGTCCTCTTAGTAGCTTTTGCAAATGGCAGTAGAAAAGCAGAATATACCCACAGTGGTATTTGGTTTGACTTCAGCAAACTCTGTGCAAGGGAATTCATTCTGGCAAGCCTTCATTTCAAAGCTGGTGCCAAGGCAAAAAAAGGCAGAGGTGCTATAAAATAAAAACCTGTTTTTCTTGAACTGCTGGAAAGATAAATATGTGCATTTATAATGTACCCTTATCCTTTAGTCTTCATCTGGAGTCAGGAAGAACCACAGAACATGGGTCCATGGTCCTTTGTGTCACCACGGTTTGAAAAGCAGCTGGGGGTTAAGGTAAGATGTCCCCATGGGGCTTTAGTCTTTAAAATGATGCTTGAAGTTCACCTTGAATGCAAAATTCTGTGATGCTTAACACAAAATTAATCCTGATGCCTAAACCCAATGTGTGTTCTGATTTAAGCTGCTGATGCTCTTTTTAGCATCACGTAGTGGTGATGAGCAGGACTGGAGCTTTCTTTTACCAGCTGTTTAGTCTGAGTAGACAGGATGCTGAAAGATCTTGGGTAGGAAACAACATGCTTGAAGTGATTAGGAAGAAAATCCAAAGCTGCTGTTTGCTCTGGAAGCATGTTCTTGAAGCCATGGTCTTTGGGAGATGGAGGATAACTTCCTGCATTACTTCCAGCTGGGTCTACCCAGTATCTGACAGGAGATCTCACCATGGCATCAGAGGACCTTTGTATGCAGTCCTATACTTGTGCTTCATTAATCATTTCCTCCTGATTCAAATTTCAGCTCCATCTTGTGAGTAGACCTCCTTTACCAGCCCCAGCAGTTGGCATTGGAACCCTGCACCACCAGCAGCAGGAAGACATTCTCACCAAAACATTTATCTAAGTTTTCAACATATGGACTATTTCTGCTGTCAGTCACACTTGGTGCCTCCTCCTATGAAGAACAAAAGCCAGAGGGTTAGGACTCTTAGTTGAACAAAATGGGCAAAAAAGAATGGAACAGGTTCTGTAATGATGAAGCAATTTTTTCATGTAAGGGAATACCTAAAGATGAGACATGATGCCTGTTACACTAGATATTACTCGTTCTCTTGTAGTATTTTCTACAAAATATCTTTTTAAAGTTAAAGAAAAACACAAAACAAAACAAAAAATCCAGTTCAGGAGACAGAACATTGAGGTGGCTATAAAATACCTTGTATCACATTGCTAATTTCACTGGACAGTTCCTGGGATGGTGTATGTGTGGAACCAGTTTCCATTCCACAGAAGTATTAGTGCTGGTTGGCTGAATAAATGCTTCCCTGTGACTGGGAATGAGCCATTTCTGTAGCAGAATGTTGTGGATTTTCTAATTCCTTTTGCTATGGGACAGAAATGAAATTTGTTGCAGTTGTTGGTGCTCTTCTCAACACAGGAGTGTGTTAAAGCAGGATTCCTGCAGGGGACCTTGCAGAATGGTTCCTGAAGGCTGCAGGCACCACAGTTTCTCTCAGCTGGAGAAGTGCTTTCACATCAGACTTGCTGGGTGGAAGGCTGCAGGCATCATGCCGTATTTTAGAACCATATTTTTTAGAGGCCTAACCCCTTACTAGACACTATACTGAAGTGTGACACTACCTTCTTCCTGGGAAATTCTTTTTAGTGTCCTTCTCGTTTGTTGCTTTTTTTCTTTTCTTTCTTCAACCCCAAGACTGTACTGGTTAACTGGTCCATTGGTTTAGTTTTCTGTGTTGACAAGGAATGTGTAACTTGTCACTAGTAAAGCCAAAGGGAAGTGCATTTAAGAAACCATCTCTTTTCCAGTCCCTGTCTGCTGGGCTGGTTCACCATTTCTCGTGGGAGCTGCCTGTTTTCAAGGCTCACTTCTGCTCAGCTTCTTCCTTCAGCAGTCCTGAGTTCCCACACAAAATCTTGCATATGCTGGAAGATAGCTGAAATTGTGACTAAATATGAGCAACAGAAAAGAGACCAGACCATGGCAAACTAAACAGAGAAGTGCAGTAAGGCAGGCTCCAAAAAGTTTAAGGGACAACTGATTGAAAGCTGTAATAGTGAGAACTCTTTCAAATACACCAGCAGCTGTAGGGGTGAGAGGTAGGAGAAGTAAGAGGTCAAAAGGGCTCATGAAAAAAAATCTCCTGTAGTAAAACCCACCCAAACATCATGGCTTTTTGTGGTTTGGTTTTTTCAGTGTGGGAAGTTCTTAGCTAGAGCCCTGTTGGGAGGTCCCTGAGGAAAAAAGTCTTTGCAGAGTAGGTACTGCAGACTTTGTCTCCAAAAGATGTGTTAACAAAACAGGTTATAGAAGAAATCAATGAAAAGCATAATAGCAAATGACAGAACAGGAGGGTAATCAGTGAGGTTTTCTGAAACAGCTCAAGCAGATACAGGTATTTGAAGAAGTTCCCAAAATGTACCTCTGCTCCAGCAACAGGACAATGTGAGCAGGAGAGGACAGTGACTAAGAGGAGTTTACAGGCAAGGAGTGACCATGGGTCTTCTCCTCACTGAGGGCTCTGAGAAGGCTTCTCCTCAAACCCATCTCCTCCTTCCACCAAGAGCAATTCTTATTCCCTCCACAGTACATGGGAGCTCTGTGTCCATTTAGAGGACTAATGTGTCAGGGCTCCCCAAAAGTGCTGTCACACCACTGCCCTTTGACTTCTGCTTGTGTCACCTCTTTCTCTTAACATGTTTTCAGGAAATGTTTAAAAAGCCCTTTGCCTGCTTGTTCACAAACTGCCCTCTGCCCTCAATGTAGAGAAGTTTCTGTAGCCAAATGCTCTACACCCCAGCAGTCAGTGGATGGATCTTGACTGGGAAGCCCTTGAAGGGAAGGTTTCAGCACAGCTGTCATCTGGGGAAAGAAATAAATTGGCAATTATCAGTAAGCAAAGAAGTAATGACCAAAACATTGAGGTTAAGCAGAGGAACAAGGAAGCCAGATGGTTGTAGTGAGGTAAAAGCTGCCCCAGCAACCCTGGTGTTGATTGTCCTGCTACCCCACGGCAGCTCTCCCATCAACACAGCATTTTCCCAGCATTTTCTCTTCTCCAGCCTAGCTGGCAAAGTGAAGTGGGCACCTTCCTACTCCCCTCAAAGTTATCTGTGGGTGTATTCTTAAATAGAACAAATCTACCACAAGCCAAAGATTTCTTTGAAAAGCAACAAGTAGGGTTTAACCAAATCCATCACTTCCAGATAGAAAGTCCTGGTAGGTGAGGAACTGTAGGTTACAGGCAGGCTGCACATCCACTTGGGGAAATGGCTCCCAAAAGCAGCTCTGAAGCAGAATTTGGTATTTTAAACTAATTCCCACATTAGTTCTTAACCACATGACCCAGAAGTAACCTCTGTAACCTGTGCTGTAGTCTGTTTCACGACTTCTTTAGCACATCCACGAGTGACATGAAATCATGTTTGCTCTAGCAAACTGCACAGCTTTCTGTGCATTCTGATTAGCTTCAGTAATCAAGGCAAATTCACATTTAAATTTTTGTTCTGAGATTTCCAAGGTTTTCTTTCTATGGTCCCTAGGCTGGAAACCTCCTTTCCTGAGAATGGCTGGGGCTCTGTCTCTCCCGTTTTCAGCCATGAATATTGATTTCCTGGTAACAACAGCCTCTCCTTCCCAGGGACATGGTTACATTTTGTTTGGCTGTAACACTTAGGGTGTGTACTTGAGTTTGTGTTGCCCTCAGCACTTTTTGTAGCACTTTTTGTACAAAGTGTCTCTTGTTGCTCTGCTCCCAAAGAACCTTTACATGGATAACTAGAAAAAGGAGGCTGAAGAGTAACATCTCTGTGGCTGCAGCTGTAGCTAAGGAAGTTGTAGAGCACAATCCTCAGCTTTGGCACCAAGCTGATGATTACATAAAACCACTTTTTTTTCACTATGACAATACACACAAGGGAAAACAAGGGATGTTGAATTTCATGTGACCTGAGCCTCACCTTATAGAATTATAGAATCATAGAATTGGCTGGGTTGGAAGGGACCTCAGAGATCATCGAGTCCAACCCTTGAACCACCGTTGCGATTGCTAGACTATGGCACTGAGTGCCACATCCAGTCTCTTTTTAAATATCTCCAGGGACGGAGAATCCACTACTTCCCTGGGCAGCCCATTCCAATGCCTGATCACTCTCTCCGTAAAGAAATTCTTTCTAATATCTAACCTAAACCTCCCCTGGCACAACTTAAGACCATGCCCTCTTGTCTTGTTGAAAGTCGTCTGGGAAAAGAGCCCAACCCCCCCCTGGCTCCAACCTCCTTTCAGGGAGTTGTAGAGAGTGATGAGCTCTCCCCTGAGCCTCCTCTTCTCCAGGCTGAACACCCCCAGCTCTCTCAGCCTCTCCTCACATGATCTGTGTTCGAGTCCCTTCACCAGCCTGGTTGCCCTCCTTTGGACCTGCTCCAGGACCTTGATATCCCTCCTGAACTGAGGGGCCCAGTTATGACCTTGCTCACAGGCCATGCTCTGCGTGCAAACGTGGCTCTCCCTACATGAGATTTCAGGCAAGGGAGGCTATTGAACAGAATTCTTGAAAGATATTGTAGCAAGGTCTCAGTTAAGAGGATTTCTTCTAAGGCAATGAAGAATAAAATCCAAAATATAGATTCAAGATTGGGGGGAGCCCTAATCCTTCACTCATTTCATATCCTTTCTTGACAACTTAGCCTAATACAAGCCTATCCATAGTATGAGTTACTCAGAAGGAATAAATAGTTTTAAATTATTGTTATCTAAATCCTGCAATAAGTTCTGATAACCCTCATTTTACAGATCATTGCCTGTTCACAGAGCTGTCACAGTTGGAAAAGACTTTGAAGATCACAGAATCCAACCATTAACCCTGAAAAAAAATCACCATAGCTGCAAAGCATGTCCTGAAGTGCCACAACTACGATTTTTCAATACCTCCAGGGATGGTGACTCTACCACCTCCCTGGGCAGCCTGTTCCAGTGTCTGACTGCTCTTTATCAGTAAAGAATTTCTTCCTAATACCGAATCTAAACCTCCCCTGGCACAACTTCAGGCTATTTCCTCTGCTCCTCTCATGATTTGCTTGGGAGAAGCCAACACTCTCCTCACCACAGCCTCCTGTCCAGCAGCTGTAGAGCGGTCAGGTCTCCCCTCATCCTCCTCCAAAAATCTGAGCACTGCGAGTCAGGAATGACCCCCTTTCGGTGATACTCATTCCCAGCCAGTCTCCTTGGACAGGTTCAAGTCACCTACATCCCCTTTTATCAAATTCCATGTGAAATCACCACACCGCCCATCAACACGGTAGCGCACACCACTAAAGCTGTTGGGGAGGTGCCAACACCAGGGAAACCTCCCCAAACCCCCCGAGGACGAATGAAGAGGCGAGTACAGCTGCGACTGAGGAGAAGATATTTTATTTTTCTCACACAAAACCGAAACGAACTCTTAGAACAGGTGTCGGCGGTGCTAGCAGCGGGCAGGGCTCTGCCTGCCTGGGTTCCGCTGCCCGGCTCGCTGAGGCGAAGCTGCGGCAGCGGCCCCGGGCATCGCGCAGAGCACGCCGGGAGCGCCGCTTCCAGCGGGTCCTTCCCCACCGTGGCTGCCCGCTCCCAGCCTGATCCTTTCCGTACCGCCGATTGCTCCCCGCCGCTGGTCCCTTTCCCCTCGCCTCAGAGGAAGGATCGGGGCGGCGTTCAGTGAACCGTAAGCGGGGTTCAGGGTGGCTTTTCCCCCCCGCCGCGCCAGTAGCGCCGTCCCCTCAGGGGCAGGGAGAGCCGTGCGCCGGCATCACGTGACGGGGCCGGGAGGCGGCGGCGGAGGAGGAGGAGAAGGAGGAGGAGGAGGAGGAGGAGGAGGGAGCGGCGGTGACAGCGGCTGAGGGGGCGGCGGATTCCGCCGCCGCCATGGGCAGTGAGTACCGGCAGCGCGGTTCGGCGGGTGGGGGAGCCGGGCCGGGCCAAGCCAAGGCAGGGGACAGCAGCCTTGGAGAGCGGAGTCGCTTGTCTGTGTGTGTGTGTGAGGGGAGGACGTGGCCGCCGCTGAGGTGGCGCCGTGTCTGAGGTGCCCGCCTCAGGGAGGCCGGAGAGGCGGTGGCAGCGCGGGTGCCTCCGGCCGGGCAGGTGTCACGGCTGCAGGGCAGAGGGTGGGAGGAGGCACCCGGTTTTCTGGTGGTTTGTTGGGGGTTTTTTTATCATTGTTCTTCCTCTGGCCTAAGTGTTTTCACAAGGGAGCTGTGCTGCCTTCTATGGAGCGAGATGCACCTGCTGGTGAGCTGCCTGAGAGCTTGGAATGAGTAAAGCTGGAATGTGTCAGCAGCACAGTGTAAAAGCAAACATGGCATTTCGAACAGACCACAATGTTACTTAACTTGGCTTGCATGTTTTATTTTATTTTTTAAGGAGGTACTGATGTTTTTTTCTATGGCTATCCAGATGTGTTGGAGCTGGGAATAAAGTGCAAGTTTTTGTAGGGCAAATTGCCCACCAAGCACATGTGCTCTGGAATTTTTATTTATTTATTTGTTTTCTAGAAGGAGAGCTCAAACTGTTCAGTGTTTCTAGAGAAGAAAATGCGAATAGAGATTTATTGAAAGTTAAAATTGATCAGATTAAGTGTTGCAGTGATTTAAATTAAGATTTCTAAACATATTTTAGATACTGAATTTTTTTTTCTCTGTTAAATACTTCCATAAGACCCAAGATAGTAATCTCTACATGAATACTTTTTGATCTGTGTTCTTTGCTTCTGTGTTTAACTAGCACAGGCTGATACTAGGTCATTTATTTTTAGATGGAATACAATTTAGTTCAGTTCTGGTGATACATGCAGTGCCTCTTTTCATCTGAAATTATTCCAGCTGTGGAAAAAAGAATGGGTCAAATCTGATTAGAATAAGGATTCTGTTAACTTTTTTGCCCTCTTTTTAGCTGTTTTAAGAAGAGGGCATTAGTTTTCAGACAATTAATAAGGGTGCGTTGAAATAATTCACTTACACAGTGTTACTGTGCTTTATTTTCTCCTCAGAAGGTAAAAAAGTTGTATGAAGCTTTATGAATTCATAAAGGTTTGCTAATATCTTTTTCTCTTTTTGTCTGTGTGTTTGTTTTTCTGGAACAGTAAAATTTTTAGAAGTCATTAAGCCATTCTGTGCAGTGTTACCTGAAATCCAGAAACCAGAAAGAAAAGTGAGTGCCACATTATGTTCATACTTCTTTTGGTTCATAGATAAGAGAGTATTGTGATACACAAGTCCATGCTCCAATATGAGTACAGTGGGCCTTAAAGTAGGATGTATTTTTTGGAGTAGGTGGAATCTGTGTTAAGGTAAAAGATGACCACGATGGTGAATTCTTGACAGCCTTCTGTTAAGTTGTTCCACTTTGTAATTATACCATTGCTTTTAAAAGTCTTAGCTCTAGATAAAATTTATTAATTTTAGCTCCACATGATTTGATCTGTTTTAAGATACAAGGAAAGAGTTTTCAAGCATTTTTTTTCTTGAGGATTTGGCTGTTGGCTTTGAGTCCTGGTCACAACACAGGGATTTGAGCTGATGTGTATTACTTTGAAAAGGCTTGTGCTGTAATTCAGGACTTACAAATTCTGTTCTTCCTTTCCCACAAAATATTTTCTGCTCCCATAGCCATGATTTACCTGAATGAGGTGGGAAAGTGATCTGTGATTTAGTTTAGGTAATTGCTTCCTAGTCACCTACTGGATGTGCCATTGTTCTCAAGTCAGTGGACTGAGTTCATTTACAGCTGATCTCTCTTCTCCCCTAGCAACTCCTCCAATTTTTTTGGCACATTTTCTAGTTCAAAATCAGTAAATTTCTGCAGATCAGAAAGAGACCTGCCTGGTCAACAAAACCCACAAATCCTTGGTTTTCACTTCCAAAACTCAAGCAATCACATACCACCTAAGTGACAAAGGTTTAATTAGACTAACAAATTTACCTAATATTCATTGTCATGACTAGCATGAAAATTCCTGAAGAGCTAAATGTTGGTTTTTATATTCTTAGAAGGAAATACATAGCTGGGGACATGAGACCACCCGAGAGAATCCTCTTATGTTGATGAGAGATTGCCGAAGGTTAGGACTGGATGCAGAGAGGTTTGTGCCAGTAACCATAGCTGAGCTGGTGGGATTGAATGGAGGAGTTACAGTAAAAACTGCTGATTACTTCCCTCTGGAATTGGTTTCTTAAAAGATTGGGATTTATCCCCTGGCTTTTTGCTCTATCTGTCTTTCTTTATTGCTTTGCAGCATCTTTCCCTCTTGGGACACATTTCCAAACAAATCATTTAGGTCAAACAAAAGCATCTTTAGAGCAGGAATCTCCAGACCCTGACCCTGGAGACCCTTCAGACACCCCTGATCTAGGTGGAAAGTACCCATCTTTGTTGCTGCAGTGGTGAACCTTAGTGCAGTCTCCTGGTCCTAATTTTGACATATCTGTGATTAGTTGCTTACATCCATCCCTTTTTTGTACAGTGAAGTGGATGGGAAGAGGAAGCTGAGACAGATCTACAGATATTAGTATTTCTGTAAAGCTCATCAACAGTTGTGATTTTTTTTTCCCTTGTTTTTTTTCCCTTTCTGTGTGCCAGGGAGGAAAAGGGACTTGATTTGTCCATGTCCTCCACCAGCAGATGAAGGATTCCCAGAGAGGTGCCAAAAAATCCTCTCCTCTCTATTTGGGTCACTTTGTCTCTATTACTATCTGGGTCACTGTCTAGGCAATGACTGCCAGTTGCCAGCTTTGTACAAATTTGAAGTGGAAATATCATTTGGAACATCTTTGCTAGACTGAAGAGCCCTTTGACCATTTTATGTTCCTTGCTTGTGGGTAGTTTATCAGGTGACCTAGGTCATCCTGTGTAACTCTATTCATTGTTATATATTGTTTTCTTGGGGGCTCTCACTGGCAGACATCATTTGTAAGAGTTTTAGTGGATTGGTTAAGGCCAGGACAAGAAATGAATTAAAAATAGAGAAATTAATCTGTTTTCTCTAAATGTGTATTGATTGTTAAGGGAAGATGAAGTTTTGATTCAGTTGGGCTCCCACTGAATCATTTTGCTGCTATTGGTAATGAGGGAATTGGACTTTTTCTGTCACTAGGGAATGTTGCTTTTGTGTTTTGGCCAACTCGATTAACAAGCAATTGCTACTTTTGTAGTTGGTAGCATTGGTTTATAGTTCCCTCCTATGCACAGATTTTTGTAAGCAGAACACACTGTTCAGAACACCAAGAAGATGTTGCTTAAGTCCTGTCATTTTCACAAAATTTAAGAAAAATGTCAAAGGAATAAAATGTCCAATTGAATCTGATTAGATGATTAAATGTGCTGTCCCTGTACTTGTTACCATTTGTGGCTGGAATGTTTTGTTGCCAAGCTGTATTTTGTTGTTCCTGGCATATGGATTTAGATGCTTCCTTTTATTTTTTTTACTTAGTCTTTTTGAATCATAGAGACTGTTTTCCTTGCAAATAACTGTGATTTGAGTGATGCAGAATTTCTTAATTGTCATACTCATTGCAGCTACAGAGAGAGCAGAGCAGTTGCAGGGCCTGAGTGGTGCCTCAGAAGCTAAGGCATCATTAGATGGCAGAGAGAATCTGATGAAGCATTTTTCTTTTAGAAGTCAGTCCTTAAAATCTGAATTGTGGAATTCAAACAGCACTTGGTAAAGTGGGTCAGCACTGCCTAAAGTCTATCAAACTGTTTGGATTTATTTGCTGCTGTATCTATTTATCTTAACTTTCTACTGTAAATATTTTTAGCATCTGGCCTCTTTTGAAAGAATCAGTAAAAAAAGTACTGGGATTATTTTCCTTTTAAGTAAGCGCATGATTTAATTTACAAAGATACAGACAGAAACAGCTTTTCATTCCTTGAGAAGCTGTGCTGCTGCATTGCTTTGTAGTTTCCCATTTGTGGGTGTTCAGTACCTATAAACACAGGCACTAATAATTTTTCTTATTACTTCTCCACAGGCAGATTGAGTGGTTGGAGGCAGGAAGCTAGTATTTCTGCTCTATCTTGCATGTTAGTTCATGTGTGTTTTAGTAGCTGCTGTGAACACATTTATCCTAAAGTTTGCAGTCCGTGGAGGAAAGGTGGGAACTTGAACATAAAACTGTGTCATAGCTCTCTCTGATCTCATCAAGTGGATTTCTTTCTGTCTCATGCATCCTCTGGTTCAAACTTAAACCTTGTGGTTCTTCTCTTCTTGCACCTGGCACTAGTTACATTTCCTCCAACGTTGTGACTCTCAGATTCTCTTCAGTCTATTCATGACTAATGATTGTTGATGTGACTTTGTTTTTAAAGTAATGTATAAACTACATTGATGAAAACATATTGGAGGGGGGAAAAAAGTGTCTTTGAAATAACTTAATTCTAAATATTTTCACTTGCTTTGCAAAACCCATGGTCATTCTGGTTTTTATTACTTGTCTTCACAGCACTTAAATCTCTTCAAAAACTTTATAGTGCTTCAGTTTAAAAAACTTCCAGCCTTACAAAACAGTACCTCCCATCTGCTGAAGCCTAGAGCACTAATCACTGAAGATAAGGTGTTGGCTTTTTGACACCTCCAGGGATGGTGTTTCAGCCACCTCCCTGGGCAGCCTGTTCTAGTGTTTAGTAACCCTTTCACTGAAAGTTTCTTCTAGCCCTCCCATGGCACAACTTGAGGCCTTTTCCTCTTGTTCTGTTGCTTGTTATAATGGAGAAGAGACCAACCCCCACCTTGCTCCAGCCTGCTTTCAGGTAGTTGTAGAGAGCAATAAGGTCTTCCCTCAGCCTTCTTTTCTCCAGACCAAATAACCCCAGTTCCCTTGGTCACTCCTTGTAAGACTTGTGCTCCAGACCCCTCACCAGCTTCTTTGCCCTTTTCTGGACATTATATTCTATATTAGAATACAGTATATAAAATATATTCAACATCAGCTATGCTGTTTGCAGAGCCTGTGTAAGCTTTGATTAAACAGAAGCCTATGACTGTCTCTATAAAATCTGAAATCATACTAAAAATAAATTCTAATAGAACCTAATGCCTTCCCAATTAAATATCTTTGGATTTAATTCTGAAGGATATAACATGTAGTACTAATGTGAGAGTACAGTGGCAAATTCTATATACAATGAATGCATTAATCTCTACAATCTGTTCTGTAGATCCAGTTCAGAGAGAAGGTACTATGGACAGCTATCACACTCTTCATTTTCTTAGTATGCTGCCAGGTAGGTATTGATGTTTTCTGTGTTTCAGTAAATGTGTGTTGTGAACCTATAAAAGAGAATGAAAAAACTATGTAAGTCCTTGTTTCATGTTGCCTTACCAGTTTCAGTTATGTATTTCTGTGGTTAAGTATTTGAAGTTCAATTAAAGAAAACTAATTTTCTGAATTAACCTTTATTTTTTATTGTATATGCTTTCAGAAACTAATGCTTTCTACTTAGTCTAAAATATGTGATGTTTTTTCATGTTATTTAACATGTCCTGTCAAGTGATGATACTGGCTGCAGGGTAGATGGTCAAACAAATTATTCATTATGTACTCTATAAGCACACTGAGCAATATTACACATTCTTTCTGTTCAGAGCTAAATTTAATTTTTTAGCAGTAACAAGTTTGAAGGGGTGATAAAGGGACTGTTCTTACCAGGTTCCTCTTGAGCAAGCTGATGGGTTGAAAAGATGGCAGAAAAATATTTTTTTCTGAGGTACTGAAGTTAACATTTAGAGCTTGATTTTTTGTGAAATACTGGCAGAGATGTGAGATAAACCCCCTCTAAAACACAGGTCTTTGTAAACATTTACATGATCTTTATTACTCAAAGTTGCAGGAGTTCCTGGAACCTGTACCTGGCTTGTAAACAGATACTGGTTTGGGGTTTTTTGGTGTTTTTTGTTTGTTTGTTTATTTGGTTTTTTTGCTTTTTAAAGTAATACTCAGTTATTGCAGAAAATAAGAATCTATTTATTACTCCATATATATTTTTTTAGATATCATAAACCTCTTAGAAGATTAAAATGAACTATAAAACTTCAGAGTCAGGCTTTGTAGATTATATTTATTATCTTTCCCATTCCAGACTCGGGAGCAGGAGTATTACAGTTTTTGTTTACAGCTCTGAAGCAATGTTGAAATGTTAAAACCCAACTCTTATACCTACTTGTAGAGGCAGAGGCACATGTAATTTATCTGAGTTTCCTGGCTGCTAGGTGGATGGATAATTAAGATTTTGAATCTATACAAAAGATTATAATAGTTTGAGCAAGGAAAGCAGGTGATGCAGACTCAACTTCACAGGACTAAGATTGCCTGGATTCTTCATCTTCTGTGCTTAAGAAGAGTTTTAAAGACCTCAAAATCCCTCAGTATTGATACATGGAATACTGGAGGGTTTGTGTAAACCTGGCTGACTTTGACATGTCCATAGTTAATACTTTAAAACAGATTTACAGCTGTAAAATTTGAATATTTAATGTTGCTGGAGGAATATTGTAGTTTTTGCTGTATTGTTAATTTGTACTGAAAATAAATTATGTTTAGAACTGTTAAAAAACCCCACAAACATGCTATATTCTCCTCTCAAAGATGTTATGCTACACCTTTATCTTTTTTTTTTTTAGCTCAAAATTGCTGCAAAAATTTTCATGAGATCAGTAATGGAACATCATTAATATTTTTCTCCATTCTGTTAATGATTTTTGGTGGCTAACCTGTATATTTTACGCTTTCTCTATTCTTTTGGGATTGTGCTGCAGAACCACATATGTCAGGCATTTTTACAACTTCAGTAATCTGGTTTATGCACACTCCCTTTCTAGTTTTTACTGCTTTTTTCCTCTAGAAGTGACTTAGTTAACTTAGTTTAGTCCTCTGAGTCATACCCCAGTTGGAGGATTAAAATAGATGCTGTCAGTATCTCTGTTATTTTGTGCTCTGGTTAAGTTAAAAAGAAAAAATAAGAGTTGGAATAAATGATATTAAACAGTGCAGCAGCTGAATCATTACATGTTAAGGTTTTTTGATTAATGCAAGGTTTCTTTATGTCTGCTCTGGCAGATCCCTCTGTTTGGAATCATGTCATCAGATTCTGCAGATCCCTTCTACTGGATGCGAGTCATTCTTGCGTCAAACAGAGGTCAGTGGTTCTTCCTCTCTCTGTTTTAAGTTGGTATTAACACACCAGGAGGAAGAAAAGTTGGCTGTTATGTTTCAGACAGCCCAGATGTCATGCTGAAACATGATCAGAAGCAAAGGCAGAAGAATGGAGTCCTCCCAGGACACTGGCCAGGGAAGAAGGGAGCCTGAGCAGTGTGATCCCTCAGCTTTATACTGAGTGTGATGTGTATGGGATGGAACATTTTGGTTAATTTTGGGTCATTTGTCCAGTCTGCACACTTTGGTTAATTTTGGATCACTTCTCCAGTCTGCTCCTCTCCACAGAAGGGTCACAGGTGTGGCCCTTTTTCTGCCCTTTTATTTCTGGTGCATAAGAAGTTGAGCAGAACCAAGCAGTGACCTTGGTTTCTATGGGAATAGAGTCTTTCTGCAAACCACCCATACTGGTACCTCTGCATTAACTATAAACAGGGAGTGTAGTCAGCACTGGAAGCTGACACAGTCAGAAAAACATGCTCTTGATTTTAGAAAGTGCAGTAACTTGGAAGAAAGAAAAGTAAAATTACTAAAGTTACTAAAAAAGTGAAGTTACTAAAAAGAAAATGGGTTCTGTCATAGGCTCAAACCATGACAGAGGTAAAGGCATGCTCATTTTCTAGCTTTTGGAGAAGCAGAGATTTCCATGAGAGATGACACTAGATTAGATAAATCTAATATTTATCATGGTTCTGAACAGTGTATAGGTCTGGGCTGCAAGGATGAAAGAACTAAATAATAATGGTTTTAAGACTTTCACATCTTTTGTTTTGGTAGCAGGCAAAACACTTAACTAAAGTGAAAAAAACAATTATGCAAAAGTGCTTAAAATTTTTAAAAAATAGAACTTTAATGAGGTCTCTGGTAGTTAGGCAAAAATGAAAAGAAGACTCAAGACAATAGGTGAGGTGCTCAAAACCCATTTATTAAATTCAGATCTCATATTAAAGGCTCAGTCAGGAAATGAAGCTATTGTGAGATGAGAGAAGACCTCATGGCTTAAGAACTGGTTGCAAAGATCAGAAGAAATGTCTTCACAGAGCTGCAAGGTGCTACACAGAGCTGCAAGGATATTGCATGCAGTTCTAATCTGCCACACAGGATATTATGGAAATAAAAGCACTCAGGAAGAGGTACCAGAGAAAATCTAAGGGAGATGCTCATCTACAGAAAAGGTCACCAGAGAATGTTTCTGTAGTGAGATGGGAGAGTCTGTGGTACATGCAAGAGGTGGGCTGTTTTCCTGAGTTTAATTGCTGTGTGTACATTCAGTTTTGCTCCCATACCACATCATAATACAACTGAAGAAGGTGTGAGAACAAAACCTTGCTGAGAATATTTCCAAATTTGGGTCTCAGGTGGTAGTTCTGGTGTTTCAGGATGCAAGGCAAGTGAGTGATGGCTCAGTTCAGGGATGGGAGGGAACACCAGGCAGGTTTTTTGGAATATACACCTCTGTGCTGCAGCAGTGGTGGTTTATGAAGTTTTGTCACCCTGTTGGAGCTGTACACAGTTGGAATCTGATGGTGACATTGCAGCAGTAGGTGAGTGGCAGAGTAGAGCATCTTGATGATGTTTGTTAAGAGCTGGTTAAGTATTAAGCTTCTGTGCTCTTAACTAGAGTTGGTGATTCTGAGAGTAGCGTTATCACCCCCTGTGGTCTGCTGCAGCTGTCTGTCCATCCTCAAAATGAAACTTTTGGGAAATGTGTGAGTTGAGGCACTGACAGAATAAACAACCAAGGCCAAGATGCTTTCCATTAAAAGGAGCCTGGATGTGATAAGCCAGACAGGTGAGCTCCAGAGTGCATTGACTTTAGTGTTAGCAGGGCTTCACAAAAGTATTCAGAGGAAAAGCCACACAGGGTTCTTGTGCTGCCTTCAAAATTACAGAGTTTAACACAGCAGCTTCCTTTTCTGGGGAGAGAACAGTACTTGTTTTGATCATATCTGGACTGCAATACATGTTTGAAGTGTTATTAAAAATGTTCCTTCTGGGTCAGAAACTTTACAACAGACCTGAGGTCCTCAGAGTGTAATTCTGTCAGAGAAGTGTTTGAACAGCACTTGTGTTTTCTTCCTGATCAGGTACTTTGATGGAATTGGGTATCTCACCCATTGTGACATCTGGTTTGATCATGCAGCTGCTGGCTGGAGCAAAGATCATTGAGGTTGGTGACACTCCAAAAGACAGAGCCTTGTTCAATGGAGCTCAGAAATGTAAGCACCATTCCAATTAAAATTAATAAGTGTGGTTTTATTCCGGGCAAGGCAACCTGCCTAAGTGATGCTAGATGTGAGATTTCTTGGGTAGGTGACTTCAACAGATTTTTTTTTTTAAAGGATTTGCTTTCTCTCTTGTTTTAGTATTTGGGATGATCATTACCATTGGGCAAGCCATTGTGTATGTTATGACTGGAATGTATGGAGATCCTGCTGAAATGGGTGCTGGAATTTGTCTTCTTATTATAATTCAGGTTTGTAACCAGCTATTTTATGTGCAACTGAGAGTGGTTAGATACAGTGTAGATTAAAGGAAGAATCTTCCCATGTCTGGCTGCCATTTGTGTTTAATGCTGTAAAGCATGGTCTTTTATATCTGTGTATTCATGAAAAATTCTAAATATTCCACAAAGGAAAAGAAAGTTGGGATAGTTGATATCACAGATGTTTCAGATAGGAGTGGCTGTTTGATTCAAAATGCAGGAATTAGTAAACTTGAAAGCAGTAGCTGCTGTTCAGTACCATAGAGTGCTTATCACTAAACTGCGCATTGAGACATCATCCTTTAGAGCAAAAGCAGTAAATGCACAAACTTTAACACCTTTTTGAAACAAGTGCTTGGTGAGAAACCTGTTTGCTAGTGTCAGTGTTGGAAAGTTGCAGAGATCATTGCTGGGTGAGATGCATGGACATTTGTACAGGAGAGGGCAAATAACAGTGCATGAATGGTATTTAAATGAAAAACTTAGTGACCACTCTCCAACAGGGTGCAAATACTGATGCAGGGAATTCCTAACTTGATTTATTCTTGTCTCTGCTCACTTTTGTTTCTTTTCCCACAGCTGTTTGTTGCTGGTTTGATTGTGTTGCTGTTAGATGAGCTGCTCCAGAAGGGTTATGGCTTGGGGTCTGGTATTTCCCTGTTCATTGCTACCAACATCTGTGAAACCATTGTCTGGAAGGCTTTTAGTCCCACTACCATCAACACTGGCAGAGGTATGTGTGTGATTACAACCTGTTTCAGTGGGTGTATACTATACAGGAACTATAAAGTGTGTTTCAGATGGGTATTACATAGAACATTTTGATGTGTAATGGTTAGTTTCTGAAGTCAATTGTCATGTCTGATTTATGTAAAGATTAATAAGCTACAAGTTTGCCTTTGCTGATTTGCAGTAGTTAAAATGGGAGTTGGAAGCTCCTTGACTGAAGATATTTGCATTTTCCAACTGAATTAGTTTTGGCTTAACATTGTTTAGTCCATAGAAATAGAGAAGATAAGAAATTCCATATGTTCAGAGTGGCTATAGGATACTTTTATAGTTGGTGCTTCCAAATCACTTCAGGCTAGTTTGATTCTTTAGAGACTACCACCTCTTTATTCCTCAGACAATATTTGACAACATCTTGTCCTGAGACCCTAGAAATATCAAGTTAAAATACAGCCTGTTTGCATCAAGAACTTCACTGGTTTAATGTATTTGAAATCTGAGCTATATTTTTATTGCTTTCATTTTCTCCTGATTTTCAGTCATTCTATTGCATTTTATTACTGCTTTTCTAAAGCTGTTTTTCTCCTTGTTTATTTTTTTAGTTCCCTTTTGGTTGGGTTTTTTTTTTTCCTTAACCAGGAGTAATGTTTTCCATTGATTACATTCTGTAAGCTAAAGCAGAATCCTGAATTGTGATAGATTTGTTGTAGCAGGATTTGTATCCTATTGTATCTGATTTTATGTATGTGTACTTCTGAAAATTTCCAAAAGAAAGATTCTGTTTTTTGAAATTGTTTAAATTGACAGATTAAAATTTCTTTTGCCTTTATTGCTTTGTGCAGGAACAGAGTTTGAGGGTGCTGTGATTGCATTATTTCATCTCCTGGCCACACGAACTGACAAAGTCCGGGCTCTGCGAGAGGCTTTTTACCGACAGAATTTGCCCAATCTCATGAATCTGATTGCTACAGTCTTTGTGTTTGCTGTAGTCATATATTTTCAGGTAGAGTGAGAAGCTCCTCATGTAGGTCTGACACTGCTTAGGGAGGAGTCACTTGGAAAAATGCAGAACTGGAGTCACTCGAGTGTCTCAGTTCCTTTCTCAAGCTCTCGTTGTTTCAGTGTTGTTACTTCAGTAACATGACCCTGTGACAGTACAGCTGTTACCTTTTAGAGCAGAAGTTCTGGTACTCAGACAGTGATCTACTCAAACCTTCAATTGAATGCCAGATGCACTATGGGAGTATTTTTAATAGAAATGCATACTGGAACTGCAGTGGTTATAATAATATATTTGATATTTATAGTTTGATTCAAAGAATATGGTAGGGCAGAGCCTACCTTCTTCGGGGTGTGCATGATACAGATTTGTTCTAGAAAAAAGCTGTGTAATTAATGCATAATTTAGTGTGTTTTCCTTAATTTCCTTTAAATACTTAACTACTACTTCTTTTGAAATAGAACTGTATACTGAAAAGAATACTAAAGGAGATCCATGTGGTGGTGTTTTTTTTCTAGTCTTTTTTGTGTTTATGGCTAAAATGTGATTTTTTTTTTTTTAACTGTTGTGTCAGAGTTCTGGCAAAAAAATGAATTATCTGATTTTTAAATCCATGTGGCTTTTCTTGGGTCTGCTCAGATGGCAGCCTGCCCCAGGAAACAGAAGGCTGGGCTTGCCACACAAAATTCTGCTCTTATGTTTAAAAGCCAGTAAAGACTTTTATCAGACCCTATTCTCTAAAGTGTATTTCAGGGGAATAACACTTAGCAGATGAGAAGTAATGTTTTATGTAAAAAACATGTAGTACAACCAAGCAGGAACACCTTCAAAACCTTAAAATTTGTAATCCAGGCTGTAGCAGAAAGCCTTTGGGTTTTACTCATAGGATCATAGAATTGGCTGGGTTGGAAGGGACCTCAGAGATCATCAAGTCCAACCCTTGATCCACTACTGCTGCAGTTCCCAGCCCATGGCACTGAGTGCCACATCCAGGCTCTTTTTAAATATCTCCAGACACGGAGAATCCACTACTTCCCTGGGCAGCCCATTCCAATGCCTGATCACCCTCTCCATAAAGAAATTCTTTCTAATATCCAACCTAAACCTCCCCTGGCACAACTTAAGACCCTGCCCTCTTGTCTTGTTGAGAGTTGCCTGGGAAAAGAGACCAACCCCCCCCCCTGGCTCCAACCTCCTTTCAGGGAGTTGTAGAGAGTGATGAGGTCTCCCCTGAGCCTCCTCTTCTCCAGGCTGAACACCCCCAGCTCCCTCAGCCTCTCCTCATAGTGCTCAGCCCTTGCCCTCCTTGTTTGATGTAGTCAGAACTGAGGTCAGGAATAGCTTTTAGGCATCCTAGGAATTCCTGCTGTCTCAGAAATTAACTGGGTGCATTTGTGTTCTTTCCTGTAGGGATTTCGTGTTGATTTACCTATCAAGTCTGCACGCTATCGAGGGCAGTACAGCAGCTACCCCATCAAGCTCTTCTACACCTCCAACATTCCCATCATCCTGCAGTCTGCCTTGGTCTCAAACCTCTATGTCATTTCCCAGATGTTGTCTGTTCGCTTCAGTGGCAACTTCTTGGTCAACTTATTAGGACAGTGGGCAGTAAGTATTTTATCACTTTTTTTTTTTTTAACTGCATAACATTATTTTTGTATGTTAGTTCATTGTGAAGCTTTGGGATTTAACCAAAGCAGAAAACTCAGATACTTACTTTTTAACATTTGTGCTAAAAGCTGTTTTAAACAATGAAGGGGGATTCCTCAGTAGCTGCAGGAATGGGAATGGGAGAGATCTGTGAGAAATAGCTAATCACCTTTTTCTTCCCCTCTCATAGGATGTCAGTGGTGGTGGACCTGCCCGTTCTTACCCTGTTGGTGGCCTCTGCTACTACTTGTCCCCTCCAGAATCCATGGGTGCAATATTTGAGGATCCTGTCCATGTAATAGTTTATATAATATTTATGTTGGGATCCTGTGCATTCTTCTCAAAGACCTGGATTGAAGTGTCTGGCTCATCAGCAAAAGATGTAGGTGTTCTGACAAACCTGCCTAAATGTTTCCAAACCCTGCTTGTAATTTAGAACAGTTCCTAACTGATCAGTTATTACTCTGACTAAACATCAGGTGACTGTGAAACATCGCAGCAGTTTCATAAAATGATGTTTTTTGCAGGTTGCCAAGCAACTCAAAGAACAGCAAATGGTGATGAGGGGCCACAGGGATACTTCAATGGTTCATGAGCTTAACAGGTAAAGCCTGCAGATCTGTACTGAGAGGTAGAGTTATCCTTAGGTATTTAAGTCAAAGCAGTTATTTGTCCTGGGGAGGTTGCACAGCACATGAATACATAAAACTGTTGCACTCTGAATTTAAGAACTTTGCCAGTGTGTGGTTATTCACACAGCCTTCCTCTCAGTGAATATTTATTTCAGTTTCTACTTTGTGATAACATGGAAGGTAGCAAGAGGCAGAGCTGCATTTGCAGTGTTGAATTTGTAGCTCAGTATTGTAGGTGATTGTTTTAGTAGCAGATGTATTAGAATTCTTGGTTGAAACCCCACCACTATTGTCCCCCAATATTACTTTTCTTTTCTTTTTTTGGCACAGGTATATCCCCACAGCAGCTGCGTTTGGTGGCTTGTGCATTGGTGCCCTTTCAGTCCTGGCTGACTTCCTAGGAGCCATTGGGTCCGGCACTGGCATTCTGCTTGCAGTCACTATTATTTATCAGTATTTTGAAATATTTGTAAAAGAACAGGCTGAAGTAGGAGGAGTAGGTGCATTATTTTTCTAGGTGTCCAAACATTTCATGGTTTGCTGTGGAAGGGAAAGCATTTTGACAACACGCATCATTTAGTCCAATAATGCTCTTTTCTTTTGACTTGTTTTCAAGTGCTAAGTGTCCCATGACTGTAATGGGCATTGAGCAATGCCTGTGTGCAGCATTAGTACCAGCTGCCTTAAGAATAAAGTTTACATTATCTCGTTTAAGTACTATCTAGTGTTGCCTGTAATGCTGGAAACCAACTCATCGACCTTGCTGTTCAAGCACTGCAGTGAGATGGATACATGTATCAGTTTGATAACGGTAAACATTTTTGCACACAGCATTAAAATGTTAAATTTATTTCCCCATCCCTGATAGGAACGATAAAAAACCCAGATTGCCACGTGCCAGTATTCTTGACAAAATTGATTTGTAGCCTGCATTTTGCATTCATTTTTTTTATACTTTTTTAACTTGCATTTCCCCATCATTGGACTCAGCACTCCTTATTCCTTTCTGGAGTTTCCACCCAGGCACCTTTCTCTTAGCTCTAAGGGTGGGCAAGCAAATATTTTACCGGAGACTGATACTCATCTCATCTGTGAGCTGATTCTGGGGTGGATTTGCTGCACCACAGGGCCTGGGGCACTTGGGTTTCTTGCACTGGACCCACTGTGGGACAGTGTGGTAGCTGCTGTCGTGCCAGCAAGTCAGCCCAGTAGTTCTGTTTAAACATGTACTTGTGAAAACTGTGCCACTGAGATGTCATGTCCACTTTGCTTTTGTGAGTCTGAAGAACCAAGGCCTGGTTCCTAAAGCAGTGTTCCTGGAAGGGAAATGGGGGGGGGGAAGAGGAGTTCCTGCTGAAAATTTATTTATCTTGTCGCACTTTACAGCGGCAATGTAACTGTAAACATTAGACAATAAACTTATTTAATTAAGCTCTCTCCTGGGTCTTTATCTGTGCAAGATGTAATTCAGATGCAGTTTTTGATGATTTCTAACGTGTGTTGTTAGTGAAGTAGTTTGGGAAGGATCCTTTCTTACCTTCTCTTTCTAGAATATAATTCTGACCAGGTTTTAGCAGCCTTAATTAAAAAACAGACCTCAAGATCTCTACCCTTAAAATCATGGAGCTTTTCTGTTCAGCTGCAATCAGTGACTTTTTTCCCTTTGATTTCACAGTTTGATCTCTTTTGTCTTCTCTCACACTTTACTTCAAAGTTACTTAGTGTTGTTTGTGAAGAAAACCCTAAGCAGGTTTGCTGCTTCATGTCTAAGCAGGGCAAGTCTTCCTTATCATGCATGCTCATGCAGCTTCATTTCAGAGGCAAGACTTTGCTATTAGCATATGCTGATTACAGCTCTTAAAATTCTAACCTTTAAGCAGCAGTGGCTGTTTACATAATGAACAGCAGTTGGCTGTGTGCAGGCACACTGGAGATGTGTTGAGCAAAAGATGTGCCTAGAACTGATGAGACTGAACTGAGGGTGCTGTGGAGGTGCAGGGACCTGGTCCTAGGGGAGGGAGAACTGGGAGGCTGTGCAAGCAAGCTGGGTCCTACACCATTCCTGTCTGCACTTGTGGATGTTTCCCTGTTCTTGTCATCATCGTTGTCAGAGTCTGTGTTTTCTTAGATCAAACAAAACAATTTTCTCTTTCCAGAGAGCTTGGTTAGGGCTGGGAGAAGGGAGCAATGTCTCCAGGTCTAAACAGTGAAAGTTCCAAGCATGCAGCCAGACTGTGCACACTGTGCCCAACCTGCTGCTCCTGTGGCACTAAATTGCCTCTTGTTGAAATGCTGCTGCTTCTGGACAAGAGAGGAGCAGCCCCTTCCTGCTGCCTTCCTCCTGTTGCACAGGGGGTGTTGCAACACCAACTGCAGCTACTTAAGCATTTTGCACTGAAACAGAAGCACAGTGATGCACATGGTGAGAAAGAAGCCATTCTGAAAACTAAACAGCATTTTTATTACGATTATTCTGTCAAGGTTCGATAGAGCAGTTAGAAAAAAAATCATTTTTGTCAGTTACATTATTCCAGACAAAAGTATCTCGGTCATTCCTATAAATACTTCTTGTTTTGCTCTGCAAGTAAAGCAAAGGACCCTTATTACAAGAAGAATTGTACTTCTAAGCCATCTGAGTGGGGCGGCTTTCAACTCATCACCAGTTTTAGGACTTCATAAAAGAACTGGTTTTTCTTCTGCATGCTTCAGGGCCAAGGCGTAAGTATAAACTCTGGCATCCACTGCAAGGTGTTCTTCTGCTACCAGCTCTGCAAGAAACAGAACAAAGTGTGGGATGCTGTTAAAACTTCTCCATGATCTCAGTGTTTGGCTCAAGGGAAGATGTAAAGCATTCCAGCCATGAATTCTGCATGTGAACACCTAATGCTGTCACTGTTAACATGGCCAAGTCTCTCACAGCCTTTTGTTTACAATGAAGTATTTTAGGGTCAGAAATGCCATGATGAGCTATGGGAAGCTGAGGGGTTTCTGAAGTTCACATTACTGTACTGGAAGTGCTGCAAAGCTCTTACCATCGATTCTTTGCAGGAGGTCAGCCTTTGGAAGTGAAATAACTTCCACAAATTCTAGGAAAGAAGGACAAAAAAATTATGCACCTTTAATTTAGTGAACAGTAGAGCCAAGTAATGTCATGTCCTGTTTCTTCCAAGGGCAACAAACGGGGTTAATGCTCATCACCATCCCAAAGCTGTGAGCCCTCACGTGTCACAAAAAGGACAATTAAGTGGGAGAGGGCAGTGACTGGGATCATTAAAAAGCAGGTTGGGCAGAAAGAAACTGAGAAGGAGCTGAGGAAAACAGTGTAGCTGACAGCTATGGAGCATAAGAGCCCTGCTAAAGGAGACCACCTTCCTCTGAGAACAGAAAATAAGTTTCAGTGGACTTTGGATTGGCTTAGACTGGTACAGTAGTGGATTGCAGATGCATTTGAAAACCAAAACAGCACCAAGGGGTTGTTCTCAATGAGTTTGTGTTCACTTACACCTCCCCTGTGTCTGAATTAGTTGTCTTTGGGGCTTGATCTACAGCTGGTGTGGATTCAGTAATCTGTATTCCCTGAGATACTGGTGCTACTGGTGCCATACCTGTAGGTAATTGATGAGATGATGCCCCACAGGAATTTCCATGTGGAGGCCAAAGCCCATCTCACATCTTTGATTAGAGTCAGGAGATAAACCAGGCTCAAATAAAAACCAGTTTTAACTGACATTTTCCAAGTAAAACTTGCCATATGAAAACCACATTTGACCTTCCTGTCATTGTAAGCACAGCCACACAACGTACCTCCATCATCTGCAAAAAAAAAAACCACACAAAAAAAGAAAAAGTAGTAGAGTTAAGGATTTTGAAATACACCCGAGTGTATTTCAAAGCATTTTGATAACTGATTGCTCATGAGTGACACTGCAGTTACTTCCAGGGTCAAGGCGCAAGTATCAAGATTCACAAGTGCTTATGGCCCTCACTGAAGTCTGACACCTCAATTTCTCATTCTGGGTGTGCCAACACCTGACACAACATCTGGGGCTCCCCACTGAACTGAGGGAAAAAAGCTGGCTCTGCTTGTACAGACTGCAGGAAATTATTTGAAGGATGCACAGGATCTCAGTAAGCTGGGACAGAAGTGATGTGGGGGTAGGAATAGTCCTTTAATCCTGTTATCTTCTCAATTTTCAAATCAACAGCATAAAACTCACCAAGTTTTTGCTTGGGTCTTTTATTCTCAGCCTCATCTCCGTTAATGGTGACGCTCACAACGTGTGTTGTGCTGTTTGACATACCTGGGTCCAAGCAGAGAGCTGCCAACAAGCACACAAAGAGTTGGATTTTTCAGAAGTAGAGCCAGGCACATTGTCATTTTAACAAAAGCTTTCACAGAAATCTATGCAGTACAATAGGAGAAGATATTTGGTGTGCATTCCTGCTGGAAGAGTCATGAGAAGTTTGTGTTAATGGGTTTGTAAAGGGTTCTGCTTCTGTGACTCAGCTCTTAAGGATTCTTTTCAAGATGTGTTTTCAGCAGCTAGGTTTACTTTCTGTTCTGCAGACTGATGATTAAACTGTAAACTGTAATTCATGGAGAGACTTCCTCAACCTATTGGAATTTAATTTTGTCATCACCCCTCTGCATCTCTCTCAGTCCCCAAGAGAGACTGTTCTACCTGATGAGCACAGACCCTGTGAGGAGAGGCTGAGGGAGCTGGGGGTGTTCAGCCTGGAGAAGAGGAGGCTCAGGGGAGACCTCATCACTCTCTACAACTCCCTGAAAGGAGGTTGGAGCCAGGGGGGGGTTGGTCTCTTTTCCCAGGCAACTCTCAGCAAGACAAGAGGGCAGGGTCTTAAGTTGTGCCAGGGGAAGTTTAGGTTAGATATTGGAAAGAATTTCTTTACTGAGAGGGTGATCAGACATTGGAATGGGCTGCCCAGGGAAGTAGTGGATTTTCCGTCCCTGGAGATATTTCAAAAGAGACTGGATGTGGCACTCAGTGCCATGGTCTAGCAACCGCAACGGTGGTTCAAGGGTTGGACTTGATGATCTCTGAGGTCCCTTCCAACCCAGCCAATTCTATGATTCCATGATCAAGAGCCAGGTCTGGACTGCAATGACATTTATTTGAAATCATATGTAAATTGCCTCACCTTTCTACCGACCTCCTCAAGTTTTATTTATAATCCTCCTTTTGTCTCCACTTTGTTTTATGTAGGGAGCATTGGACTGGCAACAATCAGGTTCCAAGGGATTTATTTCAATTACTTTCTTCTTTCCAGTTGGAGAACCTGAGTACTATCCCCTCCCCACAGCTGACATGAGGATGACCTCCACTCAGACTGCATCATGCAGCTACTTATTGTACCTAAGTTCATAGATATTGTTCACACTGAGTCCAGCAATTTAGACCTCTTCATTAAAATTCCAAATCACAGCTTAAATAATTGGGCTTTGTGTAAAGAGTCTTAATTAGTAGCAGGTTTCCCCTACAGACATCAATCTGTTGCTGTAGTCCTGTGTGTTTAACAGGAGTTTAGGAAATGACTCATCAGGGACCAAAGTTTCCTTAGTACAGCCATGGGATGCTACTCCCTGTTTATCTCTGTAGGCTTTTCTGCATAGGTTTCTCCTTTGATTTAGAACATTTTGTATCCCTAAGACATGGACTTAGATTTGGGTGGGGAAGAAAGAAAAGAAAACCACAAAAAATGCAAATACCTGGAGTACATTCAACAATTTCCCCCTTGTACCCAGTTTCTTCCTCCAGCTCTCGCAATGCAGCGCTTTCTGCACTCTCATTTTCTTCAATGAGGCCTGTGAGATAAATAAATAAATACAAAAGAACAATTAAAAGTTAGCACCTAACCCCAACATTCATCCAGCTTTACAAATGAGGTGAAACATTGTCACTACCCTAATTTTACAGAGGGATAAACGGAGGCATTTTGAAGGATTCCTCATGCTGCTGCCCATGTATTCAGCTGGTTATCTACAGGAGCCATCTACCTGAGGGCAGTCATATTCTTATGAGGGAGAGAAGCCAAGTACTTCAACTCTTAGAGAAGGAGGAGTCAAGGGAAATGTGGTATTTTTGCTACCAGACTACTGTCTCCAATATGCTAAAATGCCCTTCCTGTGTATTCTTCACTGTCCAAGCTACAGAGCTCACCACGGTTTCCTGGCTAGAGCTGCTTCATGGAGACTGATGCTACAAGCACCTCTAAACACACCTGAGAGAGTTATGTGACTCATTTTAAGGTTTCAGTCACTTACCTGCAGGAAATTCCAAGCAATATCTGTTAATTGGAGGCCTGAACTGTTTCACTAGGACAATGCAGTCATAGTGGAGAGTCCTCTGTAGTACTGCTATCACTGCTACACCTACAACAAGCAAGACAAAAGTACAGCAGAAAGTGAGTATTTAGTGCTAGGCCTACAAAGGAACACAGGTACTGTTATTCTGAGCATTAAATGTTTAGATGCCTGCTCCAGAATCCTGAAGTATGAATTTAAGATAACACATAAGATTATATTTAAGATATGGTGAGAAAAATAGGAGCCCCAAATGGAATTTTCCAAGTACCCCAGCAAATGGAAGGCACACATACCAAGCCAGACCAAACCTTAGCCCACCAATATCCAGGAAAGGGCTCTCTTGCCCACAGAGACTGGAAGCCATGACATGGAACCCCCTTTCATGGCTAAATCATGTCCCTCTTTTGTCCAAAGAGAGCTGTATCCCCCAGCCCCTAGCAGCAGACCCAGTCTGTGAGCTACTCTGGATCAGGGCATCCATCACATCTTTGAAATTGCTCCATTGCTCTGAAGTGAATACAATGATCTTGGGGAAACCTACCCACCACTGGGGCTCTGATTCCTCAGCACAGAGGTTACATTTCATCAGCTCAGGGGCTCTTTACCTCAGGCTCAGTAGCTCTGCTGAGCTGTTTGTTCCACATCCTCAGTCGTTCAGAAACAGAGCAGCTCTAATTCTGCACTGGGAGTTTATCAGAACTTTCACAGGAAAAAAATGCAAACACAGAAGTTGCCAGTGTCTTACCATCAGCTGAAACACCCTTTTTGTTGCCAGTACGCTTTACACTTTCCCAAGTTCTGTTTTAGCACAGAGAAATGAACAAATTAATACATTAAAATAAACAACATCCATTTTGTTTGTAATTCTTCTTCCACTCTTGCTACTGTCATCCAAATAGCAAAATACACCATCCCACAGTGAGGCCCTGTAAGAAAACAGCCGGGTTCAGGCAAGCCCTGTCAGGTACTGGCACCATAAAATCTCTGTAGCATTATTTTGTTTTGCTTCCTTAAAGGAGGGAGAGGGAAAGACTTAAATAATTGTCACAGAACAGGCAAGCATACAAAAGTGATGATGGAAGATTCATGGAAATGTGCCAGATTTTGAAAGACAGTTTTGTAAAGATACCATACTCATTTCACCTTTCATCTTGCTTTTGCATCAGGTTTATAAGGTAAATTATTGAGAACTCTCAGCTCAGTTAAGCACATGAGGAGCATAAAGGCATGGAAAAACAAAGCTTCTCTCTCAAAAGAAGCAATGGGATGAGTAAAAACCTACCAGCCATAAAAATCCTTTCACAAAAGCTCCAGTCTTTGCTATTTTTAAGGATACTTTGTTGATGAACGGGGGGACACTGAGAAAGCAATCAGTACACAATCTAATTCATTCAGGGGAGGGAAGTAAAGCTGTGTTATCTTGATAAATGCAGCAAAACTAAAGCAAAGAATTGGACAGGCATGCTAATATATGAGAGCAACTTGTCAACAGTATTCAAGATCCAGCACCATTGGCAGGAAAAAAGAAACCCTTAAGGAAGAACCAGAAAAGCCACAGGATGGACACTCTGATCATCACAGTCTGTTTTGCAGAGTTGGAACTTGCTTCTGCATGACATCTTTACTAGGAACAGAAAATGCAAGTTAAAGCAGGCCCCACTGTGGCTGAATTTAGGAGCCAAGTTTGATCCCAGATGCTAGTACATCTGCAGGACTAAGTTTTTTCTTTTTTCTGAACAGTATGAACTATAAAGGAACTGCACAATGAATAGATCTTATCTTGTGTTGAGTATTAGGCTTTTAATGCTCATATTTTCTAGCCTGGGGCTAGTCTGTACAATTGAGAACATTATAGGAATTTGAAATGCCAGAAAGACAATTACCTGGTTTTACCAAAGGGATCAGTGTAAGTTGTTTCTTCAAGCTTCAACCATTTTCTTTCTACAATTACCTAGAAGAAGAGAAGTCTTTGTTAAATACATTATATGATTAATCCCAAAGATATCTGGGGGCTAAGGGGAGAAAAACCACAACTATATTTGGATTTTGTTGAAGACAAAAATCTCATCATCAGAATACATGCAGGAACATGCAGCAACTTCCCTGTAGCTATTCTTGACATAACATTTACTGCAAGTTATTGAATCAGAGTAGAAGATGAATCCAGTAACTTTTCTTAGTGTGGTGTTTCCATGAATTTGGTAGGATTCTGTTTACTGGAAAGTCCTCATCTTTTTAGAAGCATTTTGCAAAGGTCACATTTCAGCTGAAAAGGGGTCCCTGGTCTGCACAGCTGTGCTGGTGATTATGAGTGTCCACTTATCAGAGACCATGGCCTCTAACAACTAAGCATGCAAGACTGAAACCCAAATTATTTTGAATTTTTTTTTCCCTGAGTGCTGCTGATTAAGTGCTTGGCATTAACATTATTACAAAACATCTTTTCTGAGCTAAATGAGTTTATTTGCCTTGTGGTGTTTCCACATCTTTTATATAATCCATTTGAAAAGGAAATATCCCTAGGTATTTAGCCCTGTAGTTTATTTCTTTTAATGTAACTTGTATTTTAGGCTTTGCTAAAGGTATAAGCAGAGAAGAAGCTTCTCTCCAGAGCTTTTTATCCTGTTGGCCATATGTCTGACTACAGAAACTTGAAGTAATCAGTAAGTTGAACAGATCTTCTCATATTGTCAAATGAGACAGTGCTGACAGCAATGGAACAAGCAAAGGAGTAAAGAGGACCTGGGAAAAAACCACAACATTAAATTGTAGAAGATGAAGTCTGAGAGGCCCCCAATGTGGCTGGCACATGCCAAGCCTCCAGTGCAGGACAAGGAGGCAACAGGGCCTGTGTGGCCATGTAGGTCCTGAACTTAAAACAAAAGACTCACCAACTAAAAAAAGAATATAGAGAAATGAAATGCAGTGTATGATGCAGCTACAATGAGGGTGCAGAACAGTACAGCATCAGCTGGAGGCAGGAGGCAAAGCAGAAGTGATTCAGGTGTCCAGAAAACTGTAACTGAGCTGCATCAACTCACACAATTCTTAAAGTGTGTTCTTCAGAACAATCAATTTCACAGGCAACTGAAACAACAGCAGCACTCCTATGGCTCAAAATGCAGCTACACATATTTTACATGTAGGAGTTCTGGTATTCATGTTGGAAAGTATAATATTTCCACAGAAGAGGAATTGGAAAAGGAAAGCTCTGTGTTCTCAAAAGAGCTTTCTAAAGGGTTTGTAGTCACAAGCACAGCAGGAAAGGAGAAGATGGAGTATATCATGCTTATTACAGGTACAAGAAGTAATTCTGTTTGGAAGCATTCAGGAATATTATAAATAGCCTTGTATTCACTCCTAAATCACTGCAGAACTAGAGTGCAGGAAGATCCAAAAGAGAAAGAGGAAAATCAGGTTCTGTTGGTTGTTGTCCAGGGAGACAAGAGCATCTCTAGACATGGCCTAGAAATGGCCTTAAGTTGTGCCAGGGGAGGTTTAGATTGCATGTTAGAAAAAATTGCTTTATTTAAAGTGTTGCCAAGCACTGGGACAGGCTGGCCAGGGAAATGGTTGAGTCACCATCCCAGGAGGTATTTAGAAGATATTGAGATGTGGTGCTGAGGGACATGGTTTAGTGGTGGGCTTGGCAGTGCTGGGTTAATGGTGGGATTTGATGACCTTGAAGGTCTTTTGCAACCAAAAGGATTCCATGACTCTAAGTAAACACAGTCAAATGTTTTGTGTTAGTGAATTTTTTAAAACTTTGCAGAGAACACAAAGGACTCATTATTGATCATGGTTCCACATTGCTGCAGCATTCAACAGAACCAGCAGATCATTACCCCTGCCACCAAGTTATCATTTGCTAAGAGGAAAAGCCCTTTGTGCTTGAAAAACAGACATTAAAAACATCATTCATGGGCAAAAGCCACAAATACACCCTGACAATGTGAGTCTCTTTTGTCCTGAAAAATTCTGTACCTTGAAAACTAAAGAAATTACAACACTGCTCATTCCAAGGAAGGAACATTGGATAAAATAAACTACATTTGTGTTATAATAACAGTGTGATGCTGTCACCAAGCCTGCCTTTAACATCAAACATTAACTTTTAGGAATTAATTAAAAAAAGATCAGAAACAAATGTAGGAGAAACAATTAAGAGTGGAAATTCTCCTCATAAGGACTCAGAAGCACCTCCAAATTCCTTCCTCAGGACTTGATATTTTCTAATTCTGTGAAGAAGTGAGCACAATATTTTTGAAAATATCTTACAACCTCCTTGCTAATATCTTTAGAACAGGAACATAATTCAAACCCTGCCAGAAAGCATCAAAGAAGCAGCATCCTAAATGTTAAGGCAACTCTTAGTGGTTCATTCTAAAGGAAAGGAAACAAGGATGAGTTTCTGGAGCCACCAGTTTCCATGGTGTCTCCATGGTGGCTCAATATTTCTGAATATTGAAAACAGCAAGAAGACAAAACAAGAAACAGCTGCAAAACCAAAAAAAAAAAAAAAAAAAAAAAAAAAAAAAGCATAAAATAATACAACACTGTAGATTTCTCTGTCTCCACTGGTAATTAGTATGATTACTTCAACAAAGATAAATGCCACCTTTTTTAAGCTCTCTGACCATCAGGAAAAAGTGTTTTGTCCATTGAATATATTTTACAAATATACAGCATCTATAGCAATTCTTACTCTGCACTCACAAGCATTCTCAAATACTGGTTATTTAACAACAAAATGTGTCAAACCCAAGCAGTTATACCTCTTCCTTAAGGACAAACTGTCTGGCAGTTTTTCCAACTTCTGTGGATGTCTCAGCTGCCATTTTCGGGAACACGAGGCTCTTCCCCTCCTGGGCAAAGTCCAGGTTACTATGAAACAAAGTCAATATTTGATTTCAATGTAAAGTTAAAAGGTTCATTTCTGCACTCTAAATTAACAAATGCAAGTTGCTGGAGGAGGGTATGGATATGTGATGGAAGTGCAGTTCATATTTTCTGCACCACCTGATGGCACCGCAGTCAAATAATTCAAAGGAGAAGCAGAAGTTTGGGTCAAATCCCTGACTTAAATAGTTGTGTCCTATCAGCTGCTGAGTAACTGTGCTGTGAAGACATCCCCCTTAACTATTCAAAGATCAGACACATGCAGAGGCAAAACTGATCCATTTCAGTCAAACTGTTTAGTTCTGATCTGGGTGAAGCGCTCTGTGCATCACCACAACCAGACTGAATAACCAACTGTAAAAGCAGGGAAAAAATCTTCTACCAAGAAGACTTCAGGGGTAAAATCTGCCTGAAACTGGGAAAGAATCAGAGCCAGAACCTCACTCCACCTTACACACAGCACAAACGTGTACACAACTCAACCCTTCCACCAAGAAACAAGGTCACTGGGTCACCTGTGTGTTGCAAGTGGCACATGGAGTCGGCGTGACCATAGCAGCTCAGGCTCCCACTGGGAATGCTGTGGCTCACACCAGGAAAAAGGAAGCTGAGTGTCTGCCCCAAGCTCAGGGCCTCAGCATCCATCCTGATGCTCCCTAGGAAGATAGGATTGTCCAGCCACTCTCAATCCATGTCTAGGTGAAAGGCACACAAGGCAGCAGGAAAAATATGATGGGTAAGAGAGTCCCCATTAGCCCCTTGCCTCACTGCAGAGCTACAGAGAACTTCCAGCAGAGAAGCTCTGATTCCCAGGAAGTTCATCCCTGATATCCAGCTGTAACACTGAAGTCTGGAAAAGCAGCATGGATCCTAAGCAAAAAGCCAGTGCAAAGAGAAGCAGCTTGAACCCGGGAGAAATGAGGTAATCTTACAGATCTCTTAGCACTGATGGTTGTAAAGTTTCCATAAATCAACAGGAATCTTTCCCTTGAGTTCAGGAAGGCTCTGGGGGCCTCGAGCACTGCAGGACTGCAGGAGTAGGTGATCACCTTCCTTGTCATGCCCAGGTTTAGCACTTCCATCTTTTACTTCATCTTTATCCTTCTATAGGATCTACCTATAGCATCTACCACTTATTTGTGAAACAGGCAGCAACATCAGCTGCTTCCTTATATGTAAGATTTGCATTTCATTTCACAAAGCAGCTAAGAGGAATAGGTAGTACAAAATATTTCTGGTTATTGACAGGCTCAAAGCTAACATCAGCAAATCCATTTCCTTGGTATGGAGACAGGGCAGGCTCTTTCTTTAGTCTTAAAACAGTTTTGTTGGATGAAATAGGTCAATTGTGGTCAGTTGTTACTTTTAGGTAACATCTACTTTTGTAGGGTTATTATATTTGTTGGTAACAATTACTTTTAGGTAACATAACAAAAAGGAACCCTGACATTAAATTAAACTCTGATCTTTCAGAAACATGCTATATAATCCTTTAGTAAAGTAATGGAGCCTCACCTCAAAGCTGCATAGATCTGCTATCTACCTTACTACTGTTTGATGAAAACTGTTCCCTAACTGAACCACCTTGGTTTCCATCCCACTTCAGTTCACTCAGCTGCTGCACATCAGCTCTTGAGCCAGCAACCTCTCAAACTCTCTCAGGATTTAAGAGCTGCAGCTGGGCAGTGGCCAGGATCTCCTGCTGTGACTCCAAAATATCAGATCAGCCTTTCCACCAAAGAAGAACAACCCAACACAGCAGTTCCAAGAGGTTCCTAGTCATCCAGAGGAAACAGTCATCCTGCTTAAAAATAACCCATAATAATCTCACATACCTAATTACAATTAATTCACCTCCTCTGTTTGGGAAGAACTATGGGCTTTTTGCTTGACAATATAAATTTACCAGATAGTGAACCATATCCTTGTTAAACTTTTTTTTTTCTGGTCAGGCTCAGGGAGTCTTGTTCTGATGGTCACCTCTCACAGGAAAGTCTGTCCCATCGATCACAATAATCCTTCCACATAACCTTGCAAGTATCACTTTATCTTTCTCAAATGCAGATTACCAAATTGTACCCTAATTCCCGCAAGCAGCTCTTGTAATGGTTTGTACAACAGTCTTAATATTTAAGTATGTGAGTTACAAATCCATATTAGAGCCTCATCTGATGGCAGAAGCTCTTTTCAGCAGTTTGCTGCAGTGGGGAGACTCAAGGGTGGGTGGTGACTGAGCCAAGAATTGTACAGCTTCTGTGGTTTGAATTATCACTGCAAATTAAAGGAAGGGAAAACCAGAGGGGAAGACTCATTTGTCTCAGCTCTGGTAGTTTTGCTGTCCTCCACAAGTGGGTGCAATAACTCCATGCATTAGTGATCCTTCAAAAAGTTCCACCGAAAAAGTAACTTCTGAGCTGAAAGATCGGTTCTTTCTGTGTAGAAATGAGAACTCCTGCTGTTAGAAAGCTGAAATACCATCAGTGGAATGAAGGCTGCAGCTCTGGTATCTCACACCAGCCATGCTGCCAAGGGTGGCAACCCTTATTCATAAAAAAAAAATAAAATAAAATAGCAGTGACTGAAAATTAAATTTACCACTCCAATGTTAGGGCTCTAAAGCCTCACATCAGGTTTGAGACCTTGTCTCCCAGCCCTCAGACAGGAAGGTTCTTCCAGCTCATAGAGTTATCACTGCATCCTTTGAGTTAAAAATACAACACAGCTGGGAACCTGACTACCTGAGTCAGGATTACATGAACACCATGAATGTAATTTTTTTTAGTTATCAGCACGATTTATAGAATATGTCAAAGCATTCACCTTTATCAGCCTTGTTAGCACAAACCAACAGCTCTTCTACTATAAACTATGGGGAAAAAAGGCCTGGCAGGCTTCTACCTTCTCTGATGATTTTTGTGGCAAGTATTAGAGGCTACTGCTGGCAAATCATGACTCTTGTTCCATTTATTTCATGTGGGGGTCAAACTCAGACCTGATTAAAAATGTACCACTTAAAAAAGTTGTAACTTCATTCCCTTTGCTCATTTCCTTATCAAGTGTCTTCCTTTCAAGGCAACAGCCAGCAATTTCCAACAATTTTCCAAGTTATCCTTTCTAGAAGTTAAAATCTGAAGCAATCTGAGGTGTGTGAATCAGCTGTGAGTAGCCAGGCTGCCCAGACTTTACAGTGACCTATCCAAGTCATGATACATGGATCAGCTCTGCTGTGTCACTGCTCAAAAGTTATTCTCTGATCCAAACTACATATCCCAGCTGAGAGTAAGCAGATACAATGGAAGCTCAGTAACCATGTGCTGAAGCACAGATGGAACAAAATAAAAGGTTTTTTAAAGCTAATGCGCAGAGGGGACACTGACACTGCTTTAATCAACAGCAACAGCACATTGAGAAGAGGGCACTGAGGATAAACATCACTAAAAATTCTTAAATCACATTAAACTTGCTGCCATCAGGCAGTGCACATGCATTTCTGCAGTGTGGCTCTAGCATCAGAATTAATTAATTGGTAGAAGTTGATGGGAGAGAGGGAGGGGGGAAAAAGGTTTTGTTTTTTTTTTAATGGTATTTGGGAGAGTGGATGACCCACTCAGCACCAAATAACATAAATAACATGTTAAAGGAACCTTCTTGCCCTGCAGAACAGAAAAAAAAAAAGAAAAAAAAAAAAAAAAAAAAAAAAAAAAAAAAAAAAAAAAAAAAAGCAATCCACAACAAACTTTATCTCGCAAAAGCAGCAGAGGTTTAGCAGCATCTCTATTCCTGTCAGCAATATCTCTGTGCTCTTATCAACCCTACAGACGCCTGATGTGTGAGAGGACTCGGGCAGAGACTCACCCGGCTGAGGGGAGAGAGCATTTAAGGAAAATATCCCATGGGAACGCCTTGACCCTGCAGGCAGAGGACACACAGAGGCTACAGCAGATCCGCGGCGCTCAGAAAGCGCTCCTAGGGCTCGGCTCTCCCCAAAATACAACCAAACACATCCCTGCCTGAGGAAAAAGCAGCTCTGTCAAGCTCCGTTACAACGCTGCAGAGACGCAAACCTTGCACAAGCTCCTCCAAAGCGAGCGAGCGAGCAAAGCTCTGCCGGGCGGGAAGAACCCGCGGCTTCCCCCGCTGTCAGCCTGGAACCCCCCGACTCGGGCCACGAACACAAAGCCGGGAGGGCCGCCCGGCAGCTGAGGGGAGCAGCTACCTAGGGCGGGTAAGGTGAGGACGGGAGGAACCGGGACCGAAACCGGGACCAGGACCGGGACCGAGCAGCGCGGAGGCGGCGGCAGCGTCTGAGGTGAGGGAGGCACCGGCCCTGTGCGCCGGGGAATCGGGACCGGGTGGCGCCGCGCCGTGTGCGCTGCTGAATCGGGGCCGGGTGGCGCCGAAAGCATTGGGGGAGGTTCCGGGAGGAGCGGGAGCTTCCGGGAGCGGCGGGGTGAAACGGGCCGAGCCGGACCGGACCGGACCGGGTTGGGTGGGGTTGAAGGGGAAGAATGAAGAAGGAGCAGGTGGTGCACTGCCAGTTCTCTGTGTGGTACCCGCTCTTTCGGGCTGTCACTATCCGCAGGTGAGGGGAGCGAGGGGCGCGGTGTGGGGCCGGGCCTGGGCCGGGTCGGGTCTGGGCCGGGCCAGGGATCCCGGGAAGGGGGTGTTGTGGGGCTGGAGGCGAGGAGGTGTGTGGGGCTGGGCTGAAGGGGAGGGGGGGTTGGAAATGGGGGTAAATGGGGTGGGGTACAGGAGAGGTGGGAGGGAGGTGGAGGGGGCTTGAAGGAGCCTGGAGCCCCAGGAGCCTCAGGAGCCCCAGGAGCCCCAGGAGCTGGGGGTCGCGTCTCTTGCACCCTTAAAGGAGTTGTTTGGAGCAGCCCTGTGCTCCCTGCTACTCTCCTGGTGGGGCTGAAGGTTGGGCACCAGGTGAGCTCCATCCCCATCGCTGCTCTCCCCACTTGGCTGCTTCTAGAGCTGAGGCTGAAGGCACCCCCACCAAGAGGCTGATTTTCTGTGTGTTTCTGGAAGCTGTGGCAAAATCCGCAGCTTCTAAGGTGCTGCTGCAGGTTGTGAGGTAGCTGTGGGAGCTGCCAGTAACTCGGGAAAGTCAGGATTAAGGGAGCTGCCCAGTTGGATCAAAAACTCTGGCATCAGGCTTTTAGTAATCAAAGCATTTGATCTTCTATGGGTTTTAGTGTATAGTTAATGTATATTTTTGGTCAGTTTAGTGGTAGTGCTGAATTTTTAGGGCATAGGAGTGGTATAGGGAAAACTTGGTTTGGCTCTCAGAGGGGACACGTTTTGTTTCAGCAGCATGTTGTCCCCTTTTCACTGGCCACACACACTCTTTTCTTTGACTCTCTTAGTGCTTGGAAGGAATGGAGCATTTTTGTGCATTTCATCTAAAACTTTTGCCTCTTTTTCCTCTACTTTCCTAGAGGAAAACTGGGTGTTGCTTTTTAGGAAGTGATGAGAGGGGAGAAAAAGAAATGTTTAATAGAATCTGCTGAATTGGAAGGGACCCATCAGGACCATCAACCCCTTTCCCTGGGTAGGGCACCCCCAGAGTCACACCATGTGCCTGAAAGAGTCATCCAAATGTCACCACTTCCCTGGGGAGCCTGTTCCCCTGCTCAGCTGGGGGATAATAATAATGTTAGAGGATTGTCTTACTGAGTTAGGTTTTAATAAAATAAAAATTATTTGGTTTTAATATATTTTATTTATTATAACTCTTGTTGTTATTTTAGCAAGCAATGTTAATAATAAGTTATTAAAGAAATTCTCATGTTTTCTTCCAGTGTTATCCTTCCCTTACCAGAGAATGTGAAGGAATATTTGCTGGATGATGGAACTCTTGTAGTTTCTGGAAGGTAAGAGTGTTTTTTTTCCCCCCACTTTCTAAGTATTAAGACTCTTTTCTATTCACAGAGCCATTTTGTACACACATTTTATGTTTAGCATGGGGAATTTTCCAAACCTGACTGGCCTGGCTGCAGGGAGGTTTGCTGTCTGAATGGGCTGAGTGTTGCTGCCAGGGAAACTCCTGATGCAGGACCTAAAATCCATTTAATTCACTTGATCCTAGAGCAAGTGAGGGTTATTTTGTCATGTTTCCTCTGCCTTTCCTTGCAGAGTTTACCACCCTGTCAAGTGCAGAGCCTCCTGGTTTGTGCTTGGCTGCTTTGCTCTGCCTTGAACTGTGCCACCCCATTCACATTCCTGCAGCCTTATCCAGGGCAGCAGTGATATTACCTGAGCTTAATCCTCAATAAGATAAAATATGTATAAAATCTTAATCATTACTGAGTTTGTGTGATCTTTTGAATGTGTATAATCCATGCATATGACAAGGCTGAATGTCCTGTATGTACACCTCTAGCAAGATTTTGGGTAGGGAAGAATGAAGTGGATATGAGGAACAATGGGTAAGAACCCAGGCCTTGTTCTCTGTTTTCTGCTCAGAATCTCACTTTTTGGCTTCTTTGTAAAATAATTATTGCATCCAGGCACCTTGTTAATGATCAGGCTTGGAAATGAGTCCACACTCCATCATTTCCTGTAGGGTAGTTTGCCTCTCACAGAGCAGCCAATTAGGCTGTGAGCATAAGGAAGCTCTGTCTTAATTTCTCAGGAATCATTATATAAAGTTGAAGTGGTTTAAAAATCTTGAAATGATGAAAGGTCGTTTTAAAAAGTCTTTTTTTTTTTTTCTTAATTTTAAAATTCTTTCTTATGAAAGGTATCCAGAAAACAATTCTTTTTTTAAACCATTTTGGATAAGGAGTGTTGTCACCTGCAGAATTGTGCAACCTGTTTTTTATTTTTTTAATTCTTTTTTTTAATATGTCTTGAGAAAAACTGAAACTGAGGGTTTGGCTTTGCACCTGTGTTGCTCAATTTCTTCTGCCTTCAGTGGAATAATGGACATCTGTATAATTGAATTAAATTATATATTTTTAAGGTGTTTCCAACTTAAAATCCCTCGTAGAAATAAGTGTTTAACTTTCTTAGCTAGAAGTGAATGTGATCTTCTTGCAGTCAAGACCAAGACTGCACCTGATCTTCAGCAAACTGGTATCTGCCCTCTGGGTCTCAAAACCTGAACTGGTGGTGTAATCCTTAGGGAGTTGTGCTGATGAACTGCAGAGTCTTGGCTGATTGAAGGAGCTGACTTTTGGCAGGGCTGTAAATTTAACTGTATAATAAATAAAAAGTAAACTGTTTGCTGCACTGACCTGCTGTGAGTTAAGTCTTCTTCAAGAGTTTGGTCTTCTTGAAGATCTTCATGCTCAGTTATAGCTGCTAAAGAACTTCAGAAGTCCTCCTAAACTTAGAGACTGTGTGCAGTGAAGTCTTTCTTCCAGATATGCTGATGTTTTTCAGCAGTTCTGCTGATCTCCCCTCTGTAAAAAAGGAGAAAAAGGAGCTTTTCAGGAAGAAGCTGATGCCTGTGTATCCACTTCCAGCAGGATTTTCTGTGTGTGGAGTGTGAGGACTTTTCAGAACCAGAAATTCACAGACCAACATCTGACACTTGAGTTTTTAAATTTTCACTTTGAAAAGAAACATGGACACGAAGGATAATTTAACTTGAACTTGCTTTAAAAAAAAAAAAAGTTTAATTTGTGCTTCTATAAGAGTGCAGTAAAGTTGGAAAAGAGGGATTAATACAATGTTGAAAAGCTGCAGTTGTGACATTTTCAGAGCAGAAAGTGATCTGCTAATTTGAAAGAAGCAAAATGGGGCTCAAGTCCAATTCCAGGGTGTTCATTCAGAACTGGCTTGCTCTGATGTTTCTCTGCCAGGGATTTTGAGGCTTCATTTTGCTATGAAAGCATTTTGAGATCAAGAGCTGGTGTAGTCATTGTGGAAATGTAATATAAATGGTCAAGTCAAATTCCAGTGCCTAATTTTTTTTTTTCCTGCTTTTTTTGGTTTAGAGATGATTCGCCAAGTCATGCTCAGGAGAGGAGTGATGATGCAGAGGAAATACAGGTCAGGATAAAATACAACTTAATGTCAAGTCTCCTGAGACAAACATGAGTGTGTAACCTTTTGTTTGTAAGCTCTAAGTGAAGAGAGCACGTCACAAAAGTAATCACACAGTAGCTCCCTTGAAAAACTCAAAGCCATAATTTTGCATACTGCCACCTCAGGGAAGGTTTAAAGTGTTCTTTGTCAGAAGACCTTTTTATTTCTTGGTATTTTTCATAATGAGTAGGGAATGTTGGAGGATGTTGGAACTGAAGTTAATGCTGTTTCAGGAATAGTGTGGCCAGCAGGAGAAGGGAAGTGATTGTACCACTGTGCTCAGCACTGCTGAGGCTTGAGTACTTGAGTTCTGTGTTCTGCTCTGGGCCCCTCACTACAGGGAAGACATTGAGGTGTTGGAGTGAGTTCAGAGAAGGGCAACCAGGCTAAGGAAGGGTCTGGGGAGCAAGTCCTGTGTGGAGAGCCTGAGGGAACTGGGAATGTTCAGTTTGGAGAAGAGGAGGCTGAGGGGAGACCTTGTTGCTCTCTGCAGCTGCCTGACAGGAGGCTGTAGGGAGGTGGATGTTGGCCTCTTCTCCCAGCTAGTGATAGGACTGGAGGAAATGGCCTGAAGTTGCACCAGAGGAGGTTTAGACCAGATATTAGGAAGAATTTCTTTGTTTGAAATAGTATTCAGGTGCTGGAAGGAGCTGCCCAGGCAAGTGGTGGAGTCCCCATCCCTGGATTTGTTCTAAAATCATGTAGATGAGGCACTTCAGGACATGCTCTGGTGGGCATAGTGGGTTTGTTTGTTTTGTTGTTTCTTTTGGGGGGAACTGAGAGTTGGACTCTGTGCTCTCAGAGGTCTTTCTCAACCATGACAATTCTGTGATTCTTGCCTTGAAAAATTAGGAGGGGTATATTTGGAGAAGTTCTTTCTGTCGAGAAACAGTATAAGTCTCTGAGGCCATAATAGCTCAGAAGGGAATTCTGAAAGAAAAAGGCTAAAAAATGTTGTATGTAGGGTGGCAGAAGGGACAAAAAGGAGATGGAAAAAGAAATGTAAGTGAAACTAATGGATTACGAGTCAAAGGGTAGAAGTGTTGGAGATGGAGACAAGCTTTAGACAGGGAAAACTCTGAGTTGGGTGATGTAATTCATAATTAAAATATGTATCCTCTTTTATCAACACTTCATAACAGTACTTACGCTGAATATGCAATATTTTTCTTGTTTTAATTTAAAGCTGTGATGATTATCACTGTGTGGTGTTGTTATACTGCAGGAGCTCCAGGGCACTGATTTGATCTACATGTTGTAGGAAGCTATATGGATTCTGATGTTCTTATAAATCATAAAGGATGTCTCAGGAAACCAGTAACCTTTGATTTTTTATTTTTTTTAACAGTGGTCAGATGATGAGAATACTGCAACTCTTAAGGTAAGGTCCTGTAAAAGCCTAAAGTAGGTTTGTCAGCAGTGTCCTTTACAGCTTTGTGATACAAATTTGTTGCCATTTAGAGAGATCTGTTGCTTTTATTTAATATTTTTCAGACCATCCTAGTTGGATGGCAGTGTAGATGTCTGTAACTTTAAGAAAGTTTTGCTGGCTTAATTTTATTTAACTAAAAATAAAATGCTTTTTTTTTTCATCCCCAACGATCACACACTTGTTAGACTGTAGGAAATGAACTTGAAATATAACTCTAAATATAGCTGTCTTTCATTTTCACCACTTTGAATATCTCCCAATTACTTAATCAGACTGGATGCAGAAGAAATGAAGCCCATGCAGCTCAGTTTTACAGCTCTTCTTTTACACTTTTGCCATTATTTCCTTCTAAGTACATTTTTTCTATAATCTTTTTTTTTTTTTTTTTTAATTTTTCCTGTGTTTATGCTCTCCTTACACTGTGCCTGGCTTAGAATTGAGATCATTACGGATATAAACCAGACTTCTGTCATCTTTTTTTACATCTTTTTTGAAACTTGCTCTTGCACTCTCATTTTCAGATTTAATATACTTGCACCACTTATCTGTCACTGGTGATATTACTTCAGTCCTGTTAGCTCCCTAATTCAGCAGAGTGTGGAATTGCCCACATTGGATTAGGTGCAATATAAACACAGCCCCTGCTTTGAGCTGTGTGTGTGCTAGCACAGAATGTTCAGCCTAGATGGTAAAACTAATACTTACCAAATTTACATGCACGAATAGCATCAGTTCAAATATCTAAGCTTTGATAAAGTAGATGCCTTTAGATTGTAAATCATTCAGGACAAGGATTTTAGCATCCATCTTACCATTTGGAAGCTCACTGTAATGTTGCTCAAGAAATAGTGTCAGACTTTAAATCAGCCTCCCCAGTGATTAGGCTAGGGGTAGGTAAGAGAAGGAGAGGGGATAGAGGCAAGACAGCTGACTTAGAGATGTTCTATAATATGTATATATATATATATTTTATATAAGATCATGCTCAGTAATAAAACCAGGAGAGAGGAAGAAGAGGGGTGGTTTGGCCTCCAAAGTGGGTCTTGTTCAGAGACTGACAAGGCTTTGTCCTTTGCCAAATCCAGAACTTTGGAAATGGTTAATACATTTATTTTCTGCCTGTGGCTGGTTCCTACAAATATACACTTCCATTTGGTCAAAGAAAGGGGCTCTAAAAGTAGAATTTTGCTGTTTACCATCTTGTAAATTTGGTGGATGATTACTCTGAAGACTCCATCTGTGGCAGATATTCTTCCTCTGCCTGAAACCTTGAGGCTTCTCTGGGGCCAGTGAGTGAATGGAAATAGTGTGTGCTTTTAAGTGTTGCCTGTCACTACTTTGAGAGTGATAAAAAGAGTGAAAACACAGAGCATGTGGAATACAAAAGGGTGGGGAGTTGCATCTGGAGTTACTGCAGGAGATGAGAGTGGGTCAGGTAACGATGTGGAAGCTGAGAAGGGAGATGATGGGGAACATAATGTGTAAGAATAGTGGGATAGGCTGGAGATTGTTGAGTGGGAAAGGCAGGAGATTGTTGTTCTGCATTTGCTGTCAGCCCAGCACGCTCATATTTTCATAGCAATAAATCCCAGGTTATAATTCACTTGGTTTCTTGGCTGAGGGAGCAGTAAGGTGGGTTGTGGTTATCAGATTTGATAACCCAACTGAGTCATCAGGTAGAACTTGCTTCTCTTGCCACTTCTATATTCTGAAGGAGAATTAGAACATGGGATTATAGAAAATCCTGTGTTTAATCCAACAGGCATTAATGTTGACAGTTGCCAAGTCAGACATTCAGAATTTAGGAAATGTTTGAATGTAGTTTCTTTATTCAGCCTTAGATCTGCCCTCATGTGTATATTTCTTCACTTACATTAATCAATGACTTGATGTTAAGATTTCCACAGGGAGCCTTAGCATTTACTGGTTTTCCATACATGGTTTGTCTCCTGACTTCTGTCAAAACAAGAGATTGGATCAGAATGCAGTGCATGAAGAGTTTTACTTCTTGCAGGAACAATTTGTCAAATTTACTGAAGCTCTAAAAATAAATTAAAATAAGAGGAGTGCTTTTTCAGTTTTTCAAGTGTAGTTTTCCGTGGAGCTGAGGTAATGTTACTAGGGAAAGATTGAGAATATTTAAAGTTGGGTTTAGGTCACTGATCTAAAATGTGACAGCTATAAACTTTATTAATAAACTTTTCCTGATCACTTGTGTGGCTGTAAAGTCTTTGTTGTTTTAGAGACACCAATTAGATTTTACCTAAAAGTTATCTTTGAGTTGAATTTAAAAATACTTGGGCAGAAATAGTGTTCTTACCTACTTTTTGCTACAAATCCTGATGCATGAAAAATCTTTGGCATATGCCTGAAATCTCCTCATGTGATTTTAAAGGTCAGTAATGTATTTTTTTCTATTGCACAACATTCAAAGTGGAGTTTATAATATCCTGAGGAGTTTTTCCTCCCTACCTTAGCTTTACAATGCTGACAGTGTTCTTTACAACACAAGGTTTTCTAGTCCAGCCCACACCTTTGCAGCATGTCCTCTATTTTGATGCAATATATTGTTAAAGAGCTACTGTAAGACCTAATTTAAGAGCTGATTAGTTAAAGTATTACTAACAATGTTTTGTGAAATGAAAGCTTAAACAAGGATCTGTCACTCAATTTGCCTATGAATTTATTTATTTACTTTTGCTCTCTTACTGTATTTCTAAAGGCAGCTAGAGAACTATTACAAAGCAGAGCTCATCTCTCTTCTACCATTTAATACTTTAACAGAATGCTAATTGTAGCATTTGTATTTCAGACTTTTTTTAAGAGATCCTTAACGCTAACTATGTCTTAAAGTTTGTTTTAAATCTTGAACAGAATGTATCTACCATTAAGCAGAAAGAAACAGGTATGTATTTAAGGTTTTTTTATTTCACTCACTCCTTAGCCAGCTTTTGCAGCTTTCATGTTGAGTGTTAAAATGTTTAGTTTTTTCCCCAGAAGCTCACTGAATCTGGCTACTAATGAGAGTGAGAACTAGAAACGTTTTCAGTTTCCTCTGATTAAAAGAAATGTTGCAGTTTATTCTTAAGCCTTTTATTTCTACAAATACATTTTTTTGGGGGGTTTCTTGTTTCCTGAATTTTTTGACAAGTTTATTCCTTCTCCAATTGGTATTTCTAGTGGTATTTAGAAGATGGCTACACTTCACTACTAAATGCATTGAAATTGATAACTTTGCTCTTTGTTCAGGCACCAGAATTTCCTGAGTTTACAGCTAAAGTTCAAGAAGCAATAAGTTCCTTGGGTGGTAGTGTTTTTCCTAAACTTAACTGGAGTGCTCCAAGGGTAAGTGCTGACTCCCCAAACTTGCAAGTTGTTAACATGAGGGTTTTTTTTCTTGTTCATTGTATCTTAATGCATTGGAAAGTAGAAGAGATGAGTGGTTCTGATAATGGGAGGAGGGATAATTAAGATACAGTTAAGTCTGGAACTGCAAATGGTTCTGGTGGATTAGAGCTGATGCACTGTTTGGTGAGGCTGCTGCAAGGCAGCAAAATCTTACACCAAATCCTGTATCCTTGTCACAGGTAACAGTATCATGGTCAGACTCTTCTCACTTACTAATTGAAAACTTTGCATAAAGACTCCAACCCTCACTTTTTAAAAAAGCAATAAACTTCCCTCTAGTTATTTTTAGGTACCTGAGCTGTAGTTTAAGGGTGGGTGCACTCAAATGTTTTTGTATCATATTTTCAAGGGAAACCTGTGTTCAGGCAAGCATTCCAAGGAAGTACCTGGAAGCAATAAGGCAGAAAACATAGGTTATTAGATGGATTTGCTCTGCTTTCAGCAAAGTAATCAAAAGAAAAGCAGTAGGTATTATATCTTTTGTAACAGCTGATGAAACTTTCCTCAAAATAAAAAAAAATATTCTGCTCGTATTTGAGATGTTGCATGATATTTAGTGCTGTTAGATCTGCAGCTTGCACTCCTTCCTCCTAGTAAAGGTGCATCTTTGGCTGATCTCCTTTTTTGTTTAGGATGCCTATTGGATAGCAATGAACAGCTCTCTGAAATGTAAAGCTCTCAGTGACATTTTCCTCCTCTTCAAGAGTTCAGACTTCATTACTCGTGACCTCACTCAGCCGTAAGTATATTTTTAGGAGACAACCTGACATACACACAGTCACCCCACAGCCCTCTGGAGGTAACTTTGCTGTTCTTTGAAAGATCTTACTCTTTACTAGAAGGATAAATACCTGATAGGGAAATGCATGCTAATGTTTAAAGGTTTACAGTAATATAAATTTTGGGTACAGTAATAAATTACTTGTTCTTTTAAGCTTCTCCACCCCTTCCTTCCTTCTTCTTTGCCTCCCACTATGGTGCAAAAATAAATGACAGTTCTAGGTCAGTGCAGAGTATTGTAAGGCAAGTTACTTATCATGAGTGAGTTGTTCCTAGTGAACCAAAATTGTTTATCTACTTTCAGTCAACAGGAGAGTAACAGCCTCCATTTTGTTCTTATATTGATTATCTTGAGTTTAATATGCAAGTAAGTGGAAAAGCAAAATATTAAGACATCCTATTAAAGTGGTACATGTGAAATAACACTATGGACTAGGACAGTTTTCACTTAGTTGCTTTCCAGAGCACCTGATGTTCTAAGCTTGGGATTTTTTGCCATCCCATCCCTCTTGGCATTTACTTGTTGCTACCTACATTGTTACTGCCACTTCCTATGGCAATTCAAGATGACTTTGCCATATCCCTTTCACAATTTTAAAGCTGTTGGTGAGGCTGCCTGGAAGATGACTGAGACTTCTGCTAATGTATTTCTAGAATTCCTTCTGAAGCTAAGTTCTTGTAGCTCTTGAACAAATGCATTCTAGGAACTGTGTTTAGGCATAATATTACCAGACAAAATTATGAATACAGTGTTCTTGGGATTTACTTTTTCTGCTCACATGAATTGTATAGGAACAGTTTCCTCCTGTAGTATTAGTATCTGATTCATGTCACTCATTTTTAAAATACAGCCTCTTCCTTAAAAAAAAAAAAAAAGACTGTTACTTTTTTTTTCCTCCTTCAGAATAGCAAAGTTTCAAAGAAAACTGGCACTTCGTGGCCTTAAGCATCTGAGAGATTGTTTTCTGATAATTTCTGATAATGCTTATTTATATTATGTCAGTGTTTTGGAGACTCAGTCAGATGCAGGGTCCTTGCTCTGGGTGCTTTATAGAAGGTTACTGAGCACAGTGTCCTGTGTTGAGTAGCCTATGACCTGGTTAGAATTGTCTTGTCTAAAATGTAAAGCCAGCTGCATTAATGCTTTGCAATTGTCTTCTTTTTAGTTTCTGCAGCTCTTAATAACACTGTTTTCCCCCAGTTTGTTGATACATTACTTATCTCTGCGTTTATGGAGTGCTGGCAACTCTTGTCAGTCCAATTCTGATGCTAGGTTTTACATTATGTCTAACACAGTATTATGAGGTGCAGAGGAAGAGACAGAGAAAGAGGGGAGAAAATGTTGGGTTAGGGAAAGAATTGTGAGCATTAAGAGTTTATGATTCTAGGATTATAGAGAGCAAAAGAGATGAGAGAGATGAGAAATTTACAGTGTACATTTCAGAGGTGAGTGAATAGTAATTCTCAAGAGACTTCAGTGTCTTACTAAGGAGATTTCTTTCTTGGTTTCCCCCAGTATCAGGTTAAATGGCCAGGTGTCTTGATGGTGGTTTGCTCGAAGGATTGAGCACTATAATTTAAGGTGTCCTGTGTTGTCACTGCTTTCAGGGCTAAGAGCCTTGTGGGTCTGAATAAAATTGTAGAGTTTGTGTCAAGCTCTTTATAAATATTAAATTGTACCTTTTTTTATATTCCACTCTCCTTATGTATAAAAAGGTTCAAGAAAAAGCAGCCTGAGCTCTTTGGAAAATCCCTGTTTGATTAACCACTTTCTAATGAGCTTGGGACACATCAAATGTTTAGTGAGCACTGCTTGGTTTAAAAGATGTGACAGCTCTGTGTGTTTGTGTTCTTAGTTAATAGCATTTGTGTGGTAGAACAAGCTGATCACCTTCTCTGAGGCTGAAATTGGGGCATTTTCTGTCATTTTACCTTGTAGTAGGTAAATTTGCCCATGAAACTCATCTTGCTCTCTTCAGACAGCACTGACTTAGTGGTAGGGAACACACCCTTGCTCCTCCATCATGAGGTTTCCCAGCATGGGTGTTAAGAGAACCATTGGTAATTTCCCCTGAATTCACAGCAGAAGAACAGGAGTGGCAGAGCAGCCTGTATCAGGCATGATCTGTTCTGTTGATCCTGCTATGGGCAAATAACCCCTGGCAGAAAGGCAACACCTCAAATTGCAAGGCTCCAATCCTTGCAGACTCCTTTTCCAGTGTGGTGGGACCACACACACCCCACCAGGTAGTGTGGGTCAGGTAGTGAGTGGTAAATAAGTCAACCTGCTCACATGATTGTGGCATTATCACTTATTCTAATAGTTAAGTTGAAGTTTTGTTGAAGTGTTGTATTTATTTTCCTTCTTATAAAGTCAAATTCAATGTTGTAAATTTGTTTTTTTTTGTTTTGTTGGTTGTGGTTTTTTGTTTTTTGGGTTTTTGTTTTGCCAGTACAAGCTTTGTTGTTTTGGTAAGTTAAGAGTTAATATGGGCAGTAGTGCCTTGTAGTTTCAATGAATTTGAATTGCAGTTGTACTTCAGGGAAATGTCTGTAGAGGCCTGTAATGTACAAAATCACTCTGTTCTCTCTGTATCTTGTATTTTATTAATATCTTGTACTTGATTAAGCCCATATTATTGTGCAGTCTGGGCATGGTGTTTTTAACTGGCTGAAGTATTTGTACAAAATGTCCCCACCCAGTAGTGAAATGCTTGTTCCTGAATCATAATGGTGGTCTTCCTTAATTATATATTGATTGGCTGCCAGTTCTCTAGTCCTTAGCAAGCAGAAATCCAAAATGTAGCTGGCATAAGATCCTGAAGTGCTGAACAAATGGACACTGTATACATAGTACATCCAAATCCCTTGAAAGGGTTAGGCAGAGGGAGGAGGAAGGATAGAAGCATTCTATTTCTACTTCTTTCATTAATACTAAGTAGGGCCTAAAGGTTTCTAGCTCTGCATAATTAAACCTGAAGTGTTGTATACCCCTTTTTTTGCTTGTTTGTTTAGATGGTGGTTTTGTTTTGTTTTCTGTGGAACTGAATGAATTTAAAAATCTGCTTCCTGGATCATAATATTGGAGAAAAACTACAATGGCAATTTGGAGATCTATTTCTTAATCCAGCTTTGCCAATGATGTGTGACTTAAGGCAAACCACTTTCTTTGCCTCTTCCTTCCTCTCCCATTTCCTACCTATTTATCTGGTATTAATCTATATACATTGTTGAGGTCAGGGAAGTGCCCTTGCTCTACTTCCCAAGTGTCTGAAGTACCAAGAAAACTTCAGCTTTGCAATACTTCAATACAACCATTAAAAATATGGCCTTAATGCAAACATATTAAGCATGACAAGCTATTTTAAATGTTTGGATTCTCTCATGATGTTGACAATTTGGTTGAAAAGTTCAGAATAATGGGTTAACTTTTCTCCTTGTTAATTTTGTATAAATTAACAAAGACTTCAGAAGGATGCAGTCCTTAATGTGGTCGAGATTTCTTCTAAGTAAGCATCACTTTTTACTTAGCTGAGTTCACAAAAAATGTGTGGTGTGATCCTTAACTTTCCAGGTTTTAATGTGGGCTTTAAAAATAGTGTCATGGATATGTGATTAAAAAAGATAAATCCCTTTCTAACTGGGATTTCTGTTAAGTGATTAAACCTCTTATTTTGAGCAAAAATCCCTTTAAAGCCCTCTTGAGTGTGTTGGTTTAGAATGCAGTTTTCTTCCTTATTTATAGGATGTGCAGACTACATTTTCTTAAGACATGATTGCCCACCTTGAGACTGGTACAATTATTAACAATAGTTCTAGGGTTGATAATGTCCTTTCAATTATGAGAGAAGCTTATTCTTAAATCATGCTCTTTAATAAACATTAGAAATTTTGTCAGACTTCAGAGCTTGTTCCTGTTCTACAGAACCATACTGGATGTTTTAAATTTGCAGATGCTACTATTGAGATATTTTAATTTTTGTGTTCTTATTTTTCCAGTTGTTTTGTAATTGCAGCCAGAGAGGTGAAAGCCTTGTAATTTCAGCCTTGTTCAAAAACAACCCAATGCAGGGAACATCTTTTTCAGGGATAGTCCTTTGACTTACAAGACAGGGATGGTGTGAGTCAGGTGGGTTCTGAGGTGCACTCAAGTGTAGCAAATTGACTCTCACTATTTTATTGGACCAGCTGGTGCTGTGGATGTGTTCCAGAAGTTCATTCTTGAAAGGTTTTCAAGAAGCTGGTTAGACAGGTGAATAAAGAGTCTAAAAGTAGCTACACAGCCCTGCCTAAGCCCAGGAAACAGACTGAAAGGACCATCTGTGCCACATTTTATAGGTAAGAAATATCTGAGCTTAACAACACAGGTGAAACAACTCCCACTGGGCCAAGGGATGGTTTCCAAATGCATTAATGTGCAAAATACAAAGGAGCATGAGAGGAGTTGCAATTTTTTTTACATAGGTGCTTTTAAGAGTGCTTAGTTAAAATGTAAGTTCATGTTGCTGAGAACAGTTGAAAAAGTCTGCTTCTGAGAGGTTTAGTCCATGAGGTTCCTAAGCACATTGTTTAAATTTCAAACCTATCAGATGTTTCAGTCCTTCTTGGTTTTAAGCTAGCAATGTGATTACATTTTTGATACCAGACTTAATGCTTCTTAACATTGTATTACAAATTACAGAGAAATCACAGGGTTTTTTTCTGAGATGTGTGTGTGTGGGGGAGTAACAGGCTCTGTTCTCCTAACAGAACACAGGAGGCAGTGTTGCCTCATAAAAATGTGACTTGGCATTCAGGATACCTTTCTGCAAGAACAGTAGCTGTTGGTTTAGGCTTTAGTATAACCTATTTTAAGATAAAAAGTTCCTCATGAGAAGATGTGAAAGATGAGGCCTTTGATGGGTTTTTTTTCTTAAGGTTTTACTTCCATCTCTGCCGTTTTCGGTGTAGTACAAGGGCCTCTTATCAATGGTGCATTAATTTCCTATTTCTCTTAGCCCCTAAAGTTTATAATTTTTCCTTGAATATTGCTGTTTGAAGGGTGTTAAAGTTTGTTATTTGTTTATTTATTGTTAATGTTTTAAAATAGATTGAGCAAGGGAACTGCCAGGTACAGGGTAACTTTTGCAGTTCTCATTATATTCATAGTAGTTTATTATCCACAGAATAATCTCAGTGATTTGCAACAGAGTTCATGGCTTTCATAGCAGGATAGCTACTGGAGTTCTTACAAACCTTCTTAAATTGCTTTTCTCAGTACTGAAAACCCAACAGCATAATGGCTTCCCATAGTGTGTCCTGTTGTCAATATACACATTTGGAGTTTAACAGGCAGCTGCTACCTACAAAGAGACCTTGATCCTTCTGTACTTGGCATCTCAGTATAAATCTCTAAACAAGCTGTTGACCACAGCCCAAGGCCTATAAGCAGTAGAGTTTAAGTCTTTCACCCTTAGTAGTGTTCAAATGACAATTTTCAAAGGCTTCAGAGAAGAGAGTCCCAGGTACATTTCAATTTTGGGTTCCTGATATCTTTACGAATCTTCTTTCAGGTACCTTCAAACCTGAACAGGATGCAGGTTAAAGAAACCCTGCTTAGCCTTCTGCCTCTTATGTTCAAAATGCCAGATGCAGTAGACAAATTCAGCTGGGTATGAAAAACTAATGCTACTCTAAGTTGGTAAAAAATGTAGAGTTGCAACTCTCTCAAGTTGCTCAACATTTACACTACAAAAAGTGGTGGAAAAGGGTGTTTTGTTTTGTTTTGTTTTGTTTTTGGACAAAAAGTCATTATGATATTTAGCAGCAACTTGAGACTACAAAATCCTGAGTTTATTTTGTGTTTTGCTATATTCTTCATTTGTACTCAGTCTTGTGTCATTAGGGCTCAGGAAAAATGTTACTGCATTTTGCAGTGTTTTCTTCTTTATTCATCATTTTGCCTGTTGGCTGGATTTGGCAGCAATACCTGAGCAGTCTTTTTGACTTGGGATAGCACCCAAGGATTTAATTCTCTAACTTCCAAGGAAAGAGGAAGAATCTTTCCCCACACAGCTCTCACTGAAAATATTTGAGGGGTTGATTTTGATTGCTTTGAAGGCTGGTTTTGACTTCTGGAAAAAAACTGCATCTTGTTGGAATGAAGCAAGCGGATCCTCAGATGCGTTAATTTAGTAAAATCCTAGTGTGAAGTAACTGTAAAACTCCATGTTTTGAACTTCAGGTGACTTTTTATGTTTAGTGTATGATTGGTTTTGGGGTGGAAAGGGTGGGTGATGCTTTTCTGAACATGGGAGGCATGTATGCTAGTAGGACAGGAATTCTGAGTCAAGCAAAACTGCAAGTTCTCATGAGTTTGTTTCTCTTGACTTGACAGATCTTAACTTGTGGGTAATATAAACTGTAGCTGAAGGCTGTTATCTGTTTACACAGGCTTACAGATATATATGATCTGTTTGATTACAGTACTTTGGGAAAGAATGCCTGCTGTTGCCCTTTTTTCTTTTTCCTCTGTGTGTAGTGGATACAGGAGTTGAAACTACAACATATGAGATGTGTTTTTGGTGGCAGCATACTGAATGAACTCTTAAAATAGCTCTGTGCTTCAAACCAAAGGCTGGGCAGCCATGTCTTACAAATGCAATGCTTATGTTAAACTCTTGGATTGCTTAACAAAGTTCAGTGCCAAAGGGAGGTAGTATAAATTTTGCCATTTAAGACTATTGCTCAGCAGTAACCCTATACACAGTTCTGTGCATCAAAGGAGTTTGTTGCCAAAAAGGTCAAGGAGTACACTTGGAAAGTGCATGTTCTTTTGCTAATTCCCTTTTAAAGTTACAAGATTTATAGGAAGGTTTGCTGTAAACCAACAAAAAACAGTACACAGGTATTGACTTGGGCAGAACTGCCTCCATTCTTGGTAGATCCTGAAAGGTGACACACAGTATCAGCTCCACACAAGCAACAGAACCTTGACATCCTGGCCTGTATCCGGAACAGCGTGGCCAGCAGGTCCAAGGAAGTGATTCTGCCCTTGTACTCAGCCCTGGTGAGGCCACACCTCGAGTACTGTGTCCAGTTCTGGGCCCCTCAGTTCAGGAAGGATATCGAGGTCCTGGAGCAGGTCCAAAGGAGGGCAACCAGGCTGGTGAAGGGACTGGAGCACAGACCCTATGAGGAGAGGCTGAGGGAGCTGGGGGTGTTCAGCCTGGAGAAGAGGAGGCTCAGGGGAGACCTCATCACTCTCTACAACTCCCTGAAAGGAGGTTGGAGCCAGGGGGGGGTTGGTCTCTTTTTCCAGATGACTTTCAACAAGACAAGAGGGCAGGGTCTTAAGTTGTGCTGAGGGAGGTTTAGGTTAGATATTAGAAAGAATTTCTTTATGGAGAGAGTGATCCGGCATTGGAATGGGCTGCCCAGGGAAGTAGTGGATTCTCTGTCCCTGGGGATATTTAAAAAGAGACTGGATGTGGCACTCAGTGCCATGGTCTAGCAACCGCAACGGTGGTTCAAGGGTTGGACTCGATGATCTCTGAGGTCCCTTCCAACCCAGCCAATTCTATGATTCTATGATCTGCTTGCTGTTATGGAAATAGTTTTGTTTATTCCCACTCTCAAGAGATTGGGAAGAGCATTTCTTAAGGCTCTTAATTTAGAAGGATCGAGTGCTGTGGAATTGGAAGCACCGAGCAGAGCTGTTGTGTGTCCCCAGTTTGTGGAAATGAGCTGCTGCAAGGCATGAGGGTGGCTCTGGTGTGTGGTTTAGGAAGTTAAACATTAAAAGTACTAGGGGAAACATGCTGCAATGAAATCAGATTAGATTGCTCAAGTTTATCTAGTTCTTTGAGAGTCAAATTATGCCAACGTAACAATAAAAAGGAATGGAGCAGAACTCTTGATTCAGACAGAAAAAACCTCAACAATGAATAAACATGCACAATTCAGCCACATCACTGTCCAAACACGCTTCCAGATTATACTAGATTCTTCTTTTTTCACCCCTGATAATTGTTAAAGGAAGTTTTTTATTGTTATATTGAATTTTCTTGGTTTGTATGTCTTGAAGGTAATTTAACCATAGTTTTTGTGATTCACAGTTTTGGGCTATTTTTCTCATTATGGCAAAAAACCTTAGATGTAAAAGCAGTTTTTGATGACTTTGCTTTATTTTTCCAGATTTATTCACTGTACAGATGATTCCCCTGATCCTTCCTTGGACTATGAGGTAGGACTCTTGGCATGCTTTCTGGGTAATTTAAGCAGCTTGCTTACAGGCCAGGAGCCATTTGTGCTTGGGTATGTGTCCATAATATTTGTTTTGTTTGTTTCATTGTGTTGCTTGTGAGGAAGTTTGGTTAAGTGCTAGGGGTCATAAGAAATTCCTTTAATTACAGATCAGATAATCTTAAGTTCAGACTTTTGAAATTCCTTTGCAATTTCTTCTCATGTCTGTCAGGTTTTGCCAGGAAGGGGAAGCTCAGTAGCTGAAAGTCCTACCTGTTCTTGATAGTGTGCTGCTTGTGAGTACCACAGCTGAGGTTACTAAAAGAAGTGTGTAGTGAGTGGGGGCATCCTGAAGTGGTTTGTTATATCTTGTTTCATATGCTTGTTACCAGATTACAATGTTAAGATATTGCTGCAGATATTAACAATTCTTTAAACTGTTTGTGTGGTGCTGTTACTTTATGATAGCATCTAGTAATTTCTCCAATAATTTTTTAATGTAAATATAGCATTTGTCATCATGCTGTGGGCTTAAAGAGCTCTAGAAAAGTGAATGAACCTTGGTGGGATTTTTTGTTTGTTTTCTTTGTGGGTTTTTTCCCTTTTTTTTTTCCCTTTAAGCACTATCTAATGTGCTTTAAAGATACAAGACACCTAAAAGTTGGAAGAGTTTTGTGTTAACACTGTAGTTAGGAATGTCATCTTTGATTGCTGAGTTGATAGGTGCTGGGAGTTTCCTGTATCCAACAGCAGTAACTGAGGCCCTCAAAAAAATGGATCCATCTGAATATTTCAGTTTAGAAAATGGAGCAACTTGAAAATGCCAGAGATATGCTTTAATTACCAGGCAGTCTGTCCTATTGACAATAATAGTTTGGTTACTATTTCCATCCCATGTCCTAATTTTAACTGGTTTGTGCCTTCAAAGGCGTCACAGAATTCTGCTTGGGTGTATAGCAGAATAGAGGTTGATTTGCTTACATTTAATTCTGCTCATCAGCTCTTTTGACTAGGGAGCAACTTGCTGCCAATTCCATGATAGATTTGTTGTGTTGTACAGCAGGGTTGGCTTTTTTTCCCTTATGCTTTATCACTAACTTAACTTTGAAGTTGTTCTCTAAATAATTTCACAGTTAAGTGCCATGCAGAGTGTAAGAGCATAACATAATTAAGATGGGAAAGAGCCTCAAGAGGTCTCTAGTCCATTCTCATGCTCAAAGCTGGGTACAATGAATCATAGCGAATCATTTAGGTTTGAAAAGACCTCTATGATCAGAGTCCAACCATCCACCCTGCAGCCCCTGACCACTAAACCATCCACTGCAGCTCTTCATCTACACATCTTCTGAACACCTCCAGGGATGGTGCCACTCTTTCTGGGAAGAAGTTTTTCCTAATATCTAATCTGAACCAACCCTGGGAGAGCTTTAGCCCATTTTCTCTTGTCCTATCACTGGTCACCAGAGAGAAGAGGCCAGCATCTGTCTCACTGCCATCTCCTTTAAGGTAGCTGTAGAGAGCAATGAGGTCCCCCTCAGCCTTCTCTTCTCCGAGCTGAACAGGTCAAATGGGATCAATGGGATCAAATGGGGTTGCTTGTCATTTTATTAGACCTGGCTGGAAAATTTCAGTGGATGGAGGCTGCACAACCACTGTGAGGAAGCTGTTCCACTCCATGGTAGTTCTCATGTTGAAAAAGTTTCTTGCATCCAGTCTGAACCTTTTTACTGTAATATAGTATGGACTAGGTGGTCTTTAAAGATGCCTTCCAACCAAAAGCATTCTGTGAAATTAATATATTTGGTTCAGTTGCTTTGAAGTATTTGCTAAGATGATTATGTGAACTGCAGGCTAAGATTATTTTGTTTTCTTGTATCAGGAATAACTTCAGCAGTCATCTTACCATTTCAGAAATTGTACCCATTCACAAAAAGGTTCCATTCTTAAACAAGGCTTTGTCATTTGTTTTTCCTCTAAAACAGCTTGTTCTTCGCAAGTGGTGTGAACTCATCCCTGGTGCAGAATTCAGATGCTTTGTCAAGGAAAACAAGCTCATAGGTAAGGATTTTCTAAATTTATTTCTAATTCTAAAATTATTGGATGAAGTTCTGAGGAATTTCTGTAATTCACTGAATCATAACTAAACCTGAAGACGAATTGATGTTTTCTTCTTTCAGCAATTTAAAATGTGGCATGCCATATTTCTCTTTCCACTGTATCTGGAAGCCTGACAGCACAGCATGCTCAGCATTACAGTGGGAATCTTCTTAATTCTAAATGCTAATTCAGAAGCTTCACCCAAAGGCTGCTTTCTAAGTGACTCTGCTCTTCAGGAGCAAAAGGCAGCATGGCCAGCTTGCAGAGTAAATGCAGAGGCAGTTGGTATTTGGCTGGTAAGATGTGACCACATGTGGAAGTCATACAAAGTTAGAGAGGTCAGAACATGTCCACAGGTGTATGAGGTTGTCTGAGCTCATATTTTATTCAGTGTAGCTTAGTCAGGGAATCTGTCAACCTGTTACTCTGGTTCAAACCCTACTGTGTGAAATGTTTCAAGTGGCACTGAACAATTAGGTTATCCAGAGCACTCAGAGATCTTGTGTGTGCATTGGGAGACCTGTGACAGCTGGAGGACAGACAGATTATGCCACAGTGTGTATTTTAGGTAGCTCTTTGTTAAATTTAGCTGAATTATATTCCTCCTAAATGTGTTAACTATTTTCTGCTGCCTGGCATGGATATCTAGTGCATATACAGGTGCTTAAATCGAGTGGTTCTGGATTTCAATTTGGGATTCTGGTTTGAATAAATTTTTGGTGTGGTCTACCATAGAATCTTCAAAGATGAACAGAAATTTAAATAGCACAGGACTTTCACATTTGTGGTGAACACAGTGTCATAATTCTACATAAGCTCTTCTGATAAGAAATGTTACAGCACTGATGTAACAAAGCTTTAATTAAGACTTACAGGAAGAAAGGTGATTTTGTTTTCTTTAAAACAAAACCAAGGTTGCTTATTTGTTTATTTCATACCTACATGTTGACAAACACTAAGATGCATATGTGCAAGTGGACTGTCCAGGGTTCCTTGTGGTACAGAGGTGGAAGGGACATTAGCTGTCTAGCCCTCATTGTTTCTCCTGGCTTTTTCTCAGCATGGTGACTATGTGCTTGGTTTGGATGTGCCTTTTTGCACCTGTTAGCAGTTTGTCTCTCCATCCTGTCCTGCCTCTCTGAATCATTAGGAACATACTCCCTGTTCTTTGTTTCCTGATCTGGGTGTCCTAAGGAACTGCACATGGATGCTTTGTGATGTGCTGATCTAGGTGCTGTCAACACGTAACATTCTCTTAGCCCTTTTATTTGGATGTTCCTTCTGGTGATTCCACATTCATCTTCCATTCTCTCTCCACTCTGTCCAATTGCAGGATTTATTAATGTTCTTTGTAACAGAGTTTATCTTGCTAATAGCAGAGCTTCCCCATTAAGCTGGTATTGCTTAATGGGCACTGACAGAGCTTTTTGAAGGGGGAAGACTTAAATCCTGTCCTATTATGTGCTGCTGGAACAGCACAACTGCCAGAGATACACTATAATATCCTCTCAAACATTTGAATGTAGATTTATTATAGATTATATAGCTAGTGATTGATACTTACTTTCATATATCTCAAACATTTGTACACTAGCTAAGTAAACACTATACATTTCACTACTAGGTTTGAAACCCAGTAAGAAACTTGTTTTGTTTTTTTTTAGCTAGCATTCCAACTGCATTTCTGAAGACAGTTCAATATTTTTCACAATATTTTCCCATGCTCTTAAAATTAATAAGTGTGTCAGGTCATGCTCAGGAGTGATCCTTGCTCGGTGTAGTAATTTTCCCAGTTACAGATCAGGATCCTCCAAGATGCCACCATCTCTTGGTTTTTGTTTTTAGACACAAGTTAAGCTTTGCAGTACTATTATTAATTCAAAGTTCCATGTATATCTTAAACATTATATGAACTTCTTATATGAAGAAGCACATCTTTTGAGGTAGTCAGCATTGTCTCACAGTAAAGTTTAATTTCTGTTGTTTTATGTGGTAAAAAAAGAAAACTGTCATCATTGGTACATCTTCCTTGGGGGATTCTGGCTTTTTTTTTTGTTTCTTCTAAATAATATGAATTATTCATTCTGCAGTGGTGTGCCAGGTCTTGATTTGGTATTCCTCCAGCAGGGTATTGCAGTGGCTTATGTTGACAGTTCCTGTACAGGAGCTTCTGTCACTAAAGGTGTAAACAAAAGTGTAATCTTGTTGATGCTGACTTTATTGTATTGTAGACAAACAGAAATCTGCAATTAAAAGCTTGTGCTGTACCTGGAATAGTTTATCTAATGTTTGATGTGCAACAAAGTCCTCCAGGGGGCAAACAGGAGAAATGAGGTACTAGACTGCATGCCATCTCATTCAGTTTAGGATTTTACTTTTCATTTGTAGTGCCTTATCAAACAGGCAGGCATTATTCCATGCTTAAAAAAATAATTTAAGTGAGAATCCTTACAGTACACTAGGATCTGTTGTCTTTGCTAATGTGCAAGCTTAGCTTCTACCCTTTTCATTCCATGGTTCAAAATTCTGGTTCCTACATCTGATGGGAAGAACACAAAAAGTTTTTGACCAGAGTAACTAGAGGGAATACAACTAACAAGAAAAGAGAGGAGCACAGGCAAAGCTTCCTCCTGAAATTCACTTAAAATAGTCAGACCACGTACCTAAAATGTAGTTTGCAAAATGTAGGACAGACTGTTCAAGGGACAAATTCCTAGTGGAAGTTCTTTAAGAACTAGAGAATAAAGCCAAAGAGTAAGTAATTCTTAATGGTTGAATGGTCTCTGATAACTGCATTTTATCTGGTTGGCTTTTTTGCATGTCTAAAGCTCATAATAATAAACTGAAATTTTTGACAGGTATATCACAGAGGGACTACACTCAATACTATGATCACATCTCTAAGCAACATGAGGAGATCTGCAGATCAATACAGGAGTTTTTCAAGAAACACATACAGTATAAATTCTTGGATGAAGACTGTAAGTATCCTAAAGCTTCTGTTAGCAAGAGGAGCATGGGGGAGTGGAAGAGGATGTTTAGGAAGGTTTCTAAATACTTATTCCACACATGGTTATAAAGACTTAAACATGGAAATGAAGATTCTGTGTCTTTGAAGTTCTTTTGTGTGGGGTACTGGGAGATACAAAATTGAAAATTCTTGTAGGATAAATTCCATAGAAATGAGACTTGTCCTCCTGCCCTCTTGCTGGTGCTGAGCCAGGCTCCTTTCTTCCACAGCACATGTGAGTTGCAGTGTGCTAAATCCCAGTTTACTGATGGAGATCAGTGGAAAAATGGGTACTTCTCAATAAATAATGGCATTTGCTACACATTTCTCTCTTAATAGCTGTATTATTAGTGGTGGGTTTTTGGTTTTTTTTGGACTTGAGAGAGCAATGTAGTTTTTGAATGAGCATAAAACTGGGGACATAAAAACTGAAGGAAAAGACTGGAACTTTACAGGAAACACAATGAGTGAAAAAGATACTTTCAGAAGGCATAATGACTTTTTCTTTAGAGGCTTTTTCCCCTTATTCATGTTTTCAATTACAAAAAATTCTTAACCTGATAAGCGAGGTGGGAAAGACTTAACAAAAGGTATTCAGTGGCAAGAAGAATACTTGTTTATAAACTTGCTGCTAAATAATTGATGTATTAAAGGATTAGTGAATCTGTTTTCAAGAAGTTATAGTAGTTTCTCCTAAGAGCATTGTTGCACAGCAGTGTAGCTGCTAGAACTTTTGTATAAAGGCCATGGTATTCTACTGACAGACATAAGCAGCCCAAGTAAATTCTTATTCTTTCAATGTAGACTCTTTTCCAAATCTTACTGGAAGTAGTTTCCTGACATAACTTAGAAATGAATAGTATTCTGTTGTATGATGGGTGATGAGGAATGGTGAAAAATATGACAAAGGAATTGAAATTGGGTCTAGTATAGACCAAACCTCAATTTAATAAAATACATAAACATAATAATTGTCTGTCAGTTGTATTGCCTTCTATAAAGCTTTGAATACTCAACCTTCAGGGAAGTTTTGAAATTGTTTAATTATTTTGCTGAGCCACCAGAGTAATCAAATAGATTTGTCATGTCTGACTTTCTGAAAAAGATATCTTCTAATGTCAGTATCTATCTGATACTGAAATTTTTAATAATTTGACTCTGCAAGGTTCCTTTATTTTAGTCCAGAGAAGTTCTCAAGGACTGCTGCTTGGAGAAGACTAGTAGTCTCAAAATCAGTATACTAATTTAATAGATCTATAACCCTAATACTTTGAAGTAAGATCAGATATAAAGATCTGACATTATGATTATTATCTTTAATTTTCCTTTTTGATCCAACATAATCTTAGCTGGTATGTAATCAACTGATAGATAAGAATTCAGGGCACTATTTTTGGAAATTGATGCCTAGATTTGGGCTCTGTGAAACTGCTGTGTGGTGAACTGAAAGATCTGAAGTGGCATCTTATGTAAAGGATGTTAAACCATGCCATCTGAGTTACCTTTTGGGAAGAGGAGAGCTTGAGGTGACCTTCTGGGATGAAGGTTTGTTAACCTTTGTTTTTAGGCACTGAATGCTGGGTATTTGTCCATCTGCTGAGAAATACCACAAAGAAAATGTTTGGGTTTGTTTTGGTTTTTTTTAACCACTGTTCATTCCTCCCCCATCATATCCCTTGATCCACTGTCTGCAAGCATATGTGTTGTTAACAATAGAAATATGGGTTTGCTTGCTTGTTTGCTTTAAAAGGAAAGGTATTATAGTTTTTTTCCCTGACTTCTTGTTTTGTTGGGGATTTTGATGCTGTTTGCTCTGCTTTTTCCAGTTGGTCTGGTAGCATCTCCAGATGGAAGAGTTGAGTCAGAGCAGCTGAAGCATTTCAGAGTCAGAGCTGTAGGATAACAGATGGGTGAATGCTTTTAAATACTTCTGATATTAAAACTTTCTAAATACCTTTCATAAGAACCCAGTAAGAACAATATTCTGGAGGTATTGATATTTGTTGTAGAACTGAGCCATGGCTTCTCCTCCATTTTGAGCAATCGCTGGTAGTTGTACAACTACAGTCTCACTGGCACATGGCACTCCTGCTCTGGAGTCATCTCCAAGAAGAGGGAACAGTTCAGATTTTCTTCTCTGTGCAGTGTTTGTGGGTGTCCTGAATTAGTCACCAGTGTTCAGTGGGTCCCGATGGGGATGTAAATCCTTCTAAATGACAGCAGCTTTGAGGGCTATAGGCTTGCTTTAAGCTGACAGGTGTCATTTTATTATAAAGCTCAGATGCAAGTTTTCTATTAATGAAATATGACTCAGGAGGGTACATGGTGCAGGTGACAAGTTCATTTGGAACAGCTGGAGGAGAAACTGAGGGTTGCTGTGCTCCTCTTTGCATTGTTGACTTAGTTTGTCTTCTTGAGAAAATACAGCATTTAATTGCAGAGTGACATTTTAAATTGACATTACTAAGCTTGTGCAAAAAGCTGTGTGGATTTTTAGGCTATATGGTCAAGACCCACTTAGATGACTGGCTTTGGTGCTGTTGAGTTGTGGTTTGCCCTTTGCCCAGCCACCTTAACATGAAATGTCAGATTAAAATGCTGAGGAACTCTGCGTGGATGAACATGATCAGTCAACATCCCTGTTGCTGATGGGCACTTTCCTGAGTAGCTGCAGAGGCTCAAGTGTTCTTCAGTCATATCCTGAGTTTAGTTTATCCCACTTGTGTTGGGAAATCTCTTGGCTGAAATATTCCCTTCCTTATTAGTGAAGGAAGTGACAATACAGCATTTGTCTTAGGTTTTTCTAAATCTATGTGGGCTTTTTTTTTTTTTTGCTTTTTTTTTTTTTTCTCTTTTTCTTTCTGCTAAACTGGTACAATTTCTGCATATAGCCATGCCTGAATGCTTATCTGTCGATTTCCCTGGCTGAATAGAAAGACAAATCAAAGATTTGTTTAAGCATACAGAACAGAACCTAATAGAAAGATGCAGGTACAAAGATTCATTCTTAATTAAATCTGGGGAAGGGACAACAATGGAGCTAACAAGGCAGCTTTGCTTCAGTTACTGAGTAGCAAAGGGTCTGTTTGAAAGAGGTGTTGATATCAGTAGGTATCTGCTGTATCTGCTCTGGGTTACATTAAACAGCCATTTCACTGTTCCTGGGTAGGAACAACCTCAGGTACCAGTTCAGGTTGGGGACTGAGCTGTTGGAGAGCAGCACAGGTGACAGGGACCTGGAGGTGCTGGTGGATGGAAGGATGACCATGAGCCAGCAATGTGCCCTGGTGGCCAAGAAGGCCCATGGCATCCTGGGGTGCATTAGAGGGGGAGTGAATAGTAGGTTGAGAGAGGTTCTCCTCCCCCTCTGCCTTGGTGAGGTCTCATTTGGAATATTGTGTCCAGTTCTAGGCCCCTCAGTTCCAGAAGGACAGGGAAGTGCTTGAAAGAGTTCAGCACAGAACTTCCAAGATGACGAAGGGAGTGGAATATCTGTGTTATGGGAAAGGCTGAGGAAGCTGGGGCTCTTCAGCTTGGAGAAGAGGAGAATGAGGGGTGACCTCATTAATGTTTATAAAAATATAAGGGGAGAGAGCCAGGAGGATGGTGCCAGGCTCTTCTCTGCCAGTCAGGCAATGGATATAAGCTTGAGCATAGGATGTACCATGTAAACACAAGGAGAAATATTTTTACTGTGAGGGTGACAGAGCACTGGAACAGGCTCCCCAGGGAGGTTGTGGAGTCTCTGTCTCTGGAGACATTCAAAACCCACCTGGACATGTTCCTATGTGACCTCCTGTAAGTGACCCTGCTCTTCCAGGGGAGTTGGACTCAGTGATCTATTTAGGTCCCTTCTGACCCCTAAATTTCTGCAATTCTGTGATTTCCCTGCCACCTTCTCCTCAGTATGCCCACTGACCCCTTTGTTCCTGTGACCTGTTTGTCTTGTTATCTACTGAAGTTCTTAATCTCTGTTAGGCAGGAACTGTCTATTCAATGTTTGTGCAAAGTTTAGCACAGTGGAGTCTTGATCCTTCATTTAAATTTCTCCCTTCTGCTGTGAACCAAACAGCAGTAATGTCTGAGAAACTCTTACCCCAGAAAGAAGCTTATATCAAATGCCTTTCTTTGAGGGGGGTGGAAAAAAACAACAGAAGAAACCAGCATTAAATGTAACAACTCTGCAGCCCATCTCTCAGTTCATTAACAGTTGTTCTTGAAATGTTTCAACTCCCTCTTGGAAATGAACCTAATTATGGCTTCCAGTTCTGCAGATGTACTGACTTTGCAGATTGTGTTTTGTACATAAGTATCTATTCAGATTCAGACATGTTCTGTGAAATTAACTTTTAAAATTAACTTTTTTTTTTCTTTTCTCCTTTCCAGTTGTTTTTGATGTGTACAGAGACAGCAGGGTAAGTGAACAATAGGTGGTATGTAATAGTTCAATCTGTGGAAACTTTTCCTGAAATGCTACAAAGATGAAGTAAAGAATACCTTCATCTTGCTAGAAGTGTTCCTGGAAAAAAAAACCAACAAATTAAACAAAAACCTAGTTGATGTTATTATTCTGTTCCCTGGATCTCTTTCTATGTTGGACACTGTCTACAGTGGAAGAAGAATAGCATTAGAGGTGTAGGCATGTCTGTACCAGTGATGTAATTATCTTACAGAGTAAAAGCACATAAAAACACATAACTTAGGTTTGAGCTGCAGTTCTGCCAGTTCCAAGAGTCTCCTGAAGGGAATTTAGTTTTCTTCTAAAAAAGGTACTTGATCAATATCATGCAACACCCCTAGGTGTTTTAGCAACCACTACCTGCTGCTCCACATAGTGCTTACGCTTTGTTAGGCAGAAATGTATCTGAACATTCAAACAGAATGTCCAGGATAATAAAAAAAGAAAAAGTTGCAGGTTGCTATGCTTACTCTAAAAAATTTGGAAGATTCTTAGCACTTCTTTGAAAAGTCATTCCTTGGGCTTTTTTTTTTTTTTTTTAAATCCTGTGAAGATTGCCCCTGTAGCATTTGAACTCATCAAAACTAAAACAGTAATAATTTTTCAGACTGTCCTTGTGAAGCTAGAAAGTGATAACTTGTACTTTATAAATTGTAGTACAGGCTTCCTAGGGTTAGTTGTCAAAAGAATATATGAACATGGTGTGGCCAGGTTGAGGCTGATGGAGGCCAACTTTTTTCTTTTTAAATTGTTCCAGCTGTTCTGAGTACTCAGAAGATCAGTACCCTGAGCATCCAGATAGTGAAGTGGAGTGTGGAAAAATGTCTCATCTAAACTTCAGGTGCCAATATGTTACCTTGACCTCTCCTAGTATCTGGAGATAAATAAATCAGATGATTTATACTCAAAAAGGCAGACATGTTATCTTAAAAGCAAGCACAACCAAAAGTGCATTATATAGCCTTAAATCTCAAAACCTGATTATGGAATCACAACCTGGTTTTCAGAATCACACTAGTGCATGAGAATTAAGTCTTTCTCTTTGTTTATTTCTAAACCTTAAACCAGAAATGAAAAAAAAAAAAAGCCATATACATCTGCTATATACATTGACTTCTTTACAGGTATGGGTTTGGAATTAAGAGTATTTGAGTTTGAGATTGAGTTGAGAGTAAATCATGTGGTAGTTTACAAAACAGAAAGTAAATGTGTGTCATTTGGAAAGTTAACTATTGTATTGTTACTCAGCCTGACTTTTAATGAAGGCACCTGAAACCAGGCTATGGGCTAAAACCAGCCTTGCTGAGTGGTAATGAAAATTACCTGCTCAGGCTCAGATTGTCAGTATTGGGGATGCAGTCAGGCAAAATACTTCAGCATTGATTACGGTTCTGCCTATGGGTACTCCACCTCACAGCAGAGCCATGAAGACAGATTATTTAAGTAAAAGGCTTCAGCCTGTGTCATCTCAAATGAGCAGTGTTTCTTCATCTGTCAAGATAAAATATATCTGTTTGTAGATATCTTTCAGTGCCTTCTGCCCTCAGGTCTTGCAAACTGCCAGATAGCCTTTTGTGTGTCAGATCCTCCTCTTTTCACCCATACTTTTGTGGTTTTCAACTGTATTATTCATCTCTGCTTTTCTAAATGAGTTATAGGCAGCAAAAGCATATTGAATGTTGCAGACTGTGATTAATTTCCCGAGCCTGTGCTGCTCATCAGGCTTGTTGCACAGCAACCTCACCTGCAGAATGAGAGAAATGTCCAGTGGCTGCTTATTTTCAAGTCTTTCATCTGCAAAAACTCAGCTTGGAGAAGCTTGTTCTTTGATTAGTGAATGAAAGCCACTCCCTCCCTGTGCTGGCTTTAGTTGCTTGAGAGACTGTATGGAGGAGGCTGCCACAGGCCCTGCTTGTTGAGTTGGAGGGTGGCACAGTGGTGACCTGGTTGAGAACAAGCTTTTATGTGTCTGCTTTTCCAGTTACACTCTTCACCAAACCCATCTGAGCTCGTGCCTTGACTTGTAGACAAATAATTTTTAAGGGATAAACGCAGTCTTCCAAATTGAATGATCTGGAATCCTAGCCCTGGAGAGTTGATGCTGCAGGATTGGTAGCCTGTTTTCATTTGGATCATCTTTTTTTCTTTTTTCCTTTTCACAATTGTCCTGCAACAGCTGGCAAGCCTGAGAATCAGCTCTGCTGTTGTTCTTTCTGTATCTCCCAGGTGTTAACAACTTGTTACCATGCTCAGGACAAGTCACTTTGGTAAGATAAAGAAGTGCAGTTGAGTGGCTTCAGACCACTGCTGGCTCACAGCTGCTTTTATTAACGTGCAAACTAGTGCTCCTGTCTCTGCCTGGTGAGCATTGTCACTGTGCATGAAGGTGCAGCTGGAGTCAGGGAGATGTAACAGTTCAGTTTGCATTTTATGTGCCATTTCACTTCCTGACAGCTGTCTTTGTCATAGGCACTTCCTTTCAGCAGCATGCTGCTTAATGCTTTAGTAAAACAAAGCATGAAGCTGACATGATATGGTAAATCTATGGTTCCTCTTTTAGGATGAGAAAAAAAAATCTTACATATTACAGGTTTCTTTTCCTCTCCAGATATGTGCAACTTTGCTTTCCTGCCTTGTGCATTTCTGTGCTCTCATATGACAAAGATTACTAATATCAGAAGACTGCAGATAAACAGCTTTACCACTGCTCTTTAGATACACAGTGCAAGTCATCTTAAACTACATTTACCTCATGACATTGCATGTAAGACTTGAAAGAGCATTTAATCTTAAAGGGCAGTTTGGGTACTAATCCAGAGTTCTATACATACCCCTTAATGAACCCCCAAAAGGGATATTGAGTTTGTTTTGCTATTTCTCATCAATTTGCACCTGCCAAAGCTCAGTGCAGATTTAAGAGCATCTTGGGGGCCACAGCTGGTGTAGATGGTGTAATGCTTTCTGCAGGGAGGGAGAAAATAATGCTGGGTGCTCACAAAAAAAACAAGTGTCACTTTTAGTAGTCTCAAAACCCATTTTCAGTTTTTCCAGGGTACATTTCTTCTCTGGAGAAATCATTTTGCATTCCTATGAAAAAGCTGCATTTCATGTATTTGGGGTGATCAGGAGTCTCCATAAAAGTGTTTCACAGGGACATCATTTATTAAGTATCAACATTTCTGATTCTCTGAATCAGAAAATTTGGGAAAGATTCTCTGAACTGCTGAACGGATTTGCCGGCTTCTGTCTATGATTAAATTGGTTCATTAGCTTGTTTTTCTAGTGTGATAGAATGAATCTAAAATTACAGATTCCTCCTCCTCCTCCTGCCTTGGAGCTAACAAGATGTCCCCATTAGCAAAAGTAAAACATCACTTATAATGAGAATCTGTGCCTGCCTTTTGAAGAGGAACAGAGATGGAAAACGACAGCAGAGCTTGCTCTTGTTTGCTCCCTGCACCCATGGTGTCAGTATTGGTGGAGAGGTGTTGTAACTTAGCTGTGCAGATTTGTGCTTCTTCACCTCTTCACAACAAGTGAGAAACCACTTGGGTCTGGGGTTTTGCAATTTGCAGTTTTTGTTGTAGCCCTCAGGTTTCAGTGCTGCCTCTTACCCGTGGCTCTGCTGGGAGGGACCTGTGAAGGTTTGTGTGTACCCAGTGGTTGAGATTCTGGCTCAGCTCCAGCACACAAGTAATATCCCTGGTTTGATCTGTGCTGGGACTCTCCCCACCTGCACAAATAACTCACTGTGGATTATAACAGAGCAGCCAGGGCATTTCTCTTCTCTGCTGTGTGTGCCTCTTTGCGTTGGTGCCTGTGGGGGTGGCTTAGGCAGTGTGAATGGGAGAGGAAATCTCCATGTTATTCTGTGACCGAAGGCTTCAAAAGAATCTTATGAGTTAGAAACCAGATGGCCACAGTGTAAATCATTGAAGATATTTGCTGTTTGTGTCAAGATATGAAGGATCTTCTAAAGAAAGAAGATCCTTCAGGAATAAGGGAAAGAAAGAGGAAGCAAAATAAGCTTTTTAATAGCTATATAGTCTTCAGGCTATATACAGTAGTCTTTATACAGTAGTCTTTAATAAACACAATAAAACCTTTCAGTCTTGCTTATGGTACAGCCATATTTTTATTTCCATATTTGATAGATCTGATTTAAACCAGATTTAATACTTGTATTGCAAGTTCTTACTACCAGTTTTATTGATACATAATGTATTGTAACGTTTTGTTTTAGAATAGATGACACTATTTTGGGTAAGAAAAGATGGCCCTATGCTGGGGGTTGTATCTTGAGATATACAAGGAATACAAACTCTTTCTTGCTCCTCTGCAGACATCTCTGTTACCTTTTAGTGACTTAGGTTAGTCTCTTTGCTTTAATTTTTTCACTTCTAAAGCTGGCACACTAGTGCATACTACCCAGATGACAAAAATGAAGATAATAGTAAAGATGAGGCAGGAGAAACTGGCCTGGACTATTAGGAATAGCTATCTCAAAAATGCCTTTAAGTTATTCTTAATTTATCTGTATCTGTGCAGCACCTTTCATGATATCCACTGGCATTTTACACACCCTGCTCTGTATCATTAGAGTCCCTTCAGAGGCCAAGAACAGCAATTTTTGTAGACTGCTGAATGTACAGCAGTGCTCAGTTGACTTTTGATGGAAAGTAAAAATCCCTGGTTGGGTGGGGGTTTTTTGTTTGGTTGGGGTGATTTTTTTTTTCCCCTATTCTTTGTTTGTGCTGTCTGGGGATCTTAGAGGACCATGGAGATTAGACACAACTTCTGTGGTCTCATCTAAAAACACCTTCCATAGAACTGAATGGAGATTATTTAAGCTTTGTCTGATCTTCTGTTTAAAAAAAGTCAATAAAATAAATTAGTAAGTCAAAGCTTGCTGTGTTTTAAAACTCTCTGTTTAAAGGATGCTAGAATATTTCAAGTGCTTAAAACCAGGTGACTAACTTTGACATTTTTATCTAAAAATCAAGCATATTCCAGTAGTAAGAGTATAAAGAGTGATATTTTTCCTTTTTAAAAAAAATACGTTCTGTTTTTCTGTTGTTCCATTGCAGGGTAAGATATGGTTAATAGATTTTAATCCATTTGGTGAAGTAACAGATTCCCTGCTGTTTACGTGGGAAGAACTGACGTCTGGGAAAAACTTGAAAGGAGACCAGGGGGAAGGGGAAGCAACAGAACAGGTAGGTACAGCCCTGAGGTGAGGAAGGCTGGCTAACAAACCCAACAGGCATAATGTTCTGTTATGTTCTCCCTCTCTTGCTCTCTTTCTTTCTTTCTAATTGTGGTGCACATCCCATTCAAGTAAACAGATGTCCTTAATTAATGAAACACAAACCCTTTATAAGTAGAATCTACCTTATTGGGCAGTAGTTAATCTCAGCAATTATTGGATGCTCATTTTATATGCCTGTAGGGGAATTTTTGCTTCAAATGGTACAAGCCCATACTACAGTTTTGACATAGTGAAGAATATGCCCTTAAACTTGCAGTTTATGCAGTTTTGATGTGCTCTTTTTGTTTTCTCCTAAAATGTTATTTTTCTATTTAATCATTTCGTTCTGCTTTGTTCCTTGTATTTGTCATACAGTCCCCCAGAGCTCCAGATTTATATTTGGGGGGAAGCAAAAAGAAGCTTAACTTCTGTCTTTTCCTTATATCAAATACCCCTAGGGAAGCCTTGTCCTCTAGTTGAACTCCCTGGGTTTAAACAGCAGGGCTTTTCTATCCCTTTTCCAAGCTGCATTGCTTCCATAAAAACAAATAACTTCTCATTAATACAGAGAGAGAGGAATAGTCTTCATTTATTTGTACTCCAGCTTTATTCTCACTGCATGGCTGAGACCAAGTCCTCATGTGCTCAGGAGTCCTTGGGCAGCTTGATAGAAGATGTAAAGTAGCACTTTATTTCATCTTGGGAAACACTTAGCAGTTGTTTGAGGCTAGTCAGATTGTGGGAGCTTTTCTTTATTTTCTAGCTGTTAAACTGCATTAGAAGTAACTGAAATTATGTGCTTTGAGCTGATTGTAACATTGGAGCTTTGCTTTAGTTCTGTCACCATTTTTGTAACACACGGAAAGGGAAATGCACAACTCTGCAAGCTATCATTCATGCCATTTCTTCTTGGTCTCACCATGTGGCTATTGCTGTGTGAAAACCCATTCAATGAACCTTCCTGCTAAAAGCTTTGTCTCCTTTGTTGAAACACAATCCCACTTCTTCAGCCATGGAACACCTAAACTTTGTTTTGAGGATTTATTTTTCTCAGTGCCAGACACTTTACACAGTTTTGTCTGCCGTAAGCATGGATGAAAAGTAGAAGGACTTGTCCTCATGCTTCAGCTTACATCTAATGACAGAATCTGGTGTGAAGTTACAGAACTTGTCCTTAAAACTGAGCTGCTTATTGCCACACAGTGGGCAATTCTGTTGCATGTCAGCGTGTTGAACTGAAAATTAAGCCAAGTTACCCAAAGCCTGTTGCTGCAGTTGAGTGTTGAGAGATTTTTGGATACCTAATAGAGTATCTCCTCCTAAGTTAATTGGTTGGAAAGCTCTAGATCATAATTTCAGTAAGGTTGCATTTGCAGTCATGGGTTTAAGCAAGGAACCCATGAAGACAACTTCCAGGATTCTGTCATAAAGATTTTCTTTATCCTCATATGTATGTAGATAATATTGCCCAAAGTTCCTTAGAGCTCCATTATTAAAGCGTTGTCATAAGTGTATGTATATTAAATGCATTGATACATGGTAGAAACTTTAAAGTGAGGGAATGAATGCCTTTATTTGACTGCTGTTAGCATTTCAACTTGTGCTGATCAGTGGGAAGATCTTTTAATGAGGAAACCACAATTTTTAGAAAGCGCAGGTTTAGGTGAAGGAATGCCAAATAAAGTTGGAGGCAAAGTGAATCAACAGTCTCATGGAGGAGTTCAGAAAACATTTTTCTTGTAGCTTTATTCATGTACTCCATTGTTTTCTTATCCAAATCCTTTTCCAAAGGACTATCCAGTTTTCCGTTGTACGAACAGCAAAGTTACTGTCCAGCCCAGCCCATACCTCAGTTACAGACTGCCAAAAGATTTTGTGGACCTTTCTACAGGAGAGGATGTTCACAAGTTAATTGACTTTCTTAAACTGGTAAGAAGTAGTGAAAAAAAATATTTCTGACCTTCCCTCTTTGTGAAATGGTAACATCAAATTGCCTGGTGTTGGGCTTTTGTAGTTAACTTAGGTTACATAATTACAGAAAAAGTTCTTTATTAAGCTATCCTACAATGTATCATTGGGGTGATTTTTATTTTCTAAGTGATGCAGAGTGAGCTTTCATACTGATCTCCAGTTAATTAATTTTATCTTTGTGGGAAGCAGTAAATGTAGTTTGATAAATCTTAACTGAAGGACCCAACCAGTTTCTTATTTAGATGTAAATACAAATGTGGTATAAATGGAAATGAGTTTTTTGAATGCCTGAAGCTAATGCTTTTAAGGACTTCTTTTAAAAGTTAAAAGTATGTTAAGAAAAAAACCTATTAATGCTTGTTCCTTTCTCAGTACAGTTTCTTTGTTCCTTTGAACAGAGACATGAAAGCATGATAGCTTTGTAAGCTGGGGATGGGAGGGCAGGTAGCCATCATCTTGGCCACTGACTTCTGCCTCTCCCATCATGTTTTCTGGTTCTTGTATATTCTGTTGGTCACCATATGGGCCAAATTTATCTGGAAATCCAATCCTATAGAAGGAGGGGAGAGGGCTGGTGCTGCTCTGTTCCATTTGCTGGAAACATTTTCTCTTACCATTAAAAAAAACATGTCTGAGAAATGTAGTCTCTGTCTTATACCCATTGTATCTGAAAACCCTTGTCATGATATAGTAGTGCTCTTACTGCAGATAACTGTGTCCTAACATTATAAACTGTCCTGTCTTGTTTGCAGAAAAGAAATCAGCAAGATGATGACTGAGGGTATCAAGAAGCTTTACATTGAATTACAAGCAAGAATTGTGACAAAAGCTACATTTAATGTAACTATTAAGCTATCGATTTAAAGAAAACCCGCTTTTTATAGTCAGTGGAAGAACTGAAGAGCTGTTCATCCTGGATGTCTGTTGGTTTATATAAACATGTAGAAAAGCTTTTTCAGGGAAACAGGAAAGATCAGGGTGAGTTTTTCACTGGATTCCAGGTTAAATGCAATTATACCGTGGTGTGAGCAAGCAAAAATATAAGTGTGACTGAATTACTACTTTCTCATCTCATAATGTGAAGATTGATGCCATTAAAGTATGCCATCAGGCTCCTCAGTGATAAATATGACAACATTTAATGCTTGTGCAGATAAAACATCAAGCATTGTTTGATGTCACAAGTCCAGTGGCATCATCCAGTGTCCGGTCACAAGGAAAGAAAGGAATGTATGGGCGTTTTTTTCTGCAGTGATCTTTTAAAACTGTAAATTGATTTTGTTTGGGGAGCACTTCTCATCCTTTATGTAAAAAAAGAGAAAAAAATAGTGGAGAAGGGATTATTTTGTGGATTATTATTTATTATGAGGGCTTATACTTAATTTCAGAGACCAGCTGTAGCAGACTACTTCAGGTTCGAAAATTTTGGTTTGGGGGAATTTGCAATTTAAAATGCATTTCAAGGAAAGTAACATTTTGGAGAGTAGCTGAATCTATGACATTTGTTAAACTCCACCAGGTTTAATTTAGTTTTTTTAGGAAAACTTTATTGAAACTTATTTTTTAACATGACTATATACTGGGCTAGACTCATCTATGGCTTTAATTATAACATCAACCTGTAACTTTATATGTGAACTCAGTCTTGTTTCTTTTGTATCACATCTCTGAGTTTAAGATAATGAGTTCTCTTTCAGTTCTTATAATTCTGTATTTGGTGGTACTTCACATTTTTTGTATAAAAGGAAGCTTGGCTAATTTGGGGAAACAGAAGCTCTTTTTACTGATTGCTGTTATTTGGGAGGTGGGGGGAGAGTTTCAGACAAAGAACCAACTGGCTTGGATGTAGGTGTTTGCATGGCAAACAGGAGTTTGTGTTGAAATGAAATGACATTTGGAGGTGCCTATAGCCCCTGGAAACTGGTTTATATTTCAGACCAGTTATGTGATACTTTGTGTGTGTGTATATAAAGCTGTTCATGTTTCTTTGCCTTGCTTTTCCTTTCAAATTGATACGGTATTTGGTTACAATCTGTTCTTAGATGTTAAATCTGATCTTAGATGATAAATTATTACTTACTGTCTTTATTTAGCTTCAGGTTTGAATGAATACTTATTCTAGATAAAGATCATGCAGATTAAGAATCCAGTTTTACCAAATACATTGATGAAACATCACAGATTAAAGTTCCTGGAGTCTGAGAGTACAAGATCTGTCCTCCCTTGAACTGATGGAAATCTCTTTCTCAATAGCTTTTTGTACACAAATTAGATGATCTGTAACTCAGGGCTGGGCTATAGCTAATCCTGCCACACTGCAGGATGTTGGATGAGTTTTTCCTCACCCTTATCAGTGGGATTGAGTATAAATGTCTAAATCAGGTAGGAACTTCAAAATGTAAAAAAATTTAAAAAGCTTTCCTCTTATTTCAAAGTTTCTAGCTGTAATTTAAAGTGTTGTGATGATCTAACACCACTTCCTTTATACAGATAATGCCCTGGAATTTCCAGCAGATTGATAAATGCTTCTGAACTACAGATTATTGTCATCCAGAAATACTGAGTCTTGGTTTAAAGCCATAAGATAGATGTAGGAAGCTCTTCTGTGGGTTTTACTAATTGATTTACCATCATCAAAGCTTCTGTGCTGGATATTTGCCACACCATATACAGTGTTGGGACCAGTGTTCATACATGAAAGATGTTTCAGATCAGTTTTAAACTGGATAGTATGTGACATTTTTAATTCTGGCCATCATGCTAAAATTTGAAAAATCCAAAATTCTAATTGTTTAAGTCCCTTTTCTGTGGTTCTGTGATAGGATCACTGTTTGCTGAGTAAGGGCTACTATATATTCCTAGTTATATGCTTAAAACATTATTTAAAGATACTTGTAATCTTACCTAGGTGGTACATGTGAAGTTCTAGAGTGAGGCAGCATACAGTCATTTCACACAGATCCTATACAGGTTGTGTTCAGGTGGCAAGTCTATTACTTCAAGAAATAGTATTGAACTAAAATATGTATCTTTGGCTAAGAAAAGGTGGGCTTTAAAGTGTAATATAGAAACAGATCATGGTGCTTTTGATTCATGGTGGATACTTGCTAACACTTGTATTTAGAGGCTTTAATATGCCAACAAAAGTTTGCAGGATGTTGAATTAACTCTGTCTCTATTTCTGTTTGAATTTGATGACCTCTGTAAAGAAAAAGTCTCCAACTTATGGTCATCCTGAGATTATATAGGATTAAAATAAGAGCTGATGCCATAACTGGGGTATTTTGTGCAGACCTGAAGCTTTCTCAGAGGTATGGAGTCCTTAAGCTGTAAGGATTATAGGTTTTTACAGTAGTGAAGACATCAGGACTGCAGGAAGAGTGGGGAGGAGGGTGGGTAAGGAGTCCTGCTGTACTTCTGTGTGCAAAATATTGTGGCAATATTTTCCCTGGGTACAGAGTGGTTTTTGACTACTTTAGGGTACTCTTAATAACAGTCCAGGCTTCTTCTGAAGATGTGCTTTGGCAGGTTGTAGGGAAAGGTTGCCTGGCCAAAAATCTTCACTTCTCAGAACCCTTCTTGATGGAAGTGTGCTAGTTACAAATAAATTTTCAGGAGAAATTTGTGACCCTTAGACTGCATTTCTAGCTAAGAGTAAGAAAACAAAAAATACTTACTGAGACTCTAGGTCTCAACCCCTGATGGTGGAGGGACCTGGAATTTTAGTTTCTGCCTTAGCTTCTGCTGTGAAGCTCTGTCCTGACAGACTGTTGCATTTCATTGATGTAAATCATAGTGAAACAAATCTTGAGTGTGAGGGTGGTGAGACACTGGCACAGGTTGCCCAGGAAAGTTGTGGATGCCCCATCCCTGGAAGTGTTCAGTGTCAGGTTGGATGGGGCTTGGAGCAACCTGGTCTGCAGGGGAATGAGGTCCCTTCAAACCTAAACCATTCTCTTATTCTGTAACATGAGAATACTTGGAAAGACAGAGTTAATGTTTTTGGTTTTTTTAAAAATTATTATTATTTCAAAGTATCATGTTTGAATTTTGGAAGGTACAGCATGGTACTCTAGAGTTCTGGATTACAGTCAGGTTTATCTGAAGTGGTTAAAAACCTTAAAGTTAGAGGTAGTTCAGGTGAAAGTGGCTGTCAAGTTGGCATTGAGGAGAGGAGCAGAGTAAGTAGCTCAAAGGCAGTTTTTGTAAGTGTGAGTGTTGATGCCTGGGTCTGCTTGGGAGATGACAGGTGGGATGACTGAGGAGTTTGTTTATGTTTATGAAGATTTTATGCTTTTATTTTATGGCCCAGCAGCAGTCTTGTAATGTGCAGGAAACATGGTGTAGTGGGGACTTGTAAGGATCAATCAAAAGGAAACTGCAGAAATTGGAAGGAAAGGCACATGATTAAGTGTGAAAAGATGAGGGAATGGAGTAAAAAACCTCCAAGTGATTCAGAGAAGACTGATGCATTTAATGTTTTCTTTCCCTCACTTGTCCTTTTTACAAGGAAAAGAAGGAAATGAACTAAATTACCACAAGGCAGTGGAAAATTTGCTCCTGGAACAGGTATTGGTACGTAGCCAGAGGGGTTATTTTGAGTGAAACCACTATACATTTTATGGCAGAACCTGTATTTTTCCAAAACTTCATTAGTGATTAGGGTAGTGAAATAAATAGCTGAAATGAAAATCTGCTGTTGTCACTGACTTGAGAATGCACAAAGGCACTTTCCAGGGCTCTATCAGAGTTTGAAATGGCTGTAATACCCAGGAAAAATGGCCTGGAATAATGAGAATAAATCTGATAAAGGTGAGAGCAAAGTGCTGTAGTTAGAAGGAGAATTCAGACATTTGAGTACAAAATGGGGAATGAGCTGTCAGAGCAGCAGTGCAGTGGGAGTGGGTAAGTTACAGCAGAGACCATTAAATGGAAGGTGATAATAAGCTGTTGGGGGAGGAAGAAGGCAGATGTCATTCTGGGCTAGCAGGGGAGAGGGATGGAAAAATGAGAGATTATTGTTTGATGTGGGGATTGTGTACGTTTTAGGCACAGTCATTGGAGAGTGGCCAAAGATTGAATGACAAAATCATAGAATATGTCAAGTTGGAAGGGACTCATAAGGATCATTGAGCCCAACTCTCTGCTTCTCTCAGGACTACCCAAAACTAAACCATATAGCATCATCCAGACCCTCTCTGAATTCTGACAGGCTTCCCTGGGGATTGACAAACCACCTTCTCAGTGAAGAATATTTTCCTAATGTCCAATCTAATCCATCTAATCCATCCATCTAATGAACATCACTGATGCAGCTTCATTCCATTTCCTTGTGTCCTGTTCTTGGTCACCAGAGATCAGCAGCTCCCCCTCTGCTGCCCCCCTTAAGGAAGGTGTGGACTGCAGTGAGGGCACCCTTCAGTCTTCTCCATGCTGACAGGAAGCTGAACATGAGCCAGCAGTGTGCCCAGGTGGCCAAGAAGGCCAATGGCATCCTGGCCTGGATCAGGAACAGCGTGGCCAGCAGGTCCAAGGAAGTGATTCTGCCCCTGTACTCAGCGCTGGTGAGGCCACACCTCGAGTACTGTGTCCAGTTCTGGGCCCCTCAGTTCAGGAAGGATATCGAGGTCCTGGAGCAGGTCCAAAGGAGGGCAGCCAGGCTGGTGAAAGGACTGGAGCACAGACCCTATGAGGAGAGGCTGAGGGAGCTGGGGGTGTTCAGCCTGGAGAAGAGGAGGCTCAGGGGAGACCTCATCACTCTCTACAACTCCCTGAAAGGAGGTTGGAGCCAGGGGGGGGTTGGTCTCTTTTCCCAGGCAACTCTCAGCAAGACAAGAGGGCACGGTCTCAAGTTGTGCCAGGGGAGGTTTAGGTTGGACATTAGAAAGAATTTCTTTCTGGAGAGGGTGATCAGGCATTGGAATGGGCTGCCCAGGGAAGTAGTGGATTCTGCATCCCTAGAGATATTTAAAAAGAGACTGGATGTGGCACTCAGTGCCATGGGCTGGGAACTGCAGCAGTAGTAGATCAAGGGTTGGACTTGATGATCTCTGAGGTCCCTTCCAGCCCAGCCAATTCTATGATTCTATGATATGATTCTATGAAATGAGCCAAATCATCCCAGCTGCTCCTCTTAAGTCTTGCCTCAAGCCCTTTCACCCTCTTCTGTACATACTTAAACAGGCTGATGTCTTTCTTACACTGAGAAGGTACTCAAAGTGGGACAACACCAGAGCAGTACACAGAGTGGGACAGCCACCTCCCTTGGCCAGCTAGCTGTGCTGAGCTTGATGCACACAGGACACAGTTGGCCCTTTTGGCTACCACAGTGCACTATTGACTCATTCAACCTGAGATAATTATATATGTTGATGAGAGCATCCCTGAGCCTTCTTTTCTTTGGGTGAAAGAGTCCCAGCTCTCCCTGCCTTTCCACACAGGAGAGCTGCTTCTGCTCCAGAGAGACTCCAAGAGACACCCCAGAGATAGAGGACATCTGCAAACCCAAAAATCTTAAGAGAAAACTACTACTACTGCTGTTTCATGATGAAACAGGTTTTTCTAACTTCAGTTTATGATAGGCTGTAATCCCAGAAGGAACAACCTGCCCTGAGCTACTATCTTTGAAATCCAGTGCAAGGCAGAAGGTGGCAAAGGGGATGGCCTGGCTTCCCAGGTTGGCTTTTCTGAGATATTGCTGGGGAACCTGGAGGAAAAGCATTGCTTGTGTTCAGTCTTACCTGAGACCCTTTCTCACCCTATTTCTTCAAGGTGTGGTGAAATTTCTGCCTTACACAATTGAGACAAGTGCCCCCTCAAACTTCAGATCTCCCCTCTGGGTGCCATATGACCTTTCCAAGTGGTATCCATGGGTGGTTTCACTGATTTCTGATGGAAGCCCTTGGGGTTTTCCCATGTGCCCGTGGCCACCACCATCTCTTTTGGGAATGTGGTGATCCAGCCCTTCTCAGCACATGGGGATGAAGAGGAGGTGGAATTGTGCTCTAGCACAGGGTTTTCTCCCTTTTCCAGGAGGGATTGATCCCCAGCAGGTAGTGAAGTCAGCCAGAATCTGGGAATAGCAGTTGGTCTCTCATAGAAACCATTTGATTGTCATCAGTGAGCTGCAAAAAGACCTGGTGGGCTTGGTGATAGATTTTGATTGCCTGGAGATAGGTTGTGTTGTTTTTTTTTTTTCTCTCTTAATGTCACAGCAAGGGGAAGAAAACTCATCTGGTATCTTTTGTACTCCTATATATCTGCAAAAGGGATAGAGGATGTTTTGAAGAGGAGGTGCAGAAAGAGATCAGGCACTTAAAAAGGAAGACTGCATTGTGCTGGAAGCTCCCTGTCTCAAAGAGTTTGCCTTGTAGCATTTCATGTACTTCAGAGTGTGAATGCTCTTATTAAGTAAGAGGAAAAAAAAAAGCATTAATATTATTTGCTGGCAGTGTCTAATTATAGACAATCACGTGTGGTGATGCTCTGTGTGAGTTTGCTCAGCCCTCTCCATTGGTCACTTAATTTGATCAAGAGCTTTCTTAAAATTATTAATTATTAAAATAGGCAGCTAGATGGAGAGATGGGTGAGGGGGAGCTGCTCTGAAAGCCCCATCCTGAAGGAAAGGCTGCAGTTGTGGTTTCTCTAACAGTCAGTGATGAATCCATGAGAAAAATCTGTGACAAAGTCCCTGAGGGCAGAGGAACCTTCAGGACAACTTTCTTTAAGCAGTCACTGAAGAGACAAACCCAGCACCTGAGTCTGCACAATCCTTGCCCTAGCAGCTTAACTTCGGGTGAGTTTCTTCCATAGTCTCAGACTTCTGACTGAACTTTGATTAACCTGGGAACTTTTCGACTTTCTTTTGACCTTTTTCCATAAAGAAGACTTGAAAAGAAGTGCTAATGAGTGCTAATTGCTGCTTTTTCAGCAGTCAGGCCTACTTGCCTCTAAGCAGTGACTGATGATAACTCCAGCCTCAGAGTGCATGAGATTTATTTACTGGATTAGCCATTAGCAATGCAGTGTGGACTTCTAAATAAAATTTCTGACACCTTAAGCACCTTGGCGATCAGTAGAAGAATCAACTTTTACTTCTTGCTCCCCAGATGATGCTCAGCATGCTCCCCTTCTCCATAAACCCCTGGAGACCTGAGACCCTCACTGCAGACATCCTCCACCGTGTGCATGCAGGGGAGAAAGCAGAGCCCTGCCCAAGGCTGCTCCAGGTTCAGATCTCGGGGTGGAGCACAGAAACTGGGGTGTAATATTTGGGCATCTCATTCTCATTTTTTCATCTTCAGCCTGAGATTCTTCCAGGTATGGAAACGGTTACTCCACTTGATGTTAATTTCCTAAGCAAAAAAATTATCTGCTTCTCCTTAATACGGACATATAATTTCTTAACTTCAATTATCTTGTTTTAATACACATAGCAAAGATAATTCTCCTTAATTATTACCTTGAGCACATGGCTGCAGATGCTGTTTACAGATCTTTTAAATTTTTTTTTCCAGTAGGAAATCTGCATTAGTCCTAAATATTTTTTTTCCATTATCAAGGGTGCTAATAAGTTATTCAGCCTACAGCTTCCATGTGTCAGGCAGTAAGGGTCGTGGTGACTTCATGGTTGCAAAGACCTCTTTAAAATTAACTTTAAGGAAAAATAAGACCCAACCATGAAATAAATTAACTGGAGTAATTCCAGACACCTGCAGCTGCCACATGTAACCATCAGTCTTGCAGCTGACATTCTAGCTAGAGAAACAGGTTTCTGTTTGGAATGGCATTAATCAGCTACTGGAAACCTCTGGAGCCTGAGAATGCTGTTGGGTGCTGCTGCTGGTGATGCATTTTCTTCTGAGGTTCCTTCATCAGGGACCTCTGACTACAAAAGATCATCCCTGGGCAGGAGGTTCTCCTCCCTAACCATGGGGATGTCCTTCAGCAGCAGCAGCCTTCCCTAATGGTCTTTCCCATCTATCTCTGGGCTGGAAAGTGAGCAGGGAGGGGGAGATGTATTGGCAGGATGAGTTACACTCAGATTCAGGTCTCCAGGCCCAAAGGAGCTGCTGTAAACCAAGGGGAACCAGTGGCTTTCAGCCTTTCCCAGTTCACAGCAGCTTCTCCAGCAGAAGTGCAGAAGCTCAGGTGGGAAATCTGCCCTGCTTGCTTTCTTCATCCCGTACAGAAACTTAAGTCTGTATCCAGGACCTCCTGGTGGTATTCCATGGTGATGGGCTAAAAACCACAGCTCTGATCATGGAGGAGGAGAACTTCCTTAATGGGATATTCCTTTGTAACTTATTCTTCTCTCCTGTGATAGCCCATTTTAGGAGCCAGGGCTTTCAGCACCCACCTGGCACACACAGCACCCCAAGCTGTGCAGCACTGAGCATCCCCTGGGGAAAAAGCACTAGAAGGAGCTGGAGTAGAGGTTAAAATAAATGCACACAGTAAATAGTTCTGCAGACAGTAGGAAACCAGAATGGTTTCCAAAAGCTTCACATCCCCTGTGTCTCCAAAGGTTCCTTTGCATTAAGCTTGTGTCCCTCTTCATCCTCAGACTTCTCTCTTGTGTTCCTCAGCCAGGAATAAGGGAAGACACAACCTCCTGGGCTCATCTTGAGCTGTACCTCTGCTCACCAGCTCGTGGGCATTCTGGTCCATCAGAAGGACTGGCAGAACAGGAAACTGCCACCCCTAGGCTGTTGTTTATTAGGAAAGGCACTCATTTCAAACTCTCCTTTTCCTCTGCCCCACGACTGTTTTTTTCACAAAACACACAGCTATTTCATGCCTTTCATTATTTTTAGCTATCAAAGTTGGTAGAAATTGGCCACCAGACCACTTATGGAGACAGACAGAGACAGCCCAGTGACAAACCCCTGCACCTGCAGGAACCCAGGCTGAAACCTGGGCTGTGTTCTGCATCTCAGCAGCTGCTCACATCTTCCTCCCATCCCTGGCTCCTGCTGGAATTGCATCCATCATGCTGCCTGCAGTCCTGTGTGCACAGCCCATAATACTTCATGTTTTCCATGAGCCTCCAACACCTTGTTAAGCAAGATAATCCTGGCTGCAGATGTCCTGCAAGGGTTTCCATTCATAGGTCCCCTACTTGCTTCCCTTAATTAAAGGAAATATTCCCAGTTTGGATATGTTTTGTCACTGGTAAAGTGAATGACATCTTAAAATAAATAAAAAACACAAAATACTTCTAGTGTGAGTTAATAACCCACCTGATAACTTTAGAAATGTGTTTTCCCACAATAATTAAAGTACAATTTTAAGAATCTAGCTCTTAGCCTAGATTTTTCTTCCTGTTGGATGCTTTTTTTTACAATATCATTCAGGTCTATTCATTATTTTTTTTAATAAATATTTACCTAAGGGCATCTTTCAGCAGAAGTAAGTATAATGATTTTTTTTAAATTATGATTTAGTATTCTCAGTGACTTAATGCTGAATTTTGTCTAATGTCAGATTTCATTAAATTTTATTAGCTTGAAATTCAGATGTTTATTTGATTTGGGAGGGACAGTACAGGAGAAATAGAAAATAAGGGGCAAAATATTACCAGCATGGAATATAAGGGTAAAAATGGAGCTTTTTTCAGTCCCATTGAACTGGATCTTGTCGAAGGCATTGACACCATGTTCTTTGCAGTCATGGGTTTGTAGATACTGAGCTGAGCCTTTCCAGGGTTACTGAGACTCCTTGCAAGTTGAACACAAACTTGAATATTTCAGATCTGGTACTTAGACATAAAAGAAATTGAAGAATAATAAAAAAAAATGCCTTATTGCCTGTATACTTGTAATCATGTATCTCCAGAGTAGTGTAAGGTGACTCTTTGTTCCAGCTTCAGTGTTTTAGCTGCGCCTTGGGTGTGTGGGTGGAGATGCTTTATGAATGTGTGTTTAGCTTTGTGCACAGTTATGTAAGACAGTATTTCTTAAACAGAGGAATTCTGGAAAACACACCCTGGAGGACCAAAAAACCTCTGGAGAAATCCTCACATCTTCTCCAAGCTTCAGCCCCGAGGGAGAACAAGGAGAAAGCAGCATGGTACCAGGCTACCTGGCATTAGTGAAAGTTGCAATAATCTGATTTATTTCCAACAGCTGGAAGGGGTGTCCATGAGATGGCATCACCCAGTCTGGAGACTCCAAGAGCTGATCTGTCCTTGAGGTAACACATACTATGAAGGAGGTTGCTGGTACAACAGTCAAAGCAAAACTCAGCATAAGGGATCCCCCTTAACAAGCTGGCCCCTGAAACTTGTGTTTAAAAATGTGGGTTATTTAATGTGTTGTCCACCCCTATGTGTTCCAGCTTGTCCCTGTTGCCCCTCATCCTCTCACTGGGAACAACTGAGAAGAGTCTGGCTCCTTCCAGACTTCCTTGCACCATGTTAGACATTAACAACCTCCCCTCTGCCTTCTCTTCTCCAGGCTAAGGAGTCCCAAATCTCTCTCAGCCTTTCCCATCAGAGATGCTCCAGTCCCCCACCCACCTTTCTTGCCCTCTGCTGGACTCTCTCCAGTAGTTCTCTGTCTCAAACTGAGGAGCCCAGCACTGGATGCAGGATCCCAGCTGTGGCTTCACCAGAGCAGAGGAGAGGGAGGGAATGGCCTCCCTCAAGCTACTGGCCACATTCTGCTTCTTCCAAGCCAGGATTCCCTTCCTGGCAGCAAGGGCAGAGTGCTGGCTCATGGATAAGTTACTGTCCATCAGGACACCCAGATCCTTCTCCTCCAAACTGCTTTCCAGCAGGCCCACCCCTAACCTATATTGGTGCTTGGGGTTCTTCCTCCCCAGGTCCAGGACCCTATTCTTCCTCTTGTTGAACCTCACCAGGTTCTTCTCTGCCCAGCTCTCCAGCTTGTCCAGGTCATTGCTGGATGGAAGCACAGCCCCCAGGAGTGTCACCATCCCCTCCCAGCTTTGTAGCATCAGTGAACTTGCTGAGGATTCACTCTGTCCCCTCATCCAGGTTATTGATGAACATGTTGAACAAGACCAGGTTGAATATTGACCTCTGGGGGACACTGCTGGTTACAAGCCTCCAGCCTGACCCTGTTCCATTGAACACCACCTCACCCAGCCAGCTCTCAATCCACCTCACTATCCCAAAGCAGCCAGAAAAGCCAATGTTCAGGCTACAGTAACGAAGGCCAGATGAGAAATTACCTCCATCCCATCTGTCTGTCCTGATGGAAGACGCTGCCTGGAGGGTGCTTTTTTGGGAAGACATCAGGGTCTGGGTCAGAGTTTGGGATGGCTCCAGCATTTTGGGAATCTCACCTAGGTCTGTGAGTCCTACAGAGTCAGAGATGGGCTGAGCAGCTCAATCCAGGGCTCTGCAGCATCTCACATCAGAGCAAGGCAAACCACATCATTCTGGAGTAAAACTGCACTCTGGGCACAGTCTACTTCTTCATGACTTTCTCTTCAGCATCAAGCCTTTTTTCTGAAGGTCTCTGGTGTATCAGCTCAGCTTTTCACCTCTACCATTTCTGTCCCGGCTTCTGGAAGACATTTGTGAGCCACTGAGCAATGACAAATCATGTGGGATCCCCCAAAACAAACAGGGGACATGTTTCTGTCTGTTTCTAAGCTTGAAGACTGCAAGTTCTTACAATTTAATCCTTGGCTTTTTCATGCTCTGAACCTTCACACCTCTGCACCCTCCTTCCCCTCTTCCTGCCTCCATTCATTTCCATTCACAGAACAATTTCCATCCTCCAAACAGGAGCTTTATTAAACTGCATTCATAGCTCATTAGGGCTTGCCAATTCATCTAAGGAAGTACAAAAGCCAATATTCCTTGTGAAAAGCCATTAAAGGTGGAATGCTGAAGGAGAAAGGCACCCACAGGCCCCCTCACTGGCTTTGTGATGGGCTGCAGCAGAGAAGCCCCCCTGGAAGACTCCTTCATTTAGCAAAGCTTTGTACCAATGAGCTGTGCTAGATGTGTAGGGCCAGAGCAGGATGGGTCCTGAGCACAAGTTATGTGCAGAAGTCCCTGAAGCACTTTTACACACCCACATCCTCTCTTGCTTTTAAGGGATCTGCCAGTCCAAGACACCAAGGGGGCTGACACCAAAGTGACTTGCTAGAAAATCAGGTTTGGAGCAGCAGAATGTTCCAAGGACCCGGACAAAGGGCTCAGCTTGGGATACAATGGCTTGCAGGGTCTTACTGATCTTTTTTCCAGAAATCTAAATCTTGCTATTAAAAGATGAGTTTGCATTGTCCAGACAGTTGCCTGCTGCAGAGGCTACCAGGGAGATCAGCAGCTTCCCCCCAACCTCCCCCCACTCCTGCCCAAGCCCTGCAAGTGACCAGGAGCCCCAGATATTCTGCTGGACCAATTCTTCCTCGTCTTCCCTCTCCACAACCCCTCTAGTCTAGGGTCTCCAGCTTGGGCATTGCAGAGGGACAACCTATACTGTGTTTTCCCAGTGTGTCCAGGGCTCAGAGTCCCATGTGGGATGGTGTGACACAGGGGGGACTTGGTCTGGCACCACATTCTCACCCCGGGGAGAAATAGCATCCCAGCTCTCATGGCAGAAAGGTCCCCTCAGCAGGCTGGGAGAATGGAGATTCCAGTTTTAGCTCACAAACTTGCTCCCAGTTTTTGTGTGTGGGTGTGTTACTTCTGCCTTGGTGACAGAAATCAATAAAGTCCTAATGATGTTTTACCTCTGCACCACTTGTACTGAATAAGGACTAATAAGCAGTGACAGGTTTTGATGCCAAATAATTTTGAATCCAATACCTTTTTTTTTTTTTTTTTTTTTTTAAGAAAGGTTATGTAATTTCTAATATAACAGCTATTCCTGCATCAGCCCTGCTGGAGTCTGCCTCAGTTACAGTCCTCGAGCTACTGAAGCATCATCACTCCTTAGCCACGTTCTAGAACATCTGGAAAACTTTATGGGAACTAGAAAGAAATATTGCTCTGTGATGGGCAAAAACCCCAGTACACTTTCCTGGGGCTGTAGTCATGTTAGTTCCAAAGCTCTGGGTGCATGGCAGCAGCAGAAAGATTTTTTCCTGTGGCATGACCTGGTGTGTGCCTGGGCAGTGCTGGCAGCCCTGTCACCTGGGGAGTGGGAGGATGTGGGGCTTTGTCACTTTATTGACCCTATTGGGAGAGCTGGGCATTCAGGACAAGAGCAATAAGTAGCTTTTTGACTTCTTAGTTGAGAATGTAGGAAATGAGCCTTTCAGTTCACACTTTCAGTTGTGCTGAGGAAGGGAAAAACCCCATGAATTCTTATGGTTAGAAGAACAAATTCGTTTTTTATGCATGGGGAGAAAGTTGAGAGCAGGCCTTGAGGCTTCCTCCCCAAACAAGGATAGTTGCCCTTTCATTTCAGACACAAAAGTGAGAGACAAGTTGCTTCTTCTCACAAACCTATTCACAAACAAACAAACAACCCGAAGAATCATGTTCTCTGTTGACAGAAATCAGCCCAGCTCCATGTTTGGGCTGTGTGTGATGCTGACCACAGCTTTACAGGCAGAAGTGACTTCAAGAGTAGGGCTGTGGCTCCTTTCATGTCAGCTGGAGGCTGGGGGGGAATGGGAGAACGTGCAGGGAGAGGGGAAGGTTCAGGGAGCAGCACTGGGGAAGCAGCTCACCTTCATCTCTGCATTGCCTGGGGTAGCCCTCCACCCAAACCAGGATTTTTGCATAAAAAATATGTGCTTTGGGCTCTCCAAAGGACCTGCAAGGCAAGCTGAAGCAAAGCAGAGCAACCTCTGTGCTGCATTCAGACAACCTGCTTCAGATCCAGCCTTCCCCAGCCGTGATGGAGCTCTGACCCAGGTACCCAGCTGGCCCTGGCATCCCCTCTGCTGATGCTGGAACCTGGCTGCTTGTGTTTTGGTGTCAAGGCATGGCCTGGGTGATGCTGGGATGCAGCAAAGATAAATTGACACAGGAGCTTTGATGGCAAATAGGACAGAAATCATCATATTTCAGCAAAACTTACTGCAAAGTCAAGGTGAGGAATGTCTTTTTGGGGGTTGTGGCCATAGAGCAGAATGTCTGCAGCAGTCACTGCTTGTAGCCTTGTGTCTGTGTGGGAGATGAGAGAAAAGAAGCCAAAAAGAGCCTGTGAGGGCATGATTCAGCCTAGAGCTGTCCTGAGGGAGGTTTGGCAGGTGGATGGTGGAGGCAAAACTGGGTATTGCTAAATGAGAGGAGCAGAGTTCAATAAAGCAGCCTGGCTTTCCTCTTTGTCTATGCCTATGCAAATTTAATTAAGGGAGAGTGCCTAAAAGATGCCACTCAATTAAATGAGTTTTCAAAAAGCCCAAAGCAAACTTCAGTTCCATCAGGGAAAGCCACCTGCATTGTGGCACAAGACTTCTTGACACCTGCTTGGCTAAAAGCTGTACAACAACCTTTGTGGGGCTGTAGTTTTTGTTCCTATTAGAAGAAAGCCCATTTGCCCATCTGATTTATAGAGCTCTGGGCAATGAGGTTCAACCTTCTACTAAAATCCTTCCCCTCACCACCTAATTCTGCAGAACTCCCCTTCTGGGGCTCTTTTCACAGTCTGCTCACATCCCAGCACGGATGAATTTGGACAGCTGGAAGAGTGACACTGACCCTGGCAACCCGAAAGTTGGGAATTCCAGTAAAACTTTCCAAGAAACATCTGTTTTTGCTAAATGCTGGCATTTTCCCTTTTCAGCTCTAGCAAGTGAATGATACTTTTGGCTAAAACTGCCAGACTGGATGCTTGCTTTTCTTGGCAAGTCCTTTGATAATTTTGTTCTGTAAATGGAACATGGCTCACCAGGAGAGGAGGGGACTGTGTTGGCCCTTGGGCAGCTCTTGCTCAGCACCATCCTTTCTTTGCTGCTGTGGAGTGTGCAGAACAAGTGTTTAGCCTGGAGCCCAAAGGTTGTGCCAGTGCTCCACATCAAGTTTACAGCTACTGCATGAGTAAAGCTTGGTCCTGTGAACAGGTTTATTACCTCTATCAACCTGGCTGGTGCCTTTGGGTTCAGATATTTACCCTCTACTCAGGAAGAGTTGAGCCCGAGGTACAGGCAGGGGCAGTCCCCATGTCCCTGTCCCACAGGAATGAAGATCTTGTGCTTTTTCTTAAGCACCCACTGACCTGGGGGTCTGCCTGCCAGGGCATGGGCTAAACCCATGGCAAAAGCTTGTTTTATGTAAAGGACAAAAATCTAATCTGTGCAAGCTCATGCGTATATGAAAATCCACATTTCCCTCCCAAGCTGGTGGAACTCATTTCTTCTGTAGATCCTGTTCACTCATTAACTTCTTTTCCAACCTTTTTAATGGTTCCCACCCTGGCTTTTGGGGTCTTCAGCTCCCCCTGGGCTGCTGAGGTCCACCCAGCTCTTGCAGAGGCTGGGATCTGCCCAGCAATATTTCTGTCTCCTTTCCACCACTGTCCCTGTAACACAACCCAGTTGCCAAGAACCTGGTGCTAATGACCAGAGCTGGCCTCATGCACATCCTCAGGGCAAGAATAACAAGATGGAAAGGAAAATGGGGTGGATAAATGTGGGATCAGCTGCTTCTTGGATTGCTGTCCAGTTAGCCAGGGATGCTGGTCCTCACCTGGGGCTTTTGCAGGGGGGGCGGGGAGGAACATATTCCCCATCAGGATCTCCCTGTTGGCAGTCAGGCTTCCTTCTCTGTGTGTGGATCTCTTTGTGGAAGATAAAAGTGCTGTCAGTGGGATTTTTCATGGGTTGCTCCAAGGCATTATTTTCTTTTCTGGTAGCCAACACCTGCAATGAAAGGCTAAGGGGACAATCTCAACCTTCATTTCATAAAAGCACCAACTTTCTGTAGAAAACCAAAAAGAGAGACTGCTCCAAATGAATCTTTCTGTGTCATATTGTGACTGAAAATAAAATCATTTTCACTTGGAATCTCATGGGGCTTAAAAATAAGTTGTGGGGAATGACTGGAAGCAGGCCTGGAGTGTTGGGATGGAGAATCTGCCCACTGATAAAGACCAAACCACCTCATCTCTGCTTTGGGATGGGCTTGGGCAGCAAGACTCAACTTTGGTTGTTGTCTCACATAGCTGTCACCTGCTGATGGCACTGCCCTGCCTCTGGCACATGGGTACAATCCTGCAATTAATTAGCAAAGCTCCTTCTTCCTTCATTATTTAGCAATCCTAATGTCTGTGGCAGAAAAGAACAAAATTAGCCAAGATAATTTCAGTTTTGTGAGAAACACAGGAAAACAGTAATATTCACCAAGTAAGAAAAAGACAAAATGAGGACATTAAAAAAAAAAAAAAAATCTGATCTCTAAGAGGACTTTACCCATACAAAAGACAGCTGACTTCTGCTGAAAGTGAATGTCTTTCCATATCTTTTTCTCCAGCTTGTATGATTTTCTTCCCCCCAGCTCTTCACTTATTTGACTCTATTGTGGTGAGGTGGTGCTGGAGGCTGTTGACATTTCTCCTGGGTGCAGATAAGGAAGATGTCCAGAATAAGTCCCTTTTCTTAGATGGGATGACTCTGGCATATCACCTCTGGCAGTGAGTTGTGTTGATAGAGGATTCCCATGGCTCAGATGAGAATGTTGGGCTTGGGAAGATGAAAACTTATAGTAGATGTACAGCCTGAACAATAATATTGCATGAAGCTAAGGACTCATGTTCACAGAAATGTAGAATTGGGTTGGAAGGGACCTCAAAGATCACCTAGTTCCAGCCCCCTGACATTAGCAAGGACACCTCCCACCAGACTAGGTTTCTCCAAGGCTCATCCAACCTGGCCTTGAACACTTCCAGGGAGTGGGCAGCCACAGCTTCTCTGGGCAGCCTGTGCCAGTGTCTCACCACCCTCACAGCAAAGAATTTCTTCCTAGTGTCTAAATTAATCTACCCTCTTTTAGTTTGAAGCCATTACCTCTTCTTCAGTCACTACCTGCCTGTGCATGTTTACCCTGAGCCCTGATCCTCAGTGTGAACACAGACCTGATGCAAGCATGAGCCAGGCTGAGGTGGGATGTGAGGCTCTTACATTGTGTCAATCACTGCTGGCTTCACAGCTGGTAAGATCTGGCCTTTCAGGGTTACTTAGAGGTTCACAAGCTCAGTTCCCTGATGGATATATCCATGGGATGAAAGATCACTGCAGTGGGTAGCTAAACCAGTAGAGCCCCACATCCCACAGACTTGTGTCTCCTCTTGCACTTTCATCCTCTGAGGACTCCCTGAGGTCCAACAAAACAACCTGTCTCTCCAGGGTGGGAAAAATGGATATTTTCTCTCTACTCTGCCTCCTCATTTGCAAATTAAGTTCTCTTTCTTGGCCTCCCTGTGGTGGCATGATACGTGGTTGGAATTAGGGATGGAGTCAAAAGTTACCAGGGCTGGAGGAAAGAGACAGGCACGTGCATGGAGGTGGTGCAGAGGCCATGTGATGAGATAAACCTCTCTTCCTCAGGGTACAGGCTGTGAACCTCACATGCAGATTGTAAGGTTGTACAGTCAAGCTCTCCAGAGCTAGGAAACTCCAGAATTAAACAGCCTGCACAGGCCTTTGTGCATCTCGAATGCGATGCATCCTTTAATTATCTGATCACCTATCATTTGGGGTTATTTTAATCCAGTGAATTGCTCGAGGCCACGTTAACACATGCTGTTCAAACCACACACTGAATTCAACATTAATTTCCTTGCTAGCTCCTCTGTAATGCTGCAGCATCTGATCAATATTAATGTGTTTATCTTCACAGTGATATCACCACCTGGTGAGCTGAGGCACAGAGAGATTAAGGCCAGAGTGATCAAAGGCACTTGCTAATTTTAGGGTGCTCAATTTACAACCCCAGGGATCTCCCAGAGCACACAACATTTCACTGCACTGTGTGTGCCTGAAGCACAACTCCCATGGATTTGTTCCTGTCCCCAGGGCAAATCCAGCCTGAGTGTCCTACTTGGACATCCTCATGGGCAGCTCCTTCCCCATGCCCCCAAATTCCCTGTGCTGAACTGCTCATTGCAGGGGAGAAATCCTGAGGGAAAAAAAACAACCCCAAACCCAAGTAAACCTGTATTATGATGTTGAATTGGAAGTCTGGGCAACTTTTTTTTTTTTTTTTTTCATATTTTTGCAGCGTTTGAGTCCTTACCTTCTCACCTAATGTTTTTCCAATGTAAACCTTGTGGATGTAATGTTCTATCTTGTTGCTTCCCAAAAAAAACACGTGTGCAAAGCCATATCAACCAAACCAACTGAAGAAATATCTAATCCTCATTTAGCCCCAAAACTTTGCTTGTTGGCAAGGCTCTTCCAATTGAATCCCAAGCTCAGATCTCCACCTCAAGAGCTCAGGGAGGGAGAGGAGAGGCATGAGCAGGGTTTGTGTTAGTCATGCAGCTCTCTAAAGTCACAAGACATGTTTTGGTGATGATTTCATAAGGGGTGCTTGCCAGCAGGGAAACACTGAGATTCGAGTCTCTGGAGCTCAAAACCAGGAGCTGAGTGGGGTGTGTGTGGTTTTTCTTTCTTAACCTTTTGCCCCAGGAGCATCTCATCCCTTTGACCTTCCCATCACACATTTGTTCCCTGCTCTCCTGTCCAACTTCTACCCCCTCTCTCATTGCTCATCTTCATCTTTACCACTGTGTTACTCCTCTATCTTCTGATTTGGCAGGGAGAGTTTTCCACTGCCCCCTCCATTGTGTGTGACTGTGATTTACAGTCCTGGGTTGAAAGGTTTATTGCAGTGCACCCATGGCATGGCAGATTTTAAGTGATCTGTTCAACCTGGTTATTATTCTCTTAAATCCCAATTTTTCCATAGTGAAACGGGTGACCTCTGCATCATGTTGTCAGTAGTTTTGTCCAGGAACTTCCTCAGTTTATTCAGGTGAGAATAAAACCAAGGGAAAAAAGTCACAACTTAAAGAGCTTGGCTGGCATTTCAGAACCTCTGGAGTGACATAAGCACCTTGGGGCTTAATCAGGCACCAGATGGTCTTCAGGCAACTAATTGCAGGCTGAGGACCCAAGTCTGTTTCAGGGCTTGCTCATTCTACTTTACAGATATAGTTTAAAACTCTATGGCAATTCGAGCTCCCACTTCCCTGTGAGAAAAGCAGAGGCAGCCCCCATCTATCATCTCCTCTCCCTTGCTTTTGCATGGTTTTGGACAGTGTTTTAGCAACGTAAGGTGAGCAAGGGCCTGAGGTCATGTGAAAGAGCTTAAATTCATCTAAAGCTTTAACATGCTTAAAGGTGGTGTAAGGACTAAGGCTATAATTAACCCTAAAAGAAGTAACAAAAATCACCATGTATCTCAGACTTGCAGAAGTCTCTCATTTGGGGTGATTTTTTTTTTCTACATGTACATCCTCTTGATATACAGATCAAGTCAAAGTCTTGGTTGCTTGAAAGTCTTCTGTGAGCTCAGAGAAGCATTGCTGTTGGCATCAGCAGCTTCAGCTTGTGGGCATCTTTAAAGGTGAGGTTATAATTTTCTGCACTGAAGTTAACAGTGTCAAAACAAACCTGGAAAGCATTAAAACTCAGCCAGAAGCACTCTTTTTATCCTTGGTGAAAATTCAAACCCTCTGGTTCCCTGTCAAAGTGCACTTTTCAAATTGCTATTCTTTCTGATTACTATCCAATGAAAAAAGTAGCAGGGAACTCTTTTTTTGTTTGATTTTCAATAAGCAATTTTCTCATTTAAATGAGTTTAAATTCTTCATTTAAAATAAGCAATTCTTCTCTCCTTTTTAAAGTAAGCAATTCTTTTCAAAAGTTAATTTTCTCATGACTCAGCATAATACCCAAGGGGATGTCCTTCAGATTTACAAAAGAGTCACTCACCTTGGGTCTAAGGCTGGAGCTACAACATCCCCACACATGAAAATGCCAAGAATGCACAAAAGGCACAACAAAAAAAAGTGTGTTTAGGGGTGGGGCGAGGGATTATTTATCATGTCAGTCAGACTTGGCTTCTAATAAAATTAAGACAGTAACCTGTGCTGCCAACTTGGAAGATCTCTTGCTCCAGGATTTCATGTCATCTTAAGCTTGTCCTAGAAGCTCTGGAACCTCCCAGATGTCATTTTGCTTTGAGTTGCTTGCTGAGGTCTACGCTTGTGCATTGCTATCAGCATCCACAGACCAGCACCAAAGAACCTGGTTCCTGCTTGTATAGGTACAAACCAATAATCCAGGTGGCTTTGGGTTTTTTGGATTTTTTTTTTTTTGGAAAAGCCACTCCCTGAGGCAGCAGAGAACAGCTGTGTGCTCACATGTTGTTTGCTTTGCATTGAAGCTGCTCTGGCTCAGATGCTGGAGCTTGCACATGGGGTTTTAAGCCAAGGCAGAGACATGGAGCTGTGGGTGCTCATCTCTTGTGCTTGGACTTGGGCAGCCAAGCAACAGGCAGAGTTTTGCAGTTCTTGCAGAAAACTGTCAGCAGTGCTGATTTCTAATTGAAAAGGAAGATTATGTTGTATGAGTCAGAAACAGCATTGTTCTTTGGGAAAGAGATCTAGTATTATAGTGTTTAAGCAGAAGAAAACCAGGTTGCAAGTGAAAGAGCTTGGAAAGTAGGTATGACTCCTTTGTATTTGCTCATTATATTGTAGTTTAAATAATACTCAAAAAAATGAGATTACTTCATTCTGAAATAAAACATCTCACCTAGAAGCAGTTTTAAAATTTCTCCTCTAAATTTCCATAGGAAGCTTTATAAAAAAAATAAACAAATTGTTATTGGTAAGGGCTGTAAGGGGTTTTGTTGCATGGGGTGATTGGATGCCCATGTGCAGCCATTTCAAGTGCACATCAGCCACATCTGCTTATTTGCCATTTCCTGATAAAACCCTTGGCAGAGCTGCAAAGCCTGCCCAGGTAATGAGAGATTGCCCACAAACAGGGCCCAAATTGATGTTCCATTGGCAGTCTTAATCCTGACCTTTCTGAGTGCTTCATTTTACCACTTGAGTCATGTTCTTGTACTTCAGTTGTGTGGAATTAGACACTGACTGCAGCCACACAGAGCCACAGCACTGCCATGTGCCCTGCTGTACACAGCCAACTTCTCATGGAAGATTTTAGTTTTTCAGAAATACCTGCTTTTCTGATAGCCACAATAGCTCTGCAGGAGCTTATCAGTCAAGCAAGATTACAGACTCCCTAAATTCAGCCTGACATGACAGACTGAAGGGGCTGTGATGGTCTATTGTGCCAGGCATCCCTGCCTAATAGGAGCATCCTGAGCACTTCTCATTAAAGCTGTAATGGCTCCAGAGATTTCTATATTACCAGTTACCTCAAATACAAGTACTTTTATCACAAAAAAAAGCACATCCAAACAATGCTAAATGGGCAGGTTAAATAAGGAAAAAAGGAACTGAGATTTACAGATGGTTGTGTACTTTATCATATGCAATTTTGATGCTGAGAAATTGCAGTGTTGGAGGGGATTTGAGCAATTTAATGTAAAAATTTTCCTGTTGAAAGCAGGAGTGGAAAAGTGGGCAATATTGTCTGCACAGTGAGATTTTAATGTGATGCTGTAAGGACCAACGTGACTTCATAAATAAGAGTGGTGATTTGTGATGGATAAATAACAAAGGTGGCTTTGGGATGTCATAGCTCCAGGATGAGTTACAGTTCATGACTTCTGGATAGATGAAGGTCTTTTTGCCTTGGTTGTGCTAGAGGTAAGGGCATCTGATCACACTTGCTCTTTTTTGGCCTCAAACTCTCTGCCTTCTGAAGACAGGAGGTTGCATTTGGTAGCTCCGTTCAGCAACCCCAAAATCACAGTGTGGCATTTCTGATGGAATTTATGAGTGAAAAAGACAGAAAATATCACTGCTGCGAGGGCTGAAGGGAAATCTGGATTTGAGTGACAATTGCATCTTTTTAGATCAGTCACAGCTTTCATTTCCTAGGCATGCAGTGACACGGAGATCCTGCTAGGGGACTCCTGGTGACACTGCCACAAGGCTTACACAGGGAAGGAAACCCAGAGGATGGAAAGAAGGAAAGCTGTTCAAAGTTAACACTGACAGCACCTAATCACCTGTCCTAGGAAACCAAATTCCTGGATGTTTGGGCTGCCCGTGTGGTGGGATGGCCACCAAAGCACAGGAGCTGGCACAGCCCAAGCCGAGTGGCTCTGCCCAGCAGAGGGTAGCATTGCCCAAACACCCCGCCCATCCTCTTCTCCAAGATTACACCTTCAAACACCTATGAACTCCCACTTCTGACACGTCCCCTTTGAATTGGAAGGCACAGCTCAGCCCAGATCCAGGGAAAGCCTCACAGGGTGATACCTTGTAAATTGTGCTCATAAATAATGAGAAATCCAGAAAATCAGCTTCGAAGGTAGAATTTCAAGCAAACTGTTAAAGGATGTTATGCATGTTAAAGAGCTGTGTGCATACAATCCCATCTGGTTTTAAGTGAATGTTATTCTGCTGTTTATATTAGGATTTATGTTCAGGCACCTTATTTAATGAGCAGGAAACAGAGTGCCTGTACCTGAAGGCAGTGAGGCCTCTGATTTAGTTACCTAACTTGGCTGTCCCAAAAGAACTGCACTTTTTTAGTGTTTTACCTTTCTGAAGCTGAAGCCCAGAGATACCTCTCAGCCTAGACAATAATTCTTTCTGATGAATCCTGCCCGTTGCCTCTCATCAGAACTCATCCGATGCCCGATGCGACGATGCAAAAGGTCTCAGCCTTGCCCAGAAAAAGCTACTTTTAGCACCAATCTCAGCAGGGCCACGTGTGTCTGTGTGTGTATGTGCCTTGTCAGGCTTGGGGGTGGTGGGATGGGCCTCCAGCCAAGGCTGCTTGGTGCCCATCCAGCTGCCTCTGGGCTCGCTGCTGCTCAAGGGGGTGCCTCTGGTGTTTGGGTGCTCGTTGGGTGCACTGAGGGCTGTGCTGGGTACCCTTGCCAAGGGGTGAGGTTTTGCAACCAGGGAGTGTGCGTGGTGCTGCCCCCGAGCATCCCGGCCAGGCGCTGCGCTACTCGTGGTGTGGCTTTTAATTTTTTTCTTTTTTTTTTTCTTTTTTTTTTTTTTTTTTTCTTTTTCCCTCCCCTCTTTAGTTTCCCTCCCCTCCCGTTTGACGTGCGCGGTTTTGGTGCAATGCGAATTATCTCCAGTCATTCAGTCAGGAGGGGCAGCGCCAGGCAGCAGAGCAGCGGCGGGGCTGCCTCCTCCTTCTTTCTCTTCCTCTTCCTCCTCCCATTGCCATAACAACCGCACACAGCCGCTGCTGCGCCCGGTGCTGGCGGGGCCGAACCGCTCCGCTCCGCACCGCACCGCGCCTGGGAGGCTCCGCATCCCACGGGGAAGGGGCGCGGGGGGTAAAGAAACAGTGACCCCCTCCTCTCAAAAAAACCAAACAAAACCCAAACAAACCAACAAAAAGAAAGAAAAAAAAAAGGAAGGGAGGACTTTTTCCCGGGGTGGGTCTATCAGGGATCAGAGTGATCCCCAGAGCGTGCGCGCAGCTGCTGCGCGGGGCGCGGAAGGAAAGAGGGAGGGACGGGGCAGCCCCGGGAGTGCGGAGGTGGGAAGAGGAGAGAAAGGCGGGGGGAAGGAGGAGGGACGGGGGGGGGGGGCAGAGAAAGTTGGGAGGAAATAGCCCAGGAAAAGTGACACTCGCGGAGCCCGCCGGAGAGCGGAGGAAATAAAAGCGGCAGCGGGCAGGAAGTGTGAGGAGGTGGAGGAGGAGGAAGGGGAGAAGAAGGAGGAGGAGGAAGAAAGAAGAAGAAGAAGAAGAAGAGCGGACAGCAGCAGCAGTCGCTGCTACCGCGACAGAAGGGAAAGCAAAAGCCGCTCGCCGTTTCGGTGCCGCCCGGCCCGGCATCCGCGGGTCGCGCTCCGCGGCCATGGCCCGGGAGAACGGGGACGGTGGCGGCTCCTGGAAGAAGCAAGCGGAGGACATCAAGAAGATCTTCGAGTTCAAGGAGACGCTGGGGACGTAGGTCAAGGGATGGCTGCGGGGGCTGGGGGGGGATGCGCGGAGCGGGGCGGGCGGCGCGGGTCCTTCTCCGCGGGGGTGCGCGGATCACCCCGCGGATGCGTGCGGGTGTGTGTGTGCGTTTCCCTCTGTGCACTCTTCGGGGCCGCTCCGCTCACCCCTCATCCCTCCGAGAAGTCGGGGCTGTCTGGAAACACGGAGAAAAATATATCTGCTGAGCTAAGATCCCCCCTTTACCTCCTAAATAAAGGGGGGGAAAAGTGTTTTAAAATATTTATAGGATCAGGAGACGGGGAAAGGTTTTTTTCTCGGTGGTGCTACTGTAAATAAATGCAGTCTGACTCGCACGCGTTCCCCTGAAGCCGAGGGCTGCATCTATTCGTGGAGAAACAAACAGGAATAATCGGAGTGGATTGGATGTGTTTTAGCTACGGTACTTAACTGTGTTGGGGTTTATTTGTTATTTATAGTGGCGGGGCATAAAGATTAGTAAAACGTTAGTGTGGGCTTTTTTTTTTTTGTCTTTTTTTTTTTATCGGAAGGCTGAGAATAAACATGCGCAGATGGTGCAAGGGAGCGGGGTGCAGGCTGATGCTTTTTTGGCTGGGCAGAGAGTTTTATTTTTGTTGAAAAATTTTTTTTCGCTTATGGGATATTTTAGAGAGAGCCAGGAGTGCTGAAGGAGGTCAGGATATGGGCTGCTGCCTCTGGAGATGTTGGAATTAAAGTTCAGTTGTGTTGGGACTGCTCCTCGTTGCGGTGTCACCCCCGCTTCCTCAGTTGCAACTTCAAGCCCATCTCTAAACGAAGCATCGTGAATCCCAAACAGTGCTTCCCATACTCTGTGTCCCAAAATACGGTTGGATAAGTTTTGACTGTCATATTTCAGTTTCTTTCTGCTTCCAAGGGAGGGCTCTCTATAAACAGAGTATATTTGGTTCAGGGGCTCACCGATTTCCTAGTAACAAACTGCGACTCAGGCTCAGGCTGGTCCTTTAATGTGGGGTGGGTCACACACCTGCAACGAGCAGGCAGCCAAGCCCTTGGAAAAATGCTGACTTAGCACATGGAATTAATGTCTGTCCAGGTCTTTGAAGAAGCAAAGTGCAGTGTAAGGGCCAAGCTTTATGGTGCACTCTCATCACGTTCATCAAGTTTTAGCTGTCGGAATTTCATGTCCGGAGAGACGTGTCCCTGCTTGCCACTTGAGGTGTCTGGTTCCCTTCCTGAACAATGGGGTATTGGGAGGAAAGTCTTTAAGCAAAGAGCTTTGTTAAGAGCAGCAGGACAGTTTGCACTGAGCAACCCTCTGGCATATTCCTGGTTGTTATGTACGGAGCTGTGAGGGATAATTTGTGCCACTGAAGAATTCTGGAGTCAATTAGTGTTGTGGCCTTGATCTGTGTCCCAGAGAAGTTAATGGATGCAGGTGTAGGTCCCAACGAAGGTAAAGTTGGTCAGAGTTAATGGTTATGCATATTAACATGGCTGTTGCAAATTAAATTCATTAAATAAGGCCAATTAGTGTCTCAAATGATTAACCATTGTCTTAGCCTCCCAGTTTGGTTTGGTAAGTCCTTTCTAATGAGAGTGGAAGCTGTGAAGTTTTAAACTGGACTTAACAAGTCAATCTACAAAGTTTTTGAAAATTAAAATCAATGGTTTACAAACCTGGGCCTTTATAAAGGAAATAGAGCTGGTTTTTTTTTCCAGACAAAACCCTATTAATTATGAATGTATGTGCATTTTACAGCTTACACATTGGTTGCCCTCTGGTTGTGCATTCCTTAATTTCAGAAGGTACCCTGGTAATTACCAGATTTGAATCTGAGTTTTGGTTCTGTCCTTGGCCACCCACAAGCACAGCACCTGCAGCTCCTATCAGCTCTGGTGTGATTTACCAGGGTGTGAAACTTCTAAAAAATGTAGGACATCACTGTGCAAATCATAAAGTGTTTGTAAAGGTCTGCTCACTGAACTGAGCAGCAGACAGACAGGGTGCAGGAGTCCAAAGGATGGAATTAAGTCCAAAGGATGGAATCCTTTAAAGCACCTGGACCAAAATCTTTCCTCTGGCATTATTTAGGAGCAGAGATAGAATTTGCTTTGATCTCTTCCTCATTGTAATGCTGAGACCTGTTGTAGCTGATCTCACCACCTAATAGGTTTTTTCTCTCGCATGGATGGGCTTGGAGTGAAAAATTTGTCAGGGCAGATGAGATGCACTGGATTAGGGTAATAGCCCCATTTTGCTTTTCTCTTACACCTTCCATTTCAGGATGCTGAAGCATTAAAAGCAGTTTTAATGGGGAAGCAGCCTCTTTCCATGCAACAGTCTGAATTTCCTGGGGTAAAATTGGTTAGAGAAAGAAAAGCACTAAACTCCCAAACAGGGAAGAAAGTGAAAAGGGAACATTAAAAATAAATTTTACTTTCCTTGGTTTGTGAATGTTAGATCTATATGTATACTCCACTAACGATTTGTTCTCTGAAAGGAGTCTTTCATCTGAATAAAGGCTTTTTCAGCAAATCTTTAACATGGGAGAATTGAAGTTGCTGGAATTATTAATAAGATCCTAACTCAGTTAATCATTAGGTCATTTGGGCTTCAAGGAATACCTCTAATGACTTCCCAGGTCTTTCTTCCAGAGCTGGGATTAATTATTTATGTGTCTCTGTAAATCATGTCCAACCACATTGATGCTGAAATGGGCATCCTGAATCCGACGTCACCTCCAGATGTAGATAAGGAGCCTTTTCCACTCAGAGAATTGTTTCCTTTGGTGGCTGAGGTCTGGGTTATTTGCTTTGCTCAGTGCTGCTGGGCAATAGTGTTTTCCTAGAGCAGTTTCCAGTAATGCAGTGGCTGGTTCAGAGGGTACTCAAACCTTTCTCTACCCTGGTTTGTGTTTGCTCAGTCCCTAAGTGTAGTCATTAGTTCCCATGAGTCCCCAATCTTAATTTGTGTCTGCAGTCTCTTGGGTACCAGAGTGTAAATGAAATATTTTGCAAATATGAATTAAGAAAATAGAATGTAATATGAATTAAGATATAAACCAGCAAAATATGTTTTAAAAAATATAAAAAATACATATAATGGTCCTGATCCATTCTTGGGCTGCTTTATTTTGGTGGTGCTGATCCATGTTGGACTGCAGTAACTTGCAGTGCCCCACACTCTGTATGTAGAGGATCAGTGGGTGCCTCTTCTTGAAACTGGACCTGTTCACTACTGAGCCTTTGAAAGTGAAATTACAGATCCTGAAAAAGCAGCTAAGAAGAAATACACAAAGTAAATCAAGGAAAAAAAAAACAAAACAGCAGTGGGCTGATCCTCAGCTGATGCAGTGAGGATCCCTTCCAAGTCAAAACAAGTAGGCCTGAGGAAAGATGATCTGAATAGCTGGTAATCTTTTTAAATAGCCAGAAGTTTTTCTCTTGTAACTCTACTCAATTCACAGGCCTGCCAGGAAAGGGGGGAATTCTGCCCCAGCCCTTGAGAGGTGTGAAGTTTCCAAGGATCAGGAATCTGATAAGCAGATGAGTGATCACTGAAATATAATTTTTTCTTCATATTTAAATGTATGATGTCTAAGGCATTTTAAAACTCAAGATGCCATGTAATCCACCAGCCAAAGAGGAAAGCTTCCAATCATTTGGTCTGCCTAAGGATCAGGATCATGCCCACAGTTCTAAGATAGCTCTCATTAGGCCTTATTGCCATTAGAGTTATGATGGAAATTACAATATTTAGAGAGGCTCAAGCTTCATATCTACTGGAATACTGGTGCTGTTCTTAAAACTGATGTAGCAGAATCTTTAAATCTCAGCAATGATAACACAGGGATTTGTGAGGATATAGTTGTAATATAGGGAAGACAAATATTCTCTGAAAAGATGTGTCCAGGACTTTCCTAAAACACAATATAGAGAAAACTTACAGGTTATTCTGTTTTTCTAAGGGGATCTACCATAACTGTCTCATCTGTGTCCTTATCCATACTCTTACACCATTAGATGGGCTCCCGGTGCTCTTCATGACTCTTCCCCATACCCATATGTTCTTGTTCATGCAGTGAGATGAAGTCATCCCATGTCCTGCTCTCACATCTATTTTCTTTCTCACACATTGTCACAAATCCTTATGTGCTGCCTCCTGTGTTTTTGTCCTCTCCTGTCCTTCATGGTATTTTCCCCTGCCTGCAGTCTTGCACTGACACTCAGGCTTTTCATGAGCTGCTCCACTTCATGTTCTCATCTGTTCTTGGTTGCTCAGACCTTTAGGGAGGACAAGGCTACTGGAGGTGATGTGCCAAACTTCCACTGGCAAGAAGATGCTGATGGTCAGGACAGGTCCTGGCCAAGGTGCCCCATGTGTCTGAGAGGTTGCTGGGAGATATCAGCAGGCTCCAGATCTGTTTTCTCTGCTCAAAGATCTTCCTTTTTCATCAACTGAGTGCAAAAAGCACTTGTGATAGCTTCAGCACAACAAATCATCACTGTTGGGACTTTTAACTTGAGGCATCATACAAGTCACTCAGTTGGTCTTCCCTTCTGATTTTGGAAATTCTCAAGATGTAAAGAAACGTGTTGGTATCTGTGTTTCCTCTGGCTCTGTAGCCCCTGTGAACTCTGAGGAGTGTGTTTGATTTTCATGTTTCTGCTGACATTACCAGCATTTTCTGCCTCTCTCTGATGGCACTCCAGTGAGGCTGCAGTGGCACTGTGAGACTGTTTCATCTTCTCCTCAGTTCAGTATTTTCCTCTTTAAAAAAAAAACATACATAAAAGAAACATTTCATGTTAAAAACATATATGCAGATAAAAAATACAGTGTCCCAAAGGGCTGAAGTTAAGGCATATGTTTTCAGGGGGAAGGTTGATGAACTACTGGGGAAAACTATGGAGGCAAGTGGTTCCCATCTCCTCTGGGATGATTTGCTAGGAAAAATCCTCCTGCCATCTGAGAGCTCTCAGGCTGCATGCTAGAATCACCAGGAAAGAGAAGAGCCTCTTGTCCATGTTTACAGAGGAAGATGTTTCATGGTCATTTCTGACTTTAAGATCTGTAACTCTAGGAATCTGAGTAATGGGGGTTTTAGGGATAATTCATACTCAGGTGCATGGTACCTACAGCACCTCTCAAGTATCTGTGGGAAGAGCATTGAGAGCTGAGGTCCAGGTATTAATGTTTAAATTAATGCTGTGAAACTACTAAAATGTTTTAGTTTCTGCAGCAAGCAGAAAAATACTGTTAGGAACCCTTTATGGTGATATATATATATATATTTAAACCAAGTAACCTGGTTGCTATTGTGTGGCATGGCTTACCTCCCCTGTGTTCTTAAAAATAATGAGTCCCTGCTATTTGCAATGTGAATTGTAGTATCTTATCATGTAGATTGTTGGTCTCCCTTGAGCAGTTACAGAAAATAGCAGGTTTGAGCACTTACTTGGAACTGAAATGGGGAGAAAAGAAAAGCAAGATGGCCAATGGATTTAAAGGCTGATGGAGAGAACTTTAGAAAAGGGATTTTTGACAGGTCTCCAAGCAGGTTTAATGGATGCATTTTGGACAGTGCTTGTTTGGGGCAACAGTAAAGCATAAAGTCCAATTTTCTTTTGCCATCTAAAAATAAAATTTTAAAATACTCAATAATCAAAGGCTGTCAGGTGAATGGATCATTTTGGAGACTTTGTCAGCTCACATATGTGCTCACGCTTCCTTTTTGAGCCTTATTTGCCACTAGTTTTGATGTCTTACCCCTTTTTGCCTTGCCTTGTCTTTTTCCAAGGCTGTTCTCTTTCAAGTGCATCTTTACTGTCTGAGAACTGTCTCTGCTGCTGGAAGACACCCAGTCACCTGCATGCTGTGTGACTGAGAATGTGCTTGACCTGCAAGATGGCAATAAGATGCCTGGGTAGGGTTGGAATAGGACATTTGGTCTTTCCCCCCCTATTTTTTTAAGCAATGGGCTTTGGAAGGTTTTGTCCAGGTGGCTTAGAATGCCAACAGCATTCCACCTTCTATCAGGAGTTATGTGGGCATCAGGAGTTCAGCAGGGATTGTCCCCTGTGCTCAGCACTGGTGAGGTCTCACCTTGAATCCCCTGTTCAGTTTTGGTCCCCTCAGTCACAAAAAGGACATTGAGGTCATGGAGAGTGTCTTGAGAAGAGCAACAAAACTGGTGAAGGGTCTGGAGAACAAGTCTTGTGAGGAGAAGCTGAGAGAACTGGGGTTGTTTAACCTGGAGAAAAGGAGGCTGAGGGGAGACCTTGGTGCTCTCTACAACTGCCTAGAAAGGGGATGTAGTGAGGAGGGGTTTGGCCTCTTCTCCCTACTAACAAGCAATAGAACAAGAGGAAATGGCCTCAAGTTGCACCAGGGAAGGTTTGTACTGGGTATAAGAAAAACTTCTTCACTGAAAGGGTTATTGAACCCTGGAACAGGCTGCCCAGGGAAGTGATTGGGTCACCATCCCAGGGGGGATTTAAAAGCCTTGTAGATGCAGTGCTGGGGGACATGGTTTAGTGATGGATTTGGCAGTGCTGGATTTTTGGTTGGACTTGATGATCTTTAAAGTCTTTTCCAGCCAATCAGATTCTATGATTCTGTGGAAATGCAATCCTTGCCTTGGCCAAAAACTCTTGTGCAGCTCTGAGGGCCAAACACACATAAAAATGCTGGTACTTTTTTGTCAGCCACAGTGGGATCTGACACCCTAAAGCCTGCAACAAGCAGAACCCAGAGGGTCTGAAGACCTGGTGGAGAGGTAGTGGATGGAGCTGAACCTGAGTCCTATAGTAATCCTTTAACCAAGGCTCTTCTTCCCATCACAGCCACAACACAGTGGGTGTGAGAGCCTTCTTCACCGCCGCTCCCACCATCTGGAGCAGCCTGTCTGCTTCCTTCACCCTCCATCTGCTTTCACACAGGAGCTAAAATATCTTGGTATTTTTTCCTTCCTTTTTGCCTCTTTTATCTTCCTACCTTGGTGACTGACCTCAATTATTGTTGCCCTTCACACATGGTTCTCCTGACTACACGCAGAATATTGGCTGGAGTTATTTAATCCTTTCAAGCATCCAGAGATAGAATTAATATTGAATGAAGTTGTATTGTTTGGTTTGCTTGACAATAACAAGTATTTATAATAGGATTCTGAATTTATTGCCAGTAATGGTATTCACTTAACTGGTGAGTCACAGTTTATACTCATGATTACTTAATAGGACCTAATTTTCTTGTCATTTTAGATAGCATGAAAACAAGTTGAGACTAAACGGGCACTGTTAGTAAACAGGTAATGAGTGAAGGGAGGAATAAGAAGTTCTTTGGGGCAGCAATCTGTCATTTTCATTGGAATTCAAACCACCTTGCATTTCAGTGCTTTTCTGTAAATAATAATTAACAACAATAACAATAATTTGCAAATATATGTGTGTGATTGGGCTGGTTTTGAATGACAAATAGCTCATCATAAATCAGAATATTTATCTTTTCTAGAAATCATAACATTCCTTAAAATGTTTCTATCAAATCTTGACACTGATGGGTTTTTTTGTTATCTGACTTGGCAATTCCTATAATTTTCCTCTGAATGTTGTGTCAATCATTTTTTTAAAAACAAAACTATAAATAACAGATTGTTAATAAACTTTTGAAGGCCCCTCACTGATGTTTTCATGTTGAAAGCTGTGTATTGAGTTTTATGCCAGAATTACTCACCAGACAGATTGTATGAGGTTAAATTAAAATAATACTTTTGAGTAGAATTTTTTGGCTGAGTTAAAAAGCTTATTTTTTAAATTTTTTTTTTAATTAACACTGGATATGCTCAGAAGAAGCTCTCTTTTGGATCTGATTTGTGTGTAGAGCAATTGAGTACAAGGGCTGGAGATGCTCTGTAAAACAGATGACTGATTTTGTGTGCTCTTTTCCTGGGCAATATCATATGTCACATTTAACACATCAACAGCTTTGGACAAGTGGAGTACAGAACCACAAAGATAGTTCTTAAAATACCTTTTTCAAGAGTCGAAAGGGGAAGAAGCATGTGAGAGAAGACCTGCTGGCTTAGATGTAGGATTTCTTTCAGGTTTTGTTTTGATTTTCTTACATTCCCAGTTGGAGATAAAGAAAAGTTTCAGCCTACTTACAGTTTCAGGGAGGAAAGAAAAGGAGGTGCTTTTAATGGGGCAAATGAACTCGAGCATTGACCCCTGGCAGCAATAGGGTGCAGAACTCTGGCAGCTCTCCCCTACACCCTTTGCCTTGCTCTCTTTCTGCTCACTGTGGATTCCTCTCATTGTCCTGCTCTAAACTCTCCCTAATTTAGGCTGAATATTTGAATATTTGAAGGTATGTTCTTTCAAAACCGAGCACCCAAAATCTGATAACTAAATCTGATGCTCAGTTGGTTGTCAGAGTGCAGAGGACCAAGAGATTTCATCAGTGATTGATGGGAGCGAAGCGAGGTCAGGACCTGTGCAAAAGCTTGAGATCTGGAAACCTTTTACCTCCATGGTTGTTTTGGTGAGGGTTGGTATGGCAGTTTGGAGAATAAGTAACCCTTGTTCATCAGTGTTGGGATGCAAAGGTTTGCAGTTCTTTCCAGGAGCTCCTGGGGGTTCCTCAGATGTTGCAGGTATCTCCCTTAAGCCCGTACCTCCCAGACCTGTGGAGTCATACTGTGATGTTAACATTTTAGCTGATGTGAAACCTGCCTGCTGACCTGATGGATTGTGTGCTGGAGAAATGTGGCTGCCCTGCTCTCTCTAGCTGTTACTTGTTGCAGTAATGGATGGGCTTTTGAGGACAGTATAAAATAAAAGAGCATAACTCCTTGTACTGAAATGTAAAGATTTGTAAAGGCTGAAAAGCTGTTCTATGTTTGAGTGTTGGACACTCAAAAGTGAAATATCACAGAATCACAGAAAGTTAGGGGTTGGAAGTGACCTTGAAAGATCATCTATTCCAACCCCTCTGCCAGAGCAGGTCAATATGAAGGATCTAAAAGTATTTGGGGGTTTCACTACTGTTCCTTTCATTGGCCTCAGATGAGAACAGGCATTGTGGAGCTAGGAATAGTGCAAACACCAGAGTAAACAACTGTTCATACCCAGAAGAACTTACAAGCTAAATAAATAAGACAAAAATGCTAACACTGTTTTGTTAGAGATGAGGAAATGTGTTGCTTGAAAACCCAAAGCACAGCCAGAATCAACTCCAGCCTTCTGGAGTGGACCATCCTGCTTCTTTTAATCGTGGGCACTCTGTCAGCACCAATGTATTCAAAATGTATTTATTTTTATGTGGTTCATCCAGGGTCATCACAAAGAATTGGTTTTTACTAGTTAAGGCTTGAAGGTGCAAAGCTCTGTCTGCATGTGGCTGTTAACAGCACGGGTGCTTTCTTGCGGTGTTGTTTCTCAGATGTTCAGAGGAATCGAGGTCTTCCCAGAGCTATAAAGAGCTGAAGCAGACCAGGCAGTTCTTGGGGTGATGTAGGATTGTTCCCAGCAGAATCCTGTTTTCCCATCCCAGTTTAAATAATTCAGGAGACCAAGCTTCAATCAGGCCTGGACTTCCCAGCCCAACTCGTTAGCTGTGACCCTGCCACTCCCCCTGTGATGGGCAAGGGCTGAAATGAGGATGACTATTGGATGAAAAAAATGTGGAAAAGCCAAAATTATTTAGAAAAACCCAAACAACGTAGGAGTGAGCTGAGGGTGTGTGGAAGAGGAGAGTTCTCAGAGGATTTGTAGAGCCATGTGGAGAACTCTGAGGAAGGCACAGGTTGCTAATCAGATGCAGCCGTAGTTGAGAGAGCCTGTTGGAGTATCCCTGAATAATCCTTCCCTCTTATGTTGAGCTGGCTTGGGAGATTTCCTCCCACTTTTCACTCCTGCCTTCTCCTGCCTCTCAGCATAAGTAAATCCATAGGATATGCCCAGCCCTGAAGCCTTCAGGGTTTTGCATATTTCAGGCACAGCAGAGTGCTTGGTGTGCACTGTCAATGGCAGAAGATGCTGTGAACATATTAATCTTGTTTTGTGCTCCCTACCCCATTCTCATCCAGAGTACCTGAACAAATTTCAAGGTTTTATCTTTTATTTTGGCCTGAAATATCTAAAAGACTATCTAAAGCTCCTGGGATCCTTGTCAGCCTCACTCCTCTGCATTAATGTGATTTCTTTCCGCAAGGGTGTAATTAATTTGTTCAAGAGACACAACATTTTTTGTATCTGACACTGTTGAGCTTCTCCATGGGCTGATGATGATCATAATTAAAAACACCACCTCATTCTCTGAGACCAAGCCACAGTGTTTTGAGACACCTTCTCTAGCATAATTACATAGCAACCTGAATATTACAAAGCAAACAAACTCTCCTTCCCCATGTGAAATGCTCTCAAACATTAAAAAAAAAAAGATAATCACAAAATCCTGTACTGCTGCACATGTGCCCTTCTTTAGGGAGAGAAGAGGGAGGCAGAGAACCTGTGGCTTGTTAGCTGAGCTGCTTGATGCACTGTGAGAAAGAAGGTGCTTAGATAAAAACATTTATGGAGAATAATGGTGTGACTCCTGGGGACTGAATGGCCCAGGCACTGGGGCACAAGGGCAGTAACTTAGAAAAGAGGAAAATGTCTCACGTCACAGATTAAATTTATAGCTTTAGGAATCAGGAGGTTAGATATTTACCTACTGGGGGAGAATGTACCAAGAAATGAGCTGAAGAACACAAGGTTCTTAAAAGCAGGCAGACATAGGACATACAGGTACTTCAGGCTGCACTGAGACTTCTGCTCTTGGGTATGTTAAGGTAACTGGAGTAGTTTCACTACTTATTATTATTATTATTTATTTACTACTTACTACTTTTACTACTTATTTTCCCTGGCTACTAGATGTAGCCATCTAGTTTATGTAATATACATAAATCCTGTGCTCTTAAGAGAGAAACCCTGAAAAGTCACAGAGCTTTGTAGGTAAGTCCTCTGAGTGAGTTTCTCTGAAGAAACTTGTATTTTTAATGGAAAGAAAATAAAGCAATTTTAGGATTCCTGATGTCAGCTGAGATTTGTGCCCTGAAAGCAAATGTGTTGTGCCCTTGTGGCACTGCTGAAAGAGAAGATAACAAGTACTAGAGCTGAGAGCATGGTTGTGCTGCAGGTGAATTCTCCTCTGAATGGGCTGTGTGCTTTGAGCTTCATTGACTCCAGAGACAGGCAGGTCCCTTGGCTTGTTAATGAGCTACCCAACTGCAAGAATTCACCAGCATCATCCCCAATGCTTCATCATTGTCACTCAAGGGCCACTGAGGTGCCTGGCAGCTTCAGTGCCAGTGTGTGCTCTGGAGATGGTGGGATGCTGCCACATCTTTGTCTTGCAGTGCTGTGTGGTTGTGATGAAGGTGTGGGAGCCCTTTATATGCATGTAAGTAGATGCAGTGTTTATGTAGATATAGATACTCACAGACATTACAAATACTATTTATATAGTGATATATAGTGATATATAGTGCTAGTTTCTTGTCACCCAGCATGTTGTTTGGCTCAGTCAATAAATGCACAGAGAATGACCTGTGCCGTTTGGTAAACGCTGTTTAAGATCATCGTGAACATTGTTAATTTATTCTGTAGTTTGAATTTCTCTTCAGATTTGGGTTACATTGAGGAGAAGGCAGGAGAGTCATGCTTCCTTGCATGATCTAATGATCCCTAATAAAGGGTCTAACCCAAAATTCAGTATAAGGATTTCCCCAGTGATGAGGAGGTATTTGTCCTGGGATGCAAACTGGCTTTAGCTGATTGCTACTTGCCTTTCTCTGTTGCAGTGACTTCTTGACAGATGTTTTTGTGATGCCTCCTTGCCTGCTTCCATCTGCTGAGATAAGACTTGGGTGCAGCCAATGGTTCTGTTTCTGTTCTTGTTACCCAGTCTGGTGCCTCCATGTTCATTTGGCTAGGGAGGGTGAACCCAGTCAAATAAGAAGTGAACATGATGGTATATCCTGCTCTTCATGTTACCTCTGCTCTGAATCAGTGCTTTCTGTCTCCTATTTAAATCCTAAACCCCTCAGTGAGATGCAGTGCCACAGTTACATCCCACAGCTGTGCACAGCTGGGAAGCACAGCTGGAAGACAGCAAAAAGTCTTCCTTTGGATCAGTTAAAGGCTTTGTTTAGGTAAAGCACCATTCACACGGGAAGATTAAGGCAGTGGCAAGAAGATGGGAGTCTTTTTTGGTTGCAAAGTGGAAGGAGAATTAACTAACATTGTACTTGATGTCTGTAGGTCTGTCTTATAGCCTGTGAGTGATTCCCCTCAATAGGTGGATTGGTTGAAGTATATGACCATAAACTGCCCATATTTAACTCCAGTCTGCACCAGTGCCCTCATGGTGATGGCAATGGCTCATTGCCCTCTGCTGCTCTATGGGTAGGGCATGAAGGGTTGTGTTGATTAAAACCCCACCCTGCTAATGTCTGTGGTAGTGGGTACATTAGTAATCCATTCACTTTTTTCCTATTATTTAAGTAATACCCCAAGGGACGTAACAGTGGCTTTAATATTCTGGTGCTTTAAGGCAAAATATGGAAGAAAGGGAGTTTGGTAATAAAAATACTTGGAAAAGCAGTTTTGGTTCCAGAAGATGACTGTAAAATGCCTTCCTGGAGTTCTCCTCATGAGTTGGCTTTCCACTCAGAGCAAATCTTCCTGCAGTAGCTCAGAACAGCACATCAGGCCTGTTTCTCTTCTGATTTTCTCTTGAATCATTTGTAGCAGTTCAAAGTGACTGTAAAATTCTGCCTTTGATGAGCACAGCTTGGGGGTTTTCCACCGAGAGTCAAGAAAAGCACTGGACCAGCAGTGGTTTCTGCTCCTTACACTCAGGTTTCAAATAGCAATATAAAGTTACAAGGCTGTGGAGGATCAGGTTGCAATTCCAGGACAGAAGAGGAAAGGGCTGAGCATGTCCCACGGGGCAGTTCACATCTTTTATCAGCCCAGTTGTTCACAAGGATGTGCTGTGAATCTCTTTAATGAAACAATGCAGATTAAAAATAGTCCTTCCATAGGAGATGGGGGAAGACAATAATACAAAGCAAAAGAAGTTTTATTTCTTTTCATTCCATAGATGCTATAAATCAGCAGGGAAGTCAGTTCATTTTTTTTCCCTTCTGTCTTGCATCGTTAAAAACCATCAGCCACTACACTGAAAGGGTTTGCAAGAGCCACTTGCCCAGGAACAATTTTGGACCAAGAACAATAAAAAATTGGTAGATGCCAGGTTGGATTCATGTGTCAGTGGTTGCTGGATCCAGCTTAAGAGCTGTAAATAGAACCAATCATCATTTCTTAATGAGATATATGAGAACAAAGAATCACAATGCTTGAATAATCTGTCACATCTCTATCAAAGCTGCTTAAGCAATTATTCAGTTTGTTCAATGCTTTGACAAGGTGACATGACAAAATCAATTTACAAAGCAAATTAATAACAAGTAACCAGTGCAATTTTTTATTTCCAGGAAAGTAATTCTTAAAGCCTTACATTTTTTGTTCTTTCAATCCCTACCCAGTCATCTGTATTCAGTGGTGCTGCTTGCCATGAAGTCCTGCGTGGCCCATGGTGACATTATTCACCAGATCATTTGTCATTTATCCATCTCTGGCCTAATGAGGCTGTCGTCTGGGCCTTGGCAAAAAAATGAATGATGCATTCATTGCTCTGAGGCACAATGTGAGTATGTTTTTCACTGTGTGCTAAGGCTGTGTTTTTGCAGGTTTCTCAAGGCAGCCTGGCCCTCAGCCCTTTTTACCGATTAATGTAAATCTTGCTGAATATTTATTCGTTTGGCAGCAAATGGAGAAGCAACTTGGCATGAGAGATGAATGACAAGTGTTGTAGACAGAGGTGATATGTTCATCTACTTTAATACCAGACCTTTCACCGTGTTGCAGCAGTGACTGGGATGGTCCCATCCCTGTTTGTAGTGAGGAGGATCTGCAGCCACTGGTAACAAGTGACAGGGACTGTCACAGTGGACACTAAACAGCATCTTCAGCAGCATCTTCACTGATTTTACCCTTTGCTTCCATAAATGAGTCCCCATTCTTCAGATGTGATCAAGTAGCAGGGGGTAATGCTGGAGCACGGGAGAGGAGGTTATTCTCACCACCATGTGAAATGTTTGAACCTTTCATCTTCTCCACAGGGAACTGATAAAAGATTGTTCCCTGTACTCTGGGATTCCCTCAGTCCATTTGTGTTTTATAGTCTGCAGGATGGCAGCAATGTGCCTGGTTTCATAGCTCTCATACCTCTAATGTGTGTCATGGGGTTTCCACCAGAAATGTCTTAAGTAGCTTTTAGGGAATATTGAGAACTTTTTATTTCAGGCAAGGTGACAAGGTTCCCAGCAGCCTTTAAGATATGCCAGATGATTGTGCCATTGAAGATAACAGTATTTCTTAACTCATCATTGCCAGATGACTCCTGTTGCTACTGTTTCTGAGCAAATCACAGTCCTTACAAAATCTGTGATACCGAAAATTCATATGCTTTTATTTTTGCTACATTTATGCATGACATATGGACTTCCAGTATCTGGTTACTCAGTTTCTGATCAGCATCTTGTATTTTCTGGTTACTGTTAAAGAATCTGCATACATACAGTATTTCCTTATCTATTACTGGTGGTGCTGCAGTCTTGATCTTGTGATTGCTGGATAACTGTCAGATACTCGTGGCTTCATTAAGAAACAGATGTACAAGTCTACACTTTGTTTTTCTAGCTGCACTTTTGACATATTGCAAATGTCCTTAATTGCTTTTGTTCAGGATAATACCATCTGCTGGCATCTTTTTCTGCTGTGGCTCCTTCTGAATACTTTTGTGTGTTGTGGTCTGAAGAACAAATTACAGAATTTCAAGAAGGGATTGTGTCATTTTTTTATCCACAGATATAATCAAGCACAGAGTTTGAATATCAGAAGGCTTTATGTCTACATAATTGAATTTCTAGATTAATAGAGTTTCTTCGGGGAAGAAGAGAGCCCTGTGTTCATGTTGGTTTCTCTTGTTGTTGGCATGTTTTGAAACATATCAGAGTTGCCAGACTGGGTGAAAAGCAGCCTTTGGGTTTATATTTGGCTGCCCTTAAACACAGAGAGATGTGGAATCAACTTTTAGATCTGCCTGGAGCCTTGACACGAAACTCTTGTCTAACAAACAGTCAAGATAAGTCATCTTTAAACATCACTTACTGTATCTGCAGGGGTGATGGGCTTCTTGTCAGCTTTTAGCATTGCCAAGTGTGTTCTGGTCTGAAGCTTTTGGTAGCAAAAGCAATCCTGGACAGGCAGGGGATGTGATGTCTGCTGAGGATGCAAGAAGGAGAATGCATGCTGGCTCCTGAGAGTCCAGAACAAAGTCTTCCTTTTTCTGTAGCCTACTGTCACGTTGAGTTTAGCTCTCCCTCCTCAGCTCAGTGCTTTTTATTAGATGGCTTCAGCATTTATGGTAGAGATTTTATTGCAGTTGCCATCTCTATGTCTGGTCTGTGAAGTGCAATAGAAATTCCACTTCTGGCATTCTTTCTGGTCATGACAAGTGCAGGCAAGCATCAAAAACTCTCTAGGTTGGGTTTTATCTGGAGTGACCTAACTCTGCTCCCAATAAAAATAGTGAGAGCTGACCTTTGCTGTCAGTGAGACAGTGGTAAACCAGTTCTGAGATCTTTATGAATCTGGTCTGAAATACTTGGTGTCCCAGCAGGGCTGTGTTGTCCTTGAGCTGGAGTAGTCTTTGGGATACGTTATATGGGCAGGGCTCAGTAGGAAAACTTCAATAAGGAGACCCTTCCTGGCCATGCATGTGTGTATTAGAGCTGAAGTGAAGGCAATTGCAAAAGCAGGAGTTCTGCTTTTACTTTGCTAACCAGTTTATTTGGCCCAGTGTTCTTGCTGATGCTGTTCTTCCAATATAGGCACCCCAGTACTGGGACTCCCCTAGTGGTACCTGCAGCTGGACTAAAGTCAGGAGTTGGCCTGTAAAGTCCTTTGGAGATGATGTAGACTAATGCAGGAGCATTAACTGGCTGGAAGAGCACTGGCTAATGATCTGGGCAATGAGTTTTATTTCTGACTTTGCCACTGGGCTTTTTTATGACCTTGGAAAAGTTGCAGCACCTCTCTGGCCTGGTTTCCCCATCTGTCAGTGCCTGACCTACTTTCTAACTCATTTTGAGATTAGCTAATTAAAGCTTGCTATGTGAGATGTTCAAAATGTACTATGTAAGGTGTTGTTTTTGTCATGGTAAGAATCTTCCCTGTTGTCCTTAAGGTGTATCTGAGTGTGCTGGAAACTCAGCTGTAATGCTGTTGTTTTGCAGCTGATGCTTTTTATAGGACATGTTTCTGCAAGAACCTGCTCTGTTTCCTAAAAATAACACTGATTCCAAAAAAGAGATGGGCTGCCCCACCCCCAGAGCACTAGAGATGAGACAAGAGAGCAAACCCAACTGAAATGGGTTTTACTTTCTGAAACTTCTCTTTCAGTGCTCTGGGACTCACAGCACAGCAGAAAGACCTTAAAGAAGGATCTCTCAGTTCCAGCTTCCTCATGGGTTTTCCAGCATTGGTTCACTGATGGATGGTCAGTAGGGAGGCAACTGGAAGGAAATGTGAAGTTTTGAGGCAGTTTTCCCCTCCTGTGCAATCCAGGTTACAAGTGTGAGTCAGAAAAAACAGTGGGTTTAGCATTTTACTGCCAACAGAGTGGGAATTATGGAGCAGTGGATAAGGATTTGTACTGCCCTGAAGAGCCCTCCAGTAATAAGATGATGTGGGCTTGCCTCAAGGATAGATCTGTAGCATTAGCTATGTGTTAGTTCATACATTTTTTTTTAATGTCTAACAATGTTTATGCCTCCTGAAAATCAGTTCAGTCACATAAGAGAGTTGTGCTTCCAGTCACCACGGAGTTACTGTTGTAAAAAGCCTTTCTGTAGGCAGAGTGCATTCAGGCTTTTTCTCAGATTCTGAAAAAAAAGTAAAGTTAATGCATAAATTGGAAAGCAGGCTCTCGTTGAAGCTGCATGATTTAGATCTGCTGAAGGCTGCTGCTGTGGAGCATTTGGCATTCATCAGGAAAATCTCCAAGTCTAAACACTTTTATAATGCAAAGTTATATAGTTGGAAGGTAAAACACTCTGTCTTTTCCCACTTGGAAGAGCAGAGCCAGCTGATGGATGCCCTGTCAAATTGCTCATAAGCTTTCAGGGAAGGTGAGTAGCTGTGGAAGGGCTCTTTAACCTATGGATGCTTTAAGCAAAGAGCCCCAAGGGAGAAGGGCACACAGCCAGGCCATGGGTAGGAGAGCAGCCACGCTCAAGAAACCATTTGTGTATTCTTAAATAATGTGTTGCACAGGGTGTGATTTAGCAAAAACCCACTGACGTCTTCCTGAATTAGACTCCAAGTATCCGGATCTTTCCATCCTGAGTTTTTTAGCACAGCTTTTTACTTCTTACGAGATCCTTCCACTGCTCCACTTACAAAGCACACAACGACTTCACTTTTGCATGAGTGGGGAGGTTTTCCTGAAGTGTATTTTCCTTAGTGATGTAAGGAAAGCCACATTTCACTAAAATATTTACTAAAAGTGCAGCTCACTTACTGTGTGCTCATTTTGCTTATGTGTACTGCCACGTGTGCTTGTTCCCAAGCAGATGCTGAAGTCCTGTCAGAGTTGTGAAGTCAGAGGGACTTAGATAGGACCCAAAATATGAAATACTTCATTGCTTTTCTGGTAGATACAGACTGATGAAGAGTGACCATGAACAAGTCCACCTGAGTGGTGGTCCTCTATTTCTACATATATCAGCACAAATGCTCCACCCAAGCTCAAATGCAGGCTTGGTGGAGAAAGGATTGAGAGCAGCCCTGAGGAGAAGGACTTGGGGGTGTACAGGAGCCAGCAGTGTGAACTCACAGCCCAGAAAACCAAGTGTGCCTTGGGCTGCATCACAAGAAGTGTGACCAGGAGGTGATTCTGCCCCTCTACTCCTCTCTCATGAGACTCCACCTGGAGTTCTGCATCCAGCTCTGGAGCCCCCAGAGACACAAGAAGGACCTGGAGCTGTTAAAGTGACTCCAGAGGAGGTCCATGAAGATGATGAGACAGACTGAGAGAGTTGGGGTTGTTCAGCCTGGGGAAGAGAAGGCTCCTGGAAGACCTTATAGTGCCCTTCCATTACCTGAAGGGGCTACAGGAAAGCTGAAGAGGGACATTTTGTAAGGGTGTGTAGTAATAGGATGAGGGATGACAAACTGGAAGAGGGTAGATTTAGATTTAGAGGGTAGACTCTTTTATGTGAGGGTGGTGAAACACTGGCACCAGTTACCCAGGGAAGTTGTGGCTGCCCCATCCCTGGAAGTGTTCAAGTCCAGGTTGGATGGGGCTTGGAGCAACCTGGTCTGGTGGGAGGTGTCCCTGCCCATGGCAGTGGAGTTGGAACTGGATGATCTTTAAGGTCCCTTCCAACCCAAACTATTCTGTGATTCTGTGTTTCTATGATTCTGTGGTTTCTACATAATGCAAGGGACCAGGTTTGCCATCCCTCCCAGAGTTTGTAAGGACAGCAGGAAAAACTCATGGGTTTGGGTGTGAGACTTCCCCAGCTACTGCAGCTGGGTAGGATGGGAGCTGTAGGTAAGACCTCAGCCCTGCCAGGACACTGGTGCCAACAGGTATCAACACTGATTTTCCTGACTGGGGCAGCCCAACATCTGGTGGGGACTCCTGGCTCTTGATGTCCCCACACACCCAGCATGGAGCCACACGAAGCGTGAATCAGAGCCCTGCTAAATCATTTTGTAAAACATCACCACAGAACTATCTTGGCAGAGTGAGAGGGGAAAAAACTATTCAGTTTAGCAGGCTGTTGGTGCACCATAAATATTTTTCTCAATTCCATAAAAACTGCAATGAGGGAATAGCAGCCTTCATTTAATACCCTTTAAAACACAATAAGAAAATGAAGTATATTAATAGATTCCTATTTAATCAAGCAGTCCTTCAAAAATGAATTCTGAGTGCTCAGAAAAATAACTTTCCTCCATCACAGGCAAAGGAAATGTGTTGGGATTTTGTTTTTGGAGATCTTCAGCTTTTCTGGGAATAGGACTGTAGCAGAAAGAATAACGTGAGGCAGTGAGTTGGACCTTGAACAAAAACAACTTCTTGGGTGTAATTTGGGTTTGTTCTCATCTGAGGCTGATTAGATTGAGTAAAACTTGGTGAATTTTTGAAATGTAAAGGAAATAAAGGAAAGGACACATCATCTCTTCACCTTGTGCACTGCAGAACCTGGAGAGATTGTGGGACAGTACTGCTTTTTCAGAAAATCTGCTATTTCCCTGGAATTGCTGTTGATTTTTTAAGGCAGTAAAGAGGCTGTGTGGGATTCATTGCACCTTCAACAGCTGGGTCCATTTGCCTAGCTTTAGGCATTCAGTGTCATTTGGGATATCCCAGGGTGTCTGAAAAAGCTCACAGTGGATGTTCTGGAGATGGGGTCCCCACAGGAGCTGGAACTTGAGTGGAATGGCAGAGAGGGTCTTAAATGGCCTTCAGTGGCATATGGGTATGGGACACCTCAAGGCAGCTCAGCAGCATCCTTGGACATTGAATCCCTGTAAGACTTGAGTGGGCTGCTGGAAACACCTCCTCATCTAAACCCCAGCCAAGATTGATGTAGCCCAAGAGGAGTTGCATCAGGGTGGAGGAGTTGATCTGCTGGTTTTGAGCTGTGTGAATGCTGTTTCTAATATAAACACTGCCATAAGGCTTTTCCCCTGCTGGTTTATGGTCTTATAGGTGAGAGTAAACATTTAATAGCCTTGGTGCTCATTTGCAGGTGATTAATCTATCTAAAATTAGGCCAAAGGTATCTCAAACTGGGCCACCTTGATCAACAACCAGCTTGAAAATGTAGATCGATGATGTAGATCACCTGTAAGAAAACTTGTTGTGTTTCATATCTTCCAGGGTGTTAATTGCTGGGCAATTAAATTCATGGCAGTTTAGCTTGTGCAGGTTCAGGTCCTTTCCAGCTTTCCCAGGGGTGGGATGGAGCTAGCAGCTTTTCCTTCCTCAGCTGGATCCTTTTACTGGATGTAAAATCTTCCATTAAATAATGCCAGCAAAAGTGAAAAATATTGTGGTTGGGCCCAACTTTCTTCTCCTCACTTTTTTAATTTGCTTCACTTGCCAGATTTCCAATTATCACTGGAAACTTAAGGTGACTTTTCCAGTCCTTAGAGAGTGGCAGTAGCACCATTCTTTCTCCCTGGATTTGATGCCAATAAGATATTCCTTTAATGCAGGTCTCTTGCAGAGAAAAAGTAAAACCACATGCATCCCCACTTACACCACTTGGTCTGTTTTCCTGAGAAACCTTGTGAGAGTTTGTAACCAGGTTTGTAACCAGTGGGATCCACTTCTGCCCCACAAAAGCAGAAGCCACAGTAATTAAACATTAACTCTACCTTTGCTTGAAAATAAATATCATCATTACACCTTGCAGTTGTGTTATATTTTTTTTTTAGGTGTTCGTACTGATTATGAGCTTTTAAAGCATATGCCTGCCCTTTATCTCAGTTGGTATTTACACTGGAAGATGATTTGGATCCTGGGATTTCACATCAACACACCCAATCTGCTTGAAATTTTTTCTGGGTCATTAGGCAGAAACCCAGGATTTTTTTGCTTCTGGTTTCGTGGATGATGGATGAGCCTGTTTTCTGCCTTCATATGGTAAAATCAGCAAGAAAGGAGATTCATCTGGCAACTCATGGCTTTGGGTGGGGTTTTCCTCAGGGAAAGTGAGGATTTGGAAGAGGATGGTCAGTGGATGTGAGGACAGGTGTGAACTGGAAACTCCATCTCTGTAGCACGATTTCCTTCATCTACATTTTCTCTGAACCATTCTTCAGCTGGCAAAATCTCCCTCCCTCTGTCGTGAGGGAACAGCCAAGCTCAGGTTTGGGTCACCTGGTGCCCTGTTGGCTTTGAAGTTGTGTTATTGTTGTCCCTCTCTTACATGAAGTTTTGCTGCACCCATAGTGTGCTGCCTGGGATTTGTGGATGGTTGGGGGGCAGAGGGTGAGAAGACACAAGAGCTGGAAAAACAACCCCCAGGAACCTCAGCTCTAGAGAGCCAAGTAAAACGGGAGAGGGATAGGAGAGTGGGGAAAATACGAGCTGGATGTGCTGAGCATAAGTTGCTTATTAGGTGGCTTCAAAGGAAAATCACTGCAGAAAATGGTTTTGTGGCCTGAAAGAAAAAAGAAAAGAAAGAAACAAAACAAAAACAAAAATAAAAAAAAGAGGGGGGGAAACAAAGGAAGAAAAAATTCAATCATTCTCAAGTTGCAGAAAAGTGAGATGCACTGCTCAGCAATCCTCATCTCCAGGCCTGTGTGAGCTCTGATTGTGTTGTTAAGAGGTTTCCAGTTCAGGTCTGGCCAATGTCCAGCTGGTGATGACCATGGCCAAAAGATCTTCTGTCTCTGAAACACTCTGCATCACACTTTGGTTAGGTGTAAACTCGTTTTACAGCACAGCCCAATATTTACAGAAGAAAAAAACAAACAACAACTTCTGAATTACTAGAGGAAAATCTGTCAATACCCAGTGTTTGAACCCTGTGGCAGAGGTTGTGAATGCATGGATCCTTCTTTCCACAGCCCAAGCTTAGGCCCTTTGAGGCATTTCTTGGGAAAGTTTTATTTCCATAACACGAGGTTGGGAGTTGAGGACAACTCAAAAACGTGTGTTGTTGGGTTTTTTTTAAGCAGTAGAAGCTTAAACTGAGAAATGAAGTTATTTTCCAGATGTAGCAGTAATTTCTGAGCACTTTCCATACCTTCTGCTCCCCTGTCCAAGCAGGAAAATTTCCTTTTAAGTCTGGGAAACTTATACAGTGGTAGTGTCAAACTGCATACCCTGGGGAGTTTGCCATGATTAAGTCCAAAGAAGAGGCTGTTGGTGGAGTGAAGCTGCTGAAACTTTCTGTAACATTTAAGGAGGCAGATGTGAAGAGCCAAACTGCTTTTGCAGATGTGATGGGATCAGAGGCTGCAAACCCCACCCTGCACTTGTTTCTCCTGAAATTAGTGAGCGACACAGGAAGAGAGATGGGATCTAAGGATACCTCCTGTGCAGCAGTCTTCAAAAAAATACCAACTGAATAATTTTCACCATCCCTTAGTGCTTGCCTTTTGCCATTTATTGTATTTTTTTCCTGCCCAGACATGCTGAGCTATTGTGGGTCAGGACCAGGGCTTCTGCAGTGATTTGCTGTGGGTCTCTCCTCAACTGGGTGCAGCTCTTGTGAGGGTGATCACCTTGCTCAGCTGCACAGGAGCCAGAAACCTGCTGGTTTTTTGAGATTTTGGTTTTGAACCTGACTGGCAACAGTGAGGATTGAGTTACCTTCTTGGGGAGAAGGTGGCTTTGTAGGGTGGCCACAGGGCTGAGAATGCCTGACCCTGAGACATCTCAGCTCTGGTGGCCATGCTGGGAAGTCAGATCTGGGTCATCTGGATCTGCTTGTAGGTTCAGTTTCATTAATCTTCTTCTTTGAAGAAGAAAACTTCATTTCAAAAAATTCCTCCTTGTTTTTTTCTTTCAGTAGTCAGCTAGAAAAAAAAAGAGAAATTAGGTGGATTCAGATGGATTGCTCTTGTAAATCTTGATTCAAAAAACTGCCAGTCTTTTTGGGGATGAATTAAGAGGCTGGGGTATAGACAGTACTATCATTTTTAATGATCCTCATGTGCCATTTCTTGCAAAAGGGAGAGGCAATAATGGAAACAAAAATTCACTTTACAACACAGTATGTGAAGAAAGATGGCTCTAGCCCAGAACCACCCCGTTCTCTCCCTGGAAGGCCCTGAACAGACCAAGCATAATGACTTAAAGTGTTGCTATTTCTATTTGGGAAGTTTGTGTATGCACTGTCTGCTCTGCCAAGAATATCCTCTGCACGTGAGATGTGATGGATTTACTACACTTGTCTGGAGCCAGGGTTTCATGTGCTGGATGAAATTGTACATGGTTGTGGTTATCTGTGGAGTTTTTACTGACCAGGGCTTCTGAGAATGTGGATATCCCAACAGTCTTGCACAAATTGGCAAATTGGATATCTTTGATTAGTTTGATCTGTGTAAAAAAATTTTTTTTAGGTAAAAAACTTCACTTTATTTTTTAAATTCTTTTGTGTGCTACAATGAGAATCTTGCTTTGAAAAGGGAGATATTTTTATTTTTTTAAAAAAGATTGTTCTATTTCCCAAACTGAAACTACTTCGTTAGTTCTGATGGCCTCTAACCATGATCTAATGAATGAAATATTCATTAATGTTTTTTACCCTGCAACTGTTTTGAATTAAATTTTTCCCATCCGATAGCTGAGGGTAAAGAACAGGATATTCCTCTTCTTAAAACTCTTTGAAATCCACTTTAAAGATCCTGGGCAAGTGCTGTCTGCTCTTCACTTCAGGGCAGGATTCTGCAGGCGAGCTGCTTGCTATGAAAATTTGGTGTCAATTGGTGTGAAGTTTTCATTTCCAGGTAACTTCCAAAGGGCTAATAGATGATTGGCAGATCTTCTGTAATCATAAATAAAATTATTTGGTGGGAATTATGTCAATATTGTGCTAGCAGCAGCTGGCTCTAACCACGTGTAATCCTTCCTGTAGATGTGTGCATTGCTGTTAATAATACATTTTGGCCAGACGTGTTGGCCAGCTCTCCTGGTTCTTCTCAGCCATTTAACTAAGGGAATCTAAGCTTGGCCTTTGCCCATGTCTTCAGCTAATCTGCTGCCCTGCTCTTTCAGCCCAGGTTATTCCAAGATCTGCTTTTTCATGCTGTACTCCCTCCCTCTTAAGCTCTTTAGGTGGAGTTTGAAAGATGAGTTCACCCAAGTGCTGGCTGAGAGATGCCCCCCACCTCTCTCCTCCCATGCTGAGAGTTGACAGCAGAAGTTTTCTAAAGCAGTGGGGGTATGGGCATGTTATGGGGGTGGTCTCCCATCACAGAAGTTGGCAAAGATCAGGTTTCCCTGCTTGGCTTCTCCATCTCCTGAAGCACTTGTTAGTGAGGCAGAGCAGCTCCCCATCCTCTGTGGTTTGAGCCTCTCTCTGCTACTCTAAATGGCCCAGGGCATTGGCAGGTGTTTCTGTAGTGACAGAGATTGATGTGACCAGGCATAATGTGATGAATTTACTCTCGTCATAGAATCACAGAATGGTTTTGGTTTGAGGGCACCCTAAAGATCATCTGGTTCAACTCACTGCCATAGGCAGGGACACTTCCCACCAGATCAGGTTGTTCCAAGCCCCACCCAACATGGACTTGAACACTTCCAAGGATGGGCAATTCACAGCCTTCCTGGAAAACCTGTGCCAGTGTCTCACCACCATCAGAGTAAAGATTTTACTAATATCTAATCTAAATCTACCCAATTTCAGTTTGAAACTGTTACCCCTCATCCTATCACTACATGCCCCTGTGAACGTCTCTCTACAGCTTTTCAGTAGGGCCCCAATACTATAAGGTTGCTATGAGGTGTCCTGGAACCTTCTCTGGAAGTAGAGATGCTACACACAGGTATATTTGGCATCCGTTTTATGGTTGATCATCTCCTTTTGTGGCAGTGCTGGTACCCTGTGTCCCCACTGAGCATCCCCTGAGCTGCATCTGCTCTCACTGCAACTGCTCCTTTACAGCCTGAGAGGAGGATTTAGGGGTCTGCCTGGCAGGGCACTGTTCACAGTTCTCTTTTGAAAGTTGGGCAGGACCAGCTCTTTGGTGGGAGATGAAGCCAAGAGGTGCAAAGGGCATTGGAGTGCCCAAGAAAGCTTTCATACCTGGTGGCCTCTCCTTCCCCCAGCCCGCCCAAGCTTTGCACAAGCATTGTGCTCTCCCTCATCAACACTGAGACTCAAATTTAAGGGTTAATCCTTCCCCACCAGAGGTCAGCAGCCATGGGGGTACCCCCATGCAAACATCCATGACCAAGAGACAGCAAGAGGCTTGTGCTAGCTAAAGATAAAAGTTGACAGTGGACAAAGGACTTGCATGGCTAAGGGCTGCCTGCTGCTCCTAGTTCCTACCAGGATAACTGGAGGGTGGGCTAATCTGAGATGAGGGTGGAGAAGGAGATGAGGGGAAACACAGGAACCAGAGCCAAGACCAGCAGCATTGTAATTTCTTTCTGTGTGTTGCTAAAATCATGTGGTGTGTTTATAAGAAAACCTCACCACAGCCTGAGTAACTTGAGATCAGTTTTAGGCATTTAATATGCTTTACATATCTGCACATATTTACATATTTATTATATGTACATATTACAAATAATGTACAAATTACATTATATGTAATTCATATTTACATACTTAATATGCTTTACATATCTACATATTAAGAACACAGTTTATACAGGTAATGTTTTCCTGTTTTTGTGGGGCACAGACAAAAACATCAGTGCAGGATCTTTATGTCAAAGGATAATTCAAATCTATGCAACTATCTGATCACACATCTGGGTGGAAAGTCTTGCCAGCACTGCAAAAGGACCAGCTAAAAGGGCTCACCTGTCACTTTAAAAATGCCAAACCTGCAAGAGTCCCAAGGAATTTTAATCTGTTTGATTCTGGAGGGATTTTGTGGTTCTAAAAATCTATGCACACTGCTTGGGGTGCATGTTGGGGTCTCAGCTGCTCCCTGTGCCAGAGCATGGCTGTGCTTCAGGTAGGGTAGAGATAGCCAAGGAGCTGATAATGGGTTGTTGAGTTTGGAGTTTGCTGGGAAACCCTTCTGAGGAGCACCATGAGCTGTGTGGCACCAGGCTTGCTTCTCTACAAGGGACAAATTCTGCTCTCAGTTGTAAAGGCATAACTTGTGCTGGTTTCTGAAACACAGGCATCTAATCTCACCATGGCTCATTGACATTAAAGGAGTTTATTCTCATAATTTGTACAGTGGTGTAAGGGAGAGCAGAATTTGGCCAGCAGCCATTCTGTGCTGCACTGGCAAGCAGGGTGAGTGCAAAGTGCTGCAGCAAACCCATTGCAGGGAGGTTTCAAGCTTTGTGATACCCAAGCACACAGCTATGGGTCCAGATTTCTTGTCTTCCAGGATGGCTAGAAGGGAGCCATCCCTTCCTGGTGGGGACTCAGATGTGTAGAAATGAGGAGTCAGGGGACTTAGTCCCCAGCCTTATTCTTCCTTTCATACCAACCATTTGCCCTCCTGAGCTGTGAGCATTGAGTTGATGAGATTTGCTGCCATGTCAAGAACTGCTTGGTGGGATACGTGCTTACTCTATCCAGGATGATGAAGACCAAATGAGAAGGAATGGGCCAAGCTGTCATTCCTGTGCAGGGAGCCAGCACATGACTGGTGGCTCTTGGTGGCACATTTGGGTTCCAGCAGTTTGAGCTTTCAGAAGAGCAGTAGATGCAGTCTTTGGCAAGAAAGATTTTATTCCCTGGTGCCATCCTCCTAAATTTACCCTTTGAAACACAGATCAAAGAGGTTTAAAGGTGTGTTGATACATGAAGCTGTGCTTGTAGCTGCCCTAGAAGGAGAGATGTATATGTATGCATTAGCAAGAGAGAGAGGAGGAGAAGGTGAGAACCTGACTGTGCACATAATTTCCTAATGATTTCTGGTGCTATTTATGCATTAATTTCATTGCCAGTGCAGTAGCATTGCCTCTCCTCTTGTCTTGCTCCTGGCAGTGACCTCCACCAAATGCTATGGAGGAAACATTGTCTTTCTATGTCCCCCATACCTTACTGCAGGTCCTTTTTGATTTTTTATGTTTCAAAGACTGGCTTAAGCCCTGAATGAGAACTTTATATGCATTCAAAAGATGTCTGATCATTAGCTGTAACTCTGCTTAGTCTTGTAATACCAGTAATACCATAGACTGCTATCAAGTTGGACATATATTTAATTACTCATGCTTTATATTTGGTCTGATGAGTTTTAATCCAACAGATGCTGTTAGCTGATCAATGTTTTGGACTTGGACATGGTCTCCCTCTCTGTAAATACAATGTGTTCATACTCATTGAACATATTGTAATCCACACAGACACAAACAACATGAATGTGCTTTTTGGGTGGGCATCACATGGAGAACAAGGGGAGGCATGGCCAGGAGTGGGCTTTGGCTGCTCTCTGGGCTGTGTTTAACTGGTAGCCTTGCACTTGGAAGAGATTTCATTTATTTGGCAGTGCCTGCTCTTTCATACTGTTCCAATTTGTTTTCAACACAGCCTGACTGTAATTGAATGGCTTCTTTTATTTCTATGTAAAAAATGCCTGGTTTAGATGCCTCCTGAGGATTAGGCAGTGAATTAAAAGCAAGTGGTTTTAGAGAATCACAAACAATGTTTTAACCTCCCTCCCTACTGAAACCAATGAACGATTTGCTAAATGAACAGATTTTCTCTTCTGTAGATTGGGGTGGAATGAGAACAGACCCTCTCCTGTTACTGGTCCCCTCCAGACTGTGGTTGGACCATAGTGACTTGGGAAAGCTCTTTTCTGTTTACCAGCAGTAGGGTTCATCCTCCCTTAGTGATGGGAGCTGCTGAATTCCTGCACACGTGGCTCTCCTGGACATCAGGGTCAGTTTTATCTTAAGTCGCATAAAGAGTTTAGAACAAGACTGTTCCTCTGTGGCTCTTGGACTATTTTTAGTTAATCTCTGTGACTTTGCAACAGCTCTGGTCCCACTAATGCAGCTTAGGCTAATAGAGCCAGTCACTGGGGATGTTAATGACTTGTCTGTTGAGCTCTGTCACTTGGTGGTGACTTATGTAGTTAGGTTCTTGTTTTTTTCCCTGGAGGGCTTTGAGATCTCTCTCAGCCTCTCTCTTGTCTCACTGGGATTGCTTTAGAGATTGCAGTTGCAGGTACACTTCATGCAACATGGAGTGCTCTGCATGGCTGGGGAGTATTTCTTCACCTCCTCACACATGCTTTGCTGAGCCTCTTGTTGAGCAAAATTTAAAAAAACCAACAATTTTGCTCCTTTTGTATCCAGGGATCTTGTTAAGAGAGAAAGAAGCAACTCTTTATTGCGGGGGTTTAAGTCTCTATGGATTATATGATAGGTGACAAAAATACTGTGAAGAGGAGAGGTGCTGACAGTTTGAATGGTGTAAGTCTTGTAGCTCCTGTGTTACAGCATCTCCCTTAAAGGGTCTGTCAACAATGCCCAGACTTTTGGATGATTTCCCTTCTGACAAGTCTTCCTTTTACACTGAATGATCCCAACATGGTATTTGGGAGAGCATCTGGGGAAAAGCTGCAGGAGGCTGTAACTCACTCTTAAGTGTGCTGGATTTTCTGAATGGATAATGCTCGTTTTGCTTGGTTGGGATTCTTTTATGAAGAAGTCACTCGTGCCAGTCAGAGAGGTTTCCTTCAATTTAGGAGGAACTCGGGCATCCTGCAGATGCTGCAAAAAATTCTTGTGGGTGAGTGGACCAGTACCTGGAGTCTCTGTTTTCAGACTCTGTTTCCACAGTAACTCACAGTCCAGCTTAGCCTCATTTGATAGCAAAAGCCAAGTCTTCAAGGATAAACTTTAAGCTGTGCTTATGGGTTGAAATTAGGAGAGCACTGACAAGACCTTTCCCTACTGCCAGACTCAGTGAGCAAATTCCTCAGCCTGTGGTCTGTAACTGTGATGCATTTTACAGCTTTATAAAGCTATAGCAAAGCCAGGTCTCTGTCTCCTGGCAGATCTAAGTGGCTCCACTTATGCTTCAACTATTCTGTGTCCTTTGTGTAGTCTATTTAAGTTGTAGCTGGATGTCTCCTGGTAGTACAAATCATGTAGGTAATTTCTGCCACGAGGCCTGTTTTGCCTCTCCTCCTGGGAAGACAGTACAAAAAAAAAGTTGAACATATACAGGATTATGTAAAATAATACAAATTAATAAAATTTGTATAAAAATAAATAAAGTTTATTTTATAAATAAATGGATGATCTCTGAGGTCCCTTCCAACCCAGCCAATTCTATGATTCTATGATAAAAATGGAGCACAGAGCTATTGCCTTATGCTGCATTTGCCAGCTGTAGATATCCAGAAAATGTAAAATAATATACCCACTCAAAATTGTCTTCCTTCCTGGAGGGGCAGGTTAAGTAGCAACAGTAGTTTCAAATCTGCCTGTCCTTTGGGGAAACTGGAATCCAGAACTTCCATTATATAGCTCTGCTCTTGCATCTAAAAATGAATCCAGGTCTGAGCTTTGAGACTTTAGTTCTGTATCTAACCATAATGGTTGCTAAAGAGATGAAAGAGTATAATAATGCAATAAATAAGTGTATGAGAAACTCAGGGTTGTAATTACAGGGCCAGCAAGGTGAAAAGAGGATGTTGGTATGGCATTTTCCTTACTTCAGGAGCCTTCTGGATAGAAGGATGCCCTGCTGGTGCGGAGGGATCAAACCTCTCAGATGTCAGCTCCCCTCCATGTGAGTTTCCAGTAGCAGAGGGAATCTCATGGGGTTGGAAGGAGCAAGTAGTGGCAGATTTAGGTATCTGATGTAGAGGGAGCTCAGTTTGTGACACCTTGGAAAATTGTCATGGAGACATGGGGTGGATATCGTGGTGTTTAGGTGAGTTCCTGCTGGATGCAGGAAAGGGATGGGTGGTCTGTGCTGGTCCTGGAGACACAGGGAAGTGTGGGAGGGATGGTCTGTAGCATAACTTCAGGTTGCTACGTGGGAAACTGAAGTCCAGGATCTCCATGGTAGCACTCTCTGAAATACATCCAATGCCATAGGTGAGTCTGGAGAGGCAGCCAAAGATCTGTAGTTTTGGTGCTTGGACGAGATCACAGAGAATTGGGGATACTCTTTGGGTCTTCAGGAACTGGAGAACTTCTGGATACAAGAACCTGTAGTCAAAACTGATTAAGATTCAGTGTAAGGCACCTGGCACTGAAAAGTAAGTGGGTTATAGAAGAGCATTCAAACTGGGAGCTTGAAGAAGGTGCAGAGAAGGACCTGGCTTGGACTGATGCAGCCTGTGAGCTGGATGTGGTTGATGCTCTGCACATTCAGTCCAGGAGGGCTGAACAGAGCCCAGCTACAGTAAATAGGAAAGGCACATCAGACTTGCCTACAAAAGCATCTGAGTGATGTGCACAGTATTAGGAGCTGGAGTGGAGGCAAAACGTACACATGCTCATACCCTAGTGTTGGAAAATAACTTGGGAAAATAACCTGGAAAAATAACCTGGGAAACCAGAGGGCTTGCTGTCAAGTGACAACCATGGTAGGGCCTGTACCCCAGGGACCTGGTAGAAAAGGGGTAATTAGAGGGATGTAGTGTTGCCAGGCTACCAGCATTATAGGAGTACTGGAGTAGGATATATAGACAGAGGAGGTGGCACTGCAAGTGAAGGATAATGCAATGTGGAGCAGCACAGAAGTCTTAAAGGAAAGGAGAGGCACTATAGCATCAATGTGGGTGGAAATCCTGACTCCAATAATAAGTATAGTACTAGAATTTTACTACTGACCCTTCATCTTCTCTCTCTCTCAAAACCAGGAAATATTAAGTAAGAAGCAGCAAGTTTAGGACAAGTATTAATAGCAGGAGATTTCAACCATCCATCCATAGCCAATGCCTCATCAGGATGAGATGTAGCAAGAAGGTTTTGGATGGAGTAAATAGATGCTTCCTAGAACAATTAATCCTAGGTGCTGTAAAAAAAGGTGCTATTCTGCATTTGGTGTGCAGGGCCAGGCTCAAGAGGTATTAGCAGGAGAGCTCACTAGGAGAAGGTGCAATACAATTAGATTTAACATCACAGCAGGAAAAAGCAGGGCATATAAATCCTGTCTGTGGATACTTGGTTTCAAGACCAGTTAAATATGAAGGAGGCTATAAAAGGAATAGTTCAAAAGAACAAGGAACCTCCATGCAGCCTGGAGGCTGTTAATAACAGGGGGCTAGAAGCTAAGATAAAACGTGTGCTGTAATTTGAAAAGAAACCAAAGTTTTCCCCCACATCCCCTGCAGGCTCAGAAGGAAAGTTAAACATCTTGTGACAGGTGATGGTTGGTGTCTGAGAAATGGAAAGCTTGTTCAAATGAAGAGAATGGGAAAGGCTGTAAAATACAACAGGTCAAATACAAACAGAAAATTGGGTTTGCAGATGGAGCCAAGCTCTTTCGGGTAGTCAGATGCCACATGGATGGTGAGGAACTCCAGGGAAACTTCATAAAAATGACTGAGTGTCAAAAAGGGACACGTGGTTGAGTGTAGATAAATGTTAGGTAATCCATCAAGGGAAGATTAAACTCTTGCCTTCATGATGCTGAACTCAAGCATGGGGAGCTACAGCTTGGGAGAGACATCTTGGAGTCACACTTGGGAGTTGTTTGCAGTCACCCACTTGATGTGTAGTGACATCCAAAAAAGGAAGCAAACCCTTGAGCATGGCCAGGGATGGTGCTGAGAACAAGATGTGGGGCCTCCTATTTCCATGATAGGAAGGTTTGATGTACCTGTACTGCAAGCAGTGCAGGATGGAGGTGGATGAAGTCCAGAGAAGAGCTCAAAAGAGATGGAGCACCTCCTCCTGAGGGCTTTGCACAGGCTGGGACTTCAGCAGGGAGGAGGGAGGGCAGGTGGGGGGTATGTTGAAACTAGCAGGTGGTTGGATCCAGTGATTTTAATCTAACTGAAAAGCAAATATCCAGCTGAAAGAAGGGATTTTTTGTACTTGGCAGGTAGTGTGCTTCTGGAGTATGTTGCCTCAGGAGGTAGTGAGCCTGCTGACCTCAGCAGGTTCAAAAGGGGATTAAAACAATTCAGTGGCAATAGGTCTATGGTGGTAGGAGGACAGGGGTATTCCCAGTAATCTCCCTTAACCAAAAAATGTGGATAATGGAAGACTAAGAGTGCAAGAGACTGTAGGTAAAGAGCAGGCTCTCCTGCTCTCCCTGAAGAGCATCCCTGCTGGAGACAGTCCTGGGCTGAAAGAATCACTGATCTCACTCAGTGTGACATTTTAAAGTGTTTCTAATGTGAAACTCTCACCTTGATGATGTTTGTGGATGTGGGTTCCATCTTCTACCCTGACAACTTCCGAAGCTGTACTGTTCATACCAAGGATGTCTTTTCTGTATGCAGAAATCTACTGACTGTAAAGGAAAACAATCAGAAGGGGTGGATGGGGAGATGTGTGGAGCTTCTGTCATCTGTGACCATCTGGCAGTCTCTCTAAAAATCAAACTACTAGATGAAGGCAGCTGTTGATGCCTCACAGAGTAATTTGCCTTCTCATCATCTTTACTGTACAACGGTCCCATGCAAATTAAAATATTATTGCCCTTATTTCCCCAAAAGACAGAATGGAAATGAGAATGGAGGTGTTAAGAGAAAGGCTGTAGAAAGAGACCTATAAGAGACATAAGAGACATTGATATAAGAAGGACAGGAGAAGATAGCCCAGAGGTAAACGCAACACCCCAGGTACAGTGAAAATAGTGTGAGGAAAGGGTAGAGTGAAAAAGAAATTCATGGGGAAGGAGATGTAGAGCTATGGTGTGGGACTGACCAGGTTTGGTATGGTTTATGGGGGCAATTCTGCACATGTGTCCCTTTTTGACACTCAGTCATTTTTATGAAGTTTCCCTGGAAGTTTTCACACGCCAGTACAGTGTGCATTTAGATCCATTCACCCCCATGCTTTATGACAGCACATATGTACTCTGGGTATAGTTGTGTGGAAAAGGGGGATCAGCTGGTTCTTCTGTAAATCTAGATATTGATACAAAAAAATTTAAAGTGGTTTAAAAGTTCCTAAACCAAACTATTTCGATACTCAGTCAAATCTGAAAAGCAAACATAGAAATCTGGCCCAATGCCAAAGCCATTAGAAACCCGCCCACCCCAAAACTAATTTTAAAGCAGATAGCAAAGCAATTCCCTGATGAGAACCTTCTTAATAGAATGTGGAAATAGCAAACAGCAAGGAGAGGATCGTGGGCTTTGGTGCATCTTAGCAACCATGATGGGAAATGAAAGGAGAGCAGTAATATGAAGGGCTGTCCACAGTGACCTGGGTGGGATGACATTTCAGGATGACCAAGAATGAGCAATAGAAGAGGCTTCTTTGCTTTGTGACTGTGGAGATGGGGACATCCTCAGTGTTTGTGTGATGCAAGGGCCAGCTTGGAGGTCCTTGGGGATGTCCTCAGTGCTTGTGTGATGCAAGGGTCAGCTTGGAGGTCCTTGGCCAACCAGTGCAAGAGCAAAAGAGTAGATGAGGGTATGGGTGCATTTCTTTTTTTTTTTTTTTATTGTGTTCCAATGTTCTGAAATGCCTTTCCAGGCAACATTCATCTCATTTCCCACTTGTCTGTCCCCGGGTTCAATCAGAGGACTTGGAGTCCACCAAGCCAAGCAGCCAAGAATGGAAAACCTCCAGGAAACTCAGCATTTTACCTTGGCTTCTCTTGTTGTTTTTACTTTCCTCTTCTCAGTTTCCAGCATTTTCCATTGGCAGCTGCCACTCCTTGCAAGGGCTGAAATGCTGATGTTGGGGATATCCTTGGAGTCTGAATTTGATGCTCCCACCTTCACTGAAGGGGTGGAAGGGTTCCTGACTCCCTGCAAATTATGTGCTGTGGCTGAATGTGAGCTCTGTGGTATCTGGTTGCCTGTAGACCTTTTATCAGCTGTCTGTTTTTCAGTGAAATCCCTCCTGTAAGAGTCAGCTTGCTCAGAATAACTCACTGAGTCATACAAGCATGGAATTTCTTTCTGCTTTACCTTAGGATTGGGTTGTTGCATAAGAAGACTCCACAACTCTGACCTGATGGGGCTCAGGTTTGCTCTGACATCTCCATTAGGGACTTTCTTTTTTTTTTTTGTGCTTTGCTGAGCTGCCCCAACAAATCCACACAAAAATCCTCCTCCCATGGGTTTCCCTGTCTTCTGCTGATGGTTCCTGCTTAGAACTGTCCTCCCAACACACCTCAGAACAGCCAGGCTCTGCTGTGCCTTGCCCCATGTAGCACCTGTGAGTCCATCCATGCATCCCAGGTGGATGAATGCTGTAGTGAGGACCTCTCACCCCATAACTGAAAAAAAAAAACAACCCAGGGCCTTGCTCTCAAGTGTGTGTCATGGTGTCTGTTCTGGGAGGCAGCCATACCAATGAGAGTTTGGAGAAAGCAGTGTGCATCAGATCTAGAGCATGTGTTTGCCTCTTGTAGGGGTTAAGAGGTTGGTTTGCTTTTCACCACAGGGGTGGAGCCCTTTGCTCATCCCAGGACCTGTTCCTATTCTGTGTCTGTAGAGGATACCCCACTGTGGAGAGCTGCAGGCTCTCCCTCAAAAGCCAGGGATTGAGCAGTGTAATTGCTCATCTTCTAACCATGTCCTGACTGTGGAGAAGGACTGTCACCCTCCAGAAACCAGTGTGTCACACTATCTAGTTTGAGTCTTCCATTGTGGATGTTTCTTACTCATCTGACTTCACATCTGGAGGAGGTTTTGTCACTACATTCCAGGTTTCAGTTGACTTGGAGGCTGGTGATCACTCTGCCATTTAGACTCACCGAAAAAAAAAGCTCTCTTGGGACTGAAGATTTCACATGATCTGGAAGTACGAACATGAATCCATAGGATTTATCCTCTGAAATCCTCTGGGGAGTACAGCAGATCTTAGCTTCTTTATGCCTTGGTTCCCAGACTGTAAAACAAAGTGGTACCTCTGGCCCAGGTGCAGTGGGCAGGGATAGACTGGGGGGAGTGTTTAATAAATTGGGAGTCTTTTAACACTACAGAGGAACCACATGTAGTGACACAGAACTGGAAATGGGATCATAGGATCCAGAACTGATTCTGATGGCTACATCCATCCCAGACTTGCTTTCTCCAGTGCAGGAATTCAGCTCGTTGTGCTGGGGGCAGATGCTGAACACTGCCCTGCTTATCTCTAGGTTGTGGCAAGAGATGAAAAAGTTCACTTTCCAATGGAAGAACAAAGAGAGGTTAATTACACAAGTGCTAATGACTCAAACTTGGTTTCCCCAGGACAGAAGAGGCTGGTGCCAGCCAGCTTAGTGCTTCTGTTCCCTTTGGAGCCAAGCAGATTTGCACTAAACCAAAAGCTCAAAATGTGCATTCAGCAGAGGAAGTGTTACATGGGATCTTGGAAGAAAAATGTTTTCTGCCCATTTTAGAAAAAGAAACTCATCCACGGTGTTCTGTGCAACACAAGCTGTGCTGAACCAAGCTTTGCTCAGCAGAGCTGGGGATGGTCTCTCTCCCAGCCCTGCAGCTTGATGAGCATAGAGAAAAGTCCCAGAGTCTCTGTCATTAAGTATTACCCTTTGATGATTGTTTTCCCTGCTGAATTACAACCACAGGTCTGGCAGACTTTCACCTGAACAGTAGCTGATAAGCTTCTCTCCCCAAGGATGGATGTATTTCAGAAATGAAAAGATTGTGGTATCTCCAAAGGCAGAAGGATCTCCAGAGATCTCTGCTTGTCCATGGGAGGTGGGTTTAAATTCCCCCTCCAGCCTGGCCTTGGCCTCCACAAGATGAGATTTCTTTGCTGAACCATTAAAAGCCAGATTAAGATCTCTTGCAGAGGTCATTTAGCAGTGAGTCAAATTGGCAGCCCTTCTCTAAGGAATACTTGTTTTCCTTTCAATCCTCAAAACAATCTGGGGAATGTGTTTGGAGTCAGCCTGAACTTAACCCCCTCATCCCAAAACCAAAAAAAACCATTCCACATGCTGCCCTGCAGCCTGGGATGGGGAGAGCTGGACCCCAGCCCTATCATTCCAAATCATCTTGGTTTTTCCAGAGCATGTAGAAAGTTTCTGTGGGGGGTGTGTGTGTGTTTGTGTCGTGATGAGAGGGTGACTAAACCTGGGTCTGCAGTTACATAAATTTGCATCAGGCTCCATCCTGGTGTGGAGAGCCCAGGAATGACTCAAAGGCAGGAGCTGCAGTGGTACCTAAAGTCTGCCAGGCTGTCAAAGCTGTCAGATGAGTGCTGAGTGTCCTTGGGTGTCCTCATCTGCCATGGGTGCTGGGGGTGCTGGTGTCTCCTGCATTGGGGTGTTAGGGAATGGGTGTTTGGGTCTGGTGCTGAGGCTCTGGAGATGCAAACAGGTGACCCAGTGAGTCAGTATTTAGGTGGAATTGTAATATTGTATTTGTGGAAAATGAGCTCCATAACACTACAGTGGAGGTGGTGAGGCCACTGCTGCCCATAGGAGGTGAGATCATATTTAGATGTAATGATAAAGAAAGGCTGGACTTGAAGCAGAACTCAGCTTCTGTTGAGCTTAGGATCCAGCCCAAAAGAAACCACTTTGAACACTTTGGACCACTGAGAAAAATTTTGCTGTTAAGACTCCTCTCTATCAGAAAGAAAAAAGAAAAAAAACAAAAACAAAATCAAAGAAAAGGAAAATTAAAAAATATTTTTTCCAGTAATCAGTGCATTCTTTATGGCAGCTCTCAATATTCAGACTCATGCCTTCAAAATTTCAAGATGTAAGAAAAAAAGAAAAAATGAATTTTTTTATATTTCAATTCACTTTCCAGGTTATAGAACTTAGATTTCCATGCTTGAAATATTTTTCGGTGGAAGTCAGAAGCATATCTGAAAAAATAAAAAAGCAGAACCCATCCCACATCCCCCCCACCCCTCTCAGCAAGCCTTGTGGGATAGCTGGCTCCAGGATCCAGGGTGTTTGGAAAAGGACCAGGAATCACAAGAGTGGGCAGTGCTGGTTCTGCCTCAGATCCTCTGGTAATAAACACACCAGCTGAAGCCAGGTGGTAAAAGTGCATTTTTTTTTTCCCATGTTTTAAATGGATTAGTGATTTCAATAAACAATTTTTTCATTTCTGTAAGTTCAGGGCAGCACTCGCACGTCATTTAAAAAAACTTAGGGAGCTTTTTTAGGCTTTCTTGGTGGCTGCACTTGAAGGGCAAGGTTTTTTTCATCTGCCTCTGTCCCCTCTGATGTTTGGGTTAGCCACAAGACTGCAGTGGGACAGTGGTTGCTGATCCCCCAGGGCTCTGGGTTCCCCTTGATGTGTCTGCAACTCCCTTCATGATAATCAGAGTTATTTGTACAGATTAATTAATGACCTGAGATGCACACTGCACTGGGCACTGCTTTCTAGGGACTGCCCTCACCTGATGTGCAGTGGTGATTTCCTGGGCATTTTGCAGATTTGCCTTCATTAAGGTTCAGTGCATGAGAAAAGCAAATATCCCTGCCCTTTTTTCCAGGTGGGAAAACTGAGTCGTTCCCTGCTTGGTGGGTAAATAATATGAGGTGCTAGAAAGTGAAGTGATTTATTGTACCCATGGTCAGGGTGCTCTGGTTCAAAGCCACCTTTCCCCAGCTGTAGGGGCCATGAGTCTCTTCTTAACTAGGGGCAATTCCTGGGAAATTAGCTTAGGCTGAGAGGAGAGGTGAGGATGAGTGTGCAGACATTTCCCATGTTTTTACTTCTGAAGTTATGTGTAGCATGGATGTTTCTGAGCCTCTGGTGTTGGATGCAGGAAGCTGGTGTCATGCTCAGGCCTGGGAGATTGGGGCTCAAGCCCATGGACATGCCCAGGCTCTTGCTAAACTGCCAGAAATGACAGGAGCATCTCTTGAGGAACAGCATGGCAGCATGAAGGATTTGCTAAGGAATTTTGTCCAGGAATTGTCCCACTCGTGCAGGATCCATGCTGATATTTATATTTATGGTCACCCTGGTGCACACCCTAGGTTCCTGTCAGCCTGATGGAAAGCCCTCATCCCAGGGCTTACTCTGGGGGTGGGATGTAGCATCTGGGAATGGCTCCTACAACCTCTGTGTAGCACATCTACTCTTGGCCAGATGTAAAACAAGTGTTATCTTGACCTAGACTGATGTTGCTATTTCGGGGTTTTATGTCAGAGGCACAAAAACCCTGGAAGTCACGGATGGAAAAGACCTATGAGATCATCCCTTCCACCCACAGGGTTGTTCCTTGCAAAATATTCTCCATGGCTTTGTCCAAAGCAGTCAAAGTTTGCTCAAGTGAGAGGGATCCTAATCCTCAGGGGAACTTGTACACCTTCCAGCATGCCAGGGAGGACTCATTTCTCCCCAGTCTGCAGTCCAAAATTCATTTTACTTGGCTTAGACCTGCCCACCCAAGTTCAAATCCCCAAGGCTGCTCTTCCTACTGTTGTACCCAGCATGGCACAAGAACCAGATGACACTCAGTGAGCAGAGCACAGGCTGCTCAGCTGTCTTTACCAGGAGAATTTATAATTAGACCTCGGTTAATTGCCCAGGGTCTCCTGTGCTCTGCTGCTGTCACAAGAGTGGGGTGGGACAGCACCCTAGGGCTGCATCACCTCCTTCCCTCTGAGGCACAAACCTCCCACAGGGCATTTTTTGTTTCATCAAAATATCAATATCTGGTTACTTCACGGCATGTACAGACCCACTCTGGTAGCCCAGTGGTGTTTCCTGTCAAAGAAAAATGCAAAATTCCCACTGAATGCAGCAAGTGGTGGTAGCTACCTGATGAAGAAGAGCTGGATTAAACCATCTCACTGTGTCCACATTCACAGGCTCTGGGGCAGCTGTGTTGGGGGACACCAAGTCTTTGTCAAACCTGGTCATGTCTGAGATGCTGCAAGCTATTAAAAACCTCTGTTAATGAGCACTGTCACATCATGAAGAGGTCTATTTCTAATACAAAATTCTAATTCTAATACAAAAATCTAATTCAAATACAAAATGCAATTGCAAAAATAAAAAAAGAAAGTCTCCACATAACTGATTTTATAGATATGTTGGAAGAGAATAATCTCTGCCTGCAGGGCAGGGACTTTGTGTGCCAGGTTCCCACTTTGGCTCATCTTGCCCTGGTGTCCCCCAGGGGTGGAAATGGAAACCTCTGTGCTGAGCTCTGGCAGAATGAGTGGATACCAGGGAAATTTTTTTGCCAGTACTTAGCAGGAGGAAGCTCTTGCTTCAATGCAGCAGTTCCATACAGCCTCCCTGGCACTGTCTGAATAGGTATTTGTGGGATGTTTGGGGTTTTTTTGTTTTTTGTTTTTTTTCTTGGCACAGGTTTTTTTTCTGAGCCCAGGTGAAACATGAAAGTGCCTGACCCCCAAAGCTTATGGCTGGGTTGGTGAGATCCAAAAGCTAGCAGGGAACAATATTTTCCCTCCTTTAAACACAGAAGAGTTTTCAAAATGTGATCATCACTAAGCAGCCAGCAATTTTCATCTGTCTTTCTTTCCTTTATGACTTCAGTGGGATTTGAACATCTTTGGGAAGTGTAAAGCTACAGCCAAGGATCACAAAATGAGGCTTTCCTCTGTGTTCTTCCTTGTGCAACCTTTCTGCAGGGGCCATGGTTATAACCTTGGAGGGGCTGCAGTGGCTAAAGGGAAGCTCTGGGGGACCCATTCAAGATGCCTGGGACAGCTCCAGGCTGGACACAAGGGACGTGCCAGGTTGCCCAGTGCCATACCCCATGTGTAGACCAAAGGAATCTTTTGTCTGACTTTAGATCTTAGGTAAAATTAAATCCAGAATCTTTGTGTCAGGCTGGTGCAGCCCCTCTCAGCCATTCCAAGATGCTGATGTGCAAGTGCTAGGAGGAAGGAGAAGGTTGTTGTGTCTGTGGATAAATTGGTTCATTTTGAGTATACACAGGGTGGGGAGGGAGGCAAGAGGTGAAGTGTATTTCAGAAAACCATCTCCTGCTTCTCCTGTGGTTCCAGTATTTTTCAGAAATCTCCTTGCCCTGCCTCCAGCCCCCAGGGCTCAGCTCTTCCTTCCTGCCATGCAGCTGCCACTACGAGCAACATTCCCCCATCTCACTCTCATTCATCTTCATCATATTCATCTGACCTTCTCTTGTCTCATTTATTTTGCTCTGTTTGCATTTGTTTACTCTGCAGATTCCTCAGACCAGGAGCTGCTTGTGTAAAACACAGAGTGAATACCCCGTAGAGTTTCAGTGTGTAGGTTTTTTTTTCAAAGTACACCAGAAGTGGCAACTCCAACCTTAAAGGCTGTTTTTACAAGTTGCTCCCAAATTGATCCAGCTTTTAAAAATAAAATTAACTGCTGTAACAAAATAATATAAACCTCAGTTCTTGTACGTGTATATCTCTAATAATGGAATCTTACCAAAATAGGGGAAAAATATGCCAAAATTCTGTGCTTCTCCAGATCAGGCAGGAACACTTGGAGTATAATGGGATATTTTTCATCACTGCCAGGCTCTGTGGTGCCTCCATCCACAGCTCACCAACCACAAAAGCTGCTTTTAGAGTAACCTGGCTGAGCCATTTGCATTCTTAGCTGCAAATTTTGCAATTTGAGCTTCCAGCTGCTTCTTTGCATGGCACATTTGTGCCAGTTCACTGCAGCACAGCTCATTTGTTTCATCGATAACACTGCCGGGCAAAAGGGTGGAGTGGAAGGGAGCCTGGGGTTGGGGTATTGACCCTTTCATCTCACAAATCACTGTACCCTGCCCTGGGCTGGCAGGGGACAGCAGCCATCCCAAGCTAATGGCCTTTGTGCAATGATTTGGAGGTCACAGCTCTGCTCGTATCAGTCAGGTGTCATTGCTGCAAAAAACTCATGGCTGGAGCTGTTAGCAGAAGGCCATGTGAAAGATGCTTTGCAGAAGGCTGGCATGGGACCTTGGTTTGCCAGGCTGGCAGCAGCACCACTCTGTGGGAAAACTGGGGCTGGTTCTCTCTCCTGTACCCTGCAGACAGCCTCACTGCCTCTAGTACACTGCCCAGAGTGTTTTTGCAATGGCATTATAAGTTTTGGACCAATGATTCTTGCTTCACTCATGTAAAATTCAGAGAAATCGACTGCTGGAGCAAAGCTCTTCTTAGTTTTCTGCTTCACATTAATTTCCAGCTGACAGTGGAACCACAGAATCTCTTGAGTTTTATTATAAAATTACTAAACAACCAGGAGGCTGAGTCCTTGCTTTAAGTGGAAACCTCAGTGCAGCCTCAGCTCTGCAACTGCTCTCCACTTTTTGCAATTATCCATTTACAGTAAATAAGAGCATCTGATATAATGGACTCACAAATACATTGCTGTTAATTATTGGCAGTACTATACCCTCAGCTGATATTTTGCTCTGTTGTTGGAGGTGCTTTCCAGTGGTACAAACCAGAGTGCTTATGGCTTGAACAAACTCAACTGAGCACTTGAGGAAGACCTCAGTGTTGCCCCAAGGCCATTAGTTATATCCATTTGTATATAACTGAGAAAGGAGTCAAACACAAACCCACCAAGGCCTGAGGACAGCAAACTGTTCATTATGCACAACCCTCCAGTGGGGCACATGAACCCCAACTTCTCCTTTTAATTGTTTTCTGAGTTTTCTTGAGCTGCTTTCAGTCAGCAAACATCCCTTGTGGTGTCACATAACCATACTGACAGAGGACCAAATCCTCATGCTCTGAGTCTATGCTGTCGGTGCAAGGTTTGCTTTGGAAGATGACCAGGGACATTTCTTGTTTGCACAGAGATTCTCCCCTTCTTGAGAATTTCACACCTTTGGGTACACTGATTCCCCTGAGGGCTCTGGTACTGTAGGGAAGATGCCAGAATTTGGGGGGACACAAAAGGAGCAGAATCTTGAATGTAAATCTGTTGCTTAAAGACCTGATAATTCATAGGCTCTAAGGGCTTGTCCATGTCACAGACTCAAGTATCACAGGGCCACCAGTCTCACCTGTGCAGTTCCTTTCCATGTGAGCTTTTTTCTTCTTTCTTCTTTTCTCTTTCCTCTTTCTCCTTTTTCTCCTTTCCCTCCTCTCTCCCTTTTCTCCTTTCTCCTTTTACTTCTTTCCCCTTTCCTTTCCTTTCCTTTCCTTTCCTTTCCTTTCCTTTCCTTTCCTTTCCTTTCCTTTCCTTTCCTTTCCTTTCCTTTCCTTTCCTTTCCTTTCCTTTCCTTTCCTTTCCTTTCCTTTCCTTTCCTTTCCTTTCCTTTCCTTTCCTTTCCTTTCCTTTCCTTTCCTTTCCTTTCCTTTCTTCTTTCCTTTTTTTTTGTGCAGATTCTCTGAGACACATTTGTTTGCAGAAGCAAGAAACTGCTGTCTCTCCCTGCTGCATACATTTAATGAATGGGGAAATCGGGTATAATCTGATTGTTTAATGAAAAAAACCAGTATAAGTATAGGCAGAGGAGATGGTCAGCCAGAGAGAAAAAGGGCAATCACAGTGGGATGCTTTACAGAAATAAAGTACTCCAGATAGTTCCTGTGAACCTGTGGCATATACAGATGATTAATAACAATAACAGGCCAGTTCCAATTGGCAGAAGATGCTCTTAAGCATTGGCACATAAGTGCAGAGAGCTGAGCAATCAGGAGTTTTGCATATTGTGTGGGTACAAAATTAAGATGTGGTTCTGCAGCTCCAGCGTGTGAAAGAAGCAGGAGGGTTATCAGAACAAAACCTCTCTTCTTTCTTCTGGCTGCATCGTTTAAAGGGAGTAGACTTTATTAATGTTGAAGGCATGGACTGAATGCTAGAAAATGTTTATTGCTATTTCTGACAGTGATTCCTCAGATTCCCTTGTCCAGAAAAAAATGTCTGTCCATCAGCTCTATTTCCATGCCAATAAAATGAGGATCACAACATCCCTTATCTTGCAGGAGTATTACAAGCTTGAATGAATTAATATCTCTGAAGCAGCCTCATGGTAGGTGCAAAGTCTTTTCATAAGAGCTCCCAATTCCAGTTAGAGGACAGTTTTATCTGCTGAGGTTAGGAAGTTGTGGAGCCAGTTTATATTCCAAAGGCTCTGAGCCTTGATGCAACACCAGATAATCTGCAAATTCAGGTCCTTAATACTGAGTGGTTAATCAGGATCAGACTCAGCCATACACTTGCTGAAACCTGTAGGACTGTGCACATAATAATCCAGTGCTGAGCAGAAATCATGGTAGATGCATGTCCTGTGAGTGATTTTCTTGTGCTCTTCCCTGATGCCTCAAAAGACAAAAATAATTCCTCAGACTTTATGATCAGGAACTCTTCTTCTAGGAGAACCTCTTATTTGCTGATTGGAAGCTTTTTAGCCTACAGAAAATAGCAATCCTTTCAGGAGTTCATCCCAGTGTTAGCACTGCAGCAAAAGCTGTTTTTCAGGATGAAAGTTGGAGTTCTTGTGGGGCCCATGTGTTTATGATGACTGATTTCCCATTCTTATCTAGGAGTTACTTAATATAAGAGTTCCCAGTGGGATAAGGGGAACAGGAATGAGGGCGATAGTTTGCAGCTGTCAAGGTGAAAAGAGAGAAAATACCACATATTGCATGGGGCAGGCTCTTAAAAATGTACCAGCTTTGCCAGGAAAGATAAGGGTCTCCCTGTAGCTGCAAAGTTTCTGTCGAAATACTGTAAATGCTGCAAGAGATGGAAAAATGGTCATTCAGGCTTCACCTTGGAAATGGTCCCCAGGCTGTGCCACTCCTGCTCCCTGGTACTCCTCATTCTCCCTGGCATAGCCTGCCAACCTCAGCTCACCCTGGAAAACAGTGATAAAAGCTCATCCCTGTATCCCTTGGGATTCTGGTGGTGATAATGAGTATGTGCACAGGAACACTGAGGTTCTGTGACTGGATATTCAGAGATCTAAGGCAACAAGTGTGTTCCTGGATATTGTTCTTTTTCCCTAAACTCACTGCATCCTGCTTGGGAAGAGCAGGGAACCTTCTAAATGCAACCTACTCATACAAATAACTCTGATTCCTCCTCTGAGGGGTGTGAAGCTTCAAATGACGCTTATACAGGTCTCTAATTTGAGAGTTTTGTGTTAGCTCTGTCCCTACTGTGATGGCCTGGCAGCCTCTAGAGACTGAGGATAAGATTCATCTGCCCAAGCATGGGTAGGTACCTACATGGGAATTTGGCTTCCCTGTGGGAAAAGTCAGAAAAGTCCTTTCTGGGTGGCATTTCCTACCCTAACGTGGGTATTTGGGATGGGTCAGATAGGGACTGATTCTCTGTTGAATCCAACAGGAGCTCAGGGGGGAGGTAGGACACAGCTTTGCACCCAGGAGATGCCTTGCAGGTGCCCTTGGGTCACAGTGCTCAGGGTTCATTGTCTTGGGGATATGATGGTTGTCCTTAAAACCACTGCTGAAGTACCACCTAGCCCCAGGGGCACTCAGGCTTCTCATGGTGGATATAAATTAACCACCCCAAATTCTGCTGTCAGCTAATGAGTTGTCTTCACTCCTGCTGAGACCTCAGGGGCTTCTGAATTAACTTTTAAATTAAGCAGAGGAATAAGTTCTGGTATCAGACCCTATCAGCCTACCATTTATCAAGCTATAGACACTGTCTGGTTTCACTTCTGGCTCTTTAAAATGGATTGGGATTGGCAAACCTGTGTTCCTGAAGCAAGGCATATCAATAACCAGCATTGTGTGGCTGTGTAGGGCTGAACGTGGGTTTCTCATTATATAAAGTTGGAAATTGAAGCTCAAAGATGACAGACAAAGTGTGGCAGCCTGAAGGATTGCATTGAAATCCTCAAAAAAGCAGCATTAGCTACAGGACTGTTTGGATTTACACTTTGTCTCTGATGTACTTTCACAGAATACCTCACGCTGAAAATTTAATTAATCAGAGAAAGGTTATCACATTACCAGCCTGAGTGAATTATTTTTTAGTGAAAAAATGTGTGTTTAAAAGTCTAAATGCTCCTGTTACAATGACTAATTGTCTCCAGAAAATTGAAAGCACACAAGAAATTATCAAGAAAGAACATTTAGACATCATCTGTCTTCCTAAAAACACTTGTCTGAACGTATTAAGAATATTATTGCACCAGAGATGTTGGCTGTTTGGAGTGTATTTTTGGATGCCTTCTCTTTAAGTGCATCCTTGCTACAACTTTTTTTTTTTTTTTTTTTTTTTTTTTTTTTTTTTTTTTTTTTTTTTTTGATACAGTGTCTTAACGGCTTGAAGATTTATTGAATTTTTTAACTGGAATTATTCTCTGGAGAAGATTGATTTTCCTGCTGCCTCGGATTCTGTTTAATTTTTGTGTTACTTATGAAATACTGAGAAATACACATCAAAGTAACAGGGAGATGCAGTGGCATGGAGCACTGGTGACATCTCACAGTGTGGAGGTCAAGAAGGAGTCTTGCCTCTTGTATTTATTTATGACCTGGGACAGTATTGCAGGGACTGCATCTTGCAGAAGCAGATTGCCAGAGCCAGAACTAGTGGAGCACCTATAAACCTGCTTACTCTATCTCTTTATTAACTGAGAATCAGGGTTATTAGTTCTATAGGGCTTGATGATAACAGATCTTGTAAAAAAGAAGCATGCTGCAAAACTCAGTAGTGTTCCATTAGGCAAAATGGAGATGGGACTTTTACAACCCAGCGTGGGTTTAGAAAAGTAAAATTTACTCCTTCTCAGAGCATTCTTAGGTTTTTAAATGGGAATTTAGCAATGGATTAGCCCTGTGTTAGCAATTTCCAACAGACTGAAAACTACAGGAGGGTAATAAACAGCATCCAATTGCTCGTTCTTAGGAAACGATGAAAAAACCAAAACAAGAAACCAAGCAAAGGAATCCCAGGCAAAGAAAAAAAGCTCAGTTTTGTAGATGCCCCAGGATGCCCAGAGAAATCAGCAAACATGGATTTGATGACCACTTTCCTGGCTGACACAGGGCAGAGCTAACACTGCAATTGCTGCCTCCTGAAAAGAGCTAAATCTCTGTAGCAGAGCAATACCAGTTTACACCATTGCTGGTCCAGCATGGCAGAGAGTGGAAAATGACAGAAACAAGTGCTTGAAAATAAGATATTTTTTTAAACTAGCTTTGCTCTGGGAGCCAGTATGAACTAAACCCTCTGAGCTTTGTAAAACCTCTGTCCACTACAATCTTTGGCTTGTTATGTGGGGCTCAATATCATGGTCTGAATTAAATCCATTTAATAGCTTTGGAGGGAAGCTGGGCTAGGTGGAATGCCTTGAGCAAGGAAACTGAATGTTAACCAGCCCAGTGAGGCCTGTGTTAAAGGTTAGCCAAAGAAAAGAGCAGCAAAATTTAAAAAATGGTGCCTATTCCTTCTGTCTTTGCACATGCAAGAAGTCCTGGGTTCAGCCCTGTATTGATCTGGAGATAAAATCTCAGAGTCAAGGATCTGAGCGTGGCAAGACCAAGAGAAATTTATTCCTAGAATGAATATTATCTTTTGTTTCTAAAGGTTTCCAAGACTAAGAAAAAGACTCCAATTAACCTGGAATAATTTCTGAGCCAGGTACAGCCCAAATGTCCTCAGTGGCTCTCTTGAGTATGTTTAGCTCTGCTTACATATCAAAAATGGAGAGAAGAAGAAAAGACTCAGTGCACAGACACATTGATGGCCACACATAAAAGAGTAAGTGGATGCTGTGAACTATTCTTTTTTTTTCCTCTTCCTGATCATTAAGAAAGACTGCACTGATGCCAGTAATAAATAAAAAGCAACTGAGCACATTTTGGAATTACTGTGGAGCTTTTCATCACCAGAAGAGGCCAAGCCCTGCTGCTGTTATTCCATGATGCACAGTGTAGTTGTCTCACTCTTTTTTTCTCTTTATATGAACAACAACCACTCTGTCCCACTCACTGTTGTTAAAAAAACTGATATCTCCATATAATTACTTGGTGCTAATCATGTTCTTAAAATAATATTTGTTTCAAATAAAGATATCCCTTTATCATTTGTGCTGCAAATGAAGATGCATTAGTTTCTGGAGAGCAGCACCATCAACTTTCATAATGTTCATCCTGACATCCCTAATGTGCTGCATGAACTTCCACTGAAAGCCTGAAGAGGCTTTAAAGTGATGCTGCAGCTGTTCTGAATTTTAGTGAGGTGGTTCTGAATTTAGTGAGGGAAGAAGGCTCCACAGCCACAGGTTCCTCTCACCAAAGCCTTCCTTTCTGAGCAGAGGAGATCTTTTATTTGGCTATGTTTTTACAGTTGCCTGGCACACAGTCACTCTTTCTTTGTGCTAGTTTTCAACACTTACCACCCAACCACAGACCCTAAAGAAGGGACAGAAAAATAATTCCCTTAATAACTGATAGATCAAAGGTTTGGGGAAAGAAAAAAAGGGGAATAGGTACATTTAAGAGATCTGGTGCTGAGTTTGGTTTAGGGTTAAAAAAGAAAGGTGCAGCTTCTGGCTTCTGACCAGGAGTGGCTGTGTTGCCATAGTTCAGCAGTTCACCATTGTCAGCTCTGTGGTTGTTTCAGGATTTGTCTGGCTGGTTTCACTTCCCATTGAGAGAGGAGAAGTGAACATCCAAGGTTGGTTACTCAGCTCTAGCTCCCCAGGCTGCAAGTCCCTCATTTCTTGGGGTACCTCTGTGCCCTAGGGTTGCTATAGGGAAAACACAGGGTTTGGGACTCCCTAAATGTCTTTGTGTCCCCCAAACCATAGCTTAACCCAGAAACACTGAGGCCCACTAATGTAGTTTGGGTCTGGAGGACCAGGAGAAGTTGAGACAATTGTGTTTCTTCATCCTGGAGAAGAAATGGCTCTAGGAGGAGCTTTTTCTGTCTATAAGCACCTAATAGGAGGGTGTAGAGAAGATGGGGCTTGATTCTACTCAGAGGTGTGCAGCAGCAACACGAGGTGCAATGGGGCACAAATCACAACACAGGAAATTCCAGTTAGATGTAGGAAAACCTTCCTGTGAATATGGTCAAACACAGGTGGGGGTTGCCTGGAGTGTCTGGGAGGGGACATCCACTGTGGCAATGCTCAAAATTTGGCTGGACATGGCTCTGAGCTGGATGATCTAATTGGATATGCTGTGCCTTGTGGGGTAGACTAGAGACCTCCAGGGGTTCCTCTCAGCTGAAATTAATTCATGATTGCTAATTAATTCCATTGAAGACTCAAAACCCAGGAGGTGAGTAAACTTCTGTCTCTTGTTAGTAACAAGAGATGTCTCTCTGTGTTGTGAGGCTGGGCTCATGATGTGGGCAGTGCTGGGTAGGGGGTTGTTGTGCTGGGTTAGGGTAGGTTGTGGGTGTCTCAGAGGCAGGTGGGAGACACAGATGGGGGGACACGACTCACAACATGGCACCAGGTCCACTTTAGGGCAGGACCTGCTGGTTGGAAGCTGGAAGGATGGGCTGGCAAGAGGTGGAGGAGCCCTGCTGTGAGCTGAGGGGGATTCTGCCTCCTGTGGGGCCACAGGTGATGGGTTTCATGGCTGTTCAACAAGCCCAGACATGGTGTTCCCTTGCTTCCTTGGAAACTTCACGTAGCTGAAGGTTGCTGAGTTTTCTGGCTTGTTTTGATCACTGCTCCTCAAGCTGGCCTCAGGCTGCCACCCTGCACACCAGTGTGCTGCTTAATGTCACAGCCTTGTATTGACACCCCATCACTGGAGCCCCCCCTGCCTTCCCTGCCAGGAGCTGTCAGCTGCTCCCCCAACACTCCTGCCCATTCCCATTCCCCCTGCTCCCAGCCTTCTGCCTCTTATGGATGTACCTTGGTGCAAACGGAGACCTCAGAGCTTGGCCCAAAGGAGGAACACGAGCTAAATTTACCCCTATTTTTTTTATAAGTTCAGAGCTCCCTATACCAAAACTGGAATTTTTCCTCCTTGCTGGAAACATCATCATCTTCTGTGTCCTGCTACGTGCTTGTGAGAACGTGCCCAGGAAATCAATACTGGAGGCAAAGTGGGAAGGTTCTCAGTGAGCATCTCTTTGGAGTCAGTGTGCTGCTAATTTACAGACTAAAGAAATAACCTGCTGGTAAGATGGCACTTAAGTAAGCAGATGTTTTCTGGACGGGCTTTTGAAGACCTTCAAAGGCAGTTAAGCACTAGGGAATGGAGTGAAGCAGGCATGCCTGGAAATCAGTATCCACCTATTGAATTTTGTTGGGAAATATGATCAGTTCATTTGGTGTTTACTATCCACTCTTCCTCAGCTGAATGCTCCATAATATTCAGCATATATTTTCTTGTCTACCAGCTTATGTCTACTTTTATTATCTCCTCTCATTGCTTCATAGCTGGTGTGAAGAAATATGCAGCTGCTGGTTTTGAAGAGCAAAAATATTTACCATGATGCTTTCTTTCTGGAGCTTTGAAACTTGCTTTATTTAAAAATCTCAGAACAAAATATTGGGGAATAAACAGTTAACCCATCCCCCCACATTTATTTGGGATTGGATTTATTGAAGTACCTTCACAACCTTCAGATCAAGGTTGTGAGCTTGTGAGCCAGATCAGTGGGCAAAATATTGGGGGGAAAAAATTGAAGTTTTTCATCCCTTTCTATTACACCTATATTTTTTGCTTCTCTCTTTTGAATACCAAACCCAGCCTTGCCTTTCTCCCCCCAAAGAACATATATGATCCCATCCTGTCCTCCCACCCAGGCTGTCCTCCCTGTCCTAGCATCAGGATTATGAAGCAAGGAGCAGTGTCCTAACCTTACACTGATTTCTTTTCTGTCCCTGGGGGAAGTTTTCTCACCTTTCCCAACTAATTCTCTGGACCCCTGAAGAGAAGCACCCATTGAGAGAGACAGAGAGAGAAAAAAAATCAGTACTGAGCTTACTTACTAGTAAAAATGCTGCTCAGTAAAACAGCCCTGATCTGAAGTCATCAGACAAGAAACTTTAGGTTTCCACCTAATCCTCGTTTCTCTGATATGTTTTCCTCATCTTATTGGACCCACTTATTCTTCAGACAGCTCAGCTGAAAATGTACGAAAATGCAGGAACCTATTCTGGGGCTGTTCAGTCTCCTTCCCAAAGTGGAAGGGCTTGGGGGTCATTTGAGCACCAGGGGGAGTGGAGGCTGTGGATGTTATGTGGAGTTTGTAAAAGCAATTTGGGCAAGAGGTGTGGCTGGCTAGCAAAGGTCTAGTTGTAAAACTCTTAGGCTTTCTGCTAGGAATAGCAGGTTCCCAATATTATGAACTTTGCTAGCGAAGTGAAGTGCATTTCTCAGTTTAATGCATCAGTTTTATGCAGATCTCTGTCTGCAGAGGTGAGTTTTGGGGTCTGGAGCAACAGGCATCCATCATGTACTGGCTTTCTGAACTCTTAAGGGAAAAAGCCCACAAATGCTGGTTGTACTTCACTATTGCTCTAACAGGAACCTTAAGAAGGAAAGTAAAGGAGAATGAGTCAAACACATCAGGGAATGGGCTGGTGTTAACTGTCCTCCCTCTGTCTGGGATTGAGTGGACCCACAGTCCATATATCTCAGGATAGCACAGAACTGTAGTAGTGAACTCCATGGCAGGCAGCAAGACAAATGGATTTGAGGAATGTTTTAGCATTTCTTTGGCTTCAGACCAGTGTTTTAGGTAGTTCTGTGTTTTCCAGTGTTTCCTGAAGGAGATGGTTTCTGAGCAAGCTAAGGCCAAATCCTTGTCTGCTCTGAGTTAATGAGTGGTGTGGGATGGGGAAAGTTGGCAGCAAGAGGTGGATTTGAGCCAGTTTCTCCTGTTGTTGGTTTTGAAGTGATGGGAGGGTCGTGTGGGTGCTTTGCAGAAGTTGGATTTAGGTGACATGGCTTGTGGTATGATTCTAGCTGACCAGCCAAGATCATCTTCCTGTGACTTATCTGGAAGAACTGGTAACCAGTATAACACTGGCTAATCCAGTGTTGGCCCTGGGCAAGCATTTGCCAGGGTCTTCGTCTTAGATTCATCCTATGGCTTCATCAACCTCAGACAAACAGGAAAGTTGAACAAACATGAGACACATAGAGCAGGGCTGAAGACCCCATCAGTCACCACATCCTCAACTCCTGTGGCACCATGATGGTATCACAGCTGTCACACTCCAGTGGTGCTGTATCCCTACTTATTTGGGACAAAATGGGATCATTCCTGCATGGGACAAGGGTGAGTTGGCCTCAGTTGTTATTCAGAAGGTTTTGCTGTTTATGGGCTTGGTGATGGTGATAATCCTGGCACTGTGGAAGGCACAAGGAGATGTGGGACCTGCCAGCAATATTTTACACTGCTGTGCTTTGAATAAGAAGGAAACCTACCAGGCACATAATTCATTCCTAATGCTACACCATGAAGCTTTTTGCTGCTTGCCACCCTGTGGATGTAATCAGTCATGGGATCTCTTTTTTAGATGTAATTACAGCATTAAGCATACTTTCCCTTCTACCATAAATATGCGTGGTCGGGCTCCATAATTACACCACTTAATGTCATTACATAATTCTACGTAAGAGCAGATGAAGCAACCAATTCATGGCTCCTGCTCCCTTTTTGTTGCTGCTGCTTTGATCATCAAATGGGTGCTGAGACTACAAATTCCACATCCTGTGTTGGGATGAATCAGGCTTGGAGAAACAGCTCTCTGCCCAGATGCACTTCCACCTGGTGTCTTGAGGCCCCTCAGGTTCACAATGACTTGAAGGATCTGGGCTTAAGTGATGTTTTCAAGTCTGTGGAGGTTGCTATAAACTAATAGCAAACTGTGACTTGTCACAGCCTGGTGGCTCTTGGGGCTGGTGTCCCCAAAGGAAGGAGGACTTGAGGGTCAGTCTGTTGGGGGAGCCAGAAATGTAAACACAGTGTGGAGGGGAAGATCAGCAGTGTCAGTGCAGTGCCAGACCATGACCTTGGCAGGTTGGGGGAATTTTTTCGTGCAGTCTGGACTGGCTGAAGGGATGGCAGCTTCACAGCAAATCTGAAAGATGTTTGCTGCATGGCTTTGGTGCCCTTCTCATTGGATGGTGTCACCCACCCATGGCTAGCACTGTCCTGGGCAGAGAGCAAGCTGAGGATATGAGGCAGGGACACAGACTTGATGAGGGACATGTCCCCACAGCTGGGTGCCACCAGTAAATAGTGGTGGCTGCTGCACACCCACCAAAGAGCCTCCCCAGAAATCCTTGTTTGGCCCAGGGGCATGGAAGGATAATGCTGGGATACACCCCCTTCAGTTTGGCTTTCACCTGTAGCTTTCTCCTCCTGGACTAAAATCAGTGGATTTTAGTGTTTTAGTTTTGCTGTTTGTTCTTAATGCTTGCTTGGGGAGCAGGAGGGAAAGAAGGTGAAATTGTGTTTATTATGTTTATTATGTTTCTTTAATTAAAAGAATGAACAGATAAATCCAGTCTTAAAAAGAAACCAACACCAAAGAGCATGAGCTTGGGAGCTGCACAAGTGGCTCACTTCCTCTGGGTTTCTAAAGAAGTACAACTCCATGAGACATTTTTTTGTTCCTGTTTCTTCTGTACACAGCATGGCAGAAGCTTTAAGCAAAATCTGTCCCTAAGTAAGCCTCCCTGGGATGTGCAGCTGCCAAAACAAAAATCAGGCAATAAAATCGGGCTTGTGACCTCCAAACAATTTGTCTTATTTTGTTTTCTCTCTCTTTAATCCCTTCTATATAGTTTTCTTTATACTTTCTTTGAGCAGTACTGTGCCTGGCCAGTTTTGTCCTCACTCCTTGGGAGACTGCAGCCACTTCTGTACCAGATCAGAGTTTTTGGCAGTGCCACTGTCAGCTGCCCCATGCCCTGCCCTGGGTCATGCTCCAGCTGGAGGAGGGTTGGACCTTCATGGGACTGTCAGACAAGGTGTACATTAAAGTTTTGTATTTTTGGGTAGCTTTTCCTTGTTCTCTCTCAAAATTGCTCTGATAGCTTTTTGGGAAATGGTGCAATGAGGGATTCATGGTGCATTTGTACTCACGCAATTAAATTGTTTGTAGTTCTGTGGAAAATCAAAGCTGGAAGTAAAACTTTGCAATGACAGCATCAGCTTATTGCTTTTCCATTTTCTGTCTGTGTTGTTACTAGAAGGGCAGTTGAGGAACTTCTAAATTAGTTGACTTCCATCTCCCTGTAAAACCACCTGATTCCCACCTGATTCCCTTTTCTGAGTTACCTTACTCTGCATTTAGGCATCACACATGAGCAAAATAAGTGTCTGCTTCTACAGCATACCTCTTATTTAAAAGAAAGCTTTATCCACTGCTGCTATTTAAAGGCCTATGTAACTTGTCCATAACATGACATAAGAATAATCCTTTTCAATCTTCAAGAAAGTATATTTTGTGGAAGTGCTTGGACTTAAAGTAGTGTTTTCTGAAGTCTGTTTCTTTGTTTATTTTGCCACGGGAAGGATTATGCTGCAAGCCTCATCTCTCAGAAAGAAGCACACGGTAATGGACTTTTTATAGGCTGAGGAGACACCAATTATGAATTTAGGGGCAATCTAATATTGTTCAGAATAATGGCTTCTCCTATCTGTATTTTTATTGTTGCTTTGGTAGCCTCATTGCTCTCTGATTCTCTGAAATTGCAGAATTGCCTGCAGAATTGTGGTTTATTAGAGACCAGAGCTGCAGGTCTGGCAGCAGTCAGAGAGTTTGGAGACACAAGCTGATCTCTGCTGTCAAATAAAGAAGAGACAAAAAGTTTCTTCTGTGTGGAGGAGAAGATAAAGAGCACAGAAGAGGCAGTGCTACCCCAGCTGATGCCCTCTGAAGGACTGGTGTGGAAACTGGGACCAGTCCTAGTGAAGCTTCCCTCCAGTTGCTAGAAACAAATAACCTGATGTTTCTTTCTTGTTCCCTGGCAACAGTTCCAGGCTGGATGTGTGCAGTCTGTGGTTGTGTATGTGGTTTGCATATGGTGAACTGAGAGTCGTGGGCAGTGTCAGAGGGAGAAAGCTTAGAACAAAGCTTGGTTGTTTCTGCTGCAGTTTGGGAACCTCTTGCAAAACTCACAATGAAAAGTCATTTAGCAGTGTAAAGAGACCTTTGTGCATGATTTTCACTGGAAAAGGACCTCATTTTGCATGCATTTGTAATACTGACCAGCAGGCCATCACCTTTCCTTCTTTTGCAGCATCAGCCTGGAAGCATTTGCATCTTCTGCCCTTTGCACTCCCTGTCAAACACACCATCAAGTTCATGCCCTGTGTCTGCTGAAAATAATTGTTTTCTGGAGTCATGATAATTGTTTATAGGATTTTCCTAGGATATGGATTAAAAGCATGAAATTTGTTGCTGTAAGTCATCAGACTTCATCTCTTCCCAAATGAAATGAAACTCTACCACTCTGAAACTCTCTGGTACTCTCTACAGCTACCTGGAAGGAGACTGTAGTGAGGTGGAAGTCAGTCTCTTCTCCCAAGTAACACTCCATGGGATAAGAGGAAATGGGCTCAAGTTGTGCCAGGAGAGGTTTAGATATGACATCAGGAAAAATTTCTTCATGAAAAAGGTTTTCAGGCCATGGGACAGGCTGCCTGGAGCACTGGTTGTCATCATCCCTGGAGGCATTTAAAGGACCTGTAGGCATGGAGTTCAGGGACATGGTTTACTGATGGATTTGGGAATACTGGGTGAATAGTTGACCTAGATGATTTTAAAGGCCTTTTCCAACCAAAACAATTCTGTGAGTTTATGAAAAGCTTCATGCTTAGGCACTTCTTGGCAATGTCATCATGCTACCATTGGGATGGAGACAAAGGTGGGCAAAGCCACAGGGCTGGGAGCAGCAAACCCTGCAGTCTGTGGGGGATGAAGGGCTGTTTGCCAGAGGCATCATGAGATTAGTTCTTTTGTGTGTCTTTGCATGCACTGCATGTGATGATATCTGGAAACATCAGCATTTTTGGTCTGTTGAAGAGACATGGACACAAAGGCAGGAGAACAGGACTTTACTGTGGCACTAGTAAAGTTCTGAATGTATGGCACAAATCTGGGGTGTGTGAGCTCTCAGCTTAGGGAAGAGTTTTGCAAAACTGAGAAGAGTGATAGTAGGTTTTGTTACAAAATCTAGATTTTCTCCTGTAGTGGCATATGTACAGGTTCCTGTCTATAACACCAAAGCCCCTCAAGGGAACCACCAATTATGTAAAATAAAGCAAACAGAAACTTGGAGCAGGTCTTAGAGCAAGAATTATTGTGGCATTTAGAACTCTGCTATTGCAGCAAGTTGAGTCCATGTTGGCTTTTCTTGAGAACTGAGTTTCCCTCTCCAGTGCCCTGAATACCATCTGTAGTTGAGTGTGCAGATGTGAGCTGAGGGCATGGCATGCAGCCTGTAGATTCAGCAATGATGTTTCTCAGTTATTAAGCTGTGTACGAATCTAAGCAGAGCTGATCATCTAATAGATGAAAAAATCTGAAGTGTGATCTCTTCCGTGTCAGTTACCTCCACAGTGTCCCTTTCCACCTTCTTTTCCTCCCCTCTGCTTATAGATGTGTAATTTCCTGAAAAATTTCCTCCATCACATTTATTTTTAGGCCTGTGTTTGTTTACCAGAATCTCTCTGAAGCCTGGCTGGGTAGCAGTGCAATATCCACTCATTGATTTCCTAGCTCTCATTAGCTTAAATACTTAGTCGAAGCAGAGGGTAAGGAGGTCTTTAACTTGGGATTTCAAGAGCCATTTGGTTTTAAGATGAGCCTTTGTGATCTCTTTCATCTGAAACAGTTTTAAAAGGGACCATTTATGTTATCATTCCACTTTAATGTTTACTTTCTGGCATGAGCAGCTGGTTGCTTCTGTTTATAGCACTTTGAAACGGGAAACTGAGTTAGATATAGAAATTAATGAGCTCACTGATCGTTTGCCAAAGAAAACGTGGAATAGAAGATCCATGTAAAAAATGAACTCCCAAGATTTCCCTGAAAAATGTCTTTTCCTTTATCAGAAATTACAAATGTGAAACAATGCAATGATTAAGCTTATTTTTTTTTTTTTTGGTTTTGTGAAGGTCACTGTGCTTTCTGGAAGGCAGCATTAGTAAGCCCTGGATGTTGTTCCCAGCATTGATCGGAAATGTCCTCTATTAAGTCACTTCACTATTCAAAGCCTCTCATTGCCATCTATTACATCTAAAACTCTTCTTTTTGTTACAAAAGTGCTTTGAGACCCATAGGAAAGTACTCTAGAAGAGCCAAACTTAGAATGTTCGTGTCAGAAGCATGACTTGAGCCATGGTCCAGCCTTTCACTTCATCTCGGGCAAGGAACATGATCCCTATACAGTCCATACAGCCCGGCAATATTTTTTATCCTGGTCAGTTGTCACAGCACACCAGGGTCTGGCTTTTGTTACTGCCAAGGTGAGATTTTAAGAATAAAAAGATTCAATTAAAAACTAATTTCTTTATAGGTAGAGACAGCTCTCATGTACAAAGGTCCAAGAAGAAGAGATGGGCATTGAAAATGGAGAAAATAATAGAATAAGTTGGGTTGGTTTGTTTGTTTAAGTTGGCTCTTAAATATTTAAGTTTAAGGCAGACATCAGGGAAACTTTAAAGGAAGGAAATTAGAAAGAGGATGTGAAAATGTTACAGACACCCCTTTGCATGGTTTTAACACAAGCCCTTCTTACCTTCTTCAGCTTTCCAGAGAAGAAACCATTTCTCGTGGGACAACACTCAGCAGAAGTGTCTTGATCTGCTCTGTAGTTCCAGTGGGTCTGACTGAAAGCCCAGTGGTCAGCAAACACACTTTGTTTCACAACTCCAGCCAGCTGGCTAAAAGAAAATGCTTTTCCTGGGGAGTGCACAACAGTAAATTATAGTACAGTTATAGGAAGCATTAGTTGTTATTAGACAGTTAAATAAATTATTACAGTTTTGAAAGCTTAGCTCTACAAGACTGTTTTAAAATCATGTCTTCTCCAGCGTGCCAAAAGACCCAGCTGAATTACTGAGCCTGAGTAAACAAATCCTTGTGGTGACCCCCCATTTGCCCACCTAGAGATTTTAGTGGTGCAAATGCAATATTTACTGATGCATATTACATATGCATCACATATTTTAGTAAACCCAAAGCTTTAATATTGACCTACCAGTAGAGCAAAAGCCATCTTTGGATTAAGGCTTGCAGTGTTGATATATTGTTGGTATTCTGTCCCAAAGAGGTGTTTTCTGTAAAGAAGTATAAAAGATTGTCCTCAGACCCCAGGCTCAGGTGTCCTCATTCAGGATGCTGGGTCAGCCCACTGGGGAGTGTTCCCCACTGACATCCATTTGCTGCAGCATACAAAGAGGAAAGGTGAGCAGATTGGGAAGGTACTTCCCTGGAAGGAACAGATTTTTTTTTTATTTTTTATTTTTTATTTTTTTTTTGTATTATGAAAATTACAAAGGTCAGGCTGCAAGTGAGAAAAATTTATTACAAAAATTCTGCAGTTAACAGGTAGCCCGAATACATAAAATTTCACTGGAGGAAGATTTATTGAGGCAGCATGTTTTAACTGAGAGAATATACTAGCAAATAAATGCTTTACTCTATTAAATATTAGAAGGGCAGCAGGGCAGGCTTCCAGCTTTTGGTGCTGAAGTCTGATGAACAAATATTTGAAGAGAGAAAGGGGAGGGAAGACAGAAGAAAAGATCCGTGGCATTTGCCTGGGTAGATGATTTTCTGCTTGGAGTTGTTATGTCTCAGTGGGGAGTGGGTAGTGTCAGTTGTTTATAAAATACTGTTGTGACAGAAGTGTGGGACTTTAAAACTCAGGTTCTTATCTTGCCAGCTCATCTTGTGATTCATGTCAGTCAGCAGCAGCTGAGCAGAGCCTTGCTGAGGGTATTATTTACTTTGTTTTTGTTTTTCATCCTGGAATCCTACTTTATTTGTCTTTATTTCTTTCTTCAGCTTCATAGTGAGTGAGAGTCAACATCCCAAAGAGTCTGTGGTCTAAAGAAAGAGGAGATAGATATACAAATGTTTAGTTGCTAAGAACCTGAATGGTAAAAGCACATGGAGAAGCCTGAGTGTCCCAGCCTCCTCCCACCACCTTGTGTCCTAGGAGCTGCCACATATTATAATTACTGATTTATTTCTTTAGCACTTGTGGTACTTCATGAAGCACCTGAGCTGAGTCTGCCCTTGGGCTGGCAGATGGGTTATTTAGGCTCCTAGCCCTGCAGGGCTCATTCTCATGTAAATCCATCCTTCACAGGAGCTGCTCCTATGATTGGCAGTTATTTGTGTGAGGAAAAGCAAAGTCTGCCCATAAATAATGCACCAAGTATAATGCAGAAAGAGCAAATCTGTTTATATATTTTGCATGAGATAGTTACTGCATTCAAGTCAAACTGAAGAAAGAAAGATAACCTGTGGATCAGAGACTGGGACCAGCATCAATTCCTCCAAAACTGCCAGGTGGGCTCCATCTCCAATTCTCAGCATCCAAGTTTTGGGAAGAGGGAAGAAGAGTTCTGCTGCCATAGCACTCCCTTCGTGGTGATTAGGAAGCTCCTCAGAGAGATTTGGGTGTGAATCCCAAATTATTTGGCTTCCACTGGTGGTTTGAAGGGTCTGGTGGCATTCCCACTCCAGCTTTAGACATTTTGGGTGGTTGTTGTCTAAGCTGTTTCTGTTCAAGTGGTCAGTGGGGACAGAGGATACTCCCCATGGTTAATTCTTCTGTCTTTCCTTAAAATAGGGGGGAGGATCTCCTTTTCCATGGCATAGACTAGATGCTCAACTTTATACATCTGCACTTGAAACTTAATCCCAACCTCCATGACAGTATCATGGGTAAAACACGTGGATAGAAACCTCATGAGTTCTCTCATCCAATGAGGGTCACATGAGGGTCACCCTCTCACATGAGGGTCAATTCAGGTTGCTCAGGGCTTGATCCAGTTGGGTCTTGATGGCTGGAGACTTCCCAACTTCTTTGCCCATCCTGCTCTACCTGAACCTGTATTTCATCTGAGTATTTCCAATGGTCTGCAGCCCCATAGAAGACTTATTTTGAGGCCACTTCTTCTGTGAATCCCACAGATTTATATGCACAAGTCAGGGGACACAGGTGGCACAAGTCAGGTGGTGGCTCCTTTAGGCATGCCCAGTGGCAGAACCAAGGTGACAATTTTTTTGCCAGGAAATGTAGGTTCAGGTGGCATTTCTGCAGGTGGTAAAAGAGATCAGATAGTGTTTCTTGGACCTCTGCTACTTAGTTATCACTGTTCTGTTTGTGCTGCACTTTAAGCATGAAGTGCTGTAGTTCAGAAAGTATTTTAGGTGAAGGGTGGTTTTTAAGTGCACAGCTTCAGAGTGGATTTGTCAGCCCTACAAAACATGGGCTGCTGTGAGAGAGCTTGCAGGGCTGGAAGAATGAGGTCTCATCTAGGGAAAGTGTTCCAGAAAAGAGACTTTCAGTTTTCTAAAAGAGGATTTCAGTGCTTGGTAAAAATCACCTCTAAATGTTTATTCTCCTGTGTATTCTGTGTGTGCAGCTTCTCTGCAGAGTTGTCATGAGTGCAAACTTTGGAGTTCTCCCTCCCTTAAGGATTTTTTGTGTAGAAAGAAAAAAAGAAAAGAAGTAATGAATTTCATTTTACAGAGAACTTACCAGGAAATGTAAGTTAAAGAGTTTGGGAAAAAAAAATGCTATTTAGATTCTTTCTGTTCATTGCTTGACTTATGAGTTTTAAGGTTTAGGATTCCAAAGCTTCTTCCACATTCAATTGAGTAATTGAGAATTTCTGCTTTTTTTTTTTCATCCTTCCTGAAGCTACAGCACAGCAGGGTGGTATGAAGAACATCCATGTCTCCTGGGCCTCAACCTAAGCCCCAGCCCTGCTATTTCATGATGAGACATCCCTTGTATCTTCATTTGCAGCTCCTACAGAGAGCAAAACCTACCCCTGAGTATTAGCAGTTGTAAACTGTCCACTTACATTTATCTCTTCCTTCTGTCTCTCTCAGCAAGATATAATAATTTAGGATTGATGTGGGAGCTTACAGGTGTTATTCCTGAGACTGACTCACTCCTGTGGTGGCATTTTGTTGCTGTGCAGAATCTGCCAACCTCCCTTGGCTGACCTGGCTGTCTGCATTGGGTCTGAATTGCTATCCCCTGGGGTGTCTGGGGAGAAATGTCCCTTCTGACCATCACATCCTTTGCTGGATGCAGCTCTGAAGTGTTTTCCCTGCCTGGCTCAGCAGGGTGTGAGTTCAGCTTGGGACCTGGCTTTTGGCTCCAGCTGAACTTCCTTCCTCGGGAGGATGATTGAAGAAAGCAGCCCACGCATGGGCCTTTATCTGAGGCTTCTTGTAATTTTGTTTCAGAACAGAGCTATTGCAGCAGTGGGAAATGCAGCCTGTACAAGGCAAGGCTGACGGGAGCTAAAACCACCACTAAAACCACAGCAAGGGCTTTGCTGTAGGGTTTGTCAGCCCTGAGATGCAGTTTTCAAGAGGGAAGCAGAGCCCCAGTCTGCCCAAGCCACAAGTTTTTGTGATCAGTGGCTGGCAGTGGTTTTGGAGACCTGTACTTTAAACAGAGACTCTGATCTCCTGTGCAGGGATGTAGCAAGCCCAAGAGTGGCTGGCATGGATTAGAAGCAGCTCTGCCTGCTGGAGCCCCACGTTCTGGCATTTGTTGCTTTGAGCTTTCCCACACCCCTGCCCCAAACACTGACATTTCCTCAGAAGTGGGGGTCACCCAAGTGGCATCTCCTGCAAAGAGCAGGAGGCTGCAAGCTGGTGCCTGTTAACCACAGACCTCTCAAACCTGCATGGCCGTGCACAGTAAGACAGGTGCTGGTTCTGTATGTCACCAGGTGCTGATGGCACTTACGTGTTCTGTAGCAGCCACTACCCGCAAGTCAAGGAGAGGAACCTCTGTCCGTGTCTCAGTGTGGTTCCCAATGGGAAATCTACTTACTTGGGCTTGTGCAGGGGGAAAGAATTTAGCACTAAGCATTTCTGCAGAGTTTGGTTTCTCCATCAGCCTCGGTGTTACCCTCCCTGGGTGGAAAATGGAGTGGGGATGGCTCAGCCTGCTGGGGATGAGAGATGGCAGCCAGCCTGGCAGGGAAGAAATGGCACTGAGAGGGAGCACCAGGCACTTGTGACTCTGCCCAGTAAAAAAGGGCACTCCCAGGGGAGAAACCTTTAGAGAAATCTGACTTCTTTGATAGGCACGATCAATGTAGGAAGATGAAGACATTTATCAGTGAATCTAGTGATTTTATTGTGGTTATATTAAGGATAATTTTGTCCCTGTGGCATAAGCCCTTTTAGATAGAAAACTCCTCTAACTGCTTGGTAGTAAAAAGAGTGACTGTTTTCTTAAACCTCAGTTTTTGGTGAGTTTTTGTTGTAATTGAAAACTTAACGGGGATTTTTCTCAGAAAAGTTTGTTAAAAGTCCAGTGTGTTATCTCTTCTTGAGATGGAGATAGTTGAAATGTTTACAAATTAAAAATGTTTTCAATAAGTATCCATTTTGTTCATACAAAAATTAGTGGGAGGTGGTCCTAAGCCTGATTCAATGCTGTTCTGCAATAACCTATCCATTTACTTCATAAGCTTCACTGATTAATTTCATAGTTGCTCTAGTTTCCCTTCTTGGATATCCCTATATTTATTTTTAATCTGAATCCTATTATTCAGTTTCTTATTATTATTCTTCATCTTTCCAGGGATGAAGGAAAGAGAAATTTTTGATGTGCATGATGGAAACACAGTGATAGGTATTTTTCTTCAAGAATATTAGTGCTCACATAGGTCCATGTGTATAATTTATTAATTTAACCCAAATTAAAGCAGTGCATGGATTGCAGCATGAAATGAAAGCCCATTACTGCAAATACCTGTGAAAGGAGAAGCTGTGTTCCAAAGAGCTTTCAATGCCAGACCAAAGGTAAATTGTTGAAGCCCATCAGCAACCTGTAACCCAACAGGATTTGAAGCCAGGTCTCGAGTTAAGTCTTCCAATCACAAAACCATCCTTCATTTCCGAACAGGGTGATTCAGAACTTTAGGCCAGCTTTTTCCACCAGTTCCCAATAAGAAGAGTCACAGCATGGTGATTCCTTATTTAAAAGGGGGAAAAAAGGTCCACACTGAATACAACTTTCCTGGTTTATTTTGATCATTTCCAGCAGGCTCTCTCAGCTACAAGATGAGGTTTATTACTGTGGTTTTTTGTTAATGAAGTTCATCTCTCTTTGTTATACTTCTGTCCCCTTAGAAGCAACTTTTTGTTTTACAGGATGATCCCTGATATTGTGCCTTAGGGCTGTATCCTGCAGACAGGCTCAGGCAGTGCTCCCCTCTAAGTCATATCACATAATGACTTGTGAATGAAAGATATTTCAGATCAAGGAAAACAGGAAAGTTCAGTGCAGAAGAACAGCACAGCTCTCATCCAGTTCTTTTCATTCCCTGATCCTCAAGGGATGTGTAAAGGAAATGGTTCATTTATGCATATTCTGCAGAAGGGAAAAAATTCAGAAGGTTCAGAATCACTCAGCAAAACGTGAGTGAATCAAAACTAGGATGTGGGTTTCAAATCTCCTGGACAATCTTTTACTATACCATTTCCCAAAATTATTATTGTCTAATTAGAATTTTACATTATTATTTTTGGTGGGATTTGTTTTTCTGAGTGAACTTTTCCTAGTTTTTGATCATTTAGTTTTCCCAGTGAGTTTACCAAAGAGATGTGGTGGAAGATGGAAATTTTTTTAACCAGGGCAACTGGACAAATACCTGTCATCAAGAGGATGTCAGTGGGGGAGTGTCAGAAGTAGAGAGAATATTTTACACATTGGGACAGAGTGAAACATCAGCATCCCATGGCATACTTCAGCTGGAGCACATGTCCCAACTGTATCAAACAGTTCTGCCAAACTGATAAGGCCTGAAAGCTGGCCAGGAAAGCTATTTCATGCTGCGGATATTGCATAAGAACACATTGGTCTCTCATTTATTTACAGGAGGATGTATATAAAATCTGAAATCTGTTTTCTGGCCCATGGCTGATTAAAGGAAATGGGAGAAAGATGGGGTAAAGCATCCTTTGGTTTGTTTCTTTTGTTCTGTACTCATTTATCTGTAGGAGAGAAGGCATTGCCCCGTATGTCCCTTGTATCTGGTTTGCTTGGTATTTCTGGGGGCTTGGCTGCAATCAGCCCTGAGTGCTTTGCTAGTTCTGACAGGGCACAATCTGTTTCAGATAGTTAAGGAAGCTGGATGGTCAGCTTTGCACTTGTTTGCTGGGTAGGACTGTAGGAAATAAGACAGACCCTCAGCTGCCAGGTTAACACTTGAGTTCTCTTCTTTCTCCGTGGCCAGGATTTGCTGATACACAGACTGGACTTGCAGGCCCTGCTTTTGAAACAGTCTTAACTTTTTGTCACGCTTTAGATAGCTGCTTATCTCCTGTTCAGTCCATACAAGCTACTGCTTGGTAGGAAAGGAAGAAAAGGAGACACCTTTGTCCCAACTCCTGCAGCCATTCTTCATGTTTTCCTTATGTTTGTGTCACTGGTAATTGAGAAACATTGCTGTCTTCTTCAGCCATGAGTAGTCATTGAAGGGTTTCTCCAGGTTTGTGTAAGCAAAACGAAGACCAGGATTAAATTGAGCACCTGGATTTTTGGAGGGAATTGGCAGCATTGTGTGCTTGTCATTTTGGTCTTTGTTAGGGTCTGATTTGGTAGGTTGAATTGCTGGTGCTGTGGTGGCACAGAAGCTTCTGGCTGTCTCATGTAGCATGTGAGTTGTGCTGTTATCTTTCTTTCTGTTTTTATCTTGCCATCACCAGCTTTCAATATTGAGTGCTTTGAAATTGTTGGTCCTACAACATCCAAAGAAAGAGGAAAGAACCCCAAACCCTTGACTTTTACAATCCTTAAGACAGTTTGTATCTTCTGAACCAGGCTAGTCACTTACAGAGGTCACAACATGCCTGATAAAGAAAGACATCATTAAGTGGAATTGATAACAGAATAGTAAAAGCTGATTTTTATTCTCAGTTGATGATTCTCAGGAGCTGTGGCCCCTGGAGAGCCTGACATACCTGCTCAGTTCATCAGAAAGGTATGGTAAACTGGGAGAAAAAAAGGATTAGAAATTTGTTTTATGACAGAGTTAGATGGAGCTGAGAAGGTTTTTGCTCTGCATCTGTTTACAAATTTTGAGTTCAATGATCAGAGTCAGGTTTATGTTGATTTGGCAGCTTCTACCCAGCAACCAAAATTGGTTGACCAGCTAAACCAGCTGGAGATAGGCAGAGCAGGGCATCTTCCCCATGGAACCAAACCACGTGCTATAAGGAATTTGACCCAGGAGAGCTTATTCCCCATCTTTCTTTGGTAGGCTCCCGAGGTTGCATTCTCTGAGCTGGGAGTTGTGTGGAAGTGTGACAGGGAATGATAGCTTGCTTCAAAATTAATTACAGTGAGATAAGGGTTGTGAAATAGAGCTGTTCCTCTTGGAGCTGTCAACGTCTCCCTCGTGCTTGTTCAGTGGTCATGTTGCTTTTTCTGGATGTCAATGGCATCCCCAGTTGTTAAAGCCACTTTGTGGTTTGTACCGTCTGCACAAGTTGTAGTGAAATCTCACAAGTCTACTTGAGGACATGAAATCTGGTATTTCTGTGCCAGATGTACATATTGTCTCCATATACCTTTTTGTTGGAAATGGCTGAAGTCTGATATATTCTGAATATTATCTGAATTTCTCTGAGCAAGGATTACAAGAAGACTGCAGGGGGTTGTGGCTTTGAGAGGATAAATCCAGCCAGGATCTCACAAAACCACCATGTAAAAATGGCCACCCAAAAGGTGTTGTTGACTGAACCTTTCTGAAGGAGTGTACTGGGAGAGTTGTTTAACTGAACTGACTCCTCAATTGCTCCCACATAGGCAGCTGATTTGGCAGGAGTTGCTAAAAGTAATGGGGTGGTGGGAAGAACAATTCTTCAACCTGACAGATCTGAAAGTTACATAATTTTAATGGTTTGTAGAGCCTGTCACCTGTTAACAGTTATTGAATAGCTCAAAGAAATGATGTGCTGAGAAAGCTAGAGGCTAATAAGGTGGAAATACTGTTTATTAATATTTTTACCATGTAGCCCCATTACCTCAGGCATGAGCCTCTCTTCAGCCCTCATAGAACTCACTGTCCCAGGTGTATTTGGGCTTTGGTAGGGTGTTTGGTGTTGGTCCACCAAGACCAGATAAATGACACAGATGAGGGGTGAGAAAGTGCTTGTAGTGAGTGAAGAGTAATAAAAGTCTCTATTTCTACTTGACTGCAGATGAAAAAGTCTTCATTGGGTGTCCCATATTACAGATGGAAAAGATAAGGCAAAGGTGAAAGGGACTGTGCTTTGCATCTGGTGTCTGCACAGGACATGACTTGGGCTCTTTTCTAGGGTTTGGAAGATAAAAGCTACCAAGATATAGGTCATTCTACCATCCCTCACCAGCTGCTGGTATCAAGTATATTGTCAAATGGGTGAATTCTGCTTGATGGCAGCCTTTAGGTTTATCCTTTTGTGATTCAGGTGTGATTGAGTTTCACTTACTAGAGTAAATATAATTTTGACAAATCTAGGCAGTCAAACTCCTCTGAGAAACAGGATGCATTTAATTTTTCATTGTAACCAAAGGAGGTTTGAATGACTGAATTTTGCAAACATTAGTCCCAATGTTATATACAGTTATCAATATGTATCAGATATATCTCTATATATATCTCAATATGTATCTGTGTACACACAGACATTAATATATTTTTAAATTAAGAATATTACTGTATTAAAATATACAAACATATGTGTACATACAGACATAATTATGTTAAAATGCATTTCTGCTCTTCTGGCTGAGCAACAGCCTCGATTTCTGATGTTTCAAGTTACATTAAGAGAAGGCTTCTGAAGTTGGAGTTCCATGAACTTTGACACAAGAAGTCTTTCTTGCTCAGATTATTGCTCTCACTGCCCTTTAAAAAAAAAAATGTGGGTTTTTTTAAACTAAATTTCCTGGGCAAATATTTCTCCATTTTGCTGGTTCAATGAGCCATTATTTGAGCAACCTGATGAAATCATCTTATTACAGTGATGGCTTTAGGGTATTTCTGGATTTTGATTTGATAGCTCGATTGTTTGATTCTGTACTAAGGATGGGAGAACAGCAGAATCAATTCTAAATCAAGCTGCTTCTAGCAGCTGGTGGGTTTTTTTGTTTGTTGTTGTTATTTTTCTCAATTTTAAGACTGTGTAATACTGGAGATAAAGACAGAGTGCAGAAATTGGCCTTCAGCTCAGCCCGGTACTTGGGTACATTGTTTTCCCTTTGCCTTCCATGTATGGCTTTGAAATCTTTTATATTACTGGTGTCCTTGGCTGTCTTGTTGTAGGACATCATTTAACATTTAGTATTGTGAGACCAGAAGGGTCCTCAGCATGTTGTCTTTGTTAAGTGAATTCATTTCTGGGTGGAAGTGTCCACAGGGCAAAGCCACTCTCCCCAGGGGGACAAGTTGCCATCTCTTCAGGAGGTCTCAGCAAATGGACTAAAGATTAAGGAGACAGAGAAAACTGATTTTTACAGCTGCTAAAAAAGATTGGAGACTCACTGCAGGGGCAGCAGGAAGATGTTGTTGCCTTTCACCAGTGGTGGGCTCCTAAACCTTAGCTGAGTGCTTGGTCTGGTCCTGAGACCTTGGCAGTGTTTCATAAGGAGTATGAAAGGGAGGGTGATGTTACCTGGTTTGGAGGGTCTGACATACAAGACCTGTGTGGGTAGGTTGAAAATTATGCCAGTAAAGAATTCAAAAAATATTCTTTGAAAAGCTAATTGAGCTCTTTGTGCATCTCACCAACTGTCTGTAGGGTTTGCTGGGAGTTTTTCAAAAGTGTGCAAAGAGCACTAAAGGATTCTTCTGCTTGTCAGACACATCTGTGTCAGGGTTGTAGCCAATAACCAAGTGACACACACCTTCTGTCACCCCCACTGCTCTACCAAGGGGAGATAAAAGGGGAATAAAGGAAACCTTAAAGATGGGGGGAAAAAAACACTGAAGAGGTTAAATGAAATGAAGAAATAGTAATAACGATATGTAGATATAGATAAAGAGACTCAGTCTCATATAAACACTGCAGGAAAGTCCTCTGTGCTGCTGGTGGTTCTGGCAGTGCCTATTTCATATTTGCTTCTTCACTGTTACTGTTCTCTGTTATGATGTGCTTATTGTCATATTTCAGCATTTAAAGGGTGGCTACCAAGAAGTTGGAGACTCCTTTTTCATCAGGAGTCCCATGGAAAAGATGAAGGGTAATGGGTGCAAGTAACTCCTGAGGAGTTCCCAATTGGGCACTAGAAGAAAATTTTTTCACTCTTGAGAACAGTCAAATATTGGAATAATCTCCCCAGGGGACTGATGGGTTCCCCAACACCAGGCACTTTAATATCTGAGTCTTAAAAGACTCAGCTTGACAGGGTGCTGATCCATCTCATCTAAACTGTGTTCCTACCTAGAAAAGTTGGACCAAGTTGGACCAGATCCAACCAAAGTTGGATCCTTGAGGTCCCTTCCAACCTGGCACACTATGATTCTATGAATATTTCTGCTTCCATAGTACCTGGAAAACATGGAGATTTCTCCTCCAGAGTAACTGTGTTAAAACAGACACGATGCACCCCACAGGTGTGATGAGGACCACACTCACATCAGGTGCTGTCACCTGGGTGAGAAGCACTCCTGCCATTTCTGTCCAGCCTGACCATACAGTGAGGGGCTCCCTCTGCTTTGAAAAGTCACAGTTTAACGTGGACCAGAAAGGATGTGAAAGCCATGAATATTGTCTCATTTTCCAGCATAAGTGTCATCTTCCTTTTATAGCGTTTTCTTGGAACTAGAGGCTTATTTCTAGTTTTTAGCATCAATTATTCCACCAGCTTCAGTTAGCAGCTTTGATTTAGACCTACGAGCCCATTCTCATAACTAATCAAAGCTTTTAATAACACTATCTATAGTGCTCTTGTAACTTTGCTAAAAATTATCTAACATCTGTCAAGAAATGTCAAGCGATTTGTTTTATTAACTTGAATAGTGACAGGATTTATCCAGCCTGTAGCCAGTCATACTCTAAAGAATAATTTAATTTTGGATGTCTACCCATTTTTCAAATGCTTAATGTTTGCATGTTTTTCTCTGTCATTTGTGAGCAACTTTACTGCACGTTCTGCACTACAGAAAAATCAAATTGGAGGTCCTTATCGTAAAGTGTTTGCAATTAAAATGAGAGAACCAGACATAATGAGAGCTGGCAACAGGCTGTGGAGGGTTTTGTAGAGAGACAGCACAAGAAGAGATTGATATTTACTCTTGAGAGAGCATTTTGTTACAAATAGTACAGCTTGTGTTGTACCAAAAGCTGGGTTAGGAGCATTTAATGGTGACCAGTGATAGGATCAAGCAGGATGAGTACATATTAATGTGTATATATTATAAAACAGGCAAACTGGGTGAAAATCTTGGTTCTTCAAATTCAATACATACTTTGTTCCAGACTTCAGTCAGTATTTACCACTTTGAAGGAGATTATATTGTGGGTCCCTGTAGAGAGACATTGTCAACCAGGTGCCTTGAGTTGCCAAAGAGTGGGTGTGAGTCCACCTGTGCCTGATTAGGACAGGCCCCTATTGGGCATGAGCAAGACCAGGGGGCCAATAAAGGTGGGACACACACCCACAGAAGGCACCTCAGCTCACTCTGGTGCGAGGCATGGAGAGGCCAGCAGCTCGTCGAGACTCTGGAGCAAGAAAGGCTCTTCCCGCTACACTTCTACCCTGGAAGCGCTGTGTGGTGGCTGGAGTCCTGGAAGAGACCAGCAGCTCGTCGAGCTTCAGGAGCAAGCATGGCTCCTCCCGCTACAGGTCCCAGTCTAGGCTGTGGAGCCGAGAGGGTAGATATATATATGATGGGGCCTCTCTGGTAGGCTGCTGCCTCCTGATTTGCAGAGACATCTCCCTTTAATTTCATCCCATTCATTATAAGAATTAATTGCCTTAATGCAGTAACAACCATATCTGGGGTTTGCTCCATGAACCTCCTCTTGGGAGAAATAACCTCGCTGTATCTTCCCCCTTTTCACTGTACTGCTGAGATTTTAAACATCTCATGGAGGGACTCTGTGTTTGTATGTATGAGGCCTGAAGGGGTTTAACTCTGGTTTTGGTTGAATCCTCCCAGCATGATTATATGGTGATTAATCCCCACTGAAGGAGTGTTGTTATGGTATAACCTGTTCTGAGCTTTGTAGGAGAGCCTCAGTGGTGCTCTGCTGCTTGCAGAGGCAGATGTGGTAGAGATGGCATCAGGTTATCTCTGATGATTTCAAGGAGTTTTCCATTCGCTTCCCCACTGAACTTGAAATTCTTTTTTTTTTAAGAAAATAAGGGTTTTTTGGTTGGTTGGTTGGATTTTTGTGGGTTTATTGGCTGGTTGTTTTTTTTATTCTGGAGCCTTTATTATTCATAGAGAAATCAAAATCTTGTAAGGATTTTCCCATTTCTGACTACTCCCCAGAGCATACAAGGTGTACTAGGTGTTCCCTGCTTCCCAGGGAAACACAGCCCTCAACCCACAGCTGCTGGAAAAAACACTATTTCTGTCTGCATTTCCCTTCATATATGCTCCATACTCCCAGTCCACAGTCTGGCCCAAAGTTTCTCAAATTCAGGTAAATGCAGCCTGGATGAAGGATTTTTTGTTCTCTTTGGATGTTCTTGGCTGCATCAGTTTTGCAGTAGAAATGAAGAAATTAATTAATTCCTCTCCTGTATGCTTGAAATTTTAGCAGCCAGGGTCAGGTTTGGCAATGGCAGTGCAGGGATGATGTCTTCATGGGCATTGCCTAAGATGCACTGTGGAGCTCTTCTGGAATAAATTGCATTGCAATGTATATTTTATATCTTTATCTTTCAGTTAGGTATTGAAAACAATATGTCAAGTTGAAAGGCAAATGAAAACCTTTGTGTAAATATGCCCTGGAGGTAGGTTGGTTGAACTGTGTATTTTTTTTCATTCCTGGCATCTTGTGAGAAAATTCTGTGTGGGCGAGATGATGCACTGCTGGATTTTATAACAAGGTTCCAGCAGAAAGTCTAACACAAAAATAAGTGTGGATTGTTGGGGTTTTTTTTCCCCAATTTGTTTCAATTCAGCTCAAGTTCTCTCTTTTGACTACACACTTTCTTATACGAGTTTTATCTAAGGAGTTCTGACCAATTTATCTTAGCTTTTAGGAGTCTCTCTTTGCAAATGCCCAGCATCTTTCTTAATGTTGTCACCAGTGGGTTAAGTGTTGATGTCAAACTCTCACCTTCTTCTATATACCCTGAGTTTCAGAAAGGACTTTTTATAAGGGTAAAAAATGCAGTGACAGGACATGGGGTAATGGCTTTAAACTGGAAGAGGGTAGGTTAGGGTTGAACATTAGGAAGAAATTCTTTAGTGTGAGGGTGGTGAGACACTGGCCTGAGATGCCCAGAGAAGATGTGGATACCCCACTCCTGGAAATGTTCAAGGCCAGGTTGGATGGGGCTTGGAGCAACCTGGTCTGGTGGGAGGTGTCCCTGGCCATGGCAGGGAGGTTGGAACTAGATGGTCTTTAAGGTCCCTCCCAACCCCAATCTTTCTATGATTTTGTTTATTTTTTTTATACCAATAAAATCAGAGAAATTATTGTTTTACAGGTGATACTAGGTATTTGCCTAATTATTAAGAATTCCACAGAGTTTAGCTGCTCTGATAAGGGACACACTCAAACTGAAGCTGTGGTCAGCAGGGATGGAGGAGCAGAGGGATCTCCTCAGCATTGCCCCCACTGCTCTGACTGGTGGTTTCCCATGAAGAGATGCTGAGCCCCACCCAGTGAAAAGGGATGGAAAAGGAAACAGATCTTGAGCTGTGCATATCTTGCACTTACATGTTGACTGTAAAGATGCTAAATCTAACACAAGTCAGGTGTCAGCGTTTAAAATAAAAAAGTGTCCAGTCTTCCTGGAATCACAAAAATCTCCCTAAAACAATGAGGTTATGTAAGGTTTTCAGTTGGATTCTAGGTTTTGAGGCTTTAGGGTGAACTTGTACTGGGAAGTCAAACTGTTCCCTGTAACTCTGAAGCCTAACAGGTACCAAAATAAAACAATATAAAACTGAAAGCTGAGCCACAGCATTACTCATGTCTTTACAAGCTCAGACTTTACAAAAAAAAGCCTACAAATACCCCAAGACTGAGGACAAACTTATGAGGGTTGGCAATATCGTTGCTGTGAGTCCAGGAAAAGCAGAGAGTGAAGTCAATTAGAAATTGATGGTGAACTGGGATTATCTGGACTGAAATGTGCAAAGAAAAGCAAGGGTATTATTAAGGATAAGAAAACGAGTCCCTTACAAATTCTTTAATTTATTTCCACAAATACATGGTTTGAGGTGCCATTTGGAACTTAAAAAAGAAATTTTATTTTATTTTTTAGGATATATTCTTCCCAACTTGACAGTGCCCTTTTCAATAATTCAGTGAGGCTGGTGAGCAGAAAAAAGGTGCTGTAGTGAGTCAACTTTGTAGCTCTGCATTGAGTGAGTGGCACTGCAGCCTCACCACAGACACCAAAAGGAAGGAAGAGTAGGGAAGAGAGCCTGAAAATGAGTAAAATTGCTGAGACATTCCTCAGTGACAGAGATATGGAGAAAAGAGAGACATTTTATCTCTCTTTCTCCTTTTGCTTGAGGAAATAATGCCTTTAAAATAGCTGGAAAAAAAATTCATCATGTAGAACACTCTGCCTCTTGGATTTACTTTTCCTGTGGGAAAAATAGGCACCAAACTTCACTTGACCCATGTTCTACTCTGGGTTTTTTCTGTTCTAAAAGTGCCCGTTCTGCTTTCTTCTTCAGAAAATAAGGGAAGGGAAAGCAGCATGTGACCTCAGTTGTTGGGATGAAATATGACAGAGTAAGCAATGGTACTAAAACAAGAAACTCCCTCTTTTTTCCTTCCAGGCACCAGAAAAATCTCACTTCATGCAAACCATGTATTTCGGGATTATCTCTAATTGGGATGCACTGGGACTGAAAGGTTTTAACCACAGACTCTCACAATTCACTGAACTGATCAAAGGGGAGGTTTTCACCAGCAAATCTCCATCTCCTGGGCCCATCTCTAATCACACATGGGAAAAGGGTGGAAAAAATAAGCTGCTTCTCTGCTCTTACCCAGCACGGATCAGTGTGGGAACTTGGGACTCAGCTCCCCAGCAGCTGACAGAAGTAGGGACTTGGCCCTGAATCTTTGATCCAGGGAAAACCCTCTGGTTTGCTGTCAGGCCCTGCTCCAGGGCAGGTTTAGAGGGCTGATCCCCTAAGTCCTGCCTACGTGGGTGTATTTTTGGTTAATACTGGAGCTTCCCAGTCTAAACGTTTAACATCTCTCCTGTTGACACTACAGATCAGAGCTGAGGAAGGCAGCTGCCTTTCCTGATCATAACTTGACATAAAAGAGGTGTCCTGGTTTGGGCCAGGATAAAGATGATTTTCTGTCTTGTACTTTTGCTTTCAGCTAAGTCCCCTGTAAATAGCTGCATTTGCTGAAATTTACAGCAAATTTCTCAGACAGTGTCTGCTTCTGGGGCTGATAATACTTGATGTTTATAGTTACAGCCAGAGACTGGTGTGCAGAGCCAAGGACACTGCTCAGCTCTGAGGAACATTTTACCCTCTGGAAGGAGAAAAGGAGTAAAAAGGCCACACCTGAAGCCCTCCTTTGGGAAGGAACAGACAAGATAGACGCCAAAATTAACCAGAGTATTCCATCCCATATACGTCATACTCAGTATAAATTTGAGGGATAAAGAGGGTCAACCCCCTTTTTTTCCTTCCTTCTTCCCCTGTCCCTGTTTGCTTCAGCATCCTAGGAGGATTCCATCTGTTCCTCTGCCTGTGGTCCTGATCCATTCCAGCCTGAATCTGTGTGTTCCTGCCTCCAGCTCCCAACTGCTGCCGACTCCAGGATTCCAGCCTGGACTTTCCCAGGGCTGCCCTGCAGCCTCGGTGGTAACGTGAGAGTTATTGGGGGAAAGTGGGGAGGAACGTGGTATCAATTTTCCTGTATATTTGTACATATTTAGTAATTTTTCCTATTTATCATTACTGTTTCATTATAGTTGTGTAGTTTAGTTTCCAATCCATAAGTCTCTCTCCCTTATTCTCTCTCCTTTCTTTATCAGGGAGGGGAGGGGGATTAATAGAGAGCATCTGTTATTTGGTTTAATTGCTGGGCCAGTGTTAAACCCTGACAAGCAGAAACTGCTTTTATGTGACAGAGCCTCTCTGTGTGGCTTACTCTGTGGTGGAGGACACCCTTTCCAGTGAGCACGTTAGCATTGCTGGCACACAGACCAACCCTGAAAGATCTTGCAAGAGCAGACTCAGCCCAGGCAAATATTCCCCCTGCAAGGGATGGCACTTGTGATGTCTGCCTGCCAGCTGGGGATGCCATCAGTGCTTGGTTTTGGGGAAGGTCCCCTAATGCTTCACACTGAGGAGATGACAGAGTGGGCAGGAGGAACACAGGGGCTAAAGTCACTGTGGGGTAATGAACCCATGGAAGCTGAAATGGGAGTGATGTCTCCAAAAGAGTTCAGATTTTCCCTTCACCTCTCCCTGGTGTCAGTGATTTGTTAGAAAGGGGTGGCTGGAATAGAGCATGCTGACATTTTTAAGGGGTGTGAAATGAACTTGGCTTTTTCTGGAAATAATTGCAAGTAGTTTGTTTAAAGCAGGATGTAGAAGCTCAGTGTCATGAGAAATGCTGGCAATCTGGGGGCTTCATCCTCATGGGGATGAAGGGCTACAGCATGTCCCACCCTGTTTTCCTTTAGTAATGTAAAACATGACATTAGCAAGGATTAGAACAATCCAAGGCATTCCAAAGGATAGAAAGACCCATCAGGAAGGAATAAGCCAATATTTAAGTAATGACGTTTAGCACAAAGGTTTCCCAGGCCAGAGTACTCTGTTTCAGCCCTATGACAATGTTTTTCACCTTCCTCTCAGAGAGTGGACATAAACCAATGTCACAGACATGGCACAGCACTTGCTGGGCTAGATCCACCTTCTTGGTGAGTATTTTGTTTGTTGGACATCAGAAAATCTGTTGAGAGGCCAGAGAGGGAGAAGAGGGAGATTACCAGCTGGTATAAAGCAGAACGAGTCCATTAGCACCAGTGGCACCCAGCTGGTGCCAGCTGAGGCACTTGTTCTCATGGCTTTTCTGTGCAGAGCTGCAGGAGATGGAAATGGTTATGGACATGAGGATTAGACAAGGTTTTCCCTATGGATCATTGCATGAGTGGGCCCAGGGCACTCTTGTGCCCAGGAAACCCCTGAGCTGCTGATCATGGGAAGTCAGAAGAGTGAATCAGGTGAAGGATCTCTCCATATTTTCTCTTTCTTATGCTTTTCAGTCAAATGTTTGTCACAAGCTGGGGGAGGAGGGAGGGGTGCTTTTTGCTAACTTGCCGTTTGGTCTGACCCAGTGTGGTGGGCTCTTCTTCCACACTGGCAGGCTGGTGGTTTTCACAGTAGGTGGACAGCAGGGAAGACACTGAACCTCTCTGGTTGACTGTGTTTAAGGAGTAGAGGACAAATGCACTTTGAGGTGGTCTCCATTTGTCTTTTTCTGTTTGTTGGCAAGAGAGCAAACCCTTTGCAGAGCTACTCACTGCATGTTGCTTTTAGAGAGAAACTCCAAAAGAGGAGGGATTGAAATCTGCAGTGTGTTAGTGTCTCAGTGACTGTGTTTGTGCAGTTAAAGGGCTAGAAATGCAGGCTGAGGTTTAGGTGGATGGTGACACCTCATGGGGCTGGTTCCAGGCCTGGCTGTGGTCACCTGGCCTGCAGGGTGGCATCAGGAACCCCGTGCTCAGCATGCAGAGTTTGAAGTGATGCTACTGAGAATCAGAGAGTAGATTAAAAGATTAAACATGGGGTTATTTGTTAATGCCCTCTTGGAGCAGAAGTCCTTGTGTTCATTCCTGGTTGGAAACATTGAAGGACCTGCTGAAATGCAAGTGGGTCCATGCAGGCAGCCTGTGGTGTGCCGGGGTGGTTGGGTGGAAGGGAAAAGTTGTCCATGCTGCTGTTGTATCCATAATGTTTGAGCCATGGAGAAAATGTTGGTACCTAGAGCAATTTGCCTTGTGCCTGATGCTTTTACTTTGGTGCTCTTTCCCTTTTGCCCCTCACTGCCTGTGGGGCTGATACTGGAGAAGCATTGTCAGCCAGGAGAAAAGGCAACTCCTGCTCTATCTCCAGCTGAAACCAGCACCATGACTTTGCCTGCAGAGATCAGGATGGCTGAGGGACAAGCCTGCTTGGTTTGTGTCTGTTGCCTGAACCCAGGATGCTCCATGCAGGTCTTCCACCCCATTTCCCCAACCAGTACTCTAGGCATCTTGTCCTCTTCTCATGTTTTATATCACTTGGAATCAGCTGTATAAAAGGACAAGATAGTTAGAAAGCAGCAGCATTGGTAATTCAGAGCTTGGTATAAGCTGATTTTCCTCCTGCAAAACAATTTTTTTCTAGTTCAGAACTAGCTCATTTATCTCTGCTGATTGTATGCCAGAGGGACAGAATTCAGCCTGATCTTTGCTTAGTTGGACTGGCTATGTGAAGAGAATGGGGGTAAAAATCAACAAATACCAATTTTTCAATTTTTTATTTCCCTTCTCCCACCCTGGAAATGTTACTCAGGGTGCAAAGAAGGAGGAGGTCCATAATAAGGTGCTTTTACAGATGCTTTTTAAAGAGCTACGCTTCAAGTGTTTTGTTTAGATTTTTAAATGTCAAGTCAGTCCCACTGGTTAATTGAGATTTAAATATTAAATAGGTTCCCAAACAGTCACAGACTGTGCAATGTCATGTCCGATATTAAACCTGCCACTCAGCTACCTGGCCCCTTCCACTTAAATGGCTCAAAATCAAGCATGTGTTAAAATTTGGAAGGGTGGCATTAAAGGGTTGCCTGCATTCCCCCATCCTCTCTCTTTGTTAAGTACTTAATTATTTTTGTCGCCTTCTTACCTCTACATAAGTGGGAGCTGCTCTGTGTCTGCTGTGGGTAATTTGTCATTGTATTGTGCTTCCAAATTGACATTTATAAATTAAACAGCAGTGTGCCATCCCAGAGAGAGCACCACTTGGTACAATTAGAAATGTAATTGCAGAGAGTCACCTGGGAGGCAGCTGGGATGGGGAGGGCATGGCAGGCAGTGGAGATGGGGATGCCATAGGTAACATCCATGTGCAGAAAATCTGCCTGGACGATCCCATTAGGATTGCACTCACCAGTTTGCTCTGGGGAGGGAAAATGGAAAAGGCATTAAGGGAACTGCATGCAGGACCTGCTTTCATTGAATTTAGATGAGATTTTCTATTTCATATCACCCCGAGCAATGTATTGATTCTTAATAGCATAGAAATCTTAGATGCCTTATGCTAAGTATGGAGAAAGCACTGGACATGGAACAAACAATTAATTTCTCTCCTCCTGCATACTGAGACCTGTTATTACAGCAGTCCTTAGAGGAGACAGGTTTGTGGGTCCCCAAAGAGCCACACAGACACCCTGTCCTCTCCCAGGTAGGATGATCTCCCAGATAACATCATAAACAACTGAGCTTTCTGGGCTGAATTCAATCAGATCTGAGCTTGGAGAAGCTGGTGGGGAAACCATATGCTCCCGAAGCTCCCAGGAGCTGTGTTTACTTCTGCTTTTATCACACAGGTTGGCTTGTAGCCTCCTTTCAGATGTGATTATCATCCTAATTGGCCCTAATGAGAACTACACATGCAGAGGAAAGGGAATAATATGTGTTGCTCCCCACAGACTTGTTCTATCTCCAAATTACAAATAAAAGGAAAAAAAATGTGTGTTTATATATATATATATATATATCCTCTGCGTTGCTCTTGCTTTCATCATGACTTTCAGCCCTCAGTGTGTTGAACATTTTTTTAACTTATTTAGGTAGATGAGGCTGAAAAAGCCCCAAACTTGCAACTTAGGGTTCCTTTTTTTTCCCCTCTTGAACTGGAGTTAAACTAAAAAGGCAACTCTGGAGGCATCAAGCTTCCTGCTGGTGACTGCTCCAGGTCTGTCCCTTGTGCTGCTGCTGCTCCTCAGCCCTGCCTGGGGACAAGCAAACCTCCCCTGTGGGGTCACCAGGGTGTTTGTGGCTCCCTGGCAGCTCTGCTGTTCCAAGGGACTGATCCCAGTCCCTGCTCCTGGGGTTCTTTCGCAGCATGTGACTGGGTTGAATCCATCAAATTTGTTTCTTGCTGGGTACGCACTGCCTCATGGTATCGTGCCACTGACCCTGGCTGAACGAGTCACCTCCTGGGGAAAGGAGCCCTCAGCAGTTTTATGATTAACATTTTAATGACATGTTATCAGGGAACTTTTCTCCCAGGAACAAATACCAGGAAAACCCCACATCTTAACTTCTTCTCTGGTTGGAATTGTCACTGCACATTTGATAGAAGTGCTGGAGGCTGTCCAGGCTCAGGTGAGGAAAGAGGTTTCCTTGAAGCTTGCTGAAGTCCTCTCCTACTACTGGAAAGGGAAAAAAAAATGTCTCCAGGATTATACTTCATCTTTTTTATGCTTAATTAGATAAATGACACTCTGGAGCATTTGTTAGTTCAGACTGTTGTGATTTCCTGGGCGTTGATTAGAGGGGTACCTCTGGTTCCTTGGGGCTGGATCCTGTTTTGGGGTTGAGATTAATCAGGCATCAGAACAGACCTTGAGCTGCCCTGCTCTGCTGGGTGCCATCCTTCATATTTCCATGTCATCTTAGGAGCAGGGGCTGCTCTAGACATGGGTGACACATGGAGCAGCAGCCAGAGACCATCCCTGTCCCCACCATTTACCCTCTGTATATGCCAAGACTGAGAAGTGTGAAAATGGAGGTGGTGAAGCTCACCCTGGGGATAGGAGCGGACCTCCAAAAGGCAGCAGGTATCTCTCTAAACCACCTTCCTGGTGGCAGCAAGAACACCAAATGGTTTGCTTTCCAAGTGCAGCAAAATTCAGTCTGGCTTAAATTGCCAAGAAGCTTTAAACTGACTCTGTCCATAGCTGATGTGACTTGGCAAACCATAAATCAGTATGGCTCCATCAGGGCAGTAACTCAGGCAAGCACCAGAAAAGGACCTGGCCCACAGATAATGTAAAAATAATATAGAAAGCCAGGAATTAATAAATTCAGAATATACATGTAGCCATGGTAGTAGTAGTAGTAATTAGAAGAAGAATAATAATAATGGTATTTTCCCTAGTGGGAGAAAAATCGACCTTTCATGGTTGTTGTGCCTGGAGCTATTAAATATGGATGAGACAGATGAAATGCTGCTTCTCCTGTTACATAGAAATGAATAAACAGTAATTCTCAATCAACGTATGCATCTCAGGCTTAAGAAAGCCACAAAAACAAGTTAAATATGAACACCTGCTAACGTTCGTGTATAATAAATGCTACCCCAGAGCTTTTGTCAACAAAGAGAAAAGATTTGCTTCCTTATAAAGATGGCAGCTCAACCAACGTGTGTTTACACTGCTTAAGTTAGGAGGATGGGTTCACTGCAACATTGGGGCCAATAAATAAGTTTTACTTAACTGCTGGACTGGGTGGGCTGGCAATGCTGCTGCTTTACTGCAGATTTAGGAGTCTGCCATAGAGAAAGCAAGAAACACTTCTGAAATATTAAAATTTCCCAGCAAAATGGCAGGGAATGACCCCAGCTTTTTAGCAAGTCTCTTTTCTGGGGAAGAGCTAAGCTGTACCCTGGCCCTTACCATTGATGTGTGTGGGGACAGCAGGCTGTGATACAAGAGAAGGGGAGAACTAAGGCAGAAGATCCAGGGTGAAAACAGGTTGTGGCTGGAGGTGAAGAAACTCTCCCAGTTCAGGAATGAGTCTTGAGTGGGAGGAACCTGGGGGCTGTCTCCTTTATGCCCTCCCTACCCTACTTCCCACATATTTCATATGTGGTGGTGCTGCCTAATCCCATAAGGATGTGGTAAGGATAAATGCAGGGGAGGTTTTGCCATTTAAAATGGTATAGCTAAGTCTTGGGATATCAGGTTTAATTTCATTAGCTGCAAGTAAAAGTGTTATCTGCAGTGGCAGTAAGAGGCCCATCATATGATTCACTCAAAGCAAGAACAAAGGAAGACAGGGGTTATATTTATTCCAGATAAAGTCCAAGAAGATCACATAGGCTGTTTCCACCACAGGTATGTAATGCACTTTTCAAAGCTGTGTTTTCCCTGGACATCTCATGATAATTCTTTGCTGGTTTAATTCCTCCAAAGTTACTACTACATGTCCTGACCAGGATACTTAGGTGAAAAATGGTCTTGATGTAATTGGGCAGTATTTTACATACAGTTTTCCTTGCATTTTGCTGTGGGTTAACCCTAAAGAATTTCCCATTTGTCTCAGTAATGGGCTTCATTCTCCATGCAATTTGCTTGCCTGTTTTTTCCCATTAGCTGCTGTTGGCTCCACTGCATTGCTAGACTGTAAGAACAGCTGCACAGCATCAAGCCAAAAATACAGCTTGTCCTGTCCCCCCCATCCCTGGAGCCAATGCCAGATGTCTGGGGAGGGAAGTACAGGTCAGCATTTAATGGTAACTTAATTGTTATAATACTGTGGGTACTTCCCTAGCATTCAGGAGGAGGTGTGCAAGCATTTTCTGAGACTCAAATCATGCCTTTAGTAGTCTGGAGTGGATTTATTGCCATTTATTTCCAGTCCTGTTCAGAATTCTTGTTAATGTTCACTGTTCTATGGAAAGGAGCTGGATGAAGTTTGTTTTGGTGGGGGTCCTTTCTACCTTTGTGAGCTTTCACCTCATCCTTTAGCTGGAAGGGACCCCCCTCCTTCCCTATTCTACTCAGCTTCATTCTGCCCTCCTCAGTTGCCCCTTCCAGACTGAGCAGCCCCAGTTGATTCAGTAATTCCTCACTGTGGGGCTGTTTCAAACTTCTGATCATCACTGGCACCCTTACTGGTTCTGCCATGTCCTGCAGGCAAGGATGAGGATCTCAAAAGCACAGAACATTCAGGGTGTGGCAAACTGCTTTCTAGCACTGGATATGAAATGGATTTACCACGCATTTCTTGCTGTTTTTTTCCTTTTAGCCAGTTCTTTATCCATGCAGGAAGCTGCTTCTATCCCCTAAGAACTCATCTCAGAGATCCTGCATTCAGGCACTCCACTGAAATCTAAGGAATTTACACCAACAAGATTTTTTCAGTTGCATACATGTTGACCCCTCCAGAGTACTCCAGCACATTTATGAGACCTGGGTCCCTTTTCGAAAGCCACATTAGCTTTTCCTCAGTCTATTTTATTCTTCCTGGTCTTCAATAATTCTATCCTTTGCCAGAGGGATGTTCTTCATTATAGTTTTTACTAACCTGCTGATGTCAGATTTGCTAATCTGACAGGAGTCCATTGTAATTCCTGCATTGCTCCTTTGAACCCCATTTTAAAAACTGTGTCACATAAGCTGCCTCCTAATCTTTGGGTGCCCATAAAGCTTTAAAGGAGAAACATCAGCCTATGGTTAGGGTCTGGTACTTTCACATCTAAGTTCTAACCAGAGAATGGTTGGGTCAGCTCCATCTATAACCTCTTCTACCAATCTTTTCCAGTGTGGGAATCTCCCAAAACCTCTCTGGAGTGAACACAAATGTCCAAAAAGCAATGTTGGGGCTTTTTTGCTATAGCCATGCAGGTTTATTCATACTTCTTCAATACTTGATTGTTTTTCTGGTCCATCAGCTACTTGTCACACTTCTGGTTTCTGATATGTGCAAAACAGTCTTTATTGAATTTCCTCATGTTGCAACTTGTTCTTCAAATGCATTTTGCTTTTCAAATATTATTTGAATATATTCTATCCACTATAATCCATTTTTGTTTCCTTGTTTGGACACAAAACTTCTGTTTTTGTGGATACTGTCTTAGTCTCATATTTTCTCTTGCCCAGCTGCTTGGCCTGCCAGACTTCCCTGTTTTCTAGAGTTTCTTTTTTTTATATGGGTTACATATTTGTTCTGAGTGTCAAGTGTTGACATTTTTAAGAACTCCTTATGCCTCCTGCAAGTTTTAGCTCTCCTGGTTCTGTCTCCAAGGGCCTTCTAACTTCTTGTTTTAAAAGCTTCCTCACTTCTATCGTTCTTTTTCCAAAATTAAACTTGGCAGTGCAGATTTAACACAGTGTAAGAGGTTGTACCTCCTTTCCTAAGAATTCTGGCTTTGTCATATGTACACCCTACTACAGATTGATAGTTTCTTGCCATGGGGAGCAAGAAGGGGGAATCCAGTTCTGCAGCCTCCTTTTGCTGTTCGTTTCTAACACCACTCTTGAGTCCTGGCTTAAAAACCATTCTGTATATTTGTGATTAAAACCCATTGCGTGACATGGGAGAGCAGCTGGCTGCTTAACATCTTTAAAATGGGTTTTAGTAGAGAAGTTGGCTGCTTAACATCTTTTAAATGGGTTTTAGGAGAGAGTTATAGAAAGAAATTATCCAGCAGCAAATTTGAAATGAACAAACAAGAGCTGCGTTCTCTTGTACTTTGTTACTCAGTGGACTCAATTCTGCTGGAGTCTGTGAGATTTAAAGTGTGAATGGGTTGAAGAAAATTAATTACATGGATTACTAGAGGGCAGGTAGCTCCTCCTTGGTGGGTTAACACAACTGGCACTGGAATAGAGATCCCTCTTCTGGGTCACCGAGTGTTGGAGGTGTGGGGAGATGAATGAGGTAGAGGAAGTCTTCTGCTGCAGGAGCTCCTTTTCTTACATTTTTTTTCTTTAAGTAACTGGTAATGGTTGTAACTGGAGAGGACTGGACTGAGGAGAGCCTGTTCCTTAATCTTGTTGAGCATTTTTTTTCCCTTCTTCATGTCTGCCTTTAACCAGGTAAAAAGGACACTTTTCATGACCAAGCCATGTGAGTTTACATTTCAGGATCCTTAAGTCTTCATTCTCTTGCAATGAATTCCTGGTCACTTAGAAATATTTTTATGGGAAAGGGCTTTGTTTCAAGGAGAACATAAACTTTCTAAACAAATGAAGCTCTTATTAACAGCAGAAAGCAAAACTCTTTTGCTTGAGAAAGTATCAAGCTTTTTCTGCTATTATAACAGTTTCATACATACTTTTGACCTGTCGTGTTTTGCAGCTTATTTATTCATAATGAACTTCCCTGGCTGTGGTGAGGACAGACCCTGTCCTGTCTTGATGTGTTCCTGAAATGATCCCAGAGATGATTTGTGCACTTGCTGTTGAGATCAAGTGTCCAGCTCTTCCTCTCCTTCAAGCTTTTTCAATGACAATAAACAGAAGCTCTTCAGGAGGCCAAATTTCTGGAATCTTTCTAGCTTTTTTTGTTTGTTTGTTTTTTAATCAACTTTTAACCTGTTTTGAATAATCTGCAACCCATCCCTTCTGTGTGCTAGTGTACCAACCAGCCACAGCACATCTGTACCACATCCAACCTGTGGCAGCATTTACCAACTGGGCTGGGCTCAGTTGAGCTGCCCAGCTTGCTACCAGTAGTGTTGGGAATTGCCTCTCAGATAACCTTTGCAGTGGACTGGGAGAGAGATTCTTGAAATCCTGTCTGTTCATCCCTTTCCCAGTGCAAAACATCCATGGGACTTTCTCCTGGGGTGGGGGTCACCTGGGAGGATGATGTGCTGCTTCCTTTTTATTCATGTTTGAAATCATGCAACAGATTCTGAAAAAACAGAGAAACCAGCAGTGTTGGGTTTGCAGAACTGTGTTCCCTTCTCATCAGGTGTGTTGTGGTACTGCTCAGACCTGCCACCCAAGGGCTGGGTGGGTTATCTGGACCCACATAAAGGCTGAGGAGTGTGGTAGTGGCGATTGGCAGGGTGTGTGTGTGTGTGTGTGTGGAGTGCTTCAGCCTGGGATGGAAATGAGTTCTGAGAAATTTCATTTTTACAAATAGGGAGGGCACGTGGCAGTCATCTCCTAGGAAACTTGTCATTGTGTTCTGAGACTATAATGTGCTGTGATTACATTCCAGATAAAGGGAATCAATGCTGCTGTCAGGTTGTTTCTGCTGAAGTTTTCCAACACAGAAGGTCATCCCTATGCAGCAATTGACTTAGGTTGGTGTTTGCAAGCTGGCTGGGGCACTGACTTAATTCCTCCTGTGCTGTGGCTCACTGGAGAATGGGAAGTGAAGACTGAGGCATGAGGAGTCCAGCCCTGGCATGTCTTTGTACAGGGTGCTGAAGCCACAGGCAGTTGGACTCAGTTGTGGTTCTGGTGATTCAGGTGAAGCACAGTAGCAGCAGCTTGCCTAGGCAGATCTGCAGGTCCCCAGTCTTCATCTCCTTGCCAGCAGGGCTGGTAAATAAAGGAATGATTATTTGCTAGGAAGACTAAACTAGTTGCTATTAAACCAAGGATCTAAAGCTTTTTATGGAGGATTTGACAGAGGTGTCAGTGTCTCACTGCTGATGGTTTCCATGGACCATCTCCATGGCTGATGGCTTCTGTGGACCAGACTTGACTCTTTGAGTGGAGAAATCTGTCATTTCAGATGAAAAGCAGTAAACATCAGTACCTTTCCTCTGCTGTATTTCATTAGTGGACTCATCTGCTTTGGTGCAGGTCTGTGATACTGGAGGGACTCCTTCCCTCTTCATGGCCTTCTGCCATCATATGGCCAAAGCAGCAGGAGATGGGAATGTTTTCTGTCCTCAGGGAATGGAATTGCTGCATATGTCTCTGGCCTTGTCTGATATTAAAAGCATGGGACAGACCCAGAGGACCTCAGTTTGTAGACCCCATATTCTCTCTGCTGCATCTGATCAATGCTAAGGCTTGGTTTGGATGGAAGCTGGTACAGCTTCTGGTTCCTTGCACTTCCTTTTACCTAATTTAGCTAATTCCTTTAGGAATTTCCTTTTAGCTAATCCCAGTGTAACTCCATGACATAAGAAGTGCTCTTTCAGAGGAGTGTGGTGTGGAGGCTCATGACAATAAATTTGTGGGAGGAATGTTGTGCTGGTTTTGCACCTATTTTGTAAGTAAGTTCAGTAGTCTCATCACAGCACCTTAAACATGGAACTGTGGAGAGATTCCTCATCAACTGAAGCTGAGAAGACCCCTTTTGCACTGAGCTTTGATGAGAACAGGACCGAGGCATCCACACCTGTGGAGTGCATGACAATTCCTTTAGCAGAGGTAGCTGTGAGTTTCAGAAGTACCTGGTAACTTCTGGATACAGTTACACTGGAATAATCTTTGGCAAAATGTTGATTTCCAAGCTTGCTGGGTACCAGGCAAACCAGTTTGCTAAGATTTCTTAATGTACCTCAGTCATGAAACCACATGTGGATACATGAGTCAAGAGGCTGGGGAGTAGGGCAGTAAACACTTCTGTAGTGTTTCAAGAGGTGGCAATGGGGAATAAGGCTGCAGTGGGAGTTCTGGGTATCCTGGGCTACAGAGCAATTTGTATTTCACTGGGCTGAATGGTGCCTCTCTGTTTGTTTGTTTGTTTTTTAAAGCTATTCTAAGCTAAGACTTAATGTGGGCAAGGACACAGAATACACATAATTTTTAGTCCAATTATTTAAAACAGATATGCAGGACCAGCTGGATGGGTAACAACAGGATGAGGAACTGCCCAATTAGGGTTTCATAGAAGGGCTTTCACACAATGAGAATTTTTCAGCTGGCTTGTGACAGCTCTGAGCCCTGTGGCCTCCTTTTTCAGAGGCTGCTCATCACAACCATGGGGAGTGCTTCCTAGCTGGGCTGTAGATTTGGTCTAAAGGATTAAACTGGAAATGTCACATCCTAGGAGATGTTCCTTGGCTTCATCATCTGATTAACTAATCTAGTTTGTCCTTAGAATAGGGATAGGAACTGTGACCATGGGTGTAGAAACCTTAGAAGTCCTAATCCTACTTTGGCTTTGAATATGTTGTTATCCTGCATACTCAGGTCCTATGAGTTGAGGAGATTTGTCTGCCTCAGCTTTCAAAGTGCCCACATCTTCATCTCCCCATAGGCTCCCTTTGCTCTCAGTGAAAATCAAGAGGTTTGTTTAGGGTGTGACTCATCTGACCAGTGTCAGATCTTTACCCCAGCACCGCAGTCTTGGCCCTCTCTTGGGGAATAGTTCTGATGCCAGCAGTACCCATATAGATGTGGTCAGAGGACTTTGATTCTGGGTGGTCAGGCTCTGGTTTTTCTGGAAGCAAGACCAGCTCCTGAGGCTGGAAGCCATCTAACTTAATGGTAGCTGCCCAGTAGGCATCTCAGCATTAAGGTCTGGGGGTCTCAGATGATCTCTTTGATCAATGGAAAGGGAATTTTTGGTTTCCAGCACTTTGGGATTCCTACAGGGTAACAGTGTGCTACCCTCAGTATATTTTAGGGTGGGATGTAATAATCTGCTGGAGATGCTTCTCTGCTAAGTAGGAAAAGAGTGTTCACTTTTAGATTATTCAAAGTTCTGTGCTTATAAATAATTACAGTTAAGGAAGAGGGATCAGAAGAAGGTTGCTGTTCCTCCAGCCCCTCATCAGTAGAATGGGCCATACAGTTAATGAAAGACAGGCTGGTGTTTGGCAATCACCAGAAAAACAATACAGTCATTTGCTTATGATTACTGAAGAAGACCATCAGAACTTGGGGTTTGTTCTTGAATTTGTGAAGACCCAGACACCTTTAGGTAAAACTTCTAAGTGGAAGCTTCCCATAGTTTAGACATAATTGCAATGTTATTTCATCTTCAGGCAATTGCTGTTTCATCTTAACTGAAGATTTTCTCCTTAGAAGGAACTGTTGCATGAAAAACTACAGTATCTGCACTGTCCTTGCTTTGCTTTAAAAGATGCAATAGCATTTTGTTCTTTAATTGAGCCAACGCCTTGGAAAGTGTCAGGGTAATTTCTTAAGTTTCTATGTATGAAAAGAAGAAGGAAGATGCTACTTCAGATTGATGTAATCTGCTTTATATGGCCTGATAAGATCTCCAGAAATCTGATGTGTTGTAACAGACCCTGCATATATCAGTGTCAGAACAGAGAAATGCTTTGAAAAAAATTACAGTGATCCCTTACGCCTCGAGAAAGGCTTGAGGTCATTATTAGAAAAAGAAAGGTTATTTACTTGTGAGAATGCTGCCATCAGATAAACCCTGGGTGACAATGAGCTCCTTTTGTCTTATAAGATGAAAGTGGAAAAAAGGAACTTAAATATTCACTTTGGAAAGAAAGTGATCATCAGTGGGGAAAATAAACTGCTTAACAGCTCATTTGTGAAGTGTATAATGGAAGGAAGAGCTCAATACAGAAGGCTGTGTGTTTTGTTTTTGATTCTGGATGGCTTTACTGGGATTGCCAGAGAGGATGTAATGTAAGTGTAATAGGCCTTTGAAGACAATACTTCCCTTTCTAATAGGGGTCAGGATTAATCAGAAAGGAGCAAACAGTTCAGGGAAGAGGAGAACTGTAATAACAAACATGTCTGGGGATCTGTGCCGGGCCAGTTTCCCTTTTTAGCATCCATGCATCACTGTCTCAGAGCAGACTGCATAGCATCCTATTAAATCAGCATGCACCAGGCAGCTAAAAATTTAGTTCTTCTCCGAAAGGGAAGAGGTCCTGCAGAGACTTTTGATTTTTTGCTTAATTTCTGTGCTTTATTCATCTTTGAACCTAAGTTTTATGGCACTGAAGCCCATATTCCTTGCTCTGCTCTGCTTGTACTGGCTTTTTTTTTGCCAGGGAGTCTCCTTGGCCATGTGCTTCGGTGCCATCACCCTGCTGGTGGATGAGCTGGAGCTCCCCAAGCACTGCAGGATTTCCCATCTGCATGGTTGGAAGCCATCCCAGAAGTTCTCTGCCTGCATTGCAGCACAGGTCTCAAATTTGATGTTTCCCTGCTGACCCCCAGAGTGGGAGCTGAGCTGGTTTGGTGGTGATGCTGGGCAGGGAGAAGTGCTTAGGATTCCAGGGACCAATGTGGCACTTTGCTGATGCCTCAGAACATGGTGTTTGAAGGAAGGCAAGGTAATTTCTCAGGGACACACTGGTGGTGTGTGCCATGCCCCTCTGTGAACTTAAAGTTAATCCTGGAGTAATGGTCTAATTTCTGTATGGTTTCTAGCAATTGGGTCAAAATAATTGTAGCCCGTGAGGGGCAACACATTCTGGTGCAGGTGCCTCATGGGGAGAGACAGGGTTGTGAAGTTACCTTGATCATAGTGTCCTAATTTCATGCTTTAAAATGTGCAACTTTAAGTTGGTGTTTTCTGACCTCATAGAAGTCTCTTTCCTCTAAGCAGCTTTCCTTTAAGTAGCTGTGGATTTTCACAGTCTTAATTCTAAGGGGGCTGGGTAGTTTTTGTTGTTTTTTTCTTTTGTGTTTTGTGGGGTTTTCTTGTGGTTTTTTTGTTGGTTTTTTTTTTTCCCTGTGAGTATAAAATAATGAATAGCTAAAACAGAAGAAGTGATAACTCTCAAATTGGCATTAAAATTCTTGCAGCTGACTCTGGTGACAACAACTGTCAAAACACTGAGCTGTTGTAATTGCAGATAATAGTACCCCCCAAAAAATGGAAGTTAAATCCAAACCAATCCAAACATTTTTGGTGACTGCACAGGATGAAGGGTTTGTGCTGCTCATTCTGTCACAGTGACTCACCCTGCAATGGTGGGAGAAACCCAAATTGGTTCATAAGGAGGGAAAAGGAGAAGCTCCACCTGCAGTATGATATTGCCAGGTGTCTCTGTTATTGTCACAGCTGTAAAAATCACAGAATCACAGATTTTTATTATTTTTAAGTCCCAGAAGAGACCTGTGTGTTAGTGTGGTTTCTCTCTCTTAAAAATTAAGTTAGAGGAGGACAGAAGAGATGAAATCTGGAGCTGGGGCTGTGCTGCCCATCTCTGGGCACAGGGATTCCTGGGCTCCTCTCCCACTGGAGGGAAGTGGCTGCTCATCAGACCTCAGTGGCCTCAAGATACCTTCAAGTGTGGACAAAATACTGAGGGCATTGACATGGAGCAGTGGCTCAGGGCACAGAGAAATGTGAGAGAGAAGAAGAGCTCCTTGCTACAACTGCACCCAGCAGAGGGTATTTTTGCCTCTTAGCCCTGTTGTTTCCCTGTCCATCAGACTACAGCAACAGCATTTTGGCACAGCTGGCAGTGCTGTTCATCATCTGTAGTGGGTAATAGCATTCCCAGCCTCAGGCATCTTGGTGGGGATGGGGGACATCACTATGGGGGATGATTTGGATCAGCCCTAAGAAGGGGAACCAGGGTCAGACACAGCCCAGGGCATGGCAGTGTCTGGTGGTGCAGCAGCCACTCACCAAGGTAGAAAACAAACATTTCCAGTTGTGGCTGGGGGGTGGCTTAGTGGAAGTTAAAGGATTAGTGAGGCTAAAAATACTGATGTTAGCAGAGTGATCCTGGTGGTTCTGCTTGTGCCCAGGCAGAGGAAGCATTGCCATAGAAGGGGTTGTAGGGTTGGGACTTGGTGTTTGATGAATGAAAATAGCTAGAAAAAAGCATTTGTCCTCTGAAGAATAGATGGCTGTAACCAGATTAGGAAGTGGGTTTCTTGTCCTGTAAATTTATATTCAGCTCTTGGGAATATGTAGGGATATTTGACTTCTGTACTATGTTAAACTGTCCCAAAAAACCTTCTCCATTGCTTTTGATTGGGTAAAAAAACCCTCTCTGGACTGTACTGTTGTTAGCACTGTATTAAGACATCACTGAGTTACTGAAAATTTCATTGTCAATTCATTTTCTCACTGACCTCAGGACATTCATGGACATGACTTGAGAGTGAAAAACTTTATTTCCAGCCTTAGTTTGGGTTTATGTTGGGATGGGTCTGGAATGTGGGAGAGTGAGGTTGTGTGTACAGAAATGACAGAGCAGACAATTTAATAAAAAGAAATAGAACATGACTTGTGCAGAAAAATAGCTTTGTAGAAAAATATTTTGAAGGACTAGAATCTCCTTGGTATGTGCTGATTACACAGAGGTTGAGCTCAGGCCAGGGAAATTTTATTTTTTTTTTTACATCCTTGCCTCTGCTTGCAGTGCAGATTAAAGTCACCTTTCTCTGGAGAGTCAAGGAGCAGAATGGGTGTGTGGGTGCTGAAGCCAAGCTATGGAAATGACCTTTTGTGATTTGGTTGGTCTCATTTTGATTCAGTTGGTCTCTCATCTCAGGTATCTTCCCTCTGAGGATGCTACAGTTTTCATATCATGAGTGTTCAGTTTCTTTTCCTATGGTTTGCTGGGGGAAAGTACACAGAAAGCCAACTGTATCATAATTAAAATCATTAGCTACACACAGCCTGAAGATTTGAAATTTGTTTCCTGGCTATGTTAATTTAGTATGGCAGAGCACCTGCCCATGCAGTGAACACTGCTCAACATGGAGGTCTCTGCAAATGCAAAAATTCAGCTTTATCCCTCCATGAACTCTTTGTTTTCATTGTGTCAGAATTTTTGTGACAGCAATTTTTTTTTGATGAATGAGAAAAGATTTGCTGTCACAGTATATGTTGTTCATTGTCTTTCAGAAATTAGGTGTCCATATTAAATTACAGTTGAAACAGATGAAGGAAAAATTTATTTGGCCTTTATTTTGCTTTCATCTGCAGGATAGCCTTGCCTTGCAGCCCTTGTTTTCTAATAAATTATCCATTATCTTTGGGTATGAATGCAATTTGTATCCCAGTGATCATCTTGAAATCCTAATCTTTAAATCTAGATTAGAGAAAATAACTGGATGAGAAATAATTTGAACAGATTAAATCTGTAAAAGATTGACATCTCATGGGATGGTCCAGATGTGTGCAAAGGGGTGAGGAGTCAGGATGTCTCAACCACCTTCTAGAATTTGCCATTATCTCCATGTGACTGGTCAAGTCATTTAACCTCTTTGAAAAATTTTCTTACATTGTTTCTAATTCATCTAAAATGAATCTAGATCATAAAATTATTTCATGCCTTAATTGGAAGTTTGAAAAGAGTCCTCTGGGTAAATGCTAACATGGTCAAAACTTTCAAAACTAGGCTCAGTTGCCACATGTATTTCAGCAGCTGTCTCGGTGGTTTAATTCTGCACAAGTTTCCCATTTACCCATTCCCACTGCTGTCCTACTTCCTCAAAACTGTGATGCTTTTTTATTTGTTTCCTAGAATCTGCAGGCAGGACAAGGAAAGCTTCTGAAGGGATTTAAGCCCCTCTCTAGAGAAGCAAAGGCTGAGGTTGCACATTACCTGTTTCGAAGACGAAGGGAATGGGACATCCAAAACATCTGAGGCACTTTTAAAACCATAACTATAAGTTTTAACCATAAGCAATTAACCTCTTTACCCTATTTTTTTTTTTTTTTTGTAAAAAGAATCTGTATCAGAGTGTGAAAATAACTTTGTACCATAATTTTTGGGAAGAGGAGAATAAACCTCCCATATATTTTCACAATGTAAGCACCTTCCTCATTATTTCACTGAATAAAAAATATCCCAACTCACCTGTGCACTTCACAGAAATTCTCATAACCTCATAATTCAAAGTTCAGGATTCACCCAGAGGTTTCTGAATCTCTTTCTGGCTCAGAGTTCCCATGGAGATGGTGGCATATGGGTGGCAAGTGGCAAGTCTTGGGTTCATCATGTCATTATTGGGATCTCCTAGGAGAACTGGGGTGTAAATCCAGAGCCTGTCTGAGCTGCATATATGGAGCATTCTGGTTGTCCAACATCTCTTATATAATTTTTTTTTTCCTTTTTACACTACTTGATAATACTTAATGGAAAACACATCCTGTCACTTTAATGGTGTAAGATTTAACATTTATCAAAGCTGAATGCTAGTATAGAATTTTATACACAATTGACTTTTAACTCCATGATATTAGAATTATAATAAATTCTTAAAGATAAATTTCTTCCTTCCTTAATTTTAAAGGGCACACTGATTCTTTGGGGAAAAAAAACTTTCTGTAGTGAGGCTGTCAGGTTGGTAGTTCTGGGGAACTTTTTTGAGGAAGCAGAGATTTTGCTGTAGGATATATTGCTGATATATGGGATATATTGCTGATATATAGGATATATTACTGTTAGCAAGGAAATGAGCAGCCTTTTCTTCCTGACTTTTTCTCTGGTGTTTGGCTTTTCATGTGTGAGTCAGGAGGGGTTGAGGGGGTTGGACAGGATTGTTAAGGGTGAATGAATTCAGCTCTGTGTTTGAAATTATGATAATTGCTTGCCTATCTATAAGCTGTTATTTCTGACTCTCCCCTGACTCCAGGAGTGTCTTTGCTGCCTTTTCCTTGCTGATGCTCCCTGCTGCTATTTCTTCTTGTCCTATGCTGTTGGTTCCTCAATCTGAGTTTAACTCTTTGATCCCTGTATTCATCTGTTTCCTCCCTTCTCTTTTATTTAACATTCTTTTTGCTCTGTGAACACAGGAGCACGTGTGGGAGGGCTTTGGACACAGGGGGGTAGGGAGAGGACAAGGGAAACGGGTTAAAACTTGGAGAGGGGAGATTCAGGTTGGACATGTGGAAGAAATTCTTGAATTTGAGGGTGGGAAGAGCCTGGAACAGGTTGAGAGAGTTGGGGCTGTTCAGCCTGGAGGAGAGAAGGCTCTAGGGAGACCTTGGAGCAGCTTCCAGTGCCTGAAGGGGCTCCAGGAAAGCTGGGGAGGGACTTTGGACAAGGACATGGAGGGAGGGGATGAGGGGGGACAGTATCAAACTGGAAAAATGGAGATTGAGATGAGATATTAGAAGAAATTCTTTGTTGTGAGGGTGCTGAGCCCCTGTCCCAGATTACCCAAGGAAGCTGTGGCTGCCCCATCCCTGGCGGTGTCTCAGTCCAGGTTGGATGGGGCTTGGAGCAACCTGGGCTGTGGGAAGGGTCCCTGCCCATGCAGGGGGTTGGAATGAGATGATCTTTAAGGTCCCTTTCAATCCAAACCATTCTGTGCACAGGACAACACAGAATACCTTGCATCTCTCTCCTGCCTTCCTGGCAGATCCACCCCAGCACTTTCCTCTGGTTTCCCAGGCTCTTTCCAGCAGTTTCATGACATGGCCCCATATGAAACCTTGCCAGTGTCCAGGGTTGATGTGTGAGCAAATGCTTTAGCTGAGGTTCAGCTTCCTTCATGCTTTAATGACAAAGGTTGTTAAGGAGATATAGAAATGGTTTTTATGAGTATCTCAGAGCTCCTGCAGAAATTTCATTTAAATTCATAGCTTTTTCTGACCATGGAACCCCACGGCTGTTCTGGTAAGTGGAAAAAGAAAAACAGCAAAATGGTGAAGCCAGCTGAAATAGAGATGTTTTTCCAAGCCTGGCTTTATTGCATGGAGGGATGTAAAGGGAATTCCTTTATTTTGTTGTCTGAGAACAGCAAGGAAATCCAGATCAGGATGGGAGCTCTCTCTGGTTTTATAGTGTCATAAAGAATGGGAGGGAGAGCTGCATGATCAGTAAACAATGGGTATGAGTATGCTGCTTTTAACAGCTTTTAACTGAAGGCAAAAAGCTTTTTCAAGACACAGCTGGAGTGAAAAGCAGTGTTGAAAGCTTAAACAGATGAGTGTTGAAGGGTTCATGAGACAGAGCTGGGAGCTGCCCTGTGTGTTTCTGAGCACCCTGGTCTGCAACTGAGGCTGATAAGTGCTGGGAGGTGTTCAGGCTTTCCCAGAAAAAGGATTTATTGCAGTTCTGGTCTGGCTGTCCTAAGCATGAGGGTCAGGATGAAAACCCCATTTGGTGAAGCAAGTTACTGGGGACTGTGGATAATAGGAAAGCAACAAATTGGTCTTTAAAGACACTTTGCATGGCTTGATCTCTTAATTTTGCAAGCCATCAGGACCAGTTGTGTGGACTCTTAATATGGAGCCCATGATGCTCTGATGTGCTATGGTAGGTAATACACAAAGCAGGAAACAGTGACTCGTACTTAGAGTGGCATAAATGTGGTCAGAGTCTGGAGCACTGTCCAAACTGCAGGTAAAGCATTCTTGGTTCATAGGGTCACTGCTGCATGTAGACAAGCTTCAGACATCCACAGCAACAGCTTGCAGAATTCTTTTTTAATCTGTTCCTAAGCTTCCTGTTGCAGTTTCCATGTTGGTGCTGGCAACAAAAGCATTTCTGGGTTATCAGGCACTTTCTCCCCAAAGCAGCAGCCTCTTGTTTTTGCTTATCCACTTATCTGCTGGCTTAATAATTCATTCAGTTGTTTCACAACTTGGGAACCATTGGTGAGGTCACAGATACTTGGTTGGGCCATCAAAGTGTATGACTTAAAAAGAAAGAGCCTGGCCAGGAAAGCAAAAACTTCTGTTACTCTGCAGACATCCAGAGAAGCAGCAGTTGTGAGGAATGAAAGGCAGAGAAAGCCAAAAGAGGCTTTGGGGGTAGCCAGATGAGGCTGTGGTTGAACATTAAGGTTTGAAGAGCAGGCTGGAGTGTGGCTGAGTTTGTTCAGCTGCTCCTGAGCTCCTTTCACTGAGAGCTATGTAGAAGGTCAAAATAATCTGCTGATGAGTAAAAAATGCAGGAAACTGTCCTCCCACTTTTTATTTTTTATACATAAAATAATTCAGCTGGTGGATCGTTCAGTTGTGATCTTATTAGAGAAGTTCTTGGCTCTGATGTTTCTTGGACAAAAACAGGTGCTTCAGGAGTGGGGTTTTTGTTCCTCATCACAGCAGTTCTTTATCTTGTCCAGTACCTCACTGCTAAACCAGTAATGAGCACTGGAACATGAGTGACCACAGTGGGGATGAGCAAAGGTCCATCCAGACCAGCAGTGTCTCAGAATATGCTCAGAAAACAGTGAAAACAGAAAAAAAAATAAAATTGTATGTAGCTCTGACTGTAACATTTTCCTGGCCTTTCCTCAGTAATATCCAGATGCTTTGTAGGAAGCAATGAGAGTGCAAGAAATAATACTCTGTTATGGAATACCCTAATGAAGGAGAGGCACTGCCCACTCTTGGCAATTAGGGATGGGCTGCTGTGATGAAGTTTATTTGTGTAATCCTCTCTGGGGTAACCATAGGGAGGCTGCTCTTAAGGCTGACGTTTGGACTTGTGATTTAATCCGATCCTTTGGCTTGAGTGATCACACACAGCAGTTTGTGTTGTGGAATAACTCTATACACAGAGAAATTCTGACACTGCCACCCCCTCTGAATCAGGGTTGAGCCTGTGGTGAGGAGATGCTCTGGGATGCCAGAGAGGACCAAAACAGAGGCTCCTTTGGTCACCGAGGAACTGAGAGTGCTCTTGGCACCAATGTGTTATTTAGCCCTAGGGACTTTGTGCTGCTATGTGATTTAAACATCCTAAAACTTCAGGCAGGGAAAAAGTACATCATCCATCAAATCAGTCATCCTGACAACAGTCTGTGTCCTCATGTGTGCAAATGGTATTTTCTGATTTTTAAGCTTTGCTTCTACCTCTGCTGGACTATGGTTCATTATTCAAATGGTTGCATTTGGCAAGGCTGTAATGTTTGGTGAGTGTCTGCACAAGTCTGTGGAGGCAAGGAAAGAGGCTCATAATGGTGGTGCTGAGGCTTTCAGGAGCAGGTATCAAAAGACACCAGAATTATATTCAGTGCTTGTCTTTCATTTAACAGCTTCCAAAGAAAAGGCACCACTTAAACCCAGGTTTTTTCTCTTCTTTCAGGGGTGCGTTCTCAGAAGTTGTTTTGGCTGAAGAGAGAGCGAGTGGGAAACTCTTTGCAGTCAAGTGCATCCCCAAGAAGGCACTGAAGGGGAAGGAAAGCAGCATAGAAAATGAAATTGCAGTCCTGAGAAAGTAAGTATCAGACCTTCATTTCTGCTTCATTGCCTTGATTAAACCATTGCATCCTTGCATTTAAGGAGCATGAAGAGTGATTGACAAGTGTGACTGACAGGTTGTTCAGTCCATCACAGACAGACAGGATCACCTGAGCTTAAATGATGCTAAAAATGTTTTGGAAAATGCTCTGGTTTTTGTTGCATTAATACAGCCAGATGACAGCAAAGTGGGAAAGGAGTGGAGTTAGGTTAGAGTAAAGCCTATGATGCCCTAAAAAGACCTTATCCACACTAATAATATCAGTGATTGGCTCAGTGGCTTTGAGGAGAGCAAGACCAGTTTCCTTATTTCCAAGTGCTTAAAATAATCTCTATACTAATTGCTCTAAAACTATGGCTTGCTATGGGCTGTTACAGGAGAGAATGGGAACCTGTACCATGGAGAGACACCTCTGCCAGCTCTGGAAGTGACTTTCCAGGGCAAGTTCTAGTTTATCAGGGTTGTCCACAGTGTCTATTTTTCCTGACCATAGTTGGAATGCATGGATAAGAAAAAGTCAGCTCATGACTGCTGTAGATTCAATGTATTAATACACTGTAGTCATTAGAGTCTTGATCCTTACCTCTTCCTCATCTTATGCCCTGAAAGTGGAATTCATCTTGTCTGTCTTGAGACACTTGGGTATGAAGTAGTCATCCCTAACTTTCTAGGAAACTGAAACAGACTGGACACTTTAGGATTGGTCCATGTGACTCGTTTTAAATTTCTAAAAGTACCTTCTCATTCAATTAAATGTTGTACAACTATATAGAAGTCTGTGTTGGCCTGGGGCACTCTTAATTCTTGCTGCACTGTGATCTCCAGTAGGACTTCTGGCCCCAGCTTCTTGGTCATGTAGAAGCTTGTGCTTGATTGTCTGAACACTGCGTGACAAAACTGATCCTTAATCTTGAAAACTAAGTAGGTATTTCTGACTAAAGGCTCACACAGCCTAAGCCAAAGGAGCAACCTCAAGGACAAACTCCAGGGGCAGTGGTGATCCTTTTCAGTGAAGGACACAAACAAGGCTCCAAATTGGTACAAGCATTTGGTGCTATTGCTTTCCCATTGCTGGACCCATATGTAAGTAGAATGGGTAATAAATAAACACAGTAGTAAATGCAGCATGTTGGACTTCTGCATGGTGGTTTTGAAAACCTGTCATAAAGCTCAGCCATTGCCATCTATATAACCAGTTACTAATGGCCATTAACAGGCAGCTTGGAAGAGTCTTTGTCCACATGGATTTGTCCCCTGATACTTGTGTGTGTAGAAAAGCAGCAGTTTTGGCATGCAGTAAGGATTGCCTTGCATCAGCCTTGACCCAGAGCTAGTAGAGAGATCATTGAGATGATTTCTTGCAGCTTGTGATGTGAAATGTTTCCGTTCCCTGCAAACAATTTCCTGAGAAACCAGGAGGCAGCTCCCAGGCTGTGCTGTTCCAGCTGCAAGGGCAGGAGCGTGAGTGGGCAGAAAATTCCTTAATTTCATACAATTAGATCTACTTGGTCTTTTGTCCTATGCATGTTGGGACCTTAAGAGAGATTTTTCTTTTTTTATCTCCTGATGTCTTCTTCGTAGCTGTTGCTAATGCAAACTTTGCATATCACTGTATTTATTCTGGAAATAGACAGCACTGCTGATACAGGATTGAATTTGTATGTGCCACCAAGGAAACACTTAGAAAATAACAAACTGGATCTGTCTGCAGTTGAGGAGGGTATCAACCTCTGTCTCTGTTCAATGAAATCTCTGCTTCAAAAGCTATCAGTAAAAGTAGATTTGAGAGAGGTGGAGTGAATCCTGCTGAGATCCCAAAGTATTAAAATGTCCTGCTTTGGTTTCTGGTAGGTTAATACTGAGTGGGGTGGCTAATTTGTGTGTTGTCTAATTAGTTGGGTAGGATGCCAGAGCCCTGGGCTTCCCTGTGTGGCTCTGAGGTGCCACAGCCTTAGCAAGATGTGCACAAAACTGCTGCTTCTGCAGGGGATGTGCACAGAGGATGCCTGGCAGGAGGAGTTGAGCCCTGTTCCCTGAGAGGAAGGCATAGAGCCATAGAGGCTGGATGCAAAGCAAATATAAATAGGAATGTGTGTTGATCCTGGTCTGCCTTTTTGGTTTTGCATTATGCTTGCGGGGGGTGTGTGCTTAAACTCCAGTGGGATGAAAGTCCCAAAGGACACCCTGCCCAGCTGAAAGGTGAGCAAACTCCTTGTGATCCTTTAGAGAAGAATCACTTCTCTGATACTGGACTTTCTCTTCTTATATTGGATCACTAGATTTTTGTCTTCTTGCTGATGAGGTGCTTGTTTTCTGGCAGACATCTGCCAAGTACTGTGAAATGGAACTCTTCTTTCCTTCTCTGATTGTATATCAAACTGGGGTCTACCATGTAGTCTGAATATTCTCTCTGCAGGCTCAACCAGCCCTCAGGTGGGATGCTAATTGCACCTGCATGTAGTGAACAGATCAGCCAAGTATTTTGCTGGCCATGTCCAGAACTGGCACACACAAGTATCAAGTATATTTTGTACCCTCGGCCTGTCCTGGATGAGGTTTGTCCTTCTGTCAGTCCTGACAAACAATCCAGATTTGGCAGAATCAATATGGAAAAGGGCTTGGATGATGTTGTGTAGAAGCTGTTTTTTAAATTATGCTTTTTTTTTTTTTTTTTTAAATCAAGTTTAAGGCTGTGTGTGGAGTACTGTAAGAAGTAGAGCCTAGTGGTGAAAGCATTAATCCAATGACCAAAACCCTTGGCTCTCCTTTCACTTCTGCCACTGAGTTCCCGTGTGACCTGATGCATCTCCTGCCTCATTATTTATTGTCTGTGAAACAGCAGAAGACCTTTCAATAAAAAGTTTTACCTGCAGTTTGTTTTGCAGCCCTTTTTCATGTCGACAGACCCATGAGTCCATGAAGGGAGGTTTCTGGGCTGGACTTCTAATGCACATTGATTGCACTCAGTCATTCCATGTGTCTCAGCTAAAAAGCTGCTGGATGCATTAGGGACATGTTCTGTGGTGGGGAAGGTCAGCAGCAGCAGTCCCCAAGTGCAGTACATGGAAGGCAGGAGATTTTATCTCCCTGTCTGTAGGCTTGGATGCTCTTGCTGCCAAAAGCAAATGACACATTTTAGAAGCGATGTTCTGCTCAGAGAGGAGTGAGCTGCCAGCCAACTGATCTGCATGTTTCTGTGAGTGCCAGAGTGAATCATGCATACTCCATCATTTTATTTTTCCAGCCGTGGCCAACAAATCTGTTCTTAAAAAAGAAAAAAGGCGGAAGAGCCGTTAAGTCAATATTTACGCCTAGCAACCTTAACAGGGTTCTTCCAATATGGACTCTTTTGTGTCCTGTAGAAATCCATGGCAACATTCCCTGATGAGCTGGATGGGTGGGGATGGAGTGGGAAGGAGCTGTCGAGTGCAGTGCTGGGAAAGACTAAGGCTGCAGTTAATCCTAGAGCCTGAGCCTGACAAAGTATATAAGCATGTGCCTAATTTTAGATGGTTATTTGTCCCAGTGAAATCAGTGAGTAGGTTGACCTCACCTTGCTGAACTTGGGCCTAAAGGGATACTTCAGGGCAGGGTGAAAGTCACCAGTGTTTGGTACCACACTGGGGGGGGGGAAGTTTTCTTAATGTCTTTCCTAAGTGCCTGAGTGATGCATTGGTACACAGGGATTGCTGTTCCTTCTACTTGTGTGTTGGGTGCCTGGAACTGGACATAGGGCAAAATACTACATCTCAATCACAAAAGGTCAGCTGCACCATTCAGAGGCTTTAAAATATATTTCTTTAGCAGTGCAAAGTGCTGTGGTTTAGAACCTGTTTGAGGAAGCAAACTGGATCCCTAGAACAGGACTATCACTATTCATTAACTGGGGACTGACAGCATGTGGTCATCTTCAGGTTTCACAAACTTTTCCTGAACTGAGATGCAGGAAGTTTCATAACCTGCTCTGAAAGAAATTGTTTTCTGGTTTAGAGCAGAAAGGTAAATGCAATTCTTTCCATTGTTTGCTGTAGAATAGAGGAGATTTCTTCCACTTATGGTAATTGTGCAGGTGTGAACATGCTGAAAGATGAATCTGCTCTGCGACGGGTTCCTGAAGGCAGTAGGTGGTGCAAAGAGTTGAGCTGTAAAGAAGCATCAGGTTCCAGTTAAATAGAAAAAAACCCACATCCTTGTAAGAGTCAGACAGAGAAAAATATGCCTGATTTTTGTTTACCTTGGCTACACCACTGTTTATCACAAGAAACTTTTTAGCTGTATGCGTAATGCCTGGACAGTCAGACAGATTCAGTGCTGAGTCAGAGCAAAGCAAGGGGAGGAACAATAAACTGTCTGCAGCCTTGCACCCAGATGTATTGATTACTTAATAGCAGCAATATGCACAAATAAATGTCTTGTTAAGCAAATCATACTCTATTTTAGCTAGTTTCTGCTAAATAGGGGTCTAAAAAATCATTACTAAACTGATCTCATACTCTCACCCCCTCCTAGATCCTCTGGGAGAGGCACCATTAAATTCCTTATTACAAATCAGAGCCAGGCCTAATTGCAGACTGAAGACATTTTTCCTGTTAAAGAGTGTGATCAAGCTGTTTTATAGCAGGTCAGCTAAAATTCTGCCAGTGCTTTCCATTCCTTTTTCCCCTGGAGATGAGGGAATTGGGTGTTCAGGCAGTGATTCACACCCAGGCACTGCTTTGCTCTTTGTATGACTGCATCTACAGCCAGGAGCTGATGGAGCAGTCAGGAGCAGGGAGAGAGACTGGGAGGCATCATCCTGCAGAGTTTGGGAAGTCAGGGCTGTACCCACCTCAAAATGAAGCAAAACCCACCAATGAGCAGTTTTCCTAAAGTGTGTGAAAGTGGGGGTGTTTCTGCTCTCCCATAAATCAGATGCTGGTCAAAGGGGGCCCCTTGCACCATCCCAGGAGGTAGCACCAGTCTGGGCATTCAAGAGGACACCTTTGATAAAAAAATGTGGGAAAAATCACCTCTTTTCAACACTTACATGATGATTAAGAGGGTAATTTTAAAAATTGTACCTTTTTGATACTCTTTATTAGCCCATTGACAAAATTCCCCTAAAATCTCCCTGCCCCCAATTTTGTAAGGGCTCATTGCTCTGGGGCTAACCCTTTAGGGTCATCCTCTAGGAAGATGAATCCAAATTTACTTTTGAAACCCATTAGTTACCTCTCATAAACTCTTCTGTGCAATTTAACTCAGAATCAAGGGCTACATTTATTCAAAATAAAATTGTCCATGCAGAAGTTTAATGTGCCCTAACACAAATTTGGACATTTAATTAATTCAGATGAACATTCCTGAGTGACTTTAGGGGACAGACCCATCTATTCAAGCCATGGCTGACTCTGGGTCAAATAATACAGCCCTGGCAGGCCTGGATGGTCCCATACTCCATTTTCCCAGGTCAGAGGCTCTGCTGGTGCCCACTGATGCTCTCCTATGGTTATTATTTTTCTGTATGAGGTCATGGAGTACAAGGGTAGCCAAACTGAAGAGGAGACACTTTGATCCTGTGTTGATAAGTGCTAACATGAAAGTGACAGCAATTAGATTGTGTAGCTGATGTACAAAAAGCTGTGGGATTTTAAGGGGTTAATAACTAATTGCCTCTTTACACCCCAGCAGTTTGAGCTATTTTTCCTGTAAAGAAATTAATGGAGTGTTTTGAAAAGAAAAAATGAAAAAAGCACTTGATGCCTCAGTCTGTCAGGTAACATTATTTCTCTGAAGCTTTGCTTACCCTATGGACAAAACAGGCATGCTGCTTTTTATTTAATTCCACTTTTATTTTTTTTTTGCCCCCTCTGTGAATAATGCTGAGAAGATAGGCTGCCTCAGCAAGAATTGAAGAGACAGCTGGTTGTTATATGAAGTAATCACTTTCAGAGAAAGCTTTTATGTAGATTTACTTGTTAAAACCTGGCTTGCTCATGATGCTGCAGTTGTCCTGGGGTCACAGAAGGCTGATGTTGCCCTCCCTGTGTGGCCATGCTCCAAGCCTTGCCAACTGCAAATTCAGGGCATCCCAAAAGCCAGCTCCCCCACAGGAGGATGGCTCAGGGTGCCTGGGCATGTGGTTAAGGGTATCCAGTGGTACCACTCATGATGCTGCTGTCAGGTGTGGAAGATTAGAATGTATTTATTGGCATCCTGAATGGGGAGACCTCATCGCTGGCCCCACACATCTGCTGGGCTGACCTGGATGCCTGGTGGGACATTAGTGCCACCCCTTGGAGCCACCCGTGGGTGCTTCTTCAGGCATTCTGGCTGGGGAGGTGGGTTAGGTCTGGAAAGGAGCCAGGATCTACACAACACTGGAGGGTAGGGAGACAGTTGGGCATTCCTGGAGGGTGACATCAGCTCGAGGCCATGAGCTCATCTCCTGAATCCAGGAGATGCAGACTGGATGAATTGCCCTTCTTGGGTTTCAGGCAAAAGTGAATCTGACCCTGTATCTGTGGGTATGGTACAGGAGAGCTCAGCCTTGCCATTAGCAGTTGTTTTCCTTTTACTGCGAGGAATTAATGTGATTAAAAAAAAAAGGTGAAACCTGAAACAAAACTGATGCCATTTTTGTTCACTGAGATTGTCAGGGTTTAACTCTGGCCTGGCAATTAAACCGAATACCAGATGCTCTTTATTAATTACCTTCCCTGATAAAAGAAGGAGAGAGAATAAGGGAGAGAGACTTATGGGTTGGAAACTAAACTACACAGCTTTAATGAAATGGTAATGATAAATAGGAAAAATTACTAAATCTATACAAATATACAGGAAAATTGATACCAAGTTCCTTCCCCCTTTTCCCCCAGTAACTCTCACATCCCCACTGAGGATGCAGGGCAGCCCTGGGACAGTCCAGGCTGGAATCCTGGAGTCGGCAGCAGTTGGGAGAAGAGGCAGGAACACACAGATTCAGGCTGGAATGGATCAGGACCACAGGCAGAGGAATGGATGGAATCCTCCCAGGATGCTGAAGCAAACAGGGAGAGGGGAAGACGGGGAAGAAGGAAGGGGTTTGACCCTGTTGATCCCTCAAATTTATACTGCGTATGAGGTGTATGGGATGGAATACTCTGTTTGGTCAATTCTGGCATCTATCTTGTCCATTCCTCCCCAAAGGAGGGCTTCAGGTGGGACCTCTTTACTCCTTCTGGAGGGTAAAATGTTCCTCAGAGCTGAGCAGTGTCCTTGGCTCTGCACACCAGTCTCTGGCTGTAACTATAAACATTGAGAGTTATCAGCCCCAGAAGCAGACACTGTCTGAGAAACTTGCTGTTAATTTCAGAAAGTGCAACTACTTACAAGAGACTTAGCTGAAAGCAAAAGTACAAGACAGAAAATCACTTTTATCCTGGCCCAAACCAGGACAGAGATGCTGGAAACTTTGCAGTGGAAGACTTTGGACTGCCTGGATTGGTACCAATCCAGGTTCCTGAACTGGAACCAAATTCTTGGTATCTTCTCTGGTCTTACATAGTTTCACTTGCAGGCGTAGTGCTTGGTAATAGCTTTATGGCTGGTGTGCACCACTTCTGTCCTGCAGCCTCTGCAGGACACTTGTGTTCCTCTGGGTGGGTTGGAACCTGAAAAGTCATTTCACTGCAATTGCTGGGTGACAATGCAGCTGTCCTCTTTTCTGGGTGGCAATAGTTTACCAAATCTCCCTTGCATAACTGTTCTTCTTTAAGGTCATCCTATGCCCTGAGGCAACTCAAAAAAAAAAATAAAAATGGTCTCTCCATGCTGGGAGGAGGGTGCAGTGCAGAGGGGCTGGAAATGTCTCATTGCTCAGAGCTCCGGCCTGGAAAAGAATTTGGTGTGTTATGGCAGAAACAGCTGCTTTCTGAAAGTTGCTCTAAGATGCTTTCAGATCAGCAAAGGGGATTGTTCAGCCTTAGCTGGAGTCTGCTGCTGGAACAGATGTGGGGTTTATGTGGACCCTACCCTGTGTACAGCTGGTATAACAAAGCTGGGTTCCTTTCAAGGGTCCTAGGAGAAGAATGAAAATATCAATTTTTCTTGTGTTTTTTACTCAGGAAGATGGTTACAGTTTTGTTTCAGTGGTAAAAGATGATATGTACCGTTGTCTGTTACCTTAAAGGAAAGAATTATTAAAGCATATATTAAAGAGCATAAAGGCTCTTAAATAAGATCTAACAGTTAGATAAATGACTCAGCAGGTTGACAAATGACTCAACTATCTGGATGCATAAGGTCTGTCTTTGTTACACCCACGTCTTTAAAGCCAGGAGTTACCTAATTTGCAGTTACAAGTCTTTGGTTGGGGATTATGGAGCTGGCAGAAGAGAAGCTGGGTTAGTTTGTGAGACTGTCCCAAATCACAGGAGCTGTGGGGAGTTAAAAATTGCAGCAACTCTGTTTGAAGCAGTGTGACAGTGCAGGTTCTGGGGTGATGAAGTAGTAGTAAGGAAAGCATTTTCACAAGTTCTTGCAACCCAGATCTTGAGGGATGCATTGGTGCCTAAAAGCTGCTGAGTGTGTAGTCCCAGTTGGCTTTGCTAGGCAAAAGCCTTCCTCTCCTGTTTTTTCTCACAAGATTCTTTAGAAGTAATCTGATTTATTTTGTCCAACACTAAGTTTTGGGTTTTTTCCCCTTGAAAGTAATTTCTTCATTTGGAAAAAGCATAAAAGGCTGTCTGAAGGCCTCATGGCATTAGTGAAGCGAAGATGTCCTTGTCAAAATACTATAAATTTATTGCATTTTGCCTGTCTTGTCTAAATCTTGAATTATAAACAGGAGGATTTCAGTGTTTTGTATTAAGTTGCTGTGGTGCTCCCTTGGGAGCCAGTTAATTTCTAACCACAGGAACACTGTATTTTTATGAGAAGTCATTTAGATGCACAGCCCTAGCAGCAGGATGGGTAGTCCTTTATCTTACTTCTGGGCTATTAAAATCCATGGCATTGACTCATAAAACTCTGGAGTATCTGAGTGGCAAATTAAATTGTATGAAGGAATAAAAGATAAGTAAGTGCAAGGTAGGATTCCTCTGGCCAGATGGAAGCATCCTCAAGGTACACAGCTGCATGTGAGCTCAACTCTTGGTTTCTGTGGAAATCATCAAATATGCATTTCTAAGTGGATCAGAATGTACAGGGAGGAGAAATAAGTATTCAGAAAAATCTCAATTCAAGAAGGTAGAAACACAAATCTTATCAGAAATTACAGTTTTCCTGAGCACACTTTGCCCTTAGCTGCAGATAAAAATGCTTTCTGGATACAAGTGGATGTGGTTTTGGCCTCCATGCTATGACATGAGGTCAGTTATGTTATCACTGGCACAGTTTGGGTGATGTCTGACCCCAGTGAGCATTGAAAACAACTCCATTGGCAGCTTCTGCCTCCTGTTTTCATTTCAAGAAGGTGAATCACAGTTACACTTTGTGTCTCATTCAGGTCATGATTCTGGGTGTCTTGAACCAGGGTTTTGCAGAGGGGGGTTGGCTCCAACCATAAGAACATGGGAAAATATTTGCACTCCATAACACCTTCAGTTGCACCAGGTTAAACCAAATGGCACTGCCTGAGTTTGGAATATATCCAAAATATTCTGAACTGACAGCTGCATGAATTAATTGGTATTTGGCCAACTAACTCTGCAGTCGTCATCTGTAATACATATTGATTCATTCTTACAATGCTTACTCATACAACACTTTGTGCTTTAGTAGGAACTTTGAAGACAAAAAAAGAGAGACAATATAAACCTGTAAGTAAGGACTTTGTCTTTTAATAAAGAAATACAAGACACTCATTTAGTCTGTTGGCTGCCCTTGGGCTCTATTTGACCACCTAGAAATGGTGCAGTCAATTTTTTTACAAATGAAACATTGATATGTTTTAAAAATCAGAAATTGTAATTTTATAATTTTGCCTTATATTCATGAGGCATTGGTTTAATCAGAATAGGCTGTTCTCATTCTGAATTAAGAGTGGCCATACTAGGAGGTTGTGCTTCTGCAACTATGGGATTTCAAACCTTTTAATCAATCAGTTTTCAAAGCAAAACCTTGATTGCATCCCTGTTTCTGTGTCTCTGGTATTTATAGGCATCTGACTTTGTTGTTCAATTCTTAAGCATCTATACACGCAGAAATCTCTGGGTTAGTTTTCATACTGGCAATTTATATTAGTAAGTGGACTATGAAATCACTTCCCTAAGGTTATGTTACAGATAGCTTTAATGTTGCCAGGTATTTTATCAAATTTAAATTATGGAGCATTACATTAAATAGGGATAATTAATGCCTGCTTCTCCACTGATTTTTTTTTTTCAAGGAGTATAGACACATGTGAATTCAAGCTTTCTTAAATGTAGTGTGCTCTTTTTTAAAAAATACTTTAAAATATGAAAATCAGAATGGATTTCTTTTTCTTGGAAATTGGTTCAATGACTTTGAGAAGGGACAAACCTTTAGCAAGTTATCTAATGTATATTACAACTCTATACTGAATAGAAATCAGATGACAAATGCGTAGCAGTGAAGTGTGCCAGATACATTTTTGCACACCAGTGCTTACTCTATCTGAGATTAGCCCAAACTTTCTATATATAATGTTTGGTTCCCACCAAAGAGAATAACAGCCTGCTTCAAATATCTTCATACCTTTGTGATATCTCCTGTCTTGACTGACGCATCAGGGATTAAACTGAGACCTTTGTGAACTTACACAAATATATCTGTACTGCCTCAGCTAAGCAGGCATTTTCTGTGGGCAACTGAGATGGATTCAGACCTTGTGGACCTGGCAAAATGCAATAGTCAGCTCATACTGAAATATTTGTTTGAAAAATACACATCAGAGTGGGGTTGTTTTTCAGGTTTTTTTTTCAGTTCTTTTTTTTTTTTTTCCCTCCACCAAAAGCAGAAGAGTCCACATGCAGCAGCAGCCTCTGGCATCAGATATTTTGTCAAGAAGCATCACTCGAGAGCAAAGCAGTGTGGTCACTCCCATGCCTGCTGTAAACTTGGTAATTAGAACTGAAAACAGTGGCTGTTGACAACTTTGCTCCTAAAAGGCGTAATAGGGGATTTCTAATTGAAAACATAAAGGAAAGGGTTTTTCATTATTTTTAAAATGCTCTTTGATGTGAGTCACAACAAATCCGTGGCTAGGGCGTGAGCCACAAAGATGGAGCTTTTATTGGCATATGTAGAAGTGCCAGTTCTTCCCTTTCTAAAGATAAAATTTTGCTGTACCAGTGATGGCTGGCTGCTTTCATGTTTACTACAAGTGGACTTATGGGAGGGAACTTGAAAACTTCAGTGAAGTTTGAAACTTTTCCTTCTGTGTTTTTTTTTGGGTGCGTGAGAAAATCGCTGGTGAGCGGAGCCGCTGTGTGTCCCCCAGTGTTTACGTCTGGAAGGCCTCATCCTTGCCATTTATGGTGTACAAAACATGCATCCAAGGCACGTGGCATCAGCATGGGTAAATGAGCCCTCATCGTTAACAAATAGACATGGGTAATATGATCTAGTGCTATTCTGGTCAATAGGAACATTCAAAAGCGTTGAACGTGGTTACATGAATCTTTGAGGCTCCCCTGAGAATCTTATCCCAAAGCAAAAGTGAAAAGAAAGCCATGGGGGTCACCCACAGGGGTTGTGAGGCTTTGTTGTGTGCAGTGTGGACACGGGGCTTTGTACAGAGCAGCCATGCTGCCCAGCCTTCTTTACTGGTTCCCAGTGCCTCCTGAATGGCTGTATCTCAAAAAAAAAAAAAAAAAAAAAAAGGGGGGCCATGGACCATATTTGTGGCTTTCCTCTTCCCAAGGCAGTCACTCCATCTTCATGTCCTCACAACCTTAAGGGCATGAAGCTAAGCCAACACAGAATCTTGGCTTCCCTGTAGAGATGATGGGTGTTTTGGGGTGTTTTTGGGTGTTACTGCTGATTTAGGTACCGTGGCTGAGGATTCAGCCCGCAGAGAGGGAATCTGCCAGGGACTATCCATGTCACCTCTCCTACCTTCATGTAGCCCTAGAGCTGGAGCAAGGGAACCCAAAGGCCACTTCTGTGAGAGGATGTGGAACATGGTCTGCATCTTACAAAGTGAAGTTTTCTCCTCCAAGGTCTTGCTGCTGGCATTTTTTTGCTTTTACAAACTGAAAGACTAGGCTCAGAGTTCCCCAGCAATTTTCACCCCAAAAGGATGGGGTGGGCACACAGAGGTTTTCTCCCCTCTTGCCTCTGGTTCTATGATTTACTATTCAGGCTCTTAATTGCTTACTTCATTTAAAATTTCTGCTTTCATTAGAAGCATCTGTTTCTGATTTTCTTTCTTATGGTGACATAGTTGTTTGCACTCTTACCCAGAGCTGTTTTCTTAATAGGACCAACTATATTTGGAATCACTCTGAATTACTCTTGAAATGGAAGCTTGATGTCAGTGTTTCTGGCAAATTTTCAGTTTTTCTTTCCCCGTAGTTGAGTGTTAAATAACTATTCAAGTTGGGAACATCTATACTACTTTATTGTAATATAATTTTATTTGGTTTGTTTTAGTGCTATATATGCTCCTGGAAGAGCTGATGTAGGTAAATATGTTAGCAGGTTGATTTCTGGTGAATTTAGTAAAGAACAGAAAGGGCATGTCAATGAGCATAGAGAGTTTACACACAGGGAATTCTTACAAGCTTTAGAGACCTGGGGCTGTGTTGACTCTGTCACATCCTTGTCTCAGTAGACTTGAGTGACATTTTTAAAAGCATCTGTAGAGGAGAGGGATCTTGATTCCTTTGAAATCCCCTCTCTAGGGAACACTAGTAGGATCCCGTGAGTGTTGCTAGTCAGCTGTATAATTTCCTATGTCATGATTATGCCCAGAGTATCCCTGTGGGAAATTGCTGCTTTCTGCTCTTGGGGGATGGTGATACAAAGTCCATCACTGTCCTTCCAGCCCTTTGCCATCTTGGACTACAAACCAAGTTCTTGTTATTCCTAATAATGTTATTCCTATCTCCTATTTGTATCTTGCTTGCTCTGCCTTCAGTAGCACTTTGATCCTTTCCAGCATTAGTCCTGGCTTTCTGCTTCCCTCAAGGCAAGAAATAATGCATACCCTGGAGCATCTCCAAATGCAGAGTTTACACTCAGTGTAGATTGCATTTTTAATCCAATTTACATATCAAGACAGTTTGAACTGTGGCCATGTAAGTGTAAATTGAAAAAAAAAAAGGTAGCAAGTTTGGTTAACAGCCAGGTGCTTTAGTCAGTACATGGCCATATACACCTCAGGAACTTCCATGAGTTGGGTCTTCTTCACCCAATGGATCAGTTTATGTCCAGTGGGCAAAGTGAAGAGAGGACATTCAACATGGGAGCAGCCACTCCATCACCCTCCATCATGTTGTCCCCATCTTTTAGAGAGAGATGTGTTGGGTATGAGAGGGAGCACTGGGACTCAATATGCTGCTGGTCTTAGTCTGGCACCATTTTGAAAACCTCTTTAAGAGTTTTTTGTAAACAACAAAAGCCAAAACAACATGTTTTTTCAATAAAAGAAGATGAGACAAACTGTCCAAATGTTGGCACTCCTTTTGGACTAGATTTTGGGTCAGGACAAGCCCTCTCTTTAAACTCTTGTGTTTAATTCTGGAAAGAGAAAGTCACTCACCTGGTCTGACATTCTACATCAAGTGATCTGTGTTATTTCATCTGCTTAGGCTATGTAGGTCTGGATAACTGGATTTGACTAATGCAGACTGGTTAGGAAGGCAGGCAGCCTTCATGGGAATCTCCTGCTTATTCACTAAACTGTGAAAGCATCCTCTAAACTCCTTCCAAAAAATACCCTGTTATTCTCATTTGTTTGGGAATTTACTTGGGTTTAGCTTATATTTACTGCTTTGTGAATGTGTTTCTCAGTGTGTTAAAAAACCCTGATGTTTCTTTACTATTCTGCCTACATAGGTACTTCTGTTGTGTAATCTGCCTGGTTTTACTGAGCAGTGTTGGGTAGGATTCTTCTTTATAGCAGCCTTGGACACTTGGAGAATATTTTGGCCATTCCTTGTGTAATCTGCAGCCAGAAGTGTTCTCATGTCACGTAGTGATTTATGGGGGAAGTGATGGGAGGAAAAAAAAGGGCACATTTGATTCCTGAAAAGAGTGCTTGATTTAGTAATCCAGATTTTATCATCATTTTATCATAAATTCTTAAATAAGTGCCTTGTGAAGCTGGGTTAACTGAGAAGGAGGGAGGGCTGATTTTAGGAGCATGCTGAGGTTGTAGGGTGGAGACATGACAGGGACCCATAGCCAGGGGCATGAAATATCTAGAAAGGATTAAAAGGAGGGGGTTTGGTAGTGGAATTTGCTGCCCTGCTGCTGTGGGTAATTTCTTTCTTGTTTTTAGGAAAATAAAAGAGTGTAAACCCAAAAGCTTATTTTGGAAATAGTTTTATACTAATGGTTTTCAGCCCTTTGAATAGGCAGATACTTTAATTTTTTTTTAATGGTAGGGCCAGCTCTTGCATAGCAATTTGATTAGAAAATTCAAGGACAACAGTTTGCTTTTTTAGTTATCTTTTACAGAGCCTGTGAAGCCCACAGATCCTCAGGGGTCTGCACTCCCCATGGTGGAACTCAGCCCTCTGAGGGGATGAAAAGAAATTTAAAAACCCCCACAATCCTCAAGAGAAATCAGAAGTTAACCCTGGCAGATTAAAACTATTCAAAGCAGCCATGCTGGGTGCCTCCAGTAGTAGTAGTACAGTTGTGGAGGAGTTAGTATGGAATATGGTTTTCAGGAAATCCCTGTATATTAATTTTTTTTATTTTTCCCTAGTAATTACTTGAGCTCACAGCTTTTTTAATTGGCCTTATAGGAATTTCATCCAGTCCTGGAATGTTCCTTTGCTGTGGCTGCTCTAGGAGGCAGAGGATGGTGTTAAGGACTCTTGGTGTCACTGAGGGTGTTGGAGTCTGTTGTTTTTTTCCTGGTCACTGTTTCCCTTCTTCAATGTGGAGGAACAAGCTCAGAAAACAGGATTTTTCTTAGCCTGTTCCAGACTAAACTTTTTATTTGAGGATCCTCAAAGACCATCTTTGCCCTGAGCCTCCTTCTGGAACTGCACACACCCCAGGGTTTGCTGGGTCCTGGCAGAGCCCCACTGAAATAACATTTTTGAAGCAAAATCATAACTGTTGCTGAGTTACATAAATATCAGTACTTGGCACAGTTGTGGAGAGGCAAAAGTATTGCTGGGAGAAAGCAGTTAATTAAAAACTGCTTTGCAGGGCTGTGCTTTTCCTTGTATTAAAAATAAGGCAGAGCATCTTGAGCAGTTGGTTTTACTGTTTTGTAAACACTTTCCCTCACACTTTCTTCTCTTCACTTCTGATAATAATGAGGAGTTATACTGCTGATCAGAGAAGCTGCATATGGTCCACTGTGGTGGGGCCTTTTCCATAGGAATTTCCAATAGGACTTTTTTGTCCTATAGCAGAGCAAAAATGCCCCTTGCTCGGGGTCATTACACTTGTAGCAATCCACCCTTCCATAGCTGACATAACACATGCACATTGCTCTAAGTAGAAAATAGATTTAAAGATGACATCTGGCAACATGGGTGCTTATATGATTGAGTCATCCAGGAGAAAGGGGGCATGGATGAGGTATGGGAGAATGAGGAACACATTCCAGAAAAAAGTTTCATCGGCTTGGATGCTGAAAGAGGTTCCCAAACAGTTAATTCCTCCTGCATTTTTGTGCTTCTCACCTAGAAAAGAAAAAAACCTGAAAGTGTTGTCAAATGCTGGGGGTTAGACTGGGAACTGTGAACCCCTTTGCAAACTTGCAGCTTGATCGAATTTGCCATTAGTATTTTATAGGCAGTGGACTTTTTCAGAGCTCTAAAGGGTATAAAAATACAAGTGAAATTTCGTGCTGGGTTATTTTTGCAGTCGAGGAAGCAGTTTCCAAATGTCATCATGAGGGGCATCTCTACGGTTCAGACTCAAGGCCAGATGCTCTTCATAGTCATGTCTGGAAAATTCTTTGAAAATGGATCAGCCAGGGCTCAAACCTCCCCAGTGTTTACTGCCTGAGTCAAACCAAAATCAAACAGGGATCAATAAGCACTCAGGGCTGCAGAGGAATAGGGGTCGAGGTGCTGGTACCACTGGCAAACCCAGGGCTGTGCTGCGTGCTGTGGGCATGGCAATCTGCTGCTTGAACCAGCATTTCCCCTTCCTCCTTGTTCTTCAGCGAGATGCCCAAGAGGATTTGTGTCAACCTGAGAAAGCTGGTTTTGTGTGGAAGTTGTCTCATAAAGAGCACAGTGTGCACCATGTATTACAAAATAGATTTGTCTGTAAACGATGCTGACCTTTACCATGGCGTGGTCTGCTCCAAAAGGATGCCCCGAGGAGATAGACTCCTCTGAGCAGACAGCATTGTGATTTCTGTAATTTGTGTGTGGTATTTCTGACTTAGGAAAGGATAAACCATTTCAGTGCTGTCACTCCTAGCCAGATACCTTAACACCTTCTTGTCCGGGCTCTGGCTGGTGGTGCTGCTCTAAGCCAAATTATTTCAATAGGGATGGATGTGTAGAGTGTAGCAGTCCCCTGAAGAACCCTGGTATTTCTGCTGCTTCCTTTGGCTGAGGTTAGTGGGGTTCTTCAAATAACTGACTTTTTTCTGCTCACAGCAGACAGGCCACATGTAAGCTGTCATTTATACAATATGTGTTGTGGTATGGACCATATTATAAACCCATTAGTGTCTGCATCTCTTACCCCCAGAGGAATATCTTTAACCACCATGGCTTGTTGCTGTCTCTCATCATGGTAATTTGGCAACATGGGAAACAGTGAAGTACAAAATAATCCTTCCCTGCCTGTGGAGAGGTGGAAGCATTTTCTTAAGGTCTGTGGGGAAAGTGCTCATGAAGAAACAGGTCTGTCAGCAGATTTGATGGTGGCAAGGACATGGCTGTTGGTGGAAATCATCATTAGAATTGTGGTGGTGCTTGAGGGCCATTCATGGACTAAAATCCTTCAATAGTAATTTCTATAGAAAAATAAAACTTAACTTTTTCAGGACACTACTGAGTCCCTTCCTGCTTTCCTTTGAGAAACTCTTCCAGAGCATGGAGTCATCCACTGAGATATCTTTTCTCCTGTCACCTCGGACCTCTTAAATCTCTCGTGTCTCACAGACTTTGCTGAACTAACTGAGACTGATAGAAAGGTAGATGGATGCTCCTTGGGCACGCATAAAGTTAATTTAGTGCAAGAGTTTTTTATATTGGTACCTAAGCCTGTTCCTGAATGCCTCACAGAGCAGGTGACCAGCATGGGCTGAAATCCTGTGGTGTGGTGCAACACTCGGATGTTTGATCGACCCACGGTGAGAATGAAACCAGGCAGTGAGCCCATTTCTTTGTGAGCTCTTTGGTCAGAGTCAGGCAAGGCAAATATGGGAGTTGAGGTGCTGATCAAGTCCTTTTGTTTCCTTTCTGGGAACTGGAAACAGCCCCACCTTGGTCCAGACGTCATTGCAGTAGGGTGCCTGCCCTCAAAGGGTTAAGTGCTGAGCTGTGTCTGAGATATTTCCCTCTTCTGGGGAGTGTGTTAAGCACTAAGTGATGCATGAGCCCTGTTGGAGGGAAGTGTTACATTCTGTGTGAAACTGTAGACTGACAATTTATTTTTCACTGATGATTTTATTCTGGTCGCCAGGTGTGGTTCCTGGCTAACTTGACATGCTATGCATCAAAGCAGTCGTTTGCATTGCTCTAAACAAATATATCCTCTAATTACTGTTTTTAGGGTGATCTCACATAGGAAGAAGTAATAGCAAATAATTGTATAGGGTGGGACACATGTCAAGTTGGCACTGGAGTGAAAAAGCTATCTTGAAGTTGTGATGACGTGTCTCTATACTTGGCATGCTGCTTCACTTGCCCGCTATTTAATAAGATCTTGGGTGTGATACTTCCTTGGAAAGATTATCTTAGGGATCAATGTCTGTCCATATTGCAAAAAAAGTTTTTTTTCTCATCAGTTTGCCTCTGCGCTGTTTTTCACTTTTATTCTTTGCTTTTTCCCATGCATATTTTAACAGGTGAGTGCCTGTAGTGTCAGCTTGGGGCTGAATGTGGCTCTCCAGTGCTAAAACCAGAAGATGCTGTAGCCTAAGTTTAGAAGGGCCCATCTCTGCATCTGTGGCAGAACAGCCAGGCAGGGGGTGCAGAGGGGAACCCAGAGCAGGCAGTTATCAAAGACTTCTATCTTGAGGAACACACAATCAAGACAAGTCAAATTGCTTCTCCTAGCAATTAGGTTTGGAGTCACCTTTCATTATGAAGCCCAACTCTTGATCCTCTCTTCTCCTCCTGGTCATGGCTTGCAAAATTTAATTGGCCTCAAAGATGACATATTTATTTGGAAACAGTCTGCTTTGATTTCTGCAGAGTGAAAAGGAAATTAATCCAATTCATCTTTAGTGACAGACCACTAGGCAAGTTGGCATTTGTTGAACATATCTGTGTGTTCTTCTGAAGCTGCCAACCCCTACCTTTACTGTGCCACCAGCAGCTCTTCTGGGTGAGCTATGAGCCATGGGCAACATCATTCTGCTCTCCTTCGTGCAAGATAATAATGGCAGCAGCTTCAATTTGAGCTTTCTTTTTTATTCCACATGTTGACTAGTGGAGTTAGAAGATCTCCCATGGAGCACGTTGCAGATGATGGCAGTATTATTACTCTCTATTATTTATAATCTCTGAGAGTTCCCCAAATGCTCTTTATGCTTTCACTTGTCAAAAAAACAAAAATAAATCTGAATTTACTTAATAAAAAATCAGTTCCATTATTAACTGAAATTGCCTTCTAGTTACGTAGGTTGAGGTTGTTTGTGTGAACCTTTCCTGTAATTTCCATTGTGCATTTTGTGTGTTATAAAACCTGCTTCCCCACACTCTGAAAGGAAAGCAACGTGTCTGGAAAAAGCAACCTGCTAGAAAACATCCCAATATTCAAGATCTTTGCAGTCCATATTAGTTACAGAGAGAGAATAAAGATTTAATCAAAAGTCCTTCTCATCTGACTGTTGCTGTATTTCAATAAAATATGTGGAAAACCACTGGTGACCACAGCCCCAAGGTGTCTCAGCTGTGGGTCTGAGAACGGGGCACATGTACCAACACTTGAGGTACCAGCCCAGACAGATTCTCAGCAAAGAGCACAGGAGTATAAAGAACTGAGAAGGAAAAAAAGAAGCAGCATATTTTTTTTTATTGTTTGTACTGTATGGATCAGTTGAAGAGAAAAATGTTTAAATTTCAGAAAACAAACACTTTCCTTCCATTAGAATCCAGTTAGAGGCTTCATCATTCAGGCTCTTCCAAGATGTTTTTTTATTCCTCATCCAAGAATATTTCAGCTTCATCAGTGTGAGCTGTAGCATGCTTCAGCTAGCAATAACTGGAGTTTGCACAGCAAAGCATTGCAGCCTCTGTAACACCAACAAATGGAGAGTTGAACAAATGCACATTCCCCTTGCTGAGTGGGATCTCTTGTGATATGGTGAGAATTGTGGGCAGCCTGAGGGATGTAAGTGTTTGCAGGAATATCATGCCCAGCTGAGTTTACATGTTTGATACAATCCTGTCTGACTCCAAGGAGATAAATGAAATTAAGTTCTCAGAAGGGAAGTAATTAGAGCAGGACACAATGGCAAAGATAAGAAGATGACCATGAGCCAGCAATGTGCCCTTGTGGCCAAGAAGGCCAATGGCATCCTGGGGTGCATTAGAAAGGGTGTGGTTAGTAGGTCAAGAGAGGTTCTCCTCCCCCTCTATTCTGCATTGGTGAGGCCGCACCTGGAGTATTGTGTCCAGTTCTGGGCCCCTCAGTTCAAGAAGGACAGGGAAGTGCTTGAAAGAGTCCAGCGCAGAGCTACTAAGATGATTAAGGGAGTGGAACATCTCCCTTATGAGGAAAGGCTGAGGGAGCTGGGTCTCTTTAGTTTGGAGAAAAGGAGACTGAGGGGTGACCTCATCAATGTTTTCAAATATGTAAGGGGTGAGTGTTAAGGAGAAGGAGTTAGGCTCTTCTCAGTGGTGACCAGTGATAGGACAAGGGGTAATGGATGTAAATTGGAGCACAGGAGGTTCAAGTTGAATATCCGGAAAAATTTTTTTACTGTAAGGGTGACAGAGCCCTGGAACAGGCTGCCCAGGGGGGTCGTGCAGTCTCCTTCACTGGAGACATTCAAAACCCGCCTGGACACGTTCCTATGCGAGGTACTCTAGGTGGCCCTGCTCTGGCAGGGGGGGTTGGACTAGATGATCTTTCGAGGTCCCTTCCAACCCCTATGATTCTATGATTCTATGATTCTATAAGGCACTATGGGAGAAAATGGCCTTGAATAAACAGTGAGCAGAGGGAGCTTTTAGTGGAGCAATACAGGTTTCCTGGGCTCTCAATAGATGAGCAAAGCTGAGGCTTCTCAAAATTAAAATGAGAACCAAAGGGTTGTTACAGATCTGAGGCATCTGGCTTTGGAGGGACAAGAGATAGGGTGGTTGGGGTGAGGTGTTGTCAAGAAATCTTCCTCCGAGAGAGGTGCTGGGAGGAAGGTCTGCAAGGTTGGTTAGATCCAGGCTTCAGCCTTTCTCCTGCTTACCACAAGTCTTTTGGAAAATGACTAGTGAGTTGTTTTTTCAAAGAGATTGTTTCCTACAAGCAGTGGCCACAGAAAAAAAGGCTGAGAGGTGCCAAAAGTAGAGGCAACATCTTTGTGAAGGTGCCTGCAAAACAAGGAGTCCACACAATAGACTCATGGGGCAAGAGGTTTGGCCAAGAGCCCTCAACCCAGAGAGAGGTGGGAGAGGTGAAACAAGTGCTTGGCAAACTGCACTGGTTGTTGACATAAATTTATTTCTTCTAAAACCGAGCAAATTCCCAGCCCTGAAATCTGCCTTCACAGTGAGTTAAACAACAGAATTTTTCATTATTTTGCCTGACCTTTCATTAAACAAATAAATGCTATCACATGGAAAGACTGGCTTACCTTTCTCTTACATTATCTTACAGCATAACTTGTTTGTTTGGAGAATCAGGCTCTAAATCTCTTCCTAGTTGTGTTAGTTTAACATTTGTTTTATTTTTTTTTTACTTCAACAAGGTTGTTTCTGAATTAAAATCCAACTGGATGCAATCAGCTATTAGAATGAGCAGCTTGCAAACAGTGCCAGTGGGATGCTGAAACATTTTTATGTGGATCAGGCAGAGCATCTGGAAACTCATTATTGTAAGAAGCAAGTGTAAATTTTCTGTACAAGTACATGAAAATAGCTTTTATATCTTATTAGGTTCACATGAGCCATGGATCCTGAAAGAAATTGATATTTCTTGGTTTTCCATTGGAAAAAAGATGGCATCAGGGAGGGAAATATGGACAGGAGGGATCCTCTTTATCAACCAGTGTATTAAATCAGACTGAATCCTTAGAATTTATTTTCAACTTAAAAATGTCTTTGCATTGAAATTGCAAAATATGTAATAGTCACCATTTCAAGGGCAATCATCTGGAAATTGTGCTTCTCTGCATTAGAAACTGTGAGTATTTGACAAACAACAATAAATCAGGGTGTAGGTGAGATTTCTTGAGGTGGCTGGGAGTGGATGGCCATGTGGAAGGACAGGGGGGTAGGTGCTTCTGCATCAATTCTGGACCACAACTTGAGTTTCAGTAGAGAAAATGGCCCCTTGATTTCAGCTGTTGGCCACACTCCCTGCTAGGCATGGACACTTCATCCACAGCTCCACTCAGCCTGTTTATAAAATGATGAAAAGTAAATCCAGTTTGAAATGGAGGATTAAAGTAGTCAAGGGGCTGCAGTGAGCAGAGAGGGTGTGCACACATCTGTCTTCTTGTTTTATTCTGCAAGCCATCCCCAGGATGTCTGAGTAATGCATTGGCTGGATTAGGAATTGCCAGGTCCCTGGCAAACATAATGGGGGTGTTAATAACCTTGCTTTTGAGATTATAAAATACCTGTTACAAAATACCATGCTGTAGAAACTACAGTTCATACTTCTTTGTATTTGGTAGCTAATTTTAGATTTTGTTTGAAAATTCTATTTTTATTAGTTTTTTGGAGGGTCAGCAGGAAAGCGAGGAGACATTTTAGTCTTGGAAGAGGTTAGTAGTGTTTGCCAGAGTCATGTTCCAGCTTTTTCTAACCACTTCTAGAAATGCTTTTCATAGCTGATGTCCTCAGCAGACACAGGACATGGGCAAACTCTGGGATTAGGAAGCATCTCATGCAGTGAGTAGATCCATCCTGGCAGGCAGCTGACAATTATTTTCAGAGGTCAAATTCCTTCCCTGGGGTTTCTGCAAGGAAGAGGAACTTTTCAAAAGGAGCCATGCTTGATGTCTGCTGAGTCAGCAAATCCTCAGGCTGCTTTGCAGAGGCCCCAGCTGGCACAGCCCCCTTAGTGGGTGCTGGCAGAGATCTCAGTTCATTTCCAGGCCTGCAGTTCCCTCCCTTGGTGACTTTTACCACTTCCAGTGGCTATTTCTACTTCAATCAACTTAAAGTTGAATTTCTTTGGACCATTAGACATCTGGGCTTTTCCTCCCAAGAGGAGTGTTATTCTGGCAACTAAGGGGTGGGGGTTGTTTATCTGCAGAGCTCTGTGGCCAGTTCCCAACTTCAAACTGTGGCATTGTTATTTGGAAGGGAAAGGAAACTGCAAGAGCCAGAGTGAGATGTACATTCCCTTCATGTTGTCCAAGGACTGCAGAAACCATCCATGGAGAGAGCTGGGAGCCTGAAAGCAGCCTCCAGAAAGTCAAATGATGGATGGAGTTTTGCCTAGCAGTAGGCAAAAGTTGTGCCTGGGCTCCTGTCCCTCTTGGAAGCTTGGAATTACATTATTCATGGCTGTTCATCCTGGAGCTGGACCTTACAGCCCCTTCTGGAGGTGAGTATCCAGCTGAGAGGGGCTTATTGCTGGTGGTTATGTGCTTCTTTCCTGGTGGGGATGTGTGACCATATGATGAGACACCTGGAAACTCACAAGCCTCATCTCCTGGGTGGCTGTGCTGCCTTCCATCAGGCTAAGAAACCTCCAAGGTTTAAGTATTTTCACACTGTTAATATAAGTGGAGTACAGGATGGGGTCAGAAGGAGATCACACCACAGCATCATCACCACGTTGGGATTTGGAGCAGAGAGATCTTCATTCTGCTCTGCTCCAATGCTATGTTCTCTGCCATTTAGGCATTGAATTAGCAACAGAAGGATTCCTGGTAACTAAAAGCTGTTCAAATGAGGTGCAAAGAGTTCATGCCACAGGGAAACGTGGCATGAGAGACAGATATAGGCAGATGAGAAAGTGGAAGGAACCAGGAAGATGATTATCATCATAGCATGGTTTGGGTTGGGAGGGACATAGAAGGTGTGTGAATGAATGAAAAAGGCCAGAGAGGAGAAGACAGCAGGAATTGAAACGTGCATGTCTGGGACTCTTCCCTTCCTCTTGTTCCTGATTGCTGCCCTGAGCAGGGTCTCACAGATTGCAGAAATGTAAGCCCTAGCCTTTGGAAACTGTGTGACTGCTGTCATTGCAGCTGCAGAGATGGCAGGGAAGAGCTTTCCACCTTCAGGTGGGTTTCTGAGAAAGAGTAAATGAATAGGCATAGCCAGCTGAAACCAGAGCAGAAAATAAGATGTAAAAAATAAAACAAAAAATGCAAAGAGGCCAGGAGGCAGTGCATAACAATTAGACTAATATAAGATTAATTTTAAGTGTTTTAACCATTCATGCTGAGTGAGTAAGTGTTGTGAGATTTCAGGACTGATTATCTACTCAGAACTCTATTTATGCTTGTCAAAAGCAAAGTGACACATTGGAAACAGCCTCACCTGTATCTGGTATGGAGTTTTGTGAAGTTTAATTCAACAATCTGTATTAATCAGAATGATAACAGTGAATTGTGTCTAAATTAAGCACATTCACGACTGGTGCAATATTAATTGCTCAGCAGATCTTGCACATGGGATTATGATGTGTGACTTTACCAGTATTACAGACCTGGTTTCGGGTCACTGAAGCCTGTGCACTCCTTGGACAGTCTGCTTCTCCCTTCCCATGTACCCTATGGTGTCATCAAAACCAGTTCAGAGATCCCACACCAGCATGGTGTGGACCAGCTCAAGTGTAGGTAAGGACATGAGCTTTGGTTATCCTGTCATCTAACTTTAGATACCTGCAAGTATGTGTCCTTGGAGTCAGAACTGTCCTTCTTCTGCCCATTCCAGCCAACTATTTCCTCTCAGTTCTATCTCACAGAAAGATTTATAAGGTGACAGAGAGACATTCCTTGGCATCTGGTATCTCTGGGGGCTCTGGCTGGTTTCTTGACCACTGTTCATGCCTCTCAATGTGCTTGTTAGTTGGTGTGAAGTCACACATCAAAGCCCAGATGTGTTTTTTCCTTTCTCTAAATATTTCCAAAATATTTTTCATAATGTTTGCTGGTAGCTGGTGCCAGCCTGAAGCCCGAGCGTGTTTCCATGCTAACTCTGGCTCCCTTTGGAATGCTTGTAAATCCTGCAGCGAATTCCATTGGCTCTGCAAGGTTTCATTTTTGGTCCTAGCTCAAAGGTGGATTCTTTTTAAGTGTGCGAACAGTGTTTCCAGTCACACTTCAGAGGTATGTGAGTGGAGAGAAATGTACTTTCTTTCTGTATGCTTGGTTTGAAGGTCATGATTTCATAATGAAAAATGGTTGAAGTTAGGAGGTTAATGGAAACTCAGAGCTGAAGCATTAACACAGCAGATAGTTTCCTCTCTCTTATGGTTCTATTGAAAACATACAAATGTCCTCCTGACTAGAGGAAAGAATTATTTTCATCTGTTTCAAAAATCCCACCAGGAGGCAGAGTGACGTGGTAATGCAGTAATATACAGGTTGAGGTATAATTAGGCAGCTATAGCAATAAAACAGGGCAAAAAGATTAGGAGAGGATGCCTTTCAGGGTGCAATTCTAATTATATATGAACATTTGAGCCTCTTTTTGTGTTGCTTTTGGAATTGAGGTGTTTGGTAAATTTTATTCCAAATCCAGCTCTTGAGAGATCACCAGATTGCAGATGGTAAGAACATGAACATTCATCCAGAAGTGAACTTCTAACCTCGAGTTTCTGATGCTAATCACACCACTGATTACTTTCCCAGCAGTTTTTACCTATTGTGTTCAGCACCTGTGAAGCATTAATGCACTTGCAGTTTGTGACAGGACTTTGAATTTATTGAAACCACATAAAGATGAGGTAATAATAATAAAAAAGAGGTGGGTTTGATGACTGTTCCACAAAGTGTTGTAAGCAGAAGTGTTGCCCCATGTAAGGATACAGTAGGCAGGAGTGAATGCTATAAAATCACACCCCTTGATTTGTAGCTTCTTTTTTCTTGTGAGTAGCCTCAAAGGCTGAGCTAGAGCTCACCTTTTCTCCAGACAGATGCTCCACCCTCCTCAGAATTGATGCACCCATTTGTGAAGAAAGATTTGTTGTATTAGGAGTCTTCCAGCATCATCCTGGCAAGCTTTTTTTGGTTGATGAGCTTTAAAAAGTAGACAGTTTAAATGTATTGATTCAGAATTATTTATTGGGGGCAATACAGCTTTTAGCACAGTAAAGGAGAGGGTGATGTTACCAGAGTGCCCTGTGTCCATCAGCTCAAAGGCTGCATTTAGTACCATCTAATTTAGACTTCATCTAATAGCTACCTTTCATTCTAACACCTTGAATTAATTGGTTGCATTGCTTAGGAAAAAAAATGAGTCACTTTGTGTGACTTGTATATGTGACTTGGCTGCATAAAGTATTATAAATCTACAGCAGTGTAGTTTGTAACTTAGTTGGTTAGAAAACATTCTCTGGAATGCCATGAAACAACCTTTTTTTCGTACTGATTTCATTGTAGCTGTGTAAACAAACCCAAGAAACTGAAAAAGATAAATCTGCTATTGCTGTAATTTGAAATACATTTATAAACTCCTATTTTCAAAATATTTTCATTCCTGTTTCTACTTTATCATGATGTGCAGGAAGTCAATGGCCAGTGGTAAAACCTAGAGTCATGGAAAGCCCCATAGGCTGTCACAATATTGCTCTTTAGCTCTACTATTCCTATGGTTGGACATGCATTTAATTTACATGAAAGATTTGCTGTCTTTTTAGATTAATTACTGCTTATAACATTAGTATTTGGCTCATTACTGTCTGAAGTATTGGCATTGTAAACTTCCACTCTGGAGCAGAACAGTGCTGCAGTGGCATATTAAAAAAATGTAAATTCCATCTGCAGTAGATATTAGAGGTTTAGAACAGTGGAAAGATTCCAGCCTTCCAGCTCTTCTGTGCCTATATTACCTTTAGAAATCATTCAGAGATACATTTTAAAGATATTTAGCTAACTGAAGATACTTGGGAGGATGTCTGATAGTGCTTTGATGCTTAGTTACTATAGGAAGTTACTTGCATCATAAGGTACATAACAATCTTTAGATGTCTGGTCCTTGACTACTAAGTGGATGTTTTTAACAATTTTACTTCCATTCAGTGGCAAAAGAGGGAACTGCAATTTGAAGTACTCTTTATTGAGCTCTTTGGAGATATTTGTGAATCCAGGTTTCTCTTTCCTAAAAATAGAAACCTATACACCTGCCTGTGCACCACAGGACTACAGGTAGCAAGAATAAATGGACTTCAATGCTATTTCATTTTTAATTAGACCCACTTTATCATATCCTTTGTAAAACTGGGGAGATTAACTTTCTCAGACCTATTCTCACCTGGTAAAAAACCAATTAGCTGTTACACACAAGCATCCTTGTTAGCAAGGGTTTCTGCTAATTACATGGTTCTGGTTAAGGAACTTTTCTGACAGTCGGTGTGTCAAGTTCAGGTCTAGTTTGGACTGTGCAGTGTTGCTGTCAACATTTCAATCCAGCCAAGTGACACCCCCAGTGGTTTTGCCTGATTGAAGATTTCAAGCTTTGGCCCAGCTGAATGATGCCATGATTGATTCTGCCCATTCTCTCTCTCTCTCTGGTCCCTCTGCTTCTTTCCTGAAGTCCATGTGCAAAGCAAACCCAACAGCACTGGAAGGAGAGGATGAATTTTTGCCCTCACTGTCTGTGAAGACTCAAAATGAACTTTAAGCCTTCATTTAAGTTTCCAAAAGGCAGGTTGAGTCATGGAGCATCTTCCTCTATCACTGCCAGCTGTGCAGAGGGGTGGCTCCGGGACGTGCAGCAATCCCACTGCTTTCACCCAGGTGTCAGGAGCAGTGAATCTCCTCTCATTTGGGCTTTCTTTACGCTGTGAGGAACTCGTGATGAGCACAGAGTGGTGCAGTTGTCCACCTGAGATGCTTCCCCCACTCTGCAGAGCTTTCCCACTGAGTGCAGGGTGGCTGTGACTCAGCCCAGGGCTCTTGGCACTTCCCACAGGCAGCTGGGGGAGCAGCCTGCTGTGTAGGAGTGTCCTAATACTGGGATGATGAAATGTGGAAACCTGCCTAGCCTCTTACTTCTCCTTCTGCCTTTTTCAATAAATTGGCTTCCCAGTAGCTTGTTGGGGATGGGAAGGTTTTTTTGGCAGGTTGCTGCTGAGGAGTTTGTTATCTGGCTCATTGCTGCAGACCAAGTGTTGGAGTTGAGATGCCAGCCAAGGGTTGCCCAGGAGCCTTGAGAAAACTGTGCTCCAGGTCTGTTGGCTTCACTGCTTTGTGGGCATGTGGTCCCTGAGGCCAACCTGGTGGTCAAGGTGCCTGCAAGCTGTGGCAGAGTGGTCCTAATGACACAGATACACCAAGACTTGATCAAGACTCAAACCCACAAGTGGTGGGAGGAGCAAAGTTATTATCATTGTAACCCCTGCACCCCCAGGATGTCCCACCACTTTTGGAGAGCATTTGCTGTTCTTCAGTGTATGGAACAGCTGCAGCTGGGCAAATCTGACAGTGTTGGCCTTTAGTATGGCAGCCAGGAACTGCATTGGGCTTTCATTATTACACAGACACTCAAGCTGGTAGGAAACAGTCAAGGGTTGTGATTTTCCAGGCTGCCCAACAACAATTCATGGTCACCCCAGCTGCAGAGCTGAGCATGCAAATGATTTGTCAGGTTTGACGGGGAAGGCAAAAATTTTATGCTCGGAATGTCTTTGGCACTTGGTTGCCCGATTGCTTTTCCACTTTGTGAAGAAAATGCAGTTTTGAGGGGTAAAGCTTTCTGGATATGGGTGTAGAGCAGAGCCCTGGTTCCTGCTGTGAGACAAGGTGTCCTTTTGGTTACATCAGTGTCCTCTCGAGTACAGAAATGGTCTCCACCTTTTGCTACCTGTCCTTATCATCAGCACTGTGGGTGATGGCTCCACCTTACCCGTATGAGATAGATCTTTGGATAACCCAATAGCTTAAGATCCTGTATGAGGCTCATCTGGAATTCCCAGCTCTGCCACATCTCCTGGGTGATAGCTACACTTATTTCCCATGGGGTGGAGTTAAATACTTAGTTGTGTTACATCTTGCAATCCAAATCACCAGTCACCCATATTTTTGTTTAATTTACCTGTACAGATGTGTGGGTTGTATAACATTCACTGTCATTAGTATGTATTCAGGACCAGCAAAAAAGATATAGTAGACAACAACATTCCAGTGTCTGTGTCAGATGGATATTTCACTTTCATTTCAGAAGTGTAGTATCTGCTGCCAGGTTTCAGATGTCACTTAGTCTATGTGTACATGCTACACTCATCTGAGAACCAGGAGGCTAAGAAATGAGCATCATACCAGTTATTCAGCTCTTCATGCACTGTAAACAATTAAAAGCTTCTCATTTTGTGAGGCAAGGGACAGGGATAGTTTCTCTTGCTGGAGTCCAATCACTCTTCCAAGAGTGTCAGTCTTCTTTAAGACCATGTTTGTCAAGGATTTTGCAAATAGAGCCTCCTTTTTTGTTATCTGTCATTGCATGAAACCCCTTCAGAGCAATCTCCTTTGGCTCAGGAGCTCCTCACCAACTTTAATTGCCTGTAGCTCCTCCTGACTCCCAGGCAAGGGAGTGGGAAGCAGCTGTAATTACTGGCTGCACATGGAAATCCACACTCCCCCACACTGGAAAAACAGGGCTGCTGCCAACCACTAAAAGATAATTCACTGTTTTTGGCAAAGAGAAATCCTTGCAGCCACAACTTTTATCTTTTTCACCTTTAATGATTAGTTAATCATTAATACTTGTTTTGATGTGTTTCAAATTAAACAGTCTGGAGGTTTATGCTCAAGTTCTGCAAGCCTTTTTGAATGCTGCCAGTTGGGATCCACTGCTTGGAAACTGCCATTTTGATGGCTTGGTCTGCTTCTCAGGGGAATTGGGATACTCCTGAAATCAGGGATGTCACTGTTTTGGGGATATTCCTGTTGCCTTCAATGGGCTGCAGGTCCTACTGTAGGAATCCAAGTATTTCAGGTGGTCATTTGGTCCTTTTGCTGGAGCTGTGAGTTACTGTGACAGAAGATCCAGAATTTGAATTTCCTTTTCTTTAAAGGCTGCTGAGCAGCCTTCATAGGAAAATGCTTGAGACAAGAGGACACGAAGTTGGCACCTAACTCCAGGTGTGCAAGCTAGGAACTCCTCATTTTTATTCTCAAAGTGCCTATACTCATATCTTATGCTTGTGTGAGGTTATAAAGCTGCACTGGTGTGTAGTGAAACCCCCTCCATCTGTCCCAGAGATGTTCAGCCTTTGTCTGAGCTCTCTTGTGATTCAGATCTGAGGCAGAACAGGGCATAACCTCAGCCCATGTCCTGAAGAGGCACCAAGCCTGTGGGCTCCCTCTGCATGCTGAATGCACCCCGGCAGCTTGCCCAGCACACAGCTGGACTGTTTCTGAAGTGGTCAGGAGACAAACTTTTTAGTACAATCTGTAGTGACAGAACAAAGGGTTGTAAACTGAAAAGAGGCTAGATTTAGACTAGAGATTCGAAAAAAAATCTTTTACAGCGAGGGTGGTGAAACACTGCCATGAGTTCCCAGAGAGGTGACAGATGCCCCCTCCCTGGAAACATTCAAGGTCAGATTGGACAGGTCTGTGGGCAACCTGATCTAGCTGAAGATGCTCACTGCAGGGGAGTTGGACCAGATGGCCTGTAAAGGCCCCTTCCCACCTGAACCATTCTATGATTCTGTGATAGGATGCTGCCTCCAGCATCCCTTTTGTACCATGCCCAATGGCTGGAAAGAACTTTCAGGAGGAAAATACATGTGCTCTGGGGCTGAGGAGGTTCATACCTCTCTCCCCTATGCAGGAGGGAACCAAAACTATTTATTAAGGTGAGTGAGCAACCTCTACTTCTTCAAGCAGCACTCCTGTGCAGAGAGGTGCAGGGAGGAATGCCCCAGACTGCAAATGCCTCTGGCAGTGAAGGAGCCAGACTGGGCTCTGCTCACAGCATCTGGAGAAATTAGAATTTAAGAGAAGGATTACACTGCTAGGGAGGCACCTGGTATATGTATATATATGTGTATATATATATGTGTGTGTGTGTGTGTATCTGCTACCTCAGTGACTTGAGGTAGGGCATGGATCAGAAATTTTGAGGTGTATGTGGGTAGTTTTTGTTACAGTTAGTGCTACAGGTGCTTAACTACACAGCTCAGGTTTCCATCTATGAAATGTCTCCAGCTTGGCATTAACACCATTAACTCTGGTGAGAATGTTTTATGAACATGGTATGTAAGGCTGACATTCATGATAAGAAGACAGACAGTGCTGGGGAAGGAAGTCCACTGAAAGTTTTGGAAGGATTTCTGGGTCTTCATCCTTGAGTAACAGGAGATCCCAGAGGTGATGGGTAGGATCTGAAAGATGAAACAGAGATGTCAAGTTGTACAAGCAGGAGATATGGTCTTCTGGCACCTTCCCCTCCTTTCTCCTCTTTGCAGTGGATTATATCCCATGTAAGCCCCAGAGAAGGCAGCTGCATTAATAGCAGAATCACTCAGTATCCTCCTAGTACAGTGGCTCAGGACAAATCCAATCCTGGTTCATTTCTTTATGTATAGAAAGTTACATGACAAATCGAAGTGTTGAATCCTGAAATAACTAAACTGGCAAAAAATGTTCATTTTAAAACCATCACCAACTTTGAAGGCTAAAAGGGGCAGGGGTTTTGGTGGACATCTGCCTTGCTGCTGAATTTTGAGTGCCCCTGCTTCCTTCAAATGCCTGCTCTGAGCCACTTGCTGCTTGTTACCAGGACTGAGGTTTTTTATCACAATCTCCTCTTTAGTCACAGCTGGGGGAAGGTATATGAAGTGATTCATCCCTCTACGTTTGCCTTAGTGTCCCCTTTTCTAGGGCATCCAGGGTGTTTCCTCTTCTAGCCAGTTTTCCAAAGCAGATGGGAGGATGATGTTTCCTGCCTGCCCCAATTAACTTGGCAGAAGCACAGAGATCTTAAAGTTGTTAGCAAAGACACTAATTTCCTTCATATGTTTTAACCAGCCTGTGAGTTTGAGACCATGTGTGACCCAAAGTTCAACTCCTTGGCCTTCCAGCTACAGAGATTTAGTTAATCTGGCCAGACAGTCAACATATGGGCTCTGAACCATCTGGCTTGGAGCTGAAATTAGCTCTGACTTGCCCAGTCATTAGATCAAGCAAGGTGAGATGGGCAATGTGTGTGGGAACAAAAGGTTTCAAGTGGTGGGAGATCAGAGGAGGTCAAAACTGTTGCTGGTCATGAGACACAATTCTGTATTTCTACTCATAAATACAAGTTCTCTTACATTTTTAATGCTAGGAAGTATTCAATACTGAATCCAGTAAACCTCCACCAGCTCTTTATAATAAGCAAATCAAGGATATGGCTTAAAAAAAATCAGCAGTCTAAATGCAATAAAAGAGAAAAAACAGATGTTTTTGCTTTGTAAGCTTGTAGATTCACCTGTGCTAAGAACAACAACATCTGCCTGGTATCTAGCTGAGGTTTTGCTAACTTTCACTTCATTTGCAAATGTGTTTGTGAGTGAGAGAGGGAAACTGCTGAGCTGATGAGGGAGAAAACAAAAGCTGCAGAATCTGTCACCACATAATTGTTGGCTTTAGGGTTGGGGAGGACCAGTGCATGGAACATGAAGTAGTAGAACTTAATCTTGGTACTATTGAGCCTTCCACCTTCCTTCTAAAGATAGCTCCAAAGATGTCCATTTCAGGAGAGAGTTTATGTAATGATCTGAATCTGGCAGCCTCTCATTTACCACAAGCTGCCCTGCTTGCATGATACTAACCCAAGGGTGAAATTCCCATGTTTGCACAAGCATTTTAAAATTTATAATCTTGCAACCTGGAACTTCACTTTTATGTTAAAAAAAAAAATTATCAACCAACCCGCCCTGTGTTTTTTTTTCCTCTTCAAACTTTACTGCAAGCAACTCCAACCCATGCAGTTCCTGCTGACTTCTTGTGAACTTCTTGGGGTCTCCTGAATGCTGGCAGTCATTGCTCAATGCTGGAAGTAAACTATTTGCTGGCTATGAGCTGGTGGTATAAAAGACCTTCTTGTTGAGAAGATTGAAATTATCAAGAAGGCAAAAGGTTTCAGTCAGAGATATATAAGCCCGCAAGATATTTTGTGCTCTTTTTGAGGGGGAAAGGTCTGCTATGAAGTCACCTTTTACAAGAAAAAAGATACCAGTGAGTCAGTGGATGAGAAAGGCCTGATAAATATCAACTGGACAAAAAAAAAAAAAAAAAAAAGATTTTGAACTGGAGCTTATATTTCTTCTTTTCACACCAGTAAGTCCATGTGGGAGGGAAACCTGGACGATGGGAGAAGTGTCATGCTGAACTCTGCTCATGCAAAAATATCAGTGAAGAAATATCCATCTGTAAAATATTCTTCTTGGAGGATGCTTGGGGGCTACAGAATAAGAAAGGGAGGGGGTAGCTTGAGAGATATGGAACCTCACATCATACATGTCTGGTTGATTTTCAACAGCTGGAATGATAAGAGACCTTGCATCACATAAGGCACTGCAAATCCCAGGGTCAGCATCAGGAGCTGAAGGTTTTCCCAGACCAAACGTGGTGGGCAGAGCTCTGCTGCAGTCAGCCAAGCATTTCCAGGACATCCATCAGTTTCCTTCCCTGTACCAAGCCTTGCCATCTCACTTACTCTGTTACCCTCCTAGCAGACTTGTCATGTTTTCCCCTTGCAAGCAGCTTGTTTGTTCCCAGGGGTTCTCACACCATTATGAGCCATCCTGAAGACTTTTTGGTACTTTTCTTTCATGTGGAAAGCAATCTGATACCATCACTTCATGTGAATATATGTGACACTGTCCTAATATCTGTTGAAACCATTGACTTGTTTCAGACAGCTGATCAGAGTTAAGTTTCTCCTGTCCTCCAGAGCAGAAGTTGGGATTTAAAAGCTTCTCTTGGCCAACTGGTGAATTCAATGCCAGTAACACCCCCCCCCCCCCCAATGCTGCTGGCAAAACTCTTTATATGTGGAAATAATGGAGCATTTATTTGCAAAGACACTTGTTTACTCAAAGCTATAAATCCTTGCAGACTTAAACTTTGTTAGTTCTGGCTTTCACCTAATTATTTCTGCCTTCTTGTGGCATTTTATCCTTGACATGTGCTGTTCATGGAGGAGCAGCAGTAAATGTCATGTCTTGCAAACGTAGCACTGACTCATAAAGAGTTTTTGCAGGAGGGAACCTGCTCTCATATTTGCCCAAGGTTTTTTGCACAGTATTCTTGTAACTAATCCTAGTTTTCAGGGTTAAATATGATATACATTAAAATAAGTGATTCAATCATAGTTTCTAGCATGCTTTTGCAGCTGGGATACTTAACATGGCTCTCCTGGCAGCTTGGCAGCCAAAGCAACAGCAAAATCTCAGTCCTGTGCTTTAATCCATGCTGAGTGCTACCCCTCTCTTTAACAATCTGAGGGAATAAGCCACCAGTTTTCTTTAAGCTCCTTGGCCTCTGGGATAGCCAGGAGCCAGCAGAGATGTACAGGAAGCTCAGTCATGAAAGGATTTAATTTCCTTTGTACATTGACTTCCATATAAAAATCCATTGCTCCTTCAGAACACTGTCTGGCCAAAACCCATGGAACAGATTGATTCTTTAAATTATGTTTTAATTTTTCAGTGGGGTTTGTTTTTTTTTTTTTTTTTCCCCATTAGGGCTTGTTGTGATCCTATGGAACTTGTGCCCTTCTGGTGACAGAGGAGTAGGATCTGGTGGTGAGGGTGGATTTTAGCATCACTGGGATACCACCCCTCATCCTCATCACTGCTCCAATGCTGCATCACACCCAGTTTGGTGTGATGGAAGGTGTCTCACGGGGCCAAATGCCACCCTGGTCAAGCTGGGTCTTGTTTCAGGGATGAGTTTTGGCTACTGCAGAGCTTTCTGTGTTGCAGCAGCACTGGATATTGGAGCAGTCAGGGAAAAATTACAATTCCCTTATCAGTGCTCTTGTGCAACAACTCCACAGCAAGCAGAGGGGACCTCTCTGTGCTTGGGGCTCCCTTGTTTGCACAGCTGCCATGCTCAGAAAAGTCACCCAAAGATGTTGATTGCCCAGTTCAGTTTGCTGCTTTAAATCTTGGCTGGCAATTTGCTTCTATGTTGAAACATTGCTCAGGTGCAGTGTTGCCTCCCTTTATTTGTTGCTGACACCTTTCTAACAGCATGTGGGCAGAATCATAAAACTGGGAGGCTGGAGGGGAAATTTGATAATTTTGTAGGGTTTCATCAACCCTTGTGGCTCATGCCTGCCTGCAGCACAGCATCCAAACCAGTGCTGCTCTGAAAATCATAGAATCATAGAATTAGCCGGGTTGGAAGGGACCTCAGAGATCATCTAGTCCAACCCTTGACCCACCGGAGCAGTTGCTAGACCATGGCACTGAGTGCCACATCCAGTCTTTATTTAAATGTCTCCAGGGACGGAGAATCTACCACCTCACCGGGCAGTCCATTCCATAGCCTAATCACCCTCTCCGTGAAGAAATTCTTTCTAATATCTAACCTAAATCTCCCCTGGCACAACTTAAGACTGTGTCCTCTTGTCTTGTTGAAGGTCGTCTGTGAAAAGAGTCCAGTTCCCACCTCGCTACAGCCTCCTTTCAGGTAGTTGTAGACTACCATCCTTTCCTTTCATAGTTTTTTACCAGGATTAATCTCTCTTCACAAGTTTTTGAATAGTTGGATTTCCCTGTTCTTCATGTCTAGATTTATTTTTTTTATTTCTTTGTCCCCTGGATCACAGCATCTCATGGGATCTGTAGGCTGGAGAGTCCTAAGAGAATTGGTTGAAGTATTACCCTCTTTATTTGTATGTCTATTTCTAGACATCTTTCTGTCAAATAACCTCAGAATCTTCCTGAAAATGAACCAAGCAGCAGTGACTGGAAGTGGCACCTGCTCTTTGTGCTGCAGATGGGGGGGATTTGTGGGGACACATCAGGGTGTGGGGGCTGCAAGCAGCACCTGGGCTTTGCCAGGAAGGAGGGAAAGCATCAGGGAAAACAGGAATTGTGATGAAGCAGAGGTGATAGGGATGGAAAGGGAGATTTCCAAAGCTGGATGTTTCCTTGTTCATAACAATTTGCGTAATCTGAGCTAATTTACTTTAGCCAAGCCCCTGGTTTGATGTTTGTTTTCAGGGAGTTTTTTCTTTCTTTGGAAACAACTAATGGGAACTGCTGTCATCCCAGTCCACAGCCCCTCTGCTACAGCCATAATTTTTCCACCATCACCGTGTTCTGCAACACTGCTGCTGCATTGCCCTGCACAGAGTTCCTCCAGGGCAGGCTTATCTATTGCAGCATTAGACCCCCACATTGGGAGGGGGAGAGGCTGGAGAGAGAGGACAGAGGGAAGAAAAAGGCTGCAGGAAACTAGGCTTAAGAAGAAGGGCTTGTAAGAATATGGCCCATTGGTTAAAATAATACTTTGGGGCCAGGAGATCTGGTTTCTCAGTCCCTTCTGCTACCTTTTAAAAATAAATCCTGGCAAGTCTTGAGGAGATCAGATAGTCCAGGGGGTATTTCTGCTAGTCCAGGGAGTATTTCTGCTAAGCCAGAGCACTGGTTGGGCTGTGTGGAGACATTTGCAGGCTTGGCAGAATGAATCCTTTGAGATTCACTTGGAACTTCTAGAGGGGGATAGAAGTGGAGTTAGTTAAGGCATTCCCAAATCCTCCCAAAGCCCTCCTGATCAGTGGCCATCAAGCAGCTGCCACTGCACAGGATTTCCATGGCTCTCAATGTATCTGTGTCCATTTGTCTGGCACCCACATGTCTGGCACCTCTGACCTGCTCACAGAGGAGTGGGAAAAGCTTGTTGAAGTCCCCACTGGCCTTGCTGGCATCAGCAAAATGATGTGACAGTACTGGTCCCCATTTCCCAAACCCTGGAGTGCCATTGTCATGAACAGTTTTCAGCATTGAAGGGTTAATTAGTGTGGATCAGGCTGGGCTGGTGCCTTCAGAGGGGCAGCAGAGCTGGTGGCTGCTGCTGGTGGCAGTGACCTCTGCTGGGAAGTCCACAGCTCCTCTGGTCCCAGTTTCAGCAATACAACCTGCAACTTGATCTGAACTGTAGGTTTCTCTCCAAGTAATTTCCACAGATTTTTTTCCCCACTGTTGAATTGCATTTTCAAGCTTTAAATAGCTTGTCATTTGAGAGTCCAGCTGAGCAGAGAAATGCTGTGTGGGACCAGCTGCGTGATTTGCAGGCGTGTGATGTGCACTTCACCAGGAGCATTGAGCACTGCATAACTCCATGGTTAAGGCCTTGCTGGTCTTGGGGAGGCTGTGAGAAAGAGGAAAAAATGTCTCCTTTCCAGCTCATCAAGGCCCTCAAGTGCAGCATCCACCAGCGTTGGAGTCACATTCCAAAGGGACATCTTCTTCAAAATACCCTCATCATAGTGGGGGTGGCTCTATTTGTATTTGGAGGGTGATTCAGCTTCTTCTGATGACTCCTTCCAGCTTACACTTTATATTCACTGTCTTCCTGAATCCCACGTGCTTACAACCTGCTGATTCCAAATCCTGACCTGATTTCCAAGAGGGACAGAGTGGCTCAGTATGGAGGAACCCACAGCAGTAGGACCAAACCTTCTCTCCCCCTTCACTTTAGAACTGAGCAAGGTTATCTGCCCTCAGAGAGCCCAGTGGCACAAGGCCCATCTGGTCTGCAAATCAGAGAAGGCAGAGGGTCTTGTGGCAGCCCTTGGTGTACATGACAGATGAGGATTTTTCTGGCCCTTGGCTGTTCATCCTTGTGGGTCACCCACCCATTAGCCACGTGTGTGAGGGTTGGGTATTGCTGGCAGCTGTCTCAGTGGGGTTTGGTTGGTTTGGAGAACCTCTGAGGTTCTCAAAAATAGAAATGCAAAGTTTTAATAGTGACTGTTCAATTGAAATGTCATTTGTGGTTCTGGTGTACCATCAACTGGCTTCAACAAGGCAAAACTACCCTTGTCGTAACTGCAACCCTGAAGAGAACAAACACAGCAAAACAAAGGTTTCCAGGTGTGTACTGTGTAAAGCCAAGTGGGTGGTGGATTGGTTCCCCGCTTTCAATATTAATAACTTAATTTGTGATGCAGTGCACAGAGAAATTTTGCTAAAATATCATGGGGTTTTCTAGTTATTTATGTAGAGTAAGGAGCCTACTTGTATATTTGTTTGACACCCTGCAGAGTATTGTATTTGAGCTCATGTATTGTTGATGATAAATTTCCTGAAGGTCCTTATATGAATGCAGCTTTTGATAACTCGTTATGGGCATAAATTCAGGTCAGTCATAATCTTTCCAGTGATTTTACAGGAAATTGGATTAGTTTACATTCTTACGCAAGGAAAGATCCTACCAGGCACAGGGGACCTTCTGCTCTTGGCATCTTCATGCAGGATGGTAGGGGCTCTTGGGACTGTTGAGGGTCAGGTCTGTGATTAAGCATCTTAATTAAGCTACTTGAACCTTGAAACATGCAGAGAGTTTTGCAGTTACTGCTGATGCACTTTTTCTTTCTGAATGTGTCCATCTGTTGTTTAATGAGTGACCTTTGCTGTCTCTGCTCAGTGTTTCCCAGTTTTCTCTTGCTCTTAAAACAATTGTCTGCAATTGGCATAATTAATAACCTGGCCCTGGAGTTGTACTGGCAGTCTCTTTAGGGTCTGCACAAGTCAAATGTATCCTTTGGAAATTATTTGTAAGCATTTAAGGACCAAGCCCAGAGAGGCACTGCGCTGAGTAGTTAATTAGAGGTATTCTTGTAGAGATGATTTGTCTCTTTAAAGCAAGCATTTTGATAAGAGGCTCAGTGGGAATGATGGGGGAGAATAGTGAGGATGTAGAAAATTCATGAAGATGCTTGGAGCTGTTGCACAGAAAGTGTGTGATCCTTCATAGCACTGCAGAGAAATCTGGGTGTCCAAACCAGATACAGCATTGGAGCAGGGTGAATTTGGTGGGAAGGAGCCTGGGGATGTTGTATGGCTGCTGCCTGCCTGTGCCAGGCTCTGCACCCTTCTCCCTGCCACCCAGCACCCTGCCTGTGTCACTGATCCCTCATCCCACTTTGCTGCTGTCCTGAGACTCCAACCTCTGACCATTCATCTTCATTGACCTGACATGGGAATTGTAAACCACTAATGCCCCCCAATGCTTAACCCTTCAACATTTTGGGTTCAAAGAAGTCTGAAGGACTTTTCTGTAAGTAATAGCAGCATTCTGGGATGCAAAGCACTCATGTGTGTTCACTTCAGTCAAAACTGGCTTTTATGCTGTTGAAGAAAGTACTGACAAGGAGCATCTAATTTTCAGTTAGACAAATGCTTTATGTTTTGCAGGTATTAAAAAAAAAAAAAGAAACAAACTATTTTACACTCTACTTATCTTATGTTTTTTTCAGGATCAAGCATGAAAATATAGTTGCCCTGGAAGACATCTATGAAAGCCCGAACCATTTATACCTGGTCATGCAATTGTGAGTACTGAACCTCATAAACTTTCTGTGTCAAAATTACTATGTCTTCTTGGTTTAGGTTTTTTCTTTAACCCCAAAGATGAGATATGTGAGAGGTGTTTGTCTTGTGTGCTACAGTCTGCAAATCTCTGGCAAGTGGTTAAAAATGGGCTCCAGGTATGATGGGCTAGGTTGTCATGAAATTGGGAATCAATGTGTTTTGTGAATGGTGTCATCCCAATCAAACCACAATGAAGAGAGAATGCTGAGGGGGTCAGAGGTGGCTCCATATCTACGGGGTTGCCATGGTTTAGTTCTTTGTGACTCAACAAATAACTGGTCTGTACTGAGCAAGAGCACTGCCACCATATGCATGGGTGCTGTATTTGCAAGAAAACCTCATCCTTTTCTCAGCAGCAGTAGTAGCTCAGACCATTCTTGACACAACCCTCTCACCAGAGCCCCTCTTCCCCATTTTCTCCCTCCGAGCCTGAGGTCAGGATCCCATCAGGTATGTGATAGGCTGTGGCTGATCTGGCACTCCCATCACATGCTGGCAGGGGAGAGGGAAGTGATGCTCATTCTGCTTTTATTTTTTTTTCCCTTTCATCCTTCTGAAATAAATTTAAAACATAATTTGAAGTTAAAATGACTTCTTACCATCTCTAGTCTCTCTCAATTATGTGATCACCTCAAACGAGCAGAGCAGACAGGGCAGAGGGATAAAGCCCAGCTGTGAAGAGAGAGATGTGGAGCCTGGAGCATCTGACAGAGGCAGCTCTGGGGTTAAATACCCCATGGGAAACCTTGGGAGACCATGCTGGGAGACCCTTCTCTGTTGTCAATGATTTCAGAACCTGTTGGCAGTATGGGAAGAACAGTGCCCTGTACATCTTTGGTCTGTTTCTATAGCCCTATGTTTCAACGCAGAGTGGTGCAAAAGAACTTGCACAGGGACATCAGTGTCTTAAAAATTCCAACATGGGAATTTGGGAAGAAGAGATGGGCTGTAGGAAGGAACACTTTTGTGACAAGTTGATCTACAAATTCTTGTTTTTGTTTGATCTATTTAGAAAAAAATTATACTCAATATAACTCCTACTTATTATTAGCTTATTTAATGTAGTGTAACCCTCACTTTTCTAAATTTCTGACATCCAGATGACTGGATTATCTAAAATGTAGATCTGCAATCACAGGTGAAACTGAATATATATTATGTGTATATATATATATATATTAGTATAAATTTCTACTTGCTCCCAATTCAACACTTATTAGGAAATCATGCTTTCTGTTATAGTTATATTTGTAAACCCAGCCAACTGGTTTTCCAAGGGCCAATCATTCAGCTGTTCATGGACACAGCTTCACTGATGCCCCTGGGATGCAATCCTTGGCTGAAGTCAGCTGCCAGGGACCCATCCAGAGGGTGTGGGGCAGCAGCTCTGGGCTGTCCCCAGCCCTGGCTGAGCTATGCACCCTGTGCTGTGGGGTGAGCTGAGACATCGTGCATCCAAATGCACTGAAGTCTGACAGGGAGCAGGATCAATGCTTTTTATCATTCAAAGAAAAAAAAAAAAAAGGCAAGGAAGATTCTCAAACCCTCCTGTCCTGGTCTGGGACAACCAAGTGACAGCACTGTAACAAACTCCTGCTCACCCAGACAAACCCTGTGCACATGTGGGCTCTTAATCTGCTTCAGTGATCGGGTACAACACATTAGCTGAAGCTTAATTTTATTAAAGTTGTTTGATGTTGTTCCAAGCCATTGCTGTTGGCCCTCCTTGCTGCTGTAAATTAGACAAGGCCATGGTGTCCTCTGCTCTGCACAGGGTATTTCCAGGGAAAGACTTTCCTGTGCCTTTTTGGAAAAGGGTTTTATAATCCCAGGGTGGAGAGGACAAGATGCCCAGGTACTCACCCTCGTCACTGTGGACATTTCATGGCATATGTCCCCAAGGCACACTGCATAAGGATGGTGCAGCCACTGCACTGCCTCTGAATTCTCATCATTAGCTGTGATTGGGATAAATTGGCATCCATAGTCAAGTGGCAACACCACAAAGTCCAGAAGACTTAAAATTAATTCTGTGTGCTTCCTTTGCCTGTTTCTGTCTGGGAGAGGCACGCATGGATAATCTTTGGTTTCCAAGGAAACTCTAACTTGTTGATACAATAGCTGCCAAGCATTGCAGGGCATGAGCTATCTGTTTGTTTACATTTCTGCACTATTTATTACTAGATTCCTTGTGGGGTTTTTAGCTTCTCATTTTTGTGTATTTCTCCTAAATCATACAGTTGTTGCCTACATTTAAAACTGAGGTTTGCTATGAAGTAGAAGGGGTCAAGCAGGTCTCATGAAGAAACATTTAGGTTAGGAAAAGAAAAAGAAAAAAAAAAGGGAGGGGATGTAACATTAGGGCCACTCAGAGATCAGTGTCATGGGCACAACATATCTCAAATCCATATGCCCTTCTCCCTGGCTCATTGCTTGTTAAGTGGGCATTAACTGATGTTTCCCAGGGGAGGTTTTTTGTTTCATGGACAGCATTTTCATTGCCAGCCTTTAAAGTTCTTCTTGTTGTGGAAAATCCACATTACAGCCCCTGAGCATCTCCCAGCACCTCTGTGGGAGAAGGCTTTTGGAGGCAGAGCAAGCCTCCTGGTGGATGTTTGTTACGTCTACTTTTACTTTTTGCCTGTTAGCAGGAGCACTTAAAGGATAAATATTGCACCTCATTTATCCTGTCAGAGGTATGGGCAAGCACAGGTGGCAGTGTCTGTGCTGGAGCTGGCAGGTTGGGAGGTGACGAGGCAGCCGTCTGCATCTATTTGACACCTAATTTATTCCTGTCAGTCCCTCTGGGAGCTCTTCCCAGGGTTATGTAGCTGTTGGTGAATCTGTCCTCTGGGTTTACTGGCACGTTCATGGGGAAATCTGATCTCTGGCTTTGGTTTCACCACCTTGTTTTTACATATATTGTATACCAGTCCTCAGGAAACTGTTCAGACTGTCCCAGTCCTCTTAGTGCATCCAGCCTGGAGATCCCCAGATTTGACAGCTCAGAATTTCATGTGCTGTCTCAAAGTGTTAACCTGTTCCTTAGAAATTACTGGACCATTTTTTTCTTTATTTATTTTCCCAAAATACAGGATATTCCAACCTAGTGATTCTAAGTTTGGCAAGATTATGGACAACTCCATGCTGTCTTTTGCTCCAAGAAATATTGCTCAGCTTTGGTATCAGGTGGAGCTACCACTGCAGCTGCAAAGCAGAATATAGATGTAGGATAATTGCTGCCTCTCCTGTGATGATTCTGCTAAAATTTTGCAGGCACTAGAGAAAAGTACTTCAAAACATTTAGGTTTTGTTATATTTCAATTAGGATCATGTTCTTTCAAACCCAGAAAAACCTGTTCCTTTCCCAACTTGGGTTTCCTGTAGTGCCATTTAAACCTACACAGGGAACACTAAAATCATAGAATCATAGAATGGTTTGGGTTGGAAGGGACATGAAAGATCATCTAGTTCCAACTCTCCTGCATGGGCAGGGACACCTTCTCCTACACCAGATTCCTCAAAGCCACAATTCTCTGAACGTTTCTGGACGCTGGGTGAGATTTCCTTGGAGGATATTGTAGAAGATGGGGGGGAAATCAAGTGCTTTCAGAAATAAAATTTATGTCTCAGGATGATAGAAAACTTTTTTAGAGAATTTTTGTAGTGATAGAAAACTTTTTTTAGTACAGGATTTTTGATTGCTATTGATGCCACTTGGCAGAATTACCCTACTGTGTCTTCTAAGCTCTCTGCCTTACTTCATCTCATCAGCATAGGGAAATCTCCTGATAACTTGTTGTGGTTAATATTGTCAGGTACTAATGCATCACTGGCAAAATCGGTCTCTTTGGGTATTGGTGATTCATTTTCTGCATGCTGGAAAAATGGATTTACATAAACACATCTTTTCTGAGTGTCACAGAACTGTTTGCAAATGCTGTTTCTGAATGTGCTGCCTGGGCAGGTCGGAGCAGATTCCCAAAGCTCTTGGGACTTTGACTCCATCCACATTGTTCTCCTGAACTGGAGCATGAAGCAGTGAAGTTTGGTTTCCTACAGATTTGTGTGCACCCTGTACTAGGCACAGCCCCACAGGAGCTGGGGTTGTTGCCTCTCTGAAAAGACATGGAGACAAGTTAAAAATTCACAAAGGCATTAATTTCTTATTCTCCTTTATTCCTCTGTATTTGCTTAAAAATATAGGAACTTAATATTTTTTTTTATCTCTGCTCTTCCATCAAAGGTGGTTGAAATTCATCCAGAAGGCAAGAAGTTCATCCAATAGGCAGATGGGGAGGAAAAATCATTGCCTTTGTAAAACAGCCTAAAAATTAGGTCTAAAAGGCACCTCCAAAAGTTAGGGAATTCCCAGGCAGGATATGCTGCCTGTAGCAGCTGGTCAGCATTAGCAGCTGTTTTATTAACCTTTTCTTAAAAATATCCAGTCACACACGCCCTAGCGAATCAAATCCATTGCCTAACATCCTTACAGGTACACAGCATTTTCTAATGCATCTTCCAGGCTGCAGTTTCAACCTGCAATGCTGGAACTCTTCTTTCTTTAGTTCCTCCTGAAGGTAACAAGACAGTTCACATGGGGAAAGGATACAGGAGGAGGCCCTGGAAAGCATATAACCAAGCAAGTAATGATCAAACTTGACCACATCCCTGAGTTTCTCTGCCCTCTTTTTTCACAGTGAAGAACAGCAGCAAATCCAGAGGAAATCCTGTTAATACCAGGATCTAGTTAAAAAAAGGAAAAATCATTCTGCCAGTCTGGTGTAGCTTTCCACCTCTTTCAAGGGCTGTGCTCCTGAAGTGCAGGTCTGATCCTGGCAGGAGGGGATTCTGATTCTCCAAGGACACCAGAGTATTTCTCCTGCATGAGGTCTCCCAGGCTTTGACATCTCTGCTCAGAACAAGCTTTTAGGGTGACCAGCCTGGCTCTGTCAACCCTGAAACCTTTCTCCTTACCTTTCCAAAAAAAAAAACCAACCCAAAACAAAACAAAACAAAACAAAACAGCCTAGCTGAGCCTCAAACCCTGACTTTGAGTTTCTTCCAACTTGGCATCTTAACTCTGCTGAATTATTCAGATAATTTCCATCACAGAAAAGCCAAGATATGGGAACTCCTTCCTGCTGGGTGCAGACCACACACCAAGAAGAGCCCTACAGAAGTCTGCAGGCTCAGAGTCCCTGGGCCCCATCCTTGCAGATTATCAGCTCTCCTGCACCACATTCAAGCACCTTAGAACCCCTCAATACCATGGGAAGCAGCTCATACAGGCAGGTATCTACCTGCAGTATAATTTGCAGAAGTTTTCGTTATTACTAAAACTTTGCCTCTTGTGGTTTTGCAAATAGGTAAGCCAAGCACTGAGCTGTGATTAAGTGCTGAATTCCCTTTGTTTTCTGAAAGCCTGGTGCCTGAGCACGCTCCGAGAGCAACCGAGCATGGACGGGGCGTGCAAGTGACATTTCAATGAAAATATTCAGCCTCCAAGAAAAACAACAGACAATGGAGGGAAGTGCAGTCTTTGCCAGGTTCTTTAAGGACTGTAGCAAGGACGCACTGTGTTACAAAACAGCCAGACTCAGGCCAAAGCTGCCATCACATCAGGATGCTAATTAAAGCAAAACACAGATCTGCCGCATCGCGTTCCTTCCATGAGATTTATTCCCACCCTGGGTTTTGTGTGGCTTTAAAGTATTATGCAAAAGACAGAGAGAAGTCTCTCTGCATGCACAATGGGATTTATGTGAATGATAAAAGCAAGATAAGTCCTTCAGCAGCAGAAAATACTTCTGTGCAAACACCTGACAGAAACATCCTAGCATCACCTTTTTCTGTGGATGGTGTGGGTTTTATCTTTATTAGTAATAACAGCAATGGTAACAGGAGAAACAACACCAGAAATGAAGAACACTGGAGCTGATGACCAAGGCCATTCAGTGTCTTTCCTGGTTCAGGATGGTAGTTCAGCTGCACACCCATACACTCTGCTCTTTGTTTCCAGTATTCCTAGGTCAGATGAGGTGTCTTGTCTCAAAAGTGTCTGGCACCCACTGAAAAATATATTGGGTCTGTGTTGAAAGTCTTGGATCCCATGTTTTCAGCACCTCCTTGTGCTGCACAGGAATAAGATGGGTGGCAGATGGATCTGATGGGGTTTATTGGCTAGGACACTTAATGGATGGGCCAGGGAAAGACCTGTTCCAAATTTCTGGTCATGCAGATATACATGAATTTGATATTAAGCAATTACTGAATAAATTGTTAACTTGTTGGGGGGTTTTTTGGGTTTGGTGTTGTGGGGTTTTTGGTTGGGTTTTTTTGAGCTACTAATACTTAAGAACTGCAGCACCAGGAAGGGTTATGCACATCTGGGCATGCCAGGAAGGAGCCTGTGAGCTTTGCTTAAACTATGAAATAGCAGAACAGGCACTCAGTTAGGCAGGATTTCATGTTCTCACATCCTGGGGAGTGAAACAGCAGTGAACTGACCAAATCAGCCTTCCTGAGTCTGCAGGGGAATAAGAAATGTCACTGGCTACACCCTGTGGTTGAAAAAAGTCTTTTGCTGCTTCTGTGGATGAGAGTTTTTTGACCTGGGAGGAGGGTGCTGTAGGAGACACAGCTCTCCAGGGATGGGTCAGCTGGTGAGTGTGGAAAGCAAAGTGGGACAGAAGCAACAGGGTGAGCATGTGTGACATGACTGGGAGCATCAGCCCATGATGATAGGAGAAGTGCTCAGGAAAATGAGTCCTTGGTCCATCCCAGCCTTGAGTATGGACATTTTGCAGGTGTGGGCCCAAACGTCAGAGCTGGGATGTTAGATTTGGAAATTATTTGAAAACATTGACTGAGCAACACAGGCCACCTTATAAAAAACTAAAGGAGTAAATCTTACTCTATTTTAGTACTTTGCAACTAGAACTTTGCAGGTTGCTACCCACATAATAAACTGACCCCTGGCATCATGTCCCTGGAACTGGGTAGTAGTTATTAATCCAGCACCAACTTCACATTTTGGGAAAAAAAGACTATTACATCAGTTGGATTACACTGATAAGTGTTCAGTACAAAGGAGTATCTCTCATTTTCCAGTGGCTGAGAGGTTAAAAGCAGACTAGAAAAGATTAATATTGTGGTAGAAATCAGGGCATGGGCAGGTTTGTTGGCAACAGATTAATAGACAAAAGAGTGATCTGTGGGATGATTTAGACACCTGTAATTGTGTGGATTGTGTATGATCCCAAAAGTGTGATATGTGCACATTGGATCATCCTAGCTGCCCCTAGGTTTTAATTCTGCTGGGGGTTTTTCTGGCCACAGGAGGACTTTCAGTAGCTCCTGCTCCCTATGTCCCCTCTGAACACAGCATCTTCTCCTGGGAACAGCACTGAACAGGAGCCCTTTTGCTGCCTTGTACTGCTCTGTGTAAAGGCTTCAACTGTGGCTAGGAGCAGGCATTTCAGAGCCCAGTGGGCATCAGCCAAACCTTCCTACAGCAACCCAGGAATGGTGAGAATCTTCTTCATCTTGGGAAGGATAAAAAAATTCCTCATGATGATTTCCAAACCCACTCAGAGGCAGTCACCTTCAACAAGTGTAACCCATTTTCAGCATCCTTGCTTCTAAGCTTGCACTCATTATTGTTATCTTAGTCTGAAATGTCCCAGAATGGACTCATTAACAAGGCAACACTGAGGTGGTTTTTTTAATCAAAGTGTTATGCTACATCTGATGGAGAATGTTTTTTTTCTTCCTCTGGAGCCTTGAGAATAAAGAGATAATGGAGAAACTTTTCCACAGTTTCACTGAACAGACAGCATTATAATGTTGTTTGCTTTTACAGAAATGTGAACAGTTCAGATGAAAATGGTTTTTTGCTTTAAGATACCTATTGTTGCAAAGCTGCTGTTGTCAACAAGGGAAACAAGAGACTTGGCTAAAACTCCAAATAAACCTAATTCTAATGTATTACCCTTTAAAGTTCCAGAAAAATCTGAAGGTCTCCTAAATCAGACAAACATACCTGATTATTTTTCTATACTGGTGAGTCCAGTAAGCAAGTGCTTTCTGAGGTTTCATACCAGACCCATAGGGTGAGATTCTGTGCCTTGATTGGTTTTATTTTTTCACAGCAATAAATTTTGGCAGCATCAAATTTAGTTTCTTCCTTCAGCCCACCAGCAGTTCCATCACTTAACTCCCCAGTTAGGGCCCTGTTGTAGCTGGGCACAGGGCTTTATGTCCCTCTATTGTACAGCTCAGTCTGGTCCAAGCAATTCCCGGGGCAGCAGTAGAGATCTGCCAGTAATCCTGTGTAATACCACAGCTTCCCAAGAGCAGGAATGAGGCTTTTCTCTCCAAACAGCAGGCAGGTGCCTATTTAGAGCCCTTAGCAATTTTCTCTCCATTTTGTTAGCCTTGGATAACCATCTCCTTCCTTTCATGTCTTGCCCAGAAGTTTCGTTGCTGGTTACTTGATGTTCCAGCAGTCACAGAATGAGCCTTTTACACTGAGTTCTGCATCTCTCAGTACCTGGTAATTTACACTGTGGTGCACTAAAATCAATTAAATACCTAGTGTTTAGTTCAGGAGGAAAGGGCTTTGCATCAAGGCTGATAATAAATGTTAAATCCATGTATGCCACAGTATGAGAATTCATTATGATATGGTAGGATTCCTCTCAGGCACAACGTGGAGGCATTCTGATTAAATAGCTACCCTCATTTTTAAAAAAAGGGACTTTGTTATGAAAGCTTTGAAGTGAAATGATGTGGCAGTGAGGCAAAAAGAAAAGTCTGTTCTTTTACGTGGTGAAACCATTATTAACATTTGTTTTTTCCTCTTGACTTTTTTTCTGGAGGAAAGTTGTACCGACTGCAGTGCAGGGGACAGTAGCAGGCTCAGGAGTGTTACATGTCAGTGTGTACCAGAAGATATTAAAGGATTTGGGAGCAAAAGGACCAGGCTCAGTTTCTCAAGCATGCTTATATCTCATCTCCAGCCTCTGTTGTAGGTACTGTATTCAGATAGGTTACTCTGCTCAGGAGTTCCAGAGTCAGTGTTGGCCTAACTTTCAGTTATATTTTTTTATTGTATGAAGAGATTCTCTGTAGCTTCTAAAAGAACTCATCAAACAAGGTGGTGATGAAGCATTATCATCCTATTCATAGTCACAATGAAGGAAAAGTTCTCTTGCTTTATATTTCATCTGGTAATTGCCCCAGAACTCTACAAAGAACATATTTTTAACACCAGAGAGATTCATATAGTTTTCTGTGCCTGACCTGAGGAACAAGACAAAACAGGATTGTGTAAAACCTAGATTTTTTAATGGAAATGCAGATTGCTGTTTGAAATCCTATTTTGACTTCCTTTTGTAGTGTTATGGTTACTTCTTCTTACAGAAACTATTTTCACAAGACTGCAGAAGTTCTTGTCATAGTTTTCTGCTTTAAACATTGTCCCTGGAAAATTATTCAATGGAAAATAAATCTGGAGGACTGGGTTTTTCTTTTCTCTTCAACAGTGGTTAGGTCTGCTGTAGCCAGACTTTTACTTTTTTAAGTATTTTGTGGAAAAAGAAAATATTGCTGCTTGTAAAGTCTTCTTTGATGCATTTATAGACCATAGGCTCATTTTATTCTGATGCATGCCACATGGTTATATCTTAGCCTGTAAAAGCCATTTTTTTGCCTTAAATTGGAGGAAATGTGTTCAGAGACCTAAGTACTTATGTAATCTTTTCCTTTCTTCTCCAACACCAAATTCCTATTTTGTGCCTTGTGATCCTGGCTTAGCTGTAAAAGGCTTTTTGTACTGCAGTACCAAAAATGCTTTGGAGAAGTTTGGTGTTTATTCTCTCTGACAATACTCTGTTGGTTAGTAACATTTAGCCACTCTAATTCTATTTTCTTCATCCTTAGTTGGTGATACTCTGAGGAGCATTGGCATCCTTGGGTGGGACATAGTAGAGCCTTTAAGTGTCCATTTGTCCTGAAGGAAAGGAAATAGAGAATTTTGCCTATGTAAGCAAAGAGACAGCATTACTAAAAACTGGGGTTGGCATTCTTAATATTAAAAGCCAGTTAGCAAACTAAAATTTGTTCAATTATTTATCTCTGCCTCAGGGCTTCTGCCATTAAAACTCTGCCATGAGTCTCTTGCAGCTTCAGGAAAGGGCTTATTCCTTTAGGAGGAAAGGGATCTAAGCATCCATCATGATGAGGCTTCATGTTGTGAGGGTGGTGTTACATATACTCAGTCCTAAAGTTCATGGTCACCCTTTTACAAAATGTTACCCAGTGCCACTGGATAGAAGAAGTATAAACATAATTAAGTGATACTGAGCACAGATGAGGGAAATTACCTCGCTCTGGTTGCTCACCAGGCAATATTTATCTCATCACAGCTCAGGGTCTTCTCCATTGATTAATGTTTGTTTCCCTGTAAGCATTGGGCAGGACTGTTTGCAGAAAGTGCTTTTGACATTTTGCTTCTCTGGGCTGGAAACTGACTGCCAGAAGCTTTTAAATCTGCCCTTTTCAGATGGTTTTGCAGCTGGATTCGCTATATAAAGGTTTTGCTTCAGATTGATGCTGTCTTGCCTGGTTTGAAGGGTGGCGAGGGAAATGTAGGTAAGATTTCTGTCTCTGAAGATTGGGTCATACTTTATACCAGATTAAATATATTTTTCAAAGAAAATTTCCTGGGGAAAGACATTTTGTCTTGCACCCTCTTTCTCAGGAGCTTAGCATCATTGTAGCTGGAGTGCCTTTTCTTGCTATCAAGGTGTGATCACTCTCAGGAGAGTCACAGCAGCTTCTTCAAATGTTTTGGGGAGAGACCATTTCTCTCTTGGGGTTGTTTATAACAGAGCAGGAGAAAGCAGGAGAAAGGTGCTATTGAACAGTCTCTCTTCCTTTAATCCTGGCCCTACTTGTGCTGAATAACACAAGAAATTTGCCAGTGCATTCGTGGCCGTGTATGTTCAAAAAATCACTGCAAAAAGGCAACTGTTTGCAAACAGCACGAGCAAAAAGACAATAGAGGAGGAAAAGATAAGAAAAGAAGTCAAATAAGTGATGTATCTTCTGTCTGTGCATTTAGCTGAAGGTTTGGACTTTCTCTCTGGCCTGAGTATCCTTTGCCTTGCAGTATGCTGTTGGATATGACCAGGTGATAGTCATACCTGAGGCTATTACTTGTGGCTGAGCTTTTTCCCTGCCTTCCCATCTGCTCTCTGCCCACTCCACTTGCACACATCTTCACCCAGGTGTTCTTCCGGCACAAGGTGTTTTGCTACAAGTTCACCTTGTCCCACAGGTGGACGCTCCCTTCCCCAAACCTGGAGCAGCACAGTGTGCCAGAAACATTCCAGAGGGAATCTCATATCCTCATCTCACATCCTCCCATCGGTCACCTGTAGCCAGTCAGTGCTTTACAACCCCTTGAATGATGGCAGGAGGTGGGTACAGGTGTATTTTATTGCTTGGTTGCTTCTCCCAGTGTGTGACAGCCTCTCAAGGCACCTGAGCCAATGCTGTGTCCATATTCCTGCACTCTGCTGTGTTTGCTGCCGGCGCAGTCCCCCGGAGCAGGGATGGGGGCAGAGGAGGAAGCTCACAGCTCAAAAGAGAAGGAGGGAAAAGCAGAAGCTGAGCCATATGGTACAAAAAAGTAGAAGCAGACACAGTATCTCAGTGGTAGGTGCTCATTAGGCTGTCTCTGATGCACTGGGAAAACCAAGTGTCTTCTGTTAAAGGAATTGTGATGTTCCTCTCTAAATTAAAGGTGCTAAAATAACATGCAGCAGTGCAGGGTGGATAAGGGACAGGTCTCTTTGAGGAATAATGCTCTAGCCTGTTATCCAGCAATGTGTAAAGGGAACCAGGGGCTGCTGCTCTCCAGTCTTGAAAGGCTGGTTTTGTGGTTAAAGCACATGGGTCTGAAAACCTTGAGCTCTTGTGTTATTCTGTCATTGATTTACATTGTGGTCTCAGATAATTTTCTCTTGTAATTTCCCTGCCCACAGAAAGGGAATACTTCCCTAATTAATTCTGGGTAAGATTAATTGGGTTTGGTTTTGTGTTAGGGTTTGGTTTGTCTTTTTGTTCAAGTCAGTGCTACTTTTCATGCAGTAAGTTGTTAAAAGAAGTAAGAGTACTGAAATCTGGCCTCTGGCATTGCCCACCAAGGAGTGCTGTGGTCCATCTGGGAACAAGTAAAAGTGAATGGGCTTGTTTGCTGGGGATTACTATTTTGAAAACATATTTTGGTATGGCTTGATCCCTTCCAGCGTTTCCCTTGTTACCCCATGTTGTGCAGTATTTGTGCAGTCACTTTATTCTTCCATCCCATCCATCCCTGTGCAAAAACCTGTGCAGAACTGAGCCCAGGCTGCCTGGGGACTCAGTGTGACAGCACAAGCAGTGATGGCCATCACCACTGCATGGATTTATATATCTTTGTGGTGTAGATATGTGGAAATCTAAAGCAGCAGAGGTACAATAAACAAAGTTTAAAAATCTCTTGCATAGAGCCAGGATTTCACCTACTGTGCACGGATGTGGATGCAGCCAAATGTATCCCCCGCAATGGAAGGGAATAAAAGGAGGCATCAATTAAAACTTTGGTAAGGGAGAGCTATAAAATAGCAGTTTAAACCCAGTCTGGAAAAAATTGAACAGCAGTACCCAGAATTTGAATATCCATTTCTTTATGCTGTGGGTGGGTGGAAATGGTTATTGCAACCCAGGGGATGAAGGAGCAATGTGCCCAACCCTGGGCTGGCTCCATCACCTCCCTCTGCCATGGGGACCATGAATTGTGCTCCTTCTGTGCAGCAGGAGCAGAGTGTGCCTGGATCTCCATGGGAAATGAGGAGTGATCAGGTTCCTTTCCAGTTCAGAAAGAAAGGAACTCTGAGTCTCTCCTGTTCCCCTGCAAAGAAGTGAGCTCAAAGTGATGGATGTCCAAGGGCACAGTGCAATAATGAGTAAGATAACTAGGAATCATCTCTGTTTTTAAAATAATTATTGTCCTTAGTAATACACATCAGGAGAGGGATTTGAAAGAGGATTCTTGGAGGCATGAGAGCCTTAGACTTGATACAAACCCACCAGCCCTCCTGGGAAAGTTTTCTGGGTGAAGTTGGGCACCTTATTCACACCCTGGGGGCTGGATATGAAATTTTTTTGCTACATCTCCACCAGTAAATGAAGTCTGGATTTGTGTCTAGGCATTTGCCAAGAGGATGGATGGCTGAAGGGAACAGTCTTGGGGGAGCATGGCAGCAGCCCTGACAGTGGGGGCACTTGTGGGACAGTGGGTTCTGTTCCCATGGGGGGACAGAAAAGGCACAACCTCTGTGCCTCTGCTCCTGCTTTGGGAAGTGGAAAGCTCTTTCTGCCATGTGTGGATGCTGTGAGGGTAAATGTCTTAAATTCTATGAAGTTTTGAGATGATAATATCAGTTCAGGCATGTAAGTGTCTCAGACAAACATACTGTGCAAACACTGAGTGGTTTAAAGTACAACTTTTGGCACAGTGAAATTGCTTAAAGGCTACTTGAGTTTGATTTCAAAGGGTTTCTCAAAATAGCTAGTCTGTATCATTCTCCCTCCCTGAAAAAAAAACAAAAACCACAACAAAAAAAATACGGTATCACCAAAAAGTCTTTAAGCAAAAGAAAAAACAAAAAAACAGAGCAGTTAAAGATTTGTCCTGGTTTAACTTCTTCACATTTCAGAGCAGGACATGTCAGTGTTGTTGATCTGGCCCTGGCACCACTGCCCATTGCCCTGCAGCAGAAATCACTGTGGCAAGAGCTTCCTCCTGGCACAATTTTTCCAGAGCTGTCTGACACAATTCAGACTTCAGTCTGGCCAAGGTCTCCCAGGTGGCATGAACACAGGTGTACAAAAGTAGTTTGCAGGGTTTTACACTGCAACCTAATTCCTACTTGGGGATGTCAGCCCTTATGTAGCCCCAGGTACCTCTGTATGGTGCTTACCCCTCCCCAAATGCTGAGAAGGGGACAAGGAGAAGTGGGAGAGGGAACCTGAACTAGCAGGAACTCTGTCTTGAATGCACTCTCATGTCCTGCATATAACATGCCACGTGGCTGTTAGTGCAAAATTTATTTTCTTGCTGTTTATTTAATCACTTGGTAGTAAATTACATTCATAGCCTCAGCTGAATAGTTATTTGCAAAGCAAAGGGAGTACGTACTGTTTTATTCTGTTTGGACTTTGAACACATAAAATAGCCCATTTTTTCAGTCTGAATATGCAAGTGCCCTTTAGAATGTGAATATTAATATTACTTTCAGAAAACATATTTTCTTTCCAGTGCATTACTTCTCATGTATTGACCCATTATAAAGAAACTAGCATTATTTATCTTTTTCAGAGAAATTCCTAAAACAAAAGGTATCCTGCTTTCCTTCATGTTCATTTCTCACTCAGTAGATCACATCAGATTCCAGTGCAGCTCTGTACATTTAACCTGTGAAGCTTTTGCCTTGTAAAACTCCAGAGAGATGGAAAGGAAGCACAATTGCCTGTGGGGTTTTACTTCTGCCAATATGGTCACAATTTCTTTTGAAAATTCTAAAATGTTCTGTTCTCATAAATCAGAGCATCACAGAAGGGTTTGGGTCAGAAGGAACCTTTTAAAGATCACCTAGTTCAACTCCCCTTGCCATGGGCACAGACATCTGTCCCGAGACTATGTTGTTTAAAGCCACATCCAACCTGACATTGAACACTTCCACTCTTTTTCCTTGCCTGTCTATATATATATATATAAAGGATAATAAAATCTGTAAAAGAAATGTCCTCTTTTAGACACAAAAACCAAAGTGTAACCAGCCCAGCAGCTAAATTGGACATCATGAGACCTGTCAGAAGTTCCTTCACCACTGATGTCCTTTACTGGAGTGAAACCTTTGCACTTTGGCTTGGCCACAGGATTTGCCTCTTCTTGGAGTTCCTCTAGCATACATGACATAAACAAGATTTCCCTTTTAAGCCCAGTTTCTTAATAACTTGTCCAGATGTGCTGTGGGGACTTTGCCTTGGGTCCCACAGGGAGTGATGGTGTCAGCCCATGCCAGGTCTCCAGCCAGGCTTCAGCAGATTCATCATCTGAAGGCTCTTTTTGAAAGATTGGGCTCTTTGAGTCACTCCACTCTCCTTGGTGAGCTGAAAATAGGGGCATTGTTCTCATAATCCTTAGCAACTTGAAAACTGCCATGAATTGAATACTTGTTAATCTTTACCTACAGCAAGAAAATAGGCTACATCTGTTATTCCTGCAGCTACTTAGCTAGTGCTAATTAACTGAAATTTTGATGGCTTTGTTTTTTTTCAGCAGTTCTCTACACATTTCACTTATCATTTCAGTGAGTCCTTTACAAACCTGAGGCACAGGGAATAGACTTGTTTCTACTGTGCACATTATTAAGTCAAAGCAATGTGTAAAAGTACAAGTGTCCAGGAAAAAAAGAGCCACTCCCACAATCTCATTAATCACAGATTGTTGAAATTCATAATACCCTGGATATGTTTTTTGCATGGAATTTTCTTATACTCATGTCATAAGAGAAAAATAAAAGAAAGTGTTGTTGGAAAGTGGTACTGCTCATTGGTGGAGTGGTAGGGTACATACAGAACAGAGACTATAGACCCACCAGAACTGACAGTTATGGCTAAAACTGATCCAGAGGACTGTATATTACAGCTTTGGCTGTTTTGAGTAGTATCTTAACTTGCACTTGCTTTATTTCTCCTGAAATCTGCTCTTTCTCAGTTGGGTTTTAAATGTTTTAGTGAATGACTTACGTGTGGTTGGATAGATCAGTTGAAAGCCCTATGTAGATAACTGCAGGCTGATACTCATCACTTAAAGATTTAAAGGCTGTGGGACATCTCTCAAGTGACCATGCACACTGTGTGATGCTGAGGAAGCACCATCTGTATGCTTGCAGAATGACAGATTTCGGCCTCAAAAACTAAGGAGTGGCTGTTTTCCAGGGTTGTGTGGCTGTGATGATCCAGTGTTCACTATCAGCTTGTTGAGGGGTCACATTTGTATCTTGGAACCCTGCAGGCCAGTGATTTCTGTCCTGATCTGCTCAACTGCACTGAGAAAAGGTTTGCCTCCTCTGTCAGAATTGCATTAAGTGATGCACAGATGAGAATTAGCAACCACCAAACCATCTGGGAGTGTTAGATAATCTTCCACATTCAATAAGGAGCATCCTCCTCATTTTACTGTGGAAACCAAATGCCTCAAATGGAACTTCAAGGACTGTGTGAAGGGACTGGAAGCCAGACAGAGAACAAGCAGGACCAGTGTGATGAGGATGGGGGTTAGCAGCACTGATCTGCTTTCCATGCCCATCTGAGGTGTAAACTCTGATACTTCCTGGGGTTTTCTTAGTCCTGTCCATGTCCATGTCTATGCACACACCATGCTGTTGCTGAATTCAGACAGAATTTTTCTGCTTATTTCAACAGAATCAGTCTCATAGATCAAGGATTTGATTTTGCCTCTGGATAGAGCTGTAATGATTGAAGCAACTTCAGCCTTGTAGAGGATGGCTTGTGATAAGCTAAGGAAGTTAAAAAAAAACAAAACAACTTTGGCAAACAGCATTTCCAGATAAAAATATCTAAACAAGGGCAGGAATGGGACAAGCCTGATGTTCAAGTAAGGAATTCTTCCCAGTCCTGACTGGATTAGGTTTGCTAAATAAAGAGAGTAAGGGGCTGTTCATCACCCCTGGGCCACGTGGTTGGGATGCGTTGCACCTACCCTGCTCTGCATCTCAGGGGCACTGATGCCACAGGGTGTTTGGCCATTGGTCTCCTTGAGGCCCTAAGTGGTGCCCTGATGGCCCTCTCACACAATCAATACACAACTTGGGTTTTTTTAAGTTTAGATCATCTCAGAGGACATGCAGGACCATGCTGCAGGCCAGCACAACAGCACCATTACTATAGTGTGACATTGAGGGTATGAGCTGCATGACCTGGAGCCAGCAAGGAGGTGTGGGATAGACAGCTCATTGTAGTGATCCAAAACAAATAGTGTGGAGCAGGAGGGGATCCATAGACCTCAGGCGTTCAATGCTTAAGTGAGTGCTTAATGTCATTTCCTGGCTTTCATGTAGTTGGTGTTGTAGATGTCCTATATCTGCCCCACATCGGGAGCCCCCCAAATCCTGAAATTGGATCCACATGGTTGCATCCTCAAGCAAAGCCACAACCTCCTTGAGGTGATCAGTGTGTCTGTCTCCCATCCCAGCCAATTTCAGGATGGTCTTGGTGTCTCTGCCCCAGGAGGCTGGGCTGGTTGCTACCCTCCCACCGACTGTTGCCAACCCCAAGCTGAGTGTAGCAGCTGGTGGGTAGGAGTTGGTGCTAAGGCAGCATCCTGTGCTTCCCTGGTGGTGTGAAGAGCTGCTTGGTGGTGAGGGAGGAGAGGAGGGAGCCTGTTGGGAGGAGGCTGTCACGGATCTGCCTCTCATTGCTGCTCACAGTCCCACGCCGCCTGACTCAGAGCTGATGGTAAAGGGGAGACCCACGGGTGGGCTCTGGGGAAAGCCCACACCTAAAATCAGATTTGTGAGGGAAAGAGAAGCAAGAGGACCTCCTGTCTAAGGGCTGCAAGCCTGCAGAGCTGTGTGACAGTGGATGAGGGTAAGAACCATATAATCGGCTGGGTTGGAAGGGACCTCTGAGATCGTCAAGTCCAACCCTTGATCCACTACCGCTAGTTACCAGACCATGGCACTGAGTGCCACATCCAGTCTCTAAGGACTGTGGTGGAAGGCTGTGGTGGGCAGGTGTCCAAGTGCTGTCTCATACCCCCAGGAACTGTGAATTTGTCAGTCTGGGTGACCATGAGGAGGCTCAGCCTTCAGCATGGACCAAGCCACCACATTTGAGCTGCTGAGGATGAATGAGCAATACCTTGTAATTTCCACCACAGCATCCAATGGGTTTCCCTTTCTTGCTGCTCTTCAGCCTTCACGTCGTGGGCCCAGTAGCATTCGTGTGCCTGTCCCAGCACTGTTCTCATCAATAACACTTTTTAAAGGTTCTTCAGGAGCTACTTAGAATGTTTTATGCTGTTCTCAGTTCAGATGTGCAAAGCCAAACAGGGTGAGCTTTGAACTTGAGCTTATTTTTATCAGTGGTCCAGGGAAAACTTAGCAAAGACTTCAAAGTTCATTTATCTGAGATAGCATGTCAAACCATTCAATTTCAGTTTATCAGCATGCCAAAATATCTCAAGATGTCTCTTATGATGTATTTCATTGCTTCTTATAATTTGAGTAGTAGGAAAGTGATTAAAAATTAGACTGCATCCTTCTGTTTCTCTTTGATTCACTGTCTAAAAATTCAAGATGTTTGAAAAGGTATTTACACTCGTACACTTAGGCTTCTGCAGTCATTTATTTTACTATGCAGTTTGAAAGGGATTCAGTTAAGCAATTAAGGTCTAAACGAAATTGTCACAGACAAAAAAGGATTTTTGCATATGTTACTCACAGTATCCATTTCAAGCTCATTTCCCTGAGAGAAACGTGACTCTGTTCCTTCCACACATTTTTCCTAATAATTTTTGAAACATTTGCCAGTTTGAGATGTATCTCATGGGGGAGCAGAGTTCTTGGATGCAAGTGGATCCCTGTAAGTTTTGAGATGGTGTCTCCCTGATGGAGAGCCCACAAGTGCCTTCAACAGAGGGAAATCTGTATTCTTGTGAGTTTGGAAAGTGGTAATGTGTCCCCCATGAACAACTCAGTGTTTCCTGGGGGCTGAAACAGAGAGGTATTTCCTTTTCCAACTACAGTGGTTATTTTGAGGGCTTGACAGGGGAATGTAAAGTTTTGTGCATCACCCACGATGTTTGAAGAAGCATTAGGAGATTGAGACTGTGAGAAGAAGTACAGAAATTATTTAGGAGGCTGGCAGAAATGCCTGGGAAGAGTTGGAAAGAGCTTCAGAGGTTCGTTTGACCAAGCAGTGATTAGTATGGGATATGTTCTGCACAGTGCCTGGTGGATGCAGACTGCTAAGGGGAGAGAAATTGGCTGCTCTTGGAACCCCATAAAGACCTTTTCTGGTTACTCACCGACTGCAGGTGTTCAGAAAAGCCAGGAGATCCCTTTCTGCAGCTTTGTTGACCTGCTACAGCAAGGACGGCTCTGTCAACCTCTCTCTTTTCCGAAGGAATCACCCAGCAATCCGAAGAAACCACATCAGCAGTCACCCAGGCTGGGATAAACCATAGTCTGGAGGGAGGTTTAGGTGAAAAGCTCAAGTGTGCGTGTGGGATGTTGCTCAAAGCCCCTGAAATCCCTGGGAGTGTTTCCAAATGCTTCCTGAGCTGCAATTCAGGCTCCTTGCTGAGGTGAGGAGAAGGATGTATCCATTTTTTTCAAGGAAAAGCAAATGCAGTCTGCAGAAACTTCTGTTTAGCAAGAAATTCCAAAGAAAAGTTTGGAGCTCATCTCTCTGGTGACAGTAAGCTCTGGTAATTTTAACATATTCCTCTGAATTTTAGAAGAGAGTAGCATGTTCCGTAAACAGCTCTGTGTTTCCCAGTGGGAGAGAAGAGATGTGTTGGTGATTGTGGTATGAGATCTGAGGTTTCCATACACCCTAAGAAGGAGGAGAAGGGTGCAACATAAACCTTGACACATTTTATGTTATAGCAGCAGTGATGACTCCAGAAGCAACTCTCAGGTGAAAAGCAGGAGGACTTAGGAAGTGCCCCACTGGGTGCAAGACCTTAGAAAACAGCCACCCAGCCAAAGGATGTGGAAGCTGAGGTTTCCATGATGGTACTGGCTCTGAGACATCTGCCTCAGAAAAGGAAACAATGGTGTGAAAGTAAGAAAAGAATGAAAGAAAAGGAAATTTTTATGATGAGTATGAGGACAGGACACACTGTCCTAATAGATGAAGTTATCCTCTGAGTGAAGCATGAAGAGATCTGTGTCTCAAAGCTGAACAGGTCAGAGAAGTGGGGAACAATCCTGCAACTTCAGAGGAGACAATGAAATGATTGATGGACAAAATGATGCTGGGATTTTTCTCCCCATTTCTACTTTCTGCGGTTTCAAATTGCTTCCGATGCCAAGAAAATTAGAAGAGAAACTGGACAATATTGCAGATGCATTGGGTATGGTCACACATGAGCAGTAATGGAACATAAAATGAATTTTCTCCTGAAATTCTGCAGAGTACATTTTGTAATTTAGTGATAGAAAAAGGGGCTCAGGTTGATTAATCTCTGAAAAGGAAGAGTTTACTGAGTAACATTAGTCTGCAGATCTTGCCATATTGTTCCATTTTCTTTTCACAAATAGCAAAATTCACCCTGTAAAAGAAAATCCTTTCAAGATCTAGTCTGAATATAGAAACTACTTTTGTAGTTTATACTGAATATAAACTTGAGAGAAGAGACAAACTAAAAAACCTCTTGAGGTTATTACATCAATCTCAAAGTTAATAAGCTGGAAGAGAATGCATTTTAGATTTTATATTAACTTCCTTCAGTCTGAGAACCATTTTTCCTTGCACTTCAGTTTCCATCTCATTAATTTATTAATAATTAAGCACTTGAAAAAATAAAGGATCTATTATTTCTCATGTAACATCAATCTATGGATTTCTAATTAACCAGCCTTAGAGCACTGAAAAACAGTTCCACCAGCAGCTGTGGTTATTACCAGCAAATTTTAGTCACAGAAATGGGATTTAGCAGTTTTTCTGTGCCAGAATGGAGGCCAGAGGCTAAGTCAGATTTTTCTTAGCACAGGGGCCACTTTGTGGAATCTCTGCTGGCATCCTGGACCCACATTTGGGTTTTAGGTGGATCCTGGTCTGGGGGGCAATGTATCCCAACCTCTGTTAGTTGGAAAACCTGAGCTCAGGAAGGAGGAAGAATCCACCCATGCTCCCAGCCTGGCTCTGGGGGATCTCGTGATGCTCTGCACTGGGAGGTCAGCAATGGCCTGGATTTAGTGCTCAGAGCTTGGAGACCCCACAATCCCTGCAGCTCTTAGATGAGACAAACAGCAGATAGGTGACATCAAGGCATTTGGAGAGGGAAAGTGGGCTTTAGGGCAGAGGAGAAGCCTGTGATGATCTCCAAAAAGAAACACATGTTTTTCAAACCCTAGTTTTGCCTGTTTCTAGGATGAAGCTGTCTTCCCAACCGCTCTCTGACACTTAAGAAATCTCCTGTGGGTTGCTGGCAGAGAAGTTGCAAAAGGTGTATTTCAACTTGTGATCCTGCAAAGGCTTTTGGATTTCACTTTTACCCCATGAATAATCCCCTCCACTGAGAATCACAGCCTGAAATTATTGGTCCTGATGCACCAAGTGCTCTGGCTAAAGGAACCACAGTCCGTGGAAAATATCCCTAGAAACTCTTTACAGATTGAACAGTATGCCCTGTCACAGTAAGATTTATTTATTTTTTTTATTAAAAAAGTATATTTCCTGGCTACTAACTGAGAGAACAGCCGTGTATATAGCCTGAAACTGCAAAGGCTCTTATGTGGTCTTGAATGGTGCCTGCTAGAGCAGTACTGAGGCTCCTCCTGTGGGGATCACAGAGAAATACAGATGGTAAAATACAGATGGTAAAAATGCTGGAAGCAAGCAGGAAAAGTACTTGAGTAGCAGGAGGAGGAAAAGCAACCAACATAAAGGATGAAAACCTGAGCAATGAATCACATGATGCCAAAAGTATAAAACAAAACCAGTGTTTGTCCTCCCCTTGCTACAGACTCAGAAATTGCTGGGTTTTTTTCTGAGTAACTTCCCTCCTCTGCATTTTTTGCTGGAAGGGGTAGCATCGATTCAGGCTGAAATCAGGGTCCTGTGTGGTTTGGGTTTTTTTTTTCAGGGAGACCCAGGCTGAGTAATGATGGTGTTTGAGCTCTAGGGAAGCCCTAAAAGCTCCAGGTTCAGGCTTTGCTGCTTTCCAAAGAACAGCACAGCATCACTCTGTGAGGCTCAGATGAAACTCCTGTCACCTTTTCTGGGAATGACACCTACTCTGTCCTTCTAGAGAGGACATACTGCCTTGTCACCATATTTCCTGTCTCTTAGTTAACACTCTGAACATTCCAGGGGGAGGTTTGCAGAGTTACTGATGAGACCTGTGCAACGAAGCTCCACAAAATTGACTTTTCTTGATACAGTTGAAAAACCCAAGGCCATGGATTTGTTTCTCAGATAAAGCCAGTAATGACAGTGGTGACCCTGTTCCAGATTGTGATTTATCATGGAATTAATCAGAGAATGGTTTGAGTTGGAAGGGACCTGAAAGTCCATCTAGTTCTAACCCCCTGCCATGGGCAGGGACACCTCCAAACCCCATCCAACCTGGCCTTGAACATTTCCTGTGGACTTGCTCCAAAATCTCTTTGTCCTTCCTGTGCTGGGGACTGGATCCATTACTCCAGGTGGGGTCTGTCCCCACCCCAGCTGGGATGTGTCCACTACAACCCAGCTAAAAGTTTGGGGGCTGTTCTGCTTCATGCTCACCCAGAGCCTGTATCAGCCCTGCTGTGGACCAAGTAGTGATGGGGATGAGACTGAGCAAGCACATCCAGTTTAGTCCTGCAGGAGCTTCTGTCTGGGGGTTCAGAGCCAAGAATTCCAGAATAAAACTTGCAGAGGCCATCTCCATCTATGCAGGGATGGAGAGATAAGGGCCAAATGCAAAGAGGGACTTTAGGCATCCAAAATGTCACTTTGGTGGAATATAAATGTCGACATCCAGAGCTGTCATCATGAAGATCTCACTCAACTGCTGCTATCCCTGAGGGTGGGAGGAGCTTTCTGATTTTCCTGTTGTTATTTACTGCAGTCTCTGACCAACAATGAGCAGCTCATCACTAATTAATTAGGCAAATTATGAAGTCTTTCCTCTGCTGAGCCCCAGAGGAGATTGGCTTGACAGCTGGACTCTGGCACACTTCACATGCACCAACGTGGTTGAGTCCAACTGCAAATGGAGCTGCAGGTTCTGCTTCTATCAGATCTCTGCTGCCTCAGGAGATGGTGCCAGGCTATGACCTCCACCCTTTCCAGAGCTGCTTCCAGGGTGGGCACCCTTCCAGAAACAGGTGATGGAAAAAATGCCAGGGGAATGCCTGAACCAGCAATAATGGTAACTTTCAGTATCTCCTCTTTTTTCTTTTTTGCTTTGTCTATTTCCAAAGCCACAGATCTCTTTCTCTTTCAAAATGTAGGAAGTCATGGGAGAAAATCACAGAATAATAAAGCGGATTGGGTTGAAAGGGGCTTTAAAAATGATCTACTTCCAAGCCCCCTGCTATGGGCAGGGAGTTTTGCCCTGCTATGGGCAGGTAAATCTTTCTATGAAACAAAACATCAGTGCCAGAGAAATGCAACATAAACTTACTTAGTACTTTACTTTTCTTCTTCCATCCCACTGAGGATTTTTGTGAAACTTTATTCTACTTCTAAACTTGTAAGAAAGACATAAGAAACAATAGAGTAAATTCATCATTTGGGCTTTGTGGACAGTTCACGTTTGCAAAGCAATGGCAAAATCTTGTCTGACAGTCCAAAATATTTAAATTTGGCTTTTGCACATCTTGGAATTTTTAATTCCTCTCCATTTATGCTCTGGGCCAGCCAATTTAGCTCAGCAGCAGCAGAGGAAGTCAAGAGCCCAAGAGACGAATTTTAATTAGGAGGCAATCAAACCACCAGATGGCTCTCTGATGTCTTAAATCTCCACTTGGGTGAAATAAATTGACTTTTCTTGAAAACAGTTCTAAAGTAATTTTTAAGCAAAGTCCCAAAGCTGAAACATAAGGTTGTTTTTCATAGTTGTGAGGATAATTTGTAGACTCTGAGGCATTCATTGCAGCGTTTTATTTTTTTAATAAAAAGCATTAATGTCTGAATCACTGGCTGCTTTTGCACTGTGCCCCGTGATCTGCTCTCAGTACAGATTTTGTTTGAAAAAATTTTAATGTTAGGATTTAGTTGTACCAAGTTAGAGAAAATAAATAAATTAATTCTTCCCAGCTCTCAGTTTCAGTGTTGTGTCCCTTACAAGTGCTGTGGCACTTTGTGATCCAGGGCAGGAGGAGGTGGGATGGGTGTTTCCCAGGTGGGGTGATGAGGGCAGGATGCAAGGTGACTTCCCAAAATCAGTGAGATAGGAGCAGAGCTGGAGCCCAGTACAGAAGCAGAGTTGTGAGATAAAACTCTGAGCATCATCAGTACTCTAAACCAGGAGAGGCCAGAAGGAGGAGGCCTTCATGGGAGTGAAAGGGGGAGAGCAGCATGGCAGAGAGGAGACCTGGGCACCCTGTGATATCCCACTCACTGGATTAGAACCTGATGAAATCACTTGTGTATTTTTTTTTTTTTTTGGTGGATGCAGTAATTTTTCCCTGCAGCTGGGGTCCTTCACAGAGTGTCTGTGGGATCACATCTTTATCTGATGTCCCATCTGTTGCTTGAGGACCTTCAGGGCAAATTCAAAGCCTGTTTGCAGTCAGGGGAGAAAATCCCTGTTGTCTGCAGTGGTTCAGACCTCAGCATCTCACTGTTTTTTTCAGTATGAATATTGAAATTTGTCATCTTGCCTTGGTTGATGGCTCGTGTACCCAGGTGGAGCAGGTGCCAGCAGAGCTGCATCCTCCTGCCCCAGAGCTGCTTCCCTGCAGGGTTTGCATCTGCTGCTGCAGGAAGGAATATCCTAAAACGTGTCTGAGTTTTAGGCAGTGGGTTCAGCTGCCTTATCTAGTTTGGCAGCTCACTCTGAGCTTCTAAATGATCTACATTTTTGTTCCTATAAATAACGACAGCAACAATAATCATGACTATTGTTGTGCCGTCTGTCTCTGGAGCAAGCCCAGGCTTGTGATCCAGCTGCTCCTCCAAGGAGCTGCTGTTTTTTTGCACACTCTCTGTGTATTCCCTTTCAGTCTGATGTCCTGCTTGTGCTGCTGAGGGATCAAGAGGGATGCTGCAGAAAGCTGCAGGTCCCAGGGGGAACCAGCACCTGTGTTGCAGCTACAATGTCATTGCCCCTTCCACATCTCTGGGTCAGGTTTGTCGTGGTGTCTGCACACACCATGGTTTTGTGATGGACACATCTGATCGCCTGAGACCCAACACCTGGGAATCTCCTGTACCAGGCCTTAGGGAGCAGGGATGTCTGTTCTTGCAAGCTGAAGTGTTTTAGGAGATGTCTATTGATCTACAGCAATATTGTCAATCCGCTATATTGTCACTAGCTGCTTGGATCTGGTGACACTGTTGTGTGCAGGAAGTGTTACTTCATTAACATGTTCTGTCTGCTGGGTGACCATGTCCTAAGGAAGCCAAACTGTAGAAAAAATTGTAATAATACAGCTTGGTTTTGCATCTTCAAAGAGGGCTTTGGTCAACTGTGCAGGTTAAGTCATCTGTTTTTGTGTCTGAGCTTCCAGGCTCTGGAGCACTGGGATATGAGGCATTGCCTTGCTGGAGGGTTGGGCACTCCCAGCCTCAGTGCATGTGGGCACTTCAGGCAGAACATTGCAGCACAGTAATTATTAAAAAAAAATCATAAAAATATCTGCTGCATTTTCTCAATAAATATGGTTTCTTTTAACTGAGTATGACACAAAGGTGCTTTTAATGTACTGGAATAGAATTGTAACAAAAAACATGGTTTAACAAGGTTATTTAGGCCTGGTGTTTAACAGCTACAGGGGGGGTAAATATTGAGAATTTCTGTTTCCCTGACCTCCTGAGAACACAGCAGCAAGATCCCTCTTAATTGAACCCTTAAACTTTTAATGCAGTCCCTGGCCTGATATACATTCACCATATGTTTTACTTAGCTGTTAAATGGTTGACTAAGGCCTTTACTTGGCCTGTTAAACTGAATTGATGACATTTTAATATTGCACAGGGAATACCAGAGCCGAATAGAAAACAGACATCTGTGGCACTGAGATGGGTCAGTCCTGGTGCTGAACTGAGGATCTGAACCAGGGAGCTGAGTTCTTGCAACCGAAGCAGCATAAATAACACAGCAAGAACAGGAAAGCATTTCCAGCAGTGGCTTTGGGTGTTCATACCTGGTTATAACTCATTATTTAAGGGATGTCAAAAAGCATTTTGTAAGTCATCAGGATGAGTGTGTTTTCCATACTGGTCTGTAACAGGCAGCTGAAGTCAATGGCTTCTTCCACTGCCTAAATACACCTGGATTGCCTGGGGGAGAGGTGGACACACTCTCTCTCCTGAAGACCAAACCTGGCCTGATGATTTTTCAGTTACTTGTAGACAGCATGGGCTAACACTAGCATCTACTAAAAACCTGACAGGACAAATGTATTTCTTAAAGGGATTGATCTGGCTCCCTACAAATGTTAAGGGTCCATTTTAATGAACCCTGTTACTGCTCCATGACATCAGCATCAGTAAGGCAGTCACAGTGCTGAGTAAGTGATGTGGCACTGAGGAAGTCTCAGTTCTTTCTGAGAGGTGGAACATTTTCAGAAAGAAGCAGGGAAAACACCCTGTGGTTCAGGGCATTTTCCAAGAGCCATAACTGTTGGCTTGAATCCCCCTCTCCTCTACTCCAGCTGGAGAAGGAAGCAGAATTTGTGCCCCATGCTCTTGGGGCTTTGCTGCTGGCATTTGGCTGCATGACAACTCTTGACCTGGTGGCAACAGCAGTACCTGGGTTGTTCAAACATGTCTTTGATCATCAGTGCTCAATTTCCCCTCCAGGGACCTATGTCCCTTTTTAGATTGATCCTTCAGTGACTTGCCTAAGGTTGCAGGGGAGATCAGTGGCAGAATGAAGATGAAATGCAGCTCCCCTGAGCTGATGCCCTTGCCTTGGTGTTTGCAGGGGTCTGGGATGATGCTTCATGTCTCACATCCCCCTGACTGCTGGCATGAGGGTCCTGGGGAGAATTATGGGTTTGTGTGGTAGCACTTGTATTGTACCAGGTGTCATAACTGCAATAATAGTAATTTCTTTGCCATGTCTGGTGTTAGTGACATTTTGATTGATGTGCAGGCAAACAAAGATTGCCAGTGAGGTCTGTGGGTTTTTACCCTTTTATCCCTATTCTTTGGTCTCTTCCTTCAGAACAGCACAACATTCACTGACTTGAATGCTCAGTGCCTCCGTGGCATTCTCTGGATAGAGAACACTGAGTTTTAATCCCATTTCAGTCTAAGAATCCCTCTTTGCAGGTAACCAGTTGCACATCTAGTTTTGCCCTAAAACCATCCATCAGTGTCAGGCTCCAAGGTGCTGGGAGGAAACAAAAGCAGGGATCTTACAAAAGCTCTGTGTTCTATGCACACAGAAGGCATAAAATAGAAGCATTCTTCAGCTGAGAGCATTTGTCTTCTGACTCTGATACTCAGACCTCATCTGCACTGGACTATGCCTGGAGTAGCTACTATAGATATGTTTCTTGTAGATTTTATCTGTGTCAGAATAAAAGTAACTTCATGGTAATTACTCTGCTACACAGATTTTATCACTACCTTGCCACGTCCTTCTTAATATTGGAGTCACTGCTGGTCACACTGGCTGTGCTCTGGCTTTGTTTTCATGCCCTAAAATTAAGCAGTTTTGAATGAAATCTTCCTCTGTTGTCATCAGTGCAGGACCACTGGCATGTCTGGGTTTGTCCTACTTGGAATTTGGCCATTGCTTGGCAGATGCTATCACTGAATGCAGGATGCTCAGATCTCTGTGCAGGGCTTGTGAGTCCTGCAGCTAAAGGCTGCATTTCATTTTTGTCTATGAGTTTTTGCAGTGTGCTTGGCCTACTATGTTAGCAAAAGAACCCCCTAGGTATCTGGCTGTTTTCTAAAGTCCCTGGTGTTATTAGTGTATAAATCACACAGCCTAGGAGCACAGGGAAGGGTATAGTTGCTAGCTTATTGTTTGGGTTTAATCTCATCATTATGTTTGGCTTGGGATGGAGGAGGAAATTTTGATTTTAATTTTCACATAACTGTGTTTATACCATGAAGTACACGCTGAGGAGCCAGGATTGGAACATAAGTGTATCCCTATAAAATGTAAAATGAGAATTAAAAAGATATGTTTAAGTCACCACAGAATCCATGAAATGAAGAGGTCATGTGAATTTGTCAGCAGGGATGCCCAGGACCTCCTCAGATGCTCTAATGGCCAAATTAAGTAGATAGTGTTTAAATGGTAATGCCAAGGAGTCCCTGGGGGATGTACTGAGCTGTGACAGTGACAGCTCAACATTGCACCAAGCAGCACAACCCTTTACATCCTTCAAAAGTGGGGTGCTGTCTTATACCTCCCCTGTGGCCAGGGTGCCCAGCAGAACACAGACTCCTGGGGTCACCAGGAGCCCTGGGCTCCTCCAAGAGCAGGAGGGCTGAGCTAAGAGGAGCAGTTTGATGGCTGTAATCTGAAGCTGGTGCAGTTTTACAGCTTGTTATTTTTTTTCTATTGCTCGGGGCTTGCTCATGAATGGGATTTTATAGGGCTGTTTAAGTATGAAATATGGAACATAGGGGAATTATGTTCTTTACAGTCCCCAGGAGCTCAAGGAAGAGCTGTGCACGGGGCAAGGCAGACAGTAGGAGGCAGCAAGTTCTCTTTGAGGCTTCAGGATAATCCTGTTGGATGCTCTGAAGGCTTGAGGGAAATGAGGACTGTGTCCTTACTCTTTCATCACCTTGCTTTGGGGTGGTGCTTCCCAGGAGCTGCCTTTGGGGTGGGAAGGAGATGTTCATAGTGGTGTGGGGTGGGATGGACAGGAACACCACTGTGCCCTTTTCCAACACCAACTGAGAGGGTGACCCAGGTGTTCATGTGAGATAAATCTCTGAACTGGGCTGTACCGAGCTTTTTGGGAGGGAGCTCCCACCGATTACAGCATCTGAGAGAACCTGGTTGAGCTTTCCTCAGTTTTTCTCCAAATAAGTTTGGTTGTTTGTTGTATCAGTTTCAGCTTTGCTGGTTTCAAACATCAGCTTTTACAGTTTGTCACTATTTCACCTGTTGAAAGATATTACAGGAAGAGGCACAGTGGTGGTAACACAGACTCCTAAAACATTGAACATGAACTGTAAGGATTTGGTTGTTGGCATCGATTTGCTCTTCGTCTTGAAGATAAAATTAATGTGGAACAACTTGTGTTGATTAACATAGAAATAGCAGGAGGCTGATTTTCTGTGACAAGGAAACTGAGTGAAATGTTAGAATAGACAGCAGGCTAGGAGCAATAATGTATAAGTGGGTATTTAAAATCTCTCCCAAAGCCATGGGATAGTCCCAGTGAAAACCAGAATGCCTGGCAGTCAGCCAGCCCAGTTTGTTAAGACACAGGAGCAAATAAACCTTTAAAAATAATAGACACAAAATCTTCCATCTTTTGCTGAAGTCTTCATTATTAGCATGAGCATGTGTCTGTTTTCATCTGTGTGATTAGATTCTTGGAAGTTGTCTCCTTGATGAATTGATGATTTCCATTAGAAACATCTCAATGGCCTGGACTAAATCAGCCACCAGTAAGGCAATAATTGAAGAATTACAAAAATAAGCCCCAGGGCACAGTTTTATGTAGGACATTCTGGAAACTTTCTCTTTTGTGTACTCTTCTCCTACTATATCATCCCTCCAGGAAGGGTGGTTTTATTCTTTCAAAACCCAGTAAATTCAGCTGTTGCACACAAAGGAACTTGTAAATCTGTGTCTGTGGCAAGTGGGTTTAGTGCTGGGCTACCAGGATGGACTGAGCAAGGAGAGGGGGTTCCTCCTAGCAAGATCATCCTTTCTGTCCTCTCTGGTTTCACTCATGGTTTTCATGCATTTTTGGACTCTTGTCTGCTGGCCAAAGAAGCCTGGTTGCTTCATTGGCTGCTGGTGATGCCTCATTCCTCCCATCTCTCACAGGGATGACATGAACAGCATCTCCTTGAGGAGCTCATCCAATGGTAGTTGAAGAGCATGAATCACATGAGATTTGATGGTTCACATGCCCAACCTCTGGGGTTTTTGGGGGGGCAATATTAGGAATTTGGACGAGGTGCCTTTTTTTTTTTCTTTAAGAAAATGCCTCTTGTATACCATTTATCTTCTCTAAAGGCCCTGAGAGAAAACCACAATAAATCAGTGGGTCCTTCTGGGCCCTGCCGTGCCTTATCTGTGCAAAGGGGGCAGCTTGGAAATTATCTGTTGCTAATGGAGGAAGGCAGCTGGGGATCTGCAAATAAACACAAGGCTTTTGTGGGCAGTGCTGCTCTTGGCCCCTCAGCAGTGCATGAGCAGCATCACAAATCACATCCACTTGCAGGCTTCCTGCACAGAGCTGGAAAAGAATGGGTAATGTGAAAAATTGCAATGAATTTGGGTCAACGAGAGGAAAGTCTCTGGTGGAACACAGCAGAGTGTGCAGTGCAGTTGGAGCAGTGGGATTTAGGCCTTTGTGTTTGCCAAAAACTGCTTTTAGCAGCTTTGATCTGTTTGTGTGGGCCATGCATCCTCACTCACCGTGTCCTGTGTCCACTCTCCCCTCTTCAGAGGTGACTGGGCAAGAGATGAATTGATTTGCATGCAATCCTCAGGTCTGCAAATTCAATTCCTCTTCCTTCTGGTTCTTTCAATGACATTACAAGAGCCATTGCAGCTCCAGATGAAGCTGAATTTGCTGGCTAATGATATAAAGATACAATATTGCTTGAAACAGTCACGTAAGTTTTATTTAGCTGAGACTGCACCCGAGCTGAAAGACTTCAGCTTGATGTCTGTCTACATCAGTCAGTGGGAATATTTTGATTGAACAGCAGTGAAATAAACATTCTGAAATGTAGCAGAGTGAACAAATGATGTTCAGAAGAGAGTGATGACTCCATATTGGAGACTCCATATTCTTTTTAGGTTTCATTTGGTTCAATACTGAAATATAGGTGCTTGGCAGTGGTCCATATGCTGTCAAGAATGGCCAAATCATTACTGATGCAGATGTGAGGATACTCAACATAGCAACTAAAGTTTCCAAAGGGAGAATGGCAGTGAGCATCGATGTACATGTGCTCAGTTTCTGGTTATCTCTTCAAAGAGGCTGTGAAGGTAGCTGCTGAATATCACTTTTCTCAGAAACATCAGACTGAAACAAGAAAAATGAAGTTAGCACAACCTGAAAAGAGTAAGGGTGTTTTAATGGTGCTGAAAAGTCTGCAGACAGTGTTGGCAGGGATCTGATGACAGGACATCAAAAATCATCAGTGGAAAAAACCTCCATGTAATTAGTCAATGCATGTAATTAACCACTGGACAAAGTAGACAAGGGATTAGTGGCATCTTCTAAGTCAAGCCTGGCTATGCTGCTAAATGATAGTTTTTTGTTCATCCAGGAACTAAAGATCTGAAGCAGAAATTGTACAGACTTTGTTTTGTCTTGGGTCAGACTAGATTATTACACTGGCTTTAAAATCTATGAGTCTGTCATATTTGATCTTAAGTGAGTGAATCAAAAGACTCACCTAATGTAGATATGCACATTCGGACTGGAGTTGAGTGAATTATTCAATAAATAATTCGATGAGCACAAATGTAAGACTATGAGTGCCATTCTTTTGGGTCATGCTGAAGATTCAGCTGTTCCAGGACCGCTCCTCAGATGACAAATGTTTTCATGTTAAATCTGCCACCTCCTAATTCCATACAGTTGCCCATTTCTGTGAAATAATTCTTTGTATTTCCCTTTTCCATGTTCCATCCTTTTCAGGATTTTGTAGAGCACTACTCCATCTCCTCTGTCATCTCTTCTGTATGACTATACTTTTGACCAAAGCATCTTCAAGACTCTCTCCTTAAAGGTCATCACAGTGGGATTTGTCCAAATGAACACAGAAATTGACATTTCTGTCCCTGACACCCTGCTCTTAGCAGTATCACACCCTAGAAGTGCCTCCTTCCTTGTGCTGGCTGAAGGAGATGAGGGTGGTAGCTCTCATACAGATGCTTGTTCTGTAGAACTGCAAAACTGGGTGAGATTAACTCTGTCAGAAGTGTTGAAGGTGTGAGGGCACCAGGGATGTTTAGGGGGACAAATTATTTCCTCCTTTTTACTCCGTTTTGTCTCAGACCTTCTGTTTGCTTTTTCATGGCTGCAGAGCATTTCAGAAAATTGTCCTTGATAAGTCAAACATTTATTTCCAAACTTTTATAGATATTGTATGGCCTAAAATCATTCATGTACCATAAATTTTTTTTCTTGTATTTACTTCAGTTCCTTGCAGATTTTTTAAGAAATACTTCATTATAAACAAGTAGAACCTTGTGTTTCCCAGTTCTCTGCAGTTTCTTCACACTTTCTCAAAAGTTGAAGACCACATTCATGAGTTTAGAAATGTATAATAGTCTGATAAAACAAGATATTTATATCATTTAAAGTTAAATTGATCTTTTTGGTTTTAATATTTTTCTTCCAATGTATTGTATCTACCCAGTGCTTCGACAAGCTGATTTTTATAACAACATATCTTGACCAGTTGATTGCATTTCTTCCTATGGTTCAAAATAAATTTTTGTTGCATTCATACAGTACAGAGGGAAAATCCAAAGCCTGTATATATTGTACAACCTATAGAAAAGCTAGAAAAATAATAGAATTCCTGTGAGGTACAGATGATACAAGTTGATTCAGAGCTCTTCAGAGACAAGTATTGCCCTGTGTCATTGACTGTTTCCACAATGCCATCTGCCTGCAAACTTGCTTGCAAGAAATCACGTGGAAAGAAGGCTCAGAAAAAGGAATATGCAGACAAAAGCAATTTTTAATTAAGTGTTATTCACAGAAAAGCTGAGCTTTTTGTGGTCCAGCTGAGAGTGACTTTGCTATACTTTTCTGTGGTCCTTTCTGATATTTAGGACAATTCTTAGTGCTGCATTCATCTTGTATTTCAGAATTGTTTACCCGACGTTGCGTAACTTACGGTATCCGTTTTCAGTGACATCAGTTCTCATTATTTTTAGGTCTGTTCTTCCTAGTTAATGCTGGCAGGACATCGAGCTTGGTTTCCATTGGAAAACAAGTCAAAAGGAAAACAAACCCAAACTGTTAGTGCTGAAACATGACCTACTTTTAAATTGCTGTCAGGTGAGGGATCTCCTCCAGATTTTTACTCTCCGCTTATGTTACGGAAAGCTGGAGGAATGTGACAGTAGTTGGGATACACATGATTCCAGTCCTCAGACACTGGAAAACATATTTTGTGTGGTGATTTGTCTACAGAGCTCTATTTTTCTGTTTTCTAGAAGTAAAGGGAGAAAGGCTGAAGCAACAGAATCTCATGTGTGTGTATATATATATATATATATATACACAATGAACAAGAGTGATTGGGCTCATTTACTAACATCTCATATAAGGAAATTAATAAGTAAGGGAGTAATTGCTTCTTTAAAACTAAACTTCTGAGTTATTCAGTGCATACTGTTTGTATTTTATTGTAATTTTAAGCATATATCTTTTTTTTTCCACATTGAAACGTGTGGTGAAACCATTGTATGCACCAATTCACATGTGCTGAAAAGGATTCACAGGTGAAAGTCAACGTTGCTGAGCTTCAACTTTGCCTTTTCATTTAATGCAAAGCCATGAAGAAATGTTAACTGAATAGCCAACATGTATGTCTGAATCATAGAATCATGGAATGGGTTGGGTTGGAACAGACCTTTAAAAGCCATCCAGCCCAACCCCCCTGCAGTGAGCAGGGACATCTTCAAGTAGGTCAGGTTGCTCAGAGCTCCATCCAACCTGACCTTGAATGTTTCCAGAGATGGGGCATCTATTACCTTTCTGGGCAACCTGTGCCAATGTTTCATCACCTTCCATAGTTTTTTTTTTTTTTAAATGTCAAGGAGCACACTTGAGTGTGATCAGTCTGTTAACACCAGATGATTCCTTGGCTCCTCTGGAGGTGCCAATCAAACTAGAAGCTCAGCAGACTGGGAAAAAAAGATGTGCCCATTTTCTGCATATCGTGGTGTTTGTAGAGCTCAGCAGAACACTAGGGATATGAAAATTTGCTGCAGTATTCCTTAAGATTTGATTGGAAGTTGCTTTACTGCAGCTATGTTCCTCCTAAGTAGTGATGGAGCATTGCTGGAGCTGGCAGGTCTGAGGTCTCCCCCTCACTGCTGCTTGGGGGGACAAGCACAGATAGAGGTAAGTGGGGTGGTGGCATTTGAAGGGCTGACATGAAAGAGTAAGGTTTAGTCACAAGAGACTTAAAAACCTGAGGTCCTTTGTCATTTGGGTGCTGTTAGTGCTGTCACACTTCTTCCTGCTGATGGAACCAGGGGGAATTTTGAAAACAATGTTTAGTATTTGTATATGGAATAAAATTTTGAATAAAACAAGGCAGTATCATGGACCATGAAAAATCATGGACCTCAAAAGAGTTCTGCAGTAAGGATTCTGAGAAGGAAAATCTTGTCTCCAAAGATTTGAACTGCCAAACTACATTGCAGCTCTGAGCTGAGCTTTCCAGAGACTTGATGGTCTTGTCCCAGAGGAAACAGAAGTCTGTTCTCCAAAGCACAGCCTCACTACAGCTGCTCAGTAAATGTCATATGCAACTTTTTATGCAGTTAAAAAACCCACATTTTGTTTTGCTCAGTTTGCTACTGAGAGATGACCACATCATTTTTGCCCAAACTTTTTGAAAACCCCTCAGAATAGGGGGCAGCCCACTGGTGATGAAGGGCTGGGGAACCATTAGCCCCTCAGAATCAATCCTCCAGCAATGTTGCCTTGAACACTATGAAAGGAGATGGTGCAACACCCTCTCTACCACATGGACACACACTTGTACTCTAGAAAAGTAAGGCAAAATTAATCCTGTGTCCTTTCTTTGGTGGCACTGGAGCTTATGTTGCAGTCAGACTTTAAGGTAGGTGATTTAAAGCTACAATACCAAGGGAAGTTCTTGCCTCATTCAGGCTGGATACTTCATGATGTGTTGCAAATGAGAAAGCCAGTACAGCTTTCTGAGATCTGTACTGAATAGTGCAGGTCTCTGCAGAACACACAGTATTTCTGCAGCAGTATCTGTCCCTCCCTGATTAGCACCTTAGATTATTGGTAGAATGAGAATTTTAATCATATAGTTATATTTGAAAAAGGTCAGTTTAAATAATCATAATATTCCTTGCAGGGTCTGAGATCTATTAATCTCTTCACTCATTTTCTTTTTATGTGCTAGGCTGTTTGAACAATGAGACAGGAGCAGCCAATTTCTCTTTCCTTTCAAACACTGAGCTGCACAGGTTTCCTTTCTGGTTCTCATGCATTTTCACAATGCAGAGGAAGTTTAAAGCCAAACAGCAAAGCCCACCATTAAAAAGAAAATAATTTTTAAAATGTAAATATTTGTATTAATAATAATTTCTTCATTAGAGAAAGCTCATACTCAAAGCCTGAACTTCCCAGGACCAGTCCCTTCAGTCTTCCTTATCTCACCTCCCACTTCCACCTTCGTGCCCCAGGGATGAGCTTTGTGCTTTTTCTGATTTATATTGTAGGAAACTGTGAATGTGTAACTTCTGACCAATGAGCTGTTCTCAGCTGTAGGGTAATGCTTGTATTTTACCTATTTTTAATCTTGGCCTGGAATGGTCCAAATTCCTGCAATCAGCCCTCTTTTTGTTAGGCATCCCTAAGCTGAAGGTTTAAAGTGTTAATGAGTCCTTGGGGATGTCTCTGCCTTCCTGGTGTTTCTGACCCAGCCTGGGTCATTTAATGGGCAATTAATGGGCAATTTAATGATTTGTCCTCTGGATCCTGGCTTGGGCTGCAGTGAAGCATCAGCTGAACTTCAAGTGCTTCTGGAGGGAGAAGCTTCCTGGCTCTGAAGGGCTTCAGTGGGATTCTTTGTGTAAATCTACTGCTGATGGGTTCATCAATAAGACTTTTGATAAAAAGCAATTAAGCTGTCAAGCAGTAAACAATCCAGAGCAATTTCAGCCTGTACTCCAAAGGATACAGAAAAGAAAAACATCAACATTTTGCCAAATGGCAAGGAAGCCAAAGTGGTATTTCAAAGGGTGTTATTTTTCAAGCTCCTAAAACAAGCAGAAAGGTTGCTAGACTTGATAACGAGGGGGGGTGAATAAATTAGAGGATTTATCTGTACACACAGATGGTACCAGCAAGAGAAAAAAAGGGTAACATAAATACTTCATGTCAACAGATGAATAACATCTTTTTCATGAAAGCATTGATTTGTTCTTTTATTCATGTATTTTGTTTTTTTACCTGAAGTCTAACAGAAGTAGGCATGTCCCCTGCCAGCAACCCCCTGCAGTGGTGGCCTGGCAGGTACCTTAGGATGATGTGCAATGCATGGGTGCAGGTTTCACACAAACCATCAGAAACCCAGACACTGGCTCTTTGTTTATGAGTTTAGAAGTCTTAAATTATGAAAGAGATTTTATTTGGTGCTCATCTTTGAGCAAAGCATTTCTTTGGAACTTTTCACATTGGGTTTTCCTGATGGTGCTGCAAAGAAATCAGTTCCTTCAGAAAAAGGTTGATCAAGTCCTTTTTCCTTCCTTGCATCAGGGGCTGTTTTCTTTTTATTTGCCAGTTTGTCTCTTTCCTCATTAACTTTACAATTAAATGGATTAATATAAAGTAAATGTGTAATACTAATGCTGAAATGTCTCCTCATCTCTCCCAAGTTATATCTATTCATTAGAAATAACAGAAATAGAGGAGTTGTGTAGTGACAAAGACTCAGAGCCCTGGTAGGTATTAGGACATTGTTTCAGCATCCTCACCTTTGCCTCTAATGAGGATTTTAATGTCTCCCAGTCTCTGGGCAGGGTGTCCAGCCAACAGTGTGCACACACAGAGCCCAGAAAGTGGGGTTCCTCATCTGTGTACACCAAAGCACTGGAATTTTGGAAGGTTTTTGAAACCTGTTCTCAACCAAGACACTCAGTGTGGCAGCCTGTGCTGGAGGTTTGGATCTGTATTTAAACACCAAATGGGGATCAAACAAGAAGCAAGATTTCCAAATCCAGCCATGGGGAAAAAAACAAATATAAGAATATACACAAATTCTATTTTTAACATCTGTCTCTGTTTCCATGTTCATCATCATTAGAGCTGACAAACTCTGCATAGCTGACCCTAGACCAGAGCACTGTAGGAGTTTCCTACAAACTCTTACAATGCACCAGGATAGATCCTCCGAAATATTTGCATCATCTGCATCACTGATACATGAATTTTCCTTAATGAAACACTGCATCCATAACATTTTATCTCAGGAAAACCTGGAACCCCAGTGCAGTCTGTGTCTCCTTGCTGACACTGCAGATAATGCCTCTGGTTTCATATGGTCAAGCTGTGTCCTGCTGGCTCTCTTCATAATGGGGTTTGATGGGAAGATATTGCTCTCAGCAGGGTAGGGCTTGTGGAAAAGGACATTGCTGTACATCCTGGTTGTTTCTTTGGGGGAAGTCTGATTCTCTCTTGCATGCAATGAAAAAATGGAAAAAAAATGTTTATTCTGGCCTTCCTCGTGTTGAAGGTTTGCAACTTGAACTAAAGGGGAAAAAGCTGCAAGAAAGCTGGAGACAGACTTTCACAAGGTCATGTAGTGATAGGATGAGGGGTGATGGTTTCAATCTGATAGAAGGTAGAGTTAGATTAGATATTAGGAAGAAATTATTTATAGTGAGAATGTTGAGACACTGGCACAGGTTGCCCAGGGAAGCTGTGGATGCCCCATCCCTGGAAGTGTTCAAGGTGAGGTTGGATGGGGCCTGGAGCAACCTGGTTGGGTGGGAGGTGTCCCTGTCCTTGCAGAGGGTTTGGAACCAGGTGATCTTTAAGGTCCCTTCCAACTCAAACCATTCTATGATTCTGTAGGCACATAGCATCAGGTAAAAGATATGGAAGTGAAAAGTATTCATGTTTACATTTCTGTTTTATTTTGTAGCTTGCTTAGGGTTGTTTTTTTTCATTTTTAACTAAGTGAATCTTCTGGGCATTGTTTTGAAAGTGATTCCCATATTCCTAGAGCCAGGCAAGCCAAATGTTGATGCTGTCCCTGTGTGATGTGGACACCCAGCTTCACTCCTTCTCCAAGCACTGGGCTTTCTCCACACCATTTGGTGAACCAGGGCAGGGCCACTGCTTGGTGGCCAAGCAGGGAGCAAGGGCTGGAGCAGCACATCTCACAGGGGGTCCCAGCAGTTGTTCATGCAGAATAAGGTGCATCTGCAGCTACTTTGGTGATTTTTGTACAGCTCTGAGGCCCTGGGCAGGGCTAAATATACTCTAGATCACAGCATGACACTTGAGCTGTTCCCAGGGTGAAATGCTTCCCAGGTAACTTGGCTACACCTTCTTTGATCTTTTTTTTTTTTTTTTTGCAAGGAACCCAGATCAAAATCAGCAGGGGAAAAAGGTTCCTTGTGCTTGATATTATGAACAGAGTGCCCAGCACCATGAGCCAGTGCCAGCTGCAAGCCAGGAGCAAGGAGCAGTCTTCTTCCACTAATCAAAAATTCCTCCCACCCTCTCTTTCTGTTCTGTTTTAAATTTCTTTAAGACAAAGACCTAATTCTCCTCTTACTCCCTGCAGTTTCAACTCTGCCTTCTGTGCACTGCTCAGAATTGCCATAGAGAGGGCAAAGCTGGTGCTGCCATTAAAAAACAAAAAAGGGAATTATCCCAGAATAATAAAGACTGGAACAAACAAATTGCAGGAGCATTTTTTGAGTGCCCAGGTCTGTTCAGAGCAAGATGCCAAAAAGGGGGTTGGGATTGAGACAGACAGACCATGTCTCCACCATGAGTTAGAGCTCAAATGCTCTCCCACAGCTGCCCTTGCTGGTTTGCTTCTGGAACAGCATTGACTTCTGCCAGATCTCAGGCACCATACAGGGAGCAGCATTTTCAATCATGTTTTGGGTGAGTTAACCCTGTTTTGGAGGAGAAAAGCCATATGGACCATAAGCTCCATATGGAAAGTAGTCATGGCTTTGGGTGCTGATTTGCAGAGCAGCCCTGGAAGGTGAACCCAGCCTTGACAATGCCCACAGCTGGGAGATTCCTAGGTGAGTGCAAATATGTAATGTAAATCCTGTGTTCCATAATGTGGAGTGACCCCAGGAATAAATAGGAGCAGGGATCCCTTGATTCTCAGCAGGTAGCTGGGCTGTAATTAATCTGAATAAGAAAGTGGCTGCAAACTTACCAGCTGCTCCGAGTCCTTGGATTGAGCTCTGGCTTGCAATACATCATTTAAGAGGTTACAAATATTTTCTATGCATTGAAATAAAATTATAAGCAGATTGAGCCTTGGTACAGTAGATCCACTGGGCTAAGCTTGACTAAGAAAAACTTTCAATTAAAGACTGAGGCTTTAGGGGTATGAGGAGTGAACTGGCATGGAGGGAAATTCTGTTGTTGTCATAAAAAAAATTTGTGGAAGTATGCTCCCTGCAAATGTTGAATGTCCTTGTGCAGGAAAGCAGATGATGTAAATCAGTATGGAATAAAGCAATTCATCTCTTGAATATAACAAAAGTTACTGTAAGAAATTGCAAAACAGCATGCAGTGCATTTTCATGGGGAAATGTGCTGAATTCAGTCACACTAATTACTGTGTGGGCTCAATTTTCAGTGCAATCAATCCACAGGAAACAAAAGGGCTGCAGGGGAAATATAAAAAGGCAGTCAGCTAATAGGAGCCAGATTTAATAAAACTGTATCTGCCTTCAGCAACTGGCTGGGCAGAGATGTGCCTGTTCTGCCTTGGTAAGGCACAGGATGAGGTGGGCAAAGGGTTCTAGGGCTGAGAGGGGCTTGAAGGAGTGTGTCCATGCACCCTCTGCATGTATGCAGATGTATACTATATATACACATCTATATGGGGACTGCAACTCCTGTTGTGAGAAACAGGGCAAGAAAGAGTTTTCATTGAAATTTTTCTGTTCATTGGTCAGGGTGTCCTCTCAGAGCAGGTTCTGGTGCAGCTTCTGCCCACCCATGGCTCTTATCCCACTGTGCTATCAACCACGGGCTCCCTAATTCCATATGGTACCAGGGGGCTTTTCCTTATCCCCCACCCATCCAGCAATGCCCCAGGGCTTCTGGCGTGGCATGAGGTCTTCCAGACTCCAGTCCCTGGATGAACTTTGCCTCTACCACAGAGTTTGGGGCTGATCACCGATAATTTTATCAAACTGTTTGGTTTGTTTTCCTAATGCTTAATAGGGAGATTATCTGGGGTATTTTTTTTTAATCCCTAGATTGCTTTTCAGTTGTGAAGCTGTGCTCATTTTCAGCAGAAGCCCTCTCTTCTATTCAGGCTCCAAATTCCCTAGGAAGTGACTTCATGGCATTATTCAGGCAGATTATTGCTTGGAGTGGCTGTGTCTGAATTACCTAGTGTTCCCATAATGGCAAGCCCCTACTCCAGATGTATTTAATGGCTGCAATCATTTATTATTTCCCTTTTATTAGGTTTGTTTTTAAAGAAAGTTTTGCTGTGCTATTTATGATATGCTAAGTGGTGCGACTTGCTGAAAAAAACATCACATACATTTTTTTAATAGCTTTTGCTTGTTAAAATGGAAATCTTTTATTTAGCCTTGTAGGGTAGGTTTTTTTGCTGACAGTTTTATTATTTCAATTACTCAGACATTTCTTTCCTCTTTTCTTGCCCCAAACATTTCTCCAGGGAGTTTTAATGTGTCCATTCTTTATTTAAGATTGGGTTCTGATCTTCTCATTTCTAGCAGAGCAGAGGAAAAGCGTAATATAGCAGACATTAACTAGTGGTATGTCAAGGTTTTATTTTCTTTCCTCTTCGAGTTGTGGAATCCTTTCCCCATCTCTGTCAGCATCTGGTGATTAATTGTTCTGATAATCAGTGCCTCATCATCAATAACCATCTGCAGCCAGTGCTGGGCTGAGGCTGTGCTCTGCCTGAAGAGTTTGTGGCTGCTGATAAAGGTAGATGGGTAAAGGTGGGGGCCTCTGAGAGCATTTCTAATTTCCAGAGACTTAGAGTCCTTTAACAGACTGAAAGTCTATAGGTACTGGCAGTACCTACCATATGCATTTCACTCACTGAAGGCCAAAGGAGAATGAGACTTCCTCCAAGGGCAAACCTCAGGTCAGTGGAGTGAAAAGTGGGCTCCAAGGGCTCGTTTGGGCTGAGAGAGTTGGAGTTGCTCATCCTGGAGAAGAAGAAACTTGAAGGAGACCTTACAGCTACCTTCCAGTCCCTGAAGGGGCCACAGGAATCATAGAATCTCTGAATGGTTTGGGTTAGAAGGGACTTTAAAGATCATCCAGTTCCACTCAGCAAGGGCAGGGACACCTCCCACTACACCAGGTTTCTCCAAGCCCCATCCAACCTGGCCTTGAACACAGGGACAGGGCAGCTACAGCTTCCCTGGGCAGCCTGTGGCAGTGTCACCGTGTTCACACTGAAGAATTTTTCCTAATGTCTAACCTAAACCTAACCTCTTCCAGTTTAAAGCCATTATCCAGTCATATGGCCACGTGCCCTTACAAAAAGTCCCTCTGCAGCTTTCTTGTAGGCCTGCTTCAGGCACTGGAAAGCTGCTCCAAGATCTCCCTGGAGCCTTCTCTGGGCTGAACAACCCCAACTTTCTCAGCCTGTCTTCACAGGAGAGATGCTCCAGCCCTCTGATCATCTTGGTAGCCCTCTGCTTCAAGAACCCCCTTCCCTTCTTGTGTTGGAGGCTCCAGAACTGGGCACATTCTGGTCACACCAGAATAGAGGATGAGAATCACCTCTCTTGACCTGCTGGCCACACTTCTTTTGATTCAGCCCAGAGTACAGTTGGCTTTCTGGGCTGCAAGAACACATTGCTGGCTCACCTTGAGCTTCTCATCAACCAAGACACCCAGTTCTTTTTCCTCATGGCTGTTCTCAATGCAAGAAAGCTGGAGAGGGACTTACAGGTGTGTGTAGTTATAGGATGAGGGGGAATGGGTTCAAGCTGGAAGATGAGAGATTTAGATGAGATACTAGGATAGATACTAGGAAGAAATATAGATAGATACTAGGAAGAAATTCTTTACAATGACCTTGGTGAGACACTGGCACATGTGGCCCAGGAAAGTTGTGGATGCACCATCCCTCGAAGTCTTCAAGGATCAGTTGGATGGAGCTTTAAGCAACGTGATCTAGTGGAAGTTGTCCCTGTCCCTGCAAGGGAATTGGAACTGGATGATCTTAAAGGTCCCTTTCAACCCAACCTATTCTATGGTTCTATGACACTAGTAGGGAGCTTTCCAGCTTCAGTGGGACAGGCAGACCAAATCCAGCTGTTCACTAGGGTGAGACAGCATGGAAACTGGCACCTGCTTCCCTGGCTCTTGCCAGAGTAAAATTGTGATTTCCATCTTCAAGTTCTTGTAGTGAAATGAGGCAATGAGGCAACCAGGTGCCACTAATTACCAGGGAGTGGGCATGAGCTTGTGTTAAACCCACCTGTGCCTGATTAGGGCGGGCCCCAACTGCGCATGAGCAGGATTAGGAGGCCAATAAAAGGTGAGGCCAGAGACACAAGCTCAGCTCACTTCTGAGCAAGCCAGCAGAGAGGTTAGTTGAATCTGGAGCAGTAGCACCGAGCCAGGGTAACGAGTCCTGAGGGTGACAAACTCAGAGCACTATTTGTGCACTTCTGCTGGAACGGCTGTTGTACCTCAGAGCGCTGTGCCCTCAGAGAGGTTTGTCTTGCAACAAAGTTCTTGTGAGTCTTTAACTATTTCTGGTTTAGTTATGTCTTTACTTTGCTACTCTCCTGGTGTCTGAGGCAGTGATCAGTCCTTGAATTGTGAAGAAACCAAAACCAAATGCTTGTTGGGACAGTAGGAAAGCCTCAGAGCTCCAGAGGGACGTGTGCTTGGACTGCCTGTGGCTCCTGCATGGTCTTGACCATCCTTTCATGAGAAAGAAAGCACATTACAAAGCATTCCCTCACACTTTGGCATCCCATCGTGTGTTCCAGGGTGTCTGGGGGAGAGCTTTTTGACCGCATCGTTGAGAAAGGCTTCTACACTGAGAAGGATGCCAGCACCCTGATCCGACAGGTCCTGGATGCTGTCTACTACCTGCACAGAATGGGCATCGTGCACAGGGACCTCAAGGTATGACCACAATGGGACTTAGCCCTCTGTGACTGGCTCTTTCAGTAAGGTTTTACCATAAAAGGGATGCTCTGAAGGCTCAAAATCCTTCTATTGTAAGGGGGTTTGAATGGGGAGTTGGCAGTCGGTGCTGTGGCAGTGGGAGTTGTGCAGATATCATATGGGGGAAAAGTCACTCATCAAGGCAATCAAAGCATTACATGAAAGCAGGAAACTCAGCTGGGATGTGTTTACTGCTGTAACACAACCTTGAAGATTTGATGTGCTATATTTATTTTTACTTAATAATAATTAGCAACAATAAATTGCGTGGGAAAATGAAATTATTTCCTATTTGGTGTTTTTGGAGACATTAAGGGTAAAGGCTTCTTCTAAGGAACATTGTGTGCCAGTGTGATTCTTAGATTAATTTTCTTTCAGCTGTATTGTGTTTTCATATCAAAACTGCTCAGCTTTTCTTTCAAAAAGAAAAAAAGAGAAAAAAGCCCAAAGCATTATTTATGGAGTTTCCTCCCTATGTCCTAAAACAAGCAGAAAGGTTTGAACAGCACACAGCTAAACTTCCCCATCTGTGATATCACAAATAATAAATTAACAGAAGGAATTAGAAAAAGATACAAATGTCAAAAGAAAACTGGTTTCAGTTGCTAAACTAGTTAATTCAATCAAGGTTTATTGCCAGAAATTAAGAATTCAGTGAATGAAATATCACCTCTAGTTGTTTTTTGGTGGGATGCTCCAAACAAGAGTTGCTTTGGATGCTGATGCTGTGGCCTTCAATTGTCCCCATGTAAAGACAGTGGAATTTGGCTAAATAGGTCACATTATGTAAAGGCTAAATGAGCATTCATTGAGTCAAGAACCACAAAAAAAGGTTGGTTTGTTTTTTAATTCTTAAAATTTTATCAAATGCATTTTAAAATTACTTGTGTTTTTATGCAGTCTAGTATTAAAATGCATGTTTGCAATTTTTTTTGCAAGCCCTCTGAGTGAAGGTTGTGGTGCTGGAAATGTGGCCTCACTGTTTTGCCTTAGGATGGGTGAAAAAAACGTAGTGATGAAAGATACTATTTATTTGCTTTTCATCTCCTCCAAAATGAGTGCTAATGTGAAATGCTGCCTGGTGTAAAATAATAAATGACAGGCATGTTCCAACAATGCCATGCAGCAAGGCCAAAACAGAGCCCATTACTGGTGTCACCACCAGCTCTGCAGTCCTCCAAGGTGGAGCAGTGCCCAGGACAGGCAGATGTGGCTTTGGTGAAAAGCCTCAGTACAGCCATTTCCTTCTGCTCTTTGAATCCCAAACGTGAGGCTTTTTAACTGTGTGCACCCCATTCCTGTGGGGCTGTGAGGTTTTCCACATCTTCCTGCTGCAAGGCTCTTGCCTCAGTCCTCAACACTTCTGCCAGAAGTGAGAAATCTGTATTGTTTGCTTCAAAAGAAAACTAAAATCATAGAAAGTATATATTTAAGTTTGGCACAAATTTAAGGTAAAATGTTGAATCCACTGAAGGAAACTCTCCACTGATGTCCACAAATAATATTTTCTCCTCCATGTTGTGCAGTTCAGTCCTACTACTCCCAAAGAATGAGTTTTTTTGTAAGGAAACACTGGTCTGGGTCTTCCAGCTCCTTACAGTCTTCACAGAATGCCCTCAGTTCCCATTCACTTCCTGCTCCTATGCTGAGGTCCATGGAAATATTCTTGTATTTATTAGAATTCCACCACACTTTGGTGTGGAAGTGTTGTTTGGTTTCCCAAGTTCAATTTTTAGGAAATAAGTTCAGGCTTCTTTCTGCAGCCAGAGGTTTTAGAGGGAGGTCTGTGTCCTCTTAGCTCAGATATTCAGTTGTATGAGCTCTTAATTTTCCTGTCTTTATAATTTAAAGGAAGGCCATAGCTCTCACTATAAAACAGATACACCTTATTTTAAAATTTAAGATTTGAAATCCAGTAACTGGAAAGTGAATTAATCTTCAAATTACTTTCATTTTCCTTACAGAGTTTCTGTAAGGAAATGCTGAATTTAGATCAAACCAACCTTCTCCAGTGGAATTTTGGGGCAAAAACGAACACTTATTCTTTATTTGTGAATTTTGTCAGTACCATATCAGCTGTTAAAATGACTCATGAAATATGGTACATGAGGAACACCTACTGTGAGATTCTATTAGTACAAACATACCATGATAGTGAAAATAAGGATATAATGAGGCTTCTTTTTTGTCTCAAAATATCAAGATAAGTGCAAGTTTTGGATTATGATCACCCAAAATGAAGCATCTGGGACAGAACTGCTCTATAAAAACACAACCTTGAAAGCATCTATAACATTTATTGTAATTATGTGTTTCTCAGATACCAAAATAGTACTTGCTGTGCTGTTGGGAAAGGCAGAACTCTTCTCAAAGTCTCTAATCTAAATAACACAGCAGCAGATAACAAGAAATGGCAGCAGATGAAATCCAGGGTGTACAGAAGGACTGAAAGGCTGATCAGCTCCTCCTGTTGGTACAGAGCCACCTTGTTAACACTTCTTCAATTAAATAGCTTGAAGAACCAGAGTATTTTTAAGTGTTTTTGAAGATAGTTTAAGTTTTTAATGGTGTGGGTTTCTTGACCTTATAAAATATGAGTAAGTGAAGAGCTGTGGTGAGTTAGCAGAAATTATTGGAGAATAATTGTCTTTCCCTTAATACCAGCTCTGCCAAGCCCTCAGCAGGTCAGAAGTGGTAAAAATCAGGAGGAACTCCAGCCAAGGGTAGACTGTGGCATAAAACTGACTCACTTAGTGCCTCAAAAGTGTCAGCATTATAACAGCCAGTTAAAGCAGTGGCCTTACAAGGTATCATGAGAAAGAAACCAAATAGTACAACTTCATAATTATTTTTATAAATATAAGAATTCCCCTTTTTGCCTCAGCCCCAGCTGGCTCACACCTATGGATGTAGATGCTCCCATGGCCATTGTGTCCCATGGGTAAGACCATCACTACATGGCTTCATTCTGGGGTTGGGGAACCTCTACTTTAACCTCTACTTGAAGCTGAGAGGGGACCTTAGAAGGGGTGGAGGTGTTGTCACACCTCAATGCTTCTTTGTTCCCCCCAGAGCAGGAGGTTATAGCAATGGACTAGGGAAGACAGATGCTTGTGCTTCTCCTTAACAGTCCAAGCTTGGATGTGTTCTAAGAAATCTGATGTTGTGGGGCCACAAGATGCTGGACCTTTTTCTGAGTCCAGATATTAAGTAGGGGCAGAAATGTGCTCTACAGCAAGAGCTTTGCTGTGTAGCAGTAGCATGTTCAAAGAAGCCATCCTGAAAAGCTTCTCCTGGAAAAGCTGTCAGTCTGTGGCTCTGAAAGGACCTGGGTTAGGAACTGTCTGGAGGTTCCAGAGAGTGGTGGTGAACGGTGCTGATCCAACTGGGAGCTGTAGTGTCCCCCAGGGATCAGTGTTGGGCCCAGTTCTGTTTAGTATCTTCATTGATGATTTAGATGAGGGGATTGAGTCCACAATTAGCAAATTCACAGACAACAGCAAGCTGGGGGGGAGTGTCGATCAGCTGGAAGGCAGGAGGGCTCTGCAGAGGGACCTGGACAGACTGGAGAGTTGGGCTGATTCCAATGGGATGAGGTTCAACAAGGCCAAGTGCCAGGTCCTGCACTTTGGCCACAACAACCCCATGGGGAGCTCCAGGCTGGGGACAGAGTGGTTGGAGAGCAGCCAGACAGAAAGGGACCTTGGAGTTTGGATTGACAGGAAGCTGAACATGAGTCAGCAGTGTGCCCAGGTGGCCAAGAAGGCCAATGGCATCCTGGCCTGTATCAGGAACAGCGTCGCCAGCAGGTCCAAGGAAGTGATTCTGCCCCTGTACTCAGCACTGGTGAGGCCACAGCTTGAGTCCTGTGTCCAGTTCTGGGCCCCTCAGTTCAGGAAGGAGATTGAGGTGCTGGAGCAGGTCGAAAGGAGGCAACCAAGCTGGTGAAGGGACTCGAGCACAGATCTTATGAGGAGAAGCTGAGGGAGCTGGGGGTGTTCAGGCTGGAGAAAAGGAGACTCAGGGGAGACCTCATCATTCTCTACAACTCCCTGAAAGGAGGTTGGAGCCGGGGGGGGAGGGGGTGGTCTCTTTTCCCAAGTAGCTATCAGTAAGACAAGAGGGCATGGACTTAAGCTCTGTCAGGGAAGGTTTAGGTTGGATATTAGAAAGAATTTCTTTATGGAGAGGGTGATCAGACATTGGAATGGGCTGCCCAGGGAGGTGGTGGATTCTCCATCCCTGGAGGTTTTTAAGAAGGGACTGAATGTGGCACTCAGTGCCATGGGAACCATGGTGGTAGTGGATTAAGGGTTGGACTTGATGATCTCAGAGGTCCTTTCCAACCTGTATGATTCTGTGAAACACAAGTAGAGAAGCTGTAGCATATGGACGGTTGGGCACTCCAGCCCAGCTGACATTGCTATAAAGTCACAGCTTTGCGGAGTGATTCTTGTTTTCTCTCAGCATAAACAAGCTGCTGTGCTTAGTACTGTTGCATGTTTTCCTAATTGGTTCTAGCTAAAACATCCTTGCTGCACATTTGCTAACTGTAAAGGCATTTCCTTTCTCAGAACAGTTTGTTTCCAGTGGAGAAGATACTGAAATTCTCTAATACCTAGTGGGTTTTCTTCTTTTTTTTAATGCTGTAGAAAAAACATTTCATCACACTACCTGGATTTACCATATTCACCTGCCTTCAAATTAATCCTTTTTATCCCTATGAAGTGATGATATGTCAGACACATTCCTTAAGGAACAGATTGACCTCAGTTCTTTTTTTGGGGGTGCCAAAAATCTTTACTCTCCCAGAAAACTGACTCAAAGCTCAAAGTGTCAGCTTCTTCCAGTAATTACCATACAGGAGTCTGGAGAAGATCTCCTTATAGGTTACAAGAATAAATCTTTAGGATTTAGGGAAACCAAATTACATTATATGTATGATGTAACTAAGAATTGTATTAAATGCAACACATCAGTCAACAGATGTTGTTACTGGACTTACATATTCAAAACCCATCTTACTTGTTCTCCTTTCTAGCCTGAGAATCTGCTCTACTACAGCCAGGATGAAGAGTCAAAAATCATGATCAGTGACTTCGGATTGTCAAAGATGGAGAGCAAAGGAGATGTGATGTCCACAGCCTGTGGGACTCCTGGTTATGTTGGTAAGAGATTTGGTTGTATTGTCCATCCACTCTTCCCAGCTGCAATGCAGACATAGTGAAAAGGAAGTTATAATACTTGGTTTCTAGTGCTGCTACATAATGCACATGAGATTTTACAGATGTTTGTTAGATGTCAGGAGCTGCTGGTGCTCTGTTTTATGTGCTCCTCTCCCTCAGGTCCCAGTCCTTCCTTCTGGGTTTATGGGATTTGCTTTGTGTTTTTAATGCTTTGCAGAATGAGCCTTCTCAAAGACTCTGCTTGTGGGTAAATCAGGAGCACCTGAAGCATAGCCTCAAATGTATTGATTCTACAAGCACCTACAAACCTAAAAAGCTCTACCTAGTGTAGCATTATTTTAATGATGAAGTATAGCTTTTGCCTGATTGCCCTGATAGAAGATGGTAAAATGAAAGAGCTGCATTTATTCAGACTTACTCAGTAAGCCTCTCTTACAGCTCTGTTAAGTTACTGACTCCTTGATGTCATTATGCAAAAGCTCTTTAGATCCTCAGGTCTCCTGTATTTTGATTGCTAGAATTTATTCTTTGCCCTCCTGTCCATTCAGTAACCACTTAACAGGCTGCTGATGAGCAGTTTTTACCAGCTTATCCTTTTAAAAAAGTGAAAGTAACTGAATGTGAGAATTATATGGCAGGTGATGACAGGGTCTGTTTGAGCAAACTCTATTTAAAACGCTCACTTCAAGCATGAGACAGGTCCAGCTAGCCTGAGCCTCCTACAATACCAAGCCAGTCAGCTGAGAGAGTAGAATTAATCTCTTGGGTACCCATGAAATTAAAGTGACAATGACTTCCCCAGGGATAGATTTATCTGACATCTGTCCAGTAGGGAAGACCTTTTCCAAAAGTCAGAGAGAGGCTCCTTTTGCTTTGCAGCTGCCTGTGTTTTCATAGCTCTGATGATAACATGGAATGAGAACTCAAACAAATGATGCAGTTGTGATGAAGATGATCAGAGGGCTTGATCACCTCTTCTGAAGCTGAGGTTGTTCTGAAGGAGTCTAGGGAAGAGAAGGCTCCAGGAATGTCTTACAGGAGCCTTCCAGTACCTGAAGGGCCCACAGGAAAACTCAAGAGCAACTTTTTACAAGGACATGTAGTGACAGGACAAGGGGTAATGGCTCTAAACAAGAAGAGGGTAGATCTGGTTTAGGCATTAGGAAGAAAATCTGTAGAGTGAGGGTGGTGAGACACTGGCCTGGAGAACCTGTAGGTGCCTCATCCCTGGAAGTGTTCAAGGCCAGGTTGAATGGGGCTTGGAGCAACCTGGTCTAATGGAAGGTGTCCATGCTAATATCAGGGGCTTGGAACTAGAGGATCTTTAAGGTCCATTCCTACCCAAATCATTGGTGATTCTCAGGTATACCTTTTTCCAGGGATTATCTTCATGCTGCACAGGCACATTCTGTCCTGATAATGTCAGGAAAAGAAACAGGTGTCTCTCTCCATCATGAAGCCATCAGCCCATCGTTCTTTTATTTTGAGGCATCTGAGTCACTCTGTACATCCTGAACAGTTGTCTTGTGTAATCACACCAGACTGGAAATCCTCTTCCAGAGCACTGACAGGAACTGAGCTGAGGCAGCAATTTTTGCTATCAGCTCTCCTGTACTTCATTAACATGGTTTATTTTATTCTGAAGTGGGCACTGACTAGAATAAGCCTGAGAGATGCAGAAAGGCTCAGAGGATGTTTGTGGAAGCACTGATGAAAACAAGGGAGCTGTGACTTCTGGGGCACTAGAGTGATCTCATATGGCCTTTCATTGTAGCCATTTACATAAGAAAACTTGCTCTTTTGGAGAGGGAGAATGTAACACAAATAGTAGTGCTTTGAGAGATGTTTGAGAGCTCCAATTTCTCAAGGTCTGGGCACTGATAGCTGCACAAGTGCCTCCAGGCTTGTTGTTACCTTACTGAGCTGCAGTATTTTACTCATTGTGGTTCAAGAGGTCCTGGCCACTTATTTCTAAAGTGCTGACAGGATTTTTTCCCCTCTCTCAGAAAGAAAACCTCTTTAAATGTTTGTTCTGTTTCTTTTTGTGCACAGGAGACAGCTCCTTTTTAGTGCTGCTTTTTAAAAATATAATTGGCTGCCCAGGTGACATTTTCTGAGCAGAGAAGTGTTTTGTTGTCAGCTGCTGTGGTGGTGCCCACAAGTGAGCCTCTGTGAGGGTTAACACCTGATGACATGGCTCCTGCATCCATGGACAGCAATTTGGCTGCATCCAAAAGCTTTCATGACTTCCAGCTCCAATTTGCAACACCTGTCTAAAATGCCCTCAAATAAATGGAAGAGTCCTTCCCCCTGATGGCAACAGGAATATGTGTTCTTGTCTGGGTCAGGGGAGTCATGGGCCACAGTGTTGGCCCATGGAATGTCCTCTCATTAAGTGCCAACTTTTTTTGGGGGGGTGTTTTTCCAGCCATTTTGCTGAGCATTGAACTAACTCTCAGTGATCCATTACTTCAAATGAAATTCCTGGTGCTTTTCTTTAGAGATATGTAGACTATCTCATTTTCTAAGATACTAGGAGGATTCAATTATTTTTGTCAGTTTAAAACCTGTGCTTTTACATTACTGGAAAAAATTAGGCCTATTGTCATGTGCCAAAGGCACCAGGGCAATGGTTAAGAAGTCATTGCTATTTGCTAGTCTTTATACTTCTTTATCTCCAGAAACAGATCCACTCAGATCCCACTGTGTAGGGTGCTGGATAAGCTTCTGACTTGGTACCTAACCTGATTTTAAGTCAGATCTGCTGCCTTTTGCAATTATTTGCAACTGTGCAAGGCCTCCTGTCATTTCTGTCCAATTTCAGTCATTAAGGATATACTTTCAGCTCTTTGTTTCAATTTTTTAACTCAGTTTTTCTTACTTTTAGCCCCAAGGAAAATGGTACCCAAGACACTACATTCCTGTTGATGTGGTTCAGACAATCATTGAATAAGAGGGGATTTAATTAGAATGAAATCTCAATATAATACTGGGTTTTGTTCAGAAAATCGAAGTATTACTTACCAAATTAGAGTATTCCTAAAATAGGCACAGCTGATAGTGCATTAGCACATTAGGTCTTAAGGCTCTGCCTTATAGATTGAAGAGAATTTGGTCCTATGGTGAAAAGATGATAGTCTGGATAATTAAGTCACTTAGACTTTAGGCACTTTTGTTAAGATGCAAATCTAAATGTTTACCTACTGAAGAGGGAACTGATAGTGCAACCTCTTCTAATGAAAAGGGTCTTTCATTTTCTTATCTGCCTAGGACTCTTATCTCTCTCCTTCTTATGGAAGGAGGCAAGGTGATGAGCTGGGGCTAGACTTGTAGATAGCACCTAAATTGGGTAAAATGAGGAGGCTTATGTGTTTTGTTTCATTGCCCATTAGGTGTGTGGACTGATCTTCAGGGATCCCACTCCATCTTCTAGTCTGGAGAAGGGGTCACTCAAAACCCTGAGTGACCTGTGTGATTATAGGCAAGATCTTTATAACCCACTGCTGATCATACATGGGCTGCTCAGCTTGAGGCTCTTTATAAGAAATTAATTTTCTTGAAGATGTTCAGAAGTCCCTGAAAATGAGTTTCTCTGGAAGTGTGTCAAGTTGGTCCCTCACCAGAAGGTGACTCCAGTCATTCAGCTAATTCCTCCAAAGACATTTTTAGCTGTTTGGGAATTAGGTCTCAATGACTGACTTTTGGTGAGAGCTGATCTCTCAAAAACTTCAATTTTTTCTGCAGATGGGAATTAGACTTGCAAAATACTTACAAGCATTGAAGTTTGGAAAAAATGTTAGAAAGCCTGTTTTGGACAATCTGATCTCCTTTTGCAGAAATGCTGAATTGCAAACTGTTTGTGGCTGGCTAATATCTTAATCCTACTGAGATTTAAAATTCTTGCTCTAAGTCCCAGCCCAAAGTCAAGTAAAATTTTCTTGACTGGGCTGGACCCTGAATGTGTGGTTGGTCCCTGTACACACCACCTCATTCACTCTTTTTATTTTCTATAGTGCTCCTGTGAAAGGTCCTTTCACACCTTTAAGTATGCAATGGATTTCCATGTTTAATTTTGACTTATGTGGTATCCTTTGAGCTAAAGGTTTGAAAAATTCAATAAGCCTTTGGAATATCCTCATTAGCAAAAAGCAACCTGAGGAGTTGTTGAGTAACTTGAGTAATAAATTAAAACTAAAGCATGGGGATTGCTGTCACTGGGGTTTGCTCAGGCACAAGCTCATGACAGGGTGATCATTCAGCTCCAGTGTTGGATCCTGAATCAGAGTTTACTTGCATGTGGTTGTAGCTGCATTCTGTCCCATATTAGCTATCTACATCTGACTCTAACGTGAAATAAGGACAGCAGGAGCACAAGAAGCCAACAGGCAGGCACCAAAACCCTGATGACCTTTGGAAACAGTCCATAACTGCACAGTCTTGGGCAACCAGAACAAGATGATCACTTGAGGTCTGTGTGAAAGAGGGAAAGAAGTTGTTTTCATTCCAGGAGTCAGTGGGAGAGGGACTCCAGCCTTGTGGTGAGGATGCTTCATCTGCTGTTATGGCTCTTTGCATCATGAGGAAGATGCTTTGTATCATGCCCAGGTGGCCAACAAGGCCAATATTGTGGCCACCAGGAGATGATTATCTCCCTCTACTCAGCACTGGTGATGCCACACCTCAAGTACTGTGTTCAGTTCTGGGCCCCTCACTACAAGAAGGACATTGAGATGCTGGAGAATGTCCAGAAAAGAGCTACCAAGCTGGTGAGGAGCCTAGAGAATAAGTCATATGAGGAGTGTCTGAGGAACCAATTTTTTATCTCAATTCAGGGAAATCATCAGGTGATTACCCATTAAACAATGTAGAGGAAATGTTTATACCACAGGCAGGGACCTGAATTAGTCAAAGCCCAAAGGCACCTGTATGAGTTCCAGGCTCTGTGGGAGCTGTGGAGCATTCTGCTGAAGCAAGCAGACACCACCTCTGGATGGGAAGGACACCAATATTCCTGGCCTTGCTCACTTCCACCTCTCACCGGACCTATATGAAACTGTATTTTGCACAGTCAGTGCACAGGAGTCAGTGTAAAACATAAATTAATCCAAGTTTCTTTGGGGGCACCATCCCTGGAGATATTCAGAAGACAGGTAGATGAAGTGCTGCAGTGGATGGTTTAGTGGTTAGGGGTTGGAGGGTGGATGGTTGGACTCAATGATCTTAGAGGTCTTTTCCAACCTTGATGATTCTATGATTCTATAAAGAACTGGGCATGTTTAGTTTGGAGAAGAGAAGGCTGAGGGGAGACCTCATTGCTCTCTACAGGTACCTGAAAGGATGTTGTAGGGAGGTGGATGTTGGCCTCTTCTCCCAAGTGAGTAATGACCAGGACCAGAGGAAATGGTCTGAAGTTGCAGCAGGGGAGGTTTAGATTAGATATTATGAAGAATTTCTTTACTAAAGAGTGGTCAGATACTGGACCAGTCTGCCAGGGAGGTGCTGGAGTCAGCATCCTTGGAGGTATTTAGGAAACGTGTAGATGTGGCACTTCAAGGCATGCTCTAGTAGCCAAGATTGTAGGGGTTTTTTGTTGTTGTTTTGGGGTTTGTTTTTTTTTTTTGCTTATTGCTTGTGTGTATGGTTGGCCTCAGTGATCTCAGAGGTCCTTTCCAACCACAAGGATTCTGTGGTTCAGCTCACCCCCCAAGAGAGGGGCTGGATTGGTCCTTTGTGCACCCAGCCATCAGTGGTGTGGGGTTGCTCCTGTCTGTCCAACTTCTTGAGTACCTTCAAGCATCCTGAGCACTGGGGCTGGTACCATCTCCCTTTGATGTCCCTTACAAACTCTTCCCCTATCTTCCTTCTTGGATTTCATGGCCATCTGGTACCTGCACAGCCCATTCATCTTTCCCCTTCTTTACATGCAGGTCCTGCCTATGTGATGGGAACTGGCATTAAAAACCAGCTGAACTTCTACTGCTGGCTTGCACCAGGCCAACATGCTTGGCCAGTTGAGCTGTGTCCCTGCCCAGTGCAAGCAGGTCCCTGGTAATTTTAACCCTGTTTAGATCTTCTTATTCCTCCCACGCTTCCAGCAGCCTGCTGGTTTGTCACTCCTATGGGGATCTACTAAACCTTCACCCTTTGTTCAAAGGCCTTGTTCCTTCTGGCATGCAACTTGTGGGAAGCCACATAAATGACAGAAAATAGCATTAAACTGAGTTCTTGTGAGAGAGAAAAATCTGCTGGGAGTAGCACCATCATGGGAGTGAAGAAGAATCCCTTTTATGTATGAGGCTGGTATGAAGAACAGGCACCCTCATGACTTCTGCAGTTTGTTCCACAAGATTAAAGTATCAGAGCAATCCCCATTACTTGAGCTCTTTGCAAGAACATGGATTGCTGTTCTGGCATCCATCAGCTGCATTTTTAGGAAGCTTATTAACATAGCTCTGCTCACTGGGGGTAATGTCATGGTGGTCTGAAAGGTTTCCAAATATTCCTGCTCTGTACCTTTTCTTAAAACCTCCATTTAAACCTTTTATTAATCTTTTATTATTAGGTTTTTTTTCCCTTAATAAAACCAAATCATAACTAAACAAAGAAAACCCTATCTGGATACTAGCAGATCATCTGGCCTGGAAGAGGAGTGCTTTAGGAAACAAACCTTTGCTTACCTGTAGGTGGGATGAGGCCCTGGGACCATTACCCAACAATTTACCTGCCACATGTTGCTCATTATCCATTCTGATTTGGTCTGAAACAGGGGTCCTGGATGTGGAGGAAGGGTCTGGATTTCCTTCCTTGCCTGCCCTGTCTCTGGCTGACTCTTGTGCAGCATTTGAGCCCAAAGTCATTCCCTGAGGAGGTGCCCTCCTGGAAGCCTGGCTGGCATTTTCCCAGTGCTAGAAATGGAAGCTTTGACTTTCCAGTTCTCTTTCCTGATGTTTTGTCTCCTCATCCGTCAGTGTTGATCCTTAATTGCTGTCAGCTCCTGGGTTTCATTGCATCTCCTGCTTTTGCCTCTTGGCACTTCTCTGCCATTATTTCTAAGAACTCATCTGACTTGTTTTGCAGCTCATTGCATGTTTCCATCTTTTCCATTTATCAGAGGCAGATGATGTTCAGCTATGTTGTCCTGTTCGTGTTGCGTGTCTGCTCTTTGGAACAACAGCCAAAAGCAGCCATTTGGCTTTAATATAATTATTTAAACCTTCTAGTTTTCTTTCTTCAGGTTTACCAAAGCTGAGGTAATTGGCCTTGGTCCTGCAGTCTTCTTACCTGCTTCCCAGCCACCATACACAGCTGTGACTTTGTTATTAGTGCTTTTCTTCTTTAAAACAAAGAGAAACGCTCCAGCACAGCTTTGATGTTTTAAGAGGGAGAATCTTTACATAGTTCACATCCCTTCATCTCAGATTTGTTTTCTGTTATGTTAATGTGACATATCTGTATAATGTCAGGAGCTCACTAGGATCCTTGGCGCTCAGGACTCATTTGCATAATATTTTCTTTGGGGGATATAGCATGTAAAATGTTTACTAATCTTGAAAATGACACAAACAGGAGCAGACAGTCAAAGGGAGCAGAGATGTGTGAATAAAGTATTAGGAATTTGGAAGGACTGAAGAGTTGGAAGATGTTTAATCACCTAAGGACAGGGAAAATTAACTCCCTTCTTCAGTATGTTTTTTCACAAGAGATGAGAAAAAAAAAGCAGAGTCTCACAAACCCTATTTGATGCACATTTTGGAAAAAAAAAGTTTGTTTTTAGGGGAAAATTTGGGACAGAAAGGGTCAAGTTAAGGGGCAGGAGGGTGTTCTGGAAAGGTTGTCCCAAGATACTTTGATGTACAGCTGGTTTATACAAGAAAAGTGTAAATTTGTCAGACTCTACCAGTTTTCCAGGTTGCTGAAGAGGCCATGGTAGGCCAAATAGAATGGCTCTCTAGTGCTCTATTCTTTTATCCCAAGTTATTCTTCAAATAACCCCCACGAGCCTGGCTAGCACCAACCTGACACATAGACCCAGCTGCTGGGAAGGGAGTTGCCTTTTGGATGCCAATTGAAGTTGCCTTTTATATTTCTGCAGCTCTGGCCACTCTTGTAGTAAGAACATTTTAACCTTTATCTTGCTAGACTACATCAGCATGTCCATGTCCTGGAAGGAGTCAGAGGCTTCTTGGGAACTGGAGTACAGGTTTCTGCCAGGCACCTAGGGCCAGATTAGGAGTCATTCAAGCTATGTACAGTGGAAGAAAAACTCCTTTGGCACATAGTGGGTAGGTGTTGGGAGTATTCACTCATTACAACAGTGATTAGCAATATATGAGCAAAACCATTTTTTTATGGTTTCTTAGTTTCTTATGTATGCACTTGTCCCATTTTGCTTGGTGACTTGAAGACTGAGTTAATTTTTGCCCTGTACTTCCATATCCTAGTCTTCAAGAATGATCAAAATCAAGCTGCCAGCTATATTTCTACCCACATTGCCCTGGATTTTATTCCTTTTTACAATGTCTCTGCAGTCTGACTTAGCCCTTGCCATGATTCTGCTGCTTATGGAAAGGCACCCTGGATGCCCTCACCTGCTCTGTGGACTGCCTTCCCTTAAATCCCTTCTATAAGTTCTCATGTCCAAGCACAAGAAAGTGCTTTTTTGTATATCATTATTGCTTCCTGTTCCCTTCCTTGCTGGCAGTTTTGACCTGAGTTTTGTTGACTTGTCTAGCTTAAGAAAATAACTCCTTGAAGAGCACACCAAAGTATATGTAGCAACTGCATGTAAAGCTTAAATTTTAATACCTTTATGTGCTTCACAGTTTTTCCACTCTTTAAGTATCTAACTGCTTTGATGTTGGTAGCAGAAGGTATACCCCTAAGAAATATTTTTGCTGGAACTTGCCTCTTCATTATTATTTTGCAGCATTTGAACTCCAAAGTATTTAGAGGAAATACTGTGCTTTTTAAAACCCAGTGTGGCAAGTCTGCTGTAGGAATGCCAGAGGCAGTGATTTCTTGCATTATTGTGTACATTTTGCTTTGAAAATAGCAAAAGCTTCTTTACATGAAGAAGATTAGAGTCACAGGGTTTTCATATTTAGGTTTAAGCATTTGCACTGCAAGATCCCAACAGGGAAGGCATAATAATACTCCAGGCTCCCAAACAAAAACATGCTTTTAAAACTCTCCCTGGTGTTAGGGAGGAAAGCAGACCCACAAAGCTTCAATAAATGGCCAAGCTCTCAGGCCTAGCAAAATTCAGACTATGGTGGCTAAAAGCTATAGAGACATAAGGTTCAGATCTTTTGTGCATGTGTCCAACTCCTGCTTATTTTTCATTTCTCCCTCTGAGGTTTCTGTGGTTCTAGGGGCAGGAGGACAAATGAATCCCTCTGACATCCCACAGACTTTGGAAGGGAACTGCTGGGAGGAGGTATGGTGGCAGTTCTCCTTCCTCTCCTGCAGATGTAACTTACCAATTCCCATGACACTTCCTGAGCTGCCTGTTGAAACCCACAATTTGGCAGCACAATGTGAGGGACCTGAAAGGCTGTCAGGGTGAATGTGCATCTCAATACCAGTGCCAGGCTCAGCATTCTTTTCCTCTCCAAGTGTCTAGAAGTTTCCTCTGACAGGGAGGTGATGGCTCTCTGCCTCCCATGGACTTTTCTGTGCTTAGTTTTGTTTTATGACCTTGGAGTTAGAAAATAAGGAGTTTAATTCACTATCAGAGTCATCCTTCTGTGAAAATATGAGCTTCAAAAACATCAGGATTGTAGCAAGGTGGGTGTTGGTCTCTTCTGCCTATAACAAGTGATAGGATGAGAGGAAATGGCCTCAAGTTCTGCCAAGGCAGGTTTTGAGTGGTTATTGGTAGGAATTTCTTCACTGAAAGGGTTATCAAACACTGGCACAAGGTGCCCAGGGAAATGGTGACATCACCATCTCTAGGGGTGTTTAAAAGCCTTTGTTGTCATGCTTAGGTCCGTGGTTTAGCAACAGACTTGTAGAGTTAAGTTAATGGTTGGACTGCATCATCTTAAAGATATTTTCCAACCAAAACAATTCTTTGATCCTATACAAGATATTTGCAGATGCAAGGGTTCTGTGGAGGGCAACACAAGGTCTCAGGGAGCTTCTGGTTTCAGGGTCCTACCTCTTGTCTGTATCCAAATGCTTGGTTTGTAACATGTGCTTGTTTGTCTTTGTACTTTCAGCTCCTGAAGTGCTGGCCCAGAAACCCTACAGCAAAGCTGTGGACTGCTGGTCTATTGGGGTCATTGCATACATCCTGTGAGTATCTCTTGGGTTTTCAGTCACAGGCAGCTTTGGGACCTGCGTTCTTACCCCACCATATAGTTACCCACTTAGTCTGAGCCAAAGAAGTTAATCTCTGACACTTGTTATCCAGTGTATCATAAACCCTGGACACCTCCCTGTTACTATAAGCCTGAACTGTGAGCAGAAGTGGTAGGAGATGAACTGGGATCCTTTAAATGGCAAAAATCCTGTTTGAAATAATTTGGGCTTCTCCACGTTGAGGCAATAGTGAACCAATCCCCTGCCCTGCTCAGTTTAGCTTTGGCAAGAAACAAACTTGGCCACAGAGCACAGGATTATAGCCATGGATGTATCCTGATGTGCCACTTCTCTCCAGATGTCAACATAATGGATTTTCATTCCCTGGGAAGAGCACAGAGGGAGATAAGGGGGAAGAGCTTTTCATATGCTGCAGTGAATTATTTTAATCGAAACAGAACATGAGGTTCTGAGAATTTACTGAAAATGAGGGATCCATTTCAACACACCCAACCACCAGGTTCCAAAGGAGAGGGTGAACTGACTTCTGCTCTGTCAATTCTGTCACTCTTCCATCAAACTGTTAAACTTCTGCGTTCAGGACTGAAATGTGCTCTAATGGGTCTAAATGCTGCTCATAGGAGTGGGGATTCGTTGCTTGAGAAAACCATGGAACCAGGACTTCTGGGCATTCTCTGAAGGGGTGGATAGGTCTCAGATCTCATGTTTATGGAGATTTAGTGCCTGTCTTCATTCAGTACCTGTCACCCTTCTTCACAAAAGGCTCACTGCGATGACTTAGATTGGAAGAGACCTCAGGAAGCCCTATCTTGAGCTCAGAGCAGGTTGCCTAATGCTTCCTTCATTTGGATTTTAAATCCAAATGCAGATGGAGACTGCACGAGGTTTCTGGGCAACCTGTTCCACTGTTTAACTGTCTACATCGGGAAAAAGGTTTTTCTTATACCCAGACTTGCCTACATGAATTCTAGCAGCCAGTACTCTAGATATGGGTGTACCTGAAGTGCTTGATCCATGGAAGTGGGTAATTCACTGACTGAGCCAGCAACAACACCTGGAAGGATATGAGAGGTGTCCTGGCCACTGTGGTCACAGGGGTACTGTAGTACTAGGTTAATGCTCTCCAGAGGGTGGAGAGCATTATGGAGAGTGTTATGGAGCCATAACATTTTTGGGCACTATCACCTGAATCCCAGCTCTGTGTGGATGAACATATAAAATCACTGCAAATGTTTGGGTAGGGAGATAAATGCAGAACTTTTTCGTGAACCTGTTGGGAGACTTTCTCTGCCTTATGGACCTACCTTGATGGGGTGGTCTGTGCTCAGTGCTTGAGCTCCTGAGTCCATGAATGCCATTCAGATGATTGCATTGGTTGTGTCAGGCTTTGAAGCAGGAGCCATTCACTCAGCTCTTCAAGAAGAGGTCACCATGGGCTGACCACAGAGAGCACAAGGAGCCTGTTCCTTTTGTGCAAGAGGGCACAGAGCTGCTGTGTAGCTGTTGACTGCAGGGAAAACAAATGTCTTTTCATGCCACCATCACCAGTGCTTTCCCTTTTTTTCCAATTTTTCCCTTTTACACAACTGTCACAGTTACACAAGACTGAAGGGAAATGCAGCTCCAATGAGCCCCAGCATTAAAGCATTCCCACTTTGTTCCCTTTCTCTTTATGCAAACGTTTCAGGGCTTGTCAACATGAATAACTTTTTGATGGTGTAGTAGAACTATTTTTGCCAGGACAAATATCATTGTTGGATTATCCACTCTGTGAAAATGTTTGTTCCTTACATTTTCATTTAGTCTTGAGCATAAGCTATATGCTACTCCAAATAACTTTTAAATATTAAAATAGCATATTTATTTGCATGTTTATTTATTTATTTGAAGGAAGGCCCTGCCTAAAATCATCAGTTTTATGACTGGATTTGCCAATACACATGAATATTTGAAAACTTCTTGAGTACAAAACTTTTCAGGGGGATGGGTTTAATTTAGAGCGACCATCAACAACGAGATGGAAAAAACTTTTGCATAAAAAAAGCAAAAATCAAGAGTGCTGATTCTGATTTTGTAACAAAGCCCAGAGGGATTTGTGAGGAGGGCACAGACTTGGAGGCTGTGTCACACATCCTTCCTCGGTGTTCTTTTAGATGAGGATGGTGTGCTGACCCAAACCACCATCTTCCCCATGAAACCTAAGCATGGAGGGCCCACAGGTTGGGGGTTTTTTGACATTTTTGGTCCTTGCCATCCATGCCAGGCAGAATAATTTCTGTTGCTTTCATAGTACTTTGCTCCCCACCAGGAGGAAGGAGGTTGCAGGTTGAAGACACCAGAATTCTGCCTCACTTCCAGGCTCAGTTCATGGTCAGATATTCACCATGACCATAGGTGTCCATCTGGCAGCCCACAGGAGGGGTGAGCTGTTGCATTCTGATTGCCAGGAGATACACTTGACTCTGCTTTCCTCCATGTTTTCAGTCCCATTCCTCCATGGCTCATCCACCAAAGGGCTTTTTTTTTGCTGTCAGACGTGGTGTTGTTTCACTTGTTGCTTTTATGAATCTTTTATAATATGGATGAAGCACTGCTAAGCAATGTGTCCACCCTATTAGCAAAAACATCTCTGATAGGTGGAAGGTTTCAGTCTCATTCATAAACTTCCCCCTTTTCCATAGCAAGGCTTCTCTTTCCATAAGGTTCCCCTCAGTCATTTCCTACTCTGTTTTCCAAATCACCATGTGTTGGGCTTGTCAAGAATCTGCATGTGCACTCCTAAAATCTAAATTCGCCATTTGCTACCGGGGTAGTTCCCAACCCGAAGGCTTAAATCAGTTTGGTAAGAATGAGTCCCTTTGAATTCATGTTCGCAGGACAAGGAAACCTTTTTAGGGTTTCTGTGCTTCACATAATAAGGACCTGACCTGGGGGATGTACAGTCAGAATGAATGGCAGCAATGTGCTGCTGTAGAAGGAGCATGGTAATGTGTTTGCCACACACTACTACTGCTTGGGTGGGATTGGGTCTGAGGTCAAGCCACCTCCTTGACTATTTCACTGTGTGAGCTACATTCTTCAGCTCTTGTTGCAGTCAGCAGGACTCCTGGGATAATCAGGGGTTTCCTCATGTAGGTGCTTAGCAGTGTTTGTCACCTACAGTCACCTCCTGCCTGGTCTCAAGTTGTGACTGTAGGATGGTCCCACCCTGCTGGCCCTGGGACAAGGGTCCTGTGCACTTGACAGCTCCTCCAGTGCCACGAGGCACTTGAGTGGGTCCAAGCAGACATTTCACCAGGATGTGCCTTTCACACACAGCCATTCTGGGACAGCCACATGGGTCTGGCAAGTCAAACACACTGCAGAGAGCTTCCTTCTGGAGAAGCAGATGGAGACCAAGCAGGAGACCATAGACCATGTCAAATAGCACCAGATGTCCATGCAGAGGTTACTGGATCGCACCCTCTGTAGTCAGCCCCCTGCCTGCACAGAGCAGCCTCATCTGCTTCAGGGTACATTTGCATCACTCTCCAGACTTGGTTGACTCCATTTCTGTTGAGTAGGATGGGAGCTTAGAAACCCAGCCTATATCCTATTTGTCCTCACATTGAACTGGATCTCATCCTTGCTTCCAAGAACAGACAGAAACTGCAAACATGGCCTCATAAGAAAGTGGATGTCAGGGGTATCATAAAGCCAGAGAGGAAGACAGGTCCTTCCCTGAGCTGGTAGGAGGAAGCCCTTCTGGGGTGTCCAAGACCACCAGTTTAGTTTGTGGGTTTCCTTTCTCAGTTCCACACCACTGGAGGGAGCAGAGCCAGCAGAGAGTCACTCTGCACACCAGAACCTGGTGCTGAGATGCCCTGAGCACTTTTTGTGCCACCCTGGTGCTATGCTGGTAATTTGTCCTGCCTAGAGCAGAAGTTCATAATTCCAACCTATATTCCAACACACAGCCAGATATCCATTTCCAGCTCCACAGCCAGCACAGTTGGAGCTATAGTGCATGTGCCCAGGCCATATTTATACATAGGGCAACCCAAGCATCTTGCATCACCTCCCCACCTCCCCCCCAAATCCTCACAGCCACTCTGAGCAGGCTGGTGTCAATGAAGATGGGAACTCAGGGGAATCCAACACACAATCCAGGCATAAATTAAAGATGCTTTGAGCTATTATTATATCAAGTGGTTTGAGTGCCTCCAGACACAAACTCAGTCTCACATGAGAGTCTTCAGTTTATGGCAGTGGGAGGACAAACTGTTTCTGGGGCAGTGATGCTGTAGTCAAGTGTTTGTTTGTGTGATATGCAAAGTGAAGGAGATGCTAGGAAAGAATACCTTTGTTTCAGTGCCAGTCTCTTATGCTTCTTGTTGATGACAGGCAGATTGCAGAGGCTGCAGCAGCAGAGTTTTTATCACAACCTGGTTTGCATGAGAAGTCATGATTCACAGGAACTAATTTTAGTAGCCTGAGATTTTCTGTTACTGCAGTTGCAATACCTCTCAGTTTGAAACAGCCTCACTGTTGAGCTCGGCTTCTTACTTATCCCAAAGTAGTTCTGATAATGTGTTCATCTTAAAAATATAAAACATAAGAAGAGCGAGAGACTTCACTGGATTCCCAGCAGCTGGATTTTGGATCTGTTGGGGTCACATGAGGGTTTACAAAAGCTTGGGGAGCTACAGTACTGATTGCACTCCTATCTGATATAATGATTAAATTAATATATGCAAAAAACAAAGCACCTGGGGCCACAGAATGCTCTGCCTCAGTCCCTGGTTATTCATACTCAACACCTACTGTCTCTTCTGCACTAGGCTGAACACATTTTGCCCTGAATTTTCTTCTGTTCATTGGTAGGACAAGAGAATTACTGATTTGTTCGTATTCTGGAGATTAATTTTGGATCATACTTTCCTGTACTTCTTTGCTGATGAGTTGGTTTTGATTTTCAAGTGGATGTGTATGAAATCAATGTTTGCATGTGAAGATTAAAAAGTACAAAGTATGTTATGCCAGAAAGAGTTTCCACCATCATCCTGGAGTCATGTGTCAGGAAAGCTGCTCAGTCATCTTGCCTGCCTGGCATTACACACAAGCCTAAGGAAGAAAGTGAGGAATAACTGAATTGTGCAGAGGAAGGAGATGGAGTGCAGGCAAAATGTACCCAGGCGTGTTGGGCTGCTCAGGAAAACACAGTTAAACACTGGGAAGAGGCCTCAAATGATTGCTCCTTATTGCTTGCTTCCTAATTTATATTTTATTCCCCATGCTAAACTATGTCCTTGTCCACCATTTTGTAAGGGCAGCAGTATCAACCAGTATGAGGGTCCATTCCCAAAATCAGAAGAAATACATTTGTTCATCCGTATAAACAGCACTTGGATGAGTTCCCATACCATACAGCTCAGGTCTTTGAGCACTTTCTGAAATCTTTGCTTTAATCTCACTATAAAATTGCTTGTGAAACTCAGCCCAGAGCTTCTTGTGCTACTGGCTGTACAATGACCATGCCAGTGGGCTCTTTAGTATTGCCCCCAATATGTAAAGAGAGCTTGCAGGGGGTTTTCTTCTCTGCCTGGTGAGGAGAAGATGTTCCTGCTATTCCTTTTGTGCTCTCCTGATGGCTTCTAGAAATTACTTCTGGCAATATCTTTCCTTTGTACATTCACCTGTGTTTTTCTTGTCTGCAACCCATTCTTTTTAAGGCAAGACTGGGAATAGGAGGTTAAGGAAAAAATCTGTTGCTGATGTGATAAGCTTGCTAAATAGTTCTGGAAAGCTTTTATTTGGTGAAACTGCGAGAAAATGATGACAACTAATAGCTGCCTGAAGCTCCCCCAGGACAATGCAGGATTTTTTCACATTGAAGACAGAAGGGTTATTTTTGTCTTTCTGCATATCTGAAGAAAACCAGCAGAACCTCTTACATTGAGGTCATTTTTTTCACACAGAAATGTCCAAGCAGATGGAACTGAAGCTGGTGAGATTTTGAGTCTGTAAAAATTAAATAAAAACTTCTTATGGACTTTGGAAGGTAGCCCAGTTGATGGAAGTCCAGCAATATTTCCCTCGGCTATAAATTGCATTATGGGCCAGTTTACTGGGGCTTTCCCATTCCTTACTGAAATACCAGTAATGTTAAAATGTTGAAGTAAGTAACATTAAAACTTCTGCATCTTCCTAAACTGATTTGAAGGGAAAGGACCTCAGGATAGTCATTATTTTGTATGCCACAAGGAGGATCTGTGCAAGGATGTCCTGGTGTTCCAAAGGAGCTTGCTCCCTTCTCTTATGCTTTCTGCTGTAGGTGCTCAATGATTCCTCTCCTGGAGGAATGTCCTTGGGTCCCTGGATGCAGAAGGTTCATCCCCAGCCCTGAATGAGCTAGGATCAGCTCTTGCCTCAAATTCAGCCTGAGCTCAGGCAGGGGGCTGGTTTGTAGCAATATCCTTGTCCATGACCCACAGTGGTGATTAGCACTAGATTTAGACTAGGGTCTAAAACTCTCACCAGCAAGAGAAAAGCAGTGACAAAAGAGTCTGCTTTCTGCCCTGTTCCAAGCTTCCATCAGCCCTGGGATCCTCCTGCATGACACTGACTGCTCATACATCAGACCTGCATCACCCCTGTGATGGGCTGCAGTCTCCTCCCAAACACAGAGGCAGATACCCTAGACCTGTGTAAGATACTCAAGCCATGCAGAGGAGCAGAGGAAGACCTGGATATGTTGTAGGAAGGGGATTGAGAGGCTCTGGAGGAACTGGGGCTCTTCCTGGAGTTTGTGTCTCTCTACCCCCCCCCCCTTGCTTGCAACTCTGTGCTCATAAGTTTTCTCCCACCTTTCACTGCCAGGGGCATGTGTAAATCACAGCAGCCCCAACCTCTGCTCTTGTACCTTTGCCAAAGTAATTAGTACAGTGCACAATTTAAGAGAGTAATTCCTCCCTCTGGAGTAGCCTGAGAGTGCCTCAGCATGCTCAGGGCTGTCTGCTTGCCTTAAAATGCTTTATCAGAGCAGATTGCCTTTGTGTAAAGAAAGTGCTGAGGAAGGCAAGAAACTGAAAGGCTGTCAGGCTTCATAAGGTCTCTTTAAGGGACCTTAAAGGTCCCTTCTGACCCAAACAATTCTATGATTCTAACAGAGAGCCCAATGTGTCACCCAGGGAAGGGGACAGAGGGATGGTTCCAGGTGCCTGTGGAGAATCAGTTTTCCTCCACCCTGGGCATTTCTACCATGGCCATCCTAGCAGTTATGGTGCTGGAGCTGTCAGCTCAAGCATTTCCAAACCCCTCAGTAAAGCACCCAAGATCTTGAGGGTTTTGTCAAAATTCTTCACTGTGAGGGTGGTAAGACAATGACACAGATTGTCCAGGGAATTTGTGGCTGCCCCATCCCTGGAAATGTTGAAGGTCAGGTTGAATGGAGCTTTGAGCCACCTGGTCTAGTTGAAGATGTCCCAGCCCATTACAGGAGAGTTGGAACTGGATGACCTTTAAGGTCCCTTCCAAACCAAACTATTCTGTGATTCCATGAAGGTGAAGATTAGTGTGTGTACATTCCCAAACAAGCTGTGGGAGTTAAGCATTGATATTTACTACATTAAATAGACCTGTTCCAGTGTCTTGCCATCCTCAAGCTAAAGAATTTTTTCCTAACCCCTAATTTCTTCCTATTAACTACCCTCTTCCAGTTTGAAACTCTTCTGCCTCATCCTATCACTCCATGCCCTTGTCAGAAGTCCCTCCCTGGCTCTCCTTCATATACTGGAAGGCTGCTACAAGGTCTCCCTGGAGCCTTCTCTTCTCCAGGCTGAACAAACCCAACTCTCTCAGCCTGTCCTCACAGGAGAGGTGCAAGTTATATAAATACTTTAAAAAGCAAGTTATATAAATGTCCTCCATAGATACCTCCACAGTTGGACCTTGCCCATGGATCCAGTTGCTGCATTACACTACCCTTCATTATCTAGATGCATGGAGGCTTTTAGGCATTTGCTTAAATGCATCATTTTTAACAGCCCTTCTCAGATGCCACTTCCACCACTGGGTTTGACACAGGACTTGCTGCACCAAGCCCGTGCCCATGAAATAGGCAGGCAGTCCTGCTCTGATCCTAAATGCTGGTCTGGCATGAGGTTATCTTCCTTGTTTTGATGATGGCAGCCATCCAGTGGGACACAGATGAGGACTGGTTCATCTGCTTTGCAAATTACAAAGAGAGAGATTTCTGATTCAGTGGAACCATGGTTATAATGCTGCAAATTTCAATAGAGTTCTTCCAGGTCAGTGTGGATCTGACGCACATCAACATCTCACTCTGCATTTAAATGATTTATCAAGCACACTGTCTCTCCAGTGCTAACAAAACATTGCTCCTTTCACCCTCAAGTGTTGAGTTGGTTCAGATAACCTCCAGGGCATCTGGATGGCTTTGGGTTATAAATAACCTGGGCATTTTATTTCTTTCAGTTCTGTTGTTACAGTGTAGTGTTACAGTGAGATCTTGGGTCTGTTTATAGTGGTTTGCCCTCCCCAGTTAGATGCTTTATTGAGGGTGATTGACTCAGAGTTTAAGAAGACCCTGTAGGAAAAAATCTTTTCAATATTGGCAAAGTATATGAATGACTAATTTCCACTGTAAACTAGAGATAAGAGAAAATAAATGTGGCATCTCTATACAGAGTCACAGAGTTGTTCTGGTTGGAGAGGACATTTAAGATCATCAAGTCCAACCATTAACCCAACTTTTCTGAGTCCAGTGCTAAACCATATTCCTAAGCACCATATCTACATGTCTTTTAAGCACCTACAGGGACAACGACCTCCCTGGGCAGCCTATTCCAGTATTTAATAACCTTTTCAGTGATGGTTTCTTCTACTATCCAATGTAAACCTCCCCTGGTGCAACTTGAGGCCATCTCCTCTTGACCTGTTGCTTGTTCATAGGGAGAAGAGACCATCCCTCAACTGGCTCCAACCTCCCTTTCAGGTAGTTGTATAGAGCAGCCGCCTTTTCTCCAGACCATGGAGGACAAGAGGCAGGGATCCCTGTTTAACTGTGGGCAGGATGGGTTTGCTAAAACCTTGGACCAGCCTCGAAGGTGAATCTGGAACTTAGTGACATTGGTATTAAAACTTGAAGAAGGGATATTCCTGCTGGCATCTTTGCACAGAGACAGACTATTGCATGCAGGGTTGGCTGGACATCAGGGATCTCTGACAACCATCCTGCAGTCTGCAGCACTGGGAGGGTGCTGTGTTTGAGCTCAGACTAGGCAAATAATGCTGCTTGTCCTGCATCTGGGTTTTCTGAGAAGTGTGATTATAACTACTGAAAACCAGAACAGGATTGCTGTGAGCCTTAGGCAAGGGAGGCAATTGGATGTGGGCAGCAAAATCACTTGCAGAAGGGAGAAAAGCAGAGGCACTCTGGGTGCTTCCACATCAGCTGCAGGTCCATGTGCAGTCTGTGCAGGCTCTGCTGCAGAAATGGAGTGAGTCCCAGACATCCTCTTCCTTGTGCTTGGGGACACAGGGCATGGCATAACCTGCAGACATGTCCTGGCCTCTGCCTGATGGCTCTGTGGGGTTTCTTGTCCTGCTTTGCACCAGCTCTTCCTCCCCTTTGTGCTGGAGAAGAGGACCAGGCAAGTGGCTCCCCAATTTCACAAGGTTCATATAGAGCTAAGGTCTCTTGCACAATACAGACACCACAGCTTGTGCTCAGGTGTGCTCCTGATGGGGAGCATGTGACTGGGGAGGTGTCATCACCTCTTCTGCCTCTGGTTCCCAGAGCTGTGCTGTGCCCTTATGTCTGCTAAGCCTCAGTTTTGCCTCTCCACCATCTGGGAGACACTAAAAGTGGTGTACAAGTGGCTTGTGTAAGGTGTTGGGGTGAGGACAACCCAGAAGCCACTGTGGAGAAGACTCTGGGATGGGGAAGAGCTGTGCAGAGGGATGAGGGGGACTGATGCTTTGTGGTGTAGGGTGTAGCCCATGCAAGTTTGTCATACCACGTGTATAGGAGGGGATGAAAGGGCTCACAACTACATAATAAAACTCTTTGACTAAACAGCCAAAAGTATGTGGGGGCAGGCCAGGGTATCTGTGTGAGTCTGTGTAGGATCAGCTGCACCAGGTGTCCACGTAGAATTCCCCTTTGTCCAGGGCAGAGTAACTACTCTGCAGGGGTAGGTTTATATCTCCCTGAACAAACTTCTCTCATGGCAGTGCTTGCCTGCTTGGGAATTAAATAGGGCAAGTGTTAAAAAAGACATTTTCTTTCTTCTGCCTTCTTCTCTCTCAGCTTCTTGACAGATGGCCTGAGGGTCACGTGTCTCTTTTCTTCTTCACCATTAGGCTCTGTGGGTATCCCCCTTTCTATGATGAAAATGACTCCAAACTCTTCGAGCAGATCCTTAAGGCTGAGTATGAGTTTGACTCTCCGTACTGGGATGACATCTCAGAATCTGGTAAGAAGCCCCTGCTCATCTAATTGCACAACCATGCCTGCTTGCCTGTCTGTTGCAGATGTTCATCTCTTGGTGTGGGGATACCCATCATGTGCAGAGCTTCTTTTCTCTGAAAACCATTGGGAATGTGCATTTCTTTCAGCTCAAATAGTTGCAGGATGTTATTTCTACAAAAATGAAGTGCAGTTTTGTCCAGTGGCATGCAAAGCACTGAAGTGTAGCTGGAAAAGAAGATGAAGACAGCAGAAGATTGTCCCAAGAAAACAAAGAAAGCAAAATATGATGATTTCTCCATCATATACCAATAAAATGCAAATGGCTTCTGTGTCATTAATAAGGCAGCAATTTTTTTTGGCTCTGTTACTGGAAGTGCACCAAAGTGAGTGAGAAATTAATAGTTCCCAAATGAGGTGGGCAGGCAGATTCAGAAACTGGGATGACTCTCCACATGGTTGGATCCAGATAGCTTGTCCAGTTCCCCACCCAGTGCAGTGGGGCAGGTGTACTAACCTGCTAGAGGCAAATGTGGCAAAAATGGCTCCAGCACAGCCCATGAGCTGCCAGCATTGGTGTCCATAGGTGACAGGAGGAGCACGTTCAGCTGCTGATGTGCTGTGTGGTCTCCAAGAGGTCACTCAAGCTCTGTGTCCTTGCTCTGCCTAACCTAGGGGAACATCTGCCATATACACACAGGAGAAGGATTTTAGGAACTTTTCATTAGGCAGAAATATCCCTAGAAATGCAGTTTTCTGATTCATTAGTACTACTGATGAAGACAGGGGAGATATAAAAAGAAGTGTTTTATTTTAAAGATGATTACATATCCTGTTATCTCGACACAGAACAATATTTCATGCTGCTTACATCTGCAGTCCAGATATAATTTTGATGGATTGCTTAAAGATACATGTGAAAGAAGTTTTTTTTAAGCCCATGGTGGTTTTCTGAGAAAATATGAAGGTCTGTTGGCAGACCTCTTTGCATTTGAGGGGTAAAGTACATCACCTAAATCAGCACAAAAATTTTCCTGCCATATTTGGCTTTGCTGTGGCTCCTTCAGCTACTCTCTCCAGGAGCTACTGGATTCAGGCCATGCTGCAATCTCTCTTCCCTCCATTATAATGTTGATTAAAAACACCATACCTCATGCCCAAGGGAGTCCATTTTCCTCTGTAATGTGTTTTAAAAAAACCCAGAATGTCCTCACAGCTGCTCATGTGTGCAATTGTTTGGAGTGAGCAATGAGAAGTTGCTCTTACTTTGGGTTCTATCCTCCTCCTTTCTTTTTCCAAGCAGTTTGCCAGTGTCTCCAATGGATGTGGCCATCTTCAGATCACTAAGATGGGCAGAGGCCCTTGACTTACTGGGAAACTGGGAGCTGGCAGCCTTGAACTCTGCCAACTCTGAGTTATCCATCCCACTCCTAAATGTACTCACGGGAGCAGATGCCTTCAGCTTTTCCCCAAATACTAAATAGCTTGGATTTACTCCTAAGGCACTTTGGTTGTATCTGTACCAATAAATGACAAATGACCCAGGGCCATTTTCCAGTGTTGTAGCCAGATGGCACTTGTTAGTTTCATCCTGCAACAGAACTAAGCATCAACCCCATTGCTTTGAATTACTCTCTTTTCTTTTCTTTCTTTCTTTCTTTATTTATTTATTTTCTTTTTTAACAGCTAAAGACTTCATTCGGAATTTGATGGAGAAGGACCCTAATAAAAGATACACCTGTGAGCAAGCAGCAAGGCACCCTTGGTAAGCAACAGCCACCCTCAGGACAGAGAGCATCATATTGCATTCATGGGCAGAAGTGTTTTTTTCTGTAAAGTAGTACAATAACCTCTACTAACTAACTCTGTGCTCTTATTCTTGCATCCCCCACCTTCACCTTCCAGATTTTCCTGGAGAAGCATGATGGACTTTAATCTCATGCACCAGCCTGTTGAGTGTCTGTGTAGGGATTCAGTGAAATGCTGAATTCTATAAGTTGACCGTAGCAGAGTGTTGGGATATGCAAAAGCAGTTGAACAAGAAATCATATTTGCACCACACAGCTTGGGGTCATCAGCAAACTTGCTGAGAGTGCACTCAGTGCCACCATCCATGTCACCAACAAAGCTATTAAACAGGACCAGTCCCAACATTGATCCCTGAGGGACTCCACTTGTCACTGGCCTCCATTTGGGCACGAACCAGTTAAGTGCTTTTAATTAGATGATGCCTTTGCACATGGATGACTTCACGAATGTTACCCAAGGATAATGTAGCTGAAACAAGAATTGCTCATGTATTTTGACCAGCCCTGAGTGACTGAGCTTCACCCCACACCACCAGATGCATCTACAAGTGGCCTCTAGGTCTATGTCTTTCAGGACAGGGATCATTATATATGAAAGAAGATATTATTTTGGTTACTATAAAAGCTGCAACAGAAAGGAGTCAATGGCATGAGATTTCCACCTCCAGTGTGTGTTAGGCTGTGTTTTTCTGCTGTTAAACTTACCACAAATGTAATTTCCTTTTGCTGTTTTTGGATCATGGGCTGGATAAGAACATTAGTGTCAAAACTAGCTTCATGGACCATCCTAGTGATGCAATTTGAGCCCAGGGATGAGCCTTGGGTAGTAAATTATAAACTGGGTGGTAAGAAAAGCAAAGGCATAGAAGTTATCAGTGAGTTTCAAGGCAGCTCCACTTTCTGCTCTGAGTTGGTGACATTCAGAGGCTGAAGCCTGCATCCCTCTGAGACTAGGGAGCTTTATGAGCTGTGTTCTGGTCATCTCTGCTTCCTCAGCAGTCATGGGTTTTGGACACACTCCTTGACCTTTTGTATCTCTGAAGGGACAGAACTTGGTACCCCACTTAAAATCAACTTAAATTTGAAAGCAATTTAAAACTTGCAGCTGGTGCTCTAGAACAAACAACTTTGGTTTGGCTTCAAGGGATTTACCCTCCTCTCTGCCTCTCACTGGTTTGTCTCATCTCACTGGTGCTCTCTCTCAGTCCTGCAATTTCATGGAAAGTAAATCCTTTTGAAGGCTTTTACCATTCTGCCTTACTTGCTGATAAAGTTGTACCAACACACAGCCTGATGAGTTACCCCCATCATTAATCAATGGTTTGGCACTCCAGAAGGTGTTAAATCAATTATGACTCCAGAATTACAGTGGGAATGATGTACTGGTGGCTGACTGCAGTTGCTGTAATTACAAATGAGGCTGAAGATAAGATTGAAGCTCAGCCTTTGCAACTGAAAAGTGTTAGGAAAGGCTTGGTGTGAAGAAGGCAATGTAAATCATTGATAAAATCAAATTTCTTGCTTTTCATCTCCTGTGCCAATGACAATGAGATACATTTTACAGATGGTTATTCGCTGCATCAGTGGCTGGCATGAATACAAACAAGACATGAGGAGAAGTCAAGACCTGGGCCTGCCCCTTTTCTGATGTCCCATCAAGAACTGTGTTGTCTGTGTGAAAAAAGGGAAGTCTGGGAGATGAAATCCAGCTTTTGTAAGATGAAAAAAAGAATACATTTCTAAATGATACTGACCTGAGCCTCAGGAAATTAAACAAGATACAAAAGTCAATATTAGAAATACAGAATAAGCAATGGGAATGCAATTCCCAGCAGAGAATGAGGTGACCATTTGTATAACAGAGAGGCAGATTTTCCAAAGTCTTACATCCAAGATACACAGAGCATAAGCATCCAGCTCTTGGCCCCGCTATGTCTGTGTTGGTTGCTGGAGAGCAACAAAGAAACGTGGCACTTCTAAGACACACAGCTTCTGGGCCCTCCTAAAGGAACAAAATGATTAAAGTGTTTTCATTCCTTTTTTCTTTTTTTATTTTTTTTTTTCCTTTTGCTTGTCATGGCCAGGGGCCAGTGGAAACTCACAGTCTGCTCCATAATTTTAAAAATATTTTCTACAGAACCCAATCTTCCATTTAAAAACAACACCCCAAAAAGGGTTCCCCCATTTCTGGGGCAGGGGGTTCTTCTTCTGCCAGGCTGACTTTGCAAGGCAGTGGTTCCTTTGCAGGGATCCCATGGCTTGGGGTCAGACATGCGAATGGCACCACAGGAGAGAGGGTTAAAATATTCACCGTGTTCCCATACCCCATCCCAGATCCCCCTCCCCTTGTCATGGGGACAAGATGTACAAGTGCATTAAAGAGCAGAAGGACAGTTGTACAGTGAAAGCAAAACATGGAAGTTTCCAAAGACAGCTTCAGATCTGCCTCTGCCCTCCCTAGTGAGCTCTTGAGCAAAAGCTCAGTGCCTCCTTCCTTCTTGCTCTGAATAGATTCCTGTATCATAGTTGTTGCACTTAGGGACCTGTCTGGAGAGTGGTGCAGGGATTTTTTAGAGGTTTTGGATCCTCTAGTGATAAATGCTACTAAAATGCCTTTTTGGATAAACAGGGCTACTCACCAGGATATTATCTGTTACTTCAGACTTAGTGCTAGGATTTGCTTTGCCAAACACTGCTCAAGAATTGTTTTCCACCCAGATTGCTTGTGCCAGGAAATAATGAGGTTTTTACTGCTTCTTCTCTCATTCTAGTCTTTGTATCTGTTGCAATGGCATGCTCCCCTTTTAGAGAGGTGAAGGCCTTTTCAGAGAAGATCTCTGTGGTCAGCTGTGTCACTCCCTCAGCCTGGACGTATTTAAGCTTCCAACAAATCTAATTCCTCTCTCTCATGGTTGCATTCAGCATTGCAGAAATTGGGAGATAAAGATGCAAGTGTTTAGCCAGTGGAGACATCCTACTGTGACTTTTGTACATCTGTTAGCAGCCTCACCTCCCATGATGTCTGAATAGTGTGGTCCTCTCTGTGTGTGACCAAGAGGTAGGAAAAACTACTGGATTAGTGGGAAGAGATGGTCAGAGCAGGCTTCATGTGTTCCCATAAATGATATACTCCTGCAGAGTGCTTACACATCAAGTAGCCTCAATAGCATCCCATAAAAGGTTTGGGGGTTTTTGTCTGCAGGTTTGGTTCTATAGAGCAAACTGACTGGAGAAGCTGAACCTTGTTGTTCACATGAAGTGAAATCCTGCTTCCAGCTGAGGTCAATGGCAGTTTTGCCACTGACTTGGGTGATGGTCAGGGTTTGGTTCCTTCTCTCCACAGCAGAATACAGAATGTCTGCCTAAGTCCCTGGTGCTGTGCAAGTGGTGGATAATTGGTATTTATGATGAGGTGGCTCTGTGTAGTGACATTTTCCAGCTTTCCCTTTCTCTCCTTCCCCTGAAATCTTTTCCTGCAGTACCAGATAGTTGGGTTCGACCACAGATTAGGAAGAAATCTACCAGATCCCGAGCACTTGCCATGTACTTGATTGGGAGAAAAATAATTAAATGTGCATGAGGTGGCTACCTGCCCATGAGACTTTGTTGTCCCAATATATAACCTTTGTGAAGAGTAAGCTGATTCCAAAACATACCTCTTATTTTAATTACCATGTTTTTATTAAAACCTTCCAAACATGGCTTGCAAGAACTGGATTTTGCAAGATATTACATTTGTGCCTGTAAGGTTTAATAATCTCTTTGAATTGTGGGAAACTGCTCAAGAATAGCCATCTATTCACATGACTAAATGTTTGTACGGGATCAGACCCTAAAAAAAGTAAAATGCTTCTTCCCACTGGCCCACTTTTCTGTGCTGTATCTGCTCCCCACATGCCTGCATTTACGTGATGTTTTGCTATTTATAATCAAATGGCCCTGGAAAGGGGAGGCTATGTTAAACTTGGAGCTGGCAGAAAAGAAAGCTAATAATTGCAGTGAAGTATGGTCACTGAAACAGAACAATATGTAAGGTTTGTTGGTGTAATGATTACACCCCAGCCTCTACAATCTGTCCACTTATGCAGATTTCTCCAGCTTAATATACAGCTGATTTATGCTTTCCAGTGGAAAAGTTATTTATTTTATAGTGTGTCTCTCACTGAGGTTTGCACTGTTTGTGGTGTGTTTGTGAAGGTGCAATGTTCTGCTTAGTTGTTCCACTCTGACTTTTCAACAGGGAGGTGGAAAATGAAGGTAACTAACGAGTGGGGTAATTTTGCCACAGCTTGATGAATTTTAATGTTTCCTTAGCTCATATTAATGACAGAAATTAAGTTTATTAAATATATTTCCATGTCAAAACCCACATCCTGTTCAGGGCAGTCACTTGGGCTGCAATAATTCAGGGTGGGCAGGAAAAAGCCAAGGACCTGTTTTTTTCCCAGCTACAGAATCAGACTGAGCTCCTCATCAGGTCAAGCTAGGTCCTGCAGCCCCAAATTCAGCCTCCAGGCTCAGGTCAGAGGAAAAGAAAACAGCCCTTGGAGGGTGAGGAGCAGGTCCCACAATTAGGAAGCTGGTACAGGAATTGGAAAACGTGCCAGGAATTTATTTGCTCTGTCACACATTGCCCAGGTGACCTTAAATGGGATTTAGAGCTGTGTGTTGAAGCTGGTGACAGCACCAAAGGCAAGCTGGGACATGCAAATTAAAGGGTGATGGATGTATCACCTCCCTGTGAAGACTGTATAAGGGAAAAGAGAGTTGTGGCACCAAAATTAGACACAAGTCCATGGGTACAAGTGTGGTCCTCACTATTCCCCACTGCTCCCAGAGATGGAGAATGGATACTTGGGATGTGCTGGCATCCATCCCCCACTACATTGGACAATCATAAAACTTTGGCAGGGATTGAGCATCTGCAAATTGTGACCATGACCCTGAGTGTTTATTATGTGCCAGAGAGCATGAGCCAGCTCATAATTTCCACCCAGGGAAAGGACATGGTTTATAAAGAACTCAGTTCTCAGCCAATGTTGTTTAAAGTGTGAAGAGGGCTCCCTGAAGGGAACTGCTGATGTTTACAACATTAAATCAAACTGTTATCAAGTTCATCTCTGCACCCTGTTTTGGAGCATCACTGACACAGTGTGTGTGTGTGTACATTAGACACGTATGTGTGTATGTGTGTGTGTACATAAGAGTTATGATCCTTCAGCATTATCCATTACAATCCATGACTCCATGTTTCCTGTCATCATACTCAAGAGTATTTCCAAGCACTGCTTGGGCAGCACAGCATTTGAGTTGGCTGCCTTCAGTATGAAGGTTCAGAAAATAATGGCAGATGAAAGCCTCTCTCTGCCACTGCAGGCAGGAAGGATGTGAGAGATGTGTCCTTGCAGTGTGCTAACAAAGAACTGTCCAAAAGGAAATGGACTGGGTTTGTCTTTGTTGGAGGTTCCTTTCAAGGCTTAGGAGTGCTACAGCCAGATAAATTGCTGTGATAGCTTTGAACTCAGAGAGACAGAAAAAATAAATTAGATACTATGAAATAATATTTGATCATTAGATTATATTCCTCTCATTTGCAGGGATAGATTTGCTATGGTTATTTCTGGGAAATATCCTTGTTAGCTTCAGTGGAAGCATTTGTGATGATGTGTCGAGCAGATTATGGCCCTTGGTATCCAGTTCAGTGTGTTGGGACACTTGTATTTATAACTGGATATAAGAACAGCTTCAACATGAAGGTCCCCAAACGATCATCAAGGTGTAGCTGCTTTCAGTTGCTGTGAAATGGGGATCCCGAGAGAAAAGCCAAGCTCCCATTAGGATGATAAGTCCTTGTTCAGTTCTGGGTGATGCTCAGCATGAAAACAGATCATACATTATTCTGATTTCTTTAATTTTCTTGTTGCATACATATGTGGTAGGTAGAAGTAATATCTTTTGCTGGGCCAACTAGTATAGTTGGTAAAAACAAGCTTTAGTGCTGACACAGTTGATTTCAAAGTTAAGTGCAAAGCTAAGAACTGTTGCTCAGGGTTTGACTGGATACAGATGAGTTTTGATCCTCTCTGAAACAGAAGATGACTGTTCTTCAGGGAAAATGGAGCTGATTCCTGAGGAGAAGGTTGTATTGGGCAGGAGGAGGAAGAAAGAAAGGTGCTAAGGTATTTGTGTTCTTAAAGAAAAAGCAAGATTGTTGGTAGCCTGTGCACTTGGAGAGTTAGAGAATGGTGGAAGGACAATCATAACATGCTCTAAAACCAGGATCTTTATTAAATTACAGGCATTATCTTTTCATCATGGGAACTAAAGTTTGTGGTTAAATGCATTCAATATGGATGTGATGGTCCTCATGATACCCACCTCAGGCTGGGTTTGTGTGCCCAAAACCTTACCTCATTTTTCAAACTCCAGCAGTTGATTGTATAAAGTATATGACTTCTGTCTGCTCACCTCCACCTCCCTTGCCTGTGTCCTTAAACCACCACATCTCCAGCAAAACACCGACAGCAAATGGATGTTAACAGTTCTTTTGTTTTCCTAGAAGTAAAACTATACTATAAACATCATACTGCCATGAGTATTTTATAAAAGTTTGAAGATCCTCCAAGGCAAAACACAGTATAAAAGCAGAGTCCTTATGTTACAGCAATGCACTGTTAACAGGATAGTTCTTCAGAGACAGCTTTGGCAGCCAGGGCTGCATTTTGGGCCACCCTGTTCAGCATGCCAGCACGTGTTTGAACAGATCCTGATGTGCTAAATTAGCCCCAGCACTGCTCTTGTTTGCTCTGATCAAAAACCAACATCTGCAAGGTGCTAGTGCTGCTGAAGAGACCTGAGATGTAGGATGGTTGCCTTCACCGGGGGGTCTGAAGGCTTCCCAGGGTGTCTGTCCATCCTCCTGTGAAGTACACAAATACTGTTCTGCCTATTTGGGAAACATCCAAAACACCAAGACTGGTTTTCTGGAATTTACAAAATTGCACAGTGAACATAGAATGAGAGGTGGCAGAAGACAGTTTGTGAGTTATTGGAACCAGCAGTTTGTTACTGAAACCACCAGCATTTCAGAAAGTGGTCCCTAAACTCAAACAAATGTTTATCTGGAGCTACATGCCTGATGAAAAGTTTCATATAGCAAAAAAGCATTTGAGAGTCCTTGTGGAGGCTGGCAGGAAAGATCTTCTGGGAGAGTTGGCAAGGGTGTCATACTCCAAGAACTTGTTCTGCCCATGTTTCCAAAATACAACTTGACAAGTGGAAAATGTGAAATGTGCTTATACAGCTTGTTAACAAACTTGCTCGTAAAGCAAACTGCTTCATTAGCTTTGGAGGGAAAATGCTGTTTGCAAATGAAAGTAAATTGTTTCTCTGTAGCTTGGTCCTTTTGGTCAGTCACTGAAGGGACACTTTGGATTGTAGCTGCCCACATATTAAGTGCTGAGCATAGTTTTCTTCTACAGATCTGTCCTGTGATGGCCAGTGGTCCCAGCTGGCTCAAGTTGAGGATATTTACCTTCACTGAGAAGGTGTCCTTGGACAGAGCAGAGTGCTCATGAAACTTTGGAGTGACTGGAGGGCCTGGCTGCACCAAGAGGATGAGTGGGTGCAAGGAGAACAGGTGCAAATCTGTGCAAAATCTGAGCTGTACAGCAATGCCAATCACAGAATTTTCAGGGTTGGAAGGGACCTTTAAGACCATCCAGTTCCAGCCCCCCTACCATGGGCAGGGACACCTCCCACTAGATCAGGTTGCTCAGAGCCCCATTCAGCCTGGCCTTAAAACCTTCCAGGGATGGGGCTTCCACCACCTCTCTGGGCAACCTGGGCAATGCAGCTTGAGTCTTCGCAGTCTGCTGGGTCACCTCTTGTGAAGTGACCTCGAGGCAGTCAGGGATAATCATGTCCACGTCATTTGGGTCATATAGGTGTGACTGGGGTAAAGCTGTAGGACCTGCTTTACATGGTGATTTCCTGCTAGAGAAATAAATATTGAAGGTGTGTTGTATGGCAGGTGCAAGGCCAGGTGAGCTTTGTGTCCATCCTGAAGCACATACTGCATAGGACCCTCCAGGGTCTGTGCTGGGCCTGGCAGCATTGTCTGTGTGTGACAGAGGATGGAACAGTGAACGTGATGTTTAACCCAGATGCTGCCTCACCAAAATTCTAGCTGCCTGACCCCAATGGGAAATCCAGAGCAACCCATCTCCCTGTCAGTGGGAGAGGTGATCAGAAGGAATTTTCTTCATAGGAAGAACTGAAGATCTTCCATTTCTCAGTCAAACACTTCCTCTTCTCCATCAACAGCGTAGGGACCCAAGAAAGGATGTCAGATGCTATTTGTCAGATGCAAAGCCCCATGCTTTGCTGGTGGTACCTGTTCTTCTGTCTGCTTGAGAGAGACATTATGTGGCAGTGCTGGCCCCTTCCCAGGTGGAGGTGAACTACGTTGGGTGGGTGCTCCTTTGTGCCCACAATCCTGCTGGCTACATGACTCTTGAATTACTCAATATAGATTAGCTCAGTGACAACAGGATGGGATTTGTGGTTCTCCATTCTTGGGAGTTGTGGGGTTAATCTCTCACCTTACTCCCAAGAGTAAGTAGTTGCTTTCCTCTCTTTCTTTTCTTGGGTGAGTGTCACCAGCAAGAAGGAAGGGAGCAATTTGGAGGAGACTGGTCCCAGGTAGTACCTCTTAGGTGTGTCATTGACACAAAGGTAGAAAAAGTTGCATGTCCTTTGAAGAACAAGGTTACAGTTTGGAACAGTCTGGGCAAAATGTGAAGAATGTCTCCAATTCATGGGACACGAGTGGAAGCAGCAGGCTGGGCTAAGTGGGCAGAGTTTCATCTTTAAGAAGCACAAAACAGTGCTGCCATTCTGCTGCCTTAGTTGGAAAACAGCAAACACTCTGGGTACCACCCTCTAAGGGAGATGTGGACTTGTTGGACAAAGTCCAGAGAAGCTCAGTAGATCAGAGGATTAGAGAACATGAGCTATGAAGACATAGTGAAAGAGTCAGTTTGTTTAGTCTGGAGAAGGGAAGATGGAGAGAAGTCATGATAACAGCCTTCAAATATGTGAAAGAACGCTTCAAAGACAAAGGGAGTAAACTGTTTTCCATGTCTTCTGGGAGATAATGGGGCACTGGGATAGGTTTCCTGAGGAGTCTCCATCTTTTGGAGATCTTTAAGGACTGGTTAGCCAAGTATCTCTCAAAATTATTTTGGCAGAGGTGTGGGGGAAAGGAATAGATGACTGCTGAGTCCCTCAGACCCTCTGATTATTTTATTGGAGATCCCCAGGCTGCGAGGGTCTGGGCCTGATGTATTTTAACATTTCTTCTAATTTTTTATTGTTGATGGACATAGATTTTCTACACTGTGGCTGAAAAATGGATTTCTGAAAACATCCCATGCAACATAAGAGACAGTCTTTGCCTTCTGGCTTTACCTGCATTGGGTAGCACTAACTACCCCAGCACATGGCCTAACATCAGTCCACTATGGTGCCTACTTTGCAACATATCTCATGCATTGTGGAGTTAAAAGAGTCTATAAAATATACTTGAAATAAGTTTACTGACGATCTTGATCTTATCCAATCAAGAAACTATGCAAGATCAGTGAAGTTTTTAGGTTGCCTGTTGTTCAGCTTCAGTTATCTGTACAGCCTGTGCTGCTTTAGTGAGTGTCCATGTATCTGCCTTACAGTAAATCTACATTAATCATGATGAATGGCTATATACATTGCAGGGTGGCAGGAAAATCTCCAGTGCAGACAGAAATCAGACAGGTTGGAGTGGCTCTGGAAGCTGCTGCATGGTTGAGGCTAAAAGTAGTCTCAGTCTGTTGATGTTAAATCTTCAGATGTAGAGAAAAAAAGAAGGTAGAATGTTTTCATCTAAGGCTGTAATGGTGATAAAAAGCAGCCGTGCACCAACAAAGTAAGGTTGTACCTCTTTGTAAGTGCCAGACCTACAAGCCTTATCTTTGCTTGCTTTTATTGCCCCAGATTTTCCACCAATGCTGCCAGCAGAGAACGTGGTGGGAAGTTTGAGGCCTTGCGTGAATGAAATCATCATCGCTGCAGAAGGAATCACATCTTGGATCAGCCTTCTCTGTGAGGAGGAGTATTCAAGGAGGGCAAAAGATCTAAAACTTGTCTTGTCTGTCTGTTTCAGGATTGCTGGTGATACAGCACTCAACAAAAACATCCACGAGTCGGTCAGCGCTCAGATTCGGAAGAATTTTGCAAAAAGCAAGTGGAGAGTAAGTGACCTGTCCTCAGGGATGGAACTTAGACACATAACTCTGCTAATGTGGCAGCCATACAGCCACCCTTTCAGCATCTTAGTGCTTTTGTGGCATAAAATTATGGTCAAAACAAGTGGTGGGTGGTGGGTGGTGGGTGCTACTAACCAAATGTAGGAAATGGAATGTGTCTGAGGGATGGGGTTGGGGCTGCTCATAGCTACAGCATCAGCTGTTATGTGCAGAGTTGGGGTCAACACTGAGGGGTCACATGAAGAAATCTGGACAACCTCTGTGTTGGTGTAAGGAAGGCTGTGTTCAATATGACTTTCCTTGTGAGCTGCTGCATCCCAATGGAGTGCTAGAAGGAACAACATGGGTCAGGACCAGGGCAGAAATGGGTTGATACTGCTGTTTCTCATTCAGAAGCAAGAAACTGGGGAAAGGCTGAAAGATGATGGACCCATCCACTTCTTACAAGTCTGAGCAGCCATGAGAGGAGCAAAAGTGATCTTTTCCCCTCCAGTTTATTTATTTTTTCCTTCTCACTTTTGTTTTTTTCCAGCAAGCGTTTAACGCCACGGCGGTCGTGCGGCACATGAGGAGGTTACACCTGGGCAGCAGCCTGGACAGCTCGAGTGCCAGCGTGTCCAACACCCTCAGCCTTGCCACCCCACTTCCCGACACGGCTACACGGAAAGATTGTGAGTAGCCAAGAGCCAAGAAATTTCCCCATTTTCTCCTTGCCCCCCAGGCTGCAGTCCTCGCTGCCAGTAGGTTCGCTTTCTGCAAGCAGGTGTTTAAAATAAGGACTGGAAAGGAACTGAGGCCTTCGTTTTCTAGCTGGCAAAGAAAATCCTCTATTCAATTGGAAAAGTTTATGTATTTAAAACAATGCTTAACAACAAACAAACAAACAGATTCTTAGCTTGGTGCATTTTTGAGGGAAAAGCATTTTTTCATGTAGAGAAAAAGGGCTTTCACTTGGGAAAAAGACCCAGATCCCCACAGCAAAAAAAAGTTTTGTATTTGGTTGAAAGCTGAAAAAGTTAACTCAAACTGTTTATGTTTGATTTTCCAGTATTATGATAAGACATTTTTCTGTAAAAATTGGTTTACTTTCCATTTCCATTTTCCAAGGAGGAGACTGATCCTGCCAGTCTGACCCAGCTTCCCTCTCCCTTGGCCAAATTAAGCTCCTGTACCAAGACCCTCATTTGGCTGAGCAGGACTTGGACTCTGTACACCACAGGAGGGCTTGGCTGTCTGCCTTGGGTTTTATATGCTGTAATTGAAATCTTGCAAGCTGCCTGATGGAGTCAGATCCTTGGGATATACATTTTTTCTGAATGGTGCAGAAGGAGACATGGCACCTAAGGGATCATTTGGAAGACAGAAATGCTTCCTTTGCAGATAAATCTATTTAATCTCTGGTTTCTGAGCATTTCTTTTATTTCTTTCTGCCCATTTGCACAGAATTTTATATTACAAGTGGGATGTGGACTTCACTATTAGAGGATATTATTCAGAGGCATAGCACCAAAAAAGGAATGCTAATAGTTTATGGTGCAGCAAGTCAGTGGTTACTTCACTGGGGACTGAAATGGTTGTTTCCAGGCCATACCCCACACTATTCAGGATGGATTTCAGGTGGTGCCTCTGTCTGTCTCTGCCACACCTGCTTTCCAACCTCTGCTCCTTGACAAGGACATGTCACAGTGCCCACAGCTCTGGGCAAAATCTGGGGCTTCTCTTGCTGTCATGGTCCTGGTTTCCCCCATGGCTGGGGTGGGATCTGCCTTCTGGAAGCTGCCAGAGATGTTTTTCCCAGCCTGTGCAGAGCCTCTCCTTTGCATCCCAGACCTGGTTGGGATTCATGCCCAGTGCCTGGTTTGCAACACCCAGTGCCACTCCTGCAGCACCTGCCCAAAAAGCATCACTGTGCCCCTGGCACACATCTGGCCTCTGGACTGGAGTGTTGCAGTACTGACCTGCAGCAAAATGCTTCCACCCATGCACTGGCAGTGCAGCTTTATAGGAAACTTACAGGGGAGAAACAAACCTCTATTTTGTTTCCTGCCCCAGTACAGCTAAGCTGGGCCCTAGTGAGGTCTAAAGGATCTGATGGAATGTTTTGCTGTTAAACTGATGAATGGATGAATCTCCATCCATCCATTTGATTCATCTCAAATGGTGTTAATTATTTGCATTTGCCTCGAGGAGTCTGAATAGTAATGGGAAGACATCTATGAACAAGGAGTGGGAAGAGAACAAAGTGTTTAACTGCTACAGAATCCAACAGGTCCCTGCACAGAATCTGACAGTATTTAGTAATGATGGAGAAGTCAGCCAGGATATGGAGGATAAAACAAATGTGTTAAGATAGGTGAAGTTATTTTCACGTCTGAAATATGAGGCAGAAAAGTACTGAAAGATGTCCAAGCATCCCAGGGTAAGCCCATCTTACCAGACAATACAGAAGAGCTTCCCTTCCTCAAATAAATAAAGAGTTAGGACATGCTGGAGCCCCAGAGAACCAGTGACAGGAGGCAGCAGCAAATACAAGGAGTGATATTAAAAGGGAGTTGACTTGTCAAATGCCCTCCAGGTACCTCTAGTTGGGGAAAAAAACAAGGAGGTCTCTGTCCTGTCTCTTTCCTTCTCAACAGTTTTCTCTGGGAAGAGATTTCTTGCACGAGAAAGATCCCATGCAGCAAGTTACAAGAAACAGCTGTGCCACCATTACAAAACATAATGCTGTCTGAGGCTATTAATAGACATTTAATGAGCTCTCCAAATAGTTTCAGATGCAGCAATTTCACATCACTGAAGACAAATACAGCCTTTGCCTGAGAGTAGGTTATGTCAGGCTGCATCCTAATTCTGGTCTCTGTGTTGGGGCAGAGCAGAGGTGATGTATTAGGCTGGATTATGCTACCTGTTAGGAAAGTCACAGTGAATCAGTCAGGATTTCTCTAGTGTATTGTCCTGATTCTCAGTCCATGCCTGGTTTATTCTGTTTAGACATGACTGGACTGCCTAGATTAATTACAGCACCTAGAGCTCTGTATTTTTAAAGTAACAGATAAGTTGCAGCATGAAGCCAAGATGTCCAGTGTTGATACTGCTGGGAAATGGGATGTGGCCAAGTGTAAGTACAGCATAGTTATCCCTGAGGCTGAAATGCCTCTTTGAAGCACAGAAAAGTAGATATAGCCAGAACAAGCATCAAAAAGATCCTGAGTAGTCAAGGGGCCATATCAAACCCCAGTCTGAGAATATATTAATGTAGGTTTCATACATTCTTTATTTCCTATTTCACATTCATATATTCTTTATTCACCAGGCTGGAAAAATGACCTGTCTTTCTAATCACTCTGAGTCTGCATCTTGACAGAACAAGGTGACTGTGTTGAGTCCCTGCTCAGTCCCTGCTTTCTCTCACTGGATCTGCCTTTGCACATCAGTGCCTACAGGGCTGCCAGACTGCATGGACAGCTGCCCCTGCTGGCAAGATCTAAGGATCTCTCCAGTGGGGTCTCAGCAGCCACTGGGAGAGGGGTAGCTCATCTATGGAAAGCTCTGGCAAGGATATATATTATTGGTCTTCATTAATGCTTTCCATAGGAACTGCTGATATGCTGAAGTAGTGAAGTACTGAGATTGTCATTCAAAATCCTGCCCACTTTGGGTTCTCAAGGGTTACGCTTTGGAGGGTTTTGTTTTTAAGCTGTGGTGAAGGGTTCACTGGAAGTGGACACTTTCTATATGCACTTTTGTTTATCTAACCCCCCTTTTTTATAAAAAAATATGTTGTAAGTCTTTGATTAGTTCAAAAGGAACTGTCTGGGTGTGTTTTTGAGTCCAGATACCGAACATACGTCAGCCTGCATCTCTTAGCTGGAAGTCCTGGAGACATACCAGCAAAACAAGGAACAATGTAAGCTGTAGCTAGAATGATGTCCAAGTCATACAAATTTACATTCCCTGTAGGTTTACTGGAACTCATCAACAGATTTGACCCACTGTACTTTTTTATCAGCAGGTTTGCAGGATGCCTGGGGAAATTTTTTTAGTCCATGTGCAGAGTCTGTTCATTTAGCTAGAAGGCCATGATGAGAAGTTTAATCATCTTTAACATGCCCACAAGGAAAATTACTCTGAGAAAGTACAATCCTGGAGAGATTTTTTTGAACCCCACAACCTTTTGTCTTCAGCCCCAGAAACGTGGACTCAGTCTGGTTGAACACGTACCAAAACTGGACAACCAACTATTCACTGCAACACTGCGACTGCCAGTGGTGGCATTAGGTGAACAGCCATGGGCCAGGAGGGCAGAAGATGCCCTGTGGAGGTACCCAGCTCAAGCCACTGCTGGAGGAAGAGCAGGAGCACCACCTCCAGCTGCCATCCATCCCCTCTGCTCTGTAGCGCTACGAGAGCATCTCAGCTTTGCCAGCCTTCCCATCTCCAAAAATGACATTTCTAACTGTGTTTCTGGCTTTCCTTTTAGGTATGTCTCCATCCACTCTCTGTAGTTTTGTTTCATCTGCTTCTTCAGGCGTTTCTGCAGTAGGAGGGGACCGGAGACCCAGACCCACCACAGTGACCACAGTGCACACAGGGAGCAAGTGAGAGCCGAGGCTGCGAGGAGCGGGCAGGGTGGGCGGCCCCGCGCCCTCCCGCCCAGCCAAGGACTAGAAGAAAGAAGAATTTTTTATGGCCATATTTTATACTGCAATTCTGAAATGTTTCATTTATCACAAACTGCAATGACTCCAGGGGGAACGGATCTAACAGTCTCTGGTGCTGTACATATATATACATATATAAATATATATATATATATGTGAGTCTAGCAATGTTCTAACTAATGAACGCTCATTCTTTTCCCCAGTGATTTACTCTTTTCCTAGTGTAGGTAACAGTTTATGTTGTTTTGGGTTTTTTTTTTCATTAACTACAAACATCTCAACTGGATTATTTAAATAGAAATACTTTTCTGAAGCATTATTTTTCTTTTTAAGAGTACTTCCAGTAATGTTCCTCCTTCCTGTTTGCTGGGGGGGTTAGCTATTTCTGTAGGTAGGGACTGATGTTAACCTTGTAACATGGGAGGATTTCAATGGCATGACATTTCTTGCTCCTCAGATTGGACTGCAAGCCTGCCTGGCTTTAGCAGAGCTTCTACTGCTCAGAATGAGAAACTGTTGCTTTCCTTCCACTCCTCCTCCACTCCTTCTTGAAAGCCATGGCATGAGTTAGATTGTCACCAGCAGGTAGCCAGCTCATCCTTAGTCTAATACCTGTCGTGCTGGGGATCTGCAGCACCCTTGTTTCAGAGGAGAGGCAGGTACATGGTGCCAGAGCCAAGAGCTGAGCAAATGAAATGACAGAGCACATTCTCATCCTTCAGCTCCTATCTCCTTCCAGTCACTGTGTACTGCAAGCAGAAGAAAAAGGGAAGATGTGGGGCTTGGAGTCGTAGTCATCCCCTGCCACTGACTCACTGCCTTTGGGTGAGACATTTAACTCACCACCCTTCTCCCAGCCTGTGTCTGCTGTGGCTGAATCCAGCCTGAGCTCTCCATGCCAGAGGTGTTGAGCTAACAGGGCTTTGCCTGGTGTTACTGATGCTCAAGTAGCCAAAATTGAGTATCAAAAACCAAACAGAAAAGTTTGGACCTTGCCCTCTGCATGTCTACGTTTCCCTCCTGGGGAGTGGGGTGACACTTGCACCTCTCAGAGAAGCACTGTCAGGTTCTTGGGTGCAAAGTGCAGGATCTGGTGGAGTGTTGCTGCATCACACTTAGCTCTGCCTGAGAGCTGGCAAGGAGCTGGGAAAGCAGGACCTCCCCAAAAGGCACAGGCACTTGCAGGTGCAGTGGTGGCACTGCCTCACCCTCATCCCCAGCAAGATCATATACAAAAGCAACACCAATTTTCCCACTTTTTCATGACTGAATACGTGCACTTCCCAGGCTCTGTGTGCTGGTTCATCATTTAGGAACAGCCACCATGACTGTTCAGCAGCTGGAAATCGTAGAAGGAAGCAATTCTGCCCAGATTTACCAAAGGGCTCCAGATTACTTCCACACCATTTCCATCTGTGATTTTCTTTGGAGCAGGAGGGATGGGAGGCAGGCACCCTTCCCCAGCTGCTGGGAGCCTCTTGCACCCCAGATGGGTCCATCCCCAGCCAGAGGCACAAGCCATTCCCTGTAGCCTGACCTGTTGCCATGCTCACCTCATTTATCTTGCACAAAAAATCGTGATGTCACAGACACAGATGAATATATCAGGCAATAGTGACCAGCCTGGGAAAAGCCATAAGATCTGCATTTTTTACTGAGGCTTCAAACTCCTGCTTCAGCTTCAGCCAGCTGGCATCAACCAACAGAGCTGGGATTTCATCTATCATTATCCAGCACTAAAAGCTGGAAAAGCAGGTGGCAATGAGCACTGACTCTGAAATAGCCTCTTCTTTGGTGCCACTAAAAGTTGTTGCCCCCAATAGGTCTCCCATTTCCTTGGAATTAAGCTGCTTCCCACTTTTGGAGGATCGTGGCATATCTGAGTGAGCCCCTGGGACCCCCAGTACACTCCATAGTGTTGGCAGCAGGCAGAAGGGCTTCAGCTTCAACTTCTTATGTTACAAAAAATGACAGGTATTGGTCTCTTTGCAGTTTGAGGCAAAACTCCATATAATTTCCCTGGTGAGGATATTTCCCCGGTGACCTAGATTTGGGCAGATAGCAGGGCAAAGGATCTCCTTGCTGCAAGTCTCTCCCTTCTCCTCATCCCCAGACTCCGGCCACCATGTACTCGTGTCCCATTGACAAAGAGTAGGAAGAAATTGGCATTTAAGATCAGGGCTCTTTATGGTTTGATGCAAAGGTGTCTGAAAATAAGTATAATATGATTTAAACTCATTCTAAAGCCACTTTATTTTGCCAGGCTGAGTAAGGAAGCATTAGTTTAAGAAAGACTCCTATCCCAAGAAATTCAAGTTGTTTTGAACACACGTGAGCCCAGCTGGCCTATTCTGCTCCAGTTGCATGGATGTAAAATAGGCAGTGCTCCAGTCTGGAATCAGTGGAGTTCCCCACATTTACACACACACACAACCAAAAGCAGGATTTGATCAGGGAATGTTTTCTTCTTTGCACAGTTATTTCAAAGATGAGGGCTCGAGTGTTCCCTCTCTGCCTTCTCTTCTGAAACCTGAGGTCTGGTTTGAACTTGATGTAGTTGCCTGAGAGAAAATACATCATCCAAATGTGTTTTGCAGGAAAACAAACAAACAAGCAAAAAGAAAAAAAAGAAGAAGAAAAAAAAAAGAAACAGAAGGAAGCAAATGGATTTCCTCCTGCAAAGCCAAGAGCAGTGATGGGGGCAAAGGCAGATATGCTGTCCTGCAGATGGGGGGATCCCATACACCAGCTGGCTCTCCTTGCTGGATGCTTTCTATGGGTTTTTATTGTTGGGAGAGGTGTTCTTTCCTTCCATATGTGGAACCAGTAATATTTGGTGTAGTTCAGTAATTTGCCATTCTCTTTGTCTTGCTAGCAAATACTGGGATTTTAAGACCAAACCAAGAAACACTTAAAAGCAAAATTTCTACATTCTTCTACAATTTTAGGTGGTGGGAAACTCCTCTTTTGTATCAATGAAACACAACTGGAGACCTGAGCAAGGTTTAGCATATGCTTAGAGACCTCTCCTGTCATTGAGACTTGAAGTATCTCTTGGTTAAAACTTCTCAGTTTAAATCTGGGCAAGTAAGTTAACTGGGATGACTTAGTTGGGACTTAGTATTTATGGAGGGGACTGGAAACATTTGCCTCTTGGCAGCACAGCCTGGTATGGCCAAGTCCCTGGCATCACTTGCCAGGTATGCTTCAGTGCTGCTGTGTGTCCTTCCCCTGCCCTGCCCCACCTCTTCTCAGCCACTCTCACAAGTGAATGCAAATCCAAAAGTAAATAATGTGTGCATGTGTGGAAAGGGCTAATAATAGCCCAATGTAGAACATTCAAACCCAATCCACAGCTAGCCTTGACATGGAGGAGCAGGTAGAAAAATCCTTCTGGGTTCTTTCCCAATAGACTGTCCTACTGAGAAATGTGATTTACTCCTCACATGAGGACTTCAGCCTGGACTCACCTCTCTGTTACCCTTTTCTGCTTTACTTTACTGGCACCGATGTTTTCTTCCTTTGTAACTTGTTTTCCTCAGCTCCTTCCCCTTCTTTTTCTTTGCTTGCAGCTTTGATTGTTGATTTTTACCTCCAGAGTCACAGAGGCCATCTCTGATGCCTGCAGCACTGCTCTTGCTGGGAAAACAAAACCAAAATCCAGAAAACCTCCAGCTGGCCCCTTAGCCTGCAGAAGTTGTGAGGACAGGCTGCCCGTGAACTCTGCGAGATGAAAGTCAGTGTTGCAGTGGCAGGGGCTTCTGCTGCTGATCTTGCATGTGACTTCATTCCCAGTGCATCCTAACTTTCTGCTGGATCACCCCTTCTGCAGCACAAAACGGATCCTGGCCCTGCAGCACTGCTAGTGGGGAAGTAGGAGGACGGGGAAAACCTGGCAGTGATGCTTTCCTGGGACTGTGTTACTCTTCTGGTGATGTCTCTTCTGTCCTGGTTGCTATTGTACAGGTGCCATTAGAGTAGTGGGTGCAGAAAAAAAAAAAAGTTAAAAAAAAAAAAAGTAGGATTTTACCTATGCCTTGTGTGTCTGTTATGGTTGTGGTGCTGAAATAAAAATGAGCAATGACAGAGATTTCTCCCTGAGATGAATCAAACCACAAAAAAGGGATCAGCCCACTGGTAGACATCTCCATGTAGTTCTACAGTAGGGATTAGATAGGGGTTTCTGCTGTGCATGTGTTCTGCATACCTCCATGGCTATTGACAGTATTTTTTCTAGAACCCCTGAAGGACTTTGGGAGTTGTCCAAAGGTTTTCCCAGCCCCAGGATCCAGCAGACCCTGATCTCTGGCTTTTCTCCACAAACCCTTTGTAAACCAGAAAATGGCCTCCAAAAGTGCCCAAGAAATGCAGTGGCAGCCAGCCCTGAGGCTGCTGCTTCATTGAGCATGACCCTCAGACAATCCTCCAGGAAAAGCCAGATATTTTTTTAGTCATTGGTGGGCAGGGACAATATTGTCCTTTGATGTGAACTTGGCCATTAAGTAGATCAGATATAGGCAAACCTGAGCTATTAATCCCCCCTGTGGTAACAGCTCTAGACCAAAGCAGCACTGAATTAATACAGCATAAAAACACCAGATTGACTTTGCTAACATGACCATGCAGACTGTAGCCTCTTGCTTTTGCTCTTTCTAAAGAGTCAGGGGATTCATCTGCTGGCAAAATAACAGTTTTTAGACTCAGCCCTGAGGTACAGAAGTATCTTCCTTTCAGACTATTACTTGCATTCTTGCTCTCTGTTTATTGGGGCCTGAATGCAGCCCAGAAATTATCCATGGGAAGGGCATTTTGCCTTCATTATCATGCTTATTTGCAGCAGAAACTTGATGCTGAGAGTTATACTCATTCAAGCAAAAAGCAGAAACACACATGGAGATTACAGTATCCAAGGAAAACAGTGTCAAAAGCAAACTTGGAGGATTAGTTGGCGAATCACTGTGAGCAATGGCTGAGTGAGGAGATGGCAACCTGCTCACAAACATTGCAGGAATAGTGTTTCCCCTGGTAAATTCCAGATTTCTTGCCCAACAGCATGTTTTACCCAATCTCTTTCATTTTTCCCCGCATGCCCTGCAATTTTCCCCTGGGTCCTGCCTTCCCATCCTCTCTGCTGGGGTGGTCCAGTCTCTGTGACATATGTGTGTGTGTGTGCATGTGTGTGTGTGTGTGTGTGTTGCTGCCCCAGGAATCCCAGATCCCACCGATGGGAGATCAGGAATTGGTTCAGGTTTCTTGGTCTGACTTCGCGCGGTTGGGCCAACGCTGTGTAAATAGTGTTTGCGGTGGAGGATAAAGGCTCTTTACTCCAGACTGGTTTTTAAGACCCCTTCCTCACCACATACTGTGCCACTGGTTTGTCCAGGTAGATATTTTTTTCCTCTTCTTCATAAATTATGAGGTCAGAAGAGCGACTCTGACATTTTTGTATGCTCCAGAGTGGAATCGGGGCACGTACGCTCACAAGCGTTGTGAAAAAACACTGCTGAGCTAATGATGCCATCAAATGTCCAGTAAATGCATGATGCTCAACTGCATGTAGTAAACTGCTGCTCACTGTTTCTGTATTTCCCAATCCTTTTCTTTATGCACATTCAACCCAACCTTTTCTTCGAGGGGTTTACTTCTATGTTTTGCTTTTAAATGACTCAGTGTATCTGTAACTCGAAATCCGTCCTTAAGTTTGAGTAAATGCAAAAGCTGATGTTTTGTAAACAAGATACTGCAAAGCCTGGTAATGTATTTTTGTCTTTCTGTTGAATGCCCTGCAGCATGTACAGGAAGAGTCACCATCCAGAGCAGTTTAAAACCATGCAGCAGTCACATACACGTATCTAAAAACAGGGAGCCAGGGAGGGGAGGGTCCCTTTCTGAATACAAAGTTTAAAAATTTGATCTGCATCAAAAAATTCCTTCCCTGGGTTGCTAATGCTACCAAGAAGCATGTTGGTGTGTCTCTTTTTTCTTTTTAGTTTTTTCTTTTGGTTTGTTTTTCTTAGTCAAAGCATAGACTGGTTTACTCAATTCACAGTATTTTTCTCTCCCTACAGAATATTCATTTCTCACCTGTTGCATAATGAACTGTGTTTTGGGGACCAAGATGCTGTGATTATTTGCCTGCACAAAATAGGGCAGAGAGCTGAGCTAATTATTCCATCCTTTCCAAAGCATCACCACCTAAATGCTAACATTTAATCTTTGAGCCTCCATTTAGTACCACCATTTATTCATGGAAGAGTTTGCTGTAGTACTTTTCCTTCTTTGCCATGGAAATGGTGTCCTTGCCTTCTCTTCCCTTAGTCATTGACCCATTTTCATTTCTGCTGGTCTTTCTAAGGCAGGGTACAGGATGGCCACATGGTACTTGTAATACCTTCAGCTCATCTCATTCTCTTGTGGGCATCAGCACTGGGCATTGGTCCCAGCTCCTGAGTTATTGCTATGTTAGTGTGGAAGAGACACTGGAACAGTCTGCCCAGGGTTATTGTGAATGGATTTGGAACATCCCTGGAAGTGTTAAAGCCAGGTTGGATGGAACAACCAGGTCAGGTGGGATGTATCCCTGCCCATGGTAGGGGGTCTGGAATTAGATGATCTTTGAGGTCCTTTCCGACCCAAACTATTCTATGCTCAAATTCCCAGTACTCAAAGCAGAGCCCTCTGAACTGGCTGGAATATTGCTCTGGGTTCCTGGAAAGGGCATGCCAGCCAGTCCTTGGGAATTATGCAAGGAACTTCTCTGTGGTGGCTGAAAGCATCAAGAAGTCTTGCACCCGCCTTCAAGGCTGCTGCTTCAGCTTCTGTGCCACTGCTGAGGCCCTGTGTGGCTGCATAAAAAAAAAAAATCATCATTAATAATGGTTGTAAATCAGCCTGAGTTCACTAAGGCAGCACATGATGCAAGGCTTCATGATGATGTGGACCTATGCTGTGGCTCCTGGTGTGGGTGAGCTCCCAAGGGAGTGCTCAGGGTAGCTCTGAGCTTTTCCATCTCCCATCTGCATCCCCTGAGCCCAGCGTGGCATCACAAATGCTGTGCTGTAGCATGAGCCCCAAAGGGAGAGTGTAGAAGGTTGAAGCCCAGTGGGAGCTATGGTGTGACTGATGTTTCTGGTCAACACATCCTGTTGTACATTGGTCTTTAGTGGATAAACAGCATTTTGGTCAGTTTGGGCCTTTTTTTTTTAGATAAGTATTTAATTTAGGTCAGCAAACATTGAAAAAAAAGCCCAGTCTGCCCAGACGAGTGACTCCCCAAATATCCCCAACTGTAAACCATCTCTCAGTTGACTTTTATTGAAAATTCAAGCATGTTTTTCTACAAAGGCTTAAATCTTAATCGAGGAATGTCAGTGTGCCTACTGTTGCAGGTCTTGTGACTGATACAAGTTTATAACAGCATCCATGTCCAAAAAGATGGGAGAATGTGTATTTACTCCATGCATGTATTAAGGCATTGCAAAAGTTTTATCTGCATAATGAGTTTGCAGTACTGCAAAATGTTAATGGGGCTACGTCGCAAGTGGTTCTCTGCCTTGACAATCACCTATACATATCGAGATTTCTATCATAATGACAACTTAAAGGGGTGACTAATTGTTTTCCTCCAATAAATCCAATTAAATCACCTTGATGTGAAGTCTGATGTTTGTGAGTGCCTAAGTCTCCAGCCATGTGCAAGAAAGGGAATGAGTAATTCCTGTGGCTGCTCCACTTGTTCTCTTGTGTTTTATGCAACTGTGACCTTTTATGTTGCCAAGAAGGAATGTGAGAGGTTTGTGTTTTTTCCCAATTTATTACATACGGAAATGGATAACAAAGATGTTTTGTCTCTCAGTTTCCTGAAGTTGCCACTGGAAGACATGTGGAGCATCAATATACTGAGACAGGGCTGTCTCCTGAGGGCTGAGAAAATCTGAGTAGGGCTGAGAAGAGGAGATGCAGTTGTTGGAGACTGCTGCCCCGTGGAGCTGGTGATTAACACAGCCTGTGATGGGCATCATGCAAACAGATGGGATTTTTGCTTGTTTTTCTTAGTCCCTCTGCAGTCAGCTCTCCATGGGATCCTGTGTGTGTTCCATGATTAGCTTCCTTTTTCTCCAGACCATGTTCTTGCTGTGTGTTCTGACACACTAGAATGCCATCCACTTCAAGAATAGCTGGCAAAATCACTACACCCAGACAAGCATTGCTGAGCACCCAGCAGGGAGGCAGCCCCATGCTTGAGGTCAAAGCCAGATGGTCTTAGACATCAGGCTCAGTAACACCTGAAATGAAGAGTAGCATTAATGGCCACCTCCAGAACATAAAGAGAAAGGTGAACTCTTTAAACTGATTTTATATTGTGAATTAAGAAGCAACTACCAGAACAAATCTGATGACCATTTCAAATCTGTAGTGTGCAGCACTGGCCACAGAACTAGGCTTGAATGGTGCCTGGTAGCAGGAGAGATGAGATGACCTTCCCTTTGTGCTCTGGAAATGCATATCCACAGAAAGGAATATATTTGGAAAAGTTGATCCATGTACAAAACAGTTGTCAGGGAGTGGGACAGAGGTGAAGGGTAACACTGAGGTATACACATGATTTGCAGGGTAAGAAAGAACAAGAGATCTTTATAAAGTGTGCTCATGTGTGACAAGTCTGAACTTTGAGCATCCCTTCCCACTTAGGACCACACTTCCACCTGTGTAAGATAGATCTGTCCTGGTTTGGCTCAAATTCTGCAGACTTAAGAGTGGTTGAAGATCTATCCCAGGTCCCACCATGTAATTAAATCTTGGCCAGGAAAACCTTCTCATGTCATGGTTTTTAAATTGCAGGTTCCCCTGTAGGTTCCATAATCACTGAGCTTTTCCTAGCTCCCAGTGAGACAGGGCAGATGCTCACCACGGAGCCATCAAAATCCTGATGCTGTAAGATGGGCTCTTGAGGCCATGTCAGTAATTACTTGATCTTTGTGTGATTTCTTCACTGTTACAGCCTCAGCAAGAGATTTTTGGCTGGTTGAAATAAATGAGACAAAACATCAGTGCAGAGAAGTCAAAGGGACAAGATTGAGATGATGCTATAGAAAATATTATGCTTGCAACCTTGCCAAGGTCCACAGCCATGTTTGCACTGGAGTTAAGGGGACCATCCTCATTTTGAAGGCTTTCTGAGGACTGGCTTGCACTGAGGGTCTGGCTTATGACATACATCAGTGTTTCTTCATGCTTTGTGTTTCTTCATGAAATACCAAGCCCATTTCTCAGCTCCTTTGCTCTTCAGCACTGCCCCTCAGCAGAACCAAGGCCCCAGCAAGCATCACTGGGCTGTGGGCACCTCTTCTGCCAGTCAAGAGGAGTTTTGCATGAAGCAGAGCAGGTGTTCAGATTCAAAGATCATCCATGCTCAGCAGGTGTCGACCTCTTGGGGGTCACAGCCCCCACGTCCAGGTGATGATGATGATGATGATGATAATGAGACGTTCTGCAGAGGGCTTTCAGTCACAGCACCTCTTTCCTTGGAGGTAGACAGTCTTACCTACAAGGTTACCTACAAGGAACACTACAGTCAGTTGTGCCTGAATTGAATTTAATCCTTGAGGCCACACATTCCTTCCAGCTGATCTGTGCATCCACAAAGCCACAGTTTTATGTATGGGCTTCTGAAGATACCTTAGGGGGCTCCATGAGGAGAGAAGATGGGCCTGTGATGCTCCAGAACCATCCCAGGACACCATAAGCTGCCACAGGGACAAGGTGACTTGTCATCCCCATCATTTTCTGCATCCTCTCAGAGCTGGACATGTCTGAGGTATTTGCACTACCTTCATCCCTGGAGGTATCTGCTCTGCCCAGCACAACTGAGTCTTGTTTTGGTGGTGCCTCTTAAGAATTACTGTGATAATAACGTTTTTTTTATAACTGTGGTGTTGGGGAAGGAGGACCATCTGGATCAGCATTTCCACTATTCAACTGAGTATTTCCAGATTGCTTGGTGTTTGGACTTTCTGGATTACATTGGGATAAATTCCTGACTTCCAACTGCTTGCTTGCCCTTAATTCAAAAGTTCCTCTTTTTTTCATCTCTGGAGGTTTTTTGTTTTATAATTAAAACATTCTGATACAGCCAATTGAAGGTCCCTTTACCTTCTTCATGAGTGTTTTGTTTAGGGATATTAATTAATATTAATAATAATAATAATAATAATAATAATAATAGGAGAGCTCAGCAACAATTTGTCATTCCCAACAAACTCATGAGCTTTGTGCTTTCTTTGGCACCATTTCAGCTCTTGTATATTTTCCATTTTCTTTCTTTAGGACAGATGCAAGAGCCTCCCTTTGCAGTCCAGCAGTGCATAATAAGACACCAGAAATGCACAATAAATCTCAAACAGCTACTTTTCTTGTTGGAGGCCAGCTAGGCAGGTACTCTTCACACCTCACCTTTATGGCAGAGCTACTTCAAGTTTGCATTTGCTCAAAGCATCATCTGAAATGTAACTTTCTTTCCAAATCCCTGATCCCCTGCAGGTCAGTGTATTCCTAATTGGATCAGACCCCTGGGCCACCACAAGAGGAAACTCTGCCACTCAAGTTACAATTGTGGTGAACCCAGACTGAGCTCCAACAGGGGTTGATGGATAGGATCATGTCTTAATAGATAGGTACATGATGGACACACACTAGAGTTGATGCATGTGCAGTAAACCACAATACAATGCTATTTATAATTATTCTATTCTAATAATGTCTCTGCCAGACAACATGGCATAAACTGAAGCTTTGGGACCAGGCTACAGAGAGAAATGTGCCTTTTCAGTACTCCAGTGGTAGGATGTTGCCATGTATTTCAAGTGAGGAAAGAAGAGAACCTGCTTTCAGGTGCTTTTTGGTAACAATATCTAGAAAGAGGATTCAGCTATGTTCAGGCTAGGGCTGAATTCTTAAGATGATGTTTAACTTGACTGCCACCAAACATGCCAACATCAGACTCCACTGCTGAGTAAACTGACAGTCACCTTGGAGACTCACGTTCAGGGACTTCCAATTCCTCTTCCCTCTGGAAGTATTTGTCATACCTAGATACTCATCCCAGGTGTGCTTTGCAGGGATCTCAGGACAGAACCACTGAATGGTTGAGGTTGGTGGGAACCTCTTGAAGGTCATCTGGTCCAACTTCTTCTGCTCAACCTAGGGTCACCTAAAGCAGGTTTCTAAGAACCATGTCCAGGTGGCTTTCAGTATCTCCAAGGATGGAAACTCCTCAATCTCTCTGGTCATGGGCTTTGCCAGCCCAAGGCAACAGACTGCAGCATTGACTGAACCTTCGCTAACAAGCCCAGACAATGTACAAGGTAGTTAAAGATCCCAAGGAGCAAAGAAAGAATTCAGATTTTACTATCAACATTCACCCTCTGCTTTCCTTTTTTTTTTTTTTTTTTTTTTCCACAAAGCAGGTGAGTGTCTTTGGAAATATGTTGCTGATAAGGTCAGTAGTCTAAACGTTTTCCTGAAGAACAACTTGCCACGAAGTTGGCCATTCATTTGGTGTAGAAAAGCCACACTGAGCAGCAGGTGCCATGTGTCTGAGTTTTCCAGTGGTTCACATTAAATCTACAGCCAGAACCAACAGTTCAGAAGTTCCACTGGGAGAAAGAAAAAGACTTTCAAGAAAGTCCACAGCTGTGGTTAAGGATTTGTTAGCAGGACACCCGGGTGCTTTAATGATCTCTGCAAAGGAGATGATGACAGACCAGTGAGATGGTTTAGCCCCAAATGTGACTGAACAAAAAGGGACCTGGTCCTGACACCCATGCCTGGCAGGGCTACACAAAGCCACCTCATGGCCTGGGAGGGCTATTTTGCTGTGTACCACCCCAGCAATGCTGACAGGCCTGTACCAGGCTGACCCATCACCACGAAGTTGGTTGTAATAAGATGAGATGGGGACCTCGACTGGAAAGTATTTCATTCTTTAAATTCTCCTGTGGCAATGTTAAGACAGCAATTCTGTTTAGCATCAGTCTCATAACTTGTTTTGATTATCTATGGCTTTATGGTGGTGATTTAAACCCACTGATTTATTGATTCAGTCTTAATTGGGTCCTGAACTGGGTCATTGCATCATTCTATCTTTAATTGCTTTAATGAAAGTCTAGCAAATTAGGCTGGTAATATGATTGCTTAGAGGGATTTTTGCCTGTTCATGCTTCTTAATGAAATCCATAAAAAGTGGAAAAAAGGAATGAGCTTATCCTGCTGAATTGCTATTTGTATCGTGGAGCCTTAGTGAAATTCAGAAAATCAATCTGCAGTGCCCTTGGCTCTTCCTCCAGATTCGTGTCCTCAGAAAGAGAAAACTTTGTGCACAGACTCTGCACATCAGCACAGCTGCACAGAAGAGGAATTGATGGAAGAAAATGGTGAAATGTGAAGCTAAAATGTGGGTTCCAGTTCCCTCTTTTCAGCCTTCCTTTAACTTTGCATGGAAATCATTTAGGAGACCTAAAACTCCACTTAGATCCCAAAAGTGAACTTTCAGCCCAGTGGCTAGAATGCAGCTTAAGAGTCCCTCCTGTTCTGAGAGCCCAAATCTGTGTGTGTTTTGAGGTCATTCACCATGTCCCAAAAAGTTTGTTTCATGCCCTTTCCTGGCAGCTTGGTGCTCAGATGAACATTTTATGCATAGGATTTGGCAGAACCTGTGAGAAGGACCTATTGTCCCTACTGTCTGTCATGACATCCAGGAGAAGCAGCCTTGGCCATCGTGTGTGCCCTCCATCCCCTCTGGGTACCCCCCTTGCCTGCACAGCTCCTCACCACCTCCTCCCCAGTGAAACTTCCAGCAAGGCTGCTGCATCTGCAATGCATTTCACACCCCCTCAAGATCTCTGTGTTGCCAAAGCTGCCTGTAATTCCTTACAGTTTAGTGTCCCTCCTGTTGGATGGCTGGAAATCTGCTGCTTCCTCCCACTGCTCATCAGAGAAGAGCCTGGATTGCATCTCACTTGATGCTTGCTCCTGCTGCAGGGTAAATATCATCACTTCTCTGCAGTGTAACCCCCCCTACCAGCCCTGCTCCTGCACCCCAAAGCCTGTTCCAACAAAGCATACAAAGGATCTGCTCCTAGATAAAAGTTGTGGAATCAAAGAAAATCTGCCAACAATTAAAAAAGACCCAAATTTAGCACATGGCAGATGTGGAATGCAAAGTTCAGAGCAGTTTGATCCCCAGTGTGACAATGCTTTTTTTTTTTATCCCTTTAGCAGAACAGGGATTTTTGTCTCTGCGTGGGCTGGAAAGTTTCCCCTGTTATTAATTAAAACAGTGTGATTGCTTTTTCCTTTCTCCTGATTATCCCCTGAGCTAAGAGCTGGGTACCTGTCATGGGTGCTCAGAGGGCAGAACTAACCTCACCCTCTGACCAAGGCTGGAGCTGGAAGCTCAACAAAGTGTCCCTGGGCTGCCCACAGCTCTGATTGCACCATCACACTGTGCCAGGGACATCTTAGAAGCTGCTTCTGTCCCAAAGTGTCTGAATGTGCATTTTCAAACTGTTGATGCTGGTGGGGCAAAAAAAAAAATAATCTTCCTTTGACCATGATGAAGTGGGCAGGGTCTGTGTCCCCTGCATGGTTTCATGTTTGTTGCCTTTGTCTCATGGATTTTGTGCATTACTGGATTGGTTTGGGAGCCACACAAGCAGATGCTGAGAGGGTGGACTTGCTTCCTTGCTTTTGCTCCATGACCATGACAGCTGAGACAATGTGTTGGCCTCTTGTAGCAAACAGCATCTGCTCCAGCTGTGTTTAGAGAGGGACCTGGCTGCTGAGTGAGCCCTGTGTAGCCACAAGACTGGGCATGCATGATTGTACTCCCAAGGAGGAGGCTGGGTAAGAGATGTCTGAGGTCTTGGGCAGTTGCTTATTAGAGTCATGGTTTTGTAGTGGAACAAAGCAATCAGATGCCTCTGATTACTGAGAAGTGGGTGTGAGCCAGTATCAAATCCACCTGTGCCCAGTTAGGGCAGGCCCCCTATTGAGCATGTGCAAGACCAGGGGGCCAATAAAAGGTGAGGCTCACACCCACCGACTAGCTCACTTCCGAGCTAGTCAAGAGAGTGTGCTGGTAGCTCACTGAGTGGCAGACCAATCTTGCTAGTTCCACTTTGTGGGCAATAGACTTAGAGCACAGCTCACGAGTCTATATCACGACACCGAGAAGGACTTGAGGCAACGATCCCTGAAGAAAGATTCGTCTTGCTACATGGTTTAGTGTTGGACCATCTTTACCCCACCAGTGCTGTGCTGAGAGGCAGCAATAAAGCAGGGATTAGCCCAGCAGCCTGGTCTCTCTCTGCAGGTCCTGGTCTCCCCACTCAAGGTGACTCTTCAGTTTGGGGAGCTCTGTACTGCCAATGATGTGGTGGCTGCATTGACCATCTCACACTGTCCAGTCACCATCAAAACCTTGACAGCCTCCATCAGAGCCCCTGTTCCTTTTCTGTGGGGTTTGCAGTCTGGTGCCATAACCAGACCCTGGTCTCTAATCTATAGGAAAACATTTCCCATTTATTTTCTTAGATGACCTTACTGCTGCTGCAGGGGTTGTCTATCAGGTTGTTCCAGATTGCCTCCATGGCTTGGGTGGCAGTTCTGAAATGTAATGGAAGACTGAAGGAACACTGGAAACTTAAGGTTATGCCTTCTGTTATTGTATGTCAGGTGTTATTAGATCACACACTATGCATCCCTCCCAGTGCTCAGCAGCTCAGCATGTGCTGTTCCCAGGGATCAACGTGGTAAATGCCATTGCCCAGGGAAGTGATACCAGTATTGCCTTGTGAAGGTGAGGTGCTGGGAGGGATGTGTGTAATTCTGCATCTCGGATGGATTTGGTATGCTAATGGTGTCTGACTGATGCTCAGGATGCTCCTGATGTCTGACTGATGCTCACAGTGTTGTTGTCCTGACAAATCTCATCCAAGTGCTTTATTGGAGACATCTGGCCTAGAATCATAGAATTGGTTAGGTTGGAAGTGACCTTTAAAGGTCATCTAGTCCATCCCCCATAGGGAATTTGAAGATGATTCTCCCCAACTGCTCTTACCAATGTGTCTTCTTTGTTGCCATCACCTTTCAGTGTCCTTCTGCCACCCCAGCCAGCAGCTCCCTCCTTGCTTTAGGGGATGGATTAACCTATTTCAGCTCAGGCACTCTCCAGCTCACAGCCCTGGTTCTGAGGGGCCATTTAAGGGTAAGTGCAGCCTATGATGTCACCTATTTACTGCAACTATTACCTGCTTTTTGGAGGCACATGGATTCTCAGGGGACCATCTCAAACAACAGGACTAGGAGCAAAAGAACTTGGTGCTGTCATGGTTTCCTGTGTCATTTTTAAGTCAGCTGAGCTTTCCTGGTGCCACAGGCTTCCACGGGTGGAAAGCAGACTTGTTCCCCTAGATCTCCATGGAAATGAAGCCAAAACTATTGGGTTTTGACCAGACTCTCTGTATGGGAGCACTTCCAGATCAGTTGTGGTCTTCCTCTGCTTTAGGGTGAGGCACCAAGTGTGTGGCCATAGATGGGCTTCCCTGGTGATTAAGGATGCAGCTACAGACAGTAGTTTCTGGCAGAGACTTTTAGCAAGTGGCACCACTTGGACCATCCTATTGCAGGGCATTACCCTATTGAAATGCTGGGAGCCCAGCAGTGATCAGTACCAGTTTGGTCCATAAGACTGGCACAGTAAAGCTGGTTAAGAGGGAGACTTGGGGCTGAGTGTCTGCAGCTGAAGAGCTCTTAACCATCCATTATAGCCTGCCTGAACTGGAATGGAAATAGTAAACTTGATATAAAAATGTCTCTATCAGACCCCAGCTCTTTGCTCTGAAGATGGTGGTGGTAAAAAAAAAAAAAAATTAAATTAAAAAAAAATCAGCAAAATATTTAGAGAAAAATAAATTGGGCAGACAGCCCCAGCAATGATTTGAGAGTCTGGAAACTATTTTTTCCATGGACAGAGGCAGAGACTGGCACCAGCATGGAAACTTTCAACCTGAACTGTGTAAATACAGCTACTGGAGGTGCTGTAAAATCACAGCTGTCCCTCTCTCCTGGCCTGCAGTGCTGGTTCCAGCCCCATTTATAAGATCCATTTCCTGAGGCAGGAATTAGCTTTTCACCTTGTGTTTGTGGGGAGTAAAATGAAGCCCTCGTTTTGGGTGTGTGGAGAAGAATAGATGTAGAGAAGAATAGATAGTAATCCTAAAGCTAGCCTGAGTCCCCCAGATATGCACAGGAGCAGAGAGAGATGCATTTTTATAATACAGAAAAAGTTTACTCCACTGCCAGTTTCCAACTGAGACTATACCAGTTGGTGCATATTGCAATTTCTAACATCTCCAAAAAAAAAAAAACCAACTTGAAGAGGACATAACCCATGATCTGTTTTCCTCCAGCAAGAGCTGCTTTTCCTGGCATCAAGAAATGGGAAAAATAATTTATTGACAACAGTCTGTGACATTTCCTCTTCCTTATCTCTTGAGGCCAAGTCTCCAGCTAGCAGGGCATTTCAGAACTAATCATAAAAGAAATATTAAAAAGAAGAAGCCAGAACAGTTGCCCTGTTCCCATGGAAATGCATGGGAACAGTTCAAGGGAGCATCTCTGGGCAATGCAGTCATGTGTTTGTCCTTGAATGGGGAGCAGAGATCAGGCACCTCATCTCCTCCCTTGTCTGCCTGGGCTTTGCTGGCATGGCAGGTCAAATAAATCCCATTTGCCTTGGAAGCTCTCTGCTTTTCTCTGGGCAGGGGAAATGGAACAGAAATGTCATCTGAAACATAATAGTAAGTGGTAGGACAAGCTGCTTCTCTGAGCTTTCCTCCTCCCTTCTTGCCTGGTCTAGCCCTTCCCTTGTGTCCCCAGGTGGGTTGGTGCAAGGGTCACTCTGTCCTCTTCCCAAGCCACCAGCAGCCCTGTGGGAACATCTCTGTCCATCTGCTCCTTCCCTGAGAGAGGGCGAGAAAGAGATGATGAATTTGGACTGTGAAGGTGGAGAGAAGCATGGCCAGCAGGTTGAGGAAGGTGATTCTTCCCCTCTGCCCCACTCCCCTGAGAGCCCAGCTGCTGTTCTGCATCCAGCTCACATCTCCTCAGCATGAGAAGGGTCATAGAGCCATTGGAGCAAGGCCAGAGAAGGGCCAGGAAAATTATCAGAGGGCCTCTCCTATGGATACAGGCTGAGAGAGCTGGAATTGTTCAGCCTGGAGAAGAGAAAGCTCCAGGGAGACCCTGGGCAGCCTTTGAGTGCCTGAAGGGGCTACAGGAAAGCTGGGGAGGGACTTTTTCAAAGGGCATGGAGTGATAATGAGGGAGGAATGTTTTCAAACTGGAAAAGAGTAGATTTAGGTTAGACATGAGGAAGAAATTCTTCACTATGAGGGTGGTGAGACACTGGCACAGGTTGTCCAAGGAAGTTGTGGCTGCCCCATCCCTGGAAGTGTTCAAAGCCAGGTTGGATGGGGCTTGGAGAAACCTGGTCCAGTGAAAGGTGTCCCTGCCCATGCAAGGGGGTTGGGAATAGATGATCTTTAAGGTCTCTTCTAACCCCAAAAATTCCATGAGTCTATGAATAACCTGAAATATATGACTTAGACTTCTGCTCCTCTATGACTCTATGAATTTAAAAGCAAACACACGAACTCCCTTGTTGCTCTGCAAGAAGGTAATGAAATGCCTCTGATGCCATTTTTCTGCCCAAGGTCTGATACCCAGGGAGTAAATTTGCTTTACTGATCAACCAGTAGTTTAAAGCCCTGCTTCTAGCTGGTGGCCCAGGAATTGCCAAGGCAGTCTCTGGAGAAGGAGCCATCAGGCACCTCAGGACTGGAGTGATGCTACCAAGCCCATCCTATGGGAAACCAATCAAGTCACCAAATCTTGACCCACCAAAGGGTGATTCTTTGGAAAGAGCATCACTACTGTCCCCCTGCATCTGTGTTGTGCTTTCCTCCCCAGGGATGCTCCAATGCCACCTGGGCAATGCCTGTTGGGATGACTGATGACACAGCTGATGTGACAGGAGCCAAGGAGCATTCCCAGTGAAGATCCATGTATTCTGGGACATGCAATCCACTTATTGTGTTTGTTTTAGGGGGTCAGGAACATGCCTAGAACCAGGCACATCTTGGAATTGATGTTTCAGACACAAAGCAGTCTGGTTTGGAGGAGAATAGCAATGTTTCTGTGATTAAATTAAAATAATTGGGATTTAATGGGGAGGCAAATGAAATTTCCTTGCAATTACGTGGATTTGCTATAAGAAAGAATGACATACCTTGTCAGTTTTACCTGCTCTCCCTTCATGTTTTTCCTCCTACTTTTAGCAATTAATTTGTGCTCATTTGCCTCATTAATGAGAGATTACCTAGCTTGGTGAGAAGCTCTGTGTGTTCCAAATGGGCTTTACTGATACAGCTCTGAAACACTGATGTGCTCTCCTGTTCCAGAACTGCCTTCTTCCAAACCCCAAACAGAATAACATGGCTGATTCCCTAAATTCTTGTTCAGACATATGGAAGTCATTATTCTCTCAATGGTTCTGATGTTAAGAAGCAAAGCAAGTTTCTGACATTGCTTTCCATAAATCCTCCTTTACTATGTGATTCTTCATGTAGAATTGTGAAATCAGGACGATGCTTGGGATTTAAGAGAAAATAATACTGCTTAGTTGATGCATTTTGCTCTATAAACACCCATTTAAAAAAACAAAAAACCCAAACAAACAAACAAAACCCCAACCATACTACAGAACCCAGCTCCTTCAGCCTTTCATATTAGGGAACTGATACCAGCTCAGAGCAGCTCATTTTGTGTGAAAAGACAGGACAGCTTTTCTTTTCCTCTTTAGTATTATTTACATTACATTGCATTTCCTTTATTTTTGTTGTCAGTCACACACTCAGCATCACCCAGCCAAGTCTGCACTTTGTTACTCTTTGTGCCCATTTGTTCTCTGCCCTTGCAATTCATTACTGTGCATTTTGCTCCTTCACCTTTTCTTGTCATCCACTGGATCCATCAGGAAAAATTAATTTTGGCCATGAGAACATCCCTAAATTGCTCCACAGTGAATACAGGTGCCAAAAACTCCTTCCTTGCCTCCATTTCAGGCCTCATCTTCTCTGGGAACCCCTAGCACTGGTCCTGCAGGTGTCCTGGCAGCCTTTAGGTTCCTGATGTGTTTGCAATAGCAAATGTTCATAGAATCATAGAATTGGCTGGGTTGGAAGGGACCTCAGAGATCATCGAGTCCAACCCTTGAACCACCGTTGCGGTTGCTAGACTATGGCACTGAGTGCCACATCCAGTCTCTTTTTAAATATCTCCAGGGATGGAGAATCCACTACTTCCCTGGGCAGCCCATTCCAATGCCTGATCACTCTCTCCGTAAAGAAATTCTTTCTAATATCTAACCTAAATTTCCCCTGGCACAACTTAAGACCCTGCCCTCTTGTCTTGTTGAAAGTCGTCTGGCAAAAGAGACCAACGTCCACCCGGTTACAACCTCCTTTCAGGGAGTTGTAGAGAGTGATGAGGTCTCCCCTGAGCCTCCTCTTCTCCAGGCTGAACAGCCCCAGCTCTCTCAGCCTCTCCTCATAGGATCTGTGCTCGAGTCCCTTCACCAGCCTGGTTGCCCTCCTTTGGACCTGCTCCAGCACCTCGATATCCTTCCTGAACTGGGGGGCCCAGAACTGGACACAGTACTCGAGGTGTGGCCTAACCAGCGCTGAGTACAGGGGCAGAATCCCTTCCTTGGACCTGCTGGCGACGCTGTTCCGGATACAGGCCAGGATGCCATTGGCCTTCTTGGCCACCTGGGCACACTTCTGGCTCATGTTCAGCTTCCTGTCAATCCAGACTCCCAGGTCCCTTTCTGCCTGGCTGCTCTCCAGCCATTCTGTCCCCAGCCTGTAGCGCTGCATGGGGTTGTTGTGGCCAAAGTGCAGGACCCGGCACTTGGCCGTGTTGAACCTCATCCCATTGGAATCAGCCCAACTCTCCAGTCTGTCCAGGTCCCTCTGCAGAGCCCTCCTGCCTTCCAGTTGATTGACACTTCCCCCCAGCTTAGTGTCGTCTGCGAATTTGCTGATGATGGACTCAATCCCCTCATCTAAATCATCAATGAAGATATTGAACAGAACCGGTCCCAACACTGATCCCTGGGGGACACCACTAGTGACCGGCTGTCAACTGGATGCAGCCCCATTCAGCACCACTCTCTGGGCCTGGCCCTCCAGCCAGTTCTTAACCCAGCACAGGGTGCTCCTGTCCAAGCCACAGGCTGATAGTTTTTTCAGGAGGATGCTGTGGGAGACAGTGTCAAATGCTTTGCTGAAGTCCAGGTAGACCACATCCACAGCCTTCCCCGCATCCACCAGTCGGGTCACCTGATCATAAAAGGAGATCAGCTTGGTCAGGCAGGACCTGCCCTTCCTAAACCAGTGCTGGCTGGGTCTGATCCCTTGCCCATCCTGCAGGTGCTGTGTGATTGCACTGAGGATGATCTGTTCCATGACCCTGCCAGGCACTTACAGAGGGCATCCACATTTGGTGTTGTTTCTAACTATTTTCTCTCCTCTTTTTAACACTTCTGCTTTCTTTTTTTTTTTCTCTCTCTCTTTTTTTTTTTTTCCCCAGGATATTTTTTGAGTTTCCATGCCATCCCATCAAACTCTGCCAGCATCCCCTGCACTTCTGCATCTCAGTCTCTCCCATGTGTGGGTCCTCAAGAGGGACATACTCAATGAAGCCTTTCACATTCATTTGGAAAATGGCATAAAATTTTCCCCTTTTTGTGGTTTTCCAGATAAGCTGATCCCTGATCCACCTATAGAGTGAGTCTAAAAATTACTGTCTGTGCCAGGCTGTGTGTGATGGTACCAACCTGAATGGATGTAACCCAAATACCTCTTCATGCTCATGTTCCTTGCCCAGAAAACCTCCCTGGTCTCTCTCTGGGTACTGCCACCAGCAGGGACAGGCACAATGGTGACATTTTAATAGCATTTTTATTTGGGTTTGGCACCCGTATGTGGGTTTGGTACCCCTTTTTGGCACCCCTTGTTATTTGGTGGGAGGGTTAACTTGTGATCTCGTTTGACTGCCAGTCCTTATCTCTGGAAATGATCCAAAACCAAGCAGAAATTTGTGGAAAAAACTCATAAGGAAATTGCCTTTTTTTTTTGATTTTGCACTCAGAGGGGCTGGGGTCTGGGTTGCATTCAGATTTTGCATTTTGTGGTTTTGTTTCTTTGCAAAGTAACAAAATGTCTCACAATACTGACAAGGAGAGCAAAATAGTTCATTTTTTCTCTCTCTCTCTTTTTTTTTTTTTAAGTGAGAGAAAACGAAAATAGGAAGAAAATTTCAATATTTTCATCAAGAGTCAAAAATATCAGCCAAAATTTTTTTTTCAACATCTACATTTGGAAAATTTGTAAAAATAGCAAAGATGAAGCTATATTAACTATATTTTCTCAGCTTTATACAAACATTTATAAAACATGAATGAATAACAGAGGGAATATTTTTATTAACAACAACAACAAAAAAAATAGGACACAAAGCTTTTGATACCTATACCAGGACAAACAGTTCATTTATTTAGACAGCAGTTGAGAAACCAGAAACAACCAAACCCCAAAAACCTGTTACTTTCCAATGGATTTGAATTTCTGAGTTAAAAAATCTCTTGCTGGCTTCTAGAGAAGCCTTAGGTCTGGAGTAACTCTCAGGAAATAGCATTGCTGACTACAGCACAAACCAACTCAAATTGTGCTGATTCGGTAGGCAAAGCTTTTGAAAGCAGTGGGGTTTGTGGTGGAGTCAGAATCCTAAGAAATGCCAATATTTTTTCAAAGGGGGGAGGAAAAAAAAAAAAAATCCGAACTTTATTTCCAGAAGTAGCAAAACTGGGAGGAGAGTAAAGTCAGCAGCATCCTAGAAGCCAACACGAGGCTTAACTTCTGAGTTCAGCTTGGACTGAAGCTGAGAGCTGAAAGCTGATATGGGATTTTCCTAGTGCAGCGAGAGCTGGAGTGTGGTCCAGCAGGGCTGGGGGGCTGGATAGGCTCTGGTTTGGGGTGGTGAGAGCCACAGCAGTGATGTGGTAAAGTGTGGAATGTCAGGAGCATAGCAGTGGGATGAACACTGATATTTCTGAGGGCCTCATCTGGATCAGTCCACCTTGTACTAACTGGGTTTGACCCTGGCAGTGTTGCCCAGGGCTGGGCAAGGGCCCCTGTCAAAAATCATGGAGCATCTCTGCACTCAGGTTCCATGCTTGGAGTAAGAAAAGCTGTTTGGAGAAGGGAAGGAAAACACAAAACCTCTTCTTCTACCTTTTTTTCCTGTTACAAAGGAAGAATGGCTGGATACCAAGACTCATGTCAGGCTCTGTCAGCTGGAAGTTATCAGCCATGGTTACTGATGCCTCAATCTGTGCTGCTTGAGCAGAAGTCAGTTTGTAAATGTCTAATAAAGGACATGATGGACTTTTCAGTGAGATAACCAAGGAATGGGATTTACTTCATATTTTAAGGAATTAGACTATATCAAATGTGTAATAAAAATATTTTCTATAGGATTTTAAAATATATACATATATAAACTACCTTAATTTTTAATGCCCTGTTGATAGCTGATGTGGTGTCTACAGTATTTAAGTGTAACTAAGTGAGGCTGCCCAGCAACCTCCATTGTCCCTCACTGATTACAAAACTTAAAGCCTTGTCCACATTGTAAATTAAACCTGCTTGAAAATGGGACCTGAAATTGTCTGCCAGGCAGCAACAGTCAGACTGCAGGAGCTGGATTAGGGCCCAGACACAAGTCCTAAAATGATGTGGCTTCCAACCTTGTTGGCTGGGCAATGATGAAGGCACCTGAGGAAGTTACTGTGACCCTGGAGGCATTTCCTGGTAAGATAAAAAATATTCCATATTTTATTGAGAATATTTAAAAAGAGTTAAGGCAATCTGGGCACATCTATGCTTCATTTTGAATGAGGGACCCAAACTGACTGTGTGTCCTTTGCTCAGACACTGGGTGTAGATTTTAGTCAGGCTGAAGGAAGGATGAGGGTGATGATGGAGCACTGACCATTCATGCCTGACTCCTTCCCACAGCATCCATCTCCACGTCCCCCCTGACCTTGCTTGCCCAGCCCATGTGGAGGGGTCAGTTGTCAAGAAGAGTTCCTGTGTCAAGTGCCTGCAATGGCCCATGGGGTGGAACTGGCACTTGGATCAATGAGAGCCTGAAACTGGTGATGGAGGTAGAGGGGGGAAGCACAGGTTACACTCTGGCCCTCTGACCATCAGGAGCAGGGAGGACACAGCCTTTTCCTGTGCTTCCACACCCAGCTAATCATGGTCTGCATTCCTGTTCAGTCTCACCCTGTGTCTAAAGCAAGCTCAGATCCACTTTCCATGCAAAGTTTGAAGCACAGTGTAGACAAGGTGTGAGGGCCAGATCCTGATCTAATGCAGGCAAAAATCTCCTGGGTTATCATTGGGTCTGAGCACTTAACCCTCGCATTATACTTTAAGGTAGGTAGCATGGGAGTTCTCCTGCTTCAGCGAGTTGATGTAGGGCATTTGACCACCTGCAGAGGCAAGTTTCTCACTGAGCTTTCTGTTCATCTGCTCCATGTGCCTGGTGTTTTTCCTGGCTTGTCTGAGGGACCTCTTGACTTTCTTCACCCGATCTCGCAGCTGCTTGTTGCGTTTCTCCAGCGCTGCCACCTTCTGCTGCAGCTTCTTCACTCTGTCCTCCTCCTCAAACAGGGCTTTCTGGACTGAGGAGCACATCAGCTGAGAGGAAGGAAGAAAAGAAATAGCAGTGGGTGAGCTTTACACAAAAACTCATCAAAGCAAGGGTTCATTCAGGTGTTCCTCAAAAGCCCTCGCAGCTTTTCAAAGGAATGAAGCTATTTTGAAGTTCTACCTTTTTTAAAACCTTTTCTGCTAAAATCCTCTTTTTCACTTCTGTGTCCAAATAAGATCCAAATCTGCAGATCTTAAAGATACAAACAATTCAAAATCATTATTATGAGCTGTATTGACAGACCCGTCCAATCCACTGAGGCTGAGTTTATGCAGGAAGGTTCCCTATTTCTGGTATGAAACTGGAGCTCAGGCCAAGGGCTGTCACTTCTGAAAAACTCTACAAATTTGATTCATCTTAGCAGCCCTTCAGAAACTGCAAAGTTTGTGTGAGCCTGTCCTTTGCTCTTGATGTCAACAGGCAAAACACAGACCTGGTTGTTTCACCTTCTCAGGAACTGAGTTGTCTTAAATATCTCATTATATGAGCTTCTTTGGGATGAAACCCTAAAGGGCAGATCCCAGCAGTCTCTAAGAGCTTTCAAGATGCCACAAACTTAACAGAAGTGATTTATTTTGGGGGTCATTAGCAGAAAGCTGCCCATCCTATTCTACTCATTACCAACTTACTGCAATATCACCCTCAGCAGGGACATCAGGCTCCTAATGTCCATTCATGCTTCTGCCTCTTAGAGAGCCAAAAAGAAAAAGGATCTGTTTTCAAATGTGCTGCACCCAAGGCATCACATTTCAAATCTGCTGAGCTGGATGATGGCTCAAATGTAAAACACAGATGACTGCATTTCCTCTACCACCTCATCCTATGATGACCCAGAGGCCTCCTCATCTCAGCTATAAGTGACTGCCATGGTTACTCTCCTGCTTCTGACTTCCTACCTGGTTTTAGGTGCAGCAACTGGAATGGGATGAGAAACAGCACCTACAAAGGCTGCTGAGTGGTTTCTGTGCCAAAGAGTTGTGTTCCTGACACACAGCATCACCTGGGATGGGATTCAGCTGCCTTCTCTTAAGTGGCTGAACATGAGACCCAGGTCTGGTCTCCTCTTTTTTGGTTTCTCCTGTTATGTCTTTGGAGAGAGACACCCTTCAGGAGTATCTCCAGCTCCAAGGGCAGTTGGAGGAATCACCCTCTAGACACAACTTCCTCATTTCACTGACTACAAAGGCACCAAGTTCCACATTTTCCCCCTGGGCAGCATTTTCCAAGCAGAAAAGGAGGAAGTGCCTGGGGATCAAGAGCAGCCACACCATAAAGTTTCATACAATTATTTTGGTTGAAAAAGACCTTTAAGATCATCAAGTCAAACCGGTGTCCCTGAGCACCACATCTACATGGCTTTTAAGTACCTCCAGGGATGACTCAACCAAAGCCCTGGGCAGTCTGTTCCAGGGCCTGACCTGATCTAACCCTTCCCTGGCCCAGCTTGAGGCCAGGGTTTGCTTATAACTTGGGACAATAAACCAAGTGAGACCCACCTCCCTACAACCTCCTTTTGGGTAGTTGTGAAGTGTTATAAGGTCTCCCCTCAGACTCCTTTTGTCCAAAGTAACCCCAGTTCCCTCAGCCACTTGTGCTCCAAACTCTTCACCAGCTTCATCACCCTTCTCTGGACACCATCCAGCACCTCAATGTCCTTCTTGTAGTGAGGACCCCAGAACTGAACACAGTACTTGAGGTGCACCCTTAGCAGTGATGAGTACAGGAGCAGAATCACCGAGCCAGGATGCTGTTGGCCTTCTTGGCCACCTGGGCACACTGCTGGCTCTGACTTAGAGGAGCCACCATCAAAATCTATTTCTGCCCAGGGTGAAATGACTCCTTCCTTTTTTTCCTACAAAAAGCATCCTGAGATATTTTATTGTGCAAGTAGGACTTCCAGTTGATTGCTGTGCTGGGAGGAAAGGCAGCGTCTTCTGCTGGCTTTATCTTCTATATATAGAGAATTTTTTTAATGTGTGTCAAGCACTCCTGGAGACTGGATGGGCTTTCTCTGGCAGAACATTTGGAACAGACAGGGAATCTAAATAAACAAGTAAATCCTGACTGTGATGATGTAGGATTACATATTTCTTTCCATCTGACTTTGTAGTATTTTTCAACAACTGAAAGTAGGGAGAGGGAGCCCGCTTTGGTGATCAGCATTTCATTTGCTTTGGAAACCCCCAGCAGACAAAACCCGTGGTCAGTCAACACAAACACAACAACCACTTCCAGGCCCTGGAATTTTTTGCTTCTTATCCAAAAGCACTGCAGGGCTTTGCTAAAAGGCAAAGGCTCACCCAGACTCCCTGATCACTGGGGCTCTTTTATAAATGCATACTGGGGAGAGTGGGAGCTGACAGAAGGAGGGCCAGAAACTGCACTGAAAAGGAGGGACTTTTGATCACAGCTCATTCCAAGTGTTATTTGGAAACAGCCAGCACATCCTGGCTTTTGTCTTTGCCAAACCATTGCAAAACCTTCAAGCAGAACACTTGCTGGATTTAATTCCCTCCAAGGAGAACACTGAGTTAGGCAAAGATGTTTGTTGGGAAGACAGGAGGTGGAAACTCTACTTCAGGAGGGATTTTTTGTGTTTCCCATCAATATGGTGATAGGAAAGGCTACAACAGAGTCCAATGCAGAGGAACAAACAATTCCTGTGGCTGAAGTCTGAGGTTCTGTGAACTCAGTTGTGTCCCATCTGCCTGGGCTGGCTGGTGGGGCAATGGCAATGTCAGGGGTGACATTAACCTCAAATCAGAGGCACTCCCAAACCTTTTGAGACTGGTCCTCTGTCAGCAGAGGTAGCCCAGCTCTACAGAGCCACTCAGAAACTTCTCAAACACCACCAAAAAGCTACCCAGCTCATTTGCTTATGGCATCCCCCTTCCAGGTCCACATTCTCCAGCCTGAAACCCATGGCTTAGTGCTGACATTACCTGGATATTTCCATAGAGATCACTAGAACAACACAGTTCCACAAACTGAGGTCCTGTCAGACATGCAGAACTTCATTTACCCACTGGGCAGGTGACAGGAAGAGCCAAAAAAGAAACTCTTTGTTCCTTCTGCATGGGGAAAAATAACAAAGTGGTGTCCTCCCATTCTCACCAGCTGGTTACAAAGAGGACTTTTCTCAGAGCTCTGCAGTGAGGATAATGCTTAAATGTGAGTGCTGTCCCCCTCTTGCTGTTACTGCTGGGGCTATGGTTGGGTGTGACCAGGTTATTTTTAAACTGATGCTGAGAACTGAGTATGTGTGAGAGCTAAGAGCCCTGCACAGGGTGTTTAACTAACCCAGATGATGGAAAAATGGGTGAGAAGATAACAAGCCCTCAGTATGTGTTGCTACTTGAAACTTCTAGTCTCACGTGCCCAGAAATGCACACACTTTGCACTTGATGATCAGATCTCAGTCCAAAGTCACAGCTAAAAGCTACAGAGAACTGGATTTTGTTGCTGGGAATGGCCTGTGCTTCCACTCCCCACCACTGTTTGCTATGCCAAGTACATCAGAGAAGGTAAGGTGGGGTTTCTCTGCAATATTTAAGATATAATGAAATCTCCAGCCAACCAGGCAAGTCACGGAGGATGTGGCTCTGCTTGGTGCCACTGAAGGGAAGGATAAGAAAGGATGGATAGCTGAAAGCTCATATTCCTGTAAGGTATTGTCCTGGTTTGGGCCAGGATAAAGGTGATTTTCTGTCTTGTACTTCTGTTTTCAGCTAGGTGTCTTGTAAGTAGTTGAACTTGCTGAAATTAACAGCAAGTTTCTCAGACAGCGATAACACTCAGTGTTTATAGTTACAGCCAGAGACTGGTGTGCAGAGCCAAGGACACTGCTCAGCTCTGAGGAACATTTTACCCTCCAGAAGGAGGAAAGATGTCCCACCTGCAGCCCTCCTTTGGGGAGGACAGGACAAGATAGATGCCAGAATTGACCAAACAGAGTATTCCATCCCATACATCTCATACTCAGTATAAATTTGAGGGATCACAAGGGTCAAACCCCTTTTTTTCCTTCCTTCTTCCCCTTCTTCACCTGTCCCTGTTTGCTTCAGCATCCTGGGAGGATTCCATCCATTCCTCTGCCTGATCCATGCCTGCTCCTGATCCGTGCCAGCCTGAAACTGTGTGTTCCTGCCTCCAGCTCCCAACTGCTGCTGACTCCAGGATTCCAGCCTGGACTTTCCCAGGGCTGCCCTGCAGCCTCAATGGTGGCGTGAGATTTATTGGAGGGGGGAGGAACGTGTAAATTTTCCTGTATATTTGTATATATTTGTGTATATTTGTATATATTTAGTAATTTTTCCTATTTATCATTACTGTTTCATTATAGTTGTGTAGTTTAGTTTCCAGCCCATAAGTCTCTCTCCCTTATTCTCTCTCCTTTCTTTATCAGAGAGGGGTTTAATAGAGAGCATCTGTTATTTGGTTTAATTGCTGAGCCAGTGTTAAACCCTGACAGGTCTCAAAAGCAGACAGTTAAGAAACATCCTAGAATGATGAAGAAAGGCTGCACTTAGCATGATGTACATGCCCATAGACCTGGTAAATGGAGACAATGCCCTGGAAATGGCTTCTCAGAAAACCTTAAGGGTTACTTTTCTACTTTCCTCCAAAAGCAACATTGTCTAGTGACCAAAGTGCAGAAGAGTTGAAGGCCCCTTCCAACACAAACCATTTTATGAATCCATGATTCTTCTGGAGAGCCCTATCTGTGTATGTGCTTGTTTAACAGTTTTGTTAGCAAGGTGTCCTCAGTGGAGGTAAAACCTGAGTCCAGAGCAGTACCAGAGATGTAGCACAAGAACCATACAGTTCCTTCGGATTTATCCCAGACAACCTACAGCTGTGAAACTACAAATTAAATCTATTTGAGTATCTCTCTGAAGCATCCTGTCACAAATATACCCAGGTTTAAGTTTCATGAAATCTGTATGATTTACAAAATCTGTCCATTAGCCAAACAACTCAGCACTGTAACAAATCAAACTGATTTTCTGAGCATCACATTGCAGGCACATGAGCCCTTTACCAAACAGCCTGAACTGATGGGTACATACATTTCTCTGATTGACAAACACACACATCTACCTTCTATAAGCACATTTAGAGTGGCAGGGTGGCTAGGAAACTCCCCGTGGCTAAAGGTGCAATGGTAGTTTTCATCCACCACATATTATCCATAAATATCTGAAGTTAACATTACAGAGCTCAACTCACTCAAAACACAACAGTGGCACCCAAGTGTTGCTCTTCATTTACCAAAAGAAGAGAAGCTGAGTTGTAGATAGCTCCTCATGCATGCTCCCTAGGGACAGCACAGCTAAAAAGCACTGGATCTCCACTACCTGAAACTCTTTCATTTTAGGTCTCCTAAAAATATCTTTCACGTCACATAGTATTTTGGGACATTTAGATATAGGGTGTCATCAAGAAAGATGATTGTAGGAATGTCTTTGAATATGCAAGAGTAAGACCTGATTCCTGCATGGGCATGGTGTGTTTTTAGAAGAACTGGGCATGAGTCACCTTGGTTTCTTTGGTCCTTGAATCTTCCTCCTGACTCACACTGCTAACTGGAGCAGTGTCCAGTTGGGATACTCCCTCCATATCCCAGACCCAGCACTGCCCCACCACGACCTCTTGGGAGTGTTCAGTGGGAAAAATGAGAGCATCTCTCTCTGTAAATGCCTCCATGGTGTTAGGAAGCTTCTGCTCTGCTGTGGAGCCTCCTCCCCTGGACCACTCTCCTCTTGCTCTTCCCTGCTTTAAATCCTCTCTGCAGAAAAGGTAAAAACTGTCCCTTTGCTGCACACTGACTTTACCACTGTGCTTTACCACTGCTCACGTTGTATAGAACATCCTAAACTGAAGCCTTAGGCAGCACAAATTGTGTGCCTACCTCCAGCTCTTTGAGTCTCAGCACAGTAACAGTCCATGGACTCTCTCTCAAGGGGCTCAGGAGCCAAAGACAGACCTTTATTTTTCTCCAACTCCACCAGAATGTATTTCCCCAACCCCTTCTGTGTCACTAGCATGAGGAAGGACTCAGTGCCCAGGGAAGCTGGTAAGGACATAATAATGTTCATACAGGCAACCTTCAGCTCTCCTAACCAGGGAGGTCCCCTTTGAGCCCATGGCCCCATTTCTGACTCTGAGCATCATTTTCATCTGTTGCTCAGCCCCAAAGGGCTGAGCAACATCCAGTATGTTGGATGGAAAGACACACACTGAGGCAAAGGGAAGCAGGAAGGGTCTGGCAGGAGGGTATTGGGTTTGGGATGGAGTGACTTAACCTCCAATTACTGGGATTTTTCAGCCAAGACTAACACTCCTGCTGGAGTGTGGAAAAGCCCCTGTCAGCACTGTTAAACCATTGTGCAGGGGCATGGCAGTGCTGGGTTAAACCACCACCTGGTTTCTGCAAGGCTGCACTTTCAGAGGTACAAAATTGGGGTCCCCAGGGCAGAGCCAGCATCCCTGGCATTGGGGGTGACGAGCTGGGATTTCACCCTAGGACTTCATCTGAATTCCCAAGATACACGAGACCTGGATGGAGAAGGAAATGATGGCAGCTCTTTGCCATAGGAAGCATAAGGCTTGTGTCTCCACCTGCTCTGAATGTCTCCAGTTCATTCAAAATATTTAAGACAGGGACTTCCCTGGGGTATGAGGCTGCCTTCAGGAAGCCTCTGCAAGGCTACACACACTCCAAAGTGCCACAGCACTGGGAATGGTGCTTTTCTGCCCCATTTCTGGTCCTCTGCTCACTAAAAGTAGATTTTTCACCTTAAACTCCCGAGATGGAGCTAGTCCAGGCAAATCCTCTCACCTTTCCTAGCCATCATCAGAGAGGAATGATGACCTTCAAGGGAATTCTTCTTGCCTAACTTAGACACCCATCCTGGGTGAACTATTTTGAGGCCCCACTCCCCATTGCCTCGATAACCAGCTCAGACTGAGTTGGATCCCATCCTGAGTGACACCTGGCATCACTGACTGACTGGGCCAAGATGCAAGTGCAGTATATGTATAGTTTTATTGGACATCCTTGTCCTGGAAATGAACCCAAATCCATCTCCACAGGCAGTTGTGAGTTTTTAAAACTAGCCTTGTCTCTCCTGATTTCATCAAACTACTGCTTGGTGGAAAACCACCCAAACAACTGCTGGAGGACCTGCCAGGGCCAGCTCTTGGACAGCATCTTGGCAGGTCTCTTAGGTAGGACTTGGCCCTGATGTCCTCCTGAGCAGCTGAGAAGGGCCCAGGCACCAGGAAACTGTGAGCAGTATTTACAAGCTGTGATATAAAGGCCCAAGTGCCAAGCAGCTCCACCAAGACACTGACTCAGCACAGAGGATGCTTTACACTCAAGGAAAGGTATTGCTCACAAGGAAAAACCCAACCTATTCTTTTTCTTCTGCACTTCTTTTATAATAATCATCTTAAGATGAACAATAGATTAAAAAAAATACTTCCCTGTGATTAAGAACTATGAAAAAACAGATTTCCCTCTGTGGCAGGGCTGGTGGCTGTCATCTCCAGTGGGTGTTGCAGGTGTCCATTGCCCTTGTACCTCTGCTCCCAGGTTATGGGTGGTTTTAGAGGACACAGGGGGATGAGGAGGCACTTGGGAGCTGGTGAAAATGCTGTCAACTCTGGAGGTACCTTGAGGGAGGACCCTGGCCCTGAAACCCCACACAGAGCATACCTTGGGGCATTGCTTTCCCCAGACACTTCGATGCTGAAGCCTGAGATGCTGCTGAGAGGGAGGATGCAAAGATACCAGTGACAGTCACACCCCATCTCCACTGCCAAGATGGAGATGGAGGTGAGGTTGTGTCTCCAAAGTTCTTGGATTGGTCACTGCCAGTACCCAGAAAGGAATCAACACCTTATTCCCTCTAACTTGCAAAGGAAAAAGGGCAGTGGTTTAATGAGAACAGAAGCCACACGAATCAAGATGACAGGAAAGAAAAAACAAAAAGGTGCAGAGTATAAGCCAGACTGCCTACCACAGGTACCTCACTTGTGCCAAGAGAGTAGATAAGTCAGTCCTGACAGTAAATCCCTGCCCAGGCACTGGGGGACACAAGGTCTCCTGGAGGAGAAAAAAAAATCAAGAGGACAGGATCTCATTCTGGGGCATCCCCAAGTCCTTTTCCCCTCCTCACTGACCATGCAGGCAGGGAGAGAGGCACACCAAGAGCCACCCAGTTGCATTTGCCCATCTGTCTGAGGCAGAAGGGTTCTACTCTTGCCTTATTTCCTCTGAAACTGTTTCTCCAAGCGATTCACCCAAGATGCCACAGGAATGTGGTGTGGATCAGGGAGGGGAGCTGCAGGGAAGTCTCCCATCTAAGTGGTTTAGCAGGAGCAGATATCCTCCTCCTTGTGTGGGTGAAGCTGCCAAGCATTGGGCTCAGAGCTCAGCCCCATCAGCCCCATCCCTTGTGCTTCCCAGATTTCCAGGAGCTTCCCAGTCTTTGGTGCTGCTCCTGTCTTGAGGTTGGACAATGCACTCCCCCTGAGGTGGGTGTAGGCTGAGAGGAAGTGGAGGATCTTACACTCATCCCAGGGGTTTATCTCATAGGGACAGGTGATGCGACCCTGCCAGCCTCTTTGCTGAGACCCATGACACCCCCTATTTGACTGTCTACACCAAAAATACTCAGGGTGGGCAGTGAAGTAATGAGCCATGGGGCAGCACACATCTCCATGGGGTGGAAAAGCAGAAGCAGCAGCCAGGACACTGCTCCTCACTCTTCCTCCTCATTACAGGGCAGGTACAGAGCTCATTGCCAGAGCTGAAAGCTCATTTAGAAGGTCTAAATTGCAAATACAAAGCAGGACAATGCAGTATCTCCTCTGGTCAGTTGTAGGTACCTTGCCTGGGTGGTAGATATTCCTGATATTCCTGATACACCTCTGTCCAGTTCCTGCAGAGTACAGGGTGCAGGCATGGAGTAAGCTGCTTATTTATAAGTAAATAACACTGAATATTAAAGTGGACTGCCCAGTTGTATGGATTACAATATGCTGAGATTAAGAAAAGTGTTTTGATTAAGGAAAAAAAATATATCTTTTCTCTATTGCTAGAAGCAACTTCAGAGCTAAAAAAAACCCATACTTTCAAGTCTACCTTACAAGACAGACTGCTTCATGGATTTCTCCCCAGATGCTGGAAGTGACTGAGTTGCTGCTTGCTGGTTTTTTCCCTGTCTCAGGGAAAGCTTGAAATTTCAGCTGGGCTTCAAAAGTCTCTGTAAGAGGCTTTTTCTTCCTATAACTTGGACAGAAACTTTCCATTTCTACAGCTACCAAACACCCAGCAACTTGCTATTCACTTTAATATCCAGCTCAGCTTTTTTCCCACCTAGCATTATTATTATCACAATAAAACTAATTAGGTCTGATATGCCTAAAAGGACTTTGCCAAGATACCTTACCTCAAGTGTATTGTTCTCCAGCTGGGAGTTGCTGTGTGACCACATCTCCATCGAAACTTGTTTTACTTGGCTTGTTTCTCAATAGGATTAGGTCACCATTCACCCCACACATACACACAGCAAATTAATTAAATACCAAGGAGGAAATAAAACCAGCAAGACCCAGAAACTGAGTGTATTGTGTCCTTCCCTCTCACTGATGGGAACGCAGGGAAATGGGAAACTGCTGATCAGAGCAATGTGGCATTTTGAACTTCTCTCCTATTTACTGGTTGCTGATTTTTAGAATAAGCTGACTTCCACCTTGTGTTGCAACAGGTCCTAGAGATGTCAGCTAATTTAATAGTCATGCCAAATAGACAGTGTGCACTCCATAGCACAGTAGTAGTGAAGACAGTACAATATATTTATAGAGCACATCATCAGATGAAGCCAAGAACCAGCATAAGCTGGTGAGGAAACATATTTTTCTTTACCAATATTAATTTGCAAGAGAATAATACCAGTTTAAACCCAGATTATATCTGGTTTGGTAAATTTAAGTATAGTTTACTTTGTTCTACTGTCTTATAACTTGTAGGAGTTCCCTGGGGGTCCTAGCAGAGGTGATGGATGCTTTGGTGTGGCAGGTGCTCTGTGGATGTCTGCAAGCTGAGGTTTAGACTTAGCATGGCTGCTAGAGGTACAAAATGACAGGTGGGAGATGTGGGCTGTGGAGGGATGGGGACACATGGAAAAAGAGAAACAAAGGTGGTTAAGGACTTAATGAGTTTGAAAGCTCCTGTGGGTGAAGCGATGCCAGACCTTGTACCCCCTGGCAGGTTCAGATGGCAAATGCTGCTGTGAAGAGCAGAGATCAGCAAACCTGAAATAAAACTTATTTTGTATGCAATATAAAAAAAAATTTTGCTTGTCTGTGACCTCTAAGTTGAAATGGGGAGAGAGAGAGAGAGAGAAGCAAAGCAAACCCCAGCAGGCCAAGGTTGGGTATATGCAGATGGCAGCAGGACAAGCACAATGCCTGTAAAGCTGCCTCTCAGAAAAACACAGAAATGGGGCCATTTACAGTCAGTGGAGTTCATGTCTCCTCCCCAGCAAATATATCATACCTAGGGGAAGTTTTATACACAGGAGGAGAACCTGTGCTGAGACAGGCACATGTTTAGAGTTAATGCAGCATCCATAAATGTCATGTTGCCATATAAATCCCTTCACTCTGGATGTCTTGGCTTCATTCTTCACACAAGCTGCTCCAGCTCAGTTGCCTTTACAAACAGAAAGGATTTCTTTGGCTGCAGGCTCAGCTGGAAGCCCTGAGCATGCTCTGCTGCTGTGCACAGCTTCTGGATTTCAAAGAGCAAACACAGGAGCCGCAGAGCAAGCTGCCATCCTCTGGTGCCACTGGGAAGCAGAGGGGCCAGCATCACTCCTGAGCATCCATAGGAACTGCTGGAGCTGAATTCCTTCATTTGCCAGGTCCTCTTGGGTGCAGGATAGCAGGGGGAGTGAGCAGGGCATACTCAGACCTGCATTTATCCCTGTTTAGTGCATCCCATGGAGCTGTCTTTGCACCACCCTGCTTGATGTATCTAACCTAGGTGCTGGGTAGCAAATGTTGGTTTTCTGGGCTCTTTCTACAGTCAATGGAGAGACAGAAATTTCTCTGGAGGATGAGTCAAAGACACTAATTTAGAGCAGGGAAGCAGGCACTAAAACAGAACAGAGTAGCATGGAAACAGCCTTGACATGAGGCTTACTCACACAGCTGGGACAGCCCCTGCCAGGGCAGGAGCAGAACAAGAGACTCTGAAGAAGTTTTCCCTGCAAGCCATAAAGGATCTGAGGAGGGAAATTGTGGTAATGGATAAAGACACAGGGTCTTGGCAAAGGGCATCTGCACCTACTCTCAAGTTGCTCTGCAACCCCAAGGCAGAGAGAGCTCAGTAAGAGGCTGCCCCACACCAGCAACCTCGAGAGAGGTGATGGAGCCAGCAGTGACAACCAGGCAGGGGCTTAGCCCTCATCCAGGCACGGAAACACCATGGGTTGCCACAGCAATGAAGTGGAAAAGCTTTGCTGAGGTTGAAGAAGCAAAGACAAAAGGCTGGAAAGACAAACATCTGGGATCTGCAGGCACTCTCTGGCTCACGTCAGCATGCCAAGAAAGGAACTGAGGACCTAAAATGCCTGGGAGACTAATCAGCAGCTCTGAATAACAAGCTCCAAGCACTAACATCTGGCTGATGGGAGCTTGCTGCTACTCACAGATATTCCCATCTCAGCTCAGAACAGCCTGTCCACAGCACCAGCCTCTGCACAGGCTGTAAATCCTGAAAGGGCCCTGGACCACCCTGGATGTGATAAATGGGCAACAGGCCACTGTGAGCATGACAAGGTTTGGCAAATAACTAGTCTTTAAGGTGTAGGGATGTGGTATTTAGGGGGCCACACTCCTGCTTGGCTGTGCTCAAATGGTCCTAAGCACTCAAGGCATTAATGGCTGTTGCCAAAGGAGTCAAAAGCTGCTGTTTCATTCTGGTATGGTCCCTCAGATAGGGTCCTGTTTCTAAGCCAGTATCTCAATTCTCAGTAGACATTTTGAGTCAGGGAAATACAGGTTATATTTGAAATCCAGCATCATATATGATGGCCAAAGTCTCTCCCTGCTGCTTTTTCAGACACGGGAGCATCAGAAACTCCCATCAAGTGCTGCACAATTCACTGCCTCATGCAGGCAAAAGATTTTCACACTGGAGATTTTCACAGAATGCCCATGGAAAATAAGATCTTAAGGTGTGAGTCAGGTCTCCCTGTCCACACAAGCCTGGAGCCCTCTTTACAGTCTGAGTTCAGGGGAAGGAGGGCTGCAGTCACAGTTACTCCAGACAAAATGTCCATAGGGCTTAGAGGTGCTCTGCAGCAAAGTCTTCTCTGCAAGCATCTAAATTATAGAGCATGCACTCCACTGCTGGTTAATGATATGATGGTGGCTTTCAGCTGTTTAATCCTAGGTTAATAACTGTGCTGGAGTGAGCACAGCAAGTGCCACACCACCACACATGAACACACAGCAATACCTTTGAGCAATCACACACTACTTTGTTTTTTAGCTCTTTTGTGAATAACTGCTCCATGGTCTGCAAAATCTTGTGAAGTCTTGCTATCAAGTACACTTACCTGTAAAATCTGCTGTTGTCCCTTGCCTAATACTTGGGAGCAGGTAGCAAATGTCCCCCTGTAAGTCTGTGCTACCATTTGTGTGTGTGTGAGCATATGGGGGCTTAAAATCTGGTTATGAAAGTAACTTTCTCTAGCGGTCCATAATTTTTCTGTGGACCTTCATTTTGCTTTTCTCACATTTCTCTGACACACGTGTTATCTATCCTTTCCACAGCTTTGGATTGCATCACTTCAGCACTAGCAAGAGCCAGGATGTAGACAGTCCTAAAGAGCAGATGATCTCCATTACCCCTCACCCTTCTTGCAGAAGCAATCACACTATCCATACCAGGCACCATCCACACAGCCCCACAAGAATTGCCTAATAGCACAGCAATTAAAAAAAAAATGAAAGAAAGAAAAAGAAAAAAGGGCAAAACCCTCTTGAAACCTACTGTGAGGAAGCCAGGATATGGGCTCTGGTCTTAACAAGGACACTTTCCTTGTCTTTTGGCAATGGTAGTTTTGGAAGAGTGAAATCTCAATTATTTTGAGCTGCTTTATCTGAACAGCTTGTTCTCATTAAGCAGCACAAGCACTTCACACCTAATTGAAGAGGGCAGATAAAATGAATGTGAATGCCCTAATCAGGGGAAAGGAACTGAATGTCTCCACAACAGAGAGGGCAAGAGTTGGCTAGGGGAAAAGCGGTTCCACTGAGATCTTGTTTCTCAGAGCTTCAATTCCCTTCTCCAAAAATGAGGGTTACAGGATTTCTGTGTTTTACAGAGTTTTCTGAGCTTTTATATTCCAAACCAGAAAGTTCTGTATTTAAAACCCAGATTGTGTGGGGTCCTGAGGAACAGAGGAGTTGGGACTCAGGTTGAGATAATTCTCTTGCATGCAGTGAAGTCTTTGTGCTTCTCTGTGCAAATTCAGAGCATGAGCTCAGAAACCACATTTTTCCATGAATGGTACTGCAAGGCCTTGCCTACCACTGCAGTCTTGTCTCTAGTGATCTGGAAACCCATTTTCCAGTAAGGATCCTGGATAAATTGCCAGGCACTCAATCCCATGACAGGTTGAGCTTTCAGCGATTGGGTGCTTAGTCAATAAAAGTTTGTAATGTAAGCTGCATGTCTGAGTGTCACAGATCAAGTCATTTAAGTCCACATTATCCAAGAAGGTGAAAATCCTGGCTTAGACAGCCAAGCAACATCCATGGGATTTGGATGTGTGCTGCCTCACATTCATGGCAGACAGGAGGAATTTCCAAAGCTGGATCACAGATCCCCCTCAAGATCATTGAACACTTCTGAAAATCTTCCCATGTGTCTACATGATTTACCAAGAATTTAGGTTTGCTTTGAAGAGAAGGGTAACATGGTCAAATGTGCTGCAATCCTGACCTCTTTCCCTCTCAGCTACTAAAGGCAGGAGAATAAATTGTAGGAGATGTACTCAGGGCTTCAGTCTCAGAAGTTTCTAATGCTGGGACAAAAGGGATCCTGGTGACAGTAAGTAATTATTATTTTCTCTATATGCTTTTTTAACCCCATTTGCCTGCAGGGTAAGAACAGACTTGCTTAGATTAATGAAAGTGGTGTGGTGCTGTACAAGTGCCTGGGAGGTGGAAAAGGATTAAGAAATGGTGGATTGTCATTTCACCACTGGCAAAAAAATCTTTTGGGAGCTGGAGAGTGTTTCATCAGCTAAAACCTGGGCCATTTATTGGCTGGTGGAACACAGTCATGTCATTATTTGTCATTGGGATGGCAACTGGGATTGGAGAGAGCATGGACAAATTCCTGCTTCTGATCAGCTCCAGGCATCCTCAGCCAGAGATGCAGCCAAGCAGGTGTTATAGCCCCAAGACCCAAGATTTCAAGCATGACTGAAGGGACAAATTCCAGCCACCACTCTCATCAGGACATGGATTACAAAATCAGCTGTTCTTGAGGCACTGTTCACTATCAGGGGCAAAATAGGTGTGAGCACCTGGGCAACAAGGTGACATCTCTCATTCTCCTAGACCTAAAGGTCAATAAACCAGCAGAAAATCCAGCAAAAGAATACACAAAAGGTTTTTACAGGGAGGGAAGGAAACTTCTGTTCTCACTTTTCAGCTAAGACAGAAATTAATGGGAATTTGAGTGAGTGGGGAAGAGCTCAACAAGATCAGGGCACTGAGCCCCTGGGGGACTGGCAAAGAACCTTGCCTATGGGGATCTGAGGCTTCTCTCCATCACCCAAATGTGGTTTAGGGTTAATACATGTAAACTGCAACACAAGCTCAGCTGGAAAGACTGGATGACCAATTTGTTTAATCTGATTCCCATTCAGACAGATCTCTGTTCTGCCTTGCTGTGTTTAATCCCATTAATAAGCACATCACTGCTCTGGCACGCAGCACCCACACTTCTCATAGCAGCCACTGCTACTGAAAGACCAAACTGCTGATCTACAGTGCTCCTTTGGAATACTTGTGATGCACTTCAAGTGAAGAAGCACCAAAAAAATCATTAAAAATTGCATCATTTTGAGTGTATTTCCTTTCATACACTCCCACTCTAGAGATCCTACCACTTAGTAACATTTCTGTATTTAATCCCTTCCTAAAATAATTTTTTTCCATTGAGAAATTTGCAAGGGTTTGGGGGGGGGAAGTTGTTTGCTGGTTGGATGGAAAGAGAGAAACTAAATGATTTCCTGGCTGAGCTTTATGTGTCAAGTTTTAGCTTGCAGCCAGATTTTTTTAGCCAAGTTATAAAATCTGAAGGTAATTCCAACTCTCTCCCTCAGTGATTTTTATGAAGTAACTCCTGACATGTGCTAAAATAAAAGGAGACTTCACACCATGGAGGTGCTCAACAAGAACGAGGACACCCATCCCTGAGCAGAAGGAAAGAACAGGAGCACAAGTCACTCTAGGTAGAACTGTCAGAAAGCAGAAAGTCAGCCCCAGCTTACTAAAAAATGGTGAACATGTTGATGAGATTCTCATCTGGAGGGTGTTATGGTCATGTCTTCCAGCAAGAAGGACACAGAAGTCCATCACTAAGCTATGGACAATGTAGTATTCTTCCAGCCTTTTTGTCACATTTGTCATGTCAGATCAATGCAGCTGTGATGTCCCAGCCTGCGCCAGTGAAGTGGCTGGAGTGTCTGCATCTGCTTGTGAACCAAGGAGAAAGAAAGAAGAGAAGAGAAGAGAAGAGAAGAGAAGAGAAGAGAAGAGAAGAGAAGAGAAGAGAAGAGAAGAGAAGAGAAGAGAAGAGAAGAGAAGAGAAGAGAAGAGAAGAGGAGAAGAGAAGAGAAGAGAAGAGAAGAGAAGAGAAGAGAAGAGAAGAGAAGAGAAGAGAAGAGAAGAGAAGAGAAGAGAAGAGAAGAGAAGAGAAGAGAAGAGAAGAGAAGAGGAAGAGAAAAGAGAAGAGAAGATGAGTAACCATGTGCACCAGAAACCCATGGTGAGACTTGGGTTCCTGAAACCCAAGATCCCAAGTGAAACCCACTGTGAAAATACTGGGACTAAGGGCTACATCCACGTTAGCTAATTAGTTGGAGCAACAGGAGCACATCTGCACACTGAAGTTCTAGATGAGTTTGTAAAGAGCAAATACATGGGGAAAGGGAATCAGGTGCATGATGGACCAACCATGGATCCCTTGCGTTCCCACCAGGAGCTTGAGCAGAGGGGTATCTGCAGCAGCCTGCCTGGGTTTTCCTCGGGAGGAATCTACTCAGTGTGCACCTCTCTGGGAGCCAAACCAACACTTGCTAAACCAAGCTGTTTACTCCTCATTGGGCTCTCTCCCTGTCACAAAGGAGATACTGCACTATTTCAACAGAAGTTCTTGACAAATCTAAGACTGCTGTCCCCAGAGGTGTTTTCCCTGAGCTTCACTGGCTTGGGAAAACTCTAGAAAACAGTAGCTCTCACAACCACTGCACACCCTGCAAGGCAAATGGTTTCACACTTGCTCCCATCATTCCTGATGGGCTGGCTCCAGCTTCTTGAGGTCTCAGCACTGGGCTGATGGGGCCCCTGGCAGCTCGGCTGCAGACAGGAGGTGGTGATGAATGTGCAATGAGGCTCCAGGATTGTGTAATTCAATTGTATCTCAGAAACAGCAGCTGGCAGCTCCCCAGAGAGCCATCTACCATTGGAGCTCACTGCATTTCTCCCCCTGAAGTTTCACTTGAAAGCTCAAGCACAGAGGAGGGCTGGCTCAGCTCTAAGCTAACCCTCCTGTTTCCCTCCACTTGACACACTGCAAATCCTTACTGGTGCTGACATCCACACTCTCCCAAAATCCCATATTTTTCAAGAACAGTTGAACCAACAAGTGCTGGGATGCAGAGCCTGTGAAGCCACCTTGGCTGTGTTTGAATGCCTTCTGGAAAGATCCTAATGCAAGACAGACATTCACGATATGTTTGCACTTGTAACTAAGTGTTGGCTACACTTGAACTTGGCTGTAATGAGCACTCCCCAAAATACCACACATGAAATGCAGGCAAGGAGACAGGGAAAGTGGTTTCAGAGTTATGTGTGAAGGAAGGCAGATGTCTAGAAGCAAGAAGCTAGTAGATCTGATGATCCCCATATTGCCTCCCAGCTCTACTAATGACTGCCTGCACCCTAATGCCAACAAAAATTTGGTTTCACACTTCATTTGGGAAGTGAGTCCTTCAGACACAATCAGAAAATGTTTTTCAGGTACATCATGAGGCTAGAACTGGACCAAGTTCAGTAAAAAACACAGATGTTCAATTCTACTCAAGAATTCCAAAAAATGTGGTTTGCCCCAACTTTTTTTGGTGTGTGAGGAGGGGATGGGAAGTGACATATGAGAGGAGACACTGCGATAGACTCAAGGCAATGAGTGTCAGACTTGCTTATGTGAACACCTGGTAATTTGGATAAGGTGACAGAAAGGACATCCAAAGTAATGGGAAAGCAGTTAAAAAACCAGCCATTTGTCCAACAGCCATGTTAGCTTGCATGTGCCTTTTGAAGTCAGTGGCATCCTTGCTGGGTGGGTGTAAACTCACGTCTTAGGTCACTAATTTGAGTAGTTAAATTTAGAGAAGACAATTGAAAATGCATGTGACATCCTTGTATATCCCTTCAGTTTTTAAGGAACTATTTCCCAGGAACTCAAAGCTTATTCGAAGGCTTTTTCAGACAAAATAAAACTGATGCATACGTAATAATAATAAAGAAATTAGAGAATTACAGGGATAATCCAACAGAAACACCAGTTGATTCAGTTACTGGGCTGAATCCCAAAATTCAGTCTTCTCCTTGGGTTTGCAAACAACCTTTTGCCTCTTTGTTTTGTGAGCTCTTCTTACATCACTGTCTGATGCAGACTTCCATTTGGGATTGAACACAAAAGGTTCCACTTCTCCTGCTTATCAAAGTACCCTAAAGTAACAAGGCCACTTTTGCAATCTGAATGAGGCTTCAGATTTCAAACTCCTTTATTACTTTACTTCTGTGCATATGACTCGGAGTTCATGAGGTCTACACAAAACCACATACAAGGGAAGAGGGAAAGGGCAAGTTCATGTAACAAACTCAACATTACCTGAAAAGATAGTCAAGTATCTTCAAGTACCAACTCCTCTCCATATTAAATTGCAGGGGGTTGTATGCATTTATACCTAATCAATTCTGAGCTGAGTTTTGAATCTTGTATGGCAACACAGAAGATGAAGACATATATTGCCTGGACTTAAAAACCCTCATTAAATGATGAGCTTGCAGTAATGGCCATGACAAATCCTAACTGCAGATGGGCAGTCCTCAGTCTTCATTCTGTGTGTGTATTATACATTTAACCACTATAGGTGTTTCAGCACACACACAATTCCCACACAGCATCTGCCAGGCTTGCAAAAGTTCTGAAGGAGAGGACACAGCTCTGCTCAGCTTGGACAAAACAGAACCAATTCACTGTTGCAGATTTCCCATGTCTTCAAGGGCAATGTGGTGCTATAGGGAACTTTCACTCCTTGTAGCCACCAGAGTCTAAAGTCTCCTGAAGGTTACCTCACAAATCCCTTTTCCTATTTTCATCAGGACCCAAAAAAAACCCCCTGTAGCAGCCATGTTATTCCAGCCTCCCTTTCAACAGCTGCTGGACCCCTTTGAGCAGGGGTTTGTGATGCCAGGACCATTGCTACAGCCCCAGCTGGTGGCAGGTCACCAGTGTGCTGCAGGACTCAATCTCTTTCCTGCTCCTTTTTTAAACTTCATGGTGTCAGCTGAGTTGAACCAGTTTTCTGGACTCTTTCCCATTCCCTTAATACTTCAGCAAAGAGCACTCCGAGTGGGAAAGGGCTCAGCACACATCTTTAAAGGAACACACAAGCACTACTTGGCTGTCACTGCTGTGACAGAGATGGATCTGTCCTTGCCCTCCCCGTTTTTAAAGCTGCTCTGGTGTGGCTCGTTGCCACAGGGAATGTAAAAAGACTTCTGTTCTGAAGTGATTTTAGAGGACATCCTCCATACAGCAATGCTTGTTCTCACCCTGACTCTTCGGCTGTAGTGGAGCTTGGGAAGAAGAGACCCTTGGACAGCTTCTGACCTTACTTTTAGGGCTGCTTCTTGTTCACTCCTGTGGTTGGGATTTCTGTGTGATCACAGCTGTATAAAGTTTCCCATGGCCCACAAGGAGACAAATCACTAAGGATGGGGTTTAGGGCAAGGACATTGAGTTCTCCATTACATGGTGTATAGCCCCCCAAAAAAATGTTTTCTGTCAGTCATACTAGAAAATAGTATTTTGGAAGCTCAGGCCCAGTACAGGGCAATGAGGACAACAAAGATCATTTCTATTTAAACCATATTAAATCTGATTTCCTGTATAAAACTGTTTGGGGTCATTCGCTTTGCTTACCAGATGAACTCAGCAGGTGCATAACTTCCCTAGGAAAAAAGATCCAGTCCCTTTCTGAATGCTGAGATCCAATCCTTTTCCATCATGTCCCCTGGCAAACTGAAGATTAATGATCTACTTCAGTTTAAAAAAACACTTCCTTTAAGTCGGGTTATATGAACCTACATTGCTCCCAATTTCCAGTTGCAGTTCAAATAAAAAAAAAAAAATTAAAAATTAACAGTTCTGGTTTGATTTCCAAGTCAGGAAATCCTTGCTATAATTGCAGCCTCCCAGGTAAGTCCTGCTCCCTCTAGGCTCCCACCCAAGCTACATCCAGGTGTTTCAGGAGGTGCTGCTTTCCTCTCCAGAGAAGCACTGTGGCCTCTGGCAATCACTAATTAGCACTTTGCTGATCAACCAAGTGCCAAAGAGTATTTGCTTCTGTATCACTGCTAACTCTGTAACCAATAATTACATTTTTGTCAGGCTGCCAGAGTCCTCACACACACCTGCATGCTGCCCACACAGTCATTAGGAAAAGATTTATAATAATTAATTGTAACATTCCTACCATAAGTCTCCCCACCCACTTCCAGCAGCAGCATGTAAGCCCAGTGATGGGCATGTCTTATTTCCTCTCCTTGTTACCCAGGTTTACAACATTAGAATAAAGGCAGTTAAAAACATCTTCTGTTTGCATCCTTTTGAAGTTCTTATTCAATTTTTTCTCCCCCTGACATCTTAATTTAATTCTAGGTGAGGCATCACACTTTCTTTTTCTTCTCTATTCCCCTGGTTACTTGTTCATGCCTTCCTGACTAGTCTAGACAGCCCTACCACTTAGGATTTTTCTGAGATGGATGCTTTCCAAACTCCAAGGCTCTCCTCCCACAGAATATGGGCCAAGCTTCACAAAACCAAACCTCTACCTACAGATCACCACTTCCCCACCTAGCAATTGACTTCCAGAGCTGAAGAAGTGGGAACTGAAGGCAGAGCATGATACTCATGACCTCCAGGGCTCTATCCAGCTTCCAAAGGTATCTGTTGCCCATGCAGCATCCCATCAAGCTGCATCCCTTGTGCTGGGATTTCCCCCCTCTCCCTGCTCCATGATCACACAGGGAGCTTCCCAGGCTCTTAATGCTCCTCAGCCCCTGCTGCAGTGCTCCTCTTGCTGTTCTTCATGCTGCTTGTCTTTGGGAAAGGAAAAAGCCCTGTTGAAATTTTCCTTCTCCCTGACTTGCTTCTAATCTGGTTTGCATTTTATTCTTTCTTTCTTTTATTTTTTTTTCCCCTCACCATGTTCTGGTTTTACATCCTTCTCAGCTTTCACTTTCTCTCGCAGGTTGCTGGCACCACTGACATTCATCTGCACTTAATCTTTTTGGGGTTAAGTCTTGCACACAAATATTTGCTTTCCCTGTTGGCACTTCCAACCCCGTTTCAGAGTCTAGGCAAAACTCTGAAATTTCCCTGTGGCAACAGCAGTGGGAGGTCCCAGACAGTCAGGGAAGGGGCTTTACTCCCTCTTTTCTCATGGACCTGCATCACAAAGCATTTGTGGGAGCCAATTCCCATCCAGGATAGGGCAGAAACAAACTTCTTGGAGGCTCAGACATCAAACATGATCTGCAACATTGACTCCTATGCTACAAGAGGATAGAGGATGGAGGTCAACAGGCTCACAAGTGCCATAGAGGGTGTAAATAGGCACTGACAGCATCTTTCATCAGTAGAACTGAGGGCATTAAATGATACAGCAGCAGCTAGGTTTAAGGCAACCAAAAAGCGGTTCATTATTCACAAGAGGAGGATGGATCCCTTCATGGAAGATAAATCCAGTGAAAGGCACTGAATGTGTAGAAACAACTAAGTATACAGAAATAACCTGACCACAGAGAGTCCTTTACCTGAAAACATTGGAGGCTGGGAGACCATTAGCAGGAACCACCAGATGTTGTTGCCCTCTTCTTAATCTCCTCCCCAGATACCTGCTTTACATTGGTATCTCCTGCTCTTTTCCAGAAACTGTGTTTTTCTGAGTAGCATGTCTCCTCTGCTTGCCATGGGGCAATCCTCTGTTCCAGCCACATGAACAGAAGCAAGATTGTGGGTTTTTTGGCTGGTTCTTCATGACATCTTTAGGTTCCTCCAGCCCCAAAGTACCCAAAATCCTTCACACCAACTTCTTCCATCACAGCCACAGATTGCACACATAAGAAATTGCAGGTGCAGGCTCAGAAAGAGCAGAAAGAGGACTGTATTCCTGAACATGTGATTCTTCTTCCTTTGAAGTCAGTGTGAGTTTCAGCAGATTTGGAACATGGTCCTAAACTGCTTCTACCCAGGACAGTAGATCATCAGATCTGGCTACTCAATAGATTGCTTAACTTGAATATAGTTTCATTTCCAGTTCCAACTTTCAAAATCAAACCAACACCTATCTTGCACTTCTTTTGTAGCCCCAACTTCTATTCTCCACTTTTTTCCCAGAATACATCATTTTGCATCAATTCAGGGGTTCCAGTGCTGGAGCACCTGCCCAAAGGACTCTCATACTCCACTCTGCTGTTGGCACAGTGCTTTGGAGCCCTGTATGCAATGAAATTCAGTCCTAACTCATATTTTGGGAGCAATACTGTAGAAGACAAGCTCCCTAACTCCTTTCGACTACTGCTTTAAAAATATCCAACCAAGAAGTCAATCCCAAAATAGAATATTTATGCCTAAAATGCATGGAAAAAAATAAGTTCAGAGTCCCATCTAGACTACTTACTTGGAGACCAAATAGAAAAAAGCCCTAAAATCAATGTTGAAGTAATTTAGAACTCTCCATGTAACAAGGTTGTCTTACACGTTGGTTCCAACAACACTGCCTGGATTAGAAAGCTTATTCCAGTTGTTACTACAAGGTTTGGAGCCTAAAGCTTTCTGTGGTCAGAAACAGTGTTCCCTCTTGGTAAAGGATTGATAACATGTGTCCTCTCTTTTTTTTTTCCTTTTCTTTTCCTAAAGCCATTTTGAAAAATGTTTTCAGTTTCATTTACACATTTTGTGCCAGTTCCTAAATCAAGCTCTAACTGACCACAAGCTTTTTTTAAAAAAGGGGGCCAGGGGTTTTGGAATTTCAGAACACAAGGAATTTAAAGCAATTTAGAAAACTGGATTTAAATCCATAAAATAAAACTCAATGTCTTACACGCATTCAGCAAATCTTATCCAAAAGGTTTTATAAGCCAGAAGATAAAGACTCCAAAATGCATCATAAGCTGCAGCCAAATTCAAGCCACCTGGTCCACAGAGCAACAACTGCAGGAGGACTCCAGGCAGTCTGCAATGCTTGTTTCAAGCTCTGGACTTTTCCAGAATCCACTGAATTTAGACACAGAACTGTTGTATCCAGGAAAAGCAGAGCCAGATGAGGCAAATGAGACAGAGCCATTGTCATGGTCAGAGAGCTGTAGCATAAAATGGTCCAGGACCAGGTCAGACACAACCAAGTCCATACAGAACCAAGGCCAGACACCAGTGGGAGCTCCAATGGGCTCTGTTTCTGCAACAATAATATATTGTCTTCATCCAAAAGACAAGAAGAATCCAAACCCAGGGATTTGCAGGGCTCCTCACAGCACTGGCTGCAACACAGGAATTCTTTCAATTCACATTTTATGCTGGGCATGGATTTCTGAATCACAGTGCTGCTCTAGAGAGGTCAGGAACCCCAAAATGCAGCTGTCACTCCCAGCACAGCCTGGGTCATGGGAAGAACCAGGTCTCAATATTTGGACTTGTCACCCATCATGTGTTATGTGCTGAGAGATGCACATTCATTAACCGGCCCCTTCAGTATGAATTTCTGCCTGGAGAAAGCATGGGTGCTGTAAAGCAGGGGACACACCACTGGTATCAGTTAGCTCTGTTTTGCCAGATGTTCCTGTAGGCAGTATTTCTGTTGGCAATTCTCATAATTGCTCTTTCTCATAATTAAATAAAATTAAGTGTGATGCAGCTCCCCATCCTGTGCCACCTGAAAATGCCCATGTGGGCTCCAGCTGCCATGGGAGAGGATGATGTCCCAGTGATGAAATACTGAAATTCCTGGTGAATTCCCAGTCTCATGCCCTCTCAGATCCCCTGTGTCATCTCAAAGAGACACAGGCAGCTGGGTTGCTCCCATAGAGGTTGGTGTCTGTCTGCTGATTCCTAGCCAGGGGTGGAACTGGCAGTGACACCCAGTAGGCCTCACCTCTGAACTTTCTGGGCTTGAGGGTGGAAAAAATAAAGAATTTAATGTTTGTTCTTTTAGTAGGTTCCCTGAAGAGAATAAAAACCAAACAAAAAACCAAAAACCCCCAACATATTATGGTAACTGAAAGCACATTTCTAAGACACTGAAGAAGAGAAGAAGAGAAGAGAAGAGAAGAGAAGAGAAGAGAAGAGAAGAGAAGAGAAGAGAAGAGAAGAGAAGAGAAGAGAAGAGAAGAGAAGAGAAGAGAAGAGAAGAGAAGAGAAGAGAAGAGAAGAGAAGAGAAGAGAAGAGAAGAGGGAAAGGAAAGGAAAGAGGAAAGGAAAGGAAAGAGGAAAGGAAAGGAAAGGAAAGGAAAGGAAAGGAAAGGAAAGGAAAGGAAAGGAAAGGAAAGGAAAGGAAAGGAAAGGAAAGGAAAGGGAAAAAAATAAGATTCCCGGGGATCACCTCAGAGGAAGGGACAATATACTGAAAGCAAACATTAACACTGCAATAGCCACATTCCCAGCTCAGTAAGGTTGGGTAGAGACCAGCCCTGTCCACTGCCAATGTGTTGTTAATGTTTAAAGACACATGTGGGCTTAGGAGCAGGTCAGGGTACACAATTAATTAGCCCTGGGCAAGCCTGAGATCTCTCCATTTCAAAACTTAGGAAATGCTGTAAATACCATAGCAAATGCAATTACCAGAGCGTGATAAACACCATTTCATTAGCAGGGACCACAGGAGGCTTCTCCCATTTCAGGCATTTCTGACAATGAGCAGGAACCAAACCAGAGGCTGATCCTGAAATCCAGACACAGAACAGGCAATCGAGTGCCTCAGGGATCCCTCCAGTCTGGTATTTTGGCTTTAGCCCTTCTCTGTCCCAGCACTGCAATGGAAGGAGCCAGCTCCTTCACATCCTCAACATCTGCAATGTGTTTCTGGAGCAATGTCCATCCATAAGGAACAGGATACATCCTAGCAGCTCCAGGATGCCCCTGACATGGAAATGCCAGGACAGTTCTGTGAGTCTTTCAGCTGCTTCTAGGAGCTAAATATTGGAGGGTTTTGCCACTAGATGTGTTTTTACTACATTTTTATTGCATCGGGAAAAACTTGAGCATAAAATATTATTTCCAGGATACACTTAATCTATACCTTTGGGGAAAGAACCAAGAATCACATTTGTTCCCCTGTCCTTTGAAACTGAGACTTAAGAAAACTCAATGAGGAGTTCAAGGGACAGACCATGAAGTGTTCACTGGACTCAGATAACATGTGCCTGAGCCTAAAACATGTAAAAGGGCAGAAACCCGGTCACTGATGGTAGCAACAGCCCTTCCCTGGGGTTTTTTAAACCCTTCCCTTGGTTTTCTTCCAATCTGCAGACTTTTCCCAACATCAGTATTATTGTCCCACACGGCTGTAGTTTTTTGAAGGGCCCAGGGAACTTGCCAGTGATTTTTAGAAAAATTCACCTATATGCTGTCTTCTCAAATTCAGACCATGGAGCTGGGCTTGGTACCTCCTGGAGCTGCTCAGCCACAGCATAGGAGATCCAAACCCTCTCCAGATGGAGCAAGATGTTGCCACATCCACCCAGTGTGAGGAATTAGACGTGGACATGGGCAGTGTTTTGAAACTCTAGGTAGTTCCTCCCAGATCCATGTCATGACCTGTGCAATGGATCTTTTTCCAGAGGCAGGTAGCAAAATGAAAATGTTGTCTTCTGACTAAGAGACCCACTAACTGATGACAATTTCACCACATCATCTGGTTACACACTTTATAAATTATTTCATCATTTCCTCTTTCCATGTTTTTGCTTTTTTTAAAAAATTTCTCTCTTTTACATCTTGTTTTTTTTTAGGATTCATAGAATCACTAAGTCTGGGAAAAAACCTCTATCATCAACACAACACCACCAAGCCCACTAAGCCAAGTCCTGAAGTGCCACATCTATATCTTTTCTGAACAACTCCAGGGATGGTGGTGACTCCACCACATCCCTGGGCAGCTTGTTTCAATGTCAGTGCTCTTTCAGCAATTTTTTTTTTTTTTTTTTTATAATATCCAATCTGAATGTCCCCTGGTGCAACTTGAGGCCATTTTATTTGTCTCTACTTCCAGATACCTCCCAAAGAGAGGTACTTACAGGAAAAAACAATCTTCCTGTTTCCCACAGATAAACCACAATCATAAAGAATCTCATTGTAAGACATCTTTTATGTGCCATGAATAAACTCTCTCCCACCCACCTGAGACCTCAGAACTCTTCTAAAGCATGGCCTGGCATCTGGTAGAGCTCCCCTATGGTCATTATGTCTAAGCCCCTTTCTCATTATTCCTCCTCTTCCACACCCCATGATGATGCTTTTAAGCTGGAAAAGAGCATTCCTGTTCTGCAAGAAAATGGAGGATTTTGAGTGGGTGCAGCTTCTATGTTCGTGCTTCAAAGGCTCTGAAACAGGACTTCTTTACCCATGTAATGGAAACAGGGACTTACAGAATCCAAATTTCTGTTCTTACACTCAGCCAGCATCAGTACAAGTTGTTCCTCCATTTTGACTTTTCTTTCTCCCTCTCCTCAAATACCATGGAGTTATGCAACGAGCTGAATTTTTTCCACATTAAAAACTTATAATAAAACACATCCATAAGGACATAATTGTGTTCAGACCCTGTCTAAAAGCCCTGGAAAGATAAAAAGCAAGCCAAACAAATGACTGTGCTCTGAAATGGGTTTAAAGTGAAGACAAATGGAGGTGATAATCCCATTACATTTGGAGGCAACGAGGAGGACACTTGTCACAGTCCACCTGGAGAAGGAAGACAGGCTTCATACCACTAACAGGTTGGAATAAACCACAACCAAACCACATTTGCTCATGTCTCAATGAACCATTCTCCTTACTTAGATAAGGCAGTGCCTGAGCAATCAGGTTGGAAGGCACAAAGAGGGAAGGAAGGGTACAGGATGTGTATGAATAAGCTGACAGAAAAAGTATTCAGAAAGTTGTTTCTAATCCAAGTGAACATTAATCCTGGGTCGAAATGAATTGTCTCCACTGGACTGGGATACTGAGGTGAAATTGTCACCATTTAGTGGGTCATCATTTCCCCTACCACACCTGCCCCACTTTTACCATCTGCAGAATGGGCACAGCTCTGCTGCCCTGCATGGTGGGGAAGGTCAGTTTGGAGGTGACAGTGAGCAGGTACTAGTTTGCATTATTGTCCCATGTCTCAATACAAAACATTGCACTGGCATCCCCCCTTGCAGTAGCTGGTCCTTCTGCTGCTTCCCCATTGACCTAGGAAATGCAAAAAAACCCAAACAAAACAACCTGCAGAACAAGTCTATGAAGTGCTGTGAGATCTCAGGAATATTTTTTCCCTTGCTGACTCTTTTTTGGGCAGAAAGTCAGACCTGGCTTTCTAGCTTTATTAGTTCCCCTTCACATTATACAGTGTCATGGAAACTTGCTTCTCCCTCAAGTATATTTTTCCTGACCATCATTCATTTTACAGATAACTGGACTAACAGTTGTAGCAGCATTTTTTTTAAAAAAAAAAAACCCAAAACCTGGCAAACTAGGGCAGCAAAAGGAGGTTGTCACTGCATCAGCTGTCAGAAGCACCTGCAATGAGCTGTTGAGTTGGTTGTGCTGAACCTGCATACTCCCAGTGCCCTGAAACTGGATGCTCTGGTTTGTCACTTGGCACCAGCAGCAGTGAGGGGCTGCGTGTTTCCAGGGCAGGTGGCAAAGCCAAGCCTGGCATCACCTAGATGCTCCTGGCTGGGTGAAACAGAGCAAGGACACTTCTCCAGGGTAATTTGGAAAGGCACTTGGCTGGCAGAGCTGGGATGGGTTTAAAAGGCTCTGTCTGCAGCTTCCATTAGGGATTTGAGCTGCTGCTGCCTCAGCGCCAACGGGACTTGCCAGTCGTGGAAAAAAAACAAAAACGAAAAAGCATCAAAATATATGGGGTGGGAGAAAACATGTCCCAGGTTGAAAGATCTCCCTTCAAGCCACAAGGGCTGATCTGGTTACAGGCAGCATTACAGGTGTCCTGTCTGCCAGATGGATTTTGGTGACTGCTGATTTTAATAAACGTTTTGCTCCACCTTTTTCTGTATCTGTCTCACAGAAAGGTGAGGGGAAAGGCAGAAGTGGAAAGAAAAGATTTTTTCCCAGATTCAAGGGGCTTGCAAAAAAAAAAAAATCTTCCTCCAGTTAAGCAAGAACTGAGGCAGCACATCCATGAGTCTTTCACCCACCTCTGGGCTGGAAACCCCAAGGCTACAGCAGCCTTCCAGGCAGCCTTGGCTCTGAAACACAGGAGGGACAACAAAGTCCCTTCAGTCCCATCTTTGTGTCACTCAACATCCAGAGCCCAGCTCACAACCCCCTCTGTGGCCACCAGCAGCTTCCCATCCCTGTGGCAGTGGGAGAAGCCAAAAAGGTGTCCTGGGGCCAGGGTCAGATGCCTGCTCACCCCCAAGGTGATGTACAGCAGCAGCTAACTTCATGGCATAAAACCCAGAATTATTTAGTGCATTTGGCAGAACTTATTTACAGTGTGGCTCTGGGTAATTAAAAACAGCCTGAAGCCATGTGGGTCTTCATGCATTGCCAATTCCTGGAAAGTCTGCTGTTTCACCCTTCAGAGGAGACAGCTGTGTACATGCACATACATATCCATGGCTGGTAAGGCATTTCCTTGCTCAGAGGGATGGAAAACAGATATTTTTAAGGATATCATGTACTTGGATGAGCCTGAGACATGAGAGGCACTCATGAGAGTGCTGTGTTTTGGCATCATCTGTACTGTTGGTAGGGAGCAAGTTGGTTCAAACTCATCCACCAGGAGCTGGGACACTGATTTGGGACTCCCCTGACTTTGTCCTGCACCTGTGTTAGTACCAGGAGGGTGATAAGTGAGGGTTTCACATCAGCAATTCCCAACTTTTGGTTACTGTCAGCAAGGACAAGAGTTCAGATGGGTGGGGAAAAAGCTCATTCAACCCCACATTCAGGTTGTTCACAACCAACATCCAATTCAAGGCACCCATGCTACCTCAGGTCAACTCTCCTGCATTACAGATGGCAGTCAGCCAACCCACCTTCTGATACAGAAACAAGGTATCTCTAACAGCCATCCTAAAACCAGAGAATTTCCCCCATTTTTCTCCTGGGAAACACTTAGAACACTTTCTGAGTGCTATAAATATAAGAAAGACCAGATGCAATGGAAACATACCATGGATAAGACAATTTTGAACCTCTCTGTAACCTTTCACTCTGTATTTTAACAGCCTGTGTGCCTGTGGGAAGAGAGAAAACTGATAAGGAGATGCCAATCCGACCCCTATGAATCCTTTCCTACAGCCTGGGTGGGAAGATTTGGAAATGAGTCAATGCCATTTCTAAGCCAGAAGACTCTTGGGGATGTTACCCAAATGTCTCCTGGTCTCCCCTCATCCCAGACACTTGTCAGCAGTTCTCCATTACATCTTATATTGCTTACATGCATTCAAATTAAACACAGATTTAGGGAGGGGGGGAAGCTCTGGGAGGGCTTGTAGGAGGAGAACAAAAGCTCTGTAAATCACTGTTCAAACGACCCAGAAGGGACATCCACTTTCTATTGTGCATTCTACTGTTCAGGGTAGTAGAGCAACAACTCTTGTAATAAATGGCCAGGCAAGAAATTGAATGTTAAATTAGATTTTCAAACTTCTAGCTACTGGACCTCACTTTCATTTATCACAAGGTCTTTTTGCCCTGCCCTTGCCACGTAGCACTGTTTAGAACTCAGGATATTTTCTATTTCCCTAGTGCCTTAGGACCAGAGAAGGGTTTCTGTGGCTTACACCACAAACAAACACAAAAGGTCAGTACATGGGAATTAAAGAAACTCTCTTAACCAAGCCAGGCTGCTGCCTGTTCTTTCCCAAACCAGTCCTTCCCCTAAAACTCCTGGCTCTGGACTCCACAACTGCTGTTTTCCAGTCCTGTTATTCCTCTCCCAGTACTCAGAGCACAGAGGGAAATCCTCAAGAGCAGAAGTGGTTTTAAAAGAGAAAAACAAAATGCTTTTTTGCTTTCTCTTGGTGGAAATCATGGATGAAAATTCACCTGAAACCCGTTAGGGTTTTTTTCCTAGTGGCCTTTGCTTGATTCCCATAGAGCAGAGTCACCTTCAGTATCACCAATGTCCATCTCAGATACAGCAGGAAGAGGTCTCATCCCTCTATCCAACACAGCTTAGGCTCTCACACCAGCAGGTAACATTCAGGATACTACTTAATCCCTGTCCAGATTCAAAATCAGACAAATTATGAGGACTTCCCCAGCTTTCCTTCTTCTTTTGTCCTCTCCAGGGGTACGTTGCCTGGGAAGATGGATGAAAACAGGTCCCCACAGCAAACATCCTACGACCAAGCCCTTCTCATAGCCCAAAGTGGTTTTGTGCAAGCAGCCATTTCTCTGATTTAAGCTTTCATGGTCCTGTGAAGTGTTTCTGAATGAGAGCCACCACCCTGCAACCAGCTGAGAGCATCAGGGCAGGAACAGACTGACCCAGTGTGGTGCTGCCCACAGATGGGTTCAGGGAATGGATCCAAACCAGTGGCTCCCAGTACATGGACACAGCCACTGCTAAAATACGAATAGCTCTCAAATAATTTCTTCTGCTTCCACAGAGGAAGGATGCCATTTAATTTAATTCTTGCTTTGCATAATAATAGCAAGGCCATTTATGCAGTGACATTACTTTTCTTATCTGTTTCCATTTTCAGCTTCTCCCCAGCTTTGCAGATGTCCCAATCAGGTCATCAGGTTGTGACAGCAGCCAAAATGCCACCAGAGAGGAGGACCCAGGCCCAAAGATGCTAAGCAGGTACTTGTAGACAGACTGCTAACCCACTAATTACCATGTTTTTTATTTGGGACACTGAGTACTCTCATAAAAGCTTTATTATTACCCAGATAAATCTCTGGAGGCCTCTCAGAAGGCAAGTTGTTTCATTTAAATCAATTGAAGTAACAGCCTGGTCATGGCCCTGATGCTTGAGAGAAGGAGAAGCATTGCAGGGAGAGAGGCTTAATAAAATCTATAATCTCTCCAGGCTTAGCTGAAGTTATTGGTCCCCTTAATTTCCATGGGATTTATGGCAGTGCTTGTACTCTCACAGTTGTTCATGCTGGGCTTGACATACTGCTGTTAAATCCCTCCCTATGATGCACCCTGGGTGATTTTGCAACTCTCCTGTGTGAAAAAAGGGGAGGAGGGTGCCCTGTAAAAGAAGCACCCCAGGGCCCCAGGTTGTGAGCATCTCAGCAGCTCACAGGAAGCTGGAATGGAGACCAGAAGACCACGTTTCCCTATCAACTGATCAAGAACACCAGGAGTTAAAACTCCTTTGAATGATAAATAATGAAAAGTGCTGTTTGACACTTCTACAGACCTTATTATGGCCAGACCTCCAACCTCCTTGGTGTAATCCCCCATGTGCAGACAAGGCAACAAGGTCTTACCTAAGAGATCACACAGCTCTGCAGAAGAAGAAAACAGCCTCTAGATCTGCACTAAGATGGTAAAACTCTAGGGCTGCAGGATTCCAATCTCAACCCACTGCATCACCCCCTGGCTTAGCAGCAGGCACTGCAAGAGGGGGGAGCTGCAGGAGCAATTCCCACCTCCCAGCTTGAGCAGCTGAAATCAATCCTCTGCACTTAGCCATAAGGAAAATATCTTGTGAGAAAGAGGCATTGGTATATATGGATGCCCTCCAGTCCCATTGCCCCATTCCCATACCCCCTCTCTGTCCCCAGAACTCTCATCCCCATCTCCCAAAGAAAACCCTGACCCCTTGGACTCCTTATAAGCAAGAAAAAGTTGCAAGTTCTTGAAAGAAAAAGTTCTGCTGCCTACAAGCACCAGAAACCAAACACCAGCACCACCACTTGCACTGGGGAATAGCTGGGAGGCACACAGGGGTTGGGGAAGAATTTCAGAGGCACTGGGGGAAGCAGGGGTAAAGGAAAAGGGATGCTCAGGTTGGTTTCCTGAGGCAGGGGTGACCCAGAGGCTGCACACTGTGCCTGCATGGGAGGCTGTCAGGTTTCACAAACTCTTTGACAGCACTGTGGGTCTTCCCTCTGGGGACCACTATGAAATCTGGGTAAAAACACGAAGCTTTTAAGAATTTTAATGAGGTTTGCATTACTTCTTAATTGTTTCTTTCTTTAGTAAAAACACCTTATTAAAAGAAACTGCTGTGGCTGCAAGTTTCCCTGGCTAGGTGAATGCTGTTTTTCTCCCAGTGGCAGAGGGTGGGAAGAATGGACTAAAACTATTATTATGACAGGGAAAAAGGAGCATTCCTGGGTTACTATCTGTGCCAACATAGCTCTGGGACTGGGCCAAACCTGGGACCCAGGTACCTGCAGTGTGCTGCAAGAAAGAGTCCCTCACTTTGCCAGAAGTTGCGGCCACTCATTACAAACCCAGCTCCAACTCCAAGCCTGGTGGGAACTCAGGGCTTTAGCAACAGCTTTGTGGAAACTGCTACTGCAGGGAGCCAGAGTCAAGCAGGAGGTCTGCAAATATCTCTGAGGGGCTGTGAGAAAAGTCAGGATGGAACCCAATTAATTATTGCCTCTGCAGAACTGGAAGCCAAAATGCAAGTGCCTAAAGTAACACCAGCCTGAGCTACTGCTGTTCTCTGGAGTGGCCAGAACAAGCACCTGAGTGAATTTATGAGATGTTGGGGTTATTGGAAAAGTATAGAAATCAGCATCTGGCCCTCAGCCCAGATTGCAAGAGGCATGAAAACGCAACTTGGAATTAGCTGCCAGTGACAGCAGCAGGCTCAGGATGAGAAATGTGCTATCCCCAACAAGATGTGCCTTGGATCTGGCCTCCTTTCAGCACACACCGTGGAGTTTTCTGAAAATTTAAAGGGTTTTCCTTTGATGGAAAAGGCAGGTGGCCCATTCCAGTGCATCGAGAAGTTCCTGCACACCCCTTTTGCACCACCAGACACAGCTGCTGGGAGAAGGAGCTGGCAGGGTTTTCCTCCTTTCCACCACTGCTGCCTGCATGTAAGCAGAGAGAAGAGTGCAAGCAGGAGCACAGGATGCCACAGGTCACCTCTGGGCCCCCTGCTCTGCCACAGGCTCAAGCACACCCCACAGAAGGAACCTCTCTGCATTATAGGAGGCAAAAGATGTTCACCCACCACGGGGCTCTCTCATGAATTATTCATTGCAACCACACATGCTTCTAGCTCCCAATTCTCCCTTAAAATGTCCACCCCCTAAATAGATCAAGAATAGGGCACAGGCAGGGATTCAAAAAGTCTTTTGGAGTATGGGATCCAGCTGTAACCAGGAGATTTCATCACTTCTTTATTCCACACCCACTGAGGTTTATGACAGAGCTCTGTTTAAAGTGTCCTTGCACACAGCTCTCCCAAGAACCAAAGGCAGGACCTTAGCTCCTAACTCCTGGCACCAGAACTTCTCTCCAGCTGCCTCCTCCTCTGAGAATCTCTTCCCTCTGACTGCACAAAACATCTCTGATGGATTTTAGATAACGATTTGTGTCAGTACCCAGCATCTAATGAGACCCTTGACTCCTCTCTTCAGTGTGAGCCTCATCAGAAGACCCTTCCCTCTCTCTCCAAGTTCTTCACAATTTGATACCATCATGGAAACCCCTGCCAGAGTCCTCAGACTCCTAAAGAGCCTCTTTTTCAAAAAGCTTCAGGAATAATGCCCCATGTAATGCTCATTTTCTGTGCCATGAACCATAGAATGCTTTGTGTTGGAAGGGACCTTAAAGGTCATCTCCTCCAGTTCCAACCACCCTCCATGGGTAGGGACACTTCCCACCAGCCCAGGTTGCTCCAAGCCCCATCCAACCTGTCCTGGAACACTTCAAGGGATGGGGCATCCACAGCTTCCCTGGGCAACCTGTGCCAGTGTCTCATAGTGAAGAATTTCTTCCTAATGTCCAATCTAAATCTACCCTCTTCCAGTTTACACCTATTACCCCTGGTCGTATCCTTACATGCACTTGTAAATAGTTCCCACACACCCCACAGGTTTCAGCTCAGGAACGAAATGGCCAAGTGCATTTGGGAAATGGAAACTGTTCACATCGTGGTGGGATGCCAGCAGATGCAGTGGCAACCAGGGAAGTCATCCCTGAATGTGTGACAAGGCAAAGAAAGGAGAAAAATGCTAAAGAAAGCTGCACCCTGGACACTGGCACCTGCATTGGGAAGAGATGGGGAATAAATTCCTAATCCCATGGCAGACAGAAACACCATCATGGGCCCAATCTGGGGCTGGGCAAACACAGATGCAGGAGCTGAATGGGAGCACAGTCAGCCTGAACTATTTTTAGCTGGTGCAGAGGAAGCTTTTACTTTTCATTATGAACGGGAGACAAAGTGTCCACCAGCTCTGCTGGATTTATTCACTCGATGGGTGGGTATTGAAGTCTGTAAAACCCCCAGCCCTGGTCTGTGCCACCAACAGCTCTAATCCCCCCCTAAGCTGCTCACAGCTGCGTGGGGTCAAAGAGTGCAACAGCTGAAATGCACTTTTGATACAGACACTTCCCATTGCCCCAGCTTACCCTGGGGTGTGTGTGTGTGTGTGTGTGTGTCTGCCCTGTGAATTCCATTAAAGTTACCCGGTGAAATTCACTGAGAGCACAAATGAGCACCAACTCAGCAAGGTCCCCTACATTTGGCTCAGCATGGCTAAATAAACAGTGTGGAGGCACCACAAAAAGACCCCGGGGGCTGGATCTGGTGGTCCCCCAATGCTGCTTTGCTCTTCTCGAGAAAATCTGTGGATTTGGCAGCAGCAGAGCCTTTGCTTGCCAAAAATGTTGCTTGGGGCACTTGGGAGCCTGCAGGCTGGCAGGGAGGAGGCAGAGCTGGCATCAGGGCTCTACACCTCCTCCTTCTTGCCCAGCCAGAATTACAGCTCTGCAATCTAATTGTAAGAGAAAAAATTTTCTCTTCAACATCAGTTCCTGCTGCTGTCCCCAAATATATGTTTGAATGCAACAGTTTCCCATTTCCTTCTGAAAATATCAGCAGTGACAAAATGCCCACCCAGAGGGTATCCCAGGGGGCTGGATGTGTCACTGGCCAGACAGCCAAGCAGCAGCTCAGATTTTGTACACTGATGGTCAGACAGCTGGTGAGGGGAAAGAGCTCAGCCAGCTCCTCAGCCCCCTCCATCCATCTCCCAAACAAGCCCCTTGTGCATCTGCTGCCATACATAAATATTGTGCCTTGGATGAATTTACAGAAGATGCAAGCAATGACACACGTCCTGTCCATCCTGACCTAAAGAGACTCTTAAAATGTTCTTGGCTAACCAGTGGAAACCACTGGCCTCATAAAACAAGGGTTAGCAGTAAAACAGCTCTCTGAGTTCCACTTTTGCAGATGTGTATGCACTCCCAGAACATGCACACATAACTGCAGGTGGCTCCTTGCTGCCAAGGAAGTGGTGTTTAAATCCTGCATTTATTACCCACAATACAGCTCCATAAAGGGACTCAGAAGTGACTAACAACGGGAAGCATTGGACTTTCCATCCTAAAAACATACTGTCTTAAGGGCAGATTGCCTGGAGGGTGAGCTGCTTGCTGTGGTCTCCCTTGAGAGAAAGAGGCATTTCATTCAGCTTGCTCAGAAGTAGGTGCCAGCACCACTCAGATGAGCCCTGCCCTCTTTGCTTAGATGAACCATGCCCTCAAGGGTCTATTTTTCCTCAGCTGCTACAAAGACAGCTTAGGGTGAGTAGCTGAGAAGTAGATGTTTATGCTGTTGTGTGGAGTTAGGAAAGAATAATGCCTTACAGTGTCATGGTCCAGCCACTCCTCTTGCTATATTAGATGAACACAGAAGTAAAAAAGCAAATCCCTGCTCCTGAAAATTTCAGCTGGAGGAGTATGGGGTCTAGAGACAGCAAACCTGTTAAGGAGTAGGACAGGATCTCAAGCAATACTCATTTCCAACCTATTGATCATTAACAGATTTATACCAAGCTTTGCTCAGGTCCATGGAAAGCTGAAGAGCTAACACAGAGATCACCTTTGAAGACATCTCCCCACTACTGTGTTATTTTGCCTGTGATAACACCAAAAGATCAGGAAAATCTTGGACCTCTTGCTCTGCATTCATGTTTGCAAATGACATGGGAATGTCTGTGTCTGCTTAGAAAACAAGCACTGGAGAACAAGTGAATCCCTTACCCGATTGTCCTCTTGAATCTCCCAGTCACTGGAGAAGCTCAGTGCATGCTGTGCCTGTGAGCAGTTGGAAAACTGGAAAAGGCTGGCAAACATCCTTCTGTTCTCCTGGGTGTCTGGGAAAATCGCCTCCTGGAAGTTGACTCCGTGTGGCAGGAGGATGTAGTTCTCATCCATTCTGAAACACACATTGCACAGGCAGCCCACTGTGAGGCTGGGCTGGGCTTTCTGGAGGAAGTCACCCCTTGTCTACTTCAGCCAGGATCAATAAGTACCACTAAGGCTGCACAGACAAACTTTTAGCCTTCATGTGGCTTCCAGCACTTACTCCCAGACAGAAATGTCCATCATGAAGGACTGGACCAGGGAGCAGCAGTAAGCACCTACAGGGTCCTACCACCCTGCAGACATTCATGAACCCCAAGGAATGAAGCAGATTTTGGCCCATGGTTCCTCCTGAGTTTGCATTGCTTTGCCCTCGATCCCAGCATCTAAATAATCCTTCAAATAGTCAATAAATCACTTATGTAAAAAACGTTTAAAGATAACACCAGAAACTGAGCACTAGACAGCATCAAACTGTGTTTCCTCATGCACCCAGTGTAAGAATATACCAAGTATTTCAAAACAAGCCACTGAGTAGTATTTCACAAACGCTCTTGGATCGAAAGGTCATGGTGATGGCTGTGTTCCCACATTGTGGTTTACTTTCTTATCCTTTCGATGAGCACAAAGTCAGGATTTGTCTGGGACTTGGGAAAGTCGAAAAAAAGCTCTCGGGTGAGTAGCTGGGTATGGGTTTTAAACTCTCATGACAAACTTCGGCCAACAGGAACTGACCGTCCCACCGTGAAAAACAAAAAAGCAGCAGCACCCAGGAGCTACTCAACAGCAGCTGCTCGTACATCTACTGCCCGACAACGATGGGATATGATGTGTTTGGGGTGGGGTTTTCCCCATGAAACTCTGGGTGTACGCGCAAAACAGAAGGCGCTGCGGGGCGCAGGGATGGAGCCAAACGCTCCAGGGCAGGAGCAGGCGCTCATCCCCCCGGTCGCAGCGATGTCCCGGAGCTGGGATGCCGATCCTCTCCCTCCCGGCCACCCCCTATTCTCCTAAACCCCCCATGCTGGGACTCACCGGAGGAAGAAGAAATAAGCGTAGCCCTGCATGACGGTGTGCGAGTGGCAGGAGAAGTAGCCGAGGCCGGTGAGGTTGAGGCGGGAGCCGGCGGGCACCTCCAACATGCTGCCCCACGCTTGGTCGCAGAGCAGCTCGATCTCGGCCGAATAAAAAAGCCCCCCCCCAGCTCCTGGCTGGGGGCCGTCGGGGGGACCCCTCTGCCAGGGCAGGTAGTTGTAGGCGCCGTAAGGGTCGGGGTGCAGCGCCAGCACCTTCGCGTAGACGATAATCGCCGCCAGCTCGGCTCGGCAGCCCTCGCTGAGCGGTCGCCACTCGGCTGGCAGTTGGCAACCATCCCCGCCGACCGCTCGCCCCCCCAGCCCCAAGCCCAGCATCAGCACCAGCAGCGGCAGCAGCCGCGGGGGAGGCGGCATCGCGGGAGGCTCCGCGGCCGGGCCGGGCAGGGGAGAGGGGTCAGGGGGGGTTGGAGGGGAAGTTATGGGGTAAGGGAGTAGGACCCGGAGTCCCTGTGAGCAGCCCCGGAGGCTACGGAGGGGATGGGGGAGCGGTGCGAATGGGCCGGGGTGGAGAAGGCAGGGAGGTGGGAATGAGAAGGGGCAGGGAAGGGAAAGGGTGCAAAGGGGCGGGGGGGGGCGGGGAGAGGGGAAGAGGAGGGTGCCAGGAGGCAGATACCCGAAGGGCTGAGGTCTAAGCAAGAGAGACGAAGGGGTAAAGATGTCAAGGGACGAGGGGCTGAGGGGCAGGGGGTGCGGAGGGGCAGAGATGCGAGGAGCAGAGATGGAAAGGGGAGGGATGGGAAAAGGCGGAGATGGGAAGGGGGCAGATAGGCAAAGGGGAGGGCTGTAAATGAGAGAGGTGCAAAGGGGGAGGTGAAAAGGGAGGGATACAAAGGGGAGGTAGAGCTGCGAAGAGGAGGAATGCAAAGGGAAGAGGTGGACGGGACAGGGAGTGCAAAGAGGCAAGATGTAGCAGAGCAGACATGCGAAGGGCAAGCTCACTGCAGGGCAGGGGCAGCTGGTGCCAGGCATCCCGGGCGCCGGGGTGGACACTGGTGACACCCAGATTTTGGGGAGGTGAAGGGGTGGTTCGTAGGGTGCTGGAAATGCAAGGGTCCCAGTGGAGCAGGGGGCTGTGCTCATCCTCTGCTGGGAAGGAAGAGCCTGGGAGAAGGAGGATGGGTGTGTGGGGAAGCTTGTCACCCTGGTCACTTCTCCCACTTCAGATGAGCAAGTAGAAAAACTCGAAATTGGAGGAGAGCACTTCTTCCTAGCAGCTTGCAACTGTTTTTCAAAATGCATCTGGTGAGCCAGGTGAAAATAAAAAGCCAATTCTTGCTATGTTTTTACTTCCCACCCTCCCCTCCTAGCTGAGGCAGCTTTTTGCTTCTCCAGCTTTTTGGCAGCTGGCTCAGACACTGACCCCTCTCCTTGTATATGAACTACTGCGGAGCTTCTCCCAAAGACCCTCGGGGGCCCCACACCACTGACAGCCCAAAATAGCCTTTTTCTATTTCAGTATTCTCCATTCCCCACATCTGATCTCACTGGAGATAATAGAGTCAGGAACGGGCATGGGACCCCCAAAAACTTGTGTTAGAATACGAATATCATGGAGACAGGGACCCAGTTAAATCTCTCCTTGGCTGTGATGTTTGCTCTAAAAGTTTGGCAGCATGTCCTGCCTGGTTCCTTTAATCTCTTCCTCTGTCTGCCCATCTCCTTCTGCCTCTTCAGTGTTCTACAAGTACTCTTGGGAGCAGAAGCAGCCTTTTTATGGACTGTGTGCCTAGTACAGGTCCTCGTGCATGACTGATGTTTGAAAATAAAGTGCAAAATAATGAATCATCAGATAAATAATGCTGAGCCAAGTCTTCTGTGACGAGTGTGTCCCTCTGGAATACTTTCACCAGATTTAGCTATGTGCTGAAGAGTTTAACATAGGTAATATTCATATTTAATGATGGAATGGTCCTGCAATGTATTTCATCATAGATTTATGCAAGAACAGCAAAGTTGATTCTGGCTAAAACAGAAACAGATTTTTATTATTTCCCTTATAAAAACTCCAGAGTTACAGATAGAGATATTCTATTTTTAATAATCTGTTCCTTGAATACCAACAAATTGCTTCCAATATTTAGGAAAAAACCCTCAAAAGACAATATTTTTTTTTTTTAGAAAATATCCTTGAGTAATCCAAACAGACCAACAAGCTCAATATTTTTTTAATGTTAACCATCAAAAAAACCTTCTTTTGCTTTGGAAACTGAAGGCACTAAACTGAGATAGAGAAGGTTTCAGACCCTTATTCAGTAGGTTTTCGATACACAAACTAAGGAGAAAACTAAAAAAAAATGGGGCTGATGTTGACTTCAGACAAAGCTGGGGCAGCCCTGAAGGCATTTCAAGCAGTCCAGTGTACGTGGAGGTCTTGGTACAAATCTCAGGTTCTCAGGTTGAGAATGAGTGCTTTGAGATGTTGGCAAAGACATGGGGGTCATGTTAAGAAAGAGGAAAGTGCAGCAAGTGATGGAAGAGATGTTCAAGGTGGTCTCTCTGTGGTCTTTTCAGGTAACAGGGCCCTCAGCAACATAAATCTCATGTGGTTTATGTTGTGTGCAGGTCTGTTCTTACCCCAGCACTGCTGCTGAGGAGGCAGAGCCCCAAGAAGCTGATGAGACATTTGCACCCATAGCTTGGTTGGTTTTGTCCTGAGAACAAAATTCTTACCTTGTGTGAAACACAATTGCTATTTCTGCTGTGTATACATACAAGATTGATGTCTTCTGGGTAGAGGAGCCTCATATTTAGGCTTCATCTCTGTTTACTGTGTGTCACAAGTGACTAATAGGCAACTGTCCTCAGACAACTTTGGAAATATCTGATCTAAGCTGTAAACTGTTCTGCTGTTCCTCACGTTTCAGTTCACTACCACACAGCACATGGGAAAGAGGACAGGGTGAGAAATAGAAGGACTTGGGAATATCACACCCAAATATAGATGTGTCTTTCCCTAATGTCTAATTCCTTAATAGTCCAAACCAGACTGCTTATATTTGGCAAGAGTGTTTTAATCAGTGAGCCACCTCAGAAAAGACACCAACATTTGCTGGCATTGGCTGGCTCTGCATGATGTTCTCCAGCTCTCTTTTTGGTGGTGGTTACTGGAGTGTGGAACCAAAGAAGTACTATTCTCTGGAATTTCTCTGTCCTGCAGAGTGATCATGTCAGTGTTTTGAGGATACAGCAGGAGTTCATGTAGCTGACTTCAGAGCTGAAAGAGCTTAAAGAAAGTCTTGGCCATGACTCTGAAGTAGACACAGTAGGTATGCAAGTCTCCACATAAAAAGAAAAATACCTTGAAAGGGCCTGGTTTCCTTGTTCTCTTACATTATTGTTTGCTTGTGCTGTGCCTATGCTGTTGTCTCATCTTCTGCTGTGCCCTCTGTGAGACGTCTCCATCTGAGACCTCTCTCTGCCAGGAGACTCTCTGGACATTTACCAGTGTGTAACCTTTCCTTCCCATCCCACCCCAAGCTAACCCCTGGGGCTATTTGCTGTTTGAGTTCATCAGTAACTTTCAGGTCAGTGTTTGAGTAAAGAATTAGAGCTGTCTCCATCCAGATCCCAGCGATTAATGGGATTTTGCTCTTAGATTTCTCTCCATAGAAGCAGCATCACTTCTGTTCTCCCTTCATTTCTGATGTAGTGAAAAGTAGCAGGAGCATCTGTATCCATTCCAGGGGTCCTTTCTTTTTCAGCTCTGGAAAACAAAGAATTAGTGACATGCAGTAGGGATTTAGAACCCCTCCTTGGGGACTGCCTCCTTCAGCTCTGTGTTTGCTGTTTCTCTGCAGGAATCCACCAGCTGATCTGAGCTGATCAGTGCTTGGTGAATGCTTTTGTGTGAACTCAGCATGGGGCTGATGAGTGTTGTAGCCAAAACCAGCTCATCAGAGGAGCACCAATGGAGCCAATTGCCACTCAGCTGCACTTTTCATCCACCCAGCCATGTGCCACAGTTATTCACTCACTTCCTCCACTTAGATAGTCTTGTAGACTTTGGGACAAGCTTGTGGTTATCCCAGGCAAAAGCTCTTCCTTTTCTTCCACACATCTTTACAGGCATTTACCAAAGGTTTCTCCCTTCGGGACACGAAGTTTTCTTTGCTGTTTTTGTGACAATGTGGGCGATTTAAGGCTTTTAATAAAACATAGCCGTGCTCTGTCTCTCTCTTTGCCTTTAGAGTATTGACAGAGCTGAGCATTAGTCCAGGTATCAGACAAGAGAGAATGGTGTTCAGAGTCTGGCTGCTGGGTGTAGGTGATCTGAAACCTCAGCCCAGCTGTCTTTTATTTATACATCTGCAGTGATTCTTTTGTAGTCCAGGGTACAAAATATCAAACCCAGATTTCTTTCCCCCTGCCCACACCTCTTTAAACTGGGCAATCTACAAAGATGAATAGTTGGCTGTGTTAGTGTCCTCACAGGAAGAGACATTTTGGTTACCTTCCCCTGTCTATGCTTCTCTAATTTGAGTCATTCTTCTCAGTTTGACATTTGATTTGCCATATTTAACTAATTTGTGTACCAGTGTTTGGGATGGGTGATTCCTATTAAAGAAAAAATAAAAACCAACCAACCAAAAAAAAAAAAAAAAAAAACAAAAAACAACCAAACAAACATATTATCTGGCCAAAGTTCCTTGTAGATCTTTATGTTTCTTTCTTTTGAAGAGTAATCATGACCTTGAAGAAACAGGATCTGTCTTTGGGGAATCAGCCAAAGGGATATATTGCTGTCTCAAGGGTTTTGTGAAGATTTACTTTATGCACAGTAGTGAAAAGACTTTCAGTAATACCATTCAGAATTTGAATGGAAAAGTGAATAGAAGGACCAGACAGTTAGTACAGATGGAGATCTTTGCCTGCACCTTCATTGTGTCTTTCTTGGCCCCTTTGGCCTTTACCCTTCCCCATTCATCTTCCCCGTCCTGCCTTCTCTGTGCCCATAGTGTCCTGTTCTTCTCTTACTCCACCCCATCTCTGAGAAATTTCACCAATTTAAGTGCAGTTTCCTTTGGACAGGGACTTCTGGCCTATTAGTTGTGTCCTCCTACCCAAGCTCCCATCTCAGCCTGGTTCCCTGATGTCTGGGGACACCTGGGCCACATCTCAGACCCATGTTGGCTGACAGGGAACTGTTCCTCTCATTCCAAGTGACCTTTTCTCCCTTTCTCAATCACCAGCACTCTCACCTCCTCCAATCCATCCCTTGGGCTTACAACCTGGGTGCCATTTTCACTCGTGACTTTCCTCTCAAGCTTGTGTAGACACTTTCCCCACAGATTGTCCCAGGCACTGCCTTTGCTAGCATTTATACCATCAAGATGATGTGCAGGCTGATGTTTTGAGTCCTGCAGCATCTTTTCTTGGGCAGGCCCAGCCTTGGCCTTCTCCACCCGTGTTTCTAGCCCACCACTGCTGTCACATTGACCATCCATCTTTCCTCTGGGCTTTCTTGGTTACCCACATCCAGCCCTTTCTTCATGCCAGGCTCTTACAGAAGAGCTCTGAGGCAAGGACCTCCTTGGCTCTGTGTTTCTGTAACATCTGATTCAAGAGCTATGAGTGCAGGTCCAAGAATAAGAATAGCAACAGCAGGCAAGCTGATTCCAGCCCAAGTCAGTGGATGCCAGAAGTTGCTGCTCTCAGAAGTCTGTTCATAAATCAATATGAAATGTGCTGTCTGAGCAGAGCTCCCAGTAGACACACATCTGCATAACACATACCACTGACACAACTGGGGATGGGAAAAATATCTAAACACATCATTCCCACAGCTGCAGAGGAATGAATAAAGATGTCAAATTACCCTGTCCCTGGGGTGAACCCCGCTCCAGGTAAATGCACTTCTTACAATTTATAGCTCTTAAAGGCAAAGGAACTGTTTGGAAAGTCTAATCTGACCACACTGCCTAGAAGATGTCACCCATGGACTCCTGTGTCAAAATTATAACCGAATTTAGAAGAAGAAAGAAGAAGAAAGACATCCAACTCTCACTTTAAACTCTCAGACTGGGGAGAAGCAAGCTCATCCCTTGCTGAGCTGTTCCAATGCTAAAATCCTGTGCTTTTTCCTTCTGGGTTTGCCTGGCTTCAGCTTCCAGTCATGAGATCATATTGTGCTGCTGTTTTCTATGTGGGAAAGATAAGAAAGTCTTATTAGAAATGCTCACCCAGTTATGGCATTTATATTCTAGCAATCAAGCACTCCCTTGAATAAATGAAATGCAGGGTTTTTTACTCCATGGCAGGGCAGCCACACTATCAGTTATTATTGTAGCTTGATTGCCCCAGAATTTCAACATCCTTTTCTCCTGCAGACCAGGGATGAACTCTACAATCCAGAGTCTGTTCTCCAAAGAGTCAGAGAGAGGGCAGCACCACCACTCCTATTTGGTTTTGTGCTCCTTTATCCAAGAACCACACTTATTCCTCTGGGCAGCATTACATAGGTATGGAGCATATTACATTGGTCACACCTGAAGAAAAATTTTCTTGGCAAAGTTTAATTTGCTATTCAGTCCTAACTCAGCCAAGCAAAGGCAACTCTGGCCTGGTTTGGGGCCAGGGCAAGCATCCCTCCAACCCCCAGCCACTCACACCAGGTCTCTCCGTCTCCAGGATCACAGAGGAGCAAAAAAGGAAGTGATGCCACAAGTGTCTAAGTCCTAATGCAGCTTTGGTCTTGTAGGACTTCAGCTCCTTGTCTGGAGATAAAAAAATAGAGATGTGAAATGTTTTGCCTTTGCTTTACTATATTAAGTTTTCTGGATTTATATCCTGTCCCTCCTATGTTTTTAGAGTTGCATGTCTCACTTTTTGAATCAGAGCTGAAGGTAACATGTTAGACATGGTCTTCTTCTGAAGTAAATTTATTGCTGCTAAGCAGTAACAGGTTGCCAGGGTTGATTTCTTTGTCCCCATGGCAGAAGAGCAGCACAACAAACTGAGCTGGGGAAGGGGTTGCCTTTCAAAAGGGCCAAGATGTTCCCAAACCAAAACCTGTTCTATCTTTGCTGATGTGCAGGTACATCCTTCCAGACTTCGGGAACCACCTTACATTTCCTTCATCACTCAGAAATCAGCATCTGACCTCAGATAATTTTGTATAGAACCATATGGTGATGAGAATCAGGACTTTCAGGCTATTACTGACCAAGCAGGAATGGGCATTTGTGTTCAGGAAGTTGCAGAGCCCCGACTTGGAGTAGTCCCATGCAGACCAACCTTTCTTCTTGCAATTTGCCTGGAAAAAAAAACAAAAGCAAGGAGGAAGGCGTCTTAAAATGAGAGACCTTGGCATTACATATAGTTAATGCAATTGAATTCACACCCTGCTCAGTTTTCTCGACTGAGTTCTTACTCTGATGAGTTAATTCCCTTTGATGTCCCCTCTGTTCCTCCCCTGCTTTGGTTGAGTCTAAAATAACCCAACTGTCCATCTTGCTTATGGAATTAGTGAACTTTTAAGGGAACACAAAGTGCTCGCACATGAGGATTTGGGATTAAACCTCTCCTGTTTATGTTAAACATAACATCTTAATTCTTCTACTGCTGGAGGGCAAATGAGTCTCCACAACCCCAGAGAAATCTGCTTTCAAGCCCTATAGCAAAGGTCAGTGTGATTTGTTTCTCATTACAGATGTTCTTTCATGGTAAAGTTGTCTCATGGTATATGACAGTTCTCTTACAAAACACCTTCATGCAATTTAAAGCATTTTTACTGAAAGTCTTTTCCATTGTAAGACAACACAGTCTTGATTTTCAGCACATTTCTCTTCTCTCAAACTGCACTTGTCAGTGAAGTACCTGACTTTTTTTCCAGGGATGTAGTAAGGAATATGACTGCCTGCCATCCATATCTCATCCAACATCCAAGGAGCTCTGGATTTACAGGGGGGAATTCTGCTGAAACTGGCATTTCCTTGGACTGGGTCTGACTCCAGTCTGCTGGTTCTGAGGTTCTGTGTACCTTGGGTCCAGATGCACATCTGCAGGGAGAAACTTGTGGGAAAGAAGGGCAAGGCAGCACTGATTTAAGAGTCACAGATTCCTGTGGACTACTACAGGAGTGAGAAGTGGCCCTGGACTCCATGAAGTCTCACAAAGGGAATAGGAAATAACATGAGAGATGAGGCAGACACAGAGATGCAGAGCCCAAGAGAAAAGTAGAAACAGTGGGAAAAGGGCAGAGGAAGTAGGAGAGGGGGCAAAAAAAAAATCAGAATAGGAGGGGAGGAGCAGTGAGGGAAGTAGCTGGTCAAGGAAATTTTTTTAGGCAAAGAAGGAGCAAATTAAGGAATTAAGAAATAAACTTAGAGAACATCGTATGATAAAACTATAAAAATAGGGAATTGAAAGGAAAAAACCTAATAAGTAGGATCCTACACCTTTTCTTCACAGAGCCACTGACTGGAGGTGTCCAGTACCAACACTATCAGAGAGAATCACAGTTTCACAGAATTGTCATGGTTGGAGATACCTCTAAGATTACTGAGTCCAGCTGCCAACCCAGAAACACCCATTAAGACCACTTATGAGAGCATGACCTGAAGGGCCCCATCTACATGGGTGTTGAATACTCTCAGGGATGGTGACTCCACCACCTCCCTGGGGAGCTGGTTCCAGGACCTGTCTACTCTTTCAACAAGAGAATTCTTCCAGATATGTAGTCTAACCCTCCCCTGGTGCAGCTTCAGGCCATTTTTTAATAGTCCTGTTGTTATTTATTGATAGAAGAGGCCAACATCCACCTCACTACAATCCTGTCAGGTTGTTGTAGTGAGCAATAACGTCTTCTCTTATCCTCCTCTTCTCCAAACTAAACATTCCCAGTTCCCTCAGGCTCTCCTCATAGCCCTTGTTCTCCAGACCCATCACCAGCTTGGTTGTCCTTCTCTGGACACCATCCAGCATCTCAATGTCCTTCTTGTAGAGAGAAGCCCAAAGCTGAGCAGAGTACTCAAGGTGAGGTCTCAGCAGTGCCCAGTATAGGGGGATGATCATTTCCCTTCTCCTCCTGGCCACACTGTTGCTGTTACAAGCTGGGATGGGTGTTTATCTTGGGTAGATTTCTGTGGAAAATATTTCAATAGTCTCTTCACCAAGGAATGTCTGGGTTTGCTTTTGTTCAAGACTGTGTTCCTATGAGTAGAGGCAAGATCTTCATACCTGGCTAAAAGATGAGGATGGAGAAGGAGATCGACTGGGACTGGAAAGATAAAATTTGGGGACCAAAAAGCCAATCCTGATAGGTCACATATTACCAGCTTCTCACTACAGAGAAGTATTGTGAATTCATAACATGTTTGTAGCATTCAGATAATGTGGAGACAAGCATCCCAGGAAATCATAGGGAAGCTATATTTGTGTGAACAGTTCTTCCTCTAGAATCCTTAATGATTCAAGGACAGAGGATTTCAGGATGTTTGCACAGCAAAGATCACAGAATCACAGAAGATAAAGATAAAACATAACTGCTCTCTGAGAGGGCAGAGCCCAAACTGCTGCTCAGTGCTCACTGCCCTGAACAAAGGCTCAAGAGTCAGCAACTTTCTTCTGCTTCTGAAGACTTCCCCTTACCCATCTGCATCTGCTTGCTTATAACACTTGCTGAGACCCCAGGAAAGAATTTCTCTGCTGTTCTGCCTCCAATGCAATTGTTAGAGAAGAGATGCCTTCTGCAGACACCTTCCTAATGACCCTGCTGTGCAGAAGCTTTGCTGGAACTGGGAACAGGAACAGCCTAAGGTTTGGCAGGAGTCTGAAACACTTAAGAGGGACTTGCACAATGTAGATGGCCCAAAGAAGTTCTCCACATGACTTGGAGGGCTAACCCTTTGCAGGAGTTACTGAGAATAAGAGTACAAAGCACCTTCCCATTGCAGCCCCTCCATCCTCTGACTGCCAGGTTCAGCTCCCAGCCTTGTCTGCTGCACAGGTGATAATAAAAAGAGGGGGAAGGATAATAACTCTTTCACAGAGATGCATGCTCACCTCTAGTTCTGACTAAATATATCTCAGCTGCTAGAAACAGCTGTGAAAGATTTTTTTTCTTTGCCTTCTTCAAGTGTGATGCATTCCTCCTCTTCACCGTCCCCTCAAGAAGGGGGAAAAGAGGAGGAGCACTGGATAAAAGCCTAGCTCCAGGGCAAGAAAAGATCCAAACTGCAGCTTTGCATAAATCTGTCACTTTGATTCCCCTGAGAAGAGCTGCAAACTTGAAGAATGGTGCAGTGAAGCAGGCACAGGTGTTAACCTCTCTTTTTTAATTGGTAAAAAATACCAGGGAGAAAAAAATTGCTGCAAACATTGCCCAGAACTTGGTATTTTTCACTCAGCTTTAAGCTTCATTAGCTCTTCCAGGAAGTTTCATTAGCTCTTCCAGGACTATCCCTGTGTTGATATAAATCTTATTTTAAACCAGAAAGGAAATAAGGAAATTGTCCTGTATCAGTATCTGCTGCAAAATCCACATTAAGCACCCTTTGCTGCTTCAGCTGTTCTATTCTCTCCATGGAAATAATTTGGGGTGGGGGTGCTGCTGGTTCTCTCACTTTTGAAAGCTAATGCATCGAAGATTTGTGGGCTTTGGCTCGGGGGTGGGAGCGCAGCCTCTGAGGAGGCTCAGTGATGTCTTTCACCCCAGGGTCAGCTTAGTATCCTGCCTTAAATTTGTCTCTTTTACTTGAAACAAAGAATCAGTGTTGTTACAAACAGCTCTCAACCCAGGAACTTCCATCCCCAAACACTTCAGCAGGCGGTGCCCAGATTTCTGTCAGGGAGTGGAGGGGGTCATGGGGGTTGAGTTCTTCTTTGCTTGCGTCCCAACACAGCGATCAATGCTCTGCTCCCACCCCAGGAGGACCATGGGGACCCAGAAAGCCTGGAGGCAGGGTCTGGCCTGGGGTGGGTGGAAAAGGAAACCAGCAGCATCCAGGGGACGTGGCTGGGTATTTTTTACCCTGCCTGAGGCTCCTCTTGCCCCCAGACATCCTCCCCGCAGACCCCGGCTGGCTGCAGCCCAGCTCCACACCCCTACCTTTGTCCCTTAATCTTTCACACTCTCATTAAGCAGGAGAGGTTTTGTTAAGGCTCCATTGTAAAGAAGGAAATTGCTTTTGCCACCGCAGTCCCAAGGGCTGTACATTTCTCAGGCAATTAGACCTTTATCAGACTGCAGAGATAAGGTTTGCTGAATATGTTTTTGTGGACACAGACATGGACCGACACAGACAGTCACAGCCTAAATAACACAAGAGAAATGCTTTTATTAAAAGTCCTTTTATTTTTTTCTTTTGGGTTTTTGGATGGTTTGCTTCCTTAGCTCCTTTCCCAGTTCTTAGGTGAAACTATACTTGCAGTAAATGAAGTGAAAATATTCAGGATATTGAGTATCATTAGTCACAGTGTCTAAGCCTGGAAGCCCCTCTGTTCAGGCACAATGGACTTGGTGACCTCTTCCCTCCCATGACTGTCTCTGGAGCGCATCTTGATGGGAATCCACCAGCTTGCTCCCACTGAACCACCCCAGGACTCATGGTGCTGAGCCAGGAAACCTGGCTCTTGCTCCAACATCAGGGGAAGCTGCTCACACCAGAAGAGCTGTGATCCTTCCCAGTTATAAACTGAGTCTATATGGAAACAGAATTAACCACCAAGGTAGTTTTGTGTTTCAGTGCTGCACTGCTTGGTAGCCAAATTAATAACAAGGTTTGGCCAAGTTCTGCATAGATTGAAACCTGACTTTCAGCTCAGCTTCTGTTTGACAAAGAGCAAGATTTGGCTTTCATTTTGGCAGCTTCACTTCTGGGGCTGTTGCTCCCATTCCAGCAAACAAGCCGTGGCTGGTTTGCCTCCAGACTGAGGTTACCTTGTGAGTTGTGGCAGGAAGGTGACATGGGTTTGGGTTTAAATAGGTGAAGAGATGGAATTTGTCAGATTTTTGCAGCCTATGCAAATAACTCATAACAACAGAGCCAGCATGAATTCCAGCAGTGCAGAACATAGCTGTTCACACTAATGCACACCTCTGCCCAGTGTGTAGCAACTGATGGATCACACTAAACCATTCCAAGAGTTGTGCTGGGTTGTGCTCAGTGTCTCTTCTCAATAACCTACCAACCCTCACTGAAATCAGCAGGAGGCTGAAACCAATATTTTTAATGTGAATTGCATAGGCTGTTGAAACCCAGCATTATTTAAGATCACCTCTCTCACATTCTCCCTCTGACATCTAAGAAATTTACTCCAGACAAGTGCTGTCATGCATAGATATGTTGAATTTATATGATTAATACTCTGTTCAGAGCAGAGTTCAGATCTCTCTTAAGCAAAAGATATTTTTCTGTCCAATATATGGAAGAGCTAGAAGACAATTTCCCAAGAGGAGCTGTTGGTTCTTAAAATTCTTTCCTCTTGGTTCATCTTTGCTTAAAGGCATTTGAGAAAGTGATAAGTCCTGAGAAGACTGGAAATTGCAGAATGCCTTCTGGAAGGCAATAGAAATGTGCTGAAAGACATTAATCCCATGCTGGCCCAGCAGGTAGGGACTTGGAATTGGAACACCGGAGTGTAAATCCCTTTTCTGCCACTGGTTTTCTGTGACACCTTGGGCAAGCTACCAAAGGCCAAATACTTAAAAATATGAGTTTTAGTCTCATTCATAAACTAGGGATAACACCATTTTCTTTGATCACAGTGATGTGGTGAAAACAGAAATCCTGGAGTATCACAATACCAGAGCAATGGGAACTGCATGAATAAAGTTCACATTGTAGGAAAGACTACTGAGAAAAAATTACAAGTAGAAAATCAAGGAAAAAGAAATACAGCAGTGAAAAGTTCAGAATTGCTAACTGTGTATTTAAAAGTTTGGGAAAATGCCTAGAGCTGCAAGTAGGTGCCAAAGAAATTAATTTTGATAATAAAACTTCTGGGAAGAGGTGAAAATGTTGCAATGATCAAATCATGTGTAATTATGAGAAACATTTTCTGTCTTCTTGGTAACATGGAACTGCAAGGAATGCATATGTAGCCTCCAGAAGTGTTAGGGGCCAGGATGTAATTATTTCAGAAATAAAACAGACAAGAAAGAAAAAGGGGTGAAAAAAAGGAAGAAAAAGGAAATAAAAGCCAAACCAAACAAATGCCTCATAGGTCACAATGCAGCAGCCAGAGCTTTGAAGGGCAGCCAGGGGAAATTCTCTGAGAAGCTTCCCACTTCTCAGGTAGGAATTCCTCACCCCTAACCTTTGTTTGGGATCAGCTGAATCATGTTATATGGCCTTATTTTTCCCTCCAGCCATATACCTCCAGTCTGCACACACCCAAGTAGATTATCATAGAATCATAGAATTGGCTGGGTTGGAGGGGACCTCAGAGATCATCAAGTCCAACCCTTGATCCACTGCTGCTGCAGTTACCAGCCCATGGCACTGAGTGCCACATCCAGACTCTTTTTAAATATCTCCAGGGACGGAGAATCCACTACTTCCCTGGGCAGCCCATTCCAATGCTTGATCACTCTCTCCATAAAGAAATTCTTTCTAATATCCAACCTAAACTTCCCCTGGCACAACTTAAGACCATGCCCTCTTGTCTTGTTGAAAGTTGTCTGGCAACAGAGCCCAACCCCCCCTGGCTCCAACCTCCTTTCAGGGAGTTGTAGAGAGCGATGAGGTCTCCCCTGAGCCGCCTCTTCTACAGGCTGAACAGCCCCAGCTCCCTCAGCCTCTCCTCATAGGATCTGTGCTCGAGTCCCTTCACCAGCCTGGTTGCCCTCCTTTGGACAAAGAGACAAAGAAACAGACAAAGAAGACTCTGCTCTTCCTCCCTTTCCTGCTGTCATGTTCAGGGATTCTTTTCACACGCAGTGGCCTCTGCTGGAGCCAAGTTTGCCTCGAAGGGCAATGGGCATAGCCTGTGAGGCCAGCAGTGATTGCTCCTTCACTGACATATTTAAAGGCAATGTTTGACAAACTGCTGCTCACAGAATCACAGAATCACAGAATCACAGAATCACAGAATCCTAGGGGTTGGAAGGGACCTCGAAAGATCATCTAGTCCAACCCCCCCTGCCAGAGCAGGGCCACCTAGAGTACATCACATAGGAATGTGTCCAAGCGGGTTTTGAATGTCTCCAGTGAAGGAGACTCCACAACCTCCCTGGGCAGCCTGTTCCAGGGCTCTGTCACCCTTACAGTAAAAAAATTTTTTCGAATATTCAACTTGAACCTCCTATGCTCCAATTTACACCCATTACCCCTTGTCCTATCACTGGTCACTACTGAGAAGAGCCTAACTCCATCTCCCTGACACTCACCCCTTACATATTTGAAAACATTGATGAGGTCACCCCTCAGTCTCCTTTTCTCCAAACTAAAGAGACCCAGCTCCCTCAGCCTTTCCTCATAAGGGAGATGTTCCACTCCCTTAATCATCTTAGTAGCTCTGCGCTGGACTCACTGCAAAAAAACCTCTTCATAAAAACCCAGCCCTGGTGGCAAGTTGGCAGCATAATTACCTAAACCTTCTGTATAGAAACACCAGGTCACTGGTGACTGTTTAAGGCTGTGCTGTTTCAAGATTAATTAATTGCCTCCTGGATTTCCCCTGGCTCTGCAAGGCTTTTCCTGGATTCACACACACTGCCAGCTGCTGCACAGAAAGCCAGTGGGTAAAAGATAGGGATGGGAAAGGAGATACAGATGGGCCCTGTCTATCAAAGCTTTGGTTTCCTTGGCTCCTGAACACCATGACCTCTTCGTGCTGCAGCTCTTGTTGTGCTGCAGGCTATTGAAAAATAATTTAAAAAACACATTGCAAGCCATGCAAATTAAAGGCTTTGATCTAGCTCGGCTGTTTGGGAGAAGGGCTGCAAACTCCACCCTGCTCAAGACAGCATTAGCTGAACTCCTCAGAAAAGCTCTTACAGGTTTCATCCAACTAAAAACTGGGTCCTCAGCTGCAGCCTGTATTGTCCCTTTGAAGGAATCTTTGATAGACATTAGTGGGATTCCCACACACACCAGTAGAGAAGATTTTCTTGATTCTTAGAGAAATTACATGTAACTCTTGTTCCTTACAGAAATGGCATGAAATTCTCTATGGAATAATTAATAAAATCAAAGAATCCTTCAGTGCATCACATGGCTTGACCTCAGCGTGGCACCCAAAACTGAGTGTCCAGCACCACCCCAGAGCAGTGCCTTGGTGGATTCTCTCATCGTGTGGCAATATTTAAACACCTTTAAATCAGGCTGTCTGCCTCCTCACACTGCTTAGGATTCAGAGCACTTTCCCCGGACACTCTGCAGAAGAACCCCTGGAGATCCCATGAAAAAATGGCAATCTTTACACGTTTTGTGTCTTGGCTCTGCAGTGATGTTATCGTGTACCTCCTGGACTGCTGATGTCTTGGCATTCATCCTCATGGGATTTCTTTGCTGGCTATATCCTGGTGTCTCAGATATGATTTATGCCTTTACTGATAAGGCCATCAGTAGACAGTCCACCCCATTACAAGAGGACTATCCCTCAGAGAAGCCTGCTGCTCTCAATATTTATGAGTGGGTTTTATCTAAAGGTTCCTAAACCCAGCACTTCCAAAGAGCACACTACGTGGCCAACTTCTGTTTGCAAACTGCAAAATTCACTAGGGTGGTATGACAATCCAAAATGTCACCTTACTGCATCCTACCTGATGGTTTAGTGGGATTAAGAGGCCCTGATCCTTAACCACAGTGTAATTTCACCGGGTGTGTTTAAAGTTTATTGCAGTCTTCTCCAGAAATTTCAGCATTTCAGAGGGAATGCATCACATTCAAGGGGGGGTTTTCACCCTACATCATGAGAGTATCCAAATGTCCTTCAAGAATACCCCCAGCAGTATGTTTATTGGTTTTTTGTGTTCGTTTTTTCATTCACTCCCCAAGTTAAAAGCTATTGTTTGTCAGGCTCTTTTCTTCATCATGTACTTCATATGACCAGCTCTCAGTAAGTGCATTATTTAAGCTTTAGGATAAAACCTGAAAATAGCATTCTGACCCTTGGGGAGTTTGTTCCCACAAACTAAAGATGCTTTCAAACTGTTCTGCCTGATCGCATCCTGATAGCAAATGATTACACAGAGCAATCCTTATTCACTTCTGCCACTCTTTTGGTGAGAGCCATGACAGCACAGCACAGGGGGGAGCAGGCTGTTTGGCTTTTTATTTTGGTGGTTTTATCCCATTTTCCACCTCAGTTTGCACCTAATTCTCAGATATGTTAGCTCAAGCTAAAAAGTAACTGCTCTGATTTCAAACAAGATGTGGTTTGCTCAGCTGGGTGCCTGCTTTGCTCAGTTATTAATGTTGGAGCATTATTGATTCTGCCTCCTTAAGCTGAGTGGCAAACAAGTGCTGAAAAATAGAAATGCTAAGAAAAGGAACAAGGAGAAAACAGCATCTGCTGCCAACACAGTTCAGTCATCTGAAATCCAAGTGGCCCATGAATTACAGTAACCTGTGAAAAGTCATTTCCACAGAAGTTATTTTTTCCTTCTCAGATTCCTGTAGTTTCTGGAGTTCAAGGATGAGGTGCTTTGGGGTAACAGCTTTGGGCAAATGATACCTTTATAGGAGGTGTCTGTAATCCAGGAAACTCTTTGAGATTTGTTATGCAGATAACCAAATTGATGCACTAGCCCAGCTTTCACTCTCAAACATGATCTTCCACCTCAGTCCCAAAATGTAGCTTACTGGCTACAGTCTTAAGCAGTCCAAAATCATAGACAACTCCCTCCTTTCAAAAAAATGAAGCAGAAAAAACGCCTCTTAAATTTCCCTCCATGAGCTCTCATTGCTCCAGCTCTAAGCTACCTCCTAGCTTACACATCCTACATTTAAAAGAACCCTAAAGCATCCTCCAGTGTTGTCTCTCTGCTGCCAAATCTCACCGTGTCCAGCTTTGGCCTCCAGGAAAAACTACTGGGGCTTTTAAAGAGATTTATACCAAACCCCCACCCAGAACACAGCCTATGAACAGAGGGAGTGGTTTCAAAGGGAAAGTTAACAGATCAAGGAAAAATTTTTGCAGAAATCAGAACTGGGTGGGTTAGGATCAATAGGGTTTTAAACATGATATCAGAGTAAGCCCAGATCCTATGGTGATGCACTACAGAAAAAGCTGCAAATTGAAGGAACTCCTTAAATGGGGTTCAAATGACTCTGTTGGCAATGAGGCTTAGTGATATTTGACCCTGGATATGCTTCAAACTTTGTCACAGGTCCTTTTCTTGGGAAAGAACAGGCTGAAGCAAAGCAATGAGACCCAAATAGGAACTGTGTCACTTGGGCCCTGCTTTGACACTGAAGTGCTACCAAGTGCATATGGTAGAAATAATATGTCAAACTAATAATATCTTAAATGAGTATCTAAACTCTTCAATAAGTGAAGGTCCCTAAAAATCATTACATTTCCTTTCCCTTTCAGTGTCTGTTTCATTCATAATCCTCTTTTAATAGACAAAAGCTATGATGTAATGCAATCAACTGTAAACCTGACTTTTCTTTCTCTGCAGGACAAACAGCTGAGGCCAGGTACACCTTCTCCTTTGTACCCTCTAGCCCAGTGGCCAGTCAGAAGAATCAGGCAGCCAGGGAGAAAGGAAAGAGGTGGCTGTGAGTGAAACAGTGAGTACTATAGAAATAAATGCAAAGAATCTGCCCAAGGTTCCCATTGGGGTCCTCATTATGTACCTCAGGGAAGCTTAGCAAACAGAAGTAACCACATGTGTTTAGTTCCTGCTGTCTGTATTCTCTGATAATCTACCAAGAAAACAGTATTTCCTTAGACAAGAAAGCATGGGAATACATACATGAAAAAGGAGCAATATATAAGACATAAGAAAGCATCAGCTTTGATGCTGCAAACTATGGGTTAACAAGATGTTTTAAAAGGTTGCTTCTTTGTCCTCACAGGACTCAGCATGTCTAGAAACCCGTATTTTATAGCTGGCTTTCTATAACATCAGCTTGTTCTCATCTCTGTAACTAGCTTATTGCAGCTATGATAATAATTGATAAACTTGTAAACCTGATTATAACATCTGCTCCCTCATCTGCTTTGTTCCTTGGCTGGCTCTCTCTTTCAAAAGCAGTGAGGATGTAGAGCAGTGGCCATCTGCAGCATCAGTCTTCTCCCTGGTTTGGCACTAGCACTGCTTGGTTTGGGAAGTGCAGCCTGGCTCCCATGGAGCAGCTGAGGACATCTAGTCACAGAACCTCCAGCCATTAACCCCACCTGGATCTGCTCCTAGCTGAAAAGAGAATATTGAAGTTGTGGAAGGAATCAGAAAGCTGGCAGAAGGGATGAAATATCTCTGTCTTCTGGCATTCCATGGTCCACACAGGTCACAGCTGTGAGATACTGAACTGCACAGAAGTGGGTGCCCTTCAAACAGCTTTCTGGACTTGTTATCCAAGGCACCTGAAGGCCAAGGATGGACAATATATGAAGTATGAGATACCTGAGAGGAAGCACTTCCTGCTGGAGACGACCACAGGGTATCCCTTGAGAAATCCAGTCTCAATCACCCAAGAAGAGTTGGCAGGCAGAAACTGGATTCAACAAAGGGCCTGGACATCTGGGTATCTGTCTGCATCTCATCAGGAAGCTGGACCTGATTTCTGCATGCACTGATGTCTTCCCCTTTAATGCCCAGGTACATCCCCTGTGCAGAAGACAGATGGTTACTGTGCTGCCTGGCTGTGCCATGAGGAACTTACGTGTCACTCAAGTCACTTTGTGTCTCACTGGAAATGCTGAAATGGGTTGGGAATTCCAAAATTAGGAGCACTGAGAAATGATGTTTTCTCTGTGAAGAGAGCAGCTGGACAAGAAAGAAGTGCTTTGCCATTTCTCTGCATCACTCTGCTTCAGCCTGCAGTGGGCAAACCCTGGAGTCAGGCAGCTCAGGAGCCAAGTCCCATGCTCAGGGGTGAAAGGGAAATTTTTTTTTTTTTTAAAGCCCCACTCCAGCTGAAACCTGGATGTGTGGTTGTACCCATCCTGCAAGACACAGAGAGAAAGACATTTATTTCATGACAAGATGTAGAGTCACCTTAACAAAGCAAATGAACAAGTCCATGCCATGTCATACGCAGAACCTAAATTCAGACAATTTATTTCCACATGGGGGAAACTCACCATGCACATATGTGCCTTGCAGAGATGAGCTAGATGCCCAATGTCAACTGGTCTTGCAAGTGACAGGGCCTTTAATTTAATCACCAGTGCTTGAAAACCCCAGCAAAAGTCTCTGTGAATGAAAATCATGGCAACTGACTGAAATAAAAATCCTTTCTAAGCTAAAATGTCCCAGTAGACCTGAGATGAGTATAGAAATACTTGTGATCATAACTAAATTAATCTTTTTTCTCAAGGACCTGAGGTATCCAACTAACAAGACTTTAATAACAATAATCACTTGACTTAAATATAGTAAGTATTTGTATTAAGTGTATTTCAGCAAATATGCACTATTTTTTATTGATGTTATTAGTGGCAATAATAATGGTTAACAAATAAGAAGGATTTCTTTATGTTCTGAGGAGCTTTAGAAGCACTAAGGAACTAAGGATTTGCTAATAGAGTGGTGAATGAACAAAAATCACAGAAGGATTTTAAGAAGTTTGAACAAGCTACAGAAATCAACAGAAGAGAAATGAGAACCCAGACTAATCTAGTTTGTAATAAAATTCCCTTAAAACAGTCATGGAAAGAGGTCTGGGTGAAATGAGGTCAGTGTTTCTCTTTCCAGAACTGAACAGACGTGTCCACGACACAGAACCAACCACAAGAGAAGTCCTTTTCTCATGGAATTTGGGGCAGATACAGATTCTGGCAGAGCTGCATCATGCCAAGAAGCAGATCCCATAGATAAGGATTAATCCAGGATATCAGAATACTGCAAAAAGATAAATACCCAGGCATATTATAACTTCTTTCTCCAGTTCCACTTTGATGGAGATACTTGGAATCATAATAAATAAATAATACCCTGCTGCTTCAGAAGGGAAAATCTGTGATCAAAGAGTTCTTTCAAGGTGCCATTAAAATTAAGGCATTAAAGGTGCTTTTACTAAAGCACAGAAGCAGGTATTTAGCCAGCTCTGGGTCTTTTACTTCCCAGCTGTTGGCAGTGGTAGAGCCTAAGCCCCTGCTGAGGCTTTGCTCACCAGCAGCACTATCTCTGATTCAAGCATCAGTGCATTTTAGTTTAGTCATCTTAAGGCTCAAACCTGAAAAACACCGAGCTCATTTCAAGAAGTGCTGAGCGCCCTCAGCTGTCTGAAAAGCAATTTGTTTTCTGCCATAATCTGAAGTCTGCTTACTGCCTTGAAGAGCTTCGAAAAATTCTCCTTCTTTCTCTTGCAAACCACCCTCTCCCCGGTATTCACCACTCTCCCAGTGACAGTGCAATGGCAGGCTTTGGGTTTCTGACCTGTTTTGCAGAGGGTGGGTGCTGAATGTTTGCCACCAAGCAGGGCAGAGGAGCCCTGTTGTGCCCAGGAGGCAATGCAGAAGTGCTGGGGGGCTGCGGATGGCATCTCCTGGGGATGCAGGGCATCACAGAGAGCTGGGGCACTCACTGGGGTTTTCAGGGCAGGCATCCACTGCAGGCCTCTCACTCTCTGTCCCCTTTATGATAACATCATCTCTTGATCCCATGAATCCCTTGGGATTCAAGGTTCTCAAACACATTGTAGTTTCATGCAGAATTAGTGCCAATATAAACCAGCACAGCTGCTGAAACCATCAGCCCTTCTTCACCTCTGTCACAGAAGCACAGAATGGGCTGGGTTGGAAGGGACCTTTGAAGCCCATCCAGTCCAACCCCCTGCTAGTGCAGGAACATCTCGCGTTGGCTCAGGTTGTTCAAAGCTCCATCCAGCATGACCATGAACATTTCCAGAGATGGGTTATCTACAAATGCCTTGTGCAACCTGTTCCAGTGTCTCACCACCTTCGTAGTAAGGAATTTCTTCCTTATGTCCAACCTCAACCTACCCTTTTTTAGTTTAAAACTCTTGCCTCTCATCCTATCACTACAGGTTCTGGTAAAAAGTCTTTCTCTGTCTTTGTACTGTAATACTGCCTTTTGATATTGTAAGCAGTATCAAAAGTATTAAATACTGAAAGGCCTCAAGCAGGTCTCTGCAGAGTCTTCTCTTCTCCAGGCTGAACAACCCCAACTCTCTCAGCCAGAGAATGTCACTTCACAGCAGAGACATTCCATCCCTCTGATCATTTTCATGACCCTCCTCTGGACCTGTTCCAGCAGGTCCAAATGCAACTTCTTCCACTGAAGTTGTGTTAGCATGTAGTGAATGAGCACAAGGGAAGCAGATTCAGTTAAAAACTGATCCAGATTAAAACCTCTGGTCCTGTTCACTCTGATCTGGCTCTCTGTACAATTGCACTTCTTTTAAAGAAAGATTAAACACCACATAAACTGTTCATTTCAAGCCTCTTCACAGGAGGTCCACTCCAAGGTATGCTGTCTGTACCATCATCATAGTGACAAGCTAGGGCTGCAACATGAGAAGGTCCCCTAATTGATCAGAAGAATATAGAAATTTGTGAGATGGGCTTTCAAGCTTTATTTCCACTCAGTAGCAGCCACAATATCTCAAGAGCAAGACAAGGATACAGTCTCACACTGGTACACAGCCCTCTGGAGTGCTGCTGATGGTTCACAGCTTGCAAAGACAGAATATCAAGCAGGAAAAAAACACAGCTAGTTCCTACCATGGGCTGACCAAGGTCCCTCACTGGGAAATTCCATACTGTCACAGCCTCCCTGATGTTGCTGTTGTTTTTCTCTTACTGGTTGGTAACACCTGATAGGGTCTTTGCTGCATCCCATGAAAAAGGCCAGTGCAGCTCAGTTCACTCCAATAGCAGCTACTTCCCTCCTCTGGATTGTGTAAACAGGAAACACTGATGAGTGCACTTACAAATCCCACCATATTTCCCACACTTAGCAGGAAAGCAGTTGTGGAGCCAAAGAGCCCTTCAACTAAAAATCATTGCAAGACACTTGAAGTAAAAATGAAATAAGTGGCACGTATGCCTGAAAATATTATAAAGGCATTTTCAGAAGGATTTAAGCTGTAAAGTTAATGAAGCCTCCGGGCTTCAGTTGAGAGCTGTGCCTTTTAAAATATAGCTATGCTTCCACCCAAATATTTTTGTTTTGACCATCTCTTTGCAGCTAGGAAGCAATATTTGCTTTATAATGAATGATGGGAGCCTGGCTCATCTCTCCTCAGGGCCAATATGGTAGTAGGGAGCTGCAGACATCATTCTCTTTTAATGATGAACGTGGGTGCATTTCAAGATAAAACAGCATTATCTGAGAGAGATTTCTGCTACAGAACTTTCAGTACAGAGCCTTCCTCAAGCCATGTTCTGACTTAATTTCTCCTTGAGCTTTATGGAAGCACAGCAGATCTCCCCTACATGGAAACATTGAGGAGTCACTACTTACAAGGGGAGCATCCTGTGTGGGATTGCTCTCCCTCAGCAGAGTGCTGTCATTTCTCTGTAGCTGTCCAAGACTTCCCCATCTGACCTGGAACCCTCATGTCTCATTCTCCTCTCTCCAATTCCTTCTCAATAATTCCCTAAAATAGTTCCACTTTTACTTTTGACTAACCTTAGGCAAAAGTAAACTTCCTAGCCCTGGGTCACATTTGCTGGCTGATTTGCCTGTGTTTTCCTGGCATAGCTGAAGTTGGCAGCAGTGCCACATTCCAAGGGCTTCAAACATTTTCTCAGTCTGCTGCCTTCTTGGTCCGAATTTCACACTCAGAAAGAGCAAAAGAAAAGGGCAAAGATGCCTGTGTTTTTAAACACTTGTGCTATTCCGTATACTTGTGCTGTTCAACAGACGACGATCTGGAAGGAGAACTGGTGCCATCTATCGGAAAGAGAAAACAAGGACAGTTGTCAGGTTGGCTTTTAGGTTTTTCTGCACATTTACACAGAATCACAGAATGTCAGGGGTTGGAAGTCACCTCTGAAGATCATCGATAAATCCATTTTATTGTTTCCTCTCCTTTACCACCAAGGGTGTAAGGACAGAAACAGCAACACCTGCCTGCTCCCTGAGTGGACACCAGTACCTCTGGAGTGGTCAAGAAATGAGAAGACAGCCTGGACAAGGATGCTGTAGGACTCTCAGTGATAGTTATGCTGCCATCACCAGTTAGTTCACATCTTCTGAACAGCCAGAGACAGAATAACAAAACCACCATGCTTTTGGTTAACGCTTTGCTTTTCTTCTCAGCAAGAAGTCTAAACACCTTACTTACAGGCAGAGAATTACTTTGTCATCAGGGCCCCTAACCCAGGGCTATGAACCTAGACAAAACAGTGGGGAGTACTTTTCATTGCTCCTGGTCTTGCTAGACTGAGAATAAGTGGGACATGTTTGCCAGTAGGACTTAAACCACTGAATTTGTTAGAGAAAAAGATTATAGATAATATTTTTGACTGGTGACAGAATAAGTTTCAAGCAAGAAATCAGAGCTGATGGTGAGGAATTCCAGCAACTTGACACAATCACAATGCAACTCACAGGAGGCAGGAAAAAGCTGAAAAGGAAAACTGTTACAATTTCTTCACTCAACAGTAAGCTCAGAATTAGACAATCTAAAGGCTGTACTAGAGGTGTTATTTTTACTGCTCTGCCATTGCACAGGGATGTTATATAATTGCAGTTGTAAAAGAAGCTATCCATTTGGCTGCATGTGGGAGAGAAAGTGATATATGAGATACTGCATTAAACTGCACAGAATGGGCCAAAAGCAATTAGTTAAGACACATTCTTTGGCACTACCTTTGCTTCACATATCCTGCTCACAACAGGGTTATCAGGCTGAAAACATGATCTTGAGTCACTTTGTATTATTTCATTTCTGTCATCTTTTGGCTTCCTTTACTTCACATTTGATGATTCTCCCTTTGAAGGTAATAACAGTATTGATAACAATACGTTCAATACTGGACTGGGAATCCAAAATCCATGATGATCCTAAATCTGATATACCATACCATCTCTTAAGGGCAGATAGACATTTAGATCATACATCTGACTTTCATGTTTTTTGTAGTTGTTTTACTGTAGATTATAATCTAGGGCCTGACATTGTTAACGTAAATTTTACCAGCTGGCTCTCAGCCCTCTCCAGGCCATGGTAGCACTTAATTGTTGGAAGAAATGAATGCATTTCATTATCTTACTTCTCTCTAGGTTATGGTGACATTCATCACCCAGTACTGCTGACTGCAGAAGTTGGACGCACTTCATAACATCCCCTCTCCCCCACTTAATCTGCTTAAAGCCCACAAAGAACATATCCTTATGGTGTTTTCAAACTACCTGCCAATTGGAAATGAAGCTTCATCAGCAAATCTAAAGTCACAGCAAACACTCCAGCATTTACATTGGCAAGAAGCCCAGGTATTAATCAAAGGTAGTAGTTCTTCCATGGATATCTGTGGACAGAATAAAGCAAAACCTCTTTAAGAACCTGAGCTGCTCAGAGGAAGCAATCCAATCTGCTGTAGTGTATATTCACAGTGTCCTGAGAGAGAAGTCAGTCTTTGAGCTGCATCTGCACAGTGTCTCTGGGATCCTGGCCAAAATCAGGAGTTTCCAGCAGCTGCAATGGTAACATGCAGAAGGCAGAAGGTAGAAGAGAAAAGGCAATGCTGAGGCAAGAAAGGCAGAAAGAACAGAGCCAATATAAGAGAGCCAAAGGCATTGTGAGTTCCATATGAAATAAGACAGATAGGCAGACATATAAAACTTAAGCCCTATGTGTATAAACGTAGAGAGCTGTTTTCTGTATCAAAGCTTCCTGAAGTTTAGACCTTTGTCTCAGCTGTGTTAGAGTCTCAGGGCTCAGTTCCTGGACAACTGCAAAAACAGTATCCAAGCTTTTAGCCCAGGGAGATGGGAAGATAACTCAGCACAACCTCCCCATAGTTTCAGACTAAGCTAAGCTGTGTTATCTCACATTTGCTAGGGAGTAAGGCTGTACACAAAAACTGTTTCTGTGGCTCAGCTATCACAAGGGAATTTCTTAAGTAACTTGACTGAACCTGAACCCTCAGACCCAGAGCTGATGAATATCTGTTTTTGCAAACAATTGTTATGGAGTGGCCTGGGGAAAGCTAGATACTTCGATACCTCTTGCTGACAAATATGTACCATCTGTGCAGTACAGGATAGATAGATAGATAGATAGATAGATAGATAGATAGATACACCTCGAGTACTGTGTCCAGTTCTGGGCCCCTCAGTTCAGGAAGGATATTGAGGTCCTGGAGCAGGTCCAAAGGAGGGCAACCAGGCTGGTGAAGGGACTCGAGCACAGATCCTATGAGGAGAGGCTGAGGGAGCTGGGGGTGTTCAGCCTGAAGAAGAGGAGGCTCAGAGGAGACCTCATCACTCTCTACAACTCCCTGAAAGGAGGCTGTGGCCAGGGGGGGGGTTGGGCTCTTTTCCCAGACGACTTTCAACAAGACAAGAGGGCATGGTCTTAAGTTGTGCCAGTGGAAGTTTGGGTTGGACATTAGAAAGAATTTCTTTACGGAGAGAGTGATCAAGCATTGGAATGGGCTGCCCAGGGAAGTAGTGGATTCTCCATCCCTGGAGATATTTAAAAAGAGACTGGATGTGGCACTCAGTGCCATGGTCTAGCAACCACAATGGTGGTTCAAGGGTTGGAATCGATGATCTCTGAGGTCCCTTCCAACCCAGCCAATTCTATGATTCTATGATTCTATGATAGATAGATAGGCTTCTCATTACTCAGCCCAGGAGCTCAGACCTCTCATTATGAGAGTTAGAACAAGTTTCCTTCCTTCATTGAGTCAAGACACTCCACTCCTGTGTGTTACCCATGACCTGCAGAAATGGACAAAACAAATTATTCACATGATAATAATATGAAAATTATCACATAATAATGAGAATATTATGTGAAAAAATATTCTCATATTTTTCACATAATGTGAAAAAAAAAGATGGTGGTGGAAAAAAAAGATCTCAATAAAACAGGTGAGCCCAAACGATTTCTTTCTCCTTTTTCCACAGTGTTAATATGTAACGAGTTTTGTGCAAACACTTATATGTTCCTTAGGTAAAAGTAATTTCCCTTTATTAAAAAAACTTGAATTGCCTCATTTTTTAATTTTTCACAAGGTGATCTCTCTCCTTTCCTGCTTACTCAATTTGATTGACTTCAATTTTTCTTCGACTTTTGAAAAGCAAAATGTTTAATTCCAGTTAGAATCAGATACATCACTTCTGATTCCCAAGAAAACCCACTCCATTTTACAAGTGCAAGCAAGGGCTGTTCCTGCATTTGAATCTCTTCAAAGAATGGTGAGGCACGTACCTTTTACTGGCAGTGAAGCACACATCAAAATGCTAAATTGCTCCCCCAAAACTCAGATATTTGCTGCCTAAATAAGATCTGTTACCAAAAATGAATTCTGGGTACTAAAGCCAGATCTTGGGTTACTGTGGGAGAATACAACTATCAGTGCACAATAAAATAGCAAATGCTTCTTTGAATTGCTATGACAAGTAAAGTTTGTTGCTCTTGTTTTGCCTCTTGCTGCACACACAAAAAGGTCCTGCAGTCTACAAGAATTTAGCTACCAGTTCAGATAAAGAGCTGCAAGTTCAAACAATGAGCTGCTAGTAATTTTTCTCCTCATTCTCCCAGAAGCTTTCTGTATTGCTCCTCTAACTCCCATGCTCCTAACATACCAGCCATGGATGCTGTGGTGGGAGACAACAGTAATTGAGAGATATTACTGAGAGGCAGAGAAGGTCTCCTGGAGCTGCCAGGAGCTGGATTCCCTTTGTTAGCAGTGTTAGCAGAAAGCACATGGATTAGGGGCTCAGCATTCATAAACCTGCTATCAAATGTGTTCATTACCCAGCAAGCAGACCCAAATGTTGGCTGGTTTGTTTTTAGAGGGATTTGTAACCTACACCCTCAGTTCAAAAGCTGAAGTTGCTCAGCTATAAATAAATGGATTGCTCCCTGCTTCTGCTCACCATCCACTGTGCACCTCTCTTCTCTCCCTCATCCTGGCAAGCCCCTGGCTGCAGCACCTGGAGAGCAGCTGGGGAGACCCTTCACAGAAAGGCAAAACTTCATTAAATGGAAGATAGTTCACAGCTCCTGGGATATATCAAAGCTAGACTTTCACATCAGAAGAGCTTACTTTCAAGTCAGGTAGATATTTTTGGGGGAAAAAATTGTATTTTTCACATAGAAAGCTGACATTTTAGCTAAAATGACCTTTTTCCCCACTGAAAATAAAGCAATGAAAGTATAATAGCTGGCCCTATAACCCTATAGCAGGCACCATGAGGTAACTGCAGCCCGGCATCCCTGCTCAGGGCAGTCCGGAAGCACCAGGGCTATGTGGGATGAAGTGCCCCAACTAACTCCATCCCTGGCACCCCAGCACCTAAAGACTTCCCAGGCTGGACATTGCACCCAACCCTGCCATTTGGTAGGTGCTAAGGGGATGCATCCCCATAGCATGGCAAACCCCATCCGAAATTATTTGATCTCTAAAATGCCATTAGTGCCTTGGCGGGAAGGGTTCCTGTTCCTTCACCTCACACCTGCCGCCTGATTCCGTCTTTTAGGCCTTTTAGGCAAGGAAAACCCTTTCCTAACTGTGGAAGAGGAATATCTGAACGAGCGTGGTCACGCACTGATTGGCATGAGCAATCCAGTATCTGGTAGTAGTCAAAGCCTGAACAATAGGCCTTGAAACAAGGACATTAAAGGTCGACAAGTGGTTAGAAATTAGGAAGTAACTGCTGGAGACAAACAACTCCAGGATGTTAAAAAACAGGTATCAGCATTGTGAAAAATAAGGGTTTAAAATTGTAATTTATTGTTTTGTTGAGCGTGTCTTTCAATTTAATAATGTTTGCTTGGGCTGTTTGTTGAGATAGCATGTTGTGTCCTGTTGTTTTGGGGTGTATGTTTAAGCGTACTTATAAGAAAAATCAGAAAAATAGGAGGAGGAGCCGACCGCGGGGGCCCGAGAAACACGGACGTCTTGAGACCATTCCCCTCAGCAACAGAATGAAGCCCGCGAAACAAGAACCAATGCTGGGAGATCCTGCGAAACGAGAACCAATGATAAACTGATAAGGGACTAAAGGGAAGGGGTTTACGAAAAGTAGAAAAGAACGGGTTTTACATTACTGAACTTGCGAGCCCTGGGTGGAGCTGCTCCTCTCCGGCCGCTGCTGCTTTACTTGTATCTCTCTCAATAAAAAGTTTTACTGTTGAAACATCGAGTCAGAGTTTTTAACAAGCATGATGAAGCAGATTGTGACGTATACGTGATAACCAATCAAGTTAATTGTTAAGGTGCATGATTGCCGCCTGGACAGGTGCTTTAACCAATTAAATACTAACGAGGCAGGCATAGCTGTGGGCAAATGATATAAAACCAAGCATGAATAGTGAATAAACGACTTCATTTAACCATACTGGTGACCACGTGTTGTCCTTAATCCTCCGCGGAACTTCCTCACCTAACCATCCCCCTGGACATTGTTCTCTGCTCCACTCCAGCTTCCAACCTTTCCCTCTTTCCCTGTGCAGACCCGCGATCTCCCCACCCCTGACAGGCAGCGGGTTCCCCACACGACCTCGCGTCTCCTTGCGGCATTTTCCTTCCCTTCCCGCCGGGGTAACAGGGGCGGGAAGCGGGGGGGGGTGTGACGGAAGGGAGACACGATGTGAAGATGAAGCCGAGGGAGCTGGGGAGGAGACCGGCACCGGAGGGAAGGAAGGAGGCCCAGCACCGGAGGATGACCCGGCACTGCAGGATGACCCCGGCACCCGAGGGCTGGATGCCCGCAGCCAGCGGTGGGCGGGAAGCTCAAAGCTCGGGAAGTCCCCGGGGAGGAGGAGGCGGGGAAGGGCAGTCAGCTGAGCCGGGCCGCTGCCATGGGCTCGCCGTGAGGGGGGTGAGCGGGGAGAGGCGCGGGGCGGGGGCTGCCCCTGAGGCGAGCCCGGCGCAGGGACACGGCGGGCGGAGGCCGATTTGCGTTCGCCCGTGGCCGTGGGCGGGCTCGCCCGGTGACTCGGCGGATCCGGAGTGGGCCTGCGGGGAGGGCGAGCCGCGCCGGGGAAGGGCGAGCGGGGAAACGCCGGTTTGCGGCTCTCGGAGGCCGTCCCCGGGAGGGAGGGAAGGTGAGGGCTGCGGCGGGACGGAGCGGCCGTGACTGGGCAGAGGGCGCCTCAGCTCTCCCCCGGTCCTGCGTCGTGCGTGCGGTGAAGGAGAAAGGGGACGAGAAAGCGAAAATGAAAGTTTAAAAGTCAGCGGAAATAGATTTTCGGCGTAAAACGCGACGTCGGGGCGCGCTGGGGCCGAGCAGGGCGGAGGGAGGCGGCGGCAGTGGTGCTGGTGTCGTCCCGGGCCCTGTCAGGACCGAGCGGTGTCGGAGGCCGCGCTCGTCAGGGCCGGGAGCTGGCGGCGGTCAGGCCCGGGAGGTTGGGTGGGTGAGACAGGGACTCGTGTTGTGTCATCCCCCGGGGACAGGGCTCCCCATGAAGGGGATCAGTTGATTTATTCGTGCAGTCCTCTGAGGGTTTAATGGCATCTGGAGAGCCTCGGGGGTAGCCAGGTGCAGCAGGGTCAGAGGGGGCGGAAGGTGCCTGTGAGGAAAGGAGTGGCCTGTCTGAAATAAACGAGTTATTGCGTTGTGTTTACAAACGTGTATTGGGGGAGAACTCGAGAGTTTTCTCTCTGCCGACTTTATAGTAGATGCTTCAGAGATGTCCAGCAAGTCGAAGAGCCGTCCTGCTGAAAATGGAGAGCATGCCAGGAGTAAAATGGAAAATGGAACAGACAGTATGGCAGCCCCCGTCCTTAGTACCTACACCCCAGAAGAGATGGTACAACAGATGAAAGAACTGATCACTGAGAACAATGAGTTAAAAGGTGAATATGTGTGTGAACTGGTCTTGAAATGTAAAAGCCCTGAGTCTCTTCTGTGGGGCTTTTTGTATGTCCTACTCATAGGAATTCTGTGCTCCATGCTGGATAATATTTTATACCTGTGTAGCATTTGTTCTGTAAGCGCCTCTGCAAGTGGCAGGGCCAGTTTGAGTTGACACATCAAATTGAGTCAGTGTGGGAAGTTAGAAGCAGACCAGCCCAATTTATGGGTGACTTATTTGCTTCATAATTACACATATAAAAGCAGCATAGCACTGTGTATTTTAGGAGGTGAGATGAAAAAATCTTTCTCTGATATGTTCTTTGCTCACGAGCCTCTAAAAGCTGTGATGGTTTGTATTTTAGGACTGTTGGGCAGCTCCATTACAGACAGAATAACACTGTGCCATAGTTGCATCAGGAGGGGTGGGTACTATATTAGTGGGATAGTCTCTGAAAAGAGCTGCATCCTCTTGGACAGAGAGGGGAATTGGAGCAGGCTGTCTTACACTATGAATGTTTAGATGTGGCAGCATCTCTACTTCAGAAGGAAGTGACAGTCATGGGTCACACAGACACACAAGGGTCTGTGTGGGAGAAACCTATGAGTTTCCCTAGAAATGCCTAATGTCTTGAGCCTTCCAGGTGAGAGAGATTTGCTTCTGGAGTTTAGGTGTATGGGGTATGCACTTTTTTGGAATATGTATACAGCAAAACCCAAGGGATTTGGGAATTTTCTGTGTAAATGATAGAGGTACCTCATGTTTACATGGCAGCAGAGCATGAAGTCGCATCAGTGTGCTGTGATTTTAGACAAGTGTTTAAATTCCACCCCAGTCATTTCTGGACCTGGTCCAAGTTCTTTGTCTTGGAGTCCCATGGGTATCTGCCAGGAAAGTTGTTTCTAGAAATGCCTCTGGTATTTTGCTAAAAGGTCCTACATCATATAAAATAATGTTTGGGGGCCATATTCATAGCTGCTGTAACTCATACCTTGCAGAATCATTCTCCAGAGCTACATTGCACAACCTGAGGGATTTCTTGGCAGTTTATAATAGACATCAGGACGTAATAGAAGTTACACTGGAGTTGGAAAACATACATTGTATTGGAAAATACAGTGTATAAAAGGTTTTCAAGAAACTGGCTTTTATTTTTTTGCTTTAAAAAAGCAAAGTCTGAAATACTTCGACTCTTCCTAAAAATCTTGTAAGCATTTTGCTACTTTGTTACATATGCATGGCCTCCCAGCTAGGGTGGATGGACTTTAATGTGTTGGCCACATTTTTTCAATGTTTTCAATCAAATCTTCACCAGATGTTTAAGTAGAACATTGCTGGGTATGTTTGAGACTTTCAGTTTGATAGCATCCATTTTCATGCAGTAATTTACTGGTCTGGGATGTCTGTTTTCCCTACTGTGACTCAGTATCAGAATTTCAGTTCAGAAGTTTCACTTGTGTTGATTGTGTAAATAACACATGCAGCAAGATACCAGGGTTCTCTCCTGAGCAAGACTTACTGCTTGTACTTTTTGGTTAGAGAATAAGCCAGGAAGTGAGAGGGTGTGTGCATGTGGTTTTAGCAATGGATTTAATGCTATTTATTGTAGTGCTAACAAACTGTTTAATTTTAATTTGGTATTTAAGATAGTTGAGGACGTTCACGTTTTGTACTGAATTATTTCTAACCCACTGAAGAATGCTGAGCTCAGTGTAGGGGAAATCTGCTGCTTCATTGTCAGTGTATTAATGTGAATCCATGTCTTGTCTCTGGCTGTCATTTAGAAGCCATGAAGGTTCATAACCAAGCCATGAAGGACAGATATGAGGAGCTTTCTGCCTGGAGGGAGAAGCAGAAAGAAGAACGAGAATTTTATGAATTAAAGTTCAAGGAAGCTAAGCAGTGCTTGGAAGCCAAGTGTATTGAAAATGAACAGCTACAGCAACAACTTCAGAGCTTAAAGGAAAGAGAAGAAGTGGCTGAAATGGTAAATTAGGAATTGGTTGTATTGACATTTTAAATTGAAAGTCTGGAGCATTTGTGTCTTCAGGGGTTTGGATATTTGTTAACATCTCTGGTTTTATGCTTTACCAAGAGGTGTTTGCTTGATTTAGTTTATAAAGTAAGTCTTCTCAGAGTGTAGTAGTTATGACACATCTGAGAAAATTTGCTTTATAATTAACATTTAATTAACAATAAAAAATAACATTATTAAGAAATTAACACTTCTTGCTGACTTTTCATTCTTTATTTTGCTGCGTGTTGACTTTTGACTTTGTCTCTCCCCTTGCTCATTAGATTATCTGCCTCTCTTGATCATTTGCTTTGTGTTTCCAGGCAAAAAGTTGAGATGTTAGGGAAAAAAATATCCATCTATTTTTTTGTATCATTCTTTCATGAACACTCTTTTAGTGAGGTCAGATTATATCTGTACTTCTTTTTCTGCCCCGTTGTAGTCTGAGTGTCCTCCTGTCTTACCTTTGGCCTTGTAACACATCATTTTAATGTTGTAGGTGGTGGCTTAGTAGCCAGGCAACATCAATTTACAGGTAATAGCAAAAATATCTATGAAAAAAGCCTATTAAAACAAACCCTGCTTTGTGTCCCATGTGGTTATGGGAAGAGGTGTTTAACCAGAAGTTTCATGCAGAGCCAAACTGGTGCATCCTGGTGTCTGGCACCTCCAGGACCAATGAGGATTTTCTATTGCCCAATGAAGGATGAGTGTATTATCCTTTTTCTCAATGGAGACAGGAATTCACTCTCCTTTTCCCTCCTGGCTGCCTGTTTGATGGAACGCTGAAAAAATTTTGAGCATGTAAATCAAAATTGGTCAACGAGTTCAGAAGTTACAAGGAGGGAGAAAGTAATCTGTAAATAGTATGATTGTGTGTTATTTACAGGCTAAAAGTTGTATTTCAGGCTTGTCAAGGAAACTCAAAATTTAATAGATCTTGAATACTTTTCATGGGAAAGTAAACAATTTATTCTGCCTCTGCCTGTTTTAGAACTTCTTGTACTTTGAATATGTACAAGTATATTATTGACTGAATGATCCAACCTGCTTGAGCAATCCAAAGTTACCTTCTCTCTTGAATGCTTTAGTTCTACTTTGATTCTTTTTTTTTTTAAAAGAGCATGACAAAGATGCCTCTAAAAGAAAAAAACTAATTGAAATTCCTCTCACCTCTTTGTTTTACTATTAATTGAGACAGATTGTAGTCCCTGGCTAGTAACATCTCTGTTTCACTCAAAGCAAATAACAACTATATTGTATTGCCTCCCTTAGTGGTAAAGCAGCATACATAGGAGGGTTTCTCTCAAAACTGTACTTCTGTTCACCCTGTAAAGCCCTCTCCACTGGAGCCAACTCTAATTGCAGCCTCTTGCAGCCTAAGCACAAAATCAGGGACAGCAGCAAGTCAAGTGGGTGGGGTGGTGCTGTGGGATGAGAGACACTGTCAGTGTAGCAAGAAGTTGGAGAGTTAGCATGAATGATGGATTAGAATGTAATGCAGACTCCAGGAATTGTGTAGAATTTACATTAATGGTATGTGGTTAAATAAAGGCAATACCAGGAGGTATTGGCTTGGACTTGGACTGCAAAATGAGAAGGAAACAAAACTCACAGAGCAAGTTTCGTAATGGGGAGAGCAGTGAGGCTTCCTGGTTATGTAGAGGGTTAAGAGACTGATTTGAGGATCCCGGGGAAAACAAAGAGGCCGAAGTGAAGGTGACAGTCCTGACTGAAAGGAGAGATTAAGTTTGGGGAGAATCTCTGAGGGACAGAGGCTTTGTGGGAGGGAAGAAATATAGGGAGAGATCTATACATGGAGATGAGGCAGAGTGGAGTTGTATGGTGGGGAGAGGCTGAAAGCGAGGTGTATGGAAAAACTCTGCCTGCTGGTCTTTTCTCCCCAGAATCTTAGGTAGATTTGGGAAAAGATACAGGTGAAAAAATACAATTCTGGACAAGAATTGTGTAGGTTGGCTGAGAACTGTGTGGTAGTGAAAGGCACAGAATCAGGCAAAGATTTGCATCCTAATTTTCTGTGTATTCAGAGCACACAGGCCATGTGTTTCAGAAGCACAATGATCATCCTTTCATTACCCTACCTTCACAGTTCAGACTTCTTTCTCTCTAGTGGACTAAAACATAGTTTAAGGATCTGTACAATGTTTGTTTCCAGGCAAATGTAGACAGAAAACAGGATGCAGTACCCTATTATTATGTTCAGACTCTGTGTCTTTTGGTTGATGATTCCTTTTGTTTTGCTAATGCAGAATTTGTTATCCCAGGAGGCTCCTGAGAAGGCAGTGAGGCAGCTGAAATCCCAGGTGCAGAGGCTCCAGGCTGAGAAAGCAGATCTGCTAGCCATCATTTCAGAACTGCAAGTCAAGCTGAACATCTCCTCAGCAGATGATTCATTTGTGGAGATTGGGATGAATGTAAGTGAGGGGAATAAAAAGAACACCACGACCTGCAGCCAGAAACTGGTTCCAGCTTGGTCCTTTTATTTTCAGACAGTTTCATCTAAATTAGACTAAAGGATGAGGAGGTTAGGTCTTGAGTGTAATTACAGTGACAGTGTTTACTTGTTGACATTCTACAGTGAGGTATTTAGCACCCTATTCTTCTTCAGTAGAAAGGGTGAATCTGTACCCATGTTAATGAAAAGCCTTTGTGCCTCTTTGTGAAGAAACAGCAAACTGCCAACAGCAGCAGTAACATGAGATAGAGGCATAGTGGATTTGGGGAGAAGAGTTGCATCGTCTCTAAGACTGCCTGACACGAAGCATTTGTGTGTTACAAGATGTAGTGGTAAAAGACTTGGAATTTATTTACTTACATAATTTGTTATTATTATTATTTATCCAGTTTGATCTTCTAAGTAAATTAATTCCATAGGTAGCCTGTATTGCATTAGAAATATTCCGAGGAAAAAACAATATTTTCCACCCAGAGATATCTGACTAATTCATGGTATTAAGAGACTTATCTTAGCTGGAATTCCTGGGAATATCTGTGATATGTTTTCTTAAGGGTCAATGCCCATGTGTTGAAGGGGGCATTTTCTTTTGAGAATGGAGCTCACTTTCTACTGAGAGGTGTAAAGATGAAGGCAAACAAAACTAAGTGCAAAGCTGTGGATTGTTCCCTTTCTACATTTCCCTAAATAGAAAATGTACTTTTTCTACTGTTCTTCCTATCTAGAAAACATTCACTGGCAAAATGTGAAAATGTGAGTTTCTGCTATTGCCCTGGTAGCAGATACCTCTCTGAAAAGTACAAGTGTAGGAAAAAAAAAAAAGATAATTTAATTAAAACTTGTTTGGAGTTGTTGAAGAACACTTCAGATTGCAGGAAACCTTTAAAGATGTGTACTTCTTTTTTTGCCACAAAGAGTCCTACATTTAAGTCATGTGCAGTGTTGTTGGCTGTTGCTGTGTGGTGGCCACTCATATTTATAGGGCAGAGTGGCCATGGCATTTGTTGATGAAATGAGAAGGTCCTATCTCATTGTTGTTCCTCTTTTCTGATCAGCCTAGAAAAGATATAGGGAAAGGCATGTGAAGTGTTTAAGAATTTCCAAACATGAAGTTGATCCTGTAGAAGTTTTGTCTTTTATTTATTTGTATGGCCAGGATAGTACTTCCTCTTGATTTTCTTCCTTCTTTAACTCAAGTAAATAAAAGTGTGTTCTGTTTAGTCTAAATACCAAGCTAACACTGTTTCTTTCTTTCCTAGGAAGGAGAAATAAATAGAACTGCAAAGGAACATCAAGAGAGTAGTGGTGAAATGCCCAGTAACATTGCTTTCTACATGTATGTGTTCTTCTGTGATGTTTTTGTTTCAGATTTTTGCAATGTTTTGTTTTCAGTGTGGGGGAATTTTTCTCTGTGAGGAATGCACTAGAGAATTGTGGCTTTCTGTGGCCTTGCATGCCACTGCAGTAGCTTCTCTTTCTCAAAATTTGATCTTTACCAGCTCCAGAGCAGAAGGGACTTCCTTGCCCCTAGCTGAACCTTTACTCCTCGTGCACAGAGAGAGCTGATACTTTTAAACTTTGTGTTTTGGATACTGCCCAGTTGAGCAGCTAGATGGTTGTGGCTGAACTCTCTTATTTACTTTGTGGCCTTTGCTTTTGGAAGGAAAGGACATGAAAAATGCTAAGGGCACAGGAGACCTGTGCTCCCTGGACAGGTGTTCCCTTAGACCCTGCCAGTCCCTATGTAACTGGAAGGGAGAACAATGTTTTAATGTAATGACAGAAAAATTGTCTCTCAGCAAGCAGTTAAGAAGCTGAAGGAAAAACAGAGAGATGCAACAGAGAGATGATGACCACAGGCTGGTCTGCAGATGTTCAGCTTGTCACTAGCTGTGGCTTGTAAGAACACTGATTAAAAGAAGGCATTCTTTTGGGGAGTAGTTTACCTTTTGATGAGTAACTGAGCCATATCTACAGGAACAGGGTGTATCTGTACCTTTTAAAATATTTCTTGTGTCACCATGTGTCTTTGTGCAGCACTGAAACTTTAGACTGGTGCACTTAACAAGTTCACAGAAATGTGATCCACACTGGGCAGGTTTATTTCTGTAAGAGTAGAACAGTGCACTGAAAGTCCCCTGATAAAAGTTAATTACTTAAAATATCTTGGCTGAACACTGTCTTTGGGCTATTGAATTTTGGTCACAAAGGACTTGGAGCTCTCAGGAGAACACAGGAGCCCTGCTTTCTGTTCTGAACTACGAAAGCAGATTTTTAAACACATGATGTTTTACAGCTCAGCCTCTGAAATGTTCAGCGTATGTAGCCCACCTGCCTCACTGAGTAGTTAGGGGACTTTCTGTCTAGCTGGACAAATGGAGGGAGTAGAATACATTATTGTATCACTAGTAAATTACCTTATTTTTCAGTTAATTTTGGTGTTTCTTTTGTGTTCACTTCTACAGTAGCATAATGGGTTTTTGAAAAGACCTATAAATTATGAGGGAGCTAAAATTTTGAAGATACTTTTTCTGAAAAAGAAAGCAATTTCTGATGACCATTTTTAGTGGAACATGCCTTCTTTTCCTGGAAAGGAATGAGACAGATATAAGAACAGTTGCACGTTTCACTGGGAAAAAAAATCTTATTTTGGGAACAGAGAGCAACACGTTGCAGAAGTGGCTGCAAAGTAGGCCAGAATAAATGCACTGGGTTTTGTATTATCTTGTCTGCTTTTGTTTTCCTTGCTTATGTAATAAATTGTTCCCCCAGCTTGAAGGGGACATTCTGAACACTGTGCAAAGTAAAGACTGCACTTGCACAGGCAGGGGCTGTGGTTAGTGGCTTGTGGGTAAGTCTTGATTCTTGGGAATTAGCCCTGTGCTCAGAACTTTGGTTTTCAGTACTGTCTGATATGGCCTCTCAGGGTGGATCCCAGAATTAGGGATAAGGGAGTGATCCAGTAAAATCATAGCTGTTGTAACTTACTTCTGGTTTGGTTTGAAGCAGGAGCAAATCTGTAGATGGATCAAAGAATTTGGAGTCTGAGGATCTGACTGTGAGCCACTTGCTGTGCTGCCTTAGAAATGAAACACAGAAGAGGGAAAAGCTTGAGAAGGAGCTTCAGGATACCAAAGAGAGGTATGCACATTTGGAGATGCTTTATTTCAGGACTTCTGCAGTTACCAGGTCTGTGAGTGATGAGAGACAAGCTGTGATATCAGCATGACCTGGATAGGGAATTTCCCAAGCTCTCAGTATTAATAACTTATTTTTGTGGTAGTCCTAACAGGGAGAAACCACAGGTTCTTTTCCACAGGCAAAAGAGTTTCCACGGTCTATTAATATTCCTTACAGCACCACTGATCACAAAAAAAGTTCCCATTTCCTCTTGGGTTCAAGCTTTCCCCAGATTGTGTCAGAAGATATCATGACTGGTTGAGAACATTCTCTCTATTCACTCCTCCATAGTTCTTTTGGTTTTGTGTGAATCATCTGCATGTATGGCCTAATGCAAATCACAGTGTATAAAACAGGGATCACAGTCTTCTTTGTGATATTGCCAGACTACATTTAGCAATTTGTGAGCTCAGAAAAGCTCCTTAGAAATGTCTAAAATAAGTTTAATTCCAAACTTGTCTAAGAGAGAGTTGCACAGGCATCCATCTGAGCTCAGTTATCTTGCTCTAAAGCAGCACAACTGATCAGGCATGGAAAATTGCCAAAGCTGTAGCTGATGTAGCTGATTGCAAATCCCCACTTTGCTGAGGCAGAGTCAGGCTTCCTGGACTTGGCCTACTGTGAAAGGTTGGTGTCATGGTTAATTGCTTCTTTGTGTCTTCCTAGAAGAGGTAATGAACCATAGCCAAATGATTCTTGGAAATCTCAGCCTCTGAAAATATCAAAAGAAAATAGAGGTAATATTCATTATTGGATTCAGTGAACAGAGCAACCCATTTCTAAAGGATTAGCAGTTATGGACTGCACCAAAGATGGATCACTGTAGGCTGAATGTCACTGTCCTTTAACACACCTGCAGACTTACATATCCCTATGAATTCAATATACATGCTGGGTGTCCTGTGCTCTGCAGGGTCTCCCATGGTTGTTCAGGCTTTATTACATGCCTGTGCTTTCAATTCTGTCTCTTGTTTGTGGCTATGATGTTATAAAAAAGAGAACATCATTGGTGTGAAATCCTCGAGTAGTCACAATTTCACTTTAAATATAGATCAAATCCATTGTTTGGATTGGATTACTTCTGTTTTCCAGACTGATAGAGCTGGAGAAGGAGACCAGCAATTGCCTGGAGACTGGGACACAAACTGAGCAGGAGAAAGAGGAGAGTTCAGAGGCTGTAAGTACCTTTCCTCCTGAGCTGAGATTTAACTGCATACAGCTTACCTCACTGCCTAGATTTTTACTTGTACTCAGGGAGCAATTATCCTGCACAGGGTATGGAAGTGAATTTTGAACTCCAATCCATATCTTAGAGGGGATTCCATATTACATCAGACACCCAAAAGTGGTGAATTAGTAGCCAAGAATTAAGGAAACATGACACAACAGCAGGAATACCTCATTGCCCTGGCCATGCCCACATCAGAGATGTGATGGTTCCAAGCTCCAAAAGTCTTCAAGGCTGGGTGAATTTCCTCACTGCTGGCTAGGTCAGATTTTGGATCAGAACCCAATGACAGCCTGTAAAGCAAAACTTAAATGTTGTGCTCACATGCCACTTGGATTGGCTTTTTCCATGTTTTTGTTGAGATGCATTACAGTGATTTGGGATTAAGACAAAGTTTCAGCTAAATCAGTCCTGTTGTTTTTAATAAAGGTTTGAATGGATGTTGGGGTTTGGATTCAGCTCCTGATTCAGACACCTAAATTTTGCCTGCCATTGTAGGTGTCTGTGTGAGATAAGGGTCTAAGCTCCCGTAGCAGGGGAGATGCATTCAGGTTCAGTGCAGCTGCATAACTCAGGCAACAAAGAATGCCTGTATGTGAGGCAGTGTAGGTTATCTGAGATAGCAGGGGGACAGCAAATATGCTGTGGGGTCTGCTAGAGACATGTGCCCTTCTGGAGGACAGGTCAAGTATTTTAGGGCTGGGCTGCCTTAGTTAAACAAGGCCAGTTTGTGGTCAAGCCAAGAGATGGCCTTTCTAAGGAAAGCAGATGATGCCTCAGTTAATTCTTTCCAGTATTTTTATCTCAACTTTGCCTGAGTTACAGCTTGAGCCAGATGCTCCTCATCTAAGTACTGATACTGAGGTCAGCATAGCTACATTCTTGTGATGGCAATCATTTCCATTTATATGCTGCTTGTTTTCTTCAGAGGGCTCTTGTCAGCAGAGCTCTTGTTATCTCCCTCTATTGTAAAATGTAGATCTTTACTGAAAAAATGGGGGGTGCATTGTGGCCCTTTGGAGGGCTCTGCACTTGAAGACATCCTGGAAGAGAAGGAAAAGTTTTTTCAACCCTACTTTGGCTGTGCTTGGAGAGTGAGGAGTGGCTGGGGAAGAAAACACCATAACACAATCTCTGCCAAACAGCATCTGGGCACTAACCTCCTGTGATGAGGCATCTTAAAGCACCACTGCAGTTACTGCTCTACTTTCCCTGGAAGACTTCTTGCAGGCTTCCCAAAAGCAGAGAGGAAGGAAGCTTTAGGTGTTGTAGGTGATTTGGGCTCCTTTTCCAGTTAGGCTAAAAAATGGATATTGGGGGAAAGCATTCTGTACTGTCTGGTGGCATTTTTTTGAGTCAGGTTAGCCTTTTCTTCCAGTGAGGCTGCCAGACTTGCTTTCCAGAAGCATGGATTGATTGTGTTTCAATTAAGTAAAATATATTGAATTATGATGGCTTTCAGCAGGGCCCAAGAATTCACACTCCAGCTCTATTAGAAGTCAGACTCTTGCCAGTGATATACAGTTTCATTTGTTGATACATTTCCTGTTAAGGCAGTTTCTACTGCTGTCTAGTTTTCTGCAAATTGAATTGCCATCACCTTCCAAAAATGAGTGCTTTGATCTTTGAGTGTGATTGAATTAGTTGGATTGCTGCATAAAATAATTTTGTGGCTTGTTATGCAGCTATGATAGCAGAAATATTTCTTATTGCTTCTGAGATAGAAAAACTGTAGTGCAACGTGCTCTGTGAGTCTTTACACAATCATATTCAATCTCTTTTGCTGGGCATGACTGGTGAATGATGTCAGCTTGGGCAGCTTATGGAGTTTCTCCTCAGCAGCATCTGCCCCTGTACTCAGCCCTGGTGAGGCCACACCTCGAGTCCTGTGTCCAGTTCTGGGCCCCTCAGTTCAGGAAGGATATTGAGGTCCTGGAGCAGGTCCAAAGGAGGCAACTGGGCTGGTGAAGGGACTCGAGCACAGACCCTATGAGGAGAGGCTGAGGAAGCTGGGGGTGTTCAGCCTGGAGAAGAGGAGGCTCAGGGGAGACCTCATCACTCTCTACAACTCCCTGAAAGGAGGTTGGAGCCAGGGGGAGGTTGGTCTCTTTTCCCAGACGACTTTCAACAAGACAAGAGGACAGGGTCTTAAGTTGTGCCAGGGGAGGTTTAGGTTGGACATTAGAAAGAATTTCTTTGCTGAGAGGGTGATCAGACATTGGAATGGGCTGCCCAGGGAAGTAGTGGATTCTCTGTCCCTGGAGATATTTAAAAAGAGACTGGATGTGGCACTCAGTGCCATAGTCTAGCAACCGCAACGGTGGTTCAAGGGTTGGACTTGATGATCTCTGAGGTCCCTTCCAACCCAGACAGTTCTATGATTCTATGATCTGTCGGTAGATAATTGCATTCTGTCTGTCACACTGGCTGTGTCCCACACTTCTGTCCTGAGGTGAAAGTTGAAAGTGTTCACAGGTCCTCATGGATGAACCCCTTTTGCTGTGTCAGTTGGCCTGGGGAAGGGGTGGACTTTCCCAGTTGGAAAACTGGAGCTTTTCTTCAAGGAATTAGGGCACAGCATGCTCTTCATAACACCCAGTATCTTTTTAGCCACAGGCATCCAGCTCATTCCCAAGTTGGACTGGAGACTTCCAGTTAATTTAATGAGCTAAGGCATTATCAATTAACATTATGGTACTAGGCACAATTAAACTGATGCTGGAATGATGGATGAGATTCAGATATTTCTATAGAAAAGCTCTATCAGGTACCTTCAGACAGTACAAACCAGTAGGATTCAAAGGTTTCATGTCTTCTAGAGTGTGGGTATATATTATAAGAACTGAAACTCAGAGGTGTCCTTTGTGTCTTGAGTTGGATGAGACCAGAGCTGTTGTTTCTTTCCTCCTCTTATTTTTTTTGCCTGTCTTTAGGATCCCTCAGTGATTTTCCTGTGGTCTGAAGGCAAAATAAAAGGGGCAGCAACTCACAGCATCACTGAATGCAGTTTTACTAGAAATCATCTTTTTGATTCTCAATGTTGATTCATAAAGTCGTGGTAATGGAGTTACAGTTTGGGGTTGAATTTTCTCCTTCAAAAGTCAAGAACTGAAGTCTTTCTGACCTGTGGAACTCATGACTGTGACTGATTTGTGTAGGGAGAGTGCCAGTTGGCTTTAAGAGTTTCATGTGCCACTGAAATAAATAACAATGCATAAAAGCTGCTTTGTTCTCTGCTTTCTGCCTGAAAAAAAAATGCAGAAAACTAGAGTGGAGGGGGTGGTGCCAGTGCAGAATGTAACTGGGAAGAGAAAGTCTTCAGGTTTTAGTCTGCTTCATCTACTTGGAAACTGCTGCTTCTGTTCTCCATCTGCTGCCACACCTCTTTCTAAAGAGCTCGCCTACCTAGGGGTAGTTTATTTGTTTATTTTTCCTTGACAGAGTGTTACTGTAGCTCAGAGGAGTGGCAGTAATCACTGAGCCTGATGCTTTGCTCCTGTATTTTCAACTGGGAACTCTGAGAATGAAAATGTGGGTCTGTTTCCCAGCTGCATGAGGTGGATTGTGCCAACATTGGAAGGTCAATAATAGTGTTGGCTTTGAGTCACTCAGAATTTATGAAACTTTTAAGTCAAAATGGGGTTCTGCTATATTTAGGAATAATTGGTAATTGTGAACTCTTGTGGACAGGGCCTTGCTATTGATTACAGAATATAATGATGCATACTGACTGATGCTATCTACTCTAGAAAAAGAACATTTCTAGGTTAGATCTCCTAGTTAGCCTGCAGATTTCCTATCTTGAATTGTCCATATGTAATTTTCCCCTATTTTTTCTCTTAAAGGTTGGCAGTGAAGTAGAAACCCTGAATTTGCAAGTTTGTGCTCTGTTTAAAGAGCTTCAGGAAGCTCACGAGAAGTTAAAAGAAGCAGAGTTGATTCAGAAGAAGCTTCAAGAAAAGTAAGGTTCAGAAGAGCAAAAGTTCTACCTTGACACCCAGTATATATCTGTATGACAGCTCCCACCACGGGAAACTCACCAGTTCTGCAAATATCAACTAAATAACTATTGCATAGAAATGCTGTAAAAGATTGCAGTTTCTTTGTAAGTGGAGATGAAAGTAGAGAAATACAGTCATTGTCAGAAAATCTGAGCTGCCAGCCTAGTTCTACAAATACAACCCCAATGCCTTGAATTTTAAGATTTAGCTTTTAAATTCTTCTGATATAAAGCCAAATCTTTCCTGTTTTCTGCTTCACATGATCAATCCCTGTTCTAGCTTTAGGTGAAGAAGCTAGGGGACCTGGTCATGGCCCCCTTCACATGAACTGTCTGTTCTTTTGCAGACCAATCATGTGGGTTATACAAAGTGATTACAAGAGCCTCACTTTATTTGTCTAAGTTGTCTGTCAAATTCCAGTTCTTTGAGATTCATAAGCTTTGGTTTCATAAGTTCTGTTTCTGATAGCTGTGTATAGATGAATTTTTGTGCTTTTTCTTCATCAGAATAAGCTTTTAAAGTGAACCACACAAATTTTTTTTATGCCTAGTGTGACAAATCAGTCAGGAAAAAGTGGTCAGGAGAGATCAACCTTTTTTCCTTGTTGTGTCAGGTGCCAAGGGCTGGAAAGAAAAAGCTCAGCAGCAGCAGACTTGGAGGAGATGCAGCAGCTAATGTACACTGTCAAGAAACTGGAACTTCAGTTGGAGAGCATGCAGACAGAGGTCAAGCTGGAACAAGCCAAGACACATGAAGAAAAGTGAGTGTGACTTCATTTTATATTATGGGGAGGTATTGTTGGTGAGATAGGGAAGTACAAGAGAACCTGGCCAAAGGGGAATTGGGCCTGAAATAAGAGTTTTGTGTTCTGTCATAAAGTCAAAGTGGAATAGGGTAATAAACAAGCAGAGGAAGCAGGAAGTGACAACAGCAGCCCCACTGATTAGCAGCAGTAAATGTGTCCACAGCTTAGAGGGTAGTGACAAGTCAGGTGGTGACAACCATGAGAAAGTGATCTTAATGAAGAGTTCTATGGTCTCTACCAAATGTTTGCAACTAAGAGGTGAGTGTGCAGTGAAGCTGAAGTAGAGAGACCCACTGTTTGCTCTGGCTCCCAGCTCCCTTTCTTGTACAATCCATGGAATGAGTGTGAAAATGTCAGTCCCAGCTGTACAGAGAGGCTGAGCTGCCTGGAGAACCTGTCTTCAGCTGCTTAGTACCTTGGAGTCTGTGTCTGGTTCTTCTTCTGATGCATTCTCCTTCACTTGAAGTCTCTGAATTGGGACTTTGGTGTCTTTGTAAGACTTTTAACAGAATTTTCGAGCTTTATATAAAATATTGGGGGATAGATTCTTCAGTCTGAAATGCAAACAATCAATAAGGACATTTTTTGGGGGGTAGAGCAGCCCACAACTCACTGAAAGAGGGATGCTGAGACATGGAGTGTGATTTTTTTCTCATCAGAAATGCAGATTTATTTTTAAGGAGCTGGTGATGTGTTTTGATTTTTTTCTGAATTCTAACAGATTATTTAGACTTCAAGGAATTTTTAAGTGTTCCAAACTTTCACCTCTTTTCTTGTCATGAACAGGACAAGATATAGTGCCTTGCAGGATGCATACAGCAAACTCCTTTCTGAACTCACTGAGGCAAAGAGAACAGTTGATGAAATGAAACTCAAAGAGGTAAACTCACCACAAGAAGAAATTCTAATTAGTTAGGGGGGAGCAGAAGGGATGGGAGAATATGTCCAATTTCAGGCAGGAAACAAACATACATCCTGTTCTGTCAATCAGAGACAACTTGATCCACACATTCTGTGGTGTTTTGTGGATCAGGTCTGATCAGCAGTGCAGCATGGAGCCCAGTCCTTAGAGATCATTGATATGCAAGTCGTTGGTGTGCAAAGGCAGATAGGTGTTCCTGCAACATAATTTGTAAATATGGGAAAGCAGACTTCTAAACATTTTTATAATCTTAAATTAAAATAATGTAATCATTGTAATCTTTAAATGAATATATCAGTCACCACTGCTGGTGGTGATCACCACTTTCCAAGGGCAGGAGGAATAAGATGCTAATTTTAACTTCAAGCAGTGTCATATTCAAAGTTCATGTCATAATCATAGTTCTTCCTTACAGCTGAATAGAGTGGATAAAGTTGTGGTGGAACAACTGAATGCAAAGGTGGAGTTGGCAGAACAAGCCCTTGCTGCAAAGCAGCTCCAAATAGATGAAATGAAGCAGATAATTGCTAAGCAAGAGGAGGACCTTGAAACCATGGCTGTGCTCCGTGCTCAGGTATCAGCTCTTCTCCAGAGATTGGCAAGTTCCCCCACCCAGTGTCCAGCAACCAGGAGGAGCTATCTGCCTCATTCTGGAATACTGAGTTTTCTGTTTTCTCAGTTCCAAGCATAATTCCCTTACTCAGCCTGTTTTGCAGATCCCTGCAGAACCTTTACCACTATATCCTGTGGCTCTGTAGGAGTAACTGTGTGTGCAGGAGTCTGGCACAACAAACAAAAGCTGGCAATGGATGTGTTTGTGTATACAAAACCACCATGCTTAAGAATCACTGCATATGTTTCAGGGATGATTTTACTCAAGCCAGGGGGTGTGCAAACAGTGACTAAAAAGGGTCTGCCTCACATTTAAGGCACAGGGCTGGCATCCTGGTCCAGTTTGACTGTGCCAGATAGGTCTGTGTCACCAGTCAGGTCACCTCCTCACTGCTTTTTATACCTCATTTCTGCCTCTGTACACCAGAGTGCAGTTGCACTTTCCCACGTAAGACAACTGAAATGTCTTGTACAGAATCCAGAAACTACTGAGTCTTCTTCACCTTTTAAGTAGTGCAGGTCTTCACTGTGTAGTGTGTAGGTGCTGTGGGAGTCTTTTTAAGTTGATGCAGACTATGAAACAGACTTGTTGTTTTGGCATACAAGTTACAAATTCTCAGCATGGTTTAATTTCTCTGATCAGATGGAGGTTTATTGTTCTGATTTCCATGCTGAGAGGGCAGCAAGGGAGAAGATCCACGAGGAGAAGGAGCAGTTGGCTGTCCAGCTGGCATACCTGCTGAAAGAGCAACAAAACCTTGAAGATCTTGGCCGGTGAGAAGAGACTTTGGCTGAGCTGCCTTTGAATTGTCTTGTTACTCTGTGTGCTGGAGTTGACCAACATTGTCTCTGTAGCATCTATGTAGAAAGGGAAACAACTCTGCAGACTCTTATTTCTTGTGTAATTTGAATTTTAAAAAGGGGGGGAAGAGAGTTGGCTGACTTCTCATTTTAATTTTACAATGAAATCTCTGTAAGGCAACTTGGTTCTTACTTGGGTGCCTTAGCAAGACTCCACTTTGGATGAGTCATACTTGTTAAATGCTCCCTGATGGTTCTTTGGGTTCTAGCCTCAATTTTAGTGGTGATTTTTTTGCTAAGCTTGCTGCATGAGTGCCAGGGATATTTGCTGCTTCTCCAGGTCATAGTGCTGAGTACTCCTAGCTCTGAGTACTGTGATAAACTGAAATGGCACCATTGAGCACTGTCAGCTGTAAAAGAGTCCTCCACTCATCTTGTGGAAGCCGTGGGTATAAGAGGAGTGCCCAGAATTTGAAGAATGAAGTTACATTTCTCCTTAACTGTGCACTGAACCCTTTTTCTTAACTTTTAACTTAACTTTCTTAACTTAACTTTCTTAACTTAACTTTCTTAACTTAACTTTCTTAACTTAACTTTCTTAACTTAACTTTCTTAACTTAACTTTCTTAACTTAACTTTCTTAACTTAACTTTCTTAACTTAACTTTCTTAACTTAACTTTCTTAACTTAACTTTCTTAACTTAACTTTCTTAACTTAACTTTCTTAACTTAACTTTCTTAACTTTCTTAACTTTCTTAACTTTCTTAACTTTCTTAACTTTCTTAACTTTCTTAACTTTCTTAACTTTCTTAACTTTCTTAACTTTCTTAACTTTCTTAACTTTCTTAACTTTCTTAACTTTCTTAACTTAACTTTCTTAACTTTCTTAACTTTCTTAACTTAACTTTCTTAACTTTCTTAACTTAACTTTCTTAACTTAACTTTCTTAACTTTCTTAACTTAACTTTCTTAACTTAACTTTCTTAACTTTCTTAACTTAACTTTCTTAACTTAACTTTCTTAACTTAACTTTCTTAACTTTCTTAACTTAACTTTCTTAACTTAACTTTCTTAACTTAACTTTCTTAACTTAACTTTCTTAACTTAACTTTCTTAACTTAACTTTCTTAACTTAACTTTCTTAACTTACTTTTCTACATTAATCAGATTTGCAGTTTGCCCTGAATACCTGAGAGTCCTTGGAGTTTTTTAGAGGAGTGTGCCCCAGATCCCTGTGTAGGTATCAGTGTCAGCTGTATGCCACTGCTTTCAGCAGGACCCTGGCATGATCTCACAAAGTGGCAGTGTTTCTGGGTCCTGTTTCTGAGCAGCAGTTGTGAACTAAATGCATGACCAGTTGTCACCATTAACTTGCAAATCCCTTAATTCATTTTGAGTCCTCCTACCTTTCCTGGAGACAAAGGGAAGATACCTTTTTGCTGAGTCCTTTTTTCAGAGCCTTTGACTTATTTCTTCTCCACAGAAACTCTTTGGCAGAGATGCAGAATCGCCACGGGGCCAGGGCACCAGACCAGGAACATTCTCCTCACCTTGTCCAAAGAGGTACTGTAAGCCACCTCTCCAGCTCTGGGGTTGGACTCTGCAGTGTTCAGTTTGCAACAGCTTTGCCTGGCTGCAGGCAGCTGCCCTGTGATTGTTCTGGCATCTGAGTAGCTGCAGGGAGCCTGACTCTCTGGCTGTTAGGAGAAAGCCACCTGTCCACTTTCAACCACTCCATGAAAAAAAAAAAAAAGTGGAATAATGAAGTAATGTAATAGGGAATAATGTATCTTCTCTGCTTGCAGGCACTGGTAGTCATGACTGGCCAGAACAGAGGAATATCTCAATGTATTCATGTCCCAAATGTCAAGAAATTCTACCTGATTTGGACACACTGCAGATTCATGTTATGGACTGCATTAAGTGAGTGATGCTCTCCAATTCTTCATCTTCTGGAGTTTCACCAACTAAAACACAACAACCTTTTTTCTTCCTGTTTGAATAATGCTCAACTCTACATCACAAGGAGGAGGTTTTCAGGGGTTTTTTCATTAATCCGATGGGGAAGGGGTAAAACTCCTACCTTGCCTAATCACAAATCTTGTTTTAATCTACTTTAGAAAAATAATTTTCATAGGGTAACAACATGGGTGAACTCCCAGTGTGTCTGCTGCTATAAAATCTCTAAGGAACATTCCCCTGATGTGCTCTGCTTTTGTGGCCATCTCACAGGGTGGGGCTGAATCACTAAAGTCAGAAGGGAGATGTACTGACCAGTTAAAGTACTATGATCCTGTAAATACTTCATCTCTCATATACTATATATCAGGAAACATACATTTTAAAAAGCTGCTTGAGAAGCAAAATGGAGTAGTGCTTTATTCATCAAGCATTTGAAATGAACCCCAGTTTCACCAAATGGCAGTTTTATTGCTGTCCTTGTGGCAGTACTAAACTGATGTTAATTTTTTTGGTTGTTAATATATCTTCTTGCTTTAGCCAGATGTGGGTAAGGTTCAAAACAGATCATTTAGATCTGATATATGTAGCTTCTGGTGTACCTAAGTCACTTGGTTTTTATAGGACTGTTAATTTTTAAGGTGTTGTGTTGATTCTACTTTATTATAATAAATTCTTTTGAACCTGTACAGTATTGTGCTAGAAAGAGACAAGATAGATGTAACCTAATTTAAAAAATATAATGGATTTTCACGTCTCAAAATAAATATATTGCAAGGATAAAGTTATCTCTGCCTGTGGATATTTGGAGTCTGAAACACGATTGCAAATACCTATGGCTGAAAAGCTCATGTAGATAGAACTGTTGTGTATTAGATCTGTTCCTGTCCTTACTGGTGTTTTTATTATCCAAACAAAAACCAGTTCTTGACATTTTATATGAAAGGGAAACATACAGCCCTTAAAAAAAAAATGAAGCAGCATGAGTGGCAGGAAACAACTCAACCAAATTGATGGGATCCATGCAAATGAATTGAATGTCTTTTGCAAATAGCTGACAGTTGCACTATAGGAAACTGAGAGGGAAGAGAAATGAAATTGATGCATAAAAACCTGTGAGCAGCTACAGTGGTGTCTCCTTATGGCATCATCTTCCTGATGAAGAAAAGAAAATGTTGGTGTCTTCTGCCCAAGTTGGAAGGTGTTAACTGCCCAGTTGGAAGCCTCCAGGTGATTTTGGACTGATCTGTCAACTTTGATACAGGGAGAGGTTTTTGTTTTTTTCCCTCCACTGTTCAAAATGGAAATTCTGGAAGCAAATACTCCAGGACTCACTACAACCCAGGAGTTAAATCTGATCCATCATGCTCCATGGTAGGTTTGTTAGGTTCACTGAGGAGCGCCAATAAGATTTGTTTGTGCCCAGCCCACTTTACTCTGACTGCCAGAATTATGAGCTGAGTGTTCAGAAGGATGTGGGTGGGATGGTCACATAACTGGCATATTAAAGTGTTTTCAGTAGCACTTTATTACTTCTTGGCTCACCCTTGAACTTCCAAGTTCACACTGTAATAAGCCTGAATGTTTCCTGGTTTGGCACCATAGTTGCCAGTTAGGAAGCCTGGATCCTCCTCCATGTGTAGGCAGAAATACTCTGCAGAAATACTTAGCCCTCTGGAAGATGAGGTGCAGTTTGTAAGGAAAGTACCTACCCTGGAGTAGGTGTATGTAAAGGGCAAAGTTATAATTAGTTTTTGTTTGTACATTTGTAATGATTTTAAGAAAAAATGGTGCCCTAGTCCCAAAACTTCAGGTAACAGAAGCTTCTGACAGAACCAGTGTGAGTGAAAGTGATTTGATCCCTTCAGGTATTCAGCTTCACTAGGGCAGTGCCAGGATCATCACAAACTGCTACTGTTGGGCAGCCTGATCAACATGACAGCTTATCAGGGTTAGTCTAATAAAATGGTAAAAAAGTTAATTTAAAGGCACATGAATTTTACTCAGAACGCAGTAGATCAGGGTAAAAGACTCTTGTAACAATTATTCACCAACCAAGTAGTTCCAAACTGGGAATTTCTAAACAGAAGAGTGACAGCTACTGTAACAGTATTTACTGTGTCCCATTGCAGGTTAGATGTAGTAAACCTGGTGAGAGCCAAAGGAGGTGAGACAGAGTAAGATGAGCACAGGGCTTACAAGATCCCCATCAATGTGATATTTTTGTCATTGAAATTTGAAAAAAACCCTAACCTGCTTGCAGATAATCACATAATTCAGTCAGAATATGTCTTGAAAGGCCTTGTATGTCAGGACAAATTATGGTACAATTACAATCAGCAATGGTTTTAGTCCTAAAGCTGAGGTTTCTCAGTTTCCACATGCACCAGAAATGGTGAAAGCACTTGTCACTGTTGAGCTACAAAAGCACAGTCCCTTCCCCACAGGCACTACACCTGGGCAGTAAGATCCAGTGTTCAAACAGATCTCCTGACCCATCTCTGCCTCTGTGAAGGAGTTGTGTGCTCCACCACATGGTGTGCAGGCTGTGTCACCTTTCTGTAAGAAATCCAAGATTACTCTGTGAGCAACAGCAACTGTCTGGTCTGTGGCCTTTACTGCTGACTTATGTCTAGGAGGGGTTTCACTGCCAGAATCAATGGATTCCAGTTTTGAGAGAGATCAGCTAAAGGAAGCATCCATTTTTGTCATTGCTTGTTCCCATTGTGTTCATGGGGTCTGTGAACAGATCCCAGCTCAGTGCTTTGATTACTGAGTAGTACAGGCACAGTGATGAACCTGGAAGAGGTTTCTGGTTTGGGGAGGGTAATGCAGACCATGCCCAAGGAAAAGAAGTTGAGCTCTAGTATGAGTCCAAGCTTTTCTGCTTCATCAGCTAATGGAGAGCAGCACAGCTTTTCAGGTGCAGGGGAAAGAATGCTTTTCTTCCAACTGAAGGTAAAGATTAAGTCACATCATCAACATGTTTTGGTACTCTGAAGTTTATTCCTCACGTTTAAAGGATGGTACAACCTGTGAGAGAGAGGTGCTTGTGCAGTAAAATTAATAGGTATAGCTTATGTCACATTGTGATGTTGAGCTAAGGACAGAGGACAAAGCCTTGGGATGGTGGATACCACAACTGCACAGGCAGAGCTACAGCAGATACTTGGCACTTGCACATGACAAGTTCTCCCATCAATTTACTTCCCTAAATAAGTGTTTTTCCAAATTGTCCTGTGGATGAAGATCCAAATCACAGAGGAGAAAATACACTGAGCAGATCAGTAATAGAATTGGAAATTTAAAAATTGGTGACTCAGTACTTTACCCAATGTTTTGCTTCAAACCTGAAATAGAAACTACTCCAGGGCTGATTCATTCAAAACACAGGCCTAAAAAGTGTAATATTGATGTTTCACTCTCAGCAGATGAGTATTGTTAAAAAATACAAAAGGAAAATCCTGCAGATATATTTTGGGCTAGAAGAAGAAAATACTCCTTTGGTGTGTTTTTCATGTCTTGCTGTCACTGAATTCTCAGCTACCAAAACCAAGAGAAATTTTTTTTTTTTTTTTTTTTTTTTGCCTTTGTAATTAAAGTGAGGAATTGGTTTTATTTTGCTGGTTATCACTGTTCTAATTATCTCTTGTAGACTCTGGATTCTTGTTTTTTTGTTGGCTATAGCTCATATTCTCATAAAGCATCTCCCATAATTTCAGGTAATACAAGAGCTGACTGAAATCCGTTTGAAGAGGTATTCATCAGCTTGGTTGCCACCTTTTTCATAAATTACAAGTACTCCCAGCAGATGGAATCTTTTACTGGCTTTTAATTGGTTCCTTGTGACAGTAGGGTTTATGGGCTTCTTTTCCTGAATCCAATTTTATTATGGGAGTTTTGTGATAGTTATGGATTCTGCAATGATCAGAATCTGATGGAAATGATGCAAGGCCAAAATCAAACTAATAGAATGGTAGCAGAGCTGATTTCATCTGAGCAGAATTAATGAAAACACAGCAAATCAATGTAAAAGCCAAAGGAGGAATTACTTGTGTGCCCATCAAGACAAAATTAATCATTTTAAGAGGCTTCAGAAAGAAAAGTGAACTTAGGACAGGAATATTAACAGGAGGACATGGGCATTAGCTACAGAGGTCTTCACAGAAAGATAAGATACTCTGTGTGATAATGCATATCAGGAGGGACAAGGAACTGCAAAGAATAAAACCACAATGGATTTAAACCTGTTCATACAGCCAGGACTGTTTGTCATTGTCACCATTACCTCAGTCCAGAGGACAGAGCTGCTATCATGGCAGGTGGCCACAGCCAGTAGATGCTCATTACCACAGGTTTAAGAGTTCAACCCCTTTGTTTTCCCTTAGATAAAAGATAAAATGTACTTGTGTTCCAAAATCAGTAGATACTTCATGGCCATGAAATGCCATCCATTTATCTCTGTTCTTAAAAAAGGACTTTCCTGGTGTAGCAGAGTGTCCTTCAACCAACACCCAATGTAGATACCCAGTGCAGTACCTACTCAGTGTAGGACAGAAGCCAGAAACATTTCAAACCACTTTAGATTTTAGAAATCCAGACTGGGAAGGGCCCAGAGCAGTGGGGTTGGGATGGGCTTGAAGTTTGTGAGCAGGAAGGTGTCCCTGAATTTGCAAGGCTCAAGTCACGGGAGTGGGAATTACTTCGATCAGGAGGGTAGGGGCATTTGGTGATGCTGTGTGATTAATCTGGCAAAGATTAATCACAAAGGCAATTAGGAGCCAGACAGGTGGAAAATATGAAAAACACAGTGTCCCAATGCCTACCTTGCCAGGGTGGAGCAAAAGGTGTTTCTTCACTGCCACCCTGGATGAGCAGCAATACGGAGGAGCTGCCTTGGGCTCTCAGTGCCCATGCACCCCTCCCGAGCTCCTGTCATTATTCCCAGCTCCCCTGAAACACCTTTGGAAGGAGCACTACAGAGATGGGTGCACCCAGAAAGAGTTAGCCTGGAATGCCTGGCCTAGGCACGTGGTTTTGGGGAGAAAACCCAAAAGTAAGAACATGACACACACAGAAGATCCCGGCTGACAACTCTGTTGAAGAGCATTTCAGCTGCTCAGCAAAGCATTTCTCTTTGCTTTGGATATCTGAATGGATCTTGAACTTTTTCTTGCCATCTAGTTATTCCTCCAACTACTGCAGAATCACAGGTTGGTTTAGGTTGGAAGGGACTTTAAAGATCATCTAATTCCACCCCTCCTGCATGGGCAGGGACACCTCCCACCAGCCCAGGCTGCTCCAAGCCCCATCCAACCTGGCCTTGAACACTTCCAGGGATGGGACATCCACAGCTTCCCTGGGCAACCTGTGCCAGTGTCTCACCACCCTCATAGTGAAGAATTTCTGCCCCTAATTTATCTTTACTGACCCAGTACTGGTACTATTGGTCTTTAAATAGCATAAATACGGACAGACTTGGAAGAGGGACTTACTGCAAGAGCCTTGAGATTTGAATTCAAATCCTTCTCTTTTTCTGGCATTTTTGGGGTGATTTCTGCATATCATAGATACAAGGAGAAAGGGCTTGAGCAATGACCTCTAATAGTCAGATAATAATACTCAGAAATACGATTTTTCACAGAATCATGGTTGCTCATACCAGTACTGAACCGTACTACAAAATCCTGGTGACTGCACATCAATACCTGGGTTTGAATCTGCTGGCTTAACACAACTGCTGAGATTATTATCGAGAGATTATTTTTATTATATGAGATGCTTACTCTGAGGAGGTCACCCTGACCAGACACGGGTCAGCTCCTTACAGCCAGAGCTGTGCGGTCCTCACCCCCCGGGGCTGCTCCATAGGTCAGACACCGGACTGCCCTCCACCGCAAGCAGGAACAGCGGTATGACGTCATCACCCTCACACCCGTGACCTCACGCCATCGTCCCATCCCCCGGCCTGAACCCCGCTTCCCGCCCACAAGCAAGATGGCGCCGGGCGGCGTCTCCCTGCCAGGACTAACCATGGCGGGGACGCGCGCAGCCCTCTCCGCAGCGCTCCGCGCATGCGCGCCAAGGGGCGGGGCCGACTCGGATTTTTGGCGGGTGCCGGGCAGTGAGCGAGCAGCGGTGAGAGGGGAATGGGGAATGGGGAATGGGGAATGGGGAATGGGGAATGGGGAATGGGGAATGGGGAATGGGGAATGGGGAATGGGGAATGGGAGGATGTGGGGGTTGACGGATCGGAGATCCGCACGGAGAAGCCGTATAGGAGGTCGGGGTTCCCCTGTGTGAAGGAGGCGGGCGGGAAGGGGAGAGGGGCCGTGAGGGGGAGGAGGAGCCCCCTGTGGAAAGAAGGGGGGGGAAGCATCTCGGGGGAGAATCAGGGATCTTCTGGGGACAGGGATAGGGATTCCGCGGCTGCTGTGGCCCATGGGAAGGGAGGGGTCTGCGGGGTTTGCTCTGCCCGGCCTTGGGAGCCCCGGGCTGGCGGCCAGGAGTGGGGCAGGGGGTGGCGAGGTGAGCCCTGGGCCGGTGTCCCCAGAGGGACATGGGGGCCCGGAGCTGTGTGGTGGTCACTGCCCGCGCCTGCTCGTGTGAGCTTTTTGAGTGGTGTTCTTTCCTGGAACACCACTTTTCGTGGAAAATGTGGAGCACGAGAAAAGAGAAGTGTTAAAAGTGGAGTTTTTTGGGTGAAACAGAAGTCCCTGCAGCATGTAGGACCTGCAAAGCACAGAGCCAGAGTTTGGGTTCGTGAGCAATCCATCCCCACTGGATTTCTCTCCTTGGACATTTGTGTCTGCCTGTGCTGTTTATTTTTCGTGCCCTGTGTCTGTGGAATGGAGGATCTGCAAGAAATGTAAAACACGTGCTTTTAATAATAAAAACTATTGAGAGAGCAAAGCTTTGCTACCTCCTTCCACTTTAAGATGAAGACTGGATCAATTTCAGAGCATTTGCTTTAGTTAAATAGTAATTAGGATGATAGTGTAGGACTGATGAGGTGAAAGTCTATTACTAGGAGAACAAGGCAGGCATTTCTTAAAATCTGTGTCTCCTAAAGGCTTTTTTCTAAAAGTAATGCCCTTACGCTACAGGGAGTTCAGCATAGGTAGAACTTCAGATAAAGAAAGTGTAGAAGAGGATTTTAAATTTAGTGGAATCTTCAGCTGCAGCTCTAAAGAAAAATAAGCAAGTGGTTTGCAAATCATCAAATAAGGAGCCAATGTGTATTTCTAGTTAGGCTCCAAACTACTTTAACAGTGTCAATGTTGTTCTCCCCACAACAGAGAATATTTTTCCTTGAGGGGCTCTGGATGAAATCCTGGTGAAGTCATGGATGGTAAGGGGAAAAGTACTTTTCTACCTTCAGTAGGAAAGTTGTCTTCTGATCAATATATTAGTAAAAAAAAACTTGTTAAGAAAACTTGGTAAATGTTTTAGCAAAGGAAATCACGTTGCATTGGATTCACTTGCAGTGATAAAATGCCTTAGAGGTTGCTCTTTACCTTCATTATTGTCACCTTTCTGTGAGGCTGCTCTTTGGGTATGTTTTCTTCTACCAGCAAAAGCTAAATAAATTTCTTGGCTTGTATGAATTTCAGTTCTGCTCTGTCTCATTCATCTCTCTACTTGGTTTTCTTTTTTTCCAATATTTGTCCCTTCAGTCCATGTTTATTTATTCTCTTTCTTGAGCAAATCATCTTATCTGACAATAAGCTTTTTTGCCTACCTTGTATCTTCCTCTTCACCTTCAGTTGGCAAAGACTGTGTGTCTTTGTGGAGCTCCTGGCTGCACCTTTACAGATCTGAAAGCTTTTCTTTTTAACAGCAGCTATTGTACAAGCAGCTGCAAAGGAGGAAAAGCCAGCACTAAGTGATCTGCAAGGTTTCTGCTTACTAGCCAGCCTGAAGCACAATCCAAGAGGGTCTGCAACCACATTTCTGTCAGACCAGAATGCAAAAAGCTGCTCTATCTTCCTTTAGCCAAAGCTGAAGTAATTTTTAAAAAAATACCACTTGCTGCTCTGATTTAGTTTTGATTGTAACTGGAGTAGCTTGTATGCTTTATTCTATGGCAGCTTTCTTCTAAGTGGATAAATAATGCTGAGTTTAATTTCTGTTCAGCTGATGATGACCTGGATCTGTTGGCCTCCCTCCTGGAAGAAAATGAGGCAACTGAGGACAGCAATTCTCCTGAGGAGGAGGCTCCAAAGGATGAGAGGGGAGAACCAGATGAATATGATGAACTCTTTGATGCAGAAGATGATGATTCCTACACTGAGGAGGTTGATGCTGAGGACAGCGTGATTGATGAGCAAAAGGAGAACCTGGCTATGCTGTTTGGAGATGTAGATGACCTGCTGGAAGAGGAGGCAGCTGAGGAAACTGTCCTCACTTCAGCTCCCAGTCAGGCAAAGGAGAAGACCAACCAGGAACTGCAAGGTATCTGTAACAGCAAATTTTACCAGATTTATGATAAATACTTTGTCTCTAGAGAGCTAAAGGGCTGAAGGCAGGACATGCTGCTTCTCACTTCAGGATGGTGCCTGGAAGGGGGAATACAGAAGGACCTTGTTGAAGTTTCTAAGTCTGGTTTTCTATGCTCAATAGCCAAATTCTCCAAGCCTGTTTTCCCAGAAAAAAGAGGACTGAACTGAGCCAGGGAGAATAATCCAGCTCTGGTGAGCAGGACAGAAAAGGTTGCTATTTTGCTGTGTCCTGTCTGATAAAGAGAAATGTAGCTTCAGTCTTCAGGGCTGTCACCCTGGACAGGCAGTCCCTTCACCTTTAGGATTTACCAGCAGAAGGTTCTACCATACCATGTGGAAGCAGAGCTGGCCATTGAGCCTCTCTGTGTCCAGGCCACATATTTCATTATATTGGAAGCATTTCCTTATAGGAAGGAGTACAGTTATGAGCCATTTAAATTGTCTCATGTTCAGTAGGAAAGGCCACAACAACATGGCCTTTCCTTACAACATGGCAAGGATCATACCAAATAAAATATTTGAGTGAACTCCAGGCTGTATGAAAAAGTGTCTGTTCATTGTAGACTGAAGTAAATCTGTACTGTTGCTTGAATATTTGTTAGGTTCCTCTGATGCAGTAAACAACCCAGACTTTTGGGGATCTCATAAATCCTTGTTTGCAATGACTTCCTACTGTTTTCATTGTCATTTTTTCTCTCCTTCCTAGCTGAGCTGAGAAAATTGCAAGAACAGATGAAGACATTACAGGAGCAGTTGCAAAAGACTGCTATTGGGCAGCAATCCAGTTCAGGCCCTGAGAAGAAAACCCCTGGTAATGAGTCTAATTAAATGGGTTTATGATTTGTTGGCCTACTAATGTGCAGTTTATAGACAATACTCCAAATAATCCTTAAGTGGGCACAGAACAGTGAGGAGGAATTGAGGCTGGTGTATTCCCACACAGGTTATTTCCTTTGGCTGCAGACTAAATTAATGAGCTGCAGTTCTGATATCTGCATCATGGGTTAGTTCTACAAAGGGCAGCTTTCATAACAAATATTAAAGTGTCTTCTGCTGGAAGTGTCCATTCTTATTGACAGACATTGGTTCACTCAGAAAACACAGCTATGCTTGTTACTGTAGCACGTTGGGTGTAGTAATGAAACTACATGGAACAGCTGAAAAGCAAAGGAGTGTTCCTGATTTCCACAGCTTTGTGGTATCAGTGACATCCAGAGTTTTTTGTCAGTGTGAGAAAGAGGCATTGGGGCTTTTTCAGCTGTTGCATTTCAGTTACTGGAAGTTTATCTGAAGGTCTTTTATATAGTTTTGTTATCAAGACAATTAATTTGGAGCAGTTCTTTGAGTCCAGATCCTGAGATCTCACAAATACTTCTTTTTTTTTGTTTGTTCATTTTCTTGGCCAGGTAAAACTTCCTGTCCACCCTTGAAGGAAAGGAAAGTTCAGAAGTTGCAAGAGTCACCATGTTTTTCATCCCAGCTGAGCAATCCTTTACCACCAGCCAAGCGAGGAATCCAGAAATCAAAAGCAACCTCAGCAGGTACCATTCTCACTGAAACACACTGGACTTTTTGTCAGAAGCCTGTCAAGTTCACAGCAGTGGTGTAGGCACATCCAGGGTAGTTTTACATTGGTCAGTGCACCTGTAGCAGTCTGATCACAGCAGAATAGAGCTCACTACAGAGTTAATTACTGTGTTCTTTGCAATGGGGGCTGTGCTCTGTACTGCTATGGATAACTTGGACACTGACAACAGTCTCACCTGCATCTTCATATCCCACAGTTTGGCTTGCCTGGAAATAGGCAGCAGCTCTGGGAATCTCCTCACCAGGCAGAACTCATTGCTTGAGTTCCATGTGACTTACCTGGAGCTGCCTGTTAGTGCCCAGCTGACTGGGAAACCCAGTCACTACAAATAAGACAGTTTACACCTTTTTCTTTAGTGTGTTTCCTTAGACTCATGTCTCTGGTCAGGTGTAAGATTTATTTAGAAGTTTTCTTTCATTATCAAGATTTTTTTTTCCTTGCTCTTTTTCCTGCTAAAGAGAACAAGACTCCTCCCCCACAACAAGTCCTCAGTCTGGCATTCCAGCCTCTCAAGTCTGCTGTAGGGAACAAACCCAGCAAGGTGACCAGAGAGAAGACACCTCATACCCCTGCATGTTCCAGTGCAACAACTCAGCTGGTGTCTGTGGAAACCTTCTCAGGACTGAGGTTAAGGTCAGCAGCCCAACACTGAGCTCTGTCTGGGGACATCACCAGAGGGTGATCCCATCCCCAGTAATGGGAGAGAAAAAACCATCAGCCCCCTGTCCTGTGATACAAGTCACACTAGTGGTGCATGGAGGACTGCCTGTATGATTTGCTGTGTATACATTATTTAACCATGTCAGGTTAGTCAGTTGTCATTATGGAATGTTACACAAAGCTACAATGTTGGCTGATCAGTAAACTGGCAAAATTGACTTTTGGCTTATGACTATGTTTCTATTTTCACCTTTACTCTTTTCTAACAAAAAAACACCTTTTCATTAGTGCTGCCTTCCCTGGGATGTCCTCAGTGGTGGAGGAGGAGGGAAGCAGTGGGCATGTGCAAAGCCCAACTGCTCCAGTTGAGCAGATTTTGCTCCACACTGTGAAGCCTCCAGCTCTACTCTCAAGCCCCATACTCCATGTGGCCACGAGAGGTCTCTGAATGCTCACTGTGTCTTTCCTCACCAGAAACTGCTGGATTTCTAAACCATGCTCAGGCAGTCATACACTGATATTCCTGCAATAAGCAGTTAGTGCAGGCTTGGGGCTGAGTTGCAGTAAAGATATTTGGACAAAAACACAGCGTGATCAGTAGCTTTCTGGTATTTGTAGACTCCTGAACTGAGGGAGTTTGTTTCAAATTACTTCAGGGTGCAATAATGCACAGAGGCATTTGGCAGCAAGACATCATCTGCCCAGGAGAGTGCTGGATGGTTTTGATTGTCCATTTAGGTCAAGGGATGTTCTTTTTCACATGTTTTTGCTTCATCTAGAAAACCTCGTGTGTCTTCAGCTGAAATGGACAGAAAAATGACTAACAGGAAGCTCATCAGACTCTCCCAGCTGAAGAGTAAACTTGCTGCAGAAAATCTGGAGGAAATAGACTGGGTAACATTTGGAGTCATAGTGAAGAAGGTCACTCCTCAAAGTGCTAATAATGTAAGTGGTTTTATTGTGTCCCTTGCTCAGTTCAAGTGAACTGCTGGTCTTCTTTTCCTAAAAAACTGAATAGGTCTTCAACATAATCAGCCAACTCCATGTAGTTAATGAAAAGTTCCTGTATTAAAGTCTTGGCTCATCTGCAGTAATGCTGCTTTTATTCCTCATGGTAAGTACTGATCTGGTGCAGCTGTCCCAGAGAGCAGCATTGCCTAATGTAACCATGGCATAAATCTTTGTCGTTCACAGTTGCATGTCAAAAGCAATGTGAGAAAAAGGCATGTGGCTCTCAGTATTTCTACCCAGCCCTTGTGTTTTACACGTGCCAACACATTCTTCCATCATTTCCCTAGAGGTCATTCTGCCTTAGATGGTGTACGTGTCCTATAAAAAGTCATGGATGACACAGATCTGGACATGCCTTGATTTTGTTTGTTCAGTGGGGTAAAAAAATCTCTTTATGCAGCAAGCAAGAGTGCTGTCCAGCTTTAATCTGAGGAAGATGGATGGCAGCAATATTAGCGTGTTGTTTTGGCCTTTCAGAATCCCAGAACTGGCTGTGTGGTGGGGTGTGAGATACCATATCTAACCTCTACTGAGGTTACAAACTGTGCTTTCCTATATCAGGAAAACCCAGGGGAAAAAAAATCAGAATAACTATTTAAAAGCCAGAGGAAGAGGGGATGCAGGCAGTGGCCCCTTGCTGAGAGCTGAAAGGAAAGAAAATGTCTGTTCCAGGGCAGAACCTTCAGTATCTGGCGGCTGAACGACCTGCGAGATCTCACTCAGTGTGTCTCACTCTTCTTGTTTGGTGATGTCCACAAAGAGCACTGGAAGACAGACCAAGGCACAGTCATTGGGCTGCTCAATGCCAATCCTATGAAGCCTAAGGAAGGCTCAGATGAGGTGAGAGGATTTTTCACTTGCTCATAAACTGTATAAAAAGCCCCATAGCTGAACTTTTTCCAGTTTGCTGGAGATTTATCTTCATAACACATGTTGAGGTTGAAATTGCAACAGTCTGCCTAGACAGTTTGAACTGCATTCAAATGTTTGCAGGGTTTGTATTTGCTCCTGGCCTTCTGGATAGCAGAACTTCAAGAGGTGCCATCTTAAGCCAGAGTTTAGTCAAGTATTTACTGTTGGTAGCAGTTGGCTCTTCCAGAGGTATAGGGAGTGTATTTTTGTTTCTGCTTATTCTGTCACTTCAGTGCAGTCCCTATTTCAGCCTCAAAGGTGAAAAAGGTGGGGAAGCTAATTTCTCTATTCTAGTTTTAGCATGAGATGTGACTGCAAAAAGCTTCCTGGTTCCAATATCATAACTGAGAAGAAGCAGTATTTGATTTATTAAACAAGTGATATATTATGTATAGTAAGTTGGTTCACTTGTTTAATCAATTACTGAAAAAATACAGCATGATGAATTGCTTTTCTGTATGTATCAAAGCATTTAAGGTGGCTTCATTTTGCTAATAAATTAATTTTTTAATGTCTTTTTAATTACACTGGTATGAACACCGTTTTTACTGAATTTTGTCTGGTGGAATTTCTACTAACTGGTGATAGTGTTCTGCATTATAAATTCTCCAAATGGAAAAATTAAATGTCTTATCAATTGTCTATTAAGCTGTATAATTGCTTAAATTAACATGAACAAGCAATAGGAAGTCCTGTGATAAGTAGAAAGGCACACCAGATTTAATGTCAAGGCTGTGTCTTGCTGTTAAGAGTGATTTTTCTTTGCCAAGTATCCACATGTAGAATCACATTAAAACTGACTTCTCAAAGTATTCTCAAGTACAGATACAAGTCCCAGTATCTTTGGGTGGTGTGAAGATGACACTTACTGTATCACAGACATCAGTTTTTGTTGGACCTAGACATATGGAGAGTGTCAGAGAACTTGAGAACATTTCTTCCTGTCCACTGCCAAGTGTGGTTGCCATGATGGTGTCAGACCCAAGCAGTTGGATGGGACCCTCATTTATAGCACATCTGGGTCTGCCTTCACTGGTCCTTGGTTTCCTAAGGGCTCTGAGCATAGAAATACCATGTCCTGCATCTCGCTGTGGGAAAGCAATTTATCTTTTCTTTTTTACTTTTTAACCAAGCCTTTTCTCCATCTAAGCAGGACATGTAGCTTTCTTAAACTAAGCTTGCATTTTGAAACTGTTGTTAACACCAAAAGTATCAGTGACATCTAGAGAGAAGCCCATCCAGGCATGTGGCATTTTCTGACTTATTTTTTATTTTTTATTTTCCCCCTAGGTGTGTTTGTCTGTTGACCATCCCCAGAAGATCCTCCTCATGGGTGAGGCTCTGGACATGGGCACCTGCAAAGCCAGGAAGAAGAATGGTGATCCTTGTGCACAGATTGTGAACCTGGTGTGTATCCCAGTAGTTAGGGCATCCTTTAGCTGCCAGTAAAAATGTGGCTGCTGATTTTGTACTGATGCTCTGACTCTTTGACTTGTTTCTGAATTCTGACTTGTAACTATTTAAAGTGGGTGGTGAAGCTGAGAAATTAAATCCAGGGAAGCTGCTTCTGTGACAGCACTCTAGCAGCAGCACAGTAGTTTCCTAAATGCAAAGCTGGTGGTGGAGTGGAAAGAGGTGGCCTTGACCCATGACTGTCACTGTCTCCACACCCTTTCACTCTCTTTTTTGCTGTTGCAGTCTTCCATGCACTGCACTGGGTAGTTTGTCCCAGATAAAACAATAGGAGGATTTTCTTGGGCATGGTTGTGGGTTTTGGAGATTATTTTAACCCAGTGGGTTCCCTCATCCAGTGTTCCCACAAACTGCTACAATATTTAAACCTGAATGTAGGGCACTGGAGGTGATAAAGATGAAAATGTTTTGGGATTCTTCTTTTAAGGACAGTACTGGCCTGTACTAGTTTGAGCCATGTGGAGTGTGTCATTTCATGGCCCTGGTGATGTTACAGTACCTGAGAGGAATCCTGTCTAAGTAGGAAGGGTTATAGTTAGGATGGTAGCACTTAGCAAGAGGAAATAAAATGAAGAAATGAAGAACTGGGGAGGAACTCAAAGTGTGTAGACTGGAAGGAAGACAAATACAGAAGATACCTGTGGCAAAACAAGTTTGTGATTGCAGATCCACTCCAGGAGGTGGCTGTGCACAGGGCTTTCAGTGTCAGGGAGATGTTCCAGTGCCACCTGGAAAAACCATAGGTAGCTGTCTGGCAGAAGAACCTGATAAAACAACTGGCTGTCAGTTTAATTGTTAACAAAAGATGTTTATGGGATAATTGTAGTTATACAAAGCTGGGGCAAATTAATATCAATGAGAATGGGGTTATTTTTCTTTTTTTGTAAAAAGATAACACCCTGAGTGAGTGTGCTTATGGCACTGCTATCTGACTGGCAGGCTCACTTAAGTTCAGTTCCAAACTCCCCTGAATTGACTCTGAAACCTAATTAATTAATTGAAGTGAGTGCATGAAATATATTGCTCTGGTGTTAAATTTCCTTTGTGTTCACACCAGTAAGGAAATTGCATACAGTTCAGAGCCAAGAGTACAGAATCTGGCCAAGAGGATCTGGGGCATCAATTGACTCAAGCCAAGGAATGGCCTTAAAATTTCTGGGATACCAAAAGTGCTTGACACAGATTTTTTTTTTGGTTTTTTTTCCCCAGTGATTAGCATGGACAGTTTTAGTTTTGTTTTTCATTGCTGGAGCATGGGCCTGTTTGTGAGTGAGGGGAATAAATAAATAAATTGTGATGGCTTGTGTTCTGCAACAGTCTTCTCCCTTTTCTTTCCAGAATGACTGTGAATATTGTCAGTATCATGTGCAGTCCCAGTACAAGAAGCTCAGCTCAAAGCGGGCTGACCTCCAGTCGACCTTCTCCGGGGGCCGCATCCCCAAAAAATTTGGTCGGAAAAATCCCAGTTTGAAAGAGAGGCTGTGTCAAGATGGGTTTTACTATGGAGGTGTCTCTTCAGCAGCATATGCAGCCTCAGTGTAAGATTTATTTCCCTTGCTCATCAGCAGAATTTCACATTCATACGAGTCAGCCTGGAGCTATCTCTAGAGGGGTCTATTTACAGAATCCCAGCATTGTTCCGGTTGGAAAAGCTCTTCCTGAGTGTTGTGGTATGAGAAGAGGTCCTCAAATTAATTACAGACCTACATCCAGTCTAGGGACAGCTGTGTTACACGTTTGCACTGTTTTCAGATGTGTTTCAGGTTCTACAAACCTGTAGAAAACAGCTTTTGTATTTGATGACTCGCAGGTGTAAATTCAGTTTTGTATAACCTTGTATGCTAAATATCATTAATGTAGCACTTAAACCCCAAGTGATGATTTCTAGTATCAAAATGCAGTACAGAAAACTTAAAATCTTTATTCTGCTCTTGGGATATGGTTTAGCACTGGACTCAGCTGTTAGGGTAATGGTTGGACCACATTCCTTAAGCACTGCATCTGCACATCTTTTAAATTCTGAATTTAGTTAGAGAGCCCTTTCACTTCACTGCACTCACCAAATAGAAATAATTGTCCTGTGTTTGGTGTGATTCTCCTGGCCCCATGGTGTAGCAGAACTGTTATTTGACAGGAAAGTTTTTAACAATTGCTACCAAGATATGGTAAGGGATGTTTTGAACCTCTCAATGAACCTCACAGTGCGCTGTGAAGCCAGGCAGCACTGTGTTTTAGTAGATGAGGGGAACTTTCTTGTGAGATCCCAAGTGTTTTGAGTCACTGTCTGTGTGTGTTAATAAAGAAGAAGTTGTACACCCTGTGTATTATGAAATGACCTAGGCCAGTGTGTATCTCATAACTATCAAGGAGGGGGCAGATCCTTCATACAAATTGCCCTGAAGACAGCTGTGGAAAGCCTTGGAGTCACAGCTGGATCAGCCCCTGTGCTTGCACACAGCTTTCATGCCCTTATTACTGCCCTCTGGTCACTGCTGTGACTCCACAATAATGAAACAGTTCCAGCCTCTTCTCCATGCCTGGAAGTGACTGAGCTGTGACTGATGTTCAGTGTTCTCCCAATGTATGGGAAATATGTATCTCAACCCAGGAAAAATGGAAGATCCCGAGCATTGTGTTAGAATTTCGATTTAGATCAACATCCTTCCCAGCAGATGACAGCAGAGAGGCACCAGTTTGGATTAAATAAAGAGTGGCTAGGGATTTGTTGAAGCACTGGGTGTTTTAAGCTCCTGTCCTTGCTCTAAGCATGGGAAACCTCTGATATTCTGTTTTTGTTTCCTCTTTCTAGTGCAGCAGCTGCAGTACCAAAAAAGAAGATTCAAACCACTCTCTCCAATCTGGTTGTGAGAGGAGTTGATGCAATTGTCCAGGAAACCAGGCAGAAAATTGGTACTTAACTATGAATGCAGTCTCTTCACCTCCCAGATAATGCCATCTTGATGTGTAGCTGTGTCCCAGGACCCTGATACCCACTGAATTAATCTGGCAATTGATTTGCTACAGAGATACCATTTGCAGGCTGCTTTCTCAATTGATCAAAACTTCTCTTCCTTCTTTCTTCTCTTACAGCTGCAAGGAAAATGTAACTAAGCAACCTCCATGCATCTTTTTTCATCAGTGCCCCTGAATTAAGTCTCCTGTTCTGTCTCTGGACAGTGACAGAAGATCTTTGCCAGATTAATGGGAATTGGAAGTTTTTAGAACTTTCAACCAGCAATTTTTTTTTTTAATTGAAATAAATTACTTCTGCCAGTCTTGAAATCTTCCAAGGAATACTAAGTATAAATCAGTCAGGTCTGCAATGCAGGGGACATCCTGAGTACCTGACCTGTTTCTAGTGCTTTTCTTTTGTGATCTCCAAAGCAAATTCTTTCCATAGCCTTTGGGACATCACTGATCTCTGCCTCCATTTTGGTTTTGTAAAGCAATTCATATTACTCCCTCTTCATGCTTGGTAGAGAGCAGATAACAAATTATTCAAACTATGTGCTCTAGATGCCTCCTGGATGCCTTAATTCACATTTTTCAGTTCTCTTACTCACCTCCATTTCAGATGGCATAGTGTGTCCTGTCTCTAGCTTGCAGCTCTTCATAATTCCCCAGACATAAGGTGTGGTAGCTGCAAATGGGAACTCTGGGAGCACCACAGACAGCCAAGACTATTGGTGAACTGACTGACCAACTGATTAAATTGCTGAAGGGGTAGAAATGTCTGTGTGATGTGTTCTGTGAGGGCAAGGCCTTGGGCAACCAAATACAGCCTAGAAATTGGCCCTGCTTTTGGTGGTGGCCTGCAGAGGTTTAATCCAACCTACTCTGAAGCCCAGCCTGTGTTCCTTCCCAGCCCCAAACCTGTTGGATCTTTGCCTTTTCTGCTCCAGGTCCAGCAAAGAGACCCATGCCATGTTCTGAGGAATTCAAGGAACTGCTGGCACAGCCAACCTTTGGAGCACGAAACCTCTGCAAACACTGGACCAAAGCAGGTATTGCCCTTCTGCCTGAAGGAGAAGCCACTCAAGCTCCTTCTGAGCAAAGATGAGTAGCTTTAATTTTGGTTTTGTTTTGTTGTTTTTTTTCCCAGATGCTGAAAAGAAGCAAGGGGCCAGTTTCCAGTCTCTCTCTGCTTCAGCATTGCTCAAGCAACAGAAACAGAAATTGCTGGAGGCCAGAAAAAAGCGATCTGAAGAGATTCAGAGGAGGTAAATGCACTCTGAGATTCCCAGGAAGGGTTCCTTTATTATGACCTAAGGGTAACTGTGGGAGGTGCTTTGCTGTTCTAATAAAAAGTTCATTTGTATAGAAATACCCCAGTGTTCAGCAGAGAACCAAATGCTCCAGCACAGTGGCCAGCAGCTGAAAAGTATGATGGGAAGAGGCTGATTACAGTAGGAAACTGAGATCAGGATTCTTGGTTTGGTTCATTGCTGGCTTATGTGGTTCTGCTGAACTTTAAGGTTTGCCAAGTGTTTTGTGTGTATCTTTTTAAGAAAAAGGAGAAGCTCCTAAAGGCCACCTTGGGTAAGACAGGTTTGTGTAGCCAAGTAGCCTCAAAAGACTCAACTGGAGCCAAAACAGAACCTGAAGGAAAATAATGCTAGTCACAGGCATGATGACATTTCCCCCAAGATAATTTTCTAGCCTGGAACAGTGTATTTCAGGGGCTTTCCAAGCTAAAGGTGGTGTCTGCTACAATATCTGAAAGGATTTTCTTTTTTACTATGAACCTGTCCAGTCTCTGTTGTGACCTGTGTAAGCAGGAACATTTATATGACTCTGTGACAAGGAGTCCCCCTGCTTAAGAATCTGTTCTGCAAAGAAGCCAAGTGCTTTCAGTTCACACTTAACAGCTTCATTTGATATTTCTCTCTGATTTTAGTTTTGATAGCAATCCAATGAGTTCCTTACCAGCCTTGTCTTACTCCTCTCAATGCCTAAATTTCTGCATGGTTTTCTAGCAATAAAAAGCCAATTAGTGACCAAACAGTCTGCATCCCTTCCACTCCTATTTGTTTCTCTGACCTTTCTGTCTCTTAGGCTTGTGTCCCCATTTCAGTTTTTTCTTCTCTTACAAGGTTTCTCCAAAACACAAGTAAATCTGGCAGTCCTGCTCTCCCATCCTCCTCCAGACAGCCCTCGCTCCATTCCCCGGTGCCCGGAGCTGAGTTTCCCAAAGCTGCAAAAAAGTCAAATCCTCAAAGGCCCAGGCTGGGCACAGGCTTCTCAGAAGGAGAAGATATCCTCTTCTTTGATGGGTCTCCACCTCCAGCACCAAAGCTAGACAGCTTGGCAGAAGCCAAAAAGGTAACAGCAACTTGAATCATTTAAGTATTCAGAAGGGGAGGTTAAGGGAATTTTGTTTTGTGGTAGTAGAGAAGTCTTTGATCAGATTAGGCCAGCTCAGTTCTGATGTTGGTGAAGTTTCTGATTTGTGGGGTCAGACTGGCCTGTGTTACATACAGTACACAGTAGACCTGCAGTTCCTGACAGCTCTTAGTACTGAGGTTTGTGCTACTGAGGTTTGTAGTCAACCTCCAGAGCAGTGGAACAGCTGCTAAGGAGGGGGCTGTGTGTGTAACTTCTGGACACAGGAACTGATGTCTCTTCCTTGTTAAAAATCCACCTGGATGGGTCAGAAGTGAGTTGCTGTGATCTATCTTTGTGTGTGATGCTCATGAGGTCACTCTTGGATCTTCTGTGAAGGAAAATGTCACTGAAGCCTCTGATAAAACTGGCAATGTCAGCAAATGTCAACTGAGCATGGACAGGGGACAGAGCAGACTTTTGAGATGGGACTGGGGAAAAGGAGATGGGGAGATCTCATTTAAGTCATGAACCTGATGCTAATCCTTTAAGTGAAGAAACACTTCTTCATGCTGGCAGCCTGTCTGTGTAGATCTGACTCCATTCTTCATGACCTGACATGGTCTGTCACCCTTTGGAGAAGCAGTTTGGAGAAGTTGCATGGCTGTCCTTGTACTCTGTTCTTCATGCTTCTCTGTCCACCAGTGGCTGCTCTTTTGCCCTTGTGTTTTGGACATTTTAAGTGCTAAACTGTGCACATTTGTTCTTTTGCATTGCTATTGCTGTGTCTTGTCAGTGTTTTCTGCCTGCCAGCAACAGGGAGTTAAACTGGTTTAGTTATGTTGTGCCATGAGTTGGGACAAGGTTGGTGTTTACCCAGAGCAGACTGTGCCTTCCCTTGGCATAAATCTGCTCATATGTCTGTCAAAGAAAATTTTTTCTTCCAGCAACAAAGGAGTCTCAGCATTTTGGGACTATGTAAAGGAAGAGTTGTATGCAATTTTCTATTTGTTCCAAATCATTACCATTTTATATGGAAATCTCAAGTGCTTTGATTCCTCTGCAAAACTTACTGGGTTTTTTTAAGCAGTTAAAGCACAGCTGAGGAGATAACAAGCCTGGGAACACCCCTGGAGAAGTGAGTTTTGTGGTTTGGGTGAGGTGGTGATTCAGATGTACAGCAGAGCTGGGAATTTTGTTGAGCTTCTCTTTAGCCAGCACTATGTTCATGCCAGTGGATCTTGTCTCCTCCTTTTGACAGACTTCATCTGCTACTTCTGCAAGTAGGAACATGGGAGCCAAGCTGGTCACCAGCACATTCATTGCTCTGGTCACCAGCACATTCATTGCTCTTCCCTTTTTTCCAGCTGGCTGCAATACACAGACTACGAGCAAAAGGCCAGGTTCTTGCTAAAACTGATCCCAACAGTGTCAAGAGGAAGAGAGCTGATGTTGATGATGTCCTAGAAATTGTTGAAAGAGTTGAGAAAAATGTTGCTCAGCCACAAGGTACAGAAGCAAGGAATGTTTGTGTGTATTGTACTGTATGGTATGTGATGTTTGCTTCTAGAACAGAGAAAATCTGATTATGTTCTGATGAACAGAGCAGTAGTTGCTGGATTAAGGACTTAATTGCTGTGCCTAAGGGAGGCTGAGTTAGGTCAGTTTTGAACTTCAAAGGTTTGATGCCAAGGCCAAGCATACTCTAACCTTGTGGTGGAGAGAGTGTGAGATGTAATCTGTAGTAACTCCCTGTCCTCATCTCTCGTCCCTTTCCTCTAGCATCTGTAATGCAGGGCTGATTTAACCAAGGGAAACCAAGAAGTAGTCCCACCTATGAAGGTATCTCAATTTTCTGAGGGAACTTGAGTTTTTCCTGCTTATTTAATGTGTGATTTTGGATTAATTTTTAAATTCCCTTTAAGGCTTTTCCATGTGTTAGGGATGCAGCACTGTTTACTACTTTGAGAGTGATGTGAAAATTCCTGTATGGGACTTTGAAAGAAGATAAAATGTTGTTTTTAAAAATGCTTTTTGTTTTACTAAAGCTGTATTTGAACTTGGTTTCATTTTCTCCTGAACTATGAAAGACTGCCCCTTGGCTTGAACATCTGCCTGAAAGAAACCAGGACTTCCAAAATCTCCTTCAGGGATCACACTTAGAGATCTCAAGCTTGATCTGTGTAGGACTGAGGCTTTTTGTCTCCCTAGATATGGATGAACTGGAGCCTGCTCAAAAGAAACAACGTGGGCAGCTGGCCTATCTGGAGTCAGAAGAGTTCCAGAAGATCCTCAATGCTAAGTCCAAGCACACAGGTGTCCTGAAAGAGGTATGGCCTTGTTCCAGCCATGACTGAGGGCTCAGAACTAAGGAACTGCCTGGGCTGCTCATGATGATGTCAGCTATGAGCAGGTACCCAAACATGTCCCAGGCACCAGCCTGTCCTGATGACCAGAGCCAGGGGTCTCTGAGCACACAGGGCACGGTGCCTGTGTCGTGGTTTAACGTGGCCCAAACCAGGGCAGCCTGCAAGTCAGCATTATTGCCACAGCCATGGTGAGGTCAAGCTGCCATTGCCTGGTTTTGCTGTGTTTGGAACAATCAGTGAAGCTTCCTGCTTAGAGGATGATCAAAGAAATCCTTTTGCCTTAAAACCAAATCAGCCATGTCCTTATTTTGTCCCTCATTTCTTGACATTTTGGCCACATGAAGACAGCTGCCACCTTCTTCTGTGATGCCCTTAGGTTCTCTGGCTCCCAGACAGCCCTCTACTTCAAGCATGGCCAGTAATAATTTTCCTTAAGGATATTTATGGAGTGGCTTCTCTCCCATTTTTTTTTGCCCCCACAGGCTGAGGCTGAACTGCAGGAACAATACTTTCAGCCCCTGGTGAAAAAGGAGGAAATGGAAGACAAGATGAGGAGCATTAAAGAGCTGAAGTGTCGAGTTGTGACTTGTAAAACGGTGAGCAAAGGGGACCCAGGGTGACAGACAGAAGGGGAGTAGAGCCATGTGCTGCTTAAAATGCTGCTGGAGCATCCTGCAGACTGCCCATTAGTCACTCTTTTGGCCATAGTCCAATGCAGGTATCAAATGGAGATGTTTTTGTTCCTTACAGCTGTTGCTGAGAGCAGCCCCAAGCCCTGAGTGACATGAAGGCACTGGCAAGGCAGTGCTGGGGTGAACACCTCACCTTGATGTTTATGGCAGTGGGTTCTTTGGGTCTTGGTGTCCTGAAAACATTTATCAGATTCTTCCCTGAAGTGCCCTGTGCCTCAGTTTCTCATATTACATGACAAAAGAAGTGAAGTGCCTTGATAACACTGCACTGGATGGGGTTCCTCTATCTGCCTTTCCCAGGGAGTTTGTCATCAGAGAAGGAGTGGAGCTTTGTTACTATCCTAAACGTGCTGGGAGGAGGGGAGGGATTATCTCCCATTTCCAGAGGCTCAGCCCCTGCTGGACATTCACTCTTGCTGCCTTTCCTATCTCTTTTGGAGCTGCACTGTGTGTCCCACTCTGTGTCCCAGGAGGTGCTGGGAGCTGGTCCACAGGGTGATGGCCAAGAGGAGGATGGCATTAGAAGGAAGAGTAGCAAAGCCTGGGGTGGTGGGCTCAGACTGGGCGGGGCTCCTCAGGATGGGAGAAGGCAGAGGTGCTTTCTTCCAGTCTCAGGTGCTGGGGAAGCACTCACAGCTCTCTATCCTCCCTGACAGTGTAATTACACCTATTTCAAACCTCTGGAGACATGTGTGCAGGAAAACCATGACTACCACTGGCACGATGCCATCAAGAGATTTTTCAAATGTCCTTGTGGAAACAGAACTATTTCCCTTGACAGGCTCCCAAAAAAGCCCTGCAGGTAAGAGATGAACCTCGTGCAATGGTGACAGGGGCTTTTCTGCTCTGTTGGGAGTCACATAACCATGTCCTGAAGTGGGAACCTTAGCCCTTGTGCTAAGCAGTGTGGGAAAGGCATGGGATTAGTTTTGGACCCCCCTCATACTGTGCAGCAAACACACCCCACAGTGACCCTCACCTCATGTCTTCGTCTTTCAGTACCTGTGGTCTCTTCAAGTGGGAGCGGGATGGGATGCTGAAGGTAAGTGTGAGCCAGCAGCTTCTGGGTTCCTCAGCACTCTGCTTCTCTTGGTGCTTTTCTTCTAAGCATTGCTTTAGTGCCCTGACAGCTGCCAGCAAAACCAAGCAGCTCTGCATTTTGTCAGGGACACACAGGTACCTGCAGGCTGTGTGTTTTAGTAGACTTTTCTTGCCTTCTGTTCTTGAAGCTTTGTTTTATTTTTCTGTGGGGAATTTGCTTTGGACCAAAGCTGTAAAAATTCCAAATGTCAACGTTCCTAGAGTGCCTGTCAGTATTTAATCAAGTAATTTAGCCCTGCCACAACTTCTGTCAAAGCAATGTTTGGGAGACATCTTGCAACACATTTATTTTATCTTCTTCATGGTTCCTGTTTCTAGGAGAAAAAAGGTCCGAAGATTGGTGGGGAAACACTTTTACCAAGAGGAGAGGAACAACCAAAATTTCTCAATAGTCTTAAGTGACCTGGAGTTGATTTTTTTCACAACTTATAGATAGATTTTTGTGTCTGAAACACACATTTCTTTTCTGGAATGTCAAGAGGATTCTGGGCCTGGGGATGAATGAGCAGGGGAATCAATTCCTGATGAGAAGGACATCTACAAAGTCTCCAGCAGATCATTGAACGGATATTCAGCTTTGATCTTTTTTAAAATTGACTGAATAAGGCTGTATATAAAATACATATTCATGCCTGCTCTTTCTTAGTAACAACTTGTTTGCAAGATTTAACCTAGAAATGAGGTGTGTAGGAAGGAATTTGTACCAAGATATCCTAACAATCCCACAATTTATGTTCAAAGGCTGGTGCAGGGTGACTTCACCAGAATTTTATGTGACAAATCATCATGAACTGTGAGCACTGTAGACTCCATAAGCACTTGTGAAGTTCATGCTGTGGTGCCTAAGTGACAGCCTGTCAAGGTTTCTCCGCTGTTAGCTGAAAAGGGGTGGTAGAGGACTGTAGCCACAAAGCAGTTGTTGTTTGCTCCAGAATTACTCACTTTGAAACCTTCAGAACAGATGTTAAATGGTTCCTGAATTACCTCCTTGGCATATGTTTAAAAAAAACCCTTCAGTGGCTTTGGCATTGTGAATCAGCAGTGTCCACCCTGCAGACCAGCACAGGAGGTCTTTGGGCAGCCCTCTTCTGACAGCCCACACCAGGTTCCCAGCACCCTCCACACCACAGCACCTTTATGGCTCCAGACCTGCAGCTCCTACTTTGGAAAGCATTTTAATGAACCTGGCACCGTTTTGTGAATAGATTTAAAGAGCTGAGTGGTTACATTTAATAACTTTTTACCCTTTTCCTGGCATTTTAAATTTTTCTGAAATCTCTCCCAGTCATTGCCATGTCAACCTTGGCTGCTGGCACAGCTGCCATCTCAGACCAAGCAGGACTCCATCTCCAAGGGCTGACTGTCTTCATACAGATGTTTTACTGAAAACATATCTCTGTAGGGATACCTGTGGCAATTGTCCAGCTTTTCCTGGACCTGATCCATCTGCTGCCCCTACCTTGTGCCCAGTAGGATCACAGGATATTTTTAAGTGCCTAGACCCTCCAATACCTCAGTGATTTCATGAAACTACCACCAACACTCTTGCATGTCCCAGTGGCCTTGCAGATACCTCTTTTGTTTGCCTGCACAGGGGATGGAAAAGAAATGTTACTTCATTTGAAGCAGTGGGACAGATTTACCTCAGTAATTTACCTCATCTACTGGTGCTTTTGCTGGGCAACTTTGCTTGGCATGTTACATCTGTCTCAGTTCCATGCTGATAGCATTTGATGAGTGGGGTGTCACTGGTAGGTGACTGAATTTGTAACTGTGGCATTGCTTGGCCATGTCTCCTGTTGATTCCTCATTCAGAATAAATACAGTGTACAATAAAGTCCTGCCCAGATCTGTATGCTATCGTTTCTCTGAGGAAGAAGATGAGTTGCTTGCCCAACACCTTCATTTTCCAAAGAGCTCAGTACTGAATCACCAAAAGGAATTGGTTTGTGGTCCATAACTCTGCCTGCCACACATTTTTCCAACAGGAGTTTCCCACTCAGAGTCCACAAAACCAGCAGGAAATTCCACATCAGGATCAGCCTTCAGCTGGCACCTTCAGGCTATTTCCAGTTCCTATCTCTTTGGCCAGTGAAAAGGAGCAAAAATTAAACTGTCCAAGGTGAGGCAATGCTTTTTCTTCATAAATACCCACAGAGCTGTGCTATGTAGGAATGATGGAGCCTCTATGGGAGCCTAGGAAGCAAGATGCTAAATTCATTCTTGTCTGCAAAAATGTGCTCTAGGTGATCCTACCTGAGTGGGAGAGTTGGACTTGATGGACTTAGAGCTCCCTTCCAACTCTGACAATTGTGTGATTCTGGAACAGGATGAAGGAATGAAGGCTCATTGCTTTGTTTAAACCCCAGCAGTAAACGAGGAGAGAGGGAGATTGTGGTGGGGTTTATGTCCCTCAGTCTACTCTTGGACATAATGTTGTTCCAGAGATGGCTCCAGCCCAGCAGAAGCAGGCAGGGGAGGAGTTACCTGCTGGGAGATGCTGCCATGTGAGTGCACTGTGCCAAAGCAGCCTGCAGGGTCTTCAGCCCATACAGAGCTAGTAATCCATTTCCACCAATACCTGGGGACAAAAGCAGAGGCAGACACCCATGAGAAGCAGCTCAGGCATGACCTGACAAACCCAGCTGTACCTGTGCTGTCACTTAAGCTGTCCCAATTTTGGGAACACGATGTAAAGACCTCCAACCTTGCACCAAAGAGGTCCAACTGGTTGCCAGGCTGTGTTGGCAAGAGGGCACTCAGCAAGCTGAGGGGTGTGAGTCTGCCCTAACACCACCATTAGGTGTAAAGCATTGAGTTGGATTAGGATTGCAGAAACCACTGCCAGCACTTGTTAGCACAGTTGGTGAATCAAGCCAGCAGTGCTGCCATGTGCCCTAAATCATTAAGCAAAACTGCACTGGAAATATAGTGCTGAAAGTGCATTCTCAGAGCCATTATTAAGATTTGCAGAGTAGTAAGCTAGTAAATCAGCCTGTTCCCCAGCCAGGAAATGTTCTGTCTGCAAGGCTGCTTCTCTAGCTACAAAGTGCCTTGTGTAGATATGAAAATGGGCAGGAAAATATCCAGCTTCCCTCATAATAGCCTCCTACGAAGTCAGGGTTGGGTTTTAGGTACATTAAGCATCCTGACTGTCTTCAGCCCTCAGCTACTGCTGAGGTGTTAATTTAGTGCACCTCACCCTGCTGCTACACTTTATCTTTCCTTGGATTCAACAAACACTTACAGGAAAAAATTAAACCTTTAGCATTTTCTCTCTGCACTAAGCAGGTTAGGTTAATTAATGCTTAAGTAAAGCCAGCTTAATGAAAGCTTAATACCCTCTCACAATAAATGTGCTAATAAAGGACCTTCCTATTTTTCCTGTCAGATTTTCAGAGCAGAGCCTGTGCAACAGCTTCCTGGCCTGTCACCTGCTGGTGCCCCAACAAGTGAGGTTCACCCAGCCACTTCACATCATTTTATTATTCCCAACCCACTTGTTGCCTGGCTTTTCCCTCCCAAAATTAAATGTGTGTGGAACAAGAGCGCAGGTAAAACTTTCCTTCTGATTTCCAGTGCAAAGCTGTGTTGCAGATTACACATCATTTTGCCCTGAAAACAGCCCTCAGATGCCCATGCAGGAAGTACTGGGGGTCCTGCACTGCTAGATGAAAAAACAGCCTGGATGATCAGTGCTCATTTCTTTTTATGAGACAGTGGCTCAGACATGGCAAAATAACCTTTGTCCATGGTTCCTTAGCCAAAAATGCAAAAACTGAGCTTTAGGATAACCAGCAAATGCAGAGGGAAAGGAAATCCCTAATGTCTCTCAGGACCTGGCTTCCCCAGGACAATTATTTCCACTGCTAAGTTTGCACCTTGCTGTTAGATTATTTTTTTAGACTTTCCTACTTGCCCTGTTTGCAGGCTGCCTGACAGCTCAGCCCTGGCAGCCCAACTTGCTGCTCTATCAATGTGCTCCATGTCTTCCTTCTCAGCACAACTGCTCATATTCTATTTTTCTGTTCTGTCTTCATAGACTGCAGGGCAAGAGAGGAGCAGCTCTGGTTCTGAGGTACCCACACCACTTGCACAGACAAGGGTTAGGAGAGTAATCAAGAGAAAGGAGAGGAAAAGGTAACTGCTCCTTCTTTCTCCCCAGAGCAGCTAAAGGTTGGAGGACAGATGGGTCTGGGCTGGTAATCCAAGGCAGGGGCTGGGAGAAGCATGGGGGGTAGCAAAGATGTGAAAACATGCAATAAGTGACCTCAGTGCAGGCTGCAGTGCCAACAGGGTGTGCTGACCAGGTGAGCAGCTGTGTTGTGCTCCAGATCACTTGGCACATGCTGGCTGTGCTGATTTTAGGACAGGACATGTGACACCAAACATAAATGAGCATAAAATTAGCAGCTTCCTCCTCTCAAGAGAGCTGGAGTAAACAGGGAGACTTAAAGGAGGTCCAGGGCTGGATGGGAGCCCATGATGGGCAAATCATGACACCTGGTGCTCCTGTGGCTGAGCCCACCCTTTGCACCAGCAGCACGCATGTGCCACAGGTTTTAATTCCTAAAATGAAGGCATCATTTAGTTGCCAGCGCATGACAGCACTTGTATGACCTGTGTGCTAAGCCTGCCTGATGCTGTCAGTCTGGTTTACTTGGCATGAGGAGATTGATAAAAGTGGTGATAAAGTACCTGAAAGCTGTGGTTAGACTGGGTGAGTCTGCATAAAGCCCTCCCCAACACCTCAGTGCTCTTTCATCCCTGAAACTGCTGCTCTGCTCTTAAGAGAAGGTTGCAGTTCAGTGTGGGGTCTCTGCCCAGAAATCACTTGGGAACTGTGGCAATAAATGCTTTCTCTCTCTCTCTTTTTTTTTTTTTTTTTTTTTCCCCTGCTTTTGAAAAGTCAGTTTTTGGGGGGGAATTCCCCGTGCCAGGTCTCAGCCTGCAAGGGAGATTTCTGGAAAAGGTGACCTGAATATTTCCTTAGTTTTCAGATAAAGCATGGAATAACTCTTTGAGGAAATCCTGTTTCACACAGCAATAGAAACAATTGCTGAAGACTGAAGTTGAACATCTGGAAAGGTCCCAAGCCAAAGCACATGGTTAGATATCAGAGGGTGCATGTTTCTTGTCAACAAAATCATCCAGCAGCAGCTTTGTCAAGTGCTGAATATTATGAATGGACCTCACCACATCAATTAAACCAGCCTGAAGAATCACAAGGGCTAAAACTAAAATGAAAGGGGATTCTTTTTTTTCATTTCCCTCTCATAGTTTTGAAGTTTTAGAATCCAAATTTTACTTTTCTTTTTTCTGAGGGTGGGTCCTGCTTTTTCAAACTGTCACGGTTTAACTCTGGCCCGGCAATTAAACCGAATAACAGACGCTCTCTATTAATCTCTCTCTCCTTGATAGAGAAAGGAGAGAGAATAAAGGAGAGAGACTTATGGGTTGGAAACTAAACTACACAACTTTAATGAAACAGTAATGATAAATAGATAAAATTACTAAATATATACAAATATACAGGAAAATGGAAACCACATTCCTCCCCTCTCTCCCCCAATAACTCTCACGTCACCACCGAGGCTGCAGGGCAGCCCTGGGAAAGTCCAGGCTGGACTCCTGGAGTCGGCAGCAGTCGGGAACCGGAGGCAGGAACACACAGATATGGGCTGGCATGGAACAGGACCACAGGCAGACGAACGGACGGGATCCTTCCAGGATGCCGAGAGAAGGAAGGGAAGCAGGAAATCGGGAAATCCGGAAAAGATCTGGCTCGGCCCTCGTGATGCCTCAAATTTATACTGAGTGTGACGTATATGGGATGGAATACTCTGTTTGGTCAATTCTGGCATCTATCTTGTCTGTTCCTTCCCAAAGGAGGGCTCAGGTGGGACCTCTGTATCCTCCTGGATGGTAAAATGTTTTCCTCAGAGCTGAGCAGTGTCCTTGGCTCTGCATACCAGTCTCTAGCAGTAACTATAAACATCAAGTGTTATCAGTCCTAGAAGCACACACTGTCTGAGAAACTTGCTGTTAATTTCAGCAAGTGCAACTACTTAAAGAGACTTAGCTAAAAGCAAAAGTACAAGACAGAAAATCACCTTTATCCTAGCCCAAACCAGGACACAAACTTAAATATTTCAAAACACTGCAGGTAGCATTTTGGTTTCCCATTTTTTTTCTAATTCTTGAAATCCTCATGTGAACCAGAGAATTTCTGGAATTGAATCTTTAAGAAAAAAAAGTCCATACCCTAGACACTACCAAATATAATCAAAATCACAAGAGGGGCAATGGGGTCAATATAATTTGGAGCACCTGTGAACTACAGCAGCCATCAGAGCCAAAAAATGCAACCAAGCCCTGTGGGCACACATGGACCTGGCAAAACTTCTGCTCTCCATCCCAAAATGGGAAACTTTTGAGGGGCACCTGCTGCAATGGGAATGGCCATGACTCTGCTTCAGTGAAGCATGAAAAAAGAATGTTAGAAGCCTTAAAAACATAATCATGCATTGAATCTTATTAAAATAGATTAATTAATTTCATCTATAATAATGATTCTATTAAGATTATTAATAACCTTACATTAATAGAGCATCAGCCAGAAAGTATATCAAGAGAGAGATTAGAACAAAATAATCAAGAAGTAAAGCACATCTCTCATCATCATTTTTCTTTGATTACTTAAAATAAGCACAGCAAATCTGTTTTTGTAGGTCAGGGGTTTTTTTGAAGTACATCAGCTGTTCAGCTCCAGTGCAACTATTTTGTATTAGCTGAAAGTGATTTTGTAATGCAGCATTTGGGACAGCTTCTTGCATAGAGGGCCAAAAGAACACGAATTTGGCTCCTCAGAAGCTGATGGTCAGGCACAAGTTTTCCATCCTGGTCTGCAGAGGCCACTTTAAAGATTAATTCTTTTTCTTTGCATGATCTTTGCTTGCTTCTTCCAAACAGCTTGCATTAATAAAAAAAAGCAACAAAAAAAAAAAACAAAAAAAAAAAAAAAAAAAACAACCAAACAAAAAAAACACAACAAAAACAAACAAACAAAAAAAAACCAACCAACCAAACAAACAAACAAACAAAAACCAAAAACCCCAAATAAATTAATACCAACCAACCAAACAAAAAATACTTCAAAACCACTGTCTTTGGACACAGTGTTTCCTGCAGATTCCTGGCATAAGTTCATCCATTTGGCCACGTGTTCATAAAAATACCCATTAACCCATTGTCTCTTCAAAGCCTCCAGCTGGAAAGTAGAACCAACACTAACTCAAATAAAAAGCTACAAATCCCCACACACAAAACTAGACTTTAAATAAGCCAAAGGGCTCACTAGATCAATGTATTGTGCACAGAGGACACCACAGATGGGTGCTGGATAAACTTTGCTCCTGTTCATGAATATTCAGTTGGATTCATCTAAACAGCTGCAGGTGTCACTTGGCCCTGGCTGGGCTGCTTTGCACTGAAGGGTGGCAAGGTGTGTGGATTAAATCAATTTTGGCATCTGTGAGGTGGGAATTGCAATAAGAAGAGCTGGAGGAGGAGCTTGCAGAGCTCCTCTGCAGTTTTCCAGGGGAGTGAAGAAGCTGTCTGGAGAGTGAGGGCAGGCAGGCAGCAAGAAGCAGCCTAATCAGCAAAAAAAAAAGGCCAAAAATTCTTCCTACTTACAAGGTAAGGTCATGATTTAGCATTGCTGCCAGGTTTGAAGCAGAAGTCACTGCATATTTTTTGTGTGTCCAACTTCAGCCACTTCTTTTTTCTAGGTGCTCTTGGGTCATGTCCTCAGCGCCAGTGGAGCAGCAGTGAGAGTTTACTCTCTGGGTGAGGAACCTGGGCAGCACTCATTACCACATTGATTAGGAATGGCCAGTGGAAAACAGCTCAAATATCCTGGATCATGGATACTTGTGACTTAGAGCAATACTTCAGTTTGATCTCAGATTACCAGCAATCAGAGTGGGAAGCAGAGAAGTCAGGTGAGTGTGTGTTCATCACAGTTCTTACTCTGCATCCAGACAGTTGCATCAAGCCACTTATTTTGCAACTAGATCTTAGTTAAGAAGGCTTTGGTGGGGCTTAGCAGCTAAATAAATATTGACAGCTGTATCTGGAGGTGGTTTCCCACTTCTCAGAAATCTGATCTCTTGTTTGCTCTGGAGCCATGAATCAGCAGGGGATGGGAGAACATTGTGTCTGCCTTCTCCATGACAAGGTGAACCCTGGGATTCATAATCCAGCAGCCCATGGAAAAGTTTGATGGGTGGACTCAGGAAACCAAGGAAAAGTTGAAATAATTCAGTAAAATTAGAACAAAACTGGTTTCTCAGTGTAAGAGAAGAGATGCTGATGGTTCAGCTTCCTCAGTTGCACCTCACATAGCACATAAAATAGAAATTTTCTGCTCACCTTCTCTTTTGACCTGCAACCCCCTGTTAGAAATCCCCATCTCACAACTAAAATGTTCTTCATCTTCTTTCAAAAGCTGAATTCAAACCATTAAAAACTTCTCTCCACTGGAAAGACTGAAGAGCACAGGGGAGCTCCACAAGTGTTGCCTGATGCCACTTCTGGGGTGTCAAGTCCAGACTCCTGCTCCAAGGACAGTCATCACCAGAGAAAAATAATGTCTTGAAATTAAATTTTGGTCAACTGTTTATCATGCAGTTTTACAAGAAAATAAAAATGTTTGCCTGGCAGGAATGAATTCATAGAAGGTGAAAGCATCTTCAGAATTCACCAGGATAGCAAAACAAGGGTGTTAACAAAAAAATGATAGGTGTGAACAAAACCCAGTTTGTAACAGTAATTTTTCAGACACTGACCATGTTAGAATGTACCCCTAGCCAAAATGTGGCCCCCTGATCCACACCCTCCCCAAACACCCCTGCTTCCCACTTTGGGAAGCTGTGAGGCTTCAGGGGCTCCTCACATGTCCCTGGCTGCACAACCACAGCTACTGCCCTGGTCACCCCTCTCCATGTGGCCCAGGAGCACATGATGGGAGCCACAGGCTGGAAGGGGAAGCAGAGCTTGGGTTATCTGAGACACAGGGAATGTGGGTGGCTGCACTGAAAAAGACACTTGGTGCACTTTAGATCTGACACAGAATTGTTTTGGGCAACCTCACATCACTTATGGTAGTCAGGCATCCCCAGAAGGTGCTCCAAAGCTGGAGATGAAGCACTGCCTCTAAGCATGCTCCTTCCTGGCACTCAGTTCTGAGGCCAAATGAGTTTAAATCTCTCTCTAAGGGCACAGGAAGAGCCCAGACATGATCCTCAGATCCACAGCTGCTCTGTAGAGTTTTGGGGATGCCATGAGCAAACTGAATGTTTTAATTACTCAGTATACTCTGTGCCTGAGCAGAAGCTGGATGCCTCGGAGTAGGAAAGAGCTTATGAAGAGTCAAATCAACTTGGAAAAACTACAGTGTAGTTAATTAAACTTGCTTCCCCCCTACTTCTCTTGTATGAAGTCAGATTATGATCTGCAGCACTAGAAGCCAAAGCCAGGATTCAAAATCTTTCCTTTGGCACCTATTCAAGTGTCTTCATATCAAAGCACTGAGCATGCAACCACTGTCAGCAAGGTCAGGAGTCAGACTAAATTTGGTATTTCTGAGCTGTTAGTCTGGAAAATAGCACACAAACTCAGTCCAAAGCATCTTCTCTGTATTTATTGTCTTCCACCCAGCTCCAAGAAGCATTTGGTTTCAACACATGTGAAATGTCAAGCCTTAAAAAAAAAGTTTCTTAACCAGTGAGGTTTTACCCAAGTGCAGATAGCTGGGCAAGCAACTGGGTCTTATTTTGCATCCTTCTTTTTTAAATGTGAATTCTGCTTTAAAAAAAGAAACAGTTGAGGGACAGTGAACATAGTGCAAAGATCTAAACTGCAGAAACACACTAAATTAGTTGGAAATAATTTTTCTAGATGTCCCATGCAATTAGCTATAACAGCACTACAATTTAGGGGGCACACACATACCCCCCAGTGTGTGAACCCGACCATCTACAGCAAACAGAGCAATAAGAAATTTATCCCTCCAAGCTGGGACTAAATTAAAACACACTCTTAATGAAATAACTTCATTTGTTTCCAGAATCAGTGGGACCTGACAGGACAGTGCCATGCCAGGAATCAGCAGCTCCAGACAGCATCTGAGGGAGAATCAGTGAGAAGCCTCCTCACAGCAGAAACAAAATAGGGAAAATTAAATAGGGATTGAAATTATAAGTTTATTTTTTTATTTTTGTAGGAAATGATACAATTTACTGAAATAAGAACTTTACCATGAGCTGCTGCTGGAGCAGGAGTAGTTATCTGGGATTTAAATTAGGGAAAATACACTCAAGCACAACAGAGAATGGAACCATTGCTGCAGAGAAAGGAGACTCCTCCCAACACCTGACAGGGAAAGCAGACACGAAGGAGACTTCCCATTCATTTTAAGGAGTTTACAAACACAACCCTGTTCTGCCAGGCAGGGAGAGCAGAGTCTCACACACAGGACAATTTACCTCCCCTTGCTTATGAAGCTTCAGGTGGTGTTGAAGCTTCATCCAAAAAAAGGTTAAACCTCAGCTGGAAAAGCCACAGGAGGTCACACACAGATGCAGCCCATGCATGTGAACACAACCCAGGGTGGGAAGCTGGGTGCAGGCAAAGGGGGTGAGGGGAGTGCCATAGGATTGTGTCCAGCTGAGAAGTTGGGTTTGGATTTTCCATGGTGACTCTGACAGCAGAGACATCACCAAGAGCCCAGTTTGGTGCCCAGCACAGCTTCAGGATGGAGCTCTGCCACAGCACCTGGATTTTCCTCTCCCCTGTGCATGTCCTGGAGCTTCTCAAGAAGCAAAATCTCAGCTGGCTGGGATGGGTTGGAACAGCAGCAAGAAAGCACTTACCAGAGAAATCCCCCAGAAGGTCACATCCACATCAATGGATGAAGCATCTCTTGGACTCCATCCCTTGCTCAAAAAGCCTGTAAGGAAGTGGTTGTACATCCTTACTGTCCCAGGGACACCCATGAGCACGTAGCTTTGTTGAGAAGGAGCCAAGAAGCCCTGCTGGCTCTGGCTCTGCCAGCTCAGGGGGCAGAGATCAGACTCCTTGGCATTGCCCAGGGAAGTTTGCCTAAGCTTAGTCTTTCCCAGGCTCTGGAGCATCCTCAGCATGTTGTAAGGCAGGATTGTCTCATCCAGTGGGAAAATTGCTGAGGTTAGATGATCTGTGAGGTCTTTGATGGATTTGTTCTTTTGAAAGAGGAAATTTAATACTAAATCCATATGCAGAGATGCAGATATTTTTTTTTTAAACTAAGTCAAAGTTTTTCCCTTTCTCTCCCACCTGTAGTAAGAGGAATTCAGTCTGGAAACTGGGAAACTGATGGGACACCTGTAGCTCTTGTCTGTGGTGACAGCTCCCTCTGCAGTCAACTCAGCTACATCAGTAACACCAGGCAGAGAAATCTCCCCATGAATCCTGTGCCATGAACCAGCCAAGATACTCCAAGTCCAGACAAGGTACTCCAACTCCTCACAGAAATACCAAGGAGAGCATCTGCCAGGCTGTGAGCCAAAGCTCAGCAGAGTCAACAGAGGGGCCTCCAACTCACTGGAAATCAGTCACTCAGGCCCATGCAGCATGCAAAGAAAGTCCAAGTCTGGAGAGACATCTCCCCAAGAGCAGGATCAATGCCAGGGTTATAGAGAGGATATGGGAGGAGATGCAGTAATGAGGAGACTCCAAATCACCCACTGAGCAGGGCTGGAGGTCTGTCCTAATGTCTCCCTCTTGTCAGACCTCTTGGTGTTCTGGTCAAATCAGAGACTACTGAGAGGACCCATCTGTCTCCAGGTGAGAATCACAGCCCAGACAGCTCACCCCACCACCAAGGGTTCAGGACCAACACAGTAAGTGTGCTGAAACCTTCCTGTGTTTAAAAAGCACAGGAAGAAACAGGAGCAGGGAAAGGAAGCACAAAACCCTCCCCTCTGTGTTATCTTGTCATGCATGAACTGACTGCAGCAGCTTTGATTTGCAGCTGCTTGCCTGGGCAGCCCCTCAAGGGAGAAGATTTTGAGCCCTGTGGGTTAAGGACAAGGAATGCACCTGATCTCCTGTCTCACCTGAGTGACCTCCAGAGCTGCAGAGCAACAGAGCAAAAGGAGCCACAAGAGCCCATCAGTGCAGCCTTTGGGGCTGTTTTGGCACCTTCTTTGAGTGTGAGGGGTGGAAAAGAGCTGAGGTTCACTGTTTTGCAGTGGGGTATTCAATGATGCAGCCACCACCAGAATTTCTGAGTGGCAGAAAGAACACAACACAGCCCTCAAACACAGTTTTGCTCTGATTTAATCTGTATTTTAAGAAAATAGATTCTGAAAGTAAGAAGAATCTTCCAGACAGCAAGGAAAAACATTGTGGAAAGCAAGAGATCACTTCAGTGCACACAGCTCCACCCTGCCACTGGGTCATCCTGAGGAACATCTCCCTGACCTGGCAGCCCCAAAAGACACCTTTTCCCAGATCTGCTGGATTTAAAGCAGGATGCCCTCATTTCACAGAGCCTTGGATCAGTTGTGCAAGGCCAATGGGAGGCTGGTTTGCTGGCTCAGTAGTTCCCAACCCCATCAGCCACATATTCCACTCATGCCAGCACTGCTTGGTGAGGTCGTGTTTGAAGAACTCCACCACCCATCATGTTTCAGCCCCTCAATCCTATTTTTATTTTTCATGTGAGTGGTGGCTGCTTCCCCTTTATCCAGTTCCTTACACCACTGTTTCTGCTGGTACCAAGATCCCTGTCTTCATCATCTGTACTCATCATTTCCCTTGTGAGCTCACACACAGGGCCTGCACAGAACTCTGATTAATTTCATTTCTTTTGCATAGAAAAGGCAGTTGGAAATATTAAAAACCATACCTTTGCACAAAATCTTGTTAGTATAGCATCATTCCAAAGGCATGTCATAGGAGAAACATTCACTGGAGACATTCAAAACCCGCTTGGACACGTTCCTGCGCGATGTACTCTAGGTGGCCCTGCTCTGGCAGGGGGGGTTGGACTAGATGATCTTTCGAGGTCCCTTCCAACCCCAAGGATTCTATGATTCTATGATTCTATGATAAGAATGAAAACATCAAGAAAATCAAGGTGTTATTTTCAAGATTTTAGATCTTCGATTGCCTAAGATAACCACACCAAATCTCTTTTTCTAGGTTAGGTTTTTGTTGCCTTACATCAGCTGTCGTGCAACTATTTTGTATTAGCATAAAAGTGCTGCATGGCAACATCTTTGGCTAAGTTACCACCACAGAGGTCAGCAAAGCACACATCATTCTGCCCAGCAAGGCAGGGGCCACACTCTTGGATCAGAGAAACTCATTCTTGGGCACAGGTTTCCCATCCTGTTCTTCAGAGGTGGTTCCTACAGGTTAATTCTTTCCCCTTGCACAAGCCGTGCTCGGAAGTTCCAGATGTCCTTCAAAACAAAAATGAAACAAAGGAAAAGCCACAAGGATCAGCAAAAAATGGTGGCCAGGATTCCAGCTTAGAGACAGGAACAGATACAACATTCTCAGCTTAGCTTGCTTACCCAGAAACAAAATACCATTTGAATGTCCCTTCAAATCCTAAATATCAAGAACCAAAACACAGCCCAAACTAAGGAAAAGGGGCAGCCAGCACCCCCAGGAGAAAGGTTTGCAGGTGTGACACGGATGGCAAGATGCCCCTGGTTCAGTCCTGGGAGGCAGCAGAAGGGGAAACACAAGCAGCAGAGAGAACGTGACCCTTGCAGAAGTTCCCTTTACCTGCTCTGCACACTGTGCCTCTCTTCTGTGCCTCTGGGTGATCAAAAAAGCTCAACAAGTGACTGCACCTTGCGCACTGCTGCCCAGGAGCACATCCCTTGTGCTGCAGGAAATTATGGATACAAATCCAAGCCCTTAGCCAGAGGGGAAATGTAAGAGCTGGGCACTCCTCTGGGAGGAAGCTCCAACTTGGGTAAAAACTGTTAAAAGAGACTGCTCTGAGGGGAGACTCACCTGGGGGCAGACTCAAAAGAAGGGCAAGGGAGGTGGTGAAGGGTCTGGGGCACAGGGATGAGGAATGGCTGAGGGAACTGGGGGTGTTTAGTCTGGAGAAGGCTGGGGGGAGACCTTAGCACTCCTTACACCTGCCTGAAATGTAATAATATCTGTAAAATACGTAAATTCTAAAAGAAAAACACTGCCTGTTACATCTAGAATTCACTGCCTTTCAACCAGCTGTGCACATGTTTGAGAACTGCTGAAGATTAAGAAATTTAGAACATTTCCACACTATGAACAAGGTTTTAGGATTCTGTCACTGGCCGAATCCCTGAAGAATTTAGATTTGCCTTCTATTTTACACAATGTTTTCAGTTATTCAATAAGAGGCCATTATACCTTTTTTTGGTCTTCTTTTTTTTTCCAGGCAGACATACACCCCTGCTGACATACCTGCTGTAGCCTCAAGCCTAAACAAGTGGTGTGGGATTATATTTAACAACAACAAAAAAACCCAGACTATATGGCAGACAGATATGGATACTTGTTTTAAAAGCAGAACACACCTGCTACTTGGAAGGGAAGCTGCAAGAACTGGGGACATACAAACTGCATTCATTGAATTGAGGCTACTGCACCTTCTTACACTTGGGAATTCAGGGCAGAAGATGACCACATCCCTGTTTACATCCTGCAGTTCAAATATAACTCTAAAGAGCTCTGGTTCAGACACAGTCCCCACACCAAACCATGAACCAGGAGATGCAGTGAAGGCAAAGCAAGGTCACTTCTCCATCACAGTAAGAAGCAGCCTTCTGAGTAAAAGGGCCCCAAAAAAGCCTCCACTCACCCTCTGAACATCACATCTTTTGATTTTGTCAAACACCTCTGCCTGCCACAGCTTGATCTGCCACAGGGAACTGACCTGGATGGTAACAAAGAGCCCACAGCCAAGACTTACCCTGAGTGCCACAGAAGTCATGTTGTATTTCTCACGAGCCATTTCTACCAGTTCTTTCTCCAGGTGCTCCTGGGTCGTGTTCTTGACATCAATGTAGTAGCACTCTGAGCTGGCAAAGTGGCAGCTTATGCTCTGCATGAAGGAAATGGGGCACCACTCACTGCCACATGGATTACAAATGACCAATGGAAAAAAATCCCCTGCATCCCAGATTGTGGACACCCCACCCTTGCCTGACAGATCATGCCAACAAATTCCTGCCTCCTTTCTGAGCACTTCTGCTCTCCTGAAAGTGTGCTCCTGGAGAAATACTCTGTTTCCTGACGTGCTCTTCTTCTTCCCCAGAATGAATTTCCCCCTCCCTGGAAGTGTTCAAGACCATGTTGGATGTGCCTTGGAGCAACTGGTCTAGAGGGAGGTGTCCCTGCCCATCCAGGGGGGTTGGAACTGGGTGATCTTTAAGGTCCCTTCCAACCATTCTGTGCCTGTGGAGTGTACTACTTGATCTCAGAACACCAGCAGCTGGAGTGGGACTGGGGGAAATCAGGGTTGGATCAGCAGATCTGTGTCTTCAGCATGGGTTCTTATTTTCTGCTCTCAGACACAGCAACATGCTTATTTTATAAGCTCTTGCTTAAGCAAAAGCCCAGAGGAAATAAACAGAAATACCCCACTGGAAGGAGCTCTTTCATTCCATCAGCTGTGCCACCCACAGGAGAGATGATGCCAGAGCTTAGATGGTGCCAGACCACAACCTGCCTCAGGGACCTCCAAGATACTCATTGATTTACCCCAAAGGCAGATGAGTGCTGGGATCTGGCACAGTATGAGGAAGCTCTTATGTTTTTGTGAAGTACTGAGCAGGAATATTGCTCCACTAGCCAGGAAAGGGCCAGGGGATGAGACTCTCAGCACTTGGTGCACTCTCTGCTTCCAGGATTGTAGGAGGAAGGAATTTCACACCAGTGAACTGCTACTGGGGCTGGAAGAATGGGCTGGATACTGGTCAATACAGGCAAAACAAAATAAAAATACAGCAGTCTGTGTTGTGGTGCATGAGGGGAAGCTGCCTGTGGCTATATTGGAGGCTAGAGACCCCTTATGTGCCTGAGAAAGGGTCAGGACCCCAAAGGAGGACACTGTTCCCTGTTTGAGCTAAATAATCATGATGCAAAATAGATGATGCATAAGCAAAACCAATAGAAAGATGGTTCTTGGATCATAAATATTTATCAGATGATAGAGGCTCCTGCTGTTCAGAGATGGGAAACCAAAAGTCAAGGGGAAGAAAAGTCAGAGAAGCTCCTGATGTTTTGGAGAGCTGAAAGGGTACTACTGGGAAAGCAAGGATAGACAGCTGAGCTTCAAACAGTTTCAACATCTAATTTCTACTCCTGCTCTGATTTTTTCAAGCAGCCCCACAGCTCTTCTCCCAAAAGCCAGAGATATTTAAGAAAAAAAAATTAAAAAGAGAGTGTAAAAGTGTATTAGGAAGCTAAAAACTCATTAAAATTTTCATCCACATTCTTGGAGAGGGGGGGATAGTTTGATCAGTTTAAAAAAAAGATATCAAAAGCTGTATCAAGAGACAGTTTCCTACCTTTCTGAAACCTGATGTCTTGTTTATTCCAGAGCCATGAATGAGCAGAGGATGGAAAAAGACTGTGTCTCCCTTCTCCATGACAAGGTGAACCCTGGGAGTTTTCTCATCCTCATCAAGCAGCCCATGGAAAAGTTTGTTGGTTTTACCCTAGAAAAAAAGGCTGAGTTGAAATAACTCAGTTACAATCAGAGCAAGTGCTGATTCTCAGTGTGAGGCACAGCTCCTGAGCTTTCCTCCAGGCAGTGTATTCAGTATGCCCAGCTAAGAGCCTACCCATTTGCCTCCAAGCCTTCCTACTTCAAACCTCAGGTACAGCAAAAGAATGTATTTTCTCTTTTCTGAAGATTATTTCATACAACTGAGAACATTTCCTGGCTGGTGAGAATAGACAAGAGCACTGGGGGACACCACAAGTGTGACCTGATGCCATTGCTGGAGCCTTCTGCTCCTCAAGAACTAACAGCACCAGGTCAGGAAATGTCATCTCTTAAGAGGAAGATACTGCTTGATTTTTAATTGCATCCAGTTGTTTTCTGTCCAATTTCTCCTCTTTGGGAGAAGAGGAGGCAGGAACAAATTCACAGGAGGAGACAGAGTCCTCAGAGTTGGCCGGGGCAGTGGAAAATGGTTGCATGTGTTGATGCTGTCATGCCACCATGTGCTGGAGAATTTCTAGGTGAAGTTGGGAGCAGACACAACATCCACCCAGGTTACACGGGGTGATGCCAGGCAAGGAACACTCTCCCAGAGCAACAAATCAGTGTTTGCATAAACACAAAACCCATTACTGAAAGCCTCAGCTTTGACCTGCACCATCATCCCTCCAAGGTGAGCTCATCCCAACCAAAATGCAGATCTGTGATAAAATCCTTCCCCAACCCCCCCTGCTGCCCTACCTCCCACTTTGGGTAACCATGAGGCTGCAGGGGGGTCTTGTGTGTCCCTGGCTGGACAATCAGGCACCCGTTGTCCTGGTCAGCCCTCTCCATGGCAGTCCAGGAGCAGACGATGCGAGACGCGGGCCGGAAGGGGAAATAGTGCAAGTCCTGATGCATGGGGTGGAGAAAAGTCTGGTTATCTGCAACACAGGGTCAAAGGCTTCAGCCTCACTGAACATGACACAGTATTTACCTTCTATTAAACCTCTGCACTTGGTGTAACAAGTCCTAAGAAACTGCTGCTTGCCACCAGTGGGACTTTGTGTCCTCCAGCCTGACCTGGAAGCCACAAGGGTCAGCTCAGACCCCAGCCCAAGACGGACCATGAGTGATGGAACCTCAGTGGTGGCTCTTGGGTCAGCAGTGGCAGGGGGACACAATGACTGCCAGGAGGTTGTGTGACTCCTTTTGGTGGTCTACACCACCAATTATTCCCTGCCAAGTTTCCACCATCCACTTGGGCTCCTCTCTTTATTTTACTGAACTTCAACCAGCATGGTGTTGCACAACCCCTCCCAGTACACAGACTTTCAAAAAGCTGTGCTGTCACTTGATCTGTCACTGTGTTGCAAGCAGAACCACCCCCCTCTGTGTTGCACCCAACACGTTTAATATTTGGCCTTCTTTTAAAAAAAATAAAAATATCTCAATTTATGGACTGCATCCTTACCAGACAAGTCTACCCAGCACCCCAACAGGAGGCTTTTTGCCATGAAGTCTGAACAAAAACAAATATTTCTGAAGTTTTGTTTGTTACTTCTTTTCCCACTACAGAAATGGAAACATATCCTCCACACCAAAACTGCCTTTTATAGTTTATTTATGTATTTAAGTCTTTATTTTGCCATTGTGTTTGCTCCTCAGATGGACACAATTAGAATGTTTCCACTTGCCTCAGTTGCCATAATATTTAGATTTTGGGCAGCCTTGAAAACTTTCCTGAGGTCTCTTAGGTCTCCTAAGGTATTCCTCAAAGATAATGAATGGGGACCTTGCAAATAGAGAGCAGCTTCCCATTTCTTGTCTGTTATTGTTTATTTTTAATTTATAGTATATATATATATATATATGAATTTCTGAACCAAAATGACACAGTTTTCTATGGAGCATTTAAGAAGACAACTGGAGATGACCTGAACAAACTCATTCTTTTAATCCCCCAGGGTACTGTGAATTTGCCCAGGAGCCACACACCTAAGAATAAGGAACACAGCTCAGGTCTCAACCTCACTAAACCAGAACAGCTTGTGCAGAGTCAAATCTCCCTGCCCATCACCCTTGTATAAAATTATTATCTCAATTAAATCAGCAGGAGCCAAAGCCAGGCTTCAACCCCCTTCTTTTAGCACCTATTCAAGCATCTTCACATCCAAGTGCTGAGTGTGCAACAGCTGTCAGCGAGGTCAGGAGTGTGTAAACTCCAGGCAATGGATGAGCTCTGTGGTTGTTGCCTTTTACCAAGGCCCACAGAAGCATTTATTTGTAATACATTTGGAAAGTCAAGCTTAAAAAGCACATTATGGCTTAAACCCTGGACATTTATGCAAGTGCAGGTGGCTGAATGGGTACAATGTTTAGTAAACAAAGTTCCACTGAACACTGAAAGACAAGTAACATTATATCATTAAACCAAGGTTAAAAGAAACCAAACCATTCCCAAAGTGGCCTCATCAATTTTCAAAGTTATTTGGTTTTCATTTGTCTTACTTTTTTTTCCAAACAGCTTTTCTAGAACACTAAAGTCAGCTTTGGCCAGATAGACAGCATCCATACAACAATTTGACTTTTCTCCTCTTATCCAAACTTTCCTTACCAGAATCTGGAAGTTTATTTATCAGCATGGTGTGCATTGCCATGATATTTGGCCCTGTGAAGCACTCAACATATTTGAGGACCTACAGGGAGGAAAATATTAGGAAAAAATATTAGAAACACGAACAATAATAGGAAAGATTGGTGAGGAAGCACTGGGACCTGGATATTTGGCTAAGGACTAGGATACAGGAGAAGGAGGTCAGGATGGAGAGGTGTAGGGCAGGAGACAGGATCTGGCATGGCACACAGTGGGAATGGTGGTAGGAGGGCAAGGGGGAAGATGGTTGGACTTGATCTTGGTGATCTTTTCCAACCAAAAAGATCTAAAAAGGGGCTAAAAAGATGGACAGGGTCACACTTCCACAGTGCTATGGCTGTCTGCCACAACATGAATATTGGCTACAAAGCTGGACCTGCCCAGAGAGCAGATCCTTTGCCTGGATAAAAGAGATTCAGAAAATGTTGCTGAACTGTCCCACCAGCCTGGTACAGTTTGGGCATTCCTGACTGGCTCCACACCACAGCAGCAGAGGAGCACTGATTTAAGTCTTCTTCTCTGACCACCATCCCACATAGAGAACACTCTTAAAAGGTGGTTTGATATTCCTTCCTTGCATATGTACTTATGGGAGCAACATACAGGGGCTCTAAGAGATAAGGGATATAGCTTAAGAGGAACCAAAAAAGCTTTTTTTTTAATAAACATGAAAGCACAAAAGCATCCACATAGGCTGTTCCACAGCACACCCCTTATTGTTGTGTTTATTTTACCTCTGGCAGAGTACAGTATCTGAATAACTCTTCATCTTCCTGGAAGTCCTGCACTTTATTAACTGCTTTTTCAGACTGACCATACTGGGATCTCAGGGACTCATCTTTCATGATCATGGCTCCTGGTGGCTTCACCTCTTTTTTACAGATCCTCATGAACTCTTTCCTGCAGTGCAGAGGGAACATCCATGGTGGGAAGTCCAGCCTCTCAGAGCCCTCTGAGGATGCTGCTGCACACAGGACTCCCCAGCACCTTAGGCAAGGGCCCTGATTTACCTGAATCTCTCGATGTCTTCATCAGAAACAAGTTTCTTAATGAGCAGATACCCATTGTCCTCGTAGAACTGCCTTTGCTCTGTGGTGAGGAGATCATTGTCCAGGGTATAGCTGAGACACAGAAGAGAAAGGTGTTGGTAGGGCTGGGCAGAACAACAGGAGCAGCTTCAGCTGATGGCATCTGGGGGATTGGCTCAGAAGAGCCATGAGAAACCCTCCCCACTTGCATGTCCACCTCAGCTCTGCAGGAGTGCAGTGTTCCCCAGGTCCCAGCAGAGCCAGCACAGTGTGCCCATGGCTGTGCAGCATCTCTGCCCACAGCCACCCACCACTGCTATGGCAGAATTCAAAGCATCCCCCCCCCACACCCCATCCTCCCAAAGCGAGCAGGATCAGTCCTCAGCAGCCTTTTTACTCTCAGCAGAGACACTGAAGCCCACAGACAGAGTCTCTGCAGTCAGCTTATCCACTCAGACATTTTCAAGATGCATGGTTAAGCTCTTTAAATTAAACTACAGTTAAGCAAAGAATACTTCTTCTCAAAACAAGAGGCTACCCCATGTCTAGGGACCAACACGTGCTAGGGTGGAAAGAAGAATTGAGTTCTGCAGGTTATTGTTTTAATCTCTCCCAAGGAAGCCCCATCTTACCGAAACCTCTCTGGCTGAGGCATAGCACTAACGTGGGCTGAAGTAGGAACACTCACCTGAGGTGGGAGTTAAGGAGTATACACTCGAGCACAATAGAGTAGAAGAGCTATACACAGGTCCTGGTTTCATAGAATCACAGAAGGGTTTGGGTGGGAAGGGAGCTTAGAGATCATCTGGTTCCAACCCTTGCCCTGACCAGGGACACCTCCCACCACCAGACCAGGTTGCTCAAAGTCCCATCCAACCTGGGCAACCTGTGCCAGTGTCTCACCGCCCTCATAGTGAAGAATTTCTTCCTAATGTCTAACCTCAATCTAGCCTGACCCAGTTTAAAGCCATTTCCCCTTATCCTGATGCTACACACCCTTGTAAAAAGTCCCTTTTCAGCTTTCCTGTGGGTCCTTCAGGTAAAGCATGTGTAAGGTCTCCCCAGAGCCTTCTCTTCTCCAGGCTGAACAACCCAACTCTCTCAGCCTGTCCTCATAAAGAGGTTCTCCAGCTCTTTCATCATCTTTGTGGCTTTCTCTGGACTCCAGCATCTCTAACTCACTTCAACAGGTTTGAATAAACACAGTGTGTTCTATGCAGAGAGAGGCATTCTGATCAAGACAGCAATTAAAACCCACTTGCTAATAAAGCCTCAGAAGAGCTTTGTGCTTGGTACTGAAGTGTCAGCCAGGGGCAAGGACAAAAAAGATTATTTCCATGCAGATCTCTGGGTCTGCACATCCATGTTTGGAGATCCTTGTGCTCTGAGGTTTCATGTAAACCAAAGATTTTCCTCCTCCATTCATCACTGCTTTTTAAATGTGCCATAGACCCATGCATGCTTCTGGAATAACACGACAGGCTTCTTCACACCAGTTGTATCTATGGTCCCTACACCAGGAAGCTTAAACATCAGCTGGCCAAGAATCACATACAGGGGGAGAAGAAACATCATGTGCAAAAATTATGAGGGAAGGAAGAGAAGAGACCAAGGGGGGCATAAGGAGAACAGGTGGAAACCTCCACAGCAGGTCCCAGAGCAAGGGATTCCTCAGCACTACTGCTCCACACCACAAATTTTAGATCCTATTTCAGAGAAAACAGGACTCCTGGGCATTCTGGCTCCTAAATGTCCCCAGACAGCTGATGGACACCGAGGCACTGGTTGGAGCCCTGCTCTGGCATCCTCCTGAGAACACTGACACCTCCCAGATTGGGGGGGACAGCAGACAAGTCCACCAAGTGCTGGGCTCTGTTTGTCCTCCCAGGCTTTGCAGCTCCCCTTCCTCTCACTGCTTCTGTCCTTGCCACCTTGCAGTGCTCAAAGGACAAGTGTGGGTTGCTTGCAAAACCGAAAAGCAGAGGTACACCAGCTGGGACTGAGACATCTGCCAGCTCATTTTGGGGAAGTCACAGAGTATTTAAACATTTCTCTTCCCCTCACACACATCTGTTTGAGAATAATGTATCCAAAGCTATGCTGCCCACCTGAGCAGGCATTACAACACTTTTGGAGAGACCAATGCAGAGGCACAGTGAGGCTCAAGATCCCCAGAAGCTTTCCCAAAGCATCTCCCTGCAGAATCTCCAAGAATGGTGCACACTCCTGCATATAAACCATCTCACAAACACCTGGTGTCTCTGTTGAGAGTACAAACTCCTGGCCTGCCAGCAGGCTAAGGGTTTGACCTGAAGACTCAAATCACTGAAGAGCTGCAGTTGCCTCCTGAATCCCCTGTTTGCCTGCATTTTGAGGAAGCCTTCACTTCTTTTACTTCTACAGTTGCTGTGCCCTTTTTTTTCTTTTTTCCAGTATCCCAACCAGGCACCATCCAAGCTGAAGTCACAGCTGTGGGAACAGGGGTCATCCCCAGGCACTCTTCTTCTCAGCTGCCCTCCTGTAAGGAGGTTAAGTGCTGGTGTTACTGATGCAGCACTCCCCTCTGCTCCTATGCCAAACTTCCAAGAAAAATCTGCCATGTTTTACCTTCAGCTGCTTCCTCTCCTCCCTGAAGCCACTCTGTGAAAGCAGAGTTTTTCCACTGTGGTGTAGAAATCACTCATCTTCTAATAAACCAGAACAACCAATGTGGGCCTGTAATCTATCTGTAATAGACCAGATCCCTAAAAGCATCTAGAGGAGGAAACTAGGTTGGACAAGATGATATTAAGCTCTCTGTTATGCAAGTTTAAATAAACAGAGGATGATCAGGATGCTCTTTTCTCCAGGCCAGGAAGGTTGGAGGCTGGGGCAAGCTAAGCCCTGCTGCAGGGCACACTGAGCCAAGAGAGGGGGTCTGCACATCTGCTGCCCAGCAAGAGACCCTGTGGGCTTTGGGCAGTTTTCATATTTTATGTCTGCTTTATGTCTATGAAGACATTTCTCTGTTCATAAAAGGAGAAGGATTTTCTAGAAGGAAAATTGACTGCTCTGCCCAATTCACCAAGCCAGAGGTTACAACAAAAGCAGTGTGCTGAAGTAACATGTATCAAATAAATCAGTTCTTACTGGATTCTGTAATTCATTTTATCCACACAACCTTTCTTGTTCCAGCCCAGCTGAGTCAGATTTTTGCCCAAAGCTCTTTGATCAGGACCACTGGAGCTGAATTTAAAAACCAAATAGCTTGTGCAGCACCTCTCCTTACTTATTCACACATTCTTTACATCCAGGATGCTTTTCCTAGCATTTATCTCCAATGCTGTGTTCCTATTTGCACCTTTGTCTTAAGGCAGTCTGAGTCAAGTACCATCCATCTAGCTTCATATTTTTAATATATTTGAAGACTCCTACATGCTGTTTGATCACACCCTCTTTGCCAATTTATTAGAATTCAGAGGTAACTTGTCAGCACTCAGCTCTCAGATTCAGCAGCATTTTAAAATATTTTTTGGGGGGGGGGAAGATTTATGGCAGCAGTGGCTTTAAAAATACAATCAGTATGAAGCCTTCATTTAACTTTCAGAAAGACAGGACAGACCAACAAGGAAACTTATTTCTGCCCTGTTTTTCTTTCTCTGATCTATTGCAAAGCTGGCAGCCTCCAACATTTCCACCTCATTTCCCACTCACAGACCAAACCTTGCTGTGTTTTTCCTGCTGCTGGTTTACCAATCAAATCTGTGCCTCTGAACCAAACCCGAGAGTCACTGTGCTGTTACTAAGCCTTGCAGAGTTTATTTCCCTCAAATCCACGAATCTCTAGGAGTAAAAATCACTGCAGGGAACCCCCCCACCCTGTTCAGAGCTAGGGGAGATGTGCCAGAGGGGTGCCAGGAGGCAGCTGGGCCACACATCCCCACACCTGACAGGCTGCAGGGCTGAGACACAGGGAGAAAGCATCAAGCAGCAAGAGGTTTTTGGGGTGCTGACCCCAGGGCTGCCAGGGGAAGGGTCGCTCTGGTGCGTCCCTGCTCAGAGGGGCTGCACGGTCCCCTCTCATGTCACCCACCCCGGAGCCAGGGCACAGATCTAGGGCACTGCCCGTGGGTCCTTCCCTGGCAGGGTGCCCTGGTAGGACAAAGCTTCTCCAAAGCCCTCACAGGGCACACAGAAACACGCAGGGTGCTGGGAGCGACGGGCAGAGCTCGCTGGGATGTGGGAAGCAGATCCCTGACCCTCCCACGACCACCATCCCTCTCCACCCCCTCCTTCCCACCCCTCAGCAGGAAGGATACAGGAGCAGGGGCTGCTCCCAGCCGCGGGCAGAGGTGCCGGAGGATGGTGTCCAGCCGAACCGCCGGGCCTGACCGCATCCCGAGCTGCTCCATCCTTCCTGCCCGCCCGGTTCGCTCTGTCCCCAACCCGACCCAAGAGGCGGATCCGCCGGACAGGACCAGAACCGCCGCGGTCTCCGCCCCGGTGCACATGCGCCCGGGCAGCCCTGCGTGTTCGCAAAGGCTGCGGGGAGCGGGCGGGAGGCCAAGGGCTGAACTGCTGGGAGGGGCTGTGCGGGATTGGGTGTGCGTGGGGAAAGCTCAGCCCATGTTCTACACTTCACCCCCTGCTCTGCCCCTCACCCCCCCACTCAGGTTTCCGTCCCCCGCTTCTGTGCCGGCGGCTCCGGAGCTGCGGGGATTTCACCCGGGCAGAGAGCAGCGCTCGGTGTCCCCGGGCACAGCTCAGGGCTGGGGTCAGCCTGGATGTTTTCCTAGAATCATAAAATCATAGAATTGGCTGGGTTGGACGGGACCTCAGAGATCACCAAGTCCAACCCTTGATCCACTACTGCTGCGGTTCCCAGCCCATGGCACTGAGTGCCACATCCAGTCTCTTTTTAAGTATCTCCAGACACGGAGAATCCACTACTTCCCTGGGCAGCCCATTCCAATGCTTGATCACCCTCTGCATAAAGAAATTCTTTCTAATATCCAACCTAAATCTCCCCCGGCACAACTTGAGACCGTGCCCTCTTGTCTTGCTGAGAGTTGCCTGGGAAAAGAGACCAACCCGCCCCTGGCTCCAACCTCCTTTCAGGGAGTTGTAGAGAGTGATGAGGTCTCCCCTGAGCTTCCTCTTCTCCAGGCTGAACACCCCCAGCTCCCTCAGCCTCTCCTCATAGGATCTGTGCTCGAGTCCCTTCGCCAGCCTGGTTGCCCTCCTTTGGACCTGCTCCAGGACCTCGATATCCTTCCTAAACTGAGGAACTGAGGAACTGATCAACTGTCTTGATCTCCTCCTCTAAGGAGACTCTCAGGGCTTTCCTCACCCCTCCATAAAGCGCTCTGCAGAGATTTTTACGGTCCCACTGTCACCCCAGCTGGTGGCCAGGGGTTTTTTTGCCCCAGGTACCTCACTGGCACTGGGGAGTGCAAAAGCCATTTGGGATGTCTGCAGCCTGCATCAATCCACACCTGAGGCATGGGTGGGCTTTCTGCCCAGCCTTCTGGCACAGCCTTGGTGCTTTTGTGTAAGAAAAAAAAGGGGAGAAACCCTGGACAGGAAGGGCTGGGGTAGGGAGAAGGGCAGGAAGTGGGGAAAAAAAAATAATGGGCAGTTGTAAATAGTGTTTGCAACAAAATAAGCTGTAGAGGCTTGGTAATTCTCTGAAGCTGGGAAATGCTTAAATGTGGCATATTCAATATCCACTGTCCTTAGCACACTCTCATCTGCCTTAATGAACACTGTGAGTGCAGTGATGCATCTGAGAAGAATTTTCAGGGACTGGAAACAGCCCCATAACTGGCATCACAAGTAGTACCTGAAGCACAGTTCAGAGGATATTTTTCATCATCTTTGCACCTGTCCCTGTTGCCACCACACCACAGAGCCTCATCAGTCCTGCAGGGGGGATTTCAGGCCTTCTGTGCCATGGCTCAGAGTAGCTTGTGCCATTGGTGTGACATTTGTTCAGTCCTGAAGCTGGAAGGTGGGGTATCTCCTGCTCCAATGTGGTGTTCTTCATCCTCCTCCTTTCCCTGGGCCAAGGGGATTCGTCTCAGGACAGAGCAGGAGCTAGAAGAGCTCAGATGAGGATGAAAGTGGGATGAAGGCAGTGTGCTGGTCTCCTACCCACTCTCCCAGGAGAAGAAGTTGAGGACCTGAATAAGAGAGCCAGGAGAGCACTGAGAGGAGTGGTAAACTGAGGGCAGCAAACCCAGTAGCAAATACACTCTGATAATATAAGCTTGAGAGCAGCATCAGGACTGGAAAGAAATTATGCTTAGATTTTGCATGATTTACCAATCCAATATATATGAACAGATCCTCACTCTGCCAGTTTGTTTATAAACAACCTGCTCACAGGCAACCCAGCCAGTGAGCAAAGATCAAGAGTAAGTTCCCAGCTGCTCCAGGCAGTGCCATGATTACAGGGTGTGCACCAAAACTCTGCATCACTGCTACCTCAGGAAGCTCAACTCCATTTTGCAACAGGTTTTGCTAGAATCCAAGGTGATGTGTTGATGGAATATAATATAATGTTAATATAATAACATATTTAATAAGCTTCATGTTAGTGCTACAGACAAACAGAAGCCCATAGGCTTCTGGGATAGAGATTAGGATAGGGATTGCTTCTGAACTTCACCTGTATCCTAAAAGCTGATGCCCTTTAAATCTCAGTGGCAAAACTCCCAGTGATTTAAGCACAGGGGTAGCAGAGCAGGTTTACACACTGAATTTTTGGCAGCTGCCTGCAGTGAGGTGCATTTCTTTTAATGGCTCTCATGGTCAGTGGCTCCACATAGGCTTGGTGGAATTACTTGGTTCAGGAGGTGCAACAAAACCCAAGCTGTTCATAAAAGCAGGAGAAAGGAGGTTAGGAATCCAGAAAAAAAGCCTAAAACACCTCTGTAAGCAATTCTGCATAGGCACAGAGGTAAATGTACAGACACTGTGGAGGGACAAATAACAGTGATAACACCCAGGCCTTCATTGCCAGCAAAATCAGACCTTTGACTCCTGAGCTCTAGGAAAACCCTTAATCACAGGTAAACAGAAAGTTAATAAAAATCCCTCAAATCAAATGCAAGTGAGGGGGAAGGGAAACAAACAAAAATAAAGCAACTAGAGTAACAGTTTGATTACTGAAACCCTAATTATAACTGCACTGCAAGGTCTATTTATAATTCAGATATATGCTACAATTGCCTTGACACTCCAAACTGGAACAGAAACAATAAATCTTCATCTGTTTCAAAATTCCAGTAAAATTCCCATTGAAAAATTAAGTGGAACAATATTACACCTGTCAAGTCTGACACAGACCTGGCTGCAATGTGAATATTTCTTCCATCCATATGTATGTGACAATATTTTATGGAAAGGTGTCTTTCACACCTGGAAAAAAAAAAAAAAAAAAAAAAAAAGTAGTGATTTTGCTATCCTGATTGAGGAGTTTGAGAACTAAGATGCTTTTATACATATATAATCCATACTTACATACATACACATGTGCATTTTTTAACAAGAGCCTTGAAAACCTCATCTTTTTGTGCATTGAATATAATTATTCCTTTTCACTTACTGCTTCTCTGGTAATCCTGATTAATACTATCTGTAAAACCCAGTAATACTGACCTGGGCAGGAACTCCCACATCACTGAGCCACCCCAAAATGCTTCCACCTTGGCATGGAGGAGGTGACTGCCCTTTCTTTGTACCCTCATGCTGCCACAGTCCATCATCAAACTTCAATACTACAAAAGATTGATCTTGGGCAGTGCTGGTGTCACTCTGCTCTGTGGCACTGAGGACAATGAGGTGACACCAATGGCACATCAGCTGTGCCCTAAAAGCAGAACTGTGGATGGACGCACATGAAAATCCCTGTCCTTTGCATCTTAAGCTGATTTTTATTTAAAAACCAAGAAGAGCCAAAGAAACAAACCATTCCAGAATGAACACCATTCAAATCCATTGACAAGCTCCATTAAAACACAGTCTGAATCTCAGGAACCTAAGGAAGGAAATTCAGGAGGGATTTTCTTCGTTAAGGAAAGGGATGGTGGCATTCATCTTTTTATTCACATTAATGGCATTTAAGAGGGGCTGTGTCTTTGCAAAGTGTTTTTACAGCTATGACTGTCAGCTTCCTGAATTTTACAGAACGTTGTTATAGAGCTGTTTTGCATTTGGCTTTTAGTTTTAATGTTTTCTCTTCATTAAATCACAAAACTAATAAAAACTAAACGATCCCCATTTCTCCAGCAGTACAGGAACAGTCCTAATGCACAGTGTTATAATTTAATAAGCATCTCAATTGACTATTAAAATCTACATTATGATCAGAACTGTAATTCCAAAGATGAGGTCTTCTGAAAGCTTAATTTACTGTGGTGGGAAGTGGCAGCTGCTCAACTCTGTAAAATTAGCTTTTTAAACTTAAGATGCCAGGGAAAACAGATGTAGATGAAACCATAACAAGAACAACAACAAAATGCATCACCAGTGCACAGGTTCATTTCTCATCACCAGAAGATTCCAGGCCTTCTACAGAAACAGAAGCAGTGAAATGAAGGAAAATGTGGACCCAAAGAGAACAAAATAGGGGGACACAGTGACAAATGGTATGGAAAAGGTGAAAGGTCTGGATGACTTCTGTGTCTTGGGCTTTGCTGGCATGGTCTGTTCTTGCCTTCCCTGTGTGGAGCACTGGGGTGAGGGGCCACAGAGCATCACTGACACTGCAGAAGCCTGAACTGGGCACCACTGAAGCAGACTGGGCATATTCCAGTCCATGGGACAATGTGGGATTTATCTGGAGGAGCCAAGACGATGGCAAAACTGCTCTCCTGGTGCCAGGAGGGGCTCCTGATGACTGGAAAAAGGCAAATGTCAGACCTGTCTTCACAGAGGGCAAGGAAAAGGAGCTGGGGATCTCAGTCTCCAAAAAGATTGTGCAGTAAAACCTCCTGGAGTTGCTGTGTCCACATTCACTAAGAAGAAGATGGTTGGGAACAGCCAGCACAGATTTGCTAAAGGCAAATGGGGCCTGGCCAAGCTCCTTGCCTTCTGTGATGGAAGAGTTCTGCAGATGAGAGAAACATCTGAACCCTGAAGGCTTTTTTCTCCTTGGGACAGGGTGGGAAATGGGCTGAACCACTGGGCTCAAAGGAACAAAGTGCACTCAGTTCCTAGTGACATCCCTCAGTGTTCTGCAGCAGAACCAGTGCTGGTTTCTCTCGGTGTTACTGCCCTGGGCAAGGTTGAATCCTTAGGAATCTGGCTGTGACACGGAGCTCAGGAAGCAGGTCCTGCTCAGAGGGACCTCACCAGACAGGTTGATGAGAACCCCTGGAAATTCATCAAAGGGATGGAGTAACCAAGCTGTGGGACAAGCTGGGTCCTGCCTGCATGCAAAGGAAAAGGACTTAATGTCCCAGTTGGATATGAGAGCCTGGTGCATGCTTAAAGTGAGAAGGGCTGACTGCAGGCTGGGCAGCCAGAAGGTCAAAGGAAAAGATTCTTCCCTTCTGTGAGGGAGTTTGGGACTACATCTGGACACTGCAGCCAGGTTTGGGCTCCCCAGCACATTGACATTCTGGAGGGAGTGCAGAGGAAAGACAGCAAAGTGAGGGGGCTGAAGCACATGATGCACAAGGAATGGGTGAGAAAATAGCTCAGCTTAAAGCAGAGAGGGCTCTAGAGAGATCCTACAGCTGTCTGCAAGTACATAATGGGGGGAGAGAGAGAAGACAGCCAAACTCTTCTTGAAGGTTTACAGCAAAATTTAGAGAAAAAAGGCACAAACTACAGCTAGGAAAATTCCTGTTAGATCCAAGGAGAAAATTCTGAAGGATGGGGATGGCCAAACACTGAAACAGGGAGCGCTGTGAAATTTTTGTTCTTGGAGACAGTCAAAACCTGGCTGCCCAGAGGCCTGAGAAACCTGATGTGACCTCCAGGCTGTCCCTGCTTTAGATCAGGAGACTGCAAGACATCTGTTCCAAACAGAATTATTCTGCAAGTTCAGCTATGGTGGTTGGAGCATCTCCCAGCTGACCTACAATGCAGGATGTGAATCTGAACACAAATCTATTTTTACCTTAGAAACACTTGGAGCATTTTTCCGTTGTCACTATTTCTTCCTCTCTGAAGGTAGGAGATGTGAGGCAACAGCTTGTTCATACCTTAAAACATTACAGCAGAAAATAGGTCAACATCACAAGCAAAAGCAGGAAACAGCATTGGCTTAAGTATGTCTTGGGTGACAGAAGAAAGATCTAATGTCACAGCCTGGAGATGGGACAGGCAATGCTGTATAAACCTGGAACAGACCCTGGAGCAGCAAAGCCTGTGCTGAAATCTAAACTGCAGCTGCTGGAAGCAGAGCAAGACAGCCCAGTGCTGGTTTAGACACATGAGGAAATTCTCCATGTTGAGGATTGCAAACTGTAGTGCAATTGTAGTTTGTCAAGTTGAACACCATTGCCTTCACAAAAACTATGTCCTGTCTAGTTCCTGCTCTCTGCTGAATTTCAAGCTTTGGGCAACCCCTCTCCATCTCCTGGGGCATTGCAGCCTGGCCTCTCCCTCTAGCACGAGAAACAAGGGCTCAGGACTCTTCAGCTGGCCCCCAATTCTGAGCTGTGGGTGCCCACCCACTCCTAAAGACACAGATGCCTTGAGGAACACCAAGCCAGCTGGATCCATCATACCCAGCTCTGAGCTCTAAGAGCTTAAAAAAACCTCCCCAAGCTCCTCCTGCATGGGTGGCTTCTGCAGCACCAGCTCAGACCTCAGCACAGCTCAGATTCCTTCACAGACATCGTGCTCCTACTGAGGTCCTACAGCTCCCCAAAAAGATCCCCTTCTCACTCATGACCACCCAGCCTGGAAAAAAATGCCTATCTAAGATACCTACCTGCTATGCCTCCAGATATTTATTTTTATTTACAGGCTATTTCTTACCTTCCCTCTCTTCAAGCACCGACCAGAGGCTGCTGCAGTCACTTTTGCTGCCCTGTCCTCATGCCAACTTTCTTACCCTGTCAAAATGTGTCAGTCCTGAATTTCTAGCAAAATGTTACATCAAAATAATACCTAAAAATGGGGTCAAAGCTATTCTGACTTTATATACTGCCATGGATAATTTTAATTTTCATAATAAAGGGCAAAGGCTGAGGAAGCCAACATATTGAAGAGAGAACAGATACCAGCTTTCCAAGAATACATGCTACTTATCACGTGTATTGCTCAGGCTAATGAATATTCCAAGTATTAAATTCTTCCATCTCAGTCTTCATTCTTCTCACAACCTCAGTGCAGTTTTACATGCAGCCTTCTCATGCAGAAGAACCTGTGTATGCAAATTACACTCATATAAATGACTGGACACAGATAATAAACCCAACTGTTTGCTGCTAAAAGCTTTTTCACACCAGCATCTCAAAACACCCAATTTGAAGATCTTGAAGTGCTTTGCTTAAAGCTCCACGTCTTAGCACTTCCTAGCCCAGTACAATTCACCTTCCCAAAGGTAATGCTTGACCTGCAACCTCTTATTTTACAGAAAAAATAACAAAACTTGTTATACAAACCACAGCACTTCTGAGCTGATTTAGGTGATGCTAACAGAGGGCTTCCCAACTCAGTTATCACCCACTCAGTGGCACATTCAGCTGGCCAAGCCAGGAAGCACTTTGGGATACAAATTCCAGGCACCTGGGAGCAGGCAGAGCCTCTGACAGTCAGACAGTCAGTCAGTCAGACAGTCAGTCAGTCAGTTTACCCAGGGGGTGTTTGCTCCCAGCTGGCTTCAAGCAGCTGCAGGTTTTCCTCTGGAAGTCCATCTGGAAATGTCTCTTGGCAGGAAAGGTTGGAGTGATGGTTGTGAATTCCCACTCACCTGGGTGGCTGAGCAGCCTTCCTCCACTCTTCTCCTTGGAGATAAACCTACAATTCCAGGCACATCTAGGAAAGCAGTGCTGGTTTCACACCCGGCTGATGAATTAATCAACATAACAAGTGAAAAAAAAAACAACCCAGTTATCAAGCAGTACAATTTTTCTTGCTTAGGATGAGCCTCTTACACATATCTGGCACCATCTTAACAGACAACAGATTTTTGTGACAAGTACTTTTAAAAAAGTACTTTTTACTTTCACAAAACTCAACTGCTCTGCACACATTTGATCTAGGAAAGGATTTTTTTTAAAAATCTAATAAAATAACCTATGTAGTTACAGCCTTGTCCATGACAACAAAGAAAGTGAACACACGCCAGCTCCAGTTTTGTATCAAGATACAGAACAAACTTCACAAAACAGCATAAACAAAAGGAATTAAATCAGTATTTTCTGCAGAGATAACTGGTTTTTGATCCTTTATTTTCAGAACTGCTGTGAAAAAACCTTATTTTTTCCCAAAGCAAAGTAAAAAACTCATCAGTTGCTTGGAGGTTTTGGGGTAAACACACAGACTTCTGCAGAAGAAGAGGCCCGAGGTTCTGGGTGGTTTAGGCTATGCACAACGGGTAGGAAACGGGAAAAAAAATATTCTAGTTTTAAAAAGGTGTTTGTTGAGAATACTACTCAGTGAGTGGAAAAAAGACAAGCAAAAAAGACAGAGTTGTCACCAGAAGCAAAGTTGGAAATTTAAAGCCTGCACGATGCACAAGATTGGTTCATTTCCTACAGAGGCAGCTGGGATTTGTGCTGGTAACCAGTATCCAAGATTTTCTTCTTCCTGGTCTGAATATCCAGAAGTGACTTCCACGATCTGGGAAAAGCTTAAGAAGAGCTGGTTCAGTGAGGAGCACTCAGTCCATTCAGCAGCAGAACTGCAGGGTGGGTGTCTCAGCAGTCAGAGGTCGGGCTTACCCTGCATCCCTTCCACTCCCAGGGCTGCTCACAGCCAGGACTTGCAGAGGAAACAACTCAGAACCATTCCATGCTTTGTGCTGATAAGTAAAATAAACAAAATAAAGTGGGTGATATACTTGGAGATAACCTACTTGCCCCCAGCTGTGGCAAGCAGACATATTCTGGATTACCACTGGACATCACAGCTTGTAGAATGGAACAAAGGAGCAGTAACAACTCTCAGTATAATTACACTTAAGAGAAACTAAGAAAAAGAAAAAAGGAGGATTTCTCCTTTTTCCCATTTGTAATTCAGCTAGGAATCAAAAAAGTTCATGCATTTATACAAGAGGAATAAAAAAAATTAAATATTTATTTTGAATAACAAGCTTCAGTTCAAGCTGCAATGTTGGCAATGTAGATTTTTAAACACAGATCACAAAAGCGTGCACAAAAATGTATTTGAGCAAAGAATAAAATAATACTAAGAATTATACTAAACAGTTGCTGATTTTAAAGAAACAAAAAAGGCTTGTAATCACTATACAAAATATAAAATGTATTAAACACTACCATCCACAGAACAGAGGTTTATTTTAGTTGGATTATATTTAAAAATTATTTGTGTAGTTATTTATATAGTGAATTGTAAATGAATATTATACAGTAACCTCCTTTTGGTCTGCAAAACCTTTGTTGCACTATAGCACATCCAATCACATTGCAAAAAAAGAATTATTTTTCCTTGCTATCAATAAAGAAAACAATCATTGATAATACAGTAAATATTGTCAGGTCTACAAATAATGAAATTAAAAATGACTCCTCCGACTCTGAAGCGCTTCCCATGCAAAGTCAGCACTTGCTTGTACCAACAGAGTGCTCTACCAAGCAATGTCCAGGGTCGTAGATGCTCTTGGTAAGACTAAAGCTTACAAAAAAATTAAAACAAAACAAAAAATAAAATAAAATAAAATAAAAAAAAATCAAAGATTGAATGTAATCATGCAACCCTCTTACTACTGGGTATACCCACTGTGTCGCTTATCAATTTATTGCCTTTCTGGAATATCACTCAAGGCATCCAAATTAGACATGATAAATATACATATAATGAAAGGACACAAACTGCTATTTGACACTACTACTGGTAATGTCTGTGCTATGTGAAAGCACCTTTAAAAAGAGCCTATGCGGCAAGAGATAAGTGTCTAAAGATTCAAAATGAATCAACAGTATTGGATAACAATATAATTCTCAACTCAGAAGCTGCCTCAAGATTAGGTGCATCTTCAGTTAATGTAACAGGAAAAAAAGGCAATGGATTTTATTTCATTAATTGTATCCACTCACAAACTGACCTAAGGCCACCAGATGTGCAGACACAAGTTTTCTTTTCTTTTTTTTTTTTTTTTACAGTTCTTTAAATCGCAGGATGATAAAGGAATAGATCTATTTAAAAACAAACAGCTATTTCATCTCTATTAAGAGGTGGCACCAGGCGTGGGGTTCACATTCTGAGTAGCCACCTGTGGTGCAACTTCAATGATTCGTGGCTTGTCTATAATTCTGGCTGTGCGGTTGCCCTTCTCTACGATGCCGATAATCCACGCTTGGTGACCCTCGCCGTATTTTGGAGACTTGATCTCAGCACAGAAACGTGCTGCCTGCTCTCGTGGCAAACAGATGAGGAGGCCTCCTGCAAAGGAAAAAAAAAAAAAAAAAAGAAAAAAAGCAGAGCGTTGAAACATCTGATTGCAAAGCATTTCACCCTTGGGTCTGCCAAATTTAGACAAGCGCTCGGTGACTTCAGTGGATTCTGCTGGATGCAGAATTGGATTGACAGGAAGCTGAACAGGAGCCAGCAGTGTGCCCAGGTAGCCAAGAAGGCCAATGGCATCCTGGCCTGTATCAGGAACAGCGTGGCCAGCAGGTACAAGGAAGTGATTCTGCCCCTGTATTCGGCCCTGGTGAGGCCACACCTCAAGTACTGTGTCCAGTTCTGGGCCCATCAGTTCAGGAAGGAGATCGAGGTGCTGGAGCAGGTCCAGAGAAGAGCAAAGAGGCTGTGAAGGGATCCAGCAGAAGTCCTGTGAGGAAGGGCTGAGGGAGCTGGGGCTGTTCAGCCTGGAGAAGAGGAGGCTCAGAGGAGACCTCATCACTCTCTACAGCTCCCTGAAAGGAGGCTGGAGCCAGGGGGGGGTTGGGCTCTTTTCCCAGGCAACTCTCAGCAAGACAAGAGGGCATGGTCTTAAGTTGTGCCAGGGGAGGTTTAGGTTGGACATTAGAAAGAATTTCTTTACTGAGAGAGTGATCAAGCATTGGAATGGGCTGCCCAGGGAAGTAGTGGATTCTCCGTCCCTGGAGATATTTAAAAAGAGTCTGGATGTGGCACTCAGTGCCATGGGCTGGGAACTGCAGCAGGAGTGGATCAAGGGTTGGACTTGATGATCTCTGAGGTCCCTTCCAACCCAGCCAATTCTATGATTTCTATGCCCAAGAGAAGCTGTGGTAGAAGTCTGAGCACTTGCTCTGCAGAAAGAAGTTTGTGTCTGAATTCAGGGTTTGGTGGGTATGTAAATGAGGCCAAACACACACAAAAGATGTTGGCAAAAAGACATCCTACTGATGCCAACAAGTGACATACTCCAACAGCTCCAGCATTGTCAACTTCCAACAGAGGACTGCAAAGCACCTCTCCACAGAAACATTTTGGATAAAGGTCACACTCAGATACCTATTGCCACAGATTGGTAGCAGCTGATGCTGCAAGTAATCCCATTGTCTGCCATGAAATAATTCAAAGTGGGGACTACTCCCAGGGAATGCAAGAGGCAGAAGATTAAACATAGGCTTGATCCAGTGCTCCCTCTGACAGTCCTTTTGACTCCTTTGTTGGGGAATTTTCTAAACTTCTTTAGGCTTTCCCATAAGATTTTTTTTTCTCAGAGACAACTGAAAAATATTTTCTTTACTAATGAATGCTTTTCAGGAGCAGCACAATAGCTAGTTAGCAAGCCTGCTATGAACACTTCAATTGTAGGAATCCTGGAACACTAAAAAAGGTGCCTGGGCAAGTGAATTACTAGAGTGAGTTTAATTGTCAGCCCTGGCACAAGTTTCCAGGGGCTTCTGGCCAAATCTTTAAATGTTTTTGTGCTACCCTTCATTACTAGAGTATTCAGGTTTTCTATACCCCTTACCTTTTTTACACTAAGGCTGTGCTGCAAGTGTGTGAAGCACTGCAAAGCACCAAACTCATCTGCAGCTGCCTAATTAACTAGCAAAGCTCTTCATGCTACAGGAGTCTGTACACTGTGTTGTATTCTGACACACAGCAGCCTCTTGTAAGGGCTGTTAAAATACCATCTCCCACTGGAAAATGTTTGGAGAGCACAGGTGAGAGCACATTCAAAGGAGAATTTAGGCATGTGCTGAGGCTTCTTTACTTTTAAACAGCTATTTGACCCAGTCTTGCCTCTAGGCAAATGGCATCAGCCATTCATGGTACCAGTTCTGAGCCAACCCTGGGGGCAAGGAGCCACCTGGTGAGCTGGCCACCCTGGGCTCTTTGTGACCTCCTCCTCCCCTGCAGCCCTTGGGAAGCTTCTTAGCACTTCACATTTCCTTTTCCACACAAACAGTCCTGACAAACCACACTTTTAATTTCAGGCCATGAGAAAGAAGCAGCAACTGAACATAAGGAGTTATTTATAAAGATATGTGGAAGTAGGAATTTATTTTCTTTTAGGCTCTATATGAAGCAAATGAGTGTGCCATCCAGATCTTAAACATTTTGGGAAAATGTTCCGTCACAAATAAATAAATTCTGTAAGTCTGAAAGACAGTTTTTAAGCTACATCCATATGAGACAAATCAATTGCAAAGGAATTATGTGCCATTATCACAGAATGATAGAATGGTTTGTGTTGGAAGGGGTCTTCAAGAATATCTAGTTCCAACCTGGAATACTCTAAATCAAACTGAAGAGAAACTTATGTCAAGGTGCAAATCAGGGAATAGGTTCACAAGTGGTAGTGCAGAGACTGTGCTAACTAGCCAGAAGGGAGAAGTATGGTGAAAAAGGAAATAAAAGCACAAAACTAACCTTCTCTCATTTACCTTTTCACCCACACAGTCTCCTTCTGCAATCTGATTCACCTGTACAGATGCCCTTTTAACATTCTTTGGGAGGATCAGGAAAATGTACAAAAAAGCCAGTTTCTGATCAAAAAATCACTTCTCACCTGCTGGCTGCATCCCACAGTTTGATCAATAACCTGTAACCACGGCTGGGGGCTACTCTCAATCAGTAGCAAGACTGTAATTTTTCTCTGCTAGATTGATCAATCTCTCTAACTCTTCGGGTAGGTCCTTAAGGTTTTTCACTCTTCATTCTGTTCTGCTCTTTCCTGTTCTCTGTTTCCAACCACTCCAGCTGCTCTGGTTATCATCCCCTGGACAACTACATTTTTACTGGTACCAGGAGTTTCAGTTGTTGCAATGTGCTTGTGGCAAATGAAGCAGCAATGCCCCTCTGCACTGAAACAAGCAGCACATCATGGTGTACCAAAGCACCACTGAAGACAAAGCAAACTGCAGAAGGAATGAACAATCTGCTGTGGTGGTTTGAGAGTTTGCTGCACACTTCTTTTGGGTGTTGAAAGGATGCAAACATTTGGTGACTGTCCTGACTTACCTTTTAAAAATAAAAGGGTTTTTTTTGTTGGTTTTTGGTTTGGTTTGGGTTGTTTGGTTTGGTTTTTTTTTGGTAACAGGTTTTGAATATTGCTGGGTTTCACTGCTTTTTTGCAAACAGGAAATGGACACAAAAAGATTCTGAAGCAGCCTAGACAAAACTTTGCAATTAAGAGGAGAGATACAAGCAGTTCATGAATTCAAACCAAGTGTCTCTTGCTCCTGCTTCATGGGCTTCTCCCACACTGACTAACAAAAGCATGAGATCATTAGCCTTACCTCTTGTCAGGTACTAACACAGCCCTTCTACCCATCTGCCTGTCTATAAAATCTGTAGCAACACTGAGTTGCTGAGGTACTAAAAGATTGGCCAACACCAGTCAACAGTTTCCATAGTTATTAGAAAAGGACTGGCAAAAATACACCTGTGCATGAATATCCCATACTGAGTAATTCTGTAAGTAGTCAGTCTAATAAACAGAATTAATTCACTTGGAAATTTGACTAAAACTTTAACCATTAGCAGATAGTTACCTAAAAGACAGCACAAAATCAAGTAAACTGCAATTTTAAGAAAACACAAAACCACACCATAAGCAGGCCTGCCTGGAGGATGGAACAGATGACAGAATACAACTTGCCAACACTGACTTTTGTCAACAGGTGCCCAGCAAATGTGCACTGGAAAAAAAACCACAACAGTCTCAAAACCCATGCAAATAGTTTTCCCTGTAAATTTCTCATTGCCTCCTCACTGCTGAAAAACATCTGTTCACAAATGAAGAAACTGAAGACAGAGCATTTCTGGAAGTTTAAGCCAATAGGGAAAGGGCAAATCTATATTAACACTATGAACATCCCTGAGCAGCCCCCCTAGAGACACCCTCACAACTGGATGTAGAGGTGCAGCAAGACAGACACTTCCCTTCACATAAATCAATCCCAGGACATGAAATGCACAAGCAGCAAGGGTCTGAATGCAAATGAACCACCCCACCACACCATGCTTAAGCTAATTTACATTGCTGCACTGGGTAAGGCTACCCAGGGTAAGCCCAGAGCCTATGGGACTGCAGTCAGACAGCCCAGAGCTGTTGTCTCCATGTGCTTATGGATCTTCCTAGGATTTGGCAGACATTGCCCTACAAGGCAAAAATCCCCACAGCCACCTCTAGTGCAAGAAAAATAATGCTGTGATGAAACCAAATACACATTTTTTAGGCACCTAAACTTCACAAATAACCAGGTATGTCTTGCTGGTTTCTCCATCATCATCTATCTATGTTGAAGCACAAGCTGTTCAGCGTTTCAAAGACATCTCTTGCCCTCAGTCCCAAAAAAAGATTCTGAAGTCAACTGTTTTCTGCTTCCAAGTACTCTCAGAGCAGTGTGTACATCCATGCTGTTTTACATTCCTTCAGTGAAAAGACAGAAATGGATATCCCTGGGGTGCAGGATGGGCAGTTCTGAAGACTCAAACACTCAGTTTGCATTTAAACCATCCCCATGCCAACTGCTACACAAACCTCAGCCACAGCCACTCACCTGAAAGAGTAGCCTGGAGTTCCAGCTCTGTGTCCACACTATTTTTTGGACTCTATGCAAGTGATAACTAGAGTGCTGGTAGCATTTGTCATGTGAGCAGTAACAATCTGTTTGGTGCTACCAATCTTATTGACAGAGCTTGCCAAACTGCCACCAGATATTTCTGGTCCCTGCTGACTGACACTGGATTTGAACTCTTGGGAGGGTTCATGTACCATCTCCTATTACATCATCTGAGCCATACATTCTCTGTAGGACAGAGTGTCTCTTTAAACACAGATGGCTAAAGAACAATTCAGCAGATCATGGCAAGTTGTGTATTCACCAGGGGAAAAGTTTATGGCTCTCACTGTGATGCTTCTTTCCAGATCTTCAGACTGTTTTGCTTCAAGGGGCCCCCCTTCTCTTGTGAACTGCAGAGAACTTGGATAACACTTTAACAGAGCAGGAAGAGGGTGGAGAAATGAGATAAAAGACAGATTTGTTGCTACATCTTCTCCATTTCCCCAAGAGAAAAAAGTCAGACTAAAGAAAAATGGAACAGGACCAAAGATTCAAGGGGAAAATGAAACATAGGGACTTGCAGCAGAAAACAGTGATCCTGCTAGTCAGCAGTGGCCTACACTTAAGGCAGCTTTCAAACCTCAGAAGGCCCTGTCACCTGCTGACTCTTAAAATGTTGATCTGAAATGAAATCAGTGCCCACAGCCCAATCCTCAGTGTATCTTTGTTGTATTCACTGTCAGTAGAAGTGGCAGCTTTATTAAACAGAGAACTCAAGTAATGAATGGGTCAAACAGCAGCTTCGTTTTGTTTTGGTTTTTGCTGTTAGTCACAGTCCCTTAAAGTCAGATTTCATAAGCTTAAGGGAGAAAAATCTCTATAGTTGGATGTCTGTATGCTGTGGACAGAGAAGGTCCCAGTCACTGAGATTGGCCCACTCAGAGCTCACACATACTCAAAATAAGAAGCAAACCACCACTCATTTTACTGGCAAACCTACAGCAGCTGGCTTTACCTTTGAGAAAACTGTGTCAGTTGTGCTGGGATTTTTAGATATTCACTGTTCTGGAATTAACAGCTAAGAGAAAATTAGGTTTCAAAAGAATTCAGAATCATCACTTACTTTTAACTGCAAAATGTTCCAAATCCAGCAAGGCTTTCTATGACAGTTTTGTAAGGAAGCAGAAGGCATTCAGAATAGGATGGTGATTTGGAAGTTAGGCTGAAGAACTTAATTGTGAACAGTTGTGTGGCTAATGCCCATTTTAGCTTGGCCATACAACAAACCAACTGATTCTGAATGCAAAGTACATGATTGGTGCTTTTGAAACGTTCTTCAACTCTAACATGGAGTTGCAGGGAAGAAAGAGGGTGATACAAGTGTCCCCTACCTGATGTCTCTGGACAAGTCCCGTGCATGAGGCCAAACATATTTCCACAAGCCTTACTGACAGCAGCCATCTTAGCAAGGACAGGAAGGTTGTGGATAACAAAGGACACCTCGTTTCGCTGCTGCTTGGCAAGGTTTTGTGCATGCCCCAGGATTCCAAATCCTGTGATGTCTGTAGCTGCATGTGCATTGAAAGTGTGCATGAGCCCAGCAGCTACAAGAGAGGGAGGGAGGGGAAAAAAAAAAAAACCAGAAAAAATTATTAACAAATGAAATGCTTCAATAATATCTTGCAAAGTTTGAATGAAGTTACAGAAGTTTAATCTGAATCAGACTGGGTTACTGTTAAATTAAAGAAAAGTCATGGTTGAAGGGAACTGGAATGCACCAATACTGCAGTGTAATCCTTAAAAAATTCAACTTGTATTTAAGGTATTAAATCATACTGAAAATCCAACACTGAAGTTACATTTATGAGCATGCTCTATTAGACATGTGCTATGAATCTTTATTAGCAGTCCAGGAAACAGAGAACTGCTCCAGATCCAAACTTCCCAAAGCTGAGGGCCAGGGAGGTTCTGAGCTCAGCTTTGCTTCATTAAGAGCAAGGATCAGACTGACTCAGTCAATTTTCTCATATCTTTTTCCCTGTCTCTCCATAAAACTATCACATCACAGCTTAATTTCTGGACAGTTAAAGTTTAAAAGCTTCAGAACAAAGTCTGCAGGTTGTGGGGGAAGGCCCCCAGCCTCCTCACCTATGCATTCATGGAATTCTTGGGCATTTGCCACTGCAGAGCCCTGGGTCTGTGAAGGGCACCCCTGCATACAGGACAATAGCTCCAGTTAAGAATATTAAGTGATGTTAAAGGTGCCTGATAAGTGGAGAAAAATAAAACCAAGAATGCTTTGCCCTTCTTTGGTGCTTCCCAATATATAAGCAGGATTGTCTTTTCTGTATGACAACTCTGGTCATTTCTTTTTCCTGGAAGACTTTGTGAAAAAAATGAAAAATCAGTATGGTTACATACCAAATGGCAATGAAAACTGAATACATGGAAGAGGTATTTAACTTCCCAGTTCCTTCAACTGAGAGGTAAGGAAACACCTAATTCACTTCTCTGGTCCTCTAGTACTACTTTAAACAACAGAGGGAAACATTGAATTAAAATTTCAAGGGTCAAAGCAGAACCTTTCCCCTACCACAACTGAAAAAACAAAAATTAAACAAAATTTTAAAATTAAGTTTAAACTGAAGCATATAAAAATGAAGAGCTTTTCCTTTTTTATTCTATATCAAACTTTAACCTTATTACAGTCAGGCCCTCATGTGTTCTCTGGGCAAAGAAGGAACAAACTCAATATACTTCTCTTTAAAAGATCCTCTAACTGGGATGTTGCAGCACTCACATGAATCATTATCATCTCCAGCAGCATTAGTTTTTTTTGCTGTATAATTAAAAGAGGGCACTTGATATTAAATTTGTTTGCTTCATGAACACTGAACAGCAGAAAGAAGAGGCAGAAAGAAGGGATAAAGTGGCTTTGTCACATTTCCCCATGGCAGTGAAATGAAACCAGGTACAGAACTGGAGGAATCCACAACCTTCCCTCTGCCCTCCCAAAACACACAACTCTTCTTACCTGTTCTGTTCAGTCGTGCCATGTTCATCATTGCTTCCTGGTATGCCAGTTCTACATCTTCTTGCGTTACCACTAGTTTGATTTTATTCCACTTCTCTGGCTAATAGATGAAATAAAAGTGATACTTTTAGATTTTCAAGTCTATATTTTAAAGCACACCCTTTACCACTTTAAAAACCTCCTTCATCCAAAATGTACTTGTAGTCTTTTTATTTAAACTCAGTTAAAGAGGGGCAAAAGTTTCAACAGTCAGAGGTTTGTGCCTTACTCTGCTGTACCTAAGTGAAGTTCATTTAAAGATTTAAGCACCTCAAACAGCTGAGTGGAGTGGAACAACCCTACCCTAGAGCAAAGAACTCCTTCAAGGCAACTGTCTGGTTTGAAATCCTGAAGCCAAATGAAAACAACTTTGTTGATGCTGAGATTTGCAATCTCAGGCTTCTGTGTTTTTAAGAGAAAATTTTTGATTTCACATCTGGACACTTTGCTAAAAAAGGCCACTCATACACACAAGTCTAGGTTAGAGGGATGGATTCTAAGCCAGGATGTAATCACTCCAGTGAGCTAGGATTAAGGCAGTTCCACAAGCATCCTTTACAGTTTAATAACTACTGTTAAATAAACTTTAAAATTTATTAAACTACAGTTTAATAACAGCATCTCCTTCCACCCACTCTCCAGTGTCTTGTGTGGTTTCATGCCCCCATCACATGCTAAGCAATGCCTTTCATCCCCAAAGGATCTCAGAACAATTTAGGAAATGATACCTTTATAAAGAGCAATTGTTTCATTCAAAGATGAAGTAATTCCAGATCCAGAATGAAACAAAGCAACCATTTAGCTGTTAAGAGAAATGCTACAATTTTTTTTTTTTTTTGTACTGGAAATAAAATCAGAGAACTAAAAGTAAACAAAAATAAGGGTTTTGATACCACAATGCCTACACACTGTCATTCCACAGAATAAATACACAGAAGAAACTTCCTACTAAACCAAAGGTGCAAAAACTACAAAGAACTGGTATGTGATGCTGAACCAGAGAGGGATCTTGTCAGAGGCTCTTATCCTTCACCAGTGAGAGCTGACTTCAAGTAGTGTAAGAAAGAATCCAGAAATGGCAAGGGGGGAAAAGAGACTGCTCAGGCAAAACCATTTGTTCAAGAACAAGGAACTATGGCAGTAAGATGAGAGCTTCTGAAATTAGGTTGAACTGGGTCTGATCAATTAAGAGAGAGCACAAAAAACCATAAATGAGGCCAGTGGAGAGGGGGAAGAACAGTGGGCTTGACTTCTTACTGTGGGTATGGCTGAGAATCTGGAGCAGCTTTGAAAACTGCCTCAGTTTCTTAGTTTTCAAAAATACATTTCTGAGGCTGTGGAAACCATTCAGATGGTGGGAATGGAAATCACAAATAAGCTGGAAGCAGAAATCAAGGCTGAGGCTTTAAGAGCCACAAGAACAGGTAGGATGTAAATTAGATGCAATTCCTCTCCACTATAGCAATCAGATACTGGGGCTAGTAGAGAGGAAATAAAGTCAGAAAAGTTCACAAAAAGCCTCCAACAACTTTTAAAAGCAAGCTTAGATTTCCATCAGGTGAGGTCTGCAAACAACAGCAAGGGTTTGAAAACCCTTTCTGAAGAGACATTTCATCAGCTTCTTTCATGCTTTTCAGCTGAGAGAGGAAAAAAGCCAAGAGATGCCATTTCCCAGCTGTGGACCAGCTCAGCCAGTCCCCATCATCAGCCTGGCAGCCAAGGTCACAGCAAAAAGCTTCACCCCCCTCCCTGGCACATCCCTGAGCTGATCCCCTGGGGCTGTGAGGGGCCCAGCTCCCTGCAGACTCAGCAGTCTGTTCCTCTGCACCCCATGGCAGCTGCTGCCAACAACACAGCTGGTGCTTGGCTGCAACAATGCTGGCAGCCACCAAGCAAGGAGGACAAATCTTGCCTCCATTTGGATCTCCCATTCACTCATCACCAGGAACTCATTTGCCACTGCTCTGTGTGAGTATCTCAGCTTTTAGGTTGTTCTGGGTTTTGTTTCAAGTTCATTTTGCAGCCACGTGTCTCTACAATCCAGTTTTCCTTCCTTGCCTATGCATCACCTTGCTGTACTATGTACCTCCTCCCATATTTCAATACAAAGCCAAATTCTGTACCAAAATTTCATTTATGACTGGATCTGTGAGAGGTAATTCTTGTTTCACATTCCCTTCTCTTTCTCCAAACAAAGCTAAAGAAAAGGCCACACACCTACTCAGAAATTTTCCTACCACAATCAGAGATATATTGTGTTTACATGTAATAGGATTTATTTCTCTGCTGTCCTAATTTTTCAGACCATAAAGTGTTCCATGTTGACAGTCAAGGAAATTAGAAGTACTTGAAATATGTGGAAATTCTTCAACTTATAAGTCTGTTTGCCAGTACAGTAACAGACATGTTAACAAGTAAAAATACACCCAGAAAATATACTATAAAACTGGTGTCTTGCTGTTTTCTTCGTTTTCACACTGACATTATTTGAGGCCCTGATCCTTATATCTGACTGGAAAATGCAGGATTCTGCAGAGGTCAAAATTGCTAGGCCAGACCCTATGTAGAAGGAGGAAAATATTCTTTCCTTGTTGCTCACGCTTCAGACTCCAATGAAGATTTATGCTGATTCTCTCCCACTTTTTCTAACACAAGATTTGTAATTAGAATTCATTTGACAATGTAGTGGCCACCAGCCAAGACAAAGTAGATTCCAGTTCACTCCTCTGCCAGTCTATTGGCTCAGTAGCCCAAAAAGTAGAAAAGATGCATCTTTTCAAGTGTAAACTGAGCAGTTATAATTCTGAAAGCATGTACTGGAAGCCAGACAATATAAGCAGATGCCAATTTTGCAGTCACTTTTCAGTTCAGTAGTTACATTTTTGCCTAAAGTAACAGATGGAAGTATGTCTACATCCATAATGCTGCTAGAAATATTCTTATTGAATGCACAGGGTAATACATGTGAATCTAATCCATGTACACAAGCAGAAAGAGCATAGACAGAACAGTCTTGGCCTAGCTGCCATCAATAAGCTTTTTGCCAATTACTTTAGCAGGTGGAGTGGGGCATAACTTTACCAGGGTGGTAGTCTGTTGTTCTGTTAGTAAATAATTGTTTAGTACAATAATGCCTGAGAACTAACTAAAAATCAGATGCAATTAACATGGGGCCACTAACCAGAAAATAGTTTAACTGTCTTGATTCCAGCAGTTTTGCACAGAAACAGGTAAGGCTGACACACCAAGGAAGGAGAGAACTGACAGAATAATCCCAGCTGAGCCCTCGGGACAGTTATTACACTGCTGAACTCTGTCATTTTGAGGGAATAAGGACTTCTAACTCATGTGCCTTTTCCCTCTTTCTTCTTTTGTAGTGTACTCACAATATCTAGCCACTGGTGGACAGCTACAGCCACTTGTGTTCCCAAGGGTTTAGTTAATACAAGCACATCTCCTGGCACTGCATTGTCTGGCCTGAAAACAAAGAATTCATACATTAATTACATTGTGAGATTCACACATGTTATTAGGAGTAAGTGCTGATAATTACATTTTCACAGACCCATGTAGCTTGTCACACAGTTAAAAACCTGACTAATTGCAGAATTACCCTTTGGGATTTGTAGCCATGGGATATTTTTGAGCAAAATGCTACAAACTTATTTAAAAGTGTTAATCCTTCTTTCTTGGAATAGAACAATGCTCACAGCCAGACACACAAAATTACACATTTTCTTTTGATTTACTAGAAACGTAAGATTGGGTAGGAGAAAAAATTGACCTTTGTTACTCTAGGCATAAGATAACCATCACTGGGATCACTAACAAATTAATTTATATAGTGTAAATGCCCCATAGTGGGACATTAAAAATCAGCTGTTAAATAGACAGAATGCTATGAAGACAGCAATGCTGTGTTCTTCACAGCCACTGGAATGGTACATGGAAAATAGCTTAAAATGTATGTATAAATATGACAGAAAACTGTGTTCTAAAAGAGTCTTCAATACCTTTAAAGGTTAGAAGCTTAACTCTCCTGTCAAAAGAAGAATAGGATTAAAAGATACAGGGAGGTGGGAAGAAGTAAAAGACAGCTTGCTTAACACAGCAAATATGTACAAAAGACATGTGGCATCTGTTGAGTGCTAAGGACAAACACAGGCAGGGGAAGGTACTGTTTTATTCATCAGGAGACAGATCACAAGATCACAACACAGCATTTAAAGGACTTTCACTGCATCCCTTCAGACCAGTGCCTTTGGTTGTTTAACCATTTAACTTACATTATAAATTCATTAGGCTGACAGACTGTTGTGGCCACTCCTCCTAAAACAATCCAGGGATTCAACACAGTTTGGCCACCAGTAACAGATGTTCCTGCCTCTTCTGCTGCATCTTTGAAACCCTGGATAATTAGAGGCATCACTTTGTCTCTTTCCTAGAGATCAAAACAGAAATCAGAGTTCCATACAGAGCAGTACAACTCATTTCAAGACTGGTCCAGGCCTTCAATCACACAAACCAAATGCCCTCATGGCAAACAGTTGATGACAGAAAAAACAGCCCTAGGAAGAGCTTAGCCTCCTGAAAACTCCACATTACCCCATAAAGCTATGGTTTTACAGCTCTTTGTAAAAGAGTTGGAGAGACATCCTCATGCTGAAGAAACATCCTTCAAAAGGTCTTATAAAAGTTCAAAAATTAGTAAAAAAATTTCTGGAAAATCAGAGCAACTATCCTGCTGTTGTAATCAGGTAGAGCCACAGCAGTGCAGTGCAACAAGGCAAAGTTAAGCCAAGCTGCATTTGACCTCCACTGACCTGCAAAGTTTCAACTTCCTTCTAAGAATAAACATCCCATTTTGTTAGAGCAAAACAAATACACATGCTGGTGACTTTCACACACAAATGAAAAATTAAAAGAACAAAAAGAAAAGCAATCTATTTCAGTTCATTCTCCTTCAGAAAAATGTTACAAATCTGGCACAAGCAAACCAGAATTATCTATTCAGACTCATACATTAATTGGTAAATCAAATGCTGCCTTGAGCAATACAGTCCTGAATTGACAGAAGCAGTGAGCACATTTTGATGAAGACATTAGCAGCAGCAGACTACAGTGCCACAGAAAACTCAACTTTAAGTAAGTTTCTTTAGAATGTTTATGAGGCAAGACCCATACTATGAACTGGGACATTCAATAAAACTACCTCTTCTTTAAAGATGTTCAAACTTTGAGAAGAAAACACACTAAAGGTAAATATATTCTAAGCATGTGTAGCTGCTCAGGTCTTTCTTCAAAGGCAAGTATCAAAAATCTTACCCTATCTGTCATTTTATTGCTGATTCCAAGGAGCATCAACATGTTGTCACATTCTGTGACCCCCATGGCATAAAGGTCACTTAGGACATTGGCACATGCTATCCGTCCCTGAAAAAGAAAGAAAAAAACCCAAATCATCTGCAGGACTGCTTGTGAATTTTCAAATGCCTGCCACAAACTAAACTTCCAGCACAACTCTGCACACTGAGACAGGTGCTTATTCCACAGGCTTCTGCACTATTAAACTCATACAAGTATGTGGTAGCATCTACTCCATGCAACTTGCCTGTCCAGAAGTGACATTTATCTGCTCCCCTTTCAGGTAAGGGGAGAACTCATCCCAGATGTCTTGGTCACCACACTCTCACTGGCTACATAGGAATCTCTCACATTGAGTTCAGACTGGATGCTTCATTTTAGAGGCTGAAATTAAGCTCCATGAAATCTCAGCTTTGATAACAAGCTCAGTTTACTTAATCTGCTATGCTCCTACTAATTTTATTCCAGCACAAAACTGCAGACAATGGTGATGACATTGTGTGTAAGTCATACCTGTGGGAAGCTAGTCCAAGAATCAGGTATTGCTGTATCTCATGTGCATTGGAATACACAGGAGACAGGACTCTGAAGAGAAAGCTCTTTATCAGAGAATCATGGAATAATTTGGAAGGGACCTCTGACATGGGATATGCCCTAAAGGATGGCAAGATTACTTGAAAATACAGGATGAATTATTTTTTGGAAGACTCCACACATTTTATTAAAGCTGGTTTAGGTTTACAGCTGCAGAACTGTAACAAACATCTGGTTTTAGGATTTTAAATCTGTGCTTCTCATAAAGTTCACAGACAATACCACCATGATAAAAACAACTACATGCTTATTCAATAAAATGTGGACTTCAGAAATGTTTTACCTAGAAGCCAAACTGCAGGTGAGAAAAAGTAATCTAAACACCTCCAAACCTTACCATCAAATCACACATCCAGGAGTTTTGGAAAAAAAAAAAATTAAAATTTCAGGCAATTACCTCACTTCCTGATGACATGAAATACACAAATGTAATCCAACTTTTCATAAATTCAAGAGCTTCCAGTGGCATTAGGGGACTTCCTTATCTTTGGAACTGAAACATGTTTTAATAGTTTAAATCTTGAACTATCAAGAGATGAGTAAGCTGTATACTGTGTGGTTTAATAGATACTGGTTGTTACATTTCTAGATCTTTAAGAACACTAAAGCCTGCCACTTTCCTTTTCTGGACAGGGATTATCAAATCATTCTCCACTATCCTCAGTATTAACCAAGCAAATTGCTGGCTTATGCTCTCCTAGGAATGACAGGTAAGTTTTTAAAACCACACTGACAACAGCTCTCTGTTCTAGTAGTCAGTCTACCACTGCTTTTACCTGTGTAAAACCATGACTGAAACATGTTCAGGGAGAGCAAGCCTCAAGTGTGAAGTAGCAGAGGCTTGCAAACACTGATAAACAGGACAGGATTCACAAAGGTCAGCATAGCTGGGTCCCACGTGCTACCTCACTGCTTGCTGAGATCCTCTGAAACATAATAATCCAAGTGCAATGCTACAAACTATTTATAAGGGCAAAAGATGAAGTGTAAGACCACCAGCCCCAGTCTTGAGGGAAGGTTCTTCTTAAAAAGGCACAAAAAAGGTCCCTGGAACAGAGGGGGAACTCTACTCTCAAACCAGTCAGTTCCTGTACTAAAAAGGAGCCTCCCCAGAGCTCAGTACCAGTCCTGTCACCAGTGATTTGATACTTATTATGAAATGTATTTTCATTGTTCATCTGCTTGTAACTTTTCCAGTAGGGAACCATGAAAGCTGAAAAAATCCTGTGCTGGATACAAACTTTACAGGTGTATATCATAGGGATACTTCAGACAACATGGACTTCATGTTTTCAAGAACCAACTCAAAGAGGAGGAGAAAGGGGAAAGGAAGGAAGAGGTTTTCTGCACATAACTGCAAAATTTCGTTCTAAAATAGAAAGTGACAGAGTGAGAGAAGACTTTTCTGAAGCAGAAATCTGAAGTTCAGCTGAGCCCACATGAAGTTTTGCTTTCCTCAGCTGTTTCCTAATCTCTTCTGTGACAGCACCCAGCTTGGAGTCCATCTGCACTTTTGACTTTCCCTCCTTGCTTCCTCTCCCCAGGTAGAGAGAGAGAGAGATCAGATCAGGAGCTGCAGGTAAGCTCTATGCACAGAGCAACAGAGACTGCAAACCAGGGAACACCAACCCAAAACCAGTATGGAATTGACCACTTAGGGAGATGGAGCAGAACAGCAAGAAAGAAAACTTAAGAGTGTAAGTGATAGCAAAACCAGAGCCTGGTAATGATAGACATGGGTTAGGGTGAGCCTACACTGAAAAAAAACCAGGGAGAAAACAGCTGGAGAACAGGACAGCAGCTGTCTTGAAAAGAGAAATCCAGAACTCACTCCTTTTTACAACCTGGACACAAAGTTTCTACTCTCACCGTTTCTCTGCTCTTGACAACCATCCATAAATCAAATCATGTTTGACTGTCCCCCAACTGATGTTGGTCCACACAAGGAAATGGCATTCTATGTCATCTCCAGGTACTCCAGTCCCCAGGTGCAAGCAGAGGACCCAGAAGCTCCCAACCAAGACATTTCCTGTGACTGGATCACTCCTTGTGATAGAATCCCTGTTCTCAGTTTTTAAGGAGAGCTACACATCTGTAACCAGGTTAGAAAGTGGGAAGCCACCACATTACAATGAATGTTGAAAAGACAAAGAAGTGAATGACTTGAGGTAGAAAACACTAAAGTTACAGCTGCTGGTGCATGCTGATCACAGTATAGACTGTAACTGTGATGCAACCACTGAGAACTGGACTCAGGCCAAATTTACATTCCACTCCCACCACACCAGGCTAAAACCTCAGAGTACAGACACTCCTGTGCCATCTCAAATACCTTTGTATATTCACACAAAAGAACCCTCTCCCTTCACCACAGCCTCCTCACACTGTCCCTCTCAAGCTTTTGTTTTAAGGTGAAAAAAAAAAAAAGTATCTCCACTTGAACACAGCTCTCCAACAACATATATATATATATTTCCCCCCCCCCCCCCCCCCTCTGGTCCCTGATGAGTCCCCACATGATATTAAAGCAAGCCACTTGATTCAGATTTCTCAAGACACCTCAATAATTCTATTCCAGAGGCTACCTGAGATCCTGGATGCCCAGTTTGCAGGAAGAGAGTTCTTCCAGAACAGAAACCAAAGGAGCTAGGCTGCATATATGGCACAACTCCTGGTCAAACACGCTAAAAAAAGTGCGAGTTGGTCCCAATCTCAAACTGCATGTCCAAAACCTACTTGACAGGTCCCCAAGAACAAAAAAATAAATCAACTACAGCAAATAAAGCATAAAATCATGTAAACAGCAGTAAAGGCATGCCTTAAAGTGAAGGATTCACATTAAAATAACTGGAAACATGAATTTTATAATTTCTTAATTTTCATTTAATGAACACCTCCTGCAGAATTCCTTAAAGCTTTGCTAAGTCTTGTTTTCAAGTTCATTTGCTGCCCCATGACCTTTTGCTCGAGTCACTCCTGATCACTGCCACATAGAACACCACAGAGGAATCTTCTGAGTTAATGAAATACAGACACAGAAGGAATGGAAGCTCAGGTGCACCCACCTTCCAGCAAGTCATTTCAATGCATCCATCTGCAAATGGGAATGGTAGGATGGGAAAACTGGTGTTCACAAAGCACTATAAAGTTGCCAGGTGCTTCTGCCAACTACTGTCATCCAGGCATTTCCAGTTCCAACATGCTACCTGGTTATTTTAGAACCTCAAAAAAGGCCAATTACAATGTGGTTCTGCTCAGATGCAGGGTTACTCTCTGTTGTGATGGTTTTTCCCTTCTTTGGGCTTTTCAAGCCAAACCCCACAGAACAAAAGATGGAGGGAAATTTGAATTAAAGGCAGCAGTTTTCCCAGCTTTCACCTAGAGAAAACAGCACTGCTGCATTCTTGGCCAGTATGGAAGAGACTACAGGATGAAACCACACCTTTCCCTCTTCATGTGTGTTCAGGTGACTTCGGGTGCAGTCAATCAAACAACTGGCACTGAATGAAAATTACCATCAGACTGGTGAGAAGCACAAAGCAAACCAACAATACAGCTAACAACTAAGTTTAGCCAACTTACCATCATATAAGGATCATCCACAATAGGATAAATATAATCTGTCGTTTGGACCAACGACAAACCTCCATGTCTTAATGGAATAACACAAGTGTCCATCCCAATTCCTGCAACGACAGAAATTCAGTGAGGTGATTAACTCTGACCTTAATTATCTGTTGCTTTTAACTAGAGAACTTCTGAAACACGTCTGTGAAATACAACTCTAAATACTGTCTAAACAGGCACAGCAAATTCCTTCTTTAGAGAAAGCAAGTGAGGAAAACCAAACAAAAAATGAGAACTGACTGGAACAGAAGTGTAAATAGCTGAAAGCAAGAACTAAACTAACGTGTTCTACAGTTTGTTACAGGATAATAACAGTACATTGCTTTTAAGAACATTTGTGCTTGAATGTACGTGCATTTGAAGTGAAAAGGAACCACATGAATTGACTGTCAAAAGCAAACAGATTTTACCATCACTCCCATTACAAAAAACCATAATGACAGTTTTAATGGAAGCCTCTCAGAAAGGGCATTTTCCCCTCACTTCTGGAGGAACAAAAAAGAATGCCACAAGTCACAGCCCAGGTTGCTGGTGGAAGATGATTCACCCACAATCTGCTAGACAGGGAAACTCCTTTGAGAAAACCACACCACCAAGTGCAGCCTTTTCCCTGATGGTGTGTATGTCAAACAGAGGAAGCAGTGTTACAATCTCCGGGCATTTGCTGTCACTCAAGAGCCCATGCAAAAGGGGCAGGTGACAAATCACAACATGCTAGCTAAGTCTTGCTCCCCACTGACACCCTGGTGCCAACAGCAGGTACCTTACCCCCTTCCTGGGCTGGCAGCAAGCCGCCTGGAATTACTCTGCATAGTTGGAGGGCAAGAGCTTTCAACCACCAGTTTTCAGGGAGGAGATGCCACACAGTAACTATCACCCAGGTATTCACACAGCACCTAGCAAGAGCTACAAGCCATTTGGTATTTGGTAGTGTCCTGCACAGGGATGGAGCTGATGTCACACCAGGTGCTACTGGGGACACAGAGCAGGAGTTCTGCCAGGCAGGAGGAGACACCTGGAGAAGACCTTGCCTCTCCTGCCTCCAGACACATGTGCACAAGCTGAAGAGCTACCTGTCTGTTCCTTTGAAGGTAAGAGATGCAAGTAACACCAAACTTATCCACAGACACATATATTAAAAGGATACTCAGGACAAAACCATGTTCTTAAGAGATATGAACTCTCCAGCTTGTATTACTAACAGATTTCCTGTTACATAACGTCACACCTACATGCTGATGGCATTGGTCTGCTTTCCACCTTTTCATATTGCTGGAGAAGAAAAAAAATCTATTAGCAGCTCCATTTGTGTTTAAAGCCTTTAACTTTGTAAGAGAGAAAAAAAACCCCAAACAGCCAGATAATGAAATCTAAAACAAACTATTACTGATTTTAGAGATTTGCCAAATTGAGACTCTGTTGTGAACAACTTATTCATTTTAGAAACCCCCCTCAGATAAATAACAATTTGGGGATAAAAGAAGCTGGAAGTGTCCTTCATTAGGAAATATCAAATTATAGTGCCACCCCAGCTCCACACACAATTGCTGCTCAGATATTTCATACAAAGATTGTCATTGTTTAAGCAAGAACATGGGCTCCTTACTAATCTCTCTCTGAATTCAATCTTTACCAGAATAATGGCTTCCAACCTATTCTTCTGCTAATGGGCAATTAGCAATATTGAAATAATTTAAAATAAAGTTATTGGACACTGAATAGATAATTAAATAACTTCAGAAGAAATCCTACACTGAAATTCCTAAATGGAGGAAAAAATTCATTCTGTACCACAAAGTAGAGACAGAATAAGCATTATTATAGAAAAACATTAATCTATATTAATTTATCTATATAAATATTAAGTAGAGCAGCTGGGATCAAAATACATATGTTTGCCCTGTTCCCCATGTAGGTGTTTTCCCTCTCTTATGCAGGTTGTTTTCCCTTACTACTTTACATCATAGTGCAAATACCAAACAGAAAGTGAAGCTGGGAAGTACAGAGGGCTTGGAAAGAGCCTTTCCCAGGCATATTCTACAGGTGAGTAAAACAGAGTGAGGAACAATGAAAGGACTATAAGGAAAAGTGACAACTGAGAAACCATTTGCTCCCAGCCTCTGCTGAAGAAAGGAAGTTTTACCTTCTTGCTTTCTCTGACCCAGGGGAGAGTGGAACTTTTACCTGTGAGTCATCTAATTGCATAAAGCCCTTTGCATCCATTGCATGAATTTCCAAAGGCAATGTATCAATACTAAAGTCCAGAAATTAACTGATATGGCATCAGTCTGCTGAAGAAAGGGAGGAGGCTAAAGCATAAGCCTATCACAATGGCCATTTCTGACCATTTTTTCTTCATAGTTGAGAGCACTGCAAGATGTTAAATAATTAAAATAATATTTCTGCATGCCAGGTGCCAACAAATGACAACACAAGATTCATTCTTCAGATTTCTGGATGCTGTGCATGCATTAGACAAAACACAATTTGCAAACTGATTAAACAAATGGCATCACCAAGCAGACCAAACAGAAGGACGCAGGCACCTCTGAGAGGAGTTACTTACCCAGCCTGGGCATAACAGCCCCCAGGAACTGTTCATCTTCCTGAAAATGGTTTTCCTGTAGAGATTCAAGCAGTTTCTGTAAGACATCCTGTGGCACTTTGCAGCCTGTGCCTTTCAGTTCAGTGAATCGGGTCAGACGGAAGCTCTTGTCCAGTTCATAACTTTCTGGGTTAAATGACTCCCGAACAGACATGGTTCTCCTGCACAGACTGCTGGCCTTTCCCACCCCAGAGCAACAGGATCAGTTTCTTTGCTGATCAGTCTAATATGAAAAAAAAAAATTGGAACATTAGAAATTCTTAAGACTTACAAGACAGCAGATTTTCCACAGAGAACAAGTTAAAAAGAAAGTAGAAAGCACTCAACATCATTCACTTGTTAAGACAAGCAGGCACATCTCACACAACTCATTTCTCTAAGACTACAAAGGAATGGCTCCCCTTCCTACTTTCCAACATTTAAAACTATAACTATGCCAGGCGAATCAGAGAATTAATTTATTTTCCAGACATGCTGCTCAAGTTTTTCATTAAAAAAAAAAAAAAAAAAAAAATATCCAACTCACTTACCAACCTCATTTAACACAGAGGTAATGAAAGAAATAATAGTTCCCAGAGCATGGAGGCCAATTTCCAAAAGGCAACCTGGGCTCTGATCCTACAACACACTCAGTGGAGACATCTGTTTGTACTCAGCTCGGCACGGGGTCACAATTTTAGCCATTAACATATTAATCTCAAAACCAAGATGCCTTTCTAATAATGGCTTCGCTTCAGTTTTGATGCAAGAAGCTGAAACTCCATGATACACCTGTTCTCCTTGGGGGAAAACCCAATCCCAATGTTCTGTTAGTACAGGTAACAGCAGAACAAAGAGGCTGTATTTAAGCAGACTGGTTTACCCACAAACATGCCAGGTTTACCTTTTTGGTACATTCGCAGACACAAAAATGTTGAGAACAAAAGTTTCTTGCTTCTTGAGCCCTTTTTTAGTCAATTAACAATACTGAGAACACAGAGAATTGCCTGTTAAAATGGCAATGTAAAAAGACACTGATGCAACTCATTTAATAAAATCCTTAACAATGCATGTCTAATTTTAGAACGTTTTTCCACTCTGACTCACAGACACCACGCTCCAAAACTAATAAGAGGCCTAACCCAGACACTGACTTCTGAACAGGAATGGCTGTGATAAATACAACTCATCTTTCTCAGAGAAGTTGTTTTCAGGAATTACTAAAAACGACCCATCTGTGGTAATTTCTTAGAAAGCAAGGATCCTGCCTAACAATGAGAACAGAGTTCAGCAGCACTGCTGACAGAATCTGATACTGGTGGTGGTGATGTGAGGAGGTGAAGCTGAAAAGCAACAAAATGAATGCAAGTGACTGGTATTCACCAAGTTCAACTGCACCAAACATAAGAAAGCCATAAACCTACAGATTGTGCGACTGATATCCCCCATACAACACTCACTACCAAGCACATCAATTCCACAAACCTTTCAGTCCACTAATTTATTGAATATACTTAGTAAGAACTGAAGTTTTAAGCTCCCTGAGAACTTCTGATGTGGAGCCCAGCTCCCCTTTACGGTGCTTTCCCTCCTTCTGTGGGAGGCGTGGCACTTATTTAAAACAAATCTTCCAAAGCCCAAGCTCGGGCAGTATTCCAAACTCTAGTTACAAGAACGTGTCTTGGATGAGCAATGAATTCAGCTCATAGCTGTTGTCTTCCAAGGCAAGACATTAAGCACTTGCAATAATAAAAAAAAAAAAACCACAAAAAACAACAAAGAAAAAGCGTCTGAAAAACAACCTGTCAACAGAAATGGGAGAAAAAAGCTTTTCAAAGAGGGGGAGATTTCCCCCCCTCCCCCTTTCATTCGTTTTTAACACTTAATTCTAATTAATTCCAGAAATTTATAAAAAGCAGCTTGCCTCACAGGGGGAACATTTTCCTTCGTCTAACCAGTAATTGCCAATATGCTTAGCACCCCCTACCTACTTACACAGGGAAAAAGATTCAGAGCCCACAGCCTACCACGAACTTTTTGCGAACTGCAAAGACCCAGTGAATTGCTTTCCCCGTCTGGAAAACAAATACTGAAACAAACGAGGATTTTATTTAACGGAAACCCCCCACAGCGAGAGAACACAATAACTTTTTAACAAAGATCTTAATAAAGCTGTGTGCAACTATGCATTTTGCAGACAGCAACCTTCCTCGGAGGACCAAGTTTCTTGTGACTGCTGGCGGCCTATGGAGGCAATCCCAGCGCTAAGCATCCCTCCCCAGCAGAAGAAAACACCTCGTAACCCTGACGTTTCTTAACTTTAAAAGCACGGCATAATAAATATTAAAAACTAAAGCTTAACCCTTGCCGCCCTAAAGAGCGGAGAGAGGGGAACAAGAGAAGCCAAAAAGCGGGAGAGGTGAGAGAGAAGCAGAGCCAGGTACCTACCCGAAACAAACCCCAAAGCAACCAAGAGGAACCCAACCTCCCGAGACCTTCCCGAAGAACCGCAACAACCATTTATCCAGGGAGCGCGGCGAGCAGCGCTGCGGACAGACATGGCTCTGGGACACCTTAAATTTCCAGCCGCTACCTTTAAAGGCAACCCGGGGCCTGCACCGCTGCTCTTTGTGCAGCCGCCGCCGGCGGGGTTGGGATGAGGGGAGGGGGGGAAAGGAAGAGCAGCAGCCGGGCTGGCTGCGGAGAGGGCAGCGGCCACCCCTGTTCCTCAGGGCGGACACGGGCCCGGCAAGAAGGGAGGAGGTGGATGGGGGTGGGGGGTGGGATTTGGGGCCGAGGGAGAGGGGACACCCCGATACCCCCCACCCCAAGGACACCCCCCTCACCCCGGGGTGCACGTGCGCGCAGGTACGATGTCAGCGGGGGGCGGGGTTAACCCCTTGGCTGCCGGGGGAGGGGTGGCGGCACGAGCCGGCAGCACCCAGGGCGCGCGCGCGAGGGGGAGGGTGGGGGGGATGTGGGGTTGGGGGGGGGATGTGGGGGGGATGGAACATTGGGCGCGCACCCTGCCCCCCCCCCCTTCTCCTCCCGCCGAATGCCGGGAGGGGAGAGGGAATTGGGGGGAGTGGGGGGGTGGTTGGAGGGAAAGGTGGAGGAGGGAAAAAGGGAGAAGGTTAAAAAAAAAAAAAATGTCGGCGGGCTAAGAATTTAACCCGCTGGTTGCCGGCGTCGGATTTTTTTAAAGCGGCCGCGGCGCGGTAGAGGCACACCCCCCCCCCCTCCGCTTCTCCTTCCCCCGCCCTTCCCCCGGGGCCGGGCTGAGGGAGGGCGGCGGGGCCCGGGGCCAGGCGAGCAGCCCGCGTCTCGGAGGCGCCGCGCCGCCCCCCGCACCCGGCCCGGCGGAACGGCGGAGGCGAATTCCCCTTTAAATCTCCCCGCCTTGCACCCCCCCCCCCCCCCCTCCTCCTCCCTCCCTCCCTCCTCAGGTCTCCCTCTTACCGGCTCGCCTCCTCGCCCTCCGCCTCCTCCCGCGAACGGGACTCCCAGCCCAGTCCCACAATGCACCGGGCGCGCCGGGCTCCCTCAGCGCCGCCTGAATAGAAATGCCGGGGCCGCGGCCGCCGCCGGGCACGGGGGGGTTAAACCGCACACACAACCCCCCCCCCCCGTTTCCCCCTTCCCCCCCTCCGGCCCAGCCCCGGCTCAACTCCCGCCTCCCCCCGCCGCGCTCCCCGCCCCCTGCCCTGCCGCGGGAGCGCGCGCGCACCGCCCCCCCCCCGTCCCCCCCCACCATGATCTCTTGTCGCGCGTTCCTGCACGGCCGGCGGTGGCGCGAGACGTGTGACAGGGAGGGAGAGAGACAGGGACACGGGGACACAGACACAGGGACACAGACGGACACACAGGCACACGCAGGCACGCAGAGAGACACACACAGACACATGCACAGACAGACACAGTCAGACACGCGCACACAGAGACACAGACAGACACACAGAGTCAGACACAGACACATACAGACACACACACAGACACACGGAGAGACAGACACAGACACGCAGTCACACAGACACACAGTCAGACACACAGACATACAGCCAGACACACAGGCAGACAGACACACAGAGAGACACACACACACAGACAGACACAGGCACACAGTCAGACACACAGACAGACGCACAGACACACACAGACAGACATCCACACAGACACACAGACACACACATTCAGACAGATGCAGGCACACAGTCAGACAGACAGACAGACACAGACAGACGCATAGACACACACACACACACACAGGCCAACAGACACACAGACAGACACAGGCACACAGTCAGACACACAGACAGACACAGACGCACAGACAGACACACACACAGACACACAGGTGCACACACAGACAGATGTAGGCAGACAGACACACAGACACACAGACAGATACACAGACAACACACAGACACACACAAACAGACGCACACAGTCAGACAGACACACTGACACGTTCCCCTCTGCACACAGGGCTGTGGATGTTGCACCACAGCACAGGTGTGTGTGTGTGTGTGTGTGTGTGTGTGACACATCCTGCCAGCAGCCACCCTCGGGAGAGAGTGGAATACCGAGGGGCAAGAGGAGTCAATTTTAGAATTTAAGATAGTGATAGTTGTACTTGGGAAAGACCTTTGAGATCATCAAGTCCAACTGTTATCCTGACTGTTAACACTGTCCAACTGTTAAACACTGCCAAGTCCACCACTAAACCACGTCCCTCAAGCACCACATCCATGAGCCTTTGAAATACCTCCAGGGATGGTGACTCAACTGCTTCCCAGGGCACCCTGGTCCAGCACCTTTCTTTCAGGAGTTTTTTCCTAACATCCAGTCTCAGTTTCCCCTGGCACAACTCGAGGCCATTTCCTCTTGTCCTTTCTCTTGTCATACCTGGGAGAAGAGACCAACCCCATGTTGTCCCTGAGGGTCTCCACTGAAGCACAGCCCTTAGAGTGCCACTTCTTGGCTGTGCAGAGCAGTTGGTGTCTTCTTCCCCCCCAAAATCTGGGTTGGGGCACACTTGGAAAAACACATTGTCTTGTTTTTAAGCAGGTGGTGATGAGTTCAGCACAGCCCTGGAAAGCTGTGCTTTGTTTGCTGTACCTGTACAGCCAGGACATTGTTTTCTGTTCCAAAGTGTTTGCCTTAGTCAACCCTTTTCCATCACTGATTTACAAAGCATCCCGTTTTTCCTTATCCATTTCATATCTTTCTGACACATCTTTCTGATTGCCAGGGGCTCCTCAGTTAATTTTTCTCCCTGAGAGTGGTTTTCATGCTTCTGCAGTGACTTTTCCCAACAGATTAAAGCCAAGAATCAAATAATTCTGTCTTAAAACTTGTCTTGCTTTACGTGTGAGACAAGTTTTCTGCAGAACAGAGGGAATTTCAGTGTTATGGGTAGCACAGGGCCCGGGTTTACATTGCCAAACAGATAAAAAGGCAGTTCACTGCTTGCAGTTTGCAGTTTAGCACTTAATTAAGTAATTGCCCGTTAATTCAAACACCACTTTGTGCAACCGTCTTTGAAAAAGTCCTGCCTAAAAGCAAGAAGAAAAAGAGAAGAAATTAAAATGTTGCTTTTCTTGCCTGATTTTAATTACTCCTCTTATCTCTGAGAAACGTAGAGTCCCTGGACCGTAGTGCGGGGCAGCAGAGGTGCAGGGGAGATCCCAGCACTGGATGCCTTTAGGAAGTCATTAATGTTATTTGTATAATTAATTGATTTCCAGGTCCCTCCATGTTGCCCTCCTCATGCATTTCAAGCATGACTCACAGAAATGGCATCTCCAGGAGCAGCCCTGCTGTGTTTCATGGGTGGTTTTGACAACAGAGATGAACTGAGGACTTGGAACCCACAGTCCTGACCTGGAATTTGAGCTCATCTCCATCCCTTGTCCCAGAGGGAGAGGGGGTGGAACATCTTGGGATCTTCTGATTGCCATTGATCCAAGAGGATTTGCTGAGCAGTGGCTTCATATCATGTCTGTGTGCTCCTTGATAGATTATTTAAATCTGAAAAAAAAAACCCAAAACAAACCGTGTCTTGAGAGGTGGTAATCAGATGCTCAGACCTAACATCCCTCTATCTTTCAGCCATCTTTGAGCTGTTACCAGCATTTCATTAAAAAAGAAAAAAAAAAGATCATGAAACATAAGGAGAATCATTAGATATAAGAAAAAATAAAAGCTGTTGGTTTTTAAGCTCTTTTTTCCTTTTCCATTTCTTTGGATGTATGAGAGAACTGAGTCACATTTTCATCTTTTTTTTTCTTTTTTCTACATCTGTGAGGGCTAGACAGTTATTTATTTAATGTGGGGTGGGGGGAAGAAGAAGTAATAAATTGAGATTTCCAGGTGGTAACATGACCAGAAGAAAACCCAAACCCATGGAAACTCATGGCAAGACGGTGAGGTCTGGTGATGCTGCCTCCATGCCCTGTGTTATGTGCAGGAGTGGGAGGGAGGTGCCATGCCAGGCACTGCCCCTGTCCCTTCCCATGATTTCTGGACATGGGATGGCCACATCTGAGGACAGAGATGTGGGAAAGAAAGCACAGGCAGGGATGATACCCATGCAGCCCATTAGCACTGGTATGGATGGGACCCTCCAAGAGCATGGTATGCCAGTGGGTGCTGTTTATAATTGGCTGCACTGATTAATTCAAAGCTTGTTTCCTGGCATGGTGGAGCATCCAAAGGTGGATCTGCATGTGTCCCAGTGGACCCATCTCCTGTCTGTGCTGGGATGAGGCTTTGTCTAGGCAAGCAGTGGGCAGAGAAGTGGCTTTGCCAGCAGAACAAGCAATGACTTCAGGTCACTGTTGCTGCACCCGACCTGCTTCTGCTGGGGCCCCAGGCTCAAAACATCTGCTGGAGGATGTGTGTGATTGGAAGGGGAATCTTGTGGATCCAGAAGAACATCCTTTTGTTGCAGGACCATAAGCAAACCCATCAAAGAGTAGAGATGGATCCAGCAGCCCTGGGGAGCGCCTGCACTGCTGGAACCACCTGTTTCATGTAGCATTGTCCTAGAATCAAATAAAAGTTTTCTAGAAAGAAAAAATTATCAAATTACTTTCTTTTTTTTTTGTCCCCCAAGGCTTTTTTTGCCATCTGCGTGCCAGATCTCCAGCAGAAATTCCATGACCTGCAGCGATTTGACCTAATGCCATGAGAATGCTTTGCTCTGCACACCTTAGGAAGTGCAAAAAGGAAAAAGGAAAGAAGGCAGAGCCCTCCCAGTCACATCAAAGCCAGCTGCCTCCTGTCATGACAGATGTCCTTAACCTCTACAGGTGCAGGGCCTGCATTTCTTCAGTCTTTTTTCCTTGGATAAGTCCAGGCATGTGTTATTAGCAGCTCAGATTTCTTTGGCCAAAGTGTTTTGTTGCAGATACATCCAGGTTCAATCTAAGCAATATTTCTGATCTGTGTAGGCTTCTAACTTGATTCTGCATCTTTGGGAGTTACAAAATGATCAGCATTTGAACTCATCCTGTTCTGTTTCCTGGATGTCAGCAGAAACTTTTTTTTTTTTTTTTTTTTTAAATAAAAATTGCAGCCTCTACCTGCAAAGTTTGCAAAAAAGAAACAGCAGCATCACAGGAGCATGAGAAAACATTGCTGATTAAAACCAGAGTAAGAAATGACAGAAGTGATTTTTTTTTTTTTTTCATTGCAGAATTCCCAATAAAGTGGCTGGTAAAATGGGACCAGCTGCACTGAATACTTCTTCCAGTGGCATACAGGCCTGGTCATATGCTTTTGACCAAAAAACTTTAAAACCAGTGTAACAATTTAATTTTTTATGTTGTGAGACACCTCTCACAGCACAGCTTTTCCCCCACCGATGTCTGTTTTGACAAAGCAAAGTAAGTTTGTGCTATCCTTGGCTTTCCTTGCCTCATTTTTCTCTTCTTCCTGCGTCTCATTAATACACAAGAGGTATTAAATAATAATGATGCCAGTAGTGGCCTCTGCTGTGCCTCCGTGTTTCCTCCCTTTTGCTTCGAGGAGCAGATGTTCCCTGTCTTTGTTTTCTGCCACCAAACAGGGACTTTGTCCCTTTAACCTTTGATAAGGTGCTTTAATAGTCTCTGACGTGAGATTTTATCAAAAGCCTTGGCAAAAGACAAATCAATGCTATCTGCCTTGCAGCTTTTATTAAATGTTTCCATCGTGTTTTACAGCAGTTCAGGGAAATGCAGCTTCCTCTGTGCTTTTTGCAGGCTGCTTATCCCATGCTCCCTTTACCCATCTGCTCTCTCCCCAGCCCTAGGGAACTCAGGCTGGGCTGAGCCCCCCTGCACCCAGGAGAGCATCCCCTGGGGTGGGGGAGCACCTATGGGCAGGGGTCCTGAGCAGGGCTCTGCAGTCCTGGGTGATTCTCCAGCACAAGCCCCTAACCAACTTGCAGTGTGTACCAACCAAATGGGGTGATGTTGTCTACCCATGCTTGATGAGGTTTGAAGAGTCTCACCTGGACCTGATTTTCCAATGAATGCTGATGCAGGATGGGAAGGGCCACCTCCCTTTTTCTACTTATTTATTTGCCTGAGCACCTGTACAGCTCATACAAAAAAGCCATCAGCCCTGGGTTGGGGTGGTGAGGGCTCTCCTAGGAGAGGGCAGGCTGAGCTGAAACTCAGGTGGAAGCATTCCTGGCTCCAGAAAGCCTCATGGAAACTTAGGAAGGTGCCACTTTGTGGCTGGGACATGCCTGTGTGCTCACAGCCTCTTGCAAGATCCTCTTGCAGCATTAGGAGTGGCTTCTGCTGAAGCCCCCTTGGCTTTACCCACCTCTCCCCAAAATTGCCTTAGATTTGGTATTCTCACTCTTGCTTTGATGTTTTGATGTGGTTGACATCCTCCTCATGTCACACCTTGGAAACATTTCACTGATCCCTCACTACTTCTGCTAGGCTGGGGCAGCTCCAGACGCTCCAGAGCTGCTCATCATGCCTGGCCCTTTGGTCACCACATGGAAACCAAAACAAAAACCATGAGGCAGCCTCTGCCCCGCTGCCTGCAGCCCTCCTGCCCAGCCTGAAAGTGTCAGTGCTGTCTGCTTTGGTGGGTAAGCCTCGTGCCTTGCATTGCCCTGTGGCATCCTCCTTGTGTCCTTCATCCTTCAGAGGACTTCATTTCCCCAGGCCAGGCTGAGCCTGGGCATTCCCCAAAATGTGCCATTCCTCTATGCCAAAAAAATCTTTGCAGGGACGTGCCCTCAGGAGATCCTCTCCTGCAGGTGGATGGCACCACCATGACCCTGTTATCACCATCCCAGGGCTGCTCTAGCCCCACACACAGCCCACACATCCTGTGCTTCTCTGTACCACGATCCTTTCCAAGGTTTAAGACTATAAATAATCCAGGAGCCTCTCCTCCTCCCCAGCTCTGCATGCTGCTGCCCTGCTTTGTTTCAGAAAGGGCTGTGGGATCCTGCCAGCCAGACCTGAAGCCACCTGATACTGGGTTCCCTTGGGATTAGCCTTGAACACTGACTTCCCAAATTACAGTCTGGAGGAAGGGGTGCAGCTGAGCTGAGCCAGCGATCCAATTCCAGCTGCTGGCACTCTCTGAAACATCTGCTTTGTCTGCATCATGCTTGTTGATGGAGCTGTGAGCAGCTCCCAGCACGTCGTTTGGGAATATAAATTGAGTTCCTCCAGGCTGGAACCACCTGCTTCAGATGATTTCTTTGGCAAGGAGTCTTCTTACACTCCATCCAGGGTTTTTCTGCCTCCCACTGCTGCCAGCCCTCTGGACTAGCTGCAGGGGGGGTTGGTATGAGGGGTGGGGGTTTAAGTGGCCCCATGGGGGAAATGCTGTCTTTCTGCTGTAGCAGGAGGCAAATGTGCTGTTTAAAGTATGTAATCATAGAATCACAGGCAGGTTTGAGTTGGAAGGGACATTTAAAGTTCATCTAGTCTAACCCCCCAGCCATGAACAGGGACATCTTGCACTAGATCTGGTTGCTCAGAGCCCCATCCAACCTGACTTTGAATATTTTCAACTATAGGGCAGCCACAGCTTCTCGGCAACCTGTTCCTGCTTGTCCTGTGTCTCACAAAAAAAAAAATAAAAAAAATTCTTCCTTTCATCCAATCCAAATCTACCCTCCTTCAGCTTAAAAGACCTCTCAGACCCCCCAGGAGGTTCTAGGGCTTCAGCCAGATGAGCTACCTGAGTGCCATCAAGATAGAGGTGGGATTGCTCCTCTCCGCCACCATCCATGGGCTGAGCAGCTTCACCTCAGACTCTGCCTTGCTTTGGGTGTTCTGGTTTTTGAGGTGCCCGTCTGATGTTGATCTGAGGGTACTCAGATGTACAAGCAAAGGAGCAGGGAGCTCCCAGGGCAAACAGTGGCTGTGACAAAGAGCAGAACAATCTCTGCAAGCTCTGCCTGTTCTGTCTGCCTGAAACCAGAGTAGTGGTAGTGGGTGTTGCTGCTCCCAGTTTCCTTTTCTCCTCTGCAGGGTGACATGCAGCTCCCCAGGTCTGTCCCTGCCTCTGCCCCTTCTTCAGCCCCAGCATTAGATGAGCATCTAATCAGGATCCATCAAACCCACCTGAACTGCTGGCAAAGCAGAGGTGAATCCCACTCTGGGATCATGCCAACTGGGCACTGCAAAACTTGAGAAAATGGGGAAAAGTGATTTGAACACCCAATGCCTCTGCTGGGAAGGTGTCAGGTCAGGAAAGCTCTCTCAAGGCTGCAGGCAAGGTGCCCTGGAAGAGGGCTCGATGCCACCATTTGTCTCCCCAGGGATCACCACTCTTCAATGGTGTATTTTTCCCTTTGGAAAAGCAAAAAGAAACCAAACCCAAACCCCTAAGCAGGGAGGGGGTTTGTGGTTTGCTCTCCTCCAGGGGCTGAACATGATTGTGTTGCCACAACAGTCTCAGAGCAGAGGAGGAACATGAACATCTCCCTTGCACCCAGTGCAGGGTGCTGCAGGGCAGCCAGATTTGCTGTGCTGAGCCTGCAGGTAGTGACTCCCTCAAGAAACTCCTGGAAATCCCCCAGTTTACATGCAGTGAGAGAGACAAAGGATGTTTCATGGGGAGAATTGGTGGATCTGCCAGGAGATCACTGAGACCACTTCCAGTGGGGCTGGACATCCCACCCTGCTGGGATGTGGAGGTGCATGCTGGAGAATGGCAGGGTTCCCCACAGCCTCTGCACCCCCAAATGCAGCCCAGCACTCAGCAGGCATACCCAGCTGGGCTGGGAGGGGCTGTAATGTGGTCCACATCCTCCTAAAAGGCACTTAAAAAAATCACCAAAAGATGCAGGGAGAGCAGCGATCGCTCCATTAAATCTTCCAATCTTTACATTTCTTTCCCATACCCTGCACCCCACTGCAGCACCCCCACCCCACTTCTCTGCAGCCAGTTCTGAGTGCATTTTCCCAGGCTTTGTGCCCAGGACTGATATTAAGAAAACTCTCCATGGCAGCACCTGCCTTTGTAGGACCTCAGGCAGCAGGATAAGCCTGTGGAAAGAGGGGAATGCTCCGGGCAGCTTGGGGGTCCCTGGGGAGGCCAGGGAAATTTCCCCAGATGGGAAAGCAGAGGTGGCTTATGGGCAGTGTTTTGGGAGAAAAGCAGCAAAGGAAAAACCAGCAAACAGCCCCAGCACCAGCTGCTTTGATTTCCAGAAATGCAATTAACACCCACCCTGATGCAACTCCATGCCGGAGAGCAAACCAGCAGGACAGACTCACTCTTCCCAAATGCAAAGCTTTGCCCCAAGCCCTGTCTGCTGCTTGCTCAAGTTGATGCCTGTGGAGTCCAAGGAGTCACTGCAGAGCCAAGTCTGAGCCTTGTTTTTAACCCAGTTATTTGATGTAATCCAAGCTTTAGAGCCAAACCTGGCTCTGACTCATGTTCTTATCACTACCCATATGTCTGCAGTGTAAATAATGGGTCGGAGAATAGATCAGAAAAATGGGGTAGTCCCCTCTTATTATGTTTTGTTAGTTTAAGCTGGGTGACTGTAAAAAAGGTGGTGTGAATATCAGAGGGTGAGGTGTGGATGTGGAATAGGTGGACTAGAACAGAGTAAGGCAGGGGGGTTGCTGGCAGGTTTTCTTGTGCCACTTAAATTGCCACCAAAGATCAGCCTCATGTGGATCCCCTGATGCTCAGAAGATAGCACCAGTGATGGAGCACTGAAACCCAACCCAGGCCTCCAAATGTGGGCAAAGACCACAGGTGCTGGGTTGGCTCTTGGTCATAGATTCATGCAATGGTTTGGACTGGAAGAGCCCTTTAAAGGTCACCTTGTCCAACCCCCCTCTAATGTCATCTTCAATTAGATCAGGTTGCTCAGAGGTCAGTGCAACAGGACTTCAAATGTTTCCAGGGACTGAGTACCTACCACCTCTCTGGGCAACCTGTTCCAGTGTTTCACCACCCTCATCATAAAAAATTCTTCCTTATATCCAGTTTATCATGCCCAGGGGGATCTTACAGGTTCTTAATACAGGAAGATCCTTCATGGCTGGTGATGCCATCTTGCTCTGCACCCCTAGCATCCCACCTGGGGGATGGATGACTTGACTGGGACTGTCAGGGTTTGCTCCAAGGTACTCTTTACTGCCAGGAGGCCCTTGCAATGCTCAGCACATTGGCTCCAGATCCTCCTGTTGAGTGAGATGACTGCTATTACAAGCAGTGATAATATTTTAGAGGTGATCTCCTTGAACAGGCAACGATGTCCCAGCGAGTCATAGACCGAGGAGGCAGAGTTCAGGGTAGAAAATTGCTTTTAAATTCAGCCATTTAAAATACCAGTGTTTAGTTTTGCTTCTAAAACTTTCCTAGTGTGAGCAAGAATCACCTCGCCCACCCACCCTCACTAAATATTTAGTCATTTTTAACAAGTTAAACAAAGCCCTTTGATTGGATTTATGCTAATGGCTCCTCCGTAGGCATTTCTGATTCATTTACATTTCATTTTAAAATTGCCCGTGTACGTCGCCGATTCTCAGCAACACCATTAAGCAGTAAAAAGAACAAGTAACAGGTCACAGGCGCCACAAGGTGGCAATAGTTGAAGAGCAATTTTCTCCTGGAGGAAAAGATCTGGGGTTGGCCAGCAAACCATCTCTGGAAGGGCAGAGCAGTGCTGTGCATTAACCTCTGCTCTGCCAGGGGGGTTTGCATGGGATGAAAGCAAAGGAGGTTTTGTGTGAAGGATCTGGGGGGGTCGTTCATCCTTCCACCCAGAGACAGGGATGAAGGAGGATGGAGAAGACATGAAGATTGTCCAAGATCGCCCAGCAGTGTCCTGCCTCTCAATTTCATGCGTTTTTTTTGTGCAAAACTTGATGCCTGAAATGTCTGGGCAGCACTGCTGGAGATGGAGTGGGGTACCCACAGCCTCTATGAGTGTGTGGTTTGGGTTTTACTGAGGCTGAATCTTGCAGAGTCTGGCAGCTGGGCTGAGCTGCTGCATGCCCCTGACAGCAGCTGATTTGTGGGGCCAAGGAGAAGAGGTCTGAGCCACACAGCATCCCCAGGCCCAACACAGAAGGTTTTCCAGTGGGTGGGAGAGTCTCTGATTCTGCTGGACAGGTGTGATGGGTTGACCCAGGCTGGACCCTGTGTACCCACCAAAGCTGCTCCATCATTCCCCTCCTCATCTGCACAAGGAAGAGAAACTATGATGGAATCTGGTCAAGGAAAGACCACCCAACAGAGATGGTTGTGGGCAAAACAGACTCCACTTCGGGGAATTAGTTTGTTACAAATCAAATCAGAGTAAGATAAGGAGGAATAAACCCAAATCTTAAAAACACCTTCCTGTCACTTTTCCCTTCTTTCCATGCTCAGCTTCCTCCCTCACCTCTCCCCACAGTGGTGCAGGGGATCAGGGTTTATGGTCAGTTCAGCACACGTTGTCTCTGACACTCCTTCCCACTCAGGAGAGGGCTCCTTACACCCTTCCCCTTCTCCAGCATGGGGCCCTCCCTTGGAAAACCTGAACATGAACCCCTCTGACATGAGTCCTGCCCATGAGTTGCAGTTCTTCATGAACTGCTCCAGTGGGTGCAATCCTTCAGGAACAGACTGCTCCAGTGTGGAATCCTCTCTCCATGGAGCTATAGGTCCTGCCAGGAGCTTTCTGCAGTGAAGGATTTCCACAGGGTCACAGCCTCTCCTAGGCATCCACCTGCTCTGGCATAGGGTCCTCCATGGGCTGCAGGGAGACCTCCTGCCTCACCTTGGGATCTCTGTATCCAGATCTGGAGTCCTCAGCACAGGAAAGATCTAGATTTGTTGGAGTGGGTCCAAAGGAGGGTCACAAAAATGATAAGGGGGATGGAACAGCTCTCCTGTGAAAAAAGACTGAGAGAGTTGGGGTTGTTAGGCTGGAGAAGAGGAGGCTCCAGGGAGATCTTATTGCAGACTTCCAATGCATAAAGAGGGCTTAAAAGAAAGATGGACAAAAACATTTTACCAAAGCCTGTTGTGATATGACAAGGGGTTTAAAGTGAAATAGTGTAGCTTTAGGATGGACAGAAGGAATAAATATTTTTACAGTGGGGATGGTAAGACACTGTCACGGGTTTCCCAGCAATGTTGTGTTTGCCCCATCAATGGAAATACCCAAGGTCAGGTTGGATGCGGCTTTGAGCAGCCTGCTCTAGTGCAAGATGTCCATGCCCATGGCAGGGGGCTGAACTAGATGAGCTTTAAAAGTTGATTTCAACCCAAACCCTTCTTGAATTCCATGTCCTAGCTCTGGCTGTGCTAGTGATGGACTTTCTGCTTGCACAGAAGGTGTGCCCACCATGTGAACTGGGAAGCAGAGCCCAGCACTGGGCATTCAGGAGAGATGTGTGTGGCACTGTAGGGGATGAGGCAGCAGACCTGCAGGTCTCCATCTTCCCCAAGCAGCTTAATCTCCCCCAGTGCTGGAGCTGACCTGGCACTGCTGAGCAGCAGAGCTGGAGGCTGAGACCTCTGCAATGTCCTCTTTGAAATAAAATCCCTCCTCAGCTCCAGCCTTCATGTTCCCTTGGTTGAGCTTTCTTGATTTTTCTGCTTAATGCAAAAAGAAGTGCAATGGTTTGACTGAGAGCAGGAAGGGCATGAACTCTGTCCACAATCTTGGGCTCCTCACCTGAACAGCAACAAGTGGAGTCACCAGAAGCTCTCCAAAAAGCAATCCTCAAGCATGAGAGATTTTATTCTGGAGACAGAATCAACTTCTGCTCATTAAAATGAATTCAGGCTTGCAGGGAAAGCCTGACAGCCTGGGATGAGGTGTGTGGCTTCAGCTTCCCTGGGCTGGCAGCACCATCTGTCTCTGCCTTCACCACCTCTGGAGGGCAGGGGTGTCACAAATGGTGCTAGAGGAAGATGCTCAGCTTCCTCTTGGCAGGTCTGTCACACATGCAGGTGCCTCCCCAGTCCAGGGCTTTCCCAATTATCCCCCCCTCACTCTGCTATGGGGAGGGACTGGGCCAGAGAGAATGATGCTGAAGAGCAGGAGATCAGAATAAAAACCAAGGGAGAGGAATGACAGCCTGGCAAAAGAGAAGGTTCTCACTGCCTGGTCCTGGCCATGGGAATGAAACTCCATGGGAATACCACCCTACTGGGATGAATGCTGGGAACCTGGAATTGGATGACCTGTGAACAAGGCAGGAGTCTCTGCTGGTTTAAGGCTTCCCCAAGAGGACATCAGATGAGAGATGGGAATCGATCCCCCATGCTGGGTGGAGGGCAGTGAAGGATCCACACAGGTTCCTTCTCCACTGTAATAAATGTTAAATGCAAACCCTGTGTTAATGCAGTGGGATTTGGCATGCATTGTGCTCTGCAGATGATGAGGCAGAAAGGTGATGCCCTTATGGGAAGAGGAGTCAGGAAATGGAGGAGGTCTTGCAGGAGAACCCAAAACTCCATCCATCTGCATGGGATGCAGCACAGCTGCTGCTGTGTCCTGGGTCCCCTCCCTGAGGACCAGCAGCACCCGGGTGTCCAGGTAAATTTTATGCAACCAGAAGGTGTTTCTAACCCTGAGGCACACCCTGCTCCTGCCAGGACATCCAGCCCAGTCTGGCCCTGGGGTGAACCTGTGGCATCCATCAGCCTCAAAAGGGCAGGGTGGGTGGAGAGGTGGGAAGCAGACAGCCCACTGGAGCTGCCAGCACCAGGTCCTGCTCCAGGTCCTTTGGACACCAAGCCATCCCCAGGAAAAAAAAAGTCAGAAAGGCCAAGTATGGATGTGATCCCCAATCTCAGCAGCCCAAAGATGGGTGGGATGCTGGAGGCAGGACCCTCCAGTGCTATGCCAGAGGGGCAGAGAGGTGGCAATGGGGAGAGCTGGGGTCTGAGCACAGGAACTCAGGGAAAGGGAAATCCCAAGAGAATGGAGGCCCAGCTCAGAGCAGAGTCGTTTACACACTTCCCCTGGGCCACAGTGAATGGAGAGATGAGATCCAGTCAGTGAATCTGAAATCTCTGGGGATTAAATGATTACATTAATCTTTGCTTTCCCTAAGCTGTTGGGAACAGCAACATCCACGTGCTGGTTCCAGTCCAGAGCCCTCCGTGCTAACTTCCCAGGGATTCATCAGGAACTGGCATGAACCCACAGTGTCCTGACACAGGATTGTCCCTCTCATCCCACCAACCCACACTTGCTTTCACCCGGTGCCTCTGGGGCAGAGTTGGGCATAGGCTGGCAGTGGAGCAGAGATGCTGTGGGATGGGAGCTTTGTTACCAGTTTTGGAAGCCTGTTGGGCTAATAATTTCCTTGGCTGGAGTGCAGGACCACCTCCTAGTGTGTGTACATCCTGTCCATATGATGGTTTGCTGAGCCACCTCAAGGCAGAGAAGGTCCTTGAGGCCAGGATGGTCCTCAAGGCCATCTGAGTGTCAGTGGATGTCAGAGCTAAGCAGGTTGGCCTTATCCATCCACCCTGATCTGTCCAAGCATTGCCTGGAAATGGTATTTCTCCTGGCTGTGCTGGTGATGGACACCACCAGGCTACATCCCTGGGCATGGTGCTGGTTGCCATCCAAAGCTGGCCCCATGCAGAAACCATGGGCCACCATGGTCCTTCTGCCCATGAGGACTCTTTCTGGGCAGGGATAGATGAAGATCTTCACCCCATGAAGGCTGGGCAGCCACAGTGTTGTGAACACCTCAATGATTAAATTTATTTTAAGTTATGTGAGCCAAGATGCAACAGAGAGCACCCATCAGTGGACCACTCATCTCCCCAGCCCTTCAGGAAAGTTTATGGAACAGTTTGTCAACTTTTGGACCCAGAGTCCATCTAAGGCATGCTGTCTGCCACACCAATCTTTAATCCTTGACAAAGGTCCCTCCAGAGAGTCTCACAGGGAAAGGGTGAGTCAAGACAGCTTCTTCTTGTCCTTGGCCCAACATTTCCAGCCACAGGGCCTCTCTTGCCCCTTGCAGCCACTCTCAAAAGCTGAATTTGCTTTCTGAGGGATGCTATGGCTATTTGGCTGTTCCCTTCCTTGCTCTGCTGCAAGGTCCTGCTGCCCTGAAATCTTTCAAGGCTGGAGAGCCACAAGGTTTAGTGGGCTTGGGTATCTTGTGGGGTCTCCTCCTGTGGGTAATTCTGGGGCAAAACAGCTCATCTGAAGGCAGGTGCTGGACAGGTCAGGGTCAGATGGATGCTGTGTAGGGAGAGCCTGGTGCCTGCGTCTGCCCAAGGGAGCAAGAGGAGCAAGTGGGGGGACATGGGTCATGAAACCTCTTCTCCTCTTACCACCATCCCTCTGGTCCACAAATGCTTACAATTACAAGCCAAAATTATGTCTTCATTCCTAATCAGGAATCAGCCTCAACCCTCCTGATTCCTCTCAAGCTCTGAGGATCTGGGTGGAGGAAGGAACCAGCACAGAAACAGCACAAGGGGTGTGCCTCCCTGATTTCCAAAATTCCCTGACTATGAGCTATTTTCTGCCCCTGACAGCAGTCAGGATTAACATCATATGGATGGGGAGGAGGGGAAAAAGCAGATGGAATTATTTTATTGTTTTGTTTTAAAGCCCAGAATCAATGTTTACACACCGGAGCTAAATTATTTATACACATAATGTTATAGGTTTCACATCGGTGGCTTTTATTAGCATTTGGCAAATAAGAAATCATACCTGACCTACTTGTACAAACCCTTCTCGTGCCTCTCCATGATGACAGCATGGCTGGGAGGGGAAAAGGTGCTCACCCCAGCCCAGCTGTGGGGATGCTGGGGCAGTGGGAGAGCCAGTGGAGAGTGAAATGTCTCAGCACCTCCTACAAAGCATTTTGCTGCTTTAGATTTGGGGGTGAACATGCACAAAGTGGGCTTATTTTTGAAAAGCCTTGCAAAATCCTGGCTACATCTGCTTTCTCTTGCAGGATGCAGCCCCAAGGGATTTATTTTGCTTGGACTGTGCCCTCTCCCTTCCCCAGGCACTTCCCAGCGAGGCATCAGGAGACACAGGTAGGTTTTTGGGGGACAAGGTTTCTCCCCAGGAGGGGTGGCTGCATCAGAACCATCCACCTCCATACCACCCCAACCTGACAGCTTGTGTTTCTCCTGAAAGACTCAGCCAGCCATTTCTAAACCAGCATGTCACAGGCACTTGAGATGACTTTCTTCTTGTCTCAAAATTAATGCATTTTTTATAAAGCCCAGGCTCCAGTTTCCTTTCATGTTACCAGGAGGATATCCTATTTCCTCTTAGACTTCAGAAGGATTTTTTTCACCCAAAGTATTTATCTCTGGTGTCCTGTACAGAGGACTAACAGGCTGAACAGCTTGGCAAGGGTGCTGGAGCTCAGCTGGAGCCCACCCATGGGCATTTGCTCCATCCTGAAGCCATTTCAGCAGCTGGAACTGCAACCTTGGGCAGTGCCTTCTGCTGGCTTTGCAGCACAGGTGAGACTCAGCACCTTGTGCATCCCAGTGCCCAGCAATATTTCTCACTTCTGGTCCTATTTTCAAGACAGGTGTTCCACTTCACATCACACATAATGGGACATTAACCTGCCCCTGCTCAAAAAAACCCAACCCACACTTTTGAGGATGACTTGCAGAGCAGCTGAGTGAAAAATACTTGTTGGTTAGTGAGGGATGGGTTTCATCCATCAAGCTGGGAGATGGCTAATCTTGCGGGTGATGGATTGCATTCGGATCCAAAGCCAATTCATGGGCACGTGGACAGGGATGGGAATCACTGTTGGGAATCTGGACAGGGATTGGAATCACTGCTGGGACACAGACAGGGATGAGAATCACTGGTGACCTTGTCAGGCTGAAGGAGTGGGACCATGTGAACCTCGTGGGGTTCAACAAGGTAAAGTCTAAGGTCCATCCTCAGTAGCCATACAAGATAAGGGATGAAGGGATTGAGATCAACCCTCCAGAGAAGGACTTGGAGGTTCTGGTGAATCAGGCATGAGCTGGCGAAGTTTGCTTGCAGCCCAGGAAGCCAAGTGTATATCCTGGGCTGCATCACAAGAAATGTGGCCAGCAGGTCAAGGGCCTTTCTACTCCTCTCTTCTGAGACTCTACCTGGAGTGCTGTGTCCCCTTCTGGAGTCCTCAAGATAAGGACATGGAGCTCTTGGAGCAAGTCCAGAGGGAGGCCACAATGATAATCAGAGGGCTGGACACCTCTGCTGTGGAGGCAGGCTGAGAGCTGGGGGATGTTCAGACTGGAGAAGGCTTTGAGGACACCTTGTTGTGGCCTTCCAGTACTTAAAGGGGCTTGTAAGAAAGATAGGGACAGGCTTTTTACCAGGGACAAGGAGAAGGACAAGGAGAAGAGTTTCCAACTGGAAGAAGGTAAATTCACTAGAAAAAAATAATTCACATAGGAAAAAAACCCAAACAAGGGTTGTGAGATTTTGGCACAGGTTGCCCAGGCTCATCCCTAGAAGTGTTTTTCCAGGTCACAATGGCCAAGGCTTTGAGCAACCTGATCTAAACCAAGATGCCCCTGTCCTGGCAGGAGGGTTGGTAAAGATGAGCTTTAAGAAGTCCCTTTCAACCCAACTCTTTGTAACCTGTGATTTAGTTGTTCTTTCAATAGTCCCCAGGGAGAGGGGCTGTGGCCATGCCATGTCACAGGGTTCCAAAATGTGCACCAGGATTCAGCCAACCTCTGCAGCCACCGAAGGGTAAAAGTAGCTCTTGCTCGACTTCTTACCAGCAATTTACCCCATGTGCTCCTTATATAAAGCAGAAAAGGTGTGTTGAGACACTTCAACTTCACTGGCTCCTTGTAATTGATGGAAGATTACCAGGAGCATGTTTTTGCAGGAAATATTTTCCAAGGCTAAACAACATTTGATGAGGGTGTGATAATAAATTACCAAGCATATATCTTTGCAGCTACTCCAAATAATGAGCATTGGTTTGTCCTTCCTATGTGTTGTTTCCATAGAAGCAGAGCTTAACCTTTTAAGTGGGGATTATAAAGGCACCTAATTCAATTAAAATTAGACTTCAAGCATATCAGCACTTAATACTCAAGTTATTATGTGATTGGATATAGACATTGTTGTGATTGACAGGCAGCATGGTTTCCATCTGAGCCAGCTGGTAAAATAGCATTGTGGTGGAAACTCTTAGGGTTTTCCTACACATTTCCCTGTGCAGTCAATTAATTGGTAGCTAATTCCTCTGAAATATGGGAATCCAGCACAGAACACATGAACACACATGGAATTAGTTATTTATTGTAGGTTTTCTTTTTTGAACTGACAAAGAGGGTTTCCCAGAGATTGATAACACGACACAATGTTATACACCATTTCACAACTAGTCCCTTGTCGCTTTATTAAGAACATAGTAATTTAAAAATATCTAAATATTTACATATTAATAAAACATATATACAGAAGATTGAGACATTTTTACCTAAATATGGAATGATTTTTTTTTTTTCTTCTTCTCTCTAATAAAACCTATAAAAAGATTTCTGAAGAAAGTCTGAACAGTAGTCACAGTAAGTAAACACAAATGCAATCTTCCAAATGTACAAAACGTGGATTCCATTGCTGAAGGGTTACAACGTGGACACCACGGGCAAGTGTCCCCTGCCTGATGCCAACTCTAAGCCACAGAGGAAGGAAAGACTCAAATTTTAAGGTTTGCAGTGCACATTCGATCTATTCCACAGTTTCAGAGAGAACATGGTCATTCCTAGAAGTCCATGGCAAGGGGGAGGGGAAGGGCTGGGAGCCTGGTTTCTCAGGTGCCCAAAAAAGAAACTGCTCCTGCTGGCTGCAGTGTTACTTGTGGGCACTCAGCAGTGTCTGAGAAAAGAGGCTTTAGGATTGTTAAAAAAAAAAAAAAAAGATATTAAATATTTTGAGAACCATCCGACTCTGTAATAGCACTTCTGTTGAGACACTCAAAGGCCAAATAGTTTAAAAACAAAAAAAGAAAAAAAAAAAAAAGATGAGCCTAAACTATACACAGGGAAACACAATTGTAAAGGCTCTAGCAAACTCTCCTTCCAGTTGCAGAAAACATGCCCACACTGCCTGATGATTGACAGATGTTGCAGTTAAGACCTTCTAGGATTTTTCCTGACATTTTTAAAGTGAATTTAGTGCTGATGAAAGGTGCAGAGTGAAGGTTTGCATGGAGGGCTGCATACGACTTTACCTTAGCCCTGACCTGAAAGGCCCAACCCTTTCAACATCTAAGTGGGTAGTGCAATTTCTTGATCGATTTCACTCATCTCAGCTGCTGAGATATCAATAGAGTTCCAGTCAAAAGGTGACTCTTTTTTTTTTTTTTTTTAAATAGGTGAATGTTGTCGCCAAGGGCAGTGGTTGAAAAAATCACAGTGTGCAGACCCTCTTCCAGGAATCAGCAAACTAATATGTTTCCAGATTGAGGTGTTAGGGCAAACTCAGGGGGGTGGGTGTAGAAGCAATGATCACCTCCAGTGATCTGCACTGCAGAGATGCTTGAGAACCATCCTGCTAGGACCACTGAAGGGAAACTGTTTGAGGACTACTTTCTCCTTGCTATAATTAGGAAACTGGGCACTGCTGTGAGGAACCCTGCATTATTTCCTACTAAAGTCATGAGAATTTTTTAATGACAGCTGAATACAGCTGGTCATTGGTACCCCAGCAGGCAGGAAAGGAGAAGTGGGTCTGCAGAAGCAAAGGGCTTCAAATGCTTATCAAACAACCAAGGTTCCTGATGGAGAGAGATGTCACCCTGGTCCCCAAGGGCAGGAAGAGTCACCCAGCTGGGTGCATTCACCTCTGCATGGCTGAAGATGAAAGACTGCTGACAAGCATACAATCATGTGGAAAAACACAATCATGGAGGAAAACCAAAGCCAAGAGAACGTCTTCAGAGTGGATACCCCTCTAATTGAATAACACATTTGACATAGAGGGAAATCATCTTTAATTAAAGATGAAGAACAATGAAGCAATCTGGAGGTCTTGTTATTTGAGGTTACATGGAAAATGAAGGAAACAACACAAACTTGAAGGGCAAAGAGGATGTCCACGTCTTGCAGTGTGCTGAAGTTCTCGTGCTGATCTTGTAGGAACTTTACTGAGAGGAGAGGATGTTTCTATCTGCTAAGAAAACACTGATGCAGGATGTGAAATTCAAACTGAAAAATCTGGGTTTGCATCCAACAGATGATCTGTTGTGGTGTCAAAAAGGCTACCTGAAGGAAGAAAAAGTTAGAAGAAATCAGTTAAAAATATAGACAGTTAAGAAATCAGTAATTTGCAAAAAAGAAAAGCTAAAATGATGGATATTACATATTTGAGTTCTAACTTTAACTTGTGATGGGGCTGAACTGTTGTGTACACAGGCAGTGGCTGCTCAGTGCCACTTAGAGCTGAGTTCAATCAGCTAAAGAAAAGCAAATTAAATAGATTTTTTCAAATACAGAATTTGACAGCAAAGTTTTCCACAAAATGTACAGTGCACCCCACTTCACATATAAAATGCTGCATTAAACTTTGGCACAAAGTACACTGCAATGCTCACCTCTTTGAAGCTTTGGTTCTGAAGATGGGAAAAAAGCACCACATGAATTTTAAACCTGAAGTAGGTACTTTGGGATGTGCTTTGCAAAAAAAATCCCCACCACTCCACAGCAGTTTAAATACATATGGGAGAATACACGCACACACATATATATGAAGGTGCATGGTATGATTATATCTCATCTTTTTAAAAGCACTTTAAGAATGTGCTTTTTCTAAACAGAACAATGAAAGAAAGACAGAAGAATTACAACAAGAGTGCTAAGAACACAGGGCAAACAGGAGACAGACATCAATCAGCCTGAGAGGCAAATACAACCTAATGAAAAGGGAAGACTCGTACAATCATGCACTGAAGGGATAAAGATTTATATTACAATAAAGGATTTATATTTAAGGTTTCAAAAAAGGTTTTCTTTTTCCTGAAGTTTCATTTTCTTGATATTGTATTTCAAGAGAAAAGGAGACAACCTTATATAGAACAGGATCATTGCTGTTTTCTTATCATCTGTTTCTTTACCAAGAGATTGCTCTCATCTTTTCACAAAGCTGTATAACCCCTGGACCCAAGGATTGGGATGTTAGTGTTTCAGCTTCTTTTAGAGATATCAAAATTCTTTCTCATCTTGAAATTAACCCCAGTGTGGAGGAACTATACAAACTCTCAGCACAGCTGTAGTCCAAACATAGCTCTCATAGGGCTCTCTGATGGTCCCGAGCTGCATATATCTTTCTAATAAAATTTTCAAGTGGAAGATTGAAGAAAAGGGTGTTGCAGCTGGCTTACATTTGTTTCCACATGCAGAACTTATGGGTTATGCTTTCCTTTTGTTTCTTCTTTAAAACACAAAATCCAGATGCTTTGTGTTAACTCTAGACCAAAACAAGAGCCTTTTCACAATACCAACTTATATAGAAAGACTCTAAAAGCTGCCACATCTTCATCCTGATAAAGACCTCACACCTTCCAGGTTCCTCTATCACCAAGAAACTAATCAGTCTTCCCACTTAGTCCACAGTAATTGCCCCTGGAGCTGCCTGATCTGTCTCAGCTCAGGTCTGGACACAGTCTCCAGCTTTTGGTCAGTGCAAAAGCTGAAAACGTGGAAGACTTGAGCGTTGATAACCTTTGTCAGAGACAGATCTTCCTAGTATTTTCTTGAGATTTATTTCCCAATGCACTGAAATTCTCAGCCAATTGAACAGCCACAGTTCTTCCAATTTACTTTAAACACCCTTCAATCAACAGCTTTTAAAGCAAAGGCCCTTTTGGCGCTGAGGGTGATTTTAAAATGGGAGCACTCAGAAGTGCTAAAATATAATTGGGCAAAAATGTCCTCCTTAGTTTTATGAGGTTGTACCAGCTCCAATTTTGAGGTCTAAAAGAGGATTTTGAAAACAAAATACCCCCAGCTCTCCTGAAAGTCCAAGACTTTGCTAATTGTGGCTACTGAGGGAGCAGGTTCAAACCCAGCTATAGGTACTTACACAATTAACTGCACTCACAGCCCAGTCCAGCCGGCACCAAAGGAGAGACCCCTCCAAAGCTGACCTCAGCTGATAGGACTTTACTGGAAGCAATACTTTTCCAACCAGGAATGACGACCTGAGAGCAACCAGGCTTCTGCCTGAGGTGTCTCAAGTCAAGTGTCAGCCATAGGCTGTGATCCAAAAATGCCTATGTTGAGCCATCACTAACCCACATATCCACAGGTCTTGCTCATAAAGCCTCCTGTGTCACAGGCAGGACTGCCTGAGCAGGAAAGGCAGATTAAAGGCATCTGAGTTTTCCCTTTTGTTTGGTACCAACACTTATAGCTGACTCACATCATTCACTCAGGGTCCTTTGGCTTCTCAAGTTTGCTCAGTTCTTGAAGACCAAGAGAGCAACCATCTGATATCTGTCACAGACAGCTTCTGTATTCCACCTTTTCTTCCCATCCAGACTCCTGCAAGATTCCCCCTCAAGCAATCCAGCCCAGTCTGGTTTTATTCTACCAATACAGCAGGTTATACACTGATCATAGAATCATAGAATAATTTATGTTGGAAAAGACCCTTAAGATCATGGAGGCCAATGGTAAACCCAACCCTGCCAAGTCCATCACTAAACCATGTCCCTAAACACCACACCTACATCTTTTAAATACCTCCAGGAATGATGACTTAACCATGTCCCTGGGCAGCCTGTTCCAATGCTTGACAGCCCTTTCAGTCAAGAAATTTTTCCTAACATCCAGTCTAAACCTCCCCCGGCACAACCTGAGGTGGTGATTTATCTGATATCATTTGTCGTCTGCAAGTGAGGACCATTGTGCCAGGCACTGTACAAACACCCAGTCAGAGAGCCTCTTCCCCAGAGATTTTTCAAGTTAAACAGAGAAGACAGGTGAATAAATCTCATGATGGTTCTCTTCAAAGAACCTGTCAGTAACACCCCTTTATAAAACCAGTTATAGTAAAACAGGGAAAGCCCTTTGTAGAAGTTATATTCCACCCTTTTTGCTACACTCCTTGATGGAAAGCATCTGTATTTTGGCTCTCCATCATAATTACTGTCATTATACTGTCTGTATATCACTTTAAATAATTTGCTTCCAAGAACAGCATGATATTACATAGATACATGCTATAAAGAGGCACTTGCACACATATAATAATAGGTGTGATTCAAATGCTTGGCTTGCAGCCTGTGAGCATCACCTCCCCCACTGATGCAAAAGGCAGCGTGGTTCATTTAGGCATCCTTCCACTGACAGCACAGAGAAGTGAACATTGTACACAAATATTCCAGCTCAGAAACTGCATGGATCGATGCTCAGAAGTGTACAGGCAAGGAGAGAGCAGTGGGGATCTGCTGTGGAGTGGAGAGGGAGTTGTCTTCTCTACCACAACCACCTCAGCACACTCATTTCCATCTGTGATGTACAGTCAATGCAAGTAGTAACTACAGAAACTGTGCTCAAAGAAAAGCAGAGCAATCCAATAATTCTGCTTCTTAACACGATTGCCAGAGCAATGAAAAGATAACACCACACCACATGAGCAACCTTTATTAGGGTCCTCTTGCAATGGAATTGCTTCCCTCCCTGATAACGGAAATGCACAGGATGTCACTTGGAAAAGACCTTTCAAACCAGAGCTTCCTGCACCTATTATCACAACCTTACCCTGAAATATTATTCAGTGGCTGGCCAAGAAAGCAGCACGGCAGCTCAGAGGCAGCGCATGCTCCCAGCCCCCACTGGGTCCGTGCCAGAACCAGACTATAGCTGCTTGTCCTTCCAACTGCTTCCCTGGTCCTATTCCTTAGTAACTGCACGTGCTCTGACAGTGGGATTTCACCCAGCAGTGCTCCATGGCTGGCAGCTGCTGCTCCTGCACACAGCAGTGGTGTGTGAAAGCTCCTTCTCCAGCCCTTATGCAAAAGAAATCAGACTGCACAGGAGGCAGATGCTGTGAGGGTACCAATATGCTCCTGTCCACCCCACAGCCTCCAGGTACCATGCCATACCACCCAGCGTGAGCACTGCACTGCAATACTAATGTCACTCATCTCCAGCCACCCTTTGTTGTTACACCTGAGGAACAGCATCAAAATGCACCATAATCTGTGACCTTATTTGTCTGCTCAAGACCTTCCCTGATTTTTTTTTTTTTTTTTGGCTCTGAGGATAATGACAGCATCTTGGTGAAATGACAAGGAAATTACCCTGTAATGCAGGGAAAGGATCACCTCCCCAGACTCCAGCCCCACTGGATTTTCAGAGGATGGGAGCTCAGTTTCTATCATCAGGGCACCTATTGATGGACTGACTCTTAAAAGGAGGGTACTTCAAATTTCAGTCTCACCCTGTCTTGATTTCAACATCACGTGCAACAGTCTGCAAAACCCTTATTTCCTAGCTCACCCCACTGCATAGTGATGCTGCTGTTTAGCAGCTGTGAGGCTTTTCAGGCAGGGTGGCTGCACTTCAAGAAAAAGCAAATCAACACTTAACTAGCATATAAATATCTTGTGATCTTTCTGTGAACCCAAGATATTATTGCTAATACCTTGAACAACTGAACAGATGCTACAATACAAATTATTTCATCTGTCTCCACCAATAACTCTGTTAAGAATTCAAAAGCCTCCCAGAAATACCAGCGCTGAGTGCAAGTCTCTGTCTGCCATAAGAAGAGTAACTCAGTGGCCTTATTAGCTTAGCTGCTACTGTGAACCTTGAGGTTTTATGAATATGAAATAGAGAATGAAATTGTAAGATTCTGATGCATTTGTTCTTTAATACAGGCCATTCAAAACTTAAGATAGCTGGGTCCTGTGTGCAATTGCCTGACTGTATATGGCACACCGGGATTATTGAAAAACTGCTCTCTGTGCCATAAATAAATAAACACACACATTGGAAGCTGATAAAAATTTTAATGCATTTTACCTGTTTGTAGTAGAGAAATGTCCGGCTTCTCATCACAGTCAGTTGCCTCTGCTGATTACAAATATAAACAAGAAATCTCATTACTTTTACTGAATGGGGGAATGCGATTAAAAAGCTACATACTGTAGAGTGATTTTGCATTTTCTATCAGCTTTCCTCAGCTGCAATTTGTTATTGCTGAGTTAAAAACTCATTGCTTGGAGGAAAAGGTCATATAATAAAAATGCAGACTTGGAAGAGAGGAGCTGGGTATTAAGAAGCAGTCGTGCCAGCAATGGAATGGAGTTAACACTTGCTCTTTTTAAGGTTTTGGGATATCTGCATTACAAAAGGAGTTGCAAGCATGTGATAAAATCAATGTAAGAAAAGTCCCCAGTGGTCCGTGGAGGAAATGCTTCTCAGGCTTGGTGCTCCACCCTCCAACAGCTGTCATCATCTGATACCTATGGGGAAAGGGTGAATACCTCCACTTCTGCACCCAAACCTCTCATGACAACAAGCAAGCTCATTTTGCCGGGGATGGAATTACTAGGGTAAGATGTCTTCAGAGATGCAGGTGGGCACTTGGCATGATTAAAAAGGCACATAACCACCCAGGTACAAAGGTGATTACAGTGTATGTATACACACGTGCTTTCAGCCCACAGCTTATGCAAGATCATTTGACTTAATTTAGCCCAAGGTGAAGGAAGGCTAAAAGCTTAATTTGTTCATCTTGTATTTGCCACAGGCCAAGGGTATGCATAAAGAGAGTTAATTTGGCTCAGCAGATGCACAGCAACTTGTTCAGACTGTAGTACCAGCAAGTATGGATGTGAACTCCCATCAGGTTATAGGTGTGTAAGAGGAAATTGGTGCCCAACCTACACAAGCTCTACCCAAAATCCTTTTTTGTCTTTCGACACTTCAGCATGATATTTAAGACCTTTAAAACACAATGAGATCTTTGAGAGCACGTCAGCAAACTGCTCTCAGGTGTGGTCATAAAGGACCAGCCCATTACATTGTACACAGTCAGTGTGGTGGATACACAGCTACTCACATGCATCCATGGCACAATATCCATAGGGACCAAATCTGACCCAGATGCACCAAGGAATTTAGCTCAGATCCCACTTGAGACCAAGCTAACTGTCCTGGTCATCTTTATCATGGCTCTACACATGAGGATATTGAGTTGTTTCCTTTGTGATGACACTGTAAGAAGAACTAATCCAGCTTCTGATTTACATTGTGTAGATCCATCACCCCCTGGTTATCCATCCTTGGACCAAGACATTGCTCTTTCTCCCACGTGTGTGGATGTCAGATTATTTTTTAGCTACGTGCTCTCTACTCAGTTCTGCAAAATTAATGGAACCAAAGAAAACAGAAACAAACTAAAAAACCTATTACTAAGAAGCTTCCCTCCCACAGAAGATTTAAATAGAGAGCCCTGACAAGTACACAGCACGGACCTGCGGGTGACTCTGTGCCTTGAAGCAATAAATTTTTCTGCTTCCTGTGAAAAGCTGGCATGCTGAGCAGAAATAAATTACATGCTTGGTACAGCTTACTGTGAAAGTCTTGAATTTTGGAAGGAATGGGTGGCTCATTAAATTGGAAGAGGTTATCTAGGCTGGTTTGAATCTTGGTAAAGGTCTAGAGCAAAAGTATAATGAGGAGCAGCTGAAGGAACTGGGGTTGTTTTGTCCAGGGCCAAGGAGGCTGAGGGGAGACCTTATCAGTCTCTACAACTACTTGAAAGGAGGTGAGGTGGGGATTGGTTTCTTCTCCCTGATAACAAGCAACAGGACAGGAGGAAATGGCCTGAAGTAGCACCAGGGGAGGTTTAGATTATATGTTGGAAGAAACTTTTTCACTTTTTCACAAAGGTGAAACACTGGAACAGGATGCCCAGGGAGGTGGCTGAATCTTCATCCCTGAGGGTGTTTAAAAGACATGCAGATATGGTGCTTGGGAACATGGTTTAAGCACTGGACTTGGTAGAGTTAGGTTAATGGCCAGTACAATTAGGTTATGGTCAGACCTGATGATCTTACAGGTCTTTTCCAACCAGAAGGATTGTGTGATTCTGATTCTATGGACTGAACTCCCAGTGATGGAAGAACTGGATGCTCAAGGGAAAAGACAGCATGGTTAAACAGCCAACAGCACAGACATACATGGCTTAAAACATCAGGAGTGACAGTCTGAGGCCAACTTATAGCTTTGTTATGAAGAACTGCACCAAGTGATTCTGCATCATGACTGCTGAAGCAGTTACCAGCCCCTTGGGTTGAAGAGACCCAGGGTATGAAAATGAGGGAAGTCAGATGTGAGTGTTGGCAGTGGGATGGAAAGTCTTCCCTCTGTTGTACCAAAGTGGGTGTCAGGCTGTCTGCTCAAGTGATGGTTTTCTGGCAATCTCAGCAACTGCTGAAGTAGCTCCAGAGATGCAGTTACCTTTCTAACTGCTCTTCTTACACCTGGCTAAAGCTGACCTCAGAGGAAGGAATTAATACAGAAATAACCAAATGGAAGCTTTCACAAGGGAATGGCTTGAGTCTCCAAATTTGCAGAATCAGCCTTGTTTATAACAGAACTACCTGGCCATTTTAATCTGGCACAACACTGATAGATGAGGTCAAGCTCTCCACCAGTTTTTCCAGTCCTGTTCCTCATGGCAGCATAAACATTTAGATGGTCACCAAGATCAAATCTAGTTAAAAACTGATATTACCACATGAATTCTTATGCCAGCACCAGAAAGTGAGTGGGAGCATGCCAGATGCCCACAGAGCCTACTGGCTCTTTTCAATAGCTGCCTGAATTGGTTTTATGAAATTGGATGTGTAACTGCATCTCCAGGTGAAGGATGACACAAAGGCACAACAACCACCTCGACCTCCTAACATGGATGTAAACCACCACCTCTGACATGCAGAACAGAAGGTTCCAAGGAGGAATGAGGGTTTGCCTTTGACAACCACACCCAGAGCCTGCCAGCCAAACTTTATTTGTCTTTAGCCAGCCTGCAAGACAAGGCAAGCAGGAATACATCCTACTGTGGGAATTCAGAACCTCTTTTATGTCCTTTGCCTAGATAGAGCTCAGCAGATCTTGCAAAACAATCCTGGTAGTTGTTTCCTTAGAGGTCTTCACTCCCCCAGTATTGTTTAGTTTCTGGTTTATGTGTTTGTTAAGCATACACCTGCTATTTTGCTCCTTAAGTATGCGTGTGCTTAGGACTGGGAAGATGAATGCAGCAGTTACTAATTTTAATATTATTTAATATTATTTATCTAAGATATTGGCTGTGAAAGCACCATACCATATACTGGACACACATACTACATTTTTCTTGGCCCTCTGTGCCTTGCTAAGTAAAAAATCAATCTGATCTCTTGCAACACATAGATATTGTACCAGAAGCAGAAACAAGGGAAAACAGAAGGATGAAGAGAAACAGAAAGCAAAAAACCCTCTCATATAAAATAATGGAAGAGGCAGCTTGAGGATGGATGTGGGAGAAAAGGCTTATTTCCAGGAAAAAGGTAAGCATTTTTTTTCTTCCTTCATTTCAGAGCACTGGCACAGGCTGCCCAGGAAGGCTGTGGAGTCTCCTTCTCTGGAAATATTCAAATCCTGCCTGGACGTGTTCCTACGTGACCTCCTCTGGGTGATCCTGCTCTGGCAGTGGGGTTGGACTTGAGGATCTTTCAAGGTCCCTTCCAACCCTGAACTTTCTGTGATTCTGTGATTCCACCCTTCTACACTGCAACAGGGTAACACTCATTTCAAACAACAATTTGAGGATGAAGCATCATGGCATGTAATTTATTTAAATTAACCTGGTCTGGAAAATTTCAGCATATTACCAAAGAATGCTGTATTTTCCTTTATGGAGTAGGGGAATCAAAAGCTTCCAGGTTACACACGAGGTAATCACTTTACAGGAGCAGCTCTTACCCTCTGTGCTTCGGGAATATTACTCATACAGTATCAGCTTTCCTGTCTGGGCACTGGACAGCCCTTGCAGAATAATGGCTTGCAGGCTCTTTAAAACATAAAAAGGGAGGAAGAACTTACTGTGAGAGATGTGTGGCTCTTGACCTGCTGCTTATTAACGGATGAAGAGTCTAGAAATCAAAAGGCTTGGATGCTGTGTCTGGCACTGAGGTGACATGAACAGCGAGTCAGTTCTTTCTGATTTCACCCATTTTTAAGATCTCTGTGCTAATGGTTGACTGCCTCCCTCTGTGCTGCCACTGGCAAAGCCACCAGCCACCTACCCACATTCTCTTTTGCAGGGTGAGGAGACAGTGCTGAGAGAAAGCCACTGCTGTAAATGACATGACAATTTGTGTTGCAATTCATGCTGGTTAAAGAGAGGAAACCTGTGCACGTGCCTTTTCCTTTGACTTCTTCCCCTCTAGGGCCACTTTGCATTCCATCCCAGCAGCCAAAAAGGTTCAGCGTCTCTGCTGGGAGAAGACAAACCTGGCACTCTGAAGCTGTGTCCCAGTACACTGTGCTCTTGGCATGCAATGGAACCAGTAGAATATTATCATACTCTTTAATTTTAATTATAACATCTGTTTGTAACATTAACCTCGCAGCTTTTCTCCCCTTTGTGACAGCCAACTTGTGAAATTTTGAAAAGACTGAACAAGGCCAATAAAAATTTAATGGCAGTGACAGCTTTATTCTCTGATCTAACAAATAAAAAAAACCTACCCAAGTCTTAGATCTCATGCAATAATTTAAAAGAACTAAGAAAAAGCCAAAGCAAAGTAAATAAATTAGAAAGATATTTCCAGCTATGAAAAATATTGTCACTGATTCAGAAGTCAAATGAATTTTTATTTGGCTTAGGATAACAACCTTTCAAAATCTACACAGGGGAACTATTTTCTAGAAAGCAGAATTTTTAAGTGTTTTTTTGATTAGCTTTCCAAGTAGGGAGCTTTTCTGTGCCTAATTCTAGGAGATGAGCCAGACATGATAAATAAGGTTGAATCTGGGCAGCCTCTATGATCCAGTGACCACAATTTCATTTAATTTGGAAGCTCAGGAGAGTATGTCCTATAGAAAGACATACAAAAAGCAGATCCACCCCACTCGTTTGCTAGAATTGTCTGAAATTATTAATATCACTGAAAGCTAGAGCAGGATTTACATTATCAGACTGAAATACTGTTTCACAGGATAAAGCAGAGAGCTCTGCTCATGAATGCAGTGTCTTACTGCCTGGTTTGAAATGAAAAACTAATCAGAGGATGTACTAAATGACTCAGGGGAAGGTAAGTAGGATGGAAAGCCTGCCCCTCCTGTCTTAAATACTTCTGCTATTAAAATTTAGTCAGCTCGGTGGTGACTAAAAAGTTACCTTGTGGCTTGTGTAAAATAAATGGATCATATTAAGCTTCTTCCATATATAAAGCCTGCACATACAAACCAGTGCAGACATATCAGGGCAACCAGGCAGCAGGGAGACACATTGGCTCAGAAAGTCCTGGGTGAATTCACCTTAACACTGGCTCAGATTTCTTCTCTGGGGACAGCAGTCTGTAACCACAAACTTGTCTGGCATGTTTCTGTGAGCAAGTGGAGAGAAAACTAAAAGAGAATAACCTGGCACTATGGACATGAGGACACTCACTGCTCCCCAGGTTCCCAAGAGCTCAGTTGGAAGATGATGAGTCCCACACCTTGTTGGCTGCAGTTCCCAATTTTCAGATTTGTAGAAGAGTTAAAATGTCCATAGTTCCCATGTAACCAGTGTTACATCAGGACAAAGCTGCTGAGGGATGTGAGACTGCTAGAAAAGGTCTCAACATCTTTCCCTCAGTCGTGCAGACATCCCCACACATCTGCTAAGAGCCACTGTTGGAAACAAAATACGGGACTAGATAGATCTGTCACCTCATCAGCTCTGTCCCTCCTATCAGAAGTTCATGGTTGTAACATGTGTACTGAAAAATGTAGTTTTAACAGGATGAAGATGTCACTGCAAACATCTCTTTCCTCTCTGCAGCTCTCTCCTCTACTGCCACCATGGGTGTGGAAACTTCTCATTTGCTTCAGTGCCAGGTCAGGTTGGGTTAGAAACCAGTGTACTTCAGGGAATGGTCAGTAAACTAAGCAACACAAAAAAAGAGACTTTCTAGCAATCCAGTTCCAACAAATAAACCTGAGGGGCTGCTAGGTCCATTGCTGCTCACTGCTCATCCACATACCTGATAATGAGTTGTTCTGCAGGCAGAGACAGATATTGGAACCTATCTTATTCAGTCACACTATATTCAGCTACACTTATTTTTCTTCACAGTATTCCTAGTTCAGAGACAATATCCTCTGCTTAGATTCTCCCACCCTGAGAAAGGGCCAGAGATGGAGGTGGCCCCATTTGAAAGGCAAAAGCTGAATGTCATTGTCATTTTAATTAATAACCTGCAGAGGTACAAAGAAAAGCAAATAAAAAAGGATGAAAGAAAATAAAAATCAAAACAAAATTAGGTCAATCCTCTTTACTCATGGATATTCTACAGACAGCCCAAGGACCCTCTGCTCCCTACATCCCACACTGCACTCTTCACCTTACTGAAGCCTCTACCCCACTTCCACCATCCTGTCCTGGGGAGGGCAGGAAGCCTTGGAAGGGGCAGAGAGCAGTCTTGTTGTACACCAGTTTTACACCAGTAGCAATGTGACACTGTCTTTAACAAGATTATCTTGTATCCTCCCTCCTCCAACACACACAAGAAACCCTTGTTAAACCTGGTTCTGTCTTGCTTCACATTTCAGGAAAGCCTATACTACTGAATAATCTGCAGGTTTTTTTCTCCCCCTCTATTATTTCTGTCTCTGGGTGTTTCTCAATTTCCTCAGTCTTACACTTTTCCCTCTTGGCATTAATGATATGACTGCAGAATGACTGCAGATTCCAGTCTAGGTGTGAGTTTCAGAGACACAGCTTTGGACAGCAAATTCTGTCTCTCTGAGTCAAGGAACTGGAAAGGGCATTTCCTGCAGACTTGCTCACCTCCCCTTAGCCATGGGGACCACCAGCATCCCTTCCAGGGCCATGGGGTTTCCCATCCTGTGAACCTGTCAATGCACACAGGCACTTCACTTAGTAAAAGAAGGGGAGAAAAGGCAGGCACCTAGGTATGGTAACAGTGAAGGATCATGTTTAAGGATGTTGGCCCAAGTGATGGGCCTCAGGCAACGATGTCAGATGCTCTAAGGGACCAAAGGGCTGGAAATATGACTATGAGAGAGCCTTAGGAAAACACTAGGATGACCAAGAGCAAGTGAAGCCTTGTAGGAAGAAAGCCCCTGTAGGATAGGAGGCATGAAGATGGGAAGGAAACTAGTTAAAGTTTATAAAGTAATTACATGTGTCTTCATTGGTGAGATTGCTTTCCCATTAATTCTACTGAGGATTTAGAGACTGTACATTGCTGCTGATCACTGGAGCTGAGAGCTCACCAGCTGCATGCTGCCAGGATGAAAGTTTAACTTTGAGCCTACAGGCTTGTCCCAACCTCAAGTGTGCAGGTTATCCCAGCCTAAATTGAGGAGCTTTGCTGCAAAACCCTACATTACCTGATACTTGCTGCTTGCCAGCTCCCTCTCATACACTGCAGGACCTTGCTGGCACAACCAGGGTGGGTGGGTTTTGGTCTGGGTTTTTTTTTTGTTTCAGTGATGCTCACAAGGAATGTGAGAAAACTCATCTATCTTTCCAGACAACACATAGTTTAGAGGGAAAGGTCATTTGGGTTATATCTTAATAGTAGAGTGAATGCCTTGTCAGACCAAATAACACAGAATTCAAAAAACTTCTACTGCAACCCTGGCTGGATCAGCTTGTTTAGGACTCTGACTTCATCAGCACTGGGAAAGAAGAGTTTGTGTGCTAATGAAAATGTTAGAGACAAGGTTTGAGAAAGTCAGTTTAGCTGGGAAGACTTCCTACCATACTGAACCTAAGGAAACACTGTACTTTGCACAGGAACCTGCTAAAATCTTGGAGGTCTCATTTTCAGAGAGTGAACATGTGTGACTCTACAGTCAACAAGAAAAACACATCTGTGGATACAAAGGCTCTAAGACTTTAATCTTACACTTACATGTTGTTCCTTACATTTTTTTATACATACCTGAGCCTCTTTTTAATCGTCTTCTTGCCAGTTTGATTTGATCCTGAAGAATCTGAACCCAGTCCCTAGGACCAGGAAGTTTATCCACATGGTTAGCAGTGCAGTATTTTTCTGTAAAGACTGAAATAAAAAGATACCATCTTTTTGAACGGTGTCACCAGAATGCAGGAAAGGACACTGGAAAGGATTATAAATAAAGTATTTCAAATTATCCACTTATCAAAAAGCATTTAAATGGCCAAATCTAGGACTGCAAGAACAGGATCCAATTCAGTGTTTCAGAAATTTAGCATTTAGAAGTCATTTGTGTGTATAAGTATTACAATAATACCACAGTTCCTACTTATAACAGCTTATCCCAGAGGAAGGGTGAACACTTGTCTTCCACTCATGAATTTCACACAAAAACATCACAGCAAAATAATAGTATAGGTTGAACTGAATCTCCAGATGTGGAAGGCACTTAAATATGATGCCTTCTATGAGGTACAAGTAAAGAGCTGAAGATCTGGTGGTTTGGTGGGTTTTGGTCAGGTTTCTAGTGCTGCAGGCAAACTGATGAAAGATGATAGTTTGTGGAAATCTCTACAGTTGCTATACTGCCAAATCAGGTGGAAAGAGAATTTTTCTAAAGCTACTACTAAAAAAAAAAAAAAGGCCACTATTGAGAGAAAGAGAAAATAAGTATCCTATAGGTGTATTTTCATATTCTGTAAAAATGGTACATAGAGGGTTGTTATCTTTAATTCCATATTTACAGCAAACCTAATGATATTATACCAAAAATACAAAATTATAAAAGGACTGAAACTGATGCAATTGACTTTCATCATGCAACTGGGAGGTGAGCAAAAAATAAATGAGAGTAGAAAGAGAAAAAATATTATTACTGTTAGTATTGGTATTGTAGTCTTGCTCTGAGGTCTCAGAGCCCAGTGTCCAATTATGACTGGCAAACAAAGAGAGAAAACTGGTCCCAGTTCAAGGAATTTGTAATCTTTGAGAATAAATGTCATATGAATAAGATGGGGAAGCATGGAGAAAAAAAATACAATTCCAGTATTTTTATACACACACTTTTGAAACAGTGCTAGCTGTTAGGTATAAAGGAATGGGAAGTAATCACACTCTCCCAACTCTTTCCATGTTAACAGCTGCACAAAACCATTGCATGAGAAGCATAAGCAATACCTCCCTGCTCTGATCAGCAGTGACATCAGACTGACCCTGAGGGATTTCCAGGGAAGCCAGAGCAGCCCTGACACAGCAGTGGGGGGGGTCCCTGAAGCCTCTTCTGAACAAACCAAACTCTCCCAGCCTGTCTTTACAGCCCCCTGACCATTTCTGTGGCCCTCCTCTGGACTTGCTCCAACAGGTCCATGTCTTTCCTGTGCTGAGGACCTCAAAACTGGACATGATACTGCAGGAGAAATCTCACCAGAGCAGAGCAGAGGGGAAGGATCACCTCCCTCACCTGCTGGGAATGCTGCTTTTGATGCAGCCCAGGACATGGCTGGCTTTCTAGGCTGCAAGTACACACTGCTAATTTCATCCACCAGTACCCCTCAAGCCCTTCTCCTTACGACTGCTCTCAATCCCTTCATCCTCCAGCCTACTAGGGGTTGCCCTGACCCATGTGCAGGACCTTGCACTTGTCCTTGTTGAATTTCATGAGGATCACACAGGCCCACTCCTCAAGCCTGTTCTGGTCCGTTTGGATGGCATCTCTTCCCTCCAGCAATCAACTGAGCCTCTCATCTTGGTGTCATCTGCAAACTTGCTGTGGACGCAGGTAATCCCACTGCCTATGTCACTGATGAAGATATTAAACAGTACAGGTTCTGATATGGAACCTTGAGGGACACATCACACTTAGATCTGAACACAGCTCATTCTGCAGGGAAGGACTTTACTGGCTGGATTTCTAGTCAATGAGATAAAGGAAAAGAAAACACTTCAGCTATTTTATTTCTTTTTTTTTTTAATAGTCTTTCCCCTAGTTCTGACTGAAAGATTGACCTGACTCACAGGGAAACATTGCCCAGGAGAACCACTGCAACTAATTCAACAAGTGTCACTGAATACTCAACACCAAAAGAGAGATTTTCTCCCTCCAGTTGCAGAAATGTTAAATGACTTTCAAGGACAGCAGTAAAAATGTTTTCAGACAGGAAGAGCAATTTTCAAGCAAACAGTCCCTTCTTTAAGTTCTCTGCTCATTTTTGCCATGAATGTTGTCCTTTCTCCACTTTTGTATCTCTCATGGAAAAGGACTAAAAGTGCCACCAGTGGATATCTGGGCACGTGGCAGAGGAATGTCCTAGTGATAATAATGCAAACAACATGATGTTGTTCTCATGGAGATTTCATACTGGCTTGGTTATTTCTTGGGATAAATGAAACCACAGTGCCTGATAGACCAGATCTTTGGATGGAAGAAGGGGGCTATTGGAGCCAGGCTGAGAAAGATCCATAGGACAGCAGCCCTATTCCATCACAGCTTCTAGGGACAGGCTCCCTCACCAGGGATCAGGCAATGGGAATTTGGCAGTACTGTAAATGCCAGTAAAGACTGCTGTTATTACAGCAGTACCTAGCAGTACCATCACAGATGAAATTTATCTGTCAGAACTACAACTCCCTCCTTTCTTCCCCTGGGCTCAAGGGAAGAGGTTAAACCAAGCTTCAGAATTTGCTTTGGTAATATGAGCTTAAGCTACTGAGAAACATTGCTCTCTGCAGTGGGTGACAACTGCTATTTTAATAGTGCTGCTGTATCTACTGAAAAACATTTCCATTATCACAGTGCTGCTCAAATTAAAGTTCTGTGGGGTTTCTTGCTTATTTTCCCCCCAAAAATGTAATTTTGAACTCCTTTTTTCTTCCCTGTAACTTATTTATTAAAGCTTTCAAGGAAGAACAAGATACAGATGGAGTTATTTCAGGTTCAGGTTTTTGGAGATTACTGAGGTTCAAGAAAAGAAGGTATAAAAAACTTGTTGTGTTGGAAACCTAATAAGTGTAACTGCAAGAAAGTCTGCCAGAAACCCTGTAAGATGTATTAGGACTATGACATAGTCACCACATACACATTATTGCAGAATTTCACATGTTGAATGGGTCTTTTGGAGGTCTCCAGGTCTCACCTACCACTCCAAGTGTGACCAACCAGATTGTGATGCTCCAGACTATGACTGGTCAAGGTTTGAGTATTCCCAGGGGTGACAATCCCTCAGCCCCTCTGAGCTCCTGTCCCACTGTTCAACCTCTCTTATGCTGAAAAAGTTCTTATTTAAATCATGATTCTATGGCTCTATGTTGATATTTTCCATGTGCATGTGAGAGGAGTCTGACTCCATCTTCTCCGTATTAGGTAGGTAGTTTTGGACACAATAAGGTAGTTTTGGACAGCAGCAAGGTTTCTCCTGAATCTTATTCTCTCCTATTCTTTCAGCCTCTCCTCATATGTCACTTCACACACATACATCACCATTTACCTGCTTCACTACCATAAGTCCTTCCATTGGACTCAAGCCAGTACATCAATGCTTCTCTTGCATGAGGAGATGGGGCCAAGAGTGCAAACACAGGTGGCTGCAAAAGGTTCCCTTGCCTCCTTTTGCTGCCAATGGATTTATAGAAGCTCTTCCCATTGCCTTATGTCTCCTAGGTTAGCAATCTGTACCTCAGGACAAGTCACAGCCTCTAAAATAAGCTCTACTTTACAATACAGCCTGTCTGGTAACTTGGGTGTTTTCCCTAATATATTTCCTAATATATTCCAGATTGCAAAGAACAGATTCTAGTTCAGAATCTCTGACTTAATACTAACATTTTATAGGCCTGGATCACAGTCTAAGGGTACATGTGTTTTTCTGGAAGCTAGAAAGAAGTGATTGCTATGAAAGAACACCCAGCACAGGATGCTCACACTAAGAAATTTGCTCCCAACAAGGGCAGAACCACCACAGTTCCTGTAAGCATCCAACTCATCTCAGTCCCAGTACCAACTCATCTCAGTCCCAGTATTACCTTCCCCATCTCTCCCCAGTCCAGCCACCACTAAACTATTTGCAGAACAGACACAGGCAGAGACAGTGCAAACTTTAGAATTTTGATGGCAGACAATCAGTGATGCTGTCATTATGTTTTAAAGATTTCTGAGCATCTCTGATATCTGGAAAAAAATGTAATTATTCTATATGAACACTGAGATTCTAACCTTAGAGCCCGACTTCAGAAACCAGGATCACTGGCTTAAAATTAACACAAGCTGTCCCTGTAGAGGCTATTTTTAACATGTGAATGAAGGGGAATAAAAATAAGAGTTCATATTTTAATAGGTCTAACACACGTCAGAAATTCTAATCCCCTTATACACACATTTGCTGAGTATATGATCTGGTTACATACAGGAAAAAAAAGCAAGCCCATACCTTTTATTGCACCCACAATATTTTGGTCTAGTCCTTTCCGGTTGTCATTGAGGCCTCTTTTCCTCTTGCCATTTGGTAAAGAGTTAGCCAAAGTCTTGTCATCAAAAAAAGCACAGACCAGCTTCCTGAAGAGCAGACTTCCTGAGCGAGTGTAGTTTGATAAGATAGAGTCCAGCTGAGATTTCGGCATGAAGACATCAAAGCCTTCAGCAAGTTGCACTTCTGGCTACCAAAAGAATACAAATGTTTCAATTAAAAGAGCATTCAAAGACATTACTTTACTTCTATCATCCATCAGACTTTACAATCACTTAATCAAACCATGGATCTTTTCCCAGCTAGTCAGTACCACAGCAGCTGACTTCATTGAAATCAAACCCCATCAGTGAATAAGCACCTTAAAAGGCAAATCAAATAATCAGCCTCATGTCCAGCCTCTGTAATAGTTAACAATTACTGACATTATTTCCAGGCATTCAGCTAAGAAAAAGAGATACCTTTCAATATTGGATAATAATGACAAACCAGAGGATCACCCCAGAGCTATACTCCTACATCCAGCTTTTTGGGTATTTATCTAAAAATTTTATGGACTTGTTTCACTGCTAAATGATGTGAATGAGCATGATGAGATGTTTCCAAGAAGGATAACTGTAGAGAAACAAGATAAACCAGGTGCCTCGAGTTGCCAAAGAGTGGGTATGAGTCCACCTGTGCCTGGTTAGGACAGGCCCCCTATTACCAGGGGGCCAATAAAGGTGGGACACACACCCACAGAGAGAAGCTCACTCTTGTGTGAGGCAGTGGAGAGGCCAGCAGCTCGTCGAGCCTCAGGAGCAAGAAAGGCTCTTCCCGCAACAGATAACTGGCCTGTTCCATGTGGTTTCCCAAGAGAGCCTCCAATGCAGACACAGCCCATGAGTGTAAGTAAATGACAAGTTTAGGTTGCCCTTGGAGCCAGTGCTTGCTGATGATCCGTTTCTCCCTCTTTTTCATATTTCCAAAATATGTTGTTAGAACAGGATGATGTTAGACAGACAGCTAACTTCAGCACAAAATCCCCTCAGTGGTAAATCCCAGGGATTTACACAGCTGCTGGAAAGTGAGATGGAGAGGAAGAAGAGGAAACAAAATCCCCCTGTATTTCACAATTGTCTTGTCTCAAGTACTCTGTGGGCCAAAGCAGTCTTCAAAGAAGTCCCTTTACTAAGAATCTTTTTGCTGCCCCTGTCTGTACATATCAGAAATTACATGAACAATATTTGCAGTATTTTCTTCTGTGACTACCACACAGTGCTTACACAAGATGTCTGTATGGAATAACAGTAAATCTAGAATAAAGATACAACATGGATAAAGTACTTTTCTTAAGATATTATCTGGAATTTTGCAAGGAGGGAAAAAAAGTGGTGGTCATTATGTAAAAAAATAAACTAACATTACAGCTTTGCTCCTAATAATTTGCTATTTTTTCCCCCTTATATGAAAATACAGGCACCAGTGATGCTATATTTTCAAAGATGTTTACAGAGCAAGAGCAAATGCTGCCTCCCATCAAATCACCTGGAAACATCTTGAGTCTAGGCAGAAGAAAGGGCTGCCAATCTCCAAAGTATTTGGCTGTGTAACTCTTTCTCCCTGGATTTTTCAGAATGAGTATCAGGAGAGTCCCAGCAAGAATAGTATTTTCAAAGCATACACTGTAACTGGATATGCAGTTTTGTGGGAGAAAACTGAACATTAAAAGGGTTTAGGAAGCCAGGAAGAAGAAGCTTAAAATATACAGATAGTAATAAAAAATAGTATCTAAAAAGCACCTAAGTTTCTCAGCTTGTTCTGGATGAAAAGTTGATTTTTTTACCTTGAGAACTTTCAAAATGTTGGAGCCAGCAAAACAGTCAGAGTTACTCTATTTGACATTTGACAATCTTATGTAGGTGTAGGTGGGTTTTCAGTTTGTTATTCCTAAACTTTCTGGTGACAGAAGAGATTTTCAAGTGTAAATGAGCATGGACCAAGTTTGCAACTTGGAAAAAACTCTACTTCATGTTAATCAAAACCCAGAATGTAGTTGTCATGGTGATGAAGGTACCCTGTCCTATTCTGGGACCTGGGGCTTGTGGGTTGTGAAAGAAATCTAAGATGACCTCAGTGATTTAAGATGCCTTGCACAGACAAATCATCTCCACTAATACAGCTATAAAATATATTTGAAGCTTGGCGTACACCAGCATGGAGGAGTCAATATTATTTCAGTTTTGACTGTTTTATTCTTAATATATGAGTCAATTTGTGTATTAGCAAAATAATTTGAAGGTAAAATCCTGATTTATTCTTGCTTTCCTTTAGTAGCAAACTGATCTTCAATCAAAGACTATCAGTAACCAAGTGAACTTTATGATCACTTTGAATGCAGTTTCTTAAAAGGAAAAACACTTTTTAGCAGATAATGATTATGGCATAAGGAACTGGTGGGTAAACTATTTGGGTACAATAAAATAAATAACACCAGACTGCCAAAGACTTTTGCTGTGCTAAAATTCACACGCAGTAAATTAGATTTAATCCTAGACGTTTTACTAGGCTCTACTAGATAGATTAGAAATGATTAGAATATAAATGGAATATTATAACAGTAAAAAAAAAAAAAAACCAACAAATCATGAGAAAGTTGAATTAAGAGTAATATATCATTATATTTAAAAAGTAGGTTGTTGATTCATGGGCCAGATTACGAGTTGGTCTCACAAAGACTTCTTCCATCTCTGTAAGTAGCAGTATTTCACCTCAGCAAATCTGAACTAATTGCATTGGCTTCAGTAGCCCCTGTTTTACACATATTAAACTCAGATTTTTCCTAAAGTTCAGCAAATGTTGGCAAAATAATGGTGACAACAGTCGCAGTGTATGACAGAGCACACACTGCACACAACCCATGCAATATTCTCAAGGGAACATTTATTTATGGTGTCTTTCAGTTTTTTTCAGGCACTCAGACACACTGGTCCTGCGCCCACTGAAGATGCTTCTGAATAAATAGAAGAGGACAGTACTGCCATTCACTCTGAAAGATGTGGCTTTCTTTGGCTTTCTCAAAATGTTTGAGGTCACATTTTATCTTGCTGTTAAATATATCTATTTTCAGAACTGTTTTCTTTCCAAAGACAAAAACTAAATCAATTTGTTTGTCTCGGGGTTCTGCCTCTGTAAATTCAGTCAAGCAGCCACTGTGGTAAACAGAGGCCAAAGCACAGCAGGGCAGATGAAGACCTGATTTATGAACCACAAGTTCTCTTTTTTTTTTTTTTTACCTCAGGTAAACTGGCACCAACCTAGAATTGTGTCCAGCGATCGAACACATTCATAAAGCCAAATAAATTCCCTTGCAAGTACAAAACTGTTCTCAAAACCGTATTTCAAGCTGAAAAAAATGCCACAAGCAAAGAAAAATTCCAAGCACAAGCTTCGTATTGGAGATAAATCACCAGTCCCTCCCCAAACCATTCCCTCAAACTTTATTATTATCACTATTTTTTATTATTCTTATAATACCACAAAAGGAAAACCTCTGAAAAAGCATCAAAGTAGTTATTCTGTATCACTACACCAACTCCACGGCATAAGACTGCAATCTAATTAGTGGTGTGGCTTGCATCTATATAACTGAATTATCATGACTGCTCTTTTTTATTATTAGTTCCTACTTCCAGAAAAGTAGAACATTATCTGCTGCATTGTTTTCATTGATACAGAATTTAATTATGTTTTTCTAGCTCATACTACTTAGGAAATTGGAAACTGCCTGCTCAAAATTAAAAATATATTAAGAGAAATTAATGATCAGTTTATTCATCAGTGAACTGGTTCACATGACACCTATCTGGTCATTCAACAAAGCCAATCAGCACCAGACACGTGAAATTTCTATCAGCATATGTGTTGTGTGAATCAGGAAAACATGCCCACTGCAATTTTACATGTGACAAGGAGAATGTGACATGTGCCACATTCTGACAGTGGCAAATTTTGGCCCCCTAAGTCACACTGACATCAGCATCAAGAATCCACAGGAATAAAGACCCAATGACCAGACTCAACAAAGGTATGAACTTCATAGAGGTGAGGAGTCCCCTGAACCCCTTTGGACCAACCAGGCATAAATGCAGAACATAAACAGATCCCTGCATGATAATGGCAGATGTGTGGACTGCTCATCAGCAAATTTCATAGTTGTGAATGGTTTATACAATGCAGCACTTTTCAGGGCTCCTGATCTCATGGTGGGTCTTTGCAACAGGTAAGCTGAAGAACTTTCTACTTGAAGCTCTAACAACAGGCTGTCTGGAACTCAAGGAAGAACTACATGCTCATGGAAGTTGGAAAAAACCCAACAAACCAAACCCAAAAAATTAGCACTCACCTGAAAAAAACCATCCCATACCTTTGTAATGATCACTCCTCAAGTCTAACCCTACTGTCTCCATTCAAACCTACCCAAGATTTGCTTTTTTATTCCAACCAGAGCAGACACATCCCAACCTGACTTGAGGACTGATTCTCCTGAATGAGTTACTGCTTTAAAATTCTGTCATCTGACATATGAAAATATGAACTTACATCTGATGAAGCTGATTCAAGGATAATTCCAAATCCTGAAACAGGGGCTTCTGGTTTTAGGGGGGGTTCAACTGCTTGCAGACTTGATCTTTCTGAGTTTGATGACAGCTTCTTCTCGTTCTCTGCAGCGCTGGGCTTCTTATTCATGGTAATTAGTTCAACAGATTTGAGGGGCAGTTTTTTCTTTTTATTTCTCTTTCTGGATATTGTTGACTTCTGTGCACAAATCAGGGGAACAGGAGGCTGCTGCCTGTTCTGAGTCCCAACTGAAGGGAAGAAAGTAATGAATTAAATTTATAGACAAAAGCACACGTATAGCCAGGCAGAAGCATCCTTAAACTGCCAACATACTGAACTCATCTTCTAGATAAGCTTTACGGTTTTCAGGGCTGTTTGTGCATGTGAAACAGTTGCATTTTATCACCTTTGCATAATTTTCCAATCTGTACAATGGCAATAATGACACTGTGCCCCACTATGAGGTTTTTCAAGACGTACTGATGAATAGTGTTCTCGGAAAATTAGGAATACAAGGCTCTCTTTCCTAGTGACCACTGGATAGCTGGTGACATGAAGGACTTCAAGCAATGATTCATTTGCATACCCACTTGAATGACTAAGAATCTCATTGTCTTTGAGCATCTTCTTCTGACAAAATAAGATAATACAAGTGCTAATGCAATTACAGTTATTTTTATGAATGTAGTTACCAAGTTAATTAGCTCAGCCAGAACATTTCAAGTACCATTATGACAAGAATGAGTGAAAACACTATTCAGTAGTTTAATTTCTGGGAAAAAAGTAATGTAAAGTTGCATGAGATTTTTCTGCTCATACACAGGAACTTGCAGTTACTGTGTTACCTCTGAAATATAAGATACCAGATGCTTACTACTGTTTTGCATTTTCCAGTATCCACAATAATTTGTATAAATTAAAGTACAAATCTTGAACTTGTATTAAAGTGAGAGAGTCCTCCAGCAGAACACTATGCATATACAATTATATGTCTGGATGAATCAGTAAGATCAAGGTCAAAACAAACAAACAAAAGAGCCAGAAGTGCCATATGTGCAAATCAATCTCATTTGAGCTCCAAGTGAACTCCAAATAGTCCTCATCTACAACGACTGAGAAAGAAAACAAACAGAATCCTGTTTTTTAGAAGATTTCTGGGATAATTCTTTTCTGGGGAGGATTTACAAGACTGTAATTTGTGTTTTATCATTTAAACAGAATGGTGTTTGAATATTAAAATGTTATTACACTTTCACTGTTGCACTCACATGTTCGATTTTTTTCCTTTTAGCAATGGAAATGCCAAGTGATTATTTTTCTCTGCAAAACCATCACTTTTTGTATACCAGAAAATACAAACTATTCCCAGTGAATCAAGAGATGTGCTAATTAACAAGGTACTTATAGTACAGATACATAATAAATAAGAAATGATCCTGGTATTGAGGAGCCAGCTGTTCTGGTATAAACCCCACTTCTGTACCTCTCACCCACAAGCAATTTTTAATCACGCATGTAATTTCCATGAAATTGGTGCAACTGCCTAAGGAATTCCCTGCCCCAGCAAAGATTGCAAATCTGGGCCTTTGTGGGCTTCTTTGTGAATCGATGACTTTTAGAAAAGCATTTTGATGTGTAGCAACTGATATTACAAAACCTGCCTGATCCTCCCCGTCGCTCACTCAGGCGTTATACGCCACCGAGACAGGGACCTGAGCCAGCCCTTCACTCCACCCAGATTTCACTTAATTACTCAACACTCCCTTTTCTTACAGAGGTTACTCAGTGACTCTTTTAAGAGAAAAACCTCCATGGCTCCACTCCCCACCACAATGGGAGCTCAAATGACAAAATCTCCAACATCTCCAACTCCTCATTAGTGTTCACCCTAATTTTTAGGGAGCCCAGAGGCTGCAGCTTCATAGCAGCCTACAATGACCTATCTAACTCCCACATGCCATGGTCTTGTTATCTTTAGTGCTCTCCTGGCTCTGCACTCTTCTGTTTCAGTTCCTAACCTAGTAGAAAACTAGACTCAGTAGTTTTCCCCAGTAAACAGATTATTACTGGTTCAGCCAGCAGAAACAACTAGTGAACCAGCATGAAGGGTGGAGGCCACAACATGCAGGAGCTGGCTAAGTTGAGGCTACTATCTTGAAGCTGTAACTTGAAAGATCTTTCAGTAAAGTCTCTTGCAGTAACTTTAAGTGGCTTTCCAATAATTTTTTTTTTTTACCCCTAAGATTAGTGAACTGGTAAGCAAGTAACAGCATTTTGCACCCCTGAATGAACGCACTAGAAAAACAAACTGGGGGTGGTTACAGCACATTAACCTGCCCACTCAGCTTCCACTCCTAACCACATTAGATTGTTGGCTTTTGTTGCTGTTGTTGTTGTTTTAATTTAGCCTGAAAAGATTCTTACAAGATAATATCCCATGCTAGAGGTAAAAATCTGATAGGTAAAAATAACACTTCCAAGAAGCCTGTGAAAATTTAACTTTGTGTCAAGAGGGCAGGAAACAGTCCAAGTTTTCCTGAGTCTCCAAATAGATTTCTGTATTACTAGATTATTCCTTCTAAAAAGGTGATTGTACTGGGTATGCATGTATGGAACCAGTCACTGTACCTGCTTGAATCTGCATCAGTTTTCGCATGGTTTTGAGCTCTTGAAGAATAGCCTGCAGGGTTGACTGGCAATTACATGTACAACAGTTTGGTCCAATTGATGAATTCACAATTGGTATTTCTCCTGAAAGAGAGAGGAAGGGAACAAGGAAGAGACAATGTAACCCACACAAAAACACCCTATCAGCAATTACCAGTAGGTATTTATTACCAATACAGCCAATTGTGAAATCAGATCCAAAGCAAGAGAGCAAATAATTTTCAACGTGGTCCCTTTTAAGAGACAGGGACCAGTAGTTTTTATCCAATTACTAGAATGTGCAATTATATACAGTAGGGGATGCAATGTTACATGGGCTGAAGAAGACTGCTCGGAGTGTGAATACAATGCACTCTTCACAGCAGGGCTCTCTGTTGTCAGGCTACTTCATCTTGAATAACAATAGCACCAAACCTCATTATAAACATCCTCACTTTATCACACACACACAAAAAGCCCATCTCCAGGAACAATCTTACAAAGAATGAAGACAGTCTGTGTAATAAAGGTTTATACTGTACATCAAATGAGGGCCTCAGAATTTTTAAACTACTTGAATATTACACACAATTCTTTACCATGTGAGGAATTGAGAAGGAAAATAAAATCCCCTTTTTGGAAAAGTAAAATAAAAGCCAGAATGGAAACAAATCACCGTCAAGAAAAGCTTTCAGATCTGCTCCTCTCTTTGCTAGACTGGGATTGTTTTCTACAGCACATTTTTGGAAAAGTAAAATAAAAAACAGAATGGAAATGAATCACCAGCAAGAAAAGCTTTCAGATCTGCTCCCCTCTTTGCTAGGCTGGGGTTGTTTTCTACAGCACATCTTCCAGCACTGACCTACAAGATTCCCTTTTTTAGATGAGTATAGCAATTCAACAGATTCTTGTTTTCTAGTAATTCCTACAAGTGTTTAGCTGAATTTATATTTAGTTCTAGCCCTTTGCAGTGCTTTTATTACTGCTTTGCTTTTGGGAAGTTTTGCATTGTAGATCCTGAATTAGGACTGGCTGTAACAGCTGAAAGATTTCAAGCTGTAGCTCAATGGTGGTATTCTGCACTTCAATTTTAAATAGCTAGATTTAACACTGCAAATAAAAACTTTCAAAATTCAACAAAACACCTAGCAATATCTGCTTGTAACTGAGGCCAGATGAGATGCACCTCCTTCATTGCAAGGTGTGCTTACAGTCATTTTAAATTGATGTCTGTTTTACTGCTCACCAAAGCATGCAAAGGGAGGGATGATCATTTTATGAAGATAGGTACAAATGGATCTTACAAAAATCATCTCACTTGGTGTCACACGTGGTGGACTTGAACGTGATTTCCCTTCTTATTCCATAGCCTGACAGTTACCAGGTGCCCTTTAATCATTACCTAGCTAAAGTGAACATAAGCAACTCATCTAATCTTAGCTCATAAATCCTCCCATTTTTCATTACAATTTTTGCTTCCCTCTGAAGCCAAACCAGGCTATTAATAGCTTTTCAGGTGTAGTTTGTGTTCTTTAATCAGAGCTCCCTGATGTCAGACCCACACAGGTCCCCTGACTTCAATCCTCATTTGAAATGGCTGAAAATTTGCCCACCACTGCACCCTTTCCTGCTTCTTCTCTCCTCAGATCTCCCTTCCCAGCCACTTGGTTTTCTACCTCTTTCCATTCAGTCCTTGAGTTCTCAAGCAACATCTATCAGGCATCAGCAAACTGGTGGGCATTCTCCCAAAAGTCAGCTACTTGTGAAGCTAACCTGACATGTCACTAAAGACTGCTGACAACTTCTGGATGTCATTCTCCTCCTTCCCTCAGCTATTTATGTTGTCCACACTACTGCAATTTGCAAATTGCAAATTTTGGCATTTTAAAATATCATCCATGGACAAAAACTATTAATACTGCATTAAAATAAATAGAATAGCTTAAGAATCTCTGCAAATCTGGCAAATACAAATGCAACAGTTCCACAGGCTTCTTCTCTCCAAGGTTTCAGCTGTAACTACAAATCTTTAAAAGTAAAAAGTGATCCAGAAAACAGACTAAGAGTTTCAACTTAAAACAAAAAGAGGTTACTGACTCAGCAGGACTCTGCCTAGTTTGATCTCATCCTTCTTTTGTATGCTGTCTATTCAGACTCAAAATTCCTTGGGGCATGGATGGGATTTTATCTTTTCAATGGTCCAGAAAATGTTTAGCCCATTGTTACAGGTACATGGAGAAAAAAAAATAATGTTATCTTTAGCTTTGCAGCAGATGACTCAGATCCTCAACTTGGCTCCACCAATACCCTTCACATATCTGGTAGACTTTCAGGTACATGAGGTTCAATACTTATAATTCAATAGCATCAGCATAGTTCCATACCTTTCAGTAAGACAAGCAGGGACCCCAGAAACAGAGTCCCAGAAAATGAGGGAAGTTGTACTAATAAAAGACAAGTACATAGCAAGAACATTCTTCCTTAAGTGCTTTCTCAGTTGTTTTGGTCTAATAAGGATAAGGCCCATCTTCTCTCTTGGTCAGAATCCAATATTCTCCCTGCTCATTGCAGAGGGGCTGGATTAGATGACCTTCAAAGCTCAACCCAAACTATTCTATGATTCTAGTGGGCCTCTGGAAGTAGTACCTGAAGGACTACAGCAGGAGACAGGGCTGGTGGCTTTTGTTTCCTTCTTAGCAAAGACTACATTGTGGTGAATTGCATGTGAAAACTTGAACAAATTGTATCATTAACCTGTACATCTCCCCTGTTGCAATATAACGTGTTCCTAGTGGAAGGACACAGGCTCCTGATGAAAAAACAAAGGGTTTATTTCTCCACTGAGGTGTGGGGGATTTACATTATAATCCCCATTAGCACTGATAAAAATTACCCATATGAATCTACCATAGGTACTGGAAATGGGAAAAGAGACCACCAGTATTTCAAATCAAGGCAGGATTCTACTGACTACATACATATTCATGATGTTTTTTTATTTTCTTTCTATCCTCCCTCTTCTGATCAGTTACTGTGTTGTAAGAAACATCTTGTAGACTGTTCTCAGTCATTGTTTCAAGCACTATCTTTATCATTTTTAGAGGACAAAAGCAACCCTTTTCAACTTGTTATAAATCAATTTTTAATTTTAAAAGGAGAGCAGACTTTTTATTTTTATGAAGGAGTATTTAAAGAGCTATCTCCCTCTCTTTGGAAGCTTGCCAGCAGGCAAATTTGATGATGGTTTGTATGATTGAGAAGAGATGACATAAATATATTAGTTGCTTCCTCCATGTGAGCAGCAAGTAGCCCAGAACAATGGTTCTTGGAGCTGGGTCTGCAATGAGTGAATTCACCTGGTGTAACATTGATACCACAAGTTTACATTCAAAAAGCACACAAGTTCAATCCAATGAAAACAATCTTGACATAACCAAAAAGCAATTCAGCTGCTGCATCACTGCTGGATTTTCCTTTTCTCTCATCTGTTTTTGCCAAAGGCTTTTTCACAGCTGCTTTCTACCATCACCTATTAAAGATCCATTCCAGACCCTCCTTGAAGCACCTCTACCATGTGAGTAGGTAACCATACTAGTTAGATGGAATTACCATGCCTATTACATTAGAATTCCAGTAATTCAGGCAGCCTGTAACACATACCATGGCTTCTTACAAGGTACCTATCCACAATGGACAGAAACAGCATCTGCTATAGATGTTTGGACCTCTCCTCAGTGATGATCCAGTACTGGCAACCCCAGGTCATGTCCTACCAGCTTATGTCCTCCCTGAACACTTTTGCTCTAATGAGTTTAAACACCATAGTAAGCACCAAGGAGTATCATCTTTGTTCTTGTTCAGCACTTCTACACTCAGCCTTTAAGGTCTTTGTCCGTCCCCTGAATAACATCTAAAATATTGAGTTAGATGCTCAGGCTCCCAATATAGGGGATGGAGGGAAATCAGACATGTTGTTACAATGGCCTCCCAAAAGAGGTATGTGCTGGGGGAGGAGCAGTTTCAGAGCTTGCTCACAGCCCAGAATCGCATCAAAAAATTCCTGTTCCTGCAGACCAAGCTCCAGAAGCAAAGCAGCAAAACTGACTAGAGATAGACACCTCGAACCAAATATGCAGATTGTTTTTTCACAGGTGGCCAGTGGAGAGGGCTCACACCCATCTTTATGTAATAACCTAAAAGACTGCATTCCTTTCTGCAGCAGGACAGCTGCAGAGGGAGGGGTGGAAGGTGCCTCCTGGTGCACTTCCCCATGAACTGGGAGCCTGGGCATTCACCCTGTCCAGCCCAGGAGGATCACTCAACCCAACCCTTCTACTGTCTCACAGACAGTTCTAACCTGTAAGAGATCATAAATCAGCTAAGCCCTTCCTCATACAAAAAATTAAAGCACTGACATTTTCTTGCATATGGGGCCAAATCCTGTCACGATGTTTTAGCTCAGATGCTGAATCAGGCCCCTGAGGGAACAGAGATGCTGCTCCACCTACTTTCTGGATCTGGGAACCAGGCACCTAAGCTGTGCAGGCTTGGGCACTTCTGTGCATGCTGAGAACTGTCCCTGACAGTGCCCAGGGACTCTCTGGGCAAAGAGGGAGATGTGTGATGAACTTCAAGTCCTTCCCACATTCAGAGGGTTGTTATGATGGGATTTTGAGAGCATACTTTTAGACCTTGATCCTAAATCCAATCAAGTCTTCTCCCCTCTCCTATGAATCTGCATCTTTAAAAAAAGCACAATAATTTTTTGTATTATAAAATAAAATAAAACTATCATGACTTACTACAAGATCTTTGTCAGGTCACCTGACACCTCTGTGCAAATCATTGTCTCTACAGAGAAATGGTCAATCTGGTGAAACCTGGGGCTGTATGTTTCTTCAGTGCAGTGACAGTACTTCCTAAAGGACAGTGCTGAGAATAATAACTTTTTTTGTTTGTTTATCTGTTATAAACAATGAGAACCTGTATGTCTCTAGAGGACACACAGTGGATGCTCCCATTGGGAAGTATGAATATCTTCAGAATCAGCTGGAGATTTATGATGTTTTCAGTTGCAATCTCATAATTTTTTATTTTACAGAATTTGGAACTGAGGTACACCTTTGATATAACCCCCTCTTGAAATTTAGGGTCAAATATCAGAAGAAAAACTTTCTGAATTGAGTTTATATTATTAAAGATGACCAGCAGCAATCTGGCAGTAAAACTTCGAATTCTCTGGAACTTAAAACAACAAGGAAGAAGTATTTTAAGGGCACACTGCCATCTACTTTAGGGCAGAATTCCCTGCCAGCAGAAGATGGACCACGCTCTGGCACATGCTGTTCATAGGTAGATTCCATCATCTTTCCTCCAGTGGTCTGACTGGAATAAAATCCTAAGGTTATGATGGTATTTTTGTACCTGAATTTCAGTGGCCAGTTATAAGGCTGATGCCATGGCCTTTGTGAACATCAGAATCCTGCTCTGCAAGCAGTGTCACAACAGCACTACATTACTCATTGCAAAGAGGAGTGGTAGAGGTTGACATTTAATTAGCTAAGAATTTAATAACAATGGCATAAGCTGTTTTAATAAGTACTCTATAGAAATTAAGCCTGTAACAGCATTGAGTAATTCAGTCCTATCACCAGGAATCCATTTTAAAAGCTAAAGCAGATGGTAGCTGAATTACTCTGTGCCCATTTTCACACCTTTTCGAAGTGGTAACTATGTGCTCATTTTGTAGATTCTGAACTATAACTGATTTCAATGCAGCAGTACAATAAATCATCACAACAAAGGCAGAAATTTACAAGGAGGGAAGAAAAAAAAAAAAAAAGTACTATTCTCAGTATCTAATGCAGATCATACCATTGGATGTCACGGTTCGCGTTTGATTTTGGAACGTTTTGGATCGAGTTCCATATTGCCCTGAAAAATGGCTGGGTTGGGGTGATAATTCATTCCATGCACTGCTCTGTGAGGGATGAAGGCTGCCCTGGGACTCTGCAGGGGGATTCAGGCGCTGGGCCCAGGTTAAGTCTAAATCTTGGGGCTCCTCCTTCAGTTTTTCTCCTTCTTTGCCAACGCGTTGATAGATTCTTCCAGTGCTGTCATTCAGTAATCTTCTCATCCCTGTAATTTGTTTTTTAATTTCCCGGCTTTCATCTCCTAGTGAAAACAGAGCCACAGTTATCACTGTAAATTAGCAAAAACAGTAATTGGTAGATTAGTGACTTTAGCTGCCAGTAAGAGTTGGGGTACAAAAATAAGTAAATAAAGATGAGAAAGAAAAGAGATGGGTGAGTGGTTGTTGGCACATACCAGGCTATGCTTTAACACAGCTATGATTGAAAGACCTGAGGAACTTGGCTTTCTTGATGCTATTTCTAAAGCTTTGATGAGTAAGATTATTTCTCTTCCGAATGAAATATTAGCTAGACAAGTTTCAAATTATTTATCCTGTTAAGAGACTGATCCCATCCAGGCATTGACAGCAGTGGATATTTTCCCAAGCAAAGCCTAAAGGATTTTTTTTTTATATATCAGCTTGCTGTATGCTCAAGGATGAATCCTACAAAAAGCACCATACACACAGAGCAACACTGCATCTATTGCTTTTAATGAACAGGATCAGTTCCTTAGTGCAACGAATTTAACAGTACTGGCTTACAAAGGAATAAATTAAAAAGCAGTTAATATGTGTATGATCATATATATCCTAACTGCTGGATGTCTTAAAAATGTAGATTATGAAAACAAAATGGAAATATATACAAGAAAAATGTCACTGTTCCAAACAAATTTAGGGCATTTAAATAATAACAATTACATACTTTAATACTCCTGGCACCATTTAAGCATTAATTTTACATATGAAACTGCTGATTGCACAATGGATATATGTGTTTTGGGGAGATGATAGCTATTTTGCTCGTTGGAGCATGCATAACAATTCAGTAGTAATAAGGAAGTGTTCATAGCTCCTTCTGAAATAAGAAGCTTCTAATTTTATTTACTGGTAATAGAAAAACCAAACATCCTAAGCAAATAATAACAAAGATCAGGAACTTGATGAATCAACCTTCCTTTACAGCATGCTTAATACAGTAATACTTGGTATCCTCTCTTCAATTTACATTCTGCCTTCCCACAATAAACCTATTTTTGGAAAAGTGAGAGTGCAAAGGAAACTTCAGGAAAATAAAACCAATAGTGCTCCAAGGAATTAAGATGCAATGTGCACTGTTTCTGGTTCAACAAGGTATATGAAAACGAGCTGGTACCAGGCATGTGAATAATTTTATCAACGAAACAGCACAATTCAGTTGCCTAAACTTAAACACCCACTTAGGTAGCTGGACAGACCAGACAGCTAGAAGAGCAGAAACCCCCTTCCAAGATGGACCAAGCTGCAAACCTGGTGTGTACCTAGGGACACGTAGTACCCAAAAGAGGGAGGTTTTGGGCTCCAGGAGGTGAATAAGCAGAGGGGGAGAGGGCTTTACAATCTGCTCCAGCCTCTCAGAGCATCTCCTGCTTGACCTGGTGCACCAGTTCCCTGGGCTGGTGCCAGCTGGCTCCAGCCCACCCTCCTCCAGCAAGGAGAGTGGGTGGTTTGCAAGAAAGCTCCTAGTCCAAACTTAGAAAAATATTTGCCAACCCTGCACAGTGATACTCCAGCACTGTTTCCACTCCAGCTCAAGTGGTGAGAAAAGCCCTTTGCAAGGAAGTTCAGCTTCATGTGTATTTTGTTGGTTTGCCTGCGGGTTTCTGCTTGTGGGTGTGATTTAATTAACAAATCACAGCACCAATTCCTTTAAAATGACTCTTTTTGGACCCAACCCAACCAAGGGCTGACTGTTTGTGGTTCCTAACCTCAAGAGGCTGCAGAGTACCACCGGGCTCCAATTATCAAGACACTCAGACCCATACACTGAAGACTGCTTTCTCCTGCATGCCACTGGACCTACCCATCTCCAAGCTCCAAAACCTCCCCCAACACTGGAGCATGAAGCAATCCCTTACTGTTGAATCATTTTGCAGCACACCAGGCTCTCAAGAGTTTCGTGTTGGCAACCTGGACTTGTATGCCATAGCAAAATGCATCTGGATATAAAAAAACCATAACACCAACACCAACCCAACCTTCCCACCCACCTCCTCCTGTCGGGTGTAGTGACTGCATGCTTGTTGGCTGACACATTGTTGGAGGGATTAAATTTCCCTTACCCAATTACATTAATATTTTATGTTAATTGAGCTTATTCAGCCTTGATTCTGGTCCCTTGTTTCTTCATCTAGAGCCCTTCCTATACAGTGACATAAGCACACTTATTGTCAAACAGAAAAAAAACCCTATATTTATGCTACAGCAAACCCTGAACTTGTATCCTATGTAAATACACAGTGTTTAGTAGCTCTCTACCTAAAACTGGGAGATTCCCCACTTGTGAATTTGTTTGTTGGGGATTTTGCTTGTTTGTTTCCTGGGGGGATTAATTTATTTATTAATTTATTTAGGGGGTTATTGTTGTTGGGTTTTTTGTTTGAATCATCTTGTTGAGGGGTTTTTTTGGTGGTTTTTGGTTGTTTATTTGTTTGTGGAATTTTTGTTGGTGGGTTTTTTTTTTGGTTTTTGGGTTTTTTCCCCCCCAAAATATGTCTGGTGCATTGTAGGAAGGTCATTTAGAAGCAAAGCCTGACTTAGTCTCCAGCTCAAGTTTTCATCCCTCCTCTCCCAATTACAGCTTTTTGCAGCTTTTAATTTGTAACAGGCTGGAGACAGCAGCATCCTTCCTGACACAAGCTCAGAGGAGCTGCTGTTACACCCTCTAAATCTGCAGGCAGGCACATGAACAGCAACTGATTTAACTTCTTGCTCCCTGGCTATCTCATTTTGCTAGAGCCCAATGATAGCATTTTTTTTATTGACTCTTCCACTGCTGATGATTTTCACAGATAATAAGCATGTAATTTAAAAATAAAAAAAAAAAAAAAAGGATGGGCACAGGGAGAAAACCAAACAGCTCAGGCTACTATGTCCTACAGAAGAGCCAGGCTTCCTCTTAAATGCTGAATGGGGTAATCAAGCACACAAAAAAAATTAGTTTATTACAAAAATCTCCATGACCTATCTGTGAAAAGCCTCCTGAGATAGATGTTGAAGCTGGAGAGGAGTGATGCATGTTTCAGCCTCTATACATGTTCCAAGAATCCTCACCTCTCCCATAGAGATGGGGATGCCCCCAGCCAGCAGGCTACAGGTTTTGGCATTTGAAATATCCATTTGCTCCCTTTTGAGCCAATGAATTTACATGCAAAACACCAAAATACTTAAAAAACACTACTCAAAAAAGATAAGCACAGCAAATTACAGTCCTATTTAGGAACTTATATGTAAAGATTATAATAGTTGCAACAAAAACATATTAACAATTTTTCTAAATTACTGTTGCAGTTGTTTGTATGATGGCCCCTTACATAAAATCTATCTTTTCCACATGGCCTGACTGTAAGCTTATAAAACAACAAGAAAAAAGGCAAAACAAAGCCCTTTCATAAATACTACATCAAATGTCCATAAAAAGTAATTTCCGCAAAACTCATTTCAATCTCTTTCCTTACAGAAAGTGTGCACAGTATAAAAACTTCCTGGTTTTTAAGTTGTAAAAATGTTAAAAATTACAAAAGCATAAATGTAAACCTGAACTAATTCAGGATAAAGTGGCATCCACATGCTGAATGTGCACTTGTCTGAAGCATCAGACCTATAGCAGCTCCAGCTAACAGAATATTATCAATGATTTACTAATTCCATTCTTTGCCTCTATATGTCTGACTATCTTTTCATTATTATGGGTATTAAACTTAATGTAAATATAGCACACTGTGTGTCAACAAGTTATTACACTTTTCCAAAAATTTGTCAAGTATTATCACAGTGCTACAAAGAACTATCAAGTAATCTGCAACCATGTCCATACGTTAAAATATCAGTTCTATTCCAGTATTAGTGAAGTAGTAAACACATCTGTAAATAATGTTTGTGTTTTGAAGTGTATAAATGAACTAATAGAGTTACATTTAGACAATTTTCTGTATATGATGTTTTCTTCCTTTGACTTGTATAAACAAATAACCACAATGTTCTCTTAGCCCAACACTTTACAATTAATTTCTTCGTTTTTAACACTTATGTCTCTTATATGTTTTAGGAAATATTCACACTAACTTTTGTTAATACAGTTTGATTTTCTATGAAATAGCATTTGATTTTATGTTGTGTTTTGACAGATGAAACTCCTACAGAAACTTCATTTCTTGGGTATACAAATACAGATTTTTTCCTCCATCAGGCTGCCTGCTGAAGGTACTTTATATCTCACAGATTTCCACCTTTGTATCAAACCAGGCGGAAATAGATGAGTTCAGAAGCTATAGGGAGGGTAAGAACAGCAGCCATACAGTCAGGCACATGTCAGCTGACAATATTAGCCTGGTCTGTAAGGAAACAAACTTTCAGAGGTGAGAAAAAGTGGAAGTTGATGTATAGGGCTTGAAAGCTCAAAAAAAAAAATTGCAACAAGTTATATAACCAAACATATTAAATGCCAGTTTATTAGACATCACTTGAATGCTGCCTTGCCTGGAAGAGGGCCAGCAAAACTCAGCTGTTCTATTTGAAGATTTTGTAAGGGCTAATTCAGAGCAGCTCAAGGCACTGGGAGGCACATGTGTGCAGGACACAGGGCTCTGGTGCAGGGCCAGACCAAAACACTTTTTTGAATGTTATATACTTGTCAGCATTTAGAAGGGAGCTAAGCACCCCTTCTTGGCAAAACCAGTACTTATCAACCCAAAACTTTCAAAACTCATATTTTTGCCACTGTCATCTGATACTGCAAGTGGTCCTGAAATAGCCAATTGTGAAGGTCAGCGTGGGGAAAACAGAGGAGCCATGTGCACAATTCCTTGTGGGATCAAAGGTTTCCTAAATCACATGGGAAGTTATTGTGACTGCTCTGTGGGTAATTTGAATTGTGCATCTGTGTAGCTAAATTGATGGGGTAACCAAGCACTTCTCAAGTAAGTGATCTCCAGTCTTTACTGGCATATAAGAACCTCCACTGAACAAGTAACACAGGCAACACCACGCTTTGCAAATTAAAAACCTAAACCCTGAGCCTATAGGGAGAGCAGTGGTCACGAACAGTGTCAGCGGGTCAGGCAAGCAACATGAGTTATGAGCTGGGGAGTTAGACCACCCTAAGCTAACACAGAGGGACATTTAAACTGTCTCAGTTGAGGCATCTTAGCAGTGCTCTAAAATGCCATTTAAAAGGACTTATCCGTTTTCACATCACCACACAGAGAACTAGGATTATTCCTGCAGGAAAACTGGGATGCCATCAAATTAAGACTTCCTACTCCCAAACCAAGCATGGGAGTACACGAGGTGACTGCCACGCCTGTCTCCTACAAGACACAGAGTTAAAGAGCATCCCAAGCAGGAATATAAGCAAAGCAATTTGCAGAATCAAAACCAGAATCAGACCCTGGGACCGTTCAGCATTTGGAAGCTGGATCAGCCAGGGTGGCCAGGCCACCACCAACACAAAATAACTCCTTTGAAGAGGTTGGTGAAACACTTCCAAAACACCCAACTGGAGCAGATACAAAAGAACACGTTACACACTTTCATGCTACAGCTTAATCACTGAGGAAACAACAAGTGAGCAGTTGTTCAATTAATGTATTTATTCATAGGGTCATATAATTAAAATAATAATAATAGATATGCAACAACTTCCCTTGGTTCTAGGGAATATCCCAGGTTAATATCATGCCTCAGCCCCAAAGGGAAATGCTTTATGAATTCAGACCATTGGAGAGCACAGATCTATAAAAAAACCTTCCGTGCAGGCTTAATTACAGAAGTTACTGTTGCACCCAACAATATAGGCCTATTAAAAGTAACAAGTAACTTCACAGACTTGTGTTAAGTCAACTTTTTTTCTGTGAATAAATCACAAAGGGTATTATTTCTGGGACAGAATAAATTCTTGAAATTAGTGAGTAACTTATGCATCGTTCCCCTGCTCCAAAAACACATTATTTATTTTTACCGTGACATAGTGAAGTTATTAATCTGCTGCCTTCCATTTCAACAATGTGAAATGCTGTAAAATGCAGACACCTGCATTACAGTACATTTCAGTTCCACTTTATATCAGTCATAAACATCTCTGTTTTGGACATCTCTTCAAAACAAATGCTGCAAGCACACTGTGTGTAGCATTCGATTTTATGAAACTATAAAAGTTCTTCACTGTTAATTACACAGACAAATGTCTCATCACACATTTGGTTACCAGGATAATATAATTAGTTTTCTACATTAACCTTTCAAACATAGAGCCTGGATTTCAAGCTGAAAGCATTGAAAAAACACTCAGTCTGGAGGTATATTATATTTCTGCTTTTGTGTGTGATGATAATAAAATACTAAAACTGAAAAAAAAGCCAAACCAACAGTGTGGTGTATGCAAAAGATATTTGCATGTAGAAAAGCCAGGTTTAACATGCACTGTTCACAAGATATTGTTGTATGGTCGCCTTGTGGACTTGTCCAAGTCTGGGCAAGAAGCCTTGTGACAGAAGGTTTATGCTGATAACAGATAAAAGCTGAAGTCATGTCTGTCTTAAACCCTGTCCATAATCAAGGTTTAAGCACTTCACTTCAGACAGCCTCCTCCCATTCTGGTTGAGCAGTCTGTCCTGGCATCAGATAACTAAGCCCCTTTCCTTCAAAACAAAAGAGATGCCAGTCCTGCAAAATTCAGGAATGATGTTTGCCCCTCAAATTTTACAAACATCTCCACTGCACCCCCTAAGCAACCTTCCTAAGCCTACCAAGATCAATTCAAAAAGCAGCTGAGCTTCATACCATTGCCACCAGAGCTCATGTCCACTGCCATGGCCTCTCATTGCTCAAGTTTTCTCCAATTTGAAGCCTGCTTCCACAAAGCCACATTTTACCCATCTTGAGCTTGGTGCAAAAAAGACATCTAAGTCAAACAGGACTTTCTGGACATCTGATCTTAATACATTTGCATGTTAAAAAACTTATTCTTCTAAATTACTCATTTATTCTAGAAAACCCCCTCTTCTAAGCAGTGCCTTTCTACAGTTTGAGTTCATGGTTCTCAACACACATTGTATTCCAGATAAAGCTTCACTCGTTCATAAAATGGTATTAACATTGCATCTTTGCTAAATATAACAGTTTCAATTATGTATCCTACCATCCTTTTGAAGATGTATCGCCTTGAGGTGATACCATGGATCAGTTAAAACACCTAAATTGGAGAACAAACCTGACTCTACACCAACAAGTTGGAGTGAACATAAATCTGGGATGAATTTTGGCATAAAATGGTGAAATCAAATGAAGCAGTGGCTACACCTGAGCCTCCTGCATCACCTCCTCCACCTCACCGAGCTGGGTAAAGTGTTGGGATCCCACCACTCCTGAAGCACATGGAAAAACAACTCCATGCAGTATGAAATTCTTTAAAGGAAAGCTGAAATGCCAAACACCACTCATCCCAGATTGCCGTGGAGAAGTGGGGACTCAGATTTTGAGTGTTTTCATTTGGGTTCAGTCCCTGACACTGCTTTCCCTGCCTCTTAGATCAGTGTGCTTGTCACTAGGAATCTGAATAAAAGTGGACACCACAGTAACCTATTGAAGAGGCAGTGGTCATGTGAGCTCTGAGTAACTTACTAAATTGAACCCAACTCTCAAGGAAAAGAAAAAAAACAACCAAATGAAAAAAACCTAACCTACAAATCTTTCATGGTCATACATCATTCAGCCTTGTCAAAACCCACACGCTTTGAGGAAATCTGAAAGTCAGACACTCAGGACATTGTCAGGAAACAGCACGTTTTCCCTTGCATAGCAACTGGGGGTGGGCTCACAGGACTGCAAATCTGTGTTTCAGCACCTGGTAAGAAAGATCCTTGATACGACTCACATTCTTTAAGGTTAAATTCTGACCAGCTCTTGAATAGATGAACTTAGGCATTTAAATGCCAGAGCACATTCAGTCTCAAGAAAAAGACAGGGACACTCACAGAACTGCCAACAAACCAAACCCAGTGACAACACAACCAAATCAAAACCCATTGGTCTGGCTCATGGCACAGATGTCAAAAGCACAACCTCCTGCACACAGAATAGAATCACAGAATAATTTGGGTTGGAAGGGACCTCTAAAGGTCACTTATTCCAAACCCTTGCAGTAAGCAGGGACACCCTCAACTAGATCAGGTTGCTCAGAACCTCATTAAGCCTCACCTTGAATTTCTCCAGGGATGAGGCCTCACCTACCTCCCCAGACAACCTGGTTCAGTTGTCCACTACCCTCGTAGTAAAGAACTTGTTCCTAAAATCCACTCTAAGTCTACTCTTCTCTAATTTAAAACCACTGTTCCTCGTCCTATCACTCAGGCTTTCACAAACAGTCCTTCCCCAGCCTTCCTGTAGGCCTCCTTCAAGTACTGGAAGGCTGCTACTAGGTCTCTCCAGATGCTTCTAATTCTTAGAATCCTGGCTTCAGCAAATAGATGCCCAACTCCTACCAAAGTTTATCATGATGATTTAAGAGAAGAAGCATCCAAAATAAACCTCTGGTGGAGCTCTCTCCATCAGGTTTACCAGACCTCACCAAAAGAACTTAAAAAACATGGAATTTGAAGACAAAGCACAGCAGCCACTTTTGCTTCTCCCTGTAAATGGGTGTAGGGAAGAAATATTTGCTCAAAACCCTAATGGAGAGAGGCTTAGAAGGGAACGTAAAGCAGCTCTCACCCTATGTAAATATTCCAATCATCAGAAGATTCTGCACTGCCCAAGGCATCCTCCCTTTCTCTTTCATTTCTCTTTCTTTTCTCTTTCATTTCTCTTTCATCCTCCTCCAGAGGAGGATGTCACACAAGGGATTAAGGAGACAAAGGCATTTTGCGTGCAGTTTGACTTCAGATGCCCATTCACAAACTCAGGTCAAATGCTTATTTCTGGCTCAAGCAGGCAACACACACAGTACAAAAAGCTTAAATCACCCTACAAAACTGTTCAGGCTCCTGGTGTAGCTTAGTGGAGGTAGACACCTCCAAATTTCTTGCTGCAAAGGCACCGGCTTTCTCCAGAGCTTGAGCAAGGTGTCCAAGAGCTTGTTTCATACAGCAACTATGACAATACTACAATATAGTGACTATTGTAGCTCAAAAATCTGGCTCTTACACCCCTGAATTCTGCCCACCAATTTTTTGCCAAGAGGTGTAGCACCAGGTGAAGCATGAGATGCAACAGGAGCAGGCTGGGAGCAGGAAAGCAAGAAGCACTCTGCAGCTGAGGGCTTATACAGGACAAAAAAGCACACTGATGGGAAAGATAAAGGTTCACTGATAACCAGTCCTATCATGCTGTAGTATATATCATGCTCCAGACTCTATATTAGTTCTCTGTTTTCTTTACACGTTTTTAACTGTTGATTTAATTTAATTTTGCCATGGCAGGATTAGCAGGCAGGCTACGGAGGTGAAAGGACATTACATTAAGACAGCACATTAATCCTCTATCCCACCCAAGGCAGAAGCAAAACCAAACAAATAGCAGCTTCCTGGAAATTGAATTTCTGTTATCCAGATGTCAAAGATGTAATACCCCAATTACACAAACTATTGCCAGTGAAGCATGCCAGTGAATATGCAATGTAAATGGGGTGAGCACAGAGCTGCAAAACTGCAGAGTCAGCATCTGGCTCTCTGAGTGAGTGATAATTAGCACTGTGTGTAGACACTAATAAACATTTATGTCTGAAATTACAACTTTTAGCAGTGTTAATAAAGGATATATTGGCAATTCTTAGAATAAAAGGGTCTTGAAAAGAATGTCATATTAAACAATGGCAGGCGCTTCCTGCGCTTGCACAGAGGTTTTTTTCCTCCCTAATTGCAAATGGCCACGCTATGTTGCTCAGAAATTAATCAACACAAGCACATACCTAAAAAAACTGGTTGTGTTTCTTTGGTCTCCCCATTAACATCATTGCTGTAGTCAGAGATCTTATATATCTCATGATGGTAATCTGGAATGAAAAACGATAAAAAAAATTAGAACTCAAGTGATCTGGGAAAAATGAACACTGAACACACTGCTACAGTTTTACTACATAATTTATCAGTATATCTGCAGTTTATTTCGTGTACACCAAATTAACCACAGAAAATGTGCTCTGTATCAGCACCTCCTAAAGAAACCTTTGCTCACACTGGAAAGACTCAGCTCAAATATTTCACAGATTTTAGGGAATAGCTACGCCTGCCCTAAATTACTGTGTTCATTTTCACAGCAAATTATCCCACCAGATGCCAATTATCTGGCTTCTTACTTTACAGATGGAAAGCAGATTTATAAAAAAACCTTCAACTTCACAGAGACTAAGGAAAACTTTCAAACTTCACCTTAATCAGAAAATCAGCAACATTAGGGCTGCACCATTCAGCTATTCTGAGTTGTACTGGTGTCACTGGCCTCTGAATTCTGAAGAAAGGAGGATCAGGGACACCTTAGGATATTCATCTACAGAAACTAACATCTGTGACAACCCTGAGAATAAATATTAGCATATCCTATTCAGAGATGTCACAGGAGAAAAAAAAAATCACCAGTGAATTTCTACTTCAAATAAAAGAGTATTTTGGTGTGAAGGTCTCTGCTGTAATCTGTTCAGTATAACCAGAGCTTTGTTTACATGTGTGTACAGAAGGAATAGTAAGTCCAAGGGAAAAATAAAACCAACAATATTGTCTAAAGACAGCTCTCCTGGATGCTATTTCTGACTCTGCTACTGGCACACACTTTGTCCTTCCTTCGGCAAATCGCTGAAGACTGAACAATATATTCAGTGTCTTGGAACAGCCACCTCCCCACCTAACAACTTCTTCAATGCCCTCCCAGTTCCCAATGCTCTCAGCTACTCCCTTCATAAACTGGTTTTTATATTTACCTGCCTCAGAAAAAGTGAGGCAGAGATTAAGTCATGCAAGAGCACTTTGGGGGATTCACTTAAAAGGTGGGACAGCCACAGAGGGCAGGAGCTCCTCCTCCAGTGAGCAGCACACCTGCACCTCTGACAAAACAGCTACAGGATCAGAAAGGTCTCCAGGAAAGCCAAACTTTTTTATTATGTGCTCTTTATTTGTACAGCACGACTGTCTCGAGGGCACAAGAGGAGGAACAACCCAATAAGTAAACGAGAACTGAGCCTAGTACAGAGACACAAAAGAAAGGAAAGGGCTTGGAAAGAAAATGAGGGGGAACAAAACACAACAGGGAGCTGGAGAGGTCAGTGGCAAGGTGCTACACAAAGGGCTCCTCTGCCTAGGGAGCACACCCAGCGAGTGAAACGGGTTTGAGATAACACATTGAGGAAGTAAAGGCTCCTTTCATAGGGCTAAAACTATGGGATTTCTGCTGACTGCCTTCCATGGCCATTAGCACTCCTGTTGAGGAATGGCAGTGATGGAGAGGCTGGTGGACAGCTGGTGGCCAGCCAAGGTCAACCCACCACACTCTGCATTTTCATCCTTTCAAGGGCATCCAAGATCTGCTGAGAATTAGTACATGGAAACTAGGAATTAAATGACTTACAGACTCGTGGTCCTTAGATATATAGATTATACGTGGTTCCTTCTCTAGCACTTCCCTCCATACATCCAGCTGGTACCAATATTCTTCTGATCTACAGCTGCTGCCTTAAAGTCACAACATTTCACCCCAGAGACAGCTGTGATTTAGTGCAGGAATGGATTTCCTCTCCATATCGTCATTATTGACCATGTCGATAAGATGCTCTGAAGTTTTTTTGGGACAGAACAAGCACTCTAAGGGCACACATTGTTAACAGATGGTTTGTTACCAACGAATTGACACAGCACACCCTCTTCTCTTTGCTTTCCTTCTTCTGCCTCAGATGTCACAGTCCAGGCGCTGCGAAATCCGTATGAATTTCACAACAGTAAACACTAAACTGTGACATTACGGAATGACTCCTGCAAGAGGCAAAGGCCAATTACATGAGACAAGTATTTATACATAATTATCTTTCTAATCAACTGTGATAGAAGAAGAGTATGTGAGTGCAGACTCCCATGCAAAATGTCAGTTTTATCTCCTGTGTTCTCAAAGTACAAAGACATAATTCTCTCTCTAGAATGTTTTTAGTGTAGCTATTTGACTTTCCACATCCAAAAAAACAAAAATCCCATATAAAATAAGAATTACTAACAATGAACCATCATAACTGAATTTATTTATTAAATAGATTGTCCTATACACTGTCCTACACATATCTAAACCTGTAACAAGTGGCAAGGGAGAACTGGCAAAACAGTCATCTATTGCTGATAGCACACATATGCTTTTCACAGCTCCATGAGGACAGAAATAAAACCGAATCTTCAGTTTCAGTTTTGCTTTTTCAAATGTTTCACTCTGCTCCCCCAGACTCTGTCCCAGTCCAGCACTAACTCTGCCTTCAAGTTGGGAGCATCTTCAATATCACAATGCCCCAAACCTGTTCTCCCTAGAAATTAAACCTCTCAACAGGTTTGCTAATACACGCAGACCTCCAGCATGTTTCAGACAGGTCTGACAGCTCACTGCTCCTCTAGTTTTTAACAAGGAATATGTGCAACACTCCAGTCCCCCCTAAAATGATACAAGTCATTATGTACTATTCCTGTCAGGAGAGTTTATTTCCACCTTTATATTTCTTTGCATCAAACACGATTTTGCAGATAGTCTGCAAAGACATCTCTCTCCAGACGACAGGTCTTGATACTCCTGTGTGTGTGTGTGTCCCCTTCCCCCAGTGTGACATTACACCCAAGCAGTCACCTGCCCTGAACTTGGTATGCAGGACACAGACGGTGCTTCATGGAGATATTCCTGCCCAATACTTGCAAACACAAAAGGAAAAAAGAGCTCAAGACAAACCCACGAGGGTGAAAAGATCTCATCAGCCGGAGAAGGGCTAAAGTCCCAACTAAAATAAATCCCTAAGGCTGGGAAGTCCACCTGTTAAAATGCCTACCAGCGCCTGTATCTTATTACTAAAAAAAAAAAACAACAAAACAACCCAAAACAAACATCCAAACCCAACATGAAGACTGAAACACAGAGCTGTGCTTCTTCCTTGACATGAATCCAAATATTTTCCCCCCGACAATCTCTTATAAAATACCCTCTTTTCCAAGAGCAAACACACCCTGAGTGAACAAGTTACACGCCAGCGGCTCTCCCCTGCCCACGGACAATTAATTAGTCGCGTGGATTTTTAATAAAGCAACCTCTACTCGGCTTTTCTTTGAAATACGCGGATGTACGCAGTCAAGGGGAGGAAAAAACCACCCAAAACACAATAAATGCACAGGAGTTGAATACTAAGAAGGTCCGCTGCTGCTCAAGTGTCATTATTTTCTGCTCGCTTCCTGATTTTACCATTTCTCCCCCCCCTTCATAGCAGGATTTACCACGAAACACGATCCAACTTTATTTTGTGTGCTAGACCTGCCTGGAAAAAACACGTCCACCTTTCCGGGGGGGGCCGGGGAGGGGGGAGGTGGAATGGTGTTGTTTTTGCAATAACACATTAACACACATAAAAAAAATAAATAAAAGAAAAAGAAAAAAAGGGGGGAAAAAAAAAAGGGTAAGGGGGGGGTGAAAAAAAAAAATAAATAAAAGGCGTGCAATGGTTTCGGGGAGTTCAACCAGAGGATTGCGGAGTTAAATAACAGAGCCGGGGAGGGGGAGGCGATGGGGGGAGCGGGAGCCCGGGCGTTTCATAACGCCCCGCTCCCCCCGGTGCCAAAGTCGGGGCTGCCCCCGGCCAGGGAACAAAGCCCCGGCCACCCCCGCCGCCCCCCGCCCGCCGCCGCCGCCGCCTTTACCTTCGTTGATCAGTTTAAAGCTTTGGGATTTCCTGCTTCTCTTCCTCTGGGTGAACTCCATGGTGCGGGCAGGAAGCGGCAGGGCGGCCGGGCGGCCACCCGGCGGTGGCAAGACCAAGGTCCGTCTCTTTAATCAGCAAAACACGCGGGGGTTGGGAGACGGCGGCTCCAGCCGGCGGGTCAATAAAAGGGATCTGGGACAAGTTGGCTCCGGTCTTCTACCCCCCCCGTCCCCGTACCTCCCGCCCCAAACTTTAAGGGAAAGCGGGGTGCGGCGGGGGGAGCCCCGCTGGGGCGATGCCGGGCAGCGCCGCCGCCGCCGCCGCCTTCCCCCCCCCGCCGGCTGCGCGGCCGCGGCCCGGCGGCGAAGGGCGGCCCGCAATGGCTCGCCGCCGGCTCCGGGACCCCGGTGCCACCTGCTGGGGGAAGGCGGCGCGCAGCCCGGCGCTCCCCGCGGCGATTCCGCCAAACCGCCGGCCGTAAGCCGCCACCCCGAGGCCGCTCCGTCGCCGCACGACACGCTGGGAAAAGCGGCCGAGCCCCGCCGCGGGGACGGCGGAGAGTGGGGCTGAAGAGAGAGAGAGAGGGGCTGAGAGGGCAGCGCCATTTTGTGTGTGTCCCCCCCCCTTTCTCGCCGCCTCCGCTCCCCCCCCCCTTCCCCCTTCCCCCCGTCCTCACACACCCACCCCCCCGCCTGCCCTCACGGGCACTTGCGCGCTCCCCCTGCCGTGCCCCGCCGCCGCCACCGCCGCCACTGCCGCCCGTTCCCCTTCCCGCCCCCGGGAAGGCTCCGCGGCTTCCCGGCAAGCAGGGGGGTGCCCGGCCGTGAGAGAGAGCGGCGGCCTCCCGGGCGCGGCCTTTGCGTCGCAGCCGCCGGGCGGTCGGGCCCCGGAGGCGTCGGTGGGTTCCCTTAGAGGGGCTGCGGGACGGGGGGGAAACTCCTCGTGTTTAGCGGGATCGGAGACATTCCCGGGACAAGGTCCGGTAGGGATGGGATTGAATTTGACACTGGTGGGGCCGCGGTGTGTGGGAAGTGATGCTAACAGCACCCTGGTTTACAGCATTTATCGCGTCCCAACCCAAGGCCCGGAGGAACGCGCTGTACCGGGCTGAGGGATGCTGAGTTTCACCCGCCCGGGTTAAACGCGGAGTTAAGAGGTGGAATCGCTGTAGGCAGGAGAAGAGACTTGAAGTCCTCCGGAGAAGTGGGACTGTTGTGTCTGGCAACCCTCCGACGGTCACCAAGGGGTCACCATGGGCATAAGGATGGCCCGGAGACAGCAGACACCAGCGCCTTGATTTATTCACCACTTGATGCCTTCAGCCATGCTTCCAGTTCACTTACGGCGCTACATTTGTTCCCGGTGTAACGTTTTCCTTAGTCAAAAGTGCTTTTGCCAAAATTAGTTTGTGGTGTACCTTGTTTTTTTACACTCGGTAGCGCTTTTGTCTGTTGCCTGTGGAGGAAAGACCCAGGCTTTTACAGTTGTGACTACCAATAACTGAAAACACAGCTCCCGATCATCATCTTGTGTTTTGTGTGCAGTCAGGCTGTGTTTTGACAAGGAGAGGAGTATGTGCTACTTGCAGACGCCTACTCCAACAGATGCAAATGCAGATCTTCCCTTGGCCTAGTCAGAGTACCCAGGAGAATCCTGCTGGCTCCAGTAATATTGACTGACCCTATCACTTGGAATAATGCCACAAAATTAGTAAGAGGAAAGCGAACTGAATATTAACAATAGTGATCTGTATCCCGACTGTGTGCACAGACACAGTCAGACCTGCTTTCTCTCGTGGAAGCTGTTGTCCAAATGCTGTGCAGGTAGTATACCTGGTTCTGAAAAACCAAAATCAGGAAACAGGTTTAATGGTGAAGCAATATCAGAAAATGTGCTTAATGGTAAAATTTATTAGACTCTGGAAAATTAAATTCATGAGGGAGATTATGGAACCCTCACAGATTGGGTAAGGGTGTGATATTCTATTAAATTGCTAAGTGGAAAATCCCAGAGGCAATCAATATGCTACTTTTGGAATTTTCCTAAACTTCCCTGTAAGACTTTGAGAAAGGAAACTGGGCTAACATACTATTTAAAATCCTGCATTATATATTTTTGGGAGGATGCTGAAGCAGCAAAGGTAGATGGATGTCATATGCTGTTTGCTAAGTTGTGTGGTTCCAGTTCATCTCTGGCACAGTGCAGAGAAAGTCAAGTCTGAAATGCATCATCATTGTGTGCCTAAATTTTGTGTACAAAAGGAGTATTTTGTTTTTTGTTTTGGTCTCCCCAAGCAGTCTGCTGATTCCTGTCTGCTAACTTCATGTACAAGTCTTCCAGCATTGCTGAAACTGTTGTGTTTGACTCTCATCCTTTCTGGGACAACAGGAGAATTTTTATAAAGCATAAAGCCTTCATTTACTGTTCAACTCACATGATAGGCTTTATCCTGCATTTGCCAGAGAAATGTGCCACAAAAATAAAAGGTCTTTTCTGTTTTCCTCTATTACCCCACGTTGCACAACGTTTTGGGGTATAACTTACGAAAAAGTGATGGCAGTGTTTCATCATCTGCTCCCTTTCTCCTTTTAGTTTTCCTTCTCTGTGTTGGATTTTTTTTGCTTAAAGGGACGCTCATGATTCAAAATGACATTTCAGTCTGACTGCTGCACACTGCAGTTTCAAGTAACATTTTATGAGAGTTAGCACATCCCCTTTTTCATTAGTATTTCTCATTGTGCTTCTTGTGAATTTAAGAGATTCTATTATTTTGCCTGATTCTGCAAGCAAACCTAGTGATGGCTACTCAGATGGGCAAATCTTGTGATTTTCATTTATTAAATTAGCCTGTTTGGATACCTGGGCCCCAGTTCTGCCACCTCATCTGCATAAAAGTGAATTAGAAACTAGGGCGAGGTGACTTTAGGTCAAAGTCTTCTAGTTATCCACACAACATGTAGGAGGATCCTGTAGCTGAAAAACAAGCTTTCTGTCCTGTACTGCTGATGTTCCCCAGCCATGACTTTAAAAAAAAAAAAAGCTACTCTAGGAACTCAGAGTCCCTGCATGCAGTAAGTTGTGAGCCTGTTGTGGGGCATTTTGGGGTGGGGATTGTACAACTGGACTCAGACCATCTGCTCATTTATCATTGGTCACCATTGCATTATTCAAGCTGGAGAAAGCCAGAGATGAAAGTCCTCTTTATTCCATTAGAATGGCTGCCTTGTGTCACCCTAGATAGTCACTGGCTGCAGTGCCCTGGCAGCCAAATGACTTCAGATAAAGTGCACTGGCTCTGAGGAGCAGTCAGCATTTAATTCTATCTTTTATTTCGGTTAATGTCTTGGTACTGGATCAGTATTATTACACAGTAAGAACCCATAGTTCCTTTTTTCCCTGGTGAAAATGTGGAAAAATCAGAGTATTTTGTATATATTAATGAACAGTCACAAAGTATTTCCTCCATCAAACTGTTGAGTAATGTTTTTCAAAATGCCATGAAATCAGCTAACTAAATAAGGGCTTTATCTTGCAGCATATCCCAGGTCAGGATGATTATCCCTGACTACTTCCTAGTTAACAATTTATTATTCTGCAAGTTACTTTCAAAATATTTCTTCCCCGTTCTACCTGATATTCATTTCCCCAACAATTTTTTGGTTTTTAAAATATTTTTTTTCACTTCAGATGCTAAATCAATTAAATATAATAAATCTAGCAATATTTCAGTATAAACAACTGCAGTGCTCTTCACATCAACATGTCCCAAACTTTTTCTTTGCTTCCAGGCTCACAGGCTAGTCCAGTTCATTATAATATTTTTATTATTATTCAGAAAATAGAACGGTGTAGGACAAAGAAGACTGAAGAATCCTAGAACTGAGGAGAATTAAAGAGTGTGTAGAGCTCCTAAGAGCTCCTTCAGCTTTTCAGTTGGAAGAATTATACTGGAAAAAGCCTGACAAGCTCAATGATTTGGTATTTTCAGTCTAATGTCCAGGAATTCATGTGAGGCTGGGGGAAGTAGGAAGAGGCTGCTGACTGTCACATTAATAGTGCCAGGGTTATTCGTTTGGGAACCTGGAGAAGTTCAGTGTGGCATTAGGAAGCAGGAGAAGGGTGAAGAGGTAAATTAGGGGCCAGGAGCTACACAGGTGACAGGCTAACAGGTTCTCTGTTTTGGTCAGTTATGTGGAATGAATGTCACCGGGGATTTTATAAACTGTGGGTAGCATTATTTTTGCCTTGCCAGTTTCCAAGGATGATTTTGTGGTCATACAGAATCCATAGGCAGGACTTCTTCTCAGCTCCCAACCTGACAGTAGGTCACCTTGATGCTGTGCTATCTTACTACAAACTCTCCCTTTCAGGGGGTTTTGTGTTGGCATATCTGAGGACCAGATCATTACAGAGGTGAGCTGCTGGTTGTCCTGAAGAAGTCTGGAGCACATGAGTACTGTTTGTTTTCCAATTCCACTTGAAGTTCTTCCTGTTATTATTTTAGTCACAGTACTTGACATCTTACGTCTCCATCCTTAGTCTCTTTTTTCCTTTGGGACATTGTTTAAAAATGGCTTCTTGACCCTTTTGCTGCTTGTTAATCTTCCTCATGCAAATCCAAAAGAAAATTGGATGGTTTTGTCTGTTCGCCAGCTCAGGGAGACCAAAACATCCCAGAACTGTTTCAACAATAAAGAATATAACTGAATCTATGTACAAAGTGTTCTTTGTGTGTGCAGTTACAAACCCTCTGTATCAGAATGCAAACCCCATTTGGACTGTAAGGCTGGGCTTTTCCCCCTCTTTGTCATTTTACACATAGCTTGGGCTAAGACTGCAGGGAAGGGCAGTATAGTCCAGGAGTCAAAGTCTGATGGTCATCCACTCTGATAAAATACTTGTAGGATAATTGCATATTAAGGTATTAACCCTTCCCTAGGACAAACCAGTTTTTTGATTCTGGGAGGAGTGGCTGGAGAGACCATGGTGTTTCAGCAATAACTGTTGTTGGAGGATAAAGAAGAAAAGGTCTCAATGATTTAATGAAGCTTTGGTGGGAGAGTAAAAGAAGTCTGCCCATATACATGCATGTCCTGGGCTTCTCTGCAACACTGAGAAACCATGAGCTGCACAAATTTTGCCACTTATAAGCTAAGATGTTTCAAAGGAACTGAGGGCAATGTGAGTATGGCTCATTATTTTGCCTAGAACTTTGGGGTCTGTGCTAAAAAAAAAGAGTAATAGTGCTTAGACATTTTACCCTGGATGTGTCTTTGCATTTCTACCACCTTTGTCCAAGGGGATGAGGTGTAAAACCAGTCTGGCACTCCAGGAAGGGGCTCGTTTGAGCTTTTGGGTAGTTGAGGAATTGATTTTGATCCTGGGAGCCCAAGCACAGCTGCTATGATGTTGTTGTTCATCATTTCTGATTCATGTTACAGGCACAGATTGTGAGAAGTTCTGTTCAGGCTCCAGCAGCCCAATGAGTCCCCCACTAGGAAGAGTTCAGAGAAGGTTTTGCTACTCATACCTACATTTTGGTGTCAGTTTGTTTCAGTCACAGCAGCTGAAGGCAGCTGTAAGGGTGCAGCCATGGAAAGAGCCAATCACTGGAGCTGTGGATGGAAAATGCAGAACCAGCTGCTGGAACAATAGCATTTAGCAATGTTAGACAGCTCCTTGAGGCTGCAGGATGAAGAAGCCCAGAAAACAGCCATCTTCCTAGAAGTCCTGACTGAGACCAATGTGGGGACATTATGCTGTGCCTCCCCAGCTCAGCCTTTTTGGCATTTCCAGCTTGCCACAAGGAGCTGCTCCCTGTGTCTCAGCTCTGCCTTGATCCTCCTCCATTTCTCCTGCCACACATTAGTAAATGCACTTACACTAAAGTCAATGGGAGTTTGAAAACTAAAAGTAATGTGTGCTTTGGTATGCTACTAATCCACTTATTTGGATCCTCTTACTGCTCCTCTGGGCTGCCCTGATCCCCTCTATCAGCCCACCCAGCTGCTCTGATCTGCTCTCTAAACTTCTGCTCTGGCTATATTAGCATCCCTGTCAACTCACAGGGCTGCAGCCTCCATGCCTTCAATCCCCTCTCCCAATGAGAGTCTCTCTACTAAATTATAATCCTTGTAGCTCAGAATACTGATGCAAGCTAAAATAAATTCATGAAAAGTTGCTGTGGCTCCTACTAAGATGTTCTATTTCCCTAAATGTTTTCAAACAGTACTTAATTTTAGGCTGGAGAAATAGCTTAAGACATGTTCATAACCACCTGCCTACTTTTCAGTGCTAAAAAAATGAAATTTCATTGCAGGGTACAATGGAGTTCAAAATCTACTCACATATGCACTTTTTAAAGAGAGATTATGTGAATTTAATATCTGTGTCAGGCTGGAGGCTGACAACATCTGAAAATGATGCTTTTATTCAGCAGTAACAGATATACAGCAGCATTTTCATTAATGCCCCTGGATTTACCCCTCAGAGATGTGTAGATACTGAAGACTCCATCACCCATCCAATGCTCAGCCTCTCTGCTGAGGCAGCCAATGCACCTGAATGGATATTTTCTCTGAGATGGACACATCCTGCAGGGATTAAATGGACAACAGAGAAGTATCATCGTTCAGTAGCAATATTGATTTCTTGCCTGGATTGAACAGAAGCTACTGAAACTCAAACATAGAAGTACAATACTTTACACTCAACCATTTATCTTCTGTACATAAAACAAAAGAAGAAAACCAGATCTTTTCATGAACTTTTCTGCCATCCAGCAAGATCTGTTTGGCATTTGGGGGTGTCTCTGTTATGTTTGTTCACATACAATTTGAACACAGCTAAAAAGTTTCAAAACCAAGGGTTCTGTAGTTTAGTCATTGCTTTGGGGCAGGTTGAGGAAAGAGACAATTGTGTGGCTCTAAACTCAGTGCATGAAATTTGACAAATCAGTCTGCATTTGCAGGGATTAGTCCTGTTACAGCACCTTTCTTGGAAGGACTTTGCTGCCTGGGTATCAGTAGTGCAGACTGATGCCAAGAGTATGTTCCCCACTGAATGTGGTTTGCCCCATACTTCTGAAGTGCTAGAAAGAACATCTACAGAAATCAACAGCAAAAAAACCACAAGCCCATCATGATCATTTTCTTGCAAGGTGTTTTGAATTCATTATCAGTCAAAAATGGCAACTGCTGTCCAAAGAGCAGAGTCTCCCCAGTGACATCTTGGGACTGATTCATTAGGGGCTCTGATGAGACAGTGCCATAAGCTGAGTAACCAAGACTGTTTCCTGAAACAAGAAAATTTTCCTCAGATATTTCCTGTTCCAGCCAGCTTGGTGAATATTAGCTGTTCTTAAAGGTAAAGCTTTTTAGAAGCAAGAATGAGATTTTACCTCACCTCAGTTTTACAGATAATAAAGCTGCTGGGATAGGAATTGAGCCACGCTTCCTTTTAGACAACCTAAACAATTGACCTAAATATTCCTTTATCAAAACAAAAGATAATTATCATTCAAACTCTTATTTTGAACATGTTTCTAAAAGCCACACTAAGCTTACTAACCAGGAACCTCCATATGGATGTCACTGCTTTTTAATGGTGCCTCACAGAGGTCTGTCCTGGCAGACAGGAACTGTGGGGGTTGACTTACCACAAGAATCAATCCAGCAATGCTTTAAAAAGCAAAACAAAGCAGATTTGAATGCCACCTGCTTCTCTTAGCCCTAATGATGCACAAATGTTAGATGCTTTTGAAGACTTTTGCTGGTTAGAAACACCAGGAACTTCTTTCCTGCCACTGCTTCACCTGTGATATTTTCTTGTCTTTGCCAGTGGCTGTTTGGACACCCATGGTGGAGCACTGCTCCCCACTTCTTATCTTTATTCTTCCCTCTGGCTGAATGTTTCTCAGCCTGTGACCTCCTGGAGACTGTGTGCTACTGCTTAGTCAGTTCTGAAAGGTAAATAAGGTAAAGGAAGCCTAGTATAAGGGACCTGAATTCATGATACAGAGTTAACAGCCACATCTCCAGTGCAAGAGATGTAGGGAAGAGCAATTTGCAAACCTTAGCAGAAGGGCTACCAAAAAATTGTTGTGCTTGAAAAGGTGACCTGAGGATGTGAGAAGCTGGAGGCACCTGCAAACAAAGTAAATGTGGAGACAGAGAATGGGGAGCTGGATGGGTTAATCCCCTTCCAAGCAGTTAAGAACTGCTTTAATATATGAAGATAAAGGCTACACTTGGGGCTCCCTTTGCCAGAAGTGGGAATATTTAGTCATGGTATAAAGGCAATTTTATCAAATGTCTTTTTTTTTTGTTATAGCATTTTGAAGATGAATAAAAGGAACCATGTACCTAACTGAAAAAGATTTCCAGGAGTGATCTGTGCCCTGGGTTACCTGAAATGAGTTTTCCCACCATTTCTGTCTGCTGTAAGGCATCAGTTCTGCCTCTGTGTGAAAGCAGACACTGACTGCCTTGGGGTTTTCCCCTATTTGAATAACAGAAAAGTGAAACTGGATACTCATAAAGTATTGAATGCAACCTGAAAACAGCTAAATATAAACTGAACACAGCAACTGAGCTACTGAAATCACTCTGCTCAGCTTCACAACTTCAGCAAATAGATGGCATCTGGGTTGTTTGAGTGAAATGATGTATTTCTGAGCTGCCTTCAATAATCTTCCTGTAAGCTGAGAGTCGGCTTGCAGCAGATAAAGCTGAGCAATCACTTAGTCATCAAGAAATTGGAATGAAACACCTCATGTATGTTTTAAGATTCTTTTACTTACAAGGCTCTTATGAATGTTCCAAGATTATGAGTAACTTATACATTTCCCTTTTCAGCCTTGATTCCATATGGAATGCTGTGAAGGGAATTACTTCAAAGTAGCTTTGTGGTTAACTCTGTGGGGTTGTTCCAGAGGTCTGCGGAAACCTGGATCTAGGAAAAACATGGGTAGCACTATTGCTTCCAGACACAGGCTCAGTTGCACTGAGCTTTCAAGACTCAGCAAGAGGTTTTTGGGAGAGCTTAATAGCCTGGATAGAGCCCTGACAGCAAATATAACATTTATTAATCACATGAGACAGAAATACACAGCCAACATCATACCAAATCTGCAGTATTGCCCTGAAAAGCAACCCAGGAGCAGCAGAAAACAAATAGACAAGCTCAGGAGTTATAGCAGTGATCTAATTGAGCCTAATGAATATTGTCATATATAATAAATTGATAGTTTGAAATACAGCTTGGAAAAGCACCTATTTCACATGTCTGCAAAAGGATCATTGCGTGGAAGAGAGACTGGCCCAGGGAAGGAATTGTCTATTTACCACACTGCTAAGCAGTTTCCATAGTCTAAGAACTTCTCAGAGCAAGAGAGACTTGGAGAAACCCTTGTGCAGTACAGAGGAACAGCTTCCAGTGTATGGCCCAAGAAGCAGAGCTCATAATGTCAGCTGTCATATGTGCCATGAGTTTTTCCAGCCAGGGGTGTTCCAGATACCTGCTCTACAAGCACACAGTATGTGTGAATCATAGAATCATAGAATTGGCTGGGTTGGAAGGGACCTCAGAGATCATCAAGTCCAACCCTTGAACCACCATTGCAGTTGCTAGACTATGGCACTGAGTGCCACATCCAGTCTCTTTTTAAATATCTCCAGGGATGGAGAATCCACTACTTCCCTGGGCAGCCCATTCCAATGTCTGATCACCCTCTCAGTAAAGAAATTCTTTCCAATATCTAACCTAAACTTCCCCTGGCATAACTTAAGACCATGCCCTCTTGTCTTGTTGAAAGTCGTCTGGGAAAAGAGACCAACCCCCCTCTGGCTCCAACCTCCTTTCAGGGAGTTGTAGAGAGTGATGAGGTTTCCTCTGAGCCTCCTCTTCTCCAGACTGAACAGCCCCAGCTCCCTCAGCCTCTCTTCATAGGATCTATGCTATGTGTGAATGGGACAAGGAGAGGAGAACAGATCTGTAATGAAGCAGGCAGGGACCATAACAAATTGACAGCAGAGATGCCCCCTCAGGAAGATGTTCTGTGGAACAGAAGAGCCTTCAACAGAGTCCAGCCCAGACTTGACTCTACCAGTTCAACAGTTCATGTCCTTCAGAAAATGTTGCCATGAGCCCAAGATAAAGAGAAGTCAAATAGATTTGGTACCCTGGAAATCAGAGGAGCTGGAATGGATCTCCTCATAAGCTGTCAGCAAAAGAAAAAGAAGGTACAACCACTTCTTATACAACAGAGAATTTTCTCTTCTCTTCAGAAAGAGAAAGCTTGAGGACACAGATGAAACTTCCCTCCTTCCTTTCTTCAGGGAGATTTTAGTGAATATCCTCAGAAAAACAGAGCTGACATATATATTTGCATACATACAGCAATAGTTTTGGGAGTTGTTATACTTTGTAGATTGTCACTTCCCTTCCACAGGGCAAGACAACTGTCTTGATCACACCAGGGATTCACCTTAAAGGATGCTTTGATTTGCAGGCAAGAGAGCACAGAACCAGCAGTACTGGAAGAAGAGCACCAGATCAGTCAGGGAGGGTTCTGTCATTGTTACTGAACTTTTAGACACCTTTCAGAGGTATAGCATTCATTTCAAACCTAGCCAAAGTTGTTTTACCAAGATAATACATTCAGCTGCTTTCCTTCTCCATTGTAGTCCTCCCTGACTCCTTATTGGTTTTAATTTTGATAAACCAGGAAATCTTTTATCTGGTGTCATCTCACAGTAGCTGCACCATTCTTGTGACTACTGTGTGTGAGCTGCCTTTCCTCATCCATTTAGCACTGTCTCTAACTGAGATATAATGTCAAACCAGAGCAAGAAATGAAGCAAGGTCTAAGGCTGTGTCTGCACTACAGCTAGCTGAGGGAGGCAGCTGACACTTGGACGTAAGTATCTGGATTTGTTTGCCATGAAGTCCTCTAAAGAATATTCCTACAGCCTCACAATTTATTCCCTTACCCATGTGTGGGCACAGCCCCCTGGGCCTCTCTGCTGAAACTTTCTGAGTTCCTTTCACTGTCAGATGTGAAATAACTTCCTTTTTAGAAGAACTACAAAACAGTGTAGCAGGGAGGACTGCTCCTGCTTCCTTGTTGCAAAGTGATTGCCTTCAAGCCTGAGGTAAAGCAAGGCATGATTTCTAAACCCATTACCCCTCCAGGCTGGGTTTTAACAGCACCTCTAAACTAGCAGGTCATTTTGTGCAAGAGAGAGCCACAGTGCATGGCTCCTACTACCTACCCTAGATGAAAAGCCTGTGAAAAGCCCCCAAAAGTGGCACTCGAGCAATGGAGCTTACAACAGGAAAAGGCAAAGAAAACCATCTGAGATAACCTAATGATGAAAAAAACCTCTGGAAAGAGATAGGGATGAAGAGGCTGCCATGTGCCACAGCATGAGGCTGGAGGAGACAGAGGTGCTGCCACTGGCCAGGCAGCTCCTAAGCCGAACAGAGGAGCTGAAGTCACAGTGACTTTCACTGTTTGGTGGCCTTTGTTCCCAGCCCTGATGAATTTAGGCATAGTGAGAATTTGCTGTTCCTACTTGTTTTTTAAAGTTTTTTCTGGATCTCTAGTTATATCACTGGACAAAAACAGGTGAATAAGCAAAATAAGGTTTCTCTGTGTTACTAGCAGTGACACAAATGTATGCCTGTCCCCAAGGACTCAAGCTAACAAAGGCTGTAGGTTTTTCTTCCAGGACATACACACTGAGGAGCTACCAGCTAACCTACCAGATACCTCAGTCCTCTCAGCCTAAAAGGAGGCAGAAAGCAGACATCACACTGAAACCCCAACCCCCTGTCTCAGGTGCATGGACAGCACAGGGGACAAGGAACACAAACATTTCCACCTCTCAGGCAGTTTTTAAAACCAGCACCTGGTGGAGGAGCAGGGTGTTTGCCAGCAGCCTGTAATTAAACCCCACACTGTAGGAGTTTCACCTGAGGGCATCCCAGAGTCAGTGAAACAGTTCTGATTTCCCCTGGGGTGTTGTTATGCCTTGCAGAAGGGACTGGCTGGGGGCAGAGCAGCAGCAGAGGAGGTGCCATGCCCTGGGGGCACCTGCACCCTTGTGTGGCCAGGACCCTGGGCCAGTCAGCAGCCTCATCAAATCACAGAACCTTGGAATGGTTTGGGTTGGAAGGGATCTTAGGGATCATCCAGTTCCAACCCTCCTCCCATGGGCAGGGACACCTCCCACCAGACCAGGCTGCTCCAAGCCCCATCCAACCTGTCCTGGAACACTCCCAGGGAGTGGGCAGCCACAGCTTCCTTGGACAACCTGTGCCAGTGTCTCACCACCCTCACAGGGAAGAATTTCTTCCTAGTGTCCAACCTAAATATCCCACTTACACTGCTTGTTTTATGAAAAAATGTAATGGAGCAAAATTACCTAACAAGATTCCTATGAAATACACAAAAACAACAACTTACAGGTCCTTCTGGGACAGTAGCTGCTCACTCATGAAAACACAGGTCGAGATATTTAAACTGATGTCCAAATGGCTTGAATTTTCAAGTGGCAATCACCCAGAAACTCCCACTACAGTAAGTCCATACAGTAATTCATGTTGTGTTGCTCAGATAGAATCACACAACCGTGGAATCACAGACTGGCTGGGCTTGCAAGGGACCTTAAAGATCATCTAATTCCAACCTCCTGCCATGGGCAGGGACACCTCCTACCAGACCAGGTTGCTCTAAGCCCCATCCAACCTATCTTGGAACACTGCCAGGGAGGGAGCAGCCACAGCTTCCTTAGACAACCTGTGCCAGTGTCTCGTCACCATCACAGTAAAGAATTTCTTCCTAATGTCTAACTTAAATCTCCCCTCTCCAAGTATGAAACCATTTCCCCTTGTCCTCTCACACACCCATGTAAAAAGCCCTCCCCAGCTTTCCTGTAGCCCCTTCAGATATGGGAAGGCTGCTATGAGCTCACCTCAGAGCCTCCTTTTCTCCAGGCTGAACAACCCAACTTCCTCAGCCTGGCTTCCCAGGGGAGGTGCTCCAGCCCTCTGAGCATTTCTGTGGCTTTTCTCTGGACACATTCCAGGAGTTCTGTGTCCTTTTTGTCCTGGGGACTCCAGAACTGGACACAGAGCTCCAGGTGGGGTCTCACAAGAGCAGAGCAGAGGTGCAGAATCACCTCCCTTGACCCCTGTCTGTGCTGCTTGTGATGCAGCCCAGGACACTGTTAGCTCTGAGCTGCAGGCACACACTGACAGCTCATGGGGAGCTGCTGAGCCACCGCTGTTCCCAAATCCTTCTCCTCAGGGCTGTCCGGAATCCTTTCTCTTCCCAGCCTTTATTTATCCACAGGATTGCCCGGACCCAGCTGCAGAACCTTGCACTGGGCCTCTTTGGACTTCACGCAGTTTGCAGGAGCCCCGCCGAGGTCCCTCTGGGAACAACAGAGATGTTTGGGTTGGAAACAGCCTCGAAGTCCAACTGCAAATCCAGCACTGAGGAGTCCATCACTGCACCACGTTCCTCAGCTCCACATCTGCTTTTAAACACCCCTGGGGATGGGGACTTCACCACCACCCTAGGGCAGCCTCTTCCAGAACCCATCCGGGGCAGCCCAGCCCTCACATCTCTGTTGAGCTCTGTGTTGCGCTCTGTCGCCACCATCCCTCACTTAGTCGGGCTCTATCGCGCTCTGTCGCGCTTTGTTGCCATCATCTCCACCTTCTGTTGCGCTCTGTCGCGCTCTGTCGCGCTCTATCGCGCTCTATCGCGCTCTATCGCGCCCTATCGCCACCGCCCCCCCCAACTTCCCGCTCCTCCCAGCCACCAGGGGGCGCTGCTGGCACCATCTTGCGGGCCGGCAGCTGACGCGGCATTACCGGAAGTGACAGCGTTGTTTTGCTCGGGCGCTTCCGGCAGCTCCGGGGAGGTGTCTGGGGTCGCCATGGACGTCCTGAAGCGGGAGATCAGCAGGAAGCGGCAGCAGCTGGAGGAAAAGGAGCTTGTGGGGGTGAGGGCTGTCGAAACGGGGTCCCGGAGCCGTGCGGGTTGGCGGTAATGGCGGAAGGTGGAGGCTCGGGGCGGGGGTGAGGCCCAGGATGAGGCCGGGGAAGGGGAGGGGAAGCGGCCTGGCAGAGGAGCTGGGGTAAAGGGATCCGGAGCGGAGGGTTAGGGAGGGTCAGGAGCGGCTCAAAGTGATGTTTAGGAGGGTTGGGAGTGTCCCAGGAGGGGTTTCGGAGAAGAGAAGCAGGGTTGGCCCGTGCTGGGCTCGGGGAAGGAACCAGGAGGAGTTTGGGTCTGAGGACACTGGAGAGTTGTGGGTGCTGAAGGAGGCGGAATTCAGGGCCTCGTTGTGTGTCTTTCCCTTTTGGGTCTGGTTTAGTTATTTATTTCAGACTCTGAGGAGTGAGAAGAATCTGTGCTGCCTTCAGATAAGGATGCCTGGAGCCCTTTCCTCACCACTGCTGCAGGGTGCTGTGGCAGTAGTAGTGTCACAGAGCTGTGTGTGTGTGCCATGTGTCTTAGCTTAAAGGCACCCAGAGTCAAGCAGAGCACTACTGTGGGTGTTTGAGTTCAGGTTCTGGTGTTAGCAGTGGTGCTGGGATTGGAGGCTGGTGAAGCCCAAGCAGGTAAAGTCTGAAGAAAGAAACAACTTTTCATTTTAATCAAGGGAAATTCTTCAAGGTTACTGCAGTTGTTGTGTGTCTGGGAGGACTCATCAAACACATTTATACAGGGGTGCCCCAAACAACATCACAAAATAACTTCCCAAAGGCGATTTTTGCCCAGTTTCTTCATTTAGTGAAAACCAACATTTTGTGTGGTTTATTTAAACAACTCTTGTGCCCCAACCCGGACCTTGTTGTGCAGGTCTGAAGCTTTACACGAGCAAGTGTCATGGCCTTACATGACAGAGAACTGATTTTTCTAGAGCACTGGAGAACCCGTGGCACTTTCAGCCCTGGCTGTGTGTGTGCTGTGGTGTCACTCTGTGTTGCTGCTTTGCAGAGGTGCTGCCAGCTTGTCCCCTTTGCCTGGCAGTGTACCTGTGGCTGGATGTAGCTGAATTCACCAGACCAAGTATGGAAGTTTGAGCCATTTTTGCCCTAGTCATAGAATGGGCTGGGTTGGAAGGGACCTCAGAGATCATCAAGTCTAACCCTTGATCCACTGCTGCTGCAGTTCCCAGCCCATGGCACTGAGTGCCACATCCAGTCTCTTTTTAAATATCTCCAAATGTTTCTGTGGAGAGGTGCTTTGCAGTCCTCTGTTGGAAGTTGACAATGCTGGAGCTGTTGGAGTATGTCACTTGTTGGCATCAGTAGGATGTCTTTTTGCCAACATCTTTTGTGTGTGTTTGGCCTCATTTACATATCCACCAAACCCTGAATTCAGACACAAACTTCTTTCTGCAGAGCAAGAGCTCAGACTTCTACCACAGCTTCTCTTGGGCATAGAATCATAGAATTGGCTGGGTTGGAAGGGACCTCAGAGATCATCAAGTCCAACCCTTGATCCACTCCTGCTGCAGTTCCCAGCCCATGGCACTGAGTGCCACATCCAGTCTCTTTTTAAATATCTCCAGGGATGGAGAATCCACTACTTCCCTGGGCAGCCCATTCCAATGCTTGATCACCCTCTCAGTAAAGAAATTCTTTCTAATGTCCAACCTAAACCTCCCCTGGCACAACTTGAGACCCTGCCCTCTTGTCTTGCTGAGAGTTGCCTGGGAAAAGAGCCCAACCCCCCCCTGGCTCCAACCTCCTTTCAGGGAGTTGTAGAGAGCAATGAGGTCTCCCCTGAGCCTCCTCCAGGCTGAACACCCCCAGCTCTCTCAGCCTCTCCTCATAGGATCAGTCCATGAAGCTGTAACCTGTTAACAGTTTTCTTCTCTTTTAGGGCAACAAGAAATATTTCAAACGCAGTGAGCTGGCTAAAAAAGAAGAGGAGGCTTATTTCCAGAGGTGTGGCTACAAGGTATGGCCATTGCTCTTCCAGGAACTTGGATGTTTACTTTGAAGTCTACATTTGCTTATTTGTTAATGATAATTGTTGTTCTTTGTTCAATCTGTCAATGTTATACATTAGCCTGTAAATGAGAAGCCACCTGGAGAGGTATGAGTTTCCAAAACCCTTTTCAATGCAGGAAAAGATATGCATGATGTGCAGCTACTTAAGTTTGTGTTATGGCTTTTCCTTTTTTTTCTTTTATTTACTCCTTTTTAATTTATTTTCTTTTTGTGGAAAGCATGCAGTGTCTTGGGATCAAAGCTTGTCTTTTTTTTTTTACATTGTGCTGTTAGGCATGAACACTGGGTCTGGTACAGCCACCTTCCACCCTTTTTGATGAAAAAAATGGATACTTTGGGGTCTTTTTATCCATTCAGATGATTCTCACAGCCTTGTCCAAATGTCCAAAAGAAATCAGTGTGAAAAAATAAAAACACCTTCACACTGTAAACTTCCACACTTCCACATCAATTTGTGTTTTGGCCATCAGTCCTCCAGCACTGCCAGAGTGCAGGGGCAGCATTTGTTTTCCTTGCTGGCAAAATCTTAGCAAACAATTGGTAAAACTTGGGTGCATTTGGAAAGAAATGAGTGATCTGGAAGGCTTCATCTGCCTTGAGACCACCGTGTCAGGGCAAGGGTTTGCTGCAACAGGGAGAATGCTGTTTGCTGTGACTGTGTGTGTGCCTGCCTGCCTCATTATCTGTGTCTGGGGGGGTATGGGGAGGGTCTGCATCCCCCTGGGGAAGACAGGGGCTTGGAATCTGGTTTGCTGTTCCTGGGCACAAACAGGAGCTTTGTTTTTAGCTGAACTTTACCCACTTGGTGACTTATTCTGAAACTGGGATTTGTTTGGGGAGTATTTGACCACCAGTGCCAAAAAAGCTCAATGTGCAGCATGCAGTTAGAAGGTGTGCTCTGAATCCAGTTGCTCTTCCCTGTGGAAATGGCTGCATGGTGCTTGTTGGGCATGAGCAGGAATTCTTCAGAACCTGACCTGGCAGTGAAAATGGAGCTCCCTGTGCTGCTGCAGCACCAGATTTGGGTTGAAATGTGACCCTGAAAACAGTTTTAATATAAGTTGCTTAAGTTTAATACCTCTTGACAGCCTCCCAGATTTCTGCATTTGGTCTTCAGTGCATGAATGAGATGTAGAAAACAGACTGATTTCTTTTTGAATTTGGCTGCTTTGCTGAGGCTTAATAAACTGTAATAATTTGACTGGCTGGAAAAAGAAAGCACTGAAACCAAAATATCTGTGGTAAAGACACTGCTTGTAACTTGGAGTCTGGCTGACAGAGTGGATCAAATCTTTCCCCCCCAATGCTGCTGTCTCTTTATCATTTCAAGAATGTTTGTAAGTTAAAATTTGTGTGTATCCCTCTGCCATGGCACTGCATTTCTTTACATATATACATATATATATTTTTTTTTTATGGAGTTCTTCCATGTTTTCCATCCCCTGTCAATTTCCCCTTTCCTGCACTGAGGGAAGTTTTATTTTTCCCCTCCCTTTCTGCATTAAGCATTGATTTGCTTGTCCTTCCCTTGCTTGTTCCAAACCCCTGTGGCTGTTGGGTTGATTTCTGTTTGCTAATACACCACTGGGTGCAGATTTGTGGCTGGATCCTGGAACCACAGGGTGGATCCTGACATCCATGTGGATGGAATCAGACTGCCCCACAGGGCAGGACTGGCACCTTGGCCTGAAGGAATAGAAAAATTTCTTTAAAGGAAATCTGTCCATACCTTCCCCAAACTGGTCACCTGGAACAGGCTGGAAATGACAGTGTGCTGCCCATGGGCAGAGGATGTCACAGGGTGCTGAGGGACTGAGGAAATTTATCTCCTTTGCTTTCTTGCCAAAAAGGAATCACTCAGTTCCCTTTTAGCAAGAAAGTAAAGGAGATAAATTCTGATAAGGAATCAAGGGAAAAAAACAAGATATGAGTACTGGAAATGTTTCGTTATTATAGGGCTATTGCCAACAGCAATCTTCCTGCTGTCAGAAGAGTGAAGTCTGAGCTTAGGAAGGGGACTGTAGTTAGGTGACTGCTGCCTCAAAGTTACTTTGATCAAAGAGCTGTTTCACATTATTAAAATCCTGAGTGATGAAGGAGGAGAGCTCAGGGACCTTCTTTTAGAGTCAGAGGAGCTGTTAATGAGATCCTAGCCCTGTGAAGGGTTGCAAGTGTCTCTTTAACCCACAAGGAACTGTCAGGCTTGTTTGTTACTGTAATCAAGCACATTTCAAACCCCAGCCTGTGCCATGATCACTGCAGATTGTGCTCTGCTCACTGGAGCTGTAGGTAACAAAGGTTTAAGCCAACACCACCACTGAAGGAAGCAGCAGCCTCCTGGGGTTTTCATTTCTGCCCCTGTGCCCATGCCTGTGCCATGGGGAGCTGGATGAGGAGGTTAAGTGGGCTGGGACCTTCTTTGTGTTTGCCAGGCTGTTTGAGTGATTTCCTCCATCTGGCTCATCACATACCTGGGTAAGGAGGACAGAGAGAGGGGCAGGAATCAACAGGCAGAGAATCTGCTGGTTTTGGCACCAGTGCTGACATCTTCCTGCTGAAGTGACTGCCAGACTGTGGTAACTGCTATAGAGACTGCTGCTTGCAACATGCAGAACTGCTACTTAAACACTGGTGCTTTTAAAAGCTTTTATTGCTCAGTGAAATTCAATTCCAGACAATAAAAACTATGAAACTAAAAGCCTGTCATATCGCAGTCTGCATTCTAGGGTTCCTGTATCTTTGCATTTCTATCAGTACATGGGTTTGTTTCCATCTGCACATTAGTAACTGTGTCTGCTGAATGTAGGTACAGCAGGAGGAGGAGGAGGAGAAACCACTGACTTCATCAAATCCAGTGCTGGAGCTTGAACTGGCAGAAGAAAAGTTACCAATGACCCTTTCCAGACAGGAGGTAAAATCAATCATCAGCAAACTGCATGAGTTTACAGTAAATGCATCTGAAATTTATTGCCAGGGCTGCTTTTCCTGTTGCAGTGTCCTTTTTATATAAAAAGAACAGTTTGTATAAAATAAAAGCCTCCATCTTGAGTCAGCAATGATCACCTTTGCTCATCAGGGATCTGCTGTCCAATGGAATGCACAGGGAGGTACAGATGGGTACCTTGCCATATGAATTTGCACAGATGTGCTGTGGCACTTTACAGCTTTCAGATTACTTATTCTAGAGTAGTGCCCCAAGTATCAGTATTATCCTCAGACAATACTGAAGGTGGCTGTTTATTTCAATTTTTTTTCCCTGGCTCTATATAATAATATATTATTAACCCAAAAAGTTTCAGAAGTTCATCTTGATTTCTGGAAGAAAAGGTCCTGAAGCCATCTGGTGTGTTCTTTGTCCTTTCTAAGGCTAAAAAACCCCTGTGTGAATGGGGGTTCACCACAGATCTGTACCCCAAAGCAGAAGAGAAATTGTATGTTCTAGGAGTAGGGAATAAATTCTGGACTTGGAAATCCACAGCTGAGATAATCCAAGGATGTCACACGTCCCCTTAATTTTGCAAGATATTTACTGGTTTTTGCAGGAGTGTGTGACAGGACTTGAGATGTGGGCTGTTGTTTGAGGTCTGGTCTGTGCTGTGTAACATCTCACTGCTCTTCATCTGCTTGGGTGCATGTTTTGATTGAGGTTTAGGTGTTGCTGTGCCAGAACTCCATCCACCTCTGGGTTTGATACATTTGCAAGTCCAGTGCTTGCCAACACAGACAGCAAGATGCTTGAATTGGATAAAGGAATTAATGTCTGAATTAATTTTGCTTCTTGTTGTCCAACCAGTCTGTTAGTATAATGAAGTGGTGGCATGAAATGAAATGTAGGCTCCTCTCTTGGTCACTAAAGCACTGTGTGGTGCTTCCTGTATCAATAACCCTATTACTTGACACACTGAATGAGAAATGGTTAAATATAGAGAGATTTAGAATCAATACTTGAGGTAAGGAGTGGGGAGAATAAAGTTCAGGTTTTGTCTCTGCCCATGACTTTGCAAGTCAGCCGAGGGAGGATGTTGCACCTCTAATACCTAGTTCTAAAGTAACTATCACAATTAGATTATGGGATTTAATATTTGCCAGATGCTTAAGTTTGAGGATTTTCAGCAAACCATCTTGCAGATGTGCAGCCTTCTTAGGGAGTGTTTGTGCTGCTCTGGACAAGTGGGTGAGTGAGTTTTATCATCAAGTTCCTTTGTGATTCTGAAAATGATTTTTAAGCTCTGCCAGAGGGATGACTTCTGTGTATTTGTTTAAACAAGTCAGAGCAGGAAGAAGTTAGGCTCTACCTAGTGGCTTGGGATTTTCTGCAGAATTTAGATTGGCAATCTTTGGGATGACCTTTCACTGAAATACTGTGGGAATTTTATATTTAGATTGTAAAGTGTCTGGAACATTTTTCTGCTGCTTAAAATACTGCCATTTCCTCTCCAGTCAAGCTCAGCTTGTTATTCTAAGCAAAGTAAATAAATCCATCATTCTGGATTTTATTTTCCTTCCTTTACAAGCTTGCATAAGGAAAGGCTTTGATTTTTTTTCAGGTTATCAGGAGGTTACGAGAGAGAGGTGAGCCAGTCAGGTTGTTTGGAGAAACAGATTATGATGCATTTCAACGTCTGAGGAAGATAGAAATTCTTGCACCTGAAGTGAACAAGGTAAGGCTGCCCTGCTGTTAATGACATATTTGTAGTGGAATTAATAACAAAGAATGCCATAAAAGTTACTGAAAATCAGTTTCAGTGAGTGTTAATTTTCAGGAGGGAGGGGTAGTGCAGAGCAGTGAGAGGTGTCTGTTCCACCTCATTTATTGCCTGAGAAAGTACCTTAAATGTCAGAGTTTTGTATGCAGTTACAATTGTGCCAGGCAGTTCAGCCCTAGAAACCCCCTAGGCCCTTTTCAGGGGCCTCCAGGTGTCAGTAATCCCCCAGCCTGTGCAGTTACCTGCTTTTTAACCAGCAAACAGGAATAATTTGTTGTTAAAACTAGCCTGTGTTTGTCATTATATGCAACTCTGGAAGGTACAGGTAAGTCAGAGGGGGACTGCAGCCTGTTTTTCTGGTATGTAAATGACAAATCAAATCCCTTCATTTCAGAACTGTAACTTAGGGAAACTTCATTTCTACCCCAGCTTCTCTTTAAAGTAGCCATCAATTAAAAAAATTACTAAAAGACTTATGATAGTTAACAGATTTATTCCTTTTTGCCTTAAGAATTTATCAGTTCAGTGAGGTGATGCAGCTGGGGCTTGTTTTGCATTCACTATTAACCAAATTTACAGCCCAGCTAAGGGAGTGATGGTTTGGATTTTCTTCCATAATTTGTGGCAGACTGAATTATTTGAAATGTCTTTACTGGGGCTGCCCAGAAAAGCAAATCCTTTTCCTGTCCAAGCCTTTTAAAGAAAGATAAACAGATCTGAAGGTTCCAAAAAAAATAAATCTGGTAGTGAAAGCTCATAAATAGGATTTGTTGGATTTTTATATTTTATGTTTCAGTTACTTCTGTTGCTCCAGTTGCTTAAAATGTAGATAGTCACTATCACCTGTCTGTAGTTCAGCCATTTTTAAACTACTAAATGATTATTAGAAATGCTCCAAAAAGTATGATGATGGAAGAGGGGAAATAACTGTGCATTTATATTCCCAGTGGAGTGGCTGAATTTATTTTAGGGTAAGAAGTGTCATACAGCTTTAGAGAGCTTTATATTTCATGTCTCAAGGTAAGAATGAAATTCTAACTGACTAAGTCAAGTTTCTTGTTCTGTATAAAACCAGCTCTTAACTACAGCATCAATTTTAAACCCTAAGTGTATTTCTTTTTAATCACCTATTCTAGAGTAGGGGATTTTAAACACTTAATCTACATAAAACATTCTGCTGTGTTTAAGTTCTTGGTAATAAGTACCAAGTTATGGTAATAAATTACCCTAAGAGATAAATGCTTTATCTGATAGTACTGAAGGAGTGTTACTGATCTACAGGTTGGTTTTTTTTTTCAGAGCAGGTGTGAAGACTTACAGAGCTGATGATGATTATTGTGTGTTTTCTGTTTTGGGGTGGTTCAGCGCATTGCTCAGAGAAAAGGAAGAAAGTCTTAGCAATTGATTCAATTCTCCATGCTTTTTTGGTGAAAATATTATAAAAAGTCTTGTTTGTAGGTGTGATCACTGCATAAGCTCATGCATCTCCTTTCTGTTAAGTGCTGAAACAATCCAGAAACTGTTACTGGAATTCAGTAGCAATTCAGACAACAAAGCTTTCTGCATGTTTTTACATAGTTTGGATTTTCTTCAACAGAAGTTGAATGCACACTGTGACAATACTGAAGTCTTTATTTAGCTGGGTTTTTGTTTTGTTTAGTTAGTCATTTATTATCTTTTCCAGGGCCTGAGGAATGACCTGAAGGCTGCTTTGGATAAGATTGACCAGCAGTATCTGAATGAAATTGTGGGGGGCCAAGAAGCAGGAGATGATGACTCACAGAATGACTTGAAGGTCCATGAGGAGAACACTACTATTGAAGAACTAGAGGTATGTGATGGGTATATTTTAATTAAGGGATTTTAGATTTAGTATATTGCTGTGATAAAGCTTCAGGATTGTTTAGACAAAGTTACCTTGTTTTCAGGATCTAATGTAGGTATTCTAATGAATACTTAAATATTCTCTGTTACAAAATCTACCTTTCTAAGCCTTGATTTGCACCATCAGTGCCTCCAGGAGACATGTGAAAACTCAAGTGGTCTTCGTTTACAGCACCTCGTCAAAAAATTGGGCAGGAAGGAAAATGAAAGGGTTAGAATTCCCTTTCCATGGATTTTGGAAGTAGGGAATTTAATAAAAATACATTACCTGCTCATAAATTCTAAAATCATTCCAGTGAAAGGGTAATAATCTTTCAGCTGATTTTCTCTGTACAAAAAAAATGGAGTCTAAAAAACAGACACACAGAAAAATATTTGATACAAAAACATCAAGGACAAAGAAGTGGAGGTCAGGAGTGGGCAGCTCACAGGAAATACACAAAGTGCAGAGACAGTGTGTCCCAGGCACTTCCATGCACATAGCTGCTGTGTTCTGAAGGAATACCATGGCATTTGTGTGAGAGTAGGGTAGATGTCATGAAATGCTTTCAGTGCCTGGTATTTTAGAGTCATGTTTTGAAAAGCACATTAACTTGAGCCCAAAATGTTCAGCCTTAATCTTCAGAACTTTGTGGAAGTAAATCTTCACACCATCCTTCCAAACGTGTGCCTGAGAAACAAGCTGATTTATAACAGGAAGCTTAAATGAAAACATAATTATGTAGAAATAACCTTTGGCTTTTTTTGTTAGGGTATGAGGGGTTTGTGTATGGACTAACTGTAGAACCATAATGGGTACCAGTTGGAATGGGACTGCACTTACTCATCTGTTAGTTCTCCACATAGCCCCTTTTTGGGGTCATGGGGCAGGATGGACTGAGCTGTGAAAGTAATCTTTTTCTGAACAGTTTGAGAACACTGATGTCTGAATTTTATGCCACTTTAACTGCATTGCCTTGAGCATAAAGGCTTACACTGAATTTGGTTCCAAATAAAAGAGATTTAAAAATTAAATCTCACTCTGGAAATGTGAAGATAATGGAAGTAGTTTATAAATCCAGGTCTGCCTGCTGAAAAATGGTTCTTCAAATGCTGTTAGAATTAAGTTTCAAGGTTTTGGCAGGAAGCTGGAGTATTGGAGCATACTGGGGCTTTTTTCTGTTTGTGTTGCTTTTTTTTTTTTTTTTTTTTTTGTGTCTTTTGTTTCCTCAATGTCACAGTTACGATTAAGAGAAATGGTAAAAAGCACCAGTGCATCAGAAAATTGAAATAAATTAATAATTAGGTTAATTGATGGCTTTGGGGATCTCAAAAATGCAGTGCACTCACAGATCCCCCTAGTGCAGACAGCTGCTAATTATGCCAGTAATTTAGTGGATGGGAAGTTAGTGTTGCATTGACTTTTCAGAAAGAATTGTGCTGCCTTTTTGACTTAAATATTTTTAATGACTCTCAGTGTTATATATGGCTCTTTTGTTCTGTTTCCTAACTCAGAGTTTTTGATTCCTGGTGGAATTTAATTTACAGTTTACACTGCAGTGATTTGTGCTCTGCTGCAGTGGTGGTGGCTGCAAACTTATGAGGAAATAATGGGCTTTTTCCTCCTGTTCTAGGCTTTGGGAGAATCCTTAGGACGGGGTGATGATCACTATGATATGGACATCATAACAAAGTTCTTGAAGGTAACAAGCTCTAGTAGCTGTTCTGTAGCTGTGTCATGTTTTTTACTGTCATGCTGATAATCTAGTGAAGAGAAGGAATGGTTTCATCTGCTTGCAGAGAAAAACTCACCCCTTATGCTTGAAGTGTGGATTGTGGTGTTTTTTTTTAAAATCATTGGCACTCCGCAGTGTCAGAGTAGTGATGACTTCCTGACCTTCTTGACCTGACTGAGGGCCATTGGGAGAGCACCATTCAAAATCCCATCCTGCTTTTCCAGACAAAATAAACACAGGTTTGATTTCTGCATGAGAACTGAGGCAGTTGTGTGTAGTTGTGTCTGTGTGCTACTATGGCATTAAAAACATCTGAGGAGCCCCTGCCTTCCTTGCCCAGGAGCAGTGCAAGCTAAAAGGAAATCTCACCTGGCAGTGAAATAAGAATTTTAAAGGAAGTCCACTGGATTTGCTGAGGAAATGGCTTCACATGGACAGTAGAAAATTGTTTCCTTGTTTCCTGCCAAGGAGCCTCTCATATCAGTCAGGTCTCCATGTCACTGCTGTGCCCATCACAAGTCAGGGCAAGAGCAGCAGCGGCTTTCATTTGTGTCTATCAGATACATTGGCATTTTAATTCAGGGTGGGCTGGGCAGTCAGACAGAGAGCTCAAAAATTGTTTTCTAGATGGAGAGAAGGTAGGTCTGACATGCTTGCTTTCTGTTGTCTTCAATTTTCACTGTAATCCTCACTTTGCAAACAGCTACCTTGAAACATCAGCATTCCACTTACTTCTGCTCTTTTTATGTCCCCTCCTTCCTCCCAGCACCCAGACCTGCACTCTTTCCTTGCACAAACCTCTTCACACATGATTTTATGGCAGGAGGTTTGTTCTTTCCCTCCTTGGCTATCCTTCTGAAGAAAGCTTCTTGTCTTTTGTAATTCGAATTTCTCCAAAGAACTCATTCTGCTTTAGTGGCTCTGAACACCGATCCCTCCTGTTTTGCTGGGGGTGTCACTAGATGGCACTGTGACATTAACTTTGCTTGATCCTCGCACAGTTCCTTCTCGGAGTCTGGGCCAAGGAGCTGAATGCCAGAGAAGATTACGTGAAACGGGGAGTGCAGGGGAAGCTGAACAGTGCCACTCAGAAGCAGACAGAATCGTACCTGAGGCCACTCTTCAGAAAACTTCGGAAAAGGGTGAATCACTTAAACCTCATTATCCTGTAACACTTATTTTAACTTCTGCTTCCAAGTACCCAGTGGTTTGTGTGAATGTTATTGTCACTCAAGAAGAGAGGGTAGCTGGGTTTGGTCAGAGTTTCTGTGTCTAGAGCCCATGGCTCCCAGCTCAGACCTCTCTGTCTTGACCAATGAATTCTTCTGCTTACCCTTGCTTTTCCAGGTGTTGCTTTATGCATTATCTGTTCACTGGGTTGCAAACAGGATAGAGAATTTGGATTGTATTCTGCACTTTGCCTCTAGCTACTAGGTGTAACCACTTAACCTCTCTTGCTTTAGATCATACATCTAAATAACAAAGGTGTTTTCTTTTGATAAAGTCCTCAAGCTAAGGTAGGCACTAAACTTTGTATTAATGCTGAGTAGGAGGATTTTCCTGAGCTGCTATTCTGAAGTAAAGATGTCTTTTTTTTTTTTTTTTTTCTCCTGTAGACGCTGCCTGCAGACATCAAAGAATCAATAACAGATATTATTAAATTCATGTTGCAAAGAGAATATGTGAAGGTATGTTTGTTTGGACTCTGCTGGCACTTACAGGCTGTCTGGTTCTTATAGACTGAGTTTATTACTTCAACATTTCCCATTTTGTATTTTCAAGGTACATAGCTGGGAATACACACAACATGTATTCAAACAAACAAAAAAAAAGGCTATTAAAGGTTAGGCTCCAGGTAGTGTTTGATCCACAGCCTATCAGAAGATCTGTTGAGGTTGGTGAAACTGCAGAGCTTTGCAAGCACAAAGAGAATTTTTCTCAGAGATGGTTCTGTTAAGTTGCAGAGGAATCCTCTATGGGTAACCTGATAGCATAAGGTTAAATGAAGATATTGAATTAATAGTAATAGAGTGTTGATTAGTTAGGAATTAATTGAGGTGAACAAAGTTACTGAATACACTGTCCCTTTCTTTGGCTATGCTCACATTAGCTGGCCTGGTAAAGTTGAGGTAAAGTAATGAAAAGGTTTTGGGACAAAGTCTCCTTACTGGAGGAAGCAGAAGCACTCTGGCACACAAGATCAAAGGCAGTGTTAGGTTTTGTTAGGTTTTGCCTACAGAAGTGGAACTCATGCTGGGAGCATTTGCTTAAGCAGCTTGTGTACACAGAGGAAATTGAGCTGTGTTTTGCCTTTAAATTTCCAGTATTTCTTATTCTTGTGAGTGCTTTGGGTAATTTGTCAAGTAAGCAAAGAACCTGCTTTGTTATTGAAAAAACTTTAGATGGCCTAAGGCAAGTTTAATCCAAATCATTTGACAATAGAATTAAAAGGGGGGGATACATGGCAGTGGGGTTTTGTTTCAGAGCAATTTTTTTTCTTCTGGTTGTTACCATTCTGTTGAAATTCCCTTTCCAATGGCTTTTCAAACAAAGTAGTGTCCAGGAATGTGCTATATCTTGTGGGTTAATATCTGTGCTTCTTTTGGTCAGAGTTTCTGTGATCTTCTCTTCCCTGGAGGTGCTTGGTGTTGTGTAAACTGATTTTGGAGGAGTTTAACACATACTTGGAAGTTTTTGGTTTTTGCTTTTGGAGGAGCTTAGCAGATAGTTGGAAGTTTTTGGGTTTTGCTTTGTCAGTGGGTTTTTTCTTTGTTTTGTTTTGTTTTTTTAATGAGGCTAATGAACCTTGTGTTTTTGAAGATATTCATATCCCTTTCCAGTTTGCTTTCTATGGGATTTGTCTCTTTCTGCCTGCTGTTCTCTTCTGTGTTGCTTTGCTCTGTGCAGCCTGGTGAATACTGTCAGCCACAGATTCTTACTGGTTTGTTAGATGAAATGCTTGAAAGATGTAAATTTTGCAGTCAGCATGTGACAGCAAGCAAATACCAGAACACAAGTTGTCCACTCAACCTTAATTAATGTGACAGGCCTAGGAAGGGTCTTTTGTTGCATGTTTCATCACAAAACTATAATTAGGTCACCAAGTAGATGTTAGGCTAAGACTGTTCAGATTCTGCTTCATGGAGATGAAGAGTAAGTTCCTTCAGGTTTGCTCTGTCTGCAACCCCCTGCTTTGTTCATTATTCACCTCCCAGTTTGCTCATTGTCAGCTGGGAAGAAATTGCACTCACTGCTCATGATTCTGCTTCTCTTTTTGGTGTCTAAGTGGGAGATGATAAATGAACTCTCCAAGTTCATCCTGCTGCAAGTCCTTCTTGAAGCTGTTCTGTAATTGCATGGATGTGTCTGTTCCCCTCACCTCCTGGTTCTCATGTTTGTTTTTCTTTAAGCTCTGTACTTCTCTTCCTTTCTCCCTTTCTGGTAATGTTTCCTTCCAGTTTTATCTTGGTTCCTCCCCAGGGGTGTTGTCTACTACAGCTTTTTATGTTAGAAAACATAATTTATGTTATGGATCTGCTATCTAGATCAGGAAATTTCAGATTCATTTACTGCTGCTGTGACTCTGTTCATCTGCATTGTTGCAGAAGTGCTTATTCAACCCAGTTGTGTAGAGAGCAGCTTCTCAGCCTCCTTGGAAGCTCAGTTCTCTCCCTGAGAGCACTCCTGTGTGCCAGGTGACCTCAGTTCTGCTCACACAATGTCAGCCTGCAGTGGGCTGTGCTCACACCCAGGCTCCCTGCTTTGGTCTGCAACCAAACCAGCAAAGGCTGTAGAGGTGATTACAGCAGAAAAGCTTGTGGGAACCTGAGGAGGCCGAGTTGAAACGTGTCCCAGGAAACTTTAATTTCAGTCAAGTTCAGATGACCTTCTTCAGGGCGTTTTCATCACCCTGTAGCTAAAGTTCTCCTTGCTTCCCTCAGAGTTCAGCACACACATAAATGGTGTCTGGGAGCTGTGTTGTGAAATCAGGGTGTGATGGAGGCTGGAGGATGTGTTGTCACTGTGTCTGGCAGTGCCCACACCCCCTTCTGCTGCCCTGCCTGGTTTGCTGAGGCTGCAATGCTCTCTGTTCCTGCAGGCAAATGATGCCTATCTTCAGATGGCCATTGGGAATGCTCCCTGGCCCATTGGGGTCACCATGGTTGGAATCCACGCTCGGACGGGTCGGGAAAAGATTTTCTCCAAGCACGTGGCCCACGTTCTCAATGATGAAACTCAGAGGAAGTATATCCAGGTAATGTTAGCTTTGGAAATCCAAGGGGTTTGCTCCTGAAGTTAGGGGATCTTTGAGGAATACCAGTTGCATAGTCACTGGTGATGTGGTACAAAGGTTCTAGAAATGGGCAGTTGCCTTAGTTTGGGTCTGGTGTAACTCCTGTTTAATAAGTGGCTCATTCTGGACCTGGGGGCTCTTCAGTGATGTACTAGGGACACTGTAATGGATTATTCTACATTTCAACTATTGTGATCCTATATAAACACCAAAATAGCTCTGAAGACTTGCTCTATGCTCCTGAGTTCCTTCACTTATTAACTCCTTGTTTTAACATCACTTCTGGATTTTAATACCCTGAGATACAGTCCTTCTGACTGTTTCTGCAGCTAGATAAATACACTCGTTTTTCAAACATGTCTCTAACAGTGTGAGCTCAACATTCCAGGTTTATTTCCTCCTGTGCATATTCATATTCATGTCATGAACTTCTTTTGCTTGGGGAATTAATAGCAGTGGTGTTTTTCTTCTGATGTTTCAGTGTAGTGGGCGGACAGCTCTGAGGAAACAACTCTTCTCTCCTTGTGTTTTTAAGTACCTTTGCCTCTTGCTAGTTGGAGTTTCCACGAGATGAAGACTTTCTGGCTGACTTCTGAAGCCTCCAGAGCAGCATCATGGAGGTGTCAGGAAAGGTTTACAGAGATGGCTCTTTGTCTTGGAGTTACAAGTCTAACTTCTGGTTTCTTTTAAACTATAGTTTTTAGTATCATAACCTGTGAAATATCATTTTGTAGCCAGAGGAAGCTCCAGACACTTACAGAGCCAACAAATTAAATTCAACTCATTTTTTTGTCAGGTGAAAATTGGCATGTGGATTATGCATCCTCATAGACAGGGTGCAGTTATTGTGTCATCCTTGCTTGGAAGTATTTAATGAATGAAGTAGTTTATGTTGAACTAAACAGGTTTGTTGTTCTTTTGTGTTAAAAAAGGAATTTGTGCTCTGAAGGAAGGTTATTGTGGGCCTCACTATGGCCATAATGCCAGGTTTGGTGAATTAATTTGCCATCTCTGTCCCTTTGCCACTCTTCTGGTAGGAAGATCTCTACTCTGTAGTGTTGCTTGATCTCTCTTAGGATGCCCTGTGGAAGATGCAATGTCTGTTAATTCCTCAGTTTCTCCCTTATTTGCTTCTGGGGTGGTCTGTTAGTCAAGGAAATCTTTTTATCTTCCCAGTGTGGATTTCATATCCATGCTTCTGACTTACAGAACTTCCTGAAGTGCCAGGACAGAGGTGGCTTTAAACGTGGATGTTCTCCATGTGGGTTTTAAACATTAAGTCTTGTTCAGCTAGTCTGGTTCACACTGGAGCATGGAATGTTATCTGTGCTCCCAGAAGCTACATCAAGCTAACATGTTTCTGATTTATGATGAACCTGGGATCATAAAATCCCAAAGAAGGAGTCATTATGGTGCTAGGATGTGTTTTGCAAACTTGTGTGGATTGGAAAGGCCAAAGCAGCCTCTGTTGAATCATTTTTCTCTTCAGGGAGGAGCCATCTTCCACTGTGAGTGTCTGGTGGCAGGGATTTGACTCTGCTGTCTTGGAGTGCAGTGTCAGTGCTAAATGGTGCTACCAGCACAGCATTTCCCTTTCTTCTTTGTTAGACTTTTCTGTCTGACTTGAAGAAAATAATCACAGGGTTTTTGTCAGGTTGGTTTTTGGCAATCGATGCCTTGAAAGAACTGAAGAGAAAAGTAGACATTCTGCCTTTTTCTTGCTTGTTTCTTCAGTTTGTCTCTGCAGTGCAGGTCAGGTGCAGAACCATCAAGGATGGAGTGACATCTCCAGAGAAAGTGTTTGAGTTTCCTTGTAGCTGTGCAGCTTGTTTTGGTGTGCAAAATTGCTTTTTGCTCTATAAAATGACAAATAATATTCAGGTTTTTTTAAATAACTTTTATTGTGATATTGCTTTCTCCCATGGTGGTGAAGAGGGATTAGAGCTTTACTGTGATCTTTCACTATGAATCTGTCATGAAGCACTGAATCTGAGGTCTCTTTGGTTAAGCCACAGACTCCTCTAATATTGGAGATAACTTGGCATTTTGCAGCCAGAAAGGCTCATAAAAACTGGAAAAACAACCCAATAAAAAAGAAAACAACCCGAAATAGCAGCCATTTGCCTTGAATTCTTCTTGTTAAGCTTAAAAATACTGTAGACTCTTAAGTTTGTTTGACAACTGCAGTTTTATTGCAAATTGTGCTTGTTTTGTTGATTCCTAGGGGCTGAAGAGGCTGATGACCATTTGCCAGAAGCACTTCCCAACAGACCCATCCAAGTGTGTGGAGTACAACGCCTTGTGAGGCTCTGCAGTGTCCAAAACATGACTCAGATTTTGCTGTCCAAGGCCCAGAGAGAACTGAAGAGAAAATTTGTGCTCTTAACACCAGCAGAAACCTAGGGTGGGCTTTGCAAAAAAGCATCAAGCAGCAGATTTTCTACAGCTTCCTTTTTACAAGCCCTGTTTATTTAGATTTATTTTTAAATCTCTGCTTTATGCAGAACACATCCAATGTATGGAGGAGGAGGGGGTTTGAGGGGTGGTATGGCCAGGGGACAATGAATGTGACCCTTGCTTTTATTTCCATTTGTTATTCAGGGAACCACACAAATTGAACTGTTTCCCATATCTTAGAGCTTTAGATGAGACTCAGGCCTGCAAGGAGCATATGTGGAGTTTTTTGGCTGCTTTCCCCTTGGAGACTGATGTGGGGAGATGATTAGAGGGAAGCAGTTGAATCTGAATCTTGGTTATTTCTGTAAATATGAGGACTTTAATGGGTAATCTTTCATGTGGTATTTATCAGGAGAAAAAGAAAAAAAAAAGGTTTATATGTTTCTCAGCTGAAAGATACAGCCAGTCTCAGTGTAAAGAGTTTTTGATCTTGAATACATATGATTTGGCTTTTTTTTTTTTGTAATGACATTTTTAATATAAACCTTCTGTGCTTGGGGGAAGTAATCTTATGGCTCTTGAAGCTTTCAAATCCCGTTTTTATACATCTGGAGAAAATTTCAGTCTGCTGGGCATTGCAGAGAAAATAATTAGGACCTCCCATGACCACGTACAGTATTTCTAGCAGCCACAAATCTTTCCTGTTGTGCATCTTGACTGAGAAGGGTGAAGAAACTCACAGAACCTATGATGTGTAATTCTGTATAAACAATGGAACACTCAAACTTTGTTAGTGGTGCAGGTTGAACGTCCGAGGCTGAAATCCTGTGCTTTTTCTAATTCGAAGAACAGCAGCACCTCTGCAGGGGTGTTAACATGTTTCTGGCTGCTCAGGCTTGGATTCAGGCAGGAATTTGGATCTGGTGTCATGCTACCTCTCCTGTCAGGTCTTCTGGTACCTCTGGACTTGTGTTTTGGTGTCACAGTGAGAGGCTTGGGTACAATGTGAGCAGAACCACTTCCTGAAGAAATGTGTTCATATTCAGTGTGTTGGGTTTTCTGAGTTCTCACCTGGTGCTTCCAGTCAGAGCAGGAGGGGGTGCCCCTTTCTGAAGGAATTACCACTCTCCTGTGGGTGTTTGTAGTGTGGGTGTTTGTAGTGTGGGTGTTTGTAGTGTGGGTGTTTGTAGTGTGGGTGTTTGTAGTGTGGGTCTTTGTAGTGTGGGTCTTTGTAGTGTGGGTCTTTGTAGTGTGGGTCTTTGTAGTGTGGGTGTTTGCAGTGTGGGTGTTTGCAGTATGAGTGTTTGTGGCAGGGAGTTAGCAGTTTGGGTGTTTGCAGTGTGGCTGTTCGGGTGTTTGTGGCAGGGAGTTTGTAGTGTGGGTGTTTGTAGTGGCGGTGTTTGTATGTAGTGTGTGGGTGTTTGTAGTGTGTGGGTGTTTGTAGTGTGTGGGTGTTTGTAGTGTGTAGGTGTTTGTAGTGGGGGTGTTTGTAGTGGGGGTGTTTGTATGTAGTGTGTGGGTGCTTGTAGTGGGGGTATTTGCAGTGTGGGTGTTTGTGGCAGGGAGTTTGCAGTTTGGGTGTTTGCAGTTCGGGTGTTTGCAGTGTGGCTGTTTGGGTGTTTGTGGCAGGGAGTTTGTAGTGTGGGTGTTTGGGTGTTTGTACTGGGGGTGTTTGTAGTGGTGGTGTTTGTATGTAGTGTGTGGGTGTTTGTAGTGGGGGTGTTTGTAGGAGCCCATGGAGGAGCTTCAGGTTCTTCTGGAGTCAGTCTGTGTTCTGAAGTGCCTCTTTGGGCACAGAAGTTTTTCAGCCTGGAGTGTCTGACCCCAGAGAACATGTCAAGAGCTTGAACAGTTTAGAAGTAATAAAAATGAGGCTGTTGACCTCACTGGTGCTTGGGGAGGAGCCTTTGGGGAATTGAGGGGGATTTGTGGGAAGACACTGGGCAGATGTCAGGAGCACGGAAGAGTTTCATTAGCAGTGGTGTCTGGTGATGTGTTTGCAGTGCTCCATTCAGATATTCTTTGGAGGCATTATTACAACAGGAAACATTTAGAACACCACATTTTTATCCCTCTCCCCACTCAGATGATTTTCTGTGTCTTCATCTTGACCTTAGTTTTGAACTCTTAAATAATTGAAGCACAATATTGTCCCTTGTCTAGAGGAGCTGCAGTTTCCCTGGAAAGTGCAGCAAGGGAGTAGCCAGGGGACGGTTTAAGGAGCATCCTGACATCTGCTTTAGAGGGAACTGGATTCCTTAGGGCATCTGTAATAGTATTAGATAGATTTTTCCCTCCTGCTTTAGAGCTAATTACTGAGGAGAGTTTTAATGGTGACCCTGAGCACTGGTTTGAGCGGAGACGCGTCTCCTGTAGGGACGTGAGTTTGGGGTTGGAATGTTTTAGTCTGATCAGGTTTTAAAGACTGTAATTTAAGCAATCTGCCTCCTTGCTGACAGTCCCTGAAATACAGCCTCCTTGCTTCCATGAATCCCATGACGGAAGAACTTTATCCCCTTGCAATTTGTGGAATGGTTCTGTGCGGGGAACCGAGGAACTGAGCAGCACTTTCTCACGGCAGCTCTGGGTAAGAGTTTCCAGCTGTCCTGCACGTGAGAGCCAGTTTGGTCCCCAGGGGACTGCAGGCAGGGGGACACTGGTAAGGCAGCTGCTTTTCATTACTGGTTGGAGGCTCTTTGCAGCTGGATGGCCCCAAATTACAACTACCAGACCGTGATCAAATAGTTAATAATGCCTTTTAGCCAAAAAAAAAAAAAAAAAAAAAAAAAAAAAAAAAAAAAAATCAAAAAAATCCAAACCCCACCTGAGTCTAGTTTAGGGGTGAGTGGGTGTGGTGCAGCTGTCACACTGCTTGACAGTTTCTGCAGGGAGGGGATGTTTCAGTTCAGACTCTTCCCCTCTGGGCTTCTCCAGATGTTTATTTCTGATAATTCCTGCATTGGGCGGAAATAACTCAGCTGAATCCAAAGCCTTGTAGCCTTCAGATGAAGTCATGCATCCACCCTAGCCACGTCTGGAGTATTTTGGGGACTTTAATGTGCCCCAGGTTGTTGCAGCCCCTGACCCCCATCCCAGCAGGGAAAGGGAATGTGTGAGGTGGTTCTCTCAGTTTGTGGTGTCCCCACTGTGTGTAGTTGAAGGCTTTTAATTCCGTTTGTCTGCACTGCTGGGATGTTTCTTAGGGAAGTTTTATGTGGGATCAGATTCTTTTGATTGAGGAACTGGGTTCCTCTCCTGCTGCCATCTGTACTGGCTCTGTTGTACCTCCAGTCTTGCCCAAATAATGAGCCTGGCTGAGGTGTTTCACTTCCCAGGGGCAGGAGAACACTCTGGCTGTGGGGCATGGGGGGTGAGTGCAGCGAGTGCACCCCCCGTGCAGGAGGGATGGCACAAGGGTGTCAGTACTGGGAGCAGGTCTGGAGCAGGCTGTGAGGAAAGCTGTTCCTGACACCTTGTAGAGCTTGAAGAGGTGTCCACAGCACCACCAGAGCCACTGGCAACACATCTGAGCCAAAGTCCCAGAGCTAAGGGGGTGCCTGAAAAATTCCATCGCTGAAAAAATCTCATTTTGTCGTCTCCCAGACATTCTTGGGATGTGGGATTCTCCCACACACGCTGCTGGGGGATGGTTTGGGTGGCCTGGAGCTGGGTTAGCACCACTGGTGGCTTCCTGTGCTGTGGGGTTTGTCAGGTGGATGAGAGGAGAGGTGTTGGGGTGGAACAGTGGGAATAAATGTAAAGAACAGGAAGCAACTGAGTTGGGCATTGAGGAGTGTGGATGGGATCCCCATGGAGAGAGTGTGTGGCTGCTGGAATCTGCCCATCATTTTGGAGGGGGCTGCAGGGGTCACATCTGCCCATGGAGTTAAAGGTCAGTGCATTTCCTGCTGGGGTGGGTGGGTGGGCACTGCCTGAGGCACCCCCAGACCCCCCTGGACTGGTGCTTGAGGGGAGCACTGAACCCCCAAGGGATCTCTAAAGGATGTTTTTGGGAATGCTCAGTGTCTCCTGCAGCCAGGCCCCCTGACGGGCAAGGATTGGGTCCCTCCCAGAAACCCTGTCCAGCTGTGCACACATCTGGACCCAGCGTCTCACAGAGATGGTGGAGCAGTGGCCAAGGTAAGGACTCCCCCGGTGCTAAGCCCTCCTGGAAAGACCACTGCAAGTTTTCATTTTGAAAATGCTTTAATAAGGAAGTGTTGACAACACCGTTTTGCAAAATGTAAAGGTAACTATACAAATTCTTAATACAAAAAGAATAAATTAAAAGCAGATCTTTTTTAATTCTGCAACTTTTTCTACAACATACATATTTTGTCCTTGATTACAGTTGAACAGAATCCAGTAAAATCATTTTCCATGCTCTAAAGTCAATTTCAGGAGAGACCTATTTTTTTTTTTTCTTGGTTTTTTTTTTCCTTTTTTCTTTTTTTTAAACTAGAGAGTCCATTTTACACAACTCGTAATAAAACTATTGACATTAATATATATGTAAAACTTTACATCTAGTTAACTAAGCAGTAACTGGTCATCTGATAGCACCTGAATGGGGATTGGCTATGCCTGAAACTAAAACTAATACAGAGTGAAAACAAATTGGACTGTTTCAACATTTTCAACACTCGACTGCAGATGATGTTGTTGTAAATTAAACCCTCCCGGGGCAGGGAGCTCAGCAGAGGGAGCGTGGGACATGGAGACTGAGAACACAATTGTGGCTTTATGTCAGATGGAGCCTGGAAAAATAAAAAAGTCAAGGAGGGGGTTAAGTTGGTAGTCAAGTGCTTGTATATAATAGCTCTGTCTATACCCCCCCGCGTTATACTTAAATATGTTAATCTCATATGATTAACATTTTATGTACATTTGTGTTTAATTGAATTGAGCTAAACAGTAAAACCTGTTTTACTTAATCTGTCTTTACTACCAGACTGGCTGCTCACGTGTGCCTTGATTGCAGAACAGAAAAGCAGAACACAAAGCAAAACTTGATCCATTTCTAGAAAGCTTTTTCTCTATTCAAGCCTGTTTGCAATTCAGGCTGACCATTTTTTTTTTTATTTATTTGTTTTCCCTAATGTCAGGGCTGCCACCTTTTAACCTTTGCTGCAAAACTGCAGATCTGGTCTTGGAGGAATTAATGTTTCTTCCTGTAGTGCCCAGAGGCCTCATAGTGCCACTGTTGTTGAATTCTTTTTAATTAAAAGAATGCACACAGAAAAACAAACCAGCAAAAAACCCACAAAAAAAAAAAAAAAAAAAAAAACCAAACCAAAAAAAACAACCCCAAACCACCTACCAGGGAAATTAAAAAGAAAACAGACAGTTGCTTAGAGCCCCTAAAAATCCATGGGCTAAATTACTTGCTGCTGTTTAATTTTGTCCTTATTTAATCCTCTCACTTTAGCTACCAATCTTGTCAGTAAATGTCACTAATCAGTGCTATCTCTTATCCAGCCAAAAATCCAATTAGGAGCTTGAAATAATTCCCACGTTAGAGACCCCAAAGCCTAGAGAGACGGTGAAAACAGCATTTTGCGTGTCCAGATAAAGGGTGCAAGCTCATCACTGCCTGTTCTTCCAGCAGTGAGACTTCAATTACTGCCAGAGGGAGCTGTGCTCCAGTGGTAACCTGCAGTGGAGACCCAGCAGCACCAGGCTGGCTTCAGAAACCCCTGCCCAGTATAAAAAAAAAAATATATATTTTTTTTTTTTTTTCCTTTTTCAGAGGAATAATTCATTTATGCTTCATGTGTGAACACGATGTCTCCCTCCAGGCTCTGCCATGGATTTCCCTGGACAATTAGCAGCCTTTGCTGCCCATTGCTGCCCTCCTCTCCCAGACCAGGCCACCCCCTGCATGGCCAGCGATGTGAGGCACAGCGGGCAAGCGTGGGGAGCAGAGCAAATGCTTCTCCTACATCCGACAGAAAGGTATTTGCATGAGCTGCTCCCATTCGTTTTTTTTCATCTCCCCAAGCCTAATTATGAAGAACCCATTCTCTTTTATAGCCTGGAATGCAGTTTTCCAGCAATCTTGATACCCAAAAGGTGTGGCAGCCCCCCCCAAGTCGTGGTGTTTTAATTTTCAACGTTTCGCCCTACTTTTGTCTGGTAGATGTCATTGTTATTCTTGGAGCACACACACGGGCACACACTCACACTTCTCTTTTTCTTTTTTCTTTTTTTTTTTTCTTTCAACTAAAGCTAACTTCAGTTTCTGCTTTTCACAACGTAACCCCCTCCAGCCATTTAATGCCTTTCCCATAGGAAATCATGGTTTGCACGCACAGGCAGGGGAAGGCGGCTGCCTCCCCCCCTCCCAGTGGCAATAAAAACAGCGTAGCACCGCAGTGAAGCCCAGACGTGCCAGCTTCAGCATCCACCAAAGATTGTGCACTTGTTCGTTACAAAAGTGTCTTTTTGAGGCCTTTGAAAGTTCCATGGCTTGACGAGTATAAAGCATTGCTCAAAAGTATGTGTAAACTTGCAGCTCCTTCCGTGACGCTCCCGTACAAGATTCCTTTTGGTATCAGCAGGCAGCTCTCGCTCGTGTCCAACACCTCCTGGAGTTGCTTCTCTTTCTTGTGGTTGCTTCTCATAATGGGGAGCTCTGCCTGGTCTGCTGGCTGCTCAGAGCCTTCCTGACAGACCGGTTCTCCCACACAGCCCTGGGCTGAGCCCTTTGCTACACTGATGCTAAGGAAGGGAAGATGAGTGGAGCGGATGTGTCCATGCGCCTCAGTTAGACTGCGATGTGCTTTCCCTTTGATTTCATCTCAACGAGTTGTGCAGAAACAGGTTGAAATTTATTGGCTGTATCTCTTTGTAGAAAGGTGGGGGGGGTTGTTTTGTTTTGTTTTTTGGCAATTTTTATCTTCATCAGAGTATTAAAAAAAAAAAACCAAACCAGCACAACCCCAACCTCTCTGTGTCCTGGTGTGTGACCTGTGCCAGCCACAGAGTCGCAGGATTTGCCTCTGCTTCAGATGATGCCTTGGTAAACCTTGCTTGTCCAGTTTGCTGGTAGCTTGTAGTGATGTTGTGATACCAGCCAGCCCTCCAGTGTGCCTGCAGCACACCAGGTTGTTTCCCTTGCATTTGGTGGGCTCAAAGCAAAGAAGGAAATGTCCTTTTACAGGATGTGGTCTTGCTTGTCGCTGAGCAAAACCACGCTGCAACACTGGTGTGGAGATCTTTGGCAGTGCAGATCTGATTGTGAGACTGGCACATCTCTGAGGGGATGGGATTTTACCATTCCATAATATATGCACTTTCAGGACCATGATATCCATTTCTCAGCCTCTGTCCCATTTTAAACACCCCCTTCCCCTTAAATTAATGCTCTGTTGGCTTCAGCTCGCAGGTCATGGAAATCTTACTGCTGTTACATGCCGCAAAACAAGGAGATTTGATGTAAACCTTGAAAGGCTTCAAGGTTTCCAAGAAAAGATGCTTTTTTTACTTGCTGCCTGGCTATGGAGATGGCTGCTCACACAGGCAGTGGGAGGGACATGCACTGCTCAGCCATGGGATGTGCTGGGTGCCCCAGGACCAGTGTTGTATAAATGTCACCTTGGATTGCATCGTGAGGAAAGTGCTTTAGAGTTGAAGCTGGTGCTGGGTGACAGTGCATCTGGGTAAGGCAAATGAGAGGCAGTGAGGTGATCTCAGCATGGCATTGATGTGATTAACTTGAGGTCAGGGGTTCACACTAGAGTTCCAGGCTTGGCTTTTTCCTGTCCATACCACTGGACATCTGCTAATTCTGGATAGAGTGGAGAATCCAGGAAACAGCTATCATTGTAGCTCCTGCAGGTGAAAGGAACCTTCATTAGGACAACCAACAAGAGCTGCTGGAAAGCTCAACCACGGGCATAAAACGTTGTAATTATGGGTGAGGAGGAACACCTGATATTCACAGACCCTGCTGCACTCTGCAGACATCCCCAGAGCTGATGTTTGGGGTGGACTCAGCATGCAAGGCCCTGCTCTGACCCAGGCTGTTCTTGCCCCACAGTTCTGCTCTGCCCCCCACCCTCCCAATGAGAGGAGGCAGGAGAAAGCTGAGCTCCAGCAGCCTCTCCACAGGCAGGAATTGCCCCAGTTTTGAATGATGCAGGAGTGGCTGCAGCAGAAGTGCTCTGCTCTCAGCCATCTGTGGCAGGGTGCTCAGCAAGGGAGCAGAGTGGCTGCTGGAGGGTGAGAGATTGTGGCCCATCCCACCCTCTGTGTCCATCCCACCACAGTGGTACCAGCCCTGCCTCTGCTTTGTCAGGATGCGGCCCCTTCCCCCTGGGGTTCAGCAGCAGCTCTGCCACCCCTCAGGGGCTCTGTTTCCCTTTCCTACCCAATACTATGGTGAGGGAAAGAGATTGTTCAGTAGGAGACTCCTAGGAGCAGGTCTGCAGGGCAGCCCTCTCTGCCACAGCCTGTGGAAATGTGGATTGTGGTTGTGCTTTCCTGCCACCCTCCTGCTCATGGCAGAGGCTCCTGCATCACCTGGAATCCAGGAGTTGTGTGGCTTTCCAGTGAAGAGACAGGACGTGACTACTGAGAGGGTGTCAGGTCCAATGTGGGAAGGACCATGTTTTGTCACAGATGGCCAAGTCCTCATCTCAGGGCACCTCTCTTGACAAGCTACTGCTTCTTTTGCTGCAGGGCTGTTTGTTTGCTTACACAGAGCAGACAATGGGACAAGATACACTTTGGGAATTTTCTTTGCTATTTATCTTAAAGCTCTTATCAGCGTTGGCTCTGGGCTTAGTCTGAGGAGCTCTGTGCCAGAGAAAAACACTGGTCAGAATCTTGTTGATATTTTGAAAAGTGATGGCTGTTATCTGAATAATAATAATATTCAGAATTGACATCTCTGAAATCTCACTCTTTGATTTTAACCAACTCCCAAACTAGAGACTGTTTTGAGGCCAAAAGTAGGAGATGCATTTTCTGTCTGTTTGCTGTGGGGTTCTTGCTCCTTCCTCCTCCCCTTTCCACCTCACAGCACTGATCTCACATCTGATGCAGTTCAGCAGTTCTGGATTCCTCTATCCTCTTTTTCACCTGGTTTCCCCAAGGCCAGCATCTGGGAGAAACCTGAGCAAGGGCATCACTGTCTGCATGTTAAAGAGCTTTTTGTTTCCCAGCTCTGTGCTGTAGTACAGAGGTTTATGGGTTATCTCTAGAAAGCTGGGCTTGAAATATTTGACAGATGCCAGCTGTGAATGGTTGTAGATTCAAATAAGTGTCAGATGTGACAGCAGTTTAATTAAAATAGAAATACTCTGAGGGTTTCTTTTGTTCCCACCACCCTTCCCCCTCTGTCTTCCCACAGGAACAGGGCAAGGATTGCTCCTCACTCCATGAAACCTCAGTGCTGCTGCTCCCAGCCTCTGCTTCACGGCTCTGCCCCACGGCAGGGAAGGAGAAAGGGGTGCTCAGTGCCAGGGCTGAAGCACTGCTGGAAGCACAGTCCAGGTCTCCCAAGGTCCCCATTTTTCAGGTTCACCTCCCTGCCATGCTGCTCCCAGACTCCCCCCCACAGCACTTTGGCTGTGCTGCTTTGAAATGTCCCCAGCCACAAATTTGTCACCACCACCTGCTCTCTGTGCCTGTTCAACTTCTGACTAAACGCAGAGCGGGCCGGCCCCCAAGTCCTCTTTCACAGAGGAAAGCCCCACAGCCACAAACTTGCTGAAAAGGCACAGAGAGGGCCTCAAGATGCTTTCAAGTTGTTCTTCCAAAAGCTGAAGGTTGCCAAAGAGGCAGGGAATGAAAAGGGGGCTGCTCCTCTGGGTCAGCGGGGTGCTGGTTATTCGCGCTGTGGTCACCGAGTGTAAGGCAGAAGGAAGAAAGAACAAAAGGTTCCCTTACTATACCTCTATTCATCAGTACTTTGGTGGGTTGGAGACTGAGACTCATCCATAGTGGGTGAGTTGTCTGTTCCTTCTCTGAACAAAGGAGAGCAAAAAAAGGAGGGAAGAGGAGAGAGGAAATGTTAAAGAAAAGAAGTGACACAGACATTGTTACGAGCTTATTAATCCAGTGGGGAAACAAGTTGATGAATCACCTTTGGAAAAAGTTAGTGACACAAAAGCATGTTGGGGAGAACTGGCAACCTCCTGTGTTGTGCTGGGAGGCCACAGCCTGATCCTGAAGGGGGTGTTTGTGTGTTGTGCATCTAATGGCAAACTATCTGCTCCTATTGTGCTTTGCTCAGGCACCAAACAAGTCCTGATTTGTCTCCAGTTCTTTTTGCACTGTTTGTTGGTGCAGGACTTACATCTTGAGAACTCCACTTCCACCAACTGAAAATTTGGCTTGGTGCATTTTTACTATTAAAGACAGGGAGCATGAGTTTTCTTCAATGGAAAAATGAGAAAAGTTGGGATTTTTCCACAGATTTCTCAGCTGGCTGCTTCAGGTTTACTTCTGCTCATCATGGAGATATTTAGAGGAATTATGATTGGGATTAATTCTGAGACCAAGGTTTGTGTCTAGACTCAAATCCTTAATAGTGGAAATTTCAGTGCACAGTAAAGATAGCTGCCATTTGCCTCTCTTGTGATCCCTTGACTTTTTGTGAAGTGGGACCAGGAAAATTCTATTGTTCTAAAGCTGGAAGTTCATGCAAAGAACATGTGAGGCTGGATGTCAATGTGTGAATTTAAAATCCCAGGCTGGCCTAAGGGTTATGTTTTTACTCATCTCCTTTTTAAAGCTCAGTCACGAACGGTGCTGAGTAAATCCAGAGGTCAAACTTGGTCACAGGTGACCAGAAGGAATTAAAGAGCATGGGATTTTCCAGTGGCTGCACAGTGAAATGTTTCTAAAGTTACCGGTCCCAATTCACAACTCAGGGGATCATATCTGTTTTCCTAGTCTATGGTATTGTGAGGGCTGTAGTTTGAAACTTCCCAGCTGATCTCACCAAACTCAATTTAGAAGAAAAAAATCCAGGACATGCTGAGTTAAGATGGGATCTGAAAATGATCTCTACTTCATGCAGCAGGACAGAATGACATGAGATTTCTAGAGAATACCCAGGGGAGCTTGCAAAAGGCTTTTTGTTTACTCCTTGAACTCCCTGCCTCACAAAGAGGTGCCAAAGAACCCAATTACTGTATCCACATGAGTAATGGCTACCTGCATGTAATGACTCATGCTTTGGTGAAACACAGAATTAGTGGTAGCTGAAAAAAGATGCACTTAATAGTCATTAAAACACACTGCTAGGGAAAACCTAACAGAATAATGTGGTTGCTACACACACAAATATGGTAGACACCTAACCTCACCTCTACAGCAAAGGTCTCCTTGGTCTGGACATCCAGCATGATGGTTTATAAAAAAAAGATGAGCTATTTCAACATATGGGAAGTAGGAAGAAGGGGACTCTCTGAGCTGGAAGAACCTGCAAGGCTGCTTTCACTGTGGATCCAGCACTCCCTGGAGCAGAGCTGCTGGGCACAGATGGCACTGCTGCATCTTGGTCAGCCTCAACTGGAGCTCCACTGCTACAGGAGGACTAGTAGGAGGCTGGGGACGTTCTGCATGGGTGTAGACTATGAAGAACCTGCAAAATGTTCCCCACACCTGTGTTCTCCCTTTGCTGGTGTGTGGGGAGGTTTTGTCTCACCAGCACTGAGCAAGGTGAATTTTCTAACCCAGTCCCAGAGCCACTCACCCAGTCTGCCATGAGAGAATGTGGTGGGGACTGCCCGGCGGAGTGGCTGCCAGTTCGCTTGACGGTGTTGAACTCCTCTGGTTGTGAGGTAAGGCAGCTGAAAAACAACCACAGGGTGGAGAAAAACAAATGGTGAGGTGAGGGCACAAAGGTCAGGGTGGTTCAGAAGTATCAGCTGGTCAGACCAGCAGCAACATGTCGTGTTGGGACTCAGACCTCAGCCTGTTCCTGGATGGCCTGAATGTGATGGCCTGAATGTGATGGGTGCAGCCAGGCTGGTGCTGACACTGCTGGGTGTCATGGGCTGGGTCTGTCCTCAGTTCTGCAGGAATGTTCTGTTTCAGCTGAATCCAACAACCTGGACTCCGCTGAGCCCTGCCTGGCAAACACCACAATTCTTCCATTGTTGAAGAGAGTTGGTTTTGCTGCTGCCTGGCCTCACTTGCACATCTCCACAGGACCTGGACTGGAGGAGCCCAGCCTGTCAGGCTCAGCCTCCTGCTTCTAGGGGGGGTGGGAAATGCTTTGTCTCCCCCAGAGCGAAAGCTGGCACTGGCATGAGGCTGGACAATCACACTGCTTCATGTGCTAAGGAGGAAGACAACTCTGAAGATTTCAAAAGCTACAGCTGCCTTTCACTGAGAATCTGTACTGAACTGAAGTTGAGCTCTGCTGACTACTCTGGGACCAGAGGAAAGCTGATCTTACTGCAGTGAGGACTGGAGCAAGCTGACCTAAAAATGTACCACTGGCAGTGGTTCCTGGGAGAGTTTTCCTGGTGAATGTCTAGCAAAGAAATCCACCTTACTAATCTTTCCTCCTCCACAGGTCCATACAGAGCTGACCCTCCAAATTTAATATTTGCCTAAAAGTATAATCCTCTTTGAAGGCCAGTGTGAAGTCCACCAGTCCTATTGGCCAGGGCTAATCAGCTAAAATGATGGATATTTCTACCTGGCATTTCCTTATGTGTTGTCAAATTCTTTAGCTGATGCCAAATGACACTTGAAGGGAAAGATAAATTTTAGTCTGCTCCTTGGAGCCCACAGCCCCTGAGGTCAGTATCCTCCCACAGCTCTATCTGGGAGCTGACTGAACACAAAACCAACCTACCCTGCCAATTGGTCACAACAAGCTGCAGTTACTGAGCACCTTACCTCTGCTGCCCAGGTATCACACTTAGGTTTAAAAACCCCAGATGACTGACTGACAGCAGTTTTTATGTGTTCTGCCCTCAACCCCACCAGTGTCCTTTCTAGATGACCCAACTGAACTGGTATGGATTCCAAAGCTAACCAAGACAAAGCTTTTGTTGTGTTGCTGGGTGGAACAGAAATGCCAGTTGCTCATAGGGAGACACAGGATGGTTCCAGCAGTTACTTGATTATGTGTCCACATCTGGGTCTCCTGCCAGCACTGGCATCAGACATATTTCTCAGGCAGCTGTTAATGACCCACAAGAAGCCTGGTGTTAAATTGCCTCTCTGGCACCATGCTGCAGTCAGCAGGGAGCACTGAGCCCAGTGGTGTCAGCATGGTGGTAACCATGGCCCAGTTGTGATGCTGGAGTGTCAGAAGGCCAATGGCAAGCATGGGTGCACAATGTACTGCTCAGAGAAGCTCTGAGAAGCTGTGTGGCAAGTGAGGCTGCAGCAGTGGTGTCTCCCATGCCAAGCCTGAGGCATGTGGACAAGCAGGATGGACATGGTGCAAACTCTTGATTAGCAGCAATCCTGTCCATGTGGGGCTTGATTCAGGGTTTTACCAAGTCCTTGATCTATCCAAACTGGCTTGTCCAGCAGTGACTGATGGCCAGTAAATATTTAACCTTGGGCTGTTTCATATCACACTGTGGCCTCTTCAGATTAATGAATGTCACTGTTTTCTTACCATTTAATATTAACAGCACAGAGGAGTGCAAAGCTCTGTGCATGGCAACGAGGTATAATACTGCAAAACCGATGCACTCTGAATTTGGGGATATTATCAGCACGTACGTGTGCTGGAGCAGCATGGGAAAACCAAACCCTAGCAATCCACAAATATGTGATCACTCAAACCTTTTCACAGAGCACAGAGGGGCAGGGATGCTCCTCATAAAACCTTTCTCATGCTTTTGGTGCTTCACACACATTCTCATAGCCTGTGCTGACCTCTGTTTACTTCATCACTCTCCTCACTATGATCACAAGTGACCCTTCCTGCAATTTCTCTACTTTCCACCTCCAGTGCCATAACCCAAGAAACCCACTGCACCCTGAGGATAGAACTAGCAACAGGGCTTTGGTTGTTAGAGCCCATCAATGCCAAGTGATGATTTCTACAGAAAGACATTCTCCCCTGATGAGTGTCTCAGACAAGTCTTGGTAAGCTGAAGGTCAGATAACCTGCTGCAGTCTGGCACTGACCTCCAGCCAGGGTGTAACTCCTGGCACGAAACTGGGCTGTGTGAAACCCCCATTCCTCCCACCCCTTTGCCCGAGCCCAACTCTCACCTGATGTTGCTTTACACATCTGAGGCATTCTCGTGACCCGGCTGTGTGCCACAAAGGTGCTTTGTGAGGATGTGCTGTACTGGGAGCTGCTGTCTGAGGAGGTGGAGCTGGTGTGCGAGAGGCGGCTGTGCTCCTTGTGAGAGGCTGTGGACCGCTGGTACCAGAGCCGCAGCTCGTCCGACACAGCAGTCCTACCAGAGCCTTTCTCGTGGCCTTCCCTGCCCAGAGATGGAGTCCTTATGATTTGGGAGCGGGAGGGGGTGAGCCTGACGGAGTCCACTTCATCCCCGTGCCAGTTCTCCTTAAACATCCCCCCCGCCGTGTAGGAGTTGGAGGTTTTGAATTGTGCTTTCACGCTGTAGTGTCCCTCCTGGTCGTTCTCCAAGCTCCTCACCACCACGGGTGTGGAGCTGCCCTCGATGTACAGGGGATACTCTTTGATCCTGTACTGGGAGGAGGGCTGGCTCTGGCTGTGCAGGTAGACACGGTGGTGCCCTGTCCCGTTCCTAGCAGCCAGGTTGGGCATGCTCCCTGAATTGGAAGAGACCAGGTTGCCCGCAGATTTGTGCCTCTGCCTCTGCCGCTCTCTGGCTTTCGACGGGGAATCCTCTGCCAGGGTGGAGTAGTTGGGGTTCATCTGAGCAGGGTAGTAGTGCTCAGAGCTGGAATGGCTGGTGCAGGAAGAGCAGTCGTCCATGGGGTCAGAGCCATTACTGCTACGAGTCCTTGGGGTGTAGAAATCAGGGCTCCCTGTCTCGTTTTCTGAGCCAAGGAGCTTGCCTTGTGACTCCAAACTGGAGCTCCGGTGTCTAAAGTGCTGAGCTAAGCTGTGCAGTCTGGTTGGGCTGATGTCTACTGACCTGTAGATACCAGGGAAAAAAAATCCAAGCTGGTAAGTCAAGAGAACTCCCCATCCTCTGCTGCACACAAGGCCAGCTCCATAGGCAAGGGAATCTGAGGGAACTGAAAATTTGGGACCACTCCAGCACTGCCTGGGGCTGCTGGCTGCAAAGCAACCTGCTTCCCCATTGCAGGGCTGGGGTGATTAGGGCTTCCCCATTGCAGAGTTGGGGTGATTAGGGCTTCCCCATTGCAGAGTTGGGGTGATTAGCTCCTACTCCTGTTCCTCTCTTGTCCCTTTGGTGGTGGCATTCAGTCTGCAGCACCAAGTGGGATGTAAACCTTGCCCAGCTGGATCCCTCTGTGGCTTGTCACCCTGGGAAAGACCCACTCTGAAGAGCAAAACCTGGGGATCTCAAGCCCTGGTTTTGCTGGTGTGGTCCTGTGGCTGTTTGAATCAGCACCATCCTTGTGCTACCAGGTTCACTCACTCCAGCTCTGCGAATCCTGAGAACTTAGCCTCAGAGGGGGTGAGATTCCCTTCCAAGTGGCCCATGAATGCCCTGCACAGGTATAATGCACCTGATGTGAGACAGACTGCTCATAGTCAGTCCAGAATGCAGTGATTTCTCCACTGGCCATTGCCAGTCATCCACAGTCACCTCTGTGAAGCAGTTAGGTTTTACCAGGGCCCAGCAATGGGCAGCACATGTAGGACTATCAGCAGGTGACAGCTCTGCCTGCAGGTAACCACTCTCCATTTCCAGTTTATAAGGCTCAATTCCCAGACAACTCTGGGTGGTCTCTATTCACCTCAGCTGTTCAGAGAACTTCAGCCAGCCATACAGGAGGCAGGAACACCCCACAACGAGCCACACACCCACATGATGGATGGCCAAGGCCACGGCACACTGCTTGTGAATGAGCCACAGACTGAGCTATGGGTGTTTCAAACACTCAGATGGCCCCTACCCAGTCAAGGCCACTTCTCTCTCTGTGCCAGGCTCATTTCTCATGCAGCTTGGCTCCAGTGTTAACAAAAATTGCACTCTTGAAAGGTACTCTCAGCCAGAAACTTGTTACAAACTTAACCCCGGAGCCTTAATGCTTTGTATTTGCTCTGCCTGGGTCTGATGTGCTGGCATGACTCTTGATTTATGTCGAGCTCAATAATGTTAGCACTACCCCTTAGGGCAGGATACCTAACGACACACAGCCTTGGCTTGGCTCTGCTTCCAAGTGTCCATGGGGTTTGCCACTAGAGCAAAACAGTAATGAAGCCAAACAGTTGCAATCTTGCTGCAAACTGGAGTCACGTTGGGCCATGCACATCAAATCACCTCCCTGCCACACTTCAGCTCTTTCCTTTGTCAGCCCTGGGCTTATTACACTGCCACCTGGGTCCTTGGACATGTGGCTTTATACACACTCCCTCTTCACGTAAGATCACATGTGCAAACATTTTTTCTATGACAGAGGATAAACACTACCCATCATTTTATATCAGACAGAAAACAGCATGTTATCTCCAGCTGGATCTGTGAGGGAATTTATTGCAGAACTTAGAATTAGCACCACACACCTTTTAAAAGTGGTGTGGAGTTTGTACTGTCTATTAACAACCCCTGAGATAGAAGGCCCCAGTGGAAGAAAAGTCTGATTACTTGAGGGGGAGATGAGTGCCAGGATCACATTTATCTGAAAGAATTTCAGGATTTCAGTTCAAGAGACATTCCCAAGTAGCAACAGTACTTGAGCCTCTGATCTGAATAGGGCTGATCTGTGTCCTTTCCTGAATTGGGAATTAATTTATATTCTGGGGGAAGAATAAAGCTGACAGTATTTGTTCTAGCAAGGGGAGACCCTTGTGGAGCTGGGAGGACTTACCGTGTGGAGTGGACGTAGTGTGGACTGCGTACCCGTAGGTCCGGTGTGGAGGGCATGCTGGATTGGGAATTCCAGTGGGGAAGGCTCCGGATGGGGCTGTTCTGCAGTGAGCTGCTCCCTCCTGCCTCAGCACAGCTCCCAGTGCTGGGGAACCTCTTGTGGCTGCTGCAGAACAAACACCCTGCTTCAGTTCCTGGGCAGGAATTTGAGGAAGGGGCTCCCAAGCCTCTTTCCAGATCTCAGGCATGTGCCTGTGAACTCATGGGGGTGAGGGAGTTGGGTCAGCTGCTGCTCTGAGATGGTTCCCAGGGCTTGTGCTTCTGCAGTAGCTGGAGGTCAAGGCCAAGCCTTGTCAAAGCCCTTGGATGATCCATCATCCTTTCTTTCTAAATGTGTTTTCACAGGATCACAGAATCAGCCAGGTTGGAAAGGACCTCTGAGATCATCAACTCCAACCCTTAATCCACTACCACTGTGGTTACCAGACCATGGCACTGAGTGCCACATTCAGTCTCTTCTTAAAAGCCTCCAGGGATGGAGAATCCACCACCTCCCTGGGCAGCCCATTTCAATGCCTGATCACCCTCTCTGTAAAGAATTTTTTCCTTACATCTAACCTAAACCTGCCCTGGCAGAGCTTAAGTCCATGCCCTCTTGTCTTACTGGTAGCTACATGGGAGAAGAGACCAGCCCCCACTTGGCTTCAACCTGCTTTCAGGGAGTTGTAGAGAGTGATGAGGTCTCCCCTCAAGCAGCAGTCATGTGGCTGCAGTCTGTTTTTATGACAGGCCTATTGGCCAGAACACTTAGAAGTCTCTTTTTGGTAGGAGACAGCTCTGCAAATTTTGGAAGGGCTCCCACCTGTATTTCCTGAAAGCAGAGGATATCTCTGTGAGAGTTCTTCAAGGTTGCTGGCTCACCTGGAATGACTGTGTGAGGAACGTTTCTTGACTTTCTCATAGGGTTCATCCAAGGATGACTCACTCCACATCTTGGGTTTGATGGGGGATTTGTCGTAGTCATTGCGGTGGTAATGCATCTGGCGGAGGCCTTCCAGGGACTGTGGAGGAGGTGGCCTGTTGTGCAAGGGTGGCCGGGGAGGGAGTCCCTTGTGTGGGGACTGGAGAGGGGATATTGTGCTGGTGATCTGAGAATCCTCTGTAAAGACAAGAAGGGAGAGAGGTGATGGCTGTGTGACATCTGCAATGGCAGTACAACCCTGGAGGACACCACCACACCTCCTGGAGCCTCCTTCCTTAGCCCACTTCCCCTGGTTGTGCTCAGAAGCAACTTTAAGACCCAGCTTTCACCAGTGTGCTGGCTGACAATCCCACTGGGGAACTGGAGGGAATGTCCAGCAAGAGTGTGTGATACATTAAACCAATTGAAACCTTAAGAGAAAATAAGGGGGCATTCTGGGACTGTCTTTTGAAACAATTCAGAGCAGTAATCATGGCAATACTCACTGCTCCAAACATGATGTCTGACTACAAGGTGGAGTTAGGGGAAACCAAGCAGGTTTGGTACTAGGAAGTTTGGTTTGATTATTACACAACAGTTCCTCCACTTTGAGTGTCAGCCAGGAGATCACACATCCCTCCCCATTTCCCTCCTGACCCCTAGAACATACAGCATCCAACATACCATCCTCGAGAACAAGGGCATCTGAGAGAGAGCTGTCTTCACTGGCAATGTTTCCTTCTGAGGGGAAGAAAATAAAGATGGTCAGATGGTCCTGAAAATGGCAGTGACTGGGTGCTGAACTGCACAGTGATCTTCTTCCACTGAGCCTTTAGCAGGCACCCAGTCTTCCTCCCCATTAGCCCAGAGGCAGGAAAATTCCTATGAACAACTGACTCAGCCCACTCAGTCTGGGAGGGCAGAGCTGCAGGTCAGGTCTCTCCAGAGCAGGCTGCCTTTCAAGGAGCTGTTAAGTCTTTTCCATTAATGGGGATTAAGACTGAGTCACATCTGAGAGCTGAAATCCCCAGAGGGCGCAAAATGGCACAGTGCCATTAGTGAGATTTCTGTCTCCAAAGGACTTTGGAATTGATCTCTCCCTTCTTAAAACCATCATTCTGTTGCTACCACACTAGGTACCACTTCTGAGTAATTCAGGGAAACACTTTCTGAGCATCCTGTGTAGCAGAGGCAGTTCTCACATGCTTGGTGTGCACATTTGAGCTGCCTTCCCCACCCATCTCCTCCCAGCTGCTGTTATCCCTGACTGTGGTGCAACTTGGTACCCAGGTCACAAATACAGCAGCTCTAATCTCAGTTCCTGCTACAAAAGCACAGAGAAAAGCTTTGCAAGTCAAAGGGAAAGGGCAAGATCAGCAAGGGAGAAAGAACCACGGTAGAAAGTTAATGGATTTCATGAAAAACCAATCAACAACCCAGTAAACCATAAAGTGCTCTGAGAATTACATAAAAAAAAAGTATTTGAACACAGCAATGACATTGCTCCCACTTTGATTTTACAGATGCTTTTCAGCTACAGAGCTCACCCCACTGCTAACATTAATTACATTTGTACAGCAGCACTCTGGAGGAGACATTAACAGAGTGATTTTATAAGTGAACAAAGGAGTCAAAAGTCTTCTTTCCTGACATGCTTATAACCTACAGTGTGCCACTGGTTCTTGTGCTGTGAACCAGCACATCCCTAATGCACAGCACACATCCCAGACACCCCTTTGACTGCACACTGGTACAGGAGAGGACAGCCCGGCTGCCAGCACCCATGGAGTCCTCCAGACAGGAGAGAGAAGGGGAAGGAGGAGAAATCTGTGCCTCAAGCCATGAGTTCAAGGCAAGAATCTTGCTCCTTTACCTCCATCAGCAATGCTGCAGGTGCTGAGCCTCACTTACCATCTATGATCAGTGATGCTCTCTGGGTTGGCTTCTTGCCAGATTTGATGCGGTACTCGTTGATGGCGTTCTCGATCTCCTGCAGTTTTTTCAGTGCATTCAGGTAGGATGTTTTCCTCTGTTTCTTCAGCTTTTTGCTGACATTTGGGTCGCTCGCCAGGCGTCGGGCAGCCTCTGTGATCTGGGACTGAATGGCAAACTCCCTTTCCAGGCGCTCCAGCTCTGCCTCCTGGGGAAAGGCAAGTGGCCAGGTCAGCTCTGGGCAGAATCCCCGTGAACCTGGCCAGGGGCCTCCAACCAAGGGTCTCTCCATCAGCAAATCACACATGATTATGCTGCTCCCTCCATTCTGAGGCCTCCCTGAGCATACCCATCTCACCTTCATCTGCCCACACAAGTGCCTGGGAGCACACCTGGCAAAAGAGATGACCCATAAAAGAAGACATGTGTACTCCAGCCCTGTCCCTGCTGTGCTGTTTGGCTTTTTGTGCAGTTCAATATGGTTGAGTTCAACAGTGCCCTACTGCTGGCAAAGTCATCCTGTGACACTCATCTTATGGGCAGCACCTCTTTCCCACCTGCACCAGCTCCCTGTTCCCTATCTCCATATTTCAACCGCACTTGAGATCAGCGCTGTTCTACAGCTTTACCCTTCTTGACAGTTTTGCTTGGCAATCACCAAGTACTTTGAGATAAAAAAGCCAAAGATGGGCTACTTCCTCCTTGGTGTATGGCTGTCAAAATCCAGAGTATGGTCTGAAATAATTATGGGCTGCTGACTGCACCAGAAAATTGTCTCTTGGACTTACAAGACAGGAGAGTGATTTCAGAGTGAGCAGTGCCTTAGAGAAAGCTTTCTGTATGCCAACAAGGAGTGGTGGTAAATACAACCAGTTGTATTTAAACTGGAAGCTACCTAGTGATTTGTAGTTATCCTCCACAGTTAAGGGATTTAAGCCAATTTATGCCAGTGCAAAAGCTGATCCAGAGCTCTCCAGTGTGTACTGGGACCCTAAGCTGTGAAGCACTTGCTCATCTGCAACAGATCTGGCTACCTTCCCCAGCTGGATGGAGATTTTGATGTTAGTCTGCTAGAAAGGGGAAGGAGGCACCTTGCAACTTAGGGAAAAAATTACAAGCTTGGTTACTTTTAGTGAATGTTGGGAGTTCAGATTGCAAGCACTGACAGACATATATTCACGGAGATCCCCATTGTCAAACCAGGACACCCATTGTGCAAATTTAAATCCCTTCTCTTTTTTTAGCAGCAGCATATGCTGCAAGAGCTGATGCTGTGGGAATTAATCAGACTGGAGTCATTCTCTGAAGTTTTTATTCGAGGCTTTTGGCTTTGAAAAAAATCCTTTTGCTGTCAGTGGTGAGTCAGCATTGCTGTAAAACTATAATTACCATTTCCCCCACTTTACAGGAGACTGAACCCACCCCCCATCCTTTTCAGATTTTTTTGCTTTGAAGACTCTGAAAGCTCTATCAGTGCCAAACTTACTAAAAGTGAATTTCACACCACAGGGTTTTAAGTCCTGGAACTTGGTTTATGTCTTTCTGGCAAAATCCTTCCCAGAGTCAGGAATTATGGACCGGGCAGAGGCGATTACAAAAAAAAATAACAGGACCTTTCCCTGCAGGTCTTGCTCTGACAAAGCTCTTACTTAAGGTACAGAGAGTTTGATGGAAGCTGTTATTCAGACCTTCACAGATTCAGTTCTATGTCATTCACTATAGCTTAGAAAAAACATTTAATTTTCCTTCTGGCCATAACTGCCTATTTTCTTCCAGTGAGGCCAATATAAATAAAGCCTCAGAAAATGAAGGCTATCATATGCCTTCGGATGGAAATGCCTTGCTTCAGGTCCTTGTCACAGTTGGTAATATCAGTCCTGGATTTATGTGACTGAGGGGGTATTTCACCTTTTGCTTTAAATTAAGTTTCTAGTGTTTGCACTTGCTGAAAAGTGCATGAAAATCACAGTTGGCCTCTCTAAATGCTCTCAAACTGGCAGCCAAATAAACACAGCTCAACATCAGTCTCTCATAACAGAAACTGATGGTTTTCAGCACGGTCTTAAAGTTTGACAGATGAAAAGGGAGGTAGAGAAAAGCTGAGTCAGCATGTTTGGATTGCTGATGCCAAAAGGCAGAGTGCCTGCAATGGGGAGGAGCTGCTTTACCTTCATGCTCTTTCCACCTAACCCTGCTGCTGGAGTAAGGAGATTCCTCATCTGCTGGCCCCAAAAAGCTGCCTTGTAGCAGTAAGATCTGGGGAAGCTGGAGATCAGGTTATAACGGAGCAGCCAACAGACTGAAGGGGTTTTAGGGGTAACTCAACTAAGCCGTGCTTCCCTTTGAAAAGCTTAATTAAATGTGCTAGTTCATGAATATTTGACTTTGCTGGAATTCCTCTCCCAGGCTCCATTGAGAACAAAACTAAAGAGCTCCAGCTGTTTATTTTTTCAGGCAAAGCAAAATGCCAACAAAATGACAAACAGTTAATTCCCTGGCTGAATGGAGCCTTAAACCACACAGTCACACCAGCTTCAGTCTCTCCTCTTAGAAAAATAAAAAGGAAACTCAAGACTGGAATACACACAAGTGTCTTGAGACAAATGTGTCTCTGCAGACAATGGCTGTTCTGTGAATCCGGTCCCGCCTTACAGCTGCTGCAGGCCCTGTTTTCACAGCCACGGTTCAGGGCACTGACCCAGCAGATTGTGGGAGCAAGGGAAGAGAACAAACACTCCCTGGCAAACTTAGAAAAACATAATTCCAGCTCCCCAGAGGTAGGGACGAAGGCTCTTTTGTTGAAGGATTGGGGAGAGAAATGCTTTCATCTGTCTGTTGTGGGGCTAAGATGGATCACTGTGATGCTTTTCTCCCCGTTATGGGAGACCTGAATTCAGGCTGCTACTGAAGTGGAAGGCAAGAGGCTGCTTGCAGCAATAACACAGGGCAGCAGCAGGGCTCAGCTGGCCCAAGGGGCTTCTGATGTTCTTCCTCCTCACACAAGTCACTCTACTTGGTCACCAGAGCACTTGGACTGTCATGGTCCAGTTGATCACACAGGCTATTTCTGTTACTTCCAGCAAAGTCAGGACTAAACTTTGAGAGTTTAACCTTGACTCCCAGTCTGAGCTGAGCACCAGCTCTCTCACTGCCTTCCTGCTCTGATAGATATTTAAAAAAAAACAAACAAACAAAAAAAAAGGTGACCAAGTGCAGTCATTTAAAGGCTGAGAGACTGATGGTTCCTATGCAATTCACACTGGACATCTTAGAGACCTGAGGTAGGTACAGTAGGTTAGAAGGGAATGGCATAGCCTCACCTCTCCCTTAGGCAGGATTTTCTGCTCATCCAGTTTAAAGGCAGTTCCTATTCTTCTCCTTACAATAGGTGGCTCCTCCCCAGGATCTAGGGGGTATTCTCGGGGCAGTTTTCCTGTGAGCTCCTGTAAATAGAGAATGCTGTTAGTGATCTGGGAAATCCTGCAGCAGAGCAAAGCACAACACCACTCTTGAACTGTGACTGTAAAATGACAGGCATTTGTTATCACCATATCCAGTTCAGCAAGGTGATAAACACACAGGAGAGCACCCAGCCCTGCAAACTCATCCCAGGACTTCACGTTGAGAGTGGGGAACTTTCCTTTAACCTGTGCATGAATGCAGATTTTTGTGGCCTGCCAGGGTAGGTCTGTACGTGCTGCCCATCCCCAGGGTGCTGGGGCCTGAGGCTGAATGGACACACAAAGCTTCAATCTGCTGAGCTGCTTCAGAGAAGAGGGTGAGCAGATCCCAGAGCCTTCCCACAGGATGCAGGTCTGCTGAGTCAGAAAGGCCCACTGGCAACAGCAGGTCATGACCTGCACAGAAAAACATTCCCACCTGATTCATGATGTGTCTGACAGGAATGCAGTGAAAATGGTCACTAAAAGCAGTGCCTGGTACCTCATTACCTGTCTGATAACACTTCATGTATCAGAGCCCCTTCCAAACCCCAGTGAAACCATGGGCAGCAATATCAGATGATGCTCTGTCAGAGTGATGGGGTCATTCCCAAAGGTTTGCTCAAAATCTGAAGTAAACCCCAGGGAACTGAGGAATCTCTGGAACACAGGAAGCAGTGAGTGCCAGTATTGATGTCAATGCTGTGGGTGTTTTTTTCCCCTGGACTACACAATACAGCCACACATATCTGAACTGAAGGCATTCAAATGCCTAGAGAAAAAGACAGGAGCCTTGCTAGAGCACAGCCCGACTCCTTGTGCTCACAAGTCTCCCTGTGAGGGACAAAAGGCTTTTGTGTTCTTTAGCACCAGCTTTGAGAGGATCCAGCTGGCAAAGTAACCTAAATCATCTGAATCCCAAAGAACAGCAGCTGACCCTAATGGGAGTGCGAAGCTCAGGCTCCTGCCTGCCCTGGCCTCTCCCTGGCTCCCTAATGGGGTTTTTCATTCTACTTTTTTCAGGTCACTAGGAAACAAGGACCTGGGCTTTTCAAATTTTTCCTTTTAGCAATTCCCAGCAACATTGATGTGCACAACCCCCTTCTGCCAGAGGCATTCTGCATTGCACCTCCAGCCCTCTGGGGTTATTGCAGCTTTTCTTTGGAAGTGTTCATTCTAGTGAGATGTGCCTCTAAGAACTGCATCAAGACACAGATTCCTGTATCCCTTCCCAAGGGAAACAAGCAAATTTCCTTTATGACCCCTAATAAGAAGCAGTACAGTGGGGAAAGAGTGAAAATTTTCTGTAAAATGCCAAAGATTGGAGCAGAACAAAATTAATGTGGGTTACCATGCTGCCTCCATAAGCTGAAAAGTATTCACAGGCACAGTCCAGAAATGTAATCTATATTAATAAGTAACTGGAGTAGTGATGGTCTGAAGTAACCTGATGCCACTGTTAGGAATGGCTCTGGTCATGCTTATTTGATTATGCCCCTGCTTTTAACCCTTTTTTATCTCCTGGTCTGCAGCCTTCCCCTTCTGTTTTGGCCATTCCAGTGCCAATGCAGAAACAGCAAAGGGCAGACTGAGAGGAAACACTTCCAACTGCAGGATGAGCTGTGGGGTTGCAATACAGGGTCAGATTCCAAGTGTCCATCAACTGCCTCTCTGAGATCTTCTGCAGAAAGCACAAACACTTTCTACCCACTCCTCAGGAGCTGAGAGATGGGCTATGCCCAGCCTTGCTGCATCACATTAAGGGGATATTGCTCCTTATCACTGGCTCCATGCCCCTGCAGGAGCTTTGCCTGCATCCCAGTTGCCTGCAAAGTGACCTGAGCCAACCTGAGGCTGCACTGCAGATGGGGCTTGGTTAAAGCCAAGGCTCTGGGCTATGAGCTTCTGCAACTCTGGTATCTTCCCCTGCACTCAGCCTGCTGCAAGGCATTAGCCCATGGCCAGTCACAGTGTTAGCTTAGGGTGGGAGATTTCTGCAGGGCAAGCAGTGCCCTCCAGACCTTGTCCATCAGCCCCCAAAGAGTGTGTGACATCTTCCTGCAGTTGATCTTGGTTCTGTACTTGATGGACACCACTGGATGCGGTTCTGTGACCTTTATCAGCACAAGTTGTTTGCTCAAGTTAAGCAGGTGGGAAAGGATTGCTCATTGGAGTAAAGGAGGGCAACTGAGGCAGCAGAGATTTCTGCTGACTTTGTTTGAAGTTATTTTCTGCAATTTATTCTTGCTGGCATTAAAATTATAGAATAACTAAAACTAAGTGAAATGGGACCTGTACTAGTCACCTATTTGTCCTATCTTTGTCAAAGGCAAAATACAAATATTAAGCAAGAATTGGAAGACCTCAGTGCCACTGTCTCCAGGCAGCTTCCTATTGTGCTACACATCACAATTTGTTTTTAAATTCAGATTTTCAGGCCTGGTAAATAAGGGAGGATTGCTGAATGACCCAAGTGTGTGTGCTGCTGCTCATCTCCACACACAACTGCAGCAGGGCTGTGATTTCCCCAAACATCTCTAAGCTGACCTCCTGTGTACTTTTAAGAATAAACAGGCAGGTGAGTGGGGAGGGTATGAGCTGCTGAGCTGTCCAGCAGGAACAGGGATGACCACTCTGGTTTCTCTTCTCAAGGTCTGCCAGTGCACTGACATTCCTCTTACCCATTCCTCAATTCCAGGGCTTACCAGATGAAGGGAGCCTAAATGGAGCAGGTGAGATCTGTGCTGCACGTAAGAATGTGCTGAGAGAAAAAAAACCACTTAAGGTCAGGCCTGCTTCAAGAAGAACACTTATCACCCTGGGTGGATTGTTTTGCTTTTTTTTTGGTAATGTAGTCAAAAGCATTTGAGAAGTGACTTCCAGTACACAGGACAGCCCTCCTGTGCCATTTAGGTAGCTGCATATTCCCACCAAAGCCAGTGAGAAGCATGCCTGAATGCATCTTAAACACAATTGCAAACAGCAGACATGGATGCTGAGCACCTCCCAAGCCAACTGGGTACCAGCTGACATGGGGTCCCCTTCTTTAGGGGACAAATGTCCCGCGACATCACACTCTGGAGCTGAAACAGCCAGAGCTTCTTGAGGCTTCTGTACCATGGGCTTAGCAAGAGGTGACTGTAGAAGGGATCTCCTGATTCCACACCACCCCCAAACAACAATCATCCTACAGCAATGCAAGCAACCAAGTGTTACTGGTGATAAGATTCCCATTGCCTACCGCTTCTCGGAGACACAGCTTCTTCAGCTCTTCCAAACGCTGGCGCAGTGTCTCTTCCAAAGCTTCTTGCCTGGATTTCAGAGCAGCCAGCATGTCTTTCTTGGCAGACTGAGAACTGTCTGACTCTTGGGAACCTATCAATAAACAATGATTTCACTAGGCCAGCTGACAGCAGAACACACATCTGGAGTACTTGTAATTTTACCGAAGCCTGGATGCAGCCCTTCCAAAAAGAAATCAAACTATGAAATGAAGCAGGTGTTTCCCAGTGTTTGTTTACTGAAAAATCTTAATGTTTATGCTAATACTTAGACATTGGACAGTGAATCACATAAAGACATTTGTAATAATTATCCAGAAAAATAAACCCAACAAAATTAATCATGTAAATATCCTGGGGAAAAAGAAAAAAGACATACAATTGCCATGAAAGTTTCCAGTGGCAACAAACAGTACAGTTAACAACAGCCCTGGAGATGCATTTTTGGGAAATTAAGCCTAGGAAGAACCATTGGACAATATAGCCTACTTTGTAAGAACTGCAATTATCCCAGGATTAAACATTTAATTCAATCCACTTACACTGCTTGTTTTATGAAAAATGTAATGGAACAAAATTACCTAACAAGATTCCTATGAAATACACAAAAACAACAACTTATAGGTCCTTCTGGGACAGTAGCTGTTCACTCTTGAAAACACAGGTCAAGATACTTAAACTAATGTCCAAATGGCTTGAATTTTCGAGTGGCAATCACCCAGAAACTCCCACTACAGTAAGTCCATGCAGTAATTCATGTTGTGTTGCTCAGATAGAATCACACAACCATAGACTCATAGAATGGCTGGGGTTGAACCTTAAAGATCATCTAATTCCAACCTCCTGCCATGGGCAGGGACACCTCTCATCCAACCTGGCCTTGAACACTTCCAGGGAGGGAGCAGACACAGCTTCCTTGGACAGTCTGTGCCAGTGTCTCACCATCCTCACAGTAAGTGAGGGTAAGTAAGAAGGTCTCCATGTGATCCCTTTTTAATAAACTCCATAGTGGGCCTTGAGCTGAGCTAAATGGATGGGGCTGCTGTGGCTCAGAGGTTGTTGTTGCCTCAGCAGAAGCTTTTAGATGATCTGTGGTATCTGGGATGTCTTCCATGGGGTGGCAGATACACTACTGTGAGACCCTATGAGCCCTACACTCTTTCAGACTGGCAGTGGGATTCTGTAACCCACCTAAAATGGCACCAGACACAATCCACCAGCTGGACTGTGTTCAGTGATTTGTAAGCACTTCTTGTGGGGCATTTAGTCCATGCAGATGTGTGTCTACAGAGAAGTCCTTGTCTCAGCAGTGCTTTCAAGGGGACTTCTCCTACCCCACAGCAGTTCCTCTGGGCAATTGCTGTTCTAGAGTTGTACTGGGAGACTTCCACACCTCCTCTAGAGCAATAGCACAGAGAGATCAGACCTTTATCTGCAGGATCAGATAAAACAGGATGCTACTGTAGTGTTTCTGTGCACCTGTATGATAGGGGTGACATGGGACAAGTGTACAGTGAAGACACTCAGCCCAACAGGGATGAAAATGTTGCTGCCATTTCACAGAGCTCCGGAAGGAACCTGGGAACAACTCTTTGTTTTGGCAGCAAAATAAGACTGAAATTCGTGCTTTCAGCTTCATCTTTCATTGCTACTATTCCAGCAGACTGTTAAAAGTTAAACTGAAAGAGGATTGATGCAAACCATGCCATGAAACAGTTCTGCATTGGCCTAGGGGGAGCAAAGAATCTCACTGATCTTTTCCACCAATATTTTCTGCAGTTTTAATACAAAAGACAGCTGAGCTGACACTTACTCTGTAAAACACCACTCCATTTTGTAAAACATTTTATTGGGCTGTCCTGGAGTGGGGGAGGTGGAAAAAGGGCTCTTTCAAGGTCAGCCAGGTTGACCATCATCAGAGGTCACCTTATGGTAAGATGTTTGTTTTGTTACTGTAGTCATCTTCATTTTATTTGGGTTTGCTCTCACAGAGGAACAAAACTCAGTTCTGCAAACATATCAGTGCTGCAAGAACCTGACAGATCTTTTCAGGAGCCTTGCTTTTGTACTGACATGGAAAATCTCTAGCATTTAGTAGTTCTTAACAGAAACATTGAATTGTTTTGGTTGGAAAAGACCTTTAAGATCAACAAGTCCAACTGTTAACCCCACACATCCCTGGGCAGCCTGTTCCAGGGCCTGACAACCCTTTTGGTGAAATTTTTTTTCCTAATATCCAACTAACCCTCCCCTGGTGCAACTTGGGGCCATTTACCCTTCTATTGCTAGCTCCTTGTGACAAGGGACCAACCCCCACCTCACTCCAACCTCCTTTCAGGTAGCTGTAGAGAGTGATAAGGTCTCCCCTCAGTGTCCTCTTCTCCAGGCTGAATAGCCCCAGATCCCTCAGCTGCTCTTCCTAAAACTTGTGCTCTAGGCCCTTCACCAGCTTCAGTAATCCTGCTGAGCAGTTATTAGCAAAAGTTAACCTGCTGAATTTCTTCACTGAACTGCCAACAAACTGCTGAGTCCTAGTAAAAAGTTGTTCATGATTCCAGCATGAATGATTCCAGCAGATGTTTCAACTTTTTTTTTTTTTTTTTTCAGGACAACTTTAATGACCTACATTTTCCTTTCAACTGTTCTTCCCCTTTCCTTCCTCTCTCTGCTCTCAACCTCCACACCAGCCTCAGATTTCTTTTTAAAAGCTATTAGTTTTTGCACTGTGCATTGACACAGCAGCAACATAGATGCTGAAACATTTGAAAACTTATGAATAGCCTAAACCCTGGCCAGATGCCTGTGCTGATTTGGGGTGTGCTGACAAGAAGGAAAGGAACAGCTTCTGGCTGAGCTGGTAGAGACCCAGACCAGGCACAGACAGTTTGTGGTGGTTGCTCCAGCTGTGTTTTTCCTGTGTGAGAAACCCACTGGTCTCATTCCTGTTGCAGTCACTGGCAGTGTCCACTGAGGACACGTTTAGCCTTCTTTTTCACCCCTCCCAGAAAGCAAAGGAATTGGGGGAGATCTGGAAGCACACTGACACGCTCTGAGAAGCAATGGGATTACCAACCACTCCTTGGTTGGTAAGTTCAAATTAACTTTTTCCAAGCGTGTTTTTGTGTCAGAGGCTTTTCTAGTGTAGTGAGGGTTCAAAGGCCAGGGGACAGAACACACAGTTCCTGGCCTGTGATGCTGACTTGTTTTAGCTTGGCCATACCTGATGATACCTTGGGCATAACACAGGACTTACTTCACAGAATCACAGAATTATCACAGTTGGAAAAGACCACGAAGATCACCGTGTCCAACTGTCAACATCTCCCCTAAATAAAATACATATATTGATAGCTGTACAACCCACTAGAGCATGTCCTCAAGTGCCTCATCTACATGGCTTTTAACTACCTCCAGGGATGGTGACTCCATCACCTCCCTGGACAGCCCGTTCCAACACTAACTTATCTCTCAGTAAAGAAATTCTTCCTTAGATCTAGTCTAAACTTCTCCTTGTACTATTTCAGGCCATTTCCTGTAGAGAAATTATCCACTAGAGAGAAGAGACCAGCACCCACCTCCGTACAACCTCCTCTCAGGTAGTTGTAGAGACCAATAAGGTCTCCTCTCAGAATCCTCTTTGCCAAACTAAATATTTTCAATTCCCTCAGCCTCTCCTCACAGTTCTTGCTCTCCAGATCCTTCACCAGCTTGGCTGCCCTCCTCTGAACTCGCTCCAGCAATATCTTTCTTGTAGTGAGGGGCCCAGAACTGAACACAGTATTTTTTTCTTCAGACCTTCCTCAAGTTTTTCCTTGAACAACTGTTCTGTTCAAGCTGGTTATTTCTTATTTAAAAGCTGAACTATTTTGGGGATGTATTATTTTTATGGGTTGGATTCTCTGCTTGTTCTCACAGGTGAAAGGCAAATGGAAACTTGATCAGTCAAGAGAATCATGTGAGATGCTTGTAAAGGAGCACAGAACAGTGCTTTGTACTGCTGGGGTGCCTACAGCTTCCATTAGAGGCTCTTTATTTATAAATATCTATTAATCCAGCCTCAAGCGAGGCTGTGACCACAAACTCACTTCTAAATCCAGTGGCAATTGACCCCAAAATGTCAGAACAAATCAAAGGACCATAAAAATAACCGAAGAAATAATCAAAGACCAGCACAAACCAAACCAATCAAGCAGAGACTACCTTAACTCAGCCCTATTAAATACAATGCTCACTGAGTCATGGCTGCCCAGTGCCTTGCAAAGGGGATCATAAACAGAGAAAAATCAGTCCTGAAAGATTAGTCCTAACATGAGAGACTCCTGCTGCAGCAAAAATGGTTGACTGAGAGACTTTCTCAGGTATTTTATCCCTCCAATTAGGGGTAATTCTTAATGCAGTAAACAGGAGAAATGTTGCTGAAATGTGTAATTTCACTGTATGGCTTTTGAACTTTTCTGTGAAAATTATCACTCAGCTTCCTTCCCATTTGCTGTGCAAAGATTTACCAAAGTCTGCATTTTAACACTTCTGCAGAGCCATCTGATGTCTCTAAAAGAGAAAAGGTTGTGAAAACATACCTGGTAGCAAGCACAGGGCCTTCTTTTTGGTAAGGTCCAGGCATATATTGAATTTGGACTGTTTTATAGCTGATACTGCTGGTTTCATTTCAAAGCCAAGGCAATTGCACATGCCCTTTCCTTTCCTCTTTTGTATACAGGATAGGACAGAGGTCTTGGTGACCTGAACATCTACTTAATACCCTATTAGTGTGTGGATATGCAGCTCCCCTTCTCACTCACACTCTCTGGGTGATTTCTCCAACCACTGACACTCAGGAGAATATGAGCTGTGAAATGGGGGGAGAATATGGTTCTCCCTGTCTCATCTCTGGAAACATTCAAAGACAGGTTGGACAAGGCTCTGAACAACTTGATCTAGTTGAAGATATCCCTGCTCATTGCATTGGGGTTGACCTTCAAAGTAAATTCTACTGACTATCCGATGATTATATAGTGCCATGAACTCACTTCTCCTGTTTGAGCTTCTTTACCAGTGCTAATGCTCTGGTTTCTGATCCCTCCAGTGCTGCTGATGTCAAGACCATCCTGGTGATATTGATGGGGATGTGAAACAAGTGAGTGACACCCCAAAAGGACTGACCAAGACAATGTGCTGTGACTGTACAGATCTGCAGGGGTCCCTGAAACAGGCACCTGCTCAAAGACAAGTTTTGTTTGTCAAAGAGATGAGATCAGCAAGGTGAGCCACTGTTTTGAAAAGGAAAGCCCTACCAGTGACTCACTGTTCAACCCCATTTCCTCCACCTATTGTAGCAGAATGGAACCAGTGTGGAAAAGGGATAAATGAGAAGCATGAAAACAAGCAGGGAGGATGGATGAGATGTTGAAGAGCACAGTAAGCCAAGGCTTGGTGCTCGGTGTGTGGAGAGAGGAGACTCAAAAAGGTGTCTGAGCAGCAGTGAATTAAGAGCATCCAAGCACCTCCTCTCTTCCTCATTTTGTGAATCTCCTGCTCCAGGAAAAACACATCTAAATATGGCATACTCTTCATGCTGCTGGCTCTGGCTCAGTGGCCTTTGGTCGAGATGCCCATGGGAGGCTGTATGGAGGTCCCCCCACGCCTGCTCCGTGCCAGAGCCCAGGCTGACTCACCACACCAGGATGTCAGTGCACAGCAGCCTCAGACAGCTGCTATCTCTGGTCTCTGCCAGACAAATAGGATATCCTCCAGGGCCTGCAGGAGCCCAGCTGGAGCTGCTTCTCACAGGATGCACTCACATATCCTGTGGGTGACTGTCTTTGTGAGCCCTGTGCTTGCTGGCCGTGCCGGAGGCCACTTGGGTGCTGCTGATCCACTCTGACACCCACCAGGACGGTCCAGCTGGGAGAAGACCCTGCCAGATTGGAGCAGTGGGGGCCAGGGAACCATCCAGCTGGGCTCTGTCATGGCATTTGCAAACATAAACAGGTCCCTAACATAGGAATCTTCCACCACTGCTGAAGGAATGGGGCTTAGGGGGCTGGAGGCTCCTCAAAGATGTCTCCAGAGCTAAATGAAGCAAATGTACTCCACTGTGGTCTCTCCTCTGAGATGAAGAAGGCAATCTGGGGTTCAGTCCAACAAAACCCCAGCAATATCAGGGCTCCTCAGTAGCCAGGAGTGATGCAGAGTTCTTAATGCACAGGCTGCTCCAAAGGAAAAATCCACCTTAGACCTATCTGGGTTTTGTTCCAATAATTGGAACAAATTTGATGAGCATCTTAGCAACCTGAGGGTGTTCCTGCTTACAGCAGGGGGTTGGACTAAATGACATTTAGAGGTCCTTTCCAACCCAAATTATTCTATGATTCTATGATAATTATGTCTGCTGGCTTTGCTTTTATTCATGGGAAAATTTTGCCCCATATGTCCCCGGATGGTTCAGAGACCCTGAGCAGAAGACCCTTGAGCTAAATTGCAGCAGTTCGCTGTTCTGGGGGGTGGGGGGGCTTCAGAGCCAAAATGAGGACAAATGTCAGAGTGCACTTGTCAGAAGAGGAGTTGGGAGCATCAGGTATCAAACTTACAACTCTGCAGTGGACACAGACTGTGGGCAGGGAGATCAAGGGTCTTGGAAACATGGAGGAGCTTAGGGTTTGCCCCTGAAATGCTGTGACCACGGGGAAGTCACTGCCCCAGTATTAAACACATATCTCCTCTCTGCTGTGCCTTGAGACTGTCAGTGATGTGGGGCAGTGACTGCCTCACACTGCACAGCAGGATCCTGGCCAGACAGTGTGAAAGCTGGAAGCAACAACAAATACTTCCTTGCAGCCTTGCTCCAAGCCCAAGGGAGACATTCCAGCTTTGGCATGCTCCTCATGGCATTGACAGCCTCTGAAGTGAGGAGGAGGGAGAACCACAGAGGAAATGGCTACAAGCAACTTCCAGGAAAAAAATGACTGAGAACAGTAGGGAAGTGGGAGCAAACAGAGATTCAGTCCTGCCTTTGTGGTTTTGAGTCACTCAGGGTATTTATAGCCTGGAAATCTACTGCAGCCACTAAATCATTTGCACTTATTCTCTCCAGTGGGCAGGCAGTGAGATAACCCATCATTGTTGTGATTGTGTACTGATAATCACTGGCACAATGGGAGGAAACAGAGGCTGGGATGAAGCCTGTGCCCAGTGGGACAGGCAGAGAATGTCCCCTCCCATCCAGTGGGACAGAGCTGGGTCACCTCTGTCAGCCAGGCTGGAGGGAAGGGGCTCTTGGAGCAGAGGGGTCCAGGTGACTGTGTGGAAGGAATCCAAGGCTTCTGATTCCCTAGTATCCATCCTCCTCTGCAGGCATCTTCTCTCTATACTTCCTTGTAGCTGCTGGAAGGCAAAGAGCAGCAGCAAACCTCACAGCTCTCCTTAACAGTTTGGGGAGAGCCCTGTCCTCATAGCTGGCAGGACCTAAGGCAGCTCTGAACACAGGAACCTGGAGAAAGTGAGCCATGATCACCTGGTCCAAAGCCTTAACCAAAACAGAGGTTCACAGACTCCTATGTAGGTGTCCAGGTAGATTGAACCACCTATCCAGGCCTGAAGAAATTATTCATTTACTCAATGAACTCTGCATGGGTCCAGTCACTACTGAAATTCTGCCTAGTCTGCAAACCCCATGCTCAGACAGACAGGATTGGAGCAAGCAGCAAAAAAACAAACACAGAAATGGGCAGCTCCCAGTTTGGGATTTCCATCCCTGTAACCCTGATAGGTCCTGGCCCTACAGAAGCTTTTCTGGGCCAGATTTCTGCTGGCTTTCACCTGGCTCCCAGTGAGAGAGCAGAAGCAAAGTCCCATGTTAACATGTTTTTTTTTTTTTTTTTTTTTTTTTTCCAGGAAGGTGAAAAGTCAGTGTATGAACATGAAAACAGGATTACTACCAAGTAGTTCTCACAAACTTGGGAATGGTGCCCAGGAGGCTGAGTTCTTGGGAAGGCCTTAAGAGCTTCCTTGGGGTACTTAATGCTATTTACTTTCCAGCAGGAGAGATGGAAAAAATGACAAACAAAGAGCTCCAACAACCTGACACCAGGCTGGGAGCTGCTCAGCTACTGCAACTCCCAGAGCAATGGAAGGCACAGAGGTGGATTGTATACTGAGGAGTCAGGAAGACCTAAGAAGCAGAAAGGCATCTCTGTTTGCAGGCAAGGTAGGGAATTGAACAAGAGGCTGCTCTGGAGCATTGTAAGCTTTGCACATTTTAACCCCTTCCTGGACATTTTCGGGGCAGGAGAGGGTGGTGTTTAAGAGACACAAAGAATGCAAAGCTGATCTGCTGCACCAGTGAGATCAGTTTTAAATCATTTGAGTTCTTAGATGGACTTTCCCCTTGTCAAGCTTGAGAAGTTTATTCTCTGGTGTTATATACATCTCAACACAATCAGTTTGGATAACTTGATGTGATGCTTAATAGAGAGCATTTAATTGACTGTAACTGTTAACTATAGGGAAACCAGCAACATTGCTCTCCTGAAAAGCTTCTCACTGAGAAGCTTCAAGCTCTTTGCAAACATCCTTGCTTTGCTTCTGGAGTGGCATCTAGCACTGTTTTACATACAGTTTGTTCAGATCAGACTTACAGAAGAGCATCAAGGAAATACAGACCCACCTTCTCTGGTCCTTTTTTTCTCATGCTCTAACTCTACTCTGTATCAACTTCTCTTGGATTTCTCTCACAGATCATGTCTTCCTCATACAGGAAGATGCTCTAAGCCACAAAAAGAAACCTCTAGGTCCCCAGCACTAGTTTGGTAGAAAGTGCTAGGGAACAGCTCTTTTGACTCTGGGATACCAGCCAAGCAGTCACCCTCCCTCACCACTACAGAAGGACATCACCAATTCCTTGTTTCTCCAATTTCCCTCTGTTTCTCTAATGAGCTGCACTGGTTTACCACTTTCTCACTGCTGGCTGGAGGCTTCTTCATGAATGTATCTGCCTAGGGATGAGGTGAGTGCCAAAGGATCATTATGGCAGAAACTGTGCAGAGAGACCAGGTTTCAGCTGGTGAGAGGATGGAGATGACATCCTGGGGCCAAAGAGGAAATGAACAGAGGTAATGAGAGAGGGGGAAGCATGCTGCCTGTGCTGCTTGTGCTGAGAGACAGACTGACACCTGGACAGACAGAAAGGCTAAAGGGAAGTAACTTTCATTTATGCAGTGCAGCTTCTGGCTTCTCCATTATACCATGGCCATGGCCCTTCCCACCATATGCTCTCCACTTACAGGATGAAGGACTTACCTGATGACAGAAGACTCCCACTGCTGCCACTGATAATTTTGCCTTTACTCCCCATGTTGGCCAGCTTGGAGGTCTTGAGCGTTCCAGTTTCGGTCAGGTCAATCGCAATCTCACTTAGGCTTCTTGCAGCATGAATCTTGGACTGGACATGGACACAGGAATTAGTAGTGGTCTAGAACTTCTTTAAAGCTCACAGAAGGAAAGAGTGCTTTTGCTGTGGCAGGAAACAGGGCTCCACAGCAAACTTGGATTATTTTACAAGAATAGAAGCAATCTGGCACAGTATTCGCTGCTGTACTTTTAACATTCTTAAGTGGGTACAATTCTGGAATTGCTTCCTGTTGTTTGTTATTTTCTCTGCTTTGCCATGGACATGTTTTCCTCTTAAACAAACTATGTATGGAGTCACTGTGTTGCCACATATGATAAGAAACCTTCAGAAATGCCAACATTATAAAATGCAAAGCCCATCTCTAGCATCTAAAGGAAGGGAGGAGGGGCCTTTCTAAATTTGCAATGAGCTTTGGAACAGGAAACAGTGAGGATATGGTTTAAATGGTCTGTCATGAGAATCTGGAAGAAAATACTGGCAGGAAAACAAGTTCAGGTTATGGACCAGACTAACAAGCCACATGCAATGTCCCTACTGTGAGGACCTCTTCAAAGTAAATACATTACTCCAGTAAGAAGAAGTAGCCAGCTCCAGCTCAGTAACTGGCCACGGTAGGGCAAGGAGTCAGCCACTGTACACCAAAAAAAGTGAACAATCCAGACACCTACAGGGGAAAGTAAAACAGGCACAGTGTGCAAACTGAGAGGAGAGAGGAGGAGAAGATGAGGAGGAGAGGAAGATGAGGAGGAGAGGAAGAGGAGGAGAAGAGGAGGAGCGGAGGGAGAGAGGAGAGGGAGAGGAAGGAGAGGAGGGGAGGAGGAGGAGAGGGAAAGGGAAAGTAGAGGAGAGGAACTAAGGACTAGCTTATGCTCTGAACTCTATTTTATGTATTGGTTGCTGAATTCTCTTCAGGTATCAAGCCATGCTAACAAGGAGAAAACTCTCCAGCTAGGAAGCAGCTCTCTGTCTGTAACATGGCACACAAAGAGACTGCTATTTCATCTCCGACCTGGAAACTGGCTTTTTGCTTGCTCATGTGAGCTTCTCAGTCACAGATAGAGGGAATTGGGAGCTCAGCCCACTGCCCAAATCTCACAAGTTCTGATCTGCTGAGCTTCAGTTAGCCTGGACTTGCAGGGTCACTGGCATGCAATGTCTATCTCCCAGAACCCAGGAAGTTGTGCTGAGGCTCTACAGCCACACAAAGGCTTTTGAACCAAAAAATCCTGGAAGATCACCTCAGAATTCCCTGCTGCACCTCCTTGAAGCCAGAAGAGACTCCCAGCCCTGATCATACAGATCAGGCCAAAGGCACAGCATTACAGTGCTAACAGATCAGAAGGTACATGATGTCCATGTGCCATGGTGGGATCTGTTACCACTGGAACTAATACAAGATGGGGAAAAAATGAACACTTGCCATGATGGGATTTTCACTGCTATTCCACATGCACAGGAAGCAGAAATCATTTTAACAAGAACTAAGAGTGAATTGATGGCTGAATACTCACCACAGAGAGCTTCAGTCTTAGCTCTGTTAACTGATTTGCTGGGGGGCTTTGGGTAAGACACTTAAGGTTCTTTGTGATTCCCTGCCTCTGCACATCAGTGAAATAATGAGGGAAGTAAAACGTCTCCCTGTTGCACACTGTGCTTTTAAGATTAATTTAAGTCTGCAAATGAAGACAGGACTGGGAGAGCCTTATACTAAAAATATTCTCAGAAGTATTATAATTTAACATTCTTGCTTATTTAAAGGCTTCATCATTACCACTCAGAGACATCCAAATGTCTCACAAGCTTATTTCCACAACCCCAGAGCACTCACCCACTGGAGTGCAGAGGCTGAACTACCTGTAAGGATTTCAGGGCAGATCAGGCAACCAGTACTGGTCACCTTAAACTAATTCCCCAACCAGTCAGACACCTCTCATTTCCAAGAGCTGCTCCCTAAAATCAGCCCCAGGACGACAGCGCTCTTTTAGCTTCTTGGATCTGAAGTTTCTGGTCAGAAACAAGGTCTGTGAAATATTCTCCAAATTTCTCTCTGTGAAATGTTCTCCAAATAGCTCTGGAAGCTTAGTTCTAGGTGAAAAGGAAAGTCACTGCTTCTATCTAATGAGATTTCCTGCTACTGAAACCTTGATAAACAGCCTGACCATGAACTGCTGTCTTGCTGCAATGGCAGATCTTTGGAGGTAAAAAGCATTCAGAATGCTGCTGTCCTGGTGATTTATCCCCTGTGGGTGTATGCTGTATGATCCTACATATATGTAAGGTTATGTATACTCTGTATAACCCCAGCAACAGCCATAGTGGTCAAATGCAAGACCTAACCCAATATACTGAGTCCTTGCAGTGGGTGCATAAGGAAAAAATACAAACCCAAAGCCTGCACACACAGATCCTGCCCTCTTGTTCTGTGTGGCAGTGGTTTTCCTGTATTTCTGGGATAGTTACAGCAAGAAGCCCTGTAGTTTATGTCCACTCCTATTCAGCAGGTAAATGAAAAAAGATGATGTAATGCAAAGCCTGGCATCCTCAGAGCCACGAGAGAGGAAAAACAAACCAAAAGAGCAGGTAGGGGATCAGCAGGGCAGAATGCAGCCCAGAGAGGGTGCAATCCAAACCTGCTGAAGCCAAAGGAGAAGGTTTTAGATCCCTTCACAGTTATGCTGATGGTGCTCTGCACTAAACTGTGAGGATGGAGGATTTTCTGAATAAAAGGGGGTTAATTTTCCATGCTGCTCAATCCCGGCTGCCTCTCCTGCCTACAGCAATGCCCATCAGCATCGAGTGGTCTTGTGCTTTGGACAACCACTCATCAAGAACAGGAATCAGACCAACAGCTTATTTCATCCAGGCCACTGAACAGCAGCCAGCATGAGGCTTGGGCTAGACTTTGTCCTGACAGCACAATAGTGGAGAGGTAGATTACATCCCATTAGCACTCCCTCGGGCCCTGCAGTCCCTCCAGGCTCAAAATTTTTAAAGCACTTAGCACAGACCTGCCAAGTCTCATTTCCATGGAGGGAGACTGGTTCATTCATGAGTCATTTTGAAGCACAGGGGCCAAACTGATCCCCAGTGCTGTTCTGACAGGGTCAGAGGGTGAACAAAAATCCATCAGTGAAATGCAAGAGTACATGAACACTAGGGATGAATTTATCTCCCTTGCTAGCAGTGATGGGCTTTGCTGCAGGTGATTTTTTTTTAAACCCTTGGCCTGTTTTCTCCAGTTCATTCAGCCAAAAAGCCTTGTGCTTGGAGGAACATGCTGTTGGAAATTCCCACAAACAGGGACTTCTCAAGGCTTCTAGGCCAAGCACTTGATTGACTCGGTGTAGTCAAGAGAGCAAAGACATGCCTTGAAGTCTTGCTGCATTTGTCTCCTGAAAAAAAGGGAAGCTGACAGAAGCTGTGCACGCCGAGATATTCACTTGGAAAGCTGGGGATCTTTTCTGTCTCCAGGTTACGCTTCAATTGCAGGGAGAGAGACAGCTCAGCAGGGAGCAAGATGCTGGGAACTTGGTGAGATGGCAGGAGTTCAATGCAGAGTGAGGTTGCAAGGAAGCAAGGAAGGGACCTCATTTCCTTGCAAAATGGGTCAAAACCCCAGCAAGTTGATTTTATGTCTTTTAAAAATCAAGTGAAAGGGGTTTTCCAGTGCAGCTGTACAGAGGGCTCAGATCCAACTGGTGCCTGGTTATGAGGTGCATGGAGTTCAAGCTTGCTTTATCACTATGTCCTATCTCCTGCCATCTTATCATGGCTCAGCCACAGTGAGCTCCAGCAGGATTTTTATTCTATGCTTGTTTTTATTTTTCTTTCATTAGAATGATAACCAATGCCAAGTTCTGACATGAAAAGAGGAATATCTACATTGTGCTTTGAAGTTGGGGATTCAACTTTAGTAGGACTGAGATTTAAGGGGATGCAAACCCATGCAGCCTGAAACTCAAATGTTTGTCTAAGATCTTGGGAGCTCACATGAAGACATTTCTTGCCACCCCACTGTGGCATATGTTTTACAACTTCTCAAAAGTGAAGCACATGTGGGCACAGTGTCCTGAAGTGACCAGCGGAATAAATTGAACAGATCAATTAAAATTGATGGATTTATCAGTCTTGACAGTGTCATGTCAAAGACTAAGACAACAGACTAAAATACCAGCTCCCTTAAGAGAAGAGGACAAAAATATTTGTATGCTTTAACTTCAAAGCCTCAGCATGACCACTGGGATTATTGTGACAAAGCACACTGACATGGTCACAGATGTGACAGGTTGACAAACAAGGGCTAGTGGGTGGTGCTGTCTGTGGGAGTGTGAGAGAGGGGAGATCAGATTGAAACACAATCTGCCAACAACAAAAGAAGTCACTGAAGGGAAGACCTGGGCACTTAAGAGACCCAGTTTCCTACCAAAGAAATTGGAGGAGGGGGGAATCTCCTTTTGTTTGCTGGTGACTGTGACCTAAATACTTTGCAACTAGATCAGCAAATCCATCTGGATAAAAGTAAAGACCCCAAGTTCTGTTTGTCAGCTTAGTTGTTTGTGTTGACATCAGGAGAGAGGGCTACACATGGCTCCAGTGTGTTGCTGAGCAGAGGAGGGGCACAGGAAAGCATTACTTGGTATTGGGTGAGGATCCAATTTTGTCCATATTCACAGTTGTCACTTAGGCAGGGGTGGCAAGTTAACTATGCCTGTAAATTCAATACAGCTAACAGCAACTAAAATGAATTCTATTTTTTTTCATTGGATAACACATGGCCAAAGTGGGTGTAACTATGTGGTCTGCCCAAAGCATCTGAGAATCCTACCCACTCTACAATAAAGTCACAAAGATCATGACAAGGAAAGCAGTGTTTGAAAGGTTTAGAATGAGCTGGACTAATAACAAACTTATGGCCCTTTACATAATTTCAGCAAACCAATTCGTGCAATTTAGCTGGCAGAAAATGAACACAGCAAATAAAAGCAATAAAAAGAACTATTTTTCTGCCAGTTTAGTGGCCTGAAATGGCTCATGAAGAGAGCACAGGGCCAGCACCTGTGCAAGGAAGAGAGCAGCCCCTGCCTGAAAATGTGGGCAGTGCTTTCAGCAGCAGGAAGATGTTAAGATTGTTTCAGCCATTTGGAGGAGTATCACCCTGCACATTCCTGACATCCTACCAGAGGTGGAGGGCTGTGCAGACCACTGTGTAAGGAGGTACCCACTCAATACAGACTTTATCTTCTCTGTTAAGTTTTACACCAACTCACATGGAGAGTGGCATGCATATGAGATCTCCTCTCTCCAGGTGATCTCACAGTGATCAAAGAAATCTCCTGATGCTCTGGTTATGACTAAAATTACTGCTGATGAAAGGAATCAGAGACAGAACACATACTCCTGTGTTTTCAAGGTGGTTTCTTTTGTGTACTGAGTGAGTGGCCCTTTGTGCAGTACAAGATCAAGACAGTTCCTTGTAAGGCAAGGCAGTCAGCATCCTTCCTCTCCATGTGGAGAGAGAAATAATATCCCCACCCCTCATTTCCAGGATAACACAACAGTAAAAAGCAAGGGGCAGCAAGGATGCAGAAACAATTGTAGAGTGTGAAGCTACTTTGAACTCCGTTACTGGAAGCTGCCCTAACTTTATGACAGAGTTCAAGAACTAGAAGAGGTGGAAACAACCCAGACAGGGACACAATTCTGCTTGCAAACTTTGGCTGCTCCAATTTGGCTGCAATCTTTCCCTCAGTCCTCATTCCCATAAACATGAATTGATACAAATTCCACCAATCTGGCCAAAGCCAGGAGATATTTAGAACAAATTTTCCTTTTTCTTATCTGAAGTGGAAAGGGAGGGCAGGAAGGGAGCCACCATCTGCACTTGACCTTGTTGGAACTGCAGGGTGTGAGAAGGTCTCAACCACTGCCAACACCTCCATGACCTGCCATGACCTCCAACATGCTTACCTTGCTTTGCTTTCTGTCCAGGTAGAACTGATGTTGACTAATGGCCATAGCCCAGATGGACTTTATTAGTGCTGGGCAGGCGTACCACGTATGCACAGCAATGCCACTATGCCCAAAAGTTCTTCTGGTCACAGATGCCCTGGAGAGGAGAAAATAATGAACAGGAGTTACACCAAGATTTCCTCTGACTGTTTGCTGTGGCAGAACCCATCATGGACCTTGTAGTAAAAGCTGCTGTCCTTACTGTACACAGCCTCGTGCTAACTGGAAAAATGCACAGAGAACAGCAATAAACATCCAATCAAGCCAGGAGAGCATTTCCTTTAAATAACTCAAGTTACCAAGCTCCAGAGGACTAACAGTAAAGATCATCTGGTTTCTCTAGACTGTTTTCCTCGGTTTGGCTGAGCTGAAGCTGACCTGCTGCATGTCCCAGGGGAGTCAGCAATGTCAAAGCATGTGTGAATCCTCTGTGTCTCATCACAAGCTAAGACAGCCATAGCCAAGTCCTCACACACTGCACCACTGCTGGCTTTGGGTTGTGGCTCTCAAATATTAGGACTCAGGTGACAATAAAGATCCACAGGATCAATGGCTGCTTCAGAGAACATGAAGGAAACTCTATAGATACACTGATTTCCCCACTTGTAAACAGATGTACCAGGACCTGCCACATGGCATGGGAAAGGGGAGTTGTGAGGCTTGGAGAGGGCTGCTTAGTGCTCTGGGAAGAAGAATGTTACTCAGTGATTAGTTGAGTTAATATAAAAACAGGAAAAATAAGAGCTCAATGTTTCCTCTCTGGGACTCCCAATTGTCCTCAAATATTAGCAAAAAAACACAGGTTAGGTTTCCTCATGCTTTCACAGCTGTACAAAACTACTTGATTATTCCTCTCCACCCCTCAACTCTAACCCCACCAGCAGAGCCCCAGCATACACACACTCACAGCCTCCTGCTCTGCAGAGCCCCTGCCACCACAAGGATGTAGCACTGGCTGGACTAAACCAAACCACTCATCTCCAGAGCCTCAGATAAATGAGGTGCTCCTCTCCAGTTGTGTAAGAACAGTCTTGTGGTGCAGCATGATTATGAAATTAATGTGAGTGCTGGTATGTGGGCTAGCTCAGAAATGTGGCAATTTTCACACAGGGATGTGGAGGGTGAAGAGGGGCCTGTGCAAAAGCCAGCCTGAGGAGTAGTGTATGGTACAGAGGGGCTGACACAATCCATAGTGAGCAGGCACTCCCTGTGATGCAGATGTGAGGGTGACACAGCAGGACAGCCCAGGAGCTCTGCTGTGCAGTGCAAGGGATGGGAGACTCTTTTACTGGCACTTAGAAGCCTTCAAGCCTGCTGAGGCAGTGGTTCTCCTCCTTAATCTGACCTGGCCACCATTCCTTTGGTGCCTGTGGGCTCCTGCCCTGTCCAAAATTTGGAGGTGAACATGGGGAGTGCAAACACACAGTCCAAGTTGTGATAAAGCCAAGAATGAAACAAAAGCAAAACTCTGCAGTGAAATGGGAACTGCTAGCCAGGTTCAGCCAGGGAGACAGCTGACAGCTCTTGTGCCAGGGCCTTTTCTGTGCTGCAAAATATGTTAAAGTCAAGTTGTGAGGCTACAAATCAGAGTGAAATTTCTCTGAGAAAACAGCCACAGCCAACACAAACAAGGTCTGAGAAAACTAGGATCTCATGTTTCAGTGTTACTCTCTGCTGAGCCCTCTCCATGTGACTGAAACAGAAGACCTTGTCCCACCATGAGTATTGTTCTTGTGACAAAATTCTGCATGGTTGGAACAGGACAGTGGCTGATGGTCCTAGTGAGGATGGGTGCTGTAAGGTCCCTGTCACTGGACAGGGAATGAAGGCAGTGCTACAAGGTGCTTTTAGAGTTAAGACTGGAGAAAGGAACCAGCTCGGGATGCTTCATGTTGGTTTAAGGGCCACAGACCACCAGGGCACATTGGTACATATGGCTCTAAGGCATTAAAGCACTCAAACATGAGCTAAACCCATAATTCTAGTGTCATCTGTTTAAAAGCAGCTATTCACTTTTCACTCTAAGAAACATACTGACTTCAGCAAGCCATTCATCATCTCATCTTAAAAGCATTCAGATAACATGGAGGAAACTCTTCAGTTACACTGATTTCCCCACTTGTAAACATAAGTACCAGAACCTTTTTTTTTCTTTTTTTTTTCTTTTTTTTTTTTTTTGGATCTGTACATGTTTCCCATCAAAACTACAGACCCCATTAAAAAGTCTGCAGACTTAGAGCTATGGACTTGCTTCCACAGCTGTCTATTGGGGATGAGTGATATATGACCCATGAGTGTTTTTGGTGACTTCCCTCCACACATCCCACATGCACTATGGAATTAACCCTGTTGATGCACCCTAAAATGTATCATTTCCCACTTTTATGGGATATGAAACCACGACGAAGAGAGGTTAAATGGCTTGTTCAGGACAGGAAGCCATGGGCAGAGGAAGGGTTTAAAAACATACATTGTGCTGCCCAGCCCTGGCCACAACCATGGAGCTGTGCTTGCTCTCCTGCAAGTGTGGCTTTGCTGACTCAGTCTCTGGTTTGGCTACACGGAGAAGAATGCAGAGGCAGCACTGTGCTGGCTACTCCTCCTCCACCACATGCCTAACTACTCCTTGCAGGAGTCCATTCCACTTGGCCGGGAAACTACAACCCGAGTTGTGTTCCCACCACTCCACTACAATGTGCATTGCTACTTTACAGCCAGCACACCATTTTGACCTGGATGGTGACAGTCTCTGGATATGTAAATCAACCAAATTAATTCCCTTGTACTAATAAAGCACCAGGCTGACCACCTGGGACAGGGTTTTGTTCTTCTGGTGATGATTCAGAGAAACAGCACAGTGGAATAAAAAAAAGGGAAGTTCCATGTCAGTGATTCTTATCATCTAAGTAAGAATGAGACAGCAGAGGTTCCTCTGTGTGCTCATGACATTCAGTTGCAAATATCATGGTGATTTTTTAACATCCCTGAGCTATTTGCTTTCTTTTCCTTGTGACCCTCCTTAGAGGCACTGGGCAGCCTGGGCTTTCAGGGGCTCCTGGCTGCTGGTTGCTTGTAGCACGCGTGTCTGACGCCTTGCCCACTGCTGGAGGGTGGGTGGGGGAAGGACTGCACCACCCCCAGCTCCCTTCTGGAAGATCTCCCAGTGTACTCTCAAGTTGGAGAATTTGCTCTGCTAGATTTCATGCGACTATTTACATGCTTAATACTAAGCAGATGCTTCAAGGCTCTGCTGACCCTGGAGCTGCACAATGATATGAGCTGCTCTACTCAGTTTTTGCTTCAAGAAAATGCACTTAGGGAGACAGGCACCAGCGGTGTGACAGTGTCCAGATCAGGGCAAATAAGCACAGAAACTGCATGCAAAATTCCTCTAATAAAAGTACATATATACAACAGAGAGGCACAGGAACAGGTGAAACGGGATCGAGCAAAACATGCTACTACCAGCAGCTCACCCGATCAGTCCAAAAAGGAACTGGCTTCCATCAGCTGCATTCATACACACTTTGCAAGTGGGACAATGCTTCAAGCAAGAACAGCTTACAGAGCAACACACGCACTGGGTCACTGTCTGCAGTAACCATTCAGCAACGCTAATGAGCAAGGGGTACAGAATGCACTGATTAGATGCAGTACAATCACTCGAACTCACTCTCTCCCACGTTAGGTCTCTAAAGTAAGAAAAAAAAAAAGAGTCCCGTGCCAAAAAGGCTGATGGGCTTTCAGCCAGACTGCCGGTAAACCTCTGGTACCGTGCCATTCCTTTCAGTTGCACTACTGAATATTTATTTACAAGGAAGCATGTGCGTACAAAATCTGGCGCTCATCTCCAGGTTTCAAGTGCAATACGGGGACAAGGAAAGCCCCCATCCACGAACGGGGGTTAATGGCACCACTGCCGGGGCCCCCAAGCTGCAGAGCCCCGGGGGTCAAAAGGTACCAAAGCAGCGGGAAGTGAAAACAAAAAAAAAAAAAATCCGCTAAGTGCTGAGGGGAAACACATCCTCAAAAACACCCACCGGAACCCCCAAATATCCTGCGGGAAGGAAGCGGCAGCCCCCGGCTTCGTACTCGTTGCCCCTTACAGCAGCCAAGCGCAGCGAGCCCCGCACAGCAGCCGGGGGAGGGCGGATTGTCTCGACCCGGCTCGGCGCTGCAAAGCCCAGCTCGGCACGGTTCAGCCCGGCTGGCTATGGCTCAGCCCGGCTCGGCACGGCTCAGCCCGGCTCGGCACTGCAAAGTCCAGTTGGGTATGGTTCAGCCTGCCTTGGCTCGGCTCGGCTCGGCTCGGCTCGGCTCGGCTCGGCCCGGCTGGGTACGGCTCAGTCCAGCTCGGCAGGGCTCAGCCTGGCTCGACACGGCTCAGCCCGGCTCGGCGCTCACCTGCGCGGGTCGTGCACCTCCACCGAGAACTTCTTCTCGCGGAAATAGAGGTTCTCCAGCTGCCTCCATTGGAAGATCTGCGGGAAGAAGAAGACGAGTGAAGCGCCTCGGCGCGAACCCCCGCCCCGCCCTACCCTGCCTGCCTCCTCCCCCCAGCGCTGCGGCGGGGCTGCCCCGCTCCGATCCGATCCGATCCGCTCCGCCCCGGCGCGGCCCCGCGTCCCGCCCGCGCCCCCCGCCCAGGGCGGTGGGGCAGCCCCGGGGTCGGGCAGCGGCTCCGTTCAGGCCGGCCCCTGCCTCCTGCGGCGGGCTCGGTGCCGGGGGGAGGCGGGAAGGGGAGCCGGTTTCACTTTGTGAAGCGAAATACGGTTTAAACACAGGCGAAGCCACGGGGAAAGCGCTGTTCCGCTGCTTGGAGGGCGAGCAGCTGGTGTGTATCGGCCCCCAGCACAGGAGCCTTTCTCTCGGGCAAGGCGTGCAGCGCAGACCTCGTAGGGGTGAAGGTGGCCTGGCTGGGTAGGTGAGACCCCCCACGGAAGGGACTTGCACCTGTAGGCTGAACTGCTATCCCCGGCTCTGCTTTCGCCCCCACGTGTTAAAACTCGCATGGGCAGAAGCTGAGCGGAGTCACTGTATGTCCCCCGGGTGCTGGCAGGACTCGTGTTGGTGATGCCCGGGGCTCCAGCCTCCTCCCGGCCGTGCGAAATGCAGCAAGAAGCGAGTCCATTTGATAGGCTGTCCCTCAGAGCAGCACGCAGATAAACCCAGCGGGGAAACCGAGGCACGAAGCACTTGTGCCAGTGACTTGCCCGTGGTCACAGGAGTAATATGCAGGTCTCCTGGGTGCTGACTGCGTGCCTTTACTGTAGAGCTGGTTGTGGGCCAGTCCCAGGGGCTCTGCCTGCCTGCATGTATGTGCTCCTGGGCAGTGGGACATACTCTAGCAGTGCCTGTACCAATGTCTGCCATAACACAACCCTCATCTTCCCTGACACAACCCTCATCTGCCATGACACAACCCTCATCTCCCAGGCAGGAGGCTGGACTGACCACAGCAGGAATGCAAAGGACGCAGAGGTGACAAATGATTCGTTAGCTTTGCAACCACCACACCGTCACAGACAGGTCTGTGGGTGCCTCCTCCTTACGAATCACGAAACCCAAATCCAAACCCTGGCTTCCAGGCTGCTGTTCCAGAGGGAGGAGGCAGCCACTACCCCTTGGGCATCTCCCACTTCAGTTTGCCTGTGCTGCCCCCAGCAAGTAACCTCGCTGCTGGGGAGCAGAGCCAGCAGAGCTTTCCCTGATTTATACTCCCACTAAAAGCAGCTTCTGTGGAGTTCCTGTCCTACCCCCAAGGAAGGCGCTGGCTCCTGCCACGCAGAGATAAGCTGCTTGCCAGTGTCAGCGCTCTCGAGATAAGTAAACAGGAGGCATAATTTTATTTGCACTGATTAAGCTGCTGTTGGAGGTGAAATCTCACAAATAAAACAAGCCCCACTGAGGACCCAAACATTTTCTCCTCACTAACACTTTGGGGACAGCAGAATTGAAAACACCTCTGTTTGTAACATACCAAGACTTTTTTTTCTTTTCTTTTCTTCTTTTTTGTTTTATTTCTTTTCTTTCTCTTTTTTTTTTTTTTCTTTTTTTACTTATATTTTTTCCTTTCTGAAACAGATTGTTCAAAAGGAAGCATGGTGTAAAGAAGGCTCTGAGCTCTTCTGTGCTCTGCAGCTGTCCATATTGCAAGAGGGTAGAAGAAGAAGGGGGCCAGGAGAGGTGGGAAGTTTGAAGAGCCAGTTTACACTGACCTTAAAGGATTATTTTATTCCTCCACTGGAAAAATTAATCACTGGATAAAAGTGAAGAACAGAAATACCCATTACTTTCCCTACTGAGGGAGGACAGACATGGGGTGAAAGGGTTAAGCCGGCAGCTGAGTGTCTTCCCTGCAAGGGCCCTATGAGCTTCAAAGTCATGAAAAGGAAGTTTGGGGCCTAAACTCCCACTGACAACTGGGGTCAAGCCTGAGACTGCCATGTGGGCTGCCAAAAACATCCCTCTGTGCTTCCAGCTGCCCGTCCGCAAGACGGAGAGGATAAGGCGGTCGTGCCGCACGGCATGTGCAGAGGACGTGTTTGGGAGGCGCTCAGACATGTGGAACACATAAGAATCTAAAAACCCAGCGGGTCACACCCTTCAGAAAACATCCCTCTGTCCCTGGGTCCCCTGTTGTCACTTACGACTAAATTTTGGTGTGGCACAGGAGGAATTTGGAACCCTTTCCTGCGCTGCTGGCAGCCGCTGTCCTTGGACAGTCTCCTCCCCATCCTCCTCCCTCGGACTCTGCCGGACTGTCCCCTGCACTCCAATCCTTTCTGATTTTATCCTCTCTGTTAGCAAACCTCTCAGTGCTCAGTTCGTTAAATGCAGCTCCATTTCCCTTCGGTGATTAACTCCAACTGTCCAAACACACAGGGTTCTGGGGGAGCTGTGCAGATGCCCACACTGTGAGTACCATTTTCCATGCCCCAGGGTGCCCTGCCTGGCCCCCGGCTGCTGCAGGGAACCTGCCGTAGGTCCCTGCCCTATCTGCCAGCTACAGACAGATGTTTTGGATCCTCATCAGTGCCTAAAACAGCCTTAGACACCTACAGTTTGGGCACCAGAGCAGCTCCCCAGATTGCTGCATTTTTTGTATTTAGTTTCATTGCTTTTCTTGGCAGAGCGTAGAAGGAGGCAAATCCAGACTCTTTGAGAGGGAGGGGTGAAAGTCACCCCGCAACCTGAGTTTTTGTCTTTTTTTTTTCATAGCCCTGCTCTCCAGAACATACACCAAGGGTTTTTTTGTTGTTGTTGCTATAACTGCTCTCCTTTTGGTCCTCAAATACAGCTCTGCAGTCTCCCACTCTTTTTGCCCACTCTGATCTGAGAGGTTTCATCCTTCCTATACATAGGGAATTCAATTTGCAAAAACTGGTGAAGGGACAAGAGATATAAGGAAAGGCAGAGGGAGCTGGGGTTGTTTAGTCTGGAGAAGAGGAGGCTCAGGGGAGACCTCATCACTCTCTACACCTTAAAGGAGGTTGTAGCCAGGTGGGGGGTTGGTCTGTTCTCCCAAGTGGCTACCAGTAAGACAAGAGGGCATGGATTTAAGCTCTGCCAGGCAAGGTTTAGGTTAGATATTAGGAAAAAATTCTTTACAGAGAGGGTGATCAGACATTGGAATGAGCTGCCCAGCGAGGTGGTGGATTCTCCATCCCTGGAGGTTTTCAAGAAGAGACTGAATGTGGCACTCAGTGCCATGGTCTGGTGTAACCACAGTGGTAGTGGATGAAGGGTTGGAGTTGATCTCAGAGGTCCTTTCCAGCCTGGCTGATTCTGTGAAAATGTGACTACTCATATTCACAGATACAAGGAAGTATTTGCTTTCCTTTTAGCCCATCACAACCCCACAAGAGAAACAAAGCCTAAGGTCTCCCATCAGCCAGACCTCCTAATGTAAGCAAGCTGTTCCCTTCAACAGTTGCCCAGCTTATATATGGTTTCAAACTGATGTTAATTCAGTGACAGATGCACAAGGTGCCATTAGTAGGTCTTCTTAAATGGAACCATAATTTTTACCCATCAAGATCCTTTTACCATGTTGATGCTTGAAACCTTCACTGGGGAATAGGAGCCACAGCAGGGAGCAGGTTGTAATTTCAACAGTCTTGCAGAAATGCAGTGACAACAGATGTGTGATGGGTTTGGGGCTAGTTTGAGTCAAAACATCCATGTGCATGGCAGCTTTCCCTCTTCCTACCCCTCCTTCTGATCTGGGTTGGGGTAATTTGGCTTGTGACTGTATTTAGTTGATTTATGGGCCTGAATCCAACACCTGCCCTTGTGGGTGGGACAATTTGCATAGTCTTCTTCTGGAGCTGTATTAGGGGTGAAGTGACTTTTGCCAGACAAAAGGTATCTCATGGCAGGGAGTGGGACAGCATCTCCCCAAACACTGGGGAGTTTGAGAAAATGGGGAGAAAATGAGACTTAGGAGGAGAAAGTCACTTGGTAATACAGTCTGAGAGCACAGTTCCCCTGTCCTTTAGTAGCTTCCTTCACTCAAAGTCTGAAGACAAGGGAACAATTAGTGGTGCTTGTGGTAGCCTGAGTTTCTGTCATGTGGTGGCTTGCCTGCTGGGACCTCTTCTGAGGTCCATTTCAGTTCATGCAGCACTGATGGGCAGCTTTCAGATGGGAACAATTTTTGGTAGGGGCCATCATTACAGGCTGCACAGGAGCTCATTTAACCTTCAATAGATACTTAGGGAAGTCTCCCTGAAACTGCACACTCAGACATGGATGTACAAGGAGAACAAGTTCTTAAAGGAAGAAAAACTAATTACCCTCACTCCCTGCTTCTCTGGGGGGACTGTCCCTACCATGAGCTCTGTTTCAGTGTGCCAGTAATACTGAAACCAACACTATCATTTGAATTTGCAAGATTGCTTATCGACCCACAAACATTCAAGGGAATAAATGCTCTGTATCAGACCATGGGTACTGTTTAAAATATGTTGGGGTGGGTGGGGAGGCTATGGTGGAGTAGCCAGTGCCAGAAATGGCTTTCCTGCAAAAACTGGCAGCTTAGAAGAGGAGCCAGGGGAGAGATCTGAGTGCTGCATGGTGCACTGCAGAGAATTCAGGTGCAAGCTACAGGAATTTACTCATTGGAAGCCCCTTCCAAGAGGCAGGCGAGCTTGCCAGGCACCAGATGTTTGTGACTAGTTACAAAAAGCTGCAGTCAAAGCCCTTCAGACGCAAGCTGCTTTTGTGTGCACACTTGTGGTTTGCTAGCTGCTCCCTAATTAAGCTGAGCCTGGAGGAGAGGAGGCCCAGGGATCTGCATCCGTTTCAGCATGTGAGCCTGAAGAAGGTTTTTACCATTTTTATTGACTGTGAGGCCGGCGTCGTGGAGTTTGCAGACAGCAGGAGGCAGGGGCAGTGTGAGAGCATTTGAAAAATGCCAGAGGTTCCTGATAAAGAAGGGAGGGTGTTTTGTGAATGAAACCTAGGGGAGGTTTCTGTCTTGGCCACTCGTGTCCTGGGTATCCTGGACTTTGCTGGGATAAGCTGTGCTAGGCACTGGGCTGTGTTCTTTCTCATTGTGCTCAGGAGGCCTTGCCTTGCCCTGATGGTTGGTGCCCAGTGCTTTCTGAATGATGATACCTAGAGAAACATGCCCAAATAGTACCTTTTGGAATAATTCTCAGGCTTCTCTGTTCTGGGGCTGGGGTGCCAGGTCCCTGATACTGGCTTCTCTCTGCTGTATCCAGAAAAGATGGGTTTGGGATTGAATTGGGCAGTATGGACTATGGCTGGGCTACCCTGCAGGGACACAACATGAGCTGGTTTGCATTGGGTCTATTAAGAACCAGAGATAAATACCCAGGAATTAGTATCTTGTTCTTTTTCCCTTTCCCCTGTGTGTGTCTTCTCTTGAAGCACCTGAGATGGAGCACAGGCAGAATGGGTACTCAGTGATGCACAAGCTCCCAGGGGTTTCACATGTCATGATTAGTGGCTGTTCAGAGTCAAACTGCAGAATTCCACAGAGGATTTGCTTACTGTTTGTCTGCTCTCTTCGGTGAGCTAAAGGAGATTTACAAAGGAGATAGAGACAGACTTTCCTCAGAGGAGCCCACTGAAAGTATAAGAAGTGATGGACACATGTTGCAGGGCCGCAGCAAAGGAAATCTGACTAGATATGTAAAAAAAACCCCAAACAAAACAACCAGTGAAGGTGGTCAAATATCATAGGACCATGAGTAATGTGCTTGAACTCTGAAGCTGGCCCAACTTTGAACAGGAAGTTGAGCTACAGACTTCCAGAGGCCTTTTTGACCTATATTTTTCTTTGATTCTAAGCATCTAATAAATGGCTTTGATTACTGTTGGACTGTATGGCATCTCTCAGTCCTTCAAGTCTTGCAGCTTCTTGAGATGATTAATGCCTTAATAAATCATCCTGTACAGGAGGAACAATCATCCCTCCACATGCAGGCACTACCATCCAGGCTGGATGCTCTGAAAGGCTTCTAGGAAAGGCAGGGAAGTAACGTGGCACATTTCTAAGGGCCCTAATGCAGCCCCTTCCCTCGCCTACACCATGGGCAAGAGCCAATCCTGGATAAATCCCAATACTAAAACTGGTGCTAAACAATGGAACTGAACAATGACAGCATTTTTACACAGCATGCAGGAGGGCGGCTACAAATTTCCCAGTCTTTTGTTTCGCAGTTTAAAGGCAAAACAAACACAAAAAAAAAGAATTCCTCTTTGGAAATGTAATTCCCTCCTCTCAACAAACCAGCAAAGCAAAATTCTAGGGGATGAGTTATGCAGGAGGTCAGGGTGGGGGTTATGAGCTGTTCCTTTTGGGCCTTCAAGTCTATGAAAATCACAGCTCCAGTGAAGTCAATGGCAGTTTTGTCCCAGTGATTTCAGTGGGGCCATGGTTTCCGGGCATGAATTTGTGTTCTGCCTCAAGCCAACCCTGCTCCCATCAATCATGCATCTGTCAGACTAGTTAAGAGTGAATGAGGAAGGGTTTGGTCCAGGCAGAACAGCACCATCTCAGCTCAAACAAATGGACTCTTGTTTCAGGAGCAGATTTACCAAAAGATTTTGGTGGGCTGTCACCTGTGAATTAGTGTGATCCATTGCTGAGGGTACACCAAGGCTATGAGCTGAGGATGCTGCTGCACTGTTACTTAGTCCTCCATCCTGCATGCTTCCCTTTATTTCTGCATTTCTGTTTGTTTGAGATATTTTGTTTTTATTTTACTTCCCAAAACAAACAAACAAACCAACCCTAAGAGGTTTCCTGTGTAGTTTGATGTGGGAAACAACCCCACCAATGATCTTCCCAAAGGCTTGCTGTTCTCCCTTCCCCCATGGAATGAGAGACTGGCTTGGCTAAGTGGAACTTTCAGTGGTCTGTCAGCAGTCCCAGCTCACTATCTAATTACTTTTCCCCCTCAGGCTTCAGGACTCTTTTTTTGCCAAACAGACAAACAATTTCTGGTTCAATTTGAGATCCCTTTTGCTGTGTGCTGTTCTCCTGGGACCACACCACCTCAACAAACATTTCTGGCTTGACCAAACAGAAATCGCATCTGGATCAATATAATCACCACTCTTTATTCATTTCCATTATGGAGAGACAATTTCCTATTAAGTTTCAAAGTGGTTTACTGGCTCAGAGAGACAGTAAAGCATCAGATCACAGAGGGAAGAGCTGCTAGTTGCACAAAGCATGATTTGTCTACACCATGCAACTTGATATTTGGGTATTCAATGGTATACAGACTGAGAAATCAGAGTTTGACTTTATATACAACCAAATTCACCTTGCTGTCACTATGCTGGGTGTGTCTAAATCAGCAGATCTATAGTGAACATTTTTTCCTGATTCTTTTAAGTTAAAGTTTCTCCCTTTTATCATCTGTAAGCAAATGAAAGTGTCCAGATCTTTCTGCATTGACCATCTCTCCTTTCTGACTTAATATACTATGTATAAGATAAAGGATGTCCAGCCTGTAACCTATGAATCAGCTGCCACAGAAAGATTTATGCTGTCTACAAACCACTGCTGCTACTGTCCTAAGGATCTTTTTTGTCTTCTTCAGTGGCATGACTAAAGAACACCTATCTTGTAACCCCATCTCACACTACTCTGATGATGCACGTACATATTAGACCAAAAATACTCCTGCAATGCAGCCTGTCTGCATCTGGGGTGCCACAGCAGAAGCAATTCCACATACATGATAATGGGCTGCAACTCCTGACCTGAGCCTCCTGCCCACACCACTGGCTTAGTGATGGATGCCTCATATTCATAGCCACTACCTAACAGCCCCTGCCTAGTTTCATCTAGTTGCAAATATGTCAAAGCCTTTGGAGTATTGAGTCCTGGTGAGCTAGGAGACAGCACTTCAGAAGGGTGGGGTGTGCAGGGAGCCTGCTACCACTTCAGAGCCAAGCACAAGTGCTCCAGGAGGTTTAAATCTTGCTTTAGATCTCCACCCTAACTCCAGGGAGATGTGGTCCAATTTGTTTCACTTTGTGCTGTAGGAGTGATTTTTCTTTGCATCTTGTAGAAGTTCCTGCTGTGTGCTGCAGAATCATTTAAGACTTGGCTGCTGCTTTTATAGAGAATTACCCTTTAAGACCTGAATACGACAAAGCATTTGGAGAAAGGGAGTTGTACTTTGATGGAACTGCTCCTATATTTAATGGTAGCCATGGGCTTGACTTGGCTGGATCAAGGGATGGCATGTCATGCTGTAGCCTTTGTGAATGTAAATTCTCACAGAAAACCCTGGGGTTCCTGTACCTGACAGTATCACCACAGTACACATACAGTAAAGGAGCAAAATAGCACTGTTTTCCTCAGAAGACAGCAGTGCCTTAGTTATGTATTAGTATCTACAAGCATAGCTGATCAAGCTACTAATTTATCTAGGTAATGGAAACTGAGTATGACTATTCTATGACTTTAAAGCCATGATTTTCCTACATGATCTGCTTAGCCATCTGAAATCAGCCCAGTTTGGGAGAGAAACCGAATCAAAATTTTACCAGCTTATAAGAGAAAACACAGTGGTGATGACCTACAGCTAACAGTTAATTCATCCTGGTTAAACCACGGCAAATTCCAAGCAGCCAAACTCCTTCCATCTTGTTCCAAGCTACATGGCCCTTGCTTGCTTATTGTGTAGGTTTATTGAGTAGGTTAATTGCAACTTCTTTCCCTGGCTACTGTGATTTATGCAGCCTGCACCCATATACAGCTCTTACAGCTGTGCTGTAGGATACAGATTGTGGGCCAGATGGTGAATGGGATTGGGACCTGGTGGAGGTTAAAAGTGACCATGTTTTTTGGCTGGATTATGCTGAGCTCTGATCGCTTCTCTGGAGCAATTTCCTTCCCAACCACACAATTATAGCAGTTTGACTGAGGAAGGGGCCCAGGGGAGGAAATGAGTGGTGGTGGCAGGATTGTGATGGGGGACAAGGGTGCTGAAGGCCACTGCAGCTGATACTGGTGCCAAAAAGAATGTTCACCGAATGACAGCCAACTGGTATGTCCAGCCAAATCCCATGGAAATCCTAATTTGTCAGGGATAAAATTCTGCTTTCCTCCCCAATCTGCTCTGGTCCAATTTATTCATCTCCCAGTGCACTTGCCAGCTTTTTGGCACAGTGAAGGGCAGTGGTAAAGCATGCAGTAGTGGGTGCTGAAAGGGAAAAAGCCTGGTGCTGGATGACAGACACCCCAACTTGAGGGCAAACAGCAGCAAAAAAAGGTTACTAGTGAGAACATGGTCTCCAATGTAACAGGAATGGAATAAAATATTTCAGCAGGGGAAGGTTGTAAACTAAGGCTGCTCTTCAACAGGCACAGGTCTGGGTCTTGGTAAGGATGGTAAGGAACCATGCTGTTCCTTTGTATGTGTCTCCCTCCTCCAGTGCTCCAAATTTCTAGATACTAACCCAAGACTGAATTACTGCATCATAAAATGAGTTGAACAGTTTAACCTGTTGTGACCTGAAGACTGGTTCAGTTTACAGCCAAGTCCATAATCCAAAAAGCATGAAGGACCAGCAACAGGAAGAGAAATTAAAGTGCTGAGCAGAAGAAGTCAGCAGGTAGTCCTTAACAGCCAGCACATCATAGTGAATTATTTATTGCAGCAATGCCACTGAGACTCCACTAGCTTTTAAACCAGTATTTCCTGGAAATATTTTCTGCACCTCTTATATAGTTGAAATCTTTTCTCCCTGTCTGCAATTCAAAGATGTCTGCAAAGGTCTTAGGAAATGATGCCATTCCAAGGAGTCCAGTTAGACATAAGTCCAGCACATTGTCTCTGACCTCACTTGAATCTGGGATGCTCTGGAGAAAGAACAGCCCTTTCTGAATACATCCTGGGGCTCAGTGCCATGCTGATGGGAGAAGTGTTACACATTCTCCATACCTCTGACAACAGAAACCAAATTGCTGTCAAATCAAACATCCTCCCTCCACTTGAAGGTTTATAACCCCTCCTAAATTCCTGTTCAAAACCAACCAACTCTGGATCGAGGGTCACATTTTTAGCCCTGTCTTCAACCCTTCTAAGCTCTTGATCTCTATTGTATCATGTGGTGAGGAGTTCCACAAGTGAGCTGGGCTCCCTGTAACTGATTTGTATTTCATGATTCTTTTGCCTTTCTGACTGCCCTCATATTCTATGATCAGTCAGGATAGAGACCAATTTGCCAGCTTCCTCCTCCCCATAGTTCACTAGTTTCTACACATTTCCCATACATCCCTACTTTATGTTTTTTTTAAGTTACTGGTCTGTCATTCCTTCACCACAGGAAGCACAAGTTTAACCACTCCATCAATGCAATTACTGACTTGACAATGCTTCATTATGCCCTAAAGCAGAGAGGATCTCTATTTGTTCTGTAATAAAGCAGCTCTTAATTAGGCTATTGCTCTATTGCTCCTCCTGTGTAAATATCTCATTTTGCCTCTGGAATTGGGTTAGTTCACTCCATCTCCTGTTGTTTGAAAAAGGCCAAGTGACCTCACACAGCAATCTTTCACTTTCTGGACACAATTAATGTGCTGATTACTTTGCTCATACTTTTGACAAGCAGGTGCTCTCTCTGATCAGACACTCAAAGCTACTGATTTTACTTGTGCTTTGCATTGCTTGGTAGGATGGGTCCAGAGTACTTTCACAGCATGCTGCATTTAATCTCAGAGGAAGGATAATGCTGGGAAGAAATGTCAGAAACTGATATTCAGCTGTCACAGGGAAAATCTTTTTAAAGTTACATTTACAGCTGAATTTTGGGATGCCTCACATTTTATCTTATTTCCAAAAGTCTTTATTCTCCTGGAGTTGTCTTCAGTCAGCCACAGAATGTGAACACTGATAATGTTTGAGTCAGAGAAAAAAAGCTCACCTTAAGCTTCACTGCTAATAACCTTCTGTGTGAAGAACATGGGGCAACACTATATAGAGGTATTTCTTGCAAAGAAACACCAAACACTATCAGGCTCTCCTTTAAAGTCACTTTATTTTTAGTGATAAGTTAAACAATTTCTTTGTCAGTTTATTGGCCATATGGAAGTCCTTTGGCTGCCTCTGTTAATCATTCACTCTTCAACCTGGTGTTAATTGTTTACTAACTGTTAAGCTGTGTGCACTGAAAGATGCCTTTGGGCTCTTAAATTAGTGGCAACATCTCACTAGAAAAACAGAGACATGCCTAGAGCTACTACAACTGCTTGAGCATGTTATGCCACTTTTACTTCAGTACAGGGTCTCTTGGGCTTGAGTTGAGTTAATCTCTACCTGCTGCCAGTTGAATAAACACCATGCACAGGCAATACAGTCACACAGGAGGGCTGCAGTACCTTGCTCTTTCTTCCCAACTGCTCTGCAATGCAAGCAAAAAACCCCAAACCTTAATGGCCTTTTCCTGAAAACAATGGTTTTGCTCACTACAGTCTCAGCAGCTTGTGAGAGGGTGGTGCTGGCATGTCCTACCTGAAGACCTGTCTCCAAAGAATTTACTGTGGTTTATCATCAATATTTGGTGGTGCTGACCCAAGATGGGTAGAACCCAGCAGGACAATGTGTCTCTTTTGTTGTGTTTTTTCAAGGCACATGGGGCCTTGAAGGGCCTTTTCTCTTCACAGGGAGGGGTGTGTAGAAGCTAAGTGTAACACAGAGGGAGATAAATCCTGCCTGTCCTGGACTCTGTTTGCTGATGCAACAAAAATGACACTGTTCCTGCAAGCCACTACTAATCTTCCAGAATGCCTCAGCATATGGTTAAAGCAGGACAGCAGCCATCCTTCCATACTTGATACTTCCTTCTTGTCAGCTGCAGTCATGGATTTTGTGACGTCTACAAAAGATCCTGTATTTATTTAATACCTAAGAATGAACAGCTATAAGATCATAATTGATATGGACAAAATCTGGGTTTGAACAGGTAACATTCAGGAGGAAGCCTCTGGCAGGGCTTGCTGAGTCTGTGAGTTAGCCCCTGAACATACAGGAGAAAAACATAAGTGAGAACAATAAACCTTAAAGTGATGGCTTTGGGTAGCTTCAGAGCTTCCAGAGAATTCAAACATAGGCAGCAGGCAATATAAATATAGAAGTAGAGTCACGTTAGGCTCTGCAGCCCATCACAAGCTGCATTCCAGTTTAATAGCTCTGCATTCCCATCCGAACCACCTCAGAGTAGGTGCCAGATACCCATTTCAGCTGCATCCCCAGTAATGCTGGAGGACTTATGCCTGAACAAGAATAACGTGAGCAAGATCAAGTTCTGGCCCTGTGTCAGCCTCAATTCTTCTCTTTGGACTCATCCAGCTTGCTGACAAACCTAGTTAGTTTTCTAGAGACACATGGCTGATTTACTCCAGCAATTTAATAAAAATGTGGGTTTGACTGACTGCTAATGGGATGGCCTGAGATAGGCTCAGCTGCTTAATGTAGGTTACAGTCTTACTTGCAAACACAATAAGCATGGAAATCTATCTAGGATGACATAATAGGAAAACATTACAATCTTGCTTCTAAGACAAGCAAGGTTGTTATATACATTTAATATAAATGTCTTCATTTCAGCTCGTTCCTCGCTACAATTTTCTCCTTGTGTTTCTTCCAGGGATATTTATTTTTCCATTGTAATTTTTCAATTTGTTTCTGGAATTGGCAATGTGCAGGAACAAAATAATAACGATCAGAAAAGCCATAATGCCTTTCCCCTTCCTCCCCCCCCCTAATTTTACCTTACAGAAAGTTCAGTAAGGTTTACCTTTCCACTTTGTACACTAAAGACTTGAACCAGCCCATGCTGGTGTAGTGAAATGAATCAGATGCTATGGTAAGCTCCCAGATACCAGGGTTATCAAGTGCAATTTTACAATCTAATTAGCAGGGGATTAAACATTGCACCTCACTGAGGCAGTTGAGCTGCTCTTGCCAGAGGGGTTTTACCACCTGTGTAGGTTAGGAAGCCTTTTTACCTGCTCTACAAAGGGTAAAAGCACTTGATGGAGAAATAATGAAGCCTCAGTCACTCTCTCCAAGTCCTGTTTCTGATTTAAGGTGCACATTTTGGAATAGCCCTGCCAGCAGATGGGGTTTGCAAGCATCATCTAACAGAGAAATGCTCACCTGGGCTGTCTTTTCACTGCTGTGGTCTCTGCATTATGGCAATGGACAAATTCTAGCACAGAAATTGCTGCTCTGCCTTCCCACCCAATTGTCCCTCACAGATTTATGACCATTTCTGCTAAGCTACAGAAGTCTTCAAGTGTAGTTTATAGATAAGGTGACACCATGTTTTTTGGGTCTCTTGGATTTGGTACATAATTTGCTGAGAGAAAAAAAAAATTCCCAATAAAGAGAAAACTGTCACTCTATTTTTTAAGGTTATATTTGCAGAAAAAATGCAGGGTTTGCCTCCAGCCCCTGGTTCCAGGGGCAATGTAAGAACTAGAGGTAGGTTGGTGGGGTGTTATTAAGCTCTAAAATGAATGCTACAGTTTGGATAGCCCTGAGCAGATGACGAGAAAGTAGAGAAGCTAAGAAATGTGGCTTCTTCTAGTGGAAATATCTGTGTCCTCTCAATGCAGAGAGGGCACCTGACCTATTTTTTTCTCTCTTCTGATCTCAGAATAACAGAATGGTTTGGGTTGGAAAAGATAATCTAAAAAAAAAAAAGATAACCTGAAGATAATCTAGTTCCAACCCCTCTCTACCAACACTGTCATCTCATCATAGCTGATAAAAATTTCCATAGCTTGTGAATAACTGAGTCCTTGTCATGGCAGGTCACTGCTTTCCTCCAAAGGAATGTTTCTATCACTCTGACTGGCTTCTGAAGGCATGTTTTAAGGACATGTCTTCCCTGGGGGGTTGGCATTAATGGGGGTATGTGGGTGCAAACACCTAGCCTAGGCATGTTGTAAACTATCATGTGTGAGTATGGCTTGCTCTGCAGGCAATGATTGATCCCAAACAGATACATCTTTTAGAGCAGAGATTCTCTGTGAAGATCTCCTTACCCTCCTCATCATTCTTTTCAATTAATAAAAAGCCCCATTAATAGCCTTCAGTGAATAAAAGTCTCCTGCTGCCTACTTAGCAGTTCTGTTTTCTACCAAAACTAAGTTTATTATAATAGAAGATGCCATCTGTGAGCACCAGACAGTGTCTGGCTTGGATGTGGTGAAGGAGGTGAAAGAGAGCCTTGGGGACCTTGGCACAAAGACAAAATGAGAATGAGAAAATGCAAAGAGGAATGCAGTACATTAATTAAGAGTTAATTTAGTGTGGGAGCATTTGCATCCATAAAGGAGCTGCCTGGTTGCTCCAAATCATCCAGTTGTGCAGCCTGCAAGCACAACAAACAGGGTTGCTAACAGACTGTGCATGCCCACCTGCAGGGCATGTGCTCAGAGATGAGCTTTTTTTTTTATGAGTTTGCATCCTAGGTAGGAAAATTAGAACACATGGGTCTGTTAGTAAGGTGAGCTCAGGGGATCTTTTCCAGCCTTAATAATTCTGTGATCACAACCTTCCTCTTCCCAAATGGACAGGACATTCCTTAGATGGATTTCTCACAGGCAATTTGGAAGGACTGAGGCTAATTCCAAATTTCAGATGTGCTGAAAGCCTCACTAAAAATAGTAATAAAGGGACCAGAATAACTAGTTATCACTGAACAAGCTCTAGTTTTGTGACTAGATCTCTGCATACCATGCCTTGATTTGTGAACTGTTTTTTTAGGCATGTGATGAAAGTCATCTTTCCCTGCTAGCTTGATATTAACTCTTAAGTTGGTAAAATAGTTGTATATGAAATGTAATGCTTCTTCTGGGAAGAACAATGCATTTTTTTCTTCTTGCAATAAATCAAAGAAGCCTTCCTGTCCCTTCCCTCTCACAGACTGTTTATGACCTGACAATACACTATCAAAGGCTGGATGAGCACCCTCAGTCCTCAGTGGATGGAAGGCCTCCCATACCAGAGAGGATTAGATATTCAGTTCCCATTTATGTCTTATAAACCATGCAAAAAAGAAGTGTAAATTGCAAGATTAAGCAATGGTTATTTCCCCCATATACCACAACATTTAATAAATTAAGAGCTACTTTTGTTCATTAATTCTTTGCAGACATTCAGACAAGTTTGGGAGAAAACATCCTTCAAAACTGCATGAATCAATGCCAGCATTTGGCATTTATCACACCCTCAAATCAAGCTGTAACCTGTGTAGCAAGCCCAGACCTTGACAGAAAAGTAAACACTTACCTTTCTTGGTTTCACTTTGTCATGGTAGTCATACTGAAAAATCCCCTTGTAGCTAAGTCCTAACCACCAAGGAATTCCCTGCTTGTCCTGGAAGAGAAAACAGAAAGAGTTATATTGAATAGGATGGGGAAATGTTGGAGATTTCCTAGGTTGTTATTCAAGGTGAAAATATGTTTCTAAGGAGTATCCTTGCATGTTATGGGTACTGTTAAATTTACCCCTGCTGAATTTCCTCATGCCACAAAACTACATGATGTTTAGAAGAGGCCTGTTTCATCTTCAGCCATGACATAAAAAAAGCATTTAAAATGCATCACCTGTGACCAAGTTACTCAAAATGCTGCCAGGGGAGCTGGGGAGGTTTGACATGGGCCCATTGTGTGGCAGTGCATCTTCCTTCTCTTTCCTGCAAATTGTAAAGGCTGAACACAGAGACTGGAGAGGAAGGAAAGCGAATCACCCAGCTGACTTGAATTATGTGGATGGATTTTAGCATTAATCTTGAAAATGTTACAGTAATGGGATCTGAGAGCTACCAAGTGATAAGGTCTGACAGGCTCGGACCCAACTGCTTTGTGTCTGAGTGTGCAGTAAAATGGCCTCGTGGAGTAATGGCTGATATCTGATACCAGCTGCTTTGTAATTTACTGGGCTGGAGTCCTCAATGAAATTACATCTGTTCTGTTAATGTGATAGAGGATGGCAGAGTAAAACACAGCAAAACCCTAACTCCCACATGAGGCAGAAGCAAAACCTATTATGTGCAATATTTGCTGCCTCACTGATGTCCACTGGCACTTATTGATCATGGGGAGGTCACTGGAATAACTCTGGAGTCTCTGCAGGCATGAACACCCAGCCCAGTCCTCCAGATCTTCTTTGGTCAGGAGATCTGGATGCAAAGAGCAGTAGAGGGATTGTGCCCTTTGGCAAAACGTGAGGCTAATGCTTTTTGCCAAATGCCATGTACTTTATCAGAAACAGACTAGAAATGTGTGTCCCTGAGACAGGTACTGTCTGATATTTGTGTTTTTATGGTGTGCAAGATATTACAGATGTAGGAAACATCATATGATCTGTGCCGAGAGATAATGATGAAACACATAAAAACTTCAGGGATGATAAATGAGGGGATATGCTCTGGGGACTGTGGATCTAGCTTTCTTTACATGTTTATTGATTTCTCTACTTGAAAAAATAAGAACTCTACACAGCTGGTCAGGCAAGGAAGTAATAATAATAATGATATGAGACAGAGAGATCTGGTAATAAATCATTAGACAAAGGAAATGGGAAATTTCATGAATACCTGCATGAAATCCATGCTATTTGAAGAGCTATTTGGGGAGGGAAGCATGTTATCTCTAGGGTATGGGACCATTATTTCCTCTTTAAAAGAGGTACTATATCTGTATCCATCTACCTATATTTCAAGAGAAGGGAGCTGCAGTCTGGAAGTCATGGCTGGCCCTGGTGAGTTGCTCATGGATCTGCTGGCTGGGAAAAGTCTGACCTCCTGGATTTACAAAAAAGAGTGAAGCATTGAGTCTGCCAGTGATGTGTCTGGCTTGTCCCCTTGGTACTGGTCCACTGGCATCACCAGAGCTTGCCACTGAGCATCTCCAGCACAATATGACTGCAAGAGTTTTATCTCCAAGAACAGGATTTTCCTCTTTGGAGCTGTATTTACCAAACATTCAGTACACAGTTGAAATAAGTTTATCCTACTACAGGAAGTGAAACAAGACTTTAGTAGCAGTGTATTGTGTTCTGAAAGCAGGGTGGTTATTTCTACCTCTCCAACAACAGTTTAATTCAATAAATGAGCCTTTGTTGTAGCACGTACCTTTACTGCATAATAATGCACTCCATATGTTGGGAGGGATTCTACAATGCTCATGTAGCTGCAAAACAACACATAAGAGAATAACAGGTCTGAGAAGCTGAGAGGATTATCTGAAAAAAAGGCTTTAATACATAAGTAGTTAAGTCCATAAATACTTAAAAATAAAGCATTAGATAGATGGGAGACATAGTTACATATTGTACTTACAGCCCAGTATAAACATTTCCTGTTAAAACAAAGATCACAAGAAGTCATTCTTATTTCACTTACTTCACAATTGCTTGACCTCTTGTCTGACCATTTAGTTTCTTGTAATGTTCAATGACTCGATCCTCACTGGAAAGGAAGCAGTGAGATGTTTAATAGAAAGGCAGTAATGTGACTAAGAATCTTGCCAAAAGCTGAAGAGATTCTCCTGTTAACACAGCTACTGATTGAGGGTATCAAAAATTGCCAAGCAAAAGTGTTAGATGAGGGGATTTGGTGAAGTCCAGAGTAAACAATGGGGACTCACAGACTGAAAATAAAAATGGATTTGTAAGAATTGGTTTCCTGGAAGGACCTTTTTAACTCACACATACAGTATCTACTTGTACAGACTTTTCCCTCTCTGCAGTACTTTCCCACCTACAAATGATGCCCATGATACAACATTATGTGGCAAACAGAATGCTTGTTGGAGCTTCACAAGCTCTGCTTTGCCCTTGCTGGTGCAACTTCTTTCCAAGCCCACCACGTTCTCTGAAAACTTTCAGAGATTGGTAGCAAGTAATAGTTCCAAGTCTTACAGGTTACTCCTCACTGCAACTGCACAAAACCATACACAGGAGCACCAGTGTAACTACTCTGGAGAAATCTCTCTCAGCAAAGAGTTAAATTCCTAGAGTACACTGAGTCAGTGTCTCTAACAGCAGGTTAAACAGTGGCAGGGAATGTTTCCAAGGCACTCAAATTTGGGTCCCTTAACTGTGAAAGTATTGAGTCCCTTTGCATACTTTTGGATTATACAAACATGCATTCTCCCAGGCAACTCCTGCCTATTGCATGGGACAGGGCTCATTCCCAGCACTGCTTTGGACACTAAGAGGGTTTCATGGTATAGATGGAGGGTGTTGCACACCAGCGGGTCTCTGTGTCAGAGAACAGTTCTGGGTGTGCTTGATAAAAGCATGTTGAGACATTCACCTATACACAGTGGAGTTGCAGCATCCAAGAACAGATCAGCATGACCCAAATAACTGACTGAGAGGCATCTGGAAGCTCACTTTCAAAGAATCTCATTCCTTCTCTAGTGAATGAGTAGGAGGAGAACACAGAACCAGACCCAGTTGATACATACAGTCAGCTGTGCCAGCAAGGTTGCAGCACGGTGAAGTAAAAGCCAATGATCTCCTTTTGATGGTTCACAGCACTCTCCTTTGATTCTGACAAAATTCCTCTCAATCCATGGCTATCCAAGTTATTCCAGGTTCTAGCAGTACCAAGTGGCTATCTAATGCCATCAGGTTGTGTGTGGTTTAGGCCATGAACATGCATTCCTCTCTCCCTGCATCTCCTAGGTCCAGCTGGAGTCCCTACTGGGGGCTCTGAAGGCAACCACATGGTTGTCCACCATGGGGTAATCCTTCCTCAGGAAGAACTAAAGCTGTTTTTATTGCTAGACACTGTGAAGGAGCAGAGCAGTGTGGGATGGTCTGGTAGATGACCTCAGTGCAAGTGCTCAGAGATGCCCATGAAGACTTTGTGGAAAATGACACAGGATTTCACTGAGCACTAGCCTGGGTAACATGACTGTGTCTTCTCATCACTGCCCTCTCCATATGCATTTATGTACCAGGGAGATCTGCAAGAAGCCAAAATTTCTGCTAGGAGATTCCCTGTCTCTCCTGGCTCCAGCCTTCACAATGCCCTCAGTGATGCCACAGGTAGAGGCTCTAGTCTCCTGTGACATCACACACAGGATGTTCTGTTCAGTGACACATCATAAGGAGGACATGCTGTGCTGTGGACATGACAAATGAAACTTGCTGTGCACAGATGGGGAGTGGGACCTGGCACAGGGAAGCTGAGGACTGTGCATTCATCCCTGGTAGTGCAGGGAAGAAGGGAGAGGACTAGAAACACACAGTGTAGACAGCACACAATAATTCAAAGTAGATGGTCTGTTGGGCTGTAAGCAGGACCAGCTGTTCCCCCACAAGCCTGTCATTTGTCTGAGAGTAGCTCCTTTCCTCACTCCATTGCCAAAGGACTTCTACTCATCCTGCAAAAATAAAAAGGCTCATTTTGGGGCACTGTGAAGAGTTGTCCCACCAGCATGCCACAGTGGGTACAGGATGCTAATTTAGTCAGTGACAAATTACATGGGTAAAGGAATGGTCCAGCTCTCCCACCAAATACCTCAGAATAATTTTAATGCTTAGAAAATTATCTGTAAGCTCTAAATTCAATAGCTATGAAACCCTATTCAGCTCACTGATCCAAGCCAGTACCACAGATGTTGTGGGTGTGCATATGAAGGCACATCCCAAGTCTCCTGCCTAGATTATTATAAACAGGATTAGTTTTGGAGCAATAACTGAATTACATGAGTGTTCAGTACTGGAAGATCTCCAAAAAACATCATTCTTAATAAAAAAGATAGACAGAGAGGGTTTGCAGCCCTTTGAAATTACCTCTTAAAACCACGATTACATGTGGATGCAATTCCTCTCTGTCCCAGGCAGGAACAAACCAGGAGTGACTTCTCAGAAAACAATAGAGTTTCTCCAGTGCAGAACATTCTTAACATTGATTTTCCACACTCTGTGCAATTTATTGTACAGCTCAAGCTCTCATATTGATGCCATTCAAGGAAGGGTTAGATGTACCTACATGCTGATTACCTAATGTGATTCCATATGTGCTGTTTTTTTACAAATGATTATTATAAAATAATGGGTAATTTTATCAGACCATACCCTTTGGGCAGGGAAGTCAATCAATGGCCCATTTCCCTCAAAAGGACAGATCAGATATCAAGGAGCATTCCTGAACAGTTGGATGAATAAAGCCATCTTCTCAACCCATACTAAAAGATGTGGGATAGTCCAGGCTCTACCCAGTTCTCCTAAACACTGTGCCTTCACTGCTCTGTTAGGATACTGATGATCTTCCTTTCCATTCTGTAATGTTTGGAGTTCTACAGATGTTATGTGCCAGATAAATATCATCCTTGTTTATTCTTTCTTTTGGACAAAAAAAAAAAAAAAAAAAAAGCCTGAATTATCAATCAAGCCATGAGTATTTATTTAAGAATGGGATTTCCTGCCTTTCACCTTTTTACAGCACTGGGATGGTCACACTTTGGGGAAAGGAACTCTTGATCCCAATACTCTTGATCCCAATTCATCCCATCTATTTCAGATGGCTTCCTTGGGAGGAGGTTGTGTAGTGTTGCATTAACAAAGGGACCTGAGGTCACTTAGCTCAGATGGAGAGGTCTGTTAAAGAAATGTCTGTGGTCAGATGAATCCCACGCTAGGTGCGTGACAGTCACTCCTCTAACAGCTCTTTCAACTCTTTTTTTCATTCCCACTCCCTGTGCAAAGAGGATCATCCAACACAGAGGTCACTTTCTGCCTCCAGCTCTGCTAAGCCCAGCATGTGCCAGGGGAAACAAGCAGAATCATTCATGGGTCAGAAGGAGCATTAGCAGTGCTTATAAACATTCTCCCCTATCATTTCAGCTGTTCATCTCCCAGTGGCTGCCATGCTGCTACTGACAGCTGAGAGAGTGCTGGGACACTGCCTGGACCACCAGCTGATGTCTCCTCTGCCCCTGCTCTGCCTTGTTGCTGTGTCAGTGACACAGAAACTCATTCATAATGCAGGGCTGACAGAGGATGCTTAACTAATGTGGAGACACAGAGGCTGCAGAAGCACTGCTGTCTGCCAGCTCATAAAATATTCCTCCCAAAGCTGCAAAAATTAATACATGAATGGTATCCTGCAGCAGACAACTCCAATGAAGATCTTTAGAACTACCAAGAAATCCCTCCCATCCCAGCAGCTTATAGAACTGGACTGCAGACAGCTTGCAAACAAATGCACAGCCAGAGCTTCTCATCATCTGATCTGAGTTTTCAAAGGTAATTGTTTCCTCCCTCTCTTCCCAGCACACACTGAGCTGTTTTGAACAGCTCTCCACTCATTGGTGTTCCTTAATGTTGTTCTGCTTCTAACCTGATTTGTCTGTTTTGATTATATTCTCAAACTTACTAACATCTTTATTTGCAGTTGTATCCTATTCCACTGAAGGCAACTGAGCATCTCTTGGGCCAGAGGGACCAAGAGGAGAGTCAGAGCCTCATGTCTGTGTTCTATTAGAGAAACTAAATAGTAATTTTCAGCTGATATTTTCAGAGGTGGAATTGCTGGCAATGCTAAAAACAAGCTTGCATTCAAAGTCTGTTGGAACCTGAGAGAAATCTATCTTTCCCCTGGGCTGTTGAAAATGCCATTTTAGCACCCATTTTTGTTCTGTAGCATCTCCTCCTTACTAGCCTTCTTACTAACATAGTACTTGCCTTGCTGGGAAGGATCTGAATTGAGAAAACAAATGCAATGACAGTGACTGCAAGGGAGCACTGTGAATTAACACATTTTCTAAAGGTTCCCTCCAGTCTCTGTGACTAGTTTTGTGTCCAGAATAATAATTACTGTCAGTTACTTCCATGCATGGGCAAGGGAAATCAAAACTCAGGGGCTCAGCTCCTGGGCTGTGTGGGAGGACCAGAAGCTCAGCTTCCATTTAAAATTAAAAAACAAAAAACAACCCCACACCAAAAAGTCTCTTCTTGCTTCACTGGTAATCAGTGATGTGAAGAGATGCTTGAAAACAAGATATGCAGCTGATTCTTAATCTGTAGAGAGCTGGAAAGAGCAACTTGATGCTATAAAATTACAACCCTCAATTTTGTTGTGATGTCTACAAACCTCCAAGAAGAGGTTACAGTGAAGGGAAAGGCCTGCAGCAAGGGTGTGCAACCAGGAGACTACATGAAGGTGGAGCTGGAGGCACCAAACTGTGCTGATTCAGCCCTTGATGCATCTAAGAATCCAGGACTCATCCTACTGGTCTTACTGCATTAGATAGGAGAAACAGGTGATGCTTTTTCATAGTGCGTGATGGAAATGTTATTTTATTTCATGCAGATCCATCAGAGTATCTTGCTGATAACAGTTTTTACTTGATTATCTATTTTATCACCTGTTAGACCATTTCATCTTATACAAATACAGCACAGTGTTCTTTTAATTTTTTTAAACTAACTAGAGCAATTATGCATTTCACTCCTAATGTTTTAAATGTTTCTTTCCAGATATGGAAATTCATCTGTTAGTGCTTTGTGCTAATGCTGAATTACTGAATCATAAATCTTAGCACACACAGAAAAGAACAGGATGAAATTTCTGTCCAGTATGTAATCTGCATGAGATGCAGAAGTATCAGAAAACACAGTTTTAAAAATATGCCCTCCTAGATCACTGAATGGTCTGTACTTTTAAGGCTTTTTGGCCAATTCACCAGCAGCCTCTTCTTGAGAGCACTGAGTGTTTGAGAGGCTGTTTATGAAAAAGCCACCATTAAAAAAATAATGAACTACTGATGTATAAGAGGTCTCTGAGACCTGGTTACTGAAGTGAAATCACCAAACCATAGCCATTGGTTTTGTTACCCCATTGGAAGCAACCAGCTTCCCAACCTGTTCTCAGTTGCATGAGACCTCCCACAAAATTAAGTACAGGTCCAAGAAGTGCTGTACTTTGTGTACTGTATGTACTCACATTCACCCTGTGAGGTTTTTACATGGCACTTCTTGCTTCAGGTGACTCCATATATCCCAAACCCAGGGGAGCATCTTGTAGACAGAGAAAGTCCCAGACCTCATTGACATTTCCCAACAGAAGTCCTTAACACAAGATTTATCTGCCTCAACTGTCAGCAGCTGTTAGCCAACACCCTGACAAATCCTGACAGGCAGCCAGGGCCTGACAGGCAGCCAGGGTTGCCACTGCTTTCCTGTGGACAGATCCCATCACAGGCAAGTGGTGCAAAGGCTGTGTGGGCACTTTAATAAGACCTCAGTCCGTGTTGCTGCTGAAGGATCAGATTTGCCTTCCCTGACCATGGCTACTTGTTCCCACCACCCCTCTCATGGTGGCTTTTATATAGAGCTGTCAGTTTGTCAGTCAGACCAGGCCACTGACCTGACCAAAAACACACTGCTTTGTAATGTGTGGACTACTTTGTGCAAAATGCTCCAATTACATTTAGCAGTATTTCATAACAATATTATTTTCTTTCTAGACAGAAACACCAGAAGGGTGTGATGATCTACAGCTTTTGTGTCATTGTTCCTAACCTCAGCTGGGGACTTTGGGTTTCACGTGATGTGCTCAGAAAATGGTTAGGAGACCTCACAGAGTAGCTTGCCTACAGCTTGTCACTAATTATAGCTAATTCTGGTATTGTAGCCATTCTAGGAAAAACGGGTGGCCTTCCTGGCAAAGGGAATAACTGAGATCATAAACTACAAACTGATTTGCTTCCTCCTGCCATCCTCAGATTACCAAAACACCGAAATGAAAATAGCAGCAGATAAAGAAGTTCACTGCCACACCCAGGCTTATAGGCTAATGCTTTAAAGACAAACATAAAAGAGGAAAAATCAGAAACTCAAGTAAAATAATCTCCCCATTAATGAACAGTCTTTCCCCAGATTCTTTCCTATGTGCACAGGTAATATCATAGGCAGGGTGACACAAAGAATCTGTGTGGAGGGCATAGAAAATTTTATTGTAACCCTGCTTCTACCCTGGATTTTACTTTCAGTGCAATAAAGACAGCTCACAAGCCTCCACCTCTAAACATCACCTATTTCATATAAAGGTGAAATCCATCCCTTCTTGTTCAGCTATACTATACAGAGAGGATTTGCATGTTGAAGCTCAGTCACTCTAAGCACAGAGCAGTGAAAAACATTTCAAACTGGGAAGACTCTTTGCCCAGACACAAAGTGCTGGGAGAGGAAATGGTACATTAAGCCTCTTGATTTCATCAGGACATTTGCACACTTACAGTGAACTTTCTGGCCAGATATTGCTGCAGCCATTTGGCAGACAGTGAAACCGAGGCCAGGGTGGTAGCTCTACTTGTGTTGAATCATGCAGTAAGCCACTGGCAGACCCAGAGCTAGCAGGCAGGAAACCCTGCATCCCAGTTCCACTCTCAGACCACTTATTGCCAGAACCAGGTCCTGCACAAGACACTGTAAAGCTGCTCAGGAGGATATTACATTACCAGTAAGCGAGGGAAGGATGCTCCTTCAATGCTGGTGTTGGAAGGGCTGGCAGCTTCTTTAATTCATTCCTTACAACTTCATTGCTGAAAGAGAGTTCAAAAGGAGGATCAGGCTACAAGAAAACAACCACAATATTTGATATAACCTGACCTAGCTGGCAGGCTGCTACAGCTCTACATCTGTTCCTCCTTAACAAAAAGCACTGGGGTTTCCTTTTTCTTCTCTCTTTATTTGTTTTATGGCAGCCCAGTTAACTTTTCCCTCTGTTATCAAAATTGGAGAGAAGCTCTCCCAGATGGTTATGTTGAAGTACTTCCTACCAGGGACTGGGCACAAAAGCCACCATGTCACATCTCATAGAGCAGGGTCCCACAGGCGTGTTCATAGAGAGAAAAATACAAGAAGGAAAAGTTATGCTTTCAGCTTCAATAAAGCACCTTTATTCGAAGCCTTACAATCTGCTGCAAAAAGTAATTATTTGCTTTCTTAGCATCAAAGACTCTTCTTAGCTTCTTGCCCCAGTGACCTGGGATTCGCACTACATCTTCCCTAATAAGGCTCCAGCTTGAATTTATGTCTTGCTGCACAAAACCCTCCATGGGACCAGGCCCAACCACTTCAATTAATATTCTCCTCCTTGCAACCTCTAGTGGCCACACTGGCCAGCTGGAGCGGCATCACTGCTCACCAGAGAGCAAGGAGAGCTCAGGAAATGGGAGACAGATTCTCACAGATTAAATGATACCATGGGATTTTCTCCTACAAACCCAAAATGCCTCCCTTCCCATTTTTAAACAGACAGAAACTGTGTGCACATGAAAAAAGATAAATTAAAAAATCCCTTGAAATCTTGGGAAGGAAGACAGTGTTGCTGTTGCTTTTAATATTGTAGAAAAGCACAGCCAAGAGGGCCAGACAGGACACTGATGAGTGCCAAAGAATTAAAGTTTATTGGCTTACTTCTTAATAGCAGGTTTTGTTGGTTTGGTTTTTTTTTTTTTTTTTTCCCTTCTTGTACCTTGCTCTTCATCCTGCCAAAAAGTGTGGCTGCCCTGAAGCTTTCCCAGCCCACTGGCTTCTCCTTAGAGCAGCAGGGCCAGAGAGGCCAGAGAGCCATTAGCCAGGCAGAGAAGCAGCCTTAGCATCCCCAGCTGCGGATCAGCCACCCTAATTTCTGCTGAAGGCTCAAGGAGCCCTTAGACTTGCCAGGTCACCCTGAGTTTTGTTCTTGTCTCTGGGACATGGTTACTTGTACAGACATGAGCTTCAGTTGTAAAGATCTTCCCACAGCATTTCTCCACTTGCACACCCCAGGAGCAGTCTGCCTGAGACCCAGGTGGGTTTGTCTTAATTGGAGTTTGCAGGTTAATTACTAGGTTGAGCCATAGGGTAAACCACTGACATAAATCCTGGAGCAGACATTCTGTATTTGTCTACAGAACATGGTAGCTCCCTGACAATCAGTTCAGTCCTTTTAAACAGAACTACAACTTCTAGTCAAGAAAAATATATCACAGAGATGCCCAAATTTTAATTTATTCCTAAGCACATAGAAAACTACTTGGTTGCACCTCATATGCCAGATCAAATGAAAGTGACTGAAACACTGAAAGTGTTTGAACTACTGCTGCCTAAATCTCATGGACATTTGACCATCAGATAGATCTTCCTTTGTAGCTGCAAATGCTCAAAAACTCTTTGGATTTTTGATTCCATGGCAGGTAAGTATCTGCACAAGTCTGAACAAGAAGCTGCTCTGTTCTGTGTTATCTGTTGATCTACCCACTTTGCTCTGTGACTGACAGCCTAGAAAAGAAGCTGTGTTGCTGTTTACACAGTTTACTGGGTCTGCCCAGAGATGTCTCCTCCACACTATAGGCATATTCAGCTCTTACTTAATTTTTTGACATTATGAAAGAAACTCGAAAAAAAAAACAAACCAGGACACAGTACAGTCAGAGCCCAAGCAGTAGTCACTGCCCTCAAGTGAAGAATTTTTGAGGCTGGCTGCTCTTAGAAGGAAGTTGAGAAATTTCCAAAACTTTTCTGGGAAAATGGAGTACTTTCCAAAGAGGGACTTTCTGAGCCCAGAAATCCATTAAGTAGGAAAGGATTCGTGGTGACTAACTGTCTTTGAGAGTCTGGGAAAAAGCCTGATGTGGTAATGGCTCTTACACAAGAAGGGGCTAACACTACTCAGCTCCATTTTTTTCTGTCAGTAAGGAGCAAAGCTTGCTTTCACTGTGATAAAAAGATTTTTAAGAATCAGAAAAAAACATTCTAAGTGGTGTTGTTGGATGGGATCAGCACTGCTACTCAGTATCTAGAAAATACCAAAAAGGTAGTGCCTCACAACTTCAAAGCACCAAATGTATGTCAGGTAATCACTTCCAGGAACAAAAAGGCATTTTATTCCATGGTCCACGTGTTCACTAAGTCTTCTGGCAAGATGCATCTCAAGACAAATGAATTCCAACTCCTGAGGATGTCAAATCAAGAAAAGGGAAAAAAATAATGACTCAGGTTGCATTTGAACTAGTGGCCATGGGGTCACTTTCCTCTTGGCTCCTTTTAAAAAACCAACCCCCTTAATTCTTAAAATGTTTCCAGCAGGATCACAAGTGGTGCTGTACTTACTGCCTTTCCTACTCTTTTTAGTGAAATATCTCTGTATTTATTTTATTACTGTATTTTGAAAGTGTTTGTTTAATCCAGTCACTTGTGCTCCATTTATTTTATATTTGAGAGTGTCAAACCTCCATGGTTGCTACATATGAAGGGTGCTTTTGATATAGATTGATGAACATACAGGGGAAAGTCTCCAAATACACTTTCTCAGTGTCATCCAGACCATGTAATTCCTGCAGTATGGTGGAACTTAGAATATTTAGAAGACTGAATAACAGTATGAAAACTGAACTAGAAAAGCCATCTGCATGGGTTTCTGAAAGCTGGTTAGATGTAAAAATAAGGTAAACTGACTGGAGAATGGACTTAGAAATCCTGAGTTCTGGTCTTAGTTTTAGTACTGCCTGTTTAATGAGTCTTGGACAAATAAATGAGTCTCTACTTCTCTTTAGTTCTGTCTGCACAGGGGGATAAGAAAGAGGCTGACCAAGCCACTTCATAAGCAGAAAAAACAAGTTTTTGCAAACCAGCTGCAATAATTTTGAGCAAGATTATATATGCAGTTAAGTCTCAGGAAATCCATACATTTTCCAGCATGTGTAATAACTGATTAGTAGCAAAACAAAAATGCAGGTTAGAGTTATTGACTCTGCTTAGTGCAGCAATTAATTCTGTTTAATGCAAGAGGAAATGAAGAATCTGAGATCCTTGTATTAAATGTACTATTTGAAAGACAGTATTTAGGATCATCTACATAAGCCTGCAAGAATGCAGCCTGGGTTTCATAACCTATTAATAAATTATATTGGTTAAATGTCACTTGATTACATAGAAAAAAAAGTAAGCCTGAAACTGTGTTTGATCACCATCTGCCCAAACATTGAAATAATTGTGAAATTCTGCTTAGCAGGAAACTGATCGTTTGCTTTTCTCTCTTGTTATTCTTTTGTATGTTGCTGGGAGATACTTGGAGTTCACTGGAAATGTCTCAAGTTGCTTAACTGGAAGAAATCTAGCAATGAGAGCCTGTCTGAGGAACTAGCTGCAACAGTTCAGTTTGTTGTTTTCCTTAGGGTTTTTCCCTTTCCCTCCACAAACTGAGGGACAAATGATCAGTATGTGTTATTTCCAGCTGCTTTGACATAAATGCTGTTTAAGTTTGCAGAGCTGTATTCTGAACATTTGAAGCAGAAGTTAGTGTGGGTTTCCCTAAGAGTTGAGTTAGACTAGACTCTATATCTGGCAGGATTAATTTAGGAGAAAAATATCGACTATGGTAACAACATGCAATTCACCCCCTCCCCCAGTTAGCCAGGATACTCTGGTTCCTTCCTCTACATAGGCCTAAAGAGAGTCACACCTGTAGGATTTTTTTTCATCTAAGGCATTGTAATTTGTCCTGCCCATGCTCTGCCAATGAAGTGTCACTTAGATCCAAAAAAGAAGCAAGAGTAGCTTGACCTAGTAACCTTTACATCTGTCTGCAGGATGCTAGCTTGGGAGCATTATACACAGGATTCTGTGCTTTTGAAGTCAAAATTTTTGCAGCTGAAATTGAAAAGCACAGATCCCATCTTAAGTGTCCTCTCCAACCTAAGAATTTGCTGAACAGGGATACCCAGTTGTTCTAAATTCACTGGTATGTCATCAGGGTTTGGAGGTAATCACACTCAGGCCACCATGGGCAATGCCAACGCACAGCTGAAACTGTGACAATTCTGCATTGGCTATGCCAGCACCTTGGGAGACCAACAGGGACTCAGGTCAGGAAAGCTCTCCTGGGGAACAGGAATTCTCCCATAGCTACAAATGAGTCAGTGCTTATGTACTTCTCTGGATCAGGGCCAAAGAGAAGCTTGTAGTCTCACAGGCTATAAATCTGAGGGTGGCAGGAGACAGGACAGGTGTGGGAAATCTGCGTTCCAAACGTGCAACTCTTTAGAATGAATTCATTTCTTCAAAAAGAAACCAGGAGTTCAAGAGTTCAGCCTTCACACAATGTATGCTGCCATGCACAACGTATTATCTTTAAATCTCAGCAGCAAGACCTTCACAACTAAAGAGCTTCTCCGTTTCAAAGAGTAGCCACTTCTATTTCAAACAGCTTTTCAACTTCAACAAACTTCAAACACTGAAGCTAACTTCAGCCCTGAGAGAAATCAGAACATTTGTCTCCATCTGCAGCTCTTCCAGCTGGCCCCAACCTTGATTTGCCTCCCAGGTTTTACACTGCTGATATGAATAACCACAAATCTCAGCAGGCAAAATCTTGACCACAATGACCTCTTGTTGACTTCAGTAGCACCTGGATCTCACCCAACACATAAACCCACATCAGTGCATTAGAGGGGAGCTGCTGGACAGAACATCCCTGAAGATGCTAAGTCTTCTCCTAGACCATAGAGGGTCAAGGTAGGATTCCTCTACCTTCTTCCAAAAACAGGCTTTAAACTTCACTAGTATGGTAATTTGCTTTGACATATTTTACAAATTAAGATCTGTGTCAGTGTCAGCAAGTCGTTATTATGACACCACTTCTCTCCCTGACTGGGATGTAAGGATTCCCCCCTCCACTTCAAACCATTGTGATCCACAAGTGTAAAGGACTAAGCTAACAGTTTTAATGAGGCTGGTGAGTGCCATGCTGCTGTAGAGGAAGCAGTTACCACCATGTGCTGAGCCATCTTCTGTGCTCTCAGAGAAGATTCCTCATTTCTTTGTGGCCTAGAGAAATGCACGATGATAAACTCAACTGTTCCTTTTCCAAAGGACATCAAACAGCTTTTAGCAGATGGATGCTTTCCACCGGCTGTTTCCACTTCTGGTCTGGAACAGATACTTGAAGATAAAATGCTTTCAGTCCTATTACCCTGAGCCATCGGATTCCTTTTCTGTTCTGTGTTTTATAGTCTGAATGTACACTTTTTGGGTGTGTTTTTTCATGTCAGAGACATTCTGAGAAACATTAAATATTGTTCTTCATAGCAAAACCAGCGGAAGATGTGGTTTATCACAGGTTTGACTGGAAAAACTCTGCTTGGTCCAGCTCTGCTGGGCTGAGAACTTGGCAGTGCATGGAAAACCAGACCAAAAAGGAAAAGAACCACATGTGCTCCAGTGCCCCCTAAATAAGCACTGCTGATAGCTCAGTTATTCCAGATTTGGTGAAACTGAACAACTGACTAGGCTTGTTTCTGTGGTCAGATGCACGTCAGGATTTTGCAAGTTGATGAAGGCTTTGCGAAATGATAAGGCTGAACTTAAACTTCCTCTTAGCAAGGGTTACCTTCTGTCATCTCAGATTTCATGGTGGGTAGGCAATATTTCTAGCTCATGGTTCCTTTCCACTGATTTGTCTCGATTTTAGCTGGCTAGAAGTCCCAGTTCACCAGATGGTGGAACCTGTCCATCTGCTCTGCCTGTTATTCACCATCTCCTAAGGGTGCACAGTGTACCATTAGAGTCTTCTCAATTCATCTCAGTGCAGAAAAAAAAAGTTCTGTTAGGCTTATCTGACAATTCAATCTCACTGTCCATCCACAGCTGATTTTCTTCTCTGAAGCTATCTTCAATGGATATTGTGGTCCTCCAGCTGAACTCCCAATTCCAGTCATCAAAAGCAATACATGGAATGTGAGAATTTTTTAGCACAGGCTCTCCTGGGTTTCAGATGAAGAACTCCATGTTTCTCACAAGAAGCATCAAACAGCCATCTGACCTTTGGTTGCTACTAATGCACAACTGACAGACTTTGCCAGCTTAAATGAAAATTCTTGTGCATTTCATTAACAGACTCCTGAAACACCAAGCACAGTCATCTCTGAATTTATTACAGAAAGTCTGAAGATTTGGCTCAAGGGGTGGCGGAAGTTCGACAAAACCAATCATCTCAGCTGTGATTTTGAGAACTCTGTCCAAATTCAAGCTGAAATATCAATTAGTGATGGAATTTTAATGTTGCCTCTGGCTGGATCTTTGATTACAACAGTGATTGTAGAGTCATTTCCTTAGTAACTTCCTTCCAAAGACTACTCTATTTCCTGAACTTCATGGGCATATAAAGAAATTTGCAACAACAAAGTCACAAACAATGCTGTTTGCAAGGCTGCTCTGGTCAAAGGCTGGGTTTTGTAAAGAAAGGGTTTCAGGAAACAGAGTGTCTGTATCAACAACGTTTATATTCCTGTTGCTACACTGCTACAGTTAAGTTGCATCACTCAGACAGTGATTTCCCCAGATTCATCCTCACAGCCCTCAATGGCAAAAACTTTTAAGATCACTTACCTTGAAAAATCTCCCTTTGCCTCCTGTAAAATAAGGAAGAAAAATTAAAAATGTATCACTAAAAAATTAAGAAAACAACTGTTCAAGATTTTCCATCTGCAAAATTCATTTAACAGCAATTTCCTGTTGTAATTGATTCCTCATGTATTTTTTGGAACCAGTATCTGATGTCAAGTGCCATGATACATGCAGTGAACTGGGCAAATTAACAAACAAAAGGTTTGCTTAATACAGGGCAGATCTGCTAGTGGATACCAAAGAAGCTGCAGGAAATAATGCTAGTAAATAAGGAATATTTTGGGTCAGTGTGGATAGCACATTATTAGAAGTTCTCTGAAGTCTCAATGACTTTGCAGCCTCTGAGACTGCAACTCCCCTGACTCTTTTTACAAGCATTCTGGTTATTTTCTAGTAACTAGGCTTTCAAAAAGTCAGATCACTATCATCTCTCAAGGGGACGTAAGACACAGGTTTCTCTAGCTCCTTCCTGGTGTTTGGGGGAGTATTTAGCTCCCTTGCTTACATATCTTGCTATTTCTGTTTATTACCTTCACAGCCTGATGTTAAAGGGCTGGGTAATGTTCCACTCCAGTGGTTAGAGTAGTACCTGAGTCTAACTACATATCTGGTGAACCCTCAAAATCTGGTGAGTCCCCTCCTCAATAGATGTAATGTGCATTTTTCAGTTTTCACAGGAGATTTGTATTTCATGTGATGTGTGCCAAAGCACCTCACTTATCATCAGTTATGCAGAAAGCACAGGGCAAGAATACAGTTTGTGCAGTGAGGGGGGTTTTGCTGCCAAGAGGACCAGGCTTTGCAGTCAGGTCTTTTGCCTTTACACCCACCCATCTACCCACAAAACCTGTCAGCCCATGTCCAGTGTTGCATCAGTCCCAAGGCTGGGATCAAGTTGAGAGCTTTGGTGGTACTTTAATTTATTCTGATGACACAACAATTTGAAATCAGGTTTCAGACTAAATCACTCATTCACTGGCTTCCTATTTCCCTCTGAGTGAACTGAAGGGCTGACAAGCTCTTCCCTGGTTCACAGAATCACAGAATTACTAAGGCTGGAAAAGACCTTCACGATCAATGAGTTCAACCTTGTCCTAACCCTATTACCCTATTCTTGGTGACCCAAAAGGAAGGAGTCTTTAAGCACATCGTGATGATAGTTCAACACAGAGTAAAACCAAAAGGATATGCCCTGGCCTGCACAGAGATGAGCCCACTGAATCAAAAAAAATTTTATAGGGTAAATTCTCCATAGTTCAGTTATTTGACCTAAAAGCTGCAGTATGAAGTCGGAAAAAATGCAGTATGATCCCTCTTGGTTTGCTTGGATACTGTCCCAAACAAGGGCTGTAGTAATTTCTGGTTACAGACAGCAGAGGTGTGGCTTGTTTTGACTGTTTTTATTAAGTTACACATCAAACTACTACAGGAATACACGTAACATCCTGTGTTTGTCTGTGATGAGAAACAATCACAGCAACAAGGGTTACAGTGGCAGATCTGGATCTGGCTGTACAATTACTAAGAGCTCAAGTTATTCATTAGGAGGTGCAGACAACAGATTCATAACCCTATTGCTGCTTCTCACAACGAGCCTGTTGTTTGATGTGGGTATTCCCCCAGCAGCCAATATGCAATTTCTATAATGTGCTTTTAATTGAGTCCCCCATCCTGTCTCATTCCATTTGTTACATGAAACAATTTTAATGAAGATTCAAATCCCTATGCATTAATTGCTTCTTTAACATGGAGAGTGCTATAGAAGTGCAACACATTGTTATTTATTGGTGCAGTCTGCTGAGATAGCTTCTCTGCTCACATGGCTCCTCATAGCTTGCTGGCCAACAGGAAAAATCCCATGAAAACTAGATTGTATGAAAGGGGAACAAGAATAATCTGATAATTATCTCTGATCTGCTCCCACATTATAACCCTAAAATAAGGTCTTTCATAAAAAAACACCTCCACTAACCTGAAAAGATTCCTCTTTGGAACCACATACTTAGCATATGTTGCTGGTAATTTGCTCTCTAACCCTTTCCCCCTTCCTGAAGTGCAGGACTTTAAAAGTTTTTTTTTCTTGAGAAGATTTTTGTAATGTCTTTAAGCCCTTCTGCCCACCTTGGAGAATACAAACAGTTGCATATATAGAAGCATATGGAGATCATCAGAAGGCCAAGCTTCACTGGGAAAACATATGCAAGTAAAGTCATTGGAGAAGAACCCATTGTATATGGATTTCACCTAGGAATTGCATTAATCACTTAAATTTTCTTTGGCTTTACATTATACCCCAGGGTACTGAATATCTATCTCACATAACATGCAAACATAATATGCAAAATGTTCAGCAGTGGAATCTGCTCCATGTGTGGAGAGGTCTGGTTTGAAAGCCTTCTGTATTGATATTGCATTGGTATAAAGGATGAAAACACTGTAAAGACATCTTTCTCCTGCAAACAGGGAAACCCCTGCACTTCTGTGCAGCTCTTTTGGATCTAGAAAGTCAGGAAATTTACTGCAACACAAGGAAACACAAAGTGAGAGAAGGCAGGTGCTTACCTGCAAGATGTATGCAGCCAGTTCAAACACCACTTCACTGTCAACCTCAATGAGTTCCTTGGAAGGTGAAGAAAACAAGAAAGAAAAAGAGAGTTGAGTCAGTTTGAGCTCCTACAAGAAGGACATGCATCTCTTGGCTACTGCACAGTGGAGCATGCAGTGCCAGTTTTCTTCCCTGGCTGGGCTTCAAAGGATTCCCTGATCTCCTGGAGACTAAAGCGAGGCAGATCCTGCCCACTCAGATGTGGAAAAGTCAAATATTCAGCATAATGGCTTGGGAAATGAAGCATAACTGGATGTGGTGTGAAGAGATTCCTGGGGAGGAGCAGGGAGAAGACAGGTGGAAGGGGGAGGATTACTGTGATTTTTATTTTCTTGAGTGATTTAGTGAAATAAATTTTTTCCCCCAAATTGTCACCTATACTTCTGACTAACATAGCCTTGTCCTTGGCTCACAGAAATAAGTAAGGAAATGAGAAAATTTGTCTTCACTTAGGTTGTATTTAAGCACCCACAGATTTTCTCTGGCTATTGTCCAGGGTAAACTCAATTAAAAAAGAGCCATATTCCCTCTTGCAGGATAGGAGCTCTGGTTACAGTCTGTTCATCCCCAGGAGCACTGGAGCTGGGGTTGCTCTGAGAATGAGCTGTGAAAACAAATCTTTTGGTAGAAAAGCAATCTTGGAGGGTCAGGTGAAATTGTGAGAGTTTTGCCTGGGCCCCATGGTCACATGAAGGACAGTGATGGTCCCATGACATCCCCTTAGAGTCCTTTGTGCCTGAGATAATAGTCAGAGAACCAAGGGGTCCAGATACTGCTCTGTTTGAATGTATGGGATGGAGACCTGGCATCAAGGATGCTTGGGATTGGAGGCTCAAGCATTTATCTTGTGGCCAAGTGTGCTCTCCCCATGTCTCAGGTTCCTGTGTTTTGGAAGACAGGGTTTGGCTTTTACTGTGGTACTGTTTAGGCCTCTCTTCTGCAACCAGATCTCCTATGTTGTCTCCTACGTACGTGGCTATGTAAACTGGGTCACTGTTTAGCTCACTTCTGTGGTGGTTTTTCTGTTGTATTTATTTAAGCTGCTGTTTTTAATGTTTTATTTCATCTGGCAAGAAGTGAGTGATCTAAATATAGATCACTGCTATGATCCATGCTCCAGCCAAGTCATGGCCACACCTCATTTACAAGCCACAATCGCTGTGTTGGCTTGTCTCTGGCAAAATCAAAAAAACAAAGGGAACAAAACAGAGGATAAGATCCAGGTGTCCTTGGCTTTCAGCAGTGCCAGCTTTTTAAAATAAGCACTTCCTTCACCTCCTTCATAACAGCTCCTTAGGGAGTGAAGACCAGCAATAAACACACCTTTCCCTGCTCAGCTCCACTGCCTGACTCAGACAGGCACCTGCACTCACCATGTGCCTGTGCCAAGGGAAGCGGCTGGCAGGAGGTGTTGATCTGTCTGCAGGCAGGGCTGGGCTTGGGGCAGTCAGGAACAGCCCCTAGCAAGGGGCCATGTGCTGTAGAAGTGCATAAGGACCAGGCATTGCACAGACAAACCAGCCTCTGCCACCATGGGCTGATGTTATGGCAAGTCTACACGACTCGGTAAAGTGGACCAGAGCCGGTTCTCTGGGCCTAAGGGCACGTGGCACAGGATAGCTCATGATTAAACATTCTTCCTCCCTCCCCCAGTCCCAGACGGGGTTACCTTGACTGTACTGCCTCTTGGGAACAGGTGTTCATCCCTGAAGAGTGCCCAGGTAAAGCCTGGGGTAGGTCTAGCTGACACAGGCCAAAACCTTGTGCAAGAACATGCTAGTAATTAAAGAGCCTGCCTGGTTGAGGGACAGTGCCTGGTGCCAAGCCCTGTCTTGTTTGGTGGCTTGGCCTTTCTAGGCAGCAGCTGGTCCTGTGCTAAGCTTTGGGTGTGTGGGTCCATGAATGTCTCATTATACAACAGGGTGTTCAAGGAGGAACAGCAGGCACAGCCCGAGGAGTACAGCACACAACACCGAGCCAGCTGGCAAACCAAGGGACCAGCAGCCCCAAACTAAACTAGCCTCAGTTTTCTTCTTTCCCAGCATGAGCAGCCTGGGCATAGGGATAGTTGAAGGTGTGTGACTGAAGAATCAACAGGAGAAGGAATGAGGTGCTAGCACAGTATTATGAGCTGCACTTGAATCACACACAGTACAGTCTTTCTGGGCTGCAGGAAAGCTTGGGGTGAAGCCATGGGGAAGTTCAACAAGGAAACTTTTTGTGTGACAAGGAAGCTTTCAAGCTTTGGAAGCCTGCAACACCCGCTGCTAACTGCAGGGATGACAAGCACTGGCTGTCTGTGGACACTTTCCTACGCTGAGATAAATCATCCAGGCAATGCTGGCTGGGTGCTCACTCTGCAAGGAGAGACCATGCACTCAACTTTAAAATTCAGCGCCTTTTTTTAATAGCACAGCACAGCTCACTGTGACTGGAAGTCAAACGGGGAAGGGCCCGCATGGGAGACTGGGAATCCAGCAGGGCTATTTCTGGATGGAGATGACAGTCAGCATGAATGTGCAAAGTAATGGTTTCAGGAGAGGTCAGACTAAAATAGTCCAACCTAGATCTGGAGGCAATTTTTTTTTCTTCTTTCCCCTCTCTTTTTCTTATTAAGCTTTCTCCAAAAAAAGAACAACAGTGTAAGCTCTTCCTGGAAATACTCCAAAAAGGAACTTTCCCCAGGAACCAAAACGCAACGCTCACTGAGATTGCTGCTGGAGAGGGCTGACTAAGCACATCTAATTGCAGCCTTGCCCAAGAGCAAAACTCTGCACAGCTCAGCTCAGCAGCCCTGCCTCTTCCCAACACACTGGGAAAAAGGCATCTTCTGGCCTCTGCCTTGTATTTTAGCACAGGCGAAGTTAGTCCCTGCATTTTAGGACATGCAGATGTCAGGAAGCAAGGGTCTGGATTTGTTGTAAGCTCGTGGTCTTAGCAGGTCAAAAACCTGTTGAGGGTTGTGGTTTGGCAGTACAATCACTCCCTGACTATAAAGGAGTCTTCCTATGTTCTTCCTGCCAAGCAGACTGAGGTGAGTCACCAGCAATGGCCTCTGCCAGCACAGAGGGAGGTGAGAGGGATCCTCCCAGGGAATCCCAGCTGCTGAAAAACCTCTCCTAGTACCACACACCCAGAGGCCCGTCCAGCCCACCCCATTCTGGGCCTGTTTAATTTTCTGGACCTTTCACTGGCAGGGTTGGCTTGTGGCACCAGAGGGATCAGCTTTGCAGCTCCTTCACGGGAACTCGGACAGGCAGGGGAGCGGAGGCCATGCCAGGACACCCTTATCTCTGGCACACAGAGTGCCTTGCCGGGGGCAGCTGTGAGCCACACTGCTGATGACAGCAGGTTGGTGTTTTCAATAGCCTACCAGGCAGGGCTATTTTTGGTACAAGAAATATTTATCTGTGCATGGACTGTTCCTGGACTAGGTCCTCTCTCAGTTCACAGCCACAGACACCCTTCCCTGCTCTCCATACACCCACGTGCACGCTGCCCCCTGGCCCACAAACTCCCAGTGACACTGTCACAAACACGCAGTTACACTCATCCCCAAATCCACACTCGCTGGGAAGCACAACCTCTCAAAGTTACAGTCACACACGCCTGCAGTTACACACCCCTCACACAGCCCCCTGTGCCTGCTCTCACTCACAGTCGCACAACATCACACACTCGCACACTTTCCTTGCACACTCCCTCACATGTACAACCCCACAGGCACACCCTGTGTTACCCACTCACAGACTCAGACCCTCAAACGCACACACACTCCGGCTCCCCCGCTGCCGGGCCTCGAAGATGGCGCCAGCACGGCCACTGCCGCCCTCTTCGGGCGGGAACCGCTCACGACATCCCCTCAGCCCGGAATGGGCCCCTACAGCTTCTACACCGTTCGTTTTATAACAAAAAAACGTAGGCATTTCCTTCGAAATACAAGTCAGTTTATAATTTTAGCAGCTGCACGCTCCCTTCTACCAGCCACAGGAGTTACTTCCAGAGGTGTTTTACCTCAGAACCTCTCTCAGACAGGGAAGCAGACTCCCATAGTTCTGCATGAGGGAACGTGGAGAGAAGGTTGCATCTCAATGTCTGGCTATGACCACTAAAAATTTTGGGACTGGGGATGCAGACCCAGATGTCTCGGTCCCACCACCCCCCCAGTGCCACCCAGAGCTCCCCGAGTCCTTACCTTGTAGATGCAGGACTTGGCGTTCAAGAAAAACAGCTCAATGGTGGCATTGTCCTTCAGATAGGAGATACTTTCAATGTAGAACCTGAAAGAGAAAAACAAGAGAAGTGAGACAAAAAGGGGAACTAGGACAAAACGTGAAAATGTACTCATTATATGAAAAATGTAGTCAACAAAGTCACGATGGATATACTAAAAGTGAAATTTCTTTTCTTTATGACATACGGAGGTGAGGAACGGGACTTGTGCATGTTCCAGGCCATGCTCAGTCACCATCACCCCAACCACACCAAATGAAACAGATCATCAAGAGGATGATTTTGTTTCTAAGTAATCCTTTGTTTGGTTTTAAACTTCAAATCATCCTTTATTCAGTTTGCTTGTAAAATACCCTTCATTCCCCACCACTTTTTTGGCATTTCTTCACTCCTTAGCTAACCTGCCCATTTCTATGCTGTTGACCCCCATCTTGTAAAATGTTCACTAACAGAAATCCAGTTCTGGGTTCCTTCCCTGTCCACCATTTTATAAAGGCGTCTTTACATATGTTAGCAGATGACTGGGAATGCCAGTAATAATCTTTCTTTTCTTTTTTTCTTTTTTTTGGAGTTGATATGATTTCTCAGAACTCAGTAGAAAGCTGACCAGCCCAAACCCTCAGTGTCGGAAGGGTCCATTCTTGCATTGGCTGATTATCCCAAATATTTGTAATTATGTTAAAAGCCCATTATATGTATGTGTCAATTCAGTACTCCATGTCCCTCCTGATTTGAAGGTTTGATCCTTTGGCACTGAACACCAGGAGAGTTGCCACTGGCCTGAATTTATCCCATCCCTTAATCCTGCCTTGTGACCTTTTAGGGAAAAAAGCTCAGGGTACTGTCCAAGTTAATGACTGATAGCTACATGTAAGTATGTGGTGTGTTCCTGTAATAACAGAAAGCCTAGATAGGTTCAGTGAATGATTAAAATGAATTTTGGGTTTACTGTGTGTGTGTAAGGAAAAAAAAACCACCCGTATCTGTATACCCACTCTGTTTTATAGTGATCTGTAAGTTGCAGTACAATGGCAGCAATGTTCCCTACATAAATTCCAGTACTATCGTGCCTTGTCAGAGGCAAGTATAGCAGGGAAGGTGCCAGGGAAATGCTGTCTTCATCAGGAACATAAAAAACACAAGATACCTTGGAAATCTGTGTTGAAATGTGGAGTCCAGTTACGGAGAAACCTTACCCCCTGACCCAAGAGACCTGCTGAGAATCCTGGGGTTTCATACCAGCACTGGAGGGATTGTCTGTGTTGAGCTATTTGCAGAATTGAGTGCATTAAATGTGACCTTCTTAGGGGTAAAGGTCAAAGCTTTGTAGTGCTCTGAAGTGTCTTCTGAAAACCCTTCAAACCAGTTTATTTCCTGGCAGAACCAATGACTTGCTTACTAGAATGAGAGAAATATTTTAAGCTCTTCTTGCTCATCTGATACAGTGCTCTTGGTATCATGCCTCCTTTTCTCCCTCTAAAAGTGTTCAAATGAGAAATAAAAATAAACCCAAATAATAATAAAAAAAGACTGTAAAGATCATGAAGCACAAAAATTAAACCTTTTTTTTTTTTAAAATTAAAAGATACTTGGCTTTAGCAATGCAAAAAAGATGCTGCATTAAAAAAGGAACCTTCTTGAAAGATTGGCTCTCTGAGTGCAGCTGGCTTTCCATCTGCTGAAATCGTGGATAAAAATGGTAATTTTCAAATCCTGTGATTCTTGAAGAACCTCCTCTGCTTATCACTGCTACCAGTGCTCTCCAAGTTCTGATGTCAGGATCTTTAATTCCAGGGTCAGAAGAAAACAGGGGCATTTATTTCATTTTTCAATCCTAGCAAAGGTTATCCAAATTGCTTTTTGTTTCAGCAGATCAAAAGAGACCGTTCCCACTATCACTAGAGGGCAATATTGCATTTCTTAAGGCTACAAGAATCTTTTCCCAAGGCTTTCCACATAGGCTCATACACGGATCATTTTCTGTATAAAATTGAGTCCCTTAAAGCACAGAGCCTGCATATGGTGCTTCATCTTAACAAAGAAAACACAATTCTCAAGTGATGTCCAGAGTGGGGAGTGTGCTGAGGAGCTGCTGCCTCTCAGACATGCACCCAGACAAATGCAAAGTGTGTGCACCAGGAAATTGGTGCTACTTAAAAGAAAACAGATTTGCAGAGAGAACTCTCACAGGGTTTTCTGTGTGGCAAGTTCAAAAAACCTGAACTGGAGCAGATTTCCTTGAATTCACAGCTGGTGCTGTGACAACAGAAAGGAGAGGGAAAGACACGGGGTTTTTTTGTACTGATTGTGAATCTCTGTCAGCCCTCCTCCTGGTACCACCTTTTCCAAATATGGTGAAGGAAACCACACTTTACAGTCACCAATGTCAGTGACTAAGGAGGCAGGAAGAAGCATCCAGCTGCTAAGGCAATGAACCAAGCAAAAAATCTGGGTTAAATTCCTGGCTCGGACACAGGTTTCCTTCATGACCTTCAGAAAATGATATAGCTGGTTGGGGCTGTTCTTCTGTGCTTAGAAAATCCTCCTCCCCCCTCTACCCCCTGCCCCCCTGTCTGTTTTGCCTGCTAAGCTTATAAGCCCTCTCTTGCAGTGTGCTTCAAGATCATCAGTTTTAAGGGGCAGCTCTCAGATTTCTGTTGTGGACTCCCCTGGGAGCAGCATTCCTTCATGTGCTGTGAAGCTGATATATCCAGGAAACAATGGATGGGCTGGACAGAGAAACAGGAGGTACAACGTGTTGGACACCTCTGCTCTGCTCTTGCAATATATCCAACAGCTTTACTTCCACCAGATCCTACAAGAGGTTTCTAGTTAGCTTGCAACTGTTGAGATGAGAAATTAGGTGACTGCAAGAGGGAGAAACACCCCTCCAGGCTTTGTGAGTGTGAAAACCAGATAAATTCTGTTTTTTTTAAAGTTTAAAAGATCAGCCACTGTTAATCTATTTATGCATTCCCCATCCCACCCCCCAGTAGCTTATGATTCATCAAGTAAACTTTCTAAGCATTAATTAAATAGACCAATGAATATTACGCTGGGTAATGAACACAAAGTGCTTATCTTGACTTCTGCCTCTCAGTGGCAGGAAGATAATAATGAGTACTGCAGAAGGTATCTTGGAAGACTTCAGAAGCTGCTGCATCTGAAATGTTTGAAGCTTCATGCCTCACAGAGGTCAGATTGGTCAGCATTAAGCATTGGTTAGCTGACAACTTGCTCTCAGACAGCTTAAACCCCCTCATGCCATGGTGAATGGCAGCTCCCATCGTAACCAGCCAAGCACAGACATTAAATCAGTGATGCCTGTGAGAAGCAGCAGTAGAAACTCCTGATCCTGGGTGATGGGAAACTGTCACCACTGTATTTTCTCCCTTGCACTGCACCCATATCCACCTCTGACTTGCATCAGGGAGAGGTGGCTGAGTGGATGTTGGACATACCACTGAGATTATTTGTTCTTCAGGAGATGGGGAATCCCTGGCAGGTGCTGCCAGCTTCATACCCAGACCCAGCTGAGTGCGTGCAGATGGGCAAATTTAGCAGTGTTGGAAAGTGCTTGGTCACTCGTGCTTCTTCCTTGCAGTGGGGATAGGAGTTCCAGGCTATCACAAAAATGGGCTCCAAAAGGACCTGAGCTTGTGGTGTGCTTGTGTGGACAGTGAGAGCTGAAGTGAGCAGCAGCACTCCCAGTTTCTACACACCAAAAGAAATTAACAACTAAAAACCATTTAGCATTGTTGCTAACACACAGCTCTGGACATACCATGGCAGCCTGAACTTGGCCATCATCTATCAGGGACCAAGGCTCTCTGCATGGCTGAGTTCCTGAATGTGCAAATATCCGGGTTGTAGCATCTGAGATCACAAGTCTCTATGTTTATTTCCAAGCAGAACTTGCCAAGCAGTAAATATCTTTCACTGTGTTCTTCAACACAATGGTATTTTGAAGCATGATCACAAACGGATGTCTTGTCTACTTCTGCTGTAGATTTGTCCTAGAGCAGTGATATCACCCTAGTTCTTCTGATGCTTGACTGTGGTAGTAACCAGCTGGTCCAACAACAAACATATTTTTTCAACAAAAAGAAAGACTACCAAACCCTCATTCTGGTTCCAGGGTGTTTTCTTCCAAGCAAATTCAAAGAAAACATTGAAAGGACTTTGGAAGACCTCAGAAAGTTTTCAACACTTGGTTTCACTGAGGAACAACATCTTCTTCATGAATGCCTTTACCAGAAAAAAACCTGCAATTGAAACTGGAGCCTTGACAAAAGGTCCCTCTGCCATCTGAGGAGCCAGACCAGGCAAGGACATAGCAAAGTACTCTCTTAGTACTGCCCTGTCAAGTTTCACTCCTCGGGTGACTTGCTGCTTTCAGAGGAAGGCAGTAGGATTGCCACAGGGGCACAGGGGACAGCTGGGGGAGGGACATGCCATATGTGTGGCTCCAGCATGGTGCTGTGCAAGAGAGCCCATCAAAACAGAGGTGAGCAGAGATGGGGAGGTCAGGGATGGCACTGAGGATGTTTGCTCCTGATCAAGGTGACCATGACTGATGACACTCTGGCAATGATTTTTGGTTGACTTTCCACCTTTCCAAAGAGCAGGAGCTGGCAACTTAGTATTGGGAAGGAAGATATCTTCCCTCCAGCCCTGTGATGCTGTTTCTGTGCAGGGAGGCAAAATAACCCCTCTTGGGGCTATTAGGAATAGGAAAGGATGAAAATCACAGAGTAACAATTGAGGTGGCTCTTGTGAAAACATAATTTTTCCCATGAAAAAGGAAAAAAAAAGGTAAAATGGGATTTCATGGAAGAAGTCAGAATGAAGCAAGAGCATTTTGGTTTTGATGTGCAGTCACCTTCCCCAGTGTTTCCCCTGTATTTCCCTAGATGGGAAAGGATTTAAACGGGATAAGGTGTTTCCCATGTCCTTCCCAGCTGGCTGACTCCATTCTGGTTAGGATGCAGGACAGAGCTGTCAGCAGACCTGGTGGCTGCCTCTTATTTCATTATTACACAGCAATGGATAAAGGAGGAGACCCCTTTTCTGCCTCATCTGTTCTGGGGCCTGGCTCATTATCCCTCACCACATAATTTAAAACCTCAGAGGATAATTTGAAAAATATGATGCCATTTGCTAACCAGGGAAAGAAAAATCACATGCATTGGTATAATGGACTTAAATGCAGATGTCATTATGTCCAGTGTCTAGTGCTAAATGAGTATTCTGAGCAGCTCAGGCTGCAGAGCTCCTTTTATGTCCCAGCCCTGTTTGCTAATAGTCATGGGTGTGCACTTTTATGTGCTGACACTTAGAGCAGACAATGGTCATGCTAAATAGTTGGACTGTTAGGTAATCAGCCAGAAATGAAAATCAGAGGCACTACAAAGCTCCATTTACATCCTCTTATGTATTCAATTAAATTCTAATCCCCTGTCCTGTCCTCTGTGCTTGTGCCATGCTCAGGATCCCCTTGCCCAGCTCCAGGGGTTGGTATGCAGGGGCCAAGACACTGTAAGAGAGAGGAACATTGACTTCTGCCTTATTCATAGCAAGGAAACTATAAAACCTGAAGTGAATGAGATTCCAGGGATATAGGAAATGGCAGCTAACAAAGCTGTGGATATTGTTTAACCTGAGCCTTTTCCCTCTGTCATTCCCACCAGCTGGGAAGGTGTTTGCACCTTTACTCACCACTCATCCATTTTTCTCAGAGTTTGTAAGAGGCTGGCCCATTGAAGTCCTGGAAAATGATGTTGTTTGGGGATATCTGCTTATCCCCATGCTTCATATTCTCCATGTGAAAAATACTAAGGGATCTGGTTTGGGATCTAAGGGATCTAAGGGATACTAAGGGATCTCTTTATCGAGACCAGCTCTCTTCCAGGCTGTACATCCTGGGAGTCTTTGCAAACCTCAGTGTTCCAGAAGAAACCCAGAGAAGGAATGGAATCAAGGCAGTAACACAGACACCTTCCTCTCTGATGTTTACTGATGGAAGCATCACTTGTAAAGGCACTGATCTCTGATGCCTCTGCCCTCTCACCAGGAGGGGAACCAGGCCCGACCATGCCATACAAGCAGCAGCCAGCTCAATATATTCTGCAAATCTCTCCACCTCTGAAGTTTCCCATGGAGCTTGGCTTCCAAAAGAAATGCAACTTTGTACAAAAAGGCTGTTGCAGCTTGGCTTGGAGTGATGTGGTTACCTGTCCCAAGTGTGAGGTGAGAGCAATGATCACAGCAGCACACTGCCTTCCTCCCCTCCTCTCCCATAGCCACCTGGAGAATTTCCCCACACTCTCCGGAGCTCCAGCCCAGCTCTTTCCTCCTCTTTGATCCTTACCAAGACTGACATCTTGGCTATTAGAGGCAACTCACTGTGTGCACTCTCTTGCATAACAACACCCAACACCATATTTGTGGAGCAGCTTTCACTTCAGGATCTTCAATCACTGTAGGAATAGAAATCTTTGCTTCCATCCCATGGTATTGTCAGACACACACGAAGGTATGATTTGGCTGTGAAAGCTGGAATGGGGTTTACTTACTCCTTGGTTCTACTCCTTTGTTCATCACCATGGTGGTGGGACCCCTGATAGCACACACTTCTGCTTGCTTCAGTGGTGGCAGCAAATCACACCCACTGGTGTAAGGTATAAAGGCACAAATTGCAGTGAGAATGGAAACAATGTCTGCATGACTTTGACCCAGTCAGAGAATCTGTGTGTGGGCACTGACACAGCTATTGCTGCTTGATCCAAATGATGTACAAATCCAACACTGGCAGCATCCATCATTTCTGCATAGTACCTATCATGCTGTCTACGTGCTTCCCAAAATTAGATGAGACAATCCTGCCAGCATCAACACATTCAAAATGTGGCTCAAAACAAATTTTTTTTCATATGCTGCTTATTTCTTCTGCCTCCCCCCTACCCTGCCCTGGATGGCTGAATGGAAAGGAAAAACAACTTACCCTCCTCTCTAAGCACAGCTCATTTATACAAATATATTCCCAGTTAAGCAGAAACCAGAAATGATGTTATGGGACTCAAGAGCCAGACTTCTATTAAGACGTGTGTGTAATGGATGGCTTAGCTCAGAGCTGTGTGCTAAGTAGCAGAGCCCCATTAGTTCCCTTCCTCAAGCAAAGGTCAGTTTTCACACAAGTAAATCTTCTGACTGGACAGAAGTTTCTCATATCTCTAAAGAGACTCTGAGGAGCAAAGCTTCCCCGCAGGCAATTTATTACACCTTCCCCTGGGTGAACAGAGCAGGGGGCCACCCTGAGAAGGCTGCAATAAATTGTCTGCAGGGAGCCTTGTCTTCCAGCACAAACAAGGTCTGAGCGGCTGTATTTATACACTGTGGCTGGGAGGGAGGAGGGGCTCTGCAAGGCTGCTGGCTTTTGAGATCTTCCTGCTCAGTGTACACACAGCTGATGCACACCAAACAGCAAAAGACATTCTGTGCGATGAGATGTGGGTTATGGCACAACCCTCATGGACTTTCTAGACAGAGCAGCTCATAGGAACCCCTTGAAAGCAGCTTGGTTGGGCTGGGTTGGTTATGTGGGTTTAATATTCTGATTTTTGCTATTGTTACTACAGCACCCCTGCAGTGCATGGAGCTGTAGAGATAATGTGAGTGGGAAATGGCTCTTAGTCTGCCTTATATGTAGCATAAACTGCCTGTGAGCTTGGTGTGAGGAGTTACCACCTCAGTGCTGGTAGGGAGAGTGGGTGAGGGGGACAGCACAGCTGAGGGAGCTCAGAGACAGATAGGCACAAGGATAAGGACAGAACCCCCCAGGTTGCTGAAACATCTCACAGCAGTTCTCTGAACTATCCTGGGATGATCAAGCACCATGCCAAAGTAGACTCCAGCACTGCTCTCCTTGCAGCTCCCCTTGCAGAGGGGTCTGCATCGACCAAGGGAGAGAGCAGAGCAATTTGTGTCTATACTTTTTTCCCCAGAATCTTCTCGTGGGTGTTACCAGGTGATATGAAGCATATCCATGGGTGAGAGCAAACTCTGCCACTTCTGTCCCTCTACTCTGGCTGCAACACTGATGTATTTGATAATAACTTTGAGTGTCCCAAGTTCCTGGACACCTCTGTCTCACACCAAAGGTCTGCTTCTTTTGCCTCCTTGGTAGACAGTATCTGGCTAACTGGGGGAAAGATACTTCTGCCACCATATCTCTTCTCTCACCTTGTCATCAGTTTCTGGCTGGCTTTCCCTCATCCCACCTGCCTTGCTCAGTGTTACACTCAGAAGCCACTGCAGCTTGTCCATTTCCCTCATTGCCTGCCTGGAGCAAAGAGGTGGAGCCCCATATTCCTCTCTGGTGGGGAAAACTGGGGGCAGAGAAACATAGCCCATTATGTGTGAGACAAATAAATTGCTCTGGTTAATTTAGTGTGGTTCTTTTCTGCTCTTCCTCATGCGACAGGATGCTGTCATCACCAGCCCCTAATCTAATTTCTCAGAAGTGGAAGTGGGTGGCACACACATCCGTGGTGTGCTGGGATCTCCATGTGAGTATGTCAGGGAAGTGGGGAGCAGCATGCCATGGATCTGTACCCCATGTGTGTCTTCTGGCCAATGTGAGAGGCAGAAATACATCTCATAAATAGGATGTAAGGTCCACCTGCCCCAATGACCAATCCATTTTTAACATCAGTACTTTCCTAATAGAATACAGGTTTAAAGACTGGATATAAAGGAGGGCTGGAAAACTAAAATAGCATAAGGCCTCATTAGCAGCTGAAATCTGGTCCAATTCCATTCAGGTAGTCAGGCAAAACCTTGTAGATGGGGAATGCCTTCTCAAGCCTGATTGCTCCAGCCCCGACTGAAACAATATTCTGAATTTATAGGCTGCCCCTGATGCACACAGAGAGGTTCATCGGGTGAGAAGAGGCAGATACAATGTAGATACTTAGAGCTGAGCAGAGGTCTGAGGTCAGAGATTTTACACTGCAGTTTGCTGAATTCCAAAGCAGTCATCTAAAATAAGTCAGATTAATTGTTCCTGAAAAGTGTCTGTGTCTTTCCAGTGGTTATACAGGGAAACTGCACTAATTGGCCCTGACAGAACTGTCTGCCAGGTAAACTTCTCTGGTTTGGTATGGTAAGTCCTACCTCAGACATCCGTCCCACCTTAGACATCTGTCCCAGCTTCTTTGGACCTGGACCACCACCAGTGCACAGAGAACTACATCCCTTCAGGTTAAAGGAAGCAATGAGATGCATGAGCTTTGCACTCTGTGTTTCAGTGCAGGTCTCTTATTTAAGGCTGCTTTGTTCTGTAGTAGCTGTGGTAACCTGACAAAACATCTGGCCTGAGTATTGAGAGTCCTGAGCCCCCACAGCTCCCATCCTGACTTCAGCCTGGCCAGTATGTACGAACACATGCCAGACATTGCTGGACACAGACATTCCTTTGTGGCAATACTGCTGGACCATAGATACAAACTCTGCCCCAGAGTGTATTTGAGCGTTGAGGATTTATTTCACATTTTTTTCCACGCCTTTCTGAAAGAAAAGCCTTTCCACATGAGAGATGTTCTGATTTAGTGTGACGACTTCTGCAGTGAGTTGTCACTGTTTAGCTGGCGGAGCTATGCTGGAACACATATATTAATTCCTGGGAAAAGATCCACCAGTGAAGTGAATTTTATTTGCTAAGCTTGTTCATATAAATTAACAGCATGACAAACATCAAGGAGAAAAAGAGATCAGACCCATGCTGGTGGTTCCCTAGCTAAGGATTGCTAACCCCACAAGGCCATTGTTTGAGGATGAGAACTCACTGCAAAGCCTGGCCAGCTTTGCTTTCCATGAGCAAACAGCATGTCTATGCTCTGGTCCACTCTCACCTCAGAGATTTACACAAAGGGAGAAACTTTGCCTTCCTTCTGCTTGTGGGAGTCAGAGCAAAATGCTTCCTACCCTGCTGAAAGTGTAACAACCTTTATCTGAAAACCTGCTAGCTCTGTTTTCCTCCTTTCTGCCTGGGTCTCCACACCTTACTTAGATTCCTGCCTTTTACCATGCTGCTCATGTTGTGAGGTACAGTTTTGCTGTCCTCTTCAAGTCTCAAAACAAGTCTATGAAATCATCTAGTAAAGCAATACCTCCTGCCTTCATCCTCATCCTTTTCTTCTCCTGGACTTTTATCTGTGCCTCCCACTTGGTTTATCTGTATTTTAAACCCTCTGAGGCAGGGAGTAAGTTTCATCCACAACCAACCAAGTGACCAAGGGTTTAGAAAGCCACCTGGGGAAGTGAATTCTAAGATGAGAACTAATATCACTCCCATCCTGTTGACAAATATCCCACCTCCCCTGCAAGACACATGGCACTCCCGCCTGCTTTCATGTATGGCTTTATAGCTATACAACCAATATGAACAGAGTCTTATAAAATAATATTGCACAAAATTAGCCATGGGGAGTTCACATGTGCCCCAGCACTTCTAGTTGCTTCCCAGACTTTATGTTGTTCTCAGTGGAAAGCTTCCAGAGGAGCACTAAATGACAACCCAAAGACAGCTGTGCAAGTGTACAAAAGCAGAAGCAATTTCTTCCAAACTAATACTAAGAACATCCTTATAAAATCCTCATTCTTTGACACAGTGCTGTGAAATTCTTGCTCTTTGATTACAGGAGAGAGTAAAGACACTGGACATCAACGTTCAACAATGTCAAACCCCGAGGAAATGTGTGTCAAAAAAGAAAGCTTCAAGAGTGCTGCAGGGATTTAAATAAGAGAGGAGAATATCACACTGTAAAGCTTGTGAAACATCCAGTTTTCAGCATGGTTCTTCCAAGAAGCCTTTGCTTACAAGGCATTCTTCCCTTTAAATCTACTTTTAGAGCAACCTAAAAACTATAGAATGTTTGGTAGGCATGCTGCCCATCAATATTGCTGCAGGCATATTAAAGGTAAAAACAATTTGATGGTCATGTAAAAGGTGAAAATCATTCTTCTGTAGCTTCCCCTCTTCACAAACTACCACTTACTGTTCTTGCCTGAAGCTTCATGCTTTTGATAGTACCCACTGTGATTGAACTGTACATTTACTTGGACTAGAGGGAAACCCCCATATGATTACAAAATCCTGATGCAGTAAACAGCTTTCTCTGTAATGAACATCTGGCACATCCTGTTACTTGCATTACTGTCCCCCCAGTCAGGAACCCCAGCAGCAATCTAAGCTTTCTCAGCTGCAATGCTTGGGAGAGGTAATGCAGGAAAGATATCTGCAAAGACAGGCAGGCATTTACCAATGATACAGAAAATGTAATGGGTACCTAGTCCCTTAAAAATTAACACATTTGTAATTAGGTATGGTACAGCATTAATTACTCTGCTTCCCACCTCACAGCAGCAGGGGAGAGGGAATGTTCTGGTTATGGTATAGACATGGATCACTCTGCAAGCTGTTGTGCACCCCCAGGTTATCAAAATAAACCCCCTTCTATGGGTTGGTCCCTTCACAACCTTTACTTCAGCCCTGGCTTTAGTTCCCAAGAGAGAACTGAAGCTGCTGGATCAAGATGCATGGAGCTTTTCCAACTTCAGCCAGGTGGCTGGAGTAGATTTCTTCTCCAATGCCTTCTGCTGAGATCAGATTTGGGGATGGACATGGGAACTCTTTATGTGCTGGGAAACATTTCCAGCTTCTTGCCAGCATCTGACATCCCCAGGGGAAATAAACAGTAGAAAAGCCATAGTAAGTTAATGCCCATTTCTAACTCTTGAGGCATCTGGCCTTCCAGTCCAAATCAAATTCTAACTCAGTGTGTGAAAGCCCACTTGTTACAACCACAAGAAAGATTATAATCCTATAGCCAATCTGGTTTTCACACACTTACATTTCAGAATGCTGACTTTCACTGAATGCTGACTTTTCCCATATGGTTTTACCCTATGGATTGTGATTACGGAACAAGAGAGGTCACTCATTTACTGATTGTTGTTTGGATCCACAGTCCTAAGATGTCTCTTGGCTAAGATCCTGCTAGAATGACTTGTCTGCACTGTGCTGCCAACTTTCATAAAACAATACAGATGGCAATATCCATGCTCTTTGAGTGGTCTTTGAAATGGATATGAGAGGCTCAGTAGCACTGTTTTGCACACATTTAGCAGTCCCTCTCCAAAAATCTGCAATTGGCTCTTGCTCAGTCAGAGCTTTCCCTGCTTTCTGAGAGATCCTTGTCCTACCTCAGTCTCCTGTATTTGGCCCCTGGGCAAGATGCTTGATAACAGAGCTACTGTACTTTTAATAAATTAGTTTTGGGGTTTTGCTTTGTGTGTGTGGCTTCCTTCCTTCCTTCCCTTCCCTTCCCTTCCCTTCCCTTCCTTCCCTTCCCTTCCCTTCCCTTCCCTTCCTTCCTTCCTTCCTTCCCTTCCCTTCCCTTCCCTCCTTCCCTTCCTCCCTTCCCTTCCCTTCCCTTCCCTTCCCTTCCTTCCCTTCCCTTCCCTTCCTCCCTTCCCTTCCCTTCCCTTCCCTTCCCTTCCCTTCCCTTCCCCTTCCCTTCCCTTCCCTTCCCTTCCCCTTCCCTCCCTTCCCTCCTTCCCTTCCTTCCTTCCTTCCTTCCTTCCTTCCTTCCTTCCTTCTCTCCTCCCTCCCTCCCTCCCTCCCTCCTCCCTCCCTCCCTCCTTCCTCTGTTGTTTTGTTTTTGGGTTTTTTCTTTTTTAAAAAAATTGCCTGAAATTCTAAGACTTCTGCAGAAAAGCATCAACAGTTTTGTGTAGTTCTAAGCACAGGTGGATCTGGATCCTATACACTGCAAGATTTCAGCTCTTGATCTGCTCTTGTGGTTTGAAGCACCCAAAAGTACAAAGCTCTGGGAGACAGCTGGTGAGTTCTGGACTCGTGGGGCTTTGCACAGCCTTTGTTTGTCCTAAGATAGATTCACCACTAAATATGGAGACAAAAAGCAACAAATTCTCATCTCTCGAGAAGCTCCCTTGTAATTGAAGTTAAATGAATGACAATCACTGTATGGGGGAAAATCACTTCACTCAGTGGAAGAAACTCAAAAGTAGGTCTTCATTTTTTTTTGTGGGTACTATGGAATGACTGACAGTGATGTCAGATGTAATATAACACTGGAGTGGGAAGGCTAACAGAAAAAGACACGGTGACACCACACTGGATAGTTCTAGACATGATCTATCCATTAAAAGCAAGTCAAAACCCTCAGCTTAATTTTGTACATATGCCTTCCCAACCCCCAGCCTCTCTCTGGGTGTTTTAAAGCTGCAAAAGCAAATTTGCCTTCTCAGAAAATACCTTCCTGGGAGGCAAAGACACTGTGTACACAAGAGCTCCGGCAGCTTCTAGCAACTTCCAAACACTAACAGTTCCTTGCAAAATTCCCAGATGAAGAGAAATTCTCCCATATTGCTGTAATCTTTATAAAACCTTCCTAGTCTCATCCAGTCCATTTTATGAGTAAGTTCTCTGCCCATGCAGGAGCCAAGTGGTTGCCATGAAATGCCATCATTTGCTGTTTGTGGTTACCTCATGGTACCATTAAGGGCTCGAGTCCAGGAGGCAGAACTGACAGAGCTGTCCCAGGACTAATTTAGTCCCTGACATAACACACACCCTGGGCACAATCCAGAGGAAACTGATGGCTTGGTGATGAGGAGGCAAGTGTTTTCTCTCCAGGTGGCTGGCTCAGATTGGTTGCCCTAGCAGAAAGAGGTCTTTGTTCTGCAGCCTTACCCTTGGTAAGGCTGTTACCCAGCCTTACCCAGTTCAGTTAAAGGATGAACTTTCCAGGAGTTCAAAACACACAAGCAAAAATTTTAAAGCATAATGTCTGATCTTGCCCTCTGATAAAGTTTCTCTGTGGGTAGCTATGGGTATTAGAGTGGCTGCTACTTATTTACACTTGTGTGAGAAGAATTTTCAAAGCCAAAGAGCTCAAAAGAAACCTCTGCAAAAGTATTTGATTGTCCACAGGTGTTTCTACAGTGTGGGAAACCAACAGCCTCATTTCTTGGCCTTCAGGGAACAGGTTGTTTGTGGGTGTATCCCATGGGAAGGGCTTGCCATCATGCACTTACCTGACACAGAAGTACAAAACAACTGGTCCTGACTTTTTGGGGAAGTCATGTTCCAGCACCCGGCGGTCCAGCTGAAGCCAGTTCAAGTGTCCCCTGGCAAAAGAAGAGAGAGTTTTGAGCCCAGCCCTGAAGAGGTTTCTCACTGCTCATGGAAATGAGGTCTGAGGTGTTACAAAAGATGAACCAAAGTGCCTGCTATTTACTCTTGGTTATTGCATGATATTTGAAAAACACACAATAAATGTTTGAGGAGCAGAGGCGATATCATCCTGGCAGCATTTCCGTCTGGGAATCAAACTGCTAAAGTTCAATCTGTCAGGGTGAAAGCTGACAGCACTGAGCAGGCAGGACAGCCCAAAATGTTATGAACTTCACCTTTTTATTACAACCCCCTGGAGGAGTCGTATCATTAAAAGACTCTCAAGATTTTCATTAGAAATCCTTATTGTTAAAGAGTTTCCACATTGCCTGCAATATTTCACTCAAGGCTAAAGCTGACTCTACAGCCTCAGACAGTTTATTTACCACCTACATGCCTGCAATAGATGCTCTGGGTTTGCCCAGCCTTTGCTTTTCTTCCTTCAGAGAGCTCCTGAAAAGCAGCTGCTCCATGAATGGTTCCATCTGCAATTACCACATGCTGCTTTTCTTTTGCCTGGATGGTACCTGTAGCTATTATTTTCTCCTATAATTTATCCATTTGTGCCTTGCTGCTGGAAGGTTTCCTGGGCAGAAGCTCTGTTCTTTGTCACGTACCCCACATTGCAGAGAGCTGTGTGTGCGTGAGAGGTATTTTATAAATACTATTATTTGTATTGCAGGGGCATCTCACTCCCCAGCTGAGATAAAGGCCCCATTAAATCAGGCACTGTGGAAATACACAGGGTAAAATTCAGGCCCCACTGAAGTCAGCAGGAATTTTGCCATTGCCTCCAGTGATGCTCGGGCTGCATCCTGTGAGAGCTTTGCTATTGATTTCAGTCAGACCTGATTTCACCCAGAGGGAGAGGCAGCCCTTGCCTTCAGCACTCTGCTGTCTAGACCAGCAAGGGGAGAGAGTATTAAAGTGATTTTTGGGGAGAATCTTGCAGCAAATAAAGCAAGAAATGGAACTCAGATGTCCTGAGGTCTATTCCAGTGCTTATTTGACAGCTCATGCTAATCCTCAAGAATAATTCTTTATTTCATGAAAATGAAAAAACAAACAACAAAACCAAAAGGCTTGGCTTAAAAGAAAATGTTAAATTAGCTTCTAGGGTTGCCACAAGCCTTAGCAATATACCCTGTCAGCAAACACACACAGCTTACACAAGGGTCTGCCTATTACCCCTTAGCAGCCTGTGTGCTTTGGGCAACTGAGAAGTCCCACTGGAAAGCAAGCACCAAATCTATTTAGCAATTTAGCTGGATTTGTAGCTCCCCCACTTCATCTTTTCTAGAAAATAAATAAAGGGGAAAGTAGCAGTTCCAGGAGGCTTTGAATCACCTGTGTTCAGTTTGGATTTCTGTGCAGCTGCCCTGGTTTACACAGGTGCAGAAGAGGATGGGCAGCTCAGGGACCTTCAGCCTCAAGCAGCTCTGGACTGCTCAGCTGGGACATCACGTGTGCCCACCTCAGTGCTGCAGGGTGCTTTGCACTCTCTAAGGGATTCAGAATTCCTGGTGAGATCCACCCATCATTCCAGTGGGTTCAGGATCAGACATTAATAAAGAAGCTGCCTCACTTTAGATTTTGCCATATAGAAGTCAGGTGTTCAGTTTAAGCAACTTTTGCATCAATTCTGCAAGAGCACCAAGTCTCAACGAGATATATGTGTAATTTGGGACTTTTCAAACTCATCCTGGACATCTCTTGGCCTACAAAAAGAATCAAAACCTTTTTTTATCCCTTCCTCTAGATACCTGTGTGTTTTTCTCCAAGATATTCTAAATTTTAGTAATTATTTTCCCCTCTAGATAAATTTTTTAAATAAGTTTTTTCTCTATTTTTTCTCTAGGTAAAGGGCAGCCTGAACTCTGTATTAAGGGCACAGACTTGGTAGAAGTGTGGCTACTGGTGAGAGGTGACATCATGCAGATCTTCAAGCCCAGCTCACCATTTCATATGATTGTTCTGAGAGCAAAGGGACAGTGCTGTGCAGTGACACTGCCTGAGCCTGAGGTGAGGATACCTGTGGTAACAGAGCTGGGTATATGGGTCTCTTTCTCAGTGCCCTATGTAGCTGGCATGCAGCACAACAGGATCCCTCTGTCATTTCTGCTGGTGGGATGCAGTTGCCCAGTGCTAGTGCAGGATCTCTACATCATGTCCTGTTCAGCACAGATGTGTATTTTAAAAAGGCTTGATTTTAGGAAGACAGATGCCCCAGGCTGTCAGAAAATAAGCCCATTTCTCAGGCTGCGTACTAAAAAATTAGAAGTGTCCACATTTCCTGATGCATCTCCCTTCTTGAAATCTGTTTTGGTTTTTTTCTCTTTTCTTTTTTTCCCCTTTTCTTTCTTTTTTCTCTTTTCTTCTTTCCTGAAGTACTGTTATGTTTCGCTTAGCAGGACTCAGGGAGGCTGAAATTAACTGTGCAGGCCACAGAACCCATGGGGATTGAAACGAAACATGCTCACCCATTCCCAGCCAAACTACAAAACGAGCATTTATCCATGTAAGCCAAAGTACAAAACACTGACAGAGCAAGAAAAAGCCCCACTAAGTCTGACATCCTATCCTGTACCTGTCCAGCTGCATTTATATCACCAAAGCAGCAGCCACCAGCAGCTAACAGCATAACAGACCAGTTCCCACTGAGAGCCATTTGTTGACAATGGACTTACTGTCTACCTCTATGTTTATTCAACAGAAATGTCTGGATTTGCCTAATGCATACAATGGGGGGTTAGAAGCCATGGTGCACAGAGCTGTAATTCACTTCAAGATATTTCTTATTTTTAAAAGACTTGCTCTTTCCACTCACACAACTTTTTAACAGTGCAAAAAGAATATACTCATGTATGTAAGCATTCCAGGTTACACACATACATGGCTGTGCCTGCTGAATAACACATTTAATTGCCACCAGCTTGGGGTTGAAGAGTTTCATTATTCTCATTTGCATGGAGCTTAAATCCAAAGCTGCTTTAGTGGAGGAAGGTCACTTAAATCACTGGCAGGAGCCAACTGCTCACTGTACTCAATTACCACTTTACAATCTTTCATCACTAAGGGTTTCTGTGCTGCAGACTGTCACCTCACTCCTTGTTTTCAGGCATGCATGTGTGGCACGTAGAGAACAGAAGAAGGGAACAGTCCCTGGCATCTGCCTGTGAATGTGGTCTATTGGGGAGCCAAACTCCAGTGCTGTTCCACCACAAAACACTTTGCTCTGCAAGCTGTCTCCCTGTCTGCAGCAGAGCTACTCATGCAGCACAATCCCATGTAAGACAGAGGAAAGTATGGAAGTATAACCCTAGGCATGTAGGAATCCTGACAGCTTTAATGGACCAATTTAGGCAGTTTGCACTGGGATCCCATTCATACATGCCTCTGTCTGTCTGGATTTCCTTCTCAGTTCCATTTAGAGACACAAAGTAGCTTTTTTTTTTCATTATCATCATTGATTTGTTCATTTAGATATTTATATCACTGTGTTCACAAATAGTGATGCTAACAGTTTTGAGTGACCTATAGGGAGGTTGAATATTGGATGCCAGGTAATTTTTCTCTGTTGGCTGTACTCATGTTGGCAGTTAAGCTGGTGTGTCAATAACAAATACATAATCACTTTTAGAAAGAGAAACTGGGTCCATTTAGGTTACAGACTGAGTATGGATTTTGGTGCCCAGGGTTTATATTGTCGATTGCATGTAGTAGTTCTGCTTTCTTTTATCAGGGCTTTCAGTAAAGAGTGGTACATCAATGAGTACTTTGCCTCCAGGTGGTTTTGTTTATAGTGTTTTACTGGTTAGTGTCCAGTTTTCTGAAAAGTGTTATAAAGGTATTTGTGTTATAAAGGTATTTGGACCAATAAAAGACTTCATGTCCCTTCAGTGTCAAATTCATGTTGAATTGAATGGATGTTGAGAAAGAGCAGTTCAAGCAATAAAAATCATAGAAGCTATTTTACTATAACTATTTACTATTTCTATTTCTATCAATCATGACAGAAACAAAAGAACTCTTCAGCATACAGATTTTCTCGTTTCAGGTCTTAATCCTTAAACAGAACTATTTCTGAAGAGTCTGCAAAGCTCAAAGACCTATATGAGTTAAACTACACATTTTACAAAACAGTGAACTGGGCAACAAAGGAGCTGATCTGCCAGAGTAGGACATTATTCTGAGAGCTGCATCCTCCATTGGACTGGCTCTGTTCAACCAGAACGTGGAACACCTGGGTCCTTCATTTGGCTCTGCCACAGGGCTGCAGGGTGGAAATAAGGTCCCTCCAGATTCTGAAGATGAAAGAGTATCCCAAGGAAGAGTGGTACCCTGCTGTTCCTCTTCTCCAACTCTTCTTTTGCCATTCCCTTGGTCACAGGATCCTGAGCAAGCAAGACCACACTCTGCCATTACCTTATCAAGTTAGTACAGTCTAACACAAGTATGGCACAAATAATGGTGGACTTGCAGTTTTTATCCTATGTATTAGTTAGCTGAAGGAGCAGGTCTTTGGGTTCTGCTCTGGTGAGAGAGGACAGGCATCAGCAAACGGGTTCAGGTCAGCTTTTGGTTGGGCCCACAGAGAGGGGAAGCTGTGGGATGCAAAAGTTGGTAGTTCTCCATATAGCAGGTGACATCTAAGGATAAGTAAAGGATATGGAAAACCTTCCCATTCCCAGATGAGGCATCTGCAGTCAGCAGAAGGGTAAACCTGACCACTTGCTCTCAGTGAATCGTGGAAGAGCTGATGCCAAGAGAGAGGGCACTTAGTGGAGATTCATACTCAGCAGAACTAAAAAAAAAAATTGCCCTTTATTCCTTCCTTTTCACTGTTAATCAACCAGTATATAGCTCTTCAGGCTTCACATGAAGCTTGTCCCCATGTGCTTTGCAGGGACACCCTTTTGACCTGTGCTCTCCCACAGTTAATGGCTCCCGCCATAAAGTGTTCCTATGATCATTAAAACAGGAGGTGTTATTCTCTTCTCCGTAATAGTCTGGCAATCTAATTTTAGTCATGCTGAATGCAGTGATGACCCTATATTATCACAAGAAACTATTAAGTCGCCAACTGAAAGGTTGTTTCTATTGATTTTCTTCTCAGGTTGTCAGGACAGAGCACAACTAATGAATGGAAATCCCCAGTCTGAATCATTTCTAAATAAATTACTCTCATAGAGCTTTTACTCTTAAATAGAAGAATTGATTTAATACTTTAGTGGCTTTCCTTCTTTCTAGACTTGCAATTTAGCCAACCCCAGACTACATTTATGAACCAGGATTGTTCTGCTGTAGCTAGGTTTGAGTTCCTTTCAAGCAAGGCATGTGGAAACCCAGTGAAGAGTGAAAAGAAGGAAATCCCAAGGGCCTGTGTCACAGGATTGAAGGGTTTCTTTTTGTGTGCCTGGTCTGCACCAGCTATATGGCCGTGTTAGGTGCTCTGCAAACATGCATTAATAGACTGGTTTTCCTGCTTTTTTGAAGAAAGTATGTTTTTTAGGCTTCTGTTTTCCATTGCAGGTTAACATTCCTGGTATAGGCAGCCCAGTTCATGTACTGAATGTGACATGGGACATCTATTTCCAGGACCCTGACACCCCAGATGTATCTTTTTGACCGTTTTCAGTTAAATAAAATAATTGTTGGTTTTGTCAACTCTATTCAAAGGTTTTTACAGATGAAGAGGAAATATTATACATATATTATTTTTGTCAAGGTTTTTTTGACAGCACTGAAGAAGCCTTTGTGTGAGGGTGAGACTCAGCGTGGGACACCAGAAGGGCTGCAGACCAAGCTTCATACCATCTAGGATTTACTGGCATGTTGCTGGGCTGTGTTTGCTAGATTTAATGAGGGTGTCCCCAAATCTTTCATCTGGATTGGCTTGGCATCTCCTAAAATGCACTCAGCATTGACTACAGGTCAAGAAGGTGACCAAGGAAGTGGATGTCATCAACCTCAGACTTCAAAATCCCTTCTGGACAACGTGCATCCATCTGCATCTGTTGTGCATCTTTGAGCACTGCTGCTGTCAGCCTCTTGTGCTTCCTCCCATCACTAACCCAGATCTTTGCTGTGTTAAACTTGGAAGCCCCAGGAGATGCTGGGCTATCTCTAATTGCTTACACCTCCTCATTAGCTTCCCTTGCACTCCCAGGGGAGCCCTTTGCCCATTCAGCTGAGCTGAGAGCTGGGACTGTCTGCTTCGTTTGTGTTTCTTGCTTTTAACTTCTGCTGTTACAGGAGCATTTTCATTTCTTAGCCTGCTTTGGCTTTCCTGCATGCCTCAGGCAGCACCCACTTGCTCTCTCCAGCAAGAAGCAACTCCTTCTGCTTTACAAGTTGCCAGTGTCTCCTGCTGTTCCTCCTTTGAGGACTGCTCTCCTGGAGTATCCCTCCACCCCAGGAGCCAAATCCTGAGGTCACCTCAGACTGCCCAAGGCAGATGCTTGCCAAAGGAACTGACTCTGGAGGGGTGATTGGTGTCAAGTTGGAAGTGGATATGTTTATGCAATTATCCACCATCCACTGATTACATGATCCCAAATCATTATTCCATCAGATATTTTACATTTTGCTGCTGCTTCAGCAGGAGAGCGGAGTTGGCTTCTGACAGCAATACTGCTGACTCAGCTGTTCTGGGAACACAGCACTGGCTCGAAAAATCTTGCTTTTTTTTAAAAAAAAAAGTATAGGTGAGGGAAGCTGTTTCCAGATTAATATAAAAAAACCCAAACCTATTGCAAACCAAGTTGGGAAATGCTGGGGGTACATACAAGACAGTCCATACACCAAGGAAAGTCCACATAGAGAAAATAGGCAGCTGGAAAAAAGTAGCAAGTAGCTACTGGGAAGTAGCAGAGATCAACATCGAGGACCAAGAATAGCATTTGGCAGATCTTTAAAGTTTCTCCAGTGCTAATTTTATGCTTGCTTTTCAATCAGGGGATAGAACTGGCCTGTCTTTAGACAAAACCTCAAATTTGCTGGTAGTACAAGGACACTTGGTGCTGAATTTTAAGTCAAATAACAAACATTGCCTGAAGTGATGGCTGTGTCAGGGTCCCATCCTTTGTTTAGGCTGTTGTGTGATTCCCAGTAGGGTCAAATCCTTTCCATAATGGAAATTTTTATTTAAAAATGCTTTTTGTACATGTTAAATTTGGCATTCCCTTCTTCCCACATGTCCTTCTTTCCCTTTTTAGAGTAACTCTAATTTTCTAAAACATCAGAAATTATACTGTAATTTTGTGAGGGTTTTTTTAAATTGAAATAATTTAACATTACTTTTAAGCTTGCTTGATTGAATAAACTGATTAACACTTTAATTAAACAGTTCCACCAATCCAGGAACAATTTTGAAATAGCAAGTGGATCTTAAGCCCATGAGAGCTTAAGCTAACCTCTTTACCAATGCCAAATGACACCAACTCTTTGAACATGGAATTAGAAAGGGATTTTTAGTGTCTCTGTACATCTCCAGCCATGTTTAACTTGCCATGAGAAGCTTCCAACCATCTTCAGAGGCAGTGCAGGACAGACTCCAATGTGAGGTCCATGACACCCTGGACCTTGGTCTAGGACCATGAGGAACACAAGTCTTCCATGCTGGTCATTTTGCTTAGGACAAAACTGTGTCAAGATTTCCTGTGCTATAAGATTTACATCTTAGGCCTTTTGATTTCTCAGACTTACGTTTCATCTGTGAATGCAATTCCAAAGTACTCCTTCTCCTTCAGGTTGAAATGAGATGCCACCAAGTCAAGCAACTCCTTGGCCAAAAGCTTTGGCTGCAAAACAAGAACAAAAGTAAGTGATTAATGAGGAGAACTTGGATAAAACTGCACTATGCTTCTGGAGGGAAATGCTACCCCTGAAGGTACTCAACTGACCTTGGTTTTATGTTCTCTCTGGTGTTCAAGCTAAACCTTTAAGCAACATTACCCCCTTGAAATAACAGTAGTTTTCCTCCTAGGTAAATACTAAAAACCTGGAAATTCTGATCTCTTCAGTGCCTGATGTCTCTGCAGACAGACACCCTGCCACCTGCCAGTGTTCATGACCAGCTCACTAATGCCTCTCTCTGATAATTTTAGTTGTTAAACCTTTTTATCAGGGACTTTTGTGAACACATTTCAGACACCCACTCATGCACACAGCACAGATATATGCTCATACCACTAAGAAAATACATAGTGTCAAAAGATAGTGTGTGTGACAGAACCAAATGAGAAGTACATGACAGAACAAAATACTTTCCCATTCAGTATTGCTTGTTGTTTAGGGATGTGTCCTCAAATTTAGGTGCTGGAAAGGAAGGAAAGTCACACCCACTTTCAAGTTCCAAGAAGCTGTTCACCCCTGTACAGGTGTCTGTTCACTACCATGGGGCAATTCTGCCTTTTCTGCAAGGCCTTATTTGACTTTTAAGTCTAAATTGTCCTTCTCCATTTAGGAATTTTCACCAGCTCTGCTGAGCTCCTTTGTTTTGTACTGGACTCTTGAAGTCTTGCCCATAACAGAGCTCTTGGACTGGCTGTCACTGGTAGGAAACATGGATACAAAGGATCCAGGTAGATGTGATCTGTGATCCCACAGCCTCTAATAGCACCAGATCCCAGGCTGTAATGTTAACAGCAGCACTAGCACAGCTCTGGGTGGAGATCCCAACAGTGTTTCCTGGTGACCACTCACATGGATTTGGTCTACAAAACTCTGTACTCCAAGCCATAGTGACAATAAATCTGTCTGCAGGCTTGACTGCCCCAACCAGTCTGCCAAACAGCGGGGTCAGTGTTACTCCAGGTGTGAACTTACTGTTAAATGGAGATGAAATGATGATGCTGTGCAGAAAATGGGTCAAAAATGGGACTCTGCTGTACAAGAAGAGTACAAGTACAAGCTTGTGCTTTAAAAAACTTGAGTTGTACTCAACTAGATTCATAGGACTCTAAGAATGGTGCTAAATCCAGTGCTATCCTAGTACCTGACACAGCTGAGCCAAGCCTGAAATACTTTCCTGGCGTTCCTGTGAGCTTTTTGCTGTCCTTCACCCACCCACCCACCTGCCTGCTGCATCACAGTGCAGTAACCAGCAGCATCCACGCTGCTCCTTGTCTGTGAACCCAACACAAGGATGGTCCCTAGATCATGCCAGCAAAGAAAGAAGCAGTGTCTGTGCCCAAATGCAGCACTAGTTTCAGGCTCAGACCACCAGAGAAGTTGCTGTGTAGGAAGAACAGCCTGGTGGATAACAAATAGGTGGGATGCAAGAAGCTTCATTTTAGACTTCTCAGGCCTGACTGCTGGAGTCTGTGCTCTGTCTGTGAGACAGCTGCATTGCCTTTCCCAGGCCCCTGAATGGCACTGAGAGCCAAGGAGCCCAGGTGTGAGGATGAGCTCCTGTCCTTTGTCCCCCTGAGTCCCTTCAGGTACCCAAGCAAATTTCCCATTAGCTACACCAGTGTCTTTGGAGAGTCCTCAGACACTTCTTTCCTGGTGTTGCACTGGGTTGGGTGGACTTCACAGCTTCCCTGTACCCTCTCAGATGAACCTTCTTTTGCCAGAGCTTTTTGAGGACAAGCAGCAGTCTAGGTCATGAGGTATCCAAATATTGCGATGAAGAGGATGGTGAGACTGCCACGTGAATTCAGAGGAACATGAGCTCAGAGCAGGGACTTACTGGGAGCATAGGATGAATTTTCAGTTTAACAGCAGTCAAACAAACACCAACTTCTGAAGGAGAGAGGAAGGGGGGGGTCTGTGCCTGTCAATGTGCAGTTTGAAAGCCTAAGTCTTGCTTTTCCCTTGCCCAGGCCCCCTTGCTCCTTTCTCTCCTGATGGGGCCAGATTTTCTCTGCACCAGTAAGGGATTTCTTCCCAGCTCAGTGCTACCATAGGAGGAGGGGTAGGAATGCCTGGCCAGTGATGGGTGGAGGGGAAAGCAGGACTGAGCCCTCTGTGGGGCACTTGGTGGAGGTGAATCCAGGCATTGCAGGAGGGGTGATGCCTGGCTGGCACTGCCTGGCTCCCAGTGCTCTGGGGTGACACTGGTGGTTTTTGATAATGGGCAATTGTGCTGGCAAGTAAAGCAGTGAGCCATCAGCCAGCCTTGTAGGGTGTTACACCTGAGAGGGCAAGGAAGGGGAAAGGTGGCAAAAGAGCATGATTCAAACACAGCAGCATTTTCCCAAGCCTAGGTGAAGCTCTTGGGGGGGAAAGAGAAAGCAGAATGGAGCAATACATGGGAAACAGGCTGCCTATGGACATGGGGAAGGAATGAGTTCCTCAGCTCCAGCCAGCCAGCACTGTCATGTGGAGAACAGGTAAAATCTCCTTCTGATGTTCAGCCACATCATGGAGAAGTGATGCCCAGTGTCCCTTGCCCAACATCCTGCTGCACCCAGCCCCAGCACCTACAAGCACCTGCCTTTTGCCACTCCCCCAAGGTAAGATGGGTGAATGCAACATGTTGCCTCCTTATCTTTGCTGAGACCTGGCTACTGAAAAAGTAGGGGTGCTGGCATGGTGTGATATCCTTCCCTTCTCTACTGCCCTGTGGCAGCTTCTCCTCTCTCAGCACAGCCACTCTCCTGCCCCAGGGGTATAAGCTCCACTGCCCTTGCCTCCTCCAAAGCCTGTGGTAGCAGATAAGGCTACCTTGCAAGATAAGGGAAAAGAACAATAGATGCAGACACAGCACTGGAGTGGTGCCAGGTTACTTACTGGGCCAGTGTCCCTGAAGAGGCTTATGGTGGTAAACTTAAGCCTTGCTAGTCCAAGATTTTTTTCTGTTCTCCTCTTAAGTTTTGCAAGGTTGTTGTCCTTTTCAGTGGGAAAAGTCCCATGTTGTCCCAACACAGATGGGCAACCTGAGTCTCTGGGGATGGGAGGGGGAGGAAGGTGGTTGCAAATATTCCTCAAGACAAACCTGCACAGCAGGGATAATGGCAGCAAAACTCTGCAGAGCAGGAGGTGAGGTGCAGCCCTGCTTCCTGTCTGGGAAGAGATCCACACACCCCAAGTTAGTGGTTAGTGCTTGCTGCTCACAAGGGGAATGGCTGAGCAATGACCTCCTTTCATCTGAGTTATGCAGACAAAGAGCTCATTAGCGATGCCTGTGGCAAGTTGTTTTAATTCATTATTAATTTCTGGGCTTCATTTTCCAGAGAGATATTAATTTTGCATTAATAAAACTTCCGTCACAGCCACGTTGAAGAAGATGAGGATTCCTCTCAGAGAGCAGGGAAATCAATAGGAAGTGGGCCTGGGACCTTCTGTATCCAGTGTAGAGGGACAGCATAAATGAGGAGTAACAGGTGGCATTCACACCAGAATCTGGACTGTGTCCTCAGTGCTGCAGAGCTGCTGAGCTGTAAGAGCTGGACTGTGGCACACTGTGAGCTCCCCAGGAATCTGCTGAGACCCCCCTTGCATCTCCTTCTTACCCACAGCTTCTTGGCATCCTCTCACTTTTCATCTTGGTCATGGATGAGCTGTGTCCCTGGGGGAGAAGAGCCTGCTCCCTGGTGAGGGCTATCCCCCTGCCAGGAGAAAGGGCTGAGGGACCCCTGCTCCTATGCAGTGGTCTCTGGAACACACCTCAGTCATTTCATGGCCAAAGCCACTGTCCCTGAAGTTCTTCTGCACAGCAGTGAGCCCGGTGCTTTCACAGCTCTGGATTCCTACCTTTACTCCCTGATTCCTGCTCCAGCCTCAGACAAGCAGCACTTTGCAGTCTGGGCTCCCTGGACTTGTAAACGTGAGGACATTTCCCCCAGAACTTAAGTACCTCTATGCTGGATGAATGGAGCTGATCAGTCAGTCAGTGTGGAAAATACAGCAGAAAAACAGGCATCCCGGTATTAAATACTCAATATAATTAAAAGACAACTTTACTGGGGTTTGAGCAGCCTGAGGAACTCCCGAGTCACGTGTTTCCCCAGTGGAAAGACAAGCTGCCCACTTTTGGCAGGGAATCATGTTTCTCAGTGACAGCTTCCCATTACGCTTAGAAATGAGTGAGTTATAGAGAGAGATTATCTATCCACACTCCAGCAGTGCCATGAATAAAAAACAGATGACATGGTATTAGCAGCTGCTGGCACATCCCTAGAAACACAGGCACACACAAAGTAAATTTTATTGTTTTATTAACTGTCAAACAATCCTATTTTTCCTCCCTCCCCCATTTCATAGCTTTTTCCTAATTCTCTGTGGCAGAAGGTTTCTGGGAAATCCATAGTTTCAACACATGGACAGATGGGTGCTGCCTGAATCCATCCAGCACAGAGATGCTGAACTGTGGGAACCAGGGAGCTAGATCATACTTAGTAATGTCTCATTTCATTAAATTAAAAAAGACCACTACCATCCACTGTCTCCTTGCTGGAGGGACTTGTGGTGAGATCCATCACAAGCACATAGAGATAAGACACTGTTACACCAAGTGCTGCCATGCTGAAGACTTTTTGCACTACTGGTGCTGAGCCTGCACTACTTTCATGCTGATAACCCAGCTGTGATCAGGCACAGGCTCTAGGGGTGTCTTGAATCGTTAAATCATTGCTATCAATTGTATCATTGCTATTTAACTGTGAGCAGCTGCTGGTATAGGCTGGTCCTTTGGCACCCTCCAAGCCAAGGCCATAAGGGTGCAGCTCAGACCCAAGGATGGTCACCATGTTTAGGAGAGACAGTTTATCCCTAAGAACACAGCTGGGATGTGCCATGTGGCTTCCAGCCCAGCCAGAGAGCCTGGGTTAGGGTTTATTTTATTTATGAGCACAGCCATAGCAGATGCTGTCCAGCAAGTTCCTGAGCAATTTAGTTTCTGCAGGATAGACTCTGAGATATGTCTAGCTCAAACCAGCCTCTCAAGTCTTGCTGACTTGGGCCAATTTTGCTAAATGTCCAAAAGTTGGACCTTTGACAAACATCCCTGGTGGCTTGAGTTGAAATGTAGGTTGGGGAATGTGTGTGTGGTGTGGCCAGTGCATCAGTGGGAGAGGTGAGGTGGAAGAAATGGTTTGCATGAATACAGAGGAATTCTGCACTGCACCAGCAGGCAGGGTACAACCCTTCCTCATCAGCTGGCAGCAGCTCTCACCCATCTCCAGCCTTGGGCAGTGCAATCAGAAGGAAACAACACTGCAAAATGGTGATGCACACACAGTTCTTCCCCTTCACCAACCACTAGACTTGGCTAATCAGGTAAACTCCAGGTGCCTCTCCTGAATTAGATCATCTGCTAAAATCAACCACAAAGCTATGCTCCAACACCATGGTGATAAGGGCAGTAATGCTCATACAGACCCCTTTGTGCTCCCACTCTGTTTCTCAAGGCACTGGTTATTCAGAGGCCAGCAGTCCTATCTCCTGAGGGCCAGCAGCACCCAAACACCCCTCTGCATTAGGCATTATATTACCCTGTGAGTTATGGACCATAACTCCCTCCCACCCCTGCTTCGTTGTGCATGAAACACCAAAACCTCTCATCCAGAGACCCACTGAGCTGTCAATTCTCTTTGTGTCAAATGGGCTCTGCCTACAGCTCCATCACCCTGCTGCTTAACCCACTTTATGCACTTAAAAGAAAAATCTGAAGTTGTGCCATAGTAACGTTCTGTAAAAAAGAAATAGCATCTCATTCAGCTCTCATCTCCTCTGAATCCAGTGTGATAATACGGCACAAAACTGCTCAGGCTGAAGGCTTGGGGCCTTGGGGGTTTCAGCTCTGCAGTTCCCCTTATGGGCAGATCCCCCATTCCTCAGCTCCACTGCCAATATATGGAGTGCTCATAATCAAAGCAGGCTGGGATGTAGTTGGGTGAAAAATTATTCATTAAAATGCAGGATGCCAGGCAAGGGAACGCCTGTGTTTTTATCACGGAACAGCTGAGCTCCAGCAGTGTTGGGGATGGGTGGTGGGAGCATCGCTGGTGCTGGCACACACAGCACCTCTCTCCCAGAGTCAGTGGTTGGCTCTAAAACCTCTTTTCTTTATGAAAATGAGAAAACTTGCCTCCAGCAGTCTCCTCAGGAGCATGGAGGGTGGTGACAGAGTGCCACTGACGTTTTTCTTGGGGAGTCAACACCCTCAAGTTGTGGGAATTAAGATTTGCTAGGGTCAGAGAGACAAAGAGAAAAAAAATACCCAAGTTTTTAAAGAAAGTCTGTTTGGTAAAAGGATTAGAAACACCCTACTGACAAGTTGCCTCAGAAATATTCAGATAGCTGCTTTTCTGGGTATGGCTAATACCTGACACTCAGTATCTTAAGTCAGAAGCCATTGCTGACACTCTCTAATTCCCCAGCACATTAGCCATGTGAATCTGCTTAAATATTTTTTGTAGTTAGAGAAAGCAGAGAGCATGAGCTGGCCATGCCTGTAAGGCAAATACATGTCAGACCCCAAATGAGAGGCTGTTGGTGGAAGGATAAAGACACTTTGGGGTCTGTAGCATTCCTACCGCCCTTCTTGCCTCATGCAGAAGCAGCTGCATGTCTGCCCCGTTCAGATGGGGTCTGCATCAATGCCCAGTGACCCCATTCCTCTCTGTTGTCTTCTGTACCATCCCATGACTCCAACAGAGTTTTCAGGTGACTGCATCCAAAGAGACCAGCCAGCTGCTACTGGTGCTGGGATGGGAAATCTGCAGTGCTCCATGCTCAGACCTTTCTCTCATGCATGACAAAAGCCTCAGCGCTTCCCTCTGTCCTCCCTTAGCCCTTTGCCTGCTCCATCTCCTCTCTGCCTCTGCTGGAAGCAGCTGTACATCTGAGAGTGCCAGCTGAGGGGCTGAGGATGAAGGAAGGATGAGCTGAGTTTGGGTACATATGGGGTTTTTATCCATAAACTTAAAAGTACAAGGAGATTTGGTGACTGCTTGGAGCACTCCATCCCACATGGGAATGTGTATCACTGGCTCCTGCAGGGCTGGGGAGAGGATGCTGGGTGTGGTGTTCACATTGATGTCCTGCCTTGCCCCTGCTACTTGGGATGCCAGCAGGAACATCAGGCTGTAAGGTATTTCTGCCTGGCATATCCAAAGAGTCTGCATCTCTGTGTATCTCTGCAGTCTGGATGTGCCCTCACTGAGCATCTGTGCCCGCTCTGCTGTCTCCCAGCGTAACTCCTGTATGCTGAGCTCTGCATGCACCAGCAGCTCCTTCACATGGGATTCCCAGAGCCCTGAGAGCCAAAGGCAAGTGGTCAAAATGCTGATGTTCCCCCTGGGGACTCTTTCTGGGAAGTAAAAGAGATTGTGCAGGGCAACTTCACACGCAGACACCCTTGAGTCCTTCCTACTGAATAGTGCCCAGGAGCAGGAACTGAGAGAGAAGATGTGGCCCACCACAGAAGCATTCCCAGACTGCAAAGGTGGGCAGGCATCACCTTAGGAGAGGTTTGATAGAAATTCTGGAATTCCTTACACTGACTGATGTAAAAATTGCTTTTGTAACACTGCCAAGGTCACTGCCAGCTCAGCTAATCAGCCATGAAAACATCATTGAAGCAAGTTAAAAACTTGCCCCAAGTCAATTTGTGCATGCAACTTTTATTATTCTTTATTTAAACTTTCTAGATTGGTTTTTGGATGGTTGGAGGGAACAGCTCCTTCCCCTATTATATATCCTTGGGTTTGTCCCAAAACTTACCACAACACTAAAACTATTTTATGACACTCCTGAAGGCAATCCCTGCTGGCTGCTTCCTTTGCTCTGTGTTTACTCCAGCAAATATTATGTTTTCAGGAGACTACTCTGAACTCCTTGGGAGGTTTTATAGTTTTGTCAGAAGCTGCATTCGGTGGATTAGTATGGTTTTAATGAAAATCCAGCCCAAGTTTGACAGTTTTGGCTGAGACATTTTTTAAGCTTTCAGGGAATTTAAAACTAATTTATGAAACACAAACTCAGAAAGGCTGATATGAAAAAGGTACCCACTTATGTAAACACAAACAATGGACTTGGAAGCAAATTCAATTCACAAAGCAGAAAACCCCCAACATTCTCAGCTATAAAGGCTGGGTTCATGAGCCCTTCAAATTATTCTCAATGTCTTGAACCTATTAATGATCTATTCAATAGTTTCCCACCTCTCTCTGCATGCAGCATCTCTGGGGTTTCCATGTATAAACAAGAAGGGTATGAATAACAGATGGGCAGAGCAGAAGGATGCCCACATGCAGGAGGATTTTGCCCTCATTGAAGAACATTGCTTTCACATAAGCAGAAGACAGAAGCATCTGTGTTTCAAAGCAAAGCAATTTTCAAGATAGCAGTGACTGAAGTATCTCCCAGTGCATCTCATCTCCAGAGAAGGGGGACTGCACATATTTGGCTCTAGAATCCCTGTGGTTTAGCAGCATTGGCAGGACAACAAGCAACAGAGCTGTGTGCTGGCTGTAAACTCAGGTCTTGGGCTCAGTCCCTGGATGTGGACTCTCCAAGTACAAGAGAAACTCAAGCTTTTGCCTCCTTCTTCTAAGGTGCCTTAGGTGAGGGGGAGTTTAAATGCTTTAAACTTGCTTCCCACCACGAAGAAAGAACGAGAAGACCTTCTGAGTTACACTGACCTTAACATGTCTGACTTTGTTACTTGCAAGTTTTTTGCTTGGTAGAATTGTTCTATGCTCTTGAGCAGCCTGGAAGAACCCTGCATAGCCAGGCAATGCTTTTTCCCCTCATTCTTGCAAACAGTCAAACAAAGTCTTTGCAATACACAGGCATTTAACTTGTGGAACTTGCCTCTGGGACAGAGATACTAACAGAGATGCTGGGTGAATTTTGGATTTCACTGCAGTTATCTGTAATCAGTTTAAGCAAGCAAAGATATGAGAGGGACTAAGAGTATCTCAGGCTTTTATCACAGAACTGGAGTCTGCAGAGGATTTTTCACCTTGTTTTCACATGACACACAGCAGTGATGGAGACAGAGACCAGATTAGATTAGGTGGAGCTCTCCAATTGGAGATTGCTGCTAAATTAATACAAACAAAGCAGCTCAGGATGCAAATTGCACATGCTGTGGAGTTAAGAGGGTTTGTGTACAGGGCTTTGGTTCAAACCCTTGTCTTAATGCAAAGGGAAAAAAAGACACGGATGTGACATGCTTTGCAGCATGCTGGGTTGAAAGTTCTATGGCCTAGTTCAACAAAGTGCTTCTAATGTGACAAGTTTATGCAGATAATCTGTATAATAAATGTTTGAATTAAAAGTATTTTGGGTCCTCATGCGTACTTGCCTTTCAGTTTCTGGAGATCTGTATAATTTGGAAAAAGGGTAGTCAACTGCTGCATGAGAGGCAATTGTGTTTCAAATCATCTGACTGTATCACATGTGGCAAATCAAACTTTGAACATGAAGTGAGTTTCAGAGCCAACTTTCTGTGGCAGGAATCCATTTCACACTCAGCCGACACAGGGTTTGATAAGAGCTTGGCCACTGTGAATAATCAGCTGCCTTCTATATATATTTTGATTTGGTAGCATCTGTTGAAGACTGTTGATTCTTTTCAAGCATTAAAGCCACCTTGACAAGGTCAACAACAATTTCTATAGAGGTCAGCATTTTTATTTTGAAATATTTGATCACAATTCCATCAAACATTAAAGAAAGAGTTTGGCTAGGGCACATAATGAAATTGGACAGCTCACACAATCCATTTATCTTTCAACTGTAAACCTCTGAAGCTCTCTAGTTCATCCAGTTTCAAATCAACTGCAGAAGTGTCCATCTCCCTTCATCCAGCCTACATAAATTGGTGCTTGGAAATGCTCTCGATCTCTTATTTCTGATGTGGAAAAGGAAAAATAATTTCCCAAGACATGCTAGCTTGGCTGCATTCTTATGTTCTATTTGCTTTTTAAAAATCTCTAATCTCTCCTGAATAACGCTCTTAATTTCCACCCTGACTCAAAGTCACATCCTCATTGCTTAAAGTATTTAATAAACTAAGCTAATGCTATTTTTTTAGCACATTTTCTAAACACATTAAAATAATTTATTACAAAACCCATGCAAAACATGCTGGTCTTATGAAGTGTGATCAGCTAGTTCAGACTTTAGCAAATCTGATGGCAGCAAGAGTAAATAAAATCAGTAATAATGCTAAATCTGATGCGTAGAATTAGATCTTCCCACTTTATCCCATGCACCATTTGTGAGTGCAGAGAAACTAATTAAACTTAATGAGAGCTACACCCTCATGTGCTGAGACTAGAGGAGGGGGATGCTTTTGGAAGAGTGATGAGTACAGTGCTGCATCTGTATTTAAAGCTGGGGATGCAGTCAAGAGAGCTGCCTCCACCCTTAGATTCCCCACATGTTCAGCAATATCAGACACTCCCTCCCCTAAAGAACTTGTATCTGAAGCACATGTGTCTGCCTGGGCGCTCTCATCAGCTTAATTATCTGCACATAGACAGCTGCTGCATTAAGAACATACCACCATGTTTTGAAGCTTCTGGCTTAACATACTCAAATGTAAAGCATGCTCAGAAAATGCTGCACATCTGAGAGATTGTCCTTCCCCTGGGAAGGTCAGAGGCTGAACTTCACTTGCCAGATGTGGGCTGCATAGCTTAATGCATCTGGTGGCAAAGCTCAGATGTTATGGGGTGGTGAGTGGTCAGAGACCACAGCAACTGGGATGTCTGAGCAAACTGCTTTAACCTTGAGGCTGGATAAAAGATTGATGCATTGTGCAGGCCCAGCTCCCAGGGCACTGTAAATCAGTGCTACTTCACTGACATCCCCACTGATAAATCAGCCTCTAATCTCCTTTGCCTGAGTGTGGCCCCCGAGTTCTGTGGCCAGAACCTGCCCATGACTCTTCTTGACCACAGGGCAGGGTCTAACACACCTTGCCCTGCAAGAGAGAGGATCCCCTCCACTCCTGGGGAGCCCTCACCACAGTCTTTGCTTCCTGAGCCAGCAGAAGGTGCTGAATATACTGAAGGATTAGGCTTGCAATAAGAACATGATTACTTCACAGGGAATGGGGAAACTCAACAACTTGTCATCTACAAAAAGATATAAACTCCCCCTGCCTACAGCTACTCATCTTAAGCATTATCTGTAATCTCCCCTAATGACTTCATATATTCAGAGCCTATCTATGGAGCCAACCAACTCTGTCCCCACAAAGCAAAGGTCTGTGTGTCCAGCATGCCTTGGGACACAGCAAGGAAGCTGCCTGGGCCTTGAGGGATGGTCCCCTTCATCAGTCATGGGTGCCCACATCCAGCACTCACCCATGTCAACAGGGAACAGGCACTTCGGGGAGCAGATTGCTTTGCAATGAAGCCCTGGACATAGACAAATCCTCCTACTTTTATAGAATCAGTTATTTTTCCTGTGATACCTGCTGAGACAACACAAGGAGTGCTAAAACCTGGTGTGGCTGAAACCCTTGGAGCATTCTGGGGCATGTCTTAGGACTTCCTACAGACCAAATGGGTCCAACCACTGCCCTCTCCAAACAAGCTCTACTCCTAATGGCCATAGAGGTGCAGTCTGCTACTGGGTGAGAAGAAGACAAAGATGCTGGGCTTCCTTCCCTGACTGCAGGCTCACCATCATCACACAGGGACCCCATAAAGAAGGGAACAGAGAATTGATAATTGGCCACAGCTCAAAACAAAAGAAAGCAAACTAATACTTGCTCACCATAGGAATTAATGGGGGGATGAGAAAGGCTTATTTCCCCTGATATTTGTAAAAAGAAATGCTGGTGATAAACTAGGCCCATTAAAAAGGAGGAGGGTGAAATGAATGACTGGATGAGATAGTGAGTGTCTTTTATTAAGAAAAAAAAATTCTTTTTTCCTCACGGAAAGAATAAAGAAGAAATAAGACGGAGTGATTAGGAAGGAACTCAGGCAGGGCAAAAACTGTTAGTGATAAACAGCTACTGTGGAAATAATTGGAAAATGTAAAAGCATACAAATGTGGGTGATGACCCATGTACTGGGGTGAGGGTGGAATTAGCCAATAAATGTAATGAACCATGGAACAAGAAGCTTGGGAGACTTTATGGAGAACTGGGGAAGATTTTTCTAAGCAGGAGGGGTAGAAAGCAAACAAAGGCAGTCTGGGTTCTGAAAAACAAAACCTTTACACTGCAGTTGGTGTAAGGTCATGCAGGAAGGGGGAAGGGGAATCTGAGTGCACAAGATCAGCTCAAGAGAGGGATCTAGGAAAGGATGCTGGTGCCAGCCCCACTGCTTCCCATGCCTGAACACAGGAGTGCCTCCAAGCCTGGAGGAAAGAGGAATGGCCAGAAATGGTCATGTCCACTTCTCTCCCCATGAGATATTGTTTCAGGCAAAAGGAATTACTGTCTGCCTCATTTTCTTTTTGCAGCATGAAAGTTGAGGGGAAGGTTTGTAACTGACCCTAATGTTGCTTACCCACGGGTCTGGGTGCAGGACTGACTTTCAAAGGTGGTCCTGTTTTGTGAATGAAAATGTCATGTGTCTGCTTTGTGTCCCAGAGGCAGGATTTGAGGAATTTCCTCCTCAGGAACACTGCAGAGGAGCCAAGAGCAGCCCAAGCCAGCCACACAGTGGCATGGCACAAGGAGCTGCTGGCCACAGGCTGAGCCAGATGGAGTTACAGGGGCTGAGATTTGCTGCCAAAATGCACTGCCAGCTTTAAACCAAGGACAGCACAGCTCAAAATACTTAAAAGCTTGCTCAGCACTGCAAGGAATAGAAAGATCCCTTGGTGTCATGTCAACCCAAACCTTACACAGCAGCTAACACTCCCTCCTTGCATATAATAGACCCCATGGTGCCCGTGGTGCCCCAAGCTCAGGGACATCTCTGTTAGCAGTCCTAGGGATCCAAATCCTCCACCGTGGCTGGCACTGAGATCACAATTCCCTCATGGACATGGTAAAAGCTTCCTGACCTCAAGGGATTCCGAAGCCCTTCCTCTTCTTCAAGAAAGAGTCAAACCTCCCTACCAGCATCCAGAAAGTCTCTTTCTGTGTCTCACCCAGACACCTCCTCGCTGCAAAGTGAGAGCAAAGTGACAAAGGAACTGTGTCTGTTCCTGCTTTCATTAAACCTGGTGGGAAAGATGGGGAGGATCAGATCCTAACAGAAGCAGTGAAGTCAAGGAAATCAGAAAGACTGTTCCCAGTCCATTTCTTCAAGTGATAGAGCCAAAGTCTCATTTTACACGCCAGCCTGGAGATGAGTATGCTGCTTGAAGAAGAAAGACTTTCAGAATATGATGCTGGAGATCTTGGTGGCCCCCTGGGAACTGAAAGCATCTCTGCTGTGCAGTCACACTGCCTACATGACAGGTCTCCCTCTCTCTCTTGACATCCCACCCCTGGCTGAGAACCCACCCCAAAACTTTCTCCTACCATAAGGAGTGGATGTCTTCATCATTGTTGCTGCCCAGCACTTTTGGTTTGGGCTGCACTTTTGGAAAGAGCTGCACTTCATCTGTGAGGGTGAAAAGATGAATTGTATTTCATGTGGTCTCTAAAAAACTGAGGGAAGTGAATTTGGGCAAAGGAAGGGTGTTGTCATTTCTGTGACACAACAGGTGAGATGTCTGACTTGCAGTGGAGAATTACTTCGAGGGGTTCAAGTGCCCCAGTGTCACAATCCTCTCTTTGAGCCTTCCATAAATGGGTAGAGATATTTTATCCCTTGCAGTGAGAGTGTGGATGGCCTTGGTGGATGTCAACCTCTAACACATTCAGACCTTCATTATCCAAATGGTGGGAGCTGCATTTCCATTGATTTTCCTTTACAAATAACCTGAACGGCTGCAAATTAAGTGAAAGCTTTGGAACTGGGATAGCTGACATTTTAATCTATTCCCACAGTCTCTCTGGACAGTGGTATTATTTGGGGACTGTTCAGCCATTTTAAACTCTGGTTTGGCATCAGGAGAATAAAAAAAAGGACTTTCCCCACTGCCCCTTCCTAGAATCTCCAGCCAGGCCTGCAGAAGCAAAGGATGGGATGAGCACAGCTTGGAAAGGGAAGACCTGTGAGGGTTGCTGCTCCTTCAGCTGCAAAGTGGAGATACCCTGGGCAACTAAATCACACTGTAATATCTCCCACTTTTTCCTGTGGGGTCTAGCCCCCTGTTGAGCAGAATTCAGTAGGAAAATCTGTATTTCTACACATACCTCTACAAAACATTATCCCTGTGTGCAAACAGAACTTCCAGGCAAGCTCCCTGATTGCTTTAATAGCTCAATGGCTGGACTCAACAGATTGTTGAGGACTACAAATGTATTTAGGGAGACTTTTTCCATTTCATTTGCCAGAGGGCTCAAGAAAACATTTGCCTGCCCAACTTCTCTTCCAGTAGTTTCTGAAGATGTGGCTGCAGTCTGTCCTAGGAAGAATCTGCCAATATCTCTTCACAGAGAAAGAAAACTAGGTAGCAAAGATATTTTTATCTGGCAATGCTTGAATGGAGTTCTTGCTGGTAGGGAAAAGTTTAGAAAAAGTGGGGAGAAATGACAAAGAAGGCAAAAGTTTCTAACACAGACTTAGTCTCAGACAGAAAGATGTTATATGAGAGCAAGGAGATATGTTACATCCTTCTAGCATAAACCACTGCTACTCTGCAGAGATTCATCCATCAATACCAGAAGAGAAGTTGGCCTATGGCTCTCTGCTGGTTTGCCAGACTTTTATTAAAGGCACAAGAATGCCAAGTCTGTAATGTCTAAAAGTGAATTTATTTAACAATGAACTCTTTGAAAAGGGAGTCCCAGATGTGTAATTAATAATGAATCAGTGATCTGAAATCTGATCCAAAGCCTACTGCAGCTGATAGACAGACTCTCTGACTTCAAGGAGTTCTGGTTAAGGCTCTCATTAGGCAAAAGGAAAAAAAAATTAAAAGCTGAGCCAGCTAGTTAGTTAAAAATATATATATATATATATTATAGCTTGGATTCTATGCTTAACAGAGACATACAATAATCTGCACTGCACATAAATTCTCTCTGCTGACAGGGAACTCACACATTTCTGTGTCTGAAGCTGAACTTGAAATCTAGGAGATAAAATAAAATTAAAAAAAGCTGTGAGAGAGTCCCAGGAGGAAAACCTCCAGCGGTTTGAACCACAGCTCATTTCCTCCTGGCATGAGCTGGGAGGTTGCTGTCACAGGGGTGTCCTTGGGATGCTGATCCCCTCTTGCTCCCTCACCCTGCTCCATCCTGGGCACCCAGCTCTTCCCTGCAACCCCAGTGTGGAGGTACCAACCCCAAACGCTGCCAAGCTGAGCCTGGTGTGATGCCCACAGAGTGATGCTGGGGGGGACATGCAGCTTGTCTTCTATCAGGGAATCCTAATTCAATCTGTCAGGCACGCAGACAGGTTTGGGTGAGCTCAACTCACCCCAACAGCAGCCAAATTTTGCACAAGTGCTGTAAGACAGGGTTGTGGCAGCCCCTGGGTTTCATTTGCCTTTCAGTATGACCCTAATGGGAAGGCAGAAGGGATATTTGGTGACGATTTCCTTATTCTGCACCTTTTTGGGGGGACATAAAACACATGTATTAAATTATCCCCTCGAGTTGAATATTTTTAAGTACAGTAACACATTTTTAAATAATCAAATAATAATTAAAAATAATTTACTCCCATTTCTGCTGAAGAACCAACGCTTCTACATTGAATTTGCTTTTTAATAGCAAAGACTAACTCAATCTAAATGTAAATTCCTGGAGAATCTGCTATCTAATTCTCATTATTTCCACTTGCTTAATGCAATTAGAAACATCTGTCACTGATCAACTGTCCACACAGTGAAAATAAACAATAATTCGTGCTATCTGCTTCCATAGTGTTTTTCAGGGAAAGGACTGCTTTAAAATCACACACTAAAGCCCATGAGCTAGAGCTGTGCAAAATGCTTGTGACAAGCTCTGAATCATACTGAATGTGTCTGACCATTAGTGCCTCTGATCTCTGGGACATTTCCTGAATATTTGAGAAAATCTGAGATACATATTAAAGTGACCACCTCAGTTTCTGGAAGTGTTTGGCTCTGGAGTCTCCATCTGCAGGAAGGCAGCTCCTGACCCCAGTGCCTGGACCCAAAGCTGTGACAAAACATACAGGTGTTTGTCCTGATGGAGCTGTGGGTGCTGAAGGGGTGGCAAGAGGACATTGATTAGGCCACGGGTGCAGAAAGAAAGGACACTTGAGTCACTCGTGCTTGAGGGTTGTCTCAGCTGCTGCCTGTGAGAGGAGTGGAGTGAAAGAGTGGAACAAGGAGCTGTCAGAAATGGGTGCCCAGTCCCTTGGGATGGACCAGGACACTGGGGAAAGAAAGTCATTCCCCCTCTTTAAAGATCATTAGTACATATAACATATTTATATAACTCTCTGGTTGCTCAAAAGACAAGAAAAATCAAAGAACTGGAGGAGCCTGAATTGAACCTCAAGAAATGGGTTTGTTTATGCCCTGCCTGTGAGTGATAGGGATGGAGGAGGAATAAAGGCAGAGTTTAAGAGCAAAGATACTCTCCTCAGGCACTGACTGTTGAAAAAGAGAGAACTATATTAATCCAAAAAAGTCTTCATAGCAACCAAGAGAATCCCAGTGCCACAGCCCAACTCCCCAGTGTTTCTGCCTTTGAGCTGCTCAGCAGCTGGATGCTTGTCCTATGCAATGGCCTGGCTGCTACCCTGGGCTCATGCACGGATGTGGGATGGTCTTCTCTAATAAGCATCAGAGAGAGCAGGGAAGCATGAGGAAAAGCATTGCCCACATCACAATGTGGGTCAGAATGATTATGCATGAACTGCTCATCCTGGCTTCAAAACAAGGAGGGAAACGAAGTGCAGAGAGCTTGGCTGGTTTATTTTTTTTTTTCATTCATAAAAAGAGCAAACGCAAATCTTTTTAATTTGTTTCTTTTTCCAGGAGACAAGGGTAACTTAGAGACATTATAAGCTCCACTCTAACAAGCTGAAGTCTCTAACCCTGACTGAGCTGCCCAGCCAGGAGGGCAAGGATGAGCTGAGAGTTGCTGGGGGGTTAATGAGTTCATCAGCTTGAATCTAGACACCCCTGCACCTCCTGCTCCAACCCTCCCCTTATTTCTCCATCCTTCACCAAAACCACAGGGTTATACACCCATTGAGGAGCCAGAGGAACCATCACAGCTTGGCAGCCTTTTGATCCCAGTGGCCCAAAATGTGCCTGTGTGGTTGTGAGGATGCAGGGGATGCACCTCTCACTGTGTTATTCCAGGGGAGTGAAGAAGACAGAGGCTCCCAAAGGCACTGCCAGCCTGCCAGCTGCTTGCACAGGAGGGATTACTCATGTTCAGCTGACAGGAACACCAGAGACAGGCAGCACAGTGGAGAGAATAGTTGTCTCAAAAAAAAAGGGATGAATAAGTAAGCCAAAATCTATAGCATTAAACAATTTTCCCAAAGACAAACACCTCCCAGAGTTGGTGTGTTTGCTGGCTCCATTCAAGAGACTAGTTTGAGCCTCTAACAAAATAGCACAATCTTCAAAGTTGGGACAAAGACTGAAGCTTCCTTCCAGGGCAAGTTTAGATTTGTGCTTCTCCCTCCCCAGATATGAGCATTTTCCAACAAAGCTAATAACAGAAGAACTGGTCAAACACAATGGTGATGAGCCAGCTCTGAGTGCAGATGGATGGGAAAGTAAAAGCCATCCCATCTGTGTTAGCAGCCAGGATGCAGCAAGGATGGCTCCTCTGAGAGGCCAGGAGAGGAATGTAAGGGGAGAAGGGGCACATGCCTTGTTGCTCATGATGAGGTCATGCAGTTTTTTTTACAGCATGACCCAATTATAAGCCGAAAGCCATCTCCTTTGTCCTGAAAATAAGGCAAGCTGATGGTTTTCCTGATGACATCCCATGTTGTGGCCCCCAGGAATGCCCCAGGCAGCTTTTCTGTGCTGGCAGTGGGTGCCCTGCCTGCCTCGCTCTGTCCTGGGGCACCCAGCTCATGGTGTTCATGGTGCTCATTCCCCATCCCTGAGGAAGGAGGGGATTTCAATAAATAAACCACCAAAGGAAAAGACAAATCCATTCTGACATCAGATGGCCCAGAGCTTCCTCAGGAGTTGGCACTTCCCTGCGATAGACAGGAAGCAACACACTGGAAATATGTAGAGGGCTGGGGGATGGAGGGTTGCTCTGTCACTTGGGGAAGGGATTGTGCATCAAAACCAAAGAGACTGGGCCTAAATAACACAGCCCTGGGCAAAGGCAGGGGGAATGGATGGGGACTGTGGAGAGGATGGTGGGATGGACAGGGTTAGGAAGCATCCAGGTCTCCCTTGGGAAGGGCAGTGTGGTCTCCTCACATCCCCACACTGCTTTGTCCCTAAGCTCTTGTCTCCTCTGGGTGGCTGCAGATGTCTCCTCTCCCTTGCATGCCCCAACAAGACCCAGCCACCTTTGCTGGTAGCAGGATCGTGTTGGATTCAGCCAACTTAAGAATTTAATGAATCAAAGAGGGTATTTAAGGAAAAAGCATCCAGTTAGGGAATGGTGTTTCAGCAAGAGTATGTAAATAATTCAATAAAAGAGGGAAAAAACACAGAACAGGCAGGATTGATTGCACTTAACTTCATGAACAACAATGTGTGCCCTTAGTGACTTAATTAGAAAAAGGTGTGCCCCCAGCAGAAAAAAGGGGGGGTGGAAGAAACAGGTTTTAGGAGATGAAATACCTGGGGATGCAATTTTAGGAAAAGGGAAAAAGGGACAGAGATTCACAATTTCATCCTCCAGAATGCTCCCCCAGACTGCAGCTTTTTTTCCCTTTTTTCTGCAGCTTCTTTTTGCTTTGCTCAGAGCCATTGCCAGGTGTGATGCTGAAACCCCTCTGTGTGTGAGCACATCTAGGCTGCCCTAAACTACCCAGCCTGGATGTGGTGCTGTGGGCAAACCTGACAGCAACCAAAGCTGGTGCTTTTGGTTACCTGCAGCAGGGCAAAGGGATAGGAAGCCATTTCCAAGTTGCATGGTGGAGCTTAAGACCCATTTTGGCCATTATGTGCAATACCCCTGAGCCCAGGATCATCACTCATGGCCAGGACTCTCCCTGTACCATGCTGGAGGAAGAGTCTTCTGGATGATAATTGAGATCTTTTATCTAGGTTGAATTTGCTTGTGCCTGAAAAGGAAAGGGAAGAGAAAACTGTTTTCTACAAGCTGAGTAATGCAGCCCAGATAGTCAAGCCTGCAGCTCTCCTCCTCTATCACCCAGCATTTGTGCTGTCAGTCTGATGGTAGCAAGGGCTCCAGCCCAGACCTCCAGCTCACACTGGAAATGCAGTTTTCACCTTGGGTTGGAAGCAAATCCACTATGCTGCCTTGCTCATCATTTCTCTGAGCTACTCTCTTCCAGGCTGTTCAATATCTCCTGAAATCACCAGGCACATACATTGTTATTTCAGACCATGCTATGAAAAAAAATAATTTTCTGTTTTCATTTCCATTGCCTTCCAGGAGGCAGAGTTTGTCCTGTGCCACATTTAGCACTTCCTTACCTGAATCTAGGATTTGGGTTTCTTGTCCAGCCAGATGGACAGGAAAGGAGGGATTGGAGCCAAAGCAGGACTGATCTGACCACACAGAACCATCCCTCCAGCTAAGAGCTAATTGCAGACACTCTTTTGCAGTCAAGGAGAGAAAGGGACATGACTCATTTAGGATGATCCATTTTAGGATGAGCTCAGCTGTGCCCTACAAGTGCCCTCCTCTCTCCACCTCCTGTAAAAGTGCATCTCAAGCACAGACACCCATGCTATATGTGCCTCAAGTTAAATAAGAATAATCTCATGGCTGCCTGAAGGTGAGAATGAAGCTCAGGCAAGGCAGGGCTGGAGGTGAAGGATGGCATGTGGCACCAGCACAAGGGTTGGTCTGCCATGAAGGAGCATCAGTAGAGAGCAGGAGGAGCTCTGTGCAACTCAGCCCCATCATCCTGCTGCTAAACCCAATTTAGTTCCACCTTTGCTCCTGGTGGTGCCTTGTGGCTGAGCCCTGCAGCCTCCCTGGGGAGGGGGAAGCAAGGCTGGGGGATGTTGGGTTCTCCATGGCTGGAGCAGCATCTCATGGGCTACAATGATGTGTTTCACAGGCACTGTCAGGCACTCATAGGTTGGCCCAGACAAGAACAAAAGCTCTACTGAAGCCATGGAGCAGCTGAGCTGGGCAGAAACAATAGTGGGTTTTTGAATTTATTCCAAGTAAGGGTGAGTGAGACATTTTCTCTGTAACAGAATCCATAGATGCTGAATGTGCCATTCCTATAGTGGTGTCTGCATTAGGAGGTCACCAGGACAATTCAAATTGCTGATGCTCTACAAAGCTTTAGGAATTAACTCATAGGAAAGTGAAGAGCTTTCTCCCTTCACCAGATGTTTTATTGGGTTAGTCACCAGTCTGTCCATCCCCACCCCCCACAGTAAGTTTGAAAAGCTCCATGTGTGCTCAAAACTAAGGTTATTTGACAAATTCTAGCAGAACAACAGAAAAAAACCAAACCTCACTACTGAATATTTTCACCCACATTTGGCCAGCTCTAAAGCATATCCAGCTCTCAGCATATGCAATATGAATAAACATATGTCTGCAGCTTATCTCTCTTGGCAGCTCACGGATGGCTCTCCAGCCTGTGTTAGTTTAAATGCAATTTATTCTGGAAGACTGATAATGGGGATATTGATTATGCAGGCCCTTGGAAATCACACCCTAATTTCACTCCATGGAGGAGCCTGATTGCCATGTTTAGTTTCCTACAAGACCATAAGCACTTTGCTGAGGGAGTCTGTTCCCTGAGGCTCCTAATGTGGCACCTGAGAGATGTGCAGAGCTGGGTTACAGAGCTCTTAGGGTACAAAAGGACAAAATCTGCTCTTAGCCCTGCCCAGAAACCAGCAAGCAACTTGAAAAGGAGGGGAATGTGCAGCATTGCTGTGCCAGGGAAGCATCGTCCCCTTCTCAAGACACAGAATTACTTCTGCCACAGGCAAGGTCAGCCCTGGCCTGACTCTTTCTCCAGCATCACTTTGCTCCCAGCAGCCACCATCCCCTTGCCTCCACCTGTCCCATCTTCTGCTCACGCTCCTCCTATGCCAATGCTGACCCTCAGGCAACTAAGGAGCAAATCTGGGGGAGCTGAGCTATCCCTGACAGGTCTCATTAATTTCCAGTCCTGCATTTCCTAGAAGCAGCTTTGCTTTCTCTAGAGCTGCTTCACCATACTGACCTTTGATGAAGGTGCAGATCCCCTTGGAGGCTCCCTATCCCTTGAGGCTGATCCCTGCCCTGGAGCTCTGCACCCTACTTGACTTCTTCCAATCTCTTTCCTAGTGAACCTTTCTATCAGGGCCTGCCAGCTTGTTCCTCACAGCCTGCCTTGGTGTCATCCCCCCTTAGAGCTTGTTCCTCTCCAACAGGGCCATCCTCTGAGTGCCATCTGTAGCACAGAGGCCATGTCCATGCTCACTGAGCTTTGTGGTCACCCAACATGAGCTCAGGAGAGCCTGGAGCACCCAACATGCCTGGGAGCTTCTGAGCTTGGTCCAGCTTCTTGGGTCCAGCACAACTGCATTTGCCTTGCTGGAGCCAAGCCACATGGCACAGCAGGGGCTCTTCCACCCCTAGCTTCTGAGCTCAGCTCATATTTTTTCCTCTGAGATGCTCATTGCACCTTCTGTCCTAAACCTCCTTAGTTTTGCCCTTGTAAATGAGCCTTTCCACCTTCACCTTCCTGGCTCTGAAGCTGAATTGTTCACTCCCCATCTCTGCACAGCAAATTTCTTCTCTTCTGCCTCTGTGCTCTTCTATTTCCCAGCAAACACTCTCCCCTCCAGGCTTGACTTCTGAGGGCTTCTGGGTTCACTGGAGCCTAAGATGAGAAAGGAAACCCAGAGCTACAGCCCTCCAGTCTGACTCCAGATGCTCTGTAGGCCATGAGTGGCAGTGGTGGATGCTTTTGAAGGGAATCAGTGAGGCTCTGTAGAGCAGCTCAGCATAGTCCTGCCTTGCAAGATGAAAAGGATAGGTTTGGGAGCAGACCTGGCTTTCCTGGTCCATTTTTTATTTAGCCATCAATACAGCCTAAGGCACCATCTCCGTACTGGGCAACAACCTTGCTGATTGGGAAAGCCAACAATGTTCCCAGCACCACACTCCACTCAGAGCAGTGCTAAACATATTTCCCTAGTGTTACTTTTTGGTAAACAGCCAACTTTTCAGCAGAAAAGCTCTTAACCCACAGCACACTGGCTGCCCAGTGAGACTTGAAGCTCTGGTCCAGGCTCCCACCTCCCTTTGTGCAGAGCAGACTCCTCCATCCTTCCACATCCTGTGCTGACTGAACCCAGCCCTACATTTGCTCTCTTTGTAGTCATGCTGGCTGTGTGTAAGATGATAAAAATGGGGATCCAGGAGGAGGTGGGAGGCCAGGAGGAGTCTTTCCTGCAGGAGAGAGATGCCTCCACACTGCTCATCTGCCAGGAGCCACAGGCTGCAGAGGGGGAATTCTGTGGTTTGTCCCAAAATCCCATCTCCGACACCTCTACAGCTCCCAAGTTGATCCAAAGCTGTGGATCTCAACAATTTTTAATGCTGAAGATGTTAAAAAATCTACTTTGCAATTTTCCAAACACTTCACAGAGCTCAACTACAGTATTAATTTTGCTGTAATAAATCAGGATTTGCTTTTGAAATCAGAATTATACCAGAGTCCAAGTTCTGCAGTTAGTTAGGGAAAATAAAGGCAGACCTGAGCACCCCTTCTCCAACCCATCTTAAATTACAACCTAAGTCACACTTTTGCACATTTTTTTCAATACAAAGGACTGGGTCCGGCCAGATTCCTTGTAGATACCCTGCCCCAAGTTCACCCTGGTCTCCAGTTATTTCTCTGCCTTACAGAAAACATGGTTTGGTTTGGGTTTTTTTTTTTTGGGAAGCAACAAGAAATTTTTTGAACCCCACAACCTACAAAGCCACTCAGAGGACAGATGTTAAGCTGATGCTGAGCCTTTAGGGGATGATTTGGGATGGAGAGGCTAGGTGGGAAGTGGGGATGCAGGGACCCTCCCTTGAATGCTCCCTGAAGGCATCACTGCCAGCCCATCCATGCTTTAGAGGATATTCCCTATAAGTAACCCCAGCAATAAATTCCTTGTGATGCTCCTGGCAGGGTGTTTGGGAGGGTGGTGGGATAGGCAAGGGAGTACTCACCCCGTCCAGGCTGCTGCTGCCTTCCACAGAGATGGTTAAAAGTGTTTTTGGAGCAGAGCCTGCAAGCACTGCAGGGAACCCATCTGCCTCTCCCCCACAGTGAGGGTGGCTACTGACACCCAAACCTCTCCATCTATGGTCATGGCCTTTGAAAGGCATCCCTGGTTCCAGCAGCAGAGCAGGGTTGGACTCTGCTTTTCTGCAATTTTTGTGGCTTTTCAGTGAGAATCAGCCCAACCCAGTTTTTTTGTTGTTTTTTTGTTTTTTTTTCTCTATCCTGCTCTGAGGATGGGATATATGGCTATGGTCCAGAGGCAATACCTCCATCCAAAATCAGTTGTTTTTTTTCCCCCAGGGCATAAAGGTGCCATCCTTGGTTCCCCCTAATGGGAAACCTTTGCCCAGTGTTTGCCAGCCCTGGTAAGCACCCTGCTTATTGGCATAAGAAGTGAGACAGCAAGAAAATGCAGGTTAAAACCCCACTGACTGCAATTTCCCAACCACGAGCAATACTGAAAATATTGCAAAAATTCTAACAGCCTCTTGGGAGGTGAGCAGAACATTTTATATATCCCTCTAACCATTATTAGTGGAATTACTGCTCTCCAAAGATGCTGCATGTTCCCCAGGACAGTGTCTCTGCCCCAGCAAGGCTGAGCCTGGAGGACTGAGGAGCACTGGTGCTCTCTGACCTGAGCATCTCCACCAGGATGGCCATGCTGGTGACAACTGTTTGGGAGCCACCAGCTCACAAAGCACCTTGCCAGCCCAGTCTTGGCTCTCAGCTACCAGCATCTCCCAGTCTGGCTTGGGAGGGGGTTCCTGGGAATGAGATACTGAAGCACTGGAGACAAGCCCTGGGCTCCTGAAGGACTCCTGATTTGCTGCAAGCAGAGTCAGTACAGAAGGCGAAAAAGTTGGAGAGGGATGTTCAGTGCATCCTATTAATTTTTGTTTGTGTGTATTGCTGTTAACATGGTTTTGGATGCTCTTGCATCTCAGCTAGGAGATAGAAATGCTTACCTAGCTTACCCTGAGCTGTTTGGGTAGCAAAGATTACTTAAGAAATTACAACATGGACATCCATGTGGGTTAACCATCCAACCACCTACAGACAAGCATAGTGCTGGCCCCCACATCTCTCCTTGCTTCTTCCAAACTGGGTTTGGTTCTCCTCAGGGAAAAGGTTAGAAACATAATACCCAGTTATTTCCTACAATCAGATTTTGGAGCTCCAGACCCCACATACAACTCTGCTACAAGCCCTGGATGAGCTCTATTTCTGCAATAACTCTTCCAGAAAGAAGGAATTAGGAGATATAACACTTTTGGGTGACAGTAGCTGGAGCTTCCATCAGATAACAGGCACCAGTGAGCCAGAGCACCTGATTCAGCCAGCTCAGAAAAAAGCCATGTTTATTAAAAAACACACATATGAAAAAGAATGAATTGCCAATTACACAAAAGTCTTTAAATAAAGCAATGCAAACCTTTCACGTGCAGCAGAAAAATGGTACATGGTCACAGGGAAATAATGTGAGAGATTGGGAGGCTGGGAGTGGGCAATGAGAGCAAATCCATTTTCCAGAAGCAAGCAAAGGGACTCGCTTGCTGAAAGGGATTAGCTGGATAAAGCCAAACACTAAAAAACAAAAAAGCAACCAACCACAACTGTGTTAGAAACTAAACATGCATCAAATAGAAACAGGAAAAAAAACCCAGATTGGAAGAAAATCCAAGGAGCCACACTCTGCTCCTGCTCAGAAAGAAAATGCTATCAAAAAAATATCCTATGTAAACTTGCCACACACACCACATTATCAAAAGGCATTTATCAAATGAAACACATACCAAATGCAACTCTTCTGCCTAATCCCAAGTCAAACAGGCTTTGAGTTTCAGACCCTCCAGAAGAGATTTCCATATGATCCTCCTCTGTCTCCTTTTATGATTAGCCCTTCAAAATTTCAGCATTTATCTGACAAAACACACTGGGGAGGGCTGTCTTTCATCTGCAAAGCCTGTGTTTCTGCTTTTCCTTAGCTGCTGATTTGCCACTCTGCAGCTGATCAACTTGGGAGAAAAAGAGTTTAGTCAAGACCCTTTGGTTACTGAAACCCAGGATCATGTTCCTGATGGTGGTAGCCCCCAGCCCTTGTGTTATGAGCCAACACTAAAGCAAGCCTTGATGGGAAGGGGTTACAAATGCTGCCTCTGAGACAAAAATCTTACTTTTGGGTGTCAGTAATGCAAATAAAACACGTGCGTGTGGGGGGTCCCGCTGGCAGCAGCTGTGTGGCCAGCTTGGGGGGGCTTTGTTGTTTCAGGAGAGAATTTGTGGTGGTGAAACGTTCCAATCTGGTCTGGCAGAGCTCTTGCACAGAGCTGAGGCTGTCTCCTGAGAGCAAGCACAGGAGCAGAGTTACCACATTTGCCATCCTCCTGCAGCCCGGGGCATGGTCCTTGTTAACCGCCAACTGAAAGGTTTGGAATGACATATTCATAAACCCCTGAGTCTGATCACAGCTAATTTGCAGACAAAAAGGCACTACATTTGCTCAATACACTGCTTTTTGAAAACACCCTGATCGTTCCCAGATGCATCTGTTTCTACCCAGCAGCTCCCGAGGCAGCAGGAGAGGAAATAATTTCAGCTCTCCAGAGCCACCGGCCTTCTCCATCCCTTCAAGGGACCAGTACCAATCTCCTGACTGGTTCTTTCAGTCAGACCCAGCATCTTTTGCTGGTTTCTTCCCACTCCAACATACAGCACCACGATCCCTGAACCCTTCTCTAAGCAGAGCACTTGGTATTGCACATGCAAGGCTGAGATCCAGGTGAGGATGTAGTTGGATGTCACCCACGTCAGAGAACTCAGCTCTATAATTCCCAACCTTCTCTCCTAAGCTTGACATGAGAGTGTGAAACGAGCTATAGAAAAGCTTCCACAAAAAGGTTTGAGGTTAGAGGAAAGTAGGAAATTTCACATGAGAAATTGCCCAAGCAAGGCAAGCCAACATAGGTCTAGTTGCTAAGGCCCAACACAGCTATGGGAGAATCTCTTTCACAGCATAAACCAGCAAATCAACTCTTTGTTTCAGCTCATGCCAAAATAACCACAGAAAAACACAGTTCTGAAGTGACAGCAAGAAGCTCAAGGTTGGATGAACATTTTGTTTACAGTCTCTTCATCAGTTCAGCTACAAGACAAGGTAATGATAAAAATAACAGAGTTCAGAACTCTACATTCTTTTTCACCACCCCAAAGCTGGTGGCTTTGTCTGTGCTTTCCAGGCAGGCAATCCCAAGTGTTGTCCACATCCTCAAAAGAGTATCAGTATTTGAAACACACTCAAATCCAAACATTTCATCCTCTGTTCTATCCATAAGTGACTTATTTGCTACCACCCTGAGCAGAACCATTGAAAAGCCTCACTTAACCAGAAAAGCATCTGAGATATCCCAGTGGATAATCCTGTATGCATAAAGGCAAGGAAGGTGCTGCTTGCAGAGCTGGGTCAACCCACATGCAACAGAGGTTGCTGCTTTTTCTGGGCATGAATTTTTCATAACCACACCTCCTGGCTTTTCCCATTCATATGTTACTTTAAATCAGCAAAATGATTTATTGTGCGAATAAAATCCAGCCATGGGTCACTTGGAAACTTGTTAGTGTGATTTACAGAGCAATTTGTTTCCTATATTGATCACTAGAAATCCCCATTGAAGGTGTGATCAAACAGTTAAAAAAAAATAATTGCATGGTATTATTTCTGCTCACTCTGAAATGGACACAGAGCTTTCCAAACCAGCCTTCTCAGCTGTCATCTTCATGTGGGTTTTTTTGTGTGTTATTGATAAAAACCCAAAAAAAGCAGGTTGGCCAGAGCAGTTCATATAGATTTCCTGCATTATATTTTAAACTGTGATTATTAATGTTGTGAGCAGTGCTTTAGCAGAGCTGTTCCCCAATAGCCCATTCATTTTTCATTGAACCGAGACAAATTTAAAAGGCATTTATATGAAACAGGAAACCAAGTGCTGTGCCCCAGACAGCTGCTGAGCCTCAGCGAGCCTGGTGCAGAGATGTTCAGCCTGCAGAGACCTTTTGTATTGTGTTTTGTTTTAATTACTCACCCTGAGTTAATAGCACAAGAGGTAATGGTTGTAAACTGAAAGGGGGTAGATTTAGACTAGATATTGGGAAGAAATTTGTTGTAATGAGAGTGGTAAGAAGGTGGAACATGTTGCCCAGAGAGGTGACAGAAGCCCCATCCCTGGAAGCATTCAAGGTCAGGCTGGACAGAACTCTGAGCAACCTGACCTAGATGCTCTAGATGGTTCTTCTCACTGCAAGCAGCTTGGATTAAATGATCTCTAAAGTTCCTCTCAACCCAAACCCTCCTGTGAATATATGATATTATGATGTAGCTGTTCAGCCCTGGACACAGCTATTCACACACTCTTTGACCACACTGAATGTCACGGGGAGCTGAGGGTTTTCCCCTCCTCGGTGACCATGTACTTGAAGAAATGTTAACATTCTGTTTGTGGTATTTTTAAGCAACTTTCCAGAAAACAAGGTTGAGTGTGCTTCCTGCCATTCAAGTGCCCTCAGAAGTCCCCATTCAGGTTTGCTGGGGCTGGGCAGGATCCTGCTCCCTCCCAGCTTATCAGCTGCAGCTGGGGTTGGGGGGTGGGCTGGGATTTGGTCTCTATGGGAAGTTTCATTTCCTGCTTCTAGGGCTGCCTGTGGCCACTGTAGAAGTCTTTGTAAAAGGAAAGACATTCTTTTCATTCTTTTTATTAACCCATTGGTGATCTCAGAGACACAAACCAAAATTGTCAGAAAAGCTCCAGATGCTATAGCTGCCATAAGCCCAACAGTACACAGCACCTAAAATTCCTGGTTTTGGTGTTTTTTTTTCATTTGTTTGTTTTTTTTTATAAAAAATAAGACTGATGGAGCAGAGGACAGCATTATTATATTTATGTTTGACAGCTGCCTCCAGTGAGGAGCCCAGCATCATAGCCCAGCAACTTAGAATGGCAAGTAAGGAGATAAATGCCAGAGGCGTTTTAAGCAGATGTAATACATTTCTTAAAGCTAAGCAATGCCTCAAACAATAGCTAAGTGATATAGTAACAGTATCAAAAAATGACCAGAGCTGCTTTTTTATCTCACTGGGAATATTTTGGCACAGAATAAAGCAAACTATGTGCTGAATTCATCTTCGCAGCCCTTCCCCACCCAGCGCTGACGCAGCTCCCCCGAGCTCTGTGGGCAGTCACGAAGTGAAGTTGCTGAGAAAAACAACTGAACCCCCTTCTGCCTCCCCACCCCACTCCCCTACCCCATGGCTGTAGGAGACCATCGTGTGGTGAAATGTGTGGTTCCCACCTGAACGAGGAGCTCCAGCTTCCTGTCATCCAGGAGGTGCACTTGGCATCTGCGGCCCTCCGTCATCTGCAAGAGAGAGAGAAGAGGAACGTGGGGTCAGGGCTTTCCAGCTCAGCACGTGGCTGCTGCCTTTCCTTCAGTGCAGGGCTTTCAGTTTGTGGGTGGGTTTTTTTTTGTTTTGGTTTGCTTTTGTTTATGTTTTAATGAATCCCCCTTCTTTTGGCACCCAGAGAAAGAAAAAAGCCCGAAAGAGAAAGGGAAAAAAGCCACCCTGGTAGCTGTCACGGAGCAGCATGTGGTGGCTGCTTGGATGCAGCTGCCAGGAGGAGGGTGAGGAGGTGGTTCCAGCCTGAAAAATGGGGCTGGGGGGATGGTTTGCAGGATAGGGCTTCCTGATATTTCATAGAGCAGCCTCTGGCTTCACAGCTGGCTTGGCTGGTGGAGGAGACAGACAGAGAAGTTTCCCCCCAAATTGTGATTCAACCATCCCAGAGGAACCACGGAGCCAGCAAGGCTCCTCCCTGGGCCCTGATGGTTCTCCCTGGGGTTGCACCAGCTGCTAGTTTGGGCCTGAATCCCAAAATGGGCTTGTCCTCCTTGGTATGTCCTACTTTTGATAGGACTCATTGTTCCAAAAGTGCTTCCAGACCAGTATAGTTTGTTGCAACTGTTAACAAACAACATCAACAAAACTTTCATGTATAGAAGATTTATAGACTTACAGAAGATTTCCAAGGTCCTGTAGATTAAAATGCTGAGAAATAAATGAGCTGTGGCCTGAGAAAACGCCTCTACAGTTGGTCAAACCCTTTCCTGTCTCTCCTCTTGCACAGAGCACTCTAAGTGAGGAGCAACTTTGCAGAGTTGCAGATCCCAACTCAGCCCAGCAAAGCCCTTCAGCACGTAGAGATACAATCCCACTATCTGCTAATGGCATAGGGGTTGCCTAAGCCTCTTTGGCTCTTGGAAATCCCTTCCTCAGCATGCCTGAGGCAGCACACAGCCAGGCCCCTTGGAATGGGCTCACCCCATGGCATTCCTGCACGCCCAGAGCCACAGCAGCCACAGCTCAGCCCCACAGTACGGATCAGGCCCATCACCCTCCAACCAAAGCACCTTCCTGAGCACTGCATGGATCCCCAGCTCAATTTAATGATATATCTTGCTATGGTAAGTCCCAAAGCACCACCAGAAGGGAGCAGAAGGTCCATGGAGACTGGCAGTGTGGGTAAAGGCTCTCAGGGATGCAGCTGCTGCAGCAGCCTGGGCATTTCTGCCCTCCACCCATGCAAACCCACCTTGCAGAGAATAGGGAGATATGGGCTTGGGGAATCAACTGAGTCAGCTTTGTGCTATAGATCTGTGGGCTAAAAATCACCCACTCTTGTGCCTTGATGGGTCTTGGAGGGGAGCTGGCAATGCCCCACCATCACATTCACTCATTGCACAATCCAGGGGTGTTTATGGTGACTGCCATGTGTCTACAGCCTTGGCCACCTCCAGCAGCATCACCCTCACCCTGCTCATTGCCAGCACTCAGCACAAGAGCCCAACAGGAGCTCCTGAGTCTTTCTGTTCTCCCGTCCTGGGGCCAGGGCAGACTGACCCTTCTCCTGGCCTTAAACTTTTCCTCCTAGCAAAAATCCATCACTGCCAACAGCTCTATTGACTCTCAAGCTGTCCATGCAAGATACTGAGTTTATTATGAGATAACTTCAGTCAAAATAAGCTTTTCCCTTCAACTCATTCCAAATCTGCAATCCTGGCATGCACAATCCCACAGGGTCCAAGCAGACTTTACCTCCTGTTACTCACACCCACACACCTCTGGAGTATGGTGTGCCCTAAATAACATCACTTTGCTTCTTGTTTTTTTGTGAGCACAACTGGAGTCCTGGCATTGCAGCTGAAGGAAAGCCTTGTAAAACAAGGCTGCTCATAAATGTCAGTCAGCTACCACCAGGGCAATAAATTGTCTTCTTAAGGGAGTTTTCTCCAGTAAATAATCCTATGCAAACTATGGCTTCTCATAAGGTATGTTACTTGGTGAGGGATATTTTTTTCGCTATGAATTCAAGAGCTTTCAGCTCAGTTGTAAAGCTATGCCAGGGACTCACAGAAGGGCTTTGCAATGCTTTGCCCTGCTCAGAATAAGAGTGATGGGGGCTGCGTTCATGCAGGGAGCTGCAATCTCTCTTTGCTGGGTGTCCCCAGCAGATAAAATTTGGAGTGGCTGAGCTCTGCTTCGGCATCTCTCTTGTCCTCTTACTGTCACGTATCTGCTGCATCCCCAAGATGGTGGGTACAGGCTGAATCTCAATTTTAATATGAGTTTACCCAAGGCAAGAGATAAAGGAGTGTGTTTATCATGGTGGGAACACGCATTGGCAGGGATGGAAATACAGTCCAGCTCTCATGCATTATGTTCCATTGGTTATACCAAAGTTAAAAGTAGGATAAAATAAGATGAAAGGGGGAAGAGAGAAAAATTTCTGCGATGTTTGACTTTGGGGGTTAGTGTTTCAGCAAAACACTTGCTTTATGTGTGGAGGTTATTCAGCTCTCCCTCTTTTTCCAACCCAGAGTCTTGTATCTCCTTAGTGCTTTCACTGCTTAAAGAAATCCCGAATGCAAACAGCTGCTGACATGAAATATCTGCATAAAGCAAAGCTCTGAAATTCAACACATGGCAGTTGACTGATTACAAGATATTTCATGGACATCCCTTGCAGAAAAGAGGGAGGGAAAGCACACTGCTTTCACATCAGCCTGTCCCCAGCACCTCTGTCCATCAGAAAAGTGGCTGTCAAAGACTATGATCACTTCTATGGCTTGGTCATGCAGTGTGTAGGCACACAGAAAGACATATGTGTTATTTTTTTAATGCCACTGTGTTTCTGTGCCTCCCAGGGGTCTGGAGGTTCATACTACATGTTAATGACCGCAGTTAGTGGCCCACAGGCTGTTTTCACCCAGGCTTTTCTGCACAAGAGAGGGTGAAGAGCTGCTGCAGGAGCTGCTGAGGATGCATCAACACTGCACAGGCTTGACAGGAAAAAGAGACCCAGCACTGACCCAAGTACAGCACAGACAGTGAGGGGGCTTCTGGTTTTGTCTTGGCTGATAGCCTGAAGCTCAGAAGGACCACAGCAAAATCTGTGGTTCATTTCCTTCCATAGACAGACAGGATGGTCAGTCATAGCAACAAATGTTGCTTTCCCAGAAGAAAAGCAAAGATGATATAAGATGGGCTTCCCACTTGTTATAAGCTAAAATATAATGTACCTGCCCTCCCTCCTTTCTGTTTTATTGTTCCACCAGGTGCTGGGTGCTTGAAGCCCACACTGCACGCTTTTTTGCATCATCAGATCAATGCAGACTGCTACTTTGTCAGAGCATGAAATGGGAACATCAGAAAGCACATTGAGAAGGAACTGATTTAGCACAGCCTGTCTGTGTGAAAATGGTGTTTCTGATGCTTTGCAGATCAACTGATCTGTGGTTTCTGCACTGCAATGGATGGGGCTGTGGCTGGCTCCAGGAGGACAAGTCAAGGCACCTCTTCTGCTTCTCTGTAACCAGAAAGGGGAAATCAACACCAAAGCCCTATAGATGGGAGAGTGGGAGCAGAAGGTCATTAAGCACGAGCTAAGCAGCACCAGAGTTTGGATGGAGGATGATCACAACATTTTCCACTCCTAAGGCTCTTACCCAAAGAAGGATGGGAGGAACTGAGAGCAAAGAGGCATAAAGGCACCATGAGGAAAACAAAATCCCAGCAAAGAGACAAGAATCAATAGCTGACCAGAGCTGTTGACAGAAGAGAAGGACACTTGATGTGGTAGGGAAGTGAAGGAGCTTACTATTAATGAAGTCCTGGGTTTCACTGCAAGCTCAGTGAGTGAGTTTACTTACACCAACAAAGCTCCCACTTTCCTTCTGAAGGGCCAGAGCCTTCTAGCCTAACTCCAAAAAGTATTAAATCAGGTGTTCAGTTTGATGTAACAGTTAAGATGCTCTCGATGCTCAAAGCAGAGGGAACTTCATTTGTTTAAGGTAGGTGGGAGAATTCCAGGGTGAGCTCCGTGGTTATTCCTGATGCTTGCTCAGCAGCCAGGATGCTGTATCCACATCAACCTCCCAAGTTTCCAATGCTTCCCAAGATGTGTGAGGAGGTGGGACTGTGTTACACACTCTGCAGTGCTAGCAGTGCATCCATATGGCAGGGAGCTGCACATGCCGGGTGTGAATATGGGCCACATGCATTTCATGGGCCAGACTTATAATAAACTGAGATGGAAATCATGCACCAAAATAGAGAACAGATTTTTTTTTCCCCCTCCCCCCCAAACAGCTCAGTACGTCACGTTTTTCTGAAAATCTGCCACTTCTCTCAGTGCCTGCACATGCAGCATGACCCCTGAGCGCTTGCAGAGCTGAGCATGAGAGTTTTTTAAAAGCTCTGTCATTTATACACAAGTGTGTAAAGACTGGGGATAGTATGTCTCCAATACACAAACACAGATGGTGCTTGTAAGGCAGGTGAAGATCTGACGGAATGTGTTTGTGTGGATGAGGTGCTGGGTTAGTGTGCAGGAGAGCTGACTGTGCCCAAGGCATGAGAGATTTCGCTGCTCCTTGGCTCCTGCACCCTGTGGATGGGAAAACTGATGCTGACATCCTTTACAAAATGCTTTGAGATCCATCAGTGAAAACAAGCCCTGATGTACATGCTTGTTCACTCTGATGCTACAGAAAGGAAATATCTCTAGTGGTTACTCATGGGACCTTCTGTTTTTCTCAAGGAAAGGATGTTTTAGGTACCTTTATCACAAGACTTTAAATCTCCTTTGGAGACTCCTACACAAATATTTACACAATGGGTTTCCTAGGGAAGGCAGGCTGGCTGTTGTTCTGCTCTGTGGCCTGAGCTGCTCTGGCAGCTGCCCTCCTCTCTGTTCATCTTTGCTCTGACTCCAAACAATTGTCTCAGACAATCCCACAAACTGTCTGATATGGCCCAAAACCCAGCACCATGCTCAGCTAAATCCCTCCTCACCCATTGCTTCCTCACTGAATTATCAGCAACTGCCCACAGACCTGATCCATCCAACACAGCTAGCGAAGGCAACGGGAGGAAACAGCTCCAAAGGGAACCTTTCCCTTTCAAAATGAAAGAAAAAAAAGTCTCCTGGTGAAAGTGCTGTCACGCTAAATAACTCACAGGCACAAATGCAAATGCTATTTCCAGTGGCAGTTCTATAAATATCCACGGCACATTCATTAGCCAATGACTGCAGAAAGAAAGAGGATTCCACGACTCAAATCAGAAATTATAATTGGAGGCAGAGTATTTCTTAAATGCTCAGTGCATTTAGGAAGAGTAAATTGCTATGCTAAATATACAAAAATCTGTGTCACTCTGCCCACCTTTTTGGACAGACCCACTGAAAGGAGATGGGGAGAGGAGACAGCCCACTGAGTACAATAAACTATTAGATTAAATATCCTCCTCCCACTTGACCACTTCTCACTGCATCCCCATCCTGACAACTCCTAAGCTTGCAGGGAGAGAGACAGAGGGGGAAAAACCGCTGTCCTTACCATGTCTGCACAGTTTATTTTGTGTATGTGGCAGCATTTCACTTTGCTGAATCGGGGACAGTTTTGCAAACATCTGTCTGTCGTGGTGGCCAGCAATGTCTCTTTGCTTGCCTGAATCCATCTGTCACCTCCTCTTCTACACTCACACTTCAAGGTCCTGGAGGAATGGACTAGCTTTCTTTTATATATCATTTGCTTGCAGAGCATCCTTTCCAGTTGCTGGTTTGTATCAGCATCGAATAAATAATAGCAGTGGTGACTGGGATGAGGGTGGCTCTGAGATTGTGTGCAAAGAGCTGGGATACATGGTTAATCCTTGCATGGGCACCTGGAGAGAGGGGACATGGTGACAGCTGGCTCTGTGCTTCATGGGAAGAAAAGCAGGATTGGCTGGGTGTGGGGAGCAAGCAAGGCTCTGCCCAGAGAGGCCTTTCCTCCAGGTTTGATCATTTTTGTAGTCATAGAATCACAGAATGGTTTGGGTTGGAAGGGACCTTGAAGATCACCCAGCTCAAATCACCCTGCACAGGCAGTGACAACCCCCACGTTGCTCCAAGCCCCATCCAACCTGGCCTTCAACATTTCCAGAGATGGGCCATAGGCAACCTGTGCCAGTGTCTCACCACCTGCACAGTAAGGAATTTCTTCCTATCAGCTAATGTAAATTTAACCCCTTTTCAGTTTGAAACCATTACCCCTATCCCTATACAACCTTTTACAAAGTTCCTCCACAGCTTTCATCCAGGTTCCCTTCAGGTATTGGAATGCCTGTAAGGTCTTACAGGAGCCTTCTCTTCTCCTGGTTGAACCACCCCAACTCTCTCATCATGTCTCAGAGGAGAGGTTCTCGATCTCTCTGATCATCTCTGTAGTCCTCCTCTGGACTTGCTCCAACATCTCCATGTCCTTCCTGTGTTGAAGGCTCCAGAACTGGACACAGCACTGCACAGTAGAGAAACACCTCCATGGACCTGCTGGCCATGCTTCTTTTGATGCAGCTTGGGATATGGTTGGCTTTATGGTCTGCAAGTGCACATTTCTGGCTCGTGTTGAGTCCTTCAGTTGTGACTCAGTGGGGACAATCCCTGAAGAAGAGGAGTGAGATGACTGGTGGTGTAAATCTGGTTTATCTGTCCCAGACATGGGGTCTGCATGCTGCCCTGTGCTGGATGAGATGCAGGTCATCCTGGTTTCCAACACTGCTCACACCATCTTGCTTTTCAGCCCCAATGCCCTCATGTACACTCACACATCCCCTTCACCCTTCAGGCAGACACAAGCTTCCAGCTGATGGAAGCTCTGAGGATGGGGAGACAGTCTGCAGAAGTGGTTGTTTCTGAAGACAAGCTCCATTGCCACGAGCCTTTTCCTAAACTAACAGTGGAAAATCTGGTTTGTAGGTATTTTTTTAAGAGGGAGAAACATGATTCAATTTGGCACAAGGCTCGTGGCACAGGAAGCACAGGTCTGTACAGCCTGCCCTGCCTGTGGGCAGACACAGTTCATAACATGGGCTGAGCTTTCTGAAAGAAGCCAATACAGAAGCACTGATGTTTCTCACTACAACATGTAGAAACCCATTAGACAATACTTCTGCTATTCAAATTTTATCAAGATTTTTTTAACTGAGAAGGCTATTTGGTGTTGTGGAGCAGGAGAGGTTAGCTGTAAGCCAGTTGGTTTTTCCCTAGGAAGAGTATCCCAGCTGTATCCTCATATATCCGCCATCAACTAGCAGTACTTCTGTAGAGGAATGAAGATGTTGCATATTCAAAGGAACAGGAACATCCTTTTAAGCATCCCTTTTCAAGGGAACTTGGAGGCAAATGGAGCTTTGGAGCTGAAAAGATGGGCCCAGGAATGATGCTGCAGATGTAGATAATGGTGATGCAAAGAGAAGTAGCCAAATGGCTGATACAAAACCAGGATCCAGCCTGTAAAGCTGCAGGGGCTTCCCTGTTTGGGAAGTTTTCTGAGGCCATGTAAAACACATACACAGTCCACAGCTGGACTGAATGGTCAGAAATTATACATTGCTGTATATACAATTATTATATACAATTGTATTATACAATGCTGCTGGATGCAGCATTTTCCATAAGTTTGATAGGACTGGAGGAATGTATCCTGTGCACGTTCTTTGGCTTTTGCAAACTTCTTTATCCCACCCCTCAAGAAAATCAATGTCCTTACCCATGGACTAGGGAATGGAGATGAAATTGTTGAAGCCATGGTTAGAAATACAGCTCCTGAACACCTCTCCTGTCCTACAGGGAGTGCTGCTGTTCCTTGGAGGAGCTCATGTTACCCATCGCATGGGGATCTGCACAGGGGATGGTTCAGAAGGGTTGCATCAAATGATGTGCTCATTTATGCCAATGCTCATTTGCCAGAAAGAGATAAAAAACCAAACAGCCTCAGTAATAAGCAAACAGGAGTCCTCCTTGGGAAAGGAGGTGGGATGCTGTGGCCATAATGTCACCCTGTGGAAGCAGGCTGTGAGAGGTGCAACCCAGCCATTGTGTTGATGTCGTTGGGGAGGGGGGATAATGGGAGAAAAATTAAGGCAAGCTAAAGGTTGAGTGACCTGGTGACTTCCCTGTTTTGTCTTGAGAGCTGACAAAAGAATTCCTGGCCTGCCCAGGGCCTCCTCGCTTCCTCTGTGCAGTGCTTTCCAGCTCTGCTTGAGTTCCCACATCACCCAAGGACATCTGCACAGGTTATTTCTCATGCTTCCTCTGAACAGTGCTCAGCAAAAATGCTCTGATTCAGCAAAGTACATACAGCCGTGTCCATAAATCCCATTTATTTCAGTGTGACATAAGCAAGTGTTTAAGTGGCTTACTGTATCGGGGCTGAAATGAAAACCCGTCTCCTATGGTCCTTAAGTCCATTTACAACATCAAGCAATAACTCTCAGGTGAACTTTAAAGCTGGGAACACCACATCTTAACCTTAAAACACTTGGTGTTTGAGCCATGCAGTTAGAATTAAATCTAATTCCAAGGCTGCATTTTAAGACAAGCAGGGTATTACCTGGCAGACGCCTAAATCACTGCTTGGAGAGGCCTGATTTCAGTTATATCCTGAGATAAGAAAAGTCCTTTCCTGGACAGGCTGGCTTCCTCACTAGAATGGAGGTTGTGCTGGTTTATGTCACGTATTGTTTTCTTTCTTCAAAATAATACAGATCTCAATCTTTTCAAACACAAAGGGAAGTAGAACACCTCGAGCCCTCCCTGCCTTCTGATGTTGATGTTGAGAGGGCAATCCCAATGCACACTTTGCCCTGTGTTGGACCCTCTCACCCTTGTAACTCATTCTGTTCCCTCTCTTGCCTAGTAGAAAAATAATTAGCCAGCTTAAAAATAAGTCAGTTTCCAAGCATTATCCCCAGTGTTTACAAGGCAGGAATGGAGAGTGTAGAAGCTTTGACATTGTTGGTCAGAGCATCTGAGCTCTGGAACTGAGGCTGACTGTAGGGAGGTGACAAGAGTTTTCAGTATTATTTATTATCTTAGACTAAAGGATTCACTAGACACAGATATTATAAACCACACAGATTTGCAACTCTTTCTGTGCTAAGAAGACGTGTGCCTTGATAAGCCTTCACTAAGCCAGGCAGTTATTCAGGTGATTCAATGTGGACACCTGCTCTAGGTCAATGTTTTGAGGTCAAGAACATGCCTGAGCTCTTAAAATCTTGCTTTGAAATGGAATCCTATAGCTATGTCCTCCTCTGACCTGGGAAGCTTGTGTTGCTCTTATACCCTTTTTGCATGTGCAGCTGCTTGTGCCCAGCAATGGGTAAGGGCTGTGCAGGGAATAAATAATAAATAAAGAATTGTGCAATTGAGGCAGCCCAGCTGCTCCCTCTCCCACCAGCTCAGGGTGTGCCTTGCAGTCAGTGCTTTTGTGCAGATGAGTTTTAATTGAGTCAGGGAATGGGGCCCTGAAATGCTGCTCCTCATTAATTTGTGACTTTTTTGCAGAGCAACCCCCCAAGCAATTTGCAATGAGCATTAAGGAGCATTTTTAAGCACAGTGAAACCCTTTGACCCATATGGAACCACTGCAACCAGAGGGTTGCTAGGGCAGCCTGTGGGCTGTGTGCACACTATGGACCTTGGGGCTATTAATCCATACTATGTTGTTCATCTCTATGCCAAAGCAATGCCCAAAGGCTTCACCAAAAACCATAGCAAATAATAAGCTCCCCTCATGCCTATGTTAACAAGACAACAACTAGATAATCTTCCTTGCTGCCAACTTCCTAGTCAAAACCCCAGATAACTTGCCCAATATGTAAACTTCTGAGCTTAGATACACTGTGTTAAGGCCATCTTTATTGTTTTGTTTCATTTCTTCCCCCATGGTGAACTCATTTTCTAGGTAATAATCACTTTAAGAAAAGTTCTGTAGTTTCATCCCATGTTTACACATTACATACAAGAGCTATGATCCATTCTTTGGGTTGCCAATCCTTAATGAACTCCAGATAAATAAATGTCAATGGCAGAACTAAAATGGGATGCTCAGAGGGAAAGAGGATAAAGGATCTTTGGCTTCTCTGTACAAGGACAAGGAGTGCAGTGCTTCATCCACTTTTAAGCACAGAAAACTGGGATATGTCCTGGGAAGGTCTCACTTCCCCTGGAAGAGCTCTGCATTTATTCTCTTGGCTGTGCACAAATGACATACAATGGTTGAAAGGAAAAGGATCTAAATTACCTTACAGGGCAATCCTTTACCAGTGCTGAACTGCACTAAGTCACAACAACCTCTCTGTGGGGACACTTGGTCACCTTGTTCATTCCCTACTACATAATGCAGCAAGCACCATTGAGTCATCCTCATGACAAAGACCATGTGGTTCTAAAGTACACAGCAATAGATTATTACTATTATTTTTCCCCAAAATGTTAGAATGTCTGTTAATCTCTCCTACGTCTGACTTTTAATTCCTTGTAAACATACACAAAAATGTAATTTTTGTACGGTTTCACACTTCAGACATGGCATATTTTCAGCAAACTGTTCCAGATATCACTCATTTGTGCATGCAGACAAGGGTAGTAATTACATGAGAGCATCCAAGACTTCTTGAAAAATATTTGCAGAACATATCATTTAGTTATAGAGTTATAGATGAGAACAGGACAATTTATTTGATATTGAAACAAGTGTGATTTGCTGGAGAAAGAAAAAAGAAAATCAATGTAGGTTCATAGGAAGATGACCAAAGTGACCTGAGGCAGTGGAAGCAGTAGTATTCATGAAATATGTTTATAGGATAAATTAAGATTTAAGGCTCAAAGTGTCCTTTTAGCACTCCTTAAGTGTTTTTTATCTGCTGTATCACTAAGCATTGGGAGGTGTGAGTGTTGATTGCCCTGATCAATGGAGCTAAGACACTGGGCAGTGCAGAGTGGGTCAATAGATGGCACTGAGCACTGCTCTATATAACACATAATAGAGAATACACTTACGTTAATCTGTGCACAGAAGTGTGTTGGGTCATTTTGGTTTGTTCGTTTGTTTATTTATTTATTTTTCTTGTTTTGAATAACTCTCTCACAACTGATATGCTTCCAGTGGAAAAAATATGTCACCGGGTTGTTTCCAGCCACTGCTCATCAGTGGGTTTGACACAGATTTGATTTAGAGAGCCAGGGCTGTGGCTGGTGCCAGGCTGGGCAGCTGCCAGGGGTTCTGCCCGAGCTGAAGCAGCTGAGAGAGTCCTCACTGGGTGGACATCATCCCCCAACAGGGTTTCATTGGGAGGACAGGGAGAGATGCAGAGTGCATGCAGATGACAAGCAGCTGACTCATCCTCAGAGATACAGGTGTTTGGGTGGGGGTTTTTTGGTGGGGTTTTTTTTGTTTGTTTGGGGTTTGTTTTTTTTTGTTTTTTAAACAGGACATGCAGAAGTCTGGTTTAACCATTTCTGCTCCTGCTTTGTTGAGGGGCACACCTTGTACTGAGCAGTGCAGAGCTGAGGCTACAGGACTGGGACATTTCCCATTGGCTCTTTCTGCACACCTAGATGGGTGAGGAACACCAAGGAGTCCTACCTGCCTTTCCTTGTCCTGGTAGCTCCTGATGCTGAGCACCAGCTCTACTCTGGTGTCAAGCAGGGAAAACTGCCTCCAGGGGACAGCCTTCCCATCAACCTTCTGGCTAATGCCATGATTTTGCTGCACCAAGAGCTCTTAGGTTATAGGTGCTGCAAGACCAGGTCCTGTCTGCATCAGGAGACTTCACAACATAATTAACATGGACATCCTGTGACCTCTGCACAGGAGCAGCCTGTAATATGTGCCTCTTTGCACCAGATGCCTTTGCCTTCTAAGAGCTAGGAAAGGATGTTCCTTTCTGGAAGAAGACCCAGCAGCTCTTTAATCCTGTGAAGAATCGATGCAGAAGAGTTAAGGATGGGAAGTGAAGAGACAAGAGCCTGATGCAATGTCTGCAAACTCAGCAGCTGGATCTGATACCTCTGAGCCCTCAGCTCCCAGGATTTGTTACCCATCTTGGAGAAGCCTTCAGCCACACAGGCAATTGGTTGTGCCTGCAAGAGGGGACTGAGAAAGCAAGGACACAGCTCAGCACCTTTAGATTCACAGGTTTCCCCCAGAATCACCAAGAGTAGTCTCAGAGCCTTTCACCTTCCGTGGTGCAACACAAAGGCAAAGCAGACTCAGGGCTTTCCTCCAGCTCCCCCCTGGTCTCAGTGTCCCCCATTCCCACCACCTCCTGAAGCACAAGCCCTGGTGACTCCTTCAGTGGCTTCAAAGCATGGAGGGGAGCCCAGATCACTTCAGACAGTGAAAGCTTTTTTTGAAGTCTTTTGGTCTTCCCTGGTCAGAATTGCAGAAGACAGTGGAAGTTATTTTCCAGTTTGTTTTTTTTCCAGCATGCTTCCACACTGGTGTGTATGTGCACAAAGCAAGCACTGTATCTGATTACATGTCCCCTAAATCATCCATGTCCCCTTGAGTGCCCCATTTCACTGGGAAATGAGGGTGCCTGGTGGTCCACAGGTGCCTGGTGGTCCACAGGCACATACATGGTAGCCACGTGTTGAGATGATGGGCATCTTCACAAAACCATAGCTGGGGACAGCCAGGGGAGATACCCTCCATGCACAGCAAGGACAAATCTGTTTTTAAAGGTGGAAAGAGCTCCATCCACATTCCTCTCTCTAGGGTGGGGGCCATGTTTCAACTTCAGGTCTTGTGCTTTCTTTCCAAGCTGCTCATTGATGTGACAGGTTGTCCTGCACAAACCCAGTGTGAAAGCAGCAGGGTGACCCCGTGGCTGCTCCTCTATCTGCAAAGCACTTCCCAGCATGAAATATTCCAGCTGGGATGGATGGGATGCCAACAGTGCTTGCAGCATGTGTGGTTCCACGTGGTCAGGAAACCCAAACATGGGTGGATTTATTTTGATTGGGAGATCTGGGAACTTCTAAGAAGAAAAGAAAATAATAAAATAACCTAAACACAGAGCCTGAGCTGTGCAGGTTGGCAAGCCCAAGAGCTGTTGCCAAAATGCTACCTGTTACACGTGGTACCCATGTACACACAAAGGATTTCTGTAGCCAAAATGAGAGTATCAACATTTTTTCAGTTTTCAGCTTTTGAGGAGATTGTCAGTGGACACTTTCACAGCAGCTTCAAGTAAAAAAGGCTCATTTTGCCTCCCTTTTTGTGCCCTCAAAGACTTTTCCTAAAGATTACTACACTGGGTCATGCCATATCCCACTAATGCAGAGAGGGTGAAAAGGACATTTTCCCACCCACGACCAATCTTTTCTTGATGGTGGGACAAAGCAATAGCTTAACATCACATGAAAACGTCACACCACAGCTCAGGACAGAGCAGAAGGATGCTGTATCTGCTAAGAAAGGAGACAGAGGGGGTTGTAAACAGGAGTATAATTTACTGCACTGGAAATCAGATGTTCCCTGGTCCCCACTGTGCTTCACAGCTAGGCAAGGGCTGACATGCCACCCCATGGGGATGCTCCTCGTGTAACTGGCACCATGCAGGGACGTACAGAGCAGTATAGCACAGCCACAAAGCAGGGATGCACTGGGAAAGGGAGAAACCTCAAGTTCTTCTGCTTATTTTGGAAGGCACCCTACTAGAGACTGATGTAGGCAAGGAATAACCCTTCAGGTTGTCACTGACCCACAAGTAGGAGGAGTGCAAAGGTGACTTGGGGCAGAGTGAGGAAGGACCAAACCCTACATGCTTGTGATTCACCAAAATGAAAGTGCTCCCAGAAACTCAGAGGTGATCAAATGTCTGTCTGGGGCACCTGTTCAGTGTCAGATCAGAAAGAAAAGCAGTCAAGGTTATTTTGGTTTTAATGGGATTCATCTCCAGAGCAGAAGACAGGGACTCCAACTCATTGTGCAGCCTCAGAAAATCATTTGTGGCTTTGTAGGAGAGGGAATCCATACTAAAATTTAAAAGAGGGCTTGGAATTAAGTTGTTAAAAGTCTGAGATAAGGAGAAGTATCAAGGGATGGAGTCAGCTGCAGTGGTCCCCAAGGCCACACTGGGCAAACCTCTGCTGACTTAGGGAACTGTATAGCCTGAGAGAGACTGGGACAAACTGGGATTTGGAGCTGGAGGTGTCTTGCAAGCAATTCAGCTGCAGCTTAGCCTTGTCAGACCTTGCTGCCTGCTAAGCTCTGCTTGCACTGGGTCTACAGGACAACCAGAACATCCAGCCCCTGGAAAGGGTGAGCCAGCAAAGGATGGCTGGAGATTTACTGCCAAGTGACCTTGGGCTCCAGCTCTGCACCCCATCCTATGATGAATCTTGAGGACCCTAGGGTACCACTGTCACCTGCTCTCATGGGTCACCCCTCAGCACTGCCTCTCCCAGACAGAAGGAGATTGTGACTGCAGCAGAGAGAATCAGGAATACTGACCTCCACAGTTTTGAGGGGAAGACACCTAAGGTCCCTGACAGCATGGCCCATGCCTGAGAGGAGCCTTTGCTCATCCCAAAGATCCAGCCTGCTCCTGCTTGGCTTGCACAAAGTGGGTGACACTGCCTGACTGCACCTTTGGGGTACTAAGCACTGACCCCAAATGTAGTTGCTGTTGGATCAACACACTTCTCTTACACCTCCACTGTGTGCCTCACCCCTCCCACATTGCATGACCCTTGCCTCTCCTTCAACATCCTACCACACTGGGACTTCAGACTTCAGTCACATCTAAGCCCCTTTCAAATTCTCCCTAACACGGCTTTTTCTCCCTCATTTTATGCCACAAAGTTTTACTTTGCCTTTACTACCTGTTAAGCTGCATTCAAACCTTCTGCTGTTATTTATAAGCAAGAAACAAAGAGGATATGCAGGACTGTAATTACCTGTGATCCATGGGACTAGGCTACCTGACTTGGGAAGTCTTTTTCAGTCTTACGTCCCTGCTAACAACACCCAGGACACTAACCAAAGCTTTTAGCTAAACAATGTGATATGATCCCTACAGAAGGTGCTCCCTGTGCCAAGAGCTGCTGCATTGCTGTGTGGTCCTGAGTGATCCAGTGCTCTGCCCACAGGTATCGCCAAATATTGACTTGCATTTTAAATACAATAATCAGCTCAGAGACACAGCAGCAGGACTGTCAAAAACCAGAAGAAATAGGGAGCTTCCCCAGTGGGTTGTAAGTAGCTGAGTAGTGTATCTATGCTGAAATGATGGCAGAGATCCCATATTTCTAGCCTGGGTGTTTAAAAAACCACCTAAGAACAAAATGTTTATTTTATGTGATCCTCACTGCAGGAATTGATCTGGACAGGGCCACTCGCAGCACCAGGGATGACCAACACCAGCTCTCATTGTCTCCTTCAGCCTGCTCAGTCTTTAGAGACACACAGCTGACCTTCACAGGATCACAGAATGTTAGGGGGTGGAAGGGACCTTAAAAGATCATCCACTCCAACACCCCTGCCAGAGCAGGGTCACCTAGAGCAGGTCACACAGGAACACATCCAGGAGGGTTTTGAATGTCTCCAGAGAAAGAGATTCCACAGCCTCACTGGGCAGCCTGTTCCAGTGCTCTGTCACTCTCACAGTGAAAAAGCTTTTCCTTACATTTACACGAAACCTTCTATGGTCCAGCTTGCACCTATTATACCTTATCCTATTGTTGGACATCACTGAGAAAAGCCTGGGTCCATCCTACTTGCCCTTTATATATTTAGAAGCATTAATGAGGTTGATGTGAGGTGGTATTGAGACTGCAGACCCCTCAAATTATCCTCTCTCGTAACAAGAAGTGACATCTCCTTCTGCACAGCCCCCTTGCTCAGTGGCACCGCGGGGCTGTGGAAACTTCCTCCTGGGGCACCATCCCCACTTGACACTGGAACTCAAAACCTCCTTAAAAGACACCAGTATGTGGAAGAAGACAAGGTACCAGTCACTTGTGTCAGGAAGGTAAAGACAAGCGGCTCTGAGCCACCAACCCGAGCTGGTGCACCATCACCCGGCCAGGGTCAGCATCGCGGGTTCAAGTCAGTGTGCAGGCAGCTGAGTGGGCAGCAGCCGGACCCCTACCACCTCCGCAAGGAGAGAGGGGAACAATCTGATAGTTCGAGCTCTATTGAGATCTCCCTGGTGCCTGGCAGGAGATTTTAGGCAGAGAAAATGGCACAGACACCCATCCCAGTAACAGAGCCCTCCGTGCGTGGGAAGGGGATGGTCATCAAACCCCAGGGGCCGATTTAGTCCGAGACACTCCAGGATCCAGCTGGCCCTGGGCAGAGCCGGGCTTTCACCTCACTCGGTACCGAAGGCACCGGGAAAGCCCAGCTCAGCCGTGCCCGCCAAGTGCGGAGCGCAAGCAGAAGCACCACACCCCCTTCCCGGCGGAAAAGGCGAATGGTGCCGGGCTTTTTGTTCAGGACAAGGCTTCAAAATCCCAAACCAAACCAAGGAGCTGAGAGTTCAGCTTTCCCTGCGCCCTAGCTTGCCTGAGAGGGGAGATTTGCTCGCTCGCTCCCGCATCTGTGCGTGTTGCATTGCTAAACCGCTGCCAGGGCTATTATTAGAAACAATTGTCTCTCCTGGAAATTTTACATACAAGCTTGAAACAACTTTTCTCATTCCCCCCCCCCCCCCCCCAGCAGCAAGAGGGCTAACAATGCGGCCGAGAAACCCTCCTTATGCAGAGCATGTCTGCAAGGCATGCAGATCCACCCAGGCAAGCACAGTTTGGAAGCTGAGATATTTATGTATCTTTTCTAGCCCTGGGTCTGAAGCAACTTTTCTTGTCCTGCTTTAGGAAAAGGTGCACAGAGGAAAGGAAAATCAGGCCAAGGGGGTTACCCTTTGCGAAGCCCCCAGCTCTGAATTAAACTTGCTGCAGCCATTTGGAAGGGAAGGAGCAGTCCATCTTAGCGGTCAGTGGGGACAGGCATCGACATTACTGGGGCGGGGGGCGACGGGGAGGGGGGGGGAAGAAATCACAGCACCAGCTTCTGTCCCCCACACCCTCTCGTTCCCTCTGGTGCAGAAAAAACAGCCGCCGAGATCGTCTCCCTTACTCGCCCACCAAATTCAGGGGATTGGGTGGAGGCTTTCTGGTTGTTTGTATTTTTTTTTTTTTTTGAGGGGTGGGGGGAAGGATAGGGACAGCAGCTGCTGCCCACATTTGTCTCTGAGATAAATGGAGGGAGGGGGGCGTGGAGCAGCCCGCACACTGCGGCTGGGCTCTCCCCGCGGGGCCGGGGCTGGAAGGGGAGCCCCGGCCCTCCTTCCCTCCCCTCGGCAGACAAAGACCCCGTTACCTTTTCCCGCTCTCTCGGCGGCTCCGGTGGCCCCTCAGCTCCAAGCCCAGGACGAGAGCATCTCCCTCGGCTGCACCAGCCTGGCCAGGCCTCGGCTCTACCGCACCGCATCCATCGCCCGCCGCTCCGCCGGGGGATGCGCGGGGCCGGTTCGGCCCTTCCCTCCGCTCCCGGCCGGCTCCCCGAGCGGTCCTAGGGCGGTCCCATGCTCCGTGCCGGGATGCTGTAACGCTCCTTTTCCCTCTTCTTTTACCCTTTCCCCGCCTGCCGGCCCCTGGCACCCGGCTCCTGCGCGGCCGCTGCCGCGCTGCGAGGCTGGAGCCGGGGAGGGAGGAGGAGGAGGAGGGGGAAGAAGGAGGAGGAAGGAGGGAGGAGGGCAGCGAGCAGCAGTTGGCGCTGGGTCATGTGAAACAGATGAACCCGGCTCGGGCCTGCCAACATCTGGGCTCTTCCTCGGCTCTGGGAGGAGGATGAAGGAATGGAAGGATGGAGGGAGGAAGCTTTGAGGGCATTCACCCCCTCCCTCCCCACGCCTGCACACCTGGAGGTGATAAAGGAGAGTGGGGAGGGCAGCAGGGATGCTCCCAGTGCTCACACAGCCCCGGCAGGGAGGAAGAGAAGGGCAGCAGGGACCTCTGGGCACCTATGGAGCTAGGCAGAGCAGCTCCTGCCAGGCTGAAGCCCTGGGGGGCATCTTGCCTTCTCCTGGTGATTTTCCCTCCTGCTCCTGGCTGGAAGTAGGGTGCAGCTTGTGATGGTGTAAAAGTGCACCCACCAGCAGAGGATGCTGCCAGATGATAAAGCATCTTTACAGACTACATTAGCAGTAGCCCTTGTGCAGTATTATTACTATTAATAATTAGATCAGTCAAGAATATGTATGGACCCCTCTAAAAGTGCTTATTTTTTGCTTTAAACCAGTGCAGTACGAAGCACCCATGCCACAACACCTGGGGTTAGAGCTCTGACTTGCTGATTTGCCTTCCTGTCAGAATTTTCTTTTTGGGACTGGGGTTATTCCCACCAGGTAAAACCCTGAGGTTGCTGTTGTGCCACGCTGAGGCACGCTAAGGCTGCCCAAAAAGAGAATTGCTGTGGGAGGGAGATGAGACTTCTCCTTCATTTGTTTTCAGTAGGCATTAATGCCCTTGCCCACAAGTTTGCTCATGGTGAGGATGGAGCTGATTTCACACAGGATCTCAGAAATTTCCTATTTGCCCTGTAGGAAAACGAAAAAGTCTCTCTCCCAGCAAGGTGATGGTGAGTGAGCTATATGTGTGGTTGTAGCAAGGGGTGTTTCTGGGTTTGATCTGCTGTGAGACTGCAAGCCAAGCCCATATCAGCATGGAAATGCCACAAACCTTGGTGTTGTCTCCTCTGCAATGGGTTTCAGGAGGCAGTGAGCTGCAAAGTGCTTTCAGGTACAACAACCAAATACAAGAGGATGAACACAGTTCCCTCTGCTGCCTTTAAGGGCACAGACATTAGAAAAACAGAGCTGGGTACGTAGCCACAAGCAGGCTCACCCATCCAGCACCCTCCACCCGTGGGAATGGCTTTGATTAAGGGGATAAATACAGAGGTAGCTCTGGCCTCTGGCTGCTGAGGGTTAAGAGCAAGAGGCTGAGGTGACCCATCTCTGCCCTGGGGACTATCCCAAGATCAGGACACAGTGACAAGAGGCAGAAAAGGTCACCATTTCTGCCCCAGGAAAAACGGTGGAATCATGACTACATTGCAAGGGTAAAGCTTGGACTGTTCTGGGCAGATCTAATCCACATCTAGATCAGGCCACTGAAGTATCCCCAAGGGGCAAACCACCAAAACACAAACTTCAAAACCTCATGGAATTTTAAACACAATCTAAGAGAGGGCTAAAATTTCAAGTTGCCTCCTAAAGGCTGTTTTGCTCTTTTCCTTCCACAAAAGTCACAACATATCTCAAGCAGGTTCTGCCATCTTCAGTGGTGATGGTGAAGAAAACCAAGCCAACCCCAGACACAGCTCAGCCCTCTTCCTGAACCTTGTTCAGGACTCCCAACGAAAAATCACCTTCCCAGACTGTCTTTCACTAAAACAGGAGGTGAAGCTGCTTCAAAGATGCACTCACCATGCAGATTCCTGATTGTGCTTGTTGCTCTACGGGAATATGCCAAGGAAATGGACTTTAGCCTTAAGGCAGGAATATCCTTCATGTAGCAAAGCCCCAAGGCAATCTCCCCACCCATGGCTGCATGGCACATGTTGCCTTTGGAGGTAACTCATCCTCCCCTGGCAGGATCTGCCTCCAAACCCAGAGCAGAGCCAGGATGTGGTGCAGCATTAATCAGCTGGTGATAATAGAGCTCTGTGGTGGGTTAAAGAAACAGCAACAGAGCTTGGAAGCCTCTAGTTGGAAAGTAATTTGTTTCATGCATAGCAGCAAAAACTGGAAAGCAAGGCTTGCTCTGCCCAGAAATGCAATTTTCAGTTTTCAGTTCAGGAGTGGGCGCTTTCATGGACTTAGATTGAATTTACAGCTCCCCACAATAGTCTGGTCTCTGCCTTTGGCACAAAGCCTGGAAAAGCAGACATGGGTTTTGGACTGGTCAGATGGCAAGAAAACATCCTTTCTCATGCCCCATGAGAAGCTGGAATTGTCTATGAGAGATCCCCAAAGAGCATCCCATCACTGCTTGATTCTAATAGTGTACTTCAGCACCTTTGGGACACCAGTTAGTTAGTTTATGTTACAAGGAGGGGCTGGAGTCACAGACCAATTGACTGACAGGTGTCATGCCAGGGAACCTCTCTGGGATAGAAATACATGGGAAGCTCCTTAGTTTCCCAGGTTTAATGGCTCAACACCTCCATATCCTTTAAGAGCTCTCATACAGAAAGTGAGGCGGGATCACCACACTTATGAAATGGCAAGGTACATCCTCCTCAGATCCCTTGCAAGGATTTACCCTTCCTGCCCATCCAGGACAACATTCACAGCACTCTTCCTAAAGAAAGTTTGATATGATTTGGTACAAGGGGGTTAAAATTTCCTGCAGTGGTGGGAGATATTTCTGCTACAAACAATATATATAACAATAATAAAAAAAGTTACTCATATGAGTGAAAGTAACATTATCTAGGTATCCGATGGAGCTAACAAAGAACTTAGAAATGGGGACTGATTCTTAGAATGTGGAAAGACAGCAGAGCGTTGGCCCTGACAAGAGCTGATTATGAAAGCCCAACCAGAAAGAGCTGGTTTTCTCCAGAACTGGACAAGGAATTTGCTCCAGATCAATCTCTGCAGTTTCTTGCACAAGTCCTTCCTAGAAAACCTGTGGCCAGCCCTGAGCTGATGCCCTGGTAGCAGGGTGATACCCTGAGGTATTAGCACAGCAGGGTGGAAGAGAGGGTCTGTGGAGGGTATAGAGCAACTTCTGCAGGGTATTTGGGGTCTGTCAGTAGAGGGGAACAGAAGTTCTCAGAGTGGCTGTAGACCTCAACAAGAAGAAAACCTATTCAGGGTTGAAGAGTGAGACAAGGGGGAGACAAGATGCTTTTGGGCATCTTTCTTCCCAGCCTTGCCCATTTTGGTGAGATGGGGCAGCAGGGGATGTGAAAGGGCCTCCTGAATGAAGAGCAAATGCTGTCTGCAGTATTAGGGTGCAGTGACCTGAGCCCTGCAGCTCTCTGATGGTGTTGGGGAGAGCTGCCAGCCTGGTGTCACAGCTGTGCAAACACACAAGTGGGGCTGTTAGAGGTGTGGAAAATTAAACTGATAAACTGATAAACCATGGGGTAGGGGTAGACTGCTGGGCATGCAGCCTGCTGTGTCCAGTAGCAGCTAAGAGACCACCAGGTCTGGGACCAGTAGCCCAAGGAGGACACTGAAGCCTGACAGAACCTTGCAAGGCATGCAGGGCTTGTTGCTGGTTCAGTGAAATGGCTGCTGATGCCTCCACCACCTTGCTTGCAGTCCACAGGAGGATGGCTGCAGGGCAGTGCAATGGCAATGGCAATGCCTTGTGTCTCCCAGAGTTTGCTCTCCCCTTCTTCCTTTCCCAGACAGACACTCTGTGATTCAGATTGCCTCAATAGCATCCTTTCAGGAAAAAAAATAAAAAAAAGCAGTTGCCTGCTGAACATTCCTCTCTTACATAATTCAGCAGTTGTAGCAAGAGGTCTTTCCTTCAAGGAGCTCTATAATTTCACAAGGTCTCCGGAATTGTCAATACCCAACCAATATGGCCTGGCAGCAAAAATTCAGCCCAGAGGCAGCAAAGCTGCTGTCACGACAGTGATGAGAAGCAGGTGATAGCTGTGTTTCTTCCAAGCTGGTTTGTATCATGGCAAGTCCCAAAAAGAGACCAGGAACCCAAATATTTAACTTTGACATACACAGAGGGAAGCGTCCAGCAAGCAGATGCCTCTACCCCAAAATAATACCCTGCTGATTCCTTTTTATTGGTTCCTGATAACAAAGCAAAGGAAGAAACACCATTGCCTTGTGCTGGCAAACTGCTGTTGGTAATTCATTTCCACTCCTGTTAGCAAAGATTAAAGCATCAAAATACTTTACAGGGAACGTGGTGGTAGGGCTGTGGGTGCCATCAAAATGTGCGAGATGTTACATGAACATTTCTGGTATTTTCAGAAAAACTTAATGAATATTGTCTATCCCAGAACTGCATTAATTAGCACTAACAGTTTGGAGGAGATGTCATGTCATGAAGGAATATTCACACTTACTTGATGAGCTGCATCCATAAGTGGTGCAGTGCTTTGCAGAAGTCAGTGTTATTTCCCCCATAACTGGTGAGGGAAATGCTTTCAAAGAATATTTAGGATTTGCTGGATGTATCTAACTACCCAACTCCCTGTGGGAGGTGTTTAAGGGCCTAAGTCCTGTTGATTGCAAAACTCATAACTCGTAATATTTGAGTGGAAGTAGAAGATTAAAAGGACCCAAAACTTTAAAAGCAACACGGATCTATGTAACTTTGGAACTGAAATCCATTTTCAGAGATTTTCAGATATAATCTGTTGGGCACAAGAGAATCTCACTGTGAATCAATGCACTCTAATCATAGCAAGGGTCAGCCTGGAAAATCAGGTGTCAGGTCAATTCATGTGGTTCCTCTGAAATTCATGGTATAGAATGGTCTGGTCTGCACATGAGCTATGATGTATGTTGGCTGCAGAAGAAGCAAAGGCTGAGGCTGAGTCTTTTCAGCTGAAACAGTTGGTATCCTCCATGCACTGAATATGTCTTGGTGCTGGGAAGTAGAAAAGGGATTGATGTGACCCAACGGATCACTCAGCCTGCCCTCAGCTGCTTTCATGGACCAGACCCAGGAAAAGAGAGATGGAGGGTTGTGTGTACCACTTCCAAACCTGCCCCCATCCTGCATTTTCCCTATAGAACAGGTTGGGATGAATTGTGACCTTGAGATAACTAATGCTGAGAACTTCAGAAACCAGGAGGAAGCCACTGGGATCTCATTCAGAAAAGTAAAATGAAATTACATGTAGCTGGATTGGGAGCACATGTAGTTTTGCATGTGCAATACCAACCAGTGCGGAGCACTTCAAACTGGGAAGATCTCCAAGGTTATTGAGTGAACCACAAGATGTTTCTAGTTAAGCCTTCCACAGGAACCTTCACTTCTGAGATGCTCTGTGGGTGTTGTTTCCCATGCCATGCATTCATTAGTTTCCAGGACAATCCCTTAAGTAACTGGGGCACAAAAGGAGTGGGGGGAGGGAGAAGCAGGACTTTTAGCTTTGGACAAAATAAGCCTCCAGGACATCTGATTAATTTTCACAGAGACTCTACTTAAAGGATCTCAGCTGAAGAGGGAAGTAAGCAGACCTTGGTGTTCCTAAAGGGCTGGGGCAATAAATCCTCCTTTCATTAGGCGAAGAAACCCCATGCTGGCAGGATTACTGTTCAGGAAAACGAAGCTTGCTCTTCATGAGGCAACTGAAATGGATGGTGGGGATCAAAACAACTCCAGCTGGTTGGTGCTATGAGCTGTGGGCTGGCAAATCCTGCCTGATGCCTCCAGCTTCAGCCTGGGGCTGATGCAGAGAGGGACAAGGATCACGTGTAAGTTGTCCGTGTCCCAGTTAGCTCCAGGTAATCCTGGCATCCACGAGGCCAAACAAAGGGAACAGCTGAAGGCTGGATGAGGGAATAAAGATGAGCCAGTCGTGCCAGCAGCCCTGCCTGTGTCATCCATGCCTCAGTGGAGTTGTGGTGGGGAAAGGAGCCATTCCTGCAGTTCTGCCCACTTTGCATCCATGTGGGGCTGGGAGAGAGAGGAAGAAAGAAGGAAATCTTCCCAATGGAAAGTGCTGGGAGACATCTCTGTCTTTGTAGGAGGAATAGGAGTGGTGAGGGGTTCTCCTCTCTGCTGAGTTCAGGTTCTCACCAATCCTTTCCACCACCCCATGGAGTGGAGGGGATATGTGGGACCCTGCTGCCCTTTTCTTCAAAGCTGAGCAAAGCTCAGACTCCGGAACCGCTTCCTGTTATCTGAATATTGCCATTTTCACCTGAAATGTCCTGAAAACAGATCAATGCAGGTAAGAGAGGATGTGGCAGGGTCCCCTTCCATCCATAAAATATGCTGTGTGGTGGTGGGACTTGAAGCCACCTTTTCCCAAGGGAGAGGAGGAGCAGAGGCTGATGGAGGAGATGGGTGGTAGCAGCATGGAGGAAACTCAGAAAACACTCCTAGTGCTGGGGAAGGGCAGTGTTTGGCTGGGGGAGAGCTGGTGAGATGCTTGCAGATCACTGACATGACCACATTGCAGAAAGAAAAAAATAATGCAACTGGTAAGAGGAAATCTTGTTCTTCCAAAGGCAAGTGAACCAACCTCATTTATACCAGGGATCTGCTGAGTGAATGGTGAGAACCTGAGAGCAAGGCTGGAAAATGCTGTGATTATTCTCCCCACAGAGTCCTCAAATGTTGCAGTTCACCAGAGCTGGTGAAAGCCACTCAAAAGCCTTCTTGGATAAAGACAGCACAGGTAATTGTGAAGCACATCAGCTGAGAGATCTGTGCCCAGAAATGTGCCTCCTGTTAAGCAAGATCTGTGTGTACCTCTCTCATGGAACTACATCATGAAGTGCTTTCTTTTGCAGAGAGGAATAAAATAATTTTTGCTTGTTTAGCTTTTTGTACTGAAGTAGCCTCTGTACTTTGCATGACTTCAGATTTGAAGAATATTTTTGTAGTTTCACACTGCCTTCTACCGAGGCTTGCAAAACTAACATCACTTGGAAAAGCTTTCCATTTCAAAGGGTGCTGCATTTTGGAGAAAATCCTGAGAACATTCCAAACTGGCGTTTAAATACTTATTAACAGCTTTTACTGAATAAATTTGTAAAAAAGCAAAAGCCAGTTAGACAATGCTTTCAATACCTCACTGCAACATTAAAAAGGGGGCTCATGAGATACTAAAGTGGCACAGCAAAATGACAATCTTAGCAATTGAAATAAAAAATTATGTAAACTTAATTTCCGATTTCTCTTACTTTTCAGTCATAATTTTGATTTCTTAAAATCTTTGTCCCTACTCTGTTGCTTGCCCCCAAAACTAAATCAGGGAAACCTCCTGGCTGTAGTAGGCAACAGCTGTTCTAGCCAAAGCTATGGTAGGGCTTAGTCATGGGCAGCCTAACTTCTGACAGAGGTGTGGTTTTTAAAGTAACCCTTGCTTCATATTGAAAGTTTCCACTATCTCTGTGATGCAAGATCATTACCTAAGTTAAGCAGATGGGAAAATGGAGTCAGAGAGGGATCAATTTACCTGGATAAGATTCCATACCAAACTGGAGAGAGGGAGACCCAGGAATAAATTGCAAACCTTGGGACACCAAAGCCTTTGTGTTAACCTGAGACCCTTCTTCCCCAGCTAATGAATCAGTAATTAACAAAGGCTGCTTCATTTCTGACAGTCTAATTGGTGATTTCTACTTTACACTTTAGTTAATTTTGGCTTTTTAAATCTTTATAAGGCAAAGACAGGAAGCAAACAGAAAACAAATCTTGGAACAAGGAAGCTCTTGTGTCACAGAAGTACAATGAACAGGTCTTATTTGCCAGAAAGTATTTATCTGACCAGTAATGTTTGCATTTAGGCCCAGTCAATTGCTTTAATAACAAACACCCAAATTACATTTAATATGAAAACATTTTAAATGGACTCAGCATCTTCTAAATAAACACTGCCAGAGCCGAAGGCTCAGTGTTACTTGATTTAGTGTTTAACTTGAGTCTAATTGCTGAGTATCTGACATCTCTGGGAGCAGGAGCTTCTATTACTCATCTGAACACAATTTCATTTCATTACTGAAGCACACCAGGAATAAAACTCCTGGTACCCTGTCCAGGGCAGTCACCACAAGATTACCTCAGCTAAGGAGATTGAAGTCCTTTTGATTAATTCACTCCATAAAGGTCGCTCATTTCCCCTCTGTACACGTGGTGGCCTGGTTTCTGAGCACAGTTTGCTCCAAGCAATGTCTCTGCCAAGTCCAGCTGTGCTTGTACAGGGTCACATAGACCCAGAGCTGCTGGAGACCAGCCCTGAAAAGGGCAGGAGAGCCTGGAAGTGGCCTACCCATGGGACTGAGCAGTCCTTGCTGGCTGTGAGTTGGCATGGGATGAGTCTTGGGTAGCAATGCCTGCTTTGAGGACTGTGTCTGTCCCTATGGCTGTAATGGGCACATGGGAGACTGTGTGATAAATGGAACTGATATTTTCTGCACAAAAAATAAAGATATGAGAAGCTCAGACTTATGCATCCTGAGGGCGATCTGAAACCACAGAGCCCTTTGCATGGGAAGTGTGGAGGTTTTACCTTGTAGCTGTGGTAGCTTCAACAACAGCCCCCTGACTCAGCTTCTCATTCCCTGCTCCATTTTTGATGGAAAGGTTGGAGAAAAGGCAGTGTACTGATTCCTAAAAGATAAGCATTAAGCATCCAGTCCCCCTTTTGTCAACAGCTCTGACCTGGTTGGTGCTACCTCCGAGCTAGGATTTGCTGTCAATATGTGGGACTTGAACCATAGCACCTTCTCCCCTTGACTCCTGGAAGTGGGTATCAGAAGATATTTGGTCTCTGAAGACTAATCAACCCCATCAGCTGCTCAACCACCAGCAAAACCAGTGCTTGCTGGCCACTGTAGTGGTAGTTTCTGCAGCTCTGTTGTGTCATTGCAGTCTTTGAGCTACAACTGGGTGCCTGTTTTTAGGAGAAGGAAGGACACTTTTGTGGTCAGGTCTATTCTCTCTCACCCATTTCTCAGTGATATTTTGCCTCATGCTCGCTCTCTATCCTCACCTATAACCTGAATTTGATCATAACACACTTCTCTCTCTCCTAGGAGGACTGTGAAGTATAACTCCTTAAGCCCTGAGAGGTGAACATGGACTTTGAACATAACACAAAAGTCAGCTCTTGCTAAGGTGATAGTTTTTACAATGATTCTTTGGTCTTTTTATTCAAAAAAGGGGGATAAATTATATTCACACTGGCTACAGCAGCATATGTCACAGGTCAGATAGGGTACATGGAAATTAAGCCATGCAGCTTAATAAACTGACTAATGAGAGACTAATATTTGGGTTTTGGCTTTGCAGGAACACTGTGATGGTGACTGCAATCTTAGTTTATAATGTTTTGAGTATATGAAAAATATTTTCAAATTAAGTGTATTGGAAGGGTTGTTATTAAAGTGATTGAACAGGCTTCAATACAATTATGGTTGCTCAAATGCTTATTTTCAGGCTAAACAAGAATTTCCTAGCCAGTTCTTATGGGAGAAAGAGAGGAAAAGTGCCCCATGGTCCTCAAGGTTTGCAATATCACTGCTGAGCTTCAGGATGCAACAAACCTGTGCCTCCAAAATAGGGACAAACAAGTGCAAGGACTTGACTGCCTCCATACCTTACCCTTTGGACACTCAAGCTTTAAGGAGGGAAAATAATGAGAACAGAATTTCCTGTGCCTTGTCTAAAAATTGCTTGGGAGCCACCACTGGGGATGGGGACCATACCCTCCCTGGTTCCACCACACCAGGGGCAGCAGGGTTTCCTCCTCTCATGGACCAGGACTTGGATGCAGTGTGGCTGGGGGGTGGCTGCACATCCCCAGGAGGCTGGGACCATCTCAGAGGGCTGGGATGCTGTTTCCCCACTGCAGCCCAGGTTCCTCCTCCTCATTCCAGAGTCAGCTCCCCTCTGCAGGAACAGTGACCTTACGAGCTGGGAGAGCAAGGCTGCCAAATCTCATGACAGCTGACGTGTTTCTGAAAACCTGCCCTTCTGGGCTGGTTCCAGAAGGTGAAGGAGAAGGCAGCCCAACTCTATGCATTTTATTAATTTCATTATTTTAAGGCACTTCTACTATTTTTGAGTCACAGCACTTTTAAAAACTGAGTGTGCTTTGCTGATTAGGGTCAGGGGAGTATTCTAATATATTGGTATCAACTTTTTACTGTCTGATGATGATGATGAGTACCTACACATGGAAGACCTTGCCCTGGCATTTTATAGTGCCAGTAACCACCTTTCATAGAGTTTCACTGGCCCTTGTTTCATGAGGGACAGCTGTGCTTGGAAGGTTCAGAAAACTCAGCTGCCAGCTTCATGTGAAGTGAGGACTGAAATAAATGGGAAATAAATTACAGGAAAATGGACAAAGCCAATAGTTAAAGGGTCACAGTGGCAACTCCTCTGTGGGAGGAAAAAATTTAATTAATGTTCTTTCTCCATAATGTACTTGAAAACACAGACTGAAAAGATGACCTGGGTGGTCTTCTTTCAAAGGAGTTAAAGGAAAGATGTTTGCTTTGTACAGAGGGGCCTGAAGAATCAGGCACAAGTTTTTGCTGTCCCAACCAGGAGAATGGAGCCAAATGTGGGAATAAGTGCTGGGAGGCAGAGAGAGGGGCAGAAAGCAAGGAAAAAAATCTGCCTATAAAACAATCCTAGAAAACAGCAGTGCTGACATTAATCAAAAGGGCAAGCAGCTAATGGGGAACTGTTTTGTGTCACTAGAAATACAACACACTGTGTGTCCCAAAGACAGGTCTGGGACAAGCCCTTTGCCAGGCAGAGCCACGCTGCCTTGCTTGCCCACCCAAGAGAATTAACTTGAGAAAACACATTCATTAACAAAATGCTCCTGCTATTGTCATTCTGAATAATAATTGATAGTGGCAAAGTTCCCAACACCTCCCAGTGCCCTATTTGTGAACTATATCCACTATTTCGTAATCACCGTTTTCCTCCTTTTCCATTTCTATGGTTATTGTTATAACTGGAATTATTGCTGTCCAGAATGTCTTTCTATATGAAATGAAGAAGTTAGAATTTCACTTCTAGATAGCAGCATAAATTATCATGTGAGCCACCCTATAATCTTTGGCCATCTCATTAGGCAAGGTAACTGATTCCCAATCACTAAAGCTAACTAACACAACTGTAAATCTGATGGACAAGGGGGGTTTGCTATTAAAAATTAACATCTACAGCAGTTACCACACTGCAGCTACCGGGAAAATGGTGATTCACTCTAGACTTGGGGCAGGCAATCATTGTAGCCTCTCTTGAGACCCTGAGTGTGATAAGTGGTGGTGAATGGTGGGTTTTTCCCATGGTGACCATGTAGGTTGTCTCTCTGCACATTTATTCCAACAGCATTGCTATTCCTGCAGCTGCCAGTGTCAGGCTCCATACTTCCAGCTGCATGTGGCCAAAATAAATAAACCCTCCAGGAAGAGCACACACAGGCTCAGAGTTGGAGCTGCTGCAGACCATCATTAAAGTCAGAGGATTGTGCCAATACACCCACAGAAACCTGCCCCTCTCCTCTTCTGCTTCCAAAACCAAGTGAGAAATCTCACTGCCTCTCAATTAAGACCTCTTGGTGAGAGCCTACCTAGAAATATGAAGGTTTTTCAAGATGGGTCACTAGATTTTTAATTTTCAGGAGCAATACGGTGGATATTTGTGAAGCATGCTCTGGCTTTGATGCTTTGTAGCTTTCAGGGACTTGGTTTAGCACCAGTCTCAGTAGTGTTAGGTTAATGTTGGACTCAGCTGTCTTCAAGGTTTTTCCAACCTATTTTCCAACAATTCTGTGATTTTAGAGCAACTGAGGCAGCATTCAGCAGCCACTGCTTTGGTCCTTAATCCCATGGGAGAAGCTCTGGAGATCAGGATGTGGCTGGTTTCCATCCGAGTGACTTTCCATGGCACCAAACCCATGGAAAGAAGGAGAAGGCTACAAGGCTCCCTCCAAGAAGAAGAATGGAAAATCTCAAGGTTTCAGGTATTTATTTCTGTTAAACTTCACATAGCATCCAGGCCTGGGGAGTGAAGACCCCGTAACTGTAACATTGTGCTCCTGTCAGGAAAGGAAAGCACAACCCTTCAGAGGAGCTGATTTCAATAGCAGCTTTCCAAGTACATTAAGTAGGTCTGTACAAAATATTTGGAGGGAAATCTGGAATTCATCTCCTTTCATGGCTTTCACTAGACGTTCTTTTTCCTGCTGATTTCCTCTTGCAAAGAAACAAGCAAGACCAAGCAAATAAACAAGGCAATCCATAGGAAATACCCCATTTCCTCCTTAACATGTTATTCCCTCAAAAAGAAAATCTTCAAGCTGCTGGAAGGCTGAAGATGGCTTGCTGCTTGTGACAAACAGCTCTGAGGAGCTGCCACCTGCTTTGATGCAAAATCGACTTTTATTTATTTATCCTTTATTTCTAAAGTAGTGAAGACAGCTTATTTCTGCATTAACGGGAGATGGTGGACAAATTCATATAAGTTATGGGGAAGGATTGTAAATGTAATTTTTATGCACTCCCTGGTGGCAACAGTGAATAACAATGGCAAGAAAAACAGCTTAGCAAAAATGAATTATTTGTCTCTACAGTTGAACACTAACCAGAGCACAAGTTAAACACCAATATCCTCCTGGTCATTAGTGCTGCATGGGCAGAGCTCATTGTGCTCAACACTTGGGCATGGGATGGACTCTGACACCAGCACCAGCTCTGCCTGGCAGCTGCCTGCAGGCTGCCTGCATGGGGGCACCTTCCCTCCTGTGAGAACTGAGGGCAGAAGCTTCAAAATGAGAAAAAGTAGAAAAACAGCCTGGAGGAAAGGAAGGGAAAGAAGAGGGAGAAAGAAATCCCACCAAAAGAAAGCCAAATGCAAGGAATATTTTTTAAATGTGTTCGTTTAGCAGTGTCTGTGTTTATATTGAGGTTGAGCATCACTTCTCTCGTGTGTGGCTGTTCATACATCATTGTGCTAACGAGGCAATGAGTAACTAGGTGCCCATATACTGCAAGATGCTTTATTTCCACTGAACAACCCAAGCCATCTACAAACAAGGTCTGAAACCCAAAACCAAACAGCTGGGGCTCTTTGGCAACAATGGTAAGAAAAGGAAAGTGAGCTCTGGGTTCAGCCCTGTCCCCCTGAGAGCCAGCTGGGGTTTTGCAAGGCTCCTTTTTCTTGGCTTTTCTGCATCCACAGACTGACACCTGAGCCTCTCTTTGCTTCCATCCTGCTGGGTAAGCAGGAGAGGAGAAGGAGGAAGAGGCCCCTGCCCTGCCTCTGCCCCGGGAAACAAAAGAAAAAAGGAGTCTGCTGATGATAACGCAATTGTCTGAGCCAGTGGGGAGCACCATGATTTGTCCTCTGACTGCACTGCCCTGCCACATATTCCCCCCAAACTCAAGGATTTCACTGCAAAATCAATGCCCAGCTGGTGCACACAGCACCGAACAGGGGCTGGGAGCTTGTGGTGGTGGGGACCGAAATGTTAAATACCTCCGGCATGCTCATTTATTTATGATTTCTTTGGCCTACAGTAACTCCAAGTGTTAATTGGATTGCACTCAGCATAGCCAGATTGATTTGCTACTTCATAGTAAAACTGGGTCCTCTCTTGATAATGGCATCCCTAGAAACCAGGACGTGGGGTGAAAAATGCATTCGCGGCGCAATGCTAACTCTGAAAGCTCACGTGGCTCCTGGTGCAGAGCAGGACCTTTGCCAGATGCAAATTTTGTGCTGGCGACTGTTAAAACACACTCTTTGTGGCCTCCTCTGCCTTTGACGGAATATTTACCAACTTTGGCAGGGCTGTTATTGAGCGTTTTGACAAAGGGCAGCAGACACAGTGTGTTTTTCCACAGTTTTCTGAAGGTCGTGGCTAATCCTCAGTGCAATCTGCAGTGGCCTGCGGTTGCCTCTGAGTGAAAAGTGGCATTTAGGCTTAATTACAGAGTAGCACTCGTGAGCTGGACTACCCGAACCCCTCCTTCATCTGAAACCAGCAGAGCCTAAGGAGACAAAAAGGTGAGAAGCCCAGCCCTGCCTGTGCAGCCCTCTGCAGATGGGTGTTGATGCAGATGGGGCTGTTCCCTGTGCCTCACCAGCAGCTCAGGCAATGGGATGGAGGAAGGTGGCTTGTGCCCTGCTGTTCCGTTCCTCAACCAAAAGCCCTGGGCTCTACAGGCAGCAGCTTGAAGACCAGAATTATGGCTACAGCATCTCTAAGATGTGTTTAAGGATGCCAGTCCACTGCAGAGGTGTACATGTAACCTGACTTTCTCCGGACTTCGTATCTTTCAAATGTTCTTCCCTGAGCTAGTAGCTGTGGGAAGCCCCCTGAGGTTTCATGGAGGAATGACACCTCCTAGGATGGCTACACCTTAAAACACTCCAAAAAGTGCTTGATACCACTTTGCATCCAGCATTGGCCAGACTGGAGAAGCTGCCCCTGCATTTTGGATGCTTTGTGGGCATGGAAGATGCTTATGAGAAGGGCACAGTTGCTCCTGTGCTACAGTGATCAATGGAGCTACAGGAGCATGAGCCCTGATGCTCAGGGTTTGTCCTACTCTTCTCTGCTCATCCACCCTGACTGCAAAACCTCTCCGTTACAAGGAAGAGTTGGCCAGGGAGTGATTTGGGCAAGGTGAGGAGATGCACTCAGCAGTACTCTCCCTGCTAAACTCAGCAGAGCACAGGAGGTATGGGGTCTTCTGGGCTCCCTGTGGTGGCCAGGCCATTGTGCTTCCTCCATGGAGAACTTTGGTGGCTGAGGACACACTCACCAGCTCTGTCAGGACATGCTTCATGAGGGCAAAGAAGAGCAATTGGTTATTCAAATGCATGTTTTAGGGACAAGGTCATCTTCAGGATGCCAGCTCCACTTGAAGGATTGCCTGGCTTCGCGTGCAAATAAGAAAAGTGCAGAATGCTTGAGGCCTGAATGCTGAGGAGAACAAGAGTTTGATGGGAATGAGAACATTTCCCAGCTCGTTGCTTGCCTGTCAGGATCTTTTATAGAGGTGGCTGCTCTGGGCAAGAGCAAAGAGCTCAGGCTCACCTGTCTTGACAATACACTGTGCCGTCCATCATTCTGCACCTGAAAATGCCCAGTGCAGACCCAGCTCCCATAGTCACACAAGAAGAGATTAATTTCTGGTGCCTTTGCACTTTGTAAGCTATCCAATGTAGTAAAATAAAATCACAGCCATGGTGAAGGTAGTGACCCATACTGAGGTTGTGCTCGGCGTGAGGGGCTGTCAGCAGGGGAGAGGCTGTCAAAATCAGTTTGCAAGAGCACGAACTTAGAGAACGTTTGCACTTCTCTTTCAATTACATGATCTGGAAAAGATGCCTTGCTCTAGTAATTGGCTTATCACTTAATTCTATAATTATGATTTATAATTATCAACAGACAGCCCGAGGAGCAAGAAGGGGGGAAAGTAAGACTGTTGCTGAGCTGGGTAGCTTTTGGTTGGGAAATCAGTTAAGGAAAACCTGATTGTACCCGTGTCTAAACACGCTGCCACAGCTCATGCAAAATCCTGGGTGCTTCATGCTGTCCCAGTGCTCTGCTGAGAGTTTGTGGCTGAATGTCATGCACCATTAGGCACACAGAGGGCAGGTCTCCATTCAGCCTGAATCCAGATTCTGGGTTGCAGTGACCTTGAGGCAGCTCATTTGAGGGTGATGTGCCAGTGAATTATGAAGCCCAGCTGCTCAGAGACTGCCTACTTTTTTGAACTGTTTGAGTTGGCTTTTTTTCCACTTGGCTTGGTATCTCCATTCTTGACACAAGAAATGTCCTAGGTCAGAATCCACCAACCCCTCCTTGAACGTGCACAGAGAATAAACAGAATCACAGAATTACCTTGATTGGAAAAGACCTCCAAGATCAGCTAGTCCAACCATAACCTAACCTTAACTAAGACCTTAACTAATCCATATCCCTAAGCACTATGTCTGTACAACTTAAATACCTCCAGAGACAGTGACTCCACTACTGCCCCAGGCAGCCTGTTCCAATGTCTGATAACTCCTTCGGTGAAGAAAATCTTCCTAACATCCAAGCTAAACCTCCCGTGGCACAACTTGTGCCCATTACCTCTTATCCTATCACTTGTAATTTCCCTGAACAGACTTATACCCATCTCTTTACAACCTTCTTTCATGTAGTTGTAGAGAGCACTAAGGTCTCTCCTCAGCTTCCTCTTCTCTAGGCTGAACAACCCCAGCTCTCTCAGCTACTCCTTGTAAGACTTATGCTCTGAGATGACCAGAATTACCCAGCTGCAAGTTTTTTTGGGGGGATGGCTCCTTCCTTGCCTTCTACATCATTAAATGGAGGTGAGTAAAGAAAAGCAGGTGGTGATGTGGTAGAAGTCCTTCCTGGTGAGCATCACTGGAGCTCACACTGCCAGCCCCACTGGGGTGAATGGAATGCAGTGGCTGCTCTGATGGAAGTCAGTTCAATAGAAAATAGAGTAGAAGAGGGGGTTTGGGTTTCTCTAGTCTCATCACCTTCATTTTTCTCCCCTGAGGTGTGTGGGAAATCCATAATCTTCTTCCAGGATTTCTGGGACCATGTGCTGCACTGTTTTCATTCATTACCCGTGGTACAACAGCACCATCACTGACACAGAATCAGGGAGGGGGATGTCTGCCCCCACCCCCACCTTAGTTATCCTCAGTAATGAAGGAACAAGGGAGAAACTCCCAAGAGGAAACCTCCAAATTATTCACTGAATGACAGCATGTCACCAAATAAATAAACAAAGCAGAAAACCAGGTCATGCCTGTCATGTCCAGTGCAAATCCCCTCTGATGCTGACAGCCCTCATGTTTCACAATTTGTGCATCTAGTTCCCTTTCCTTGTGGGATAATGAGCAGCCAGTCTGGGTGACATCTGACCAGGCTCTCTGCCCCAGGGTCACCACACTGGGTGACGGATGTCCTGCCTGTGAGTGACGAGGACCCTGCTGTGTCAAAGGGTTGCCAGATGATGCGGAGATCTTCTGCTGTGCACCACCTATCCCCTCCCTTATTGACCAGGGTGGAAAGAGATGGGGAGGCTAAGAGAAAATGCTATTAAAAACACAGGTAAAAGCTTGTATCTTGATGTTCCATCTATGGGTTATGTCCATGTAAATCAGACTGTTATAAAGCCCCTGATTTGGGGAAGGCCTAACTCATTACATGATTGTAGATCCTAGAGGAGTGAAGTCGTCTGATTATTCCTTGAGCTCAGTGGGACCCTCTTGAGCAGCTGTCTTCACTTTGCATTTCACCTTCACCTTTGGAAATCTATCACTCTTGCTCTGAAAATGAGACTTTTGTGGTCTGCACAAAGCATTCCATGGGGAATGAGCCTGAACTGCTTAAATCTTATCTCCTCTCACTATGGGTACTTCTAATGAGTCTATTGGTGTGATGATGGACACAGACCTTCCACACTTAATCCTATCTGTGTGGACAGATCCTGGGCAAAGGTACTGCTTTGGTAAACTGGAAAAAAGTTAAGGAAAGCAGTTTTTTGGCACAGAAAGCACACATGCCAAAATGCAAAAAACCCTCATGTTTTGCTGAAAGTCATACTTGGTGGTGAAAAAGCGGTAGAATTTCTAACACTATTTTTTAATTTTCCTAAAGAATACAAAAATATATCTTTTTTTTTTTTTTTTTAAGCTTAAGAGGAACATGTAATATTAAATACTGTCACACTAAAGGCAACATGTTTCATTTGCTCTAAACACATGGTAGTGAATTTTAAAATCTGAGATGCCTTGTGCAAGGCAGGGCCCAGGATAAAAACAAGAAACTCTCTGAGAACAATAATTTATTCCATCTCCTCTTTCTTTGGCCTAATCTCAGGAGGGCCAGCTGTGGTTTGGGAAGACAACACTGCAGTAACTGTGTCTTTGCATTCTTGCTCACAAACCATCTTGTCGTGTGTGTGATGCACACTTTCCTCACACACCTCCACCATTCACTGCCTGGCACGGGGCAGCTGGGTGATAAAAACTCCCATAAGCTGATGCAAAACCAATTTTGCTCTGCAGATTTGAATATTTTGAAATATTTTCGATTTGATACCTGCTCCCCTGGTCTGCGCACATTATCCTTTCCTACCCTAGTGCAAGAATAGATAAGAAAAATATATTCTGCTGCTTGATAGAGGAGACAAAATGACAGCTACAGGGCTCAATTTTGCAGCTCAGGTAGCAAATGCAGTGGTGTTGCTGAGGATGGCCAAGCCAACACGTGTGGTGATGGCCATCGCAACGGGGGTGCCAGCTGCAGCCTTACGATACCCTCTGGCAGCAGATCAGCAGCTGCAGGAGTGTGCAGGATTAGTAATAAATCAAACACATCCTGTGAACACTGTTGCAGGATGTGATTAATTTCCACGTGTGCCAATAGCAGAGTGAGCCAGCTCCTCTGTCAGGATAAAGCTGCCTGATTCTTGACTCCAGGGTTTGGCTTGGTCTGAGCTCACGTGAGACTGACTGACAGTTTGCCCCTATCAGCATATATTGTATTGGCTGGTGTGTTCAAGGTCAGATCCTGGTAAAATTTGCAATTTACAGGAAGGAAAAGTTTTCCTTGCAGCAATGAACGGGCATTAATATGAATAGTTTTGCATTCTAACCATCATGTGTCAGGAAAACACATCAAGGCTCATAGATCCAGGGGAAAAGGAAACTTGTACAGGTCAAAGCAAGAAACCCAAGAGCCAGAAGAGACCACAGTGGACAAAGCCACTAGGTAAATGTGCAGACATTGTAAATGACATTGCATTTCCAACATCCATTGCAACATGCTTGGGAAAGTGTAAAGAGATGGAGGCTCCTCCACCTCTGCTCCTCACCCTGGTGCTAAGAGCCCATGTAACCCTATGCCTGTGGAAGCAGGGCCAGCTCTGCCTCAGTCTGGTGTAAATCAGCAGTAAAGTCACTGTCACAATTCTCATTTAGCCCTGCATAACCACAGGCAGAATTTAGCCTGTTACAATTTCCCCATTTACCATCCCTCCACCCAGACTGACTTCAGGCTGCCAGGGCAATGGGGCTGGTGCAGCCTCTTGTAGCTGACACATCCTAGGGTGGGAGAGAAAATCCTAATACCTCTCAGTAGAAACTCCTCTTCCTCCTCAACACCATGAATAGCTGAAACAAAGCAAGAAAAAAAGAGCTGCTCCTGGAGACCTGGGGGATGGAAAACCTATTGCCTGAGGTGCAGCTCTGCTCAGCAGTGTTCAGGATGTGTTTTCCTGGTGCTTGGGAGGAGCATGTCTTGTAATGACATGATTTTGTCCCCATTGAATTGTTGGCCTTTACAGTGTTTGGGTTTCCTGGTGACTCCATTGTGAAGGGCCCTATTCACTCCAACACGTTTACTCAGCTGTGGGAGCTTTTCTGTGGCTGCTGCACTCAGGAGCTGGATGTAGCACCAAGGATTGTGTGAAAGAAAAAAGCATTAAGCTCAAGATGGATAAGTCCTGGCTGGCAGTGAGCAGCTGATCCTGTAGGGAAAAATCTGCTCAAGGGCTGTGCCTTACTTCTCAGGACAGAATCACACTGGTGGCCATAACATATATGCAAGGGGGTTTTTTGTACTCAAGTGATTTAGGGGTGTTAGTTGATGAAAAGTTCAACATGAGCCAGAAATGTGTGTTTGAAGCCCAGAAAACCAACTGTATCCTTATCCTAGGCTGCATCAAAAGAAGCATGGCCAGCAAACCCAAGGTGGTTCTGATCTGATCTGATGAGCTTCCACCTGCAGTACTGGGTCCAGTTCTGTAGCCCCAGCACAAAAAGGACATGGAGCTGTTGGGAGAGGAGTGCCATGAAGATGATCAGACAGCTGGAGCACCTCTCAGGCTGAGAGAGTTGTGGTTGTTCAGCCTGGAGCAAGCTCCTAGGAGACCTCATAGTGGCTTTCCAGTACCTGAAGTGCCTACAGAAAAGCTGGAGAGGGACTTCTGACAAAAGCATGGAGTGATAGAGTGAGGGATAATGTTTTCAAACTGAAAGAGTGTAGGTTTAGGTTGGATATTAAGAAGAAATTCTTCACTGTGAGGGTGGCAAGACATTGGCACAGGTTGTCCCCTCCATGGAAGTGTTCAAGGCCAGGTTGGATGGGGTTTTGAGCAACCTTGGCTAGTGGGAGGTGTCCTTGCTTGTACAGGAGGGTTGGAACTAGTTGATCTTTAAGGTCCCATCAAACCCAAATTATTCTACAATTCCATGAATCTATGATTCAGCAAATTTTAATGAGTGAAGGAGGAACAGTAGTGGAGTTTGGGTTCCCAGCCAGTCTTTAGAGGAAGAATTCCACTGAAATCAGGGAACGGATATTGATTTAAAGCCTCTAAGGAACACCTCAGCTCGACTGGGGTTTAAGCAAAGGTTTACCTGTCGACTAGTGCAGCTTCTAGCTGAGGTCCTGGAGAAGCTCTGAACATCCTTTCCCTGGGGAGTCTTTTCTGGAGCAAGAGGAACAAAAGGCAACTTTAACCTTAACCTTAACCCTAAGCCTGGCACACACAGCACAGAGGGCAGTGGTGGCCCCAGCCCTTTCATCCCAATTATTATTCACACAAACATTTACAGCTCTGTGCCAGATCCCTTGATGCATGGGAGCCCCTGAGGGAGGTGCAGGATTTCTGCTGTCTCCCACAAGCTGCAGGATGGTACCCAGACACTCAGACACCTCTGCTCACTCACCCACACACAGAGACTGAGCGGAGCCTTCTAGGTCCTGTTCAAAAATATGTGTAAAGGGAGCTTAATGAGGAGAAGAAATCAAATCCTTTTAAGCCCAGCTGCTTGGATCGTGGGTAAATCTGTGGGCTGGAGTGTGTGGAAATTCTACAGCTCTGGATTTCTTCTCACTCACTTTGCTCTATGCAATCTCACTGTTGCCAAAAGGTGACAAAATTCCCATCTCGATGCTGGGCTTGCCTCTGATAGCACACAGAGAAAAACACAACCCATGTATAGTACTGGCTTTCCCTTAAAAGAGAAAGAAAGGGAGAGGAGCAGAAATAATAATCAAAAAGGACAAAGACACACTCAGCCTCTAAGGCTTATAAAAAGCAGCTTAGCCTTCAATAAGCAATTCTTTGAAAAGAAATTAATGGAAAAGGTTACAAGCCTTCTCTTGAGCAGAGCCCGTCACGCTGCTCTTTCACATCGTGGCTACAAATGGAACAAGGCTGTGGCATTTCTTTTCACTGCAGATGCCCTGAAAGGCTGCATTACTCACTGGACCTTGTGTTTTTCCTTTCCCTGTTCACACAATGCACTGAGGGATTCCTCCTGGGTGATTCAGCAGGAGATGTGTGCCGAGCCCAACCTGCCCACCCCACAGAGCCAACAAAACAGCCCAACAGCTGCTCCTCACCCTATGAAAAGTCCTCTCTATGGCAATCTGGGTCTGCCTTGCAAAAAAGGAAGCCATGAAAAGGAGGGAAAAATTCAAGGTTGCTCAGATGCTGCCTGCTGTCCTTTCAGCCTTGGGAGATGGATGGTGGCTCTTATGGTCCAGTTGGGACCAGCTGGGATGGGGAAATGCACCCTGAATTTTGCCAGCATGGGGTTCCCCTTACATAGCTGGGCTCTGTCACTAGGTGGTACTGTGCATCACAGCTTCGTGCTTTCTTTTAATTCCTCACTCCTGTGTTTGTCCATTCTCTAGGTTAGATGTTTTGCAGGTGAGTATTTGCTTTGAGAGAGGAAACTTTTTGTCCCAGGTCCTCTCATGTACTCCTGACCTCATGCACAGGAAGTCTAAAGGCAACAAAAGACTTCTGACTCAGATAACATTCAGCACCAGTGACTGATTTGAGTTTCTGCTGTTCAGCAGCACGTGGTTAATGCTGCCCTGCTGAGCCATTTGGTGATGGGTTATAACACCTTTCATCTCCTAGGGCAAGGGATGGAAAACCCAAAAAACCCATGGACAATTCTATATAAGCAGGAAAAAAAGAAAATCTTTGGTTCTTTTTGTAATGAAATCTTTGGCTCTTTGAAAGATCTTTATCTGTCCTGCCATTGCCTGGGAACGGGCAATGAAGAGGCTTGTTGGATTTTCACTGCTCTTCTTCAGATTTCTGGCAAATATCCAAGTTTAAGGGATTCAAAAGAACCTGAAAGGGGGATTTTGATTGCTTGTGCAAGAAAGCCTGAGCAGCCCAGGCCATTGCCTGGTTGCAATAGGCTGCTCTGCCTCCCTCAGCAGTGGTGCCACAGGGCAAAGCTACCCCTGCTCCCAAATCAGGTCCTGCTGTGCATTGTTCATGCAGAGAAAAAAAGTTAATCCAGCTCCACCTCCTGATGCATGCATGGTCTCAGCCCTGTACAGGGACTTTTACCAGCCCAGAGAAGAGCCCTTGATGCAGACTGCATTGCCTGTGTGGGCTCAGTGCTGAAAGGCTTTGTGGCTTTCTGTACTTAAAGGGGGATTGTAAGAAAGTTGGGCACAGACTTTTAGTAGGGTTTGTTGCAACAGGACAAGGGGTAATGGTTTTAAATTAAAAGAAGGTAGACTCAGACTAAATAAAAGAAGATATTTTTATGATGAAGGTGGTGAAACACTGGCACAGGTTGCCCAGCGAGTTGGTAGATGCCTCATCCCTGGAAACAGTCAAGGTCAGGTTGGACAGGGCTCTGAGCAAGGTGATATAGTTGAGGTCTTTGCTCACAGTAAGGGAAAATGGGCTAAAGGAACTTTAAAGGTCCCTTCAAACCCAAACCCTCCTGTGAGTCTATGATTTTCTGATGCATACTGGATTGCTCATAAAAACTCCCTGCTGAATGACTGCCCTCTCATTAAGATATCTGTTTATCATGCATAGTGCAACGTGTATAAAAAACTTGGCTGAAGCCTCTTGTAAAGTGCACTGTTAGAAACTTAGATTATTCCAGAGCAGGTCTGGACAATGGAAGGAAGAAACACTGACAGCCAGGAGACAAAGGTCGTCCAAGATCCCGAGATCCTACAGACTCCATGGCAGAGCTGGGTGCAGAGATTAGGGTCTGTCCTTGTTGCAGGCCAGGACAAGTGACCCGAGGCATATTTCCACCTGTTAAATTAGCACTGCAAATCTGTCTTTTCACTCTTCCCTCCAAAATGAAGCAGCATACCCAGCACTTCCCAGCATTCAACAACTCCCCAAAAGCCTCCTCCAGTCCCAACCAGCATCTGAAGAACTGCTGATTTGAGATACAGCTTTGTCCCAGTCTGTCTCCAGGCTTCACTCTGCTGTAATAGTACTAATATAAAACTTCCTTTATTTTCATAGCTACAAAACTGTCACACAATTAGTGCAGATTTCCCAAACTGCCAAATGGCCCAGCAAAACCTTTTGGAGCATTTTTCTGAGTGTGCTTAATTTTGCATGAAGACCTTCTGAGTGGTTTGACATAAAAAGGAAGAGCATATTGATGGGTGATCAAAATTCAGGTCAGTGATGACTAAGATAGGAGTCTTCTTCAAACAACTGGCCCTGGGCTCCCCAGCTGCTGCAGTACAATGCTCAATCACTCAGCTGCACTCACTCCTGGGGTGCACCGTGGACATGTGAAGCAGCACTTGACATCCTAAGTGGTATTTGTGCCTCAGAAGAGCTTAGAAACAGTGTCATCTGCAAGCAATTTAGTTTCCTTGTGAACAGCAGATCAGGTGGAAATGAGGGTGCAACTCCTGGCCAGAAGAGCCAGAGGAAACAGTACTGAAAAGCAAGAAGAGAACCAGCAGATGGAAGGGAAATGGGTCTGCCTGGATCTGAGAGCAGGTTCATGGTGTTTCAAGGGAAGTGCTGCTCTTCAAGGACACAGGTTTGTCATCTCTTTGGATCTATCACCCTGCTCAGATCTCATGCCAGCTATCAGAGAGAAGCCTGTCTGCACCAAAGCAAATAGTGGCTAAAAAGGAAAGAGGAACAGCACACCCTGGGAAAAGATGCACGTGAACAGAAAGCTTTGGTGAAGATCATTTGAAAAAACCTCTGGAGAAAATCCCAAGAGACCAGCCAGTTACATTCATCCCTAAAACACAACAAACCTGTGAGACACGGGCACAAATGCCCCAGTGAGACATCTTATGGCTGGCCTATATTAATAGCAATTAATCTCTGGAGACCTGCAAAGTGTCTGAAGCTCTGTTAGAGGAGAGGGAGACTCCTGAACAACTTCCAGGATAATGAGATCCTCTGAGAGTTGGGTTAGTGAAATGAAAAGGGGTGAGGTAAACCAACAGTTAGCAGCTCTTACAAAAATTAACTCTGCCACCCTTGAGCATTCACAAACCATTTCAGTGCTGTACACGCTGTGTTCTCTGCTGAATTTTCATGGCTGTGTTTCATCTACTTTCAACCCTCCCAAGTTCTATAGAAGAGGGGGGGGGAAGCTCTAATAGCTATCGTGCCCTCTCCATCCACAGCTAAGGGTTAAGACATTACCCATGTGTATAAATAAATGATAGATGCCAGCCCAGGCTGAAGGTGGAGTGGGTGGGAGATGGTCCTGAACAATTCTAGACCTCTGTAGAGCAAATGGATTCATCTTTCCTGGTCAGCTCCAGCTTTTGTCAGCATTGCCAGGGGAGATTTCTGATCTGCTTTATACATGGGCTGTAAGATGAGCTTGTAGGCATCAGTTTGTGCTTGTTAAAGGATCGACAGATAAACAAGTGATGAGTTTGGTTGTTACAAAGCAGCATAGGTGGGAATCACAGCCTCTCACTCAGTGGACAGTGAAGAGTCACTAATTGGAGCCACCACCCAAAGATGGGTCAAGGCCTAATCACTTCTGGCTGGTTTGGTGTCCATGGGGGAAGGACTTCTCATGGCTTCTTACTGAGATAGGAGTCCTTGGCAAAGTCAATGACAGTGCTTGACCCTGGAGTTGTCCACACCAAGATCACACCACCAACTCCCTGTGAGAAGTGGCTGTACACCACCAGAAGAGCAGCATCTTCAGGTTGGGGTGACTCCCCCCTTCTTTGCTGAAACTGGATAATGAAGCCCATAGATGGCATTGGCTTTGGCCAGGAGGTCCCTGCACAAAGGACTCCTCATTGATGCTGAGACATCCAGACTGTGTGGTGTGTGATAACATAAAGAAAAAGCCCCAGGCTGCATCGTCACACAGACGATGGCTGTTTACAGTGGCTCCTTCACAGGAATTCTGGATTTCAGTCCTGTGCTATATTTAGGCTGTGAAACTACTGATATTTTTTAGGTCGTTGGCCTTTGACATGCAAGTGTATTTTCTGAGAGGAAAAATTTCTGCCCTTGTCTAAGTGGTGGGAAAATACAACCCCCAGAAATGTTAATTTTTCTAAAACTGGAGCCAGAAGTTAGGAACTGACAAGGGGAGTTTACATTACAAATACAGTCTGTTGGCAGAGACAAATGTTTAAAGGCAGCCCTGTGTTGAGGACCCCTTGTCTGGGTTAGCAGGACTCAGCTGGCTCCTGAGGCTTAGGACGTCCTGAATATTTACATTTCAGCTTTTACCATAAGAGGAAAAAGAGCTGTTAAGAGCTGATTATCTTGGGACTGAGAGGAAAGAGGTTGAAAATGAAACAGAGTTCTTTATTGAAACCTATTTTTTTGGCATTTAGAAACAGCAAGAAAAAAAAAAGTCCCACTTCCAGATTCCTGGTCTGAGTGTGTTACAGTGTGTTTTCCAAGGGGAAAAGATGTCTGTGCAAATGGTTGGAATGAAAGAATCCTTTTGTAGGAGGTTATGACTGAAAAATTACGGGAATGTTTGTGATATGATATAATAGTGGCAATTAAGAGACATTTCAGATGATGAATGCCTGAGAATATGCAATACACTGAACTTCCCAGAACCTCTTTTCTAAGATGAAAAGTGACCCTGTTCTCACTTTAATTAGAAATTATGCAGCCCCTGTGCTGGTTATTTTCCTTCCTTCTTTCTTACCTCCCCATCCTGGGGGCTGCTCTGGTATTATTTTTCTGGTGCAAACCTCTCTCCACTTCCAGTCTGGATTTGCAAGGCACTGATCATTGATCACCTGAGGTTTTGCAAAGCTCAGCTCAGCCACGGGCATTGCTGATACTCAAAGTTGTTGTCTCAGCTGTAGCTACATACAACAGAACCTGCCTGTCTCTAGGCTTCTGTGGCTATGGGGCTCTAATGAGTACTAAAAAACATTAAAAAATAAAAAGCAGAGGTCAACCTAAGTACAGCAACTTACAGTAATGCTCAGCCAGGTCTCTCTTGATCATCAGCTGCCTCTTAACCAACATAGAAGAAACCTTACAAATGTGTTAAGCCCCCAAGCATGCAAAGGTTGAGCTTAGGCCCCATGGAAACGTAGCAAAGATGGTTTGTGATGGCTGTAAAACCCAAATTCCTGCCCTTCCCACCACCCTGAGCTCTGCCAGATCCTCTGGAGCCTCAGCAGCCCCAGCTCCAGCAGCTCAGTGACCGATGGAGGCAGTGAGGAATGGCACGCAATGGGGTTCTGCAAGTTTTGCAATGCTGCAGACATGGAGTGGCTCCTGCCAGGTGCTGGACAGACACTAATCCCTCATCAGGGTGCCAGATGGAAGTTCACAGCGTGGAGGAATTTGACCTTGGATAACTTTTTGTAGTTGAGACTTAGCACTGGTTGTCATGTGGAGCTCTTCCCCAGGAGCTGGGGGGAGAGCACCAGCCCCAAACTGTGCTTTATCAGCTGTTTTGGAGTCCTCGGTGGACTCACATGGTCAAAAAAAACCAAAAACAAAACCCAACAAAAACCTCCCAAACTGAAAGGAGAGGATGGAAAAAAGGATGGGTTTGAAATCCCATGACAATTTCCCTCCAGCTTGGCCCCATAAGCTTCCAGTTTAAGAAAACAACTCTCCTCTGCTGTGAGCCCACGTGAGCACAGGCAGTGCAGGGGACGTTTAAATTGAGTGTTACGGGTCAATCAAAAGGACTGTGCACCAGAAATGTCTCCCTATATGAACTTCAGGAGTAATTAATGTGCAAATGTTGATAAAAAACTGGCTGTAGCCACTTGTGAGTGTCAAAGATGCATGGGGTCAATATCCTCCTCATTCCAAGTTGGAAGGGATGGAAGGAAGGAAGGAAGGAAGGAAGGAAGGAAGGAAAGAGAGGCAGGACATACCCCATCCTAATCACCCTCTGGTCCAAAGACCTGGATGTCATTCAAAGCCTTTGTTCTGTTCATATTTTGCAATCACATGAGAATCATCTTTCAAATGGATAATTTGGGCTTGCTTTTTCCCAAAGCTCCCATGCCCAAGAGCAACTATTTTTCTCTAAACAATTGGATGCTAGCAGTTGGATGTGAACTGAGTCTCTGCAAGAGTGCAGATGGTTCTTGGCAGCATCTCAGATGCATCAACAAACAGTTAAGGCAGGATGGCATCAATGGCACTTGTCAGCTCCACCTTTACTCTAGGTGGCATCATTTCTAAAAGAAAAGGCATCCATCTCACAAAGCCTCTGGTGGAGCAACAAAGGCATATTTCAAACAGAGAAGGAAAATGCAGAGTTTTCCCATGGTCATCTTATTTTATGCAAGAGAAGAAACACATGGAAGCCTGATGGGAGTGGACCTGTTCTAGGGCTACTCTGAGCCATATATTCAGGATGGATTTCTCTTCGAGGGAGATGGGGTTGTATCAAACAAAAACTCTTCAGGCAAAACTCCCCACTGGTTTCAATTAATTCAGAGGACTGGATTGCTCACAAATGTCTCTCTGAGGAAGGCAAAGCTCTTTATCAGAAGCAGGTTCCTGGGGGTCTGTCCCATTACAGAGCATTTTGTACCAACTGCAGCAGCTGAAGCTGGATGACCCAAACTGCAAGACTGCTGGGCACTCTGTCCTGATCCCTGCCTACCTTCCTGAGGGATTCCAGCATTTTCCACCCAGGCTTTGGATGGCATATATTTCATCAGAACAACATGACTGAGCTCAACCTCACAGGACTGTGGGGTTTTAATACTTTGGGTTTAGCTGTCTCAGCTCTTTCTGGTGTCAGCACAAAGGGGTAGGCATCTCCAGGGAAATCTCCAGATTTCCCATCTCAGAAAGAACCAGCATAGATGACATGCCTATTTTTTGATAATTAAACGGACATGGGATGCATCCCATCTCATGTTTCAAGACACTGAGCAGTAAATAGCTAAGCCTAGGAAGGAGAGGTTCAGACCTGGCTTCTGCAAACCTAGGGGATTAAACAGCATTTCCCTTGCCTTGCTGGTAGATATATTTCTGTTATACACAGGGTGAGCTACTGGAGATACTCTCAGCTGAGAGATTTTGTATTCCTTGTGGAGATCATAGTTTCCATCCCTTGAAGCCAAAAGCAAAGACAGGGTCAGAAACACCCAAGTCACTGGTTATGGACTTCAAGAGAACTTTGGGACAGATTCAAAACCATCCCAGGCTAGAAAAAATTCAACATTACTTGTGTTTGTTCCCTGGACAGTGGCCAACATAAGCTTCATTGGCAATCCTAACCCATTTATTAGTGGGCTACTATTAACACCATGAAAGCCTTTGTCCATATTCATAACCAGAGCAGCCAGACTCTTCTCTCATGAACAGATTACTCCAGGAAACTGACTGTTTCTCAGAGGGAAGCAGGTTGGAAAAATCCAAATGTCAGCAAAGCAATGCCAAGTACTCATACTCCTCTTTTAAGAGGCCACTGTATTTCTTGAACAACAAAAAAAGCTCAGTCATGAATCTTGATCACTCAGTTTCTTCCTACAGTGCCTAAAAGTTCATGTTAAGATAGATAAGAAGATCAATGTGTGTATAAAGTCTACCAAATTTTCTAGCACAAGAGGACAATTCGGTACAGCACTAGGAAAACACTGCCCTGGTGTGCTTGTGAGTCAGTAGTGAGCATGGGGCCCTGCCTGGTTCATCTCTACATTAGTTTTAAGGGGTAACACAAAAGCCTCAGGGGTCATTTAATGGTTCAGGTTCAACTATTGCCCAGCAGACCTCTGGTGACTGTCCCTGCCTTCCAGAAAATTCCTATGGCTCTTTCCCTGACCCACAGCTACCCTGGGGCAGTTGAAGATGAGACCCCACAAGCTGCCAATGAACTAGGTGTTGGTGAGTGTCTAGGAAGCAAAAGGGTTAGAGCCCCACACACTACAGATGTGAAAGCTCTTTTGAGCTCCTTTGACATGACTTTTTACCTTGAATCCTTGGTCCTGGGAAAGACACCCAAGTAGCCCCTTGGCTTTACCTGAACCAGGGTGCCCTGGGCAGGCTGATTTGGCATCCCCCTGAGTAGGGATAAGGACTCATGTCATACAATCATGGAATCACAGAACTATTTGGGTTGTCAAGAACCATAAAAATCACCAAGTTAAAACCCCCCTGCCACAGGCAGGAACACCTCCCACTAGACCAGGTTGCTTCAAGCCCCATCCAGCCTGGCCATGAATACTTCCAGGGATGGAGCAGCCACAACTTCCCTGTGCAACCTGTGCCAGTGTCTCACCACCTTCACAGTAAAGAGTTTCTTTGTAATATCCAATCTAAACCTACCCTCTTTCAGTTTGAAACCATTTCCCCTCATCCTATCACTCTATGCCCTTCTGAAAGTCTTTCTCCAGCTTCCTTGCACACTCTTCAGGTACGGGAAGGCCACTATAAGGTCTGCGTGGTGCTTTTCCCTTCTTAGGAATTTCTTCCTAATATCTAATCTAAATCTATCCTCTTTCATCTTTAAACCATTACACCTTATCCTAGCTGGGTTTTTGCAGCATTAACATTTTGACCTCTCTCCACTGCCATCAATGCTGCTTGGGTCTCCAACGGGGCTGGTGGCTGCAGCACAGATTCTTCCAGACTGCCCCAGCCCTTGCCAGCTCTAGAAAGGCAGAGGAAGTCTGTATCAAATGCTGGCAGCAATTTTACAGTGTGTCATAAAAAAAACTTGGGAATGGGAATTCATTGAACACCTCTTAATGCTTTGTGTATAGATGCCTTGAGTAGAAACGGATTTGGGTTCCTCCATAAATTGTTTTTTTTTTCCTTGCCTGTTTTCATGCATTTTCTGGCACAGATGAATTTTTAACGTTTGCATTTTCTATTCCTTTCCCTGCCTGTTTTACCCCCTTTGCTTCTGCCTGTAATGAAGATGGGGGAAGAAACTCTGCAAGGCAAAAGGTCCCCAGTGGCTTTTGGACACATCTGAGGCTCATTAGCCCTTTCTGCAACTCTGGGGCTTTTGAGTGGAGTTTTTTTCCACTCTGTGGCTTTTTTTTTTCTTCTTTTCTTTTTTTTTAATATTTTAAAAAAATTTTTAAAAAATTTCTGTCTGTTGCTGTTGTGTTTCTTTTAGAGGGAAGCAGTTCAAGACTCATAAATGCTTAAATATGTAGCAATAAAGTTTGAGAAGTCTCTGGGGCAGCTCCGGAGCCTGCGGATAGCTCAGCAGAGTGCCAGGGAGAAAAGTCATAGTTGCCTCCCACTAAAACTGGGAATTAGGCAGGCTGCTAGCTTGGAAGGGCCTGACCCATTTATGATACCCTGCAGTTTGCCTTTGGGCTGCCCAAAACCTCCTGAACACCAGCTGGGGTGCTCCAAGGGCAGAGCAGTCATCAGCAAAGAGCCCTGCCAGCTAAATGCTGGGGGTGGCACTGGTACCCACATCCACCACTGTCCTTATGAACAGAAGATCAACAATCCCACTGAAAAACCTTCTGCCCAAAACCAGAAGAAAAAGGTTCTGGATTTTGCTGATTTTGAGGGAGTCAGAAATGGCTCCAGCTACAACCTGAGACATGAATAAGGTCCCGTGCTCTCTATTTTAGTTAGTTAGCTAAAGCAAATTTTTTTTTGTTCTTCTTTCCTGCCCACCCAACACTCCCACATGCCTAATTCTCCGTTTCCTCAGCCTTCATCATGCTGGAGCTTGCTAGATTAATGGGAAATGCTGATATGCCAGGCCTGAAAGGAAATCAAAGAGCTGGTTGTGTTTGAATTCCACATTAATCTACTTGGTGATGAAGCTATAAATCAAAACCTGGAAGTTTTACCAATCTGAGATGATGTGTTTAACATTTCAGCCCTTTCCTTCCTCCCTCTTGCCTGACATTGATTTGCACAGCCTTTTACAGCAGCAGGGCAGGCTTGCAAAATACCACTTTTGCTCCTGAATCCCTAATTGCTCTTAGAGATAATGGCTTCAAGGCAAGCAGGGTGAGGAATGATGCTGAAGCAAGAAAGGATTTGCCCCATTGCTACTTTATGAGGAGGAAGACCACATTCCTTCTAGGGTACATGGAGTTGCAGAGATGTCTCAGAGCCTACTGCAAGGTGGATAAGAGCCTGTGCCTTTATCCATGCAATACCCAGCAGGTGACCAGCAATCCCCCATGGGAATGGAAGAGAAACCCCAAAGCCCTTCAGCTCAGCCCCCCGGTGCCCATGTCAGGGGGGTGAAGAGCCTTTAGCACCCAGCAGCCAGCACTGGGCATCATGTGGGAAATGCAGCTCAGATGCATTCTCCCCAGGGGAAATAAAATTGCAGGATCTGGCAAATAAGAGGAATGAAGTAGCTAAACATCAGGCCTGAGGAAGATGGGGTTTGGGAACTCATATGGCTGATATCTGCACGTACATAGATATAAAACCACCTTCTAGTCTGCAATACCTTCCAGCTCTGTCCCAAGAGGAGTGACAGGGTGTTAAAACATTGTAAAAGCACCCTCAGTACTAAGGGGCCAGGAGTTATGGGTGATTTTTATAGCTGAAGGACAGTAGTGAGCTGGAATCTGAGATGTGGTTCTGCCTTGCAGGAGCTGGAGGCTTCCACAGCAGCAGCAACCCCCATCCCAGGGCTGGGAGTGCCCAGAGCCCCCAGATATCCTTATCCCATTATGGGATCTTGTCTTCTGAATTATTTTCCTGCCATTGCTCCTTGGGACTTTATATTTCTGCCTGAATGGCGAAAGCTCTCATCTCTTCCTTGTTTTAGGTTAGCATCCAGCCCCTAAATTCTACAGCCCCCCATTACAGCTGGATATGAGAAGCAATCCAAGAAGAACATGGACCTATTGGAGAAAGGGAAGAGGAAGGCCACAAAGATGATCAGAAGGATGGAGGACTTCTCCTCTGGAGACAGGCTGAGGAGTTGGGGTTGTTCAGTTTGGAGAAGGCTCTAGGGAGAACTTAGGGCACCTTCCAGTACCTGAAGGGGCTACAGAAAAGCTGGAGAGGGACTTTTTACAAGGGCATGGAGTGACAGGACAAGGGGTAACGGCCTTAAACTGGAAAAGGGTAGATTTAGGTTAGACATTAGGAATAAATTCTTCACTGTGAGGGTGTTGAGACACTGGCACAGGTGGCCCAGGGAAGCTGTGGCTGCCCCATCCCTAGAAGTGTTCAAGGCCAGGTTGGATGGAATCTTGAGTAACTTGGTCTAATCAGAACTAGATTAGGGGTTGGAACTAGAGGATCTTTAAGGTTCTGCCAAACCTAAACCATTCTGCAGTTCCATGAATCTATGAGGTACTGAAGATAATTCTTTACTTGTGTCTGTAGCTTGAAGTGAATAATTTTGTCTGTCTCCACCTCAGTTTCTGCAGAAGCAAAATAAGCAGCATATTACTAAACCATCTTTCCAAGAACTTGGTGGATAAGAAGCAGTGTGTGAGACGTACACAGCACTACTCTGCAGAGTGTCTGAGGAATTAAATGTCTGTGGTATTACAGCTCCTTGAGAGACTGCCCTGCACCCAGAGGTCTGCCTCTGACTTGCTAGGAGCAGTTGGTGGGACTTCAAACAGACAGAAATAAACACATTTTAGCTGAAGATGTAGGTCCTGGCCTGCCTAATGTTCTTTGACACCATGCAGACATAGCCAGGAAACCAAAACATTTGGTGATGGCTTTGGAGATTAAATAAATAGTGAAATATCTTCAGGATGTTAAAATGCAGAACTGACTCCCTATCCCATAATAAACCAGCCCTCCCACAGCACTTATGGAAATGTATTTCCACAAAAGTGGGCACTGGGTGAGTTCACAGGGCCAGAATTTTAGTAGGTCAGAGCAGTCAGACATCTTCTGGGCATGGGTAAAAATACACCCAACAGCTCTGTGGCATCTCACTCTGAAAGCCTCAGCTCAGGAAGTTTATTATTTACTTATCTCTCTCTCTCTCTTTTTTTTTTTTTTTTTTTTTTTTTTTTTAAATGTATTTCAATCATGCAGTCAGAAAGCCATGTGGGGGAACACTAAACACAGTTAAAATAGAGCAAATGTTCATAGCAATTAAAATATAGTAACTGTTGAATATTAATCCCATGGAAGAGAAAGGAAGGCAAATGGTTTGTTCATACTCTGCAGACAGAAGTATCTCTGGGAATCTCAGTGGACCTGCAGGAAGCTTGAGCTATTGGGAAGAGAAATATCACCTAGGACAGATGATGGTACCTTGCTTCAGGGTACCAAAAGCCTCTAGTGCTTGGGTGTCATGAGTATCACAGCATCACTTATAGACAATGAGAAATGGAGTTACTCAGTATCTCTGAAAGTCAAGTCCAGTTTGGACAGCAAGAAAGAAGGCAAAATTTTTATTTGTTTTGATTTTGATAACTGCTTTTCAGAGGGAGATCTCTGAGCAAATCCAGACTTACGAGTATTGTGTTGATTTGGATTTGAAGACTGAAGTCTCAAGTGGGATGGAATCCTGACCACCACAGTCAGCATCGCCCCTAAATTGCTGTTCTATTTACCTCTGCTAATGCATTGCTGCTGATTTTGCAAAAGCCAAAAAATTAAAAAGTCTCCCCTTGTCAGAAATAAGGGGAATACACTGGGTTGATGCCTGAAGCTCCTTTTCTTTCCCATTGGATTGTCAGTAAATCTGGACTGTGCCCTCTGTACAGTATTAGTCCAGGGAAAAGATACAAAAAATTCTCCAAGTCGGTGTCATACCTGGGGAACCCAAGTCTTGGCTGGTGGTTCAAACAAGGAATTCACCCAGTGATGGGTGAACAGCTGTGTGTTGGGGGGGTAAGCAGCTGTTAGTTTCTGCAGTTAGTTTCTGCAATAGTGAGCCAGCAAATGACTCAAGAATCACAGATGTGATTAATCCAAAGTAAAAAAAACCAAAACAAAACATAAAGGAAATAAATATATACTTTTTTTTTTTTTTTTTTTTTTTTTTTTTTTTTTTTTTTTTTGAGCATGAAACAGTTTTCCTTAATTATACAAAGTTGACTTATGTTTCTTTTTAGGGCTGTTTCAGTTCTGGTACCATGCAGCTTTCCTCTCAAGAAGCAGGAAAAACAGAGATTAATAGGTTAATCTAATTATATATGAATACATTACAGCAACAAAACTAGCATGATCAAGAGCTTATTCTCTCACCTAAATAAGAAATAGTGGAAGAAGTCTCTGTCTCTGGGAAGTAATTAATCAGGCTTTCTGTCCAAGCAATATTGTACTAAAATACCTTGTCAGCCTTTAAATTGGAGGATGCTGGATTAAAATATGTACATGTAGAGTTAGATATCAGCTCCCACTGGCCACTAATAACACCTCTGCTGCTGGCTCTCTGCTGCAGTGAGCTCTGAGCTGCCTTTCCCAAGCAAATCTCCACCCAGCAGCAACTCTCCTGGTACCTGACCCATCATTTCATGCCCTCTCCAAGGAACTGTAAAATCATGGGCTTAGACAAATTGAGTGATGTGGTTTTAATGAGATATTGCAGTTGTTCACTGCCTCTGTCTGAGAAACAGGCAACTGCTCAAGGCCACCCTGCTCATTGGGATGGGTGTTCCTGTCCTGCTTCCCTGGTGGCTCCAGCCAAGGGGGAAAACAGGATACCATGCTAGATATGTGCTATAATGCCATGGGGGATGGCTGAAGCCATGCAATGGAAAAAGGTGAACTTCTATATGTGCTCAGTGCTCACAAGGGTGTAAAACTGTTAAAAGTCCACCCACCCCCCAGGAGTCATCACAGGCAACGTCATCCCCAGTGTGCAGGCTGGGACAGGCTTTTTGTCATCAGAACCTGGGCACATCTGAAACCTAACTCCTTAGTTTTTCAGGGTGGTTTTACTTCATTGGAGGCTCAAGAACATTCAGTGTTGAGCCTGCCTGCTTCCCCCTCTTCTTTCCCAGGCCCATGTGAGCTAACTGGCCTCAAGTTCAGGCTCCTAAAACAGACTGCAGAGGTGATGGGGCAGCCCCACACCATAGGCAGCCTCTGTACAGGCTGATCTGCAGGTTCTGGGTACCAGCCAAGACCAAATCAGGCAACCCAGGGAGGACAGCCTGGCTGACTTTGAGCCATCACTGTGGGACTTCTCATGGGGGTTTCAAAGCTGTGCCCTGGGGCCACCAGGGCAAGCAGTAGGACAAGGGATCCTTCTGGGCTATGGGTTTCTGTTAATGGCTCTGGCCATCTTCTAAGACAAACAAATACTTAAAATAAACAATCTGCCCACGACTGGTGAACTCCAAAGGCAGCCATAAAACCTATTCCTGAAGTCTGCTGAAACCAGAACATGATTTGAAGCTGCTTCAACGTTTGCTGAAATTACTAAGAGCCTTTCCTTTGTCTCCCTCTAAACAACACACACAGTTTCTACAGGCTTTTAATCTGGCTGCTCCTCTATAATTTGGCTTCACGCATGAAGACTTCCAAAGCACAGGAAAAGGAAAATACCAAGCAAATAGGAGTAGCAGAAAATGCCTTTTCCAAATGCAAACACCCATCAGGCAGTCCAGCATCCAGCCAAACCTCTGAAGGTGATAAACCTTGTGATGAGTTTGTCCCAGCAGCAGAATATCTACCCTCAGCTGTCTAAGGCTGATTTAAAAAGCAGGTGAGCTGGTTACTAGCTGGTGTACAGTGCCATTTCAACTTGGGCTCGCCTGGATTGGAATGAGTTGCTACTCAGAGTGGTAGCCAGTTCTAGTGCCCTTGCTGTGACGTTCAAGTTATTTAACCCAGTTTTGCCAGTCTCAGAGATATAGATAGTTTATCGGAACTGTTTTGTCATACTTCAAGCTGCAAACAGTGTCACTCCACAGAGAAGCCAGCTAACCAAGCCCCAGACCTCTCTATACCACATGGAACACACAGCAAGTAAAATAAATGTTTTTGACATTGAGATGCCTCAGACTTTGCAGGACGGAGCGCTCAAAAGTATTGCACAAGTCTAGCAGGGGTAGTTAGTGTTACTGTAGTTTAAAACCCACCACGTCTGCCCATTCTCCATAGGTTATGTGTCTTTAGGTGTCCTTTCCTCCAGGTAAGATATAAATAACTTTTGTGCAGCCACAGGGGCAGCTCGAGAAAGCAGCACAGCCAAGGTTGGCTGTATTTCTGAGTCTAAAGCTCAAGGAAAGGGGATAGAGCAGGGTAGCCCTTAATTTGCATTCACTCGTCCCCCTCTGCTCTGTGAAGAGAATTTGGACCTGTATTCAGCCATGGGAGACCCCACCACTATCCTCAAAAGCTGCCTTTATCCTCCCAAACCTCCCCTGCTCCTGGAGTCTCCTCTGCCGCATCGCCTGCAGTGGGACCCGTGGTGGCTGGCAGGAAGAGGACAGGACCCTGTGCGACTCTCTGGTAGGGTTTCCCCTCTGCAGCACTGGAGTTCAGGGGTCTGGCCTGGTGTTTTGTAACCCTACCTGATAAACGGCTCTGGAAATGCACCATGGCTTCAGCATGAGCTGCAGGACCCTCAGGTTTCCAAAGCGACAAGTCCTCAGAGCCCGGGACGTCAGGCTCCACACCAGGCTGTCCCAGCTGTAGAGCAGATCCTCAAAGCCAAAGAGCACAGCAGCCATGCCAGCTCCTTCTCTGAAACACCCCAGGCTCCGTGATCAGCTAATCCCAAGGTGCCTTAGGAACTGGAAGGTTAAAAAGTCACTGCAATTTCCATCAAAGGAGGAGAAGGAAAAGGGAAAAAAAAAAACCAAAAACCAAACAAACCCCAAACCACCAAACCAAACCCGACAACAAAAAAGAGCAGCCAAAATAAACAGTTTGGGGATGTGTCTCTCTCCCTTCACACACGCCCTTCAGGATGTGGTTTCTCCCTCCGTGTATCTTCCCAAAGCGAGTTCTGCTGCACCCAGGGATGAGCAGGGAAAAGGTAAAAATACCTCCTCTGACTTAGGAAGGCTACTGCACATCCCTCTCAAAGGGCTTCTTGGTTACACTGCATCACTTCCCAGCACTCTGCTGCAGAACCAAGAAGGAAACTCGGATCCAAAGTCATCACTTTGCAAGTTCAGTCCTGGGACTCCATCCAGAGGGAGGAAAAAAGCCGCTCACTCTCCCTCTGCCAACATTCCCAAGACATTCCAGTATCTGGCTTAACTCTTTCAAACACTCCCAAAGAACAGCTGGGAAGAAAGCTTTGCCACATGCAACATTTCATCCTTTTGTTTCCTGTGCTGGCTGGACATTGCATGCTTACACGCTGGTCTTTTTTCCACCCAACCATCTGTTTTGAAGCCTTTATATATTTTGGCCTTGGGAGGGTACCTACTCTTTGTAGGAGACTTAGGCAACAGTCTGCAATACACCTTATTTGCCCAAGGGGTGGTGACTTGGAAAGCTGTCTGAATTAAAAATAATACTCATTTCAAATCAGTCTGATTCAGCTGGTGTGGACATGATTTTAACCCAGGCTGAACTTGCATTCATCAGAGTTGGTCAATCTGAACAAGCTCAGGGGGATATAATAAAGTTTTCTACTCCCAAGGTGGATGCCAAAACACCCTTTTTTATTCTACTGATGCAAAGATCCACTTCTGGCATTTCTTCCTAAAATAGGTGTTGAGAAGAGGTAAGTTTCCTACCCATTTGCTCCCAGGACAAGAGCAGCTTTTTTGGGTGGAGATTTCAATGCTGTCAAAATATCTGATGAGGTGAGTTGAGGGAACTGGTCCAGTGAGGCTAAAAATACATCATCAGCAAGAGTGCTTTGCAGGTCAGTTAAAGAACCACAAAATCCATGCAGTTAAATTGCAACAGAATTTCCAACTAAATCCCAAGAGTGTTCCCTCTTCTTATGGGCTAAAGTTTAATAACCAAGTGGGGAAGCTGAGGCAGTAGTTTTGTTACCAAAGGTGCAGTGCAAGCCAATGCCCTTGGAGAGTATTGCTTGTCAGTGTTATTTTTCACTTGTTTCACCCTCCCTTCAGAGGAATGTGCACAAAAAGGCAGTGGGAATTAGAGGGAGCAGATGGGAATCAGAGTGCCTTCATGGAGACCCTTCTGAGAAGGTAATTTTTAGAGGGGTAGAAAGGACAACCCCACTTGGAGATGAAGTCAGGAGGAACCTTAATGCCTTGAGCACCCAAAGCTTCTGGCTTGGCAGAGCTGAGAAACCATGATTTCCCAAAAGCCTCAATGTCTTCTCTAATTTGACTCCCTGGGAGGGAAAGGAGCAGGAAAATTAATCTCTGGTTGATTTTCTTCCGCTCTGTCCCGCTCTGACCCCATTCATAATTTGGTCTTTGAGGACTGGAGGGCACAAAGAGAGCAGTGCGTCATGATGGCAGCACAAGGATGCTCATCAGCTTCTTGACAAGGCAGGTGGAGGGCCAGAAAAATGCAGCTGCAAAATTCATGCTCTCAGCCTAATTGCTTCTTCAGGACATCGTTTTTATAGTGGCATCATAAAATGCAGTAATAAAATCATAATAATGCTTCCTTCAAACTTGTTAGAAGCTATTCATTCTGCAAAATGTAGTTTTCTTTCCTCCTCTCTCTGTCACTGCTTATCTGTTTTCTTGGTGTCCAGCCTTTGCTGCTAATATCCCTGTGCTCATCACCTCCCAGTTATTTCTTTGCCTGTCTATAAACTAGGCAACACATTGCTTCCATTAGTGGGGATGGAGACAAGGGACCAGAAATATCTCCATTAGAAAACCTCATTTGGAAGAAAGGTTTTTTGGGTTTTTTTTACAACTTGACTAGACAATATTTGCTCCAGGCTACAAGCCTGGTGTATAAGATCTCAGCCTAGGAGCACAAGAGAGGAAAAGAAAGAAATGTGTTTGATAAAGGAAAACAGAGGGGGAAAAGAAACCATAGCAAGTGATTGCTCTGGGATGTGACCTAACCCCTTTGGTATTCTGTGAAGGGGGAGAGGAGGGGAAATGGAGGATATGCCACAGTTTTAAAATTAGCTGCTCCACATGTGCATCCAGTCTTTCCATATGCTCAAAAGGAGACTTTCGTCCCCCAGTCCCAACTCAGTAATTACTCAACAGATGAGGGCAGCTCTGAAGGAGCCTTTTTACTCGGCTGATGACATAATCAGACTTTCTGAAAACAGTTCCCCTACATATTTATTTAACTGATATACTGGAGTAGTCTCCTTAGGAGTTACTTGAGTCTATAGGAGGCCCAGTGAGCATTTCAGTGTGTAGATTTATCCTCACGATTACAGCAGACTATTTTGTTTCCTGTGGAGGTTATCCTGCTGATTAGACACATACTATTTTTTGAGGGGGTATAAGCTGCCTGAATACAGATTACCCATCCCACCTCACTTCCAAGGGAATTGCAGCACTGGAGGTTTCTCAGGCAGACAGACCATCCCCTCAAGAGCCAAGGGATACACCACCAAACATGCTATTTCCCAAGTAGACACCATAGAAGGTTCTTGGACTTATATGAAAAGGATGGAAAAGGTCATTGCTACAGTGAATGGGTTAAGAGAGGAGAAAAAATTACTGAGAATCAGCATCTTGTCTCTTCTGCTGGTGTACACTCGGAGTAATACCTGTATAATCATCTTACATTTCTATGAAACATACCAAACCTCACCTTCACTAAGGTCAATTAGGAAGAAAAAAAGCCCTTTGCACTCTACATAGATCTATAGACATCTGCTGGTCTTTTCAAGACAGCCTCTCTAATTATGCACTGATTATTTCCCACTGTCTGAGAAAATGTCAGGCAAAACATTTACTGTGCAGCCTCCCACGTTTTACTGACAGTCCAAAGGCTGTTGCTAGGGCATAAAAATAGCTTCTTACTGCCCATGAAAAAAAAAACCAAAAAAAAACCCCAACCAAACAATAAACCCCAACCCCTTTGGGCTGCAGTGTTGTCCCATGGCACTGTCACCAAAAGGCTAAGGGTGGACTTCCCAAACCAACCCAACTCCAGCAGACAGCTTCTCCTCACCACAGGCAGCAGATTGCTGCCTGCACTGATGGAGGTCGACAGACGGGTCCGTGTTTTGCCTTTAGGCAGTCTGTATGTTCCAGTCTCAGAAAGAGGAGTTCAGCATCTTTCTTCAGCATGCTCTTGAGTAAATCCCTACCCACAACTTTCAGATGGGTGTGGATGTCTTTGGGCATGTTCAAAGACAGGCGTGTTTCCTTTGAGCTTGCTGTAGACATACCAGAAACATCACGTTTCCACTCAACATATGGCCCCAATGGTCCCTGCAGCTCCAGCCCAATGTGGTCTTTTAGGTCTTATTTCAAATCCATTACTCTTTTTGATCTTTATTTCTCTATAATGTTAAGAGGACTAATGTTGTTAGAACTTCATGCCTAAAGTTCCCTTTCATGTTGCAGCCTCACGCTTTCTTGTGTTGGAGATGCTTTTTCAAGATGTTTAACTGGTTACATTTTCCTCCTCGTGCCTTAATAGCACATAATTTTCTTGGCTGATATGATGGCAGCAGTTAGAGATCACCTACTGCCAAATGACTGAACAATGTATGAAGAAAGAGCTACCTTCCTTCCTTGATGTGTGCCCACATGGAGCCAGAGCCCTCCCTGGGGACTCACAGAAGTGACCTCCCTGTAACTGCACTGAAGCACAAACTGCCAAGATTTCCAAATGAACGCTGGGTACCATCTCAACTTGAGAACCTGAGCTCTGTAGTTCCCAAATCTCACCCAAATCAAGGTGGTCTCATCCCTCATGCTGATCCATTTGGGCTTCTCTATCTTTTCCCTGGCAAGTGGTCTCACTGCCACTCAAGTGCAAAGACTGGATACTATTGGCTTTATTTCTTGTATGTTTGTCAGACTTTGTGCTTTATATAAGGAAAGGTTTGAAGGAAGGGTTTTAAAAGTTCCTGGGAATGGCATTTGAGTTGAGGAAGCAAATCCTCAGACTTCAAGGGCTCTGTTATACAACATACATGTTCAAGGCAAAAGAAACTCACCTGAATTAAAAAAGAATGAAAATAAAGAATGGATGCCTCTACTGGGTGTGCTAAGACCTTTGTTCAGTGAAAGGTCTGCTGACCCTAGAACCAGTTTGGATTGCTAAAAGATTGTGAATTCAGTCTGTCTGCACCACAAGACCTGGACAATGTTCATGCCTGAACATTCACAGCTTTGTAGAGGAGGCACTAACACCCCTGGCTCACCTGTGGAGATGTAGGTAAAGAAACTGTCCTTAGAGGTATCTCCCAAAAGATCTGTTATAGCTGTGCCTGCACTGCTTCAGTTACCTTCTAACTCTCAGCCATCACACACAACCAAAGCCACAGATATAAAGAGCTTCCATCCATCATCCCCTGGTCTGCCACCACTGACAGCTCTAAACCCCCCACTGCAGGGAAAATTCAAGAAACTGAAGACTTCTCTGCCAGTTACGTTTTAGGATGAATATCACGAGTCAGAAATCCTGGCCAATTTCCTCTGGATGTTCTCACGAGCCCATATGGCCTAAAATGTTCCATAATGAAATGAACTGCTGCTTCACAGTAATAACTGAAGGAAAATTTACTATTCCAGTCATCTACCTCGATCACAACATTTCTAAAGCTCTTTGAAAATGTAAAGTGCTCTGGTAGTGCTGAGTACTATGGTAATGCCAACAGCAGCTCCTTCTGTGTACAGATGTAAGTGTCCTCACTTAGAGAGGGTTTTACTGATAGACACAGGAGAGTATGTCACATCCTCTAATCAAATGCATTTCATTTCCTAAAGTAAGCTGTGTTAGCAATTTAAAACGGTTTAAAAGTAGGTAAATCCTATAAAGATGGGCTTGTACTTGTCCCTAATATCTCACCAGCTAAAGTGATTTTCACTTCTACTACGCAGAAATGTGGAAGAGATTGGGCAGAGATTTGCTATTCAATCCTCTTTCTCTGCGACCACTGTGGTGAATGAGTCTGCAGGAGAGGATGTAGGTCAGGACAATGTATTAAGTAAATAGTGCAGAAAGTGAATGGCGAGATCTTAAATGCGATTATTCACTTTGGAAACCCAAGCTTATGATTAACTCTGATCCCACGGGGGACTGTAACGTCCTGTGACCAGGGTGTCCAATCAAAGCAGCACACACTTACATGTGCCCATTGCCCCAGGGTTTATCATCACTTCACTCTCTGGTATTAAGTGCAGAAATGCTCGGGAGAATTATTTTTGGCCAAAAGAAAAGAGGAAAAAAATCCCACCCTGGTTAGCAGGCAGGTATGAACAGAAGGCAACCTAAAGCTCATCCAGGAGCTGAGCTCTTTTCCTTCCATGGCATTTGTCTGTGTCTAAAGCAGCCTCTGGCAAGGCTCAGTGGCGAAGCAATGTGAACCTGAGACAAAATTGTGTTGGTGTTCATCAGGTGGGCTCTGAATCTCAGGCTGTGGATTGAAATCAGCTGACTATTCACAGAAGGAATCATGCACTTGTTCGGTAACACTCCTCGTTTCCAGCTTTTGACTATTCCTTTGGCAACCAGTGCAAGGATTTGCTTTATGGGAGGTTTCCCTGTACCCCTGTGTTCATGTCATTTGGCATTACATGTTTAGCTCCTGCTTCCCACCTTTTATCAGAAGGCAATGGCCAAGCTGTGCAAATGGCCTTGGCTTGGAGGACACATTGCTTCACACTGCAGGTGTCTCTTAACTGGCACTGTTTGCTTGGGAGAGGACAAATCTGGTGGCTCATAAAAAGCCAGTCTGAAGATTTGCCCTATGGCAAGATGGGTACTTTAAAGAAGGGCAGCCTTGCTGGCTCTGCAAAACATGCCATGATACAGAATAAATGGCCCATTCCAGCAGAACATTTGCTTCCAACGTATTCTGCCGATGTATTTAAGGAGTCTGTCTGATTCAGACCCAGTGGTAACACTCACTGCATTCAATGACTAATACAAAGTCCTTTCTGTTCACAGACAAGAGCTGAGCATTTCATTAAAAAGGAGGAGGGCAAAGGGAACATATTTTAGAAAATCAGTGGTCCGGATTTCTCATGTTTGATCTTCCTTATGGGTTGGAAAGCCTGATCCTGCCTAAGCTAAAGCCAAGCTATTAATTTTATTCTGAACCTCCTTATAAATTATCATTACAAATAAATGCTGGTCTTGTTGGTTAAGATGTAATTGTCATTGGACAGAGAGGAAAGATATAATACAAGCAGGTCAAATATAACCCTCAGAGTAGAAATGAAGTGGAATCTGGTCATATTCCAGAAAAGTCATCAGTTTCCTGAGCAACATCAGACGAGTCACATAACTTTATGGGTCTCTATTTCCTCACTAGATTAATTCACTGACATTTGTCAGATGCGATGAAATCTCAGGAGAACTGTTTTACATTAAAAAGTAAATATGTGTTCAGCCTGCTAGAAAGCTAGCTGGTCATGTTCCATAGGAATTATGCAGCAAAAAGCAGAAATACTTAAGATACCGTGGATCAATAATGTACCCTCTGTGTTGAAAGCTCCTACACTATTAAAATGAGCGTGACTATGGGTGAATAAATGTACCCTGAGATGAAGAGTGGTTATTTATAGCCATGCTCCCTGTGGCAGTAGTGCTGTGTACATCCAGGCAATGCTAAATGCATGGAGGGAGGGTGCTGTGGAGGAAGGCGATGGCTCTGTTGACTCTGGGTTAGTGAGGTCCCAGATGGAGCCACGCTGAGCTGTTAACACCACAAAAAGCAGCACACTTGAACACTCGATAGTGGCACCTGCACTGGGGTGACTCCTGTGGGGTGGTTTGGTTGTTCCTATTGCTGCAGCACAATTAATCAGCAGATGGGAAACTCGGGAGTCAACATAGGGGGATTACTGCACTGCAGCAGATCTTCACACTGAGAACATCTACCCAGCTGGGACCAGTTAGACCTTCTCAGTAGAGCATAAGAATTGACCTCTACCCTGTTTGCTCCCAAAACGCAGACCCCTGTGGCACGTGCTAATGGAAAATCTCCATTTGCATTGCAGGACAGCACTGGATCCATGCCATCTACAGTGATAATGCATGCAGAGTTGACAGAAGATGATAACTTGTACTTCTGATTCTGCTCGCCTTAAAACTCTGTACAAACATCAGCTTCTGTTGCCTCAGGATGCACTGAGAGATTTGTAGTACTGAGCTGCTACCAGAGCTGTGGATAAACAGGGACAAGAGGACTGAAGTGGCTGGCAGGCCTGGCTTTCCCTTCCTTTGGCTGTTTTCTATAGCTACTATTACACCCACATTCCCAGCAGCATACCCAGACAGGGTGCTGAGTTTCAGGAGGTATAAATAGTAGCCCAGACTCCATCTGCAGAGGTGGAGAGCAGTTAATCAAACTCCCTCGTGCTCTGCCTCCCAACCTGATGATTTGCAATGTGGAATCCAAACTCCCTGTCTCGTGTGTCTGCACATACCTCCTGAAAAGAGGAGAAAATGGATTGGAAGCTGCTGGGTCGAAGCAGCAAGTCAGTCACTTCATTGTCTCTATGGACAGCAGACCAAAGCTGTTCAAAAGCTAAAACAAAGAGGATTTACACTCTTCATTTAGAAATTTATGACTCATTCCCATTTTGGCTGTTAGAAGGGGATGTCATTTCCCCTGCCCCCAAAACATCTATGTCATAAAAATTAAAACCCATAAGCTCTTTGCTGCCCTTATCTTGATGTACAAAGAATTCAAATGTTCACTGTTGCTATCTGGAGCTTGATTTCCTGTTATTAAGAAGGACATCCTAGTATTTAACAACATGAGATTTTTATTTTTTTCCCCTTCTTCAAGCCAGGCAGAATGTCTAATGGTTCTGGGGTTTGTTTCCTGCTTGTAATTAAGTAGGTCACAGCTGCAAAGCAAGAGAACAAGGAAATATTCAGATCACACAAAGCCAAGAATGATTAAATCATTTGCAGCTGAAGGATATGGCAGATTTTCTTTTTTCAAAAAGAAGTCTCAAGTCTAAGGAAAACAAATATAGGAACTTTTAAGAGAATGATGAACTTGGAAGCTCTGCCCAAGTGCCACTGAAGCTTAGGAAAAAAGAGTGATCAAAACCCAGCTAACGTTGTTCAGAAATTGAATAGCTTTGTGTAGTTGAAATAAACTCACTTCTTCCTTGCTTAGGGCCATATATTCTACCCATGCAATTCTCTTTGAACCACATGCCCTCATTTCTTCTGGGCAGTTCCCATCAGGCTCTCTGTGCCTCTCTGAAATACCATGCAATGCCCTCTCCTGTAGGTCCCTCACAGCACACACCCTGGGCAGCTCCAGATGCATCCCAGGCACAGCACGAGCTCTACCCAGACATGAAGCTCCCATGGGACTATAGGTCTTTTGATCTGCACTCATGGCTCTTGGTGGTATATTGCCCTGATTTGTTTCCCACTCCACCTCTCTTTAGGACAGCAAGTTCTCCTTGATCCCTGCAGAATGGCTCTCACCCCAGAGAGAAGTGCTGGCAATGCATGATCCATTGCCCTTAATGAGCCATGCTCATGGGGCTGAAGAAAAACCTCTGAAGTGCCTTGACAGTAGGGTAGGAACCTCAGTCCCAGACAAGCCTCACAGGCAAAGCCATGCCAGAACCTTGCAAAGCCAGGAAAAACTTCCTTTACAGAGCTGAGGTGCCTTGTCTGTGTCAACCAAGCACTTCAAGACAAAGTTGGTCTGGACTGACCTCTTTTGGGTTATTGCAGGATTCAGGAGGAGCATAAATGGACTTTACATTTCTGTTATGGTGCTTGTGCCTAGGGTTTGGTATAAACACCCCACCAAGATATTGCTCAGACAAAAAGAGGGGACAGAGAGCAACAAGGCCACCACTCACCTTTCCTATGGTGCCTGGGATCACTCTGCTCCATCATGAAGAAGAAATTAAAGAGGGTACTCAGCTATGAAAACATCCCCACTATGTGGCTGCCTTGATCTAAAGGGCAATGTAGACTTGTCCCAAATGCATCACAGATGTGACAATGGGCCCCTTATTCCATGCAGTGAGAGAAACAATCTTTGGGAAGATTTATGTCTGAAGCCCACTAAAATCAGCACTGTATGGGGCAGTGGTCCAGTCAGACCAGAATAACTGTCTTGGCAGGGAACACCCTCTGTGAGTCTGTTTGATTTCTGTATGGGGTGTTCGGTTTTGCCAGAAGACTGATTAAGATATAGGCAGAATAACAAGAATGAAAGCATAGTGCTGCTTCTATGAAAATGTGATGGGCAGAGACACAAATCTCAGCAATTATGAATTGGTGATGAGCTCATGTTTACTCAAGCTCTGACTGGGAAATTGTCATGGGAAAGAAAAGCCCACGTAGACAGTATTTTGGTCTCTGTCCCTGTCTGACCGGACATGGTCAGTTCATTCCAGGATAAGAGAATGTGGACCTTGTCATCCTGGTATTTCTTGGCTTCACAAGCTTGGAACTGGGAGGGAGAGATGGTCAATGCTTCCCTGATGGGCAACTGTTACGAAACACAAACAACTGAGGGTTTCTTGGAGGCCTGGGGAATCTGAGGCCAGTCCTGCAGCCTCTCCTAGCAAAGCTCTGACTTCATGGGAATGGGGCTGTGTGCCAGAGTGTGGTGACACATATCCTGGGCTACAGAAGATACCTGATCCTTCTTCAAGTGATTCGGGTAATCTGGATTTGTGGGTTTCCACTTGGAATTTCTTTAAAAGGTGCTGATTTTCAGACATGCTTTTGGTCCCTTCCCTCAAACAGAGGACTCCTGGAGAAGGGAAGGTGCTGACTGCAGAGACAACACCAAAGCTGGGCTCCATGAGGGATGTCCAGATACCTCACTGCATCTCTTGGCCTTTGCAGGAGACAATTCATGCTGCCTACACCCTTGTCCTGAATCTTTCAGCAATTTCCATTCCAGTCTAGGGCAGATAACAGCATCCGTGGATTAGTATAAAACAAAGCTCAGGAATGAAAAGTTTTCAAAATGCTGCTGCAACCCAGGATCTGGCCAGCACCACATAGTCTGCTGTGACTGATTATGAGGGAAAAGGGCTGGATCATCTGCTGGCATCATCCTGCTTATCTTTCCCCTGATACCAACCTTCAGAAGCTGGAGGGTGGACCCGAGGCCACTTTAACCGCTCTCCAGTGACTAATTGGATGCCTTGGAATGCACTAACATAGCTGTGCTTTTAAAAATCAACGTCCTCTGGTTTTATGGCTCTTCTTGGCTAGGTTCCCACTGACTGTAACTGAAGCAAATCCTCTCTCATCTGCAGGAAGTGGCCACCATTGGTGCGTTTGAAAGTTTACAGGAGGACACGCGATGGCTCCGCTACGGAGAAGTTCAGGGTGGAAAAAGGAAACTTGCCAACATTTCAGAGTGGAAATTATGAAAATTAGAAATCCTCCTCCCAGTCCCTGGTGGGGTTTGCAAACACAAGCTGGGTAGAGAGATGCTGGAGAGGGAGGAAGGGGATGTGGATGTGTGCTTCCAGCTAATGGGACCCCTAAAGTTTGACCTGCTCCAAACCCCCCAGATTTGCAGGTGTCAGCAGTTCACCTTGGCTTTCACCCTGCAAGCATCTTGGCTGCCAAATAAGAACAACAGCACTGCCTGGGTCTTGCAGAGGTCTGGAGAGGATAAATGTCTGTAGAGCCTTTTGTAGTATATAAAGACTGATGTATTATACGGAATAATTTTAAATTGTGACCTAGGATTGCCAAGCTTCCCTCTTGCAATAGCCCATCCATCACATTAGCTTTGACAGGTCATTTCTTGGATGGTATTTTTGAAAACTGGGAACTCCAGGCTCTGCACTCAGGCAGCAGCAACAGCTCTGAGCTTGGCTCTCAGGAAAAGGGAACCTGTGGAACATTTGCAACTTATGTTTCTTGGTGTTTTGTGAAAATCTGTACTTGTAATGAGGACAAACTACCTGTAGGGTTTTAACGTTGCTCCTCATCCTCTTACTGCTGATGCATTAAAATTGATTAAGGGAAGACTGAAAGACAGAAAGTCACTTGTTGCCATCCTCATTCAGCTTCCTAAGATGCTCCAAAGCAGCACTGATACTATTACAACCCATGCAAGACAAGCTTTGTAGTTAGAGACATACCATGGCTACTGAGTGTACAGCAAAAGGATTATTAAAAGCAGGATGCTGGAGAGCTTTTTTGTAGTGCTGTGAAGAAGGAGTAGAAGGAAATGTGGACATTACCTCTCTGAAGAGTGGTACTGTCTCATGGATCGATGTGATCAGGGGAGTGCACTAATCCTGTGCTCTGACAGAACAGCACCTGACAGTGCTGTTACCCAGCCAGCTCTCAGCATCCCTTTCAGATGCAGTAAATAAAGGCATTTATGCAGAAAAACTGATGAGGGTTACATATTGCTTTGAATGTCAGGCTGTATCTGTCCTGCAGTGAAAGAGAGGCATTTGGATAGGGTGCCAATACAGGATCCCATTCCTTTCCTATCTTCCCAGCTGTCCTGTACCCAAATGAGGAATCTGGCATATCATCAAGTCACAAAGCTACACTTTCCGTTTTCTACTGTCTATTTCTGATGCTCTGAACCTCCAACCTGCACGTATGTAAAGGTGGAAGACTAAATCAGAAGATGGCCATGGGGCTATCTGCCAGAGCAGGTTCAGACATTCCCTCAGGTTCTCTGAACACACATGTCTTCAGAAGTAACAGTGAACCCCATGAGCTCCCCAAAACAGACTCAAACATCCCTTAGTTCCAACATGAATGAACTTTGTTGCTCTCATAACTGTGAAATGGATTTATATCTTCTCTAAAGTGGGATGCAGCCCATCTGCTTTGCAGTGTATGTGCCTCCTTAGAACTCACTTCCAGAACTGGGCAGTTTCTTCCAAAAGTCCCACAGCTATCAGTGGTGGTAGTGTAGGGCTTCCCAGGACAGTCCCTGGATTGATAAACCAAAGATTCACAGGGCCATGTGCAGAACTAGGGAACCCAAAATTGTACGGTCAGATCTCTGTTGTGGGGGGGGTTGACATCTGAGCTGGTCTAGCCTGAATGCCCCATCTGGATCTGATTTTCAGGAGTATGGTAGTCTGTGTTTAGTTCCTCTTACTGCAAAGGCTTTTGTTCCCTCTCTGGTTATTGGAAGATGGATGTCAACAAAGAGGTCAGTTCATCCCATCCCATCCCAAATTGTCTTTAACATATTAGGATGAATTTTCATCAGAAGACATACATTAGCAAGTCTTCTTTAATTACTGAAGAGACTTAAAAAGGTAGAAAAAACTATTACAGCTGCATTACAAACTTTTTGGCTGAAAGTCCAAATGCAAGGCAGCTAGCATGGGCAATATACCCTAGCAAGAACATAAAGGTCTACCTTTAATCTCTCTTAGATGAGTTTCTCCAAAACACAACTCATCCCACCACTCATCTGCTGGGAGTTGGGAACTCCCTGTGGCAAAAGCTTTTGACTGAAGGTTGATATTGGTTCACTCTTGCAGTGATTTCTATTCTGAACTGGAACTTTGAAGCAGTAAAATGGTACATGTTCTGCACATAGATCTCCAAAGGACATATGCTTACTGAATCAACATTAATTGCAGGTTACTGGTCCTTAGCTACTGTTTCACAGAGAGTTTACCTAATCCATGATGATACAAAACCTAAAGAGAAAATAGATAACAATGGTCCCACCCCAGCAAGACTTGGTGGCTTTTATGGAGGGAGTGATGCAAACCACAATGAATTTCATCCTCAGTTAAGAAACTTTATTTTGAAATGTGCACAACCCTAATTACACCTTCTAAATATATTCCAGAAGTACAGCTGGATTGTAGAGTGTGTGCGGGTGACTAAACGAAATCATTTGCAGCCCATTATCTTTTCAAAAGCTTTTCATGTGGTATTTTTGGGAAGTGGGGGCTAATTGCACTCTTTGCCTGTGCAATTTGGAGAGTTTGATGCTTTGGTCCAAACAAGAAAAATTAAAGTGTAAAAATCACTCCTATCCATCTGCTGGTAGAATGAAAACTCACTGTTTCTTCGAAGCCAGTAGAAATGATTGGGACAATGAAGATACATTTCACCAGGTAATAAGCTCAGCTCAAACAGAAAGTTTGACCAGAAGCTGGGTTTGAAATATAAATCCAATTTTCTGAACTTCTTGAATCAGTAACATAGAAACTGTGTGACTACCCACAGACCAGCTTTCCTTCCAGTCAGAAGAGCCTCATTCATAAATTCTGTCAGGATGGTTATGGAAGTCTGGTGCTTGTGAGCTTCCCTAAAGTCACTGCTGGTGTTTAAACAGACTCGGGCTGGTGCCTGGTCTGGACCCAGGACATGCAAGGAGTAAAAATGAAAAGCCCTATGGAGAAGCTAACTTTTTTGCTCATCTATTGTTTTTAGGTTTTGTTTTTCCATGCACTCACAGCATCCTTGTTTAAACAACTGAAAACACTAATCAAGAAATTAAGAAGTGGAAAAAGGCATGTATTATACTTGGCACTTCTCTGAAAATTTTGTGAGTTCAGGAAAATGCTGAAGCAACATTTAAGCAATCCTTTGTATAGATCATGAATTGACAGTCAGGAGACTTTGTATGCCTGGAGTTTAAAATGCAGATGAAGGCATGTTTACACCTTTCTAGGAATAAGTCCTAAATTATGCTGGTGCTAAACCATCACAAGTCCTGAGCTTTGGGCTGCTGGTGGATGTATGATCCAGACATGATACCAGCTACCTGAGAACCAGCTACCTTTAAACAAGCTTATTAGCTGGAAATCCAAAAGGGTCCATAACTATGGGAGGCTTGCCACCCCTTCCAAAGCTTTATAAACTGGATGGAATGATTACTTCCTTTTCTCCACCCAAATCCAAAACATTTGGCTCATTTCTGGCTCCCAGGCTCTGTCCCTGTCTTGCTCTTGCTCTGTCCCCTGACCTTCCCTTGCTGTCCCAGGGTATGGCTGGTGCAAAGGAAACAAAGACCAAACTGTAATGAAAACAAGCTTTTAATTTTCTGATCCAAATATGAAACTGAAGTACTGGAAATGCCACAGCAGAGCCTCTGCTCCTGAGGTCGCCAGGCCCTGAGAGTTTCTAATAATTCAATTAAGCTCCAACCATTTGAAAGCCAATTTGAGCAAGTATCCTGGCTCCAAACCCTGCAGAGTTCACCAGTCACCATCCATTAGCTTCTGCCATGCTTTCACCTTTGCACCATTAAGCTGCACACATTCTGGGGGGATAAAGTCTGGAACAGCCCCTGATCCATTTCACAGGAAAGTCTGTTTTGATTTGGTACGCCTTTTAGAAATGTCACAAATTATTACAACTTCCAGACACCCAAGAAGATGGGCCAAGCATTCATCTGTCTAGGTAGAGTTCAAATTAATCCAATTCCTCTGAAATACTTGTGAATGGTTCAGAAAAGATAAAGCTCAGATGTAGCAGACAAAGTTGAAGTTTCAGCAGTCACAAATGATTATATCAGAGCATTAAACAGGTGACAGTTTTGCTACCTAAGCTTATCCCCTTATAGTGGATGCAATTATTTGTCTGTAAGTCTGGTGAATAATTCATTGCAAATTAAGTGTGTTGCAAAAGGTTGCTTGCTTTTTTTTTTCCCCTCCTGCTGTAAGTTTGTATATTGGTTTCATCACCTTGAGACTTGAGTGACTTCCACAAAAAAGCTAAGACAGCATGAATTCCTTCCTTCAAGGTCTCTCTTCTCTTTTGGGCAACTTCTACACTCAGATATCCCCTGTTCATTTGTTATCCAATGGTATCTGAATAACTCTGCAGTCACCTTGGCACTCTTAATTTAGAAGTGGCACTGTCAAGGTAAGAGAACCATGCAAAAAATGTCACCGAGAGTGCTAAGCAAAGATCTGCAGGACTTAAATACTAGTGCAAGAGTTTGCAGGTAAATAGGATGGAACTGGAAAGATCAACTTCCCTGGAAGCACTCGCTTAGTCGCGGTGTCAGATTGAGTGCTCACAGTGTCACTCACAGAGGTTTGCACGAGAGGGTTTAACAAATCAGGATCACTGCACCATGAACACTGCAAGATCTGCCTTGTTCCACCCTGTTACACCCTGCACTACAGCCCTTGGTGTGAAAAGTTTCCGACCACTTCACTCTTGAATCCATGCCGGAAAAATGATTAATAACAAGCCAAACACTGAATTGTGCTTTGTCTGGTAGAAACAGAAAGTCAGTTACTCAGAGCAATAAAAGCACGGGGTGGATTTGTACAGCAGCAAGACATACCCTAACTCTTTTGCTGGGTTTGCTTGAGGGCAGCCTCCTCTCTTGCCAAAAGCAAAGGTCACCATAAGCTGCAGAACAGCGTGGGAAAACCTGCCTCAGAATTGGCCTGCAGAGCAGAAAGACTGATTGGTTTTTGTTTTTTGGTTGTTTTTTTTTTTAAGCCTTGGGTTCTCTCTTCTCAAGAGAAATTTATTTATAGGAGGGAATGACGTTTCCTGCTGCATTCTTAACGTGTTTGCAGCTTGGGATAAGAACATGGGAGCTTTGTCTTCTGCCATCTGTTTTCTATGGCAATAAATTTCCATTTGCAGATTTCTCTCTGTCTGGTGTGTTTTAAAGTCATGATATGAAGGAGTGTTCATGGATATCCATTCAAAGAGGAAGTGTCATAGGTAAATGTCAGCCCTAGCTCTACACCAGGGTAGATTTACACACATGTAGGGGACAGGGGAGTCCTGGCTTGGGGCTCTGGCTGCATTTTTAATCTTAACTTATCTTCTTTAGAGGCACAAGAAATAAAAAAGCAATCTGGACTAAAATCTTGCTGAGCTGCAAGCATCCACTGACACACAATGGGCACAGGGCCTTTAATTTACCATAGCTGAGAGCTGGGACCTAAAGCTGGGGTGCAAACTGCAAAATCTGATTTAAAATGGCTTTTCCAGCCATATCTCTTCCAGCTTGATTTGTTTTTTGCATCACTTCATTTACTCTGGAGATAGCCTTGCTTTTTACTCAGCATCTTTGAGCCTTGAAGGGAAAAGAGAAGACAGACCGGTTCTTTTTGACTGCAAGCAAGCTGCTTTTTTTCTCTGGGCTTTGTAACTCAAAAAACCCCCCTGATGTCTGGTGTTCATGGTGAGAAACCTTCCTGCAGCTGGAAAATAGCCAGTGAGGTCTTGACAGAAGGAGTAAATATGTGCTCTTCTTTACCAGTGCCTTGCAACAGGAGAGACAGAACTCAGAATGGTGGGAGGCATTTGTTAGACATTAGCAGGACTCTATTCATCTCCCTCTCACCCACATCTGCAGCACATGGATATAATAAAGATAGCTCCCAGGCATAAACTGTCTCACATTAATAATGCAAAGGGAGAAAGAGCTACACATTTAGCATGCATGTTTACTGGTGAAGGAAGGAAACCCAGGGAAGGAAGATCTAGTGGGGAGGGCTCTGGGTTGAGAAATCCTGTGTTAGGGATGGGATTCACGTCTCCTGGTTTAGGCTGGTTCCTCTTCTTACCAAGGTGCTGGCTAAAGGAGAGCTGGCTGGGGTTTAAGGTGTTATTAATTCAGCCAAATATGGATGCTTAGGGGACACCTCTGTAACCCCCACAGAGTATTTTGACTGCCACTGTAGTGATCCTGAAGGCAGCTGAAGATGCTGACCAGGATGGAGATGTCTGACACATCAGCACTGATTTAGGAGAACCCAGCTCATGTCTCAGTCCTCACACTGGCACAAAACTTTATTCTGCCTCAGCTGGCATGTTTGGTGGTCTTTGTGCTGTACCTACTAATATTTAAAACTGGCTTTTTTTTTTTTTTATTTGGACTTGTAAAAGCCTTTCCAAAGCCATTTCTTCTGCTGGGTCCCTGCCATGCACTGCTCAACTCTCTCACATCTCAGGATGTGAGAAACTTGCTTGCTCAGGACCAGGATCTTTCACTGGTGCAGTGGGATTCAGTGGACTCTGAGCTTAGAAACAGGGATTCCACGTGGCTTCAGGACCCCAAGGGCAGAGGATCTGCCCTGCCACCCCTATCCAGTGACAAGCTCCAAGGAGAGAGAGCATGATGCATGCTTCAACCTGGCTGATTACCACCTCATGGTCCAGGTTCTTGATGAGCCATCTCTGTGACAAGGTGGAAAGAGTAGTGCAAGAACAGAGACTGAGGAAAAAAAAGAACCAGTTGCAAAACCCCCCTACCAAATCCTCTGGCAACTCCTATAGCAAAGCTCCAGCATTTGACTCATAAGGACCCTAAACCACCCTAACCTTAGGTCAAGAAGTGGGAAGGAGAGAAATAAACCATGGATGCGAGTGAAAATAAAACAACACAGACCCTCCTGACAGCAGCCAGTTGCTTGAGCTGTGAAGTGTGTACACACTGCCAAATCCCCTGTGGTGCTGGTCATCCTTTTGCATCCATTCTTGCCTCCAATATAAACACTGCCCTTCCCTGACACCTTCTTCTGCAGGTATTTCCATGCTCTCCCTTGCTCTCCACCATGGGGTTAACTCCAGGAAACACCCTGTGAGAGCACTGCTGGTTTTCACACCTCTCCATTGCCTGGACCAATGCACACATCAAAGCAAAACTGCTCAGGTAGGTCTGTCTGGACAGCAGGTTTCTAAAGAGATGGGTGCATGCAAGGAGGAGACTGGTTCTCCATTTTCCAGACTGTTCTATGACTTGTCTCTAGGCTCATCAATCTCAGGTATGGTCTGCTTGAAATCATGAGTCCTTTCAGATGGAGAGGGACCCACTCTGGCAGTGGAGGATAATGACCTGGCAGCAGCTCAGAGCTTGCTCTGGACAAAAAATTATCTATCTGACACCATGCAGGAAGCCACCACTGAAGGCCACATCAGACTTACACTTGAAAGAGCAGCTGCAAAGCCACAGGACCTCAGACCACCTCTTGTGACCTCTCTGGAGGGGAGAACCCTGGCTGATGTTACTGTGGTGTTGGGGACACAAAACCTGTCCCCAAGGTAGGTTAAGGCTGCAGGCAGGACTGCCTGCCCTGGGCCCCTCTCAGAATAAGCATCTTGAACAGAAAAGCCCAAATTTACCAGAAGGGACAGTTCTGAATGCACTCCAAAGTGACAAACAGCAATCATACAATAGCAGACCAAAGCCGTGCAAGTAATTGATTATCTTTGGTTTGCTTGATGGACTGGAAAGGCAAAGAAAATATGTTTCAGACTGACACAAAGTGATTCTTTTTTACCTTCTGCCAAATGGAAAAGGAAGAAAAACAAACAAACAAACAATTAGGCTTTGTGTTTAACTGAAACAGTTTTTGACCTGCACTTAATTTTGAAGAATTTTTTTTCATATCCCATAAAAAAATGAAGGCATTCATCCAAATGAAACTGCACTTTGTTTGAAGGAAAATCTGGGAAAAAATTTCCCTTGAAATTTTCGTAACCAGATTTTTTTGCTTGAGTGACCCGTGCAACAGAGCTGAAGTAAACTCACAGGTGGCTTTAGCTGCCTCAAAACTTCTTTTCAGCAAAACAGACACTCTGGGCAAAAGCTTCTCACAGTGCTGCACAGAGAAGCTTTGGGCTTGTAGATCTACACTTGTTGCCAGCCATGGACCAGTGGGTGCAGCACCCCTCACCCACCCCTGGAGCACCCTGCCTGAACTGGCTGGGAGCATGCAGACCGTGCCCACTCCCTTAAACCAAGCATCACTTCAGGGCACATTGGCAGTGACATGCAGAGGGGGTGTGCAAGGTGTCCCTGTCCCCTGGGGTGTCTGTGCAGCCCCAGACAGCTCTGGGCAAAATCAGCCTGTAGTTTGTGGTACGTGCTCAGCATATGCTCAGTGTGTGCTGTGCTTGGTGTGTGAGCTGAGTGCTCAGTGTGTGCTCCATGTGCTCTTGATGTGTACTTGGTGTGCACCAGGTGTGTGCTCGTGTGTTTGGTGTGCACTTGTGTGTTTGGTGTGTGCTCAGTGTGAGCTGTGCTTGGTGTGTGAGCAGAGTGCTGTGTGTGTGCTTTAAGTGTGCTCCATGTGTACTGGGTGTGCACTGGAGTGTGTTGGACGTGCACTGGCTGTGTGCTGGGTGTGTACTGAGTGTGCACTGGAGTGTGCTGGATGTTCACTGGTTGTGTGTGCACCTGAGCTGAAACCCCAGTCCCAGCCTGTCAATGCTTCACCCCCACCTTGGTCCCCTGGGCACTGCTGGTAAGACAAAACGTTTTCAGGAAATTAGTGACATGATTACAACTTCCCTGGGACACCCTGCTGTGCAACAGCATCACTTTGGCCAGCCAGGGACTGCCAGCCTGTGGAGTGACACTGGCTGTCACTGGCTGTCACTGGCCAGAGCAATATGTCCTGCACAGTACAGCCCACATACCACCCAAGAACTGCTCACTGTGCATCTCAGCTAGGACAGGTGGACATCTGCACCTCTGTTCACTGATACAGAGCCCTTCCACAGCACCCTGAGCCTTCTGCTGGTATTCATTGTTTGCCATTATTATTATTATTATTATTATTATTATTATTATTTACTGCCCACTGCTCCAGATCAGTGCTGCCGTATGCCATCACACTTCTTGGTGAGTATTACTTGAAATGATTTTTTCCAGAAATTATTACCCCCCAAGTGTTATCACAGAGCCTTTAACTAGTTTTAATTACTGCACATTATCTTACTGTTCCTGCTGGCACCAATTCCTACCATAAGTTACCCCCCAGCCTCCCTAGTATTAATTCTCATTCATCATCATACAGCTCCCACCAATAGTAATTTCTACACACGACAGCAAACACCAATGGTAATTCCTACACACCATGGCATGCACCAATAGTAATTTCTACACACCATGACATAATCCCTATTAGCTTTGACTGCTAATGGGACAGACAACTGCTATCAGCCAGTACCCTCCTCATCCTCTGGGCATGCATTCAGGACAAAGAAATCATGGCTTACCCTTTCCACACTGCGTCTCCTCAGTGATCCATATGGAATTTTGAATAAAAGTCTTCGGGTTCTACCCGGAGTCACAGCTGCCTGTACTACCATGGTGCAGAGCTAACTGGGGTGTGTGTGTGTGTGTGTGTGTGTGAGTGTGTGTGTAACTGGTGTGTGTGTGTGTGTGTGTGTGTGTGTGAGTGTGTGTGTGTGAGTGTGAGAGAGAGTTCACAGCACACACGGGTGTCCTTTGAAGTAACTTACAGCCTCATCAAGATTTCCCAACTATCAAATAGCTGAGTGGGTATTCACATCAGACCATATGAGTCAAGATGTGGCTTATTTGAAAGAAGGAGGGGGAAGGGAGAAAGAGGGGAAAAAGGAAAAAAAAAAAAAAAAAGGAAAAAAAAGAAAGGAAACCCCAAGCCTTGTAACCTTAACAACATATCTCAAGCAGCATATCTTTAGCTTCCTTGCTTCCTTCTGTTTCTCGGCATGGCTTGCTCAGCAGGATTGCTGTGCCACAGAGGTGGAAGAATTAGGCTTCTGGGGAGAATGTTCCCAAAACGTCAAGCTCACTTCTTGTTGCTACAGATGGTAACCAGGTCAGTTGTCTCATCAAAGCTCTATCGGAGTTATTATACATTTTGCCATGTGACTGCAGACCCCTCTGGTTTGCTGTACAGTAGATCACATGTTCACCTTAAAAAGAATATCTGGTGTATCACCATCTGGTGCAGAGATTAATGCTAAATCCTGCATCCTGATATTCCTCTCCCCTAGATGTTGGAAAGGCAGACCCAGAGCATGGGCTCCAGCAGATCCTTGGGGCTGCTGTGTTATCCACAAGAACTCCCTGGGTCGGGTCAGGCTGCCCGGTGTGTGCTGGGCAGTGCAGGGTGTGCACACACCAGACCTGGCCATTCACCCTCACAGCTTCACACAAACATTTCAGTGAAAACCTGCTCGGTGATGCCTGTAACTTCCACGTGTGCTTTTCAAAAAATTACTATATTAGAGTCTGTAATTGTGAAGTGTTCACTAAGTCTGTCTCAACATCTGCTTCTTTTTCCTCTTACAAAGCCACATTAGAGAGTAGCAGACAATGAGATTTCATTTCTCAGCAAGGAAAGTTTGAAACTATTTTTACACTTTAAATTGCATGCAAGTGTTTTGGAAATGGGAAGGATTCTTTCCCTTTCCACAGACTTTCTGCAGCACCAGAAGTTGTCCCAAAGCTTCCAGGTATGTGGTTTCGTGGAAAAGTGTTTTGGATGTTGTGCTCATTTCCATGCTCAGTTACAGGTATTGGTCCAGATGCAATTCAGAGTTAATGTGTGCACTGTGGGAGCTTCTTAACCCACTAACATCATATTGGTATTCTGAATTTGTTTAGTAAAATGGAAAAGATTTTGGCCCACACTCTTTTCCTTGGAGCAATCTAGCTGGGAGAGCAAAATCTGCTGAGCTGTGGAGCCAGCCCTTTCCTCCATCTATTGTTCTCATTTTAATGCAAAACTAAAAATACTGTATTTTGATTGCAGTCCAAAAGCCAGGAGGAAGGTGTCTGGGACATGACATTAAAGCATCCCTTTAAATTAAAGAAGAGAAACTCTGTTATGTGCTCAGCATATGCACATATATTAAAACCAGTCGAAGAAAAACCCCAGCAGCTTGATGTGGGAAACTCTAAATATTAAAACAATTGGCCTTTGTTCATAATTAATTCCATATGTCCCTCACCAAAGAGGGAGCGAGACAGGAAAAGATGGAAATATCTGAAGCATGACTGACTTATATAGGTTCTTTATGAAGAATAGGGGCAGAGTTAGGGTCTTTGCTTCTGGCAGGGGTTTTTAACGATTGCTAATGCCCCCCTGCATCCCCACAGGATGCCTCCCTCTTGATTCAAGCCAAGATGGTTGGCACTTCCCAGCTGCCCACAGGAGCCCTGCATCAATAGCAGAGCTGCTGGGGATCTACCCTGGAGAAAGAGCAAAAAGGAGGCTGAGCTGTGCTGTACTGGGATCTCTGCCTGAACAGAAACGGAGTTGTGGCTGAGCCAGGACCTCAGGGCTGAGTGATCCTTTCCAGAACAGAGTAGCAAAGATGTTGCTGCTCATCCCTGAGCTGGGGTGGCTCTTGCTCACACCACCCCCCTTGCCCAGAAGCTCTGAATTCCTGCAAACAGGGTTTTGTCCCCCCCTCGTCCCCCACCCCCCCAGGTCCAGCTCTTGGAGACCAGCCTTGTGTAGACAGAACTTTATCCACTAGAGGGGACAAAGAGCTGTAACACACATCAGGAATAACCAAGCTCCCAGACCAGAAGCAGACAGTCTGGTGGTACCACCAGCATGAAGCACCACATGGACTCAGTTTGTCCATAGAGAGAAGGACAATGTGCCTTCAGTCATTTCCATGAGCCTCAGCTTCTTTCTGTGGGATTTTAGGTCTTGCAAATGCAATGCAAATCTGCATTTTGATGAAGAAAGCTGAAGAATAATAATAGAAATATTATTCTTTGCAGGAAACCTCTTGCACATGTGAAAAGTAGAAGAAATCCATTGATCTGCAATAAGATCCATGCATAAGATCCAATAAGATCCATGCATATCCTAAAGGGCCTCACTCCTCCCTCCCTCCTTGTGCTGAATTGCTCAGAAACTCCATGGGTATCCTCCACATAAGCCACGTAAAACCAGAGACCTGAGCCAACTATGACAATTTCTTCTGCCTTATTCCTCATTTCCCAGTTGGAAAAAACTGGGAGCAGAGGAGGCCAAACCAGAATCATCAGGATTATGGAAACAACACAGAAGGGTGAGATGTTGGCTTTTTTTATTTTTAGAATTGTTCAAGGTACACCGACAGGAAAGTGCCTTGGGCACTCTATGAGGATTTGAGACCCCACCTGCAATTCTGTGTTCTGTTCTGGAGCCCGCATCACAAGAAGCACATGGACCTACTGGAGCAAGTCCAGAGGAGGCTGAAATGGCTGAAACACCTCTTCCATGAATAGGGGATGAGAGAGTTGGGGTTGTTCAGCCTGGAGAAGAGAAGACTCCAGGTAAACCTCAGAGCAACTTCTAGTACCTGGAGCTACTAGAAGGCTATAGGAAAGATGGAGAGGGACTTTTTACAAGGGCATGGAGTTACAGGCCAAGATAGAAAGAGGGGAGACTTAGATTGGAGATTAGAAATAAATTCTTTGCTGTGAAGGTGGTGAGGCACTGGCACAGGTTGCCCAGGGAAGCTGTGGCTGCCCCATCCCTGGAAGTGTTCAAGACCAGGTTGGATGGGGCTTGGAGCAACCTGGTCTGGTGGGAGATGACCCTGCCCATGGCAGGGGGGTTGGGACTAGGTGATCTTTAAATTCACTTCTAATACAAACCATTCTGTGGTATAGTTTGAGGGATTGCCTATAGGATAGGTTAAATAAAACATGCTCTCATTATGGTTTTTTTCAATTGTTCCAAGAGAGAGGGAATTTAGGTTTTTGTGGAAGATGTAAGCATGGCCAAGAGCACTTCAGCCCACCAAATTCTGAATTTCCCTCTGGAGAGCTCCCCCCTCTCATGTAATTGGCTGCAGAGGCAAATGAGGATGACCAGACTCATCACCAGGGCTTTGTTTCAGCTGCATTGTCTGAAAACACCATCTCCAACTGAGCAGCACTGAAGTAAATAAAAGCCAAACTATTGTAAAGGAATGTCTTGGCCTTGGACACCACAGACCCTCAAAAGGCACATGCTGTATTTACTATCTGCTGAAAGATGAAACTCTTTAAAGCAGTCGATGCTTTTCAGTCCTAATTGCAGGCTGCCAGGAGCAGCGGTTTGTGGTAACAATGCATCAGAGGAAAGTACATTCCAATAGATTGCTATTTAGGCTAGATTTTGGTCTTTAATGAAAAGGAGAGAAAAATCATTTGCTGCTACAAATCGTGTCTTATATTTGCAATGGAGGATTCAAGTTTCAAGTCAGTGCATGCCCAGTGGAGGTCAGAGAATGGAAACCAGGGCCAGCAGTGGCACAGCCTGCAACGCAGGATGTGGTATCTATCAGAGCTGTCAATAAGCCACTGTTTTGTAAAACTGGAAAGCTAGTCAGTACTGAAAACCCCATGAGAGTTCTGCAATCCATGAAGACACGAGTATGGCAAGAGAATAAGAGAAGAAGAATAGTTTGCAGCTCCTGGGAGTATTTTCCATCCAGGATGTCATCTATGATCTCTATCAATAGCAAGGCCAAATTCTTCCCTAGTGTCTTGATATGGAAACCACTTGCATTTGAGCTCTTTAGCAGATCCTATTAGTCCTGGTGAAATTTTTTACTTCCCACTGTAAGAAATCCTCCCCTAGATGATTTGTTGGGGCACAGCAAAGCAACAGGAAGACAGAGAGAACAGGGAAATGCTTTTGGGCTGCAGTGCCTGAAGTGACTTAGCTTATGTTTTATTGCACCCAGATTCCTATTCTAAAGGAAACTGCTTCAATGGGAGTGAAAACCAAGCACAGGTTGTCATTGCAAATCCAGCTTGCCTTGAAGTTAATAAAAAAAAGCAATTTTCCAGTCTTCCATGGTGTTTTACAGAGAAGTGTTATGATCACTCTAGCCTGGGGAGGGATGTGGGAAAACACATCAGGTAGAGCTCTATTCCTCTATGAGCCTTTTCCATCAGAGCTGGCAATAACCTATCAGCTTGCTAGGGTGAGGGAGGCTGTTTCCAGTCTCCAGTCATGAAACCCCAGGGTCTTCCCCTCTGTGCAGTAGGGCTGTGTCATGTCTGGTCAGCCCCACCCTTGACAAGAGTTTCTTGCTTTGTTTCAGTCTGTTTTGGTGCTCTGGGTTTTTCAGTGCCAAGTATAGTGATAGACTGCTTGTCCATCACCTGTACCAACAGAGAGGACTGGGAATTTAGGCTCATTGTGACAGCTTTGGAAAGCTTTACTACAGCTAGGTTGTTTAGTCATCTGCAGTTATTAGACATGTTAATAGGTCTGACTAGTATAACCCTAACCAGAAAGCCAAAACCAAGCACTTCTTAACTCAGAAAAGTTCGTATCTGATGCATATTGCTGTTCTGTTCTGAGGCTAACTCAGAATATAATGTTAGGTGTTCCTAATTTTTCTCATCCATTGGTGTTCCAAAAGAAATACCCTCGTGGTGGCTCATCTGTTGCTTTTTGTACCTCAGTCTTGGAGTCATGGGGAATCATGAGTCATGGGGAGTTATGGGATTTGGGTTGGAAGGGTCCTTAAAAATAACCTAGTTGCAACCTCCCTGCCACTGACAGGGACACCTCTCACTAGACCAGGTTGCTCCAAACCCCATCCAACCTGCCCTGAACACTTCTAGGGACGAGGCATCCACAACTTCCCTGGGCAATCTGTGCCAAAGTCTCACCACCCTCACACTTCCTAATGTCTAACCTAAGGATGTCTTCCTAATGTCTAACCTAAATCTACCCTCTTTCAGCTTAAACCCATTATCCCTTGCCATATCACTCCATGCCCATATAGGCTGGTAGAGCAGAGTGTGAAACCCAGGATGTCATCTGCTGAGACAGCCCTTAGACAGGTGCTTAGATACATCACCCATCAAGTCAGCAGTTTCTTAGCAAAATCTCCAGTAGACAGAAGATAAGGTCTTCTAAAGCTGCTCTAAAGCTCTGAGCAGAAAACCAGTTGAGAGCTGGAAAGAGCAGTGGTCCTGCTCATTTATGGCTGAGGAGGGAGGATGTGGGGGGCTACAGAACCCCTGTGCAACAGCCACATACGTGGTATGCCCATGGGACTCCAGAAGCAGTCACCTCTGCTCATTAATCATGTTTCCTTGAGAAAAGGTATTTAGCTGATGGTTTGGAAGCCCCTTAAACATGGTGAAGCGCTAGGAAGCAAAACATGTCATCTTCAAACAGAGAACTATATTGAACCCTTATTCTGATTTTGAAATCTGTACCAGGCACGGCCTCTAGGAAAAGTCATGTATACACCCTAGAAAATGCCTTCAGGAATGGGGACAGAGCAACCTGGAGCCTTTCTCTGTCCTTGCTATCACCAAGCAGATCCTCCAGGAGCAGCCACCCTCCCACTCCAGTTCTCCTCCCCACCCATTATCCCGTGTAATGTCCTTGCTGTGGAAAGTGGTTCCAGCCTCTGTGCATCCAAGTGGATGGGCTTCTGGAAAACCCTGGCCAGAAGAACAGCAGCAGAGAGCAAATAGCCCCTCTTCTAGATGGAAGGACATTTCCCCTGTGTTTTAGTGCCCGGGTAGGTCGGCTCTTTTCCCACATAACTCAGAGAGCCAGTCATTAATTAGGGAGGGAGCTTGCCTGACCCCATTGCCCTGGAGACACGCTCCTGTAAACATCAGGAAGGGATCGCAGAGGCCACCTCTGACTTCCAGGGTTTATACAAACAAAAGAGGAGATATTTGGCAGCAACAGTACATTCCCACATCATGGATGTGTAGCAGGGGCTGGATGTGACGCATACAGTAACAGGCATGCACTCAGCTGGGGTATGACTGTGCAAGATGTCTAACAGGGATCTGGTCTCAAGTCTGGAAATCCCAATGAGTGCAAGAAATGTGCAAATACTTGGTGTATCTCAGCATCCAGTCTCAGAAATGCAAGCAGGCTATTCCTGTGTTGTGCTTAGCACTTCTGATTTGCTTCAGTTCCTGAAGAAACAGGGGTTTGCTCAGCACAGAAATAGAAGGTGCTCAGCCTTGAGCTAGATTTAAGGCTTAAACAGGATATGTGACATATGGACTATGTCAAACACTGTGAAGATAAATGCCTCTTTGTTTTGTGTAATTTTGCCTCTTTTTAAACTTCATCTTTGTTATACTGCTTTGATTAATCTTAATATATTCCTGGAGAGTGTATGTATTTATGAGAGGGAAGGAGAGAGAGTTATGTTGCCCCAAGAGAAAGCCACATGGATAAAAGAGAGGCCAACATGTCCTAAAGAAAGGAGAGAAGTAGAAGATCCCTGGGAGACATTATGAGGGGGTTTTTTAAGCCTTGCCAGACTTGGTAAAGAGCCTCTCAGGCAAATTTTGTTTTGTAGTTGAGGTCTTGCGGGCGTGGAATAATGATGGCTTTTCTCTGAGTGAGGAGCAAAATGTTTGCACAAAGCTGAAAGAGGAACTGCTAACATTGGCAAAATACAGAACCAGTTTGGGTATGCTCTTTGTAGATTTATATGGAGGGATTAAGAAATGTGAAAAGTTCATATGACTCTCTGGATCTTCAGCCTTGGGAGTCTCTCCCTGTAATTCCTACCAGTTTATATTTAATTGCTTCAGTTCTCCTGTGTCTGCCAAGCTGTAACACCCTACCTCAGACATAGGACGTATCTGAAGTGGTGTTTACCTCTCCTAACTTTGGTTGCTTTAATCTGAGTTTATCATCTGGACTCCTTTTGTCTTCAGTGAAGAGAAATGGGCACTTGCAACATTTGAGGTGCTCCAGCTACTGTAGCTACAGTAGCTCCAGCTACTGACTTTACTGCAGGATGAATATTACCTAAAATATCAACGTTTACCTACTGACTATAAAATAAGCTTGATAACTGGGCTCTGTTGGTCTACGTCTCCAGCTATCAAAAATTCTGCTGTGTCCCTTGGTTGTTACATTTAATTTCCTTGCCTTACCTAACATCCCTGTTGGCACTCGAGCCCCCAGCTCCTCATTCTCACCGTTTTCTTTTTGTGCATTGTTCCGAATGGCAGAGCAAGCTTAGGCTGCTCCAAAAAGCTCTTGTGTTCCACAAAAGCCTTTTGAGGGTCAACAACGTGACCTGACTCTCATGGGAGTGAGGTTAGGAGTTATCTGCAGTTGATGGCACTGTGCACAGGGCTGCAGCATAACACTATGGCTTTTCTTCTGCTCCAGGACACTTCGTGGCATCTGTGCCTAGGAACCCTGGGCTGGGTTCAAGGAGTGACTCAACAAATGCATGAAAGAACCTCTACTGTGTGTTGCTAAATTCAAAGACAGCTCTGCTGGGTCAGGAAACCAGTGAGTACAGCCAACTGATGGTTGGAAGACGACTGAGGGGACTGTGGGTATGTACTTGCCCTGTTCTTTCATTTGTCTGCAGACTCCTGATGTCTGGTGCTGCCTGAGAGATGATGCTGGACTAGATCATTCATTGAAAAGACCTGGTACAATCATTTTTGTGTTCTCATGTTCAGAAGTGTCTTAGAAAAATCTGACAGACAGCTACCTAACTGGACCTGTTTAATGCCATAATCACGCTGAGCAACCTCAGCTTTTAATGAAGGTCAAGGATCCTTATTCTGCTCCTCCCCACTGTGCTGGAAAAACTCAGGCTGACTCCCGTGGTGGAAGATGAGGCTTTAAATCTCCTGCAAACTGGATGCTGAGGGTAAACTGAAGGATGATGCTGTTGCCAGAGAGAAACCCATTAGAAACGGCCTTAGAAGTGCTTCTGATAAATAAACACATGGGCATACCCATTATACTGCAGAGGGTGGGGTTAGCACCCACGCTTTTGCATTATGCATGATTTGTGACTGCTGCAAGTCAAATTGCTGCCTGCTCTTCCATTAGAAAGTCCTGGTAGCCTGGCAGGGCCACACAATTTGTTGCTGCTGTAGAGGTTAATGGATCACTTTGCATGTTGATAATGTCTTATTATTGCAATGGTTATTAAGAAAAATGTAACACAGACACCAGGAGTTGACAGTAACTGGGAGAAGGTCTGTTTTGCAGCAGGAAAGGAGACTGCAAGTGATGGTCAAAGCAAGTTAATCATAACCATCTTTCTTCACTCCTTTCCTCAGACTGTCCTCAGTAAAAATGCCTTTTTAAGTGGGAGGACATAGGAGGGTGCTGCTCAAATGGCTTCATGTACCCCTGTCTCAGTTTCCCTATCTGTAAAATGATAAGAGCTGCCACTTATCACAGCTGCTTTTTTTTTTTTTTTTTTCTTCTGTTTCTTAATTATTAATAAGGATCTAAGTCACTTAAATGTCCCCTGTTGGCAGCTCAGTTTTAACAGCTGGAATACAAGGTCATTGGTAGCCACCATTCCAGATCCCTACTGGGACATGGTGCCAGGAAGCCTTTGGAAGCTCTGACCAAGGAAGCTGACCACTATTCTTGAATTTTCCAGTGTTAAAGTGTGATTTTTCCTCTTTCAAATACCCAAAATTTAGGTTTGGAATGATACAGGAGTTTGACTCAAACTGTAATTTCTGTTCCTCATTAGCTGGCAGAAGAGTGATCCAAAATACTTGCAAGATCCCAGGTAATTTCCTCTGACTTCCTCTGACTTTGTTATGGTCTTAGAAATGGAGATTTAATTTCATATCCTTGCTATTTTTGTTTTAAATCAGCCAGGACTTGACAATGTGAGACAGGAGAAGAGCAGCTGTTTCTCAGGGTGATGGAGGAGGCTGGAGCAGAGCAAATCAGATGTTTTTTCATTTCAGCCCTGGTTGCTGTCTACACAGGGCAAAGCAACCACAGCCCCTCACCATGCCAGGAAGCCCTCACAAATGTCACTTCCATCAGGTAGTCTCCTATATATACATATATATAAACACACACATTTAAAAATTGATATATGTTTTTTTATATGCATACACACGTGTATATGCATATATATATATATATTTGTCTGTGGAGTGTAGTGGGAGGGAGGCTGAGGAAGCAGCTGTGGCAATAGGTGTCTGCAGGAATGTAGATGGCTCCATGGAATGTGCTGTGGATTTGGCACGTTTGGTTTTGATTGGTGTCTGAGACGCCATGAGCCACTGGAGATGAATTCCCTGTCATTTCCCAGCTTGTATTTGGAGTGGGTCAGGGATACAGTGTTCATGGTTTAAGGACTTCGTGGCCAGCAGATCAAGAGAGGTGATTCTGCCACTTTGCTCTGGTAAGACCTCACCTAGAGCACTGTGTCCAGCTCTGGTGGCCTCAATACAGGAAGGACATGGACCTGATAGAGCAGGTCCAGAAGAGGGATATGAAAATGATCAGGAGTGGAGCACCTCTCCTATGAAGAAAGGCTGATGGAGCTGGGGTTGTTCAGCCTGGAGAAAAGAAGGCTCTGTGGAGACCTAATATTGACCTTCAGTATCTGAAGGGGACCTACAGAAAGGCTGGAGAGGGACTGTTTGCAAGGGCCTGGAGTGATAGGATGAGGAACAGTGGTTTTAAGTTAGAGAAGAGTAAATTTAGACTGGCTGTTAGGAAAAAGTTCTTTACCATGAGGGTAGTGGACAACTGGAACAGATTGCCCAGGGAGGTGGTTGAGGACTCATCCCTGGAGATATTCAAGGTGAGGCTTGATGAGGCTCTGAGCAACCTGATCTAGTTGAGGGTGTCCCTGCTTACTGCAGGGGGGTTGGACTAGATGACCTTTAGAGGACCTTTCCAAGCCAAACTATTCCATGATTCTATGACTTCATCTAAGAATCTCTTTCTTTCCTGGGACATCCACAACAGCTCCATCACATATGCCTTCAGATGTCAATCTCCTTTTTCAGGCCAGCTGATGTCTGACTCTTTCAGGCTCACTTTTCCACCAGGATTATTATCCCTTTGCCTGTTTGCTTGAAATTCCCTGTGTTCCAGGTCTAAAGCCACATCCATAACGCAAGGAAAACCATCCCTCGGTGGGGCAGGTTCTGCAGCCCACCTGACTCCTGTTTCCCAGACATCCCAGGCAAAGAACCCCAGGCATGCTGGGCATGATGAATCATGAAAGCTTGCTCTAGCTGTGCCTAAGGAAAGGCTTGGAAGTCAGCAAGGTTGGTCCTGAGGTGTACCTCAAAGGTCCACATACACAGATGGCACAAGAATAATTAGTGTGTCCAGAAACGAGGAGCATTTGGCTCAGGGATGCCTTTTACCAGCAGTGAAACAAGGATCCAGAGCATGGATTTCTTACCCAGGCTTCCTTTTTCCCCTTAGCACACCTGAGGGACCTGCTGAGCTTGTCCCATCATTGCCACCCTGCTCTGGCCCCTGCCTCCTCCCTGCCTTTCTCCAGGCAGCCAAGTCCCATCAAGCTGCTTGGTGGCAGCCCAGTGGTGCTGACAGCTGATTATGAAATGTCATGTTGGAGGCTTCCCTTTTATTTTGCTTGGTAAAAGCCAGCAAAGCTCTCCAACACCCTTTGGTAACAGGGGAGAGGAAGTGTCAGAGCAGCAGCAGCTGGTTTTCTGACAGAGGGATGATGGTGTGGCCGGGAAGGAAGAGGCAGCTCACACCATGTGGATGCAAATCTCCAGTCTCATTAAAAAAAAAAACAACAAAAAACATACTAAAATTGTTCCTGTGCACTATTAACTTTCCAGAGGAAGTGTTAAACACACCTTCTGCCAAGTCTTGCTACCTTGCTACCTTTCCTGTGATGTTCTGCTGAACGCACTCCAGGTGAGCTCCTGCAGGACAGCTTAGCCAAAACCATGTCCAGACTAAAACTGGCCCACTGCTATGGTCTTTCTGTATCCCTGCAGAAGACAAATTTCATCTAGGTGGGTTAGTCTCAGCTGAACTAGGGCTCACTTTTCTTTTGAAAGTGCTGGTTACCTCTCCTTTGCTGTCTACAACAGCCCTTCCCTCTACACTGTAATAAAAGAGGATTGCAGGCTTGATATGAGCTATTAAAATGTGTTTTGTTGGGCTCCACTGGTCTGGGAATGGGTTACTGCCCCTGCAATCCAAAAAGCATTAAAAATAACTTTCGTCAAAGGAAAAAAAAAGACAAGTCCAGGCTCCACAGATCACAATTTGCCAGTTTTGGAAGTAATCACCTGGTTTGGAGTGGTGGAGGGCACTGGAGAATTGGAAGAGGAGCATTATGGTGACAGATGGCTTCACTCTTTCAGCAATAAAGCTGACATGGATGAAGATGTATGGCATGGAGCAGGCTTTGAGATCATTCCTGGGAGGGTCCTGGTACCTGGCAGCCAACCTGCCTGCAGCCCAGCCTGGCCCCATGCTCCTCACCCAAGCATCAGTCTTGCCAGTAATGACAAAACAACTTGGTAATGGATTAATGACCTCTGACAAACCCAGCTGCTAGAGAGGTGTATAACAGCCAAGGCTTTATGTTTTCCATTCCTCCATCTTGAGTTTCATATTTCATTTTCTGTATCCACAAGTAGAGATTAGTTTTAACAGTGCTCAAAGGACAGGTGGTTTAAAACCAAACATAGCTGCAAGACAAGGCAATGTATGAATAAAGCCTGGAAATTGCTTCTGATCATGTCAGACAAAACAATTCTGCATTTGGAATGTTTGGGCTAGATTATCTGAAACTCTTCCTGCCATAATTCCCAGGTATTTTTCAGGAGAGCCCAGGGAGCTGAAAACACAGGTCGCTCATCAGAGAAAAAAACTTAAAAAACCCCCCAACTTATTTCCTTGATTTGCAGGGAAGTTAGATAAGATTACAGCCCTGATGGTCAAAGTGAGAGTGCAGGCTGGACATGCTCCCCTGAACCTTACAGCCCCAGGGATGAGGGGGTTGAAGCAGAGACAGGGCTGTGCTGTGTCCCTGCACACATCAGCTCTGCCACCACCAGCATGGCCTGGCACCATGTAGCACCAGATAGACAAGTCCCTGCCCCACATTCCAGCTGTCCCAGATGGGGACATTTCACAGGAATGTGCAGTTCTGGAACTGCACATTTAAGGAATCAGTTCCAAAGAACAATCTGAGAAAAGATCCATTGGTTTCACCTGAACCTCTGGAGAATTTGGGCCATATCTACTGGCACCTTCATTACAAAAAAATCCCCAAATCCACAAACTCATGAGGAAAGACACTGGCATGGAGGCAACAGTGAGGATACAAAAGGATAGACAAAGCTCCAAAACAGTGCTTATGATGGCATGAAGAGCCATAGAAGAAACCATTCCCTATGACCTATCTCATAGGTCTGGGTGCTTCCCAACAGGGCAGGAGGCTTTTCACACCCTTCAAACATGATCAGACACATGTAGGATTGTAGCTTTGCCTCTCTCATCCTCAATCAACTCAGTCAGCTGAGTTTCTAGACTAGTTTCTGACTTTCTAGGTCTTGGCAGTCTTTCAGATACTGCCAGATACTTGACTTACCACAAAATCCTTAAAACAGCCCTTTGTTCAATAACACCTGCCCCATGGAGGCTCTCAGTCTCCCAGGTGTCAAGCACCCAGCTGGATGAAGTGATGCTGAGCTATAAATGGAAGAAGAGTGATCATGGTGCCAAGTTTATTCTACAGCAACTGCAAATAGTCCAAAGCAAGCATTGTCCCCTTCCCACACAGAGCAGCTTTCACAGCATGCTGTGCTCATGAGATGTAAATGTTGCTTTTTTGTCGTGGGGATGTAAACCCTTAGGGATTTTCTTTGGGATGCACAAGACTCAGAGGTGGGGAAAGGAGCTGAACTCAGAGTGGGAAATTATCATTAGGTTGATTCAAATCTTGCAGCCCAAAGAGTATTTCAGTATTTTATACCCTGTGTAGAAACTTTGACAGGGAAGTTTACAACTGTTTTCTTCTACCTTCATCTCAGCAACCTGTGGGAAAGGGCACGGGGCACTTCCCAAAGTGCTGCAGGGTAATGCCAGCCCTGAGACACATGAATCCATTTCACAGCACAGATGGACACCTCAGTAACTGGACCATGGGCTAGAAAGCTGGCAAGCTCTCTTGTTTTTCACTCTTGTGGTTGATGCCTAAGATTCCTCATCATTAGACCCTGAAATTTCAAGCATTTCATTTAAGAGATGCCAAAAAAGCCTTCTGGTTATTCAAAAGCCATTTTCTTTCTTACAGTTTGATTTCAGAGAGTAAAGATACAGGCATATTCCTCAAACTGACCAAATATCTCCTCCTTGTTATGTACTTCATCAAAATTGTAGAGGAGACACAAAACCAATACAGAATACATCCTGCCCTAGAGTCATGCAGTTCCCAGTTTTGCATGTTACTGCTCACAGTGGAGGGTTTGGCTATACCACACCACATTGGTAGTCTTGGACACAGAGTTCACCAGAAAAGGTAAAGGAATTAAATCAGACACACAGTTTACCAGGAACGGTAAAGGAATTAATTCAGTGCAACACTTGGATACACCACAAAGTTTGCATACTGTGTTCTGGATTATGAACATTTCACTTTAAATAGAAAATTTTAGCTTACTTACAAAGACATCCATTAGTAGGTGCTCCAGAGTCACTTCAATATCCTCTAATTTAGCTGCCAAAGTCATTGTGAATTCAAGTGTTAGCTCCGGATGGAGAAGAACCCTCAGGAGTCCCAATCCAGCCCGTCTGTGGCCAAAGATAGCTCTCAAAATGCAGCAAAGGAGTTTCTCACAGATAAAGAAAATCCAAGAAATCAAAAGCTAACATCTGAGCCCAGATGATACCTGGGCTCCGTGCTGGCTCTCAGTCCTGTGAGGACTGAGGATTATTCCATGTGTGCAAGATTGGAGCAGAAGCTGCAATGTGCGTGCTGCCCTCCCTTCCCAGTCAGAAACATGAAGTTACATCTGGGAAACCACAACAGAGGGAGGGAGAGACACACACACAGAGGGAGAGAGAGGGGAGGAATGGAATAAGCTGCCTTTGACTACGACTGATATTTATAGGACTACTTGTTTTTGACTCCAGTCCATTTCTCTGTTCATTTCTGACCTTTCATAAATGGCTCAGCACACTGGAGTGTATTGTGAAACGGGGCAGCAGGTCCCACAGAAGTTGGCTGTGACCAGTGCTGGGCCAATTCACACAAGCACCCCATCAATAGCTCTTTGTCAGAGCATATCAGGCTCTGTGCTGTGGCTGGTGACAGAAGACAGCACAGACGTGTAAAAAACAAGGAAACAAAAGTTGTTTGGATGCTAATTTTTTCCTAAGAGGGTATTAATAGATTCCCTTACCCACTCCCCAAGGCGTCGGACGATGGTGGGGACTGCTGAGGTTATGTATGAAGAGGAATAACCTCAAGTGTTCTAGCAGGGTTTGAGTGTCTGAATACCCAGGCATTCCCTCTGAAATGTTCTCCCACCACTCAAGACCTTCAGCTCTGCAGCAGGACCCTGACCAGGATGCCAAGCATTTCTCAGGGCTAGACCTTTCCTTTCACTGTACTTATAGAAAGTTTAGAGCATGGTTCTAAGTGCTTGTTCTTCCTCCACACATCTGTTACTACTTAACTCAATGGAGAGAAGGTGACATTTCTGCTTACTTTGCACTTTTTGGCTGTTGCTCTCACAGCCCTGCAAGTAGTGGTAAAGCACTGGTGGACCTAGTCCAACTGAAGCTAAACCCAATGGGGATCCTTCGAGGATTTTGGTTAATGTTGGCTGGGAACCAAGTAGAAAGGAAACTGAGGAGCAAAAAGAAGAAATAATGGAAGTCTTGATATGGCCAGGAGTGGTGCCAGAGTCTCCTGCATCCTAGACAGCCTCAAGTTGACCAGACTGCCTTCTGTGATGTTCAAATTACTTGGTCACACTCTTTTGTGTTTACTTAATATATAACCCTACATTTGAAATCTAAGAGTGAAATCTTACATGTGTGTATTCCAGACACTGGAAACAACCCTTCAAGGCTGTTCTAAAGGATTCAGAAACTAAAGATTGGTATTATTTATAGAGCTGTGAGATGGATAGAGTTGATGGAGCTTAGAGGGACCTTTAGTCATAAATTTTAAATGTCCTCAGACTTATAGATGAAATCACATTTTCAGGCACCTAGCATCAGCGTTTGAACAGGAGCTGCCTCTGATGGCTGAGTTTTACTAGACCACAACATGATAGACCATTTCAGACATGATATGATGGATAGTTTCAATAGCAAAGAAAGGCACATAATTTATTTTCTGGATGAACCAACTCTCATTCACATAAGGCTCTGCATCACATACGAGGTTATTTGCTCCAGAAATAAACCCAGTATGGGAAGTTTGTCTACTGCAGAGAAAGCCTGTTCTTTATCCACATGCTGCCCTTGCATTAAAGCTTTGATACAGTTTCTGCCTTCATCAGTGGAGGTGTTTTAATGGGCATGGGTCAAACCACAGAGAAATCACTGCAGAGGGTGTTACATTGGAGGTAGTTGAAACTTGCAGAATCATAAATCTTAATGCAAAGGGACAACAGCATCCTGGCTTGTATGAGCAATAGTGTGGTCAGCAGGATTTAGGAAGTGATCATCCCCCTGTACTTGGCACTGCTGAGGCTGCACCTTGAATCCTGTGTTCAGTTTTGGGGTCCTCACTACAAGAAGGACACTGGAGTGGGTACAGAGAAGGGCAACCAAGCTGGTGAAGGGTCTGGAGAAGAAATCTTATGAGGAGTGGCTGAGAGAACTGGGGTTTAGTCTGGAGAAGAGGAGGCTGAGGGGAGACTTTAGTGCTCTCTACAACTGCCTGAAAGGTTGTAGCAATGTGGGTGTGGGTCTCTGCTCCCAAATAGCAAGTGACAGAACAAGAGGAAATGCCCTCAAGTTGCACCAGGGGAGGTTTAGATTGGATACGAAGAACAATTTATTTACTGAAAGGTTTCTGAGGCACCAAAACAGGCTGCCCAGGGAAGTGGTGGAGTCCCCATCCCTGGAGGTATTTAGAAGATGTGTAGATGTGGTGCTTAGGGACTTGGTTTAGTAGTGGACTTGGCAGTGCTGGGTTAGTGATTGCACTTCATGATCTTAGAGGTTCTTTCCAACCAAAACACTTCTAAGGTGAGTGAGTTAGCATGCATTGCTCACTGCTGCATGGGGCTATGGTTTGAAGACCAGGGTGGGTACAAGGACATCTGGCTGTCCCCTTGCAGGTCCTTACCTCTGGTCCACAGCAATCAGTACTCAGGCTGTGTCTGGATGAGCCCAGAGACATCCACCAGGACTGAATCATGCATTTGTCCTCCTCTCACTGACACCACTGTCCATCCCTTCTGAGCATAACAAGAACTTTACTAGAACTGACCATGTGATTGATTCTCCTTTTCCCACCCCATTTATTGCACAAAGGCTGTGTGTTACACACTGAAATATGAAATTAAAGATCCTTTTCTGTAGGATCCCTCTGTTCAATAGCACAGGGCAACCACGTCACTTGTGCCCCTTGACTGTCCCTGTTGCTGCATTGTATTGGTCACAGGGAAAACAACAGGAGACATCTTCCAGGGTCAGAATGCCAATGTCCATGTGACAGACTCTTTGACTCCAACAGAGGCTCCTTTTTGTCTTCACAAAGATGAATTTCAAGATTCTTTCAAAACTGATGGAGAAAAGAGTGTCAGGCACAATCAAATGGCTTAAGGGGACACATAATGGCTTCCCTGATTCCTGCCCAAGAAACACCTGGCACTAAAACCACCACGTGCTCCACTGGCCATGGAAAGGAAGATGAATGGATTAATGGGTTCTCACCCAGGCTCAGCTTTACATGGGCAGGGCTTCCATTATCAAAACAATAAATAGCAGAGATATGAGATATACCAGCTCTTAGACTCTTGCATGTGCAGTTTTTTAGCAGTTTTCCTGCTAATAAATATTAACTGTTTTCAGAGGTGATCAGGAGTCTGGGGAAAATGCTCTTGATCTATATAAAAAGTTGCTTTCCTGAAGTAAGTCCTGAGGAAGTGTCCTGACTCCCAGACCACAAATTATTTTGTATCTCTCTTTGAATTTTTGTTTTCAAATTTCACTAAAATTTAAGATTCAAAGCAAAGCACAACAAGAAAAGTTCTGAAGTATAGAAAATGTGGAAGACGAGAAAAAAAATGTCTCTTTGTTCTAGTAATAGTTGAAGCAATTGATGTGGCTGCAGTAAAAAAATACTGATGGTTAATTAAAAAAAGACCACCAGGGTGCAGAAAGTTGTTTTACTCAACCCTTTGCAAATAGTGGATGGCAGAAATCAGAGTCACAAAATCAGATATAAGTAGAAGAACTTGAAACACACCAAAGCTTAGGGACCTCTGAATCTGTCCCACTGGCTGTCTTCTAACTCTCACTTTAAATTTGCTTACCCCAGATGACCTCTTTTATGGAAATAGCCTCTCAAATATAATAAACAAGAACAAAATCTAACTGAGCTCCCCAGGGACTATTCCTAAACCCTCTGTGCATGTGCATTATAGGGACACACAAAAATGAAATCGTATACGATAACGAGAAGCTCAAACTTGGTTGATTCTTTAATGCAATTAAGTCCAAACACATTATTAAATCATTATTTCCATCTTTTCTTGTCCCTGAGAACTTATTAGTTTGGCCCTTGCAAGCATGAGACCTCTTCTATTTAAAGCAGAGCATCCATCTGACAACACACCAGGGTATTTGTGCAGAACAGGATGTTCTTCTCCACCCACATTTTCCCCTCACTTCCTTCCTAGTTTTTTTCTACCATTTGGGAATAAGATATCAGAAGAGAGCTGAAAAATTGAGACATTTGGAAATTATATTTCAGCAAAATATGCTGGTTTTCAAAAGCTGAAATGTTATCTGGGGACAGACTAGGTGATTTCTTAGAGGAGAGATTTCTAGAAGAGTTTGTGATTTCTTAGAAAAGTTACAGGGGTCAAGGTGGTTGGTGATGGTAGGGAAAGGTTATGCTGCAAGTTCTGGCTTACAAAGACAGGGGTGTAAAAATAGAGCCCAAAGTTTATAGACTAAAGCCAAAAACTGACAAGAAAGGGTTAGGAAGAAGATCTGGGACTAATTATTCCCTGGATGTTATGCTGGGGGCAGTCCAGTTTGCGAAGATGGGAGCTGAGACATCTGGGAGGAAGAGCAAGCAGATTATTCTTGTATAAGGGAAAAAACTAGGATTGGGTCATGGACCTCAACAGAAAAGGGAGACTGGGTCACCTCCACTGATTTAGCCAAGGGGTCAAGCTCTCAATAATTGTGGATTATGAACATATGTCATACATCTATGTATATCAAATATAGGTGAAAGCACATTGGGGCAGTTCCTTTGCCAGCCCACAGGATGGGATGGGATGGGATGGCAGCTCAGCTGTGGCAAGCTGAGATGTCTTTCTACCCAACCAGTGGATAACTTTTATGAACTTCTCTGCCTGAAATAACCAAAGTGAGCATTTGATGATGAGTCCTTTTGGTCTCCTACACAGTTTTTTCTACGCCCTCTCCTCATTAGAGCAAATAAGAGGCCTGCTGCAAGAAAATATTGAGATGTTGTCTTTATGGAAGGTAAAGAGGGAGGTCCCATCCTCTTGGTAAGCTCGGATGACAGAGAAACATCAACTTTCAAAGTCTTCCTTCCACCTCCAGCTTTTCTTCCCACACAAAATCTAGGAACCCATCACCTGACACTTCCAGATTGGGTTGCAGTAACTCATTGAATCTGGAGCTAAGTGTGAATCCCATGCAGGCTCCAGGTGGCAACCACCTGCCTTCACCTTGGTCCAGGATGTTGTAAGTCAAGCTCATCCTGTAATAGCTTTTAATATTACCTGAAGGCCTTGGTGATAGGTTTTCAATGAATGAAACCTGATGCTGCATCAGAGGTTTAAAGCTCAGCCTATGACCCAACCCCAAAGTTTTGCTCCAGAAAGAAATGCAGAAACTTCATCTGAAGGGACATAGCTATGACATAATATATCCAGAGGAGTCCTGCAAACCTTCATTTTGTGTAATCAAGGCAATAAGGATATGACCTTTTGGTTTTCTCCATGGATCTTGGTGAGGACATGTGCTGACAGCTGGGGAACAGGGGTGAACAGTGAGGGAGCAGAGTTTGCAGGTGACACCATGGCATTCAGGGGAGTGAGAACAAGGTAGATGTGATGAGACTAAGTGAATGAGCAATAAAACAGCAAATTAACTTTATTGTAGCCAAATGTGAAGTAATTTTTATGGCAGGAAAAATGTTCTGAACTTCACATATAAAATTATGGGCTCTGGGTTCACTCAGGAGTAAGATATTTATACTATAATAGTTCTATGAAATGTCAGTTCATTGCTCAGTAGTGGTGGAATAAGCAAATCAAATATTAACAGTTACCAAGGGGCAAGCAAATGAGAATATTCATTTGCCACTCAATAAACCGAGGGCTCACTTGGATCTTGAATACTGTCTTCTGATCCCTTTATCTCCAGAAAGATATAGACATCATGGGCAGAATTCTAGGGAAGGCAGTAAAGATGATTAAATGTAAAAAAAAGAAAAAAAAGAAAAAAAAAAGAAAAGAAGAAAAAAAGAAAAATAGAAAGAAAAAGAAAAAGAAGAAAAAAAGAAAAAAAGAAAAAAAAGGAAAGAAAGAAAAAAGAGAAAAAAGAAAAAAGAAAAAAGAAGAGAAAATAAGAAAAGAAAAAAAAAGAAAAAAATAGAAAAAAGGAAAAGAAAAAAGTAAAAAAAAAAGAAAAAAAAAAACAAAAAGAAGGAAGAAAGAAGAAAGAAGAAAGGAGAAAGAAGAAAGAAGAAAGAAGAAAGAAAAAAGAAAAAGAAAGAAAAAGAAAGAAACCCAGAGGAAAAATCCCGTGATTTGGAAATATGTGGAAGGTGGTAGAATATCCAGGGAAATTATCATGCATATTTTATTTTCCACTCTCCCCATCACTCACGGCCACATCTGGACACATGACACTGCCTGGACCTTTGCTCTGACACACTACAATTATTTCTCTGAAGTTTCAGTTCCATATCAGAAGCTACCCAAAGTTTTTATTGAATTTTCATAAATGCCCAAAGCCAACTCCAGGCTCTACAAAACAAAGTTTCCCGTGAACTTTCAGCTCACTTTGATCCCCAAAAGTCAGATATGTCAGAGACCCCATGAAGCCACCAGACCTTTAGATGCCATTGCTGGGTTTGCATGGAAGGTTGAATGCTGAATTAATGAAAGCAGCTGGCACTGGCTGCTGACCCATGGCCAACTGCAGCTCCCAGCAACTTTTCCTCTCACAGCAGGTATGCTTATATTTCGTTTAGTTTATTATTGTTTAGTTTATTTTTTACAAGAAGGATTGATATTTGTTTATTGCTCTTTATTTTCAAGTCTTTGCTTTGTCCCAAACTGATGACACCCCATGGAGAGGCAGCTACCTTGACCAGTAACTCTCCTATTGATGGCAAATCTGAGAGACAATTTGTGGAGGAAAAGGGCCAAGGCTGGTGATGGCAACCTCAATTACAAACTTGTCTTTTTCTTCCAGAGCAGTTCTCTGTCCTAAATTTCATGGCTACAGGTACTTAGTGCACCACCAAGGAAGGCCACAGAATGTCTGTGGGCTGCTCAATGGGCCAGCTGAGATCCCCCCTGTCTGTCCATCTCCTTGCTGGCAATGGGATGGAGAAATCATCCCCATCATGAGGAAGCTTCCAGGCTTTGCCAGGCTGGGGCTGGCTCACACTGCCAGATGAAGAATGAGCGTGGGAGTCCCATTCCTGACCTCTTGCCCACAGTGGGACTGACACAGCTCCACAATGGAGAAAAAAATGCTGCTTCCACACAACAACAAGATAAACGTTTTTATAAGAAAGTCCCCAGATGGGCAGAGCCAGCAAGCCAGAGGTACTGAGCAGAAGGAAAGCCACGACAGGAGTCATGGTACCCTGGCAGGTTTAGCATCAAGGCTCAGCCCAGCCTTCTAACAGCCTTCAACATGGATATTTCTGTTTGGTTTATGAAGCCAGCTTAGCATCAGTGAAATGGAGTCCTGGATCACCCTGCCTCTGAAGAGTCCCAGGTGTCACAGAGCATTTGACTTTAAAGTTTAAAAATCATGGCTATAATTCCTGTTTTATTGTTGATGTATTACACCAGCACCTCCTCTTCTTCCTGGGCATGACAGCTGCTGTCTGACTTTTTTCACTGCCCTCATTGCATTGCTTTCTGCACTGGGTGGTCCCTCTTTCTTTGACTCTCCAGAACTCAGACATTGCTTTTTTCTCAGGATTTAACTAAGTGCCCTGCAAGCAATCCTCTGGCTAGAAGGCATCTGCCTCCTCCTCACATACACTCTCATTTAAAGGCTGCTTTGGAAAAAGGAGGGGAAATCTCAAGTTTTCTTTCTTCCAAACTTTCCCCAGGGCCAAGCAAGCCACCCAAGGATGGAAGAGCTGTTTTGTCTTTGGTACAGAAAGGGCAATGTTCAGCTCAGCCATCCAGGTGATGGGTCTTGGCTGTTTCAGCCCAGAAGGGAGGGTTGTGATCACAGACAACATGGAGAAATAAAGAGACTCCAGGCTGGCTGGTCCATGAATATTCAAATCTGCCTCTCATGGTAGCAATCTCTGCAACACAATTAACCTGGTGCAAATCACAGCAATGGAAATGTGCTTTTTGGAAAACTATCAAGAAACTTTCATCTTTTCTAATTTTTCACAATTCATCAGACCTGCTGGATTCTCCTCTTGCTTTCCTAAAGCATCATCCCTTTGTCTTCAGGGTCCCCCATGTTTCAAGGTGACCTTCTAGGCAGGGTTTCTGCAGTGATGCCCTTTCCCCAGGAGATCACTGCTCTGGGCACGCACTTGGAGTTGTCCAGATGCCACTGAACCACATGAGCCTATTATTTCACTTGCTGGGAGGGATCCCTCTTCAGCTTCCCTGACAGAGCAAGCCAGCTGGATTATTTAAATGATTAAAAATAGACTGAGCATGCCCAGGACTGCAACTTTAATGGATCAATTGCTTTTTATACATTTTTTGGATCTCTACAGTGCTGCTTTGTCATGTCACTTTCACTCATTTGGGGGGGGATCTTGAAATAATAGGCACATTCAAGAGATAAAAATATAGCTGTTTATTGCCTTAAAATGGGTCTGCAGACAAATCTCAGTCCCATCTTCAGGTATTTGGAAACTAAATCTTCCTCCTCTGTCCTTTACCTTTTGGACCTAGATCATACACTGGACCTCACGGATTGGGGGCTGCTTTGTCTTAAGCTACAGGCACTGGTTCTGCTGAACAAAATCTGTACCTTCATAGACTGTTGATTTAAGCTGCTCTCAGTCCTAGCCTGGGTTTAAATCCAGTAAGAAATCTTGCAGAGTTAACATTGAAGAGCTGCAGCACACTGGAGTAAAAATAAATGCACTGCATTGTGTAGCTTAACGGGGTGCTAATTTCTTGGGCATGCATAAATAGGAGGCACAGAGCACATCTGCTTGCTGGCGTGAGGTTGGGAAAGAGCAGAGGAAACTTGGAGCTCTGTCACAGGGACAGGCTGAACTTTGTTCCATGTCTCGCAGCACTGTACAAAGTCTCCTCTGTAGAATAGCCAGTTAATTAAAAATGATGTTTATGGTCCCCTGGTGATACAGGCCTGTAATTCTGCTATTAGTATTTCTACAGAGTCTGGCATTCTGCAAGAGGGTTGGGGCCCCAGTGATGCCAACAGTGGTCCTCATCCTTTTTTGCTACCCAAGTGGCTGGAGTCCACGTGCCTCTCCATCACACTCTCTGATATACCCAGCTATTCTGCAAGCAGAAGAGAATGAACCCACCTGATGGGGTGGGTATGGTGCTCTCAGCTGTCACTCACCCACAGTGAGATACACAGAGGCACAGAAAAATCCTGTACACCTAAAAGTGCTGAAACAATGTCCCACACTTGACCCACCAGACTCAGCATCCCCTTGCCTCCTTCCTCCTCTAGTTCACATCTCACATAGCTCACAGAACCTGTCCTCAGGAAACACTGGGGTATTTCCCTGGTATTTCTTGTAAGGCTGAGCACTGACAAACATTTGCAATGGTTCCTGCTATGGGATAACATAACTTTTAGATAACAGAGCTTGGTTACTGAAGAAGAAGCAATGTCCTGAAAACTGATAATGTGCACATGACAAATTGTTGTACAGGTGACATGGCATAGAGGGGAGCAGGGGGATTCTCAGTGATTTTAACCCCTCTCTGTAGGCAGCTGCTCTGTACACAGTCAGCAAGAGGAAGAAGTTTCTCCAAGGGCAGTCTGAGCAGAAACCTCTGTGTGGATGGCAATCAGGAAGGGCATTTTTCCAGACTGCTCCCAGCTACCACTCTCAGCAGCCCCTGTGGGTTCCCTCTTACTCTTCTAGCCTGAATTTAGTGAATTTAGCCTTAATGTAGTGAAAGCAACCTCTCATTTAACCAGATCAGAGGATGTCCTAGAGGTCTCCATCTCTCAGGGAAGAGGTCCCTGCCTCCCCATTCCACTCTATCCCTCTCCCTCCTGCATCTTGAAAAGATTTCCATTTTGGGAAGCTCCTACAGAAGTCCATAATTAAATTTTTCCCCCACTCCAGCCCCCTGCAGCCCCTGGCACCCACCTCCACCCTGGTGCAAGCAGCTCACCTTTGGCAGGGGTGCACAGACCCAGAGCTCGGCCGGTACCCGCGGGTTTCCGCAGAGCCGTGGGAGCTTCCTCCTCATCCTTGTGTATTTTTTCATATCCTTATTTTGCTCAAAGATAAAGCTCCTCTTGCCGTGTAGGTCCAGTTGCTGACAGCATCTATCAATAACTTTTAATTTTTCCTAATAGCTGAACACTGCAAATATGTTGCAGTGAGTTGTTAGAAGCTCGGTAAGAGCAAGTTTTGGTTGTTGAATGTTGAGCTGATATTCTATGCATAAAGGCTCTATCTTGCAACCACTGAAAATAATAATAAAAATCTCTTTAACATTTTATCACCAAGCCCTTCCCTCTGTTCCTTTTTACACATCTCTTGTCAGTTAAAGGACAAGAGCCTGCTCATGGAAAAAAGAGATGATGAAAGCTATAGAAACTCCTTGACACACTCCTTTTGGCTTTATGTATTCCACTTTGAATTAGGATGCCAATCCAGGAGAATGACACTGCAGACTTCTGAGGCATTAAAAAAACATGAATCAGAGCTCAGCATAATTTTATTTGAAAAAAAAAAAAAATAAAAAAAAAGCCTCCAACTATGGAACTAAAAAAAAACCCCAACAAAATGAAACCCCAACTGTTTGTGTTCTTTTTTGTTGTCTCCTAGTTTCTTATACTTTGCAGTACTTTAATGCTTTTCCCCCACATGGGGAAGGATAAAACATCACCTGTTTTCAGACAAAGTCTGGCACTGCCAGACAATCCCTTCATTGGAGTAACTGAGGCTTAGGGCAGGGTCTGGGGAGTGTGACCTGATGTCTATTTCCCCCACATTCACCTCATCCTCACCATGCTGCCTGCAGGGAGAGTGTGGGATAACAGAAGCCTTTCCTGACTGTCCATGGTCAATGGAGACCAACAAGAACTTCCAAAAAAAGGCCATTTATGCTGTAGGATTTCAGCTGTCTCCTGGAGGGGACCTTGGCAGCTCAGTGGGATGAACAGCCCTCCTTAAAGCCTTGGCATGGGCCAAGAGCAAGAAGGAGGTGGGAAGGACCTTGGTTGGCTCAGCCACTTCATACTCCTGCCACTGCAGTGCTCCTAGGAATGGTGTTTAGTTTAGGAAGAGACAGAAGACATCTTCCTGTGTCCCCATCACCAAAAAGTCCACCAGTACTCAACACAAATGAGGCTGGAAGGGTCCAAGGCATTGCCAAAGCTCCTACAGAACCCATAAGATGCATTAACTGAATTTCCTGGATGATTCCGGTGATCATATTGAAGGCCATGCCAGGTAAAGACACAAAAACCACCCCTGAAAATGCTCTCTGGAGAAATGAATTTCCTGTCCCAGGTCTGTAGGGTGGCTTGCCTCTGGAGGCACCATCAGATCACACAAATCAGGCACCGAAGAGACTGAAACACCTTGAGTGGTGTCACTTCTCCATCGTACACCTTCTCCATACCCTGGCCTGACCCCAAAGTGGGCTGAGCCCCAGGGACAAATAATAAATAGGCCAAAGAGAAATGTGTTTCTCTCCATCCCAGAAACTGAAGCCTGGCTTAACATGACATAAAACCAGCTTGAGCAGGCAGTGGTCTCCTCTCTCTTGTGCTTTGCTGAAATGATCAGCAGCCGTTCCTCCTCATGCCACAGTGATGGAGTAGAGGTGACAAATCTGTCACTGACTACACTGCATTACATCCTTGCAAGGTTTCCTGTGCTGCCTGCAGAGCAGATGTTCTTGCTTTGCTTTTTAAAGTATTTTAGGTAAAACAGACAGACAACAGCGGCCTGCTGGGGTTTGATCCTTTCCCAGCTCTGCTCTGTGGATGTACAAAAGCATAGGGGATGCAGAAACTCTTACTTTTCTCAGTCATAAGGGAATTTATCAAGAAAATATCTGTTCAAAACACAGGATACCTTCTCCCTACACTCCTTAGCAGCATCATTCCTGCAAAACCAGGCTCTAGTACATAAAAGGGTGAGACCCAAGCCCTGTTGGGGGTGTAAATGAGAGCAGAGCAGGTCTGAAGCCAGAGATGCCAATTCAGTCTTAGTAAATCATGGGGACTAAATGGCCATGTGCATGGATGGACTTGCACTAGGAACACAAGCCATTCCCCACCTCCGAAGAGCATCCGTGCAGCAGGACTGCCCCAAAATTCTCCACAGCCAGTGCTGGAAAGAAAAAAAAATGTGTAGAGTTCATCGCTTTGGGACCTCACAATCCTTAATAAATTTGTTATCTACAACTGGAAAACACAAAAAAACCCTGACTGAAACTTCTTCTTCCTGGCTCCCTGTTCCAAACTGCCCTTCAGAGTTCAGCAGGTTGGATGTCACACATTTCTCAGCAGCTTTCTCCCTGCCCTCCCCCTGCTTCCCAAATGAAGCAGCACTTGGCCATCCCCTACAACATCTCTGAAGGCTCCAGCCGAGGCTTTTTGCCCCAAATCCTTGTGCCCACAGCCCAGCTACTTGCTTTGCCTCTCTCAAAGTCAGAATTTCATCTGAGAGAATCTGTACTCTCCTTGGTGAGTTCAAAAGGGGACAAATGGAAAGTGCTTGCAGGGATTCTGGACATAAAGGTAATGGGCACTCCGGGGAGTGACAGATTCAGCTCTCAGTTTGCTCTGACAGATCCATCAGGAGGCACTTAGCTATAAAACCCTGAGACTTCTACAAGGGAACCCCCATCCTGCATCTGTGTTTATGTTGCTCTGAACAGCCTAGTTAATGTACAAGGAAAAAAAAAAACAACCAAACAAAAACCAAACCTAAAAAAAGAGACAAGGTAATGGGCCTCTTTGGAGGGTTTTTAGGCACTTAGTGGAAAGCAGGGAGCCAGGGCCTGTATAATTAAACTGCTGATCTCTCACCAGACTTGGCAGGCTACAGACTCTTGTTAAAAACAGGTTTAAACCCCACAGCAAATTTGTTTCATATCTAGGTACATTTCTTCAGCCCTGAAACACTTGTAACAGGGATGTGCCCTTTGTTAGACACCTGCACTCTAGGAAAGCCCAGACACCAGGCAGGGTGTAGATAACCCTCTTCCTCCTTAAACAAAATTATTAATTATTTAATATTATATAATATATAATATTATATATTGTGCATAATATATAATATTATAATAATAAATTATTAATAAAGTGAAGGTGTTTATGGTCTCTGCTATGTCACAGGATCTCCTGAGGTTCCTCTCTTGGAAATGTTTACTCACAGAATCATCTTCCTCTTTTCTCTTTCCACATCTAAGTAGTCACTTGCAGCAAGGACTCCACTCAGCTCAGCAGATTGTTCCCCAGAGATAAAGTGTCACTACAGAAAGGTTTTATTGCTGTCTCTGTACCTTTGTACACTTTCTACATCATAGAAATGGGTACCAAGCCCCACAGGTCCAGTTGATGAATCCAAAGCAATGGAGAACACCAGTTTTAGAGCTGAAATAAGATCATATATTCCTCCTACAGCAATCAGATCTAACACATGGACAGGCAACGCTCCCAGACTGTTCTTGTTTAGCTGAGGAAAACAGAGAGGTGAAGAGGTACGAGATAGGATATTTGGGTTTATTCATCATCCTAAGGAAAGTGACATGAACAAAACTAAAAAGTCCCTATTCTTTTCATCATCCTGGCCATGTACCTTGGTGTTTCTACTCCCTTACAAGATTTTCTCACCTGCTTGGAAGTCAGGAGGGAGGGGGTGCCCCAAAGAGCACTGTCTTGCTTTACTCAGCTCTGAGCCCTTGAGAGCAGCTTTGCTCTGGGAGATGATCCATGTCCCCACATGAAAGCCACGGGCAGCAGCATGATGTGAAGGGGGGACACAGATATGGGAGGGAAAAGCAGCCTGGAAATTGAGCTGCTCATCTCTGTCAATGGAGCAGGTCCCCAGTGGTTATATAGGGCCACATCTGCACTGATAGTGATGGGTAAAAAGGGTCTGGAGAGGCAGAGGGGAAGGCTGGTGGCATAGGGCTTTGAGAGGCCTCTAAGGATTGAAATGCAAACAGCACAGAGATGTTACATGCACTAAAAAGTGAGAGGAAGAAGCCTAATGGCTGGGACATCCCTGGAGATCTTTGCTGCTCTGGGATTGTCTGACAAACATCTTCAATTCCACTTGAGCTGAAGTGTGTGAAAATCCCACTCAAGGTCTGTGGTGGGTGGTTGTGGCTGGGGTAAAACCTCTCAGCCTTTCTGGGAGGCACTTGAGACCCTCCAAGGATAGGATCTTGGCTGGGTTTGACATTTGCATCTCCACTGGACTGGCCCTGGATGTGAATGGTGGGAGGCACACCAAGTGTTTAACCCCTCCAGAATGAAAATCACACATTTGTTCTTCCAAACATCTTTCTGAGGTCTGTGGACATTAAAATATATGGTCTTCTTCGTTTCAAAAGGTTGTTTTGTTGTGCTTTGACTCAATGTCCTGGTTTGAGCCAGCATAGAGCACCAAGGACATGCAAATTTAGTTATGTCACTGCAGTAGCTGCCTGGCACTGGCTAAACCTGTATTAAATATTACAGCTTGTGCATCCAGAAAGGAGATGCACTGGCGGAGCTGAAGCTATTGTAGCTTAACAGGTTACCAGTCATCAGCTTGAAGATGTGTTCATGCTTTCAGCACATTATAATAGAACAGAAAATGTATTAATTTAAATTAATGGTTATAACTTGCTAATCCATGATAATTCAGTGACTTTAAAGCATCTTGGATTACTCCTTGGTTTTATGACCACTTTCACTGACTTGATGAGGAGACATTCACGTGGAAGGAACATTTCCCTTTGTAAATCACCTAAATATGTATCTTCATGATGTTCTTGAGTACATATGTTGAGGAAGAAGAAGACTCACAGTTTTAGGATGAACAGACAAATTTTGACAAAGTTGTGTCGGGATGGTTTCTGTGACCAGCATGAGATTGTTACTGTAGAAAAGAGAGAGAAATGTGTGCCTCAGCAGCCCAGTGGCAGAGAGCTGAGCAGATGGAGGAGGACAGCAGAGGAAATCTTGAGTATGGTTCTTTTGCTTCTTTAGGACATGCTTTGCCACTCATTTCTCTCCTATTGCAACCCATTGTTGTGAGGTTTTTTACTATCTCCCTTTTTCAGCTGTTGTCCCACATTAGAAAGGTCTTTTTTTTTTTTTTCCCTTCAAGTGCTGCCTTCACAACTGAGTCATTAAAGCACAAGATAACCTATCTGTGGACAGAAGAAACCTCTCATCCTTTTGCTGTAAAGTTGGAAAGTCAATTCCACTGTATTTGAAATAACTTATTCTTTTCTTTTCTCATCCATTTTGTCCACAGAGCCATCTGAATACAACTTTTCCCATTCCCTTCCCTGCTCTTCCTTGGCACTGGGCACAGTCCAACACCTCTTTTGTGCCACCTCAACCTCAGTAATGGACAAGGGGAATGTACCCTCCCTGGCTGATGTAGCAAACCACACTGAGGTGGTTTAGCCACACGATCCCTGTATAGGTAGGAAACAATTTCTTATGCAGAGGGACTAAAGAAATAAGGAGCATTGAGGCTGGGAAAGATGACAGAGGGAAGATATGATCAAAGTGGATAAAAACATGAAGGGCACGAAGATGATGAATAAAGAAGGATTATTCTTTAAAAAAAAATATTTTATGTTACTACACCAGGACTAAGGACTGTGCAATGACATTATGAGGTAGCAGATTTAGAACAAGAAAAAGCTCTCATTTGCACAGTGCCTGGTGAAAGTAGGGAAAGTATCACCAGTCAGTGCATGGGTGGGTTGGAAATATAATGGAATAGGAAAAGTCCATAAAGAGTTGTTAAGTATGAAGTGGATGAACTGTAGGCTGGGAAGATGTACTGGGGGTGTGTATCTCCAGACTTGCCTTCTTTTTCCCCTCTCCTCAGGGTATGTAGCTGAGTATTGGGGGAGTTGAACCTGGGATTGACCTGGCAGAGCTGTCATGTTACATCATGTTGTCCCAGAGAGTCTCCTGCTGAGTGGGATCCAGGGCAGGAATGTGATGCAGCTTTCCCTTCCCTCCCACACCCTGTGTAGACTGCAGAGCAATGCAGGGACATCACAGTCTATTTAAGGACATACATTAGACACTGAAGCTGCTTATTTTAAACATCTCCTTTCTAAATATGATGTGCAAAAAGCAATAGAAAGTTGGGTGTCCAGACCCCACTGTTTTTAAGGGGACTTATGTGCACTTAATCTACTTGGATGTTTTTTAATACTCTCTCCATGAAACCTCTATGAAAATCAGGCCCAGAATCATCTCTTCCCTTTTATCTTCTGATGCTCAGACAATGCTTGCAAATTGCTTTGTGACCCATAGATAGAAGCTATAGTTTCTCCACACTTTGTAACCACTATTCATGAGACTTTTTAAACATTAGATTGCCTGGAAAAAGCATATTTTTCCTCTTTGCAAGAATAATTTTAGCAAGTTTTTTTTCTCCACAGATTACAGGCATGAAATGCATTCAGTGCAGCGAGACCCAGTGGTGTCACCTCCATCAAAGTCTGGCTTTTAAAGCTGATTCTAACACCTTTTCCCCACCTTCTGTGAGCAAGTTGAGAAAAGAGGAACTTTCAAGCTTGGCTGGGCAGAGTGCATGTAACCATGCCAGGCTCCAAACTCAACCACAAGCACTAGAAACATAAATCAGGTCTGTAACATGAAGCCACTGGAGGAGAAGTATTTTATGTACTTGACCTGTATCCAGGGTTCATTCCAACATGACCCTGGTGTAACTTGCTTTATCAGCTGTAAAGACAAGCTCACCAGCTGTACATCATGTTCACACTCCCAAGCCACTGGGAAAAGAAAGCAAAGCCCAGGAGCAGACATATGGGAACAAACTAAGAAAGTCCCTTCTAAATTTTTTACATTCTCTGCTATAGAGCTGAAAGGATTTATCTGGGATGGATCAAAAATAGAATAATTAATTCAATTTGAGGACATGCTTTTCAAAATAAAAAAAAATTAAATCAAGCTGAATTCTAAGACAGAGTTTTCTTCAGTGAGCGATTCAAATGTTTCACATTGAAATGCTAAAAAATTTTCTGATTTGTCTAGAATAAAAGCATTCCCTATTTTGTAGCAGAAAACATCAGTTGAATTCAGCCTGAGTCTGTATAATTTCAGTCAGCCTGAAAGTGCATTTATTAGTGAATAAACTACTCATCTGAAAAATGTTATCTAGTTCTACCCCAAATCTTCTTCCCATTTCTTAAAAATACCCTATTTATAGAGGAAGCTATTGTTAAGCATAGATGGAAGCTGTTGTGCTTCATTGTCTGGCACAGCATCTCCTTGGGAAAGCAAACCAATTAAGCTTTTCTATTTTGGAGCTTCAGTGCCTGTTTGTGCAGTTATTATGTCATATAAGGGACTACAGTCTTATAGACTTTGACAGATATGATTGCACTTCTCATAAGCAAATACTCTGTTTTCAGTAGCTTTGAGATAGAAATGTTCACAACAAAGCTTAGGAAGCAGGAACAGCTGAGAGCAGTGGAGCATCCTGCATCCAGGTCTTTGTCAAACCCCTGTACCAAAAGCTCCCCCCAAAAACCTGCCAGGTAGCAAAATAAAAGCACTGCTCTTAAGCCCTGTTAGTAAGAGATGGCTTCTGGCTTCTGGGTTGAAGAATGGGGAACTATGTCCTTTTCATTATATATCCAAAAAAATAAGAGACAAAAGAGAAATGAAGGGAGGAAAAAAGCATTGAAAGCTTTATTTTGTACCAGTGATGCTTTTCCTTATTTTGAGTATCTTCTAAAAGCCTGATTGCCAGTTTTGCCATGGGAAGTTTCCTCTGTCTTTGTGAAATAGACACAGCACAGGTAAATTGGATCACACCTCTCTTGACAAGGTGTCTCAGCCTTCTGTTGCAGCAGGCAAGAAATCTGTGCAATGTGCCCTTTGGGTTGAGGCTGGTGGGAGCAGGGCTGGAGATGTAATTTTTACTGTGACGGTGACTGAACATTGGCTCAGGTTCCCCAGAGAAACTTTGGAGTTTCTGTCCTTGGAGAGATTCTCATCCCAGCTGGACATGGCCCTGAGCAAGCTGCTGTATGTAGGTGACCCTGCTTGGAGCAGGTGGTTGGATGAGGTGATCTCCAGAGGTCTCTTCCAGCTTCCTATGGTTTGGGGATATGACCACATGTCCTGAGCACGGCTCTTTCTGTTGGTGTGCCCTGTGACCACACTACCTCCAGGAAGGTTACTGGGCAGGGTGTGCAGGTCCTTTAACCCATGCCTACTCATAGACCTCCACTTACCCCTGCAGAACTGATAGCTTTCATTTTACAAGCAACAGATTGAATCCATCCACTCATTTTATATTTATTTTACCAACCTTAGTCAGTTTTACTGAGTTACTGGTTTTGCTTTGCCCACCTAGACACCTGGACCAAGTTCACAGCTGCTGTCCCATGGTAACCAAAGTTCAATTTTTTCACCTGCATCTGATGGATGCTGCTAATTCAGACAGAACACAACCTGGTGACCTAAGCAGCAGAAAGCTCTCATTTTCTTACCAATCTTCTCCATGTCACCATCAACCCAGGAACAGGATTTAAAAGGCAGGCAAAACAGAACAGATTTGTAAAAATTACATTTACATATAAATTATATTGTTAGTTGTGATGGGGAAAGGGCTGAAGATCAATCTGACTCTGTAGCTTCTCAGCCTGCACTGGGTCTTATGGAGCTACCATCATTTATCACCTGCAAATTATTTATGGAACTCTGAAGACAGGCTGAGTTGGGGTTGTTCAGCCTGGAGAAGAAAAGGCTCTGGGAACACCTTACAGCAGCCTGCCAGTACCTGAAGGGGACCTAGAAGAAAGCTATGGACATTTTACATATGGACATATGGCCTTTTACAAAGGCATTTAGTGGTAGGATGAGGGGTAATGGTTTCAAACTGAAAGGGGTTAGATTTAAATTAGATGTTAGGGAGAAATTCTTTAGTGTGACAGTGGCAAGACACTGACACAGGTTGCCCAGGGAAGTTGTGGCTGCCCCATCTCTGGAAGTGTTCAAGGCTTGGAGCAACCTAGACTAGTGGGAAGTCTCCCTGCCAATGCAGGGGTGTTGGAACTAGGTGATATTTAAAGTCTCTTCCAACATAAACTGTTCCATGATTCTATGAAAGGCCTACATTTAGGCAAGAGGCTGAGGATTGTCCCAGGTATGAAACTGGAGCAACTGGAGCAGGCTGGAGTGGTGGGGCAGCACCCACAGAAAGGGTGCAGGTAGAGCCAGGATGAAGAGCTGGAGACAGCACTGGCTGCTGCTTGCGAAGCCATTTCCTTCCAAACTGGCAGCTTAACAATGCCATGGCCTCCTCTTCCTCAGGTGCAGGAGCTTTGAAGTGCCCCAGCAGCTGCAACAGCTCCCTGCTAAACTAAAGGAAAATACTTAAAGGTCCCGTGTGCTGCTGAAGTGTGCACACAGCAATGAATTTTACAGAGCTCAAAATTTCATGTATTCAGTTAAAAGCCTTAGGGAGCACAAGCCTCAGTTTAACAGCAGGAACACAAAGAAACTCTTCTTTGGGAACAGAGTTTTCTTTACCATGTGAGGGAAACAAAGCCAATACACCACTCCTTTGAGCTCTTTCCCTACTGAGACACAGGATTGCTTTGCAGCAGTTTGCTAAATGCTCAGCCTTAAGGTAGAGGGAACTCAAGTGTGCACCACACTGGAATTAGCAGAATAGACTCGGGCAGAGCTGCCTCCTTCCCGTGCCCACATGGCATTAGTTCTGCCTCACATCAGCACTCCACTGAGTTTGTATCCTAAGAGAATTCCCACATGCATTTCCCCCCTCCTCACGGGAATAGCAGGAAAGCTAATTAAACCCTCCAAACTGTTGCTGCTATTCATCAGTTCCCTATAACATAAGGAGGCTTATCTTGTGTTTGAGCTCAGGAGCTCTGCTTCCCTATAAAGATCTGCCCCACACCTTTGCCTCCGTGCCTAAAGCATTTCATGCAACAAATGCAATTAATTTCCTTGCAAGAACACCCAAACGTTGTGATCAAAGTTCTCTGCTAGTCCACAGCAGAAAAAAGCCTCAGTTCCTGCCAGAAATGTGCAATCCAGCCCCAACACAGCTGCACAAGAATTTGGGGAAACAGCACGACCTAGTGTTCCCTCTGCCTCTCGCTGCATCTTGGAGACAGATGAACTGTGAGCACATCATTCCAAACACTATGAAACTCCCATGAAAACAAAATTTCCTTCTGGAACCCCATTCTCTTTTTTTCTACCCACTGAACATATCCCTCTAGAGGTTTATGTCTCTGCCTTGGGCACATTTTGCCTCTGTCCAAAGGAGGATCTTACACAGTCCTGTGCAGCATGAAGTCCATGAGGGACCATATAACCATGAAGTCTTATGGGGGAACTGCGGTTGCTTAGCCTGGAGAAAAGGAGGCTGAGGGAAGAACTTACGACTCTCTACAACTACTTGAAAGGAAGTTGTAGCAAGGTGGGGGTTGGTGTCTTCTCCCAAGTCACAAGTGATGAGAGGAAACGGCCTCAAGTTGCACCAAGGAAGGGTTTGATTGGATACTGGCAACAATTTCTGAACTGAAAGGGTTTTCAGGAACTGGAACCAGGTGCCCAGCATGCCCAGGAGTCCCTGTCACAGGCAGTATTTAAAATATGATATGGTACTTAGGGACATGGTTTAGTGGTGAACTTGGCAGTGCTGGTTTAACATTTGGACTTGATAATATTGGAGGTCCGTTCCAACCAAAACGATTCAAAAAGCAGCATGGGCTTGGATAGGAGTCTGCTTTGCAGTCACACTGCAAGAGATTTTGACAGCTTTTCTTTTCTCTCTCTGAGCACTTAACAGGAGGTGTATATGAACATCACCAGCTGGTGGAGGTTCAGGGAATGGGAAGGTACTGGCACTGCTCCTCCTCTCTGCACTGTACTTGTGCAGGCCATACACTCTGGTGTTATGGGTTCTGTCACTGGTGACACAGTGCACTGGGCATGTCCCTGCCCACTGTGTGATGGATCCATAACATGTCTTCTCAAGCAAGCCAGTTTAGTTTGGCATCCTTTCAACTAAAGCCCATCAACAGCTCCTCCTACACTGCTGGTGTGATCATGCATGTCTGTCATTACAGGGTTGCCCACACACTTCCCTGCTGTCAGCATGACCCCCAGAGAAGGGTTTCACCACAAAGACCCAAATGTGAACATACAAACACAAATTGGATTGGCTCTGTTCTGCCACTGCTGATACAACCAGAAAACACCTTGGTAGCTTCATGGGCAGCTTCTGACTACTGTGTCCAGATAGACTTTATGACAGGCATCTGCTTTTCACCAGCCCTATAATTCATGCACTTTTAAAGATTTGTCCTTCTTAAGACACATCTCCAAGCTGGAAAAGCCTCCCACTCTATCTGCTGGAGGCTTAGGACTCTGTTCTTCAAAAGAAAGACACTGGAACTGCAAAGCAGCCCGAGCTGTGCAATGCTGCCTGAAGGGACAGTGTTTCTTCCTGACCTCAGGGTTCATCATCTTATTCCCTGGAGGCTGAAGATGCCTGAGAGACTTTTGTTGCTGCCAGTTTAATTGCAAATGTTAACTGCTGTTCAGGTACATTCAACAACAGCAGAGGCTCCTTCCATATGCTCCTCAACAAAGGTCTTGACTGAGTGTACCATTAAGCTCCTCCACAAAATCAGACATACATATCAGCTACAAAAGATTTTTTTTTTTACTTCCTCTCTGGGCAAATTGAACTGATGTGTGTGGTCCCTGGCAAGCGTGGAAAGGAAAGGCAGATTGGTTTGCAGGCTGTTGTGGCTACAGTGGGATGACCTCTGTGACTGTCACTTTGCAAACCAGCAAACAAAGATGGAGCTGTGCTTTGTGCAGATCTTCCACCAGCACCATACAGGCCACGATGACAGGCAGATGTCATCCCTGCTACACCTGGTGTCACACAGCATGGTACAGGAGTCACATGTGACGCAGCCAAGTTATCCAGCTGCTGGTCCTTAGAAAGGGGTGTCAACCCATCTGCACCCTGGCAAGAGTTCCTCTCTTTGCTATTGTATAAACACAAAAGCAAATAACCAGACCTCAAAGCAAGACACAGCTTGCCTAACCTTTAATCCAGGCTGGAAGCAAAACTGCCCTGACAGCTCCAGCGGCACAGAGCCCCGCGTGTTGACGGAGATCTGAGTCAGCCACAAAACTGGATGGATGGATGGCCTGGCAGCAGATAAAAAGGACAACTCCTTATCTATTGCCCACACCATCTGGGAGCCTCACTCCTTGCCTTCCCAGCCCTAATTATTTTTACAGCTTGATTTCAAGAGGTGTTTGTGGCATAACCCATAACCCAGTGAGCCTGCTGCTCCTTGCCCTCTCACTGGCAGCTGGATTTCCAGCCACCTCATTGCCATCTTCACCTGTGAGTCAGATAACTGCTCATGTGATCCCAGAGTATTAGTCCTGCTTGTGTCATTGCAAGCATTTGGACTTTCCAATTTTCAGGGGATTATATGCAAAGCAGAGAGGAGATCAACCATGTCTTTCATACTTTCCTCCAGCCTCGCTTTTCCCTGGGGACAACTCTTTTATCTGAGGGAGCCTTACAGAGAAATCAGCAATTCAATTGCACTATTTTTTGGCCTTTAATTTCAGATACTTATTCCTGTTTGATAGTGTCACACAGCTACTCACAGGGAAAGACTGAAATTGTTCCTAGTTATAGATGCCAGGTGCTTGCTAAAGCAACAGCAGACTCCAATCTTTTGTCTGCTCAGCCCTTATTTTATGCAGTCTTCCAATCTGTCAGTTTTGAGGTTGGTTTCTGTAAAATACAGATTTTAAGCTATTTTATCTGTGAGTTCACCAGACCTGACCTGGCTTAGCTTTAAGCTCAAACCAAAATCCTGCTGATGGACTTTAGTGAAAGGAAAAGATAAGTCTAGGAGCAGTCTAGGAGCTCCAGCCTGGCTCCAAGGAGCCTCCTGCAGGAGGGATTCTTTCCTGCTGGTGATACAGGAGGCTGCAAATCTGTGTTGTGCTGCAGGGCAGATTGGCTGATCATAATAATCCCTCCTGAACACAGAATCTATAATTAGTCAACATATTAGATACCTATAAACCAGGTCAAACTTGCCTCCAGCCCAAACTGGTCATGCCATTGAGCATGGACCTTAGTCATCTGCCATCCAACCACATCCTTCAGGGATGGGAACCTCCAAATCTTGCCACTACTGCATCCCAGCCACTGCTGAGGTGAGAGGGTGGCTCCAAACCCTCCTGTGTGGGTACTGATGTGTAGAATAAGGGCTGAGGTGTGAGTGACTGAGCTGGTGGAGCACTGCTTGGTGTCAAGGCCTCCAAACTGCAGAGGAGAGACAGAGGAGAGCACATCCCTGGCTTGTGACCTGCCCTCTGCCCTGGGGAAAAGCTTAGCCAAGCACAAACCTCACCAAAACCCTGTACTGAATTAGGCTCTTGATAGTGAAAAGCAGAGCAACTTTGTTAATTACTGTTCTTACTGGTAAATCTCTAGCTGAACTGAAAATTAAAAGGCAAGTAATTCATTTTACGCTCAGATTGTATCTTTTCTAATGAGATCCAAAAATAGAGCTCTGAAGTGGTGGCTTTCAGCTCTGACGTTGCAAAGAGCTTTTTTCCATGTGAAATTCTCCAAAGTGTTTAATGAAACTGTTCTTTCCTAGAGATAAAGCATCACTTCTTGTGTTGCAGTGTGCCAAATGGGCTGAATCTCTCCTGACTGGACAGTCAAGGACTTGGATCACCTTTCTTGGCTCCTCTGATTCAGACCCTAATCCTACATTGTTAGGAAAGGGATGATCAGGGTCTGAGGCAGTTTGAACCACATCAGGAGTTTTCAGTCTCCTGTGTAAGAGACATCCCTGCATCAGTTCCCCATCTGAAGGATGAGATGGTAAATCACAGAACTGTGTCACTTGGAGATGTCCTTGGTTGTACCAGCAATGCCCTGACAGTCTGAAAAAGTTTGCCCAGTACTCGCTGGTGTAGAAGGCTCCCACTAATGTTGCCACTTCCTTCAGGGGGCCTCAGCAGCGTTTAACCTCAGGGAAAAAGCCACTGCTGCCAAGACCCACTGGAGAAGACTGAGATGAGCAGCTGGGAGGTTGTTTCAACTTCTCTTGGTTGAGGCTCCCAGCAGGATCTGTCCCCAGGAGCTGAAGTGACCTTTCTGTTACAAAAGCCATGGTCACTGGCAAAGCAAATATTGAACGCATTGGGGCAGGGAAAGGAATGCTCTGAGCTCAGACTCTCCTGTGTCTGGGGACTCCTGGATGGGCATTCCCCATGCAGCTTCATTAATATAATCAAGGCCAGGACTTACTTAGTGCTCATCCAGTCATTGCAAAGGGACTGATTACTGTCTGCTCTCCTGGGGCATTATTTCAGTCTGGGATTTGATGGGGGAATATAAATAGCAAGGCAGCAGCACCAAGGAGGTATTCCTGTGTGACAGAGAAGTTAAAGCCCATGTCAAGGCCTCACTAATTGCTCGAATTATTGCTACTGTTAACAGGGCAGCAAATTATGTCAGGGAGCCTTTTAATAGCCATACTGCTCCACCTTCAAATGACACACACTCCTGGATTAATACTGACAAATAATAATAACAAGGGATTGAATTAATAAAATCAGAATGCTGGGAATAAATGTCAAATTAAAAGCAAACAGCACCTGAAATATTGACTCTGGCAACATAAAATGATATTAAGAGAAGGAGGAAAATGCTACAGAGAGAAGATTAAGGGCACAGTCATATTCCAGGAAAGTTTTAGCAAGTTCTTTGGTAACAGAGCTCAGACACATCCATATGAAGCTACTTTATGTTCTTCATCAATTCAGCTGCAAATGTCTTCTCCTGACAGAGGATGTGGGAACCGGAGGAGAGTTCCAAGACCAAGAATTGAATGCTCCAGTTCAGGAATTTCCCTCTTTTCTGATGCTACTGGAATATCATCAGTCCACCTACTTTTCCTCATTGGAATTCTTCCATGTTATGATGTCCACTGGCCTAACAGGTCAGGGATGTGCAGTCCAACTAATACAGTAATTATGTGCTGGATGATCAGGATGTTTCCCTCTGTTTTATCACTGAGTAACTGGAGAGGTGAGGAGAGCTTTGGCTGGGGTAACTGAGGAGGTCGTAGACAGTAACAGGAACTGGATCTATTGAACTGTCATGGTTCAATGGCTCTTTCTCTATGGGACAGTCACCTGCTCCTCTGAGTTCAAACAGTGATTAATTTGCCCAGTGTACCCCCTATGGATACAAAGAACCTGTCTGATCTCTTATTTAACAGCAGGAAAAAGCCAGACTAACCTATCCAAGCCACTGATTTACACTGTTTTAGGTCAAGTTCAGATGGACACAGCTCCATATCTGCAGCTTCCCATCCCTTGCAGCTGGAAGTCTTCAGGTCTCATCCCAGAAACTCTGATCTGAGAGGTGAACCTTCTATTTCAAACCCATCATTACAGCTACCATGAGCCATTCTGTTCAGGATAGGCTGTTCTTTCAGCAACCCTGTCCTCTTTCTTCTTGCTTATGCTATCAGGGACTTTCAGTATAAAAGATACCAACAGAGTCCTCCTCCCATATTTAGTAATGTGTAAATGTCTCCTTGGGTTCACAGTATTGTAGAAATAATGATCACACACTGGATCACTTCTGCTTTGACCACCTGCATGTGTGAAATAAATACAGCTAAACCAACAGGGACCCAAAATATGCTCATTTTGCCAACACTGGAAGCTACAGCACCAGGACAAATAGATCTGTCTCTTCACTGATGATCAGGGGAGGTGTGTGCTGAAACAAATGGAACTGATCTGCAGATCAGGAATAGCAGAAGTAACTTCCCAGTGCCAGTTGCTGAGGGCTAGAGATTCTCCCACGTATTCCCTTAGTACCAGAGCAGGAATAAATAAGAGCCTCAGCCATTGCATTGCACTGCCAAGTCAAGGGTGAAATGCTTATTTCACTAATCAGTGCCAATGCAGGCATTAATTGGGTGGGAAATCTATCATTATTTGTTCTGTGTAATCAAAAGGCTTAGATCTGGGCTGTCTAATATATAGGAACATGCTGCCCTAAAGAAGATACAGACTGAAGCAGAGGACACATGGGGTGCAAAGGGAATCTAAGGGCTAGGGAACCTCTCCTGATTTTACCATAACTTATTTCTTTGAGGGCTTTTAACAGATTTTTTTTTCCTTTTTTTTCCCCAGAGGCATCTTTTTTTTCCCCAGAGTCCCAGAGCAGGGACTTCTGATTCTGATTTATTCAAAATCTAGACTTGCTCTGCCTAAAATCCAGCTCAGTGCCACAGGCCATTTGCTCCTCTTCTCTACTGAATGATGTCATCCCACAAAACCAAAGGCAATTAATATATTCTCAAGAGCATTTCTGAGTAAATAAATGTGGTTTACCACAGCAGGATGGGGGACTTTGCAGGTAGCCCTTGCTGTGTGCAGTAGATCGTCCCTGTTTGGGATAGGCCCTGCTGGACCTGCAATGTAAGAGCTCACCTTCCATTATCTTCCCTTTGTTTTCTAAGTCCTCTACTGAACAGGGATTTTTGGTTTCTCTGGAGGGCATTAGGGTCCATAATCTCATCAATGAGTAGCAGGCTGTGTTTCCAGCTTGCTGTGTGACAACATAAAAGCTTTTAGGAAACAACTGTTTGTTAGGATGTCACCTATGAATGGAAGGAAAGTGATGATGCTGCATTCATCAGTTGTATTCTCAGCTCTCTGCTAGTTTTCCGTGGACTTCTTTTTAACTGGGTTATTAATATGTACCACATGAATGAGTGCAATCAAAGGCTGAAATAAACCTTGCAGTAGAGCACTGTGGCTTTGCCACAATTAGCAGCAGTCTTCCAGAAGTCCACTGGTTCCAGTAACCTCACTTTAACATATTTAATCTTTTTAGTGAGGTGCAGTTACCTCACCTCAAACCAACCTTGAAAGCTCCTGCTCAGCCCCATTAATAATATGAGCATTTAAAGGCAATTCAGCTCTCTGGCCTTGCTAAGCTCCATAGCAGCAAATTAACAGGACACAGCTGGTGCTTTCAAAAGCTTCACATCCAAAGTAACTGATACAGATTTGGACTCCTGCTGGGTTCTGAGCAGAAGATGGTTGGTTGTGCCCAGGACTAGAGAGTCTGACATTACCAATGTCAGTGTTATTGCTGAAAGTTCATTTTTGTTTCCTAATATAAATAAATCCATGCACTGGCATTGTTTGGTAGTAGTAATATTAAGAGTAATAGCAATGAGCTGGAAAGATTGCTGGGGCTTCCTGAGGCAACATCTCATGATTTCACAAGTGTGTATTAGGAATAGTTGGGTTAAATACATCTATTTCCTTCATTCTAAGTGGGCATAAAGAAGAAAGGAGACTAATTTCCCATTTCCAGTACTCACTCTGGAAGGTCATGGGATTGTTGTACTTGCCATCAGTGAGGTTGTATGGGTCTTGCACAGCCAGCCCCCAAGGAGAGCCAAGATGCATTTGGGGGCTGCTACCACCCATAAACTAAGGTTGATTTTACATGACTGAAAATGGCATTGTTCGTCTGTATGACACTTCAGTGCCCTGCAGGAAAGGACTGATATTGAGAGGTGAAAACATTTCTGCTTAGTGTTGTCTAACTTTTAAATCTATCCAAGCAGCAAATACTTAATTTGAAACTACACTTTAGAAAGGACTTTTGACTAACAATAACGTTTGAGGGCTATATTAAAACTAAGGGGAACTGGGCCTTGCAAGGGTGTTTCTGTGTAAGAGATACTGACATAAGACACAGAGCCTTGGGCTTTGGGTCCATTCTGTCTCACTCTGGCACCATGTCACTGAAATGTGATGTTATTAGCCCTAAGCAGGCCATCCAGACACCCTATAGTAAGAGTTTAATTTCCCCCCAAAAGCTTCCCCCTCCAGAGAAATTCACAGATAACACTCTTCATCTACACCAACCCATCTCAGGATTTTAACCACCTGCCATCTATTAGAGACACAGATTGTGAAGTTGGGAGGTTTGGCTTCTAGAGCTTCTCCAGGGGACACTGTAGTTGGTGTCCATGAGGAATGCTCCCACTAGCAGGCTCCCAGGATTTCCAGGTGCAGGCATCCTTTAGAAAGGAAGATGAAACTTCCTATGGAAGCTGAAGCTTCACTTGGCCATGAAGACAAAGTCACAGATCCAGCAAGAGAGACAGTAATAGGGACTCTTGCCTTTAATTTGGAAATACTGTGGACAAACCAGACCACTGTTGTATTACAGACCTTCGCCCTTTGAATCTATATTAGGTCATATTTAAATTTTATCTAAATGACAGTAGATGGTTCTCTGTAGCTCAGAAGTCCTCCTTGTCCACTGCTTCAGTAAGCTCTGTGTTGACACAGTCCTAGCTCATAGCAAATGTTTCTCTGGATTTTTCACCTCAATGCTAAAACATAAGAAGACATTCAAGTTTTTTGTCCTCACCAAGGACACTATGCTGTGCTCTCTGGGACTGCCCTGGAGCTGGGTGCTTTGTGTCTTTGTGGCACAGAGGAGATGAGTGGCTTGCTCCTTCTTGGGGGCCTGGGATAAAAACCAGCCAGAAAAAAAAAGAAAAAGTAAAAAAATAAATCCCTCCAGAGTAGAATGATGAGATTTAAAATTTGGGGTTTATTGCACTTCTGCAGGGAACAAAACTTATGGGACTTCTTGTCCTTCCCACAGGAGCCTGGAGAGGAGGTGTCACTTGGCCAGCACCACAAGTCCTGCCTGGGATGGGGGATTGAGGATGGTCTCTGGTCAGTGGACCCAGAGACTGGTCACCCTGTCACACAGTGACCACTGGCCTGGGAAGTCTCCTGTGGAGAGTTTTCTCAGAAAAACCTTATTTTGACACATTCTGATTTTGACAGTCTGTCATTTCTGACAGCACATCCCACAGTGACTCCTGCCTGGCTTTCCTCAGCCTGCTTTGACAATGTCCATGGGGAACCTGCAGGGAAATATCTCCTGGCAGCAATTAGCACCTTGTCCAACACAGAGGGGTGGGATCAATCTTGGATATTCCCATGCTGTCTGACACAGCACTGCCTCAGATGGCACACGTGGCACGGAGCAGGGCACTGCCACCAAGCAAAGAGGATAGAGGCAAAAACCATGTGCCCAGCTTCAAATTAAAGGTTTACAGCCCCTACTGAGCTGAAGATTTCCCACCTGGACCAAAAGGCAGATGTATCAGGTGTGAAGCAGGAAAGCCAAACATCTGCTGGCACTGGAAAAGATGCTTCTGGGCTCAAGCTCCCCTGCCGTGGAGATGGCAAGGAGGTCTCCCAGGGTAGTGAGCACCAAACATCCCTGCACTTTAGAGAGTGTTTGAGGGTATTTCTGGGGTTACAGCCAAGCTGGACCCCCAAAGGAAAAAACAAACAAATAGTAAAACACCCACAAAATAAGCCAAAACAGAAAAAAGAAGGCAATGACCTGTCAAACAGACCCTGCAGAGGGAAAGCTGGGAGGCAAGGTTCTGTATCCCTGCAGAAGAACTGAGGAAGGGAGTTTCCCAGCTCAGTCAGGCTCCTGACAATCCCAGCCTTCACAGAGGCTGAAGCAATATCAACTATGAGTAAATCGTGATGATTTTTTTTAGGGAAGTTCTCCTTCACAGGAAGCTGCCTCTTGCTTTGGGGTGTAATGCTGGAGTAAGCAGCTGGGCACTGAGTTTTACCTGGTCCCAAAATGGGGTTTCTGACTCATTTGTCTCTGCTTACTGCCATCTAGTGAAGTCTGCTGGGAGGACGATATAACCCCTCTTTCTCTTGCTCCTGAGCACATTGAAAGGAGGATGAGAGACTTTTAGGCATCAGTTGTTCCAGGCAAGTCCGTGTACAGCAGATGAGAAACAGAGAGATGGGAAGATGCTTTGTACTTGATGACCCCATTTCTGAAAGGTTTACTGACTTTACACGGAGGATTTTAGATCAAAGAGTGGTTTAACCAGCTGCCCTCTTTGACTTCTGTCCCAGTGGATCCTACTGGCATAGGGAAAGCTCTGGGTCATTTAACTTAGCCAAGTGGAGAGCCCTGGTGTGGGGATGAGATGATGAAAGGGAGATGCCAAAGTAATTTTTTATATTCTAACAGGCTAGGAAGATGGAGGTGGGCTCTCTTTTCCTCTGGTGTTTGGTTTGTTTGTTTTTTATCTCTAGGATACAATTATGGATGAGAGTGTGGTCATAAGATGGGGATCTGCAGCAGAGAGAGCAGGGATGGGATATGGTCCCCACTAAGCTCTCAGCATAGAAGAAATGCACAAGTCTGGAGGTATTGAAGGACAAAATGTTTGGGGACAAACTGTATCTTTTCACACAGTCAAGTCAAAAGAAGAGGTGAGAGCTGAGATGGAGGGGTTGAAAGATTTGCTGTGGATGTTCTGCCATTTAGGGCACGTTGGGCTGGAGGTCTCTCAAGAATTTGATGCTGATTTTGGTTTTTTTTTCCTATTGTTTTAAGAAGAGCCTAAAATGCTCAGAAATTGGCCAACTCTTACAACATGGCTGAGCCCCATAACTCAATCCTGTCACAGGATGCTTGCACTGGGAGCTGCTTTGCACCTTGTGGAGTCTCTCAAGATCGAGCACTTCCAACAGTGCAAGATAACACCAGAGAGCCTGGGAAAAGCAAATTAATTCTTCAGCTGTGGAGCTTTGTTTCAGTAGCATCCCAAGCATTCACAGTCCCATTCTGCATAAAGTCTGAGCCATCCAGAGTATCCATACCCAGCACAGTATCCAATTAAGTACGTGTAACGCAGTCTCCAGTATCCTGACTTGTTTATCAGGTCCTTAATTACACCAGACTTTATTCCAATGCTTGAAGATATTGCCCTTTGGTGAGGCCTAAAAGCACCAAAGGGAGCTGCTGCAGCCAGTGCTTCATCCAGATCAATATAAAGGGGAAGGATAATACGATTACTGGTGGATTAAATTGGAGACAATAGCAATATCATGATGTATTGGAAATGTGGAGCATTTCATCATGAGGAAGAGAAGGGGGAAAATCCCACTGTGGTGAAATTGCTTTTGAGAGAGGAAGAATGTCTGTGTTTCTGGGATACCTTAAGGATATTTCCTTCATGGATTATCAAGGCTATGATTTGACAATTTTCATTATTTGGTCTGACCTGTACACACCAGGTCATAGAATTTTGCCTCATCATTCTTACTCTCGAAGACTATTTCCATTTTTAAATAATTCAGTGGCAGAACCACAGATGATAATGTTTTCCTATTCCCACAGAATCATTTTGAAGCCCTCTGTAGTAAATATTTTCTGGAAGATTTCCAAGGCATTTTATATTCCAGAAGCAACTTATGACCTTTTCATTACCCCTGTTCTAGAAGTCAAATAACAACACATGTGGCTTAAGCATCTCTGAAAGATAATGGAAACTATTTGCAATTTTGGGTAGAGTTGAATGAGTATGTTTGTCTCCAAAAAAGGGGAAAAAATGGTAAATTTTTTCCCATTTCATTTTGAATGAGTGTAAATGTTTCCAACCAAATGAAACTAGAGGCTGTTATCTGACTGCAATTTACTACAACCCCTATGCATGCCTTACATGGCCCTGAAGCCAAATATTACTTCAGGTTTTCTTTATACACATTATTTTTTGGCTTATTGTTGCTTTTGCCAAACATATATTTTGATAACTTCCCAGTGTTTCATTACATGGAAGATGTAATATTTGGAATCACCATCTGCATTTTAATTTGAGGGCATCATATTTCCCAATCTGCCAAAGGTTTTTCAAAACATTCCCTTTTAAGGCCAGTCCAGTATGTTTCCTTTGACCTGACCAGACCTTTATGGGACATAGTTTAAGGCTTGATGTCATCAGTAGACTTAGCCATGCCTAAGAGCAAAGTATTTTTTTTTGTAAATACATTTATTAAGAAATGGTGACAGTCTCCACATCTCTGCCTTGCGTGTTCACCACTGGATTTCTTGACAGATATTTCTGTGCTGGCATTGCATGTCTAAAAGCAACATCCATAAAGAATTTACAGGCTTTATACTATTTGTAAGCTTTTTTTTTTTTTTAATCTCATTTCATCTCATTTCTCTGCATTGTCTCAACCTCTTCAGCAAACCACAGCATTTCTGACAGGAGCTGACCCCACTAACCCCTGCAGATCTGCTGGGGGCTTGGGGTAGGGGAGAAAAACACTATTTCATGGATCATGATGAAGCAAACAGCTTCATCAGGGCTGCAGTCATCTCCCATCATTTGTTTTTGAAAACACTGCTGTGGGGTGCAAAACCTGACGTCTTGTATTGCAGCTCATCTCCATCACTGCCAGCTCTTCATCCTCCCCTGGGAACAGCTCCGTGCCTCTGATAACCTTGAAAAAGCCCACTCAGCACAAATTCTCCACGTCCTATTTCACTGAGAATCAAGCAATACCGAATACAGATAATAGCCCATTTATGTTCACTCTTGTTCTCCCAGCTTGTAAACACCTTTTGAATTCATATTCCCATCACTCGGGCTATAATACTGTTCCCTAAGCCATAAAAAGAACAATTCTAAACTTCTTGACAGCTAATATTTCTGTTGAGCAATATTAATGCATTGTAAGTCTGACCTTAATACCAATACACTGCAGTCTGATCCTACTCAGTGATGGGTCCCTGCTGTGCCTCTAAACGTGCCCTGATGTCCCTGGAAGGCAAAGGTGCTCAGTAATCACCGGGACTGGACTTCAAAGCAGTGGTCATGGCACAAAACAGAAGATGCTTATTTTCAGTCTAATGTGGAGACACGTGCTTGTAGGAGCTAAAATCTACTGGGAAGTCTTCCTGTAGGGAATGGCATCCCCTTGGGATAGATACCAGCACAAAAAGGAAAAGTTTTACATCTTCATGCTGCTGCAGGCAAAAGCAGAGGCTGTAAGTGAGATGTGTGTAACAGGTAACTCAAACTAAACACCTCTGGTTTGCACACACAGCACACTTGTGTGAGCAAAGTTTAGCTTTGGGTTCCTTTAGCTGTGTGATTCATTTTTATGTGAACTGTTGCATCTACAAGAGCAATGTTCTTAATTTAGCAGCATTCATGGTATGTGAAAGCCAGGATGATTCTTGGAGTCACAGTCTGCCAAAGAGCAACAATCATCTATTAAAAAACCAATTATGGCCTATTAACACACACCTCTACACATCCTACATTCCATCAATTTCTCTGACATAATGAGAATCTTATAGGTAAGAGGTAATCTTATACCTGAAGCTGCAATCTGCACACAAAGACATCCCAGCCAAGTTTCATTTCCTTGCCTTTTGGACTAGAGGGGTCAAAAATCTTGAGAAACAACACTATCGAGCTTGCTTGGCTGACTTGATGTGCACAATTAAGCTCTGACTCTCACTTCTTCTTTGTGGAAAGATGTTTCTAAATGCTTCCAGTGTTGCATACTGGTCTGTGAGCCATCATCCTTGGCAGAACAGGAACAGTGGAGGGTGCAGGGGTGGTGCAGGGTGGTGGAGCCAGGCCACCCTCTCACTTCTGCTCTATCCGTTTCTTGGTTTTGTCGTTTGGCTTTGGGGTTTTTGGCTAAATTTTAGATTCCTTGAAGCCCTGCACTCTTCACTGGCAGAGCCAAGAAAGGCATTCCTAGAGGATTTCCCCTTCCTTCTATAGGACCTCAACACAATTAGAGCTGTTTGAAGTAGCTTGGTTTTCTGGCTCCTCCAGCACTGACTGATAAAGCCATTGATATGCTGAGATGTTTGGCCAAGTGGGAATTAAGTTTTCCAGCTGCACTGGGAAGGTTGGCTCTGTTCTGCTGCTGCAAAGCTTGCCCAGCCAGGTCACCAAGACTGGGAGAGCATTGCTCAACCTTCCCCAGACCAACTGCCTGATCAGCTGCACCCCGCATTCTGCACATGGGGAATGATGATAATTAAGATTAAAACCTGAATTTTCTGTAATAAGCTGCTTGGTCGTTTTCCTCCTCTTGTCATCTCCCATTTGAAGTAACACCCAAATCAGGTCCCTGGACAATTTATTAGGAGCTGAAAGCTGCAGCCAAAGATTGACACATTTGGGTACTTTGGAGGAATTAATGGATTAACTCCCAGTCAAAACCACTTTAGAATTCTCCCTTCATAGCCTGCAAAGTTAAATCGCTCTGGGCAGTGAAGTAGAGCTACCAGCTCTAAAAAATCCTAAGAAATTTAGCTATAAATTTCTCTGGCCTCTGATAGAGAGATAAAACTTTACTCCTGTAGCAAAGTTGAACTTTATAAACAACACAGCAGGTAGAAGGGGTTGAGGAACAGGGTGTCAGTGTCAGGAGCCAGCACCACCACCCCCCACCACTGTCTGCAGGGAGGAAAAGCTCAGGGCTGGGCTCAGAGCACAGATCCAGCACCAGGGGGTTGCAGGCAGGCAGCATCCCACTGGGAATGGGGTACTCATTTATGAATTTTCCAGCACTCGAGGCCTATTTTTTTTTAATTTTTTTTTAGAGGCCACCACAGCTTCTAAAGAAAAGAACCCGGTCTCAGGATGGAGATTTTTGTGCCTCAGCTACACAGGCACTCAGGTGAGAGTCTTCACTGGTCTAAATCTGACCTTAAAGAGCATGTAACACTGGAAAATACACTTTTCTCTATCCTCATTAACCCAGGACACAGCAATGTCTACTGCCTGCTGCTGGCAAACCAAGGAGCCACTTGGTTTGGTTTTCAAAACCAGCTTTTCAGCCCTAAAAATCTGTGCCTCTGTGGCTGGAGAGACAGCAGCAAAGGGGAGGGCTGGATGAAACATCTGCTCTCATACCTCCAAAGGCTTCAAGGGGCTTCACAGGCATGGTATCCTGGGCATGGTGACATGCAGGTCACCAAAATCATGCCAAGCAAGAATTGAATGAGCTGGATTCTTTTTCATTTTCACCAGACACAGAAAATAAGGTCCATACTTGCAGCCCATTGGGTGCCTTAGAACTGTAAATGCATCAACAACCATCTGACAGGCAAATGTTTGCATACACAAGGTTTAAGTGGAAAAAATTGACACCCACTTTCTAAGCATCTGGCTTATGCAGAAGTTTTTCTCTAACATATTTCAAGTACTTTGGAAAACCCTTGTGCCAATGCTTGTTCTTGGTCTGCTGAGTCCAGAGACTTCTGCTTGAATTGCCTTTCTATTTCCCCTTAAATGACCTGGATCACAGCAACTACATTTTGCTGCAACTCGTCTGTTGTCATAGCTTACTCACTGGGACCCTGAGCTGGGATGCACGGTTCATATCATCATAGAAGAAGTAAAATTTTAAGTGCAGAAATGTCAGCTGCTGTAAATCAATCCAAGTGCACTGTTAAACGTGCTCAGGTCTCTGGGTTTTTGTTCCTTTGGGAACTGGGTAGGACTTTGCTCTCCTGGAACAGGGTACAGCAGTCAGGTGTCTGCCTTGTACCTTGAGCATTACGTGCCCTACAGTAGCTGTTGTGATCCTTAGACCTCTCCCTTTCCCAGGATCCAGAAGAGGTGTCCCACTTATCCTTCACCTAACAGGAACAAGGATGGCAGTGCTGACTAGTCTTGTACATCCTAGTATGAAAACTAGCTGCTTCTTTTTAATGTTTAGATAACCCCCTCTTAGCATCTTATTTGCATAGGTACTGAAGCATTTTTGCATCATGTCTCTCAGCTGGGATCAGTCAGAAATGCAACACTGAAACACAGAATTCAGGTCCTGAAGGTTGTTGTAGAAGAAGCATCTAAGTAAGGGTATCTCTGTCTACACTGTGGTTTGGCCAAGGCATTAGACATAGACAGAAACACTCTTTGGAGGTTACATCTGGAAATGCATCTTGTGGAAGGAAAGAGACACAACAAGGAAACTGAGGAGCAGTGAGAGGTGAGATGTAGCTGAAAGCCTTCATTAAAGACCCTGTGGATACACACTCTGTCCTGCATTTAACCAGAAAGCTCATTTCAAGCTTCCCATGCTCCATGGTAGAAAATTGAGCTGTCAGATATGCTTAGGGCCAACATGCAGACCTCCAGAACACATTTTCTCTGTCTGCCAGGATAGTGCATTTTAGTAAATTTTCCTTCTATTTTTCCCTATGTTTTCTATATATTTTCTATATTCTATTCTATATTCTATTCTATATATTTTCTATATTCACCACTATTGTCATTCCCAAAGTAAAATTTATCTTTTTTAGTGGGGTGTTGAGGTCTGACTCTCAGCTTGCAGTTGGTAGGCAGTGATAGTGTTGCAGGACTGAATGATGCCACCGACCTACATCAGAGTTTCACACCACATCTCAGTGTCAAACTGAGCAGAAATACATTGATGGAAGAAACAATTGTGACATTCAGCCTCAGTTCTGGTCCTCTCCCTGGTGTCCTGCCTCTCTCTACAGAGTATACAAGGCACTGAGTGCAGAATACAGAATACAGTTCTCAGTGAGATATTTCTGATAGTTCTCAGATATTTCAGATAGTAACAGCTGTGATCAATCCAGAATACAGATTTTGGATGCTCTTTGTGTGCTGAGCACTGGAATTTATCCCCCCCTGCCCACCCCAGGGGATGGGATGGCTGTAGCCACAGAAGGACAGAAACCCCAGAGCACTGGGCTGTGTCTCCATTAGTTGTAGAAAACCCTGATCTCCAGCAGCTCTACATTCATATGAGGGAGGAAAAGAAATAATTTTTTACAAAGTGAACCACACTAAAACACATTTAGTTCAATACATCTTGCAGGTACGATCTGCTTCCAGCTCAACTACCTGAATTAGAACTCAATCTAGCCCTTTCTTTTATAATTTCAAAGAAATTCAAATTACTGTACCCATATTCTCCTTCTTATCAGCAAGTTAATGAAATCAGACAACCCAAGCTCTAATGAGTAAAGGGTTGTCAATGACAAACATAAAAGACATTTTAGCTGAGTAGATTTTGATGCTAAATAGAGTAGCTCATGGAGCAGACTGGATTGCAGCAGGGTAACCTGAAGGATTTGTCATCAGATTACTCTATAGAAAAGTATTCCAAGAGCTAACAACCATTTGTGAATGTACTGAATATCTAAGAGCTATGAAGATCTTTAGCATGAGTAATTTTGCGTGTTACCTGGTTTTTCCTACTCTTCAAAACGAGAAAATAAAAAAGTCATTGCAGCAAATCAGGGCTCTCAGTAGTTTTATGGTAGGTACCCCACTGGTGTAAAATAGCTGTGTCCCGTCTGGCAGCAGTGGGATCTGCTGATGGAAGTGAAGCAGCTTAAAAGTAACCAACCAAGTGAAGTTTGTTACTGTAAACCTGTGAATAATTGGGTGTAAGTAACCCATGACTGCAGGAAAAAGCAGATTATGGCACCCTGGCCATGGCCAACATCCAGGTGGCAGAAGGCTGAAGGGACATCTCTGCAAGAGACCAGCTTAGGAAGCTATGGGATGCACTGGGGTTTGCTCAGTGCCCTCCTTGCCCCAGCCATCTGCACTAACCCTGAGCGGAGCAATGAGATGCTGCTGCCTCTGATCATGAGCACAGCTGGGAAGAAAGGCACATCTGCTTTGGGGTTTTTTCAATAAAAAGGCTTACCCTTAGTTTTGACTTCAAAGGCACTGAGCAGCACTGGGCATTTTGGACACCTTTATCTCTTGATGTGACTTTTCAATTGGCCAAGGATTGTCAGTGTCACCAGAGGGAGGGAAGGGAGGGGCTGCTGGACCCTTTTGTTATCAAGATGTGGTTCCTACAAGAACTTCCATTAGGAAAGTACAGCCTATGAACAACCTGTGGAACAACACCAACTTGCAGAGCATGACAGGCTGTGAACTTAATTTTCTGTATTTTCCTCATAGGGAAATAATCTTGATAAGAAATACACTTCTATCTTTTCCTTCTTTGGCTCAACTGCCACTGAAACAGTTGCTGAAATGTAGCTTGCACAGAAGTGTGTAATGAATTGGAGGGACTGTGAGTTGTTTTACTGCCTGTAAGCACCCAGAGACCCATCCACTCTCAGCTTTTACTTTTATCTATAATCCTTCGCAGAGCCTCTCTGCACAGCATATTGGTGATATGTGAACACTTAGCAAGAAATGAAAAAAAAATTAAACTAAACATCCATTTGGGGAAGCAAGTATTAGATTTTAGCCACTGCTGACTCAGCCAGAAGGTGTTTCTTACAGCTCTTACTGTCCTTATGCTGTGTCCAAGGCTTTCTGCAGTAGGGTAAATATTCCCAGTTCTGGAGAGGCTTGTGGACTGGGACATGAATCAGTCCTTGGAAGGACCACCTGAAGACCTTTGTTTGCACATGTGGCTGAGCACTGTATGGTTTGCAGAGGCTGCCTGGTAGCTGAACCTGGAATCTCTCACCCAAACCTGGGTGAGGAACTGGTTAAAATTCCTGCTGTTCTGCATCACAAGGGCATCCTGTCGGATGCTCTGGCCCTGCATTCAGTCAGTGGCATAATTATAATCATTACATGGAACACACAGAGGGCTTATTAAATAGCTGTACCACTTAAGTATGCACTAATTACATAAAGCATAGTACAAGGACAGCACAGAATGTCTCCTAATATGAGTAGCCTGCATCTCTGGCATCCATCTAAATTAAAAACATTCTCAAAATGATAACCTTAAGTAACTATGTACTTCAGAGGCAGCTGTGAAAGAGTTAGAACTAACTCAATCTACTAAATTATGTGTAAATGGCTCCATTTTTATTAGCAGTCTCCAATGTATACAAATTTCAGTGGTAAAGCAGCCACAACAAATGCATTACTCCAGTATCTATTATCATCTCTTTCTTTTCTGTCAAAACATTTCCCCAACCCTAAAGACTAGCTTATAAATTAAAAACAAAACAAAACCCACAAACAAAACCAACACCAAAGAAAACCAGAGAAAAAAAAAATCCTTGCTTAAAATTCCCTTCCTTGGTTGGTTTTCCTAAAGGTAAAATATGCACTCTGTACTGAAATATTTGAAATTGCCGTGGAGGGGAAAGCAGAAGGCCATTTTTACTAGGCACATTTTGGTAAAAGCACTCCAAACAATTATGATACTTGCTAATGCAATCTACTCCAAACACTGCTTGCATTAAAAGTCCATGGGAAACTGAAATCCCCTGTCAGCTTCTCTTTTACTAAATACAGGTTGCCATTCCTCCTAGCAGTAAAAAAGGGATCAGTACAAAATAAATTCTCTTTGATTAAATAGCAAGGATGGGACTGCAGCTGCTTGGACACAGCTACTCCATGGTCTGTCCAGAGGTAGGGAACTGTAAGGCTGACAGCCCAGATGGGGACAAGAGGCCACCATGTAGAGGGCTGAGTGTAGTCTGGAGATGTTTATGCTGTTACAAGAGGCAGAATAGCGTGGAAGAGAATCAATGTGTGATGGATCCAAGCAGTTTTTAAGGGAGATGAAAGAAGAAGAAAGATGTCTGCCAAACACAGTAGTGAAATTTAGCCTAGTTCAGATCAGCAGCTTAGATCATTGGGTCACTCTAATGAAACACTGGTTATAGCCTACTATTGTCCCAGGCTTACTTTGTACTCTGAATTCCTGGTGGGTTCACCTGGACTTCTGCCTATGGAGATTATCAAGGTTGGCCTCTAAATGACATTACCTACAGCAGGGGGTGTGTGCTCCAAAGGTTTGGGATAACAAAACTCAGAGAAGTAACCTGAGTGCCAATCCTGGCTTGCTCAAAGACTCTCTGTGGGATCCAGGGCAAGGTTCCTTTGGGCCTTTTTCTGCTGTTCTCCACCTGTAAAATGCAGATAATAACCCTTCCTCTACTGTACATCGTAGGGTTGTTGTGATGCTTAATTAAAGCATTTAGAAAGTCTTTCAGAAGCAGCAGTCTATAAACGCTAAACAAGGCTGTTATTCTTTCTCCCATGGTTACCATCAATTGTTTTATTGATCTAGTCCATTATAGACTCAGGAAAAGAGTTGTTTTATTACACTGAGAACTTAGAGTTGAATAATTTCTTTCTTCCCAGCTAGACTCAAAATTTTCCCCCACAGATGTTTTTAGTCATCAAACACTCTGTCCAAATTCTACAGGAAGAGGCAGGAAAATACTGGGAGTCATTGCCCATTAACTAAGAGTTAAGATTTTTTTTTCAGATCGTTCCATAACAACTGACATGCTCAGTCATTGACATTTTTATGTGAAATAACTTCAACAAAAAAATATCTCTGCTCTTCAGCTATGCTGGATGAAAAACTAGTGGATATTAAAAGGAAGCTTCCTACTGTTACACAAAGCTTTGACTCAGGTTATTGATTTCCTGCAAGCTGAGGGTCCATAAAAATCTCAAGGTTTTTCACTTAGAGTTTGCACGCAAAGAAATTGCAAAATCAGTCCTCAGTTTTTAAATGCTTTTAGGACAAATGAACTGATGACGGTGTAAAGAAATTACTAATAATAGAAGATAATTTAGCTACAAGCAGTGTTAAATATTCTTTCTTATTGTTATGAAAGCGTATTCATGCTAAAACATATTGCTAAAACACTAGCTCCATGCAAAAGCAGCTTTTCCACTATGTCAAAGTATACTGGCAGTCCAATTATTATGTATCAAACCTCTGAGGACACTTAGGTTATTAAAAAAAAAAATAAATTTTAATTGGTTCACAAGTAAGGCAGCTGTTGATAACATAACATTTAGCATTTCAGAGAATGCTGAGCAATAAACAGGTGCTTTGTTACTGTGCCCCCTTCTTTTTCAATTACAGGGAGAATAAGGTTCTTACCAGGAATCAAAAAAAGGTCAGTTTGCAATTAGAGCTTTTTGATGGGAAGAGGCTCTGATGGTGAGTCCTATGATTCACAAGTCCACCACTGAGACTTAAAAAAGGAAAGGAAGGTCAAAAAAATACTCTACAGACATGTTCTGATGCTTGTCCATTGGCTGGCAGTTTCCAGCTCAGGTTAATTCCTATTAACAAGGCACTAAGCACGCACAGCAGAGATGGAGTTTTTCACAGGGAATATGGAACTTTACCTACATAAAACAAGAGATTTGGGGAAAAAAGTGTTATCATCCCTTGACAGGAATGGAGAGCTGGGAGAATAAGTGGTATGCTGAAAACTGCAGGAGAAATAGGAAGGGAACTCATAGAATGGTTTGGGTTGGAAGGGAGCTCTAAAGATCATCTAGTCCAAACCCCCCACAGAAAGCAGGGAGCTCCTCAACCAGATCAGGTTGCTCACTTGGCTCTTTGCTTGGTGTCTCATTCTAAGAGAAATCCTGACCTTATGTTCTTTCTCCTTTGATCCTACAGAGATCCCTGGGGGCCAGGTGAGGGTTTGAATTAATGGGATGGCAGTCAGTTTATCTGCAGTCCCTCTCAAACAGTCCTTATCAAAGAGTCTGTGGCCACCAGTGTTGAACTGGTGACACTGTGAGAGTTGGGGCATCCTGTATCCAGCAGATACATCTCCTGTCTGCCCATACCTGTAGCAGCCATACCACTGCATGCATGGCATCTAAAAATCTCTGTGCATTTTGGGTACAGAAGCAATACCTGGGTGACTTCAGTGAAATAACACTGCGGTAGTGCCCAGTGCCCAGTTGTACTTGAAAAGGACGTGTGCAGGAGAGAGAGAGGTTCTTCTTAGAGAAGTCTAAAATAAAATGAGGTTCAATAAAGCCCCAGGAATAGCTTGTGATGGGATCCTGTGGTCTACAGTGTCCTTGGCTGACATCAGCTGCCCTTCCCTAATCATTAGGGTAGGAGGACACCTACTCACTGTCAGCACACTAATGAAAGGTGATCTTTAACCTCCTTAGAAGGAAAATCATCCTTGGTCCTCATAACAGATAAAACACACATCCTTATGCTGCTAGCATCATGTCTGAAGGTTGGCCTCATGGGTATGTTTGATGTTCAGGATACTGCTATGGCCATGACTGAGGGTTTTTCTTTTCTCCAGGTACAGACATCTCTGTGTGAGACAGCAGAGCAAGTGTATCTGAGACTGTATGCACATGTTGTTCAACCAATGTTCAACGATTCAGGGTTGAAACAAGGGCTACAAGTGAAATCAGCTACTGATCTCCTTGTTCTAAAATAGGAGCAGAACAGAGCTGTAAGACTGCTTTGTTATTCATTTTTTTTGAACAAGAGATTTCAATATAAATATAAGGTATACATTTACCTTCAGTGCAGCCACGTGCATTTGGAGACACTTTTGTTTTGTTTTTTTCTCTAACCAGCTCTTGAAATGCCTGAACAAAGATGACTTTCAGGGTTTTCATTCTAAGTGCAGCCATGCAGTGGCAAGCTGGCCAACTATGCAGCATGAGGATACACAGCCCTGGTGGTAGGAAGCTTCTGCCATGAAAAAGGAGTGTTCAAGTGCTCCAGATACTTTGACTCAATGGTTTGTGACTATTTCTGCATAAAATAAGTCACTGACATTGACCAGAGAATAGGAAAAGTGGTACATAAACATTTTTTTAAAAGTTAGTATGTGCCATCTAACTTTTAAGCCTGTAATAATACTTTGGGCTTTACTGTTGAGCTCTTAGCAACCATGAAAACTTAAGTATGCTTTAAAATTAAATCTAACAGCAACTTCCAGTATAATCTGACTCCAGAAGCTAAGGATCTAAACACAATTTCAATAACATAAGGTTTATTCTAAACCTATTCTAAAATTATGGGAGTTGGCAACTGCAGTCTAACAAACTGGCACTTTCCAAATCCTAAGCAGAAGGAGGGGAAAGAAAAAAGGAAAAATGAGTCTGTGTCCAGGTTGAAGTTAACATCCACCTACATCTTCCTGGCATCCTTGTGCACCTGGAGAAGAGCACCCTGGCAAAGTAGGATGCTTTCTTTTGCATTCATGCCTGTTCCTCATACTCCAGAACTCCAAACCTTGCCTAGGAGTTTAGAGCAGGTAGGCAAATGAATTCTGCTTGGATGTATAATCCTGGAGCTGAGTAAATGCAATCAGCCTTGTGGCAGCCTGACAATTACAGAGCCCCTCCTGAGTGATTGCAGCCAGGCTGAAAACTTGCATGCACTTCCAAAGGTAATGAACCACAACTGAGGAGGTCACAAGCTAAATCATCATCCAGAGCTTCAAAGAACTGGGCAGCATCCCAGAAGATGGTCCCAGAGGAGGCACTATCATCCTTCTGGCTAAAGCTGGGTAGCATCTCTTCAGCTTCCCTAAGTCAATGCTGTTTCCATACCCTCCCTTACTACCTAGCTGTCACTTGAGCCTGTGGTGGGTTTCAAACTTCACGATGAAACTTGGAGAAGTGGCCCCAGGAGAGCCCAATAGAAGTCATGGAGTGTCTGAAACACAGGGCACAGGTTGGCAGGAGGCAGCGCCAGCACTTGATGTGATCGATGGCCCTGGCACTGGGGGTGGGCAGCACACTGGGGTCACAGCCATGAGGCACCTTAAATCAACCTGTCTTCCTTCACATTTAAAACTTCCCTTGATTAATGGTGCTGAAAGCCTGATAAATGAGAATCAAGCGAGCTGTGCATACAGATATCAGTGCAGATTAAATAATTAATCATCTTGTAATTAATAAAGACAGATACTGGCTTTTCCTGAACTTTCCCTCCTTCTCTCCTCGCACAGGCTTTAAAAAGGTTTTTGACAAAAATAACTACAGACACCAGCAGCTAACCCTGAGCTGGGGGGAGGGGAGCCCCACTGCTTCCTTAATCGGGCAAAATCTGTGCATATATTCAAGCAGTAATGAGATCTCCAGGGCAAAGTATGACATCTGCTCCAGAAGTTCTAAAATGCAGGTTAATTTACACCAGCCAAACCTCTTTGAAGCCAGGCAGTTTGATTTTCACTTGTAGACTTACTGTAGTAACTCTGACAAGCATCCAGCCCTCAAAGGCCTTGACATTACTTAGCTCATGGTAAACGAGCCTATCAAAGCAGTGTATGAATAATACAACCAAATAATCCATTGTCAGAGGAGGAGCAGAGTCCTTGCACATCATCATGAGAATGGTCACTTGCCTAAGAAGTGGCCATGTCTAAAGAGGTTGAACACAAGCCCACAGCATTGCCATTATTTTCACTATGATCATCAAGAGGGCAAAATAAGAAACAACACAAGAAGCATCTAATAGAGCTGGGAATTAAAAGAAAAGGTAAAAGTGTAAGTGGGAATTGCCTTCCTTTAGGCATTTCCCCATTCATTTCCCTTACTTTCCTGGTTAAACTTTGTTTCCTTTTTTTTTTTTTTTTTTTTTTTAATGTATTTTAAAATTTTTAAATAGCCAAGGTAGTACAACAAAATTATCAAAGTAGTTAAAATACTCTTGATACAGCAGATACAGCTAGAAAATTTTAATTGGCAGAGATCACTCATGGTGGGTGATGGTTGAACTGGGCTGTTGGTTCAATACCCTTCCAAGTCAGCTCCTGGCAGTCCCTTCATCTCTTTGTCCCTTCTTGTCAGAGTCCTCGTGTTTGGGACCCTGCAGTTCAGGTCTCTTGTCTTTAGGTAAAACACAACAGAGACCAAACAGTAGCCTAGAAGCTGCCTAACATGAGTTCAGATCCCTGTGTCCCTGCAGAACTTTTCACTTTCATTAAACCAATTTATCTAAAGGGGTTTATCCGTGGGAAGGTTAAGAGATAACTCAATTATGACCCAGTAGCACTTGCACAAGGTGGTTTCACTCAGGACTCAGCTCTTCAAGCTGAAGTAAAAGTCATAATGAGCTCTAAAGGATGCCAGCTGAGCATGGGTGAATTCAGACTTCAAGAAATATCTTAGCCTTTCCCTCTTGTTTCCTTTTGTTGGTTTTTTTGTTGCTAAAAAAAAATGGTTACTAATATCTAAAAGAACATATTAGAGAATATAGTAGCTTACCAATTAGATGCAGCCCTCCAAGGAGCTTTTTCTAGACATTTATATCACTGATTTGCCACTGCCCAAATTATGGACTTGATACAGAAATTACTGGATAAATTTCTAATGCAGAAGACTAGATGCTCATAATGTTTGCTGGCCTTTGAAAGCCATAAATCCACAAATACAAATGAAATAAAGCAACCAGAAAACACAGACCAGTAGGACAGAGAATGAGTCAGGTCAAGCTGTGTCTTAGACAAATCAATTTATTTCCACTTGTCTGAAAAGCCCTTCTAACAAATTATTTAATGGGATTATTCTAAATCTTTTTTACAAGTCAGTCTCAAATCTGATTTCAGAGATTACCTGCTGTAATAATCCAGACATAATTCCTAAAACACATTCAAGAATGCTGACTCCAATGTAGGACATATCTCAAGGCTACAGAAAAATTACAGATACCCCAAGAGGTCGTGCTCCCTGGGAGCCCCTGGGAAAAGGTGCTGTGTATTTTACATGCTTGTCAAATACAAATGAGATTTTTATTTTTTGTTTTTTAAAAAAAGGAGAGCAGAACTGATGGGGCAGTATGGACACTATCGGGAATGTAACAGGAAGTAATCAAGCACAAGATCACGTTGCTTGTGTGATTGTTGCCATGACATTCAAAAAGCACTTACTATTATCATAGCCTATGAATATTCTGTTGGCTGATTGATAGTCTGTGGCTTTGTTTCCTTGTAAGCAAATGCAGTGACAATATTAAGCAATTACTGATAATGTCACCCAGCTGCTTGGGTGATGGGATTTCTGAACTGCAGAAATGACAACAGTTTTATTAAAGCATGGAGCATCCCCCCCTGCTTGCTGGCATTGCATTTGACTGGTGATAGCACAGCAGAAGGTTTCTCTGTAGCAAGCTAAAGAAACCTATCCTCAGTAAACTTTACCATGGGAAGTAGCATGGGGCTTATTTACCTCTGATGAGATCAATGAGGCTCTCTAAACACAGCAATTAAAAATACAATTGGTAGCAATGTAGCCTGCTTTAAGGCATCTGTGTGCCTGAGAAATCTATACAGGAATAAACTTGCTAAAGTACATTTCCTGTAAATAATTTCCAGTAAATAATCACTGTGTAAGTACTTTGTAGGTTCTCATGGAGCAATGGTGAAGGCCACATTTTCCACAATTAAGTTTTGTGCTAGCAACCTGCCAAGAGCCTTTTTGTTGGGCTTAATTTATGGGTGATTTACCAAATTGTGTCCATCTTTTCCCTAATTATCCAGCAAGGATTATACATCCCAGCATGCAATGCCTTGGCATGGACTAATGTAGCACTGGAATCATAACTTGAAGGTCTGCAACCACCCTTGGTGGGGGATTTGGGGTTTCTCTTTAGCCACAAGCTAGACCAGGACTAAAATACCATCACCTCATGCAACTGTTTAGAGTTTGAAGATACCTCTTTTATTTCTTGCTTGGAAAAGAGAGTTTTAGCTGCACTTGTGTGCCAGCTCTTCATTAGTTGCACTGGAAAAGAGAAATCCAGGTCAGACTTCAGAGATGCAAAGAGCTCATCTCCTCCCATAGCTTGTGCTGCTCCCTCCTTGCAGGATGAGGCTCATGAGAAGTTCTGGTCCAAGGTGTTCAGGGTCTCAGGCAGCCCTGAGAAGCACAGTTCTTACACCATGGAGTAGAGACTAAGGGCTGGGTCCATGCTGGCTCTGGTTTGTTATGTGTGGCCACAATAAAGTCAAAGCAGACACTACAAGTTAGACAAAGTAAAGATTTAGCCCTAAGTTCACAGGGGTTTGGAAGAGTTGCTCTAAAACCCTATAAAATGTAATAGAGATGAATAAACTGCTCCTGAGGTTTTAAAGAATTTTATAGCAAGTCTTTTATTCTATATTAATTTTTATAGGATGGTTAAAGTAAACCTGTAGCAACAGTAGCATTTCCTGAGAAATTTTACAACAGGTTACCAACAAAAATTGGCATGAGGATATGGGCAGAAAGAATGATACTAGAGGCTGGCAAATGAGGAAAGATGTGAAAGGTTTCAGAACAATAAAAGGCAGCAACTTACCAGTAGGGTAAATATCCATGCCATGCAGGATATAATTTAGACTGTACTGTTCTGGATCCCAAACTGCACATGAATCAACAGCAATGAAGCTATGCAAAAATAATAAAGAATAAAAAGGCAGATCTCATCTGAGGGAGGTGTTCAAGATGTAGTAGATATCTCTACAACATGGAGATTGTGTCCACATTTGGAAGTCACCTTCTGAGAATTTATTGGACAATTTCTGGAAGAGGGCAATGTGGGGAAATGAAGTTTAGAAAATGTGACCCGTGAAGAAAGGTTAAATGATGTAGGCAGAAAAAAGAAGCCTGATGGGTTGTAAAGCATTTGTTGTAAAGAAACATGGTGGATGGGGCTGGGATTAATTGCAAGAGGAGGACAGTTTGGTTTATTATGGGCACTATGAAACCCTCTTAACCATAGGACTAAAGCAATGGGAGAGGAGGTGGTTGTCTGAGGGTCAAATTTCCCATGCTGAGGGTCAAATTTTGTTGTCCACAGTTTGGACAAACTCCAACAGTGGCCAACAGTGCAAATGTGCCTCTTTTGTCTCTGAGACCAAGTGTCTTCCAGACCTATTTAAATAAATTTGTCTGCAGAGTCAGAGTTTGGCATATGCTATTTCCTGAGCAGGTTACAAACAGAGCCTCAGAATATTCTTTTGAAAGGTGAGTAGGTAGTCAGGTATTACAACTTTGGGGAAGATAAAAAGAGAGATTTAAGTAACTTCCCTAAGGCCAGGAAGAAACAAACATGTCAGGTGAGGTTCAGCTCTGGGTGTTTCTCAATCCAGCAGTTCTCAGGAGCTCGCACCCACCCTTCCTCTCTCAAAGTATTTACCTTTCAGGGCTCATTTTTCATCTGGCTCTGATTTCATGCACTTGTCTGGCAGTTTCCTTGTTTTTTCCTCCTGAGCACTTTGCTAGTGACCACATTAATAATTGCATACCTTGACTTTATAGCTGCCTTACAGATGAATACAGCTGCTAACCAGCCTTCAATCCCTATTATCAAAGCTCTGCTGAGCTGTATAAAGCATAGGGATGTCCCATGCTTTTGTCCCAGGGGAAAAAAAGGCTGCCACTGATGACACCACCAAACTCTTGGCACCAAGAACATCAGACCATGGCTGGGACTGGAGAAGATGTTGCTTTCTCATTTAGAAGATGGTCTGGTCAGAAAGCATCAGTGCTCACTGCTTGCCTGACCTATTCCTTTAAACAAATCCCCCGAAAAAAAACCCCAAAACCTCCTGGCTAGCTCAGAATACAAGTTTCAAAGGAGAATAAACAATCTCTAGGAGTTAATCAGATTTCAGTGTTGGGATAAGGTGAGGGCTGGTGCTTTATGAACTTGCAGATAAAGCTGCTCACTCTGAGCATGTCACAAGTGTAGTTAAAGATGAGAGCCTTGCCCACCAAAGCAGCAAGCACAACACTGACATCACTTTGGATTTCATGGAATCAAAGAATGGTTTGGGCTAGAAGGGACCTTGAAGATCATCTAGTTCCAATCCAGCTGCCATGGGCAGGCACATCTCCCACTTGACCAGGTTGTAACTATACAGCCATTGTGTTTTTTCTTTATTCCCCTCACTGGTTTTTCAATTCATTTCTAAGGCATCCACTGCCTTGGTGGACTAGTGAAGAATAACAAAGATGTCATTCAATACTTTTCATCTGTTGTTTTCAGTGATGCTTGTCCACTTACCAAAATATCCTTCCACTTTCTTCTGCCTATTTCTTCTACATGAGGTATGGAATACACTCACATTGTTCTAGGTATTAATTAAACTCTCATCAACAGCTGGCTGCAGGACCCTAGTATTACCATGGTTTCTTTTGCATTACAGTCAAGCCAGCAAATCCTTATGTCTTGTGCCTGAGGATTAATACCAAACCATGGATGGCTTCTCTGTGGAATTAGGCCTTGTATTTGCATTAATACCAACAGAGATCTTCCCGAGCTGCAGCACCACACTGGCAATCACAGCTAATTTGTACATATGCTTCCACTGGACAGAAGCCATGCAATTAAGAGGATGCCCTTAAGGCATTAACATTTCTTGTCTTGCAGTAAGTGCAGTGGGAGAAAGCTGCAGAAATTTATAGGGTGTTATCCATGGGAATGTGTTATTTCAACAGTATTTCTATGAATCTGTGAGGATGATTCAGAGCTGGGCAGGAAGCCAACACAAGGAGGTTTCTGAGGCCACAGTAGTAATCTCTTAAGTCCCTGTGTGCTGGAAGAAGAAGATGAGGCATCACAGGGTACTGGTGGTGCTGGTCTGGAAAACATATACTTCCTTACTGGTCTGTTCCCTCTTGGACTTGGACACCAAGACCTTTCCCACCTTCTTTGGGGTGTTCACAACCCCTATTCCCAGCAAACAGACCCATCAACTAGTTTTTTATGAAGTCCTGACTACAGAAAGCTTACCAAGGTCTTCATCCTTCCTGGGGAGGAGCTGGAACACTTAACAGCAAGGAAACCAGTGTGTGTCAGGCCCTCAGTAGCAAACCAAGGGACCTGCAGGCTCAAAAGAACCATGACCAAGACCTTGCCATGATAGGACCTTCCCACTGGAGAGCTGCCATGGTCTGGGTGAGCTTCCTTGGGCAAACACAGAGTCCTTGGCCCTGGACAAGTCTGCCAATTGAGTGCTCTGGGATGCTACTGAAACCTTGCTGTAGGCTGGGAGAAAGTCTGAGGCTAATATGTTTTGACCAAGACATCTTGGAAGCAAGCAATCTGGAAAAGCTTCGACAGGAAATTTTTAAGCCAAATTTCCACCCTGTATGGCTCTCAGAAACTCAGTGAATCCCATTACACTCTGGCAGAGGGATCTTGGCATCATGGTCCGTCCCAAGCTGTGTCCAGACGGCCCATCTTTAGGACCACCTGGGAATGGTAAAAGTCTTTGCCTTTGCAAGTCTGGCATTGGCAGGACTCCTCTTCAGCAACATCTCATAGGGTAGCAAGCACTTGATCCTTCCCCCTGTCTCACTCCTACACTTAGAAACCTCATGAAATAAACCCCATGCAATAAATCCAGTGAAAATACTGCACTTTCAGCTGGGCTTGTTTTAAGAGAATAACATTCACCCTCCACCATTCCATTTATCCCCAGGTGCTAAAATGATGTGTACTGAGGCTCCAGTGCCTCTGGCTAATTTAGCAGTGTTGTCATCATAATAAAAGGAAGAAAATCAATTCAAATCAAAAGCCCACAGACAAACTATGACCTTATTCAAAACAGAAAAAAAAAAAAACAACCCACAGCAACCAACCCAGTCCCAAGCTCTGACAGCTGTAGTAGGATGTCAGGGAGGCTGAGAAGCCCTACCAGATGCCCAGTATTGATTACTGTGTAGCAATGATTTCCTGTCAGCCCCCAGACTCCACCAGACACTTCATTCTGCATTCCTGAGCACGTCCCTGAGCATCTCTGGGGCTGGGAACTAACACACACCAGACATTGCTGGGGGTTGCAGGTTAAGTACTGCACTTAGATTTTATGGAGCAGAAGAGTAGATAAATTCTGTCAAATGAATGCAAATGCTCAGCATTAATTTTTTGCTTCTGGGGGTCTAACCGTTTCCCTAGGTTTTTAGAAATATTTTATCCTTTTCACAAAGCACCACGAATCTCTCCTTGGTTCTGAGTTTAAGTTTGGTTTAACTTTTATTTGTTGATCCCAATCCAAATATTCCAGATTCTTTGCTACAAATTTCCGTAATTTGTCTACCAAGGTGTCTCGTCTCAAAGGAACTTACCAGTTACACTTTAGAAATGAAAATTTTAAAGAATTTCTAAATTTTGGTCCTTATTCTGCACTGTCTGTAGCATCACATAAAGGAGTGACCACATCCTGGCTGCATACAGATAGACACAGCAGAACTTAAGTTTACATTGCTGAGTCTCTGCCCTGCATTTCATTCCCTTTAGGTTTGGTATTTTCTCCACTGACACTAATTCTTTTGCAACATATGTAAGAGGCAACTAAGCTTCATTTTATCTTCCCGTTTGTACTGAGGGTGATAACTCCTGGTGAAGATTAATGGCTGAAGCTGATTCATTGTTGTATATATTTTCACTGGAGGAAAAAAAAAAAAGAAAAAAGCCAACCCAAAAACCTAACACTTTTCTCTTTTTCTGTCCAGACTGAAAAATGTTGGTTTTTTTTTTCTTTTGTGTTTGTAGTTTTCCAGCCTTTGATGACCTCCCAAACAGCTTTACCATCTTTGTGTGCATCTGTGATATTCCCATACAAAAGTGACTCATTCTGACAGAAAAGCTGGGTGTACAAGAAACTCCAGTTTATCTCTGCTGAGCTGCAGGAGTTATGGCAGTGTAGCCTCTGACCCTGTGCAATGTTATCTTAGTCACCTGCTTCTCCTGCCACCTTTCTCTTTTCTTTTTGCTTTACCCAGGAGAAATGCCAGCTCACTTGGTAAAAGAGGTTTGCGTTGTCTGAGGGAGAAGTTTGAAACGTGGCTGGCATCTCCCCTGCTTGCTGAAGCACCAGAACACTCTTATCACCCATTTAAGAGCATCTTCTAAAAAATTTGGAACCCATACAAGTGTCAGAAAACTGAGGCCTAAGCCAAAAAGGGTACTTAGAACCTGGGAGACCTTGCTAAGAAAAGAGGAAGGAGGTTAAGGAAATGCCCACAGAAATAGTTTTGCTTAACCTTTTCTTCTCAGACTACCTGACAATCAATAATAATAGTAATAATAATAATAACAACAACAACAACAATAATACTGCGTTTACAAACTAGAAAATCTACACTCAACACAAATGCAAATAACATCTGTAAGTGTGCATGAGTGATTTAAAATGAGGTAACTACTGGCATATGCAGACATGTATTTCTAAAATGACTTGCAACACACCGTGAAAGTCACACCCATTCTATAAAGCTTTCAAATGAAGACAAATATGATGCAGCTTTTCATGTGGAATATGCAAAGACATTTTTTCTGGGCAAAGATGGCATATAGAGAGATGCAAGTGGAAGGACACGGATACACTCCCCACCCTCAGCATATGGCTTTGCCACAGTGCTGTATTTTTATTTGTGCATTCAAATGTTGCCTTTTCATATTGTCAGTTCAGCTCTGCTCACATCTATTCCCATGACTATTTGTCCTGTCAGTCTGGGTTACTCCAAAAAGGTGTAAGGAGGAATGATTAACTGCAGTCAATTTATCCTGAAGTTGTAGAGGGAATGAATTACCCGAGGTTAAGTAAAAAATAGCTGTATGACAGTAGTCATAGCTATATTGATATTATATCCTTGGGTATTGCACTGGGTGATCATGGTGAAAAGTTAGAAAATGCCAGGTATAAGTGGATGTTTTATGGTGCAGTTTTTTAACTGCATGATCATATGCTCTCTTCACCCTAACCTCTGCCCCCATCCCTCTTCCTTGTCTAGGGTGGAGCTGTCTTAAGGATGAATCAGTGAAAGCATCTGCTTTCTAAAGGGCTCTTTGGCATTTATGGCAGATGGAGGGTACTGAGGGACTGAGGCTGAGGAGCACTGCAGGAAATTAAATAGATTTTGTCTAAGGAGAATTGGTGATGGGTGATTCATATATCCTAAACTTTTACTAATGGTCTCTGACAGCTAAGCTTTATTTTTAGGTTTACAAGTGACACCCCTGGCACATGACTTGAAGGAAGCCAGAGGCAAATGGTGAGGGGCACACTGGGCTCAGAGAGAGCAGTATACTGTTGACATGGAAAAGTCAAAAATGGCCCAAAACTGGAGAAGACCTTTAATAATCCTTTCATGGCTTAGTTCTGCATCAGTTAAGAGGAGACAAATTCAGACTCTGATTACAGGTTTTGCTGAACTTTGTTACTGTTATAATTAGTACCAAAGAATAAAATATATTAGAAAATAAATAATTCTGTTTCCAGGGCAGTATTCAGTAAATATGACAAAGGGTTATTCGTGGAGAAGTGAGGAGAATACAAAACAAGGAACAGCTGCTCATTATCTTACTACTGTCCATCTAATGAACCAGATGAGAAGAAACCTGTGGAAAACCGGTGTGGGACTGCATAATTAGATAGGACGGGGCTGCAGGGTTGTTCCTTGCTCCAGTATTTCCCAACTTTTCATCTTGGTGGTTTTCCCTCTTTACAAAGCAGCTTTACACGTGTGCATTTACCACCTGCATCCAGCCAGGATGTGGAGTCTGGGCAGAGGGAAGTTTCCATAACACAGACACAACTCTTCTGATGTGTCTTTGCCCCTTCATCCCCCTCTCACCCTCTCCAGAACTCATCTATTTGTTCTGGTCACCAGCCCTCAAACTCCTTATTTCATTCCTAAATCCTCTGTCTGCATCCTCCCCCATCTCCTAGACTGTTTATTCCAGCTTGGATTTTGCATCCCCTGCACTTTTGCCCTGTTTTCCATGCTGCTGTGGGTGTCAGCAGGGATTCCCAGGAATACAGCTCAGGCTTCCTTCCCCAGATGCTGGGAGGCACCAATCTAATAGAGACAGGGACAGAAGTTGATGCAAGGCTCAGCTGAGCTGGCTTCAGCCTGGATGTTTCTCAGGCATCCCTCACCTGGTTCCATCCAGACCCGTGTCTGTGCTACCACGTACCAGCAAGGGGATCTGCTGTTATGAAGATGTTTAATCTCTCATCTGACCTATCTCTCACTTTAAAGAACATGCTACATTAGTGGAAGGGTTGTACCTGCTATAATGAAGTTGAATATTGCCCTATTTACACAGTATATTTCTTGGGCCTGATCCTGTAAGTAATTAGTCTTGCTGGAAAAGGGTTTCAGTGGCACCAGATAATACTGCAGTTGCCTCTATCCAAAATAATTTAATCTCTTCTAAATGAAATCCATTTTTCTGAAGAAAAATGACTTCCACAGCATTATTCCAAACCTGGCCATGGGGAGAGTCAGCTTTAGATGAAGCAGTAATAATTTCACCTAACTCCATCTTTCAGCTCCTGAGCTACTAGAATTAATTGAGCGTGTAATTAAGGAAAGGCTTTCTTCCCAATATGATCATGACTATAATTAAAATCTCACACAAATGTGTATGTGGAAGAATAGGGCAGGGCAGAGCAGGGAAGAGACCAAAGTGTCTGACAGGTTTACATCAAAGGACCTGAGCTCCTGCAGCTCTAAGCCAGAGGGAGAGGAGGAAGGGAAGATGGGACTGGATGATAACTGACTTGATAGATTGTTTTTGACCTCCTGCCTTCAAAGCCCCAAATGTTTTAGGTGGATCTACTCAGGAGATTGCTTCTACCTTTAAGATTACTTTATCAGAGTTAAGCTTGGGAAGCATTTGTGCTACCAAACCCTGGATGAGCAGAAGACTGAGGATGCCTGTGTGTTTTCAAGGAGACTGGACGGGGTTTGGCTGTGCCCCATCAGTGCAGGGGCCCAGGAGACTCCCTGACCTCCCATGGTATCCACTGCTTTCCTCTGGGGTTTGTTGCCCAGGGGGGACCTGTGAAAAAGATTTCATAAAAGAAGGAGTGGTGCATTTTTATTTATACAGCATTTACTACTAAATCATCCTTTAACAGCAGTGTTCAGCCTGTGATACATGACTCAAGTCACTGCACCTGGGGACAGCTGCATTTTGGGAGGTTTTCTGTTCTGAATGTGGGGAGATGCTGAGTCCAGCACCTCCACAAAAGCCCTAACACCTAACACAAAAGGGACAAAGGCTTTCCTGAAAAAACTCAGATGGGAATCTTGAGCTTGAACAGAAGAAGGGACTGACTCCCTCAGATGGTCTGCCATGTGTTGTGGCTCCCTGAGACTGTATTAGGAAGAGAAAAAAAAATCCCATGTGATATAAACAAGCTAAGGATCAAGGCACCAAGGAAAACCACAGGTATGGGTGGGTGCTGCATGACTGAAAGCTCCTCGAGCAGGAAAATGCCCTCTTATTTGTTTGATACATGCTGTGCTCAGGGAAACAGGACTTTGAATGCTTATTGACATTATTATATGTTTATAAACTACAAAAAAAGGGCACCTTCGTATGTCCTCAGGTCTCCTCTGAACTGGAACAACCTGCAGGGCCTGGGATTTTTGCCTTGCTGGTTGAATCCCAAATGGGGTCAGACTTTTGGTCTTGCAGATTTGGTGGGGTTTCTGTGGCAGAATAGGTAGTGCAGACAAAGGAGGAATGCAGGGGAAGTACACAAGGTGTGAATTCTCAGGAAGAAAACCCCATGTGTCCAGCTATATGCATATTTTTGCATCCACCTAAAGCCAGTTAAAATGATAAGGGTTAGCTGATCACTTCTGCAGTGTGTGCTGAGGCACTTAAACTGTGCTGATATTCACTGGTTACAGATGTGATGTTTTGCCTATGATATACACGTTGTGCAAGTGCTTTATTGCATTTCATATAGTCCCAAACATCAAATGCACACAGTCCTTACCAAGAACTGACTTCAGAATGACCTCATGTATCAGACAGCCCTGCAGGAGACCGATTTTCCTCCATAGAAAACCACTAAGCTGGCATTTTGGGACAACCATTATTTTTGTTTCATAATCACCCTTGCAACTTTCCTGGTTTTTTCAGCCTCCCCATTCTTATAGCAGTAAAGATTTCACAACCTTCCCCAGTGATTCACAGCTTAGCAGCAGGAGGCTCTGTCTGCATTCTGCTTTTGCAAAGAATGGCCAATTGCCTCGCCAGCAGCTGCCCATTAAGCAAGCTGCTTAATGAAGAAGATGGGTGCTCACCAGTGTTCTCTCTGTACTTATTAAAAAATAAGACCCTGAAGCCTGTAACCTGCACACGGAGCTAGTCAGCTTTCTGCTCTTAATGCTGTCACTGTTACTTTGATTCCTACTGTCCATGCCTCATCCTACTGCATTTTAAAGCCTCTTATTATAATTTATTAATATATTGTTATTGCTACTAACTTACTATTGTTATTAACTTCATTTTGATATCACTGTGGTCTTTACATAGCCCCTCAGTGTGATGTTACGTGAGGTCCCATAAGAGCCAAGAGAAGGTCCTTGGGCACTTCCAGGTAATCTCAACTGCAGAAAGGTTTTAAGGACCTGAGATGCTCCTGGATACTACTGCTACATCTTGGGCTTTGAACAGGCTGAGCAAGAGATGGAGAACCAAGGCCAGTATGCTGGCTTGAGGTGGGACATAATGTCTGGGCTGTGGGAGGTGAGCAGGGTACTTGGGAATATTTGCTGTTTCTATTGGTGTCATTGGATACCCAAAATGAGAGTTCTGGTCAACAGGACATGCTGTGATCACTCCAGGCTCCCACACCACAGGGTGCCAAACCTGTTTGCATCTCCCAGCAATGTGGGTCCTGATGCCCAGCTGGCAATGGCAGAGGGTGGATCACAGGCAGGTGACTGAGCTGTCTGTGAAAGGCAACACAACCCTGGTATTGTGGTCATACTGGTCCATCTCAAAGGCTGTTTGATGGTCATCATGGGAGCACTCAGAGAGAGCTGACCCAGGCCAGCCTGGTGTAGCCTGGACTCAGCTGTGCTGCTGAGTATGCTGAGAAAGGACAGCACTGAATCACAGGTGAGGTATAGGAATCACAGAGTGGCTGGGGTTGGAACCTCAGAAGGAACTTCTAACATCACCTAGTTCCAGCCCCTCTTCCACAGACAGGGACACCTTCCTCTAGACCAGGTTGCTCCAAGCCCCATCCAACCTGACCTTGAACATTTCCAGGGATGGGGAATCCACTTCCCTGGGCAACCTGTGCCAGTGTCTCACCACCCTCATAGTGACAAAATTCTTCCTAATGTCTAACCTAAAACCATTTTAAAAAACAGAGGCAAAAAGTCCCCATTTTCTTCCAACCTTCAGCAGGGAGCATTTGGGGACAAGGATTGTCTTCTCATATGTTTGACCAGCACAAAGCACAAAAGTCCACATGCTGGATTCTGACTTCCTACTGCTACTACAATGCAATTCCCATTCTTGGGCCAGTGTCCAGCTCCTGCCCAGGACATGCAGGGATGCTTTTCCCCTCTACAGTACATAACTCATCCCTGCTGCTACTCTGTGGGTGAGGGCAGGGTCCAGTCAGGCATGGCATCTGACTGCACTGATACAGAGCACAGCCAGGGAGGAAAAATAACCTTTCAGGTTTATGTTCAGTGATATATTGCTTTTAAATCTGAATGGGTTTAGGAAATGTTATGGAGTAGAGAGGGCTCTGCTTTTCCAGAGGCAGAACGTTATGGGACAGTTATTCTACAGCCAAACTCTGCTCTGAGTTATGCTTCTACATCTTCTCTCCCTCAGGTATTTGTAAAATGATGATTAACCATAAGACACAGGACTCCATTATTTCTTGAATTGCCTTTCTTTTCAACCACCTAAAAGCTCACAGAATTCCATCTGGCCTCATTAACTGTTGAGTCAAACTGCTGATAAGGTGGGGGAGGAGGTGCTTGGCAGACAGTGTGAGTGCCTCATGGAAGGTGCTGAGGGGGCACCGGTGCTTCCCAGTCCATCTTATGGTCTTCATGGAGCTCTGTAGCTGCACGGGAACCCAAAGGTTGGGTGCTCATTGTTTGTGTGAAGTTACTGCAGCCAGGAGGCCTCATTCCCTCCCCAGGGAGCTGGGGCTGTTCAGCCTGGAGAAGAGGAGGCTCCAAGGAGACCTCATCGCTCTCTACAACTCCCTGAAAGGAGGCTGGAGCCAGGTGGGGGTTGGTCTCTTTTCCCAGGCAACTCTCAGCAAGACAAGAGAGCACAGTCTTAAGTTGTGCCAGGGAAGGTTTAGATTGGACATTAGAAAGAATTTCTTTACTGAGAGGGTGATCAGACATTGGAATGGGCTGCCCAGGGAAGTAGTGGATTCTCCATCCCTGGAGATATTTAAAAAGAGACTGGATGTGGCACTCAGTGCCATAATCTAGTAACTGCAGCAGTCGTGGATCAAGGGTTGGACTTGATGATCTCTGAGGTCCCTTCCAACCCAGCCAATTCTATGATTCTATGATTCCCCAAGATGACTTCAGAAATCCTGGTCCTTGAGTGCCATTAGCACCCATAGGTGTCTGTCTCCACAAGCTATTCCAGATGGGAGTATCACAGGAGGGTATCACTGGGATAACAGGGATGGGAGACTCCAAAGGAGGAGGAATGTGCATGCTTTTAGGGCATACATACCCCCTTCTGCCATCGTGTCTTTTGCCAGTTTTTAAAAATAAAAGGAATGGTTTCATGATGTATACAAAGCACTTTCTCTGCATCTTGGCTTGTACAGGGGTGCTGTAAGGTGATATGAAGATGTGTAGCTCTCCATACAGTGCAGAATCCTAAATTTAACTTCCACAGGACAGTTTATTTGAAAGTTAAGAATCTTCTCACATGCTTTGATGAATGCAGCCTCATACAATAATAAAAATCTGCTTTTGTAAACCTCTTTTCAGTTACCATCCAAGGGAGCTAAAGATTACAGCTATCCCCTCCATGGGTGTAACTCAGTCTACAGACTTCCCTTTCTCTGGGACAACTTTCCCTTCTGATTTCCTCTGGGGATCTCCAAAACCAGTGGTAGCATCCCTTATCTGCTCAAGACTCCTGAGGGATGGTGGTACCTCCCAAAGTTTCTCTGCTTCAAGCTGCTGTGAACTTCTTTAAGTAAGGCACGAAGGGCCACTTAACCATACTTTTTGAGAGATCTAGGGGTCAACAACTCAATTGCTTTGAAAATAGAGCCAAGAGGGTTTAACAAATAAACAGTAACACCCTGGGAGCTTGCTAATCCCCCAAATCTATAATAAACAGATAAAGTTAATAAGATTCAATAAGACAGAACAGCCCCATTAACGTTTTAAGAGCACTATCACTACACACATTATTTACTGAGTTCCCTAGCTGAGTCCTCTGTACACAGGAACACTCAAAATCCATTTTTGTTGGATGCAAAGCTTAGTAAACTCAGCAGCAATCAGTCTCCATTTACCCTCCATGTGTGCTTCTGATCCAAGGAAAAGTTCATTGAGAAAGTTCTTTTAGCCGGGCTGAAAGCAAAGCAGTGCCTGGATAAACAAAAAAAGCATCAAGCATTTCCTTTTTCCAAGGAAAACAGAGCAGCTCACCAGCTCTGCAGGGTTCAAGCCAGGTGCTCATTGCAAATTCAGTAGCGTGCACTGGCAAGTGTCAGTGGCAGAGAAACTGAAATTACTGAAATTCTTATGCCAGTGTAATTTGCTGAAGGCAAATTGTGCATGTGTTGGGGATTATGAAGTAAATTAAAATGGAGGCTAACAAAAGGAGTGCAATATTTATGCATTTCTTCATTCTTTTCACTCCCCGGTACTCAATCAACTTCAGAGTCTCTTAAGGTGGCATGGGGACATTGCTATTGTGTACATTCATTTGCTCTGAAAAAGGGGCCTCAGATACACTAGTGCTACAGAATTCAGCTGATTCTGGTAATATTTATCAGTATGATCATTAAACTACCAAATATTTACATCTCTCTATTACTTCTATCCATGTGAAATTAAATCATCAGCACCAAGAATGCAATAAGTTTTCTGTTTGGTCCATTCCACTTAACTGCTTTGCTCTTGATGTAACAGACCATTTTGGCATGTATTCCTCCACTTTCCCTGAAAATTCCTGCATTTGTGCATCCCTGTTATATCAAAGCAGAAATGTATTAATCACCCATGACTCACCACGCTGGAGTCCATTACATGGTGCAATGCACTGAACGTTTGATATCCAATTTACCTTAATAAGTATTTTAAAGGGTTTCTAAGTTATCAAGCACCCTGCCCTATGATCACCCAGCATGGCCCAGTAACTAGATGGGTTATCACTTTGTGGACAGGGAAATAAATCCCATATGAAATACACACCCAGCTGCATATTGCCAGCCCTCTGCTGGCAAACCTGCCAGGGAGCTGCATAGAGGGACAAGGCCATGTGCCCTCATGTCCCTGCCCTCAATGCTCTGTCCTTCTGCAGCTTCAGCTGGACTTTTGATGTCTAGATATGCCCAACTGTCCCTTTGCAGTGGGGTGGGAACCTCTATGAGCAAAAGGCACCAAAGAGATGATAGCAATAATTTTTTCAGACACTGCTTTGAGATTTCCCCAGGTTCACCTGCAGGGATTTGGACCTTGCTTTAATTCCAGAAATCTATGTTTGTTTGACAGATGGATGTTGTGCTAAGTCCTTGGTGACAGTGGTGAGAGGTTCCCTCAAGAGTCAGCTCTTACTCCTACCCATGGAAACAAAGAATTCTGTTGTTTGGTTGGTTTGTTTTAATTTTCTGCCTAGATTTGACCAGAATAAATCTATAAACAGATGCTTTCATGCATTTTAAAGCCTCGTATCTCATAGACCCTCCAGACTCACTCCAGGCAGTGCTTCTGGAGATGACCAGGGGCCCACCACCCCTCATGTCACCCTACAAACCATGGGACAGAAAACCTTCCAACCAGCCTCCAACAATTGCAGCCCAGATATAAAAGAAGCAACAACAGATGGGATCAGACAGACGGGGGAGTAGAGGGGAAAAAACCCAGGCAATATTAGTGTGTGACAAGCAGAGGTCTGAGCATACTGGCAGCCTTGCTGTTGTCAGGAATTACCTCTAAAGCTTGTAGTTGGGGAGTTATAGATTTTACACTCAATTTTCTGGCAAGTGAGCAGGGAGTCACTGCCAGGTAAGAAGCATCTTGGAAATGAGATTAGTTCCCAAATCTAGCCAAGTTATAGTGTCATTTTCTTTCTCTGGAAGGTAAAGATGTAAGGGCCAAATCCTGATCTTTATTACATAGTCTCTTTGAATTACTACATCAACTGCCATGGAGCTACTCCAGATTAACAGCAATGTATCTTCAAGGGAATCATGTAAGGTTTACATCATTGCAATTGATGGTTTAAAATCACATTGCTTTGGTTGAGAACCTTTTCCCATATACAAAGGATGTCACAATCTGTCCCTTTATCTGATACAAGAGCAGCCTGGGATCCAAAAGATCATGTCTGTATTCCTAAACAGGTTTCTTCTATAGGATGGATGAATAAATAATCTGATAGAGGCAATTGAGATTACACTTTATGAATGGCATTATTAGGATTTACATTCCAGCTGCAGCTACGAAGCGAGTCAGATGAACAAACATAATACCCAGTCCTGGTCCACTTCCCTTACTCTGTCATTTTTATAGCTGCTCGTGTGTGCGGGTGCTGATAGTACACACACGTCTGACTGTAATCCAGGCGTCAGCCTGACAGCACACCAGCTCTGGGAGCGACTGCCTCCAGCAATCATTTCAAGCCTGGTTAAAGGAGCAGAATGGAAACATCAACTAAAAAGCAAAAAGTTATGTTTTCTAATACTGGAAATGAGATCTGTTGGGCAGGCCATTTTTTTTGTTTGTTTGTTTGTTTTCTATTCTCTGATATAAATATATAAAAAAGTGGCACCAAGAAATGCCTTACAAAGACTACCACTAACGTGTGTTCCTCAGTAATAAGAGGTATGAATGCCTGGGTCCTATAAACCCTTATAAATCTTTCATTCTATAAACTGCCCATTAGCATTATTCTCGGTAATGGAGAGCTATATGAAGTTGGTAGTTCCTTTTTTAAAATCCCCAATTTACTGGGCAAGACAAAAAAAACACCTGGAATAATGTGGACAAAAAATTACTCCCCTGGAGAATTACATTGCAGCCACTTGCTGGTTAATTATTATTATTTAAATCACTTTCCTAGCTTTTAATATTGAAAATACTTTCAACCACTGAAGAGCCTTTAATTTAAGATAGTAGATGGCAGGGATGTAATTGAGGAGACCAGACTAGCTGACTTGCCTCAGCACAGGGGCTGGACCAGAAAATTTCTCAGAATTTTTTCTAGTCTGGCATTTATATGAAATAACTCTGGTCTGACTACACCTTTGAAACTGCTTGCTTTTAAGACATATGAAGATGCCCTGTTGCTAGCAAGAATTGTCATTAAATTCCAGTTCTCCCAGTCCTGGGATACAATACAACAGGGCTGGATTGCACCTGGTGATGCACTGAAAGATTTACCCAGGGCAGTTACCACATGGGATGGAGGCAGAGACTGAATGAAATACAACCAGGATTCAAGCAGTTCCCCTGGACCACACAGAAATAACAGCACAGAATGAGATTTTAAAAACTAAACCATCAATGAATTTGTCTCTAGCTTTTCCCCGTTGGCATTCAAGTTTCCTTAATAACCAGGATCATGGCAAACCTTTAAAGAGAGTTGGGAGCTTGAGACAGCAGCAGCAAAGTGCAGCAATTCCTTAGGTCTGCCTGCACACTTTCTCTTTTACAGCCTTCTGGTCTGGGTCCACACCAAGAGGTCTCCCACCATGACAGAGTAGAAATACACCCTCCTTGCTGGTCCACGCATCCCTTGCTGTTGAAAATACCCTCCTGAGGTGCCCTCTGGCACCATCCATCCCTCCCCACGCGGCAGGTACGCGTTCCCCGAGTGGCTCCCCAGGAAGCAGGCACAGACACACAGACACAATGAGAGCCTCCGACTGGAAATTCAAACAAAAATATGGCTGTCTACTCCAAAAGGCAAACTCATTTACAAAGGTCATCTCTGTCGAGGAAGAGTGATGGGTTACTCCCCTCTTGGAGGCGACGGCTGTCGCTCCTCTGCCGAGTTACATTCATGAGCGTAGTTTTGAAAAAGAAGAAAAAAATAAAAAAAAAAAAAAAAAAAAAAAAAAAAAAAAAGAAAGAAAAGAGACAAAAGCTCTGCAAGCCCCCTATTCACAGAGCTAGCCCCTCACCTCCCCTTCCCCTCCTTGGGTAAGAGCAGCTTCAAAAGACATTTACATCTTCCCCTACCTTCGTTCTCATCGGAGACAGAAGCCCTTCCATTTTGGTCCAATCCTCATGCCAGTCCTTGTCCCCCAACTTAGTCTCTCACGCCTGTCTCAAGCATCCCACACGAAGAAGAGCATGTCAGGGACAGCCAGCCACAGCCTCCCGGCAGCTCGGCCACCTGCCAGCCTCCCAACTTCCAATCCTCAGTTGCGTGGAGCACCGTTCCTGGAGAGAACCTTCCTCCCTCTCCCTCCTCTCTCTCTCTCTCTCTCTCTGCATAATCTGCCTGCAGCTATGTTTGTACCATCGCTGCTGACAAACGATCCCTGCCTTACGTAATGCATTCAGCACAGGACAAGTGATCCCAGCCCAGCCGTGGGGATCCCGGCGGCAGCAGGGATGGGAAGGTGCCGGACTTTGTCCTGCCTATTGTGCTGCCGGGTTTAAATCCGGTAACATCCCCCCCGATGCTGGGCTGGCAGTCACCGACTCTCTGTGCTGCCTGGGGAAGCACACAGAAAACTTCACCGCCGTGGAAAGGTTGTGGATTCCCTGGGATTGGCTTTTAAAAGGGTGTAGTCCCGATCCCAAGCTTCAGCTCAAGCGGTTTTCCCCAGTGCTGGCTCGGAAGTGCCAGCGCTGGGAGCATTTTCTGCTGGGAACGTTTGCTGTCCAAACCCACGCTGAAAGGGAGTTCCTGTCGGCTGTCAGCTGGGGAATTGAGGGGGAGAAAGGAAGAAAAGAGAGGGAAACAAAAGGAATAAAGCCCTGCAAAGTTAGTCAGCGAAAGATCCTCGCTGAATGAGTTTCTATTAGCATTTTAATTCAGATCAGAGCACACCTGTGTGGAAAATTCCCTAACTGCTCCCACTTCATTGCATTTTGGTTTCTATCACGGAGTGATGCTGGTACTTAATTTTTTTCAGGAAAAAATATCCGACTGGAAAATGGGTTTCAGACCTGCAAACACCCCAGCTTTCAGTCCACAGGCAGACCACAGCAGTTCACACCAGACCCCTCTGAAACACCATCAGATGAGCCCCAGCTGCCTGCCACTACTCCAAAGGTTCATTCCCCCTGGGGTCACCCCAGTTGCTACTATAGACATGAATAAGGCTCCAATTCCCCAGCTCATGGGATAACCTCCCAGATACCAGTACATAATTGCTGTCCAAAAAAGAAATTAAAAACCCTGCTACACCACCGGAACCTGATTTTCAGTGTTAGAAAATCACTGTCAGGCTGGTAGGAGCACAGCACAGGTGGAAATTTCTCATGTCCTTTAACATCAGCTCTTCTTTGAGGCCCCAAAGCTACACACTCACAGGGAATCACTGTGTCATTAAGGCACTGAACTGGGATCCAGTCAAACTCCTGACATTGCCACACATTCCCTGGATGACCAGGGGGTTTCACCTCATTTAGATTTTCCCATCTAAAATTCTGCACTCTGGTCCCTGACAGCTACTGAGGCTCCTGCAAGGCCAACAGCTGAGACAGGTTCCTTCCTGAACTGGTGTTCCTCAAACCTCCAAAGCCAAGGAGAGGAGTTCCTTAAGACCTCTGTGGCTCCTCACCCCTATCCATAGACCTCTCCTCTTGCTGTGGTTTCATGCTTTGGCTGCTCAGGTCAGGAACCACCTCTGCCCACATGTATCCTTCATGCTCAGCACGACCTCCTGGAGTCTACACCGAGAGGGTCATAGAGGTCTTTTCCAACCATGGCAATTCTCTGTGTGTGTGTGTGTGTGTGAGAGAGAGAGAGAGAGAGAGAGAGAAGGTGTGAGGGGAGTATGTTCATGGTGATCTATGAGGACAGAGGGTGCAAATCCTAGGGTGAGCCCAGAGGTAGACACAACCCCTGCCCTGGCAAACCCCAGCAGAAGTGCACCCAGGCAGTGACACAGATGAGGGTGTTCCACCCCACACATCCCTTTTCCTCTTTATCTCTCCCAATCCTTTTGACCCTGCAGATTGTGCAGTTTTAGGGCATTTTTTATTATTATTCCTTATGGGATAAAAAGAGGGAGGGGAGGTACCTCCTACGGTGATTAATACTAATTTCAAAGATAATTAACTGTTCTCACCCATACTCAGCTTCTTATTAAATGTGAACGAGTCTGATTATATCATATTGAAGGCAGAGATAAGTTTGCCAGAGCTAAAGAGACACTATACAATGCTGGCAGGCTCCTGTTTCTTGCTGGATGTATATGTTTTGCTATTGATATTTGCAAGACTTTAGTAAGACTTCAAATAAATGGCAGACGGAATTCCAGGCTCCAGTAAAACACAACCGTTGTGTTTTTTCTGCTGTACAAAGTCCTGCTGGACTGTGTGTTGAGCTTTACAAGTCTGTGCATCTCCAAGCCACTGTTTCCTCATCAGTCTCCAAAGTGTCACGAGTGACCTAAAGAATGGGGACCATTTGGGGATTTTGGCAATCTCAGGCCCCATGGTCAAGCTTTAAAGCAGTAAGACAGTATGGATGATGCACCCATGGTAGCATATGAATGCCTTGTTCTCTTGTAAGGCTGGGTTCTGCTTTGAACCAAGCTAAACCGTAGTGCCTCATGAGGTTTCCTGTGTTATCTCTGTTTGCAAGCCAAAAAAAAAAAAAAAAAAAAAAGAAAAAAGAAAAAAAAAAGAAGGTAGTTTTCCTAAAGACCAAAAGAGTAATTCAGTCTGGGACCAGAAAAGCAAGCTGGAGCCTTTCTGGTTCAGCAGCACTCAAAGCCTCTCTGATCTGAGTGGATTGGGGAATTGTGCTGATGTGGCATGAGTCAGAGCAGAGCCCAGCTCAGCAGGATGAGCAGGAATGGGGAAGAGGATGGTGCTGGCTGAGCAGCACCTGTGGCTGTGGCTGGGAGCCTGCCCAGTCAGGGGGCACAGGCTGCCACCCCAGAGGATGCTCTGGTCCCCTGGGTGAAGCATAGCCCCCTACCATGGAACTACTGTAAGCCACTGAAGTGGTGTGTGACAGAGAGGTCTGCCCACATCCACCATCACCAGTGGGTCCAGGAAACCCACCTGGCTCTCCCTGGGCAGATTTCAGTGTGGTCCCCCCGGAGGGTGTTGAGACTGGCAATTCCAATTCAAGGGCTGCAGAAGCAGCTGCTGGATGGGGATTCTGTACCATATTTCATCCTCCTGTCAGCTTCCAGGCACCAAGAAGGACTTGAACTCTACTGGTACTGGGCAAATACTCTGCTTTAGCAGCACCAGCCAGTTCTTTGTGTGCTACAGGAGCAGTATGAAACACATCCAGCAGGTTTGCAAACCCCTTTCGCATTCAGAGCAATAACTTTATAGCTGTGAGGGCCAGAGAAGTTCATGCACACTTTAGGATGAAAGCTGCACTCGCTGTAGCCAGGAGTGCAGTGCCCTGATAGTGTCTACTGTGCTCTGACACTTTGCTCCTCCCCTGGGCTGAGGCTCATGGAGATGCTGAAATTACCCCAGACTCGTTCGACAGCCTCTGATCCGGCGATTTTCAGATCAAAGGCACTACAGAGGCAAAAGGAGCATGTGAACTCTTGCTTTCTCATCCCCTTTCTGGGGAGGGGAGCAGCATTTGACTCAGAGCCTGGTCAGCTACACCCAGAGTATCTCAGGTTCTCCATCTGCAGAAGAGGGGATGGGACACATTTGTCTGGTTTGCACAGATGTTGCAGAGGTTCATCCTGTCCTGAATTCAACCCACCTCAATCTAGAAGGGTTTAAGCTGGGAATAAAAATTATATTGGCTCCTTAATTAAACATGGGAGTGAGATAGCTACCATGAAACCCTTTTATATTATCATAGTCTAAACAACTGGGAATATAGACAGCAGACCAAACGAGGGGGCTGTCTTGGAGCTGGATCCCTTTCTAGGCTCTTCTGATGGCACTGATAGACCTCCATGGACCAGAGTGAGGACAGAGGTATATGGTGACATTTAGCCAAGTAGTTGTAAATGGCTACATTTAGGTGTCTGACCCTGGAGCTCAGTCTTGACCCAGGAACCCAGTAATGAGGAAAAATGGCCAAAAAACCACCTTGAATTCACTGTGAGGCTATGGGCTGAGGGCCCTAGAAGCAGCCAGACTCTATGGTGTGTATGTAAACTCTCAGCTTTCCCCTTGTTTCCCTGCTGTGGCTGAACTTCAGCAAACTAAAACCCTTCCTGGGGTAGAGATCCCAATACAGAGCCAAGTTGTGCTGCCTGTGACAATTCTGAATAGGAGAGGGAGTTAGGATATGGACCCAATCTCTACTTCAGGCTGATGCAAGAAGCTGCTGTCACCATCCCTGCTGCTGGCTGGGACAATAGATGCTGCCACAGCCCAGCCATGTCTTGCCTGCACGCTGCTGGCTGAGCTCCCACCTGGTCATTTCATCCTGACCTCCCACCTGGTCATTTCATCCTGTGAACAAAAGGTAGCATCACGGTGTTGCCATGGTGACATCCCGCCATCCAAATGCCTATGGCATCATATGAAGGAGGGGGAAACATCCCTGTCATGTAAAGGGACTGCGTGGAAACCTGTCTTATATTTAGAGCCAGCAGCGTGGGGAATACCAATGAATATTTAACACTCAGGGGGCCTCCTGTGTTCACTGTTTTGTTTTTGTTGCATACGTCCCTAAGTGCAACATTTGCCTCCAAATGGTGTGAGCATTATTGCTGCTGTGCTTCTCCCATCACTGCTGCTCCTGTTTTCCCCTGGTTTCTGTTTTTCCTCTGAGAATAAAACTGGGAATCAGCACACAGCCCTTGCAAAAGTAGCCTTTGCAAAGCAGGACCGATGCCTGCACTGGGTCTGGGGGTGGAGGAGGCAACTGGGATGTTCATGTGATCCAGTTTCCCAGCCTGTCTCTGCTGTGTTTAGATTGTGACTTTTACTACAATTATATCTACTGATATGATAACAAAGGCAAACTCCTCATGCGTTATCTAAAAAAGGGCAAGATTTGATTATATCCCACAGGAACCACCTCCTTTAAGGACTTCTATTTTTCCCTATCATTAAAAGTATTTGCTTTCAACAAGGGGAAGGGTTTAAAGCTAGAAGAGGGGATATTTATGCTAGACATTAGGAAAAAATTATTTCCTGTGAGGATGGTGAGATGCTGAAACAGTTTGCCCAGGGAAGCTGTGACTGCTCCCACTCTGGAAGTGTTCAAGGCCAGGTTGGATGGGGCTTTGAGCAACCTGGTCTAATGGGAGGTGTCCCTGCCCATGCAGGGGGGGTTGGAACTGGATGGTCTTTACAGTCCCTTCCAACCCTAGCCATTCTTATGATTCTATGATATGATTCAACAATTCATTGTCTGTGCTGTGGGGAAAAAAAAAAAAAAAAAAAAAAAAAGATAAAAATTTGACTTTGTTTCATTCATCCAGGAAAAGTACACAACTGAAAATATCCTGTAACTCCTTTCTTCTTCTGTATCTTTTCCCTAAAGGATGAGCAGTGAAAAAAAGAGGGTCAAACCACCCAGAAGCACAAATTATGAATATTTTAAGTGCCTTTTGTATAAGAAACATTTTTTTAAAAGGCAAAAGTGATGAGTCCAACCCCTGCCTGCCAGAGCTGTGCAGGGGGGGCAGATTAAGCTCTTCCTGGTGATGAGCAAGTTGGGCTTTTTGAAGGTGACAAAAAGAAGTGAGACCCACGCTGGGTGGGGTGGGATGGGTTGTGGGTCCCTACCCATTGGGTGCAGCTCTTAGCTCTGCCTGCCTGGGGACTTCTGTTTCCAAGGGGTGTGGGCAGGACACGGCACAGCAGGGATGTGCTCTTGGCTGGGTGCAACCTCTCTGAGATGGCTCTGCCTTTCCAATCTCCTTTCCAGCTACAGCTTAATTTCTAAACAGGAGTAAACCCCATGGTATTTCAGTTCTTGTTCTGAAGTCATCTCATATAAAGCTTTGTTGTTGCAAAATGGCCATATTCTCAGCAATGATTTTTTAGCTAAATGGGCTCTTTTTACTAGCCAGTGGCAAGGAATTAGGGGTGTTTTCTGAGCCTAGCAGCATTACAAAAGCTGCTGGGTTCCTGAAATCTTATCTGTGTGCTTCCTGCTTGGTACTTCTCCAAGGCACCAAGGATCCAGGCACAGTTCAGCTGACAGCATTGTTGGTGATGCAAGGGGAGGAACTGTGCTGTGCTGGGTGTGTTGCTTGAGCAGCACTGAGAAACTGGAGCTGTGTTTATTTGTTGCTAGTTGTAGGGTGTATTTTCAACACGGAGAAAGGAAGTTTTTTCCTCTCCAAGGTTGCTGGTGCAGTCCTTTGAGATCTGGCTTGGGGTTTCAGCGGGGGAGGGAATGCCCCTGGGGAAGTAAACAGGGGGCAGCCCCCTGCTCTTTGCAAGCTGTTCCATTGATGCAGCATTTGCATGAGTGAATGTTGTCAAAATCACTTGCCAACTTACTCTTACATGGCACCAGTTCTAGTGAGGGATAAAACCATCAGTTACATTTTGGAGCTCCTATTTAAGGGCTCTACTGACCTTTTTCCAGAGCAGTTATGCTTTTTCCATGAAAGTGAAGCAATACAATGAATTTTGAAGTCCCAAGGTATTAAGAAGATTACTTAAAAAACAATATGACATAAAAAAGTCTGATCTGAAGATCACAGATCTCTGTACAAGGCTGAGAATGACTGACAGCAAAGCCATTCCAGCATCCTGCCCTGCTTAGCACCAGGGTCTGCCCATTCTCCTGCAGGAACTGGAATGCATTTATCTCTATGACACATTAATGATCTCAGCTATTATTATCATGATTCCTGCTAAGTCAGCCTGGCAGTTAGGAAGGAAAAGCTGTCTCTTGACCACACCAGAAGATCACCCCAGAAGATATGGGAACCACTGTATTTGAAGAAGAGGCCATTTGATTCAGCAGGTTCTCCAGGACCAGCCTCTGGCTTGGTGACCTGGGCAAGATTCTGACCACCTTGGTTTTCCTCACCTCTAACTCAGATCACCAGGAGGATGCTTTGAGTATCTGTAGGTGAAAAATCAGAGCTGTATAGATGAGGCTTATATACTCAAAAGAATAACTGCTGTCCAGAGTCCCTGTCCCAGCAGAGAAAATCTCTGGCTGTCACGGCTCCAGGAGGGTGCAACCACAAGGCTGAGCATCCTGCTTAGTTTTCTGCTAAAAGGTGTGCTAGAAATACCATGGAGAATGCTGGAGCATTCTTTTCCTTTTGCTGCTGGATTCTGGATGTTAACAGTCAAAACACACACAAAGCCTTTTACTGGAGCACTAGATCTATGTCTGCATGTTCAACAGTCAGAGAGATGATTTATTAATCCACTTCAGTAACCATTCAAATAAGGCAGTGTTGACTACTGTGTAGAAAGCAATATACACTGAGTGTGTTTAGTTTGCAAGAATCAACAGAACAGGATAATAGAAGCTTTTTTGCCAGTATAAGGTACTCCACAGCCAACCTAGTTAATATCTCTGTCAAATTAAACAGTTTCCCAAGCTACAACTCTGCTAAAGCACAGCTAATGTGGTCTCAGTTAGAAATCTGATTATAGCCATTTTTTGTCTATAAAAATACAAGCTCTGATGCAAGATGCCTCCCAGACACTCTGCAAATACTCATAAATGCACTTGATGCTCTACAGACACATCTCTGTATGGAGAGAGGAGGCCCAGCTCTCACAGGGCAGGAAAGGCAAATTCTGGTTTAAGGAGGTGGAGTCAAATTCTATCAGTTGCCTGAAACCTGCCTGTTGCACATGGTATTTGCAAAGGTAAAGGACAGCAGTTCAATAAGTTATTCAGCTAACTCACTTTATACAAAAGTATCACCTGGATGTAATGACTGAGGGAAAGGCAATTTTTCTAGGTGTTTCCTCACCTGCTTTTTACCTGCACTACATTTACATCATCATCACTGCTTCCCAACTCTCCTTCCCTTTTTACCTTACTTTGCTTATTAAAAACAATTCAAAAGGCAGCATCATTCTGCAGACACACAGTTGAAGGTGTAGGGAAGGATTTTGTTTAGTCAAAGAAAGAAATCTGTTGCATGGGGGTTGGCTCCCATTGGTTCACAGTGGGCTTGTGTTTTCCTTCTGTGAGTCCTTACAGGAGTTATGCAGATGTAACCCAAAGGATGAGAAATGTCTCCCTCTAACCCATAACAGATAAGTCTCTCACAGCTGGAGGGAGGTGAAGTTCAGCCTTACAACAGATGGACTGAGATTTGGTCCACCTGAAGAGCTGCAGGCAGGACTCTTACAAACATTGATCTTCAAAGCATCAGCACAGTCGATATGGCTGGTGCTGTGGTGCAGTTATTGACCCTGGGATGACTGAAAATAAAAGCCAGGCTGATGGTGGGGGCTGTGGCATTTCTCCATGAGCACTGGCCTGACTTGTGCTCTCACAGCTCACATGTGGGACCAGAGCAGGTCCACAACTCACAGTCTGTCCAGGGACATCAAATACAGCATCAAACACAGAGCACTTCAGGCAGTGCTGCGGTCTTCTGGGTGTAGAATGTGGTGGTTCTTACCCACATGGAGCATGATTTCTTGTATGTCTCCATGGGGAGAGGTAACCCACATCAGGGATGCAGAGCATGGACCCAGGTCTACTCTGTCCCCTGCCTTGTAATCCCCTGAGAGTTTAGGGCAAGTTATGCCTCAAACTCCCACGCACTGGGTTTCATCAGTCTGAAAGTGGAGATAATCTACACCTCAGAGGAACACTGCGTGGATAAGTCAATTAACCATGAAATCACAGATGGAAAATGCAAAAGAAATGCAAAGGATTAGTTCTGCTGAGCAATCCTGCCAGGCACAAGTACATTTTTAGATTCTTTTCTTTTTTTTTTTTTTTCCTAACTAAAAATCTCTAGCAAGCTGCTCCTTACAGTACTGCTTAACCTGTTAGTGGGGCACTCATACCAGTACCAGCTCCATCCATAGCTGACTGTGGAAAGGTGGGAGCCCTCTGGGAAGCCCAGCTGGTCCAGGCACCAGGCCACCAGTGGGCCCCAGTGCCCATCACTCCATTGCCTGAGTCTGGCAAACACTGCATGTCCATAGGAACAACAACTTCTCCTTTTCTATGTCACAGTTGCTGATCTGAACCAAGCAGAAAACCACAGCAGGATGCAGAAAGCTTGCTGTGGGTGTTCAGAGGTGGTATGAACTGAAGGGGACCCCATGTTTTGGACTTGGTGTAAGTTTCTGGCTCTCCTGGGTCTTTAGGGTAAGTATCCAGGTATGGGCAGGGTCTTGCTAAGAAGGCAGATGCTGCTCCTGGGTTAAGTACATGAGCACATAAATGATAGGAAATATTGTTAGCAATAAGGTCTTAATGAAATACCAAGAGCAGTGGGTCTGATTTCAGGAGGAGCTACTGAAACACTTCTCATAATCACCCAAAGCATTTTTTCCAGATGTTTGCTGATTCCATTCTCTTTGCATGGCACTGGTGTCCAGCAAGACCAACAGTGCTTCTGTAGCATCAACTCCTCCCTGGTGCTGCCCCATTGCTGTTATTAATCACTGCAAATATCTCTGCCTTTGGAGAGCCAAACCAGGGAGGATGTTCCTGGCCCTGCCTCCCTGTAAGAAACATCTCTAATTGCTCCTTTGGAACTGCTCTTCCTCCATCCATGATCCTTAGAAGTAACCTTGCTAGTAACCTTGCTTCTCAAAGGTCTCTAGGACCATATGGGGCTCTAGGACACCCTATAGAGGGGACTACACCATGGACTTCTTTATCATCTTCCCAGAGCTGACCACTGCTGAATTGCTATAGTTTCTCCTCAAGGTGCTTTTTATTCCTGCAGGGCCTCACACAGGTAATCTGCAAGTCTGTTAAAATATTTTATTATTTTATGTTATTTTATTTTATTTTAATGCAGTTAAAGAACATCTTTAGCACCTGTGACTTTTAAAGGACTGTACAGACTATATAGATTTACTCTAAATCAGTGTTCCATAGATAATCAGATCATCCTCATTTTAAAAGGGCATTTAAAAACATAATTGAATTTATTACTCACCAGTAATAACCACCTGGGAGGTAAAATTATCTCACCCAAGGAAAACTCATCCTGTAGCACAGCAGCCTGTCAGCATGTCAGGCATGCAGACCATGGGTTTGTGTGGTGACTTCTCTGTTAGCAGTAGGTGACAGGGCTCCTGTCCTTACTCAGCCTTCCCAAACCCAAATCCATTCCCTAATCCCCAGAGCTGGGGTGTCCATTTATTTATCTAGGAAACACTGGATCAGAAAAAAAATCTCAGCTAAAAGAAAAAAAAACTGTAAAGAAAAAAACCCCAAAAGTGAATAAATGAGGTTTATATTATCTGCCCTGTGAAAAGCAGAAGTCACAGCAGAAGGAGCAAACAGCCATGAGAAGGGGACGACTTTCATCAGCTACTTGAGAAGTAACTTACGGTACTTTTTGTTACTTTTTTTTTTTTTTTTAAACACATTTTTCTTACATAGGGAAAAGTCCTTAGACACACCTGGGCCAGAGAAAAACCCATCCTGCTGGGGCAATGTTAGGTTTATTGGAGTTCTGCCTGGGATCTTCTGGATACAGAACAGTGGGCCAAAGACCTTCTGCCTCCCAGGTGAGCACTCCTGTAGCAAGGGTGGCTGAGCTGGGTGTGTGATGACTTCTCACTCCCCGTGCTTTCAGTGCAACCCATTTATTAAACCACTGACACTGCTGCAGCCCAGGCAACCTTGCAAAAGGGAACTTGGTTTGTGTGCTGTAACTATTTATAGGAACTGCAAACATGGGAACCTTTGCATACCTGATTGTCCCTCCTGAAGAGTTTACACCCTGCTTATTGGCAGATCCCTTCACCCTTTGCTCTCTTCCCCAGGGCAGCAAGCAGGAAAATATCTGGAGCAAGGATGTGCACAGCCACCACTTTATCATCTCTCATGTTTTAGCACATTTGGCCCTCTCTGCACAAGGAATCCATCTGACCCTCACAGGGGGCAGGGTGATAAAATGTTTCCTTGCACTGAAAGAGAGGAAACTCCAGGAGGAATTCCAACACACTGAGTGCTGCAAGCAGCTGGGGGGATCTGCCTCCTCCCATTGCAGATGCTCAGCCTCCAGGATAGCTGGGAGGCTGACACTAATTTTTGGGCATTTCCAGCTTGCTTTTCTAAGCATTTGCTTGTAACATTGAACACTCTTTAGTTTCAGAGCAGAGTCTTCCACTGAAGCATCCTGTCCCTCCAGGGGGGTTTGCTTCTTCTTGCTCTCCCATGTTATTGGTACTTCAGTCATGCCAATAGATGCTTTCTGAAATAATGACTCCAACAAGCCAGGGTAGGGCTCCTTTACGTGAAAAAGGCTCATCAGTATAGGAAGAAAAGTAAGCAACAGTCTAGGCTCTCAAAAGATGCTTACCAAAACCCAAATGATCAGATACACACATTAATCATAATTGTGTGCCACCATTGCTTGAAAAGCACCTATGGCCACCTCTGCATATTGAAGCTCTCTTCTGTTCCCTTGTCTCCTGTGGATAAATAAGGTTTGGCTGCAATTATGTGGCAGAGCAAACTGAAAAGAAAAAGCTCATCTTCCTGAGGAAATACATCATTAGTGTGTGATCATGGCAGGGCCTTCATTATTTAAAAGCAACATCTTTCTGCCCATGATTTGTATTTTTTTCTGACAATCTCATTTCTAGCAATCAAATTAAAACCTGCATATTTTTCTACATACGGGTATTGTTGAAACTGTCACACCTCATAAGAGCACGAAAAGACAGATGAAAGTGCTGTGCTCCTTTCTGAGCAGCTGGGAACGGCGCTGAGAAAAGTGCAGCAATTGAGATTAAGAGAGAGCCTTCACAGTGCAAGATAACCCAGCTGCCTGGAAAATCAAATCTATTGAACATACAGATTTCATGCAACAAAACAATGTCTTGCTGATAAAGGAAAATAACAATGCTCATGCAGAGTTGTATGGTCTTCGATTCAATTTGGAGATAAATGGGCAGTCCTGTGGTTTTCCTCTTTTGAAAAAGTCAGGATTAGCTTTCAAATTGTGACTTTTCATTGCCTCTTCATGCCAGCTCTGAAAGAGCAGCTCAGAGATTTTCATTTGATGATAATATAGCCCAGAATTTATTGGAAAGGGGACTTGCATGGAGAAATAGGACATGCAGGTTCCCTTCCAGGGTCTCATGCTAGCTTTAGGTACCTCCTTCCTATCACCCTTCCTGTGCTTAAGAGCCAGCAGTGCCTTGTGAATTGTTTTGACATCTCTAGAGGAAAAGTGGAATACCACTATCCCATAATTTCTGTACTCCTACCTAATTCATGATAAGCAGTCAGGAATAGTAGGATCTACAAAGCTGATCAGAAAATGTTTTTCTCTCTGATGTAAGGTGTGTACAATATGAGGCCACAATTTCTTCTTTGAAACACTATTTGAGCCCAAATATATATATATAATTTTTTTAAATGGATATTTTCTCATGGAAAGTGAGACTCTTCTTTAAGTCTTTAGTTGGAATCTGCTTTTCTATTGAAAAATTATTTCACATAATCATTCTTTTTTTGGTTACATGAAAGCTGTTCCACTGGGATTTTGTATTCTCATTATCATCCAAATTTAACATTTCACCTACAGTGAATTTTTTTGTTCAGATATGAAGTGTTGATCATACCAATCCTTTGCCCTGTGGAAGCAATGAACACAAAAGCACTTTTCCAACACCAAGACTCAACCTTCCTTCCCAGACTGAAGAAATACATCAAACCTTAGACAAGAAATTATAAAATCTTCCTTTTTCTTTACTTCAAGAGACCCTGTTTTCAGTAACCTTCTTATAACCAACAGATATGTGCAATATTGAGTAAAGCAATAATTCTGGAGTTTTAGTTGGATATTAAAGAAATATGAAAGTCTTAATTCCTCTAGATCACACCTTTTATTTATGCATGAAAAGATGGCTAATACATTCTCTCCAATAGCCTTTTGTTAGGCATTTGGCATTTTAATAAATAAGTAATCACTTTTATTCTGGTTTTTTTTGTCCTGTCCTGTTTTTAAATCAATGACACAATACTTTACCTTTCACCCAATGCCTCCAGTGTCCTTAGCAACCTTTGTAAGAAACTTCACCAAAGAGTTTGCAAAGACCAAGGAAATAATTGTTGACCAGTTTTCTTTCAATTCATTCTTGTATTGATGCTGAAGACTTCAGAGAGAAGTCTTCCCAGAGCAGGCTGCTTCAAGTTACAAGTAGAGTCCCCTGCAAAAACCTTCCAAAGGTGCCACAGTTCCTCCCTGCTCCTGCTTAGACCAGCAATAATATATATTACAACTTGTAGCCCTGAAATTATCCTCTTGGGATGAATTCCTAGCACCACAGGTCCTTTCTTGGGAGGATATAATTAACAATGTTTTGATTCTCCCTCCCTTCTCCCTGGCAAATCTAGACTCAGGTCTTTACATCTGTGCCTTGGTATCCTCCAGCCTTTGTTAAAATGATGGGAGTTTTGGCCTTAATAACAAGCCATGCAAAATCTACATAATTGACCCCTTTTCTGAAAATCTTTCAAAGCTTTCTCTTTAATCTTTGAATATGCATGTGCAAAAGGAATGCCCTCATTTCAGCAGACCCCCATTGCATACAACTGCCTTCTTGCTGCCATGCAGAAAAAGCAACTAGGGAGTTGTAAGAAATGGGGGATTTTGCCTCCCAGATGCCCTACTTTTTATTTCTCTGTGATTTTATGTGAAGGAGCTCAATCTCTGTTTCTGTGCAAGACATCTGTGGCATTACCACACAAAGTATAATCCACATACCATGGAATATCAGGGTGACTGGGTCCCATATTGAGACCCAGGGGCCACTGGTGATCTCAGGGGCTTGGGTTAAAGGTCTGAAGCTTTTTTACAGCACCACCCAGGGCAGAAACATTTTTATGGCTGTCTGCCAGGACAGAGAGGTACCTTCAAGGAAGTCTGAAAGGTGAGAGATGGATCTTTGACTCAAAGATCTGGAAGCTGCTCATCAGGAAACAGGTAGTGCTAAGACTCTCCTGCCTTCGCCCAAGGCATGAGCTGCCAACAGGACCATTTTCCATTCCGGATCATTTGACTAATTTCAATGTTACCTGATTAGGTTCAGGGCTAATCCCTCAACACTTGTGAACCCAATTCAAAGCCTACTGAGTCCATGGCACATCTCCATTGATCCTGAAGGGACCTCGGTCCATTCCAGTGGAATGGATGTGAAACAGGAGAGGAGATTTTTTTGCTTTGATCTCAGTGTGAGCTTTTTTTTTGCCAAAGGCAGAGTTACAACTGTGGGAAATATCTTGCTGGTCTCCATGGAATAGCCACATTTTCCTTGCTCTGGTTCTCAGGTGGGTTGCTGAGAGCTGCTTGATCACCCATGGCAGGCTTATCCCCATATTTTCAGCCTGTTAATATTATTTAAAGTAATCTACAAACTGCCTTCATCTCCCTTTTCCAGGAATGGTGTAATTGTGGGAACTGGTGGCATATGCCACTGCGAATAAAAAAGAGAAGACTGCTGCATTCTAAATGGGAAGAGAGGGAATCTTCTGCAGAAATTCTGGCAGAAGATATCCGGCTGCTTTATACAGATATGACTCGTGCCTGGAGATCTATCCATGAGCCCCAGATCTTCCTCTTCCAAGAGTCTTCAAATTTTGTCAACAATGGATGGAAAATCAAGTTCTGCTTGTCTTCCCCAACTTCTCACAGATATGCTTCACAAAACCCTTCTTTTTCCTTTTAACATTTCTGTGTCATTCAGATATGAATGTCTTCTCAAGCACTGCACCATGGCTTGCTCACCACTTGCTTATACTGCTATGTTAAGTGTCCTCCTTCCTCTACCAATCCATCTAAAACTGAAAAAATTCTTCATTCAGTTACAAAGCTTTTATCTGCCAACAGAAGTGACAAAAATGGATTCTGGAAACAGACTGTGCTTTCGTATTTGTGACTAAAACCTGCCCTTCTCAGTTCCAGAAAGGAACTTCCACTTCTCTGTCCTCCGGAGCCAGTCAGTCCTTCTACTTGTTAAGAATCAGCTTCTCAAAGTCAATATTACCCACGTGTTTATTCAAAATCAATACTGCTTATTACAGCTTCTGCAATTGTGTCTCACTATCACTGTCTCCTAGTTAGCTCACAGCATTCCTGGCAGACTCCCAGCTTGATGTGAAGTGTTGGAGTTGCAAGATTGAGAAAAAGTGATTGTGAAGTCAGACAGAAATAGAGACCTACTGACGGGGGATGTCACATAAGACAGGTTGCCAAGATTTCCCTCATCTGCCTCTCATTCCCTCCTCCCAGACACAGACAACCAGATGAGACAGTCACGATCTTTGAAATCTCTGCTTTCCTCTCAGTTTCTGGTTTTCCTCCTGAAAAAACAAAGTGATAGCTCATACCTAGTTCACGGGTCACAGCAAGGACCAGCTGGTGCTCAGGAAAAACCCCATCAGAACAATGCATAACATTTTTGTACCTTGGTGCAAGCTCCCACCATCTTTAATGAGACCATTGTGCACAGGCAAAGTGTAGCAGATCCTCTTGCAGCCCATGTGCCATGAGTGCCACTTTCCCTTTTGTTGTCTGCACAAGACTGAGCAAAAAACCTCCACCAAAACCCAGGTTCCTCCATATAGAGCTGGATGAGCAGAAATCAGATTCACAGTGATAGCAGTGCCTGTGCTGGCACCTCTGCTGCCTCCCTCCCCCTGCTGCCATCCCATCCCAGAGAGAACACTCACTCAAGTGCCACAACTTGCAGGTGACACAAAGCATTTCCAAGAGGCATCTGCATGAGGGGCTACAAGGGGACCTTGAAGCACTGAATTAAATAGCATTAAAATGGCAGATTGAGTGTCAGAGCAAAGAGAGTTATGGGGGAGGGGGGAAATAATCTACCTGCACACATGCAATTATGCTTTTAAAGTGCTGATACCAGTCATGAAAGAGATGCTTGAGACACTGTGGACAGTTTCCTCAAAACATTGACTCATACTGAGTGGTGATGAGAAAGGCAAAGTGAGCATTAGGAAACCTAAGGGAAAGGATTGAGAATAAGATGCAACTTTCATTACATTGCTGTGGAAATCTCTGTGAACCTGTAATTTGAAGATTCTATCTTTTTTCCCTCTTAACTTCATCTTGAAAAACTAAAGAAGAGAGATGAGAGGCAGAGATGATCAAAGGTGTAGAAGGGCTTTTGCAGAACAGACGAACCTGAACAGAGAACTTTTGGGCTTGGGAAAATGATAAAGAGCAGCTAAAGGTCTGCAAAATCACAAATAAACAAATAATGCAGCAAGAAGGAATAGAAAAATAGTATTGTTTTGTCTCTCATAACATCGGAACAAGCAGGCATGAAGCAAGATCATCAACCATTACCTTAAAATGAACCTAAGAGAGCACCTTTCATACGGTGTGTCATTAAACTGAAATTGATTGCCAGGAGATACTGTGGAGCCCAAGGTGTAAGTGATTCAAAAGGAAATAGATACAGGAAATAGGCAATTTTAGAGTGATTAAGAAGCCTTTTGTGGCTGTTAAACACATGGGTCCACCTGAAACTTCTAACTTAGGAAGCAAATATATTCATTGCTGGGAAGCAGTATGATAAACACCCAAATTCCAGTCTGTGAGCACTCATGGGTGGACTCTGTATGATAGGCATGATGGATATTTGCCCCATGGATGTAGGGTGGCTCATACAGCTACACATGTTACAGACCCTCCTGTGGAGGAAGCATGACAACAAAGTGGTGGCAAAATAAAGCCTGGCATAACAAGAAAGCCCTCATGTCACCAGCAGAGATGCTGCTCCTCTGCATCAGCTGAGGTCATGGCTTATGGGTGGCCCCTGAAATAAATGTTTTGTGTAGAAGTTTCCAGCGAAGACCCCTGCCCCGTGTGTCTGCAAAAGGCCAAAATAAATACATTTATTTGTAACCTTCCAGACTTTGAGCCTCATTTTTCCATTGATTACCCTAAAAAACAGGGGCTATTTATACACATTATGGTCTATAACTGTCAGCCTGGTGACAAATCACCCACCCAGTGCCTTGTCAATGATGTGGAAAATAGTGGCCATATAAGCAGATGAAATGAAGTGGAAGTTAGATGGTACAATGCTGTCAGACTGTAGCCTTTGATCTTTAAAGGCCAGAGGTCAAATGTGTCTGCACCAAGAAGTGAAAACAGCTTGGGGAGCGCACCCTGGGATGCTGGGAGCTATGAACCAGCATCTCTTCTTGGGAGAGCTGCAGAATTTGTGGAGGTAAAACATGAGGTGCATGTGAAGGACACACCAGGGTTGGAGGAGCTCTAGGTAGAGAGGAATAACTCCAGTGGTCTGGCCAGGAAGAAGTTAATTAGTGTACAGAAATATGAATCCCTGGGAGAAGTAATTTAGGACTCATTAAACATCTGTGGGGAAATGATGCTCCTGCATGTAGCATGTTTTAGTGGGAAGCAGTACCCAGACCTGTGACCAGCAGAACCTCCTGTGCTGTTTGTTCTGTAGGAGTTTGGGTTTATGCAGTTCCTGGGGTGTTCTGCACAATGAGCAACCTCGTGCTAAGTCACTTCATTACTATGTTTTTCTATATAACGAAATACCCTTGATTATTAGAGGGAGAAATAAGCTATTTTCAGGCTATCAAAAGCACTGGCTTTTCCATCCCACCCAGGGGACCATCCCTCTTATTTATTTTTATTGACCCACTCTGCTTTTCCCATGATTTACAATTTTACAGTTGCCACTAACTGCACCTTTAACAGTGTCTCCTGGTTACATTCAACACATGGAAGTTAAATACTGAGACAAGAAATACACTGTAATTTTAAACCCTGGCAGGGTTCTTTTTGTTTGTTTTTTGGTTTGTTTTGGGGTTGGTTTTTGTGTGTGTGTGTGTGTGTGTGTGTTCACACCCACCAGCCCTCAAGCATCACATTTGCACCTCATGCATTTGACAAAAATGTATTTACTTGGATGCTGTACAGTGCCTGTTGTACAGAGAGATGGCAAAAGAGTGACATGTCCCTCTTCTATCCCTGCTGCCTGCATGAATAGCAGCCCTGGGGCTGGGACAACACTGAACTCTGGTTGTATTCTGCACAGAATGAAGCATCAGAGGGTGCAAAGCATCTCTGTATTCCCTTGTTTTGAACCTGCCAAGGGAGCTCAGAAATCACCCCACCCCCTTGGAGCAGCCAAAGAAAAAGAAATGTCATTTTTTGGATTCCAGCCTCCAAGGGGGTAAAGCACTTGTCCTTCTGCTTGACAGCAGGCCACCTGTTCTGCTACACACAGTGAATAATTAGCTCCACGTGATGTGCATTCCCTGTCTGGGATTAATCCTCTTGCAGTCACGTGTGGCTCAGCCTCAGCAGTCAGGGGCAGCTGCTGCCTTAGCCAGGTTGTCAGCACTGCTTATCAGGTAGGAAGGAAGTTCATGGCCTCTGATGGTGGCCCAGGGACTGCCAGCAAACTGTCTTTTCAGGGATGATGAAGCTGATCTACAGTACCCACACGGAGCAGCTCTGAGCCATCTGGCTCTGCAGATGCAGTGGGGCAGAAGGGAGCAGCAAGGGACCTCAGTGCTTATCTGAGGGAGGCTCCTGCCTTTCTCATGGGACCCTGACTGACCTCCCAGACCTCTGCAACCCCCCCACTGCAGTGGGATGAAAGGGTAGGTTCCCTTTACTCCATCTAAAAAAAACCCAAAACAAACCAAACCCAAAATAAAAAAAAGGACAGTCATCATCTACTACTGAAAAAAAACCCTAATATGCTTTGAAAGACTTCAGACATCCAAGACTGAGCCTTTCCCCCCAAGTCCAGCCTGAAGGTGTAAATTAGGATTACTCTGGGTAAAAATAGTCATTAAGGGAAGTATTTCTTTCATCTGAATTCAGACATGTCAAAATCAGGTGGCTAATTTTAAGTTAGTCACCCCACACTATGCTTCCTCCGAGCTGCAGGTGTCCAGAGGCCACTCATCTGAACTGAGATGTCAATTTTAGGATGAGATGAATTAGCTGTTGGAGGCACCTACCACTTTTCATCAACTGTAGGGAGACAGTAGGGTGAGTAGCCCAGAATTAGAAATCTAATTTTCAGATGTCCCAAACTAGGTCAGTCCCTTATGGGCAGGGCTGAGCTCCTTAGGCCAATGCTCAAGGGACATGAACACAACCAAAGCTTGTGATGGCAACAGGGAACTGGATGAAGGGAAGGGCAAGAGCATCCTGTATCTGATAAAGGAGATTCAAATCTGAGTGAACTGTGGTGATAGATCCAGGACATATGAAAAATAAATATTATGTATGAAATATAATTGAATAGGGTGCACTGCTTTGGGAATCTAGCCCATGGATGCAAACACAAGATGACAGAATGTTAAGAGTGGACAATGAAGCAGAAGAGAAGGCACAAGGGGTAATCTGAGTGCAAGCTCATGATCTTTTATTTCTTTCCACATGTTCTTACCAGCTTTGCACCTATGTTGTCTGCTTTAGGTTTGTATATAAATGGTTTTATCTATTTGCAGTTTAAAAAACAATGCATTAAAGGCATTTTAGGAGAAAGTGTCTAAACATAAAGGGTTCCCTCACATTAGGGTAGCATAATGATATTCAAGGTTTGGATTAAGGCATGACTGGTCTTCCTTTTAAATATCGTGTTTTATATATGTAAAATAAATATTTATATTTTAACCTCCCGATCTGCACCTTGGTGAACAGCAATGGCAGGTGCATGAAGAACAGTGCCTTCCAGCAAGCACTGTCAGCCTGGAAATCTCCTCAGTGGGTGGGAAGAGAGTGGGAAACAAACCTCAGCATCTCCTGTCTCAAAGGTGCTTGGCCACAGCTGTGGAGCAAGGGGCTGTACCATGAGTCAGAGCAAAGTAGTGCTCACAGGACTATATTCATCTGCTTTTTTCCAATCAATTGCTTCAATGAGATTATCACAAACATGATGGATGGGATCACTTAATCCAGTTAGATGACAGCTCAAGTGGATGGGTAAATAAGGGGAGCTGAGAGGCTGATGGCCTCTACTGACCCGGAAAGCAGCTGGTCAAGGTGGCAGCTTCCAATGTTGCTCTTGGAGTGTTTCTTGAGTTGACCTTGCTAATGAAATACATGCAAGTAACATAAGAGATGTGTAATTTCAGAAAAAGTACTTGCCAGCAGAAGGCCAGATGGAAAAAGTGGCAGTAGCTACATTTTCCTCACCTTTATGAAAAAGTAAAATGTTCTTCATTCAGAAAAACGATGAAAAAAAATGATGGTTGACAACTCTGCAGAAGACAGAGGACAGGACTCTGAATACAGGGTTGATTTTGATATATTGTGCTGGAAGTGGTAACACACCACTGGATTTGGGAAGGTAATGCAGTGCAGCTGAGCTACATTTAATGAGGGTGCTCTGCCACCACCAGATCTGCACAGCAGCCAGTCCTTCCCCAGCAAAATGCAGTCATTCCTGCCTGGTGTTATTTGGTATTAATCAGCAGAGTGCCCTAATTAAAATTTAACACCTGAATTAGAAAGATTTTGATCATTAATGACTGCATGCAATGCCACACTCAGCGTGAACCATCAGATAAGCATTTTCATCTCACGTGCAAATCCTGCAGCTGGAGAAGGCAGCATTTGGGTTGGTTTTGTTTGGTTTGGTTTTAAATTGAAAAAATTCCCCTCCTTACCCTTGGTAAAACTAAAAATTTCTCCCCCTTTCTAAGAAAAAAGAAAAGATAGTCAGTGAAAAGCATGAGTGTACTAATGTAAAATATGTGATTCATTAGTGTCTGATCAATGATTAGATGTGACGTTCATCTCTGCCCTCTTACAAAGTTTTATTAGATGGAAAAACTAGTGCTGCCAAACAGGGGAGGGCTGAGATCTAGAGCCCTGTATCTTCACACTGAGTAAGCAGACATCAAAGGTCTTCTCAAGTAGGCTGTGGGTGAGGATTTTGTTTCAGGAGGGTGAGAACAAATCTTCTTTCAAAAGCCAAAAAATGCAGGGAATGAATATGCATTTTGCTGACACCGAGTATTTAGCTGCCACAGTCAGAAAATATAACTTAAAAAAAAAAAAAAAAGCAGAAATGAGGAGCAGAAGTCCATTCTCATCAAATAATCACTACGTACATGGGTATGTAAATATAGAAATAGACATTGAAATTTATCTATCTTGCAGATGTTTCCAAAACTTTAAAAATAAATAACAGGTTTTTATAGTCTGCCATAGCCCAGTCTTGTGAGATAATTAAGCCTGATTGCTTTCAGAGTAGCCTGTTAGTAGGCTTTAGTTTTTTTTTTTCAGGGGTCATTTAGCATTTGCAGTGTAGAAAAAACACTGCCCCAACTCATCAAGCCTCTTTCCATGAACAAGTCTGCTTTGAGAGATGATATGAAGGGTCTGCATTGCACCTCTCCTGGCTCACACTGCCTGACACCAACTATTACCCAGCAGTTCCTACCCTGAACATGGGCACAGCTCCTCATTACAGGTGCCTTGCCCTTCAAGCTGCTCACATGGGGATATTTAATCTCTGGTGTCTTCAGAACTTGTCCCACCTCCTTGTAGTAGGGACCATGAATGTGGTGTCCTTGGGTAACACGGGCAAAAATTTCAGAGTGTCTTCCAACATCATGAAACAAAACTTGAAATCTTCCTATGGACCTTTCACTATAAAATTTGCCCTGGGGAGCAATGCCACCCCTTCAGGCTCTGCAGGAGGAACCAGTGACCCATTGGGTCCTTTCTGAGCACATCTAGGGTCCGTGGACCTCAGAGACCATCCTCAGAAGATTTGCAGGAGTAAATTGTTCACCACTGGTAGAGCTGAAGCTGCTGTGAAGATGAGAGGTTGCAAAACATCCTTGTCTTCAGGGTGGTGAGGGGCAGAGCTGTGCTCAGCTCCAGGGATGGACCTGATGGCAGAGGGGCTGCACACTGCAGCTTCTCAAGAGCCCTGGTTCCCAAGAGGAGCCAGCCTGGGAGAAATAGGAAGCAGCTGTTTTGTGCAATTATTTCTTCACAATGTGTGCATTGTAGGAGAGGGCGTGTGTGTCCATGTAGAACCTCTCCTGTGACTAGGAAATGGGCAGTAATTGGGTAATTCCAGACTGTTTCCTTGGGGGAGGGGGATCCAAATCATACAGTGACAGACAGATGAGTGCAGCAATTTACTTCCTCTCCCCCAGCCATGGCTTTTCTCTGATGAGCTGGCAATGCTGGCTGCAATCATGTATGAACTTTAGTTGGTTATGTCTGAAAACCAAACAAAATTTTGGCTGTTTTCTGAAATCAGCTCTTGCCTTAAGTGCCTTAATTTACCAGCTCTGCTCTATAGTTTGATTGCACTTGTCAAGTGGAGAGCAAAAGTGTCAGAGAAACACTAGAAAAAAACACAGATAATGCTTGATTCTAAGAGTCTAGAGGGTGGGAGATGAGTAGGATATACAAGAAGAACAAGACTAAAGTAATATCACTTCAGACTATTTGAGAGGTGCCAGCTTTCATCACTGTACTGTAAATCTTACAGAATTTAATATTGTTTTCTGAAATCCCCAGAGAATTCAAGGCTCACTTTAAAAGACATAAATGTCTTGCTCTTGCAAGGAAGACAATGAAAATAACTGCACAAATTTAAAATTCAAACAAATAGAGTGGCAAAAACCCCAGACCTACCCCTCACCAAACTTCTTTCCTATTCCCTACCCATCCTACAGGACTTCTTATATAAGGAGTTTGGCAGTTTGAAACAAGGGATAGCAAAATTAAAATGGTAACTTGAAACTGTTTAAAAATAAAATTTGTGGGAAAGCTTTTGAGTATTTTTGCACAAACATTTAAGGAATTCTGAGAATATTTATTTAGTTCTGTTAAAATGCCAAAATCTGAAAACCAAATATCCCATGAAAGATACTCAGCTTTAAAATATGCAAAACCAAACCCAAGGAAACATAATCATGTTTTATTTAAAACACACATACACACCCTCTGATGAATTGGTAGAGTGACGGAAAATCACTCTACAGCAAAGCCTGAAGTTGTGGATGTGGTTACACAGTTGCCCATTCCTCATTCTCACGGAAGACCATCTGCTCCTGCTTCTCAGCTCGGATGCTTGCAGACGTTTTTAGCATTTTTTTTAACACACACATCTCTGAGTAATTCCCTCACACACCACTCGGAAACCCTCAGTCCCAGGATGGCTGTATTTCTCTCTTTTAAAGGACAGGTAGCAATTAAATGTCATTAAGCTTCAGAGTTAAAATCCCCTTGAGTTGCAGGGCTCAGATTGCCTCTTCCATGGTCCTGCTTCTCTCCCAATGCAGGAACATGCAAAATCAGATTTCACCCAGGTTTTCTTCATAAGGGGCCAGACATGACACCTTTTAAAGAATGATAATTCTGAGAGGACTGATGAAGTCACTAAAGAAGCACTGACACAGTGCATTAGCAAGGGGCCAGTCTGATCTGACCTCTGCCTGGAATGCTGAATGCTGTGGGATTGCTTTTCCTATCAACCATCCTGCAGGGAGCAGGAGGGGTCACCAGCTACATTTTTCATGCAGTATGTGAGGGTTTATGGGTGACTGATGCCTGCTGATCTTTGGGGCTCCATGGGTCACTTGTAGTGAGAGGCACTGCATGTGGTTGAAAAAATAATTGTTGGCCAACTCTGGATTGCCATGGGGCAAGAGGTATTCAAACCTGACTGAGCCTTTCCTGAGGTGGTGTGGGGCAGTCACACCATCTGCTGAGGACACTGAACTTGGGGCATAGGGCCCAACAATGGTAGGGGCATCTTAAAATTGCTGGGATTACATCCAAGAGAGTTCATCCACCTTTGAATCAGGAAAGCAGTCATGCAATAATCAGTCTTCTCCTTTCCTTCTGGAAAATCACTGCCAAACTCTGAACATCCATTTCACATGACTATTAGTTTGTCCCAGTGATGCAGCTTGAAGGGTTTACCACCCAAACCCTATATATTTAGCAATCTTTAATGTCCATAGCTTTAAGATCCATACTCTTATAAAACACTGACAAAGGTTCATTCATGTTTACAGTATGATCAGTGGAAGCAGCATATTTGCAATCTAGATTACAACAAACTTGTTTCCTCCAGACAGCAAATTTGACTGAGGAAAGCAAAACGCCTAAGAAACCTCTCAAAAGCTTATGTCTCAAAGATCCATAATGGGTATTGAAACCTGTACAGTGGTTCTAAGACCTGTACCAAGATCTGGAGTGGATATAGAAAAGATTCTCCCTCATGCCCAGGCCAGCTGAAGTTTCACAGCAGCTGGAAGGTTGGTTTTTTTGTTGTTTTTTTTTTTTTTTTTTTTTTTTTTTTTTTGTTTGTTTTTTTTGGTTGCTTTTTTTTTTTTTTTTAATATTAGATTGGAAGGGACCTCAAAGATCATCTGGTCCAGCCCTTTAAATAATATTGTTTATATGATATATATCAACATCTCGTGGACCTGAGGCTTAAAACCAACTTGTTTGCCAACAAGTCAGATCATTCTAAATGACTTTGGTCTTTATCAGTTCAGATGAACTTTATCCTGTTCTATACCACTTGACTGACTACATGGTCAATGTCATAGGCAGGGCAAGGGTGGACCTCATGGACTTATCTCAACTGGGACAACTGACCAAGATGGTTTCTTCTTCTTCTTGATTTTCTTTCCTTTTCTAGCCCATAAATACTTGAGTAACTTCATTCTCAGTGGGATTAGCAGGACAATCCCTGTTGACTGGTGATGTCTTGCCCAAGCACCTGTCATTTGTGAACCACCCAACCCCTGACAAGTCCTGAGAAGAAAACAGCAGCTTCTTTAACTGCCCTGGAGACCAGCAACACAAGTATTGACAAATCGAAGGAGCACAACCTTGGCAGCTCTGCCCCAGTCATGAAGTCAGCCCTCTCTGTCCACACCAACCACTGCACCTTGCCAACAACAGGAGTCTGTAAATGTATATTTTATTTTAAATGCACATTGCTCTTTTGGAGTGAATCTTCTGGTTATTTCCACTAACTGCTGAGTGGTTCATCCCACAGACACGTCTTGGTTCACCTGACCTGGATTCCTTCCAGGTAAACCTTAACTGAGGCACTGCAGAAGCATTACAGAAACACACTTATTGTGCTCCAGACACTGATGGGCCTGACAGTTTACAGGGCATGGCTAGAACTAGTCTAGAGTAAATGCCTTGAAATTATTCTAGTGTATAAGAGGGGTCCTCAGCACCAACTCTTTCACTTTATAGACTTCCTTCTGTTGGGTCACACTACTTGCTAAGGGAACACGGCCAAAGGCTTCAAGCACTGTGAATCTGTGATAAAACTCATTATTTGCATGATTGGGTGACATTATGAAATGGTCTGATTACAAGACAATTTTCCCCTTGTACAGAGAAAAGGATCCCAGCTCTCCCAGCAATAGTATAAGACAATACATCTGCCTAAGTGGCACATAAGAGACACTCACGAGCTTAGCATGGCAAGGACCATGACTCAAATGCTGGCAAATACTAAAACATTTGATACTGCATCTTTACTGCTCTCTTTTACCCCATTTATCACAGAAGTGGAGTACAATTGCCTCCTCCTTTTGGTTTATACAACATTTGAAGTTGTCAAGGACTTTGCAAAGGTTTCAGAGGTAACATTAGACAATCAGGTCTGTATGTCAGCATGCTAAAGTACTCTTGACTGATAAACTTGATAGAAAAGCCTGGTTTCAGTAGAACAACTATGGAAAGGATGAGCTGGTGAATAAGGTCTTGGGCTAAAATATATAACAGATGGAAGTTCATTTTACAGAGCTGAGAGCCCTCCTGTCCCCACTCAGCTGTGATCACTCTGTGCAGTCTGTTAGGGAACAGAGCTGCATAAACAGAGCAGGGATTATATATAGCATATAGCAGGCATTTGTTTTGATGAAATGTACAGTAGTATGGAATTGCCTGTATTTTCAGCACATCATCTGGGCCCTTCAGCCTTATGCCTCATCTTTTTTTTTTAATGCAAGCTCTGGGAGATGTGAGATTAAAGTTCCCAACCTTTGTTCTTGAAGAGTAAGTGTTCAAATGTGAAATTCAAAAATGAGAATGAAAAAAATAAAAGAAAAATCCAATCACAAAACCCACAACCTTTCTGCTAATGTAATTTTTAGGAAAATACCATTAGGGAAGGAAAAGGACTCATGAATTTGAGTGTATGGATCTAGCACTCCATTATATTGCAGAATTTAAGCCCTTTCTCATACTGTCTTCATCTGCCTGTGAGTGGAGGTACAGTTAAGGTACTTGCAGTGTTAGACCCTGTATGACAATTGGTAGAAACACAACTTGAATGCAATTAAGACCTGCAGAAAAATAAGAAAGGGGAAGTTCAGGAGGAAAAATTCAATTTCACTCTGCCTGTTGTTGAGATCTGACCCAAGGTGTCAAACAGGCTGCATAACAAAACCCACAACAATTCAACAAACCCTCTATAGCCAGAAGGGGCCCACAGAGGGGAGAGACTGAAAAATTAATTCCATCCACATCTAAAAAAGAAGCAAATGTCACTGAGTTAGGAATAACAGGGCAGGGGGCATTGCTGAGGTCTCTCTGTACATGGTCTAACCCATGCACTTTAGGACAAGGATCAGAGGTAGAGATGCATCAAGACCTTTCCTTTTCTCTGAGTAATAACATATTTTATAAACAAATATACAACTACTTGCATATAGTGTTTAATTTAGATCCTGTCTGTTTTCTTATCATAAAACCCTGCTTCCTTGTGGCTTTTAATGAGACCTTACATCAACTGCTTGGCTGCTCTCTCCCAGGCTGTGCTGCTGCAGCAGGTTGGTTGACTCCCTGAGCCCAAGAATTGGGAAATGAGAGGTGTGCTTGTGTGGGGGGAGTGTAACTCATGGTGGATTTTGGGGTGTCTTTGAGCAGCACATCACTGACAGGCTCAGCCCAGCTCTGGATATTTGCATTTCTAGGAGGGATGTGCTCATGTCTGAACCAGAGCCCCAGCAAACCACCTGAGAAAAGGTGACAAAAATACAAAATGCAGGGAAAGGAGACTGAGCTGGTCCAGTACCAACCCACCATGGGCACCTTACTGCAGCAGCCTGTATCCCTGTATCTCTCCCTCTGGAGATGTCCAAAGGCAGCTGCCTCTCCATGCCCATCTCACTGGGATTTTCAGCCCTCCCTCCCAGGACTGGGTTGCCAGGCTCTTAAACTATAGATACAAATTGGGAGTTTAAATTAAACAGGCTCAGTCCCACACCTGGTACTTAAGTATTATGAAACAGCCTCTCATTACACAACCACATTGGGTTTTGTTTGTTTTTTTCTCCCTGGAGGGCTGTTGCTTCATTTAGGACACACAATGATCTACTACTGAGAGTGAACTGAGGTTGAGTAACTTAGGTGAACATAGACCTACTCAGTCTAGGAAGTGGACAAAGAGTGTGGAAGAGGTGCAAGAAGAAAAAGTGATCCAAGCTTAACTCAAGAGCAGGCAGCTATATGGAGAACTGAACAAGGACTCCTGTTAAACATGAGTTCAAAAATTTTGTAGTTTTTTTTTCATCTCATGCCAGTATGGTGAGACAAGTTCACAAAAAGTGTGGCTGTCTGGAAACTCATTCTTTCCCCTTTCCTCATCAATCAGTATTATAGCATCATCTTGGATTTTAACTTCATTAGAAACGAGGAAAAAATTCTAAGAAAAAAACCCAGTTTACAGTATTATGGAAACTAAACTGTCCATCTGAAAATGTCACAATTTTTTTTTTTTTCCTAAAGGTAGAAATCTCTTAACATATTTCCTGTCTACAAAAGCCAGCATTCTAGCAAACCCCCATTTTCTCCTGACCATGGCACACCTTCTGCCCACTGTTAAGTCTGGTGAGAATTGGACCATCAGGTCTTGTTGAAGAGCCTGGGGGAGACCTGGACACTGCCCCTTCCTCTACCACTGGTTTCCCACATGGCACTGAGCACCTCTCTTAACTTGCAGCACCCTCACAGCCCATGCTTTCCTCTTTCTCCAGGCTGAAATCAAGGGGAAATCCTGAAGCTTTGTCTGGCATCACTGAGCACTGAAGTCTGCCTTAGTAGCACTACAAGTATTTATAGCATTGTAGAACACTTTGAAAAATCAAGTTGAAAGTGTTTCCAAGTAATATATCTAAACTGAGTGGATGTTTTTGACCTTCCACCCTTTTGTATGGCAGCTCCTCATCTGTAAAATGGTGGTAGCAGCATCTTCGCTTCTCGTGGAGGAGTTTATAAAAATGGCATTTGTGAAAGTCTCTGACAAAATATAGCAGAGAGGACACTAAAAGCACCAGTGAGGAAATTTTTAATTCTGCCTTCAAAGCAGCATTTCAGTAGCACTCAGTAATAGTGTGCAGCACTTTATCCATGTTCTTTTTCGGTTGCATTTCATGTTTGATTTTCCAGTGTCAGTCAAACAACAAAGTATAAAAGTTTTTCTAAGTGACATTTTTCTATATTCAAATGAGAACCAAATTGGCAAGGAAATTACATGATCCTAATTATGCTTTGTGCATATAAATCATCTGTGAAATCATTTGAAACTCTTGTGTGTTTGGGATCTTTATCAATGAGGCAGAATAATTACCAACAAACCTCCATTAAGCCTCACTTTAAAAAGGACTTGTTATTAAATATGAACACAATTCTGCACTTCAAAGTCAAAATTACTCCCCAGCGGACTGAGCAGATATCAAGGCTTGTATGCATCAATGTGCATATCTCAAAAACATTAAATTATAATTATTTTGTGTTTAAAAAAGGAATTCCCCATTTTATCAAGGCAACAGATTGCTGTGACCTAGAAACAAAGTTAAGCCTGGTCAAATGCAACACAGCGGTCAAACATCCAGCCTAAATGTAACGTCGATAGGCATAAAACAAACATTGATATAATTCTCAGTAATGCAGATTCTAAGTAAACATGGAATATTTTATCTGCCCCAGTAGCAAACTATGTATAGACCAAGCAATAAAAGACATCAATTTCACTCGTTGACCTGGTCCAGTGAACAGCGATAATAGATCTTGCAAGACAGGCTGAAAAAATTCTATTACTGAACATCAGCAACTAAATGCTAAATTAAAAGTTCCTGTAAACAGATTCAGAAGATAAATAACAACCTCTTGCACAGCTCAGTGGAGAACCTCACCACACTTTTTCAAGAATGTAAATAACCTTCTCCTGATTTCACAGCTGATGAAACAAGCTCTTAGGGGTGAAGCCACCTGTCCCAGCTTGGACAAAAAGCTGCCATACATCTGCTGCATGTGCTGGCCATAACCCCCATCCTGGGGTGACCCAGACTGCTCCCCACATTTATTCTGCAATGCACGTACCCATCATCACTGAGTGGCACTGGAAGAGCTGCTCCCTCAGACCTTCTACAAACAGATGAAATGAGGCACCAGGAAGGAGCCTGTGTGCTTTAATCTGATTCCCTCACAACTTTTTATAATTTGTCACCCATTTCATAGGTGAGCACTAGAGTCCTCCCCAGAGCAGTACAGATGAGACAACACTCTCAAAACAAGGATAAATCCTACAATCCTTGTTGTCATCCTGGGTGTTCCACCTGAATCCCTTGGTCCTCTCAGACAGGCTGCCCCTGAGAAACTGTCACAGGTTGCCCAGGGAAAATGGGGATTCCCCATTCCTGGAAGTGTGGCCACTTGGATGGGGTTTGGAGCAACCTGGTCTAGAGGAAAGTGTCCCTGCCCATTGCAGGGGAGTTGGAACTAGATGATCTTTAAGGTCCTTTCCAACCAAAACCATTCTGTGATTCTGTGACATATTGCACTGCCTTTGAGAAGGGACAATCCCTGTGGCCTCCCTGGGTGTCCCATCTGAATCTCTGAGGCTGTCCCCATTCCTTTTTAGCAGCAAAGCCAGGATCTGCAGACGACTTTGCAAACTGGAGCTCTGCTGCCCTGGGAGGGTGCAGAACACGGCATCGGTTCTGCTGGAAAAGGGAGGACCAGAGTGTGCTCCGGTCTCGGAGACCTGGGCAACCCTCCAGAAAAGCCAGAGCCACAGCTCCCTCTGCGGGCTCTTCCTCCAGATGGTTGCAAGCACCTTCCCTTCACATCCTCCATCCTCCAAAGGGCTGAGCAGGGGGGGAGGGGATGCTGCCCACCCTGCTGGGGACAGCCGTGAGGGGACCTGGGGGTCCATAGGCAGATGAATGCATGCAGACCCCTATGAAGTCCCTAGGTTAACAAAGCTGTAGTAGGATAATGCTTGCTGCAGGATTTGTCACTTGATTAGGAAGGGGCAAACCTGTCTCAGGCCTGAGATGATACCGGGAACAGAGAAAAGTCACTTAGAAAAATAAATGCTTAAGCTTTCCACTGGACTTATCCCACAAATCAGGGTTGTATTTCTCCACACTAGAACAGTTTCATCCTTCCCAGTTAGCTGGGGAGAGAGCTGCCACATCCCAACACTTGGGAGAAATCCATCCCTCCCAAACACGAAGGGATGCTGAACACATGGGGCTCAGCCCTGCACAACACACCCCTGGGCTGCCCAGAAAACCTGAGAAACTGCAGTATCTTACTGTGCCTTTCTCCCTGCCCCAACCATCTCCTGCTCTCACTTCAGGAGTGAGTTTGAGCTGAGCCCCTCTTTTGCAGAGGACAGATGTCTGTCCCATCTCCCCGCTAGGGACAGTATCCCCAGACACACCTTGGGATGTCCTCAGCAGCCAAGCAGCACAGCTGGCTGCAAACAAGAGTTTCGCACCAAAGCTGCCTAAATGTTAGAAGGAAGATTATGGCTCTAGATCTCTTTTTATATGAGATTATTGCTTGGCTCTGACAATAAAACCTCTCATGATTGCCCACAGTGGAGTTGTTCTTACACAAAACATCACTCTCATGCTTTCTATAGAAAAGAACACGAACGGCTATTGTAAGGGTGGAAAATGGAAGAGGTTGTGAATGTGTATCTGACGTCAAATACAGGTGCACATTAACACTTCCTTAGAGACAAACTACACCTCATTTCCCCCAGCTAACCCTTCGTTAGCTTTGTGACACTTGAAGGGATGGGAGAAGGAAAGGCTACATTGCCCAAGCTAAAGCTGCCAAGACCAAGATGCCAAATCTACTGCAACAGCCACAGCTTCTTTATTCAAGGAGTATTTTCTGTGCATCAGAAGAATCCAGGGGGGGTCCCATTCTTCTCTTAAAATCCCAGCATCAACTACCAGTGCAGAGAAAGACTCAATGTGTAGACACATTCCACAGCCTTGCAGGGTGCTGCCAGCTCTGCTGCTGCCTGTAACCCCACCACTGTGACACATGCCAGCTCCCCAGCCTGCTCAGTAGACAAAATGGATTTGGCATTCCCCTCAAACAGCCTGATGCCCCAGGCATCCTCACCCAATTCAAGGATGCTGGGGCTCCTGAGGACATGGATGCTGGGGCTCCTGAGGACACGGGTGCTGGCTCAGCCTCTCCTGGCTGCAGTGTTCTGCTGTGACAGACACTGGCCCGATACAGAGCTTCCTTCAAAGCTTAATCCACATGGGAGTGAAACCCCTGCACTGTTAAGCTTTAAAGGATTTAAGTTTGGAGGCATCTCAACACTCCTATTGCAAAGGTCTTACCACTTTGGCAGTCACAACACTTAGGTTTAAAGCACTTAATTTCATTAGTGAACCTAGCCCAAGGGCCTTATCTCTGTGCTCTCTGTCTGGCAAGAATTGATCTGAGATCTGCCTTTCTATCTTCAAGTGAATGTAATTGAGATTTGAAACAACCAGGTTTAGCCTATTTAGAAGCATTAACGTTCTGCAAGAACAGAAGCTCCATTACTTTAACATCCTACATCTGAAATTCCCTTGTAGCTGTTTATTGACCTATAAAGATGTGACATAAATGCACCCTTGACGTGAAGAAAATGGTGTGGCAGGTATGACATTTCTCCCCGAGGCAGCTACTGCAGCTTCAATTATCTTATCTGCAGGAAAAGAGGCTACAGAAACCTAATCACTCCTTAATTTACTTATAGCCAGCCAAAACCAGACCACTCAGCAACTGTGCTCGGCATGCTGTTCCTGAACACCTCCCACCACAGGCTGGAAGTGATTATCAGGTGTCCTAACAACCATTGCACAACTCAGAAGGGAATAACAGGGTTGCATGGTCATTTCTGACAAGCTAGCATAATTTTCTAACCAAGAACCTCTGCTACAATACCAAACATTTGGAAAAAACCTGTCTCACCATCACCACAAAAAAATCAAACCCTGCCTGTCCCTAAAAGGTTGATGATGTTTCTTTTTTGACCTGAATTAACCTGCAATTTAAGACACCATATGAGCTTTGATGTCAATGCAGAGATTATATTGATCAGTCAAATTGGAAAGGGTAATAGGAAGAGAGGAATTATCATTCAGGCAGTAGCTAAAGCAAAGAGCTGTAGGAGGAAGTACAGACATACTCCCTCCCCCTTACATATCCCTCTTCTAATTACATTTAGCTAATCCGTTCAATTAACATTGATGAATTTTATGATGAAAAGCATAATGAATCCATTAAACACAAAACAAGTATTGGCATAAACCCTTTTCACCCCAGGAAGTGAATTACATCAGGAGAGCTACAGTAATTTACTAATAAAGTGATCTAATGACAAAAAGAAGCCATTCATTTTGTGGCCAGTTAAAATTCAGGCTGGTGGAGGCTGGATCCTCCAGATCAGATGCTGATGCTGAGGGACTTGTTCCTCTCCCAAGCTGCAGCATTTGGCAGCAGAATCAGGCCAACACCATATGTCACTCACTGCTACCTAATAATAATAATGTTACACCAGCACTATCAGTGTTTTTCATCCCCCTGCTCCCGCTAGACTATTTTATAAAAAGACAATTTGCTAAGCAGTTACTCACTGCTGTATAATTCATAGACTCTCCTGAAAGTTTTAATGAGAAACCACGGAAGCAGGAAGAGGGAGGTAGGGGCTGAAATGACAATTTATAAGGCACAAAAGCCCTGCTGTAGCAGCCTTCTCTCCCGACGTCTGCCTTACATTTCTATCATCCGCACGCTAAATTTCTGTGTCGTGCATTCCCTTAACAAGACTATTCATACAACTATGATAAATAGGGGCATAATCTGCAGCGATTTCAATCCTTCTGTATGCCAGCAGGAGTCTCTTAGCAACGGTTGTTAGGGGCAACACCAGCATCCAGCATCTTTCACAGAATTCAGTGGCAACTGAGCTTCCACTGGTTTACGATGGAGGCTCCGGCTACACCTCAGAGAAAACAGAGCCTCCCTTCCCCCATCCACAGATCCAAGCTGCTGAAAGAGACTCTGCACACTGTATAAGGCTCAGCAATTATTAAAAATGATCAATGCAGCACAATCCAAGCAGTCATTCTGGCTGTAATGTGTTATCCCAACTCCTATAGCACTAGAACTCCTATCCCACTATTAGCTGGGTTTGCCAGATCACAACAGCCTTGTCCTCTCCTCAGCCTGCTTAAAATTCACCCCATTGTCTTTAAACTGGGCCAGAGAACCTCTCTAATGTGGTACAAAGAAATCCTTTTACTAGTCCCCTGTTGAGATGTGTCACTGATGCTCTTCCAGAGCTGTGGTTCAATGTCTATGCCTGTAAAGCACAGCCATGATCTTACTGCTCTGTTAATTTTTTATTTGTGCCATAACCTAATGCCATCTCCTGACTGCTGAAAATCCCACGCAAGAGAAGGTGTACACATTCATCTGTTTTTACAAGATGCCATTTTCTTTTTCAGTGTGAACACACTCAGTCCTCCTCAACCAGGACCCTCCAGCATCATGCCACAGTACTGGAGGGTCTTCTGGATTAAAGGAGAAAAACCCAAAACCTGGTAAAATACAGCCAAAAAGATGATGTGGTCCCTGTGCCAATTAAACCAAAGTGTGTATTGAGCAACGTCAGCTTTAATGATGACATCTGTGATATGGGCTTAGAAGGGCATTGGGATGCCTCTTCCCTGGGGATTATATTAATATTTAATCTCAAATCAATTACTGCATTGCTATTCCCACTGCTGTCCTTAAGGCTGTCAGTGTCAACCCCTTTTCTGTGGCAGCTGACATCTCAGCCTTTAAAAATATCCCCAAAACCATGTACACAAAACTCTCTCTGGTCTGATATTTGGCATCAAAAGGGCTTGCCCTGAAGTCACATCACAATGTTTTGATGAATGGCAAACTTTTCTTATTTAAAACAAAAAAAATCTCTGAAATTTTCATAGACCTTTTTTCTCAGTTGCATTGGAGTTACTTTATTAGAGGGTATGCCATTTCCCTGGTGTTGTATTTGTCTTCAAGGAACACTTTTTCCTCTCTCTCTTTTAAACTTGCGAATTCTACCCAAGCCCCACATTGGAACAATATTTATATTCAAACTGAAAAGAGCAAGATGTGTCAAAGTTTTGGGTGGCACTCCTTTCACTATAAGCAGTTGCACAGCTGTCAGACCAGCACAGTAGATAAAATATTATTTGCCATAATGCCATCACTGGTTGATTTATGGATCTTATGTCAGACCTAGATTTGACTTTCTTTGTTTATCCTAGAGTTGAATCATGATTGTCCCTCCCACGAGAGCTACTCAGGTATTTCAGGCTTATATTGGCCAGACAGGGAATTATTTTGCTCTGCTTGGAATTAGCATCACTTGCTCAACCTCAATCAATATCCTTCTGTATCTCTCAGCCTTCTTTCCTGATCAAACCTTCAGGATACAGCAAGGAGCCTGAAATTCCCTCTCCACAGCCTTCAGAGACTTTTAGGTGAGGAATTTTCTCTAATTAATGTTAGAGCCCTGTAATGTAGATGTTATAACCTAACCCTGAACCAGCCATTCTAACCTCCTCAGAGGCAATGCAAGGAATGAGACTTAGCAACTCACCCTTGGGATGAGTTGTGTAGAAAGGGAGATGATGGGGCCTTTGGACATTCAAAGGTTGACATTTAAGCAAAATTCATCTTTACAGCTGAGAGGAAGAGCAGGACTATGAAGCAGAAAATAAATAAAAAACCCTCATCTGTACCATCACCTTATACAAACAGTTTAGGGTTAGCCATAGCCCTTCCCATCTGGAAAATGGGAAATTCTTTCTTTTCTCCCAGTGTTTCTCTTGCCTTTAAGTATCTCAACTCTTCTGGGAGGGCACCATACCCTGGGTGTATTTCTACAGTCCCAAGGCCTGTGCAGATTTCCTATGAAAGGATTTTCACATAGTGCTCTGACAGCCCCTTGGGCTGTGCTTGGCAGTAACAGCCCCCTGTGCAAAGGAGGGTGAGGAATTATCTGAGAACAAAACATCATCTTGCTTCAGCAGGATACTAAAAACATCAGAGTATGGAGGTGATGGGAACAGCAGAAGCAGCACAGTAACTCCTTTTCTGACAAACATGTGAGCAATAGAAGGAAAGACAAAATCTTCACTTCTGAGAAATCAGTCACCTGGTTGTTTATAGAGTGATCACAGAGTTGTTCAGCCCCAGTTGCAAAGTTATTCAAGTCCTGGGTTAAAAATAGAATGGAAAGAAAGAGAAAAAAAAAGGGTAAGAATGGAGTGAGGAAGAACCAAAAGAAAAATTTAAAAAACAAACAAACAAAAAAAAAGGAGTAAGAAATACTATAGTTCATGAAAATATCTCTTATTTACACAATAACATGGTGGAGAACAGATACACTGAATACAAGGGAGCCCAGAGCTGAAATAGTGGTTTAACCAGCTTTGCAAAGAGATACCATGTCCCAGGTGGATGAGGCTGCTTTATCCCTACATGCCAGTCACAGAACCTTGTCTCTAGCTGCCAGCAAGATCCACAATCATAGAATCATAGAATTGGAATTGGCTGGGTTGGAAGGGACCTCAGAGATCATCAAGTCCAACCCTTGATCCACTGCCGCTGCAGTTCCCAGCCCATGGCACTGAGTGCCACATCCAGTCTCTTTTTAAATATCTCCAGGGATGGAGAATCCACTACTTCCCTGGGCAGCCCATTCCAATGCCTGATCACCCTCTCGGTAAAGAAATTCTTTCTAATATCCAACCTAAACCTACCCCGGCACAACTTAAGACCCTGCCCTCTTGTCTTGCTGACAAACAAGAGTTTGTTTTTTTTAATTTACGTATTTTTAAATTACACTTGGTAATAAATCTCACCCACAGATCAAATTAGGATTTAAAGATTGGGGTTTTTTAAGTTTCTAGATACAAAGAGGTTTGAGAAGATAATAGTTAATACACCTTAAACCTACCAGATCACTTTATGTAACTGGTGCCACCTCTTTGGTATCTTCAACATGGATGTTCTTTCTGTGAGGCCATGCATGATCTGAGATGTATTTGACTTCTTGCATTTGACATGAAAAAGCAGTCTTCAGGAAAATGCTAGCTGTAGGTTTTCATTAGCTACAGAGCAGATACAAATTCTTTTGTGACTGGAACTAATGCAGTCTGCAAGAAAATCAATGCAGGTTCACAGGGAAACAACCAGGGAGTTCTGGGAGTGCACTGCAGCCTAGCAGAGCTGCTCTGCTAACACTGAAAAATGCTCACTAGCCACTCTTTTGATTGTGCTTCCTTTGTAGAACAGCCAAGGCTTCCAGACTATCAGGAGTGCATCATGCATCTTCCAAACACATAAATCTTACACTCATTTTTACTGTCTGCTCTGGTGTTTGCACGATGGAGACTGATATGATTATTCAGTGCTGGATTCAGAAGTGAGCATTCTCCACATTCACTTGGATTATCAATATGAAAAACATCCTGGAAAGTCTGCAGACTAATTATTTTAAGATGGATTTTTTTTTTCCTGTCTCAGAAAGTTGCTGGCTCTAATTAGTACACACCTCTGTTCAAAGATACATTGAAGCATCTCTTCCTGTCTGCAAATCAGTACTTCCAGGCGTGGTATTTGTCCTAGAGCTCCTTTTTATGTTCATTTCTAATGCAATGTTTGATTGAGTTTCTTTAGTTTAAGAAAACTATAAAGCTATTACCCCTCATGATGCCAACTGAATCTGTATGGAAGGAGGAAAAAGTAGCTGGTCCTAAATCAAGGCAATGCTGGAAGAAATACACATATACCAGAAGAACACAAAAAGAACATGAAAGTAAATGTGTAATTCATACAAAGCTAAATGTAGTGCTGGAAAGGTGAAAAAAAAATGCAATGCACAGAGATAAAGCTTGATTGTATCTAGAAGAATAAAGAGCTTAACTGATACAAATGGATTCCCTTCTCATCTGGGACCACGACTGTTGGTGTGAAAAGCCCAGAAGTAGAAAGTACATCACTGCTTATACCAAAATGCCTATATTTATGCTAATCTGCAAAACACAACATGTAAAAGTCTGCTACTACATTTGGTGAATGAAGGAGTAATGGTCAAAATTGAGTATAAATAGATACTTGCAGGTCAGGAATAATTTTTTGCCTGGGACAGCCCTGGGGACACACCACGGTGTCTGTATCACACCACTGAGTGTGTCTGCCTCTCCTGAGCTGGAAAACCCTTTCCAACTTCCTAATGATTATTACAGGTTTAATAATTCAGGCTGAAATTTTTGTTTTGGATGCCTGCTTCCAGCTGATTATTCCATCCTGCCCCTAAATTCAGACAAAGTTGCAGATGCTTATGAGAGTAAAATGGGAGGGTAGTGAGGAGGGTGCAGGGATGGCATTTTGCAATATTCCCAGTAATCTGCAAAGCTGTAGCAGAGTCAGGCCAAGCACCAACCACTTGAAAGTTGTTAAACATGGTCTGTGCATCATAATCACTTTGTAGAGTTTTGCTATTCCAGGGAAATCTGGTCACTGAGTTAAAATGTGAATCCTGCAAATGCAGGGGAAAAAAAAAGTTTCCTTTTTTTTTTCTTGGTAAAGAGAAGGTGTGATTATCTACTTCTTTGGCCCCAAATAGCCAAATGCGTGAACTTGCAGTTTGCCTGAAAGTTCAACAGGTGGATGCTTTCCTCTTTGAGCAAGAGACCCAGTTTCTTCTGCTTGGAAAAGCTCCTCTTGCAGTGATTGCTCCCATGTGCTCCTGCTATTAGGATTTAGCAATAGCAAAGGCAAGGGCAAGATATGGAGAAGGAAGATATGGAGAAGGAAAAAAGAGCCTAGAGGGAGAGGATGACTTGGAGGTGATAGAAAGAAGAGATGCATGAGAACTAGGAGAAAGTAGGGAGAACTGGGCTTAGCTGAGAATTTAGAGAAAGCCTGGAGCTACTAAGGAAAAAGTAGAGAGCACAGAAATGTGTCTAGCTGGATAAAGAATATGAGACAAAAAAGGACTCTAGGAGAAGAAACCTGAGATCTTGGAAGATAATTGTTGAGGGAGAGTTAAGCTGAATGGGGAATGACCATCAGGGAGGCATGGCTGAAAATCAGGGCAGGAGAGATGGGCAGAGGAGTAGTAGGAGCAGGAGCAGAGACTGGCGGGGCAGGACACTTGTGTAGCTTTGGTCCTGCAGTTGCCCAAGGAAGCTCAAGGCATTTCTGAACTTTCAGGTGCATGACTGTGGTGCTCACTTTTACTCATTCCCTTTTTTTTCTAATTACTGTATTAAAAGCCAAAGAACAAGATAGTTTCTTGAGGCAACAGCAACATCTCTGGCAGAAATCTCCCAGGATTTGCTGCAGGAAGCTGTATTTAATTCTGTGATTACTGATGTGCAATGATGGGTCAGCAGCAGGGCAAGACTCAGTGCACATGGGGTATGGTGCAAAGGGCTTGTTACTGAATGTCAGTGCAGTTGGGTATCTAGGACAGCATACAGGAGCAGGTTCATAAGCAGGTATTTTTGGATGTTGCCACTAAAACCAAAGCTCATTGGCTTGGTGAGAAAAAGCCCCAATAACACAGGGTGCTCTAAAGCAAACCTCAGGAGGATGGCACCAGGCTCTTCTCAGTGATGTCCAATGACAGGACATTGGGGTAATGGGTGCAAAGTGGAGCACAGGAGGTTCTGTGTAAACATCTTTCACTGTTGGAGTGATAGAACACTGGGACAAGCTGTCCAGTGAGGTTGTGGAGTCTCCTCTGGATGGAGACATTCAAAATCAGCCAGGATGCATCCCTGTACAACCAACTCTAGGTGATCTTGTCCTAGCATGGCAGTTTGGACTTGATGAGCTCTTGAGGTCCCTTCCAAACCCTATCAGTCTGTGATTCTGTGATCCCATGTCAGGTCTTCAACAGTCAAGTCCCTGTAGCACAGAGTGATGGGTCTGGTTGGATTTCTTGGGAACACAAGGCATTGGAATTCCCTCCACCAGTGCAAATGAAGAAATATCTAATAAGATTTGTACAAAGCACAAAAGAATGCTAACAGAGAAAACTCCCCCCTCTTCTCCTCTCTGCTGCCTGCTACCAGGGTGCTGAGAGAGGAGCCCTTATCCCATCAGATCAGGATTGACAGGCTGATAGATTCCTCACAGTGCTCACAAGAACTACAGTGAAGATGAAGATAACATTGGGTATTGTAGTGGCACACTGGGAAAAAAAAAAAAGTAATTTTTTTTCCTGCAGTTGGAACAGCAGTTGAATAAGTGGATTGTAAGGTAAAATAAGACAAGAACTGAGGTCCATCAGACCCCACCAGGACAGCCTGCTCCAGGATATAGGGCTTATTGGCACTGTGTAACAGGTTCACTGTCAGCTCAGCACCTGCTTGGATGCTTCTCGGTTTAGGGACCAAGCATGACCAATAGTGATATGTCCAGGCCATGTTAGCACCCCAAAGAGGATAGAAACCTAAGCAAAGATTTTTCATTGCTGGCTGTGGACTTCCGTTTTAAGAGCATCAACTAAGTAGTATAGGTTTTCCTGGGAGTGTAGCAGTGCCAGAGTCTGATTTGAACCCCAAAAAGGATAAGTTTATTCTCACAGAATTACCTAAGAAAACTTTAAAGTAGGTACAGATGTCAGATGATCTCAGCATTGCTGGTTGCATAAGTATCTACCAGGTCTCTACAGGAAGAGATTTATTGATCCTGTGTGATCCCACAATTTCATTATTATCACTACAGAATCAGTTAGCATCCAGCCAGCCAAGCTGTGAACCTGAGCTATTGTTACACCTTCCACAGCAGAGTGGCTGCAGCCTCCAGCCAGCAGCACCTGGATTTGTGAAGAATGAAATAAGAACTGATTTTTGTTCTTTCCCACACGGAAGACAAGTAGGTGAACCAAAGCAGACCAAAAACTCAAGCTCAATATGCAAAGAAATCCAGGACCAAGCAGATAGTGATGTCTTTTAGTTGGCCACAGCCCCAACAACAAGTTTTTAAGTGCATTTGCAAAGCTAAAACTGCAGAGTGAGGAGGGGGGAAGCTACTGATTTGGGTTCAAGTCATCAAACTAGAAGTCTTCACACCTAAGGAAAGAAACAAAAGTTATACAGCCATAACACCCATGCCAACAGCATGGCAACAGGGTTGTGCTGAAGGTGGTGCTGGTTGGGTTGCGTTGATGCTTGGGGAGATCCTGGATGGGGACAGAGGCAGCTCCTGCCATCACAGGGACCTCTGCTCCACAGCCATGTCTGGCTCCTTGGCTTAGGTAGTAAATTCTGCCATGAAATACAGATGACCTTTAACAAATGTGTCTTCTCCAAATATATAGTGTCAGTCACAGCATGTTGGGTTGTAAGGTCATGTTTGTCTCCAGCTATTAGAGTAATAAATGTTATTAACTGCACCGATAAAGAGCAATTCCATTCTGACTGCTAACCTCATAAAGGAAAAAAATATTAAGTAAACCAAATAATGGGCTGCTTAATGACATTTTTACACCCACGTTGGTTTATCTTCTACCTTTTGACTGTGACTCTGATGGCTTGTGATGGGACATGGTTGCTTTTGCATGCTCAGCATTTGCCATCCCTGCTCTGAGGGAGGGAGGTGTAGCAGCTGATTTCCATTTCAGGGAGGAAGGAACCACAGCATCTCTCCAACACTGCTGAAACCTCAGCAAATATTGGTGAGTTAGTAATTTTGTTATATTCCAAAGCAACAGGGGTTCTTTGCCAAGTCAACCAAAAGCAAATCCTCAGGTGACAAATAACCTCTGCTGAACAGATAGAGTTGCAAAGGACAGGGCTGAAATTAATGCTGAATTAACTTAATCTAAAACACCATCTCTTCAGAGGACTCTGTTGCTGAGGCTCAGAGTGAATGGTGTTGTGAACACATATCCAATAGGAACCACATGGAGAATGCAGCCCTGTGCAAAGTAGTTCAGTTTTCAGAAAACTTCAACCAAACTGAACTTCAAATGTACTATTTGCTATTTTCTTTTCTTTGCAGACTTTTAATCATCAGCAGAACATGATTTATCTCTTAGATCATCTTGAAGAATTCACTTAACATCAATCATTTTATTCAAGAGCTTTTCTGATTTAGCAGAAAATGCTGTAACAATATCCTGAGGCTGAAAGCTGAGGTTTGCAATATAAATTGAGACGCACATTTTCAACAAGAATAATTAATTTTTGGAAAAGTTTGCCCAAGAACTCAGTGGCTTCTCTGTCAGCTACGGCCTTGAAATAATGTTAGATTTTTCTAAAGGACTGGACACTTTAATGTCCAATCTTTGGAGTGAAGACAGGAACTCAGAGATAATGTTTATGGGTTATGCTGGGGCAATTTTCTATGACTTATGAGTCTTTTCACTGAAGCCAGGATTTTCCTCATGTTTTTGTAGTGTTTATAGCCCTGTTACCAAACACTCTATGCCATTCTCTAAGCTTTGAAAGCAAAGCTGCATTTATTGTGTCTTAAATTAAAAGGAAACTCGAATAGACACTTCATACAAAATATTCACAGCTGCATAAATCAACTCAAAGAGAAGATTAGGTGTTTAGTAGCAAGAAAACATGAGCTGTAGGTGTATGCTTTGTACCTTCATTGCTTTGTGCTTCTCTTGTGAAACATTTGGGATGTCCTAGGACAGCAGGTAATTAGGCAGATAGTGTACTGCAGCAAAATAAATGCCACACACTCCCTCCTCTCTGGACAGCTTGTAATTCATGGTTTATTTGCTATCTATAGTAGAGGTTTTCCTGCAAAAGCTGCACTGCCCTGATATGGAAGCTGTAAAAACATTTAAATATCAGAATTTAATCTGTAAAGACCCTTGAGTTGCAAGTGAAAAGATGCAATCAGAGTTTAAGACACATGGGAAGCAAGCAAAAGATGAAATGGACACCAGGTACATGTGTCTACTTATGTGCCTTCATACTGCCAGGTTAAAAGCAATAGCAAATGGCTGCACACAGCAGCACAAGGTTCATTGTCTGAACCATGTTGCTGGCTGGGGAACATGAGATTGCACCCTTGGGTTTCTTTTAAACCAGGGGAATTGCAGCCAGCATCATGCAGCCCCATGGAGCCTGGAGATGTGGCCTGTGCCTGGTCCTGCATACAGCACCCATTTCCTGTGAGAGGGATCCCATGGGCTCCTTCCTTCTCATTCGCATCCCTTTTCTCTCTTCTCATTCCCTTGGCAGTCCTGAAGGGTTTAATAGGGGCAGGTGCCTCAGCTGATGTCCCAGTGAAATGTTTCACTCCCTGTATCAGGTGCTTCCAGACCAGCCTCTCTGAAAAGCCAGCAGACTCCTGCCAAGTGGATTATGTTGTCAAGGCAACGTTTTCCCTGAAAAACTGGACAAGAGAGATCTTATCATATACAGAGATTATGTTACCTTAAGTGATCCTCTGTCATTACATCTGCACTTAAAAATGAGGGCCCAACATCTGCAGATGGACTGTAAATTGCTCTCAGGGGCTCCTTCCCTGTCTCCACCTATTTAACCAGAACAGCTTCTCAGGGATAGTGTTTGGTCCTCAGTGGTGGCAGTTTCAGCATTGTTTCTCCCATCCAACCAAACTTGTTCCAGAGACCACAGCTTCTTGGAGAGGAGCAAGGAGGGCAACTGGGGCAGTAGCCTCATTGAACATCCCAGCAAAATTCCTTTCACAAAATCATAGAATGATTTGGGTTGGAAGGGACCTTAAAGACCACCTAATTCCAGACCCCCTGCATGGGCAGGGACATCTCCCACTAGACCAGGTTGCTCCAAACCACATCCAACATGGACTTGAACACTTTCAGGGACAGGGAAACCGTATCTTCCCTGGGTAACCTGTGTCAGTGTCTCACCACCCTCACACTAAAGAGTTTCTTCCTAATACCTAACTTAAATCACACCTCTTTCAGTTTGAAACCATTACTCCTCATCCTATCACTCCATGCCCCATAAAAAGTCCCTCTCCAGCTTTCCTGTAGCCTCTTCAGGAACTGGAAGGTGCTTTAAGGCCTCCCTGGAGCCTTCTCTTCTCCAGCCTGAACAACCCAAACTTCCTCAGCCTGTCTTCATTAGAGAGGTGCTCCAGCCTTCTTGTTCTTTTTTTTTTTTTTTTCCCTTGATTTATTTTTCAGATAGATTACAGATCGGTTAGACCAGCCTGGAGGGAAAAAGCTCTCAAAGAAGGTCATCAGCTACATGTTTAAACTAGAGATAGTAGCTTTGTAAAAAAACCTACAGACACACATGGTCCAACACACACGTAGGAGTTTATCTATTTATACACTCAGATATTTAAGACTATTTCAACTAATCAACATATCATTGTGGGTTCATTGGTTAAAACCTTCCCTTTTACTTTCCATCAGGTTTCATTAGGACCATCTGGATTCCTAGCCTGGCTATGAAAGAAAATTTCAATGAACCCTTTTAAATTAATTGCCTGCTAGTCTCACAAGTGATGGCTTAAGAATGCAAATGAGAGGTTTGCACCCAGAGCCTCCTCATATTTGTGGATGAATGGAGAAGCATCTGTCCCATCGAGGGTCCATGTACATTTGACAGTTTTAAGGCCAGAAAGGAGAAAGCTTGATCATGCATCCAGATCTCATGACATAAAGGAGAGAGGGCATCATCCCTTCTTGAACAAGGGCTTCTCAGAAAGAATGGCCAAAACTTTCTCCAAACTGCTGAAAGTACCTCTGTACCTCAGCCATGTGGTGTCTCAGACAGGATGTTCTCTTTTTAGCTCATGGCACACGTTGCCCTGCTATTAAATTCTGTGTGGTTGGAGCAGTCTCCATAGTCCATTACCAGCTACTGGAAAACCAGAAACAATATCATGTTTTTAACACCTTTGGGTCTCCTTTTTGGGTGGATCTTGGGCCCCTTCTTTCAACAGATGGAATAAATAATTTGCATTATTAGCCCCTCCAGTGTCCTCCTGTTGACATGGGGCTTCAGGCCCCTGGCTCCCACCCCAAAAACTTCAGTAATGTCACCTCTCATCATCCAAACAGCTCAAACACTCTTGGAACAATTCATCCCCATGTTTTTTTTTTTTTCTTGAACAGCTATTTGGCCCCATAGAAAAGACCTTCAAAAAATGGAAAACAAAGGGCTATTTCAAGGAACCTTTCAAAGTATGGTAGCTCAAGATGTCTTTTTTGTGTATGCTTTCCTGTTTTGTGCCCCCTATTTGGTATTTAGCCATTTAAGTCCAATGTGCTAAAGGCTTTTTAGATGCTTCCTCACATCCCCCCAAAGGAGTCTGTTCCCAGGCTGTGCTGCCATGTGATTTTCTTCATCATTCACCTGTGCTTGTGAGCACTAAAGTGTCAATTCTAAGCAGAGTGAGCCCCTCTTCCCTGTCTGTGACAGCTAATCCAGTCCTTACAGAAAACCAGCCTTATTATAATAGCTGCATTGTGGCTTTGTCTGTTTCTCAGACTCCTCAGGGTAATTGAAAAGTGAAGCCAGTTAAAGCACAGGGCTAACTAAGATAGATGCTGATTTTGGCCCCCATTTATACCCGACTCCATGCTTCAGTTATTTATCTGTGTTATCACAGGATCCAGGAGCAGCTGGCATGAAGCAGCTGCCATGCTGCTGACACTAGAAAGATATTTTTTTTTTATGTGTTTCCTCACTTGTAGAATTTACAGTCTGAGATGCTATGAGGGCAGACAGACAGACAGGATGGAGGATCAGAGAGACAAACAGATAAGCCATTTTCCAGCACTGAGCTGCCAAAATTGCCAGATGTCTTGTGTCAGCCCATAGCATGAGTCCCACTTCACCCAGAGCTGCCTGGTCAGACCCAAAGGTACCCTGAGCCCCTGCATCACAACTCTATCAGGCACTGCCACTTCCTCCAAACAAATCTGATCAACTGCTGTGGTTTTCACCAGTGAAATCAGAGCTTTGAGAATATCAACCCTGGGGACAGTTGTTTCTTATCCTAAGGGCTGCATCTCCAGTGTGGCTGTAGGGCTGAGGGGGTTGTCCTGTGGTTGGATGCCATCAGGGCTGTTCCTCACCTTCTGCCATGTACCTTGCCAGCGCCACATCTCCTCTGCCGCCAGAAGCAAGGGCTATAGAGCAACCACCTGAGCATCAAACAGCCCCAGAGATGCTGGAAAAGACAGCTGGGACAGAGCTGAAAGTCCCATGGTCCCCCTTGCACTTAAGGATGAGGATGGGGTCAGGCATGGAGGTTAGGCAGGTCAGGTTAGGCTCATTCTTAACCTCAACCACCAAGATTAAGCTGAGATGTGGTCTTTCCAAACCCACCTTTCAGACATTAGCAAGTCTATAGAAGGGAAGTGTGTTTGATGCTGCTCTTGTTTGGTCAGTGATAGTGAGCCTGAAGGAAACATATACAGTGTCCCCTATATAGGTCCCTTATATAGGACCATTTTCCCCCCTCTCTACAGGCAGCTGAAGTGAAACACACTTAAAATTGCTGTGCTGGAGCCTCAGTTCCATTGCGTGGGAAAAGTCACAGTAACTGAAACATTGGCTGCACCCCCTGGGTGGCTGTGCTGCTTGTCCTGCATGGAGAGAAGCATCTGCTGAGGAGGAGTTTCACTTACTATGTACAATTCCTCATCCTTTTCTTCATTGATAGCTGCCCTTGCAATTTATTCCAGACCACTGTCAGCCTCAATTTTTTTCTGCTTTTACATCCAGGCAACGGGGAAAATAACTTCAGTACAAAAGGTAACCATGTGGAGGCAGAACAGAAAGGCCACTAAAGGCAAGGGCAGGCTTTGAATATGCTCCTCCTTGGAAAGATTTAGCCAGATCACAGGTTGACCTGGCGTTTGTTTTTTTCAAAGATTTCTCTTTCTCTCCAGCCAATTTATTCCACCTGAATTCTGAACAGGTTGTTCGTGCCCTTATGCACACTAATAAGGAAGACTTAAGTCTCTGTAGCAGAGCAATTTGGCAGTAGGGGACAGACCAGGTTTCTCTGACAGATGCAAATATTTACACCAGACACCAAACATGTCACAGGGTCAAGGAACAGAGCAGGTGCAATACCAGCATAAAGCCACATAATGTTTTCTTTGGCTCCAGGTTCACATAATTGATTGAATCAGCAGATAATCAGTTACATTAAACACTCTCTAAATCTTCTCTTTGTCAGCAAAGATGCAGGTTCTTACAGAGAGAGACAATTTAAAGGATGGGATAAAGTTATTTCCCAGAGTCATGGGTAAACACAAACATCATTATTTAGAGAAGTCAATGCACACATTTAAACTATCCACTGTGGCCTATGGCACAACCCAGGGTACTCATAAACTGATTGCCTCCTTGAATTTCTATGAATAAAGAAAAGAAAATTTTACCACAAGTATGGAGTGGGATTTTCCCAGCTGAGAGACACCTGATCCCAGCCAGCTGCCTGGGCTCCCTGTTCTCTTAATGGAAACAGGAGTGTTGAGGTCATGAACTGCCTTGTCCTGTTTTAGCTAAATTGGACTGAGATGAGTAGGGTCCTCGAAACATCTGTTTCTGTCCTTTGATAATACAAGGTGTTGAGACAAACAGCACAGATGAAAGCAAATATATCTATGGTAGAGGCTACATTGGGTCAGGTGATTTCCCTGCTCAGCATCCAAATGAACCTTGCTAAGCTGTGGTAATGAAAACCAAACAGAGAAGTTATCAGGTTTCCAGCTTTGGCCAAAATATTGAAGTTCTGTAGAAATCTCTCTCTTAATTGACCTATTTACAAAGTCTCATTTCACCTGGTTGTCCAAGTTTCCATTCTTCTCTATCCCACCTTTCTGCTAAAAACCTTTGCCTCCAGGCTAACCCCCTAAATCTATTTGGTAACACTTCATCCTGATTTGTATCTCTTGAGAGGACTCATTCCCACCATGCTGTCCATAGAAACACTTGTGGATCTGTTCAGAAAAAAAAACAACCAACCAAACCAAACCAATCCAAAACCCAACCAAACAAAAAGCATCAAAAAACCACCAAAAAACCCCAACACTTTTTTTGTTGTTTCTATTTTCTGAAAGCTGCCAAGCAGCAGACAAGTTGTGGTCCTATGGTATGAAAATCCCAGAGCACAACTCACCCTTTAAGAGACACCTGGAAGACTTTTAACATCCCTATAATACACAAATAACATATTTTAACCAGCAGACCAAGGCTTACTGTAAAACTGATGAATCTGGGCCAGTTTATGGAAGGCAATGTAGACACCTGGCTTGAGCAGCTTTGCTCTGATGCTTGTTGGGAGACATCTCTTCAGAAGAAGGTATTAAATGGTACCCTGGGGAGGTCCCAAAGAAGGAATGATATTGCATTCCTTGAGGCTCTGGAGGGTAGTTAAGTGCTGGGTTTTCTTTTCATCTTCTGAAATAGCTCTACCTGAATTGTAAAAATGGAACACAAAATGTTCCTTGAAATGAATTAGCTCCTGAGAGGGAAGAATTCATGGGAGAAATTATGAGATTCTGCTTGCCTAGAGAAGTGCATGGAAATTGGGTTTTGCATGTAGATCAAGGCAATCACATCCGTGCAAAGCCACTTGTACCTAGAAGCCTCTCTCTGTTTATACATATCCCCCCACTCTTCAGTCCTCTTCAATATTTATTTGGCTCCTTCTGTTGAAGAGAAACATTCCTCTTAAGTCAATATCTGTATAAGGTTGGATGGAAGGAAAAGAGGATGAAATGCTCTGACTTTGCAAGTACATAGATAAGAGGAGGCCTAGAGGTTGTTTTTTGAGCCTATATCTGTGTCTCCACAACTGTTTGCCTTACTTGCAAAACCAACTATCTTAAGAAAAATATACTCTGAGATCAGCTGAGAGCATTTCAGAGATGCTGGGATGAATCTGTGTTTAGGGTTTTAAGGACAGCTTTGCAGGATGCTGTTTCCCTTTAACATACAACAGCCTCCACATTAATGATGAAAGTTGCCTCCTTGGAGAGCTAAGGAGTAAAAAGGAATCTAAAGTGTGCAGTCCCTTTGTTGTGCTTTGGTGGGAAGAAAGGAGAACATCAGCTGATGCTGTCCCACACTGTTTTCCTTTTGCTGGCTAATCATTTCAGCATTTCCACCAGGCAGAGTAGTTTGAAAGGACACTTAAAAAAATAAATAAATAAAAGAAACCCCAGATTTTCAATGTGTGGCTCAACATAAATAAGTCATGAGCAGAGGAGCTCATTTCAAATTCATAGAGAGGTAAATGAAAGGAAGATGGGGGGGAAAAAAAAATTGCCTTTATGCAATAAGCTTTGCATCTCTCTCAGGTGTAAAACTTCAGTGGCTTCAATGGAATTGCACCAGGGATGAATTTGATACCATATATTTGCCTTAAAGAGTTTTTCTGCCCCAAAGCAATAAGCTGTCCCTGAGGAAGCAATAAGGGCTCTGATAATGGGGCAGGGTTGGTACCTTGCTGGCTGAGTTAACCAAGTGACTGATGCATGAGTGGGGCAGGAGAGGACACCAGAGGGGGCAGGTTTGCAGAGGGAGGCTCCATGTTGTAGGAACAACTTACACTTCATGTTGTAGGAACAATTTACATTTCATCATCTACACACTTTGCCTGACTCATTATTCCCCCTGCACCTGGAGATGAAATGAGGACAACTAGAATTGAACAGTCTGCAAAATTGTGTTGGGGGCTCAAATGAGTCTTAATTCTGCCTCAGGTCTGCCTCTGATGGGGAAGTGAAACTTCACTGGGATGACAGAGCTGGCAAGGCCACCCAGTAAGGTGAGATCCAGAGCCTTTTGACAAACCTCTCCTACTTGCTCAGTGTTGACTCCCACTTGTCACATTTTTGGTTCCTTCTACTGTTATTTCAGCTCCCCTTACTTGTGGTTTGTTGGGTTTTTTTGGTTTTTTCCCCTTTTGGGGTGTCCAAGACACAGAAGTTCAGACCATCTTGGCCTTCAGTTTCAGCCCTTGTTGTTTAAGGATTTGCTTTGAGCTTTACTTATAAGTGACCAAGGCATTTCAGGGGACATAGTAAAGGCAGAACTGAATCTATTTCATGTATTTTGTACCACACAGGAGCCACAGCTGAGATTTGTGTGCAGAAGGTACTCAAAGAGGAGTAAGCAACTGTTTGTCCAACAGACTTACAACATAACCAGAGAAAAAGGTCAATTAATATTATCAAACACTGAGAAAAAGGAAATAGGTGTGGTAAATTCAACAAAGACAATACAGGCATCTGGTGAGAGACATGGGGAATTCCTGCAAGCCCTGCCCCATCACCCTCAGCACAAAATCATCCCTTTGCCAGCAGGACCCTCAGATAACACACCACTGATTCCATAGCACTGCCCAAAACTGCAAGGCCAGGGAGAAACCACAGAAATGCAAACAACTGGACAGCTGAAGACAATCTTCCAGTCTCTCGTTCATCAGATGGCATCAGACAACAAAAGTAAAAACTGTTTCTTGCTGGGAAAAACCTGTATTTTAGACTAAGTATTTTGGACAAATCCAAACCTACTGTACATCAATCAGAAGGAGGATCTGGGTACCAAGCTTAGGCTCTGAAGGAGTAAAACTGCCTGCCAGAAGAATAAAAGCTGAGGGTCTTTTTCTACTTCACTTCTACTTCATAGAGAAAAACATGGGTGAGAGAGGGGAAAAAATTAGAGCTCTACTGCATGTCTCTACATGTTTAAGGAGAAAATACTTTCTTTAGAGTGATGTATCTCTATCAGCCTGAAAAAAAAGGATTCAACAGCCACAGCAAGAGAAGTGTGAGGAGAAACTCAATCAGTGCAAAACAAAAAATGGTTCTTACAGTGTTTACTTGATGAAAACACAGCAAGTTTAATGAAATCTGTCACTGCCTCTCTAAAGAATGCCTTTGTCTTCACAAAAGCACTGAACTACTTTAATGGCATTGATTGAGGTCAAAGTGTACAAGCCCTTCAATGTGGTGACACTTAGGTTACTATAAAGAGGCTTTATTTCAAATGCAGGAATTTGGAAAGGAGAGTAAGCAACTTTCCTGGATATCTAAATTCAGGCTGGAGATTATCTTGGTATCAAAATTTAGGTTAAGCTTTTCTTAAAAAAAAAAAAAAAAAAAAAAAAAAAAAAAAAAAAAAAAAAAAGAGAGAGAGAGACAGAAGCCTGAAAAACAGTTAAAGCACAATCCAAAAAGTTAAACCACTATAGGATATTGCTCATTAGACTACAGTCTAAATGCAGACTTTCTTCTATTTCTTCTATTTCTTGAAATGTAAATTCCACTAGAGTTAACACAAAAGGGTATAAATGATGCCAGTTCAAGAGTGACTATGTCTTCTATTCAGGTCTCCCAATGGGAAGTTCACAACTCCCAACAAAAGGCTCTGCTGATGCATCAGCCACACCAACCATCCAAGTTGCACCCACTTGCACATGAGAACAGGACCCTTTATTCCACTATGAAAATGCAGTAGAGACTTAAAAGGTTGATTGTAAGAGGCAGAACATCTTGCCTTGCAGATGAACAGACTAAGCATCCCACACTACAAATCAGTGGCTTTTTCTATGGCTTTGTCCTATAGCTCTAACTCACACAAGAGAGTTGTCCCATCAGCTGATGAAGACTAATTGCAGAAATGAGAAGTATCCATAAGAGAACAGCAGCTGAACCAGGCCTCAGCACATTTACAGAAAGAGATTAGTGCTTAATGGGTAGGAGTGTATCTTTGAGAGTTGGAAAAAATAGAGTAAATCTCATTTTTAGCCCAAGATCCACTAAACTGTTTCATAAAATTCTCTAATACTGTAAAAAGTATGATCCAGAATACATCCCAGGGACTATTCCTTGCAAATAAATAAGCCAGATGAACACTCTGTGCAACACACCAGTTCATAAAGAGAACCAGAGGGCAGACTGTAAGCAGAAGGAAATTGCAAGAAGGCCAATAAAATGCAATCCTGATCTCATACCATCAGCTGGACTAGGCAACGGGGATAAATAAAGTCACAGACTTATCCTATATTTATTATTCCTTATTGTTACAGAGCTCTACTCAGAACAAAAATGAGTCTGGAAGGGAGGCAGTCTCTCGCAATGTTTAAGAAAGAGGAACCATATGGTTTTGAGTTGGCTCAGTCGTGGCAGCCAGGAAACTAATCCACAGATTTATTAGAGCTGGCACACGTAGCAGTGGCAATGTTCCTTTCATTGGCTGCCAAGAAACCCTCTGTGGTGCAGAGTTTTACCTTGAGCAGCAAATGCTCATGAGGCATATGGATCTTGGTTCTGCAAATGGGAGTGGAAGAGTCAATTTGCAAATCAAATTGGAAATTCTCTTCCTCCTGCTGCCCCAATTTACTATGCAGAGTTTATTCATAGTCTGTGGATCCTGGATTTCTGCCCCTTTCTCTCTCTAATGAACTTGTCCTCTTGATTTAGGACATCCAAATAGGAGGAATATGATGAGAGAAGAAACCATTTAAATCATTGTCACTGACCAGATAAAAGTTATTGCAATAAGTACTTTACCTAATGGCTTATTACAGTGTGCCCAATTGCTGGAAGACCCCTAGCTATTATCATTAGAGTTCCTGACATCCTGATTTTTCTTGAAAAGGTCATATGAAAATGGAGACTGGCAGATCAGTCAGTAATCTGTCTGAGGTATATGATCATCTGTTAGGGAGTTTTCTCACTTGGGCTAGGAAGAGCAATAATAAAAAAAAATATCTAAAGTATCCTTTGGGCATATTCAAAGAAGTGTTTTCAGAGTTCCCTTGGGCTTATGTGGAAAGGGGTATCAAAGGCTTAACTTCTGAAGAGAGACAAGGTGGCAGGGGGTGATTGATAGATGAACTGTCACCCCTTACAAGTGCAAATGGAAACATGATCAGGGTTTGGAATCAGCCCCATTCATCTGGGGAGCACTCAACTTGCTGCATCTGAGGTCTGCTGCAAGGCATAGAGAATTTCAGGGGGGCACAGGTGCTGTAGGAATGTTAAATCTGTTTTGAAGGTTTCCTATGAGAAACAGGAAATTTGTATAATTTCTCTGGGAAGCTATTACCTGAAAATCATTTTGCTCTATTTTACAGTAATATAGTACCAAAAAAAAAAAAAAAATTTAAAAAATTAATAACAAAGGAAACTGTGGAAGAGCTGTGCTTGTTAAGATTAATTATGGATCATAATGTGTTCAGCATGCACAGTGCCAGGCACATAAGAGAAATGTGGGAATGACCATGCACAGGCAGTTCTGCAAGAAACCTCTGCCAGCCTTAGCTTCATGCCCAGATCACAAGGGTATGTGTCTAGAAACATCAGTGTACCTACTAACAGCAATAATTTATGAATATAACAGCTCCATCAGCCCTTGATGATAATCAGTAGAAGTCTGCAATGAATTAGGGAAATAAATCATTATGCTTTTAAAGGTTATGTTCGCCATCTCTCTCTGCAAGACGATTCCTCTGTGAAGATAAGCTTTGCTCTCAGTGCAAAAATATTATTGAAGAAGCTAAATCATCTGCTGAAGACTATGAAGATGGCATTCAAATCAATAAAGTAAGAGTTCAAAGCAGTAAGCAAAGAAAGTCCAATCTATGGTGACGTCCACAGGTCACTCGAGCCTGCTGTGACCTTATTTTTACACAGCTCTCATAAAATCGGTTGGAAAAATGCTTTTCTTCAGTAAGTAACTCAGGTATTCACAGTTCCCTCCTTTCATTGCTTCATGCAAGTAAAAAAACCAGAAATATATAATAAAATATGAAATCAAAGGAATAAAATATGTATACTAACATATTTATATCAAATACAAAGAAGCTTGAATCTAGAGGAGTTCAGGGTTCAAGCAGGTGTAAAAAGGATGGTTTGGTTTTTGTTGGCCGAAGCTACGTCCTTTGACATGTAAAAATACAGAAGTAATTGCAGATAAGTAATAGGTTTTCATTCTCCCTTTGCAAAGGACCAACTTTGGGGTGACAGCTGAGGAGGAGTCAGTTCCCATTTGTGAGACAGAGAGAAAGAAGAGATGAATTTTCATACCTGAAGAGTCTCATTACTGTGTTGAATTGCCCATAGGTAAAGCTGTGTATCTTTTTTGTTCTGCCTTCTGAAGAGGAAATAAAGCACATTTATGCACATACAGAAAATTAATTATATGGGAATCATTTCATATTTTACAACCTTAACTTATCACTGCGGTACAGTTGGCAGTAAAAATTCTTCATTTTGAAATAAACATCTACATATACAAAAATGAACTAGTCTGTATATTTGCACCATTGAACTGAAGTGTCATAAAGGAAGATTTCCATCATCCACCCCATGAAATTAATGTTTCTTTGACCATATAAATGATTTCATTTCAAGATGTGGTTTTTGAGAGAAACTATCTGTAGCAGTCATAAGCCACGTATGTCTGATTTTGTCTGCAGTTTCAGCTATGAATGTTATGAACACTGAACAATAAAAAAATCAGATAGCTGTCAAAATAACTCTGCTCACTGTGCAGAGAAAGGGAAGCAGAAAAAACCTCAATCATATCTGTACCACAGCACTGAAAAGCAGCACAGAAGCTAACATTGGCCCACAGTAGTTCTAATACCATGTCCTCATCTGAAAGATGGGGAATAAAATCAGTCTGATAAATTCATAAAAAAGGAGCATCCATTCACCTGTGAGACAAGATGCAGACACTGCCATTTGTCCTTTAAAATTGCTTATAGGGTGATGTGAGCAGACAAGAAACCTTCACATTCCCATGTGCTAGATAATAAACCTTCCCTCTCTGAATTAATGAATTAAACAATTTGCAATTCAGAATATGACTTTACCCAAAATAAGATCATGATCTATTGAAAGGAAAAAATTACTTTGGATATGCATATAATGGGGGTCTCATTCCTTCTGATATAGAACGGTCTTTAAAGAAGAGATTATCCTGCTCCTCCCTTGAAGAAAGAGCTCCCTTCCATTTACATGGTACAGTCAGGGAATGGCTCTTTAGTGTCAGAGGCACTAAATACATTATTTTAATTGCAACCTTTTGAACTCTCAAAAAATGTCAGGTGTTGGTCCTGCAAATGTTTTAGCAAGCAGTTTGGTTTGCATCACAAAAAAAAATTAAATGTTCCAAGTAAACAGGAAAAAAAAAAAAAAGAAAGAAAAAACAAGGACTCATGTTTCACGTGATTTCAGTCTTTTAAAACTAACAATGCTTGCAACAAGCAAAATAAAAAGACAACCCAAAACTTTGAAGCTTCCCAAAGATTTTTGTCCTCTGCTCACTTAATGTTTAAAATGAAACAGATTACTTGGCATCCTCAGAGTCCATATTTCACTCTGCCAGTAAAAGAAAATAACTCTTCACAGTACACTCCAAAAATGTCTTCCACATCTGGCTGGAATCTCTAATCAAAATGAATGACAGATCACACAGCAGGATTTTTGTTTGCAGATATGTGAAATCAGTGAATGTATGGTAACACCTCTCATCTGTATCACTTTGTCCCCGGACCTATTTGCTTCTTACAACCAGGCCTGAACATCCTGATTTACCAGATTGCTGAGCTCTCCTGCTCACTTCTCTGTTCATTAATCTTCATAAAATAAAATGGCAGTGAGAATTGCAGGAGTTCTCCCTCTGCTACCTGCTGCACTCTGGGCTCCAGTGTGCATAAATGGAGAGTATCTAATATGGGGGAAGGTTTTGAGTCTGTATTCTTTTTTTTTTTTTTTTTTTTTTTGTGTTGGAATGTCCACAGCCTCTGTCCCTGTGGAAATGTAAAGCTCTGTACCAACTGGTTTGCTATGCACCTCACACACAGCAGCACCGTCTGTCGTCGAGGAGTTAAAACACTGAAGCAGCTCTCAGGTAGCAGAGTGCTTCCTGCAATGCATAAATCAGCCTGAGCCACAGGGTGAAATTCTGTTTAGGTTTTGGGTTTTTTTTTTGTTTATGTTGTTTGTTTGCTTGTTTTTTTTCCTAGGCAATAGTTGCATTAAACACATTTCCAAAGGATTCTCAAGGGCTACGATTTTCAGGCCAATGAGGGGAATATTCCATTCATTTGATATAGCAAAGGCTTCTGGAGTCTGCAAAGCCTGATCCTGAACACAGATATTTCTTGACATGCATTGAGAGCTCCAGCCATAGCTGGGAGCCCAGAAGGAACTGGATCACCTGCCCTACATCTCAGAGTGGCAGAACTGCCAATGGGAGCCCTAGAGGATGCTCTTGAAAGGGAATGGCAGCATCAGCACAGGCTCCCAGCAAAGGCTGCCAAAGGCAAGACTCCCACTGAAGCACAAGCTTGGTTGGTCCTAGCACATCACCTTGAGCTTTGCTCATCACATCACAGGCTGCTTCAGCTGGGAAGGCACCTCTGAAGATGATCTTGCCCAACACACTGCTCAAAGCAGGGTCACCTACAGCAGGCTGTTCAGAGCCATGCATGTTCTGTTGGTTTTTGAATATCTCCAGAACTCACAGCATCTCACTTCAGGATCCTTTTCTCTTATACCCAGAGTTTCTTGTGTTTCAGTTTGTGCCCATTGCCTTGTCCTGTCACTGGAAACCACACAGAAGAGCCTCATCTTTAGTCCCTTCCATCAGTTGTTTATACACACTGGTAAGACCCCCCTGAGCCTTCTCTTCTCCAGGCTGAGCTGTCCCACCTCTCTCAGCCTCTCCTTGTAGGACAGGGGCTCCAGTCCCTTCATCATCTTGATGGTTTTTTGCTTGATATGTCCATGTCTCTTTTGTACTGGGAAGGCTAGAACCAGGCACTACACCAGAGATGTCTCCACAGAGTGGAGCAGAGGGGAAGGATCATCTCCCTCTACCTGCTGTCAACTCTCTGATGTAGCCTAGGTGGCTGCTGGCCTGCAAGGGGCAGCACTACTGGTGCATGGTCATTTGGGTGTCCTTCAGGCCTCCCTGCTGGGTGGGGGCAAAGCTACTTTACATCTTTTATTTGTCCCAACATGCAGGAGTTTGCATTTTGCTTGGCTGAGTCTCATAGGGTTCCTATCAGTCCATCTCCCCAAACTGTTGAGCTCTCGCTGAAAGGCAGCACAACCCAGCTGGGTCATCAGCCACTCTCTCATTTTTTCACTGTCTCATTTTGAACACTTCTTTAAAAGCTCAGTATCCCCAAATCAGGAAGCTTCATTATCTGTCAAAAAATATACTTCAGTTTCATAAATTTGAAGCACTCAGGTTAGGATAGTAAAATGTGAAAAATGCCAGAGACATAGGGAACATTCCAGCAGCAGATCAGTTTTGAAACCATGACAAGTCTTTTGTCCTAGTTTAGAGAGAGCAGTCTGAGCAGACTGAGTCAGATACAGATTTTTTTTCACACAGGAAATATTGCCCTGGGTCATAAACAATATTGACTCTCCATATTGACAGGACATAACAAGAGACTTGAGAAATCACTGGCTAACAGTGCCTAGTGCAAGAAAAATCACATATTGAATTATATTGGGCATTTCCTAGATGGAAGAGAGATGAAGACATCTTACATGATATCCATCAGACCACTCATACACTCCCACAGGTAAATGGCCATTACTGACCTTCCCTTCTAGTTATCAATACACCTCAAATTAATTTCCTCCTAAAAAGGCACAAAAACTGGCTCAACCATGCTCCAAAGCTGCCTGTTTCTCTGCACTGTCTGTGCAGCTATTGCTGAATATGTTTTTGTAGATATTGATAGAAATATTTTAATTTATTGAGGGAGGATGCTGACAGTTGGACACAGTGATCCCAGAGATCTTTGCCAACTGTGACAATTCTGTGATTCTGCGTGTACATACACCAGAGCAGCCTTTTCAGGTGGAAATCTACACTGGAAACAGCTAAGGCTGAGCAGAATAGAAAAGCTGAGGCTTCTCCAAGAACTGCTAAACACACAAGGGCTCTGGTGCAGCATGAGTGACACTTGGTTAGCAATTTAGACAAAGGCCTTGTTATTTTAAACTACACTTTCTATGAAGTTTTTTCATTAATGAGCAGCACTTTGCTTTGGGAGAGCTGAGAGACCTCCTGCTGCCCCTCAGAAACCAGAGATGAAAGTACTGAACTGAGCTGAGATTTGCTGGGTGCTGCCACAGCCTACGGTTCCTACACCAGGGAGAAAGAGCATGGATTTCCAGCTGAGCCTGATGGTGACTTAGGGGCTCCTATTGAAGCAAGAAGACCAAAAGGAGAGAAGAGAAGGCAAAGATTAAATACTTGAAAGTAAAATGGAAAGGGATTGTGCACCTGCAAGTGCTATTACATATACCCCAGGTGAGTCATACCTGAGAAAGAAATTTTTATTTCTTATGGGAACACTGAAAAGGGATATTTCACTGCTTATGAAGTTTTAAAAAAGATACATTTAAAGGCAACAAATGCAATCAAAACTGCCTCTTTCTTGAAAAGGGGAGAAAAACAAGTTTTGATTTTTACAGTGTTGCTATAAACTGCTTTGATATGAAATCCTTGATCAATAATAATAGCATAGAAAACAGGATCTTTTCTCCTGATGCTCATTGTGAAAGATGTTATAAACTCATTCAGCTTGCTTTGTTCAATATATATCTTACACCTGCACCCAGGCTGAAATTCAGACATCCTGTGGTTTTAACTTCTCAGGGTACATGAACCTGGGATTCTCCTCCTTGTTTAGGGCAGAGCTTTGGCCATTGATGCAGAGACATTTTGCATTTCAAAGCCTTTGCAATTATTTTTTTTTTAATTGCCTTTTAAATAGATCACAAGACACAAATAATTATCATATTTCTTACTATAATGCCCTCCCCACACTTCCTTCCTCTCAAGCCCACATTTATTCTGCACCCTCTTCAGGGTACACCTCTGCTGTTCCAACAAATTTAATTAGCAAATGTCAATAAGTGGTGTACATGTGCTGACTGCAACAATGAATAATCATTGTGATTCCCTGGGAGCATTAATGTGCTCACGTGAGAAGAACAAAAAGTTTTATGCTCTTAAATGTGAGGATCTGGGAAACAGGTCCATTCAAAATGTATAATTTTCAGAATACGTGAAGATTTTCCATCTAAGAAAAATGTCATTTTATGATATGTATCAGTCTTTTAGATGTCTCTTGTCAAGATCTTGTGTAACTACAAACTCACATTAGTAGAGCATTTAAATCTGTGCTGAGACCAGACCAGCAAAAACTTTTTTTTAGGATTAAAAAATTAAGTAGTCAGTAGGAGAAGTAGTTATTAAGTTTTTTCCCCCACCCTATGCAGCCATAAAAATTCATCAAACAGAGAAAAATAACAGAGATAACAGGGGATTTAGAAAGGACTTATAAAAGAAGGCAAAAGCAGGGACACAAAGCTTTGAGCAGAAGAGAGAAGAAACCAGGTTTTCTAATGGGCTGGAAGGGACTGCACTTGGGGGCTAAAAATGAAGAGCTACACACAAAAAATCTTGTGCCACCAAAGAGGATCCAACAGAAACTACCAAAATATACCCAAGAAAGGAAGGAGGGGAAATCAATGAAACATAATGACAGATTTTTTCTCTAGGCTGAGATTCTCCTGTGCCTCTGTCTGTCAAGAGGAAGAGAAGTGGTTACAGCATCCTGAGGAAGCAATAGTGGATTGCATGGGCATTTGCATGAGCACTTCTGCCATGCTCAGGGGGTGTTCATTTGCAACCCAGATTGGTACAGAGGGCACCATCACTTGATCTCAGTGCCACTTTTTATGAACAGGTGCTGATGGAGGATTTTGGAGGATTTCTCCCCACCAAAAAAAGAATGTTCTAACATGCCAAATGAGGAATGGGGTTGAGACACTGAGTATTTAAAGCCCATTCTTTTCACCCATCCATCACCCATCAGAGACTTGGAGTAGATGGAGAGGGTTAATGGGGTCCCAGAGAGGTCTGGCTCAGGAAATAGAGCAAAGAAAGCAGAGCCCCAGGTAGGTGAATGATGCATTTGTGACAAGTGCATGGGAACAAAACACCAGCAAGTGCCTTGTCCCCAGGGAAGGGCTGTCGTCTTTTTTGGGGAGGAAAACAGCAAAGGTAGAGGGTGTGAATGAAAATGTCATTTTAGCCAAAGGTCTTTGCTATCAAATATCAACAGATCAGGAAAAAATAAAAATTGAGAGAGAGAGAAAAGACAATGTGAAGGGGGACAGAAGAAAGAAGGGGAAACTGCTCCTCTGATCTGCCACCTATCAAGTAGCACATGGCAGGATGACAGAGTCTGCTCCTGTTGTTTTACCTCACTTCCACTGCCCAGGAAATGTGCCCCACGTTACCCATCAATGCTAAATTCTCCTTGAAGAGAGGCCAGTGGGTTGCAGAATATTGGCAGCAGGGATCCAGACCCCAGACCAGACCCTCTCACAGGGGCCCTCATCCTCCTCCCATGGGATCTGCTGCATGGCCCATGGATTGCATCCTTGCTGCTTTACAAGAAGGTATTGCAGCAGCAGCAGCATGGCCTTTCATTGGGCTGATGAACCTTAGAGATGTTTTGCCCATCCTATAGACCAAAAAAATATTTTTTCAAGAGAAAGCTGAAAAAAACTGCAGCACATTACTCTTCAGACAAGAGTCTGAAACTGCATCCCATCTACTGCTTTATCACTGTCTTGGCTTTATTGCAGTTAAGATGTTAAAATATACCTGCATACTTTCCTGTGATTTGCAGTTTTTCAGCTGAAAAACATGGAAAAATTCCAGATTTCTCGTTTTTATTAAAGGGTAAGTATGGGAGATAAAATCTGGTCATTTTATAAACAGAAACAGGTAAAAACAAAATCAGGATTCACCAAGGAATGCTACGCCTAATACTGTAAATCTTTCCCATAGGTCACAGTCAAGCCTGGACATGGATACATTTAATTTTTGTGTTTACTATGAGTATCCCAGGCAAGTTTGTACACTGTCAGTATAAAAAAACAGGGAAATAGAGGGGAAACACTTATAAAACATTTTAAAAACATGATATTTGAGAGGATGGGAGAAAACGTTTTTTTTCTAAAGGAAAGTTTTATTTTCATAAATTTTCTGGCTAAACATTACTCATTTGTGTATTTGGATATTGATAATTTTGATACTTCCTGCAATACCAAATCCTGATAAACCAAAGTGATTTCTTTTTCCTCTAATGAAAACCAAGATTTTTTGCTTCAGCTGGCAGAGGACTCTTTCAGGTGGGAAGGTCCTGCTGAGAAATCAGCTCTAAATTTTGTAACTGCCAAGGTCAGAAGCCTTGTCAGGTGCATATCAAGAGTCTCATAAGATTGAAAGTAGTTATCTTGTTATATGGTAGCTGAGGATGTGAATTGAATTCTTGAAGGGGAAAATATTACACTTTGAAATTACAGCAAGATGTACTTGAGCTGTCTATAAATTAAGACACCTTCTCACAACTCACAAATAGAACAAATCTTTTAACAAGTGTTAAAAATTAATAGGGAGAGGGGAGGAGGAGATCAAAGCTCAGGTATCTTCTTCAGCAACTTATCAAAGCATCGACAGAAGAAATCTTTCAGCTTTAGCTCATAAGAAGAGACCAGAGAAGCATTTCCCCTTTGCTGGAATGAGATGGGTTTAAATCAAATAGAAGAGAATTTGAAATGAAATCTCTATAAGGAAAGAAGTCTCTTAATTCTCCTCCTGCTGGGGAAAACTTGCTCGATCTGAAATCAAACGTTGTGAGATGATCATTCACTTTCTCATTCAAAATGCATCCAGTTGCCTTCACCACATAAGGAAGAGGACACATGAAATCCTTTAGACCAAGATGCTCACATTTCCATGTAGAATGTGCACTTACAGCTACAGAATTATCCCACCAGGATCAAACTATTTTGGAAATAAGCTATTCTAGCTGTAGGTCTCACCTTCCAGTCTCCTTCACACAAATTTTCACCATTTTTGTTTCAGAATAAACTTTCTGCCACAGGCTGGTCATGTGCTTATTGTTACTCATCTTGATTTTTTTGGGCTCCTGACACTGTTGGGTGATGGGTGCTATGAGCCAGCTGGGAACATCCCATCACTGCTGCTGGATATAGGTCCCTTCTTGCCACCTTCAAAGGAAAAGATCCTCAGGGAGAGGGTCAGGTCAGTAAGTCCTGGGGATAAGGACTGACCATTAAGCCTTTTGAATAATGTACCTCAAGCTTTAGAAATGCAGTGACAAAGAAGGAGCAATTCTTCATCCTTTCAAAGCTGACCTCCAACAACCTTCAAAAATCTAAGGATGTGCAAAAAAGCATCTGCTCCGTGTCACATAACACCAAGCCCACCCTGAAACTTTAGAAGAAGATTAAGACAGAGTTCAAGCCCTTTTGCAGTCCTACAGAGGTCCAGAGATCCTGAGTCCTTATTGGTCTGCAGTGGGCATCTGAGCTCACACTGTAGAATCAGAGAATTGTTTAGGTTGGAAAAAACCTTCAAGATCACTAAGTTTAACCATACACCTAATAAATACCTCCAAGATATGGAGAGAAGCTTATGTCCCCAGTGGAGCTCTCTCCCATTTTTAGACAAGTTTTTAAAATAAAGGAGCAGAATCCCTCACTTGCTCCTCTCCCACAAGCAGAGTCCTCTATCAAACTGAAGCCAGAGTCTTTACTGAGAACCTGACACTGGAAAAGAGGAATTTCACCCCAGACAAATTGCTTGCCCAAGGTCACGTAAGCAGCTCACTGCAAAGACAGTTCCTAAAGTCGAGTTTAGCTCAGGCACTTCTTTGTCACTGTTCCCTGGCAACAAGACCAGGACACAGCTTCAGAGCTTGCATTTAGTCTTGCAGCCTGTGCATGCATGGCTAGCAAAGACCCATGCAGCCTGCCACAAGCCTTGTATACACACAACCCAGAGACAGGTAAGGGCAGGTCACATAACATATCCATAATGGCCTTAAAGAGGGGAAAAAAAAGAAAAGAAAAAAAAAGGAAAAAACAGAAAAAGAAAAAAAATTGTTTCATCTAAATATTTCACAGCTCTCAGTACAGCAAGTAGATTTTATTTTAAGCCCACCCTGTCAACAAGTATGATTTTGATTTGTGTGAGCAGAACGAAGACAATTAAGCTACAAAACCCCCAGTATTTGGTAAAAATAGCCATGACCATACTTAGCAGTGTACAGTACTTTTAAAAAAACGTTTTAGATTCCATCTTACAGTCAAAGGGCACTTTTTCTGCGAGTGTCATTGACTTTATTTTGAGACCACTGGAATAAAAATAACAGGGAGTGAAGAGCTGTCCAAGAGCTTTCAGGTGTGCTGAAAAATGAGAGTTACTGTCACCCCCCAAACAAGGAGCAGGAATGTGCAGTGCATCCCAGGGCTCTCAGAAGGTTTGTCACAGTTTAGCTCCACTGAACCACTTCTGATTCACAGCAGCACTACCAAAGGGATGGGGAGAAAGCAGTCAGACGTCATAAATCTTTTCACTAAGTGACATTTTGAAGGGCTCTGACATCACTTTGAAGCTAAGGTGTAGATTCACAGTACAGATGAGCTGAAGAATGGCTGGTGTGCCCCAAAGCCTCTCCTCTTTCCCTCAGATATCTTCTGGTTTAGTAGAAAATATTAACTATTCCTACAAAGCCTGACTCAATGTACCCACAAAGGTAATGAGAAGCCAAAGTCCCATTAACTGTAAGGCCAACAACCTTGAGGATATTTGCTTAATATAAGCCACAAACATTAAAGGGACAACATGTTCATGAGCTATGGAGCAATTTATATATTCTGATTTTCTTGGAGCTTCAGGAAAATGAGGTTTCTGAAACATTTCTGAAAGCACCAGACTTTATAGTTCATTATTTATACTGCAGAAGAGAAGCAAGAGGTGGCTGTCCATGATCTAGCCATGCAAAGACCCAGCTATGAGCAGGAGGTGTTCATTGTCATGGACTCAGCAGCTCTGCCTGGGCATTTGAACAAGAGAAAAGATGAATTTTACTCACAAAAGATGAGTTTTATTCACTTTATATATTCCTGCTTCCCACTGTGTTGGAGGCAAAGTAGTAAACCAGCCTCAATTCCAGCATGTCCTAGCACACATTCTTCATACATCAGATTTTTTTCCCCATTTGCCATACTCACCCTCCCCACAGCTTAACAGTTCATACAGATCAGAAAATTAAGACACCACCTCAGATTTTCCAGATCTCCATTTCCCAGCCTGGATATGACATACTTGAGACCCTTGGGTAAAGTCTGAGTAGGCTGCAGTAAGGATGCTGAGCATCAGCCATTCAGCAGCAGTGTGTAAGCATGATTAGCAGCCAGCATGTCAATACATCCCCACACAAGCTCTGAACCTTGTGATGGAAAAATGGGACTGGAAGTATCCATTGCCCCTAACTGAGACAGGAGGCTGACACACTGTACTGGACTAGATGTGATATTCAAGCTCAGAAGTTTTATCTAGCTGCTGATGATAAAATTGCTGATCTGTTGGTGACAATTTTACTGGTCCTTAAACCAGCATTAGCAATTAGCCTGCTGAAATATTAAATAATTAAATAAAATTAATAGTTACAGCTCCAACAGAACATAGCATTATGTGATGATTCAGAGACCAAAAGTATAACTAATTATATACTGAATTTTGCAAAAAATACATTAGTAGGGCTTGAGACAATATTTAAAGGCATGTGTGGGCAGTTACAAAATACTTCCAGAAACCTGAACGAAGAATTTTGCAGGTTATAAAACTAAGTCTCTGAAGAGCAGAAGCAGCATGTTAGCCCTATGTCCTGTCCTCAAACCATATTACTCTCCCTTACTTAGCAATGGATTAAGAGCCTTGTGCAGGAATCCTGCCAGTGGGTAACACCAACACAAAACAGATCCTGTGCCTTGGAGGTGCAGTGCTGCACTATGTCTTGCTTGTAGGATTGGTAGAGAAGGCAGGAAAAATTGTTTTAAAAGTAGAATGAAGTTAGAGTATCTCAGAACAATTTTTAAAGCACATACCTGCTGCTACCATTTTCCTGCCACATATTTTCTTGTTACTGGCAGTGTCTGTTTTCAAAGCCACTAAACACACATGTATAAAAGTGTTAAGAGGGCAGTGAGGGTCACTGGTACTTGTTCACAAAAGATGAGTTGTGCCAGAGGCTACAATCTCTTTCCATTCTCCCCAAGGAAGGGTCAGTATTCAGCTGGCCTGCTCCAGTGGGGAACTGAGCCTTCAAAACATCACTTCATCCACCGCTATCCTTAAGTGTCAAGTGCTACCTCTGTTCCCACAGTCCAAAATCTGCCCATCCCACTCACTCATAGATGACAGCAGAATGAGAAGATGTCACAAAGAAGTCTTTACTGCCTAAGTGTAACCTGTGGCAACCCTTCCTTATCCTGTTACACAGAACAAGGATGCAGTCTTGCCCTGAATTCCTACAGCATTCAGAGATGCCCATCCATATGGACCTGAGAGGATGGCTCTAGGAACTTGCAACAACCCCCAAAAACCAACCCAAAAAAAAAAAAAAAAAAAAAAAAAAAAGATTGCAAATGCTCCTGAATAGGGAGCTTAGCACTATTTTTTACTGGAAAAGTAGTTTTGAAGCTATGTGATGTTGCCCTGTTCAATATATAAATATGCTGGAGAAGTCAAGGCAGATGAATGTTTTAAACCAGGCAATTGTTCGTGTGAAAGAGTGCACAAGACATTTATCATTTTCTGCAGGTGCTCAGGCTGGTTGTTGGAGATAAAGAAAGAAGTTTTATGGCCAAAGAGACAGTCTGGCAGAAGATAAATAGTCTATGTATTTCTTTTTCAGGATACAGATTTGAGCCTCAGCCCAGACTGAAAGGCAAAGCTGGCACAGAAATTCACCTGCAGAACCATCAGTGCAAATACAAGCAAGAGTCAGCAAACACACCTCACATGATGTCCTCAAAGCCTATGGTTTTATGGTCAAGAGCAAGTCTTTGAAGCCTGAGGTCTCTTGGCTCCCCTTTTACCATACAATGTCCAGAATCCCACAGTAACCCCCAGAACACAGTGCAGTGACCACAGACAGGAGTGCAGCTCCATTTTCACTGCCTTTTTGGGGTTTTTCCTTACCACTAGATGCTACTCCAGAGGTCTGAAGTTCTACTTCTGGTTCTGGGTCATACCCACCAGACACAAATGGATGGATACCTTGGATATCTGAATTCATCTCAAGTGGAGCTGGACACCTATGACTAAGTCACTAAATGTCACCCACTGCACATTACCCAACACCTTCAGAGGGGATTCAGTTCTACCTAAAGCAGACACCTCCTGTTTGGAAAATCTCTCAACACCACTGTGTAGATCTACACTAATGGTAATAATAACATAAACCTGTACATGTAGGTATCCCAATGGAGCATCTGAATCTATGAGCTGCATCTCAGAGGACATGGATCTCAACCTCAATGACTTGAAACTATCTCTGGCAACAAATTTTTCAGCTTTCTTTAGATTTTATACCCTGCAGATGAATATATATACCCTTAAAATAAGGGTGGCTTAACATGCAAAAATTTATTTTTCCCCAGTTCTTTACACATTAAATCTAATGCAAACCAGAGGAGCATCCAGGTGGCCCAAAGAAGGTTTTGCATAGAGAACTGAAGGGTTCAGATCAACCCATACATTCCAGTTGCATCCTTAGTAGACTGTGCACATCAGGGGCCATAGGTTCATCAACTTACTCACCTTGGGAGATCTCAGCATGTTGAGCCAATTGCTCCAAGGTGGGGTAAAACCTTTCACCTCTATCAGAGAACAGCTGCAATTTGCCACAACAGCAGCAGCTTTCCCATGGCACAACATTTTGCTGCCTGTCACTAGAATAAGTATCTTACTGAGGGTGCTTGTGAATCTTGCCTCATTTGGGAATTTATATGTGACAATCTTCCTTAAAACCACAGCAGAAATGTTATTCTGCATTCCTTGTTTACTTTTCTGGTATTATTTCTCTGTTTCATATTTGTCAAAGTAGATTTTTTTTAAAAAAGACAAAGCCCTCAAGAATTAAGTAAATCCTGATGGTATTTTATATCATCAGACACACAGATTAGTATTTAATTTTTGCCAGAAAATAGCTTATACAGTGCTTTTCTCAGTAATATTGTCTAAAAGTCAAAGCAGGAAATTTTTTTAGAGCTTAGCTGAATGCCATGGCACTTCTGTGGTCCAGTTTCCATTTATTAATATTTATTGTTGCAGGTTTTTAGCCTCTTCACAGCAAAATATCGTGTTATAAAGAGATTGAAAGTGTCAGAAGAGACAAAGACAACATTATGAAGAGCAAAATATGGCTCTAAATTTCCAAGCAAAATCCTATGAGGTACATAGCAAAAAAATTCATGCAGTTGCATTTCTCAAGTAGTAGCATCAGTACTTATAGTCCCAAGTGTCATCATTTCATTTCAGCTGTAGAATAGTGTTTGTAGAGGCTCTAAAGAATCTCTGGGGATAAACCTTTCCTCCGTCTGATAAAATAAATTCCAAATAGTTTGGCAAATGGGACCTAGCTGAATCAACCAGGCCAATCAGTCTTCTTATTTGGCTTCAAAATTAGATATTGTAATCTAATTTTTTAAATTATTAATTTTAAATCTCAATTAAGCTTCTCTTCCTAGTTATTCATTGAGTCATCATCTTTGTATGCATGTACCAATACATTGGACTACCCATGTTCCTTGTAAACCAGAGATCAGCTGGAACCTGAGGACATATTTTGGACAGAAAATGCCTTTATGACCAGTAAATACTGGAGTTAATAGTTAAAAAATACTGCCTAAATTATGCCTGAGGTCAAACTGAATTGATAGACTGATGCTGTGCCTTGTACTCCAGGAATAAAGGTTACAACTGGGAGAGTGATGCAAGTGACATCTTTTGCTGCTTCTGCAGGATCCTACCTCTAAATATGTGTGTCTGGAAGAGGCCAGAAACTGCATCTAGAAATCACCAAGGTCGGATTCATCTTCTGCAGATTTAAGTCTATCCCTTCTATTCACTTTATGGTAAACTAAAGGAAAAGGAATACTAAAAATCACAATCAGAGCAGTTTCAGACTTCTACTTTCTGCAAAACAGGACATGTGCCCTAGAAATACTCTTTGTCCTTCTCTGGGCTCCATGGAAAAGCAGATGAACAGACCAGGTGAATCCAGTCCTGTGAACAATTTCCCTACAAATGCCAAGCAATGTTCATGGCCCATACTCTGAGCCAGGCAGGCACTTTCATCCAACTGAGGCACCAAAGACCAGAATTTCCCAGAGAATTAGGCTCCTATCTAAGCAAATAAAAAAGAAAATCTTATTTATGTATTTATTTTAAACAGTATTCAGCACCTTCCCACTCAGCAGAAAGACAAAATGAAAATGGCTGCTGGAGGATTTGATGAAAGTCTGAAGGAAAATGCAATTCAGCTGAAAGGATTTCCCTTCAGTTTGGTGTGTAACAGGTTATGAGAATCCTTATTTGTGTTAGGGGGCTGTCGTGTTGCCTTTCACCCTCAAACTATCTGTCGTTGAAAGGCTGGGTAGCAAAGGTATTCATATGATAAGTTTAAAAGTAGACAACTTGCTCTGAGCATGAGCATTTTAGGAAGTGTACAATGATTGCTGATCTTGTAACATGAATAAATAATAAAGATTAGTGAGAACTGCATAGTACAATTCAGGACAGAAGCTCACAACTAAATGTGCATGTTTAGTGTTTACTCTAAGTTACAATTCTGATTAAAAATTAAAGTCTAGCTCATTAACTGGTAAATAGCTTTTTATTTCCACCTAATTTATGAGTCCTGAGATGTTTGGACAGGGCTTAACATGACCAAAAAAAAAATGCTTTATGCAACTTCCTTTCATTTGCTTTTTGTGTGGTGCATGAAATAATCTATTTTAGAAAGCTCTTTGTGAATCAACATCATTAGCAATCAAAGGAACAGCTACAAGCACAGAGTGCAAACATTTGAACTTCTATAATTTGCACATCCCTAATAAGCAGGCTGGAAGAGCTTGGTCACAGAGTTTTCTTTGAAAGTTCTCATCACTGTTATTAGCTTGAGTCATGGTAACAACTGCAAAATTCCAGCTGATGGGTGACTTTTAGGGAGCTGGGAGTTGCATCTACTATGGCAAAAAGCAGCCTGGAGCTTGCCCGTTGCAGCATGAACCTTCCCTCACACAGGTCTCTCCCCAGTGTGGTGGAAGAGTTTGAATTCTTCTCTAGATGTTCACCTTTGTATAGGCCAGCTACATATTTTTCTTCTTCTGTCTCTCATGATTGGATTAGGAGACTGGCAAAATACCTGGAGATGTGAGAACTCATCCCACAAAAAGGACATTGAGACTGTTTCCAAAACCCGAGGATACAGAGAGGTGAAGGAGTCTGCCCAAGGCCATAGAGAAAATGTACACCAATGCCTGGAAGCAGGTACCCAGAATTCAAGGCTGGTATCAGGAGGCACAGAAACCAAGGAGTGAGAACAAGCAGCTGAATTATTCATAGGTTGCCTTGCGGAAGCAATAGTAAAAAACTTTATACAATACAAACACCAGAGAGGCAAAACCATCAAACATCAGGTCAAGCAAAACCAGTTGACTTGACTAGTCAGGTTTTTCCTGTTTTCTGCCTCTAAACATCATGATCTGGATGGTTATTTTCATCATCTCAGGGAGCAGCAGTAATCAGCAGAGTGGCATGGACCAAACCGACAGCTGGGGAAAATAACTCTGATCTCTTTGATTAAAAATAATCAATAATGTAGCACAGAAGGCTTCAGCAGGTAGGAAGGGCTGGAGACCCAGGAGACACAATGGAAAGGGACAAGGGAGAGAAAAGCAGAGCAGTTTTCTCTCCTCTCCCACGGGTGGAGCAGGGACACGGCTGCAGCTCGCAGGCAAACACAATAACTCTGCCAAATATTGCAATCTACAGTTCACTGACCCCAAATGATTACTGCCCACCTCTCATGCATTCAGTCATTTTCTGTCCTGATTCAGTGGCATTCAAGCAGGCAGCCTGCTGAAAGAAACAAAACTCTTTAGCCCACCTTAGAAAAAGGAATCAGAAAGTGAAATCACAGCGCCCAACCTTCTCCGGTTCCTCTCATAATTTTTTAATGCAAGATTGGAGAGTTGGTTTTAAAACTTCTTTCAGATCTATCTGCAAGAGTAGTCACCTCATCGATTCACTGTGAAATGGCCTCATCACTAGAGAAGCAGTTTGAGACAACATCCAAAAAAGGCTTCCCAGGGACAGCTTTAGTGCATGCTTATGCTCCATCTGAAAAAGGTGCTGAGGGACAGGCTGAGTCCCTGAGGTCACTCTGGTTCTCCCACACCTTGAAGAAGCCCTAAGAACCCTGTTGTGGTCAAGCAATTAGTATGACATTAAGACAAAAACATTTCTTCAAAGTGACTAAATCCACAACAGAGCTGAGAGCTCCAGGTAACTGCACAGGCAGCACTGTGCTGGTCAAGGGGGTAAACCTGAGATTCTATTACCTGTCCTTTATTTTACTTTCAGGAGGAAAAGTGGGTGTATTTGGGGTGGAGGAGGGGGAATGTCCACAAGGAATGCCAAAACCTATATATTTGGGTGTGGTTCATTGTGGGGTTTTTTGTTTGGTTTGTTGGGGTTGTTTTGTTTTGTTTTGTTTGGCTTTTGATTTCTTTCTTTGTTTGTTTAATATTGTCCATTTTGCTTAAAAACCAAGACAATGAGATAAAATATGTGTTCTGAAGACATGCCTACCCCCAGTCGTGGTAGTGCCACATGCCCTGCTCAGGAGGGACTTGGGAAGATGTGACAAGCCATACTCATGCAAGAGGATCTGAATCTATTTGTTGAGATATTTGGCCCCAGGGCCATGTTTAAGCCCTGCTATTCAGATCAATTCAGGCACAGAGTCACCTTCCCTGGCCACTGCTCAGGAACTGGTGGCTCTTTGGCCCCCAAAACTTTCCCTTGCCATCATGTATCAGGACTTTTATAGCCCAGTGTATAAGCTACACTGAGATGTTAGAAACTCCTCAGTGTCTGGATACAGACACTGTATCTTCTCAGCTCCTGCTTTTTCCTCTAGGCTTGATGGTCTTCCCAGTCATGCTGTTCCAGTGTCATCCCATAGGTTCCAGTCAGCTGGCAGGATACAAACACCACCATCCTCAAACCAGCCCCATAGTGTAGCCTAAGGCCAGAAAGCAAGTGAACAGACACAAAGTGCTCAAATATCCACTGCAAAAAGTCAATTTTGTATTAATTATTTCTTAACAGCAATTTTTAAGTTAATTGCTGCCCTCCACTGAGTCTTCTCTATTCTGAAGATACCACCTGTGCTGGTCACTAGAAATAATGAAAAAATTACTGGTCTTCCCAACACAAGATAGGTGGTTTATTTGCAATTTAATATTATCACCTGCTTCTACTGCAGGCACCAGCATTTTCTGCTGTTGACACTGCAAGCCAGATGAGTTTTAGTTCTGTTCTGCTACACAAACATATGCACATCTTCCTCCAGTAGTCAGCAACAAAAGCAAAACAAACTCAACTTCTATAAGCATCAAACACAGCCCACAGACTTGAGGTACATAAAAATGTTTGGCACAGTATAAAATTTATAGCAAACCTTTTAGTGCAAGATGAATCACAGCAAAGTCTTGATTTGACTAAGTGTCTGATATCCTCATGCAGCCATTATTGCTAACAGGATTCATAAGTCACATCCCTTTAGCATATGCAACTTTAAAGGGGACTGCTCACTTCACAGTTAAATCTTACTATAAATTTCCCCAGAGGAAAACCTGCAAAGGATGCAGTCATCCTTACCAGCCAAGAGAGACAAATGTCCAACTTACAATGATCTGAAAGACATGGACTCAAGGATGAAGAGGAAATAGTAATTTTTCACCATGTCTGCAAAGTTTTTGTTACCATAAAGATCCTACCTCTGAAAAAGAATGCAGGTGTCATACTAATGCAAACTCAATAGCAGCATGGTAGGTTATAGATGTGTGACTACGAGCAAGGGAATACATTCTAGATGATCCCAGATGATTATCAGGATATGGGAAGAGAGCAATGAATTCCTAGAAGGAGGCTGTCTCCTGTTTATAAAGGCAAAACCAAGCAAATCCACCAACCACTCCCAGTGATGCCCCATCCTGTGCTAAAAACTCAAACACACCTTCAAACATTTCAGGTTTTTTTTGATGGTTGCAGAAGTACAGCAATAGGGAGTGAGGAGACCACCTTTACTGTCAGAGTTGAAGCAGCTGAACTTACTGTCCCTCAGCTGATACTTAGGAGTTAAATTTTATCTGCTGCAAAACAAAGGAAAATCCATGCACTCATAATGTCAAGGAAGAGTGCAAAGAACAGAAGGGGAGCATCCCCATGGACAACAACTGCATCTCAGCTGGGATGCAGGTACCCCCTACAGTGGCTTTGGATGGTGAACATCACTCCACAGGTTACCATTCCACATTCTCTGCAGCCTCATTTTCAGCTACAGTTGTCCTGACTTCTGTCCCTGCATGGCTCCTTTGCCCACAGCTAGAAGAGATTAATTTTAAGAAAGACAGAGACCTCCCATGGCAAGAGAGCCATCAATTTCTGCTTCCAGCAAAGCCTTTCACATTCCTCAGGGGACATTCTGATGGGAAACATTCCACAAAGCTGTGGAACATAATATTAATGTGTAGAAGCAAAAATAAAATTTGTTTCAGCAGTGGCCTGTATCTTGAGACATATATTGCATTAGGTTTTAGATGAGAATATTGACAAAATCCAACTTTAACCCAAAGAGGGATTTGCAGATCTAATACTGCCTCTCTTGCACTCATCAATTTAGGACTCACTACAGCCCATACTTGCTGCTTACCAGCAGGACACCTTCAGATAATTTGATTCTGGTAATAACATAACACTTTTTCTAATCACAGCAGACTCCCCCACCAGATGTTGTGCTCTGGAAGCCCTGGCTGTGGCTCCTCACACCGTGGTCTCTTTGTAAATGCTGCAGCTCAAAGCTCCTACGTACAGCACTACATGAGGAAAATTAAGACACTTTATGTGAAGCTTTGAAAGCTTCTCTGAGGGGAAGCTGCCTTCTTATTTTGACTGGCAGGGCCAGAATTGGGTTTAATAAAGCTCTAGTGAAAGAGATATGGGAGAGAAAACTTGTTTCTTCCCACAAGGAGGTCCTTCCAGTCCACTGTTAGGAGGAACAAGTCACCTAGGATTGCTCATGTATTTTTGGAGATCCAATAGGGATCACAGGCTGCAGTTTGTTAACACACAAAATAAACTGAGCAGTGCTGTAGAGAGCCTAGACAACTTTAAAGGCACTTGGATCAGCAGTGCACATCTATTGCCTGAGATCTGAGCCCATCTGCCCTTCCTGAACACACCCACACATCTCCTGTGCTTTCCTTCTGCAGCATCCTTACCCCCTCAATCAGTACTTTGCTCAGACTGCCACCTGAACCATGTGTCACCTCAGCCATCACCAGCTCTGATGTCCTCTACATATGATCAGACTGTTACTGTGAGATACACTGAAACATGAGAGCAAATCACAGGTTTCATGAGAGGGAATCACACAGAATCATTCTGGTTGGAAAAGACCTTTAAGATCACAGCGTCTAACCACTCATCTCACTCCACCAACCAGTAACCAAGCTGTGCCAAGTCAGGGTTTCAACCATATCCCTGAGCACCACATCTACACATCTAGTAAACATCTCCAGGGATGGTGATTCAACCACCTCCCTGGGCAGCCCATCCCAGAGTTTGATAACCCTATCAGTGAAGAAGTTTCTTTTAATATCCAAACAAAACCTTCCCTGGTGCAACTTGAGGCCATTTCCTCTTGTCCTTTTCCTTGTTATTAGGAAGAAGAGACCAACCTCCACCTCACTACAACCTCCTTTCAGGTAGTTGTAGAGAGTGATAAAGATGTCCCCTCACCTTGCTTTTCCCCAGACTGAACAACCCCAGTTCCTTCAAGACACAGGAGATTTTTTAGGATTATGCTGGGTGCCACATGTAAGATATGGATTGTGAAAAGGGAACAAGTTGCAACAAAATGGACCTTGGTTCCTCTGAGCACCCCCAGAGCTGAATTTTCCTGCACTGGCTTAATGAATGATTACTCAAAATGCCACATGCAATGAAGCCAGATTCAAATTCTGTATCACCAACTTCTCTTTCCTTTGAAGCTGAATCCAAAGCCCTGGGCAATTATTGCCACTTTTTAGTGACTTTAACTACTGTGATAAAAAGCCACTGCTGTCAAAATAAGGGCAGCAATATAAAATAAAGGAGGTCACTTCTTGCCACTGATGTTACTGGTCACATTTGCTTATACTTTAGCATGAGTAGATTGAGGTCTAGAGTATTCTCAGAGGAGAATCTTTAAAGCCAGTCATAGGTTAAAATTAACACCTACTGATTGATCAAGATTTTAGTGATTGCATTTCCTGAAAGTAATGACAGGAAAAAAAAGAAAAAAGAAAAAAAAGCACATCTATGCTTCCCCATCTGTTCAGAATTCAGTGTTGTGGTTTCTGTATCTGTTTGGTTTTTTTATTTGAATAGTCTTCCCCCTAGAGAAAATGGTTCCTTTGATGTTACAGTTGACCTTTTGGGTGTACTCCAAATATTTTTTTCCTCTGAATTAGATTCCCATCTCTGCAAAAAAGGAAGGAAAAATAAATCTAACTCTATTCCTTTAATCGTCCCTACATCCTACATTTCAATCAGTGTACAAAGGTAACCAGGCTTAGGATCAGCATTTTTAGTTTTCCCAACAAGCTTTCCTATATAAACCATGATTCTAAAGGAATAAGCCACTCCTTTAAAAAATTTTTTTTTCTTAGTAACTGGATTCCTGCAAGATTTTGGCTTGGCTTACTGCAAATTAACTTTTAATGAATCCTTCTCCTGAGTATTAGGGGACACGTTCCCTGCTTCTGGTAGGGAACACGTGAGGTTGAAAGTTCTCACATGGGTATTTAGGATCACACTGTATAAACAATTACAGCATTCAATGTCTGCAGAAAATCAAGTGGCAAATCAGCAGTGAATATCAATTATACATCTGCTGCATCACAGAGCCAGATGGCACTAAAACTGTACATCCCAAACATTATGGACAATTTTCCCCCACCCCATTCTCATTGAAATAGCAGCTTCAGGACCTAAAAATATCAAGGCAGAATATGTACTCAAAGGCTCATCTAAGAATTCATTTTGGTTTGGAAATAAATATTCCACCAGAGAACTAATAATAACCTCCCAGACTGATAGCTCATATGCAGCAACCAACCTGTCTTCATCTAGGTAAAAACTTTTATCGATGAAAAGCAACACAGAGACTGCACAGGTCACACCACCCAGCTCAGAGTGTAAAATTGCTGAAGAGTTTGAAGATCAATGAGCCAAATTCTTCTGATTGCATCCACAGAAACTGGAAATGTCACAGAGATAAGTAGAATAATAAGGATTTCTGCTCTTCTCCCAGCTTGATCCTAAGAGAAGAAAGATCAAATTCTTCCCCCTGGGGCAGGAGTGGTTTTCTGCAATGGGGGAAGTTTTGTGGAACTTAAACAGGGTGAGGTACAGCTCCCCATGATGGAACAATCAATAGATACCAGGTTATGTATGAGAAACAGAGAGAGACAGTTGTGTTAATGCACAAGCACAAGTGTTTCGAATGCTTACTTAATAAAAGATTATTAAAAATTAAAATTCGCTGCTCTCTTATTCAGAGATGACAATATATAATTCTGTTTTCATGGATTTTGGCAATCAAGCCTTCCTTGCTTTATTATACCTGGACAATAATGAAGATTTCAAATAGGATTTGTTTCTAACTCCCATTTCGTACAAAACTGTTCAGTTTTTCATTTGTCCATGTGGTCATACAGTGCTAAAACATCCACTAACTCTCTGACATCAGTTTATATTTCATCATGCAAGTGGACAGAACTCATTTCCTCCTCTCCTCACCAAATATATTTGGGGCTAGCCAAAGCCAGACACATTTTACTTGCAATATGAGCAATGGCTTTTTTGGAGGGTTTTTGGTTTTTGCTTTTTGTTTGTTTGTTTGTTTGGGGGGTTTTTTGTTTGGGTTTTTTTTGAGAAATGTAAACAGTTCATGACTGAAACCTACATTTAGAAGAGGCATCTCACATAAATCACTAAACAGAGAGAAACCAAACAGGAACGTTGTCCAACAGCTGAGAATCAAAGCCCTCAGGGAATTTCCAAGTGTGTGATTTTTTTATTTAGCCTTTGAAATTTAAATGCTGCATGCAAAAATGAGAAGCTCCCTAAAATGACCAAAATGGTCCAGTAGGAAAATATTGATTGAAGAATGGGTCAAAATATTCACATAATAAAAAACGTTTGTGGATAAACCAGTGTAAGCAACATATTTACTTTTGGTTTTTTTCTTACAAGGCAGTGTATAGGAGAGGCTGTGTCTGATAGTAAATACAGAGAAGGAAAAGAGTCGGAAAGTGGTCAGACTCTGAAAACCAATGTAAATGCAGAATAAGTGAGAACAGCCTTTGTTCCCATATCTTTGAAATGAGACCAGAACAAGGTTAATGGGTTTTTGAAAAGCTCATGTCAACTTTTTTCTATTACAATTGCTCATATAACAGCAGTAATAATGACCTTTACTAGACATTTCCTTGAGTACTAATGACCTGAGGTTAATGTCCCAAGACATAGTTTTATGCATTCAACTATCACAGACAGCAATTAATTACCAGGAAATACAATATGCTGTGACCACTAAGGCTCAATTAGCTTCATATTATTCCAAAATGAAAAAAAAAAACATTTTCATCTTATTTACTATGAAACTGTCCCATATTTTGTTTAAATATATTGGACTAAAAGGAGCTTGAACCTATATTAAGTCAAGTATATGTTTGACAACACTCCTCCATTAACTCCACACAAATTATGGGGAGTCAAAGCTGAGTGTCTTGCAACATGAAGATCATCACAGCCTGCCCACAGATAGAAAAATAGTGTGAAGCAAATCTCTGTGTGAATTCTGCTTCTGCACTAGCCAAGCTGCCCTAAAAATAATTTTTTTTCTCTCTGATGGCTGCAAATGGATGGGGAGGAGGAAGGACAGCAGAGGATGCACTGCAGGGAGCAACCTTTCATTGGCAGGAGGTGGGCAGTGTGTGTTGGGGTAAGGACAGGAAGGAGAAGGAATATTCTGTTTTCATTAAATTACATGGTGCCCCCACAGCTCTGTGGCTGATTTACAAAGAAATCAGGGTATTGCACACAGCTTTCTGCTCTCCCTGGTTAATTTCATTCATTAGGTTTTATTATTTCAGCAAGGCTTTTGCAACGTGCTCTGAAAAGAAAGAACCTTGGGCTCGGGTCTCCCCATTCCTGGTCAGTTGTTGGTATTTCAGCATCACCATTAGATTTTTGGAGACCTGAAAGGCTAAGGACAGGCACTAGACCTAGCACTAGGAGGTGCTGGTTTTCCTTCAGGGATTACCAGCTCTGATGTGGGGACTACCCTCTTTAATCCCATGAAAGATGTAAAAAATCTGGTAGGATTTTTTGTGTCTGTTCCTCTAAATAGGTATCTGGCATTCACCATGGCTTTGGTTTCCATGGAATGCAGGCAGAGAGACATTTTCATAGGTCTCATGTCTGAGAGGCTTCTTGAAGAAGATCTGGTGCCATGATGCCTCCCAGCAAGGCCATGGAAATGCCATTTGGCCACAGGCATTGCTTCAGGGCAAGTGTGCTAAGAGGCTCTCTGGGGGAGTAGCCCTCCAAACAGGAAAGCAGCATCACTTCAGAGGCTTGGAGAGTTTCAGCTTCAGGCCAAGCCAAGAATTCCTTTAAACAAGAAAATGGACATCACCTGAAGGTGAGGATGGGATTGGGTTAGTTTGATATTCAGTGGTGTTCAAATCCGTTTGTCAAATGACAGATTGCCACTCATTTATGGAAGTTTCTGTGCCTGATGATGTTTAAATGCAGAGGGAATTAAGGGATGTGGGATTAAAATGGATGCATCTGCCCAGAGGGGAGCAGGAGACACATTTGTCCAAGGTCTGCCAGTGATGGTTGGGGTGAAAACACCCAATTCCCAGCACTGAACACCCATTTCATTTATAGTGGCCATGGAGAGCCAGTTTACCAGCAGGGTACAGGACCCACATCCAGCTGGTGGCTTCAGGGTAACACAAAACAAAGTGGTTGTCACTCATGCTAGAGGCCAACCATATAGGTGCTATGTCATACCATCTATAGATGCCTAATCACAAAAATCTGCATTTCCATGGGATGTACTGAGGAAGGACTTTTGGACACCTCAGACCCCTGATGTGCTGACCACATCAGCCTGACAGAGGGCTGGGTTGGTGCCACCTTCAGAAGTTATGAGTACAGTAATTATGGAAATCTGACATCAGTAACCAGAAGGCAAAGAATTGAAAAATTGCAGCTTCCCAGTGTTAGAAGTCCTTCCTATGTGTTAGTAGCTATTGATAGAGTTGGTTTTTATTTGTGGCAATTACAACCTTTTTAATATTTTCTTTTGGTTTAGGGGCATCAGTCAAGTTTTCCAAAGTATTTCATTTTTAAAAATTCAGAGTGACAATATTCTATATATTATCAAGTGGAGCTGTGATATTTAGTATCTTTTCAATCTGCTAATATCTTACTTTCCTCATAATTGTACAAAGGCTCCAGTTAATCACAATGATAATTTACTCAAGTGCCCACTAATTCTCTTCTACAAATAGAAGTGCTCTGTAGCATCATAAAAAAAAGTAAAAATCAATGGCCACATCTCTGATGATATAATTTTTTCAGCCATTCAGAATGAGCAGCTGGAATAAAAGGCTCAAGTGATATTCATATTAAAAAAAAAAAAAAAAAAAAGAGAGAGAGAATAAACCAGTAATCCCTCTTACTCCTGTTTTAAAACATAGTAATAAATGGGAGAATGTGCAAACAGTATTGTCTGTTTCTTCAACACTACACTCATGCAGAGGGACAAGGAAAAGCAAATTGATGGCATGCACCAGAGCAGAGTGGAAGGGATAATGATTTTGTAGTCCTGCAGCTCAGATGGGGAAAAGGTGAGAAACACCACAGGGAAGACAAGAGCAATCCCAGGGAGTGTTTAATCTCATTTAGAAGAATTAAAGCACAGTGTTTGAATCTGACTGCAAGTTTACAGAGGCATATAGTAAAGTTCAGATACCATTCAGTGTTACAAGGGACCTTATCAACAAGAACTTCCTAAATTCCCTGGTCCAAGGCAGCAAGCAGTCACAAAGCACTGGGAAGAAATGTTCTGCTCTCATCCCATCCTCCAGAAGAGCAACCAGCACAGCTCAGCTATCTTCTGCTCACACAGCCCTTTATAAAATTTCTGCCTGGCTGGATGAAGGAAGGAGCTGGGGAGGAAGGTTTCTGCTGGCAGAGCAGAATTCTGCTGGCACAGCTCCTCCCCAGCCATCTCCAGGTGCCACAGCACGTTATCATCTCCTGCTCAGACCTTCTGGGAAGGCTGTGGATGAAGCCCACACACCTGCACAGTGGAAATGTCTGCAAAAGGAGAACAGAGAGGGCTTCATAATCACCTCCCCTTCCTGTTCCAGTCTCCTCACCGACGTTGTGGGCATGAATCTGAAGAAAGAGATGTGAGCAGTGCAGCTGATCCCTGGGGGAAGGCAGGGTTTGTTCCCAAGGACTGATGCTTAAACCCAGACCCCTGTCTGGGTCACATACTGTCACACTGCTTCAGCACCAGATGAGAGCTGCAGTAGCAAAGAATGAGCAGGTTTTGTTTCCATGGAAGGAGAGTGCCAAGCAGAGCTTCCCTTCCAGGTCAACGTGGTCTGTCGCTGAGGTCACAGCAAGGAGGTCTGAATGTCAAGGGCTTTTGCATGCCATCAACATAGAGATAACTCAAGTGTGAGAGGAGAGAGGCAGAAAATTACCTCATCCCTTCATTGTAACCTTGCTGCTCCCAAAGGCTTTAATCTGATCTGCCAAGCCTCTGCTGCAGTCTGCTCAGAGGTCTGAGTGGGGCAAAACAGAGTTTTATAGTAGGGAGGGTTAGTCCTAGACCTAAATGGGGCTTAGAAGTTTCATGCCCTTTTAGTTGGTTACCCAGCTTGCAGACTTCAGACATAAAAACCTATCAGTCAAACGTGTAAAATAACATATGAAATATTCAGAAAGTCCAGCACCTCAGAAGCCAATCAGGCAGAGCATGCAGTAGTGATACAGTTAAGCATTCAGTAGTGATTCAGTAGTACTAGCAGCATTCAGTAGTGATACAGTTAAGATCTACAAGGTTGTTTTATAGGAGATCCTACAGAGTTCAGTACAACATTTCAGAATGATCAGATTCAGGAGATTCGTGTTGTTTTTGAGAACTACAGTGTAGCTTTGCTTGAGGGTTGGAAGGATGATTCTGGAGAATCCTCTTGAAAAGGAGGATTGAAAGCTCAGCACTATACTGAGATTTTCAGTGAAGAATGACATTCAGATGCCAATTTTTTATGCTAAGGCTTAGAAACAGTTTTCACGTGTCCTCCTGTTGCTGGTGTCTGACTTCATCCATTGCAATGTTTTTAACCCAGCAGAACACAGAAACACTGAGGTTGCCCAGTCATGGGCTGACCAGCCAACTTCTCACTCTCCATTGTGAGCCTTGTGAACACCACAGCCTCATTTAATGCTCCACATTCCCTGTTGACAGCCCTTTCCACCTTGAAATATAGAGGTAACCAGGTCCCCCGGCGTTAGTATCTCCTGGGATTCACCCACATTTCAGCCTCAGCTTTGAATGCAACTCAGAAGAAACATAATGAATTTTAGACATTGTATGGTCTCTTGAAAGGAAATATATTCCTCTGAACATAAGCATTTACCATTATTTTACAAGTATACTTGTTTTCTAAATGGTACATTTTTATTTCTTCAAGGAAAGCATTTATATGTAAAGAACAGTAAGAACAAAGATGGATTATAAATAAAACAAAGCTTCAAATTGATGGAAGGGGTGAGAGGATCTAGCTGGAGCTGGAGCTTTTCTGGAAACAGAAAATCATGCTTCTCTTCCCTACCATTTCAAGATAATTTTGGATCAACTGGCATCCACTGAACTGTATACTGAATACTGTATATCTGAATCTCCACTGCCATTTAACAGACTAATTAGTGCTAGTGTTATGACCTACAGTAGTTTGAAGGTCAAGTCCCTAAGATCTATTTTCATGAGATGCAGTAATGGTGCCTCAAGAGACACCAGGTGTCATAAATTATTGTGCAGTTAAGATCTGTACAATGTCTGCAGCTTTAAAATTTTACAATATCCTAATAAGACAGACATAAAATCCTACTAGTATTGCACTTACTCCCATCAGAATTAATGATCTTAACACAGCAGGTGTTACCATTCCTAACAAGACATGGTATTTGCTATTTCATGCTTAGATGCTCCCTCCCCTTGGTTCACAGAAATGGAGGAATCTCTGTTATAATGATTTGATAATGCTACAGGCAGAACCAGTTTTCTCCATGCTGAACCTGGCAACATCCCTCATCTGCTGTGATATCTGGGACAGGAGCCCTATAAGACCTGGCACAATCCAGAATCACTTGTCATTTACCAGAATGGATGAGCTGCAGTTATCATTTCAGATTTCAGTCTCTGTATGAAAAAAAAAATAAAATAAAAACATTCAGTTTAGATTAATTACTTTCTGGTCAATAATTATTTCACTAAACTGAAGTAGGACCTATCCACTTAAGGCTGCAGGTTTAATAATATTCTCCAGTGTGCTGACAGCTGCACAAGCAATGTGGAACTCCTGCTGGCCTCTTGTCTGGGAGCTGCTTTATGCCATGGCACTTTCATGTCCTGGGTAGCATTTACCAGGAACAGGCAACTCATCATGAACTGTCACTGTGTACCCAGAAATGCCACACAGAGCCATACGCATCTCTCTCTGCTGGGACAAACTGATGCTAGATATCCAGGTCCTGTAGATGGTCCTTCTATAGGAAGGAAACCCCATACCCTGGAAAATGTCCATTTGTCTTAATTGATCAGAAATTTGGCCCATTCAGGTCAGTGCATTAAATTCCAAGGAAGTCAACTCATGCCCCTGCATCTTGGTTTCTTTACTTGCAAGACAAAGTGCTTTGAGGTACCCCACTGAGAAGGAGATATTTTCAGACTGATTATGCTGCAGCATTGCCCACTGCTTCTGTCAATTAGGTCTCATACAAAGTGAATGGTTGTATGCACATTCTGCATCCTATTGCAGAGGAAATGCAGTACAGAAATATCCTTATTGCTGAGAGAAAATTCTCTCAATGGAGAAAACCCCATCAATGTATTAAAAGCTACTTCTGTGGACTTCCCAAAGACATCTAATCCTCTAATCTCTGGAGGGTGGCAGTTTTAGAAGAGATGCCATTATAGCTGCTCTCTGTGGGATGAATTATGCAATAATTTATTATTGATTCAAGAGGAGCCTGCTCAAGCATGCAACCAAAGCCAAGGAAGAGCAGAGCATACAAAATCACCTTTGCCACACCTATAACCAGCCCCTAGGACCAGACAAACCTGGAATAGATCCCAGAGTGTCACACAAGTCACCACACAACCCAGAAATAAATGCTCATCTCTATGACCCAACCATCCACTGAGTCAAAGGCAAGATCCCCTTCAGCTCTGCATCCCCATCCCAGCCCATCCACCTAGGGCTGGGAAACCGTAACTGCTGTGCCCAAGGGGAGGAGACCCGAGGGTTCCAGGTTGTGGGCTAGAGCTGAAGAAACATCTGTCCCACCTCAAAATGACAACTGGGGCAAGACCATGAAGCAACAGAAAGCCATGTTTTACGACAGAAAAACTGTGGGCTGCTTGGCACTGTACCAGTGTTTGACAAGGTCTGTCCAAGGAGTCCAGAGAAAGGAGAGGTTTAATAGGAGAACTAAGAGGACAGTGAAACTAAAAGCATATACAGCCCATACAGTGACAGAGAGGTAACACACAGATCATTTTATCTTCGAAACAGAAATAGCAAGAGGTTATTTAAAAAGCCAGGAAGTCTGGAGGTAAGCAAGAGGAAATAAAATGAGCTTACACAGCAAGCCAGTCACTGGCAAATATAAAACAAACCACACAGAGGTTTAATAGCATGTTCAGTAATTTGAGTAATGGACAGAAAATTTGCTTTTCTCAGCTTGACCTTTGATAACAACCTTAGGCACTGCAGGGCGATTATCCTGCAGCATTCCCTTTACTGAACTCATCATGTCTCTGAGTGCCACAGACCACTTCCTAACACAATCAGAGATTGGTTCAGCAATAATAATTGTAGAAATACACATCCATAATGCATATGTATCTATGTATTCAGGCACACGTGTGCACACACGCACGCTCTTTGCTTATAACAACTCTCCAGCAGAAACATTAACAGTGACATTTCAGCAAAAAAACATCCAGCAGAGATCTTACACTAAAACCACCTCTGAAGCTGCTGCAGAGAAAATGGCAACAAGAGCAGAAGAGAGGAGAAAAAAAAATTTTAAAAAATCAGGAAAGCCAAACAACTCTCTAATACCCCACCAAAAGGGTTTATTTTAATTGCATCTGAACAGAGGCACGCTTCTGGACTAAGTCACGTGTTTTGCTAAATAATCTTCTTTGGAATATTATAAATATGCAGAACTTTGAGAAGTAGGTCAGTGGCTCAACATGTAGCAGCAAATAGCTCAGAAAACCACTGGTCATTACACCACGGGCAGTCAGCAGCAGGTCTGACACACTCTGCAGAGAGTCGAGTGGCCATTCCCTGCTTTAAAGGACCATTCCCCAAATGATCCCACATCCAAGCACCTGGGCACAGCTAGCAACACACCTTAAACAACAGCCAAATCAAGCTCTACCTCTCATCGTTTAAGTTGTCTCACAATCAGCAAGAGCAGAGGCAGGAGAAGGCAGAAGGACGTTAGAATTCGAGACACTGATATGATGAACAAAGTGAAAAACTACAGCTCAGGATAAAGCCCAACTGCAAGCGTTAGCTCTGCCGGGAAGGTCACTTCCAAATCCTGCTTTGAACGTTGGTCCAGATGGACTGAAAATCATCACGGCAGGACCGTGCCCATGCCAGCATCAGATGAGCCCTTTGCAAAGTTGCCCGGGACCTGTAATAGCCAAGCAGTGGCTCACACAAAATCCTCCTGTGGATTTGGTGCCTTGAATCCATGCAGTGAAGCTCCCTTCACCCACACCCCCTCCCAAAAGGATTTCAGCAAGCACTTACCATCAGCAAGCTCAGGGCAGATTCGGGAGCACGCTGCACAGCCATTGCCTCTCTTCCTACGTACAAATCCTCCCCAAGACTCGGTCAGCCCTCGGCCCTTCGTCACAGCAAAGCATCCACAGAGCCCCCAGCTAACTGCAGGGAGAGAAACCCCAAATCAGGGTCGGAGAGCATTTGTGAGAGGAGGGGAGGATGGATGAGGGGGTGGAGAGGAGAGGAGGGAAGGAAATAACCTTCTCAGCCAGGGAAAGAAGCTTAAGCTAGGCCAAATTTTACACTAGAGAGAGGAGAAAAATGAAATGGAGAGCCTGCTGGAGAAACAAGATATCAGGAACTGCAGGATATTTAAAGCTCAGGCACACGCCACCACAGTGAGCAGCAGCAATGCAGGACACGTATCAGATACCTACATGAGAGGTTAGGTCCAAGCCATCCTCCCCCTGCCCCAGCACGCAGACTATAATTAATTGCTTTTAATTGCCACTCTCCTTCCTCCTCCAACAGAAATGCCTGGGCTGCAGAAAGCTGCCATGCCCCTGACTCTGCATCTTCCTCCCTGCCCTGGCCACGCTAGCACAGAAACAACGCCAAATATCGCAACCTACCGCTTCCAACAGGGTCAAACCTCTTCTCTCTTCTTGCAGAGCCCTGCTCTGCCTGGGTTTGAAAGCAGACACCTGCATAGTACAGACATGAGCAGTAAGTGAGAGGATTCAGAACCAGGAAGCTCCCAGCATTCACTTGAGAGCAACAATTACCTTTATCATATTCGAGCGAGAGGTGGGTTATATGCACTGACCTTTTGCACCTTATCCCCCCTCCAAAAAAGAAAAAAAAAAACCAACTAAAAACCCCTAATGTCTCTTCCCCCTCCTCCTCTCCAAATGGACTCAGCTCCCCGTGGAGCTAACACACTTCCCAGAAACATGTAATTACACGGGCTGTTGTGTTAGCACTCCGATCATGCTGCCTGTACCGCATGGAGACGGCAGCCAGGCAGCCCCCCCATCCTCCCCCCTTCGTGCTGCAATCCCCTGCCGAGCTCCTGCAGCTCAGGGGGCCAGAGATGGCTAATTGTGAAAATCTGGCCAGTTAAGACACAGAGACAAATTAGCCTTGAAAATAAGCCCCTTGTTTAAGCGTCAGATGTAAATGGGAGATGGCTTTCTGGAAGCCTTTAAAAATAAACAGACAATCCTGGAAATACCTAGGTTATTTCCTTTCCTAGGTGTGCCCTGCCACACCTGTAGGACCCCTGCTTTGCAGGGCTGAAAAACCTCCTGGGCTTCAGTGTACCAACTCTCCCATCTCCCCTCTGAACAAGCAGAATTTTGGCTTCATTTCCTGAAACGATCGGCTTCATGTAACAAGAATATCTGTTCATCTTCCAGCTCCCACCTGCACATCCCTCCCCCACCCCCATGATTTTTGGAACTCAATTAAAAGTTTCAGACAAATTCAAGCAGAGTTGAATTCTCTGACAGATCATTCCTCCATGCAACTTGTATAGAAATTGGCACTGGGATAGGAAATAAAATCACATTGCTGTCTCCATGAAGATGGGCAGCAGCCATCCAGCCCTTGTGCTGTACAAGCCACGTCTGGCAGGTCAGCTGTGGCCTCTACCACACTGGAGTATTTATTTCCCCAACCTCTTGTTCCTTACCAATCACCACATATTGGCAAAGGGGACCAAGATGTAGGAGATTTCAGACACTGCCCTAGAAATGTCATTGAGGACTTCTGTGACAGATCCATACCTCCCAGTATACTACTCTTGAGCCAGGGACCTGGCCTTCTGGTAAGGTATGTATAGTATGTGGAATACAGAGAAATCTGGGGTTTTTTTCATGTAAATACATAGATCAATGAAATCCACCCCCCATGCTGCATCACCAAGCCTGGATGTTGCATGGTGAGGGCAGGGGCTTCCTTCAGCAGGCAGGTTCTCCAGCAGGAGGTGTGGGAAGGAGAAGCCACTTGCACACAGAGGGAACACTTCTCAAGAGAAAGTGTGGACTCACTGACAGGCACAGGCAGGCATTTTCTGGAGTCTCCCCTCCTGGGAGAGGAGGCCAGTCCCTCATATCACACCTGGGGGTGGCACTTACTGCATTGTTTCTGAGACCTGACCTCCTTCACTGCAGTGAATGTAGAGCAGTGATGGGAGTAGCCGTGCTTATCTTATCTCCACCTTTAGCTATAAGTCATCTCCACTGAAGGAGAACAGGGGCCCAGCCTCTCAAATGCATTAAGGTACCTGAGCACCAAAGAGCTCTGTTCTTCAGCTTCCATCAGACCAGAGACATGAGGCATATTTTTACAGAGCTTTCTAACCATAAGACCCATCTCAGCCATATTCAGTGAGTTATTCTTCACCTTACATCCATCTGAAGCTATGAGCTACCACAGTGGGATCTGCTCTACTCAAAGGAGATTTTTCTTCATTCCTGAAGACCAAGTTTCTGATTTTTATAAGGAGTGGACAAGCAGGCTACTTAAATATCTCTTGACATAGGAAAATATGCAGAACAAAACATGAAGGCAAGGTTTTAAAAACATCTCAAGGCATCAAATTACAAAACATGTAACTAAACTTTTTTTAACAGCACCGTGGCAAATATCCTGAGGCTGTAATATTTTTCCCTACACTAACCCAATCTAAAATACTGCAAGGAGGTGACTGCAGAAACAACACATTCAGTGCCTTGAGTCTGACAAGCAAGGTTTCTCCTTTTTTGGGTGACTTTAAGGCACCAGCCTATCCCTGTATTTCTGGACTCAGTTTAAATGAGTAATCTCCAAGAGTGAATGTCTCTTTAACCTCTAGCTCCTGGATTCACTCTATGGCTGAGCAGAGTAAGATCCTACTCAAACACCAAGAACTAGTTATGATTTGTAGTATTCTTGAAAAATAATCATGTTTTTCCTGATTTTTTCCCCATGGATATACAGATCCTGATAGGCACCTACTGTTCTTGACAGGAGATATGGCTTTGGAGACAAAAGGTGACAATTACTAATGGTATGAACAAAGGCAAAGAGAGCTCAGGGTTAATTGCAAGACTTGGTTTCAGCTCCTCCAGAGCTTACGTTTCTTACTAAATTTCCTCTATTTCTCTTCCATGAGCAAACAGGAGTTCGAGTTTTCAGTGAAGTGAAACTGTTTTTCCCAGGTACCATATATATTTTAATCCCTAAAAAGCAAATTCTTTCTCCAGTCACCCATGACAGTTGCAAGAGATCAAAATCCTGATATAAATTTTAATTTGCCTTCTTGCATCACAGAGGTGTGTTTGAATGAAAAGTTGTTCAGTCATTTGACAGCTGCAAGGAGGCCACTTATTTAAAAGCAAAGAAAATGGTTTGATCAAGAGAAGGCAGTCTTTGCCTCAATTTACAGGGATTAAATAAAAGAGGTCCTGCTGTTGTTTTGGCAGGACAGTCAATTGAAGTTGATGGTTCTACCATAAACAATTATAAACACCCGTTTATAAGACCCTCACCATCTAAGAAATCAGTGGAGATCCCAACAAGCAACCCTGAAACTTGAGATTATGCCATACCTGTAAATGTTTAACCTTAAATTTAAAAAGACTATGAGATTTCAGTGGTATGAAAAGAATATGTGATATGAGACTATCAAGAGCTATCTGAGTTTTTTTGAGTTTACTGAACTTCATTCAGCCTTTCATGTGTTCCTCATGAATCTCAACTGTTTGCTGGAACTTGGTTGATCAGTTTCCAGTGTGTGTTAGTCACAGAAATCAAATATGCATTATGAAGGGCCATGGAAGAAGTGTTTCTGCCTTAATTCAAAAAGGATGAACCACTTCATACAACCAGCTGCAACAAAGCATCCCAGCTGGGATGTCTAAGATGACTAACCAAGCTATAGAGAATTACACAAAAAGAATTAATGTCATGATTCACACATACAAACTTGAGGACCTGCTTGTATCTCCAAAGAAGAAAAAAGCCTGATGCCAACAAGTGAATTATTCATTGTGAATTATTCCCTGAGTTTAAAAAAAAATCTGGAAGAACCTTATTACATTAGGTCTCTCCCTACCTTCCTCTTCTTCCTTTTATCAAGCCATTTGCTCCAGAAGTCACTTGTCATGCCCCTCAAACAGATCCCAGCAGGGCTGATATTCTTTCTTTATAAAGTTCTCTTAGAAGTTTTTGGTAATTATAATTGAAGTTATAAGAATGATTCTCCAAGCTGCCAAATAAATACTATATAAGAAGAGAAAATTAATTCCTGGAGCTAGCAGACTGTCAAATGAAGCCACTACACATCAATACAGGGAAGGGATCTCTGGTCAGCCCTGTCCTCCACCACCATTCTCTCTGGAGGACAAACTTAGTGAAGGGTTTCCTGCCAAGTGTTCGGGAAAATATTTCCTGACATTCCTTAGATAGTCCAGAAAATATTGCTAGAAATCTATACAGGTAAGGTATACACCTAGATTATGATTCAGTCTGAGAGAAGGATTCACCTCAAACTCATCCCTCGTTTCCTGTTTAACTGTTGATTTTTTTTTTCAACTATTCATTAAGAAATAATGCTGTTGATGAGCAGTATGAACCAGAGGCTCTGCCTCCACCCAAATGCTGAATGCTTCCCTTATTGAACATCTTTGGATCATTTGTCTTAACAGCTGTCCAAGCATTCCACAGGATGCTCATTGCTGAGCAGTCCCAGTCCCAAGATGTCATGTCTGAAATCAAATTACCTTTGAGAGGCACTGCTTTGGAATAAAAGTCCTAGAAATATCTTCTTATTCTAAGAGAAAAGGCAAGATAACACAGAAATATCCTTATATCACACCATAGCTAAAGGCAGAGATCTTTTTTGAACCCCTTGAAGACACTCCTTCATGATGGCAAAGGTCACTGGAGAACAGAGATCCTTTCAAGAAAATGTTACCTCACACCTCCACAACAAGTGTGAGGATCACAGATGAGATCTGGCAGAGGAAGGAGGGTTGTCCAGAGTCCCCCAGCAGAGATCTACCTTGTCCAGGAAGAGAACTGAGGCTTTTTGTGGCCTCTGTGCCAACCATGAGGTAGTGCCCACTCTTAGGCCATTATCAAGAGACCTCAGCAGGCCAGAAATAGCTATTGTATGTAATTAGGAGAACTGGGGTGTCCAGAGAGAATTATACCAGTAGTAAGAGATCAGATTAACAGGTTTCCAGAAGTTTACCACAGTCACATACAAGAAACGTGTTGGAAGTGGGGTGGCTTCCCCTCAGAAGCAATGAATGGATGCCCATATATGAGCAGATTTACTGCTTTTGCACAAGGTCAGCTGCTGCAGGTGCATCTGTCTCTCTCAAAGCTGAGGTCAGGTTGGGCTCCTTTTTTCTGACTCTCAATGTGAGAAAGGGTCTTGTCTTCCAGGCCCCCTTCAGCCTGTTCTCTGCAAGATTCTGAGAATCCCTGTAGTCTGCATTGGATATCTGGGAGGCAGAGCATCTCTTGCTGAACTCTGCTCAGTGAGAGCTATCACCAGCATCCTAGATCTTCCATCCCTCAGTACCACCTCTCTGTTCTGAAGTCAGCAGGGCCCAGGCAGCCTTGGGCAAGTATTATTGCTGTCCTTAAGAGGGCAGGTTTAATCAGACCCAGCATCTCTCACCATCCATGAGCATCTCTTTTAGCTCTCTGACCTCTGGGCTTATATCTCCAACTACAACACCTATCTACAGCTGTGCTCCCATTCCTCAGTGTGCCCACACACAGTTATCACAACCCACACCAAGCAAGCCAGAAGTTCCTAGAAGAACTCCAAACTTCCTCTACTTCATCTACTGTGACATTTCAACATGTGGCAAGAAAAGATGTAGAGAAAAAGAAAAACCTACCATGAATGTATTCAAAAGCTGACCTCCAGTGTTCTTCCAGCTTATATTCTATTCAATTCACCATGTGACAATTTCACACTAATGGTGCACTGGGACAATTCTAATTAAAAAAAAAAGAAATCTGAAGGTTATTAACTAGAAAATAAACACCTCATAACTCAAAGTATGACTCAATAGTGGCATCTTAATTAACTTTCAATAACCACTTCACTCAGTTTGAAAGCTCTGGGTCTCATATTATCATTGTTTAATATTAATATGACATTTATAATATGATGGCCTCAGCAGTGTCAGATATCTTGAGTCTGGCTGAACTTAGAGGCCTAATACAGGGTGCAGGAGTTTGCAAGGTATGCATCACTGCTGCAGCTATATCTGATTCCTGAAAATTCTGTTGCATGACCTATAGGGCTATCCTCGTGCTACTTGGTCTAATTTGCACCTGTGCAAGGACAGTCTTGGTGAAATAAAGCAGCAATTTTCAACTGATTCCATCTTCAATATTTTCTGTCTTCCAGTATTCATTTAGAAGAACCCAGATCTCTCAGCAAGAAGGTTATTTCCTCTTTTACAGTCAGACTTACAGACCTATGAGGAGAGGCTGAGGGAGCTGGGGCTGTTCAGCCTGAAGAAGAGGCGGCTCAGGGGAGACCTCATCACTCTCTACAGCTACCTGAAAGGAGGTTGGAGCCAGGGGGGGTTGGTCTCTTTTGCCAGATGACTTTCAGCAAGACAAGAGGGCATGGTCTTAAGTTGTGCCGGGGGAAGTTTAGGTTGGATATTAGAAAGGATTTCTTTATGGAGAGAGTGATCAAGCATTGGAATGGGCTGCCCAGGGAAGTAGTGGATTCTCTGTCCCTGGAGATATTTCAAAAGAGACTGGATGTGGCACTCAGTGCCATGGTCTAGCAACCGCAACGGTGGTTCAAGGGTTGGACCTGATGATCTCTGAGGTCCCTTCCAACCCAGCCAATTCTATGATTCTATGACTTTGCATAGTTGTGCTGAAAAACTTACTGGTCTTGTATTACTGTGCATACTTAACTTTCCATCTGCATTTATACATGGGCACTTATTTTTCTTTGTGCTGTCACTATATTTCAACTGAAGTAGATGTAGTTCCCTATGGTTTATCTCTAGATGTATTTGAGATTGCCTAATTTCTTCTGAGCCTTGTTTTGCCATCTATAGGTTTTCTAGCAGTATTCCAAGGAGAAAACTTACTTCCTTACATTAGAAGTCTTTTGCTACCCACACCAACTAGGATATATTTTCCTCAAGCAGCATTGACCAATACATTATTTCATTTCTCCACCACACTATGCCACATTCTTGGGCATATCATGCAGTTTTCTTTTCCTCTCAGCCAGGCTTGAGCTTTCAAATCCTTTTCTTCTCAGAGCATTTCCTTAGGCTCATTAGGCACTCATTCACCTCTTAAATATGTGCAGGTTAATGCACTGCACCCAGCTTTAGGCCCATCCAAAGCTCACAACACAGACAGGGGTGAGTACCTGTGTACAAACTGCATTCAAGTAGCCAGTGAGTGTGAGGGTCTGGAACTCCCAATCTTTGCCCCGTGCACTGTCCTTGGGTCTAAAAAATGCTTTTCACAGCATCTCTAACAAAAACTCCAGCACACCAAGTAGATAAATGCCTGGAAAGTGAAGGGTTGAAGTCTCTACACTTTGAACTCAAGCCTCATGGGTCCTTTTAGGGCAGGGATGTGATATTTGTCAGTATTGTGAAAGAGTCTGTGATGCAACCAGGGACTGGATGTCTATTTCTTCAGTCCCCCCTATGCCCCTTGTGAAACCCCTTTCTCCTCCTCACAGCATCTGCCTTTCAGCCTCTGAACAGCCCCTGCACAGTGTGGACTTTATACAGGGTTTTTTGGCTGGCTATTAAGTAAAAAATTCTGCTATATAACATCTTAGGGCAGAAATCATCCAAGCTGAAGCTAACGATACCTACCTGAATGTGAGAGTTACTGAGAGAAGCTTATTCTCAGCTTCTGTCTTTAGACCAAGAGTCATCTAAACTAGTAAAAACAATTTATGAGCAATATGTTTAGCCAAAAATAGCTCATTAGGGCTCCCTCACCATTCAGGAGACTAATACATGCAGCTCCACAGGGTAGGTTACACATCCCATTAATCTTCAAATGGGATGAGTGCTCTCTGCAGGGCCTCAACTCTCTCCATTGGCTATTACAGAATCCTAAATGCCTATTTTAACATGGTGAGCAAACCTCAGCTTGAGCAGCAGCCTTGGAGCTACCCTCAGCTGCTGCTGGTTGTGCATGCTGGGAGCATCTCAGTGCAAGCCTCCCAGCCTGACCCAAGAAGCATCATTCCAGAGCTGGATAAGTGCAAACCATGGGCTCAGGGGCAGCTCAGGTTCTGGAGGCTGCTGACCACTCAGGCTGCTCCCAACTCCAGTCTCATCCTCCAGAGATCACCCACCCTCCCCTAGGCTTACCTTTTCCTTCTGCCACAGATTGAGGCAAGCCCAGAAAGAGACAAAAGCAGTTCCTAGGAGGAAACTATATTGAGAGCTGTGGCAAGTATGGGTACTCAAAGAGGCAGGTCAGCTGCCTAGGGCTGGGGAATAAATAAAACACAGGCTCACGTCTGAAAGTTAGCATGAACATCCTCTTGTGATCTCTTTGTCAAAATTATTTGCCTGTACCACAGTTGCATTTTGGATATCCAGATGAGCTTTAGGTGACGCTGGGGTGTCAGGTACTGTATATATTCCTCAGTATACCAGGGGTGTTATTGTCCACTATTTGTTACTGCTCCCACGTCAGATCAAACCATGAATGCTCATCTACATCAGAGCAATATCTGGACTTACAGGAAAGGCAAGTGAGGAACACTTCACCAGCCCTCTCACCTGGCTCCCAGCACAGCACTGGAACCTCTCAAACTATCAGAGCTATTTCAGCAGTGGTGGCTGTGGCACGACCTAAGTCAGATGTGTTGCCCACAGGGAGATGGAGGGACTAATAGTGGTTTAAGAGGGAAAAAAAATCCAATTGCACTCCCAGCAGTAAGATGTAAAGGCTTCCTGCATTCAGAATATTTACAGCAGTCTGTATATTGACGCTTGCCAGAGGAAGTTACCAAAGTGTTAGGTTTATCATTCTGTTGCTGTTTCATAATGCAGTCGGAGTAACAGTGTCATATTTAACATAAGTCAATTTTAAAATAAAAAGGGAAATTAGTTTTATTCACTTAAGAATTACTGCTACAAGTAAGTAATTTACAGCAATAGTAATAAAAGCAGAATTGTGTTCTCTAGGTAACATCTACAGTTCTGGAAGGGAATGGCTGTTAATAAAAAGAAGTGAGTGCAGAATTTTAAGTACCCTTCCTTAATCCAGAAATATGTTCTGTGAAAACCTCACATAAGGGAGTGAGCAATTCAGCCCAGTCCATTAATTGCTTTAAATATCATGGCTTGTAATCTGCAAATTAGATTACAAAACCTCATTGCATATAAACAAATGCTAAGATAGATTGCCTCTGCTTTGTTGGCAATTAGTTTGCAAAGCAGTTACTGTATTTTATGCTCAACAGTATTAAAGAGCCAACAGTGATTTCACAGGAAAGCAGCTTTGTAATGAATATTGGGTTTATGAATCCTAAGTCCAGTCCAGCTACATGTTTATGGGTGCTTATGTAACTCCATTTTGAAAGATACTTCTGGTCTCCATTTTTTTATCTGATCAGGTCCAGCCTATAAAATCTCTTGGCAACAAGGAGCTCCAGGTCTATCTAGAGACACTCTATGTCCAGTTTTCCCCAGCTGTTTTTTTCCTTCACAGGAACATAAACATATACTGAGAAGTTACCACATCAGCCAGGGATTTCTGGACATCTGGTGTGAGGTAGGCAGCTGATAGCTCTAGCTGGGATGCTCTGCACCTAGAAATCAGGGTTAGCCTGACTGTGTCCTTTAGAACACATCTGCTTGTACATTATTATAGCATGTTCTGGGTGCAAGCTCCTTCTGGGCTTCTAGAAACCATTTAACAGCAGCAACAGGGTAGAGACCTGAGAGCTGCACTTCTCCCTCCCAAAGCAAGTATGGCAAAACACACACTTTGAGGGATGCTGGTGGCACAACACTTGGCTTGGTGGGCACATGTAACCCTGATGCTTCATAGTGTCATTCTGTTGCATTTCTGTTTCCCCACTTTTCCAGACTCCAAAATGGTGTTCATACACCAAGTTGTCCCCCTCTCACACACAGCTCTTTGATTTACAAAGTATTGTAAACCTTGCACCAGCAGTCTAAACATGGCACTTCACTTACATAGGCAGCTGAAAAAGCATGCTTCATTTCTTCCAAAGCAAATAAATGTAAACTAATATTTTATTCTGCATTTTCAGCTATGCTGAATTGGAGTCTGCTAGCTCAACAGATTTTCCTACTGAAATTAGGGATATTGACACACACAGAGGTAGCTGATATTTCAGGGTATTTTACTTGGAGTGCCCTTCCTTGGATAAGCAAAAGCCTGTTAATTTCTGTGAGATGTTGGCACTTGAGGAAGCAGAAGCTTGAGCTGAGGGCAGTGTTATCTCTGTGACATGGCTCAGTCCCATTCCTGCAAAGCCCAAGTGCTCAGACATGCAAAGGCCATGCTGAGAGGCAATATTCAGACCATGAATTTTGCACTGTTATCACAACTTGACAGGACTCATTTCCCCAGCGTCTTCAGCAGAACATGAAGTGGCACAGGTAGGAATGAGGAAGAACAGAGCCTTCAGAGTGGCCATGAACAAAATGCAGAGCCAAAGCTCAAAAAATATATGGTGTTAGCTTGGGTCTGTGTCACCAGGGAACAGCACTCCATTTACATGACTAATTCATGGGATTTTTAGCAGGGAACCAGAATGTTTGTCATTGCGTTTTCTTGACATCCCAAAAAGCAGTGGATCAGCACAGTTTCTCCTAGAACCTCACCACATGGCTTGGGAGACCTCAGCTGAACTCTATGCTCTGCAATGCAAGTGTTCTCCTTTCTCAGTGGAGGTCCCCATCACTGCTCTCATGCTCAATGTGGCCCTGAGGGCCTCAGTCCTCTCCTGGACCACCTAATGCAGGAGAGCATCAGGGAAAGTTGAGAGTCACAGGCAACAGCCCAAGTCACAGAGCACTCTCAAGCAGAACCTGTGTCCAGTCCCTCAAGGCAGATGCACCATGGTTACCCTGCTTTGGTTTTCTAAGGGAGTCACTCTCTTGGCCAGTGTTGATCATTAACGTGAGCAGATGCTATAGCAAAAAAATTTTTCAGAATCTGTTTAAAAATCAAGCAAAGAAACAACCAAACCCCCCCACACCAAGTACAGTTGGTTCAACTACACTTTCTTTGGCCAGTGAGGTTTAATTGCTGGTGACAAGTTGGGTGTCCTTGGGAAAGAGGAGCCAAGCATAGCATCTGGAAATTAGGAACTGAGCAGCTGAAATTCAGCCTTATTAAAGTCTAAGTTTCCTCTCTCCTGACCTGGGTAATGCCAGTATTCTGTGTGCATTCAAGTTCTTGCTTCAGGGAGTTAGATTTTCTCTGTAAACATAAAATTGCAACCTTATACCAAAACAAAGGTCTTTCCAAGGCCAACAAGCTGATAGAAACCTCACTGCTACCTCTGATAATGACTCATCCCTCCTTTCCGGAAGCCAGCCCAATTACCTCTCCACACCCACCTTTATTCCTTTTTAAATCTTCAAGGGAGTTTGTAACCCTTGAACCAGTCTCACACAGGAGGCACCTGACCCAGTGCAGGTGGAGTTATGGCCAGACACCACCAAGGCATCAGACATCTCCTGAAAGAGAGGTGCTTTGTCCCTTGGAGATTTAGACAATACCACAGCATTTTCCTATAGGATGTGCAAAAATCAGGCAGGGTCTGTGTACAGAGATGGGTGCAGAAGGTCTCATCCTCTGGGCTGACTGCACATAGAGAAACCCCAACCTGCAGGGTGACTGCAGCAGGGGTGCAGTGCTGCACCCATACACACCTTACTAATAGATGGGATTGTCTTTTTTGTGAGGAACAGTACTGGGATAGATAACACCACCCAGAGGTTAAAGAGCACCTTTCTCTTCTTGCCTTTAGCAAGTGACACATAAGATCCATGGAGAGAGTAAGGAATTTCTCTGGTTTGCATCAGCAAACAAATGGTACCAACAAGGGATGTTGCTTCAAGCTAAGAGCTGGTGAATTCCCACGGGACATCAGCTGGATCTTCACATGTGGAAACTACTGGGAAGCCACTGAAACCAGGGTCCTGTAAAGCCTCCTTGAACCTCTCCTCAGTAAGGATGGCACACAGTATGTGGGGTCACACTTGCCTTCTTCCTCCCACTTACTTCTTCCAGCCACTCCTGAATGCATTTAGCCCCTAAACATTGTTTTTAGAGGCAAGAAAACTCCCATTTCCCTTCTCTGTAGCTACTGGACTTAGAATGAGACAGAAATCTGGAAGTATCCAGATGGCTTCACGTGAAAGAAGAACACAGCCACATCAAGGAAACATCCCAGAAAACCCCACAGAACCAGACTGACTGAACCTGTGCACAAACTGCACTTAAGGTGGCCAGGGAAAAAATTAACAAGAAAAAAGACTCGAAACAAAGTATTTTATTCAGTAAATTCTCTATATTTAGAGATACAGCTAATATTATACCCAAGGATGTATGTGTTGAGAGGGGGAAATAAATGCTTCATTTAATTTGAAAAAAATTAATGAAAATGAAAAAGATTACTTTTGGTTTATGTTGATCTGAAATGTTCCTTCTACTTGTGAATTTCATCAAACAAACAGAAAATTAAAAAAAAAAAGTCAATTATATGCTAAGCCTCATGAGTGACACACAGAGAAAGAAGTAATTGAACTTCAGCCTCTCAGATTTATCTTTCCATCCTCCCTTTCTTCAGAGACAAAGAACATTGACTGCTTTCATTAAAATACTGTTAAATACTAATTCTACTGATTCAAATCTTTCCAAGTATGTTTTGTAAATTGAGGAGGTCTGCTTAGAAGCATGTGACCTTTTCCAGTGCTGGATCTAAGCAAAATGAAAGATTTTTCTTTACAGCTGTTTGGAATAGCTCCTTCTGAATTAGATAATGATAATTTCCTTTAAAATGTCAGATTAACTTAAAATCAGTTTAGTGCTCCCAGCTTGTATTATGACTCAAGTGTTCTTAGGCAAGTTCTTATGCAGACAACATATTTACTGCCATGTTTACCACAAAAGGCATAAATAGAAGCCCATATATCTCATATTAGTTAGTGATGTTTGTTAAACAAAAATGTGATGTATTTGTTTTATGTTCTGGGAATACATCTAGAAGCAATTTGTAGCCTCAATATTGCAGTAGCTGAGTGATTGCTGCACAAGGGTAAGTGCTCTGTGCCTTTTAACAAATAATGAGCCAGAATGTCTTTATTGCTTTGCTAATTAATATCAAGTTTAGTTCAGGGCTCTAACTTAGCATGAGATGTCATGTATTTCCTTAACGCAAGAGTGCTTGGGTTTCCCTTGCTGAGCTGTAAAGAGCAGAATATCATTTCTACAGCATTTCTAGGATACTCTGTGGAAATCAACAGCTTGGATAAAATTTTCTGCTCTGTTTTCTCACAGACTGTGAAATGCTAAAAGTGAAATGGGGAGTCATGTTGCTGCTATTGATACTGGAACCACTTAATAGGGTCAACTACAACAACAAAGACAATAAACAAACACAAAAACAAAACAAAACCAAAAAAGTGACAGGGAAAAGACTAAGAAAAAAAATCAGAACAAAATTATAAAGGAAAAATTTGGCAACGTTTTTTCAAGAGTGAAAAAAAGATGTTGAAAGAACAAAGGGTAAAAAGAAAATTAGCAAAAAAACCCAAATAGATTTTTGAATGTTGGTTCATCCACAACTTCCTTTTAAACCAGCAGCACCAGTAAGTCATTGTGGACTCAGCTGACACTAGTCAGCAAGTTTTGAAGGAATGATAACTTATGCATTTGTGTGCCATAGATACAGTAAGAGTGACATGAAGAAAAATAAAATTAATTCTAGGAGATCAATAAAACGTAACCCTTTGACCTTGTAGACAACCCCTATCCAATTTTCAGGTAGGTGATAAAATCAGTACAGTATAAGGTTTTAATATGGCCATTAATGGTACCTTGAATCTGTGAGCTTCTGCATTCATTTCCCACACAGATCTATTTTTAAATGTAGATACAGAGCCTCTAGAGAAGAAACCAAATTCCCTGTTGGTATTAACACTGGCTTTGGTAAAATTAACATTTGTACTCACACTGTTACAGTTCTCAAAGCTTATATCGGGATAAAAGAGGGCTCCATCTTCCCTGCTAGGGGAAAAACTAAGGCAAGATAACAAATGGAGCAGATGGAGTAAATTTTCAAAGCTGTGTGTGGGAGTGGAGCATTCAGATCCCATTAACCAGTATCAGAGTCGGAGGATCAGACTCCTACTCACCAGGCTTCAAAAACAACAAGTTCACATTTCTCCAACTTCTCTTGCTTCTTATATGTCCCTGACACCATCCTGGCTCCTCTACAAACAGGCTGACATTTACACAACAGCACAGGGCCAAATGTGTCTTTCCATTCAGGGAAGGGGTTTTCATCCAGCAAAGAGAATTGAAAATATGGGAAATATAGATCTGAGCTTTTGCATATACCACTTGTTGTTATGGATGTGCTGTGGAGAAGGGCCAAAAAAGCAGACTTTCAGTAGCCCATGGCTGCGTCCCACAACCAAACCCAAGCCACACATCATCAGTGGTTGGGTACAGATATTCCCAGCAGATGTACTTCACTGCTTTAGGAAAACTGAAGGGTGAAAATCAGGATGTGGTATGGGTGTTCAGTGATGCTCCAAATCTGTGGTTGTATTCATCAACCTTACAACACCTTAACCATGGGAAATGTATTGTTCAGGCCAATGTGGAGACCTCTGTGTGTAAATCAGTCTAATGCCAACCTCATGCACAGGAGGAGTGAATGAGAACAGCTTGTGCTATTTACACCCCTCTCCTGCCTGCTGTATGAGGAGCACAATGGCCCTGCTAGGTCAGCTGGGGTGGGGACATGACATTCAGGACTCATCTTCTCCCCTGGATCATCTCTACCATTTTCTCATATGTGAGTAAATGTCCTTTTCTGCAAAATCAGGTTCTCTGTCCTTGATAGCTAATGAGAGGCAACCATCTTCAGCTCACTGTATTTTACCATGGTATCTTTATTTTTAACTGACATTAACCACTCAATTATTAAGAGTGACACAGCACTTATACCCTGTCACTGCAGTCTAATTAACTTCCAAACCTATAAATCAGCCTTGTACACCAAATATGTGGTATCTATGGGCTGAAACTCTTATTTGCTGGGCTGAATCTCTTATTTGCTCCACAGGGACAGCCAGCAGCATCGGTTGTGAGCAAAATGCAGTAGAAAAGGAGAACAGAGCAGTTCCTGAAGAAGATATAGAGGTACATTTTTCTTTCCCTCTAATTGAGTTTAAAGCACCTGCAGGTGGGCAGCAAGGACTCAATTGCCTGGCAGCTACTGAGCACCCAAAACCACTGCACCTGCCCCAGAGATCTGCGGGGAAGAAGGAAAATGCCTGGAATTGCCATGGGGTAGAGGATTCATCAAAAGCTCAAGGGAGACCTTATTGCAGCCCTTCAATTCTTCAAGGGGACTCATCAGAAAGATGGGGACAGACTATTCACAAGAGTCTGCTGTGACAGGACAGCGGTTAATGGTTGTAACTAAACAAGAGTAGATTCAGACTAGATATAAGGAAAAATAATTCACAGTGAGGGTGGTGAGACACTGGCACAAGTTGTCCAGGGGGATGGGAGATGCCCCATTCCTGGAAACATTCAGAGTCAGGTTGGATGGAGCTCTGAGGGACCTGATCTACTTGAAGTTGTTGCTGCTCCCTGCAGGGGGATTGGACTAAATGACCTTTAAAGGTCTCTTCCAAACCAAAACATTCTATGATTCTTTGATTCTAAAGTGAAAATAAATATCTTTATTTACACACCTAAAAAAAATCCCCACTGGAGATATCAATGTGCATAAAAGATATAACTTGAAGAAAGAAAAGAACATACTTGAACAATCTGGTTAAAGGAAGGTTAATTCTGCCTGCTCTCTCTGTCCCTATCACTCCCATCATCCCAACAATATGTTACACACACCGTCCTGGCACATCCTCTGTCAGGGGTCCTGTCTGGGCTGCATCCTTCAGAGAACATGTTCATGGTTGATGGCACTGGGTTTTAATAGATAATTTTTTTTTTGAGCCCTCAGGGGTGCTCAGCCAGACTTAATCTTTCCTGCTGAAAGATATTTGTTTCTAACATCTTCAGAAAAAAACCCAACCAAACAAAAATCAACCAAAAAAACCCAAACCAAACCAAAACCAACCAACGAAAATTGACAAAAAAAAAACCCAAAAAACAAAAAACCCCACCTGATTCCAAAACAAAAAAAAAATTATTATCTGATTTGGCTTTAATAACAACAAGCATTGTTCTGCTTCCTTGGAGGTGAAAGCACAGCCTTGTTAGTACAGATGTTGTATCCTTAACAGTTCTTGACTCACTGAGGGGGAAAATTTCCCCTCTCAATATGGAGTGTATCCACAGCCTGAACTGGGTTTTTTTATATTTATCTGCACAATAGCAAATGTAGTATCACCATTTCCATGTGACAACAAAGGTGACTGACTATTAACATCATTCTGGGACTGTGGGATTGGTCAAAAATCCCTGCATTAAAACATGGAAATAAGGAGGGGGATTTGACTCAGTCTGGCAAAGCAGCAAATGTCATGGGGTTCAACAGACACTGTGTTTAAACTTAATCCAGATGGGCCCAAACTTTGATCTTATCCCTAGAGGAAGGTGATCCCTGGCATTGCAAGCAGAGCACAGGCAGCAGGCAGGAGACCCATCTGAAATATGGTCCCATGGAACTGCATCCCCACGCAGATTTTACAGATGTGGGTGGAAGGAAATTCATCTGTGGCTGCACCATGCTGTAGTACAACCCAGGGCCTCCTGTGCCAGCCCATGGCAGCTGCTTTGCTGCAAGCTTGCTCACTCCAGTCACATCCAATGAAACATGATGGTCTCAGTCAAATTTATTTTGTTTCCTTTGCCTGGATGATCAGTGCTCCCAGCAAATCTGGCGGTTTCAGCCATCATCGATTACTGCTGCCACTCCACAGTGACTCTGTCTCTGTCACGCTTCTACCACAGAGACCTTTGAAATCTGCTTAATTTAAAATGGGTAGAACTAAAGGAGGAAAGCTCAAAGTACTTTCTCTTTTCAAACCAGTCTTCTACTAAAAATATTGCATCTTAATTGTAGGAATCCAAAAAACATCTTACCTAGTGTGGGTATTCTTCCTCACAGAGTTGGCATGGAGCCTGTTGGGACATTTTCTTAGAACCACAAGGCCATTACCCATGGCATTTTGTTCCTTATTGACATGGGCTTGCTGCTGAGCAGAATGGAGCCACTGAAGCAAGGTCCTTGCCTGCAGAAATACCTAGATCTGGTGGTGTTCATGGAGAATCATTGTTCCCCTGCTCTCCGTGTGCTTCCACAGCAGCCCCTGATGTCCCTTATTGCAAAGGCAGAGGTTTTGTGAGATAATTAAAAATAAACTCCCTGCGAGGCATGACACTGATGAGCACATAGAGCTACATCCCCTTCCTGCAGGGATAGAGGGAAGGGCTTACAGGGCCCCATCTCCCACTCCCTCTATGTAGAAGCCTTCTGCTCAGGGCCACATTGCCAGAAGGGAGACTGAGGCCTTTGCCATGAGCATTGCATTGAGGAGAAGGGGAGCTGAAGGACTGGGTTCTCCCAGGACATGTCTGAATGACTTGGCCATTTCCTACTTCTTTGCATCTCTATCCCAGGAACTGCAGTTGACCATGACATCAAAGCCAGTAAATGTGCCAAGGATGAGGCAAATGAAAGGACTTTGAAATCACCCCAAGAAAAGGCAGTGCTCTCAGGCAGCAACAAGGTGGAATATTCTGCCATTACAGTTGTTATGTGGGAAGCAAAAGAGCTTCACTCTTGGCAAACAAACATTTTCCCACTTCAAACAGAAACAAAAAAAATCAATGAGAACACTAAGTTGGAGTATATATTGACATCAGAAGTCCTGGTTGTTACACTGAGCTGAATTCAGAAGACCTGGTCCCAATTTCTAGCAGAGCCTCTGGTCTCTGATTGGCCTGGAACAGGTTGTTTTCCTGCTGTCTGCCTTGATTTCTCATCCTGTGACATGAGGTCAGTAGCACTAATCTGATGCAAGATCTACTGGTGAAAAATTTTATACAAGAAATGGAACCATTCTTTTTTTTTTTTTTTCCCACCCAAACACAAGATGTGGTGGTTTTTTTGTTTTGTTTTGTTTTTTCCAAATATCCTTAGCCATAAAGAAAATATGATCTTGTTCACTGAGTATAGGTCTGTATGCAAGCACTTCATAAGAACTTCTTTTCAGGGGTCTTTTGGAGGAGGATGATTTTTCTCCCCATTTATTTCCTGCATAAGGATTCTCCATGGAAGCCATGTTATGTCTCCCCACATACAATAATGACCTAACAGCTACTTCAGCAAGTGACTTTTCATTTCCTAATAGGAAGAACAAAATAAAAGCCAGTGAGGGGTCTCTGCCAGGCAGGACAGTGGTGTCACAGCCCTCAGCATCTGGGCCAACCTGACAGCTGCCTCCAGCCCTCCAGAAGAAGAAGAAGGGGCAGCACAAAATACTCATGCAAGGCAAGCAAAGGGGATGAGGTCCCCAAAATATGATTTCACTGATTCTCACTCTAATCATGACAGATGCAAATGAGAAAACTCTTTCAGTTGTAACACTCTCCATGGAAATCTTTTTAATGGCATTACCTGAACCTCACACCTATAGCCATACCTGCCACCTCCAGGAAAGCTTAAATGCTGTGGTTAAGACTGGTGTTAAGCTTTGCACATGGAAATATTTTCTAAACATCACGAAACTCAATCACTAAGCAACCTCAAACTTTGGGATGCTCAGAGCCCCAAGCCTTTCTAAACCCTAGCTATCTCTTTCTGCCAGGTGAGGTTACACCACTCAGATGCCCATTTTTCCTGATGCCTGCAGAGCAGAAATCTCTGCTTGACTCTCAGGGCTCCAACTTGTCCACAAGTCTTCATATAAACTAATCACAGAGCAATATTATTCCACTTGTCAACAGTTTGGGAGGAATTGACAGATCCTACTTTAACTATTTACCTCTGCCAGGGGTAATAAGTTCTCTCATGCATTAAATTAAAAATGACACTTGAAAGTAAGTACATTATGGACCAAAAACAGCACACAAATGGGGGGTAAAGATTTAAACTCGCTGCCTGGTGGAGAATTGCCAATGAAGCAATATGCATTTCATTATCTGAACTTGCGCTGAACACATCCACTCAGAAAGCCCTTTGCATATAGATTCATTTGCTGCAGGCAAATGCCTGCTATCAGCATGGACAAACAGGACTGTTTATTTCCTATTGTATCAATGTTTGAGTTAAAAATTGCTGCTGAGGGCTCCTTATAGTGAGCAAGCTCTGAATGAGACAGGGCCTGCTCATCCTCAGCCTCCATCATTTTTTCCTTGGTCTCTTTGCCAAGTTCCCCTTCCTTTCTGCTGTTGCCTGACAGCTGAGGAAAAAGACTGAGTGGTCAATCTGATAAAACACACTTACTTAAGCTTACAAGAGAAGCAATAACAGTAATAAAGACAGATTTTACCTGTAAATGGAGTGTATTCATTTCAGAGGGCAGGAAATTTCTTTACAAGCTTTGTGTTCAATGTCTTGAGTGATGCTACCTTCTGTCACAGTCAGTGGGGTTTTTCTTTTGCAGCAGTGACCCCAGTGCAGCTCCAATTCCATACATTTATTCACTCCTACTGTTGGAACATGTCTCCAGTCTACTGATAGGCATTTGGCATGGTTTGTGCCTCTTAATCCACAAATGTGATCATCTCTCTCTGAGCTTATCTTCTTCATAGTCAATGGAGAGTTAAAGGAATCTGAAGAGAACGATTATTTGAACTTTCTGAATGAAGTTAATTACCCAGCCAATAAGTAGGTCTTATTAGCTGAATGACTCAACATTTTTCCAGGTTGCCAAAGAGCAGTAGGAAAGGAGGACTGTGATAGAGAAGACAACCAATAGCCCAGCCAGCTGGCTTAGGTTTAGTCATCTAGTCTACAGACAGCTGAAGTGAGGAACAGGAAACCCCCCACAGAAATTCTGCTTCTAAGTGAAAAGAAACCTGCAAAAGGAAATGCTGGGTGAAAAAGATGTGAAATAGTCTGGGCTATGAGTATGGGCTGAAAAGCAGGAGGTAAAAGGAGATGTGATGAAGACTGATGTTTGCTAAAAGCTGAGAGCCATGGGCTGGAGTTGGGAGCATGCAAGGACCAGTTTTATAGTCAGGTTGGCAGCTGTGACAACTGATGTAGGTATTTATATACCTTCCATGGCAGGATATAGATGTACTGATTTCCTTAGGCACTGCAGGCAGAAAGCAAACCCCTGCAGATGGGTACATCAGAGTGCATCCAAACAGCTCAAGTGAAATGTTGGCTCTGTGCTGTGCCCATCTGTTCCAAGAGGAGGAGAAAATAAACACCAACAAGTTATTCTTGCAATTGCTGCTAGCTTCATGTCTTGTCCTCCCATATTAGCTTCATATCTTGCATGTCCTTTGAGAAATAGTCACAATCACTAAAACTGATTTTTAAAATTCAAAATCTACCCTCTGGTTGAGGATATGAAAAATACTCTACTGAAAATGTGTTCTCTAGTAAGCCACAGAGATTTCTAGAACAAATACATAAATGTAATAGGAATTATCTTAATGAAAGCAATCTTAATCAAAGAACTCATTACACTGAGATTGCAAGGAGATATTGGGACATTTCCTTCACCAGATTCCCACTGAAAGTAGAAGAGAGACACCTGTGAGTGGTCCTGTGGTCAGCCCCTGTATGTTGTGCCAGGTGTGTGAAGATATCTATTTCTAGCAGAACTGAAGACATTTATTCCCATAGCTACTGTAGGGTAAAACTCAGCATTTGGGAGTTTAATCAGAGTCCACAGGCTGGAAATCTGGAAATCTGCCTCCTAAGACTATAAAACCAAAAGGTGATAGAGGAAAATCAACAAAAGTGAAGTGTCCATCTGTATACCAATGTCAAACAAAGCAAGCTCCACTGGAAGCTTGTTTTTGTTCTCATTCCCCACATCCTACTGCCAGGGGAGTGGATGGTTAAGAGAGAGCAGTGAGTGGTTCTACCCATTTAGCCAAAGCACACTGAAAATGGGGTCCTCTCCCCCTAGAAACCAAGGAGGGAATGTCTGACCATCCATCTCTCCAACCTGTAGTGTTACTTTCCAGTTGCTGAGCTGGTTCACACTCCTGGCAGAGCATCCCTGGTGACCAGTGAACTGTCATGGTTTCATCCCACAGGATGAGCTGGGACATAAACCAGAGGGACCCATGAGCAGCACCAAGGGTTTGGTGGGATGTGGCTGTGCAAGAGTTCCTGTGAGGAAGCCTCACTTTACATGGCCAAAGGGGAGAAATCCAAATCAGTCTCTCCTGAGCAGTCCTGTGTGTCACATCTCACCTCATGGCTGCCATGCCAGGGTTCCCTCAAACGATGCCCGAGGTGCAAACAAAATTCTCAGAAATCCTTCCCTGGATTACTCAGAGACATTCATATTCATTAGGAGTTATCAGCAGGCATGCAAGGCCCGCTTTAATTAAGTATCTTTGGCATTTGGGAATTGAGGAGTTTGGTCTTGTTTTGTTTAACTTTGCTTATTTCTTAGGAGTATTGGTTTGTCCTGACCTAACTTTCTGACAACAAGATATTTGAAAATGCAGCCACAAAGATGCAGAGAGCACAGCAGAAACACTGGAACTGAAAACTCCAGCCTCCACTATTTAAAGGTTATTTTAAGATATCAAATGAGAAAAACATAGGGACAGTTCCTTCCTCCTTAAATCTTTCTCAAGAAGGGTTTGTACCAAGAATGATAATTACCTTTGAACATGAATCTAAATGAATTGCTTCCATTACCAAAATAATTTTTACAACTATAACTATTTTTCTTTATTCATAAACTCATTCACAACATTAACACACACAGCAGTTAACAGCATCGCAGTCAGGGGAATCTCTGTACAAAGCTGCTGTGAAAGTCAAATCCCCCTGTTCAAAACCATCATTTTTATTAAGTTCATTGCCTGTTTTTATTTTTCTTAAGCTCATTGACTGTTCTTATTTTTCTTAACAGCATCTCTATCCTTTGCTGCATAACACAATGCCATTACCTAGGTGGCCTGCAGGGTCCCATTTCAGCAATAATCCTGCAGGGACTGCATCATGGCATTGATTTATGTTTGCATTTTTCTAAGACAGAAAACCTTTCAATTGTAACAGTTTCTTTGTTTACTGAAGGGCAGGAAAAAAAGCCAGCTAAATTATTTCAAAAGCACAAAGTAATTAGGAACAGGTGCTATTTTACTGATATGAAACAACTGCTCTAATAGGGAATTAACTGCAGAAGTATTAAGTTGTGCAACCTGGCAACACAAAGAAAACACTGCAGAAATGTTTTCTGCAGAAAGAAGCACAAACCTGCCTTATCCACCAAGTTCCATCTCTGTCATTAAAATCCCTCACCTCCTGAAGCCTCAGCTGCTGGAAGGGCTGAGGATTTGAGGCAAGAGTTGAGACTTAAAATTGAAGGTGACAAGTGATAGAGAAAAAGGCTGCTGGACCAGACTTCCACATCAGATGAAGGGAGATGCCCAGGAAAGAAAAATAAAAGTCTTGTCGAAAAGGAAGAGCTGAAGATTTGGAACATGGAAAATCACTGATTTTTCTTTTTTTTTTTTTCTTTTTGACTCAAACCTACCTCTGCTGCTGCTATGCTAATAGCACATGACACTTCCCTCTAAGCCACAAAAGTTACAGATGTTTTATACATATATTCATAATGAGGTGGAATTTTTATTAAACTTGTCTGTGGAAGCTATTGTGGAGCCTGAATTTTATTTACTACAATATAATAAATTTCCATAGCAGTGGTGACACCATGGTAACAATATTGCTAATGTCATTATTTCTGCCTGTAAATAGAGTCAAGTCTTTGTAACATGTAGCAATGCTATACAATAATTGAATGCCATTAGGTTTCTTTTTTTCTAAGCAGGAGGTGAGGAACTGAAAATATACTGCTCCGTGGTAATTTGAATCAGTAATTATTTTCAGACATCACTGGGAAGAACTACCTGTTCACAACCCATAGCCTGTTTGGTTGGTCTTTTTCCTAACAACAGAAATAGAGCAGAGATATTTTGATCTGGGCATCCTAGCAATTCAGGAGTGAGGTGGCTTGTTCAAGCTGTGTCCACACACAAAGAGAATCACAGCTTCTGAGAAGACAGTTTTTTGAATACCTAAGCAAACACCTTTCTAAGCAAACACCTTTCAGGCAATGAACATTGTGCTGCAATGTCTGGACTATAGCAAGGCAGAAGGACACTCAGATAAATCACACACACTGCTAGGAAGTGTAGGCACTAAGCTGCACTGCTGAATTTAACCTTCACAGGGAGATACCTCAAAGAATTTTATAAGGCTTCTTATCATTACTGGGAGAAATGTTTGAATGAAGAGGATTGATGAAATATCACCAAATAAATAGTCATTTATGTCAATAAATTTCAACAAAACATTTAAAAATCAGTGGTTATCTCTACTGTTCTCATTTTATCAGTATAACTGTGATGTGGCCATGACATGATCACACATATCTGCTCCTGGGGTATAGAAAAAGAAAGGAACAAAAGGGCACAGGAGTCCCCTAAGAAAAATTAGCTCCATAAGCATGAACGTACATGTAGAGCTACTAGGTGAAGGCTGGAGCTGCTGGGTTGGGTTACAGTTTGATGAATCTCAGCTGAAGCCAATTAAAATCCACCACAATCTGCACTAGAAGATGCATCTCAATCCTGAGCTCTGCTAATGAGAAGAGAGAAGTCTTTCTAAAATTATTCTTGTTAAAATCAAGTTTCCTCATTTAGTTCCTTCCTTACAGAGAGAAGGTATTTGATGGAGTGGAATGGAAAATTTCGTGGAAGGGGGCCCCATCTGTGGGTTTCAAACAGCTTTATGCACATTTGTTGAGCTTGGATCTTAATCTCAGAAGCAGCAGGAAAACAAGAATATGATGAGGACATTTAGTGGAGGGAAGAGCAGTGTCTCATGTGAAACACCAGTCCCATCAGCCTGGCAAAAGTATTGGCTGCATTTTATCTTTTTAGGTGTACTCAGGGGTCACCTTTGTCCATGCCCTTTGCAGACTATTGAGCACTTGTCACATCCATGGAAATATGGTTAGGAAACACTGAAGGGAGGCAATAAAGGTGCCTCTATCAAAGGAGGCCACTTTTGCCAAATGCCCATTGCAGCCAATAACATAATTTTCATGCTTAATGTTGAATATGAGCTAAAGTGCTTTGCTGGACAGAGGCCAGATGGCTCAACACTTCCCAAAACTGAGCTCCTCTGCAGTCAGGCTGTCCTTCAGCATAGTCCTCTGTGGCCTTGTCACATTACAGTTCTCTAGAAAACAAAGTCTCATTTATGTTGGTTCAGAAATGGCCCAGCCTCTTTGCTGGTGTGATTGTGGATTCTCTGGACGTTTCTAAAACAAATAGATGCAAGTGATGTACTTGTTAAGGGAATATCAATATTGGGCTATTTCTGCTTCTGATCCTGGAGGCAGACACTGAAAAGTCTGCAGAGCAGATCCAGTGGTTAGGCACTCAGTTCCTTCTGTGGTGTGTTAGGGGAATCAGGCTCCTTGGACCTATTTCAGAAGGTGAAGGTATTTGAAGCAACAAGCTCCTTATAGCTAAGCAATGCAAATGGGCAGCATGGGAATGCTTCCAAACCTGCAAACAGGAATCTGCACCTTTGGATTCAGATGAGCACCGTTTCTTCAGCCTAGGAGGTCTCTCTTTCTCACAGGAACTGAGCATGTCCCAGTTTTCTCTTGTGATGTAGTGCATCCCACTGTCTTTCACTCCCTGGGCAGCCTGGGCTGTAGGAGACTTTCAGTCAATGTATGTGCCAGGGGAAATGGATGCCTTTCATAAAATGGCCCTACAGACAGGGGCAGAGCCATGTGTGCTCCATCATCCATCCTCCTGCAGAGTCAGTGCAAGCAAAGGATGCAGGGGCACAGAGAAGCACTGAAGGCCAACAAGGAGCAAGCAAAATCCAGCAGTAGGGCATTGGCCTGGGACTGGTAAGTCAGGGGTATTCCTATGTATTGTTTCGTGTAGGACATAATAAAGATGCTAAGCACTGACTGTCACCTCAGAACTTTCCTTTTTCAGACAGACATGTTAACTGCCAAGCTCAGATTTTATGAACACACTTGGATATAGTGCTTTTTCAGAGCCTACACAAACAGAGACACTGAATGACCTTAATTCAGACCACAGGTGATCACTTCAGCAAGGCTGTGCTCGAGGTGATTCTGAGTATGAAATCTTGTCCCCAGCCCAAAGGTAAAATTTCAGGAATTCAGGTGGTGGTGAAGGGAAATGCACAACACTGAGAGAAAAGGGTTAAATGAAAGCTTCTTTGCAACTGAAATAATAATAAAAAAGAATGTTATTGTCTCTTTAAAACTCAGCCCTTTAATTTCTAAGCCTATTGCCAGGGTGATTCAGATAGGGGCTGTCTGCCTTGGAAGATAAGGCCAGATGCAATGCCTGGTCTGTACCCAGTGATATATACTTTATTGTCAGGCTGGGTACTGTGTGAAGTCAATAAACTTCATAGCTATTGATCATGCTGGAAAAGGAAATTAATGCAGGCATGGCTTGTTTTTACAATATGAAAGGTATGTCTACCCATCATTACCTGACAGCCTCAAGCTGCTCATTCTTATTTGAGTTGGATGGGATGCAGCTATCCAAAATCTGTATAACTAATAAAAATCAGTGGTGACCTTTGAGAAACTTCAGAGTTGTAATCAAAATGTAGAGCGAGGCATCTGGTAAGTCACCTAGAGGATCTTTTCTGATTATCATGGCATATTAATTGGAGTTAGAATAAGCACAGTGAGAAGTGGTCCCACAAGCAACCTGCCCTACATGTTCATATGAGCTCTGCTTCCAAACATCCACAGAGACCCAGGTCCATACAATTTACAGATCTCATCCCCTTCTTTTCAGGTTCTCACCCTTTCTTTGGCTGTCAGTCAGAGGCAACTGCTCCATGTTATGGTCCTCTCCACAGCACTATTAAATAAACCATTCCTGGGACTCCCACCCAGGAGGGCACCAGCCTCACATCTAGCACTGCCAAGAAGCAGTGTATGGAAAACCAGGACAAGGAGTCTCCCAAAAAGGGCTTTTCCTTCCTGAGCCCTCACACAACTCTTCTGACCTGCACATGAACCACCAGGTCCTCCTCTGCACTCAAGACACTTAAGATGGATGGAAGGAAACTCTCCTTCCATTACCACTTGTATCAGTCATACTGTAAGAGGTGCATCACTTTCATGAGTTTGACCATGAAAGATCAGCCCATGTGTTTTCCTTTCTGTTGGCCTAATACATGGAGTTTTGCAGCATGGCTCTCAAGATCTGTTTGGAAGAAATGCTCTTGAGAATGGGTTGTTTGCACTACACAAGTTGGGCATCCCCAAGTACTTTAAGGTTCTCTGAAGCTATGCTGCACTGGGGGTATAAATAGTTGCAGAATGCCATCAGTACATTAATTCATGCTTGCTCTGCTAATAATTGTAACTCATGTAATATCCCTACCAAATCTCATATACATTAGCATTTTTATTCTTAACCAGATACCAAAGTCAGCTGGGGGCATGAAGTTTGCAGGGCACTTCCTTTACTTTGCTCAGTGTGCTTTTATTAAAAATGTTACAGATATTATAATAAAGTCCCTTGCTGTTTTACACTTTGGTACATATCTTCCAGTAATCCATCATGAGCTATGTCAGAGAAAAACCCACAAAATTTAACCAGGTGGAAGTGGTTTGTTTTCGGAAGGAAGACATTTCTTTTGAACCCCTGTGCATTATGAATTTTCCAGCTCTAATAGATTGACATAATGATATTCAAGTCACAGTGAGAAATGGAGTTCTATGGTTGGATGAAAGCAGTAAAAACAATCAAGTGCCTTGCTGAGCATGTGGTGTTGCTACTCTGCTTTGCTCCATCTCTCCAGGAATTACTGTCAGTTTTGCTGCGTGAAATGAAGAAAGACACTTTCAAAAACCACTGAGCAGAAAAGTCCTAGCTCTGCATAGATTTCTGGACATTTTTTTTCTTTTTTTTTCTTTTTTTTTTTTTTTTTTTTGTAGGTAATTTAAATGCAAAAAACCTCTTGTTCCAATCTTTAAATCTACCAGCTTGCAATTTCTGGCTGGTATAATGCAATCATACACTCAGCATATACAAACCCAGATCTAACCCATTAAACCAAGTGGTGTTTACACCGCTGATGGTTACAGCAGTGGAGATGGCATTAGCAAAGCCAGCAGTAATAAAGGACACAGCTACTGCTCCTCACAATCCCCCTGCTGCCACAAGGCAGGAACCATAGAATCATTTTTCCTGGAAAAAACTTCTAAGATCATCAAGTCCAACCATTAACCAAACACTGCCAAATCCACCACAAAACCATGTCCCTAAGCTCCACATTGACTTGTTTTCTAAACATATCCAGGGATGATGACTCCACCACTGCCCCTGGCAGCCTGTTCCAATGCTTGGCAACTCTTTTGGTGAAGAAATTTTTCCTAATAGTCCATCCAAACTTCCTCTGGTGCAACTTGAGGCCATTTCCTCTTTTTCTAATTCTTATTACTTGGGGAAAAGACAAGTTCCCACTTTGCTACAACTTTCTTTCTGCTTTCACAGCCCTGACAACTATCAGGCCTGCATTTGTCCCATAGCCTGTCCTGCCCTTGGATGATCATTCACTTCTTGGAGCAAGGAAACATGAGCCATGAGGATTTGCCTTTTTCAGAGCAGGGAACCTGTTTCTCAGTGCAGCCCATGAGCTCCTGAAGTGCTGCAGACAGGGCAGTCAGGCTGGAGTCATCATGTGAGGATAATTCTCATTTACAGCCTTTGTAGCAAGCTTTAATCTTTTCTAAACAGCTCTCTATGGCTCCAAAGGGACACATCTGAATGGCCCTAATAGGTTGTCATCATTTTGCTAATGGGGATTTAATGAGTGACTTCTAGACAGAGACCTAATTCCTCTTCTCAGCGCTGCCCTTCAGAAAGAGTGGCCCTGCTTCACCACTACCCATCCCCAAGTTCCTCTGCCAGCAGGTATGAGTACTCTGACATTAGGAAGGACTTCTGATGAAGAACCTTTGACCATCAAAGCTTTTAGTAGAGATGGGTGGGAGAACTAAAATACTTCTATGACCAGGTCCGTGCAATATTTCTATTATTTCCTTCACTAGAATTTCAGATCCCTATTAAAGTCATATATAATGTGATGTCCAGCATCTCATTAGGTGCTGACATGCAGTGCCAGGAGGCACAATGGGAAGAAAAAACTGTTTTTTAAAGCCCTCTGAGTGGCTGCTATGTATGCAGAGGCTTCAGAGAAAGAGTGGACTGAGCTGTTGACCTTTCAAGGTCTCTCGAAAATTTGCTCCCTTTTCCCTGCAGGTCACAAATAGCTGGAAATCTTTCACTGACATCATATCTAGCTACTGCTGTGCCTGTAGGTATTTTCTGTTTTCTTTAGGAGCCTTCCATTGGAAGGGACACCAACATTTTCTGGCATTAGGAAACAAATATTTTCAGGTTTCACCTACCAAAACTTGCGCTAAGGCTCCAGGAAAGCAAATCTGCTGCAGCATCCCTCTGGGCTGTGTGGCTAACACTGGGCCAGTGAAGACACTCCTGTGTCTCAGGTTTCATTGTTGGTAGCTCTCAAAGTACCTGCACAAGGGGTTGTATCCCATTCCTCCTTGGATGCATTAAAGGTGGTATTGGGAGGCTGGGGCTCAACGTTCCTCTTCCTAGTGGTGAGGATATAGATGAGACAAGGACAGTTTGTTGTCAGAGCTGCAAAATAAAAGGTGGACAAAATTCACAGAGCAAAGAAACATCCAACAAAAGAACAAAGAAAGATCCAACTATCCACAAGAAAAAAAAATAAGCTCTTCACAATGAGAGTGGTTAAGCAGTGCAGGAGAGTGCCTGAAGAGGCTGTGAAATCTCCATCCCTGGAGATGATCTGAATTCATCTGGACAAAAAGCCCCAGACAACCTGACCTAATTCAGAAATTACACATGCTTTGAGCAAGATACTGGACTCTGGACCTCCTGAAGTCCCTTCAAACTATATTATTTAATGAACCTATGATTTCATGGGTGGTTCAGAAAGATTAAATTCATTCATTCAGAGTGTGGTACCTCAGCCTCCGTGCATACCGTATATCAGGGGGCATTTATAGGTGATTAATTATTTGGTGGCAGATCTTAATTCTCAGTCATTTTCCTGCAGTTCTCTAGGGCTTCAGTTCTGAATTTTTCTTCTTGGTCTTTAGCCTCCTCAGCAGGTGGGTTCAGCATTTTCTACTCCAAGTTTGTGGTTATCCTCCCTCAGGAAATGCCTGTGCTCCTTTGGGCAAACTAGATCCTACAGACTCCACAAAATCTTGATAAGGACTCTCTTCCATTCTTATAGGGAATGATGTATATAGCTCAGTGCAAACCTTTTACGTGGTTCACACCAGGATGTGAACACACAACAGCACTTAATCCATATATAAACAAGGAATTACATTGTGCTGCTTGTTGCTGACCCTCATTTAAAGCATGTCATAGTGATAATACAACAATTGGAGGTCTCATTGGGTTAGGCACAACAAAACCCAGTTTAGTCCCCAAACCTATCTTTTGATTACACCTTAATTTAGAGGATGTGACTTATCCCTCAAGCAAAACCTGGAACTACATTGTATTTCAAATTAGGAAGAGAGAAAAGATGGGGGTACTGCAACCATTAATAAATGAAAATGCTGAGGGTGTTAGTCACTGTTTAAATGGCAGCACACTGCTCAGCATGGACTAATTGACCTATTTTTCAGCATCACGTGACAGACTAAATTACCCTAGAAAGAGTGTCCTGACCTCACACCTTCTGCTGGAAGAGAAGTCTTACATCAAACCCCCATCCTGGCCTGAATTCACCAGGGGCTCTTCGAGGAGCACAAAACACATTAACATTAAACAATGCTAATGCACATATGTTAACCCAACAGTTAGCATCAGCTGCTGAACAGTGAATCCAGAGCATGAGGTGTAATTGCCAATTTCTGCCTCTGTCTCAGATGATCCCAGCTCAAATCACTCCCTAGGCTTCTACCTGGAATTTCAGCTCAGGTTTCCCATCTATGTCTTTTGCAGCAAAAACGTGAGAGGTTTCTACCCTCTGGAACAGGCAGAGGAATTGGTGTGGGGAAGCTGTATTTACCCTGCATCCTCTGTATGACCTGAAATTTGTTTTACTTCTACTGCTATGACCCCTTAGTTTTAGTTCATTGATGTCATGGTTTTCAGCTCTGTGTGCTATGGAGTGTTGTGCTTGATTGCTGGGAAAGTGTATCCATTTCCTTTAATACCTCCCACACGTAACACATGTATCACTAAAGAATGTGATTTCCCCATAAAATCTGTTTCATTATGTGCACCATATGATCTATATATTCTATCACAAGATGTTGCCCTCTGTGTGCTACTGTTTGTTACATTTCTCATGAGGTTACCTTGACTTTCATGTGGGTCCTAAACTAGATTTTTTTTTATGTCCACATAACGTTTTAAGATATACGTGGGTTTTGTTACAGGTACAAAAAAGAGTTAGGTTCACATATTGCAGCTTTTATTATTGCTCACAGAAAGGTCTCATTAATGTGAAAGAAACAATAATACCTGCTCTAAGGCAAGACTTAATCTTTTCAATGGCCAGATATGTTCCTATTGTCTGCAGAGTAATTTTTTTTCTTCTGGTACTAAACCAGGAAATGTGCAGAGAAAAAATCATCTGGTTTTTATTGACTTTGCCCAGCCTTTTTTGAATCATTTTGAGGGGTGTAAACCATTGCAAAGGCAGACTTCCCATCTATAATGGGAGCAGCACTGCAGACAGAAAGCAATCCTGGGACTTCACTGCTGAAAAATCATTTCTGGCCCATGGGAGTCAAGAATCTACAATGGTATAAATGAGAGAACTTACCTCTTTTCTTAGCACAATGTTTCTCAGAGTAATTAATTGGCTCATGGACACCCTTTGAACTTGCAGCCCTCTGTTTTCCATTATGTTGTCCCAGTTTTAGGCCATTATACCCCACCAAAGTCACACCAGTCAAACCAGGAGCAACAAAATGCTGAACCACTCTCACCAAGTCCACAGCCCTGGCTGGGTGGGATGGCCAAGAAGTGGCACCATTTCCTTGGCATTGTGTACAGGGCTGACCAAACTCCATCTCTGCAGCAGGATGCTCTCTGCATGGACTCACATTGTTCACTGGGTACTGAAAGGTGACAAACACACACCCAAAATGTCTGTGATAGTGAACAGGCTCTTCTTACATGAAGCTAGAAGTGATTTTATGGAGCAAAACCATTCTGGCCAGAGAGGAATTGCAATGCAAGAAGATAGCAAGGTGTTTGAACCCATGTTGTGTAGACATTGCATATGATATTTTTATCCTGGTAGATTTTAGAGTTTCCCTTCTTAGCTGAGAGTCCAATCATGATCCTAAATCAGGAGCTGGACAGTGAGGCTCATCCAGAGAGCCATCCAAGTCTAAGGGAATACTGATTTACTCCTGGAACCATCTGAAGGTGCAGCAACTACAAGAGTGTTAAGTAAATGTATTGCAAGAGTATTCCAAGTCACTTTCCTCAAAGTAAAACATGGAGCATGGCATAGAAATAATGACCCAAAAGAGGAGTCTTCACTCTATGTCCTGGGAGTAAAGGGTGGAATCCATCTTTCCTAATGCAAACAACTGCTTGGCATCTAGAGTTTAGGCACCAATGAAGCTGTTCTTCTAAACTAAGTGACCATATACAGGGAAGGAAGGGAAACCAAGACCACAAAAGAAAATCTTATTTGGCTCCTTAATCTATGCTCTAGGAATCTGTTAGGATTCCTGGCCCATGGGGGTGCTTTTTGTAGACAAACAGGATCAAGATGTGGAATGAGTGGTATGAGCTCTGTTGAGCAATGTCTAATGAGAGAAGAAGAATCATGAGGAAGGCAAAGCATGTTTAATTCTTATCTGTCCAGCACGTTTATTGTGTGACTTTCAGCAAGTCTTTTTTATTCCTTTTGTGCCTCAGTTCTCTGCTAGTACACCAGGAGTTATATTTCTCAAACTCAGAGGACTGTTTTAGAAGAAATAATATTTGTGAGATGTTTCAGTATCTTATCGAGAAGAGCCACAAAGCTTATCTGGAAAAATCCCTATTTTCAGTTCAGGGGAATTATTTTGGTGTTAGTTGAGGTACAAATACACTGAAATTTATGCACTGAATGAAAAAGATGTGAAAAAATGCAAAACTGCCACACTGCATGCTGAGAGCACATTTCTTTAAAAGATAGTGAGAGAGAGTATGTGAAAAGGGGTAGAATTAGGATTAACAAAGTTATCCTCGTTTTAACTTCTATTAACTCCTAAGATCAGTGTTAAGTTTATGTGCCCTGGTAAAGGGAAGTTTCACTAGGAATATTAGTAAGAAACAGTTTATTTTCTCCATGTTTCTTTGCAATTCCTATAAATATTTTGACTCATTTAAATCAATACAGAAAGGAAATGAGGAATGAGAAGTGGAAGAGGATGTTTTATTCTCATGCCATAGAAATAATCACCTAGAGAAGGGGGAGAAACAGAAGCAAAGCTCTTAGGATTAAGAACAGGATCCCCATCTCCAGGATGTTTCCCCACCAAGACCAGCCCTGAAAAACATTCATAAGCAAAATCCTGCAAGCAGTTTGAAGTTCATATTGCTGAAAAATGCCTTTTGTATGAAAGTCCTCTCATGTATTTACAAAACCTCTGCCCCTGCTAGATAATAGCAGATTACAAATTACAAATGAATGCAGCTGTATTTCATTATTAATTGTAACATGTTCTCAAGCTGTTAAATCTCATGGTCTGCTGATCATGCCTGACCCACAAATGGAAAGTATGTGGTGCAATAAAACCTCACACACTCTTAGTGTCCTTTCTAATTAGTGAATGAGTAATTCCCTGTATCTGCTGAGCAGCTCTGCATTTCCTTTTCCTTTATAGCACCTATAGATCCACCTGCAGATGTGGATCTATCCACAATCCAGACTGTGTTGCACACCACAATTTTTGGAAGGATCAGCAGATTGGGAGCTAAATTTACTCCAGAACTACAGGCATCTTCCAGGAGTCTGCTTTTGGAGCTGGCTACTTCCATATCTGGATTGGAATTTGATTTTAATTTTTATATGAGGTACACTTGGGAGGTGAGCCTCAGCATAGAGTCTCCCTGCTTGTCCTTTTGCTTCTGTGTGTGACAGTTCAGTGTCCTTCAGCCAGCAGCAGATGCTGGGAGGCTGTTTCTGAGGGTACTGTCCAAACATCACCACATGGTGTACACAATTAGTTATGATGTACAAATCACTGCTGCAGCTAAAGGGCTCTCTGCTGAGAGCAAGGCTTGCTCTGGGACTCAAAGGACTGACTACCAAACAGTTCCACTGCTCAGGAAAAAGAATGGGCTAGTTTAAGTGAGGTCATTAAGTCACTTGGACAAATTCCTACCCCAGGCATTTATCCTATATGTCTCCTCCAATTCTGTAATACAACTATTAATTGAATGCTGGATTTTGCCTGAGAGTAATGCAAATCTCACCCCTCCAAGCTCTGAAAACCACAGGGAACTTGTAAGCCTCCAATGCCAAGGGAGGCCAAAGTGACCCCTTTCTCATCCCTGATGCATTCCCTAAATGCCCCTGGCATAGAGCCCTCTCCCTAGACACAATGCAAAGGAGTTAGGAATTTCCCATGAAGTTACTCCAGCAAAAGGCAGAACTGCCTTCTCTTTCAGAGCCTTCCAGGTGGGTTTCACCTGATACCTGATCAGAAGGGCTGATGTATTTCTGACCAGCTGGCTGAATCCACTCTCAGCCCACCACGTGAAATAGAAGAGATCAGCAAGGGCACAACAGCAAAGGAAAACAGACCCAAGTGAGGTACTAACTCTATCTGATTTGCTAGAAAAAAGAAGCTAAAATTTCCAGGCCTGTGCAAGAAATAGACAATTCTTCTGGTAGCATCACCTGAATACAAACACCACTTTACTGGGCAGCCAGGGGTTGATCATTCCCTGACACCCAAGCTCATTGAGACCACACAAAGTAACTTTGAGCAGAGGCAGACCACACAGCAGCTTCACATTCTGGCCAAATGGATGGCTTGCCCATTGCAAAGCCTTGATGCAAATTAGAGAGCTCAGCTGTTCTGCTTGGAGGTACTTGACTGTATCAACTCCCTGTCATCCCACATACATAATTACTGCAGAAATACACATATTGGCATACTGGGACCATGCAGAGAGAAATGGCAATTAGGCCATTTAGGATTTTAGTGGCAAATAGGATTTTAGTGGTAAATTAAAATGTCATTTTTCCACCAATCTTTTTCTTCCTGCATTATTTCTTCTTTTTAAGACATCTCTTCTAATATTCTGTATTAATCTAGTTGTGTTTCTATCCGTTCAGTAAATTTCCCTGATGTAATTATTATCCTCATTATTTTCAGCAAGTGTAAGTTGAAAGAATGAACCTGAAAGAAAACCACACACAGTGCATGTATGAGGCTGAAGGGAACTCTGACATGAGGTTACAAAGTACTGCACTAACAGATGGTCCATAAAAATATCACAAAACACTGAACATCATGTAGCTTGTGCATTTTCCATGGGTGTTGGTTGCACAGCTGAGACAGCAAGGTATGGGGGTCTCACTGTGGAAGGGAGAAATTTAAGATGTCCAGTTTTCTAATAAATTCTTACTTTGGTATAGAAATACAAAGTTTCTAGACCCATCCAAGACATCACACTTCAGAACTGCCATACAATCATGTGCTTAAGAGGTAGTTTGAGTTAGTCAGCTTCCAAATGTATTAGCTACATATGTCTACTTTAATATTCTTAACTCATATAGTTTGAACACCTGGCTTTACAGATGGTCAGACAGTAAAAATATAACAATATTCCTGGTACATCTGCTTAAACATTTGCAAAATAGCATCTCCTTAAAACTTAAAGCATATGCAGCCTATTGCTAATATTCCTAACTTGTAACAGTTTCCAAAGGCACCACACAGTCAGGGAGATGCTTTCTGGGTGCTGCACTTCACTCTGGGAGGGAACCAAGATGTGTCCAAGAGCTCAGCCAAGGAGTTTGCAAAGTAGGCTGTACAAATGGCAGGAGGGGAAGGAGAGACACAGAAGAGGGAAACTGAGTATCTTGTTCACAGAATTAAACAACTGAAGAGAAATAAGACTCAAGTCTTCAAAGACTCAGATCACTCTCCTGCATCTCTTTTTGCTTTCGTCCACCTTCTAGGGTATATTGGGACATCTACTGAATGACACAAATGTAAATGTCCTCCAAAGTCTTCAGCTTTTGCAGGAATTATGAAACATGACTGATTGGGTTAGCACAGTGGTGTTTTGGAAGTGGGGGGGCCACTGGGTGAGAAGCTGCTGGAAGCTCCTCCAGTCCCAGTGCTGGCCTCTTGCTTGCCAAGGTCAAGCAGATAGGGGAATCTGGATGAGCCTCTGCAAGTAACATATTGAAGAAAGGGAAAAGAAGGAAAAGGAAAAGGAAAAGGAAAAGGAAAAGGAAAAGGAAAAGGAAAAGGAAAAGGAAGAGGAAGAGGAAGAGGAAAAGGAAAAGGAAAAGGAAAAGGAAAAGGAAAAGGAAAAGGAAAAGGAAAAGGAAAAGGAAAAGGAAAAGGAAAAGGAAAAGGAAAAACAAGGCCAGGAGCAGAGGAGGGAGTGAGAAAGAGCAATGTCAGAGCAGACACCAAGGTCAGTGATGAAGGAGAGGGAGAAGGTGCCCAAGCAGAGATTTCCCTGGTGAGATGACAGGTTGTCCCCCTGCAACCCATGGAGGAGCACAGGAGAGCAGTTTTTGAAGGATCATGATGGAGTAAATTGGGACCTGAAGTGTCACAGGTGGACAGATGTGAAGCTACAGCCTGTGCAGGATCATAGAGAGGGGCAGATGTGGATCTGTAGCCATGGAGGACCCTGTGTCAGAGGAGGTGACTGTTCCCAAAGCAGCCGTGACTCTGTGGGCAGCCTGGGCTGGAGCTGTTCCTGAGGGACTGCACATCCTGGGAGGGACTTGTGTCCCAGGGGTTCCTCCAGGACTCTCTTCACATTGGAGCAGAGGAAGGTTGTCAGGAGTCCTCCCCCCTGAGGAGGAAGGAGCAGCAGAAACACCATGGGGTGAACTGACCCTAAACCCCCCCTGCCCATCCCCTGTGCCCTGAGGGGGAGGCAGCAGTGAAGTGATTCAGGCCTGGGAGGAAGGGGAGGGGGGAAATGTATGAACATCTGGCCATGTTTTCTCTTTCTCCTTGTAAATTAAATATAGTATTTTTCTTCCCAAGTTAAACCTGTATGGTTTTAGCCCCTTACTATAATTGGGGAATGAGAACCTCCCTGTCCTTGTCTCGATTAAGGAGGCTTCGGGTGGATTTTCTCCCTGCCCCACAGTGGGGGGCAGGAGCTGAACAAGCAGAGGTCTGGTGGTTACTGGCCAGGCCTAAACCATGACATTTTATTGACACCAATTATTTATTAATTTATTGACACCAATAAATCTGTCACAGTTTTAGACTGTAATTAGATGACAGATGCTCTGTGTTACTCCCTGCTACCCTCCCAGGGGAAGGTGAAGAAGGAAATAAGTGAGAGAGATGCTAACATTGGAAGAAAAAAATTAGACTGTAGGCTTAATGAATGAATGTAATAGCAAATTACAATTGGATATAAAAATATGTAGATATAGGACTCACCCTCCTCATCTGGCAATTGCTTCCCAACCGGAAAAGGCCCACACTGGACCAGGCAGCAGATGGAGTTGTCCAGGTCCAGGGTCTTGGTGATGGTTTGCAGCAGCTGTTCCTGGTTGGGAATGCAGGAGGTGACCTGTCCTAGGGAAGGATGTTCTTTGGTGAGGAAATGAGGAGCAGAAGTTGAAGATCCTCAGCACACCAGCCAGAGAACCCACCAAAGGGTACTCTTGGGACCCATTTTATACTGAGCACGATTGATCCATTTGGGATCACAGGAGCACTGTGATGGGTCCATTTGGACCCATCCTCTCCTCCCCATAGGCTCAGCTCCATTATCACTGCCACATCAAGATCTGGCAGATGCTGGTAGTGTCCCAGGCAGGCTTTTTGTATCCTGATCCTCTCAAACCAGGACAATGATGTGGCTGTTCCTGGCTTAGCCCATCAAACCCTTATATTCCATCTTTCCATCATGGATTTTCAAGCATTGGAATGGGCTGCCCAGGGAAGTAGTGGGTTCTCCATCCCTGGAGATATTTAAAAAGAGACTGGATGTGGCACTCAGTGCCATAGTCTAGCAACCTCAATGGTGGTTCAAGGGTTGGACTCGATCTCTGAGGTCCCTTCCAACCTAGCCAATTCTATGATTCTATGATTCTATGTTTCTGCTGTGGATTCTATCCTACTGCTGTTAGTGAAAGGGCTGATGCTGAACACCATAGTGCAACCATCAATTCATGTATTTGGAAGTGAGTAAGGAAAGGAATCTTTTTTATTATTTTTATACACAGAAATTATGGCAACATCACTGACTGAAACTTCCCTCTTGGCAAAAGACTTTGTTTTGAGAATTCAGCACAAAAGTATTAGCACTAAAAGCCATCAAATGGATGTTTGGCACCACTCTCAGGAACACAGGGCAGCAGCCACACCTGGACTCACCAGCTGAAGCAGATGATGTTCTGATGGGCATTGGTGTCATATGATCCCATTCAAAAGTTGAAAATCTTTCTTCCTTCATCAGCTCTGCCTCTGGCAACAAGCTTGAGTGGAGGAAAGAAGACTGCCAAAGATCTCGCTTGTGCAGCATATGAATAACAGGACTCTCTGCAGCTTTCTCCTGTGCCTATCTACATGAGAAGTCCATTGGTTTATCCCTTGGAATATCCGAGGTGTCTGCTATTTACAGCACAATAGTCCCCCCATTCCACCTTCACATAATCTCTTCATCTCCTGAGAAAGCCTGACATATTTAATCAAACCACATGCTTTTCCATACAAAAAAAGGGCTTTGAAAAGCAGATGGCTGCTGGGTTTTGCTGGTGTTTTAGGTATGTGAGTTAATAATTTTCCTACATCTCCTGACATTCATTCTCCTTACACAGGTCCCCACAGTACAATTGCTGGGCATCCTCTGAGCCACTCAGTGGTTACCTGTCCCCTCATGTGAGGAGCCCAGAAGTCATTAGTAAAGTGCTTTTCAGCAGTGACAGCTGGCAGAAATAAGTGTCAGGCTGGGAGAGATCTGCTCACATCTGCTGTATTTCAATAACTCTCCTACCTATGGCACCTGCAGCTGAAGACCAACTAGTTTATCAGGAAGGCACAAGCAGAGTGAGTAGGGACCAAAGGAAAAAATATATTTAATATATAAAATAAAGCTTTTTGATATTGGGATGCCAAATGGATTATCCAGGAGAATGTACTGAAAGGAAACCAGTGTCTACCCATTCAGCATTTATATATCCCTTGATAACAGCTTTCATTGAGATGGATCTGTCAGAGTTACAATGCTGAGCATCTCTTTATGGTTAGTTGCTCAATTTTATGCCCAGCAATAAATGGCAGCAATGCTTTCTATTAGAAACACACAACAGCTGGATTTGGCATGAAGTTCAAAATCCAGTTCCAAAAATGGCAGCAATTTATGAAGCTTTGACAAAAATACATAAACTCAATAAGAAAATATTGATTCTTCTGACTTCTGCTTCACAGATTTGACATATGCACGTATGGTCCAATATAGATGAATAATAACAACAGTAATAATGATATATTTCTTTCCGAGCTTTCAGACTTCACCTTTGAAATTCTGAGCAGCTTTTTCTTACCTCCCTTATTGTTCAAATTCACTCACATTAATCTTTCTTTTAATATTATTGACATTGCAACATCTCCAGAGGTTGTGGCAGTTTAAGGCTTCATTGTTAAAAAATGGGACACATTTGTTGTGTTGCCAACACATACAGTCTCCAGACCAAAGAGTTCATGAACTACTTACAAAGAAGACAGAAGCAGTCAAATATATACAACCTGAGAACATTTCCTATTGTATGTTGGAATCTGCCTTAATCCCCCTCTACTTCATTCTCATGACACCCCATCTGTGAGCAAGTCCAGAGGAAGGCCATGAGGATGATCAGAGGACTGGCACACCTCTCCTATGAACACAGGCTGAGAGAGCTGGGGTTGTGCAGCCTGAAGAAAAGGCTCCAAGGAGATCTTACAGTGGCTTTCCAGAAGCTGAAAGGCCTACAGGAAACCCAGGGAAGAAATTTTCACAAGGACAGGACAAGGGCTAATGATTTTGAGCTGAGTGTAGATTTAGGTAAGATGTTAGGAAGAAATTCTTTAGTGTGAGGGTGGTGAGACACTGGCACAGGTTGTGGATGCCCCCTCCTGGAAATGTTCAAGGCCAGGTTGGATGAGGCTTGGAGCAACCTGGTCTGGTGGGCAGTGTCCCTGCCCATGGCAAAGGGGTTGGGGCAAGGTGATCTTTAAGGTCCCTTCCAACCCAAACCATTCTATGATACTGTGATTAATCCCTTGTTTCTCTCTTTTATTTATCTTGTCACACCTTGGATAGAGGGGATGTCTTCCTGTTGTTGGTGTACACAACCTGTATTGGTTGCAGACCTTAGCTTAAAGTCCAGTTTTTTGTGAAGCTCCTTATTGCCAATTCACCAAAGGAAGAATTCATGCTGGCAGAAGCATCATTGCTAGGATCTTACTGAACATCAACCCAGGAACCCATGATGGCATCTATCAGTCTTGGCATCACAACTTCACCCAGAAAAAATTTCCTTGCCCCACAAATAAAATGTGAGATAATAGTGACCAGAAGCACTGAAAAGAACCATTGCTTCTTGTGTCAGCACTTTTCTTTTAATGAGTGAGTTGGAGTCCTAGGAACTGGACTGCTTGGGAAGTGGAACTGGTAGTTGGAGGAACAGATGTTACCCACCTGGACCTGTGCAAAGCATTCAACACTGTCCTGCACAACATTCTGGTCTCTAAACTGGAATGATATGGATTTGATGAATGGACCACTCATTGGATAAGGAACTGGTTGGATGGCCAAATCCAAAGGGTTGTGATCAATGGCTCATTGTCCAAATGGAGACATGTGATGAGTGGTCAGTACTTGGACCAGAGGGATTTAACATCTTTGCTGGGGACGTGGGCAGTGGAATCAAGTGCCCCCTCAGCAAGTTTGCTAATGGCACCAAACTGTGTGGTGAAGTCATCATGTTGGAGGGAAGAGATGCCACCAAGAGGGACCTTGACAGGCTTGAGAAGTGGGCTCGTGCAAGCTGCATGAAGTTCAACATTTGCAAGATTCTGCACCTGAGTCGAGAAAACACCAGACATGAATACAGGTTGGGAGGAGAAAGATTGAGGGCAGCTCTGAGGAGAAAGACTTGGGGGTGGTGGTGAAGCTTAACATGAGCCCTCAATGTGCGCTTGCAGCCCAGAAAGCCAACTGGGAGTTAGGCAGCATCAAAATCAGCACAGCCAGACAGCTGAGGGAGGTGATTCTGCACCTCTGCTCTGCTCTTGGGAGACCCCACCTGGAGCTCTGTGTCCAGTTCTGGATTCTCCATCATAAGAAGGACATAGAGTTCCTTGAGCATGTCCAGAGAAGAGCCACAGAAATGCTCAGAGGGCTGGAGCACCTCCCCTGTGAAGCCAGGCTGTGGAAATTGGTGTTGTTCAGCCTGGAGGAGGCTCTGAGGTGACCTCATAGCAGCCTTCCCATATCTGAAGGGGCTACAGGAAAGCTGGGGAGGGCTTTTGGCATGGGTGTGTAGGGGGAGAACAAGGGGCAATGGTTTAAAACTTGAAGAGGGGAAATTTAGATTAGATATTAGAAAGAAATTAGAAATTGGAAGGGAATAGATGTGACCACATGGAAATTTTGATTCTTGGGACAGAAAAAGGACTTTAAAAAAAACGGGATTTTTCATTACTTGTGTTGAATTGGAGACTGCAGAGAAACAATGGAATACTGGATGTTCTTGCTCAGTGCTGAAATCAAGGAAGTCCATAGACATTCCCAGGAGAATTAATTTAAAAGAGGCCAAGGACCTCTTTTCCAACCACAACTGAAAAGTTTAGAACAAAATCTTGTCTTTTTAGCTAGAAACTGTAGACTCTTAAAACTTCCATTTTATTAAAAAGTCTTTTAAAAAAGACTGGAAAATTGACATCAAAGAACAAGCAAATGAAATGCCTGAGAGAAGAGATGATTTTTTAGCTCTGTAAAACACTACTGAAATCCAATATACTGAACACAAATGTTGCCTCCAGACTCAGTATTTCTGCCTTGTTTTTCTGTGTGATTCCATTAATTGTATCTCATACACCTGAAGAAAAATAATTGCTTGAAAAAAAATTGCTCAAAAAAAAACCCCAAAACAAAAACCTTGGATAGAATGTCAGTATGTCCCTACTTTTTTAATTGAAAAAAATTTATAGTATGCATCAGATTGCTGAGTCACTCTCCAAAATCAAAGAACAAAAGTACTTTGTTAATGTATGCCACAAAAAAGGCCATCTTTCTGAGGACAAGCAAGTGAAAAGACCTTCCAGATTTCTTTTTATACATGAAGAGACATAAATAATGGGGGAAAATCCCAGTTACTTTCTTCCTTTGTGATTACCTTTAACTCCTGCAGAACGTCCCCACTGAGCCATAGGTGACAGCAGCATCACATCTTCTCTGCTCTGCTGATGTTAATGTTTTGTTGCTGCTCTCCTGCTAACAGGAAAGGAAAGAGACAACTACAGCACAACAGGCAACAGCTTCACAGTGAGATTGCTGGATGTCTTTGGACTTCAATCCTAAGTCATTTTCATCCCCTTCAGAGCAGTCTATTGATTTCACCCAGTGCCTGGGGATTATTTGTAAGGTGCTTTGAGCTCCTCCAACTGAAACTACTCCTGGAGCACATCATATTTTATTGGATTGTCTTTTGGGAGCAGATGACTTTGAAAATCTGTATTTTAAACTATGATTTTAGAAACAGAGATGAAGACAAGTATCTGACAGCTATGTTAATCATACGACTTACAGCAACAGGGTTTTTTTTAATGCATCAGGTCTTTGTGGATATTTCTGATGGATCTGTCTACTCCTTGGCATTCCAGAGGGGCTTTACAGGAGTCCAACTCATATTTCTTCTGTCAACATATTTTTTCAGCAACTTCTTAGCACGTCTGACATATTATGAATACATGGTTGTGGAATCAAAAATGTATCAGGACTGAGACATACACTTCTGACACTTGTTATATAGACTGAAGGTATTTTACTCTCACAGGAATTCCAGCATCCTTTTTAGAAATGTCAGTCATAAGAAAAGAGAACTTCATACATTACCTAGCAAGCCTTTGGAACGTTAAAAATAGCACTTAAACACATATTTGACTTCCTCTCAATTCCAGTTGCTCATATAATGCTCCTTTTGATTAGAAAAATGCATTCTTTTAATATAGTCATGAGGATTTCAGTACTGCAAATATGAAAACAATAAAATCTTCTGTTTCCATTCAGTTCCATTTCCATACCACAACTTTCTACAGAGCTGACCTCCAGGCAGACTATGCCCCTATCCATTTTTTGAGGGAAATGAAGGCTTTGAAGCAAATTTGCTACCTGCTTTTCATGGAAATAAAAGGACATTTTCTTACAACTCAGTGGATCGAAGATTTCCTACTGACAAACCTGTACCTTATCAAAACTGCCTCACAGATTAGGAAAAATGGGGATGCAGGGATGCAAGCTGGAGTTAAAGGTGATTGCCTGGGGAAAAAATGTCTTTAGAGAAATGCTGAATATTCTGGCTTTAGCATGTAGTAATATCTTCATAATGCCAAGGCGTTTTAAAAATAAGCTTCCTTTGCAACAAGGTCTGGTTTTGATCTTCCTGTCTAGCAATTACAGACTTTTGTTCAGCTTGCAGAAATGCTTATGGTTTGCTAAGGGAAAAATTGTTCTCTGTGTTCCAGGCCCAGTTTGGGCAAAATTTCCTTTGTGGTGTTGTCCTCCCTTCCTAGAGAGGCTGTGAACTAAGCAGGGGCTTGAGAGGTGAGACGAATGGAGGAAGCTGACTGTGTATCAGCTGGAGATCTGGTAGCTCAGTAGTTCAGCTTAAACTGAAGGTTTAGGCTTCTGCTCACACCTGGGTTGCCATGCTCAGGAGGTCAACAACCACTTTCATAGCTGTACCTGTGTCAATGCATCATTTCCCTGCAGGTTTGGGCTGGAGTGATTCCCCTGCATGATAAAACCTTGGAGTTGATAAAGAAGGTTTTCCTGAGTTGGCCATCACAACAACTTTCTTCATGGGCTCTTGCAGCAATGAAGGCTAAAATAACATTCTCTAAAGTGGTCTGCTGAAATGGACATTTTACATTCAAAGAGTTTGGACCAAAGTTCAGCTGAAATAGTTTTAATGACAGCTAATACTGGATATTAAAAGAGGAGATACCAGTGGGACAGGCACTTCCAAGTCTCATACAATTCTGGGCCATCATGTCTAATACTACAGAATGGATAAATTTGACATTAATTTGACCAGCTTCTTTTCAAACCCATATTAACTTTGCATTCCTGATAACTTGTTACAGCACTTGCCACAGTTTGGCTAGTTTTTGAGGAACCATATTTCTACTGTTCACTTAAAATGTCCTGCTCAGTCCCCTGAGCACTGTGCAATAAAAGCCTAAGGATGGATACAGGGATGAGGAACAAAGGAAAGTCCAGCCCAGTGCTCTCTCTGATAGTGACGAAGAGTTTTCCATGAAAAAGGACAAGAGTAGGTGTTTTGGGTTAGTGCAGTGGTGTTTTCATAGAATCATAGAATCAGCTGGGTTGGAAGGAACCTCTGAGATCATCAACTTCAACCCTTGACCATGGCACTGAGTGCCACATCCAGTCTCAACCTCCAGGAATGTAGAACCCACCACCTCCCTGGGCAGCCCATTCCAATGCCTGATCACCCTCTCCGTAAAGAATTTTATCCTAATATCCAACCTAAACCTCCCCTGATAGAGCTTAAGACCATGCCCTCTTGTCTTGTTGAAAGTCATCTGGGTAAAGAGACCAACCCCTCCCTGGCTCCAACCTCCTTTAAGGGAGTTGTAGACAGTGATGAGGTCTCCTCTGAGCCTCCTCTTCTCCAGACTGAACACCCCCAGCTCCCTCAGCCCTTCCTCACAGGACTTGTGCTGGATCCCTTCACAGCCTCCTTGCTCTTCTCTGGACCTGCTCCAGCACCTCAATCTCCTTCCTGAACTGAGGGGCCCAGAACTGGACACAGGACTCAAGCTGTGGCCTCACCAGGGGAAGAATCCCTTCCCTGGACCTATTGGCCACACTGTCCCTGATACAGGCCAGGATGCCATTGGCCTTCTTGGCCACATGAGCTCACTGCTGACTCATGTTTTGGAAGTTAGGGACCACAGGGGTGGCTTCTGTGAGAAGCTGCTGGAAGCCCCCCCATCCCAGTGCCAAGGCCAAGCAGATATGGGAAGCTGGATGAGCTTCTGGAAGTAACATATTGAAGAAAGGGAAAAGGAAACAGCAGAAATAAAAAAAATAGCTGCTGAGCAGAGAAGGGGATGAGAAAGAGCAAAGACACCAAGGTCAGTGAAGAAGGAGGGGGAGAAAGTGCTCAAGTGAAAATTTCCCTGGGTCCCCTGGTGAGATGACAGCTGTGCCCCTGCAGCCCATGGAGAGCAGTAGAGCAGTGCCTGAAGAAGCATGGTGGGGTAGATGGGGATTTGTAGCACCTCAAGTGTCACAAGTGAATAGATGTGAAGCTGCAGCCTGTGCAGGATCACAGAGAGGGGCAGATGTGGATCTGCAGCCATGGAGGACCCTGTGCCAGAGGAGGTGACTGTTCCTAAAGCAGTTGTGACTCTGTAGGCAGCCCGGGCTGGAGCTGTTCCTGAGGGACTGCACATCCTGGGAGGGACTCGTGTCCCAGGGGTTCCTCC